>NC_140588.1:419685469-425307969 GCF_964204655.1 Triturus cristatus
GACAAGCAGGGGAGGCCTGCATGAAACCGACAGACCCCTCTCCTGGGCCCTTGGCAGGGCAGCAGGCTGGGGGACAGGGCCCAGGGCCCGAGCCCCCGACCCGGGGCCCGGCGGGGCCCCTGCACCCAGATCATTTTGAGTACTAAAGTGAGACACACAACCATTTGCCAATCAAAAACTACCATTGAATAGCACATAATAGAAACTGAATTATTTTTTCACACCACACTATGAGGTCCATTAGGATGGGGGGAGGAAAAACACCCCGACCGCCATGGAAGCAGAAAACAACCGCCCGCCGGCACCGTGGGAAAACCGGCGGCCAAATTAGGATTAACCGCCAAAATAATCAGACCGCAAAGGCTCGGTGTGGGCAGATGGGAGTCCTTTCCGTCCCGGCCATCTGGTCGCACCTCTCCCCTCGGCCATCTGGTCGAACACAATGCTTTCCAATGGGGCAACTAGATGGCCGGGCCGGCCTGGAAGTCCCGATGAGGGCTCATTTGCCTCCCAGATCCCAACCAGGTCTCCAGGTGGTCGTGCACGTTCGTGCCTAGGGTCCCCTGAGCCTCGCGGTGCGCACGGGTTCCCAGAAAGAGGGGTAGCCTTCCTCCGGATTACTAGGGGCAGGGTATGCCGGGACACCCCTCCCGGGCTGGTGGTTCTCTGCCGGGGACCAGATGGACAATGCCCGGGCAACACCTCCCTAGGCATCCGGGGCTCCCTCCTCTGGCCCGCGGTGTGGCAAAGTGCCCGGGATGGGCTCCACGGGTCCCGGGCAGTCCTCCCCCAGATGTCCGGGTCTGAGAGCTCCGGTGGTCCTCCCCATGCCTGAGGCCCAGATGGGGTCCCTGAGCCCCCCGGGAAGCAGAGCCCCCTGAGCCCTGCATGGGCAGGTGGGAGCCCTACTGCAAAGGCTCGGGCGGGCAGACAGGATTCCTTTCAGATCCCGGCCATCTGGTTGCACTTTTCCCCTTGACCATCTGGTCGCTCGCAATGCTTTCCAATGGGGCGACCAGATGGCCGAGCCGGCCTGGAAGTCCCGATGAGGGTTCATTTGCCTCCCGGACCCCAGCCAGGGCTCCAGGAGGTTGGGCGCGTTCGCGCCTAGGGTCCCCTCCGTCACTCAGAGCGCGTGGGTTACCAGAAAGGGGGGTAGCCTTTTTGCGGATTAGTGGAGGAGGGTATGCTGGAACACCCCTCCGGGGCAGGCGGTTCTTTGCCGGGGACCAGATGAGCTATGACTGGACAACACCTCCCCCGTCCGGGGCTCCCTCCTCCAGCCCACGGCGTGGCAAAGTGCCCGGGACGGGCTCCACGGGTCCCGGGCAGTCCTCCCCCGGGCGTCCGGGCCCGAGAGCTCCGGTGGTCCTCCCCGTGCCTGAGGCCCAGCCGGGGTCCCCGAGCCTCCTGGGAAGTAGAGCCACCAGCCCTGCGTGGGCAGGCGGGAGCCACACCACGAAGGCTCAGGGTGGGCAGACGGGAGTCCTTTCAAGTCCCAGCCATCTGGTCGCACCTTTCCCCTCGGCCATCTGGTCGCGCGCAATGCCTTCTAATGGGGTGACCAAATGTCCGGGCAGGCCTGCAAGTCCAGATGAGGGATCATTTGCCTCCCGGATCCCAGCCAGGGCTCCGGGAGGTCAGGCGCGTTCGCACCTAGGGTCCCCTCTGTCACTCGGAGCGTGCGGGTTACCAGAAAGGGGGGTAGCCTTCCTCTGGATTACTAGGGACAGGGTACTTTGGGACCCCTCTCGGCCTAGCGGTCCTCAGCTGGCAGCTGGATGGGCCAGGATGCCGCCCCAGCCCTGTGTCTGTCCCGGGGCCTGCCACGTGGCAGGCGGCCCGGATGGGGTCCGGCGGCCTCCTCCTGCTGGGCTGGGTCCAGGGGCCCCAGGGAGGGTGGCCTCCCCACCCCAGGCTCCGTCCACGGTCCTGCCACATGGCAGGGTGCCCGAACGAAGTCCTGTGGGTCCGGGGAGTCTTCCCCTTTGCCCTTGGGCCCGGGAGCTCCGGCTGGCTCCAGGGGCCCCACTGGGCCCGGGTCAGGGGCTCCGGCCTTGGTCCCTGTCCTCCGGCCTGCTACACCACCAAAGGCCCAGGACGGGGTTCCATCGTGCCTGGGGATCCTCCCCTTGCTTGGCTAGGCTCAGGGGCTCCCTGCGGCCCTGGGGAGGGTGGCCTCCCTATCCCGGGCTCTGTCCTCAGTCCTGCCGCGTGGCAGGGTGCCTGCGATGGTGTCCGGCGGGCCCGGGGAGGCTTCCCCTGCGCCTCTGGGCCTGGGAGCCCCGGCTGGGTCCAGGGGCCCTGCCGGGCCCTGGGTCGGGTGCTCCAGCCCTGGACCCCGTCCCTGGGCCGGCTGGCCCACCAAAGCCCTGGGATGGGGTTCTGTCATGCCCGGTGAGCATCCCCCTGCTTGGCTAGGTTCTGCGGCTCCCAAGGGCCCCGGGGAGGGCGGCCTCCCTAACCCGGGCTCCGTCCTCAGTCCTGTTGCGTGGGAGGGTGCCCGGGATAGGGGTCCGGCGGGCTCGGGGAGGCTTCTCCTGCGCCTCCGGGCCTGGGAGCACCGGCTGGGTCCAGGGGCCCCGCCAGGCCCCGGGTCGGGGGCTCCCAGGCCCGAAGGCGCAGGGGAAGCCTCCCTGGGCCCTGCAGGACCCAGGACGGAGCCCGGGGTGGGGAGGCCGCCCTCCCCGGGGCCCTTGGGAGCCGCAGAACCCAGCCGAGCAAGGGGAGGCTCCCCGAGCACTACAGAACCACGTCCCAGGACTTTGGCAGTGCGGCAGGCTGGGAAAGGAGCCCAAGGCCAGAGCCTCCGACCCAGAGCCCGGCGGGGCCCCTGGACCCAGCCGGGGCTCCCAGGCCCGGAGGCGCAGGGAAAGCCTCCCCGGGCCCGCCGGACCCCCATCCCAGGCAACCTGCCACGCGGCAGGACTGAGGATGGAGGCCAGGGTGGGGAGGCAACCCTCCCCGGTGCCCTTGGGAGCTGCAGAACCCAGCCGAGCAGGGGGAGGCTCCCCGGACACGACAGAACCCCGTCCCAGGCCTTTGGCAGTGCGGCATGTCAGGGCCCAGGACTAGGGCTCCCGACCAGGGGCCCGGCGTCCCCTGGATCCAGCTGGGACTCCCAGGCCCGAAGGCGCAGGGGAAGCCTCCCCGGGCCCGCCGGACCGCATCCCAGGCACCCTGCCACACGGCAGGACCCAGGACAGAGCCCGGGGTGGGGAGGACGCCCTGCCCAGGGCCCTCAGGGGCCCCGGCCGGAGCTTCTGAACCCAGTCAAGCAAGGGGAGGCTCCCCGGGCACAACGGAACCCCGTCCCGGGCCATTGGCATTTCCGCAGGGTGGGGGACGGTGCCCACAGCTAGAGCCCCCGACCCGGGACCTGGCAGGGCCCCTGGACCCAGCCGGTGCTCCCAGGCCCGGAGGCGCAGGGGAAGCCTCCCCGGGCCCGCCGGACACCATCGCAGGCACCCTGCCACGCGGCAGGACTGAGGACAGAGCCCGGGATAGGGAGGCCACCCTCCCCAGGGCCGCAGGGAGCCCCTGAGCCTAGCCAAGCAAGGGGAGGATCCCCGGGCACGATGGAACGCCGTCCTGGGCCTTTGGTGGTGTAGCAGGCCGGAGGACAGGGACCAAGGCCGGAGCCCCCGACCGGGGCCCCTGGAGCCAGCCGGGGCTCCCGGGCCCAAGGGCAAAGGGGAAGCCTCCCCGGACCCACAGGACTTCGTTCGCGCACCCTGCCATGTGGCAGGACCATGGACGGAGCTTGGGGTGGGGAGGCCACCCTCCCTGGGGCCCCTGGACCCAGCCCAGCAGGAGGAGGCCACCGGACCCCATCCGGGCCGCCTGCCACGCGGCAGGCCACGGGAGAGACCCAGGGCTGGGGCGGCATCCTGGCCCATTCAGCTGCCAGCTGAGGACCGCTAGGCCGAGAGGGGTCCCAGAGTACCCTGTCCCTAGTAATCCAGAGGAAGGCTACCCCCCTTTCTGGTAACCCGCACGCTCCGAGTGACGGAGGGGACCCAAGGTGCGAACGCGCCTGACCTCCTGGAGCCCTGGCTGGGATCCGGGAGGCAAATGAGCCCTCATCTGGACTTCCAGGCCTGCCCGGACATTTGGTCACCCCATTGGAAAGCATTGCGCGCGACCAGATGGCCGAGGGGAAAGGTGCGACCAGATGGCTGGGACTTGAAAGGACTCCCGTCTGCCCACCCCTAGCATTCGCGGTGGGGCTCCCGCCTGCCCACGCAGGGCAGGTGGCTCCATTTCCCAGGGGGCTCGGGGACCCCAGCTGGGCCTCAGGCACGGGGAGGACCACCGGAGCTCTCGGGCCCGGACGCCCGGGGGAGGACTGCCCGGGACCCGTGGAGCCCATCCCGGGCACTTTGCCACGCCGTGAGCTGGAGGAGGGAGCCCCCGGACGGGGGAAGTGTTGTCCGGTCATAGCTCATCTGGTCCCCGGCAAAGAACCGCCTGCCCCGGAGGGGTGTTCCGGCATACCCTGCCTCCACTAATCCGCAAAAAGGCTACCCCCCTTTCTGGTAACCCACTTGCTCTGAGTGACGGAGGGGACCCTAGGCGCGAATGCGCCCAACCTCCTGGAGCCCTGACTGGGGTCCGGGAGGCAAATGAGCCCTCATCGGGGCTTCCAGGCCGGCTCGGCCATCTGGTCGCCCCATTGGAAAGCATTGCGAGCGACCAGATGGTCGAGTGCGAAAAGTGCGACCAGATGACCGGGACCTGAAAGGAATCCTGTCTGCCCGCCCCGAGCCTTTGCAGTAGGGCTCCCACCTGCCCATGCAGGGCTCGGGGGGCTCTGCTTCCCGGGGGGCTCAGGGACCCCGTCTGGGCCTCAGGCATGGGGAGGACCACCGGAGCTCTCAGACCCGGACGCCCGAGGGAGGACTGCCCGGGACCCGTGGAGCCCATCCCGGGCACTTTGCCACACCGCGGGCCAGAGGATGGAGCCCCAGATGCCTAGGGAGGTGTTGCCCGGGCATAGTCCATCTGGTCCTCGGCAGAGAACCACCAGCCCGGGAGGGGTGTCCCGGCATACCCTGCCCCTAGTAATCCGGAGGAAGGCTACCCCTCTTTCTGGGAGCCCGTGCGCGCCGCGAGGCTCAGGGGACCCTAGGCGCGAACGTGCACGACCACCTGGAGCCCTGGTTGGGATCTCGGAGGCAAATGAGCCCTCATCGGGACTTCCAGGCCGGCCCGGCCATCTGGTTGCCCCATTGGAAAGCATTGTGTTCGACCAGATGGCCGAGGGGAGAGGTGCAACCAGATGGCCCGGGACGGAAAGGACTCCCATCTGCCCACACCGAGCCTTCGCGGTCTGATTATTTTGGCGGTTAATCCTAATTTGGCCGCCGGTTTTCCCACGGTGCCGGCGGGCGGTTGTTTTCTGCTTCCATGGCGGTCGGGGTGTTTTTCCGCCCTCCATCCTAATGGACCTCATAGTGTGGTGTGAAAAAATAATTCAGTTTCTATTATGTGCTATTCAATGGTAGTTTTTGATTGGCAAATGGTTGTGTGTCTCACTTTAGTACTCAAAATGATCTAGTTTGTCTATGTTCGCCCTGATGAGCTTCTGAGTCTGGAGGTATGGAACCTAAATGCTGAGGTTTTTAATAACCTTTGAGTACAAGCAAAATTAGGATATAAAATATAGATTCTTTTTAGCCAATAAAAGTGATGGCATGAATATAGAATATGAAAATATTGTGGAATTTAATATAACTTGATTAAATATTTTAAATTACATTCATTTTTAATGTTCGGTGATATAAAATGGGTTTTTTCTGGTTTGTGGGTAATTTTATGAGAGTGGGCTAATACTGTTCAATTTGAAATTATTGTGTAATTTGTTTAATGTTTCAAATGTTTTTGTTAATTGCAAATTTTTTGTATTTATTTTTGATTCACTACAATTCATGTAAGTATGCATTTAGTTATTGGGGTTCCCATATTTTGGGGGGTTTTCATATGCATTTGTATATTTCTTATGGACTGTGGGGTTTACTGGGGTATTGGTGCATAGTATATTAATATAAGAGTAATCTTCGAAGGGGTTTAAGTTTTAATTTGTTGACTAATCATTCATTTCTAAAATCATTTTTGTTCCAATTGTTTTGGGGTTATTTTGTAAATTAATCTATTTATTTTAATTTATGATATTAAATGAATTGTGATTTCTTTTGGGATTTGGTGTTTAAAAATTGCAATATACATTGGGATTCTGATTTTGTTCAGAAACATAGTATATATCAACCTCTCATTAAAAAAAAACCCATGTAATCATGCATTAGGTCAGGAACTAAGATAGCATATTTGTATCTCCCATTTAAAAATAATTGCAGTTTCCACAATGTTTGTGTAATTGCTTGTGGCTTTGAAATTAGAATAGTAACTTATTAGCCATTCAATGTTTGCACTTTCTTTCATCTTTGAGGAACTATATCTAGTCATAAATGTTACCCCATCCCCCTTCATTTTAAGACTTTCATCAATATCTGTGGAGTTGGCAAAAAGTAATTTATTATCCCAACAAATTTAGCAACTTTCTTGATTGTATGTTGGATTAAAGTTAGAATAGCTCCCCTCCCAATTTTAGCACGTTCATCAACGTATGTAGGAGTGGGGTTAGAATAGTAAATTATAGTCCCCTTCTTTTTAACACTTTTCACGTTTGTAGGTTTGCAGTTAGAGCAGTAAACGATGACAACCCTCCAACTTTAGCACGTTCCCTCATATATGTTGGATTGGATAAAGAGCAGTTAATATTACCTCAATATTTGTTTCCATTTTCTTAATTGTTTATGAACTTGGAGTTAGAATAATACATTTTATCCACCTAAATGTATGCATTTTCCCCAATATTTGTAGGACTGTAGTAGAACAGTAAATTATATTCAACTCCACCCATTTGTTTTACACATTCGCATCTGCTTGGATCGCCGGAGTTGGAATGCTAAATCTTACCTCCCTAATTTGGTTTATGGATTAGGACAGTTTGTTTGTGAGACTAATGTAAGAGCAGTAAATTATCATCACTCCATTATTTGCACATCCTACAATGTTTGTGGGACTGGAATTAGAATATTAGTTTATAATCTGACGAAATTTTGTATTTTCTCCAATATATGTGGGCTTGGAGTTAGAATAGTTTCACCACTTTAATGTGAGCACTCTTTCCCAACATTATTGGATTACAGATACATTAGTAAAGTAATAATTTACTTCAATTGACTATAAAAAGTTAATGTTTGCATTTATTAAATTGAAACTAATTCAATATTTATTTATTTAGTTGCTATTTGTAAGAGCACCAAGTGCCAGGGGTCCAGCTTCTAGGTGCAATATACATTGAAAAGCAAGTAAATAGGAATAGGAAATATCTGTCTACCAGATCTCTCTATCTACATATTTTGTAGTTTATGGAAACATTTTTCAAAAAAGTATTTACTTGTAATATTAAAATAATGATTGTTTAAATACATATTTTATACATTAGATTATAAAAATAATATGTTTACAATCATTTTCTCATTAAGAAAAGATGATAATAAAAATAGCTGTAGAATATAAAGTGTATTACATTAAAATAGTGTGATATCAATAAATAAGCTCATCAGGAAGAAATAATAAAACAAATAATTTTAACATTAAAATTATTGGGAGTGTTTGAGTGTTTGTAGAAAAATGCCATATTGAGGTTTTTTTTATTTTAAAGAAAATGTTTTCATTTGTTTTGTTTTCCGACTAATGTAAAAAGTTTTGTTAGTTTTTCTGTTTACTTGATAAAAAAGCCAAATTTGGGAGTTTTTGGAGTGTATTGATAGATTTGAAATGGAATCTTCTTTTTAATCATTTATTTTGGTATGTATATTTTGGATTATCTGCTGTGGAGTGGCCAGCTTGAATCTTCTACAGCATCAGAATTATGAATTTATTTATGTAATATTTTGTACTAATTTTGGTTATTTAGCGATATCATACTTATTTTGCAATATATTTTACTTTGAACGTTTACTGGATTTCAGCGACGGCCCGTATAGAGTATGTTACCGGGGCGGTGACGTGGGGCAGAGGAGGGGCAGGGTGGGGGGTTGCAAAATGCGGCATACGGCCGATTGCAGGTAAGTTACGAAAAAAAAACCCGAATTTCGTTGCACAAACGCAGCATCGCCAAATGCGATGCAGCGCGCGCAATAAAATTCGTTTTCTTTATTTTTTTGTAACTTACCTGCAATCGGCCGTATGCCGCATTTTGCAACCCCCCACCCTGCCCCTCCTCTGCCCCACGTCACCGCCCTGGTAACACGCCCTATACGGGCCGTCGCTGCTGGGTTTTATGTTTATTTTTAACTGGTAAATATTTTTGTAATGATTTACTTTATGTTACTTTCAGGGAAATGTGTTTTAGTCTTAACGTTATGCTTATTTGTTTTGCTTCTTTAAGTATAACATTGATGTGTTTTAATTCACAAACATTATTTGCACCCTAAGTTGCAAGTATTTCTTTTTTTAATTACTATATTTTTAAAGCTGCAGTTTTTATTTTTACAGAGAAATGTTTGTATTATGGTTTCATAAAAAAAAAAAAATTGTTGATATTTTGTGTATATTATTTTCGGTGTTGCTATTTACTTACTTTCCTTTGTTTTTGTTACATTTTTGTAGTGCGTTTCTCATGTTGATGCTTTTTTTCGATATTTTTGTTGTAGATGTTGTAGGTGTTTTACACTAGGTATGTTTAATTCGATGTATTCATAGTCACTATTTAAGCACTCATTTATTTTTATTAATATTTCTGTGGTGAATATTGTGACATACAATATAGTCTCTAGTCAGAGTCTTGCTAATATTCCCTTGGTTTCCTAATTCTCCTTCCTTCTATGACATACAGACAAACAAATGTAATTGTTGATTGTCCTTGATGTAAAGATTTATGAAACAGGTACACAGGTGGGTGGGAAATGGCCTCCAGTCTCCTTGCAGGCTATTATTCAAGCAACACCGAGCACATTGTGATTTGATTTGTGGGTGACACTAGGAAACTTCCTGCGTTGTTCCATTGCTTTGGAAAGCTGAATCAGCATACACTTGGGATGCTTCACCAGTGCCAGCCTAGAATTCAGTTTTGGCAAAAGAATATCAGCTGGCACTAACATTTGGCTTATTTCCACCCAGTTCCAGTGTTGTGCATTTGAGACAATATGTTTGTTTGATGCCTCCTCGGGATCCTTGTTCCCTCTTCCTTGTGGAAGTTAAGTCTGACTGCATTTGTACCAAGCTCCCAGAGGGGGATAAGCACAGGTCAATTTAGTGACTTTTGTGGATCACTCTAACAAGGATTGTGGTTGTTGCTTGAGTAGGGTTTTCAACCCTCTATAACCAGGCACTACAGGCACTTTCCTACAGAGAGTCACATTTAAAAGAACTTTATGTCTTTGAGAAGTTCTGATGGCTGCTAACTTGTAACTTTGTATATTCATTCCCAGATTCAGAGCCCTTTCTTTGAGAAACTCCTCTACTCCGAGGGCCACTTTTTTTTCCTCCTGAGCAATGTTCCTTTCTGAGAACATCCACAAGGTCTCTTGCCGAGAGTTCAATTCCACTGCATATCCTTCCACATACTATCCGGAACATTCCCTGCCTCCAAGTGCCGTTAATGTCACATGACGTCCCAAACTTCATGAGTGAGATATTTGTGGCTGGAAATCAGCACAGCTGAAGGAGCCAGGCAGGTTACTCTTTACCTTGGCAATAGGGAGGCAAGTCAAGAAATGTTGCCCACCTTCGTAGAGGTCAAAGTTTCAAAACTGAACATTTGAAAGTTGAACCTTCACCAGTCCCTAAAATGGTTATTTACATGAGATTAGTCACAATTTTTAAATGGCAAAATACATTTGCTGTATGTTTAGACACATCTGAATTCAAATAATAGGTGAAATAAGTGTGTCCACGCAAATTAATAGCCATAAAACATTTACTGTTTCCGTGGCATGGATTGCTATCTTTAGATACAGCAATGACAAATGTTGATGATAATATTAATGCCTATAGTTACAGAGACACCGGCTGTTCTCCTAAGTGTGCTGTTTAAATATGGATACAAACACTTTGCTTCATAATGCAGATTGCTCCTTGGTGCCTGTAAAGAGGGGACAGTCAGTATTAGGGGTGGTGCAGATATTTTATTAATTTGTAATTATATTAATATTTGCCAACAGGCAATATATTTATTTTACTAACATTGAAGAGTCTAAATGTTGGTTGGCATTCCTTCGATTCAAAGCTGCATGCGACATGCAGATTACAATTTTAGGCTTGTGTTGCAATTCATGAACCGGAAAGAGCAGAACAGCACCGTATCTTGAAAGACGTGGCGCCGTTCTGCTCGCTCCCTTGCACTGGCACACTTTATGCTGCCATGTATCAACACAGGCACGCTTGCTCCATGATGCAAGGGTGTCTAGATTGCAGTCGCATAGTTTTTGTGTGGAGTGGGTCCCTTCCGGCACTAAAATTACATTGAAAGGAAATTTCCTCATTGTGTGTGTGTTGAAGAATGCAGTACTCATGCAAAAAGGAAAAACTGAGAAGAAATAAAAATACTTCGCTTTGCTATGCCAGTCTTAGGGATGGCAATGGATTTCAGTGTAAATCCATGCTACAAGTCTTTGCAGAAATGGATTTGCGTCAAATCAATGAGTCGATGCATGGGATAGCCAATGCAGCATTGATGGAATGCCTCCCGGACGTAAAGTAACAGAAGACAGAGCATTGTGCTGTGTTGCATTACTTTGAGTTTCAATCCAAAGCAAAGACTGTAAATACCAGCCCAAAACTTTGTGTCAGCTCTGCATTAAAAAAGTAGTGAGATCCAGACACACTGCGTTTGTAAACTTGGACCTCATATTTTAATGTGCCATGCGGGGTCGGTCGATGGATTGAACTCCGGGATTTGCATTTTACAGCCATCTTGGACTTGGCTATTTCTCGACATATGGTATTCTTGTCCAGTTTGAATTGCTGTGTCCTTGTATTTGTGATGCGCTGTGATGTCCTTGTAATCTATATGTATTGCGGTGTTATAGAAATGTAGATGTATTGAAGCAATGTCATCCCAATATATTGCTATATTTTTGTGATCCGGAATGTCTGCATTGTCTTTATAATCTAGATGCATAGGTATGTGCTTGTGAGATAAAAGTATTCCTCAGTATTTGTAATCCTGATGTAATGCAAGGGGGGTGTATAGCAGATGTATTGCTGTAGACTATAATATGAATGTATTGCTGTCTCTTTGTAAACAGATGTATCAAAGTGTTGTAATCCAGGGGGCGCGCGGGACGACGACGCAAGATGGCCGCCACGTAAGGAGCTCCGCTCGGTCGAGCCGGCTCGATGATCAAGGGACCTTCATTTCTTTGTGCTTCTCAGCGGTTTCGGCGGATTTAGATGTCGGAAGTGGCAGAGTGCACCATGGCAAGTTTTTAGACCGAAATATGGTCTTTTCATCATTTTAAATGATGATTTCTGCCCCCCTCAGATAACGGCCGCCATTTTGTTTTTTCTTTATTTCAATGCAGCGTTTTTTTTCCCCTTATTTTTGCATTTGACTTTCTTTATGGAGTGGTGATGCCTTTTGTTCCATTTTGTCCATTATTTGATGCCACGGGGAAGGTTTTCTTCTTTCTCCTTCAACTTTTACTGATGTCTTTATGCCTCATTCAGCGCGCTGTATTTTCCGGCATCAAATTCTCATATTGAGGTGGCCAGAAGAGTTTCATGTACAGTCCTCATGCAATGTCCCCAGTATACTCTGATGGTAAGATCTGACCTCCCATCATTTTGCCACTTTGGTATCACTGGCACTGCGGGTTTGTTTTTTCCCGCTCTCACTGTTAGCTCGCCTTTCTTTTGACGCCTGCTTCGACCACACCATAATCCAACGCTCTTCATTGCTGTGTTGTGTTTAAGTATCACCTTTTTACCTCACGGAGTGCCGGTTTTTGCGCCACATCACCCCCCAACCCTGTTCCACGTGCATCACAACTGTTCCTCTTGCTGACTTCATTTGCAATTCACCTGCCATACTATTTTCAACATGGACTCCATACATTCAAATAAACCTCATGGAAGCTCCTCTGGTGGTCGGAAGGACACTAATGTATCTTCTGTCAAACGCACCAAAAAAGATCCACCTTCTCCAACCAAATCACCGCTACCTCTCACGCTCGAGGACATCATGGAAGTGCTACGTCTTATTCGTCCTTTCATGACGGACACTGTTGCTACACTTCAGCGGTTGGATGACAAATGGTCTAGCCTGGACACACGACTGACTGATGTAGAGCAAAGGATCAGTGATGCTCAAGATGTCGTTGCTAGAGTGGACACACTAACCAAGGAAGTCAACCAGCTTCAAAGGGTTACGGAGGATTTAGAAAATCGTAATAGGCGCAACAACCTTCGTATTTATGGCATTCCGGAAGGTTCTGAAGGGTCCGATATGATTCAATTTCTGAAGACCCAAGTTCTCCAAATTGTTGGCCTTCCGAAATCTTCGGACTTCAATATACAGCGCGCTCATCACCTGGGGCCAAAAATCACATCCCCTGCATCTAAACCTAGAGGTATCATTGCATATTTCCTTCTATACTCAGAGCTTATGTCGATTCTCCAAGCTGCTAAGCAACATAAGCAGATGATTTGGTCTGGGCATAAAGTCTTTTTTACTCAAGATGTTTCTAAACCTACTGCGTCTCGTCGGAAGGAATTTTTGGATCTCAGACCTGCATTGCGAGCCATGAATGCACGTTATGGTTTAATTCATCCTTGTTTTTTCAAAGTGACCTATAAAGAAAGAACATTTAGTTTTGAAGATCCTGCAGACCTACGGAAATTCATCCATACTCATAAAGGAGAACTTATGGAACTGAGCAAACCCTAATGTCATATTAATGTTCTATTATTGAGTCTTGTTATTATTCTACTCTAATATGTAGAACATTGCTCTCTTCCTTCTTACGCTCATCTCGTTTTATGTTTCGCAGGTCTCTCCATGTGGTGGTGTTGTCAAAAGGTTACCTTTCATATCGTTTTGGTGTTCATTTTGTTCATCCCATCCCGCTGCTGTTTCCTTTCTCTCAATGTTTGGTAAGTTCCCTTCACTTGTTCCATTCGGTTGCCTTTAGTCTCAGATTATCCTTTTCATCGTTTTTTTTTTGTGATATATGGTGACCCTTTCTCTCTGGTGTCTCTTCTTGTGCGGCTGCCTTGCTTTTCGTCGCTCCCCTCCCACATTAATGTCCTTCGATTTGCTGTTCTTCGTGGCTAAAGCCCCTTGGCTTTCTGCCATCCTCTTCTTGTTGTATTTTTCTGGGGGAAGCTGTTCCCCCTTACCCTCCTCCTCACTATTTTCCCTCATCTCTCCTTTTTTTTTTCTTTTTCTCTCCTTCTTTCCTATCCCATTTTCCCTTCCTTTTTATCCCTTTCACATTTCCTTTTTCGGCAACCTTTACACTATCTATTTCTATCTATATTCTCCTTTTTCCCATTTCTGCTTATGATATTCTATTGTTTTTCTATTCTTTCTCCGTCTCCACTTCTGTGGTGGTCAACTGCTCTAGCCACCTTATATCAGGTTCTCCCTCCTTATTCATCTTTATTCAACTTCTTTTTACTTTTTCTCTCTCTTCTCCCATTCTGCTTTGAATTCTTTACTTCCTTTTGCTTAATCCTATTTTTCTTCCAGAGATGACTGGTTTGCGTGTCATTTATTGGAATGTCAAAGGTATTCGAAACCCAGTTAAAATGCAACGTGTTTTATCTTACTTAGCGAGACTGAAATGTCATGTAGCAATTTTACAGGAAACTCACCTTAATTCACAGGATTTGTCCTCACTACGTAAACAATGGGTTGGTGAGGCATTCTGTTCTCCGGCAGTGAACAACAAAAATGGTATTATCATTTTGTTTCATAAATCGTTGACTGTTCAGTTTCACAATGAGTTTCATGATAGCTGTGGTAGATGGTTGTTTTTAGATGTTACTATTAATAATACAAAATGTTCCTTCTGCAATGTTTATGGTCCTAATGGTGTAGATTAACCTTCTGAAACGACTTCTCCTTGCTCCTTTCTTCTCATGCGACTGATGATTTAATTGTGGGAGGTGATTGTAACCAACTTATGGATCCCTTTCTAGATCGCAAATCACTCACTAAATATGTCCCCAATAAGATGCAGAAGTCCTTTCTTAAGGCCATCTCTTCTAGAGGTCTCATTGACTCATGGAGACTTTCCCACCCTGACACTTTAGAATATTCTTTTTTTTCTCCTGTGCACTCATCACACTCCCGCATCGACTATATTTTCCTTACCCAGCATACTCTCCAATTTATGACTAACTCAGAAATAGGCTCAATTCTTATATCCGATCACGCCCCTGTAATTCTAGACTTGGATTATCCCACTCCTACTCCCACCTCTCGGCGCTGGCGTTTTAATAACTCTCTCCTTCTCGACACACAATTCACAGAACAATTTACGCTTTTTACAGAGGAATTTTTCAAACACAACCTTCATTCTACCTCCCATTTTCATTTTATTTGGGATGCTTTCAAGGCTGCTGCCAGAGGATTTATTATTGACTTTGTATCCCATAAGAGGAGAACAGCCCTCTCACAGTCCTCCCAAATTCTTAAACAGATCAAAGACCTAGAGCATCTTTACTTCACCAAGAACTCTTCAGACATACTCTCCTCTCTCATTAAGGCGAAAATGCAATATAACAAACATTCTTGGGACTCTGTTTGTAATAATCTTCTTAAATTTCATGCCAAAATGTATGGGGGACGCAATAAGGCGGGCAAATCTCTTGCCAATTACCTCAAAATTAAAAAGCAAAAATCCAAAATAATCTCCATCATTGATCCGCAAGGAAATCGTCAATTTACTGATGATAAAATACTTGATTGTTTTGTTCAATATTATTCTTCCCTTTATACTTTGGAATTTGTTCCCTCTCCCGCACAACTCGACTCTTACTTCCAATCAATTCCTAAATCTTCTGATTGCTTTACTGACCTTTCTTCTCTAGATGTTCCTATTTCAGATAAGGAGATTCTTAATGCTATCACTCTTTTACCTAAAGACAAGGCACCTGGCCCAGATGGCTTTACAGTTCGCTTCTATCTTTACTTTAAGGATATTCTAATTCCACATGTACTTTCTTTGAATAATCACTTTCTCACCCAGGGAGAATCCAAAGGCTCTTTTACAGAGGCAATGCTTTGTCTAATTCCCAAAAAAGATAAAGATCCCTCCCTTTGTAAAAATTATCGACCTATTTCCTTAATTAATACTGACTGTCAACTTTTTGCAAAAATGTTGGCATCTCGCATTAATATGGTCATCCCTAACCTTGTTAATATTTATCAATCTGGGTTTGTTAAAGGTAGGTCCATCACTGATAACTCAAGGACCCTCCTCAACATCATTCACCTTGCCTCAAAGGTAGACTTCCCAATTGCCGCTATTACTTTAGATACCGAGAAAGCATTTGACTGAGTTAGTTGGGATTTCATGTTTGGTGCGTTGAGATGGCATGGCTTCAGCCCTTCCATTATCCAATATATTAAATTATTATACTCTGCTCCCTCCACCTCTATCTGGGTTAATGGCTCTCAATCTCAATATTTTCCCTTACATAGAGGTACCAGACAAGGTTGTCCTCTCTCCCCTCTTCTTTTTATTCTTGCATTAGAACCCTTCTTAGAAAAAATTCGCCGCTCGCCAACATATACTGGCTTTATATTCCAGAACACTGATATTAAGTTTACTGCTTATGCGGACGATATTTTACTCTATATCTCTAAACCATCCACATCTTTACCTTCCCTCTTCTCTTTGTTACAAGAATATTCCCTGGTCTCTGGCTATAAACTTAATATAGACAAATCTGAGGTTTTACCCCTTAACAAATTCTGCCTTCCTCACATGTTTCATGGTTCTGGCTTTGAATGGAATTCCGGCAATATTAAATGTCTAGGTATTCTCTATGCTAATACTATTATAGAAACCATCAATCTAAATCAGAAAGAAATACTCAAAAAGCTCTCCTCTCTTGTTGATAGTTGGTCTCCACTTTTCCTTTCCTGGTGGGGGAGGCTTGCAACCATTAAGATGATACTTCTCCCCATTGTTAATTTTTATCTCTCCATGCTTCCAATCTCCCTTCCTCTCTACTTTTTTAAAACAATATATCGCGTATTTACAACATTCTTATGGAATAATCGCAAAGCCAGCATCTCTCTCGCTCGTCTTCAACAACCCAAAGATCTGGGTGGTGTTAACTTTCCCAACCTCACTCGATTCCATTCTGCTTTTACTTTAAAAGAAATTTGGCCTTTTCTATCGGCTTCGTCCGACCCTCCCCAGACAGCCTGGAGCTCAATTGAACTTTTGCAACTTTTGCCCTTCTCATTTCTTACAGCCACTCGCCTCTCTCAACCTCCGCAGCGCTTTCTCTCTCCTATCTTTAAACATTCCAAAGCACTCACTCTCTCACTGTTTCGTTCCTCCCTCTCACAGTCAGAGTTTCACTCTTTAACTCCAATATGGTATAATAAATCTTTAAAGATTAACCACGGAGCACTCTTTTGGAAAGAGTGGATTGACAAAGGAATCATCTCTTACGATCATCTTCTTAGTAACAATTCCTTGAGACACTATTCGGATCTTCGTGCCTCTTTCAACCTCTCGAACACACATTCTTCCCAGTATCCCCTGCTTAAAAACTCCTTAGCCTCCATTATCTCTCATAACGCTTCCTTGCCCACCACAGACGCAGTCCTCCCCCCTCTACCTGACTTTTCTATTCCCCTCAAAGCTTCTGCAATTTATAAATTACTCTCCCATCCCCTCACTGACAGACGCAAATCTAAACTTGAACTCTCATGGGAAAAAGATCTAGCTCAACAATTTCCCCTTCAGGTTTGGAATTCTATATGGTCCAAGTTACACACTGCTTTCCGCTCCGCCATCACCACACAGACCCTATACTTTTTTTATAACATACTTTTTTATACCCCCATGATTTACATAATTTTAAGTCCATTGACTCCAAAAAATGCTGGTCTTGCTCTCATGCTGATAGTGATTTTTTCCATATGTTCTTTCACTGCCCATTGGTTAAGTCTCTGTTTTGGTCAAAATTAAACGAAATATTAGCTACTGACCACTCCTTCGAGATTGTTCATATCTTTCTGGGCGGTGCTTCTCCTATATGGAATTTTCAATGTAATGTACGCAAATTTATAGATTTATATTTAGCCATTTCCTTACAGACAATCACATCCAATTGGAAAGATACTTCAAAGATTTCATACAATGCCTGGTGGAACCTACTATGTCATCATCATAGGCTTGATCGTGCTTTTGCTACCACAGTACCTCTTTTGATCAAAAAAGATTTGTTATGGTTGCCTTTAACTAATTTTCTCTCTAGAAATGTTCCATGATTCACTTTGATGTTTATACAATTATTAAGTTTCCGTTAATTACATGATATATCCTCTTTATATTGTTTGCCTTTCACCCCTCCTTTTCCCCCCCCTCTTCTCCTTTTCTTTCTCCTTTTCCTCCATCCCCACTAAAATATATATACCCTTAAAAGCTTTTCCCCTAAGTATTTTCCCTATATCCTTTCTGGCATTCTTTATATTTTGCAAGAATTCATTTTTCATGCCTTATCTTAATGCCTGTTGATTTTCCATTTGTAATGATGTTCTACTTGGATTATCATTTTCAATAAAGCTTTTTAAACTTTAAAAAAAAAAGTGTTGTAATCCAGACGGATTGTTGTTCTTGCAATCCAAGTGTATCGCGGTGTCCTTATGTTGTCTGGAGCTTTTTGTACCAAGTACATTTTATATATTGGAAGTGGGGTTCTGGCAGATCTATATGAAGGACAGCGCACATGGAACTTTTGTTTCTTTCTTTCTACTGTCTTGCTGGAGTGCTTCACTGCAGTACACTGAGGCAATTTTCAGTCAAACATACCAGGCATCAGACATCGGACTGTTCACATCTCTACAGTGCAATATATCTCCACTGTACACTCTGCAGAGTGCAAAAAGGTGCTCTTTGCACTCTCATACCCTCCAGCAAACTGCTATCCATGAAGCGTAAGAATGTTGAAAGGAAGTTGAGGCATGGGGCAGGGCAGAGGGCACAAAAAGTAGGCAGTGCAAAGTGGGTTAGTTCCTGCCTGTAGTGGCTGGCAACTACATGGTAAGCTCTGGGCAAGGCAGGGTTATCTTAGTGGAGAGCGTCTACCTTTAAAATATATGCTACCATATAAATAGAGGACATTCTTCAGATTTAAAAACTGGCAGTAGCCCGATAGGTAGAGCTCTGACACCTTTGGCTTTTCACTGCAAGGAGCAAGGGGAAATTAAAAATGTTCTTAAGGGGGGGAGGAGCCTAGCGCGCAACCAAGATGGCCGCGTAGGTGCGAAGCTCCCGAGGACCTCCACGACCTCCTGAATTAATCCTGATTATATCCTGTCTTTGACGAGGGGACTGTGTCTGTGTACCCGAGCTGAGGCGGCACCCGTTTTCCGTTTTCGAATCGGACCCCGGACACAGGTGGGAGCACCGATCGAAGATTGCGGCCTTCTCCGCGCCGGCCCCCCGGATTGGAGTTGTGGGGCGATCCGGGGACAAAGCGATCAACAACGGCGGGCAGGGCTGGGCGACTCGCGTACCCCGCGCTTTCACTTTCGCTTTTGCGCCCTCCTTGCCCTCAAGCCAGGTAGGGTTGCGGAGCGGGGTGCGGTGGTGTGGCCTTGCCCCTGTGCCCGGCTGACCCGCCGGCTGTGAGTTGTCCTGCGGTCCAGTGGTCACCCCCCCCCCGGGACCCGTGAACTGGTTTATCGGCCCTTTCGAGGAGATTGGCACGACTTTGGGAGTGCGACATGTCCACTAAGCAAGATGGCGACCGGGCCAAGGTGAAATCGACCCGCCGCGGCCCGGCACATCAGTCAAACAGTATGGACCGCTACACCCTCCAGAAGGGATCCCCAGAGGCACAGCGTACATCCCCCGCGGGCCCGGCTGAGGCGTCTGCTCAACCCGCGGATCTGACCCTCCGGGACGTCATGGGCGCCATTGCCGAGATGAAGGCCTCGGTGGACCAGCGCTTTGATACTCTGGCGCAGAAGATAGACTCGGCCCTGGTGGAGGTGGGCCTGGTGAGAGCCGACTTGTCTAAAACGAATGACCGGGTCGATTCCCTGGCCCACACCACCTCAAGTCTCACTACAGACGTGGCGGCCCTTCAAAAGGAGGTGCACCGGCTTGGCCAGGCGAGCGCCATGATGGACCGTCGATTGGAGGACGCCGAGGGTCGGGCCCGAAGGAACAACGTTCGTATTGTCGGGGTGCCGGAGGGACGGGAGGAGGAGGCAGCAGATTTGTTTGTGGAAGACCTGATCCTCACCCATCTCCAGCCCCGGGGGCTGAGTAAACTTTTTGCGGTGGAACGTGCTCACAGGGTCCCCGGAGGAAGACCTAAGGTCGGAGCTCCGCCGCGGCCTCTCATTGCCCGGATTTTTAACTTTCGGGACAGAGACGCTATCTTGCAGACTTCCAGGCTACAGGGACCGGTCAAGCTTGATAATATGGACGTGAATTTCTACCCTGACTTTACTCCGACGGTCCAAAAGCAGAGACTGAGTTTTCTCGGAGTTAAACGTCGCCTACGGGACATGAACCTTAAGTACTCAATGCTTTTTCCAGCTAAGCTGAGGGTGGAGGTGGATGGTCGCACGCACTTTTTTGACCGTCCCGAGGCGGCTGGGGACTGGTTGGATACTCTGCCTGGGGAACGGGGCCGGGGGGGTGGGGGGGGTGCGGCTGGCGGGGAGGGCGCGCCGGATCAGAACTGAGGGGTGAATAGTAGGCCTTGCTCTGGACAACATTTTGGTTACCATTCACTGATCGTGTATGTTCCCCTCCTATGGAGGTCGTACGGGGTCCGTTGGGGGCTTTCCCTCCTCCTCTGGGGGACTAGTTAGTTTTTCATCTATGGGGCGACAGGCACACTGCACTTTGGGGGGGCTGTCTGGGCTCATGCAGGGGTGCAGGGAGGGGGGAGTTCTGTTGGGATGGGTGGGTGGGGGTGGAGTGTTGTTTGTTTGCACCGCAAGGCGAACCCTTTACTGTATTGTTGTTTTTGAGATGCTCTTTGGGGGACGATTGATGGCTTCCATGTACGATGGGGGGTAGGGACCTGACTGTGTTATCATGGAACGTTAACGGACTGGGGGATAGGATTAAGCGTGGTGTGGTCCTGCAGTATCTGAAACGAATTTCACCAGATGTGATCTTCCTGCAGGAGACACACCTTATAGGCAATTCCTTTCATGCCATGAATCGGAGAGGCTATCGCTTGGTGGCCCATTCGGGCTTCACCTCGGGCTCGCGGGGGGTGGGCATCATGATTAAGAACTCGCTCCCATTGGAGATTGATGAGGTGCGCCACGATGAGAGGGGATGTTACACTGTCTTGGTGGGTAGAATGGAGGGCAGAGTGGTCGTTTTTGTATCAGTGTACGTTCCGCCGGGGTTGCAATCTACCACGTTTGCGGACCTGGGGCGCCTCCTCCTTGACCTCCCGGATGGGCTTCTGGTAGTTGGGGGGGACTTCAATGCGGTGGCTTCAGGGTCGATGGATCGTCATCCCCCCAGGGATCTCCCCCGGGCACAGGCGTGGCTGTCCGGCCTCTTAGATACACTAGGATTGGTGGATTGCTGGCGACTAAAGCATCCCGCGCAGCTGCAATACACCTTCCACTCGGGTGCCCATGGTAGCCTCTCGCGGCTTGATTATATCCTTGTTCCTGCGGCCTATGCTGGGAGGGTGGGAGAGGTGCGCCATTTGGCGCGGGGTATTTCAGATCACTCCCCACTACTGCTGCATCTTGGTGTCTTCCCGAGGGGGGAGGGCAGGGTAGCCCCAATCAATGCCTGGTACCTGCGCGACCCCACTATTCGAACCGAATTGATCAAATCCTTGCAGCGGTACTTTGAGGAGAATGTGGGGTCTGTCCCTTCTGCCATCTCCCTTTGGGAGGCTTTTAAGGTAGTTCTTAGGGGGGAGGCCCTCTCCTTTATCTCCCATGCCCGGAGGCGCGAGCGGGAGGAGGTAACCCGGGTGGAGGCCGAAATTACTGAACTAGAGGGTGACCTGGGGAGCGGGGTGACGGATGCCACATTGCATGTTCTACACCTCAAGCAGGCGGCCTATAGGGCCCTCGTCACGGAGGCGGCCAGGGGCCTCAGTAGAGAGCAACAGGGGCGACTGTATGATGTGGGTGATAAGGCTGGTAAATTGATAGCGTGGTTGGATAAAAAGGAGAGAGCGAGTCGTGTGGTTCCGTTGATCGAGAGGATGGATGGTGTATGTGTCACCGAGCCGGACGCCATTGTCTCCTGCTTCGCGGATTATTTCCGCGAGGTATATTCCCCGGTTTCTCCCTGCTCGGAGGAGGATTCCCATGCCCTGCTTCGGGACATCGCGCTGCCCTCCCTTTCGGTGGAGGACAGGGATTCGCTGGACGCTCCTCCCACCTCGGACGAAATTGCCCTTGCTATCCGCTCGGTCGCATCTGGCAAGGCCATGGGCCCCAATGGCATTCCTATCGAGCTGTACAAGCTGCGACCGGATGTGCTGGCGCCCCACCTGCGCGCGATGTTCCTGGCGGCCTGCTCGCGGGGTTCCCTTCCGCCGGACCAGCGTCTGGCCACGATCGTGGTGATCCACAAGGAGGGGAGACCCCGTGAGCGGGTCACATCCTATAGGCCTATCTCGCTCTTGAATGCGGAGCCCAAAATCCTCGCCAAGGTGCTGGCCAACCGGCTGGTCGGCGTGGTGGGCGACTTGGTCCACCAAGACCAGTCCGGCTTCATACCCCATCGTAACACGGCCCTTAATCTGCGACGCTTGCACGGGGTGCTCGCGCGTGTCCCGTTCGTGCGGGAACCGGCCATCTTGGCGTCCTTGGACGCCACCATGGCGTTTGATACGCTTGAGTGGCCATACATTTGGGCGATGCTGGCGAAGTTTGGCTTCGGACCGGGCTTCATCAGCTGGGTCAAGTTGTTGTATTCCGGCCCATTGGCGCAGGTGGTGGTGAATGGACGAGTTTCGGCCCCATTCGCACTGGGACGGGGTACGCGACAGGGCTGCCCCCTGTCGCCTCTCCTGTTTGCACTGGCCCTGGAGCCCCTGGCGGAGTGGCTGCGGTGGCACCCTTCCATCCGTGGTCTCCGTTGGACCCCCGAGCATGAGGACCGTGTGTCCCTCTACGCTGATGATATCCTTCTATATCTCGCTTCCCCGCGTAAATCACTGATCGTCCTAGTTGATGTTTTGCGCTCATTCGGTCGCAACTCAGGCCTCGTCATCAACTGGGCGAAATCCTGTGTCTATGTGCTTGCCGGGGAGGCTCCGGTCCTACCACGGGACTGTCCGATCCAGATCGCCTCCCAGGGGTTTCGGTACCTGGGTATATATATTACTCTGGACCCGGAGGCCCGCTACGAGCGGAATTTGCTGCCCCCCCTCCAGCGCTTGAAGGAGGACGTGGTGCGTTGGCGGCGTCTGCCGCTTTCGCCGCTTGGCCGAGCGGCCTTGTTTAAAATGATGTCGTTGCCGCGCTTTCTGTACGCTCTCCAGAACACTATGGATTTGGTTCCGGCGCGCTACTTCCGAGAGGTGGAGAGTTTGCAGCGTCGCCTGTTCTGGGACGGGAGGCCACGTATCGCCTTGGCTAAATTGACGCTCCCGTGGTACGATGGGGGGGTCGCCCTCCCGGATATTAAACGGTATTACTGGGCCTCCCAGCTAGCTGCGATTAATCATGGCCTTTACGGGCCCGCCCTGAACCCGGCATTTGAAATGGACAAGATGCTCCTGCCCGGTGGCGACTACAATCGGGCGCTCTACTCTGGCGCGCCGGACCCTCGCCTGACGGGACCGACGCGTGTCATGGTGCGTGTATGGCACGCGGCTAACGCAGCTATGGGGTGGAAGGACCGTTTGACCCGGGCGTCACCGCTATATGCATCGGCGAGGTTGGGCTCCTTGTGGACCTCGAAGGGCTTCGAGAAATGGGACACGATCGGCATCAGCACAGTGGGAGATCTCTGGACGAGGGGGGGATTCAAAACTTTCGAGATGCTGCAGACGGAGTTTCAGTTGCAAGGCAGTGAGTACTTCCGGTACTTACAAGTCCGCCACGCGCTGGGCTCCGTCTTCCCGGATGTCGCGTCCATTCCGGAGTCTTCCCCCCTGGAGGACAGAGTGCTGGATGGCCATGTCCCAGACAGCACGATCTCCCTTATTTATAAAAAACTGATTAACGACCGATCGGGCCTGCTGACTGGCCTCCGCGAGGCCTGGGTTGCCGATGGGCTGGAGTTGGACGACGAGGACTGGATGTCCGCGGTGGCCTCTCCGAAGGAGGTGGCCATCCCGGCTCGCCTTCGCTTCGTCCAGCTTAAGATCCTCCACCGGGTTTACGTGACGGGGCCAAGGCTTCTACGTATGGGCTTGGCTGAGGATGGACTGTGTAAGCGTGGCTGTGGTGCTTTGGCAACCTTCTTGCATATTCTGTGGGAATGCCCAAAGGTGGAGCGATTCTGGCGTGGTGTGCATGAGGTCCTGCGAGTGGTTACGCGTGTCGTGCTGTTGCCTGAAGCGAGGAGATGCTTACTGAATGTGTGGGAGCCAACTGACTACTCGGTTCCGCAGACGCGGTGGGTGACTCTGGGATACATGATCGCTAAGCGTGACATTGCTCAATTGTGGGGATCCCAGAGGCCTCCGGCGGTGTCGGCCTGGAAAGAACACATGGATTGGTGTATGTTTCGTGAAAAGGTGGTGTATGTTGCGAGGGGTAAGCCTGGGGCGTGGGTGAAAATCTGGGGCCCCTGGAACGCCTATCGCGGGGGTATTTGCGAGCCGCCGCTGCTGCCGGCTGCTTCACCAGCTCCGTCCCCCTAGCCGACCCCCTCCCCCAGCCATGGGCACGTGGTTCCCCAGTCCTTGATCTGTTCTCATTCCCCTCTTCAGAGTTTGGCGATTGGTTGGGGTCCCCCACTTAAGGAGCGCGTGCTGTCACTTGGGATTGCGGGTTGCCTTGCGGGTGTGGTTGTTTTTGTGTTGTTGTGTTTTGACAAAAGGAAACCGTATTGTTGGTTTGGAGTTATGTGGCCTGCACTACTGATATCTCCTGATTTACCCTTTTTGCACCGCCAAGAGATTTTTCTGTATGTATGTCATATGCTACTGCCACTCTAGCGGCCGGCCAGACGGTTGTAGGCCCATACTTGTAACTATTTGAGATTGTAATAAACGGTTTCAAAAAAAAAAAAAAAAAAAAATGTTCTTAAGGTTATTGTTATGTTACTGACACTAGGGGCATCATTAGGATAGCGGGCGTACATCCCAACGTAAAGAGGGACCGCCCGCCATAAGTGCGGCGGCCCCGTGGTGGTGATTAGGATGCGCCCGCGATACTGGCGGACGCATCCTGCATTTTTAACATTGCGGCGGACGGTGCTTTCAGCATCACTCGCCGCAATGCAAAAAATGCATGTTGTACATTTGCATGCACAACGTGGCAGGCACCGCATGGTGCCTGCTGCATTGTGCATGGAAATGCAGGGGGTACCATAGGTACCCCCCCATGTGCACCCCCCACCCCCCAACTTCCTGAGGGCCGCAACCAGCCCCCAAATGTGATTCCCGCATGTTTGCCGCCACGGAAAGGCTGCTCCCCGCCTGCATACTAATATGAATGGCGGTGTCTAGCAGACACCGCCACCATATTGAACCCTTTTTTCGGCCGGTCGACTCATCGACCAGGCGGAAAAGCGGCAGACAGTCTTCCCGTCCGCCGCGGTACACCCCCAGCCATACTGATATGGCGGGGGGAAATGGGAGGCGGGAAGGGGGATTATGTCGGGCGGATCGCCACGGCCATGCGGGCGGTGGCGATCCGCCTGACATACTAATGGGCCCCTAGGCCTTTAAAACATGCACAACAAATAAACCTGCACCATATTTCAAGGGCGAAGGCAGTAGCCCGATAGGTAGAGCTCTGACACCTTTGGCTTTTCACTGCAAGGAGCAAGGGGAAATTAAAAATGTTCTTAAGGTTATTGTTATGTTACTGACACTAGGGGCATCATTAGGATAGCGGGCGTACATCCCAACGTAAAGAGGGACCGCTCGCCATAAGTGCGGCGGCCCCGTGGTGGTGATTAGGATGCGCCCGCGACACTGGCAGACGCATCCTGCATTTTTAACATTGCGGCGGACGGTGCTTTCAGCATCACTCGCCGCAATGCAAAAAATGCATGTTGTACATTTGCATGCACAACGTGGCAGGCACCGCACGGTGCCTGCTGCATTGTGCATGGAAATGCAGGGGGTACCATAGGTACCCCCCCATGTGCACCCCCCACCCCCCAACTTCCTGAGGGCCGCAACCGGCCCCCAAATGTGATTCCCGCATGTTTGCCGCCACGGAAAGGCTGCTCCCCGCCTGCATACTAATATGAATGGCGGTGTCTAGCAGACACCGCCACCATATTGAACCCTTTTTTCGCCCGGTCGACTCATCGACCAGGCGGAAAAGCGGCAGACAGTCTTCCCGTCCGCCGCAGTACACCCCCAGCCATACTGATATGGCGGGGGGAAATGGGAGGCGGGAAGGGGGATTATGTCGGGCGGATCGCCACGGCCATGCGGGCGGTGGCGATCCGCCTGACATACTAATGGGCCCCTAGGCCTTTAAAACATGCACAACAAATAAACCTGCACCATATTTCAAGGGCGAAGGCAGTAGCCTATTAGCAGCAGTGTCTATTATATAAAGCTTCTTCAAACAGATATGTGCTATGCAGGAAGAGCGAAGTGCAAAAACATGAATTTGTGAAAAATATTTTACTTTTCAATAGTTTTTTAATTGATTTTGTTTTGTGGTGCCAGAACACTAATCACAACAACTTCTGGGGATGCCGCCACCAACGTCCAACTCCCCCCACCCTCTCAAATTCTCCCCCGCATCCCCACCAGACCACATATATACGTAGCAGAAAGATTAATTGTGCATCCGTTTTCCAGGACCACAGATGACGGAAATCGAGGGACCAAGGAGGAATCGATCAATCCTAATACTTTCAGGGGTTGCGGGACTGCAATATATTTCAAAGTTCTTTTTAGTACTTCTATTGCAAAGATTACATGAATATTGGATGCTTGCACAGAAATTACTAATGCAATTTGTATTATAATGATATATGTGTCCGGATGGAAAGCAAGAAACATGCTTTGATTTTTCTGTAATATCTAATTTCCTTAATGCATGTTGACAGAATGTTATGTATTTTAAAAATTCTCAATTTTTCCTGTATTCTATATAACAGTATAAATGGACCTGAGTTATTGTCAGTTAGAGGGGATTCACTGCTGGCTACATTTCTGTCTGCGCACTTTATATTGAGCTCTTTTGAGATCATGTGCACATTTGCCTTATTTACCTTTTGCAGCTCTCTTCATTGCAGACTCCCTTTCACTTACTTAGCACAAATGCACTGTTGGATTATTTTAACATATTATCAGGCTTGCTCAATGTGCAAGTCTACGGGCTCTCTGAGCACACTTTTTTTGCGTGCAATGGGGCATATTATCAAGACCGGCGATAAAATAATCGGCGCTTTAGAAAACGGCCGCTAAAACGGCGATAATGGGTTTGATGATATGCTCAATGGAATTCCAATTGAAGCCCATGTTAGATGTGAAGAACATCTAACCTGAGCTTCAATTGGAATTCCATAGAGCATATTATCAAGCCCATTATCGCCGTTTTAGCGGCAATTTTCTGCCGCTAAAGCGGTGATAATTTTATCGCCGGTCTTGATAATATGCCCCAATGTTTTTTGTTACATATTCTGAATGACTCGTCTATTTGATTGTGCCTTTTTAATCTGGTTTGTTTATTATTTTCTTGGACAATTTATGTGCCACGAACATACAAATATTTTTCAGTTTTATAATATTTATGATGGCTACATTTTTTTTATTTTTTTATTAATCCATGAAGGTTATCACAAGTCACAATATTTATAAAAACGATGGTTACAAATATGATAAAAAATATCTTTAGGAAAAGAGTACACATATTTCATAATACATAAGAAATAATAGTGGTATTAAATACAAGGTATTTTAAAGTGCAAGCGCAGATTTTATTTATTTCTTTTAAACATGAGTATATATCTCCTCTAACTGTGCCTTCAATCATTCAAATAGGATACCACTGGTCCCCATATCTCCATGCCTAATTTCTTTTTTCGTATGCCTTTAATTTCATACAGACTATACTCTATGTTAAATATAGACAAAAATCGAGCCCTCCAAAGTCCAAACGAGGGAACATCTTTTTGGAGCCACATTGAGGCAGTGCACAGCCGAGCCACAGCTGTTGCGAGAAAGATCAGATACCTATACCTATAGGCCAGTTGATTTGGATCCTCTCTCTCGGTTACTCCCAACAATACCTGGGCAGATGATAAGGTTAACGGGCCCCCCACTATTTCCGTTAAAAATTTCTCTATATGTACAAACAGTGTCGTAAGGTATCTACATGAGTAAAAAATATGTACGATATCAGCATCGTCTGTTCCACATCGGAAGCATTTCCCATCATTTGTGCCCCCCCATTTAAAAAGCTTGGCTGGGGTGTAATGAAGATTAAACAAAGTTTTATGATGTTGTGCATGGAGATTCGCAGATATAAACAATTTCCCTGCTAATTTAATAGATTTTTGTATCCGCATGCCCGTATATCCCAGCCTGTCATCCCATTTGGTATTGTGGGACTCTAGATCACTGTCCTTAATGTCCAACAGTATATTATATAATGTACCAATGCGTGCCTTTCTCCTTACAGCTTCTACGACAGGGTTTACTCCTAATTTCACTTGATGTTTCCCTAAGAAATCCCGAATCTGTAAGTATTTAAAGAATTCAAACCTACTGAGATGAAATTGATCTGATAACTCTACAAAAGACAATAAGCAGCCGTTAGTATATAGGTCCCCGAAATAACAGATCCCTTTAGCTCGCCATCTATCTATAGTCCTATCCCAAAATATTGATGGAAGAAGTGTCGTAGCTGTAATGGGGGTGTACTGAGATAGCCTTTCTGACCCATACTGCCTGCGAATTGCTTTCCACACTTTATAAGCTGTGTTCACAACCTTGAACCTGTTTTTCTTGTAGTAGCTTGGATCTACATTAATAAACAAGCGAATTTTGGCCTCACTCCCAAGTAGCATTTGATAAATTGATGGAGCTTCCGCGGCACTAATTGGGTTGTCGCCAAATAATAAAATATTCATGTGTTGCAAAATACAGACATAATAATAAAAGGTAAAATCTGGTACGGACCAGCTTCCTTTCTCCCGAGGGAGAGTCATATATCGCATAGCTCTGCGAGGTTTACCCTGGGCCCATAGGAATCTAGCACACACTGACTGTAGTATTGCAAGTGGTTTGCGAGAGATTTCAAGCGGTACTGATCTAAAAATATATAGGATCTTAGGTAATATCAACATTTTCAAGACATTACAGTGTCCCACAAGTGAAAGATGTAAACACTCACATCGATCCAGTTGCCTCCGTACACTGTTTAATATGCTGCCCCAGTTAACCTCAACCAATGCTTTTAAGCACACCCTTAACTTGAATCATTGTTTTTGTCAAGTTAAGTTTGTATCCCGAGGCGGCCCGTAACTCTCGAGCGAATCGTTCAATATCAGGCATAGCCGTGGTAGGGTTCGGTGTTACTACAGCAACGTCGACTGCATAAGCAAACACACAATAGTATTCCTGATTACATATTATCGACTCAATCCCTGCACTCTGTTCTAACATTTGTAAGAACGGGTCTATATAAAGTGAGAACAGGAGCGGAGAACTTGGGCATCCCTGCCTAGTTCCCCGCAAAATGTATAGTGGGTTTGATTTGAGACCCATAATGCAGACCTTGGCTAATGGAGAGCGATATAATGCTTGTATGGAGGTAATACAATTCTGTTTAAAACCAACTCGGTGCAGCACGGCCCATAAAAATTTCCATGCGACCCGGTCAAATACCTTTTCAGCATCTAGAAGTATCAGGCTAAAGGCGTTCCCTGCTACATTACCTATATCAAGCATGGTTACAACTCTATTAATATGATTGGTTGTCCTCCTCCCAGGGATAAAGCCATGTTGTCTCACTGATACTAGAGGTGTTATTACATCAGCCAATCGGGTAGCTAGGATCTTAGCGTAGATTTTACCATCTACGTTTAAAAGCGAAATCGGTCGATATGAACCAGGTTGATCGGCCGGTTTATCTTTCTTTTTTTTAAACTATAATGTTGGCTTCATCCCATGATAAGGGGGCAACTCCACCTTGGGCCTGTTGCACAACGCCTAGCATATCAGTCTTTAAAGATCCCAAAAATGTTTTATAGACTTCCAATGGAAGTTTGTCGGGCCCAGCTGCTTTGCCCATAGCTAATCCATTAATGGCTGCTTCCAATTCCTCCATTGTAATGGGAGCTTCTAGTGCTTCTGCATCCTGCTTGTTCAGTTGGCCACGACAATACTGTAACAGGGATTCCCCTATATGGGAGTCATAGCCCTCACTGGTGTATAGTGCCTCGTAAAAGTCTTGAAACACCTTTAGGATCTCTATATCCGTTTCTACTGTTTGCTCCTTTAGGTCCCTCATGGAGCTGATCCTCTGAGCTGCTTCCTTAACTCTAAGCCTCTGCGCGAGACAGCGCCCAGATGCTTCCCCATATTCATAATATAATCTCGTGTTTATGGAGTATTTCCTTGCTATCTCTTTACTCCAATATAGATTAATCTTTGCTTTGCCCTGAGACACTATCGTTTGGAGGTCTGAGATATCCAGTCCTGTATGGATACCCTACATAAGTTTCTCCTCAGCTACCGTTAGTAGCGCATATAATCCCTGGAGTTCTACTCGTATTTGCTTTTGCTTATATAAGCCAAAGCTAAGGGTCTCTCCCCTAAACCCTGCTTTAAAAGCATCCCATACGATCCCAACCTTGGCTGTGTTGCGATTTATAGAAAAAAATTGCTCAATCCATATCTGCATGTGGGTCAAATAATTACTATCCAATAATAATTTCTTATCAAATGAGTATGTTCGCGGTTTAACCCCCATCCTAGACATTCTCAAGTGCAACACTAAGGGTCCATGGTCTGAAGACACCCGAGGGCACACCTGTATTTTGGCTCCTGAACGTAGCTGGCTCGTTACAAAAAAATAATCAAGCCTTACAAGTTTCTTGTGTGGATATGAATAAAAAGAGTACCCTGGGTCAGTGGCTCTTAACGTAGCCCAGGCATCCACCAGTCCATGATCCACGAGTAGTGATTGTAAGGCCTTAAATACCTTTGGTTTTCGTCCTTTATATAATTTGTTTCCCTCTTGTAGTATGCCGGGATCAAGATGTATATTTAGGTCCTGACATATAATTAGAGGGGTGGGCCACGATGCCAGCTCAACCTTTAGGTCTTCAATAATGAGTGCCTCATCAAAATTCGAACCATATATAGAACATATTGTATGGATCTGGCTTCCCATATAGCATTCAGCTATGACCCATCGCCCATATTTATCTGCCAGTTTTCTTCCTGTCCCTTGAATATAGCTCTTCGTAAGAATTGCTACTCCCTGTGTGGTAGTTGATTGTTCAGTACACACTAAAGTTGTAAAACCCAATTCCGCCAGCATTTTCTTTTTGGCCCATGGTATATGGGTTTCCTGTATAAAGATCAAATTGGTCTGTAGTGCCCTCAATTCATTGGAAACCCGCTGCCTTTTATTACGATCATTCAGACCGCTTACATTCAAGGAACATGCCACCAACTATACCACTACCCTCCATCTTTATATACATATACTGCATGCCAACAACCATCAATTTTCAAGATTTCCATTTGCCAACCTTCATGGATTATTTTTACTGCTTTCCAATCCCCCCCTACCACCCCCTTCCCTGTTCCACCCCCCTTACACACCCTCCCCCGCCCACATACAGTTCCAGCCAGAGCTGTATCCTCCCCCCACCCTTCCCAAAATATGAGGCTTGGAGACACAAGGTCTCCGGAATGGATCGAGCTTTAAGGGCTCCTGGTCCCCACCCCCCTGGCGCCTGCCAAGATGTTCATCACTGCCTTCTTAAAGTATTCAACACCCACCACCATATATACCTTGTACTGCTTTCATTTCTTCACTACCCCCTCTATATCTACTTTTAGAGGGATCGTAAATACTCCTTAGCAGCTATCTCTGTGGTAAAGAACCGAACATGCTCCTTGTGTATTATTTTAAGTTTAGCCGGATTCAACAAGAAGGCCTGTTCCCCCTTGTCCTTGAAAGGAGTAATAAGTTGGCGTAGTTGTCATCGCCTTTCAACCGTTAGGGGACAAAAATCCAGACGCACGAAAAAAATCAATCCCCTTTCCTTTTTTTTTTCTGTCCGGGCGTGCAAGGTCATGCACCGCTTCTCTAGCGAGATAATTATTAACCGATATTAGAACAGCCCTTGGTCTAGAGGAATGCTGGCCCGGCTTACTGCGCTGCACAAAAGAAAATCTATGTGCCCTTTGAATTTCGCGGTCCCAATCCCATTGGGTTGGTCCGGGAAATGCCTCTGAAAAAAGTTCAACAATAAACTTCCGAGGGTCCTGCCCCTCTGACCCCTCGGGAATATCTAATACACGAAGGTTGTTTCGCCGTAGGCGATTTTCTAGGTCAGTAATTTTCCAAAGGGTGTCATCCTTGGCAGAGCGTAAGGTCTCTGTAGTTGCCTTTTGAGCAGCCAATTCATCCTCCAGGTTCTATATGCGGGTTTCCGCCTTGTTGAACCTTTTGCCAAACTCCGAGCAGGATTTAGCGATTCTCCGAACTGCGTTCTGAAGCTTGTGGCAGGCCCCTTGTGTGCGCTGACTCTCTGCGCGTGTGTTTCTTCTCTATGGGCCATAGTGCTCTTATAGATGACAGCCAGGGATATATCTTCAGGTTTCTCTATGATTTCAAGATTAGGCTGTCCACCACTGGCTGTCTCAGTCTCTTCCATGAAAGAATAATCCCACTGAAAAGAGTCTGCGCTCCCAGCAGATAAATAGCCCGCACCTATATCATTTGCCCCCTGTTTGCGCACTGTTTTTGGGGTATCGAGCCCTTTATCCTTTTCTGAGTCAGAATCATCCCCAGATGTATCAGAGGGGTCTGAAATTGAATAAAACGGAAAGTCTCCAGAATTGCCCTCCTTCATTAATTCCTGTTGCTCCCCTTTTTCTTTATGTATTGCCAAATCAACTTTTCCATAATCAGTTTTTGTCTTTAATTTTGTTTCCTTCTGGACTGTCTGTACAGGGGTTTGTGGGATGTCCCCCATTGTAACAATTTCTATATTATTCCTATTGTGCTTGTCATCTTGTGTCCCATTCACATGATTCTCTGCCCGTTTTTTTTTATGACTGCTGCCTGGGACCCCATCCTTATTAGTCATAGACTCTGGGTGAGCGTCCCCCCCTTGCGCCTCTTGATCATGCTCGGGTTCGGCAATAGCTGACGAAGCAGTATTGTTCTTTTTGGCTTTCATAGCTAAAAATAATGCGGGAACAGCTTTCTTACCTCCTTCAAAGCGCAGGGCATCCTTTTTCCCCACTGATATCGGTTTCTTCCTGCCATCAGCGCTTTCAGGCATCTCCGGTTGATTGCGCATTCTTCCACGTCCAGATTTTGGGGGCATGTCCTCTCTGTCTCTCCCCCTGGAGCTAAGCCATCTCTCAGCTGGCAGCATCAAATTCGCAGCCCGAGCTGCACACGCACACGCGGAAGTCCGCCGCCGCATCAGTTCCAGTAATCGAGCCAGAGCCAGGTGAGGGACGCCGAGGACAGTCCACAGCATGCCAGTTCTGATTGCAGCAACACCGATACCGCGTCTTCAGCAGCCGCTCATGGCTGCATCAAACCCACATCCGGACAGCGGTGAGTGAAGCACGGGGGCGGGAGGGGGGAAAACACCAGGAGCTCAAGCCCGCATGGCCGGAGACACGGCCGCCATCTTGCCTCTCCGGCTCATGATGGCTACATTTCTGCTGTAACGTTAATTATAATCACTGAATAATTCTAATGATAAAACAAGCATTTGCAATGCAATAGGTTTCGCATTTGTGAGAGTTTAAGCTACTAGCATTGCAAATGACAATGCCTTTTATTTGTTTTAAAAACCAAAACATAAATAAAAGACATTGTAATTTACAATAAGAATAGCTCAAACGCACGTAAATGCGAGACCTATTGCATTGCAAATGCTTGTTTTTGTTTGGTGCGTATGGCTAGGTGGCATGTTTGGGCTGCGTTGAACCTATCTGGGTATTTCGGCAGTGGCATTTGGAGCAAACATGTGTAGTGTATAAGTTTCTCTCTCCACATTCGTGAGTGCATTATGCCACATTGCATGTGAGTACACACATAGCACATGGATCCCATGTTAAGATAGACACTGGCAGCCTGTGATAGGCAAAAATTCACAAACAAGGCTTGGGGTATGCTTAGAAGTGCATCTGTTGGTGCAGTATGAATGAGGTGGGGCCACCTACAGCTCATGTCACCCCTCAAGATGCCACAAATGTGGTGGCTTAATCGATGATTCGGCTGAAAAATCTTTTATAGAGACTAGGTCACACATGTATTTTCTCACCATGCTCGAGAAAGCATGCCTGCGTTGTATGTGTAGCAGTCACGGGAGGTGTTTGATTGCTTAATGTGTTTAAACAAAGAGTGCAGGTTCCCAAAGTTTTTTTAGGAGCTTACTGCTGCTGGCACTGCTGAATGCCAGAAATGTTCAGGTATTGTGGTGCCTACACCTCTTAGCATCAGGCAGTTCCCAGAGGGTCATAGCAGTGGCAGGGGAGGGGGTGTCACAAAGTACCTTTTCCAGGTTCTTTAGCAGGTTCCTTGATATCATGGGGAGCAAGGTCAATCAGTATATCTCATTCCCCAATACCCCCAACCATTTCAGCAATTCAAATTGATGTTATACAGGGTAGCATAGTTTGCCAATGTCATTGACTGTGTAGGTGCCACACATATTTCCATATGTCCCCCCTCAGTGACTGAATACATATACAGGAACAGGAAAAGCTCACACTCACTTAATGTGGAGATAGTGTGTGACGCCTCCTGTATTATAGCAGACCTTGTGGTCAGATTCCCAGGCAGCACCCACAACTCACTGATATACTGCCACAGTGGAATACATAATTGACTGGCACAGGTGAATTTGGCAATTGTTTCCTACTAGGTAAGAGAATCGCAGATGAAATGAATACAGTGGCCAGGTCGGTGTGTGTAATGTGAACTAATGGTTTTACTTATGCTTTTAAGGTGAAAGTGTATATGCCTTATGTCCCTGGCTACTCACACTGTACATGATTCCGAGGATGAGAAGTGAGAGGCAATACAACAGGGTACACATGACAACATGCTCCATCATTGAGCTGACCTTGGGGATCCTGAAGTCCTGCTTTGGCTTCCCCACAAGCCTGTCACGGCACTACTATACAGACTGGATACATGCTGCAAAAGCATTGCCACTTGTACTATACTACACAACATTGCAATGAGGAAGGCTCTGCATGACATTAAGGGTGGGCAGAGCTCACAGAGCGCCACTTTGCAGAATTCCGCTGAGTTGAATAAAAACTCTGTGGAATTCGCTTCACCCGTTGTAACTTAGACTGTGGTGGAGCTCAGCCAGCGCTTCACATGGCCCCTACCTTCTCCCTGGCTGAAGAATGCAGATCCTTGAGGTCTACGCCACTTTCCCGCTGCATCCAGCCTCCGGAGGATTACCTCAGCCTGAGTGGCCTGCAGCTGACCTTCTCTTGTGTGTGCATGCCTGTTATTGTACGCATGTGCACTAGAAACCTGCAGCGACTGCGAGACCCCGCAGCATGTGTCCTGGCATGTGTCCTGGCACCCAGCTCCTAACTCTATGCCGCGCAACAGGAAAGGAAATTATAACGTAAGTCATTTGATTTATAACTTTCAAGTGGTTGTGGTGGTGGGTGAAAACTCTGCTATGTGGCGGAGGGACACAGAGCTTTTTGCCGAACTGCGCATTCCAAGTGGGACCTTAGAGTGGCAAAAACTCCAAAAACTCTACAGGTGCAGCAGAAGGGCACATGTGCAGCAGAGACGTGCATGGTGCACAGAAATCACCAATAATTATTTCTGAGGCAGGAGAAATTAGAATAGTTAGTAATGAGGCATCACACATGATGATAATGCTTGGTGCATAACTGAGACACTACCTTTTATTTAGGTAACAACATTGCTACACTCAAACATGAGCTGTATCATTTTAGATGCAACATTGTTAGAACATTTACAGCAAAGTAACTAATGCCAATTAAAACAAAAGTGACTCATTCCTCTGAGTGTGCAGTGCTTAACTTCTTTTGGCCTCTGGGGTTGAGTACTTTGTCAGTGACATTGGACTGTGGGACTGGTGACATGTCATTCCCAGAAGTGAGTCTGCGTCATCGCCTGGTACTGCATGCCTCCTGAATGGATATGGCACTGAGGCTAGATCCCTCTTTGTTCCCAGGTGGGGGGCAGGATGTTGAGGACACAGAGGTTGTGGGTCTGGATATTCTCTAAGGATGAGGTCACTTGCACAAGGCCACGTTCAATGTCCTGATAGTAGTGCCCCATGCCAGTCTGCCTGTTCACAGTCTGCCTTGCTAGCATTGTTGTGACTGCTGCCAGGCGGTTGAGGGACCAGGTGAAGGAATTAAACCTTGCCAGGTACTGCCTGTGTCTCTGTTTCTGCACACAGTGCTCCCTATCCATTGCTGCTAGCCACCACTCCTGCCCTTTCTCCAAGTTCCGCAGTGACTTATACAAACATTGCAGCTGCCTACTCACAGTCTGTAGGTGTTTTGTCTGCAGGCACTGTATAGAGCTGATGGACCTCTCCAACCCACCATACACAGGAGCACTATCCGACATGTCATCTGACACGTTCTCAGTACGGACCTCTGCGCTGCCTGAGTGTCCTTGCCTCTGATGTTGTGGTGTCCCTGCTCTGTGATTGACCCTCATCACGGTCCAAAAACTCTGGTAGCAGTGAGATGGTTGTTCTCCTGTCAGTTGGAGTCGGGGTGATTGGTGGAGGAGTTGGCTGTGTTATGTGCTGAATGACCACATCAGTCTCAGTAGGCCCTTTGGCTGCAATGCTTCCTGGCACGTACGGGCTACGATCTGTGTAAATGCATGTAAAAAGTTAGTGTAAATAGATGGTTGAAGTTTGCCCACAATATTGTTGTAACTCTGTTTCATGTGTTTGTGACATGTTAATGTTGAAGAGATATGTTTGGTGTAGTCATCAGCACACAATTCAGCAAGCTAATGATGTGTACTACATCTCCCATGATGCATTGCAAGGGTGGGGCAAGCATCTCAATGGAATTATTCATGCTGTGATGTATGATATATGGATTTCATAACATTATGTTATGTTAGTTAACTAAAGGGAAGAAGACTTGCCCTGGATGGTGCCTGCTGGATTTGAGGTGATGTCATCTACTCACACCACACTCTCTTGTTCCAGGGTTCCACCTATGAGTGTCTTCAAGGGAGTCCGAGGGGTGCATTTGAGGGTTCTCCACTGATTCCACATCCCTCTGCCATCCTGCTGGCCACCTTCTCCTTCGTACGAGACCTCAGGTTGTACCACCTTTTGCGGATTTCAGGAATGGTCTTCTGGGTGACTTCTAGGGAGTTCATATTCTCCAGGATGCTGGTCCGGATCCAGGTCTTTTGGCTCCCTGGCACGCGGAAGGAGGCCTTTCTGAACAATTGGTCCATATGTGCCATACATTCCTCTATCAGGAGCTCCAGTTCCTTTGCAGTAAACTTAACTTTTCCGCTTTCTGGACCCTGAGTCCTGGCTCCCATCTTTTGTGGTTTTCTTCTGGGATGGTGTTCTTCAGAGGCAGTGTTGATGCAAAGTACTCCTTACTTCAAGCCCAGGCCTCTATGCGGAAATATGCTATATTTATACATTTCCTCGTCTGACATCATTCTGCAGCAGAAAACACAGTTTCCAAAATGGCAATTTCCTATTAGGAAATCACAATTCTATCAATTTCCTAATTAGCATTTTCCTAATAGTGAATGTGAATCTATAGTAATCGCTATCAGCAAATTGCAAGTGACATAGATTCCAATTTGCAATTCCGAAATAGCAATTTCTAGGGATTTGCTATTTGGGAATAGCAATTTTGGAATTTCATACATATGGGCCATTGTTATGAATGCGTGTTTGAATGTATTTATTATTAGTATAGAGCGAACCAGGCTGAAAGGCAGTAGAATGCTGTACAGGGTCAAAGACAATAATACAGTTAATGAGTGATTGGAGGAGTAGTTAGATTCTGAGAGTAGAAGTGGATTTTGTCATGGTGTAATGTTCTTTAAAGAGGTGCACTGTCAACTCTTTCACATATTAAAGCATGATTGGGGCAGTCCTGATGGATACAGGGATGTTGCTCCTGATGCTGAGTGTAGAGATACAAAAGGCATGTTGCATTGTTTCCTTTTTTGCTTTTCTTCATCTCCATACTAAGGGTATTCTGACTGTGGGTGTTTCGAGGACCATGGGAGGTGGTGCCCTTGGAAGCAGTATACAGTGGTGTCAGTCGGGAAAGCTTTGTAGATAATGCAGCTGGTTTTGATGATGGTGTGCAGCGAAAAGGAAGTCAGTGGCGCATAGTCAGGGTTGGCTCATGTGGTCATATTTCTTCAGCTCCATGAAGAGGTATGTTGCGGCATGTACGATGTCTTTATGGAGGACCATCGCAGAGTCTGTAAAGTACATGAATGAAAAAAAACAGCTCAATATGTGGAATTTAGGAATAGAAGGAGAAGACACAAATAGCTTCACAACATAAAAAATCTTCCAATACTACAATGAGATTCCACTTTTGGAAACCTATGCAGCATGTCTCGTCAAAATGGCATAACACCATACAGAGGATGGAAGAATGATAAAACACAATTGGCAAGGAATGACCAATCATGACTGGCAAGGAATATTTGGCCATGACACCATTAAAGATTAGAATATACCAAAGACAGGCACAGCTACAGAGGTAAACCACAGCTTTGACTATGTGCTGTCACTTCTGGGGAGCATTTGGGTAGTGTATACCTATGGGGAAATCAGCTGGAGATGGCGGTGTAGCTTTTACAGTACGATAGTGAGGAAAAGGTAAGGGAGAATGAGGCTATTGAGTGGTTCGTAGTTGACTACCGTTTAATAAGAAGCATCATATACCAAGAAGCACAGTAAATATAGTAATCAATGTGGCAAAGATCAAAATGTGGAAGGTAACCTTAACAGGCGATTTGGGAAAAAGGGGGTGGTGATGGACAGAGTTTCTGAATGATGCAGAATACTCTTACCAAGTCAAGAGATCATGGTTTTAATCCATCACCGTTTTTTAGCTCACTGCACCATCCCAGCTCAGAACCTGGCTACATGCAAATTAGTCTGTACCTGTCCCAGTGCATGATGGGAACAGGGCAAGCCAAACTACCAAGCCAATTCTTATACTGGGAAGGAAACAAGCTTCCGGGGACCGGTTTCTGGCATCACAGCCTTCGTCGGCCCGGCTTGCCTGAATCCTGATGGTGCAATGAGCAAGGGACTCACGTCTGAGCATACCCTCCCACACTGAGTGTGGATAAAATCGATTTGGGAAAAAGGGGGTGGTGATGGACAGAGTTTCTGAATGATGCAGAATACTCTTACCAAGTCAAGAGATCATGGTTTTAATCCATCACCGTTTTTTAGCTCACTGCACCATCCCAGCTCAGAACCTGGCTACATGCAAATTAGTCTGTACCTGTCCCAGTGCATGATGGGAACAGGGCAAGCCAAACTACCAAGCCAATTCTTATACTGGGAAGGAAACAAGCTTCCGGGGACCGGTTTCTGGCATCACAGCCTTCGTCGGCCCGGCTTGCCTGAATCCTGATGGTGCAATGAGCAAGGGACTCACGTCTGAGCATACCCTCCCACACTGAGTGTGGATAAAATCGATTTGGGAAAAAGGGGGTGGTGATGGACAGAGTTTCTGAATGATGCAGAATACTCTTACCAAGTCAAGAGATCATGGTTTTAATCCATCACCGTTTTTTAGCTCACTGCACCATCCCAGCTCAGAACCTGGCTACATGCAAATTAGTCTGTACCTGTCCCAGTGCATGATGGGAACAGGCAAACCAAACTACCAAAAAAAACGGTGATGGATTAAAACCATGATCTCTTGACTTGGTAAGAGTATTCTGCATCATTCAGAAACTCTGTCCATCACCACCCACTTTTTCCCAAATCGTTTTTATCCACACTCAGTGTGGGAGGGTATGCTCAGACGTGAGTCTCTTGCACATTGCACCATCAGGATTCAGGCAAGCCGGGGCGGCGAAGGCTGTGATGCAAGAAACCGGTCCCCGGAAGCTTGTTTCCTTCCCAGTATAAGAATTGGCTTGGTAGTTTGGTTTGTCCTGTTCCCATCATGCACTGGGACAGGTACAGACTAATTTGCATGTAGCCAGGTTCTGAGCTGGGATGGTGCAGTGAGCTAAAAAACGGTGATGGATTAAAACCATGATCTCTTGACTTGGTAAGAGTATTCTGCATCATTCAGAAACTCTGTCCATCACCACCCCCTTTTTCCCAAATCGTTTTTATCCACACTCAGTGTGGGAGGGTATGCTCAGACGTGAGTCCCTTGCTCATTGCACCATCAGGATTCAGGCAAGCCGGGCCGACGAAGGCTGTGATGCCAGAAACCGGTCCCCGGAAGCTTGTTTCCTTCCCAGTATAAGAATTGGCTTGGTAGTTTGGTTTGCCCTGTTCCCATCATGCACTGGGACAGGTACAGACTAATTTGCATGTAGCCAGGATCTAAGCTGGGATGGTGCAGTGAGCTAAAAAAACGGTGATGGATTAAAACCATGATCTCTTGACTTGGTAAGAGTATTCTGCATCATTCAGAAACTCTGTCCATCACCACCCCCTTTTTCCCAAATCATTTTTATCCACACTCAGTGTGGGAGGGTATGCTCAGACGTGAGTCCCTTGCTCATTGCACCATCAGGATTCAGGCAAGCCGGGCCAACGAAGGCTGTGATGCCAGAAACCGGTCCCCGGAAGCTTGTTTCCTTCCCAGTATAAGAATTGGCTTGGTAGTTTGGTTTGCCCTGTTCCCATCATGCACTGAGACAGGTACAGACTAATTTGCATGTAGCCAGGTTCTGAGCTGGGATGGTGCAGTGAGCTAAAAAACGGTGATGGATTAAAACCATGATCTCTTGACTTGGTAAGAGTATTCTGCATCATTCAGAATCTCTGTCCATCACCACCCCCTTTTTCCCAAATAGGTAACCTTAACAGGCCATACCAGTGAGACTGACTATCCAAATTCAAAATATGGTGAATCTGGCGAGAGTACAAATGGTTCAGAGTGCAAAATGCATTGTAGCCTTGTATCAGAGGAATGGCCTAAGATTGAACAGGCCCTGAAAGCTATAGCATTTATTTCAGCACCAGTCCATTCTAAAACTCTTACAAAGAAAATCTGAGTAAAAATACTACTGCACTGCAGAGCTAGATGGAGGAGTGTATATAGCTGAACTGGTTAAATGGGTCACCTAGTGAAAAATGTCACAGCAGCGCTCAAAATACAAGAACATGTCATCAAGCACAGAATGCTCATGGTTGCATGTGTTAGAGATGCAAAACTGGGGAAAGGGAATCGCTTCATTTCTTTGGCCTTCTTTGAGTAAAATATTAAAATCCCTCATGATCAAGCACATTCTCGGCAGTAGACTTTTCATTTTCAAGAAATAAGCATCCATGATGACCATACATTACAAATACATTGCTGCACATTCCTTAATTAAGGAAAAAGTGGTGTTAACATGGCTGAGATATTGCAAAAGGTGTTTTGAAGAAGGAAAAGTCAATTCATTTAAATTCCAACCAACATGGGCTAGTGATATGGCTGGAAACTATGTGCTGCCAAAATACTCTTTCTGGACGAATGTAAGGCACCTGCTCAAATAATGCAATAATCTTTAAAAAAAAACAGAGAGAAAAAGATTGCTGGATGATCACTGTAGAGAAATCTAGGGGCATATTTATCAAAGAATCACGCAACACAGCGTAGGGAAAGGGCAGAAACGCACCATATTTAACATTATACAGTGCATTTGTATCTTTTCCTTGCACTGGCCCACAATGTGCTGCATTGCTCCAATGCAGGCACCCTTGCAGCATGGTGCAAGGGTGCCAGCATGGTAAGCGGGATTATTTTGAGGCATTTTCCTCTTCTCATGTGTGCTGCAGAATGCGGCGCACATAGAAACAGGAAAAACAATGAGAAATAAGATATTCCTCCCTGTTACGCCTCACCTGGAAAGGCGTAACATTTTGACGCATTCCTACCCGTAATGACAAATCTGGGAATGTGCCAAAATCCATGGATGGATGTGTGGTAACACGCATGCTCCACCTATGGAACTCCTCCCTAGGGCAGAGTAACACAGCACAGCGATTTGCATTGCTTTGCATTCCTCCAGGTTTATCAACCCACTCAGGACCATTCAACGTGGCCTTGCGTGACTTGATAAATCTAACTTAAGAGTTGCGCCGCTCATGTGCCCATTGCGTGGCACAAGGGCGGCTCAACTCTTTGATACATTTGGCCCATACTTTCTAGGTTAATGTCTCAAGATGCATGAGAGCTAAAATACACCACAAATAAGCATGATACAATGGTGCTCACAGATCTCAATATGGCAGTTGCGGAAGATTAGTTCATTATGGGTTCAGGAATATACCAGGGGAGCAAATACGTTTTTTAAAAATGTAATATTTTCAGTCAGAATGTTAAAATCCTCTTTGAAACTCTCCAGCCAGCCACTCTAAGCAGTCCACCTGCAGTTAGGATAAAACCACAAAATATAGGTAGGCACAAGATAATTAATGGTCAGGTCCTGTGAAGGATAAAAAGCACATTTTACAATCTTTTTAACAAGTGCTTTATAATATTCCCACAAGGAGGCAGGCCATTTAAATCCACCGAATTGTGTGCTGCAGATGCACACCTGCCAATGTTTGGCTGGACAGGAAGAAGTGCTCCATAGGATCCATGTTAATTGCTAAAGTAATCGAGATGATGCTGAAAATATTGGTTTTGGAAGCAACAAGTGTGTTAATGTACAAGCATGATATACATTTTCAGGCCATGCACTCTAACAGATTTGAGAAGCTAGATTTATCATATTATGCCCAAACACTGAGCAATGGTCAGTATCAGAACAAACTATGATTTTTTTGTTGGTCAAAACTTCCTTTCCATAGATAAATGTCAGTGGCTTTCAGCTGCATAAAGGGCACCCCGTCACTTCTCCAAATTCGTCACACTCGAATTCTCATATTTACGACCATTATCGCTATGTTCGTACTTTGTTAGGGGCATATCAGCAAGGCGGCGATAAAAAATTATCGCGGCTTTTGCGGCCGTATTCGGCCGAAAAGCGGTGATAATTTTATCGCCTAATTAGCAAGGTCACGCTAACGTGTGAAACCTTGCATTAGCGCACAAAATCTTAATGCCCAGCTTTGCAGCTCTAATGAGATGCAAAGTGGGAGTTCCTGACCTAACATGACAGGAGAAATGTCGCTAAGCGACATTTCTCCTATCATCAACCCCCACGCTATGAAGCATAGCGGCGAGAAAAGTAGCGATAACTCCTGTTATCGCTACTTTCCTTACGCCTGCTTCAGGACTGACTTAGCCATGATATCCTCTGGAAGGTGGATATCATGGCTAAGTTTGTGAGGCCCTATCAACAAGCTAACGCCACATTTCGTGAGATTATCGCTCGGTTTCCAGCGATAATCTCACGTTAGGCAGTTAGCGCTTGGATTTTTATTGCTTTTGAGATAAAAATCCATATTAGCCGGCGATAATTATCCTAGCGCTAAGTGCGTTTAGCGATAATTATCGCCGGTTGTTGCTGATATGCCCCTTAGTGTTCTGAAGTGACCAGGGTTATGTGTGGCTTTGTATACAACCCTCAGCAGATCTTTTAGTCCAGATAGAAGTCCACACATTTCACCTTTTGTGTTCTTTTGCCAGTTTGTCTTTAGGTCATGTGTAGCTTTGCCTAAAGAAGCCCTCATTTTGTGAAAGGTCGCAAGTGCCTTTCAATCTGCCGATTCCTAAGATTTGCAAACATTTGCTTTTTCAATCAATCAATATACATCATTCCATCACTAAAACAATTATTAATGCACAAACTGCGACAAGATAATGAGACACAAAGGCTGCAGACACTAAATACATTGCATGTACATAATAAAGAATTACAGATAAAAATCCAGGGGCATATTCTCAAGGACTCATCACCTGTTTAGCGGCACTATTCCCAACGAAAGTGGCGATAGATTTATCGCCCTATTCACAAGCCTGCGCTAACAGCTGACATTGTCAGTTTACCTGCGATAGCTGCCGCTAAAAACATCAACAAGGCTGACAGCGACAACTAACGCTAATCATATGCAGAGTAGGCGTTACCGTCCAAAAACTCACGATAACACCACTTCGCGATATTCTCAACGACCAGCCAGATCTGTGATGCGGTCCAAAAACAGGCGATAAGGCACGTTAGCAGCAGGGACTTAAGACCTGCTTTTTTCTGGTCTTAAGTAGCACAAAAACCTGCAGTAGAAAGAGAGCTCAGCCCAGATCCACATCTGAAGACCAACAGATGCCATGGAGCCACTAATCATGCAGCTTGGAGACCCAAGAGAGCCACAACACCCACTGCCTCCACCCCTAGGACCACCACCCCCTGGACTACCACCGAGGCAGCGCAGAACAAGACAGCGTACCTTCTGCGTGTGTCTCTGTGTCAGCCATATCCTGACCATAGGCCTACACACACGTGGCCGACCACCTTCAACGGCCAAATTCACACTGGCGACGAGGTGGCTATGTCACGCGCCACCTGGCGCACATCTCGTCATCGCTGGTCCCCAGACCCGTAAGGCGTCCAGCGGTGATTGCCCTCCCCTGCGCACCCAGGCCTCACTGCTCACCTGCCTCCACCGCTCACCTGCCTCCACCGGCGTGTCTCCAAGAGGGCCCACTGCGTGCCAGAGCAATCTTCAAACCAGAGGCCCGCAAGCCTGGCAGCCTCCTCAGACGATCGCTGGCTTCCATGCAACAGGCCCCCAGCGCATTCTGCGGCACCGCATCGTGGAGTTCTGTGTGTGTTAACTGCTCCCTTTGGCCTACACTGCGGTCCAGCAGGTCTCAGACAAATCCATTCCAGTCCGGTCCAACAGGCCTACTGCATCATCGCAGGCTGCACACCCGCTCAGCTCTTCAGGTGGGCCTACCTCAGTGCACCACAAGTCATCACCACATGGCGGTAGGCTCGTGCCGGATGCAGTGCCTCAGGTGCCACTACCTCAGTGCACCACAAGTCACCGTCCAGCCTCCAGGCCCACTGCATCATCACAGGCTGCACACCCGCTCAGCTCTTCAGGTTGGCCTAGCTCAGTGCATCACAAGTCATCGTCCCATTGGGCTACCCCACAAGTCCGCCTCCAGCAGCCAACAACATGTCCTCGGTAACGCCACTGGAGCCATTCACGGGGCCACCCCCGTCCCAGGCATGCTGCTGGAAAGTCGGGGTGGAACGTCTGGAGACGTACCCCGAAGCGCACAACATCCCAGTCCCGCGTAGGCATGTGACGAGTGTGAAGAAATGGCCCGGGGCTCTGGGCGTGGTTCAGTTCTGGGCTCTGGGCATGGTTCACTTCTGGGCTGGCCACAAAAGTAACTATGGCTGTGCCTCTGTTGTAGTGTCGGTGCCAACCGGACCTTAATCAACAATGTTGCAATGTAGCATGCATGCATACATGCCAACTGTTGTGTGTGTATCTTCATTGCCGCAGCATAAGCCAAAGGCCAAGCCTCAATTACATACTTGCTTGATCATAGACGTGACACATCTGTATGAATTAGAATGTTTTAATCACATTTGGTGGAGTGTTGATGCTGGACCAGTACATGGCCATTCAAATCCTACTTTACATTGTTGCCCCCTGGAGGGCCAGCCAGAGTCTTTTAGGGATTGACAAGTTCATCGGAAGAGGAAGAGTTCAGTCAGCAGTCTGACAGATCTGTCATTGGCAACCAAACCAAATATGGCAGTCCATGTCGAGGGCCAAGGTGAGTGTCGCAGAGTGTATCGGACACCAGTGGAAGGTGTTATTCCAGGGCATGATGCAGAGGGCAGAACCGAGCTGGAACAGGCAATGGTGAAGATGAATGCTACCACTTCCTTCTTACTAGAATGGCAGAATTATCCACATCATCGTCCTCTGATGTGTGATGTGCCTCACATGTGGGTAGTGGTGTTTTGTCTGCAGCACTGTGTGGCACTGATACATCAGGGGCCCGAGGTGGAATGTCTGTCGCACTGTGTGGCAGTGGCACATCAGGGGCTGGAGGTGGATTTTCTGCAGCACTGTGAGGCACTTACACATCAGGGGACGGAGATGTGGATGGAGTAGTAGCAGCAGCATTCATATGCGCCAGGCCTTGTGGCAGCAATGCCATGATGAGGATCTGCAGGGCATGGAAGATCCCAGATACATCTCGCTGGTGTGCAGCCGTGGCAGCCATTATTTCCGCCTGCATCCGCTCCATGTTCTCCATGATCCTCCGCATGTGTCCCAAGTCATGGGTAACATCGCTGGAGCTACTCTGACTAGACAGTTGTTCTTGCCTCAGAGTCATGATTCCAGCGATGTCAGCCATGGCTTGTTAGAGAGCATGTAGCAGACTGTGGGTGTCCGTTAGGGACTGTAAGGGGTCCCTGATGGGACTTAGACACCCTTGTATGGCATCTAGTTTGGCTGCCATGAGGTCGAACCCCACCCACACCTGATCAGCCATCTCCTTCTGGCCCTCTAACACATGTCGTTGGAATGCCATGGGTTAGTCGTGGGGGTCCTGGGAGACAGCCGTGGTGGTGGGTGCTTCCTGCTGTGTGGTCTGTGCATGGGTGGGGTCTCCTCGATGCAGCTGGGCTGCCCTGCTCCTGGTGGTGGGGTGCTGAGGGTGGACATGAGCTGTTGGAGGACGTCGGTGTCGATAGTGTGGAGGTCCTCTTCATCATCAGTGAAGAGCTGTACGGTCTGCTCTGCAGGAGGTGTTGATTCTCCCTCTGTAGTGTAAAGGGGAGATGCAGTTTAACAGTGTGTTCCATGTATGTTCACGCATTGGACAAGTTTACAAACAGACTGCATAACAATGTACATTGTGACTGTTTGGGAGGAGATGCCTATTTGATGCGGGACAGTGGACATTTCTACACCATCAGGGATGTGAGGTTGTACTTGTACACTATCATCTCACAGTTTCCTGCTATGCCAAATGTGATTAGCCAGTTTCTACACACAAGCAGCAGCAGTTGTGTCCTGTGTTCTGTTGTGAAAGTGTTGCAGTTTGTACCACATTGTTGTCAAAGTTGATGTGCTCTGATTCTTTTGTGTGTGTGCTGCATTTTGTTAGATTCGCCCCTTCAGCTCTGATTTTGCTGGCCCTTATCCCTTTTAGGCGATGTGCCTTTCACTTCTGTGCTCTTACAGTTCTGAGATGTTGCAGACCTGGGTAAATTGGGCTCTGGGTGGGAGTTGGGACGCTTGGGCATGGTTTGTCCGCAGATGTATTGTTGACGTCAGGGGTTGTTTGTGCACGTGGATGTGTCAGAGTGTGACCTGTTCCTTTACGGATGTGGTCCACACTCACCCACCTCAGTGTAGTTGCGTGCACCATGTCATGAAAATTGGACTGCAGCCATGCTAATCATCATGCAGTGTCACTTTTATTGTCAGTGTGGCTCATGGACCCGCAGCTTTGCTGGGTTCAGCACATGTGCATGGGTTTGTTGGGAGAATAGTGGTGTGTGGGGAGGGCCCCCTCTAGGCACATTGTCGATGGGAGCCTACTTGATGTTTCTATGGGTGCTGCAGTATGCCAAGGAGATCAGGGACATGGTCCAGAGTCATTGTGGGTGTGCACTGTGCTTTACTTAATTGTGCATGTGTGCCATTGTGCCCATCTCCCCCGAGTCCCTGGTCGTTACTCAACCTGTTGCTGTTGGGTCAGTTCATGTTGAGCAGTGTCTGGTCCCCCAACTCCTGCCACCGTCTCCCCACTGATGACTCTGGACACCATTTCCTCCATCTCATCTAAGTCCTGCTGTGGTGCTGGACTCCCACCTCCAGTCTGCATCGCGGCTTTCTGGTTGTTGGCGAGTTTCAGCTTGGTTTTGCGCTTCACATCATTCCAGCTCTTCTTGCAGTCGTCCACTTCTCTTCTCTTCACTCCGACTGCATTCACCTTGGACAAGATGACCTACCATATTGCATATTTAGTTGCCAATGACACAGTGGAGGTGATAAACAGTTGTTGTTGGTGTTCTATCACCTCCGTAATCAGGATCTTGTTTTCCTGCGGACTGAATCTCGGGTTCCTCCTCTTCTTCTCCTTGCCCTTCTCCTTCCCCGAGGTCCCTGGCTGGTCCTCCGGGGGGTTTGTGGGGTTCTGCTTGGCCTCTGTGGTTGCTCCAGCTTCCTCCATGGTGCTTCTCAGTTGCTTGTATTTTGCTAAGTTTTTTTTTTGTGCTGCTTTTAAGGTGATTTTTCCCAACTGATGTGGGAATAGCCATCCTGGCGCTGATTATCGCTGATATTTTTATCACTGTTGGGCCCATTGCCACTTTTTCACATTCGGCTTTCCTTTTTTATCGGCTTCCCGGTAAATTTAACGTGGACATTTAGGGCCATATGTAGGTGGGCTAATACCGGTCGGTAACGGCCGAAAATCGGTAAATTTTCCTTTACCGACCGGTATTTAGCCCTTTGAGATGTAGAAGGCTGGATTAAAGGATTCGGTAATTTACCGATTCGGTATTTTAAGAAATCGGTAAAATACCGATTCGGTAAATTACCGAATCCTTAAATCCTATGTAGGGAGCACTCAAGTGAGTGCATTTTTGGTTTAAGGATTCGTTATTTACCACCAACTACAAGTTGATGGTAAATACCGAATACCTATTCAAAAGCAATTTTGTGCTTTTTTAAAAGTGCCATGTGGCAGACATACATGCCCTTAGGGCATGTATGTGCGCCACATGTGCACACATGCACGATTCAGGGGTGCAACAGGGTGTCAATGTGACACCCTGCCACCCTTGAATATGCTCCCCCTATTACCGATTCGGTATTTACCGAATCGGTAATAGTGAATGGCTTCCCATTCATTCCTTTGGGCTCCAGGCCCATAGGAATGAATGGGAAGGTATTCCTTATTACCGATTCGGTAAATACCGACTCGGTAATAACGAATATTACCGAATCGGTAAAATTTCCCGATTTTTTACCTACATTCTATTTACCGATTCTTAAATACTGAATCGGTAAAATTCGGTATTTAGAAATCGGTAAATAGAAATTACCTCCATATGGCCCTTGATGTGTTATCGGGAATCTTTTTCCTGTTACCAGCATGTTGAGAATACGCCGTTAACACGGCGTTAGTTTCTCGTGATAGACGGCGTCATGTGAAATTGCGTTAACCTAGGTTGGCGATAATTATCGCCCGTTCTTGAGAATATCCCCCCCAGTTTTTAAAACATAAGGGCTAGCGTATGACGCAAGACATATTTAAGAAAAGTGGAGACACTAACACAAACCTAATAAAACAAAGTTAAGCATCTGCAAATATAATAATGCAGGTTTACTTCTGATTAGGGCAGTGCTTCTAAGAATCTGGATTAAAACCCGTTTTGTATATAAACAAGAAACTTTTACAAAAGACCGGTAAAATGTAACAGACTGTGCGGGGAGTGCTCATCACAAGGACAGCAGAAGGGTCCCATTGGCCCGATGGAAAGCACGGATGGTTTCTAAAAATCCCTAGCCTGAACCTTGTCAGGAGTGCCCTGTCCCAGTATTGGTTACGATTTCAAGGTATAGCTCCACCCAGAGGACATTTGCATCACGGTATAATCTTTGATCGAACGTTTCTGTAGTTCCAATAAGTCCCTTTGCCCATGCCTATCACTCATTTAATTCGCTTATAACCACTTTTTATCCATTACGGATAACTAGTGTGGATTACAAAAAGGAGGGCTTACAAAAAGGAGGGCCTTGATGTAACCAGGGAATCTAAAGGCCTATGTCGCAGGGCAGCCAGCCAATTATAATCTCCTATTTAAAAACAGCCTCTGGGTTGCGTCATATACAGAACCACAGCATTAGGGGTACCACATTGATGTAATACTCAACACAAGCTAGGCCAAGCTCCTCATGGACAGCAAAGGTCAGGCAATTAGCTAGAAGACCTGGGCCCTGTCCACACACTCTATTTTCCTCGGCCTGTATATAGGCAACCGAGAGATTTGTAGCCCCACACACCAGAACCATAAGTTAAAATTGGTAGGCATTTTCTTTTTTATACCTCAATGAGTGGATCAATTGGCTTCTTGCCGATATTAGAGGCCCTGTTAAACATGGAGCCCAGGAACCCTGAGAGTCAAAGGTTACTCCCAGGTATGGAAAATCGTGGGTTCTCAACAGTTACTTTTAATATTGCTTTTTATTTGAAGTGGTCTTTGACTAGAATGTGGGTTCAGCATTTCGGAAGGGCGATCATGTGTTGAAACCTAGAAAGGTTCACATCATGCAGGTTTTGAGGCATTGTTGTTTTATAGAATTTGACCAGATTAGTCACTAATGTTACCAGCCTGACCATCTTGCCTTTGGACGAAGTGGGACAGGAGGCAGAGATACACAATTGTGAGCAGGCCCTGTTGCTTGGAGGTGATACTGCCAGTGCTAGAGGAGAATATATCCTAACAACAGGTAACCAAGAGAGCTATAGGGTGATATTTTATCACCCTATAGTTCAGCACAAGCACATAGTAAATAGGTGCTGCTGTGAAAGCTAGGGGAGTAGTCAAGGCATTACGTAATTGTGGCAGTGACATAGCCAGAACGGGGTGAAGTGGCTGCTGGTGCTGCAGATCGGCGCATATAAAATCTCCCTACTTCCACGGACAGAGTAAATCCACAGTCGCACGCACATACACTCACCATACGCTAGGGCCCATCACACTGACATTCATTCTATTACTCTATCCACACTGAATATAAGAGAGAAACCCAAACCAATCTGCATCTAAAGCGAGGTCAATGCGACCATAAAGAAATTGTCCTGAGTCATGATTTAAAACATAAGAAATACATTTGAAACTCAATAAATGACAAAGAAATAACCATTCGACACTGGAATTCAAACATATGTCAATTTTTATCTAAAATTAGTTCAAATGAAAGTCAATCAATAGCAAAATCATTATTCTCATAGTTACCTATTCTAGCTAAATGGGTCAGGACAGGTCTCTCAGTAAAGTCTCCCGAGTCGCCGTCCTCACGATCAGCATTGATCCTCACGAACATAGGTTCAGGAAGAAGTGGCCTTAGACCCTCCCTAGTCTAACATTATTTATAATAAAACTTGCAAAATAAAAGTAACAAATAAACTCTGAATGCCCGTTGAGCCGTTGAGCAGAGCGAGCAGGAAAGGATATCGTTTAGCAACATTTAGAAAACCTCCGCTCAGAAAAATCACAAAAATAAAAACACGGAAGAAGGAAACTCGAGCTGAGGGAACGATACATTTATGAATGCTCTTCCTTGGTACCATAGTGAAGCCACCGCAAGTTATCTTAGTTCATTGTGGCTTTATTCTTTTCCAAGGGCAAATGGAAGCAACCCGGAGCTGCTGTCCTCACGGAAACTTTTAATTCAGACAGAGGCTGTGGTCAGGTGACTCTCAACCATATTCAGCAAGGCCTCTTGTCAAATCTCAGTCACTCGAGTGCAGGCTGTGAATAGCGGCCATCTTGGTTTAGGCCAAAACGCACCATCTTAATTAAAAGAAACACAAAACAACGTTACCACATCGTAATGATTATACAGTGTTAATCCCCACTAATACCCTTATGTGTATGTAATTATCTAGCCTTCTGCAACGCAAAGAAGCATTAAAGCACGTTATTTAAAAGCGCTAACACGAAACAAATAGCACTTTTGCGACACTCATTTAATTAATTTGCCCACCAATTTAGTTCACGTATTAATAAAGCAACATATATGCATTCCCGCGTGTGATTTTCTCTTCATTAGTAATGTTGGTTAATCAAGACTTTCAACAAAATTAATATTAATGATTATAAATTAGTAATTTTAATCATGACATATAACATAAACTGGAGTTTAAATCTCAATACATTTTCAATAGAAAACCCTGCTCCAGCACTGGCATCGTGGTCTGAGATAGAGGTGAGGTTAGAATGTAAAGGCAAAAATGTAAAAAGCACACTAACCAGCGAGATGTTAAATTGAAAGGGGGCAGGGTAATGTCTATTTGGGATTGAACGGCCCATCAGATGGTTCACCCAATTTTATTTATTGCTTTATTGTTTTTTTAGGTTAAAAGGTGCAGTTGTCCTGTGCTTGGATAGGCCCGCCAAACAAATAATTTCAGATGAATTACAGATGCATATGTCATAGAATGCATGCACTGTGCTCCCATCCACAAGACAGCATGTTCATGTGGCATCTTTCAAGCTTGCCCAGTCTCAGCCTGTGCCCACCGGAGAGTGACAATGGAAGCCACTTGTGCTTAGCTGGATTTGTGTTAGGTACAGTTTATGGGAAAACTGAAACAAGGTCTAGTTTAATGGTTTCCTGAGAGATCACTACGCATGTACGTCAAGTTAGATTTATACATCAACCCTACCAGTATTTGGACACAATATCGAGTTATAAATACCAGGAGACAGGAATATCGGAAAAAACACGGTTATGCTAAAATATTGTGATGTAGAAATATTGTTGCAAGAATAATTTTTTTTCTGGTAGGTAATATTGTTGTGAAGAATATCACTGTTGTTAATATAATTTTCAATAATATTGTTGTAAAAAATATTGTTTTTTAATTGCCTGAATTTGTTACTAATATTAATTTATGGTATTGTAATGAGTTGGTGGGTTTGTAGGGAGATAGAATGGGACATTAAATAATAATTAATTGTTAATTAATACTTTTTATTAAGTATGTGATTGATAATAATAATGTGCATAATAAAATATAGGTTTATTTTACTTATATTTCAGGTTCAGGTTGCTATGTTTATAGGTGTATAGGGTCTGAAGTTAATTATGTAATAATTAATTAACAATTAATTTTTTATTTATTATTCATTATTTAATTGTGTATTAATTGTGTACATTATGATAGGTTTGTAAAGTTATGAGGTGGGTGGTAAGTAATAATTAAATAAAAACTTATTATTAATGTATTGTTAAATAGTTAGTTGATTAATAATTATGCAAATTGGGTAATAATTATGGCCATCATTTCTATGTTGGGGGGACGGTAGCAAACTTGAACCGCCCGACCATAGGTTGGCGGTTCCAACCGCACAATTTTGATGCGAGTGCCCTATAAGTGGTCAGAAACATCCATTTTACAATGGCAGCTTGTGCGTCTCGTGGAAAAGGAAATGGATCTTTAGGGGGGCACCGTAGGCCTCACAGCGGAGGCTGCGGAGGGACGGGGCCCTGCTAGGGGACTCCAAAGTCACTTTCCGACAGCCTTTCCATGTCAGAAAGGCCGATATAGAAAGGCTGTCAGAAAGTGACATCATAATCCCGACTGCGGAGCAGAGGCTGACTCCGCCATCATTGTGGGATTAAGTGTGTTTCTGATGCTCCGACGGGCTCCTTGAGCCCATTGGAAGCACGGCAAACGATCCCTCCACACAATCCCTTCACCCCCCACATCACATTGCAGCGGGTGGACCACAATTGCAGATGTCTGGTGGACTGCAACTGATGGTCGGTCGGTTGTGGTCCACCCAACATCATAATAAGGCCCTATATTATTTGTTATATTTTAGGTGTGGGCTTTTGGGTTTGTAGGGCTATAGGGTGGGAAGTTGATTAATTTATAAATAATTAATTATTAATTGTTAATTAATCATGTAATTGATTACAAAATATGTAAATTGTGTTATACTTCTTTAGTTATCTTTTAGGTGTGTGTTACTAGGTTTGTAAGGGTATAAGGTGACAAGTTAATTAAGTAATAATTGACAAAACATATTTTTTTGCAAATTGGTTAATTGTTTTTTAAGTTATATATATATATATATATATATATATATATATATATATATATATATATATATATATATATATATATATATATAATGGTAAGTAAAAATGTCTATATTAGTATACTAGGTGTTTTACATTTTTTCTAAATTGATAGGGTCATTGAAATATGTAATGTGTTTGATGTGAAGTGGTTTATGTACTGCTGCTTAGAGTGGAGTGGGAATAGTAAATCTTACCCCTCCAAAGTCCAACGCATTCCCTATTGTTCCACTGACTTAATAACTCCCAAACTACTGAATAGATTTACCCCAAGTTATAAAATGCACAATCTGCAGACCACTATCTAGCTTTCTGCCTAATGTGGTGTAATTTTGTTCTGTGGTTCAGACTGTAGCTGTGTCTAAAACTTGCAAATTCCGCATAGACAATGCACTGTGAAAAAGCATTTTGGGACTGTCCCTTTTTCTCAGCCCCCACTTCATCAATCATCCCGAAGCTTTCCAGACAGCAGCTGAAGTAAGTTGTAGATTTGAAAATTTCATAAACATTCGTCAAACAACATCAAAGTAAATAGCAAACAAAAAATGCTTTGTCTGTCGGGAAAGTTGGTCCTAACTGTAATGCTAGTAGGTAATATATGTATATGTATATATATATATATATATATATATATATATATATATATATATATATATACATATACATATACATATATATATATATATATATATATATATATATATATATATTCACTTAAAAAACCATAGGTTTCACACATGTTATAGTTAGCTGTACATTTCACTCGTAAAAAACCAATGAAATTCCACGTTATAGTTAGATCAGGTAACTATAACTTGCACGCCCACAATAAACTGCTGATGACGTCACATATTACATCACTCATGACATGGTCAGTGACATCACTCATGACATCAATGATGACATCTGAAATTACACATTGTGGATTGCGGTCGCGCAAGTTATAGTTACCTGATCTAACTATAACGTGGAATTTCATTGGTTTTTTACGAGTGAAATGTACAGCTAACTATAACATGTGTGAAACCTATGGTTTTTTAAGTGAATTTGCAAGGTTTTGTAAATGATAATTCCTAACTATAACGTGTGTGAAACCTATGGTTTTTTCAGTGAATTTGTACGGTTTTTTAAATGCTAAGTTATGTATTTATTTTTTATTTTTTTTTCTGGTTTTTCACTATGCGCACACCCTGCGCGCACGGTGCGCTTCGCGCACCGTGCGCGCACTGTGGGCGCTCGGTGCGCTTCACGCACCGAGCGCCCACGTTGCGCAGTCGATGCCATGCGCGCCTCACCTTTTTTTACGCAGTAACATTTGTTTTTTTCTCCCTTGTGGGTCCTTTCATTTATTTAATAAATGTGATTGTTACTTCTTTATTTTTATTTTTATTTTTTTTTGCCGTGCGCGTACGGTAAGCTTACCGTACGTGTACCCCGCAATTTTTTTTTAAAATTATTACATTTATTTTTCGTACTTTTGGGTCCTTCTTGGACCCCCTGACAAACACTAGGGGGTCTGCAACTCTCTTCGTTGCCCCCGTTCCCCACCTTTGGTTCTCAGTGCGAGAGACAGAAAATGGCGGCCGACACTTCCTGATTTCGACCGATTCGAATGTTTACAGTCATGTAACCACCAATCAGAATTGAGCTCGCGCACGGCACCGTACGCGTACGGTAAGCTTACGGTAAGCGCACGGAGCGCGCTTACAGATATATATATTGATTTAAATGCTATTTTCTCAGGACCTACTGAACAGATTTACACCAGACCTACAAAAGGCACATCCTTGACCTGAGGACTACCTCTCTGCCAAATTTTAAGTAATTCTGTTCAGCCGTTCGGGCTGTAGCTCGGACTAAAGGTCCTATGGGAAAATGCATGGGGAAAACGCGTTTTGGGACCCCCCTTTTTTCTCAGCCCCCGCTTGACGAATCCCCCCGAGACTTTCAGGGTAGGAGCGGAGCGTAGCGCTCCATTAGTTTTGAAAATTTCGCGAGGATTCGTCGACCGGCGCCAAAGTTATTCCAAATAGAATGTTGCGGATTTCCTATGGAAACACGGTCCTAACTATAACTATCTACTGGCGACCGCCAGTAGATAATATATATATATATATACACACACACATATATATATTCACTGAAAAAACAAAGGTTACAATGATGTTATAGTTTGGAGATAGAATTTAAAAAAACCTTAGAAATTCGGTGAAAAAACCAAAGGTTACAGGGATGTTATCGTTAAGCTGACATTTCACTTGTAGAAAACAAGAGAAATTCAGCAGTTATAATTAGCTGAACTAACTAGAACGCAATGCACTGCTTATGACCTCACATATTCCATCACTCATGACATCGTCAGTGACATCACTGATGACATCTCAAATGACATCACTGATGACATCATCTAGTGACTGTGGGTGTTTTTAAAATGTTTATCAGTGTTAAATATATATACCAAGGTGCCCGGGGCTTTAATACACCCTAGGAGTGGGGCCCCCCGCCCCACTCCTACATACATTATATGCCCCCGGAACCTTGCCCACCTGGGGCTTATTGTAAAGCCTGCGCATGCTTTTTAAAAAAAGTAATTGCAACAAATTCTGTAATATCGTGAATTCGTAGCAAAGTTTTTAAAATGAAAAATGGTTTTATGCCATGGCGGAGTCCCTGTGGGACCCCAGACCATGGCTTGAGTGTTAGGGTATTCCTAACCTGCCCCATTTTCTTTATATTCACATTTTCGGGGGGACTTGGCTTGAAGCCGAATCCCAAGATGGCTCCCAACACTTCCTGGTTGAAGTGTTGGCAGCCCATCAGAGCAGTGCATTTCCCTGCATGGCTCTCTTTATTCGCGAAGACTTTGCGACCAGAGATATCACTATCATTTTAAACTTCCATTTCTCAAAAATTACTGAATGGATTGGCATCAAATAAGCAAAAGGCACTTCCTTGAACCGACATCTACCTCCCTACCAAAGTTGGTGTAAGTTCCTTCTGCGGTTCAGGCTGTAGGTGTGGCTAAATGCTCCTATGAGAATTAGCATTACAAACACACCCTTATTTCGTGCCCCAAATTCTTGGTCCCCACTGGATGGATCACCCCCAAACTTTCCATGACAACTAGAACCTATGTTGACACTTTTTAGGGGACAGTTCAGAGAAAGAGAGAGAAAGAGATTGATATAGATAGAGATACATATACATTTTCATGTTAATACATTTTGAATATGAAACATTGATACAATGTAAATTAAATAATTGTATTATATATATTCATACTGCTAAATGTTGAATATAAAACATTAGTATAATGTAAAGAAAATATGTGTAATAATTATCACCCTTATGCATCAAGCCAAAATCCAGTCGGTAAAATACCGATTCGTTAATAGCTCCCGGTATTGCGTGAAAAATACCCAATCCCAATGCATCAACCCAAAACCCGAGCAAATAACGATTCGCTAAATAAATAACCTCGAACATACCGAATCGCTAATACCCAAAATGCTAATTTACCGATTCGCTATATACCGAATTAGCAATTACCGAAATCACTATTAGCTCCCGGAAATTGCCAATAGCAAATAACGAATCGCACCCCAATGCAACAAAACTCGCTAATAACGAAAATCCCAAAAATCGCTATTTTGCCAGAGCTAAATAAGGGGAATCAAAACCTGGAGGTAAAGTTACAAAAAAAAAAAAAAGATGAGGATAAATTCTTCCTACATGTGCAAATGATTGAGGCAATCACTAAACCCTTAAATGTGGCCCAGGAGACCCTGTTGGCTCCCACAAAATGGCTGCCCTCTACGTGCTTGCAAGGAGGATGCGGATCAATGCAGCAGGACAGCGCAGGAGAAGGGTCCAGGAGCGAGTGTTCAGACTGCGCATAACCTTGCTCGGCCAGAATGAGGACGAGGTGTACCAGAAGTATCGCCTCAATCGCGCTATGATCATGCGCCTGATTGCAGACCTGGAACCATTACTGCAGCACCAGACACACAGGACAAATGCTATCCCTGCGCACGTTCAGGTCCTATGCAGCCTGCACCTACTGGCCTCAGGGAGTTTCCAGGGGGTAATTGCGGTGGCCGGAGGTGTTTCGCAAAGCGCACTGTCACGCTTCTTCAAGAAATTCCTAGATGCCATGCTGACAATGCTCCACACACACATCAGCTTCCCCACAACCCCACAGCAGTTGGACCGCACCAAACAGGCATTCTACCAGGTGGCACAATTTCCACATGTGATTGGATGCATCGACTGCACGCATATCCCCATATGTCCTCCGTCAGCAAATGAGTACCTATTCAGGAACAGCAAGTCATTCCACTCGATCAACGTGCAGGTTGTGTGCGATGCCAACAACATCATAACGGACCTAGTGGCACAATTCCCAGGGAGCACACACGACTCATACATCTTCCGCAACAGTGGAATGCACAGGCGACTAATCAATGGAGAATTTGGAGAGGGACTCCTGTTAGGTACGTAGAAATACGCTTCCCCACACCAACACCACACATGTATGTACATCACCAATGCTAAGTCTATGCTTCTATCTTCTAGGTGACAGTGCTTACGCCCTGCGGGAATACATACTCACCCCATACCTAAATCCAGCAACCCCGCAGGAACATCGCTACAACGCTGCACACATCAGCACGAGGAATGTGATAGAGCGGACTTTTGGGATTCTCAAGAGCCGCTTCCGTATCCTCCACAAGACTGGCGGCGCCATGCTATACCAACCAGACACATGCTGTCGAATAATTGCTGTATGTGCAATGCTGCACAACATTGCCACCAGAAGGGGGATACCCATGGAGGTGGACAGGGATGACGACCACCAGGCTGACCAACCACCCGACCAACGACGACCGGCACACATCCCAAACACAGAAGAGGGCCATAGGAGGCGGACATACATAATGCAAAATCATTTTTGACCCTGGGTAAAATGAGACATTACAAGTTGGTGTTGGGTGCAACTGTTTAATGCACAGTAGCACTGAGGATTGTGCAACAGAACTAGCATTGTGAATCATGCTCCGATTGCATAAATGTAAATAAAAGGTTCCTTAAAGTCAGGCCTGTGCAAACACAATAATTGGATGGCCATGGTTGCTCCACCATGGACCTGCAGCATGTCCAAATTTCTAGTGGCGCTTGCCACGTACACCAAGCCTCCGCTCAGGTGCATCCAAAGCCTCACCACGGCCTGTCCCCGTGGAGGCATGCGAACTGCGGCGCCTGGTGCTGGCCTCTGCCAGTGACACGCTGCTGACACTGGAGGCAGCCTCACTGGTGTCATCCCCTCCCAATGCTGCAGCACTGCATGTGCTGCTCTGAAGTTGTTCCACAGCAGTGGTGATGTGTCCCAGTGACTTGGCCACATCACCGCAGAAGTGCCCAAGGTCCACCTGCAGGGAGACTGTGCGGCGTGCCAACACAGCGGTGCAGTTGCTGTGCCGTTGTATGGCCTTGGTAGCGGCGGCGGAACGCAACATTAGCTGCCGGTTACTCCTCCTCTGGGACTCATGGCCCTCCCTGATGGCACGGGTGAGCTCACGTACCTCCTTCCTGAGCTGAGCATTGCCATCAGCAACCGCAGTGGTCTGGTCCCTGACCGCCGTGCCCATGTCCCTGACCGCGGAGCCCATGTCGGTGACTGCTGCAGTCATGGCACGCATCTCCCTCGCTAGGCGCACGATATTGCAGCTGATGCTAGCCACATGTCTTCCCTGCAGGTTCTGTGTACGCAGCATCCTCTCCTCGATTGCAGAGGTTGTTGGGACATCCTGGTCTGCTGAGGAGACGGAACTGCGACGGGCCCTGTGACGCCGTGCGTGTCTTGAGCCTCCAGGTGGTGCAGCAGGTGGTGTGGATGTGCGCTGCGTGGGTGCCAATTGCGGGGGGGGGTTGCCATCTCCTGCAAGGGCGCAACTTGGTGCCTGTGCCTCTGCGGTATTGTGGCTGTACTAGCTGCAGGCTGTTTTGCTGGTGCCGTTGCTTGTGGCGCAGGTGCTGGTGCCTTGGCTTGTGGCACTGGTGCTGGTGCCGTTGATTGTGGCGCTGGTGGAGGTGGTGCTGGTGGGGTGGCAGGTGTTGGCGGTGCGTGCGCATCCTGCGCTGTCTCCTGGTCTGACTCCACGGGTGTCTCAGAAATGATCAGCTGGTCGCTGTCGTCAGAGTCCCCAGGTGATGCATCTGTGTGTGAAACAGTGCATGATTAGTGGGATGATTACACCTACATAGTGTTGTACCCATTAATGTCCCTCTGTGGTCCAACAAATGAACAGTCTACAGCCATGTACAAAATATGTGGTGTATGCTCATAGGATTTACGCCTGTACCTGCACTCTGGGCTGACTAGACTACAACTCCCAAGATGCAGTAGTGTCATGTGTGGAGCTGTCTGTGCCAGAGCTGCAGACACAGTGAGATTGGGCTGGGGGCATGGGTATGGATTTACGCTATGCTGGGTGTGGCACAGGCATGCATCTTACCTTGGGCACTTGTGGCTGCGCCGGACGTGTCCATCTGGGTCACCCCCACGACGGCTTCCCGCTCTATCGTCCCTTCCACAAGGTCCTCCAGGGCTGTGTTGGATGGTGCAGTGGTTGTTCCGCCTCCAGTCCTTCTTGCCTCCCGGAGCCTCTCAGCAATCCTCTCTTTGGCGCGCTTCCGCAGGTCATACCACCGTTTTTTAAGGTCGTCGATGCTGCGGGTAGTGACGCCAACCGCATTGACCCTCTCACGGATGCGCTGCCAGATGCGCCGCTTCTCTGTCTCAGGCACCTTGAGGGACAGCTTGCCAAAGAGGCGGTCGTGTTTGCTGGACACTCCCTCGATGAGGTACTCCAGCTCCCTGTCCGAAAACTTCTTCTTGCGCTTGCGTGCAGATTCTGCGCTGGATGGCACTTCCTGCGACATGATGGATGTCTGATGTGAATGGCAGAATCTGTGTGGCCTCACTCTGCACAGCCTGTCCTTCTTTCCAGCTCTTGTCTGCTCCTCTGTCGAGGCTATGTGGGTGGGGCAGCAGTATTTCCTGGTTGGTGATGTCATCAGCCCGTTCCCGGAGCGACGCGGCAATTTGCGATTTCGCTATTACCGATTCGGTAATAGCTAATTCGGTATTACCGAACTCGCTATTAGCCAAATCGGTATTACCGAACTCGCTATTTGCTAGTGAGGCCGTTTGCGTGCCCCGCTATTAAGGAATCGGTAAATTTAGCGATTTTTAAGGAATCGCTAAATTTCACAGAATCTGTTGATGCATGCCAATTACCGATTCCTTAATGGCGATTCCTTATTTTTCACTATTAAGGAATCGGTATTAGTTTGGTTGATGCATATGCCTCCAAGTTTGTATATATATATATATACATATATACTTCTATAACTACAAACACATATATGTGTGTGTTTATATAAGTATATATTTATATAGCATTAACTATTAGTGGAATCTATTTAATTTACGTTATATTACATTTATATATTCAAATATTTAACATTTATTACTTTAAACTCTATTTATATTTAAAAATCAATATTTCTGCCTATTTTTTGACAATATTAATGTCAACCGTTTTCTTTTCAATATTTTTGTACTCACCGTTACATGTATAGGGATACATTTTTTGGCAAATGATATTTCTGAAACAGTATTTGTGTCAAACTGTATTGCTTACTATGACATTGGGGCTCATTATAATGTCGGTCGGAGTTCCCTCCAACTGACATTGTTTCGGATGCAGAATGTACCGACCTCCAGTCGGCGGTCCCGAAACCGCAATTAGGATGCGATGGTGCAGTTGTAAACTTCCATTTTACAATGGGAGCTTGTGCGGCGGTACCAAACCCACCCGCAGCACAAGCTTCCATTGTGAAATGGAAGTTTTTGCACATCCCTGCACCGTGCGGCAGGCACCTCACGGTTTTGTGAAAACATTTTAGTTAGGTGTGTAGTGTAGTTCCTATATCCCTGATAGGCTCTGTGCATTGGAATAATATACACTATAGTTTTGACATAGGACCGAGTACGTTAAACTTAATTACTTGTGTGTGCCAGCTAACTCAGAGGTCAGTAGAAACTTCTCGAATATACAAGAAGGGATTAGTTTCTGACAACCGCATAAACATGACAACTTTGTTTCCCTTAGAGTCGGAACAATCTCAGAACCGTGGAATGTTTTAGGGCACCTTTAGACCAGAGATCATGCTCCTGGTATGTGAGTGGAGTTTCAATATCCTTGAAAGGAATATATTCCTCAGATGGTTCATCTTCTTTGTAGAAGTGAAACATTTTAGTTACTGGATTTTATTCTGGGAATACTATCCATGAATAGAATACCTCTGTCTGGTGAGATTCATATGCCTCTATCACAAAAACTGCTCTACCACCTCTTGGTGTTAGGCCATGTTGTATAAGTTTTAGAGTGGTGGCTCTCCTTAAATTTGGAGCGATGATTTTTGCATTTTCATCAGTTTCATCAAAACCTGTAAAATCAAAATCTGCTATGACTTCGTCGGGTACAACTCCACCAGTGTCGGTGTTTGTGCTGTTTTCAGTCATTGTTTAATGAAAGTTTCAGAGCAAGTCTCAAGGGAACAAAGATAAGGGGCACAATATTTTTGGAACACTGTATCCTTCAACGTTGAACAAACCAAACAGCTAATACATAGGATTTTTTTCCTACTCACCTATGGCGGATATTATTCCTACCCACTCCATATGTCTTATGGAGTATTATGAGTAGGGGTCTCTGAGAAAATCACTACTTCAGTATCTAGCCTTAAATTAGTGCCTTACCAAACCATTGGGCGCCATGTAGTGTAGTTCCTATATTCCTGATAGGTTCTGCGCATTGGAATAATATACACTAATAGTTTTGACATAGGACTGAGGTCAGTATGTCTCTATCAAGTACATTAAACTTAATTACTTGTGTGTGCCAGCTAACTCAGAGGTCACTAGAAACTTCTCGAATATACAAGAAGGGATTAGTTTCTGACAACCGCATAAACATGACAACTTTGTTTCTCTTAGAGTCGGAACAATTTCAGAACCGTGGAAACAATAGATAACAGTTTCACTCAGTCAATCGTGCATGCTTCGTTTCTTCAGAGCTGCACAGAAATAGAGAGATGGGCGTTTCAATAAAAAGGGGTTTATTGAACAGTCTTATTTCTCATGCAAGAGATATGAACTGCTACAATCGTAAGACAGGATGCGAAGTACAATACGTACAGAGTTAGCAGTAAGATAAAATAATACTGCTATAGCATGGTTTGTAGCTATGACATATATTCATAAAATACATACATAAATAATACAGGATAAAATGTGAATACTCATCCGATGCTTCTAAATAGTTCTACCCCAGTGTACCTAACCTAAGTGTAGTACGAGGTAAGAAGTTCTAGTCTGCTCCATACCTTAGAATGTGTGAGATTGGAATCTCTTTCCAGGACTCGATATCTAACACCCCGCAAGGGGAGTCAGAAACACTGGATCTGGATTATCTGCAAGGAGGATGACAGCGTCTGGTCAGTGCATCAGGCGGAAACTCGATTTTCTTCCAAACTTGCTGTGGCGAACTGCAAGTAGGCAGTCGAACTGGACCGTACCAGAACCGTGGTTTGCCAGGGCAAGTGCAGGTATATTTATACCTCGAAGGTGTTTAGTAATGCCTGTATTGACGTACAAGTCAGGCATAGGAATGTCATGAATGAACCCCTAAGGAATAGATGTTCATGCATACTAAATGAGTTCTTGGAGAAATCAATATCCAAGCAAGGGAAACATCCTAAAGGCTTAAGAGTCTGGTTTTTCAAGAACTCGTTGTGATGTGGATTGATGAATATAGGAGACCATGCCTGTATTTGGTTAGCATGGACAATGCCTAAATAAGGGCTGGATTTTCTATGCCTAAATAAGGGCAATATGAATTGTACCTATATAAGGGCATACATCAGGAAACCTATATACGGAATCTTAATCTACACACAACACCCACTCCAGTTTCGTATGAACGACATTACTAAGTCCCAAACATATTAAACATATCTAAAAGAGAGTATCGCATGATTAGTTAAAACATATCTAAAAACATATGTCCTAAAAATGCATTACAAAACCAGTTGCAATGCATAAGGTGCTGTACATATTAAAAGCAATATTTCATTCTAAGCATATGTGTGTATTGAAAGTGCTAAAAAGAATGAACCAGAAATATATACACATGATGAAATGGCTCGTTAATACAGAAAAAAAGAGAAGGGCCGAAATTATTCCATATCAGGTTAACATAAATCAATTGTTGATCTGACACGGTGGCATAATGGCCCTGGAAGATTTTCAAAGAAGTGCGTTCTCAATGAATAGTTCTACTATAAGCAGATTACTGTGCCAGAAAATGAAAGAAATACAAATTTGGAAAACAAAATTAATCATAGGAAAAAAGTTCCAAAGTTAGTCCCTTGTCTGAAGAGAATGAAGGCCAAATTCAGAGTCTCATCGGAACACTGTGTGCCTGAATCAAAAGTCAGTGTGTGGGCCTGGAGAAAACATGAAATCTTCTAATCCTGTAGACAAAAAGTTGTCTACCATTGTAGGTGAAAGTTGGAATACCTCATTTAGAAGATTAACTGCACATGGATGTGAACTATCGCCTTCAGCATTGATTGCATCAGCAATGTTCGAATCGGATGTTACCTGCATGCCTGATGTTTCTTCTCGTACCTCAGCAGTAACAAGCGTCTGTGAGATCTCAATGAATGCCGTCATCAGGATTGGTAGCCGCTGGGGACAACACAGAGCATAGGCCATTACCGAGTCCAGCAGAGTATCGATATCCATAGGCATGACTGATGGGAGTGTTAGACAGATGTCTAGCACGCATTCTTCACCGCAGAGCAGGCAGCGTAGAACAGGTAAGATGCAATCTTGCCAGATTGGTCTGAATGACAGAAACCATGTGGTGTTTAATTCTCATAGACGAGGTAAACCCAAAATTTGGACGATGCGCTCATGACACTTCATCTCCAATAGAGTTCTCTCTATGGTGCCTGGAGTGACGCTGGTGATTTGGTTTGCCATATCGTGGCAGTAGGAGCAAAAATAGGATCCCTGCAACGAGTGCTAAAAGGAGCGCAGTCCACCAAACACAGAGTGCAAAAAGTTTGGAAATATGCTGAGGACTGCTTGAAAAGGTGCTAACAGTCCTGCACATACGTTCTTAAATACATGTATAATACTGCTCGTATCAGACATTTTTAAGATACGACCTAACATTTCTGAGAAATGTACAGGGCAGTTTGTATACAAAAGGGTATGTATCTCGGCAGAAGTCCTTGCGACTTGGAGATCATAGGTTTCTCTGGCTGAGGTCAGTGGCACTGTTTTCTGTAAAAGAATGGCTTTCATTCCGCTTAGAGTATCAATTCGTATAGAAGAGATTTTCAGTGAAGGCCATAAAGGCGAGTCCCTGACTGTGTCTATTTGTGGAAATAAGACTTGCATACAGCAAGTGACCCTGGATGTAACCGTAACTAGATATGGAATACCTGGCAACATGCCACAGCAGCTGTGATCATTCAACATAATGTAACTCCCATTAGAAAGTTAGCCAAAAATTGGATTAATCACTGCAGCCGGTGAACCTTGCAGGTTACAGGATAAATTTGCAGTGGAACCATCACAGGCCCCGTGAAAGTTAATACCCTGACAAAGGAGAGAATCGCTTAGTGCGTGTACACAGCTTTCACCGCTAAGAAACACTTCACGTTCCCCACTCCACATCTATGTGTGTAAGGTAAATCCCAGGATGTCTTGATGTAGTCTTTACCCAACCTTTCATATTTGCCTACTGGTATATGTTTTAGGCAATACTGAAAATGGAAAGTTGTAGCTGGCAGAGTAACTTTACCTTGTATGATCCAATCAGTAGCTGGTTTTTCTGCCACTGTGAATGGTAATTTTTCCAGTTTTCCAATGCTCAGCATAGTGTAGTCTGCTCCCCTTTGTGCCAGTCTGATCTGTTTATCAGTGAAATTGAATTATGAAAACAGTGACGTAGTGTTGATTAAATCCCAAGGCACATAGCCCGCACGCAAGTTTTGTAGCGTCCAGCCCAATAGCATGATAGAACGTAGCTGAGACTGACCATGTTGCAACATGACCAAGTCCTGTTCCATGATGTCTATGACAGAAGACACAATGCTGTCCAATGAATATATTCTGGACGACAGAGTTGTTAACCCATTGTCTACTACAGAGAGAGTTTTGTCTAAATTAATACGATCAATTTCTCGTATTCGTTCTGCAGTCTCTGCTTGGGTAACCTTCCATGCTTCATTATAAGCAGCGTAGATACCGGCATATATGAAACGTTTATGATGCGGTTTTCTTGGTCCTAGCAAGAATTTCCTAAGGTCTGCGCCTTCTTGAAGTAAAGTTAAGTGTTGTTTTACATCCTTCAGTGTAGCTTTCTGTAGCCAATCAAGGCAAAGTTTTCCTACACTGTATGTTGTTACTACCCCTGGATGCTGTCTTTGAACATAGCGTGGGTCTGGCCTATTGATAGTGAAACCCTGTGTTTTGTTCAGGAATCGATCTTGACAGTTATTCGTGTCTGTGGGCCAGAGCAACCATTGTTTCCATTCTGGATCTGATCTATTGTGATGCAAAATATTATGAGCGTCGACCTCCCCCCGTGTAGCGCTATTACTTGCAGGTATAGGTATGGTCGGTGTGTTCATGTTTTTGATCTTAGCTAATCCAAGGCAAGACGTTTGTTGGACAGTGTCATTCAAAAACATAATTTGCTCAGGGATGATACAGGCTCTAAACAAAGCTTCTACCCCCTGCACTTGCCAATCTTTTGTACCCCAGACAGATTTTGTCTCAATGTTGTCTTTCCAAAAGTCGAAACCCTGTCTAGACAGTTGGGCAATAAAGGCTGCAGAATAAATCTGTTTTGTATTGGTTAACATATTTTTTGTTCCTGTTCTGTTCATATTCTTAAAATAAAATGATTCTGGATTTGATAACTTGAAAACTGAAAAATATGGAAATTTCATTGCAAAAGTGTTTGAGCTACTCTTTGGAGGTGTAGGACAATGTTCCCATTGGTTATACATAAATACATTTCTAGGTGATGCAGTTTTATGCAAGAAATGATGACCATAGTGGTTATAACAATACATTTCTTCATAGTCTGATGAACCCTCTAAATATACATGATTTGTGAATACTGTAGACATCTCTAGATCAGACAACATATTATTAACATTCATCAGAAAAGGTACTAGAGGTAATAAAGCCACTGATTGAAATCTTAAATAAATGTGGAATCTTCAAAAGCTCAGACGGGCCAAAAATGTCATATTCAGTTCTGTCCCAAACTATACCATCTGGTATAGGAACGGCTGTGATGTTCACTGCTGACAAGTCTCTTGCTTCACGATGGGATGATTTGTGTGGCTGGACTTGTAAGTTCACTCTTTTACTTGCCGTGTCCATTTGAATATAACTTCCATTTATCAGCATACCCAGAGTTATTACCAGAGCTAACCAAAGTAGAAAGAAGAATATGCCCAAAACAATCCATAGTTCAATCGATGATGAAACCATATAAGTCTTTTTCAGGAGATGAAAAAAGTCTGTAGCTTGTTCTTTGAAAGTTCTTTGTTCTGGCGTTGTTTCAGGTTCGCTGGGGTCCTCAGAAAATGTATCAAAGTTAATGAAATAGCCAGAGGCAGTTCTGTCAATGGTTTGAATTGCATCAGGATTTGTTGAAATCATTGGAACCAGTTGATCACTTGTTACTTCGTTGTAGACAGGTGTATCAGGACGAACTGTTATTTGGGTTTCAAGAGGAACGAGTTTCATAGCTTTGTTGCTCAGTCCTTCATTTCTCACTGCGGAATCTTCAAAGGTGATGAGTCTTTCCGTTTGAACCTCTTGGATTGTAGCTAGAGGAGTGCGTCTGCTACTGTGCGCTATATAAATTTAAATAACATAACATATTGGCGGTGTCCACTTGGCCTACTGCTTAGTATCGGCCACATAGTGTGGTTTGATAAGGTCGATGGACTCAAATCTTTTCTCCTTTTTACCAGCAAGGGGCGGCAAAAGTACTGTTCTTGATCCGTGGATTGCTAGGACAGGTACTGGTTGTCTGTAAGAAGGCCTAAATTCCTTCTTGTCCACGATCTTTTCTCTGACTAGATCACCAAGGTTTGGGATCCAGACAGGCCTTTGCTGGGACGTCCGGTTTTTCCCCAGTGATGTTTGGCTTCAGGAGCATATTGCTTTGTTTCGTTCTTAGTTCATTTAAGTCCTGTAAAACAGCCAAACGATCTTTGATATCAAACTTTTTATTTTCCATCACTGTGCCTTGCATATCAAGGTCCGGTACCAACATTCTAGTTCCAAATAGAACTTCATATGGAGAGACACCCCCTAGAGAACTTCTTGGCAAGTTGTTAAGTGCGCGCTGGACCCCATAAAGGTGTTTGACCCACCCATCACCCGAACCTAATACCCTAGCTGTTATAGACTGCTTTATGTCCGGGCTTTTTCTTTCCACAACAGAATTCCCCTCAGGATGGAATAGAGAAGAATACCGCAATGCTACGCCCAAACTGGCCATGGCTTCTTGGTAAGCTCGAGAGCTAAACACAGGACCCTGGTCAGAATGTAGTGTGCCAATTGCGTATGTATTAATAAAGACTCGCAAATCTTTTATAACAGTTCGAGCGTCAGCCGAGCGCTGAGACCACATCCATAGGAACCTAGAACACGAATCCACTGCGATCATGATATATTTATAGTTACCATCCCTTTGTAAGGGACCGCAGTGGTCCAGGTAAACACATGCTAATGGTTTATCTGAAAATTAACAGGGGCGTCTGCGCAGGACGTTTTACAGTTGAGACTTTCATTTTCTGGCATATTTCGCAGTCCAAAACATAATTCCTGGTCGGGGAACAACCTTTACAACGCAACTTTTACAACGCACTACACTTACAACGCATTTTTTACAACGCACAATCCATTACAACGCATGACATTACAACGCATGACACTACAACGCATTTTTAAAAACTACCTTTACAACGCATTACATTACAACGCATACTACCATTACAACGCATACCATTACAACGCATAATATAGTAATTTTTACCTCTATACCATCCAACACTTACCCTACTGTTGCACCCCCTGGAGTTAGAATAGTAATTATGACCCCTATACTATCCAACACTTACCCTACTGTTGCACCCCCTGGAGTTAGAATAGTAATTTTTACCCCTATACTATCCAACACTTACCCTACTGTTGCACCCCCTGGAGTTAGAATAGTAATTTTTACCCCTATACTATCCAACACTTTCCCTACTGTTGCACCCCCTGGAGTTAGAATAGTAATTTTTACCCCTATACTATCCAACACTTACCCTACTGTTGCACCCCCTGGAGTTAGAATAGTAATTTTTACCCCTATACTATCCAACACTTACCCTACTGTTGCACCCCCTGGAGTTAGAATAGTAATTTTTACCCCTATACTATCCAACACTTACCCTACTGTTGCACCCCCTGGAGTTAGAATAGTAATTTTTACCCCTATACTATCCAACACTTTCCCTACTGTTGCACCCCCTGGAGTTAGAATAGTAATTTTTACCCCTATACTATCCAACACTTTCCCTACTGTTGCACCCCCTGGAGTTAGAATAGTAATTTTTACCCCTATACTATCCAACACTTACCCTACTGTTGCACCCCCTGGAGTTAGAATAGTAATTTTTACCCCTATACTATCCAACACTTACCCTACTGTTGCACCCCCTGGAGTTAGAATAGTAATTTTTACCCCTATACTATCCAACACTTACCCTACTGTTGCACCCCCTGGAGTTAGAATAGTAATTTTTACCCCTATACTATCCAACATTTACCCTACTGTTGCACCCCCTGGAGTTAGAATAGTAATTTTTACCCCTATACTATCTAATACTTACCTTAAATGCAATTTAATATTATGCGTTGTAATGGTATGCGTTGTAAAGGTAGTATGCGTTGTAATGGAAATGCGTTGTAAAGGTATTTTTTAAAAATGCGTTGTAGTGTCCTGCGTTGTAATGTCATGCGTTGTAATGGATTGTGCGTTGTAAAAAATGCGTTGTAAGTGCATGCGTTGTAAAAGTGTGCGTTGTAACGTCATACATCCTTCCTGGTCTGTTTCCTAATGCCTGGCCACCAGTATCTCTATTTTAATAACAATACTGTGGCGGAAACACCTGCACTGGCAGAAGCGATTCCTTCATGTCCTGTTAGGATTAGTCCTAATCTATGTTCCATGTTTGGTATTACCCTATCCCCCACTTCAAGGATTCGAGCAAATGGAACATTGTTCGCATCAATTTTATATGAATGGAAATTTTTTAGGTAACGCTGCACCGCTGCCTTTGCTTGAATCATTGACAGTCAGCATTATTTCACTGTCTATTTTTGTTTTTGAACGAGTGATTGCAGCTACGGAAGCCGTTTTGCGGCTTCATCAGCCAATGAATTCCCTTCAACATGAACGCCATCATGTTGATGACTCAGCGTGAGTATCACGTGAGTGTTTTGTAGTCCATTTCACAAGTGAACTACTTGTTCCCAAAGCGCTTTATGCTTGATTGTGCCACATTTTGCATCTTTGAAACCATTTTGAAGCCAATTCTGTAAATATTTGTTGTAAGATTGAACACAGTAAAAATAATCGCACACTATGAGTGTGGGGAATTCGCGATCCGTGTTTTCAAGAGCCATCTTGAATGTTTGTAGTTCAGCTCGCTGAGCTGTACAATCTCGTAGAGATTGCGTTTTGTGACCATTGGTCTGAATTTGCCGTCGCGCATACGACCTTTAAGGATCGCGCATGCTGCACTGTAAGCTTGTTTACTCTCCGTAGCGGGTTGTGCAGATCCGTCAGTATAAATTATAAATTTGTACTGATCAAGAGGGAGAATCTCAGTAGGCAGAGGATATTCGTGTTCGTATTGTAGGAATGCTTGTGTTTTCAAATAAGGATCAAAAACATATTCAACATCAGTTGCAGCAAGAGAATTAACCCATTGTATCCATCTTGGATGTAAAGCTTTTGCATTTGGAATGCTAGCTTTAGTAACTGCCTCTAAGGCTGGTACAGGAGTCACGACCATAATGCGTTTCCCCTGTTCTAGGGCTTTCTTTTGCTACAGCGGTTTGAACTGCTGTCAGAATCTTTTCTGTAGAAGTGAATTTCATTTCTGCTTGTGTATACAAGTGTGATTTGTATGCAATTGGTACTTTTTCACCTTCGTTAAAAGTTAAGTAGGTGAGTCCGTATTGACCCGTAATGATTCGGATCACTAAGTTGCGTACATTTACGTGTGTTTTCAAGTGTTTAGTTGCTAACATGTCTGAATTTCTGTGTGTTCTTGTGTCCAAGTTGTGGCTTTGAAATCTGGTTTGATTAATTCGTAGAAAGGTTTTACCCTCCCTGCGTAATTTAGAATGTATGTTCCTCCAAAATTCAGGAAACCTAGAATCAACTGTAAGTTTTTCAGCGTTTTTGGAAGTTGGAGCAGTGCACACTTTTCTAAAAAGTTGGCTGCCAGGCTTTTTCCTTGACTTGATAGTTCATATCCAAGGAAAAGGACTTTGAGATGGACTTTTTAAAGTTGAATTTGTAACCCTCAGAGGCGAAGCCCAATATAATGGTGTTCACCCTGTTCAAGTGTCTGTCCAGGTCATCGTCTGTCAGATATATATCATCGACATATGGCAATGCCTCGTCATCATAAATTTGTAGTAACTCTGTTTCTCTTGCTGAGAATAACCCCGGGCTGTTTTTGGACCCCTGTAGGAGTTGACAAAATTGACGCTGGGTCTCCATTATTGAGAAAGCAGTCAAATATCTACTTTCAGGTGCAATATTTTGACAAAAGAAACCATTTTAAATATCTAATGTGGTTTAGTAATTTTTACGCACAGTTTTATTCATTAATGCTGTACTGTCTGCATTTTGCACTGCAAATGTTTTACAACAAGAGTTTAGGTGTCTGTAAGCCAAAACTAGACGATATGTATTGTCTGGTTTGGAGACAGGAAACTAAGGATTGTTCATTGACGAGGTGCATGTTTCAATCACCCCCGGTATTCAAGTTGATCTAAGATCTCCCTGACTTGTTTTTTAGCTTCTTGCTTAACCGGGTAATGCCTTTGTGCAGTTGGTTGATTTTTTTAACTGGATTTTGGTTAGAGGTGAGTCCTCATCCCATCCTACATGATTTTTATATAATGCTGGGGCCTGGGCCACTGCCCATTTCCTGGCATACGTATATTTTAAATGTACTGGAACCTGGTTAGAGAAGGCTGGCATAATGATGTCTTTGCTATGTGGGCGCTCTCTGACAAATTCTGGTGGCCAGTCTTGTTCTGATAGAAGTATATCATAACCCTTTGAAAGTCGCTCCCAAAAGAGTGCTTTCACTTTCCTTGGTATGTCTCCCTCCATCCGGATTGTTATTTCATATAACCTATGCGGAGAACTAACCCTGGTATCTGCAGTTTCAACTTGAATGTCCTCTTTCAAGTCCACTGTCTCCAGAAGCCCCTTCAGGTTTTGACGATCTACTGTAACTTCTGCTGCGCTGTCCAACATTGTCTGAGCCCATTCTCCGTTCTTTAGTTGTGTTCTCAGAATCCTCGGCATGTCTGATCTTCAGACCTGCTACCTTCTTTTTAGAGAATTGAGGTTTTGGTTTGTTTTTCTGAACGTGTTGATCGTCTATGGACTTCACACGTTCTTCTTTATTCTCTGACCGTCCTCTTCTTTCGTATGTCTGTGATGATATCTGAAAGGTACAAGAGGAACGTGTATCAGTATCTTGATACCTGTCAGGTTTTCTCAAATTATCCCTATTCCTGAGGTTATACCTCCATTCAGAGGGCTCCTTTTGAGGAGACCTACCTCGGGATTGAGAATCTTTTTCTTTTGAATGTTGTTTGTTATTTTCCCACTTCTTTTTAGAAGAGGTAGGATAGTTTTTAGTAAAGGCCTGTTCAGGACTTTCAGACAGTTGTGGTTTAACTGGTTTCCCTCCCAAACTGTCTCTGCCTAATTCTTCATAGGATTTTTCAATTATTCTGGCTAGTTCTTGTGGTTGTTCTGTTACATCAAATTCCCTTAATTTCTGGCAGATTGCCACTGATGCTGCTTCTCCTTTAATATTAGATAATATTATTGTTGAGACCTGGTCGAAAGTTTTAAGTAACTTCATACCTAAATTCAGAGCAGGCTCTGCCTCGTATTCGTTTTGAATTTGTTTCAGGACATCAGGTATTACTGCCACAGACGGAACACCATGTGTTTTTGTGTAGATTGCAGCAAAGACTGTGCCCCAAGTGGTGCAGTCTTCCAGATGTGGTGTGATCCCCATTGGTAAACAGATTGTTAGAATTCTGTGTTTCTCATAAGGGCTGGTATTAGGAAATTCTGCTTCGATTTGAGTAATTTTTTGAGCTATACAGAATGGAATTTGTCCACGTTTTGTGGGCATTTTACCCATGGCTGCGTGTAGAGTCTGTGGAGTGATTTTTAGAGCATTCCCCTGGTGAGAGGTTTGTCTTGGAATTGCTATTGTTGGTTGGACTGTGAAAGTCCTCATGATATATTGAACCAATTGTCTATAAATTTGGATCAACTCTTTGAGTTGAGCAAGTAATTCTACATCTGTCATTTCTTCAATGTCAGGATGAGGTGTGTAGCCGGCTAAAATCAGCCATGTTGCTCCTGGTCTACCTAGTGGACCGAGCCTGGTGATGTGATTGTAATGTTTTAGGGCACCTTTAGACCAGAGATCATGCTCCTGGTATGTGAGTGGAATTTCAATATCCTCGAAAGGAATATATTCCTCAGGTGGTTCATCTTCTTTGTAGAAGTGAAACATTTTAGTTACTGGATTTTATTCTGGGAATACTATCCATGAATAGAATACCTCTGTCTGGTGAGATTCATGTGCCTCTATCACGAAAACTGCTCTACCACCTCTTGGGGTTAGGCCATGTTTTATAAGTTTTAGAGTGGTGGCTCTCCTTAAATTTGGAGCGATGATTTTCACATTTTCATCAAAACCTGTATAATCAAAATCTGCTATGACTTAGTCGGGTACAACTCCACCAGTATCGGTGTTTGTGCCGTTTTCGGTCATTGTTTAATTAAAGTTTCAGAGCAAGTTTCAAGGGAACAAAGATAAGGTGCACAATATTTTTGGAACACTGTATCCTTCAACGTTGAACAAACCAAACAGCTAATAAATAGGATTTTTTTCCTACTCAGCTATGGCGGATATTATCCCTACCCACTCCATACGTCATATGGAGTATTATGAGTAGGGGTCTCTGAGAAAATCACGACTGAGCTACTTCAGTATCTAGCATTAAATGAGTGCCTTACCAAACCATTGGGCGCCATGTAGTGTAGTTCCTATATTCCTGATAGGTTCTGCGCATTGGAATAATATACCCTATAGTTTTGACATAGGACTGAGGTCAGTATGTCTCTATCAAGTACATTAAACTTAATTACTTGTGTGTGCCAGCTAACTCAGAGGTCACTAGAAACTTCTCGAATATACAAGAAGGGATTAGATTCTGACAACCGCATAAACATGACAACTTTGTTTTCCTTAGAGTCGGAACAATCTCAGAACCGTGGAAACAATAGATAACAGTTTCACTCAGTCAATCGTGCATGCTTCATTTCTTCACAGTTGCACAGAAATAGAGAGGCGGGCATTTCAATAAAAAGGGGTTTATTGAACAGTCTTATTTCTCATGCAAGAGATATGAACTACTACAATCGTAAGACAGGATGCGAAGTACAATACGTACAGAGTTAGCAGTAAGATAAAATAATACTGCAATAGCATGGTTTGTAGCTATGACATATATTCATAAAATACCTACATAAATAACACAGGCTAAAATGTGAATACTCATCTGATGCTTCTAAATAGTTCTACCCCAGTGTACCTAACCTAAGTGTAGTACGAGGTAAGAAGTAGGTGCTGTTTTCTAAAGTATAGCTAGCTATAGTTTTAGTTTTGCCAAGAGTTGCCAAAAGTTTCTCTACGTTTTAGTCTGCTCCATACCTTAGAATGTGTGAGGTTGGAATCTCTTTCCGGGACTCAACATCTAACACAGGGGTCTCCAACAAGTAGCTCGGGAGCTACTGGTAGCTCGCCAGTACCTTCAAAGTAGCTCTCAGAAGTGAAGTCAAGCCCAGTATCAAATTCAGAGATTAGGTGCCTATTAAAGAAGGTAGCACTGCTCATCTCAAGATCCTTAGAGTGACGGCCAGCCAAATGTAGGGCAGTAACGCATACTAACACTGTATTCAGTCTGTATCTGATCTCAATATAACTAAGCCACAAGGAGATTGGCCATGTTGTAGTCCCTGCTTTATCAGTCACAACATGTGTGTGAACAGTGGAAAAGAAGTACGGCAGTAGTAACCTGAGCAGTAATCAGTGATGATCCACCAAATTGTGGGACTGCCGCAGTCAGAGTGAAAATGTGTCAGTTGGGTGCATAATCAGCAAAAGACCTGAGGAGAAGAGGGCTCGATCCAGACCATAGAAAACAAAGAGACTTATCAGCATTTATGTGCGTCCATATTAAACACAATTGCTTCCTTAAAGCTACCCCTGGTGTCAAGGACCACCAAATGTGTATGACATAATTGGACCGGTTCCTGTCATAATAGTGGCAATGGTATAGTAATGGTCATCCTTTACTATTTTGGGTATTTGTGGTATACTAGCAGCCATCAGTGACATACTAGGAGCATGACTGGCCTACATTTACCTATTCCTGGCATAATAATGGTCATGACTGATATACAGTGTCTGGGTTTTCTTCTGGAAAATTGAGTTTGTTTGCCCACAGTGGAAAGTGGTATTTGGTACAAAAATGTGCATTTTCAGAAACAAATGAATGATAATTCAAGCTGAGCTCTGGAGACCTACTGCTGTACTTATGTCCTTTGTGCAGTAGGGCATGCCAAGATTTGGTTGTTACTTCATAAGTCAGGTGGCAGCATATTAATGAACGATTTCACAGCATTTCTGCTGGTAACCGCACCTGGAATACTTGGGTTGTAACTACTGATAATCCTGCTTAGGGTGGTCATAGTGTACTGTAGTCACTATTTAACAGTTATAAAATTTGCTAGTAGCTCAGGAAGACTTTCCTTGAGCAGAAGTAGCTCTCACTACAGAAAAGGTTGGAGACCCCTGATCTAACACCTTGCAAGGGGAGTCAGAAACACTGGAGCTGGATTATCTGCGAGGAGGATGACAGCGTCTGGTCAGTGCATCAGGCGGGAACTCGATCTCCTTCCGAACTTGCTGTGGTGAACCGCAAGTAGGCAGTCGAACTGGACCGTACCAGAACCGTGGTTTGCCAGGGCAAGTGCCAGTATATTTATACCTTGAAGGTGTTTAGGAATGCCTGTATTGACATAAAAGTCGGGCATCGGAATGTCATGAATGAAACCCTAAGGAATAGATGTTCATGCATACTAAATGAGTTCTTGGAGAAATCAATATCCAAGCAAGGGAAATTCCTAAAGGCTTAAGAGTCTGGTTTTCCAAGAACTCGTTGTGACATGGATTGACGGATGTAGGAATCATGCCTGTATTTGGTTAGCATGGACAATGCCTAAATAAGGGCTGGATTTTCTATGCCTAAATAAGGGCAATATGAATTGTACCTATATAAGGGCATAAATCGGGAAACCTATATACGGAATCTAAATCTATACACAACAGGTGAATACACATTTCCTTGCAAACTTTTTTATTGAGGACTTTACTTTTTAAAATGAAGATTTACAGTGCACCATCTTATCATCCACACTTAATGTATATATGGAAAGGTGATAAATACACAAGGGTATTTCAATCTCTCCTTTTCAATGCCTTTGAATGCAATTTTACCTACATAGTTTTGCCTACAAGACTGCAGAGAGAATTTAAGTTGTTCTAGAAATATTGACCTTCCTGATGAATGCACGTTTGCAGGAATGTAGCTTTCTTTAGTGCAGCATGTGCAGCAGAGTGAGAGACAAACTCCAGACCTATCATTGGCTGTCAGATCAGTGGGTGCTCCAGAGATTCACACATATCACATATTCCAGCGTTCAGTCACTAATCCACAGACATACACATACTTATACAGTTAGACATACACCAAGACAAAAACACAAATAGGCACATGCAGAGGACCCCATAGCAAATCCAGCATTCTTGTACCTTTTTCTGGTAATCAATCAATCAATCAGGGTTTTGTAGAGCGTGACTACTCACCTGTTAGGGTCTAAAGGTGCTCTGGGGGGGGTCTGTTGTTTAGTCAAAGAGCCAGGTCTTGAGGTCCTTCCTGAATTGAGGCAGGGATGGTGATTGCCTGAGATGCAGAGGAAGGGAGTTCCAGTTCCTTGCAGCGAGGTAGGAGAAAGATCTTTCTCCAGCGGTCTGGTGGGTGTGTGCACGGAGAGGCGGTGGTTGAGGTATGCGGGTCCGGTGTAGTGGAGGGCTTTGTAGGTGTGTGTGAGGAGCTTGTAGGTGATCCTTTTGTTGGACGGGAGCCGGTGGAGGTCTCTCAGTTGGTCGGTGATATGGCTGAAGCGAGGGATGTTCAGGGTGAGTCTGACAAAGGCGTTTTGGATGTTTTACAACTTCTTTTGTTTTTTTTCTTGGGGCCAGAGTAGAGAGTGTTGCCATATTCAAATCTGCTGCAGACGAGTACATGGGTGACTGTTTCCCTTGCCTTGATGGGGATCCACTTGAAGATCTTTCGGAGCAGGTGGAGCATGTGGAAGCAGGAGGACGAGATGGCGTTGATCTTGTGGGTCATTGAGGGTGAGGAGTCCAGAATGATGCCAAGGTTTTGTGCATGGTCCATGGGTGTGGGGTGTTCTGAGCACTGCGGGCCACCAGGAATCATCCCAGTCAGAGGGTTAGGCCCCAAGATTTTAGTCTTGTCTGAGTTGAGCTTGAGGCAGCTGTCCTTCATCCAGGTGGCAACTGCCTTCATCCTGTGGAAGTTGTTCTTGGCAGCCGTGTGTGCTTCTGAGAGAAAAGGATAAGCTGGGTATCATCAGCATAGGATACAATGCTGAATCTGTGGTTTCTGATGATGGTTGCCAGCGGGGCCATGTAGATGTTGAAATGGGTGGGGCTCAGGGAGGAGACCTGTGGCACTCCGCAGCTGATTTCTGTGGGTTCTGAGAGAAAAGGTGGAAGTATGACTCTCTGTGTTCGGCCAGTGAGGAAGGCGCGGATCCAGTCATGGGATTTGTCGTGGATGCCAGTGTCATGAATTCTAGCACAGAGGGTGTTGTGGGAGATGGTTTTGAAAGCGGCCGAGAGGTCCAGGTGGATGAGGGCCGTGGTTTCACCTCTGTCAAGGAGGATGCGGATGTCGTCTGTTGCGACAAGGAGAGCGATCTTGGTGCTGTGGTTGCTTTTGAATCATGATTGGGAGAGGTCCAGGATGTTGTTTGATTCAATGAACTCGAAGAGTTGGGTGTTGATGGCTTTCTTCAGAACTTTGACTGGCAAGTGTAGCAGGGAGATGGGTCTGTAGTTCTTAAGGTCCGTCAGAGTGGCAGATGGTTTCTTCAGTAGGGGGTTGATGTTTCTAGTCTTCAGGCAAGGTGGCAGATTCGATGGAGCAGTTGCTTGTGTGGCAGAGTTTGGGTGCGATGGAGGTGCTGGGTCTGTTGAATATGTGGTGGGTGCAGGGATCTGAGGGGGCTCCAGAGTGGATGCTCTTCATTAACTCAAGGGTATTGTTAGTTTTAAGGGAGGTCCAGTTGATTAGGGGCTGCTGGGGTCTGGTCAGTGGAGATTGCAAGCAGAACTGTTGGCATCTATGGATGTCAGTGGTGGGGTTGCAGTGAGGGTGGTGGTGAGTTGGTCTTCAGTAACCTTGTTCCAGCTTCTGCATGGGTGGCGGTGGGCGTGCTGGTGCACAGTTGGTTTGGTGGAGGAGAAATGGACGCAGAGATAGTCGGCCCACTATAGTTTGGATGTGTGGCTAGGGGAGATGTTGCTGCTTGCGGAGAAGATGGGGTCGATTGTGTGTCCTGTTAAGTGGGATAGAAAGGTGACCAGTTGCTTGAATCTGATGGTGGAGAGGTTCTCCAGTAGGTATAATGTGTTGTGATCATCAAGGAAATTGAGGTTTCAGAGGAGGATGTAGGTCAAGGATGCAAGAGCGTGGTTCTCCCACTGTAGTGCCTTCTTCCCACCTAAAGGGCCAACAGCGCCATCTGGTAATGACATATGCTCATCTGTTGCTTTCATTTTGTCACATGATAATGTAGGGTCAGAGAACCAAAATCCTCAACTTAGCCTGCCACACGTGACCAAGCCTGGGAGGCATAGTAGGAGTCAAGGATTGCCGGCGAAACTGATTGCCTTACTTCCTGATTTGGGAAGTTGTACATTGGTATCTTGGTTAAGAAGGAATTATCAGCTCTAGGTCCGACCCCACTTTACACTGCTACATTGGAGTGGGGGGCAGGTAAACCCCATTATACAACCTTGCCTGAGCCTTTTATGTGCTCATCACTGCGGTGCTGCTGGTCTCCTCACCACCCCTCTGTAGCTCCCTCTGCTGTGTGCAGTGTACAGTTAGGTTTATCATGCTGCCTCATAGAGTAACATTAGTACATTGCCGTCTGCATAAAACATACCTGCCGGCTCATCTAGGGCGGGGCGAAGTTCAAATACCCCACTGTAGGAGCAGCTACTGGGGCTAGCCTTGTACCCAATGTTTGGTCAGAGAGCTGTTGCCGGGTGCAGTTACACGCAATCAGGAAACAGTAGAGAAAAACCCATGTCTAAAATGACACGCTTATCTAATACATTAAGTGATCAAAATATACTGTAAAAATGTATGCAGATGTCATGTGTGTAGAAGACAGCTCAACTTCTCCCTTTCAGTTATCAATGTTTACATAGGCTTTACGAAATTTCTTCTGTGTGTGTGCTCATATGGCCTGCTGAGCTGCCACTTCATTATACAGTACATTAGTTTGAGGAATGTGTCATCAAAGCCTTCCCTGGTTAACCACTATGTACTTAAATGTCTAAAACTATTCTCCAGGCTCCCGCGCCATGAGAGGTTCATAACTTTTTTTACTCTGTCTTCAACTTTGAAATGCAATTACTTTCAGACATATGTATGAGAACCAAAGCCAGAGATATTCTGGATGGATGACAAGAAAATGAGGAAAATGGCATATCATTTATTCACTGGGCATTTCAAATTCAAACATTCTCAACAAGAGTGATATTCATACATTCTTTACAAGGGCAATATTTATAAAGTTAGCTAGAATTATTTTCTGGAGCTTTAACAGAAGCCTTTATGGTTTAACAAAGACACTTACAAGTATGTGCAGGAGTATAGTACTATTTTTGGCGTGTAGTTACCACTGATATATAGGAACTACGCATTTGTTGGACAACATAAACTTTTGGTGAGGTGCCTAGACTGATTTCTGGCACCCCCTCATGATATGTTAGTCTAGAGACCAGCTAGGTCACAGTGCCACCATGAGCCCCCTAACCCTATCAAGGAGCGAATCGTTTCTGGCAACCACTGAACATGACAACCCTGACACCTCACAGGATTGTGTAAACAGATCAGAATTTCTCTCAGTCACTCGTGATTACTTTTGCTCATAGAAATATACAGAATGCACAGTGGGACGTTTTCAATATACTTATTGAACCAACGTTAGTCTTGTAAAAAATACATGTGCAGCGATAATCAGTAGACAGAAGCAGATGAAAGTGATTACAGGCACCAAAAGAGTAAATAGTAGATATCTTTCTACCATGGTGCTAAAACAGTATATATGTGTAGGCATATAAAACAAGGTAGTAATCAGGTGTACTCCTACTATGCAAACCCTACTCTGTGTGTACCTGTAGGTGGGAAGCCAAGAATCCCCCAAGGGACGATCTAAACCCATTACCTGGCGGGAGAGAAAGTAGGACCTGTCTTGGTCACGAACTGGACACCCCTCATGGAGATGTCAGACCGATGCGTGGTGAAGTCTCAGCATGCAGGGACCATCAGTGTCAGCTGAAGTGCCTCCTCTGCTAATCTATTGGGATGCTCTTTATTTATAATAGAAAGCAGCCTTGTGATGTGCGTATAGATTAGTGATGTTATGGATATGTAGATAGCCTTGTCACCCCATGGATGAATATAGAACGACATTTGTACATAGTGTGTAAAGGGCCTTGTACAGGATGTTCGAGGCATCATGATAATGTTGTGTGAAGCTAGACGTGTAAACAAAGTAGTTTCAGAGAAACTAATCTAACATTGTCGTGCACGCTCATATGTTCAAAAGGTCATGGCAGAAATGTTATTGTGAAAAATAGGACAATGTAAGAAATGAGCCGCTTTGCTACATTGGCCTAACCCAGGCACATAACACTTTGAATACTAATTAATACCATTCAGATAGATATAGTCACATAGGAGGCTGACCTCATATGTGTGGGGTTTTCGTCCCTGAGTGTTTAGAACTCTGCACATGTGGTTGTACATTTTAGGCATAAATGTGGGAGAGGCCAGAGGGAGCGGGAGTTAAAATGAGAAAATATAATGAAAGTGGGAGTAGGCAAGGGAATATCAAGTTTGGTTATGGGGGAGAACAGTAATAAAGCACCTACAATAGAGTATGATCCACAAACATGATGGAGTACCGTGTTTGGCAAACACTCGAGTTGCTCACCTTACCTACAGGCAGGCAAACAGCCAGCTTTCCGTCTGTAGTGCCCCTGTAGGCTCCATCGATGGAGGGCTTCTTCTGATGGCCTGATGCAATAGGGGCTGTTAGAGGAAGGACATTACATTGCCCCGCCTATTTAAAGTGGATGATGCTATATCATTTTTTTGTTTTCTAGATCCTCCTGGCAAAGCCTTTCAAAGAGGGCCACCAGAAAAACAAATATTGATCCCTCACCCCCAAGGTAAAAAACAGCTCACTGTGTGGGGTTATTACTTATTTGTTTTTCAATAACAAACTCCCAGTTTATAAGTTTGTTCTTGAAAGACAAATCTTTGTTAAGGGATGTTGAATCGTCATCAGAACTGAAGAAGGCTGTCCATCAATGCTTTTTGTACTTTCACAGCAACCGCTACGCCAGTGGTTCCCATTAAGGTACAGAGATCAATGCTGGATCAAAAGCCATCTCTAAATTTGGTGGATAGTATTACATCAGGGTGGCAGACTTAATGTCCTCAGCCACCCTGATAGACTGTACTTCGTCAAACATTAAATATGGCCCCATGTCAGTTGCAATTTACACACCCACGTCTAATTCAGGAGTAATGCAACCCAAACAGGCTCAAATGCACTCCAGCCAAGCCTGGGAGTAAGACACAGACAACACGTGGCTACTCACAAGTACTACAAGGGACGTTCATAGAAATCAATGAATTCAAACAATAACACTAGCAGCATAGACCCCATCACCAAAGAAACACATAAATAAAATGGAAGAATGGCCATATAATTCATTGCAGGCTCCCTTACAAATCACATTAAAAAAAAAATGAAAGTAAACAATTACATTAGACATTGCATACACCCGTACTCATCACATTGTACAAATTCAAATAATAAATGCAATTCTGTAAATTAAATTAAAAAAGCTACATACAAGTCTGTGCTATGTACAACTACAATCAGGGCCCTCTATCATTGGTTTGAACTTAAAATCCTTTGATGATATAAATAGATATATAGGTCAGGAAAGCACCATAGTCAGTAAATGACAGGTCAAGAAATATATTTTGCTTAGTATGGAAAGAAAAATTAAAATATGGAATTCATCACACCAAAGCAATTATTTTACTTTGATTGAAGTTTACCACTGCTGTATGTCACAGGGAAGAAGGGAAATATTTTGAGAATTATGGCTGCTAGATGTCACAGGGAAGGAAAGCAAAAAAGGAGGAGATGGGAGAAAAATGAAAGGTGTTGAGAGAGTTCTGTTGTAATCTTCTCTATGTTAAGTTCTCTCCTAGCATGGAGTGTGGAGCACTGTGCCTAGTGCATTCCACGTTCCACCTAGGAGTGGGAGATTCCGAGCTAGGCAGTTGATGACTGGCTGGCCTAAGATGAGCATCGCTTTCCAAGCAGGCTACTAACTTCAATAAAGAGCTACATTACTTAGTTACCTGTGTTCTTCTGATGATTGAAGTTACCATTTTAACATTGGCGACGAGTTGGCCAGCGTTCCTGCTGTGGTAGCGGCTCTAGACCCACGCGGTGTGCAATTTCATGGAGGATTCGTACTCTCTGCAGTGTCCATCGGAGCATAACGCCACATTGGACTGTCCAGACCTCCACTTCCTCCTTCAAGTAGTTTGGCGTGAAGAAACGGTGAGAATCCCTCATTTTCCCTGGGGCGGATAACTTTAATGTTATTGCCGGTGCTCGAGCCACTACTCACACACGCGCACAGCAGCGCGTGAAGCTTCACTCGCACGTCACAATCTCTTCCTGAAATCCTGTGCCCAACTACTCTTCAAAACAAGAAGTCTCACACGCTACGCACGTTTACAGAACAAGCTCCACTGCCTTCAAAAAGCACGTCATTACGACGTCGGCTGGCATCTTGCTAAAGTTGTTTTCGTTGTGTTCCTTCAACTGCTAATGCCTATTTCACTCTTTTTCCTCACGCATGGCAACCGGTGATCATTTATTCATTTTCACCAACGCGCATCGCAAGGATCGCTCATCGCTTTAAGGTACTTACAGTTTATTTTCTTCAACATTTAAAACTTTGACTATCCTATGCGCGCTTTATTTTAAACAGCATTTTGTGTTTCCCAGAGCTCTACATTTCTTCGGTGATTCAGACACCTGATTGAGTATTACACATTTGCACTGTAAAAGGTTTCATTCACATTAGTTTATTTTTTTTATTTTTAACAATTCTCTTCATCTTAATGTGATTACAGCAATGGAATCTCAGGGCTCAATTATTTCACCTCCCATTTTCTTAGCCTCTTCGGGACCTTTATCCTTTGAATGGGAAGACTGGTTACCCATGTTTGAAAACTACATAGACGCGCTTGATGGTTCTAAATTCAGTGCTGCAAGGAAAAGGCACTTTTGTTCAACAACCTTGGCAAGGAAGGTCAACGCATTTTAAAATATCTTCCCCTTGCGACTTTACCTAATGGGAATGCCATTGAAGATGTTTATTTGGAAGCAAAGAAACGTCTCGAAACAAGGTTTGCCACAGAAATCAATATTGCCATGAATCGATATCATTTTTATACACATAAGCAAGAGGAAAATCAATCTGTTGATGATTTTGTGTCGAAACTTCGTGAACTATCCCGAAAGTGCAACTTTGGTGCAATGACTGACGAACTTGTTCGTGACAAATTAATAGTACAGTGCAAATGCAAAAAAACACAGGAGCGACTTTGGGCTGCAAAAAATCCCTCTTTAAAAGATGCAATAGATATTGCCAAAGTTCTTGAACAATCTCAATATTGTATGCGTGAGTTGACCAAAAAACAAGAAAATAATTCTGACAGTGTATCTGTTGTGTCTACAGATGATTCAGATGTTGCAGCTGTATTTAAGTCAGGTAAATCTTCGCAAAGAGGTAGACAACAAATTAGATCATGCTATAGATGTGGCAGCTCGTTTCATAATGCAGATTATCTCAAATGTCCAGCAATTGATAAAATTTGCAAGAAATGTGGACGCAGAGGTCACTTTTTTAATATGTGCAGGCAATCTTTCAAACAGAGAGTTGCCATAATAGAAGACAACTCTAACGCCATGCCTCAAAACACTGATTCATCCTGTATAACTAAAACACCTATTCAACCAGTTGATAAAATTTTATGTGTAGATGATCCTTCTGATAACATTTTAAGTATTGATGATCACATAGGTAGAAAGAATAGACCTAAAGCAGACTTCTTGATTAATAGTAAACCAGTGCAATTGATGGTGGACTGTGGGTCCATGTATACCATAATTCCAAAAAACATATATGATATGTCATGCTCGGATGTTACCCTACTGCCCAAAGATATTAATCCTGGGGGTTATCAAGGGGAAACAATAAGTCTGCTGGGATACATGAATTCCACCATAGAATTTAGTGGCAGATCCATACAAGGTAAGGTATATGTTGCCACTGATGGACCACCCATCCTTGGATGGATGCATCAATATGATCTCTCGATCATAGTTGATCCCAGAGCTCCTACTCAAGTGATGGTGATTGAAAACCCACTTTTAGAGAAAATCTTAGAGGAAGCGAAAGATGTATTTAGGGATGAATTAGGCTGCTTTAAGGGTTATGTACATAAAATAATTCTAAAATCCAATGCCATTCCTATGCAACACAAGGTGCACAGGACACCCTTAATTGCCAGAGAAGCTGTTAGAGAAATGTTGAAAGACATGGTTACTTCTGGTGTAATTGAACCAGTGGAGAGCTCCATGTGGGTTTCTCCGGTGGTCATCACTGAAAAATCGAATGGAAAATTTAGATTTTGCATTGACCTCAGGTCCCTTATTCAAAATGTGGTAGTTGACACCTTTCCTCTGCCGAATATCAATGAGTTGATTCTGTCTCTGAGTGGCGGTAAATTTTAAAAAAAATTAGATTTAAAAAATGCTTATCACCAGATTAAACTACATGATGAATCCAAACCACTCACAGCCTTTATCACTATGGATGGCATTTTTCAGTGTACCAGGATGCCGTTTGGCCTTTGCTCACCTGCCAGCATCTTTCAAAGAATGATGAATGTACTTTTTAAAGATGTTAAAAACATTGTCTTCTTTCAAGATGATATCCTTATTTTTGGTGACACTATAGATCAACATAATCACACGCTCAGAGAGGCTTTATTCAAAATCAGAGAATCTGGCTTAACCCTCAGACGTGAAAAATGTACATTTTTTATTGATAAAGTTGATTATCTAGGGTATGAAATTTCAGACCTTGGGGTAAAACCCAAACAAAATCTATTAGATGCTATTTGTTTAGCTCCCATTCCCTCTGACAAGGATAAGCTGAGGTCCTTCTTAGGAATCATCGAATATTATTCAAAGTTTGTCAAGGATTTTTCTACCAAAACAGTCACTTTGAGATCTCTCCCAAAGAAAGGAGTCAATTTTGTCTGGGGTGCACCTCAACAAACATGCTTTGAAGACATAAAAAAAAGTATTTGTGAAGCAGGTATTCTCACTCCTTTCGATACCAAACGCCAATCAGTACTCTATGTGGATGCCAGTGCCACTGGTCTTGGTGCTGTCTTGGCTCAATTGCACAATAGTCATGAAAAACCAGTAGCATTTGCATCTAAAACGCTGACTAATTCTGAAAAGAATTATTCAGTGATAGAACGTGAAACGTTGGCAGCTGCTTGGGGTTGTGAATACTTTCGAACTTACTTGTGGGGTTCCAAATTCACACTTAAGTCAGACCATAAACCTCTTATCAAGGTTTTGTTACCGGGTGGTACCGCTAAATGTTCGGCGAGATTAGCTAGATTGGCTTCTCGTCTTCAGGAATATTGTTACAATATAGTTTACATTCAAGGTTGGAAAAATGTGCAAGCCAACTGTTTGTCGAGACTATCTCTTGATTGGGAGACTATTGATACAAATGCTGTTCTAAAGAAACAAAGAGAAGGAGCTGTTGCATCAGTTCAAGATGTACTAAGTGTGTTTGAATCTCAAGCCCTAACTAAAACTGAATGGATCAGAGAAATGTCAAAGGATAATTCCATGTTTGAACTCAAACGATTAATCCTACTAGGCAATAGGAGAGAAAGCTCAGTTTCTCCCTCTATCAGACCTTATGTTAAGATTCTGGATGAGTTATCTGTATGTGGTGACGTTGTAATCATGAGAGGAGAATTATTTATTCCACCTGTTGCCTTAAGACACAATCTAATCAGTTTAGCTCATGAGGGGCATTTAGGCCAAACAAGAACAAAAAAAAGATTGAGAGTGAATTGGTGGTGGCCTGGTATGGACACTGATGTTGATTCTTGGGTCGTAAAGTGTGAGATCTGTAAGGAAAGTGACAAGCGTTTGAAATTAGGGGTCCAAGCCTCCATGGGCCACTTAACCGATCCAGGTCAACAATGGCATACTATTTGCTTAGACTTCATTGGACCCATGAATGATCTCAAGGATAGTTTACGTTTTGGTTTGGTAGTGGTTGACGTCCATACGAAGTGGCTAATAGTTAAGTTCTTGAAAGATATTACTACATCAACTACCATTAATACCTTGAAGGAAATTTCCGGGGAGGAAGGTATACCATCAATTGATAACAGACAATGGTACTCAGCTGACGTCTGATGAGATGCAGAAGTTTTTGTGTTCTTTTGGCATCAAACACATTCACGCCTCTCTTTATAACCCACAAGGCAATGGTATGGTTGAGAGGGCAAACCACCTCATCAAAGGTGCTATTCAAATGGCCATGTCTTGTGGGAAAGATGTCAACTGGTTAGTGTCTGAAATGCTTTGGGCATATCGCTCGATTGTACATGGAGTCACAGGCAAGACGCCGTTTGAAATGATGCACGGTAGACTTCCCAATACCAAACTTGTTCCCACTTGGATTAAAGACATTGTATTGAAAGATTTCACTCCCATTGATACTTCTTCCTTTTCTCCTCAACAAGGAGGGAGTACCAATAAGGAAGCTGAGAAATGTATTTCCTCCGGCGATTGGGTGAAAATACGCAGTGGTAGACCAGGTGCACGTCTTTCAAAGTTCTTAGGTCCTTACAAGTTCAAACACACTTTGCCTTATGGTGTAGTTTTGGATAATGGTGACAAGTGGAATTACAGACGTGTAGCCCTGTACCAGAAAAGTAGTACTAATGGTAATGTCAGAGCTGATTGTCAAAACACTGGTTCTAGTAATATTTTCCTATCCATGTCTGACAATGATCTCATGAGCAGTTCTTATGCCAGGAGTTCCACACACAATGTAACGGGTTGAAGAGAAGGTGAAAAAGTCTGAGAGCTATATAGGTTTCCTCAACTCAAACCCCCTGCTCTTACCAGCAAAAAAGACTGCTGGGAAGAGAATGGGAGAGGGCCACCGACCACAGTATAAACCGCTGAAAACTAACAGCGACTCACTGAAGACCAACTCATTGAAGATTTCTCCCTAACCACAGCTCACAATTAATAGAAAGGATCCGCATGATGGGAATATCAGAGAGGGGGTAGCTACTAAGTACAGCAAACATCAATCTGTACAGCTCCATGTACACACACAGCCATCATATCAAGACAAAGAGGGGTTACTGAACAGACATCAGAGTCTAGGATGCCAAGCTGACACAGTGAAGTCAACCAAAGAAATACTTGTTTCTGCAATAGTGGTTATATTAGTAAATGCTTGCACTCTCTATTGTGTAAATTCTTCAGTTTTCCACGACATACCATGGTTGATGTTCCATTGACAGTTCTAAGCAGAAAAGAGGTGCACGAGGAGCGAAGCTGAAATGTCTTAAAAGCCTAAAAACACTACTGATGACTTGACAAGTGTAGGCACTGCTTTGTATTTGATTATCCTCTAGTTACCCCTTCGTCATGAAGCAAATGGGCCTTTTAGTTGTTTAAAAAGAAGAGATGCAATCGAAAATAGCCATGGATAAACTACAACGACCGTGTTCCATCACGACACATACTGTTAGTGATAGAGATGAAACACTACTAAGCGTGCATTGTTTAACTCAGGATATTATCATTGCTTACTGCACCTTCTTACCTGACCTCTACTTAAAGGGACTAACTACCTTGTCTTAACCCCAAACACAGTGATGATCCTGAAGAAGCACTTCCCTGCACAAAAACATGTTTGCACAAGATTCTAATGATATGTACTGACATAACGAGTATAAACTTCATTTTTTCACCGACAGGCTGCTTCCATCATGTCACAAAATATAAAGAAAATGTTTCCTAATATATTCACATTAGTCAAAGAGAAGACCCTTATTTCACTCTAACCAGAGCGCTAATATGATCCAATTTTCTAGTTCTTATAGTTCTTATTTTTTCTACCAGCAGCGCTCCTTAAAAGAAACATGCATCAGACATAGAGTAATAGTAAACAAAAATATAGTAACATAAAAAAGACAAAAAACTAAATAGAGCACAGAATGCAAGATTAACCAGTCAAATAAACCAATATTACACACAAATCCATGTACTCTTACTTTATTACCCAAACACAAATTATATGATTTATTTGATCTTAATGCATCTTAATTTAAAACACCTGAAACAATTTCAAACAAAAATGGATACTTACACCTAAGCATAGAAGAAGACAAAGCTCATCTACTTTCAATATATGGAAAACGTGGGTTATGATGCAAGACGGCACAGGAAATGAGATAGAACTAACGGAATGTTTGCCCTTATGTGCTTAAAAACAGTGGGATGAGAATTATGGATTGTCCTTTGGCCCAAATAGATTAGCATGCCATGAAATATGTTTTATTTTTCTGTAATCACTAACTGGAAGCATATGGTTTTTGAATATAGTCGTGCTTTCTAATTATATTGTTTGTCAGCCATCATTTGACTGGCACACCTTTATACTTTAAGCGCTACATTCAGATGAAGGGTAAGTATTTTGACACCTGGGTTAAAACAATGTCGAATTTGATGTGATATTAGTTGTACCACCATACTAGAGATTTATCTATCTAGCCTAGGGTGCATATAATTACGGTTATCCACAAGAAACATCTCCAATACTGCACCGAGAAGAGAGCAGCACACAATACAGGTAAGTATGATTTATTTTATTTATTTTTCTTCTCCGATAACTACCAAAGTGCAGGTGCATACGGTGATATATATTTACATGTTGGAAAAAAACGTTATGTTTCTTGCTAAATAATGCAAGCATACTCTGATTGGCCTTCTTAGTATTTCTGAAAAAAGTCTTGGGCACGATACGTAAGGTTGTTTTGTCTCAAAAAACTCTAATTGATCTGGACTGCAAAGTCCTTTTACACATTCCTGGAAGGGTCAACCATTTTTATTTTTCAGTCCTGAAGATGGTCTAGTGGACAAAAGCCTAGATTAGACCGGAAGGTCGCCAATTACACCTCTTTCTTTTCTATTGCTGTTTAAACCATTGAAGAAAAGGTGTTCACAATTGTTACTAGGAAGGACATTTACTTGTATATAGCTGTAACGTCCGGTTTCATTGTGTCATATGGGGATTTTTGTACCCTCTATATATATATAAAAATCTTTTTTGCAACAATCTAAAACTCTTTTGAATACATACACCTGTGTTTCCATTATATTTTTTGTCTATATAAGATTTATGCTTGTGTAAATAATTGCAAATGTGTTTTTGATAAAAACGTTTATTGACTAGCAAATTGAGAAAGCCGACAGTTGACAGTTCTAAGCAGAAAATAGGTGCACGAGGAGCGAAGCTGAAATGTCTTAAAAGCCTAAAAACACTACTGATGACTTGACAAGTGTAGGCACTGCTTTGTATTTGATTATCCTCTAGTTACCCCTTCGTCATGAAGCAAATGGGCCTTTTAGTTGTTTAAAAAGAAGAGATGCAATACTGCTAGTGATAGAGATGAAACACTACTAAGCGTGCATTGTTTAACTCAGGATATTATCATTGCTTACTGCACCTTCTTACCTGACCTCTACTTAAAGGGACTAACTACCTTGTCTTAACCCCAAACACAGTGATGATCCCGAAGAAGCACTTCCCTGCACAAAAACATGTTTGCTCAAGATTCTAATGATATGTACTGACATAACGAGTATAAATTTCATTTTTTCACCGACAGGCTGCTTCCATCGTGTCACAAAATATAACGAAAATGTTTCCTAATATATTCCCATTAGTCAAAGAGAAGACCCTTATTTCACTCTAACCAGAGCACTAATATGATCCCATTTTCTAGTTCTTATAGTTCTTATTGTTTCTACCAGCAGCGCTCCTTAACCCCTTCCCTGCTCATGACGGAACCGTTCCGTCATGAGCCACGGTTGGCGTGTGCTCATGACGGAACGGTTCCGTCATGACAATCCTGTCGGCGGCCGCTCCGCCTGCGCGGCGCTGTTTCCCCGCCTGTGCGGGGCGACAACGCAAATGGGCGGAGTCATGACGGAACCGTTCCGTCATGAGCACAGCTCAACTGTGGCTCATGACGGAGCGGCTCCGTCATGAGCACAGGCCCACCGCGCTGCCCCCCTGCCCCCCCCAGCGCTGCAGCGGAATGTCCGCAGCAGCGAAGGGGTTAAAAGAAACATGCGTCAGACATAGAGTAATTGTAAACAAAAATATAGTAACATAAAAAAGACAAAAAACTAAATAGAGCACAGAATGCAAGATTAACCAGGCAAATAAACCAATATTACACACAAATCCATGTACTCTTACTTTATTACCCAAACACAAATTATATGATTTATTTGATCTTAATGCATCTTAATTTAAACCACCTGAAACAATTTCAAACAAAAATGGATACTTACACCTAAGCATAGAAGAAGACAAAGCTCATCTACTTTCCATATATGGAAAACGTGGGTTATGATGGAAGACGACACAGGAAAAGAGATAGAACTAACGGAATGTTTGCCCTTATGTGCTTAAAAACAGTGGGATGAGAATTATGGATTGTCCTTTGGCCCAAATAGATTAGCATGCCATGAAATATGTTTTATTTTTCTGTAATCACTAACTGGAAGCATATGGTTTTTGAATATAGTCTTGGGTTCTAATTATATTGTATGTCAGCCATCATTTGACTGGCACATCTTTATACTTTAAGCACTACATTCAGATGAAGGGTATGCATTTTGACACCTGGGTTAAAACAATGTCGAATTTGATGTGGTATTAGATGTACCACCATGCTAGAGATTTATCTATCTAGCCTAGGGTGCATATAATTACGGTTATCCACAAGAAACGTCTCCAAATACTGCACCGAGAAGAGAGCAGCACACGATACAGGTAAGTATGATTTATTTTATTTATTTTTCTTTTCCGATAACTACTAATGTGCAAGTGCATACGGTAATATATATTTACATGTTGGAAAAAAACGTTATGTTTCTTGCTAAATAATGCAAGCATACTCTGATTGGCCTTCTTGGTATTTCTGAAAAAAGTCACTGGGCACGATACGTAAGGTTGTTTCGTCTCAAAAAACTCTAATTGATCTGGACTGCAAAGTTCTTTCACACATTCCTGGAAGGGTCAACCATTTTTATTTTTCAGTCCTGAAGATGGTCTAGTGGACAAAAGCCTAGATTAAACCGAAACGTCGACAATTACACCTCTTTCTTTTGTATTGCTGTTTAAACTATTTAAGAAAAGGTGTTCACAATTGTTACTAGGAAGGACATTTACTTGTATATAGCTGTAACGTCCGGTTTCATTGTGTCATATGGTGATTTTTGTACCCTCTATATATATATAAAAATCTTTTTTGCAACAATCTAAAACTCTTTTGAATACATACACCTGTGTTTCCATTATATTTTTTGTCTATATAAGATTTATGCTTGTGTAAATAATTGCAAATGTGTTTTTGATAAAAACGTTTATTGACTAGCAAATTGAGAAAGCCGGTCAGAACTGAATGTATGAATTGATTTAAGTATATAGTTTAGTAGATCCCTTGTTGGCGTATTTACCCATTGAGCTTAAGGCAGTTCCAGTCCATCCACTTGCATCTTCAGCGAGGCAGAGACACAAGGACGAGACCATGTTGGAAGCGTTTTGTGACAGTGTGATGATAGCTGTGTGTCATCCACACATGAGAGGATGGTAAACCCATAGCATTCGATGACTTTCGCAAGCGATTGCATGATCACATTAAACAATGTAGAGCTCAGAGATGACCTTGTGACACCCCTTGGTTCACTGGAAACACCTTAGACTGGTACAGCTTTTGAGCTATCTGAAATGTATGCTCCTGCAGCCCAGCTCAATGCTTTGTTACCCATTCCAGAGTGCCAGAGTCTTTCCTGCAAGGTATTATGGGATACAGTATCAAACACAGCGCTAAGATCTAATAATAGTAATGCTGCCGAATCACCTGCATCCACAATCTTGCGAATCCACTCTGTCGCCAGCAACAAGGCTGGCTCAGCTTTGTGTGATGGGCGAAAGCCTGATTGCATCACATGTAATACGTTACAACTCTCTATGAAGACCGAAAGCTGTCTGTACACAAACTTCTCCGTGGGAGAAGTGAGATTGGATGGAAATTCTCTGGTTTGGCGTGATCCAACAACTTTTGTTTAACAGAGGGACTACCACAGAGTGCTTCCATCTCACAGGAATCTGGCTGGAGGCTAGGGATCCATTAATCAGTTCACCTATTGCAGGTAAAATGACTTTCACCCCTCTTTCCAGACTAGATGGAGAGACCGGCTCCAACAGTGACCCAGATTGTACCTTGCACATAGTGGAGGCAGCTCCTCAGGCTCAATCGGCTTGAATTTCAATAGCTTAGAACTATCCTCTGGGTAATTGAACCAGGAACTCAAGCATGGAGCATCTCTAACTGTTTCAGGAAAATACTTATGTATTTTGGCCCCTTTTTTTAGGAAGAATTGGACCAGAAAATTGCACCCCTCTTTAGAGGGTGCTAAAGATGCTGAAACAAGAGAGGGAGATGAGACGACTTTACTACTGCAAAGATTTCACAGGACGAGCCTTGGGCTAATTGAATTTGATTTGTATAGAATTCATGGCAAGCTGTCTTAATATTGCTGTGATACATATTTTGTTCAGCCACATAATATCTATTACAGCAGTATCGTACTCTCTGTGACACCTGTGCTTGAGACACTTGTGTTTCTTCTTTAAAGCCAGCAAATCCTCACGGAACAAGCCAGCTGTTGGCTTTGATCTACAGAAAATCTGATTCTTTAATGGAGCTATTCTATCTAGCACTCCATTAATCCAATTATCCACTTGTGCGTCCACTCTATCTATATGCCTGTCCTGAGTGGGCTGACTGTTGCCCAGAGCAGCACAGAATTTAGGGGTATTAACTTTAGCCCACCTCATCACCCACATTAATGGGGTTGAGGCAGAGCTAGTGGGCACCTTCTCTAACAAAGGAATGGCCATATGATCAGACCAAATAAGAGGTATGTGGTGTTCGGGCACTAGACCAGGCAAATTAGAGAAGATAGGGTCAAGAATATGTCCAAATATGTGTGTGGGGGAGGTCAGCTGCATCTCATCCATATCAGCAATCACAGACATTGCTGTTGTGCATGTGACATCATCAAAGTGCAGATTGAGGTCTCCTACAACTGTAAAGTTGGAATACCGCAGAACCAGGGGAGACATCACATCTGCTAAATGTGAAACAAACTTACAGGCAGGGCTTGGTGGACAATATTTTAAACTGCCTGTTATCATGCATTTGTCGGCCAAAGCCAAAAAGAAAAGGCCGGCTTCACTGCTTTCAATACACAGTTCGGAGGCGGTACACTGTCCCGCTTGCTTAAAGATTATCACGATCCTCCCTCCTCTTTGTCCTTGCCTATCCATTCTCATAATAGCAAACCCTTCAGAATAGCTTGAAGAAGATTGGGAGAAGAATCCACCATGAGCCACGTCTCTGTGACTAAGACAGCATCAGGCTGATGCTCTTCCAGGAAGTCATGAATTTCCACTTTATGTTTTGCTAAAGATCGTCAATTAATGGAAAAAATATTGCCATATGCTGAGGTGTAGAGATTGAGTTACCCGTTGTACTGTACTCCGGCTGAAATGTAAATGAATAGCCACAGCACATACACTGATGTTCTAACCTTACTGGGTCTAATACATTGTGACAGGCTAAAGACAGGGACTCTGCATGGGGCAATACCCCCCCATCAGGCCTTGCTCCTTATATATGTTTTCACTTTTTTCAGGACTCAAGACTAAGATGGATGCTGCAACATCATTGTTGATGTATTGTCATCCTCCGTAGTTTATAATATGCACAATTGTTTAATCCTAATTGCTCAAAAACTACTGAATGGCTTTACACCAAAACACAAAACGCATGCTTTCTGGACCAAGACCTAGGTTACTGCCAAATGTGGAGTAAATCTGTTGAACAGTTTTTGCAGTGTCTCTGTTCAATTTTCCAATAAAAAAATGAATGAGAATTTTTTGGGTGACTCCCTTTTTTCGCTTACATTAGACAGAGCACCCCAGAACTTTCTAGGAAGAAGCTGGGGTGGAAGAGAATTTTTTGGGAAAGATTCATGAACATGTATCAACCAACACCCCAAAATACTTTTTGTATAGAAATGTGGTCCTAACTGTAAATACCCAGTGGCAACCAACACTGGGTAATATATACATGATATTAAAAGTATTTCAATTACATTGTATTAAAATAACTATAACAATATTTTTAAAACATTAGTTTACAGTTTATAGTTATTAAAAAAGCAATATTCTTACCTTGTTTAGGACAATATTCCCTTTCACAATATTGTTGAAACAATATTTTTGTCATTCTTATTATAAGTATAGGACTACTATATTAAGGTTACCAACATGTTTGACACAATAGTTATGTTACTCAATATTTTTGTGCGCATATTTCTTCACACAACCATGTGTGAAGCGTGAGAAAATAGTATGAGAGTTGGGAGAGCTGGCATACCTGTTATTTAAGTCAGTGCGTTGGTTTCTCTATTTTTAAGTCTGTCTTTGTGTTTATATCTTAGCTCTACATAGGAAACAAATAATGATAATGACTTCACATTTCCTGCCTTATTTTGTGTAGTATCGAATAAGCAAATTGCTACAACCCCTTATAGAAGGGAAACGTCTGATGCACAGTTTGTGAATGAGATAGGTGCTGTTGTTGAGAAAACTCAAAAAGTTGAGGAGGAGCAATCTAAGTGTGATATAGTGCTTTCCCCAACCATACCAGCTGGCAACATCTGGCAAATGGTAAGTATTGTCCGGATCTCTGGCCAAAATCCATTATGCAAGCAGTAGTCAGAATTCTGGGGAGGGTTGTAGCATTTTAGAGCTGAACTTGCTAATGGGGAGCAATACTAGTGCATGATGATGTTTCTTTTGTAATAAGAAGCAGCACAATTAACCTGCACCTTTTAAATAAATGTTGGTTAATAGGTATCCAATCAAGATGTCAGTAGGTCCGTAAGGTTCCGAGTGCAAGCATATAGGAAATTGAGATTTCTGATATAGCATCAAGCAGTTTTAAGAACGTGTCCTTTTGGGTGTTTGGACCATTTCACAGCGTGTTTGGAGGTCATAATCACATGGGCATATTTAGGTGACCTGCTTCTGTGGTGGTCATATCAGTGTGCTACTTATTTTGTGTTGAACCCCAGAAGCAATGAAATGCTGCTACAGTTGAGTAATGATATTGCAAAGGCAGATCAATGATTCAGAAGGTATGCAAACAAAGTGACCTGGAATTAGAACATTTAATTATCTTGTTAGGATTAGGAATGAATCATAGCCAACAATAAATATGGTGACAAGCATACCTTCAAATATTTAGGGTAATGAAGCATGAGATTGACTGACTGTGTCGAAAGAGAGTCGCCGAGCAAGCTTCGCCACATAAGTGCTGGCTTATAATTGTTTCAAGTAAGGCAATAGTGAAGATTTGACTATTTCATTCTTCAGTCTGAATTTAAAAAGTCATGGAGACTTGATGCCGCCAATGGTCCCTAACAATTCACAGTGATGACCAATAGGGTTGTGTTTCCAGCTTTTGACTTACCTTCTACTCACCACACAGTCAAACTGAATCCCTCATCATATAGTTTCATTGTTGCTACTGTTTCACCATTGTTGTCACACCGGTTGTATTCCAATTTAAGTTGCGACTTGAGTGGTAGCTTAAGCAATGTTTTTTTCAATATGAATATGTTGCTCAAATGCTTTCTTAGGGTTTCTTTCCAGGACGCTATTGTAGTTCATGGGAAGTATATAGGCAAACCTGATCAGAAGTTAAACAAAGTTCTTAAAACAGGGACTCCACCATAGGTCATAAGTGTAAATTTGGGTGGGACTATATTGCTATTCTGGGACACATTTAGATACGGCTGCATGATCATCAAAGGGAAATCTAGATAGTGTTATTCGTGATGGACTTGCTCTTAAGAATGAAGAACAGCTTATTATTGAAAAGCTATGTGTAGTGCTCCTCTACCACTGGATAGCAGGACTACCTACATATCATTTAGTTTCATGAAAGTGAAAAAACATTTAAACATTTAAATATATAAAACAGCGTAAGACATGGCAAAAGGGAATTGAGAAGAAACATTAGAAGAGGAAAGTGTTTGTACATCTCCACATCAGTTAAGGTGCAGTGAAGACCCTTGAGCTCAGCAAAAGGCAGACAGAATATATACATTTTAAATTCTTTTCTGAAGTTGTAAAAGTCCATATAGACATGATTTCAAGATGTACATGCTTGTAGGAAGAGTTAGCGGCACCAGTAAATGACAAAAGGTGGGTTTTGGTCTGAGTTTTGGTTCTGCAGTTGTAAAGATTTATGGCTTCCGAAGACTCTTGGTCTGCCAGAATGGGAAAGAAGCTTTGAAAGAAATTGGGAATTATTTTGGTGAATGACCTTGTGTACATTTTTTCTTTACAGTCATTAGAAGGCAAGGAGATTGCATAGTACACATGTGATATAATCAAAGTGTTTGAGGTAGTGATCAGCCTGGCTACTAATTCAGTTATTGATTTGAGCAGTGAGATGGTTGACAGATGGACACCACATTCCAGTAAAGTAATCTTTTTGCAGTTGGTTTTATTCAAAGTGCTTGAAGAGTACTATGCACATTTTGTGAGAAATGTTGATAGCAGAACACTGAAAATGACATTTTTTTTTAGAGGAGTCTAAAGGCATTTGAAGAGGTGAAGAGAGCAATAGTTATATTTACGGTACCAAAACCTTATTTACAGTGTACACCAAAGTGTATAGTCTTGGTGCTAAAATGAAATAAGAGGCAGAAGTTCTGACTGGACCTTCAAGATTTCCCCCAAGATTGCAGTTTTCTGCTCCAAGAACTCACCAAGTGGATGGTTTTAATTAGCAGGCACATTATACCAACTATTCTTTCTTTTCAATATGACATATATTGTAGTTCAACGCTATGGGTACTTATAACATAAGTTTAAGTGGCCTTTTCCATTCTTTCATTAGTTCTATTAATTTCGTCCATATTTCAGCCTTTATGCTTTTCATTCGATCTTTCAAATTTTCAGGATCCAAATTTGCTAGATCCAAATGCCATTTCACTTCAAATTTGCTGGATCCAAATGCCATTTCATGCAAGATTTCTGCCCGGTAATGTACAAAGCGTTGGGCCTTGCTTGAAATCACATATTGCAGCACACATAGAAAGAGGAAGTAACGAGGAGAAATAAATATATTTCTCGTTGTTACACCTCACCTGGTGAACTATAGTTGAGATAAAAAAGTAAGAACCCACTGTCTCTGCACAGACATTTAAGAGTTTGTTGCACAAACAGACACTGCTCAAACTAAACAGAGTGTGTAAGCAGAGCATTGGTGGTCTGGAATGAATTATATAATTGATAAGTTGATCCATGGATTTTGCGCATCTAGTTGCAAGGTCTAGAAGGCTTCAGCACTACAGATGATCTCACCCAGTTTGCCCATGGAAAGGGTTGGCACACATATCCTGGTTTTATATCTTTTGGAGGAGCTCATAAAAGTATTTTACCATTAGAATAAGGTTTTCTTTATAATTAAGGGATTCCATAAAGTACCCCTGATCTTTGGAGAGATGGGGGATATATCAGCCAACAGCTGGGAAGACATTGCAGGTAGCTGGTTTATCATCCTTGAGACCAATTGGATGGCATCTCAGCAGATTGATCATGTGGTTTATGAAAATGGCTGTGGCAGGCCTGAGGAAAGTAAAGTGAGAGGTGGAAGAATGGATTATTTTATGCAGTGAGGCATATCATATTGAAAGTGGAGAATGGGTCTTGAGAGTCCCATACCTTAGGAGGTGCCAACAAAATTGGAGATGGATAGAGAGTGAAACAATGGATGATGTACGTTTGCTGGATCATGCCTTGAGGTTGAGAAGAGATGCATGCCACATTATGAGATGAGGGAGCAACAAATGTGATAAATTGTGATGATAATATTTGCATCTTAATTTAGGAATCGGAAACCTCTGATCCTGTTACAATTATTCAGAGTCTGTAAAATGTTAAATTGTCAAAACCTCTTTCGGTCTCACCCACATCTGCTCAAATGTTATCAGACATTGTAAATTAAGCAGAGTTGATTTGTGGTCCTACAAGGCTTGGTTGGTCAACGTCAGATGTTCTGCATCAACTTAAAAGTTCTCAGACAGATTAAGAACAGGGTCTTGCTAGTCCGCTGTTGTCCAAAGTGAGTACAGCAGTAGTACCAGTGCAAACCAGTGACATCAATCTGCTGGCATACAATGTAAGCTTTACTTTTTAACACTTGCACAGTCCCATGGTTTCCTGCGGTACTCCTGCTGGACCTCACAGGGGTACTGAACTGGGTTCCGCCACGCTGCAGATCACTTTGGACAACAGCTGACTGGGAAGGCTCTGTTCTTTATCTGAATGCAAATTACTAGTGGAGGCAAAACACCCAACGGCTGTGAGTGATGTCAGTGCTGAACATATCCACATTCAATATAGAACACTAATTGATTATTTATTTATTTTTTAAAGTTTTTTTCTTAAAGATTTTTTTTTACAGCAGGTTTTGGTCCTGATGAATTCCACACCCCTCACTGTAGGGCCTCCAGATCGGCAAAAACATGTTTACCCCATCATCCCTACTGGGTTGTAGTTACACTCCCCTTACGTTTTAAAATACCCCCTTGAGGACACACAATAAAGTTTTGACTTATTCCATCAAGAGCTATTTTTAAATCTTTCACTACTCTCACTACATCTGCCACAATCACCCACACCTTAAAGTTCACATGGGATCCTACCCTGAATAAAATACAATGAGAGCGTCTCCCCGGTGTGGTGAGCTGTAGTAAAAAAGATCCCCTTTAGCCTTCACTCCTGTTATTAGTGACAAACTACAGAAGACAGGATTGTACTCTGTCTGTTAGGGTGGCAAACATTACCTCAGGCAGCCTGATGGAATACCGGCCATCACGGCTGCCCCATTGAGCGTACAAAAAGTGTGATGCCTCCCATTAGTTTTAACACCCATTCGTCAAACTTCTGTAGACAAAAGGGCCCCAACACCCTGGGAGTTCTCTCCCAATGTGTTAGGATAATTTTTATTTTTTTCTGTTCCTCACTGCCAGGTTTTCTGCATTGCAACATCCGCCCTAAGTAGGAGTAAGGTCCTTCTTCTGATGGCCCCTACTTCATCAGGTCAATGGAGGAAGATGTCCACCAACAGACTCAATAGGGACTCGATTGATGGAAACGTTTACATCTGTCCATCTCTAAATAAGAAGGGCAGTGTACTCCACACCATTTGTGATGGAGTGCCCTGTCCACCAAACTGATATCAGGCCCTTGAACTCTGTAAAGTATCCCATCTTAGTGCAAGAAGCAATTAATGTAACTTTTACATTCAAGTTGTTCTTGTCTTTCAGCAATTACTATTTGTATTATTTTAAAATCACTCAAGAAATGTATAAATCATGTATTCTTACTTGGAAATAAATTGCAGCAACCATATAATTTCTAAGTTCTTTCTGTCACTAATTTTGAGGGACTCAAAAGGAAAGTTAGATGATCCACACAATACTGTATTCTTCATATGCAGAGTGTTTTACTCAAGGGTACTTTGAGAATCCAAGACCCTGATCCATCCACTTCCCAGAGATCTGACCCCCTTTGATTGTAATAACATGTAGTGAGTGTGGCAGTGGCAGTGAATGTGGTCTACCCCAGGGGAAAAGGAGCAAAGGCGAGAGAGAAATCAAACACCACATGTTGTTTTTTAACACTGCCAGAAACTTGCATAGTCAGCTTTACTTCTATTAAAATGTTGTACATTCACCACAATTGCGTGAGCAAATCCATATACAAGTGCAAATTCATATTTATTTTTCTGAATCACAAATACAAATATGCATTTGTAAATTATACCATTTGCGCAGCTAATTCTGAGATAAGTACATATACGGCTTTGTAAACGTGCTCCAAGGGGACCACCCACTCCTAATTAATAGTCACTAAACTCTTCCTCTCTATCGTGTTCAGCAATAGGTATTGATTCCATGCATTTGCATTTAAAAAAAAAAATTAAAAGTGCATTTTCATGTTATCTTTGGGTTTAAAACCATGTCTTTTTCACATGATCTAAAATGATTTTCTACAAACTCGACTGTTTTACCAATATGGTGAACATCTAACCTTGCAGACAATGATTCAACCTAAATATGATTGAACCTTTGTATTTCAATAGGTTCCCAGTTCTAGTTGATGTCCTCAAATGTACTTGGATACAGAAGTATTTCTGGTACATATAAGATTCACCACACATCTTGATTTTTGTTGGTGCCTGTCCAACTTCATCTCCAAAAATCACTTCTGAAATACATAAAATAGTTTAATGGCTTTATTCTGTCTTTTCAAGCTTTCAAGTTCTTGGTGTGACTGTGAATTTGAGCCAGTCTTATAAAAGTCAGAAACAATTCACAATTCCAAAATCAACTAAAGGGAATGTGCTGTATTTGGCCCCAGCAGACAACTAGGTTGCCAATCGAAGACATTGGGCTTGGTGCAAAACAGGAGTCTGTTTTTACGAAAGGGTTATAATAGATTGAATTCGGGGGCAATAAAATGGTACTTGGTTTTCCATTCTATTGTTGCTTGATATGGTTGAAAGATTGAAAGAAGAGTAACCTCACAAACTCTAGCACACATAATAATATAATGTTTCTCTAAGTAATGCAGGAAACACATTTCCTACAGTGGCAAATTAAGTAAAGGCTTATAAACACCAAATCTCTCCAAAACATGCTGGCATAAGTTTGGAAGGTTTTCTTTCATAAAAACTTTTCCATCATTGTACGTCCGCTACACTGTACAGCACACATACTAAGTGGGGAAACTTTGAAATTATATCTGAGCATAGTATTTTGCACTGGAATGAGACCCTTCCAGTATGACATGTATGCTTGACTATGGTGCAAGGATGTGTGCATTGGCACAAGGAGGCCTAAAATGCGCCACTGGAGTAAGAGAGAATAACAGCACCATATCTTAGTAGATATGGCGTTATTCCTCTCTTTTACTTTCAAACAACACAGCGCACTAAGGGGCTTATTTACTAGGATATGATGCAGGTGGTCGTGCAAGCAATTATGCAGCACTGTGCTGCGTCATTTAAAAAACTGCTGGGAAGCACTGTATTTACAAAAATACAGGCACCCCTGTGTTTTCACTTGTAGTGGCACTACAAATAGCTGCCTAGTGCAAACACAGACACCCTTGTGCCTTAGTGCAAGGTTGTCTGTGTTGCAGGGATGATTTCCTGCAGCACAGATGGTGCCTGCATTGCAGAGAATCATCCCTGCAATTCAGGCACCCATGCACTATGGGGGAAGGGTGTTTGTGTTGCAGGGAATGATTGTTTAAGTGCAGGAACGAGCACCTAAAGATGATTTGCTCTTTCGAAGTGTTCTGCTGAATGCAGCACAAATAAAAAGATCAAAACGAGCAGAAGCAAAAGTATTTCTCCTCGTTGCGCCAATCTTACACCTGTTTTTGAATGGTTTTCGTTTTTTGCTCTGTCAGATTTGCACATCCTTGTAAACCTGGGGCAGCAAAAAAAGCAATGGGAGTTGCAGGGGAACGCGCACAGCAACACTCATTGTATGCCCCTTTCATGCAGATATCTGTGTGAAAGATTACCATATGTACAAAGTGGCGTTAAGCCATGCAAAGTGACTTAACGCCACTTTTGAAATATGGAGCAGGGCATTCCACCACTGCAACATCGGAAAAAAGTAATGTTCTAGTGGCGCAATCCCCTTGTAAATATGCAAGTTATATTGCTGCTCTGTGAGAAAAGTTGAAAATCTTCCTACAAATGTATTCAGTGACTGAGCAATTTATAGATTAAGCTATTAGAATTCCACCATTCCACAGTTTCTGCTGCTTCGACACGCAATCTAGCACCATCAAAGATGAAAGGGCTGAGTTCCCCCCAACCAGGACTCCAGTTTCTCTGCGATAGAAAGTTTGTCTCCTAAGCTTCCTTGACTTTTCTGGTAAACATGAACGAGCAGCCAAGGTTTTGTAAATATTTCTTTTTTGTCAAAAGACTATGGATTGTCATTTTCAAGAAAACAGTATATAATATAATATCCAAGTCAGGTGTATTATTGGTGCCTGATTCTTTATATACACACAGTAGAGAAAAACAGAAGAGAAGCTCAAAGAACCTCCCACAATCCACCAACCCCAATGATTGAGCAGACCATCGAAATTCAGTGCAACTTAGGATCTTGTATTTTGAATTTTCCCCAATCTGCACCAGAAAGATAACACCTTCCGTTAATAAACATCATTTTAAAAATATTTCAAATATATAAATGCATTTACATTACAAATAATATCAAATGCTAAAACTTATATAGAAAATTGTAATGCTGCACAATAGAGTGATAAAGCAGGGCCACTGCGTATAAACATATATATCCTTTAGGTCCATCAGGTTTTCTTGCCTCTGTGTTCGCTGCAGCCTCCTAAGATGCTCTTATTGTGCATCACTATATTGAACTTTATTACTTTCATGATGCTAATTATTTTTAGACTATGTTAATGTATTTTAGTTAATTTAATTGTGATATTTGGGGCATTTTCCTTTGCCGATATCCCTGTGGGATGTCTCTTGGGGTGTATTGCTGAAGCATTGCTTGCATTTGGGAAGCCTTGTAACCTTTCACAAGCAACGTTTGGTACATTAGTACCAGGACTGGGCTATTTGGTGTGGTTTGGCTGTGATATCTATTTAAGATCCTCACCCTCGCCTTTCGTGCTATCAACGGCCTTGGGCCTGGTTACCTCAAAAGGCGAGTGGCAATATCTCAATCTGTCAGATCACTGAGATCTAACAACTTACGCCTCTTGACTGCACCTCGCTTTCGACGCTCCAGAATGGGCGGCAGAGGGTTCAGCGTAATCACTGCTAAACTATGGAACTGTCTCCCACTCGACCTCAGGTTCTGCCCGTCTGAATCTATCTTCCGTAGTAAATTAAAAATATGGCTGTTCTCCTGATCATAATTCCTGTCTTGCTGTCGGCTTGACTCTCCTCTTCTGTTCTGAGTTTCTGTTTTAGCGCCGGGACACCCCTTTGGGGGTAGCTGCGCGCTGTATAAGCTACGTAAATAAATAAATAATATCTATTTTCTTGTCTGGGCAGAGCTGAGACATCTTGTTAATTGGACAGGTGTGGAGTACACATTACAAAAACAACAATTGATGGACAAAATGCAGAACAATGTCATACATTCACCCCAGTACAGAGATCTGCGCCTAAATCCATCGTTCTTTTGCTCACCATGCCATTCCAGTTTGAGCCCAGCCATGTGCAAATAAGTCTTGACCCTGTGCCCAATGGGAACAGTCCAGCCCGAACTGCCAGGCCAGTGTTTATGCAGGTAAGCCAGACCACTATGAACTTCTTTCTGCCTTAAATACAACCCAGGCCACGTTTGTAGATTTTTAGTGACGCCTGGCTTCTCGGTAAGGGCCGTTACCAAAAATCTGACACATTTGCAGTTTAGCTGCGGGTCCCCAGGGTAGAGGCAGGCTATTATGGATTCTGTGCATGTATCGATGTCTATGTCATGAAAGCTTCTCTTTAGTAGTTGCAAGTAAATGCTAAGCAGCTTGAGACAGATGCATATCAAGTGAATGACCTCCTCTTCTTTCTCTTTTTAGAACCTGCATGATATCGGGCCACTGTATTTCCAAACTGCTTTGTTTGCTAGAGCCTATGCGCAGAATCATAAGGCTGCGTTTGATGCGTGCTGGAAGCGGAATTGCCAGGTAGGGTGGTGCGGACAGCCTGTCATAGTGTTTGATTGCCATCCATGCATGTGAGAGGGAAATGAATCTGAATGTGTCTTCAAGTCAAGATTTTAGTTTTGTAGCCCTATTGGTTGCCTTTTTGAGGGCATCATGTGGTTCACTTGCAGGTCATAATTCTGTTAGACACAATTGTTTAATAGAAGCATTCAGCTATTTATGGTGTTCCGAGGGCTGATCGCTTTGGAGAGCAGAAAATAATGCACTATTTAATGGGTCTTGTACTCGACTAATCTTGTACCCGTTTTTTATCGCTGTTGCTCTTCTAGCTAAGTCTTGCTTTATAAGACCAAATTCAAGGCAAATTTGATTTGGAGATAAAGTCTGGGGCAAGTTGAAAGCTAGCCTGAAAGTATTGATTTGCATTGTATCCACTATTACAACATCTAGCCCTATTATACAAGTGATAGTTGGTAATAACTTGATAGAGATGACTGTTAAGAGTGGTTGGAATGATTGTCAATCCAGATTTGTTTTTGCCAAGATGGTAAAGTTGTGGATTAATGCAATCCCTTTATTCTCAATGTATTGTTTTTGCTGCATAAAGGTTCCGCTTGAATCGAGGCATAGGCCCAGATATTTATAGTTGGTTACTATCTCCAGGTGGACGTCATTTAGAACCATTGAGGCGGCGTGTCTTAGTTGATTACAGACGGACATTGTTTTGGTTTCGGTAGTTTACCTTCAGGTGGTTGATTCTGGCGTAGTGTGCAAGGATGTTCAGTGATTTCTGTACGCTTACTTTGGTTAAACTAAATAGGATAATGCCGTCAGCACATGATAGATTGGTAAAGCAAAGGGGAACCAGTCCATAGGGATGGGAATTTTCCTGATCCAAAGTTGGTGATAGGTCTGTCATGAAAATATTAAAAAGGTAGGGGGCAAGTTGCAATCTTCCTGGATATGACTGTACCATGTCCAATTTTTATTTGGATCCAGGTGTCTGAGTACAGTTAGTGGATTGCTCTTAACAGGGTGTTGGATAGGACCCAAGTCTTCAGCTTGTTACACAGTAGCTCCCTATTTACACAGTCAAAAGCTGCTTTAAAATCTATGAAGCAGAGGTGAACTTTTGTATTGACCGGCTTCCATTGATCAATCAGGAAGGCAGTTGCTCATATATCTGTTGTGGTGCCTACACCTATTTTTAAAACTAGCCTGGTTTAATGGGATAATGTTTTTTTTTGACCAATCCATTAAATCTGCAAGTAGCTGGGATGCATAGGTTTGGCTTCTGAATCAAGGAGGGCGACGAGCCTGTAATTGGCTGAGTTAGCCCTATCACCTCCTTTAAATATTGGATTTATGATGGAGCCTTGCCAACTGTCAGGTATGCCGCCACTTAGCTGAACTTCCTTAAATAGCAAAACCAGTACCCCAGACTGCCATCTTTGAAGATGACCTGTGGTAGACTGTTTGGCCCTGGCGTGCCTTCTCGACTCCCCATAAGAAAAACTTTTCCGACTTGAGCTGGGGCGCGGAAGGTTTCGGCTCGAGTTGGAGTTATGGTCTACCCATTTGGTTGCAATCAAAGTGTTCAGCACTGTGGGGGTGATTGATTTATTGAAAAGTACTGGCAAGGCAGGTCATCCATGTTTATTCTGTCATGTTTGAGTTGTTTATTATTTTTCATTTAGAATTAAGGTTATTTTTAGTTTCCAAAGTTTTCGTGAATTACTGTGCTTGGCATTGAATAAAATCTTAGCCTAAAGGTGTCCTTTGCAACTTTCTTATTTTACCATAGTTGTTTTTTATACTCTTTCATGAGATGTTTCAAACATGTCCACAGGGAAGACCTCAGGGGAGTGCACTTTGAGTAAACTGGCGACTTTCTTTATTCCCTTTTCAACTCACTGTTTCGAAAGACGTGATCGCGTGCTTGGCATGACTGGTGGTCCTGATGGTGTTCTTTGTATTGCTAGTGGTCCTGATGTCATTGAGAGGACTCGCCCTAGTAAGGCAGATCTAAAGCCTAACCAAGCATCAATTTGATGATCTTCTGTGTTTGTACTATGAATCATTAAGTCCTTTGCAAGGCCTGCAATGGATTCATTTGACCATTTAGGACCCTCATTCTTAGCTTAGGAATTCCAGCGTTATGACAGATTTTTCCAGTCTTTCTGGAACTTGCTGTTATGGAGAATTCTAAGTTATTGTTTGAAGCAGGACATTCTCCTGTTGGTCAGTTGTTTCCTGACCAGCTGGGAGGAGTCTGCTCTGATCTAAGTAATCTTACCTGCAGTGTCTGAAGATCTTCTTTACAACAGCATTTTGGCGACGAGGGTGGAATAGGAAAGCGTGAAATGGAAAGGTGTTGTTCCGCATTTCTTTGAAGGCGTTGAGGTGTCCATTATCTCTGGCAATTGGGCCACAGAGCGGATAAGAGTGGACAGCATTCACATTCTTGCAGGCAAGTTTGGGATTGGGTCCTTAATTTTTGGTTTTCCCCGATGAATGAACCCGGCGGGATGCAGTGACGTATGCAATCGGTGTCACTTCTCCAGCCATTGCTTCGCGTCATGTCTTCACGAGGGGGTGCCATGGACACGCAACTCTTGAAGGATTAAGCAAGGAGTGTACTTCCCACGTAATACGTCCCTGCCATCTTTATTCACAGCATTACTCTGTAGCAGGCAAGCGTCGTAGACATGCGTCTCACGTAAGACCTTTTCCGCCATCTTGGAGCTTTGTATTGTTGGTACGAGGCACCCGATGCAAGGAGTGAATTCGGGACACGAAGCACTCAGCATATGCTCTCTTGGTTATCAGCCTCCTTCCACAGTGGATCCCAAAGTGCAGTTTCTTCGGTGATATTCACAACCATGGTATATCACTTCCAGGTACTTTCTGCTTCAGTGCACGCCTCAGCGGTAGCTTTGTGACTTTTTAAAAAACATTTACACTCTCATCCCGCACATGCAACTGGGATTGTTCTTCTTTGACAATTCACCTTAAAGAAAAGGGGATGGCTTCTGCACAAGTTTCAGTAGTATTGTCTCCAAACTTCCTACCGCAAGCAGGTACTCCCAGTATGCCATGGAAGGATTGGATTCTCATGTTTGAGAATTATTTGGATGCACTTGATGGTCAAGACTTTAGTACTAAGAGAAAAAAAGCGCTTTTGCTCAGTACTTTAGGGAAGGAAGGCCAACACGTTTTTAGATACTTACCTCAAGCTTTACAGGCCAATGGACAACCTATGCTTGACGAATAGAAAGAGGAAAATTGCAGATTAGAAGCTAGATATGCCAAAAAAGAGAACCTTGTCAGGAATAGGTATGAATTCTATACACAACATCAAAAATAACATGAGTCAGTAGACGGGTTTATAGCAAGGCTGAGAGAACTGTCTATTACATATATGTTTGGTTTGATGACATATGAACTTTTAAGGAATCAGTTAATTGTCCATTGCAACAATAAAAAAATACAAGAAAGGCTTTGGTCAGCAAAAAAGTTCTCCTTGAAGATGAGCATTAACTTAACTAAGGTAGTGGAACAATCTGAGTGTTGTATAAGTGGATTAGAGAAAAGAAACCATAGCCATGACGTAGCTGAAGTTTCAGAATGTGGTGCATATGATGAAAATGACCACAGTGAAGATGGCATGGGTGGAGTAGTGGCAGTAAAAAGAAAGGGAAAGTTCTTATAGAAATCAGTTCACACCATCTTTGGTCTAGCAATAGGTGTGGGAATATTATTCATTCCCCTGATTCAAAATGATATTTGGCAGCCAAACAGGAGTGTTTGAAATGTGGATGTGTTGGTCACTATCCCAGGGTATGCAGAAGTAAGAAACACCAGCTCATATAAGATGCAGCCCTCACGGTTTGGAGGGTGTTGCATGACTGAATGAATCCCAAATGATGATGTTCGCTACTCTTGGTGGCTGATGGGATTTATTACAAATGATAATGTTCACTTGCTTCCCAAATTTCTGAGTATTCTTACTGAGATTTGTAGGGCTCATTGTTTTTGACCCTAGGTTACTTTGCTGGTGTTTCATACAAGGTATTAAGGGATTAGAAACCGAAGGGTCGGTAAATATACTTCCCTTGGACCCCCTTTTTTGATAAAATTTGTTTGTTTATTGTGCAGAAGTAAGCCCCGCTCCAGGGTAGCCTGTGTACCAGGAGTTGAAGGAGATCACAGTGGGCAAATTGACGGGATCCTAAGTGTTGGTGATGAGGATAATAGAAGGAAGTATAGACCCAAAGCTTTGTTTGAAGTGGATGGGCGTGAAGTTTGTTTATTGGTAGACACTGGGTCTATGTACCATATTTCCCAAGAGTTTATTTGAGAAGGTGTGGGGTAGAAAAAGCTTATTGCCCAAGGATATTTCTCCAGGTGGATACCAAGGAGAATCCATTGAGATAGTGGGGTACTTTGAAGCAACCATAAAGTTTTCCGATAGAGAGATCCATGGTAAAGTTTATGTGGCAGAGCAGTGACCCCCCATCCTGGGGTGGGTGCATCAGAATGACCTGCGGATTATTGTAAAGCCCAGAGCGCCCACACAAGTTATGGTTGCTGAAGATGAAGCGTTTGAGGACATCTTGAGACGGGCGGAGGTTGGGTTTAGAGAAGAATTAGGACAACTTAAGGGTTAGGTACATCGCATCCTTTTGAAGAAAGATGCCAAACCTCTCCTACATAAAGTCAGAAGAGTGCCCATTGTAGTGAGGTAAGACGTCAAAATGCTTATAAAGGAAATGCTTTCGGCAGGGGTGATTAAACCCGTGGAGGCGTTATCTTGGGTGTCTCCCGTGGTGATCAGGAGAACTGCATCCTGGACCCTTCCCAGTCCGGGTTCCGCAGCAACCACAGCACCGAAACTGCCCTCATCGCCGCCACAGATGACATCAGGACCCTGCTAGACAACAGAGAAACGGCGGCACTCATCCTTCTAGACCTGTCAGCCGCCTTCGACACGGTCTGCCACCACACACTACAAACACGCATCCACGACGCCGGGATCCAAGAGAAGGCCCTGGACTGGACAACCTCCTTCCTCTCCGGCAGAACACAGAGTCCAACGCTGTTCAACATCTACATGGCACCACTCGCCCATGTTGCCCGACTGCACAACCTCAACATCATCTCCTGTGCCGACGACACCCAGCTGATCCTCTCCCTCACCAAAGACCCCCACACCCCCAAAACCAACCTCCACGAAGGAATGAAGGCCGTCGCCGAATGGATGAGGAACAGCCGACTCATGCTGAACTCAGACAAGATGGAGGTCCTCATCCTCGGATCCACCCCCTCAGCCTGGGACGATGCCTGGTGGCCGACCGCACTGGGAACAGCCCCAACACCCACCGACCACGCACACAACCTAGGGGTCATCCTCGACTCCACCCTCTCCATGACTAAACAGGTCAACGCCATCTCTTCCTTATGCTTCAACACCGTCCGCATGCTTCGCAGGATCTACAAGTGGATCCCCACCGAAACGAGAAGAACGGTCACCCAGGCCCTCGTCAGCAGCAGACTGGACTACGGAAACACCCTCTACGCAGGAGCATCGGCCAAACTCCTGAGACGGCTGCAATGCATCCAGAACGCCTCTGCACGCCTGATCCTTGACATCCCTCGCCGCAGCCACATCACACCCTACCTGAGAGACCTGCACTGGCTCCCCGTCAACAAAAGGATAACCTTCAAGCTCCTCACCCACGCACACAAAGCACTCCACAACACCGGACCAGTGTACCTCAACAGACGACTTAGCATCTACACCCCCACCCGTCAGCTCGCTCCGCCGACCTCACTCTCGCTGCAGTCCCCCACATCCGAAGAGCGACCTCCGGCGGCAGATCATTCTCCCACCTCACCGCCAAGACCTGGAACACCCTCCCCGCCCACCTACGTCAGACCCAATACCTGCTGACCTTCAGAAGACTCCTCAAGACCTGGCTCCATGAGCAGTAGCGGCGTCCCCCAACCCCCAGCGCCTTGAGACCCTCACGGGTGTGTATTGCGCTTTACAAATGTCATGCTTGATTGATCACAAAGAAGGCCGATGGGAAATTGAGATTTTGGGTGGTTTTGGGTGGACTTCAGAAGAGTTCTTATATTCATTATCGCTTCAGAGTGGAAGATTTGGTAAAGGTCAGGAGTGGGAGGATTGGTAAAGGCCTATCTAAGTTTAAGGGATCATACAGAGTCAGAAAGTTTTTTGATCACTCTGTAATTTTGGACAATGGTGAAAGGTGGAACCTTTGACATGTAGCTCTGTACCAGAAGGGTGGTGGAATTTCCGAAGGAGAGTCTTACCATAGCAGTGGATATGTTTTAACCCAAGAATCCGAGGGTGCTGACACTCCAGTTAGGTTTTAGACTACTGCAGCGGGTGGTGCAGGCTCTTTGGTGTCCAGGCCCGTGGTTTCGGGCGGTTTGGGAGGTTCTCAAACAATGGTTGCAAATCTTGGTTCTGAGGGTACCTGCATGGCCACAACCATCAGGAGTCCTTAAGGATTTTGCAAGATGAGCTGGTTTTGTTTTGTGTGCTTTATGTTGTTTTGCTTTTGGTGTTCTCGGTGGGTGGAATGGTGGAAGATGTGTTGTACTTATTGTGCAGTCCAGTCTTTTTAGAACTTGCTGTTATGGATAATTCTAAGTTATTGTTTGAAACAGAATGTTCTCCTGCTGGTCAGTTATTCCTGAACAGCTGGCTGGGGTCCATTCTTATATACTCTCCTTCTTAAATAAAGAAGTTAACTTACCTGCAGTGTCCCAAGATCTTCTTTACAACATGTTACTAGGTCCTGTGATTATGGTGATCCAAAGCTGTGGTTGCTATTATTTGCTGTTTTGGTTACTTCCTTTCTATTTGCATGGCTCTTAGCATTGTCATTTTGCTGGGGCGTTTTGTCAGGGGAATTGGTGAAACAGTGTCCGAATAGCTTCTTTCATCCAGATGACAAATGGATGCTTTAGTGGGGACACTGCCAGCTTCCAATATGGTATTTTGCTTGAATATGGAGTAAATTAATTTAGAGACGACATCCTAGGACTGTTGATATTAATATCTCACCTTCTTACCTCTTTTCTGCTGCCTTTTGGTTAATTTGAGGGATGAGAGGCTTGGGCTGATCATGATGTGAACTTGCACCTGGTTTGTTGGGGGTGACTTTGCTCCCATTGGATCTTCTATGATTACAGTTTTTGACCATCATTTTACCCTTCCAGAGGTTCTGAAACCACACTTGAAGTTTCCTGTTTTAAGCTCCTCGTTATTGTATGATTTGTGATCATTGGATCCCTTTTTATGGCTATGCTTTCTGAAGTCAAAATACTTGTTAATACATCTGGGAGCAAGGAGAATTTGTCAATTATCAGACCACGTGCATTTTGTCTGCAATGGTGAAAAGATGGCCTGTAGCCTTGAGATTAAGGATTTGAGGATTTCAGCTTTAGATTAATGCATTAGATGTGAGTGGTCATCTGTACATCTAGTTTCTCTGACTGGAAATTCAAGACTTCGATTGATGTTTGCAGTGTCTTTTGTAGAACTTCCCACCATATGGAGCTTCTTGTGTTTGTTTGTCTATGGGCGCTGGGAGGTCGCTCCTCATTGTTGATAAAATAATGTGGCGGGACAGGGAGCTGTGGTGTCTATTTGAGGGGGCACTTTCCTCCCTTTCATGGTGACCTTGGAGTGTGTTTAAAGCTAATCTAAGGTTTGAATAAACCTTTGGTATGCTCTTCCAAGATGGGTTTCTGGCAAAAAAAATTGTCTTGTTGATTGGCATTGTTTTTTACTGTTAGAAGGTGTTGTATTAGAGCTGCTCTGTTCTTCTGTACTGTTGTTAGTTGCTTTTCCCCAGACAGTGTGGTTGTACCTGAGCATGAGGGGGCTCCCGGGGCTGGTTGTAATCTAAGTATAATGGTTTGACTTCCAGGGCCTGCATAAGATTTGTATTGTTCAAGATTGAGATCGAACGAGGCCATGAGCAGTCCTATCCAATATCCTTCCCGTCATTCCTAGATCAAGTATCCAAACCAGCATTGCGTTCACTTTCTAGAAATACACTATTAGCGGCAAAATTGTTAGGGGTGGATTGGGGGCTGCTTGAGGGATGGACCTGTGCAGCTACCTGTAAAATTTACCATTTGGAATTAGACACTGGCGAGAGGGTCTTTCCCATGATACCAACTGTATGGAGCATCGACTGCAGTGGTGAGCTTGCATTAGGTACCATCATTAGGACTGGTTGTTTTGGAGAACAGGGTGAGTGAGGTTCAGAATCTCTACCTGGTTTAGGTGGAGTTATGGGACAAGGAAATCCAGGTGCTTCCTCCAGTGTGGCGTAATTTACAGCCATAGGATCTTTCAGAAAGGAGATTTTTTTTACTGACTTTATTTTCCCAAAATAGGACACTATTGCCTCTGGGGAGAACACTGTTGCTAAACTTTCATTTGAAGTTGTAGTTTGGTTAGTAGATTATTTCATGTCCTTCAGCAATTAAACTTCCGGGATTTGTAGGCTTGTGGTTGGCTGGATTTTCCTGACCTCATTTTGTAGGTGTTTCCCCATAGTGGTTGCCTTTGCTATACCTTCTTAATGATGATGTAATGATTTAATGGATTGAGAATTTCCCAATGTTATATTCAAATTTCTCATTAACCCTCCACATACCATTAGGCTACTTGTGTTCAGGCTGGCAGGGCCTGAGCACGGTTGTCCCCTAGGTTGCCTTTCTTCGGTGGAGCATGAACGCTAGCGGTTTAGAGGCTAACTTGCTGCATACAGTTGAGTGTTGCTGCACTAGTTATCAAAGGTTGTATTGGGGTGTGTTGGGATGAGTTAATAAGCTCTATGATTTGACTGAGTGTGAACCAGCTTCTGGTCACTAGTCGATCAGTCTTATTTTCTTGTAACGTTAGGTATGTGCTGGGTTAGGTGCGCAGCCTGTGGGGCACGATGCTTCTAGAGGGGGAGCTCACACAACTGCAAGCCACAACAAGACGTAGCTTTTTTTTTTTGGCAGAGTTTTATATAGCGCGAACTTGTCCCGAATCCAATCAGGTATCAGAGCGCTTTACATAGCACCAGTTACGTTACATTAGGACACACATTCATTCTTTGTTAGGCACGGGGAGATTAAGTGATTTGCCCAGAATCACAGGATGTTCAGCATCATTACCGAGACTCGAACCCAGTTCCCCAGGTCCGAGGTCGAGCGCCCTAGCCGTTAGGCCAACTCCTCTCTCGCTGGGCTGCTACTGCAGATACGTAGGTCTACCAACACAGCACAGTGGTCTAAAGCCAACTGAACTTCTCTGGCAGGCCTGTCGCACTTTTTCCCTCCTCTCGCTGCCCCGCTCCTTACTTGCTCCTCTTGCATCACCTTCTCACCTCTTCTTCCCACTCCTTCTAATCCTGCCACCACCCAATGCTCCTGCCCCACCCTTGACCTACTTAATGGCTGTCGCAAGGTGCCCCAAAGGCAAGCCCGTCAACACCCGCCAGTCAGTCAGAGTCAGTTACCACCAGTACCAGTCAGCGAAGAAATATGGGGCAAAGGATGACTTTGCAACATATGCATAATTACAAGTATTTTAGTGGTAATTCCGGGTAATTACACTACAGAGAATTATGACAGTTACACCCACCCCGAGGGGCAAAATTATGGTATTGGTGTTGCAGGGCAGCACAGCAAGTCACCATTGTGTTCTACCCTGAATGCCAGGGAAAGGGCAGGAATGCACCCTATTTATCAACAATTCGGTGTATTCCTGTCCTTTTCCCTTGCTGTCCTACAGTTTTGACATCCTAGCACCAACGCAAGCACCCTTGCACCATGGTGCAAGGGTGCCTGTTTTGTAGGCAGGATTGTTTTTGTGCAGGAAGGTGCACCTTCCGGCACAAAACCAATCCTGAGAGGCTTTTTCCTTTGTCTATGTGTGCTGCAGAATGCAGCACACATAGAAAGCAGGCATGAAAAAATCTGGGAATGTGCAAAAAAACATGGGAGTTTCGTGGGAACACCCACGACAATGATCTTGGAATGCCTACCTTGCGCAGAGTAATGCAAAACAAGGATTGTGCACTGTGTTGCATTAATTCATATTTTTGAAGCCTTTCAATGACACACTAAGGGACTTTGCGTGGCTTCAAGAATTGACTTAGGGCCCGAATATGATGTCGGGAGAAAAGCCATCCGACATCTAGTCGGAGGCTTTCGACAGACATCTATGGTTTCCATTCGACCGCCATATTACAATACTGGTGGTCAGAGGGAAATCCGCAGGGAGATTTTGTTCTCCTTCTCATGGGCTTTGAGAACAAGTTGGGTGCTGGGTGGAATGATAATCCCAGAATGACGGCAGAGCTCTGCCATCTGGATTATGATGTCGCTTTCAACCTGCCCTTTAAAGGCGGTCCACCTGCCATGAAAAGGTAGGCGGGAAGTGACTTTGCGGTCCCCTAGCAGGGCCCACTTTCCCCCTGGCCCTCCGCTATGGGGCCTATGCTAAGCATCCCTGCACCTTGTGGCAGTCTCTGCTCCCACCACATCTACAACATGGCAGGACCACTGTTCAGCAACATCCTCACCCACATCAAATTTTCCACCTTCCCAGAGGACTGAAAATGCGCAGAAGCCAATGCTCTCGTCAAAAACCCCTCAGCTGACCCCAGCGAGCTAAGCAACTTCCAACCGATCACTTTGCCTCCAGCAAAAAAAACATCACTAATCACCTCAAAGTTCACGACCGACTCGACCATTCAGGACCAGGTTTATGGAGTAACCAAAGAAAACAGCACTCATTGTGGCCACTGACGAAATTCACACAGTACTGGACCGTGGAGCAACCACAGCCCTTATCTGACTTGACCTCGCCGCTGCCTTTGACACAGTCTCTCACCACACCTTTATTGTGGGCCTCTCTGACTTTAAAGAAGTCTGCCCTCTACGCACACTAGTAGCACTAGTATTTGCCTCACATAAATGTATGCCCCTCTAAGTATGTAGTAAGTAAGTGGTCAGTGAACGAAATAAGGTTCTGATGCCAAGGCCATGCACCTTATGTGTACTTGGCAGAGTCAGTAAAAGTTGATTTCCTTCTTGTTGAGAAATCAGTGACAAGCTCAGACGATAGACAGGGTTTTTTGTGTCTGCTATTTGGGAACTTATTTGTGCAACTATGCATGCAATAATTCGCTAAGGACCAACTCTAACTTAATTACTTTTCGCAGAGCCAAAAATGTAGGTTTTTCCTTCACAAGCAGTAGAGGTTAAGTTGTTTTTTTATTTTTCGATGATGTTGATATGTGGTAGAAAGGAGTCAATGCAGTTAAACAACTTCTAGCCCAGATTCTTAAGTCTTTGAGCAATCGCAAAATGACTTAAAGCAATCGAAACAACAACTGATATTTACTTTCTAGAACAAAAGATATTTTGCGCTGCTAAGGAGCTATTTTCTCAACACAAAAATCATGTTGCACTGTTTTGTGTCACTTTGCGTCAAGGGGGCATTTTAGGGAATTATTTTGGCGGAAGAGAACAAACACCAATAGATTTTGACACAAAGAGGCATATTAACAAGAAAATGCGATTAATATCGCTATGCACACTCAGCACGATTTTAATTATCGCCGGTTTTTATCGCCCGGTTAGCGCGTTATTAACAACACTCATCACCCAGGCAATAAAAATCCAGCAATAGTCAGCGAAATGCGGGAATATTGCTGGAAAACCTGCAGCGATAGGGAATTCCTAGTTGGTAGCCTATGGTGGTCGCGGCCTGACAATCCACCCCCTTTACACATATAGCTAAAACTGGAATTTATCAGACGTTAGTTTACAGCGATAACCGGGGTTAGCGCGGGTTTCAATATCGCTATGGGTGTCAGGGCATGGGCTTGTTAATACCGCGATGTGCGGTTTGCGAGTTTTTCCCTGTTGTGTTGCCCAGGAACGCCCTCTTTGCATCTCATTAGCGATGTGTGGCACAGCGTAACTGGAACGGGTGCTAAGACAAGGAAACACGCGCTAGCGTGTCCTTGTGAATACTGCGATGGAATTATCGCCGCTTTTTGGCCGAAAACAGCCGCAAATGTGGTAGAAATTGGCTTGATAATATGCCCCAAAGACTGATCTGCTAAGATAGCTAGACCAGGCTTTGCATTAGAAACTAACACTCCCTTAAAGCAGGCATTAACAAGCTGAAAAGTGTTTATTTTTCCGTGCATTGAATGTTTGCTGCAGTGCATAACCCTCACCCAATGCCTGGGAGTCTTCAGAGTTTGTCTATGCACACTCAGTTATGCTGGAAGTGTATGCTTCTGTAATGGTCCTATGCTAAACTGGGTGCACTCACTGGGTGGGTAGTCTTTTTATTGGCACCGACATTCGAATCAATATTTGGAGTCATCGACCGATGCAGAATGCGGTATAAAATTAGATAAATTTAAAATATGTTATCTACGGTTCTTAGCAATTGCAGCATTTTATTATTATTAGTTGTATATATTGTTTAACCTTATAAGGCAATTGAAATATCAGTACAATATTAAATCAGCCTCCATTGAATGCAATGCGAATGTATGTGTCACTGTGTCATGCTTCTATTCCCCCCTGCTTATAGCACTCTTTGCAAATGTGGTTTTGTCTCAGTAAATCATTTGCCTCAGATTTTCTGTGGAATTGTGAAACTGTGGCTGAGATGTCAGTGAAAGCTAAATCAAAACAGTGTGCTTGCGGTTAGAGGTTAAAATGTGCCCGCCAACAGAACTCCCCACTGCTTTGGTAAAATGCCACGTGTGTGATGAATACCTTGCATGTCAATTATTCATCTGACTGCAAACTTTGAAGGACCCACACTAGAAGAGCTGATGGAGGCGGCATGTGTTACAGTGAGTGGCGGCGACGAATCCTTCAACAGTTAATTGAATTCTACGATTGGCAGAGACCGAATTTTTATTTTTTTCATTTTATGTTGTGCGAAAAATAATGAATACCTTTATTAAACTGCATCACTGCCTATTAGGTTTAATATTTTCCCTTTCCTGTTGCTCTTAATTTATCAGACGAATCGTCGTCTAGACAGCAGTTATCTAACAGAGTTTACTCTAAAGAAATACTTCTCCTTAATTATGTTATATATACGGTAATGTCTAATTATTTAAAAAGAAGCAATGAAAATAACTGTGATGACAAAAAATAAGACAGCGGTCCCTATCATGAACTATAATGAGCGCCTTAGAATGCATCACTCAGAATCCCCCTTATTTGTCCCAGGACATACTCAGTGGACCAATAAGTAAATGTGCCCATTCGGTACAATTGCTCACCACCTCCTCAAGCTGTTTTTACTACGGCTATTGTTTGCATAGAAATATATGCCGATAACACCCTTACCTCCTTGAAGTACTTTCTGTCCTCTATCAAGCCCATAGTTCAGAGGCTGAAGAAGAAAACAGGGCAGGAGGGTGGGTCGTAATTACTGGAACGACGGAGGAATCAGAGTAATGAAGATTATCAGGAAGTGATACAAGATTTACCTCCTATTTCCCTTCTACCTCCCCATTCAATGATGTATACCGTAGCTAAGAGCTAACTTCATCATCAAAGATAAAGAAGGAACACACCAAACACATCTTAGTAGTGTAGTGAAAAAATGTATTAATCATATAACACTTACATCAAAAACCCTTCCACGTTACATTGAATTAGACTCTAAAGCTATCTAAGAACAAGGAAAAAAGAAAATATATTGCTAGAATAGGGGTCTCTAGTTGGAAGTGGTTTGCACCCTGTCCAAGTAGGGACCCACACTCTTGTTAGGGTAAGTAAGTTACACACCTAAGATAACCCCTGCTCCCTCCCTTGGAGGCTTGGCACATAGCAGTCAGGCTATCCCAGAGGCAATGTGTAAAGTATTTGTACATACACACACAGTAACACAGTGAAAACACTATAAGAGGACTCCACACCAGGTTAGAAAAAGAGCCAATAAAACAAGACCAAAACGACAAAACTCCTACGTTCACAAGTCAAGATATACATTTTGGAAAATTACATAGAGTTCAGTTCATAAAAATCAATGGTTGCGCTTGATCAGGACGAAGTACCTTAGATGTGTCAAAAATCAAAGATAATGCGAGGCGCAGGTAAAGTGAGGTGCCGAAAAAGCAGGCGATGCATCAGTTTGTTACTGCTACAGGGGACGAAATGCGTCGGGTCCCTATTGCTCGGCATGTGAGGTGATGCATAGATTCCTTACTATCGCTGGGGAGGTGATGACCTGTTTTCGGACATGCAGCCTCAGTTCTTGACTGCGGAGCGGAGAAAATGAAGAAATCAGCACCAGGGGACAAAGCATTGAAAGTCAAGTTGTTCTGCCTTGATTCCACAGCAATTAAGCAGTTGCAGCGTCGGATTCAGAGAGGAACATCACAGACTTCTGTGATGCGGTGCTCAAAACTCACGCAGCGGTGGTTCTTCTGATGCACTGCAACAAAAGCTGGGGCCTGCGTTGTAAGCCACAATTGTTGCGTCAAGTGGGGACCAAGCTCTGGTGCAGGAAGCTGCAATGCGTTGATTTTTGCAGCAATGCACCAGTTTGGATTGACACTGGGAGTAGCTGTGTGGATCTTCTTCTTTGTGTCACAAAAACTCACTTCGAAGGGCCCAGGAACTGAATTTGGCACCACTTGGCAAGACAGGACGTTCAGCAGAAGAGCTCAGGTGCTGGTAGGTGAAGACTTTGATGGCCCTGAGACTTCTTAACAAGAGGCAAGCTGAAACCAAGCCCTTGGAAGCAGGATGTAGAAATCAAAGTCCAGTCCATTCACTTCCAGGACAGAAGAAGCAAGCAGCAGGCCATCACAGCAAAGCAAACAGCAAAGTTACAGTCTCTCCTGACAGCGATCCATCTCTTTTTCCTGGCAGAATGTCCTAAACCCAGAAGTGTTCTGAGCATATTGTGTCACATGTCCAATACCCATTTCCACCTTTGAAGTTGGTTCAAAGGAAAGTCTTGGTAGTGCACAAGACCCTGTCTTTCCCTGTCCTGATTCCAGACAGACTACAGGGTGTGGATACTCCTTTGTGTGAGGACAGGCACAGCCCTATTCAGGTCTCAGTGATAACTCCTCCCACCACTATATCGTAGGAAGTCCCATCATCCTGGTGATGGGCCATCAGGATATGCAGGGCACACCTCAGCTTCCTTTGTTTGACTGTCTAGAGTGAATGCACAAACAGCCCAACTGTCATTCTAACCCAGACGTGTATTCAGAGAGGGGCAGAGGCACAGAATGGTCAAAGTCAGAAAATGCCCACTTTCGAAAAGGTGACATTTTCAGACCTGCTGTATATTTTTAATTTGTGTGTCCAGAGACACCAAACTCCAAATTTCTATCAGCTCCCAATTGGCAGATTCACTTGTAAAAAGATGTTACAAGGGAGCTCAAATGCTAACCTATGAGAGAGATAGATCTGGCTGTAGTGAAAAACAAAATTAGCAGTATTTCACTACTAGGACATGTAAAACACAACGTTACCTGTCCTATCTTTTAAATACACTGCATCCTCCCCATGGGGCTACCTTGGCCCTATCTTAGGGTTGCCTTACATGTAATAAAAGGGAGGGTTTGGTCTTGGCAAGTGGATGCACTTGCCAGGTCGAAATGGAAGTTTAAACTGCACACACAGACACTGCAGTGGCAGGTCTGAGACATATTTGCAGGGCTATCCATGTGGGTGGCACAATCAGTGCTGCAGGCCCATTAGTGGCATTTGATTTACAGGTCCTGGGCACACACAGTAAACTGCATTAGGGTCTTAATAGCAAAACAAATATGCCAATAATGGAGAAACCAATTGCCATTGCAATTTGGACATAGAGCCACTTGCACTTTAGCACTGGTCAGCATCTCTTCCCACAGTCCTGATAACCTGAGGATTTCACTGTCATAATCCATCTTGCCTAGGTGGAAGAGAAAGGTTTTTTGACCCCTTTTGGCTGGGTTGAATTTAACAAACAACAAATGTGCAGCTCTATACTCTGCTGCTCTTTTGAGGAAGATTGTTAGAGTTCTAACCACATCGAGGAGATTGATTAAAGAACCGTTTCCATCTCAGGTAGTGAAGAAAGAATAATCTCTTGAGTCATATCGAAATCAGAAATTAACTGAAAGTCAAAACTTGGGGGGCAGATTTATCAATATTTCACGTAGCATAGCAAGTCACTTTGCTGTGCTCTGTGAAAAAGAAAGGGCAGCAATGCACTGTATTTAACACGATATGTCGCATTCCTGTCCTTTCCGTGCACTGGCACACAATGTGCTGCCTAGGGCCAATGCATGCACGCTTGTGCCATGGTGAAAGGTCACCCGTGTAGCAGGATTGTTTTTGTGAAGGAAGGTGCACCTTCCTAAATGAAAACTATCCTCTGAGGCTTTCCCTCTTTCTATAGAAAGAGGAAAAAACTTGAAGAAATAAAGATAATTCTCCTCGTTATGCCTCACCAGTGGAGGCATAGCATGTTGACACATTCCCAGGTTTACCAGTAATGGTAAATCTGGGAATGCACCAAAATCCATCGGGGGATGCGTGGGAATACAACACGCTCCACCCATGTGTGCCTCCCTGGGGAAAAGTAACACAACTCAGCGATTTGCGGTGCATAGCTTTACTCTAGATTTATCAAGCCGTGCAGAGCTGCGCAAGTTGGCTTTGCGTGGTTTGATTGTTGCATCGACCTTTTGCTCCCCATGGGTGGCACAAGGGTGACACAACTCATTGATAAAACTGCCTCTAGGGATCTATGGCGAGAATGACATGGTCCTCAAAGTCCTAAGGTATGGATGCTGACACACCAGTGCACCTTGCTCCCATAATTGAAGAGCTGAAGTTATAGTGAACAAAAAATGGTCTACAGAATTGGCAACATGTCAGGTGATGATTTGAGAGGTTCAAATGGTGGTTTCTGCAAAAAGATAGGGCCAAGAGAAGATCTCAGGTCAGAAAAGGATTGCGAAACCTTGCTCTTAAAAGATCAAAAACCATTAAAGAGATTCGATGTCAGAGGTTCTATTGAGGCTAACTGGTATCGGAATACCATTAATGCATTGATAGATCCTCTTCAAATCCTTCCAGCAATAATAGGAAAATTTTAAAGAATGAAGCCTGAACTGGGGACTCTCTGCACCCGGAGTCAAATAATACCTGTGATTGCCATAAGCCCTATTAGTTCACTCTCTTCTGGGAACCTATAATGATCTAGAAACAGAGCGATAGAGAGGTTTCTCCTCAAGAACCCCTCCCTTTCAACCTCTAGACTGGTAGTTTTAGGCAGATCAACAAGCCTACTGGTTAACAGGTTCATGTTAGGGAAGAAGGAGACACTGGTAGTATCCACTCCTAATCCACGTGTTACAGCTTCAGAAGTGAAAACCACAACATCTTTGTCCAAAAGCATAAAATCAGGATCATCTCTGCTGACTCTCTTTGGAGTTTCACCAGGAGTCTTGGTATTAGAGGAAGGAGGGGAAAAGCATAGATGACTCCCTCTGGTCACTGAATCATCAGTGCATCTATTCTCATTGCTCCTGAATGCAGGAATCTTGTCAGTAAGTGCGAAAGTAGGGAGTTCTGGGAGGTAGCACATGAATCTACTAAGGAAACTCCCCATCACCTGCACACATCCTGGGAAATTGCTGGTACCAGGACAAAAGTCTGTGAGCTTGGGAATATAGGACTCAGCTTATCTGCCTGTGTGTTTGTTTTTTTCTCCTGATGTGAACTAGTGTGAGAGTCAACAATTTGTGTTGTGCCCAAGAGCAAATATGATGAATAATCTCATTTAAGAGAGGGGAACGTGTTCCAATCTGACAGTTCAGGTAGAATTGTAATTGTAATTGTAATGGTATTTGTAGAGCGCGATTGCTGCCCATGGGCGTCCAAGCGCTAAGCTGACCAGAAGTGACGGAGGAGGTGCTATGGTACAGTGGGTTTGTCAAACAGCCATGTTTTTAAGTTTTTGCGGAATGATAGAAGATTTGAGTTGGACCGGAGTGGGAGGGGAAGGTCGTTCCAGAGCCTGGCGGTATTCAGCGAGAACATTCTTCCCCCTGCTCTGGCTCGCTTTACTCTGGGAATGACGGCAAGGAAGGCCTCCTTTGATCGTAGGTTCCGGTTGGGATGGTAGGGGTTAACAAGATTTCTGTTGATCGCTGGGCTTGTGTTCCAGAAAGTGCGGTGCGCCAGGCACAGTGCTTTGAAGGCTATCCTCTGCCTCACTGGCAGCCAGTGGAGAATTTTTAGGGCAGGTTTAGCAGACTGAGTGCGCGGGATTTCTAGCAAGGAACGAGCTGCACAGTTCTGGACAACCTGCAGTTTTCGAAGTGTAAACTCAGGTGCCCCCATGTATAGGGCATTGTTCGAGTCAAGGCGAGACTGGATTAGCCCTTGGACCACAACCTTTTTGGCTTCTAGTGGCAGCAGTGGAAGAACCTTCCTCAAGGTTCTTAGAAGGCCAAAGCATGTGGCAGATAGTTTAGTGGCCTGGGTGGAGAAGGAGAGTTTGCTGTCCAACCATACTCCCAGGCTCTTCACGCTTTCCTTTGGGGTGGGGGGGGGACCCAGTGCATTAGGCCACAGGGAGGTGAATGGAACTGGAGAAGGTGGGCCTAGGAGCATGAGTTCCGTCTTATCTCCATTTAATTTAAGGGAGGAGTTGGTCATCCAACCCTTTATGTCCTCTAGGCAGTGTAGCAGATCGGCAGGGGAGCACTTACTGTTCTCGGTGGCCAGCGAGACCACCAGCTGGGTGTCGTCGGCGTATGACACGATTTTGATGCCATGTGGTTCGACGACACTTGCCAGCGGCCTCATGTAGACGTTGAACAGCACAGGGCTCAGGGAAGAGCCCTGTGGTACTCCGCAGCTCAGGGGTTTGCTTGAGGATACTGTTACACCGTCGAAGATCTGAAACGACCTCCCAGACAGAAAGGATTCCAGCCACCTTAAAGCGTCACCTGAAACTCCGATGTTATGGAGACGGTCCAGCAAGGTGGAGTAGCTGACCGTATCGAATGGGGCTATCATATTGTGAGTGCAAACGACCAGAGTTCTTTCCTTTATCAGCAGTGAAAAAGCCTGTTTCTTGCTCCAGACCACCATGAACTCCCTCAAATTGGAGGTTCTCTTCTATTCCAACTCCTCCCAGTGGCCCTGTGCTGTCTGGGCTACGTGCAGGGCACCCCAGTCCCTCAAGCTGGAATCAATTGTTAGAACCACTGGATTGGGGTAAGCAAAGAAAATTCCCTGTCCAGTGTAGTGGTAGATAACCACCAATCCATATTCTCTTGAATTGCAGAAGTGATCTTGAATGGATCTTTCCTGTCGTAGAATCCAATGATTGAGAATGTGAAATACCACCATTCCCAATTTAAGTTGTGCCTAAGAGATGATGCTCAGTGTTTCTGTCTGCAAAAGAAAAAAGAATAGTAGGCATGCCTCTCTAGAGCCCATTACAGCCCAGAAAAACTATTCAGGAAACTAAACGTTAGTTTCCATATTTCACTGGATACGAAGCCACCTCCTTGCTGCTCCCTCTGAACTCATAAGTATAATCTGTAGGAGGCCTCTTAGTCTGTTTTTTCTGAATTACTGTAACAATAAAAAGCCTTGACTTGTGTTGAATAGTGTCCCTATGTATTCTAGGCTCTGGGATGGAGTTGGGTGTGATTTTAGCCAGTTGAATGTGTAGATGCGATACATCTGGTGAGGAACTTCAGGTTTATTATCATTCTGTAATTACCCGAGGCCTTCTGCACAATGAGCACCCATGAGTAGCAGCCCCCAGGTACCTCTCCTCCAGGGGAACTAGGAGGATAGCCTCCTTTTCCTAGAGAATGGAAATATTGTCCATTGGAGCCTTCTTTTGGATTGTATCCGAGGATGATGTAGTTTGGGCAAAATACGATTCTGGAAAATCTACTGCCACTTCTATGATATAGTCTTGGGAGACAGTCTATTGGACTCATCTGTCTCCAATTGGGCTGAACAAACAATCATAGGGGACTCCTACTGACTGGAGCAGGAAGAAATCCCAGTATAGTCAGGATCTCTGTTTAGAGTTGCTCCTCCCAGTCAGCTGAAGAGAGGTGGGATCCAAACAAGCTTTTTTAGGCTAGAACCAACTTCTAACCTGAAATAAGTCAGTCCTCCCTCTTCTACACTGGTCTGATCTCCTTATTCCTGTTTTCCAGCCTCTCTGTGTTGGAAAGGCTGCGTATGCTTATGCAAAACTTCCTCCATTTCTTCCCCAAATAGTTTACCTGAGAAGAGCATTATCAATATGATTTTTTTTTTAGCAGCTTCTACTTTCCAATTTCTACGGTGTACATGCATGTTGTCATGCTGTGACCATTCTCGAAGAGTCCGTCCCTGAAGCCTTCAGATTATCAAACATTATATCTGATAAAAAGTGTGCCTTGTTCTCCATTCTCCCTAGAAACTGTGAAAAATCTTCCCTGTCTTGTTATTTAAATAGGAAAGCGCGCCAAGACTGATGCTGGCGTTCTGCAATGTAAGCTAGCTGAAGGAGACAATGGAAGCTGCTCACTGAAGCGCGATGTACTTTATATTTTAAAAGATAAGAACATAAATTTGGATGACTTAAGCATCCAGCATTGCACCCAAAATTCAAATGGGTTCTTTGGAAGTTGCTTATTAAAGCACAATGTATAAAATGTATTTAAAGAAGGAGCTTAATTTCGGATGATTTTGACATCCAGCATTGTGCCTGTTTTTCATCTAGATGTTTTGATAAATATCCTTCCGGAAGTTATTTCATCCACTTGAAATCCAATTTCTATATGACTGCACAATCTTCTGCCTCTATTTTTGGTGCTTCCTATATATTTTTACATCCTGATGATGACCCTGCTTTAAATAACTTATGCCCAAAGGCAAAAACGTTAACGAATCAACTTATGTGAACTCTGTTTTTAAGAATTTGATGGTGGATATCAATATTCGCTTGACGAGTCTTGACTTCAAACACTCTATTTTCCCTCTCAGCCACATGTCTATATATTTTTGTGCATAGCATGTATGCACTTATTTCATTCTTCTTTTTTTTTTAACGTTATTGTTATTTGCATCAAACATAGCTGATTACAATCACTTATATTTTGCAGTTCATACATTATATAGGGCAGTGCCACAGAGGTAACAACGTACATGTACTTTCGCTTCTTCACCTCACCCATGAGATCCGCCTTTCCTGTACATAAAATGCTCCCCTAAAAAGCGTCATCTGTGTTTGTCAGTCACTCAGTTCTGGATCGGATTCTGCAGGCTGAGGGGTGCATATGTTCCCCTAAAATGCGTTCCATTTCCCCCACACTCACATCCATTTTCGGGGACAACCACTATGAAGAAATACTGCCTTCTCCGCTACCATAGCACTGTCTACGTCACGACACCACTGCTGGTGAGATGGGATCGTTTGTACCCCCCAATGTTGAGCAATATTCCGTTTGGCCAATGTGATGCCTAGGGTCGCACAATCCCGCTCCGCGTGATTAAGGTCTGTTGGCTCCCACACATTGAGTAGGCATCTCTTTGGTTCAGGGAAGACACTGAAGCCACACACTTGAGTGATGGTGGCCATAACAGCCCTCCAATATTGTGTAATGTAGGGAGATAACCATAATGTGTGGTAAAAAGTGCCCGCCAGCCCACAACCTCAAACACAGCGGTGTATCAGTCCTCCCTATTTTATGAAGTGTTGTCCTGGTGTAGTATGTTCTGTGCAGTATTTTAAGTTGCACAAGTTTTAGTCTGGAGGGGATTGCCACCTCCCGTGGAGATGCCAGCGCCTCCTGCCAGTCCTTATCGTCCATGTCTCCCACCTTCATCTGCCATTTTTCTCTAAGGTTATGTGTAGGATCTTTCTGATGATTAACCAATTTACGATATGTTAGAGAAATTGCTTTTGTGGTGAGACAGTCCGTTAGTAATCGATCCTCGAGCAGCAAGGACTCTGGGAGGTCAGTTCCCGAGGGTATGGCCCTCGTCAGTGCGTGTTTAATTTGCATGTATCGGTATTGCTTGGTGCGCTTGGTGCGTGTAATAGACACCAATAGGCCATGGGAGGAGCTATGCACTCGCCTCGGGCCAATTGCGTGCAGTCTTTTAGAATAAGACGCACGCAAAGGCCAATGGGGGAACTGCAAAGGAAACGCACACACACGAGCGTGTGCGATTCCTAGGTCAGCTTGATTTCCCCGTTTTTCACTTACTAAAGGTCTCGCGACCTGCGCGAGCACTGCTGCGCAGTGCAACGCAGGTCGCGAGACCTAAAAAATGAACACACTGAATTCATCTGCGCCCACGCTCAAGGATGAATGCTTTTAGGCACACCCCAAACCTGTGCTGTGGTTAGTTTAGGTATGCAGATTACATTTTTCATCAGTTGCTGCCAATTCAATGAAATTGTCGCAATTTTAGTATATAGTGAAAAACGGCAAGGCATGTTTGTTTGCAAAATTTTCCGTTACGAGCCACTGCATAAAATGTGTACTAACTGATGAAAATTGTAATATGATCTTCCGTGGTCATCACAAAATTAGCCAAGTGCTCTGTAATCCGTGCACAAATCACAGAAACGAGTCTGCAACGGTGCAGGAGGAGCTGCAAAAAGCAATTACTGCACAGATGCGGACCGTTCATGTTGCCTCGGTCAGGCCGGTTAAATTGAGAAGAACAAACTATTTCAAATATTGCCACCTAGGGCCATATCAGCTACAGTTCATTCCTGTGCAAAAATTGGTTTGTTCACATTTTCAACTCTACAAACTTGTAACCACTTTTATGTGATTTAGATGCCTGTTCTTCAGTCATTTGTAGGGCAGATTGTATATTTTGCATCAGTTACTGCATATTTATAGAGGTTGCCTTTAACTCAGAATGCAGCATAAACATGTTGACACGAACTTAAAGCAGTTAACATTCTGAATTGCTTTGTGACATATTCTCAGTTAGAACGAACTTCATAAAATGTACAGTAACTGATGAAACTGTAGCATGCAGATCAGAGGCGCAACTAGAGCCATATTTCGGGGAGGCTATTAAAAATGTCGGGGCGGGGGCTGATTCTTCCAGCAATAAGCAGAGTGGAGATGCAGGGGCTCTAAGAAGGTGTGACAACACAACAAAGCCTGGTTAGCAAGTAAATGGTCTTTTAAAGACCTGTGAAGTACTCGGGTGCGGCTGTGTGTGCCCAGGAAGCTGCCTCAGCTGGGCTGACACACACGAGGGGGGGAGGGGGGGAGGCTATTCACAAAGGCATTTTGGAGCATATAAGGTGGTAAGTACTCTTGTAGTACTCTTTCATCTACTCTTACCTGCCTTTGTGAATTGCCCCAAAACATCTAAAAATCTAAAACAGGAATAAAATAAAAATATTCAGGGAATACACATAACCAATTGGTACACAGATGGAAACTATTGTGTCCTCTTTGCAATTTTACTTATACATTGTTGGTTGCTTCGGACCTATTCATAAAGGCATTTAAGAGTATGTAAAAGAGTACTGAGTTCAGTTCAGTTCATTAAAATGTATTCTATTTTATGGTAAAATCATAAAAGTGTACCGCACATACAACAACAGTAAATCTAAAAATAGACAGCTCCATGTATAGCAGCCGCAATACATACTAAATCCTCAGATAAATTACAGCAAGTATAAATTGATCTAAACAGTTTAACAAACAGTTACAAATAAATGGCGCTAAAAGGACCCCTATTATCCCAATGATAACTGAATCCCTGTATTGCAGACTTAAATGGTAGTTGAGAAGACACCAGACGGGAAACAAGTAACAAAGAAACATAATTTTGGTGTCGCAAGCAGTTGTAAATAAAGATGTGCAGGTCTGATTTGCCTAAACTGTGACAAGCCACAGAGGCCTGATGTACTTATGACACAGATAGGAAAACATTGGACACACAAGTACAATATGCATGGAGTCACAGATCGAAATATTATCGCAACTACAGACACACAGGTCCCCTTTGGGAACAAAAGCTGGTGAAAGATGTCTAGCCTTAAAAATTTTAAAAGCTGTTGTTTCCTATTAGACATATACAGGAGGAGATAGGGCTTTAATCAACTTACAGATTTAACCAGGGCGTACTTCCAAACGGTCTGTTTTGAAAAGGCACACTTCTCCGTTTCCGTAGCCACCCTTTGGAAAAAAGTCTGTATAGCCCACGCAAGATCCTTTTTAGTTATTCCTCCAGGGTTTTTTTATTTTATTTTGAAATCCTTTATTAAGTAAATTGTACAACATGATACATTACATTGGGCGGAAGGTCCGCAGTCAGTTAAGAAAACCACATCTGTTACATACACTGTAGGGACAATCATGTATGAGCAGTTCAATACATTACATGGAAACAAGCTGGGTGAAACAAAGCAGGTAGGACGGGGGAACGCCCAGGAGAGGCCAGATGCTAGTGGGAATGGCTGCAAGTTATCGTTAGAGCATGTTGATGGAGGCGCTATGTATCAAGAGCCAGCCCCCACATCTGCCACCAGTGTAGCGCTAGCAGAGGGCACGGGAGAGGGTATAGAGGGCGAGGTGCCCTGGTGCTGGAGATAAGAAATGAGGGGACCCCAAATGTCAATCGGTCTGCTGGTCGCCGGTACTAGGTCCCAGAATTCGGACAAAAGCGTCTGGCAGCGCGCAGCATCTTCGAGCCAAGCCTTAACCTTGGGCGCAGGCCTCCGTCCTCAGTGCATGGAGACCCTGCGCCGTGCAAGAACAAGCAGCATGGCGATTAGCTTGCGGCAGGCATCTGGGCAGTGTTTCACAAAGCCTAAGAGGCACAGCAGTGGTTCTGTCGTGACAGTCATGGAGGTGATCTCGGAGATGATGGCACACACATCATGCCAGTAGGCAGAGTCATTTGGGCATGACCAGGCAAGGTGGTAAAAGTCGGCAGCAGGAGCGGTGCATCGCAGACATCTCTCGCTAGGAATGAGGCCCACTTTGTGCAGTGTGACAGGTGAGCGGTATAATCTGTGCAGATATTTAAAATGTATGAGGTGCAGGCGGTAATTGGGGGACAAACGTTTGGTCTGATTGCAACAGTACAGCCAGACCTCCTGAGAGAGGTCGATGCTCAAGTCCTCACTCCTGGCTGTGCGGGCGCAGTCAGCAGTAGTTGGGGACGCCGCCAGCGTGAGGGCATAGTTCTTGGTGACCAGCTTGCGGGGGGAGCTGGATGTTTAGGCAAAGGCAGCTATCGCATGGGGGGGCTGAGGAAATGTGGGGTGAATCTCCCTGCAGAACGCTCTAATTTCGTAATACAGCAGCGTGTCCATGGGGCCGTACCCGGCGGGAATGGTGTAGAGGGTATTTCCAGGGTAGAGGTCCAACACCATGGATAGCCCCAGGCAAGCTGCACGTTTGACCATTCCGGCAGTGTGCAGAGGGGGGAATGCTAGGTTATGGGCAAGGGGCATGGCATTGGCGGAGAGTATGATAGAGCCGGAGTATCTCCAAAGCCCAGCGCAGGGTCTCCACAGTGTCTATTTCGCCACGCGTGTGTTTTGCATGGCAAAAAATAGCAGTCGAGAGCGGCCAAGGGGTTGCGAGGTCGGCCTCCACTGCTACGTGAGGTTGAAAAGGTGTTGGGTGTAGCCAGAAGTGAAGGAAGCATGCTTGGGCACTGAGGGCATATAGTTTGAAGTCTGGGGCTCCTAGTCCCCCACGCGATAGGGGCAGAGTCAGAATGTTGTATGCGATTCTGGGCTGACGCCCGGCCCAAACAAGGGTGATCACAAGTGAACGGAGCCTGCAAAAGAAGTGAGCCTTGAGGGGTATGGGGATGTTCAGAAAGAGATACAGAACCTTCAGAAGTACCACCATTTTGGCGATGGTGATTCGTCCCGCCAGGGGCCGTCTTCGCCAGAGCTGGATCTTGGTCTCCAACCAGACCACAGCCCAGCTGAAATTAGTCCTCCAAAGTTCGTCCACATCCCTGCTGAGCAATATGCCCAGATATCTGGTGGGTCCCGACGCCCAAACAAACGGGTAGTCTGGAGTGAAGGGAACAGTGGCGTCCGTAAGGGAAAAAAGAACGGACTTACCCCAGTTGACCTGGATGCCAGACAGACCTCCAAAGTGCCCTACCTCGCGGACCATGTGACCGAGATTCTCCTGGGGATTGCGAATGTATAACGTGACATCGTCCGCATACATGGAAACGACCAAGGCATGAGCCGAGAAGCCAAGACCCCTCTGGGTGTGGTGTTGCCTGAGCCTATCGGCAAGGGGCTCCATGTGCAAATAACATAGGTGAAAGTGGGCACCCTTGCCGAGTGCCCCTGGCGATGGAGATGGGTTCTGTGATCTGACCGTTTATCCAAAGGCGAGCAGTGGGAAGAGTGTAAAGAAGCTGGACTTTGCACAGAAAAACCAGGCTAAAACCCAAGCGAGGGAGAAGGTAGAAGAGGAAGGCCACTCAAGAGTATCGAAAGCTTTGGTGATGTCCAGGAGGGCAGCCACGGCCGGAAGAGCGGGGTTGATTTGATGGAGGACGGCAAATATGGTCCGGAGATTGTGCAAGGTGGTGCGGCCGGGGATGAAGCCGGACTGATCTGGGCGAGCTATCAGAGGCATGAGTGGGAGAAGACGGGAGGCCAGCAGTTTAGCGAAGAATTTGTTACTGGTGTTAATGAGAGACAGAGGGCGATAGGAGTCATGAAGTTCGGGGGACTTGTCCGGCTTCAGGATTAGTGTAAGCAGGGCGTCATGGAGCGAAGGGGGGAAGCGGCCATTCTCAAATGACTTGTTATACATAGCGGAGGTGTGGGACTAGGAGGGGCTCAAATGTCTTGTAGAATGACGCAGGCAAGCCATCGGAGTCGGGAGCTTTGTCGCCCGGTAGGCCAGTGATAGCAGCCAAAATCTCCTCCTTGGAGAAGGGCTCTTCAAGATATTCCCGGTGGCTGTTGCCCAGCCAGAGGAGCTGAAGAGTATCGAAGTATTGATCAAGACTGTCGCGCAGGGGCACATCCCCAGCCGTGTATAGTTGTGAGTAGAAGGCGGTGAATCTGGCCACCACCTCCTTGGGAGAGGTCGTCCTGTCCGGGCCTCCGTCCTGGAGTGCTGTGATGTAGGAGCCGGCATGAGGCTGCCGCAGGAGATTGGCAAGAGTCTTGACAGGGCAGTCCCCCTCGCCAAAGCGGCGAGCCCTAGCCTCCCGGCCCAAGAATTAGAGCTCCCTAGAGGCCTCATCATTGAAAGCAGTGAGTTTACCCCTGAGCTGCACCAAGGTATCGGGGTCAGGGCCCAGAGATTGCATGGAGTCCAGAGCCTTGAACTACCCCTCCATTCGCTCGAGGGCACCGCGAATGGAGCGCAGTACATCCCACTGCTTGGAGATGCATTCGCCCCGGATCACCGCCTTGAAACCCTCTCACAGCGTGGAAGGGGATTCAACTGAGCCAGTGTTAGGATCAAAATAATTTGTGATTGCCGTTTGAATCTCGTCGCAAAAAAACGAATCTTGGAGCGTTGGGGGGCAGCCTTCAGGCGAACATGCGCCGCTGGGCGTGTGGGAGCTGTATGCACGGGAGCGTGGACAGAGAGGGTGCTTGCCATGTGTTGCACGGAGGTGACCCACGCAAAGGCATCAGGAGTGGTGATCCAGAGGTCCAAACGGGACCAGCAGCCCCGCGAGCCCATCACGCATGAGCCCTCATGGACTCCTGGGCGGGTGTGCCGCCACGCATCGAGCAGGGATTTATCGGTCAGTATGGAATGAAAGAGAGAAGTCACGTGTGGGTGCAGAGCATGGGATCCAGAGCGATCAAGGGCGGCAAAGGGTGCGATATTAAAGTCGCCTCCCCAAAGCAGGGCAGCAGGGCCAAGGGAGGAGATTTGTTGCCATACCTGCGTGAAGAACTCGGGACTGTTGGAGTTGGGACCATATATCGCTGCAAGGGTTAGAAGTTGGGCAAGGAGAGTACCATGCAGGATAACAAAGAGCCCCCGGGGACTGCAATGACTTGAGAAGAGCGCCAAGGAAGCCCTCTGCGCATTAGAATGGAAACTCCGCGAGAGTAGCTGGAGTAAAAGAAGGAGTGAGTTTCGCCCCAATATTTAGAGAGGAGCCTGGAAGATGTGGCGGGCAGCAGGTGGGTTTCCTGAAGGAAACAAATGTCGACCTTGTGTCGGATGAGGTGGGCATGTACCAGACCGGCCTTGAGATGGTCATTAAGACCCCTGACGTTCCAAGTCCAAAGTGTGGAGGCAACAATTCCAACGGACCCTTCCCCCCGCCACCCACACCAACCCCACAATTAGGTTGAGATACCAGCCCCACCCGCCCAAGGAAACCTCAACTGGGAAGGGAAAAATCACAAACTAGGTAGGGAATCATCCCATGGAGGCATGGTTCTGCCAGGGGTACACCCCGCCACTTGGACAGGGTGGCCAAGCCGCATATTATCGCAGACATCAATATAAACCAGTGGAGAGCAGTAGAGCACCCTCGCGCTGGGGACTCATCCAATGAAAGCAAATAAGGAATGGGGCACCCATGATTGGAGGCCTACATCAACGGAGTGGAGGAGAGGTAAGGCAGATCAGTCACATCAGGAACAAGAGGTTACCATTTGCCAAGAAAAAGCCCCTGGACCTAGTGGCCACTGGCCAGTTAACATGGGGACTACGGATAAAAGTGAGAACAGGTACGGCTACAGGAGTAGGCAGTGATCCAGCCAGGTCAAGTAGCGTCATAGCAGAAAGCCCACACAACAAGAACCCAATAATAGGGACAAACTTCAGTCAATGTCACTCAAATCACCAGCGGCGGCCGTCTGGGAACCAGGTGTCGAAGAACGCTGCTGCTTGTCTAGTTTTTTCGCATAAGCCAGGGCAGCCTTCGGCTCGGCGAAGAAGGGTACTTGGGAGCCTTGTTTGACCCGCAGCTTGGCCGGGTAGGCCAAGTAATAGGAGACGTCATGTTTCTGTAGCAGCCGCTTGGCCGGCAGGAACTGGCGACGGTCGGCCTGCACTGCCATTGTGTAATTGGGATAAAAGGCAAGAGAGTTCCCCTGATGACGAATTTCACCCTTCTCTCTGGCTGCGTAGAGAACTGCATCACGGTCCCTAAAATTTAACAATTTGGCTATTATTGGGTGAGCAGGCAGACCAGGGGCGGGCCGTGGACCCAGAGAGCGGTTGGCCTGCTCTACATTGAAGACAGGGGACAGAACATCACCAAACAAGTCCTGTAAGAGCTGCTCTACAAAGTCCTCCATTTTGGAGATGTTGGAGGATTCGGGCATGCCCGTAATACGAAGGTTGCTCCTACAGGAACGTGCCTCCAAATCCTCGTTCTTGTTCTTTATCAGTTCCAGAACTTTATCCATTTGGAGTAGCTTATGGTGGTCTCTAGTCGTGGCATCCTCAACATTGGACACCCTCGCCTCCACGTTGGCCAGCTGCGTATCGTGCGAGTCAACCCGGGCTTTGACAGTATCCAGACGGGCGGACAGTTGGTCGAGCTGGGTAGCAATACCTGTAACGGTAGCTTTCACATCCAACATAATGGCTTTTAGGTCGTCCTCTCGGGTCGGGCCAACATTAGTCTAGGCGGGAGGCTCTCCTGTGTCCGAGGCAGCCCCATCCTGTTGCGTTAGTCTGTGCTCGTCGAAGGCCAGCTTGGGCTGTCAGGCCGCCGTCCAGACACAAGCGCACCACCGGGACCACCGAGGATCTAGGTGTGGAGGGGCAGCTTAAGGAGAGGCGGAGACCGGTGAGGTGAGCGGCAGCCAAGGGTGGTGTGCTGGACGGTGCGACAAGCACAGGTCCAGAAAGAGAGTCCGAAGCAGGGCGGATGCTATCTGGTGGCTCAGGCTGTCGATGGTCGGGCCCGCACAGAAGGGCAGCGTCCGTCCAAGCACCAAAGCGGCCGTGCAGATCCGAGTAGGAGGCGGTGAGGTGCTAGGTAGCAGGGGTGGAGGTGGAGGTCAAACTGGCAGCAGCAGGCACCGGTGGCACGCTGGATGGTGATGCCGGATGGGGCCGTGAGCAGGAAGGTAAGGCAATGGAAAGGCAATCCTGCGTCGCAAGCCAGCAAAGATAGGGTCCCCGCAAGGGCCAGCGCCAGTCTGGGAACCAGAGCAGCAGGCGTGCCTTCCGATGGTGAAGTAGCTGAGGTAAGGCCGGTGGACACCCCAGTGCACAGCGGTCCATGAGGGATGCAGGTGTGCAGTCATGGGCCTGCAAGGCGGTGGAACACAGCAGGAGGCAGACCACCAGGGCAGCACAGCAGGTAGGCGGGCCCCAGAGGTGGACAGGAGCCATCATGGAGGATCTGGCAGGCACGGCGGCAATTGAGGGCTGCACACTCCACCACCAACAGGAGGGCCGCCGAATAGCCCCCAGCAAGTGTGGCAAATCAGCAGGGTCACAGCAGGAGGTCTGCGAGCGCAGGAGCGGAGGGAGCGGAGAAATGCGGGGAGCGCGCCGCCCACGTCGCGAGGCCCAAAGCATGGCAGAGAGAAGGGATGGGGCTAGGAGGGCGCCGGGTGGCTCCCGACAGAAGGAAGAGAAGCACAGGTCCCGGGGTACGGCTCGCACGCTCCCAACCCCTCCGCAAACCGCCCCGCCAGTAGCGTGACCTTACCGGGCAGAGGACTCAGCTGGGCAGCAGGAAATCAGGAGCGGGGCACCCCACTCCTAGCGGAGCGATGCAGGCAGCCCCGCAGCTCCGAAGCCGCCTGGTGTATCCACAGGCCGCATGCTGTCAGGGAGGCCCAGCAGCCACGCACGGGTCTGGAGGCGTCGGCAGATCTCGATGTGGCGATGATGGCAGGCACCCATTGGGGGTTCAATCGGCACCCCCTGATGCAGGGAATCAGGATGGCATGGGGTGGAGGGTCAGCTCCACCGGAGTCCGCAGGATCGTTTCGGATTAAAGGCTTGGCCGGCAGAGCCCACTTAGAGTGCGGCCATCTTGCAGCCGGCTAAGCCACGCCCCTCAGTTATTCCTCCAGGGTGAGATTATAAACCTGAATTTACTAATTCCTTAAGTTGTTTTTTTAGGTATTGTAACTATGGAATATGAGCCACATTGTCTAAGAGCAGGCAGTCCTCTTTTTACCAAATCGAGCACCACATTAGGAGAGGGTGAACCTGAATAAAATCTGTAATAAATGGCATACCTAACTCTTCGTGTGCAATTTCAGTGTGGACTCCTTGAACAATGGCTAGTCAATTTCTCCGGAATGTATTCTCTATCACCTGAATACAGTCAGTATTGGCATACTTCCAAGTTTCACTGCTGAAGGTGGCCATCTGAACGCATTTGGCCTAATAGACATCAAGTAATAATTTTGCGAACTTATGCCCAATGTGCCTTGTAAAATCTTGATGCCTGAAAATTGCAGGCTGGAGGACCCCTCTATTTTTAGATAAAAGAGATTTCCAGCTAAGGCCCTAATTGAGGAGCAAGCCCAGGTGGAAGAAAGTTTCCACCCTGGATAAGACCTGACCCTTAGCTGAGGTGTTATGACATTTAATATTCCTAGGACCCACCACCATAGAGTGCGATTTTCAAAAAATGTGTAAATAGGTCCAAGTTACATATCAAGTCAACAAATGCATCTAGCAAGAATTGCAGGCTCTTTGCCATATGGGCAAATAAAACGGCATCATCGGTACATAATTAAACTGGTTTAGCTCTGCCATCTGCTTCAATTCCAATTAAGACCTCCTCTAGGTGACTAATATACATAATAAATAAAAGAGGCTGAGTGCTTTCCCCATCTTGGCCAAATCTAACCACTCATGGGAGATCTCTGTGTATATAGCTCTCATGAAATTAATTAGAGTGGGGTCCCCAGCTCAGCCCACAGCCTGTCTCTGTTGATACAGTTAAAGGCTGAGCTGAAATCCATGAAGATGGATCACAACCGCTTAGTCCTTGTCACTGATGGGTCAAAAAGAGTATTCCTATAGTACTGCTTCCTGTACTCATAAATGTGTTTGTGACTCAACTCCTCTGTGTACAAATCTTAGAGATGTGGTTTCACGTTTGCAAACAGATGTAATTGACTTATGCTTAGGAGCACATAATATGTCCCCTAAGGTTTTAAATAGAGGTGTTTTTTAAACCAAACAACATTTTTTAATCTATTTTATTGGTAAAGATAACTTGCCAACTACCCCAAAATAGAGAAGCATTTACTTCTGGACACTTACGCTCCAGTATTGTAGACAACAGTGACAGATCCTTCCATTAATTTTTGATAATTTTTATTTTCTATTGTTTTCTGCTAAACCGAAAGTTTGCTACTACTAGTACTGATATTACCACAGACCTCCCCGAATAAATGTACTGTGTCGATCCATGACTATTGTCTCATTTGCAATATGTGAGTCACCGTCACTCCAGTAATTATAATCTGTTCTCTTCTCATCTTTGTCGGTGCTGCTTAGTTGCATCTTTTAAAATGGTGAGCCCACTGAGTATCCATGTGTTTCTAGTTTAATATTTTAAGATGTTTCCTTATATTGTTCATCATTGAATGTTCTGCCAATCTTAAAAGGATCCCATACCTTTCTCTTTCAGTGCCATTTCTAATCACTGGATAAAATGCACCCAATTTATTGAGCTCTTTTTTAAACAGATGTGTATAGATGAAATACCAAAGATGAGTTGAGAATCTCCTCTGCAACTCAATTGAATGCTGTAAAATCCCTACCTCTTTATTCCAGTCTGACATATGGCAGTGCTCCCGTGTCTAACTTCATAAGTAAGAGAGTCATCTTCCACCAAAGTGTGCATTTAGGACCATTGCTTTGTTGCTGATATCTCATCACAATACAAACTAAGATTATAACATTTAAGCAAAATATAAATGTATCACCACAATTTGCTTTTCTTACCTTGTTTCTTGATCTGGCATAAGAATATCCATAATAAAGCCAGACAACACTTTCTTTAAAACACATTCACTGTTTTGGGCGATGAAATGTAATTCATATGATACATAAAACACTGCTTCATTGTATTTGCCTTCCTAAGCCTGATGAAGCTAAATTAATGATCATTTCCAGCTGTCCTCTTGCACTCTTCGTTCCAATATCGTACTCCATTTCACCCATCTGTGGCCTACAGTGGGGCGGATTACTTCAACAGGGGTTCTTTAATTGATGACATTTTATTTGCAGAGTTTGTTGAGGGATCCAAATATTATACCATTCAACATTGCTTCTCCCTTGTACATAAAAGACTATTTTTGTGTAAAATTGCAATTACAAATATCTGAGGAAACTGTGGGGGATACGTTCAAGAAAATGTCTGAGAGTGGTGTAATGCCAAATTTAGCAATGCCCTCTCCAGCATTTCCAAAACGCAGGGAAGTGCCGTATGTACAAAAATACGGCGCACCCATTCGTTTTCCCTAGTGCTGTCTCTAAAAAGCTGTCTCGCGCCAGCACAGGCATCCTTGCACCATGTTGCAAGGGTGCTTGCACTGCAGGGGTGATTGTTTATGTGCAGGAAGGCGATTTGCTGTTTCTTTGTGTGATGCAGAAGAGCAAAATACGAGGAGAAATTGATCATTTTTCCTCGTATCACTATCCTAAGACCCGCTTTTACCTGGCCTTAGTTTTTTGATGCTGTCCCAGCCTTGTAAATATGGGGAAGCGTCAAAAAGCAATGAGTTTTGCGGTGGAACTCCTACAGCAACAACCATTGCCCGACCCTTTGACGCAGCCGACTGCTGAGGTAAGGGACATATTTACAAGGTGGTGTTATGCCATGTTAAGTGGCGTAATGCCACCTTGTAAATATGGTGTGGAGAACAACGCCACCGGAGCATCAGAAAAAATTACGCTCCAGTGAAGTTAGGGGTTTGTATATATGCCAATTTGAATCTGACCAATATCCTTTTATAATTGTTCCAGGAATGAGAGGATATCTTCCTTTCTTCCTATAGGAATTGACCCAAAACCAGAATCCCTGCTCTTTTTAGCAGTGTCATTGTCTCAATTAAGCCAATCAAAAACAGGAGGATCAGGGGGCGTGGCTTGGTGCCCGAGGAGCATGGCGGCTTTCGGGTGAGGCTCTCTGGTGCAGCGCAGAGGCTTCATGTTGTTAGAGCACTTTCAGCAAAGACATCAGGCTCCAAACACGCCGAAAGCTCTCCTGCACAGAATGCGACCTCCGGCTTTCCTGCCTGCATTGCTGGAAAGACTTTGTTTGTGAGTGAATCCCTTTATGCGGCGACGCGATATTGCGGCCGCCATTTTGTCTTTATTTGCCGAGTTCCGGAGTTCATTCAAATTGAAGTGCTACCTATTTAGAAATGCCCCTAACTCTTTCCCAACTTCCTGAACCACTCTAAAGGAACTGCTTCTCACTTATATTTTGTGGAAATGCTTTGTGCTCTCAGTTTACCCCATGGCCTGCAGTAGCTGAGGAGAAATGCTGTGGCAGCTATTTTGTGCTTCCTCTTCTTCCACCAGCTGGTAAGTCTCTGGCCACTTCTTCATAGTCTTGACTTTCTGATTCGGGACTCACTTAGTTAAATGCATATGTGACCGCTCTCTACATTTTTGGAGACCAAAATGTAACATCACGTTACACTAAGAAGCTGATTATTTTTGTAGCTGCTCTATTCTTTTTATTTTCCTCATTTCCCATTTAACTCCACCTACGCCTATGCGGAGTGGATATGTAATTTCCTACCTGGATGGTATCAAAGAAGTTACAAGTTACTCACTGTTAATGCCACTGTACGCTCATCAATACCAAGTGCAGCTGTGCGCTCATTATTACCCAGTGCAGAGCTTCTTTTGTTACCTATGGGCAGACTGAATGGAAATCTCTCCTCGTATTCAAAACCAAAACACATTTTCGGGAAAAACTCGAAACGTTTTTCTGAATTTTCCAAGATGGAGGATTCCATGGCTTGTTCACCACAGAGTTCTGAGGTAACAATGGCCTCCAATCCTGCGCCATCAGGGAGAACATTCTCTAAATGCCTAAAAAAAGACCCTCCCCCTATTGGAAGAAATAAGGGCACTTTGATCCTTTGTGGAAGAAACCAACGCCAAAATACAAATTCTTACTGATCAATGGTCTCAACTCCACACAAGGCTTGCCACATTGAACACAGCATGTCCTCATTCGGAGAAGCTTACAACAACGTCTCTCAACTTAAATCTCAAGTTTCTCTGCTTCAAAAGCAAGTTGAGGACCTTGAAAATCGCAACAGGCGGAATAACTTATGCATTTATGGTCTGGCGGAGGGAGTTGAAGGGACGGATCCTCTCACCTTCTTTAAATCCTTCCTCCCCAAATTGCTCCATATGCCAGAAGATACAGCTCTCAGCATCCAGCGTGCTCACAGACTGGGTCGTCCTTCATCCAATGCCTCATCCACACAGCGACCAAGAGGAGTCATCTTATACTTACTGGAGTACACAGATCTGTTAAAAGTTTTGTCAGCAGTCAAATCGGCTCAACGAATCACTTGGTGTGGCTCCACATTATTTTGTGCACAGGACTACGCCAAGGCTACTGCAAATAGGCGTAAGGCATTTCTAAACATGAGATCTGATCTCCGATCAATGGGAGCCCGTTACGGCTTTTTTCACCCATGTCTTTTTAAAGTCACATACAACATCAAAACAACAACGTATGAAGATCCGCTGTGCCTACACAGCTTCATAAACTCATGCAAGACAGATGTCATGGAGGCATCAGGACCTTCGTTCTCGCATAATGCTTAACTATTTGCATTCTCCTTGCAGATTTCACATGTTCTGTTTTCTTCCTTACAGCATTTTTTCAATCCTGGACTAAATTTCTCTCAATCTAGATGGTTTTAGAGTTTAACATGCTGTCCGCTGGCTTTAGAAAAGTTCTAACGTTTTAGTCAAGTTTTTGTGTACATTGGGTCACCCTGTTGAGTTTCATTGTTTCATTGCTTAATGTAAGTTATTAATCTTCTTAATACTTGTTATCCTTCGCTTCCACAGATGTCTAATTTTTGTGACGTGTTCCTCCCCGTCTCGCCGTGTGATCCTGCCCGGATGTACCGTCTGTTCCATGTGGCTACATTTCCCTGAACCTTCTTCGTGTAGGTATGTTAGTTTTTTACACTCTTTTTTTCTCATTTTTATTCTCTTTTCTTTTTCTTTTTTCAATCCTTTTCTACGTCTTTTTTTCTGCAGGTGTCTTCAATATTCCTCACTTATATTCTTCTTTCCTTTCCTTCATTCTTCTCTGGATTCACAACTCACCTAATGTATTACTTCACCCAATCGTTTTATCTCCTCAACCTGCTTGTTCATATTGATTGACTATTTTGTTCCTATTTCTTTGTTCTATAATCAAATTGGTCATTTATGTAATACTCCTGTTTTACTTTCTATTCTTGCTATGTTGAATAGGATTACTGCTGTCTCACGTTCTCATTTTTTCCTTCTTTGGACATGTTATGTCGTTAAAATTAGTTTCCTGGAACGTTAGGGTATTAAATTCTCCTATCAAAAGACAAAGTGTTTTAACCTACTTGGCTAAATTAGAAGCTGCCATAGTGTTTCTTCAAGAAATTCACCTTACAGATGTTGAATTGTTAAGACTAAAAAAGGGATGGGTGGGAGAAGTTTTCTTTTCACAAGATGATGGTAAACGCAATGGAGTTATGATACTTTGTCGTAAATCGCTCCCTGTTAAATGCATCTCACAGGAATCTGACACAGCTGGTCGTTGGCTCAATGTTAAATTATTACTGAGGGGTGCTCTAGTCTCTTTGTTGAACATTTATGCCCCCACTGGTGGTGACTCATCTTTTTGGCCCTCATTAGCTAAGCAAATTTCTCTATGTATCGAAGATAATTTTATTTTGGCGGGTGATTGTAATCAGATTTTTGACACATTTATTGATCGTAATTCCAAAGTTTCTTTCATCCCTAATAACCTCCACAAATCTTTAGTTCACACTATTACCCAGCATAAACTCCTCGATGCATGGAGATTATGTAACCCCGATACAAGGGAATATACTTTTTATTTCCCCGTTCATCACACCCAATCATGAATTGACTACTTTTTTGTATCTCACAACATATCACAGGCACTTATGAATGCAGAAATTGATCCCATATTACTTTCGGATCATGCCCCTATTTCAATTGGCCTAGACATAGTACCTAGGGTTAATGCCCCTAGAAGATGCCATTTTAATACCACTCTTCTTTTGGACCCGGCATTTACCTCTTCCTTCACCACTTTCTTTAATGAATATTTTCTGTTAAACCAAAATGACTCTCTATCCTTCCCGACTATTTGGGATGCTTTTAAGGCCTCGGCGAGAGATTTAATTATACATTATGTCTCTAAGAAGCGTAAAACGGTGCACAATCGCGCTAATACTCTTTTCCAAGATATAAAGAGACTGGAGCACTCATATTATACGTCTAATTCCAAGGTTGTTATTAATGCAAAAGCAAAATTACAGTTTAACAAAGAATCTACTGATAATGCCTCATTATACTTGCTGAAATCCCTAGTGCGAAATTTTATGGAGGCAAAAATAAAGCAGGAAAAGTTTTGGCCAATTACTTAAAAACTAGGAACAACAAATTGAATATTGAGTCTATCTATGACGAACAATCTGTCTTAAAATTCCAAGATGCAGAAATTCTGAATTAATTTTCTTTGTTTTACAAATCATTGTATTCCTCGGAAACAAATCCCACAGGACTTTTATTATCACAATTCTTCTCCACCATACAAAAACCTCAATATAATACTCCCGATCTATCCTCCTTGGAGTCCGACTTAACACAAAAGGAACTTTTAGATGCTCTCCAACATCTTAAATAAGATAAAGCACCTGGGCCAGATGGTTTTACTGTTGAATTTTTTCTTAACTTTTCTAAATTATTATTACCCAAATTACATCTTCTGATTAACTCCTTTTTCTCTATGAAAAATTTGGTTGGTTCTTTTTCAGAAGCACATATATGTCTAATTCCCAAAGATGGTAAAGATTTAAGGTATTGTAAAAATTATAGACCCATTTCTCTTGTTAATATTGATTATAAAAAAATTCTAAAGCACTAGCTCTTCGTTTAGATTCCCATTTACTGTATATATTAGGCAAGGAGCAATCCGGCTTCGTCAAGGGACGTGTTATCATTGATAACACTCGACTTTTTTTCAATATTTTATCCAAAACCTCGCATCTAAAACACTCACTTGCAGCAATAGCATTAGACGCAGAAAAGGCGTTTGACAGAGTTGAATGGCCTTATCTATTTTTCACTCTTACATGCCTTCTGTGACTAGCAAAAGTCTTAAAGTTAGGATTTTTCTCAGTTTAGGAGTCTTAAAGTTAGGAGTCCTAACTTTAGTACTCCTAAACTGAGAAAAATCCTAACTTTAAGACTTTCGGTATTCACAGAAGGCATTTAGGAGTCCTAAAGTTAGGAGTCCTAATTTTACTACTCCTAAACTGAGAAAAATCCTAACTTTAAGACTTTCGGTATTCACAGAAGGCATTTAGGAGTCCTAAAGTTAGGACTCCTAACTTCTGTGAATTCCGAAATGAGTAAGTGCCTTCTGTGAATACCAAAATGAGTAAGTGCCTTCTGTGAATACCAAAATGGTTGTAAGTTTAGGATTTTGTCTTAGGTTAGTTCTATGAATCGGACCCATAGAATTGGAACCCTGTAGATTTACAAATCAAGGGGAAATGTGAATTCTTGAAATTGATAACTCCGAGGAATATTATCATTTGCAGAAAAATATTTTTCTGAAAACCATTATTTATGTGGTCCAATTAACATCTGGCCACAGTCTCTCAACTTTTATCTGATCATGCCACAAAAATGAATCCAAATTTCTTTATGAAGTTGAATCTCTGGCTAAAGAGAAAAAAAACATATGCATATCATGCAAACTGAGAACATAAAGTATGAATCTCCTCATTTTATAATTTCAGAATTTTGGATTGGAGGAGAATCGGGTGTGAGTTAATGTTTTCATTGTCCTTCAAAACAGTATAAGGTAAGATTTTGATAATAAATTATTGTGGATCTGTTTCTTCCTCAGCTCCTTCCAGACCCTCCAAAATGTTACATTGTTCTTCTGAATCTGATTTTCAAATCCTTCATTGTTGCCCAATGATTCAGATTGGCTGGAAGTGTATCCCTATCTTTTATTTGTGATGCATTTATTTAAAATTCCTTTTCACTGAATCCTTCTGTTCTCAGGTTGAGATCCCAAATTGAATGTCCAGTACCTATAAAAGCTATGCACATCACAAATGTGTGTTCTTGAGTAATTCCACGTTTTTTCCCAAACTCATCTCTCATTTTCCCAAAAAGTACAGAGCACAGTGACTTGAATTCTGTCACTCCTGATCAATTACTCAATCCTCTGCATCTTCATCTCTTTCTGCATCTGCCTCTAAATGCCATGAGAGTTGTTTAGTAAGCACTTCATAATTGTTTGACAGAACAATGACGAGACCCCGTCCGTCAGTATTGTTTGAATTTAGATTTTCTAACATTTGATTTAACCTGGAACTTCCCTTTACCTGGTATCCCTCTACTCATAGCTGAGACATACGTTATAATAAGCGGTAGAGTGTATCGAATGTTTATAGTGGGTTACAGTAATGTGATGTTGTATTTAGGGCTTAGAGAATGGGTTCTGGTACTGCATCTGTTTAAGGTGTAGCCTGGACATTTGTTGTCCTCAGTGCTGCTCTCCCTCTGTATATTTCCTGGCTAGCTACCCCCAGGTGCTTCTGAGACACCATGTTCGTAGGTAAATAAGTTAGTAACCTATCATAAAGAGATGATGAATAGGTATTGAAGTCTGACAGAGATGGGCATACAATGTTTTAGGGGTAGCAGGACTCTTAAGAGAAGTTCATAATTAGCAACTGGCCTCATTTCGGACATACTTGTTAAGGCCCTCTTAATACACGCGTCCTCGAGGTCTATAACTAACTTTTCTGAAGTGTGCTGTATTTAAAGCCTTGCACCTCTGCTTAAGTGGGGGATTTAGACTGGGGGAAGAGACATTGATCACAGGCCTCACTACGTGGAGCTAGAGAGATAGTAAACTTAATGTGAATTTGACCTGGTTGAGTACTGAGGGCTATATTTACGCTATCCTTTTTCTTGCAATCTTTGACTTTAACTAAAGCCATAAAAAAATAACAAATTACCTGAGATGCGGGGATAGATTCTCTAGAAATTATCTATCTGTAAGATCTACCAACATAAGAGTGTATGCCTGGAAAATATTTTTCAAATTTTAAGATTGATCCTTGTGCACTAACCTATGAGTCATTCTTCGTCAAAGGGTCATCTCACCCGTCCGACAGTTTTTTAAGTGGCGGTGCAGATGGGCTCAAAATTCTTTCAAGACCAATTATGTGGTTGCAATGAGCTCTTGATGAGGTTGGGATCTGTGTGTAAAAGTGAACATCCTTACAATATCTCTATCATTTTTACCTAGACTATTCTACTGTGGTATATTAATAGTAGGATATATGAGACTTTGAGGGTTGTCACAGCTCCCTAGTCCCTTAAGTCCACATGTTTCGGTCAAGCTTACAGCCCACATAGGGGGTTCAAAACTTTCCTCAGGACTGAGATCCCTAAGGTAGGTGCAACATTATGCACAATCAGTCATTCTAAACAAATCAGAACAAAATATTTTCTTCAAAAACATGGTACACTCTGTGGATATAACACTGTTGTTTAAGGTGTAATACCCCAAGAGGAGGTTTTGCCTCATATATGAGGGGCCCTCAAGTGCCCTGTAGTCACACATTCATTTTGGGGGGTACATGGGTGAGCAGCCTACATGTGACTGCATGTATCCAAGGGCCGTACATTAAAATGTTCAGGGTACTGGTTGTCTCTAAAGCTTTAATATATGATTCAAGATTGGAATCTCAGCCTTTTGGATCTGAATCACTTGAGGGCTCCCAGGACTCTCTGTTGGTGAAGAAGTTGTAATTGTAAGTAGCAATCTCCCTTAGGCATTAATTTCTATTTGTTAGACCTGGCCGATTTTGCAGGGTCACCCTCAGATTTTTGCCTTCTGTTGCTGAACCCATTCTTGTTGGCATTAGAACTCTCTGCACTTTTTCCCTGCCAACCAGTGGTAAAGTGCCTGTGCTCTCTCCCAAAAACAGAATGCAGTTGACATCTACCTGATTGGTACATTTAATGTATTGGCAGTCCCTAGTAAATGGTACTACATGTACACAGGGCTTGTAAATGAAATGCTACCATTGGGCTGCAGAACTCATTGTGCCCCACATTAAAGTAGCCGATGAAAATGCCACTGCAGCTTGTAGTGCAATTTTAAACTTCCTTTTCAACCTAGAAAAATAAACATTTTGCCACATACATATAAGCCACCTCTAAGGAAAGCCCTAAATTCTCAGAGGGCTGGTGCATTGTATTTAAAATGTAGGACATGTGGGTTTAAGTTTTACATTTCCTAGCAAGTTAAAACTCCTAAAGTAATTTTTTACTGTGCTAAGGCGAATCTCTCCTGTTGAATTACACTGGGTTACCTTGTCACACTTAATAAGATAACTTTGGATTGGGAGCAGATAGAGATATGGGGGCAGATTTACAAGCTCCTTGCACCACTTTTGCGTCACTTTTTCCATGTTAAAAGTGACGCAAAAGTGGCGCAAGGGAATTGTAAATGTGCCCCATGTTGTTTACACTCAAATTAATTGCAATTTAAAATCCTCTTTAATGGTGAAGTAGGATTTTAAGACACAATTCCGAAAATGGCACATATAGAAAAATATTTGTCCTAACCACTTGTACCTTTTTCCAGTGTCCTGGGTCACATGACTGTGGATGGATCAGCTGTTGGTGTTTGTGGTTTGCTTCCAGACAGTAACACAAAGGAAGCTTAGGTGTGGACAAGATGGGCCACCCTTGTCAGATGTTTGGGGAGGGCTATACCCAAACTCACTTATATTGCACACACACAAAGGAATCTGACACCAGGACTGCCCTGTCTTTTGTAACCCCTGACTTCTTGAAGCCTTTACAGTGGAAGAGAAGAACTTTCCAGACCACATGTGGGGTAGTATAGGGAATACCAACCACTTCAAAGACTGGCACCAGGATTAAATATTAGACCTCCAGAGCCACTCATCACAGCTCTCCTGGACATTACAGAAAAAAACAGGACTGCCCTGCTCCTACCAGAGGATTTCGCTGCAGCTTGAGGACTATCTTGCTCTCAGGGAAAAAAGACTGGACTTGCTCTCTTCATCACGGGCTAGCCTGAGTAACTCTAAGGGTCAGTTGGCTGAAAGTCTGTCTGAGCTACAGGCCTCCCTGTAACTGCCCAGTGGATCTGCTGCACTGGACCTGCGACTGAACCTGCCTCCCTGAGCCCTGCTGGCCTTTGCTGGTATGAGGTACTGATCTCTAAGATGTACCCCAGCAGGTCCTGGACCTTTAGTGAACCCGATTTTTTTTGCTACGGCGACCACCAGCGACCACCGACAATACGAGATCTGCACTTTGCGCTATAGCAACGACTGCCTCATGTGATCGCGAATGCGAAGCTCCAGCAACGGCTGCCTGTGCTTCCCTACCGGCTCTTCTCACTACAGCGATGACAGCTTGCTCAGTCTGGCTTGCACTTCGAACTACAGCAATGACCGTCCGTGGTGCTCTCCATGCTCTTCTCTGCCTCCTCCACCACAAATGGTACTGTTTGCGCTGGGGTTTAAGAAGGCAACATTTTCAGCAGGAATAACCTGGTCACTATCTGGCCTGTGCTCTCTCATGGTCGGCCTGAGTTTGTAACTTTCTCTTCGGTCTAGCACAACTAGATGACTGTGAGTGGTGCTTTGTGCTTTTAGGCACTATACTAACTTAAAAATTTGAATTGCATATCTGCGTTTCTAGTGAATGGATTTTAGTCTTGTTAGTATCATTTTATTGATTAAAATTTACTCTATCTAAATTAGATTTGATTTTACTTGTGTTGTGTGTTCACCTTATTGATGTTTGTGTGCTGCATAAAAACTTGACACTAGGCCTCTAAATTAAGCTTGACTGCTTTGTGCCAAGCGACTAGAGGGTTAATTACAGGTTATTTTACAGATTATGGGGCATATTATCAAGAAACGGCGTTAACATTATCACTGCTTTAGTGGCAGAAAACTGCCGCTAAAGAAGCGATAATGGCCTTGATAATATACCCTTGAGAATTCCCATAGAAGCCCATGTTCTGGTGTCAACATGGGCTTCTATTGGAATGCTCTGCGGCATATTATCAAGCCCATTATCGCTGCTTCAGCGGCAGTTTTCTGCCGCTAAAGCGGCTATAATGTTATTGCCGTGCTTGATAATATGCCCCTACGTGATTCACCCACACAAGGATTGTGGTTGTTGCCTGAGTGGTGCTCCAACACCCTAATTTCTTATACTACTCTTTATGCATTTACGCAAGATACCAATTGTCGTTTTTGATAGAAAGGAAATGGATAACTTCAGGAATGCGCAATCCAGCCCAAAGAGTGAGAAAAGTAACCCCATAGTTGATAAATTAAAAAACCGGAGCCTAATGGCATCTCCTTTCTCTGGACTGCCTGAAGCATTTCCACCACCTGTGGCGGTGTCATCTTTGTTGTACAGCATGCTTGAAAGCCCTCATTAGTATGTAGAAGCCAATGACGATGTACAATTGCAGATGAACAGTTATTTTTTTTAAACAATATCACAATAACATGAAGAACTAGGATAGAAAAGTGTTAGCTCAAAGAAATCGAAATTCAGCTTTATACGGCTATTTATGCGAGCATTTACACTCTTTTTAAAAACCTAAGTAGAAAATCTCAGTGCTTCTTTCACGATCCGCCATCAGAATAAATAGTATATTCCAGCAAACCCAAAATCTTCAGAATGATGGATTGGCCTCGCCCCCAAAGGACAAGACTTTCATAATAAAACATTCACTATTCTACCACTAACAAAATACTGTTAAAAAAACCATCACGCCGTTCACTAGATCTGAAATTGTTATTTGGTGGAATTAAACATCTGGATTATTTGTTTTTCACTCGTTCCCTCATAAAGACTGTTTCAAAATACATAGCTCTACATATGCGTGTGGGAATTTCAGCACAGTGCTATTCGTTCCTATGCTTGGACTAGTAGAACAAATTTTGGGGGTCAATTTAAAGTTTTCAGGGAGCTGAAATTTTCCAATTTCTTGAGGAGACTAAAAATACGGAGTATAAACCAAAGGCTGAATTTCCATTAATGTGAGTGTAATCCCGCTTATGCATTCCACTTTTTTAGAGCTTTCTTCAGAAATTGGACGATTTTGAGTTCCCTCTAAACTCTAAAGCGGGATCTTAATTCGCTAAAACCTCTGTCATGTTTTACAATGAGTATGTATATTTATACTGGTGATAGACGAATTATCTAATTGCCTTAAATAATATCTTAAAAATACTTAGGTCCTTATGTAGAACTGCAGATGCAGGCTAGCCCTCAACATGTGGTGGATGTTCCATCAGACATATCAAGAGTGTGTTGAGGTCAATGACCCTCTAAAGATGGCGGATGGACAGCCTCCACTATTTGTTAAACTCTAAATAAGGCCCTTAAAACCACTGCAAAGCTCCAGAGGGGAAGTGCACGTTCTGGACTTCAGGCAGAGGGTTCTTAATCCATTGTAAGATGTTGTTTTATTAAAGCCCTGTGAGCTGGAACAAATACACAGTGACTAGTGTGAAAAAGTCTCTTAAGCTGCACTTTGAAGTGTGTTGAATAGTATACGTCACACAGATCCCTTTAGGGTAAAGGTGTTTTTTTCTTCTACACTTTACATATTGGTTCTCTTTGCGAATATCCATAACCTGGCACCTCACACCTTCTCCCATTGTTATCACAATACAACATCATACATACTCCTAAATAAATGGTTAAACTGCAATTGCACAACACTATGCTATACAGCAACAAGCATTTTCAATCCCAATAGTCTTGCTTATAACTGATAGTATCTCTTAATTGCATTCACTTATTCATTCATCTATGCACTTAGCCACTTTCCATGCATGTATTCAAACACTCATACTAGCACTAGTACAAGCATTTTGTACTTATTTACATATTTTTACATTTACATTCACAGACTCATACAACCACAATAACACACACACACATTCACCAATCAATGAAGATACACTTTCAGCTCTAAGCCAGACCTTTGGCTTTGCCAATGCTTATTTTTATCGGTGCACAAGTAAATATTTGGAGGAAGATGCAGTAAACATGTTTTTGCAAGAGCCTTGGAACAATAGACATGAATCTTGGGCAGTGAAGCGCAAGTGCCTCACTGCAGCCTGGACTTTAAGCAACAGTTTAACACATGATGTGCCTGTAAATGGAGGGTATGAACCAATGGCATAATCAGGAGAATTTTACTCAGGATAGTAGAGGCTAGTGTACTACCCTTTTAACAGCCATTTGATAAAGTGGTATTCCACATCATCACAAATGACAAAAATGTTATTCTAAAAACAATGTTTTAATAACGACAATCCAAGAAGCAAAATGCATGTGCATAGATGACAATATGGTGCAGAAAAACGTGCTCAGGTCTCAGGCGAGGGTTATACAAATACACAATGAGCGTATCAAAGTTTACATAATATGTCTTCAGCCTGAAGGTTTAAATTATAATTATTAGAACAGGTCTGCACACTTAGTCAACAGCGTTTCGACCCACAAACATAAGGGGATCATCATCAGGACTTGAATCAAAGTCTAACTCAGACAGTGAGGGATAAAATCCACATGAAGTAATTACAGTGTTGTCTGTTAGGAAAATGCAGGTGCATCCAAAAATGTATGATGAGAACAGGTCGGGTTAAGAATGTTCACCATACAGCTGCCCAAATTCTTTCATTGCAATGTACACTTGAAACTTGAATGAATATGTGGCAACCCTAAAATTAGATGGTAAGTATCAAGAAGCATGGAGTCTGCAGTCAGGTAGAATAGAGAACAGAGAAAAGAGATCCAGAGAATTGAGATCGTGAGAATTGAGATCCTGCGTCGAGGACCGTGCGATAACCAGGACTTACAATTTCTGCTTATACATTGATGCCTAACTATAGATATGGAGACCACTGCTCCTTTAAGACACTGGTAACTTACCCAGGCCTCTATGGATTCCAGGGCCACCTCTGTACCATGCAACAATAATGTGTTTAAGGGCACTGTGTCCTGATTTTGCCCGTGATAAGTCCTTCTTAAAAAGGATGCCCACTTATGCTGACATAGTACCTGTCTGTCCAAAATACACTGTAGCCCACTCACATGCAACAGGCATCTTCGGTGAGTAGTCTTCCATAAGCATGCCTACTGCAAGTAGGCATGAAAGATGCATTCCAACCCAGTCACACAACAGCTATGTCTTAATAGGGTGCCCCACAAGTTCACCTGGATGACGGTCACCGCTCCCAAGCTGCTTCATGGTTCCACTGGACTCCATCCCTAGGCCATTGGGAGAAGGGCTCACTAGTTGGCTGCATATCCTCTAGTGCCCCTTCCCAGCAGTAAGCAGTAAAGTTGAGATCATATGCTCAGAGGTGGTCCATAATGTCATCAGCATGAGGAGACCCCAGCCGTCCCCTTGAAGATCTGTAGCTTCACCCTAAAATACCCACCATGGCACATGTGTACCAGTCAGTTGTATGTAGGATCGGTGACTGCTCTGGTGGGGGCATTGCTATTTCCTCAGGTGGTTGTTTTTATCAGTTCCTGATCCAAGGTTCTAACGTAGCCATGGCTGCCCCACTCAATACCTGGTGGCTAGGGAGTAGCATAACAGTGGGTGAATATAGCAGATGGTGCTCTGCACGAAAAGAGCACCTCAGATGCAGATCTCACACTAAACTGTGATACACACAAATGATCCCAGCTCTCTGGGGGGTCAGTGTGTGAGTGATATCATGTTGTTTGGATACGTACCCTTCTTCATTGTCAATCATCATGTAAACCTCTGAAAAATCCTGGTAGCTCAAGTAAGCAATGGCTAAAGTGGGATGACCAAAATAAACCAAAGGCTGAAGTTTGTTGACCCAAAGCCCACTCTCTATATTGTTCACGACAAAGATCTTGGCTGGCCAGACCAAACAAAGGATAAACATATCTAACAGTTCATAACTCTAAAGCAGAAGGGTTACTCCTTCTTCTGAATTCGAAATACGTCTATTGGCAATGCTGTCCTATGGTAGGGACATTGTGAGTCCTTTGCAATTTCTAGAAAGCTTTGTGACTTAGGGCCTAATTATGAGTTTGGTGGTACATGGACCACTAAACTCACTGTGGCGCAGCAGTGGCAGTGCGGATACCGCGCTGGCGGTATGACCTTAGTATTACAACTTTGGCGGTCAGACCGCCATGGTACCGCCATGGAAGGGCCTCAACAGCCGGGGATCCGCGATCCCTTTGCAGTCTGAGGCTGCAGTATGCTTGGCGGTGTCACTCCGGCACCACCAAGCATATTATGAGTTGCCTCACCCCCAGCGGTCACAAACCAGGAAAATGCTGGCGGTGAGGAAGTTGCCTCAGGGCCTGGAGATCCATGCAGGGGGGCACATATTGTGCCCCTCTGTGTGCATGCACCCCAGTTTCTGCACGCCATGGACTGCACAGTCTGTGCCGTGCAGGAACTTGATTTGGCGATCCTTCAGTGTTGCAGTTCAAAGTCGCCGCCTGCCCCCCGCCCGCCTGCCAGACCACGAAATGACTTGTAATCTCACGGGCAGGCAGTGGTCAACTTCGGCGGTGTAGAAACAGGGAGCTGGTGTGGCGGGCCCCTCCCAAACTGCCAAAGTCATAATCAGGCCCTTAGTTCTTTAATCTTACCAATTTTTCTCAGTGACTATAGGGAGTTAGACATAAAGTTACTACTGGATCTCATTTCTCATCAACTTCATACAAGAGGTTTGAACTCAATGGATTTGACTTATGGCAGTGGGGAACATGCCAAGCTTCTCAAAAGCTTAAGCGCACTCACAAACTTGAACTTGGATTCCCAGTCATGAAAGTTTATGGGTTCTGGGTACCAGAAAATACTGATCTGAAACTAAACCAGTTAACAGTTCCACCATGATCCAGTGATTAGTCACCATGGCATAAGACATAGTTCATTGTGAGCAAAATGGGAGTGATGCAAGGTCACAGTAGTTGGATGTTCCAGAAAGCCATCATTTTCATCCACACACCATTCTTTATAGTTCCAAAATGTCCTTGACCCTCATCTGATACGGATGTTGCCAGATGTGTTTTGAATGAGGATTATGGAGGCTCAGTCATAGGACTAGCTGACTTGATTCTTCCTACAAAAGGGCGGTTCTGCTCTTCTCCTTTCAGGGACCGTGGCACTCACAGTCGTAGGCTGAGCACAGCTGCCTGATTCTTCAATATCCTACGGCTAAACCTAGCCTTAATAGGAACAACATCACCTGGTCCTGGTTAGAAGGTTTCTTATACCTGGTATCTTAAGCTCCTTCCAAGTCCAAAGTGAATAGCAGGGCCAATAGAAATGCGCTCAACTCATTTGCGGGCTTTGCATCAAATAACATAGGGAAATAGAGTGCATACATCATCAGTGGGTCGTTTATTTCCAGACAGCTGTCGGACCAACACAATGTTGGAGGCTGTTAATGGCCTTAGGGGGTAGTGTATTTGACCCTCACATAAATATTAAAGGGAGAGGTAAAGTACCACGGACCCTTTAAGAACTCTGGACTACACAGCCAGCCAAATTGGTTTTTGCCAGTGTTTTGTCTCTAGCATTTCACTGGGCTAAATGTACATTTTAGATTAAGGGAATCTAATTCATGGTCTCTGTGACGAGTCCTCTAGGCCTGCTCCAAGGTTAGGTGGTGAGCCTGCAATCGCCTTCCTGCTGCTGCAGGAATCCAACTGTTGGCACAGTATGAACACATTGTTTAGAACACAATTATGCAACAAATACTCAATAGACACCTTTAAGTGTACTGAGGTAAAAATAAAACCCTGTGCTCATGAAAACAAATCAGATCCAACTGACTGTAATTTTATCAATAACCTGGAAAAGGGACATTAGTCATTCTTCACCCTGCTTGATGGTACACTTTTAGTATACCCCCTAGACCAAAGAACAGAGAGCCAGCATCTTTAAAAAAAAATGTGGGGGCCACATATACTAACTTTTTTTGTAACACAGCACAGCAACCAAAGGTGCTCAATTGTCCTGCGTTGCATCAAAGGGAGGTATGTTAAGAAATGGCACGTTTTTATCTCCCCCTTTAGCTGGTGCATTTTAGAAGACCAGGCGTCAACACACATACCCTTGTATTGTAGTGCAGGAGTGTGTGTGTTCTGCCAGGAAAAGGTTTTGAACAGCAAGGATTCCCTTCCACTACAAAAACTATATTTTGTCATAGTTGAATGCATTTCTCACTTTGTACGTATGCTGTACAGTGCAGCACAGACAGAAAGGGCCCGATTTAGAATGGTCCTCCGCACTTGTGCTGATGGGCCCGCAGTCATGGCGGGGGGAGGCCAGCACTCATGGGTGGGGTGGGGGGGGGGGGGCAATGGATAACAGCAGCACAGAGGTCCCCGCCATGACGGCAGGGCCTCTGCCATGAGTGCGGTGGGCCTTTGTGAATCGACCGCAAAGTTGGAAAAGAGTGGGGACCTAAAACTTGCTCCACTGGTACCCCTTCCTCGAGGGGACATCCTTTTTTTAGCACAGCTCCCTGTCTACAAATGGGAACGTCTGTGTACTACACATGGGACGCAAAGTAGGGCAAAGTAGCCTAAAGTGTTACTTTGCTTTACTTTACAAAAATGTCAAACACAATCATGATTTGCGTTGGAAAGATGAATCCAAGCACAGTACTTTGCACCAGGTTTTAAACACCTTCATCACCGCAGAAAGTGTTAGTAATGTTTCGCCTTAGTTTTGAGATGCAAAACGCCTGGGCAGAAAAAGACACAGGCACAGGGGAGGTCAGAATTCACGAAATGGTAGCAGAATTTCAAAAGGTTAATTTGTTGCCACACACACACATCTAGTGAAAGTGAAGTACAGGTAAGGAGGATCACATTTTCACAGGAAAAGCTATTAACATATCCGTTTCACTGGCCCATCTGTAAGGTATTATGCAAAGAAATTGATTTTTTTTTTAAATTGCTGTACAGGGGCCAGACACAGATTAAGGTGTTTCAATGTGGAGGGCATTTCTTCTGAATAGTGCCTACAGTAATTTATTGGCAACACAAAAAACCTTAAGAAATAATTTCTACTAAGAAAACAGGAAATTCTCAGTTAACAAGATTTTGAAGTATTTTTATATCCCTTATGCAGTAGATAGTCAAACAAATTGCTTAAAATTTCGATTGGTTGAGAGTCTTTACTTTCATAAGACTGCAGTTGTTGCAAAAAGTATGCATACATTCCCAGTTGTATTGTTTCAATAAAAAATTACTTATAAGCTTTTCCAAGAGCAGACTCAAGGAATGATCCATCTAAAATATACATACATTAAAATCTGACTCTGTGGCCAGCGGGATGTTGAGCTAAGACGTTGCCAAAAGAAACGATGACTTGCCAATTATTTCACATATGTTGGAAGCACATAAGGAGATTCTGAGAGGACTGCAAGAACTCTGTGTACAAAGGCGTCCTCTTACAGAATCAATTAGTATGTCAGCCGGAAGTTTTCGCGGTCCACAAATACATACCTGCATTTTTCTCTTGATGTGTATGTCAGTCAGCCAAGGTCTTAAAAATTAGCATTTTGCTACCATTTTATGACTTCATCATGTCTCAATGCTTACCTGTTCTAAAGAGGGGAATAGAACAATTCTTAAGAGAAGCAATTAGCCCACAAAATTACCATCACCCCGCAAACATTCTCAGGTAGAACATGCATTGTCAAAACTTTGGGGCAGATTTATGACGTCTGGCGCATCTCTGCTAATCAGCAGAGATGCGCCAGAAGAGTTGCGACGCATCTGCCCACCCGTGCGCCACCATTGATGCGCCGCATTTACAATGTGGCGCACCGTGGCACTCGGATGGGCAGATGCGTGACACATCTCCTGTCGGAAAGGCGGCGCATTGCTGGAGTTGCGTTGCAAGCGCGACGCAGCTCCAGCAAGGCTCGGGGGTGCCCTATCATTACAATGCTGCGTCAATCCTTACGCCTGCTTCAAGCAGGCACAGGGTTTTGATGCAGCATGGGCTCAAAAGTGACTGAGTGAAATCTTGTAGATTTCACTCAGCCACTTTTGTGAGGCGTTCCTGCGACGGAACGCCCCCCCCTGCACAGGTACGCCTACTGCTGGCGCAGGGCTTTACAACGTGACGCATCTCCCAGATGCGTCACGTTGTGAATACCCCGCAGCATGGCGCAGGATTTGCGCCGCAGCTGCGTCACAAAAGTGACGCAACTGCGGCGTAAATGAGGCGCAAGGGGCTCATAAATCTGCCCCCAAATATTTTAACTTGTGCAGTTTGTTCACAGAGCCACACAACATAAGGACGCTTGCAGACTCACAAACAGAAAAGCATATCTATGGCACCCATTTACACAGACCAGTATACGTACAGGCATCCAAGCGCACAGAAAGTAAGACAGAAAGGCAGGTATGAACACAAACATACACATAATTACCGTAGATATCCTGGCATCTATGGACTGTCTGATATGCTGCTGCCCATACAAACACAGGCTCAAACATATAGGAAATCATGGACACTAAGAAACATTCATACATAACCCTGTGAAGAAGAAGGTACATGGAGCAGCACAGGATGATGTGCACCAAGACTGAAGTAGTGTGCAGACTGATGTGCACCAAGGGAGCAAGGGGAATTTGCTCCAGAAGATCAAGGGGCATATGTATCAAACGATTTTGTATTCGCAAACGCTGCGAATCGCAAAAAAACAGCGTTTGCGAATACAAAAATGCAAAATGAGATGTATGAGGCATTTCAGCAGCGTATTCTTAAGGAATCGCTAATTTTGCGATTTCTTAAGTTTGCGTAAGCATTTAAGAAATCGCAAATTGCAATTCCTTAAATGCTATGTAACACGCACCCATGTTGTGCGATTTCTCATTAAGAAATCGCAAATTACCACCAACTTCAAGTTCGTGGTAATTTGCGATTTCTTTGAAAAATTCACTTTTTGGCATTTTTCAAAGTGCCATGTGGCGCACATACATGCCCTTAGGGCATGTATGTGCGCCATATGCGCACACATGCTGATTTCAGGGGTGCATCAGGGTGTCATCATGACACCCTTGCACCTTTGAAAATATTCTCAATTTGCGATTAGCAAATAGCGATTCGCAAATTGAGAAAGACTTCCCATTCATTGCTATGGGCCTCCTGGCCCATAGGAATGACTGGGAAGGTACTCCTTAATTGCAATTTCGCAATTTGCTAATCGCAATTAAGGAATTTTAAGAAATCGCAAAATTTGTGCGAATTTTTAGATACATCCCGTTTTGCAATTCTCGAATAGCGATTCTCAAAAAATCGCTATTTGAGAATCGCAAATGGAGATGTTGATACATATGCCCCCATGTGCCCACTAATGTCAAAAAGGACTCACGATGCCTCACATGAGATCTGAGCAACTTGTCCAGTTCCCCCTGAGATGTGAACAACTTGTCAAGTCACATTTTTTCCTCACACGTGTGGAATGACCAACTTGTCCAATCCTTATTTTTCTCTTTGCATTCTGATACTTTTAGAATAGCTTCCAATTTTAAATGCTGGACTTCAAGCAAAAAAAATAAAATAACAATGAGACTAAATGAGTTGCACACACCTGACATGATAGAGATTCAGGAACCTATGTGCGGGTAGGTAAAATATTTAAAATGACTGGTTTCTAAATGGTTGGACAGACTCTCCAAATAAAGTGCTGAGGCCGGATCTTTTTTGACTGGTGCTATTTTAAAGCAATGGTTGTAAATTAAGGCAGTGCTTGCTTCATGCAATATGACTGAAGATTTTTAGAGGTGGCAATATGGGACATGAATGTGCATATTTAACGTGTGTCAATTGTTGTGGGGGTGTTTCTGGCAATGTGCTGTATTGTTTTTTTGTACTGCTGTGTTTTGTGCCCATTATTACATTGTGATGTTGTTTTGTACTTGTCACACCAAGGGCATTTCCTCAGAATTCCAAGGCCCTCTGTGGAGGTGAAGATCTTCCACCACTTTCCCTTTTGGTTAATCCTTAGTGCCTTAGTATCAGAAGAGGCGACTGACACCAATGACAGACCCTGGGGTATGAGGGACTGAGAGAGGGATGGAAAGAAAGAGATGCTTCTGGCATTCCTGGAACTCCTGTTAAAGAATGACAGTGTGTGCTGATCCTCTTGGGCAGGACCCTTCAAGTTCTACTGTAAAGGCACACTCCTTCTGCCAGGAGACTCTGTGACAAAATAATACAATCAGTTTAGGCAACCATACATGAATAACAGCCCTCCTTTCAGTTATTTTTGAATTACTGCCACAATCCCCACATCCACTAGGGGAGACCAGGTCAGCACTCCACCCACGCAGTTCCTATATTAAGTGCCCTGTGAGCCCTGGGCTCTCTGTCTGGCCGTATGTTTGAGGCTGTTGGACTTGTGCCTTTTTGCAGGGCCATCCCAGAACTTTTTGCCTTCCCCCTGTATTTGTTCTGACCTGTTGTTGGTGGTTTTATGACTCTGGGCACTTTATCACTGCTGATCAGTGCTAAAGTGCATTTGCTCTCTCTTGTAAACTTGGTAAGATTGGTCCACACCTGATTGGCATGTTTAATTTACCTGTGTGTCTCTTGTACAGTGGTATCTCATATACCCAGGGCCTGTAAATTAAATGCTACTGGTGGGCTTGCAGCGCTGCTTGGGCCACCCACTGAAGTAGCCTTTCGTACCTGTCTCAGGCCTCTGCCACTGCAGGGCCTGTGCGCGCAGTTTACTGATGCCGCCACTTGACATATAAAGGGGTTGCCACGTCTGCAACTCTCCTTTTACTACATATAAGTTTCCCCTAAGGTAGGCCCTAGATAGCCCTATGGGCAGGGTGCTGTGTAGGTAAAAGGTAGGACATGTGCCATAACTGTGTGGCATGTCCTGGTAGTGACAAACAGCCTATTTGGTTTCCCACTGATGTGAGGCTGCCCTCTCATAGGGATGCATTGGGGATTCCCTGATATGTGCTTCAGTGGTAATACTTGACATGAGAGGAGTAGCATGACCATGTTTGGTATGTTTGGAATAGTAGTGGTAAATCCTGCTTATTGGTGACTACGGACTTCGGGGATATTGGACAGGACTGCGAGGCCCAAGGCGCACTGCTCCATCGTGATCGCCCGCAGCTGGAGACCTCTTCCTGACCACCCCCCCACCTATTTTAACCACGCCCCCTCCCAGCGCGAGCGGGACGCGAGCGGGGCGCAGGCTGGGGCTAAGCCTGGGCAAAGGGTGGGCCCTCTTAGGCCCTCAGAGGCCGAGTGAGACCGGGCTGGGCCAGGTTACTAACGCGTTATCCCTATTCATCGACATTAGCACATCACGTTGTGGCCAATATTTAATAGACATGGTGGTGACTCCCTCACAGGACAGTGATCACAATCCGTTATGTATGAAATTAAAATGGGGAACGCAAACTGACGTTAGGAGGTTATCCCACCAGCGGTCCACCAATGAGGTGGTCCCATTCCAGGGTAACCGCAGGTTGAAATGGGATAAGGTTAAAACACAGGTCGAGATTTTGGATAGGATTAGGGCGTTAGTAATAGATCTGACTGTAGAATTGGAGGCCCACGACCAGGGTTTTGGGTTCACCCAAAGTATGTCCCTTGCAAAGGCGTATGAGAACACAGTAGAGGAAGTTGGGAATTTTTTCTTAATCCATAACAAAAAGGGCAGAGGGGAATTCAATAAAAACATCATGACAAAACCAAGCAACCCTTGGTACTCGGCCCACTGCAAGGCAAAAAGAAAAGAGATCAGCGTAGCCCTGCGTAAAAAGAGCCAACCATTAGTTAGTTTAGCAAGGAAAGAATACGCAAAGGCTCTGGAGCAGGCCAAGCGCGAGTGGGAGGAACAACATTGGCAGGATCTCAAAGCAGCTTCTAAAAGGAAGAATTCACTGCTGTTTTGGGACCTGATCAATAAAAATAGGTCGAGTAGTTCTCCCACACTAGTTAACCATATAACTAGCCAGCAATGGCATTCTCATTTTTCTGCGTTGTATAGTGGGACGGAGGTGGATTTCCCCTCCCATGATCCTGTTGCCAGGGTCCCCCCTTTACAGCCGGTCGAGGATCCCTTTTTGGCCTCCGAGGTGATGATGGCCATCAAGCATTTGTCCCCGAAGAAAGCCGCTGGCCAAGATGGGATTCCAGGAGACCTCCTATTGGAAGACCCGGAAATCTGGGCTAAATTTATCGCCCAAACAATGAACATGATTTCCAAGGGGTTCCCTGTCCCTGAATCATGGAAGGGTGCGGAGGTAATAACCGTCTTCAAGAAGGGGGCCAGAGATGATCCTGCCAACTACAGACCGATTAGTTTGATCGATGTGTTACAGAAGGTGGTTGGCAGGATCATCATCATGAGGACTGGCACTTGGATGGAGGAAAGGCAAGTGTTGTCCCATCTACAAGCAGGGTTTCGTCAAAAGGTGGGCACGATGGACCAGGTCTTCCGCTTCTTTGCGATCTATTGGAAGACAGTTACCATCAACAAAGGTAGCTTATACCTAGCTTTCATAGATCTCAGGATGGCGTTCGACCTGGTCCCTCGTGAAAGGCTGTGGGATGTTTTAGAGACGATGGGCTTCCCGGGTTACCTCTTGGGCCTCATTGTGCGGCTTCATGAGGGGATCTATGCGAGGATTAGATGGGGTACTCAAGGCCAATTGACCAATAGGATTCCCGTGAGGAGGGGTGTACGCCAGAGATGTGTAATGGCACCAACGCTGTTTTCTCTCCATGTGAATGGTGTGGTGGACCATCTGAGAGAGGATCCGGCCGATGCTCCATCCCTGGCTGGGGAAAAAATACCAACACTCCTCTTCGCGGATGACACCATCCTGATCTCCAAGACCCCGTCAGTCCTCCAAAAGCTCCTTAATCGGTTTAGCACATTTTGTATTGATAGAGGCCTTACTATTAACACTACAAAAATAAAGCTCATGGCCTTAGCACCATCTAGCAGATTTAGAAACAACTTTCTGCTTATTGGTGAGCCTTTGGAATTGGTGGATTCCTTCGATTACCTGGGTATTAGGGTCAACAATCGGATGAGCTGGAAGGATCATTTGGCCAAGATGTTGCTAAACTATAAAAGAGTTTCAGGGGCGGTTAAGAGAGAACACCGGGAGTCCAGGTGTAAGCCTGTAGCACCTCTTCTAGCTATTTACGAGGGCCAAGTCCTCCCGTCTGCTTTTTATGGCTCTGAACTCTGGGGGTTCGAAAACACTTCTGAGCTAGTTAGGTGCGAAAATAAGTTTTTGAGAGACGTGGTTGCCCTTCCTGCCTCTACCCCGCTTATCCCCTTAAGGGGTGATTTGGGCAGGCGCCCGCTCAAGGATTTAGTGCGCCTGCACCCGGTGCTGTTTTGGGCTCGCTTGCGAAGAACCAGGGAGCTCCAAAAGTACGCCGCTGCCTTGGACGAACTAATTTTGCTCAACTCTAATTATAAAATCAAGTGGCTGTGCAACCTGAGACAGATGGTGGTTCATTTGGGTCTGTGTGACTCTTGGGAAAGTCAAACCCCACCGTCCAAGATAGTGATCAAACAGCTGTACTGGGACCTAGTTCAGACGGAGACCATCACCAGATGTTCAGGGGGATCCCTAACTGAGCGATTTTTGTCGTTCAAATGGATTAGGTGCTTAGAACCATTTTTGGATTATATTGAGATCCCCTTGGATAGAGCACTGTACCTTAAGGTTAGGTTCGGGATCCTCCCAGTTCATGATTTCACTTCGGGGTGGAAAAAGCAGGTCGGCCTACTGAACTCATGCCCTGGTTGCGCAGCACCCACTGAGTCTGTGGCGCATCTCTTCTTTGCCTGCCCAGCATATAGGGTTCCCAGGAGGATTTGGTTAAAACCGCTATGTAAGGGGCTGGGCCTTAGATGCCACAAAATGGCTCTGCGGATACTCTGTACCGATACGTCTTCGATTGCTATGGTCTGCGGAGTTGCTAAATTCTTAGGTAGTGCTTGGCGGTTACGCATGAGGCGTGTCAAGGCTCTCTCTATTGCCACATAACAGCAATAGGGCTTTGGATTGGATGTTTTTTGTGTTTGATATCCTTTTTTTTATCTTTATTTTGATGTGCTTTTGCTAAACATTGTATTGTATTGTATTTGTCTCCTTTTATGATGAACTTTTATTGAATAAAGGATCTTACGCTAAAAAAAGATTTATTATTATTATTTTTAAAATGCCAGTTTTAGAAGTGGGCATTTCTGTGTGCTATGTGCCTTTGTACATGCCTGGTTGTGTATTGACCATCTGGTTCTGACTGACAGGGGAGAGGGGAGGTGCATTCACTCCAGCCAGTCCCTGGCGGGGTTGAGGTGTGTCCTGCCTGCTTGGGTGACTCAGCGTTAGGCTGAATAGAGCTTGGCTGAGTTTAGAGTAGAGGGAGGAGTTTTCCCTTGCACCTGAATAGGCATGGTCTGTATTTGGAGTGGTGGGAGTAGCACCTGCACCTGAATAGGGCTGTGCCTCCTTTCTACAATGCTGGCTCCGCCCCCCTGGTGTGTCTGGGGCCAAGGCTTACACTGTGAATGGTAGGTGTTGTGCACTTGCAATTGTATTTTAAGTGCCCCCAGGTTGCAGCCAGGATTGATGTATGACCTAACCTGCCTGTTATGCCCTGAGGTGGATATGTGAAATGTTACATTGCCAGTAAGGATTTCCATAACGTGTGCAGATTTCAAATGTTTACTATAGTGTGGTATGAGGAAACAGGAACTCGCAGAGGCGTCGGTTTTTATCCAGTTGAGCTTTATTAAAATAAATCAAGTAAGTACAAATTGTAGGGAGCCCACGGCAGAAGCACCTTCACATACAAGTGACAAGCAGAAACTACTGTGGGAAGGGTAGAACATAACACGACACAAAGCAAATGAGAATTCCATAAGAAACATTCCAAGTATTAAAGGAACAGGGATAAAATAAGTAAGCAACTTACCACATATAGTGTACAACCACTGTTGTTTATGCATAGAGTTTTATACTAAGTGTAACCCTACCAGTAGTCACTGGTTGCCCTAACTGTAATGTTTGTGACGGTGGCCCGATCGGCCAAGTGGTTTATGTAATCCCTGTGAAGTCATGACAAGTGCCTAGTGGCACAGTGAAATATGTGATTGTGATCTAATGTGTTTTTATGGATAATACAAAGGATATTTTAATATAACCTTGTGTGGAGTCTCTTTTTTGGTGTGTCTAGTGTGTCACTGTTGTTTGTGTGTGTGTTGCGCAAATGCTTTACACATTGCCTTTGGGATAGGCTTGACTGCTCTGCCAAGATACCAAGGGGGTGAGCAGGGGTTACCTTCAGTGTGTAACTCCCGTGCCTTGACTAGAGTGGTGGGTTTTGACTGGCTTAGGTGCATACCCAGACAACTAGAAACCCCATTTCTGAGAGAGGCCCTCATCCAAGCGCAGGCTCCTCCCTGGGCCTCATCCCTGGTGGTTCAGTGGGAGAGCACTTCTGCTGTTTTGCCTCCCTTCACTTTTCTCTGCCCTCTTTTCTTCTCTTTGTGCTCTCTTTTTCTTTGTTTGCGCTCCCTTTTTTCTTTTTGCCCCCTTTTTCTTTGCTCACTCTTTTTCTTTTTTTTTGCGCTCTTTGGCATTTTTCGTGCTCCCCGCCACTGCTGCTCTGCGGCCCCTCCTCCCTCCAGCGTGTCCTACCCTCTCCCGCCCTCCCCAGAACACTACTTAATGGCACCCGCTATGCGGCAGAGAGAGCTTGACCACTGACCTAGTCATCTCTTTCCCGCCCAGCTCCACCAGTAAGTGCCCTGTGAGCCCTGGGCTCTCTGTCTGGCCGTCGGTTCGAGGCCCTCCTCCACCTGCAGGCTCCTTCCTGCACCTCATCCCTGGTGGTCCAGTGGGAGTGCACTCTGCTCTTCTGCTGTTTCACCTCCCTTGATTTGCCCTCTTTTTTCTCCATTTGCTCTCTTTTGATTTGTTTGCTCTCTTTTTTCTTTTTGCTCCCTTTTCTTTGTTTTCTCCCTCTTTTTCTTTATCTTTTTTCACGCTCTTTTGCATTATTCACACTCCCCATCGCTGCTGCCCCCACGGCCCCTCCCCCTCCAGCGTGTCCTTCCCACCCTCCCTGACCCCTACTTAATGGCGGCCGCATGCAGAGGGCGTGCCACTGGCACTAAAGGCATACCAAGGACATGCCTGTCTGCACGGGTCCGCGACCCGACAAGCACCATGGACCCTGGTCCCCTAACCTACCTCCATTACCACTCCAATAGTTCATGCAAGGCCAGGTCCTAAAAACAGCAAAAAGCTGTTCAATTACGATAGTAACTTACCTTATAGCAATAAGCATGTGGAGTCATTTAATGCCCAGAGAAGCAAAACACAGAGTTAAACAATTTTTTAACAAAGACGCATATGTGGGGGCACACATGGGCTTTTGCGATACAAAAAAGATTTATTATAAATGATACAGCAAAGCTGTATTTGAAATATAAAGAATATAGTTCAAGTGCTCACATAAAAAGTGAAAACAAGTGTGATGTGGCAAGTGAGGGCGACATTTTGAAAATATATACATCGCATTGAGAACATGGACAAAAATTCTGTTTGTAATTTTTAACAGTAGAGGAGTTTTTTGTTGTATAGAGGTTGACGGCATTTCGATCTCAGTGATTTGAGATCATCATCAGGACAAACAAAATGTGAGCATGAAGAATGCGAATGAAAGGCAAGAGCAAGGGGTAATAATAAGAGCTATGAAACAATGTGAAGCCGTCTAGTATATTATCTCTCGAAAGCCAGACCTATTGTCCCTTGCCCTACTCGGTTGTGAGCCTTAAATCTGTTTGATCATTAGAAACAGCTATTTAGTCTCAAATTGGATTGTTTTTAGCTATAATACATGGGATTCTGCAATCCCTGTACAAAGTCTCTGATTTGATTATAATCGGCTACTAGTGATGCACCCAGTCACAGAGTTTAAAGAAAAGACGTCAGAAATTGACTATTATATGTTGTTGCAGTCAAGTCAGCCAAGTTCTGATGTTACATGATGAATTTACTTACTTTTTGCTCTCCTTAAAGAAAGAAAAGTTAGCTACTTTTGGCATGTTTTCACACGTTCCAAGCTACAACAGTTTTTTTTTTAACTTACTTGCATTGAACTTTTTCTAAAATCTATTTGCAACAACTATCTGGCAGGTGTTTTTGATGTGTTTAATTTGCACTTGAGGTTTTATTTTTATTCTTCATGTTTGCAAATGTGCTCACTCTTTCATATAAAAGAGGTATGTACCAAGGTTTTAAGTGGTTTGTGCGAAAGGTGATGGTGTGACGATGTATTATATGGGATAAAGTACCCCCTGGCATATGTGATAAGGATATTGTAAGTTCCCTCTGAGTTCCATAACTTTATAAATGAACTCTGTCTTTGTTCTTCTATATCAATGATACTCAAAATACAGCTCGGGGGACACATGAGGCCCTCCTGACATTTACATGTGACACCCCCTGAGCTGCAGCAGCAGCACTGGGCTGCTGTTTACTCGACTTTTTTTTTAAAATATACAGCATGCACTTATTTAAAGTTTAATTGCAGTTAAACAAAAGAAAGTAGCTAGGCCCTTAACTTTAGGAACACCTTCATGTTTAAAAACAGCAAACATATAAAAATACCATAGTCTTTTCAAAATTCAAAAAGTATATTTAATTGACCTGTAGAACTATTTCACCTTATTAAATCAAATTATACTAGTGCATTCAGAAGTATTTTTTAAAGTGATAGTTTTCAAACACGAATTTAGAAACGTTAATACTTCCCACCCACACCACCCCAACCTCACAACAATGCCATTAGTGATTACATCCAAGCACAGGAGATGGTTTTGTACAGCACGCATCCTGAAGTCATGTATTTCAAGGTCCTCTTATATGCCATAATGAAGAAAAAGGAGGGAAATTTAAATAAAACAATCACCCAGGGTCACACAATTTGGTCAAGTGGAGAAGCCGCTAGTACAGCCAGTAGATATACATGCTTCGCTTCCTGTACACGTAATTTACCCTCCTTCCCCCCCGCTGGCATCAGTGCGACCCTCGGTTACACCAAAGACCAAACTTTGTGCCTGGGAAAATGTTTTTGAGTACCCACGCTCTATATCTTTCTGGAACTCCTCTGTAACTTGCAATATCCCTATTATGTACAGCAGGGTAAACATTATCCCTTATATTCTGACAACTGATAGATGCTGGAAAATGTAAAGGCACTTTATCCATTTGCCAGGTTTATTGGGGGAGGGATTGGAACGGTAGGGAGGTATGTAATTTGATATTTACTGTAACAGATGTACTGCATGTTTTCTTTAGAGGAAATGCATTTTGTAGCAGGACCCATGCCCACTTCAATATGACAATGCTACAATGATTAGAATTTTCACAACTCAATAAAAAACTTACATAAAAGATTAAAAAAAAGATAAAGTGTGCAGTTCCGAAGAGGATGAAGAAGTCACTTTGTCCAAATCATGAATAGTTCATACATTTCTGAACTTATCATAGGCAACATAGTTGCGAAGCACAAGCCCTCACCCACCAAATAGTAGCATGGTCATTATTGGTCTGTGCTCCTCAATGGGCAGGCGCTGCAATGCCCAATGAGCCCCTCGAAAGGGCTCTTTGCCGGAGAACTTTTTGACAGAAGCCTAGATGGCCAAGTTAGTATGGCCCTACTATTTTCATGAAGTAGATTGGCCAAATAAGTGATAAAGAAGTGGAAACTGCAAAAGGTTGAATTTAACTTAAGACGCCCTAAAAAATGCTTTCACTATGAGAAGTCTTTGTTCAGATTGAAAACAAAAGTAGACCACAAAGAGTGTCAATGTCCCAAAAGCTCTAAACAGGCAAACATGTTCCGTGCCTTAAAACATCCCCAGAAGAATCAGTGGCGATTTTTCAGGACCAAAATGTGTGGCTAGTCTACATAAGGAGTTCTTAGATTCAGAACGTGAAGAGAGAAACACTTGTGTGGTAAGCAATGTATACAATTCTGTAACAATACTCAAAAGTTGTTGCCTCTATTCAGTAGAATACGATTAGTGACACATAAGCCTAAATCCCTAATAGACAAAGGCCAATTGGAAACCCATGGATGTTCGGATCTTAATATTACTTGCTTATAGCGTGGAGGGTCCTAGCATATTAGCCTGCATATGCCCCATGGTCCCAGACACTAACCTTTTGTCTTTCTACCACTTTGAATAAGAAATACATACTTGTCATGGTAGACAATGCCACCAAGAACAATAATGTTTAGCCACTAGGAAACTCAGCCACCTTTGCGGTTATCTATGCCCTCTTCGGGTTAAATGACCGAGTAGGTTTCCCAAAAAACATTCTTACAGTCACAAATCCATTTTAGGTCAATAAACATAAAGGCTATGTGGTATAAGTGTCAGCTGGCTTAAGGTTCTCCACCTTATACCATTGATGAACCAGTAGACATGTTGAGCACTTTAATAAGATGCATGATGTGTACTTTAGAAGTCCCATTGAGAAGGAAGTAGTCATGTTTTTTCCATATCTGCTATTTGTGTACACGGAGGTATGCTGAAGGATGTTGTCGTCATCCTCTTTGATTTGCTTTTACAACTTTATCTGGGGCCCACCTGTCCTTGTCAAGGATGGTTTGGAAAGCAAGTCAACATCTCCAACAGGTGAAGTACTTAATTATGTACTGGGACTCTGCAACAAAAGAGCCCATGCATAAAACTACAGGTAATCTTCTGACAAATAAGTGATATTTGGACAAAGTATTGAGTTGTAAATATTGGAATACAGAAATATTGGATAAAGAATGTCGTGATACCAAAAAATTGTTGTGCAGAAAAATTGCTTATTTATAATGTTTTGTTTATTTATAAAGTTTTGTATAGTGTGAACATACCCTAGTGGATAATCAGAGCACTGTACAAGAAGGGGAGGTAGGATATACATGTGAAAAAAAAACTAGTCACATTTACAAGCGAAGAACAAACATTGAGGATAAACAAAATAATATGCTTGACCTCTATAGGGAGTCAAAAATGCAGTAGTAAACGTCAATAAATGAATAACAAGCAGATATACAATAAATAAACAAAAGGTGTTATGTTAGGGCAAAAACTTGTTTGTCAGAAATGTTTTCACTTCTTTTTTGAAGTAGGCGGTAGATGTAATTAGGTGGAAATCTAAAGGCAGAGAGTTCCAAATCTTCGTGGTGTCATCTGAGAAGGCTCTGTAGCACATTTTCTTTTTATGGAAAATATGTGGTTTTAGTAGCACAGAGCTAGCACTTTGCGAAGATCTGCATCACTCAGCTAGTTCTAGCTTTTATGCCAAATAACTTGGAGTATTAAAATATAGGGCTTTTTGAGTCATTCACGCCATCTTTAGTTTTATTCTTGCCTCATAATGGATCCAGTTCAGGGATTTTAGAGGAGGGTAGATGTGATTATTTATTTTTATTCCGGAAACAAGTCTGACAGCAGGCGTTAAGGGAGGCTCTTAGAGGGGCCAGTTTGTATCTAGGTAGGGTGCATAGTGTGGCACTTCCATAGTCCAGCCTGGGCAATACAAGAGCTGGGCTGGCAAGCTTAAGGTCGTCCTGTGGGAGGAAGGGTTTAATTTTCCGTAAAATGTTCATCTGGTAATTTGCTCCTTTGGTGACAGTACTGATGTCATCCTGAAAATTCAGGTATTTGTCTAGTCTAATTCCCAAGGATCTAGCAGAGTCTATAATGTGAGGAGAACAGTTGAGGGCTGTTAAATGCTTCATTTTTGGTCCATCTTAGGAATGTGCTTTGGAGGAGAAATGAGGAGGAATTCCGTTTTGGCAGTGATGAGCTTGAGATGGTTGCCAGTGAGCCGATGTTGAGTGTTTTGCAAAGCAGAGTTGAGGGATAAGATGTCTTCTGGGGGAGGAGATTTTCAGATACAATTGAGTGTCATCTGCATACATGTAATAATGAATGTTCGCAGATTTCAAGGCATCTGCTAGAGGTTCTAAGAATAAATTGAAGAGAATGAGTGAGAGGGCGGATCCCTGTGGAACCCCAAGGGTGACCACAGAGGGCTGAGAAAGAGCTTGATTCATCTTGACTCTTTGGGGTCTGGTGTAGAGTAATGAAGTAAATCATTGCAGTACAGACCCTGATAAGCCCATCCTCTGTTCATGTAGGTTCAGTTGACTGTCATGTTAACAGTGTCGAAAGCAGGGGATAAGGCAAGTAGTATCAGAAGACATGGTTCATTTAGTTCCAGCATTTTTAATATGTCATCCACAATGAATGTGAGTGCTGATTCAGTGCTGTGACCTTGATGGAAGCCGACTTGGTGTTGGTCCCGGAGTTGAAAGTTATCTATGGGGAAGGTTATCTATTGCAGAGTTGGATCTGGACACATTTTTCCAGAAGTTTCACCAGAGCGTGGATGTTGGAGATAGGGTGGAAGTTGTTAAGATCTGAACAAACTGCACTAGGTTTTTTTAATTGGGGGTTATGTGTCCTACTTTTAGACAGTCAGGGATAGTACCTTGACGTAGCCAGGCATTTACAATCTTAGACCATAAGGGGGTAATAGCGGCTTTGATCTCCTTGGTGATCATCAAACGTAAAGGGTCTATGATGTGATTAGATTGGTTAGAAGCTAAAAGAATGTTGTAAATGTCACTTTCATTGAGGAATGTGAAAGTGTGCCAAGAGGCATTATTTTGGGACAAATCCGATCAGCAGTCTGGGAGGAGTGTGGAAAGATGTGTGAGGCAGCTGAAAGTAGTTCCCTTATTGATTTTAGGTCATTTTCAATGGTTTTAGTTGTTCCCAAGAAGAGGAAAGCCAACTCCTCACAGTTTGGGAGAGTGATGGACCCAGTGCAGAGCGGGTTTGGTGCGTTTAGCAATTGTTACTTGACAACTTTGAAAAGGTTTTTGAGTCGATTTCTGGCTTGGTCTAACTTTGTTCAAAAGAAATTGGCTTTCGCATTTCTGATTCTTCTGTTGTATGTGTTCCTCACTGATCTTAAGCGTTTTAGGTGTTTCATGGAGGGCGATGAGCTCCAGGCTCTTTCTGTCAATCTTAGATTGTGTCTTTCAGAAATCAAGTTGTCATTGAACCAAGGGTTAGAGACTTTGCTGGATATGTTTTTTTGTTGAAGGGGGATGATAGAGTCAAAGACATCTAAAATGGAGGTATTGTAGAAGTCTGTGGGGTCATAGACATCTACCATGTCCATCTGAGGTGTCAAGGTTTTGTTACAGTGGGTAGATAAGTTGTTAGGGTTTATGTTTCAAAGACTCCTTTTCCAATGTTTTGTTTTCTTTGGTTGAGCTCTCTTCAGAGTCACCACCACATTACTGAGGAAGGTAATACAGTAATGGTCTGTCCAGTCGCAGGGGATAATGGACCCCAGTGTGATGTTGTCTGTTTTAGAAATTAAAAGGACCAATATCTCACCCTTTTGTAAGCAGGGCTGTCACAGATTTGGGTCAACTGGTGGTCTGATAGAAAGAATTTAAGGCTGTTCACTGCTTGGTCATTCAGGTCATTCCAGTAGAGGTTAAAGTCCCAGAGGACGATCTGGGTCACTTGATGTTCAGCGTTGGTTGTGATGACTTCCAGGATTTGTTCAATGAACGGCAGATTGTCTCCAGGAGGGTGGTAGAACACATGTTGTTTACAAATGAGACTTTTGTTGCTAGCGATGTTGATGCAAAGGTATTCAAAGAAAGGTGGGGTGACAGTTTCTGACTGAAACACAGAGAAGTAGTTGCTGAAGATGCAGGCTATTCCCCCACCAGTTTTCTTACATCTATCTAGTCAAAAGATGCTGTGACTAGGGAGGACTAGTAAGTATAAAATAGGAGGAGATGAACTGGTTAAATAAGTTTCTGTGAGGATATCAGTATCGAGCTCATGTGTGAGGATGAGGTCATATGTTTAATAGCCGATCTATGATTGAGGATCATACATTGAAGTTAGCTATTGGTGTGGAAAGTGGCAACCCGAGAGATGTTAATACGCTTGAGGTGGTCATTGTTTACTACTCTGTGATTGTAACTAGCTTCTCTGTAAGGGTTAGCCTGAATCGTTTGGATTTGACCCCGACAGGCCTTATTGTTATTTCTTTTTGCATGGACGTAAGAGAGGAGGAGGTCGTGGATGTCACTGTCAGATAGACAATCATTCAATCTCAAGCATTGCTTGGGGAGGTCAATTGGAGGGTCAGCAAGTAAAGTGGGCAGGATAGTTCTCAAAACTCCTCAGAGAGATAGCGGATACAAGGCACCCATGTCTAATCAAACAAGGGGAGAGTGCGTGCTGTTACTCCGGTTAGTTTCTCCATTCCCAGTATTTCCCAAAGTTTGTGTCACAAGCCTAGGTTTACTGATATTACATCAGTGCTCCATTTAGACAGAAGAACCCTTTGAGCGGCTTCCAGGGCCAGGGTGATCACTCTACCTTTAGATTCCTTCAGTGGATATGTCAATGGATTGGGGAGACCCAAGAGATTATAGCTGGGAAATGTTGAGCTATCTGTATTAAACATTTCGTTTACTGCCCTCAACTACCCCATCTCAAAAAATGTTAAGCTTGGGGCAATGTCATAGTAAATGTGTAAGGGTGCCCAGCTGCCCCCACTGTTGCCAGCATGTGCTATCTCTTTGCATCTCATTGAGCGATATTAGCCGTGGTAAAATACCAGTAATGGGCGATTTTTAGGAACATTCCCTTGCTGGTGGTGTTAAGGGCACCTGTCTGTGAAGGTGTGTTTGCATTCCTTTTCCCATCTATTTCATGCAGCAGATTTCAGTGGCTTGCGTGGGGTGTAGAGGAAAGAGTAGATGTGAGAATTCTCTTGTTGGAGAAATGGGTAAGAAGCCACTTCTCAAAGGGTGTGAGCCCCTGACTGGCATGGAGTGGGAGACAAGGTTGCATCACTAAATGGCAAATGGCCATGTACTGCCAGCGAGCTGTGTAGGGGAGTCCAAATGTCAATTAGAGCGTAGGGAAATCCATGAGACCATTACATCAAACAGATCACTTATGCATTTGCAATTAGCCTCCTGCCAGACAGCATAGGCAGTCCCACACTGTGCCGTAGGGAAGTCCGGATTCTCTATGTGCAGTGTTTGTGGAGACAGAGGGGTAGACAGACTCTGCTGCAGTTGCATTGTATCCCAGAAACCCATGGTGGCGCATACCACTGGAGAAATGTAAACTCACGCAGGTCTATGTGGCTTAGTAACCCAGGGCACTTTCCGTATCCGAATGCCAATGACCTCCTGGTCGATGAAGCACCAATGTTTTTCAGGGCCTGGTCGGGAGTCGGGACCACTCTACCATGTATCGTAGATGTGCAGCCTGGTAATAAACTGCATGCCAATGTACATTGTGACTGTTTTGGGGGAGCTGGCTATTTGATGGCAGTCAGTGTGTTTTCCGAATACATGTGGGATGTGTGGTAGTACCCATTCATTATCATCACACTGTGTCAGGCAATGCAAGATGTGAGTGAACAGTTATTACGCACGAGCGGAACCTGTTGTGAGCCCTGTCCTGTGGTGTTGGTGTTGCACGTTGTACCACATTGCCGTCGTTGCTGATGTCCTGTGATTGCTATGTGTGTGTGCTGCATTGTGGGGAAGTTGCCCCTGCAGCTCTGATTTTGTGTGGCCTTCTCCCTTTGAGGCGGAGTGCCTTTGAATTGTGTGCTTTTCTGGGCCTGATTTGCTTTTGACTTGGGTCATATGTGCTCTCAGACAGATTTTGTGGCCTGGTGCATTGTTCGTCTGCTGCGTGTATTGTATGGCATGGGTTGTGGGTGCACGTGGACATGTCAGAGTGTGACCTGCTCCTTTACGGATGTGATCCGCACTGGGCTACCTCCATGTCAATTCATGGGCCATGTCATTCTTTTTGCCTGCTGCCATGCTATCGGACAAGACAAGTTGCTAATGCATCCAAAAATACACAGAAAGTATAATCTCACCAAGGAAGAAAGAATAGCTTTGCACAATCTTAGAGTAAATGACTCAATCATCATCAGGGAGGCGGACAAAGGGGGAAACGTAGTGATTATGAACAGAGAAGACTATGAGGGAGAAGTACTTAGACAACTCAATGACATCACACATTACACTAGACTCCACATGAATCAATGACCAGTTGCTACACTGGAAAGAGATTGGACTCTTATCTGACACTGAACACAAATTCCCCACTATACAAAATCCCAGATACCCTTGCATATACCTACTACCAAAGGTACATAAAAAACAACCATTCCCTCCTGGTCGCCCTATAATCTCGGGCATTGGCTCCATGACTGAAGCTATGGCCAAGTTTGTGGACGCTTTCCTGCAGCCCCTGGTCATTAACTTACCATCACCCGTAAGAGACAGCACTGACATTCTCAACAAATTGGAAGACCTAGAGTGGGAGGATGGTATGTGGTTTGCCACATTGGACGTGATATCGCTATACACGTGCATTAAAAAAGATCTGGGCATAATGGCTGTTGACTTCTTTCTTGGAAAAAGGCTGGCAACTCTGTTAGAACACAACACCATGCTCCTGTCCATGATTGACCTCATCCTGGACAACAACTTTTTTCTATTCAACCAAACTTGGTACAAACAGGAGCAAGGTACTGCGATGGGTTCTAAATTTGCCCCTTCGTATGCAAACCTGTTCATGGGATGGGTAGAACACATACACGCCTGGTCACGAGCGGCCTCAGAATGGACTGGACACATTCAGTTCTGGGGTCGCTATATAGATGATATCATCATCATATGGACAGGCACAGGACTACAGTTAAAAGAATATTTTAACTTTCAGAATCAGAACACATTCAACGTGGCATTCACCTTAGAGATGTCTCAGACGTCCATATACTTCTTGGACCTTGAGCTATATGTTCACGACAATAGAATACACAGTACACTCCATAGGAAGGACATGGCAGTCAACAGTATCCTACACTACACCAGCTCTCACCCGGCATCTACCAAGAAGGCAATACCATATGGAGAAATGGTACGCATTTGGAGAAATTGTAGTGAGGACGGTAATTTTGAAAACCACACCACACTTACCATGGATAGGCTACAAAAGAGAGGATACGAACACAACATTCTACAGTTGGCTAAAAATAGGGCTAAGAAATTAAGAAGGGAAGATATACTCAAACATACTAACAAGGATAGCCACAAATGCAAAGAGAGACTTTCATTTATCACGACTCACTCTACTCTCAATCATGAGGTGTTCAAGATACTAGACAGACACTGGTCAATCTTAAAGGGAGCACCTGGGGTTAACAGCATCATCTCACTAAAACTATCTATGACCTTCAGAAAAAGCAGAACTATTAGGGACAACCTATGCCCTATCTATACATTACCTCAACCTCCCAAACAAGGTTGGTTACAAAAACCTTTAGGATTCTACACTTGTAGCTCTTGCAATATCTGCCACTTAGGATGTAACAAAACCACTACGTTCAGGTATAACTCAGGCAAACAACACAAGATACACCACTTCATCAACTACCTTACCAGCTTTGTGGTCTATGTCCTGATATGTGGGTGCGATAAAATCTATGTAGGCAGTACCGTTAGACAACTCAAAACCCGCATACAGGAACATCGCAGAGCAGCGGTACATGGCGATACTACATATGCCATAGTCTTTCATACCTGCGCAGAAGGTGTAGATAGATCTAAGTTTTGCTTCCACGGCATTGATGCAGTAATGCCTGCGAAAAGGGGTGGCAATAGAGAACTCACCCTGAGACAACTGGAGGCCAAATGGATCTGCACCCTACGGTCGGTTACGCTGGGTTTTTGATAGCGATAATGAGAGGCATCATTTCCTTTAATCATGTACACACCTCTATGTGAGCATCACATTCTTTGCATTCCCAGATCACTGTAACCTTTAATCTGCGACTGTTTTTTATGAAAATAACTGTATTTGTACTCATTCTATCCATGAACATTGTATTTTTTACACCCCACCCCAATAACTGTGTAAGTCACACTTATTCTGTAACCTGTACACAGTAATGGCAGTGGAACACACCCTGTACCATTTTCAATTGTGCTTTATGGTCTGTCTGCATCTTGTCAAAATCCTATCAGAAATTATTGTTCAAACTCACCTTCTTGGACTATGCGCTACAAAATATGTTTTATACAATGTGACACTTTTAACGGGTCTAGCCCAATTTGGCTATTGTGAGCTGTTGCTTTCAGTCTTGTTCATAATTGTCTTTAATAGTTCTCATAATGTCCTAAATACTTCATCCTATGTTAGCAGCATAATTTACCTGTTATCCAAAACCTAATCCGCCTCAATGTCATAAAGAATTATGCAGCACTCTTTTTTTCTAAAGCTATAACAAATCTTTCGTCTCCAATACAGATTTGGGTTATCTTTATCTCTGCTGTCCCCTTCTCCACGTCTATTCAATTACAATTAGTTATGCATACCCAGGAAACACCTGACGACTTTCAATTTTCACACACTATTGCGCACAGTGCTCCAGACACACACGGAAGGATTGATTAACCCTTCTTCGCTCTCTTCCTCTTACTTTGGATGGAGTCTGAGTCTTATACTTTTTACTTATCATTTTTAAATAGATACGTTTTCGATCCCTTCATTTTCTCCACATATGTGCTTTTTTTTCTTTCTTTTTTGATACTCTTGTATATATCACGTTAACCTTGTCTGGCCATATGTCTTTTTCTCTATGTAGGACATTTGTAAATATACTGAACATAGTGGGTAAATTTGCAGTTGAGTTTTATTTTTTCGCCACACGCGACCCGGAAATAGCAAATTCACCCGGACACCGGAACTACTCCAATATGGAGCATTCACGGTGCCGTTACGCTCTAGTCTCCACGCTCGTACACTTTTTCCAATACAACCGGAAACACAATACCGGCACGAGGGTACATAAACGCATGCATTCTGCTCACCCGTGCACCCGATCCACTACGACGGATACCACGGTACAGCAGGCTCCCTACGGAAGGAACTTGTATACGACACCTGAAGTAAGTTCTAGAACGGCAGACTCAGGGGTATTGTCTGTGTTCCCATTTCTATAGATAGTTTCAAATAATTTTCTTTTTTGTTACTATTTCCCCTGATTAGGGACCAATATGTGCCCTTCATAGCTACTTTTTTAAGCTTTCAGCCTCAATGTACTAGGAACGCTATACTAGCGCCAGCATCTGTATTTTACTCTCTTCTACGGCTCACTATGTTTTCCGTGTAAACATTTACAGATCGCTTACGCTCAAAACATTACGTTTAGCCAACACCTGTAGACGTACCTTGAAAGTGATAATAGCGCTATATTGTTTTTACTTTCTTGCCTTAAAATCATAACGCTTACCACTGCAACATAGCTCGATACTTACTGTTATCACGCACCCTGTGCATAACCTGACTCCGCGATTGTTTACAGAAGCCGCCATGAACCTTGCAGGGACTTCTTCACTTCGCCTTTGCTTACCGCTCTTACACTCTAAATTTTTGGTGTTACACATCCTGCACCTAACTTTACACCGCGCGCCTTTACAGAAGCCACTACTTACCTTGCAGGGACTTTTTCACTTCCCCGTTTCTTACCTCTCTAGTACTTCCTCTTACCTTTACCCTCCGTCCTTATCTCCTACACGTGCTAACTTAGCTCATTCAGGCACATATGGCTAGGCTGACTATTTTACTAGCGTTTTTACTTTCTTTTCACTTATATCCTTATACGATTTTGGCCGCAATCTATACGATCCCAATACTCACCATTTTTCTCTCTAAACTCCTATTCTCTTTCATATTTTTTTTTCCATCAGATCCAATTACCCAGGATTCAATCTAATTTGAGACACTACTAAGTGCCTGCAACCGCCTTCCTACTACCACAGTGCTTTTGCACGGCGAGGTCAGTTGGCTTCGCAGCTTTACATCAATACCTTGATGCCTTTGCGCCAACTCCATCCTAGGCGAGTTTATTTACCGCTACCTCTTACTTTTCTTAGGTGTACTTTGACTACAAGATACCCCTCAATTACACTCCGCGAAAGCCTCTGCGCATCATTGGCTGACACTTTTTGGTAAGCCACATCATTCGCTATGCTCAACTTTCTTTTTCCTATGGGTTCCTTTTTTACATCATCACCGTCCCTCTGAAACTTCTCTTTTCACAATAGATGGTTACTCAACTAGAACCCTTGGTCTCCCCTTAAGGACACTCTTTCCTAGCACTTTCCTTGTCACTACACCCAACTCTTCACTCCCAACACATCTACAAGTAGGTCCTTGGTTAGTTTACAATCCGACAAATGTGCACCTTGTTTCGCTCACTACTTCACTAAACACATTACCTTTTTCTTAATCACATTCCTCATCCTTTTTCTGTACAATACTTTGTTTAAATCATCAATGCTACCACCATTACCCTCTGTATGATTCCAAACAGCCCTGAAGAAGCCCATGTTTGGGCGAAACGCGTTGGCTGTGGTTGTACCAAACTCTGGATTAAAGAACACTTGAATATTACAAGCCTTGCGTGGACTCTCCAATCAATTATAATACTGTATGAACACAGTGAAACCTGTATTGTATTGCCTCTCATACCCTTGTGAATGTGTACTTATTTTATGGTCTTTCAGGCAGCTGGCCATCTGAGGTGGGCAATACCCTAACTACTGCATAGTGACATGTCTAGGCAGTGCATTCATCTATAACCTAGCTGCTTTCTTCTGTAACTATTGACATGCAGTGTTACTTGCATAGTCAGTGTGGGTCACAGAGCTGCTGCTTTGCTGAATTCCGCACATGTGCATGGGTCGGTTGTGATATTGGTGATAGGGGGGGCCCTCTGTGCACATTGTGGATGGGGGCCTACTTGGGGTTTCTATGTGTGCTGCAGTGTGCCAAGGCAATGAGGGACATGTTCCACGGTCATTGTGGGTGTGCAGTGTGCTACGCATACATGTGCATGTGTACATTGTGCCCATCTCCCCCGTCCCCCCATCCCTGGTCGTTACTCACCCTGTTGCTGTTGGGTCAGGTCATATCATGCTGTGTCCAGGCCTCCAATCCTGCCACCGTCTTCTCACTGCTGACTGTGGCCACCATTTGCTCCAGCTCATCCAGCTCCTCCTGTGTCGCAGGAGGCCCACCTCCAGTCGCCGCTGCTGCCTCCCTGTTGGCGGCGAGCTTATGTTTGGTCTGCCTTTTCATATCATGCCAGCGCCTCTTGACCTCCTCCAGTGACCTCCTCGACACTCCGACTGCATTGACGTTGGTAACGATGGCCTGCAATATTTCGGTTTGGGTTGCCAGTGCCGCAGTGGAGATGCCGAACAGTTGTTGATAGAGTTCCATCACCTCCGTGACGAGGATCCGGTCTTCCTGCGGACTGAACCCCATCTTCCTCTTGTCCTTGCCCTTCCACGTTCCTGGCTGGTCATCCGTGGGGCTTGTGGTGTTCAGCTTGTCCTCTGCACTCGGTTCGGGTGCATCTATGTTGCTACGCAGTTTGAATTGTTTTTTGGCTTTTTTTTTCTTGCTTTATGGTGCTTTTTCCCGCCAGACGCATGGGATTTGCAGGCCTGTGGCTGGTCTTTGCTGATTTGTGTACCGCGATTGGCCTCATCGCATGATTTTTCGCGCTACGCATTTTTGCAGTGTGGCATTTATTTTGACGGTGACACTTGACGTGCTATCTGGTGGCTATCGCATGGTACCGACGTGTTGTGAATTCCACGTTGACACTAGTTTATTTTCCCACGTTGGGCTGCAATATTGAAAGTTGCGTTACGCTACTCTTGCGGTAGTTATCGCACGTTCTTGTGAATATACCCCTAGGTGTAGTAGCCGGTCAGCCGGCACAGTGGGTTGGTCACGAATGATCTCTTGGTCTGCCAGCGCCAGTGCCACATAGTGTCATGGCTGTGGTGGGGGTCACACACAGAGAGACATGTAGACACGCTTTTCCTTTTCTTTTCTATTGACGCGTGTCTGGGATCTGGGAAGCGTCTGTGTTGTGAACTACATCTCCCAACATCCTCAGGGTCACTTCCAGATTGCCGCAGGAGGATCAGCTGTGGCGATGAGGACCGGATGAAGGTCGGCGGGCCTGCTGCTCTTTGCTAGTTGTTCTAAAGATTCCTGGATTTCCGCAACCCGCCTGCTGTTCTTTGACCTTTAAGCTGCTCGCTTCTTGAGTAGTGCTGTTCGGAGTGCTTTTCCTGCGCTTCGCTAACGCGGCTGTCTCTGCCGCGTTTCCTGCCGGTGACACCTTTGTTTTTGCTGCACAGCTTCTTTGGCCGATGTTTCCGCCCAGGGTGCCTTTAGGAGAGTCTGTTCTGTGGAGACACTCTGCCTGGATTCTGCTACCTTCGTCACAAAAATTGTACTATTGCCTGGAGTTCTAGTGACAGAACTAGGAGTTTAGCTGCTACTTCCACAGATAAGTGGCGAGGACTGTTCATGCTACTTTTTAAGTGTCACAACCCGTTTTTCTGTTCACTGGTTATATGCTTCATCACTATATTTGTTGAGTGCTGTGTACTACGGACTCAGTGGTCTTCTGGGCTCCTGCTCCTTGACTTCTCTGCCTTGTTGACCAGTGGTGCTAGCGGCAACCCTTTTTTGCTGGTGGGTTCTGGTGGAAGTTGGGAGATTGTAAGTATTGTTTAATTTAGTAGTAGGCACCACAAAAGCTGGGAGTGTTTTGTGTGTCTCTGTCTTATTATATCCTCTCTGCATACAGGGCACGGCAGGGCGAAACAGACAACCTTGGTGGACCATTCCTCTCCACGACGGACCACATCTGCACATTCACCTCCAGCTATTTTTCTTTATTATTTTCTCCCTTTCCCTTTTCCCCTACATACTCTCCAGCGAGCGGCATTTACTGACTGCTGTTCTCTGGGTGACGATGTGGAAGGGAATTGGGTAAGCTGTCTGCTTTCCATCATCCCCGCTGGGTGCTCATAGAAGGTCAGTGGAGTATCAGTCCTGGTACCCGACACATAGCGAAAGAAGAAAACGACAAAGTCTTCAATCTTACTAGGTATCACTTGTAGAGGCGCTCCTTTGATGCTTATATTAGAACAGCAGGGTCTGTTTTAGAGATCCTCTAACTGGTAGCGTAGCTCCTGGTTCAAGTCCCACAACACCAAATGTTCACGGCGATGGTCATCCAGCTCCTCCTGCCGGGAGTCCTGCATCCTTTCTAGTGTATTCACTCTCTGGCCCAGGTCATCCACATCATGACGGAAGTCTTTAATCTTTGTAGCTATGTCTTGTTTAAGGGCCGCAAAGTCATCTCGTAGAATCCCAAACAGTTGTACCAAAAAATATTTTGTGATGGTAGCTTCACCAGAACTTGCTTCTTCTGTCACTGGACCCTCAGTGGCTGCGACAGTCAACGGCATCCTGTGACTCAGATCCGTCTTCTTCGCTGGGGTCTTGGTAAAAATGTCTTTCAAAGAGGTATCCTTCTCAGTGCTATGTTGAGATGATATGTTGAAACCGACAGCAGATCATAGGGGCATATCAACAAGGGCTTTATCTCTGCTTTTTTGGCTCTAAAAGCCAAAAAAGGAGAGATAAAACCAGCGCCCTATCAACAACAGGGTGCTAACATTCAAATTTGCATGTTAGCACCCATTTACTCTACGCTTCCCCTTGCATCTCTAATGAGATGCAAAGGGGGCGTTCCAGAGTAAAATAATAGGAGAAATGTCGCTAAGCGACATTTCTCCTATTATCAAGAATGTCGCTAGCCCTGTTAGAGACAAAAAAAGCAGCGCTAACCGCGGTTAACGCTGCTTTTTTACGTCTGGTATTTTTCTGACTTAGCCATGATATCCTATGGAAGGAGGATATCATGGCTAAGTTTGTGAGTCCCTATCAACAAGCTAGCGTGAGATTATCGCTGGGTTTCCAGCGATAATCTCACGTTAGCCTGTTAGCGTGAGAATTTTTATCGCTATTGAGATAAGCGTTGCTAATAGCACGCTATCTCAGCGATAAAAATTCACGCTAGCCGGCGATAATTATCCTAGCGCTAAATGCGCTTAGAGATAATTATCGCCGGTTGTTGTTGATATGCCCCATAGACGGGGTATAGTTGGCTGCTCCAGACCACTTCCAAAAGCTCTGGAGGCCAGCACTAGTCCAGCCTCTTCATATCAAGTGACAGGCCACCATGTCAGAGGCCTGAATAGGAAGTCCCTATTTTAACCCAGCCGAAGCCCAACTTGTGGGCTCTAGAGATGTAAGTGGCTTGAATAAAAGAGCCGCTGGACAGATGCGTGCACACTTCTGTCGGCTGGGATAGTCTCAGGGCTGACAAATGTGATAGAGACTAAGAAAGTCACAGCAACTGTGAGGTGACAACAATGTGGATGCCAAACAAAAGGGGGGCCTTGCGTCAGTTCAAGGAGCAAGGAGGTGGGTGTCTTAATATAGTCTTCCAGCCAGTTTCAAAGACATATGTTCCACTGTGGCCTCACGACCCCTCTCCACACTGCACCATCAAATGGTAAATAGTGTCCATTGGCCCAGAAGGCCCATAAAAGAAGGGGGAGAAGCTACATACATCCCTCCTCAAGAAAGCCGCCACTACATCAGAGCTTTCTCTACTTCATGATCCGCCACCATTCAGGTGCTATTTTCTTTTTTAAGGGGGGATCTCCTCTTCCTCCCTTTCTGATTCAGCCTCCCACCCGCCTCAAATACCCCTAGGGGCCTGATTCACAAAGGTATACTTCAACTTTTGTGTAAACTGATGTTTGTTTTGGAATGCACAAAACTGCATGTTAATTTCAGGTTTAAGAGTGTTGAGACTGCGTAGTTGGGGCAGAGAAATCTGCACATAAAAACACAGGCATGTTTTATTTTGTATGTGCTGAGTTCCCCGCCCCGATTGCGGAGACACTTTTAAACTAAGCATTAAAATGCAGTTTTGTGAATTCCAAAACAAATGTAAACTTACACAAAAGTGTAAGTTTACCTTTGTGAATCAGGCCCCCAGTGTTGCTTGGTTCCCTGCTTTAACCCCCCTGTTTTTTTCTACCTCATCCCTCCATTTGAACCTTCCACCCTATGCCATCCCATATTCTCTATATCCACCCCTTTCGCTTCTTACCTTTGCCTTTTCCACTTAAATATTTGAATTTTGTCAATAAAGTTACTTGGTCATTTTGACATTTTTCCAATATATAATCAATTAAATTAAACATTCTACTAATTAAATCAAATTGGAATAAACTGCAGCCCTTTGTGAGTTCAACTGCTTTCCTAATTTTTTGCTTATGCATGAATTACTGCAAAAGTAAAATACTGCTCATAATGTTTTTTGTGCATGCCGAAAATATATGTTTACTGTTAAAAAAATATATACATTTAGGTGTGTTTAAATGCAATCTAAACTCCGTATTATACTACACTGCCCTGTGGCAAACGGAAACAAAATCTATTGAATCATCAGCACTCATTTTAAAAGGAAAATGACAATATCTTGTTAGGCAACTGTGGTTTATTCAGTGTGGCCAGGAATGGTCAGTTCTAATGTTCATTTGTTAGAAGTGTAGGTAAAAAGTGTATTTCATTTTTCATATGTCCTCTAGGATTTCTATATTACGTCTCGACTCCATTTTTCCCAAGAAAATTCCATCCTTGGCTTCAGAACTAAGCATCTAATCGAAGAGTTGCTTATCAATCTGGGTTAAAGAGCTAGGTTCCATTATCAATCAGGATTTGTATAGCTCGGCTAATCACCCATGAGGGTATCCAGTTGCTGAGAGTACCGCTGCAGGGTGCTCAGTTAAATAGCCAGGTCTTGAGTTCTTTTCTGAATGCCAGCAGAGATGCTGAGGTCTGAACGTGAAGTGGTAGGTCATTAAAGGACTTTGCAGCAAGGTAGGAGAAGTAGCGTCCTCCTTTGTTGCTGCAGCAGATGCGGGTTGTCTGGACAAGGCATATGGAGGCCGAGAGCATGTGTTATCATTACGACCATTCCTAATTTAAGAGCTATATCTTTAATATGCTCTGAGTGGAGTCAGCTTTTCTATTTATCGTCTCAGCCGAACCTTTTCATAATGTGCAGTTTCTAAACCTCTCACACCTTCTCGCCTGTAATCTTTTTCACACTGTAATCATTTTTTCCAAAATGGGTTGATATTCAGGGTCTTGGTCAAGTTACACATTTTACTGAAATTCAAAAAGAATTACAGCAGTACTCTTGTCAACATCAGACTATTACAGATTCCAAACCGTACTTACAAGAGGAAACACATCTGCAAACGGAAAGATAGCAATTTTCAATTTCCAATACTGGAAATGGTGTCCAAAAGTCTATTTACACTTCTAAACTTTTTTTTGTTTCTTCACAATATTTTCTTCATTGAGAAACCACTTACATCAAAACGATATCCCCATTGTGATCCTGAATGTATGCTTAGTCCTGCTCATTATTGTAGTAAATATCTTACTATCTTGAAGCTTGGAAATTACCTACTAAACATTAAACCCTGAGATACCCACAACCCACTTCCTGTGAGCAAGTTATGTTTATCCACATATGTATCTTACTTGTACAGTTGTAAATTTGTGTTTTATGATTCATTGACCTAAATATGAAAGTAACTTGTTGTGGTTGTGCGCATGAGCATCTCAGTTTGTAAGTTTCTTTGAGAATTGTCCTGCTGTTAAATGTTAACTAGAAGTATAAAAAAGGTAATCACTATCTCACATATGAGCAACTGCATTCATCTCTAAATTACATCTTTAGATACATCCAATTAATTACCATTCAAATATTAATGACATAGTCTGAAATCAAATCTGACTCCTTGAGGTGCCAGCAAGCCTGTAAAGATTATTGGAAATGACTTCACTTAGTCCAGTGCCTATAAATCTGTAATACGTATCTGCATTATTTGTCATATATAATATTGATAATTCAGAATGCATGACAGAAAACTCAATTGCTGAAAAACCATTTTTATTTTGAAATGTTAGTTGTTTGCTCGTTTTATGAAAAAAGCAGCTATTTAGATGGGTTCCAAGAACTGTAGAAATTATTCTACAAATGTTGGCTATTTTGAAGAGAGTCATACAGTAGCACATGTGGCATTGGGTATAATGCCACTTCCTCTTCCTTGTATCATGCAAATACAGTTTCAAAGAGGTAAAACAGCTTGCTGAATTGAGAGTATGTGGAGAAGTGAAAAATTCCTTGTTTTATTTTCCTTGTATTCAATTGAAAATTGACAATGGTGGGCAGAGTTCATCACCATACAACCTTGAACCCTAGTGGTCAAAGTTCATCACCATTCAATGGATGATACAATATACACCATGAAAATACAAACAGGAAATAACAGACGTAATTCACTTACGACTGTGTGAATAATACACAACCATCAAACTTAAAGAGGGGCAAATCCAATTATTGAGAAACCACCACTTCAAGCCAGTGTTGGTGATACTTTTCTGATAAGTGGTGCTGGACCATGAAATTCCTTCAAATATTGTCTCTTGTGTAAACATAATTGTAAACCTTCCAACAATTATAAAAGTTTGTCACCAACAGTAGTCATATTCTGAAGATTTTCATTTTCAGGAAAGATCCAGTGAATTATTACATTTGCTGAAGATGGCTAACAGTTTCAATGTTACTTTTTCATATTCACAGCATGTAATCAAATAAAATGTGCTGTTTTATTGGAAGCACGGATTATGATATTGGTTCCGGTAACATTGAACTCCATTGATGTAAAAAGCCCTTTTAATACAGTGTACCACTCAGATAATACCAAACGATACTCTTGAAATGGAATTCTGCCTGTATCAGCAGTGGGGGAACTATTTCTAAAGAACAATCACAAACATATGCAATTGTTTCCAGCTCTGAATGTTCTACAGCAGAAGTTAGAGGAAAAATGCTCCTAAATAGTCTTTGCAACATGTTTTTATTGTAACTAAGTCTTTTAGGGAATAAAAACTGTACAGTGCGACCCTTAGCATACCCTATTCCACTCAATTGTTTTGCATATATTTCTCAGAAATTGCATTTTCTTTTCGGACATGGAATTAAGATTACATTGCAAGCACAATTGTTCATTCTAGAATTATGTTTAATTCGAGATTTGTGGCTTTGATAGGAATTATTTAAGATAGGGAATTCTTATCCTACTAACTATTCCCAAAGTAGGAAACTAAAAATCTGCATTTGATGTAAAAAACATGAATATAAATATGCTTATGTAAACATTTCTTTCAATTTAAATTAAAGGGGACGTGTAGTAGGCAAACCAAATGGGACAAGTAATATAAGACACAAGGTGACATGCAATATTTCAATTTTTGAATTGCATTAACAAATTCCAAAAGTTTCCTATGGAACTGGGTAGATTTATTTGGATTGATCATTAACCACTAATGTGGGTGAGCATAGACGGAAGAAGCGTCCAATAGATCATCACATATATCTTCGTAACCATTAAGTTTACATTGATTGTTTCTATTTTTCCTGAGAAAAGTCATTAATGTTTACCGAAAAGGTTCGCTTTGACTGTACAAATAAAATAAGGCAATGTAGAAGATTGTCACTTTTTGTTTGTTTTTGCTGTAAGAGGTCAATCTGTGGAGGCCCCAGTACCATCAAACGTCTCTTCTTCCAGGTATGATTATGTTCCTTCGATCTACTCTTGTTGCTTGAGGTCTGTTGGAGGCCAATCAACTTACCATCACGTGGCCTGACAATTTAGAGACAAGATGCATGCCAACATATTGCACGATCCAAATGGTGTCATTTCGTAGAACGTAAATATTCACTTCACAATCTATGAGCGCCTTCCTTTTTTTGACACATTTTCTCGTCTTTTTCCCCATTGTCCTTTCTTTCCTTCTTTCTTTCTTTCTTTCTTTCTTTCTTTCTTTCTTTCTTTCTTTCGTTCTTTCTTTCTTTCTTTCTTTCTTTCTTTCTTTCTTTCTTTCTTTCTCTTCCTTCCTTTCTTCCTTCGTCTCTTTCTTTCTTTCTTTCTATTTAGCCTGACAGGCAGTATGATATCCTGTGACCAAATTAGAAATATAGTTTTCGTGTTTCTGGAGGAGTGGCATCAAAAGGCCTTTTTCACCATTAATCCTTAATTTGGAAGGCAGTGTAGATTCCAAAATAAGTAATCCCCTGGACACTGAGTGAAAAACCACTGCTACCCAGCAATAAGAGACATAGCTCTTATATAATTTTGTGCTTTTTTAATCAGACAAAGTCAACTGAATCCCACCATGGGTCCCATGTGATCATTTAGTCTTTTCCCTTGTCCATTTGATCATAGTCTCTGGTGATCGATACAGGAATATTAATTTGGCATACAGGTCTTCCTCTAATTCCAGTTCTCCAGTCTCTCGTACTAAGAAGATGTCTGTGCACAACTTCAGTATCCGGTCAACATTTGGTAGCTCTTCAAACATGATAGAGTGTGATATCCCGCTGAAGAACTCACGTACGAACTTTCCAATCACCAGGACAACAGAGGCATACAGCCCCATTATTCTGTGGAATAAAGAGAATTTAGAGTTATTTAGAGACTTGATATAAAAGAAAATAGGTATGTTTGTAATACAGAATCATTTAACTGTTTAATTGCTGTTGGCTTGAAAGTCTCTGGTATCCCTCTTAGGTCTATACCCCAAGTTTAGCTCACATTATCCACTCATGTGGTATTTCCTATTCTGCATGAGAGGACAATGTGATAGCGCAATATTTACACAAATCAAACCCTCAATTTTAATACAGTGTCCAGATTTCTTACAATTCTCATGGCCCATGCCTGCCAGCACACAATCTGTGGTTGTGCTCTGCAGTCGACGCTGGAAAAATGAACATATCCTGCCCATACTCATCCTCTCTGATCTGCCGTCCATTGAGCTCAGATGACAGGTGGTATTTCTGCTATGCGCCATACTGGGGTGGAAAGTTTTTGTGCACCTGGTGGTTCCAGTTCCAGAAGATATAGAGGCGTTATTGGAGGTGGGGCTGATTTTTTTTGATGTGACAAAGGTGCTTTTATAAGGCAATGTTGCTGAGCCTGAACTCTTTCAGTGATGCCCGCTGTGCTGTAGTGTCCTGCTGGACACGTTCTAGTGTTCCAGGATTGTGTTGCACATACATCTCTACACTCACAGGCGTTACCGGTCAGGTGACCCTGCTAATAAAAGAGGCGGGGCAGACGTGCCCTAGGCCAGTTACCAGTAGCCCTACTACTGTGTGTGAGTCTTAGGATTTGCAACATGTTTGGCTCGATTGAAGCATTCAACCATCTCAGTACACAAATGTTTCTTTTTATTCTGATCCACCACCTCGGAGCAGGCCTTAAATAAACGCGCTCCAAAGCTCAAAGTTAACAGATTGCTGAAGTTATAAGTAAGCACGAATTTGAGATGTGCTGAGAGAAAACTGATTAATGAAACGTTTTTTCACTGCTAATTCTAAGAAAAATTACGCATTTTCAAGAATAACTTCACTGCAGTTTACACAACAGTGCGGACACGGTCAAACTAGGAGTAAAAAGGGCGGAGCACAGCCGCAGTTTTCCCAACATTTTTGCAAGGAATAAACTAGGCTATTTTGTTTCATTAATTGTAAAAATACACACTGCTTTAATTATTATCAAGTGGATTTTTAGGTGTTATCATGACACATTACCATTCAAGTAAATATCACATAACAAAAGGCCTTTCAATAAAATGTTTGTCTGACTCTCCTCTCTAAGAAGACTTTCTAGATCTCTTATAAGAATGTTGCACTTTCTAGAGATTCACACCATAAGGGTAATTTCTCAAAACAAATCTTTGCCTCATGTAGAATAAACATGGGTCAGTGCATTTTTACTTGATATAATATCTCTGGCCAATCTACTTTGGAGCCCCGATCAGGATATATTTAAGTGTAGACAAAGAAAATTAAAACTTTTTTATGTTGTATTTTTTATGGACGGGAGGTTTTGTTGGGATATATTTTATTACCGCCGATGAAGGGAATTATAAACCATCATCTGGCCCCACCTGTAAAAACCATGTCCATCTTTTAGCCTGCATTCTTTTTTACATTTGTTGAAAAGAAAAAACACCAAAAGGTATGCAAAATTCTGATTGGCATAGAAGGCCTTTTTTCCTGTTGACTGCTTCTGTACTGCGGGAATAGGAAGATCCAGCGGGACCAAATGATCAAATTGGTTGGCCACAACATGAAGAGAATTGTTGTGGCCTCGATTACAGGCCTCAGAGACCTGGCACCCATACCCAGAAGTTACCTCAGGAAACTCAAGTAACTAAACCTTGCGCCCCTGCCATGCACTGCTTAGGAAACTCACATATTACAACACTCATGACATGTTCAATAGCATCTTGGATAACATCAATGATAACAACTGAAATGACATAATTGATGATATCACTGTGCATGGCGAGAGCGCAAGTTATAGTTACTTGAGTTGACAGTAACTGCTGAATTCCAGTGTTTTTTATAGTTTAAAATGTTACGTTTTAACTGACTTTTCCACCAAACTGTAATTTTACTTTAACCTTTGTTTTTTTTCTGTGAATATATGTGTGTGTTTATATATTTATATGTGTGTGTAGTGCTCCTGTAGAACCTCTTCACCTATTCTTAAGTTCCATTGTCAATTAGCCCCAAAACATGTATAGTGGAAAGGACATGGGAATATTCAGGGAATATAATTACACAATTGGCAACTGGTACCAATAGAAACCGCTGCACACTCTTTGTATTGTTTAATAACAGGGAGTTGGACATATTGAAGCCAATCAAAAAGGCACTTATGAGTAAATGAACTAGTGATACAGGAATACTACTTCATATACTCATAAATGCCTTTTTGAATCTGCCCCAGTATTTCTATATTAGTTTGTCTTTATCAAACTCTTATGCATAGTCAGGAATTGTTGTCAACATTTGGCATTTATCTAGCCCCACTGCACCTATATTTCAAAAAGAGTTTCCTCACGATAAGAGACTTTGCTCCACATGTGATTCGGCTGTACAACAGAATCTTTAATTATCGAGCAATAGTTAATACTTATCAAAATATAGAAAATATATAGACATATTCAGAATTAAAGCAAGCTAGGCTATAGCAAAACATTCACTAGCGGTAAGTCTCCTCCATTGTGACTATATTAACATATATGGATTACTTACCCATAGCCTGCTAAAAATCCAAGACTGGGAGGACTAACTTTGTCACTGAAAACAATCAACTCCAGACTATTTTTGTTTTTGTTGAAGGTCCTCACGGGTTGGTTTACAACCCACCATTCACGAATTCCCTCTGGGCTGATTTCCTTTCTGAGTGAAACCGTAAGGTTGACATAGTCCCCATCTGTAAAGAAGAAAACAAGTAACATTGATTTACAATTCACTGATTATTCACTGAATAAAATATAACCTAGGTTTAAATACCAATGAAATGTAAACACTACCTGAAGCAGATTGATATTTCTTGTAGGTAGGAGCGTAGATAAGCGGAGTAGAATAATGGAATAAGGAATGAGTTGTGATGCTCGGATCTTAAATGAACCTCAGTTTTACAGTTGGAAGAACTCTTAGAAGCTATGGAGATGTTTAACTTGAATGTACATGTGTGCAACCCTACCATACTTTCCAAAGTGTTAGGTTTCATTATTCAAAGGATCATTCCCAATGGCAGTCCCAGTGGCAAATATTTCAGCAAGTCATGTTCGGTGAGGGGGTAAGAGTTAAACAGTCTATATATGTGTGTGTATATGTGTGTCTGTGTCTGCCTAAGATAAAACAAGAGTGAGTGTCAGTCAGTTAAGCTTTATTCGATTATAAAATAATCATAAAAGCATATTTATAAAATGATAAAATCGCATGTTACAGAAAGATGGAAAACCACAAAATTGTGGGATAAGTTATACAGTGAAAAATCTTACATCAAGATAGTTTTTCTACACTTAAAAACAGACTTTAAAAACAACAAAACAGATAAAATTACAAACTCTTCCCCAAGGGATTGCATGACTATGAATGCAGGAAGGCATTGTCGCAGGCCTAGTGTTCTAAGCATCGGATGAATCCACCTTTTCCTCTGGACTGTGTAAAATTTACAAAAGAATAGAACATGCATGGTGAATTGTGCTGACAGCTCATCACTTGGGCAATTAGACAGCTGCCTAGACCAATCGTTAATTGCTGGAAAACTAAGCGACCTATGGACAATGCCCATCCTGAAACGTGTTAATAAAAATCTTTCGAAGTCCGAAGAAAAAAAATTAAATACGACTGCATCTTAAAAGTGGTCAGAATGTTTTGGTGAGCCAGAACAGAGATTTAATCTAATATTTTCTAGATACTGCAAACAGCTAAGTTTAAAAACTTTCTTATTTATTTTAGTCAAGGTACTGGAGTTAACAAAATATTCTTGATGTCCTAATTTACAAAAGAATTCCTTGACATACCTGAGCCAACTTATATGTGACGCCCAATCTAACCCACAGCAATCAGTAATCATTTGATGATTTAAAATGGTCTTCTCTGAAGTCCAAATATGATGCCAGAAGAGAATTGGTTGAATGGCAATGACATCCGCTATATGTGATATATCTAGCTCCGAGTGGCAATTGAAAGACACCAACCGGGACTGCAAGCAGGTATCTAAGAAATCTATTTTCGGCCCTCTGTAAAGATGTCACATCTGCATGTCCCCAAATGCCCGCTCCATAGGTTGCTATTGCGACACATTTAGCTTTGTAAATTTGAAGTAGTTCCGAGGGAGGGCGTCTGCCCAATTTCTTGCTAAAATTAACCAGGGCTGCCAGTGACTTTGAGAATAATAGTCTTCTTAGATTAACAGCCTGTGTTCACGTGCTAGTACGATCAAATAAGACCCCCAAGTATGAAAAGGTATTGGCACAGTTTAGACGATTCTTCTCTAAGAAGAACGGGCGACACTTTTACTCTCCGGTCCACATTTTAAAATGAATGTTTTGGAGGCGTTTACTGTAAGGCCTAAGTTGGACATAAAGTTCACAAAACTAGATAATACTTTCTGGAGACTATTCGGAGTGCGGGCCATAAGCACCGCATCATCCGCATACATGAGCACAGGAAGTGAGTGCTTCCCTGCCGCCGGGAGGTCCTGGCACTCATCTCTCAGAACCCGATCTAAATTATTAATATACAAGGAGTGACCAAGTCTCCTCAGTAGTGGGCATTTGCACCGGCGTCCTGAGACAACTGAGGAAACTGGTTTCCCTCCTATCAGTTTCCTCTATGAAATCCATAGTCTCGGCCACCATTTTATCGCGCCTTGACTATGGGAATGTACTCTATCTTGGTCTCCCTCTGAAACTCACAAACCGACTCCAAGTTGTACAGAATGACACCGCTAGGCTGATCTTTAGCCTCCCTAGGAGGACCCATGCTTCACCCCTGCTGCTTAAGCTACATTGGCTCCCTGTTAGACAGCGCGCAAAATTCAAGGGCTTATGTATTGCTCATAAAACCCTCTATGGTCACGCCCCTAGCTATATTAGGGAACGCCTGGTCAAGTATGTTCCAGGACGTTCACTCCGTTCTACAGATGCATCTCAGCTAGTCTGCCCTCGGAGCAACTTGGCCACCAAGGGTGGGCGAGCTATTTCTGTTATCCTGCCACGACTCTGGAACCAATTGCCGGATGCTTTACGAAAAGAACCAGGTCTGCTCCCCTTTCGGAAGCTGCTAAAAACATTGCTGTTCAAAGACATTTCCTAACTTTTCTGTCGCCAGGACTGTCCGTACTGGGTTGCATGCTAATCTCCTTCTGTCAGCGCTAAGAGACCTGCTGGTATACACGCGCTGTATAAATCAACTTACAAAATATAAATACAAGGTAAAAAGAAAGGGTGCCAGGACACAGCCTTGCCTTACACCTCTTCCGACAGTAAAGGAATCAGTGCACTCACCCCCTGTCCCGAATCGAACCCTTGCCCCGATATAAAATTGTCTCATGAATGAGACTAGGGATGGTTCCATGCCCAACCTCTCCAAAATCAGCCATAGTTTTTTATGGATGACACAGTCGAAGGCCGCGGACAAATCAACAAAGGCCAGATAAAGAGGACCCCTTTTCGCTTTAGTATATTTGGCAATAGTTAATTCTAAATTTAGGCACTGATCTATAGTGCCCAGGCCCTTACTGAACCCATATTGTTTATTACTGATAATTGAATAATTATCTGCCCGATCCTGCAATCTAAAAAGGAGTACTCTTCCAATTATTTTGACCATGGAGTCTAAAAGCGAGATAGGCTGATAACACGCTGGGTTGCGCCTATCACCCATTTTAAAAATCGGAACCAGAATCGATTCACTCCAGGTAGTAATAAGGCTGGTCGAGCTACAGGCATTAATGACTTTTGTTAAAATTGGTCCCTAGAAAGTAATATTATGTTTGAAAAGGTCCACAGGAATGCCATCAGGGCCTGGGGCCTTACTACTCTTGCTCGTTGCGATTGCCTCCTCAATTTCATTAAGATCTAATTGGAGATGTGATAGGTAATTTACAGTCTGCTATTCTACCCTATCCCCCACCAAATCATTACTACTTGTTTCTGGACGGGGACGGGATGCAGAATATAATTTAGAAAAGTGATCAACCCATTCTCCCTTAGAAACCGCTATCTCTATAATTGCCCTCCCTGCATCAGCTAAAAAGGGAGCATTAACTGCTTTCCAAATGGCTGGAGAATCTTTCAATTCTGACGCAGCTCTCAGGGCATTCCATGCCTCCTATTTTAAAAGAAATGTTCTTGCTTTTAAGGTACATCTATAAGCCCTTCTCGCTTCTTTTATTTCTTCGTAATTTTTAACCTTTCTATGCAGTGCAAGTTTGAGTTTGGAGTGGACTTTAGAACAACTAGAATCAAACCAACCTTTATTTTGAAGGGTTTTCTTGCTTGAGTTTACATGAAGGGTTTTACCAATAAAGTCTGCTATTTCAGAAAAACCCTCCACTATTTCCGATGGAGGATGGTCATCTCCTAAACATTTTTTAATGGCATCACTACAGTTAGAAGTCACCTTTCTCATAAACGACTCCGGATCATTTTTTTTCCAACTGAGCGCATAGCCATTTTGTCTAACCAATGTAACATCATTAGCAAGGTGAGTGGACGAAACCTTCCCTTTAACTAGTCTACAATCAACCTTGACTCCAATACTCTGTGGGAAATGAATGATCGCTGAGGGAAATGTCATGAATTTGGAAATTTGTGACTCTGGAGGCATGTCTGGACGAAACTAGGATAAAGTCTATGGTAGAAACAGCCCTCGTCCATTAAACGTTGGGCTGAAGGAGACCGGGGTGCTGCATAAATTATTTGCGAAACCCATGTCTCCAGTGAACATAATATCATTTATAATATCCCCAGGTCCTGAGTGATTAAAGTGAGGGCAGCTAATTTCATTGTTATAGCCCAGACCACAGACACCAGTGTCCCAGTAGTGGCATAAATTGATGTTAAAGTCTCCACCCCAAATTAAAAACAAATCTTTAGTGGAGGCTGCCTGGATCTTTGTAATATGATGGGATATGGCCCCCAACACTCCTGCCAGCTCTTCACGTGGGGCATTATTATAAAAATTCACTACAACTATACCAATTGTTCTATCCAAATCCGCCCCTATTTTTTTAAAGCAACGATCAGCTGTCGGTGTTACAATATTCCCTAGGTTTAAGTAATGTGCTATATAGATGCACAGCACCCCCATTGCTCTCCCATGCGATGATGCAACTGCGGGTGTGTGAAAGGTTTTAAAACCGTTAATATGAATTGGTTCTTCCACCCAAGTCTCCTGTAAACATAGTACGTCAAAACCAGGTACAAACTCTGCCCACTGAGGATTCACAATCTTTGACTTTAGGCCAGCAATATTCCAAAACAAGAAGCAACAAATACCGTCTTTAGTAATTCCCTGTACAACCCTCAGACTTATTCCAGAGGCAGCGACAGTATCAGCTTTAGGAGGGATTATTGGACTATTGCCCAAGCTATGGGAGAAAGGGGCAGCTACAATTCTCCCCAGTTGCTCATTCCTGGGTGGTAAATCACAGGTCTCTAACCCAGAAAGAGGTGCAAACCGGTTCTCCAAAGGGATTCCCTGGCTAGATGCCTGATTGTAATTATCCAGGGTTTTACATGGATAAGATGGCATTTCCGAACTCAGTAATGGGTGAGGCCTAAAGAAATAACTCCGGGGTAGTGCTGTGATCTGCATACCTACAGGGGGAAATCCATAAAGGTAGTCAAGAATGGTTTTGGCAGCATATGGATTGTTAAAATTGATCACAATACAATCACTCTGTGACCCTTTCAAGGACGCACCCAGCCAGCCTACCCTTCTAGTCATAGTCATTTGGTTCGCTAGATGTGGCCCCCCCCCCCCCTCAACCAGAGCCCATTACAAGTCGATGTAGCCAATGAAGTGCCTTTTCCATCAGCTGGACAGTAGTGTCCATTTGGCCCTCCCTCAAAATGGGATTTTTTTTTAAAACCAGTACTAACAGTATTGCTGCCGGGGGAAGATAAAGGGAGGAATGCACTTTATTTTGAAATTGACTTTGGTTAACCGTCTTGCCTTCATGACCCCCTTGGGTTGTTTGAACATTGTTAGAGGTGGAAGAACCAGAAGGAAGTTGGGCCCTACTAATTTCCTGACAGTCAGCATGCTGGAGATTAATACTATCATTGTTAAGGGTAGGACCCTGATGGGGACCACCCAAGGTCTGATACTGGTGCTGATGCATTACAGCTCGCCCCTGTTGTTTGCGGGAGGTGCTACCCCCCCCCCCCCGAGAAATCTCATGCCTGTGAACCTGGTGGGAGGCAAGTCTAGCTGTTTCATTCTCTATTCCCGCAGGTGTCACCTGAGACTGTGCCTCTACACCGTTCAGCTGAGAATTTTTTGCACAGGAATTAGGTACTTTGCAGCCAGCCTCTAACAGCATCAGCCTCTCCTCAATTCTAGATGGTTTATAGAGGACAGGGTCCAGCAAAATGGAAAACATAGATTCTACCCTTTTCAGAAAAATCTCATCACCCAGGTAAGATGGTAAAGTACTAGTCTCTGAGTCCTTACAGATAATTGGTTCCGCGTGGATCACTTCCAGTTCGTCTGTCCTAACACGTTTCCCAGCACGTCCACTAGTACTGGGAGCAGGCACGAACACAGCCTTAACCCGCGTCACTCTATCGCTGGACTGTGTCGCACTGGCAGGAGGGGGTAGAACAGGCATTATAACTGGATCCGGGCTTGGGTCAAGCTGTATTAATGACTTTGCGGGTGAAAGGGCAGACCCAATAGCCCCAAGGGAGGAACGTTTCTGCATAGTACAGGAGGGGTCCAGTGAGAGACGTTTTTCTCTTAATTGGATTTCATAGGTTAAGACCGACTCCGCTCTCGTGAGGAAAGCGTCCAGCGTGCCCACAACGCCACCCTTCCATTTACTCATATTTCGATGCGTGGAATAAGCCCCAGAAGAGTCCACTGATGGCAGTACAGAAGGTATCCAAGCGGAGAAGCGAAGAAAAGCCAAAGGAAAAGCAGAATACCTTTGGAATATGCGGATGTTAGAGGGAGACTCCAGCCTCCTTCGGGCTCCGTGGGCTCTTGTGCGCTACGGTGTGACCGGTGGCAGCCCAAGTGCTGCTGGGACTCTGAGTCCCCAGCAAGGTTCGGTGCCTCCCACGGGAGTTCAGCAGGCAGGAAGGCTGTGTGAGGTGATGTTGGGTCTATCTAGCCTGCTCCTCTCCTGCTCCTCTCCTGATCTGCCCCTCTCCCAAGCTCTCACCGCAGCTCCTGGTTCTCCTGATGCTCCTGACGCTTGAGGTCCCCTGGCCACCCCCACGGCACTGCGGCACCGGCTCACCGGGACTCACCGGAGGTTTCCAGCGGCCTCCTGCGGCTCCTAATGCAGCTTTCACAGCTCAGCTCCTGGTTCAGCTGGCTCTTAGCCCCCGCGACTCTGCTCCACTACCGGTAACCGCTGCTCTCCCGCTCTCCTGCTCTCCCTCGCAAGACCAGGCCTGGAATCTGAAGGTGCTTCTGAACTCCCCCCCACTGTTGTTTTGGCCATCTGCGGGATCGCAGCAGGTCGCAGCAGGCAGTGGGCAGCAACCTTCCTGCCTTCCGCTTCTCCACTCAGTCCAGGCTTTCAGCTATCTCTCCCGAGCTCTCCCAGGCTCCGGAGCTCAAATGCGCCTGGCTGCCTGTCCTGCGGCTGGATGCGTCCCGGCTGGGTAGCGTTTAGCGTTTCATTGGACCCCTCTGACACAAGGCTGAAGCTGAAGTTGGTGAAGAACCGTGAGCCGTGAGCAGTTCGGCGTCTTCCTGGCACTCCCGCTACCACCAGCGGTCAGAGCAAAAACATGGAATGGATGTCTGCTGTCAGTCAGTGAGTGACAAGGAGAGAGAGTGAGAGAGAGGTAAAGAGGGAGAGAGAGAAAGTGAGAGAGAGCTTGGGATCCAAAAGTGCTGCTTAATTCAGGTGTCTGTATGTGTAGTTGTATCTTATTTTTGTTCCGATATTCAAAATAAATCTCCAATATGGGAAATCAGATGGTGAATATTAGTGTAGAAAATTACATTGGGTTTACTGTGAATTTGATTCTGCCTTTTATGTACCTTGATTTTGGAGTCCACTAAGGGTTCATGACAATATACCACCAGGCAACTTGCATTTGTCTGAGAAAGAAGCCCTCCCTTCATGCTTGCAGCATATTAATAAAAAGTGAGGACTGGTGTAGGTAATCTCTGCTGCTGTTAACACGAGGACCATATTTTCAGCATACAAAAAGCAATGTTCAAAGAGCATTGGAAAAAGGGTATTTTCTATGACAGTATTATTTTTAGGTCGAGCATTCGAGACCTCTTATATATACTTTAGTATATACTTATATGTGTATGTACTTTGTGGGCTCTGGAGATCCGTCCTAGGACTTGTCTGCTTCCGCTTAGGGACTTTTTTTTCTGTTCAACTGCCTCTTTTTAACTGTCTTGATACGACCAGCAGAGGTCAGAAAAATACCAGAATCACTTTAGCAATCTCTAGATTCCAGTCCATAGAAACTGTCTTCCACGAGCACCCGTAGACAATAATATTTTTTCAAATCTTGTATTTTCTGTGATATGACCACAGAAGGCTCTGATTTTATATTAAAAACAGAGCTTTGGACTATACCATTTACCTCTGAAAGGCAATATTTCTCTCTATGTTTTCCCATACCTGGTGTGTCACGCAGTTTGGTGCTTACTTTCCCTCCATGTTAAAGAACAGTAGATGTTTCAGCACCCAGGCTAATGTGCAGCATAGCTAAATACATGTAAGGTCCCAAAGGCGAGACCGATTGCATTGCTATGTTGTTGGTTCTAGGCAAATACAATTATGCCCACAATGCTTTCAAACGGATGTCTAAAGACAGTTAGCACAATTCACAAAGCCATTTTAAGTGTATGTAACTTGAAATTACTGGGTGCAAGCACTTTCATTCGGTTAGGAGTGCGAATTCACCTTTTATTAATTGCTTGCATTTGTAAACTGATTTACCCATGCAAAGGACTGTGCATGGATAAATCTCCCTCTAGAAGCAAGGGTTGGGAGTTCCAGGAAAGAGAAGTCCTGGAAAGTTTGGGAACACCCTGGAACTCTCAAGTTTTTGAGTCGTCACAAAAGACTGCACAAACACATTCCAACTCTGGAAACAATACGAGACATACTTATGTCAAGGACAAGAGAAACACATCTTCCCAACTGGGAAGTGGCAGGTAATACCTCCATAACTGGAATGAGTGAAAGAGAAGGAGAAATTAAGCATTATTTAGCATATGTGAAGACATTTTCTCATGTATCGTTGTACCCTATGTGCAGCTAGCTGGGCATGCAAAAGACATTTTCATTAACAGAAGCAGGATCTTACAAAGGTTTTCCCTGAGTACTCCTCAAAACCATTAACTGTTGTAAGCTTCCAGGAGTACTCTCTTGGAACGGATTATAAATTAATAGAATTGCAAGGTTGTAAACCTTAGGGTGCGGATTTGTTAATTGTTTTAGAAACAACACCAAACTCAAGTTTAATAAAATCTGTTTGTTGCCAATGTTGCACTGATCGGAATTTGAGATGCTAATTTTGAAAGTATAAAAATATTAAATAAAATGAACTTGAAATAAATAACTGGTTACCCATATTTTGGTACAGATTTTGGCTCTTAATTATAAAGTATGACCTAAAAAAGACCAATCAAATACACACGCAAAGATGCCTGGATCTTGCCAGGGAGTTAATCAAAGTGTTAATATTTTTCCTGAGGACAAGTTGGTGAGTGCTGTGGCAGATTCACCACCTTCATGATGAAGTTTGACCACCATAATTTCCTGTTACAGCAGCCAAGTCCATGGTGGCTAGACTCAACAAAAGATTTCCTCCCCTTTCCATAGACCTCCATCAAGCATTCAAATGTTGTGCCAGGGAGTGGAGAAGCTCTTACACAAACCTTCAATTACCCTACATGTTGGATTGAAAATATATCACACTAGCTTTGATGAATGAGTTATGGACCAATAACATTGGGTGGTGAGTTTGTCTAAGAACAGCTTACCACTAACCAGATAAAGTATGGGATATTGCACTCATCTACATGACACAATTCGTAAACATGTTTTTGCATGTTCAGCTTACATTCAGAAATTTCTTTTTATCAAATATTACTCATTGTGGCAGTTCACATAATATGGATTGACATTCAGAAAATGATTTACTCACAAGAGGATTTTAATGTGAGTATATTTACTACCAGTGATGGTGAGTTATTCTAGGGCAAATGAAAGTTTGGGAACACCTCAAATTGTACTAATTTGTGGGTAGTTTTTAGGAATGTGGCTTCTATCAATGAAAAGAAGTGGGAGAACAATTGATGGGTTAACATCAGACTTTTTAAAACATTCAACATTTTAAATAACACATAAACTTGTTAAAATATATAACCCATGCATACAAGAGAAAATATTTCTGAAATCCATTCATCATATGTCACTGGCTTGCCAAAGCCAAATAAAACCACCAACACTGTTTCAACTGTAGACCAATCTCTCTAACAAATTAAAAATACTGATAAAAATATGGTCCAACAGATTAAGTAAAATAATTATACACTTAATAGCCATGGCCCAAACAGGGTAACATCAAAGACAGGTAAGGCAGTAACAAATTAAGATAAGCTTGAGATTTAAAACACTTGACAAGATCCAGTATGGCACATCACCTACTAAAAGGGTTAGATGCAGAGAAGTCATTTGACATTGTAAATTTACCATATTTCTTTGAAATGCTGCAAATAATAAACATTTCTTTGGTGATAAAATTAAATGTAGAGAGGTTAAAAAGCAAATTTGAATATAAATAGAACACTATCAAGGGCAGTTCACCACTATAAAAAAACAAAACAGGAATTCCCATTATCCTTTTTTCTATTTAATATACTCCTCAGACCCTTGACAAACGCTAGGAGGTCTATTGAACATTTATGGGATAAAAATAGGTGTAAGTATGTTGGTAATACTTAACCCCTGAGAAATCCAACCCAGAACTGCTTCAACTAGTAAATCATTTTGAGTCCTTTGCGAGCTACAAAATCAAATGAAATTTGCTCTTCGAGGTATCTTTGAGGTACCTGACTGAGCGCAGTAATTACTGTGCCCCCACCACCTGGCCGGGGATATCCTACAGTGAGCAATTGACAAATTCCTGCTCAAGGAAATGGGTAAAAATTCCATAACCAATCAGCAGTAATTCCTTGCTAATGGTATGGAACTCCCACTCTCAACAATGGGGAGATAGAAAACTTATTTGTCTGCTCTCCAGCAATAAGTCCCTATCAAGGCTTGGAGGGAAACACTAGTCCTTTGTGGATGAAGACAAGATTATAGAAATGATGTACTCTATTTTTGGAGAGGACTGCCATTTTGGATTTTTTTCAGAATGCTATCAAGGGGTGGGACAGCCAGTAAGCTCCTTCTTTGAGCATCAGTTAGAGATGAAGAAATAACGTGGCATCACCTGAGTGGGTGGGTTTTTCACTAACCATGCAAAATTCCACCTCCCTTCATACATCGTTGCACAGGAAGGGCAAATTGAGAAGGCTAGTGCTGCCGTGACCTCTGTCAGGAACTTGGGGTTACACAAAGTCTTAGGGCCCGATTCACAGAACTAACTTAAGACAAAATCCTAAACTTACTACCATTTTGGTATTCACAGAAGGCACTTACTCATTTTGGTATTCACAGAAGGCACTTACTCATTTCGGTATTCACAGAAGTTAGGAGTTCTAACTTTAGGACTCCTAAATGCCTTCTGTGAATACCGAAAGTCTTAAAGTTAGGATTTTTCTCAGTTTAGGAGTAGTAAAGTTAGGACTCCTAACTTTAGGACTCCTCCTAAATGCCTTTTGGGAATACCGAAAGTCTTAAAGTTAGGATTGTTCTCAGTTTAGAAGTAGTAAAGTTAGGACTCCTAACTTTAGGACTCCTAAATGCCTTCTGTGAATACCGAAAGTCTTAAAGTTAGGATTTGTCTCAGTCCTAAACTGAGAAAAATTCTAACTTTAAGACTTTCAGTATTCACAGAAGGCATTTAGGAGTCTTAAGTTAGTTCTGTGAATCGGGCCCTTAGCTTGCACTTGTGGTCTTTCTTGGACTCTCTCCAAGGGCTGTTAGTATCAGCTCCTCGATTTTCATCCGGCGTCACTAGCAAAAGACCTGCCATAGAGCCCTGAAGGGGCAGTGTGGAATCCTTTTGTGACTGCACCTGCTGTGTTGTCTAGGGAAGTAGGCACTGTGAACTCTGTTTGTTGTGCCAGAGAGTGAGTATTTGGTGACTGGGGAGTGCAGGCATAGAGGATGGTCTTCTGCGTAGGACCTGTGGGTGCTGCTGAGGAGCTGAAGAGCCCTGGGTCAGAAGATTACGGAAGCTGGGCAGGAGGACATGTCCCGAACATTTACAGAGAGCTGCTGTTGCCAGTAGAAGTGGAACGCGGTACCGTAGACTGAAGGGCTTAAGAAATCTTTTAATAGAATCCTGGCCAGGAAAGTCCCTAGTTACTCAAAGTCATACCTTTCCCTGAGGCAAGTTTCCTGAAGCAAATTATACAAAAGAACAGTGAAATTGTTGCAGCAAGTCTAAGCTCTTACTTTACCTCATGCCTGGTGTTTTCTGCATGGGGGCACTTGCCAACCTCATCAAATCTCCAGTAAAATGTCGTGCTGCAGTGACTAACCTTTCTTAAGTAGGCTTTAATAAAAAATCATAAATACTGTTTTGATATACCTCCCTTTTAGAGATGAAGAAAATAATCTCCTGTCTTATGGATCCTCCTGGCCTCACCGGCCTGGCCATTCCAGTGGGGCACGGGAAGCATGATCCACTACCCCCCACACCCCACCCACCAGAGAAGGCTCAGGCGAGAAAGTGGGAGAAGCCATCTTCAGCACCCTACACCAGAAGTTTTCAGGTAAGCAGAGGAGGTGGAAGGACCACATGGCTGAAGAGCCCTCCTTGTGCCACTCTCCCTTGGGTGTTGGGTAGGGTGGGAGAAGTGTGGTGAGTGCCTAAGTTGGTCAGGGGTAAGTGAAAGGTCATCTGGCAGCTGTTATCCTTGGATGCCAGGACAAAATAAAGAAAAGGCAAAAAAAGCACAAACTCATTAAAGATCAACAGCACATGCTTGATAATCCAGAGCGTCTTGATCTTTTGGTAACCTGGAACATGATATTGAGATTGCGGAATATAGCTTGTGTTCTTCATTAGTATAATCAGAATTTTGCTCTTAGTTTAAGACATATCATAAGCGAGAGAGAGAGATATCACAACAACCTTTCCATGTTTTAGGTCTGGCCACATGCCTTATGTCTCAGCTATAATGGAAGGCCACGTGTTAATGTTCAGGCCAAAAGCTTTGATTTACTAATAGGGAAATGTTATTGTTAAAGGCAGTAGGCCCTGTTTGTGATCATCTTGACAAACCCAAGGCCTGAAGGCTCACAAACTGTTGGTATATAACAGATAATGTAACCAGGCAAGGTTTATGTGGTCAGTTGCTCCCTGTGATACATTTTTATGGTAGGTGATTTGAACCATGGTTATTCTGTGAGCTCCCTTATGAGGGATTCATAACTTTGATACCAATGAAATGTTAGGTATATGTGTCACTTTATGTGTAGTATTTAGTGATGAGTGTTGTTGTGTTTGCTGAATTCTGAGTTTCTAGCTCACAAGACCTCCCTGAGTTAGCCCTGGGCTGCTTCACTTTGCGGTTCTGAGAATCAAGTACTAAAAGGAGTACTTGGTCCCCAGATTGAGGGTCAACTGTATGGAGGAGCCAGGACAACCGAGAGAAACATTTGATACAACTGGGGTCAGAAACTTCGAAATACTCTTGAAACACGTCCCCTTCCCCCACCATGATTCATACACTTTGTTGACCTATTCCCACCTGGGAAATGGCCCCTGACTTACTAATGCCAAGTGCAGAAGCAAATCTTTTTCCAGAGTCTTGAAATAACAAGCATTGGCAAATCCAATAGGTTTGCCAGAAGAATAAATGCACAATGATGTGGTCACTGTTGACGTTCATTCCTCCAGAATGCAGTGGGCACCATTTTGATGGTAGTTAGGTGTGAGAAGAAGAACTCACACTTATATGAGCACTAGGATGAGCAGATGCACATAACAGCTCAGCCGACGATGACTATAATGCTGTTTTATCTTCATCTCAATTCTTAGAGATTCTGCTTTTACATAATATATGGAAAATATTATGTGAACATGCTCTAGGAAAGTTCAATTTCAGGGGTTTTGGTAAGCAATGATACCCACTACTGAAAATCTTTCAGCTAGCCTGCCAATCATCGGATGTTTTAATGAAATATTTTTTAATGGCATAAAATAAAATATAGCCAAAAACATTTTAATGTAGTATACTTACTTTTCAGCAACTGTCTTACGGATTTTGTAGTAGAATCACTGGGTGCTTTGATGTACCATGGAAAGATTTGTTCAAGGACCCTGAGGAAAAAAATATATTTTAACATTTACTTATTTTATCCCAAGCACACAGACTTGAGCAAAAGTATGCTCTGTCTAAAATAGATACCTATTCTTACTGTTCTTTATGTTACAGAGTCAATTGAAATTGTCACAAAACCTCACTCTTCATTAAACCGCAAAAGTGCAATGGTGTCAGGTTCTCACTGTTCTGTAGAAATCACAGTATTGATTCTCAACAGCATAATCACTGGAAAAGCTGTTGCAAAGGCTGGGTGTATATGAAATATCATGTCATACACAGTGAGTTTATATCAATTGGCATGTGGGAAATGGTAGCTCCTCAGCACACATCACATATGTATTACCTAGGAGATGATTGTAAGCGTATAGGTTTAGTTAGCCTTTTGCAAAAAATGTATTGTGGCTATATTACTTTTCCCTTTAACCCCTTCAACGCGGCGCGGATTTCCGCGCCACGCTGAAGGTTCCGTGCGCGGGCGGGGCCATGACGGAGCGGTTCCGTCATGCGCACAGCGTGACCGTCGCGCATGACGGAACCGCTCCGTCACAAGCACGGAAAGGGTTAAAGAATACAATTTAACCGAAACATATTCATCTAAAATTAAGGACATCTAATTGTTATCATTTTTTCATGTGCAATGACATACACTATGTAACCGTCTATATTGAAAAAGAATGCACACTAGAACAGGATTGTTTTTATTTTTGCACAATGGCTCAGAAGTGATTACCAGAGCACATGGATTTGTACTGCTGATACAATGAGATCATTTGCCACAAAAGAGATTGCCTTGTGCACCGTGGTCCTTTGAACTTGATCCCTTATTGGACCAGCGGTCAGTTCAAGTATTTGAGAGCACTGGACATATCATCCCAACAACTGAGTCATGGCGTTTGCTGGCTTGTGTATATTTTAGGTGTTTTCAGTAATCAGCAGAAATTCAGGAAGACCACCACTACAAATAAACATAAACTGCCTTGCACCGTGCTTTGGTTGACAGCTATTCATGAGGTGATCTCTGTATCAAACTGGATTTTATGTTTGTGGTGAGCTGTATGCCCTTCCGTACCAATTCTTGGTGGCATTGATACATTTGGCAGCTAAACTAAATGTAACATTCTAATTTGCCATTCAAAGGGGCAGATTTACAAGCCCCTTGCGCCACTTTTGAGTCACATTTAACATGGGAAAAGTGACGCAAAAGTGGCTCAAGGGGCTTGTAAATCTGCCCCAAAGTTTTTATAGATGTAATGAATCATCGATAATGTCACGTTGGCCTTAAAACACTTAACATGAGTCTTCAGAATGTATATTTGAGTAGTAAATGAAACTAGGGCCGGATGACATATATTGAACAGGCATTGTACAGTTTTGCAGCGGGCAAACTGCGATGTTTTGTCCTGGTCCTGATGGTGCAAATGCTGTCCTCTCACAGTGTAACTAATCCCCTGATTGTATTTCTTTACATTCTGGTACTGTCTAATGTTTGCACTGTTCAGCTGGTGCAATGTTTTTGGGCGATTGAACTGCACTGATGCAAAATGTCCAGGTACTTAGGCATTTACTGCCAGCAGAATGTTTTAATCAGAGTACTGCCTAACATAAATATTGTGCCCTAAACAATGCCTCATTGAAGTTAATAATAGAAATCTACGCCCAATTTAACTTTGTAGATTGTTTTACAGACACTCTTTGTCAATCTCAGAAATATACTTTTGAAAATTAGTTAACAAATATTTGTTAAGTTTCTAAATGAAAATGTCCCCACATTATTACACACATTCCCGAATCCACTTTTTATTGCTAAAAACTTCTTGATGAAGATTTCTTACACGTTCGATGATTTCTCCGTTGTTGTATTGGCAGACATCATTGTTGCAAGTTCCATTCTAGTGTCGTCTTTCAGATTAATTGTGTACTTGTCAAATGTTATTTCTGCTTTTGCACCAAGACTGAGATTTCTATTAAATGGAAATGAAGAACACGTTTGTTATGGTTTTTGTAGTCAAATGAAAATTTAAGCAATTTTGAGATTTAGACAGCTATACAGGCACGCTCGCCGCTATAGAACAATTTCTGCCAATATTATTCTAACACCTTTGACTGAAGCTGTGAAATGTTATATTCCTTTTGGTGGTACTGTAGTCACAGGGTAAACAGCTTTCTGTAACATAAGAAAAGGTTTACACAGCCAATAACATTTGTAATGCTATGCACAACATATTGTTCTAAAACGTTAACCTGTCTAGATGTACTTTTTTACCCAGCAACGGATAAACATTAGAAATTGCACTTGGGGGGATGGGGTTCGGGGGTAGTGGAAACACAATATCGTTGTTAAAATATAATCTGATGTACTTTTTTTATTTTTTGTTTCAGTAACCAGTACAATAGTTAAGCAATATATAACCAGTTAAACAAAGCACAGATTTAATAAACTCATTTGGACGTAGAATCCCCTAAAAACTAAGGGGTTTATTCATAAGAACGTGTGCTAAACATCACCAAAGTATGTTAACGCAACTTTACACATCAGAGCCTATCGCGGGAAAATAACCACGTGTCAACGTGGAATTCACAACAAGGTGGCCCCATGCAATAGTTTGCCGAAACCGCAGCCAATGCCCGCGATATAACCACCTCGACGGAGATAAAAACACAAACCCCAATGCGATGGGCCAAAGCGCGATGAGGAAATCAGCGATAAGCAGCGCCAGGCCTGCAACACACACCTGGCAGGCGGGAAAAATCACCATAAAAACACCCAAACACAAACTGACCAACACCCAAGCACCATGGAGGCAGCCGGAGCAGGCGCAGAGGACGAGCGCAAATCCACAAGCACCCCGGACGACCAGCCCGGGACCTCGGGGACAGGGAAGGGCAAGGACAAGAAGAAGAGGAAGATGAAGTTCAGTCCGCAGGCGAACAGGATCATAGTCACGAAGGTAATGGAACACCATCAACAACTGTTCATCACCTCCGTGTCATTGGGCACCAAAAATGGAATATGGCAGGACATCATGGACAAGGTGAATGCCGTTGGAGAGCACAAGAAGACAATGGACAAGGTCAAGAGGCGATGGAATGACATCAAGCGAAAGACCAAGGAGAAACTCGCAGCCAACCAGAAGGCAGCAATGCAGACTGGAGGTGGGGACCCAACGCAACAGCTCGTGCTGGATGACATGGAGGAGCTGGAGTTGACAGTCATCTTTGTGGATACTGTGGCCGGAGTCGGGGGACCGGACACTCCTTGACAGGACACAACACAACCGCAACAGGGTGAGTGACCACTGGGTACTGGGGGGACGGGTGGAGATGGCCACGATGGCACAAATGCACAATCAAGCAGAGCACAGTGCACACCCTCAATGACTCTGGGTCATCGCCCAGATCTATAGACTGTCAGACTGTACATGTTTTCTGAATGTCAACATGTACAATGCGGTTACATACATGTGGACACATTGCAATATACCATCTCCACTTCACATTGCAGGGCCACCGTCAATACCCCCTGCAAAGCAGTACCAGCCACTCTTCACTGATGACGAGGAGGACAACCCCAGCATCGACGCACAAGCCCTCCTAGACATCATTGACATCATCCACTACTCACCTCCAGGATCAGGGCTGCACAGCTGCATCGAGGAGACCCCACCCACCATCCAAACCACCCATAAGGAGGCACACACGGCCCCGGCAGTCTCCCAAGACCCCCAGGAACAACACACGGCCTTCCATCACCGTGTGCTGGAGGGCCAGAAGGAGACGGCTGAGCAGGTGCGGGTGGGGTTCGACCTCATGGCTACCAAACTGGACGCCATCCATGGTCTCCAACAAGCCCTGACTGACATAGCTGGAGTCATGACGCAGAGAGAAGAACACCTGTCCGCTCTGGGGGCTCCAGCAATACCAGCCGTGAGCTGGCACACATGCGGAGGCTCATGGAGGACATGGTGCGGATGGAGGCGGAAAGGATGGCAGCCACCGCTGCACACCAGCCAAATGTAGCTGGGATCTACTATGCCCTGCAGATCCCCATCATGGCATTGCTGCCACAAGGCATGGCGATGATGAATGCTGCTACCCCCACACCATCCACATCTCTGCCCCCTGGTGTGCCATTGCTTCACAGTGTGGCAGACGTATCCACTCCGGCACCTGATGTGTCAGTGGCACACAGTGCCTCAGCCGGTACTGCAACACCCACAGATAGGGCAGAGCACACATCCGGTGATGAGGACGTGGATGAGTTTGTGATCAGGAGGCACTAGCATTAATTTGCGCCACCTGGCCTGTTTCTGCTTGGTGCCGACATGGCCCCATAACCTTCCACTGACCCCCAATACACTCCGATGCACTCACCTTGGACAGCTACATGGACTACCATATCCTTTTTGATGACCAATGCCACGGCGACCAGACTGTGGATTGTACCCTTCCTCTCCTGCAGTACTTGTCATCCCCGGATGGACTCTGGCTGGCCCTCCACGGGCCCATATTGTGTAGTGTGCTTGGCATTGCCCTGTACCACTCCAGCTGCAAAACTGAACTGGATGTGCAATAAACATCCAGTAACACACTGCTGTGTTATGTCTTTCATCATTCCTGTATGAATGTGTGGATGAATGTAGGGACATTGATTTCCCTTGCATTAATGATGCTCATCCTGTGGGATGCAAGTCAGAGGGTGCTACATTGCATATTGTGTACCGGGTGCCGTGTACACTACAACAGGGACACACGCATCAGTCACTTCCATGTCCAGACATGGACTGAATCACGCCCAGAACCCACGAGTCATTGTTGCAAGCCCTGCGCTGGTCCAGCGTATGGCAGGCCAGACCACTCCACTTACGCTCCGGGGGGGGCCCTCGTTGCTACCCGTCGCAGGCATACTCGCTGGTGGTGGGCAGGTCACTGGTTTAGTTGTTAGCATGTCACAGCCACTCACTGAGGGCAGGTTTGCACACACACCACACCCATCCGGCACAGGCGTTGCAGGCCATGTGACTCCGCCAACATATGGGGCCAACGACGTCACATTCCCCTCTGCCGGTGGTGACTGGATGACGGATGCTCCACGGTTCTCAATCATAAAGGGCCCATGAGTTGTTGCACACAGGGTTAGTGGCACCTTAGGCCTTGCGGCCGTCATGGGCCTACTACCACGTGTCGCTGGCTGGGGTTGCACAGGGTTAGTGGCACCCGAAGCTTTGCGGCCGGCACAGGCACCCCGCCACGGGACGGTGACTTTGGGTGCACTGAGGTAGGGGCACCTTAAGTGCTGAGTGGGTGTGCTGCCTGCGGTGATGTCCCGTCCCGGCGGTTCGGACAGCTCAGGTTTTGTGTGCCCTGCTGGACCGCAGTGTAGGCCAGAGCCAGTGGGCAGCTCGCGCCTACTGCCACGTGTCGTTGCTTCAGGGATTACAGAGTTAGTGGCACCTATTGGGCTGAGCGGGTGTGCAGCCTGCGGTGAGGCCGGGTGCACTGGTATGTCTTCTGCCATGGAGTAATAAAGACCCAGCACCAAACGTGAGACCTGGTGGCCTGCAGGGTGGGGCTGCATGATGTGGAGGGTGCCATGTCTGCGGGCCCCGGGCTTGTGGCTTGCAGCAGTACATGGTGGGACCTCTTGTCTGCACGCCGGTGGCGGAAGGTGAGCAGTGAGGCCTGGGTGTGCATGGGCGGGCATGCTCCGATGGGCGGCGGGAGGGGTTGGGGTGCCCTTGCCTGGGTGTGCATGGGTGGGCCGGCAATGTTGTCTTGTGCAATTGTGTGTACTGTGCCAATCATGTATCTGGACTCTGTTTCAGATGACGGGCCTGTCTCAGATGTGTGACCTGGTGAACTGCAATACATACCAGCAAGTGGTTGGAGACACACCGGTGTCAGCAGGTGAGCAGTGTGGCCTAGGTGAGCAGGGGCGGCACTCTCACTCTCTCTCCCCCTCTCTTCTTCTCTCTCTCTCTCTCTCTCTCTCTCTCTCTCTCTCTCTCTCTCTCTCTCTCCCCCCCCTCTTCTTCTTCTCTCTCTCCCCCTCTCCTCCTCTCTCTCTCCCCCTCTCTTCTTATCTCTCTCTCCCCGCTCTTCTTTTCTCTCTCTCTCCCCCTCTCTTCCTATCTCTCTCTCCCCCTCTCTTCTTCTATCATGCTCTCTCCCTCTCTTCTTCTTTCTCTCTCTCCCCCTCTTTTCTTATCTCTCTCGCTCCCTCTCTTCCTCTCTCTCTCCTTTGCTCTCTCTCTGTCCTTTGATGTGCTTAGGACACACCTTCTCATTATGATTTCTGTCTTGCAGGCTGTGACCTACGGATTGTCCCAAGGGTAGCCACCATGTGTCTTAATTTCATTTCAGTGTTCATTTGTTGCTTCGAAAGTGAATGAGTGATGCTCATTTTTGTGATGACACTTGCATGACACCAGTTGTGATTGTGCGACATCATGCATATTATTTTGTACATGTTTAGGTGTAGCTGATGTGGCATGTCTTTGGTCGGGGGTGCCGGGGAGGGGGGGTCCTGGGGGTGGTGGCGGCGGGAGTTGTTGCCCTTTCGGCCCTCCGAGTTGCATATTTAGTTGCCCGGGTGCATCTGTTGTTCTTCAGGTGTGGCTCTGGGCTGGGCTCCCTTTTGTGGTGCAGGCTGTGGTCCGACTTTGTACCAGGTCACAGCAGGTGTTATTTTCCTGCTGCTAACGTGCCTTATCGCCTGTTTTGTGTTCTTATCGCAGTTCTGGCTGGTCGTTGTGAATGTTGTCGAGTGGTGTTGTCACGGCTTTTGGCACGGGTACGCCTACTCTGCATCTCATTAGCGATAGCTGCGGGGGTTATTTGTGGCGATGTTTTTTGCGGCTGCTATCGTGGGTAAACTGGTGCTGTGGGATGTTAACATCAGCTTCTGATTGGGGCGATAAGTTTATCGCTACTTTGGCTGCAATAAAGTGCCGTTGACTCAGCGATAGATCCTTGTGAATATGCCCCTAAGAGTTATGAAATACAAATCTAGTAACGAGAAATAGCGAAATGAACCAATAATATTTATCTATGTTTTATGAGTTTTTTACAAAAGTAGAAAGAAAAGAAAGGGAAAGAAATAGAAAGAAACAGAAGAGGTACAAAGAAATCCATAAGTTTTAGGAAAGTGATGAGTGTGAAGATAGAAAAGTAGTAAAGGGTAACCAAAGTAAATCATATTACATTTTTTGAGATACCAAAGAAGATGAGACAGTACATATTTTATGTTCGTCACAAATAAGATTCCACCAAACCAATAAGCATAATTTAGAGTTATCTTTCCAAACAGGTTGCATAACTTTAAAAGCAAGTGCAATAAAAAGATCAAATATTAAAGGTTTTGAAGAAAGAGTACATTGTGTGCCAGCACAGGGGAAAAGGACAGAAATGCACAGTATCTGATACATACGGCACACTGCTTCACTTTTCTTTTGCCGAAAGGCAGTGCAGCAGGAAGGCCTGCAGCGCTGTCCTATGACAACAACTCATAATTGAGGCCCTCAATGTGCTGTTCATAGTGCTTGCTTATACTCTTTAGTCGCCTCTCTGGTCCGGTGGTAATCTTTACGCCAGGTGCTCTCTAAAACTTTGAAGGACCATTGGCTGATGGAACATAAAATAAAGAAGGTCTGTTTTGCTGTTATCCTGCCTGTTTGTACTTCTTCACACTGGCGACGAGCAAAGAAGATTGGACCCAGCAAGATCATCATTAATTTAATGACCAGAAACAAGAGGATTGATTCCAGCGAGTTCATCTCCTCAGATGATCAAAAAGAGCTGTAAGGCCTGTCTTTCTTCAGCAAGACATTAACAGGTATGAAAGCGTTTTCCTGACCAGGCTTACTTTCCTACGGGGTGCCGTTTTCTCAGCCACATTGGAAATCCACAGATTAGTATTTTCAACAGCTGACTCCAGGTCTTCTTCTAGCCACGGGGGCTTCCCCAATTAGCAACAGATGGAGAATATTAATTTGGGCTTTGGAAAGCTTTGTCCTAGTAATGCTATTGGTAAAGGAACTGAAAATGTTTGAGACTCCTGCCAGTGTTAGCCTGAAACTAATCTGACAGTGATCTGACCAACTGGTTAGTTTGCACTTCATTTGTGATACAAATTCTTCATTCACAAATAACAGGTCTAAACAATGTACAGCCACGTACGAATGAGGATTAATAAATTGGGATAAATTATGAATCTTACACAAGGCAATAAGACTATTGGTATTAATTGTGCTAGTCTCATCTACTTTAATAATAAAATGTCCTAGCAGTTATATTTGTTGTTCAAATTCATATCAAATATTAGTTGCAAGCTGAGGTGGGCAATAAACCAGAACACTGGTGACCGAGGAGGTCACTGAGGGGGTAGGTGTAAATGCTAAAACCTCAGATTGTGAGCTATTTGTGAGAGAAATCAAAGAGACCTTCAAGTCATTACAAAAAACAGTAGCCACACATACCACGTAATTCCCAGTCTGTATGGGTAATTCTTAATCCCTCAGACACAGTCGTTGCAATATCAGAGGTGTTATGTTCATGTAGCCACATTTCTGCTATACAAGCAAATCAAGCTGTAATTTTAAAATGAGATTGTACATATTGAGGAATCTATTTCACATTAAGAGGGGCAACTATTTTAGATTACGCAGAAACATAAGGTTATCATCAAAATGTTTGTGACAGAATTGCCAACCTTAATGTCACCAGGAAAGGAATCATAGCCCTTAGGGTATTCCAATTATTCTTGATATTACCTGTAATATTTGGAAACAGAATATCAAATAGTGTCAACTAATTCTGGTGTAATTTGGCCTGGACCTGTCTCGGTCCAAACAAACTTGAATTTGGTGTTCTGCCGGTGTACTGAAGGAGTTTGTGGTAATTGCCTTTGCATTGCTCTCTGCTAGCCAGCTGCACTCACATGGAACACATTACCTTTAGGACTCTAGAATGTAAAGAGTGCTTGGTCCGGTTGCCAAGTACTGAGAGCCAGTTGCTGCTGGCTGTTCTGTGGCTAGGACGTTGCTGTACCTTGAACATAAAATAAAGAAGATCTGTTTTGCTGTTATCCTGCCTGTTTGTACTTCTTCACACTGGCGACGAGAAAAGAAGATTGGACCCAGCAAGATCATCATTAATTTAATGACCAGAAACAAGAGGATTGATTCCAGCGAGTTTATCTCTTCAGATGATCAAAAAGAGCTGTAAGGCCTGTCTTTCTTCAGCAAACGTCCTAACACAACTGAGTCACCTTAAAAAATCTTAAGGTACTGTGCGCTGATTTTTTCTTAATTAAAAAGATGTATTCCTGGACCTCACCCTTCACATCTTTCTCTATTTCCCTTGACTTATTTGCTGCGTTAAGCCAGACCCCACTGCGCCTCACGCACCCTCTTTACAGCACATTTTTTATTTTACAATTGGATATTGTACTTGGCAAAGGAGACATTTCCAGAGACCTTCGGCAAGCGTTTCACGAGTATTATTTGACTACCTGCTCACGGTGAACGCCTCGCTGTCTTCTTGGAATCCTTTCTTTCCGCCACAAAGACTGACTGTGACGTCTTAATCAGCGTGACACATCATGCTCCTCTACGCTCCTGTTCTAACTCCCAATTTAAGGGTAACACAAGGATAAAATGCTACCGTTGTGACATGTTAGGTCATCTTGCCAACGACAAGTCATGTCCTGCTCTCACTTCTAAGTGTCATAACTGTGGAAAAGTTGGGCATCTAACCAAAGCTTGTAGAGCTAAAAAGAATAAGTCAAGCAGGCGTGTCAAGGAGGTTTTGGTTGAGAGTGGAAGTGACTCTGATGACAATGAACTACACTGTGGGGAGGTTATTACACCAATTGGTAAAAACAAGAGTAAGGGCCCTGTTGATGTGGTCCTAGTGAATTATTGCAATATTAAGATGCTCATTGACTCTGGGGCAAAGATCTCTCTGATTCCTAAGGAGTTCTTTGAATTGAAACTGCGTGGGAAAGTGAAGATTTGCAAGCCGGATATAAAACCTTTAGCCTTTGGTGCTCAACCTATAAAATTATTTGGCTACTTCATGGACAATATTGAATACAAAGGTAGGCTAACTGCAGGGAAGATATATGTTTCATGCAGAGATGACAGCATAATCAGCTGGTTTCACCAGGCCGACCTAGGTGTGTCTTTAGTTCCTGGTGGTGATCCCAGCATTATCCTCAGAGACAGCTCCTCACAATCTGTTCCTTCAAAACTTGTCCCAAGTGAGAGCTGTGCAAGTGTAATTTCTAGTGTGAGTGATTCGTGCTGTGTTCTACATTCTGAATGCAAAGAAGTCTTCTGCGAGAGATTGGGTTGTCTATCGGGTTACAAACAAAGATTATACTAAAGTCTGATTCTCAACCCGTCACATGCAAAGAACACAGTGTACCTTTGGCTATGAGGGAGTCTATGCTCTCCGAGCATGAGAAATTAAAGAAAGAGGGTATCATTGTTGAAACATAGGCTAGTGAGTTCGGGCTCCAGTGGTTCTAGCACGCAAAGCCTCTGGCGAGGTACGCTCGTGTGTGGATATTCGCGCTTTCAACCTTGCGGTGGTCACTGACAGGTACCCTCTCCCAAACATCACTGAAATGTTAGCCCAGTTGAGGGATGCACGCATCTTCTCCACTTTAGATCTCCGTGCTGCATATCATCAGGTCAAATTTGATGATAAGTCCATTGACTTGACTGCCTTCATTACCCCTTTTGGAACATACAAGTTCACAAGTCTTCCTTTTGGCTTGATCTCTGCTGCCTCTGTTTTTCAGAGAGTCATGGAAGATATGTTGAGTGATGTGGAGGGAGTCAAGATATACCAGGATGATGTTTTGATCCATGGCTCGTCTCAGAGTGAACATGATGCAAGACTGAGGAGTGTGCTTGAACGATTCAGTGCGAGAGGTCTAACTCTGCTTGAAAATAAATGCAAGTTTAATCTTTCTGAAATTGATTACTTGGGTCATCCTTTGACCAGTGATGGAGTTAGGCGCAGAGATCGTCTGGTGAAAACTATTGAGGAACTTCCCTTCCCGCAGTCCAGAGATGAACTAGTAACCTTCCTGGGAATGGCTGAGTACTACAATAAATTTGTTGAACGGTTTGCCTGCCGTACCTTTGTTCTCGGGTCCCTTTTAAAGAAAGGTGTGAAATTCTCCTGGTCTACTCAGTGCCAGTTGAAATTTGAGGGAGTCAAGAAAGCTTTTTGTTCTGTCCCCTCTCTACAGAGCTTTGACACTTCTTCAAGCTCCATTCTCGTAACTGATGCCAGTTCAAGAGGCTTGGGTGCTGTTCTTAAACAGACTAGGAATGGCCGGGAAAAAAACATCCTGTTTCTCTCAAGAGCTCTCACTGGTTCAGATCTTCAATATTCGGTAATTAAAAAGGAGGCGTTGTGCATTTTCTGGGGAATCAAGAAGCTCAAGATATTCCTCTGGGGTACCTCTATTGTTATTCATTCAGATCATAAACCTTTAAAGGATCTATTCTGTAACAAGTCATTAGACGCTGTCTCCTCACGGATATGTAAGTGGGTCATAGCACTCCAGGACTTTGTTGTAAAATACATCCCCGGGGTGGATAACAAAGTGGCAGACTGTCTTTCTCTCTTGGTTCCCAAACAAGCTGACGAAACCTCTCCTGACCCTGAAGATACCTGGGAAATTGATGAATTCAAAGTATGTGAGGTGGTCGAAGGTGTTGTTTCTGAGTCAGAGTGGAGAGACTCTATGAAAAGTGACCTTGACTTACTTGATGTGTACAGATTAATGTCAGAAGGGTGAACGGGTATCAAGAGATTAACTGAAGGAAGTCCGGAAATTCTGGAATGTAAGGAACGAACTTTTGTTGAGTGGTGATTTACTTTGGAGGGGAACGCATCTTGTCCCTACAACATCTCTCAGACAGAAAATAGTACGTTTGGCTCATCTGGGCCACCAAGTCATCTCCAAAACTAAGGAGAGGGTTTGTCTGCATTTCTGGTGGCCCGGCATTGATATTCTTGTAGAGCGGATGGTGAGAGATTGCATGGAGTGCAATGCCTGTGATAAAGTTAGCAAAACTAGGGTTTAACCAATGATTATACGAGAGGCTCCCAACCGTTTTTGGCAGCATGTGGCCTTAGATTTGATGGGGCCTGGCTGCTCCAAGACAGGTCAATCTTATGTTCTCATCTTAATTGACAAGTTCTTCAGATGGCCGGAGGTCAAAGTCACACAGAGCATAGAAACTAAAGATTTCATAAAGTTCTTAGAGGATATTTTCTGCAGGGAAGGTCTTCCTAAATCTCTCCTGACTGACTATGGTGTACAGCTTGTATCAAGAGAGATGGAGGAGTTGTTGGCCAAGAAAGGAATTGAACACAAGCGTTCTTCTCTCTATCATCCAGAAAGTAACGGAATGGTAGAGAGATTCAACCGTGTTCTGAATGAACCAATTCAACTTGCCAAAGAACAAAACTGTGACTGGAGGGATGTAATTGTTGAGCGAGTTATGGTATACCGCTTAACTCCACATTCTACCACTGAGAAAGTCCCTTTTGAGTTGTTTAGAGGGCGCACTCCTAATACACACATGTTTCAAACTTGGATGAGAGGGAAAGGTGCTGATATTGACACTTGTGAAGATGCTCAATGTCACGCTCGTCAGGATCTCAAGTAAGCTAAGAGAAAGGCCAACTTCGATACCAGACATGCAGTTTCTCGCACCTTGGTTAGTGTGGGTGAATGTGTGAGGGTACTCATTCCCCAGAAGTGTGGTAGTTCAAAATTCTCCCCTCCTTGTACTGTGACTAAACTATTTCTTAATGCTGTTAAACTTGATGATGGGTGTATTTGGAATTTGAGTAGAATTCCTCCTGTGCGTTCCTGTGTTCTTGATAGCAAAGATGATAAAATTGTTTCTTTTAGGGTTGTCTCTCCTCTGCGTAGGAGCACTCGCACTTGTAAAACTCCACAGAACCTACTTAACTATGTTTTGAACTGAATGTACTTTTTATTCTCTCAATGTTATATTTTGTATTGGCAGGAAGGTGTGTGGTGATTGCCTTTGCATTGCTCTGTGCTATCCAGCTGCACTCACACGGAAAACACTACCTTTAGGACTTTAGATTGTAAAGAGTGCTTGGTCTGGTTGCCAAGTACTGAGAGTCAGTTGCTGCTGGCTACCCTGTGGCTAGGACGTTTCTGTACCATGAACATAAAATAAAGAAGACCTGTTTTGCTGTTATCCTGCCTGTTTGTATTTCTTCACAGAGTTCCTATATAGCCTACTAGGGCCTAGTTCATGTCTCAGAAAAAAGACTAGAAAGCAACTCATCCGATCAGCTAATGTGTGGATAGTGGAAGAAAATACTTGGTGCATCTTATACCCACCAGCATAAAACAGATTAAAATCCTTACGCAGGGTTTTAAAATCCTCAAGTAAAATCAAGGACTCAAGTATACTTCATGTTCATATTAGATTTTAAACAATTCACACGTCGCAAAAAAATGTATAAGTATCATCAACAATGCGATTATGCAAAGATTTGCCAAACCTCTGGCAACTGGCTATCCTACTTGCTCTACCTCGTACCAATGTAAGAATATGAAGTCTCAAATTACATGTTGTAAGTTATTTTGCAGCATGTGCTTATTACAGGTTTACATAAGCACTAATGTGGATTTTAGCAGAAATTCCATGTAATGCTTTTTGCATACTTGTATTAAGACAAACATAAATTTGTTTGCATCTGTGAACATTTACTTTATACTTTTGAAGGGCTTGTACCTCTAAGTTCGACATTGATATGTCTCTATGACTTTGATTACAATCTAAAAACATTTCTTCTACCTGGAATACACTGGACTATAAATAGTTTTGGACAACAAATCATTACATGCCCACACATAAAGTGGTAATCAAAATTACCGTTGGGTAAGTCATTTGCCATTTTCTCCTAATGTCTCCCCCTCTAAATAAATGTATTCCATTAGGTATATGTGCGTTTAATAAATTCCAAGTTGTTTAATGATCTTACACTAAGATCATCGAACATAGGGGCATATTCTCAAGCCCCCATCGCCACCACAATGTCACTTTCAGTGACGTTGTTGTGGCGATAGGGGCTTAGCCCTATTCACAAGGCAGTGTTAAGCCACGTTAAGTGGCTTAACGCTGCCTTGTGAATAGGGCCCCATTCACGCTGTTTTTAGCGTGAAAGGGGCGTGCAGTGGGTGTTGCGGTGCGCGTTCCACCGCAACACCCATTGAGTTTGCCGCTAGCTCCTATTCAGAAGGGCAGCGTAAATAGGAGGTAGCGCCAAACTTGAGACCAGGAAAAATCTGGAGTTAAGGTGGCGAAACGAAGAGAAATGCTTTATTTCTCCTCGTTTTTGCTTTTTCCATATGTGCTGTCTTGTGCAGCACACATGGGAAAAGCAAAATGCCATGGTTTGTTTATGTACAGGAAGGTGTACCTTCCTGTACATAAAAAACTATTTTTTCAATGCCGTTTTGTAACTTACATGTGTGCGGCATGAAGCAGCACACATGTGAGTTACAAACTGGCATATAAGGTTTGTTTATGTGCAGGAAAGGACACCTTCCTGTACATAAACAAACCTTCCTGCTTGCAGACATCCTTGCACTCTGGTGCAAGGGTGCCTGCGTTGGCGCTAAGTTGTGAAACCTAGCGCCATCGCAGGGGGAAACGTGAGGCTGCACCATATCCTTGACAATACGGTGCCGCCTCGCCTGTCCGAAGTAGCAGAGAGAGGCGTTAAGCCAAGAAGGCTAACACCTCTCTCCGCCACTTCCTTGTGAATATAGCCATTAATGTCTAATAGCTTCAGAAGGTAAGACAATAAAAAGAGAAACCAAACAATCTTTAGGGCAATCATAACTAAATTTGTTTGTGAAGTCAGTGAAGTCAGAAAATAGGAATTCTCATTGGTTTTCTTCAAAATAATTTACATACATTTTTCTAAACTGAACAGTCCAAATTACAGCAGCAATCACATGTATGTGGAGTTCTGCTACGATGTATTCAATCCAGAGATATCTTCAAACTCTACATTGATGCTTTACATATGACACTGAGGCTCACAGAATCAACATATACCAGCTCACTGAAGACCTCCAACTACATGCGAAATCTTGTTGAGCAATAACATCCACAGCCTCAAATCCTGACTCTGACTCATCCAGAAATAGAGGACCAGCATATAACTTAAACTCACCACAGTCAAGTCTGAATGTATTCAAATAGTGAAGAGTACCATTAACTTTAATATCCAGTCATGCAATGCTCTCAGACGTGAACCTGGAGTGATTCATTCCCAAACTCAAAATCTCCATCATATTTTAGATCAACTGTACCAGTTCACTGGAAACTACATCACAAATATTACTCACAGTTCATGCTAGCAACTTCCATAACTTGCAAATTATAGTCATATTTAATGGATTCCGATTTTAAAACCCTCAGCAAAGCTCGTACTCCTCACATTTAGAGGTCACCTAATAGAACATTACTTCTAATCCTCCATTCAATCTATTACCCCTCACATCTAGATGGATGACATGCTCTTTTTGGCTGACCCACCTTACACCTTACTGACACTCTTGAAAAGCATCCTAAATGCAGCCACCATCCTTTTCAAGTGAAATTACATGCTCAATCACATCACATCTACCTTGATGGACCTACGCCGACTTACCTGGCAAGTCTGCATCCTCTCAATGATCTACTGTATCACGTACAAATCTCTTAGTCCAAACCATTCTGCATCCCAAGAACAGAACCTGAAAATCTGTGATCTTCAGATTAAAAATAAAAAAACATATACATGGAAACAACCATTATTATTCTATGATCTCATGTGTTAAAGAAATGCCCTCCTCACTTCAGAGTCATTTCAGAAAAAAAAGCCTAAACCTTGTGTTTAGACAGGAATATCTCTGGCATGGTAAATGGACATGTACCCCTCCCTTGAGTGCCTGAATGCATGTGAAACTGGTATCTGGATTTTTGTTTGGCCCTGCCTTCATGCTAATCTAGTGTGTGTTCAGAGGCCCAGGCCTATCCATGTGAAGCAAGGATCAAACCTGTTCTGTGAGCAAAGTGGCATGCCAAGTGTGCCCTCTGCGCTGTCATAACACTACTCTCCAAGCCCTAGATAAGTCTCATAAAGAAGTGATGGCAGGGTACTCATTCCTTTTAGTGAATCATTAGTATAGTGAGGCCTTTTTTCCTTTGTCAATATGGAGCAGTCTTGTTGGACTTGGCCCTTTTTGTCTAAAGTTCCCTAAACTTATTGCCTTCCCCCTAGACTTTTTTTCTGAGATGGTGTTGCTAACTTAGATGCTTTGGGCACTTTGCCACTGCTGATCAGTGTCAAAGTGCAAGTGCTCCCTGTATAAAGTGTAATGGTAATTGGTTGTCAATGATTAGTATGTTTGCCTTACTAGTAAAGTTCCTAGTGAAGTGCACTATGTGTGCCAGGTCTAATAATGCAAATGCTACTAGTGGGCCTCCAGCACTAATTAAGCCACCCACACAGGTAGCCCTAAAGAGAGAACTCAGGCCTGCCACTGCAGTGCCTGCGCCAAGTTTGTTAAACTGCCCTGTTGTCCTGACAAGTGCACCCACTTGCCAGGCCTTACCTTCCCCTTTTTATGCACATCAGACACCTCTATGGTAGGCCCAAGGTACCCCCTGGGCAGGGTGCAGTGTATGCGAAAGGTAGGACATGTACTGAGGTGTGTACCATGTCCTGACAGTGAAATACTCTCCATTTCTTTTTTCACTGTTGAAAGGCCATCTTGCCCATAGGACAGAATGGGAAGGCTGTGTAATATGTTTCCAGCCTATCTTACCATAGGCTTAAGATGGAGAGGTGTAGTTTAGTTGCATTACATTGCATTACAAACTGCCTGATTGTAGCATTACGCATTGCATTATTTTTGCATTACGAACTGCCTGATTGTTGCATTACGCATTGCATTATTGTTGGCATTACGAACTGCCTGATTGTTGCATTACGCATTGCATTATTTTTGCATTACGAACTGCCAGATTGTTGCATTACGCATTGCATTATTTTTGCATTACGAACTGCCGGATTGTTGCATTACGCATTGCATTATTTTTGCATTACAAACTGCCTGATTGTTGCATTATGAATTGTGTTATTTTGGTATTATGAACTGCCTGATTGTTGCATAACGAACTGCATTATTTCTAAATCACGAAGTGCCTGATTCTTGCATTACAAACTGCATTGCATTGCATTAGGACTACATTGGATCATCTAGAATTTCTCATTAATACTGCAAGAACCTACAAGGGCTTGCTGGCCTAATAACCGGCCAGGTGAAATATTTAAGAAACGCATATGTTGGATTATTATCGTGTGGTTTTTATAAACATATAATAGTTTTTTTTATGAATCTCGTGTGGAGTTTATTTGTGGTATGATCACTGGGTTACTGAGAGCATGGTTGCAAATACTTTACACATTTGCCTTGGAGATAAGCCTGGCTGCTCGTGCCAAGCTACCGAGGGGGTGAGCAAGGGCTATCTTAGAAGGTGTCCTTCCTTTCCCTGGCTTAGAAGTAAGGATCTCTATTTGGACTAAGGTACCTACCTCAGCCAACTAGAGACCTCCAGTTCCAACAAGTCTCTACTGACCCCTCTTGTGAAAGTTGCTGCTCTTATGCGAACCTCAGACCCTTGTACTGACATTCTGCATGCATGTAGAGTGCATATATGTGCAGAGGATTTGCAGCACCTTTGTGGTCGTAGGGTTCTGTGACAAAGTGGACCCTTTTTGGATTGACTTAGTTAGACTGGAACACTTTTGAGGACAGATACAGTTTCCCCAGATAGTGGATGTGTATTGACTGCAACCCTGTGAATGGAGGATGGAAACCAAGACAGAAGAGAGGGAGGATGGAACCAGGGTTACCCTTAGCAATTCAATCAGATCCTTTTTAACAGAAGGCTCCTAAATAGTTCTTCCTGAGCACTACCATTTGGTGAATGGTATGTGTGTGGGGTTGGACTACAGTATTTGTTGTTCACGAGGAGGACGTTTCTAGACAGGGCCTGTCATTTGTCTGTCACAGCTAACTATTTGAGAAAGGCTGATGACAGCCTGTTGGAGATATCTTAGACTTTGCTTACCCTAGCTTTGGATGCACCCTCTGGAATCCAGCCTCATTGCTACTTGCTGTGAGAGCCATCAACTTGTACAGAGTGTGTGTCTAAGAAAAAAACTGAAAATTACATTTGCAAGAGAAATAATCCATATTGATTCTGAAACCTTAGACAGCAGATCCACTTCCCCTATCAGGAAATTAGTTTAAAAAAAGTGGGATCCAAACAACCCTACTCAGTTCCAGTTGAAAGTTCTTCATGACCTAGAAAGAGAGTGTTCCACAGAATACTGAAAGGACTGCTAAGTAGCTACATAACAGCGAGTCTTCCACAGGAGAGGGGAAGTCACCTGAACTCTGGACTTGTTGCTGGAGGAGGTGACTGTCTATTTAGTGCCTAGAAGCCTGCCTTCCTGCTGAAAGAGGGAGGAAAAGTGTCAGGTTGTGTAGGAGGAGAGGTTGTTAAAGAGGAGACGCCCAACATGTTCCCAGCATGAGGAATGACAGGAGGAAGTGGGCAGAGGGAAAAATACCAGGAGTGACCCATGTTGTGAGAGGTGCCCCCCTGGCTGTTGCTGCTGTGAATTGCAGCACAACTTTTGAGACTGAAGCCAGGAGCGACTGATGATGTGTGGTTGTGTGAGGTACTGGATCTCCCGAGAAGTTCCCATGGTGAACTGCCTCAAGGATTTGACTAGCGAAGGACAATGTGTCATCTTGAAACCTGTCATAGGATTGTGAGACTGGTGCTGCCACTGCCTGACATTGGAAGCAGAGGATCCCCCTTCGGTGAAACCCCCAATCAGCTCAGAGGCTGCAGCTGTTGAACACGCACACCTGTTGAAGACACGGCCCAGAGATTGCAACTGCTGTGACCAATCGCCCTTCTGCACTGGGTGTGGAAGAACGCAGTTACTGAAGATGAGTGCCCGACATGCAGACCTATAGTTCTGCCACCACAACCCCGGCATTAACAAAGCCATCACTGCAGAACTAACCACTTAAAGGGTTAGAGAGTGCTATGATTAACACAACAGTACAAACAATCAACAAAGGAGTGTATTGAGAGTAATACCAAAAAGTAAGAGCAAGAATGCTGGTAATCGCAGTAAATTATTACTGTTTGAAAAATAACCATTTGGTTTTTATAAAAGCCCTCACTCACCAACCTGGTTGGTGACATGCTTCATCATTGGGTCCCACCAGGAGTGGCCGAGTGCCACCCTAGTGTGCTGCGACGCCAGTTTACTGCGGAGCTGGTAAAAAACGTGTGAAGTAAAAGTGAATTTAGTGAAATTTAAATATGTCCAATTGTGTCAAAAAAACCTTTATTACTTTTGCCAATCAGACATGGATACAAATATCTGTGTGGGGTAACAAACTAACAATATAAGTTTATATTATCCCTGAAGGTGCGGTCAACATGTTTCTGCCTACATGAATATTAATCAGGCTTTCGTCAGGACCAAAAGTGTAAGGAGTGAAGAACCCGGCGGTATGGGCACGCTAAGTCTCACCCTGACCATGGGTTCACAAGTGTTAAAAATATCAAAAAAACACTTGGAGTAGATTCCGTCAGGTTACGAGAGGAACAGAGTTTATTCTATCCAAAAAAGAGGAAGGTTGTGACAAACAGAGACGTACAACATCAAGAGACATAAGAGACAAACATTATTGCGTCAATATACATCTGGAAAATGTCACAAAAGATAAACATGCATACGTGCTCTTCGAGGTGCACTTATAGTAGCGATAACAGGAACGTTGGTATTGCTATCTGTAGACTAGTGCAAATGAAGAGGACTGCCAATAGGGTCCCCTTGGAAAAATAAAAAGAAAGCGATCCCACATTGATTAGAGGGGGATCCAAGTGCCCACGTAACATTATGTACTAGCAGGTGAGCTAGGCCATCGTGTAAGCGGCCAAACGTCAAAAATGCTACTGGGCAAAACGAAATTAGATAAAGAAGTGTTATATTCTTACAAGAAGGTGCAAAGATTCAATGCACCATGGGTCACGTGAGGGGGGTGGTGGCGGAATGGCACACCCTAAACAAGAGAAAGAAAACAGAGAAATAGCAAGGAAAATAAATATCGGCACCAAGTTTAACACGAATGAATACTTATCTGGTGATTGAAGAGGAACTCACGCCTACAGCGCCAGGCACCCATTATGGACCTAGGCACTCCCTCTTCATAAACGGACCCCGACGATGGAGAGTTGGCGTTCCTGTGCGGAAATATAGAGCCAGGAAGGACGGTCACGTGGGACGACGCATAACATTTTTGCAGCGAACATTTAGATACTCTCATCTTACTTAGATGCGAACTTATCTTGGATTTTTGGAAATAGACGCCCATTTTCCGTTTTCATTTTTATTCGGGACACTTTCCTTGTTGTCCTTTCACCATAGCAACCAGCCAGGCGGGCCTCAGACACAGCTGTATTCCGCTATTGGCTCAGTCTCTCAGCGCCACCACCCCCCTCACGTGACCCATGGTGCATTGAATCTTTGCACCTTCTTGTAAGAATATAACGCTTCTTTATCTAATTTCGTTTTGCCCAGTAGCATTTTTGATGTTTGGCTGCTTGCACGATGCCCTAGTTCACCTGCTAGTACATAATGTTACGTGGGCACTTGGATCCCCCTCTAATCAATGTGGGATCACTTTCTTCTTATTTTCTCAAGGGGACCCCATTGGCAGTCCTCTTCATTTGCACTAGTCTACAGATAGCAACACCAACGTTCCTGTTATCGCTACTATAAGTGCACCTCGAAGCGCACGTATGCATGTTTATCTTTTGTGACATTTTCCAGATGTATATTGACGCAATAATGTTTGTCCTTTATGTCTCTTGATGTTGTACGTCTCTGTTTGTCACAACCTTCCTCTTTATTGGATAGAATAAACTCTGTTCCTCTCGTAACCTGACGGAATCTACTCCAAGTGTTTTTTTGATATTTTTAACACTTGTGAACCCATGGTCAGGGTGGGCCTTAGCGCGCCCATACCGCCGGGTTCTTCACTCCTTACACTTTTGGTCCTGACGAAAGCCTGACTAATATTCATGTAGGCAGAAACATGTTGACCGCACCTTCAGGGATAATATACGAACTTATATTATCAGTTCGTTATCCCACACAGATATTTTTATCCATGTCTGATTGTCAAAAGTAATAAAGGTTTTTTTGACACAATTGGACATTTTTAAATTTCACTAAATTCACTTTCACTTCACACGCTTTTTACCAGCTCCGCAGTAAACTGGCGTTGCAGCACACTAGGGTGGCACTCGGCCACTCCTGGTGGGGCCCAATGATGAAGCATGTCACCAACCAGGTTGGTGAGTGAGAGCTTTTTTTTAAAAAAAAAATTTTTTTCAAACAGTAATAATTTACTGCGATTACCAGCATTCTTGCTGTTACTTTTTGGTATTACTCTCAATACACTGCTTTGTTGATTGTTTGCCCTATTTGAGGGGAATAGGAGTGTTCCCTGTTGTATTCCCTTCCTCTCCTGTTGTTTCCCGTATATTAGCAGCGCACAGCTGTGAGAGATTTTTTCTTTTATAAAGGAGTAGCTTGAATTTCAAACCGACTACTTCCCTTCTAGATTTGTCCCTTGTGGCACATTATTTCACGATGGAAAATTTGGGTCTATCTTACCCAGAATCTGAGGTGGATGCCATTCTAGCACGCCCTTCTCTCTTTGCTGACCCCTCTATTTCTCAGGCCATCACTCATACGAGTGAATGGGATAAACTTTCAGAACTCAAAAAGAACAGAATTCGTACTATCCTACATGGTACCATTCTGACTGAATATCTTCGGATGAACACCGCACCAAAAGGCCTGCTTGTCACCAATGCAACCTGCATCTTCCTTGAAGATGCTGTGTTTAGGAAAGAGTGGGCCATGATTGCGTGGCACTGTACACGCGACTGGCTGGTGCTTATAATAAAGACAGCAGTGAGACTGTCTGAAGCCTTGATGGTCGAAATAGTACAAATCTTAAATCATTTTAAGACCACTTTGACTGGTTACAAGAAAAGACTGGATGATATAAACAAAGATATTAGTGAATATAAAGACAGTCTGACTCAAACCAAAGTTGCACAATTCCAGAAAGATCTAAAAACATTTGCTTTTAATAAAGTGTACCCCTATGCTGATCCAACCTACACACCATCTAGCAGGACTAACTCCTACACTGATAGCTCAGATGATAACTCCTCGAATAGCAGTGGATCGAGCAATAACAGCTTCAGACAAAGTCAGAGGGGTGGGACTAGGGGGAGAGCAAGGTCCTTCTTTCCACAACCAAAGTGGCCCCCATACCTAATACAAGGAGGTGGAGGTATGCACCCTATCCAATACCCACACCCTCAAATGACCCTTATGGGTTGGCACCCTGGGTATATGCCCTCTGTTCCTTTTCAGTCCAACTCTTACCGACCTCCTTTTTTAGAAAGGGGCAGAAGAGGCAGAGGCAAGAGGAGAGGACAGACACAAGTGCATTGGGAACAAGACGACCCAGTGGGCAATCACACTCGGAGCAAGCAACAACAAGCGAGCACGAGTGCACAGGGAGTCTGATTGTCAACCTCTCGGATGTAACTCTGTCCCCAGTAGAAACAAAGGTTTTAGAAAAGGGATTGGGATGTGTTCCTACTGCCCGTTTAGTTAAATTCTGCCTTCATTGTGAACTTTCCAACTTTTTCAGAAAATTGAAGGTTAAGGCGTTTTTTGAAGGGAAGAATTTAAATACCCAGGAAGACAGTACAGGTGATACCACCCTGAGGGGCACATCTACTTTCAATCCACCGCCATACACTGTGCCAGCTGAGATTACTGCCTTTGAACAGGCTGTTTTTAATGACATTGAGAGTTGGGAAGAACCGAACAAGTTAAAAAATCTTAGTGCCCAAGAATTTAGGGCAATAGAGGATCTTAGGTCCAACCCTGCAATAACTATTAAACCAGCAGACAAAGGTGGAGCAGAAGTTATTCTAAACACCACAGAATATGATTGTGAATGTCGACGACTCCTATCCGACACGAAAAACTATCAACAACTCAACAGGGACCCCTCCCCAGAGCTCATGGCCTGCATAAAAAACTTGGTGGATGAGGCGGAATTGAATGGATACATCTCTAAACATGAAGCTGTTTTCTTGACAGAGACAGATAACACCATACCATATCTCTATACACTGCCCAAAACACACAAGAATAAGATACCACCACCAGGGCGCCCGATTGTGTCAGGCATTGGCTCTCTTTTGGAACCATTGTCACGTTTCTGTGATCACTTTCTAAAACCATTGGTCCAACAAACACCTTCCTACCTTAAAGATACTAAGAGCCTTCTAAATCTTCTCAATACTCTGCAATGTGAAGTGGATCAAACCATACTAGTGACATTAGACATTGAGAGCCTATATACAAGCATACCCCAGGACGACACTATTAGAGTGCTGGGTGAAGCTTTGGATACCATTACCTGGGAATAAAACACCCCCAAAGAATTTATTATTAAGTGTGCAACATTGGCACTTAAGGAGAACTTTTTTGAATATGATGGGACCTTATTCCTCCAGTCTACCGGGACTTCTATGGGCAGCACCTTTGCCCCTAGTGTGGCGGGGTTGTATGTCCATGATTTTGAACATAGGTACATACCAAATGCCCGTAACCCTTTTATCTCCTCCATAGGTTTATGGAGGCGATACATTGATGATATCTTCATGATATGGCAAGGAACAGGAGAATGTCTGCAGGATTTCTTATCCTGGATCAACACGCTTGATCCTAATTTGAAATTCACACATACAGTGGACAGACAAGAAGTTGTCTTCTTGGATGTAGTGATATCAAAACAGAACGGGCTTTTTACCATGAAAACACATTACAAAAGTACGGCTAAGAATAACCTTTTGGAATTTACAAGTTTTTATCCCAGACCATTGCGGGAAAATCTGCCTTACGGTCAATATCTGAGATAAGAAGAAACTGTAGCCATCTGGCAGATTTCCACAAACTGTCATCAGATTTGACCACCAAACTCAAGAGTCGAGGGTACCCTACCTCAATTCTGAATAAAGGTTTTAAAAGAGCAAGAAATCAGCCCAGAGAAGCCCTTCTTAAAGAACACCCTAAAGAGCGAAATGTCATTCCCCTGACACGTGTCACTACTTTTAGCTCTGCGTCTGACACAGTGAAATAGACCATCAATAAACATTGGCGTATTATCAACAGCAATAATAGAGAATGGGAAAAAAAACCTCTTCTCTTTTAAGAAAGGACGTAGTCTTCATGACTCTCTAGTGAATTCCCGCCCAATAGAGGCACCTACTATGGAGCCTCCATCCATTACTGAGGCCTGAGGTCTACCTAAAATTACGGGGCATTTTCCATGCTCAAATTGCAGCATCTGCCATCTTGCGTCCCATACAAAAACCTTGACACTTGTAGCAGGCAAAACATGGACACAGAGGGTCCATATTAATTTTAACTCTGCAAACGTGGTGTATTTGATAACTTGCCCCTGTGATCTACGTTACGTGGGGATGACTATTTGCAAAGTCAAACTACTAATATATGCGAGCACCGCAGTAATATCAGGTACGGTAGGGCCACCACCAAACTGAGTGAACACTTTCTACAATCCAATCACACAACTAACAACATGAGATGGACAGTTATTGAACAGGTTACCACTCACAAGAACACCCAGAAAATACTTTACGAAAGAGAGCAGAGATGGGTTTACCGTCTTGGGGCACATCATAATGGACTGAATGATAATATTCCATGGTCTACCATTTTATAATCTATTCCCATCACCTTTAACACTCCCTTAACCTATTTGCCATTCTTATTCACTGTCTTGCTGTAACCTTCTTTCAACCAATGTTTGGCTCATTTATGACCATCTTGCCCTAAGCCTCATACTGTGGCCATTCTAATCTTAACATACTGAACTCCTGACCACCGTGTCATTTTTATTTACTACCATTTGTGCTGCTTTTCTCTCTTTTCCCCTGCTTGTTCTCCCCCCCCGCTTCCCCCTTTCCTCCCCCCCCCCTTCCCTCCCTGCATTTGCTCTTATTAGATCTTTGCAGCGAACATTTAGATACTCTCTTCTTACATAGATGCGACCTTATCTTGGATTTTTGGAAATAGACGCCCATTTTCCGTTTTCATTTTTATTCGGGACACTTTCCCTGTTGTCCTTTCACCATAGAAACCAGCCAGGCGGGCCTCAGACACAGCTGTATTCCGCTATTGGCTCAGTCTCTCAGCGTCACTCTGACGCATTCTAAGATACTCCATGGTGATTGGCTCAGCTTTGGCTTCGGCTTGTGTTGGACGATCCACTTTCCCAGGACGTGACGCGTCGTCCCACGTGACCGTCCTTCCTGGCTCTATATTTCCGCACAGGACCACCGACTCTCCATCGTCGGGATCCGTTTATGAAGAGGGAGTGCCTAGGTCCATAACGGGTGCCTGGCGCTGTAGGCGTGAGCTCCTCTTCAATCACCAGCTAAGTATTCATTTGTATTAAACTTGGTGCCGATATTTATTTTCCTTGCTATTTGTCTGTTTTCTTTTTCTTGTTTAGGGTGTGCCATTCCGCCACCACCCCCCTCACGTGACCCATGGTGCATTGAATCTTTGCACCTTCTTGTAAGAATATAACGCTTCTTTATCTAATTTCGTTTTACACGATGGCCTAGCTCACCTGCTAGTACATAATGTTACGTGGGCACTTGGATCCCCCTCTAATCAATGTGGGATCGCTTTCTTCTTATTTTCTCAAGGGGACCCCATTGGCAGTCCTCTTCATTTGCACTAGTCTACAGATAGCAACACCAACGTTCCTGTTATTGCTACTATGAGTGCACCTCGAAGAGCACGTATGCATGTTTATCTTTTGTGACATTTTCCAGATGTGTATTGACGTAACAATGTTTGTCTTTTATGTCTCTTGATGTTGTACGTCTCTGTTTGTCACAACCTTCCTCTTTTTTGGATAGAATAAACTCTGTTCCTCTCGTAACCTGACGGAATCTACTCCAAGTGTTTTTTTGATATTTTTAATACTTGTGAACCCATGGTCAGAGTGGGCCTTAGCGCGCCCATACCGCCGGGTTCTTCACTCCTTACACTTTTGGTCCTGACGAAAGCGTGATTAATATTCATGTAGGCAGAAACATGTTGACTGCACCTTCAGGGATAATATATGAACTTATATTGTCAGTTCGTTATCCCACACAGATATTTTTTTCCATGTCTGATTGGCAAAAGTAATAAAGGTTTTTTTGACACAATTGGACATTTTTAAATTTCACTAAATTCACTTTCACTTCACACGTTTTTTACCAGCTCCGTAGTAAACTGGCGTCGCAGCACACTAGGGTGGCACTCGGCCACTCCTAGTGGGGCCCAATGATGAAGCATGTCACCAACCAGGTTGGTGAGTGAGGGCTTTTATAAAAAACAAATGGTTTTTTTCAAACAGTAATAATTTACTGCGATTACCAGCATTCTTGCTCTTACTTTTTGGTATTACTCTCAATACACTCCTTTGTTGATTGTTTGACCTATTTGAGGGGAATAGGAGTGTTCCCTGTTGTATTCCCTTCCTCTCCTGTTGTTTCCCGTAACATAACAGTACTTCTTTTCTTGATTTGAAAGGAATCCTAAGTTTGAAGAAGTAAATGTCAGTTGTGGTTTTATCAGGGGATTCTCTCAATTCGGCCCACAGGATTAGCCATGAGTTGCTTCTCAATTTACTTCTGGAAATGACAGTGATTTGCAGATGTTAAGCAGTATGGGATACTCTGAACTATGTGCAATGCTGCCGCCTCATATCTATTCATTTGCTCAGGCTATTTGTTTTGTTAGATGGACAGGGTCTCTTTTCATAGCAGTCTTTATGGAGTTAGTTTTGTATAAAGACTGGGGGGACAATAGACGAATGACACTGCTAAAAAGTATGTTCAATCGACACACACTGCCCAGGTGCTGCACATTAAGCAATTTATTTGTCCTTTCGATAGTGATGAAATGTGTTTCTTTTGGGAGAGATTAAATGTCCAATCAGCATGGAGTTCCGCACTCGCTATAACCATATCCACTAGAGAGAAAGTGCAAGTTCAGTTTAAGGCTTGGAATTATACTGATACCTGCCTAGTAGGAACATGATATTCACTGTTTCGTTGATGATTCAATGATGTCAAAAATAACAACATAAAAATAAAGCTATACCTCTGAATACTCCAAAAAATAACAAGTGAGAATTCATAATCCATGTTCTGGAGTCCTTCTATCATCTTTAATCTGCTGGGAGGGCTGATAGTCCACAAGGAATTTGAGTTGCCTTCAAGTTCTGCTATCGTGATATCTTCAGTCCCATATCCTTCCAGAAACTGCAAGGCAGGCTGCAAATACAATGAGAAAAACATGACTGTAATAATTGGCTGGACAGTTTTCTGAACAACTCTCTACATAGTAAGAGCTGATGGCGTTTTCACCTTTTCACTTTTAAAGAGACAAGTGAGTGAAATCAGTGAGGAGAAATTAAAAATAAATTAATATTTATTAGAAGTTGAAGTGTGGGCATTTACCAATAAGGGCACTTATACCTTAACATATAGGCTTAAGGAGGCTGCACATAATTAATTGTAACTTGTATAGAATAACTGCAAATTCTGCGATATAAATGTGGGTGAGATCAGAGGTTGGAGGTCAATTAAACCAGAACCAATTAAAAAATCTGGGTTCTTTGTGCAAAAAATCTTTTTGCTAGATCAGGTAAAAGGAACTATGGATTATGTCTAGAAAACTTTAGAGCTTTTTCCCCAGTTAACCCAATAATTCTGTGGTGGTCCAGTGTCACTACAAATACATGCCTCATTGACTTGTGGGTAGGACATGCAATTCAGGAAATCCATGGCATGTGTGAAAATGATTTGATTTCTTTGGGATCTGCAAAACCCACGTATTTATTTATTTGTCTTCTGTAACTCACACATGCAAATAGACAGGTATACTACAACGTTGAGGGGAAGGAATACAGAGTTAGAGAAGCTCTAATAAAACAAATAGTTCTTGAATTTGTCCATTATGGTGGCTGGCTTATGTTTTCCTCACAGAGACGCTGGCAAAGAGTTCCATCGAATGTGAGCCAGGTATGAAGAAATTTGACTGCCCTGTCTTTGCTGATGGCACCTAGGAAGCTGGTGACTGATGACTTAGTTGTTCTATGAAGCACAACATGTTTGTGAAATGGTACATAGTATTTTTGCCCGCTTGTAGGATAAAACCTATTTAGATAGTTGCATGTTTTGTGAATCATGGATTAGGGTATCAATAAAATCCTTCCAAAGGTGAAGCCCATGCCTCTCAATTTTAGACAATTGTTTGGGATCTGCCAAATTACTGCCCAGTTCAGCTATTTCCTCAGGGCCTTTTGAAAAGCTAAATTTCTAACTTTCTACAGGGATTAGAGAAATGTGTTTCTCATTTGTTGAAGATTTTCTATGCGGCACCAAGTGTCCCTAGTTTTGCATCCACAAGTAAAAGGAAATCGTTTCTCTGCACTTATTGGACCTGAACCATTCCGAGAATATATTGCACTGTTTTAAATTCATGAGTTAAAGAGCCTGACCAGTAGTTCACTCTTGCAATCTACAACTGTGTTCATCATTACCCATGCCACATTAACACATGATTAATAACCCCTTGACCTCTAGAATAATTTCTAATGACCCAATCATTACATTAGTCTTATGCTGAACTAATCGGACCACAACTAACCACAAAGTACAATCATTTGGCTCAATGGCGGACCATGACCTGTAGTGGAAGCTTTGCAGGCTTTGGTGGTTACAAAACATATGCCATTTAGTCTATCTCCTGGACATGTTATTCTAGAACACTGGTCAAATATTCAGCAGCAATATTAGCTTCCACTACACAACAATATTTCTAGACTTTGTTACAAAACCACTTGTGTTCTTCTACGCATGCTTCAATACCAATAACCACTAAATAATTTAAAGGTTGGACCTTGATTGGTTTGTCATAATAAATCAAGTAGTAAAAAGAACATTGTCCAGCCATTGTCAAGAACTCAAGTGTGTTTGTCAGTGTAGCATCCTGTCATCTAAAAAAACACAAATAAAGTGTGCACTGAGGGCAAATGATGTGTTTTACTTACGGTGTTACCGGAAAATTGCCTCATCAGCGAACCATATTCTGTACCATTCATATCTCTGAGCTGGTTCTGTTGAGCACTCATTGTGAAGATAGGCTGCAAAACAAGAAGTAAGCAGAACAAATTACCACCACAGTTTTAAACAAGACCTAACAGTTTTACCTAAAAAGTAAACTCATTTAATTTTAGCTCACAATAAGGAAACCAATCCATGTATTATGACAGAAATATTTTCCTGGAATCTACACATCAATTGGGGCACACTCATGATCTGAAAACATTCAAGTCATCATGGATGCGCTGAGAGATGCTACGAGACAGCGAGCTTTTGGTGTGGTGTTACAGGCCTAAACCTCCATCTCTGCTGATGGGTTTGCCACCTTTGTGGGGCTTTGTAGTGTGTTGTTATTATTTTATCCTTGCGCTGTACCTCAGCGCGAGGATACTTCGTGCCCTTCTTGTATATGCTTAAACAAGATTCCATGATCGGACGCTGCTCGATGCGTTCCAGGGTTCTGACAACGTTAGTCAGTTGTCTGGAGTCCTGGTGTGCAGCGGGAGCATCTGGTTGTGGGTGCTATCGGTTTCTGCAATAAACTTCTAGCTTATTGCAAAAAGAAGCCTCCTGACTCATTACCACATTTGGCAACGAGTGGACCACCATCCAAGCTTTCCTTACATTGGCACCTCCTGATTTCGCTCCTGCCTCACTAACTCGCTCCTGCCTCGCTGAATCCTCCTCCTCGAGTGAAGCCTCTGGGTCGGCTCATCTTCCTCTTTCTCTGCGTTTCCCCGACGATTTGGGAATTTCGCAAGCCGCAAGATGACGTCAACTATCCTGTGATTGGTTCCCCTAGCAACAGGACCATACCTCACTACGTCTCTGACACGGCTCGAAACGTCGAAAGAACGTCATATCAGCGTCTCCACGCAAGCGTCAAGTGACCACTTTAACCACTCCTTGTTACTTGGCAACGCTTGGAAACGCTTCGCTTCAAGTTTACCGACGCTGAAAGAGACGCATCGTCACGCATCTTCACGAAGGTGGGATCTGGCCTGCACTCTTACGCGGTGACAGGCACACCTTCATCATTATATTTTTAAGGAATTTTAAACCCTTTTTACTTCAATTCAGTTTATACAATTTAGCGGTGACAGGCACACCTTTCGTTTTCTCTAAGCCTTCACCTGCTACCTTTCAGACTCATCATTCAGTGATGGTTTGGATTTACTTTACCCATTTATTTATTTCATTTATCAATTTACTGTGTTGGCATTTAAAAGAAAAATGTTAGTTTTAATTTAATTCTACTTTAATTTTCCTTCACGTCTACAATTTCATAATACATTTGACTCTCATCTATGGCCTTATCACAACAGTTTGCGCAACCTCCTCCCTTTTTACAGCATCCTGGCAAACCAAGCATTCCATGGTGTTAGTGGGTAAAGGCCTTTGAGAACCATATTGTCGCTATTGATGCTGTCAAGTTTTCTTCTGAACGCAAAGTTGCAATTTAGTATGGTTGCCTAGGTCTTGCAGCACAACATGTATTTGAAAAATTACCTACATTTCCAGCTCCTAGTGGAGAGGTTGGTGATGCAGAACAGTGGAATTCTTATAATGAGGCATTATCTTGCCTTGCAAAACATTACGATGAAGAGTCAAATATAATGCTAGAGAGACACAATTTCTTTAGGAGAAAGCAACGTGAAGATGAGACAGTAGAAGAATATATTACGCAATTGCGAGTTTTAGCTTCGACTTGTGAATTTGAAGCAAATCCAGACATTTACATTCGGGATCAATTTGTTTTTGCTTGCCACTCAAGGGAAATACAAGAACGCTTACTTAGTTGTAGGAAACCCACACTTCAAGAAACTATAGATATCGCTAAGAGCATCGAGAGGTCTATCACTACTTCCAAAGTTCTTCAAAATGATCAAGCTCACAACTCTTTTAAAACTCTGTTACAGGATACTACTAATTCAGTCAATACTGTTATTGCTAACAAACCTTTCAAACAAGCGTTTAGAAAAACTAATACTGTTTGTTACAGATGTGGATCTAAATCACACCTGGGAAATAACCCTATGTGTCCTGCCCTTGGAAAGAGATGTGTACTATGTAAGTGAATAGGGCATTTTCAAGTTTCATGTAGATCTGTTAAAAGACCCACCAGAATCAACAGCATGAATATTCTGAAAATGTTGACGATTGTACAGATCATTACCAGGATATGGTTGTGTCAATTGAATGTAACTCTATTTTCATCTCACATTTGGTCAAAGGTCCCTTAGGTACTGCATTCTTTGGTGACATAGAGATTCCTATCATGACTGAATCTGGATCCCCAATAACTATATTATCAGATGTCATGTTTTTAGAAAAATGGCAAGGATCAATATCTTTATTTCAAACGGATGTCAACCCGAAAGCTTTTGGCGAGTTTGATATTGACATGCTTGGCTACTTCAATTCAAGGTTAGAATGTTTAGAAAGGTCTATTATCACAAAAGTATATGTTGCAGTCAAAGGACGCAACATCATTGGGTGGCAAGACCTTGCAAAAATGGCTCTATATTTGATTCCAGGTTCTGAAAACCCAATTGCCATTGGTGAACCCCCCCTAGGTTATACTCCTGCTGGTTCTAGAAATGCTCCACATCCTAGAACTGATTGCTTATGTCTCACTGATCACACTTTGGACCTTAAGAAAGTGCTGGATAAATTTCCCAAACTGTTTTTAAATAAGTTGGGAACTGGTAAAGGTTTTCAACACCAAATCAGACTTAAGCCACAAGCCCAACCCGTTGTTCACAAGGTGCGTCCTTTGCCCCTTAGTGCGAAGGATGAACTTAAGTCTGTTCTCAAATCTTTGTGTGACGATGGTGTTATTGCTCCTTCTGACTCTTCAGAGTGTGTTTCTCCCATCGTTATTGTCTGAAAGAAATCTGGAGAGGTCAGATTATGTGCGGACTTCCGCACATTAAATAAGAAAATTTTGATTGACTGTCACCCCCTCCCCAAAATTCACGAACTTCTTGCCAACTTGGGGGGAGCAACATTTTTTTCAATCATTGACCTACGTTCAGACTACCACCAGGTACTTTTAACCAAAGATTCACAAGACTTCACCACGTTCGTTAGACCTTTTGGGGTATACAAGTACCTCAGACTTCCCTTTGGCCTGGCCTCCACGGGCAGTGTTTTTCAAAAGATCATGGATAATCTGTTTCAGAACATGCCCGGGGTCCAAGCCTACCAAGATGACATTTTGGTCATTTCTGATAAATGGGAATCACATTTATCAAATTTATCTTCAGTTTTAACTAAATTAGATGAGGCAGGCATGACGATCAGAGCTGACAAGTGTAAATTTGGCACGCAGTTATTGGATTATTTGGGTCATACTTTGTCCCCAGAAGGAATCAAGCCCAAAATATCCCTTATTAAAGCCATCAGTCATGCTACCCCTCCCAAAGACAAAGACTTACTTTGATCGTTCTTGGGCCTAGCAGAATGCTATGCCCGTTTTGTCAAAGGATATGCTCAAACAGTTGAGCCATTGTGTGCCCTTTTGCGGAAGGGCTCCAAGTTAGATTGGTCAGGAGAAATTGCTTCTTCATTTGATCAAGTCAAAAAGCTCATTGTTGAAGCACCGACCCTACATCCCTTTCATGACTCCTCTAGATGTTTCATAATGGTGGATGCCAGTCTTACGCGGTTGGGGGCTGTGCTGGGTCAATGGGTCTCAGGAAAGGAGCACACCATAGGTTTTTCATCAAGGATTCTCAAACCTGCTGAAACACATTATAGCACCATCAAACGCGAGTCTCTCGCCTGTGTTTGGGCTATCGATAAGTTTAAAAATTACATTTGGGGGCGCGAGTTTGATTTGTTCACAGATCACAAACCCCTCACGCAGCTACTCAATGGTAATGGGCTTGGTAAAGTCTCAGCCAGGCTTGTCAGACTCCTTTCCAAGTTACATGAATTTCATTTCTCCATAAAACATATTTCAGGGGGGAAAAATTTCAGGTCGGATTGCCTGTCACGCATGGCTTTACAGGATCCCTCTGAAGTTGAGGATGTTGAAGACACTGAGTGTGTGGTCGCTGCTCTTGATGCCATTAAACTATGCCCCTGCATCTCTGAACAATCCTGGTTGGAAGCACATAATAAGGATGAAATTTGAAAACTGGTGACTGAATATATTGTTAAGGGTTGGCCAGAAAATAGGAAACTTTCCAATGAGTTGAAAGCCTTCGCCATGGTTGCATCCGAATTATCATTGGTCAATGGCTTAGTGATGAGACATGATTCTTTTGTACCTCCCTCCAGTCTCAGAAACAACATTATTCAATTTGCACACCAGGGTCATCTTGGAATTTCAAAGACTTCACAGCTCATTAAGTCTCACTATTGGTGGCCATCTCTTGAATCTCAAGTCAAGTTTCACATTGACTCGTGTCCTGAGTGTCTTTTATCTGACAAAAAATAGAAAGTTAGGAACACGCCCTTACATCCTGTTCCTTTTCCCAATAAACCTTAGGAAAAAGTTGGTATAGACTTCTCTGGAGCTTATGATGTTCTTTCTCATGACCTAAAATATCTCATTTTGCTAATTGACTATCATTCTAAATGGGTTTACCATATGTTCTGTGATTCAGCTAATTCCACCAATGCTGTTAAGTTTTAAAAAAATATATTTTTGGTAGAAGATTCACCTTCTGTCATTGTTACAGACAATGGCACCCATTTCATTTCTGAGAAGTTTAATTCCTGGCTGAACGTGATGTCAAACATTATAAAGTCGCTCTATATTCACCAACCTCTAATGGTTTGGTGGAAAGAGCAAACAGGTTGGTTAAAGATGCCATTCAAGCAGCCGTTTCTTCTCACCAAGATGTACAAGATTTTCTTGAAGCCAAGTGTGGTCTTGTAATATTTCTCCTCATTGTACCACAGGTGTTTCTCCGTTTTCCCTCTTGAGAAACAGAACTGTTCACACCAGTTTATTTCCCAGTTGGTTACTTAATAAGAACAACAAGAGCAGTGATTGCAATCAAGAATTGGCATCCAAAGTTTTGCAAAAACAAAATCTAATGAAGTCTGTGCATGACTCTGCAAAAAAATTTGATTTACTCAAATTGAAGGTTGGTGATTGGGTTCTCATTAAAAATCCCAAAAAATTAACTAAGGATTTGTCAAACTTGCAGCGTCGCGAGGTAGCCGCTAGGTGTATTCTTTTATCTTTGCCCTCCCATCTTATCTCTTGAAACACTTTTCATTTTGGTGGTCTGCAGACCGAACCAGTTTCACCTGGACCAGTGCAGTGAATCCCATTTTAATTAAATATAAGCTGTGTCCCTTTATTTTGATTCTAGAAATTTGAATCCAAGAGTATGTTTTGTGGGTGTAAGAAGACATTGTAGGCAGTGCTTAATTTTTAAAATAATAAGTGCCAGGGACTCGTCAGGAGGCCATCCCAACTTGCACCACCCATTGCCACTGCTGTCGCTGCTAATGACAGTACTTACAAAGCTACTAGCCATCACACTGCTACAAGTGTGACAATTTGCAGTATTCAAGGACCCCCAAAGCTGTAAGAATGGCTTGGGAGGCAGGTATTAGTTGTTTTAATGTCTATTTGCTCAATAAACAACTGTTGTTGTAGTCCTCTCTATATTGCAAAACTGCACCACCATGTGGTAGCTGTCTTAAGTCCTGTGATGTCAAATAAGTGCCGGAGCTGAGCACCAGAAACCACCGGTTCAAATTAAGCACTGGTTGGAGGACATTGTAATAAGCTATGGCTTCCAGCATCTTGAAGCACATAAGCCCATTTTACCTGGATTGGTGGATTCAATTCATATTTCTTTTAATGCTGTGCTAAGGTGGAAAAATATATTCTGTCACTTGCAGAAATTTTTGTAAGAGAGATTTTATTGGTAAAAGTGATGGATTAGCAATGGATTGGGAAGGGTGACCATTCTATAATTTTCCACATAACACAAGGAAATGTCGTCATAGTCTCCAAAATAACATATTAAGTGGACTTGATCTTAAGGCCATCATCTGTAGCTATCATCTTTATGCGTCTTCTTTTGCAAGCTGCACTGGGTCCTCTGACATGCATATGCATGGGGGTCATCAGTCAGTAGCAAAAGCTCAATAGAAGTCATATGTGGTCTGCAGAAAGCAGGTACGCTCTGAGAAACACTCCCTAAGAGAAAACATCTCCATGCATCCTCATGGCATAAGGTGTATAAGGAAATGTTTGTATTAATTTATTCAGTTAGTGTCATGTATTATGTATGGTATAATTCATTATGATATATAGACAAGTACGCGACATATATGCAAGTCCTCCTTTCTTTTAGGGACTTTTGTTTGGATTGGCCTAATGCAATAAACTCATTTAAATCCCACTGTCAACAGACTATATCTTTTATTAAGATTGTATGTTAGACCAACAATGTTTTTGAACAATTTAAAACATTAGTAGTAGTACCAGTTCTCCTTTTTTCAGAAAAAAATTATATTTTTCTCCATTCGGGTTCATGGAATTTCATTAAGAAGCTGTAGCTGCCGGGCCTATATTTTTATAGCACTTGAGGCCAGATGTCAACCCTTACATTTTGCGACTTTCAAATTGTGTCGCTTTGCGACTCACAAATTGGGATGTATAACAGTGTCTCAGACACTCTTTGCGATTCCTAATGAGGTCGCAAATTGCATGCCTCGTTACTAATAATGAGGCAGTCGCAATTTGCAACCCCTTTAGGAATGGCTAGCACTCACAGGGGAGGTGGCCTGCTGGGGTCAGCAGACCACCATGCCTGTCACTGCTTCTAAATAAAGCATTTTTTTTTAAATGCAGCCCGCTTCCCTTAAAGGAAAACAGGATGCATTTAAAAAAAGTAAAAATTAAACTTTTCAGTTTCATTTTTGAAGGGCAGGCAGTGGGCCATGAGACCACTGCCTGCCCTTAAAAATTATTTTATGACCTATTCACAAAGGGGAAGGGGTCCCCTGGGGACTACTTCCCATTTTCAAATGGTTTACCACCTACTTGAAGGAGGTAGTAAATTGCGAGTGTTTTGCGACCGCAATTGCAGTTGCAAAACATTCATACATACAACCGTGAGTTGCCTATCAGGAAGGGACGCCCTTGGCACTCCCCTTCCTAATAGCGAGTCGCAAACCTCATTTTGTGAATCGGTAAAATTTACCAATTCGTAAAATGAGGTTTGTACATGGCCACGCTCAAAGTTGCGGTTGCAAACGGGCCGATTGCCCATTTGTGACCACAATTAAGGGTTGTACATCTGGCCCTAAAACACCTTGAATCATTGACAACATCATATCATAAACCTTTCATACTCTTCCATAAGTAGAAAGGTACATAAATGAAATATAACAAAAACATATTATTTGTGGGCCATGTGATGCAATTATGCATAGATCCCCATGCCTCACACCTGTCAAACTGTGATTTACTTTGTGTAATAATATCTCTAATTTCAAGGTCATTACTCCGGTTTCCTAATTCTCTATCCTCCTAATTATTGGCTTTAACAGGTAAACACCACCACTAAATTTCCAAAGATGTGCAGTCCATAACCCTTCTGATAAACCCATATGTCCAGAGCACTGAACTGCCAAAGTTTGACCCCCAATTCTGACACTAGAATCAATGTTGCAGTACATAGTTCTGCCATGCTGAATCATAACCCTTGAACTTTGATCCCTCATCTATGAATCCCAACTTACAAAACCTCTGATCCCCTAATATTGTAAACCCCTATTCCACATCTCACCACCTGACCACCAACCGTGCTCCTATTACCACCCTCAGGCACTGTGATGTCAAACCATGTCCCCCGACTCCCTATCCAAATAGAACTATACCCTGGTACAAGCCTCACAACAAATATATCCCTAATCCATGACTCCTCCAGTCATTAAACTTTAATACATAAGCCACCTACAAACCTAAATCGACTACTAACACTAGATACTTTATAACTCAAGAATTCTGTTAAAAAAGTATATCATTCAGTGTATTTGGATTCCGAGATTTATACTTGCTAGTGTGTAATGTGTAATTTTACTTCGATTTCAAAATACCATATGCTCTCACTGACACTTAAACCTGAATTTTCAAAAGCTTTTAAACAATTCATTCTAGTAAGTGGGTTTACCTTAGCTTACAGTGCCTATTTCTGTCCCTTTATTAATAAACTGTAAAACAATTTTCCTTGAAAGAGTCCTTGTATTCCACCAACTGCCACCACTTCGGCTCAAACATGATTTAATTAGTCAGCATTCAGCCCCTCCTTTTTCTGGATTCAAGAGAATCAATTAGGTACTTGTGCAGTCATGCACACAGTGTAAAAGCTAATTAGATGTACCCAATAAATTGTTTGAATCGGTATACTGTAATCTTTGTAATGCCATCTTTTTTTTCACCAATCTTATCTGCATTTGGATTAGTTGAAAATTGGTTTAATATTGGAGATGTCATTTAGAATTTTGACCTTTTTTAGCTACTAGATGACAGGATATTTTGTTAGAAATGTGGCAGATGTTCCGTACGTCTCATTAAAAAGTTTGTTATACTCTATGGTGCTTGTAGTATGGCAGGTAGGATATCCTCCAAGTTTTGACTGGGTATCCTATTCACCAAACACTAAATAAGGCACTATGGGCCTGATTACGATGGTGGTGGGATTGCCACCGTCAGGCCATTGGTGGCGGTCCAACAGCCATCCAGCCCATGGGATCCGACCACCGCATTAAGATGCAGATGGTCGGATATCGGCTGGCGGGGGGAAAGACCGCCGCATCTGACAGGATCAAGGATCCTGTCAGTGAGGCAGTCAGACTGCTATTCCCTACAATGGGGTGGTGCCTGCTCAGGCACCACCATAGGAATTAGGATGTCCCTTTCCTCCTGCCCTTTCATAGTGGTTAACCCGCCATGAAAAGGCAGGCAGAGAGTGACTTTGGGGGCCCCTAGCAGGGCCCCCTACACCCCTGGTCCTCTACTATGGGCCCCTGGGGGCACCTATGGTGCCCCCTAAACATCACTGCACAATGTGGTGCCTGCCACATGGTGCAGGGATGTTTAAAATGTGCATATTTTGTACTGTGCCGTGTGCTGCAGGCTGCAGCACATGCTGCAATGCAAAGTATACACATTGCGACCGCCGTGAAGGCGGTCGCATCGTAATGTGGGCAACGGGACCGCCAACTTCTAGTCAGACGGTCCCGCTTCCACCATGGTGCCAGTTGGACGAAAGTCTGACTGGCATCGTAATCAGGCCCTTAGTCCTGTTTTAGAAGGAAGAGAGATTTTGGTCCTCCTATAGTTAGAAGATAATTTTTATTTGTAAATTTTCACTGAAACATATTAGAAGATACCAAGAGCATCTAGGGAATGTCCACATGGAAATAGGATTTGATGAATATACTGCAAAGATAAATTCCAGTGGAATCATTGTGGGATACTTCCTAAGCCTTGAACACCACATTCAGTGCAGATATTGATGGCTGTTAGTGCTGCACAAGGTAGGCAACATTACCTCAATATATTAACCTTCACTCTTAAGGCGAAAATGCGTAGTACGTCTACTAGGCTCCTATTCATGTCCACTGACTAATTTCTGGTCTCACCAGACAGTATGTGATTCCTTAAGGAGTGCATCTTCGCTGATGCCCAGTGAAGTATATTGCTTTCCATGCCAGCCTCATTCTGATGCAAAATCAAGGCGAAAGTATTTTTTCCACTAAGGATGCTGTTGAAGAAAGTACACATTTTCTGAAATGAAAATAATAGAAGCTGATGAATCCTCCGGCTTACATGTTACTATTCTCTTGTAACAAAACAATGGATTCAAAGCCTTAGGAGTCTGAGGCCAAAGACTCTTGAATGTGTTGAACCAGATCATAAAAGCTAAAAATAACACACTGGATTTCAGGAAATTTTGAAATGTTTTCAATTGAGACCTGTATTCTGTTGAAAGTTCCTGAGTCAAAGGGTAGCTTTTGAGGGATACTGAGCACCACCTTACCTGCAGGGGGAATCTTCGCATCCTTGAAATAGAGAACCCATAAACTCTATGGAATGTGGTCTGTAATAAGCAGCAGTGTGGTATAAAGTTCATGAACAATGAGAAAAAGGATAGTCATGTTTCTAGTTGTTTACCTGATATCCTCCCAGAGTTATTCTGATTGAAACATCAAGTGGCTTGTTCGTGACCCCGGCAACAGATTTTATTAAGGACATGAAGAGCAGTGGGAACCACACAATGCAAATCAGTAAGACGACAATCATGCCACCCATGCCATACTTCACAACTTTCTTCTTTTTCTGGCCCCTTGGCTGAGGATATCTCTGTAAGAAACAGAATACCACAAGTAAATCTTTTTGCACCTGTTGTCAAATGAATTTAATAGTATAAACATACCAATGTAAAATGTAAGGCATGTTTCTATCAAAGGCAGAGGTGTGGGAATCCCGGTGTAATCTTGTTATGGAAAGAGAGAAAGAGGTGTATAAAGAAACATTTTAAAAAGAAGGAATACATAAGGCAATGCTGAGGCAAAAGACATAGAAAGAACCAATGGTGAGGGAGAGACAGCTAAAGGAGAGAGAAAAGCAACTGACTTATAAAGTATATCTATCTATCTATCTATCTATCTATCTATCTATCTATCTATCTATCTATCTATCTATCTATCTATCTGATATTCATATTGAAGGGTTCCTTGTCAGTTGCATGCTGCAGTATTGACGCTAAGGGGCGGACAGAGTACTCCAAATACGCCAGAGAACCCAGTCCTGCAAACTCTTGGTCAGCCCCCTCATTTAGAGATGGTCAGACCATAAGCCAGCAGGGGCTCTGTCAACAGAAAGCTTTCTCCAATGGTCCAACAGAGTAGCAGCTGCTAGAGGAAGGACATTATACAACCTGCCCTATTTAAGGAGGAGAGTGTAATGTCCGTTTTTACTGTCTCTCATTGCCAGGTAAACTCTGGCAGTAAGGAACATAAAAATCCATTCGTTTTTTGTTTTTCAGAAGCAAGCTCCTTGGAGGTTGATTCTGAAAACCAAAAAAGTTTAAAGGTTTGGTGAATTACCATCAAAACCGATGGCAGCCTTCCCCTAAACGTTTTGCACCTTGAAGGGAACCACTGTTGGCACTTCCTTTCAAAGTACAGAGATGACCGCTGGGCAAGTGATGATCTCTAAAACTGGCAGATAGTAGTCCGTCAAGGTGGCAGAGGTTAAGTTCTCCCCCACTCTTACGGACAGCATACAGTCCGCCAGAGTCTAAATCAGGCCCTAAATCACATACAATATGTATATGTTCTTACAAATGCATACTTTCATAGGATTTCTACACTGTAAATGATTGGAGTCCAAAAATTAACCCATCATTCATGTTTTCTGCTATCATTGACAGAGTAGGGCCAAGTAAAGAATAGTGCTATGTGAAGAGTTCAGACAGTGTGTTCCTAACAAACATAGAGCACGGACCAAAAAGTGAATAATGTACCTCACATAGCACTACAATAAATACTCACTATTCCGTAGAAATGCTAAGAAAGGACCAAAGCAGGTAGAAGATGGTTCAAAGTTACAAGCCTCCACTAAGAGCTGACAGCTGAATTCTAGACCCATTGGATCAAGCATTTAGACTTACCTAAGCACAAGATATTACCATAATGAAATCTGGTTCAAATTAACAGCAGAGGAGCATCTTTCATTGGTGAAGAAAGGAAACATTTTTCTCAGTATAATTACTGAATGAAGAATGAGGCAGAAAAAGCGAGTGGCAGCTCCTCCACTATGGTGGAGGAGCATCACCCACTGCTTTTGAGCAGTGTAAAGTAAAGGAAGTATAAAATGATAATAATTTTGAGTTATTATCATTTTATATTTCCTTTGCAGGTCTCCTCTGCTCTCGGAGCAGGGCAGAGGAGGAGTGGTTTGCCCACTCCTAAGTGTGCAATGACTGTTTGGTCAGCCCTCAGGGGCAGCCCAAACTAGTCATGCGTTTTCCCCGTTCTCCATACTTGCTGCATTACAGCCTGCGTGGAGAACATGCCCAGGCCCCCATTCCCTGGTTGAACATCAAACCAGGACACTCAAATCCAATCACAATGCTGCATTGCATTGTTGTGATTGGTCATGGGAGCCTGGCTGTTCTTCCCGGCTTCCGGTTCCTCAAGTCCCACGAGGAGAGCAAGAGCAACGAGCAGAGATGCGGGTCTCTGAGGCAAAGCAAGTGTATATATATATTTTTTTCATTGTGCAATCCCGTCCCCGCTTCACTCTCATGAGTGCCCGTCCACCACCCAGGAGTCATGCCGGCCGCCACTGGAGAAAGCCTTAACTTAATCAGCAAGAAATACAAATTGGAACCTATATTGTTGACTGTCTGTCCTAAAAGGGAACCACTCAGGGGCCTAAAATGAAATAGTCTGGATATTGACAATGGTGCAGAAAGAGAGAAGGAGCGAATAATACAGAGAAAGAAATGACACAGATGCAGATAGCCAACTTCAGAGTGAGAAACTAAGAGAGTGCAAATGTGGAAATGAGAGCAGTAGAGTAGCCAGGATTTCTTCACAGGGCGAGACAAAACCATTCGTATTTGGGAAAGTGCACAATGATTCAATGCAAACCAAAAACATGTAAGCAATGGAGCACTACACTGTGGTTGTAGTTTACTTTCAACGGTGACAAATTCAAACAGCTTTGACCTTTTACATTAAGATGTGAAAACTCTGAGATTTTTTTTAAAAAAACTAGTAGGTTAAAACACGCCAAGTATTGGGACAATATGGGAGAAAAACTACACAATTACTGTTTTTGGAGGATTATGCTTCTGCAAACAAAAGGGCTTATATACAAGAACCTTGCTCCGCTGGTGTGTCACTTTTTCCCATATTAAAATTGACACACCAGCTGCACAAGGAGCATGTAAATAAGCCCCATAGTTCAGAGAAAACTCACACATTTCACCCAAAGACAAAGGGGCTTATTTGCAAGCTCATTGCACCACCGTTGTATCACCTTTATTGGCGCACCGGCAGCGCAATCAGTTTCCCCATATTTACAAGCCATGTAAAGTCACCCTGTAAGACTTTTCATGGCCTTGTAAATATGTTTCCCTTTCAGGCATAACTTTGCATGAAAAGGGCATTCCATGGATGTTAGTGTGGGTGTTCCCACATAATATTCATGGAACTTGACGTATTGCCAGATATACAACATTTTGAAAACCTGAGAATGCGTCAGAATCCTACACCTCCCCAGGGGAGGCGTAAGGAGGAGAAATACTTTAATTTCTCTTTGTTTTTTTCCTTTCTATGCGTGCTGCATTCTGCTGCACGCATAGAAAGAGGAAAATGCCTTTAATGATTGTTTTTGTACAGGAAGGTGTCCCTTACTCCACAAAAACATTCATCCCATCAGCACAATGAGAAACGGGTGTCTGCGCTGACGCACAGCTGCTTTTTGTGCGCTGGCGCAGCGGAGGACAGGAATTCACTGTGTCTTGTAGATAGGGATCATTCCTGCCCTTTCATTTTGACACACTGGACAGCGCAGCAGGAAGGCTTGCTGCGCTGACGTACGTCAAAATATTCTGAATGAGGCCCAATGTTTTTCAGGGTCAGAAACTGCATAAATTCATGAAGTTACAAACCTTGTCACATTTGGAAATACTGGCAGCAGAATTAAAATTTTAGCACCACTACTTTGGAGCGAAGTTTTATCATATTTTTTCATGTTTAATAGGCAGCTTCTAAAGGAAAGAGAGTAGATCGGTTTGCTCAATCCCAACATGCCTAAAAACCTTTTTAACCAAAAATGAGCTGAGCTATGCAAAACACTCTTGCCCAATCCTCACAAAAATATATTAAAGTTATTTTATAAATGAAGTATGTGTTTCTGTACCAAATATTTTTCTTTGCAAAGCATACATTAATGAGTTCAAATGTGTATATCTGACCGCCTCTAGACTTCTAAGTTCTTTTTGTTCATCTAAAGAAAACACCAAACAAGAAGGCAACACAAGGATCTTTTCAGAACCAACTTGCCCTCAATGTTATTCATGAATGATGAGCGTGAACAGTATGTGTAGCAACAGTGTAAATGAATAGGCTATGTACCCCTTGTTTAAATTGCATAAGCACACATTATGCTCATATGTTTTTTGGGTGTCAATGGTTTGTGTAAATGGATGTGTATCAGTGGTGAGAAGAAAGTGTGTAAATGCTTTACACATTGCCTCTGAGATAAACCTGACTGCTCGTGCAAAGCTACCAAGGGGGTGAGCAGGGGTTATCTGTATGTGTAACTCCGTTATCCTGACTAGAAGGAAGGGTCTCTACTTGGACAGGGTGAAAACCACTGCTAAACTAGTTACTCCCATTTCTAACACTCTCTAAGTTGCATATTCAGGTGCCGATTACGATCCGGTAAAAAATTTCCCAGTGCGACTCGTATCCGGTCTTTTTACCGTACGAATCGTACAAGTGCCGTACGAACTGGCAATCACGATTCGCAAGGTAAAAAGTCCATACGAACCGCATTGGGAATCATTCCCCACACGTCCTTGGGTCGGAAAATGTGTCCGACACGTCCTCGTACGATTTACCGTACAAATGTGAAAGGTGAAGTCCGACCGAGGAATCACGATCCATCCCGTGCGTCCGAGGTTACAACCGTATGGAAAAAACACCGTCCGCACCGAACTCCCATACCAACCATGGAGACGTGCCCGCATACGCGCCGACCCCCCCAGCCCCCGTATGGGGGCTGGGGGGGGTCGGCGCGTACGTACGGGGCGGGGGGGGTACGGTGCGTACCGGGCCACCTACTCTGGTCGATTCGCGCCGTACTTCGCTTTTCCGGCACTTTTTGGGTGCCGTGAAAATATTGCCGTCCGGACTGCTGTCGGTTCGAATCGTAATTCCTGGGTCGTGAAACGCTGCCTGAAAGCGTCCCGACGTCACGTCGCAGCATTCCCGGATCACATTCGTATGTATATTTTCGTCGGTCGGTGTTTTTTACGATTCGTACGGAAATGGTGTTTCCGTGCAAATCGTAATTCCATGTTTGTAAAGTTTTACGACCGGGTACGAGTCGGACGGGGAAAACGCTTCGACCGACGGTTCGTACCCGGGTTTTACCGGATCGTAATCGGCACCTCAGTGTGTAGAATTTAGCGCTAAAGCCATTCCCACCCGTTGACCAAGCTAGGCCTTAGTGCACAGTCAGTTGAATTAAAACACAGACAGAGAACGAAAAAGACAGCTACTCTTTTCTGAGCTGCATGGATTTCCGCCTGGCTTCTGTTACGACAATAACATCAGTAATTGTCAAATAAATGAAGAACACTCCTTTGAATTCAGAAAAACACAAATGTACTTGAATGTGGGAATGACGTTCACAATGCCTTCTCCTAGAACCCTCAGAGGTTGTAGTGAGAGAAATGTAACACTCCTGGCACCCAAAGACAAGGCAGGAAATTGTTGGAAATAAGAGCTCACTCCGGGAGCACTAGTGTATTTATTTACAGGTCACTGTTGCGAAAACTCGCACAGCGGCTGGGACTGTTCGACTACTGTAATCCTTCAACACTTACAGGAGTCCTAACTTTACTACTACTAAATTGAGAAAAATCCTAATTTTAAGACTTTCGGTATTCACAGAAGGCATTTAGGAATCCTAAAGTTAGGAGTCCTAACTATACTACTACTAAACTGAGAAAAATACTAATTTTAAGGCTTTCGGTATTCACAGAAGGCATTTAGGAGTCCTTAAGTTAGGAGTCCTAACTTTACTACTACTAAATTGAGAAAAATCCTAATTTTAAGACTTTCAGTATTCACAGAAGGCATTTAGGAGTCCCAAAGTTAGGCGTCCTAACTATACTACTACTAAACTGAGAAAAATCCTAATTGTAAGACTTTCGGTATTCACAGAAGGCATTTAGGAGTCCTATAGTTAGGACTCCTGACTTCTGTGAATACCGAAATGAGTAAGTGCCTTCTGTGAATACCAAAATGAGTAAGTGCCTTCTGTGAATACCAAAATGGTAGTAAGTTTAGGATTTTGTCTTTAGTTAGTTCTGTGAATCAGGCCCTTTACCACTACTAACCAGCGCTAAAGTGCATGTGCTTCTCCCCTAAACATGGTGACACTGGTGTATACGTGATTGGCATATTTAGTTTACTTATAAGTCCCTTGTACAGTGGTATGCCATATACCCACAGCTTGTAAATCAAATGCTTCAAGTAGGCCTGCAGCACTGGTTCTGCCGACCACACAAGCAGCCTTTCAAGCCTGTCTCAGGGCTGCCATTGCAAGGCTTCTGTGTACAGTTTACTACCACTTCGACTTGGCATTTAAAACCACTTGCCAAGCCTTAACCTCCCCTTTTATTACATATGTCACCCCTAAGGTAGGCCCTAGGTAGCCCTAAGGGCAGGGTGCTGTGTAATTTAAAGGTAGGGCATGTACGTTCAAGTTTTACATGTCCTGGTAGTGACAAACAGCTACATTTGTTGTTCACTACTGTGAGGCCTACCCCTCTCATAGGCTAGCATTGGGTATTCCTTAAAACACATTCAATTTCTGATAAGAAAGGAGTAGCTGCATCAATCATATCTTTGAAATGGTAATGATACATTCTCTTTACTGGTAAAGGTGGATTTACCATTACTATTTTAGAAATACCACTTTCAGAGAGTGGCAATTTCTCTGCACCTAACCTAGCTCTTTGTGTCTGCAGCCTGTCTCCAATACACATTCTGGAGTGGGTGACAGCGAAACTTTGTGCATTTCCTCTAGACAGCCACAAACACAGGAAGGGTGGGTGTGACATAGATCTCTTCTGCATTCATCTGCTTTCTGATAGCTCTTACTGGACAGGAAGGGGAAGGGAGCTGACACACCTTAATAGGTAGCTTCCTGTTTCCCACACAAAGGGCTGATTACCCCTACAGATTGCCTAGTAGAAAGGGCTGGGATGAAAGGGGACCTGTGTACTTCAAGGGCCTGCTTAGAAATTACCCCCTCTCCCACTTCAAAGGCGCATTTGGGTATAAGTACTGTGTCTCTGAAACTACCAAGACAACACAATACATTAGGAGACTGTGAAGAACTCTGCCAGGAGTAAGGACTGTTGTGCTATAAGGAGTGCCACTCTGCTTGACTGTTGCTCTGTAAGGACTGCTTTTCAGCTTTGCTGTGATGCCCTGCTGCCTGCTGATCTCTGCCCTGCTGAGGACATGGACTGGACCCATTTCACTGGAACTCAGAGTGACTCCAAGGGCTTGCTGACTTTCCCCCTGTTTTGAAGTCTCAGGGTCATCATAGACTTCCTTCTACTCTGCAACAGCACTTGAACCATCTGGTAGTCCTGTACTGCCAAGTGGTGCCAATCCAGTCCTGGGCCCTTGAAATGTGATTTCTGCTGTCTAGAAACATAGCCGCTGATGCAGGAGCAGATCGATGCCATCGCCTTAGAAGGACAGAACAGCTTGGCAATGATGGACAGCGCAGCTAGACAACAACAGAGTGCCTGTATCATGAAGGGTTTTTTCATCACCTGCAGAGATCGGAACCAATGCACGAGACTTCAACGTCGACGCTTTGCTCCATCAAAGGTATTTTTCAGCTGGACCAGCATGAGTCTTGTAGCCGACCTGTCCTCCATCGCAGTCGGCCTGAACTTTGGATTTACCACAGTGTGGGACAACCTCAAGTAACCCCAATCTATTTGACTCTAAGCACTAGATTGATTTTTAAAACTTCGTTACTCTGGTTCTACTTATTGGAATTTTGTTGCTTTGGTCTTGATTTACTCATAAAGATATAATCCATTGTTTTAACCCTGTCTGGAGTAATTTGCGGTGTTTTCATTGTGTTACTGTGTGTGTGAATTGCAGAAATCCTTTACACATTGCCTCTTTAGATGAGCCTGACTGCTCTGTGCCAAGCTAACAAAGGGAGAGCATAGGTTATCTTTTAGTTTGTATCTAACGCACACTGACTGGATTGTGTTCCTTACTTGGACAGGGTGCATACCTCTGCCAACTAGAGACTCAATTTATAACAATGGTAATATTTCATTCTGTGCTGTATTTTAGTGCAAAATGCGTCCTTGTGTTAATATTTGGCAAGAAGACTCATTTAAACAGCATCACAAACAACAGCAGCTCAAGTTCCGTTGTTCACGTACATTTGTGGTATATTTTTAAGGTGAATTGCGCCATTTGACATAAACATTTAAAATGAATGGTACATAATTACGCAAAGTGGAGCAATGGCGTGATTTAAGGAATTTTGCGTAAGATACATACTACAAAATTTCTGAAATTACGTGAATTATGCTGGCACAATTTAAGTTTTGCCCAAGCCTACTAATGATAGAGAGCCAAATGGAATTAAGTGACCTAGGGATAAAGAAAAGTAAAATGAAAATATAGTTGGAAGATTGGATGGGAGTGGTTTTACAGAGATTGGGCTAAAGTTAATGTTAGTGTGGCATGGCTGAGTGCCATTTGTACAGCATGTGCAGTAATACTGGGACCCAGAGCTCTGAGGGGGACAATTAACCATGATAACTGCTGTATTAACTACCCTAACAGCAGTCAAAGAAGGTATTTTCCTTGCTTTCACCAGGGCCCATTGAATCCTTGCTATGCTACTGGAGTGGAGGTACCGTTCTGGAAGGCTTTTATGACAAATAATTAAAGGAATGGTACAAACAGATGCTAACGTCACTTGTACGCCTTTTAAAATCTGTCCTGTCCTTCCTTCTCACCACACATCCCTGAGACAGACAGCCTCTGTGCTTCATAGAGATATCCTCACAAACTGGAACACAATGTTGTTGTGTATGCTGTAGATGGCTTCCAATGGGAGGGTATTCAGACACAATATCGGAAGAAATATAGGAGGAGAAATACCGAGTTTTAAATATCGTGATGCTTAAATGTGTGCAAAAATATCGCTGAGAAGAATATGGATTTTAACGTAAGTAATATCGATGTCAAAAATATCTATGTTGTAAATATCGCTGTTAAAAATATACAGGAGCAAAAATACAGAGTTTTAAATATCGTGACGCTCAATGGTGTGCAATAATATCATTGACAAGAATATTGATTTTAAGGTTAGTAATATCGATGTCAAAAATATCTATGTTGTAAATATCGATGTTCAGGGACTTCAATGTCCATAATGCTTTGCAACTGTAAAAAAGTTATCATTGGGAGGACGCAATGATAACTTTTTAACAGTTGCAAAGCAATATGGACATTGAAGTCCTTGAAATGTCTAATGGACAATGTACCTTTAAAACCTTTTGCACGTAAGTCCTTCCTCACTGTTTAAAGCTGCAGGACATTTTAAAATCAGGAGTAACTGCTCTTCTCATTTTTGCATATGATTTAGATCCAGCTGAGTTGAACGGTGTCCTGCAATGCTGTTGGATTACCTGCCATAATTAAAATCTACTTTCACCCACTCTCAACTAGAGGGCTTGTTTCTCACACGGTGGAAAGTGTGTGAGTTTTCTGGTGCTGTATTAAGCAGTAGTGATGTCACTACCAAGCCCCGACCCGCCTGGGCATCCTTCCAAGTCAAGGCTCACTTGGAATATATATATATATATATATCACAGCAAGCAGTCTGTAGCTGGAGTGCCGATGTCGAGGTCAGACAACCCTCGAAGTCAATTATTCAAATAAGGATTCACCGCACTCCAGAATACGATAAGTTTCAACGAAGAAAAGTTCTTTTTCACCGTGAAAAAGAACATTTCTTGTTCGAAACGTGGGTGGTGTTTGGTGGCGGAATTTATGCTTAAATAAATAAGCTTTGTTGAAACTTATCGTATTCTGGAGTGCGGTGAATCCTTGTTTGAATTCTCACACTCTCACACTCTCTCTCTCGAATTCTCACACTCTCACACTCTCTCTCTCGAATTCTCACACTCTCACACTCTCTCTCTCGAATTCTCACACTCTCTCTCTCGAATTCTCACACTCACACTCTCTCTCTCGAATTCTCACACTCACACTCTCTCTCTCGAATTCTCACACTCACACTCTCTCTCTCGAATTCTCACACTCACACTCTCTCTCTCGAATTCTCACACTCACACTCTCTCTCTCGAATTCTCACACTCTCACACTCTCTCTCTTGAATTCTCACACTCTCACACTCTCTCTCTCGAATTCTCACACTCTCACACTCTCACACTCTCTCTCTCGAATTCTCACACTCTCACACTCTCACACTCTCTCTCTCGAATTCTCACACTCTCACACTCTCACACTCTCACACTCTCACACTCTCTCTCTCGAATTCTCGAATTCTCACTCTCGAATTCTCACTCTCTCTCACACTCTCTCTCACACTCTCTCTCACACTCTCTCTCACACTCTCTCTCACACTCTCTCTCACACTCTCTCTCTATATATATATATATATATCCTTTCCACAGTTACTCCCTTTCGACAGAAACACAGGCACGGACCTCCAGACTCCAAGGACAAATCACGGACTCCCACAAGGCATAGGTGGGTGAAGCAGTGACAATTTATTGAACCCAAAATATCACAGGAGTAGTGCCTGCCATGACGCTTTTCGCATAGTTATTTTTCTAAAGTTTACAAAGACATTATACATTGTAACATACATTATAATGATTATTTTAATCATAGTTTTAAATTATATATGTTTAAATAAACAGGCAAATATATATTTGATTTAAAAGAAATAATTATAAAACGCATATTTCAGCATTCTGTGAATTAATTTTGCTACCGTAACAATAATCATTGCTATTGGTAATCAAGTTAATGGGTTTACAGCTATGGGCATTCGTGGTGAAATCTTGATCTATGTTATGTTGGACTTCCCTAACCAGGGGCTGACGTCAATCACAGTCCTCTAAACTAGAGGGCTTATCCGGCCCTTCCTGTAGATTCAAATGGCAGTGGGTCCTACCTTTGTTGGCTGGAGCTAATAGGCCAGGCATATGTAAGATAGATTGTGATTGGCCGTAGTAAAAGAAAGGCAGGGGTAATGAGACGATAGGTGAATTAAAATTAAATCTCTGCCAATTACAAATATGTTCGACTGCTTTCTTGTCTCTAAAATTTATTACGACACAATCTCCCTTTATTGATTTATTCATGGGACCTACCCAGTCCACTCTTCTGGCAAAAAGTATCTCAGTTGAGACATTCCGAGGCAAGGGACGGTTTTGGTTCAGCCAGAAGATGCACTTATTTTTTAGTTCACCATAGTCTTCTCGCTTATCGGCACTCAAGGGCTTAACCCCTGCCAGAATCACCACATAGGGTGTGGATTCTGGGGGGAGATGTAGCCTAGGGAGTATTCCAACTGCCTTTTTAAGGAGCTCCCTCTCCGTTTCCTTATTTACATGCGCTTTTTGTGGTATTGGCCCCCTAGCGTCTGTCATGTTGCGGGTTATATCGTTTGTTACTCCTCGTGATATGTGATCTAGTGCTAATGCGTTAGAAATAGGCGGAATGGGTGTGGGCTTAGGGATGGTACTCACTATAGAAGAGCTTCTGGTTGACAATTTATCAAGTGCGATCGTGGGCTCTGATTCGCAACTTGCATTTTTATACTTTGACAATGCTGATGCATACGAAAGCTCTAAACAAGTCAATCTATTCTCTATAGCATCAAGTCTATCATATATTGGGAGACATGTATTGTAGAAGATCGATTCTAATTTCCCCCAGAAATCACAGTCAAAAGCTTGCAGCGAGGGTGAAGATAGGGCTCGAGTAGAGGGTGCAACATCTATAGGAGCAGGGATGGATTTCTCGATGGGAGCTTGGATCTCCGTATAGCTCTCATCTGGGATAGTTCGTCTGGTCTTTGCTTTTTGTCCGCCATTTGGTGGATCGCCATATTTCCTTTTGGATCTCTGGGTCTTGCTGGCTCCCCTATTAGATGGCATTATAATTTTATCTTTTGGGTTCTTGGCAGATCGGGTTTTAACACAAGCAGGGATACTAGCCCTTTTGTGGCTGGTATCTTGGCTTTCCCTAGGTCTTGAGTTCAAATCTTGTCCTTCTGAGTGGGGTTGGCAACGCGGTTGCTCTTCATCAGAAACATCGTTATTTCCGATAATCTCGCAAGACGCCGAGGTAACCTCTTTGCCAGGTCCTGATCTTACGGCTGGGACTGGAGATTTCACGTTGGATATGCGTCCCAGGGAAGAGCGCTTTTCTATCACAGAACCCAAAGATAGTCTTTTCTCCGTTTGGTCTATTTCTTTGTCAAGAATCGAGGAGACTCTCACCAAGAATTGGTCAAGCGTTCCCACGATAGATTTTGTGCCTGCCATTATCATGCACGGTGCTATTATAATCAACACACTTTTTAATTGCCTCGATTGAACCAGTGAGGCATATATTTGCACAAACACGTTTGGGAACGTCTGTAAAGGCACTGACCTTATTACGTGTTGACAGGGGAGTGTCCCATCCCAGCCTCGTCCGGTCTCGAACGGGCACAAACGGGCCCGCCCTTGGCCCGGGCTTCGCCCGGGCGCTGCCCGCGCGCGTCCCGCGCTGCGGGAGGCTGCTGGTGTTTTTCAAAGCGCCTCCAGGCGCGCTTGGCCGCGTCACTGCAAGCGACCGGCTGGGGCATCTGGGGGCTGTAGTTTTGCTGGCCGTTGCCCTCACGGCAAAGGTAAGGCGTCTCTCCCGCCTGCTGCCGCTCCTGCCTGCTGCCGAAAACGGTTCCCGCGCTGCGGGAGGCTGCTGGTGTTTTTCAAAGCGCCTCCAGGCGCGCTTGGCCGCGTCACTGCAAGCGACCGGCTGGGGCGTCTGGGGGCTGTAGTTTTGCTGGCCGTTGCCCTCACGGCGAAGGTAAGGCGTCTCTCCCGCCTGCTGCCGCTCCTGCCTGCTGCCGAAAACGGTTCCCGCGCTGCGGGAGGCTGCTGGTGTTTTTCAAAGCGCCTCCAGGCGCGCTTGGCCGCGTCACTGCAAGCGACCGGCTGGGGCGTCTGGGGGCTGTAGTTTTGCTGGCCGTTGCCCTCACGGCGAAGGTAAGGCGTCTCTCCCGCCTGCTGCCGCTCCTGCCTGCTGCCGAAAACGGTTCCCGCGCTGCGGGAGGCTGCTGGTGTTTTTCAAAGCGCCTCCAGGCGCGCTTGGCCGCGTCACTGCAAGCGACCGGCTGGGGCGTCTGGGGGCTGTAGTTTTGCTGGCCGTTGCCCTCACGGCGAAGGTAAGGCGTCTCTCCCGCCTGCTGCCGCTCCTGCCTGCTGCCGAAAACGGTTCCCGCGCTGCGGGAGGCTGCTGGTGTTTTTCAAAGCGCCTCCAGGCGCGCTTGGCCGCGTCACTGCAAGCGACCGGCTGGGGCGTCTGGGGGCTGTAGTTTTGCTGGCCGTTGCCCTCACGGCGAAGGTAAGGCGTCTCTCCCGCCTGCTGCCGCTCCTGCCTGCTGCCGAAAACGGTTCCCGCGCTGCGGGAGGCTGCTGGTGTTTTTCAAAGCGCCTCCAGGCGCGCTTGGCCGCGTCACTGCAAGCGACCGGCTGGGGCGTCTGGGGGCTGTAGTTTTGCTGGCCGTTGCCCTCACGGCGAAGGTAAGGCGTCTCTCCCGCCTGCTGCCGCTCCTGCCTGCTGCCGAAAACGGTTCCCGCGCTGCGGGAGGCTGCTGGTGTTTTTCAAAGCGCCTCCAGGCGCGCTTGGCCACGTCACTGCAAGCGACCGGCTGGGGCGTCTGGGGGCTGTAGTTTTGCTGCCCGTTGCCCTCACGGCGAAGGTAAGGCGTCTCTCCCGCCTGCTGCCGCTCCTGCCTGCTGCCGAAAACGGTTCCCGCGCTGCGGGAGGCTGCTGGTGTTTTTCAAAGCGCCTCCAGGCGCGCTTGGCCGCGTCACTGCAAGCGACCGGCTGGGGCGTCTGGGGGCTGTAGTTTTGCTGGCCGTTGCCCTCACGGCGAAGGTAAGGCGTCTCTCCCGCCTGCTGCCGCTCCTGCCTGCTGCCGAAAACGCATATTTAATTTTATTTAAATATATTTAATTTTCATTGTATTACTGTTTAATCTTAATATGTTTAATATGTACTGTGTTAAGCTATATTTGTATTAAAAAACAATATGTTTGTGTTTGATGTTAGTATATAATGATTTTTGTTTTTCGATATTTATGTTATTCACATTATAAATATAGGATAACTATATTTTTGTGCTCAATATTTTGGACACTATATTTATGTCCCACAATATTTGTGGTTTAGATATTTTGTCAGGGAACCCAATGGGAGTGATTCCACAGTCATCAACATTTGTCCAAACTTTACATCTCTACTAATGGTCATTTAATGGGTTGCATCACTGAACATGCATAGGTTGCAACTAGCCAACAGGGGGTAATTTTACAAAAGAGCATGAGAGCGGCCATGCCAAGGGTTTGGAAAATCAGCGAGATTCTTCTACAACTACATTAACTGCAGCTAGTTTTTTCTCTGAGGATGTGTTATGGATAAACCTTTCTACATTCTAGATTTCAGTTGTTTAAATGCATTTCATATAGCATTTAGTGACATTTAGTAACATGAGCACCAGTGGCGGCTCCTCCCCTAAGGTGGAGGAGCGTCGCCCTACTGTTCTCAGAGCTGTGAAAAAAGAAAAAAAAAGATTTTTTGTAGCTACGGAGCAGGGTTAGGGTGGGCGGGGTTGGTGTCACAGGGAGAGGAGTGATGGCACACTCTAAGTGCGCATGACTGTTTAGCCGGCGTTCTTGGACCGGCCAAACAGTCATGCACACTTTGCATGTTTCCCACCAGGCTGTAATGCACAGCCTGGTTGGGAACATGCACAGCCTCCCAGCCCCTGTCTGAGCTCCGAACCACGCCACTCAGACCTATCTCAACGCTGCATTGCAGCATTGTGGGAGGCTGTGTGCTTCCTTCTTCTGGGACTCACGAGGAAGAGGAGCGTCAGAGGAGAGACGTCAGCCGTCAAAAGATAAGGGTTTTTCTAATCGATTTTTTTTACCCACCCCCTCCATACGCCCACCGCACGCCTCCCAGGTTCCCTGTCAGCCGCCACTGATGAGAACCCACACAAACATATGTGTACATCAATCGTCTTACTTTTTCAGACTCGCGCCAGCACTTTAGAATAAATATATGTGCATAAATATCCTCTACGCAGATCCAGCTAGAAAGACTGAGGGTGGTGTCAGTCCAGACCCAGTCCATCACTGCTCGGAGCTCAGTCAAGAACGGAACCAGACGGAACCTGTTGAGAAAAATCATAGATTAAAACAGAGCGGGAATATTTTTTTCAATTGCAAGGTTAGTTTTAAATCGTAACTGTGAACTTTTAAATCCTACACCTGATCTGACCATGGCTAAGACTAAGGGCCAGATTCACAATGGTAAACTTACACAAACGTGTAAGAGTACTCTTATTCGGTATTCACACACAAACAATTTAATAGTATCTTTACGACTGTAGACACTCTGCAGTAGGTGTGGAGGGCTCCACAATTAAAAAAGATAGGATAGGTTTGAGTGTTGACCACTGAGTTTCGGGTTGACCCAGTGAGATGTCTTCAAAAAACTTTACTAAGTCTCTAATTATTCCGAGTTCAATCAGTCCTAAAGATAGCCTGAAAATTTAAATATTAAGCCAAAACAGGGGCGCAAATTTTTGTGAGAATGAGGAAGGACTCCAACAAAAAATGACCAGGATTCTAATTTTCTTAAACATTTACCATTGTATCATTCTAGCAGGTTTGGTTGAGAAAGTGCTCACATGCCCCAAAAATAATTTCCTTCAGATGTCTAAGGGAGAAATCTTGACCGAAGTTCAGTATTTCTATGTGTGTCCGGCTGCACGAACTTTGGATGCTGGCCAGCCATTGTTCTGATATTTTTGACATAATCACATCCCAAAAGTAAGAGAATAAATCAATGTAGGCCTATTCAGACCATTCATTGAACAAGGTGCTTCAATTTCTCACAATTGACGTAGAGATTTATATACCAGCAATGCAGACAAAGACCTATTCTGGAGGAAGTCTACTTGGGAAGAGATGATGAGTAAAGAGCTGTTAGATATCTTAGGAAAATATTTTATGATTTCCCCTAGCACCTTGGTATTTATAGTCTCGGGGGTGATTTGGCGGGCGGGGGTAAGCAACATACATATGAACCAAACGATTTTGAAGCTGAACCATTTCACTACCCCCTAAAACTTTATTAATTGTGAAGAAGCCAGATTAAGCTCATCTCTGCTAGTACACACCTTCTGATATTCAAATTGTGTTCTGTACTGTAACAGCGATTCTAAGTTCACTATTTCATTTAGCAAAGTGAGCAGTAAAATTCAGTACCATCTCTTGCAATATTTACTAAGCATGAGAAACTATTGGTCCTTACTAAAAGGGGGGTGACACTTCATTATCATTACATTCAGAAATTACCAGTATCACCACGAGAATAACAGGGTATAAAATAAAAACATATGATGCAGTTCTGTAGAATATATGTAAAACTTCCTTTTAATTATCTGGAAAGGTAAAACACGTCTGTTAGTTAGGGTATTTGTTTCCTCTCCAGAACAGATAATACTGCAAATCTCCCAAATCTCTAATGTCTCTGGAACCATCTTACTACTGCAAGAGATTTACGCTAAAGATGAACAAAAGCTTTGCTTGAAGCATTTATTCTCCCTATCTGCATACTATTTACAATTTTCAGAAAATTGTACCAGGCCTGTCATTTGTGCAAATTTTTGAAGGAAATGTAATGTTGAGCCCTGCATCGTGAAAGCCAAAGTCGATCGCTGGAAAAAATCATCTTTATGATTCGAGGAGAATGTTGCTTTCTTACCTCCTAAAAATTCGATTTACCAGCTTAAAGACGGTTGAGTACATTTTATGGAAATATATGAAAGTTCATATTTTTTCCCAAAGGGAGAGGTTAACAGAAAATATTTACCGGTCCACATTCATCTTTTCTGCATATTCTTTAATGTTACTCTGCGGAATCACAGTGGGGCATATCAACAAGGGTTTTATCTCTGTTTTTTTGGCTTTAAAAGCCAAAAAAGCAGAGATAAAACTAACACCCTATCAACAACAGGGTGCTAACATGCAAATTTGCATGTTAGCCCCCTTTTACTCTACGCTTCCCCTTGCATCTCTAATGAGATGCAAAGGGGGCGTTCCAGAGTAAAATAATAGGAGAAATGTCGCTAAGCGACATTTCTCCTATTATCAAGAATATCGCTAACCCTGTTAGAGACAAAAAAAGCAGTGCTAACCGTGGTTAACGCTGCTTTTTTACGTCTGGTATTTTTCTGACTTAGCCATGATATCCTATGGAAGGAGGATATCATGGCTAAGTTTGTCTGTCTCTATCAACAAGCTAACGTGAGATTATCGCTGGGTTTCCAGCGATAATCTCACGTTAGCCACTTAGCACCAGGATTTTTATCGCTATTGAGATAAGCGTTGCTAATAGCACGCTATCTCAGCGATAAAAATCGGCGCTAGCCGGCGATAATTATCCGAGCGCTAAGTGCGCTCAGCGATAGTTATCGCCGGTTGTTGTTGATATGCTCCAGTGTTCTTTGGTTCCAGGTATGTTCTGTTGCCTGGCTTGACTAATCCTTACAATTTGCTTCCAGTATTTGTTGTCCAGCAACAGGTGACACATTGTAAATACAGCATGCCAAAATAGGTAGCAGGTCTATAACCACATATATTCGCAGCGCGTAAATTGTACTAATGTAAGTGGTAGGGCCCAAGGTATTTCTCAGTAGGCCACTGCAGCTTGTACCTTGATTGCCCCTGCTAGCACTGCCAGATGGCAGTACCAACACAACGTCACATTGTAACAGTTTTGACAATTTGGACAATTCCAGGCCCACCAAAGCTGTAAGAATGGCCTGGAAGGACAGGTAGTATTCATTTTATTGTATATTGAATTGTTAAAACTCTCTGATGAAGTGCTCACCTAACAAATAGACATACAGAGCTGCCATGTCGTGAAATGTCATAGCTGCCAGCGTTGATAATTAAGTGCTAGAGCTGAGCACCGGCAAACACTGTCTCAAATTAAGCTCTGCAAGTTTATAAGAGTAGAAAGAACATAATTCTGATGAAAATAGAAGACGCACCTTATTCCTCCAATACTTCATATATGAAAAGCACATTGTGTACCAAGAAATTAATTTGCATTGTGACAAGAGCATTGTTTTAAATGTTGGAGATTAGTACTCAGCAAAATGAAGAGTATCTCTGGCGGTCCAACATTGTATTGTAGTAAGGTGACCATGAGTCCCGGATTTGCTCAGACAGTCCTGGTTTTTCACCAGGTGTCCCAGCAGATTTCGGCAAATTTGGCGCATGTCACGGTTTTTAGAGGGGGGGGGGTCGAGTGAATCTAGATAGAAGCCCTTTTTAGGTATTCTTAAGCTGTGCAAGTTAGTAGCTGTTATAAGGAAGCAATTTAATTAATAGGTATGATGCTGCTTTTATAAATTACATTTTATTTATTTTCTTAGTGCCTCTTCTGTGTTCCTGTGTTGATAAGAGTTGTCATTCTGCTCTGCTCCGTTGATGTAAAATTGTAGTCCTTCTATTTTTGCAAAAAGGCCCGGTTTTTGGTTCTCAAGATCTGGTCACCCTATATTGTAGGCTATTAATATATATGTACCACTTGCATGCACTCTTTAAACATGGATCCACAATGACATTTAGGGCTCAACAGTTGTCCTGCCAGTCTTGTAAAGTCTATAAAAACATTGGAATATCACTTTACCAAATAATGCTAAAGGAGGCTTTTTTGTTTTAGTCTTCACTTTTTCTTGAAGAGAAGAACCCAATGAAAACACAGACATGCTGTTGTGTACGTCATCCTTCACTTACCCTTGGAATAAGAACAGGTTGACATAATTGTAGCTCTTCGTGAGGAAATTGCCAAGAACGCGGGTAGGGTAGCCACAACGGATTTGGTAGGCAGACAATCCAAAATAGACACATTTAACAAAATACCAAAGCTGGGCAACTGTGTTCTGGCTAAATTTTCTGAAAGACAAACATAATAAAGGTGTTACATTCTAATGTCCCACTATTCATGATCGACAGTGATAACTTACCCCTTTCCTACAATATATCCACATACCAAACACACCCCATTGTGTTCAAAATTCTGTATGCTTGCACTCGATTAATAAATTAGCATCGGATTGCAGCCATATTGCAGATCGACACTTCGGTGTGACCGCACAGCACCTAGGTTAAGATTCCATCACACTTGTGGATTTCTTCTTCCATCGTCATGGGCTACTTTATCATTTTCACGAGAGCCTACTTTATCGGGATTCACAAATGTCTTTGTAATTCACAATGTCAATTTATGATTCCCTGTAATTTTCAAGGACATGGACAGCAAATGGGTACATCCCTTTCCTGAGATTCATGAGGAAATGGGTCAAAGATTTGTGACCTCTCATGTGGTCATAAAGCATTGAATGGTTACTGATTGCCCTGGTCATTTGATCAATGTGTACACTCTAAAAGCTGTCCTAAACCGGAAGATTCCAATGAGGAAATTGTTGCTATAGACATCAGAGAGAGCAGACAGCAACCCCAAGAGCATATTCTAGAAACTCTTTGTGAATTCTACTGATTCAGAAATTCATGTGTACACTTAAAAAGTTTCACTGAGAATCATTGCCAATGTCTGAATGCACTGATTGATTGTATGGCACACTCCTCAAAGGACCAGGAAGCTGATTTCGATCATTTAAGTAGTCCAAATGGAACTTGTCTCTATTTTGCACATACACTAAGCCTGGTTTGTGCCTGGGTGTATAGGACAGTTCTCACACTCACAGCTGGCATTTGTAAATCACCAGTAAATAGATAAATGTGTTTTCAGTGGCAGAAACAACCTCTGTTGTATAAATCATGAAGGACACGGTGAGACATCTTGGGTTAAAATCTCCACATTTATGACACTAGCTTGCCCATTATTATCTCCCCAAAATACTAGTGCTAAAATATAATTTGTAAGAAATAATTAAAACATCTGCCACAGTTTACATTAAGATAGATTTAGCACACCGTGGCATGTTTAAAACTCACTATTGGCCATTTGAGTCAATTTAATGAAGTAAATATACTTTGTATGCACAGTTGTACTGCTGGTCAACCAAACAGCAACAACTACAGTAATAATAAAAGTGAATAATTCAGATTGTGGCACCTATAAAGTTCTAAAAGAGGTCATGTAAGGGGAGATCTACAAGCGTGAATTATAGTTGGAAGAATATGCCAGATTAGACGACCTGGACAGGCGTTGTAATGACAATGGACAACAAGACTGAACATTTGATTCCTTCTCTCCCATATGTGATAGATGTGTACCTTTCCGTGACTCCAGGAAGTATGAAGAACATCCAAAAATGTATTCCAAACACAAGGATAACTTGAAAGATGACTTTCCCCATGACGGTTTTTCTGAGGTACAAAGCTCTGTCCACCACCATAGTCCCAAACTGAATGAGCACCATCACCAGGAACGCTTCGGGTACTTGGTCTTCTGATAGGGAAGATGTAATGTCTGCAGCAGCTGAGTGTTTCTGTGCAGATAAGTATACAAAGGAAGATGGCATGGAAGGGGGTTAAGAATGATTTAGGCAATTGAACTGACAATCAAAGAGGGAGAAGCAACTTTGGGACCGAACAATCTAGGTCTATTCTGTACCAAATTGTGATATCATAGGTAAACTCATTGATCTCATTGTGCCTCAGAGCATTTAAAAGACAAAGTTGTGAGTGCTCAGCACATATTATCTTCAAGCGTTTGGTGAGAAAAAAATGGAATTTTATATTTACGTATGTTATGAGAAATCTAAATTGTAACTTTTTCCGAATACTAATCAATGCATTTGTAGTAGAGGTCTAGACGAACAGCCATTATAAATTGCCAATTGTGGATAGGTTTGTAACAACAGGGATTCATGAAATGCCAAGGAATTTATATATTTGTTTACTACATCCAATGACAATTTTCAAGTATTCTAAAGGTCCCTGAACTTGTTCCCTCATTAGATTTGTTTATCATCTATGCATTAAAAGTCTACACTAGTCCTCTACTTACCCCAAAAGCCCAAAACCCAAACACAATGATGATGAAGTCCACGGTATCAGCGAGAAACATCAGAACATAAACATCGGTCACTGCACTGTAGTCTGGGTGAATGAGGTTGTAGAAAAATTGCCGAATGGGTACGTAAACTTGGAGAGTCCTGGAAAGATACAATCACATGATCAAGATGGAAAACAAACTCATTTAGATTGAAGCAGGCCAATAGCTTTTGCACATTGAATTACAAAGCTCGAAGGAAGCACTTGAGAATTGAGGCACTGATTTACTGAGCTTTTGCATTGCCATTGAATCATGCGACACAAGGCAATTCAAGGGATTAAGTGATATTTACTAAGTCACACAAAGCCACCTAGCCTGGCTCTGCGTGGCTTAGTAAATCCAGAGTAATGCAAGGCAGCACAAATCACTGCCTTGTGTTACCCTGCGTTGTGAAGGCATTCCCTTGCATCTATCCATGGAGTGTGGGTGTTCCTACGCATTCCTCCATGGATTTTGGCACTTTCCCAGATCTACTAAGGGGGAAATGAGGAGAAATACGTTCATTTCTCCTCCTTATTTCCACTTTCTACATGTGCTGCATTCTGCAGCACACACAGAGTTAGGAAAAAGCCTCTTTGGATTGTTATTGTACAGGAAGGTATCCCTTCCTGCACAAAAACAATGCTGCCTGTAGTGCAGTCACACTTGAACCATGGTACAAGGGTGGCAGGCAGAGCAGACTGCGCCAAGGCTGGGAGAAAGCAGAAATGCATCATATCTTAGGAAATATAGTGCATTTCTGCTCTCTCCTTGTCACGCAACGCAGCGCTGCAGGTTTTCTTGCTGCGTTGCCTTGCGTGACGTCTTTGTAAATCTGGCCTGCCGGTTCTTTGAAAATAGTTTATTTGGGAATTCTTGGTATCCCCTTACACCAAATCATGAAGAAACTCAAGTAGAACTGGTGTGAATTTGTATTTGAATCAAAAAGAAACCACTCTACATACACCTTATGCATGACATTTTGTAGCAAACAACATTCTTTGATTGTAATACTTAATTTAATTTTTATTTCTCACCTTCCTTTGCCTTATTAATTATTGTTGGACCTGACCTTTTTTGTAGGGGCGCACCCCAGATTTTTAACTTCTGTTGCTGAACCCGTTTTGTTGGCATTAGGACTCTATGCACCTTTTCCTGATAATCAGTGTTAAAGTACTTGTGTTCTTTCCTTAAAACATGGTGTAATTAGAACCTACCTGATTGGTACATTTAACATACTTTTAAGTCCCTAGTAACTTGTGCAACATGTACCCATGCCTGTAAATTAAATGCTACTAGTGGTCAGCATCATTCATTTTGCCACCAACCTAAGCAACTGTTTAAGCCTGTCTCAGGCCTTACATTATAGCCTATGTGTACAGTTTTATACTGACATTTGACCTGGTAAACTAAACCTATTCACCATGCCTAAACCTTCCTTTTTAATACATATAAGTGAACCCTAAGGTAGGCACTAAAGGCTCATAGGGCAGGGTGCACTGTATTTATAAGTAGGACATATGTGCTTAAGTTGTACATGGCCTGGCAGCGAAAGACTCCTAAAGCATTGTTTCACTGTTGTAAGGATTACCTCTCCCATTGACTAACACTGGGCTACCTTATTACATTTAATAAGTGCTAGATTTGGAGCAGATAGAGATATGGCATTTACACTGAAATTAATTTGTATTTAAATCCTCTTTAATGGTGAAGTTGGAATTTAAGGTACAATTTTGAAATGCCGCTTTTAGAAGTGTTTACGCTTTCTTGTCCCAACCAACTGTGCATTTATGCATGTGTCCTGTATCACATGACTGTAAATGATTCTACTGTTTGGGTTTATGTATTACTTCCAGACAGTGGCACAAAAGGGGCTTAGGAGGCATGGACAGGATGGACAATATTGGCAGGATGGTTGTTGGAATAGTTGTACTCAGCCCTGATAACACTTTAAAGGGCTTTGCCTGTAGCACATACAAAGGAACCTGACACCGGTCCTGCCCTGCCTTTTGTCACCCCAGACAGTTTGGAGCCTTGACCAGGGGGAAAAGGAGAAGAGGAAGAACTTTCCGCACCCAGTTGTTGGGGTAGGACAGGGAGCCACACAACAAAAAGAGTAGCACCAGGTATAAATATTGGACCCCAGAGCCACTCATCACAATACTCTTGGATCTCTGGAAGATTCTGAAGAATGACTTCACTGCTGCCAGAGGACTGCCCTGTTACTTGAAGGGCTGCCTTGCTGTCTGAAGAAGGAAGATTGGACCTTCTTGCCTTCATCCCAGGATACCTAGAGTGCTTCCAAGGATCAGTTGTCTGACTTCCTGTTTGAGCTACAGGGACGCAACATGCTTCAGAGGCATCCCTGCAGCTGCCTAGCAGACTTGCTGCAAATGGACCTGCATTCACCTGTGTTAGAAATGGGATTCCTGTTTGGCTGAGGTATGTACCCAGGCCAGGTAGAAACCACCACTTGGGTCAGGTTAAGCTAGATACACACTAAAAGATAACCTGTGCTCACCCTCTGGTCATTTGGCACAGAGCTGTCAGGCTTATCTAAAGAGGTAATGTGTAAAGTATTTGTGCAACATACATACATACAGTAACACATTGAATACACCACAAAAAGACTCCAAACAGTTTTATAAAAATAGATGTTTCTATTATAAACAAAACACGACCAAAATGACAAAATTCCTAGAAGTAGAAGTCAAAGTATTGAATTTTAAAAGAATGAAAGGTTCATCACTTAGACGCAAGTAGCACTGAAAAGGTTACTTTAGGTCGAGCTGGACAGGGGCAAAGTCAAAGTTCTGGCCGACGATGATGGAGCGATGGTGAGCCACAGAACCCATGTAGGCCCCGGTGAACAGAGTGCCTTTCCTGGTCGCAAGCAACAAAATATGTCAATGTCGATCCCCGCAGATACAGGATGCGTCAATCTTCTCTGCGCACTGAAGGGGATACGTCAGTTCTGAAGATGGGTCCCGAAGTCAAGAGGCATCGCGCGATGTACCGGAATCTGCCACACAGTCAAGGGGATCAGTTGATCTCAACAAGCTGCAACAGTGGCTACACGCTGTCCAATACGTTGATCGTTGAATGGCAAATCGCTGGTTCTGAGGCGATGCGCTGATTTAACTCCCACAACTAGGTCGATATGCTGGTTCTGCTACATGCACGCAGGAGATGCGTTGATTTTGTAGGAAGACTGCTGTGGCATCCACTTCTGAGGTATAGAACTGAGGAGGCACAAGAAGAATTGCAGGAAGTCTTCTGTGTCCCTGAGACTTCAGAAAACAGGAGGCAAGCCAGCAAACTCTTGGAGATCACTTTGGATGGAAGGCAGAGTTCAGCTCTCTTTCAGCAGTCAGAGATTAGCAGGCAGCAGGGCAACAAGCAGACAGCAGTCCTTCCAGAAAAGCAGTCTAGTTGATTCCTTTAAGCAGTACAGCGGCACTAAGAAGGGTCTGACATAAACATTATTGTGGTTCTTGGTAAGTCAGATTTTTAGACACTGATTATCAACATCTGCGGCCCATACAGGTAAGAGCAGTGGGGCGGTGGGGCTGGGTGAGGGGGATTCCGATAGACGATGATGAGGGAAAATTATATAAATTAGAAACCTTTTCTCATCGTTGTCTGTCAAAATCCCCCCCACTTGGCCCCATCGCTCTTACCTGCACGGGCCGCGGCTGCTTATCAAGTATGCATTTATATTGTTAGATACTGGTTATCAAGCATGGGTTTTCTGAGCATTCTTATATTTTTTAAGACACATTTGGTGTGCCTTAAGGAGACATTCTAAAAAGCCACTAGGGATTGCTTTTGCGCAGGAAGGTGTCCCTGCACAAAAACAATCCTGCCTGCAATGGATGTACCCTTGCAACATGGTGCATGGTCTGTAATTTGACGGACGGGATATCCGTTACATTTGTGAGGGAGTATCCCATCTGCCAAGATCGTAATCAGTCCCAAAGCATATTTCAGAGTCTCTGTAAAATTCAGTAGGTGGCATATCTATATGCCTATGGAAGGTCTATCCCTTAAAAGGCACACATACGTGTTTACTCATGATCCAATAAAATAATTCTTATAAAAACGTTTTCCAGTGTTTCCTTCTGACTTCTGTTGGCAAGTGGCTCCTAATCTTGAACCGAGCAGAAGTGGTGTCAGGACAAGTGACCTATTCAAATGTGTGTTTTTTTTTTAAAAACACTATTCCACCAACAAATATTTGTGATCCTTGTGTGGAAATATGAATTTTTATGGTCAATTAGACCCCAACGGCTCCATGTACATGCTATAAGTACATGTATGTTCCCTCCAGTTCCAGCTATAAAGACGCAAATACATGTGCGTCCAACGTCAACATGCCCTCTTTCAGATCCGCCATGAATGGGTCGAATATTCCATTTCTAAGTATGAAAGGCCACCGACTTTATGTGGTTCACTTTTCTAGTTTTGTAGTTCAGGCGAGTAGGCCCTGAATTCTGCCATCAAGCCTTTTTCTGCTTCTGCCTCTGAAATGCTCCAGCTTCGACCTGCATCCGTGTCCATGAACTTTGTCTTACTCCCTGCGCGGCTAGCGGTGCCTGACGCGGCCTGTTGCCTGCCAAAAACTGTATTCAGCCGTCAAAGTTATCTGCTCCGCTCCTCATCCAATGCATTCCTGTCTAGTAGTTTAGGTAAACATCCTTCTAGCTACCGAGCAGAGGGCCCGGCCTCGCTGTCTTTATGCAAGTAATTCGTAGGCCCATGGAAGATTCTTGCCCCCTCGCATCTCATGTAGACACATAGACGCTTGTACACGCACTAACAGTCAGTATAGAATAGGATCTGTCCGAGAAGACCTTTCCTTCCAGATAATATAGTTCCTTAAACACAAGATATCAGATATGATTTAGGACTAGGTTGTCCTGACACCCCAGACTTCTGTCTCCACATGTAGGGCTAAATGTCAATTCCCCTTCACCCTCTAGTTGCACGTCAATCACACGTCATGCGGCTGCGCGCGCATCTCTGCCAAATATTTCTGCTGACACTGCAGGATTCTCTTATGGATCCACCCACTTGTGACATCATTTTAAATGACGTTTCTAGTAGTACGCCTATTTTTCATTACGTATGTGTATTCTTATCTGTATTATCAGCTGTTGCGCCTCCTGCATCTGTCCTAATGCAATGCTTTTCATATAAATATTGTTACTTGTCAATAATGTATTGCTGATCCCTTCCTGAACCTTCGTGGTGATGGAATATGATTGCCTGGTTCGAACTATAATTCCTTTGTAAGGAATAAAGCCCTTTTCAGAACCTCTAATACCACGGATTCTGCCTCTTATTTTGACTGAGTTATTCTTACTAGACTTTACCATATAAAAAATAGTACAGGTAATTTAAATATTTACCACATAAATTGGCGCCCGAACAGGGACACTTTCTCATCTCACGCGCCGGAGGTGCGTTGCAGGCCCGGTCCCCTGCCACAGCTGAACGGACAAAAAACGCGTACCCGCAGGATTTCCTGTATCTCCCTCCGGCCAAGCGGGGGTGACTGAGGCTGCGATCAACACCCAGACGAGGCGGTGAGAAGTGCGAAGTATCCCGACCAGAGCTTAGCTGAGAGAGCAAGATCCGAGGTATTCAGAGGCCCACCAGGTTCCGAAGTTCCGAGTCGAGTCGAGTCCAGTCCGGTCCAGTTCAGTTCAGTTCCGAGGCCTTCCGTTCCGTGCTACCCGGTGAGTACCGTTGCTGGGGAGGCAGTTAGACGTGCACATTAATTTGTGCCGGTCCTGACGGGTTTGGGTACACAGATCCGGTCTGCACTGTTTTAGCAGTGTATCTGTACTGTTTAGCAGTATATCCAGTATGTTCATGTATATAATTCAATATTATCTAGTATTAGTATTATGTCAGTAACTAGTTTTCTTCTAATTATCATTGTTCGTTAAAAGTTAAACGTTAAATGTTAAATGTTTTACTGTGTTCAAAAATTGTGGTATGAATGAGTGTTCATTATTGTGTTTATCGTATTAATTGTGTTCAAGTCCAGTTCGAGTAAGAACCAAGTAGCAAGATTTAAAGATGCCGTTCTTTTCAAAATTAAGACAGATCAAAACTAGAAAAGGAGTACTCGAAGAAGCTGTTCCCATTCCACCTAGGGACACTCCAGGGTATTTTATGTATCATAAACATGGTCTAGATGCCGTGTTATATCTTGATTTATGGGTGGACTACACCAAGGATCTAGCAGAAAGTCAGAGGTGGCCCGCAGCTGGGACATGGGATGCAGATTGCATCATGAGAGTAGAAGAAGAATTATGGAAAAAGAAAGCCAGACAGTCACAGAAAGATGCCATTGAGTTATGGCGTAAAGAATCGCATAGGCGCACAGAGAAAGCGCTCAGACTGGAAGAGAAAAGTAGGGAGAACTCAAATAGAGCCCGAGAAAACGTATTAGTTGAGGAAGGTATTCGAGTAAAAACAGAACAAGTAGACAGACAACGAAACACTCTTATGAATGGTATGTATCCTCTTTTGGCCGAAGGTTTACCTAAGGCCACAACGGAAATACCGAAAGATTTGCCACCCCCATTACTCCCGACTAAAGCACATCCCAAGACCGCAAAAGATATTTTCCTTTCCTCCTATTTAGACGACGTAGCTCCCGAATATGTTAATGATCCACCACACACGCCACCTGTCGTTGGAGCTCAACACCGAGATCATCTGCCCCCACCTCCGCAACAACAAACTCCTCCGCACAATCCAACAGGTTCATCTGTTTCCACCGCTTTTCCTGCATCCACAGTCTCTACCTTACATCCCACGAATCCTTTCATGCCTAGCACCTCAGAAGGTGCGACAGCAATTTTTGCCACACCACCATCACGAAGCAAATCGTCTCTTAGAGATTTAGCCAACCAACGTACACCCCAAATAGCAACGTCCGACATGTTTAAGGAACATCTTGTAGATTGTAGATATGATCCAGTGCCCGGTAACAATGATAGAATGCTGCTATCATCACTACGTATACGACGAGCTTCACTATATTTAACGACGCTACCAGGAATGATTAAACATTTAGACAATATATATCGCTTTGTCCAAACAGGGCAAGGCCCTGAAAGTATTGACGAAGCCATGGAATACCAGAAAGCGGATATACAGAGACAACTGTTACGTTTCTTCATAAACTGCTTGATCAGAGACAGAGATAGGTCCGAGGTAGACCAGGATGAAATGCAAGTACTTACCCGATGGGGTCAGAATATATCAGAGGGAAAACATGATAAACAGACATGTATAGTAGTTATGTGCCGAAAGATCCGCAAAGAAGTAGAACGAATACATAAAGCCAAATTAGAGGCAGACAAAACTGAATCAGAGGGAGAGGAGGCGGAAGAATCAGAAATGCCCACAGGACAATTAGAAACGATAGCTTATGTAGGTAGGGGAAGACCTTGTAACAATACCAGATACTTTAATGACCCGATACGTCCGATACGTCCAGAATGTAACAGACATTTTCAAGCCCCTATGTTAAATACGAAGTCCCCTGAACACTTATTCCAGGCTGCTGATAAATTACTCCGAGACCGAAGGGGGTATCATATGCTCGATTCTATGGATGAACAAGAATTAGCCAGGTCAGCAGTACAATGGGCTGACAGTTCTGAAAAATACAGTGATGATGCGTTGGCACACACATTTTTGAATCTTACCCCAGACGAACAGCGTTTAGCTGGTATATACATGATACAACATCTCGTTATATTATATAGAAGCCAACACTCCGATCCCGGTCCCCTGCCTGATATATTGATAGAATTACTCACGAATAAATGGAGAGGTTCAGGTACTGATTTAATTAAAGAAATTCTGGAATATCGACACCAGTACATTGTCTTCATATGCCCAGAACATGTTTCAGTTCCCCCCAAGGAAAGAAAAACGTATCACATAGACAGACAGAATCCCTTACGCGAAGTGCACCCAGTCAGAGGTGAGGACAATATTTTTAAACGCGTGTTTGTGTACGCGCCCATAACTAAAATTGAATTATTAGAGATGAAGAAAGTAGTACCTAGCCATGACAAAGACCCAGCAGGTTTCCACCGTGAGATAAAAGACATGTTACTCATGGGAGAGTATACTTACCCGGACATTATGAAAATATTAAAAGTCCTATTACCCGCCGGTATTTACGAGAAACTCAAAGAAAAGGAATGGGAGGTGGGAGACCAAAAGATAGATTGGACAGTATTAGAAAACGAAGAAAAGGCCCGAGCTGCAGGTTCAGGGCTTGGGGAAAGGACTACAGCATTACCAGGATTATTAGTGCAGGTACTACCACGTTTATTAACTACGAAAAAGGAAGACTGGGGTGCAATCTCAGCCTGTAAACAAAAACAAGATGAAGACACTAGTGATTTCTATTCCCGATTTGAAAAATGTTTTGGTATTAATAGTGGCATAAAAACAAGTAGTGAATCATATCCACATCTGTTTGTGACAAAATTAGTTGAGAATTCCCTGCCACAAGTTAAGAGTAGAGTATTAAAATTCGAGAGTACTTGGCAAGGTAACACACCCTCACAGATGTTACAAATGTTACAATATCATCACAATAGAATTAGAGAAGAACAAGAACATGAACAAAGACGTATGAAAGACACGAAAATGAAAATGCTTGTTGCTCAGTCAGTTCCAGCTGACGGTCATAAAAAGGGTACGACACAGTCCAATGATTCAGTAGGTCCTGTAAGAGGGACATGCAACTATTGTAAACAGCCAGGTCATTATATACACGATTGCGCAGTTCTGAAACATAATATCTCTACGGGTATAACGAAAGAGAGACCACGTCCGCCTAGACAGGATCAGATCCAACAACAAGTACCTCAGAATATACAGTCTATGCCAGCTGTACAACAGACCGCACCACAACAACAACAACAACTACAACAACAGCCACAGCCTATTGCTGCAACACAAAACACGACACAACAGATGTACCAGTATGCACAAAATGACTACCCAGAGTATCAGCGCTACACATGAAATAGCCTAGAGAGGGAAGTTGGCTTACCCCTTATTGAGGTTCCAGTAGATCAAGAGGGTCCTTATGTACAGAGTCAGGTATTAGGGAAAGACAGAAAGTTTCTACTCGATACAGGGGCAAGCAGAACAACTATCAGTCACGATGAAGTTCCAGGGGCACCCCTCTCAGGCTCACAAAATATTTCCCTTGGTTTCTCAGGAAAGCCTACTATCAACGAAGTATCACAACCCCTTGCATTCACAGTCGGTCCGTTAACACGGACTACAGATCTATTACTTACGAAATCATGTCCAGAAAACTTGTTAGGTATAAAAACATTAAAGGCTCTAGGAGCTGTAATATGCTGTTCTCCGGAAGGAGTACGATTATTTTTGCGTGACTTTAAAGGTCACTACGTGTCTAGAGACATGGATCACCGATTACAGAATCTACCTGCACATTTATGGGCGCAAGGCCCCACTGATGTAGGTTGTATGCACATTACACCATATCGAGTCACAATCAAAACAGGAGTGGTACTCCCACGAATACGACAATACAAGTTACCCCCAGATGCTGTTGTGGCTTTGCTGCAAATCATTGACGAGCTCATTGCACAAGGAGTGGTTGTGGAAACCGACTCCAATGTATGTAATTCTCCGATAATTCCGATTCTTAAACGAACTGATCCAAAAGCACCACCAGTATATCGATTAGTTATTGATCTGCGAGAATTAAATAAATGCATTGTACCACAGTACCCCGTGGTCCCAGATATCTCTTCATTGCTAACAGCCATAGATTCAGAAGCAACGTTCTTTACTGTAATTGATCTCAAGAACGCTTTCTTTAGCGTCCCAATCGATCCGGAAAGCCAATATTTGTTCGGATTCAGTTTAAATGGACGAAGTTTTAAATTCGCACGCGCACCTCAAGGATTCACAGAAAGCCCCAGCATCTATAGCCAAGCACTGAAAAGAGAACTTGACAGTATCCACATGCCAGCTAACACTGCCCTGCTTCAATACGTCGATGATCTGCTGATCACCGCCCGAAGCGAACCTGAATGTGAAAAAGCATCACTGACGGTTTTACATTTCTTAGCAGACAAGGGGCACAAAGTGTCCCCTTCAAAACTGCAATTCTGTGTCCAGCAAGTTGTGTACCTTGGGCACTTGCTGTCCAAGGGGGGAAGACAGCTTACACCCGACCGTATCCAGTTAATTGTTAACATGCCGCCACCCAAGACACAAAAGGAGGTACGGGCATTCATTGGCCTCACTTCGTACTGTAGGCAGTGGATCCCTCAATATGCATTTCTAGCGAAACCACTCATTCAGTTGACAACACAGGAGGCAGCGACATCGACTGTCCTCCCTTGGACTCAGGAACATACACAAGCTTTTGAAAGCTTAAAGAAAGCTTTATGTCAAGCACCTGTTTTAGCAACACCATGTTACAGCAAACGTTTTACACTTTTTGTTACAGAACGAGAAGGTACTGCTTTGTCAGTACTCACACAGGAACAAGCAGGATCACACAAGCCATGTGCTTACTTTTCCAGTACATTAGATCCCGTAGCCCAGGCTCTTCCTGCGTGCCTGAAATCAGTCGCAGCAACAGCTTTAGCAATCAGACAAAGCGATGCCATAGTGTTAGGACATCAATTGACAGTACAAGTACCACACGCAGTAGAGGTTCTCTTGAACCGGACCCAAACACAACACTTGACTATAGCAAGACTGACGGGTTATGAATTAACATTATTCCAGCCACACATAGAAATCAGACGTTGTAGTACATTAAATCCTGCCACACTTTTGCCATTAAATGGAACAGACCCATTGGCACATGATTGCATTGAAGTTATTACTATTACGACGAAACCCAGACAAGACTTGACAGATATCCCATTATCAGATCCAGACCTGACATTATATGTAGATGGTTCATGCATGAGAACAAATACAGGAGAGTTAGTGGCCGCTTATGCAGTCACAACAGATACTGAAATTATTGAAACAAATTGTATCGATACCTTGTCAGCTCAAGCAGCAGAGCTCATCGCTCTGACACAAGCCTGTATTCAAGCCAAAAATAAGAAAGTCAACATATATACAGATTCACGTTATGCATTCGGAGTCGTCCATGACTTCGGCGTGCTTTGGCGAGAGAGAGGTTATTTAACTTCTCACGGTGCCCACATCCAGCACGGCCCCCTTATTCAAGCTCTGTTAGATGCAATACATCTGCCTACTGCAATATCGATCATGAAGTGCAAGGCCCATACGAAAGTGACTGACATTATTTCTCAGGGTAACGACCTAGCTGACAGAACAGCTAAACAGACTGCTCAGAATCGGACTCGTCCAACTGACACGACAAAGACAATAGTTCCGACACCAACACACTGCATGACAGTTAAGGATCCCGCCCTTGATGTAATTGACATACAGACACATGCTACACCAGAAGAAATAAAGAGATGGACTGAATTAGGAGGGATCCAAACAGATCAAGGATGGATGACGAAGGGAAAATCTATATGGTTTCTCCCCGACTCAATGGTTCAGGTCATCATTAACACAATACATAGTCCAGCGCACCTAGGAGAGAAAGCTATGCTAGACAGTATTCAACACATTTGGTTCAATAAACACTTGCGAGCAGCAGCTAAACAGAAAGTACGTACCTGCATGATTTGTTGTCAGTTCAATCCAGGAAAAGGCGTACCTGTAGAACAGGGTGGATTTCAACCCCCCGATCACCCTTTTGAAGTCCTCCAGATGGATTATATCCAGATGGAACGATGTCGAGGATTCAAATATGTCCTCGTAGTTGTATGCGCTCTTTCCCGGTGGACAGAGGCGTATCCCGTCTCAGATTACACTGCCCCGACTACTGCTAAACAGTTGGTTCGAGAATTCTTCCCACGATATGGTTTGCCCCGTGTCGTGTACTCAGATAATGGCCAACCGTTCTCATCCGAGCTAATGAAACATGTTTCACTTCTGTTAGGCTACCAATGGAAATTCCACTGTGTCCGACATCCCGAGGCAGCAGGTCTCGTGGAACGACATAATCAAACTCTGAAAATTAGATTGTCCAAAGTATGTAGAGAAAAAGGTGTCGACTGGATAGTAGCTTTACCAGTTGCGCTCTTTTACATGAGAATGGTAGCACACTCTCGAACAGGGCTATCCCCGTATGAGGTGATCTTCGGTAGACCACCAAATATGTGGGGGACGCCTATACCTCGTAAAATAACTGATGTTGATTGTAATATGCTGACAGATTACCTGGCTTCCTTGATGTCTGCACTACAATCTTGTCGTTCACAGGTAGCTGCAGCTTTTCCCGACAACACTGAGGTGAAGCCCCACGACGTGGTTCCGGGGGACCTCGTGTTTGTGAGGAATTTTGACAGGAGGAGCCAGCTGGAGCCTCGGTGGCAGTCGCCGAAGCTCGTCTTATTGACCACAAGGACAGCCGTGAAGATTGAGGGACGTAAAGGGTGGTTGCACTCGAGCCACATCAAAAAATTTTATGGACTACCGTCCGACGTGAACCCTCAGCCCTGCATTCCCTCACAGACTGATTCAAAACTACCCCTGGTTGAAAAAACCAAGAATGAAAACTATAAACTGAAACTAAGGTCTAGCAAGTCAGACAATTTGATTGTTTAAGTCCTCTCCAAGGTGAATCGGTTGAATTCGTCTCTGACATGTATCCTCTAGACCGAAATAGAGAGAAAAATGGACAGAAACAGCTCAGGACACATGCGTACTGTAAATCACTTCGTAGTCACTGCATAGTGACATTGTTAATTATGTTTTTTCTAAGTCTTCTGATTATTATCTCCAGTATATTATTACACATGTATTACCCTATCTCCCAGCGTGCTTCCAATGCTACTGCCGAACATTCTTTTAGCGAATTACCCCCACATGAGTTGTCCTATAGATTTGCGCTGCGCAACAACACATTCATTAGTATGCTACATCATTCTCATCAGACCAGCAATGCTACAAATTGTTGGATATGTGGCCGACTCCCTCCCTATCAGAAATACAAGGGAGTTCTGCCTCTCTTTCCGTATCCGTTCACACACAATGGCTCCTGTGGAGCATGGTTTAGTTTGATTAATTCCCTAGATTCAAATTCAGTAGTTTATCAAGACAACTGGGTTTGGGGAAACCTGAACCTAGTTTTACTTAAAGTCTGCTACCCTAACAAGGAGGGACTTCCCAAAAGAACAGGAACTGATCTAGAAAATGAAGTATATGGATTAGGTAACTTTATACTTAATCTTATGATCCTGAATATTGAATCCGAAGCTACACCGATCTTGCCCGCTATGTCAGTATTTCCAGTTAGAGGCGAATTATGTGTAAGAAAGAATGGTTCAATACACATGGGCCATAGTAAATGTACCACTGTAATAGAATTCAGTGATAAAGGCAAGTCTACATTTAGAGCTTCTCGTCACTCCTACTTCATTTGTGGTCACACCGCATACATACGCCTACCCTTAGATTGGGATGGTACCTGTTACATTGCATTCCTTCTACCACCTGTTTTCCTAGCCCCGCCTGATTACCATAGGAATACCCATTTAGTACACAATAGACAACAGAGAGATCTCCCGATTGTCGATTATACCGAAACAGCATGGGAGCAATACACAGATTTCAATAAAGGTTTCTTTCCCTACATAGGTACAGTCACTAATAGTAAGTTGATACGTAGATTAACTAGAACCCTTGAAGCAGTAGTGAATGAAACTACTTCCGCCTTAGGCAACTTAACAGAGGAGCAGTCTGCGATGCGGATTGTTGTTCTTCAAAATCGTCTTGTCCTTGACGTCATCCTGGCCGATAGGGGCGGAGCCTGTAGGGTCATCGGATCAAGTTGCTGTGTTTTCATACCAGAAAACGCGCCGTCAGTATATAAAGCCATAACTCGACTTCATAAGATCGTAAGCCAGATACACCAGAATCCAGGCACCTGGACTTGGTCCGGTTGGTTCTGGAGCGTGTTGTCAGCCTGGGGATGGAGGATCCTATCCTTCCTAGGTATTGGCTTTCTCATACTATTCAGTTGCTGCTTGTGTCTACAATGTGGGCCAGCGATTTGTGGTCTATGTGCCACATCGTGTATCCCACCTTCAAATTTTCATTCGAGATCCCGGAAGAAGAAAGAAGAACAAATGATGCTATATGAACAGATTGATGGATTGATGAAGATGGATATTTCATGAGGGTCCGTAGGGGACAAGGAGGGAATGTGGAAATATGAATTTTTATGGTCAATTGTGTCCCCTATCTTAGACCCCAACGGCTCCATGTACATGCTATAAGTACATGTATGTTCCCTCCAGTTCCAGCTATAAAGACGCAAATACATGTGCGTCCAACGTCAACATGCCCTCTTTCAGATCCGCCATGAATGGGTCGAATATTCCATTTCTAAGTATGAAAGGCCACCGACTTTATGTGGTTCACTTTTCTAGTTTTGTAGTTCAGGCGAGTAGGCCCTGAATTCTGCCATCAAGCCTTTTTCTGCTTCTGCCTCTGAAATGCTCCAGCTTGGACATGCATCCGTGTCCATGAACTTTGTCTTACTCCCTGCGCGGCTAGCGGTGCCTGACGCGGCCTGTTGCCTGCCAAAAACTGTATTCAGCCTTCAAAGTTATCTGCTCCGCTCCTCATCCAATGCATTCCTGTCTAGTAGTTTAGGTAAACATCTTTCTAGCTACCGAGCAGAGGGCCCGGCCTCGCTGTCTTTATGCAAGTAATTCGTAGGCCCATGGAAGATTCTTGCCCCCTCGCATCTCATGTAGACACATAGACGCTTGTACACGCACTAACAGTCAGTATAGAATAGGATCTGTCCGAGAAGACCTTTCCTTCCAGATAATATAGTTCCTTAAACACAAGATATCAGATATGATTTAGGACTAGGTTGTCCTGACACCCCAGACTTCTGTCTCCACATGTAGGGCTAAATGTCAATTCCCCTTCACCCTCTAGTTGCACGTCAATCACACGTCATGCGGCTGCGCGCGCATCTCTGCCAAATATTTCTGCTGACACTGCAGGATTCTCTTATGGATCCACCCACTTGTGACATCATTTTAAATGACGTTTCTAGTAGTACGCCTATTTTTCATTACGTATGTGTATTCTTATCTGTATTATCAGCTGTTGCGCCTCCTGCATCTGTCCTAATGCAATGCTTTTCATATAAATATTGTTACTTGTCAATAATGTATTGCTGATCCCTTCCTGAACCTTCGTGGTGATGGAATATGATTGCCTGGTTCGAACTATAATTCCTTTGTAAGGAATAAAGCCCTTTTCAGAACCTCTAATACCACGGATTCTGCCTCTTATTTTGACTGAGTTATTCTTACTAGACTTTACCATATAAAAAATAGTACAGGTAATTTAAATATTTACCACACTTGCATCAATATTCCTACATCAAACACTCAAATATTTATTATGCTCCCCTGAAGGAAATGCAGTAGTTGGAATGTCATTTATGTGGATATTTCTTATTTTTTGTGTAAATATTCAATCAACCATATTTATTTATATTGGGTGTTGACTGTAAGTAAGTGCTTTTGGTATGACATATTTTGGTATGACAGATTTTGTAAATGAAGATAAGCAATTGTATTTGTTAAATGCTGGTAGCTTCATTAAACAAAATATGTGAAGTTTCCTTTTCTAAAAGTGTTTCAAAATATAAACGAAGGGTGTTACTGTTGTGTTGTTCTTTTGAAGGTAAAGTGGTGATTGCCTCCTGATTGTGGGTGTAAATTTAAAACAAGCATCGACACACTCAAATAGAGAACGAAACTAAAAGCGGGTGGTTACAACATATGTTCCAATAAAGATCTCAATGAGAAAAATGTAGCTGGATTTAATTTAAAAAAAATACACCAATGTCCTATTTTGATGAGAGGTTACTGTTGTAATAAATGATGTCAACCCAAGGTAGCCTCTTCATCACTGAGCAATAACCCACTTCCACCCCCATTATCGACATGCTTATGCCTGATGGATACAATATCATTCACTTACCCCATGCCTACTGCTGCCAATAAGTTCAGCAATAGACCTCATTCTGTGAGCTACTCATTGTGTTCCTTTCTCCAATCCCCAACTCTGTGATGAGACTGACCACTGCCCACTAACATTCCACATCATACTTTTAAAACTCCCAAAGGATATTGCAATCCCTTAATATTTTCCTCCAGATCTTTCAAAATATTTATCGAAACCCCCTTAATAGATCACAGCCTCTTTCCACAACAGTTCAACAGATGATGTTGAAGTTTTGCTTGGTATGCCCATTGACTTGAGTTTCTTTTAGCACTGACTTAATAACATTCAACCAGAAAGTCTATCCAAATCCTCATAACCATGATATTCTCTAAGCCATATTTCCAGCAAGTGTACAATAAGAAATGTAGACACCATCTGGGGCTATATTATACATTGTGCTACAGATACACAAAGGGCATGTGCTCCCGCTTTGTGTGTCCCCGGGGCACAAAAATATTATAGAAGGGGCCACAATTTTTATACATGGCTGTGTCTCCCTTCATAGACATTAGGATTACCACTTCCTGCACTGTCATCATCCCATTCCTGAAAATTGAATAAATCCGACTTAAAAACCTAACCCAAGAACAGGTTATTTGGGTCATTTTCATTCCAGTCACCCAGCTACCCATCATCATTAAGGTCCTAAAATTCCCTATAGCATTTGTTAGAAATGGGGGGTCACTAGTTGCCAATGGTTTGCATCTTTGTCCAAGTAGAGACTCTTGCTTTTAGTCAAGGTAAGGGAGTTACGCCTTAGACAACCCCTGCTCGCCCCCTTGGTAGCTTGGCACGAGCAGGTAAGCTTATCTCAGAGGCAGTGTGTAAAGCATTTGAGCACACATATAGTAATACAGTGAAAACACTACAAATGGACACCACACCAGTTTAGAAAAATAAGTAATCTTTATCTAAACCAAACTTTGGAGACCGATGCACGAGACTCAGCGTGCCGATTACTCTAGTTGCAGGCAGACGCTGCGTCGGTTTCTTCACGGGTACGATGGCGTGGGAATTCTTCCTGCAGTGCGATGTTGCATCAGAAACGGGTGTGGATGCATCAGGCTTCTGTAGTTGCTTCTCTTTTCCCAGCTCCCTACAGCAGGAACCACTCACCGAGGCCCAACTCAGGCACAGGCACTTCTTGACAGGTCAGAACTCCCAGCAAGGAAGTACAGGGGAGCTGGTGGCGAAGTGTTTGTGTCCCTAAGATTTCAGAACAGGAGGCAAGCTCTACTTCAAGCCCTTTGACATCTTCCTTAAGCAGGATACACAGCCCACAGCAAAGGCTTTGTCCTCTCCTTGGCAGGGAACAGCCACTGCAGGCCAACCCCAGAGAGCACCCAGCAAAGGGGCAGTACTTCTCCTTCAAATTTCCCAGCAATATTTTCCTTGGTAGAGGTTCTTCTTGAGTCCAGAATTATTCTAAAGTTCTGTGGTCTGCGCCCCAATATTTATACAGCACTCTCCTTTGTTCTCTTGTGGCAGAGAGGCTCTGTACTCAGTCAAAACCAGTTCTGTCCTCTCTGGTCCAGCTTCCTGGCAGGAGGTGGAGACTGCATTGTGTAAGGCAGACCAGGCCCATTCCGGTGCAAGGAAATCTTCTCCCTCTACTCTAAATGCAACCCAAGTCTATTCAGCCCAGCCCTGACTCATCCAGGAAAGGCAGACCACACCTCAACCCCAACAGTGGCTGTTTACAGAGAATGCACATCCCCAGCCCCTGTCACTCCAAAGCCAGACATTCAATCCACAAACCAGCAGACGCACACAGGATGGCTCAGCAAGAAAATACCCACTTTCTAAAAGTGGTATTTTCAAACACACAATAAAGCAAGCATTCGCAATGCAATCGGTCTCGCCTTTTGGACCTTATATGTCTTTAGCTATGCAGCACATTAGCCTGGGTGCTGAAACATCTACTGTTCTTCAACATGAAGGAAAAGGAAGCACCAAACTGTGCGACACATCAGGTATGGGAACACATGGAGAGAAATATTTCCTTTCAGCAGGAAATGGTATAGTCCAAAGCTCTGTTTTCAATATAAAATCAGGGCCTTCAATGGTCATATCACTGAAAATACAAGGTTAAAAAAATATATTTTTGTCTACGGGTGCTCGTGGAAGACAATTTCTATGGGCTTGAATCTAGAGAATGGTAAAGTGATTCTGGTATTTTACTGACCTCTGCTGGTCGTTTTCTATCATGATAGTTAAATAGAGGCAGTTGCCAGAAAGTCCCTCAGCAGAAAGCAATTCTGGTATTTTACTGACCTCTACCTTTTGTTTTCTATCAAGACAGTTAAATAGGGGTGAGGGACGTGGGGTGCATGCCGGAGCGGCTGGCCCAGCTGCTGCAGACCTTCGCCATTATCTCGGAACTTTGAGTGAATGCGGGTAAATCCTGTCTTTATGCTTTTAGCACAGGGACCGCGGACCCGGGATACTGCCTTGACGGTACGCAGGTCCAGTGGAAAGAGGGCACCTTCCGATACCTGGGGATACAAATCTACCGTCGCCCAGCTGATTTATTTGATGGGAACCTGGGAAGGGCGGTCACGGCGCTTAAATCGCAGGTGCGCTTCTGGAGTACACTTCCACTGACGACTATAGGTAGGGTGGCACTCGCCAAAATGGTCATGCTTCCCCGCCTCCTGTACTACTTTGTTAATTTGCCGCTAATTATTCCGGGCCCCTTCTTTGGTATGCTCAATAGGATGTTGCGGGACTTTCTCTGGGGCACTGCTAGACATAGGCTGGCACTTGCGAAATTATTCCTACTGACAGATCGGAGTGGCCTGGCTGCTCCTTGTTTCGAACACTACTATCTGACCGCTCAACTGCAATGGGTTGCTCGCTGGTTGGCGGATAGGGGCAGGGATGATACAGCCACAACAATGGCGCCTTACTCGCTAGAACAAATAACCAGACTCTTCCACCCTCTTGCTACAGTCACGCGGCCGACGCCGCTCCTCTTGGCTGTGGCATACAAGTGCTACCGAAGGGCTCTATATCTCACCCGCACTGTTGTCCCTTACGCGCCGGCCATACCTCTGGAGGGTTCCCCTAGTGGTGGAGGTGTGCTTGCGGCTCCTGCGCTCGTGGAATGGTGGGAGGCCGATGTACGTACGCTAGGAGATCTATACCGGGATGGTGAGCTCATACCATACGAGACCCTAGAGGCAGAGGATGGGTTCCCGCCCGGGGGGTTCTCGGCGCACCGCTCCCTGATGGCGAGATTGACTGCTAAATGGGGGACATGGCCACGGAGTCCAGACAGCATCTAACCATGCAATACCTGCACGTCATGGGGAGAGGCAGGCACCTGGTTCGCTGCATCGCTAAGGGAACATGCGGCGGTCAGCTTGGGCCCGCTTCGATGCAAATGGGAACTGGACCTGGGGCGGCCACTAGTGGATAAGGAGTGGTAAAGAATACTTAAAAGTCCTGTGCGTATCCCCAGGAACATGCAGTTCCGCCAAATCCAGTTATTCATTGTCCACAGGGCTTATCTCATACCAGAGCTGATCAACAGGTATTTTCACCGCAACAATGCACTGTGCCCTAGGTGTAATGAGCTGGGGGCAGGGTTCTTGCACATGCTGTGGAGCTGTCTTGGGTTGGGCACCTATTGGCGCGTGATCAGTGGGTTGCTGCAGGGTAGCGCGGGTCGTACCATACCCTTTGACTGGCCCGAACACATCTTGCACCACTTTAAGAGGTCTCCTAAAGACAAGGTAACGTCCCGATTCTTGGATCTGGGACTTGTAGTAGCAAAGCGCCTCCTTACAAGGAGGTGGAAGGCACACGACCCGCCACACACACGGGCATGGAGCTCCTCTTTTCTGGCATGGGCTAGGGCAGAGGGGACTGCCATTCGAAGGGAGGAAACCCTGGGGTTGCAGAAGGAGCCTATAGCGGCCCGCTGCGAGCAGATACTCTGCGCGCTACAGTGGCTGGAAAGGGAGGGCCACATGGGACATACGGGGGAAGCTGGCAGTGTCCGCGCGGGTGGAGCCATGCCACAGGCTGCTGTACTGACGGGATAGTATGGTCCCACTTTCTCCTACCCTACCCTGGCACGAGTGCAACTACACTAATGCGTTTATGGCTGAGGAGCACACAAGTGACCCTGGGGGGCGAGGGGTGGAGACAGAGGTAGAGGGAGTTAAGCATGTACAAATGGTTTACGCTGCCATTGTTATGGTTTCTTTGGTTTGTAAGTAATTCATTTGTTTCATTGCTTGAGCTGAATGATCGGCATAGGATCACACGAGTAACTGAGAGGTTGGCACACGTTTTTTTCTACTACGCCTTAGAGACTCCACCAGAATTGACAAATGTAGTACAGCTAGCTCCTGGGTGAGCATTCACTGTTTCATTTGCAGTACAGTTTGAACGCATGTTAAACTAAAGTGGTCACACGCCCATGTACTGATTAACAATTTATGCATGCTTGCAAACTTCTGTATGCAATGCCTGTTATCACTGTGTATATTCTTAAAATAATAAAAACAGATTTGATAAGAAAAAATAAAACTAAAAAAAGACAGTTAAATAGAGGCAGTTGAACAAGCAGAAAGCAATTCTGGGATTTTACTGACCTCAACTGGTCGTTTTCTATCAAGACAGGTAAATAGAGGCAGTTGAACAGAAAAACAAGTCCCTACGCGGAAGGAGACAAGTCCTAGGGCTGATCTCCAGAGCCCAGCAAGTACATACACATATAAGTATATACTAAAATATATATAATAGGTCTCGAATGCTTGACATAAAAATCAACTTCACTAAAAGATGCATTTTTATATTCTGAGTGTTCAGGCATACTAAATTCCAACTTTTAATCTTGTCCCAGTGGGAAGTTATACTTTTAAGATGTTATCAGTAAACTTCCATTCTATCCTATGGGACAGATAGCCTTACAATAGTGAAAAACTAAATACACTGTAGTTCACTATCAGGACATGTCACACACAGCAGTACATATCCTACCTTTTACATGCACTTCGCCCTGTCCACAGGGATACTCTGGGCTCACCTTAGGGGCACTCACATGTAATAAAAGGGAGATTAGGGCCCGGCAGTGCACTTACCAGGTCGACATGGCAGTAGAGACTACACGCAAACACTATGCACGCAAACACTGCAGTGGCAGGCCTGAGACCCCTTTGAAAGGCTGCTTGTGTGGGTTGCACAATCAGTGCTGCAGGCCCACTAGCAGCATTTGACTAACATGCCCTGGGCACACACAGTGCACTGTACTGGGGACTGTACTGGGGACTTAGTAGTAAGTCAAATAAGCCAATCATGGAAACAGCAATACGTATTCACAATTTACAAAGGGAGCACTTGCACTTTGGCTCTGATCAGCAGTAACAAAGGGCTCAAAGCATCTAGACCAGCAAAAACGAAGTGCAGTACACAGCAAAAACACGAGGAAGGGGCAAAAATACAGTGGAAAACCACGCCAAGGATGCCAGATCTAACAGCACTGTATCTGTTAGTTATCAAAAAGTCTGCCTGCCACAATCTTTTACATGCCTAAATATCTGGCTATTCTCACCAGTGCATTACGAAAGTCATGACACTGCAGGTCGTAAATGATACCTAGCAAATCACTAAGAAAGAAGACTGTTACCTTCTGGTCCATCACAAAAATCTGTCTATCAACATTTGCACTTCAAAGCTGTTCTCAACTGACCCACCTCTTTTATGGACAACAGATCATAATTTCTCAGCGTGTCATTAATGAGGTCCATCAGGACTTTATTTTTGCACCTATGATATTCAAAATTTACCTTGGGGAGGAGTCCTAAGACTTCAAATATACATTCCCCTACATTTGTTTACATGTGACAGTTCCATACATTCGTTTACATGTGACATTCCCCTTACATTCGTTTACATGTGACACAAAACAATACCCCAAAGGCCTATTGGCAAATTACATGTTGTGCTCCAAGCACTTCCTGGATACCATCTAAATTTTGATTTTTACAGTCAACAACAGATAAACACAATCTAGACAGATAAGCAATAATCCCAAATAAAAAAAATAGTTGTGTTCCATGCAATTCAACAGTTTACTGTATTCAGGCAACTAATACTCAAGTCAATGGACCTGAACACTGACCGGCTAGCGTTTTTATGAAGGAAAGACTTCCTGCTTCACATTAAAGTTCCTTCCTCTTTGCCACAATGATGAATATAGTTTAATGCTTACTGGTATCCTAGATTCGGCTCACACCTCTATAAAGGCCACTTTACATGCTATGTCATCAATGATCAATGCAAACAGAACGATGTAACCCTCGGTCTTATGGGATATTTTTGGATTAGGCCCCCGAGCACTTTCAATTCAATCCAGTTTGCCTCATCTATAACACCATCCACACCAACACAATTTTTCTGCCAACACTTTTGCCCCACTATGCTTCAAGTTTTTGTGCTCCAAGTGAGACTGCACCCTTCTTACAAAACTTGCAGGAAAGATCTTACAACCTTCTCTTTCTCTGTCTACCTCCCCTTCCCTCCACCACCCTTTGGACTTACTCCTATTATGCACTGCAAGAACTCTTCACTTATGTTTACAGAGGACGTCGTTCTTTAGCTATGCCTCTTTACATGATGTTCATGCTCTACCCTCTGCATTCTGTACCTACATGGATTTCCTCCGCTGTTATATGCCAGCTTCCATGTTATATATCTGCATCATATTTGGATACACTAGTCTGTTATTCTGTTAGCTGTATGTCTGGAAATATGTATCCCTGTTAGGTCAGTGACCACTAATTCATCACAGTTTTAGTTGAAAATGAAAAATACACAGCCCACTAGTCTCCCGCTGGAACACAGGTTTCACTTTAGGTTTCAGTTTTCATCTGTCAATAAATGCCTGACGAGTGTGGTCACAGGGCCAGAGCCAGATAAAAAATAAGATGTTCACATATAGAAACAGAGTAACACCACCCAAAACTATTTGTATGTTTAAACCAGTGTTAACAATCATATTCTATTTTTACTGCTATATGATTGTGACGCATGCTGTAACTCACTTTTTTATGGTAAATGCTTTTGCTTTGATGAGTTGTTCTTTGAGTTTCTCCAGTACTAGCTCTTTCTTGGATTTCTGTTTTATGCTCAATAAGCTGCTTCCCCTTTGGCTACTGTTTCGGGTACTTGTGCTCCCTTAAAAGGCAAGAGAAACAAAATGGAAACACAACAGTAACTATGTTAAAACAAAGCAATACGATTATTAAAACTGATCAAATGAATATAAGAATCATAAAAAAAACTAGGAAATAGAAAGTAGCTTTGACACACATGCTACAAAATGATACGAGAGTCAATTATCAATTGATGTGTATATTTCACATCTATTTGGAAAAATTTACAAACCTTAGACCATTGAAAAAACTCATTCTCAGAACTGTAAGTCGCCCATTCGGCAGGTACTCATTGGGCAGGTAACTTCTTTATGTGTTTTCTAACAATCCTCAGCATTTAAAAAAAATCTTGGTGACATTGCAGATGACCCAATAACTCTCATGTGTCTTACACACACACACACACACTGTAACATCAGCGACTGAATTGCACAGACTGCAGTAGCAAAGTGGTACACCGGAGACTTTTGGGGCTTACAGGTACTCTGGGCTTACTATAGCCTTTTGCCTACCTTGCTACGGAGACATGCTATACAGGTTGGTCTAACGGCTAGGGCGCTCGACCTGGGGACTGGGTTTGAGTCTCAGTAATGACGCTGAACATCCTGTGATTCTGGGCAAATCACTTAATCTCCCAGTGCCTAACAAAGAATGAATGGGTGTCCTAATGTAACGTAACTGGTGCTATGTAAAGCACTCTGATACCTGATTGTATTCGGGTCAAGTTTGCGCTATATAAAACTCTGCAAAAAAAAAAAGGAACAAGTCCCCATACTGTTGGGTGCACTTTCACCGCCACATTACAAACTTATTTACCTGGATTGAGTTACTTCACCATTGAACTATCACTGTGACTGCCAGGTCGACTATACACTCGGTAATGCAGGTAACAGTTACTGCCATTTTTCTGGGATGACAACCTGCACCTTTAGCGTCTAGAATGATTTCACTGTTTGAGCATGTCCATTGGGATGAAACGTGTTGGCTGTAATGATATATGGTCTTTACAAGGAATCATTAAAGAACATATCAACTGGCATTAATGTTCAATTGCCTAAAACCTGTGGACAACCTGATTCCAGTATCTGATTCCATTATTAATTGTTGAGTGTTCTGATACATATTCCAATTGCAAACAGCCAAGTTTACATGGCCAAAACCTTTGAACCACTCCCAGGGAGCATACTTTTGGATAGCATGGCGGCACTTAGCTTTGACTTTTTCATGACGCAATAACTAGCAAACCCACAACCATTCATATTGGATTTTCAGCTAATCTCGAGGGAGGTTTGTTTTACATTGCCTGTTTGCTGGATTATCTCTACAACAATTGTGAGTACTGAGTACCTGTTTAACGGGTTTACCGATCACTGTTGGACTTCTTGTTGTCCTTTAAACAGTCTCTAGGTTGGGCTACGCCTGCCTCTGGTTCCATTTCTGAAGCTTGGCTGCGCCCTGCTGAATCTGTGACCGCATCTTCTTTATCTTAGTGGATCTTCACATCAGCATGCACTATTCACGTTCTGTGAGTGTGCCCAACTTTATCAAGAAAGACAAGTCTAGTACGTTTTCTCGGCCAACTTCCTTTAGAAAGACACGTTGAGCACGTTATTGGCAGCCATTTTGGGACATTGGTATGTTTTACATTTATTGGAATTAATATACGATGTTTGCGGTGTTCGTTTTGTGCACAAACTTGTTTTAGGAGCACATTTCTCACGATTACCTTCACATCAAACGGATAATACTCCTCGTCTGACTAAACTTATATCTGGTATTTGCTTTATTTTTTAAATAATTTCTTTACTTACAGGTACTTCTCATGGCTAATTCTAATAACATTTTACATCCTCCGGCTTTTCTTCAAGATCCAGGCAAACCAATTATACCCTGGCACAAATGGTTAAGAGTATTTGAGAACTATTTAGAAGCCATTGATGCTATTAAATATACTCCTTCAAGAAAAAAAGCTTTATTGTCTAACCATCTGGGTATTGCAGGACAACAACTGTTTGATAATTTACCTATTGTACCAGCACCTCATGGTGATGAAACTTGGAATGTTTTTTCAGAAGCTTTAGCTCGCATGGGGAAACAATATGTTTATGAACCATCAGTCATGGTTGAAAGACATGTATTTTTCAAACGCAGACAGATGTAACAAGAATCAATTGAAGTCTATTCAGCTACTTTAAGAGTTTTAGCTTCTAAATACTAATTTGGACATCTCGTTACGTGATCAGTTCGTTTTCAATTGCTTTAATAAGAAAATTCAAGAGCGCATACTCACTTGCAAGAATCCATCTTTGGAAGAGGTTATGGGTATTGCAAGAAGTATTGAATGTTCAGTTACGTCATCTAAAATTTGAACTGAAGGTAGTGTTTCGAATTCGGTAACAGGTACTAGTGTAATGCATCTTTCTGCTAGTAGTACTGTTGAACCTGAAGTGAATGCTATAACTAACAAAGTCAACCCTAGGAAAAGTTTAAACGGAGACCTAATGCAGCCTGATATGGGTGTGGCTCTAGATTTTATATGGTGTAGAGTCCCAATTGTCCTGCGCAAGGTAAACGTTGCAACAATTGTAAAAAGATAGGCCATTTTTACACGGTATGCAAATCTATGAAAGAGAAAAGTAAGGTCAGTCAACTTAGTGTTGAAGATGAATCAGTTTGTGAAGCTTTGAATATTGTATCACTTTCAGTCGAAGTTAATACACTAAAAGAATCCGGAAAGAAGTACAAGGGACCTATTTGTGGCATACTTATTGGTTCAATTGAAGTTAAAATAATGGCTGACTCAGGCTTGCCTATTACTATTTTAGCTGAGAAAACTTTTGATAAATGTTGGTCAAAAACTTTGTTAAAGTCTACTGACGTCAACCCAAAGGCATTTGGTGAATATGACATAATAATGAAAGGTTATTTTTCTGATGTCATAAAATTTAAAGGAAGGGAAGTTGTCACAAAAATATAGCATAGGCATAATACTTAGACCTGGACATCCAGAACCTGTTGTTTTAAGTGATTTGCCAGTGTCATCTATTAGCAATATTGAAGAACACGATCATAAGTTACGTGATTTATTTAACAAGTATGCTTGTGTTTTTAGCAGCAATGTAGGAGCAGTTAAAGGATTTGAACATGCCATTAAGCTTAAGAGTAATGCTGTTCCCGTTGCACAGAAAGTCAGACCAGTGCCTCTCTCAGCTAGAGAAGATTTGAAAAAATGATTAGATCAGATGCGTGCCCAAGGTATAATAACACCAGTTGACTCATCTGAGTGGGTTTCGGCTGCTGTGGTCGCACGCAAAAGTTCCGGCGATATCCGTTTGTGTGCGGATTTGAGGGTACTTAACCGCAATATTATTATAGACTGCCATCCTCTGCCTAGGATTCATGATATGCTTGCCAAAATAGGGAGCAGTACATTTTTTATCACTATTGATTTGCGTTCAGCTTATCATCAGATTACTTCATCAGCTGAATGACAACCAGTAACTACCTTTGTAACTCCTTTTGGTGTATACATGTATAAAATATTACCTTTTGGGTTAGCATCAGCTGCTAGCATTTTTCAAAGACTGATGGATCAAATGTTTGCTAATGAAGTGGGTATCCAAGCTTTCCAAGATGATCTACTCATTCACTCTAACACATTAGATAAACACTATCTTCTTCTTGAAAGAGTTTTAAACAAATTGGAACAGCATGGCATGATAGTCAATGCCAGGAAATGTAAATTTGTCAAAGAAGAAGTGGATTATCTTGGTCACAACATTTCTGGCGAAGGTATTAAACCTAAATCCTCTTTACTTGATGCCATCAAAGATGCTCCTGTCCCTTCAGATAAGGATTCGCTTAGGGCATTTCTTGGTTTAAGTGAATATTACGCCAGATTTGTTCAGGGTTTTGCATTATTGATACAGCCACTCAGAAATTTGTTACAAAAGAATGCCAAATGTATCTGGTCTGAGGATGCTTTTCTTTCAATTAAGCATTTAATTATCAATACTCCTGCTATCAAGCCTTTTACTTATGGTGTGGAAAGTATCATTACTGTGGATGCTAGTTCTAAAGGGCTTGGCACTGTTGAGTCAAATTGTGAATGGACAAGAATGTACTATAGCTTTTGCATCAAGAACGCTTAATGAAGCTGAACTATTGTACTATTGAAAGGGAGGCCTTGGCGTGTTCTTGGTCTGTTGAAAAATGTTAAATGTATATTTGGGGCACTAAATTTCAGCTTTATACAGACCATAAACCATTAATATACATGTTAGGAGACAGTTCTTCCAACACAGCTTCATCTAGAATGATAAGATTACTAGCGAGACTTCAAGAGTTTAGGGCCAGATGCATCAAAGGGTTTTGCCCATTCTGTGTCTATTGGAAAATGTGTTCCTGCATATGGCCCTTAATTTTGATATCCAATATTTACCTGGAGGGAAAAATGTACAGGCTGATTGTCTCTCATGCCTTCCACTGCAATGCGATGCACGCGTGGACGCCCGCGCATTTCTCGCAAGAAATGCGCATGCGCGGGCGTCCGCGAATGCGCATTTGTCAGAAGAAGTTGGAAATGAGGAAGAGGGAGCCCCGGAGACGCCCCGCTTCAGGTAAGTTTCTTTACTTTTTATTTATTTTACATGCGGGGTTTGATTTAAAAGGAGGGCGGGCGGGAGGCGGGTGGCGGCAGCAGGCAGCTACGCTTCGCCCTGGGTGTGCGTAGCGCTAGCCTGCTTCGCCTACTTCGAAAACTGCGAAGCAGGCAGCGCTACGTACACTACGTGGGCGAAGCGTAGTGTCACGCCCAGGGTTAGTCTTAGCATGCAAAGAGAAGCATTTTGGAGCAGTTATCATTATTGGTGTTGGCAAAACTTGAAGTGCTGCAAAGCATCTTCTAAACAACCCAGTAAAAAGCCGCGTGCACTCACTTCAAAGACCCTTGCCCCATCAAGCACCATCCAGATTGCAGTCCTCTTCTCTTTGAATTCATAGAGGCTTAAGCTCTCTACACATTAACAAATGCATAAAGTATTAATGTATCTCTACAATCTTTTTATAACACACTGCAATTCTACAGGCAACTAACTATACATTGTGAGATTGTGGATTAACCATTGACTCCATTTTACTCTACATTTTGTGAGCATGGTTTTCATCTTGTGTCTGTCTGACCCTGCCTTTCAGCTATGAACGCAGACAGGCCCACGTTACTTGCGCACACAGAATTGTTTATGTTTCTCACTTCACCGAGCAAGAGAGATACGCTGCTAGAACAGACAGTGTGAGATGCGGACAGTGTCCTAGCGTGAGAAAGTGAAGAATTCTGCCTCAGCTCTCACCAGAACCTGCCCAGCTCAGTTGAGTAACCTCGATGCAGAGAGTGTAGCCACCACCACCAGTATAAATGACGGGAGAGTAAACTTCTAGAAGTCTCTCTCCGTGTTAGTAAAGAGCATAAAGACGGAGACCTCGTGGCACTTTGACAGGCACTCTCCTGGTAGTGGAAGCACTACCCAGAGCTTTTGTGCCCGGTTAAGATCTCCTGCCTGAGACTGTCAATGGATTCCCCAGCAAGATGATGCTAAACAGACAGCCGGTGAAGTATTTCAAGTTCTAATTATTTACTCTAGTGTACATACAGTTACTTTTCTTTACATGTATTCTTGTTTATTATTGCCTTTTGATAAATGGGAACTTGCTGCAATAAATATTCTCCTTTACATTGCAAAGGAGTGTTGAGCTTTGTCCATGTTGTATTTTGGTATTCTAAAGTGTGTAGAGCTCTATTTTGAAGAGTGTTCATGTTGTGTCCTGGTATTTTTAAGTCTTGCCCAGCTGCTCTGTAGAGAAAAGCAAGACACTCAGTCTAGAAAGAAAAAAAGAAGAGAATTCAGATACATAGATTTTCTAAAATATTTCATGGAGTGTTTTATTGTATTAGCCAAAAATACAATTACTTGAAAAAAGTGTAATGAGAATGCAACAAATCAAAGAGAGCAAAACAACACATAACTAGAGGGTGGATAATCGTTTGACGAAACATTTAGTAAGTTGCCTCCAAATGCAATAACCTGGTGACCAAAGTCATTTTCAGCTTTTATTGCATTTTCTATATTCTGTCACAGGTTTCACGATTGTTTCTATCTCAGGTGCAGGTAAAACATGGCTGTGACCTACTTATGTGAATATACTTTTAATATGTCACCATGTTGCATCCACACACAACGTGATGAGCATCTTGGAAGTATAGAAAATGCACTTCTAAGGTGGGTGGATGCTGTTGATGGCTTTGCTAATGCCACCTCAATTTAGCAAGCATTAGCACAGCCAATAGCGGCAAACAACATGCAATGGCAAAGTGCGACCGACTGATTCTTCCATTGCCAAAGTAATTGTGTTTATTGGCTAGAATTAAAAAAACTACTTGAAATATTTGTTATTTAAAAATCTCAATATTCAAATATCGTTCTTTTTGTAAATGCACAGCTCTTCAAGAATAATGCTTTCTGAAATCTGAGTGTAAAATGTCTAAAGTTATTCAGTCACTTGATTATGGAGCCCTAACTCTGCCTCTGCCTCTGTTCTGAATATGGATCATTTGCAGCGGCCTGGGGCAGCGTGTGTCAGTATACATGTGTGTTTTTGTGTGTGTGTGTGCATGTGCGTATGTATGTATGGGTGTATGTTTGTGTGTGTGTGCATATATGTGTTTAGCACAGCTCTAACTTTGGTCTGTATACACAAAGGCACATGTTCACAGGTAGATTTAGCCATGTGTAAATTTACTACTGCACCTAGTTGTAACTTCACTCTTTTGTCTATTCATCATTTCAGAGTGTAAATTTACTATGAGGTGCAGGCCTACATGTCTTTATTGCCTCAAAACAAGGGGTGGAGCCGACTAAAGCAGAATTTTAGTGTGTGAAGTTACCACTAGTAATTTTTCATATGTAGTAGGAGGTTTTCGCTACCAGGGCGGCGATCACCGGGTAGTAATATATAGAGAAAATTATTAAAGTTTCATATTTATAAAAAAATTATTTTAATGTGAAATTAAAATGTAAATTACTTAAATATTATTAAAATACAATGTACAAAATAAAAAGTTACAGCACAGTAACTCATCAAAATCAATGTTTATTAAATAATTCAATCAATAAAACATACTATATAATTTATAGTTGTTATTAATCCCTATAATGTTTGCATATTTAGTTATTATTTACTAGACGGTATTCAAACTTAGCTAAATCATTTTCATTAATTTTATTTTAGATAATTACATGTTTTAGAAAGATTTTCAACATTGTATTCATTATTCAATATTAATGTATCTAAATGAAAATAATTTGACTATAACTTTTAGCACTTAATATGATTCAGTTGAAGACTTTGCCAAAACGTCTCAGCTATGTTCTGCAGATAAAAATAAGAAAAATCATGGACTGCAGAAAGCACGAACTGCTATGCCACCTTTTCTTTCTCTAAGGGATTTAGAAATGAATGGTGAAAAAACCACAACAATATATGTATATGTCAGTGTGTGTGTGTGTATGTGTGTGTGTGTGTGTGTGTGAGCGTAGTTTATTTCCTCTGGGGTGTTATTTTAAGTCCCTGCCTCCATTGTTTTCTATAAGAGTGTGTTACACTACTTGTGAGTGGCAATGTGTGGTGCAAACTTACTCCAAGGCTGAGTTGGAGTAAATTTTCAACTATTGTTGGATCTTTTCGGCTGTAGCAATTTTAGAAATTCAGTTTGTGAATAGTAATTTTGTGGCTGGGTGTTAGTATTTACATGTCAGTCCCTAAGCTTCTCCTTACCATTCATTAAGCCCCTTCTTACCCCTTCCTGAATCCCTCTCATTTACTAATAAGTATGCCTCATTTTCTAGCCACTCTTGCAGGTTCCTCATACATTTACTATTAAATGTATACTTCTGAGTGCAAAGACCTCTGCAAACAGGGAGTTGAGGGATGAGGGTTGTTGGGATCCACATTGAAAAGATTGCAGAAGAAAAGGAGGCGATCTCCACATGTAAGTTTATGAATAGCATTTTGAAGTATGTGATTAGTACTATTATAGTGTTACAAAATGTACTACAAAGTGCAGTTTTTGAATATGACCCATTAATCTGTTTAACATGAAAAATAATCCAAAGACATATACATATTTCTGTATGGTATGCTTTGCACCAGACAACCCACCTCTTTTTGATCTGTGTGAAGAGTAGCTGGACCTATGTGAAAGTTGTGAACCGGTGCTAGAACTCTTTCTCCTGATTGCAGTGTGATGCTCCGGGAAGTGAACATGAATAGATTCCACAGATGCAGCCAAATTTACTGACTTTAAAGAACCAACAGAACCACCCTTCCCAGACATCTCTGATAGCTCATCGTCAGAATCATCGTGGCGTGTGGCATTATCACTTTCGTCGTCTTCATCCCACAGTCCATGGCACTGTTAAAAAAAGCAGAGGTAAGACAAATATCCCCAAAACTCAAGATCATGAGAAATTAGGCTTTAATGTATACATGTGATTATTTTAATATCCCACTAATCAATTAAGTTAACTGGACAGTTTTAAGGTGTTATAACTGCAAATGCTAATTGCTGTATCACAGAAAATGTGCTGTAAGACCAAGCATTAAAATGTGACTCAATTGGCTATTTTGTTTCTTTTTTTTAAAGTCCTAATACCAAGTTGATAAAATCTAGCTATTGGAGATGCGCAACCAGGGTACCTGAGGTTTTCCGCATAATCCTTGAATGTCAGATACTGTGCTTCCCTTATTAATTCCTGCCAGGAATTCACAAAAGGATTCCTGGAAGATGTAAGCCTATTTATATACGCAGAGATGTTCACCAAACTTGTTCTTCATACCCCTAAATCTCCATTAAGGGGTTGGAAAGTGCAAGCTTCAAGGCATGATTATCCTTGGTAGTTTCTGAATGCCCAGAAACACTTCAGCTGTTCACTCTGGAAGTGGTCAGATTTGTAATGCTGGCAAGGGCAGGCGTAAATCCCTTTCCAGGGTGGAAAGTCAAATAGATCAGCTTTAGATTTGGTAGGGCGTAGGGGAATTGTTTTTGTCCTTGATTTAGAATGTTTCCCCCGATGGCAAAAGTAAAGTGTTCATTTGCTCAGAGGACACTATTCCCCCCTGTGGAATTCTTAGACAGAGAGAACTCTACATCATAGGAATTTTTAAAATGCATACCTTATGTTTTCAAAGCACATACTACCTTAAATCAATGCAACACAAACTAATTCATTATAAAATATCCAGAACAAAGCAAAAAAAGATCAACATCACACATGACATGTGAATTGGGCAAAACACTCATGCCCAGCACTATTAGCTTAATTTTGAACTAAGCGCCCCATGCATCAACCTAAAAACCAGTCGCAAGCAGGCAGATTTGCAGAATCTGCCCCTTTGCGACCGGTATTTTTGCATTTGTGATGCGCAACATGTGGATAAATTGTAATTTCAGGGGTCCAACAGGGTATCCTTTTGGAACCCATGCACCCTTGAAATTGCATGCGCACTTGGCGAGTACCTATTGTGTACTCGCAAATTGAGCATACAATTCCCATTCATTCCTATGGGCCTCTGGGCCCATAGGAATGAATGGGAATCAATTCCTTAATTGCGACTCGCAATTTGCGAGTCGCAATTAAGGAATTTGTAGGAATCGCACATTTTGTTGTGATTCCTACATGCATAGGCAACAGCGAATCTTTAATTGCGATTCCTTAATAATTGCAATTAAAGAATCGCTTTTGTCTATGTTGATGCATGTGCACCTAAATCGTTAATTGACTTAAATATATGAAATTAAATTAAAAAAAAATTCTGAAGTTTCATTAAAAATAAATCCCCATCTTAAGTAAAAAAACTGCATTTTCATTATGCAGTAATAAATATTAAAAGTGTTGCATTATATTTTAATAAAAATGAATGCTACAATAATTTATAAATTCAAAAGGGTTGTTGAAATCTTGCAAAATTAAATAATAAATGTTTTATTTTTAGATAAGTTGTCATCACTAAATTGTATTTATTTCTATTTGTATCAATTTAAAATAATGAAATCTAATTTAACTTTATTTCCTATGGGGTTTTAGTTTAAGTCCCTACCTATTATTATTTTTATAGGAGGGTGCTGCACTACTGGTGGTTGGCCATGTGTGGTGCTGGACTTACTATTGTTTCTTTTTGCCGGTAGAAACTTGCTTTTGTAAATTTGGCTTCACCCCTGTTTCAGGGGCTTGAAAAGTGGAAGTCTACACTTCCGAGTAACTTTTACACACGTTTTTTTGTGAATAGCCAAAAGTAGTAAAGTTACTAAAACATGTAAGAGTAAATTACTCATAATTGTATTACCTTTATGAATACACTCTAGTTGATATACCCAGAATCACAGAATATTGAATTGATGCCAGCACTGCAACCTGATTGCTCTGTTCTGAAATTGGCTGCTCTGGCCATAAGCCCAGAACTTCTCCCTTCCTCATCACAATCGCCCGGATTAAGGTCCTCACTCCTGCTCCCCTTGCTACTGCTCATTCAGCCATCTGGTCCATTTGTCTCCTGACTGCCTTGCTTGTTATTCTTTTTTTTTTGTTTTGCCCATTTAGCGCCAGTTTGCGCACTCGCCGCTCTCCTACCCGTTTTCTTCCACCGTTTCCCACCTGCCCCACCACTTCCAAGACCTACTTAATGGAGGCAGCATCCCGACCCCCTTAAGCAGGTCTTCAATCCTGCTCCCCTTGCTGCTGCTCATTTAGCTCCTTTTGCCCACTGACTGCCTTGCTTGTTTTGCCTGCTATACCCATTTAGACATAGTACTCCTGTATTGCACATTTAGCATTTCTTTTGATTTTTGTTTCCCATATTGTTTCTTTTGTTTTCTCCTTGTTTTGCACCAGTTGACGCTCTCGTCGCTATCTTGCCTGTTTTCTCCTGCTTTTTCCCCTTCTTCTTCCCACCTCCTGCCTGCCCCACCCCTCCCAGGACCTACTTAATGGAGGCCGCAGTGTGTCCGCATCGCTGGCACGCCAAGGGAGTGCCAAAAGCAAGCCTGTCTTCACCCATCCTGGTCAGGACTGCACCCAGCACCAGGAACCTGGCTCTTCCACTGCGCAGCTACACTGCTTCAGACCTCCAAGCCCTACATCCCAGATGCATCCACAACTGCTACCGGCACATCTCCACACACCACCAGAGGACCATTCCCCTGTCAGCACTGCTGTTTCACCTGCAACACCGAAGTGACCAACAACCCAAGGGCCAACCCAAAAAATTAGCACGTCCACCATGCCGACCGAGACCGCCGCAGCACAACTCCAGTGCATTCTACTCAAAGCACAATCCCTCAGCAAACACACCACGGAGATGTGGGCCACGATCACAACCCTCAACCCGGACATCATCTTCCTCACAGCCACTTAATATATCCACACCTCCGCGCCAGAAATCACCATCGCTATCCTTGATGACTACAAGATAACACACTAGGACCAAAGCAACACAGAGGTGGAATTGCCATCTTCTGCAAGGACACCCACACAACAGACTCCCTGGAAATCATGAGCAGCATCAGCCTTGAGCATCTTGTCACCAACTCTATCCACATAGCAGGACACATACTTGACCCCATTTTCACATCCAGTGACAGAGACAAGTACACTCATGTCTCACAGCTCACCTGGACCAACCACTGCAGCACCTACTTCACTATCGTAGAACCTACCAGCACTGGCATCATGCCCCCTAGCTCAAGCCCCAGTCACAAAAACTGCAAGAAGTTATCAGAAGATCAGTAGAACAACCCTCTCAACTCCCACCTCCCAAGCACAACATCCAACCCTAATCAGGCTGTGAAGAAGTTCTCACAGTGCATCACAGAATGTGCCAACAAAATTGCCCCTGCCATACCAGCCAAATACAAAGGATGTGCCAGAAGAGCCAGTTGGTTTACCACAGAGCTGAAATCAACCAAACACAACTGCAGGCAACTAGAAAGCAGGTGTCCACCAGCAAAGAGACAGACTAGACCACCCTAAATACAGCACTAAACTAGTACCACTGCCTCCTGAAAGAAACAAAAAATACCACAATAGCAGACCGCACAGAAGCCAGCACAAACTGCAGCAAGGAGCTCTTCACCATAGGGAAGGAGTTATCCAACCCTACAGCTGCTGGGATCAAAATCACCCTCTCCGAAGACCTGTGTGACAACCTAGTAGGCTTTGCCACAACATGATCTCAATCATCTACAAAAACTTCTAACCCCAAACGTCTGCTGCCAACAGCATCAGCCTGCTCATACCCTCGAACACAAACCCCAAACACTTGCTCACCCATTGGGACCCTCTCATGACTCAAGCCACAATCTCCATCATGAACTCTGTGCACTCAGGAGCACCCACGGTCCCCTGTCCCTACCCCATCTTCAACAGCAGGAGCAAGACGATTGGCGATGAGCTCAAGAAAGTCCTGAATGCCTCCATCACCTTGGCATCCTTCCCTGAGAACTGGAAACAAACTGAAGTGAGGACCCCCTGAAGAAACCTTCCGTCGACTCAGCAGAATCAAACAACTAAAGGCCCATCTTCCTGCATCCCTTTCTAGCAAAGGTTCTCGAGCAGTGAATCAACCTACAACTCACCGAACACCTGGAACACAACAACCTCCTGGACCCCTCTAATTCCTGATTCTGAGCCAACCACAGCACCAAGACAGTCCTGAATGCAGCCACTTATGACAACAGAGCCTTCCTGGACCACAGTGAAACAGTGGCCTTCATTCTCTTGGGTCTGTCAGCCACCTTCAACACTGTCTCCCATCCCATCTTGATCAACAGACTCCACCACATCAGAAGCCAGGGAGACACACTCAAGTGGATTGCCTCATACCTCACAGGAAGAACACAGAGAATCTGTCTCCCACTGTTCATCTCGAAACCCCAAAAGATCATCTGTGGCATACCCCAAGCATTGTCTCTCAGCCCCGCCCTCTTCAACACGTACATGACCCCCTGGCCTACACCATCAGGTCACATGGACTTAACATCATCTCCTACGTTGACAACACCGAGCTCATCCTCTCGCTGTAAGAAGACCCCTCCACCACCAGCACCAACTTCCACAGATGCATGATGAACATCGCTGGATGGATGAAGGACAACTGTCTCAAGCTGATCACGGTCAAGACAGAAGTACTCATCTCTGGGAACAACACCTTGCTATGGAAAGATGCATGGAGTCCTGCTGAACTCTGTTATTCCCCCACTCAACAGACCATGCCTGCAACCTCTGCATCATCTTTAAGCAGCAAGCTATCCATGAAGAAACAGGTAAAAGCAGTCTCATTTGCCTGCTTCCACACCGTAGGCATGCTCCGAAAGATCTTCAGGTGGCTCCCAGTCAACACCAGAAGGACCTTCATGGTGGCCCTCATCACCAGCAGGCTAGACTATGGGAACACGCTCTACATTGGAATCACTGTACGCCTCCTAAAGAGACTACAGACTATACAAAACTCAGCAGCCAAACTCAACACCAACGTACCCAGATAAACCCACATCACACCTCACGTCAAGAAGAAGCTACACTGGCTCCTGATCCAGAAGAGATGCCTGTTCAAGATATTGACCCGGAATACAAACCCCTTCACAACGAGGGACCAGCATTCATCAACAATCACTTGCTCTTCCACCAACCGACCAGACACCTAAGATCCTCCTTCCTCTTCCGCACAAACACCCCCCGAATCAGCAAAGGCAGCAGTGGAGGATGCTCCTTCTCACAACTGGCAGCCAAACCTTGGAACAACATTACCCTGCACCTCAGGATCACCCCATCGCTCCTGCAGCTGGCAACCTCAGTACCTCGAGAACCTCACAGGTGATTTGCCGCACTTTTACAAGTCCTTGATTGATTGATTTATGGATTTTTTGACAGTTTTGCAGGTTACGGTGCACTGACCCAAACGTTTGCCTTCTTTCTTGCTAATCTTGTATAGTTCTTCCTGATGAAATTTTAAATTAATTGTTGGCTAAATTCTGCATCTTTTTGTGCTTTTTGTAAATCCTGGCATTACAAAATTGGGTGTGTGGCCTTTATCAATACTGAACACACCTTCAGAGACCCTCTGCTGTGCATTTAAATAGGGGATTACACGTGTTGAGGTGTGGGGGCACATTAACACATGCAAATGAGGAATTTGATCAATCGAGTGCCTGGTACAGATCTTGTATCTGCCCAATGTAGATTCCAGGAGGGAAACAGACTATAGATCACTCAGGAAGTGGTTTGCAATTTGCAATCTTCCTGACAAAGGCTGTGGGTTCAACAGTGGCAAAGAGAGTTTGCACAATCTAGGTTGCGCTGCCGGGGTAAGCACCAGGGCAATTAGGCCCCCATTTACTATTTTGTTCATTCTAATGGCATGGTAACCCCAGTTACCGGGCCCAGAGGAATTATAAATGTAGATGAAACACCACTAGTTACTGGTATCTTCCAGGAGAATTCATCTAATGCAAGCTGGCAAAGTGGCCATGCGGAATACTGTGGAGAAACATGCTGAAGCACTGTATGTGCGCTTATATTTCTACATAATCCCCTTCCCCCACCCAAATTATTAAGACCGGTGGCAATGTTAATTCAGGGGCAAACAAAAAAATGGAGGTGACCCAAGGTCACTCAAAATAAGGGCATTGGTCATTGTGCAAGGGTCCACCCCTGAGGTTACAGTTGGGTACCGTATTCTCATGGGGCCTACATTTATGAGGGCTATCAGTCGTCCCTGAAGTGGCAGCCGGGTCCATGCACGTCCTGAGAGAGTGGTAAGTGAACCCACCTCTCACTAAGAATACATCAGCCTCTGCATTTGTCCGGGATTCTGTGGGGGATGACTATGCACCAGATGCTGGAATTTTTAATGGAAGCAACATTCTCATCTGCATCACTACAAACCATAGTTTAGGTGGTGTGGGAGACCTTCTGATGCACATATGTCACTGCTATTTTGACGAAGCAAAAATCATTATTGTGTCAATATACACAAAGTTCATTTATTTTTTGCTTTAGCCAAATGCAGTATATATATATATATATATATATATCAATCAATCAAATTGAATCTAATGTAAATACCATAATTAACCTCTCAGAAGTCATCGTAAGTGCGGCAGAGAAACAACTTCTCTCGCTTGGACTATCATACTGTCCAGAGTCGAACTTTGAATACACACAAACTAGGGTGGACATCTTTAAATACATAAGGAAACTCAAATAAAAAAAAAATCATAGTTTGAGACAAGCAAAAACGGATCCACCAATTTCGAGTCCGACAGTTCAAGATACATTGTATCCACTAACAGTGTCTGATGTAAACCTACTATGTGATATGCAGGCTCTTAAAAGTGATGTTTCTCTAGCACCTGATTCACAAACCACAGATCAAATCCTTGTGAATCAATCAATACAAACAAATGCCACGATCAACTCGAATTTTAAACCCAAGTCAACATTTGTCCCAATTCTACTAAGGGACTCCATCGATACATTCAATGAGGCAATTTTGACAGAAATAAAAAGATTAAATCACAAAACACAGGCGATAACCAAACATCAGAAAGCGTGCCAATACCATCAATTATTCAAAAAACTACAATCAAATGACTCCTTGATCATAAGGAATTCTGACAAAGGGGGGAATGTGGTGCTCTGGCCTAGGAAACTCTATTTAGAAGACGCCCTCATGCAATTAAATGATCAGACTTGCTACAAACTCAGTAACAAAATAACAACTGTGTCAGCACAAAATGAACTGTTCAAACGACTCCTGGCATGGAAAAGTGCTGGTCTTCTAAATCAGGATGAGTATAAATTCTTGAAAAAGGACTACCCGGTCACGCCTGTGATTTATTTTAACCCGAAAATTCATAAAAACATTAACAAACCTCGGGGAAGACCAATTATTTCTGCCAAACAAAGTTTGTTAGAGAATGTATCGATATACATTGACTCATTTCTACAGGAATTTGGAAGAGCTCTGCCTTCGTTCATTCAGGACACTGCTGATTTTTTAAAGAAAATAACAAGTGTCAATGGTGTGAAGATTATCTTTTAATAACTATAGATCTATCCAATTTATATACCAGTATACACCATAAGGACGGTATGAGGCCCCTGAAGCATTTCCTTGATAGAGACCTATACAGTATTATAACCATAACAAGATGTTTAACTGAATTTTGTTTGAATAACAATTATTTCCTTTTCCAGACCCAAATTTACGGGCAAGTTAGAGGAGTAGCTATGGGGGCAAGCTTTTCTCCTAGTTATGCTGGCATCCATATGGGGTGGTGGGAGGAATTGATTGTCAATGCATTACATGGTGACATACTGTCAAATCATGTGATCAAATGGGTCAGAAATACTGACGACTTGTTTTTGATATGGCGTGGCAACAGAGATAGTGCTGAAGCATTTATTACTAACTTGAACAACAATGACATTAATTTACATCTCACATATAACTTCAGTGAGCAGTCTGTCTGCTTTTTAGATGTGGAAGTATTTGCTCTCAATAATCGTCTTGAAACACGATTATACCGCAAGCCCACGGCAGGCAATACCCTGCTGCATGCATCCAGCTTTCACCCAAAGCACACAATAAATAGTATCCCCTACGGGGAAATGCTTTGGATGCGTAGAGTATGCAGCAGGGATGAAGATCTTGTGCTGGCACAGGAGCAATGTAAAGAACGCTTCTTAGCCAGGGGCTACTCTACCCAGACCATAGATGCAGCAATAAGAAAAACCAACCAACTGTGCAGGGAAGATCAAAAGCTAACAACAAATCAGATTCAAATCCCACTTCTAAATCAAGCAATCCGAGACTTATTTTGACATACAGCAGACAGAGAGATGATATATGCCGAGTTGTAAGAAAGAACTGGCATGGGGGAATTATTTCCTAGAGATCCTACCATTACGTACCGAATGGGCAACATCTACTAGTGATTATTTGGTAAAGAGCAGCCCAAAAATTACTCCAAATAAGAACTAACTGTCGGGACAAAAAGGGTTTAAAAAATGCTCTACTTGCAAAGCATGCAAGTTGGTAATAACAAAAACTCATACACTACCCCTTTTAAAACTGCTCCTACCTTGGTATCTAAGTTTTTAACTTGTAAGACTGAATACGGTGTTTATGTGTTGGAGTGCTCTTGTGGACTTAGATACATAGGCAGCACTAAGCTGCCAGTCAATAAGAGAGTCCTCCAACACATAAGAGCTATTTCCAACTCAGATCCGAGTTATCCAGTTGCCCGCCACTTTAAGAAGGTCCACAACAATCTAGTACAAGATCTAAAATATTTTGTTGTGGATTCTATAACTCCCTTAAGATGCAGCGGTAACAGGGAGGCCAATCTCAGAAAACTAGAAACTCAATATATTCTAGAGTTTGATAGTAAGAGTCCAAATGGTCTCAATACAACAGAGGACCTTTTTGCATGGCTCTAAGGTTATGAGATTCTATCTTTAGTTAAAATTTGAACGATTGAAAATTGTAGAATAATCTTTGAAAAGTTATGAACATTTAAAATATGTAGCCAACCATGACAATGAATCATATTTGGGGATAAATAAACCCAAAAAATTGTTGGCTGCATGTTCTAATATCCGCACATAATCCCTGTATCTACTTTATCTTTCCCAGTTTAAAAAAAATCACTTTTTGGATAATTTGTAATGTTTAATTCTAAACAGCTTTTGCATTTACGCACTTTCTAGCACTTTCTAAGCACTTTTTACATGTAGCGAATTAGACGACCTGACCTTCATTTTAACTCATTACAGCATGATATAGGCTCCATTACGGTTTTATTTGTCTATGACACCTGTAATTAATTCAATCAGAGATGATACAGAAATGTGGGGTCAGGAGCAGAATAAACACGGGGAGATGCTTATCTGCATAAATATACATGGTCCCCAATTGTTTTATGTACTCTTTATGCCAAAACGTTAATAATGGACCACTGAGAGGTTTTTATTACTTATTGTATATATAATTCCATATGGTATTTTGAAGAAGTGTGAACAATAGATCAGGCAATTCTTTTAAACATTATGATTATCTTGTATTTAAACAGATATTATCGTAGATATTATAATTGTACAATGGCACAAAGATGATACATTTTGTGATATTATAAGTACCATATACGTTGCTGCTAACAGATTAATCAGAAGACAACATGATAGTCTGTTGTCATGGTTGTTGAATGAATGCACTGTCACTTTAAAAGGGAAAAAAAGTCATAGTCATGTCATGTGATCAAGGGCTGCGGAGCCCGAAACGTGTCATGGCGACATTTTACACTACATAAATCTACAGAAGCACAAAGAAACTGGAGTCCGTTTTCTTCTGGCAAGTTCCGAAAAGAAAGGATCTTTCAAAGCTGGAAAATCAATACATATAATATATACATATAAGCACTTATTTTGCACTCGCAGCATCGCCGAGTGCTTTTATTTATTTATTTCTTTACTCTCCACTTTCCCGTCGTACTGCTGTACTGCCACGTGGTTGTGATATTGTACTTAGGCCAGGCCTGCTTGTGACATAAGACCGCCGACAATGTGAATTTAGTTAGTGGCTAGCGTGGAACTAAACCACGCCCAGAGCCCTGGGCTTTTTATTGACACCCACACACGTGGTCTCGACATCCGTCGAGCCCACCTTACATGTTGACTTTGGAGGGGTGATCAACTGTGGCACCACCCCTTCTACTGCAAGAGCCGTGGACTAGTCCATGGTCTCTCGCGACATTACAGTCCTCCTTTACCAGGAGATATAAATGAGATAAACATAGTCTCGAAAACATAAGCATAAACACAGGCTCTTAATCCAGACCGTTCAAGATCGGTCGCAACATAAAGGAAATGGAACAGTCTTACTTGGATGCTCTGGACGGCTGCTCACCCGGGCTGCGACCCGACCCCGTCGCCGACTAGCCGTTGGTCACATAGTCCTTGTACTTCTGAGATGGCTGAGGACAGGGCCGGAGATGGTACCTGCTCTGACTGCTTCGCAGTTGCGACCCTGGAGGCTGGTCAACTGGATCGCTGATGGAGTTCGGGCTTTGGTCACTAGACCCTTGGTCCTGGATCGACGGGTGTGGCTGGCCAGTGGGAAGGTCCCCGGTGTCTGATCGCCTGGGTCCCGCCACTCCACGGCTAGGGGTTCCGGGTTCACCTAGGGGGCTTCCGTTTTGTCCTGAAGGTTCAGAGGCTTCGCCCTCATCCGGGGGCAGGACTTTCTTAAAGAAAGATACATTGTGGGTAACTGTCTCTAGGCCTCGCTGGGCCGTCATCATGGTGCCTTTTACGGCGGTGACTGTCCACGGGTGTAGCTTGAAGGGTGTTCGGAATTTCCCCCCTGGGTGTCTGTCTTGTACAAGCACCTGATCACCCACGGCAAAGGGGCTCCCTCTGGCATATCTTTCCTCGGATGCCGCTGCGTTGGTCTTCCTTCGCCTGTGGTCTGACAGATTTGGGGGACTTGCCATTTCCGCCCAAACAGAATGGTGGGGGATGGTGTCCGTAACCACCCGGCCGAAACACAGCCTACTTGGGGAGATGCCGGTGGTGCAGTGGTGGGTGAGCCGGCACTCCCGGAGAAACTGGTATACTGCCCGTTCTAGGTTTAGTCCTTCGGCCAGCGCAATCTGGATCGTTTTGTTCAGTGTTCGCATTATCCGTTCAACCTCCCCATTGGCTTGAGGCCACCTCAGTGTTATTTTTCGGTGCTTTATATTGTGGGAAGCGAGATACTCGGCCATCTCAACACTGTTGAACGGTGGCCCATTGTCAGTGCAGAGCTCACTGAAGAGTCCATGGGTAGCTATCACTTTTTCCAATTTGGGGATGACTTCTGCGGTGGACGTTGAGGTTACGATTTCGACTTCCGGATACCTGGAAAAGTCGTCCACAAACACAAGCATGTGTTTTCCCCCTGGCAAACTGCAGAAGTCTGCAATTACTCTTTCCCATGGGCTGCTCGGGCCTGCTTCCGTGAGGATCGGTGCCGGTTTGCTTGGTAGGCTCGTGGCGAGGCACACGGGACAGTGCTGTATAAGTGATTCTATTTGGTGGTCCAGGCCTGGGAACCAGACTTTGCTGGGAAGATGGTTGTTTGATTTGACGATCCCTTGGTGTGCGCCATGGGCAAGGAGGGCGGTTAGTCTGGTGAGGCTTGCCGGTAGGACAAAGCGTGGGCCCCGCAGCAGGCAGCCATCGGCTGACACTGACAGTTCGTGGCGGACTTGGTGCAAGGATTTCAGCGTTGCTTGGGCCGCCGCCGTCCGCATGGGTAAGGGACTTTGTAGCGGTAGCCAGTCCCCTGAGGAGACTGCTTATATGGCTATTTGGAGGCAGTCATCGTCACGTGTGGCAGCTACGACTTCTTGCAGCGATATCGGGAGTGTCCGGGACCGCTCTATTACCATTCGCACGTAGTCTTCATTGGCGGCGGCTTCCGGAGGGGTGGCTGGCAGTGCGTGCCGCGACAAGAAGTTGGCAGGGTTTCTGGTGCCCGGCCTGTACTCTACCATTAGCTGGAACTCCTGTAGCTGCAGGATCCACTCTTCAATTCGCGGGGGAGGTCGAGACGAGGAGCCTTGGAAAAGTGGGACCAGGGGCTTGTGGTCGGTAATGACCATGAACGGATGGCCGTATAAATAGATGTGAAAGTGTCAGCATTCCCAGAGGATCGCTATGGCTTCTCGCTCAATCTGCGAATAACGCTGTTCCGTAGGCGTGAGGGTCCGGCTCGCATAGGCAACTGGCACCCATTCTCCACAGTCTTGACGCTGTGCCAGAATGGCGCCGAGGCCTGTGGGGCTGGCGTCAACCACTAGCTGAGAGTCGTGGCGTGGGTCGAAATAAGCGAGCGTGGTGTCTGCGGATAGGGTGGCTTTCGTCTGCTGGAACGCTTGCTCTTGTTCCGGGCCCCAGGTCTAATGGGTGGTGGTTTTTGTGAGTTCACGTAGTGGGCCTGTCAGGTCTGTTAGGTTCTTGATGAACTGGCCACAATACTTGACCATGCCCAGGAAGCTGCGGACTCCGGTCACTGACATGGGGGCTGGTGCTTCCTGGACATCCTTTACTTTAGTTGGATTGGGCCCGATGCCTTTATCTGAGAAGCGATACCCGAAGAAGCTGATGTCCCGTCGCAGGAATTCGCACTTCTCCCTGTGTAGGGTCAATCCGCAGTCTCTGAGGCTTGTGAACACTGCGTTGAGGTGAAGGAGGTGATCTCCCAGGGAGGGGGCGTGTACCAGAATATCATCGCTCACGTTGAGCACTCCCTCCAGCCCTTGCAGGACGGTCTTGATGATGTTTTGGAAGACTTCGGCCGCGCTGGAGTTTCCAAAGTTGAGGCGTTTGTAGCGCCAGAGACCGGCATGCGTGGAGAAAGTCGTGATTGGGCAAGAGTCCGGGTGGAGAGGGACTAGATGGTATCCTGACCGGAGGTCCATTTTTGAGAACCACTTCGACCCCGCGAGTTCGCCTATGATGTCGTTAACAGTGGGCGTTAGGTGCCGCTCCCGCTTGATGGCGAGGTTCAGGATCCGCATGTCGATGTGTAGATGCGGACTGCTTTGGCTTTGGCTTCTTCGCGACCACGATGGGGGATACCCACGGGGTGGGGCCTCGCACCCGTTCAATAATTCCAGCTGCTTCTAAAAGACAGAGCTCTGTCCCGACCTTCGGGCGGAGGTGGAAGGCAATTCTCCTATGCCGGAGGGCGACTGGGGCTACCGACTTGTCGATGTGCAGGTGGACTGCTGGGCCTTTGAGACATCAATCCCATCGAAGAGAGGTGCAAACTCCGCTATCAGGCGGTCCAGATCGTGTGCTTGCACCGTGAAGGTAAAATGGATGAGGCGCAGTTCTTGTGCGTTGCGGTGGATGGCTGATGAATGCCGTTGTGCGAGAGGTCAGCTTGGAATACTCCACACATCCGAAGTGGGGTGGGCTGCGGAGAGCCGGTGGAGTGGGTAGTAGTCTGTAGGCACTGACGGCCATGAGGTTGATAGTTGCTTCTGTGTCGATGAGTGTCGCCACTGGGTGTCCTTGTACTTTGACGGTGCACATGGGCGCTGCTGTCGGGGAGGCAGATAAGGCGTGTAGCATGTGCACTACGTGCACGGTTGCTGCATCATCTTCGTCCATGTCACCGCTCGAGTAGTCCTCCGGGAGCGGCTCAAGCGTCCGCACTTGTCGTGATGGCCCTTGCGACTGTTGCGGACGCTTCGAGCGACAGACTTTTGAGAAATGGTTGACCTTTCCGCACGCGCTGCAGGTTTTCCCTTAAGCTGGACAGGCGCCGTCATGCGGGAGTGGGCCTCCACACCATCCACAGAGGCGGATCTTGGGGTTTCGTTTGGCCCTTTGGACTGAGGGTTTCCTGGATCTTTGTCGTGGACCTCGTGTTTCGGAGTGAACAGCGCAGACGGTTCTTCCTTTACGGCAACCGTGGCCATGAGCTCCATATGGGCCGCCCTGGCCTTGGACAGTTCTTTAGAGCGCCCCAAGGTCAGGATGTCCTTCATTAGCATGTTGTGTTCTTCAAGAACGCGCTCGCGTAGTTTTGACGAAGCGCAGCCCTGGATGAATTGTGCCCTGACCTCATCATCCTCATCGGGTAGGGTGCACGTGCTTGCTAACTCCTTGAGGCGGGCATAGAATACGTCGACAGATTCATCCGAGAGCTGTTTCACCTGATGGAGAAGAAAACGCTCGTAGTCCGGGTTGGCATACGGCTCAAAGTGCGCCGTGATGGCGTTGCGCATCGCGATATAGGTCTTCGGGGGTCCAGCTTCATGGACAGTCTTCGCGATTTTGTGAATGTCCGCACCGCCCAGGTGGAGGAGCATGGACCATTGCCGAGGGGCCTGAATTTCTGCCGCCTCGAAGAAAGTCTCTAACCGCTCTACCCACTCCTTCCATCGCGCAGCCTGGGAGGGCGGTGGGCCAGTAATGGTGAAGTGTTCCAGCGGTGGGACAGTGGTCATGGTGGTGCAGCGAAGGGTGGCCGACGGGATTCAGAACGTTTGGTCAGCCACCGGGGCAGGGCGCAGGGGCGTCAACTGCAGACCACATCGATGGTATGGGACCACGTAGAAGCGCTATCAGGCGCTGGCTGGCATCCGTGGAGCAAGCGACAGCGACCAGGGTCCAGCCAAGGGGTGCAAGAAGGGCGTGCGCGCCGTGCTCTTTGTGGACCACTCCCCTCAGGTTTAGTGCAGCCGCGACCTATGTCTGTCCTTGGGCCAGTGCGCCGAGAGATGACGGGCAGGTGACGCAGCAGGCCACCTTGGGATGCAGCGTGTGTGGAGGAAGGTGTTATCCAGGAGGCAATGTTTTTTTTTTTTGACTGGTCTGGCGGCTCTCACTGGGTGAGGATTAGGCAAACTGCGGGCTCATGGAGGCAGCAGGATGGCACATGTTCCTGGAAGCTGCAAGTGGAGCGCGGGCAGGGTCACCTGACGCTGTAGACGACGGTCGCTTCACTAGAAATCGACAGTGCAGGCGGTGCGATACCGCTGAGGGCCAGAGGGGGCAGCAGAGAGGCGGCAAAGGCTTACCGCGATGACGCTCGGTGTCCGTGGCACCAGCCGCTGCAGCCACTCCTCAGGGCAGGTGGGTGGGCGCGCCCGCGCACTTCGTTAAGCTGCGTGCTCCCAATGAGCAATGACGGACCGGCGGGGAGCCTTAAACGCCACCAACACAGGCGGGGACACGAGACCGACACCAGCGCACCGCGGGGTACACGGAAATGCCGGCGGGAGCTGCACGGTGGACACAGGCTCGTGGAGGCAGCCAGGGGCAGCACGGTGGATGAAGGGTAGGTCAGCGACGTGCCGACACCAACTCGTCGCCAATGTGATATTGTACTTAGGCCAGGCCTGCTTGTGACATAAGACCGCCGACACTGTGAATTTAGTCAGTGGCTAGCACAGAACTAAACCACGCCCAGAGCCCTGGGCTTTTTATTGACACCCACACACGTGGTCTCAACATCCGTCGAGCCCACCTTACATGTTGACTTTGGAGGGGTGATCAACTGTGGCACCACCCCTTCTACTGCGAGAGCCGTGGACAAGTCCATGGTCTCTCGCGACATTACAGTGGTAAGGCAAGTAGTTGTCTTGTAAGAGTTTCTCCAATTAACCTTCTTGCTATGACAATGTCCTAATAGATTCAATTTACGAAATGTTTAACAGTAGAGGGAGCTATTCCACAAAACATTCCCCAAATAATACCGGATTGCCTCGTGAGTATCAAAGCAGCAGTAATAATCATGGAATAGGACGCTAGGTGGCCATATTCTTTTACATGTCACTCCGCTGTGTGGTTACAAACTAATACCTAAGTAACAAAAGTGTAATTTGCAATCCTTAAGGAATTAAATGCTCAGCTTGTACTCAGTCAAAGTCATGCATTTAGATTTAGGCAAATTTAACTGCACAAATCATTAGTCGAATGCACTTTTCTACCTACTCTTAAGTGATATCAGGGCCTTCGCCCCCACCTTTTTCCTGACCTGACAAGATGAGTGTCTGTCAGTCTGAACAAAGGTCAGACTGACAGACACTCTTCTTGTTCGGGTCAGGCATCAAGGAGCTAGACGTGCTAAATGCGCAGTGACCTTTTCAGCCTGGCAAAGCTTCTCGAGGCCTTCTCCCTCATGCAGAAAGGGAATGCCATTGATAACCTCAGAGCTGGGGGCTTCAGTATTAAGCCCTGAAGTGCCCAAGGCCGAGTGTCTATCCCTGACACCTCGTCACAGAGTGGGGTGGGGTCAGCAGCTCTCACTGACCCCATCCCACTCTGTGATGAGGTAGGGACTGCTACCTCCCCACATTGGCTGACCTAATGTCAGCCAAGAAGACAATGCAGCAGTCCCAACCCTCCTGGGAGCTCTGAGGCTTCCCACCCCAAGGCAAATGCATTTTTTTAAATGTTTGGTGTATGCGTGCTTGTATGTATAAATATTTGGGAGTGAGTGTTGTGAATGGATGTGTGTATGTGTGTGTGTGTGTGTGTGTGTGTGCACGTGTGTGTGCATGTGTGAATGTATGTGTTTGAATGTGTGTATGTGTGAGTGTGTGGCCCATCTACCCCCTCCCTGCTAAACCACTGGATATTAAACACATGTTGTAATATACTCCACTTGTTGCATTAAGACACACATGCAGGAAACACACACTTCGTCCTGCTAGATTCTTTCGTGAATGCAGCACCTTTTACACGTTTGAATATGTTTATTGTTTCAGAACCTACGCTTTCTTTGCACCAGTAAATTGTTTTGTGAATTGATTTCAAAATGTATTTTCATACTGTACCTTTAAAATAGATCTGTGGAAGAACAAAGCAAGCAGTTGGACAAGGTCATAGTGCACGTAGCCTTCCTTCTTCTCAACACCAATGATATTTGGAGGATGATAAGGTTTATCCTTTGTGAAATCTATATTCTTATTCCATGGGAAGAATCCAAATTGGAAAAAATATTTGATGACGATTGTTACCTGGGTATAAATAGCATATAAGGATAAGATTGCGCGCCTTGAAACCGGTTAATAGTAACAATTAATATTCTCAGTCCTTAAAAAAGATAAGAAGTGTTGTACATTAAAAGTCTTTGCGTAGCAAAAGCATGCTATGTAGCTGCATGCGTAGTAATGGTAAATGCAAAGTAAAAAATGTGTAGAAAAAGCACATCGTAGTAATGCCCGCATAGTAACGGTGTGTTACCTTGTTTGCCTCCCTAATTCCCACTCTCTCTCTCTCAATCTCTCACTCTAAGCCTCAAAGGGCCTGATTATTACTGGTCAGAAAATCCTGACCACAGTGCAACCCCAGTGTGTCCAGCCCTTGGAATTCTGAGTTGTTCAGACTTTATCGCACCTGGTAGTTATCAAGTGCAGTAAAGTCTGGATCACCTGAGAAATTTTGGTACGGCAGAACGATCAAAATTTAGCATCGAAAAAAAGTCTGTTAATTACTGAAAATGCGGTTTTTGGTGTGGTAAGCAGCCTTTAAAAAGATTAGAAAATTAGGAGCCTCCAGAACGATTAGAATAGTTGCATGCAAACCTAATCCCCTCTCTCACTCTCTCTCTCTCTCTCTCTCTTTCTCTCTGTCTCTCTCTCTCGTTTGCTCCTTCTCTCTATCCTCTACCTCTCTCTCTCTAAGCGTCAAAGGGTCTGATTATGAATTATCAGAAAATCCCAACCCCTAGGCAAACCCCTGTTTGTGCAGCAGATGGAGTTTTGAGTTGTTCAGACATTGTCGCACCTGATAGTCCATGTCACCCAATTATTTTGACAGGTCACACCTGCCAGAATTTACCTGGGGAAATGTCTTTGGTGCAGTAAGTACTAAAATCCTCATCTTATTTCCCAGTCAAGAGAAAATATTCAGAGGAGATGGAATACATTCTACCAATAGATTGGAATCCAGGGGTATCAGACATTATTGGGTGCAGTGCATTCTGTATACCCGTCCAGGGTATTCCCAATCAGGACCCATCCTGGTCATTCGTAATCAAGCATTCTTAAATTCAACCACAGAATCACTACATTCATCCCTCACACCTGTCTTTCCTTTCATTGCTACCAGTCTCACTGTCACTGTCGCGTTCGATTTCTTCACTCCCCTTTTATCCCATCTCCATCCCTCTTCCTAACAGACTTTTTCAATTGCCAGATATATTGTGATCAGTTATATTAATCTGTTGAGTCTATGATGAGGCCTAGGATACAAGCAGCTCAGATGTACCTCTGTGTAGACAATGGCCGTCATCCAGAACCGCTTGCTGGGCCTCGGCACGGAAAGCATGGCCCACAAGAAGATGAGGATTGGAAGCACAAGAGTGATCATGGAGGCGGAGATCATGTGGTTCAGGATAATCACAAAATAACACACCATTTCTGACCGGGCCACTAGTGTGTTGTACAACGAGTAGATGAGAAGCAACGGTCGTGGTTGGGTTTTGTAGAATTTTTCAGAAGTTTCCAACTCCTCGTCGTGAAACATCCTACAAAAGATAAAGGCAAGTTAATGATATATGAACGCCTTAAGTTTCACACCCTTCAGTTTGGCCATTCCCCTCTTACTTGTCAATTCTGACAAGAGTGATATCTTGACATGGTGAAAAGCGCCTGGGACTTCTCAGTGGCATTGCTCTATCATACATCTCAATGTACTGTAGGGAGTCAGTGAAAGGTAATAGTTAAAAACAATATTTAAAGATCGACTGAACCATGGGGCTCATAAATGGAGAATAACATGGGCAAACAAAATGTGTGGGTAGGCTCTTGACCTGTCTTTTTTGTTTGCTCAATTTAAAAAAAAAAGATGATCAAAGCAGTAATGTATACAGAAGATGGCAATTTTTTTAAGTGACGAAAATTATGAGACAGATTTGTTAGCCTTGTTTTCAAATATTCACAAAACTTTGTTATTTGCCAAATAGAAATAGGGATCAGTATAATGTTAGAATGCGGTAGGCACCCATCCTAAACAAAACATAAGAACTGACGACAAGGGCAGCAACAAATACATTTTTCTGCAATCCATGTAGATGTGTGCTCTTGATTCACGAGGGCCTAAGTTATGAGAGTGTCTTGGGGAAGGGAGGGGGAGGAGGAGGGGTTCATGTTTTTGAAGTTATTGAGCTGCCATCTGCAGGATTACTTATTGCTCCGACTAACCTACAGCCTGTAATTATGATAGACATTTTGCAAACCCCTCGGGGGCATCCTGAAAGCCTTCTCTTTTAGGCAAACACGTGCTGTACAGAATGAACTTGTGGCCCTCTTATTGCTCCCTGTATTTCATAAACGTACTGCTGTACTTGCTGTAAATACTTCTCTATGAAAATCTATAATCATGCAATAGATGACCTTGCAGCAGAAAGATTTAGCTGAGTAGGCACGTTTTGAGCTTCTTTGACGGAAGGTGATCTCCCAGTGTTGGAAATCTGTGACACATAACAGTTTTAAAAAGACTTAAAACCCCTTTTCTTACTTGTTGAGCAGCAGTTCACTGGCTGTGAGTTCGTGAGTCAAGGGCGGCAGGATGGAATCATGCAGCTTATCCGTGCGGCTGTCATCCGGGCTCAGTACCATCATATTGTTGTCCGCAGAGTCCTCCTGGGAGCTAAAGGACAGCTGCTCAAAGCTGACTGCCTTGCTGTAGGATGGCGGTACATCCCCTTCGGTGGCTGGGAACAGAGGTATGTCCGCGTCAGGCGAGTAAGTGGCTCCCTCTGTGTCCAGGTAGCGTTCCCCCTCGACCTCCAGCCCTGCCTCAGACACCCTTCTCTCTTCGTCATGCTCATCGTCAGCCTCCTCGATGGTTTCAGTAGTCCCCTGGCGGGAATAGATCATGGTGCACTGGGTTGGCTCGCTGTGGTGGAGGGAGAGTAGATGCAGATAAACATTGCTCAGAAAAACAGTAAGCATTGTACATACTCAAAAGGTAGGACAGAACAAGAATTCATGCTCCTAGCTGTATTTCTTTATTTGACCTATTGTGTTCTTTACAAATAAAAATAGAGCAAATAATGGGAATTGTAAGAAAGAAAAAAGTACCATGAGCTGGAACTAATGACATGTATGTGATGCTAAGCATTGGTTTTGGACAGGCCCCTTCCTATAAATGAATTATTAAAACAACAGCAAGGGAAAAAAACTATTAAAACGTGCAGTAGAGCACAATGGCAACCAACCAAAAATATTTCAACATAAATTACATTTTTGAGGTGCTCTTTTTAATTACGTTTTTAGGGCCTTATTACGACTGTGGCAGCCCATGGGACTGCTGTAGCAGTGTTGGCGGTCAACCCACCACCACACTGGCAGCAGTTAATGGATAGAATATGCTGGCGGTGTTGCAGCAGCACCACTCAGAATATTTTGAGTTGTCTCACTGCCATGCTTTTCATGGCGGTCGCACCACCATGAAAAGGGTGGCGTTGAGGCAACAAAGGGTGCCCCTGCAGGTCCCCCTTGTGCCTTTGTGCAGAGGGGTGCATGCACAACATGGTGCATTCCTTCCCATACAGGAACATGCACTAGCGGTCCCGCGGCGGTGCTGTTTAAGGCTCACAATGAGCCTTTAAACAGCACCTCGACACGGCATGCCTGCCAAATTACTTGTAATCCAGTGGGCGGGCGGCGGTGGATTTTGGCGCTCCTGGAGCAAAGCGGTGGCATGCCGCTTGCTCCTGGACTGCCAAAACTCATAATAAGGCCCTTAATCTTTATAATCCCAACTTTTCAATTGTACTGAATGTAGTAGAGAAGGTGGCAACCGTTCAATTAATGAAAAGTCACCGAATATTGGGGAATCTACAATCCAAAATTATGTCCTATCCAGCTCCAGAGACTGTTCCACTGGAGGTACAGTTATATTTTTTGAAGATATTCAATAAACTGATCCAGTGCTCCAAATGCTTCTCTAACTCTCCAGTGTATTTGACACTATTGACCACACCATTATGTTGCAGAGTTTAGAACAAGAAGTGGTCAGATCGTCAGACTTTACTAATTAATGGTTCACATTCCTTTCTTAATGACTGCAGGGCTCAGGTAAGTGAAGGAAAGGCTACTTCTGCCTGAGAAGAAGTTTAGTTTTAGTGTAGGAAAGGCTACTTCTGCAGGAGAAGAAGTTTAGTTTGGTGTTCAACATGGATCGAGTCTTTCGCATGAATCCATTAAAACATACACTGAGTCGATATATGATCTTCTATTGCAACTGAAAATCAGCCTTCATTCATGTTCTAACAACACCCATACTGAGTTCTAAAGGTCTTTCTACAGGATCTTTATAGAGATTAGGAGATGGTTATTCCAGGCCTGGCCAAGCCTCAATAATAAAACTAGGGGCCATCTTCATCAAAGTTTTGCGTGGCCCTTGCGCCTCGCAAGATAATGCAAGGGCGAGGCAAAACCTAGATAAGATTTACCAAGCCACACAAGGGTACCTTGCGTGGCCCTGTGTTGCTTGGTAAGTCTGTAATAACGCAAGGCAGCGCAAGTCACTGCCTTGATTTTCTCTGCCTCAGGCAGGAGTTCCCTTAGAAGAAAGCGGGTGTTCCCATGCATCCACCCATGGATTTTGGCGTATTGCCAGATTTACCATGAGTGGTAGACCTGGACATGCATCAAAATGCTACGCCTTTCCAGGCAAAACAAGGAGAAATATCTTTATTGCTCTTCATTTTTTCCTCTTTCTATATGTGCTCTATTCTGCGGCATGCGTAGAATAAGGGAAAACCCTCAAAGGATTGTTTTTGTGCAGCAAGTTGTCCCTTCCTGCAAAAAAACAATCCTGCCTTAAACACAGGCATCCTTGATCCATGGTGCGAGGGTGTCTGCACTAGTGCTAGGCAGCCAAAAATACACCAGTGCAAGGAGAGAGCAAGAATGCACCATATCTTGATACATTTGGCACATTCCTGCCCTCTCCCTTTCCCGCGGTGCATGAATAAATGATTAGCATTGCCCTAAGTTCTTATATTTTGACTCTGATACAAAATTGAAACAACTTAATGCCATGTGTCCTCAGGGCAAGAATCAAAGCCAAGAACAAGGTTTTAGGTTTTATTAAAGCTTTTGTCAATTGGCCTTACATGACAGAGGTTTACATACTGCAAGGAATTAATAATACGGGAGGGATGATACAGAGAAAATGCAAGAGTAATAGGAGGTAAATTGAGATGGTAAAGGAAATAAAATGGCGAGCAAAAAAGCACAACACAAAAACCCAAAGGGTGTAATTCAACGAAATAATGCCAAACACTGCAGCAAATTATCACATTAAACTTTTAAACTTTTAAGAAGAACCAGCTACTATTAGTAATATTAGTACTATTAGCAGCGCATGTGAGAATTAGAAGAGAGAGATCTGTTATGGAAAACACATTTGCAATGCACCTCTAGGTGGCACCTCCAAGGAAAACATAAAGAATTGCTATTAATTCAAAACACAATGCCAGGATAGTGCTTAATATTCCAAGAAGAGAGAATATTACCTCAGTGCGTTGGCTGCTTTTTGAGGCTAGAATTAAAATCAAATTCTTACAATAATGTATAAATCAGTATATGATAAGGCACCGATACAGCGAAAGGTATTCCAACCATATAAAGGAGTAAGGTGGTGAGAGGATCGCATATAAAATTAGTAGTCCTGATGAAGATCAGAGTAAAGAATCAGAAATGCTGTTTCTGAATATTAAGATGATAAGGAAATCGGTGATGAAAGAATTAAACGTGAAAAAGAGGGTGATAAGAAATGTGGTAGTGGAGAAAAAAGTAACAGTGGCAGGGTAGGGATGTGAGAGAGTGAGAGAATCAGTTATCCGAGGAAAGAGAAAGAGTGGTGTGAGTGACTGAGTTATGTTCACGGATTAATCATGTAGGAGAAGATGGGGAGTCATTGCAATGCCTTGTAGTAGGCTTTAGAAGCCTCCCCCTCTAATATGAGGTGATGGAGTGTCCAACAACTGAAACTGCAATTGTAAAGCTAGTTTTAGTAACTTAGCAGTTATATTTCTACTGTACACCTACTGGGCAAGTTCTCTGCTCCTGTGGCAGAGATCTCTGCCTCCTTGCAGAGAACTTCCCCACCGGTGTGGAGCATTCTGAATACAAGGAATAGGGGAAAACCATTCTTGTGACCTAAATCTCACACACCTAACACACATTAACCCCGCAATCACATATATACACCCCACACCCTGCCCTTCTCTCCTTACATTGACTCGTTGACAGGACACCACAAAACATCTACTGTTTGGCCGCTCAAGAAGAAGAGGGATTTGATTGAGGAGGAGATATACCTTGTAGTTGCCTTTGTGGTTGAGCATTACAAGGAAGTAGATGGACTGGCACCATAAAAGCCTGAGGGAAGTGGAAAAGGCAGCCACAGGGAGGAATTGACAGAGAATTTGAATGCATATTGGTTAAAGGATATGCCCGGGGAACTGCAGAAAGTAGAAGGGCTAGAGGAAAAAGGAAATGAAGTTACCTAGGACATAGGTGGTGAATGTTCTTCTTGGAGGTCAACCTCAATCCTGTTTCTTTCTCAGCCCCTCAAGGAGTGTGTTCGCACCAGCATGCACTCTGTCCTACTATATGACCTGCCTGTTCTAGGGAATCTCAAAAAAGGCCAGGTAATAACTCAAGGCCATCTCTTACTATTAGTTCTTCTATCACCAGATATGCGGACATCAGGCAGATGTGCCTCATACACTGCCTCTAACAACCCCTTTCCAGAGAGTAAACTGTTAATATTGTTCTTAATGTGCTTTATCATTCTGATGTACAGTTGCTAGTAACAGGTTGAGCAGGAATACTTAAACGGTGGCAGAGTGATAAACTGGTGCATTGGGCTGGTGATGTACTACTTTTCACAACCATCATGATTAGTTTAGGATTTTTTTTTGTTTAAATCACAAAGTACATTGACTATATATTTGTAAAGATCCATTTTATCTGCGTAGAGTATATCACATTTTTGACCTGCTCTGAAAGCAGTGTTTTCGGATCATCCCTCAGGTGATTCTGTCAAAATATGCACATCATTCAGCAGAATAAAACCACATTCGGACCCTAAGGGTGGCCTGGACCATGGGAATACACTTTTGGGTTGAAATGCATATACAAAAAGTGTTTGCTGTGTATATGGGCAATAGCCACTACAAACACTGTGCCAATTTTATGTTTAAATATTTCTTATTATTTTTCAAAGAAAATAGTTGTTGGAATTGGCCTTTTTTGCAGGGTTATCCCCAAACCTTTTGCTTCTTCCTCCTATTTTCTTGACCTGTTTTGTTGGCTATAGGACACTGGGCACTCTACCACCACTAATCAGTGCTAAAGTGCTTATGCTCTCTGTTTAAATTATTATTATAATTAGTTATCCATGATTGGCATATTTGATTTACTGGTAAGTCCCTAGTAGAGTGCACTGAGTGTGCCAGGGCCTGTACATCAAATGCTACTAGTGGGGTTACAGCACTGATTGTGCCACCCACAGGAGTAGCCTTGTAAATTGGCCGCAGACCTGCCACTGCAGTGTCTGCACACGCAGTTGGTAAGTGCCATGTTGGCCTGGCAAGTGCACCCACTTCGCATCACATATAAGCAACTGCTGCTGTCTATATATCCCTAGGGATGTCAAGACTGCCAGATAAAGAGGAAAAAAAAGTGAAAGCGGTTTCCCAAGGGTTTATTGCTCTCCCTTCAATTAAACTTCGGGCGATGGGGTAAAGATATTGGAGAAGACGCCGCACTCACTTATCATCATAGGCGTCTTTCCACACCCAGGTAAGATGGTACTACCTGGGAGGACTCAACCAAAGATGCTATTGGAGTTCTTATATAAAGCAAAAACTGTCCATGCAGGGAACCAGATGAGTGGTGTTAAAAATACCTTCAGGTATACCCAAACAATATGTTTATTAGGTGGGTACCTGGGGTATGGGATAAAAACGTGAAACAAACGGGGTTTCTCTGAATGCATTGGTTCAGATATACCCCCTTTGAAGTGCCTTTGATTTACTGGTAAGTCCCTGGTAGAGTGCACTGAGTGTGCCAGGGCCTGTAAATCAAATGCTACTAGTGGGGATGCATCACTGATTGTGCCACCCACAGGAGTAGCCTTATAAAAGTGTCTCAGACCTGCCACTGCAGTGTCTGCACACGCAGTTGGTAAGTGCCCCAACCTTCCCTTTTCTTACATGTAAGGCACCCCTACGGTAGGCCCAAGGTACTTCCATGGGCAGGGTGCAGTGTATGTGAAAGGTAGGACATGTGCTGGTGTGTTTTACATGTCCTGATAGTGAAATACTGCCAATTTCAATTTTCACTATTGAAAGACTATCTGTCCTGTAGGCTAACATGGGAGTTGCTTTATTACATCTTACTAGTATAACTTTCCATTGCAACAAGATAAAAAGCTGGAGTTTAGGCTCCCTGAACTCAGAATTTAATAACACATCTTTTGGTAAAGATGGTTGTTAAATTGTGTGTTTTAAAATGTCACTTTTCTTGTTTAACCATTCTGTGTGCCTCTGCTGGTTTGTGTATTGACTGTCTGGTTTTGGAGTGACAGGAACTGGGGATGTGCATTCACTGTAGACCGTTGCAAGGGGGGTGAGGTGTGACCTGCCTTTCCTGGGTGACCAATAGCTGGGCTGAGTAGACCTGGTCTGCATTTAGAGTGGTGGGAGAAGTTTCACTAGCACCTGAAAAGGCTGTTTCTCCTTTGCACAATTCTGTCACCACCTCCGGTAGTAAAGCTGGGCCAGTGAAGCCACAACTGGTTTGGTCTGGGCTCAGAGATCCTTGCCATAAATAGACCAAAGGGAAAATGAGGTATACATATTGGGCATTAAATCCAAAGAATCAGATTAATTCTGGAATGAAGAAGATCCTCTGTCAATGAAAAGTGGAGAGCTGTAAGGAGGAATACTGCCCCTGTGCTGTGTGTGTTTGGTGGGTTGGCCTGCAGTTGCTGCTTCTGCCAAGGAGAGGACAAAGGACTGGACTTTGCTGTGTATCCTGCTTGTGAAGTTTTTCCAAGGCATTGTGTGTGCTTGCCTCCTGTTAAGAAGTCCCAGGGACACAAAAGACTTCCTGCGACTCTGCTGGTGCTGCTGGACTCTGCCATCTGTAGGTCCTACCCTTTCCTGAGGTGCCTTCCTCCAGTTTAAGAGCCTCAGAAATTGGCTTTGCAGCTAATCTCTGCCAGTACCAGCGCGAAGCATTGCAAAACGTTGCACAGCCTCTCAAAACCAATGCCGGATAACACAAAGCCTTGCCTTGCCGTGCAGCCCCTAGCACCAACAAAAGATGTCGCAAAGCCTCGCAAAGGGATGCATCACCTTCAGTGTCTTATGCATTGTACCTGTGCACCAAGTTTTTCCACGCATCATCCGCAGAATTGAACCGTCTTGGATTTCGATGTCTCACTTCCACCTACAGTCCTGATTCGAAGCATCACTTCTCCTATGTGCAGCAGAACTGTCGCATCACCTCCCCAAGGGCTCAGGAACTGATGCATCACTGTGTTTTCCAGCGCTTCCCTTCTCTGTGGCTGTTTGGCCTTGTGAAGTTTGATGCATCTACAGGCACTTTGGTGTAAAATAACGCATCCATAGTTTTTTATGGCCCAAGTTGCTGGAAATATTTTAAAGTCATATCTTGATACACGTATGTTGGATTTTTGTCATTTTGGTCTTGTTTGGTTTAGATAAATACTTTATTTTTCTAAACTGGTGTGGTGTCCATTTGTGGTGTTTTCACTGTGTTACTGTGTGTTTGGGTACACACACTTTACACATTTCCTTTGGGATAAGCCTGTCCGCTCATGCCAAGTTACCAAGGGGGTGAGCAGGGGTTATCTAAAGTGTTTCCCTATTTGGACAAAGGTGCATACCTCTGCCAACTAGAGACCTCCATTTCTAACAATAGTGCAGAATGAAAAGAAACATTTCCAGATCCCCTATTTCATCCCATCCCTTCTTTGGATTCTCATGTTTTGCTGTGAGTAATATCCAATGGACTAATCACTTTGTTCCGTTTATAGAAGACCATTTTATCCCAATAGCGTGCACCTATCTACTGTACACCCCTTAAATCTGCACCCAAAGGTTTTGATGTTTAAGGCAGCACAGTAAAATACGGGACCGGTTCCCCTTTCCCCCACATCCTCTCTAGCATCTCTCTGACCTGTGCTTGATATTAGAAGAGTCTTGTATTTGTGTGTGTCCTTCTCAGCTATTAATGCTAAATATTCCTCTCAGTTTCTCAAATCCATGGTTTCTGGAAACAACAGTTGGGTCATATTTCGCTCAATTGTAATGCTGTAATGAGTTTAGAAATTAAGAGGCTTATTTGTGTCATGGAGTATGATATTTACTCTTTCAGAATGACTAAATAAATTACTTTGTTGCCCTGAACTGCAGTCCCAAGTTTCCTGTCAACTGATTGTGCATGTGCAGTATGGCTTCGTCAACATGATGGTGGTATACGGCAGACTTTCAATATATTTTATCTTTTCAAAAATAAAATTCAAAAGCAGGATTTATCCCCTTCCAGTGAAAGTTTTCTTCCATGGTGTGGGGATCATTAAAGTATTTTTACTTTTACTTGCCACCATGTTTTGTATGGTGGTTTGTGAAAGTAAAAAGTGGCTATTTGTTCACCCACTCTAAATACCGTGGACGGACAAATGGCCAAACCTCTTATGGCCATTACTCTGTTAGGCCATCAGAGGAGAATGTCATCAGCGGAAACGGAAAAGTCTCTTTTGCAGACATACTCAAGTTCCATCCCACTTTAAATGAGGCAGGCTGTTGCGATGGAGTACCCTCTACGCCAAACTCTAGATCAGACCCCAAGTATTTTTCCATATGTGAAGACTGGACTACTTTTTCAAATATAATTAAGTGTCTAGAGAGGCACTCTACCTTACTGGTATGTGCTTAGTTCAATGCATTAAACATGTGAACCCTAACTGTTCTGTCTCTGTTAAAAGATCTTAAATTTAGAATAGGTCACCTAGTTCTCTTATTTGGAGTGCGATTTGCGCAAAAAGAGTGCAATGTGAATTTATCATGCCGTGTATCGGCAAATAATCACCAATGAGAATAACAAATGTCACTTTTGATTTAAAAACCCTAGCGGCACTGGAACATGTTTGACATTTAAAAGAATTCATACAATTTATGTTTCATCTTCAATTTTCATCCACATGAAATTACAGATATTTAATCACTTGGGACTTTCATCTCCGATCCCCCAAATGTACCATCAGCTCATCCCCACTATTCATCCCATTAGGGATTTTGGCTCGGTTTGGGAGCAGCCTAGATGGCTATCGCCTCAGCATGGAAAAAACCCAGGGCCCCCTTTGTGTCAAAGTGGCATGCTCGTCTTTGGCAAGCCCTTCCAATGGAACATATGACAGATATCCTAACAGATATCCAAAAGAGTTTTGAATGTATTTGGGGAACCCTAGTACAATTTCTCTCTGTCTGCCGGTAGCTCGTTCCAGGTCTTGGCTGCAATGTGAGAGAAGAATCTTCTGCCTGCTCTGCGGATGTGTGGGGTTTCGGCCAGTGCGACGTTTAAGGATCGGAGGTTTCTTTTGGGTATGTGGAAGTTGATTCTGTCGTTGAGGTATTTGGGTCCGTTGTTGTGTAGGCATTTGTAGGCGTGAGTGAGGATTTTGAAGGTGATTTTGACTCTTTTCTCCACGGGGAGCCAGTAGGGTCTTCGTAGGTGGTGGGTGATGTGTTCATCACCCGGAGGATGCAGAGGATGAGTCTGGCAGCGGTGTTCTGTATTGTTTGGAGTTTGCACAGTAGGGACTTGTTGATGCCAGCGTAGAGTGCATTTCCATAGTCCAGTCTGCTGGTGATGAATGCATGGGTGACTGTCTGCCTTGACTCAGTGGGGATCCACTTGAAGGTCTTGCGGAGGATGCAGAGGGTGTTGAAGCAGCTGGAGGTGACGGCGTTGACCTGGCGGCTCATGGTGAGTGATGAGTCGAGTACGATGCTGAGGTTCTTGGCCTGTTCTGAGGGGGTAGCTAGGTTTCCGAGGGCGGTCGGCAACCATGTGCTGTCACAAGCTGAAGAGGTGGTACCGTGGACGAGGACTTCTGTCTTCTCGGCGTTGAGCTTCAGGAAGCTGTTGGTCATCCAGACTGCAACATCTTGCATTCCTTTATGGAAGCTGAGTTTGGGGGTTGTGGGGTCTTTGGTGAGGGAGCAGATGAGTTGGGTGTCGTCAGTGTAGGATACAATGTTGAGGCCGTGTTGTCTGACGATGGCTGCGAGGGGGGCCATGTAGATGTTGAAGAGGGTCGTGCTCAGTGATGACCCCTGTGGGACTTCGCAGGTGATATTCGTGGGGTCGGAGAGTAAGGGTGGCAGTCTGATCCTTTGGCTTCTTCCGGTGAGGAATGATCAGATCCAGTCCAGGTCTGTTCCTTGTATGCCTGCGTCGTGTAGTCTGGTGGCTAGTGTGCGGTGGGAGACGGTGTCAAAGGCCGCTGATAGGTCGAGTAGGATGATGGCAGCAGAGTGGCCTTGGTCCAAGAGGGTGCGGATGTCGTCTGTGGTGGTGAGTAGGGTGGTCTATGTGCTGTGGTTGCTTCGGAATCTAGATTGGGACGGGTCGAGGACGGGGTTCTCTTCGATGAATCGTGTCAGTTCCCTGTTGACTGTTTTCTCTGTGACTTTGGCTGCGAAAGCGAGGAGCGAGATGGGCCGACAGTTCTTGAGGTCGGTGGGGTCAGCTGTGGGTTGCTTGAGCAGGGGTCTGACTTCTGCACGCTTCCAGTCATCTGGGAAGGTGCCTGTTTTGAAGGTGGTGCTGATGGTGCGTTATAGTTCGGGTGCGATGGCGGCTGTGGCTCTGTGGTAGATGTGAGGGGGGCAGGGATTGGTGGGGGCCCCTGAGTGGATGCCTTTCAGGGTCGAGGTGGTGTCTTTGGCCATGACCGGTGTCCAGTTGGAGATGGTGGGCTGGCTAGTGTCTCTGGTGGGCGGGGGCCGCCTGTGGCACCTGGTGGATGGTCGATGAAGTTGTCGTAGAGATTTTTGATCTTGCGGTGGAAGTAGGTTCCAAGCTTGTCGCAGAGGTCTTGGGATGGGGTGATGTCTGTGACTTCGCTGCATGGGTTGGTGAATTCTTGAATGATGCTGTGAAGTTCCTTGGAGTTGGTGGAGTTGGCCGTGATTTTGTTGTGGGTAAAGTTCCTCTTGCTGTGTCTGATTTGGTTGTGGTAGTCCGTCATGGCGTCCTTGTAGGTGGTGTGGTTTTCGGTTGTCTTGGTGTTTCTCCACTTCTTCTCCAGGCGTCTGCAGGTGCGCCTGGCTTCTTGGAGATTGGTGGTGAACAAGGTGACTTTCCTGGGGCATTGTATGTCGGGGTTGCATAGCGGGGAGAGATTGTCTGCGCAGTTGGAGGTCCAAGTGTGGAGTTCTCTGGCTGCATTGTTTGCGTCGGATGCCCAGGTGTGGTTGTCTCAGGTGAGGGTGGAGTTAAGTTGCTCGTCGGTAAGCTTGCTCCAGTTCCTTCGTGGTTGGTGTGCGGCTGGTTTGGGTGCCTTGGGCTTGTCAACGGCGAAGTGTACTCAGTAGTGGTCGGTCCATTGCAGTTGTATTGTGTGGCTGAAATGTACGCTGTTTCCTGCCGCAAAGATGGGATCGAGGGTGTGTACTGCTCTGTGGGTTGGTGTGTTGATGAGTTATTTATGTCCGATGCTGGCGAGGTTGTCACGAAGGATGGTGGAGTTGGGGTCACTGGGGTTGTCGAGGTGGAAGTTCAGGTCTCCAATGAGTATGTAGTTTGTTGAGGCAATGACGTGGGGTGCGATGAAGTCGGTGATGGTGGTGGCGAAGGGAGTCAGGGGGTCGGGGGGTCTGTAGACGAGGGTTCCTCAGAGTGTGGCTTTGGGGGTGGTCTGGATCTGACAGTACAGGTATTCGGCGGAGGGAAAGGTTTCACTGGAGGTGGTGAGCCGGAGGGTGCTCCTGTGGGTGATGGCGAGGCCCCCTCCAGGGTGGTTGGGGTGGTCTTTCCTCTGGATTTTGTATCCGTCCAGGATGGCGGTGTTGATGTCGGGGCGGAGGATGCGTTGCTCCAGGTCTCTGTGAAGAAGGCGATGTTGGGCGAGAGGGAGTCCAGTAGGTGCCAGATTTCCATGGCGTGTTTGTGTACGGAGCATACGTTGAGAAGGATGCATTTTAGGGTGTCGCCAGTGTTGGTGTTGGCGGTGTTGGGGGCGGGGGTGGCGGTGAGGGTCTGTCAGCAGTGGAGGCAGAAGAACTAGCCGTGGGTCGTGTTCGGCGAGGCCTGTTGGCATTACATAACATCTGTTAATTCTACGACTCATCTGACACATATGAGGGTGCATAACCCCCCCCTGAATCTAAACCCAACCCAAAGCTGCTCATTTTACACAATCCAGTCATGCATGTTAGAATGTTCTTTAGTATATTTTTTTCCCTACTGTTTTTATCATTTAATTTTATTTAAAAACTGGGCCTTGTATTTGTCATATGTACTCGATTTGCATGAAGATGATGTATCATTGTGTCTCTTTCTTTCTGCCTTATGTATTGAAATGTGTCCGAATTAGTTTTCTGGAAACTAAACCCCCATTTAGCTGTCCGACTTAATTGATGGCCATATGTGATTCTGTCTTGCTGTTTCTGTGCCTTTGAAAACTGAATAAAGAAAGGTTTGACAAAAATAAAGGTGGTAAAGATTGTTCTAAGTCAGAGAGGGAGACAAGGATGTCATTCATGAAAATTATTTAAAAATGGACCTATTATAATGCCTTTTAATAAGGAATTTTGGATTATTTGTTCTTCAAGTGGTTTCAAGAAGACTAGACTCCTCCCTCACCATGACCCGCCAGATCAATGCCGTCGCCTCCACCTGCTTCAACACCCTTCACATCCTCCGCAAGACCCTCAAGTGAATCCCTCCCCTGACTGTAGAAAGACGTCACCCACGCACTCATAACCAGCAGACTGGACAACTGCAACGCCCTCTACGCCGGAATCAACAAGACCCTGTTACACAAGCTACAAACCACTCAGACCACTGCAGCCAGACTCGTCCTTGGAACCCCACGACACGAGCACATGACCCAGCAACTACGAGACCTCCACTGGCTCGCCGTCGAGAAGAGTGTAACCTTCAAGCAACTTCACCCACGCCTACAAATCCCTCCACAAAATCAGACCCAAATGCCTCAACGTGAGAGTCTCCTTCCACGTACCCAAAATGAACCTCCGCTCCGCTGACCTCGCCCTAGCAGGGACCCCACACATCTGCAGAACCAGAGCAGGCAGAAAAACCTTCTCCTACGTCACAGCAAAGACCTGGAACGAGCTCCCAGTCAACATCAGCCACTCTCATACCCTGCACACCTTCAGGAAGAGCCTCAAGACCTGGCTCTTCGACTGACCCGGAGCCTAACCCCCCCACAACCCCTCTCCCAGCGCCTTGAGACCCTTACCGGTGAGTAGAGTAGAATAGAGAGCATGCATATTTTCTCAGACATGATTCTATTCAATCTAACCTTTGTGTATGGTCAGTTATATCAAGTGCAAACCATATTCTTAATGGAGGAGCCAATGCATATCAAATCTATTCCACTTTGTACCATGCCTTTTTCGCTATCAAGGGAGAGAAGCATAGTCTGCCTCTACAGCCTAGACACTGCCTCAATTATATATGCAACCTTTCTATTGTGGTCACAGACATGTCATCCCTCTATATATCTGGATTTGTCTAGATGAAATATGTGTTAGAAGATCTCATTCAATCTTGACGCTACATTTTGGTGTATAATTATATATCCATGTTTAAAAGAGAGAGAGCGATATGATCCACATTCTCTACTTTTCTCTCAAGGATTAAGGATCACCTAGATCACCAAAGATCCTTGTCTTTGACATTGTGATTCTCTGTTGCTCAGGAGACAAGTAAAATAGGGGTTCCATAACATCTATTACTACGAGCCAGAAGTTTTTTTTTTATAGAGGGCGGGAGGTAAAGCATTTTGAGCATGGGGCTATGGGTGATTTTAAGTTCTTTATTGCCCTGATTATTTCTTCTTTACTGATAAGTTGATAAGTTGATTAACAGTTCTCTTTAGGGCAGGGCAAGCTTCTCTGAATTAGGTTGTCTAATGTACTTAAAGATCAATTAATTCTTTAATGGTTCAGAAGTATGTAGCTGTTACCAGATATTTTGATACATCTTTACTTTTTCAACCTCCCTGTAAAGTGAACTCACCATTTCATTGTTGTATTTTTAGCACGGTTGGCTTTAATGCTAGAATACGGAAATCTCCCTTGCTTTATTCCCCAGCTCATTATATTTTAGTCTAATTTCTCTGACATGATATTCAACTTTCTTGACTTTGGACTTTCATAATGTCAGGATGATGTCTGAGGAAGTTTACATCCTGTACATGCCAGAATGTTTTGTTTTGAAATTAATAAACATATTTACAAAAAGAAATAATGATATTCCGCTTTATAGAGTTCATGAAGTCTCAATTGCCGACAGATACTAAGGACTTTATGCCACAATCTATTGATCTGCTTGTTTCAGATCACTTTTCAGATCACTTTGCAACTTGGCTCTAGCTTTAGCTCATGTTTCTTAGGAGTCAAAAGCTTTTGGCTACTGTTATCACTCTCAAATAGTTTGTGGGCTTCAGGTTTTCGGGTTGTTGCTAAAAAGAAATTCCTTGATCTGACCTGCAACTGTTTTTGTGGTTATTGATTTTGGTTATTGGTTAGAGCTAAATCAAGTAATTTAGTCTCCAGTTTAAATATCTTACTTTTTTCTGGAGTTGTATATAGCGTGAACTTGACCAGAAGGTATTAGGTACCAGAGCACTTTACATGAGCACCCGTTGCGTAACACAAGGACATATTCATCTTTGTTAGGCAAGGGGAGATAAAGTGATTTGGCCATAATCGCAGGATGTTGAGCGTCATTGCCGAGACTCGAGCCCGGTCCCCCAGACTTGAGATCGAAAGCCCTAGCCGTTAGGCCACATTCTCTCCCCTTTTATTCTCAGGGATCTCTGATTATATGTGGTATATCATTGTAGCATGAGATGACAATGAAATTACACCATGTTTTGTAGTGAGGATATGGACACACCTGCGGACATTGCTAAGTTAGCACAAGTTAGTATATGCTTGGCCGCCATTTTGCCGCTTTTGCTCACATTACTACATGCCACATTTCTCGTAAACACTTTGCTTGCTCGCTTTCACATAAGAACTGTCTGCATTTCACATATTTAGTTGAACACTCTGCTCCTCGTCTGTACATCGTGTTCAAGGTCGAAAAACAATGAGCTCTGTTGATTTGCTTTGGTCAGTCTCACGTTGCTAGCCATAACATAGAACACAGCTGCAAACCTGGAAATCTGGTGATTTTAATATTGCCTTGCATGCATGTTAACACACTTGGAGAAATGCTTTCCAGTATAGAAGAGCTGGGCTCGTCCTGTGATGTAAATTCCTGCATCTGAACTCGGAGGTATGGGGTCCCCCTGACAAAGCCTGGAGGTCTTCTATAATTATAATAAACTAGCTTCTAGCACGGGGAGGGTGGCAAGGCGATATTGTCCTGTTTCCACCAAGATTATAATATGATTCCCCTTTTGTTCTATATGGAATTGTAACAATGCTGATTTGTTTGATCTTATGCATATTGCTGCTAGTATTGGCTTGTGTACTGCATTATAGAGCACGTTAGTTTAAATAAACATTTTAACCCCTTCTGTGCCCATGACGTGCTGGACTCGTCATGGAGCACAGTCGCGCTGTGCCCATGACGAGTCCAGCAAGTCATGAGGCATAAAAACGGTGCCTCACTTGTGTGGGAGGCCTAAGGACCCGACACGGGCAAGGGTCCAAAACGTAATGAGGCGCACTACGTTTAGGACCCTTGCCTGTTGAGGCGCACTACGTTTTGGACCCTTGCCTGTCGCGGGTACTTGGGCCTCCCACACGAGTGAGGCACCGTTTTTATCGGGAGACCCGGGGGAACGCTGGGTGGTAGGAAATTTGTGTCAGCCCGGTGATGCCACAACTTTCCCACACAAAAATGTGTCAAAAAAGGTGATTTTTTCAGCTAAATTTGAGGTTTGCAGTGCATTCTGGGTAAGGAAACCTTGGGGGATCCACGCAAGCCATACCTCCCTGGAATCCCCCGGATGTCTAGTTTTCAGAAAGGTGTGGGTTTGGTATGTTTCCCTAGGTGGCCACAGAACACCGGGCCAAAAACCCAAGTGACCCCCCTTGCAAAACCAGGTCATTTTGAGACAGGCAATTTTCATGTCGCCTCACTACGTTGTGGGCCCTTGCCTGTCGCGGGTACTTGGGCCTCCCACACGAGTGAGGCACCATTTTTATCGGGAGACCCGGGGGAATGCTGGGTGGTAGGAAATTTGTGTCAGCCCAGTGATGCCACAACTTTCCCACACAAAAATATGTGAAAAAGGTGATTTTTTCAGCTAAATTTGATGTTTGCAGGGCATTCTTGGTAAGGAAACGTTGGGAGATCCATGCAAGCCATACCTCCCTGGAATTCCCCGGGTGTCTAGTTTTCAGAAATGTATAGGTTTGGTAGCTTTCCCTAGGTGGCCGCCGAGCACTGGGCCAAAAACCCAAGTGACCCCCCTTGCAAAACCAGGTCGTTTTGAGATAGGCATTTTTCATGTCGCCTCACTACGTTGTGGGCCCTTGCCTGTCGCGGGTACTTGGGCCTCCCACACGAGTGAGGCACAGTTTTTATCCGGGGAACGCTAGGTGATAGGAAATTTGTGTCAGCCCGGTGATGCCACAACTTTCCCACACAAAAATGTGTGAAAAAGGTGATTTTTTCAGCTAAAATTGTGGTTTGCAGGGCATTCTGGGTAAGGAAACGTTGGGGGATCCATGCAAGCCATACCTCCCTGGAATCCCCAGGGTGTCTAGTTTTCAGAAATGCGTGTGTTTAGTAGGTTTCCCTAGGTGCCGGCAGAGCTAGGGTTCAAAAACAACAGCTAGGCACTTTGCCAAAAAAAGTTCAATTTTCACTGCAAAATTGAGGTTTGTCCACGATTCGTGTTGCGCCGTTACCTGTTGCGGGCACTAGGCCGACCCACACAAGTGAGGTACCATTTTCTCGGAAGACTTTGGGGAACACTGGGTGGGTGGAAATTTGGGGATCCAAGTACATTCCAGAACTTTCCACCACAGAAATATGGGGAAAATGTGGTTTCTTTGGCAATTTTTGAGGTTTGCAAGGGATTCTGGGTAACAGAACCTGGTGGGAGGCAGTCAAGTCCCCCCATCCTGGATTCCCCTGGGTGTCTAGTTTTCAAAAATGTATAGGCTTGCTAGGTTTCCCTAGGTGCCGGCAGAGCTATGGTTAAAAAACTACAGCTAGGCACTTTGCCAAAAAAGGGTCATTTTTCACAGCGAAATTGAGGTGTGTCCACGTTGCGTTTTGCGCCGTTTCCTGTCGCGGGCACTAGGCCGACCCACACAAGTGAGGTACCATTTTTCTCGGAAGACTTTGGGGAACGCAGGGTGGGTGGAAATTTGTGGATCCACACAGATTCCAGAACTTTCCACCAGAGAAATGTGGGGAAAATTTATTTTTTTTGGCAACTTTTTAGGTTTGCAAGGGATTCTGGGTAACAGAACCTGGTGGGAGGCAGTCAAGTCACCCCATCCTGGATTCCCCTGGGTGTCTAGTTTTCAAAAATGTATAGGCTTGCTAGGTTTCCGTAGGTGCCGGCAGAGCTATGGTTAAAAAACTACAGCTAGGCACTTTGCCAAAAAAGGGTCATTTTTCACCGCGAAATTGAGGTGTGTCCACGTTGCGTTTTGCGCTGTTTCCTGTCGCGGGCACTAGTCCGACCCACACAAGTGAGGTACCATTTTTCTCAGAAGACTTTGGGGAACGTAGGGTGGGTGGAAATTTGTGGATCCACGCAGATTCCAGAACTTTCCACCAGGAAAATGTGGGGAAAATGTGTTTTTTTGGCCATTTTTTAGGTTTGCAAGGGATTCTGGGTAACAGAACCTGGTGGGAGGCAGTCAAGTCACCCCATCCTGGATTCCCCTGGGTGTCTAGTTTTCAAACATGTATAGGTTTGCTAGGTTTCCCTAGGTGCCGGCAGAGCTATGGTTAAAAAACTACAGCTAGGCACTTTGCCAAAAAAGGGTCATTTTTCACAGCGAAATTGAGGTGTGTCCACGTTGCGTTTTGCGCCGTTTCCTGTCGCGGGCACTAGGCCGACCCACACAAGTGAGGTACCATTTTTCTCAGAAGACTTTGGGGAACGCAGGGTGGGTGGAAATTTGTGGATCCACACAGATTCCAGAACTTTCCACCAGAGAAATGTGGGGAAAATGTGTTTTTTTTGGCAATTTTTTAGGTTTGCAAGGGATTCTGGGTAACAGAACCTGGTGGGAGGCAGTCAAGTCACCCCATCCTGGATTCCCCTGGGTGTCTAGTTTTCAGAAATGTATAGGTTTGCTAGGTTTCCCTAGGTGCCGGCAGAGCTATGCTTAAAAAACTACAGCTAGGCACTTTGCCAAAAAAGGGTAATTTTTCGCTACAAAATTGAGGTGTGTCCACGTTACGTTTTGCGCCGTTTCCTGTCGCGGGCACTAGGCTGACCCACACAAGTGAGGTACCATTATTCTCGGAATACTTTGGGGAACACGGGGTGGGTGGAAATTTGTGGATCCATGCAGATTCCAGAACTTTCCACCAGAGAAATGTAGGGAAAATGCGCTTTTTTTGGTAATTGTTTAGGTTTGCAAGGGATTCTGGGTAACAGAACCTGGTGGGAGGTAGTCAAGTCACCCCATCCTGGATTCCCCTGGGTGTCTAGTTTTCAAAACTGTATAGGTTTGCTAGGTTTCCCTAGGTGCCGGCAGAGTTATGGTTCAAAAACTACAGCTAGGCACTTTGCCAAAAAAGGGTCATTTTTCGCTACGAAATTGAGGTGTGTCCATGTTACGTTTTACGCCGTTTCCTGTCGCGGGCACTAGGCTGACCCACACAAGTGAGGTACCATTTTTCTCGGAAGACGTTGGGGAACACGGGGTGGGTGGAAATTTGTGGATCCACGCAGATTCTAGAACTTTCCACCAGATAAGTGTGGGGAAAAAGTGTTTTTTGGGCAATTTTTTAGGTTTGCAAGGGATTCTGGGTAACAGAACCTGGTGGGAGGCAGGCAAGTCACCCCATCCTGGATTCCCCTGGGTGTCTAGTTTTCAAAAATGTATAGGTTTGCTAGGTTTCCCTAGGTGCAGGCAGAGCTAAGGTTAAAAAACTACAGCTAGGCACTGTGCTAAAAAAGGGTAATTTTGCATTGTGAAAATGTGGTGTGTTCACGTTGGGTTTTGAGCCATTTCCTGTCGTGGGCACTATGCCTACCCCTACAAGTGAGGTATCATTTTTATCGGGAGACTTAGGGTAATTCAGATTTGTAAAGGAACTGTTATTACCTATTGACTTTTTTTTTTTTTTTTTTTTTTTTTTTTATAAAACCTTTGTTCATCAAAAATAAGGACACAGCTATTCAGCCGACAACCCGGAGGTTCGGCAGCTTCAAGAGAGCAATACAAAGAAGCGTCCACAGTGCATAGAAAGGAGAAGCAAAAAGGTTCTATTTTAGATAAACACAAACACAAACCAAACCCAAGCAAGGCGAAGTACACTGAATACACCTGGTGATTGCCCCTCAGGGGAGACCGGACCCCCTTCGTCTATCAGTCACAGCGCTGTGATAAGAGGAAAAAGGGGAAAAGCAGAGGCCCAAGAAGTCAATTAACAATCAAAACATATGTACAGAGCTGGAAAGAATGCTAAGGAGAGAGCTGCTCCTCGGGGGGATCCAGATCAGGGGCAAGACATATGCCCCCCCTATATTGGTTCCACCGCCCCCAAATGGCATGCCACTTCCGAGGGCGCCCTCTAGCGCAATATACCGTCTTTTCCCTGAACATATTCCAGTCCATGTTTTCCTTCCACGCAGCCAATGTGGGGGGTCCCGCGGAGCCCCACAGGCGCGCGATGTCTCGCTTAGCCACCATGTTACCCAGAGTCACCCACTGGGTCTGTGCCTCATCGTGATCAGCAGGCCCCCAAACGTTCAGGAGACAACACCGCGCCTCCGGCTGCATAACAATGCCTGTCACCTCCCCCATTACCGCATGGACTCTCCTCCAAAATTCCATGATGACGCCACATTCCCAAATGATATGCAGGAAGGTACCCACCATACCACAGCCCCTCCTACATAAGCCCTCCTCAGAAAATCCCATATGAACCAGCCTTGGCCCCGTAACATAGTCTCTGTGGAGTATTTTGAGCTGCACCAGCCGCAGACGCGACGGGATCGCAACCTCCTTAGGAGAGGAAACCGCAGACTGCCAGTCCTCGTCATCCAGCTCAAGTCCGTCCCTAATCCATTGATCCCGCAGCCCCAATAGCAGGTCAGCCCGAACATTAATCAATTTCTTATAGATAAGAGAGATCGTACTCTCCGGCATATGGCCATCGAGGATCCGGTCCTCCAATGGAGAGGATTCAGGCACCTTCTCACCTTCTACGAGAACTTACCGCAGGGCATGACGCACCTGAACATAGCGGAAAAACTCAGATTTCCCCAACTCATACTCCTTCTGCAGCTCTTCAAAGGACTTCACCCTCCCCTTGATCAGCAAATCTCCAACCCTAGAGATACCGATCAAGTCCCATTTCTCAAAACCTTTTGTATGCCAAAGCTTCCCCAATTTGTCAGACTCAAACAACGGGGTAGCAAGGGTGAGCCTATCCTTCCAGCCCAGCGAGTCAGTCGCCAACTTCCACACCCGCACCGCCACCCCCGTGGGCCCTGTGAGGGACGAGTCCAGCGATCTCGAGTACAACGCTTGGTGATAATTACCGCCGCGCAACAACCATCGGTCCATGGCGTAGCCGGGGCTTAGAGCCGGACCATAGAAACCATGATTAATCGCGCTCAACTGGGTGGCCCAGTAATAGCGTCGAATGTCCGGAAGCGCAATACCCCCGTCGTACCACGGAAGCGTCAACTTAGCAATCGCAATGCGCGGCCGCCCATCCCACAACAACGATCGTTGGAGGCTCTCAACCTCCCGAAAGTAACTGGCCGGTACCCAGTCAAGAGTATTCTGCAAGGCGTAGAGGAACCGGGGAAGAGACATCATTTTGAACAAAGCGGCGCGTCCGAGGAGGGAGATCGGCATCCTCCGCCAGCCCGCAACATCCCACCGCAAACGCGCCAGGGGAGGGAGCAGGTTCCTCTCATACCGCAAAGTGGAGTCAGTGGAGATAAAAATCCCCAGGTACACGAAGCCCTGCTGGGCGATCTGGATCGAACAAGTTCGCTGGACAGGTGGGACGTCGCCGCTCAGAACATACAGATATGATTTACTCCAATTGATGACGAGACCAGAGTTCTTACCAAAAGATGTCAGAACGTCACAAACCACTATAAGCGAGTTCTTGGGCGAGGCGAGATATAACAGGATGTCATCGACATAGAGCGAAATACGGTCCTCGTGATCAGGCGACCATCTAAGTCCACGTATATCCGGGTGCCAGCGTATCCACGCCGCCAGCGGCTCGAGGGCAAGGGCGAACAACAAAGGCGACAGGGGGCAACCCTGCCGGGTGCCCCTCCCAAGCTGGAACGGAGTCCACGCTCGCCCATTTACCACAACACTCGCAAGAGGACCCTCATAAAGCAACCTCACCCAGCTCACAAAACCAGGGCCAAAGCCGAACTTGGCAAGCACAGCCCACAGGTATGCCCATTCCACCGTATCAAACGCCATCGTGGCATCAAGAGACGCCACAATAGCTGGTTCACGCAGCGTGCTCGCCCTGGCAATCACTCCATGAAGTCGCCTAAGGTTTAACGCAGTGTTACGGTGTGGGATAAAACCCGATTGATCCGGGTGGATCAGGTCTCCAAGTACCCTGACCAAGCGGCCCGCCAGGATTTTAGCCAGAATTTTCGGCTCAGCATTAAGGAGTGATATTGGCCGATAGGAGGCACACTTATCCCGGGGTTTACCATCCTTATGGATCACAACAATCGTCGCCAGTCGCTGGTCCAACGGAAGGGACCCACTCCCCCGCGCCTCCACAAACATGGCGCGCAGGTGAGGAGCGACCCTATCCGGAAACAGCTTATACAAGTCAATCGGCAAACCATTTGAGCCTGAGGCCTTGCCCGAGTGCAGCGCGCGGATAGCACCCGCCACCTCATCAACCGTTATATCTCCATCGAGGTCATCTCTATCTACGTCAGAAAGGCAGGGCAGAGCGATGTCACGCAGGAGGTCACGCGAATCCTCAGTTGGCCTATCCGAAACCGAGGTGTAAACCATACGGAAATAATCCGAAAAACACTGTACTATACCCTCGGGATCAACAACCACCTCTCCCCCCTCTCTCGTCAGCTCCGGCACCACTCTATTAACACGTTCTTTTTTGTCCAGCCACGCTAGGAGTTTCCCGGCCTTATCGCCAACATCGTACAAGCGACCCTGCTGTTCCCTACTGAGGGTCTTGGCGGCATTCGTCACCAGGTCCCTATATTCCGCTTGCTTCAAGCTCAGATCATGCAGTGAGGCCGCTGTAACCTCCCCCTCCAGGGCCACCTCTAAAGCCGCGATCTCATCCTCAACCTGCATAACCTCGCCATCTCTCCGTCGCTTGGCGGCCACTACCAAGGAGAGGGCCTCCCCCCTCAACACGGTCTTAAATGCTTCCCACAACGACACAGCCGAGTCAACGGAACCCTGATTGTCCTTAAAATAGTGATCAACTGTCTTCAGCAGCGCACTGCGCATCTTGGGATCACGGAAGTACCAGGGGTTAATAGGAGCAACCCTGCCCCCTCCCTCGCGGCCGACATCCAGCCGGACCCACACTGGCGAATGATCAGATATGCCCCGCGCCATATGCCTAGCCTCAGATACCAATGAGGCGTGCGCAGCCAGAGTGAGCAGATAATCAATCCGAGAGAGACTACCATGCGCCCCGGAGTGGAAGGTATATTGGCTCTGTGTGGGGTGCCGGAGCCTCCAGCAGTCTACCAAACCGAGTGTATCTATAAAGTCTGGAAGCCACTTCTGAGCCCCCCCGGTGTCCCTGGGCGGGTACCTATCCAGCAACCCAGAGCTGACAGCATTAAAGTCTCCCCCCACCACTAGCATACCCTCCGGGAGGTCCAACAAGGCCCCCCAGATCTGCAAACGTGGAGGCCTGCAGGGCAGGAGGGACATAAACCGAAACCAACACCAACGTTCTTCCCTCCCACCTCCCCGCCACCGCCACAAACCTACCCCTATCATCAACAATGGTGGAGTCCACCTCGAAAGGTAGTGAAGCTCTAACTAGGATGCCCACACCCCTGGAGCCTGAGGAGAATCCCGAGTGAGCGATGAATTTGTAACCTTTTCTATTAAGAGCATGGCAAGTATTACCTATAAGGTGTGTCTCCTGCAGTAGGGCCACATCCGGCAAAGACCGTTTCAAGAACTGCAAGACTATCCCCCGCTTCATACGATCTCCCAAGCCATTAACATTCCAGCTAATAATATTTAAGCCCCTACCCCCATCCCCACACACAAAGAGGCCCACCCCACACCCGAAGTGCCACCAGTAAACAACCCTGACAACCATTACTACGCCTTGAAAAAACAAACCCCCCAACAACCCCAAAATCCCAACTCCACCCCCCACCCTGCACCCCTGCTGCAGCTTACAAAGCCCCCCCAACTTGCAGTGTGCCTGTCGCCCTACCATAACGCAAAACTACAAAAAGTACCCTGAGGGAGGAAAGAGCTCCCATCTTCCTCCCGCAACCCTCCGTATTACTGCAATCAGCTCAAGTCATTGTCCGGAACCAAAGCAAGTCAGACTGGCCCCAAAGGCATCAACCCTGCCCATCCCGGTCACCCTCCACGTCTGTGGCAGCATCCCCGCCAGTCCGTCGTCGGGGCAAAGCGTCCAACCAGTCTCCGCCATAGCAGGCGACTCAAAGAAGAAAGTCCGGTCCTCATACACCACACGTAATCTGGCAGGGAAAAGCATAGCATACTTCAGGTCCCTCTCCCGAAGACGTCTCTTCACCCCCAGGAAACTCTGCCTTTGCTTTTGCACCAGCTGGGTGAAGTCAGGATAGAAACTCACTGATGCGTTCTGATAAGGGACCGGGCCCGTCACCCGCGATGCTTGCAGGATAGCGTCCCGATCTCGGAAGTGAGAGAGCCGGGCGACAATCGGTCTCGGAGGGGCTCCAGCCCTGGGCCTCCCGCCAGGAACTCTGTGAGCCCGCTCGACTGCAAAAAATTTCCCAAGGCCCTTAGGCTTCAGATGGTTAAGCACCAAGTCCTCCACGAGCAGATCTGCGGAGATCTCGTCCGAGGATTCCGGGACCCCAGTAATGCGCACGTTGTTGCGCCTGGCCCGGCCCTCAGAGTCCTCCAGCCGGCGGGCGGAGAGGTCGCTCTCGGCCCGCAGCTTACGAACTTCGGTCTGAAGTTCCGAGACATCATCAGCGAGGCCTGTGGTCTTGAGATCAAGGGATTTAACCCGCTCATTAGTTTTGCCCAAATCCGCGCGGATCAGGTTGACATCCACCAAGATAGTATCCACTTTATGCGCCAGGGCATCAAACTGTCTCCCAATCGAGGCCTGCATCCCCTCGAGCGCACCCATGACATCCTGCAACGAGAGCTCCGAGGTCGGGGATGAGGCAGCCTTCTGTACGTCCAGCGACTGGCCCGATCCACCAGGCGATCCCTTCTGCTGGGCATAGCGATCCATATTATTGGATTGGGTATAGGCTCCCCGCCTGGTAGCCTTGGGTTTCAGCCTATCCACCTCTGCTTTACCCGACATATCTGGCACCGAGCAATCCGGTGCAAAGAGACGACCCTCTCTCAGTCAGAGGGAACAGGAGAAGCCAGATCTGCAATAACCAGGCAGAGTAGGGCGCAAGGCGTCCAGAGGATAATAAAGCATCAGAAGGCACTCCCGGGCCAAGGCAAACAAAGGGCGAGAAAGTGAAAGTGAAAGTACGGCGTTCTCCGTCCGCCAGTTCCCACCTCTCCAGGCCGCTGTTGTTCAATTAGAGGCCGGGCATCCTGCCAACGCCAGCCCCTGGCATCCCTCGGAGATAGGCCTCAATCTTCCGCCATGCACAACTCCGGTTCCCGGTGGGCGATCCGAGCCCGGGCAGCATCAATCGCCTCAGCAATGAGTCATCTGCAAGATGCCGTGCATATAAAACAGGATTTAAGACAGGATAATCGACGGAGGGCGCGTGGGTCCCGGGAGCTCAAAGCTCACACGGCCATCTTGGTCAAGCGCTAGGCTCCTCCCCCACCTATTGACTTTTGATGCATTTCTGCCTTCCAAATAAAAGACATTGTGTAAAAAAGAAGTCATTCTCAAAAAGGACTGATAATTCTCATGCTAGTATGAGTATTCCCAAATTCGGAAATGTGCAAATATCTACTGTTTCTAAACTCTATATTTTGTTCCCATTTCAGAAATACATGGGTGTCTTTCATACCGATTTTTCCATGTACACATTTTTACAGAATAATTACTATATACCCAGTACATAATAAAAAACCATTGCAAGTTGCTGCTCAGTTTTTGGCTCTGGGTTCATCGGGTTCTTGGTGAACCTACAAGTCCTATATATCCCCACAACCAGTAATGTCCAGCAGATGCAACAGTATATTGCTTTCAAAGAGCTGTCATAATTAGAAGAAGTTACAGGTGAAAACGTTGACACAAAAGGCGCTTTTTTTCAACAAATTTTCAATTTATCCTATATTTAACTGTTAGTTTCTATAAAGAAACCTTGATGGATCTACACAAATGACCCCTTGCTGAATTCAGAATTTTGTCTACTTCTCTAAAATGTATAGCTTTCCAGGATCCATTATTGCTTTTGTACCCATTTCTACCATTAACTGGAAGGAGGTCGAAAGCACAAAAAATAGCAAAAATAGGCTATGTCCCAGAAAAATGCCATAACTTTGTAAAAAAATGTTGGGTTTCTGACAAAAGTCTGGTATCCCCTCAAAGCTGGGAAAATGGTGATTTCAGCCCCACAAACCCTTTTTTGATAACACTTGCAGGGAAAACCCAGATGCTTTCATTTGCAGCCCGTTTTCCCATTCCTCCCCCCAAAAAATGAATTTTGCTGTATTTTGGCTCATTTCTGTGACCCCTCCAGGGGAATCCACAAACCCTGAGTACCTTCAGAATCCCCATGATGTTGGAAGAAAAGGACGCAAATTTGGCGTGGATACCTTATGTGATCAAAAAGTTACAGGGGCCTCAGCACGCACTACCCCAAATAGCCAAAAAAGGGCGTGGTACAGGAGGGGGAAAAGGCCTGGCAGCGAAGGGGTTAAACTATTCCTTGACTCTATTTACTCATGTTGTGGACAAGTACGAGAGTTTGAACAAAAGAGTGTTCTTGGTCCCACGTATCCTGAGAGGGACGGAGTAGCCTGTTCTAGGGTGTCTAATCATTGGTATCTTCGCTGTAGCACGGAGAACAAATGAGACACTATAGCTAGTCGGATTGGGGTTCTGGGCACCGAGGTGGGTATTTTGGTACACCACTACACAGTGAGGTCCTGGTTTCCTGCGCATAGTTCTATGTATGTGCAGAATCCCTGCAACAGTTTCAACTGTGTAATGATATGTTGTAGAGTGCAGTCCAATGTTGATGTGGCCGTGGCACAAGGCGCCATGGGGGCCATGCCCCACACTTTCTGACCAAGCTGAAACTCGATCAGAGTGGCATTCTGATCGTTCCACAAGTTTCATCTCCTCCTGGCTGGCTTCCAGATTTGCCTGAGCGAGTTGTCTGAAACGCCTAGTTTGGTTTTGAAGGCCAGCATGTAGCTATATACATCCTGGGGCGGTTTACTGGGAGCTTTCTCCCAGCCTTCTTTTACCAAACTCAGAGGTCCTCTTATAGGGTGACCATACAGCAGGGGCTGAACCCTGAGAACTTCTGTGGCACCTTTCTGTAAGCAAACAGAAGGCATGGCAAGAGGACGTCCCACTTATGCCTCATAGGTTCCTCAAGACCCATAATCATGCCTTTTAGGGTCCGGTTGAATCTCTCAACCAGCTCATTACCTTGCGGGTGGTAAGGAGTGCTGAACTTGTAGGTTACACCGCACTCCTGCCATAGGGACTTCATATATTTAGATATGAAGTTGGTACCACAGTCTGACACCACCTCTCTGGAGAACCCAACATGGGAGAAAATCCCCATTAATGCATGTCTGACCATGGGGGCCATCACAGTCCGGAGAGGGATGACTTCCAGGTACCGGGTGGCATGGTCCACCAAGACGAGGATGTACCTATTGTTCATGGCTGTCTTGGGATCCAGAGGCCCCACAATGTCAATGCCCACCCTTTTAAAGGGGATGCTGACCACAGGGAACAGTTGGAGAGGAGTCTTGTGCTTCCTCCCACTCTTACCACTTGCCTGGCAAGTCTGACAGGTCCTGCAATGAGTATCTGAACTCTTGCGCATTTGGGGCCAATAAAAGTGGGTGACAAGCCATTCAAAGGTCTTGTCTTGCCCCAAGTGTCCTGCTAAAGGTACATCATGAGCCAGCCCCAGTAGGAAGGCTCTGAAACGCTGGGGTACCACCAGCACATGGGCTGACCCAGGCTCAGCAACCTTAGGCTCGCTATACAGGAGACCATTTTCACAGTAGATCCAATGTGATCCAGACTGATCACCTGATGCCTGGTTTGTGGCCTGTTGCTGCAAATCCACAAGAGAAAGGCACTTCTTCTGCTCCTCGCAGAACTCTTCCCTGGAGGGTCCTCCTTCCTGCTGCCAATGGGTCAGCTCAGGCAGGTCCCCCAGTTCAGCTACTTGCTCCCCTGTAGGTTCCAGGGCATCCCCCTCAAGGTCTGCATCCTCCTGGACCGTGGGAACTTTGGGGGCTGGTATCCCACGCCCCTGTCTCTTCTCTTTAAGGCAGGCACCTGGGCCATTCTTTCAGGCTCCTGGTCCTCTTGAATACCTTTACTGGCTGCCATGGACCGAGTGGTCACACATGTCCACTCAGGCAGACCCAACATTTCCAAATATGCTCTTTGCTCCACCTTAGACCAACGGGAGCTTTCCAAATCATTGCCTAGCAGACAGTCAACAGGCATGGCTGGCCTCACAGCTACTTGAAAGGTACCTGATAACCCCCCCCCACTCAAAGGGAACCTGGGCCACCTTGCAGTGGCTCTCTGAGTTGTCAGCGGCAACTACAGGGTAAAATGCATGGGGGATCACCTGCTCTTCAGACACCAGCTGACAACTGACAGCTGTCACACTGGCTCCGGTGTATCTCAGAGCCCTTTGGCAATTGATGGTCACCCACTACCTGTATTTCTTAGTGTTATCAGGCAGCTGGGTCCTGGGCACCATCTCACTGTCTCCTAAAGAGACTAGGGACATCTCTGCGGGACCCCACCCACCTTGAGCCCCCATCTCCTCTCCCAGGGCTACACAAGCCATCTGCCGGGGTGGTGCACCAGTGGGTGCTGTTTAACCTTTGTTGAGACACTGAGGCTCCCAGTAGAAGTGGCCCACCTGACCACGACCAAAACATCTCTTGGGACCCCTCTGAACGGGCTTATCTGTCGGGCCCCTGACTTCTTCTCAGGGGGAGGCTAGGAACCCTTCCCTTGGTTCCCTTGGGGATTACTTTGGGGCCCTTTCTGGAACTCCCTCAGTTTACCTTTGTCCCCCCCACTCTTCTGCTTGGGACCCTGCCTACCTTTGGCGAAGTCTCCCATATGACCCATGTGGACCCGAGTACAAACCCAGCAGTCTGCCTCCTCAGCAAGCTTCCTAGGGTTAGTCAGCTTACTATCAATCAGGTGCTGGCATAGCTCTAGAAAACAATTACTAGACAAGGGCTCCCATGCAATCAAATCACACAGCGCTTCAAAAGCATTCATTTTGCTACCCTTCACCCAATCATCCAATGCTCTGCAAAAAAAGACACATATTCCACCCAAGTACTTGACTCCAGTTTCTTACAATTTCTAAACCTTTGTCTATAAAGCTCTGGAGTCAACCCATACCTGGTCATTTAGGCTTCCTTCATGTGGACATAGGAATTCTGGTCCTCAGAGGGCAAGTCTAACAAGGTGTCCCGTCCATCACTGAGAAAATGCCCCCACAACCCCGCTCCCAAATCCATCTCAGGGACCCGGTGGGAGGTCATAGCTACTTCATAGGCCTTAAACCATTGCCCAATATCTTCATGCTTGTGGAACTCCTTAATTACATCTTTGGGTATGAATACTCATGTTTCTACAGGCACGGATGGTGTACTGCCACTAGAGGGAGTAATTTCTAAACTCTTGGCTTTCAACTCCAGCTCCCTCAAAATCCTCTCATGCGCCAAATGCATTCTCTTTTCTTCCAACGCTAAATTCTTGTTTTCTAATTCCATCTGACCACCCAGTTTGAACTTGGCTAGCTCCATCTATCCTTCTTCCTGTCCTCCTGCTCTTCTGGGGACAGGCCCTTTGAAGAAACACTACTGCCTGCTCTGGAATGGGCTTTTTCCCTGGTCAGGCCCAATGGCCCATCTAGCTACCTATCTGTATTCTCTGCCTCATCCCTAGGCTCTTCAGGATGCTCAGGAGCATTTCTAGATTCCAACCAGGCCCTCAGCACCTTTTGGAACTCTTCCTTCTTGGTGATGCCTTTCACAGGGATATTAAAGATTTTACGGAAGGTTTTAAGCTGTGGCACAGTGTAGGTATCCACCTTATCTTCTTCAAATTGTAGATCCATCGATGAGTTGGATGCTGCTTTGCTCATGGTAACAAGGATTGGCAGTTTTTAGCAAAAATAGAAGTCCCAAGGAAAAATAATTCTACCAAAATATATGTAGTCACGTTATGGTCTGCACTCACTAGTAGTGTACACCAATCACTGTATATGAGTCACAAATGCAAGTCCAAATCCTCACCGCTGACCACCAAAGTTAGAAATGAGGGTCTCTAGTTGGCAGAGGTAGGTACCTTTGACCAAGTAGGGGCCCTTGCTTCAATCAGGGTAAGGGGGCTACACTCCTAAAATAAACCCTGCTCACCCCCTTGGTAGCTTGGCATGAGCAGGCAGGCTTATCTCAGAGGCAAGCTTATCTTAGAGGTAAAGCATTTGTGAACACATACAGTAATACAGTGGAAACACTACAAAATGACACCACACCAGTTTAGAAAAATTTGTAATCTTTACTTAACACAAGACCAAACGACACAAATCCACAATACAGTATTGAAAAATATGACTTCCAGATGGTAGAAATAGCTTAGTTCGATGTAGATGGTAAATGCAACACTTTATTCTCAAAGTACCTTGGATGCGTAACGCAACATAAACAAAAGGGTCGCAGGGAAGGCGATGCATCAGTTCCTTGCTTCGGGGGAGGCGGCGCACCTCTTCCTTACTGCAGCGCAGGGGAGGCGATGTGGCTGTGCCATACCGGAGAGGAGGCGAAGCGTCTGTTTCTTACTGTGATCCGGTGCGATGTGACAAGATGGCGCCTCGATGCGATGCAACGATCTGGTGCGATGAGACAGAATGGCGTCTTTGATGCGATGCGACAACGTGGATGCATGTCTGGTGATGCGACGGCAACCTCTGCGGCGGCGGCACGCTTCTCTGGTGATGAGACATGCTTCTTGGGCGATGCGAACAGCTGCGTTGGCGACGTGCTTCCTTGGCAATGCGACAGCAACTGCTGTGGCAGCGACACGCTTCTTCCTCGTTGCGTCGCGCTTCCAGCTCCCAACGACACGCAGTCTCCAGAGGGCACAAAACAACAGCAGGCACCTCTCTGCAGGTACAATTCCCAGCCAGGAAATTCAGGGGGAGCTGGTGGTGAAGTCTTTGTGTCCCTGACACTTCAGAACAGGAGGCAAGCTCAACTTCAAGCCCTTGGAGATCTTCCTCAAGATAGTTAAAGTACACACAAAGTTCCTTTTCTCCTTTCCTTGGCAATGAGTAACCACTGCAGGCCAACCCCAAACAACAAACAGCACAAGGGCAGTCTCCTCCTTCAGCTTCCTTGGTTTCTCTCCTTGGCAAAGGTTTGTCTTGATTCCCAGAAGTGATCTAAGGTTCTGGGGTCTGGGCCCCAATATTTATAATACAAAATCCTTTGTTCTCTGTGCCCAGCCAAAACCAGTTATGTCCTCCCTGGTGCAGCTTCCTGGCAGGAGGTGGAGATAGCATTGTTGAAATCAGACCTGGCCCAGGTAGCTGAAAGGAAATCTCCTCCCCATACTCTCTATTCTATGAAGGCTTAGGCAAGTGAAAGGAAATCTCCTCCCCCTACTCTCTGTTCAATGCAGATCCTATTCAGCCCAGCCCTGACACATCACACTGCTGGAGACAAGGCCCTCTCCAGCTCTCTGGTACTCACAAACCAAACATGGAATACACACACCTAACAGAGGCATACTGGATGGTTAGGCAAGAAAATACCTACTTTCTAAAATGGGATTTTCAAACACAGAATGTAAAAATCACCCACACTCACTAAAAGATGTATTTTGACATTCTGAGTTCAGGCATATTAAACTTGATTTTCCTATCTTGTTCCTAGGGTCGGTTAGGATTATAAGATGTTATAATCAACCTGCCCATTCTCGCCTATGGGAACAGATAACCTTGCAATAGTGAAAAGCGAAATTGGCTGTAATTTACTATCAGGACATGTCACACGCATCAGGGTATGTCCTACCTCTCACCTACAATGCACCCTGCCCATAGGGGTTACTAACATGTAGAAAAGTGAAGGTTTGGGGACTCGTAAGTGTGTGCACTTGCCAAGTCGACATGGCAGTCCCAGACTGCACACAGGCTCTGCAATGGCAGGCCTGAGACACATTTTACTAGCTGCTTCTGTGGGTGGCACAACCAGTGCTTCAAGCCCACCAGCAACATTTGATTTACAGCCCCTGGGCACACATGGTGCATTGTACTAGGGTCTGACAAGTAAATCAAATAGCCAATCATGGAGTTACTAATCCATTACAACAATTTACAATAGGGAACACTTGCACTTTGGCACTGAATAGCGGTGGCAAAGTGCCCAAAACATCTAGATCAGCAAAAACATAGCAAAAACACAGGAGACAACAGAAAAAATGGAAGGGAGACCCACGCCAATGGTGCCAGGTCTAACAGGCTCCCTAAAGGCGGCGGTGGGAGACAGGGTTGACGACTTGGAGCGCACAGTTGGTTCCCATGCTGAGGACCAGGAATCCCTGTGGAGAAGAGTTAAGGTGCTAGTGGAGCAACATCTTGAGTTCCAGGCCAAGCAGGAGGACCTGGAAAATCGGGGGCGATGCAACAACCTAGGTACATCCCTCGCGGAGTGTTGGGGGATGATATCTTGTCCTTTACCAGGGACCTCTTGATAGCCATCCATGGGGTATCGGAGGCTGCCCTTCTGGTCTTGGATAGAGCACATTGAGTTGTCTGTGCCCCGGGGTGCTCAGATCCCCCCAGACATTCTTACCAGGGTTCACTTCTTCCAAGACAAGGAAACTGTGCTTTGGGGGGCGAAGGGCAAAGCAGATCTGGTGTTCCGGGCCACACCATACTGATTTTTCAAGATCTCTCCCCATTGACCCTTAAGAAGAGGCGGGACTTCAGGCCAGTAACTGCAAATGTGTGCAACCAGGATATCAAGTACCAGTGGGCCCACCCCTTCAGATTGCTCTTCACCTGGAACGGGCAAAAATGCAGGGTCTGGTCTCTCTCGGACGCCAGGTCTCTCCTGGGCCTCCCCTGGGACTCCAGGGAGGGGGCCCCCTTCTACTTCCTCCACGTACCCGGAGTCCTGGCAGCCTAAGTGGCGAAAGGTCCAGCAGAGGGGTCGCTCCCACTGCGCCAAACCCACATAAGCCATGGAATTGCCAAAGGAGGACATAATTGCCCACTTTCAGAAAATAAAAATTCGGAGCAGGCGCATTCCTCGGCTGACAACACTTGACTTAACCACACTAGCACCTGTCTCCCTGTACACCGCTGCTCTACTAGCTATCTGGCCCTGTGCATAGCAGCACCAAGTAGGGCCCTGGGTAAGGAGCCCAAACTGTTATTCTTTATTAATTGCTGTTTTCACTTGCACTCACTTTGCAGGATTGACTACCTTATAGTTGTGAACACCTGAATTGCCTTAGGCCACCCATATGCATACAGCAAGCTCTCCTCCACTGAGGGTTTCACCTCATTCAGGCCAGGTATTTTCTCCTTGAACCCTATGTAGTAGTATGTATGGTTGGGCCCTGTTGGCCCTGTGAACCCCTTCCCACGCACCCATGTGGCCTCCTGGTCTCCTCGAGGTCCCCTATCCATGACGGCACTCATGGTCCCCACTGGGCCCCGTGGGGGGCACACTCTTTGTAGCCCCTACCCAAACAGCTGTTCCTCACACTCTGCCCAGCTCACTGACTCTTGTTCCCTCCCCATGATCTCTACAGATGACCTCAAACTGCTCTCCCTCAATGCCCGTGGGCTTAACTCCCACAGCAAACGGCGACAAGTGTGGCACTATCTCTTACAACATGACCCTCACATTATCTTCTTACAGGAGACCCACCTCCATCGCACGGACTGTCCCTGTATGGCCCACCCCAAATACCCACACCAACATGGGCCTATGCACCCACTAAGATGCTTGGCGTCTCCATACTTAAACTAACTAGGGATCCCGTGGGAGATATCTCACTCTCATTGTGGAAAGAGGGAGAGACACCCTGACACTCCTTTACTTATACGTGCCTAATCAAACACAAGACTCATTTATACGTCGCATTCTAGCAGACCAGCTGGGTCCTGTCGGGAGGACTAATCATGGGGCGTGATTTTAATCTCGTTTGGGACCCCGTACTTGATAGAAATATGCCACATATTCAGGGCACAGGGGCAATGTCAGGAACACTCAAAAAATAACTTTATGATGCAGACCTGGTCGATGCCTGGCGGTACCTCCAACCAGACACGAAGGACTTTCCTTCTACTCACACATGCATTTGTCGTACTCCAGCATTGATTACTTATTTTTTCCTCCTCCCTGCTCTCCGCACTCGTCTTCACACAGCTATCTGACATTTCCATTTCAGACCACTCCCACATTCAGCTTTCATGGACACCTCATGTTGCCCGACTCTGTGTGCCCCCTGCAATGGCGCCACTCACCCCAACTTTTAAGAGACCCGGTTGACAAGATATCGGTACAGGACACCATCACAGAATACTTCACGATTAATTCACTACCTGACACTTACCCTCACATTCTATGGGACGGGTTCAAAGCCACTATAAGCAGAGTGCTGACTTACATTTCTGTAGCTAGGACTCAAGAGAATCACATTCTCAAAGCCCAGCTAACGGGCGACATTGTTGCACCGGAACGCACTGATAAACAGCACCCCACGATGTGAGCGAAGCATCAGTTGGCCATCTTGCAGGGACAACTCCAGACTCACAAGGTCAACAAAGCTGATCGCTCTTCCTTGCCTCAAACAAAAAATGTATGTGGGGTGACAAAGTAGGCGCCCTCCTCGCACACATGCTGCGGCATCAACATGCAAGATCCCATATCGTGAAGCTTTGGGGAGGCGGCTCTAGTTTGGCGGTCAGGGAGTCGGGCAAACAGCAGACCTTCTTGGACTACTAACGAACTCTCTACGCCTCGGGGGAAGAAGATCCCGCTGAGATTGCTAACTTCCTTCAAAACTGTCCTTGGCTGCCTCTAGACCCTGACTACACCCGCAACCTGGAACAGTCCTTCACAGCGGCTGAACTCCGCAGAGCGCTCCAGGAGCTCCACAAGGGGAAAACCCCTGGTCCCAATGACCTCACCCTGGCTTTTTACGTGGCCTTTCTGCCTCAACTCTTAACTCCCCTGCTCGCATTTTATAATTCCTTCACTCATGCGAGAGGCCTTTCACTCACCACGTCCAATTCTGAAATTATTTGAATCCCTAACAAGGTAAAGACCCTGCGCCCTGCTCGTCTTACCGCCCGATAACCCTCCTAAATACTGATGTGAAGCTTTACACCAAAATCCTGGCCACCTGCCTTGAGAATAACCTCCCTAGGCTGACAGAGCCGGATAAGGTGGATTTTATAAAAAACAGACAGGGCCCGGACATGTGAGCCGCACGGCTCACTTGGTCGAAAAGACCCAGCGTCACTTCATCCCCGTTCTCTTCCTCTCCCTGGACACGGAAAAGGCTTTTGATAAAGTGAGCTGGGTGTTCCTGAGTGTGGTGCTGCAGAAAATAGGGCTAGGCCCAGTTATGATTAGTAAGATCATGACCTCCCACCTGGAACCTACCTCCTCGATTTGTATCAATGGCCAGACCACCCCATCCTTTCCACTGCTCCGGGGCACTCAGCAGGGCTGTCCACTGTCCCCCTTACTCTTGCCCTGATGGAGGAGCCCCTCGCTATCCAACTGCAGTGCTCGGCGGACATCAGAGGGATCCCTTTCACTGGCCAGCAGCAAAATGTCCTACTATACGCTGATTACCTCCTCCTAGCATTGACAGAACTGGATAGCTCCCTTGCGGCGGTTGTTCACATCTTTCAGGTGTATGAGTGTATTTCGGGGTACAAGATCAACTTAGTGAAATCGCAGGTGCTCAACCTCTCCCTTCATCCACACTGTCTCCTGTAGCTCCAGGTGCTTTCCCCCTTCTTGTGGGCCAAGCACTACATACAATATTTAGGTCTCATCATAACAAACACCATATCCTCCTGGACGAAGGCGAACTGGCCATGCCTCAGTGGAACGATCTTAGAAGATCTCCGATGGTGGAAGCTGCTTCACATCTGGCTGGGACGCATTAATGTAGTGAAGATGAATGTTCTTGCCAGGCTCCTTTATTTATTTCAGTCACTGCCAACTCCCATCCCCTCGGAGGACATGTTCAGGTTGCAGGCTGACCTCCTCTCCTTCATTTGGAGGGTTAAACATCTCTGCATATCTGCAGCACTCTTAATACTCCCCAATAGTCGTGGAGACCTGGCGTGTCCCAACCTCCAGGACATTTACTGGGCGACATACCTACGTTTTATCTCTGAGTGAGTGGTGCAGAAAAGTGAGAAACACTGGGTTCCCATGGATATGGCGGTCACCTGTAGGCCACAATGGGACGCGCTTTTGTCCAGACGCTCCCTGCTGCACAGCGCATATGCCGCTACCCTGATGCCCATGGTGCTGGAGATCTGGGATACATTAGCTATACATCCTGGACTGACTGTGTTCCCCTCGCCGAACACCCCAATCGCACATAACCCTGACTTTTTCCCACCCTCCCCTGTGAGCCCTTCGTGGAGTGGACATCGGGTGAATGCCAGTTTCTGCAGGATCTTTTCCAAGGCCCGACAATCAAGTCTTTCGACCAATGAAAATGGGAATTCCACCTGCCAGAATCTGCTTGTCACCAGTATTTTCTCCTCCGTCACTGGGCTTTTCACACCCCAACGTGTAGGTAGCCACTCGCCCCCTCACCCTCTTCAAACTACATGTTCGTAGCTTTATGGGTTCCTAGGGACTGATATGCAAGGAATAAGCAGTCCTGCAACAAACACAACTTCTTCCCCTCCACACCTATCAATGGACATGGCCCTCAGACACTCCAACCACCATCACCCAGAGACAATGGGAACAGCTCTGGCAGGAAATATCATGTATGACAGAATTGGATACCTCCCTTGCGGTGGTTGTTCACATCTTTCAGGTGTACGAGCGTATTTCTGGGTACAAGATCAACTTAGCGAAATCGCAGGTGCTCAACCTCTCCCTTCCTCCACACTGCCTCCTGCAGCTCCAGGTGCTTTCCCCCTTTCAGTGGGCCATGCACCACATACAATATTTAGGTCTCACCATAACAAACACCATATCCTCCTGGACAAAGGCGAACTGGCCACGCTTCCATGGAACGATCTAAGAAGCTCTCCGACGGTGGAAGCCGCTTCACATCTCCTGGCTAGGACGCATTAATGTAGTGAAGATGAATGTTCTTCCCAGGCTCTTCTATTTATTTCAGTCACTGCCAACTACCACCTCCTCGGAGGATATCTTCAGGTTGCATGCTGACCTCACCTCCTTCATTTGGAGGGGTAAACAACTCTGCATATCTGCAGTGCTCTTAATACTCCCCCATAGGTGTGGAGGCCTGGTGTGTCCCAACCTCCACGACTACTACTGGGCGAAATACTTACGTTAGATCTCTGAGTGGGTGGTGCAGAAAAGTGAGAAACACTGGGTTCCCATGGATATGGCGGTCACCTGTAGGCCACAATGAGAAGCGTTTTTGGCCAGATGCTCCTTGCTGCACAGCGCTTACGCCACTACCCTGACACACACGGTGCTGGAGATCTGGCAGGAAATACCATGTATGCACAGGAGCATCGGCTGGCCATGCTTAGCATATTATCGCTCCGTAAGCAATTATTATCTTACACGACTACAGGCCTTGAGGCTTAACCCCTTCAGCGCTGCGCGGATTCCCCCGCGGTGCTGAAGGGTTCTAGCGCGGGCGGGGCCATGACGGAACGGTTCCGTCATGAGCACAGCTCAACCGATGCTCATGACGGAACCGTTCCGTCATGAGCATCGAAGGGGTTAATCTCCACAACGGCCCCTCGTGGCGGGATGCCTGGCTTTCACCTTGGGGATGCCCAGTACGGGTTATCTCATAGGGAAAAACCAGGACGGGTTCCCAATGCAAGCGCCGAGATGCCCAAGGGTAATTTGAGCGCTATATAAGACCGCACATACATACATACATACATACCTCCAACTCTCCTCTCCCCCCTCCAGTCCCCTCCCTCCCCATTATCCACTCCTGGTTTGTTCCCCCTACCTTTGAACAGTTTCCCTCCATTTGGTGCCAAATGCTCCTGAACTGTTGCTTAGACCTAACACAGCGTTCCCTTAGGTCAGACCACGTCTCTTGGGGCTTCTACTAAGTTTTTTAGCTCTCTAAATAGGCATGGCAGCAGTATGTATTTGTACTGTCGCTGTACTGTACCTACTTATTTGATGCCTCCTATCTTCCCAATGGCACCTGTACTATATTGTTGCCCCTCCCTTTGATGTAAGACTCAATAAACAGAACTTGAGTAACAAAAAAAGTATGAATTGATGTAATTGATCATGCACTAGGTTCATCATTAATAGCCCTAATTGCATGCTAATTGAAACATATGGAAATCTAATGGTTTAATAAGACTCATCAAGATGCTTATTAGTCTCTGAGGCATTGTTCTCTCAGGCCCCTGACTAAAATCCCAGTGGGTGGTTGATGAACTCAGTCCTCTCTGCAGGGTCACTCCCAAACTTTTTGCCTTCCCCTTCCTAATTTTATGAATTAATTTTTGCTGGCCTTAGGACTCTGTCCACTTTTTCACTGCTAACCAGTGCTAAAGTGCTTGTGCTCACTCGCTAAAACAGGGTAAAAGTTGGCTAACACCTGATTTAATTGACTTATAAGTCCTTGGTAAAGTGGTATACTATATACCCTGAGACTGCAAATTAAACTCTACTAGAGGGCCTGCTGCACTTATTGTGCCACTCAGTTACGTAGCCCCCTTAAAATATGTCCCAGATCTGACATTGCAGCATGAATGCCGTTTTAAACTGCTAATTCAACTTGGCAAAATTACCTCTTGCCAAGCATTAAACTTGCCTTTTATTACATACAGGTCGCCCGACAGTAATCCCTAGGCAGCCCATAGGGCCATGTGCATAGGGCAGGGTACATTGTAATGAATAGGTTGGGCATGTACATTTAAGTTTTACATGCCCTGGTAGTGAAACACTCCTAAATTCATTTTTCACTTCTGAGACCCACCTCTGCCTTAGGATGAGATTGGCTTGCCTTATTACATTTAATAACTTCTAACATTTGATTGGGAGCAGGTAAGAAATTCATGTTTGGTAACTAAGAACTAGTAATGTAAAGTTTTTTTTTAGGTAAAGTCGGATTTTAAGTTAAATTTTTGAAAATTCCACTTTAAGAAAGTTGGTATTTACCTGCCCTAGTTATTTTGTGCCTGGAGCTTGTTCCTGGGTCACAAGACTAGGTGTAGTTAGCAGCTGGACTTGGTTTATTCCTCCCAGAAACAATAGAGGGATTAGGCGTGCTGGTATGACCCATCAATGGCGGGATGATGGGGGAAGAGCTGGGCACAGTCCCACTTGCAAATCATTGTTCATGTAGCCATGCTAGAGCGACAGAAGGGGAGGCAGGAAACTTCAAGCACTTCTAAGGGAATTCTCTAGAAATCTCTTCCACTTCAAAAAAGGCACCAGGTATAACGATAGGACCCCTTTGCCCACTCTGCAATTCACTTTCTAGACCTGCAGAAGGACTCTCTAAGGACTGCCAGCTGCTGTGACCTGCTGTGGACTTCATAGGACACCTTTGCTGAAACTGGAAGGACTGCTCTGCTGCCTGAAGCCTGCCTTGAACTCTCAGATGCCTGTCCCGCTGCTTAAGCCCTGTTCTATCTCTTGAACCCAGGACTACCAGAGTGACTCCATGGGCTAGTTGGCTGGCCTACTGATCAGAGCCTCAGGGACATAAAAGACTCCAACCATCTTGAACCCACACCTGGGCCCCGACTGAGTGATTTCTAATCCCTCAAGTGGTGCATCTCCAGTCACAGACTCTTTGTGATGGTGTTAAAGATGCCCAGATAGCCAAAATCTAAAACTTGGGACTATTAGGCTAAAACGTGCTCTGAGAATCGAGAGGAGACCAGGACCAACCTGCTCATCTATCTGCCCAAGGTGCATCATTGGTTTGGCTGACCTTTCGGCAGCTACCACTAAGTTTGTCTCTGCATCAGCAAGTCTTGTTCAGTTGTCCTTCACAGAGCCCTCATTGGCTACAGCTTCCAACCTTGTCCCGCTGGAGATTTTTGACATCCAAGAAAGAGACTAAGTCCAAACATGGAAATCTTCATCGCAACTTTGCCCAGCAGCTCCTCGATGACAATGCCTCCTCCTCGGATACCGTTTGCAGCCTTGCCCGACAAACTTGTACCTTCTCAAGAACTTTTTCTTGAAATTTCTTCTAAGTCCAAAGGTAAGTGCTGACTGGGCCTAATCCATGTTTTGTATCTGACTCCCACTCCATCGGCCATATTTTGATATTTTGACCCGGTCTCACGAGACTAGAGGCTCTTTGATCTTTATGTGGCTAGTTTTTACTTTAAACTTTAGAAAATCATAACTCTGGTTCTACTGATTGCATGTTTGTTATTTTGGGGTCAAATAGTTGATTAAAATTGATCTATTTTTTGAAATGAGTGTGGGATTTTCCTTCTGTTGTGTTTTCACTTTTCACTGTTTGTGTGCTGCATTAATACTTTACACAATGCCTGTAAGTTAAGCCTGATTTTGTGCCATGCTAACAGAGGGTTAAGCACAGGTTAATTTAGTGACTTTTGTGGTTCACCCTGACAGATATTGTGGCTGTTGCTTGAACAGGTCTAACACCCCACTCAACCAACAACCCAGTTTCCCACATCTCTTTAGCGGAATTCAAACTCTAAGCCATTTTGAAAATGTGAGTAAGTGTGATGTCTCTGATTAGCAGCCCTAATTTGAAAGAAGACATTTCTTCCTGGTAGACTGGCCAAGAAGCAGAAGAGCTGCCTTACTAGCAGCTAAGGCCCCTGCACTATGCTACTCACAGGACTGGAGGGACAGCTGGACTGCTCTTGGTGTCTTGCTCCGCTGCCTTGTGTTGAATCCCCCATTGTCAAGAAACCCACATGCTTTCAGCTGTCGAGTCAAGGAGAACAGGAGGAAGCAAAACAAATGAAGCCAAGAACCTAACTGCTCAAACCTGTGGTAGCTTGGTACCGAATGAGTGAGAAAGACATTGGCATACTCTGACCAGTTGCTGTGGTAGGGCTTGGTCATAGGATGACGATATTGAAAAGCCCTGCAGAGTTACCGGATTCAAAGTCTACATAACATGCATTATTCATCCAAGTGATGTCTTAAAAGTGATGGTGGTGGTAAAGTCTTTCCACCCAAAAATATCACACATTTTAAAGACCCAATGGAAGATAGATACAAAGATTCAATGTGATTCTTAGAAAGACTCAACTTCCACAGACTTTTCTAGTGGTTTATCATTCTTCGAGCACTTCCATTTCTGCAAACTCTCTTTAACTTAAATTAACACAACCCTAACATTTATCTGGTGGAGAGAAGAAAACTTCATAATGTCTGCAATTCAAGGCCAACCCTGAGAGCACAACCAGCACGTCAAATGACCTTGCGGCCAGCATCTTCTACCAAGTGATATGATCCATCTATTAGATCTTTCAACTTTTTCCACACCCATTCAGCTCATCCTCCTGAACTGCCCTTCTCAGATACAGCCCCATGACAATCACCCCAGAAAGAAGATGGACCCTGTAAAAACACTCAAGTCCATACTTTATTCATTCTGGAAGTCTTCCATTCCCATATATATTCAAAGTCAGCTTAACTATTCACCTTGGCCTGCTTGAAATGCTCAAAGCAACACTGACATTTTCACAATTCTGGTATAACATCGGCTTCCATAGTTTTTTAGTATAACTGGCGCACCAATAACTTTCAATGAAAATTGGTTGAAACCATTTCTCAGCAGGTACTTTTATGCATTTTCACCAAATGCTTAATGGTAGTTTGCAGATATTTTTTCTTATTTTACGAACATGGCTGTGATATTACATTCTGTACTGTTTTACTGTATCACATTTTGAACCCTTGATGCTTCAAAACATCAGCACTTTCCTAATGGCCTAATTTACATAGCAAATGAAAAAAAATATTTAAATTTACTCTCATAGGATTTCTACGGCATTTTGAGCAAATCTGACTTTTCAGGGATCCACAAGGAATTTCAAGATTAGTCATGGTTATTTTCCATTTGTAGTCACACAAGTAACATTTACACATGCAGAATTTTCATGAAGTGATACAGTCTGCATGTGGAAATAGAGCTCTAATGAATAATTATGTCCACTCTTGTTTTTGTGTCCACTTCTCCAAGGAGAAAATATATGACCTCAAGAAGAAACCCCTGATCCTGCTCTGTGCCAAGTATGCAGGTGTTTCCTCTGAATAGTCCACAATGCTTATAAATCAGCCCAACTGCCCAATTTGCAACTGTGGAAATTTCATCAACTGGTGAAATTTACACATTAACCAATGTGAATCAAGGCAAAATATTCTACTAATCATTCTCTATGAAACATAGACGGATTTGTCATGCACTTAAGATGAACTTATGTGCCTAAAAGATTTTGGTAATTAGACCAAACAGTAAATATCGAGAGCCACCCAAGCAAGCAAAGGGGGAGATTAGATCATTTTCGGAGATCTTTCGATTCTATTATGATAGCCTCCTATTCTGTTTGTTTTCTGGATGTCAGTAGAGTCTCAAATCAGATAATGAAATTACATTTACAAACAGGGTCAGTGAACACAGACCAACAAATATCTTAGTGGCATTTGTTAATGGCTGTTAGCACTTTGATTTAGTAAAAATAGCTGGCAATTATTTGAGAGCAAAATAACTTTTCACATACTAATAATAGTAATGCCAGAGGCACGAGATATTTCTATTGATCACACTGGTAACTGTATACCAGTGAATGTGTGATTGGCAGGACCGAATTGGGAACCCAAAGCAGCCCTGGCAATTTTGTAGGACCAGCCCCCCATACCCCTCGGGGAGGGGGAGGTGGAATGCAAGTGTGAAGCACTGCTGCTTTTGTTACTGCGGTCCGATATTGCAACACCGTTGTAACACCGGCCCCCAGTAACAAAAACCTGCCCCACAGCTGCAAAACCGGCCCCCACCCTTCCAGTCTCCCACTAAAACGCCTGATGCCCGATACGGCCAATCCGGCCCTGGTGATCAGTTGCAAAGCTGTGATAAACAAGAACATGACAAGTACTGAGAACAAATATCAAAGCTCTCTTAGGGGCATATTATCAAGAGAAGTATCGCCGCTTTAGTGGCTGTTTTCGGACGAAAAGCGGCAATAATTTGATCGCAGTATCAACAAGGGCACGCTAACGCTTGTTTCCTTGAGTGAGAAGCCCTTTAAACTCCACTTTGCATGTCAGCGATGAATATCGCTAATGACATGCAAAGTAGGCGTTCCCTTACATTTCTCCCTTGAAATCTGCACTGACACGGCAGCGCAATATTATCAAGCCTCAAGCAAACCCACGATGCGATAAAATAAACCGCGCTAACCGCGGGTTTATAACGCCTGAGGCAACGGGGCATATCATCAAGGAAACGCACTAAATATCGCATTTCCCGCTTAGCGTGATTCTGTATCAAGCTGCTATCGCAGGATTTAATCGCTGGGGAGATATGCCTTGATAATAATGCGATATCTCGGCGATTAAATCCGGCGATACGCAGCGTTAAACAGAATCGCGCTAAGCGGGAAATGCGATATTTAGCATGTTTCCTTGATAATATGCCCCTTAGCTATCGCAAGATATGCATATCCTAAAGGGGAAGTTCACAACTCTTATCTATCATTATTTAACGCTCATGTTCAGTCCTCCGTTTTTTTTACGAACCATGCTCTTTAGTTCTCTTCCTCTGTACTTCTGAGTGTGTAATTTAGCTGAACCTACTTTTGCTGTTTGTCTCCATGTGTATTTCTGTATGGAGATTGTTTCTAATATCTGCCCACACTGATGCCAGTATGAATTCCAGTAATTCCTACAGATTTTGGGATGATACCACCCTATACAAACACACTGGTTTTTCACATACAGGATGCAACACACCTGCCAGAAAGGAACTATCTCCTAGAATTCATCACACATCTCTCTATAAGAGTTGCTCACTAATATTTTTTAATTGTTGTTAACCACAACATTTAATTCCTAGCACCAGGAGCTAGAAAGGTATAACAGCAATAAATATGAAACACACAGCACTAGAAAATAGAGGGATACATACAACTGGAACAACAACAAAGGGGGAGAATTGAGATCCTTCAGGGTGCATCTTTTTGGTTCTTCCAGAGAGAACACTGTTGCCGAGTTTCTCTCACTTAAGATACAAGAAAGATGTATTTGTGGAGACCTTCCTGACCTGGGAGCAAGAGCCTCAGAAGGTTCATAAGGTGCAGGGGCGGCTGGTGTTCATGGGCGAGATGGGCGCCGCCCTGCCACTTGGGGGGATTAAAAAAATATGAGCTGAAACACTGAGCAGCTAGCAATAAATTGTGCTGGCTGCTCGGTGAACAAACATGGGCAAATCTGGGTTTTCCTTTGAGGGGTGGAGGATGATGGCATTGGCTCTTGGCTCTCTCTCTGCTGTGCATGCTTTTGGCTGGGCGAAGATTTCTTCGACCTGAAGCCAGAAAGCAGAGCAGTGACGACACACAGGTGGGCAGGATCTGTGTTTCACTGCCAGAATACAGCTTTTCATTTGGGCAAATTTTGTTTAGCCCAGGGAGGAGTCAGAAGCTCCCCATTAATTCCAATGGCTGGGGGCAGGCCAGTGAAGCTTTAATAAAGTAGCGGGCTGTGGCCTCTGCCTCTTCTGAGAGAGAGACCCAGTAACAGTTGTTTAGAACAGTGATTGGTGTGCTGGGGTCTGGGGGAGGGGTCAATCCAGAATGTTCCAGTTCGTTTGGGATGTTTCTTATTGCCAGGCTGTTTTCCTGTAGTCACGAGTCTGAGGCCAGCGCAAGAGAACATATCGAGCTCCAGGTGTCTGGGATTGAGGTGGTAGAGGCGAGCACTCTGTGCCAATGACTGACTAAGTAAGTATGAACACAGCCGAGCCGAGTGTCGTGACTTGATGACAAATTTAGAAGGAACACAGGTCGGGCCTTTCACAAGCAGACTGCCAGCAGCCAGTAAAAGGCCCGGCCCGTGTTCCTTCTAAATTAGTCACACACTGTGCACGCTTTCATTGAGGCAGCCAGCAGGTAGACGCGATGCCTGGTACAGTTTGCTTTGATCTTCCAACCAGCTCCCCCCACCATGTGCTGTGCAATACCTGGCGGTGCTCGTGTGCCCCCAAGGGTCCATGCTGGGTCCACATCACAATCCAGTTTTATTGTACGTCGATTATTTAAAAACATTACAATGTTTTAAGGTAGCGCCGACCATTCACAATAAACATCGGTCTGTTGTCACTGGCTGGCATTTAAAAATAAGGACGCCCTGGACATGATAGTAAAACACACACCAGTAACATCTGCGAAGAGTTGTGATTATAGATTTCTGCTGTATTGATGAACTCCCACTGTGACGTATGTGGACCCGCAGACTGGATGCAGTTAAATGGTCTCCCAATTAAATTGAACTGTATAAGAAATTAAAATGCTCCAAGTCACAGTTTTAAAATGCATTATGCAACAGGGGTGAAATAATGTAATAGTGCTCAAATGTAGAACTTTAAACAGTGTCAATACTGGTAATAAAAGTCACTGCAGCGATTGCGAATGTGACTTAATCTGCTTCCTTCGATCTGGCCCGGGGCAGGGGTGGGGGTGGGGGGTTAGGAAGGGTGGGGGTGGGTGTGTGCAATCCGTGAATGCAGGAGCATTTGCATTTACAGGCCTATGGTGTTATTGTGCTGCCTGTATGTGAGTGTCAAGCTGAGGGGTGTTTATTTGTGCACTGCCGCGTGTGTTTGAGAGGCTGCTCTTAGACGTGCATACATACAAGTCAGTTCTTGCAGTCAGTGTGCTTGCTGAGAATGTGCTGTTGTTTCTCGGGAGCCTGTTGGGTTTGACTCTCTTTCTATTTGAGTAAAATGTGCCGCATAATGCTTTATAATTTGTCTTTTATTGCCGCATAAAATACTCAACTGTTACCTTGCCACATAACTCGACCCTTCCCTAATTACATCGCATAATCATTGGTTTGGCTGACCTTTCGGCAGCTACCACTAAGTTTGTCTCTGCATCAGCAAGTCTTGTTCAGTTGTCCTTCACAGAGCCCTCATTGGCTACAGCTTCCAACCTTGTCCCGCTGGAGATTTTTGACATCCAAGAAAGAGACTAAGTCCAAACATGGAAATCTTCATCGCAACTTTGCCCAGCAGCTCCTCGATGACAATGCCTCCTCCTCGGATACCGTTTGCAGCCTTGCCCGACAAACTTGTACCTTCTCAAGAACTTTTTCTTGAAATTTCTTCTAAGTCCAAAGGTAAGTGCTGACTGGGCCTAATCCATGTTTTGTATCTGACTCCCACTCCATCGGCCATATTTTGATATTTTGACCCGGTCTCACGAGACTAGAGGCTCTTTGATCTTTATGTGGCTAGTTTTTACTTTAAACTTTAGAAAATCATAACTCTGGTTCTACTGATTGCATGTTTGTTATTTTGGGGTCAAATAGTTGATTAAAATTGATCTATTTTTTGAAATGAGTGTGGGATTTTCCTTCTGTTGTGTTTTCACTTTTCACTGTTTGTGTGCTGCATTAATACTTTACACAATGCCTGTAAGTTAAGCCTGATTTTGTGCCATGCTAACAGAGGGTTAAGCACAGGTTAATTTAGTGACTTTTGTGGTTCACCCTGACAGATATTGTGGCTGTTGCTTGAACAGGTCTAACACCCCACTCAACCAACAACCCAGTTTCCCACATCTCTTTAGCGGAATTCAAACTCTAAGCCATTTTGAAAATGTGAGTAAGTGTGATGTCTCTGATTAGCAGCCCTAATTTGAAAGAAGACATTTCTTCCTGGTAGACTGGCCAAGAAGCAGAAGAGCTGCCTTACTAGCAGCTAAGGCCCCTGCACTATGCTACTCACAGGACTGGAGGGACAGCTGGACTGCTCTTGGTGTCTTGCTCCGCTGCCTTGTGTTGAATCCCCCATTGTCAAGAAACCCACATGCTTTCAGCTGTCGAGTCAAGGAGAACAGGAGGAAGCAAAACAAATGAAGCCAAGAACCTAACTGCTCAAACCTGTGGTAGCTTGGTACCGAATGAGTGAGAAAGACATTGGCATACTCTGACCAGTTGCTGTGGTAGGGCTTGGTCATAGGATGACGATATTGAAAAGCCCTGCAGAGTTACCGGATTCAAAGTCTACATAACATGCATTATTCATCCAAGTGATGTCTTAAAAGTGATGGTGGTGGTAAAGTCTTTCCACCCAAAAATATCACACATTTTAAAGACCCAATGGAAGATAGATACAAAGATTCAATGTGATTCTTAGAAAGACTCAACTTCCACAGACTTTTCTAGTGGTTTATCATTCTTCGAGCACTTCCATTTCTGCAAACTCTCTTTAACTTAAATTAACACAACCCTAACATTTATCTGGTGGAGAGAAGAAAACTTCATAATGTCTGCAATTCAAGGCCAACCCTGAGAGCACAACCAGCACGTCAAATGACCTTGCGGCCAGCATCTTCTACCAAGTGATATGATCCATCTATTAGATCTTTCAACTTTTTCCACACCCATTCAGCTCATCCTCCTGAACTGCCCTTCTCAGATACAGCCCCATGACAATCACCCCAGAAAGAAGATGGACCCTGTAAAAACACTCAAGTCCATACTTTATTCATTCTGGAAGTCTTCCATTCCCATATATATTCAAAGTCAGCTTAACTATTCACCTTGGCCTGCTTGAAATGCTCAAAGCAACACTGACATTTTCACAATTCTGGTATAACATCGGCTTCCATAATTTTTTAGTATAACTGGCGCACCAATAACTTTCAATGAAAATTGGTTGAAACCATTTCTCAGCAGGTACTTTTATGCATTTTCACCAAATGCTTAATGGTAGTTTGCAGATATTTTTTCTTATTTTACGAACATGGCTGTGATATTACATTCTGTACTGTTTTACTGTATCACATTTTGAACCCTTGATGCTTCAAAACATCAGCACTTTCCTAATGGCCTAATTTACATAGCAAATGAAAAAAAATATTTAAATTTACTCTCATAGGATTTCTACGGCATTTTGAGCAAATCTGACTTTTCAGGGATCCACAAGGAATTTCAAGATTAGTCATGGTTATTTTCCATTTGTAGTCACACAAGTAACATTTACACATGCAGAATTTTCATGAAGTGATACAGTCTGCATGTGGAAATAGAGCTCTAATGAATAATTATGTCCACTCTTGTTTTTGTGTCCACTTCTCCAAGGAGAAAATATATGACCTCAAGAAGAAACCCCTGATCCTGCTCTGTGCCAAGTATGCAGGTGTTTCCTCTGAATAGTCCACAATGCTTATAAATCAGCCCAACTGCCCAATTTGCAACTGTGGAAATTTCATCAACTGGTGAAATTTACACATTAACCAATGTGAATCAAGGCAAAATATTCTACTAATCATTCTCTATGAAACATAGACGGATTTGTCATGCACTTAAGATGAACTTATGTGCCTAAAAGATTTTGGTAATTAGACCAAACAGTAAATATCGAGAGCCACCCAAGCAAGCAAAGGGGGAGATTAGATCATTTTCGGAGATCTTTCGATTCTATTATGATAGCCTCCTATTCTGTTTGTTTTCTGGATGTCAGTAGAGTCTCAAATCAGATAATGAAATTACATTTACAAACAGGGTCAGTGAACACAGACCAACAAATATCTTAGTGGCATTTGTTAATGGCTGTTAGCACTTTGATTTAGTAAAAATAGCTGGCAATTATTTGAGAGCAAAATAACTTTTCACATACTAATAATAGTAATGCCAGAGGCACGAGATATTTCTATTGATCACACTGGTAACTGTATACCAGTGAATGTGTGATTGGCAGGACCGAATTGGGAACCCAAAGCAGCCCTGGCAATTTTGTAGGACCAGCCCCCCATACCCCTCGGGGAGGGGGAGGTGGAATGCAAGTGTGAAGCACTGCTGCTTTTGTTACTGCGGTCCGATATTGCAACACCGTTGTAACACCGGCCCCCAGTAACAAAAACCTGCCCCACAGCTGCAAAACCGGCCCCCACCCTTCCAGTCTCCCACTAAAACGCCTGATGCCCGATACGGCCAATCCGGCCCTGGTGATCAGTTGCAAAGCTGTGATAAACAAGAACATGACAAGTACTGAGAACAAATATCAAAGCTCTCTTAGGGGCATATTATCAAGAGAAGTATCGCCGCTTTAGTGGCTGTTTTCGGACGAAAAGCGGCAATAATTTGATCGCAGTATCAACAAGGGCACGCTAACGCTTGTTTCCTTGAGTGAGAAGCCCTTTAAACTCCACTTTGCATGTCAGCGATGAATATCGCTAATGACATGCAAAGTAGGCGTTCCCTTACATTTCTCCCTTGAAATCTGCACTGACACGGCAGCGCAATATTATCAAGCCTCAAGCAAACCCACGATGCGATAAAATAAACCGCGCTAACCGCGGGTTTATAACGCCTGAGGCAACGGGGCATATCATCAAGGAAACGCACTAAATATCGCATTTCCCGCTTAGCGTGATTCTGTATCAAGCTGCTATCGCAGGATTTAATCGCTGGGGAGATATGCCTTGATAATAATGCGATATCTCGGCGATTAAATCCGGCGATACGCAGCGTTAAACAGAATCGCGCTAAGCGGGAAATGCGATATTTAGCATGTTTCCTTGATAATATGCCCCTTAGCTATCGCAAGATATGCATATCCTAAAGGGGAAGTTCACAACTCTTATCTATCATTATTTAACGCTCATGTTCAGTCCTCCGTTTTTTTTACGAACCATGCTCTTTAGTTCTCTTCCTCTGTACTTCTGAGTGTGTAATTTAGCTGAACCTACTTTTGCTGTTTGTCTCCATGTGTATTTCTGTATGGAGATTGTTTCTAATATCTGCCCACACTGATGCCAGTATGAATTCCAGTAATTCCTACAGATTTTGGGATGATACCACCCTATACAAACACACTGGTTTTTCACATACAGGATGCAACACACCTGCCAGAAAGGAACTATCTCCTAGAATTCATCACACATCTCTCTATAAGAGTTGCTCACTAATATTTTTTAATTGTTGTTAACCACAACATTTAATTCCTAGCACCAGGAGCTAGAAAGGTATAACAGCAATAAATATGAAACACACAGCACTAGAAAATAGAGGGATACATACAACTGGAACAACAACAAAGGGGGAGAATTGAGATCCTTCAGGGTGCATCTTTTTGGTTCTTCCAGAGAGAACACTGTTGCCGAGTTTCTCTCACTTAAGATACAAGAAAGATGTATTTGTGGAGACCTTCCTGACCTGGGAGCAAGAGCCTCAGAAGGTTCATAAGGTGCAGGGGCGGCTGGTGTTCATGGGCGAGATGGGCGCCGCCCTGCCACTTGGGGGGATTAAAAAAATATGAGCTGAAACACTGAGCAGCTAGCAATAAATTGTGCTGGCTGCTCGGTGAACAAACATGGGCAAATCTGGGTTTTCCTTTGAGGGGTGGAGGATGATGGCATTGGCTCTTGGCTCTCTCTCTGCTGTGCATGCTTTTGGCTGGGCGAAGATTTCTTCGACCTGAAGCCAGAAAGCAGAGCAGTGACGACACACAGGTGGGCAGGATCTGTGTTTCACTGCCAGAATACAGCTTTTCATTTGGGCAAATTTTGTTTAGCCCAGGGAGGAGTCAGAAGCTCCCCATTAATTCCAATGGCTGGGGGCAGGCCAGTGAAGCTTTAATAAAGTAGCGGGCTGTGGCCTCTGCCTCTTCTGAGAGAGAGACCCAGTAACAGTTGTTTAGAACAGTGATTGGTGTGCTGGGGTCTGGGGGAGGGGTCAATCCAGAATGTTCCAGTTCGTTTGGGATGTTTCTTATTGCCAGGCTGTTTTCCTGTAGTCACGAGTCTGAGGCCAGCGCAAGAGAACATATCGAGCTCCAGGTGTCTGGGATTGAGGTGGTAGAGGCGAGCACTCTGTGCCAATGACTGACTAAGTAAGTATGAACACAGCCGAGCCGAGTGTCGTGACTTGATGACAAATTTAGAAGGAACACAGGTCGGGCCTTTCACAAGCAGACTGCCAGCAGCCAGTAAAAGGCCCGGCCCGTGTTCCTTCTAAATTAGTCACACACTGTGCACGCTTTCATTGAGGCAGCCAGCAGGTAGACGCGATGCCTGGTACAGTTTGCTTTGATCTTCCAACCAGCTCCCCCCACCATGTGCTGTGCAATACCTGGCGGTGCTCGTGTGCCCCCAAGGGTCCATGCTGGGTCCACATCACAATCCAGTTTTATTGTACGTCGATTATTTAAAAACATTACAATGTTTTAAGGTAGCGCCGACCATTCACAATAAACATCGGTCTGTTGTCACTGGCTGGCATTTAAAAATAAGGACGCCCTGGACATGATAGTAAAACACACACCAGTAACATCTGCGAAGAGTTGTGATTATAGATTTCTGCTGTATTGATGAACTCCCACTGTGACGTATGTGGACCCGCAGACTGGATGCAGTTAAATGGTCTCCCAATTAAATTGAACTGTATAAGAAATTAAAATGCTCCAAGTCACAGTTTTAAAATGCATTATGCAACAGGGGTGAAATAATGTAATAGTGCTCAAATGTAGAACTTTAAACAGTGTCAATACTGGTAATAAAAGTCACTGCAGCGATTGCGAATGTGACTTAATCTGCTTCCTTCGATCTGGCCCGGGGCAGGGGTGGGGGTGGGGGGTTAGGAAGGGTGGGGGTGGGTGTGTGCAATCCGTGAATGCAGGAGCATTTGCATTTACAGGCCTATGGTGTTATTGTGCTGCCTGTATGTGAGTGTCAAGCTGAGGGGTGTTTATTTGTGCACTGCCGCGTGTGTTTGAGAGGCTGCTCTTAGACGTGCATACATACAAGTCAGTTCTTGCAGTCAGTGTGCTTGCTGAGAATGTGCTGTTGTTTCTCGGGAGCCTGTTGGGTTTGACTCTCTTTCTATTTGAGTAAAATGTGCCGCATAATGCTTTATAATTTGTCTTTTATTGCCGCATAAAATACTCAACTGTTACCTTGCCACATAACTCGACCCTTCCCTAATTACATCGCATAATCGCATAATTACAGTGGCCCTGACTATTTTTTATCATTAGTGTGGCTGTGGCATGAGTGTGTGTGCAAATGTGTGTCCTGTCTGTTCTATGTGAATGCACAGTGAAGGTTTTTGCATGTGAGGTCGAGCTATTGTGCACATGTGCATGCATTATGGAAACACTTGTGTGTGTTGGAGGTGTTATTTGTGACACATAATGTGTATGTGGGTGCCAGGTTTTTATAGCGCCGTCTAAAGCTCACACCGCGAACCGAATAGTCTCTCGTGGTCCTTTAGATGGCACGAGTCATCAATAACAAACTCAGTAGCAGTGGCACCATTTTTATCGACCCAGTAGGGATAACAGGCTGAACCTGCCCCGTCAGGTTTGAGCCCGTGGTTTGATGGTGAATCTAGAGCTGGCCTCTAGGACACCCGCCATGTTGGCAGTTGCCTCACATGGGTTATAGGACAGTGGAGTACCTGAAGAGAGGGAGACAGAGAGAGAGGGAGACAGAGAGAGGGAGACAGAGGGAGGGAGACAGAGGGAGAGGGAGACAGACAGAGGGAGACAGACAAGAGAGAGAGAGGGGGACAGAGGGAGGGAGACAGACAGAGGGAGACAGATAGAGGGGGGGAGACCGAGACAGACAGAGTGAGACAGAGACAGAGGGAGACAGGCAGAGGGAGGAGGGTGACAAAGAGAGGGAGGGAGACAGATAGAGAGAGAGAGACAGGGAGACAGAGAGACAGGGAGGGAGTCAGGGGGAGAAGGAGACAGACAGAGGGAGACAGATAGAGGGAGGGAGACAGGGAGGGAGACAGAGACAGACAGAGTGAGACAGACAGAGGGAGGGAGGGAGACAGGGAGACAGACAGAGGGAGGGAGACAGAGGGTGACAGACAGAGGGAGACCGAGGGAGACAGACAGAGGGAGGTAGAGGCAGGGACACAGAGGGAGGGAGACGGGAGGGAGACAGAGGGTGGGAGACAGAGGAAGGGAGACAGGGAGGGAGAGAGAGACAGACAGTGGGAGGGAGACAGAGAGGGAGACAGAGGGAGGGAGACAGACAGAGGGAGAGACAGAGGGACGGAGACAGAGAGAGGGAGACAAAGGTAGAGAGATAGAGGGCGACAGACAGAGGGCGACAGAGGAAGGGAGACAGACAGAGGGAGACAGATAGAGGGAGGAGGGCGACAGACAGACAGAGGGAGGAGGGTGAGAGACAGGTGGGGAGACAGAGGGAGACAGAGAGAGAGGGAGACAGGTGGAGGGAGACAGACAGACAGAGGGAGAGAGAGAGGGAGACAGAGGGGCAGACAGAGGGAGACAGAGGGAGGGAGACAGACAGCGGGAGACAGGCAGAGGGAGGAGGGTGAGAGACAGGTGGGGAGACAGAGGGAGACAGAGAGAGAGGGAGACAGAGGGAGGGAAGCAGAGGGAGGGAGACAGACAGAGGGAGAGAGAGAGGGAGACAGAGGGGCAGACAGAGGGAGGGAGTCAGATATAGGGAGACAAAGACAGGGAGACAGAGACAGGAAGACAGAGAGAGAAGGAGACGGAGGGAGGAGGGCGACAGACAGAGGGAGACAGAGGGAGGGAGACAGAGTGAGAGAGGGAGACAGAGCGAGAGAGGGAGGGAGACAGAGGGAGGGAGACAGAGAGAGGGAGGGAGAGGGAGGGAGAGAGGGAGACAGAGAGAGGGAGAGACAGAGGGAGGGAGACAGAGGGAGATAGACAGAGGGAGATAGACAGAGGGAGATAGACAGAGGGAGGGAGACAGGGAGACAGACAAGAGGGAGACACAGGGAGACAGACAGAGGGAGGGAGACAGACAGGGAGGTAGAGGGAGGTACACACAGGGAGGGAGACAGACATAGACAGAGGGAGGGAGACAGAGAGGGAGACAGAGGGAGGGAGACAGAGGGGGGAGACAGGGAGAGGAAGAGACAGAGGGAGGGAGACAGAGAGAGGGAGACAGGGAGCTAGATAGAGGGCGACAGACAGAGGGAGACAGAGGGCGACAGAGGAAGGGAGACAGACAGGGAGGAGGGCGACAGACAGAGGGAGGAGGGTGAGAGACAGAGGTGGGGAGACAGAGAGATAGGGAGACAGAGGGAGAGGGAGACAGAGGGAGGGAGTCAGTGGGAGAGGGAGACAGGGAGGGAGACAGACAGAGTGAGACGGACAGAGGAAGGGAGACAGAAGGAGGGAGACAGAGAGAGAGGGAGACAGAGAGAGAGGGAGACAGAGGGAGACGGAGAGAGGGCGACAGGGAAGGAAACAGAAGGCGACAGACAGAGGGCAACCGACAGAGCGACAGACAGAGGGAGAGGGAGACAGAGGGAGGGAGACAGACAGAGTGAGACGGACAGAGGAAGGGAGACAGAAGGATGGAGACAGAGAGAGAGGGAGACAGAGGGAGACGGAGAGAGGGAGACAGGGAAGGAAACAGAAGGCGACAGACAGAGGCAACAGACAGAGCGACAGACAGAGGGAGAGGGAGACAGGGAGGGAGACAGACAGAGGGAGAGGGAGACAGAAAGAGGGAGGGATACAGAGAGAGAGGGAGAGAGAGAGGGAGGGAGACAGAGAGAGAGAGAGGGAGTTTGCAACAACTTGCAGTAAATATGTGGTGTAAAAGCCGCCATTTGAAAAAAAATTCTTGGAGGGGGGAAACCCACCCATACCCTCCTTTTGCAGTTCAGGCTTGCTCGCTTCGCTCGCTCGCTACACTACAATTTTTTGCCTCACCACTTTCAAAATCCACCAGCCGCCCCTGATAAGGTATCGAGGGCATGTCATGGAATGGGAAGGCAACATGCATCCTCTTAAATGAGACTGTGAGAGGGTGTTGGTGTAGGGCGGGGCGCTGTTCAGAAACTGTAGGCACTGGCCTGAGTGAAGCCTCGGATATCAAGAGAGATCCAGTCTTTAATGTACCTACAGCTGACTTAGCTAAGGCATATGGAGGTAAGATGACTTGGTAGACATTCCACACCACTGTTAAGGGACCAGGACACCGTGCTGAGGAAATCCATCAAAATTCTGATCCATCATGTTAGAGCTTTAAAGAATCCAATGCTGCCAACTAACAAAACAATCATAGCAAAACTCCCAGACGTGACATTAATGAGAAAGAAAAAGCTGGAATAATCTGTAACCATCATGAAAAAGCATAGAGCATGTTTGATTTACAAAACTCAACAATGCCCACAGACCTGCTGCAGTTTACCAATCTGAAAGTATTGACAGTTGTTCGATGCATGCATAGGGCCAAAATTATGCACTGTGCATCTTATTTACAATCTCTGTGCGCCGCCGTAATGTCACTTTTTGTGATGTTCCGGTGGCGCACAGGTCTTAGCCATATCAACAAGGCCATGTAAAGCCACCCTGTGTGACTTTTCATGGGCTTGTAGATATGGAGAGAGGCAACACAGCACATGTCGTTGCATCAGGGAGGCCTGAAATGGGTATTGAAGTGGGTGTTCCTATACAATGGCCATAGGTTTAGACATACCCAGATTTACTACATGGTGTGAATCTGGGAATGCATTAAAACTGTGTGCCTCCCAGGGGTGGTGTAACGAGCAGAAATAACATTATTTCTCTTCATTTTTTCCTCTTTCCACCTATGCTGCTTTCTGCAGCACACGCATAAAGAGGAAAACGCCTCCAATTATGTTTTTGTGCAGGAAAGTGTCCATTTCTGCTCAACAATATTCATGCCAACAACACAGACACCCTTGCACCATGGTGCAGGTGTGCCTGCGTTGGCACATGGCTGCTAATTGCGTTCCAGCGCTGGCTAAAAGGGCAGGAATGCACCGAATCTTGTACATGCAGCGCATTTATGCCCGTTCGAATTAGCGTTGGGCAGCGCAGCAAAATGATTTGCAGCGCTACCCTACGCCAATTCCTTGTAAATAGGCCCCTAAAATATGAAGCACTCAGGACTTAGAGCCCAGGAATAATTGCCAGGTCTATCCACATCCGAATCTCGTCTATATGAAAATTTCCCTACAACATTCTGTACGACTTAAGCTGCGCTAACATCTCCACTACCCTCTTGCATCCACAACCACGTCTGGCAGCTTGAAGGATCTGTTTACTGAGAGACTATCCCCATAGGTTCAGTACATGACTAGAGACAGTAGAAAACCGTCAATGTCATCTGGAATGACGATGAATGACAGCCGAGCCCCTCGCGCATCGATTCCAGTCCTAGACTGCAGAGCTTTGCGCGCGCCCCTAGCAGAGCAGGATGCTACATGGCTGGTTGTGCAGCAGTGGATTCGGTGACCCCCGTGCGACCTTCAGACACTGGCGTACATGAGATCATTCAATGCCTAGTAATACATTATCTGCACCTTGCGGTTTTGCATGCTTTTCAGGAACAGGCACCGCTGGTTGATTCACAAAGACGATTGGTGACTGTTATATGGCCAACTAAACAAGTCATACCACATGGCAGAGTCAGCAGCCTCTTTTATCGTCGCAGGATACCCATTTGACATGTCCTTTTAAACGACATTAATTGGGATACAATAGTAATGAAATGCAATACCTATTTTGACAACACCTGCACGAAAGACTGCGTGACATCTGTTCATTCATAGATTGGAGACTTTAGTTTTTAATTTTGCTTCAAAGTTTACTTTGGTTTCAAAAAAGAAAAAACACTTACACTTTCTTTTGGGTATGGGATACCAAGGCCAATAAATGAAAAGCAATGTAGGTAGGCTGAAGCACTTCCTGCACACGTAGAAATTAATGCTCACATGTAAATCTTTTTCAACTTCCCGAATGTTTGGCCGGACTGTTTTCCCAGTTCATTGATTCCACAGCAACCAAGAAGCGCATGTCTCGCTGAATCACGCTCGTGTGCTAAGTGTATTTCCAATTGCCTCTTGACATCTCAGGTCGAGACTTATGGTGAAATATGGCGACAACAAAAGTACAAAAATACTTTTTTCCTCGACTCGATAAGGCTGTTCGACCAGGTACTTCAATGTAGTACTAAGGCAATTAAGGTCGACGTACCCTTGCCAGCAGAGCTTTACTCTGTATGAGTTAGATCCACTTGCAATGTCAAACTCCTTAATACAATTCTATATGCTTCAAATACTGGGCTTCCCCTCTTAAACCAGTATCATTCAGATAAAGTTTACACAACATCCTGTTTTTATACTCTGGAAGCTTCCTTCATAGTTTCACATTTAAGTGTTTAACAAAAAGAGCAAAGTCATTGGAGAGCTTTCTGTGTCATCAAGAGAATCCCTCAACATTTATTGAACTTTTATAAGCTCTAATGCTCCATTTTGTCAATCTCCACATTTAAAAATTTTATCAAAATTCCAGCCACACTTACCTGGTATTCCTACACACCCAGCTCTATACACCCTTAAAAGATGTATACATCTTTCTGCATTGTCAAGACGATGAAGGCTTGGTAAATAAAAGGGGGCCACATACGTCTTACCAACAAAGAGCACTTTGTATGGAAAGGCAGGATTAGGCAAAAGTTGGCGGTCAAGGGTACATCCGCACATCCACTCATCCCAACAACATCCAACATGTAAAGGGTACGTAAACATCACGGGCACTAGGAGCACACGCCATGGGGCAATGAATGGAAAGAAGCATGCATGAGGTAAGCACCTGGATGCTATACTGCCACTGTCAGCCGATGAAGAGGACATGTCCATGCTGTACATTTTACGAAGCTTAGGCCGGGCGCGCTCACTGGTTTTGGGAATTGTGTCTGGTCCGTCTAAGTCATCAAGGGTGGATTGCCTTGAGAACAGCATGGTGGCTTCAGTGTAGCAGCTAGCAGTCACAAAGACACAGAGTTAAACACAAAACAGACATGGTACATTACGCATGGATCAGCACGGCATGCAGGGTATAAAACACAAGTTATTGGCTCTAGTGTCAAAGCGGGCGCACACTTTGAGCCAATACACAAATCTAAACTATACTGCATCATTGGAACAATGTAGTGAAACAACTGAACTGAATGCATACTCAAATTAATTAGTGGAGGGCAGAGATATTGGGAAGTTTAGTCATTCAAAAAGTGTACAACCTCTAGGTTTCAAGCAACTTAGTGCAAGTTTTAACTCAGAGGGAGGCTTCCATTGGTTGTCTATGCTGTCTTCACATTCTCAGCTTAATTCCATCCCACAGATACTGTTGTTTTGTTTAATTGCAGGAAGGTTCTTGCATGCTTCACTCTCTTCCCACACCAGCTGGTAGGAGAACAAAGTGAAGTCCTATCTCTGCAAGAATACAGTGCAGAGGGATCGTGCTCTGTAATAAAGGTGATACCCCTGCCCCAGACATTAACTTGATGCATTCTTCAGCAAGCAGCACTTTCAATGAATGAAGGGATGCCCTCTTTTGTTTTACGAATGAGCTTACAAAATGGAGACACCCTCAATGTAATCTTGGTATTTTATTGAAATGTGTCTCCAAAACTTGTACACTTACTCAAACAGGACATTAACAAATGTATTACACATTGAACATTTACTGCACCACCTGTGAGAAAATCCAGGGCAACAATAGATGGCAAGCTCTTTTTCATGTCTGGCCGGGTCAGTATTAGTTGGTAGTAATTATAAATCAATAAATAAGATCCCTGCCCTGTCCATAATTGCACAGGTGGTCTTGTGTCTCAAGCCATCCACATGAAAACATTTGACATCTTAATGAATGGCACACAGTTGTATTCATCCAAAATAAAAGCTTTGATGGCTCTTACCCAAAAAATTCAAATTGCAAACCACCCCATTCCATTGCTTACATGACTTCTTAGAAACTTGCTTTTTGGAATTACTTAGGGTAATTTCTTTCACCAGCTTCTTAATTATCAGCTTTCACTTTGGAAATAAATACCCGTTTTGGCTCATTCATTACTGATGAGTCTCCAACTACACAAGGTGTGCTTTTATCATTCCATTTTCTTTGGAACCTTAACGACTCTCATACAAATGTAATCCCTGGTATTGCATGTGGACGCCAGCGCAAAGTGTGATGTCACTACAAAGGCATGCACATGTTTCTTTGACAGTGATGAGGCAGGCTACTCCCACTTGATGGAGCAATGGTCACAGCAACGCTGGGTATAGGTGAAACAGGGCCATAGGGTGCAACTCTTTTTGAATACCACCCGCACAGAAAGATGGCAGACCAGTAAATGTTCATGAGGTCATGCTTTCTGATGCAAAGCAAAACAAACCATACAGAGAGACTTAAACACAATCCTTTTTCAAACTAGAAGCTAGTGAAGGGACCAAACCCCTTTTCTTACTGAAAGATGATTCGGGGTGTTCAAGATAAGTTGGGCAGCCGCATTCTGAGGAACTAACAGTTTGTCATCACAGGAAGTATTGATATTGGGGTACAGAGAGTTGCAATAATCCAATTGCGGGGTGATAAGGGTGACAATGACTGATTGGTACCAGTCCATTGGAATACAGGGAAAAATCTTCCTTAGAGTCCTTCTAATAAGAAAGCATGTACTTAAGGTACGACTGACCTGAGACTCGAATCTCAAGGTCTGTTTAAGTACTTTTTTGAGAAAACATGATCCGCCTTGTCCATCACATTATATTCTGGTTTGAGAACGCATATTGAGAGTATATAACCATGAAATCACATTAATTAAAAAAAAACACAGCAAACATTTTTCCAGCTCTGAGAGTCACTGTGTCTATTGTTTGCCTAGGAGTGCACAGTCCAGTTTCATCTTGTTTAATGACTAAATGCTGAAAAACCATGCAACCATTCTCCAAGTCTTGTGGTGAATCTGACTGCTGGATGTGAAGTGAATATTCTCTACGCACTGATTGCAGAATAATAAAAAAGCTGTCTTCTCTTCTGCAATTGTCAGGAAGCTACCAAATTGTGGAAATACTATTTGGGAACCCAACCTAGGTAGCCGTCTTATCACTCAATTAGACGGCCTTTTTTAGCACATCCCATACCAGGAAAAAAATGTGTTTTGAGAAACCAACACAAGTAATCACAATACTGTACAAGCATTCAATGACATAAATCATGTAAAATATATACAAAAGAAACATACGTATAGAAAAATAATACATAGCATAATTACATCCAGGTGAGAACGAGTTTTGTAACTTTAAAGACCAATGTTTGAAAAAAAACTGAACACATTGGCTTTTGCAGATTTTTTGAGTAATGTTTGCCAATGTGGTGAGACAAACCAAACAACCAGGCTTGTGATGCAGTTTAAGTTGACTATGAAGTAAAGAAAAAGTTGCCCTTTGCATAAAAAGAGCACTATCACATTTCCATTATTTTACATTTGCATGTAGCTCCAAGCAAACTAACCAATCTTAATCCTACAACATGTGTAGTGAGCATAGTGGCTGTGGGTAGCCCACTTATTTACGTGCCTTTGCCACTGCATGCTTGTAAGTGTCCATTACAGACATCATCCACATGAGAGCACCTACCAATCTGTGGCTTTTGGGCCTACTGTACTGATGGGTTCTTCCTGATGGGCTACAGCTCATTGTCATGACCGTACTAACATAGTGTTAACACTGAATGCAGAGCTTTTTTAATATCAACTACTCATATACAGAGTGAACACAAGTGGCAAGCAGGTGAAAACAAGAGGTATAAACATCTTCTTTCACTAATGGCAGCCATAGATTAATTATTTTCCCTTCGTTAATTTGATCACGAACATTGTGCAGACATTTTCTGGATAAAATAATTTGAGATGTGTGCATCTGTTGATGTCTTCCATATAATATTTGTGGTCTTAAGTACTGTTGTGGTTCACAGATCCATGCATTCATTCTCTACCTGGAAATGCTGTCATGTGATGCTGCTGAATCCATGCTGTCCATCCTCTGGCCTCCCATCTTTTCAGAATTCGGCAAACCAGGGCCTGACTTCTCGTCGATCATATCCAGCCCCGACTCCCTGGAGAGGTTCATCATATGGTTCTGATAGTACATGTGGATGCTCTCACGGGTTGGTACATTGCCCTGGAAGGATTATGGCCAAGTTAAGCAAGGAAAGGTTAAGGGTTTATGTCAGGTTCTTGTGACTGCCGCCCAGTAATATAACCGTAATGTCTATCAACAGTGTGAAGTCACCCAGAAACTGTCTGGGTATGATGCCTATGTAGCATTTTTTTAACCTTCTGATGAATGCCATAGAAGGCAATTGTCATTATCTGCATTCACAGGTGGATGATTCTGGGATCTAATTTAGATTTATGGTAATTAGACTTGATATTATGTAGTAAGTTCAGTTGCTCAATACAGTTTCCTGGATATATTCCTTCAACCCTTCACAAATACTGAAAATCTTTGAAATTATTTGGCTAAAGGGATTAAACTTAGTAGATATTTAGGGCTACGAGTAAAACTATCATTAATGTATAAAATGTAAGAAAAAGGATTAAAAATATTTAAGCAGTGCTTCTAACTTTTTGTTAGTTTCTTTGCACTAACATCAGTATACATAGATGGACTACCTTACAAAATAAACATAATAAGGTGCATGTGTAATATAAGTACTACCAATGGATACATAATAATAAAATTATAGTATAATGCATCTAAAATGATGCTTTTTACCTTTCTCCAAAAACACAGGCATTTAAATTTAAAAATCTGCCAGAAAACATCTTGTGCATTACTTTGGTACATTTGGTTCTTCTTACTACACACGTTCTGATTCTTTTATATGAAAAGTGATAAATTCTATTTATGCATTTACATGTTCTGATATTTTACATTCTGGTGTTTTGGCTCTTAACAAAATGATTTATATAAGGAGATTGACAATTAAATATGATTAGAAACCTAAAACAAAGCTTACAAATGGACCATCAATCGATTTGTCAGCTTTGTATTGTTCCAGCTTGAAGCGAGGTGGATGGCTCTTAGGTAGTTTAAAGCATTAGCGAGATCATGGATATCGAGGACTGTTCTGAAAGGGTACACCTGGTTTGATGATACGCACACACTGGCACTTTGAAAAAGAGATATACAAACTGAATGACAGATTGGTTCAGTTTGACTAGGCCTGGGGCCCATTCCTAACAGTCTCCAACACTCATAGATCAGGTATTAGGTATGAGAGTTGTTAGAGTTAAGAGGGGTGTAGACCTTTTTCTATATGCCAGGCATCGCAAGATCAAGAGACAATATGTGTGATAGGGTACGAAACACTAGAGGTTTACTGTTTGGGAATTGTGTATACCTTTAATTTGATATTTTACACTTTAAGTTTATAGTGGGGTGCGGTGTGGTGGTGTTGCTATACATGTGAAAAACATGTTGGGTGAATGATGGGCATAACTGGTGAAACCAGTAGAGGTTACAGTTTTATATAATGAAGATATGTTGTATTTTTGCTGTGAAGTGAGGTTGACAATGTAACGTGTACTTCTTTGTCTTGTATCTCGGTAAAGATTTTGAGCCAGAAGAAAAAGTATTAAAAATTGCTTTAGTAGTATAAGGTTCTACATAGCTGACATTTATTAGTTGGTTTTCATAACATACCAAAATTAATGAAATTGTTGCTTTTTTAATCGGTTGGTATAGACTAAGCATGTACCTTCTTTATCTCTCTAGTTAACATACAGCGTTCGATTCTCAGCACAGTGGAAATATCTATATGCTCTCTGGAGATAGAATTGAGCCAAGATGTGAAGCTATCCAACGTTGCCAGAAAAAGAACCCATGTAAACTTCAGAATGTTAAATACTCTCTTGAGGATGTTATCTGTTGGGAGAAAAGATAGACAATATTTTGAGAAATGTATGCACAATGTAGCAATTATATCCTATGATAATTAGAGGACAGTCGCAGTCTTCATTAGGCGGTGAAAAGGATGGATCAATTTCCATACATTAGCCTTCTAGAGAAACTCAATTAGAGAGCCTAGATATTTGGAACAGGATATTGTTATTCTTACAAACATTAAAAGGCATAATCAGGGCTTGAGCAAAGGAAACAGAAGACCATGGGAGAGTAGAACTTCAAAAAGAGTAGAGTGGAACTGCAAACAAGAAACTTGATATGGGCAGCCAGTAAGACGTAGGTATCACAAAACTAAAATATTTAAAAGTGAAAAGTTGAGTAATAATTTGCCTTTATCAGATTTGGTAAGAACACAGGTGGAATTTAGAAAACAGAAAAGGGCATCCTGGTGAGAAAATGGGCGCACAAGTTACCATACAAGTTGAAATAGAAATGTGCCTAGCCAGTTAAGAGCCATGTGGCATTGTTCAAAAGATGTTAGCTCTGTGTCATTACAGTTCAAGGTGATACATATTAATACCAGAGTACTAGCTTTGAAGGAGTACCAGGAAATTAAGGTTTGCTAGAATATGACATTGTAAATAACAGTGAACTATTAGAGCAGTTAGCTATTAGGATCACACACCAGATTTAAAATTCCGTATTGTTACATGGCAGCGGGCAACAGACTTGTTACACAATCTAGTGTTCCTAGTCTCCAGCTTATAAAAATTTGATGATGCAAAACATGTCACATTTATATTCCCTTTTTTCAGAGGCCTCCTTCATCACTATTCCACAGAGTCTCATTAATTGATCAATTTTCGATTCTGGTCTTTTGACCAGTTTACCACTTGCTATAGTTACCACCTCAACATTTATGTTATGGTACCAGTAATTTCACGTGACAGAATGTTATTCTTTAATATTTAAATATGCCCCTCGTACTCTTACAGAAAGTCTACTGCATTGCCAGTCACATAGTTCAGCGGAATAAGGCATGCATTGTGGATATATGTGTGTGTAAACTCAAGGCCACAGGTTTTCAAATTAACAGGTCCCCTGAATCCTTCATTCTTCTGAGGTCAATCATTTGAGTACCATTGATTTGGGTAAACTTAGCAGCGTACTGATAAAGGAACATACAAAGCAATCGATTAGGAATCTCTTCTAAGACAAATTTGCATTATCATTATCATCACAGTGAAGACCCCTTTATACAAACATACATGTTGTAGCTTTTCTATAAACCTTTCCTACCACTTGTCTAGGATTCAAAGTGTTTTGAATGATTTTATTTATAATTTAGTGATTTTGCCATGCTTCTATAAGATGTCAGAGACCATTTTACCCCTAATGTCGTTAAATTTGCACAAACTTTACAAATAATTTGTTGTGGCTTATAGCTCTGGTACTACTAGCTTATACCTGAATTCCAGGAGTAAGATAAGAGTAAGCCATGTGTAGTCCAGGCTTATTCCAATAATGCATTAGTAGGTCAGGTATACTACAAGAGTAAGTCACAACCTACATATGGCAAAATCTTTGTGAATTTGTTTGACAATGAATGAAAAAGATGCGCGTGAGAAAAATACGCTAGATTCAGAAAGGGAAAAGTAAGCGCAAATTACACATCAAATGTGGTCTTCTCACTGCCAAACTTACATTATGGAAAATCTGGCTTACCAAGGGGAGGGACCTTGGAGTGGCCAAGGGCATGCAATGTAACTAGTGGTGCACATCAATGAATGAGTTCACTCCAGTTACCCAACAGAAGCAAAATATACGCTCCTATTTTGCCTCGTACTAAGGACTCTAGTTTAATTTTTTATCAATTTACGATTGGCTATGTGCTAATTCCCTCCATGGGAATTGCAACAGGTTCTGTTGCCAAAAAGCACAAAGGCTAAAACCCTAAATTGTGTTTCTTGTTGGTTTGTCAATTTCCTCAGAACCTTTGTACAATTGGCTTTGAAGTGTTTTTCTAACAGACATTTGTGCTTATTTTCCTTAGCACTACCAAGAAACTTGGCATTCTGAGCTCAAATAAAAGACCCTTCTATGAGCCAAACCAAATAACTAACTTTAAGATACACACACAGTCAAGTTTAATTTGTCCCAAATATATGTGCCTAGCTGTAGTAAACAGCAGTCGGTTTCCAGAGAATGACAGACCACAAGCACTTACAAGCATGCAGGTCACAGCTTAAACACAGGCACAACTATAGAAACTAGAGCCGGTGCAAAGATTTTTGCTTTTTAGACTGAACGACGTTTGGCTGCCTCATCACCCAGTGAGTGGGTCATATTTGCTGTCTGCTAGTAACATGTATACCGCATCTTCTTCATGCCGGAGAAGCAGATGACCTATGTTAGCCTTTCTGGAGCCCGGGATAGCACTGAGTCACTCCACCCTGGCCGACCGATGACCTCTGCTGCAGACCACGGGATACATTCCCCAGGGGTTCCCTGTGATCTGCAGTCCATCTGAAGTACAGATGTGCAGCCTTACCGTAGATCACCCTTTCGCTGACACCTCTTTTGAATCCTTTGTCAGATGAATCATGTGAAAATGTCGACACAAAGAGAAACAATTTTACTTCTGAGTGTGATTTGTGCTCTGTTTTGAATTTTGTTAGCAACCTGCATTTTGTCCTCTTTGTTCCTTCAAAGTTTGGACGCACCTCGAATTCATTTCTGGTCCTTGCAGGACTGCTCTGCTGGGCGTCTGCTATGAACCCTTTCCAGACATGCTTCTCAAACGGGAGAAGAGGAGCCATGGTTTCTTTCTCAGCATTTGGTCCCCTTTTAGAGCAGTCCTAGGCTGGAGCTCGAGGTAGGAGGGATTTGGGGATTAAATGACAAGGACCAAAGTTGAGTATTGTGTAAGGAGATTACCCGGACTGCATGTGTACGTGAAAGGGGTGGGACACGCTAAAGTTGGATCAGAGTAAGGTTCCTGTGAGGTGACCTCATGAAGAGATGACCTAAGGGAACTGAAAACAGGCGCGGGACCTGAAACTGGAAGGTCCCCCGAAGAGCTGTTACGTTTGGGGAATGAAAAGAGTTAATAAGCATTGCCAACGGTGGCTACTGTATGTTAAATACAGGCCCATAGGAATGATGGGAAATTGCATGCGCAATATGCGAGTACCAATTGGTACTCGCAAATTGCGCATGCACTTTCAAGAGTGCAAGGGTACCAAAAGGACCCCCTGAAATTGGGATGTGCACCCATGTTACGCACACACATGCCCCAAGGGGCATGTGTGTGTGTAACCTGAAACCTTGAAAAATGCACTTTAGTGCATTTTTCAAGGTTTTTTGCAAAATACAGACCAGAGTAATTTCTCTGTATTTTGCGGCCCCAAATAGCGAATTCGCTATTCCTAAGGAGTACATGCATTGCATTTAAGGAATCGCAAATTGCGATTCCTTAAATGCAATCGCAATTTAAGAAATCACAATAAATTGTGATTTCTTAAATTGCGAGTGCCTTACACTTTGATGCATCGCAAAAGCCCATTTTGCGGGCGCAAACGGCCGATTTTTGCAAATCGCACTGTTTGCGCTCGCAAAAAATGTTGATGCATGTGCCTGTTTGTATGGTAAAAGCGAAAACGTCGTGGGAGCTGGCAGCATTATACATGGTTAGCAGCAGCAGCAGATGCCTATTTTCCACCTATAGAGGTCAATTCACAAAGGCATTTACGAGCGTGTGAAGTCGTACTTTTGTACTACTATGGTTAATCATAAATGGAAAGAGAAAGGGCTGTGCTCTCTTTGAGCCTTTATTAATAGGTTGGTGAACGCTTCGGAGTCAATTCACAAAGGCAATTATGCGTATGTGAACTTAGTACTCCTTTATTTCCACTTTACGTACTCATAAATGCCTTTATGAATTATCGCCCTAGTGATTTGACCAAGATAACGTGATCAAATGGGGTAGCCAGGATCTCTCCTGGTTCGAACGTTCCAACAAGCAGCTCTTGAAAAGACAGAGACTAAAAGATAGAAAGAAGCAGTGAAAGTAAAACAGAGTTTTTTAGGCACACAAGCAAAGAGAGAGGGAAAGATATACAGATGGTGTGACACAGGGACAGAAGCAAAGGATAAAAAAAGTGAGAGTGAAGTGCTTTCTGTCACCTTCTTGCAGCTTTGTATCAGGGCCAATAACAGCTCTTAGTGTCGGCCACTACAAGAGTCCACACTGCCAGGGTTCAGATGTGGCAATGAGGTTGAATTCAGATTCCCACACCATACCTCTTTCCTCTGTAAACAATGTGCAGGAGTTCAACTAAGCAGGGTCAAAGCTAGTAGTTTTAGTGCCACGGGGCACCCAGGTGTGAAGAGTCCCCTGCACCTCTATTACAACTGTATTTGCAGTGGCGGCTACTCTGCTAAGGTGGAGGAGCGTAGACCCACTGTGCAAAAAGGACAAATAAAACAACAATAAGGTATTGTTATTGTCATTTTATTTTTCCGATTGCATGCAGTCATTGGCCTGTATGGGGCAGGGCACAGCTGGCCAGAGCTGGGGAGGAGTGGTTTTCACTCCCAGAGTGTGCATGAACTGTTTGTCCGGCCCTTTTGGGCCGACCAAACAGTTCATGCGCACTTTGCATGTTACACACCAGGCTGCATTACACAGCCTGGTGAGAAACATGCACAGGCTCCCTGTTTCAGTCTGAGTGCCGATCCACGGCGCTCAGACCAATCACAACGCTGCATTGCAGCATTGTGATTGGCTCAGGGGAGCCTGTGTGCCGGGTGCTTCCTGCTGCCGGCAGGACTGCAGAAAGGAAGAAGGAAGAGGATGCAGGGGAGGCGCCAGCAGGGCGGGCGTTTTAATGTAAGTGTTTTTTTTTAAAATAATTAAAACCCCCACCCTCCCCCGCCTCACCATCCCTATCTGGTAGCAGCCGCTACTGTGAATTTCACTATCCAAACCGGGGATAGGCTGGGACATTTTCTTTTCATTAGGTCCCATAACTCTCTTGTTATGCTACTGCGACTGTGGGCAATCAGTTAGACAGAAAATCTACAATCCTTCAAGATTCCTTGCGATTTTGTAACTCCCCAAAAAAGTAAATATATGCAAAACATGTCATTTTACTTATTCAGTTTTGTGGGATTTGTGCAGACTGAGAATAAAGTGAAACTTTGAGCTCAGATCCAGTGTTTTTTTACCCTGCGCCAGAGGTTTGTGGACAGCTTGAACACAGAAACACCAGATTGCAACAGATGTTAGCTTCACATTTCTTGAAGCAAGTGAGAAAAACACCTTTCTTCTCAGAGCCAGTGGTCAGTCCAAAACGATCCCCAAAGGGACTTCAAAAGTGTACATTATATTAGACATGCTTCTTTTTTACGTGTGACGTTAGCCAATACCTTTTGTTTTTACAAAAATATGTATAATATACTTACATATAGGGGCTTTCAGTCACCTCTCTTCATCCATTGGTAAGTTGTTGTGCCATTCACATTTTGCTTTTGCCCACTACAGCATATTGCTTTGGGCAATGGGTCAGCCTACTTAAGCCACTGGTTAACTTTAGTTTGAGTGACTGCATGTTGCTCTTTTAGAAGGAGCACATCCACACACAAGCTAATTCCCTTCAATACCAGTGTTTTTATTTGTTTGTTGGAGGCCTAAGGGAGTTAAGATCCCCAAGCAACATTTAAAAAATGTGTTTGGTTTGTGGCTTTTTGACGAAGTAAGTCTGCCTGAGTGTCACAAGGACCTGCAAGACCAACCACACACTGCACATTTCGGAAAACCATGCATGGTGTGGGTTTGGTTACTCATCGGTTAGGCCCTGTGGTAAACTCCACGCTGTGCATGGCCATGTGCAGTATGGGGTTGGCTGTCTGCGGGAGGTTAACTGCAGGGTCTAACAGGGCTTGGATTTATGTATGGTTATAAAATATTACTGTACATTAATGAAACCCATGCCTTGAACAACACATTGCCCCACATAATGCATCACTCATGGCATGTTCTATAATGTCATTGAAAACATCACTGCAAGACTTGAAATTACATTATTGAGGACATTACTGAGCATGGTTGGGACGCGAGTTATCGTTACCTTTGATTTTTTCCCCAGTATATATGTGTGTGTGTGTGTATATGTATATATATATTGTTTTTCAGTGAACATACATACACACACATATATATGTTTGTCATTGTTCACTGAAAGAAACAGGTTATGTTATAGTTAGGGGGAACTATTAGTTAAAACATGCCATTGAAATTGGAAAAAAAACACTGAAATTCACCAGTTATGGTTATCTGAGCTAACGACAACTTGTGCCCCGCCATGCACTGCTTATGACTTCACATGTTATATCACTCAATCCATGTTTAATTAAATCATTAATTACATCACTCATTAAATCTTAAATGACATTATTCATGTTTGGGGCGTTGGCTGCTTGCATGTGGTTGGCAGCCTCGACTTAGGCACAGTGGCTGTGTGCTTTTTGCAGTTGGCTGCCCATAAGCAGTTGCTTCCACCAGCTCCACCCTACTATTTATTCAATAACTTGCCCCTGTAACAAGCACTATAAACTCTGCTATGCAATAGGGATGTTCATGTTTTTTCTACTGCTGAATGACAATAGTTAGTTAAGTCTTCTTTTATGTTCACTACTATCACTGCTTTTGGGGATATCTATTGGATTTCTACATTAGGTTAGAAGAATGTCCAACAAAATCTATTATAAAACAACAGTGACAGTCCAAAATGACATGTTCTACTCTTTAAAATATGAGTACCACATTTAGAACAATGTTCTCTGTACGGTGTAAGAAGGGAATAACAGTTTGTGATAATGGTTAAGACAAGTAGCTGAAAAATCAGGGCTGTCAAGCACCATTTTCAAGATGCAGTTTTGAAGTGTCCATACCTGGTCCATCTGATTTCTTTTTAACAGGTTCCTCTTCTTTATCCTCAAATTCTATGGCATTTTGACCTGAAAAATGGATTAAAATATCAGTAAGAAATCAATTATTTTGATTAGAAAAAATCAGAGGGAACGCACTATATATCTCATCTCACTAAATAACATATACAAAACCAAGTCCTCCTTTTTCCATCTTAAGATTTTAGCATTCCTTGACTACATATTTGGTCAAACACAGCACATAAATTTGTGCTTAAAATGAAGTATTGTATTTTATGAATTTGTATTGGTTTGTAACTGTTAAGCTAGATTCAAAATAAATATGGAAATGAATCGGTGGTTATGTTGGTGGAAAAATGTTAAAAAGAGTGCAGGGTACATTCAAGCAATTACAGACAACGAGTTACCATGGAGAAAAATCCATTTGATCAACCACAAATGGTATCTCCTGAATCCAGTAATGGTATATGTATTTTTTGGCCAATGTTGATGCACACTAAGAGCCTGATTCTGCGTGTGACGGTCCAAGGACTGTAAGACTTGCCCAGTCAGGAGGCATCCATATGCCTGGCGGGACCGCCGTGGTCCCGCCAAGCATTCTAAGGAGTTTCCTCTCCACTAGGGTTTGCATGTTGGTTCCTTCTCCGTGTAAAACCAGACGGAGATGAAACAAAGGGATCCCTACAGCGCCCCCTGTGCCTGTGCGCCCTGTGGATGCACAACATATACCCCAATGTGTGTATGCACACCAGTTAATGTGCTTTTCAGTCCATGATGTGCAGGAACTGTTTTTGGCGTTCCCATTGCAGTGCCTGTTTTTAAAGGACCACCATGAGAACACCAAAGAAAAGACAGCCAGACACGAGTTACAATCGTTATCTGGCAGGCGGCTTCACCCTGAGTTTGGCAAAGTGGCGGCATGGCAGACCCTGTGCTGCACCGCCAAATTGTGTGATTGGGCCCTAAATGTTTACCGGAGATGCTAGAATCTTGGATACTCAGTTTATCTCCAGCCCAATAAAACTCCTCCTACTGCTACACACTGACAACTGTACATCCAAATACCTATTGAGATCACACCCACCTGGATCCCTCAGATACATATCTTTTAGCGACAAATCACTCCATTCTCGAATACAATCACATGTAAATATATTCTATTTGAACAACTCTATCTTCTCAGAAAAGATTTGAGAACTGAAGTATAGACTAGTCTACTTGCACATTGGTAGCAGTAGAATGCTATTTCAAGGACTGCTAAAATCTCATGCTCGCATCAAACCAATCTTTCATTCAGCAGCTTGATTTTCACGGGCTGAAATAATCTGACCACAACACCCACACTATCGAAACCCGCCTTGTCTATCTCTTGAAGTTTGTGTCATCTTTAAATTATGTTGTATTACACATCAAGGAGTACACCTGGAACAACCATCTCCCTAAAGGACGATTGATTGTAGCTGATGGCCCCAAAAATATGAGTAACAAACATGCTCAGGGCATCCCATGGTGTCATAAAACAAAGCCCTCTTTATAAGCTTTTTCATGGTTTTCACCCAGCAAGGAAATTGAATACAGAATTTTACTAACATTTTCCAAATCTAAAACGTAAACCTCAACTTAGTTAATCACATTTCAACAGCTAACTTTGGCTAGTTTTCCACACAGCATAAAGGAAATTATCTACCCTATGTCACACCTGGTTTAGTCTTTTATATGTTTTTGTTGTTGTAATGTGCACTTGTCACATTCATATGTTCTCTGAAAGCCCTCTGTTACCCTGTGGTTAGGTCCATGGCATATAAATATTCAAATGATTGAAAAACAAAATAGACCACATGTTTATAGCTTAAAATCACAACAGACACACTTATGGTTACAATAACTACATCCAAAATGCAACTGGAAACAATTAGAATTTTCTTCAAACAAATTTGTGTTTGGTCACAAAAGTCAAGCAACCTCAACTAAACCTAGTAGACACAATTTGGAAACTGCTCACCAATAACTAGACAGAGGTGAAAGTGGGCATTCTACCATTCTGCCAATCAGATGGTGGATTTACAACCGCCAGCCCCCCTCCAGTTGCCCAACAAACAACTGCAGTGACAGAGCTGCTTGGTGCTATTCAGCCACAGTTATGCCATGTGAGAGTATGGAGGAAGCATATCCGTAGGTTGGCAGTGAAGCCCACCAGCTTTGAGTTGGCGGGAAGCCACCATTTCTCCCTCATCCAGGTTCTAGGTGTTGCCCTGCAGTCAACCACTTGTGTGTGTCAACTGGAGGAAAATACCTAGGATCTCCTTGAACCTCAGGGAGGGGAAGATTGCTCTCATCATCTCTGCATGGAGAGAAACCACAGTGATCCTTACAATTCATTTCCCTGTGGTGTACAAGCAGCCTAAAACAAAATAATAATTCCAGTGATTCTCTTTTGCTGGGGTCTCTTTGTGCATTGCAGGGTAGGTAATCCTAAGAAATTCCATGGCCCTCAAACATTTTGTTGCAAGGGTTCTATGGGCCCTATCACTAGTAGCGAAATGGGCACATTGCCTGCTAGTTGGGTGCTAAAATACAGCAATAATCAGAGTTTAGTGGGACCCTCAGTCCACTGAACACCAATGTCACTGCACCTGCTGCACCATTGATAGGTACGCCCCCATCCGCCAGATAGCTCCTGAGGGACACCAGCAGATCATAGACTTTTTTTTACACCACCACGCTGAAGTTTATGGCCTTATCATTTGTTTTTCTTGGTTTTTCTGTCCCTTTAATTAATGAGAAATACCACCAACAACTGTGTGGAAAATGATGTAGCAGGACCATGTCTTGGCAGAAACAGTGTCTCTGCACATGTCTGAATGGACATCATAGATTCTTATTGCACAATTATAAAGCATGCATCTCTAAAGAGTGGGCAGGCACACACAAGGGCCGAAATGTGTTTAAGGCATGCACTGGTGGATATTCATCAATCCAAGTGATCATAGTTCCACTGGGAGAAGGCCTCTTAGTGTATTTTATTCTGAGAATTAATAGAGCATTACAGTGAAACAGCCCTATTTCAGAGTTGCCTTAAATTGACTTAAAAGTACGCAATGTCTTAAAAGCAACTGCAGCAAGCCAGTTCATGCCTGTAGTCATTGATGGCTGTAGGGCCCATTAATACTAGGCAGCCACATAAAGTCACTTAGAGAGACTCAAGTTCCTGGTCCAAAATGAAAATGCAGCTTCATTCAAATGAGTCCAGGTGAGAAATATCACTATGCCTGTGCAGAAAAAAACCCTGCACTGGTTTTGAAATTATTGAAGCCTCCAAGGGTGCTCATGGTGCCAGATAGGCTAATGTCAGAAGTTGTGCAATTGAACTGAGCAGAAGGACAATTATGCGGCGCCACTTTGATTTGTTAATGCACAATGCAAGCCAAGTTTTTACTAACATTTCATCAGAGATTACCTCCATGGTATGTATCTTCTCCAGTTGCCTTAGTTATGAGCTTTTCCACACTGTACGTTTTACAGAAGGATTCCCATTTCACAAGGCTGCAGTAAGAACCAAAGGTAGCCCTGGAAAAATGTTTATACCGTCTATATTGCACTGAATCAAAGCTAGAAACACAGTGACAGATTATGCAATGAAGTGGCAACTTCTCTCTGTCAATTTGTGTGGCCACAATAAATGAAAGCAAAAACTAGCATACATCTCAGCAGTGAGAGGTGGAGACTCCAGCCAGTGGGAAATTAACTGTCTTTCCTGACAGACAAGTAGGTTAAGCTAGATGATTTGCAATGGGCATCTCCATGTCAATTAGATCCCACAACTTCAAATTGATGGCTCCACGTGTATTTTCGGTATTAAGGAGATGGACCCATAAGAGTATTCACTAGCAATAGCATTAATGACTGCATTTTTATGTGTATGTGCAGAAATCCTTTGTATGTATGTTGAGTGTATATGTATTTGTAGAGTGTGACCCTAGGTAGAAAGCAAAGCAACACAGATTTACACAAAGGCAGGAGCACTAGGCTACGATTCTGGATAGATTTCAATGAAGCAAGATGTTGGTGACTACTAAATCCTATAATGTGGAGCTGTAGTGGTCTAAGAAGAGGTGGGCCTTCAGTTCCTTTCTGAATTGTTGAAGTCTTGGGGCAGTTCAAATGTCGACGGGGATGTTGATCCATATCCTAGGAGCATAGATTGAGATGGTGGTCTTCTGTTTTTTTTCATTTTTGCAGATTTGTATTGGTGTAGTCTGCTGATGCCCTCACTGCTTGTATCCCAATGACCACCTGAGATAGTTAATTTATTTGACAGGTATGGAGTGGTGCCAGATTTGGTGGCCGCATGCTTAATGCAGTGTACCTTAATGATGGATGATGCTTAGAAGGGAAGTCAGTGATAGGCTCAAACACTTTAGACTTTTGAGGAAACGTGCTGCAGCATGAAGGATGACTTTCAAGGGAGCCAATTTGGGGTCAGACAACCTGCAGAGCAGAACATTTTCCCAATCTAGGTTTGAGATGTCCAAGAATTAGACTGTTGTTCTGAGGTTGGTTTCTGGTCAACAGTGAAACCAGCTTATTTTGCATTCAAAGACAGCTGGGATAAGAATCTGTCCAAGTTAATTTCAGAAAGGAAAGCTGAAATTTGCATTTATTGCTGCTACGGACAATCAATGGAAATACTCTCTTGATCGAGCTGAGTTTTGAGTAGGTGCTAGAAACACAAACCTGAATGATAACAAGGCGGGTTTCAAGCCAATGGATTTCATGAGTGGTGGAGATTTTTAGATAGAGTTGTATGTTGTTAAAGTATTGATGCTGCTGTCAAAATGTAGAAATATAAGGAGTTCCCTGCAGATGTTGGGAAAGATGGGGTATAGGACGGTAACCTGGGGAACTCAACAGGATATGTGTACTTCCTTGGGCCTTGAGGATGTGAGCTGGATGAATTTGCGAAGTAGGAAATGAAGCAATGCAGGACTGTTTATAAAGACACTTATTCATGTTTGCAGCATGTGTTTTAGTGTTGTATGGTCCATTGCTAAAGGCTGCAGAGTAGTCAAGTATGATTAAGAGGCAGAGGTCATTTTTGTCAGCAATCAGAATTGAATCATCAACTACTTAAAGGATGGTAATCTCTAAGCTGCAGTGAGGTCTGAAGCCAAATTGGTCCCCCTACGTGAGCTTATTTGCTCTGATCTGATCATATCATTGATTAGAGAATGTGTTTAATAAAGAGAAGTACATGGGATGTCGGTTAACAGTTAACTAGATAGTTGAGTCCATGGCTTGAGACTTTCTAGGAAGGTTTCTTGATTAAAGGGTGGGGTTGACTATATTAATGGAGGATGTTAGGACCACTCCTTAGACAGAATTCTTGATGCATGATGATCAAAAAAATTGTTTGTGTAGCTGGTGACCTAGAGATATCCAAATTTGTTAGTAAGTTCATTGTCTAAAAGGAGCTTGAAGTTGGTCTGTTTGATATTTTTAGACCTGGCTTTTTCAGCAGGTTTATCACCAGACTTTTTGCTTCTGGTCTCCAATTCTTGACCCTATTTATGTTGGTTTTAGGACTCTGGGCACTTTACTACTGCTATTCAGTGCTAAAGTGCATACGCTCTCCATGTAAATTATGTTTTTGGATTGGTGTTTCCATGCCTGGATTATTTGATTTACTAATCAGTCCCTAGTATAGTGCACTGTCAGATTCTGCTAGTAAGCCTGCAGCACTGCTTGTGCCACCCATTCCGTCAGCCTTTCAAAGGTGTCTCAGACCAGCCACTGCACTGTCTGCGTGCAGTTTTACACTGACATGTCGACCTGGCAAGAACACCCACTTGCCAGGCCCTAACCTTCCCTTTTATCACATGTAAAACACTCCAAAGGTAGGCCCAAGGGGCCCCTGGGGGTACGTTGCAGTGTGGGTGAAAGGTAGGAAATGTACTGATGTGTGTGACATGTCCTAATAGTGAAATACTGAGCATTTCATTTTTCACTATTGAAAGGTTATCTGTCCCATAGAGTAACATGGGAGTTTATTTGTAACATCTTGCAGGTTTAACTTTCCATTGAGACAAGATGGAGAAATGGAGTTTAGGTTCTCTGAACTCAGAATTTAAAAACAAATCTTTTAGTAAAGGTGGTTTTTAAATTGTGGGCTTGAAAATGCCACTTTTATAAAGTAGGCTTTTTCTTGCTCAGCCACCCTATGTGCCTCTGCTGAGTTGTGGATTGAGTGTCTGGTTTTGGAATGACAGGGGCTGGGGATGTGCATTCACTGCAGCCTGCCACTGTGGGGGTTGAGGTGTGTTCTGACTTCCCTGGAGGACTTAAAGCTGAATTGCATAGACCTGGGCTGCATTTAGAGTAGTGGGAGGAGATTTCCTTGTAACTTAATGGGCCATGTCTCCTCTGCACAATGCTGTCTCCACCTAATGCCAGGAAGCTGGACCAGAGAGGACAGAACTGGTTTGGACTGAGCTAAGAGACTCTCTGCCACAAGAGAACAAAGGGAAATGTGATGTAAACATTGGGACCCAGACCCCAGAACTTTAGATTAGTTCTGGACTCAAGAGGAACCTCTGCCAAGGAGAAAAGCTGGGAAAGCTGAAGGAGAAGTACTGCCCCTGTGCTGTGTGAGATCGGCCTTCAGTGGCTGTTTCTGCCAAGGAGAGGACAAAGACTGAACTGTGCTGTGTACCCTGCTTGAAGATGATCTCTAAGGGCTTGGTGTAGAGCTTGCTTCCTTTTCTGAAGTCTCAGGGACACAACGACTTCATTTCCTCTGTCCTCCTGCACCTGAAACTGTTGTTTCAGCTGCCACAGATGTAAATTGCAACCCCGACGCCGGCAAGCGACGCCATGACCAGCAACAAAACTGTGAACACTGCTCATGAAGTGTCCGACGCACTGAACCGACTTGCACCACAGCCCGACGGCGGCTGACGCTGCACTGTACTGACTCTGACGTCGTCACTGAGACTGCTGCCTGCACCAGAGCCAAGGGCACTCCACGTGACACTTACGACGTACCACCCTGACTCACATCATGGCCCGACCTCACTGATGCTGGTGCTCCATCATCGTGAAGCCGATATCTGGCGTGGGTGACCTCCCGAATCCATCAACCCCACATCGTTGTAAGGAACCGACACCTTGACACCACCGTGATGTCACCTCCCATTAACAGTAAGGAACTGGCACCTCACCTCCCCTGTGGTCGTAAGGAACCAATGAAGCATCACCTCCCCGATGCCGTGTTCTGTCTTTGTTTTCATCGTTTGCCAAGATACTGTTCTTTATTGTCCGTGTGACTCCAGGCCCGATGCCGCACACCTCGTGGTCAGTGCCGTACATTGGGATTTTCATCTGTCACAACGTCGTAATAGCCCCAGGTGGAGCTATTGTTGCTACAAACTTCATTTTTGTGAATAACCTATTTTTGGTTATATCTTGATATATGTATGTGGATTTTTGTCGTTTTAGTCTTGTTTTGTTTAGATGAAGGTTTCTTATTTTTCTAAACTGGTGTGGTGTCCATTTGTAGTGTTTTCACTGTATTACTGTATGTGTGCACAAATGCTTTACACACTGCCTCTGAGATAAGCCTGTCTGCTTGTGCCAAGCTATCAAGGAGGTGAGCAGGGGTTGTCTAAGGGTGTAACTCTCTTACCCTAACTAAAAGCAAGGATCCCTACTTGGACAAAGGCGCAAACTATTACCAACTAGAGACCTCCATTTCTAACAGATATCTATATGGATTTTGATTATCTTCTCAGAGGAGAAGAAAATGAACAGTGTTACATTTGTTGACTGAATGTTGGATAGGAGGATGTGGGAGATGGTTGATGCTTTCCTTACCTGTTCTGAACAGTGCTTTACTTCTGTTCTATCACTTACTAATGGTAGTCTTGCAGAAGGTGGCTGTGGTGATGACAGATCGTTGAGTAGATTGGAGTGTTTTGAGCTGGGTGAGTTTGTCAGCAGCTTTGGTCTTTCTCTAAAGAGGTCTTCTGATAACCAATGTGCTCATGTTTTGGCTACTAAGGATCTCGTTTTAGTGATGCTTTGAGACACATTTAGTTTTTCATCACTCTACTGAAAAAACAGAGGGTTGTGTTGAAATATAATATATAGGTAGAAGGGAGTATGAGAGCCTAATAAGTTTATTTTGGAGAGCATCCATAGGAAAGTCCATGAAGGAGGCATACATTTGTTTTTGTTTGCCATTGACCCTGGCGCATTGGGGTGGCATGATGGATGGAGGTGGCAAAATTATCTAACCTGTAAATAGGTATTGGGACCTGCAATGGATTAAAGGTGAGGCTGTTATCAGTGGTGTAGAAAGACCTTTTGCCACCCGTGGGGGTCCCTGCGCTTGCCATCGGCGACGGCGGCCGCAGGTAAGAGAGGTGCTGGTGATCCTGTGCCTGGGGACCGCCCCCCACACTCCCCTTGTTACACCACTGACTGGTATGATGAAGGTGGTGTGTTGTTTATTGATTGCATACGCTTGGTAATATGCTTCTCCAAGTCCAGAGTCTCTGGTGAACTCCCTGAGCCATCTTGGACTGGTATGCTGACTCAAGGTGGGTGTGATAAGATCAGCTGTTTCTTTGGGGAAGCCCTTTTTGGATGCACAGGGTCTGTACATCAGGTTGAAGGTGCTTGTCTTGGAGGTTGACAGGTGAAGTAATAAAATTAATTGAATGTTGCAGGTTTGGGTGGGTGAGAGGCCGGGTAGACTTGGGGGTGACTAGAAGCCCTCCCCCTCTTTTGCGGGTACTGTCAGTGCATTGGATGCCATAGACTGAGAGGATAAGAATGCCTAAGAATTATATGGATGTGGGTGTGAGATATGATTTTATGATGAAAGAATTATGCACTTGATGTTATGTGATAATGCCTGCAAAGTCAGTATGTAGAGGACTGCAGAGTGTGTGCTGATGTGCACGAGGAGAAATGTGTGCTGTTTTGTTTAAGTATGTATGCAGGAGGGGTTGTGGATGAGCTTCTGTATGTTTGCCAAGAATGTGTGCCTGCTCTGGTTCAGTTGTGGTGAATGCTTTGTGAAGCACATGATGTGGGTGCATAGCCAGAAGGTAGGGAGGGGCTTTGGTCCGACACCCTTCCTCGATATAGCAAACTAAACAGGAGATACCCCTGGTTGTGTCTGCCTTTAGCTGAGAACGTCTGGGAGGTAGGACACCCCAAGAAGTTGACAGAAGTAGAGGAGGAGGCAAAACGTTTTAAGAGGGAAACAAGTGATGTCACTTTTTGTAGAGAAGGATGCTGGAAAATGTGGTGATGTCACTTCCACTTGATATGGATGATGAGAAATTGCGTCTGCTTTTCTGGTTTCTTCTTTTTTTAATATATGTTGGGAGGAAACCAGTGTAGTCACTTCCTGGAAAGATGGATGTTGGGAAATGGGGCTCGCAAATTAGGAACGAATAAACTTTTAATTGATGATTTCCTTCCGTTTTTGTGTTGTAGACATAAATGTGCTGCACGAACTGTGTATAAATAGTGGGCCAAGAGGGTCCTTAATTTTGTGGCGGGCCCTGTAGTGGCACCAGGTACAATATTTTCATACAATTTCCAAACTAGCATACCGAAATTAACAAAAAAGGCACCCCTACTCAGCCTTTCCTTGACGTATAGTAAGAACAACTGAAAAAAGCATCCTCTTTTCCAGTCACATGTATCCTTCCTCTAAAACTGAAAGGCCCCCTGTAAATATGTGGCCATCTACATTTGTTCATGCCACCTCTCCTGAGCTAAATTAAATGCACAATAAAGTTCCTGCAATCTGTACCCATCGGGATGTAAGGTCTATTCTTGTAAGGTGCTCCACTGCTCCGCTCAGCTAGGTTTGCACTATCTAAATATCTCCAACAAACGAATAGTCAAATTTTTAGGAGAATTCCGCTAGCAATTGTCTCTCTTCTTGAAGAATATATTAGATATATTCCTGTTGGTGTTTGCATTCGGTTCAAAAGACCAAAAAGATGCACCAACGCAGTTGAATTCTGCTTACATTAAACTAGTCAAATATTGGGATTCTTATGTACTTCAGCATTCAATTGCTGTTCCAGAAAACAGTGTTCCCATTTACAAATCTTAATTTTTCATTTCTCCAGGTCGCGGAATATTTACCTAGGGAGTTTGTAATAATTCTATTGCAGAAAAGATACTTTTATGATTTGCCAATACATGTGAGATGATCCTGCATTTCTTCAAAGGTGTAATGAACAAGTATATGCCTATGCAAGGCTGTGCTGTTGTCGTGCATGCGTAAAAAAGTATTTTCCTGATGCAGGACGTCTATCCCAACATTAGTGGTAAGATCACTTATTTTGGTGATGAAATCAGTGCAGATACCACGCAAAATATGATCTCAGTCGAGAAAGCAAGTAGCATTATTTACAGCACTTAAGTATCAAGATCGCAGGTTCGGCTATTTTTCAATTTATGCATAGATGGGGTGCAGCACCCTATGTTGCTCTTGAAAGGAAAGCTTTATGTTGTTAAAAAAAAAGCAAACGTAGGAATATCCATAAAACGAATTACACCTTAGTCATTTCATGAGGGACTCTCCCTACATGTTCAAATATCTTCAGGTCCAAAGTAGCTTCACATGTTATATTTACTATGCCGACACATGCACCTCAGGCTGAAATAATGTGTTAAAGATATTATGTTTTTAGTTAGTGAGAGAAAACAGACAAAACAAATGAAAAAAACTTGTGTCGCCTAATCCATACAAAAGCACACTAAAAAGCAAGAGCCAACACATACCTGCACATTAGTATGTTAATATCGAATGACCTCTGGTTACCTGGAGTTATGTGGCTAATATTTTCAATACCGGTTTTAAGATGCATTATTCCTTCAAAGTAGCAGTGAAAGGACACATTTCCTTGGTAATGCCATGAGAAATCCTTGGTAAGAAATCAACAGTGGCACCCTCGTTTACAATCTTACAACTGATTACCTCACACCACTCCACTCCTTCTTTTGGGTATAATGGCGACAGTCACATCTATCCTCATCCCTCTCACTTCAATCAATCAATCAATCATAGTATTTGGAAAGCGCGCTACTCACCCGTGAGGGTCTCAAGGCGCTGAGAGGGAGGGGGGGGGGAGTTTTGCTGCTGCTGGAAGAGCCAGGTCTTGAGGAGTCTTCTGAAGGCGAGTAGGTCTTCGGTCTGCCGTAGGTGGGTAGGTAGGATGTTCCAGGTCTTGGCGACGAGGTAGGAGAAGGATCTGCCGCCGGAGGTTGTTCGTTGGATGCGGGGGACGGCGGCGAGGGCGAGGCTGGCGGAGCGGAGCTGGCGGGTGGGGGTGTGGAATCTGAGTCTGCTGTTCAGGTAGGCTGGTCCGGTGTCGTGGACTGCTTTGTGTGCGTGGGTGAGGAGTTTGAAGGTGATCCTCTTGTCGACGGGGAGCCAGTGTAGGTTTGTCAGGTGGGGGGTGATGTGGCTGCTGCGGGGGACGTTGACGATCAGTTGGGCGGAGGCATTTTGGATGCGCTGTAGTCGTCGTAGGTGTTTGGCTGGGATTCCGGCGTAGAGTGCGTTGCCGTAGTCCAGCCTGCTGCTGACGAGGGCCTGTGTCACCGTTTTTCTTGCTTCGGTCGGCATCCACTTGTAGATCCTGCGAAGCGTGCAGATGGTGTTGTAGCAGGAGGAGGAGACGGCGTTGACCTGTTTGGACATGGAGAGGGAGGAGTCGAGGATGAATCCTAGATTGCGTGCGTGGTCGGTGGGTGTCGGTGCTCTCCCCAGAGTGGTCGGCCACCAGGAGTCGTCCCAGGCCGAGGGGTTGGGTCCGAGGATGAGGACCTCTGTCTTGTCCGAGTTCAGTTTCAGCCGGCTGCTCCTCATCCAGTCGGCGATGGCCTTCATTCCGTCGTGGATGTTGGTTTTGGCGGGGCGTGGGTCCTTGGTGAGGGAGAGGATGAGCTGAGTGTCGTCGGTGTAGGAGATGATGTTGAGGTTGTGGTGGCGGGCCACTTGTGCGAGGGGGGCCATGTAGATGTTGAACAGCGTTGGGCTGAGGGAGGAGCCCTGGGGGACGCCGCAGATGATGTCGGTGGCTTCGGATCGGGAGGGTGGGAGGCGGACGCTCTGGGATCTGCTGGAGAGGAAGGATGTGGTCCAGTCGAGGGCCTTCTCTTGGATACCGGCTTCTTGGAGGCATGTTTTTAGAGTGCGATGGCAGACCGTGTCGAAGGCGGCCGAGAGGTCCAGGAGGATGAGGGCTGATGTTTCGCCGTTGTCTAATTGGCGCCTGATGTCGTCTGTTGCGGCGATGAGGGCAGTCTCGGTGCTGTGGTTTCGTCTGAATCCGGATTGGGACGGGTCCAGGATGTTGTTGTCTTCGAGGTGGCGGGTCAGTTGCATGTTGACGATTTTCTCGATGACCTTCGCCGGGAACGAGAGCAGGGAGATGTGCCGGAAGTTCTTGAGGTCCTTGGGGTCCGCCTTGGGCTTCTTGAGGAGGGCGTTGATTTCGGCATGCTTCCAGCTTTACGGGAATGTCGCTGTTTCGAAGGAGATGTTGATGACCTTCCATAGTTGGGGGGCGATGGCTGCGTCTGCCTTGTTGAATATGTGGTGTGGGCACGAGTCTGTCGGAGATCCTGAGTGGATGGAGTTCATGACCTTGCGTGTCTCGTTGTCGCTGACGTTGGACCAGGAGGTAAGGCGGTTGGCGTTGTTGGTGTTCGGAGGAGGGGTGGAGTCTGGCGTGGTCGGGTCGGTCGTGGTGTTGAAACTGTCGTGGATGTCAGCGATCTTGTGGTGGAAGAAGATGGCCAGTGAGTCGCACAGTTCTTGTGAGGGCGGGATGTCATTGGTGTTGGCGCTGGGATTGGAGAGTTCTTTAACGATGCGGAAGAGCTCTTTGCTGTCGTGTGCGTTGTTATCCAGGTGGTCTTTGAAGGAGGACCTCTTGGCTGATCTGATGAGGTGGTGGTGTCTGCGGGTGGCGTCCTTGTGGGCTGCGTGGTTGTCCGGTGTACGTTCGTGGAGCCATTTCTTCTCCAGTTTCCAGCATGCGCGCTTGAAGGCCAGGAGCTCGTCGGTAAACCAGGTGGCTCTCTTGCTGGCGTGGCTGTTGGAGGGTTTCTTCAGTGGGGCGAGGGTGTTGGCACAGTCGTCGATCCACTGTCTGAGGTTGCGGGCTGCGGTGTCTGGGTTGGTGGGGTCGGTGGGTGGGTTCTGGGAGAGGGTGGTGAGCAGCTGGTCTTCGGTGACTTTGCTCCAGCCGCGGCGAGGCAGCTGTTGGGTGCGGTGGTGCGTGGTTGGTTTTTTGAAGGTGAAGTGAATGCAGCGGTGGTTGGTCCAGTGGGCTTCGGTGGTGTGGTCGAAGGCGACGTTTGTGCTTGTGGAGAAGATGGCGTCCAGCGTGTGGCCAGCGGCGCGGGTGGGTGCAGTGACGAGTTGTCTGAGGCCGAGGTTGGCGAGGTTGCCGTTCAGCGTGGTGGAGTTGACGTCGTTGTTGTTCTCGAGGTGGAAGTTCAGGTCCCCGAGGAGGATGTAGTCCGTGGAGGCGAGTGCGTGGGTGCTGGCGAGGTCGGCGATGGAGTCGCTGAACTGGCCCGGGGTCCGAGGGGTCTGTAGACGAGCGTTCCTCTGAGGGTGGTGTTGGGGTCGGTGTGGATCCGGAAGTGCAGGTGTTCAGCAGTGTTGAGGGTGTCGTCTGAGTGGGTGGTGACCTTGAGGGTGGACTTGTGGACAATGGCAATTCCTCATCCGATGCCGTTGGCGCGGTCCCTGCGGGTGATCTTTTAGCCGTCTGGGATGGCAATGGCGATGTCTGGTGCAGAGTCGTTCCACCACGTCTCGGTCAGGAAGGCTACGTCCGGGGCAGTGGCGTTGAGCAGGTCCCAGAGCTCGATGGCGTGTCTGCGTGTGGAGCGGGTGTTGAGGAGTATGCAGCGGAGGAGGTTGGCTCTGGTCCTTGATGGTTTGGTGGTTCTGTCGCAGGTGAAGCTGCAGCTGCGGCAGGAAAAGGGTCTGTGGGTGTGTTTCGGGGCGGCCTGGTTGCAGCGTTGGTCTCGGCTGGTGTTGAGAGCGTGGAGGGAGTCGGCGTCGTAGCTGAGGCTGGGTATGGTGTGGTGGGGTGCGCGGGGTCCAGGGGTTCATCGCTTCAGAGTCGTCTTCCCACCTGTTCCCAAACCCACGCCGTCCTGTTCTCTGATCTTTCACCACTTACTGTCCCATATCTGTATCCTCTGCCTCTCTCTCCCTTCTATCAGTGTTTCTCACCACAGCCAAACCCATTTTCCATTTTGCATTTTTATATACTCACTTTAACACTGGAATTTCTTTCCAGCCTGATGCTTGCCTGTCAGGATCAACCAAGCATATGTGCACATTACCTGTCTGCCAACAGATAGGCAAAGAAGCCCTTGTGGGTGCACCATATTTGCATAGCAATTTGCTCTACCAGTCTGTACTCTTCCTTTCTGTACACTGATTTAAAATTACTTGTGTACTGGTTGGCAAAAACAACTAAACGCCTGATTTAAAGTTTGGCAGACAAGTATTTCGCTCACAAACAATCACGAATATCTTATCCGCCTTATTACAAGTGCATTATATGACATTTGTAATATGGTGCACTCGATATCTGTTTGTGATGGAGTACCCATCCATCAAACTCTAAATCAGTTTCAAAGTCTCTAAGTCAGCTCCTTTCTTTGCAGGAAGAAACAAATGAAACCCTCCTCTTATCAGTGATAGTTTCGTTACTAATTCCATGTCTATGTTCATGGGTTAGATTACATGTTAATCGTTAGCTTGGACACCAAGTGGACTGAGTGACGTTGGGTGGATCTGTGACATCCTGAAAGGTCTGCTAGACACAATCTAGAGAGAAACCTTTGGAATTTGTTGAGGAAAACATCTGCCTGCCAAACTGAGTTGCTTTGGTGTTACTGTGGATTGTGGATTTTGCCACTCTTTCTGGCATGTGTTCAATAGAGGGATATAGTTGACTGACTGCTTTGCTTCAAGCTAACATGCCTGCAGTCAGTGGGGAGAGCATGGATTGCCTTGGAAATCTCCTCTGGAATCCCAACAGTAGTGGCCTAGCCTGTGAGACTCTTCCTTGCAAAGCTAGGATTGTCTGCAGTAAGAAAAGTTTGCCTAGCACCAGATTGCTGGAATTCTCAGACAGTGGGTTACACAAATATACATACATCTGGAATATTTGTGCAGGGGTGCATCATCCTTCTGGGGGTTATTGGAGTAGTGCATTACATCACAAATGAACCCAGGTTGCAGCAAAAGCAGTCTGCTGTGAGTCACTCTGGAAGGCCACCTGCAGCACTAAGGCAAATGTCAAAATCCCAGTCCTATGAGCTTATATCAAGATCTTACCTCCTAAGCTTCTCATGGGTATTAAGATAAACTTGTCAGCCTTAGGGTGGTCTTCCCCAAACATATTTGTCTTCATCCTCCTATTTTTCCGAATGAATATTTGCTGGCCTTAGGTCTCTGTGCAATTTACCACTGTTAACCAGTGCTAAGTGCTTGTACTTACTCCCTAAAACATGGTAAATTTGGCTTATACCTGATTGGTATATTTAATTTACTTATAAGCCCCTGATAAAGTGGGCTGATAAATTAAATGCTACTAGTGGGCCTGAAGCACTTATTGTGCCGCCCACTTATGTAGCCCATTAAAAGACTCCTCAGGACTACCATTGCAACCTGGTAGATGTTTTTAAACTGCCAATTCAACTTGGCAAAATTGCTTCCTTTCCAAGTCTTAAACTTCCCTTTTATTACATATAGATCACCTCCAGGGTAGGCCCTAGGGAGTCCACAGTGCAGGGTGTATTGTAATTAAAAGGTTGGACATGTACTTTAAAATTTTACATGTCCAAGTAAAAAGTGAAAATCCTTAATTCATTTTTCAGTTCCTCACTTAGTTGCACGATTCTAGTGTTGAAATTAAAATTGAGGTTACCACCAGGTAGCAAGTCAGCTTGTGTGTCTATGGGTTCACCTCGTTAAGTTAGGGTGGAATGACGTCAAGCCAATCAGCTCTGTCCTCCACAGACCTAGCCTCAAAACCAACCAAAGACACAGTATTGGTCAGCTGGCATAAAAATACTTTTTTCCCCCGTCCCTTTTCCAGATCCATGAGGATGGATTCACCTATGGCCCCACGGCAGACTCTGTATGCATAAGATATGTTGAGCGTTTGCTCAAGATCACTCAGGCACATAATAAACTTGTAAATTTCACGTTCTGGCACATACGTGTTCGCCAGAGATGGAATATGTGAATCTCACATTCGTCAGAGTTACAATATGTAAATCTCATGTTCCGGCATACACACGTTCACAGAGATCATGATTTCACAGAAGGTCGCTTGACTCCAGTGGCCTGGAGAGCATGGGACCCACTTCTGGGCATACCCATCCCACTTGCGGTGAAAACGCTTTGTTCGGCCTAAGTTGGAAGGGTATGTCCAGACGTGGGTCTGTGCTCTCCATGCCACTGGAGTCAAGCTATCCTGGCTGATGAGGGGTGAAACCCCAAAACCGGTCCTAGGATGCTTGTTTCCAGTCCAAGGAGGACCTGGCCTGGCAGTTCGGGCTGGACTGTTCCCATTGGGCACAGGGTCAAGACTGATTTGCATATGGCTGGTTTCAAACTGGAATGGCATGGTGAGCAAAAAAACTATGGATTTAGGCTCAGATCTCTGTACTGGGGTGAATGTTTGACATCGTTCTTCATTCTGTCCATCAATTGTTCTTTTTGCATACTAAAGTTAGCCCACTAGGCCTACAATTCTTTAAATGTGAAGTTGGCTTTTCTCACTCTGCTTGCAATAATGTTTCGCCTGCAGGTGCCTTCTGGTGCCTTCTGGTGGCTTCATAAGTAAAAGTTAGGAGGACAATGTATTAGCAATAAAAAGGCTGAGAAATAAATCTTGGCAAGAACAAGTGTAAACGCTTAGAACGTAGATGGTGTACCACCAAATCTCCAGCAGACAAAGAAGTATGTAAGTTGAGATAAAAAAGTTACCACAAGCAGTTTAGGATGGTTCGTAGAGATTACCTCTTGGCTACTACTGATAATACGAGCAGTTCAGTTAAAGAACTCTATAAAACCCTGAATATCTTTTTGAAACCCTGCTCTTGCACCCAGTCTATCTTGGCAACAATTGTATGACTCTTTGGCAGAATTCTTTGAGGATAAAATCAACCTAATTTATAAGAATTTCCCAACAGCCCCAGAAAGTTACATGAACACATGTGACATTAATCAAACCCCCCTAATGTCACCAATTTACTATGCAAATTTGACCTATGAGACTTGGAGCAGGTGTAAAGGATGCTTTCACAGGCCAAATTGGGAGCCCCTTGTGATCCATGTTCCCGTAGGACATGGATCATGGCTAGTTTGAACCTGGTGATTGCCCCAGCTGTAAGGGAACTTTTCAATTTCTTGTTAGCAACAGCAAAGCTTTCAGCAAGCTGGAAATGTGCACAAGTTAAGCCCATTCTTAAGAAATGTTCAGCTAACCCAAAGGCTCTCTCTAACTACTGCCCGATTTCCTTGCTACCAACACTGGTCAACATTTTAGAAGAATATGTCAACTCCCAATTGTCGTCATCTCTGGAAGAACATAAAATCTTAGCGCACTCACACTCAGGTTTCAGAGCATCTCATAGTACAGAAACAGCCTTGGTTGCAGTCTCTGATAACATTAGACAGTCCTTTGACACTGGGACTGTGATTATGCTGGTCCTTCTGGACCTGTCTGCAGCGTTTGATATGGTCTCTCATTCCATTCTAGTTCATAGGCTGTATGAGGCTAGTATATGTGGTAGTGCCTTGCTCAAGGATCTGTCTTGACTCCATTAGGTTCAAAACCTTGAGAATCAGCAAAGAAGTACCACAGGGTTCCTGCCTGAGCTCGCCGCTATTTAACATTTATATGGCGCCTCTAGCACAATTAGTGAGAACAATGGATTTGAGATCGTATCCTACACAGATGATAGGCAATTGCTATCTTCTTTGGACCTGATTCCAAGAAAGTTCAGTCGTAGCTTTCCCACTGTATGCGTAATATTGCAACATAAATGACCAATAATTGTCTTCAGCTGAATGGAGAAAAAACTATCTGAACTTGGCCCTGCTCCTGCTCCCAAACAGGAAGTAAAAAATCTAGGGTTCAAAATCAATCATTCTTTGTCAATGAAATCCCAGGTGGATTCTACCCATGGCACCTGTTATGCCAGAATGCTGCTTTTGAGGAAGAGTTTTCCATGGCTCCCCCCAGATATAGAAAGTTGCTAGTCCAAGCTCTTATTACCAGTCACTTGAACTATGGAAATATACTTCTTGGAGCAGCAAATGGTACCTTAGCATCAAAACTCTGAGTGGTGCAGAATACTGTCGCTCGGTTAATTTGCAATTTTCCTCTCTGTACTTCTATGGCCCTCATTCTAACAGACCTGCATGGGTTGCACATAAAAAAGTATATTTTTCAAGATATGTTGCTTGACACAGAAGGCCTTAATTAAAACCTTGCCAACTTATCTTAACTCCAAGCTTTGCCTGTATCAGCTCTCTCGGTCCTTAAGAACTTCTAACAAGTATTTTCTAAAAATACCTTGCATTTGGCAGTAGATAATTTTCTTATCTGGTATCATTTTTCTGGAATAAACTTCCTGTGTCCATTTGGTTATGTGAGGACCATGCTAAATTCAAATATTGAAAACATGGCGCTTTAATGTTTCTCCCTAATTTTCTGGTGACCATTTATGCCAACCTGCCGTGCTCAATGCCGAGATGCTCCTCTGGGAGTGAGTTGTGTGCGATAACAAGTTTAGATAACATAACATGATAGTCTGAAATGTTATAATAAAATCTCCTTTGCAGCATTTACCACAAATTGTTTTACTCTGAGAATGGCGGTCTTAACCAAGACGCTGCGAATTGGAAGCCTTGTTGTAAAGCATCTGAACACTGTTTTCTCATAGGATAATGGTGGTGTGGTCGAGAAAACACCATCTGAATCTCATGTTTTCCCTATAGCCAGGTGTTCACACAGTTCACTGAAGCAGTAGATAATTTTGGACTTTGAGAGGTTCAGACCTCTCTGCTTCCCTTATTCCTTTCCAAGTGTGGCATTATGCTAACACTTAATCCCTTCTTTGGAATACTTCTACAGACATATCCGCAATACTGACACTTTCCTAGATTGTCCTGATCCTTCTAGAGACCCACGCTTAGAACCATTTCTATCCTAATTTAGAGTTCAGAGTAGATGGTTTCATCTGTCGAAAATTTAATTTGGACTTTTAGCTTGATGATTTTAAGGTTAATTCATGTTTATTGAGGTGAACCAGAGTTTCCTTATGGAACATCACATTTTATTTGCTACTTTCTGTATCCTCATGATTGCGTTTGCTTTATGCCTTTTACTTCGAAATTTGACCTTACCTTTTGTAATTTTGTATCTCTTTGATATTACTATTACTTGCCTATATTCTTGGCTAATTGCGAATTTGTATTAAATCTACTAAATGTTAACCTCTTATTCTTATTTTTCATTGTGTAGCCTGGTTGGTTGCACAAATGTTAATCTGTTCAATTGAATGTTAACTTCCTTTTTGCCTAAATCAGTCAACAGCGGTCTAAAGTGGAAGGAGAAGCGGGAGATGTCCAAAGCTGCTCCAGCAGGGGTGACTTATATGTATAAAAAAGGAAGATTTGGGCCTGGCAAGAGGATTCATTTGCCAGGTCAACATGGCAGTTCAAAAACTGCACACACAGGCTCTGCAATGGCAGGCCTGAGACATGTTTAAAGGGCTAATGAAGTGATAATAAAGTGGCTGGCACACTCAGTGCTGTAGGCCCACTAGTAGCTTTAAATTAACAGGCCTTGGAAACAGGTAGTGCTTATTGTGGATAAGCCAACTGTGCCTTGTTTTAGGGAAAGAGAACAAGCACTTTATCAATGGTCGGCAGTGATAAACTGCCCAAAATCCTAAAGTCAGCAAAACAGAAGGTCAGAGGGTGAAAACATCAGGGGAACCCACACCAAGGATGCCAAGTCTAACAATTACCATTGTTTGGGCAAACAACAAATGTCTGCTTACCATGAAGCTTATCCAGATGGTGTTGGTTAAGCTTTTTATTTGTAGCCACTATGCACCCTGCAACTGCAAATAGGTCTCTTGCACAGTATTCACGTGCAAAATGCTTATCAACAGCAACACACATTTTGATGGTACATGTTGGTGAGATCTACCTTTGTGCACATTCTGTCAACATGGTGCGATGGGGAAATCCTTTACGGACTCCTGACCACACTATTGTACCTCTTTGTGATAATCATTGTTCAACTAGTGGCCCTTCACTGGCTCTCTTTCCCTTACCACATATTGTCCTCCTGGGCCATAACAGATGTGTAGGCAGCATGTTCTTCGAATTACACAATTCATCTTTGCTCCATTGTAAAACCTTTGTTTTGTATCAATGGAGATGAGTGGACTCCTTCAGGGTGTTCCTATACAAACTAAATTCAGATTTGCGCATGTGCAGTTGTTCCCTGAAGCTGCAAGTTTCTGCACCATTACATAGTATACCTCATTAAACCATTTTTTAGATTTACCGAAGTACATTTTGCAATCGCATTCTAAGGTGAGACCTTAATTAACAGAATATGGGAGCCTGTACTTTCAGATGCTTTGCCTGCCTTTTTCATGCCAGTGCACGCCATTGTGATGGGGGAGCAGGGACCACAAACCCCAGGGTGCTACGTGGCATGCACGCCGCCAACACTGATTTTACGTGCCAGGAGGCGCCTAAATCCATGCCGGGGATCCCCGCAGGGCGGGAGCCCATACTTTCAACTGCTGTGCCTGCCTTTTGCATGCCTGTGCCCACCACTGTGACCGGGCGAGCAGGAACCACAATCTCCAGGCTGGTACGTGGTGCGCACACCACCAACGCTCATTCTACGCACCAGGAGGCGGCTAAATCCAGGCCGGGGCTCCCGCAGCACAGGATGAGCACGGATGTGCCCAGGAAAAAGCCTGGGCCTAGGGTGGGCCTATCTGCTCCTGTCCGAGACCGGAGGGGGCTGGACTGGGCCTACCCTCTTGGCTTTGGTTGATCACCCTTCATTTTATCCACGATAACGTCTTGGTGCCTTGATATTCTAAAATCGAGTTTCCTACAGCCCTACCTACAATGACTGAGGCAGAGGAGCAGGTAGGAAGGCTGTTTGCCTTATTTTAAATGTATTGACATTGGCATCATGTATTGTGGTTATAGGGCATTTGCTAGCTGACGGACACTGCATTTTGAACACCTGGGTTACGTTCCCCAGTATAAGGAGGCAACTAGTTATACATTTTGCCTGCTTGTTCGGACCAGAGACTTGTTACTTTAGCACACTGATCTGGGCACAACATGGGGAAGAACAAGGTGACCTTAGCCCCTGGGAGGATCCTGGCAGGTAATACAGCCCTGGTGGTAACCATGGACTCGTTTCTGCAGTGAGCTGCATCAGTGTTGGACAAGGAGATTGAGCTGGTGAACCGACACCTTTCTAGGTCCCCTGTTATCGCTCCATCCCTTATGCTCGCAGATACACAATCGTATTTGGCCAGCGCTGATGATTCTTTAAATAACCCTGGGCTACAAGAGGATGCGCAGGATCTGATCGGGATAAATAGTCAATCAATAGCCCAACAGTTACCCATTTCTCCTGCTATTATGATCAACAATCAGATGATGGGGCGTAGCTGACTGCCGAGCATGGCGGCAGCACAATAAATGAGCTCCGCGCCCGGACCTGCTGAATCCTGCATAATCCTGGCAGTTTCAGCGCCCAACTGACACGAAACCTCCCGAGAAGTGACCCCTGCGGACCGAGTGGGCTCCTGCCCGGAGGAATCGCCTACATATGCTGCCGGGCCCTTCTGAACACCGGAGTGGGCCTGCCTGATGGGTGAGGGCTGCGGAGCTGGAGGCCTGTCCCCGGGGGCGAGTGGCTGTGACGGAGGCCGGGACTAGGGCCGCTGTGGAACTCTGTGCCCCCGCTGTCGCTGAGAGGGCCCCCCCGAGACCGAGGAGGGGGGAGCGAGACCGAGAGGTGAGAGCCGCGGGCTCAGAACTGGCCCGTGGGCCGCGCCTGCCTGCTTTTCCCTGGCTGCTCTGGGAAAGTTTGAGGCCCCGTGCTGCTGGCTACGACATTACTGCCGATCTGTCCTTGGCCATCGGAGACGGAGCGGGTGGTGAAATGCCGCGACTGCCGCTTCTGCTGGCTGCCTGAGACTCTGCAGTGTGGGGTAAGAGTGACTCTGTCTGCAACATCTCGCGGCGCCTAGGGCCCGCTCCGCCGCTTCCCTCCCGGACCGGCGGCTCTGAATATATCTGTGGCCTGGGAATCCCGTATGCGGGTTGGGCCTGTCCCTGGTGCTTTCCACTGACTCCCCCGGACTGACTGGAGCGGATGTACTGTGGAGAGCACCCGGGGGAGTGTTGCCTGCAGCCCCCCATACCGAGTGAGTTGCCTGCGATTCCCCGCTGAATCTGCCCTGCTGATTGGAACCGGAGCGGGGGGAGTGGCGCCGCGACTGCTGCCGCTGCTGGATGCCTGGGACTCTACGGTGCCGGGTAGGGTTATGACTCTCTGCTGCACCTAGGGCCCGCTCCGCCGCTTTTCCTCCGGACCGGCGGCTCTGTATACGCCTGAGGATCTTGGGTCTCTGTGTGCATGCGGGGCCTGTTTCCTGGCGCTTCTCCCTGTTATTCCTTGACTGTCTGCAACAGCGATATTGTGGGGAGCGTCCAGGGGAATTTTGCCTGCAGCCCCTCTGCTTATTCGCAATCACTGGCTGACTGTTACGGGCTGGCCACACAGGTGAGCACTTGCGCGCCGGACTGCCCCCCCCCCTCTCTGCATCGTTTTATCGAACGCTGGATACGACTTGGGACCCTGCGGTTACTGGAGGGCTAGTATACGCCTAGATGAGCTTGGGGGAGACGATCTTGTACAAACCTGGTCCCGCTGTGCTGCCCGGTGTAAAGTGAAAGGTGAGACACTCTGCCTAAGGTCCGAGGCACCCCTCCTCATTTATTGTGGCTCATTGCACATGACTTGACCGCACACAATACCTGCCCCTCCCCGACCACCCATAACAACTGTGTGGGGGATCTCAACAACCTCTGTAGTGATACCTAACAGCCTGCCTGGGCCTGCAGCCCACGCTAGCTCGTCGCACCGCAATGGGCCGCCCCAAGACCAAGGGGACGGACGCTGGCGCTGTTGATTGTCAGCAGATTGATGACTCTACGCCAGCCACGCAGCCGCCTACCGGCGATCCGTCCCCTCTGACACGGGGACCCCCCCGGACAAACTGGACCTTATCCTAAAGGAGGTGTGTGATTCGCGACAGGCCATTGAGAAACAACTTGGGACTTTGACAACTGGGTTCACCCTCCTTAAAGCTGATCACGACAAACTAGCTGCGGTTGTCAAGGATAACAAACATACTTTATTGGAGCTGGCGCCACAACACAAGGAACATGGTGCACAGATTGCACTGCTCCAAAAACAGGTTGCGAGTCTGCAGGAGAGGGCGGATGATGAGGAGGGACGTGCCCGGTGCAACAACATCCGCGTCATAGGCCTGCTAGAGCACTGCGAGGGATCTGACGCTACTAGATTCATGGAACAGTGGTTGAAGGAACACGTGGCCCCGGGGGACCTCTCGGATCTCTTCTGCGTAGAAAGGGCGCACAGGGTGCCGATGGGTAGACCAGTGGCGGGGGCACGCCCCCAACCCCTGATCGTCAAAGTACTGAATTTTAGGGATCGAGACGTCCTGTTACAAAAGGCAAGGGAGCTGTTCCACATACAATATGAGAATCAGCGGATATCCCTGTACCCGGACTACACCGCACTGGTCCAACGCCAACGATCCCACTACCAAGACGTGAAGATCAAACTCAGGGCACTGAATGTTAAATACGCACTACTATTCCCTGCCAAGCTGAAAGTGATCCATGATCACAAGACACAGTTCTTTGAATCCCCGGACAAAGTGGCAGAATGGATCTAAATCATTTTCCCCCCTGGCGGATCTGGGCCCTCTTCACAAACGGTCCCTGCCTCTCCGAAGCCACGGCGAGTTCACAAATCAAAACGCCTCTGGGGGGGGGGCTCACTGCAAAATCCAGGACTCCCGCTCCGGAGCAGGCCTTGCGGGATCAAGCTGAGGCACTGGAAACAGCCTCCAGGTTCAGGAATGAAGCCCACCCAATTCTATCAGACCCCTCAGATGAGGCATCAAACCACTCGGATTCAGGATCTAGTATTAATTGATTTAGCAACATTACACCCCTGACTGCTGATGGTTATTTAGGGCAATGATGGTTTAAGGTCTATGATGGGGTGAGTTGTTTGTTAACCCTGCCCTTTATGTCTTGTACTTAGCAGCACGATGTCATACCTCTAGTACCGAAACTGTGAAATGTGAAGGCAACAATAGTGATCCGGGCTGTGTGAAGCTCGTAACGCTCTAACTTAGCTGACCTGGCTGTAGGCACACCCCCCCCTAAAGCAAAAGCAACACACAATGTTTTTAGTTTGCACTGTTGTGCATGGGGTTTGGACCAGCAAAGTTCAGATAGCTGGCCCGAGTATTGTAGATGGGAGTTCTGTAACCTTTAGACTCTGGCCCGCCACTGGCGCTCACACCGATGCCATGCTGCTCCCACGCTAATGCCCAGGCGTTGCATGGTAATATACCTTAGATATCAATGCAGGATGGCTGCAACGTGATTACCTGGAATGTAAGGGGACTGGGGTCGATCCACAAATGGCACAGAGTACATGCACAGTTGAATAGGTGACGTGCACACATAGTATTTCTACAAGAGTCCCACCTGACTACAGCTGAAGCGACTAAACTCCGCAAAAAATGGAGGGGCCAGATTTTTTCCACGTCATATTCTGAATTTGCGAGGGGTGCGTCCATATGGGTCAGTAATGGGGTCCCCTTCGAGGCGCTGGAACAATGGGTGGACCCATTGGGCAGATATATCTTAGTGAGGGGCACACTGGATGGTGCACAAATTGTCCTCGGCAGCATATATTCGCCCAACTTTGAGCAGTATACATATCTCTTAAGCCTCAATCCGGTACTGGCGCCTTGGGCTGAATGTCCGTGGATACTAGGAGGGGACTATAATGCTGTAATGGACCCCTCTATTGATAGATCTCATCCCCCCCTTGGAGGAGCAAACACGGTCCGACAGGCGGAGGCATTATGCAGCTGGGCCGAGGGCTGGGGCCTGGGAGATGTCTGGCGTTTGAAATACCCCACCAGTAGAGAATATTCATTCTTTTCCCACCCGCACCAACTCCATACCCGCATAGACAGGATCCTCTGCTCCAATCACATTACAACCCTGGTGACACATGCAACATATTTGGGCAAGACTCTTTCTGACCATAACTCATTGGAGGTCTCCCTCAGCTGGGGCAGAATCCCAACTCCAATTCCTACCTGGAAACTATGGCCCTTGATGCTTGAGGACTCAGTCTTCCGGGAGGCACTGGCGACTGGCATAGATAATTACGTTGCTGAGAACACTGGAACTGCATCCACACCTCAGTTGGAGTGGGATGCATTTAAGAGGGTGATCAGGGGGATAGCTATCAGCACCACAGTAGGAACTACATAATAACTTGAAAGAGGTCGAAAATTCTCTAAATAGTCTCGAGCAGGCTGCAGCGACTGACCCCACGAAGGGAACGCTTTTACAAGACACTTGAATAAAACATGCGGAGCAATTAGACACACTTAGGCACGTAGACTATACCGCCTACACGCACACGAAACATGCTGACACGGACAAGGCAGGCCCACTATTAGCACGCATACTCAGGGATTACCCCCAAAATTCCCCGATCCATAGGATTATCATTGGCAGCGGGGACACAGTAAATACGCAACAGGACATAAATGCGGCCTTCTGTGACTACTATCAGGCCTTATATCAGGCACCCCTCCCCCCCCATTGGCAGAAGAGGCCCTCGACGCCTTTTTAGCTAATGTACAGTTCCCACAATTGGACAAATCGGCACAGGATGCTCTCTCTGGCCCTATTACAAGGACCAAAATTAAGGTGGCCATCAGGGCCCTACCCCGGAACAAGGTGCCAGGTTTAGATGGCCTCCCGGCCGAATTCTTTGCCACATTTTCGGACACTCTGGTGCCACAACTAGAGAGACTGTACAATACCGTGCTGTCCTCGGGGTCCCTGCCCCACTCCACTGGGCAGGCACTGGTAGTAGCTCTCCCCAAACCAGGACGTCCGTCGACGGACCTGTCCGGATACAGACCACTGTCCCTACTCACCACCGAATATAAAATATTAAGTAAGGTGCTTGCTGGCCGCCTGCTCCCATTTGTGCATAAGCTAATTCACCCAGACCAATGCGACTTTGTACCAGCATGGTGCACCTCGCTTAACATCAGGAGGTTGTATTATGTCATGACAGCCACCCCCCAGGAGAGAGCTAACGCAGGATGTGTGACCCTAGATTTGAGACATGCATTCGACACGCTCTGATGGGACTATATGTTCCGAGCGCTCGAACAATTTGGTATAACTCCGGACTATCTAAAGTGGGTGAGGCTCTTATACACGAACCTCACAGTGTTGGCCCGCACGGGACGGCACATCTCAAAGGAGTACCCGGCTGGTAAAGGCACCCGCCAGGGATGCCCCCTATCCCCCCTGCTATTTGTGCTAGCCTTGGAGCCCTTAGCCCTTAGGGTACGGCTATCGGCGACGCAACAGGGGATCCGCCTGGGGCAAACGACACACGTAATTTCCACGTATGCGGACGACATTATTCTATACGCTGATGACCTCACCTCTCTCTCACACATCCCGAGCATTTTTGATTCTTTTGCACAGCTCTCGGGCCTTAGAATTAATTACAGTAAGTCTTATGCCTTCTTTTTCCGACAGGGGGATCGTCCAGAGACGGTTCAGTTTGGCCCCCATTCCTTATCTGTTGCCGCACACACTTTTAGATATCTAGGCATACAGATTTACCGATCAGCGCCAGATCTCATTGAGGGTAATCTGGGCAAGGCTATACGTTCGCTCTGTTCCCAGGTCACTTTCTGGTGCTCCCTACCGCTCTCGGTGATGGGCCGAGTAGCAATCTCGAAAATGGTAGTCCTGCCCTGGCTTTTATACTTTTTTACTAATCTACCGGTTGTGATTCCGACCCCGTTGCTCAACTCCCTGAACACTACACTCTCCGCTTTGATCTGGGGTAACGGCCGCCGCAGGGTAGGGCTGACCAACTTACAATTAGACACTGATAAGGGCGGGCTGGGTGCCCCGGACCTCCGGGCATACTGCTACACGAGACAACTGCAATGGCTATCCTATTGGCTGGCAGGGCACAACTTACAGGAAATAGATTTTTCCCCAGCTGATGTAGACCGAGGACGGCTCCATACACTGCTTTTACCGCAGGCTAAGATTCTGACCGATGCCTCGCTGCTCTTGCGCACTGCGCTTACCAATTGGAAAAAAGCCACTCACTACACGCGTAGCTGCCTTACCTACTCTGACACTACACCACTTCTTGGGATCCCCACCCCCACTGACCTTCTCACTAAAAGACGGCTGCTTCCGTGGGTGGAGGATGGTGTGACCACAGTGGGTGACTTATTTGACGACGGCACGCTCATGGACAATGGTAATTTTGTTCGCCGTCAGGGAGTCACGGATGCATTGTACTTATTGCATGCTGCACTCGTGCAATATGTGAAGAAACATTGGGCCCCACACACGGAGAAACCCCCACGCCACGAAATAGTCTTTATGACCTACCTGACGGGAGACGGCCGTCATCTCACCAAGTGGCTTTACAAAGGCATTACCACCCACACTAGAATCCCGCTAACAGACCTACGCAATAAATGGTCCGTAGACCTGGGGACAGACCTGACAGATAAGGACTGGGACAGAGCTTTGGCATACCTTAGGACAATTCCGCGGAATGCCAAATTTAAATTCATCCAGTATATAGTTTTACACAGAGCATATCTAACCCCGCACCGACTGCAATGTATTTTTCCGACCTCACAACACTGTTGTCCTAGATGCAAATTAGAGGACGCTGACTTGTTACATATGCTATGGCAGTGCCCTATGCTTACCCCTTATCGGTCAGAGGTACTGTCCTTGCTTACAGCTGCGGTTGGGATCCCCGTCCCAGACACGCCTGCAGTGTGTCTTTTGGGACTGATACGACACCCTAAGGTGCAGAAAGTGCAACTTCGCTTTGTAGACCTGACTTTTCTCCTGGCTAAGTACTCCCTTACGATGCGGTGGAAATCGTCCGCACCCCCACAGCTTTATGGCTGGCATGGGGAAGTAGTGAGATGGGGTGGAGTGGAGAGTGCTGCTATCTGGCGGGAGGAAACCCGGGCATAGCGAAAAAGAGTCATCTCCCTAGACTGGGACAGTATTCTGGAAGCGTTCAGGGCCTTGGCCCCGCCTCCTGTGCCAGTTTTATCACCTAGCCCCAATTTCCAGTTTCCATGATTATGGAATTCCATTGTTTGTGGATCCTGCACCATAGGGTGCATACATATACTTTGAATGCTTATGTGCAGTTGGGAGTAGATAGGGGAACACCTTGCCATATGCGCTATGAATGGTTGGTGCCAGACGAAGTTGGGGGAGGGAGGGATGGGATAGTTGTATTCATATGTCATACACTTACTGTAGATGATAATGCATGCACACTGTACAGTGATTTCAATGTACTACATTATTGTGTATAACTGCAAAATGCCGTAATTGATGGGTTGGAAACAAAAAAATGTAATAAAATATGTTAAAAAAAAAAAATAAATAAATTTTAAAAAAAATCAGATGATAAAGCACCTTTAAGCCAGGGAAATGCGGCAGTCACCTCCAGCAAGCATCCGGTTAATTTAAAAGCTGCCGGTTGTACCACGCGATGGAGATTAACAGTGGTTGAGCCTGTATGCCTAGGGACAGGCACAAAAAGAAAGACCCAAACAACAGGGGGTAAGGCAAAGAGATCAAGACCTAACCTGACATCTCAAGAGCCACCAACTGCTCAAGCACTGACCAAGGCAGACTTCACAGGCATATTGGAATCTTTTCAAGACTCTACGAAGTCTTTGTTAGACTCCAAATTGGGTCTCTTTATCCATCGATTACCCTCGATCGAGAAGGGTCTATCTGACCTCAAACGCTGTGTACTAACAGGAGGGGTAGGCATTAACCTAGAATCAGGACCATCAATGGCCCCCCCAATCGCCCCATCCTGACAGCCCTGCATTCAAACATCGGGGACCAACTCCAGCAATCAGGGAATCAGGCACCCGCTCGACACCCAGTGTCAACTTCGGGTGTGACCCATGGACATATGGATAGGCAGGCCACGCGGGATCCAACTGCCTTGGAGAGCTATTTACCTAGGGGGCAATCACAGGGGGGAAGGGACCTACCTGTTACTCATCTGCCAGCTGAATCAACTCCCTATGTTGTGATATTGGTGAATGTGCCAACCAAGGAGGACTTCTCTCAATTAAAGAATAAAGTATATACTGGCTTTTGTGCAACACTACTCTAGGAATGAGGGTGGAGAAAAACATTAATATGGTGCAAGGGCTAATTGGATCGGCAACTCCTTTAAGTCTTGTAAAGGCGACTGTGTCATCCTAAATTTTTAATAGATCCCACATGGCGGAAATAATTTTGGTTACAGACTTGCACCCTGCTCCTTTTGCACTCAAGTTTTCCATAATGGCCTTACCTCTTATTTTTTATTATAAACCAGAGTAATCGGGCGCAATTATAGTAATAACGTCAATAGTGTCCCATGTAATGGATTGATGTCATCAAATTTTCCTATCAGGAATGTTTATTTAAATCTGCCTCCTAAATCAACTCACCTGAATCAAATGCCCCAAAGTCGACAAGATCCTGGTTCGCCCTTTATGGAGTTGTCAAACCGTTTTACTCCCTGGCTGCCATGGACGCTTGCGATTGACTAAGTGGACCCACTTTTAAGGATTCAGAGAAATCTAATGAGCAGCAGGATTTTGTAGCACAACGTTATGGGTCTTTGGGTGAATGTGATAAAAACATTATATCCTGGAACATCGCAGGATTAGCCAATATGTTTTCTGACCCATCGTGGATCGCATATGTGAAAAAATTCAGTGTGATATGTTTGCAGGAAACATAGCTGATGGATTGTAGTTTGTTTTTAGAAGGATATAAGTCTTTTTTCGCCCCAGCCTCCCCTTCTCCTGCTGGCAGACCAAAGGGTGGTCTTTCAATTTATATCTCTCTGGCAGTAGAATTCAAGATATTGGTCTTGCCAATATTGAGTTCATGTATACAGTCTTTGGTATTAAGTAAGGGGTCTAACAAATTGGGTCTCATTCATTTTTATAATTCAGCAACATGCTCCAAGGGTGGGTGTAACATCAGTATGTTAGGATCTTTGATAAGGCAACATTGTGATGCTGTTCTCCAAAACCTTAAGATTGCTGGGCATTTTAACATCCGTCCATGTGGAGACCCCAGGGTCTTAAGATTGGCCGATCTGGGTTGTCCATGGGTGAGAGGAATTCACTTTGAATATTCTTTACAGGGGGATATGCTGAACGATCTACTCCATGAATTTTTATTTACTGTCTCTTATGTCTCTGTGTGGCCCCTTTAGCAAGGCCGCTGTCCCATCTTTTAAAGGGAGAGGTGGTGGCTCATTCATTGATTTTATATTAATTTCATCGACTTTACAAGTTTTATGTGCAGGATTCACCATACAAGCTAGCGGCCATAGTGACCACAACCCTTTGTGCGTTGATCTGCGTGGACCCCTACTGTTGCCCAAAGGAGGGGCCGGTCGGAGTGGGACAGTGAGACCAACAGATGGCAAAAGACGGTTAAAGTGGATCCAGATAGCTCCAGATGCACTTCACGAGTCAGTAATAGGTTCATGTGCAAGGGAGTTGGCCATGTGTACCTCACCGTTTACACCCACGGGGGAGGTTATCAGTGGTTTTAAAACCATTTCTGTTAAAGTAGTTGATTTTTTAAGTATCCCGGCCCGACAAACAGTTATTCAGACCACTAGATAGGTTGATTCCTCCTGCTCTCAGGCTGCAAGAAAACCGATTTCGTTGTTCGACTTGGTGCTTAAAGTGGTGGGTTGAGTACTCTTAGATAGGCTGACCAGTTAGGCGGCAGAACACACCAACCAATCAGACGTCCAGTACGGGTTCCGCCCAGGGCGGTCTACCGTGACCCAGTGCCTTAATCTAACCATGATCCTTAATAAATACACAGTCGCCCGTCCTGGCACTATCTATTTAGCATTCTGGATCTGTCTTCTGTGTTTGATCGCGTGAATAGGGTTACACTTTGGCAGTCCATGTTAGATATTGGGGTAGATGGCAGTATTGTTTACTTTTTAGAAGATCTTCACTGTGCAACTAAGGCCCATGTTAGATTCTCGCAGAATTTAAGAGTCTCACGTAACTTCGACATAAGGAGAGGAGTACGTTAGAAGTGTATCATAGCCCCCTTCTTGTTTAACCTATACATCAATGATCTGGATAAAGCCCAATTGAAGACAGGGGTAGATTATCCGCAGGTAGGTCGTCGAAGTCTGCCAGTACTATTATATACAGATGACGCAGTTCTTATATCTAGGACCGCCAGGGGGCTAAAAAATCTCCTTGATGCTTTCTCCGCCTTTATGTTGGATCAGGACCTATCTATAAAATACTCTAAATCATATGTTATGCAGGTGGGTCTTCACCCAAAAAAGTATTTTCAATTTAGGGTAGGTTCTGCTCAGGTTCCGCGTACCGATGTTTTCTCGTGTCTGGGGGTCATAATGAATGAGCAGATGAAAGGGGGCCCTGTAAAACAGAGAAAGAAGGGAGACCTGGTGTGGGTGAATCATGTGGCTATTTTTAATTTTGCCTTGAAACTAGGTAGGAGACCGATCGTGGCGCTTCTAGATCTACCAGGCCAAGAGTGTCACGACGGACCCTTACAGTAGCGAAATATGGGGGCATGGTACCATAGACCACCTACAAGTAGTTGAGAATGCGTTCCTGAAGCGCTTATTAGGCGTCCCTCGTGGTACATCTAATATAGTGGTACATGAAGAATTGGGGGTGCTCTACCTAAGTGATATATTGGCCCTCCGCCCTCTAACTTTCTGGATGAAAATTTGGTTTAATGAAGGATCCTAATTGAGTCAACTGATGTATGTATGTATTTATTTCTTGTTAAGCGCAGCTGTCACCCAAAGGGTATCCTGGCGCTGAGACCCTATCAAACCATCGGAAGGAGTATTTACATTACTCTTGGGAACAGGTAGGTCTTAAGATCCCTTTTGAAGGAGAGCAGATCTTGACTACTCCTCAGTGTCAAAGGCAGGGAGTTCCATACTGTGGCGGCCGTATAACTAAAAGCGCGGCCACCCATCCTTGCTCTAATAATCCTGGGTGTCCTCACCAGGAACGCCGATGAAGATCTCAAAGGTCGGGCAGTTTGATACCATGAGAAAAGATTCTGAAGTGGGATTGGTCCAAGTCCATGCAGCGCTCTAAATACAAGGCATAACGCCTTGAAAGCGATCCTCTGCTGTATCGGCAACCAGTGTAGATCAGCTAAGGCTGCAGAAGAAGAAGCGGAGCGTGGTCGCGACAGAGCCAGTTTCGCAGCCATGTTCTGGATCCTCTGCAACTTAAGGATCAAAGTTTTAGGAGCTCCCAGAAGTAGCGCGTTGCAGTAGTCTAACCTACTGAGAATGGTACTGCGCACTACCTCTGCTCTAGCACCCTGGGGGAGTATTGGTAAAATTTTGCGCAGGGCACGAAGCAGGTCCATACAAGTCGCTGCAGTCTTATTGACTGATACATCCAGCTGTAGACCAGGTTCAAACATCACTCCTAAGTTCCGAGCCGATGTAGCGGCTTCCACAGAGCCCGGAATTGAAGTTGGCCAAAAGTCATCAGGTAAAGCGCGAGGAACACGATCAGGAGAGCAGTGGAGAACCTCCGTTTTTGACCCATTGAATTGAAGCGAGTTAGCTCGCAACCACTCTGCTGTTGCCGACATACAGCGGTGAAAGGTGTCCTTCGAGACCGACTCACTGCCCTCAAATGAAAAAATCAATTGTGTGTCATTGGCATAGTTGATAACCGATATGCCGAATGACTTGATTAGTTCTATGAGCGGTCGGAGATAAAGATTAAACAGGATCGGACTATCCGCCGACCCTTGAGGGACACCCTGATTCACCTGTCGAGTGGCTGATCGAAATGGAGGTAAAGCTACAGCTTGCTGTCTGTTACTGAGATAGGACGTTAACCAACTTAAGGCTAGACCGGTTACTCCCACGCGTTGAAGACGATCCAAGAGAACCGCATGATCAACCGTGTCGAACGCGGCCGACATGTCGAGCAGCACTAAAAAAGCTGACCTGCCCCTGTCGACCCGCGTTCGTAGATCGTCTAACACGGTGACCAATGCGGTTTCAGTGCCGTGGGCCGGTCTAAAGCCAAATTGGGCTGCATCCAGACAGGAATTTATTTCCAGAAAGTTAGACAAGGCTCTCGTGACCCATCTCTCAAGGATTTTTATCACAAATGGTAAAAGCGAGATGGGTCTATAGTTGGCCGAGCATGAAGGATCTAAAGAAGCATTTAATAGTGGAGTTACTATTGCCAACTTTCAACTGTCTGGAACAGTCGCTGTCATCAATGACTGACAGCAGATAGAGTAGAGTGGAGGAAACAACTCATCTTGAAATGCCTTCCAGATCTTATGAGGCATCGGATCAAGTGGTGAACCTGAGGATACTCCGTTGGCCAAAACACCGAATTCCTCTAACGAAAAGATGGGAAAACAAGACAAGTGAAAAGAATCTACCTTGTTGTTGTCCCATACTGGCGCCGAGTAGCAAAAGGATTCCAGGGGGAGAGGTAGTGATGATGCCAGCTGCCCAGGCACTGAAAGTCCACTCAGAATGGTCCTAATTTTCTCCTCAAATGCAAGGGCCAGAGAATCACACAGATCTTGAGAGGTCGGGATAGCTGGGACTGTACAGGATGGATTGGATAAGTTTTTAACCATCTTGAATAGGGTCTGCGATTTATTAGTGGCCTTCCTCAAGGTATCTTCTAAGAACTTTGCTTTAGCACTTCTTAGCTGGGTCTTATATACCTGCAGGGCCACTTTATATGCTACCCTATCCAACTCCTTGTATCCTCTCCTCCAAGTACGCTCAGCCTGTTTACAGCGGATCTTATGCTGTCTGAGATCATCATTAAACCAGGCATTAGCTCCTCTAGGTCTATCCCTCACCCTCCGCAGAGGGGCTAGCTCCTCTAGAGATGTCAGAATTTGCTGACAGAGGGCAGCATAGCTCTTATCCACACTATCCTCCACCAAAAAACCCCTAGGCAGTAAAGTGGGGCGAATCGGCTCTCTAAGAAGACGGGCCCATTGGCGATTAAGTTTAAAGCCACTTGAGTTAGTTGATTTTAACGGAGCAGGCAAAACAATAGACAAATTAATCAATGAATGATCTGTCCAACACTGCTCTAAGACCTCTTTCACTACGACCAATTCCCTCTCGGCAAATACCAAGTCTAGCGTGTGCCCCTTAACATGAGTGGGTACTAAGACCATCTGTATAAGTTGAATGTTAATACACGCTTGACAAAGCTCTCTATAGGCCAGATCTTGAGGGCCACCGGGCCAGAGGTTAAAGTCTCCCAATATTAAAAATTTAGCATGGGAGTTTGAAAGGTCGTAGATCAGATCAACCAGTGCCTGAAGGGAAGTTACGGTCGAGGAGGGAGGTCTATAACATAGCAGCCCTACAATCAAGGTGCCGCCCTGGGCCATGATCGAAAAGCCCATGAGCTCAAACCCTGGCACTTCTTTTACTGCCAGTTCCACAAGGGAGATTGAATCTTTAAAAATGTAACCTACTCCACCTCCCCTACCAGAAACTCGAGGCATGTGTCTTATAAGGTAGCCCGGTGGGCAAGCCCAACCGAGTTCCGGCCCACAGTCCGTCGTGGTCCATGTTTCAGTTACAAATAGTATATCCAGGTGAGAGGATTCTATTAAAAGAGCTATCTCAGTATGATGCTTCACGAAGGAACGAGCATTCAGTAAACCACAGGAGAGAGTCCTGTCAGATGATGAATATAGCCGAAATTGGGCATCGTCCCCCGTACGGAACACTAAGTTATTGCGGTCCTCGCAGTTGTCTACAAGGTTAGTGGCCACGCGGGCACCCGCTCTCGCACCGGGAGCACCCGGGACGCGAACGGGCGCAAACAGGCTTACCTCTGGCGCACCTCCGGCGCGTCTACGGCGCGTCCGCTGCGCGCATCCGCTGCGCGCCTGTCCATACATGCCTATTTATAATATAACGCCGCGCGGGCTTCCGGCTGCTAGAGCCTCTAGCCCCGACCAAGATGGCGCTTACGAGTGGCCCAAGCGTCAGCACCCACCCAAGATGGCGGACGGAGCACCACAACCCCACTAACTAAGTCCCACAAAAATGCGAGTGAGGACACAAATTATAGTGCAGGTAAGCCTAAACTGTGCCCCTGCTTGCTGTCTCAACAAACGCCAGATAATTAACAAAAGCAGCAGCGCGATTTCATACAGCACGATTTAAAATAGTATGCCCAGAAGTATACCAATACTAATAAAAAGCTGTCCAGCAATGCACACGATGGAGAAAAGGTCTGCAAAGCGCTTTCAGAGAGCAGCTTAAGTAAGCTCTCCAATGCGCGGGCTTCCGGCTGCTAGAGCCTCTAGCCCCGACCAAGATGGCACTTACGAGTGGCCCAAGCGTCAGCACCCACCCAAGATGGCGGACGGAGCACCACAACCCCACTAACTAAATCCCGTAAAAATGCGAGTGAGGACACAAATTATAGTGCAAGTAAGCCTAAACTGTGCCCCTGCTTGCTGTCTCAACAAACGCCAGATAATTAACAAAAGCAGCAGCGCGATTTCATACAGCGCGATTTAAAATAGTATGCCCAGAAGTATACCAATACTAATAAAAAGTTGTCCAGCAATGCACACGATGGAGAAAAGGTCTGCAAAGCGCTTTCAGAGAGCAGCTTAAGTAAGCTCTCCAATGCGCGGGCTTCCGGCTGCTAGAGCCTCTAGCCCCGACCAAGATGGCGCATACGAGTGGCCCAAGCGTCAGCACCCACCCAAGATGGCGGACGGAGCACCACAACCCCACTAACTAAATCCCGCAAAAATGCGAGTGAGGACACAAATTATAGTGCAGGTAAGCCTAAACTGTGCCCCTGCTTGCTGTCTCAACAAACGCCAGATAATTAACAAAAGCAGCAGCGCGATTTCATACAGCGCGATTTAAAATAGTATGCCCAGAAGTATACCAATACTAATAAAAAGCTGTCCAGCAATGCACACGATGGAGAAAAGGTCTGCAAAGCGCTTTCAGAGAGCAGCTTAAGTAAGCTCTCCAATGCGCGGGCTTCCGGCTGCTAGAGCCTCTAGCCCCGACCAAGATGGCGCTTACGAGTGGCCCAAGCGTCAGCACCCACCCAAGATGGCGGACGGAGCACCACAACCCCACTAACTAAATCCCGCAAAAATGCGAGTGAGGACACAAATTATAGTGCAGGTAAGCCTAAACTGTGCCCCTGCTTGCTGTCACAACAAACGCCAGATAATTAACAAAAGCAGCAGAGCGATTTCATACAGTGCGATTTAAAATAGTATGCCCAGAAGTATACCAATACTAATAAAAAGCTGTCCAGCAATGCACAAGATGGAGAAAAGGTTCAACTGATATTGAAAGAGTGTATGACCCTTGACCATACCCTTCACATAGCTTGGCTCAGATAAATTAAGAGCAGCTTTGAAAGATTAGGAAGGGCTGAGCTGTACATTAATCCCGAATCGGTAACTAAAAAGGATGCGGGGATGATAAGGGAGTCTTGTAGCAGTTTAAGGAAACTAGAGCGGTAAGAGCTGGAACTGAGAAAACCCAGTGTCTGTAAATTTTTAATGTTGAAAACGACACCACCACCAGAGCCATTTCTCCTGGTGTCTTTTAGTACTTATGAAAGCTTTTTATTGACCAGGTTTCGCCTGGACTTTATTCACTTTTTGTTGGCCGTACGGAGGGGGAGTAGGAGAGGACAGTTGCTAGCACCCTGCGGCTGCGACAATGCGTCTCCACAGGATCTGCTACACTTCATATTATTTTGTACATTTTATGAGGTCCCACGGAAAACCTTTATTGTCTCTATTTTAAAAAGGGTGAATTTTAAGCAGACCCGTCCAGCTCATATCTATTTACAATTGTTGCATGAAGAATGTATTCCCAGTGTTCTTAGTTCCCTAAAATCTGCGGGGAAGGCCAGGGCCTGCCTTGACTAAGTGTTAGTATTGGTCAGGGTTTACTTTTACTCCAGTAATCTATATACATTGGACAAGACCCTGGGACCCATCCTTTTTAAATGTCCTAATTTTTATTCGAGGGTTAAGAGATTATGTATTTAACTTTATACCTCTGGCTTTGAATTATTATAGACCCTTGTGGAATCTAGCTAATTGTATGATGAAATGTGTTACTATTTTATGAATTCTTTTATGTATTGATAACTTTTATGGGTTTAAATGCTGAAACCCAATAAAGTCTATTGATTTGATTTGAATATGTTTTCCATGTGTTTGCATACAAACACAGACACTCCATTTGGACGCTCTTTTAATAGAAATGAACAAATTCACACTAAAAATCGTTACGGTACAGATTTGTTTCTTAACAGGTTGATTCATAAGCAAAATTACTACGTACCTTCACCTGGCCCCTTCCGTCCATTTTCTCTATCTTTCTCTTGATTACTGGATGCGCTTGTCTCTTTGTTTCTTTGTCTGAGAGCAGTCTTGGGATCTGTTATCCACGCCTGATAAACAAACTGAAGGAAGCAAACTCTTTAATTTTTGCCTTTTGTATTACATGCATTTGGAATGACTGAAAATGAATCTCAAACAGTAAAGTGAACAAGATTTTAAAAAATCCCATCTGTAAAGTTGAGCAAACGTTAAAAAAGCACCTTGTAATGGGTAGTAAGCGCTATATAAATACAATTTATACTAAACTATTCCCTCACCCACTGGCAAGTGCTATTTGTACTTGCACTATTTCATTGAACTTGAGAAAGCATTTGGAAAAATCGGAATACAAAATCCCACCTTGTTCTTAAACAAAGCAAAAAGCTGCTTCGAATCATGTGAACTAAAAAAGCATGATACTACGGAGTCAACACATTCCTATATCTACTTCAGCGGACATCAATAATAAACATTCTGCCTCTCCCAAAATGGCCGACACAGACCTGGACAGCTCAACTGTCCAGATGGGTGCTACTTTGTCGGTGGTTACTTTTGCCCACCACAGTTGGCAACTGTCCTTCCCAACTACAGTTAAGGAGCAGCTCTCCAAATCTGGGTGAAAGCTTTCCTGAGTGAAACAACAGTAATTCCTATATTTCTTAGCTATGTTTACAGACAAATGAAATACATTGATTCATTTTAAATAGCAATAAAGGACAAAAGATGTTGCACTTTTGTCTTGTGTGATTTTCATTTCTTGCCAAAAATGAAAATCATTTTAGCGTTAAAGACAAAGGAGTGGTTGGGGAGGGACAAAAATAGTTAATAACAATAGCATGCAGGGATAGCAGGCAACGACAGAAGCACAAAGACATGCATATGAACAATGAAGGAATACACCAAGACAGAAACACACCTGCATCTCGGTAATGCTGGCAGACTCCTGTTAGGATTCGGATGGCGGTATTTTGTTCATTAGTTAGTGGGCACCATTTTTGCCAAAGTGTCCACAGTGGGCCTTCTCTTTCGTTTTAGAAGAAGAAGCGAACTTTGACGTATTATTATTATCTCACGTCAATCAAGTGCTTTGGACACACCAAAAGATTTGTTGCACAAACATATTTTCATTTGTGAATCGTCTTCTTTTTGTGGCTTTGCATGGTTTTGTAAATGCAAACTAATGCAACACAGCACATAGCGCTACCTTGTGTTACGTTGCGTTGGAAAGGCGTTGCATGGATGGATAATGGGTGTTCTCATACATCCACAAATGGATTTTGGCACATTCTCAGATTTACCAAAGTCAGTAAACCTGGCAATGCATCAAAAAATGATGCCTCCCTGAAGCATATGCAACGAGGAGAACTATTGTCATTTCTCCTTGTCACTTCTTTCTATGCATGCTGCATTCTGCAGCACACATAAAAGAGGAATATGCCTCTAAGGATTGTTGTTGTGCAGGAACGTACCCTTTCTGGCTGTAACTCAGACACCTGGTGCAAGGGTGCCTGCGTCGGTGCTAGGCCTTCCAGACAGCAGAAATGCCATATCTTAATAGAAGTAGGACATTTCTACTGCCTCTCTTTCACACAACGCAGCAAAGCAACTTTGCTTGCTGGACTGCATTGAGTGAAATGTATGTAAATATGCCCCTTAGTGTACCACAAAAATAGCTGAAAATTGTTGTTATATTAGAAAATGACGGTTCTAAGGTTAAATGACTACTGATTTAATTTTCACTTGCCTAAAACTAATATTATGCTAGCAGTACACTATTCCTTGAAGATCACATTCACTTACAATGGCTGCCAAAGACATCCTTAGGAATTGTTTTAAAAATGCACATATCGAGAGGAAAAGATGTGTATCCATGGCAACAACTTTGAAATACAATCACACACTTTCATGAACCTTTGGTTTTGACTCTTATTTTTATGGGTTCTCCTTGCTGTCAAGGGAACTTTGGTGTTGTGCATTTTTTTGCGGGTCAATGCAATTAATAGCTACAATAATTAATTCAGTAGACAATTGATACTGATTTTAGGTGTTAACGTGTAACTTTTTTTCAGAGGTCCACTTTTTAAAAATGCAAATACATGGCCTTTGTAGGGAAAGGGTAGTAGAAGCCAGCGGCGGCCGTCATAGGTAAGCGCGGTTTGGCAGGGTGGGGTTGGAGGGCGGTAAATCGACAGACAATGGAATAGGTATAATTAAATAAATAAATAATACCTATTCTGTCATCTATCGGCTTCCCACCCTGCCATGCCCCGCCCTACCATGCTTACCTGTGCCAGCCACTGCTATTAGAAGCACATTTCAAGGTCACGTGTAGCACAGGGCCACGGAGTGCTATAATTTAATATTATCTATTATAATAGGATATGGAGAGAATGAGGAGCGTCTGTGAATTTTAAAGTGACGCAAAACACAATGATATTCTGTGAAATGTTGTGGGATAAAGTGTGACAAGATACTGTGCAAAGTAATTACCGGTAGAGTACAAAAGGGTATTGTGCAAATCTGTAAGAGATTAAGTCCATCAATATATAATCTGAAACCATGAAGCGCTCACTTGGGGAAATGAAACAAAATGATTCTAGGGTACATTAGTCATGAGAGGTAGACTAATTCAGTATAATTCACAAATCATGAATGGTAACATGCAACAGGATATTGAGTGATACTATAACATGGAGAGTATATTTGAAGACTGTTCTAATCCATGGAAGTTTGGGTGTATGAGGATAGTATTCAACACTGTAAAATGTATGGCGATTTAGGATTTTTTAAAATCCTTGGCAGTGTAATGTGTGAAATTCTGAGAAGGTGAAGTGAATTAGTAAATTGAGCCAAACTGTGAATGGTATAGTGCATCAGAATATTACACAAAAGTCAAAGGGGTAGAGTCAACAAAATATTGTGTGAAACCATGCACTGTGAAGTGCAACAGGATTTTGTACGAACAGGAGTGGTAGAATACAGCAAGCTAATGTGCAAAACAGTGAGAGAGAGATTGCACCGGGATATTGTGTGTTATTGCCAGAAGTAGACTGCATCATTATATTGTGTCACTGCTGGAAAACCTTCATTTTGGGAGAGTAACCGGTGGGAGTGAAAGGAAATAGGAGAAGGGAAACTGAGAGAGCAAATCCAAATAGAAAATCTGTTTTGTCTAGTGCATTATGGCGAATGTGTGACATCATCATTTGAAACATTGTTGGATGTTCTTGCAACAACAACTTACTTCGACTTTATCTTCAGTGTAGTACTGGCTTAAGATCTAGGTATTTTAAAGCACACTCTGCATGTATCAGGGGGAATCGACACCATGAGGTAAGACCAGAAAACTCTACACAATGTGTAGAACGAAGTCAACATCTGATACAAAATTGAAAAGAAAACTGCTAGAAAACTTGTTTATGTGTTGCATGAAGAGGTTACATTTTACTAGACCAGCTTCCTAGGAGAGATCACCAGAGCCGACATGACGCCCTATTGAGGCAAATAAAAGGGAGGCACCACCATAGTTGAAGGTATGCCAGTAGCTCGCATTAGCCACAGAGATCATCGGGAGCATTAACTACTCTCATGTCCACAGCAACGGAAGTACATCTCAGTGTTTTTACTGGACGGTCTAGGAACACATGCAGCTTGATATCAACCTTTTCACACAACAAAGACATTAATGTCAATGGGACACAAGACAAAATCTGCATTTCCACTTTTCAGAGGTTCTCTTGTGAGAAGTCATTATTAGAAATGATTGAACTGCAGTACAACAATTTCGACTTCCAGCTTCCAGATCCAACTTTTTTCTTTTGTGTTTTTTTTTTTTTTACTTTTATAAAACTCATGTTTTCTCTCAGATAAAGAGAAAATGCAGAGGATGAAAGCAATGGGAGGAGGCCAACCTTCTAAAATACTACAAAGGGGGTAGGTCACACTACACATACGAGTAAAATGATGGAAATACCTTTCCAGCTCTGATCAAATACTGTAGAATAGTTTTGGGCAGTTTAAGGATAGATTTTGGCAAGGCTATAAGGGCTGAAGCAAACTTTCCAATAGCTCTCTATAAAGAAGGACAAAGCAAGAGGCGTTAGTGGAACATAAACACATGATGGCTGTAGGCATGTCTGCTTGACTGCTACAGCTCGTGATTAGTACAGACAGATTTACATTTATTGGAAACCAATGGTAGACGCAAGTGTGCTTTACTGTAAGCTGCAAATGTGGTAACGATTGAACGTCGTCACGTCAGAGCGGAAAAAACTCTGCATTGTCTCAGACATAACAAATCAATTGGAGATTATCCAAACATTATCTCCAAGTCAATAAATGTAAACTGTGAAATAATTACAAGAAAATGCATTGCCTCCTACAAACATGCTACTTAGCAGAGCTCTGACAATTAACAAGGCAGTTATTAGTAGAAACTGCTATAAATATTTAGTTAATCCATTGTGAGCCTTCATCTTAGTAGTTTGCATGACATGACAGAATTCTGGAAGTTGTTAATGTTTAGCTGAAACATTTAGCATGCATGTTCCATTCGTTTCCATTCACATTCATTGATTTACTCTGCATTAGCGTACTGCGCATCCACTAAACCAAGAATCCAGCACTTACGGTAACAAGCCAATTGATGTTTCTAACTCACATTTCACATCAGGCTCCATCCGTAGGGAAAGAATAGTTACTACAAATCAATAGCTTTGCATTATTCATTCTTAGGGACCCTTAAGGGTAGAACTTATAGAAAAGCAGTGGTATTTCTTGAGTGGACAGGTGAGAGGGTAGTGATTCTAAGCAGAATGATCTGGTAACTTCCAACATTGAGAGACCAGTAGCTTCCTGCAAGAGGACCACAGTGCATACATCAATGTCTTACTTTCTGACCATCTTCCATTTGCAAATGTGTTGTAAGTTGATATTTTTTCCAGTGTGCTCCTTCCATTACTCCAAAATATCTAATGCAAATAGCATTCACCTAACCCTGAGATCCAACTGACAGATCATCTCGCTAGTACAGACAAATATTCTTTACACATTACAAAATATGAAAAGGTAAGCCAGAAGAGTTAAGTTGAACAATGAGTCCAGAATGATACTGAGCACATACATTAAACACTGGTCTCTTAAAAATAAACAATTTGATGATTTATGCTGCTTTTGAGGCGAAGAAATGCCTGACTGAAGCACATGGCAGCTGAACTTGCCTGGAATACAATGACACAAAATGATTTGGCTAAGAAAAATCTACACTATACACAATCAGTATGAAATTTGGATTATCTTTGTGACCACAACCAGAGTGCTCTTCAGCTTCAATACTCCGTATATTTGCATTTCTCCATTTTAGGATGGTTAACCGCAGAACCTACCACAGTTGAAAGTATCTAATGAGTATTCAGGGTCATTCCACTGCTTGGCGGGTCTCAAACTATAGCTCTGTTCAATATAATTGAAATTCATTTACTATGAACTGCATTAGGAGGATATTGGCTGCATGTCAACTTCGCATGTTTATGATTGGCAGATAGAAACACTTTGACTACACAGACAGACCCCACACACACAAGCAGATATAGAAGCACCCATGCATGCACATATCCCCAATGTGGTTTGCATGACCTGCTTCGACGGACATGTTAAACTATTTGATTCGATCCCCTTCAGAGACAAATGAAATCCTACAATGGGAGCTAACAATACTCTTTATTCTTCACTACCCATACAGTCAACAATGAAAACATTCACAATGTAAAACTCACCAGGCAGAATATAGCAATGCCAAACAAAAAGGCCCCCTTCACTTGTTTTCTCTTTGCAACATAGAAAAAATAAAGTTCTGAAGAAAGCTTTATTTTTGAGTTTAGTTTAACCTGTTTGTAACAAGTGAAGGGAATTAAGCAATGCCTAAACAAGCAGCATTGCAGGCAGGTAAGCAATGACCTTTCGTTCTGACACTCAGCCACCTCATGTAGAGTTAAATGGTAGAGAGACGCCTGGGCAATGGAGCAAAATGGTACACACACAAATATGGCAGGTTGTGTCCCTTCAGGGAGCCCTGTCAGTAGAGCATCAACACAAATAGCACCGGACCTAAAGCAACTGTACCTGGAAAGCAGACTTCCTTCGAGGGTCATCTTCATCCTTCTTCTCATCGTCCTCCTCTTCTTCACTGTCCGTCTCAAACAAATAATAATCGCCACTTCTGACCACTAAGTGAGACAAAATATTTGCTTATTTCTTGAAGCAACTTTTTTGTTTCCTAATCTCCCCATCAGGTACGTATGCAGAACGCTGCACTAACGAAAGTGTTGAGTGACAGTTGATGCAGAAGAAGCTAGTGACAAGATGTGAACAGCAATCCAGATAGTAACAAGTACAGAAACTACTGTCTTTCAAGACTGAACTTAAAGAAAAGAGCACAAGAAGAAAAATGATAACGAAAAATTGAGGTATGGGTGTAATGTGTTGTAGAATCTTAAACTATTAATTGTAGTTTTTTTTAATTGTACACACAATGTACAATTTGTAAGACTAATGACTGGAGATCTTTTGCCATGTAGACATTAAATCAGACAAAACTAATGGCACGTGAATTAAAAAAGTGATGTCAATTGGAAGAGATGTGTGTATTGAGAAGCACAGTGGTGCAGCAGGGAATAGATCATATTGTGCAATTGACTTAGAAACGTTGTGCATCATTGAATACATGTAAATGGTTGTGTCGCCTAATCATCGGCTAGAAAATTTAACTATTTCACCATTGCAAGATGTCATTTGGATAAGGTGACACCATTATTGATACTATATACTGTTGTGTAACTGGAACGAACACACAAAAGGTGGGCTAAAATCTGCTCAGAAATGTTTCAAATTTGCGTGAGTGAATTGAGTAGGGCTCCCAATCCTCCACAAATTAGTATGCAGAAAAATGAACTCTGCCTTATATCCTTGAACAGAAAAATGTACAATTGTTCTAACAAAGTAACCGGCCTCAATGACTGAAGAAAAGAGAAATAAAAATCAAAATGGTATAAGGAGCAAGAGAGAAAAAGTAGATTGATACATTACTTTGCCCAGCATTAAAGGCTGTTGAAGTAATGCTTCATTTGAAGCTTGAAGAGTTGCATAAATAACTACAGAAACATAAAATACTAGAGGGGAGCAATACTGATATTCTTCAAAAGAACTCAACATTTAACCCTCATTATAAGACCATGAAATTAGCAACAGCTCCTGCACAATTCAATCATACTTTCTTTAGGGATGGTCTGGTTGATTTAGTCTGGCTATTGTCATACTTTATCAGAAAAGCATAATTTCTTTAGTCTCTTGAGGTAAACCAAGAACAAGTGGCAAGAATTGTGAAGAATATCTGAAAAAATCCAATTATTGTGTTCAAGAAAAATGATCATCAATCCAGATTTAACAGACATTTTTAAATTAGACTAAAGAATGAAAAAGGAAAGCCCTTTTAAAATGAATACTGTTAACAAGTGGGTTGATTTGGGTGTGCTATTCAAATTTCATATGTCTCTGGAGTTAAATTTAACTTGAAAATTTGTACTGTATTAAATACAATTTGTAGTGCCACTGTGACAGAGGTCAAGTGAAAAAGTATGATTGAATAGCAATAACGTACTTGTGTTTGCAAACATCAGTAGAGGGCAAGAAAGATTCTCGATGCATAGAGATCTAAAGGTTGCCAGAGCAAGCATATATACATTGTACTTTACAAAATACTTTATATGATATACACTACTGCATGTTACAGAACACAAAGTTCTACATTATTGCACAGTTAAAGAGTTTGGAACAGTGCACACCTAGTTGTTTTTCTAAAATGCCCGCTGTCCAAGAAGATTGTCATAATGAGGGTGAAATGACTGAGAAACACCACCAAAGGCAATACCTTTTTACATGGTGCTCCTTTATACACAAATTAAACATTACTCATATATAAGGCCCCACTAGATTAGTGATGTAGCTCCCTATTTATGCACACGGAGAGAGGGCCCAATTCACTAAAGATGACAATGGCAGGTCCCAAGCTCTACTTGTTATTAAATAGTCAACCTTAGTGAATGGGGTCCCCAAAGAGACCTGATCCGATTTCTCAAAAAACTGATTTTTGAACATCACAGTAAAATAAATAGTTAATAATCATAGCTATGAATAATAAATAAAATGAAACCCATCATCTTCTACTTAGGTTTTGAAAAATGATAGTTCTATCTAAAGTAGCAAAGTGCCCTTTAGAAATGGAACTGTAGGCACAGTTTACTTGTGACTTGATAGATTGGGCAAGATAGTGCGTTTGTTGTTGCATATGAAATGCAGAATTTTAGATACACACACAGAATGAAAACATCCGCCTATGACAGTTGTGTCCTGTATGGTAGTATTTTTTTCGATTAGCATTATTTTTTTATGCACTAAGGGAATTACAATCAAAAGACTGCATTATTGCTGAAGAGTCATTCATTTAACAGTAGATAAAAATAAGCTGGTGTGGGCCTAACCTGTGTACATAAGATATAAGATATTAGGCATAAAAAATATCAAGAGAAGATTCTTCAAGGTTAGCAAAAGAAAAGGGATACCATTCCATTGAATAGCGTGCACACTTTCCTACCACAGTAATACGTCCTAGAATGGCTTGGGGTCAAAAGTTCAACACATGGCACACTGAAGTGCTACATCTTCCTATGAAGATGTGTCTTGCCACAGAATCAGTGCTTCCAACACTGCTCAAGGCAATCTGTCACTCTGGTAACAGAGCAACGTCACCCTTTCAGTGGTTGTGATTTTGGAGATGAGGGTGCATATTCGTGGTGAGAAAGAAGGTCTCTTTGTATCTGGTAGCGGGCAAAAGCTATTTTACGTGCTGAGGAGAGCAAAGGCAATATACACCTAGGGATAACTCTGGAGTAAGGTTACCATATGACTCCATATCAATAGGAACACTGTCTTCCAGTCCTTACTACTTGTTCAACAACTCAGTGCATTCTCAGGGGAGAGGTCCTTGTACATCTCAATTCACTCCTAACATTCTAGACCACAATTTTAGAAGGTAAATACAGAGCCCTCATAGCATAGAGTCATCGGATGGATTACTCTGTGGCCTACTCCGGGTAGGTCTCACTCTACACTTTTGGGGCAAATGTGGCAAGGGTGTCCTTTGGGACTTTTACAAGGGTTGATAAAAGACGTTTTATAAAGAAATAGATGCACCAGGTCTCAGCTTTCTTGTGGCTGAGGTGCAACCTGGGCCATCATATTAATGGCATAGTTTGCACCTCACAATCTACGTTTTGCTTAGCCGATAGTATCAAGCACTGTGACCAGGACCTGTTTCCTGTTCCTGAAGAATGATTGATTCTGCAAATAGGTCCAATAAAAAGTCTGCTTAGCATCAAAGTTTAACAAAACTGTGTTGGTATCATTCTATTGAAGGAATAATTAAGCTTTTGACTCTGAGAGAAATAGAATCTGCCTTTGCAGGCCTTCCCATGCCTAGAAACCTTGTCAGACTCAGTCGACTATCAATCATGAATTGGTCTGTTAGTATCAGGCGGCATGGAACTAAAAAGAAGTGGCACCTAGGACCAGCAATAGGAATAAACAACTTCACTCATGTTTCAGACTTGTTGTTGGAGCGGTGTAAGAGGGCAGAAGTGGTCAAGATAATAGAGAAGAGATGCCAGACACATTTAGGCCCTCATTTTGAGTGGCATCTTAATTCGAATGTGGTGAGTAGCAGAAGTTACTGGCCCTAGCTTAATTATACATTTTATCTTTCACATAAAGTTTTCAGCTGCTGAAAACAACTGAAATCTTGTGAATGTCAGGGGAAAATTGAGGAATACTAGGGGAACCAGACCCAGAATTACCAATCCCTTTGGCAATTCCTCATTTCTTAGTGGACTGTCAAGGTCCAAATCATAATGGACCCAATTTTCTACACCACCGGAGTTATTGGCAAATCTGTATCAGTAACTCATGGAGGGGGGGGCCTGGTCTATTTTCCGGGCCACTGATAATGAGGCTCCTAATATTGTGAACCTATGTGTCACCACTCCACAGCCCTTCATTCCCACACTGACCCCAATTGATGAGGATCAGGCAGTGTTGTGGGTGAAAAGGACCTAAGCAAAACACAGAGTACAGGATGTCTTTCTGTCCAGCAGTGGATATCACCCTTCTTCTACCCTCATTGTTGACAGTGACTACAGGCAGATGAAGCTGGCTACTTGTTTTGTGAGACATCACAATGGACTCCTGGGTGCAAAATAAACCTCCACCAACATTCTATCCGTATTTCTGAATGCTAATGTGATGGAGATAGCTTGGGCATCTAAGCCATGCAGGGATACAATTGTGTTAGGATTAATTATGATAAAGACAAGAGTTGAGATATATTTCCATAAAAGAAATGGCTTATTTTGGTATGCTAATTGATCAGCACTTTTGCCTGGGTTAATTGTATCAAGACAAAGCACAAACATCCTAAATGATTGATGATTAGGAATGGTCCTAGTGCTGCATGATCCATGGCTATATTTGCAAGCAGATTCAATGCTGCACAGAAGTGGTAATGGCCATATTAAGGGGGCACACATGCTGCCAACAAGTATGGAAGGAATGTTCCCATTCTGTGTGGTATCCATCATAGAAGAATCAAAACCCTGGGGCCCACTTCCTAATGGACTACACCCTCTTTAGAACGCCGCCCTTGGGAGTCGAGCATTTTGAGGGCTGGAGCAAGGTGCTGCTATTTAGAGGGAGAACACATTCTGAGCATAGTTCATTTTAGACATAACCTACTTTCAGTTTCATGACATAAAAAGTGTTGGAAGTTTTCCACAGAGAGCCTTATAAAGAGGGTGTAGGATAACTGCATGGAAGATACAAACAGCAGTTTGCCGTGCAAAGATCAGTTTAGAAGTTAATTTATAGGTATTGTAACACTTTGTAAAGTGCACAATCAAGTGTTTTTCCGTATCACACAAGCCGCTGCTAGACAGAGTGCCAAAGCATGGCCAGGCCAGTCAATGACACATACTATTAGAAAGGGATATTAAAGAAACAACGTAACAATTCACTTTTTCCAGAAATTATTATTGATAGGATAGAAGAATCGCCATTAAATGCAATGGATTTATGTGTGGGTGTATGAGACGCTGTTTATAGGGATGGATTTTTTCTTGCTTAAATAATGCAAATTTATATCTAAATTGCACTGTATTATCAAAATGCATGTCACCATAACATAATCTATTGGCAACTTAGCGTTTGCAGTCATCCATTATATAGTATGGATAAAATCTAAATGTGGCGATTCAATGATCTTGGCTTCTAAAAGCTGAAATACAAAAAAGTTAACTGCAAATATTGTTTTCATGCTTGTGTGAAAAATTGCTGAAAACAAGGCCCTCCTTCACTGTCCTAAAAAAACAGCTGGGCTGAAGGTAACACTTGGGTGGCTCTCACAGAAGGGATCAATTGAAGGCAACACTATGCTTTTGAATTCTTCCTGAAAATGTGCATCCATGCAGTTATCAGAAGCCATGTGAATTTTGCACAAATGTAGGCACATTAGTAAACCAGGCCCTGGAGGTTTTGTTTTACACCTTTTTCTTGTGCTCTCAGACCCTCCATTGAGTCACAACTGTTAAACCATGCAAAAACAAACAGGGCACAGAGATGGTTCAATTCTGGTCAAGGATATAAGGGTTAGATCCACGTAATTGACAGATGAGTGAGAAAACCTACTGGAAGCATGATCAACCCATGGCCGCCACCACAGCTTTTTTTTGCCCTTGGCTTTCTCTTTCTCTGCTTCTCCTAAAACAAAATATGGTCAAACATTAATTTTTCAAAATTAGAAATACTTTTTTAAAACCTCATTTCAAGATTTAAATCAAAGAGACCAAAGCGGAATGGAAATCAATGTGATACACTCAGTGGGAAATATATATGGTGGTAAAAATAACAGCCATAATGTATTTCATCTTAAAAACCTCTATTCCACATATGTACACCCCCCCGCACTTGCCCACATTGGTTATACCTTGCTGTGTCATCCAACAAGCATAGAAAGAGATTATACATTGATCGATAGAGGGATGGATTGGGAAGGACAGAGCACCAGGCCCAGTTATGACTCTCATACAACATCAACTGTACATGCACTCCTGTGAGCCAACCATTATCCTATCTAGATACTTTGACGCATCTAGCTGACCAGGCATTTGAACTATTCAGTCAAAGGTCACTGCAACACTAGATGTTCCCAACTTAGCACATTAAGGTGATTGCTGGATTATTCTTCTTAAAAAAAGGCACAGTATTGTCTCACATGTCATTCATTCGATCAGATATAGGGTTCCTCCCATCCATAGCATGCTCTTTTTACAAACACAAAATGTTAGTATCTTTTCAGATTCTAATAGGGCTAAGAGAAGAGTGGGCAGTGCTGCATGGATCAAATTGATGACACTACCCGAAGGCTTTTCTGGACCTAATCGTCCCACCGGCTTCTCGATCCTCAGGACAGATAGGCCTGTCAAGAAAGGTGGCAGTCTAGCCATGATATATAAAAACGTCCTTAATCTCTCCCTTCTAAAAGACACTGACCACCGAACCTTTGAATACCTTGGTGCTGAACTCTTGATACAGGTTGCGCCCCCATCTGACTGCACAACATCTACCACCCGCTGGGTGAACCGCTTCTCTTTACCGAAGAACTGTCTGACTTCATCTCACTATCCTCTCTTTCAAACTCCAAAAATCTCTTCCTAGGAGATTTTAACATCCATTGGAACAATGTAGAGGATCCCATAGTCATGCGCCTCAGTAACCTCCTAGAGATTAATGATCTCAAACAACTATGTCAACATCCAACCCTCATCAAAGGAGCAATTCTTGACGCTATCATTTCTGACAGCGACCTTACGTCCCTTACCAGAATAATTCCCACTGACTGGTCAGACCATCACCTCATTCTTTTTAAGATCGTAACTAATCCCGCTCCCCCAACAAAAATCTCCAAACCCTTAAAATGGACCAGAAACCTTTGTCAAATTCCCACAGACGTACTTGAATCTGAACTCCAAGCCAAACTCCTGCTCACCCCTCTCTCCCACAATGCCAACGAGCTCACTGAGCATTTTAACAAGACAATCATTGAGGTGCTGGATTACTTAGCCCCTCCCAAACTAAAAAAACTAAGAAACATCTCATCCAACTCTTGGTTCAACTCCGATCTAAATAATAAAAGACGTTCTTTTAGACAGACTGAAAAAACATGGAGACAACACCCCTCTCCCTCCCATCTAGCACTCCTCAGATCAGCAAGATCGAAATACAAGAAACACATCTTCAAGGAAAAGGCTAGTTTTCTTTCGCTCCCAGCTTGATCGTGCCAAAAATAGGCCCAGAGAACTGTCCAATATTTTTAGAAAACAAACATCATCCGCCCTCCGGAGCTGATTGCCTCCTCAGAGAGAGATGTGCAGAAATTGCCAACTTCTTCTCTAAGAAAATCACCAAAATCGAGCAATCTTTCCTCACTACCCCTGCCTCTCCTTCCCTTCTACCTGCAGGTGATATCTTTTCAGTCCTCCCGCCCATGTCGACCCCACCCCATCATCCCAGCACTCCAACACATAGTCCTGTTTCTACCTCTCCTGATTCCTTCCCCTCCATCTTACAGCTGAGAAATAATGCCTCCTGGCAAAATTTCCATCCTGTCACAGGAAGTCCTCAACATCATCTCCAAACTTAAGCCTTCTTCGCACTCCAAAGATCCCCTCCCCCCAGCCTCGTCCATGACCTCAAACACATCATCGCCCCCTACTGGACTTCAATCATTAACTCCTCCTTTGCCACGGGGTGCGTCCCTGACTCTCTCCAGCTCGGTCAAATCACTCCCATCCTCAAAAACCCATCAGCTGACCCGAATGACCCTAACAACCTTCGCCCCATTTCGAACCTTCCACTGCCATCTAAAGTCCTGGAAAAATTTGCTCTCCTACAACTCGACAATCACATCAACAATTTCCACCTACTTGACCCGTTGCAATCCGGTATCAGAAAAGGATGCAGCACGGAAACAGCCATGCTCAAGATTGTCGACGACCTCCACCAGCTCCTTGACAATGGGGAGTCCTGCCTTCTCATTCTCCTTGACCTCTCCGCTGCCTTCGATACAGTTAACCACGCCTCACTACTTAACTCACTCAAAACCCGTTTTGGCATCAACGGTCTAGCCCTCAAATGGTTCTCCTCCTTTCTCCAACACAGAACACAACAAAGCAAAATTAAGAACTTCCTCTCCAACCCCACGCCGGTCCCCCTAGGCGTACCCCAGGGCTCCATTCTCTCTCCCTCCCACTTCAACCTCTTTATGGAACCCCTTACCCTCATTATGAAACAAGCAGGAATTAACTACCCTCTCTACGCGGACGATACCCAACTGTAATACAAGATCAAATCCCACTCCAATATTCTCCACCTTAACAATGCCCTGAGTATGATCCAATCCTGGTTCTTCTACAATCACCTCAAACTTAACCCTAATAACACCGAAATCATTCTCTTCTCACCCAAAAACAACAAGCTCCCCATCCAAGGCTGGCTCTCTGACCTCAATACCCTGAACTGCTCGCACTCCTTATCTAACTTAGCAAAATCACTTGGCTTCAATATCGACAATAAACTCACTCTTAACAACCACATTAAGAATGTGTCAAAAGGAGCTCTCTGCACCCTCTGGCATCTTAAAAAACTCAAACCCTTCATTCCTTCTGACGACTTTAAATGGGTTGCCCAATCCCTAGTCCTCTCTAAAATAGACTATGGTAATGCTATCCTCACTGGAATACCCAAAACACACCTTGCCCACCTCAGATCTGTGTTTAACTCTGCCGCCATTCTAATCACCGACTGCAAACGCTTCGACCACATCTCCCCAGCCCTCAAGGCCCTAAATTGGCTCCCCGTCGAGGGAAGATCTGCATACAAGACTGCCTGCATTACACACAAAGCCCTCCACTCACAAACCCCGCTAAATCTCTCCGACAAACTTGAAAAAGCAGGCTGCTCCCGGTAGACGAGAAGCTCAAATGCTCTACCTCTCGTCCCCCCTTATCAAATAGGAGTTCCACATAATCCCGCTTCTTCTCGGGAAATGCCCCGATCATCTGGAATGCCCTCCCCAGAGACCTGCGCTGCAACCCCTCGTACCACAGCTTTAAAAAATCTCACCTTCTCTGCAAATACTGGGGTCCGTAATCGCTGCATTCAATCCTTTATTCATCCCCCGTTATTCATTCTCCCTGACAGTCTTTTTCTGCACGACTCTTCTCCCCTCTTTCGTCCTCCTTGACTTTTTTCTCCACTCTAATGCTACCCTTCCCCTTTTAACACTCACCTCAAGCTCCTCCTCAATTCTCCCCCAAACTCGTTGCTCCCTTCTCCTCTCTTTTGCTCCCTCCCACCGTATTTCACTCGATTTTTCTTCGCTTCCTCACTTAACAGCCCCGATCTCTCCCTCCCCCCTTCCCTAATATGATCTGTGCTGCATGTTTCGGACAATGTATATTTGATCAGCCCAATCCCATTTAACTGCATAAACGAAAGCCTTGTCCCGGGTAAACAACCCTTCTTTAGCTCCCTTGCCTTTTTTATTGTTTCTGTGTTAATTGTTCTGTAGTGACATTTTCGTTCTATTCATGGTCATAATTGTTAATCTTTTTGCTTATTTAAGAAGTGTTTTTTGTTAAATGTGTAATGTCTGTATATTGTCTTGTTCCCGCTGAATCTACTGTACTGACTGGAATCTTAATGCTCATGTAAAGCGCTATGCTACCCCCGGGTCTTGAAGCGCTATATAAAACTTTTCAAATAAATAAGTAACTACCCAAAGAAGAGTTCAGAAGCTTTGTTGCGTTTTTGACTGGTGGACGCCATTAGGAGCTTAAATAGAAATGAATGGTAATGTAGAATAGAAAGCAGAAAGTGGAGTCAAGGTAGACTAAAGTGAAAAAGTGTGGTTATTACAATGGATTGGATGTTACTGCTAGTTTGTAGGCTCCTAGAGATTCTCATTTGTATTTAAGATCATTAAACGTGGTAAAGGGAATTTAATTGGTCCGAGAGTCATCATAGGCTAACTGCAAACCAAGGTGATAAACTTGACTGAATCTTGACCGAATGGCATTTAAACAGTGTCATCTAAAGATTCGCCCTTATGTGACGAAAAAAGTAGTCACGCTTCGGTTCAACTATATTTAGAGCAAGCAGCTGGGAATACAAAAATGGGTTAATTTATATCAGTGGGAAAATGAGAAGTGCATATTTTGCGCAAGGAAGTCTCTAATGATGGTTCTGTGTGCCTGTGAGTGGATCTTGTTCCTGCAGAGAGTGAGGGGGCTAACAGGGAGGTAATAGGAATGAAATGCAGTAGGGAAACATAAGGGAACTCAGAAGGCACAAGCCATACCTGGATGTTGAAAGAACATCTACATATTTGCCAGTGGGAACACTTGGAGGTGGGCATTTTGTGAGGAAGAAGGGTTATGACACTGGGAAGGCCCCTGGAAAACATTTTACCTTTGGATTTCCGAACTAAGCTTTCACTAGCTTCCTCAATGTGAACTCCCCCTTGTAAGCAGGTAGTATCAAGACTTTTGACCAAGGCCTCAGGGAATCCACTTCATATAAAATTTGGTTAGATTCTAACTTTTTTGCAATATAACCTCCAATATCATATTTCTAGCATGTGTCTGGAGAAGGTGGTTTCATTCCAGGTGAACTTGTGGAAGAAACAAACTTTTCAAGATAATAATGTGCATTGTGAGGTTTTTCAGAAAGACATTAGAATCATACAAATGTATGCAAACCATGCCTGAATATATTAACTGAAAAAACCAAAGGTTACAGGGACGTTATAATTAGGCTCAGATGTCACTCGTACAAAACCATTGAAATTCAGCATGTATAGATACCTGAGCTAACTATAACGTACGCCCCCACAATGCATTGCTTAAGACCTCACACATTACATCACTCATGACATGGTCAGTGACATCACTCATGACATCACTGATGACATCATCTAGTGAGTGTAAGTGTTTTTTAAAGGTTTCTTAGTCTTAAAGATAATTACTAAGCTACAGCCTAAGTTAAATTACTATTCTTTCTGTACTAGTAATCAGTGATACTGTTTCAAACATATGTCATCTGAGTGGCTTTGTGATTGTCTGTATTAGTGTGTGAGTAGGTGCCTTAGAGGCTGTATGGGTATGTGAGTCGGTGTGTGAATGGCAGTATAGAACTGTCACTGGATGTTGAGTGGCTGTATAGGTCTGTCAATAGCTACATGATTGGCTGTATGGGTCTATGAATGGGTTTGTGAGGGTTTTCTGGGTGTGTCAGTGGCTATGTGAGTGGTTGGATGGGTGTGTGAGTGTGTGTGTGAGGGGTTGTATGGGTATGTATGTGGGAGTGTGAGTGGTGATATGGTTATGTGAGTGGGAGTGGGTGTTTTATGGGTGCATGAGTTGTTGTATTGGTGAGTGAGTGGGTGTGTGAGTGGCTGTATGGGTGAGTGAGTGACTTATGGGTCTGTGAGTGGATATGTGAGTGTCTGTCCTAGTGACTAAGGGGCTGTGTGAATGGCTGTATGGGTGAGTGACTGTGTGTGTAAGTGGCTGTATGGGTGATGCAGTGGCTGTTTGAGTGGGTGTTTGGTTAACTGATTCATTGTGTGAGTAGCTGTGCTGGAGAGTGAGTGCTATATGAGTGGATGTATGGGTGAGTGAGTACATGTGTGAGCACTTGTATGGGTGTGTGAGTGGATGTTTGAGTGGTTGTATGGGTGAGTGTATGGGTGTGTGAGTTGTTGAATAGGTGACTAAGTGGGTGTGTGAGTAGCTATATGGGTGAGTGAGTGGCTGTGTGAGCAGGTGCATGGGAAGTGAGTGGCTCTATGGATCAGTGAATGGAAGTGGTTGTGTGAGTGGGTCTATGAGAGGTTGTATGGGTTTATGAGTGGTTCCGTGGATGATGTCATCAGTGATGTAATTTGAGATGTCAGAAGTGATGTCACTGACCATGTCATGAGTGATGTAATATGTGAGGTCAAAAGCAGTGCATTGCAGGGGCGTAAGTTATAGTTAGCTCTGCAGAATGTGTTTACCGGTTTGCACCAGCACTCACCTCTAGTTTGACAGCATTGTGACTGGAGGTTAACGTTCTAGGTCCTTATCACAGCCCAACTGCTGTGGTCCCTCTACTATGTTTGATTATGACTGCTCCACTTTGATTGCAGTATCCGCCCCCTCTACTCTTTGGTATTTATCATTGGGTAAGACAAAAAACACCCTAACATGGCCCCTCATGCTGATTGATGCAGCACAATCGCAAACGCTTGCGAGCAAGCACTTGTGCTACATGCAGCACGCATGACAGCAGAGAAGGCTGATTCCAGGGCTCTTGGAATTTGCAAGGCCACAGGAAAATAAAGGAAACATGCACCAAGGATATGTGGATAAGTGTCTCCTGTGGTGGGTGGAGGAAACCAGAGACGCACTTAAAATGTAGGAACAAGGGATGAATAGCACAGAATATGTAGAAGTCAGTGAAAATAGACAGGAACAGAGTTTCTGTGATTTTAATTTCACTATTAAATGAAAGACTACTTTTTACAAATATTTCTGTACTTGCAGTACTACCCTTTTATATTAAATCATGTGTGTATTTATTTAAAATTTGCTGTAGAACAAAATTACAAGACGGTTATTGCAATGTGTCCTTGATTTAAATGTTGAGATTGTCTGACAGCATCAAATATGATGTGGAAGAAATAGAGACCAAAACATGTTGAAAGTAAAACTAAGTAGCACGTAAGTAAAAGGCTATGATTTCTTAAGCGTGAGAGTGAGACAAGGTGTGGTATGAGTTGCCATCTTTCAAAAACACCATGTAAGGGGTAAACCTGGACATTAGGTATATTGTCTCTGGGACATCTTTTCTTCAACAGCATCTGAAGATGTTAGACTGCTTTTTTTTTATATAGATACTTATGGCCTTTGTCTTTCTGAATCAAATGATTGCTGAGAGCATTAATATGCATGCCCTCCGCATCATAAGGTAAGTCTGGCACCTTCAATTGCGCCAGATTAGGAGGATGCAGGTGATGAAAAAAACAAAGAGCGCAAATACCAGACCTGCCAACCATTTAACTACAAATTGATTGCTGATTTAAAGGTTTTACTGGATTGAGTATGTGCAATTCAGAGCCTTCACACCTAGCCCAGATTCAGGACAAGGAACGTGGGGCACCCCACCAAACTAGTCCTCACTGCAGAGTACCAGGTGCAGGACTGCAGAGCTTTGCTCAGGGGCAGCAAACTAAGTCATAATCACAAGTGGCGAGCAGAAAACATACCACCTCAACTGTCACACACTAAAACAGGGGCAGGCAAAGAGCAGACCCACACACTTGGCCCTGTCTTACCAACACACCACTGACTCTCCTGCACAGTCGACAAGTGTCTTTTTCAGTCCTGTGCTGGCCACGGAGATTCCATTACTATACCAACAACCCACAGAGAAGATCCAGTCCACTATCACTGATCCCTTGGCACTGACGCCACTTTAGGTTCTGGCTCGGGCTGTTCTATCAGGCGTGCCATTCTGCACCATGTCTCCTCTGCAGTACAAAGAAATTGGGAGGAGTCGTACCTCGAAGGAAGGCTTGGGTGAAATGTATTCCATGCTGACCCCACAGCATCACAGCTGGAGAGGCAGCTTCTTCCCTGCACTGTGGCAAAACCCGAATTTGTCATTTGCTGTACAATTAGGGCACGTAATTTGGCTTTTTAAAGTCGTGTAGGACTGGGTGACAGACTTCTGCCACACGGAACTCTGCTGAATTTCAAGGAGTTTTCAGGTAACTCTGTGGAATTCCGAGGAGTATAACTCCGCGAGTTCCGCCCACCCCTAACTGTAACCTGTAACCTTTGAGAGTGGGTGTGTGAGTGGCTGTATGGGTCTGTGAAAGGGTATATGAGTGGGAGTATGGGTCAGTGAGTGGGTGTGTGAGTGGTTTTGTGGATGTGCGACTGGGTGTGTGAGTGACTGTATGGGTCGTGATTGAGTGTGTGAGTGGCTGTTTGGGTCTGTGAGTTGATGTGAGAGTTGCAGAATGGGTGTGCGAGTGGGTGTCTGAATGTCTGTATGGGTGTATCAGTAGCTGTGTGTGTAACTGTGCCAGAACAGTACCTCCCCTACCCCTTTATCAAACCATAGTCCACAGCTTTGCACAAAATGTCTACCCAACTGGAGTACTTTCTACTGGTTAATTAGTAAGTGCTACCTCATTGGGTAAATGTCTGTGCATATTCTAACCACATCTGCATAATGGACCAAGAGGAAATGTCTCCAGTGACCTTGTGTTTGTTTTGCAATATGATAGTTTCTCATGCACCTTCATTCAGAAATCGGTGATAACATGAATTCTCATATAAAGAAAACGACTATAAAGAGTTAAATCTCCACCAAACACGGATACTTCTTCTTAAATATATGCAGCAAGTGCTTCTTTGGTTAGTGGAGATGTCCTCATATTCCTAGGCATCAAGAACAAGTCACCAAAATTGACAGGAAACATGCTGGGGGCCTCTTGTTAAGCTGTCCATCATCCTGGTAAGAGTCGGGAAGACCTTTGCATACTAATAAGGTGGGCAGGGCTAAACAGGCGAAGATTCTAAGGGATTTGCACATTTGCATACTGTTAGTAATAACTATGGAGAGGAGGCCCCCCTACAATACTTTTAGGTCCAAGAGGAGGGAGGTAAGGATATACAAAATAGAAAGAAAACCTCTGTTTTCGGAACAGAGGTATTCTTTCTATTCTATTCTATTTCATACTGTTAGTAATGCAATGGGAGAACCATAGACTCTCTTGGGACAGGCCAAGAATTAACCCATTCATTATGGTCACTACAGATTGCCTAGGCTACATCAACAATTCATCCACCTTTACCAATGATTTCCAATCCATTTTCACTGTGTAATTGCTGAGAAAATATACTTGCTTTGCCTTCACCAAGCCCAGGAAGTTAGGATCATTTTTTACAGAAATGGAGCTTCAACTCGGGCCCTTGCTATGCTTATATTTTGTAAGTGCGACAACTTGAGGTTTAATTTCTGTGAAATGAACATCAAGGCAAGAGCCAAACATAACCTTTCCACAGTTGTGCAGAGAAAGTCTACCCAACTGTAGTAGTTTTTTACTGGTTAATTAGTAAGTGCTACCCAGTTGGGTAAATGTATGGTGTGTATTCCACACTACAGCTGCATAATGGACCATGAGGAAATGTCTCCGGCGACTTTGTGTGCATTTCGGCAATGTTATTGTTCCCTGTGCGTCTTCATCCAGAAATCTTATGATAACATGAATCTTCCGATAGAAAAGACAACAAGACTACTACAAAGAGGTAAATCTCCAACAAATAAAGGTCCTCTATCTCAACTATATTAAGCAAGTGATTCTTTGTTTGGTGGAGAAGTCATCATAATCTTCGGCATCAAGAAGGCATCACCAAAATTGGTGGGAAGCGCGTTGGAGGGACTTTTGGTAAGCTGTCCCTCATCCTGGCAAAAGGCGAGAAGACCTTTGCTTACTACAGAGGAGGACGGGGCAAGGGGAAACAGGTGGTTTTGCACATTTGCATAGTCGTAGTAATTTAAAGGGAGAACCATGGACTCTGCTCTCACCAGGAGAGGCCAAGAAAGAACTCACTCATCACAGTCACTAAAGATTGAGCTCCTATAGATCAATGATGCATTTACCTTCACCAAGAAGCCACTGCTGGAAGAGAATTGATCCTAATGTAAACTATGAGTGGAAGCTGTCAAGGGAAGCAAGTGGGTGTATTATATCCCCAATTGTGGACTCCGAACAATGGTGCTTTGAAGAACATTTACAATATGGCAGATTCACTAATTAAGGACTAGTGTTAATATTAAGTTCATGTGAAGTGGTTGAAATGATAATATATGTCGAAGTGAAAAGAGGTACTGGACTTTGATTTGAAATGCACTGCAGTCTTACCTAATACATTACATGTCTTCCCATTAATTTCTACAAGAGAGGTAAAGACATGCCTTGATAGTTACAATTTGCTTTTAAATAACACGTGATTTGTGTACCTCGCAAAGACTGCTCACCTGTGATCAAGTCAGTATGCTGAAACGCATCAGCAGTGAGCAAACTGCTACACATTTTGTCATCCAAATACACTGCATGGTAATTCTGGAATCTGGGTGCACACCACTTTCGTTCTTCTCTCTCTCTCTCTCTCTCTCTCTCTCTCTCTCTCCCTCTCTCTCTCTCTCTCTCTCTCTACATATATATATATATATATTGTTGATTGAACAAGCTGCCATAAAGCTATATGGGGAGCAATGAATATATGTCAGCAGAGAGATTTCAATTTAAATATATAACGGAGGACAGTGGTAGTGGCATTTATTGTCTCTTCAACACTAATGATGCATCTGACGTATTTAGTCTAAAGCCTGAAAGTACTAAAAGCACAGCCCCTGCATGTACTATGTAGGGGTATTTAGGCACCTTGTTGTGTACAACAAATACCATAACACTGTATTTTGGACCATTTGCAACAGGTGACAATTATATGCAAAAGACACGGATATCCTCAACAAGTACTATGACAGGAATGTCCTTAAGAAGTACTACCATACAGCTGCTTCCTGGTCCCAAATAACAATAAGGATAAGCAAATTAATTACTAAAATGAGAAAAAATGAAAGAAGAATCTCAGACAACACAAATTGTATTTTTAAGATTAAATTGGTGTCACAGTGTGAATCAGAGGCTGATAGGAAAATTGCTTCCTATTGAAACACCTGCAGGTCCAGAGGCTAATTTGTTGCTGCTGCACTGAAGATCATAATGTGGTACTAGACAATTGTCGTGCTCTGTCAAGTGAGCTTATTATACGGTACTGATCCACAACGGGGATGGCCAAGCAAAGTGGTGGAGTGAAGAATGACTCTGGGTGGTGTGATAGGGAGTGTAGAGGTACCAAGTCAAAGGTCTTTGAAGCACACAGAGACCGGTATTATTCATTAGCCAACAATCAAATGTTTAAGAGCGAAAGGAGCAAATACAAAGGCTGCTAAGAAAAAAGAAATCAAACTTTCAGCTTCGAGTGTGGAGCGACCTGTTCAAGGCAGCCGAAGATAGAAATAGCAGAGATTTTTGGGGGAATATTGCCAGAATGTTCATAGATGGCCCAAATAGGCATGACCATCAGATTTGCTCACAGGCCTGGGTGGACCAATTAAGGGTAGTATTTAATAGCCAACCATAGACCAACTGGAGAATGAAACATTCTACGCCTGGAGGTAGAAAGAACAATCATAGAGCAAAAGGCCAACAATGCATCCAGGCCTGACCATGTCCAGTGGACATGCTTTGCTCTAAGGTCTGGTCAACGATCCTGCCTAAGATTTATAACGCAACTTTAGGACGGAAATGCATCCCTTCTTCGTGGCAAACCGCTATCATAGTTCCCTTCCACAAAAAAGGAACTAAGCTGCTACCCAGTAATTACAGGCCTATTTTATTATTATACACCACTGGGAAATTCTTTGGCAATGTTTCTTTAAATAGGTTTGCGGGCGTGGATTGAAAAGAAATGCACAGGCTGGATTTGTAAAAGCATCAGTACCATCATTCAAACCGTCAAACTGTATATGGTGTGTACCAAATACGGAAAGTTGCTCCAATCGCCTCGATACCTATCATTATTAGATTTGAAATTGGTGTTTGCTCTAGTCATCGTATTCAAACCGTGGCACTCGCTAAACAAATGTGGGTGGAAAACACCCACCTTCAGGGCTCTTACATTTCTGCATGCAGAAACAAGCGCTTGTGTCTGCTACGGAAGCTCTGGGGAATGCACGCCTTTTTTCTCATTCATTCTTGTGTACGACAAGGTTGAAATTTCTTCGCCTTTAAGGAAATCTTCTCTCTATATCTGAAATTGGGTTTGGTGCCTATCTGCGGCACTATCACCCTAGCAACTGTGTTGTACTGGCTATGACCAAATGGCAATTGCCACGTGCATCATATCTGAAAGTGGTTATGGAAGCATCAACCCCATCCAACTTCCAGTTCAATTCCTGGCTAATCTATGTTAAGAGGAGCTTGAGTGAACTTGGACTCTGTCATCTTTGCTCCAGTCCAGCTCTCATAGATCAAACTAAGGCTGGCTTGGTAAAAGACACCTTCATGAGAAGGAAACTGAAATCCCGCCTTGGACAGACCACTTCCTCATGTTTGACTGGTAACTATTTGCAAGTAACACAGACATTGGGTATGGAAAAAATCTAGAAATTAAATTGTCCTTGATACACCACACACTTTTTTTTCAATTCCACTTGGGCACTTTACCTTCCAAGTTTGCTGCTAACCTTTTTGGGTCTGATTGCTGTGATTGTAAGTTTGGAGAGCGGGAGACAATAACATGCATTTGCTGTTTTGCACCAAAATGAAGCACTTACGCTCCAAATGGCTTGCAGTACTGTTTTAGCAGTTCTCGGTTGTAACCTGCACTAAAGCACTTGCACTTTGTTAGAGAACGGATAATCCAAAGTTCTACTTGGCAGTGGCCAGTTATAGTCTGGCTCCCTGGATAGTTATGAGAAAACACTTGACAGCCCAGGCTTAAGTTAACCATCAACTACGTCGGCATTCTTTTGCATAATCCCAATGTTGCTGCTCTCTTGGTATAATGAATCACTGCAACCCTAAATACAGGGCTGTTGGCTCATAGATTGTCACTTAATCAACGAAAACATCGTCTTTTTATAGTTTAAAGCTTTTTACAGGGCTTACTATGCAGTATGAATTTTGGAAACTGGTGATTTTGAAAGAATGAGAGTGCTGATGTTTGTTTAAGAAGATCTTTTAATGGTCACATATTTATTATTGTATTATTTAGTTTGATGTACTATGGCATATTTATGCCAATTCAGAGATTTACCACTGGGAACATTATTTGGAATTCCATGAGAATGGAAAAAATCTGAACGGGGTGGAGAATACTTCACTGGTTGGATTTCCTTCTTACACCTTCACTACGGTGGAGGAGATCAAACGGGTGGGTTCTCCACTGGACTCAGAACCTCCTGGAGACATTAAAATATTTGTTTACACCTTTCTCTATGTCAGGCCCTGACTTTTTGTCAAGATTTAACTTTAACCAGCTGCTGCCCTTAGAGGTGCCAACAGGCTGGTCCTGCAGCTTTATTCTACGCTGCCCAGGCACCGTAATGTGCTCACATGTGCTTTTCCAAAGCTGATCCTTATTAAATCAAACAAAATAAGTACTCAGGATTCACTGTTAAACGATATGCCAAGAGGTGGTTGATTTATTGATCATATAATTCTCAGAGCATCAAATTGCCTGAATATCTCTGATTGGTTGAGGCATACAGTGTCTTTTAAGTCTGGCTTGAGAACATAGAACTCGGAGACTTATTGTTATCAATTCTTCAAACTGCATAGAAAGAGGGCTTTAGCTCCGCCCAGATGAATATTTCAGTCTTTCATACACTTTTCTTTGTAGAAGAAGAAAGCAACTTGGTCAGAGAGCCCAACTTTACATGGGCCTAATGGAACAGAGTCTGTGGCCAATAAGAAAACAGGGCCTCGCATCCTGAAAATTACAAAACCTTTGAAAAGGATAAACCCATTTAAAAGTGCTTTAAAAATTAGACCCTAAAAACACTCTCTCCCCAGCCAATGTTCTTTTCAGTTACAGATGTTGCAGCTGGGTTTAGTCTGGACACCAAAAGAAGGACATTCAAGCAGCTGGGGCTGGGCTAGCAAGCTAGTGCTACCTCTGTGTGCTTAATAGAAGACTGCGCAAAAGGCAGGAACCAAAAAAAGAGAATGCACTTAACACTATGCTCACACGTTTAGGCAATATTATTGTGCACTTTTGTTCTTACCAGCAGTGCTACTGGATTATCCCGTAATCCCAACCATACCTTCATCATCGTCTTCTTCAGGTTTGTGGTGTTCCTGTCCCTCCGACGACTCCTGGGCCAAGCTAAGCATCCTTTCTTTACCTTTCTTGTACTTCTGCTGCCTGGCTTTGATGCGGTCCATTCTAGAAAAGATGGGTGTAGTTATCTCTGCTGACAATGGCAGCATCAGAAGCGTGGCACAAAAGGGGATGTGCATTGAGTACTCTCATGCTATGTTTCCTTTAAACGAAGAGGTAACATCACAACCATCACTCAGAGTCAGAGCTTCTGCTATTTGTAATTCATGGCTCTACACCACGTGTTTCAAAACCTCGAATAAACTAACCCTGGGCGTAGTTCGCGAAGTAGCACTTCGCGAAGACACGCAAAGTGCACTTCGCACTACGCGAGCTACGCGTAGCACTTCGCGAACTGCGTAGTACCCTGTTCGCACTGTTCAAGATGTCGTTATCAATGATTGCACAGTGCGGACAAGCAACCGGCACTGTGCAATCATTAAAAACGGCATATTGCACAGTGCGAGCTGTAGTTTTCTGCTGCTCGAGTAGATTTTTACTCGAGCAGCAGCTTTCTCAACGCGGACTGGTAGTTTCTCATCGCGAGCGGTCGCGAGCATACGTGACCACTCGCAATGAGAAACATGACCTCCTCGCGTTGAGAATCTCGCCAGGAAGTTTATTTTCCACGCTCGCGATCGCCAACTTGATGTTGCTGATCGCGAACGAGGAAAAAGTCTCGCCGGGATGTCATTTTGCTTGCTCGCGGTCGCCAACTTGACGTTGAGGACCGCGAGGAAGCAAAAAATGACTGCTGCACTACGCAACACTATGCTACGCGTGTTTGCACTGTGCTACGTGCAATTCACGTAGTGCAAAGTAGCGCAAACTTCGCAAACTACGCGAGTGTAGCGTAGTGCTTTGCCCAGGCTTAGAATAAACCCGATTTTCTGTGCAATACCAAAAAAACTTTTAATTGGGGTCTTGGTACATTTGTTTCACAAAATATCTAAAAATGTCTGGATAAATAAGAACTGTGGCTTACGATTCCCTGTATTTGGTTGTTCAGTTCTAATTGTAGGTTTTCAATATTCGATTTTCAGGTCTCTCAATTCCTGCGGCACAGCAAAAATACAAAAATGCATGAAGCATAACAAGGTCCAGCCCTAAAATAGGAATGCACTCAGAGAATGCGGACAAAAAGGACGTCTGACCTAAAGCACACCAGATACACCCAGATGCCAATTCTCAACCAAATTCGTAAACTTGAGCCCATATGCTTACTCTCTGGCATGGGTGTAAAATTGCAATTTTTTTGAATTCACAGATGTTTCCATGATTGCCCTAAAAGCCATGAATTGCTATTCATGGCTTCTATTTGAAAGAAGTTCTGTATACGTGATTGGACTTAGTATAGTACTACGCAAGCAAAATGCAACTACATTAAGGCAGTTCCTCTTTATTTTATTTTTGAGGAAACAATTTTTCATTCCAATGGGAAAATAGTTTTCCTCTACTCAACAACTAATCTTGGGGGTGTTCTCTTCCCCATGCTCTCTCAGAATCAGCCAAATCCTCGCCATGGTGCTATTGTGCCTGGGTTAGTGCAGCTGTTTACACATTGGTCTCCCCAGTCTCTCAGAACATAAAAGAGTTAAAGTCATCCTCTCGCCTAATTTCTGGCCTGAAAGACATGACCATTTCAGAGCAGTTTCTAAGTACCTCAATTGCCTCCCAGTAAAGCAAAGACTGACCTTTAAAACACTATGCCTCACACACAAGACACCTCATGGCGGCACGCTTGCGAAACTGTTTGACCCATTTCAACAGACCAGAAGCCTGGTGTGCACTGCCAATCCACTTGTTGAAGTACAGGCAATGCAGGGGCTGAGCAGTCTAGTTCTGGGCCTCCCCTGTGGAACTGGCTACATCTTCAACTGAGAGTGGAAAATGATTAACTCAAATTTAGAAGATCAATAAAAACTCCCCACTTCACTGTGATATTTTGATAATCATAGTAGCTCTTTTTTTTCAGAAGAAGATAAACTTTATTTGGCCGTAGGCCATCAAAATAACACAATAAAACAATAAAAACACGATACATTTATATCATAGCCTCTCTTTACTTGCACCCTATTTTCTGCCCAGTCAGACAGACACCTGCAGACCAGCACAGCCTCTCCACCCACACTCTCAGGACTCTATTACTCTTTCAAGGCTTAACCATCTACATAGGAGCATATTCAGTGACGGGCTATCAATATCATTGTCAAAATACTGTTTGACATAAATAATGTATCCTAAAACTCATGTAAGAATATACATATCCTCTTTTCGAGTTAATGTTAGAAAATGTACACCCAATGGGACAATATTTATGTCAGATGATATTCTTAAATACAATAGTGTGATATACAACTGCTATCTTAAGGTACTGTTCATCGCTGCTTTTAGCAATGATTAAATAAACCAACGTTACTCCATCTTCAATGTACACTTTCCGCGAAGAGCACTTAGACAATATCACGGTGACTAGTAGATTCTATCAAAATTCCAAATGAAATACGATAATAAAATCCCTACCCTTGAAAAAGATTTTATTCTGCCATGTCAGACAAAATCTCTGACTATTTCTAGGGAGGGAATAATTCATAGAGAAGTCTGAGAACACCCCCAAACTCTAAGCGTTTTGGTTGTTAGCAACCTTTCCATGGCACTAGTACTCTGAAACGGTTACACTCCAACTCTGGAAGATGATGTACTCATGCAGAATATTACACCACGCTGTGGACAAATCCACCTGTGACGGCAAACTCAAGTTTTTTAGAATTAAACAGCTTAATTTGCACTCCTACATCTAGCCATTTTTGCATATAAGTTGAACTTGTACGTGCAAAAGTTTTGTGAATCGGGACCAGGGTTATCTATCTCAAAGTGTAAAGTTGTGCAAACACTAGGAGTGTAGTTATACTGAAAAAAATTACAGACTTTTCTGGATCACTTTGTAGCTAATTGACACCTTCAGAAACACCTTGCAAGTTACTTACCTTATAGAATTCTAAAATGCACTTTAGCGCCACAAAATAGACGTATGACTCGAGGGGCCTAGTGGAGGGTGCTTCACTGAAATTGTTGAGCATTGCTTGTTATCCTAACTTTCACTGTTGTGTAGAGATATGTCTTTCTTAGAATGAGTGCTTAAGTTAACTGGGACCTGAATAGGCGGTGGTGTTCATAACCTGACAGCATACTATTTACAGTATACCCCCTGTATATCGAACCCACAGTATCATTGATACAGAATATCGAGGCCAAAATATTGACAAATGAGTAAGCCTAGATTTTCTGTACTAAACTCCACATATATGCAACTACGTGGTATCTTCTAGGTACATAGGTGTGGAGTTAGCAATACTAAATCTATACTTCAAGATATATGCATTACCACTTGATATACTGTCCCTCAATATTCTGTGCTTGATATTCTTGTACCACAATACTGTTGGTGTTGATATACAGAAGAAAAACTACCATTTGCTGCTTGCAAAATACTAGTCACAATTTAAGAACTGTATGAGAAACCAGGGCTTTTTGCTGTGTCCCCACACTTTTTCACCCCATTTTGACTACTTAATACTGTTTTTCTAATTCAGATTACATCTTGGGCTCTGCTAACCAGACCCAAGGCTGGGTAGCCAAACTAGTCTTCAAAGAGGGTATGACAGTTAGGACAGGATACGGGTTCATCCCCACTTCCTTCACAGCCAGCCAGACAGGAGCCCAGTAATTGAATTAGCAAAGGGGCTGGAAGGGGAGTGTTAGGGAAAGTTATCCACACCAGTTGGTCAGCTTAGCCAGATCCTAATGTCCTATAGAGAATTTCTCTATTTTGGATTTTAAAGAATAGTGCTTTGTGGGACTAGAAATTGCAACACATTAGAGGAAATTGTCATACCTGAAGGTGGCACACTGCACCCCATTGGTCAGGGGTGCCCCCCTGCTTGTCACCCCAGAGCACGTATACATATGTGAGAGCTGCCCAGCAACTTAGATCTCTGCCTAAAAACTACAAGAAAAAGAAGGATTGCCCTAACGGAACCCTGGTCGGCATGAAGAGGATTGCACTGTGAATGACTGCATCTGCTGCACACTTTGGAACTACAGTCCAGGGTGGTCTTTGTAGACATCTCAGTAAAGACACTAGAGGGCTGGATTCCTCTAGAGGGGCTGTACAATGTTTTCCTTAAAGAGCAAATCCTGACTCATTGTGTACAAGAGAAGTTATGCCAGTATCTAGTGGACTCTAGAATCTGAATTGGTCATAATCCGACCTACCTTATTATTTTTCATGCAGTAGGTGGCAAAGTTTGACCCACTCATATTGAAGGTCCTCATGGGGATGGTGGCCTGCAGACCACCATATCTGTGGCTGACTTTCAATTAAATTTTTTTTTAATGGAACCCATTTGTCTTAAAGGAAATAAGACTGCATATAAAAAGAAAAATTAACTTTTATAAAATGTTTGTTTGAGAGTTGGCAGCAGTCCTCTTCCTGCTGCCTAAAAACTTTTTTTAACATTCACAACAGGGAAGGGGTCTCAGATTGACCCCATTCTCATTTGCGAATGGGCTACCACGCTAACCTAGGGGCCGGTTACTTTGCAAAGATTCAGGACTGCTATATCAGTCCTAAACTACTGACACATGTCGATATGAATTCCTATTGAGAAGAGACTCATACAACATGCCCCTTCCAAATAGTGATTTTTAATCAATTTTTAAACCCATTGTAGAAGTCAGAAAAAACGTTACTGACCCTTAAAATGGGTTTAGTACATTGCAAAAAGCATTTCTGAAGCACAAATTCGGAATCAAATGTATTTTTATGTTTCAGGTCAGTATCTAAATTATAGTACAAAGAGCTGTTCTTTATTTAGTACTATATATGTCCTAGATTGAACATATGAAACCTCACAAGAATTTGTTGGATGTGTAATAAACAAAATACATTAGACAAAGAAAGACTGAACATGTTTGAGAAGCAAAGCATACTGTCTCTTCAGCTGATCCATTGATTTCTTTTCTTCTTCAATCCTTGCCTTCACAGCTTTAACAATTGTAGCCTGGAAAAGTTCAGCTCCTCTACAAAAAAAAGAAGAAAAGGAAAATGTTAAAAAGTTACACTGTTGAACTCTCAATCTCTCTCTTTCTCTGTATTTATCTTTTTCTCTCTCTAGCTAAATCATTATTGTTGACTTCTGTTTCTCTTTCTTCAATGTATCTTTCCCTCTCTCTCTTTCTCTCTCTCTCTCTCTGTCGTTCTCTCTTAATGCTCTTTTCGCCTCCTGGTCTTATCCTGTACATCTCTCCCTCCCTCATTTTTGTTTTACTTTCCTCTCCTATTGTTTCTACATGCCTTCATCATTTAGCCCTTCCTTTCTTTCTACTGCACTTCTTCCCTCCCTTGCCCTTCTTTCCTTCTTCCTCTGCACCATCCTCCGTCTGCACCATCCTTCGTCCACCCTCACTCCATATTCAAGCTTCACTCTCTCTAAAACCCCTCTTTATCTCTCCCTTTTAGTAAGCAGGGGTAACGCACTGAATTAATTCAATCTTATTGGTATGTTCATTAGGCCTAGTCTCTGTCTTCATGATTCTCTCTATTGCTCGCCATCACCACTGTGTTCCCAGTTTTACCATCTGACTGCCATATGTTGCCTGCCTATTTTTTTTACTCATAGAGGTCATTGACACTTGGCCCATTTGTTTCAAATGTTATTTTTTTTTTAAGGAATTGAGCTAGATGTAAATGTGTAACCAACTAGGGATTCGTGGTCAAAGAAGTGCATGTTAACGCAAGGGAAATTCCAATGTTGGTGGTTCTAGAATTTGATATACTAGCCTAAAAAGGCAAAATTCGAAGCACTTTGGAAGTAAACTCCCACTTTCAGTATATCTTTCTTTTTTCTTTCATTCTCCATCTTCCTCCCTATCTTTCTCTCTCTTTTTATCTATGTCCTTGTTTTTCTCTCTTTCTTTCTCGCTCACACACACGCACACAAACACACACTTCGGTCTAACTTACACTGCATTAGCATTTTTGGGCTATATTGCACTGGCTTCCTGCTACTACTCTTGATTACTCAGACAGTATTTAACATTGAGTGACAACTATCCAGCAAAGGGCGTATCATTTTAAACATGTGTTTTATGCAATCATCCCATGTGTAGATGTATTTGTTTATGTGCTATTTGTAAATCACGAAACAAGCCAAATGGCAGTTTATGACTGAAGAGGGTAAAAGGGAAAAGTACAGTCAATGAGTAATTGGAGGGGAAGCTGGGTTCTGAGAGTGGAAATGGACTGTTAGGTCACAAGTGGAGTGGACACTAAAAGTGAAATATTTTATATTTATTCACAATTATTCTCACTCTACACACCCCATGGAATCTTGATCAGAACCTCACATTTGTCTTTAAGTTTTTCCGGATTTCCTTTCAGTCATGTGTTGCACATTTCGATCAATGGCTCAGTAAACAAAGGCCATGTATATATTTGGCATCCGTTAGGGTATTTTAAAGTTCAGTACCATGCTTGTGCTTTTTAACACCTCACTCTCTTGCCCCTTTTGATAGAATATGGTTTGGATATAGAACCTACAAGTAACTCTGACCATCTCCTCTCTTACCTTCACTCCTGACTATAAGATGGAATCAAGACATTACCTTAACAAATCTTTCCTCAATTGTAAGTTCCCAGCTAAAGGTGTTAAACAGCAGAGATCCTGCTCTCCTACTTTTCATTGTTAGTTTTCTATTTCTACTTCTGCTGAAATCCACATTTTGAACAGAATCCTCCAAAGCGTGCAAGTTTAGTGTTGCATGCAATGTCTCTCCTCCTTTTATCCCTCAAAAATAAAAGATTTGCCCACTCATGTGAGTTTTAACATGATTAAAAAGCCTCCCCCTCCTTAGTTCTCCCATACATCCCACAAACACACTCAACATGGTTCTGTGCAAAACATATATGATCCCTGCATCTTTTGGCATGTTTGTCAACACTCCGAACTCTCCATCAGCATCCTTTTCCTCTCACTTGATGCCCAGCCACAAAGGGACTTTGAGGTACTGCCGCTGTAGTATTCTACTTGTACCCTTATTTGCATTTGTAAATTGGCCACAAGATATTTTAAATGGTAATAAAATCTGAATAGTAAGCTATTATTCATAGAATTTAGCACATATTGAAGGGACTGTTTCCTCAGAACTGTTTCCTCTTTGTACTTTTACTAATAGGGAGTTGGATGCTTTAGGGCCAATTCACAAAAGTATGCTAGACTGTAGTACTAATGCCCTTATTCATAAATGCTTTTGTGACCCAGCCCCTTTGGGTTTAGCAATCTCTTTGCATGCATCTAAACATGCTTCACCCTGTGCCATATTTCAGTAAGGGTACACTATCTCTCTTTTAGCAGAAGTGCACCTTTAACCTGGTACGCAAACTACAAATAGGAGCATGGTGCCCTATTATGGATAACACATTGCCCCCAGGGCAGTTGAGAACTTTACATGCCTTGGGGACACTCATTAGTGACCATCTGATTGAAGAAGCCAGCCCGTCTTTCATAGTGCACTAAGCACCGAGTCTGCTTTTTCAGGGGGGAGAGATCTCTCTGCAGGCAGGTACAGTGAGTGAGTGCCCTCATCTGCAGAGAGATGTCCGGGAGGTCCTTGGGACCCCCTTGCAGCCCTGCAGAAGGGTACAGACAGAAGAGAGAGGCACACTGACTGCATGCCACCTCTTTGTGGAACATCAATATGCCTTCTGATAGCTTCTTTACCTCTGCACTCATGTCCATAATACAGCAAAGGTGAAGAGGCACAGTTTTTCCCTCATGTGCATGGGGCCACACTTCCATGCAAGTGAGGGAAGGCCTCTTTGGGATAGTGCAAGGATAGTGCCAGTGCTACCTATGTGCCAGCACTGTATCTATTACATGAAGTCTGTGGAAAAATATGCAGCCCCTCCTGTAATACTTAAATTGCCACGGGGGTGCAGAAAGCACTCTCACAGGTACATTACTATCCAAGGCACTTTGGTAATAGAACCTCCTGAAACTGAAATTCCACATCTTCCCAGATGTCCTGCTTTACTTAATTATAGTCTCTACTACCCTTCTATATTTCTTATGTCTCTGTTCTCTGGCCTTCTGCTCTGAACCATGCCCCTGCACCTTGTTAACACTAATAGCTACCCTCAGACAGCGTTGCTACTTTCAAGTCTTTTGTCTATTCATCTGCCTTTAACATAATGCTCAAAATTATATTTTTTTACTAGCCTATAAGCTGCAATCATTCACTCTGACTTCAACCTTACCTCTTCAATAGCACAAATATCTCCTCGGGTTAAGCTCCAATTATGCCCTCAGTTTATATTGGGGGCAGGAAACATTATATTGTTTTCAACCAGGTCAACATTATTTAATGCACTTTGTTTTCTATCTCAGAGTTTATTGTGTAGTTTGCTGTGATGTTATTTTTTATCTCGAAACACTCAGCGTAAATCCTACAAATTAATCAAAGACGTGGGAGATTTCTCTAAGATGGCAGTTCTAAGCAATTAGATGATCTACGGTTGCAGATCGTGAGAAAAATGTGCTCATCCCACAGGTCAGCTGTAATATGAAGTGAAGTCCCCTGAGACATCCAGGATGAACAGAGGGCACACTGTCCGCTTCCAAAGCTTGAGTCATCAATTCAAGTTATCAGGGGGAAGAAACAGCACTACATGGCTATGCAGGGCCGGCTTTAGGGCGGTGCGACCGGTGCCACCGCACCGGGTGCTGGCTTCCTGGGGGCGCCGTGTTTGAAAGTTCATTATGCTTTTGAAGCACCTGCTGCAGCGTTTTTCCCCCGGCAATTACCAGGCCTCACATAAATGTCAAGATAACTCGTGTGATTAATTATCTTCCTGGAGAGAGAGATCAGCATTTTGTATAGTTGAGGTTTTGACTTATGTGAAGTTAGTGCAGAGGGTTAATATGCCTGCTGTAAAGAACGTGTACCAAGTAGATTACAGAGTGCGTATGATGTAAACAGGTCAGCAGGTTACTGCTTTCAAAAGAGACATCCTTTTGTTACTTGCAATTTATAACTTAAAGTCCCAATATAGAACAGCGAGCTATTAACTTTCATCCTAGAACTGCATATACACTGCAAAGCATACATTATTAGAACATTGATTAATGTTGCAAAAAGGGTTAATTTGGCTAGAAATCGATTCTTATTATTAAAGAAAACTCCTAACTATGCTGTTTCTTTTTCGACTCTGAGTTTGTACTTCTCCACACCAGAACTCTTAAAATATACTGCCTACCAGTATGGATGACATGTGACTCCTACACTTTTAGTCCTTTGGCTTATGTAACATTTCCTATACACTGATTTACACACGTATTGTTGATTGTCTCGTGATGCAAAGTGCTCGGACACCCTACACTGGTATGAGTGGCGCTATATAACTAATTCAATGCATCTGAGAGAGTGTGGTTATGGAGACTTGGTCACTGTTAAAGGGTGCTAGTGAGAGAATCCGTGGTGGAGGTGGTCATTGGGGGCGCCAACAAACATTGTCGCACAGGGCGCGACCAGCACTAAAGCCGGCCCTGTGGCTATGTGTAAAAGGAGGTTTAATCCAAGACCGCCCATATAAAGTCTGCTTTTAAGCGACACACACCTGGACGCGAGGATCTGTGAAGCTTTTATATCCGCAACAACATGGAGGAAGTAGTAGGACATGAAGACCCTCCTCTGCAGCAACAGGAAGGCAAAGCAGATACTGTCCCAGATGATTCCAGCCTCTCCACTTGGCAGCTGGCAGTTTGCATGATCCTTAGCTATCAGAAGTAACACAAAATAGAAGAATATCATATACAATAATATTATTTTCAAAAACAAGTTTAAAAGATAACACTATCGACATGAAGAGTTTTAAATGAAACAGTGGAAGAATAACGCAGTCCAGATTGAAACGTTTGCTGATCGAGGAGCCATGGATGCAAAGTCTAGCATACCCTACTTAATGTTAGAAATTCACACAGGTGAGAGAATAAAAAACACGTTTCTGTAAATTGTCATGTACTTTTACATTGAAAACGCTGTACCCACACATAGTATGGCAATGATCAAAAGCACAAAACAGGTAAAACACTTCTGTAAAGGCTAATTAAACGTTTATGAAAGAGGAGAAAGTGTATTGACGAGGATTTGAAATGCAATAGCAGAGATTTTTCTTGTAAGGCCAATTTGCAATTCTTGTGGTGCAAGAAGGTCAGGGAAATTCCACAACTAAAATGGACACAGCAAAAACGAGCGTTTAGAGTGGTGGAGCAAATAGTAGGTTGTTGAATGCAGAGGTAAGTAGCTGTTAGGGCCCAGGGGCCAGATTTATCAAGGGCATGGTTGCGCTTGCGTCACACAAGGGGACGCAAAGCAGCACAAGCCTTTGTCATATTTACCATGCTATGGAGCGCCACCTTGCGTGGCATAGTAAATCTGAAGTAATGCAAGGCAGAGCAAGTCACTGCCTTGGTTATTCTGCATTGGCAAGTCATTCCATGGGTGGAGTGTGAGCATTCCCATCCACCCAGGGTGTTTCGCGCATTCCCAGATTTACTAAGAACAGTAAACCTAAGAATGAATCAAATTGCTATGCCTTCCCTGGTGAGGTGTAACGAGGAGAAATATGCTAATTTCTCCTTGTTATTTCTGTTTTTTATGTGCGCTCCATTCTGCAGCACAGGTAGAAAGAGGAAAATGCCTCTGAGGTTTGCTTTTTGTGAAGGAAGGTGTCCATTCATGCACAAATGCAGCAAACCTGCCTGTAATGCAGGCAACCTTGCACCATGGCACAAGGGTGCCTGCATTGGCTGCAGGCTGCACTGTGTGCCCCAGCGTAGATGCTTTCTCCATTTGACACAGCTCAGGAAGTTGTCTTGCTGCGTTTCGCTGTGTCAAATCATAGTAAATACGGGCCCAGAGTTACAAACATTTTACACAGTGCAGCAAGGCAAGTTGCAGTTCTGTGTTGCGTGAACAGGAGAGAGCTGAACTGTAACATATTTACAAAGATATGGTGCTGTTTAGCTCTCTCCCTGTGCTGGGGCACTTGTGGCTGTCTAGAGCCAATGCAGGCACCCTTGTGTCATGGTGCAAGGGTGGCTACATTATGGGCAGGATAGTCTTTGTGCAGGAAAGCATACCTTCTTACACATAAAGTATCATTTAAGGATATTTCCTCTTTTTATGTGTGCTTCAGAATGTACAAAGAGAAATTGTTGGACCTGTCAGCCTTAGGGTGGTCTCCCCTTACACTTTTGCCCTTGTGCCTCCCATTTTTACCGTACCTTTCTGTTGGGCTTAGGCCTCTGGGCGCCTCACCACTGCTAAACAGTGCTGAGGTGCGGGTGCTCTCCCCTGAAAACATACCCTCCGTGAACGGGAATTATTGACTCTGCACCTTCTTGGCTCCACGCAGCTAAACAGACACGGCCAGCAAATACAATAAGTGCCGAAGGGTGACCCGCGCTTTTACCGCTACAATCAGGGCAAAGAGTGACATGCCCTCCTGCGTTTAGCCTACCTGCTTTGCGCCAAGCTACCCTGTCGGAAACGGTGGTCCCTACTTGGGCTAGGGTGCATACCTCTGCCAACTAGAGACCCCGGTTCTAACAGAAATAAAGCTATTTCTCCTTGTTACGCCAGCCCCAGGAAGGAGTATGATTTTGTCGCAAACCCAAAATCCATGTGTGAATATACAGGAACGCCAATGCACCCTCCCTGATGCAAAGTAACACAAGGCAGCACTATGCGCTGAGTTACGTTACTTTGTATTTACTTAGGCACGCAAGGCCACATAAATCGACTTTGCATGGCTTGAAAAATCTCAAAATGGATTTGGCATTAGGGCTTTGTCAAAAAACGCAGATGAAAAATCTTAGTAAATCTAGGCTTTGGTCTGCAAATGCTATGATTTACCAGTGCAAATTCATGCTTGCAATTCACACAATGCGAATATACATCTTCATAAACATATTTACTCCTACATATTATCTTGCATTTTCTATTTCAAAATGTTTCATGAGAACTATTGGGAACACTGGCACAGTCTATAGGAAATCATTTTTACCCATGGGTCAACAATAGCTAAATGTATCATATTTGACTTCTGTTTCTCACTAAAATAATTACTTGTACCTTTTATTGAAAGCTTCCTTACTAGCAGTGGCGGCTCCTCTATAGGGGCATTTGGGCGCCGCCCCCCAGATTTCTCGCAGTGCGAGAAGGCAGAAACATAAATGGTAATAACTACCATTTATGTTTCTGCCTTCTCGCACTGCGAGAAAGCAGAAGTGCCTGGTTGGGGGTGGGCGTTCCTGCTCGAGGGTAGGGAGGGAGTGGCTTGCCCACTGTTGTGCATACTGACTGTTTGGTCAGCCCTGGGACCGACCAAACAGTCAGTATGCACAACAGTGGGCAAGCCACTCCCTCCCTGCCCTTGAGCAAGAACGCCCACTCTCCCTTTTCTCTATGTAGGCTGCTGCATGCAATGTAACATACGATCACCAACTAGTCTAATTTGTTGTGCAACTTCCAGAGATCTTTCTGCTAGCCAAATTTGATTTCTGGCACAAAGACAGAGAAAGAATTAAAAACTGTAAGAGTCGGCTGAGCAAAATCAATGTTTGTTTACTCAAGATTATTTTGTCTCAGCTTAGTTCTGACAAGCACTGTCCAAAAGGAGGTGGACAAGATGAGTTGTAAGCAAAATGCATTTTACATTTACATAGCAGTCCCTAAAATACAATAAAGGATAGCAGATTGGTATAAGATTATCGTAAAATCCTAATATATCATTAGCATTTGAATTCTGTCCATTGTAAAAAGATAAGAAGGAGAATGTGAAGTTGGCTGATTTAAAGGTATTTCTACTGACTGTAGCAAGGGAGTGGTTGAGCGGTTTGGCATTGTCCAAGCCAAGCTGAACACAAACATCACCCAGTGTGGTATACACGGTGGATCCTAAATTAATGCTTTAATGAAGTCTGAGATGTGGTTAATGTTTTCTCCTGGTCTTCAAAGACCAAATGACATTTCATATCTCACGAAAAATGTATATCACATATCCTCAGATACAAAATGAACTGGAAACTGCCCATCATTTCACTCATACTGCCACAGAATCTGTTTTTATTGTGCCATTTAATTAGTAGCAATTTAGTAATGATCAATTATTCAGAACAGGTGCCTGAAAATGCGTTTATAATCCCACGTCTAGGTGCCTTACAAATACCAATAACAATAAAAACACTTTTCTCAGGCTAGAGAACTATTCCATTAACTCCAGATTAAAGATGGCGAGATGCTTTGGTATTACTTACGGATATTATAACCTTTCACCGTGCAGGCCAGGCTGAAGACTTGAATCAACCAACAACTGTTCTTAATTAGTGATTCGATATAACCACAGGCGCCTATCTGCAAAACAAATGTGCACAAAAATGAGCTGCCAGAATAAAACAATGCTATAAAGGCATAAACAGTCATGGATAGGCAGCACTTAATAAATATATTCCTTATCAATATTGGCATTTTGAAAAAACAAACCCTACCGAACCTTGGTTTCATCAAATGCAGCCATAACCCCGCACTCCTCACCACTAGGGTACTTAAATTAGCATTTAAAAGTAATGTATGCGAGTGATTCATCAATTAAAAGAACATTCATGTGGTACATGGAAATGTTCAATAACCCAAAATGGCTAGAGCTGATGGTGCAAAGTTAAGAGTGGCTCTGATTCTATATTTCTGTAACATTGTCATGATCAGGTTGCTGTTCCATAAGCCAATTCTTGCCACACCAATGAAAGCCTTATGTCAAATCTTGTGAGATATGCTACAGGCCATACTTTTACAAAAATAAATATGTTTCATAATTTTTTAGTTTGCTGCGTCATGTAGTCTACACATTACTTTGTATACAGTTGCATTTTGGGGAGTGAAGCCACTTAAAAAGAACACTTGCTTTTTTCCCGGATATCGCATGCAAGTTTGTTCAAGTAGTCTCAAAGTATCTATCAATTTCACTCTTCCTTGCATAGAACGTTAAACTGAACCTCAATATTACACTCACTCCTCAACATGTGCATATTTTTTCTGAAAAATCACATGCTGTTTGCAATAATTTATTGTATAGTTAAATAATGAAAACAAGTCATTTTTATTAGAAAATCTGCCTTTTTTGCATAGTCACCCCAGAATTTTCATCTTTTTCTTGGCTCTATTTTCCAAGTTTTAGGACTGTTTGCAGTGGCAAAGCCATTCATTGCCACTGTGCTGTCCTCTGCCCCTGAAATGATAGTTGGAGAATTTAACTTTTCACTCAGGCCATTGTAAATTGGCATGGAACTTGCACCAGTGCCTTGAAGTTAAATGACATATATGGGTTGCAGTGTGTATTTGCACTTTGAGTTTTGACTTGAGGTTGCCAAATGGGGCTAGCAGGATCCGGTTTCCTCCTCCTAGACTTATAGGTTATAGTATTAGCAGGAGGGAATACCTACTTTTGGCCCTGACACAAGGGAGGATATCTCCTCTAAATAGGAGAGTTGTTAAGAGAGTGTCAGAGCCCTTCAACATGAAGGAAGTGGTTAGCTATTTTGGATGTAGGGCTTCTGGGAATGTTTATAGTAAAGCAAAGTGGAAGTGCTATCATAAGTGGTGAAATAATGCAAGAAAATAGATAAGAGAGGGTATGAAAAAAAATTCAGTCACTGGCAATTATACACTGGTTCAGACTGGCACCTCACCACCATCTCCCCAGACCATTCCTGAACTTAGGGATAATACACCAGAAGAAAGAAGAACTTGATAGAAGAAAAGGACTGAAGGACCACTAAATGCAGGCACCCAAGAAATCAACCTTGTCTCTAACCTGTCCATCCTACTTCACATGAAAAGTAGAGGGATTCTTGACCCTTGGAGGGCCCAGATGACCTCAGAGGACTGGATTCTGTAGGATCCCAACCTGGGAAGAGACAAGGTGCCTATGATACAGCTACATTTGAATAACAGGAGAGAGAGGGTAATTCAAGACACTCTTAGTCCCCCAGAAACATTATTAAACAACGAAAGAGCGCAACTAATCAACAAAGAGCCAGCAGTAGACAATCACTTTAAGATGTAAAAAGAACCCTCACTCACCAACCTAGTTGGTGACATGCTTTATCATTGGGTTCCCAACAGAGAGGCCGAGTGTCTCCCTGGTCTGCTACTATGCCTGTTTACAGCGGAGCTGATTTTTGTGAAGTGTGCAAAATAGTGAGTGCAAAAAATAGGTGATTTAAAAATGCCTTGGTTTTATCCAAAAAACTTTATTGGCGGAAAACCTGGCATGCATAAAAAGGATATCTAAACATGTTGACCATTTTTATCTTTCACTTAAGGACACAACTGGTATAATTAGCCAGGAACTAGATATCATTTTTATGCATGCCAGGTTTTCCGGGCCAATTGATTGACAGAACCCTGCTGCTTGAGTGGGAAGGGAATAAAACCATTGATCGAGTGGGCTTACTGGTAGAGTGTGAAAGTACTGATTTTATGACATCGTGGTGGGTGACCAAGGGGGCTGGAATAGGATTGCGTGCAGGACGTTTGCCCGTTGAGCAAAGGATAAGCGACATCCCACAAAAAGCAGACCCCCCCTACAAAAGCAGGCCTTTCTGCGATGTCTTGGAATTTGGCAGGCATAAAATCAAAATTATGCGACACTGAGTGGGGCTCTTACATAGGTAAATTCTATATGTGTGCATTTCAAGAGACTTATAATGTGGAAGCCTCACCACTTAGGAAATTTGGGTGGGCTGTAGGATTACTGATTCTTGTAAAAAATTCTGTTCCCTGCGTACATACAATACTGAAGGATGACTCAGTAGATTTAATGGGAATCAGTTTTAAGATTCCCCCTGGGCTGAACATAGTTCTATTCAAGGCATATGTGAGATCAGCGCCTGCTAATACTGACTCATCTGTCCCGGTACTTCTTGATGAGCTTATTGCATCAAAAGCAGACCAAAGTCATTGTGACTGGAGATTTTAATGCCCCTATTGAACCTTCAACATATATTAGTGCTTTGACTGAGAGGACGAAGAATGAAGCATACCAATTTTGACGGGCAAACCATTGAGTCACGTCTCAAATAAAGCTCTCCAGTTAGCCTAAATTGTAGTCTGACAGGGCCTAAGAGCTTGTAACAGCAATACTGCATAAATATTTTTTAAACAGTACCTGTTAGTTAAGCCTGACTGCATTTGTGCCAGGCTACCAGAGAGTTAAGCACAGGCTAATTTAGTAACTTTTTTTGGTTAATCCTGACAAGGATTCTGGCTGTTGCTTGAGAAGTGCACACACGCCAATCAACCAACTACCCAATTTCTCACAGTTATGCATTGTAGGTCCTAGGGAACTTATTCTTTTTTTTGTGTCTACTAGACCATTCCCCCTTGGTTTTGAAGGGGATCTCGCTTTTATTGTCTTACAGTAGGATCTGTCATTGACTTACTTTCGGTATTCCCACCTCTATATTAGGGTGGTGAACTGACAGCTTGGGGGAGAGTATACTCCGTTGCAATGCCAATTTCTAAATCAGGGCCTCTCACTATATCAGCACCACTTATTAAGACAGCTAATTATTATTGTGCAACACTGAATCATAATTATAGAATACAATTATATTGGGAGGGTGCAGAGCAGGAATATCGACGGAGAAATATCGTGGGACATTAATATCGCCGCAAAAATATACTGGGGAAGAAATATCGACAACAAAAATATGGTTAACAGGAATATCGGCTGACAGGTAAGTAATATCGATTACAAAAATATCGATGTACTAAATATCGTTTACAAAAATATAGCTGACAAAAATATCGAATGATTAACTCCTTCGCTGCGGCGGACATTCCACCGCAGTGCTGGGGGGTGCGGGGGGGCAGCGCGGTGGCGCTGTGCTCATGACGGAACGGTTCCGTCATGACTCCGCCCAGTTGCGTTGACCCCCCGCACAGGCGGGGAAACAGCGCCGCGTAGGCGGAGCGGCCGCCAACGGGCGTGTCATGACGGAACCGTTCCGTCATGAGCACACGGCAACCGTGGCTCATGACGGAGCGGCTCCGTCATGAGCGGGGAAGGGGTTAATAATGTTATGTATTTTAGTGTTTTTAATGAGAATGGTTTGTCATTTTATTTTATGTTTTAGAATTTTACTAGTTATTAATTTATTTTAAGTTTAGTTCAGCGTTTTTAGCTCCGTAGCGGGTTTATAGGGGAAAAAATGTAAAAATCCATATTTCTAAAGTGCGAACTACTCACCCTTACGGGTCTCAAGACGCTGGGGGCCGTCGGGTAAATTTAGTGAACTATTGCCCAGAGTCATATGGTGCTGATCTACCGCCGGAGCCTGGAGATCAAACCGTGAACCCTATGCTCTGAAATCAGCTGCCCTGGCCGCTGCACCACACCTCTCCACTAGGGTGGGAAGTAATTTAATTATATAGATTTAAATCATAATTTATAGTAGTTCATTTTGTTTTTTTAAATTTGAATTTTGCGTTTTTAGTTCTGTAGCGGTTTGTGGGTTTATAGGGGAATAGGGTGGGAAGTAATTTAATTATATAAAATATACTGAATAATTAATGTGTTAATTGATTAATTAATAATAGTTTAATAATTAGTTGTTAATTAATTTCAATTAGCCAATTAGTAATTAATTATGTTAATTGTTTAATAATTTTTAGGTGTGTGTTGTGGTGTTTATATGTGTAAATGGTGTGAAAGATGGTAAGTAATTAATTTTTTATTGGGTAATTAATAAACAATAATAAACTAATTTTCATAAATTAATTAGTAATTATTCAATTTAATTGTGTGATTTTAGGTGTGTGTTGTGGATATTATAGTGTTAAATAATGTGTAATTAATTATTTTGTATTATCTTTGTTAATAATAATATATTTACATTGATATATTAATTATGTTAATATTGGCAATTAAATTTAATACAAATGCTGATGGTTTTGTTTTTTATTGTTTTGGGATCCAGCACTTTCCCTACTGTTGCACTCACTGGAGTGGGAATAGTAATTTTTACCCCTCCGCTATCCAGCGCTTTCTTTACTGTTGCACTCACTGGAGTCGGAATAGTAGTTTTTACCCTTACGCTATCCAACGCTTTCCCTACTGTTGCACTCACTGGAGTGGGAATAGTAATTTTTACCTCTACGCTATCCAACACTTTCCCTACTGTTGCACTCACTGGAGTAGGAATAGTAATATTTACCCCTCCGCTGTCCAGCGCTTTCCCTACTGTTGCACTCACTGGAGTGGGAATAGTAATGTATACCCCTCCGCTATCCAGCGCTTACCCTACTGGTGCACTCACTGGAGTGGGAATAGTAATTTTTACCCCCTCGCTATCCAACGTTTTAACTACTAATGTTTTTATTTTGTTATTAAATGTATGTATTATTCTTTTTTAAATAGTTTAATGTGTTAATTAAATATAGAATATTTTATTTTATTTTAAATTATTTATATATGTGTTTATTTTATTTTTATATGATTAAAAACGTTTATAAATTAAATAAAGATAATAGTTAATAAAATGTATTTAAGTAAATATATGTATATGTACACTTTTCTGTGTTTATATTTAATAAATTAAGTTTGTTATAATTAGTTAAAATATATATTACATTTAATTTATTTTGTTAATAATATTAATATTATTTAATTAATTTAATTTAAGTTGATATTTTTTACATCTATATTTTTTACATCGATATTTTTGAATCGATATTATTGTACTTACCTGTGTAAGTATAGGGAGTCGATATTTTTGTTATCGATTTTTTTACATCAATATTTTTTCATCGATATTTTTTACATCAATATTTAAACATGGAACCTATTGGGAGTGCTCATTGGTGGTCATTCAAGAAATTATTACTTTCTTTATATATTTATATTTTTGAGAAGCAACAATGCTTTAATGCGTTGTATATAATATAATGCAGTACAATGTTATACATTGTAGCTAAATGCTACAAGATACACATTTATCATCGGCATACACATGTTGACATTCTGCACCTATGTCTATACACAAGATATCTTTAGCAGTTATTGCACTGCATAAGGCTAAACATAACACACACTATCTTTTTAATATAATACATAAAGTAAAACAAAGATAGACATAGAAGGGACACACAAAAAACTGTCCCTGGGCTCCATCACAAGTGTACACTAATCAAGCATCTTAAAACCACTTGAAGATTAATGATACTAAGCGTGATAAAATGATTTGCACTAAAACATTTGAGGAAGCCTATGCAACAAGCATTTACAATGCATCGGTCTCGCCTTTAGGACCTTATATGTATTTATCTATGCAGCACATTAGCCTGGGTGCTAAACATCTACTGTTCTTTAACATGGTGGGAAAGTAAGTACTAAACTGCGTGACACGCCAGGTATGGGAACACATGGAGAGAAATATGGTATAGTCCAAAGCTCTGTTTTTAAATATAAAATCAGGGCCTTTGGTGGTCATATCACTGAAAATACAAGATTTGGAAAAAATATTATTGTCTACGGGTGCTCGTGGAAGACAATTTCTATGGACTGGAATTTCGAGATTGCTAAAGTGATTGTGGTATTTTACTGACTACTGCTGGTAGTTTTCTATCAAGACAGTTAAATAGAGGCAGTTGAACAAGCAGAAAGCAATTCTGGTATTTTACTGACCTCTATTGGTCGTTTTCTATCAAGATCGTTAATTAGAGACAGTTGAACAGAAAAAAAAGTCCCTAAGCGGAAGCAGACAAGTCCTGGGGCTAATTTCCAGAGCCCACAAAGTACATACACAAATAAGTTAACTGTATTTGTGACTGCCTTTTTAGTAGTAAAATATAGCAATATTTGGTGCCTAGGAGGAGTTATGACAACTTTTGGCCCCAGTGCCACTGCACCACCATTGAAATTAAGGCTCTAGTGCCTGTTAGAGAACTGTACTTGTGATTGCCTGTTTAGTAGTAACATTTAGCAATATTATGCATTGAGAGGGGTCCCTAGAGCTTTTAGCCCCGGAGCTACTGCACCTGCTGCACTATTTAAATCACGGCCCTGTTGTCTGCACAGTAACTGCACTAGCGGCTGCCTGTTTAGTAGTAAACTATAGCATAGCTCTTGTATATTATCTTTATTTTTAACTTCCAATGTTTATTACAACATTTTAAATTTGATCATAATGACCAAATAAATTAACTTGGGGAAAAACAAAAAATAATATATCAATCAATCCAATAATTCCTACAAAGTGCAAAGAAAGGTACTAAGGCATGAATACGAAATGCCACAATCAGGGCTGGACTGGCCATACCGGGCATCAGGCATTTCCCCGGTAGGCTAGAGGCCAGGGTGCCGATTTTCACTTAAGGGGCTGATTTTCACTTTCCGGGTCGCTCTCACTGTAGACCAGCAGTGCAGTGCAATGCAATGAAAATACAAGCCGAACAGAGATACCTGAGACGGACTATGCAGGGAGGGGCTAATCCAACAAAATTTGCCTGGGCTGCTTTTGGCTTTCAGTCCGGCCCTGGCCACAATGGTCTAAGGCTAAACCATCTGCTTTACACAACTAAGGTGCCGATTCCGATCCGGGTCAGAAAGCACTCCGACCGAGCCGGATCCGGAGTGTTTTCCGACCGAGCCGGAAGCCTGCAGTTCGACCGAGCGAGTACGATGCGGCCGTATGCTGCTGGACTCGGTTCGGTCAGACTCCCATAGGAGTCAATGGGAGCCAGTCATAGGACGCGTACATGGGCTCCCATTGACTAAATGGGTACGTCGCGGACAAGTGTGCCCCCTACAGTGGGTACGCGTCAGTGCTATCCGCACCGTATATGCCTTTGTTGGGGAGATCCATGGGTCTCCCCCTGTGTCTGAGTCGTAGGGCTGCGGGTGTCAGGGGTTCCGACGCGGACCCCCAAAGGCAACCACCCAGGCGTTTTGCGAACCGGACACTCTGTCTCGAACAGGCTGTCCGACGCGTACATTGTACTAGCTTGGTCGTAAATCGCATCCATTGCACGCCATGGTTAGCTTCCAACCAAGTCATACGGAGTGGTTCGGACCCGGAAACGACTCGGTTGGTGAATTTCACGTAGCTCGCATCGTACTTGCTCGCTTGTACAGTTGTACGAGTCGGCCGGAAAACACGTGTACGGCTCGTAGTTTTTCCGGCCGGATCGCGTTCGGTGCACTTCCGACCCGGATCGGAATCAGCCCCTTTGTAGTAAATAGCAAGTATTCCAGCATACTACTAGAAGCGGTCTGCCTTTTTCCATGAGAAGAGATCTTATCTTAACATTGAATGGAGCTTATACAGTGTGAACAGCTTCAGTAGAAGTATCATAAATGCGTGCAGCGAGGGGAAATTAGCACAAAAAAAAAGGTTCCACACAAAAGCGAATGAACAGTAATTCGATGATGGGAACTGATAAGAGCCCCCTTCGAAGATAAATTAAACAAAAGAGATTTCACAAGCACAGGGCAAGCACTGTGCAGGCACAACCTAAAAATGGTCCCCATTATCAAATCTGACTGCATAAAAAGGAAACCCATTTGCAAGTCAGGCCCACTTTGAACGTTTACACATGCATGTTGTATGTATGTTGCAAATTACGGGAGACCGTGTGATTTTGTGTTTGCCACAGGCAGTATTTGTGAGAAATCAACATTTAGAAACCAGCCCACCAGACCATAAAAACAGGCCCACAAATAGCTAAAAACCCGTCCCACACACTGTCTTGTCAGACCAGCTCTTCTGGCAGTGCCAGGCTGCTCTATAGTCTTGACTGCTCCTTTCAGAACTAGCATGGATGACTGACTCCACCTTCCCTAGTTTACAGACCAAGAGAAAGCTTACCACAGAAATAGTCGTTTTTTTAGGGTCCCAAGCACTTTGATGGCCTTTTACGAAGAAAGTGGAGCAGGTTTTTGGAGCAGAAGTAGTTTGAATGACTCATGGCAAGCTGTTCATCCCTTACTATACTTTTATTGTTGCTCAATGGACTCATCATTGTTGCAATGATCATAATTTCTTCCAATTCTTCCCACTGACTCTCTTACGTGGACTATGGTTCGGAAAGAAGGTAGGATTTATTTTGTTTATGGTCCATACCCGTTCACGGTTAACCAATAAGCTTACATTATTTTACCAGTGTGAACAGATTTCTTCATTCCTACTCTAAATCTATACATGAAGTCGACCACCACTCACGTGGGTCAGTGTGAAAGGGTGGAGTGAAAATAAAAACAGTACATGTTGATCGCTGCCGACCACGATCAAATCTAAAACGCTAAGCATTACCTGTCCTGCAAAGTTCTTATCTTAAGAGGGTGGCCTTTTAGGCTATAAAATAAATGGTATAATGCTCTAAAAATTGAAAGAAAACAATAGTAAAAATCCCAGCCATATGCAAATATGGACAAAGCAAAACACACAGGGCCCTATTCACATACAATTTCGGATTTTAAGAGGCATAGGTTCTTCTACGCAAGTTTGTAAATGTACAACTTTGGGGAAATCACAATCATTCCCAGCAGTACACCTGGAACTAGATACTTCTGATATGCGTGCCAGAGTTTATTTGGTATGTGGAAGAATAGACACCGCTTCATGCAGTATTTACCTCATATAAATGTTGACGTGGTACACCTTCCTTTTTAGCAGTGTTGTCACAATTCAAGTGTATCATCATACCCTACAGTATATAGCTCTGTGGGGTAAACTCAGAAGCAGTGATGGCACAACCCAGAGACAACAGCACACCCCATAGTATATAGGTCTATCTAGATGCAGAGATGAAGCATACCACAGCAGAGGGTACTGCTAAGGAACCGCTAACCTTAGGCCCTTCCGGTCCACAATATTGAGAGGTCACAGGAGATGGCCTTATCCAGGACATGCGAGATGGATGTCCTGGAAGGAGAGGTTAAAAGGGTAGAAGTGCAAAAGGAAGGGATGGGAATCTAACTAGTGCTTATGTAAAGGGCTCCAATACCTTAAAGTAGAGCCCGAGCTATATAAAACTGATTAATGATAAAGCAGGCTGAATGCACACATATTGGAATAAGGGAGGCAGGGAAGAAATACTTAGTACTGTTAAGTATTTTAAATACAGTTTCTCTCTAGTAATCATAATGTCTGTAACAAAAAGAAAAAACAAGCACTGGCACCAACAGTGCCTTTGAAGCCCCACTCCGGGACTTAAAAACAATATTGCCCCCTCGGTGCAGCTGCCCATACTCTCGTGGTGCAGCTGGAAGCAGCAGAAGGATGGCACCACCAGAGTGCAAATTCGAGCCCCACTCTGGGCTCTCCTTCTTCACTCCTCCGGTCTCCTGAAAGTCGGGAGAAAGGCACCGACAATGTGCCTTGGCTGGCCCCTCTCCTGGGGCCTCTTGGGACCCGCCTCTCTCTTTTCCACGGGATGGGGGGAGGCAGAAATGGAGCCTGCATGGCTCCGATTCTTCCAGCACTATAAGGGGCTCCCACCCGCACACGGGGGCCCTGCCTTTCTTTAGGCACGATCCGCCTGGCTTCCTGTTGAGGCTGGGAGAGCTCACAAGACTTCCTCTCTCCTGCTAGCTGGCCCGCCTACGCCTAGGCAACCCACGCCTGACTTCCGGCGGCGGCCGTAACAGTCTATGACTCTTCCCTGAGGCACAGAAACTCGGGCTAGGCTCCCGCCAGCACAAACATGCGGGGTGGGCGGGAGCTCTACCACAAATGCGGGGTGGGATCCCGCCAAATAAGTGCCGCAAATGCGAGGTAGGTTCCCGCTTGACCGGACAGAGGCGGGGTGGGCTCCCGCTCCTCCTCTATACATGGGGAAATCCCCAAGCCGGGGTTCCCTCGGAATGTAATGCAACAGGCTGGGCACGCAACAGCAGGTGGGCTCCCGCTTCACTCCTGCAGACAGGGGCAACCACGGCGAACAAGGCAAAGGCTGGCCCCTGTAGTGGCACAATCATGACCGGGAGTGCATGGAGGGGGGCAGGGGCCACCAAGAAGTCACAGACTGCAGGGGGAGAGACAGGAAGAAAGAAGTCTGTGCAGTAAACGGCCTGATAGCCATGGAAGGACACAAATGACGACATGGCCGTCATGGAGAGGGACTAACAAGCCAAAAACCAATCAGAATGCAGCATTTAGGATATATGCCAATCCAAAAGATGGGCGGAAAGTGGCGGAAAGTGGGCGGAGCTTAAGCTTCCCTGCTATAGTATATACTGCATATCTCAATGAGACAGCGCAAGCGCTGCCTAGGCGAGACCTAAAAGGGTAGGTGCTATAAAAAGATTCTCAGTTGTGTGGAATGTGGATAAACTAGTAAATCAAGTAGTTGACTTAAGCCAGATTGGATAAATATGACAACTGTGGAATTGTTAAAAGCACTGCACTTTATTGATCATACTCTGTTTACACGTATTTCGGTATGGATTGGAGGGGATCTGAGTGAAAACCGGGTGTTGGGTAATAGAATTAAGATTCAGACTAACTCCATTGGGAAACATCCAAGGAAAGCATTTTATGGGAACCAAATGCACAGCACTTAATATGAAGAGCGATTTTGTAATAATGAATGTAATATTGAAGGAATTAAGTTTTAAGAAATTAGATTAATATGTACACTATTAGGTGATTTGGTATTTTAAAGGTCCGGAATGCGCTGCACTTTATTAATAGCACTTTGTCTAGTTTGAAGCTTTGGCATTATCATGTTTTCTAAGGATGAAATTCTAAAATGCTTGATGTACTTTAAAAAAAAAAAAAGAAGTATTTGATATTACGAGTTTCAAGCAACTATATTCAATGTGAAATTAATTTTTTGACGATGTAAGGTTCCTATAATAATTCTGCTCAATAAAAAAAAGATTGATGATACTAGGTGGTATTACAGCACTATCACAGGACCATTACAAGCGTTTACTTCTGAAATGAGGAATAACATGTCAAAATAAGCATTATGTTGTACAGTTCCCATTTTTTCAAATTCAGTTTTGTTTACATAATATTTCCATTTGATTTTTGCAAGGGATTACTCCGCTGGAAATACCGGCCTATTTGTAATCTCGATCAAAAAAGAGATTACCAACCCACCTGTATAGGGCACTCTATTAGTGGTGGCTTGTAGTTAAAGGTGGTGGGTGGGGGTTACAAAGAAAAAAAAGGCTACCTGCTTGCCGCCACAGCCTCTTTTTCCTCCTCCTCAATGTTCTTCTGCCTCCGGAAGCACCCAGGCTCCCCTCAGCCAATCATGACATTGCTGTCACCATGACAGCAGCCTCATGATTGCAAAGTGCGCATGACTGTTCGGCCATCCCAAGACAGACGGCCAGCCCGTCATGCGTATTTCATGAGGCAGCAACCACTCCTCCCCCCTCAACGTCACGAGAGCCTGGCCCTGCCCCACCCTAACCTGGCTGGAAGATAATAAAAATAAAATGATAAAACTTCTGTTATTATCATTGTATTTTTCCTTTAACAGTGCTCCGACAACAGTGGGGCGACGCTCCTCCTCCTTTGCGGAGGAGCCTCCACTGCCCTTTATATCGGACCGACTTCACTTACACGCTAGATAACATTTATTGGTTGTCAGAAATATGCTAGAAATCATGTCAGATGAAATTGTGTTTATGCAAACAAGCTCTAATTCCGTGCCCCAGCATTCCATTAACCATCAGCTTGCTCAGATGCACAGTCCATTCCTCTACATGGGACTTGAGCCTGGATAGGATTTGCATGGGATTAAAGAACGATATTTTGCATCAAACAGTTGTGACCTTGCTTGGAAGAATGTAATTCTTTGAGGTGCAGCAACACTACATAAAAAAAACTCTAAAATAAAATAAAACTAGACCAATGCATATGCAAGGGATCAATGACATTGAGATGTGATATAAAAAACTACCACTGGATTGTGTTTAAAACTAATAACTCACCGACAATATATTTTTCATCGTAATCACAAAAACGTTGTAGGCAATCAACCAGTCCCAGTAGAACAGAATGCTTCGGATTGGTTTGAGCAAAAGGTCACCGCCGAAGAGCAGGAAATAGAAACAGGCCACCAGGTAGCCCATGCAAAATATGCTGATCCGGGTTGTTCCAGTGATGAAGATGATGGTTAGCACAAACCAGAAGAGGTAACTGAATATGATCACTTTGCACATATCCAAGTAAGATCTGTTAAAAAACAGAGAGAAAGACACATAAGTGAGGTCATTGAATGAGGCGTCCTCAGGCAGGCAGGCTGAACATTTGATGAATGCTACTGAAGCAAAGAGCAGGTGCTTAGTTTGGCACTAAAATGAGAGCAGGCGAATGCAACCTGCTTTGCGCATGAGCATGTGCTAATCAAAATATTAATTTTACGAATGTTCTTGCCACAACCCTATCAAAGGTATATGTCTCCACGCATGTCAGCCTCTGCGGATGTCAAGAATTAATCGAATGTGACTTTTTTTGATGGCAGAGCTCAAGCCAGCTCCACCATCAGAAACACCCTGCAGGGGGACATCCGCGTGAGAACCACCATTGCCACTGCAATGGGAGGTCTAGCCTTCCGAGTGAGTCTGTTTTTCCAAGACATTGCACTCCCTTACAGGGAAAAGAAAACAACGATGTCATACACACAAGGGTAGGGCACTTTAAGCGTGACAAGGACATTGCTTTTTTTATTTTTCAGAAGTGTATCCCTGAAAAAAACAAAAAACATCTGCATAATTCACCATGGCATAGCAGGTTGGCTGGCACTGAACATGTTTGCGGAAAGTGCTTCCATCTGTGGGAGCACATCTGGATAAAAAAAAATACAATCCCCAGTGCACTTGTAGAGGTCTTTAAATATGAAAGGATAGCCTTTGGTAGTGCGTGGAGGCCTCTGATTTCCACATATGTATACCTTTTAAGCAGGCACTTGTGCTAGCCAGTGACTATGGCCGTCTCTTCGACTGTTGCTGGCAGTAAGCTTGAGTTTAATGGATATGTAAGAGGTCACTACACTAATCGGAGAAAAATTAATGCAAACCCAAAGTCCCTTACCCCATCTTACAATGCCAGTCCCATAACGTGCACGTACTCGAAAATTGTCTTAGTCCCCACCAAAGGTTTCCCTCTATATTTAAAGATCCCTGCATGAGCAGTGAGGGTTTGTACCATTTACTTGCCGAGAGTGGGGTGGGAGTGGGGTAAATCATGAATACAGCTGACTGCTCGCGGGTGTGGTGGTCTTGAATGCAGGGCTTCAGCGTTTTAGCTTGAATTGACAAATGGACAAATATGTATGTTTGTCCTGTGAGGACTTGTTATCTCGAAGGTAAGATTGCCCCATAATGGAGCTGGATTCGATATGTCGTGATCTAATGCAGTGTCCTGCAGAGAGTGTCAGTTAAAGAACACCAACACATCCCCATGCAAAGGATATAGTAGTGCGTTGCTGCTCCCGACCAGTCATTCTTTTCAAGACTCATTTGTCGTCTTATGTCCTTGTATTAACCTTTAAAATGTTTGTCTGCAGGCGCACACCTACACCTTTTTGCAATGCCAAACTGAACACTAAGGCCCTCATTGCAAGGTAGGTGGAGCAGAATCGCCTCATGAAATTCCACTCCACCCATTCTAGACGGGCTGGTTTTCCCACAACCATTTGTTCCGGGTGAGTGAGAACCAGGGGCAAGTTTCCCAAGATGTAAATTCTACCTGATAAAATCACCTGAGGATTTAGCTGAAGCAGCAGGCCCTCTCATTCCCTTTGTTTTTTCTGTCAGGGGACAACAGGAGGGATGCATACATTTAACACCTGCTTTGGAAATGTTGGGTAATTCCCCATTCCATGGGGTTTAAGTTGTAGTTGCATGGTACTGAGGCAGACTTCCCGTACGGTAGCCTGTGCCCCCAGTACTGTGCAGTTCAGAATGAGGGCCAAGGTAAGCCGTCTGCACTCGTGAGATTATCAGGTAAACTGTCTGAGACATTTGAAAGTAACTGAGCTTTCCTGTTATGAGGAAATGTACCTCACGAGCCAAGAAAACCAGCCACGCGCAGATCTTTTCAAGAACTGGACTACAGTTTCCTATTTTAATGCAGTGCTTGCGTTGGCCGATGTCCATGTTTGTAAAGCAATGAAAATATTTTTGTGTCTTCAGTATGGAGTGTTGTATAAACATTTCATAGGTTGGCAAAGTAGCAGATTTGTGAGCTGGTGTATTGTGCAGAAGACACTAACTGCAGTCAGATCATATGCATTTGAGTAGATAATCACTGACGTTTTAATATGAGAGTTCATGCTGAAAAAACATTATGCTAAAGAGGCTCCTTGGCACTTCCGCTGGCCCAGCTGTCTGCTGCCATGCCGTGCCCAGCGCTCTGCGCTACGCTGGTGCTGCGCGTCTGGAGCGGGGCTGAAGGAACGCGCAGGAACGCTGTTGCCTGGCTGAGTAGCGCTGACAGTGTGACGCGTGTTGAGTCACAGGGGGAGGGGAGCCTGGAAGGCACAGAATGTCAGCAGGAGTTATGAGAGACCCTGTGCAAGTGTGACGGCACCAGTGAAAGTTCTTCTGTACCATGTGGCACACAGTCTCTCTGGTGCAGCTGCCAACTGATTTACACCGCCCATGAGAGCACCACACGCAACATCCCCCAGCCACCCACATGCCAGCTTTTCATGAAGAAAATATTGCTCAGAATATGCAAGTGTTTTAGCAAAACAACAAGTTGGATGGGCAACTCAGACAAACACATCTTTTCCATGCGAATCAATCTAACAACAACTGACGTGTCCTACCAAAGGTAGCATTGATAGCACTGCACATTCACCTTGTTCAAAAATAGAGGCTTGAATAAATCGAAACCGCGGATATTTGTTGTGTTTGCCATTATGAGGATCTGCGAGCTTCCAGAAAGGACACATAGCACAGTGCATCCACGACACAGACATGTGTACACACACTCACTTGTGTGCCATGAACAAAATGTATTTGAAAAGACAAGGATACAAAGCGAACCCAAAATGCTCCATTCAAGTAATATTTGTAAACATAATTCCCTCAGTTGGTGATCATGACGTCACAGATGATCTCATAGATATTCTTTTAGATGGCCTCATCAATTGCACCGCTGACTGCATCACATTTGACAACCTCTACAGAACACAGAACTGCTTCACCAAGAAACAGAGGAAACCTACTGCTATGTCACCTCAAATTCCAAAGAGAAATAACGCGCAATCAACTCAGAGAGTATACTAAAAACATATACCCAGGGAATGAAATGACACCCTGGCACTCTATGCCTCTTCTTAACATATCTCTCTTAACACTTTTTACTTTTAATTGATATAGCTAGGAATCTCCACCGGTTAAGTTAAAGCTCTTTTCAAACAGACACCAATACCCAGGCCTAATCCAATTCAATTCAATTCTTTATTTATGTTTTGAAACTCAAAAAATGCCACATAAAACAAAACATAGAAACAAGTGTAAAACAGAATAATACCCAACATTAAAAGTTGATCAGATCATTTATACACATAACCTCGTTTTCATATAGCAGAAACCTGAATGCAAATTAATGTAAGTTCATAGAGCCTATACATTTTTTTTTAAACCTATGTGAAAATTACTTCAATTTTTGGATGGCCAAGAATTTTCTCGTGCCGCCACACCAACCTGAATGCATATTTAGGGCTAATACACAAATGGATTAAAATTGAATATCCTCAATAACCTTTCATCTTATCCCCAAAACCTAAATGCCTACAATTTGGCTCACTATAAGCCATTAGTAATAGGTCAACTGATCTTCTAGCAGGGTCAGTTTGTGAATCTGCAAAAATGCTTTTTTAAAACACGGTTGTCACTGATTTCCTTATGAAAAAAGTAGTTCATATTAATGTCAAATAATGTCCTCCATTTTGAAACCTACAATTTGGGGTCAGCCGTAACTTCTAATACGTGTCCAGCCTTTTCTTGACTGGAAGGCACTGCGAATGCAGCGATGCTCCTCCCACTCTGACAGTATAGAGACTTCTTCGACTGCCCTGAAGGCTCCTATGCGACAGGTATACACCTACACAGATACACTGTACGTGGAGTTTGTCGTTACCTGCAGTGGATAAAGTCGGGGACAGGATTGTGTTGGCTGAAGGATGCCGCATCAAGATTCATGCAGATCTCCACGTTGTCTCCGGCCATAATACGGACCGCAGCCAGATTCTCATCTTCAAAGGTCTGTCTTTGTAGGGATGCGAATAGAAGCAACATGAAGTCATCTGCCAAAGGGAAGGAAGGACTAGATGAAGTTGAAGCATACAGGAACAACAAGAGAAGGAAACAAGATTCCAGAAGGTTCTTGGCAATATTCATGAATGAGGATATCTCAAGCTCTGAGAATAAAGAATTGCCAGTCTGAAAGACATATTTGTTTTAGCATATGAAACACATCAGTATTTGCACAAGCTGACTGTAAATATGGGACATGCTTGGACAGGAGTAATGCTCATGCCTTCCTGAACCAGGGGCAACTAACCCTCTTTTTATGAGAACAGGTCGTGTACTGCATTTCATTTTTACTTTTCACAATTGAAAAATGTGATTCATACATGAACAATGAAGTCAAGAATCATGCAATATTAATAGTCATATAATTCAGGACCATGAGGGAATCTACTACTCAGCATTACAAAATGGCAACAAAAAATAACACACGGACCAGTGAGAGGTGCTGCCTGAGTATTGGGTGTTCATAATCTGAGACCATTCCACTGACTGATCCATATTCAAAAGTACAGAATGGTGCTGGGTGCTTTGGCCCCAAGCTCTTACTACAAAGTCCTGGATCAGCGCTCCAACCCAATGGCCCAATGGGCCACCCACAGCCTGGGCAGACTTATTAGAGTATATTTGCTGGGTTAGACCGACCTATAGGGCCACCTAGCAATGGCCTAACAGGTCAGTGTGTGGGCAGGTCTTATGGCTGTTTGTGGGCTTGTTTGATGGTCTGGTGGGTCGGATTTTATTGTTGATTTCCTTGATATTACCACAAACATTGCCAGCGCAAGCACAAGTGCATGCAGTCTCCCATACTTTGCAAAGCACTTATTCAGCGCTTAAAACATTTGAAAATAACCTTAAACCTTTAACTTTATACCTAGTTATTGAGACTTCTAACCAAATTACTATTGTAAAAACTTGGCCATCATAAAAGGCAACTACACACAAAAATCAAATCAGGAAAACAGATATCACAGATTGAAATTGCAACTTAGTGGGTTAACCCCTTCTGTGCCCATGACGAGCTGGACTCGTCATGTGCCGCGGTTGCGCTGTGCCCATGATGAGTCCAGCTCGTCATGAACCCCGCCCGCTAATGGAACGCCCGGCACAGGGCGGGGAAAGGGCGTGGCACACAAGGGGTTAAAACCACTGTGCTGGGAATGTGCGACAAATAGACACAGCTCAGGTGTGCAGGCACATTAAGGGCAGATGCCTTGCTCTTTGTTAGTCTCTGTTGCTCCCTCTTTTCATCTCACCATCTACCTCTGCTTCCGTCCAGAGTGATGCCTGTGAGGCCGAGGACTCCATCTCTGCACGCTCACTCCAAGCTGGGAGCAGCTGGTGCCCATTAGGAGCACAGCACACATTTTTGTCTGAGTTGCCCTGCCTCCCTTTTTATTAAATTGTGCAAGTCTGATATGAAAAGTATCATCTGCCCCAGGCGTTAGCCCATCCTTTTGCTTTTGGTCTGTCTGGAGATTAAAGACTTCTAAACTTATTTTTAAACAACTGATTCATCCTCTAGTGCAGGCTATATCAACACGGCACAAGTGGGCTATATAATTCCATGTGAAGGACACCACCTTATCACATGCCTTGACTACAGACAGGCAATGTTGCAACGTGTTATGTCTGATAACTACATGCATTTTTTTTCAAAACTTTGCTAAATGTTGTGAAGTTTAAACTAATATGGGAAACAATCACGCAGAAATAGGTTGTATAGAAGAACATCTGCACAAAACTACTGTTAATGAGACTATTAACACAATAAACAAGGTTTTGGGTAGCAAATGTGTTCTTGTCTCATTAACCTTCCACTTATTGCATCTCTCTGAGTTACTAAGGCCATTGTCCTGCTTGCTGTGAGTTTACTGTGCTTTTGAGTAGGCTGTCCCGTTGCTGTGGGACACCAAAGGTCCTGCCCTTTGCCCCCCACAGGAAAAGCAGGAGAGGAGGATTGGAGCTGCCGACTAGCAATTCAACCCTAGCAGCTTACATGTTATATTTTTTTGTCTTGTGTTTTCCTGGGCGCCCTAGCTCGCACTTTGGGGGCTTCTTGGCGCCTTTACTCTTCTTCCTTCTAGGCGTTGCCCACGCTTTCTTCTGCAAAGCATGGAAAAGAAATGACACTCATCCACCACTTTGTGCAGTTCAGTGACATTGTCAGGCACGCAGGCCCTCGGCCGGGTTTTTGCTCTGGCCCTTACACCCCTGTATGGGCTACACCATCGCTTCAGGCGCACATTCAACTTTAGAGATGCCACTGGCACTTTCTACACTGACTATTGTCTTGTGCTGCCCCCTGTTCCATGAGACACACGCACAGACTGAAGGAGTGAACCCCAGCTATGGCTGACGCCCCACTCAGCAGGGATCGTGTCCCTGGAACATCGCAGCAATGCTTGGTCAGGTGACATATAGCACCGGATATGTACTAGGGCAAGAATTGAACCTGGGAATGGGACATTTCCTAATCAATTCCACCCTGATATGAGCAGGCTTTTTCTTTACGCACACCATTTATTTCTTAGCATTTTCATTCAGGAAGTAGAAAGGGGAAAGATGTGAGTCCAGATCTACACCATTTTGGCCAGCATACCCCAGCAGTAACAAAAGAAGCGCCATCTTTCGTAGAAGTGTTGCAAAACAGTAAACACAATTGAAGAAGTCTTGCTATGGAGTTAGAAGAAAAACTATTCTGCGAAACCCAGCAGTTGCTTCATTGTTAAGCAGACAAAGCTGTTCGCTTAATGGAACATGAAGACCTAGTCACAGACGACCCACGAGAGCAAAAGAAACCACAAGTAAACCCGCAATATGAATACACTGTGTCCGCCAATACATACAGACAAGAAAGAGAGGGTTGGGCCGCACGATGAAGTCTGGAAAGTACAACCACTTTATTATGTTGGAGTTAAAGTTGGCACCAGCGTGTCTCCATGGATAATCTGCAAAGGGACAAAAGAATGGGAAAAATCATAAAACATTAATAACAATTACTTCTTGTACTTTTTTACTGTCCATTATCCTGGCGCTAACAGAGCATAACAAATGACAACAACTGCCCACGAAAAAGGTGGAAATGTTTTTACCTTTGCATGGAGCAGGTGGAATTCCGATGCACATGAAGTACTGGAATGTGATCGTGCACGCCAGAAAGCAGCAGTACTTGTGCCAGATCTCAGCAATTGCTTTCCTTCTGCGTCGATACAACACAACAAAAAGCCAAAAAGCGTGAATCATGGCAAAGAAATCCATCCGCTGACCTATCACATTGACGGACATCAGGAAACATGTCTGCTCAAAGAAAAACAAAGCGGAGGGCTTGCGTCAGAAAAGAGAACTTTTGACAATGTTACATCATTCTCACGCTAAATGTAAAGATATATATCCCTTTTAAAATGTTTAATTGAAACAAATGTTTGGATTTTTTAGTTATTCTGTAAAATGTTCTTTTCTCATCGTTTTAGAAAGTTTAGGAGTTTCGGTCAGGGCTACCAAAGTTACAATGGAGGAGTCGTCAGCCGCGGTCGGTAGTAGGAGTACCTGCAGGGCGGTGACGTGGTGAGGGGGAGGGGCAGGGTGGGGGGTAGTAAACTATGGATTACGGAGGTTTACAGGTAAGTAAACATATAAATTAATAAAACGATTTTCGTTGCGTGCACTGCATCCCCAAATGCGATGCAATGCACACAACAAAATTCGTTTTATTAATGTATATGTTAATTTACATGTAAACCTCCGTAATCCATAGTTTACTACCCCCACCCTCCCCCTCCCCACGTCACCGCCCTGCAGGTACTCTTACTATCGACCGCGGCTGGGAGTCGTGTTACTGGAATATTAAAACACTGGAATGTTGAGAGCTCTATTGAACAGAATGGAGTAGTTCAGGGCTTAAACTGGAACGTTTGTAGAGGGTGGGTTGATCTAATACAGTGGCGACTCGCAGAGGGAGTGCTGCGGGGTGGTGAGGCAGGGGAGGTTGGCGATACAGCGAGCACAAAGTAAATCATTTTATTTATCTATTTACTTACTTTCCTCCTGCCCGTTGTATGTCCGACTCCACTACCCCCATCCTGCCCCTCTCCCGCCCTACCGCCCTGCAGCACTCCCTCTGTGAGCCGCCACTGTTCTAATAGCCTTTTAGCCTTTCTGTCTCGGACCATGCAGGTTGTGTAAGGCCCTCTCCTTCCTTATAGGCCTTCAACTGACTTTGGTCTATGACTCAGATCCAGGGCCTTTAACAACTGGAATAGCCCTCAGCAGCTGGTTTAAGATTATATTAGAACATTGGAATGTTGGGAGCTCCATTGAAAACAACAAAGTGCTCCGGGCTTGTAATGGCCAGCAGATGCCCAGAGCATCAACATTCCGATTTTGTCGTTCACAGCTGTTGATGTGAACAAAGACCTCATGGAACCAGAGGGGATTTCATTCTCCTTGGGCTCCATGCAGCCTTTGATTCATTTGTTAGAACATTCTACCCTCTAGTGGCAGAAAGTTCAAATAGCCTTAGAGCCCTCCGTAGCTCACCTACATAGGCATTAACGTTCCGCTCCATTGTTAAAGGTCCTCGCCTTAAGCTCCGACCTTTAACGCTGGAGCGGGCCTTTAATAGCTAGTATAGCCCACTACAGCGGACTATAAGTCTATATTAAAGAGGATATCAGAAAGAAGGCTGGTCAAAAGGTTTTCTAGGTGTGTAAGCACATTTATTGACATTTTGACAGGTGGAAATATGCACAAGATTTTCTCTTCAGGGAACCACGCCCTGGGTCTCATTCACAAGTTTTTGCAGTCATAATCTACATTTACAACTCTAATGAATTGCATTTAGGGTCGTAAATCCCAAATTATTCATCACAGAATCAGGTCATGCAGATTTTGCTTACCTACAATTTTTTTTTGTGGTTATAATTTATGTACCAAGGGGCAGATTTATGTTCCCTGGCGCATCCCTGCAAATCAGCATGGATGCACCAGGGAAGATGCGTCACGCAAGTTTACCCTTGCGCCACAATAGATGCGCCGCATTTACAATGCAGCGCATCGTGGCGCAAGGATAAACAAATGCGTGACGCATCTGATGGCGGAAGGGCGGCGCATTGCTGGAGTTGCGTCGCAAGCGCGACGCGGCTCCAGCATTTCTCGGGGGTGCCCTATCGGTACAATGCTGCGTCAATCCTTACGCCTGCTTCAAGCAGGCGCAGGGATTTGACGCAGCATGGCCGGAAAAGTGACTGAGTGAAATCTTGTAGATTTCACTCAGCCACTTGTTGGAGGCGTTCCTGCGCCAGAACGCCCCCCCCCCCTGTGAAGGTACGCCCACATGTGGCGCAAGCTTTACAAAGTGACGCATCTCCCTAGATGCGTCACGTTGTAAATCTGCCGCAGCATGGTGCTGGCTTTGCGCCACCGCTGCGTCACAAAAGTGACGCAACGGCGGCGCAAAAGTGACGCACAGGGCTTATAAATCTGCCCCCAAATCTTTATTCACAGAATCAGGGTGCACAGATTTTGCTGCCATTAAATGATTACTAAAATTGTGAAAAATGAAAAACCCTCAAGCATGTCAGATTTTTAATTGTAGAAAGTTCAGGGACTGGAATGTTTCACTCATATAGAAACGAGGGCTGGTGGGTGCGTCCAAGGCTGTTAATGCAGGACTATCAGACCCCACAAAAAAATGTCAGAATCTAAGGCCATCATTTTGTATTTGGTGGCAGAGGTACTGCCATGACATCACCACACAAGCAGCAGCCAGTCCCGCTTGGTAGAAGGAGCTGGTGGGGAAAAAAACAATTATGGCAACAAGTCACCCAAGTCTGGTGGCTTGTTAAACTGTTGTCACCCATCTAAGTCATGTAACTGGATTGCCAAAGCTGAATCCATTTCCACAACTCACAGAAGGAGAAATTCCTTAGAAGCTGAAAGAATAGGAAATATAAAGAATTTACTGAATAGTGTCCTTTGGGTTGGACAGAAAAAAGAAATTAGTTTGTTAAGTAAAGGGAACTAATGGTGCTCACATAAGCTTCATTCTCTTTATTATACATTGTTAACAGAGAGTTACTGACTCCAAGCTACATGCATCATAGAGGCCTTTTCAGAACACACGAATCTCCAGCCCCATTGTGCAGCTAGATAACACAAAGCCAGAGTGGAATGCCTGACAAGGGAAAAACAGACTAATAACTTTAAAACCCCTAAAAATTAGTTGATGACCTCCTAAACCTATGATGATCCTCTTGTGATAGGCTGGCCTGTTCCACAAGGGCTATGAGAGCATTGGTTCGTATATTTAGTTAGCTAAGCTTCCCTGCAAAAAGCCAGAGCAGGTAAGGCCACCCAAGGTGGTATGGTGGTCCTAATCATAGTGACCAAGAGCAGGGTATCCAAGTTGGACTGAAGTCTATTTTCAAGAAAAGTTGTAAATACTTGTCTTTGCTGCCCATGAAATCTGCCCCAGCATGGACATTTAGAGATCATAGTCAATACTATAAGGTGCTCATGCTAGCCCGGCAGATCACTATGAATGGGATCTGTGAATCCAGAATTCCAGAATTCTGGATTCACAGAATCCAGAATTCACTGTAATCTCCACCGTGAGGGTTGTGAAACCTTGAGGCTTTGTAAGATGAGGGACCACCATGACCGACTCTTGTTGCTTTAACCCTCCACGGGCTAGCATAAATTGCGTCATCTATTTGCTATTTGAGAGAATTCAGTAATATGGTTATTGTATTAATAAATTCACTGCCTGTTTCAGAAAGATACAATCAATCTTTGAAGTGGAGGGATCGCAACAATAGGCCAACTTTGTAGTATGGTTCTAGTAAGGGTTTCTTGCTAAAATAGGCTACTTCATTCCACTATTTCGGTGCAAATTTCAGCGCACTGACGAACATCTGAAGGCAGACTTCTAATAGGCTGATGCTTGCAAAGACTCTGGAGTGCATCGCAACTCTCCTGGTTTAACCATCCCGACTACTGATCCCAGACTTAGTGCAAACGTACTGAAATGCTGGTTCACAAGGCAAGAGAGTGGGCAAGTGCATCTGTCCCACACCAAAACACTTACCAAATAATATTCAACTTTCAGTAGGCCCCTTCCTTTTCCTTCTCTTTGAGGGTCGTACGTTACCTTGAGGCCCTGCTCTGCTTTAGAACCATAACACTTTCATAATGACCAGGAAAGAAGCTGAGCCAATGGCAGAATTAACTGCTCCAGCCATAAATAGTGCTGAGGAAGTTTTAAGTAAACCAAACTGACACATATTTACCTCCAAACCAAACTTGTAAAAGAAGTAGTTTACGAAATACTTGGCACAGTTCACAAGTCCCTCGTCGAAATGCTGTCTGGTGATGTCATGAAAGATTGTTTTAGTGACAGGCGTAGTGAGGTTGTTTCGGCACCGGTAGTACTCCTGATGTCGGTAGATGGTGACTTCGAAAGCCAGAATAGCCAGCATCAGTAAATGATTCTGGAATAAAGGAGACACAGAGCGTGGGGCAAGTAAACATGATTTTAACTAAAATAGCACATAGGTACATCGAATAAAAGTGTTGGTTTTATTTGATTAATAAAACTCCATCTCAGACATTACGTTGTAAAATATTATAAATAAATAAGGGGTGGGTAAAACATTCTGGTTAAAAGCAGAAATGCTAAATAGTTACAATTCCACTTCATCTGCCCCAGATGAGATGCTTCGAAGTACTTCTGGCAGCTTGGTCATGGGATACATGCCTTAACCCATGAGAGTTAATGTTCCTCTTGATCAGGTGAATCTTGCCCAATCAGAATGACTAGGATAAATGGTGTGTTTTGATGATATGATTGGTCTTGGGTGAGTTTAAAAAAACAATCCACAAAACTTAGGAATGAAGGTGGAAAGTAACAAAACTTAATGGGTCCCCCCTGCAAAGTACATGGAGCCCCCCCCCCCCTCTGGACTCACTCAGGAGCTCTCAGACCAGGATACTGTGCTGAAGGGAACCCCTGGACCTCGTACACCCCTTGCACTGGACCTCGCCCCCCCCCACAGCCCCCACAGGGGTTGTGGGGGCCTTTGTTACGCCACTGGGTAAATGACTTTATGTGGAGGTATCTGACCTGCTGCTGCTTTGGTCATTGATTTAATTGGGTGTGTACTTAATATATCCCCTTGTTTGCATGCTGACAGACTGACATTTTCTGGCACTCACTGACAGCTCTCCCTCACATTAGCAAGAACCATCAATCATGCGCACTATCAACTCACATGTTTTCAGTTTACACTTATGGAGATACTCATGTAGCCTCATCTCTGAACATGCATAACTTATGACTAGTAGATATATATTTTTAGAGCAACATTGGGCCGGGTTAATATATATGTAGGTTTGACTTACTTGTGCAGAAAGTCTGGCTTACTTATGAACGTCAGAGGTCTGATTCACAAACTGCATGTTTGGTACATTAAGTTGTACTACAGTAGTACTTTGTACTTACTACAAAATACAATTTACAAACCTGGGGATGAAGATCTCCACATTCACCTCTCCTATCTATTCTATGGGGATATCTCCACACACATAAGTAAGTAGTACATTTGGGAAAGTCCAGAGTGACTGCTAGGGACATTTGGAATATCAGCTTCAAAATGTGGTGGGGGATGGAGGGACAGGGTTAGGGAAACATAAGAAGGGGGTTAGGGAGGAACAGGCTACAACAAACACTCACCCACAACAGAGTAAATCCATTGCTATTCACAAAGTACACTTATAAAGTTACTGCAGCGCTAGAGGTAACAAAACAGTAATAAATGTACTTTCCCCAGCCTTGTAGTAAGCTCAGTGCCACACATGGCCACTTACAGGTACTGCAAGTAACGCCACATTTAAACTGCTTCAGGTGTGTATACAGCGTTTACATGACTGTCCATCCACATTAGAATATACCTTAGTTTACCAATTGTTACTCGCCACCTTTGTATACTTTTTCATTTTTCAGAGGCCTGAAAGCAACCACTTTTCTGAGTTTATAATTTCCACCTAGATCGGGCTGAAAGCATTAAAATGGTGGAATATGTTTGTAGGAAACAGAGAGACATTTATCAGCTTTTTTAACCCGAACCTTCTTCTTTCACTCTGGGCATCAATTACCAAATCCTTAACCCCTTGCGTGCTCATGACGGAACCACTCCGTCATGAGCCATGGGAGGCGTGTGCTCATGACGGAGTGGTTCCGTCATGCTGCGGCCGCTCCGCCCACGCGTCGCTGATTCCCCGCCTGTGCGGGCGAATTAACGAGTGGGCGGAGTTGTGACGGAACCACTCCGTCATGAGCACAGCTCGCCCGTGACTCATGATGGAGTGGTTCCGTCACGAGCATAGCGGTGCCACGATCACCCCGCACCCCCCCAGCGCCACGGCGGAATTTGCGCCGCAACGAAGGGGTTAGTCGACATTCTGATCAGCAATAGTAAACAAAATGCTTCCTCTAAGCCCAAGAATGACACAAGAAAGACATGTTCTAGAAAGAAGAGTGATGCAAAGTCTACTTTAAAACAGACAAAAAAAACATTGAGGCCTCTCTCAACTTGCGACTTTTAAGAAAAAAATAACATAGGCTGTATTGGGAAAAGAAAAAGAACTACCTAGGACAACAGTGGCTACTAATTTATAAGTTCTCAAAGCAGAGAGATCAAGACAAATTCTGGCTATTTGTAAACAAACTTGATAGAAACAACTGTAGGGTTCACACAAACATAGTTAGCCTTTTAAATAGGGTAGAATAGATAAATAATCTTTATCCCACTTCTGATTTTGCTGAATACACTAGCACCAGCCACACATCACTTAACTCTTCTAAATATATTGAGCACTCCTCTTCTAATGATCTTGTAATTGCCAAGACCACAGCGTTGGTTCTCAGGTCTGTCTGATCCAAGGGTGCTCGGGCCCAAACGGTATTCCTGGCTCCTTATTTAAATCAGACATTCACAATTGGGTTCATTGGTTATTCCCACAGAACCATGCCTCTTTCCAAGAGCCACAAGTTTCTTATTCCTTGTGCTATGCTTCACGTATTATACAAGAAGGAGGATAGATCTGATTCCACCAACTATTGTTTAATTGCACACTTGGACATGGAGGTCAAGGCCAACACCAGGATACTTTTAAGGTAAATAGTAAGCTGGACTGAGCAAACAAGACTACACCCATCTTTTCAAACTGAGTCCTGATCCAAGCTTCTACATAGTGCTTCTTTGATTGTTTGTTTCATTGATAACACCGCTGCATTTGAGGGAGTAGACTGTCATAACCTGTGGGGCACGCTTTTGAAATGGATGATCTCTCCCACTTTGCTGAAAGCTTATAATTTTATTGTACGCTGAGTGAAAGTCAGCAAAGGTTCTAAGGTGTCTGACCACATAAAAACGAACATAGGGCTTAAACAGAGATGTGTCTTGGCTCCCTTAGTACATAGCCTTTGAACAACAGCTATTGGTGAAACACGGCCAATGTCCAGGTCATTTCCACCTAGGATAGGACCAGGAAAGGTCCAAATCCTCCAGCATGCTGATGACCTTGTCATATTAGATCAAAGTAAGGTGTGGGGGTTTCCATGGGGGGGGGGCTGGTGGGACACAGGGCGGGGAGCAGTGGGAAAAAGGAAAGAAAAAGATTCTCTAGAGCCTCTGAAATATTAACAATTATAAGTTATTCTCTACCTCTGTGTTGTGACATAAGTCTCCAAGAGAGATGGTTGAGAGAAGTAGAGCTGTAATAAAAGTTCTGTCATGGAATGTAAACGGCCTTAGGGTACGAGGGAGGAGAAACAAAATTTGACAGTACTTAATGGACTGTCCAGCCCAGATTATTATATTGCAAGAGGCCCACCTATCAGAAAAGGAGGGTCTGGATCTCTTAAGATGCCAAAGTTGGATCTCCGAAGTAGTTTGCTCATCTCAGTTGGCTGTTACAAAAGGGGTGGCGACCTTAGCTAAAAGAGGGTCGCAAGTGGTGTTTGGTGCCCATATTTCAGACAAGGCAGGAAGATGGTTAGTGTTTAAGGCAAAGGTTTTAGGCTACCCTTTCCCTCTAGTGGGATATTATGGCCTCAATAACGACAATGTCTCCCCTTTGGGTGATTTATTAGCTGAATTGGTGGATTCCTCTGATCCAATCATCATGGCCGGTGACTTTAACGCTGTCTTAGATCATACTCTAGATAGGACCTCTCGTAGTAGAGCCTGTGTAAACCCAAAAATGTCAACGTTCATTAAACAAATTATGACCCAGCTGGGACTTTGCGACATCTGGAGACTGAAGGCCGGAAGCAAAAAAAAAGGATTTACATTTTATAATCATAAATATAGACATCAGTCTAGGATAGACTATTTTCTCACCGATAGCAATCTAACTAAGTGGATTCAAAAGGTCGAACATGTGGGTGCCCATTTGTCGGACCATTCGGCCGTGGTTATACATCTAGAGTTATATGAGAAAGTCTTCCAATCAAGATGGACTTTAGACCGTACAATTCTACAGGAAGATGATGTTATAGCTACACTAACTAGAGAAACAGAAGAGTTTTTCCTGTTTAATCAGGGTTCAGCCACACATGGTGTAATCTGGGACGCCTACAAAGCCTTTTTGCGAGGCAGGTTAGGGACATTAGCGGCTGAAAAAAGGCGTAGTAATCATAAGGAGGTGTTAACAATTGAGGAAAAGGTTTGGTCCCTAGAGAAAGATCTATCTGACCCTAAGACGGAGGAAGAAGCCCAGGGAATGTTATTCCAGGAGGTGCAGAGAGAAAAATCTAAAATGTCAACAATTTTACATGACAGGGTCAGAAAAAAAGTGGGAAGCCAGCAAATTGGCCCACTTTGACTATAGTGAAGGCTGTAGTAAGCTGCTGGACTGGAAAGCCAAAAAAGAACAGGTGAGGAATAGGATTGACCAGATCAAATGTGACTGTACAGATGCCCTCATCAGTAACAACGAGGAGATCGAGCAAGTTTTTCATAAGTATTATAGCAAGGTCTACCAAGAAGATCTAAAACCCACTCAGGAGGAGGTCAAAGTATGGCTACGCCAGGGCTCAAAGATTGGTTTTACAGCTGATAAATCCAGGCTTTTGAATTACGAGATTAAGGAGGGGGAAGTTAAGCTTGCACTAAGACAAGGAAAGAAGGCCAAAGCCCCAGGCCCCGACGGTTTACCCTTTGAGGTTTATAAAGTTTTGGCAAATACACTAATACCCTTTCTTTTAGAAATCTTTAATGACCTTTTCATCAATGGGGCCGAAATGCCAGCTTCATGGAACGAGGCAAACATCTCCCTGATTTCGAAGCCCGGTAAAAGTCCAACAAACTGCGATTCGTACCGGCCAATTTCCTTATTGAACTGCGATTACAAGATTTTCGCTAAGATACTTGCCGATAGGCTGAATGGTCCCATGACAGAGTTGATCCATACAGACCAAAAAGGTTTTATTCATGGAAGGTATCTAAAGGAATTAACTTACTCATTGATAGGCTCAATAGACCTTGCATCCACCTATGCGCTTCCACTAGCGGTAATTGCTTTAGACGCCACCAAAGCTTCCAACCGAGTTAACTGGGTCTTTCTACAGGCGGTGGCAAAATCTGTAAATCTTGGTCGAAGTTTCTGTAGAATATTGGAAGCTATATATAGATTGCCAAAAGACAGATTACTGATCAATGGCTCTTTGACAGACCCGGTTTTTAATAGCAGAGGCACGAGGCAGGGGTGCCCTTTATCGCCGCTTCTATTTAATTTGTATATAGAGCCCCTGGCTAGAAGAATTAGGGAAGACTCTGAGATTATACCTTTCCAATTTCAGGGCTGGAATAAGAAACTGGGCCTTTATGCAGATGATATTCTTATTTATACAACCAATCTGCATAATACCATAGGTCGTATTAATGCATTAACAACGGATTTTGGGAAGATATCGGGATTTGATGTAAACAGAAGCAAGACCGAAATTATGTCCTGGAATCTAGAAGTGGGGGAAGGTACTCAGAAGGAGGTAATGAGATATTTGGGAGTCTTGAATCCACAAGATATCTCTAAACTAACAAAAATAAACTTTGAGAAGGTAAAAAAAGAGATTAGTGGGCTCCTAAAAATCTGGGCACATCTTCAGCTTACTCTGCTAGGCCGAGTTAATTTAATAAAAATGATGATTCTCCCAAAATTAACTTTCCTGTTTGATACCATCCCCCTCCCCTTTGAAAGAGAAGCACTTAAAAAACTGCAAGGCCAAATAAGTAGTTTTATTTGGTCAAGCAGAGGCCCAAGAATAGCCTGGAAGAAATTAAGACGAAGGGTGGATAAAGGTGGCCTAGCTCTGCCGGATTTATTATTTTACTCATGGGCACTCCTATTAAAAAATGGAAAATTGCTGTTTAATACCCCCACAACATCGGAACTTGGGAGATTGCTAGATGCTATGTCAAGACAGGAGCCTGGAGCCAGTCAAGGTTTTTTGTTTAAATACACAGATCCCAAATACTTTAAGAGAGTCAGGCTGAAGATTTTGAAAGGCCTGGCAGAGACCTGGTACAGGGTCAGAAAGGCTCTAAAGATACCATATTACAGCTCCATGGCTCCTATCTGGGACTCACCAGGCTCACCGGGTTGGACAAAAGATGCCTTAGCCAGACCATTGAAAGAGGCAGGTCTAACTAGATGGAACCATATTTTACTGGAAGCCCAATTAATAAGCTGGGAAATATGAAATCAGCTGTCGAACCAACAAGTATCCAGATTCAAGTATATTCAAATACAAAGCTGGTTTCAAGACCCTACTACGGTGATAGGAAACCAAAATGATCTGGAAGATAGACTTATGGAAGAGGCAACCATCAAAAAAGAGCTGGCAATGATCTATTGGCTGATGGTTGAGTTGGAGGATGGAACTTTTACTCTACCAACAGAGTTATGGGGAAGATGCTTGCCGGGGCCCTCGCTGGAAAATAAGTGGCAAGTATCAATGTCTATGCTTTTTAAAATAGTCAAATCTGCGCACTTAAGAAGAAATCACCTTTTCTCCATCCACAGAGCCTATTGGACACCCCAGAGGCTGTCAAGGTTCGGAAGAAGAGGTGACGTGGCATGCCCTAAGTGCGGAGGTTTGAAAGAAGATGACGTGCATATGTTTCTGGATTGTCCTGAGATACAGTCATTCTGGAATGACGTGAGTAGGGCATTGTCTAAGATGTTGGACACTGCTATCAAGGTAAGCGTTTTATCGGTTATCTTTGGCTGTGTTGACTCTTCTGAAGGAATCACAGAGAGCAAATCAAAGCTGCTCTTTTATACCATGCTGCTGGCACGTAGAGAGATCTGTAAGCAATGGATATCGACATCTCCTCCCAGGTTCTCCGATTGGGTGTTCTCTATTAAACATGTGGCCAGTCTAGATATGAGGGCTTTCAAGAACCACAATTTTTGGTCTCCCGTTTTGGAGTGGTGTGAGCAACAAATGAATATTAATATCCAATGATTATGCCTGCTATGCCTCGTCTAGCTATCCTGGTCTTTCTCCCTTTATGCTTCCCAATCTGTGCTCAGGCGCTTGGGGGAATGCAGCGGAGTGATAGCGGGGAGGTGGAGGTTGGTCGACGATGCTCCATGAAAATCTGGCCCACAAAGTCTTGAAGTGAATGTCCCCTTCCTCCCCTCCCCCTGTTTTCCAGCACATAGGCACAGAGGGGCACGGTATTTCCATTTGTGTGTGCAAATGGAATCTTGTCTTTTTCAGAGGCAAATGAGGATTTAAAAAAAAAAAAAAAAAAAAAAGTAAGGTGGGGCAGACCATGCCTTTCCCCTTAAACTCTCACCTACTTAGATCCAGTGCAAGGTTTACAGGAAAACCTTTAATCTTCCCCAACATGCACGCAGAACTCAGATTTAAATGGAATTTGCCAGGCGCAATTTAGGATTTAGCATGTAAAGTTGCTTTTATTAAATATTGCTATCAAGTTAAAAATGCAAAAGCAGGTGGTTTGATTTAAATATCTCTTACAAACAATTCAACTAGAAAGTAGAGGCTTCTCAAACGCCTGAGCAGACTACTTTTTCATTTGAATCTGAGACTTGGACATGGTCACTGCCTGGGGAAATAATATGTCAAATGCAGCTCTGAAGCCCACCGTTGAAACCCAGCTATTGCTCACCTCTCACGCTGCAGAATTTGCATAATCCATGCAATCCAGCCATGCTGATTTAATAATTGAGTCAAAAGGTGACTCTTACAAGTGACTCATGTACCTCATTGCTTAAACCATACCATTTACAAAATCCCCTGAGCAAGGCCTGCAGACAACATATTATAAGAATCAGCTTCGTTATTTTTCTAATCAAAGAATTCAGACATACATGGCCAAATAATTTTAATGAACCACAGGCACTGTGGCTTTTGTCATTATGAGAAAGCAAACCATTTTGCAGCTTCTATGTTGCTGCTCTGCGGCAAATGCAAGACATGGGCAATACATATAAGTAAAGTATCCAATCTAAAAGTGTATCTCAATGACATTTGCTTGTCCCTACTTCTCATGCTGCATATTTAATGTGTTAGTACATGGTAATCAGATTAAGGGCATGTAAAAGTCTTGCTCCAGTTCATTAGCATGTTACCCTCAAGTATGCAAGCAGGGGAGATGATTTCTCTAATCCAACCCAGCCCGAAGGATCAACTGGAGCACTGTAGAGAATTGATGTCATCAGCTCGGTTCTGTTTGCCACGTTGGTTTGATTTTCTAAAGGCTACAATAAAAGGAAAATTTGATGGTTAGAACATTGGAAGTGATGCATTCATTATCTCAAACTGTCTCATCAAAAATACCTAATTTCAAAATATTTAATCCTAGTATATTTTTTGTTTAATGTTGACCATTCAAACACTAAATGTGTAGTCTGTGATCAATATTGTCTCACCTTTAGGTTCTTGAACTCTTTCTGGAGCAATTGTTTGTACCATATGTAAGCCCAAAAAGAAGGCTGTGCAGAGTTAGGGCCTAGAACACAAACCTAGCACAGCCACCTAGCCTCCATCTTCTCAATCTCTACGTGGTATTCAGAATTGACTTTCAGCCCACCTGGGTAACTACACTCACCTCTCTCAGCGTCACTGGCTCCGCATTAGACTCATATGCACCCTTCCCTTTCAGTGTCTCCTGGTGGTCCTTGCATAAACCTTCACTCCCCTTCCCACTCCTTCATTAGGTGGCATCCCCTTACACCAAACCCTGAATCTAATCCCTCTACACAACTGCTTTTAGTGACTTTATCTCCTCATGTGACTTCTTCTACACCCGCTAGATGTAAAATACTTTCACTTACATCTTGCTTTCCTAGCCTTCAGCCTCAGACTGTCTGTCAGAAATCAGACATTGGATGACACTCTATTCCCTTGTGTTAAATTGCACTAAAATCTAAGAAATACAATTGTACTTGCATTTATATCTTCTTCACCACAACTTTGGTGTGATCTTCATTTGCAATATATTTTAGAGTGTGCCACAGCCACTATAGCCAGGCCCTAAATAATCAACATAAATATATATCAACTGGTACCTCCCCATAAACACAGTTGATGCTTAAACGAAAACCTTATCCCAATACTTATTCTTCCCTTGGTTATCTAAAATCGGGCATGCAAAACAACTTTAACCTCCCCTGACACAGAACCACAACCAATGCAAGACTGGCGGCCTATGTACCAAACACCAAGTCCTTTTCAAACTACTAACCATTTTATTTACAGCTATTCACAATACTTCACCAGAATACTTGATGTAAAGGTGCAACCATTCCCTCCCTGTTCCAACTCATTGCTCTGTTGATCCTAATCTCGTTAATACTCCCTAGTTACCACATGGAGTGCTAAATTCAGGTCTTTTATTCAATTAGGACATTTCCAAGGGAACATTCTGTCCACAAACCTACCATCTTCCAAGCCTCTAACCTCATGTATTCCAGCTTTAAAAGCTCATTGTCTGTAGAATGAGTACCAATGTCACTGATGACACCATCATCCATGCATCAGTTTGCTCCCCCCACATCGCTAGAAACTGATGTAACTCAAAAGTCATGGTAGCACATGCATCGTATGTTATATTATGTACCACCCAAAATGACTTTGATTTTATTCATTCCACATTTACTCTGTAAGCTTAAATGTTGGCATCTTAAAATAAATATAAATAAAAATGCTCTGGACAAGAGTGGCACCATTATGTTGACACCTGCTTTGGCTATCTGTCTCATGCACATACTCACTGACCTACTCAGACACTCATGCACCCACTCACAGACCCACTGAGACACTCTTACATCCACTCACAGACCCACTCACACACTCATGCAACCACTCACAGACCCAAACAGACACTCATGCACCCAGTCACAAACCCACTCAGAAACTAATACACACACTCATTGACCCACTCAGACACTCACACACCCACTCTCAGACACAATCAGACATTCATGCACCCACTCACAGACCCAATCAGACACTCATTCCCCCACTCACAGACCAACACAGAGACTCATGCAACCACTCACAGACACTTACTCATCCACTCAAAGACTCATGCACATACTCACTGATCTACTCAGACACTCATGTACCTCTCACAGACCCACCCAGACACTCTCACACCCACTCACAGAACCACACAGACATGCATGCAACCACTCACAGAGCCAATTAGACAATCACACTCACTCACAGTCCCACTCAGAGACTCATGCACACTCTCACTGATCCACTCAGATACACACCCACTCACCGACCCTCTAAGACACTCTCACACCCACTCAGAGACCCACACAGACACTCATGCAACCACTTACAGACCGAATTAGACACTCACACCCACTCACAGTCCACTCAGAGACCTATGCAGAAACTCATGCAACCACTCACAGACACTCATGCAACCACTCACAGACACTCACACATCCACTCAAAGACTCATGGACAAGCTCACTGACCCACTCAGACATGCATTCACCTCACACAGACCCACTCAGACACTCTCACACCCACTCACAGACCAAATTAGATACTCACACCCACTCACAGACCCACTCAAAGACTCATGTGCATACTCACTTACCCATTCAGACACTCATGCACCCACTCACAGACCCACTCAGACACACACACACAGAGACTCACTGACCCACTCAGACACTCACTCACCCACTCACATAACTACTCAGGCACTCACACATCCACTCAGAGACACACTCAGACATTCATGCAACCACAAACAGACCCAATCAGAAACTCATGCACTCACACACAGATGCTCTCAGAGACTAACACACACACTAACAGACACACTCAGACACTCATGCACACACTCACAGACCAAATCAGAAACTCATACACCCACTCATAGATTCACTTAGAGCCTCACAAACACACTCACAGACCAACTCACACACTCACTCACAGACCCACTCAGAGTCTGACACACCTACTCAGAGGTCCAGTTAAAGAGTCATATACCCCTTATGCACCCACTTAGAGACTCAGTCAGACACTTACACACCGATTCAGAGACCCACTCACACTCTTACACCCACTCACACACTCACTCAGAGAATCACACAGTCACTAACATACCTATTCAAATACTCACACGCCCACTCAGAGACTGATACTCCCACTCACAGACACTCTCAGACACGTATGCATCAACTTAGAGACCCACTCAGACACACATAGACCCAGTCACAGACCCTCTCAGACACTCACAGACCCACTCAAACACTAATGGATCCACTGAAAGATCCACTGAGATACTCATGTACCCAGTCATAGGATTACTCAGAGACTTACACATGCACTCATTGAGGCACTCAGACAGTCAGACACACACTCACAGACTCACTGCAACAGTCATGCACCCAGTCATAGGCCCAGTCAGAGACTGATAGACCTGCTCACAGTCCCACTCAGACTCTACTACACCCACTCACTGGCCCATTCAGACAGTCATGCAGCCAGTCAGAAGGCCACTCAGATATTCACACATCCCCTTACAGATCCTCTCAGACACTTAGGTACCCACTCACAGACCCACTGAGACACATATGCACCCAGTCACTCACCTACTCAGAGACACACACACCCACTCACTCATACACTCAGAGACTTATGTATCCACTCGCAGATCCAAACAGGCACACATGCACCCAGTTCCTCGCCCAGTCAGAGACACATCAATCGACTAACGGACTGTCTCAAGCAATTATTCACGCACTCACAGACCACCTGAGACATTCATACACCCACTCACAGACCCACTTGGATACTGACAGATACTCACAGACCCACTCAGAGAGTGATACAGCCATTCACAGACCAATTCAGACACTCACACACAGACTCAGAGACCCATCCAGCTACTCACACACCCACTCACAGAGTCATACAGCCATAACAAACCCACTCACAGACCCATACAGCCACTCACACCCACTGACCTTCTAGTGGACTTGCTACTTTCATAGCACAGCTCCGCCTGGTAGCTGCCCCTGTTGCTGCTGCTGACCCTCTGGTCAGGAGTTTGAGGTCCTCCTCCACCCATAGACTCTTGCCTGTGCCTCATCCCTAGTGGTAGAGCATCACTGCTCTGCTGCTGGGCTGCCCCTCTGTCTTTATTTTTTGCTTTTTCTGTCTTTATTTCAGCTTTTTTCCCCCTGATTCTGCTTCTTGCCTTTATTCAGCTTTTTCCCTTTTTTGTGGTCCTCACCTCTGTGATCCCCCGCAGCTCCACCCCTCTCCAGTGACCCTTCCTGCATTTCCCACCTCCCAGCTGACCTCCCCCCCAACAGCACTACTTAATGGCAGCTGCTGTGTGGCTTTGCAGTGTGCACCTGCAGCCGGCACGCCGCTCCGAAGGCCACAAGGGGCAAGCCCTTCTATGCCCGTCTACACCTGGACCGCACCCAGTGCCATAGACCCTGGTTCTCGGACCCTCCAACGATACGTCGCCTGCACTTTCCTCGCCCTCAACACAGGATGCCATGCCAACTGCCATCTCGCGGCTCCAAAGAACACCCAAGTACCTTCATACACGCCAACATGCCAGCTCCTCTTGTCGCTCAGCCAACCAACAGCGCACCCAACTGGCTCATTTGCATCCTCCTCAACGCGGGCTCCCTTGACAAACATGCTACAGAAATCTGGGACCTCCTCGACTCCATCATCCCAGACATTGCCTTCCTCACGGAAACCTTGACCAACCCTAGCTCAGGACCAGACATTGACACCACCATCCCCGACGGATACAAAATCACCAGCAAGGACAGCACTGACCGACCAAGAGAAAGGCATAGTCATTGTCGACAAGGACACCCTCTGCCTGACCACCCACTCATATGACTCCACAACAACCATGGAACACCTTTAGTTCCAGATCCAGACCAACCGCAACACCACCGTCTGTAGAACGCTCATCTACAGGCTCCCTGGTCCCCATCTGCCTTTCTCCAACGCTATCATTGATGTCATTGCACCCCAGGCCCTTAATTCAACCAACTACATCCTACTCAATGACATGGACAACCCCTATGACCAGAACACCGCATCCCTTCTGGAAAACCACACTCTCAAACCCGTCTTCACTGCCAGCAGGAACATCACCTACGACCACACCAACGAACTTCGCTGGACCGACCACCACTGTGTGCATCTCTCCCACCATACACCACCCCACCCACCATACCCCTGTCACAGCTGGAACAAGATCACCAGGGAACATCTCACCACCTTTCTCAGCACCACCACACTGCCGACCACCACAGACACCAAAACCTCAGCTCACAACGTCCACTAATAGATCACCAACTGCACCAACTCCCCTCAAGAAAGCCCCCCGCAAACCACACAACAAGAAAGCCAGCTGGATCACTCCTGACCTCTGTGACTCCAGAAGCACCTGCAGTTGACTCGAGAAGAGATGGAGGAACAACAAAACCCAGAAACTCACACAGCCTTCAAAAACGCCACACCACACACACCACCTCTCTCTCAAATCCACAAAGAAAACGGCCCTCCAAGACAGAGTCCATGCCAATGCACACAGTAGTAAAGAACTCTTCCCCATCGTCAAGGAGTTCACCAGACCCAGCAGCGAGACCACAGATGTCCCCCCTCCCAAGTACTTTGTGACGAACCTGGCACCTACATCCACCAAAAGATCAGACTGATTTACAACTAGATTCGACTCCCAAGACCCTGCCACTGAGCCCGACACCACTGCACCCAACCACACCACACCACACCCTAACCTATGCTGCCCAACTGGACCCAGTCCACCACAGACGACACACTCAAGACCATGAACAGCATCCACTCTGGAGACCCATCGGACCCCTGCCCGCACCACATATTTCACAGAACAGCCACCTCCATTGCCCCTGAACTCCAGCACACCGTCAACTGCTCCATCGAGAACACCACCTTCCACGAAGACTGGAAACATGTCGAGATCAACCCCCTACTGAAAAAGCCATCCGCCGACCAGACAGACATCAAAAACCTCCGAACCATCTCCTTGCTCCCCTTCCCAGCACAGGTTGCAGAGAAGGCCATCAACGCCCAACTCTCTGAATTCATTAAAGTGAACCACATCCTGGACATCTCCCATTCCAGCTTCCAAAGCAATCACATCACAAGACCACACTCCTTGCCGCCATTGACGACATCCGCGCCCTCCTTGAAAGGGGTGAAACGGCAGCCATGATCCTGCTGGACCTCTCGACCGCCTTCGATACAGTGTCACACTGCCCCCTAATCATGAGACTCCATGACGCTGGCATCCACGGCAAGGCCATGGACTGGATCTTCTACCTCTTGGGCCAAAATCAACGAGTCAGACTACCCCCATTTCGTTCCGGTCACATATCAGCTGTGCAGTGCCCCAGGGCTCCTCCCTGAGACACACCCTATTCAACATCTGAATGGCTCAACTTGCTGCCATCGTAAGAAACTATGGACTTAACATTGTCACCTATGCTGATGACACCCAGCTGGTCCTTTCCCTCACCAACGAACCCTTGGTCACCAGAATCAACTTCCACAGAGGGATGAAGACCATTACCTACGGGATGAAGGACAGCTGCCTCAAACTCAACTCATACAAGACTGAAGTACTCATCCTGGGACCCACCCTCTCTGCCTGGGTTGACTCCCGGTGGCCTGCTGCACTGGGAACCCCACCCAACCCCATGGACCACACATGCAACCTCTGAATCATACTGGATTCCTCGCTCACAATGAACTGCCAGATCAACGCCGTATCCTCCTCATGCTTCCACACACTACACTTGCTTCAATAGACTTTCAGATGGATCCCCGCCAAAGCAAGAAAGATGGTCACCCACACACTAATCACCGGTAGGCTCGAACTATCTGAACCACCACCTTGTATTTCTCATTACCACCAGACACCTCCATTCTGCCCAGCTGGACCTTGCCTCCATCTCTTACCCACAAGTCAAGAACTGGAGGAAGATCCTTCTCCTACTTCATCGCAAAGACCTGGAACATCCTGCTCCTTCACCTCAGGCAATCCCCATTGCTGACCCAATTCAGGAATGATCTCAAGACCTGGCTCTTCGACTAAACCCAGATGGATCAGCAGCCCCCCTAAGCGCTTTGAGACCCTCACGGGTGAGAAGCTATGCTATACAAACCCCTGATTGATTGAACTCACAAATCCACTCACACACTCTCTCACACACCTTCAAAACTACTCACAAAGCTACTCATATAGACACTCACATACCCACTCATAGACCCATACAGCTCTCACACATCTTGTCACTGACCAATACAGCTACTCACACACCCACTGGCAGAGCCATACAGCCACTCACACACTTACAAAACCACTCACATACCCACTCACTGACCCATAGAGCCACTCACACACCCATACAGACACTCACATACCCATACAGCTAACAGAGATACTTACTCACCAATACAGTTACTCACACATCCATTCACTTATCCACCAAATGATTTACATATCCATTTACACATTGATACAAGCCTGCACATGCCCACTCACTCACCTATACAACACAGATACTTTCTCCCAAACAGCCACTCACTTACCCATACACCCACATACGTACCCAGTCACTCACCCATATAGCCATTCACACAGCCACTCAGACATCCATATAGCCACTCATACACACACTCACCCATCTCATAGAGCCACTCACACAGTCACTTAGTCACCAATACAGCCACTCACACACACATACCCACCCATACAGCTACTCACAGCCACTCACCCACCCACACAGCCACTCAAACACCTACTAAATCACCAATACAGTCACTCACACAGTCACTCACTCACCCATACAGCTCCTCACACACCTACTCATTCACCCATACAGCCATGCAGATACCCATGCAACAACTCAGACACCCACTCCCACACTGATACAGTCACAGAGATACTCAGATGACATAAATTAGAAACAGTATGACTCATTAGTAGTACAATGAGAATAGTAATTTAACTTATGCAGTAGCTTATATCATTAAGTCTCAGAATTCGTTTTGATACACTACACTCCCTGGATAATGTCATCAGTGGTTACATTTGAGATGTCAATAATGATGTCACTAACCATGTTGTGAGTGATGTAATGTGTGAGGTCATAAGCAGTGAACTGCATTGCGGGGGTGTAAGTTATAGTTAGCTCAGGTAACTATAACTGGATTGCGGTTGCTGCTTGAGTAGGGCTTTCCCTTCCCTCAAACAGTAGCCCAATATTTAACATGCAAGTTACCTTAGGGCACATGCTATAGTTACTTGAAATAACTATAACTAATGCATTTCAGCAATTTCTGAGTTTCAAATGTTATGTTGTTACTGAAATTTTCACCAATTATGTTAAGTTATAGTTAGCTCAGGTAACTATAACTGCTGAATTTCTATGGCTTTGTGCAAGTGGAATCTAAGCATAAATATAACGCCCCTGTAACCTTTGTTTTTTTTCAGGGTTTTTTTGTCACGCAGGAGAGCTGATGCTAGATCTGAGTCGGAGATGCGTTGTGCAGTGTCAATTCAGGGATGCTGTGAGGCTGAGTTGCGAGGTCCTATGTTGTCATCGAGAAGGCCATCAATGAGTGGGCTTGCAATGCAAAGTCCTGCATAGAGATATGTCATGCACTGGTTGGTTCTGATGAAGCTGTGGGGCTTTTGATGCAAAGTCCTGATTCGTCGTTAAGGCTGCCATCAGCGGGGGGCTTGGAATGCAAGGGCTTGTGTCGAAGATGCATCACGCAGCAACAGTTTCAGTGAGGCTACGGGCTGTGATGCGAAGTACTGGTGCCAAGAAAGTACAAGCAGCAGAGGCGACGCGTCAGTTTTGCTCGGGTACCACCACAGAGGAGGAGATGCATTGGTTCTGCTGTTTCCACAGATGGGCTTGCAGACCACAGTACAGCAGTCCTTCTTCCTGGTTGAGTCTTCCATAGGTCCACAAGCGCACTGAAGAGTTGGTGTCTGCGGTGTATATTTATACCTGGTGCCTTCTTTGAAGTGGGAGAAACTTCTAGAGAATTCCCTTTGAAGTGCTCACATTTTATGACTCTCCTGCCCTGGCTTCAGACTAACTACAGGGGGTATGCGGTCCTTTGTGTAAAGGCAGGACACAGTCTATTCAGGTGTAAGTGTACAGCTCAGCCCCTCTCAACCTGCCAGTGAGGGCCCATCCAGGCACACCTATGCACTCTATCATTTGTGGCTGTCTAGGAGGAATACACAAGACCAATTACCAACTACCAATTGGCAACCTAGTCATGTGACCCACAGACAGGTGGCAAGCACTAAATAGTTTTTAAAAGTGGCATTTCCAAAATTGGGCGTTTGTGGCATGGGTTTGGCCGCAGGGCTGGACTGAGGCCAAGCCCTGCATCCAACCCCCATAGGCAGCCAACACCACGCCATGCATGGCCTTTGGGATTGGCCACAGGGCCTGTGTGCAACCCATTTCCACAGGCTCTCTCCACAAGCCACTTCGGGTCTCAGTGATCCCATCACTGGGGTCTTTTTTAAATGAATGGGGCCCTCCCCTCCCAAAGCAATACGTGCCCCAGGAAACTCATCCCCCGGGGCTAAAAGCAAATATGTTAATGGGAGGTGGCACCCACCCCCAAGTCAATAGTGGCCCCGGGAACCACCATTCCCTGGAGCCAAAATATATATGTTAAGGGGAGAGGGGTGTGTGCCCTCCCTTCCCGAAACTTTATAGGCGTAAGGACCCCATAGCCAGGACCCAAATTGCAATCAAAAGGGGAGAGGGGGAACACACACCCTCCCTTAGTCTTAATAGGCCCTGGGAACCCTATTCCCTGGGCTGCGCTTAACTTAAAAGGGACGAGTGCACACGGTCCCCCCTCCCCAGACTTTTGTGGTCCCAGGAACCCCGTACCATGGGCCTGTCTTACTTCCAATTTCAATTGAAGTAATTTAAAGGTTCTATAAACAATTGTAAGTTAGATCAACAGCTATTCAACATAAATTATTCCTATGTCTATCTGAAAATAATAATTATTTCACCAATAGAAAAGTGTTTTCTAGAAATAAGTACATCCGACAGACTGACATATCCCATTAATGAATGCAAAACTGTGAGCTGGACAAAAGAAGTTGAACATATCTAATTTTGTAATTTTCACAATGGAATACATGAACTCAACACGGCCTGACTAAAAAATGAGTACACATTCAAAAAGTATGTGTCATAGGAACAAACAATTAAAGGGACTATGCCAGGGCATGCTCAATAACTTTATGTGTTTGCTGGAGTGGTGGTAATGTTAATGTTACATTAGTAATATTAATTCAAAGCAAATAATTTATTTGTGGAAAATTCTACTTACCACTGTGCAATTACTGGAGAAGCTGAGAGGCTCAATAGATGCAAGTTGGTACAACATTTTGCAGACGATGATGACGCATGTCCAAACAGTACACACACTTGATGCCAAAGGGCGAAACTGGGAATATGGCAGAGCAAATGCCCAGGATATCAAAAACACATAGTTAAATAGGGAGACCTAGAAAACACAAAAATGAAGAAAATGTCTTACCATATACATTACAAACATTAATTTACTTTTATATTCTAAGATAACATAATTATAACACGTGTGATAATCTCTAGAGTTCTGTTTGATACTCAGCCTGTCTTTCTGCTCTTATTCCCATACTGGGCCGCTTTACAAATAAATATTTTTACTGCTTCAAATATTTGAAAATGTACCACCAAATAGCATTTCATGAGATTGTTTAATCTCTGTATGAGGTTCTTGTAATGTGTGCTATCCATGTGATAAAAGATAACACAACATTACAGCTCACATGGTGGCTGATTCACATAGGCATTGAGGAATACTTGAAGTAGTTCTACAGATGCAGTGAAGTGCTTCCTTATTACCACTTCATGTTCTTGTAAATGCCTTTGTGGAGTAGCCTCAAAACATCAAATATTTGAATAAAATGGAAAAATAGTAGGAATGTTCATATACAATTATTACAAATAAAAAGGAATGTGGTATCTGCAATCTTACTAATAGCAAGTTGAACTCTTGGTCCGATACAAAAAGGCAATTTATCACTGTGTTTTTGTGAATTGGCTGCATAGTCTTGAACTGGTGATGATAGCTCCATAGTGTTTTCACTTTAAATGAACTAAATTGATTGCATCTAAACTCAGTTGAAATTAAAAGTATGTTATATGCCACAGTGTACACCGCAGTTGATTCCTCCTAACTCATTAGCCAATATAGTTGTATCCAGATACCTGAAGATGTTTACAATGCTAAAATCTCATCCTCATATTGACAATTGTCTGCTCAAATTCACCCCTTCATACTGTAGTGTTCTGCAACCAAGCCACCTCTTTTGATATTTCCAAGTTATACAGTTTGGTCCATAATTCTACCACCTACCTCACACTATACCATTAGACAATATGTGATTCATAAACTGTGTAAGACAAAGTATTGTGGTATTGGGCTTCTCCTTCTTTGGAGCAATATCATATATATGTTCACATTGATAAGTTCTCCCGGACTTGAGAGCAGAGCAATTCCCTGTTTACATTTTGTGTCTACCTTTCCCTAACTTCTTAGATTCATATGTGGGATCTTTTAAAGATCTGAAAAGGCATATCCTGAAAGGGATTTAGAAAAAAATGCAAAGTAGGTGCTCCCTTGCCTCATCATGTCGGATGAAAATATAACTGAGATTTTCACCTTCTTGACATTTATGTATTCTGATACATACCTATCACCAAAGAGAATGCATTGTGCATTTGTATTGCTCATGCATTATTGATTTTTGCTGTCAACTTCAATGGTTTGCTTACAGGTAAGACTAAATGCCATGTATGCAACATGTCTGTGATAGGATATGAAGCAGATACCGAACTACAGTTTGGAGAGAGGCTGACAAAGTGAAACGGCAGTTCTCATCATGCTAAATGTTGCTTTACAATTACAAATGGAGTTTTTTGAGAAACGACCCCCAAGCTGGAACTTTCTTTTTCACCATTCATTAATCCAGACTGCCTTCTTTAAGTGGACAAAATGGACAACTCTCTGTATAATCTTGTGTGGAAAGGAAATAAATTTAATCTTGAATTTCAGTGGGTTGAATGGGCATGGTAAAATTGTTGACATGCTCATTAGTTTGATTTGCAATGCCCCACATAAACTAAAATAAATATGAATACAGTTGCAGCTGCTACATGGAAGCAGCAGTGGTGCGGGTGGGAAGGAAAGGGCGGGGGGGGGTCCCTTAAAAAAAAAAATCACTCTGCTCCCGGCCGGCTGGGTGGCCACCACGCCTCTCCTGCCTACTCTTCCTGCAAAAAACAGGAACCACCAGGGCTCCCACGCTCCCTGCAGCTAATCGCAATGCTGCATGCAGCGTTGTGATTGCTCTGAGCGCCGTGAAACGTCACTCAGCTAGGGGCTACAGGGGCGGGCATGTTGAGAACAGGGAAAGTGTGCATGACTGTTTTGGGTGGCCTGAGAGGGTTGACTTCACAGTCATTGCACACTTAGGAGGGTTGTACCACTCCTCCCCTGCCTACTTCGAGGCAGTGGGGTGAAGCTCCTCCGCCTCAGCAGAAGAGCCGCCACTGTATGTCTATATATATATATATATATATACATATATATATATTCACTGAAAAAACCATAGGTTTCACACATGTTATAGTTAGCTGGACATTTCACTCGTACAAAACCATTGAAATTCCCCTGTTATAGTTAGTTCAGCTAACTATAACTTGCGCGACCGCAATCCACTGCTGATGACGTCACATATTACATCACTCATGACATGGTCAGTGACATCACTCATGACATCACTGATGACATCTCAAATGACATCACTGATGACATCACTGATGACATCATCCTTGTGTAAGAGTGGCAGACCTCCTCTTATCCTAATATAAACTTTGATACGCACATTGAAAAATACAAACTAAAGTTTTGAAAACTATAGAGATACCAATACCAGTTAGAACAACCTATTCAGTAATTCCAAAATCTACATACGCATCCACTCATTCATCAACACTTCTATATAGTCACTCATACATGTACTCAGTCATCATATGTACTTATACACCTATACATCCTGTTACACACCTACACTCATACATAGAGTTACTCACACACATACTCACACATGCAAATAAACATCCATTTACTTGCATATACAGCTATACACACACCACTACACTTACTTCTACAGAAACGTACACATACTTACTCTCTTAAACAATCACTTATAGAAACACATACTTATTTATACAGGAACTCTTCCAATCTCTCACTCTCATATATCCTCACTTATATACATCAATACTCACATATACTAGTTTAAAACATATGGACTTACTCATAAAGACACTATTGAGATAGTCATTCACTCTCTTACTCACCCATACACACACTCATCCACCCATACTGTCCTGCTCACATACTGTCTTCAAAACACATACAAACAGTGAGTCACTCATTCATGCATTTATACGCTAAGTAACATCCCCCACTGAACCATACAGACACTCATACTGATACTCTAAAAACGAACTAATAACCCATATACACACTCATGTAGCTACTCACCAACCCATGCAGCCACTTATACACAAAGTGAGACACTGATACAGATATTTAAATATTTAAACATTACTCACTAATACTTGTATTCACTAAGATACTGTTAATAAGTCAGTTATACAATTAATTTTACAAAAAAAACATCCATTTAGACACTTATTTACCCATTTATTCTTCCATTAACCTTTAGATATACATATATAAAGAATATTTATTTTTCAGAAAGACACATAATCACTGGATGATGTCATCAGTGATGTCATCAGTGATGTCATTTGAGATGTCATGAGTGATGTCATGAGTGATGTCACTGACCATGTCATGAGTGATGTAATATGTGACATCATCAGCAGTGGATTGCGGTCGCGCGAGTTATAGTTAGCTGAACTAACTATAACGGGGGAATTTCAATGGTTTTGTACGAGTGAAATGTCCAGCTAACTATAACATGTGTGAAACCTATGGTTTTTTCAGTGAATTTGCAAGGTTTTTTAAATGCTAATTCCTAACTATAACGTGTGTGAAACCTATGGTTTTTTCAGTGAATTTGCAAGGTTTTTTAAATGCTAATTCCTAACTATAACGTGTGTGAAACCTATTGGTTTTTTCAGTGAATTTGCAAGGTTTTTTAAATGCTAATTTCTAACTATAATGTGTGTGAAACCTGTTTTTTTTAGTGAATATGTAAGGTTTTGTAAATGCTAATTTATGTATGTATTATTATATTTTTTATATATTTATTTTACAATATGGCTCAGCTCCTTTTTTTTGAATTTGGATAAAGTTGAACAGCATAGTTAATATCTTCTATAAACTTATAAACAGTTTAAATGTTTTTTATTTGTTTTAAGGGCTTTTCATGGTGCACGCACCGTGCGCGCTCCGCGCTATATTTATACTTTTTTTTTTTTTTTGGGACCTTAGGGGTCTTTCATGGTCCCCCTGAGAAGGCCTAGGGGGTCAGGGACTGTCTACCCTGCCCCCTTTTCACGTTCTCCACTTGTGTTTTTAGCTCTCTTCTGCCTCTAAAACTAAAAATGGCAGCTGGGGGGTGCGCGCACCGTGCGCGCACCCCGCGATTTTTTGAATTTTTTTTTTTAAAAATTTCACCCTTCGGGGTCCTTCAGGGACCCCTTGACAAAGCCTAGGGGGTCAGGAACTCTCTACCCTGCCCCCTTTTCACGTTCTCCACCTTTCTTTTTCACTGTCACACACAAAATGGCGTCCGACCCTTCCTGATTTCGACCGATTGGAATGTTGACTGACATCTAACCGCCAATCATAATTACGCTCGCGGACATTTGGTGCGCGCCCCGTGCGAGCACCGTGCGCACAAGGTGCGCGCATATAGATATTTATGTACTTTTAACTGCAATTTTCTCAGGAACTACTGAACAGATTGACACCATATATGCAAAAGGCACATGCCTGACCTGAGGACTACCTCTTTGCCAAATTTCAAGTAATTCTGTTCAGCCGTTCGGGCTGTAACTTCGACTAAAGGTCCTATGGGAAAATGCATGGGGAAAACGCGTTTTGGGACCCCCCTTTTTTCTCAGCCCCCGCTTGACGAATCACCCCGAGACTTTCAAGGTAGGAGCTGAGCGGAGCGCCCCATTAGTTTTGAAAATTTTACGAAGATAATTCAACCGGCGCCAAAGTTATTCAAAATAGAATTTTCAGATTTCCTATGGGAACTCGGTCCTAACTATAACTATCTACTGGCGACAGCCAGTAGATAATATATATATATATTACCTAGTGTCGGTCATCACTATGTACTTACAGTTAGGATTGTTTTTCCATAAGAAAAGCTTTTCTTTGCGTAACTAATCACTTTAACAGAATTTGATGAATCTCAACGAAACTTTCCAAAAAGGTGCTACTTTTTGACTAGTTTGTGCATGGCAAGTTACGGAGTGATCCATCAAGTGGTGGCCTAGGAGAAAAGGGGGGCCCAAAATGTAAAATCCCCATGCTTTTCCATAGACTTCTTTAAGACGGGCTGCAGCAAATACAGCTGAACAGAATTACACTAAATTCGGAAGGAATCTAGAATTTGTTCTGCAGATTGTGCTATTTGTGATTTAGTGTAAATCTATTTAGTAGTTATTAAGATATTAAGGGTCAAACAAATATAGATATTTGGACAGTTGGGCTTAAAAATGGAGCATTCTGATTGACCCAGGTAACTTTATTTTTGTTCGGCCATCTCACTCCCACGGGAGTCAGACTTATGCGAGAGTGAGCACTCTGATTGGCTGCCAGCAACATGAGAAAAATGTTACTGGCAGTCAATGCAGCATTTGGGGACATAGGGCCTGATGTATCAATATTAGCAATAGCGAGTCACGATTAGGAAATCGCTATTCCTAATGTATGAAACTCATAGAGTTTCATTTAGCAATTCCTAGTGAGTGTGGGACCACTGCCTGCTCTAAGCAAATGTTTTCGCAACTATTCAGAAAGGGGAAGAGGTCACTTGGGGACACCTTCCCTTTTGCGAATGGGTTACCACCTACTGAAGTAGGCAGTAAAATGCAAATGTTTAGCAACCGCATTTTGGTCGATAAACATTCATACATACCACTGTGATTCAGAATTAGGAAGGCACGCCCTAAATACACCCTTTCCTAATACCGAATAAGTATGTATTTGCAAGTCCAAATTGCGAGTCAGTTTCTGTTACTGAATCGCTATTTGGGGATGATACATACCAAAATGCATTTTTCGTTTCACAAATGGCCCAACGATCAGAATTTGCCTGTTTGTGCCTGGAAAAAATGCTCAATACATCTGATCCCTAGTCACTTGCCCAGGAATTAAAATAATTGCTCAAGGGGACAGGGTAGGGATACCCTAACCCACTAGTCCCCACAGGCATGACCCAATGGGACCCCCGGGGTCGAAAAAGAAAAGAAAAACAGCAATATATGCGAGACTCTTGCTCGAACAAAGAAAAAGATGGCAGCTAGGCCACATTTAATTATCTTATTCTCTGGGGAGCCTACCCAAGGGTTTGATTTCATAAAGGGGAGGGAGGCCGCATGGAGCCTCCTAAGGCCCTGGGGAGCTCACCCTGGAACCGCAATTACTTTTTATGGGAAAGGGGGCTGCATGGACCACCTTCCTGAGCCTCAAAAGGCCCTAGGGAGCCCACCTTGGGGGACGATTACTTGAAGGGAGGGGGCACCTCCCTCGCTGAGCCAATAATGGCACTGGAGATCCTACCACCCAAGGCCAGCTTAAGAGCTAAGTCCCGAGGAGCCCACCCCCAGGGCATAGCGGTTTCTCTGCCCACAGCGGTGTAGGCAGGGAAACCTGTATGTGCTCTTATTTGGCGGTAGCATTTCCAAAACTCCCGCCAAGCGGCAGCAAACACCGTATCTGCTTCCAGCGGGTGAGAGCTTAAAAAAAGCTCCTGCCTGCTGGGAGCACAATTTAGATCCATTTCTCTGCCCGCGCTGATGTGGGCAGGAAAACAGATCTAAATATTGCTCCCACCCATGGGGTGCAGCATTAGGAGCTGCTCCATGAAGGCAGGATCAATGCCAGTGCCCTCTGGATGCAAGGAGCCGGCTGGGGATGCGGGGTTCCCCCAACTGCCCCAACAACACTATGGTGGGTGCCCTGGGTGGGCACCAGGGCATCCACCTTTCAGAGTGCGGGCCCAGGGGGATGGGTCCCTAGGGTCTAAAGCAGCCAGGGGAGGGGGGCCACATGCCCCCTCCCCCTGCTATATGAGCTGGGCCCTGTGAGATGGGGTCCCAGGGTCGGAAATCTGCTTGGGGGGGCTGAGTTCCCCCTCCTTCTTCAACATAATGCTGGGCAAAAGAGATTGGGTTCCCGGGGCTGAAATTGGCCCAGAGAGGGGGCCGCATGCCCCCCTCTCCTACGTATGACAACAGGCCCTGAGGGATAGGGTGTCCGGACCTGATATCAGCCCAGGGAGTGGGACGCGTGCCACCTTCCCATGAAAATTGCGATGTGCCCCCTCCTCAGAAACAATAACTGCAGGCACCCAGGGATGAGTTCCCCAGTGGCCAAAATATTCCCAGGGAGAGGGGCCATATGCCCCCTTCCTCTAAACAATACTGCCAGGTACAGAGGGAGTGGGTCCCCAGGGTCGAAATCGGTTGAGTGAGTGGAGCCACACACACACCCTCCCTTTAAAAAAACTTCACAGCTCTGGGATCTCTAGGGCTTAACAAGGCTTGGGGAGGGTGGCCACCCCGCCCCCATTCATTAAAAACAAATGGCTCTGGGGGATGGGGTCTCCGGGTCCAGGCCCTATGGCAGCCCCCCTCTGCGCACAGCTGAAGGCCATGCAAAGAAGGGGGTTGGCTGTATTGGGGGTGTTGGTTGCAGGGCCTTCGGCAGTGCTCAGCAGGGGGTTGTATTTACGTATGGTAATTAAGTATTACTTTACATAAAAATACCTTAGACGTAAAGAACCAAAGGTTCAAGTAACGTAATAGTTAGGTGTAATAAAAATATCAATTTATTTAAGCTGTCATTTGAGATGTCATCAGTGGTGTCATAAATGATATCATTGAAAATGTCATGAGTGATGTCATATGTGAGATCATAAGTAATACTAAATTATAATCAGCTTAACTGAAAGATTCAGGTAAAGATATTCCCTAGGGCACACTAACTAGCATGCTTTTTAATATTCAAAACATTAGAATGATCCTTCAAGGCATGATCGAAAATAAGAGTAGAAACACCTCATTATTACATGTAGAGAGTAGCTATTTTTTTAAAGGGATATTCAATAAGAAAAGAAAGCTCTACTACCATCCTACTCCCAAGATCATTCCATCGTCTTTTTGGCATAATTGCACATAGGCCATGAATACCAAACACTAAGTTAATTGAATGCATATCTGCCAGACATCCTTGACTTTCAGGTTGGAACTGAAAACTGCTGTTTTAACAATATAGAAATGCTACTTTCAGGCATATTTGGCAAAGTCAAATAACCAGATACTAGTACAGTGCTTAGCATGATGGTGAATGGCCCAGTTAAACCAGACTGTTCTCCTGCCTGAGTAATTACACCTTTTGAAGTTTGCACTAAGAGTATAACTCCTTGAACCACCACTGACTTAAAGACTAATGCACATCTTGTTTTGGAGAGAAATTAACATGTGTCTGAAAGAGTACGTGACAATGGTATCTGAACACCTCGTTATGCTGACTAATGATACAGATGATGCAGATTTATTATGTGGCAAATGACACTAAAGTCACCTGAGAGTGCACAATACTCGCCCCAACCAGGACTACAGTGTTTCAGACTGTGGGGACAAGCATGTCCCTATTTCTCTACTGAAATTTCAATACTGGTAAGAACTAACCACTTTGACCGCAAATTACATCCTTACCTTTCTGGCTTTCAGAAGCACGCCTTCAAAATGAATAGCTCTATGTGACTTACTGAAGGCAGATCTGCATCCTGTTAGTGTGTTGTGTTTGAATATGGTTGCTGGAAAAGCAAGCTAAAATATGAATAATCTCAGGCATTGTGCGAAGACAGTAAAGCTGATCCTCTTTTCAGCTGGAAATTGATGGAGGCGATTGATTTAATGGAATATGTTTTTTTCTGATCCTAAGTACATCGCAAGCAGGTTGAATTATTTTCACATGCCTAAATCCTATCCTCTTTTTATTTTGGGTGGACATAGTGCTCTCATGCAATCATTCATTCTGAAAAATCATCAAGCAATTTAAAGTGGCTTGTTCTGTCAAATACTACTTACTTCTTTCACTGTGATCCAAATGATGTAGGAAGAAACTATTTTGATGATATGCAATTCCAAAATCCACCACACAAAAACCTGGAGTTTATGAAAATATTCCAGGAATTTTAAGAAAAGCACAGTGAGACGGTCAATCACAAGATGCCATTTGTTCTTTAGATCTGCAAATGTGAGAAAAATACAAAGTATTCTGTAAAGTCACATTAACCTCTTGAAAAACTGAACATATTCAAACACTACACAGAAAGATAACATATTTAATGTGTCTACGCATAAGTTAGAATGATGAGGTGGGACACATAACTGAGATTTGACACTTGTAAAGCTCCACTAACGTGGTAAGTTTAAGCAGTAGACAGATGTATTTCAATCTGTTTTTCCAGCAAGCATTTAGGCTTATTTTCAAATACACTGATATAAGGAACTAAACATTCTATAAAACCTAACATGTCCTCTCTTATGTCCTATTTCTTGAACTAACGTTTAATTTGACATATTCACTATTTGAGACTACCAGAAGGAAAAATAGCAAGAAGAGAAAAAAGTGAACATTCTTCCTTCTCTGAGAGAGGTGGTTTCTGTGGCGGTGGATTCAGAGTGGCATAGATGAGTGAATAAAACTGAGATTTAATTACTTTCTGTCATGGATACAGTGACATATCCTATTTGTACCTTGGCTGACCTCCCTCTGGTATGTGTCCACCTCAAAGCTGATAAATCACAAGACAGGACGGAGAGATTGACATTGCCTGCTTCTCCTCCCTGGTCCCCATGTCCCCTGACGTCATCCAACACAAATCACAAAGGAGAAAGTGTCCCAGGGCAACCCAAACCTATTTGCAAATCAGTAACCACCTTATTTGAGATTTGGTAACAGATCAATGGTTGCTAACGCAATTGCGGGTGTAAACCATTAAAGCATACCGTACCTAATTGCAATTTGCAATTAGGAAGGAATGCTTTTTTTTTATGGTCATCCCTAATTGCGATTCAGTATGTGAGCCCAAGATGCTTTTAAAATCTGCAAAATTGGTTTAAATTCTCTTCAAACTGTATTTGGTTTTATATACGGTGAGAATTTAATAAACAAGTGTTCCCAAAAAAAAGAAACACTTGCAATTCCATATATATCAACACACACACTAAAGTACAATTCTGTGGTCATGGTCTTAGGTGCTACACAAATATATTCGCTTGCACTTTTCAGGAAACCTTTCTATCACTACAAATAATTTACCATTGTGGATTAGTATTCCCAGCTAATGTAGTCTGTCACTTATTCTCCATAAATTAGTTTTTGCTTTTCTATAGATCCTTGAATACTCCCAAGTAAAACAAATCAGGTAATAGAGTCGCTGACAGGAATGTCTTTAGAAACTGCCTTGACTTGAGGAAATTGTGGTTTAGGCCAGCATGATCTTCTGTTTCTTTTAAGTTCTACATAATAAAATCTTATGACATTTAGGATCAATGGGTCCTTTATGTGCCCCTTTCTGTTTTTTGAGGCACATGCTTAGATTGCTAATGCTTCCTTAGATGTTCACAGTATCAAGTTGTGTGTAATGTGGCAACAATGCTCACATGAGGTAGAATGAATCTCCCTAACTGATATGTTCTTATTATGTGCTTCAGCCACTTGGCTACATGCATGGGACTGGCTGTTCTTTAGACCAGCGGTAAACTTCCACTTACGTATTCAGAAGCGACACACATGGGCTACTCAAGCCACAATGCTGCACAGAGCGGCCAGTTTGAATTACACAATATGTCCCGACTATCGACGGAATGACCAAAGCTCTGGGAGCTCCTGCAGCCAAATGGCTCAAAAGCCATTCAGGGTTCATTAAATATCTTCAAACATTAAGATTAACAGAATAATGAACAGAAGTAGTTCACGGTGTGGCCTGGATTAATTAATACCTAGTACACAGTTTTACCAGTTTGTGTAATTTTCACATAGGTTTTTTTACTTCAGTTTTCACCACACTACTCTAATCTTTCCTTTTTTATTTACTTCTTCTTGGAGAAAAGAAAATATTTACGGAATATCTGAAGCATGACAGGGTGTATTCCATTTACGAACTGTTGCAATTGAATATTTACTACCATTTGAGAGTATCCAATTTTCTAGAAAGTTTGACAATTTTGGACATTTTCTTGTTACAATTTTTACCTTAACTGCACTATGCAGGTTAAAAGTTTGTTGTTTTCCATGAAAAGGCTAGTGACATTTTGGACTGCGTCTTTTTTAAGGGAAACTAAGTAGTGTTGTCCTGGCGGGGAAGTGAAACAAGCATTGGCAAAGCCAATAGGTCGCGTTTATGCAAGAGCTATTGGTTTTGCCAATATATTTCAGTTATGTTGTACACCAGCATGGCTGCTGTTAAGCATGACTAAAAGATAGTGGCATAGAGGAGAGTGACATACAGTGGAGTGTCATAGCATGGAGTGGTGAAGTCGAAGAGTGCAGTGGTGGGGCAAGGAGTGGAGTGGACTGGACTGGAGTTTTGTGGAGTGTTGAGAAGTGGAGTAGAGTGGAAGGGCATAGAGTGGAGAGGCATGGTAAAGTGTCGTAGAGTGGGGTACAGTAGAGTTTCATGGAATGTCATGTAATAGTGTAGAGTATAGTAGATTCATAGAGTTGAGTAGAGTCATAGAGTGGAGTGTCACAGGGTGGCGTAGAGTGGAGTGGTATAATATAGAGTGGAGTGGCATAACGTAGAGTGGAGTAAAGTGGAATGGACTGTTGTAGAGGGGAGTAGAGTGGCATAGAGTAGAGTGGAGCAGAATGGAGTAGAGTGGCCTAGGATGAAGTGACACAGAGTGGAGTAGTGTGAAGTGGAGTGTGGTAGGGTGGAGTAGTGTCATAGAGTGTAGTAGAGTGTCGCAGAGTGGGTAGAGTGAAGTGTTGTGGAACGGCATGAGTGTAGTGGTGTAAAGCGTAGTAGTGTAGTGTGGAGTATTCATGGTGTGGTAGCGCTCTGCCATTACAGACAACACATTTTCCATTGAAATGGCCATTACAGATAAAACTATACAGCGCACAAACAATAAGGCATCTATTTGTGTACTGATTTGTTTTGATTGTATTAAAGTATTTGTTTTCACTACACTTTTAAATTACAAAACATTTGGCTTCATTTGTGCTTTCCTAATTCTGATATATAATGAAAATTAGCACAGCTCATTTAAAAACATTTACATTTTGTTGTGCACTAGAAAAAACATTTTTTCCAGTATAGGCAAGATTGTCACATAAATCCTCTCACTTTGAAGTCAGAGAAAGAAAAGTAAACACCAAGCTCCCTCGGAAGACAGAGCCTGACATTTGCCCTCTGTCTTTGAATGCACAGCAAATGTGACAAGACAAGAACAAAATGTAACGGCCTGTTTCACAAAATGAGGACTCGTGGAAGAATACAAGCTTTTCTCCTCGGAGGGACAAAGACATGCCGGACAGCCTAAAACAAAAAAAGCCAGCAAATGAAAAGCCAGAAAATGTAAATTTCTAAACCACAAATTCAATAGTAAGCAATAGGCATTCCCAGGAATGCTTTCAGAATGCCCACAAGAATAATTTTCGCAACCAGACAGCTGGGCTCTCTGGTAGGCTTTGACCTAAGAAACCTGCTGCTGTACTGCAATGCAAAAAATCTCCTATGCTGGCATTTGAAGCACTGGGGGAAGAACATAAATCTCTCTACCACAATCTTCTGTGGTGAAGCTACTGAATACTAAATGGAGTCCTGTTGGAAGAACATGGTTTGAGGGTGCTAACTTCCACAGCTGATCTTGTTACTGACCACCCATGGAAACTGCCCCCTACACCAGAGTGTGCTGACAGAGACTGTCTCCGTCCCACCCTGGAGAGCGACTATGGGGACGCAGCAGGACCAGGGAGAACAACACTGATGTGTCTGGTGGTGGGGATGTTCATGGACATGCTCTTGGCTACCAGTAGTGGGATGGGGAAGTAGCAACAGTAATAATGAGTCAGACCTAATAGGCTGCATCATGGTACAACTCTAATCTTAGGGCAACAAGTTTGTATAAAAGCAAAACGGGCTTGGCAAAAACTCAACACGGTGCTGTTGAAAGATGCTTAACGCACCAATTAAAAGTATATAAAAACAGGTGCAATTGGCTAAATCTCAATATTAAAATGAAAGCATCACTACAAAGGACGGGTTTAAAATATACAATGTGTTCAAAAGACCGCAATCAGTCAGATCAATGCCTCACAAGAAATATACAATAATTTAGCCAACTTTTTGAGGAAATAATCTACAATCTTATGACTAAATTAGAAGGGGGGGGTGGATAATCCCTCTTGCATTGTGTCATGCCCAGTTCAGGGCCTTTCACCCTCTTCTGCAGTTAGCTGGCTCCATTTTACAATGGCCTCCTATGGTGACATTCTTTCAACTTGGACCAAGCACTGATCTGTTTTGCCCCTTGACCCCTGCCCGATCTCTTGTCTGAAAAATGTTTTCATGACTCTGTTACCGGTAATTCAGGTGCTTTGTAACTCCTCCCTATGGTTGGGGGCAGTCACTATGCAATGGATGTCAGCCATTGGTATTGCGTTCATAAAGAAACCATCATTGGCTCTATTAGTCTTGGCTAATTTCTGTCCTGTATCATTGCTCTCCATGATGGGTAAAAGTTTAGAACAACAGTTGCCAGCTTTCTTTGAGGATAATCAGCTCCCCCATCTTGCTCAGTCAGAATTCAGGAAGGTGCTTAGTCCTGAAACAGCTTTGGCTAAAGCAAGAAATAATATTTGTTTAATCCTGTACAAAGGCAGTTCAGAGGCCCTTGTACTCTTTGATATGACAGCCACTTTTTATACCATCTGTCATGCCATTTTGTTAGATAGGCTGGCAGGATTTGGTGTGACGGGCACCACATTTAAATGTTTTTCATCTTTCCTAGATGGTCAAAAGCAGACTGTATGGATGGGTAATTTTCATTCTACCATCATGCTCACAGCAGTGGGAGTGACTCAGGGCTCTGTAATGAGTCTCATGTTATTTAATCTGTATGTCTCTCCCCTAGCTAATTTAATCAAAGACTTTAGTTATTGTTTCTGTGCCTATGCTGATAATACACAGCTGCTCTTGAGCTTGAATGGTGACCCCCGACTGTATTGCTGCCTGCATGAATAACATTTCAAGCTGGATGAGGTTCAATCGACTCACCCTGAATGGGCATAAGACAAAAGTGTTCATGTTTGGTAATCAACATATGTGGAGGCACAAATGATGGTCTGAAAATGTGGCCCTTCCTCCCATTTCAGTGAAGTTGGCAAAAAAGGAATAGTCTCTTACCTGTAACTCTTGTTGTGTCATAGGGGAATTTCCATTATATTCATAAGCACTGAATAGTCCCGCCCACATGTGGGGACCAAGGAGCACTTCTTCAATATATACCTTTTTAGGTGTAGACGTTCGCCTTTCTTCAAGAAGGCCTGCAAAGACACTTAAGGAAGAGACAGATTAAGGAAGCCTATATACATAGGCTACAATGGCTGAATTATTCCTCATGAAGTCAAAAAAGGACCAGACCAAAGTATTTGTGTATAATTTCAAGATATTTTGGCAAACACCAAAAATCTCCCTCACAAACACTTCATTATGATAGAGGTGAAGGAGAGCAGGGCAGTGTAACTGTCATTATAAGGTTAAAAATAGAGACAGCGCCTTTTAGAACCCAGAGACCACCAGTATCCCATCATGGTCAGCAAGTGGACGTTGCTCCAGTTAGTTTTTTAAGGCGATGTATGACAATAGGTAGATTCCATAGATTCCTCTGTCCATTCCTCTGGGAAGGAGGGAGGGTTGCTTATGACTATAATGGAAATTCCTCTATGAGAGAACAGGTGTTACAAGTAAGGAACTATTCTTCTCTCATAGGGGATTTCCATTTATTGTCATACGCTCTGAATTGAGTGGCAATCCCATCCCCACTTAGAGCGGTATAGAAGACAGAGGATCAACTAAGGTAGGCTTTAAGAAAATAGATCGCTGAGGGAAGCCTGCCCTACTTGAGTGTCTGGTCTTGCATCAGAGTCTAGGCAATAGTGTATGGTGAATGTGTGAACCGATCTCCATGTGGCTGCTTTGCAAATATACGCCATAGAGATATTTCTCATTACAGCAGTGGTAGCCGCCTTACCTCTAGTGGAGTGTGCTTTAAGTTAAGCTGGCAGTATTTTGTTAGCTTTTTGAGATCACAACTTGATACAAGAAACTATCCATCTGGAAAAAGCTTGTTTGAAAGTGGCTAAACCCTTATGGACTGGACCATAGTTGATAAATAATTGGTTAAATCTGTGGATGTTCCATGCTTTATTTAGATAGAATCTTAAAACTCTCCTCACATCCAGGGAATGAAGAGTTCTTTACGCTGAAGTAGAGGGATTCTGAAAGAATGTAGGTAATGAGATGGTCTGGTTGACATGGAAGTCTGAAATCACCTTGAGAAGGTATTTCGGGTGAGTTCTCATGACCACTTTGTTGGAATGGAAGACTGTGTATGGTTCGTGAGAACATAGTGCTTGGATCTCACTAACCATGTGAGCTGATGTTGTAGGGAGGCTCCGTGAATTGGCTCAAAGGGATCCTGCATAAGTCATGAAAGCTCTATGTTAAGTTCCCAGGGAGGTGAGGGATGTCTAATGGGAGGGAAAATCTTCTTAACCCTTCTAAAATAAATCCTTTATCACAAGGATTGTGAAAAAAAGAGATTTGTGAAGGACATTTTCTGTAGGCAGTAAGCGCTGCCAGATGAACCTTTATAGAGAGAATCACAAACCAGAATTAGTCAAGTGTAGAAGGTATGGAAGAATGACATATTCTTGGCTCGTAGGAGGGTCCACGTTCTTAGAGGAACACCAAATGCAAAATCTCTTCTACTTGAAGGTGAATGCAGAACAGGTGGAAGGCCGCTTAGCCTCCTTGAGTATCTCCATGCAGTCTTGTGGCAGGTTCAAATGTCCGTATAGCACTAGCTCAGGAGCAATGCAGCCAAATTCAAGGAGGAGAGTTTGGGGTGTACCATCAGACCTGCGAATTTTGTTAGTGGGTCTGGTCCGCATGGCAGCTTGAGATGTGGATGCTCCGACTGGTGAAGCAAGTCAGTGAACCACCATTGATCTGGCCACTCTAGAGCCATGAGGATCACTCTTGGGTCTCGAGTGGGACAGCCTGATTAGGACTGCCTGGATCAGGGGAGTCTGTGGAAAAGCGTAAAGATATTTGCCGGACCAGTTGATCCATAGGGCATTCTCCAGTGTCCCTGGATGGTAGTACCTGGAGGCAAAGCCGCTGCATTTTCTTTTTCCTGCAGTGGCGAACAAGTCGATGGTTAGGCTGCCCCACATTTGGAAGATATTTTGCACAGCCACATAATGCAAGACCCATTTGTGTTTTTCATTAATGCTTGAACATTTTGGACACCTGGGAAGTGAGTTGCTGTGCATTTCAGGTTCCTGGCTAAGAGCCATCTCCAAATCCCCTGGGCCTCTAGTGACAAGGCTTTGGACCTCGTCCTCCCTGCTTGTTGAGGTAGTACATGGTGGTTGTATTGTCCGTCTGAACAAGCAGGGTCGTGGTTGTGAATGATGGGTGAGAGGCCTTGAGCTCTAGATAAACTGCATGGAGCTCTAGAAGAGTGATATGGTAAGTCATCTCTCTCTCCACCCATGTGCCCTGAATCTGGAGGGGATCCATGTGGGTTCCCCAACCTAGTAGTGATGCATTTGTCACTATGGTCTGAGAGGGAACCGGTTTGTGAAATGGCATGCCTTGCAGGAGATTGGTTGGAGGGTGCCACCAATTCAGGGACTGTTTTACATGTATGAGCAGTTTGCCTTCCCAGTTGCCTTTCAGTTGGTCCCACTGGTCCTCTTGACATTCTTGGAGAGGCCGCATGTGAAGGTGAGCATTTGGGGTGAGGAAGATGCATGAGGCTATTGAGCCGAGAAAATATGGTATTGCCCTCACTGTTAAATGAGATACCTTGATGCGAGTATGAGATTTCTGATGGATCGACAAGCATCGCTCCTCCGAAGACCACACTTTTGCTTGTCTGATGGAGGCTCCCAAGTGATGCAAATTCTGAACTGGAATTGGTGTGGACTTGTTGATGTTGACATGATGCCCCAACCATTGAAGGAGATCACAGTGTCAATTGAAGTGAAGTTGGGCTTCCTGAAACATTGACACCTTTATGAGCCAGTCGTCTAGGTATGGATAGACAAAGATTCAGTGCTTTCTCAGATGGCCTGCCACCACTGCCATGTACTTTGAAAATGTTCTGGGTGCTGACTTTAGTCCAAATGGAAGTACCATGTACTGATAATGGTCCTTTACACAATGAACCTTAAACATTTGTGATGCTCTCTGGTGATTGGAATGTGAAAGTATGCATCGTGAAGGTCGGTGGAGCAAAGCCCATCTCCCTGGTATAATTGGGGATCGATTTGATGTAATGTCAGCATCCAGAACTTCTCTTGCTGAATCTACTTGTTGGCTATTTTGAGGTCGATTACAGGTCTGAATTCATTTTTGTCTTTCTTTTTCACCAGGAAGTTCCTAGAGTAAATGCCTGTCTCCCATTGTCTGTAGGTAACGGCTTCCACTTCCTTCTTCTGTAAGAGGATGTTGACTTCTGACTGTAGCAATGTAAGATGGAAATTGGATGGTTTTGGAGGAATGGACAATGGCAGGGTGGTGAACCTGAGACAATATCCATTTTGCACAATATTCAGAACCCAGGCGTCTTTTGTGATGTGTTGCCACTCTGTCAGATAATGAGAAATGCTTCCCCCTAACAGTGTGGGTAAAGGAAGAGGGGGAAGAGAGGACTCATACTTTGGATCCTATTGCCTGTTTACCCTCTTGGGCAGGCTGTTGGCAGAGCATCTTCTCATCTGTTTTCACTGCTGCTGGTACGACTTTTGGTGTTGCGAATGAGGTGTACCTGTGTACCACTGAGAGATTTGAACCCTCTGAGAATGAAACCAACGTTGGTAGGGTCAGGACGATCATCTCTGTTCTTTTGGTTTTTCTAGACCCACTGCTTTGAGGGTCTCCATTTCGCTTTTCATTATTGCCATATAGTCATAAGCGTGACTTCCAAAGAGTGTGGCAAGTTCTGTATATGTTGTTTTGACACCGGTTTGAGGGATGTGAACTGGCACAAGCATGCCTACATAAGGTAACTCTGTGACAGTATGAATGTGTGACTAGAATGGAAGAGTCCGCCACTGCTCTCATCATTGATTTGACACCATAGCTCCCTCGTTGACTATCTCCATGAAATCTTGTCTCTTAGGAGATGTTCAGCGAAATTCTGGATGGAGTCCCAGAGGGCTCTGTCATATCTGGCCAAGACAGCTGTAGCGCTGGCTGCTTTAATTGATGTTGCTGCCGTGATAGAGACTTTGCAGCCTGCCGAGTCCAGTTTCCTGCTCTCTTCGTCCGGAGGAGCAGATGATGATGGAGATGTGGAATGGTACTTCTTGGCTACTAATATTACCACAGAGTCTGACGGAGGATCAGAGCAGAGGAATAGAGGGCCTTGATCCAGAGGCAGGTATTTCTTTTGAAGCCTCAACGGACCAGGCCTGTGTCAATAACAGCTTAATGGCAGGTTATAGCAGGTCAGGGACCAACAGAAGTAGGGACCTGGAAGCTGTACGTTGGTGTCAGATCCCGAATATCACAGATGTGTAAGGTGTTGGTACGGACATCTGTATATTCAGTTTAGCCGCCCCTCATACCAGGACCTCTTGGAAGGTTGTAATCTCATCCACAAGGTGGTGGAGAGTCCGATGATGTTGGAGAATATCCTCCTGTAATCCTGGAGGAAGTATCTGTATGTCTTCTGTAAGATCTTGATCTTATATTGTGAGACCTATGGCATTGACGAGAACGGCGCAAAGATGTTGATGAGTGCCTAGGACTATGATGGCCATGATGGCGAGAATGGTAGCGAGCTCGAGAGCGGAACCTATTCCTCAGAGCTGGAGTGCCTCTAGGTGAAACTGGAGTCATTGGAGGAGGCGCTATTGGTGGAGGTGGAAGAGGCGAGGATGGTTGAGGAGGCAGAGGTAGTGCCGGTGGTGGTGGTGGTGGAGGAGGAGACAGAGGTGGAGCAGGTGACGTAGGATGAGGAGACTGCGATGATGGCACCAGAATGGGGAGGGTGAATACACTCTAGAATATTGAGAGTCTGGAGAAGAATATCTTCTTCTCTTCTCTCTTGTCTCCTGTTGTCTCCTTGATATCGAAAAACTCTTCGACGTCAACATTTCACTATGACATTTTGAAGTTGTTCCACTCCTCAACGTCGACCTCCCCTAACGCCTCGATATTGAGCCACTCCTTCCGGACGATGATGCAATTCTTAACCGCAGCCTGCGAGTCGACAGTGTATGGCCTTTCAGCGCCGACTAGGGTCGCCTCAACGACAAACGGAGTCGCTTCCTCTGAGTCGAGCCAGATTTGATGGGAAACAAGTCAGAGCCGTACCTTGAATCGATGTCGATCCTCTCGACGTTGACCAGGACCGATGTTGTTTTTGGCCAGAACACCTCTTTTCAGACCTCCCATGTCCCCTAGAGGTTGAAGAAAGATCACTGGTGGAAGATTGACCTTCCCCGTTGCTCTGAGATCCCACCTTTAGGCTGTGTTTGTTGGCATCATCTCTCTTCGGTCCCATAAAGGCAAATCTTCTGCCTTTCACATAGGTGCGTCACGAAAAATTCCTGCAATGATGACTTGGGTCAGAAACATGAGATGATGGTAGACAGATGATACAGACCTCATGAGGGTCTGTTTGGGCCTTCTTCCTCCCACATCTTGGGCACTTGTCAATTAGTGAAGGCATTTTATTTGACAAAACACCTCACTTTTCTGTCAGAAAACAACAGAAAAAGGCTGGGAGAGATGAAAGGCATTAAATAAAGGTATGTCACCAATTTCTGTAGAGAATTGTGAGGGAAAAAGCCTGAAAAAGGCTGAGCTCAATGCTCCAGGGCCCTGTTAGCAGATGCAAGAAAAAAGAACTGAAACAACTGCCACCTGCTCAGCATGATGGGGCACCGGTAGTCTCTATTTTTAACCTTATAATAACAGCGTATAATGCTACACTGCCCCCTCTTCTCCATCTCTATCATAAAAAAGGGTTTGTGAGGGAGATTTATGGTGTTTGCTAAAACATCTTGAAATTACACACAAATAATTTGGTCGGGCCCTTTATTGACTCCATGGTGAAGAACTCAGCCATTGTAGCTTATGTATATAGGCTGCATAATCTGTCTCTTTCTTACGGTCTCTTTGCAGGCTTTCAACACTTAAGAAGATATATATTGAAGAAGTGCTCCGGGGTCCCCGCACGTGGGCGGGACTATTCACTGCCTATAACTTTAAATAGAAGTACCCTATGAGAGATCTTGGGGATTATTTTTTACTCTAAATTATCTTTTCTTCCACATATTAACAACTGGTTTCCGCATATATTATACTATTAAGAATCATCCTTAAGATTCTCCAATTGCTTCCTGCTGCCTTTAAAACAACGATGGTTCGAACTGAGATTCTTTCACAGCTCGATTATGAAAACTCTTTACTTTGGGTATTCCTAAAAATGCCATCAGAAAGCTTCAAGTCGACTTAAACTTGGCAGCCAGACTGGTGCTTGGATTGTGGCATAATTATCCAAACAGCTTTGTAAAGTACACTGCCTACTGACTATACCTTTCTCAGTCTGTGTGTTGTTTGCTAAAAGAGCAATAACTAAATGTAAACCCTCTTTTTCCAATATAATCCAACCAGGACCCTAAGATCCTTCTGTAAAACTCAGCTGGCTGTTTCACGATTCAAGAAAACCAGAGTTGGAAGAAGGATGCTATGTGTGATTATCCGAAAAGTCTGGAACAGCATGCCTCTTCGCATCTGTTCCCAATCTAACCCAACACAGTTTCGAAAATATCCTATAACGTATTTATTAGATCTAAATATCTAAATCAGTGTAGTTAACCTCTGCTTCTCTTTGTGGACAGCAGACTTTCTTAGTGCTGGTTCACCTCCTCTTGAGGTATATCTGTTTGTGCTTTGTAAATGTCCTAAATAGACATACATAGACATAGGCTTCAGCCACTGCTGCATATAGCCCACCCCATACCGCTTATCGAGGACTGTGAGAGCCATCAGTCCCCAGTATGCTACCTGTGCCGCTCATCCACTCATTCAGACCTCTTTGACCATTCCTGCCTCTTGCCCTCACAAAGTGTTCCTTCTCATGTGCCACAGTCCTGCGACAATATTAGTTTCCCAAGCAGCGCAAGAAATGACGGTGTGAGCACACCTAGTGCTTACTTGGTGGGCCATTAGTAACACAAGGGCAATTATGCAAACTTTAACCCTGGAAATGCCACCCCAGGCAATTCAATAATGCCCTGCTGGCATGCTCTGAGGGATTCATAGTTGCTTGCAGGTAATACTTACACAATTTACAGTCTGGTATTGTTGACACCCTCCGCTATAATGCTACTCCTCCATCCCAATGGGTCTCATAACTCCTTCCCTATTTTTTATGCCACTCTGTGCCATCCCTCAGGTAACATATTCCAGGTACAGTGTTTATTTCCAACTAGCGTGAGAGAGTACGGAGGGAAGAAGCTGTCTTGGTACCCTTGAGCAAGGAATTGTGTGTGGTGCACCCATTGCCGAGCTGATGATGCCTTGTAGGTGTGTGCATACTTGCCAAAATTCACCGGCATAAAGGTTCTAAGATGTACAAGTTTTAAAATCACTAATTATTATAATGTTGACATCACTGGGAATGAAATCACACAAACTCTGACTCCAATATGACATCAATTCAAATCAAGTTACATACCATAGGTCAGACATCAAAGGATGACAGAAAATGGCTTCTGACCTAAATGGCATCATGAAACATAAATGTAATGACATAAATGAGTGAAATTTTGCACTAGGTAAACCATCTTTTCCTCAGCAAATAGACGGGTGCCTTGATATCAGTCAGCAACTTCAAGGATACTTTCTCTGCCCTCTCCTCCATGCTCTGTCTATCCCCTTCCCTTTCTGTGCTCTCTCTGTCCTCATGTGTCAACCTGGGCTCCTTCATTTCTTCCCCCTCTTTGCACCCCTTGTTTACCCCTTCTGTTGTACTGTGCCCTCTTGTCCCCAGCTGGAGTGCTCTTTGATTACCCGATCAAGGTTGGTCAAAGTCAAACCTATCGCAGTTGTAAATGTTATTTCTTTTGCTCTTTCCCGACCTTTCCATTGAATGGTCCTTTTTGTGTACTAAAATGATGCAAGGCACAGCTTCCAGTGATCATTTACACCCGTCTGAGTCCTGCTGTCGCAGTGGCACTTGTAGATAAGTTAACCCCTTGGGTGTGTCGGGTCACATGGTCACATGAATTTTTGGTCCCAGGCTTGGCGGCCATCTAGGTATACCTACCAAACCCACACATTTCTGAAAACTAGAGACTCGCGGGAGTCCAGGAAGGTATGGCTTGCGTGGATCCCCCAACATTACCCTACCCAGAATCCCCTGCAAACCTAAACTTTAGCCGAAAAAATCACTTTTTTCCTCAAATTTCTGTCTGGGAAAGTTCTGGAATCTACGTGGATCCACCAATTTCCTACCACCCAGCATTCCCCTAAGTCTTCCGATAAAAATGATATCTCACTCGCGTGGGTGGGTCAAGTACCCGTAACAGGCAAGGGCCCAAAACGCATTGAGGCGACATCAAAATAACCTATCACAAAACAATACCTTGCTGGACTCCCCGGGTGTCTAGTTTTCAGAAATGTGTGGGGTTGGTAGGTTTCTCTAGATGGCCGCTGGTATATTGCAATAATACAGCTGTCATAATTAGAAGAAGTTACAGGTGAAAAAGTTGACACAAATGGCTGTTTTTTTCAACTAATTTACATTTTTTCCTATATTCAACTGTTAGTTTCTATAAAGAAACCTTGCAGGATCTACACAAATGACCCCTTGCTGCATTTAGAATTTTATCTACGTTTCTAAAATGTATAGCTTTCCAGGATCCATTGTTTCCTTCATACCCATTTCTACCATTAACTGGAAGGAGGTTGAAAGCGCAAAAATAGGCCAGGTCCCAGAAAAATGACAAAATTGTGTAAAATATGTTGGGTTTCTGACAAAAGTCCGCTTGCCCCTGAAAGCTGGGAAAATTGTGATTTCAGCACCACAACCCGTTTGTTGATACCATTTGCAGGGGAAAAAACAGACGCTTTCATCTGTAGCCCTTTTTTCCCATTTAACAAAAAATAAATAAAAATTTTAGCTATATTTTGGTTAATTTCTGGGTCCCCTCCAGGGGAATCCACAAACCCTGGGTACCTTTAGAATCCCCATGATGTTGGAAGAAAAGGACGCAAATTTGGCGTGGATACCTCATGTGGTCAAAAAGTTACAGGGGCCTAAGCACGAAACTACCCCAAATAGTCAACAGAAGGCTTAGCACAGGGGGGGGGGGGGGGATGGTGTGGGGGGGGAAGGCCTAGCAGCGAAGGGGTTAAATGTCTACTCGCAGTTTCATTTAGAGTAGTCTTTTTCATTGTGCCAGTGTAAAGGGGCCATCAGTTTCCCGATGGGCCTGAGTACTATCAAAGCAATTCTGCTCTACTTGGGGAATATATGTGTTATATTATTTACTGCATTTTGTAAGCGGTTATTGCTTCTTTTAGAAAAAGCACATTAAAAAATCACTTAAACTGAAAAGGAAAAGAAACAGCTGCTGCGAAGAAGTAGAAATGTGCTGCATGCCAATAAACATTTTTGCGGTCTAGATTTCACAATAGTGTAGGCCAGACATAAGAGCACCGAGGCCTGTAATCTTGGAGAAGCCGCAGAAAAACAATCCCAGTTCATCAGCATTCCATTTCTCCTGCAAAACTCTCTGAAAGCAATTATAGGGACTTGATTGCTAAGTATACCGTTCTCATACCTGTTTCCACAAATACTCAACTCGTTTTGGCTTATTGAACGCATTCTGATGCATTAGAATAGAAGCAGACATGCACAGCCTTTTATTTTCTTTCCAGAATTACCTGGTTAGATTCCAGTGAATCACTACTCAGCTGAGGTACACAAAAAATGATGGCGTGTAAAGTCAAATATCTTATTTACTGAATAAGAAATAATTAAATTGCACCTTGTTAAGTAGGATTTATCATTACGAAAATTTCATCAGTGTGGTGTGAAATCGGCACTCACAAATCCAGAGTTAGGGGTAAATATGTAGACATTTCTAGGTGGGTCCATTGTCGAAAACAATTGCACATATACACGTGTACATACTCCTGCACTCAGAGGTACATTTTGGGAATTCACAAATATACCCATTAGTACACCTGAAAAATTGTGCTGATTGCAGCTTTGCAGAAATGCTACTGGGAATGTCATGAGGCATTTGCCATTTCCTAATATGGCATTGCACACTGCATACAACTCCTCTTTGGAAAAGGCAACCTAAGGCTTCAAATGGCCATTTTGAACTCTTCTTTTTTTCCAAGGGACAAACATTTTACCACATAGAGAAAATCCCTTTCCCCAAACCACTGCAACGTTTTGTGTGTTTCTTTCCAGTATCTTATTCTGAAAGGGGAGGTGGGGTCACTCCATTTCTTTGTTTTCGTTTTTCTTGATGGGAAAGGGTGGGAGAGCCATCTGCGAATGTCAGCAACCTTACAAAATTGTGGGCATCACAAATTCTCGAGGTGAACCATGCCGTGATCCTGCCACACCCCAAACCTTGAGTGTGCTTTCTCAATAAGCAATTGCATGTTGTGTGCCACATAATTGTACAGTAGTATCCCTGCCGCATATCCTTTTCTGCTGTAAACATACATGTTTATTGCTGTAAATGGCTTTGCGACTGAAGTCCAAAGTTTGTGGTATTCACCAAATATTTGCAGGTATTTTCCGACCCTCGAAAAGCAAACACGTTTGCTTCCATGATTCGCTGTGGGATCATACATGTTTGTGCTGTGTTATTTTTAAAAAGAGCAGACATGCTTTTCATTTCACTGCTAAACCCGATTTTTTCTGTGTACCTTTGAGGATTTAAAATTGGAGAACTATTGCTTAGTTTACATTTATTTTGGCCTGGAAATGTTGAAGGCTATGTTGCTTAGATATATTTCTACTGCCAAAACATTTTCATGCATGTGCTGTGATTGTAACTTGAGGAACAATATGGCAATGCTGTTTATTTAAAGCTCTTTGGAGCAAACTCTTTCTGGGCTAAGCATTCCAGTTCTGAAATGTCTTCACTGTGCTCTGTTGTGATTGGCTATACTGTATCATACGATTATCTCAAAAACAAGGCTGTATGTTTTTTATTCACAATACCCAGAGCATCCAATCGCATGTGCAACACCATGTCAAGGGCATCAAAGTTATAGGGCAACATCCATGGGCAATTCACCTATCTGAACATGTTAGGGCATAGAAGAGCATTGGGCCAGAACCACGACCTCTCCAATTACAAACCACAAATGTTCCTGCAAGGTATTAATGTGGTATTATGTTGAAGACTAAATAGAAAACATTCTACAACTGCCCCTGAAAAAGAGCTGGTAGTGATCAATTTCTTAAAATATATATATGATATCAATGCGATTTGTTTTTTACAGAGCAATGTCATTATCACTGCTTTATACGTACAATATATACAAGGTTACTGCATCAGTTACACATCCATGATAGAGAGTGCAGGAAAGAGGGTGTTAGACCTGTCAGCCTTAGGGGAGTCCTTCCCCAAACCTTTTCCCTTTTCCCCCCATTCGTTTCTGTTGACCTTGGGACTCTGAGCACTTTACCCCTGCTAACTAGTGCTAAAGTGATGGTGCCCACTCCCCTAAACATGGTATTTTGACTTGCACATAATTGGCATATTTAACTTACTTACATGCCCCTTTGCAGAGTAGTATGCCATATACTAAGGGCCTGTAAAGTAAATGCTACTAGTGGGCCTACAGGGCTTACTTTGCCACTCACTTATGTAGGCCCTTAAAACATGTCCCAGGCCTCAGTACCATTACCTAGGCCAAACACTTCTCATTCGTTTGTGGTTCCATAGATCCATTCTTTCTCCTTCAAGCCTCCTTCTTCTTATACTCATTCAACAAAGCCACTTTCCTATGCAGCTTTTTCCATCTAATTGACACCACTTTCATTAGGCATCACACCACTGCCACTCTCAGAAAGCTCTTCAAATATTACATTCTGTGACTTCTGAAGCTGTACCCTGCTTTGAGGTACTTCTCTTTTGCACAAGGCAGCTGGTAGAAAACACTCATTTTGGCTAATTACATAGTGCCCATTCCTGTGCTTTTGCCCCTGCAACTCCTGGGTGAACTACACAGAGCAAATACCATGGACAACTGTTTGATAATTGCAGTGGGGTTGGTCATTGAAGCTACATTAATACATAAGCCACAGCTTGGGGCTCAGCACCTTAGTAATGTGGCGTGCTGTTCAGCCCCTCCAGGGCACTTATTATTGCTGATTGTATAATGCCTATTCCTTTAGTCTGCACTCTGCTGTTCCTGGGAGAATACCTCGGGCAATTTATATGGCTAATGGCATATGGCTTATTCTTCTGATACTTCTGGATGAACTCTTCGGACCATATACTTTGGCTGAATGTCTAACGTCCATTCCTAAGGGTTGCTGCAAGACGGATTCTTCAGAGCATATACTATGAATGGATATATAATGCTCATACCTATGAGTTGCTCCTCTACAGCTCCTGTGTTCACTCCTCATAGCTTATACTATGGCTGGTTGTGCTGCCTATTCTTTTGTGCTCCAAGGAGTACTCTTTAAAGGACATTCAATTGCTGTTTGCAAAAGGGCTGCACCTGTTGCATCCACTTGTACTTCTTAGACCATAACATACATCATGTCTGTTTAGATACTTCACATTCCTCTGGGTTTTCTCCTTTCACTTTCCTTGGAGGACCCACAGAGCATATACTAGCTCATGCTGTATAATACCCATTGCAATTGGTTTATTCTCTATCACTCTGGGCTGAGCTCCTCGGAGGATATGCTGTGCAGGTTTTACTGCCCACCCCTGTGGGTTTGCTCCTTCTCAACCTTGGTTGGACCTAACACCATAAACTATGACTGGGTGTACATGTCCCATTCTTATGGTTTGTTTCTCTGTGCCCTCTGAGTACACTTCTCAGACCACATACCATGGCCAATTGGCTGATGACTGTCTTGCTCCTTTTTCATGCATGGGTGAACTTCTTCGAACATATACAATGGTTGGTTCATTTATGTTACTGATGACTCTGGATGTGACCTTTGCCTGTATTTTAGCATCAGTGTTGCCTCAGCCTGCATTTACCTGAACACAATCTTGGCCCCAGCCTTTTATTATATTATTCCTAGCCTCCAATGAATCAGTGATTACCAGAGGACTTCACATCAGCTGTAATTCTATGTCTGACTTCAGGCCTAGTATTCTTGGTTCCTGCATCATACTAAAGCACTAACACTCAAGCTCAGAGCTTGGTATTCCTGTGCGTGATTACTCATTGTGTTACTTTTGCTGTGCATTGGGCCCTTAATACTCTAAGGACCCTTTTGGCTCAGGTATTTCATTGTATTTTCACTTACTTGCTGCTGAATACTGTTAGATGATTTGGTTAGAGTGATCACTGATTTGCAGCTGACCACTGTCCATATGTGCCAGCTCTCTGCGTCCCTCACTCTTTGGAACCTGTGATCAGTTCACTGTTTGAAACCTGCAATCAGTTCAATCTTTGGGACATCTGATCACTTAATTTCATCGGGGGAAACATCTTTCTCTTGATATTCTGTGTCAGATCCAATTATAATTCACTGAAGGTTCTCACTGTTCTTGTGTATGTGGGTTCTTGTCTTCAAAAGGTATTGCTATGATCTAGAGCCACAATAAACATTTCAAGCAAAGGCGCCAAAATCCCATGTTGTTTGGGAAATGTGCCTTAGCATTACCCTCAAATGTCAGAAGTTTGAATATATCTATAAATCCCATTGTAGGACTTCAGAAGAGAGTGGATTGTATTTTTAAATCCCAGTGTTCACACATATTGTAGCAATATAGTTTTTCCTCTTGTAAAGATCTGTACACTGATGACAGATTGTGCCATTTCTGAGCACTGCGAAAAGCACGCATTTAGGGACACTCTGTTGGACCTCGCCCCTTCTGCAGGGTCACCCCAGACTTTTGCCTTCCTTTGCTGCACCCAGTTTTGTTGGCTTTTAAGACTCCATGTACTTTTCCCTTGTGAATCAGTGGCAAAGCACATTGAATTCACTTGTAAGCCCATAGTATATGGTACTACAAGTACACAAGGCCTTTAAATGTAATGTTACTAGTAGCACTCATTATATCACCCACTATTGTAGCCTTTTAAAATATGTTTCAGGCCTGCCAAAGCTGCATGTAGTGCAGTTTTAAACTGTCATTTCAATCTGAAATATTTGCCTGGAATAAACATTTTTAATACTCTTAGGTCACCCATAGGGTAGGGTCTGAAGAGTCATAAGGCAGTTTGCAGGATATTTAAAAAGTAGGATGTGTGTTTAAGTTTTACATGTCCTGACAGTGAAGAATGTCTATAGTAATTTTCCAATGTTGTAAACCCTGTTTCTCCACTAGACTAGCACTGGTTTACTTTATTACATTTTTTAAGTGGGGAAAAGATTGAGATATGTTATTTACACTGAAATGAATGGTAATTTAAAATCCTCTTTAATGGTGAAGTTGGATTTCAAGTAATAATTTTGAAAATCCCACGTTTAGAAAGTTAAAGACACACAACTGATCGACGGAATGCAGAACAAATCAAAACATTCACACCCAGTCAAGAGATCTGGGTGAAATCCATTGTTCTTTTGCTCACTATGCCACCCCAGTTTAGACCCAGCCATAGGCATATCAGTCTTGACCCTGTTTCTCATGGGAACAGTCCAGTCCGAACTGTCAAGCCAGTTCCTCCCTTCACCAGAAACCCTCATCTGTGACTCAGGGTGAGTGGTTGAAAAGTTTCAGCACTCCGTGAATCATCTTGTTTCGTTTGCTATGTTCACCCTAAGTGGCCATGGGTATGTCCAGACGTGGTTCCCTTGCTCGCTGTGCCAATGGATTCAAGCTAGCCTGGCTGATGAGGGGAAATACGCAGAAACCAGTCCTAGGATGCTTGTTTCCAGTCCAGGGAGGACCTGGCCTGGCAGTTTGGGCTAGACTGTTCCCATGAGGAACAGGGTCAAGACTGATTAGCATATGGCTGGGCCCAAACTGGGGTGGCATAGTGAGCAAAAGAATAATAGATAAAACCCAGATGTGGTGGTGAGTGGTTGAAAAGTTTCGGCACTCTGTCCATCACCTTGTTGTGTTTGCTACTTTTAGAACGTTGGCATTTTCTTATCCACATTAACTGTGCCTTTCTGATAGTGTCAGGGTCACATAATTATGAATGGCTCTACTGTTGGTGTTTGTGTATTCCTTTCAGAAAGTGACACAAAGAGAGCCAAGGTGTGAGGGAATAGGCTCTTCATGACAGGATGGGTAGGTAGAGAGGCTGAACCCTACTCTGATTACATTTCAAAGGGCCCTACCAGCAGTTCACAGAAAAGAACCTTACACCAGGCCTGCCCTTGTTACCCTAGACAGTTTGGAGTCAGGACCAGCGAAAGGGAAAGAACTGACCAGAACCAGTTTGGGGAGGTTGGTAAGGGAATTCCCCCACACAAAGGCTAGCACAAGGTATACATTGTCTTTACTTACCTGCAGGTAGGCTTTTTACCATGCCATGAACTTTTAATATTTCGGCAATTGAGGGCTGTGTACCTCAATTGAATTAGCTGCTTCCCCTGCTTTCCTAAGCTTACTACTTTCCCTGCTCCTCACCCCGCCTCTCACCGCCATGTCCACCTCCGGTCCTGCTGAGAACATGCTCCTCTATTGATCAAACGCAGAGAGACTCCACTGGGCCAGCTTCAGGGCCTCCTCGCCAACACAAGGAAGCATTCTTTGGGGCCAGTCCGCACGCAGATCGCCTTGGCGCTTGCGAATGCGGTGTTTGCGGCTCCAACTGAACTCTCCCAGGACCACGTCCAAAACGGACCACAGTAAGTATACGGTATAACAATCTGCAGCCACACAGCGCTACCCAGGTTTCCACTCTACCCATACAGAGTCTCAGTGCAGGAGACATTTCCCAGCTTGCCTACATAGTTCACTTCCTTGAATCAAAAAACCACACTGGAATGAAGAGGAGCTTGCACACAGCCGATCAAGCACCTGCCATCTTGCCCCCTCCCCCCCCACCCCCAGCCCAAAAGTCCTTAGGCACAAGGTATAAAAATGGGACCTTCTGAACCTCTCTTCAAAACACTCCTGGACCTCTGGAAGATTCAGCAGGACTGCCTTGCTTCCAGAAGAAATCTCCCGCTGCTGCAAAGACTGCCTTCCTGTCTGAAGAAGGAAGGCTTGACCTGCTTGATTTCACCCCAGGCTATCCAGAGTGACTCCAAGATCAGTTGGCTGACCTCCTGTGTGAGCTAAGGCACTCAACAAGCGTCCAGAGGCCTCCCTTCTTCCAACGGCCCAACTGACCAGTACCCAGTAAACCTTCCTGAACCTGCCTGAGCTCTGCTGCTGGCCTCTGCTAGAGTGAGTTGTGATCCCCAGGAGGTGCCCACAGGCCCTGGACCCTTTATTGGAATGAGTGAGAGCTGATCCTGGAAAAAAGGTGAAGAAACAGAAGCTTTGGGCTCCTTGAGACCACAAAGCGACCTCTTCATGCCGAGAATCAACCGCCCATGATGACTGCCAAAGCAAAGCTCCAGTGGGACCTGCTATTCACTCCGACAATGACCATCTGCAATGACTGGCAACTTGAGACCTGCACTTCACACCAGGTGTGACTGTCTGCCATAAACAACCTGCATTAAGCTTCAGCAATGACTATCCCTTCGCACTACAGCAACGATTGTCTGTGTCACTCGACCTGCTCTTCATGCTGAAAGCCTCTTTCTAGCGGTCCTCTCCAACAAGAACGTAACATTTCGCATCAGCCTTGAGAAGGTAAGACTTCAGCAGGCCTAAGCTGGTGCCCATATCCAAGCCAGGCTCCATTGCAGATTGCCTAAACATGTGAATTTTCCCTGGTCCAGCGTGACAAGATAACTGTGATTGGCGCTTCCTACTTCTTGGCGCTATTTTCACTTAGAACGTTAAAAATCTATATCTCCAGTTTTACTGATTGGAGTTTTAGTTTCTGGTATCATTTTATTTATTATTATTTTTTCGGAGTTTATGATTTTTCTTGTGTTCTGTTTTCACTTGATTACTGTTTGTGCGCTGCATAAACACTTTATACATGGCCTGTAAATTAAGCCTGACTGCTTGTACCTGAGGTTATATTACAGGTTAATTTGGTTACTTTTGGGGTTCACCCTGCTAAAGATTGTGTTTATTATTTGAGTGGGGCTTCCAATCCTCTCAACTATTAATCCAATTTGTTACACACTTAATTAAGATGGAAGACTGAGTTACAGTTGCACAGTCTTACTCATTAACTGCAGATAATAGTGTGTCAACAAGAAGCATGTATCTGACCTAGTCATCTTTTTAAGTTAATCTTGATCTGCCTCTTCATGCCTTTGCAGGTTCAGGTGCATCTTTCACTCCACTTTGTGCAAGCAATCTGACTGATACCCTGAAGGAAAAGGATCGGCCATCGACACAGTAGGCCCCAAACATAAGTGACAGTCTTTTAGTGACCTACTCTGGTTAAATAATCTAGAAACTAGTGATGCACAACATTTGTGAAAATTGCTTTTGTGTAATTATGAAAAACTTTGGAAAACTTATGTAAAATAAAGCAAATTGCAAATCAGATGGTGCAAATCTGGTATTCAGCCCATTGTCGACTCGAGGATGCGTTTCACACTAAAATATTGAGTATTGTTCCCATTCTTCTGCGGCAGGATGACTTGAAATTATGGCACGTGGCTTAGTGTCATGATTTTAGGAATTTTTTGTAACAAATATGCAAAATTCCAAAATTCGAGAAATTACACAAGTTAATGCCAGCATAATTAAAATTTCACCCGGGCCTACTAGAAACACCCTGTGCATAGGGCAACAAACAAGCTCACACAGGGAATGTCCAAGGCAATTAGTGGAATACACCCCCAGGCACACATTGCTAGTTGACATGGACAATATAGCAAATGTTTTAGGAATCTTTGTTTTATGGATTTGTATTGTGTGAATCATATACACTTTATGTTGCCTAAACAAGGAGTTGGTATTTTTCGTGTGGGGCATCATATTTAAGATTAGGCCTGGGTGGAATTCGCAGAGTTCTGTTACGCGGAACTCCGCAAAGTGATCAAACAACTCCACCGCATTACACTGAGTTCTGCAAGCGGCGGAGTGCATTTGATCATGCTGTTCGTGTTGATTTTCAACGTCGGGTGTTTGTCCCATACTGTAAACTTTTTACAGTGTGAACAGCACCATGTGCAGCGAAAGCGGGCACTGCTTCTTTTCTTGCCACTCGAGTAGATTTTCTACCCGAGCTGCAGCTTTCTCAAAGCGAACGGAAGGTTTCTCAACACGAGCGTTTGCAACCATCGCAACTGCCTGTGTTGAGAATTATGACCGCCTGCATTGAGAGATCTCTCTGCTAAACGGATTTTCCTTGCTCGCACTCGCCAACTTGAAATCAAGAACATTTACGACAACTTTGAAGAAGACAGCCAACACACTGAACCCTCACCAACCACCCCTGACACCCTGAAGCCAACGATTGACAGCTGGACAGCCCTCATCACCGAAGTCACACTGAGGACAATGAAGTCAATCCACTCCGGGGCCCCCACGGACTCCTGCCCCCACCACATCTTCAACAGAGCCGCCGATACCATCGCACCCATGCTTCGCCACACCATCAACCTCTCCCTAGCGAACGCCTCCTTCCCCGACTACTGGAAGCACGCCGAGATCAACCCCCTCCTGAAGAAGCCCTCAGCGGACCCCACTGATCTAAAAAACTACAGACCCATGCTCTCGTTCCCAGTGAAAGTCATCGAGAAAGTCATCAACAGCCAACTCGCCACCTTCATCGAAGAGCACAATATCCTAGACTCCTCCCAATCTGGCTTCAGAAAAAAACACAGCACAGAGACTGCCCTCCTCATGGCAACAGATGACATCCGCTCCCTCCTGGACAGAGGAGAAACAGTAGCCCTCATCCTCCTCGACCTCTCAACGGCCTTCGACAGTCTCTCACCACACCCTAACATGCAGACTTCACGACGTTGGGATCAGGGTACAAGGCCCTCAACTGGATCCACTCTTTCCTATCCAGCAGAACACAGCGGGTCAGACTCCCTCCCTTCTTCTCAGCCTCTACACCAACCACCTGCAGAGTCTCCCAGGGATCCTCCATCAGCCCCACACTGTTCAACGTCTACATGGCTCTGCTCACCTCCATCGTGAGAACCCATGGACTCACCATTGTTTCATACACAGACGACACTAAACTCATCCTCTCCCTATCCGACAAATCCAACGCAGCCAAACACAACTTTAAAGAAGGCATGAAAGCAGTCGCCAAATGGATGAAAAGCAGCTGCCTACAACTCAACACTGACAAAACAAAAGTACTCATCGTGGGGCCACACCCCAACGCCTGGAATGACACCTCATGGCCCCCTGCTCTCGGTAGCCCGCCCACCCCCACGGACCACGCACGCAACCTCGGAATCATCCTGGACTCCAAACTCAAAATGGACCACCAGATCAACTCCGTCGACTCCTCCTGCTTCCACACCCTCCACCTCCTACACAACACCTTCAAATGGATCCCCCCGAGCACAGAAAGACCGTCACTCATGCCCTCATCACCAGCAGACTCGACTACGGCAACGCACTCTAAGCCGGAATAAACAAAAACCTCTCCCGCAAGCTACAAAACATCCAGAACACCGCCGCAAGTCTGGTCCTCAACCAGACAAAATACTGCCACATCTCCCAGCACTTGTGCACACTCCACTGGCTCCCCATCGAGGCTAAAATCACCTTCAAGATTCTCACCCACGCACACAAAGCCCTCCACAACACCGGACCAGCATACCTGAACAGCCCACTCGAATTCCACGCACCCCAAACGACCATGTGATCAGCCCAGCTCTCCTGCACCGTGGTACCCCACGCCGGGAAGTCCAGATCGGGAGGCCGCTCCTTCTCCATCCTCGCGGCCAGAGCCTGAACCACCCTACCACTCCACCTCAGACAGACAACATCACTCCCCGTCTTCACGAGAAACCTCAAAACCTGGCTCTTCGATAGACCTACTCCTTGATGGACTGGAACCTGCACCTCCCCAGCTCATTGAGACCCTTAGGGGTGAGTAGTCGCGCTCAACAAAACCATGATTGACTGAAAAAACTTTGCTACGCAATGCGTAACAGACTTTTTCAGAACTCCGTGTGCTCTCTGGAGTGCGGAGTGTGGAAAGCTCTGCAAACTCCGCGGACAGAGCAGGTGTTCACTGCTCAGGCCTATTTAAGATTTGAAATTAAAGAAAAATAATTTGAATATAAGTAAATGTTAGTTATTAAATTAAATTAAATTATTGAGATTGCATGTCTTCTAAGACCAAAAATAATATATTTCCATGACAAAAGCAAGGATTCTTAATAAGAATTTGCCAAGACTATTTAAGCCCCGGTATGTAATGCCAAATAATTTATAGTGTTAATGACCTAGTGATGACTATGAACAAGTTCTATGAGAATGCCGTATTGTTGAGTCACGCATTTATAAGACAGTAATAGCATGCATGATGTTTTGTACAGGGCCAACCACTTCTACTCGTGCCTGACTTTCTTTCTTTACTCTCTCTATCTCTCTCTTTTTCTCTTTCCTAGTGCCGTGCTGGGTTGTCTCCCCAGAGAGCTAGAGAGTCTTAGGCCTAGTGGCGGTCCAGAGCTTTGAAAACTGTCCACTAATTGCTCAGCCCTCAGGGAAATGGGGGAAGGATTAATTGACCTATCCACGGGGACAGCTTTAGCTGGGGGCGCAGAGTGCAACAGTCTTTTTTGGCCCCCCATGATCTCTTTCTCCATGAATTCCCTCACTATCACTCTCCAACAGTGCCCCTCATCTGTCCATAGTACCTCTTTGACATATATATTTTTTTTTTAAGTGGTTCTCATAGTCCACTTGCACTCAATTTTTGATCTGCATGGCACACGTTCTTTGCAGCAGGCACATCAACCCTCCTGTGCTACTTTATGATGAGTCAAAATGTGCACGTATGGATAGACATCATTTCAGGAATCACATTTCCCATATTTTCTACTTTACCCGAAGTCTCTTCTTCTTCTGATTCATCCTCGACCCCTTCCTCTTCCTCATCTGTTTCAGCTTTTTCTTTCTCGTCTTCTCCGTCCCCTCGGTCCTCATCGTCATCATTCCCTTCACTCGATTTCTCCTCCAATTGAGCTTCGCCTTCCTTTTCAAGGTTAGCATTCAAGTTCATCATGGTTATGTCGGCCAAGCTACCATCTTGATTCACAAGTCTGTTAGTAGAGAGTGATTATATCAGTTCTTTGTACAACAGATCATAGACTTTGGGGAAAGGAAAAGCAATGCATTTGCCCCCCCAACCAATAACTCAACCCAAGTGCAATTCCCACATCAGCATGGTCAACCGTTAAAGACCATCGCCCAATACTGAAAAAACTCATGGGTCAAGATTCATTAGCCAACAATTCCAGCTCAAGCTTATGTAAACAAGTTTAGTCATAATGGCATTGACACTTAAACTTGACATTTTCCCATTAGAGGAGAAGATGGTCAGAGTTTAAGACGAAGAAGCATGAAATGACAGCGTGTCGGTAGGAGAGCATTTCATGACTTCGCAGGACTTACTCATTTTGCTGAATGGGTATTTTTTTCTTGATGCTGCTCAAAGTCATTGAAACAGAAAGAAATAAAAAAAAAAGGGGAGAGTGAGAAGAGAGACGAGTCACAAAAGAGTGTTACACACCAAAACTCATCATGCTACACAACAGCCTTCAATGAATGCCTGCAATAGCATCTGTGGCACCAGTTGTGGGCACAGATGCTCAGAGCATGTCATTGCAGTATTAACAAGTAACAGTGGCAGAAAGCAAAGCTATTGAGTCAGAGTAAGGGAAAAGTATAGAACACTGACAGAAAGAAGATGGCACAGCTAAGATGCAAACAGTCATGCGGTGTACATATAAAACAGGTGTGGATTTCTTATATTATGCCTAAGGACCATGTAACAATTCAAAACTATTTATATGTGGGACGTAGAAACAGGGTTAACTGTGGCACATCATGTTTCATTTGTAAAAATACCTTCCCTTGTACACGAGTAATGCCTAACATAAAAGGTTATAATCATATTTCATATCATACATTAGAGTTCTGTGATATTATGTCTTACGTCACATGACTCGGTGAACGTTTTCATTGCTATTTTGCCTTTGCCTAACAATAAGCTTAATTCATACGACCTCACTACTCAAAAGTTACAAAACGGAACAAATGCAACAGAACATTATCCCAAATAAAATATATTTTCTAGAGTACTTCTTTTTATTTTTACATGCTTTGCAAATTTAGATTTAGAGCAATTTGTACTTTCATGCTACTGTCTTTGTTGTCAGACTGCTTCTTTACTCTGCTTCTGTGGATTATTTATTTTTCATTAGAATGCATTCTGTACATTTTTCATAATCCCTTCTGGACAGGGATGGATAGTAGGTATGCCTGGTCTTGTCTCACAAAATTAGAACCATATTTTTGCTCAATTAAATCCTACGCTAAACTCAGTTATACCTTTTGTGTTTGAAATCCAAAATCACATGGCGACTTCACAATCGCCTATTTTGACAATTTAAACCTCTTTGGTGTCATCCAAAAGGATCAGCTGATTTGTCATGGCGGTGAAAATACAGTGTGTGGCGCAACGATAAATGTGGCCAAATTACCTAGCTTTGGGCTCCTGAATGGCTAAAACTGCAATGTGGCTTAAAAAGCCACTGTCCTAGAACAGCCCCAGGTACTGCGGAAATCCTGGGCTTCTTCTCCTTATGCTATATCTTTACATTAAATTCACATATGAATCTGAAAGATTGAAAAAGCAGAGTGTGATCATGCCGAATGCTGAGCAAAGTTTGGACTAAAGTCACAACATCTAAACCCTCAATCAAAGCTGCATTGGTTGTCGTCCTCTTTACTGGTGACATGCATCAAACAATCAAGTAATGATTAGCACACATAACTACTCCTAAAATCATTTGATGATAAGTGTCAATGGTTTCTATTTGGTAAACCAAAGGACATCTTTATCTCTTCGATGTAGGTCAAATACTGTCTACTTGAGCCAACTTAATCCTATGTTGTCATCTTCCTGTGAGTCTGAGGCTTTGTAAATAACTAAAATGTTGAAAGAACCTACATATTAAGGCCGAAATCGGATTCACAGCTTCAGTAAGTGATGTTTTTAATTGCTGTGATTTGCTTCCTCAGGGCTAAAAGTCCATAAACCATACCAAGACATGTAAGACACAGTTGTCAACAGTGTGGCAACTGTCAAGCATAGTAGTTTTGCTGAATATTTAACTGCGTCCTATTTACTTTCAGACACACTGGTGTGACCTGAACTTAAAATTGTGTCTCGATATGTAGAGAAACATTAAGGGTAGCATCATTGATCATCGCAAACATTACAGTCACTCGATTTTAATCTATGTTTTGAATACTTCATGATAGATTTGACAATTATATATCTTCCTTACAAAAATGCTCTTTTGTTATCATTTGGGGGAAGGTCAGTCGACAAAACCGATTATACCATTACCCTAGAAAACAGTTTAATTTAGAGTAAAATATATTTTTAATTGGTAAGCACCGTGCTCTATGTTGGAGAATGTTTTTAAATTGCTTGTTTCTTAAACAGATCTTGCAACATAGAATTGAAGACACATAATAGAGGAAATGAAAGCCACAAGCTGCAACAAGAAATCTAATACTGTGCTTGGAAAATGTAAATTGGGCAGTTACTGTTCAACACTGGACACGGCGAATGTCACACAAAGGCGAAGAGCTAATGAGACATCCGCATTGTAGTAAGGAGTTCCGCTACATAGCCTGGAACTCTGTTTGACATGGGTCCAGGGTACACGTTAACACCAAATCAAAATTTATTAGTGTCAGCTCGACACAGGTAGTGTCTTCAATTTCACATTGTCCCGGGTGGGGGGCAATATAGCTTACAGCACACCTATGAAATATAGTACTTTTTCTTGAGACCTCTCCATTATGAATATGACATCATAATATATTGTGAGATTATTAAGATAATGAAGTATCAAAATACTTAGGGCCTGATTCACAAAGATAAACTTACACTTTTTTTGGTATTCACAACCTAAGAGTTCAATTTTACTAATAGTAATTTTACGACTGGTGAGACGCCACACTCGTGGCGGAGTATCTACACCTAAGAAGATAGGTCTGTCCTCTCTTTTATGTGCAGAGGTCTTTCACCCCAGGTGCAAGTTTCACATTTGGAAAAATGAATATTAGTAAAATTAAACTCGCAGTTGCTGAATACCAAAAAATAGCAATCTCAGAGAAAAATGTTAGTTCACTGCTGTGAATCCGATCGCTCGTGTCTGAATGATGGTTCTTAGGATAATAACAGGCACTGAGTTAGCACATCATGGAACGTGGTGCTCTCTGACCCTACAAACCATTTTCCATGATACCTTATAGCACAACAGTTGATTCTAATAGGATTGCACTAGTCTTCAATAGCTGCATGGTATGGCGTACTAAGATCTATGACTGAAATATTATCGTTTCCTGAACCAATCTAAGGTCCAATACCTACATTAAAGAAATTGGATGGAAAACTGAAAGAAGGGTAATGTTGTTTATTCATCCTCTATCAATCTAGTTACCAGTGTTGATTGCCCACTTGAGAGGATGGATGATAACGAAGCAGGTATTAAATGGGTTAGGACACGCCTCTTAATGCCTTGTCATCTACAAATTTATGTTGAAACTATAATCTCACATGTGCCCTATTTATTCTGATGTGTTGAGGCAGAGGATCTGAAGGAAGTGAAGGGACAAAGCATAGCTGTGATGATTCCTTGCTATTTGTCACTGGGATAAAGATATGCTGTTTAGATCTCGGAAATCTTTATAAAACTAGTTCTTTGTAATGATCTGACCAAAAATCATCCTTCCTGGAAATAATATTATCATTGTATTGATTGAGGGATCCATTTTTGTATTTTGTATTTGTAGGGGTATTTGTAAAGCGCGGCGTTCGCTCCGGAAGGAGCATCTTGGCGCTGAGAATCCTTGATGACCGGTCTGGGGACAGAGAGGGATTAGATGGCTGCTTTAGTGAGATCATCGGGGAGGCTGAAGATCCATACGTTCTCAAAATGCGACAGTGGAATGTGTGTGGCTCAGCCGTCAGTGCGAAACAGTTACTACATTCGGTTGCTTACTTCCTTTTGAACCACATTCAAAGTTTTAGTGTCAATCTACAGAGCCCCATACATACTTAGCCTTCACCGTCTGAATGGGAGAGACACCGTTCAGTCTGTTCCAGTGCTTCCAGTATGGAGCCCTTCTCACAGCACAGAAGGGCAGATGAGAGCGATTAGAATATTGTGGCAAATTTGGTATCTCACCTTTGAAATTGAATGTCAGTGCAAAGATTGGAAGAATTTGTGCCAATTCTTTCTTCTTGTAGTATAAAGCTTATCTGTGTCACAAATATGTGGTATAACCATATTTTGTACATTCTGTTAACAATTACACATAGGATTTAGTTGAATTAAGCCATAGTGCCCAACAATCTGAAAGGTATGGTTCTTGTGCATCCTTGTGTGATTATACAATGCTTGTGGTAGAACCATTCTTCGGCACTGTGTAGGCATTAACGTGAATGGTATAAATATACATCGGCTCATTACAGGTGTACTGAAAACCTAAAAATACCCCATAGTGACCCGATAAAAAGCACTGACCATCCCTACCCCTTAAAGTCAGCCCTTTGATTTTAACTCTGTGTTTTGAACAGTTTATTAACCTTTAAAGCAGGCTAGCTATACTCTATAGTTACATTGAAACTGCACATTGAACATATTTCAGGTCAACCTGCTAACATGAAAACGCAGGGCACCCATTACTTCAGTGATTGTTTTTTATATAAAATGACTAGATGTGAATTGCAAGTGTGATGCCCAGAGGAAATAGACGTTCTACATGATCACCTTCCTGCTCTGAACATGTGCTACTCGGCTAGCTTTATGGCTGGCATTAGACATATTAAAGCGTGGCTTGGGGCCCCCTGTGTTGAGTGAATTTAAAATATTTGAAGGGTCCCAGACGAGATAATTTAAACCAATGTGGTTGATTTAAAACCATTGTCTGTCTCCAAAATAAAATTTGCACGTCCCCTTGTTATGCTTGTATTAGCAAAATGTACAACATATTTCTGTTGGCTAAGGTGTGCACAAAGAAAGCAGAATTTGAAACATTTAAAGGTTAAATACCCACCTATTTATTATTAGATAAACACGACCATTGACTTTGGCATGGCTACGAGATGAGAGATGGAAGCACAAGAACACATGCAATGGAAAATGAGTTAAGGAGAGAGAAAAAAGGAAAGTGTTAAGTAGGTATGAATGTCACAACATCAAGAAGCACACATAGTCAGACTGATCTATCCAGGCAAGAAGGCAAGTACACCAATGCAATGAGTTAAAGCCAAGAAGCACAAACACAAGAGACAGCCTGCAGTCTGCACATGAGAAGTGTTAAGGATGGCCGAGAATTGAATGGTTAGTGATTGTCAGTGAGATTAGAAAGCTCAAGTGTCTGGGTACATATACATTGCTCTGCACTATGCTTTGGAACTTCACATTCATATTTCACAGTCCTATACATTTGGTACAGGTGGCGGGCCATGTTAGGTCTTTTCGGTTTATCGACTGATCTTTCCCAGGAATAACTACTGTACAGACCATATACTTTCCATTGATGGCTTCTAATTTTTCCCGCCATCGAAGACGAAGCTTAGAAATGACTCGCAGGTACCAGTGCATACCCAAATGTGCAAAATATACAACCAGTGGGAGAATGGTAAGGAGAGTAACATAGCACAGTGTTAAAACATAAAGACGACTATTCATATTTAAATTGTATACTTATTTGTGTTGCCTGTCCTGTGATAATTGTAGTAACATATTTTCCCCAATGAAGCATCATTTAGTGAGCACTGGCTCATCTGGTATAGCAGTATATTTATTATTGGTGAATGTGTTCCACAGATTTACTTTGCATCTAACCAAGTGTTAGTCCATGTAAAATATATGCCAGATCTGTTGGCTTGCCTAAATAAGTTCTTACAAGATGGGCATTCATAGATTTTACTGCAAATCTTAAAATTGTGACACTTAAATTGACAATAAGGTAGTGCCTTTTGAGGTAAGTGGTTTGTTTGGATGAAGAGTTACCAGGAGTTCTGCAAGCATTGTGTCGACTTTGTTCAAATCCTTCTTAAAGATTTTCACCAGTTGGAGTTCATACTACATGTTTCAATAATTCTTGTGAACATCCAAGACATTGGCAGCAATCTACACAAAGTCTGGTCTGAGCGAGATTCAATTATAGTTTGAACAAGATCCAGGTGTGCATACACCAGACTGAGGAAGGAGAGGGCCAAACTCTTGAAAAGAGGACTGGTTAATTAGTAAGAGGAACAATACAAATAATTAGAGAGACTCATATGACTAGAAACATATGGACCTCATGAGGAGAGTAATGGGGACAGGTGTGGATAAAGCGGACTATTTCATAGTGTAAACAATGTACTTCAGGCAAATGACTCCCTAAGCATGAGAAACATGGCAGTAAATAAGAGCAGCTAAAATGAGCAGGAATGAGTTATCCTATGATGTGATATCCTGAGCTTATAGTGTCAGTACAAATCCCAGGGGAGCAAAATAATGGTCTCTATCCTTTCACAAGCCAAGGCCTGATGTTTAATGACCTTTTGTAAATTGGAAACTGGTCAGTGGTGATGCTTGGAGGACCTGTGCTAATGGGCCTCTACAGGGTCTACCAAGGTGTATAAGCCAGTACTGTGACAACGCATTATCTGGCTAACACCTTGAGTTTCCTCTAAGACACAGAGCTGCACCTCACTCCTAATGTACCTACGTATTCAAACTGATGATTTTAGATTCCTCACTTTTGACCTTATGTAGACAAAACCAGTGATGTTCACAGGAACATTCCATGTGCTTGTTTCCCTTATGCTTGCCACTTTTTTTTGGTCAGAATTACACCTTCTATTTGCATGTAACTCTCCCATATAATAGTCAGTTGTACAATGGCGGCTCGCAGTGGGAGGGCTGCGGGGTGGTGGGGCGGGGCTGGGGAGGGGCAGGGTGGAGGGGTAGTGTAGTCAGACATACAATGTCCATGAGTAAAGTAAGTAAATAAATAAATAAATCTATTTACATTGCGCTCACTGCATCGTCAACTCGGCGATGCAGAGAGCACAAGGTAAATAGTTTTGTTTATTTATTTACTTACTTTACTCGTGGACGTCGTATGTCCGACTCCACTACCCCCCCACCGGCCAATCTCCCGCCCCACCCCACCACCCCGCAGCACTCCCACTGCGAGCCGCCACTGCAGTTGTAGTGTAGATATGAAAAAATTATTTGATTGTTCTCGATTTTTTGTAAAGCATTTGGTTTCTATGAAAGGTCAGGAATACAACTCAACTCCTACTGAAACACATAGGATCACATTTATGCATTGAAAAATGCAAGGTACTTTTGTACTTATATCTGTGGGAAATATAAATTTGCCCTGTACTTCTGTATGCTTGCAACTGAAAAAGAATAGGTAGTTGAGGTACCAACTGACTTTCAAATAGTCTCCTAAAAACCTTCATGTGAAATATGGGCAAGGTTATGTGTTATCACCAAAATGGAATAAGGGAAAGAGTACTTATGTGGCATTTTACTGACTCCCCAAGATCAGTTCTTGAGTATAAGATGGCTGGCCACCATGCTGCCATATGAAGATGAACACATAGCAGCACATGGAATAAACTTTTATAAGATTTCCACCGTCCACAGTAGTCCAATGGCTTTCCTCATGCAAATGTGATTTGTGACCGATGTCAGTGACAAAGCTGGTGGAGGCAACGCTAAATTGTTGCGCAACAAGTTCTCTGATAATGCAGTACTGCATGGTAGGTGTTTACATGCAGATGCCACAGCACTCGAATTATCACCTTTTAAAGCATGTAGCTCAATGAGAATGTCAAGTGTGATAAATTTGGCAGTCATGGTACATTAGTGATGGAGTCAAAGTAAGCATCTATGGTTTAACCTGACTGCTACTTACAATCTGGATCCACTAACAGAAATATGGCAGAGAAAAAACACAGAATGTTGGTGTAGAATTGGAAAAATATTACCATAAATCACTGATGTAACATATATAATTTGCATTGACCACGTTTTGCTACTGATGCATTAAATCCTTTGGATTTCCATTTCAATCAAATTGTGCCATGTGCTGTGATCGTGATCCGCAGATAATGAAACATTGACTTTTTATCCACAAAACTAACAACAGCTACGCAAACATTGCACCATTCGTAAATAAAATTGAAAGCACTGACTGGATAGAGGTAGAGCTTCCCCTGATTGAGCTTCTCATACCTTAAATAATATTTGTCTCTATTTTCACTTGCCACAATCGGGAAAAGTGAGGTTGGTTAGCATTTCCCACAAGTTAACTAAAACACACACACACACACACACACGCACGCACGCACGCACGCACACACACACACACTTTAGATTACCATTATCCAGCAGTTCACACAGTAGAGTTTCCATAGCATTATTTTGCATTGTTGCTGTGATGTTTAATGTATTACTTGAGCCATGACATGTCTACTAAAAGTAGCTTTCTTGGCCTCTAAAAATGGTCTCTATTGTATCCATATCTTTTCATTTCAAAATGCTTTAGAGGACATCTGATGGATCACCTTGTGCCATCAGAGATAAAGCATCATGTTGCAAATGTGTAGAGGGGCATTCTGCTCTAATCTGGCATGCACATGACAGGTATCTCCTGCATCATTTATGCTAGGAATTGCAACTTTATATGAAGAGTTGGGGGTCACCACTCTACTAATAGAGGACTAGTGGAATCCCATCATTAGCAAATAGAATTAGAGGATGGATAAGATATCATCTAAACAAATTTGGCATTAATAAGTAATGCCACCTAGGTACCTTTATTTGAAAAAATTCCTATCAAGAACACCCTGTCATTACCAAATTGTCCACAGAGCTATTGGGCAGCAGAGATAAGGATTTCATTAAATCATTCATTTCTTTTTCCTGTTCTCTCACTCTTGACGAGTGTGGACTAGTAAATCTGGGTTTGTGCTAGTTTTCTTGCTGCATTCTCTATTTGCCTTCTGTTTAACTTCTATTTAGTGAAGGTAGATATGCTACAAAAATATGGCAAAATATACCATGTATTTCTAGGCACCCTTAAATTACTAAATCACGTGAAACCATAGACGCACACTAACTTTCTGAAGGAACTTTTGCAAATACATTAGTTAAGGCATGGCTACCTGTTGTGGGATTGATTTGCACTTTAGACAAAAAGGAGGCTCTAATAATAATCAGTAGGCTCAACTCGAACTGGAGATTGTTTGCGATATGAAGGAAGTTAAATCACCTTACTTTTATCTTCAGAAAAAAACAGTGCAAATCATGTCATGACAATAAATTGATTGAATTGGATTTCCCTTTTTATACTCATGCCTATTCATGTGTAACATAACAACAAGAGGAGCTGATGGTTTCTGTGTGTAGAGTAAATATACCATTAGAAGACATCCTTCACATTGTCCAAAATCTCTTGGACCAACCAAAATGTTTTTTCAACAAATAAGTGTTTCTTACTCTTGGAAATGTAATTATATATCACAAATAAATCAAGTGTAAGATATAATTACTCCTGAAAAAGCTTGGTGAATCTGGTCCTTTGTGGGACGCTATGGCCAGCAATCAGTCCAACCCAGGATGGCAGTATAGAGCTGTATGTAATATCTGTCATTGGACCCAAGATCAGCTGAACCCCTGATGACTTGGAGTGATATCTAATAGCTGCCTTTGACACCAAGAAACAATCATAAGCAAGCAGTCATTAGAAGTAACAGGAGTGCAGTAACCACATACTCCACACTCACCAGTCCTTCTTCAGGGTCCTTTAAAAGATTGACCCATCAGTATATTCGATTAGAGCATTTGTCTTAATAAGCGAAGAGCAACGTTTAGCTTCCTATTACCTGTAAATGGTGCTGTCCTGTTTGCTGGTTACAGACTTTAGGTCTGTGAGCTGGAGGAAGTGGTCGTGGAAATAATGAAGGTGTAAAATGCACACTAGAAGGAAGGAGGTTGGGATAAAGATACGTGTGAAGAGATCAGTTACTGTAAAGGTTTCGAGACCAAGATCTGCCAGCCTGAAAAAGAAGAAATCACAACGTGAATTGATTAAAATCTCTATTATCACTGCTTTGAAAGCACATTTGCAAATCTAATACCAAATGTAAATTTAGCGAGACTACTCAAGGGGCAAGTTGCGTTTTGGAGCGCCTGCATTGTCACAGATTTCCAATCTTCCAGGGCGATTTAATCTCTTATGCTTGCCAGATCAAGAAATGGATCAATAACATGTTTTTATCCGGATGCAATTCAGGCTTTACTGTGTCCTATGTATATTTTAAACTATTGTAAACAGAGAGGCCCTCTGTGTTCTGCATCTCTCTATGTCCGGATAGAGACATTCCTGAATGTTTTTCCAACATAAAACGGGGCCTGCACACCAGGATTACGCCAGATATTTATTCATTGACTGCCGAAGTTACCATAGGTGATTGCATACCCTGCAGTAGGGGATTGATTCAAACCAGTGCCCTCGTTAACCGTTCCGTAAAGGGCAATATTGCAGATCTGGAGGAAGCCCTCTCCCTCAACTGCCAGTGCATCACTAGCAGTTACATAACAACACCTCAGAAACCTGGGAATTTAAACTAGACCCCACAAAAAGCAAAAGAGAGAGATATATATTCTCATGAACAGGCTAAATGTATGATTGGACCGAAACCAATAATGTCAGTATTTTAACAAAAGACAAAGTACAAACGCATTGAGCTTATCCATCAGATGAGTGAAGCTAAACAGACCCTAATACTCACTTATACTCGTCCAACCCTGTCATGTTCATCCAAAGTGACGGAAATGACTTGAACTGATATGTGTAGATGAAGACAAGCACCAGCATAGTGTAAACAACCACAGACATCCAAAAATATTTTAGAATTCGCCTCCACCATTCATAGTGCACCTGGAAACACAAAAGCAAAGCCGTCAAGTATCACATCACAGCAACACCAAGCAAAACATACATTGCATGATACCCTGTTTACACACAAATGTCCTCATTCCAATCAAGCTAGAAATCCTGATTTGGGAACACACCTTGCGCCTGAACTTGGATTCCAACTTGTGTGATAATTTCTGCAAGCACAAGTTTTCCCACATAAAAATTTGTGAGGAAACAATGCACCATTCAGAGTTTTACACCAACGTATGTGAGGAAAACACTTCAGGCAGAGACCCGCCTCATGGTTAAAGTGGTTGTTAAAGTGGTGCAGGCATCTCTTCCCCACCGGTGGGTGCATTGACTGACTGCAGGGGATTTACTTGCGTCCAAGGGGTGCCCTCGGGGGAGACACTGTACCACATCAAGGTGGCAGACCATCAGTGCAACTACTGATGACTTGTTTGCCCTTGCGGCCATGTCTGTAATGTGGCATGGGTGCAATCAGGGACATCTTGAGTATTTTGGGGGCCGTGGACCAATCGTATTTTGGGGGCCCTTGTTCAGATTTGAATTTATGATCTAATTTCAGCTATTTCATGCCCTATTTGGCCAGGTGACTGAGAGTGCACTGACACTCCTCCAATTTCTCAATTAGTTTACATCTAATATTCAGAGATATTGATGTGTTTTCAATATTGTAACACAGCAACAGCTCACTGATATTATTGCAAATACGTTCTGTGACACCCTCCCATTTCTCACATGTGCAGTCCTGTTTTGAGCTAAAAGAAATCTTTTTTATGGATGTATGAAAAATAAACACAACATTTCTCTACAAAATGTCTGTAATAGATTGTCAAATACCACCCACATTAAAAATAAATTAAAGGAAAACGGTACTTAAAACAATCTGTTTAAGAATTTTTCATAGTCAACAGGGCAAGACTCTTTGCAGAACAGAGCAGGTTCTAAGGGGGCTCTCTGAAAGGCGGGAGCCCTGGGCCAGAGCCCACTTTGACAATGCCTTAAATCGTCTCTGGGCGTGCAGGCACAATATGCGCGATGGTGATATCTATTTTACAGAAGGGGTCGTACAAGCAACTGTGTTCACTTTTGTAACATTAAAGTGTCCCGTGGGTACAAACAACAGCATAGACAGCCGTTGCGCCCATAGGCACTTTGTATAATATACCTCCAGGTGCTTTAGAGGGCTTTCTTGTAATAGTTGAACGTGCTAAACCACACCATGTTGGTATGACAACATGGCTGAAGTCCTGGACTTTTTTTTTTAACTCATTCACTTGCAGTATTTATTTGTCATAATGGATCCAATTTTACTAATGCGACAGGCAAGAGTATTCAAAAAGGACAGCACTGAAAACATGGTATCCTGTAGGCGGGGTGATCTGCAACAAGTGGTGTTTTGAAAATGACTTTATGAACAGGTGCCATGTTTGCATTGTAATTAGGAGTGGCAAAGAGTAATTGCACCTGCCTCACCTGAAGCCAGAATTATTTAACCATAGCATTGTTAAGCAGAGAATCCCGACTTCACCCAACTTTCCAAGGTGAAGTTAAAGCCCAATCAGCCTGACTTAAATGATAATTTTCAGCACCAGGGTTTCGAGCAGGTGGGAAGTTCTGGACTAGCAAATCATTGTGGCAGCCTTAGAAAGCTACAATCTGCAGCTCGCCCACAGCCATCATGTGAAAGAGGTGCCAAAGAGAATCATAACATGATCTGGGAGTGGGCAAGGCTGTGCAGTCCATTCCAGGGAAGGGACATGGCTCACAACACAGCTGGGCTGAGCCAGGTGGTGAACAGACCTTGATTAGTGGCGTAGCTTGGCCAATAGAATTGGAGGGGGGTGAGCTTCAGATTTTACAACAATCACGCTGGCTTATCAGGTAAAATTAAATGATAAGAGAAGCACGGCACGGGGGCTTTAGGGTAAGTGGAAAGGGAGAGGAGTGGGGATAGTTAGGGGTACTTAAAACTCATTCTTTTGTAAAATAACCATCATGTCTTAAGATCTGCAAAACAGAGAGGAGAGTGTGTGTACTCTTGTCTGTGTGTATGTAAAAATCCCAGGTGAAATCCGACAGATACCTCACCATACACAACTGAAAGCACCTGTACCAAACTATTTATTAGAGAATACATTTATTAGGGGGCTGTAACACTTCAAACACCCCTCCCCCCGAAGCTAGACCCCTGGCCATGATAGAGGGGGTGGGAGATCGGAGGTATTTCCTGAGTGAGGAGAAGAGGTTGAGAGCAGTGGAGAGATGACAGTTGCCAAGTGGCACTAACCCCGAATTGCCCTCATCTGCACCTCCCAGCAAACATTTCCAGCATGAAAAGGTTTGCAAAAATGATATACCAAGTACAAAAGTCTGATGATATCTACATAAATCTAACGATTATGCCATATTTGTGCAGAGACAACATTCCAGAGGACAGGCCTTAAAAGAGGATGGGCCTTAGAAGGTCAGTCATGTAGAATATTGTGCTAACATTTTCACGTATAGTAAATCATGAGAATGTAAAGATGTATACTTAAGATCATAAAGGTTTGCACATTAGAGTATAGGGCAAGATGAAATCAAACATGGCTAAGAATAGACCTCATTTTGATGCACTCCCCCCCTTAAAACAGGTGTGAGATTATGTATGTGTGATGTAAGTGAAGGGATAGATTTTGAATACGCATAGCTCATCAAGAAAAACATACGTGCGTAACATGTGTTGGTCAATCACCTTTTACAGTCCTTAAAAATATGCAAGCTGCTTTTGCCCAGCCTGAGAATGTTCAGCATAGGTTGTGTACACAGCAAATTACATTATTCATTAAGCAAATTAAAATATCCACTCGCACTCATGTTGCCTTGTGTTTCCATTGGATTTTAATTTTTTTTTTTGTATCTACCTTTCGATATATTGGTTTATATAAAATTCCCTAAACGTGAACACATATTCTGATTTAAATTTAGACATAACTGGTTTGCACTTCAGAAGATCAAAAAAAGACTTTTCGAAATCACAGAGGTAAGCGTATGTTTAAATGTAATACACAACTGGCTAAAACCCAGAACCAAAGAGAAACATGTGACTTGCATGTTTGTGCTGTGTTATATTAAATCAATACATCTTTTTTCACGTTAATCCCTTCTTTGACTCAAAAGTAGTGACAAAGCATGTGCCTGTGAATTCTGACTTCATTTAATTGTAATTGTCTTCTAACTTTTGAACTTTTCAACAGCACTGGAAGAATATTTGGCACCCAAGTGTTAGGTGCCACCTTTCATCCCCCAGTAATAAGGCCACATTTGATAATGAAAGATCCTCTGTTACTGACAGACTATAATTGTCTCACCATAGAAACTGACCTGTTTAAAAGAAGGTTATTGTGACCAATCATGCCAAAGAGAACTGGCTGGAACACGTGAATTATTGGATTAGATATGTACCTTGCAATGTGTCCTCAAGAGGAAGTTGGACAGATAGAGTGAGAAGTCTTGATACAGGGTCGCTGACGGAAGCCTAAGAGTATGGGGTTTAATAGGTTATGTGTGGAGTGGTAAAGGGTGAATCTATTTGAGGCCAGCCATTTAAAGGTTTGGAGAAAAAGGCGAGACAAGAAATTGGGCATTAACAACAGAGGAGGCTTGACTGGCTGAAGGTTTTTAAAATCAGGGGATTATATACAATATTCAAAGGAGCATAGGTGCCAATGCAAAGTGATTGAAGACCCCAAACAGTTGAGGTTAAGCAGGAAGTTGGACTTGGATATCTGTGGAGCAAACTGGTTGGGCACAATATAGATTTACCAATCAAAGGATGGTGAAGAGTTCAGTAGGGAGGCTGGGAAGAGTGTGGCAGGTGTCCTATTAGGTGGTAAAAAAGAGAAGAAGAGAAGGGTGAGGAGGAGATAGCATGAACTAACGTTAGTATTTTTTCATGAGTAGAAGGATGTGAAATTGTCAATTGAGAATGAGGAGGAGCAGCGAGAGATTGCATAGGCATAGACAAATTGTATTCGGAATTTATAGAGCGCGCTGTGACCCTACGGGTATCCTGGCGCTAGAGCACGTGAGATCAGTTAACCTAGAGTGTGATGACGGTTACAGCGAAAAAAGACACTAAACTATGCCCTGGGAAAGAGCCAGGTCTTCAACTTCTTTCTGAATGGCAGCAGGTCATCTATTTGACTAAGCTCGGTTGGGAGTTTATTCCACGCCGAAGCTGCTGCAATGCTAAAAGCTCTTCCACCAGATCTAACTCTTCTAAATCTGGATACTCTCACCAATTTGGTTGAGGAAGAGCAAAGATTGCGTGGGGGAGCATACCATTCAAATCTGCTCTGTAACAGCTTGGGCCCAATGCGATGTAGAGCTTTGACAACTATGCACAATGATTTGAATTGTAACCTCCGCACGACTGGGAGCCAGTGGAGTTCGGCCAAGGCCTGAGATGATGAAGACCGGCGAGGTCTGATTAGTGCCAGCTGACTGAATTCTCTGGAGTTTCCCCATCAAATATTTAGGAGACTCCAGCAACAAGGCATTACAATAATCCAATCGGCTGAGGATAGTACTCCTTACTACCAGCGGCCTGGTCAGTTTAGGAAGCGATGGGAGAATTTTTTGTAGCACTCTCATCAGGGCAAAGCAGCAAATGAAAGGGTTGGGTGTGGAGAGAGGGCATAAGGGTATTAATCAATTCCTGGCATTCCTTATAACATTTTCCTATAGTGGTACTAAAACACTGGAACTATGATTTTTGAAACACTACTTTATTCATCGAACAAGTTCATTTTCATCAGGCAACTAGCTACGCAATATGAGTTGGGAAATGACAAAGTTGCTTATAAAGAGCAGCAGGATCTGTAGAAAACCATGAGTGGGGCACCTGAGTAACCAATGGATTAGTTATATTTTCAGAGAAATACAATACTCAACTATTGAAGAGCATGATGAATGTCATTTTCAAATTCTTGCTCTTTATGAGACACTATTTCCTGTGATATCCAGCTAGAAACGCTTACAAAACTTTCTAAAAGCATGTGGTACAGACATGGATAAAAGTATGGTAACATTCAATGCAAATACAGTTAAATGAAAACAATATACCATCCTCATAGGCTCTGGACAAAATAGTGCCTGCTGTGCAGCAACATACCATTTACATTTATTTATATTGCTAAAGAGTATTCATGTGGTAACATCAATAAATTCCATCAGTACCTGATACAGGGCCACGCAGAACAGGAACAGCATCATGTATATAATCTTGTACATGACAATTCTCCCTTCAAAGCTGACAAAGAAGAACATGCCACCACAGACATAGATCCAATACTTGATGAACATGGCCATCACAAGGTTCCCAAGGACCTTCATGATGTCCTTGTCCTCTCCTTCTTCATCTTCTAACTCTGGTACCTCCTCCTCTGTAAGAACAAACACAATCAATTCATAGATTCATGGAAGAGAAACTATGTCACACTGAGCTAAGCACTCAATAGATTAAGACCCTCATTATGATTTAAATTGAATAGAGAGCTTATTTTACCCATTCTGTAATTACTACTACATCAGGTGAGGTATTACTGGGTGCAATAAATACCTCCTTATATGAGTGTTCCATTTGGAAATGAGGCATAAGAGGCTGAATCATTATTTAACACCGAATTTCCTATTTTGCCTTCTTCGGGGCATTTTCCCCACAGTAAATTTCAGCAGGTTTGGATGGCTGAAGTCAGTCAGGGGAAAATTGAGGAGGAGTGGTGTTTAGTACAAAACTTGAAATTCCGATACCTTTGCAAATCCTGCACAAAGATCGTGGTTCTCCTCAAAATGTAGAATCAATTAGCACCCAAAAGACGTCTTAAAATGCAAACAAGATGGCATTACCAAAAGTGCAAGATACTTTGGGGTCTATTATTATAGCGGGCGGATCGCCACCGCCCGTATGGCGGTGGCGATCCGCTTGCCAAAAGTCACCGCCCACATTACTTTTCCCCCGCCTCATTACGATGGCGGGGGGACCCCAGTGGACAGGAAGTCCGACAGCCGGTTTTCTGCCGGTAGGCAATCCGCCCGATTGCCTACCGGGTGAAAAAGTCCAGGAATATGGAGGTCGCCGCCATCCATATTAGTATCATGGCAGTGAATTGCCTTTCCATGGCGGAGACTCCGCCATGGAAAGGCATGCGATTTTTTCTTTGGGGGCCCGTTGCGGGCCCCCAGGGTGCTCGGGGCGTGGGGGGTGCACATGGGAGTACCTATGGTACCCCCCTGCTTTGCATGCACAAGGTGACAGGCACCATGCGGTGCCTGTCACGTTGTGCATGCAAATGCACAACATGCCTTTTTTGCATTGCGGCGGGTGCTGATGACAGCACCGCCTGCCGCAATGTAAAAAATGCAGGATGTGCCCGCCAGTGTGGCAGGTGCATCCTAATCCCAATCGCGGGACCGCCGCACATATGGCGGGTGGTCCCTTTTTCCGTCCGCCCGCCATCGTAATAGACCCCTAAGTGTCTGCTGTAGAGCTTGGTGACAATGGTGAAATTCTCCACTTTCTTGAAGAAGTGCTAATTCTGGAGGAGAATCCACTGGAACAATATCCTCATAAATACTACAATTACAGGGAGGAAATTCTGCCTTTGGTTTCAGTACTTTCTTTGAACAAGGGGGATTTTCCATTCCCACCAGACGATTTATACATATTGTGTGGGTTATAAGGCTTGTCACAGAAGTGTTTGTTTTGAAGAACAAATTTAAAAATAGGATGGAAAGGCAAAATCTGCAGAGAATAATAAGAATGAATGGAAAAATGGCAATTGTAGCTCATTAGGAAATAGTTGATTATGGAATACATCAATTAGTGTCTCTAACATTGTGTAACTGCAGCATTAAAAACAGAATATTTATAAGAATAAATGTAATTAGTAGGAAACAAAAACAAATTATAAAGTTGACAGCCATTAAAGATCAGCAAAAATTAATTAATTGTAATTAGGAAATATTGTTCTTACAAAGTGCATTGGTGCCTGATCTGTGAACTCCAAACTAAATACTGATATTTTCAGTAGGGTATTCAGTTTGCAGGTTCTTTGCAATATAAAGTCATAAATAAATCATATGTTTAGCATTTTCCTTCTCTTTTCAGTCAGACATCACTATACTAGTCCAAAGACTTCATTATTGGCTCAGTCCACGAGGCAAATATCTGCACAAGAAGCTTTGCTTTACATCATTTGTTTGAAAGTTATATCAGGTTATTGTCTGACGAATATCAATATAGTTAAAGTAAATTGTTGCATTCTCTTTATAATGTCCATTGTTTTGGCAATATTGCCAATTATTTTGTGATACAAAAGCATGTGCTTCACTGGATTTTGAAGTGGAAGTCTCAGCCAGCCCATTTTTGGTCATTCAATGAATGTACCAATATGAACAAATCCCAGTCATGTGCAGTCATTTTATGTTTAGTGTGACTTCTGTCACTTCTTCAGCTTTAACAGTTGAATTGTAAGTCTTGCTAATCACTATCCTTCTCTTCCCCTGCTACTGTCAGAAACATTTCAAGTGAAAGGGAAGCATGTGATACTTTATACTTTATGTGCAGTACTCACTCCAGTACAAGAAAGCACACACCCACACAGTAATAAAGTAACTGATGGATGGGCTGGATGACTTTTTGTGACTAGCATTGTTCTAACTAGTTTCCCTAAACCATACCAATGTTTCTGATATCCTACAGTTCTTTCTCTTGAATCACACAGAGAAGGAGGAGAATTAAACTCAAAATTGTCTTATCTAGCATCCAAGGATAACAAGCATTGGCATAGCCAATAGGTCTCGCCTTTGGGACCTTATAAGTGTTTAGCCATGCAACAGTTGCATAACTAAACACTTATAAGGTCCCAAAAGCGAGACCTATTGGCTATGCCGTGCGGCCCCAAAAGTGAAAGTGATCGCGATCAAACATCAAAGCAGCCGTGCTTCCGCGAAAGTGAAAGTAATCGCGGTAAAAGTGGCGCGCGCCCGCGCACATGCACTGGTGCTCTAGGCTGGCCTGGTAGCACTTTTTGGAGCTCTCTTAATAAGTCTCGCCAGACCAGCGCATGCGCTGGGTCAGGTGAGACCTAAAAAGGACTATAACTGACAATCAGCTATATGCAGAAATAATCATGTTTTGTCTTCCTTTAGAAATATTGTAACTCCCCAAGTACTAATATGCAGTTCTTTGTGATAATGCATTAATCAACAATTATTTTGAAATTAATGATTTGAAGAAGTTCAATATTAAAAACTTCTGGATAGATAACATGTGGCATGTGCCATTGGTATGCGGATGGTCATGATACTTTGCTACCAAGTTAACCCACTTTCTGAAAAAATATACCTTTCTCTTCAGTGCCAACTTTGACCTCTGACAACATTGCTTCTTTTATCTTCAGTGCTTTCTGCTCTGTGAGGTGTTGCCGGAGCAAGAGCCAGAAAGTAATGGTGAAAACAATCTGAAAAGATAAAAATAAAAGTCTAAGTAATCATTCTCCACACCCGGTGAACCACTGAATACACTCAGGTCTGCAAATGTATTCTCTGTTTTCAGATTCTTCTAACCACTTCTTTGAATTATTTAAAAGGCACTGATAAGGATGGCTGACTCTGTCAAGCTTTTGTGGTTTGGTACATTACCTTTTAAATGGTTTTGGCCAAAGGTGACCAAAATGTTAAGAAAGTAAATGAAATGTTAAAAGTAGGCCAAACTGCATCAATGATCAATTTTCTTTTAAGCAAAAATAAACATAAAATACACAGCTATAAATATTTGATGTGCATGCTGGTTGCTCAAAATATTAAGTAGTAAATTAAAAGGTTCATTTTAGGCAGTGGACATATTTCCAAAGTAAGGTGAACGTGGGCCTCAATCGTTTATGGCCATCAGTCTTTAATGGGATCAGATACATTCCATATTTCACAAACCTACAAATCCAGGACAATCAGATGCACTTGATAAACCACACACCAAGAAAGTCCGGAGAATTAGCCACATAATGAGGGTGTCATCACATAATCAACTTCTTCCTTATTCGAGTTCAGAACTGGCAGGAAATATGGGAAAGCTTCTAAGGTACAAGCCTTCTAATACATTTGTATAGGGCTTATTAGCATTGGAGGATGTCCTAAGGTTGCAAAGAAGATATCACAAAGGTTATCAACTTCTACTTTGATATATAGGGACATTTCCTGTGTTTAGCAGCCTCTTCAACACAATTATGTTAAAAAGTAATTTTTATATATCCCAGTTAGAATTTGTTGTTCTACCAAATCGGGAAATTGTGGAAATAAATGCATCCGTATGCCCTGCTCATGTATTTGCAATGATTCAGAATGATTTGTGTCAATAATTGTCTCTTCTATACAACAGAAATCCCATGAGTCAAAAGCTTTAATTTAGAGGCTTAACACTTTATAAAGAACACCACCTAGCTCCCCATCTTTAAAAGTGATTCTAAGCACCACACTTTTTTCAAAATATTCATAAAGCATTGGGCAGTTAGTCAGATAACAAAGCCAAACGTCAAATCAGGACGTTTTTTTTTACTTCTTGCACAATTTACAAAAGATTGTGCATATATAGATGAAGTTAGTTTTTGATCCGGTGAGAAGTTGCTATCACAGAAATGTGCTTTAAAGAATTCCTCATTTGGGTTTTGCTTTCAATGATATGGTCCATTGTTGTTCATATTATACATACCTTTGAAGCAAGTTCTCCAGGATCTTTCCTTTCTAGAAACCCATTGACTTCTGGAAGCTCTTTGTTGTTGAGGTGGATGCTCCAGATGTACTGCAATGTTAGCAGCAAGTTTCCATAGATGACCATGAATGGAGAGGTAAGCATAGCGTATTTCCTCCTGTTCCTTATCATCCAAAGGGCACAGGACCATATCAGTAGCACAAAGGTGAGCCAGCTGTGGTATGTGATGCTCCAGGCCTGGAAATAAGATTATTGTGAGGTTACTTCAGTAGAACATATACGTAACTATGTAGATCTGTGTTTCACAATTTAATCAATGTCTTAACCAAGAACAATGACTTGAAATATATTTCATGCAATGAGCCTCCCTGCTATTTCGCTATGCACACAGAAATAAACAGAGTTCACTTTTATTATAGAGTTAATATTCCAAGCCCCTTCAATGTTATTACAGAAATGGCACATTGGTCTAAGCACAACATCCCCATTCAATGGAGCTGGTCCAGTTGCCCTTTATCCTCTCTCTTTACAGGGGAGAGGTGGGGTTTCATGACCTCTCATGCCCATCGTCACACTCAACTAAGGGTATATTACCCATCAGCATCTAGATTGGGTCATAAAGCAGAACAAGATGTACATTTACCCCTTATTAGAACATACAACGTTGGGAGCTCCACTGAGGACAATGAAGACCCTCAGGACTAGCAATGGCTGCTATAAGCCATCTGTTCCCACATTCCAATGTTCGTCTTTCTGTTTCTACTTTTTAATCCATAATATTCTACTCTCAGTGGTGAAATGTTCTAATAGCCTTATTGCCCTTCTGTTTGAGGCCATACCAGCTGTTAAAGGCCAGCTCCCTCATTATAGGCCCTTGCCTGCAGGCCAGTCGAATAACTCTGGTTCAAGGCCTTTAGCAACCAGTACGGTCCTCAGCAGCGGGCTACAAGGCTATATTAATGCAGATATGCCACTCCATAGTTAATCAGATGTGAATGGCTAGTATGTTTCCCAGGCCAGCAAAGATCTGTAAGTTGTGGTTATTACTACTGTAGCAACTCCAAATAACACTTGAAAGTTTAAAAGTTGTGAGATAATGTTTAAAATGCTTAAAGTCTTCACACAGTGAAAATGCATCTGGTTGGGCATTAAAGTGCTTTGCACCTGGTCCCTTGGCCCCTGGTTGGCTCGCATTGATCTTGTCAAAAGGTAGTGAAGCATGACACTGTTTCCCTAATGTTAGTTGTATGAATACAATCAGTCATTATCAATAGAGTTGAAATGGGCATATATAATCAGCTATAAAGGTAAAATGGCATCAACAGAGCTACATGGCACCCATTTTGCTTATAACAGTGAGATGTTTACAGCAAGAATCGGTTCAGAAAATCAATAACTCTTCTTCTCACGGAGGTGGTCCTGCCTCCCTGTGGTTAAGAATAAATTTGATGGGCAGTGGGGGAAATGTGCACTTGATGGAGGGATTGAACAGGTACTTTGGCTACAGGAAGGATCTGAATTTGTATTTGTATTTGGGTGAGAGGATTCATGAAGCACATTATCACCCCATGGCTTTTTGGTACTACTAGTACTTCAGGAAAAGACAGTTTCTGCCATGTGCAGACAGATCAAATGAATCTAAAAACCCGCAGATGGTGTAACTTATTGTAGTGTTGTTTAACCATAGTGGTGTGATACATACCATCATTGAAATAAGTGCACAGATGTAACTTTGTTTCATGATAAACTGGAAGACAGTCACCATGGCATGAACTTTAGAATTCTCCTTTTCAAGCTCTGTTTCCTCTTGCTCTTCTTCCCCTTCCTCCTCTTCTTCTTTCTTTTCTGAAAACAGGTAACATTTATATAGCAATTTGAATAGTCACAGCACACATATGCATATATGAATCCATAAACACATATTTAAATGTTTAAGCTGAAATTCAGGTCAATACCTATCAAAAAGGGACCCAGTTGAACTACCATCCACGCAAGTGCACAAATGCAATATCATAATATGAAAACTGTTTTTATGACCCTGTAGTGAAAATGAAATTTTTTTTTTTATTTGTAACATTTTGTCTTCATTTGTCTTTAGGCCATTTACTTTAGAGGACACTATTGTACTTTCTTAAAAAAATGTTTTCGTTTTTTTTGACAATCATTTGGGATCCTATTTGAAGCACAACTTTGTTCAAACTCTGCTGCAATTGTGGCTAAAGTATGTGGCCTAGAAAGAGTTTTTTATAAGGCAATGGTATGCAAGCAAGGGGAAATGTATTGTTTCAGAAAATGCAGATTTTTAAGCAGGAAAAGTTCACATGTAGTCATGTAGTATGCTACAAAGTGTTAGTAAGTGACAATAATGTATTTTTTTTAAATGTAAATATCGTTTCATTGTTTTCCAATACTGTTCTCAATAAGTAATTTTTGACTATCATAGTAAATTAGCGTATGTGAAGTATGCACTTAGAAAACAATCTACTTATATCTGCCTGCCTCTTGCAATAAATGGCATACCTGTTTTATTATGAGCAGTCATAGTTTAGACCTGCCCTTGCAATTAGTTTGGTCTGGATTCCATTGTGTTTATTTATTTGAGGAGTGTTGTATAGCACACGTGGTTTGGCTCTCAATCACTTTAACCAAACAGTTGCTTCCACAAACAGCTGATGGAGACTGATTCAAGAGAGTATTACAGGGTTGCAAAGGCACAGGACTAGCCCTAAAATCAGCCAAATCCTGTTGGCAGGTTTGGGGTCAAATTAAACCTAAGAATTAGCTTGGGAGGGTTGAGGTGAGCGATTCATACAAGTAAACAGCTGGTGAGCAGGAAGTGGCTGGTCTGAAAGTGGTATAGTTGTATAGACCATCCGAGGCCTGTACTCATTGTGATGTGAAATTATTTCAATTGTTAGGCTTTGTGATTGAAACTGTGCTGATACATGCTAAGAACAAACTTTTATTTCAAAACGTGAATCCCTCTGAAATCTGTCGTAAATATATTTTTCTTAGCGGTGTTTAGACATTGTTTATAACTGCATCCACCAGCACATCAATGTAGTGCTCTTAGCATCCTGATCAGCCACCCAGACCAAACCGCACATTTCTCATCTGTACATATCAGAAAGCTGTGCTGAGCCTTACACCTCAGTAATCTCAGAATTCTGCAAGGAAATGGCGAAATGCAGGCAAGAAACTGACTTTGGTGGTATCTGCCTATTTCCTGTAATGGTTTGTGCAATCTTAGACCTTTCTGAGCAAGATTTAGTTTTTGCTGAAATCAAGAGATTATACAGGAGTTGATGTATTCTCCGGCACGCCTTTATCTTCCTAAATTGTGCTAGGGCAGCAGAATCACCTTCAAACAGTGCCCAGCTTTAGTGTTCACGTGGGAAATACTAAACAATACTGGCCCTGGGCCTACTTTAGCCGTGCCCGTCATTCTCAGTCTGTTGTTAATGATGGTGAAACCAAGTGGAATCTTTTAATAGTCAGTGAGTATTTTGACACATGTGGCATATTAATACTTACAAATCCACAGGTCAGCTTGTTGTGTGAAATTCTGTTTGTTTACATCTTGATTAATGAGGGATAGCTGGTGAAAGTTAGAGAATCAGATTTGAACCTGCTCAGCTCGTAGAAGCTACAGATGATGCTGGTATGAAAAGAAATTAAAGAAGAGTCTAACAGGGACTATCTCTCCACAAACTTTGCTGCTGATATTGTAGAAGTGGCATAACAGAAAAGAGGAGCAAACAAATAAGGCGGAATAGTATGAAAACTTATTGATGGAAAAAATATTTAAAAGGGTAGGTTTAAAGCAAACACATTATGCAGCTAAAATATTTATGCAAAAGTCCGATTTGTTTACTAACCGCATAAAAGGGAATCCAGCTGTTACATTAAAGAGGAAATTATTAGCGAAGGCAGAGATATATTCTTTCACGTGTGTCCTGAAATGGATCAGTTTTAGTACCTGAGGTCTCATCCTCCTGCTCCCATTTGTATTGTGGTGTTGAATACATATCAATTTTCGTTGGCCCATTCTCCAAAGGAAGATTGGCGTGCATGGTGTGATAATCCACAGGAGTCCCATTAACCGTTACAACTAGCACCTATCAAAAAATATATTCCATTTAGCATCTTTTGTATAAAAGAAAATCTTGATTTAAAAATGAATTGGTCATATATATAAAAGAAGAGATATAAACCTTTGAAGTGCAAAACACAAATGTAAATAATACTAATCAGAAACAGACGTAAAGGAACGTGTCTTACTCTTTTAAAAGTCTTGACATCTTTTAACATATTGTTCTAAAATATAAACAAAATTCTCAGATTATGCATTTCTAAAACTGTTTTTCTATACGTTAAACTGCAGCATGGACATATGTTCTAGTTTCAGGTTTTCTTTCAGAACATACCAAAATAACTAAATACAATGAAGTATTGACTGACATTTAAGAAAACTTGAAAAATGAGAGGACATAAATCAGTTGAAATAGTGAAGGGTTAACCAATGTATGCTATGGACAGTGTGATTTGATCAACACACAGAAATACTCCTACAAACATGCACAGGTACAAACAGCACCCAATAACTTCCGTTAATTGGTATTAGAATAAGGCATCGATTTTGAACAGCCACTGCAGCTGCTACAGTTAGACTTGCAAGGCAGCAATGATTTGTAAAGAATTGGTGAAGGGCGACTTTTTGGTTTTAAGGGTCCCAAAACTACTTTAAAAAAAGCAAGCACTATCGATTGAAAATAAACCACTACTTTGTGAATTTCTAACAAACATATTAGCGTCTTTTCTGGAAGGCTGGGTGAGAAGCTCTCTACGTGTTAGAAAAAAATGTCAGAGATAATGAGCTAGTTCTGTTAATCACCTAAGCTGCAAGTAATAGTTGAGAAACTTCTTTTGTGATTTTTTGGGGGAGTGCACGTTGAGTGGACTGTATATTGTTTGAACGATAAACATGCCTTGTACCTTCTTGAAGCAATGAATGTACTCCTCATTTTTATGGAAAGAAGGAATGGCAGCCAGCCTATTACTAGCCATCTTTGGGGTGTAATGACAGCCTTTAAATGAGACATTGCCCCAAGCCTCTTTAACATGTCGAAGGACAACAACATTATGAAAAGGGATATCTACTAGATGGATTAAACAAAACTTGGCTGCTTTTTGGTGTGTCTTTAGTAATTTTAAAGGACACCACTTTTTTTTAGAGAGAATTAGGGGTTTCATCTTATCCATGACAGGGCGCACAAATTCCCGTGGTAGTCATTTCCATGGAACACTTTTCCACCATTTCATGGCTAAGTAAGTTGGTCAAAAACCAAGCCCTTCAGAATAAAAGTTTGAATTTCCACTATTTTCTATATAAGGCATTTATAAACGTCCTTCTTCTGTGGCAGGAGCTTCCAACCTGGTAGAAGGATTTACACTCAATGAATAAGGGATAGGAAAAGTATCACATGAGCATTCCATAAGCAGTAAGGGCAGACTGACATATTTCACTGGCACATACATTTTCGCACGTGGATAGGCTTCTGTAGAACAGGAAAATCTGCACTATATGTGCTTAGATTTTTTGGAATGTCATTTTTAGAAATTAACTAGAGGCCTCACTTAACTACGTATGGGACTTTGGTCATGATGTTAAAAAACAATACCAATGTACATGTGCGGAATCTGATTTAGTTAACAAAGCTGTGAGAAACTGGTTTTTGCTCCTCTGTAATTTTACTTCTGGTGTGGCCTGAGACTGCTGTCTAGCTGTCAACCACATATGTCCTGTTAAAATTATGTGCCCTTCCCTATCAGTGCAGTAGCCCATACGTCAGTGGCACAGCATGCCTACAACCCTCCGGCATCTGGCGCTCGGGGTCTTCTCTGAGTATTCAATACTTCTCAATTGGGCAATGATTGCCGAGGCCGATCGCCCCCTGGAAAAACTTCTGGGATAAACTCCAGGCTAATTATTGCCTAGTTCACTCTGCCATCGTGTATCTGGAAACTGATCTCAGGAAGCTTTGCCACTGAACCTCAACCTCATCAGCTGATAAGTAGAGCGACGTATTGACTCAGGTCACCCATATATAATCAAGCAGTCGTGCTGACAGTACCTATACTTTGATATCCAGGGGGAATCCTAATTCAAGGCTACACACAGACTCTACATATAGTCCTGAAGAAGACCCCCTCTTAGACTAACAAAATATCACGATAATATCTGGGGTCGAAACGTCGACACACACTTTCAAGTGTTATTGATCACCCATAATAATCAAGAATAACCAGATCGATTATAAGTCGGGTTGAATCAGATTTTCATTTTTTCTCACACTGTGTTTAAAAGTTTGTCTTGAATATATGTTCATTTGTTATGTATATATTGTGTTGTAATATGTAAATAGATATCTTTGTTTTCACTTCACGTTATGTGTCAATAAGTGTAAATACACATCATATATCTGTGTGTGCATATATATGTCCTGTTCTCAATTTTTGAGTATAGAGTTTTCACCAAATTTGTTATAAAATCATACACTAATTTAGAAGTACATGAGTTTCTACTTCTTGGGCTTTCTTTTCATTGAATGTTAGTCTCATCCGAGGAGAGGGACAAATTGAATAAATACGTTGGACGCTTTCTATAAGCGGATAGGTGGCAGAACTACTGTACATTAGGAATTTAGCAGTAGATTTGGCTCACATCCAAAACGTTCAGGAGGCATGTGTATGTAACAGAAAGTAAGTTTAGACTGGATTGTAATAATTTATTTACATTTCTGACACATCAGAGATGCAATATGTTGTGCTAATTCCAGTCATGGTGGTTTGATGAGACTTTTGCAAATGACCCTGGGTGACCATCGGCCACTGCTCAAAGGTTTTCACAGAAAGCCGGGACACAAGTGGTTGAGCTAGCAGCTATATGTGTATGGTATCACCTTGGACTATTCAACTATTACTTTAGCCCAAACTCTTGCCCCACTTCTCAGTGGAATTTTTTCTGCTAGTCATATTAGTCTAGGAGGTGCTGGAAGTCCTTTGCAGCTCAGAGGAGTTAGAGTGGGTACCAAGAGGAGGGCTTGGAGTATGGGAAATGCTCTTTTTTGATGAACAAGTCTTAGCATTGTGTATTAGGATGCAGTATTGTGCTTTCCTGTGTATGCTGGGTAGGCATGGAGACATACAACTGTGAACTTCAAATGTGCATGAGTCTTCTGCTGCAGAGGAGGTCATAGGCAAATACGAAGTATGAGCGTCACCTGGTGTGCAGCTTCACAGCTCCAATGCACAGCTGTGGTGCCTGCACTTCATGAAACATGCAAGTGGAACAAGACAAATTGCTTTTCCCAGAATGTTGTAGTACTCCCTCAAGACTTGTAATGGTGGCAGGCACATTTCTCATGGTTCATAGAATCTTTACGAGGCAATCATGATACCTAGTTGCTGTAGCCAGAATGTTGCTCCCAGGAGATTGGAATAATTCAAGTGTTCATCAAGAGTTATTGAGGATTTTGTTTTCAGAGAAGTATTCTGGATAAACTTTAGACATTTTGGGCAGAAGGTACTCCATCTGTCGGGGCATCAGGGTGGTGGAGTACACTATGTATGTACCCTGATAGACTACCACCTGCCAAATTTAGAGATAGCCACTAGCCCAGCGGTGATCTCTGTACTGTGACAGGAACCACTGTCATGGTGGTTCATGTCAAGGCATAAAACATTTGGTGGGTGGCCACCACTGGCTTTGACAGCTGTCCACCACACTTTTCCAAACTTTTTGTTTTTCAAAAACAAACTTGAAAAATGTGAGTTTATTATTGAAAAGCAAAAACATAATGACCCCCATAGCCAAGGAGTTTCTTTCATGGTTGAGTGGAGGAGGTCATTATTTTTGTTTTCTTCTGTTTCTCACCTCCAGGAAATCAGACCATCCACCATAAACAGGGTGGATAGTGTACTGCCATTACTCTGGCAGACCCTACTCAGTGGGGCAGTTGGAGGAATCTTTCCGTTGACAGAGCCAAATGGGGCTTCAAGAATGGAAAACCTATGGTCCTCCCAACCCTAAATAGGCCTGGTGGATATCAGTTTGGTGAACAGGGTACTCCGTTGTGTGAAGCTAACCAGTGTCTCAGGCTCTTTATCGCTTGTCCCATTCCCTTTGCTCTGATCTACAGAGGACATTCATAGATACTGAAGGTAAGGTAGTTAGTGGGTAGGAAGGTGTAGACACTAGCATTGCTTCTGTTGGATCCTGATTGCAAGGTTAGCGAAGCATTGATATTTGGGATTTTCTAGCAACGGACTCTGGGAAAGTATCCCAACCATGAAGCCCTTTCAAGGTGCAGGAAATACATCACACTGTTGATAAAGCAGGACACAGGACTCTGGAAATTAGTTATTAATTGGATTAGTGTCACCTACCAAACCAAAGATGATAATACCCTTTAAAGGCCCCTAATCAGCCCACTGGGCATTCCAACAAGTACTGGCTGGAATCCCTGCATTCTGTTGGTGGAGACACATAGACAGATGTCAAATGATAACTGTTTGAAATTCTCTTTCTCATGAGTTGGACCAATACTGAGCCAAGCAACGGTCTGAACTGGCTAACAGATATATTTATTTTTTGGTATGTTATGGATTGCCAGCTTGTCATCAAGAGTCTGAAGAGATGAGCAGCTGAGAAATTCCTGATGCAGGCGATGTTATTGACCAGTTGGTAACACTCACTACTGGTGCTCGCATGTAGAGACCTGAACAGGTGGTGGGGAGATACCTAAAACTGTTTTTAGGAAGAGTAGATTTAACAAAAACAGTTCAGAAGAATCCAGTAAAAATGAATTAGAAGAAATTCTGTTTTGCCTAAAAATTACAATTATGTGGAATTTTCTGATTGTTTATGGGACAAACGAGTCATCTTTGCAAATCCCAAACCACAAAAGAGACACAGTTGTTATTCTGCAGCCTAGTCAGAGCTCTGTTTAAGCCATTCAACATGAACTATGGACATCACAGACATGGCCGGCACACTCCTTAGAGTGTCCGGACGCGCTATAAGCTTGAATAACATAACATAACAGTGTGCGGAGCCTTGATAAGAGACAGGACTATGATAACACCAGCTGCACAGAGGCAAGGTCCAAGAACTCTAAATGAAAAATTCAGACTGAGGAAAAGGTCCATCTCGGGTGCCAAACATCACAAGACATTTTTCTTGGCACACCAAATATAAAGAGATCAGCAAGAACTTCTGCACCATGTGTATAAGCTTGGGAAGCTCTTCTTTGATCTGTCCTTCAGCTTCATTAACGACCTTTTAAGTCCAAATATAAAAAGTTTTATCTGGACCAACCACCACATTGCATCCCACAGTGCGCTCTGGCAGATCAGCCTCGAATCGACCCTATGCCCAGTTGAAACAGTGGTTGTAGGACTTTGACATTTTTACACATTTTTCAAATTTTTATTTTCCCTGTTATTCCTTTGGGGTGATGTCTCTAAAAGGTATGAATGTATTATAGTAGCTCAGACCATTGTGTGCTCACTGTTGAGAACTTGGTGAGAATTGTAGGTCGGAGGTTCAAAGCCTGGTAATGTCACCTCAACTTTTCATACGTCCGAGGCTGGTAAAATGAGTACCAATTTCAACTGGATGATAATAATTCTATATAAAAATGTTCTTTATAGTAAGCTTTGCATAAAAGTGCTACATAAATGACGGATTATGTGTATTATTATTTTCCCTGTTTCTTCATTATGACAGCATTTTTCTTCATTCATTTACGTCTTTGTAATCAATGTTGGTTTGAGGCTTTTATTTCTCTAATTCTTCAACTGTACTTTTTGTTTTATTCCTTTGTTACCCACAACACTTGTATAATGACTGCCTTCCTACTCAGGCCAACTTACCAAAACCAGCTTAAGTTTTTGGCTCCTTATCTTTAGGAAATGGGGGGATCTCTGTCAGCTCAGTTCAAGATGGTTGCTTCTCTGCCCTAAAGTCTTTCAACCAGAGTCCCTACATATAGTATGCAGTGCTATTTTTGAAACTGAATAGTAACTGAGCACGGAAATTTATATGAAACCTGGATGCTGACCTCATATTGCCGCTTTTTCTTTTCCACAAAGGAGTAAGAGGAGAGGAGGTGAGTTTGACAGCTGATAATTTGTGGATTGGGTGATGATTTATGATGGATCAAAACTAAACGTGAGCACTCCTTCAGGCACAATGCTCACTTACTTTACACTGAGGGTCTAATTCACAAAGGTAAACTTACACTTTTATGTGAGTTAACTATTTTTTGGGTAGTCACAAACTGCAAGTTTAATTTTACTAATAGTAATATTTTGACTATGGGGACACCGCAGTTGGTGTTGAGAACTACACATATAAAAAGATCGGACAGGCCTATTTTTTTATGTGCTAAATCTCTGCCACAAGTGTGGAGATTCCACAGTGGTAAAATCACTATTAATAAAATTACATTTTCAGCTTCTGAATACCAAACAATAGTGGGGCATATTCTCAAGAACGTGTGATAACCATCGCAAATTTAACTTAACGCAACTTTGTATATCGCAGTCCATCGCGAGAAAATAACACCGTCTTAACGTCCAATTCCCAACCCAGCGGCACCATGCGATAGCAGCAGGATAACGCGCCAAATGACCGCGTAGAAAACAATGCGACAAACAAAAAATGCGAAACACGAACGCCTAAAAAGTTGCGATGCCACAAAGCGCGATACCAAAATCAGCGAAAACCAGTGACAGGCCTGCAATTCCCATGCGTCATGCGGGAAAATTCACTATGAAAGCAAAAAAAACCACCAAAACCTATTCAAACTGCGTAGCACCATAGATGCACCTGGACTGAGTGCAGAGCACAAGCCTAACTCCACAAGCCCCACGGAGGACCAGCCAGGAACCCCGTGTTCGGGGAAGGGCAAGGAGAAGAGGAAGAAGACAACGGGTACAGTGCCAAGGAAGACCGGATCTTCGTCATGGAGGTAACAGAACACCATCAACAACTGTTTGTCACCTCCACTGCGGCACTGACAACCCAAACTGAAATATGGCAGTCCATTGTCACCAAAGTGAATGCAGTCGGAGTGTCAAGGAGGTCAATGGAGGAGGTAAAGAGGCGCTGGCCTGAAGTGCACAGCCAAACCAAGGAGAAACCCGCCGCCAACAGGAAGGCAGCAAGGGCGACTGGAGGTGGGCCTCTTGCACCACAGGAGGAGCTGGATGTACTGGAGCAAATGGTAGCCACAGTCATCAGTGTGGAGACAGTGGCAGGAGTTGGGGGCCTGGACGCAGCTCGAAATTACCTGACCCAACAGCAATAGGGTGAGTAACCACCAGGGACTGGGGGCCGGTGGAGATGGGCACAATGGCACACATGCACAATTATGTGTATCACACTGCACACCCACAATGAATGTGGAACATGTCCCTGACACCCTTGGCACACATAGGAACACCAAGTAGGCCCACCTCCACCATGTGCACATATGTGCCCCCTCCAAATCACCAACGACACAACTGAGCCTTGCACATGTGATGAATACAGAAAAGCAGTGGCTGTGTGAGCCACACTGACTATGCAAGTGACACTGCATGCCTGATAGCACAGCAGCAGCCAAAATACATGACATGGTGCACAAATCGACATGGAGGTGGCCCAGTGCGGATCACATCCATAAAGGAGCAGGTCACACTCTGACATATCCACATGCACCCACAACCCATGCCGTTCAAAACACGCAGCAGACGAACAATGATCAAGGCCACAAAATCAGTCCAAGAGCACATATGACCCAGGCCGCAAACATTTCAGCCCCCGAAAAGCACACAATTCAAAGACCCACCACCTCAAAGGGATAAGAGTACACAAAATCAGAGCTGCAGGGGCAACTCCCCCACAATGCAGCACACACACATAGAAATCACAGAACATCAGCAATGACGGAAATGTGGTTTAAAGTGCAACATCTACACCACAGGACAGAGGACACAACAGGTTCCGCTTGTGTGTAGTAACTGGCCACTCACATCTGGCATTGACTGACACTGTGTGATGATAATGTACGGGTACTACCACACATCCGTCATGTAGTCGAAAATCCCACTGTCTGCCATCAAATAGCCAGCTCCACCATGCAGTCTGTATGTAAACATCTGCAAAGCATCAACATACAGGGGAAACTCTGTTAACCTGCATCTCCCCTTAACATTGCAGAGGGACAATAAACACTAACTGCAGAGCAGACGACAAACCCCATCAGTGATGATGAAGAAGACAACCTGCACATATGTCAACCCCCCAATGAAGGGCTGTATGTAGGAATGACCAAATCAGTAGCAGGTCAGGAGTGGTGTCCTACATCACGTGACAACAGAACATCAAGTCGCATACCTACTCACACACATATGTGTGGACACATTCTTGTCGTATTAATGACATTTCTCCACATGGTCAGAGGTTGGACACCATACTCACATTGCTGAAGACACGTAAGTGCACTGGCCTGCCAGCAACTATCCCAAAACAATGTCTGGCTCACAGAGGTGGAGCTGTCAAAATGGACCCACCCCCATTGTACATGCGTCAGTCAGACCCTCCCTGTGTAGGGACGATGCTCATTGTGGCACACGAGTGGTCATTCTCATCAACATTCATCAGAGTTAGACACCAGTGAAGTTGCGTAGACTTTATTGGCATGTGCGTGTCAGTACGGACAAGGCAAGGGCCACAATAGGCAGGCCTAAGACACTTGCACACAGCATGGGAACCTTTCGAGGTGCAGGAGATGAACACCAATCATTACGGATGGCAACGGTCTCAGCCCAACTTTCCTTGCTGGACGAGTCATGTGTGGTTTTGCGTCTGCCCGTGTGAGGGGGCACGACTTACAGCCCATGGGGTCCGCATAGTGCTCTGCCACAGGACTGCACCGACTGTCTGCTCATCTGACAGTGATCAGGTGAAAGGGTCCGACTAGGTCACATGTCGTGCTACATTGCTGCTCTCCCCCCAGCAGTGTGTCCGAATTGGTAACGTTGCTTAACGACGCTGTGCTGCTCGAACCATGGAACAGCATCACCTTGCACAGGTGTGTGTCCACACACGTACTTCCACGCACATGCATTCAGAGTCCATGCCAAGGCAGACATGTCCTCTGTTGTGGTGGGACATGTGAGCATTCCCCACGATGCAACAAGGTTTTGGGACCTGTGCTGTGGGTGACAATGCCATGTGGCTGCAGGAACGTAGTTACTCGTCCATGAATGCCAGCGCAGCCTCATGTGCGATGTGTTCCAATAGTACGTCATTGTCGGGTTCAAGGAACACCAGTGTGAGCCAATCCATTAACTGGTCCGGGCAGATGTGCTCAGTCCACGCCTTTTCCCCCAATCCGCAACACAGGCCAATTGGGGAGCGCCTCGATGTGATCACTGCACATGAGGAGTTGGGCAATCTCCCATGCGCAACTGCCAGCACATACACCAAAGATCAGTGCATCCCATGCATGGCTATCCTGGTGACACTCCTGTTCGTGGGCCAACAGGGAGCGCAACGTCAGGTCATAATCCAATTCAGCTACCATTGCGTTGGATAGGCAGACCTCCATGGGTCACTCGAATGTGTATGATCGACAGTGGAACCAGGGCTGGACGCAGGTGACGTAGGCAAGACGGAAACTCAGACGGTAACTGATTCGCAACACTGCCATTGGCAGAGATCCCAACAGATGCAGCATTTGTGCACGTTACAGTTCCACGTGACAGGGGTTGTGCATGTGCCCAGGAATGCCTGCCATTGCGTTTGTTGGGCTCGTGGCACCGGCCCTTTTCAGACCGGCGGAAGTTCGGTGGACGATATGCCACAGCTCTGGGCAATGAGTAGTATGTGTGTGCGAAGTTTGGACGTATGGGTAGTTTTTGACTTGTGTGTCAAGGGCATCCCTTGCAGGTGTTTGTCGTGCAGGGACAAGTTTGTGTGGGATGTGGGCACATTGGTGTTTCATTAGCGCAGTTCGTGGTGTGGGAGTCGTCGGAGACTGGTATGGTATCTCACACAGGCTGTGCCAGCTGCATTCAGGACCAAGGTCGGGGGTTAGCTCGGCCTTCAGCCTCGTGTGTTGGAACAAAGGGGCTTTCATTCCAGATATCAGTCTGACTACTGCTTGCATTTCTTGAATGTGATGTGGATTTTGCGCTGACTTTGATGCCAGGGCTGTGATTTGGGATGGACAGATTTCGAGACACACGCAGCTGTTGGCATGTTTGCATGAGCCAAGGGCCCGATTGGCCTTGCGCTCCTTGTTCAGTCTCTCTCTCTCTTTCTCTCTCTCTCTCTCTCCCTGTCCTTTGATGAGTGCCCGACACACCTTCTTATCTTGGATATTGTATTGCAGATCGTCCAGGGATGCCCCGCCATGACTCTTCAGAGTAGTTGTTTAGTGACAAATTAGGATGTGACATTTTGTTTGGTCTTTCAATGGTGAATGTATGAATCAGGATTTCAGTACTCACATGTATGTTGATTGTTGCAATTGTGTGAGATCAGGCGGGTACTTCTGTTCATGTTTTCGTGCCGTTGATGCGCACTGTCTTGGTCCGGTGGAGGTGGGGGTGGGGGTGCCGGGGGAGTGGCCCGGGGGGGTGGGGTGTGGTCCTGGGGGTCGTGGCCCTCTTGGGTGTCCAGCACGCATGTTCAGTGGCTCCATGGCATCTGCTGTTCTTCAGGTGTGGCTCTGGGCTGGGGTCCCTTTTGTGGTGCAGGTTGTAGTCCGACTTTTTAGCACCAGGTCGGAGCAGGTGCTAGTTTCCTGGTGCTAACGTGCCTTATCGCATGTTTTGTGTTCTTATCGCCGATCTGGCTGGTCGTTGAGAAGGTTGTGGAGTGGTGTTGTTGCATCTTTTTGCTCGGGAACGCCTACTCTGCATATCATTAGCGTTAGTTGCTGGGATCATCTATGGTGTTTTTTGCAGATGCTTTCGCAGGAAATCTGGTGGTATCGGCTGCTAGCACCAGCTTGTGAATGGGGAGATACATTTATCTCAACTTTGGCTGCGATAAGGTGCCGTTAACTCGGCGATAGCTCCTTGAGAGTATGCCCACTGGACTTACACAAAAGTGTAAATATACCTTTGTGAATCAGGCCCGTCTGTCTTTGGTCCACAATGTTATTGTATTATTATTAAGGCTCCCGGGTTTATGGTTTTTATTTTTTAACATTTCCGTTTGTATTTATCCATATTTATTTTTGGGCCATTTTATTGGTATTTATCCATATTTATTTTATGTTTTGAAAATAAATGGAGTCGTAAAGGATATTTGCACATTTATTTAACTGATAAACATGCACTCCTGCTTTAACCAAGTTAAGCAGGCAAATATAAAAAAAAACACTACTCCAACAGGGAAATATTAGCATTATATACAAATACACATTAACATATGTCTGCACATAAGTGAATCTCATCCTGTTTTCAAATCCCCATTGTATTTATCAGTTGGTCCAGGATTTATGAAGGACAACAAGCAGAGTCACTCACAAGAAGCACCATTTTCTCTATTTTTAAGCTTTTAAAACAAATACATACAGGAAAAAGATCGTTTTCCGTCTGTATTTATCTGAAAAAAATCAGTAAAAACGGAAAACTGGGAGCCCTAATTATTATAGATTTGCAATATTTTAAAGCACTTAAAAGCAATCATCAAGGGAGATGTTAGTGCTACAAGGAAGACATAAAAAAACATTGACAGTGTGAGTGCAATATGTCAGAAACTGCTGCTTTTTATTACACCATGAGGCACAATAACAATGAACCTCTACATATACACCTGAATTATTGATTGCCCCTGCGTGACACTCTTTGCTTGTAAAGGCATGAGAGAAATGAAAGGCGATGAATTTAGAGAGAGCCAAGGAGAACCATGCGTGCCATTTGCCAATGGTGAAATTATATTTGTCCTTAAATGCTAATACCACTCCATAAAAGGGGGGAAATAAATACAGAGAAATAAAGTAACAATCTATAATTAGATCCTTGAGAAAATCATGCTCATAATAACACCTTTGCTTATGCAAGTTTATGAGAGTTTGTGCAACACAGGTGGATGCAGGTGATATTATTCTTTACATCTTATTATTCAACATGCATCGGTAAACAAGGATTAAAAGACATATGTTCATATACTAACATCAGATGACTTGTATTCATCCTGCGTCATTGACATAGACAGAAGCTGCAAAAAGCAAGGCAGGAGAGGTTATTAATCAGCAGGGCAGAAGCAATATATGTCACCGAAGCATCATTATGCAGACACACGACTCATAATGCTAACAGTAAATCAAGCAGGACCCGTCACCGGATTAATAAGTTCGAGTCAGGCAAAACAAGCAGTTACCTATTGTGTCTTGGCCAAAAGCGTTTAGTTTTAGCTGAACGACACTGGCAGATGCATATCAAATACTGAACAAAAACACAACATATTCAGAATTACATTGGAACAAATATTTTCCCGGCAGACAGGGTTACTTACTGTTAGTTTTCATCCCACACCACTACCACCCCCAGTCTACCGTGACACTGATTCACAGACAGCAGCTTGAGAAAGACCAGTGGACAGATGTTGTGTTAGCCAGCCATCTACTCGTCAATGCAAGGATAATCTGTGGAGCATCTTGCAAGCCACACATAAAAATGACAGCATAGAAGCCCTCAGAGACAGCACTGACTTGGAATACATTCTTATGTCCTAGAGGGTACATTGGGAATCGAACATGCAACTTAAAGAGTCGTCCACAGAGCACTCATGAGTTACGCACACTTTGGTACCTGTTCAATTCGGGGAACAACCTTTACAACGCAACTATTACATCGCACTACACTTACAACGCAGGCATTACAACGCAACATCCTTTACAACGCATGACACTACAACGCATACCATTACAACGCATACCATTACAACGCAGGCACTACATCGCATGTCACTACAACGCAGGCATTACAACACATACCATTACAACGCATACCATTACAATGCATACCATCCAACACTTACCCTACTGTTGCACCCCCTGGAGTTAGAATAGTAATTTTTACCCCTATACTATCCAACACTTACCCTATGCGTTGTAATGGTATGCGTTGTAAAGGTAGTATGCGATGTAATGGAATGCGTTGTAAAGGTAGTTTTTAAAAATGCGTTGTAGTGTCATGCGATGTAATGGAATGCGTTGTAGTGGATGTTGCGTTGTAAAAATTGCGTTGTAAGTGCATGCGTTGTAAAAGTATGCGTTGTAACGTCATACATCCGGCACAACAGCATGGCATTTATTTTTTTCACACATTGTATTAGGTTTTTTCTTCAACACTTTACATCCATTAGGAAATAGACATGCATTTTAGGTACAACATATTTCGCAATACAGTCTGGTTTAGGAAGGCCACTGTGGATACAGTAGTGTCACCGTATGTATTTAACAGCAGTACATGTTCCTGTTGGTCAGTGCTTGATAAACAGTATTGTTCGTATGTAGTACTAAGTGGTCCGATTCTCGCTGTATTGCAGAAACAGTTGTAGACTGGGGGAGAGGATACGTGAAATGGAGTAATTAAATTAACCCGTCCCTCCCACCCTTCCCCAACTTCGTCTGACCCTAACCCCATCTCAACCTTTTGTGAGAGTGCTCCACCGGTTGTTCCCACACACTCTTCACACATTTTGATATGTATACTTTACATTGTTAAGTCATCAGGCCATATATAGAATTACATTGCGGGCTGGGAAGGGCCTGGGTAGCATGAGCTCCTGTTGATCCTGCACTACGGGGACTGATGTTGGTGCCATGGCCTTGAAAGCTTCCAGTATAGTATCCCAGTCCAGAGAAATAACCTTTGTGCACAGTCCGCGAGCCCCCTCTCGTCGGATTGCCGCGCTTTCTGCACTGCTCCATCTTACCACCTCCCCGTGCCTACCATAAAGTGTTGGAGATTACATGACTTCCACCGCATCGGGATGGAGCGTTTGGCCATGAGCAGTGCTAGGTCTACAAAGTGAAGCTGTTTTTTCTGCGCCTCGGGGCGCCGGGTCAACCCCAACAGACAGTTACCAGCCGTACTCGGCACGGGAATCCCAGTCGCCGAAATAACCATTGCAACCACTTCCGACCAGTAAGAGGCGATCACGGGGCACAGCCACAACATGTGTGTTAATGCACCTAACAAGTGACTTGAATGTTCCTAATTAAATAGGGATTACTCAGGATTTGAAGGTTTTAGGATTCATCACACGGGTTTTAGTAATGTGATGATGCCAGTAAGATTACTCAGTGGTCTCAGCACATGCAGTAATGATCCATATTGCAGCTTCTGGTCAGAGAGTTGACTCTTCTGGGAGTACCTCTGCATTTCATTCTTTTGAGGTTGATAAAAAGAGTACCAGTGAGTGGCACCTATTTTTTATTATTCATGAGAGGCAATTCTGTTTGCGGAGTATGTTTTTATAATGTAAATGTTATTATCAGTTCTTTCGCACTGTGGCATTTCAATTCCATGTAAAAGGGTGCTGGGAGATGACCCACTTCCCTCCACACCTTGGAAGTGGATCTAACCGAGCCCTTTCCTAAAGAAAATCTCGAATCATTCATTTCCTGGGTGATTGCCACAAAATCACGCATACGCAGATGTTAAACTACACCTTGATAACTCCCCTCAATTTTGACACCTTTGAGTGGGTTTCTGCACATAGTTATCAGTATATTTATGTGCTAGTAAGTCCAATTATGCCTGCTAAATATCATTTTGTGGATAGCTGAAGTGCAAATGTAGCTTATTTTGGCCATAAACGGATACTTATATTTGAATATGGCTTTATCATTTTTCTTGTTTATTTATTTTATTTTTTTATTTAAGAAGTTTTAAATAGCGCTTGCAAGACCCTAGGGTATCAGAGCACTGTACAGACATCGCCTAGACAAGGTCGAGTTGGATGGGATAGATTACAAAGTACAGACTCAATGGATGACTGGTTACAATAGAATCAGGCATTTTACAGACATATGAATAGACAAGGTCAGGCTGGAGAGCATAGAGTGAAACATTCAGTTTCTTTGAAGGTCAGGTCACAGTTTAGCATGTGGAGGGGGAATACATAAAGTAAGTAATATGCAGAAAAGAGCCAAGTTGAGAGCTAGGTGTTGGAGTCCGACGGTTGAAGTGTCGGTTGAGGAGAGTATCCTTTAATTTTCTTTTGAAGCTCACAAAGGAGGGGTTTGTTCTGATATAAACTGGGAGTGACATCCGGGTTTTACGGGCTTTGCCTGAAAAGGAGCATGAAAGGGATTTTTGTTCGTGTTTTTTTGGTGGGAATGAGAAGCAGAGTATTGGTGCTCTTTAGAGTCCTTGATTGGCCGACCTGTACTAGTTTGGAGGGAAGAAACATCGATTTCCCGGTGTGCAGGACTTTGTGAGTGACACAGGCCATTTTGAAGCAGCAGTGGGCTTCGATCCGGAGTCATCTGAGATTTTCAGGGAGGGGGAGGTGTGGTCGTGTTTTTTTGTTCCAGTGACCATCCTTGCTGCTACATTTAATATGGCTCTAAACAAGGCTAGGTGAGACTTTGCCATGCCATTTAAAGTGCCATTCCTATAATCCAGTCTAGACAGTACCATTTCTTGGGTGGAAAATTTTAGGTCGTTAGGGAAGAGAAAAGGCTTGATTTTGTGTAGATGTTTTATTTTGTAGAATGCACTCTTGGATGAGTTATTTATGTGTTGGCTTATGCTCAGGCTTGGGTCAAGGGAGATCCTCAGAGATTTGACGGATTTACAAAGTCAGAGCATCAATGGTGTTTAGCTATTCTTGGACCTTGGAGGTTTGATCATTATTGGATAGAAGTAAGATTTCTGTCTTGTCTCGGTTGAGTTTTAGGCGGTTGGTTGAGAGCCAGTTTTCAATTTCTTTGAGAGTGGAGTTTAGTTTTTGTATGTCTTCAAGTGAGGATATTTTTTGGTAAATCTGGGTGTCATCTGCAAAGAGGTGTTTGAGGATGCTTGATTGTTTGAGAATGGTAGTGAGGGGTTCCATGTAAATTTTGAAGTTATAGGAGAAAGGACTGAGCAGTGTGGGACACCTCTGGCTATTGTGAATGTGTCTGAGGAAGAGTTGTTAATTTTTATTTGTTGGGAGCGATTATGAAAGTAGGAAGAGAACCATTTTAGGAGGACAAGGCCTTCGGCTCTAATTCTTTTTTAGAGAGATTCTAGATGCAGCTTATAACTGACCCCTTGTCAAAGGCCGCTGATAGGTCTAGGAGGATGAGTAAGAGGCAATTGTCTGAGTCTAGAGCCTTGTGTATGTTGTCAGTTCTGTTCAGTAGAGATGTTTCCATACTATATCCTTTTCTGTATCCAGATTGTAGTGAATCGAGAAGATTAGTGGAGACAATGTGATGGTTGAATTGGGAGAGAACACATGTCTCAAGTATTTTAGCCAGGAAGGGAAGGTTGGAAATGGGTTTGAAGTTGTTGGGGTCATCTGGGTCAGCACCTGGTTTCTTAAGCAAGGGAGTGACTTCTCTTAATCTGAGGCAATCAGGCATCGACTGATTGCTCAGAGAGCTGTTGATTATCTTGGGCCAAAGTGGTGTTATAGCATGGTTAAGTCTCTTTGCCAGGGAGTCTGGAAGAGTATCTGCTAGGTGAGAGGTGTGCTTGGAATTCACTATCATTTGAGAGATGTCTTCCTCTGAGAGCGAGTAGAATGTCCTCCAGGTCCTGTGAGTTAAGGGAGATTCTGCATTGGTATTACCTCCAGCAGGATCCATGTGTGGAGTTGCGCCATGTGAGTTCAGTGACGAACCAGGGGCATTGGTTACTACCATATTGAGGGAAGGGTTTACGGTGGATGTCTGAGCATGGAGGTCTAGGGATAGCTGAATCTTCGAGATTTTGTCATTGAAGATTTACACAAAATTGTTGCAGTGTTCTTTGGAGGCATGGGGGTTTTGTTTAAGCAGATTTAAGGTTTGTTGCTTAATGATGTGGAACAGTTCTTTGGGAAATTTTTGATTTGTCTAGAAATTGTGGAAGAATGGGGTTTTTAAGTTTCAAAGGAGATAGTTGGTCTAGGATGGATGACATTGTAGAGTTATAGTGGGATGTAAGATCATCTGCTGAGAGGTTGACAGTTGGGGGTAAAGAAGAGTTATCATTCTGTCTTCAAGGTTGTTCATGGGAATCTGACTTATGTTGTGGGTCCAATGTACATTTTTTTTAGTGTGAATGGGGGTATTTCCGTCTGGTTGAGGTGAAACAGAATGTTGTGGTGGTCTTACCAATCGAGTGGAAGGATGTTGTCAATGCTTACTGCTTCGTTGAGGGCTATGATCGCATCCAGGGTTGCACCTCTAGTATAAGTTTGACCTTTGGAGTGCTGAGCAAGGTCTTTGCTGAGAAGGAGACTGTTTAGGGATTGTATAAGCAACTCTTTCTCATCATTCCAGTGCAGATGGAAATTTCCTAGGAATAATTGTTGTTGGAGAGTGAGCAGTGCGCTATAATTTCTGATAGGTGTTCTCCAAAGCGGAGCGCATTGTCTGGTGAGTGATAAGGGATGTGGCATTTCATTGTTTTATTATTCTACATTTTTAGTTTCATACTGGTATGTTCAAATGTGGGGTAGGAATGGATGTATGTTTCTGCCATGTGGATGTTGTTCTCATGGATAACAGCTATGCCAACCACTGTGCTATTCTCCCTCTCTTGCTTGATGATGGAGAAGCTGGGAGGGACTAGTAGGTCAAGGATAAGATAGGAGGTGTCATTTAGCCATGTTTCAGTGATACCAATGTCATGGTTCCAGATGGTTTCAGCTAGGTCAATTGCATGTTTAGTTGCCAATCTGCAGTTTATGAACATGCAGTTACTGCTGGTGTTGGGCTTCTGAGGGGGTGATTCAAGGGGGACCTTGATGAGGCAAGTGGGAGTTCTGTCAGTTTTTGTAGGGTTGATATCCCTCCCGATTCCTGTAATCCCCTGTATCTTGGAGGTGGGGTTGACTTGGGTGGGAGATAGGTCATAGGTTTTTGCTACGGCTGTTGCTTCCTTCAGAGATCTCCCGTGGGTTGATAATTTTGGCCTATGTTGTTGCAGGGATTCTGCCGATACACAGAACTATGCGAAGAACCCCAGGACCTCAGTGAATTGTGGTGTACCAGAAACTCACCTCAGAACCCAGAACCCAGTATCCGGCTAGCATAAGTGTCCCATTCGTTATCCGAGATTTAGCTCGGCGGTCCCAATGAATAGACAACCCAGAACAAGCGACTCAGTACATACTCAGGAATGGTGGGAATCGGAAATACCTGTTCGTATATTATTCTCACATCAGTCCACAACAATAATCAACAGAGACACGTTGTAAATAAAAGGGGTTTATTTTTATAGTGTCAACAAGAGATGTGTAGTTCCTGCAGGACAGGAAGTCGACAGGGAATAAAGTATTCCAATTCAGACTTCAACCTAACGAAAGAAAGTGCACAAGGGAAGGGAATCCCTTCAGGGTGGAACTAAAACCCTCACACACCCAGCAAGCTAGGTGTCATGCTTCATCATCTGGGTTCTGCTCCTCGTCGGGTCGGCGGTGCAATACCCGACGGGCACACATACAGGGGCTCTTTGTCGGAGATCTTTTGTTCCCTGCCGTATGGTGCATGCGTGTGAGGGCCCGGGAGTGTAGATGTAGGTGATTAAAAAGGTTGGTTAATCTGAAATTGAAGTTTATTGGCTCAGTCAACCACCTAGTTAAAAAGGGGAGTGAGTGGCGTAAAAGCTATATGTGCTCACAACGGATGAGTGGCTAGCTACGCTCAACTCTTATGGTCAACATGTTTCGCGCGCATTGAGTCAGGAGGATCTCGTGGCGCTTCGTCAGGACCTATAGTGAAGTGAAGTGTGCTCGAAAAAAACTATCTACAGTGTGGTGAGAAAAACAAGGGTGAGAACAAAAATGTTGGTCAACCCTTAATAGGCGCCCCTACCTTATGTATTTGATTTAAGAGGGGGTCACCTAGGGAAAGGAAACAATCAATAAAAATATATATGAGAACCCAAAGCCACCCTCGGCATTATAGGCATTATAACACAAAAGTTGAGTCGAACACCACTCGTGTAGTAAAGTGGTGATCAAATTCATATAATCCAGAATATCAATACTGGATGCCTACCAGTTATCTGGTCAGTTAATCATTACATGACATGAGACAAGGTAGGGCAAAGTAAAAAACGGTAAAAACAAGTAGCACAGTCAGGTTCTGGTTGGAAGCACAGCCCTTTAAAAAAGGAAAGAAGTCATGATTATGTAAGGACTCACCAATTTATGTTAAAAAGAGCTCCTCATCAGGTGCATGGCGCGTCCACAGGGGGAGAAACACATTCGTTCCCTAAAGTATAATGGTGTTATGGGGAAAAGTAGAGGCACAGGAAGATATCAAAAACATGAAGTCATTGGAGAGAGATCTCCACTAAGTAACACGAGAACATATTAAAAAGAGCGTGTGGCACCTCTCGTGTGCACTGGTACTCTGATATTAAATGTGGTTACCCAGGTGCAGTTAACCGGGGATGGGACTGAGATGTGCAAGTCCCAAATGGTAAAAGGTCTGTGTTCAAAAGTAATGAATCGGAGTGACCGATTCTAACTTATTGTGAGCTTAAGTTAGGAATCAGCATTTCTTCGCTGCTAAGCCCAGTGTAATTTGGGCGTGTCGAAGTGCTCACATGCAAGCTATACAAGCGTGTACCGATGGTGGGCAGTGAATCGGAATCCTGCGTTTGTTTTACAAGTGTCTAAAGCGCCCATGGTCTACCTAGGTATTCGGAATCCACCCTCCAAAACGCGCGCTGGTATGTACTTACTACACAGACATCCCCTGGAGGTTATTCAACCTGCCCGCGTCGCCGAACCCGGAAGCTGGATAGTGGGTCGGTTACGCATACATTTATTCAGGCCAGGATTGGATGTTAGCCCGACACGTGACTGCAAGCGGACCAATCACGGTCTTAGTGACAGATCTCGGTGGCCAATTGTGTGGGTTGGTATGGCGTTGATGTGTCTTAAGCAATCAATGGTGAGATGGAGGCATTGACATAATAGCGGCTATAGAGAGGTTTAGTGTGGTGGGCGCCATGTTGGCACGGGCAAAATGTGGAGCGTACCATGTGTTTGAAACGTAATGTTGCCCCATGGAGGGGATACGTCTAAATAATCTCTACAAAAAATGAAATACATAATACTGGGATCGAGGCGTCGCTCTTCACGATCGCCATGTTACGGGCAGACAAGGAGTGGTCCTCTAATACTTTATGGGATTGAAAGATGTTAGTCACGTGTGTTTGCTATGGATGACTAACGTATCACACATCCCACAGTTACTATTCTTAGTAAGTGGTTCTTCACTCACGTGCTGAGTAGGGGTAGCAAACTCGGGTGCCATGATGTAATGGTGTTGGTCTATAAAACCAAGATGGTTAATAATAAGAGAACTCATGGGCTGAAATGATAATGTATATAAGGAATATATACGGTAAAAAAGGGGGTCACTGAAGATTATACCCCTGGTATGTCATATAGAGGTGGGTTAAGGTCGAAGACCAAGTATCAATCGGTACCTAGGGTAGTGTGAGTATTATCCTGCCCCCTCAGCTATATCGGAAGACCCGTATCCTATCGGTTAGATATCATTGACCAGGGTATATCGTCGTTGAGGCCAAGTCTGTCCAATGAAAGGCGATGTACCCAGCGTTGTTCGAGCCTGAGTAGGGCATGTTGAGACATAACAGGTTGGCTCTCAAGGACAATCCAACGTAGATCAGTCGGGCTGTGTTTGCATGCAAGACAATGGCTGTAGAGTTTTGTGGTGGTTTTACCACATCTAATGTTGCTCTTATGTTCGGTGATGCGTGTTTTCACAGCTCGTGTCGTCATCCCTATATACTGGAGGTCACAAGGGCAAATTAGTAGATAGACACAGTTCGTAGAATTACAATTAGTGTGTCTTTTGAGGGTCCATTCGAAAGAGTCAGTAAGGCGAATAGATTTGGCCACAATTGTTTGCCCACAGCAGGAGCACCCTCCACAAGTGTAATGCCCCTGTACAGGTGGAAGGTTCCAGAGGGTGTTGTGTGTTGGATTTGTTTGTTTTTTCGGTCTCGTGTGTATCAGGGTGTCCTTCAAATTGTTAGTCCTTTTGAAAGCGAAACGTGGAGGGGGAATCGTGAGTGTGCCTGCAGATAGTATTCCCCAGTGTTTCTTTATCACTTTCTTAAGGTTGTTGGACTCTGGTGTGAAGGATGTGACACATGTGATAATCTCTCTGGTGTCTTTTGGTCTTACTTCCAGAAGCGCCTCACGGTTGTTATTTCTTGCTCGTTTCATTGAGTTGTAAACCACTCGGGGAGGATAGCCTCTTTGAGTCAAGTTCCCTGACAAGATGTTGGCCTCAATTTTGTAGTCTGTGATGGAACTACAATTTCTCCTAAGTCGAAGGAATTGGCCGAACGGCAAATTGTCGCGCAGGGTTTTGGGGTGATGGCTGTTATAGAGGAGTAAACTGTTCTTATCAGTGGGTTTCCTGTAGAGAGTAGTGCTTAACCCTGTGGGTGTCAATCTGATGTTCAAGTCCAGGAAGGGGATATCTGAGTTAGAGATATGACTAGTGAATTTTAAAAACTGATTTTTGGTGTTGATCCATTCACAGAATTCGTGACAGGTTGTTAAATCACCTTTCCATAGGATCATGACATCATCGATGTATCTTTTCCACAGGGTTAGATTAGGTCCAAAGGGGTTGTCCTCGTTCATTATTACTGTCTCTTCAAATGCTGCCATATACAGGCAGGCCACACTAGGGGCAAAGGTACTCCCCATCGATGTACCTTGGGACTGATGGTAAAGGTTGTCTTTGAATGCAAAATAGTTCTCGGTGAGAGCTAATGTTGCCAGATCCATGATAAATGTTATAGGAGTGGGAGATGTCCATTCCTTTTTCCGTAGGGCCGCCTCTATCACCGTCAGAGTAGCTTGTTGCGGGATGTTGGTGTAGAGGGCCTCTACATCAAGGGTCACTAGGAAGTCAACATTCTCGGTGTTCTCTATTCCCTCAATAATATTCAAAATGTCAGTTGTGTCCCTGACATAAGAAGGTGTCTCTTTTACCAAGGGTTGTAGGAAGCAATCACAGAACTTGGAAAGAGGTTCCAAGAGGGAACCTATTCCGGAGACAATTGGTCTGCCGGGAACAGGGGTAACGCCTTTATGTACCTTAGGTAATGTATAGAAATATAGTACGACAGGTTTGGTGGTGCTAAGGAAGTCTGCTTCTTTTTTCGTGATCCAGCCATTGGCTTCGGCCTCCAAGATCTTACTAGCTATTGTTGAACTTAATCTAGGCGTGGGATCGGTGTCAATAGGTGTATAATATTTCCTATCGCCAAGTTGGCGAAGACATTCCGTTTCATAATCGCTAGTGGACTGGATAACAGTCGCACCTCCCTTGTCTGCCTGTTTGATGGTGATGGACATATCAGTTGCTAGTGTTCTGGCCGCATCTCTTTCTTTTGCAGTAAAGTTGTTGTACACAGTGGTTCTACTCTGTATTTTGTCCAGGTCTTTTAACACAGCCTTCTCGAAGGTAAGGACCTCCGAGGGAATCATGCTGTTTGTCGGAGTAAAGGTGGAAGCTTTATGCAGGCCTGTATCACTAGGTTCAGAAGTCAATTCGTCCTGAAAAAATGCTTTTAGGCGTATTTTCCGAAAGAAATTCTGGACCTCGCAGATTAATTCGAATTTATCTACTCTAGGAGTAGGTACGAAGCCCAGACCTTTCTTTAGTACATCCTCCTCTGTGTTGCTGAGGGGTCTATGGGAAAGGTTGATAACTAATCCCTCTGGCCCCTCCTTCTGCTCCGAGTTTCCATTTGTGGCTGCGGTTGCGGTTGATCTTGCCACTGGACATGGGTGGTAGTTTGTTGTTGTCCTCGCCTTCGCCCTCTTCCTCTGCCCCAGCCTCTGCCTAAAAAAGGTTTCGGGTTGTTACCAGGATAGAATTGTGGCGGGTACTGAGGAAACATGGGATATTGCCAAAAAGGAGGTTGAGGGGGGACAGGAAACATCGGACCACCTTGGTTCTGGTATGACCGTGTGTTGGTCTTCCTCTGATTTTTATTGTTCCAACTCCCTGTACTGGATCCACTAGACGACCCTCTTCTGCTGTGATTAGATTCTTCATCACTTGAATAGTCTGTCTTGTTGGACGTGTAGTCTGCTTTTAGGTAAGGAAATACTCTCTCTTTGTCGAATCTGGTGATGTCTTTCTGTAGTTTCGTTATTTTTTGTTTAAGCAAAAACTCCCTACTTTCAGCAATCTCCTGATTAATCTCTGCTAGTTTAGTTTTAAAAACAGCAGATTGAGTGACAGGTTTCATTGTGCTTTCAAGATCTTGAATGCGTGTAAGGATGCAATCGGCCAACCTCTTGGCTGTCCCTATGATAAGTACTAGTAAGTCCCTGGTGCATTTCCACGACACCAGGGACCACTCTTTCTTGAATAGTGGGTCATCCAGAAATAGACGGGGTACTAAATTAACGATGAGACCATTAGGGGCGATGTTGGCCCTAAGGTACTCAGTCATCATAGCCCCATGTATGGTTATTTTTAACCATTCTTTTTTCAAAGCTGTTAAATTCGTCCAGTCGTCCGACTGGGAACCTGAGGCTATGTTGCTGTCCGTAACCAAAAGTGATGGTGCTCTTAGAATGTCAGATACGGCGTCTTCACCATAGCTGATGCCTAGTTCACCTTCCATAATTACTTGGAGGGGCAGATGGTCCTCTTAGAGCCAGATGGCACTATAGGTAACCTTGAAAACAATCTCCTGCGGGGGACTCCCGCGCTAAATACGTTCAACAAAAGGAAGGAGAGTAAAAAGTGGTGGGCTATTTTTAACGAGGTCCTACACATAGGCCCTAAGTAACTGTGTCAACAAGAGATGTGTAGTTCCTGCAGGACAGGAAGTCGACAGGGAATAAAGTATTCCAATTCAGACTTCAACCTAACGAAAGAAAGTGCACAAGGGAAGGGAATCCCTTCAGGGTGGAACTAAAACCCTCACACACCCAGCAAGCTAGGTGTCATGCTTCATCATCTGGGTTCTGCTCCTCGTCGGGTCGGCGGTGCAATACCCGACGGGCACCCATACAGGGGCTCTTTGTCGGAGATCTTTTGTTCCCTGCCGTATGGTGCATGCGTGTGAGGGCCCGGGAGTGTAGATGTAGGTGATTAAAAAGGTTGGTTAATCTGAAATTGAAGTTTATTGGCTCAGTCAACCACCTAGTTAAAAAGGGGAGTGAGTGGCGTAAAAGCTATATGTGCTCACAACGGATGAGTGGCTAGCTACGCTCAACTCTTATGGTCAACATGTTTCGCGCGCATTGAGTCAGGAGGATCTCGTGGCGCTTCGTCAGGACCTATAGTGAAGTGAAGTGTGCTCGAAAAAAACTATCTACAGTGTGGTGAGAAAAACAAGGGTGAGAACAAAAATGTTGGTCAACCCTTAATAGGCGCCCCTACCTTATGTATTTGATTTAAGAGGGGGTCACCTAGGGAAAGGAAACAATCAATAAAAATATATATGAGAACCCAAAGCCACCCTCGGCATTATAGGCATTATAACACAAAAGTTGAGTCGAACACCACTCGTGTAGTAAAGTGGTGATCAAATTCATATAATCCAGAATATCAATACTGGATGCCTACCAGTTATCTGGTCAGTTAATCATTACATGACATGAGACAAGGTAGGGCAAAGTAAAAAACGGTAAAAACAAGTAGCACAGTCAGGTTCTGGTTGGAAGCACAGCCCTTTAAAAAAGGAAAGAAGTCATGATTATGTAAGGACTCACCAATTTATGTTAAAAAGAGCTCCTCATCAGGTGCATGGCGCGTCCACAGGGGGAGAAACACATTCGTTCCCTAAAGTATAATGGTGTTATGGGGAAAAGTAGAGGCACAGGAAGATATCAAAAACATGAAGTCATTGGAGAGAGATCTCCACTAAGTAACACGAGAACATATTAAAAAGAGCGTGTGGCACCTCTCGTGTGCACTGGTACTCTGATATTAAATGTGGTTACCCAGGTGCAGTTAACCGGGGATGGGACTGAGATGTGCAAGTCCCAAATGGTAAAAGGTCTGTGTTCAAAAGTAATGAATCGGAGTGACCGATTCTAACTTATTGTGAGCTTAAGTTAGGAATCAGCATTTCTTCGCTGCTAAGCCCAGTGTAATTTGGGCGTGTCGAAGTGCTCACATGCAAGCTATACAAGCGTGTACCGATGGTGGGCAGTGAATCGGAATCCTGCGTTTGTTTTACAAGTGTCTAAAGCGCCCATGGTCTACCTAGGTATTCGGAATCCACCCTCCAAAACGCGCGCTGGTATGTACTTACTACACAGACATCCCCTGGAGGTTATTCAACCTGCCCGCGTCGCCGAACCCGGAAGCTGGATAGTGGGTCGGTTACGCATACATTTATTCAGGCCAGGATTGGATGTTAGCCCGACACGTGACTGCAAGCGGACCAATCACGGTCTTAGTGACAGATCTCGGTGGCCAATTGTGTGGGTTGGTATGGCGTTGATGTGTCTTAAGCAATCAATGGTGAGATGGAGGCATTGACATAATAGCGGCTATAGAGAGGTTTAGTGTGGTGGGCGCCATGTTGGCACGGGCAAAATGTGGAGCGTACCATGTGTTTGAAACGTAATGTTGCCCCATGGAGGGGATACGTCTAAATAATCTCTACAAAAAATGAAATACATAATACTGGGATCGAGGCGTCGCTCTTCACGATCGCCATGTTACGGGCAGACAAGGAGTGGTCCTCTAATACTTTATGGGATTGAAAGATGTTAGTCACGTGTGTTTGCTATGGATGACTAACGTATCACACATCCCACAGTTACTATTCTTAGTAAGTGGTTCTTCACTCACGTGCTGAGTAGGGGTAGCAAACTCGGGTGCCATGATGTAATGGTGTTGGTCTATAAAACCAAGATGGTTAATAATAAGAGAACTCATGGGCTGAAATGATAATGTATATAAGGAATATATACGGTAAAAAAGGGGGTCACTGAAGATTATACCCCTGGTATGTCATATAGAGGTGGGTTAAGGTCGAAGACCAAGTATCAATCGGTACCTAGGGTAGTGTGAGTATTATCCTGCCCCCTCAGCTATATCGGAAGACCCGTATCCTATCGGTTAGATATCATTGACCAGGGTATATCGTCGTTGAGGCCAAGTCTGTCCAATGAAAGGCGATGTACCCAGCGTTGTTCGAGCCTGAGTAGGGCATGTTGAGACATAACAGGTTGGCTCTCAAGGACAATCCAACGTAGATCAGTCGGGCTGTGTTTGCATGCAAGACAATGGCTGTAGAGTTTTGTGGTGGTTTTACCACATCTAATGTTGCTCTTATGTTCGGTGATGCGTGTTTTCACAGCTCGTGTCGTCATCCCTATATCCTTGTGACCTCCAGTATATAGGGATGACGACACGAGCTGTGAAAACACGCATCACCGAACATAAGAGCAACATTAGATGTGGTAAAACCACCACAAAACTCTACAGCCATTGTCTTGCATGCAAACACAGCCCGACTGATCTACGTTGGATTGTCCTTGAGAGCCAACCTGTTATGTCTCAACATGCCCTACTCAGGCTCGAACAACGCTGGGTACATCGCCTTTCATTGGACAGACTTGGCCTCAACGACGATATACCCTGGTCAATGATATCTAACCGATAGGATACGGGTCTTCCGATATAGCTGAGGGGGCAGGATAATACTCACACTACCCTAGGTACCGATTGATACTTGGTCTTCGACCTTAACCCACCTCTATATGACATACCAGGGGTATAATCTTCAGTGACCCCCTTTTTTACCGTATATATTCCTTATATACATTATCATTTCAGCCCATGAGTTCTCTTATTATTAACCATCTTGGTTTTATAGACCAACACCATTACATCATGGCACCCGAGTTTGCTACCCCTACTCAGCACGTGAGTGAAGAACCACTTACTAAGAATAGTAACTGTGGGATGTGTGATACGTTAGTCATCCATAGCAAACACACGTGACTAACATCTTTCAATCCCATAAAGTATTAGAGGACCACTCCTTGTCTGCCCGTAACATGGCGATCGTGAAGAGCGACGCCTCGATCCCAGTATTATGTATTTCATTTTTTGTAGAGATTATTTAGACGTATCCCCTCCATGGGGCAACATTACGTTTCAAACACATGGTACGCTCCACATTTTGCCCGTGCCAACATGGCGCCCACCACACTAAACCTCTCTATAGCCGCTATTATGTCAATGCCTCCATCTCACCATTGATTGCTTAAGACACATCAACGCCATACCAACCCACACAATTGGCCACCGAGATCTGTCACTAAGACCGTGATTGGTCCGCTTGCAGTCACGTGTCGGGCTAACATCCAATCCTGGCCTGAATAAATGTATGCGTAACCGACCCACTATCCAGCTTCCGGGTTCGGCGACGCGGGCAGGTTGAATAACCTCCAGGGGATGTCTGTGTAGTAAGTACATACCAGCGCGCGTTTTGGAGGGTGGATTCCGAATACCTAGGTAGACCATGGGCGCTTTAGACACTTGTAAAACAAACGCAGGATTCCGATTCACTGCCCACCATCGGTACACGCTTGTATAGCTTGCATGTGAGCACTTCGACACGCCCAAATTACACTGGGCTTAGCAGCGAAGAAATGCTGATTCCTAACTTAAGCTCACAATAAGTTAGAATCGGTCACTCCGATTCATTACTTTTGAACACAGACCTTTTACCATTTGGGACTTGCACATCTCAGTCCCATCCCCGGTTAACTGCACCTGGGTAACCACATTTAATATCAGAGTACCAGTGCACACGAGAGGTGCCACACGCTCTTTTTAATATGTTCTCGTGTTACTTAGTGGAGATCTCTCTCCAATGACTTCATGTTTTTGATATCTTCCTGTGCCTCTACTTTTCCCCATAACACCATTATACTTTAGGGAACGAATGTGTTTCTCCCCCTGTGGACGCGCCATGCACCTGATGAGGAGCTCTTTTTAACATAAATTGGTGAGTCCTTACATAATCATGACTTCTTTCCTTTTTTAAAGGGCTGTGCTTCCAACCAGAACCTGACTGTGCTACTTGTTTTTACCGTTTTTTACTTTGCCCTACCTTGTCTCATGTCATGTAATGATTAACTGACCAGATAACTGGTAGGCATCCAGTATTGATATTCTGGATTATATGAATTTGATCACCACTTTACTACACGAGTGGTGTTCGACTCAACTTTTGTGTTATAATGCCTATAATGCCGAGGGTGGCTTTGGGTTCTCATATATATTTTTATTGATTGTTTCCTTTCCCTAGGTGACCCCCTCTTAAATCAAATACATAAGGTAGGGGCGCCTATTAAGGGTTGACCAACATTTTTGTTCTCACCCTTGTTTTTCTCACCACACTGTAGATAGTTTTTTTCGAGCACACTTCACTTCACTATAGGTCCTGACGAAGCGCCACGAGATCCTCCTGACTCAATGCGCGCGAAACATGTTGACCATAAGAGTTGAGCGTAGCTAGCCACTCATCCGTTGTGAGCACATATAGCTTTTACGCCACTCACTCCCCTTTTTAACTAGGTGGTTGACTGAGCCAATAAACTTCAATTTCAGATTAACCAACCTTTTTAATCACCTACATCTACACTCCCGGGCCCTCACACGCATGCACCATACGGCAGGGAACAAAAGATCTCCGACAAAGAGCCCCTGTATGGGTGCCCGTCGGGTATTGCACCGCCGACCCGACGAGGAGCAGAACCCAGATGATGAAGCATGACACCTAGCTTGCTGGGTGTGTGAGGGTTTTAGTTCCACCCTGAAGGGATTCCCTTCCCTTGTGCACTTTCTTTCGTTAGGTTGAAGTCTGAATTGGAATACTTTATTCCCTGTCGACTTCCTGTCCTGCAGGAACTACACATCTCTTGTTGACACAGTTACTTAGGGCCTATGTGTAGGACCTCGTTAAAAATAGCCCACCACTTTTTACTCTCCTTCCTTTTGTTGAACGTTTATTTTTATAGACCACGTGTCCTAAGATGCAGTACTTTGGCTAATACAAGCAGACAAATGATTAATATCAAAACCAGCAACATAGTTACAATACCATAGAATATAAAAGGGGTGATCATATTATAATGACAGTGGATACTACCACCTTCCCTTTACTAAGAAGCTAATATTATTATTATGCTAATAGAAGGTCTCTTAGGCTTGAATAGGGGACCCCATACCTCAAAGATCAGCTTAGTGAAATCACATCACAGGAGCATCAGGAGTCTTCTCGCAGGAAGGCTCGTCTTCGGTCTGAATAATAAACATGATGTCTGTGATACTAAAAGCACTAATTTTCAGGCATTTGCAGCTGCGCGTGTGTTATGGCTAAATAGTGGGCCGATCAACCTAGAGTGAAAAACATGCATTGTGTAATAACCCAGACTGTTTGTCACACCATGTACAGACCAAGGTCGCTGCGCAGAGCTTGGGATGGTAACAACAGATTGCTCTTGTGTGAAGCAAGTCTCGAGTCAGCAGTTTGTTTTAAGAAATAACATGTAAACGCAGTGCCGTGTGCAAAAGCAAAAAGATGGCTTTCTAACATCTAACGTGGTTATGCTAACTTAACAATGCCTGTACGTATTCAGAGAGAACTCACTACACGCCCCCTTGATCGAAGCACTATTTAGTAGGCAAGAAAAGAGAGAACGCAGAGTTCAGTTTCGTCAGAGCAGAACAAGGCGTAACCAATCCAAAGGTTCAGAATGAGTTAAAGTCTGAAACGAAAAAATTGAAAAACAAAAGGGGAAACTGTGGTGTCCGGAAAAAAAATATAATCAAATAAAAAAAAACTCAAAACAACCATCAGGGAGAAAGCAAAAAAGAAAAAGGTAAATGCCTCGGCAGGGTGCTGTCCAGGAGCGACAGGCGCCAAGGACGACAGTGCAGTCAATCCATGAATGTATAGGCAGCATATGTGGCAACCGCTTCCAACAAAAAATCATTCGCAGGGCCAGCGAAAGTCTCAGCCATCCAATCCATCAACGAGAAGGAACACACGTGTTCTTCAATCAGCGGAGCTTCCAGCACGATCAGAGGGCACCCGGAATGTTCCTCCAAATAGCTCATAGCCAAGAAGTTGTAGGCAGCTGTAGAGATGTCCCAATTACCCAGGATCCCATGTGCTGCTCCACAAGCCATTATCCGGACACCAGAACAGGTCAACTCGTGAGACACTAAGGGCCTCATTAGTCGATCGAAATCCGGCACCGGAGACACCAGGCTGGTCAAGCACAAATCCAAAGGCCATTCAAAGGGACAATCCAGGCAGTGAAGCACAGGCTGCACGCAGGTGAAGTAGCAATATCGGAAAGATAATCCATATGCCAGGCTTAAAGTCGCCAATGGCAGAGTTTCATAAAAGTCAAGCATCCTATCTCGAAGAAGATGCAGGCGGGACAGGTGCACGTGCGGCACAGAAGGAGCAGCCATTCCGTAGTATGAAAAGGAAAAGCAGCACACCCGCCACTAGTGCCAGAAGCAGCGGAACACCTCCAAAGATGCTCGAGAAAAGTGAATGAAAAAAGCCCGGAACCACACCAAAAATAGTTTGGAAAGAGGTCACGAGACCCGAGCCCACAAGTTTAAAAAAATGAGCCAGGCCGGTCGTGGACGAGGCATTGAAAATAGTTTGGATCAAAGAGCCGAAATGCAGGGGGAGGTCAGTATTCAGAAGCGCCTGTACCGCTGTGCGCGTATTAGCAACGTGAAGGTCGAATGTTTCACGAGATGAAGTCAAAGACACCTCTTTTTGGGACAATAAGGCTCTTATTCTGCTCAACTTGTTGAACTCTGCTTTCAAGGTTGGAATCGAAGGCCAGATGGAAGCATCCAGCCGCCCATGCGGGGGTGGAAAGAGAACATTATTGCAGCAGACCACTTTCTGCGAGACAGTTACTATATACGGGATTCCCACTAACATCCCACAGCAAGCTTCACTATTCAAAATCAAATAACTACCGTTAGCAAGCAGTGTGAAAGAAGGCGTAATCACAGGCACTGGGACACCCCGTAGGATGCATGCTAAGTTCGGTGCTTGTACATTGCATGCGCCGTGTAATTGAATGTGCCTACATACCAAGGAATGGTCAGGTGACGTGGTACATTCCTCGCCCTTCAAATAAACCTCAGTCCCGTCCCTAGTACATCTATACGTAAAGGGGAGGGACCAAACCTCATGTATGAAAGCGGTGCCCAGCGGTTCATATCTACCCAAAGCATAATGTTTCATACAAGACGTAAACTTAAAAAGCGCAAAAGGGAGAGTTATCAATCCGTGGATTAACCACGTAGCTGAATTGATCTCCGCTACAGAAAAAGGCAATGGTTCTAATTTTTCAATATGTAACAATGAAAATGTAGCATCCTTCATGGACATAAATCGCTGCTTGTCAGTAAGGTTAAAGGGACGGAATAACGATGTAGTGTTAAGATAGTCCCAAGGGACTCTCCCTGCCTTTAAAGTCTGCAATGTCCATGCAAACTGCATAACAGAACGCAACTGGTTTTGACCATGATATAACACAGACATATCATCATGCACAATATCAACTACTGATGAAACAATATTATCTAATGTATAAATCCTAGAAGAGAGAGTGCTAATGCTGTTATCTATAACGGCTAAAACCTTTTCCATGTTGGCTTGGTCAATAGCCCTCAATCTGGAAGCCGCCTCAATCTGTGACAACTTCCAGACTTCGTTGTAAATAGCATACGCCCACCTCTTGGTTCTGCCACCCACAGGACCCTTAACAAAATCATTCAAATCTATTTTGTCATGTAATTGTGATAAATGAACTTTGACAGACGCCAAAGTGGAATGTCGCAGCCAAGATTGACATAACTTGCCCACAGAGTATGTAGTTACAGTATGTGACGACTCAAACCGAGGGTCTACGCGTTCCTGAGTATACCCCGGTTTCAGTCCCAGAAAACGTCGTTGACAGATATCTGAACTGCTTTGCCAAATTAACCAACCCTCACCATTAACTTTCGAAATATTGAAAGACGAATTTGAAACTAAGGTTTGCAAAGCAGCAAGGGATAGATCTGTGTGGTTATCCCAATTGGGATAAGCGCCCAGATCCGGCACAGAAGGTGACTTTAATTGTTTAGAAGTAGCCAATCCAAAACAGGTGGTTTGGAAGATGGATGAATTCAAAAATAAAATATGATTTGGTATAAGACAGGCACGATGTAAAGCCTCTGTACCCTGTACCTGCCACGGCTTGGAACCCCAAACCGACTTTAGATCAATAGTAGCCTTCCATACATCATAACCTTTGATTGACAACTCGTCCATAAAGGACTTAGAATAAAGTAGCTTCGTGTGTGTCAGTCTAACCTTTGCGGCAGACTCAGGCAGCACCTTAAAATAAAACGCTGCCGGGTTGGAAACACTGAAATCCGAAAAATATGAGTACTTGTTAACTAGTGTTTGTGAACTTCCGAATTCGGGAGTAGGACAGTGTTCCCATTGGGTAAAATTTACAAAATTTCTAAATGTATTTGCTTTATGCAGGAAATGATTGCCATAATGTTGAAAACAATACTGTTCCGCATAATTAGCCGCATTTTCGTATAAATCTTCAGCATCAAAAGCGGCATAATATTTCAAATCAGAAAACAGTGATTCAATGGCGTGTACATCCCAATCATCAGAACGTATGTTCTGCCTAACCACATCACCCATAGAAACACGAAATACATTAGGTACATTAATGACCTCTGTAGGCCCATGAATTTGGAATTTAACAGCATCCCATGCGATTCCATCCAAGACGGGCCAGGCAGTAATATTCACAAAAGTCTGGTCCCTCTTCATGATGTGGGACGAGGAGTGGGGGGCCAAAGTTCCATTGATAAGTCTAATTGTCGATCTCTCACTCAGATAGTGGCCATCCACAAGACGGAAAAAAACTATCACGAATCCAATGGACATAAACAAAAAAATACTGAAAAGCAACAGCCAAATGTATGTCCAAGGGGCAATCAAAAAATGTCTCTTAAACCAGCTGAAAAAAACAGCAATGTTCGATGGGGGGCTTGAGGACAACGAGTTAGTGTCAAAGGAGTAACGGGACTGTCCAAGCGCCGTAGATTGTAAAACAGGCGAGGGACCACGTGTAGGATAAGCATACTCAGTCTCTTCGGGCAAACCACCAGCCGATGGTATCAACAAGGGATCAGTAACCGATTGCATCTCGATGGCAACATCAGGCAAGGTGTTAGAAGCAAGAGTCAACATTGAATTTCTTTGCATCGTCTGGCATGAAACTGCTGGAGTCATGCTAAGAAGTATCGGCCACTCGCTGAAGTTTGACATTGTCAATAGAGATGTACCTGTTTTCTTTGCGACCAGGAAGTGGAGGTAAAATGACTGTTCTTGTACCCTGCACTCCAAGCACTGGAACTGGTGCACGATAAGAGGGGCCGAACTCCTTCTTGTTCTCCACCTTCTCACGGACCAGATCTCCAACTCGGGGTAGCCAGCCGACTACCGGAACCTGAACTTCAACTTCAGATGTGGAGGGCATGTGTTCCTTCGATAGAGTGTCTCTGGCTTCTTGTAGAGTCTGTAAAACAGCACAGTGATCATCTACGTCAAAGGGTGCGGTCGACGCCGCCATGTCTAGACCATCAAGGTCTGGTACAAACATTCTGATTCCGAAGAGCATCATGTACGGGGTCCGCCCACCCAGAGACCTTCTAGGGAGATTATTAAGTGCACGTTGAACGTTATACAAATGGGCTAGCCAGTTCCGGCCTGTGCCTAAAACACGGGCTGTCAATGATTGCTTTAAGTCACGGTTCATTCGCTCCATCACACTATTACCCTCAGGTCGGTAGGGGGACGAAAATTTGACTAGGACCCCCAAATTTCTCATAGCCTCCTTGTAAGCCTTAGAGGCGAACGCAGGGCCCTGATCAGAATGGAAGGTACCACACGCAAAGGTTCCCACAAAGACACGCAAATCTCTGATGACAGTCCGCGAGTCAGCACTCCTTTGTGGCCATACCCACAGAAAACGTGTGCACGAATCCACTGCAACCAAGATGTACTTGTACGCAGTATCAGAAGAGAAAGGACCGCAGTGATCCAAATAAACACAACCAAATGGTTTATTGGATATGTACAACTGTGTTTGTGATGGGCGCGCAACAGTAGAAGGTTTAATCTGTTGGCAAATGTCACAATCAAGAACATAAGCGCGCGCTTGTTTATATAAACCAAACCACCAGTAACGTTGTTGTAGCAGAGATATAGTGGCTGACACTCCGGCGTGGGCTGACGCCAACCCCTCATGAGCAGCCAGAATCAGTGCGGGTCTGCAGTCCGCGTTGGGAATAATTCTGTCACCAACGTCGTTAATCCTCACTAATGGGACATTATCAGGACTTAAATGGTAAATGTAACGAGAAGGAAAACCCTTCGGGTAATCGCCTCCCTTTTCTGTAGCAGCAATAGCTGCCAAGATGTCATCATCAATCTTACTCTTTGATCTGGTTACTGCTGCCACTAAGTATGTAGCCACTGCTGTTTTTGCTGCCTCGTCAGCCAAGCTGTTGCCGACAGCATGGACACCAAGTCGTTGGTGACCAAGAGTGTGAATAACATTCACGAGAGGGAGACGTTCTTTAAAGTCTGCCACTCGAACCCAAAGCGTTTTATGCTTAATTGTGCCACCTTTTGTGTCTCGATAGTCATTCTGAGACCAGAAGTGTAAATTGTCATTATAGGACTGGACACAGTAGAAAGAATCACTCACTATTAGAGTAGTGACTCGGGGATCAGCAAACTCCAGTGCAAGCACTAGAGCCCGAAGCTCCGCCAATTGCGCGGTACAATCGCCCAATGACTGCGTATGCACTGCATCAGATTGGAATTCACCATTTACGAAAGTACCTACGACAATTGCGCAAGCCGCTGAGTAGGCGTGCTTTGATCCAATTGCGGGCTGCGCAGACCCGTCAGTGTATATGACACAATGGTATTCTTCGAGCGGGCGCAAAGACAGAGGAGCCGGATGAACGAATTCATACTGCAAGAACTCTTGAGTCTGTAATGAGGCATCAAAGATGTAGGTGACGTCTGGCGACGTCAGTGTCGTGGCCCATTGTATCCACCGAGGATGCAAAGCTTTAGAATTTGGTACACTTGCCTTTGTCACCGCTTCTAAGGCAGGATATGGTGTTACAACCAGAATCTGTTTCCCATGTGACAGTGCGCGTTCTTTAAGGATCGCCATCTGTACAGCAGTCAGAACTTTTTCGACCGCGGAAAAACGTAATTCAGCAGAGGTGTACAAGTGGGATTTGTACGCAATGGGGACTGTATCGCCCTCATTAAACGTCAAATACGTGAAACCCACGGCGCCTGGCACTATTCTTATCACCAGGTTGGTGCGGTTATCACGTGTCAGCAAATATTGTGAAGCAAGAAGGTCAGCCTGTAAAGACTGCAAAATTTTAGAATGTTCCAGCTGCCAGCTAGACTTCGAAAATGTGGGTTGTACCAAGGCGTAAAGCGGCTTGATACGCTGGGCATAATCAGGAATGTACGTACGGCCGAAATTCAGAAAGCCCAGCAGAGAGTGTAATTTCTTTAGTGTCGTTGGCGCACTCAAGCATGCGCACTTCTCCAGAAAGTGGGGAGCTAACCCCTTACCTTCATTATTGAGCTCGTAGCCCAAAAACAACACTGTATATTCCGCGATGTGAGACTTCGCAAAATTGAATTTGTAGCCATAGTCAGCAAAACTCACTACAATATTGTCGACTCGAGACAGATGCGGCAACAGCTCGTCATCCGTGAGGTAGATATCGTCAACATAGGAGTATGCCTCGGGGTCTATTCTTTCTAAGAGAGAAACCACGCGAGCGGAAAAGACGCCAGGGCTATTTTTGTAGCCCATGGCTAATCTCGTAAACTGTTTTTGTTTTCCGCCCGAAGTAAACGCTGTCCACTGGCTACTCAGTGTGGACAGGTTATGGCTAAAAAAGCCATTGGAAATGTCAAGTGTCGTTTTAAACCGTTTACGCACGAGACTGTCGACTAGAGCCGAGCTATGTGTATTTTGTACCGCGCAGGTCCGGCAATGGGAGTTTAGGTGCCGGTAATCCAAAACTAAACGGTACGAGCCGTCAGGCTTCGTCACAGTGAATAAAGGGTTATTCATAGGGGACACACATGTTTCAATTACACCCTGATATTCCAATTGTTCAAGGATCGCCGCGACGTGAGGTCTAGCTTCACGACGCATGGGATATTGGGGCTGTGGCTGGGGCATAGACCGCAATGGAATCTCATGGCAGGGGGACAACCGGTCCCAACCCACCTGAGTACGATACACCGCTGGCGCAAGCGCCAGCGCCCACTCACCAGCGTACAGTTCAGCTTGGTCCTTAGGCACCGTGTGCGCAAAGGACGGGAGGATTTTCTCCTCCCCTCTAGGAGCTTCCAAAATGAAGGCTGGGGGCCAATCTGCCTCCGCTAGGAGGATATCATAGGTGGTGGTCAGATTATCCCAAAAAATCCCTTTTATAGTACGTTGTATGTCACCCTCTATTAATAAGACTATTTCATAAAGTCTATCAGGGGGAGCCACTCTGGTATCAGCTGTTTCAACAGTAACCAATACATCAGTTGCTGTCGCCGCCAGAAATGGACGCAGAGCTTGACGGACTATGGTAATTTCTGCCGCGCTGTCCAGTAGCGTCAGCGCCCATGTCCGGTTCTGAAGCTGTGTCCGCACTATCTGAGGCATATTGTGCCGTCAGAGCCGCCACTTTCTTCTTCTGAAACGGGGGTCTTTGTCGAGCAAACTCGTCCTGCTTGCCTTTACCCTCAGTCTGTGGTGGTTGGTCACGCTGTTGTGGAGCACCCCGACCTTTGCCACCGCCTCCGCCACCAGACTGTGTAGCCGATGTTTCCTGTGAAGAACGAGGAGAGCGCGGTTCAGAAACCTGAAATCTATCAGGAGACTTAATAGTAGCACGATCTCGCAGATCATAAGTGCGTTCACTACTTGACTGAACGGGAGAGGCAGGCCGAGAGCCCTGTTTCTGCTGCTGCTTTCCCTGTTGTTTAGTCCGCCAAGGTTGTTTTGGAAAAATTGGCCGACCATCCTTACCAAAAGTTTCTGCCTTACCCTGCTGCTTAGAATCGGGATTTTTGATCACAGGCTTAACTCCTAAAGAGCTACGACCCAAATCACGATATGCTTCTGCAATTATTTTTGCAAATTCCTGCGGCTTGTCCTCTTCAGCAACTTTCTTCAGTTCATTACGAACCTGAAAGTGCAACGCATCACCCTTAAGGTTTCCCATTATCATGGTAGCCACCAGGCCAAAATCTCCGAGGAGCCGCATCCCCAATTCTATCGCAGACTCCGCTCCATGGTCCTCTTGAACCTGTTTAATTATGGAGGGCAGCTGTAACATAGACGGAGTGCCGAAGCACTGCGCGTACGTTGCAGCAAAAATCTTACCCCAGGATACACAATCATCTATATGGGGAACTAAGTCTTTAGGCAAACTAATGGTGAGGATCCTGTGTTTTTCCACAGGAGTTGTATGCGGATAAACCGCCTCTATTTCTATGTCTACTGCCATAAGGACAAACTATACTTCAAGTATTTAGTAGCACAAGGGTTCAATAACCTTTTTAATGATCAAGCTTGAAGGAACCTATATCAATAGAACTAGGTAGGTTTAAATCCGTCAGACTTGTTATCCGGAAACAAGAATGAGGGTGCTGTGGACTAAATGTAAGCACTACTAAGGCGTTTCAACTCATAGACCAAACGTTAGGTGCGCCATGTTGCAGGGATTCTGCCGATACACAGAACTATGCGAAGAACCCCAGGACCTCAGTGAATTGTGGTGTACCAGAAACTCACCTCAGAACCCAGAACCCAGTATCCGGCTAGCATAAGTGTCCCATTCGTTATCCGAGATTTAGCTCGGCGGTCCCAATGAATAGACAACCCAGAACAAGCGACTCAGTACATACTCAGGAATGGTGGGAATCGGAAATACCTGTTCGTATATTATTCTCACATCAGTCCACAACAATAATCAACAGAGACACGTTGTAAATAAAAGGGGTTTATTTTTATAGACCACGTGTCCTAAGATGCAGTACTTTGGCTAATACAAGCAGACAAATGATTAATATCAAAACCAGCAACATAGTTACAATACCATAGAATATAAAAGGGGTGATCATATTATAATGACAGTGGATACTACCACCTTCCCTTTACTAAGAAGCTAATATTATTATTATGCTAATAGAAGGTCTCTTAGGCTTGAATAGGGGACCCCATACCTCAAAGATCAGCTTAGTGAAATCACATCACAGGAGCATCAGGAGTCTTCTCGCAGGAAGGCTCGTCTTCGGTCTGAATAATAAACATGATGTCTGTGATACTAAAAGCACTAATTTTCAGGCATTTGCAGCTGCGCGTGTGTTATGGCTAAATAGTGGGCCGATCAACCTAGAGTGAAAAACATGCATTGTGTAATAACCCAGACTGTTTGTCACACCATGTACAGACCAAGGTCGCTGCGCAGAGCTTGGGATGGTAACAACAGATTGCTCTTGTGTGAAGCAAGTCTCGAGTCAGCAGTTTGTTTTAAGAAATAACATGTAAACGCAGTGCCGTGTGCAAAAGCAAAAAGATGGCTTTCTAACATCTAACGTGGTTATGCTAACTTAACAATGCCTGTACGTATTCAGAGAGAACTCACTACAATGTGCTAGGCTGCAGAGAGGCGATGTGCACCAGCTGTGAGGCTGACTTCTGGACAGTCATGTGTGTTGTTTTGAGGTATGGGAGGAGGGGAGGAATGGGCTTTGGGCCAATTCAGGAAACAATTTGAGGATCAATAGGATATTGTTATTGCCCTGTGTTAACATGTTGAATTGGTTATTCATGTGGGTTAGTCGTTCCTTTAGATCAGTTATGGGCCTAGGTTTTAGCAATGGGAGAGGGGAGTAGTTGAGGTGGGATTTATTTTGAGTGAGGCATTTCAGACACAGCGGACATAATTTAGTGGGGGAAGAGTGGAGTTGCTGCGAGATTCGGATAGCAGCGCCTCTCACTCTGCATTCCGCAAGGTGTGGGCATGGAAAGGGAGGGGTGTGTAGGTGTGGGTCGAGTTGGATTAGGATTAGAGTTGCAGGTATTGATAAGAGGTGGTCTGCTCTTCCAGGTCGGCTCATCTGGAATGCCGATCGCTGGTGGGTGAGGGGATGTAATTTGTCCCAGATGCATGGTGTGGGAAGGTTCCTTTCTGGTGGAGGAGTGGGCAGAGAGAGTTATGGTGGAGGAGCTGTGGTTGGGATGAATTGTGGGACTTGAGTATTTACTATCCTGTGTCAAACCCTGAGGTGGAGGTTGGGTCAGTAGTGGGTGGTTGGTCTTGAGGTGAACGCCGTTCTTTAGTGTCAGGAAAATGTAGTTGAAGTAACGTAGGTTGATGTCATTATCTTGGATCATGATACTTTCATTACTGTAGATGGTTATGGTAGCTTTGCCTTTGAAGGTGGGAGAGTTAGCCATCGTCAGTTTTCAGCCATATGGGATGATGGTGGATTTTGAAATATTGAGGAGGTTATTAGGGTTGTGCACCATTTCGCAAGTCAAGATGTGTGGAAGATCAAGTCCCATGGAGCTGTTGAAGTAGATATCAGCTATTAGTGTTTCAGAGTATTGCTTGATCAGTTTGTGTTTGACATTTTTTGTGACATTAGCTGAGAGATTCGGAGGGTGGGTTATGGTGAAGAAGTTTGCTCCATGGGGTTTCAGGTTACTGGGTAGACTTGAGGTAGGGGATGCTGTGGGAGCTAGCATATTTGTGTCTTCGTAGATCTTGGTAGTTCAAAAGTAGTCTTCAATTGTGTTGCAGCGAGAGAGAAAATCTGACCCTTCATGGTGGTTTTTTGAGATATGGATCCCAAGAAGTTTCCTATTTGGATCATGGGAAGGTAAGGGTGTGAGAACAATAGGGTTAATATATATGTGTTGCTGGAACTTCTATGATAGCTGCTATTCTTGGTGTTTAGTTGGGTGGCGAGTGCCCGTCTAAGATGGCAGCAGCTTTATAAGTGTTAGTCATCTTTCTAATGTTATGCCTAATCCAAGAAGACTGCCCAATCCAAGTTGGATGACGATATTGGTGATTTCCGTGTCTGCTGTTAAAGGTGTTTAGTTGGTTGGAGGACGAGTGCCCTCTCTAAGATGGCTTCCACATCCACTGTTTCAGACCTCTTTTAGTTGTAGCCATTGTGTCAGTCATTTCAATAATAGATTTAGTATGCCTTCTCTACCGTTGCTGCCCCCTTGTGCAAGTTGTCAAGATGGCCCCCTAGAAAGTGGGGAGGATGGGCCCCCAAAACCCATCCGATGTATTTTTGCAGTTTATTTTTATATAGCGCAAACTCAACCTGAAGGTATTGGAGCGCTTTATATGAGCAACAGTTATGTTACACAAGGACACATTCATTGTTGTACAGCGGGGTCCAGCCCCAGAAGATTGGCATCATCGTGAGTTCTACCTGAGGTAGCTACAACTTACGCCCCAGCAATGCACTGCTTATGACCTCACATATTACATAGCTCATGACAACATCATTGACATCACTGATGACATCTCAAGTGTAAAGGCATGTGCGGTAAAGACATATGTGTGTAAAGACTTGTGTGGTAAAGGCAACGTGAGGTAAAGGTATTGCATGGTAGAGGATGTGTGGTAAAGGCATTGTGTGGGAAATGCTGTGTCGTAAAGGCTGTTTCCCCTTATGATTACTCAGTCCAAACAGAATCAGACAAGGCAAACCTTTCTATATATTACAGCTCATTAGCATCAGAAATATTCTGAAAGATGCAGATGGAAATAGATGGACCTATTTCTCTCCATTTGAATTCTTATGGAGTCGCTCTGTCCAATTCCTGTGTCCCAATTTGAACTCACTTCTCATTGGTTGCTTTGTATAATGAATATTAAGACTTGAAACATAGTGAGATGGGGGGTAGGAGGAGGAGGCTGGGGCTTCTCTGCATGTGGTGGATTCTGTTACCCCCACATTGACACTGGAAAGTGGCCTCTTGATTGATTGAATGACTGAGTTGTGGTGCGGTCCATCGCTGGGCGATGTACGTGGGAAGGAGCAAACAGAGTCTGCACAGATTGCAGAATGGATTGTGAGCTTGAGTAGAGACCAGAGGGATGAATGTAGGTTGCTTTGCTGTGAGTCCCCTAGCTATCACTGTGGAACAGATGGGTCACATATCTGTCTCGGCAGAGTCGCTTACACTCACTGCCCCATGCATGCATTACACTTACCCCCTGCCCAGGTGGGATGGTAACTCACTCAAGAGCTAGGAGAGCTTCGCCCATATGCATAGTGGGTTCCTGCCCACTGCTCAAGAATTTCTTGGGAAATACTGCCCAGTTGCCAGTCACTGCCAAGTTTGTTCTCATTGTTATGTTTTTGTTCTGCGCATAATTCGCTCCTATGGGAGCTGTCCTGTTTGTTGTCCATAGCGATGTATGCTTTGCAGTGTCATTCTGGAGTCGAGCACGGGGACAAAAATTGAGGCTGCTGTAACAAACGGCACTAACAACCTGTAACGCATGTGATTCTAATCCCGCAAGTTGTTTTTTTTATATTAACTCAGCAGCCGGGAGAGTCTTGGCAGAATACGCCTGAGGTCTTGAAACATTGAAGGCATGATCAGTTCTACTTGTCCCTCGCTAATCTATTGCCTTTCTCTATTTTTGACTGAAATCAATTATTCCAAAAACTTTATGCACTGGGTTGCACATAATGCAATGACTGACACGTTGTCAGACATGGGAATTTGATAACATCAGCTCCTGTAGCTCTACATTAAGGCATTAAAACAAGAGTAAAAGTCATACCTATGTTTTCAATTGGATCAACTTAGTTTTGCATCTAGTTTTATATTAGAGCTGATTACAATCTGAGGTCAAATAGCGCGAGCTTGCTAGGATTTTGAGCTGTTGTACAACCAGCCTATCACTTCTGTCATTAAGGAGTGCATATAATCAAGAAAGTGTATAAAACAGGATTAAAAGTAATTTGTGCACTTCATTCAAAATGATGTTGAAAATATTAGTCATTTTCTTGAACTAAGTCTTTGCCAGCTGGGCACACATGATTAGTGCGCTATGGAGTCTTAGAATCCAATTTAGCAACAAACCCTAAGAAGTCCATTTACAAACATTTTTGCATATGCTGCTAACAAAGTAACCTGATAGCAGATATTTCCATATTCTGATTGAGAGACTAGGAGTCGGGACATTGGCAACGTATATATTTACTCCTCTAGACATTGCTGGCATAAATCTTCAAACAGAAAAGGTAGGGAGTGTTTGGGAGTGGGTGCTTCTCCGACCACCGACACACTCCTAAGATTGTACGTTTTCACAGACACTTTGCATGTCTTTAATGTGCGCAGGAATAAATAAGTGCCTTTTTAGGGTGGGAAAGAATTGGTAAACCCCTGTATTTTGTGCTTATGTGGGACATGGACTTTAACCCTATGGATAATAAAAAGGGTAAAAAATGTGCCTTGTTGGCAATCCACTGAACCTGGCATAGCAGTCCATGACCGATCCAGGAAAAGTATAATTATCTTAAATGTTTGCACTGATGTCAGTCCTTAAAAATGACAAAATGTACACAAATCTTACAAATACATCAACATTGCCAACATCAACACATCTTTTAAGAATCGTGTATGAAAAACAGCCATATGTGTCAATAAAGAGTTTCGGTCACACTAAACTGTTATTGTATTTCTGTATAGCTAACGTCCTAAATTTTACTTTTCGTAACCATCTTTGTTGGTTTTCCAGCAAAAAGTACAAACAGATGATCAAGATATATTACCAACTTAAACCCTATTGGAAGATATTCTCGATCCAGTTGGGATGCTTTATTTCTTAAATATGACGTAAGATGTATAGATATAGATGTAGAGGATTTTTTTTAGCACAGATGATAGGGTGTTACTATTTCCTTCAGTTGATTTTGCCTCCAGCGCACACTCCTTGAATGGAATACTGAGCTTGTTTGTGTGCTATGTGAGGTGACTCCTTAGCCTTCTGCTTGTTTGATGCATCTGCAACTAGATACTTTCATTTGATTGTGAACGATTTATCTGCAAACACTGTTTGGCATTGCATCTTGTACCAGTAGCACAACAGCGTAAGTGCTTTGGAAACCAGAGATACTATTGTACACTACAAGTCAATAAAGAGAAGATCATCTTTCCTCCTTCAAGGACCATAATGAGCTCTGTATAAAAATGTGCAAGTGGATACTCTTTCAACCATAAGAGTTCCTAAAGGTATACTTAATGAAGACGCTAGATCCATACAAGAGAAATGTAATTATGCAGAGCTTGTGATATCTTTTTATTAGATCAGGTTATGAATTACATAGAGAGTGCATTATTTTCCCTGGAGACTCTGATGTCTTCTGCTGGTTCACTGAATGAAGTAGGCATCCATCTCTTTGTTTGAGAAGCAGGCCATATTTTTCCTATGTTAGCTTCTATGCTAGCTACTTTTTGTGTGACACATCAAAACAAATGTACCCCACAATATAATATTGAAAGAGGGTAATTCACAATAAAATACACAATCATTTTCCCAAAAAATAAAACTGGGTCGTGATTATAAATCTAGACAAAATAACGATATGTGGAAAAATAAAAATAATATTTATATTTAGTATATAAGTTTTACACTCACATTTAACATCATTTCATCAATTGTCAGTCTTTCAAATGCTCGTCATCTTGCTATATAATTACATATAGTCATTGACCTACACTTCACAACTCAAGCTTAATAATAAATAAATAAAACAAGTAACAAGCATGCGGTAAAGTTCAAAGTTGTACTTTTATGGACGTAACAACATGAATAACTTCCAAAACCTCATGTGTATAAAATCCTCACCTCCAACTAGAGAAAGGTCCTGAGTACAATATGACAGTTCCAGCTGATTTTTGACTGACATAATATTAATCATGTTTAAAGCGTTTTTTAAGTTTTTGGTTAGGAAATTGATAGTGTATTTTAGCTAATTGTTATGAGCCATATTTGGAACTACCTTCTTATGAAGAGAATGGATACCTATGGGTATTGTTATGTCTCTAGGATAAAAGCCACGACGAGTGCATGGCACTTGTTTCTTTTATGATCTGTGTAGCGTGTAATGGTGTTCACACTTTCCCACGTGAGGGGCAATGAAATTCAAAGATGTCTCAATATGCTTTCTGAAGTGTGAAATCAGTATCCTTACTCCCATAAGAGTTGGTCATTACATTTAGGAAAGCAAGCTTCAAACTGCATAGATGACGCGATTGCAACTTCAACACAATGCTCACCAATGCTTTTTGTCCCTATCCTATATATTTTTATTTTGTTTTTCAATTCTAAGTGTGCAAACTTTCTACTAAGTGTAACATTTATTTTAATTAAAACTCTATTATTTTTTATAAAAAACGAAATGAAGAAATAATCAACCTAGATTAGTTATGAAAATACTATGAACAAAACTCAGAGTTTAATTACAGGCTTTAATTGTTGAATCTCTGAAAAACTGCATAGTATGAAATACATTAAAAAAATATATATATTACGTTGTCAGATGGATTTTCCAATCATGCCAGCTTAGCAATTTTTGTTAACATTTGACTGTTCTAATGGTAGCGCGAGATACATTTTAAATCTATCTAATTATGTTTTCAATTATAAAATATCTACCATTTCACTCATTGGTAAAATCGATATCTTGAAACAATCCATTTTGATTAACATGTTAACATATTGTAAGATTTTGTTCATGTGGCCCTCTTCTATAAATATATTTATCATATACACAAAATAAATGCCCTGTCACATGCCATATCTGAATACCATCATTGATACTTTATGAAAAAATCGAAAGGATTGTATTTCATCTATTATTTTATAGGCGGATCACAGAAAATGTCTGTTGTTGTGTACCAATGCATTTGTGCAATTATTATGTATCATGTATCTTACTTTTCTCTCATCAGTTGTGTAGTGGCTGGAATACCATAAACTTCGTCTCCTCTCTGCCGTGAAAGGCGGTGAGGTGCAGTCTTCTTCTTTTTCCTCTTCCTCTTTACCATCTTGGTCTTCATCTTGTGGCTGTAAATAAAAGCACATATCCGTTAAATCCATTAAAAAGCGAATTAATGTGATTAGAAGCCATAGATCCTTGGATATCTGTGTTGGACTGCTGAACTTATACCACCATAATGTCAAACTCAAGGGCATGACTCATGAAGCTTTTCTGTGAGTAGCTACTAGAACACATCAATTGCATTCAGGGCCCAGAGTTACTTGTACCTTCCTCGGTCTTGAGTGGACCATTGACCTTCTCTGTACTTCCCCATTTTGTTGTTTTTGATCTGCTGTGGGTGTCTGAATATTTTGTAATTAAAGCACAGCTGACAGACATCTTAGGATATTTTAGTAGTTCCTGGCCTGAGCTCAAACCTCTCAGTTACATCTAAATGCTCCCCTCAGCCTACTGGTTGAGCCAATCTGGTGGTGTAAAACTGAACCGGGAGAGGACACAATGATGAAGCATGCCACAGAGAAATATGTGGGTGAGAGTCCTTTTTGGAAAAACAAGAATGTCCCCCTCAGATCTATTATAAAACATTGTCTAGGAAAATCTCTCCCTAGTGTTATTGAATTAGAAGCATTTGGGAATCTCCTCTGTATAGTTTTCCTCTCTCCCTATTATTTGAGTGGTGATTCCAGCAGGGAGACACACCATGATGGATTCACCTGCAGTTGTCTGTTGTATACACTTGTAAGTCCCACATGAAGATGGGTGCAGTTCCAGACTGCATTCATTCTTTAGGAGGCCTTGTGGGTCTTCAGAGCCCTCCTCTGGGTTTAGCGCACTGTCATGTGATATGGATGGACACCCCTGACCTCTGTTAGGAGGGAGATCAGGGACATTCCGACCGGGACGTATGCAGTGTGTATCTGCATTTCCCTACATTGTGGCATACCCTGATAGTCCCCACCCACGACTTTCCATATGATTTCTTAAAGGGCACGGGGTAAGTAGGATCTAAGGCATATTAATTCAGCATCATCTCAGCATGGAACACGTAGAGTACCTCCTGCAGGGGGTTCCCGACCCGTGCAAGGCTTCATTTATCTGCTACATTGAGATGAGGTCATGTACACATTAAAATGAAAGAATGCATTCTTTCAAATATGCAGGGCCAGCAAGAGTGGATGAACATTTCCACAGAAGGCGTTCACCTTTCCCATTTGGTAATATTTTTTGTTTTTGTTTTTATTGGGTTTTATGTTATATAAAAGAGCATAGAGGAAAAAAGAAACTTCACAGCATCTCTTTGCATCACAAATGATAATCGTGTATACATATCATCAATAAGGGAGTTGAAAAGTCACCTTCGGGCAGAGGTTGAAGACATGAGGACAGACAGAACCAGCATATCAGGATAAATCCTACTGTGAGCATGCTGGATGAAGTGAAGAGGCAGCCTCAGCAGATCGCAGCAGATAGGAATGAAACGACTTGCCGGGGACTAGTTGGCATAGGGAGGCCCCAAATTTGCATTTGGCTTCTGAGAATGTGTAATCAGTCATATATATATATATATACAGGAACCCTTTTGTTCAAAAGAGGAGGGTACAAGAGGTTGCGGGGTAGGCAGGGTCAGCTGGCCTCCAACCAACATATAGCACACAACAAGAAGCTACCCTGACTCAGTGTCTGATTCCTAGTACAAGATGATGCACATTATGCCGATGAATTAGGTGGTGCTGGGCATATCAAAAAAATGTATGGACTGGCCTCACACACCACCAGGTGTCATGCTTCATCATCTGCTGTCCGGATGAGTACTGTGATAAACCACAGACCCCGGCTACAAATAGGAAACACCAAAGACCCAGACCGACCCCGATGAACTGGACCTTCCATTCAGGAGATGAAAGGAGCAGCAGTGAAAGCGTAGACAAGGGAAGACCAGGGGAAGGACCTTGTCAATTCTATTAAGAACCACGATTACCCCCGCCACTGCCCCCCTTCGGGTATTGGCAGCAGCCTTTTTACCCACAAGGTTTCCCATACCAACAAGGACCACCGCCTTTTTTATACAGAGGCCGTACCCGCAGAAGAGGACAGCAAAAGGACCAGAGACAAGGCGCCAGAGTCCACTGGGAAGACCAGACACCAAATATAGTGGTGATGAGAAGCAAGGGAAGAGAACAAGGAATTAGCACCAAATGTGGTAAACCTGAGCAACCACACCTTGACGCCAGATGAAGAGAGCATTCTCGCAAAAGTGTTAGGCTTTGCACCCACGCCCAAGAATGACCTTTCACCCTCTGTACCAAGTTGGCCCAATTCTTCAGAAAAATTAAATTGAAAGACTTCTTCGAGGGAAAAGAACATGTCTGGGAACAACCGACCAACAGCATGGGTCTGAGAAAGAAATTCACTTTTGTACCCCCCACCCACGCTGTTCCTTGCCATATCCAGGCTTTTGAACAAGCAGTCCTGAAAGAAATAGATGCAATCAATTGTACAGAAAAACAAGGGATTTCAAAATCTGAAGCGCGGTGAGAAGATAGCATTGGAGAATGTGAAGGCAAACAGCAATCTGGTTTTTAAGCCGGCGGATAAAGGGGGAGCGATGGTTGTCATGGACCAAGACAAATACCATGCAGAGTGCATGCGCCTCCTATCAGATGAAGACCGCTATGAGGTCACGACAAATGACCCAATGTCTAGACTCTCCACTAAGATCAAAGCATAGTTGAAGAGGGGATTGCCAACAATTGGATCACTAAACACGAGGCTGAATTTCTGGAGGGTAATGCCTCATGGACCCCAAAGTTCAACACCCTACCAAAATCCACAAGAACAAGGATCCACCACTGGCAAGACCGATTGTGTCGGGTGTCGGCTCAGTACTCGAACCCCTCTCGCAGTTTTGCCACTGGTTCCTCAAACTGATTGTTCAAACATCAACAACTTATCTCAAAGACACTAAGGATGTATTATGTCTACTCAGAGACATGGAATTTGACCCAAGAGAAGACGGGTTGATCTGTACATGAGCATACCCCAGTGACGTACTCTAGCCTCTAGTTGTGGAGCACATACTTCAAGAGAAGGAATGGGACTTCATCACCCCGCGCAGTTTCATCATGGAATGTGCAGAGATGGCTCAGACAGAAAACGTCTTCGAGTACAACAATACCATATACCACCAGGTCAGAGGCACGTCTATGGGAAGCACTTTTGCTCCCAGTATGGCGTGCCTCTATGTACACCAATTTGAGGTAGATTTCATCTACCAGCAGGAAAACCCCTTCAAACAACAACTAAAGTTGTGGGGCCGATACATCGATGACATCCTCATCATCTGGCAACGGAACCACCAACAAGCTACCTATTTCTGCGATTGGCTCAACACGCGAGACGAACACCTCAAATTCACGTACAACATCAACAAGAATGGAGCAGTGTTTTTGGACCTCGTGATTACCCTTAATGAAGAAGGGTTAAGCACGATAGTGCACAATAAACCTACTGACAAAAACAGCCTTTTCATGTACGAGAGCTTCATCCCAAAGCACTAAGACAGAATCTAGTGGGCCAATTCCTCCGCATGAGGAGGAACTGCTTTTTGTTGGAAACATACGACCATCAAGCCCAAACCCTAGAAGACAAGTTGATCCAATGCCATTACCCAAAGAAAATGGTCACGAAGGCTAGAAAAAGAGCCCGGAACAACAATCGAAAGAGTGAGAAGATAGTATGTGTCACGACATACACCCCGATTTCCATCTAAGTCCAAAACATCATTCGGAAACACTGGCTTATACTGAACAGGGCAGGAAAGCAATGGACCGCACCAATGTTTGCGTTCAAGAGAAATTTGAACATTTGGGATGCAGTTGTTCACTCCAAGGTTACACCACTCCCACCACAGACACAAACCACATTGTGGGATCCGAACAGACCCGTTGGCCACTATCCTTGCGGAAATTGCATAGCATGCCAATTTACTAATCAAACTAAAGAGGTCGACATCAACACAAACAGACCATGGATTTTGAAGAGTCTGACCAACTGTAACAGTGAGAATGTGGTTTATCTAATAAAGTGCCCCTACAACCTTCTATATGTAGTCATGACACTACGTAAAGTAAAGGTCCGGATCAACAAACACCGGAGCACCATCAGATGTAAAAAAAAACCACAAAGCTCACACGACATTTTATGGAGCAAGGACATTGCGACAAGGACCTTGAGTGGGTTGTATTGGAAAATATGCACTCTGGGAGTCCCAACATACAAAGAAAACTTCACATTCGGGAACAGAGGTGGGTGTACCGCCTTAAATCAAGTGACCATGGGTTAAACGATGAAATACCATGGCTACATATGAAGTAGTTCCATATGACACTGTGACGTTATTCCACCTATACATTCTATGATGGGTACAAATACAGTCCTGGACTAACCAATATTTCAGACCAGAGACCAACACTGGTTGGCATGTGTGAACACACAAAAACCCCTCCCCCATTTGTAAACACTTGTTTACAGCAGTGTACTTCTGGTCCCCTATGTTCATTCATTCCAGCTTTACATCCAATTATGGGTGCAAACACAGTATCAATCATTTCCTTCTACTTTATTGTCCCTCACGTTTAGGAGTTTTTGAATACAGCAACGGAACACTCAATGTTTCCTGCTCCTTCTCAAATAATGAAACACATGCGCTGCAACATATTCATAGCTACTACCGTGTCTATTTTTTCAAATTAACACGCTCACACTGGGGAGTGACATTTCGGCTACTGTTACTCAACGTGAAATCACACTTCGCTCCCTCTGTACTATTTTAGGGTAATTAAGACACATGCGCAGCAATCGGTACACTCAAGTACTCGCATGCGCATGCATGGTTCCAAAACCACTGAGCTGGATCAGAATGCTCCCTTCATTCCTGATAGCCTCACTCTGATGACGTTTAGATTAGGCTTTCTCATGAGGACAATGGAAGTATGATGCATTATCGCAGCGCCTGACAATGGAGTCCCAGGTGCAATTCATTCATACGTTAATGAGCCAATTACTCACCGGACCACACGTATAAATACCACGCTGCCTCCCCAAGCCTTTCACCAGTAGGGAAGCGACGAGGAAGCACCTTAGGAGTAGTAAGGGGTTGAATGGGTGTTTGATTGAGATACGTGGTTGTACAAGCCTCAACTATGTATAAGAGTGAATGCATTGCTGAACCATCATTACGCATCTCTCTAACTTTCACCTTTTTAATTTTCTTTAAATTAATTTGGTATTCAGAGTTTGACTTCAGGGGTCCCTCTACTCCTCCCTTCCTATGGGACATCCCTACACCTTTAATAGGGTAAGAGTGTGAGCTGGTCTGACAACTATTTTTTTCTTTAAGCACCACATATGCAGTGACACGTGTGCTCACTACATGCACTTTAAATGTACCTCGTGCATGTGTTCTCGTCTTATTCCTTCCTAACCAGTATGAGTGTATTTTACTGTTTCGCTTATACTGTGATATATAATTTCTTTACAGGTGTTCCGATAATGTCATGGTAGAGTTGGACTAGAGCCAGCCTACGTGAGTAGATTCATCTTTGTCTCTTAGAGACAGGATAGGAGCCCTTTTATTTAGGCCCTGATGAATTCCATGGACCCTTCTGGCCATACTGGCAGAAACATGTTGACAACACAGATGGATATCGGGTACTAAACCCCCTAGTCTCCACCATTACTTTTAATATCGAGCACGTTCTGCACAATTAAAACTTCATGCAGGCCGTACATCGATTTTTAACATCACTCACTCACTTATTCAACAGGGGCCCCCACTTAGTTATAGAAGTGCCTCCCTGTCTCCAGGTGTAGGGCCGCCCTTTTTCAAACGTGGTTTTTAAAGGGCAAGGACAGACGATGATGAAGCATGACACCTGGTGGTGTGTGAGGCCAGTCCATAAATTTTTTTGATATGCCCATCACCACCTAATTCATTGCCATACAGTGCCTCATCTTGTACTAGGAATCAGACACTGAGTCAGGGTAGCTTCTTGTTATGTAATGTGTAATTAGTACATGACATGAATGTGGTATTTAAGAAGGAAACCGAATGACCAATGTCAACTCTGGTGATATACGCAGTGAGGAGGAACATCTTGGGTGGCGCATCAGGAAATGTTGGGGAGGGCCGCTCTGGTCGCCAAGCGCAGTCTATGATAACTGAAAGTGACCAGTGGAGTGGCATGCCTGCAGCACTGGAAATCCTGCAATAAGATAAAGGTTTTTGAGGCACTAATCACACAGGACAAGAAAATAGTCCCCTTTGACCATTTTGTAAATCAAAACGGCTGGCTCACTCGCGCCGGTGCCTCCCCCAAGGCTCAGGAGAGTTTGGTGGCACCGACGGATAGGTGAGTTGGACATGTTAGGAGTTGTTGTTGTATAGATTAAGATGTGGACACCTAGAGAGCGTTTTCCTTTAGGGGGTCTTTTGAATGATTAAACACACATTTTGTAGGTTAATTCCTATACATAGAGATAAGAACATTGTGTCTAAAATAAGATAACACACATTTTTATTTAATATTGAGACATAAGATCACTGTGTCTAAAACAAGAGAAAACAAGAGAAAACAAGATGAGGTGTGAGGGTTGGCACTTTGGGGTGCTGGGTAGGGCTGGGGGTAGTTCGCGAAGTAGCACTTCGCGAAGCTACGCAAAGTGAAGTTCGCACTACGCGAGCTACGCGTAGCACTTCGCGAACTGCGTAGTACCTTGTTCACACTGTGCCAGATGTCGTTTTCAATGATTGCACAGTGCGGACAAGCAACCGGCACTGTGCAATCATTGAAAATGGCATCTTGCACAGTGCGAGCTGTAGTTTTCTGCTGCTCGAGTAGATTTTTACTCGAGCTTCAGCTTTCTCAACACGAACTGGTAGTTTCTCATCGCGAGCGGTCGCGAGCATACGCGACCACTCGCAATGAGTAACCTGACCTCCTCGCGTTGGGAATCTCGCCAGGAGGTTTATTTTCCATGCTCGCGAGCGCCAACTTGAAGTTGCTGATCGCGAACAAGGAAAAAGTCTCACCGGGATGTCATTTTGCTTGCTCGCGGTCGCCAACTTGACGTTGAGGACCGCGAGCAAGCAAAAAATGACCGCAGCACTACGCAACACTACGCTACGCGTGTTCGCACTGTGCTACGTGCAGTTCGCGTAGTGCGAAGTAGCGCGAACTTCGCAAACTACGCGAGCGTAGCGTAGTGCCTTGCCCAGGCTTAGTGCTGGGTTGAGAACTGATGGTCTCTCTATTATTTAACTATTGTGGACAGGAGTGACAGGTATAACAGGGTTATTCGTTGGGCTTCATGGTTAATCTACATATAGGTAGATATTTGACGCCAGCCTTGTTTGCACTCTTTTATCCACAGTGCGGGGCCTCGGATACCTGAGCATGGTCCAGGTGAGGTGAGGTCCAGTCCCCTGTCAGTTTGGGTGAGAAATAAGGAAAATTTTTCTTTACAAAGTTTGATTCAGAGAACGTACGTATTGACGAGATTGTAGAAAGTTTTTCTAAAATAAATGATTTATGGTTTTTCAGATGTCCTCCAGAACCAAACAAGACAAGGAGGATTAATATACAACTCTGGCTACAGGTTGTATTGTTTCTAATAAATTCACTTTATTTTTGATTATCACATGAACTGCGTTCAGGGATAATATATTTAATTTTCACAACATTTTTGTGACAGTAGCAGCAATTTAAGAGCAGTGGCCCTGATGAATGCCGAGGGTCTGTTAGCCCGATAGGCAGAAAAATGTTGGCCCGATTTACGACAGTTATTTGTTTCACACTGTCGCTTGCGCTGTTCTAATTTTTTAATTAGGGGATGTGTCTTGTTCTTTATTAAAATTAGTTGGTATAGACACATCACCTTATCTTAACATCACTACACTTTTTGTTTATGTTGCACTGTTTTCTTATTACCATGAACCATCCATAAGAAATTGGTGGCTAATAGACCAGCTGTGGATTTGATCCAGTGTCAAAAGTTTTACTGCCAGGCGTACGGTCCTGATGATCAAAGGGCCTGCCTACGTGCAGTCTGGACGACCACATGATAGGATTGATCACTTGGTCGGTTTGATGGTTATCCTATAACTTGGATCATTTTTACCAGTTGTTCTTTTGAACCAGCAATTACTTCTACTTTCTTGCATACACGCGTTTTCTTTTTCCTTTTTATAGTTATCAGTGACTAATGCACTCGGTGACATACTTTATAGACTTGTTACTGTGGTCAGGCACACTGACTTATAGACCTCTCTGGTTTTCTGGTTTTGCATATAGTTGTGTCTGGGGAAGTAAACCATGAGGAGGTCTTTAAACATTTGTTCCCTCTGACCCTCCATTCTTTGTTGTGTTATGTATAAGATAAAGGTGCCATCAACAAAGAAATCGCTGATCATCGTCTGCCCCATTGTACGCGACAGTCTCTTTACTGTTATTTCGCTAGTGGTGGGGAGCATGGGATTGAAAGTAAGGGTCAGCAAAGGGGAGTACCACATACACAGATCAAGCAGTTTCACCAATTTCCACCATGCCCGACAAGTTGAGGCAACCCCGTCGACATCGCCTCTCACCTTCGTGGTGAAGCGGTTACTCTCGCCAGGAGAAATGGCCTGCGAGCGATGGATTGTTCAACTCTAACATGTGGCACAGTCACCCGGGATGTGGCCGAACATTTCAAATAGTGTGCCTGTGCAATTAAATAATAGATATAAAAATGTGGCATAACGGGTCCACCTGCCTCTAGAGGGTGGTGAGCGCCTCATAAAACATATTATTGGTTGGCCCCTGCCTCATATGAGCCAGAAAATGGCCTGCTCCATTGTTTAAAGAAGTGCAACGATAGGTGTACATATATGTTAGCAAAAAGATACATGAATGTTGGTGATATTACCATCGTAATTCGGTATATGCGCCCCATCATGGAGAGGAGCAGGCAGACCCATCTGTCAACACACGTCGTCAACTTGTCAATCACAGTATCAAAATTCATCATGCTCAAATCATCATGATCATGAGTCACCCAAACTCCTAGATATTTACCCCTATTAGGACTCCACTGTCAAGGATAGTCCAGTGGGCTAGCAGAAGAAAAATCTGTAAGTGGGAAAACTTCAGACTTGTATCAGGTAAGTTGTAACTATGATTATCCTCCTAATCGCACAATCTCTCAAATGATGGGGGATAGATTGTCCTGAGGACATTTAACAAATAATGTCACATCGCCTGCATAAAGCAAGAAGATGAATGAGCCATATCTGAGGCACAAGCCCTGATGTGCCTGCAGCTCTCTCACAAATCAATCCAGCAGCTCCACTGCTAAAGAACAAATCAGTGGGGGCAGCTCTTGCTAGTCCCCTGGCAACAGAGAGGGAACTGGAATAGTATTTATTTACTCTGACTCTGGCTGCAAGGGTGTCAAGTAGTAATTGCCCAGTCCCATCCGGTGGTGACTGTCACCATGAACAGCCACTCCAATTAATTAAATTATTTTCTGTGTCAAGGAGACCCGCTATCGCTAGATGCTGCAGGTTGACTCTTTGTAGAATTGCCATCAGCGTTCGAAAGTTAAAGGCAGCCCATCTCTGGGTAATGAATCCAGCTTGCTGGAGGCGTTGTGCCAGGAGTTTGGTTAGAATGTTGTATCAGTATTTAGCAGAGAGAGAGAGAGAGAGTGATCTGTGAAAAGAGCATTAGCTGGGGTCTCTAATTGGTTTTAGCAATACCGTGATCGCTGCCTCCATTATGGTCGGAGGTAGACATCCCCTAGTGATAGAAGCACTGTACACATCCATGACACGCAGTGCTAGCAGTTCTATATATTCTGTGTAGCAATCTACAGGAAGCCTGTCACCAACTGGAACATTTCCACTGGGGAGGTTCATTATGGCTTTTTTAATGTCCTCAAGAGTTATCTGGGAGTTCAGTATTTCCCTGGCCACACCATCAATTCAAGCAAGAACTACCTGGTCAAGATAGCCCTCATGGTAGGCACTATCATGACGTGCTAGAGGAGTATATAGGTGTTAATAGAACTGTCAGTATTCTGCTAGGATATCAGCCTGGTCTGACATTGTCCCTGCACTGTCTCGTCAGATACTGGGGATCCCCTCAGACACTCGTTCCCTTATAGTGACCCAAGCGAGACTGTATTCCGTCAAAGACTCCTGAGTCTGCACCAGAATCACTATATTGTTGGAGGATATATGGGCATTTTCTAATGATCTAAGTACAGATTTGAGGTGATCCATACTATTGCTAATTGACTTAAGAACACCAGCATATTAGACATACATATTCCCCAAATATAAGCTTTAAAAGCTTCACCTAGAATAGTTACTTCTTCCGCTTAGTTTTCATTTAAGATAAAGAAGCTAAAGAGCTAAAGAATTTGACAATGGCTGCCCCAACTTCAGTTCTAAAGACAGTGTCTCACAGTTCTGTACATCTCAACCGCTAGCTATAGAATCACAGAGGTGGTATAGGAGGTTAACATAATGGGGAAATTCTCAGATAAGATACGGGGGAGTATCTTAGTGGTGGATGGCATGGACATTAGCAAATGGGAAACAAACCACATATTGAGTCTAGAGGCCATATTATACACGGGGCATGATATGAGCTCTAGACTCAGTAATTGGTTTCTGTGGTCCAATATTTACCTGGTGCCTCATTTAAAGAGGGAGAAGCTTCTAGATATTTCCTTTTGAATTGCACAGGTTTCCTGACTCTCTTTCTTGGCTCCAGACTAACTACAGGGGTATGCAATCCATTGTGTGAAGCCAGGACACAGCCTTTTCAGGTGTAAGTGGGGCTCTGTCTAACTCTGCCCTCCCATCCTGCCAGAGATGGCCCATTCAGGCACAACTAAGCTCTCTATTGTGTGTCGCTGTCTAGGAGGAATACACAAAGTCTAAATGCCAACTACACACAGTCATGTGACCCAGAGACAGACAGCAAACGCCAAATGGCTAAGGCAGGAGAATGCCAACTTTCTAAAAATTGCATTTTCAAAATTGTAATTAAAAATCTGACTTTGGCATAAAAGAGGGTTTCTCATTACAGTGCCAAAGATACCAAACATGCACTGTTTATCTGTGCCCATTTGGAAGTTACGGATTATCAAATGTAATAAGGTAACTCCACTGTTATCCTGTGGGAGAAGCACGCCTTGCAGTACTGAAAAACAAATTTAAGAGTTTTCAATACCAGGGCATGTAAAACTTAATGTTACATATCCTACTTTTTAAATACATTGCACCCTTCCTTGTGAACTCTTTGGGACCATCCTGGGGGTGACATATTTGTATTGTCAGTCAGTCAGTCAGTCAGTCAGTCAGTCAGTCAGTCAAATACTTTTATTCGATTAATAAAAATCAAAAAAAGACATAACAAACAGAAAATCACATAGGATACAGGACAAAAAGTTCATCAGCTACAATAATAATGACATTGTCAAGATTAAAAAAGGATTGAAGTGAACATATTTCATAGGTCCAGTTCAAAGTTAAAAAAATAAATAAAGTACAGTAACATAGATGCGATAAAAAGTCTAACAGGAATTGAGACTCCATAGATAGAAACCACCAACCCATTCACATCAAAGCAATCATGTTATGTCTTAACCGTGCGCTAACACGCTTCTTGTTTATACGGACAGCCGCAACTAAAAAACTTGCTACATAAAAAGCAATGGTAATGCTAGGTAAAAGTTGCAGAAACAAGAGCGCTGGCCGGACTTGTAAGAAACTAGCCCCTTTGAGAAGAGGTAACAGGTATTTTTTCCTAATCTGTGCATAGTGCTCGCAGAACATAATGAGATGTAGTGTATCTTGAATAGAAAAGTTATCGCAATCACATGGGGTTGCATTTTCAGGGGTAGCCCATGTGGGATACAGACCAAGCACAAGATGTATCAAGTTTAAGCAAAATTTGATTAGGAGAAACCTGTGAAAAGGACTGGTTACAAAGGCCAGATAGGGTTCCAGACCAGGAACAGTTAGGAGCACATAGTTCTTTCTAACTAATGGCTTTTTTAGTTCCAGGTCCTCCCTCTCAGCCATCAGTCGAGTGACCAGAGCAGTCTTAATCCCTATAACATCTTTCTTGTTGATACATTCAGGGGAATTAAATAGCTCTGGTCTACCCACTATTGCCAACATCTTTTTAACATAAGCCAGCCAGGGGATTCTATGGGCTCTGTCCAAGGCTAAACAGTCCTTAAGGATCAGGTGGTTTAAAGAAATTTCCAGGTTAAGCCAGGTTTTTAGCCAACAAATGACAGGTGCCACTTTAATTAGGTCTGCAACATACCCCACACCCAACTCTGAATGTATTGTGAAAGTGGGTGTGGACTGAGGGACGGACAGCAAAGATCTTAAAAACATATTCTCCACCCTCTGAATAGAATCGGTATTGGTGTAGCCCCAAATGGCGGAACCATAGGCGGCTATGGCCAAAGATTTGGCTTTATAGACTTTCAAAATAGCCTCCATGGGGCGAGCTCCCAACCGTTTGGCAAATCCGAGTATTGCTGCGGCCGATCTTGCCACAGAATTGCCTTTTTGTTTATGTTGCGGGCCCCATGTTCCTTTCTCGTCAAAGATTACCCCTAAATAAGTAAAAATGGGGACCCTTTTTACTTCGCAACCTAGGCAAAAAAAAGATTTAGATTTCCTTTTCCTGCTGGCCTGACCAGTGATCATAACCTGAGACTTTTGGGTGTTAATTTTAAGATCTAAGGATGTCATGAAATCACCAAAAGAGGCCAGTAATCTATCAAGGGCCACACCTGAACGTGCCAGGAGCACGGCGTCGTCAGCGTATAGGAGAACTGGGATCTTAGTATCTCCTACGCGCGGAACGTCCACCGCTGAATTGGCCAAAGCAGGGTCCAGGGCATTTATATACAGTGTGAAAAGAAGGGGTGCCAATATGCACCCCTGCCTAACACCCCTCTCTGACCTAAAACAGTTGGTACACCTTCCTCCCTGAGTAACTCTCACCGAGGCTAATAAACCGCAATGAAGGTCCGCCAAGAAACCAACCAGAGGTGGATCAACCCCCATGTCCAATAGGATTCTCCACAGCTTTGACCTGTTGACCAGGTCAAAAGCTGAGGAGAGATCCATAAAGGCCATATACAAGGACCCCTCCTTTGCGATGGTATATTTGCAAATAAGTAAATGAAGGTTTAAACATTGATCCAACGTGCTCCTGTTAGCCCTAAAATCATATTGAGCATTTGATAGTATACTACTGCCCTCAAGCCTTGTGGTCAGTCTGCCCAAGATGACTCTGCCTAGGATTTTAACCACAGAGTCAATTAAGGAAATGGGCCTATAACAGGCCGGATCGCCCCTTTTTTAAAAATTGGGATAATAATAGACTTAGCCCAGGACTCAGGGATATTCTTGTCTCTAGCGGCATTGAAAACATTTGTTAATATTTTGGCCCAGAATTTAGGAGCAGACTTATATAAGTCTGCAGGGACACCATCTGGTCCCGGAGCCTTATTTTTGGATGTCTCATAAATGGCTTTTTCCACATCCTCCTCCCTAAAGACCGACACTAGACCAACCTGTTTTAAAAGGTAATGACCCTTCTAGATGCCCCAGTGAGTGTGAGCTATAAATCTTTTCGAAGGGAGCTAACAACTGCTCATCAGGAATACTACTTTCCATGGGCAAGTTCTCAATACTGGAGAAATAAGAATGATTAATCACTCCCCAGAATTTTGAACTATCCCGCAGGGTTTCTTGTGACTGTAAGTTATTCCAAGCATCTTCCTTGATCTCATTTTTGCGGGCTGTGATGGCCTGTTTATATTGTTTCCTCAAGGATACAATCAATGGTCTGTTTCTCGGTGTTTCCTTTAATGCCTTTAAAGAGCAGAGTGAGCCTTAGTACAATTAGTGTCAAACCATTTTTTGCCTATTTGACCCCCTGATTTAATTTTTACCAAAAGGGCATTATCTACTTGTAGGCAAATAGAATTAAAGGCTTCAACTATCCTCGAGTTGGCATTTGCATGATCTAAGCATATGGCCACCTCCAGTTCAACCTTGGACAAAACCTCTTGTAGGAAGGTAATCGGAGTCACTTTAGCCCATTTCAGCCTCCTACCCTGGTCTTTTAAGACAAGATCTGTTGTCCTTGCAGTTCTTATATCTTTAAAAACCAGTGACCCTCCCGGAAGAGCCTCAATTATCACGGGGCTATGGTCGCTAAATACAGAGTCTTCTACCCTGTAGTTTAAAATCGAAGGCAAAATCGAAGTCGAAACAAATGTGTAATCGATGACTGATCCTGAATCTATACCTTTAAATGTAAAAGACCTCTCCCCTTTCGTGCAGCAACCGGATTCAAAGAGGTTTGAGGAAGCCAAAAGGCTCTCCAAAGCCTCACCTTTTTTAGTATGTTCAAAGTGTGTGGGTGATGAATAGGGAAATCCCTCATCATCATCCACAATGCAACCCAGACTGCAGGGATGGATATTAAAGTCACCCATCAGGATGACCTCAAAGCTATTATGTGACGCTCTGAATTTGTCCAGAACCTCCCCCAGAGATTCTAGATGCTGGTTTAGACTGACACTATTTAAAGAATTATAAAAATTAATAAGAAACAGGGTAGGGGAATTTGCAACCACTAGTTCTACGACCAGGCAATGTTGGGAACCTGATTCTAACTGTTTAGCAGAACCTTTTAAATTCAATGAGACCAGGAGTGCGAGGCCCCCCCTCGCCCTACCCGCCAGGCTGGGTGTGGCTGGGATATAAAAATGGACATAACCATCCAAGAAGAGACTGTTCGAAGTATCCCAGGTCTCTTGTAGTGCAATAATGTCGTGTGATTTGACATATCCAGCCCATATCTCGTCTTGGGTTTTAGATCTAATGCCCGCAATATTCCAACTTAAGATCTTACATGTGGTCTTAGTACAGGACTCATCTGCTAGTATATTTACCTCACTTCTACCATTAAACCCTCCTATAAGGGTGTTTAGTATAGGGGACGTAATAGGGGGCAACCCCTCTAATGCTGGTCAAGCTAGGGCTACCGGATAACATACGTTGTTGGTAAGATCAGAGGAGTATGTAACAGGCATTGGGTTGATTCCCCATCTTGCCTGGCCGTGACCAGATCTTGCAAAGACATTAGAATTAAAATTATAAAAACACCCCAAATCGTGTACCCTTATTTCTGACCGGTCACATATGAACGAGTGATCACAAATAAAACGCACCACGCGTCTATCCGCAAAGTTAATAATGATGGAATCCCCTGGGACATCTTTAGGTCTAGGGCCCACCCAGCTGACTCTTCTGGCAAAGAGAATCTTCCCGTCCATAAAGTTCGGGATCGGTCTATTCTTACTTAGCCAGAAAAGAACTTTATTTTTAAGTTGTTGGTAGGATTCCGCTATACCATCTTTCAGTTCAGGGACACCAGTCATAACGATAACATAGGGTGTAGAGTCTGGGGGGAGATGAATGTGAATATTGGAGGGTTTATTAGTTCTATCCCCAGAATCCATATTTACACCTTTATGCACATCCTTGGTTACGGTGTTAATGCCTGATAGACCCCTTATGCTAACCCTATCCTGAGTGCCACCTTGAATAGTGGCGGTATCTTTGGGCAGAGTACTAGGGGGAGCAACCCTGGAATTAGCTTTAGAAGACGCAACAGGGGCAGAGGGAGAAGATGGCAGGACAGAAACAGTAGGATTAACCCTAATAAGATTATCACTTTCCTTATTGACTAATTTGATAACATTTTTCAATGAACAGAAATTATCTAAAATGGTTTGCTCAAGTCGTTCGACCTTTTCATTAACCACTTTTACCCTTTCCAAGAGTGGCAATAATAAAGAACGGACCATTTGCTCGATCTAAAAAATCAGATCGCCATGTTGAGGCAGGTCCGAAGGTCTATTACTAGTCTCGCCCAAAAGTGAGTTATCAACAGCTTGAGCCTCACCTGTTACCAATGACAAATTTGTAGTAATATTAGGGTGCTTTGCCTGTCTCCCTTCCTGACTCAGACCATCTCTTTTCCTTTTAAGGATAGCAGGCTTAGCTACTTTTCTACTGGCTCTTGTCTGGGGGTAGGTAGAGACAGGTTTAGGAAAATTAGGAGCGCTACCTATTATAGTGGCAACTTCTCCCGGTGCATCAATCAAGTCATTTTGGGCAGATGATATAACATTGCTATCCCTGGTATTATCCCGCTGCGCTTGTTCACCTAGAGCCTGCATACCTGAATTCTGAGGGGATTTTGCTAGAGCAAGTGCTCCCAAAGACGAGCGTTTAGCTTGAATTAGCTCTGAGGATAAACGGCGCTCAGTGATAGCCACAGAGTCCGCTGCTCAGGCTGCCGCTGCGCCGTTCCCCTCACGGCTGACCAAAGTTCTGTCCACAGGTAAGGCGTCCCGCGCTGCGGGGGCACCTAGCGGGCTTTATCCTGGCCCGGCGCTGCCGCGTAGCGTCACTGGAGTGCGCGGCCGCCAAGAATGCTGGGAGTTGTAGGCCGTTCCCCTCACGGCGGCGTTCAAACCTGGATGGCGCCGAAAACACAGAGTCCGCTGCTCAGGCTGCCGCTGCGCCGTTCCCCTCATGGCTGACCAAAGTTCTGTCCACAGGTAAGGCGTCCCCTATACATATTTGTATTAGAAAAGCAGGTTGGAGCTGGCAAAAGGTTTTATTTGTTTGGTCGAAATGGCAGTTTAAAACTGCACACACAGGCTGTAATGGCAGGCCTGAAAAAGGTTTGCAAGACTACTTAAATAGGGAGCCCAACACGTGCTGCAGGCCCACTGGTATGATTTAAATTACAGGCCCTGAGTACATGTAGCAAAGGAGTGAGGGAAAAATGGGCCTGCAATGCGGAGCCAGATGGCCAGGGATGAATACCCCTCTGCAAGTGCAGCCTTCTAAACTCGATACAGATGGCGAGGCTGTGTGGCTTGTCGGGGTAGGTAAGCCAGTAGTAGTCAGCCCTTATAATGTTGAAGGGGGGCCATAAGCAAAAGACTGATGGAGCCCGTAGAGCAGCAGGTCAAATGGAGGGTCCGGTTCCACGATCCAGAGCTGCACCAAATGTTAGAGGCATGGCAGACCTGCATGTGGGGACAAGATAGAAAGGGGACCAATAGCAGTAGAATGTCCCAGCGAACCCCGGCCCGTGACCGCTTCCAACAGTGCTCTCCGGTCATAGGATTCACACAGATACCATGCCAGGCACGCAACGCCCATTGGGCTCAAAGGGCTTCAGACCCTTCTCCCCCCAGTCGTGTGTGTCAGCCCGGCTGAGACAGCTTCCTGGGCACACACAGCAGCACACGAGTACTTCACAGGTCATTAACCCCTTCCCTGCTCATGACGGAACCGTTCCGTCATGAGCCACGGTTGGCGTGTGCTCATGACGGAACGGTTCCGTCATGACACTCCCGTTGGCGGCCGCTCCGCCTGCGCGGCGCTGTTTCCCCGCCTGTGCGGGGGGACAACGCAAATGGGCGGAGTCATGACGGAACCGTTCCGTCATGAGCACAGCTCAACTGTGGCTCATGACGGAGCGGCTCCGTCATGAGCACAGGCCCACCGCGCTGCCCCCCTGCCCCCCCCAGCGCTGCAGCGGAATGTCCGCAGCAGCGAAGGGGTTAAAAGACCATTTACTTGCTAACGAGGCTTTGTTGTGTTTTCACCCCTTCTTAGAGCCCCTGCATCTCCACTCTGCATAGTGCTGGAAGAATCAGCCCCTCCGAATTTTTTAGTAGCCCCCCTCCCGAAATGTGGCTCTAGTTGTACCTCTGTCCCATCCTCAGCAGATCCCAGCAGCTGGATACCCAGCTTGAAGGTCAAGCCAGGCCTCAAGTGCCAAAGTTAGTAATAATGAACGTTCTCATGAAATACTTTTATGAGTGCACGCAACCAAATGCAAGTGTTTGCACAACTACGTACAATGTAGTGGTGCAAATGCGTTTGAGAATAGGGTCCAAAACACATACCCTCCACCCTGAAATGGAGGCAATATCCGTATAGATTAAAAATGGGGACATGTTCAGAAATAGGTACATTTATCAGAAATGATTTGCGTTACCTCCTCGTTGAAACATTGCAGTGCCCGAAGGTGGCACAAACGTGATTTATTTCCATAAAATATTAACTAAAACAATTTGGCAGCGAGAGCGCTGTTGCATCCGGTTGAACGTTCAGGAGCAATTTAGTGTTCCTCAGTAAATGGTCCAAGACCGAAATATCCCGATTTAATAAATAGCTTCCAGTGTAAAACACGGCCTGCTTCACGCTGCCAATCACGCCTGGCGTGTGTCTGTGAACCGGCTGGCAGGCTCGTTGCAGTGCCGACGTTCTGTTTACTTGTGATTGTTTCTTGGTCAAGGTACGCCCTGTTTGCTTCCTGGCACCCAATTTGCAGATATTTGTGTATGTGCACGTCCACCACAAACTCAAGCTGGTCGCTGTGGTGTACCCGTCTGTAGATGTAGCGGGCACAGGCTTACGCGGCTTTAATGAAAGAGCTCCTCTGTGTCAAACCTCGCGCAGAGAAACAAACTCGAAGCAAACTCTCGTCCAGTTAAGGTCACAGCGTTCAGCGTCTTTAAAATGAAGGATTGTTTTTAAACTGGAAAAAAAGAATGTCAACTGAAAAAATGGGGGATTGTTTTTGTCCGGTTTGAAATCGACGTTTCATCTGAAAGAAAGGACTTTAAGAAGTAAACGTCGAAGAACATCGTATCAGAAAGACATCTGGGATAAAGTTCCGCCTGCTGTACATTAGGTGGATATTGCATGCGCGAGGAGATCTGTGACCCTTTGGAGGCACTAGACTGCAGGGTTTCAATATCTTTTTAATGACAATTTAGGGGATAATATATTCCTTGTGCTACTTAATTCTATATATTATCATTACTTTCTATTCTCTTCTTGTATTTACTCTTGTTTTCTCCGCTACTGTTTCCTATTATTGCTCATTTTTGTTGATACTGTATTTTACTACTTTTTTATTCATTGTTTATACTTACTCTTTTTAGCTCTCTCTCTGTTTTTCATTCTCTGCCATAATGTACTGATATGCTTTAATTAAGTTTTCAATATATTTGAACCTTTTTGAGCCATACTATGTTTTGTTATGATCCATTCTCCCTATCCCCAAAACATTTTTTGATTAACTTATCATGCAACCAGTTTATTAAATCGTTTAACTAGAAAGCACATTTTGCATTGATTTGTATCCTAGTTCTATCTTGTTAAAATGTTTTTTTCTCGCCCCATGCAGATTTGTGCCTTCAGCTAGTTAGTATGAAAACACAGTTTCTAGATAGATTCTGGTCCGGCAGCTATTCTTCAGCTGAAATTAGTTTCCGCTTGCCCTCAGAAAAACCCATTTGACCATGATGCTGTACCATGTGAAGAAACTAGTACACATGTGGCAGTGCCAATGTACATCTAGTGTGCCTCCTCAAGGCTCAGAGCATCTAGAGATCAAAGAGAGTATCTCACAAATAGCGTTCAAGTCTAATAGCCAAGCAGTCACCCAAAGACACACGCTGCAGTGACACTTCACAAGTATTTTGCGCTCTTCGAATCTTTAACATTTTATCATTTTTACAAAGAACTGACACATAAATACAAATATATATAAATATACAGAAGAGTGCACAAGAAGAACGACACTGGAGCTAGTAAGACAGCTCACTGAAAACATTTCCTGGATGTTAGACGGACCGGGAGGGTCGGCCGAGGACAAGGGGAGAGGTCTCCGGGGAGAGCCGTCTCCAGCGATCATAAAGACAAATAACTTCCCCCCCACAGACAGATACCACACAAGGAGATGAGTTAGCGTTCTTTATAAGCACTTCTTAAGGTACGATGAAAAGGTACAATGAGGTCTGGACTCAGGGGTCCCCTCGATTCAAGTCTCTCAAGATGGGAAAAGGGGGTAGCGGGACAGTCTGGTTACCAGTCTGGTAGTTGAGATGGTATGGTGGGTAGCTCACAATCCTCGAGCTTGGTGGTCTAGCTGGTACGGGCCGCGGCAGCGCCAGCAGGTCCCGGTGAAGATGGTCGATACACGGTCCGCGGCAGCGCCAGCAGGTCCCAGTGAAGATGGTCGATGTACGGTCCGCGGCAGCGCCAGCAGGTCCCGGTGGAGATGGTCGTTACAATGGGCCGCGGCAGCGCCAGCAGGTCCCGACGAGGATGGATGTTGCAGAAGGCCGCGGCAGCGCCAGCAGGCAGGACGATAGTTCACAAGATAGGGCTACGGCAGCGCCAGTAGTCCGTCAAGGCTGAGTTCTCTCGGTGTCTCTCGACTCCAGGATACAACTGCCTTCCTGCTCCGGAGCTGCTCCAGTTATAGGGCAGGCGCCCTTTGATGTCCGGACCCTCGCACTTGGAGGTCGGAGGGTCCGGGATGAAGGTGTCCAGACACCCAGCAGGGGGTGGAGCCGGTGCCTGGGGGAGCTGGAGGCGATCGGCACCTGGCGGGGGAGAGTCCTTGGCGCTTCGTTCTCCCATTGACCTGCCAAGTGGTCCGCTCACCTCCTGGGTGGATGGTGGTGCCGGGATGTCGGGGCCGGCCAGGCCCAGGGTTAGGGTCGGATGGAGGCCACGCGGCCTCGTGGCGCAGGGCCCAAGATGGCGGCTTGACCCGGCCGGGGGAGCCGGTGGTGGTTTGGGCCCGTGATACATGGAGGTCCGAGGGCAGGAGTTCCGTCGGGAGACGGGGTGCGGGTGATTCTCGTGGGTCACGCCTGGCGGGCCGGGGCTTGGGCCCTGTCATGCGGGGAGGGAGCAAGACCTTCGTGTGGCCTGTCCAACATGCGTCCCCCCCAGCTGAAGGCGGGGAGAGTCACCCATCTTCTTGGGGACTCTCCTCGTCGAGGCGGAAAAAGCGTGACAGGCCATCTGCGTTGGCGTGGTCTTGGCCCGGTCGGTGCTCCACGGTGAAGTCCATTCCCTGCAGGGAGATGGACCAGCGCAATAGTTTTGGGTTCTCCCCCCGCATCTGCATCAGCCACTGCAGGGGTCGATGGTCGGTTTGTACCCGGAAGTGGGTACCGAAGAGATAGGGCCGGAGCTTTTTCAGGGCCCACACCACTGCGAAGGCCTCCCTCTCGATTGTGCTCCAGCGCTGTTCTCGGGCCAGGAGACGTCGGCTGATGAAGGCCACCGGCTGGTCATGACCCTCGGGGTTCAATTGGGAAAGAACCGCTCCGATGCCGTGGTCGGAGGCGTCTGTCTGTACCACGAATTCCCGACTGTAATCGGGGGCCTGGAGCACAGGGGCGGTGCACAGGGCGGCCTTCAGCTTTTCGAAGGCCGCTTGACAATCGGGGGTCCAGTTAATCCGCTTCGGTTGGTTTTTGGACGTGAGACCCGTGAGGGGCCCCACAATGCTGCCGTAGTCCCTCACGAACCGCCGGTAGTAGCCGGTGAGCCCCAAGAAGGCTCGGACCTCAGTCTGGATGACGGGGGGCTGCCAGGACTGGATGGCAGCAATTTTAAGTTGCAGCGGGGCCACCAGCCCGCTTCCCACCCGGTGCCCCAGGTAGGTCACGGACCCTTGACCAATTTGGCATTTGCCGGCCTTAATCGTGAGGCCGGCCCGCTGGAGGGCCTGTAGGACCTCCTGGAGGTGGAGGAGGTGGTCGGACCAGTGGCGGCTGTATACAGCGATATCGTCCAGGTAGGCAGCGCTGAACTCTTCGAGCCCCGCCAAGACCTGGTTCACAAGACGTTGAAATGTAGCGGGGGCGTTCTTCATGCCGAAGGGCATGACCTTGAAGTGGTAGTGGCCATCGGGGGTAGAGAAGGCGGACCGTTCCTGAGCCCGGGGTGTGAGACCGATCTGCCAGTAGCCCGCTGTTAGGTCGAAGATACTGAGGTAGCGGGCGGCCCCCAGCCGGTCGATCAATTCATCCGCTCGGGGGATAGGATGAGCGTCGGTTCGGGTGATAGCGTTCAAGCCCCGGTAGTCGACGCAGAATCTCAGTTCAGGTGTGGTGCCGGGGGCAGCGGCTTTGGGGACCAATACAACCGGGCTGGCCCAGGGACTGTCCGAGGGCTCGATGACCCCGATCGTGAGCATTTTGGCCACTTCTTCTTGTATGCAGGCCCGTACCCGATCTGGTACGCGGTAGGCCCGGTGTCGGATAGGGGGACTGTCCCCGGTGTCCACGTCGTGCAAGCACCAAGGGGTGACCCCGGGAGTGAGGGAGAACAGTGAAGCGAACCGCAGCAGGAGGTCCCGGCAGCTCTGGCGTTGCTCTGGGGTGAGGGCATCGGAAAGCCGGACCCCGTCCACGGAACCGTCGTTCTCCTGAGTCTTCAGGAGATCCGGGAGGGGTTCGGAGTCCTCCTCTGCCCCACTGTCCGTAGCCATCAGGAGGCTGAGTTCTGAGTGCACTAAGTGTGGTTTGAGTCTGTTGGTGTGGAGGACCCGAAGGGGGTTCCGGGGGGTCCCCATGTCGATGAGGTAAGTGACGGGGCTTTTGCGCTCGACCACTTTGAAGGGCCCCGTCCACTTATCTTGCAAGGCACATGGTTCGGTGGGGGACATCACCCACACTTGTTGACCAGGTTCGAACTCGACAGAGGAGGCATTGTGATCATACCATCTCTTCATGTCTTCCTGTCTGGCCTCGAGGTTCGCCTTGGCCATCTCCCTGAAGCGCCGGGTCTGATTGCGTAGGGCCAGGAGGTACTTGAAGACGTCTGGAGGGGTCTTTAGGGGGGCCATCTCCCAACCTTCTTTGACTAGGCTGAGGGGCCCTCGCACAGGGTGCCCGTACAGGAGTTCGAAAGGGCTAAAACCGAGGGACTTCTGGGGAACTTCTCGGTAGGCGAAGAGGAGGCACGGGAGTAGTACATCCCACTGGCGACGGAGGGGCTCTTCCAATCCCCCAATCATCCCCTTGAGAGTGCGGTTGAATCGCTCAACTAGTCCGTTCCCTTGGGGGTGATAGGGGGTCGTGAATCGGTAGGTGACCCCGCACTGTTGCCAGAGGGACTTCATGTATTTTGAGATGAAGTTCGTGCCTCGGTCGCTGACGACTTCTCGGGGGAAGCCCACCCGGGAGAAGATCCCCATTAGGGCCCGGCCAACCACCGGAGCTGTTACAGTTCGTAGAGGCACCGCCTCGGGGTAGCGGGTGGCGTGATCCACCAGTACTAGGATGAACCTATGTCCTTGTGCCGTGCGGGGGTCCAGGGGCCCCACAATGTCTATTCCTACCCTCTCGAACGGGGTGGTGACCACTGGGAAGGGTTGTAGAGGGGCTTTCAGCTTACGGCCACTCTTCCCGCTGGCCTGGCACGTGGGGCAGGACCGGCAGTGGTTCAGGACGTCGTTCCGCATCTTCGGCCAGAAAAAGTGGGTCACTAGGCGACTGTAAGTTTTGTCTTGGCCCAGGTGTCCAGCCAGGGGGACATCGTGGGCCAGGTTGAGCAGGAAGTCTCTGAAGCGGAGAGGTACCACCAGTACTCGACCGGCCCCTAGCTCTGCGATTCTTTGTTCGCTGTATAGCAGGTCGTTATCCCAGTAGACCCAGTGAGTTCCGGTGGAGTCCCCTGCGCTCTGGGCGCTGGCTTGTTGGCGGAGTCCCTCGAGGGAGGGGCAGGTCTTTTGCTCCTGGCGGAACTGTTCTTGGGTGGGCCCCCCTTCTTGACGCCACTGAGCCAGGTCGGGAAAGTCCTGGGGTTGCGCGTCCCCTTCGGTCGTTGGTTCCGGGGGGTTGGCCTCGTCGTTGTCTTCTACTGGGGCGACCGGGGGCGGAGGTGCTGGCCATTCCGGTTCTTCTGGTCGGGGGACGGCACGGGCGGCCATGGACCGGGTGGTTACGCAGGCCCAGTCCGGGAGGCCCAGCATCCCCAGGTGCTCTCTTCTCTCGACGGTGGCCCACGGGGAACTCTCAAGGTCATTCCCCAGGAGGCAGTCCACGGGGGCATCGTCCCGGACCGTCACTTTCAACAGGCCGGAAACCCCTCCCCATTCGAAGGGGACGCAGGCCATTTGACACAGACTTTCGGAATTGTCGGCTGAGCGGACGGGGCAGAGAATGTTCGGCAGGATCTGCTCGGGTTTCACCAGGTGACAGCGGACGGCCGTCACACTGGCGCCTGTGTCACGTAAGGCCTCGGCCCGATGCCCATTAATGGTCACCCACTGACCGTATTTCCTGGTGTTGGCGGGTAGGGGAGCCCGCGGGACCATGTCTTTTCCCCCTAGGCACGCTAGAACCATGGCGGCCGGTTCCCACTCTTGCTGGGTCGGCTCATACTCTTCCTGTTCCTCTGATAGTCGTTCTTCCCCCAGGGCGGCTGCAGCTACCTGGCGGGGCTTGGATGTTTGGTTCTGCGGGCAGCTCGGGTCATTGGCGTAGTGGCCGACTCGCTGGCATCGGTGGCACGTGACATTGGCTCGGAACCCCGGACGCATCGGGGGGTTGCCCCGGCCGGCCGGGGGCGGGGTGCTGGCCACGGGTGTTGCCGGGAGGGTGTCTCTCCCTCGCCCCTGGCCTCCTCCTCCTCCCCGAGGACGGTGCTGGCCTTGGTTGCTTCGGTTTTGCTCGTGTGGTCCTCTCCGGCCCACTCGGGTGCTTTCCCATCGGTCAGCTTCAGCGGCGAGCTGCCGGGGGTCAGTCAATTTACTGTCGAGGAGGTGCTGCCTGAGCTCGACGAAACAGTTGTTCGACAGGTGTTCCCATACCATAAGGTTAAAGAGTTGTTCGTAGGTCGTTACATGGCTCCCCTTGATCCAACCCTCGAAGGCTCGGCTGAAATAGTTGACATACTCCACCCAAGTTGTACCCGGGATCCGGGTGCAATCTCTGAACCTCTGGCGGTACATCTCGGGTGTGAGGCCGTAGCGGGTGAGGAGGGCAGCCTTCATGTGGTCGTAGGACGACATTTGGTGATCTGGGAGCTGCAACAGGGCATCGCGGCCTTCGTTGACGAACCTCCCCCATAGTCCGGCTCCCCAATCACTCCGGTCGATCCGGTGGGAGGTCATGGCGATCTCGTAAGCTTTGAACCACTGCTGTATGTCGTCTTCTCGGACATACTCTCGGACAACATCCTTGGGGATGTGGACTTTTTTCTCGGTTGCCCCTGGGGTGTGCGGTCGCTCAGGCACCCCCGGTTCTTTATTCTGTTTCCGAAGTTCTATTTCCGCCAGTTTGCACTCGTGTTCGAGTGTTATTCTTTTTTCCTCAAGCTCTCTCTGTCTCTGTTTTTCTTCTCGTTCTTCTCGGAGCCGCAGATGCTCTAGATTTAGTTTCTGCTCGGCTAACTTGAGTTCACCGTCCATCTTGAGTCGTGCCATTTCCAACTCGTGTAATCTGGTCCTTTCTCTTTCCTGGATCTCCTCCTGCGAGAGGCCCGTTCCCCGCTCCTCGGGAGCCGTGGCGTTCCCCTCTGGTGCGACACTGTTTTGGTCGGAGGATCCGGCGATCCCAGTTTCTGCCCACGACTCAAGGGCGTGCTTCAAATCGTCTTTGGTACTCAGGCCGGTGGTAGCAATGCCTAGTTCCATGCAGAATTGTTTAAGTTCGCGGTGGCTATATTCTTCCAACTTATCCATTTGGAACTTTTCAGTGGAACCGCTATCTTTGGCTGACATCGTGGTTTTGTCGTGGGGTGAGCTACTCTCTGTACGATTACGCGTTGATTCGGATCGCGCCGCTGGCCACCAATGTTAGACGGACCGGGAGGGTCGGCCGAGGACAAGGGGAGAGGTCTCCGGGGAGAGCCGTCTCCAGCGATCGTACAGACAAATAACTTCCCCCCCACAGACAGATACCACACAAGGAGATGAGTTAGCGTTCTTTATAAGCACTTCTTAAGGTACGATGAAAAGGTACAATGAGGTCTGGACTCAGGGGTCCCCTCGATTCAAGTCTCTCAAGATGGGAAAAGGGGGTAGCGGGACAGTCTGGTTACCAGTCTGGTAGTTGAGATGGTATGGTGGGTAGCTCACAATCCTCGAGCTTGGTGGTCTAGCTGGTACGGGCCGCGGCAGCGCCAGCAGGTCCCGGTGAAGATGGTCGATACACGGTCCGCGGCAGCGCCAGCAGGTCCCAGTGAAGATGGTCGATGTACGGTCCGCGGCAGCGCCAGCAGGTCCCGGTGGAGATGGTCGTTACAACGGGCCGCGGCAGCGCCAGCAGGTCCCGACGAGGATGGATGTTGCAGAAGGCCGCGGCAGCGCCAGCAGGCAGGACGATAGTTCACAAGATAGGGCTACGGCAGCGCCAGTAGTCCGTCAAGGCTGAGTTCTCTCGGTGTCTCTCGACTCCAGGATACAACTGCCTTCCTGCTCCGGAGCTGCTCCAGTTATAGGGCAGGCGCCCTTTGATGTCCGGACCCTCGCACTTGGAGGTCGGAGGGTCCGGGATGAAGGTGTCCAGACACCCAGCAGGGGGTGGAGCCGGTGCCTGGGGGAGCTGGAGGCGATCGGCACCTGGCGGGGGAGAGTCCTTGGCGCTTCGTTCTCCCATTGACCTGCCAAGTGGTCCGCTCACCTCCTGGGTGGATGGTGGTGCCGGGATGTCGGGGCCGGCCAGGCCCAGGGTTAGGGTCGGATGGAGGCCACGCGGCCTCGTGGCGCAGGGCCCAAGATGGCGGCTTGACCCGGCCGGGGGAGCCGGTGGTGGTTTGGGCCCGTGATACATGGAGGTCCGAGGGCAGGAGTTCCGTCGGGAGACGGGGTGCGGGTGATTCTCGTGGGTCACGCCTGGCGGGCCGGGGCTTGGGCCCTGTCATGCGGGGAGGGAGCAAGCCCTTCGTGTGGCCTGTCCAACACTGGATATTTTCTAAGAATAATAGACACGGATAAGATGGGTTAGTTGAAGTCCAAGAAATCCCTGTTTCCTTATTAGCAAAGAAAAGTAATAAGGATAGCAACGTTTATCAATAAATGTTGAATAAGAGCATTTTTTAAAAAGAATGTCAGGTAACCCTGTCTATGTTTGTAATTACACTCATAATAAACAGATACCAGAAACTGAATGGTCCATTACCACCCATCAGAATGAATTTTCTCAACCTTGTAATAAATTAAAGTTGCATGTGCTGTCTCAAGCAGACACATAACTCAGGGAGCTATTTTAGCAGGATTTCAATTTGTGACCTACAGATAACACAAGGATCTCTGCAACAAGGTCATTAACCGACTGAACTATCTTCATTCATTTACAAACCTGCAAACTAGGCGTTTAACAATATGCTCTGAAGACCAAACCAACCAGGCTACTGTGTGCTGATTCAAACATGGGAAGAGAGACTTCAAACAGACCTCTACAGAAGAAAAAAATCGCCACAGTTGTCTTATAAATATTATATACAGGAACTTGCTGGAAAAATATTGATCTGAACAGCAAGTGCTTTATGAGCATATGCTAATTACTATGCAGGTCATGTGTGACCAATAGAGTAAGCTAGAAAAGCTTTACTGTGCAATTTTTCCTCATTGTCAATGTCTTCAAGGTCAGAATATATATCTATATGTATACGCCTATGAAAAGTCCTCCCGTTTGCTGCCAACTTTCTTGAAATGTTTCCATCTCCAGCAATGGGAGGAATTACCTTTGCCACCACGTACCTATGCGGCCTCTCTAGAAATCTTCTTTTCTTAAGTAGTGACTGGTGCTGCATGGTTATTTTGTGACCTGTGCGCTGACCAAATGGACTTCATTTCAATGTCCGATGTCACATCTTTTACCTCTGATCCAATGCTCTTAAGGGGTGTAGGCACATCAATAGAGTGGGGGCAGGGCACATTACATATACTGTCTTGGTGCTGTTAGTCAGTGAGGTGGCCCTGGTGGCTGTCAGGCATATTTAGGACGAGTTGTTTCAAATCTAGTGACAGGTGGCATACACATATACCACACACCCTGGTAAAAACATGGTAGGATGTGTTCACTAATTTACAGAGTGGTGTGCCTTTTTACCTGCATTGGGCTCCTTATGTAAAAATACCACTTAAAACGGAGACTCCAGTTCTCTTAAAGTATTTTATGAAACTTTATCAGAGAATATATTAATTATAGAAGGAACCTACATTGTCTGGAAAGAAATGAGGCACTTCCAAATAATGTTTATTAATAGTTCCTTTTCAAAGATTTCATATAACAGTTTGAACACGTATGTACATACCAAAAATATTTGTAGTGACACAGTAAACAGTTTCATTCTGTAGTTCAGCTTCATCAGTCTGTGAGGATTGTACTTCAAGATCTGCAGGAAGGAAACACCTGTTCCTCGCTGGGACAGTCTAAATTCAGTGTTATCTTTGTGCGTTATTGATCTTATGTGATTGGTTATATTATTAAATTTGTCTTAACCTGCTCATTTTGAATTACACCACTGTTTTGCTACACAGGTTCTAAAATATCTTCATTGATGTGGTCTGTTTTGATTCAGCTGGTGCTCTGATCTGCTATGTTATCTTCCAACACACCTTTCCCAATAAAACCAGCCTTTCCTTATCTTTACCTTTCTTTCCAGTATGTTTGCTGCACACGGTTGAGGTGCTAATATATCTCTCCTAAAACTTCCATTACGGTAGGCAGACACATATTTTTTCATTAGCTTCTTATTAATTCCAACCATTGTGAAGTTCATTGATATACATCCGGAGAACTAGTAAAGCAGTGAAGCTTACCTCTAAAAGCCAAGTAACAAAGAACACCTATAAAATATTCAGATATGTACTTTTGCATATTAATTTACTTTACAAACGGTATTTTAATACTAAAAGAATGAAAGCACTGATATGTATGTACACCCATCACAACACTAACACTGCTAGTGGCTAGGAAACCTCTACTACAGCCTTGCCTATCTGCCAATACCTGAAAAGCTTTGGTGTGAAAAGAAATGCATGGACTGCTAGATGACAAGGTAAGAGGGGCGGAAGCACAATTTGAGTCCATAAGTGTCCTATGGGAACTAGGACTATTCAATAAGCCAACAAGGCTGATTATCAAGGATCTGGTTGGAGAACTACTTCCCAAAATAGGCTGGTTATGTGATTGAACAACTGCCAAAATATACTGCCACCACTATCTGGGTCTATTGTTAATCAGAGATAATGGATTATAACATATAAATCTGTTTACATTGCCAGGAATGTGTTTTACTGCTGCAGCGATCCCCATCCATTCAAGGAAATTATATTTTTGTACAGCTGTTTTATTGTTATTTTGTACCACTTATTGGGTGCCATAAGACAAAAACCTTGATAAGACTGATGGATGCAATTTGAACCTAGCATCCTAAACGGTGAACAACCTTTACAACGCAACTATTACAACGCACTACACTTACAACAAACTTTTTACAACGCAACATCCACTACAACGCATTCCATTACATCGCATGACACTACAACGCATGTTTAAAAACTACCTTTACAACGCATTCCATTACATCGCATACTACCTTTACAACGCATACCATTACAACGCAATCCAACACTTACCCTACTGTTGCACCCCCTGGAGTTAGAATAGTAATTTTTACCCCTATACTATCCAATACTTACCTTAAATGCAATTTAATATTATGCGTTGTAAAGGTAGTATGTGATGTAATGGAATGCGTTGTAAAGGTAGTTTTTAAAAATGCGTAGTAGTGTCATGCTATGTAATGTAATGCGTTGTAGTGGATGTTGCGTTGTAAAAAATGCGTTGTAAGTGCATGCGTTGTAAAAGTGTGCGTTGTAACGACATACATCCTCCTAAACCAATGCCAATTCAAAGTGTATCACTTAGTCTTATCCAGCTGCTAACTTCTATTTAACCTCTTAGGCTGATGAGATTTTTCTACCACCAGTGCTGCACCTATTGTTTGGGGCACTTTGTGCTTAGGACTTCGAATCTTTTCTTCTACAAAAGGTATCCAAGCCAAATTTATGGGCCTTTTTTTTACATCTTGGGGATTCTACAGGTAGCCAGGTTTATGAATTACCCTCTAAAGAACTGAGAAAATATAGCAAAACCTTCTGTTTTTCTGTTTGAAAAAATGTGAAAAATTGCAGTGCCAGAAACCAGAGGATTGTTTTCCACAAAATGGCACCCACAAAAAATTAGTTGTACTAAGATCTCCATCTTCCCAACTTTCAGGAACAAGCAGAGCTGTAAAAGAAAACCATCTTTTCACCACAGTTTTTGCATTTTTCTGATTGGTAGTCTGTTTTTTTGCTTTCAACGAGCTTGCAGCTTGTGGTGGAAACTAGTAGGAAATGTATGGGGGAACCTGGGAAGTTATACGTTTCTGAAAACTAGACAAAATTCCAAATTCAGCAATTATGCAGCTTGTTCATGGTTTTCTAATGGAAACTAATCATTGAAATCAAATAAGAATGAAAACAGGTAGGTAAAAGTAGCAATAAGTGACAACATTTTTAACTGTAATTTTTGCCCTAATCGCTAATTTTCAAAAGTAACATACTGTTACAGCCTTCAGACCATTACTGGTTGCAAACAAATTAAGGGTTGATTAAGATGTCGTTCGGGAAGGCTCTGGGTGGCATTCGATTTGTCCGAATCCGAATTGGAACCCGCCTTTCCGATCGACTTACACACTTTTCCGAACGACCGATTACGATGGCTGGAAAGCGTTTGGTCTGTCCGACTCAGTTTTGAAAGGCATTGGGAGTAACCGAGTCGGTGGGAGCAGAATTGTAGCTGTCTACGAACCGCATTTCCAGCCAAGCGATAAGGATGTCAGATTCGGACAGCCTTTCCGAATCGGTTGCTCTAACACGGATCGACTGTCTGAATCTGACTTTAGGGGCCCGTAGCAGGCCTCCCTTCATCCGGGGCCCTCAGAATCGGGCCCGTGGGGGTACCCATGGGTTCCCCCTTTCGATGCATGCACAGGGTTGCAGGCACCATGGGGTGCCCACCACAGGGTGAAAGGTTTTCCCCAACCACCCCTTTTGTCAATGGGAGCCAGTGTTCTCATTCGGAAAACAGGCTCCCATTGAACTCTATGCGAGTCTTACCGAACGATGTCCGGAAGAATCGTAATCGTTCAGTCAGACTCGCAGAACCTGATTCTGTCAAACGATTCCGAAACCAATGTGGTTGGAAGAGTTTCCAGACGACATCGTAATCGGCCCTATAGTGTTTATTTGTTATACAAAACATGCAATACTCAGAGTAAATCACTGCTTTTATTTTGTACTGAGCATGTAGCAATTCATATGATAAAAGCTAATGGATGAAAAATGGGTATGAAGGAAATCTATGTATCATTTTAAATGTGCACCAGATACTGAGTTTAGGAACAGTGAGTATGTGTACACCTCTAAATTTGGGCTTATCCACACTATCATATAAATAGGGGGCAATTTGCAAAAGGTGATATTTCTTCAGTCAATAATGGAGATAAATTCAATTCATAATAACAAATGTTATTCTAGTCTCTGTTGTACACATTTCTGTCCATACAAATGCTACCCCACTTGTCTGGCTCAGCTTAGCATCCGCAACAAAAAAGACCCTAAAAGCAACATGGAGATATCAAAATTTTTTTAAATGGCCTGTTTTGACTATGGGGTAGCTCGAGCAGTTTTTGGTTTCCAGCTCGGCTGCCACCCTAGAAAATCTCCAAACCCAGACATTTTTGAAAGCTAGACATCCTGGGGAGTCTCAGTTGGTGTGACTTGCATCATTCCTATGATGTTTTCTTCTCCAAAATGCACTGCAAATATAAAATATTGCCTAAAATCACACATTTCCTTCACATTTCAGCAAAGGAAACTTCTGGAATCTAAGGGGATTCAGATAGTTCTTACGACCCAGCCTTCCTACACTTCTCTCAATAAAAATGCTTCCTCATTTGTGTGGCTTGGCCAAGCTCACAGCATCACTTCCTGTCAAATCAAATAACTGGTTTGGCCATGGTGAGCTGCAATATTTGGGCATGGACTAAGCTGCCACCCAAAGAAACCTGCCAAACCCAAACATTTTTTAAAACTAGATATTTGGGGGCTTCAAGGGTGTTGTGCCTTTCATGGATCACACAACATTTACTTACTGAAGATGGACTGCAATCCATGCACCCATATCTAACTGTGAAACACCTTTGGATTACCCTTTGACATCTTGGATGGGCTCTTAGTGGTGCTCATTATGTGCTTGGAGACCTTCAGGCTTAGTCTACCTTGAAATAATCCCATTTGGACATTGGATATGTCAGGCAGCCCTCAAACACTTCCAGCTAGTCATTGGACAACACCATATATCCCTTAGAAATTCTTAGCCAACCTTCAGGCACTGCATGCTGCCCCTCAGCCAATCAGCATTATGAAAATCCCAACTGATCCATAGATAAACTCAGTCAGCCCTTTGTAAGCCTGAACTACCTGCCTGGAAGCCCGACTTACTACTGCACAAATTTGGCAAGGTTCGTATAAATGTTCAGAGTTGATGTAAGTTCTAGGATTAAGCCAGAGCCAGGGGGTACATGCCCTGCAGAAACAATAGCAGTGCATCACCTGCATTTGATTTATGTTATGTGAGGACTATAAAAATTGTAGAGATTTATAAATCTAGCTAGGGGTTAAGATTCTGATATAATGTGTGTCCTGAGTGGAGTCTTTTAGGGTCCCACTGAGTTAGTGGGCATACGTTTTGTTTGTTAGTACCAAAAAAAGCATCAAACATGAAGGTATGAGTTCCTTTAAGGGATATTGCTATATGATCAGGCTCACACATTTGTGGCACAGAACAATTGATCGTTTCTCTACTTCTGAATATTGTTATGTTATGTTATGTTATATGGATATTTCTTGAGCGCACGTTCACCAACAGTCTCCTGGCGCTTGAGCAGAGACGGTTTGAAACCGGAGCAGTCTAGTTATAAGCTAAGGTAAAGAGCCAGGTTTTGAGCAATTTTCTAAACTGTACATAATCTTCTTCAAGTCTCACAGTAATTGGCAGTGAGTTATACAGTTTCTGGCCCAGCGTAGAGAACCACGACCCTCCAGTGTATATGACTAAGCTACTCACATTCTGTTGGTGCGGTCACACAAATTGAATGCAATGGTACTTTTAAGACTGTCAAATAAAGTAGTAATTCAGGCAGATAGAGGCACAGGGAGTAATATATAAGAGTTTTGAAAAGCAAAGCAAGAGCAATACATCCATAATTGATCTACTGTGAGGAACACGGCTAGTTTAAACTATTGTTAAAGCCACTGCATGGCTATACACTGTGACAAGGCAGGCTAAAACAGCTGCTCCAAACTCCTAGTGAATATGTTGTTAAATATGTGCACATGAAGGAAGTTGTCTCATTTATATGTTCTCACCTCATATTAATGTCTTTCAAACTGATTATATAAAGTAGCAGAGACAAGAGCAAGTTCTGAAGCTCAGCAGAAAGGAAGACAGCAAATGTTTACCAATAGAGTGAGAATGATGCTCACTCACACTGAACATTAAAAAACAGAAGTGAATATTTCATATTGCACTAAATACACAACTATTGATAATAAAAAAGTCAAGACTAATGTGATCTCAGAAGCTTGTGCTTATACTCATGTGAATTTGGCACCTTCTCTGGAAAAGAATGGTAGTCAACCACAAGTAATTATGTCACTATTCTTGTTACGTCCAGGTACGGTTTCAGTAGTTTAAACCTGATCTCAAACCCTGACAGCACACTGGCTAAACCCAAGAAAATGTGTTACCCAAAATATGACAACATAAAAATCCCACTCCGGTTTATAAAAATAGAGAATACTTTAATGATTAAAATGAGAACAAAAGTATAAAAATCCAATTAAGGGAGCCAAAAATATAATTTCTTACAGTTTCAGTTTAAGAATAGTACCAAAAAGCATTATGGATCCACTATGGTCATCTGGTTGCAATTGACCTGGACCTAGGCACGATTTAGGGTGGATTATGATGAAGAATGGGTCAGATACAGAAATCAGGTTCGACCTGTTTGGAAGTTTTACCCTCTGACTTATACTCTGGAATGGAAGTCAGAAATCCTCAGTGAGGCCTGGCAGCAGGCTGTGGACAGCCATCAAATAAGGTTTTGGTGAAGCCTTTGAATTTTGGGGAAAAGCTCTGAGCAGGGCAAATTCAAAATCTGCTTTCAAGTGAGGTCCCTTGCTGCTGAATGCTTTTTGCACCTTCGTATGGTAAAGATTTATACATTCAAACTCAGTCATTTCTCCAGTGAGCAAAGGCTGCAAGCTATAGCTAACCCACAAGGCCAGATACCCTCTTCGCGACATTCACTGAAACAGATTTTCTGTTGCATATAAGCTTCGAGCTGGAACAACCTGAATCTTTGGCCCAGCAGCAACTCACCTTCATCAGATTGGCTTAATAGTGGTTTCCTAGTCCTCCAGAGGTTTTAGGAGCCAAAAAGTTTCTAAGTCACAGATTTATCAGGATGTTAGGAGGACTACACGTTTACACAGCCATGGGTCCCAGGACCTCAGGAACAGCACTTGGGATTAAAGACTCACACAGGCAGAAGCCCCCAATAGGGTCCAGGTCAGGTCCAGTTGGAACTGGTTATGTGGGAACTTCAGAAAAAGGGCTTCTAGCTGCTTGATGTATCCCTGCACCATTACAGGACGTCTGCCAACTGACCCTTGGAGTCCACTTCTTTGTGCTGGTTACACATAGGAGCAGATGCAGCCTTTTGGGTCTCCTCATAGGTCTCAACAGAAGGTGCAGCCTTCTGTTTTCTACAGGCCCAGCAGTGTTCTGAAGAGGATGCCCAGTGGGTGCTCCAATTATTCCTGACACTAGCTTGTGTCGGGGGGGGAGGGGACTTCTGACCCCTCCCCACCCAATAGGGAAAAGGTTCCCAGGGCTAACCTTATCTATATTTGTAGCAGTGTCTGTGTGCCCTACTGCAAACAATACCACAGTGTCCCTCTCTGCCCAGATCCAAGATGATGAAGCCCATCTCCTCTTCTGCAGAGCTTGTGTACCCACTTGGTCTGGGTGGAACTCACAGAGTCACAAAAAAACTCAGCAAGATTCTGCAGAATTCGGTGAACGGACAGAAATAGACATTTCAGGTTTCTCAACCTGTGATTTAGCACCGGGAGCTCATTCTGTGTTGAAAAATCAGTGTGAATGGCACCACACCGCATGCCAGAGGGTGCAGCTTCTTTAGTTGATTTTGCTGCAGCGCAAGTAGATTTTCTACTTGAGTGACAGCTTTCTGACCGTGAACAGTTGCGACCTCCTGCAACCTCCCAAGTTGGAGAAATCTTGCCAGGTGCCATCCTAGCGACCAAAAACTGTAATAGGAGATGTCAAATCTCACTTATGCTCTGCATGCAAGAAAAACTCTGCCACGTGGGGTTGGCAGATTATGGCCAGAACTCTGCATTGCAAGCGTAACGCAGAGTGGCCAATACTCTGCCAACTCCGTCCCTAGTGCCCACCACAGAGGTATGGCCTCTTGAAGTTAATGAAGTTTTGGCACAAAGCCCAGATGGTCATCCTGCAAGAGGAATAGGACACCTCGCTGCACCCAAAATATTTTTCTGCTCAGTAAACAGTTTTTACATCTCATCAAGGGGGCTATTCAGTTGCCTCATGACAGTTGGACCTCATGCATGTAGTCAGGTAAAACGCAGCTTTGTAAGAGTATTTTGTTTACAAAATTCTATTACAAAACTGACTTTACCGGTTTAATGGGCGTGTACAAAATACTTTAATAAGTCCAAGAATGGAATTGGCACTTGTTTCCTAGCCGGAGACAACATTATTACATTTAATAGCATATCCCAATGTAACAGCCAACCCTGCTACAGTAAAAGTAGCTTTTTGGGCCTTTTCACTGTAAGGATATGTTCAACATTAAACTTCTGCACATCCTACGTTTACAAACCATTTACACAGCCTTATGTCCTACTTAGGGGTGGCTTTTTAATATTGAAAAGTGAGGTTTAGACCTGTCAAAAAGGGCTATTTTGACAGGTGAATTAGCAGTTTTAAACCTGCACATCGAGGATACAACGATAGGACTGAAGTCATGTTTGCACAAGTTTTTTTGTATAAACACTTAAATATGAAATTCACAATTTTGCTGATATTTCATAACCATGTTAATACTCACTGGGGAAATCAAATGTGTCATACATTTCCTTCCGTTTGGCACCGACAATGTCTTTATTCTGTGTACCAAATTACACCATAAAATGATTTCCCAAGTTCAAAAACAGCAAATCTGCCTTTCCTGCGGTGCACCCAATGTTAAAATACAAATGAAAAATAAATTAAAAAATGTTTGGCTCACTTACGATAGGTTCTTGTAGCCACAGACGAATCAGAGTGGCCAGTGTGTAGTACATCACCAAGAGAACAATGGGGTTGGCGTGGTGGTACCACTTGAGAGTTGGGTTCGTTATGATCTTCCACGGGACGGAGCAGTCTGTCTGAATCAAAGAAGTGACACCAAATAACCTGTTTGAATAAATGAAAAATGCATACAGACAATGAGATCGTAAATCGCTGCCAAAAACGAAACGCACATTCAAAGTTGCATTTTTGGACCACATCCCTTTGTATTATTCTCCAGCTATTTCAATTAAATGATATATTAATATTGCCATTGCCATTTCTTGAGCAGAGAGTGACCCTGCTTGCTTAGACATACAGACACATTGTTATTAAACTTTAACAGACTATCCCCATCACCACGTTTAGGAAGAAGAAGCGCTACATTGTATCTGATTTCAGTGCATCTTTTAGCAACACTTTGTTGAGAATCCCTTTGTTGAGAATCTTGCGGGTGCAAGTTTGGTGACTTGGGCACGTGAATAAATTATACTTGCAAATGTTCATTTCCAGACATGCACAAAGAGTGAACGGAGGAATGCTTGCAGTCATGGTGATATTTTTGCAACCAATCGTTATCCATACAATTTATGACTCTATGTAAGAGGCCCTTTTTATTCAAATCAGTACTGACCCTGCTCCTCATGGGAACAGACAGTGCATCTCGAACTACTAGGCGAAGTCCCTCTGGTAGGTAACACATGCAACGCAGACCAGTTTCGGCCTTGTTATGAGACCTCGTCAGGGAGGTATAGCTTGGATCCTGTGGCATAGTGAGGAAAAGACTAACATCTTGACATACACTTGGCCACCTAGGGTGTTCCATCCGACACACAAAAGGTGACGAGACGGGTGCTTGCAAATAGTCTAACCACTGTCAGTCACTCTGGGTAGTGTTCCAACCCATCGTTTTTCATTCAGTGTCCCTCTATAGGCACTAAAAGCACATTAACCCCTTCCCCGCTCATGACGGAGCCGCTCCGTCATGAGCCACGGTTGCCGTGTGCTCATGACGGAACGGTTCCGTCATGTCACGGCCCTTGGCGGCCGCTCCGCCTACGCGGCGCTGTTTCCCCGCCTGTGCGGGGGGACAACGCAAATGGGCGGAGTCATGACGGAACCGTTCCGTCATGAGCACAGCTCAACCGTGGCTCATGACGGAGCGGCTCCGTCATGAGCACAGCGCCACCGCGCTGCCCCCCCGCACCCCCCAGCGCCGCGGCGGAATTCCCGCCGCGGCGAAAGGGTTAATCAAGAACATGTTTACTACATTATATCCCATAATGTACATGAAAGTGAGTGTGGTGGTTTGTACATGTGCAGTAATTCAGCAAATTAATTGCAGGGAAGTTTGTTAGAGAAGGCGGAGGGCAGACGTCTATTTCAGGCCTCAGATCTGCACTGCAACCTCTGCATTAAAAGAAGACACGCCTGAATAAAAATGCAAAGGCCACATCTTCTGAACTGTAAATATCTACAGAAGGGGCTGACAAAGCACAGGTGACCTTCACAGAAAAGCAAGGGAACTCCATAGTCCTAACATGTCGGTTGTTTCCCAATCCCTCACTAAGATATTGTGTATTTAGCCCTGAGAGACAGCATGCGCACTATCTTTACAGTGAGGTAAAAAAGGGTCAATAAAACAGAAAATCGCTTTTTAAATTGTTAATAGAACTAGCCAAACAAAAACCCAATGGGGCTGATTACAATGCGGCCCGTTAAGACTCCAACCTGTGGTTGCAGCCTTCAGGGCAGCATCGTAATGGGCCGCACGGTTTCCTTTCACACCGCCTCATTATGATGGAGGGGGTCGGAAAGGAAACCGGCCCATCATTCCAGCTGGCTTCCAACGGGCTCAGAGAACCCGTCGGCCAGTCGGAAGATGACAAGTATTCTCAAGGATGGGCTTTTCCGCCCTTGAGATTATGATGCGCGGTTGGCAGCCTGTCTGACATGGAAAACATGGAAACCACATCGGAATGCATGTTTGGGGGCCACCAGCAGGGCCCCCTTTGGTGCATGGCCCCCAGTTGGAGGCCGAAGGGGCACCTATGGTCCCCCCTGTCTATCCCTGCACGTGCGGCAGGCACCTTGTGGCGCCTGCTACGGGGTGCAGGGATGAACTGCACCTCCCGTTCCTCAATGGGAGCTTGTGTTACGGCCAGTTTACGGCTGTAACACGAGCTCTCATTCAAGAAAAGGAGCACGCGACCGAACAGTGTTCAGTCGCATTTAAATGAGTCAGCCGGGACCACCGACCAGGTGTCGGTCGGTGCCAGGACCAAGTCGGTGCCCGGTGGAAGCAATTCTGACCCACATCAAAATAAGCCCCAATAAAGAGGAAATGAAAAATGGAAAGAAAAGAAAAGCAAAGTGAAAAGTCCACTTTAACAAAACATGAAATGGAAATAGCTGTTTAAAGGTAAGTTGGATGGATCATGACAAAAAACTTGGGTTTCAAAACCACGTATGAGCACATACAAGTTAAGTCTTTTCACTAAGTCATTTGTTCTAGCCATACTTTAAAAAGTGGAGTAATGAAAAATAGAGAACAGGTAGGGAGCAGCAGTAGAAGCGTGAGCACGCTGAGAGCAGCAGTTGAGGCATGCTCAAGCAACGAGCAGCAGTAGAGGTTTGGTTACGCAGAAAGCAGCAGTAGAGGCGTGGTCATGAAGAGAGCAACAGTAGAGGGCTTGATGATGCAGAGAGCAGCAGTGGAGGTGTGAGAATGCAGACTGCAGCAGTAGAAGCGTGGTCATGCAGAGAGCAGCACTAGGAGAAAGAATAGAGTGGCAAGAATAGAAAATACAACTCATGACACACAATCAAAGTAGCATAAGCACATTTTGTTTCTCCTAAGCTCACCCTTGGCTCACATTCGCACCCACTTTCACATTTTGTCCAGCCTCTGATAGGGCACCAATTCACTGATCCCCCATTGCCGACTAGTTTAGTCTCATAGGCATAATCCCCTGTCTCCTTAATACTCACCCGACTTCCTCCCACTCACACTTTTTTCATAGTGAATCTTCTGCTCTCCCTTCCATTTATAAACTTGTGTGCTGTCTCATGATCTTTCCTGCCCCCTACATTGAGTGCTTTCCAGTTCCCTATCCATTGCTTCCATGCTACCCTCTCAGGTGCTACCAGCTCAAACAAAAGTGTTTTTTACCCTACTTGGTGTTTCCTGCTCCCACTTATGTACTTCATGCAGTCCCTTAGGTACTTCATTCTCCTTCTTAAGTGCTTCCTTACTCTTTCGAAGGATCTTCCCAGCCCCTATATGAAATTAGTAGACCTGGCAGCCTTAGGGCAGTCTTCCCCCCCAAAGTTTTTCCTACCACCCCTCTGTTCTCTGATGTCATTTTTGCTGGCTATAGGACTCTGCACACTTTAGCACTACTAACCAGTGCTAAAGTGCTTTCGCTCCCTCCCCAAAACATGGTATTATTGGTTCATCCCCAATTGGCATATTTAATTTACTTATAAGTCCCTAGGAAAACAGTACACCTTGTACCAAGGATCTGTAAATGAAAATGCTACTAGTGGGCTCGCAGCACTGATTGTGCCAGCCACTTAACTAGTCCTTGCACCATGTCTCAGGCCTTCCACTGCAGAGCTTGTGTGTAGTTTACATTGCCATGCCAACCTGGTAAGATGAACCTCTTGCCAGGCCTAAACCCTCCCTTTTTATACATATAAGTCACCCCTAATATAGGCCCTGGATAAAACAGAGGGCAGGTTGCAATGTATTTACGAGGTAGGACATGTACATTTAAGTTTTGCTTGTCTTGGTAGTGAAGTCCCTCAAATTAATTGTTTACTACAGCAAGGCCTATCTCTCATATAGGATGACATTAGGATTACCTTATTACATTTTTAAGTGTAACTTCCAATTAAAAAGAGAGACTTTTCGAGTTTGGTGTCTCTGGACTCACAATATAAAATCCCAACTTATTGTAAAGTTAGATTTTAACTTTAGAGGCTGAAAATGCAACTTTTAGAAAGTTTACATTTTCTTACTTTAACCATTTCAGGCCTTCTGCCTGTCTGCTCGGTCTGTGGTGGGTGACAGCTGGGCTTTGTGTATTCCATCTAGACAGCCACACACAAAAGTAGCTTAGGTGTGACTTGATGGGCCATCCTGGGAGAAGAGAGGGAGGTGCTGGGCACAGCCCCACACTTACACATGAATAGGCTCTTTCCTGTCCACACACAAAGGGCTGCATACCCCCTTGTAGCGATCTGGGGCAGGCAGGAAGGCAGGATTTCTATGCACTTCAAAGACGCTTCTTTGAGGTCTCCCCCACTTCGAAGGCACAACTGGGTATAAGTACTGGACCTCAGACACCATGACTTCACTTTGCTGTACTGCTGCTATGCTGGACTGCTGCTTTACTGGACTACTGCCTTGCTGCGCTGCCCTGCTGCCTGCTGTTCCCCTGCATGGATGAGAAGGACTGAACCTGCATCACCTGGACCCAGAGTGACTCCAAGGGCTTGCTGGCTTGCCTATTGATATAAAGTCTCAGGGACATAAAACACTTGCTACCCTTCTGCTGCTGCACCTGGACTCTGCCATCTGTGAGTCCGCCCTGGCAAGTAGTGCCACCCCAGTCCTGGACCCTTGGAAGCTAGGGCTAAGAATCTTACTTCAACCAAACCCACACATCCTCCCAGGGAACATTTGCATCGACGCTGTTGCGTGGATCAGAACTGGAGCATCGGCACTGTTGCGTGGATCAAACCCAGCACATCACATTCAGAAACAGCAGATCACACTGGGAACTGCTGCAGGAACAGTAGTAGTACATCGCATTCGGAACCAGCGCATCATGTTGTTCAGCTGGCATCACTGGATCCCGTAGTTGGCACGAAATTTTGACTTTGTCCCGATCAGGTGTGACTGGATAGCCCACATAAGCGATTACTGCTTCTAAGTGCTATTTTTCATTTTATTCTTTAGTATGTATTTAATTGAGCTCTATTTTTCTAACCTGGTGTGCAGTCTATTTGTGGTGTTTTCACTGCTTTACTGTTTGAAGTGTTGCACAAATACTTTACAGATTCCCTCTTAAGCTAAGCCTGACTACTCTGTGCCAAGCTACCAGAGGGTGAGCCCAGGTTAATTTAGGGTGTGTCTGTGTCTAACCCTGACTAGGATTGTGGCTCCTGCTTTGACAGGGTGCCTACCTCTGCCAACCAGAAATCACAAATTTCTAACAAAGTACTTTCCTGCTCACTCTACAGTTCTTCCATGCTCTGCTCTCAGGTGCTCATCGGCTCCCTCTTAATTGACTCCTGTTCCCTTAGAGGTGGTTGCCTGCTACCCATTGTAGCAAACACTGGCCATTTTCAGAACACATCATTTATGTAGCAATTCAAGGTCAAGTGCAAACTGTCAAGATACATTATAATTTCTTTTAAATATTCATGATATAGCATCTGTGCATTGCATACAGCAGCCAGCCCGGCATCACAGCAGCCACACACCCATGCCATGCATAATGTGAGACTATGTGTGCATAGTAAATCCTTCCAGTTTCAGTGAGCCAAAATGGCCCTTGACCTGAGTCTGTTAATAGCTTAACTGGCATAATTCTCTCTATTGTAATTACTGCAAAATTACTCCAAACTACATGTAATTGAGAAGTGCAAACCATCATTTAGCACTGTTCTTTGGTGTAAAATGGAACAAAAATAGCCTAAATGCTACAGGACATAAACAGCAGTACCAAGCATCTGTTTGCTCTCTCTTAGTTCGTTGTTCCTGTACTCCTGTAGTAAGATTTTTGCCACACATTACTCAAGCTGGAGTAATTGAGTAATTTTGGTGATTTCGCATCACAAAGTAATGCGTAATTACCAACATTACTCCAAATAATCTGACGTACTGAAAATTTCTCCCAGGCCTACATGCTACCTTTGTTCTCACATATTTAGTGTGTCACATTTGGGTGTTTTTTTTTTTTTTTAAAACCTTTATTTACACTTCAAATATTCACAGACATTTGGGTGTTTTTGTGTGTTGTGTGCTATGTTGAGCATTAACCGTGTCCATTCACCTGTTATCTGCTGCAAGATGCAGACCATAGACTGCTACTGGTTTATGCAGAACACGTTCCAACAATTCAATGATAACAGAGGAGAAGCTCAGGTAAGCACATGAAAGCAGGCAGCATCCCAGAAATATGTCAGTGTCTCATCCCCTCTCTGCTTGTTCAGGAATCAATTGCCCTGTCCTCCCTCTAACAACAACACAGCCCATCACATACTCAAGCATGTGTATTGGTAGGGAAAATGTATGTTCTACTGTGCAGGGCCTGCAAGCCACCCACTGCGTACGTCTAAAGAACAGAGAGCACGTGGTTGTGCACTAGCATGTCTTTTCTTGCCTTGGAGTCACTTAAGATGAAAGAGGGCATTGGAAAAGAAGTTTTTTCCAGACTATGTAATCCTGAAAGACACAAACTGCAAATGGGGATGATGTCTCAGTAAATACAGACTATAAATCGTAGTCAAAAGAGTTCACTGCACAATACAGGACTAGACACGGCTTACAGATATTGTCAGGTCTCCACCCATTGGGGGTGTGTTAATACATGATGATGTAGATTTTGGAAAGAACACAAAAGAGGGCACCATGTCATGCTTCTATTAACAACAACCAGGCTTTGGTTAAAATTCAGACTTACATAGTATAATAGCTAAGCGTGCACAAAAATAAAAATGATTATCATTTGTAGTTTAAAGGCCACACTTGTTTTATTAATTGCGGTTTTGTGCAGAAGGCGACTGCACCCTGAAAAGATGCAACAGAGAAATGCACAAAGGAAATATCACGAGTGCAAAGGGACAAACATGAGCCCAGGGCATTTAGGAAGGGTGTATTATTCTCTAGACAGTGAGCTGCAGAGCATGAACATCTCACAAGATTTTCTAGTCGGGTACATAGTGAACATATTTTAGGAAGTGTTAACATGATTTTGGGGAGACAGAGTGGATAATTCTTGCTGCTAAAATTTGACATAATTATATATTAAATTATTTTTATTGAAATACAGTGTATACATGCTTAAATCTTTCATTGACCCTGAAAAAGGAGCGAATGATCCTGACATTGTTCTGAATTGGTCTTAGAATCGGTTCATTAAGGTGCAACAAATACTCAGTGAATTTCGGGAGGGGGGAATATTTACTGCAGGACTCCCTGTGGCTAAATCTCGGCATTCCTATGACGCATCTAGGCACTGGTGTAAGAATAGACGTGGACCACTGGTGAAGCTACACTCCCAACAAACAAAGCTAGGTACAGAGAATTTTGCCCACCTTAAAACAATTTGTATCTTGGCTAGGTACAACATCAGATTTGCAAATGCCATTTTTACACTTGGGAATTGCAGGGGTTAGATCTACATCATGATTAATGAACGACATATTGTTGCAATATTAAATACCTTTCTGCTATTACTTTACTGCATAACTGTTTCACTCTAGGTTAATCCCAAAACAGGTACATACATCTTGCATTTGTTAATTGTTAGCTAAGTAACGTTTGATTAAACAGCATGTCGAATGTATTGAGTCTGTGAAAGGCTATACAACTCTTGTTTCAGCATCTGTATGCAAAAGAATGATGTCAGACGCTTAGGGACATCTTTTGCATAAGGATACATGCTTTACTTTACGGATCAGCCCCAGGTTCATTGCCAAAATCCCCAGATCAGTTGTCTTTCACAAGTATGATATATTTATAACATCTCATTTGTACTAGAGTCCAAGCATTGGTAAAGAGCATCTGCACCATCTGCAGCAATGCTACACCAAAGTTAAGTAGTGGTGTTGTTGTGCCTGGGTGAGGCCCACGTAACAACGCAGCACATTTCTTATGTTTTCCTCTTTCTGCACAATAACATTTCTTCTGTGACCTTTTGCATATATTTGTGTGCATGACAATGTTAAATTAGTTTCTCTGAAACTGCTTTGCTTACACATCTGGCTTCACGCAACATTATCATGATGCCTCATACACCGAGTACAGGGCCTTTACGCACACAGCACAAATTCTGATCTATTTTTATCCTCAGGGCAACAGGGCTATCTGAATACCCATAACAACCCTAATCTGCATGTACAAAGCAAGGATGCTTTTTATTATAAATAAAGAATCATTTCTGGGTGTTAGCAGAGAAGACACTTCAGATGACGTTGAAGGGTCCCTGCACACTAATGCTCTGCCAAGCAGCTGCCTAACATCTCCGTGAGGGGTGTCCAGCTTGTGACCAAGATGAGGTCCAACATTCTTTCCCGCCAGGTAATGGGGTTGGATCATTCCGAGAGGGGATTCTTGGCTAAACCCCTGCATACACTTTAGACACACATAGAGTAGGGATTGCCTAGTAGGAGTATGCCTGATTGCAACATTGACTTATATGGCTGCATAAAAACACTGTTTTAACACCATGATAGAACTGTATCTGCTATTTATTCGTTCAATGCTCATAATCACTTGCATATGCTCTGTCTACTGATTATCGCAGCACATGTCTTCTACAAAACAGCAATGTTGCTTCAAAAATATATTGAAAACGTCTCATTGTGTATTCACTGTATAGTTCTCCGAGAACAAGAGTGCACGAGTGATTGGGCAAAGGGGTTCTAGATCTGTTACCACGATCCCTGAGGGGTCAGGGTTGTCATGTTCAGTGGTTGTCTGAAAGCATTCACTCTCTGTTTAGGTAAGGGGGTACTTATGGTGGCACTGTGAGCTAGCTGGTCTCTAGGACAACATATACTACGGGGGTGCATGGAATAAGTCTAAGTACCTCACCCAAAGTTTATGTTCGCCACAAACATGCAGATCCTACAGAATAGTTGAACTACACAAATGTTTTCTGCCCTGCTATGGCCTCACGCTGGGTTACAGCTGTAAGTATTAGAGGGCGGTCGAAGCAGAACACGTCACAGCCTGATTCATTTAGGTGAACTTACACTTTTATATTTTTTGCTATTCCCAAACCATGAGTTATTAGTAAGTTTTACGCCGCTGCAATCATAAACATACTATTTATTCGTAGTTCGTGACCTGCAAAATATAGTAAACTCACACAAAAGTGTAAGTTTACCTTTGTGAATTAGGTCCACAATAGTTATTTCCTACATTCACATCCTGGTAATCCACCGAAGGTAACAGTGGAAATGGCAACATCTCTGTCTTTTTTTGCCTCTGCAGTGTGTCTGTGAACACGAAAGTTCTAAAATGGTGGTTGACAATTCCTTGCCTATTAATTCTACCCCATTCTTAACAACTGCATTCATTGAGTTGAGAAATGTTGCCGAAAGGAAAGATGGTGTTCCAGCATCACCCTTGTCCTCCCACAGGACAGGCCTCCATGGTCTCCGTATACAAGAGAAAAGAGACTAAATTATTAATAATGCTGTAGGTGACATCCCACTAACTCCCCTGACTCCCTGAGCTCTGTCTTGAGCTACAGGACAGTAGGTATCTGGTTGTGGTCAGAAGAAGCTCCATCAACGCGGGAAGGGGACTGATAGGCACTGTGTCTTCTCCTCTGACTCTTTCTATATTGGAGAGAGAAGAGGGAGCTGTTTGCTGAAGGAGAGAGATGAAGTTCCCTTGGGATTTCAGAAGAGTTTGTGTTCCCAAAACAGGGACTGTATCATTGCAAAGGCACACAATAGAGCTTAGACCACAGAAAAAGGCATTATGTGTGTTAAGGGTTCTAGGAATTTGGGGGCTGTCAAAATACTGTACAGTGTTAAATTTATTCCAAATCTCGATTCACTGAGGATCAAGAGTATATTTTTGAGAATAAAAAACAGTTTTATTGATCTAAAATTGGAAACCTGCATTTCAACTGATTAATGTGATCATCATATAGAAGCTCCTCTGTAAAAAGGAAAAGGGGAATCAGGGTTTGCAAAACAAATATTTCAATGCGATATAGTTGCACACATTTTTGCATCCTGCGGCAGTCGCACAGTTTGTCAATGTTGCACAACCTTGCCTGTGAATCCAATCCCCACAAACAAGATTTTGAAGGATCTGTTTATCGCAAAAACCTTCTAGAAGGAAGTTGGTGGGAAAGCCCTAAAGGTTTGTGCGCACCCACCTAAAACCTTGCTTATGAATTATAACAAATATTTCCCCATCCCATGCCACCCTGGAAACCGTTGCAGATTTACTAATGTCAAAGACAGGAGTAAGTCCCTTTCCACAGTGGAGATGGTCATGTGATCACAATTGGTGGGTGCATAGTGTGGGTCTCCGCACAAGAAATATATTTTCCCAATGTAGGAAAGAATGGAGAAAATAAAGTGTCATTCTCCACACAGAAAGGCATTTCTCTATGTGCAGGCATGGACTATGCTACAAATATACACTTGGAATGTTTTTTCAACTCTGTTTATTGGAATTTATATACGTTTCCCGGGATTAGACCTAGAAGTTTGCAATTGACCCAGGTTTCCAGGTTTATTCATGCAAAACAGTGAAACTCTAAACATGCAGATTTCTATGATCCATGCTACATCGTAAACTATTGCTATAGATTTCAAAGTTTTTCTAACAAATTTGCCTGTAACTTAATACGCACATATATACCCTGCAGGCTGGCTACAAGCACTTATTCACATTTTCGAATCAGATGTAACTAATCAATCGACAGTAATGTTGGCAAGATTAGCAGCAAAAAGGCCAGAATCTAAAATTAAAAGTTTATTACATTCCTGACTTGAGAAGATTTTTGTCTGTCTGTTTATCCCAGCTTCTGTTGGCGAACAAGCCTGTGGAGAAAGTGAGTCATCATGAAGGTGAACTCATAGACAGGTTGTAAAGTTTGTGGTGGGTGGCAAAATGTACAAAAAGAGTGGGAGGATTCTTTTAAGAAGGGCGATGAATTGTTAAAAGAGTAGATAGCAATTGTTAGTACATGCCCAATAGAACTCTGCGGTCTTCAGACACAACAACCTTGATTGTTCATAGATTTAAAAAATCGAATTGGGGAAGAAGATGTTTTGTCATTGGCACAGCCAAGGCATGGAATGAGCTGCCTCTCTTCATTTGTTCTGCTTCTGGCCTGCTCGCATTCAGAAAGGATCTGAAAACATGTCTATTCAGCAACAAGGCCCCTCCCTCTGTTTCCTGATTCTTTGAAGCTAGCGCCCGGACACCTCTGAGTAACAGTGTGCTTTATAAAATCATATAACATTAAGATTAGGCGAAGGCCGAAGAAAACAACACGAGAACTATAGATTGCTAGCATATATGAATTTGGTGGAGAAGCTGCTAGAGAAGCCTTACATTGAATCACTTGAAACAGACAAAAACTGTTCACCACAGTTCATTCAAAATGGATACATTAGGCTAGAGGTATTTGGACAACATATCAAGTCATTAAAATCGAGTAACATTTATATCGAGTTTTAAATATCGTGATGCAGGACTATCGTTGGTTGTGAGGTTTGTTGGGGTACAGGGGGTAAGTTAATTAAGTATAATTAGTGAATAATTAATCTTTAATTTGCATTAACTAATTAAATGATAATTATGTATAGTGTATACAAAACAAAATCTGTTAGATTTTTGTTGCAGGTTGATGGGTTTGTAGGGGTATAGGACGGGAAGGTAATTAAGTAATAATAATGAGCTAATCATGTATTAATATTTATTTAATTGATAGTTATGTAAATTGTGTAAGTTTTCTTTTTGTAAGTTATATTTTAGGTGCAGATTGTTGGGTTTGTGAGGGTATAGGTTGTGAAGTTAATTAGAAAATAATTTAAAAAAAATCTTAATTAGTTAATTGATAATTCATTATGTAAAATTGTGCAATTATTATATGTTTAAGTTATAATTTAGGTGCAGGTAGTTGGGTTTATGTGGATATATAGTGCAAAGTTAATTGAGCAAATATCAAATTATCTGTAATTATTTATTTTTATGAAACTATGTAATTTATCTATAATTATATAAATTATTTAATAAATATATATTTTATGTTGTATATTAAGGGGTTGATTACGATGTAATTCACAAAGCATTCCGACCAAATTGGTTTTGGAATGCTTTCTGACTTAATCGTATTCGACCAACCGATTACGATTGTTCCGAAAATGATTCGGTCAGACTCCCAATGACTTAAATGGGAGCCTGTGATCCAATGAATACACAGGCTCCCATTGAAGGAAGGGGTGGCTGGGGAAAATCAGTCACCCTGTGGCGGGCACCCGTTGGTGCCTGCCACACTGAAAGGGGGGGTCCCATGGGTACCCCCACGGGCCGCATTCAGAAGGCTCAGGGTGAAGGAGGGCCTGCTATGGGCCCCCAAAGTCAGATTCTGAAAGCTGATCCATGTCTGAACAACCGATTCTGAAAGGCTGTCCAAATCTGACATCGTAATCGCTTGGTCCGAAACGCGGTCCGTAGACCTGTACGTGTCGGATCCAAATGACTCGGTTCCTCCGAATGCCAGCCGGTACCGACTTGGAAAGTCTGAACGCTTTCCGAACATCGTAATCGGTTGTTCTGAAAGCTTTCCAATTTGGTCAGAAAAACGGGTTCCGAATTGGATTCGGCAGACCCAACTCCGATTCGGAGCATTTCCAGACGACATCGTAATCGACCCCTAGGTTTGTGTTGTGTTTGTAGGGGGATAGGTTGGAAAGTTGTTTAAGTAATATTTAATTAACAATTAATTAATCATGTATTATTTTTTATTTTATTTATTACTTAATATTTTAAATATGCACATTTTTATTTTTAGTTATTTTTTAATTTGGACTGCTAGGTATGTGGGAGTATAGTGTGGGAATGTGATTAAATAATCAATTATTGGCACTTTTTATTTGACATTAATGATTTAAATTTTTTGAATCATTCAATTATTTAATTGTTTTTAATATACATATATATATTAATATCCAATTCAAGCAAAAGTCAAGTATGCTCTCAGTAAAGTGAGACAACAGATCCAAACGTGATAGAAAGTCTAGTGATTTATTTCACACAACGCGTTTCGGCACGCAGCCTTGTGTTATTTTGGCAATACCTCAGTATAGCTACTTTTTTGTAATAAATATATATATATATATATATATATATATATATATAATACACACACACACACACACATATACATATATATTTGTAATATTAGTAAATTTAAAAAATAGAAAATAAAATGAATATTTTTAATCATAGTTTTGCATAATATATGTGATCATAGAAATACACACGTACATATATATGCATGTGTGTTTGAATAAGTATATGTTTATATAGATCTTTAAATATTATTTAAACATACATAATTAACATCATATTAATGTTGCAAGTTAAACATTTTAACATTTAGTATTTTTAACTATATATATATATGACTTTGACGAAGACCATTAGGTTGAAACCCGTCAGTCAATAAAGTTTTTCATTCCTTAAATCTTGAGTGCAATTCTGCCTTATGGACGCAAGATATAAGGATTTCTTAATATATATATATTATCTACTGGCGGTCGCCAGTAGATAGTTATAGTTAGGACCCTGTTTCCATAGGAAATCCGCAACATTCTATTTGGAATAACTTTGGCGCCGGTCGACGAATCCTCGCGAAATTTTCAAAATAGGTGGGGCGCTACGCTCCGCTCCTACCCTGAAATTCTCGGGGGGATTCGTCAAGCGGGGGATGAGAAAAAAAGGGGGTCCCAAAACGCGTTTTTCCCATGCATTTTTCCATAGGACCTTTAGACACAGCTACAGCACGAACGGCTGAACAGAGTTACTTGAAATTTGGCAGAGAGGTAGTCCTCAGGTCAAGGAAGTGCCTTTTGTAGGTCTGGTGTAAATCTGTTCAGTAGTTCCTGAGAAAATAGCATTTAAATCAATATATATATCTGAGCCAGCTTACGGTGCGCTTACCGTGCGCTTACGGTAAGCTTACCGTACGCGTACGGTGACGTGCGCGAGCGCGATTCTGATTGGCTGTTAGATCTTAGTAAACATTCAAATCGTTCGAAACCAGGAAGCGGCGGCCGCCATTTTCTCTCTCGCACTCTGAGAGCAGGAGGAAAAACAAATGTAAAAAACATGATAAGCGACTGTTTAGACAGCTCCAAACCACCTAGCCTTGGTGAATGTGTCCCCAAAGAACCCCCAAGGCCAAAAATTCATGTTTAATTTTTTTCGAAAAATCGCCGATTACGCTTACCGTACGCGTACGGTAAAAAAAATTTTTTTTTTTAAAAAGTATCAACCCTCTCCCCACCCCGTGTGCAAATGGTGCCAGAAGGGCCCCATTTGTGCATGGCATAATGTTTGTGAAAAAAAAATGTAAAAGCTTACCTTTCACAACGAAGCGCATAATCTGTCCTCCATGTGCGCACAGTGCGCGAAGCGCATCGTGCGTACATGGCCCATCTAGCGTAACGTGGGCACGCGGTGCGTGTAGCGCACCGTGTGCCCACCGTGCGTGCACGGCACTAACTGCGTAAAGTGGGCGCGCGGTGCGCGAAGCGCACCGCGTGCTCACTGTGCGCGCACCGTGCGCGCACGGAACGAACTGCGTTAAGTGGGCGCGCACGCCACGAATGGCGTAAAGTAACTTAGCATTTAAAAAACCGTACAAATTCACTGAAAAAACCATAGGTTTCACACACGTTATAGTTAGGAATTAGCATTTAAAAAACCTTGCAAATTCAGTGAAAAATCCATAGGTTTCACACATGTTATAGTCAGCTGGACATTTTACTGATAAAAAACCAATGAAATTCCCCCGTTATAGTTAGTGCAGGCAACTATAACTCACGCGACCGCAATCCTCTGCTGATGCTAATACTGTATTTAGACACTTATTTGCCCATGTCTTCTTCCATTAAATTTTAGCTATACATATATTACAAATATTTTTTTTTCATAAAGACACATATTTCATCAGCAGAGGATTGCGGTCGCGTGAGTTATAGTTGCCTGCACTAACTATAACGGGGGAATTTCATTGGTTTTTTATCAGTAAAATGTCCAGCTAACTATAACATGTGTGAAACCTATGGTTTTTTCACTGAATATATATATATATATACACATCTCTATATTTTTTATATTAGCGTAAAACAATATTTTTGAATTTACCTTTATTTTGATAGAAAGATTATTTTTTGGTGATCAATAATTTTGACATGATATTTTGGTAGCACAATATTTATGGTTTCGGTATTATGTTAGTGAACCAGGCTTGATTCACAACGTACTCCTAGTTAAACCCTGGATTTCAGGAGTAAGCATGGAGTGCTACAAGAGAAAGTCACACACACTCACGGCAAAATCAATGTGAATTGGCCAAATTAGTCTTTCCTGCCTGGAAGAATTTGGAACATCATTATTCACACAATCAACTTTTCAAAAATGCCCATTGATCAATAGTCTAATACATTTTTTTTTGTTTGGCACGTTCCTTGGAGAAGGCCTTTATTCATTAGTGTATGTTTTCTATCCATTGGCTGAACAGGTTAATGCTCCACTACACTGTGACAAAACATATCAGAAATTTACATTTCAGCAACACAAGCATATGTTATTTTGGCAAAATAGCAGTATGGTAATGGCAGAGCGATGCACAACAGAGACTGATGAAACTGTGATTTGTAGTCAGGGAGGATCATTGAACTGTAACAATTTGTTACTTAGAGGCCGATTACGATGGCGGTGAGACCGCCACTGACAGTCCGTCGGTGACTGTCTCACCGCCATCATAGACAAGTTTCCTGCCTGCCATATTACAATGGTGGGCAGTGTGATGGCGGAAACACCGACTGCCAGAATCCGACAGGCTCCTTGAGACCGCCGGTGCAGCAGAGGGCCTCGCAAACCCTGCAATGGTGGTAGGGATTATGATGTCCCACCCTGCCAGAAGTTTCATGGTGGTTCACCTGCCATGGAAAGGTTGGTGGAAAGGGACATTGTGGGCCTGTAGCGGGACCCCCTTAGCCCCAAGCCCTATATTTTTGGTGTTGGGGGCACCATAGGTGCACCCCTACATATTCCTGTACCATCTGGCAGGCACTGTATGGTGCCTGCCACATAGTGCAGGGATATGTTTCATGTGTATTTTTTACTTTAGCATGTGCTGCAGCACGCAGCACCCGCCGCAATACAAGAGATAGACAGTGCGACCGCCTAGGATGCGGTTGCATTGTTATCAGGTTGACGGGACAGCCGATAGAAAGTCTGTTGTTCCTATTGTCCGAGAGGATGGCAGTGGGCGGACAAAAGTCTGCTTGCCATCCTAATCACCACCTTAGTTATCAACACAAGGTACTCTACAGGTGTTCGATGCTTTCAAATGACCACTTCAAGTCTGAAAAAAAGCTGCAGAGCATACACAGGACCATACTGGTCAGTGTTCTCCCAAAGACAGCAGTGACATGATACTGATGGTTCTTGTGATACCTTGGTTCCAGATATGTTTCAGGCATGTTGACCCATAATAACCGAATGCAGAAAACCTGGATGCCAGTGTGGGGAAGAGAAATGGAGACGTGGGTTTAGGTATTCAGCATAGACGGATACTTATGGAAAGAGTTAATATCACTCGTTATATAACCTCATGTTTGCATCCTTGAGTTCCACTCACAGAATTTCTCCTCTCACAATACAGCGCCAGTTAAACAAACAATACATTTGGACGTAAGATTTACTTTAGTCTAAAGACTCTGGCTTTGGTTCAAAGCTGTGCTGTCCAGGCAACGGTGTCAATAGAACATGTGGCGTGTAGACTACATTATATTTTATACATCGCCATAAACTGTCAAAGGCTGATGTATAACTGTAAGTTTCACAAAAGTTAGCCTTTTAACATTTCATGGTAGGTTTTCTTGCCAGGTTTTTACACAACACAATACAGGATCCCAGTCAATGAGTCACAATAATAAATTATGATCCTAACAGAAGCTTTAGAAACATATATGGCTGCACTCAGAGATAAGTAAAACATTGAACCCGAACAGAGCTTACCAGAGTGTTTCAAGGGATCTTTTTGACACAAATCAAATACAGAAGTGGTTCCTGGCACAGCCAGGAGAATATTCCCTCTACTAGAATTGCATGTCCTTTTCCACTGTCACTGCATCTTACATCTTTTTAATACCTCTTTTGAAAATGAACCAGTCCCACCCAAACTTAAGAAAGAATCACATAAGGCCTCATCTTAAACCCTTGATTCTACAGGCCTAAATAATGACATACTAATCTCTGACAACCCACACCTTCTAGCATCCTATACTATGCCAAACTGCTCCTGCAAGTGATTCATGACTAACTACTGAAATAAGCAGTAAATGAGCACTAAAATGTCCTACTTGACCACTCCTAGGTGCGATTCAGTAAACTCAAAATCATATATAACACCCTCATTTCCATGGGAGACAGCCCCAGAATGCAAGCTGCAAGTCTAGAGCTGGTGCATTTATACTCCTTGATCTGTCAGCTGCATTTAACACTGAGAGTCCTTCTACTATCCCACGAATGCAGTTGCAATATATCTTAAAATCTTGGCTAAAGTCATCAAACAAACAATCTTAAAATGCCTATTTTGGGTGATTGTTAGAGAAGAAGGACTGGGCACAGAGTAATGTTTTTTTTCTCTCCATTCCTCTTGTTAGAGCAGATATACTACATGGGAACCACGAACAAAGCCATGGACTGAGAGTCCTTATTCATTTCTGGGTGAACCTAGACAGTCTTGCCAACTCCATTCTGCCCAGCTGTACACTGACTTATTTGTGCAACCCTAGATTGTTCTTTCTTGCCACTATAGTAATCAAAACTTGCAGCAGGCCTCTGGCACAAATCACCTAACCACTGAGACCTAAATTTTAGGATTATGCTGCTCATACCCAAAGTGATTTTGAAAATAATTCAAGTCCACATCCAGATACAACATCCTATTTGGCACATGTCTGCACAAAATTGACAATCAGTATTCGTTAATCACCTCAAACATCTCTGGCAAAACATTTCATAAATGACCAACGCTTCCTTTCAATGGGCTCACGCCCACACTCTCATCTCTTCAAAGCTTCAAAAATGAAGTGCACACAAGGATATGAGACCTCACTTATACCCTATTGAAACCCTATAGACATGAACTCTTTCTTCAATTTGACAAAATCAAAATAAATTCTTCCTTTCCTGATGTTTTCACAAAGCGACAATACTAAAAGTTCCTAGTTCTTTCACATCTAGACTATCACATAAAGAAACCACCCAATAATTTTCTTAATTCTTTCACACCTGTACCAGGCTGCTGACCACCATATGGTCCTAAAACCACATTAAATCCAAAAAAGCAGCCAAATTACCTTACTGCTGGAAATAACAGACCATATGTTCATGGTATTGCACGTCTTCCACTGGCTGTCAGTCTTATGCTCCATCAGAATTCTCCAAACCAAAGCTTGACAGATAGCAATACAATTGTATTTGTGGTCAGCAACAACAATATCCCTCAATGTCCCTCACATAAAAAAAAAGCCTGTTTCCTTTTAGAGCAGTACGAGTCAGACCATCCCTGCCCGCTCATTCCACGCCCAGAATATTCCTTACCACCAAGGCTATTCCCTGCACACATTGTTTCACACCCATACCACCACCTTCCAAGACCACTCTGATTTCAGACAATTCCTATACTTTACTGGTCGTGGTGCAACTAAAAATTTCCATCTGGGTTGATATGCCTGTTATCATACACATAGGGTTATTTCAGAGATCATGACGTGGTGTGATGAAATAATTCAGATTCATTAGTTAATGAGTGAATGGCCCTGTCTGTACTAATCACTAAGACAGTGAGATGTTCCCCTGTGGTGCTGTACTAATGACGGTATCCATCTTGGTTGCTGTACTTTCACTTAGGTTCATCAGAGGTAAAATGCGGATAATGATGTGACTGCGTGGAGTCCACCTGGTCTTTGACCTGCAGAGCTTCTTATCCACTGCTCACATAAGTAGGTGCATGGTTTTAAAACGTATGCATACTCGTAATCTACCAAAATGCACATGCCTCTTGTACTACATTGGGTACTCAATTTGTGCCTCATTCTCCCTGCTTGCTATGTCATTTTCTTCACACCAAGCACAGAGTTTGAGACCAACTCACTGGCAACATGTCACTCCAGCACAACCCCAACTTTACATGCTCACCTTCTCTGTCAATGAGGCACATTGTAGCAGTATCAGGACCACACATTTGAACCATATATACCTTACCTTGTAATGTTAACATTAGGCTTGGGCAGAGTTCGAAGAGTTGAGCTACGCGGAATGCCGCAAAGTGACAAAAAACTCAGCCAAGTTACATGGAGTTCCACGAGCGATACCATGCGTTACCTTGCGCCGTACGCACTCATTTTTAGCGTGGATGTTTGTCCAGCGGGAACAGCATCATGTGCAGTGCAAGAGACTGCTGCTTCTTTCTGCCGCTCCAGATGCCACTCTAGATTAAGTTCTACTCGAGCGGCAGCTTCCTCAATGGGAGCAGAAGGGTTCTCAACACGAGCGGTAGCAACCATCCGTTAAGAAATCTCGATGGGAAGCAGTCTCGCATTGGATTTTCCTTGCTTGCGCTCGCCATCTTACTGTTGGCGAGCGAGGAAAAAAACTCTGCTATGCGGAGCAGAGTTCAGTGCAAAAACCTCTGCAAACTCCGCGAACAGAGCAGAGTTCACCACCCAGACCTAGTTAACATGCCTGCATGCCTGCTAGTCACAAGTACAGAACATGTGATAAACCGTGATGCTGTCCTGTCAATGGATTGCAATTCTCCATGAGGTGAGCAGCAACGCATTCTCAGACAGTCCAGATTGTGTGGTGAAACACATCCCATACAGCACAGAACAATGTGGCACCACACAAGGGCATCCTCTAAGTGTTAGAAATAACTGTCATTTTCCACAATGTAACATTTGTAGCTTTCATGATTCAGGAGAAATATTGTAGCTAAGAAAGAAGCTAAGATAAACTGTGTAGTCAATTAAATTAAAAATTTGGGTGTGTATGTGGGTTTTATGTGTCGGTGCACATAGACTACCACTTTAGTCACGTCAAATCTGATGAGTCTCTGCCGTGTGAATTACATTTTGTTATTTGGCTGGTCTAGTGAATGTTATACTACCGAGGAATATCATAATAAATCATTTTGTATATGTATAATGGCCTTACACTTCCATGTTTTTAAGAGATCATGAAAAAGACCACTATCAGGCTCCAATAAGCTCTACAAAAAAAGCCCAAACATTGTCTTATTCAGCATGTACTGATACATATTTTGGAAATATTTCTGTCTTGTGTTACCTTCAAAATGCCTTTAGAAACAAGTTTAAAGCTCAAGGCTTGGAACTCAAGCCCAACATTTATCCATCGAGTTTCCGGCACTCTCTTCCCTCTGACAGTGGACCATGATTTCTTAGTGAAAAAAGGATGAAGTCAGTGATAATGACTGATAGCAAGTAAAAAGTAAATTATCAGGTACTACATTGCTGTCCTCGTTTTCTGCCTTATTCATCAGATTGACATTACCACCTAAGGAGACAGTAGTGTAAGAATACACAAAGCTTGACCCAGCAAGTTCAACAGCGTAGTTTCAATTAAATCAATTTCAATTCCAAGATAAATATGTGGTACGTTTTATTCTTAATAGTGTCCTTAGTATCCACAGGTATATACAAGTTCTGTCTAGGAATATGCTGGTGTAAGTAGACGATGAACATAGTTACCTGCTTTCTGAGTAGTAGACTCATGCTAGACAGCTAAGACACATATCTTAATAGGAATGAAGAACATCACTTTCTGATTTTCCTTGGTTGAGTAGCCCACACAGATGTTGTTTCACAGTCCAGAACTAGAGAACACACATCTATACTATGTACATCATTTAGAAGGTGTTCTAGGCATCTTTATATTTTTGGCGAAACCTTACAATATGCAGCTGTTGACAATAGTGACTGAAGAAAGTAGTGATGGAAAACACCCAACCATCTGCTTGAGTCAATCCATTCTCTATATAAGTTCGGTACATGTTGTTTACAAAGGTCCTTTTCTCATCCCAGCAAGTTCTAAATTGCTGTATAGAGAAGACTGCCAGAAGTGGCCAGTATCTTGGCATTAACGCTGCAGTGTTTGGAATCATAACACACATTAAGAGGTCACAGGAAATGATGTAGTACTTGCAGACTAATATCTAGCAGGCAGACTATCATATGCGAACAGAAGCGGTCAGGCATGGAAATGGCGGCAGAGGGGGACATGGAAACTAACTTGAATGCTAGTGTTCATTCCTCTTCCAAGTTTGGGTGATACTTTGAGTGAGGGTAGCAGTAGTAAATAAGACTCAGACAGGCATTAGATAGATGTCTGACATCCTATCTGTTTAATCTTAACTGCTGCACAATCAGTTGTTCATTTGTCCCCACAGTTTCTTGTTTCCTCCCTTCTTGGTTACCATTACCCAATGACCCACCTCTCTCACCAGATCTTTGGTTTCCTCCTACTCCTGTGCACCTGGATTGCTTAAAGACTTCCACCTCCTCTGCCTCTCCTTACCGGCACACTTGACCTCAGGGAAGATTCCACTGATGGTATGCTGTCTCCATCCCATCTTGACAGCATTGTTCTCCTTTGTTTGGTGTTTTCGACTTTGAGCATGCATGTGAGCGAGAAGCAAGCTGTTAACTCAGTTCTTCATGCGTTATAATATGTTGTTTGTTCTACTCACAAGTGTTCTATTAGTTCTTCTCTTGTGTTTGTTTTCTGTTTGATTACAAAGTGATGGTCCTGTGACAATCCAAGGCAGTGGTTGGAGTCACTCTGAACCGATGTTTTCAATGTCTTTTTTCTGCCCCAATTTTTCCATGGGTTCCTTATGGAGTATTATTCAGTACCTCAGTTGGAACGGGTGGATGATTGGGACTTTCAGATATATATTCCTTGAGGAATTAATCTTTAAGGCAAATCCAGACACCCAGGTTTAGCTCTGGGGGCACTAACTAAATATGGATTTTTCTTTCCTCACTTATGAGAACTGTGACACAGCCTCTCTTTGATAATGAAAATGTTCTAGCATTGGGGTGCTACCAGTAAAAAGAGACCGAATTGAGGCAATTCCCAAATATTCCTTGGACAGCAACCTATCTCCATGATCCTCACCTGCTGATTGGTTATTCCAAAGCTTCTTCCTTAACAAATGCCAAGTGATATTACTAAGGGCACAGCAACAAGTATCTGATATTTTTGGGCTACATTTTTGGCACACGCTGGACCTGAGACTACCCTGAGTATTTCTTGAAGGAAATCAGTTGGAGGTTGATGGACGTGATTTGCTTGTTTCCCTTTGAAACTTTTGATCATAAGACGGCATTAAACGGACTGAAGAACCTCCTCAAAGGATGTCCTTTTATGGTGCTCTACTTCTTAGCAATATTAATGGGTTCTGCTTTGTCAATTGTTGGACTCCTTCTACCAAATGTTATTTGGCTAGCCCTTCTTCCTGTTTCATTATGTGTAATAATGTATGGCAATAGATGTGGCAGCAACTTCACCCATAGAACTCAGGTAATGTGAAAATTTATTTTTTCATTTTGGGGAATCCTGAAAATACAATCCTAATCTTTCCATGTAGTCGGCTTGCATTAATCACAACAATGTATTGCTAAGTTTTGCCAGTACATTATCAAATAAATACTCCACTTTCAGGAATGCCTGTTGGCTTCTTGTAAGTATCAAATGCAGTTGAACGTGGCAAATGCGACTTGTAATGTCCTTGATGGCAATGGCCCAACTCACTGCACTCCGGCTCACTGCTGCACAGACTCGGCTGAACAGAAGAATACTCAAGACTTTCCATTTCCATCCGGCCTATTAGCTGCACCTATTGATTTTCTGCTTAAGCCTGCAGATTTAATGCCTGGAACTGTTCACCGCTCTCCGTACGTCTGATACCACCATTATGGCAAAGTATACTAAAGATAGATTTTAGTGGGGTGTGGAAATGCAGTATGACATTTTAAACTGGCAGGCGTGTGAGCAGAGAAAAAACGCATTAAATTACCTTGATATCAAATGAGTTCATTCTGGGTATAGACTTATCCCATCATTTTGGAGTTTGTAGGAATAGCATGGGGTATTTACCACATGTGGTAAATACTATTGCCTCAGGGTGAGGTATTTGACTCATGTGGTAAATGGCATCTAATCTGAGCTTTTATAAGGAAAACAAAACAGGGCATAATAGAGGATACGGTTTTTAAGGCTTCAAATTCCTCATGGTTTGCTTTTTTCCATGCCTTTCCCATTGATCAATTTAACTATTAGGGGAAAACCGCAAGGGTGTGATAATTACCAAAACAACTCGCAAACAAGTGTTAACACAGGGATCATAACTTAGCCCTTACTCCTATGGGGGGCCTAATTCCAGACATGAAAGAATGCTTTCCTTAAACATGATCTTTTCAGCTCTGGTGCAAGAATTTTCTGAATCCCAGGCAAAATGGTATTTTGTCATTAGGACACTCTATTTTCTCTACGAGCAAGGCCAATTCTTGCAATTTGGTGTCCTCATGTGCCCTTTTTTGGAGTCCAGCATATCCACAGTGGTTTTAATGTAGCACTGGCACTGGGTCCCTATTTCCTACATTAAGTGCATTCAATGTAGGCCCAGGAGGGTAGACAATGGCAAGTTTTTAGCATTACCACTGCCTTTGTTATTCAATTTTATTACGATTTATCATATATACATATATTATGTGGCTATCCTGAAAATCTGCCATGAATCTGACACCCTGGGGTTCCTTTAGACTCAGGTGTCCTACAGGATCTGCATGGAACTGCCTGCCTGGTCTTGCAAGACATGCATAAAGCAAATGTGACACCAATAGGTACATTGCATTGTGCAAAAAATGCAAAACAAAGAGATTGTGCAGCGTTTTTGCTACTTGCGAAACAGGAAATGAAACAGGATTTGCTCCACGCCGTTGCCCCCAGTGCAACTAAGTGGAGCAATTATTTAGTTGTGTTGACAGAATGATGAATATGCAAATACATTGTTCTCCACTTCTGAAGAGTGAAAGAAGAGGGAAAATTTGAGGTACATGCAGTTTATCCCACCTCATATTATTGAAGAAGGAGAAATAATTCAGTGTTAATTTGTTAAATTTTTCAAACTGTATTTACCAACTAGATTTCTTTGTTAGAAACTTTATTACACAGGTAAAATTATTTGAAATCTGTTAATGTTGGATGAATTTTGGTAAAAGTTTAATGTTGTGTTTCATACTCGCCCTAGTACAAGCATCTTCGTGTAATAAGAAATTGTAGAAAAATCTGTTTTCTCCATTTCCTGCTTAACCATTTACATGCAAAAATAATTTTAATATACATTTCCTTGAAAAAGCGTGCAAAGTTGGGAAAAACTTTGGGTTAAAAAACACACAAACTGATTCAATGAGGATGTGTGTCCTTATTTCTCTAGACTGCCAGATCAAGGTATGCGATACAGAATTTTTAAATTTAAACCTGGAATAAATCCACTACTGTCTTGTATGGTGTTTATTATTATAATGCAGAAAGTAACTGTGGTATGAATATGAAATGTGCAAATGTACATATCTTATTAGACTTTCAATGTTATGGGCGAGAAAGACGTCGATGTTTTTAAACCTATTTTAATAAAAACGAAATAAGAGGACGTTTTTTTTATGCCATGCATCCATTAAAAGTAATAAGTGCTATTGGAATTTTCTTTACAAATGGTTGAAAAGAAAAATCTGGGGTATTTACTTATTAGATCTTAGGTTTTGTGTGTTGTTTAATGTTAGCAGCATTGGAATTTGAAGGTATTTGTTGTAAATACGAGATTTTAATGGTTTTTGATAATGGTTTTAAAATGTTGTGATAGTTTTATGGACTATGGTCCCAAAAAACTAAGGGGTATATTCACTAGAACCCATGCTAAACATCTCCAAAAAATGTTAACGCAACTTTATACATCGCAACCTATCGCGGGAAAATAACCCCGTGTCAACGTGGAATTCACAACACGGTGGTACCATGCGATAGTCCGCTCAAAACGCAGACAATGTCCGCGATACAACCACCTCAACAGCCATAAAAACACAAACCCCAAACGCAAAAAAACATGCAATGGGCCAAAGCACGAAGAGGAAATCAGCGATAAGCAGCGCCAGGCCTGCAATACACACATGGCAGGCAGCAAAAATCCCTATAAAAGTAGAAAAAACATTCAAACACAAACTGACCAACACCCAAGCACCATGGAGGCAGCCGGAGCAGGCGCAGAGGACGAGCGCAACCCCACAAGCACCCCGGATGACCAGCCTGGGACCTCGGGGACAGGGAAGGGCAAGGACAAGAAGAAGAGGAAGACGAAGTTCAGTCCGCAGGAAAACAGGATCCTAGTCACGGAGGTGATGGAACACCATCAACAACTGTTCGTCGCCTCCAACGTGTCATTGGGCACCAAGAATGGAATATGGCGGAACATCGTGGACAAGGTGAATGCCGTCGGGGAGCACAAGAGGTCAATGGACGAGGTCAAGAGGCGATGGACTGATATCGAGTGGAAGACCAAGGATAAACACGCAGCCAACCAGAAGGCAGCAATGCAGATTGGAGGTGGGAGCCCAGCGCCACAACTCATGCTGGATGACATGGAGGAGCTGGTGTCGACAGTCATCAATGTGGAGACTGTGGCCAGAGTCAGGGGACCGGACACTGCTCGACAGGACACAACACAACCGCAACATGGTGAGTGACAAACAGGTACTGGGGGGACGGGTGGAGATGGCCACAATGGCACACATGCACAATCAAGCAGAGCACAGTGCACACCCACAATGACTCTGGGTCATGGCCCTGAACTACAGACTGTCACAATGTACAATGCCATGCTGTCTAAATGTCAACATGTACCATGCGGCTACATACATGTGGACACATTGTAATACACCATCTCCCCTTCACATTGCAGGGGCACCATCAACACCTCCTGCAGAGCAGTCCCAGCCACTCTTCACTGATGATGAGGAGGACACCCCCAGTATCGACACCCAAGCCCTCCAAGACATCATAGACATCATCCACAACGCACCTCTAGGATCAGGGCAGCCCAGCTGCATCGAGGAGACCCCACCCACTACCCAAACCACCCAGCAGAAGGCACCCACATCCCCGGCAGTCTCCCAAGAGCCCCAGGAACAACACACGGCCTTCCAACGCCGTGTGCTGGAGGGCCAGAGGGAGATGGCTGAGCAGGTGTGGGTGGGGTTCCAGACCATGGCTTCCAAACAAGACGCCATCCATGGGTGTCAAGGCCCGCTCCATGGTCTCCAACGAGCCCTGACTGACATAGCTGGAGTCATGACGCGGAGAGAAGAACACCTGTCCACTCAGAGTGGCTCCAGCGATGCCAGCCGTGAGCTGACACACATGCGGAGGCTCATGGAGGACATGGTGCGGATGGAGGCGGAAAGGATGGCAGCCACCGCTGCACATCAGCAAAATGTAGTTGGGGTCTACCATGCCCTGCAGATCCTCATCATGGCATTGCTGCCACAAGGCGTGGCGCTGATGAATGCTGCTACCCCCACACCATCCACATCTCTGCCCCCTGGTGTGTCAGTGCCCCACAGTGCGGCAGGCGTATCCACTCCGGCACCTAATGTGTCACTGCCACACAGTGCGGCTGACAAACCTCCTCTGGCCCCTGATGTGTCAGTGGCACATAGTGCCACAGCCTGTGCTGCAACACCCACAGATGAGCCAGAGCACACATCCAAGGACGTGGATGGACTTGACTTCAGAAGGAGGCACTAGCATTCATTTCCGCCACCTGGCCTGTTTCTGCTTGGTGCCGCACATGACCCCATGACCTTCCACTGACCCCGATACACTCCACTGCACTCACCTTGGACCACGACATGGACTGCCATTTCCTGTTCGATGACCAGTGACACGGCGACCAGACTGCGGACTGTACTCTTCCTCTTCCGCAGTACTTGTCATCCCCGGATGGACTCTGGCTGGCCCTCCACAGGCCCATATTGTGTGGGGTGCTTGGCATGGCACTGTACCGCTCCAGCTGTAGAACTCCACTGGATGTGCAATAAACCTCCAGTAACGCACTGCTGTGTCATGTATTTCATCATTCATGTATGAATGCATGGATGGATGGATGTAGGGACAGTGATTGCCCTTACGTCAATGATGCTCATCTAGTGGGATGCCAGTCACAGTGTGCTACAATGCCTATTGTGTTCCAGGTGCCGTAGATACTACAACAGGGACACACGCATTAGTCACTTCCTTGTCCGGACATGGACTGAACCACGCCCAGTCATTGTTGCAAGCCCTGCGCGGGTCCGGCGTACGCCAGGCCAGACCACTCCGCTTACGCTCCGAATGGGGGCCCACATTGCTGACTGTCGCAGGCGTACTCGCTGGTGGTGTGCAGGTCACTGGTCTAGTTTTCAGCATGTCACAGCCACACCCTGAGGGCTGGTTTGCACACACACCACACCCATCCGGCACAGGCATCACAGGCCATGTGACCCCGCAAATATAAGGGGCCGACAACGTCATATTCCCCTCTGCCGGTGGTGACTGGATGACGGACGCTCCAGGGTTTTCAATCATAATGGGTCCATGAGTCATTGCACACAGGGTTAGTGGCACCCAAAGCCTTGCATCTGTCACGGGCCTACCAGCACGTGGCGCTGACTGGAATTGCACAGGGTTAGTGGCACCCGAAGCCTTGCGCCTGTCACGGGCCTACCACCACGTGGCGTTGACTGAAGTTGCACAGGGTTACTGGCACCGGAAGCCTTGCAGCCGTCATGGGCTTACCACCACGTGGTGCTGACTGGAGTTGCACAGGGTTAGTGGCACCCAAAGTCTTGCAGCCGTCACGGGCCTGCCACCACGTGGCACTGACTGCAGTTGAACAGGGTTAGTTGCACCCGAAGCCTTGCGGCCATCACAGGCCTACCACCACGTGGAGCTAACTGGGGTTGCGCAGGGTTAGTGGCCCCAGATGCCTTGCGGCTGTCACGGGCCTACCACCACGTGGTGCTGACTGGGGTTGCACAGGGTTAGTGGCACCGGAATAGCTGAGCGGGTGTGTAGCCTGTGATGATGACGTGTGCACTGATGTGGTCTCTGCCATTGATGACTCAGCATCATATGTGGGACCTGCTGGCCCGGGGGACGGGTCCGCAGGATGTGGGCCATGCCATGGTGGCGGGACCAGGGCCTGGAGCTTGCACGGGCACGTGGTGTGCCCACTGATGGACACACCGGTAGCAGCAGGTGAGCAGTGGGGCCTGGGTGCGCTGGGGCGGCAGTGTCTCTCTCTCTCTTCCTTCCCTCTCTCTCTCTCCCCTTCCTTTCCTTCCCTCTCTTTCTCTCTCTGTCTTTCTTTCCTTCTCTGTTTGTCTGTGTCTTGATCCTTTGATGTGCGCATGACACACGTCCTGATTTTGTGCTTTATTTTCCAGGCTGTGACGTTGATAGTGTCCTTGACGGACCCGACAGGAGTCTTCCGCATTGGTGTTTTGTGTTGTATTTCAATAACGTTATTGGTTGTTACTTGAGTGCTATGTGACTGTTTCTCGTTCTTCTGGGCACACATGTGTGTATTTTTTTGGCAATGTGCGTCATCATGCGCTTTTTGTGGCTCTTGTGTCAATCACGGTATGTGTATGTCCGGGGGGGTGCTGGGGGTGGTTGCGGTGGGTGCTGTGGCCTTCATGGGTACCGCGTTGCATGATCATTGTCACCATGGCATCTGTGGGTCTTCTGGTGTGGCTCTTGGCTGGGCTCCCTTTTATGCTGCAGGTAGTCGTCCTGCTTAACACCAGCAAGAGGCAGGTGTCAATTCCCTGGTGCTACTGCGGCTTATCGCCTGTTTTTGTTTTGCATCGCAGATCTGGCAGTTCGTTGTGGTTTTTTCATGTGTTTTTGAACGGGAACGCCTACTCTGCATCTCATTAGGGTTAGTTGGTGGTGTCCGCTGTGGAGGTAAATTTTGGGGCAGTTATCACAGGAATACTGGCGATTTCTGTAGTTTGCACTGGTTGTGAATGGGGTATCTCCACTTTTGATGCGTTAAGGTGGGGATAAATCGGAGATAAGTCCTTGTGATTATACCCCTAACTGTTTTGACTGACTGCCTGCCTGATTCAAGAACTGTCATCATAAGTCTTTTACATGAGGTGTGATGACTTACGCTGCTTCTTGATACGGGATTACTACTACTCGACAAGTGAATATGTGATCACAAGCGTTAACTAACTTGGCGGGACGCAGCACTCTTCTGTTATAACATGCATGCAAATTGCACTACAATGCATTAGATTCTGGTAAGAAATATTACAGCAGGAAGCAAGGTACCTAGGGGGCCATGCAATTTTTAACATAACATTAGACTGGTGGTTGAGAAACTCCATATCCTCTGAGGAGGGGGAGGGGCGGGTTAGAGATAGTTGTAATAGTTTAGATTACAGAATGTACAGAAGTTTAGATTTCCATTAATTTACACAAAACAGAAGATCAAGGCATGGCATGGTGGGAAGATTCCACCAAAAGCCAACATGTGCAGACATCCCCACACAGTGGAGGAATGGTTGGCAAAGCTATGCAGGGTTGTGTACTATCACCCCCAGGTCCCTTCAGTCCTCGTCTGATTCATTACAAGTGGAGATAACCATCTCCCGGACAGAAAAAAAGAACACAGGAATGCTGGAATCCCTACCCCACCCCATCCCACTGGTAGTAATTAACCAGTACTTATCCAATACATTACATGGGTATGGATAGGTAGACTAGATACTGAAGAGGGCTTCAGAGCAGCCCACAATTAATATAGCATTTGTGTCAAAGTGTACATTTGTGTGTGTTGGTGCATGCGGAAAATACACCACAGCAGTACACATGTATGGACCAGAGCCATGAACATGTACAAATCTTCCTTCCCAATAAGTAGAATGAAATAACACACAAACTGGCACATGCATCAAAAATGCCATTTGCGATTCCTTATTAGCGAAAAATAAGGATTCACTAATAAGGAATTGCAAAGGCCTATGCATGTAGGAATCGCTAAAAAAATAGTGATTCCTACAAATTCCTTAATTCCGACTCACAAATTGCGAGTCGCAATTAAGGAATGGCTTTCCATGAGTGGGAATTGCATGCTCAATTTGCGAGTACCCATTAGGTACTCGCAAATTGCGCATGCAATTTCAAAGGTGCAAGGGTGTCAAAAGGACACCCTGTTGCACCCCTGAAATTGTAATGTGCACCCATGTGCATGTGTGTGTAACATGTAACTTTGAAAAATGCACTTTAAAAATGCAAACCTGTTATATATATATATATATATATATAGACCTGTTATATTTTTCGGTAATTTGCAACCCCTGATAGCGAAATCGCTATTTTAAATTGCTTCTAGCATTGCATTTAAGGAATCGCAAATTTTGATTTCTTAAATGCAATCGCAATTTGCGATTTTTGCATTTGGGATGATGCATCCTAAATGCAAAAACACCGGTCGCAAAGGGGCAGATTCTGAGAATCAGCCCGGTTGCGACCGGTTTTTAGTTTGATGCATGGGGCCCAAAATGGCTTTTACTCATCTTTATTTTACATTTCAATACATTCGATTGCTTCCTGGATACCAAATGCACTGCACTAGATATTAAAGACAGAGTAATAAAGTGTTTCACATTTGCAGTGTTACACGTCTTTTATCACTTCACAAAGCATAGTCAAAGGTTCTCTTGCTATTAAAAAAGCAAGCGTTGACAAAGTGAATAGTTGCGGTTGTGCTTTCACTTACAAGCCAGACCACCTGACGTGAGCCACCTGTCACGCTGAATTTATATTTTAGAGGCAGCAAGGATACATACCTTGGAGCTGCCATGCTGCATCGTGTTTTGGCTGTGCAGCTGAATGTGGGTGCCAAAGATGCCAAAAAGTTTGTCCCTCAAATGTTTCCGATCAGAGAATACACCCTTTAGCATTCCTATTAACTCATATGTTGTACCATAAAGTAAATACAGGTGTCTCCCCCTTGAACAAAATAAAAAGGGACTGCTTTTTGTTTATAAGTCATGTCTGAGATAAAGAATTCCAAATGTCAAAACCTAAGGTAATTAAATATAGTTTTTATATGTAAAATATTAGCTCATGTATCCAAACGGATTTACTTACTAGGAGATGGCCTGATACACTGAATATCCACCCGTATGAGGAGAGGGTTGTATGCAGGAATGATTCAAGATGTGATTAACGCTGTCTGGAAGGGGTTTGGGGGTGACCCAAACATGACAGTGGTTGAAAAGGACTAAGTCAAAGCCGATTCTATGTCTATTGTAAAGATTAGGTCATACAGAGAGCTGTGTTGCCAGGCTACGCCTACATATTGCACCAACATACCTGCCAACTTGAAGAACAATCTCACCTTGTGTGGAGGTGGCTTAGCCTTCAAAGGGGTGGGGCCTTGTGCTGAAAAGTACCTACGAGCTACATTTAAACCCCACCCCACCTTCAAACCTTCTCCTCTGAAAAAAAATAAAGCTTGCCAAGGCTGGTGCCGATGTCCTGAGGTGCTTTCATACCCCTTAATGGACGTCAGAAGTTCAATGTTTGGCAAACGAGCTGGAAAGACACTATTTACAGTGGTTTTCAGCTCATTTTCCCAGCCACCGTGTGATATCGGCTCCTCACTGGTAGATGGTATGATGGGAGTCGATATCATGTGTCACACGATGGCACCGTGTGAGTTGGTGGGTATAAATCAAAAGTACTGTACAAATATAGAATGTTCAGGTTTTTTTTTTTGTTTTACAGAGTTTTATATAGCACGAACTTGACCGAAATCGGGTATCAGAGCGCTTTACAAAGCACCAGTTGCATTACATGAGGACACATTCATTTTTGTTAGGCACAGGGAGATTAAGTGATTTGCCCGGAATCACAGGATGCTCAGCGTCATTGCTGAGATTCAAACCCAGTTCCCCAGATTCGAGGTCGACTGCCCTAGCCGTTAGGCCAACTCCTCTCCCCTAGGTTGCATTTTCAGTCTCCCAGTTGTAGGCCTGGTGTTGTTCCCAAATGTATGAGCACAATGTATATATAGGGGACTGCCCATCGACAATATACAAACAGTAATTGAAACTAGGTAACCACGTAATATAAATATTAGTAGAGGAAATAAGAGATGAGATTAAAATATGACATAAATTGACTCATAAGTAATGTTCACATGTTTATTCAATGTTATTTTTATTGGTTTATGTCATTGGCATTTGTGTAATGCATATAGTATGTTGCCTAAATAACATGGGTGACATGGTAAGAGCTCAGAAACTTAGATCACCAAAGATCCAAAGGAAGGTTGGATGACTACTGATAAGGGCACACCGAAGCATGCTGCCAAGAACTACTGCACCATCCCGAAGGTTAAGAGCAAGCGCCATGAGTAGCACTGCCAGAAGCAAGATAGAAACACCCACACTGCATCTGTCCAACAAGCTTTGTCGCATCGACAACACTGATACCTTCCGTGTCGCCCTTCTGGGCCTAATAATACATAAACCAAATAAAAAGCTATGGGGCAAGTTCTGTATTTGCCTAATTTAATTGCAGTTGCTTGGTAGAGTTAGGTTTTACAAAGGTAAAGTGAGAAGGGGGGAACAAAAACTAATGTTTCCATTCAAAATCGCAAGTAGATATAAAAGGCTGTATCCCAAAAACTTGAAGGGCGCAAGTCCTATTTTAAGACATGATCTCTGCCACTGTTTGTCCTGAGTATTTCCTTAAATATTTAAAGAGCTGGAGCAGCACTATGGGGCATATTATCAAGACAGGCGATACAATTATCGCCGCTTTAGCGGCAGAAAACTGCCGCCAAAGCGGCGATAATGGGTTTGATAATATGCTCTATGGAATTCCAATAGAAGCCCATGTTAGATGTGAAGGACATCTAACCTGAGCTTCAATTGGAATTCCATAGAGCATATTATCAAGCCCATTATCGCCGTTTTAGCGGCAGTTTTCTGCCGCTAAAGCGGCGATAATTTTATCGCCTTTCTTGATAATATGCCCCCAATTCACCACCTTTCACAATGGTAAAAGGCTTGTTGTCACCTGAACTGGTAAAGGAATATGCTGCTTTCGGCTTGGAGTGTAGCAGCATTTGTTGACTTATCTAAGTAAACCCCAAAGCCTAACACAATGACATGCAGAACGCAAAATAACACATTTAATATAAAACCGGGCACAACACAATGCTTAAAACAGAATGAAACACAACAACCACAGTACAATACAACAGCACCGCATTGCAATAATGCTGCAAAAAACACAGCGACATAGAAAACAACAGAATATATCATAACATCAATAAATATGCAAATACATTATTGTTACGCATTAGTCTCCAAAAAAGCTGTAACATGGAACCCCAGCAGTCGAAAATGTTTTTGTGGTGCGACCTGAGTCCTTATTCCAGATTCATATAAGAAAATAGCTTTCTCAAACTGCATGTGAAAATAGATTCCGATAGGCACGAAATATGAGAAATTAAAAAGTGCTGACTTCGGTGATACTAGCCCGCAGTTTGTGGGACAAACAGTATGTATATATGCATGAGTTAAATGAGAAGGCCTCAATTGTTAAGCAGCGTATTTCACCTGTGCAATACCAGGCTGATTGCTTGCAGAACGTGTGTGTGATGTTTAACATGTATTTTCACAAGGTGACCCCAATGCAAATTAGGTTCTTTCCTGTGTTTTCCCACAATGAGAAATGTTCTGAAATTGCTGCCCTTGAGTGTATTCCAGCTTTTTATCTGGTTCGAGGCAAGGAAAACAATCAAAAACACAAGCTTTGAGTAACCAAGAGCTTGGCATACTTGTCTCTACTTATATTAAGAATAAATCTTACTATTCAAATATTCCCATGCCAAAATTACCAGGCAAAAGAAGACAGCAGGGGCTTTATTTGTGCTGTGACTAACCAATGACATTTCACGGATGCCTACCCTGGTGCCCTCCTCCTTCGTGGTGTATACAGTCCCTTTCCACCCCCATGGCATGTTCCAAGGAGCACTGCTATCTACGCACAAAACGCTGAGCTTGTTAAAAAGAAAAACAACTTTGCGGTTTTCTGGACTTTCGACAGTATGAGTTTAAAAGGATCAAAACATACAAGTTTTAACAAGCTTGCTGGATTACTTTTGCAGTACTGCATCCTAGCTTTTTCTTTCTGGTAAATCCTTCTAAGCTGGGATTGATTTAACAACCATTAAGTTCACAAATACATTCTCTACAAAAAACAGTTAAGCAACTAGCGTATTCCCAGGAATGGGTGTGCAAGTATTTGGTATTGATACATTTACTGTTAATATTTATTATTAGGTAGTAAATGAATGGGTGGATGAATGAAATTACCTGTGCAGAAAGATCACAAACTGTATCATCTTTTGGCATTTCAGGACTAGGGGAGGGGTGGACAGAGGTGTTTAATAAGCCTGCGTTCCGTTTATTTCTGGGTGTCGGGCGGGTTGTTTCATGTCGATGCCATCCAGATTCCACTTCATAACTGTAGCCCCCAAACTGTGAAGTGTCCTCCACTTCTGGGGTGCCAGCATATTCTGATGATGTTTAGTAGGCTTTGGAATGGGGATTGAAGGGGGTGTCGGAGGGCGTTTGACAAGTTTTAGAACAGAAATAATGAGAGCTGTACTTTTAGACGCATTTGTGGGTGATTCAGAGGATCTCGAAGGTCATCTTGGAATTTACGGGTGTCAGAGCGTTGGGTTGGGGTGATTGGGTCCCTAGAGTTAGCCTGCCATAATCACTCTGAAAGCAGAGGTTGGTGTGACGTGGAGATGGGAAGCCTGGTATTTTGGAAGGCCTATGTTAGAAAGTTATCCCAGTCTTATCAGGAACATATAGAAAATTGTAATACTACCGATTGAGATTTCTAATGAAGGATGAAAGGGGTCGTATGTCAGAGGAGCAGGGGTCTAATGGGATCAGATGCAGGCTCTTGATCCAATATGTGTATCCAGGGTCATTGTTTAGTGTTAACAGATCTTTATGGTTATGATTTCGGTGGCGAGGATGCTGGACTATCGTTGGATGCTGACTGGAGTGAGCATGGTTAGTCAAAATAAATGGAACACAGAGTACATCATTTAAAACCTGATGAAAATGTAGCATTCATTGCTCATTTTTTGTTTGAAATATTTTTATTGTTTTTGGCACCGAACTACGCACACATGCCAATCACGAGGAAACAAAAGCTTCTTTAGCAAGACTCGCCAACCAGCAGCCTCGCCTCCCTCTCCTTATAAAGTGAATTAAGGTAGTCCCATGAGTCAGTCTTTTCCATCTGAAGGGGGGAGTGTTAGGTGGGTCTGCCCACTTCGGTGGAATCGCATACAGTGTCTGTTAGTTCGTCATAGGCTCTCTATTGCATCCAAACCTTGTCTAACTTCTAGGAACAACCTCGGCTCTCGAACACCACCCTCTCTGCCTCAATACACCTATTCATGCCATCCTGCCAAACACCTTTTGTTGGAGTTTAGCAATCATTGCTCATTTATAGGTCAAGCCTAGGTAGCGTTTGTGCTGTCTCTTGGAGAAATGCTGTATTCACTCTGTGGGCTTACACCCCTCCCATTGCCTTTTTATTTGCCCCTTTGTTCAAAAATGTTTGCTTGCTAGTGGTTAATCCTTCCTCTTTGTCCCTCCTTTTTGTGTTTGGTTTCCTCCCACAGATCATTGGCCAATTACTGTTAACGGTATGCTTCTGTGGTTATGTGTTTATTTGGGGGGCTATTTTTTCTTTGATTCCTGCTTGTGTCACTGTCTGCCCGTCTTCTGTGGTTCAGCTTCGGGGCCTGTCACTTAATCTGCTTCAGACGCTGTTTTTGAAATCGCCTCTTTAATTTTCTCTGCCTTCAAAGATCGAGGATTTCCCCCAAACCCCTCCCATTTTGCTGCTTACTACTTTAGCGACCCTCAGTCACTCGACCTTTCTTGCAGCACAACGTTGAAGCACAGTTAAGGACAAGGCTTAGGCAACTGCTGTCACATTTTCTCTGAGGTTTGTTTATATAATGTGAACGTGAGGGACCTGAAGGCATTGGGGCGCTTTACATTAGTGCTAGTTACACTACACAACGTCAGATACATTTTTGGCCCGAAGGTGTTGGAACGCTTTACATGGGCACTAGTTACATTACACAATGCCAGATTTATTTTTCGGGGCATTTTTATAGAGTGCAAACTCGACTAAACCAAATGTATTGCAGCGCTTCACAAAAGTGGCAGTTATATTACACAAGGTCAGGTTAAATTGGAGATTAAGTGATGCCGCCCCCACCCCTGTTAATAGTTAATTACCCTCAACCTGACAAATGAGAGCAGCATTCGTCCCTCCCACCTCCTCCCATGTCGCTGCATGTCCGCCCTGCTGCATCTGCCTGTTGTCCTCCTTCTCTCAGAGCTCTAATTTCAAAACACATTCATGGTAGCTCCCCCGGGACTGTGAGGAATTGTTTATTATATAATGTGAACTCGAGTGACCTGAAGGTGTTGGAGCACTTTACATGAGTGCTAGTTACATTACACAATGTCAGGTTAATTTTTGGGGACATTTTTATAGAGCACGAACTTGACTGACCCAAAGGTATTGAAGCGCTTTACAGAAGCGCCAGTTACAGTACACAAAGTCAGGTTAATTTTTTTGTATTTAGGTGCATGGAGATTACGTGACGCCTGCGTCACCCCTGTTTATTCATTATTTCCCCTCTACCTGACAAAGAGGCGCAGCAGTCGTCCATCCCACCTCCTCCCATGTCGCTGCATGCCTGTCCCGCTGCCTCTTCCTGCTGCCCTTCTCTTCTCAGAACTCTAATTTCAAAGCATATTCACGTAAACTCCCCAGGATTGTGAGACATTTTTTATTATGTAATGGGAACTCAAGAGACCTGAAAGTGTTGGGGCGCTCTACCTGAGCATTAGTTACATTACACAAGGCCAGATGAATTTTTGGTGGCATTTTTATAGAGCGCGAACTTGACTGACATGAAGATATGGGAGCACTTTACAACAGCTCCAGTTACCTTACACAAGGTCATGTACTTTTTTGTTTTTAGGTGCACGGAGATTAAGTGATGCCGGCGCTGTCCAGGTTTAATCATTAGTTCTCCTCTATCAGACAAATGGGAGCATTTTGTTCTTGTTGCTCTGTCCAGTGCTCATATACCCAGGGGGCTGGGACAGAGGGCGGGGCCTGGGACTCGCTGGTAAACTACAATGTTTTGAATGGAAAACTCTGAAGAAGGTTGTCTGGTGAAAAGAGGCCTGGGGAGGAGAAATGTGACATCTCTGCTTTTGGAAAGTTCTTCACTGCTTTTTTCATATGCTGTTTAAACCTCTAGTGATGCAGTCGCACACAGAATGTTATAGTACTGTTGACTTGAATCAAGGCACTTGTCTTTCTGTCTGTGCATTAAAAAGCATTGGAATGTGCCCATACATTTTTCCTGAGACAAGCATGTATTCCTGAATCCCACTGCATGACCAAGTGTGAAGTAATTGTATAGCTCGTCAATCCCTGGCAGCACAGCAACAAGGATAATGTAATGCATGGCTAAACACCTATAAGGTCCCAAAGGCGAAACCTATTGGCTATGCCAATTCTTGTTAAACCTAATGCAAGTCATGTAACTATGGTGACAGTTTGTTTGTTGAAATGCTATTGATCATACATTCATACTGTTTTGACAAACTCCTTAGACACTTCAAATGTGAATGCAGCATTGCAATATGAAACTTGTGCCTGGTGATATTCTTCAAGTTCAGTGTGGCATTTACAATCTACACTCCCAATTCATGGAGGGACTACCCTTATGTATGCTCTGTAATAGGACATTAGTGACTACTTACTACCCTCAGTTTGAAGTGGGAATGGCATACCAAACATGAGGTGATTCTCTTGCCTAAATGTGCCAATTGGATATCTCCATCAGTTTATCTGGTTTTACAGAACACACTTTCAACAACAGCAAACAGTATGGATGCTACAAATGATGGCACAGCTGAGCAGCATTTCTGGGAATGCAAAACATTTTGTGCCCTAATATTTGTATTATTCCGCCTCTTCACCCACCTGAAACCCTATATCACCAAGGACTGCATTCTACACCCAAAAAAGATTTTATGCTCTCCATATGTTCTCCGCTGCCATAGGATGTCTACATTTAGATGTTCACTTCAAAGGGCAACCATCAACCGCGTCACTTCTACCTGCAGGGGAAGGTTCACGTTGGCAGCAGAGCTAAAGACAATGGACTACTGCCGAAATGTACATGAGATATGGAAGGTGCATGTTCACCGTAGAAGCATCTTTAGTCGAGATCCTCCTCTCCTGCTGTTCTCCTTCGCTTAAAAAGCCTCAAGGGCCATCCTCCAGACAAATGACTTGCCATGTTTTTTGCCTTCACATTGCTGTTGCTAATCAGCATTGCATAGTGCATCGTTGGCCACTGGTAGCTCCTATGTTCAACAATTAATTTCATGTATCTCTTTGAATACAATTTTTGTTTGCTATAAGCAGCCTTGAATACCGTTTCGGCAGTGTTTACATAGTATAATGTTAAATGAATAAACGAGTAGAAATATAAAACCATGAAGTAATGCTGAAGGCTCGCTAGTCAAAGAGAGGGCTCGAGAACAAAGTAACATCTTTCGTACAATGCCAATACAAGTTTAAAAAAAAAAACATTATTAGACATTCCCACTCTAGCCGAACCTACATATAAGGTCTTCTGGGACAGTAAAATAATGTATTGGAGTCAGTTGTAGAGGCTGCCTGCAGTGCATCCAAGCGTATCTGTTCCAAGATTTAAGTGCCTAATTGAGTCAAGGTACAGGAGTGGAACAGACATCGTCTAATGCTTCTGCGGTGGCCAAGATGAAATAATTCTTTTCCTGGTAACAAATGTGCATAGTAAACCAATTTCTACTTCTTCCAGCAACTGCAAAATTGAGTAAATTCACCAAAGGAGTTTTAACTGTATTTGTTTTGCATTGTTGGCTTCTAGAAATCACATTTTTACATCCGGGTACTCAAATGAAATGTGTTGGAAATTACCATCTTTTGCGTAGCATACCCCCATATTTTTCCCCTCCTTTGCTGAACCCGATTTAGTTAGACATAGGACTCTGCACATTTTGCTCATGCTAACCAGTGGTAAAGTGCATGTGCTCTCCCTTTTAACCCCTTCAGTGCCCATGACGAGCTGGACTCGTCATGGGCCGCGGTGGCGCTGTGCCCATGACGAGTCCAGCTCGTCATAGACCCCGCCCGCTAATTCAACGGCCGGCACAGGGCGGGGAAAGGGGCGGGCACTGAAGGGGTTAAACCAATGAAAATTAGCATTTATCTAATTTGCACAATTATTTACTTGTAAGACCTTAGTATATGGTATTACATGTACCCAGGGCCTGTAAAATAAATGGCACTAGTAGGCTGCAGAACACAGCGTGCCACCCTGTCCAGTAGAACTGTTAAATGTGTCTCCAGGTGTGCCTCTGCAGTCTTGGTGGGTAGTTTTACATTTGACAATTCGATCTGGCAAAACAAACCTTTGGCCAAGCCTAAACCTTCCTATTTAATACTTATAAGTCACCCCTAAGGTAGGCCCTAAATGCCCATAGGGCAGGGTGCATGGTATTTTAAAAGGTGGACATGTATATTTAAGGGTTTGCATGTTCCTGCAGGGAAAAACCTGCAAAGTCATTTTTACTGTGGCAATGCTGGTTCTCCCATGGGAAAACACAAGATTACTCTTTAATACTTTATAGAGCTTGCGTTCAGTTTGCGATCTGCTAGAGAGACGATTCATTGACTAATTTTGATTGTAAGTCCAATTCCAACATAATGTTTTACAACCTATGCCAAAAGGGGCCTTTCTATCAGTATCCAGTGTCACCTGACTGCTGATGTTTGCTCTGTGGTGTGGTTTTCCCAGTGGACAAAGGGCTTGGGTGTGGAGAGGTGTTTTTCTCCCTGGAGTAAGATAACCTGGGTGGGCTGTGCCCAGCCCTTCCTGAGCTTCAAAGTATGTCTAACCTATCCCTGGCAGATGTAGCTGTAGCCTAGACTCGCCTTCCATTTGTCTTGCTAGTCAGCTTGGCCTGAAATCAAGTGAGAGGGAGGAGCTGTCTCAGAACTGGTTTGCACTGACCACAAGATAGAGTTAAACCATTATCATGGTCACACCTCTGGGTGGGCACAAGGAGCTCTAACCAGGGAGAGGAAGGTTCTGCCATGTTAGATTTAGGTAGAGAAGGGTAATATGGTAAAACTTATAGAAAAACACAAAGGAAGCTGTGCAAAAGTAGGAAAGGTCATGCCTGCAACTTTTACCCCCTCGGCTTGGGTGTGGCTCCAAGGATCCCACAGCTTGGAAATCGGGCATAAATATGTCATTCCCTGCACCCTCCTCAGAACACTCCTTGATCTTGAAGAATCAGACAAATTGCAGCCCTGCTGTTTGAAGAATGTGAAAGAAGATTGTACCTACTTGTCTTGAACCTAGAAGCGCAAAAGTGTCTACAAGGACCAGTTGACTAACCTCCTGTTTGAGCTACAGGGATAAGGAGTTTCCAGAGGCCTCTTTTCCTGCAATTGCTCAGCTGACCAGTTCCAACTGGACCTGCCCTGGACCCTGCTGCTGGCTTCTGATGGAGTGAGTCCAAACCCCCAAGTGGTGCTCGCAGGCCTTCGACCCTTGGCTGGTGTTAGAGCGTCCTCCACCTGTCCCCAAATTGCATGAATATAGTTAGCAAATCTATTGCCTACTTTTTAAAGGGTTTTCTACATTTGGAGTGGTCCTCTAGTTCATAGAGAGGCAGAAGGAGAACGTCCTAATCAACAGCTCCTTTAAGTCAAATCATAATGCAAAATAGTGCGAAACTCAAGAGCTTTCACATTTCACAGTTGTTTCACACCAGATGTTTTATTAAATTACAAATGAAAAACAATTTAGAAACTTGAAAAAACCCACTCTGAAAATGTCCTATAAAATAGTGAGAAGATATATAACTTTCTGGTTGTAGCTTTACATGACCACTCATACTGGATGACACTTACTCCTGTATGTTGCAGGATAGACAATTTTCTCGAGTGTGCTTATTTAAAAATTGACCTTTTTATTTATTTTGTTTAATTTCTTACACCAGGAAAACATTTTTAACTGTGGAGAAATCATTTCAAAGACACCCCTCTGAGCAATTAGGGTGGGAGATGCATATTTTCAATTTTCATTTGGAGATGAGCGGTAATGGGGCATCCATCAAAAAGCGGCTATTGTACTCTTTTATTCACCTCTGCATCCTTCACCTTAGAAGATTGAGGAGGCAGAGTTCCTGATGCCAGATGTCCCACTGGCTCGGCTATCAAGGACATCATAAGGACTGTCATAGCACCAGTGGGAATAGCCCTGGAGGGGCCACCCAAAAAGGGCTGATACCTCTTGTGGAGGGACTGCATTGAAACCATAGCAGTCCAGGGCAGAAAATAATATGCTGGAAGAAAACTATTGGCACAGAGGGACATTTGTATGTGGGTCCTAAAGGTGAACTACAGCTATTCAGGTATAACTTTGGTACCCATGTATGTGTCAGAACTTGTGTCATGCTTTCATGGCAGGGAAAGACTTCAGCCTAGCCTCTTCAACTTCCCCAAGATGTGGCACCTGCAATGCACAAGGAAGCCATTTCAAGAGAAACAAGCACTGGCAAAGTCAATATATCTGGCACAGGCTGCCAGCCTTCTGGCAATACTTGATTTTGTTTTGTGATGGTTTTGGCAAAACTTTATTGTTTGGGAAGAAAGAAAGAAACAAAGATGAGAGAAAAAAGAGAAGGAAAAAGAGAAAGCGAGAAGGAAAGACAGAAAGAAAAAACAATAAAAAGCAAGCATGAAAGAGGGCAAGAATGAAAGAAAGAGAAAAAAGAAAGAAAGAAAGAAAGAAAGAAAGAAAGAAAGAAAGGAAGAAGCAGAAGAAACAAGGAGAGAAAAAAAGAAACAAATATAACTTAATGGACACAATCTAGTATACTGTGAAGTGTCAGCAATCAAAAAAGCAAAACACCCCAAAAAGGATTTTTAACAGCCTTTGCAGAAGATGGGATCTGATAAAGATGGAATGTGCATCAGAAGCATCCTGCTATCACATCAGGCTCCAAATACAAAGGCAGCACCAAAGTAATTATAAAAAAATAAAATAATTGGCATTGAAGAGAACTAGCTTGTGGGTGGATGTTTTCCTTGCGAGAGAGCATAACGCAGTCACTCAAAGTGAAGCTAACCAGTGGGTTAAATAGACTGGCAGAATGCCCCATGCGCTATGTTGTATCAAAATGTGCATGACACAGCAAAAGACCATTGAATGATGAGAGGTGGCTGAAAGTCCATGTATGTAAGTAATTATAAATTTGTTAGTAAAATCAAAAGGTCTTGGCTAACGCCAGACTTAAAAAGTCTGTCTCAATGGTGGAGACATCTAATTTTGGAGACCAGGCTGGCGGGGGTGCAGCGGCCAAACAGGAATTGAGGCTCCCACTGTGGGTTTGTGAAAACTGTTTGTGAATGCCACACAGAAGGTTTATGAATACCAACAAAGTTATGTCTTTGCAGATTTTTATCACTTTTTGGACCACACACAGACACTACAAGATCACAATTTCCATGTCTTTCTTTATCACACCCACAGTTTATTCCACAATCTCTCAAGTAGCTGCCAATCACACCACACCCTGAAACAACAGAGAAGTCCCGTAGGGGCTTTAACAACAATTGTATATGGGATCTCGGACAAGAAAATGAGCTTGATCCCTCTCGAGCACTGTGATTTAACTCATGGAATATGAGAATATTATCTCTTGTTCTTGGTAATACATGCTATCTTGATTTAACTTTGAGGCACATGTAAATATATATTTTCATTTTCAGACAGCATCAATGAAAAAAAGACATGAATAAGGATAAATGGCCTGGTTTTTCTAAACTTGTCTGTGTGCAGGTCAGATTTATTAAAATGTAGGGTCATTGAAAGTGAAAGATGTCGGGTATTGCAAAAATGCCATACAATGTTTTGATAGTGTTCACTATCTGGATGTCCATCTGAGCTTTCAAACCTTACCTCCCCAGGTGCAGCACAAAGGATGTACATGGGAGCTAAGCGATGAGGATCAGGTGCCTCCTAAACATTTCAGTAGTGACTTCATTATTCTTCTATCATTTTATTTCCTGAAGTTCATTGCCTGAGAAATTTACCAGTGGGAAGTGGTGACATGAAGCCTACATTGACAAAAAAGTCCAGCTCTAATAATAACTAATGCCATTCACATTACCCACATTTTATCTTTTTATCAATTCTTTTGGGTCTGCACAGCTGGTTGTAGGGCTAACCAAGCACTATAAAAAACAATTTAAAAACTGGAGAAATCAAGTTTATATGTACTAGGTAAGACTTCCCACAGATGTTCAGAAGATCACAAATTTGAATCCTGAAGGGACAACTCAGCCTCCCCCTTCTTCGATGGTCGGTAAATTGAGTACTTTAGAATTGGGCGGGCTGCAGGTCAGAATATCAACTACGGAATTATCATGCTACAAGGATATTGTAGCAAAAAGATCGTCGAAGGAGTCCGGGTAGCTGAATAGGTGCAAGGGTGGACGATGTCCCTTGTAAGTGGGACAGCAGGGATCGCACCTCCCCCACTTACTCATGGAGCCTGAATTTTTAGGAGTCATACACCATTAGAGGGAAAAGGTCCTATATAGTCTATATGAATGCATGCTTCATGATTAGCGTACTGTGTAAACCAGCATTTGCAAAGCCTGCTGACCCTGAGTGGCACTTGTAACAGACTGAAAAATGTCGAACTCACTGAGCTACAGATGTTAAGGGTAATTGCACTCCTAGAACATCACACTGTTTACATCCTAGCAAAAGGACCTTATTAATAAACAAGAATTAGGATCCTGAAGGCTTTTTTAACTTGAACTTAGGTTTTAGTAAGAGCGCCGCTTACAAACCACGTTGAGCCCATCCACTCACACTAGGTGCAGAGGATGAAGATCCGATGATGAAGCATGCCACTGGTGGTACTAGTGGGTGAGGATCCTACTAATATATCCATGTGATGCAAGGGTCACACCGATTCACCTGGGTACAGATCCCTTTCCACTTTTTGATATATATTGAGACCAGTTAATTTGACCTCTTAAAATGTTAGGAGTTAATCAGTTGTGAGGATTTCGCTCTTTTGTGTACTGATTACAACGTTTGAGGGAGGCTGATGGTTGCCCTAATTTAGTTTCACACTCCCCCTTATTTTTCTGCAAAAATATCAACAACCAAAATATTGTGGTGGTAAATATATATTGATAAATACATAAAAAATAACTATTCTCAACTCTATATCTAGGTGCCTTGAAGTAAGAGATACTATCAAAATATATATTTGTCCAAGTAAGTGTAGTAAACCTATACTTACATATACATACCTAACTTGTAGATATTTTGATCATCAATATTTCTGTTAGGATATTTTTGTAGTAATACATTTATGACATGATATTCTGGTACCATATCAATAAGTGACAGTGATATTTATTATTTAAATTCCTTGTATTTATCATTCATAGATTTTGGATATATACAACTTATATAATACAGTTATTCAAATTCTTAACAAAACAATATGAATCATAAGATGTAGGTGCCCTTGGTGGATGGTGCAGTGTAGTGACTAGTGAGAAATACAGTGAGCAAGGAGTGCGCTGTAAAACAAAGAACATATACAATTCACTTATAGTTGCACAGATTCAAAGATGATGAAGCCCTGTGCTCAGGGCCCCACAAATGGCAGAAAAACACATTGACATTTTGACCGCATACATTCAACTTAAAACAGAGTCTTCATCAGGACAATGCAAGTACACACCTACACTAAAGGGATACATGCATTCTTAGTAATGAAATAATATCTATTAGAAGTATCCTCGAGCCATGAATGGAGAAAAAATGGCCTTTTACCTCAAAGTGTAAAGGAAAAGTATAGGTAATAGTTATTCTGAGTCAATCAGTTTCACAATACCAATCTATAAAGCAGAAAATTGACATTAGAGATGCAGGCTGTGTATGTGTAACACATACATAGGTGCATGCGTGACTATACATCCAACTGAACAAACATAACAAGATGATGGACGGAGTGCTGAAACTTTTCAACCACTCACCCCTAGTCACAGATCAGGGTTTAATCTATTGTTCCTTTACTCATTATGCCACCCCAGTTTGGACCCAGACATATACAATCAGTCTTGACCCTGTTCCTCATGGGAACAGTCCAGCTCGAACTGCCAGGCCAGGTCCTCCCTGGACCGGAAGCAAGCATCCTGGGACTGGTTTCAGGGTATTACCCCTCATCATCCATGCTAGTATGAATCCAGTGGCACAGCAAGCAAGGGACCCACCTCTGGGCATACCCATGGCCACTTCGGGTGACCATAGCAAACTCAACAAGATAGTGGACGGAGTGCAGCCCCAGTTTGGACCCAACCATATACTGAGACAGTGAGTGTGCATCCCCGAAAGGCATTTGCCGGGTGTGGGTGTGAGAAAGAATACTTGTACACGCGTCATGATGTCTAAATGTTATTAAAAATGTATACCGAGCCATTCTTTCCTGCACCCACACCTGGAACATTCCTTTTCGGGCTGCTGCATGCTGCTGTTTATTTTCCATGTATGCTTTGTTTCCCAGTACTCAGTAAAACCATACTGGAGCTGTGGGGTTCATAATGACGACCTCCCAGGCCATGAACTAAATATGGCTTCATTGCACTTAAAATGTTTAAGAATGGACTTAGACACTGTAGGGGCATATTGCTCATGCAGCTATGCCATCATCTGTGTTATAGTGCACTCTGTCTTAGGGTTGTGAGGCCTGCTAGAAGAGTGACTTACCTATTGAACAGGAAAAGGAAACTTTGTGGTTTATCCTAAATCTTTTTTAATGAGGAAAACTGGATCTGAGCATTATCGAGAAAAGATAAGTAATATCTAAGAACTTCCTCAGGCCAGCCCCCTCCTTAGGTCGAGTCCACCCAGTTAGTTTTATCTTACCAGGGTGCGACGAGGTGGCAAAAGATGAAGTATGCCGCAATATGTGAGTGAACCATCCTTGTCCAATTCTTAGAATTGCCTTAAATACTGAGAGATAATAAAGTAGTACCGTTAGACAGCAGGCTTTGGTTTGCACTGAGCCTATATAATTTTGCCACAAGCCAATAAGGCATAGAGCGATGTACAAGGGTGTCGCACCATTCCTGCGTTGTGTGACACTGCGATGTGTGCCATGTTGACTCCCACTTTTTGTCTGCACCAAAACACACAGTCTGCAATGGCAGTGGGGATGTGTTTGGAGAGGGGGTCTCTGAGGGGGCTCGATACATGCTGCAGCCCTTAGATACCCTCCTTTGTCACAAGGCCCTTGCTACCACTGGTACCTTTTACAAGGGGTTTATATGTGGGCCAGAGGTGTGCCAATTGTGGAAACAAAGGTACAGATTTGGGAAAGAACACAGGCCTTGGGAACCTGATTGGCAGGGACCCAGGTCACACTCAGTCAAAGTGCATCAGAAATCTGACAAAAAGTGAGGGGGTTACTGTAAATGAAACCCACTTTCCTACAGAAAGCATATATCCTTTCTTGTAGGTGTCTACTTGCATGATGAAGACTCAGTTTTAAGTTGAATATTTAGGGTCAAAATGTCGACGTGTTGTTCTGTTGACTTTATAATCTAAAGTGATATTTGTGGGGCCCTGAGCATGGGGCTTCATCATCGTTTTTCAATTTGTGCAACTATAAGTCAACTGTATAGGTTCTTAGTTTCACAGCACACTCCTTGCTCACAATATTAATCACTAATCACTAGACTACGCAGTCCACCAAGAGCACCTACGTCTAATGATTGGCAATGTTTGTGAAGAATTTGAATAACTGTGTTATATAAATTATCTACATCCAGAATTTGCACAGGATTGTGCAGAGCAGGCTACATGGGTATCCATTAAATTGATGGGCTATTCCGAATCAATCTTATGACCGCAATTACCTCTTTAGCTTAGGAAACACAGGCTCAAGCTTCCCCCGAGTGAACCATTGTGTTTGTTAACATATACTTACTCGGGTTCGTAGGGACATTGGGTTGCCCCTTCGTTTGTTTAACCCTCGTTTAGGATTGATACACATGAAAGAAAACACAGAGAAATCCAGGAAAGACAAATCAACATTGACCGAATGTGATCTATGTTCTTCGCACTCAGGTAGCTAATCAAAATGCATCTTTGAGAGCACATAGAAAGGCCTTGGGTAGGTATGGCTCTGCATGAAAAAGGGCTCCTCTATACAGGTCTTCTATGGTCCTTCCTTTAACTTTAACTCAGAGGTGCAGGGTAAATTGTGGTGCAACAAAATCCAGATTATGTAGTGGATTCCAACCCTCCACCCCACCCCCCAATTCCCTCAACACAATTTCCTCAAGGTATCAACTGGAGGATTTTGTTTGTGGAAAACAGGATAAAGTAGGGACATTTGCAAACACAGGTAAGGTAAAAGGGCTTGCACGTTTTATTCCGCATTTCTACCCGAAAAACTCATGGGGTCTTTAAAAAGTCCCAGGGAAAATCCTTAAATTGTGATAACAGATTTAGAATTTAATCGTGTTATATCTCTCTGATATGTGTATTTAAAGTTGAAGTAAGAAGCGCAAATAATTTTTTTCCAAACAATGCATTTTATAAAAATGTACATTTCTTTCAGGTGGCCGTCAGTTACTCTACTTAGCGACGGGTGTCAGCCAAATTCTGAGGCTTCAGACGTCAATAACAAGGGAACACTACTGCGATTATGCTTTGCATAAGAAATAGCATTTATTTCATTTTTGGAGAAGTGTCCCGTATGTTCGTCTACATCAAGAAGCTAGTTTATTGTAGATATAGACAGGCGGACAGAACAAATGCATCTGTGAAGAAAGAACATGTCATAGTCTAAGGCTACATACAGTGCACTCATGCATATATACAGACGTGTGCGTGTGCATGCATGCACACACTCACACACACACTTACCCCCCACCCTTCTGGTTAGCTGTATACAAAAGCATAAAACACAGAAAGGTGCACATTTTACAGCGAATGACTTGCTTCTGGGAAACACAACCAGAACTGCATGCTTCAACACGGCCATGAATTAGACTAACACTAAGGAAAACCACAACTTCCCAGCACAATTCCCCAATGTTAACAACAAACAAGAGAAGTCTCAATGATCCAATTCCACATTCAGAGAGTGGAGTCAAAAGACCAGACCAGTCGGAGGCTGCTGTCATGAGAAGGCTATGATTTATGGCACTGCCCTGACCCTACTTTACGCAGGTAACGCCACATAAAAAATTAATTCATTGTTTTCAAACATCAAAGCGGACATCTAGTGATTCATATCTGTTGGAAGGCATCTCTTATCACGTTATTGATCCCGAAGTCTCTGCGTGGACTAAAGTGCAGCTGATCCGGAGAGTGGTTAGAAAATTGCTTAACCCTCCTCTATAGATTCGCTTCAAGGACTCGTCTTTCAGGAATTCGTTTTCTCCTGCATTCACAGAACATCAACATGAGGTGATTAGCAGTTGGTTTTATCTCTGCTCTAGCAATGTCTGTTGGCAGATTTCTCAAAACGACAAAAGCCTGTTTACATTGCTGCTAAAGGCCTCATCAAGTAGCAGCTGTTGGAACTAGTTTCTTTAGCAAAACCTTATTGGGCACATGAACGAAAACACATCTTTTACTTTGTAAGTGAAACATATTTTAAAGAACCGAATGAAATAGTGGTGGATCTTGGGTATACATTATGAATACAAGAAGGACAGAGGGAATATTTTTTTGGGGAGCTTGGTGCTTTTTCAAACAATTTTACAAATTTTACGTTGTGATTATTCAATGGTAGATTTCAGGGGCAGCTACCAGAATACTGTCACATTTTAAGAGACATGGTTAATCCATTAAATATTCATGATTTCTAACATGATGGTTTAGAAGCTCTGCTTCTTTTTACACTTTGATGTGCGTTTGTACATTTGTTTTTGTGATCAGAACATTTGCTTCATTTTGTTTTGCTTTAAAAAAAAAAAAGTGCCCTGATCTTGCCTAAAGACAGCTTTAGCTACCTGATAAGAGTTAATGTGACCACATAACACACACCATGCAACATAAACAAGCATGCATACAGATTTAAAAAAAGGAGGCTTTTGGACAGCCTCTTTCGTGCATTGGCTACTTTGAGTCATCTGACAGGGTTGTCCATCAGCACTGGTGCCAGTACACAGTACTTTGTAGATGTGAACTGATTAAATAAAGCAATTTGACACACTTGTGCTAATGTTTCGCTTTTTAATTTTTTTAATTAACTTTTTTAAACAATAGGTTCCTTGTGCCCTTTCTGTGTTGTAACTTCCCCGCCGGTCCATATCTTCATTTGCTTCCCTTCTTTCCCACTTGCCACATCTGTGGCTGATGTCTTCATTGTAGTGGAAACTACTGGTTCATACCGCTAAACCTGTGACACAATCCGTATACTAGAGTCACGCAATAGTAAGGAGCTAGAAAGACTATCAATCTTCTACTAGCATTACCTTGTACGATAGTTGAAAGCTCCTAAAAGAATGCTCATTCAGTTTAAAAGACATTTTATCATCTTCATTGTGTCCTGAGGGAGGCTTTTTAATAATGTGTATTCATGTGCTCTTGAAGGTTTTGCTGATGTTATATTTTAACTTTGTGATGCTCTGGTAATTCACTATCATCTCTTGAATGCTATCTTTATGTACATTCAGGAGTTAAAACAACCAACTATTCTTTCAATTTTTCAATATTCCTTTTTCTTGAAACAATTGCATATAGGTGGTGCAGCAAGAGCTGTCCTTTGTGTAAAATAATAAGTGCTGGGACCGAACGTTTTTCTCAGAAGTCCACAGCCAGAGCTGAGGGATGTCAGGATTGCCGAATTCCAAGGCTGCATAGTCTTGATTCCACCTCATGCCTCTTTCGTCCATTACCATACATTCTTGCCCATTTATTTCACTCCTGCAAGTCTCCCTTTCTCACTGTTTTTCCATCTTTCTCTTGCCCCTCCTTCCCTCATTTTGTGTTTTTCTCTTCCTTACTCTAGGTAAAGGTCAGAGTGTCGGTCCCCAAAAATGAGTGCTGTTCAGCCATCAGCCCAATTACCCAGTGGTGGTTCCAAATGGGTAGTTATAGTTAGGATTGCTTTCCATAGGAAATGCCTTTCTTGTGTTGCTAATAACTTAAACATCGTTTGATGAATCTCCACAAAGCATTTTTTTTAAAGTGCTGCTTTTTGACTAGTTTGCGCATGGAAAGTTTTGGGGTAATCTGTCAAGCGGGGGCTAAGAACCAGGGGCATCCCAAAGTGCATTTTACCCATTCATTTTTTCATAGGCACTTTAGACACCGCTACAGCCCACATCGCTGAACAGATGTACACCAAATTTGGCAGACAGCTAGATCTTCATCCAAAAAGAGCACTATTTGTGATTTGGTGTAAATCCGTTCAGTAGTTTGTGAGCAAGTATTGCACAAACACTTTGTATATATCATGCCGTGGAGGATCATGTTGAGATTGGATTGGCTGCCACCACATCAACAAGGATGTGGCGGCAGCCATCTTAGGACTCGGGACTCAGTCCCAAGTCCTCAGAAAAAAAGTAAACAAAATACATAAGTGGGCATGGCAGGTATACCTGGCCTCCTAGGCCTAGCCCTGGTGGCGTGATTCCAGAGGGTGGCTTTTTTGTTTGTGATAAACGTAAAGCATGTGTGAATTACAAGAATATGAGATACTTTGATGTATAATTTTTACAAAACAAAGATAAATATCGCAATTTAATGCATGTGGCACTAATTTAGTGATTTACATTTTACAATGCCCATGTTGACTGAAGTATGTAGGCAGCATGATATTCCTTGTGTGTAGAGAGTGTTAAAATACATGCGTGCAATAGATAATTAACACCAAATCCCCCTATGGTTTGAACACTGATGAAGAACTGTCTGTACATATGGACTAAATTCTCATTTATTGTAATTGTGCTGGTGGTGTATTTGGTGCCCACATGGTATCAAGTGATATAATGTTCTTTTAAATTGTCGGGAGTTTTGGTGCCTTTTATCTATATTTTTCTCTCATTTTATTTTCAGTGATGCGAGGAAGGGCCCCCTACCCAGCTCTTCCATTTACTAGTCTATGATGGTCAGTAGGTGATACCAGGGTATGCTTTTTTATCACTATATTTTATATGGAGAGGAAAACATAAATTTACGTATGCCCACTTGCATTGTAGATGTGTTGAGGCATTTATGATAGGCCCACTTGGGTAAGATCATAACGTGGGTATGCACCTCGTGGGTTCCCATTGATTTTATTTGACATGTCATTGTGTTGAACGTTACATACTTTGACTTTGCTTATTTTGCTGATTTATTGTTAACAGATTTTACACACATGTGGCATATGTTATTCCCACTAGAAAGAAATACTCAGATATGCCGCTGATTCCATTTGCTGTGTTTGCATTTTACTTTGCAAATATTTTGCTATGTTCATGTTTATGGTATGAAGTGGTAATCTTGCAACATGGTGCTCAAAGTGCATTTCGGTGTCAGTCCTATTTCCATTATCACTGTGCACTTCACTGGAGGTCATTTTCACTGGAACCTGTATGTGTGAGCAAGGCATGGCATGGCATAGCATGTGGACCAAAACGTGTTGCTGAGCTGTTTTGATTTAATTTCATTAAATCAAGTATCTTTGCAGTTCTGAGCGCACGTTTATCACATCTGACAAGATTGTGATGCTGAAGGATTAGTCATCCAGGAACTGTGTCTGAACTTCATCGAATGTTTTATATATGTATATGTTAATATATGTATATATATATATATATATAGGTATGTGTGTGTGTGTATACATATATATATATATATTCACTGAAAAAACCATAGGTTTCACACACGTTATAGTTAGGAATTAGCATTTAAAAAACCTTGCAAATTCACTGAAAAAACCATAGGTTTCACACATGTTATAGTTAGCTGGACATTTTACTGATAAAAAACCAATGAAATTCCCCCGTTATAGTTCGTGCAGGCAACTATAACTCACGCGACCGCAATCCTCTGCTGATGCTAATACTGTATTTAGACATTTATTTGCCCATGTCTTCTTCCATTAAATTTTAGCTATACATATATTACAAATATTTTTTTTTCATAAAGACACATATGTCATCAGCAGAGGATTGCGGTCGCGTGAGTTATAGTTGCCTGCACTAACTATAATGGGGGAATTTCATTGTTTTTTTATCAGTAAAATGTCCAGCTAACTATAACATGTGTGAAACCTATGGTTTTTTCAGTGAATTTGCAAGGTTTTTTAAATGCTAATTCCTAACTATAACGTGTGTGAAACCTATGGTTTTTTCAGTGAATTTGTACGTTTTTTTAAATGCTAAGTTACTTTACGCCATTCGTGGGGTGCGCGCCCAGTTAACGCAGTTCGTTCCGTGCGCGCACAGTGAGCACGCGGAGCGCTACGCGCACCGCGTGCCCACGTTACGCTGGATGGGCCATGTACGCACCATGCACTTCGCGCACCATGCGCACATGGACGACATATTATGCGCTTCGTTGTGAAAGGTAATCTTTTAAATGTTCAGTAAAGAAATATGCCAAGCACAAATGGTGCCCTTTGGGCACCATTTGCACACAGGATGGGGATAGTGTGGATAATTTTTTTTTTTTAAATAATTTTTACCGTACGCGTACGGTAAGCGTAATCGGCGATTTTTCGAAAAAAAAAAAAATTGAATTTTTGGCCTTGTGGGGTTCTTTGGGGACACCTTCAACAATGCTAGGTGGTTAGGAGCTGAATACACAGCCCCTTTAGATGTTTTTTGCCTTTGTTTTTGCTCCCCCACTCAGAGTGCGAGAGAGAAAATGGCGGCCGACGCTTCCTGGTTTCGACCGATTCGAATGTTTACTTAGATCTAACAGCCAATCAGAATCGCGCTCGCGCACGGCACCGTACGCGTACGGTAAGCTTAAATGCTATTTTCTCAGGATCTACTGAACAGATTTACACCATACCTACAAAAGGCACTTCCTTGACCTGAGGACTACCTCTCTGCCAAATTTCAAGTAACTCTGTTCAGCCGTTCGGGCTGTAGCTGTGTCTAAAGGTCCTATGGAAAAATGCATGGGAAAAACGTGTTTTGGGACCCCCCTTTTTTCTCAGCCCCCGCTTGACGAATCCCCCCGAGACTTTCAGGGTAGGAGCGGAGCGTAGCGCCCCACCTATTTTGAAAATTTTGCGAGGATTCGTCGACCGGCGCCAAAGTTATTCCAAATAGAATGTTGCGGATTTCCTATGGAAACAGGGTCCTAACTATAACTATCTACTGGCGACCGCCAGTAGATAATATATGGTATATATATATATATATATATATATATATATATATATATATATATATATATATATATATATATATATATGCCACAAGGAATCGTCTCACAGGATGCGCTGCATTGGAACGCCAAAGACGAACACGGACCCAGAAATAGGTGCTCTTAGTTCTTTATTTTACTCCGTAACCTGCACCACCGCCATATATATTCCAATCGAATGTGCTCCGCAAATGAAGATACCCACACAACGATAGTTTTCTCCTTTTATTGCAGGGCAGCAGCAACGGACATGGTATCTCCTTCGAGCAGTGTCCACCAGTTGCCTACGCGTTTCAGAAAGAGATTTCCTTAATCATGGCTTGGCGTTTTGTGACGGGTTGGAAAGCAGCTTCAGTATTCACAGGTGTTTTAAGGTGATTGTTATTACCGCCCCATTGGGCGTGTCTGCTGCAAAGCATGCTGGTTGATGTAGTTCCAGATAGTGTCAAATCCATAGTGGGTGCCCCTTTCAAATCCCCTCATGTCGTATTCCCCATGTCGATGACGTCATCCATGTAATAAATTAGTGCATCTTCTCACCCCCTAATATAACCCTTGATACACCGACTCAAAATTTCAGACGGCCATTCTCAAAACCATAGATACTCCCATACCAATAACTACATACCCACTCATTGACTCTTAGGTCTACACACACCTCCACTCACTAACCTGTAGAGTCACTCATACTTACAGTCACTCAGTACAGGACTATCATATGCATTTATACACCTATATAGACACTCAGACACCGCCAATCATCCATAGACATACTCACACACCTAGTCAATCATGCAAATAATTAATCACACTCCAATTTACTCACCTATACAGTTATACACACACAAGTTCACTTACTCATAAAAATACTACCACATTCTTACGCTCTTATACAATTGCTGATACAAGCACAGTCTCATCCATACAACCACTCTCAGAATCACACACTCTCACATATACCCAGTTATATACTCTTACACACATATACCCTGCCTTTCACATATGTAGTTACTCACACATGTACCACTGAGATATACATTCAATCACTAACACACCCATACATATACTCACCCAACCATACAGTCCATCACAGATGCTCTCTTAAAACCATGCACCCATAGAATCACCCACTCACACATCTATGCACAGAGTCACACACACCCTACCCACACAAACACTCAGGTACCCATACGGATACTAAGACAATCAATCAATAACCCATATAGACACTCATATAGCTATTCACAAAACCATGCAGCCACTTATACACCAACAGACAGATAGATACAGACATTCACACAGTTTAGTTACTAGTCTGCAGTAAGATACATTTAATGACTCACTTATAGAGTCAGTCACACACCTAGAAAATCATCCATTCACACACTTATACACCCACTCATTCTTCCATAGGTCTTTCGCTATATATATTAAACATATTAAAACTTTAAGAAACACAGACTCACTGTATGACGTCATCAGTGATGTCATCAGTGATGTCATTTGAGATGTCATCAGTGATGCCATCAGTAATGTCACTGACCATGTCATGAGTGATGTAATATGTGACGTCATCAGCAGTGCATCGCGGGGGGGCGCGAGTTATAGTTAGCTGAACTAACTATAACAGGGAAATTTCTAGGGTTTTGTACGAGGGAAATGTCCAGCTAACTATACCACCCCTGAAACCTATGGTTTTTTCAGTGAGTATATATATATAGCGGTCGCCAGTAGGTAGTTATAGTTAGGACCTAGTTTCCTTAGGAAAAACGTTTTTTGTTTTCTCAATATCTTTGGCACCGGTTGACGAATCTTTGTGAAATTTTCAAAACTAGTGGCCCGCTCTGTCAGCTCCTGTCTTGAAAGTCTCGGGGTGATTTAACAAGCGAGGGCTGAGAAAAAAGGGGGCTCCCAAAACGTGGTTTCCCCATGTAATTTTCCATAGGAAACTTTAGACACAGCTACAGTCTGAACTGCTGAACGGAATTACACCAAATTTGGCAAAAATGTAGGTCTTGGTTCAGAAAGCGCATTTGTTTTTTAAATGGTGGAAATCCATTCAGTAGTTCCTGAGAAATTTGAAAAAGAAAAAGTTTCAATATCTAGGGACGTGGTGGAGTCGTGACCCCTCCTGAGCACGAGCTTCACTGTGATTGGCTGCCAACACTCCAAACCAGGAAGTGTTGGCAGCCATCTTATGACTCGGTAGAGGCCCTGTGCCGACAAATCCGAAGGAAGTACGCCCTTGGAAGTCCTTGGAATAGATATAGACCTACACCAGAGGATTAGAGTTGAGGCTATTTATTGTAGTCGAGTGCCTTCATTTTGGATGCAGAAACAATAAGAAGTTGAGTTAAACGCCCTGGATGCTGCCCCTTTTTATTATCCAGTTCCTGACTTCATGGCACATGGAGTTGTTCCCCACAAGTTAGACATTTCCCTCACCCTTGTCCTGAGGAGGCCAAGATGTGTATGAAGGCCGAAACACGGCCGCGTCGACAGGTTACGATAAAGAGGAGTCTGATGAGATTTGGATCAATTCTTTAATGATTAAATGCACAAGTTTTTGAATGTTCTGGAGGAATTAGAATCTGGTGTGCATATAAGATGACCTCTAAGTGTATTCTGTGTATGGAATAGGTGAACACTTTCTTTTTGACCAAGCGGGTGGAAGGAACCTATGAATTGTTGTTAACTCTTTGGGTTTTGTATATAATTCTTGCGTGTATATATATGTATGCAGTTTGATGATAGAATTTCAAAAATTATGATGAACTAATCAAGATTATGATAATTAAATTATGTAATCGTGTGTCTTTGGTATGTGATTGTTTTGTTGTTAAGAAGGAACTTGAACTAATGACAGGACTATGTACTGGTAATAGGAGAATATACGGTTCCCTATACAAAGAATGAGAATTATATATATTCTTTCAGCCTTGCCATTTTTCTATTTTCTTGTTGCAAGAAAACAGTAAAACAAAGGTGAAAAACAAGAAAAGGGGGCAGGGTAGAAACACTAGGCCTGCTCCAAAAAAAGTATTTTAAAAAAATAATTTTGGCAGAATTCGCGCTAGGGTCGCGAATCCCGCCGAAATTATTAAAAAATGAGGCCCCCGGGTGGGCCAGGTCCCGGCAGCGGCGCGCGGCGCTCTGGGCTATGGAAATGCTGCTCATTTCTCTTAAATACAGGCCATGCACTTTCAGCGTCAGGCACAACACTCGGTGTAAACATCATTAGCAGGACCGCAGAGATCAGTCTGCGTGATAATGCAAAATAGAATCTAGACGGGAAACGCCTTGAAGACTTTTAATGTCATCAAGAGCACTGTTAATGGAAGTACTTATATTACAATTAACAAGAGGCTTATGGAGTCAGTGCAGGTAAAGCACTCTTCGTTCGATTTAATTAGACATCCAGAAGACACATTTCACGTAGCTACTTTTAGTCTCAAAAGGTGTAAATCTTACGAGACAAATATCGAAGAGTGGCGCATTACCAGGATCTAAATTTAATCAACCTGTTGGAATTAATGCAGCCAATGTGTGCCATGCCAATTTGGTTATTATGATTGCTGTTGATATTAATGGGCCTGCGGGTGCGGAGCTCGCCCTTGCAGCCCCCGGCTGTCCCGCCTCGAGGGGGCCACCTTCTGCCTTCATCTTGCCGTCCCCAAGGGGTTCATGGAGTCGGTTGCCCACTCGCAGTACCCGGGCTGCATAATGCATAGGGGAGCCACGCAGCACCGTCCCTGCTGCTGGTCGTCGCTTGAGTAGCCGGCATCGGGGTTGCTCATGGTTCTGGGGGGTACTCTGCGGGCACTGTTGGCACTGAGCTCAGACTAGGGCTGGGCCGGCCTCCTTAAGCCCAGGGTGCCGGCCAATCCCTGGTGGGGGCAGGGCGCTGACGGGAAGGTGTCTGAGGGGTGGGACGGAGACCGCCCTGGGCCTTGGGCCGTGCCTGCCCCTCGCTCCCGCTGCTGCACCTGCCGTAGGGGTGGAAGCTGCGCTGGCTGGGGGTGACAGGTAGATGCGATGTCCCCAAGGACCAGGCAGCTCAACCGCCAGCCTAATGTACTCTGTCCAAACTAATCCCAAACAGGAAGGGGGTGGGGGCTTTGCAGCGCTATATGCGCTTTAGTTTATAATAATGCGCGTGGCAGGTTAGGTGCCGGTCAGACACCCCTTTTGGGATTCAACAAGGGTAAACAATTGGGCTTGTTTTAACTTGATGAAACAGAAAAGTCCTTAATAACAGTAACGTTCTGTCAGAATGTGAGACAGTCTATTCAACAATGCTGGTAATCAAAAAAGTGCACAGATCAAAAGGAACTAATAATGCTACAATGTCAAAAAACAACACTACCATAAAAATTAAAATTAAAAATTAACAATAACAAATCATATATTGCAGAGAGAAATGTATTCGATACAATTATGTACATATATCATAAAAACATTTCATTAAAAATATTTATCATTGTGGAAAAACAGTTGTCGACGCAGCGATTCAGTATTTGATTAACACCTTCGTCAGGGCAGTTTTTCTAAACACGTCAGAGATGATGATAGACTTCAAATTATCTACCACTTCTGGTGAATAAAATCGTTGGAGTTAAAAACACGAAATGAGAAGCAAATGATGACCTTCTCAGGGGATTCGACCTTGTAATGCAAGATATTCACAATGTATGTATGTATGTACACTGGAGCCACCGTGGATTTATATATTCGGTGTGCCAATAAAATTATTGGGTGAAACCAACCTTGCTGGCGTGATTGGATTGCTGAAGCTAAGCTGATGTGCTTTCCTAGGGGTGCGTCAGCCCAGCTGTGGGGTCATTGACGTCCGCCTGGTCTGGCCTTTGATTGACCACCTGATGATTTCCTTGCAGCCTAGGGACACCGAATATATAAATCCACGGTGGCTCCAGTGTACATACATACACTGTGAATATCTTGCATTATAAGGACGAATCCCCTGAGAAGGTCATCATTTGCCTCTCATTTCGTGTTTTTAACTTAATGAAATGTTTTTATGATATATGTACATAATTGTATCGAATAAATTTCTCTCTGCAATATATGATTTGTTATTGTTAATTTTTAATTGTACTTTTTATGGTAGTGTTGTTTTTTGACATTGTAGCATTATTAGTTCCTTTTGATCTGTGTACTTTTTTGATTACCAGCATTGTTGAATAGACTGTCTCACATTCTGACAGAACGTTACTGTTATTAGGGACTTTTCCGTTTCATGTACTTTCCCCCATCCCATCCCGAATTGGACTAGTATGGGACCTCCCTTTCTTTCTCTTGTTTTAACTTGATGTCAACTGTTGAAATCCGCGGAGTGCAGCACTGTGTCTGAAGGTGACAGGGAGACCCCTTGGAGCCTATGGAAGTCAGTGAGCTTGCTAGGAGGGTGATGAGCTCAAGGGGTGCACCTTCTGGAGGAGTAAATCATGGGCAGTAGCATGAAAGTACCCCTCCCGTCCCGCCAGCTATGTGAACTGTGCCCCGGTGCACTGCACCTGCTGCACCAATGCTAGCTACGCCCCTGAGTATGACACGGGTAGGAACAGCAGAATGTGCTTGCCGGCCAGAACACCTACCTCTAGCTCTGGCCACCAGGAGAAATATAGTTCATTTATTTTTAATCACAATAAAAGCAGAAAGTCTGAAAAATGACTTTTGCTTTCCCGATACAGTCCACGCTGCTTAAGTCTGGAGGGGGACAGTAAACATAAAAATGCAGCAGGTGCGGCGTGTGAGCCTGGGCACATTATGAAAGGCGGCACTCATGTCCCTGAAACCTACCACCCCGTCAGTATGTGCTCTCTACCCTACAGTAAGCGCCAGCTCAATGAAAACATAATTTCAAGGATGTTCATGGATTTTTTTTTTTTAATCCAAAAAATATCTACTGAATACAAGTTATTGACCCCCAATAATCACAGTCCAGGCATATGAATATTACAAATACTGTTAACAGGTGTCGAGAACTCCTGCCATCCCTCCCCTCCACTGCATTTAAAGCCCTAGACTGTTCAAGTGAGACTGGATCGTGCACACGTCTCCCATAGAATGCCCACATTTAATTCGAACACAAGCATGTACACAGTAAATACGTGCGCACACATACATGGTCTTCGAGAGCGCGGTATCAGCGCCCTTGTGAACCTGCCTGCACTAGTTTTCCACTTCTCCAGCCTCGTTTTGTTCGTGAAGGCACCCTGCTGGCTCATCTGCGACCTCTCAGCGCCCGGGCTCAGGAGAACATTTTATGTTCCAGGTGTTTTTGAGCTGCACTCATGTTACAGTACAGCATCTCAAGGCTGTTTCCTTTGTGTTAAAGCTAATTGGTCGCACACTGCTACACCTACCAAGCGTGTTCCCCCAATGAAAAGGGGTCCCTGAGGTCAGCGTCGGCGGGTACGCCTATGCCCGAGTCATGAGTGCGAGTATGCGTGGCGTGTGCCATCCCTGGACACGTGTTTCGAGGTAGTTGCCTCTCGTCAGCAGGGAGTAGGAAAGTGTGTGGGGTTGCTGTGTAAGCTGCTAAAATCAATAACAGGTAAATACCTCTCGTAGCGCGCAGGTGCGTAACCATGAGTCCGTCGACTCCACCGGCTCAAGGGAGCCTGAACATAAAGTTAAAGCTAATTGGTCGCTGTTTCCTTTGTGTTTAGACTTTAAGTCCCACATTTGTTTGAGAGTGAAAGTTAACACGTGCTGCAGCTGGAGCGCCAAACACTTCGTTATTTGATGCCATCGGGTCAGATTTGATAATGTGGCTTCGGTTTATACCGAACTTATCATAGGTAGCGCAGGCAGCATAAACTCTACAGTACACATTTTATCCACCGCGCACGCGGATATGAGGTCAGCTCAGCATTTTACGTATGTGGATAATGTGTACCGTAGAGCTGGTCAAAAGCAATACCTGGTATTGCAGACATCATTTATCTGTGCGGGGTGTAAAAACACGCGAAAGAAAGTCTGCGAGTGTGTGTTTTTCTACGTCAGCAGAGTCTGAGGACTGATGCCACTACTCTGTGAAACGTCAGTCCCGGGATCGGACACTTATATTCCATCAGCAGACTGGCCCCGGTGCTGGCAGTGCCACCTTGGCACAGCCCAGTCTCACGCTCGGATACTCTGCTCACCTGGAATCCTGACGCAGGCTCGGTGGGCTCCTGGGCGCGTGAACGTCTCTTGCTAATTATCAGCGTGTGTGTGTGTGTGGGGGGGGGGGGGTGCGGTGCTCCTCCCATCTCAGCTCCTCGATGGGGCGCTTTTCTACTTGCTGTTTGTATCTTAACACAAACCCTAAACCCTACCTGCTCACTCTGAGCCCCGCAACGAGCAGGTGGTTCCCCCATTGATGCTCTCTGGAGCTCTACGGGCTGCACGCGAAGGATCTCCTTATGGCTGACGCAAAATGACCCATATGTTCTTTAGTGCAGAACATTAGGGATTTTTGGGCGCTGCGCAGTTTCTGTGTTTGTGTGACGCTAGAGCCGGTGTCTGCTTGAGTGCTGCTTGTGTGTGTGTTTGGGGAGGGGCAATATGAATTTATCGAGCACTGGAATATGTGCAGTGCTTGAAATGGAAAAATGGAAGTGCAGGTACTCTGTAACAGGGTACCTGCTTGTTTGAGAAGTTCAGGTATTCTCCCCATTTAAAGCACTGAATATGTAGGGATTAAAATATACACAGTTTTCTGGAATGGTCCCTCCAAAAATTACCTTCGACGAACGATATTTAGTCTGAGCCTATAGGACCCTTTTACCAGAGCTGAGGAAATGTGAGGCGTCTGCAGGGACTGTGGGTGTCACAGCGGGGGGCAGCAGGGGACGTGTAGAGGCAGCTACCAGTAGCGTCCTTGGGACAGGGACGCCTGCAGCTGGGCAGGGACGGTCCGAAGCTGGGCTGGCACGCGCCCCACACTGCTTCTTGAACTACACTCACCCTACCCCCTGCGTGCTCGTTGGGCCAGGGCATGGCCAATGCCGCCACCCCCACGGAGCCCTGCCCCTGGATAAGGCATCAAGAGAGCAGCTATTGTGAGGTGTGTTCGCAAAACTCACGTGACCTTACAGAGCATTACAGTGTGAAGGGCGTTTTGCGTTCGCACGTCACAGGGAGGGACGCACTGGTTAAAACAACTCCTGCGCTCCCTGCCTGTTACGTTGGTTGCAGAGCTAGTAAGTACAGCGTGTACGGTAGGCGGGCAGCATGCACTCCGGGATCGGGGAGATGAAGAAACACACACCTACACCTTAGTTGCGCTTAGGTGCACTGACCCGGATCATCCGGTCCAGCCCCCATTTATTTCTTTAACCTCTTCCGGGTCACAGCCTAGACCACCCTCTCCGTGAGCAGGGGGGTGTTCCCCTTGAACATAACATTCCTCCTTTATCATGGCAAACAAAAACAACACAACACCGGTTGGAGAAACCTTCCAGTACAGAAGAAGAGAGAGAGAGAGAGAGAGAGAGAGAGAGAGAGAGAGAGAGAGAGAGAGAGAGAGAGAGAGAGAGAGAGAGAGAGAGAAAAACACTGCATTTCTTTTCCTCAGTCCATCACAAAACCTTTCAGTCGAGACGACACCGCTGGATTGGCTCGGAGATGATATCTGTGTCCACCTCGACCTTCGCTCCCATCTCTACTGCCTTCAGCTCCAACTGCCCCTGGCGAATGTTCCACAGCTGCCCCGGGCATTGGGGGGCTTGACCCAGGTGAGACACTCTCCTCATCGAAGACGTCACCCGTCGGTTCGCCATCCTCAGACTCTGGCACCACCTCACTTGGTTGTGCCGGACACTGGTACTTTTTGAACTGGGAGATGTTCCTGGTGACTGTCTCGCGACCCCTCTGGGCAGTGACCATCGTGCCCTTGACTGTCTGGATCACCCAGGGCTCAGGTTCAAACGGAAGGGAGAATTTCCCTCGTGGATGTCGATTCTTCACCAGCACCAAGTCACCGGCCACCAACGCTCTGCTTCTGGCACGGCGCCTCTGGGACATTCGGTCATTCTTGGCCCGCCTCTGTCGGAGGCGTTCGGATACTTGACGATATGCAGGCGAGGATGGCGTCAACTGAGGAAACACATCATTCAGCACCCGTTGATTACACAAAGACCCAGGGCTGGCCAGGGTGGTTGAGTGAGGTGTGAGTCTGTATTCTTTCACGAAATTGTACAGGGCACACTCCATGTTCTGTTCTCGAGATATTGCTATCCGGAGTACTTTGTTTAGGGTGCGCATGAAGCGCTCAGCCTCACCATTAGCCTGTGGCCACCGAGGTGTGATCTTCACATGTCGGACACCTCTTGATCGGAGGTATTCAGAGAACTCGTGGCTGGCGAATGGCGGACCATTGTCTGTGCGTAGCTCCTTGATTAGCCCATGGCTGGCCATGATTTTCTCGAACCGAGGTATGGTGTTGCTCGCAGTAATGGAGTCCAGTATCTCAACCTCGGGGTATTTTGAAAAATCATCAATGATGACAAGCATGTGTCGGCCATCCGGTAGGCTCCCAAAGTCGGCACTCACCCGGTTCCACGGGTGAGGAGGTATGTCTTCCGTCAGGATTGGGGCCGGCGGATCAGCGGGGCCCACCGCTTGGCAGAGCGCACAGGACCGGACAGTCCTCTCCACCACACTGTCCAAGTCCGGGAACCACACCTTGCTCCTCAGACGTGATTTTGTCTTGACCACCCCTTGGTGCGCGATGTGAGCTAAGTCCACCACTCGCTGCTGTAGTGACCTGGGGATAACCAGACGCGTACCTCTCATCAGACATCCCTCGGGGGACACGGCCAATTCGGACCGGACGTTGTGAAGAGCTTTTAACGCCACTTGTGCATCATCTGTGCGGTGTGTCAGGTTCTCCAGCAGGGAATGCCACCTTCCTGATCCAATCGCTGATATCACCATCGCCCAGCAGTCATCCCGTTTGGTCGCCTCCAGGATGTCCTCGAGCCTGATGGGCAGAGGCCGAGAGCGTTCCACCACCAGCCTGACGTACTCCTCCGTCTCCTGCGCTTCAGACTCCTCTTCTCGGGTAACCGGCCGGGCATGTCTGGATAGGAAGTCCGCCGGGTTTTGTGTCCCGGGGCGGTAGATTACTTTGAATTGATATTCTTGCAGCTGCAGGATCCACTTTTCAATTCTTGGAGGTGGTTTCGACGACACGCCCATGAAGAGAGGAATCAGCGGTTTGTGGTCAGTGTGAACCGTGAATGGCTGTCCATATAGATAGAGGTGGAAGTGGCGACACCCCCAATGTATCGCAATCGCCTCTTTTTTGATGTGTGAGTATCTTTGCTCTGTTTCCGTCAGAGCCCGGCTCGCGTAGGCTACCGGGGCCCACTCACCGTCCAGTTGCTTCTGGGACAATACGGCACCCAAACCAATGGGACTGGCATCCACCGACAGTTCAGACTCCCGGGTGGGGTCAAAATACGCTAAGGTGGTTTCGGCGGACAAGGCGTGTTTGGTGTCCTGAAAAGCCTTCTCTTGAATGGGACCCCATTCCCATGTGGCGGCGTTCTTCGTGAGGTCCCGTAGGGGCGCCGTTAGGTTCGTGAGGTTCCGGATGAATCGACCACAGTAGGTGACCATGCCCAGGAAGCTTCTCACTCCGGTGACTGTGGTCGGGGCAGGTGCCGTCTGGATGTCACGGACTTTCGCGGGGTCGGGCGACACTCCTTGCTGTGAGAAGTGATATCCAAAAAACGCTATTTCTTTTTTTAGGAATTCGCACTTTTCGCGATGCAACGTAAGGCCACTGTCCTGGAGTCTCCGGAACACGCATCGTAGATGGTTCATGTGCTCCTCCAGAGTCGGTGCATGTACTAGAATGTCATCACTGACGTTTATGACCCCACTGAGGCCAGCCAATACACCTCTGATGGTGTCCTGAAACACTTCCGCCGCGCTGGACACCCCAAAGCTGAGGCGCTTGTAGCGGCGCAGGCCCACATGGGTGGAGAAAGTGGTTATGGCCCTTGACTCGGGATCCAGCAGGAGTTGATGGTAGCCCGCCCGAAGGTCCATCTTCGAGAACCAGTGTGATCCGCTGACCTCCGCCACAATGTCGTCGACCGTGGGTGTCAGATGGCGTTCCCGCTTGATGGCATGATTCGGCAAACGCATGTCCACGCATATTCTGACTTCACCTGGTTGCTTCGGTTTTCGGGCTATCACAATGGGGGAGACCCATGGTGTCGGTCCTTCCACTCTCTCAATGATGTCAGCGGCCTCCAATTTTCGTAGTTCCTCCTCGACCTTCGGCCGCAGATGAAACGCTACTCTCCGATGCTTGAGAGCAACTGGTTGCACTGATTGGTCTATGTGCAGCCGTACCAGGTGGTTCTTTAAGCATCCGATTCCGTCAAACAGGTCTCGAAACTCGTCCACCAGTGACTCAACATCCTCCAGGTGCACAGCGAATGCAAACACCACCAGTTGCAAATGTTCCGCCGTACGACAGCCCAGCAGCATTCCCGCACCCTCCTTGGTGACGTACACTTTTGTGCGAACGGAGTTAGCCTCATGGGCGATGTCGGTGGTGAAGACGCCTAGCACAGTGAGTGGTGTGCCGGAGCCATAAGCAAACACCTGTATGGACGTTGGCTTTAGGACGGGCTGTATCGGGAAGGATCTCAGCATGGACTGGGCCATTATGTTTATGGATGCACCTGTGTCAATCAGCACCGGCGTCAGATGTCCTGCAATCTTGACGTTACACTTTGGGGCCCTCCGTCTCGGACATCCATCAGGTTGCAGGGCGTGAATCACATGGACCGTGCCTTCGTCCTCATCGTCGTCCATATCATCTTCCTCAGCCTCCTGTTAAGGGGCCTCCACCGCATTGATCTGCCGACTTTGTTGCCGCTGACGTCCCGCCGAGCGGCACACTTTGGCTAGATGGTTCAGACGACGACACGCTGAACACCTTTTTCCTTGTGCAGGGCATGGACCTTGGTGTGGGTACGGTCCTCCACACATGTAGCAGGAACGAGACGAGGGTGGTGGTTTGCTGTGTTCCGATTTCTTTGTAGGTGCTTTCTTCGAGGTGGTCGCCACCACCGCGTTCACAGGCTCCGTCTTCACTTGACGTTGAAGGGCCGTCTCCATATGTGCGGCGCGCACTTTGGACAACTCCTTAGACCGGCCCATGGTGAGAATGTCGGCCATGGAGATTCCAGGCGTTTCGAGGACCCTTTCTCTCAACTTAACGGACGAGCAGCCCTGGATGAACTGCGCCCGCAGCTCGTCATCTGTGTCCGGTAGGGTACAGGTGCTTGCCAGCTCCTTCAAGGTGGGCACAGGGCATGCACTGAGAGGTACCAGATGCACAGCAAGGCGCTGTCAGGGGTAAACCAAGGCCTAGCGTTGCTGTAAGCAGCAGGTAGGCACAAGCAGGCCCCGCCGCCGGTAACACTGAGCTGAGAGCAAGGCTCGGAAGAAGCCTTCCTATGTCCAAGTGTACGCACAAGGCCTGGTTTTTTTCAAATATACCGAAAAGGCCTGATTATATTCAACTGTAATGACGAGATTTGGTTATATTCTCTAATGGGGCCCTCAGTACTCTGCATGGGCCCCAGCAGCACTCAGTGCATGGGGATTGTGGACCCTGAGAGGAATGACTCTCTTCCTTCTCTTCTGCAACAGGATCCTCTTGGTCTGCAGGACAGAGACAACCTCTCGCGCTAGGAGCACTGAGTACCTGCAAGGACTGACCCCTGAGATGGGTGAGTTAACTGGCGAGTGTGCGCTATTTGAAAATTCTGTTACATAAAATGAAAAAAAATAATGAGAGACATTTCTGAAACAGGTGTCGTGCACATACAAGTTAACTCAAAATATGCAACAGACTATGGTCTTCATTAAAAAAAAAAACACCGCTTTTAGAAACGTACTAAGGGTTGGGGGATTCCTATAATATATTTATTTCTACTTCCAACTCCCCTTATTTTGTTTCAGATCACAACATTCTCCCTGGTTTGAGTGGAGCACTTTCCCACACTTTCAGTAGCACTTGGTCCCAGCTGTGCTGAAAAGTGTTGGAGGTGCATTTGCACTTATTCGTGAATACCCTACACCTTACATTTTGCTGGTGTTACACGAAGCGCTGTTTACACTGTGGGTGTATAGGATAAAAATTAAAAAACCATTGGGAATGCCCAGAGTGAAGACAGCTCAAAAAATATGCGCGCATTCTATACACAACTGAAGTCACACTCTCCTGTTGGTACACATTTCCCCTTGCGTGTATCACATCTTTTTCCACATGTAAATCTGAGTTACACTGGGTGAAATCCTTTACACATAAGGACCACAATGTATACATTTAAATCTGCCCGGGTCCATACTTTGTCGTTGAGTTCTGAATCCATGTCAGACAAAGATGAATCAACCAAAAATATTATCATCAATAAACAACAACCGTGACACACAAATAATAAAAACAAATGTACAGTTAGGATTATATTTTTATTATTCAGCACACAATGAGAATTACCTCGCTTCTAGCTCCGATTGTAGTCAACCATGTACATACACAGGGCAGGATAAGCCAGCAACCATTTTAAGCGCATTGGACTCAAAACGAAACCAAACAGGCACACATTATCAGTTCCCACAACACTGCAGTGAGCATTATGTTAACTTGTAATACTGCTTTATAAAAGGATGAGATTTTTTTCAATATTTTCAAATATATGTTTGAGTTATTAACGCAGCCATACACATCTACTAATTAAAATACGTGTATTGAATGTAAATTTAAATATGAAAATGTATCAACAATGTGACAAAGGTAATAAGCGAAACTACAAAGAAAGCATTTGACAAGTGTGTATTACTTCCAAGCCTCGGAATCTGGCAGCCCTGGAGGACCATGTGCTCAATAAAACGTGAATGGCGCAGGACAATGGACAGGTCTCCCAGCCTTTGTGTGGTAATTCTCTGTAAACTGCTTTCAGATCTAACACGGGATCAAAGTCAGCGAAGCGGGCACTTGGGAAGGTAGGGCAGTAAGAGGCGCTAGCTGGGCTTGACAGTGGGTGAATGAGGGGGATTGTGTGCTCTCGGTGCTGCGCTGCAGCCAGAGGAGACCCCCAGCCCATCAGACTGAATTATCAGCCGGACCGTGGGTTTATTAACCTGGCGTCAGCTCAGTGCCAGCCTCCACACCAAACAGAGCCAAGGGGAGCGCGGCCGGGGCACTTATGGGGCACTTTGCAGTCACTAGTGATGGAATAACATTTTCTCTTCAGAGCCACAGGCAGCCGCAGTTTTCGCGATACCCGGGAACACGTCTCGTCACCTCTCCTGCTAATATTTACACAACGTCCCTTTGTCCCATCCTCCCCCGTGCCGAACTTGCCCTAGGCTGACATTTCCATCCTAGACAATGGCTACCAGCCCTACGCCCCGCCCCGTCCCCCAACCCTTGACCTCTTCTCAGAGGATGTCAAGGAGAGGATGCCCGCGACCTTCACACCGGCACATACAGTTTCCACTTCACCACATCACGCTTCTATTTTGGACTCGATGCACAAAGTGGTACTGGAAGTTGAGAACTCCGATCTGTTGGAGGAGACAGTCACAGATGGCACATTTACAACCGCAAACATCCAGACCTTTTCTAAGATCCTCTCAGAGTTTCTTCACTCGCTATTTATTTATATTTATTCTTGCTTTTATACATCACATACATGTCTGTGTGTGTGACAGCTTTCAGCTCAGTGCTTAAGAACTACACGCATAGCCATCCCTCATCAACCAGCGGTGGCCCGGAGCAAGAGTTATTGGTACCTCCCCTCCCACAAGCCGGGTACAGCTCCTGGCCATGCCGCCCTGCACCCCTATCCTTGGCCCCTGCCTCACTTCACCTTGCCCAGGTTCTCCGCCCACTGTCTCTCCTCCAGATGCCCCTGTTTCCATCAGACCACTTCACCCCGAGGGGCACAGACTACTGCTTCCGGTGCACACACCTCGCCTGACCAGCCACCCTTCGTCGCCATGCAGTCACCAGTGGGAACCAGAGGTTTATGTGCAAAAAGAAATCCAATAAAAATACAGCTTTTTTTCTACTTTGCAGCCCGAGGCTCACAACGACTAATTGCGTTACCAGCATGTGACATGCAGTGATTTAAGTGGTCAGGTACTGTTCGGTGCTGTGAGCATCGATCTCCTACATCAGAAAGGAGCAGCACCGGTACAATCCGTTTAATGGGAGAGTGGCAGTGCCGACACTTCTCAGTAGGAAACAGGTACTCTGGGCAGGAGAACTGACACTTCTCATATTTCTTTTTAAACCAGTCGATATGTGTAGTTTTACCAGCGACCAGAAACCAGAGACGAAAAGGAACTACGTTCCACAAAAGTGAGAGCGGCAAGAAAACTCCAAGCTCAATGCCAACAGTGCGTCCAGATGCCCATGTGCACCCAGTGCCAGCACGTCAGGTATGTAAGCAGGTTCTGCCATGTGCACCTTACTGACCAGCAGGTACAGGAGGCCCCTAAAGAACAGGCTGGGGTGCTACCCCAAGCCATTGCAAGTGGTTAGACTTATTGCAAGCAGCCTCCCATCACCCTTTGTGTGTTTCTTGTACCTCTCTAAGCGGCCTGGGTATGCCCAGACGTGGGCTCCATGCTCACTGTGTCACTGGAACCAAGCTGTACCTGGCTGATGAGCAGTGGCAGCTCCTCGAGGGAGTGCAACGGGGTGGGGCTGGGGAGGGGCAGGGTGGGAGGTAGCAAACTCAGGCATACGGCCGACTGAAGTTAAGTAAATAAATGAATTAATAAAAACAAATTACATTGCGCACGCTGCAACTCCTCATCTTTATTTAACCCAGTCGGGAATTTTGTGTGGAGGTCTAAGATGTATCTAGACTCAAGGCGTTTCAGGTTTATCACCCTATCGCCTCCTCTAGCATTCTGGGCAACCCTGTCTATGGCAAAATAATTCAGCAAAACAAAAGCCCCAAAGATATGTGGCACACAGAGGAAGGATCACCCTCCCCTGCAGGCTCCATGGAGAGGTGACACACACAAGACGCAGTCTCCTCTGATGACACTGCAACTTTGCATTTTTTGTGTGCTTTTCCTACTTAAGGAGTTTGTTGATGAAATCAAGACTTAATCACCCAACTTAAAATGCGCCACAGGGCGCGTTTGCACACTTGTCACATCAGGCCCTGCCCCCTCCCTGCCCTGTGGTATGTTTTAAGTTGGGGGATTAATTCCCCTTCAATCCTGAGGGTCCCTGGGGGCCAACTAGTCTATAAGGTACCTCTTGTAAATGCCACAGGGCTGAGTTGCAGAGAGGTGCTCCGAGGCCACGCCCCTTTTACACCGCTCTGCAAACGCGGCTTCTGGTGCATTGCTGGTGGGACGATGAGAAATTCACTGAAAAAAACATAGGTTTCAGGGACGTTATAGTTAGCTGGACATTTTGCTCTTACAAAACTATAGAAATTCAGCTGTTATAGTAAGTTCAGCTAACTATAACTCGCACACCTGCAATGCACTGCTCATGACGTCACATATTACATCATTCATGACAGATCAGCCCAGCTCTCCTACACCATGGTCCCCGCACCAGAAAGACCAGATCGGGAGGACGCTCCTTCTCCTTCTGCGTGGCCAGAGCCTGGAATGACCTTCCGCTCCACCTCAGGCAGATAACATCGCTCCCCATCTTCGCAAGAAACTTCAAAACCTGGCTCTTCGACAGACCCCCTCATTGATGGACTGGAACCTGTGACCCCCCCCCCAGTGCCTTGAGACCCTTACCGGTGAGTAGTCGCGCTTAACAAACACCTGATTGAACCAAGGCAACTAGCTAAGACTTCTCAGATGAGTACAGTGATACCACACTCAGTCGTCAGAAAATAAACAAGAGTAATCATCCCATCCACCCTCATGCCTCTCCCTCAGATAAGACTTCCGAGCATTGGTCTGTGTCATCCGAGAATTTGCCCAATAGTTGTGCCCACAGCAGTATGTCATTGGCTGCTCCTTTGTCAATATGTGCCAATCTCATATGTTACTCCTCCGCCGTCCCCCACTCCATTGGATCCCACTGCCAATGTTCCATCAAAGGCACCCTAGTGCCCATCCATTTGATTGCCACCCAACGTTTTGCTAAAAGGAAGGCCAGCTACAGAAGTTTATAGTGAATCTTCCGACCTTTCGGCTGCACCACCAGTCCCAGTAAGCAAGCCAGTGGTGTTAAAGGGATTTGTATCCCGACAACCTCCTCAATACTTGACACCAATTGTTTTGAAAAAACTTGAATCTCTGCACACTCATAGGCAAAATGAAAAAAGGAGGCTCCACCTTTACCACAGCTTGTGCACTTGGCACCTCTATGGGGAGCGATTTTATTCAGTTGATATGGGTGATATATATGCGATGTAAGAAGTGAAAATGAAGTCGTTTGGATCTCTGATTGCAGAACACTGTGTACTAGGGATGTTGTGCCCTCCCAGTCAGAATTTGAGATTGGTAACCCCAGCTCCCTCTCCCAAGCCCCCCGTGATGCATACTGCTTGGGGTGCATGTCCCCCTGAGGCTTTTATAGACTAGAGTAATGAAGTGTTGCCCAACCCTCCAACTGATCAGGCCATCCAGAACGCTGGAAGGGTGGTGCACTGCAGTTAACTCATTCCAGAGTTCCTGCACCACACTCTTCAACTGTGAATATTGCTAGAAGTGGGCTGGTCCTATCCCAAACCTGTCCTGGGCCTCCTGGAAAGAGATAAAAATCTCCCCTTGTTAGATATTGCCTGTTATTCTGCACCCTCCTCTTCTCCACTGCTCCACTGACAGTTCCCTGCTGAAGGGGGCTCTATGCAGGATTTTCCGAAACACCTTTTCCCAAACCTGCGCCGTGTGTTTGGTTAAATATGGGACAGTCCAGTGGGATTAGCCGCACGCATTAGGAATCGAGGCAAGGTGTCTCCTCCCATCAGAGTCCCCAGCAGGCACATCTCCCAGTTATCAGAGTCCGTCAACCACTTAGCTTCGAGTTGCAGATGCACAGCAAAGTAATACAGTTGTAAGTCTGGGACAGTCAGCCCACCCTCCTCCAGATCTTTTTGAGAATTGCCAAGGCCACCCTGCTGCACTTGCCTGCCCAAAGAAGAGAGATTATAAGCCCATTCAGTCTGTGAAAGAACTGATCCCCCAAAAGGAATAGGGAATTCTGGACCAGATACAAACAGCGTGGCAGAAACATCATTTTCACTATGGCCGCCCTATCAATTACAGAAAGGGGGAGCCTATTCCAGAATTTAATGGAATGTTTGAGTTCCAACAGGACCCTATCCACATTCCTGCTCTGGTGTTGAGCCTCCATACGTGTGACCAAGATCGCAATGTACCTCAACCCTTCCAGCTCCAAGCGGAGACCCACACTTAGAAAATGGTTCAACTGCCGTCCAATCAGGGTACCCAGAGGAATCAATAGTGACTTGCAGGTATTACCCATAAGGCCAGAAACCTCACCGAAGGTGCTCATCAACTTTGGCAGGAGAGGGATATACTCTCCGGGGAAATTTACATACACTAACTCATCATCCACGTACAATGAAACCACATGTGTGGTATCTTCCACCTTAATTCCCCAGGGAGTCATCTCCGTATGTAGTAATAGGGATAAAGGTTCAATTGCCAACACGAAGATAAAGGGTGAAAGGTACCCCTGCCCACTGTTCAGAAATCAGAGAGCTCGCTCCCCACCTTAATGTATGTTTGGGTTGGGTATATAGGAGCTGAATCCAGGCACAGAAATAAGGAACAAATCCCATCCCACGCAATACTGCCCATAAGTATCCCCATTCTTCTGCACCAAATTCCTTTTTCAGGTCAAGGGAGACCGAAGACGTCTCCCCCTTACTGTCCAAGGCATTGTGTAACATGTCAGTTAACCTACGGAGATTAAGCTTGGTACTTCAACCCAGCATGATGCCATATTGGTCTTCATGTACCAATTCCCGTATGACCCTCTGCAGTCCGCTCACTAGCATTTTGCATAGCACCTTAAGATCCGTGTCGAGCATAGTAAGGGGCCTGTAGGAGAAAGGGTCCTCCAGGTCTCCCCCAGGCTTCAGCATTAGGCAGACTATCCCCTCTTGCATGGTTGGTGGAAGGATTCCCTTTCCCTTTGCCTCAATAAAGACTTCCAGTAGCATTTCTTTGAGACTAGCGGAGCAGGCCTGATAAAACTCTTCCAGGAACCCATCTCCACCGGAGCTTTGGATCATTTTGTGCTTTCAGAGCCTAGGCCAGCTCCTCTATGGCAAGTTCCTGCTCTAGTTCATGTACGAGGTCTGGCTGAAGCTGGGGGAGCCCAATTATAGTTAAATAACCATCCATCTGTTCTTCAGATCCTGTGTATACATCACTTTAAAATGGTCCAAAAGGGCCTTCAAGATGTCTCCGCGTTGAGTCCGCAGTTGCCCTTCATTATCCTTGATATGCAGAAGGGAGGGTATCCCAGACTTGCGCCACAGGATCCAGGTCAAAAGCCTACTAGATTTGCCACCCTCTCTATGCAATAACGGTCTTTAGGATTTAAGTGACGTCTTCTCTAGCATATCACAGAGTGACTAGAGCTCTCTGTGCACCCCAAGCGTCTGTGCGGGCGCCTCTGCGGAAAGCACCTCCAGATGTTGGATATCGGCTAGCTTCCCTTTCTGCACCTTAAGTTCTGCTATTAGTCTTCTCCGGACTCCACAGACAGTTCCAATACATTCTCCCCTGATTACCACTTTAAGCACCTCACACTCAACTGCCCTAGTATTCATTGTTCCCCAGTTTGCTGCAAGGTAGACTTCCAGAGCTGTTGCCAGGGGAAACAAACTTTACAACGTGGTTATTACACCGTGATACCGTTACAACGCGGTCGTCATAATGACCGCGTTGTTAGTACGCGATGCATTTACATCGCAGGACTTTACAACAAATTCCACTAGGGGGCGCTGAGGTATTGGAAATTAATTCCAACACCTTCCCTACTGTTGAGCAAACTATAACACGGTCGTTGTAATGAATGCGTTGTAATAGCACGCGATGTAATAGCATGCGATGTAATACATTGCGTAGTAAAGTGCTATATTCGTCAACAGGTCTAGCCTACAAATTATATCCATGAGTAGGCTGGAGGGCATACGCCATGATCTGAAGTCACTTGGTCTGTCCCCACCAAGCCAAAGTTAGGAGTGTGGGGGAAGCCAAAAGCTGTCCAGCCCTCCTACCAGGAATCAGTCTAGCTGACTGCAGTATGGATACAGGAATGGCAGGTGAATTTCTTCCCCTCTGGGTGTAATGTTCACCAGCCATCCATCAGGGCGAGATTCTGCATCACCCCCTTGAGTGAGCCCACAGTCAAGGGCTTAGTGCAGTCTTTGGGTGGGTGCAAGTCCCCCTTCCCATCTAGGATGCAGTTAAAGTCCCCTGGCCAAATGATGGGAGCCTCCATAATGTCACCAAACAGGTCCTGAAGACCCTCTAAGAAATGTAGATCATCCACATTTGGGGCATACGAATTGAGGATCGCCATCTAGAGTACCCTGCACCAGAACATAACGCTCCTCTATATCCTATTCGCTACATATGAGCCTGAAGAGGACACTGGGAGCCACACAGATGGACACCACCCTGGAGTAGGATGAGTAAAAGGTAGCATACAAATGTCCTACCCATTTTCTGATCAGTTTCTGTGTTTCCTCCCCCCTAAGAAGAGTCTCTGGGAGGCAAGCAATTTGTATTTTGTGATGCCTTAGGAGTGTGTGGACCCTGTAACATTTGGTATATCCACATAATCCCCAAACATTCCATGTGACCATGTTCACTTGATCCACATATTGGTAACAGATGCTTTCACACAGTCCTCTTCCCCGTCCTCCCCTCCAGCATTCCATACCGAGGACCTAATGACCAGGAGAAACATGCATTGCCAACATTTCAGCACTGTATCAGTGACCAACACTCATTCCCCATCTGCAGGTTAACAGAACAAGGAACCTGATAAAATGCCCACCGGCGGATGCGCAGTATTTGAACAACATGCTACACCACACATCCAGTAAGTTTCTTGCTGCCAGGACCTACAGCCTACCCTCTCCAAGCCCCCCTCTGAGGCCTACCACCAAGGTGGATAGGCAATACGACCCCTCTTAAGAGGACATTGTCTTCAAACCAATAGCATTCCTGTTGCAACACATCCACAATATATACTTCATTTACAGATTAACCGTTGTATACTCCGCTTGTAACCAAACACCATATAAAGAGTTTCATCACTCACGTCCCCCATTGCATGTTGGAAAAGAAGATTATTGAGACAGAAAGACACATCTACTGCAAATATTCCAATTTAGCCTCATTTGTCAGTATCAATCTGCATAGTTGACCCTTCTTGCTTAAGCATCCCCGAGTCCAACTGCCACTCCAGGGTCCAAGGCCATGGTTCTATCCTTTAAATCTCAACCCCACCTGGGCTGCTTTCCTTGGGATGTAGAGCAGCACTCAGAGAAGCCCCTGAGTCCATTATCCCATGAGGGCCACTCACAGTAGTCAACCCCAGAGTTCCTGATCTCCAGGGCCCGGGCACTTTGTCCTACACCTTCAACCAACACCACACATCCTCGGGATTGTCCAAAAAATGAGACTTTCCCTCTGACAACATCCTTGGCCTGGCCGGATGCAGTAGCAAATTCCCATCATGCAAAGCTTAGCTTTTAGGGGCCCCCTGCATTTTATTAGTGTAGTCAGGGTAGATGGAAATCCGATGGTTTTTATACCTGATAGCATCGGTGTCTCTAGCCACCCGAAGCACAGCGTCTCTGTCCCTGTGGTTCAGTATGTGTGCAATGATGGTCTGCGGCGGCACCCCGGGGCGAGGTGGCGCAACGAATGCCCTATGCGCCCTCTCAGTAGTGAACATGGGGGACAACCCCCCCTGGTTTCAGGATGGTCGGGTTCCAGGTTTCAACAAAGTGTTCCGTAGCGTTTCCTTCTGCCCGTTCCGGGAACCCAAGCAGGCGCACATTATTGCAGCAGGATGTCCCTCTGCATCATCCACACAAGCCTCCATGGTGCTGGACTCAGACCTGATAGACACAACCTGTTTTTCAGCGTAGTTACCTCACCCCACAATTCTGCAATAGAACCCTCAGCCACCATGGCCTTGTTTAAGACTTTATGGAGGGCTGTCCCTGCAGTTTGACCTACAGGGCAACTGACTCAATCTTGTGCTCCTGTGTGGCCCTAGATCCCTGAATGGCTGGAAGTATCAATGCCCTGGTAGGTTCCTCAGTAGCAGGATCAGGGCCATTTCTACCCTGCTTGGGACTTGTTACGTGGAGCTCTGCAAAGTGGGAGCAGAGGTGATGTAGAGCTCCATGTGGTTCCTTTGGGGGTCTCAGCTTGCTTATTACACACCATGAAGAGACAAAAGGGGCTTGTAAACTTCTGCAGCACCCCTCTATGTCAAGAACTGGACCCAGAAATCTGATCTGTCGGAATACCCTCCCACATTGGCACTCCCACCTCAGCTGGCTCCAGAGTGGTCCAAAATCAGTTCCCCTCTGGGTCCAGGCCAGTCCGATATCTATGTGCCAAAAGCAGCCCAGGGGCTCCCAGAGATATATTTTGTAGGTATGAGCAGCAATCCGGGAAAGACACATTCAGGGTAGAGCCATGCTGGCAGTGTTATTTCTAAATAAGCAAACCAATAAATGGATAGCTAGGCGCACTCCCTGTAGTTATGGTACATCAATCTTTGAAGGTCGATGCTGCGAATTGGTTAATCCTCCTGAGTATGAGGATAGAACTGTAAATTTAAAGCACAATCCTCAAGGCTTGAGGGTCGTCTCCAACTCGCAATCAATTGTAACTGTGAAATCAATTGCATTCTTTTCAAATTATTTGCATATTTCTTTATTGAGTAATCTTTTTATTCTTCATAACTTTCGTTCATTGATACTTCATGACGATATGTATAATTCATATGTTAATGCTTACATATGCTCTGATGCCCAATTTATTTCGGGCTTGTTGGACTTGGTCCTTTTTGCAAGGTCATCCCTGAACTTTTATCTTTTCTCCTAGCCTTTTTTCTGACATGGTGTTGGTGGTTTTAGGACTCAGGGCACTTTAGCACTGCTGTCCAGTGTAAAGTGTGTGTGCTCTCTGTGATAAACATGGTAAGATTGGTCTACACCTGTTTGGCCTATTTAATTTACCTGTCAGTCTCTTGTAAAGTGGTACCTCATATACCCAGGGCTGGTAAATTAAATGCTACTGGTGGGCTTGCAGCGCTGATTGCGTCACCCACCAAAGGGTGACCCCCCTTTTACTACATGTCAGCCACCCCTAAGGTAGGCAGGCCCTAGCTAGCCCTATTGGTTGGGTGCATTATAGGTAAAAGGTAGGACATGTACCTTAAGTGTGTGACATGTCCTGGTGGTGACAAACAGCCATTTTGGTTTCTCACTACTGTGAGGCTGCCCTCCCATACTAGTGCATTGGGGAGTCCCTGATAAATGTTTCAGTAGTAATTCCTGATATGAGAGGAGCAGCATGGTCAAGTTTGGTATGTTTGGAATAGTAATAATAAATGATATGCAATGGTGTGCGCAGATTTATTATAACTATTTTAAAAATGCCACTTTTTGGGCATTTCTGTGTGCTATGTGTCTGCCTGCCTGATGTGGTTTGCATGTCTGGCTTTGGAGTGACAGGGGCTGGTGAGGTGTGTGTGGCTCCAGGGAGGGCAGAGTGAGTCAGCGCTAGGCTGAATAGGGCATCTGCATTTGTAGTAGGTGGAGTAGTCCCCTGACCCTGAATAGGCGTGTGCCTGCCTATGTGAATGCTGGCTCCACCCCCCTGTGGTGTCACAAAGGAGGGTGTGAGCACTGTACACAAAGTGCTCCCCACTCCCCAGAACCAGTTAGGACTGGTTCCCTCAAGCCTTGTGCCAGGGCAGACAAAAGACATGTAATATTAACAGAGGGGCTGTGACCCCATGTGTTTTGTGTGCTGCTTGGGACCTGCGTGGACCTGAAGGACTGCTGGGCAAGAAGGAACCGCCATGGGACCCAGCTGATGCCTCCTGGGGAGTCCCTACGTGCTGGCCTGCCTTTGCCCAGCTCTGCCCTGGTGTGAGGGGTGAATTGACCTGCAGTAGGCTGCTCCTGTGTGGAGCCCAAGAAGGGCTGGACTGTCCTCCTTCCTGGTTATTTAAAAGGAAGTGTGTGGAGTGCTCAAGGGTGCTCCCTCATCAGTTCTGGAACCTCTGTGTGAGGGCATGTGAAAAGCGCGTTCCTTTTCTATGCAGCCGTGTGGAGTGTTTTCAGTTTCTACCGGGTCGCCCTTGCCTGTGGCTGTTGAAGGACGGGAGAGGGGAGCTGAGCCAGGAAAATTGCTCTCCCTCTCCCTGGCGGCTAGTCACTGTCTCCCCGTGGTGTGCGCAGCCCTGGCTCTGCTGAGTGGCCCCAGGCTGCAGGAGGTCACGACAAAGCAGGTGGAAGGCAGGCAGAAGTCTATGCTTGGTTGCGAGTGGATCCTGGGTGACGAGAGTGCTGGTAGTGGGCAGGCCCACCGAAGGGGATTGCGCTGGAGCCTCGCGGACACAGAGGATCAGGGAGGATGAAGTCTCCCCCGCCAGTGGAGAAGCCGGTTATCAGAAGGAAGTGAAGCCCCAGTGAGTGGGGTGGGGAAGGCACCCTGTTGGTGCGTGTCTAGGTCTTCAGCTACACCGTGAGAAATGTGAGTAATTGCAACGACCAGAGGGAGGTCCCGTGAGCGGGGCCTACAGGGCACCCTGTTGGTGCCTGACTTCGGCCACATTTTCGACCTGGCGGACTCATCGGAGTGATGGTGAGTCCGGAGGGGGGAATCCCCTCCTTGCTGACACGGAGGCGGCCGCACCGAGGAGCAGCGGGTGCCTGCCCTTGGGTCATTGTTCTTTTTCCGGTGGAAAGGAGAGGGAGGGAAGTCTCTCCACCGACAGGGGCATTTCTTGTCTGGCACATTTGCTGTGGCTGCATCGGCATCCAGGGAGGCCAGGGTAAAAGCCTTGTGAGGGCCAGTGGGCTCTAGGGGACCTGGTGGAATTTGGTGCCCGTGAGTAGTGACAGTGACACCCAGGAGGGGCTAATGAGCTGTGTGCACCCTACAGTGTTACTGTGGTGCACAGGGGCTAATTCAGTGTTTAGGCCTAATGTATATATGCCTAAATGTGTGGTGCATAATGTGTTGATGTCCAATGTTATTTTACATTATGTATATATGACAGGTGCCACTGGGGTGCACTGTTAATGCAGAATATATGCCTGGGATGGTTTATGCCTAATGTGATGCAAAATATGTTTATGCCGAATGTGATGATGTTGAGTGCAATATTTTACCAGTAGTTACTGGTTGTTTTACTACTTACCTGCATTCTGATGGTTCTGACCGTGGCCCGGTCATGTATATAATTCCCTGTAAATTATGACCTGGTGCCAGTTGGCACAGTGTATATTTGTGATTGTGATTCTAATGTGTTTTGTATAATACAAAGGCTGTTTTTGATATAACCTTGTGTGGAGTTTCGTTTGTGGTGTGCCTAGTGTGTTGCTGCTGTGTATGTGTGTTGCGCAAACGCTTTACACATTGCCTCTGGGATAAGCCTGACTGCTCGTGCCAAGCTACCAAGGGGGTGAGCAGGGGTTATCTTCAGTGTGTAACTCCCTTGCCCTGACTAGAGTGGTGGTTTCTGCCTGGCTTAAGCGCATGCCCTAGCCAACCAGAAATCCAATTTCTAACAGGGCTGTTGTCCTTCATCAGGGGATTATTTCGACCACAATTAACGGGACCGTGTTTCACAGTGAAACTTTCCTCGTTGTGTAAAGTGTCTGTGCTCAGTCGAAGGTGCATTAACGGCTCGTCCCGATATAGTTAAATAACTATATGAAGAATTAAAAGATAACTCAATAAAGAAATTTGCAAATCATTTGAAAAGAATGGAATAATTGATTTCACAGTTTCAATTGAGTGCGAGTTGGAGACGCCCCTCAAGCCTTGAGGATTGCGCTTTGAATTTACAGTGTTATTTCTGAGCCAGGGGACCCCACAACCCCAATCAGCATTTGGGACATACAGATGAAGAGAGTACCCTTGGGGTCTCCTCCAACATTTCACCCAGACCCCAACAGGTGGCACCAGCAGACAGTAATGTTTCCCCTAGGGCCACATCAACGTACCTAGGTTTGTGGAATGGGTTGCCCCAGGGTGCCTTATCTCAAGGCCCTCACCACCTCTTGCTGCAATCGATGCTGCACCATCTCTGTTGCCGGGCACGGTGGATGCCACAACCCAACAGTGCTCCCATCTTCAGGCACCCGGATTCCCGTTCCTTCGGCCTCCTCTAGGTCTGCAGGGAAATTCAGCAGGTTGCAAGCCAGGCTGCCCCTGCTGGAGTAGGAGTGGGCACTTCACAGGCCTTCATCCACTGCTGCCCACCTCCGAGCACGGGAGGCCATGACACAGCACGTGTCCAGCAGGTCCAGCACAGGCCACCCCCGTGTGTTGTCCCATGATCCAAGGCCACCCCAGGCACTCACAGCTCCCTCTCCCAGTCGAGCGTGCCTCCGGGGGGGGGGGAGCAAGGCAGGCACTCAGCGCTGATGAGGTTGCACGACCATGGGAGGCTCATCTTCACATGTGGTGCACAGGCCTCCCTGTCAGTAGTATCCAGGGGGGCTTCTTTCAGCATACGATGGTGTCAACAACATGGATAGACCACAAGGGAGACCCACAAGGCAGCTGGATCCCAGGAAGAAACACAAAGAGCGCAGTTGGGATCTTACAGAGGCACTCTCAAGCCCTAGAGCACTGCTGCATCGACTAACAGATGTCATACAGGAGCAGTGGATTTGAATTGAAATGTCTCAGACCCCAATGAGTTAATTTGCACAAGGTTTCCACTTTCTGGTTTCTGGTGGTGGACTCTGGCCATTAGGAGTGTATATTTAGGGCCTCTTGACAGCTAAAATGTTGGCTTGTTTTTTTCTGTTGATATTAAACTGCTGCTACCGCCCATGATGCTGCTGCTTCTTCCTTCTACCCACAGTGGGCTGAAAAAGCTCAGAACCTTTCTTCCTGTGCTAGTTCCTGGTAATATCCTGGCCTGGAGTCTTCCTGCAGCAGTATCCCGTGGCCCTCAAGGCAGACTACACTCTCTGCCTGCACTCTGCAAGCTCCATGGCCTCGTAGCCACTATTTCCAGCAGAAATCAGTGGGACTTCCTGATGGTGATCGCACTGCAACAAACTCTTATTGCTCCCACACCAGTACTTAATTTAAGCTGGGGGTTCCTGGTGTTGGAACCAGCACTTAATTGCCAACATCGGCGCTTGTGACAGTCTGCCACAAGGTGGCACTGTCTGGCTAATTTAGAGATTACCACAACAACAGGTAAATATTAATTCAATATGCGTTAAAAATGACTATTACCTGCCACCAAAGCATTTCTTATAGATTTGGGGCCTGAAATAATCACACTTGTAAGAGTGTGATGATTAGTACTTATGTTGGTACTGTCATTGGCAGCGCTGGCAGGGGCAATATGTGGTTCAAGCTGCAGTGGCCTCCTGACGAGGGCCCTGGCACTTATATTATTATATTTAAGCACTGCCCCACACGATCATGTTTTCATCCAAGGAAGTTAACCCCTTCAGTGCCACGCCCTTTCCCCCTCCTGTGCCGGGCGTTGCACTAGTGGGTGGGGTTCATGACGAGATAGTCTCGTCATGGGCACAGCGCAACCGTGCTCCATGACGAGACTATCTCGTCATGGGCACTGAAGAGGTTAATATAACAAAGAAAATCTTGGATACAAGATCACTCAGCCAACCTCAGGAAAGCGCCTGTCTGAAAGCAACATAGCACACACAGAAAACTCCGCCAGAGATTATACAAAAACTTTCTCTCTGTGTTTTTACGTAAAACAGTGATGTTATCAAGCGACAAGTTAAAATCGAGGAAGCAATTGGCTGTGAGTCAACCGCAAGGTAAGTGCACAGCTGATGCCATATTAGTGAACATCTGTTCTTTCCTCACTTGAACTTTTTTTTTTCAGCTTAGTGCACCTCTGTGTTATGCACCATGGGATCATTTATGAGGATGTGCGCAGTGCAGTGACTTCTTGCTGCGCTGCCCTGCCAATATGAAAAGGCAGGAATGCACCGTATTTATGAAATAATGTGCATTCCTGTCCCTTCCACCTGCGCTGGAGCACAATTTGCCGCCTACTGCCAAAGTAGGGACCCTTGCCCCATGGTGCAAGGGGCAGCTCCATTGTAGGCAGGATTGTTTTTGTGCAGGAAGGGATACCTTCCTGCACAAAATTAATCCAGCTAGGCATTTTCTTCTTTTCCATGAGTGCTGCAGAATGTAGCACACATAGAAAGAGGAAAAAACAAGGATAAATACAATTATTTTCCCCTTTACATCTGCTCTGGGGAGGAGTAGGGCTGTGGCGCTGCCCCAGGTTTACCTGACTAGGTAAATCTGAGGCAGCATCAAAAGGCATGGGTGTTGCGTGGGATAACTACCGTAAAGTCCATGGAACGCCTACCTGGCACAGAGTCAGATAATGCAGCTACTTGGACTGCTGTGTCTTACTCCATATCTATGAAGCCATGTAAAGCACGCAGAGCGGCTTTGCATTGCCTCATAGATTTGATTAAGAGACTTGCGCAGCCAAGGCCTCAAAAAAAGTGACAATAGCGGAGCAAGCCTCTCATAAGTAAGCCCCCATGTGCTTTATTGTAATGTACAATCCTTCAGTCAAGGAAGTATCATTTGATAATGGTTGTTAGGATAATTATTTTCCTATTTTCTACAGGGCCACTTCAGAATTCGAGGTTGGCGACACACCGAAGTCCCGACCCTTCTAAGACCAGATGTTTGGTTCTGCCTCTGTCAGTGTCCCACTGGGCTGCTGAACTGTATCAGCAATGAACCCAACACCTTGAGTACTTCATACTCGGCTCCTTCCATGATACTTACCACAGGAAGTTTCCTTTTAACTGGCTTCATATTCAAATTTGCGGCCACGCTATTATTTTCTGCTTGCAAGGTGACCACCCACAAGTGGGGACCAGACTTTTAAAATTCATGAATTTTGTGGAAATTTTTTTAGCAGTAACAAACGAGCAGTAGACATCTTTTCTCTTTTTGCATTAGATTTGCATTAGGGCTGTTTGTTAATTTATAAATTAATTTCAACAGCAACTACTATTGTTTAATGATTCTGAACTCATAAAAATGATTGCTAATTGACATTACTGACAAAGAAATAGGACATTTGATTACTCAAAGTTTATGTCATACCGCAGTTTCGTTTTTAAAATAATTTATATTTAAATTTTAATAACGTGATATTTAACTTATTGCCCTACGCCGGACCAGCGCAGGGCTTGCAACAATGACTTGGGGGCTCTGGGCATGGTTCAGTCCATGTCCAGACAAAGACGTGACTAATAAGTGTGTCCCAGTTGTAGTGTCCACGGCACCCGGAACAAAGTAGGCAATGTAGCACACTGTGACTGGCATCCCACTAGATGAGCATCATTGACGTAAGGAGAATCACTTTCTCTACATTCATCCACACATTCATACATGAATGATGAAAGACATGAGACAGCAGTGCGTTACTGGATGTTTATTGCACATCCAGTGGAGTTTTGCAGCTGGAGCGGCACAGAGACATGTCAAGCACACTTCACAATATGAGCCTTTGGAGGGCCAGCCAGAGTCCATCCGGGGATGACAAGTACTGCGGAAGAGGAAGGGTACAGTCCGCAGTCTGGTCGCCGTGTCATTGGTCATCAAACAGGATATGGCAGTCCATGTCGCGGTCCAAGGTGAGTGCAGCAGAGTGTATTGGGGTCAGTGGAAGGTTATGGGGCCATGTGCGGCACCAAGCAGAAACAGGCCAGGTGGCGGAAATGAATGCTAGTGCCTCCTTCTGAACTCAAACCCATACACGTCCTCAGATGTATGCTCTGCCCCACCTGTGGGTGTTGCAGTTCCGGCTGTGGCACTGTGTGCCACTGACACATCAGGAGCCGGAGGAGGATTGTCGGCCACACTGTGTGGCAGTGACACATCAGGTGCCGGAGTGGATACGCCTGCCGCACTGTGAGGCACTGACACACCAGGGAGCGGAGATGTGGATGGTGTGAGGGCAGCAGCATTCATCAGCGCCACGCCTTGTGGTAGCAATGCCATGATGAGGATCTGCAGGGCATGGTAGATCCCAGCTACATTTAGCTGGTGTGCAGCGGTGGCGGGCATCCTTTCCGCCTCCATCCGCACCATGTCCTCCATGAGCCTCCGCTCACGGCTGGGATCGCTGGAGCCACTCTGAGTGGACAGGTGTTCTTCGCTCTGCATCATGACTCCAGCGATGTCAGTCAGGGCTTGTTGGAGACCATGGAGAGGGCCGTGGGTGTCCGTTAGGGACTGGAACTGGTCCCTGATGGGACCTAGACACCCATGGATGGTGTCCAGTTTGGTAGCCATGATGTCGAACCCCACCCGCACCTGCTGGGCCGTCTCCCTCTGGCCCTCCAGCACGCGGCGTTGGAAGGCCATGTGTTGTTCCTGGGGGTCTTGGGAGACTGCCGGGGCAGTGGGTGTCTCCTGCTGTGTGATTTGGGTAGTGTGTGGGGTCTCCTCGATGCAGCTGGGCTGCCCTGATCCTGGAGGTGAGTTGCGGATTATGTCAATGATGTCTTAGAGGGCTTGGGTGTCGATGCTGGGGTGCCCTCCTCATCATCAGTGAAGAGTGGCTGGGACTGCTCTGCAGGAGGTGTTGACGGTGCCCCTGCAATGTGAAGGGGAGATGGTGTATTACAATGTGTCCACATGTATGTAGCCGCATGGTACATGTTGACATTCAGACAGCATGGCATTGTACATTTTGACAGTCTGGAGATCAGGGCCATGACCCAGAGTCATTGTGGGTGTGCACTGTGCTCTGCTTGATTGTGCATGTGTATGTGTGCCATTGTGGCCATCTCCACCCGTCCCCCTGGTACCTGGTGGTCACTCACCCTGTTCCGGTTGTGTTGTGTCCTGTCGAGCAGTGTCCGGTCCCCCGACTCCGGCCACAGATTTCACACTGATGACTGTCGACACCAGCTCCTCCATGTCATCCAGCTCGAGCTGTGGCACTGGGCTCCCACCTCCAGTCTGCAGTGCTGCCTTCTGGTTGGCTGTGAGTTTTTCCTTGGTCTTGCGCTTGATGTCAATTCATCGCCTCTTGACCTCGTCCATTGACCTCTTGTGCTCTCCAACGGCATTCACCTTGTCCACGATGTCCTGCCATATTCCATTTTTGGTGCCCAATGACATGTTGGAGGTGACGAACAGTTGTTGATGGTGACTAGGATCCTGTTTTCCTGCGGACTGAACTTCTCTTCCTCGTCTTCTTGTCCTTGCCCTTCCCTGTCCCGGAGGTCCCAGGCTGGTCATCCGGGGTGCTTGTGGGGTTGCGCTCGACCTCTGCGCCTGCTCCGGCTGCCTCCATGGTGCTTGGGTGTTGGTCAGTTTGTGTTTGAGTGTTTTTCCTACTTTTATAGTGAATTTTCCCACCTGCCATGTGTGTATTGCAGGCCTGGCGCTGCTTATAGCTGACTTCCTCATCGCGCTTTGGCCCATCGCATGTTTTTTCGCATTGAGGTTTGTGTTTTTATCTCCGTCGCGGTGGTTGTATCGTGGACATTTGCCGCGGTTTCGTCAGACTATCACATGGTACCGCCTTGTTGTGAATTTCACGTTGACACTGGGTTATTTTACTGCAATAGGCTAAAGTTGCGTTAGCATTTTTTGGTGATGTTTAGCACACGTTCTTGTGAATATCCCCCTATATGTGATAGTATTGTTGGTGATTTATATAATGTACACCGCAAATTGAATATTCTCTTGGCTCAGTCATGGGAACCTAACCTGGCCAGTGCATTGTGGGGAGGAAGTGTCTTTCCAAATGACTTAGTAAACGTCACTAAATGCAGTAATGTCAAAAAAAGACTTCTTTCTATGACACTCTTTCAATCACTCAGCTCTTAGGGCCAAGCCAAACCTATGTTTGGGCTCTGGCCCAGCTCTCTCCATGACCTGGCAGACTTGCCCACCTCTGCTCTGCTCACATTATTCAGCGACCCTCCTCCCCCCTTGGTATGCACTCATGCCTTAGCACGATTCAACTGTGGCGGTCTTCAACCACAGATACACACCAGCGCGTGGACTGTATTTCATATCGAAGGCCCACTCGATTCTTTTGCAGAGCCGTGCACTTTATCCCAGGATGTTCATTTTTTTAGTGTACACGAGAAAATGTTCCAGTCATGACTCGGCTTTCTGGTTGAACGGTGCAGTTGACACACAACTGCATTACGCACATAACCCACAAGACAAAAACACACTTGCAAATTTAATTTCGGAGACAAATCTGCTTAAAAGCTACATGTAAACATGCCAGGTTGACTCTCAGCTGCATTTCCACCACGATTGTGACTGACACTGTTATTGCAGTTGGAAGCCATACCGGAACACGCCATTCAGCTTGCACGGGCCCAAGTTTACATTTGTGCTAATAAAAACCACCTGCACCGTGGCTCGCCCTGTGATAAATCGGCCTACACGTTCATGCAGTTAAGATGGTTCACCCTACAGTGAAACTGCAGAGTGCATTCCTTCCTGCCCAAACCCTCCGCCCAGAAAGCGCATGCACGTCACGTGTACAGCAGCATTTGAGAAGTCATCTACCGCTGCGGGTTCACCGGTTCCACGCAAGGGGGGGGGGAGGGGGGTTAAGGTCTGTGCTCCTGGTGTGACATGCATTCTTCCATCTACCGGTTTCTTCTGTTATATGGTCTTTCAAATCAGCTGAAAAATTGTATTTGTACTAGATAATATTAATAACCTGGTTTTTCTACAGCACTTATTACTGCATTTACACCACTATAAATAATAAGCGCGATTATTGCCTGGTGCAAGGATACACAGTTTATCGCTAGCATAAGGATAAAAGGTTGAGTTGCAACTATCTCCTACAGGTTCTGCAGACATGGCTATGGCCTTCAGTCCTTAGGTTGACTTAGATCTGTACACATCTGCTGACGGATAGGACCCAAGCATTTCACGCTTTGTTAGGGGATAATTAGTTCAGCACAGCATTAATACACAGTTCTGATATGTTTACCGTCACAAAAACTCCAGTGTTACTGTCATTCTAAACAGGCAGTACAAACCTAGAAGATACTCAACCAGCAGTGGTTGTACTCTAGGTACAGACAGCTTTACCTGTCTGTAGGCGACAGTATTCTAATATTTCATCATATACCAAGAGTGGCCTTCTTGCATTTGCTATACTCATGGTTGGATGGCTTTCCTGTCCATTTGAATTCCCGGCTCTTGAATCGTTCACTTCCCACCATATTCCTGTGTTTGTCCTGCCCTGGAGCACTAGGTTTCACCCTGCATTTTGACTTGCTGCGTGTATCCGTCCACTGCTGGCATCAGGGTATTCATTTTATTTCAGATGTTTTCTGCGGCATTTAGGCACTGACACTTGATCTGAGTGCAAATCTAGCCCCTTCACCTCTCTATCTTGCTCTATCTTTGTCTCTGGTGCTTTCTCTCTTTCCACCCTGGCTTTGTATGCTCCCCCACTCAATCATCCTTGGTAGCTTCTCCACCAACTGACTTTGTATTGCTCTCTCCACCCGAAGTACAGAGCAGAATTGGGGCTTGGTGCATCTCTCTCTCTCCTCTCTCTGTCTCTGTCTTCCTATCCTTTGAATGGCTCTATTGGCTTTGGCAATGCTTATAGAATTGTGACATTATTGAAATATTGACATTTTGAAATAACATATCCTATACTTCCAAGATGGTTGTCATGTTGAGGGAAGATACCATATGGCGACCATCTTAGTAGTATTTAAAATGATGTTCCAAGACGGCCTGCTGCCACGATTGTTGTTGCCAATGCTTGTGACACAATTTTACATGCATTACAGAAATATATAAATTAAGTATGGTATAGCTATCCCACAGACATTAAAAGAAGAGGAATGGTTAGTATTCATGAGAGAAATTAAGTGAAAATGAGACTAAAAATGTCTGGAAATGACTGGATCACATAGGTTAAGTTACACTTGTCTGCTGTAGCAGAGTCTTAGGCCTGGCCTACAAACAGCAGTGCACCAAGTAGAACTCTAGACCAACAGAAAACATGTACCTGCTGTTCTGTAAACAAGTAACAAAGGACCAAAAGAAAACCGCCAACAAATCCTGCCTTGTACAATCAGGGCAACATCCATTCAAAATTGATTTGGAACTGGAACAGTGATTAAAATTGTAATATGTTAAGTTCTATTTCTTTGTATTGAGCATTTACATTGGGTGTTGATACCACAAGTGAGGCCCCAAAGTGCTGCACAGTTCTCGTCAGGTTTGTCAAAGACTTAACAGGTATGCTTGTTAGGTAGAGTGTAAATTCTTGATACACCTCAGACAACGTAATAATCTCTCCATCACTAATCCACACAAAATCAAGAGAATAAAACATTATGCTCACTGGTAATCATGGATGTTTACAAACCAGTTCTTGTACTGACTCTGTTGCATCCAGTTCAAAACTCTGTTCTGTCCCTGCTCTGTCCTGTGTGAGGCTGTACTGCCTATGTTCTGTTACATGGAAGATCCTAAATTATCCTTTTTCTGCCATGTGTGAGGCTGCATTATCACTTCCCTGGTCTTCCCTTGTCTGCTAATTCAGTAATATGGAAATGCGCAGGCTAGGCTGCACTACTCCCAGTGTTTAGGCCTCAAGAGGTAATGCTCATTTGCCAATGGCCCTCAAAAGAGGAATTTCAAGGATTTTATTGCGAAGATGGCCTTGTATCTAGGTTCACTCTCCTGGCCCCCAAGAATGCATGCTGTCTAGTCATTCCCACCTGAATGGGTGATTGCTGCCCCCAAGTTTGGGATCACAAAAACACAGTATCTTCTGTCCTTAGGTGTTGGCGCACGTAGGTCTGGCCAGTGGCTTGTTGTTGGTCCCTTGTCATAGGGTGCTTCCACTCAACAGCAAACACTGCTGATGCACTTCCGTCACCTGGACTTCACCTCATCGTCATGAGTGTGGTGGGTCCTGGCTGAGCCGCCGTGGCCGTTACAGTTCATCTCTTCCTAAGCGCCCCTCACTATCCTTCTGTAATGGCACCTCCGATGCCCCTACTCATCTGTTTACTGGCTCTACCGCAATGTCTCCTGGCAGGTAATTGAAGTTTCCAGGTTATGGTTCCAAACTCAGTGAGATGCAGGACTTATTCCAACCTTGAAGCTCGAAGAGATTATCAGACACCACTGGTCTGGAGCCGCCATAATCAGTTAAAGAAATCATGGCCTTTAGGTTGAAAGCAAATATCCCAGATTCAAGATTCTTCTATCTGGGATATTTGCTTCTTCCAACCAACTCCCATTTATAAATTAGAAGTAAAAATGTGATCACTTTTTAGCTGAAGATTATATCTGTTGGGAATGTTTTCAAGAATGTTTCTACATTGTTGTTCTCATTTCTAATGTCATGCAATGCTGTGGTCCCTAGAATAGCATTTAATTTATTTGTATTTAATTTGAGGTACTTGTGAAGTGCAGCATACAGCCATATAGAAGGCACGTGGTGCTTAGCATATTTGTAATTCTCTAGATATAGTGGACATCCTTGGAATGTGACAGTGGTGGATATGTACACAGAATTGATTTATGTGTTTTGTAGGACTCGTGATTATTTGGTGAACATTATAAATGGCTATTTGGGCACCAAATAAGTAAAACAAGGTTTCGGTCGGTGGAATTGAGTTTATTGCTGTACAACAAAAAATGTGTATTTGATCAAAAAAATGTGTTTTCATGAACTGACAAGTTCATGATTGTGCATAAATGTATTCTTTTTCCAAATCTAGGTTAAGTTACTTATTTTGATTAATGATTACTAGCTATGTCTGAAGGCCTACTTTGTAAGATTAGCATAGCATTTTGCTGTCTTAACATGTAAAGATTCCATAACTTGAGGACAACACTGCTATATGAGCCTGGAATATCTGTTTAGCTCTACTGTAGTCTTGAGATTGTGAGATCTAGGCACTTTTTCATTTTTCCACCTTTCACCTACCATAGAGATTCTCAGTTATTTCATATGATTGAGAATCTGCTTTGAAGGGACAGGATGGAAAAATCAAAGGAAGTGAATTGCTTTTCATGAACTGTCCTCATCACCTATGGCATTTTAGATGTTTTAAGTAAAGTTGTGCGGAAAATGCCCTTGACTATCTGCAAGATTGCTAGGCAAGGTTTGTTTAAAATGTCGAAAAAGTAGCAGAATAATTTCACAACTGCCCTTTCAGAGTCTATGGCTTTTTGCCAAATTTATTGGAAAATTGTTGGGTAAGATGCCCTATTTCATTCTATTCTTTGTAATTGTTATTGGTATGAGAGTCTATTAAACATTTGTAGAATAGGTTCAGCTCACTCACTTCATTCAATGGAATTCGAAGAAGGTATTTCACCCACACCCCTTTCAAATGTCACCACCCACCACTGCTGGGTTGTTGTGGTATTAAGCCTAGACACCAAGGGTCCCATAACACCATCTCCAAATTAATTATTCCAGCCAATATGCCATCATGTGTTAATGGGGATCTGTGTTAAACTTCCTGGAATGGAATAGTTTGCCAGACCCAAATTACGGAGGTTTTGCCTAATTACAACATGCCTACGTTGCCATTTCCCATCTGCCCTAATCAGATTATAAATATCAGTTGACGGCTGTTGAGATTCAGGGAGAGGTGGCAGTCTGTGGCCATGCCATGTTGTGGACTGGCTTGCGGGAGCATTATCTGCTCCCCTCCTCGGTGCTAGAGGGGTGGGCAGGCCAGGGCCAGACTTTGCCTTTGATAGCAGCCCCCACCCCATCCAACCATGGCTTTATCAAGTGTGCATCTTTATTTCTGGACCCAGTAAATTTAGATCCGGAAGCACCGCTTTCAGTAAGCACCTTATGAGGCCTTTAGGATAGGGATGAATTGAAGGGATGATCCCTATGCATTTGGCTAATGTTAATATGCTGAGGGCTTTCCTGTGGCTTTCATGATGGTTTCCATAAGCTCAAGAATACAGAAACTCCAGCACCTGCAGTGTCAGGACTATTTTCAACCTTTGATGGAGCCCAAACAGATGGAATAGGGGTGAATAGGTACAGTAAATACAGATTGATTTGCATTATTGAAAATATCGAAGAATGTGAATTTGGAGAAGTGAAGTACTTCTAGTCCTGAGTAAGATACGTGATGATGCTTTTGGGAATTGGGGACTTGGTGATCAGGGCAGGAAATGGAAGAATGTCATTGGTCACGAGGACAAGGGATTAGTCAAAAGGAAAGGGCTTTATGTTGGGAATGGAGATGCCAGTTAGCTGCATGAAGTCAGTGGTTTGTAGTGAAGTGGTAGGAGCTAGGTTAGTTGTAGGAGCAAAGGTCAAAGTTTAAGGTCGCATGAAGGATTCTTCTGGTAAATGCTTTCCTTGTGAAGATCTCACAATGCTCATGGAAGACCAAGCCAATGGTTCCCTTGGGATGACATCATAGAACAAACTGAAGATTTAATTATGTCAAAATAGTGATACCAGTGTATTCCATGGAGGAGTGTGTGGTGTTGAGGGTGGGGTCAAGGAAGGTGGTAAGCCATTTGTCAAGTGAGAGGCTGTTGTCATGTCTTTGAATGATGACCCGGTCCCTGAGGAAGGGTACATGCGCTGATGTACCCTGAGGACCAATCAAAGTTTCAGTGATGGTATTGAAGACAACAGAGGTGACAATCAAAGTAGGTAGGAGCATTTTTATTGTTCTGAGATAATTTGCCTCAGATAGGTCAATTGTATAGTGGAATAAATACCTGTGATCCAACTTTTATTTGCAAAACTCAAACTTCTACTGCATGTTAGAACGGTAAAACATGTAACTATTGCTCTGTCAATTAGTGCATTCTCTTTTCCATGCTTCTTTTCATTTGGCTACACCTCCATTCAGCTATTAACACCGTCATTCAGTGACCACGTTTGTTCCATAGGCGAGTTTAGCCATGTTTGACAAACAATGCGGATTACTTGTTCCATATCTTTACTTTCCTTTGGCTAAAAGTGACAGGTCTAATACTATCTTTCATCCCACTCTTTCAACAATACTAAACTTGTAAAGGAAACACCTGCTGCTTACTAGCCACTTGTAACACCGTGCCTCGGTGGAAAATGGCAACCATTATTCATATGTTTCCCATTTTAGCCCTATGCATGTGGCAAGTAGACCCAAATCATATTTTGGTCTCTACTCTACTTTTTGTCACATTAAGATCTTCCTGGGAGTACAATAAATGTTAACAGTTTAAATATTATGCTAAGAAGGAATCAGTGATAAAGTATGAAGTATACCTTTCTATAAAGCATAGTGTAAGGTACACCAACAGTGTACCCTTGATGTGTACAATGGAGTGAGTGCCTTGCAGACGTACTGCCTTTTAAAACGTGGACTGGAGCTGACAGTGTGGGAATATCTGAAACGTGTCGGCACTATGATACATGCTTTTACATTCAGCCACGAAGGAAACGGTGGTCAAACTGAATCCCAATATGTTTGCAATGTTTGGAGAGAGGGTCTTGTAGTGATGTGTCCTTGCTGAACAAAATACTGGGTGTCTTGTAATAATGTGCCCTTGCCGAGCAGAAGGGTGGGTATGTTGTAGTAATGTGCTCTTGCCTAGCACAAAGGTGAATGTCTTGTGGTACTGTGGCCTTGCTGAGCAGAAGGGTGTGTGTCTTGTAGAAATATGCCCTGCTGAGCAAAAGGGTGAGTGTCTTGGGCCTTTGACGGAATAGTAGTAGTCAATGTGTTATTTGTTAAAGAGTAAATACGTTTTTTTCAGAGTATTTCTAACAAAGCACTGGCCAACATATACGAGATTTGGACCGTATGCATAAAAATAAAGTCCAACATACCCATGTAAATTCCATTTTGAGACATTTGCGTGTTGGAGTGTGCATGGAAGCACCTACAGGAGCTTCTATTTTTCTTTCATGTGATGTGTGCATCCCAAGCATTCACCTCAGGTAAGACCTTGTATTCGGATAATTAAATTAAATTATAAATAACATGGGCCATTTAAAGGAAGTGTGCAAGAGCAAAGGGCTTTAACATTTGGCATCATGCAGAAATACGGTAGTTCCACATCTGCACAATGATTTCATCTATTGGGCATAGGTCTGAGTCAAGTGAGGTATTTACGTCACCAGGGTAGCCTCAACAGTTGTTTTCGATTCACTTTGTTTCACAAATATAAATATAAATATAAACTCTGTCACAAAGTACTGTCCCCATGGCGCTACAGTACTGACACAGAGTACCTGGAGATCCTAATTATGGAGCCACTGGGAAACCCCTTAGTAGGTCAAAAGCAAATATGTCTTCAAAACAGCTAGCCATCCAAAGCAGGTCGACAACACATTTAATAAATTTTATTTTTGATGTGGTAATCATGGATAAATGCCTCAGATCTACTTGCACTACTGCTCTCCAACTTGCCTCCCCCTACACACACACCCACACACACACATAGACACGCAGATATATATAGATTGTGAGAGTGAGAAAGAGAGAGCGAAAGAGAGGGGGGGTATCTGTATATAGAGTAACCATGTAATATGGTTCAATGTTGCTGTCAAAAGGTTTTGGTGACATCCTGGTATATGTCAACAGAACTCTACACATCTGCACAAAACTGTCCAAGAAAGCACATCCACTTTGGGAACTTCTTGTTAAGTTTCTTGCAGCTCCATCAAAAGGGAGTCTAAAAGCAGGGGTCGCTCCTCAAATTGACATTACCTGTTTTAACTTCCATAGGATTCTTTGCTCTTCAGTCCAAAAAAACTGCTAAATAGAATTACACAACACTTGGAATGTATATACAGCTTTACTCAGGAAGTGCCTTTATTTGTTTTAGTGTACATTTGTTCTGTTGTTCAAGAAAATAGTATTTTAAAATTGCTCCATTCTAGTAATTAAGTGGTTAAATTGTAGAGATATCTGGACTTTTAATTTGAAGTTCCTCTACTGATTTAAATAAATCCATGGAGGATTTGTGAATCCAATAAAAAAAATAAGTAAAGCCACACCATTGTACTCAGAAGCATTTACACCCATAGCCCATTACAGATTCGTAAATCCGGCTGCCGTCTTGCTGCGGTTCTCTGGTCATTGCAGAATTGTTTTGATGGCTGGCCTCATCCAACACTGTGCACCAAGCACCATATTCGGAAAAATAAATAGAAGAAAGGCATAAGGGGGCAGGGTGAACTTACCCAGACACCCACGACCATAAGGGAGCACCTCTGACAATAAAGCATTGATAAAAAAAATATTTGGGGGGGGAATCTGTGAATACTATGCTGGATTTACAAATCCTGGCCCTTCTAGGGCCTCAGGATTCCTGCATTCGGCACAAGATTCGCAAATACTTTAAACAATAAAAATTAAAGTATTTAGTAACTACTGCTGCACTTGACCAACAGCCATACGTGGGGTGGGACTGGGAACAGTGCCTGACCACAGTCCAAGTTGAGTGGATAACACCTCGTCACCTGCAGAGTGTTACGCGAAAGCCTTTGCACAGAGGTTTGTGCAACATGTGAAGGTTTGGGTGCAAGGGCTGACCGAGGTCCAGGCCCTGTGGCCAGCTCCACTGTGCAAGGCCAAAGGCCATGTGCAGCTGGGGTTAGCCTCCCATGTAGTGTTGGGTGCAGAGCCTGTCCTGTGAGACCCTGGATTGGGGGTTGGCTCCACTGCAGAGTAATGGATGGAGGGCCTGAACGCCAGGCCTTGTAGCTAACCATGCTGCACATGGCCAAAGGCCAAGCGCTGCAGGTGTTGGCCACCCGGAGCGGGCTGGAGGCAGCACTTTGCAGCCAACTTCTCACTTTGCACAGCTGCAGTTGGGGTTAGCTGCCGATAGACAGTTGACTAGTTGGCTGGTTATTTTCTATTATTACAAGCAGAGTATGCCTGCAAAGAGTACCTTTCATCTGAGAAAGCATACATTTCTTGCCCGTTTAGCAATGCAAAATGTCAACACTGTAAATGTCCACAAAATGCCATGGCTTGATCTAAACTAATCTTCCTTTATCATTACACCTGCCGCCTGTGCAGCATTGTCCTGAGGGGTATCTGGGGAGGTCAGTTTGTGGGTTGTCTTACTTTGGCTGTATGTAGGCCTGTTGTATATTATGCACCGGGTTTGACTAGTGATTTCCCCAATATTATACCAAAGCGGCACAGCAGTACTGCAAGGCAGCAAGTTCAAACAAATGTACTGATTACTACAAATCAACTATGCAATGTATGAAGTGGCAGAAGTCAGCTTTCTTTTTCCTCGCCTGCTGCCAATAATGTCCCCAAACGCTATGTGTGACAGGTCACAGTGTGGGCTGATTTGATTTGGCTGTTTGTGGGTGCACTGGATCTGGTGGATTGTGTTTTACTCACTGCTGATTTCTCTGCTATACAAACCTTACCGCAGCAAACTTAAATGCAGTCAACATCTCCGATACCTTGCAAACCATCTATAGATCGTATGATCTGGCTGGTGGCAGCTTCCTTTTTCTTTGCCGGCTCACCACCTGTGCAGTACGGTCCTGAGGGGTACCAGTGCAGGTCAGTGTGTCAAATGATTTATTTTGGCTGTTGGTAGGCCTGTTTGGTCTGGTGTTCTGGGTTTTACTGGGGACTTCTGGATAATACAACAAACCTTGCCTGAAGTATCCTTAAAAAAGCGCAGTTGCCCATACCTTGATAAACACCTACAGAGTGTGAAGTGGCAGGAAGCTGATAAGAGCTTTCTTTTTCTTCGCCACTCCCACTGCCAGTACTGTCCCCGAAGAGTAGGTGTGACAGGTCAGAGGGTGGGCTGATTTTTAGGCTGTTTGTCGGCCTGTTGAGTCTGGTATGATGGGTTTTACTGTTGATTTCCATCATAGTACCACAAACCTTGCACTGCAGCAAGCTTAAATTCACACAGTCTCCCATACCTTGCCTGGAAAGTGTGTCTTGATAAGTTTAAAATTACCCCACTTGCAAATGTGGGCCACCCTTTTTGCTGTCTGATTTGCTGATTGGGGCCACTTTTATTTTGGTACCTGGGTGTATTTTCTGTCCCAGCACGGGCTTGGTGGGGGGATATTTCACCTCTGGTCTGGCTGGCAGATACAGGTGAGATTTTTGACAGTTCAGGAATGGACTGTCCACAGCTCTTCTGCTAACATAAATCAGCACTGTCTGCTGCCGCAGCCTGTTGACCCATCTGCCCAAACCAGCCGACGAACCTGGATGACACTCTTGGCAAGTGTTCATCGAGTAGGGTCCATATAAGCCCTTCCTTGGTACGCTGACGTCAGTTTCTTCGGCAACTACATTCTGCGCTAAACTGTGAAGCCACATGTAGAAACTGCTAAGGAAATAGTGTGCCCAAAAAGAATCTTCTTTTTGAAAAACTTTTATATTCTTAATTTAGTTTTTGATTGTCATTTTTGGTTCTTTTTTTTTTTTACCAATGAAAGGCGCAGGAGTGCATAGAAAGGATCTGGAAAGAAAGGGAGAATCAGTGGGGAGTATTGGTGGATCGGTAAGGAATCTGCGGCTATATCTTTTCTCCATCAGATAAGGCATGAGAGAGAGAGAGAGAGGGAAAGAAAGAAAGAGAGAGAGAGACCAGCTGCCAGGAAGTGATGTGAGGAAGAGGACATCACACCAGAAACATCGTGGAGAAACTCGTTGAGAACTGAAATCCGCAACTTGTGCAAAAACATGGGAAAAAAACACCATGGCAGAAGGATGAAGACGAGTTGAAAGAACACTCCATATAAACATAATACTACATTGCTTACCCAATGTTAATCAGGCCAAAAGAACGGGGCAGAAGTCCAAGGACAATAGCTAAAACTACTGAGCCCAAACTCCTAGCCATAGAACCAAGCAATGCAGAGAGCACCAACAAAAGTTTAAGAAAAGCATTGCTAACAATAACAACAATAACAACAATTCTGGCCATAGACCACGCGTGGTCAGAGAAAACATTTTGAGAGGGAAGGGAGCTCTCTTGGACTATCCAACGTAGAACCCTCGGGGGGGGGGGGGAAGGGCGTAGTGAGGGCAAAGCAACAAATATATATATATATTCACTGAAAAAACCATAGGTTTCACACACGTTATAGTTAGGAATTAGCATTTAAAAAACCTTGCAAATTCACTGAAAAAACCATAGGTTTCACACATGTTATAGTTAGCGGAAATTTTACTGATAAAAAACCAATGAAATTCCCCCGTTATAGTTAGTGCAGGCAACTATAACTCACGCGACCGCAATCTTCTGCTGATGCTAATACTGTATTTAGACACTTATTTGCCCATGTCTTCTTCCATAAATTTTTAGCTATACATATATTACAAATATTTTTTTTTCATAAAGACACATATGTCATCAGCAGAAGATTGCGGTCGCGTGAGTTATAGTTGCCTGCACTAACTATAACGGGGGAATTTCATTGGTTTTTTATCAGTAAAATTTCCGCTAACTATAACATGTGTGAAACCTATGGTTTTTTCAGTGAATTTGCAAGGTTTTTTAAATGCTAATTCCTAACTATAACGTGTGTGAAACCTATGGTTTTTTCAGTGAATTAGTACGTTTTTTTAAATGCTAAGTTACTTTACGCCATTCGTGGCGTGCGCGCCCACTTAACGCAGTTCGTTCCGTGCGCGCACGGTGCGCTTCGCGCACCGTGCGCGCACAGTGAGCACGCGGTGCGCTTCGCGCACCGCGCGCCCACTTTACGCAGTTAGTCCCGTGCACGCATGGTGGGCACGCGGTGCGCTACGCGCACCACGTGCCCACGTTACGCTAGATGGGCCATGTACGCACGATGCGCTTCGCGCACCGTGCGCACATGGAGGACATATGATGCACTTCGTTTTGAAAGGTAATATTTTAATTTTTAACACCTGTGATAAGCCATGCACAAATGGTGCCCTTCGGGCACCATTAGCACACGGGGTGGAGAGAGTGTGGATTATTTTTTTTTTAAAATATTTTTTTACCGTACGCGTACGGTAAGCGTAATCGGCGAAATTAGCGAAAAAATAAAAATTCCGTTTTTGGCCTTGGGGGATCTTTGGGGACTCCCTCATCATGGCTAGGTGCTTTGGAGCTGTCCAAACAGCCCCTTTACATGTTTTTGTCCGTGGTTTTTTAATCCACACTCTCAGTGCGAGAGAGAAAATGGCGGCCGCCGCTTCCTGGTTTCGGCCGATTCGAATGTTTACTAAGATCTAAGAGCCAATCAGAATCGCGCTCGCGCACGTCACCGTACGCGTACGGTAAGCGCACCGTAAGCGCACCGTAAGCTGGCTCAGATATATATATTGATTTAAAGGCTATTTTCTCAGAATCTACTGAACAGATTTACACCAAACCTACAAAAGGCACTTCCTTGACCTGAGGACTACCTCTCTGCCAAATTTCAAGTAATTCTGTTCAGCCGTTCGGGCTGTAGCTGTGTCTAAAGGTCCTATGGAAAAATGCATGGGAAAAACGCGTTTTGGGACCCCCCTTTTATCTCAGCCCCCGCTTGACGAATCCCCCCGAGACTTTCAGGGTAGGAGCGGAGCGTAGCGCCCCACCTATTTTGAAAAATTCGCGAGGATTCGTCGACCGGCGCAAAAGTTATTCAAAATAGAATGTTGCGGATTTCCTATGGAAACGTGGTCCTAACTATAACTACCTACTGGCGACCGCCAGTAGGTAATATATATATATATATATGTGTATATATATATACAGGCACTTTCTATTATACAGTGTTTCCTTTCTGCATAAAAATATATATATATATACATATTATATATATACACATATACATGTACAGAAAGAAACACTATATAATAGAGAGTGCCTAAGAAGGGCACATATACACTGCCACAACATCAGTCAGGGGCCGAAGATGGAAGGGGGAGGAAAATACACACTCCAGAAAACAAAGTAAGCTGACACAAACCAACACCACAGACTGGGCAGTTACGATCAGGCAGCCAACAGACAGTTGAAAAGAAAAACAACAGGGGATAAACAACCCACTAGAGAAATGAAGACTTCTATGGAGGACTGTAAAAAGGGTCAAGCTGAAAAAGGCCAACACAGGGCGGCCTATTCAGATAACTAGTCCCCATCTGAAAAGAAAGAATAACAGACGGAGAAGGAACCTGGTTAAAGCAGCGGATCAGACGGTGGAATTTGTTTGGAAAGACTAACACCACAAGTGAAGGTACAAACTAAAGAACCTGTGTAAATAACTGAAGTAACAGATAGAGAGGCAGTGCCTACAGCCTAACAAGCATGGAGGCCAAAAGCAAAAAAAAAGTTCTCCCAGACAACAAGCGGGTGTCATCAGGAACGGAGGGGATGGAGGGGACGGAGGGGAGCTGTATTAATGGACTGCAAAGGGGAACTGGTGGCAGAAAAGATATATAGACCAAGAGCGTCTAGACTTTTAGACTGACAGTCTGGAGGGCTGTCAGGCAGGGCGCTGATGTCGGGGGAGGCTGTGGTACCCTGAACCACAAAGCTGCATGGAGTAGGCTATCGGAAGAGGCAGATTGTGTCTCCATGGGCAGGACAGTGCCTCTGAGCTATAGACCGGTCCACAGAGGCCCTTTAAACGGGTTTAGCCCATGAGCCCAACAGAATATCAAAGAGGACTTCACTGAAGGGGAGCACAGGCTCAGACTCATCTAACTCTAATGAAGCACATCTATCAGGGGATCAATGGGCACCTACAGAAGGGAGCTGCAGCTCCAGAACCATAGCAACTCTCCACAGAAGCTTAGCAGAGCTAACCCCAGTAGCGAGGCTACGAAGAGAAAACTAGCCAGAGGATGGGGAAGAGTCAAGGCCACTAGCCTCACCAAGGTCAGACACCCAAAGAAACTCTGGATGAGGCTGAGTAGTGTAACTAATGCCATCACAAACATCACCAAAATACTTGTCTCCTGAGGGGAGAATTGCAGGGGTCTCCTCTGAAGGCGGAGGAAGATAGCCTGAAAAGAACAGGTCTGCCGATGCTGCTCTCGAAGTCGACTGGCGTTGAAGAGGCGACACCTCGGCATCAGGGAGGAGAGATATAGTAGCAGTGATTGGTGCTGTTAACACTGATGTCGGCAGATCCAACACTGGCATCACAGGTGGGAACTCCGAAGAGCTGTGCACTGGAACTGATAAGGAGTCAATCACAGATTCAAAGGGCCTCACTGATGCCGAGGGAAGTCCCGCCACACTGGAGTCCATTAAGGCTTCGGCTTCTCTGGCCTCCTAGGGACTGAGACGCACACCAGAGAGAGGTGGAGAACCAAAAATAGCATGAAGGGAGAACTAGTATTCCCTAATCTGATCCAGAGTCACCTCAGAACTGTGAAATACCAGAAAGCCCGGGGCAGATTCTCGCTCCGACTTCACAACCGGAGGAAGAGGAGGCATATCAGAGACAATGAGTGTACACGATAAAGTTGGGGAAGAACACAACTCTGACCGCCTACGGCGTGAAGACGAAAGGCTTCGGGAGCTAGCTCTCGAGCTGTCCTCGGAGGGAGAAGAGGACTGCGACCGTTGAAGGACCTTCGACCACCGCGCCGCTAACAGTGTCATGCGGCGCTCCTGCAATCCCGATGACCGAAGCTGAAGACATGAGTTGCACCCTATGGAGTCACGGTGCACGCCCAGACACCACTTGCAAATAGAATGAGCATGTGGGTTCACCTTCGTAGTCCACAGGACCCCGAAAACATCCAGAAAAAGGCCCACTGTGTCTTTGACAAATGTTGAGATAGGCCAAAAATGACCAGAGGTACGGCTTTCTGGATCCGCATGGAAGCGCGGAAAGGAAGAAACTGACATCATAATATCAAGGGAGAGCTTATATGGAGTCTGTTGACATTGCATCCGGTGGACAATGCCGTTACAGAGCCGCACAATGCCCTCTGCTGAGGCGCAGAGGTACAGCTGTAGAAAAGTTTCCGGATCCAGTCTGGCACCTGGGGATAATTCAAAGGTAAGGAATTTGAGGCCAGACCTCTCTATCAGATCTGACAGACACATGCAGACACACTCCCTATGCAGTTCTTGTGGCACAGTCTAGTCTGGTGAGTTATGCACGCCCTCTGTCTTCAGACTTCATTGACTCCTTAATCCCTGATTCATTTTTCTGCTTCAACTAAAAGTTTGGTCAAAGTATTCTACCAGTTTGAAATACAAAGGCACAGGAAGTAAGTTTATAAATTTGGTGATATCAGTCGTCCGTTTCACTGCGTTATGGTGGAACTTAGATTAAGGGATGTTTGTCAATTACAATTCCAGAAAAGAGATTTGCATTTGGGAAGGAAAAAATAAAAGAAAATAAATAATTGCTCTTGGAAGCAAAGGGTGTGGGAATAATTACAGAAGTCCTGATTCAAAGTCATTTTGCAGTGAGTTCCTGTACGTTTGCAAATTCAGGAATGAGTGACAAGTCAGAAGTAAAACACAAATGCTCACAGAAAAATGTTTTTAGAAAATGAACCCAGAGATATGCTTTCGCAACTTTTTCTCATGTGCACAAGTGACTAGTATAAAGTGATTTGAAACCTTAACGTCTATTTATCCCAAAAGATCAAGGTCTCACAGACAGAATGAGAAGAAATTGAGAAATATGCATCACTTAGAATCATAAATAAAATGTCTCAGCATTAAAAATGTGATTAGGTCAAAAGGTCACAGAAAGTAAACATACCTGGCGTAATAGTCATCCGGTGGAATAATTTCCTGAAAGAACTGCAACTGGTACAAATAAAGTCCAATCAAGTGCCCCGCACTGAATATGGCCATTAATACACATAGACAGCTGAATATCAGCGGATCAAATACTCGGCAACAGGACCACCATGTGCAGACCCCCAAAAATACAAAGAAGTACACAGCCGAGGTTAAAGATGGCAACATCATACCTGCAGAAAAAGATAGGAACTGTAAGTGGAGATGGCATATTTAGAACATTTGAAGATCTTATTCAAACGTGTCTTATCATTGTGAATGTGCATTTATTTGGTACATCAACCATGTTCTAGCCAATAAATCATTATATTTACTTGTATACATTATTATATTAAAACATGCGTGTATATATCAGTAGTTGGTCCTTTCCAATGTCTTCTCGTTCCACACAGGAAAACTGCCCCGGCCAAATTGTCCCATTTTCGAATCTCTGGACTGGCAGCTTTTGCGACAATTTCTATCTGAATGGTCCTCATGTAAGGGGAAGCAAAATTATTTTTGCAACTTTTCTTGTAGGTCATGGAAAAGTGTGCGGAAATTGTAAATGTGTTTGCCATTTCAGTGTTAAAAACGTGACTTTTGCAACAATCTGCCTAAACATATTCTTTTTGAACACCAAAAAGTTGCTGTGCAGATAATACCGAGAGCAGTTAAAGGGTCATTCAGAAATTTTATAATCTGGTGTACACTGTGTTTGTGACTCATTGGACATTCCAAGTAGGGTGGTCATTTTGCTTCGACTCATGTTTTTTTCGCTGCTCGAGTTCTTTCGGGTTTTATTCAAAGTTATTTGAACAGGGATATGTGTCCCCGGTATGAATTTGGAAATGGGAAAACTGAAATAATGTGTTATTCCTCATTCCAACCTGTGGCATACAGAGTAGGGAGGGAAAATCACCACAAGGTGCAATAAAGTAATTCCCCTGATTAATTGGGATGAGCCCTTATGGGTTCTCTTACTGAACAATGCCTTACTCCAAAGAAAGCCTCTGCAAAAGCTAAACCTGCTGAGAAAAATTCTACAAAAATTGCCATTGGGCATAGAAAAGCTTTTCAAAAGGTAACCTTGTAGAGAGAAACTGTATATCATTTCCACTTTAACTGGGCTTGACTAGATTCACAGGGCCTCAGTTACAAGACACCTAGCTTCACTTTTGCGCCAACGGAGCATCCATTTTTCGACGCTCCGGTGGCGCAATGTGCCACAGCATATTTGACAGGCCTCACAAAGCCACTCTACATGGCTTTTCAAGGCCTTGTAAATATGTGCCCCTTTCACGCAGAACACTGCATGAAAAAGGCATTCCATGGGTGTTGCTGTGGGTGTTACCCAGCAACACCCATGGAATCTGAAGCATTCCCAGATTTATGAGGAATCATAAACCTTGGAATGCACCAGATTCTAACATCACCACAGGGGTGTCGTTAGGGAGGTGCAACGAGGAGAAATATCCTTATTCCACCTCGTTTTTTAGGTCTCGCGAGCCAAGGGCTCGAAGAGACATTTTATATCTGGGCTTTTCAAAGTGCTGCCGTGGCCTAAAGCTACAGTGCACATGAACGTGCACGCGCGCAGCGCCATGTGTCTTTCCTCCGTAGCGATCGTAATCACGATCACTTTCACTTTCGCGGGCTCCTCTGTTGCTGGTTTGTCATTTTTAGCGAGCCATGCATGCTTTCAGTTTCACAATTGCCGCAGCGGCCGCCACACAATTTCCCTGGTTTTGGGATGGCACCCGGTTGTGATTCCATATTGAATTGAACAACAGTGTTTGTTTAATTTCCTTTTACTTTCACTGTTTTGTTACTGCTCAGGTGCAATTGTTATGCCTGCTGAGCTTCGCAGTGTAGAGTGAAATGGCGGCCGAAGCATCGCATTTAGACAGCACTACGCAGCACGGATTCATAGGGCCATCTTAGTCCCGCTTGGGAAGGGGTATTTCTGGACCAGCTCATCTGCCCATAAGAGAGCCATGGAGCGTTGGGCATTACAACGCCAACACTCGCCGCTCCCTGGCATGCACCCGTGATTAGCCGCGATGTGACTGTTACTTAATTCAAGCATCCACTTCTGTGTGCAGAGTAAAATGGCACAAGACAGAACGGCCTGCCCTGCGCTGCATACAGTGGTAGCGCCCTCCTCCCCAGTAGTCATGTGAACGGTGTGTGTGCAGCCAGCTAGACCGGCGCCGTTGCTTCTGGAAAGCCTACGTGTGGCACAGCAAGGCTTGCTGCCTGCCTCTGCACAGCATATCTCATTGCATGCGCGGGTACTGGATATCTGTATGCAGCGCCAGGCAATTATTCCCTGGGCAGATGATAATGTGTTTTCTGCATGCACAGCCAGCCCTAGATTGTGTTCATGCCTTAATTTCATCTATAGGCAGTATATGGAGGAGCAAAGCGTGCAGAAAGGCAGGAAAACGTGGTGATGCTTCATAAAAAAAAAACACGCTGCTCTAATTAAAAGTTTGAACCGGAGCAACTGCAGTCATTAAGCACCAGGCATTCTCGAGCGTTGCAGCTATTGTTGCAACAATGGATGATGGGGGTAGGCTACCCAGCCTTTGTCCCATACAACATTTATTATTGGCGACTTGGCAATTAGTGAGGGGTATATGTTAGGTCTATGGGTGACTTTTATTCTTCTTTCAATGTATAAACACATTTGCCGTCTTAGTGCAAGATCAACGTCCTGTGACCATGTCTGGTTCTCTATTCCCATTCATTCCTCAGTGATCGTTGTGACTACCATCATGTATTGGTCCCGTTAATTTGGCTTATGGTAACACCGGTTATTTGCTGTGCTTAGAGACGACAGAAAAGCGTGTAAAGTACTGTAGGAAAACATTTTCTGGTTTAATCCGGCGAATGCAGTGGCTGAAATCTTGACATAAATTGCCCCTGGTCCTCTCCCAACCAAAGCTTGTTCCGGTTCCCCAAAAACAATACATTTCAAAAGGACACGTGTGCTTCTTAAAGCGCCTCTCAGATGGTACGCACTATGAGTCTCAATCAGATTTTAATCACAACCTATCTGTTCTGAATTCTCTGTTCATCCTCTCCTACCGACCAGAGAGCGCCATGAAGCATTCCAAGTTGGTAATGGTCTGCTTAGAGGAGGAGCACGTGGGAGCACATGAACTCATTTTTGTAATTCTTTACCTGAGTATAATATTAGAGAATGTGTGCGTGCTTCTGTTTTTTCAGTGTGGAATTTATCTTTGCTTGGCTACCGGAGGTTCTACTTTTTAAACTATTAAACTAAACTACTACTATATACTTCTTTTTATTTTATTAAAATGACCATCTCCTCGGTTACTCCCGTGCCCACTCTCTATTACTCCTCTCTCTCCTAGTCTTCACTCGTCCACCCTTTCATCCATTGGTCCCTTCCTCCGTTTGCTGGCTTTTATTTAAATATTTTTAAAAAGGAGGTTGTTTTACATTTTTTCAGGTTTAACTGGTGCCTGTCGTTTTACTGCCGGCTCGCTCTGTAGTGCGCTCTTTCTTATACCTTTGGGTCAAGTTCACGCTATATAAAACTGTGAGAGAAAAAAAGTATTTGCAATGCAATATGTCTCACATTACTAAATGTTTGAGCTATTTGGTGTTACATTATTATTAGCAATGCCAATAGTCAAACCTTTAGTAATGCGAGACCTATTGCATTGCAAATGCTTGTTCCTCTTTCTATGTGTGCCGTATTCTGCAGCACACAGAGGAAAACACCTCTTGTGATTGTTTTGTGCAGGAGGGTATCCCTGCACAAAAACAATCACCCCTATAACACAGACACCCTTGCACCATGGCGCAAGGGTGCCTGCTTAAGCGCATGGCAGCCCATTGTGCTCCAGCGCAGGGGAAAAGGACAGGAATGCGCCGTATCTCATAGATCCGGCGCATTTCTGCCCTTTTCTTTTGACGCAGGGCAATGCAGCAAGATTCCTTGCGGCATGCCCTGTGCCAAAAACTCGTAAATAAGGCCCAAAATGTTCTTTGGTGAATACTATATTGCAAGCAATGCAGAGAAAACTTTGGTCAGAAAACTTTGCAAACTTCAGAAAAGGTGAAAATCAAAAACTTTGCAAAACTTCAATGAGAGTAAAACCAAACCTTGCAAAGACCTTCTTAATAGCCCAGAATAGCATACCACTTGAGACATCCACATATCCACCATCTACTGTTTTTTTCTAAGTTCGAAGCAATACATTAACCCACTACTATAATGACCATACATCCAGTTTTCATGTGCAATCTAATCGAATGTTCAGGAATTACTGCAATCTAAATCTGAACAAATTCACCAACCTGTTAAACCAAGTAAAATTGTTACTACTACTTTTCCAGCTGTAGTAATAATATTGCCAATGAGCTCTTTGATTTTGGAAGCTATTGAGGCGATCCTGCGAAGTAGTTTTAATTTTGTGCTCTCTACATTCTCCTCTTCATCCTCATCTCCAGCATCCAGGTCTTCTTCAAACATCATAATTTCATCCATTTCCATCTTCTCTGCCACTGCCTAAAACAGAAAAAAACAGATTTAGGATTCGCTTTGGCTGAACCACTGAAGTGTCTAGTTTGACATTTTTAAACAATTATAAAAAATATTTTAAACGATATTTCATTGTAAAAAAAATAACCTCCTGTGTTCATACTTTTCACACCAGCCGTAGCAGTTGCGCAGTTTAACAAAAGATTCAGGGGCTTATTTACAAGTCTCTTGCGCCACTTTTGCGTCATTTTTAACATGGGAAAAGTGACGCAAAAGTGGCGCAATGGGCTTGTAAATCTGCCCCTCAATGTTTATGGGGATATTGTTTTTCACACTATGCCCTCATAACAAGCTGTGCGTGGTTTTCAGTGACAATACCACTCTGCATGAATACATGAGCCACCAGGTGGATTTTTCCACACCAGGTAAGTCCTCAAATGTTGTTCTTGCTTACTTTTTGGGTCACAAATTTCACCTTCTCAGAGCAGGTAAATGTAAATGTCCAGTATCTGTCCAGTATTTGTAAAGCACAAACAATTACCCGAAGGAGTCAAGGCGCTGGGGCCCATCGAGAAGATTGCTCTTGCCCAGAGTCACATGGTGCTGGGCTGATCTGCTGCTGGCACCAGGGATTAAACCGTGAACCCCTGGGTTCCAGAGTCAGTCACCCTGGCCACTGCGCCACACCTCTTCCACCAGGTAGAAGTCTTGAGTAGGAAAGGGTCAAGCGATCAGGCAAACCATGCTGTAAACTGCCCAGAAATGCAAGGTCATACATGTTGTTCCCCATTCGGGACCTCATAATTGTAATGGAGGGTAAATGTAAAGAGTGTCGTATTACAGCTGCACTTTTATCAGCCAAGATGTAATGAGATCCCAACTGGTTTCCACAATCCTAAAGCATGATGATATATCAGCTTATGTAACACAAGGTACAATGCAGACCATTAAAGGAAAATATGTGAGTGTGGTAAGTAATTTGAAGAAACAGGGATTGAAGGTGAAGGGGTAACTACAAATTGGGAAAAGAAAGAATACCATGTAAAAATAATATTTCTCTGGCAGAAATGCCACTTGACCTGTTACAAATGATTACAACTTGAAATTGTTTCTTTCTAGTCTTACCCTGGAAATAACTTGGGACTCATTGTATGAGAGCTTCCAGGATGGAAACTGCCATACAAAATATTTGTGACTTCTCACATATTTTCAAGTGTGTGGGTATTGCATGCAGTTTGCTTGACCATCCCCTTGACATTACTCCTTTCTCAACATTATCCTAAAACTTTACCTGGTGAATCAGGATGCAGAATTAGTTTTTTGTGCATGTTTCAGGTCACCACTTCCACCAAGCATAATCCTGAAAATCACTGATGTATTCATAAGATCTTATACTCAATTAGCATCTTCAGTACTATGTGGGCATCCTTTGTCTGAATGGCACCTAACTCTTTAGACTTCAAAGGGCCATATTTGGTATTTTCAAAGTATCAATGTTATTAATAGAATTCCTGGTTGGCTGAGGTATGCACTCATGCCAGACGAGAACCACCACTCTAGTCTGGATAAGCTAGATACACACTAAAAGATAGCCTGTGCTCACCCTCTAGTAGCTTGGCACAGAGCACTCAGCATTATCTAAAAAGGCAATGTGTAAAGGATTTGTGCAACACACACACACACACACACAAAGTAACACAATGAATACACCCCACAAATACTCCACACAGGTTTAGAAAATAGACTAAAACAAGATCATAATGACAAAAGTTCAATCAGTAGAAGTTGAGATATGAATTTTTGAAGATTAAATGCAAAAACAGTACTTATAGGTCACTAGCGGGCAAAAGGTTACTTAAGGTCGTGAGGGACTGGTGCAAATCCAAAGGTAAGGCCGGTCGCGATGGAGAGCAGCCCAGCTACTGAAGTAACGCAGGGTCCACTGAGAAAGTACCTTGGATGGAGCAAAGTGTAGACGCTGAGGGCATGATGTGTCGATCTTTTCAACACAGTCGGGTCTCTGCATCGTCGTTGAGAATCACGGAAGTAAAGGCAATGGTTGTCATCGAGTTGCAAAGAGCATCGTTGTCAATCTGCGTAGGCTGTAGAACCGCTGTTGTCAAACAGCCTCTGCGTCGGCATCGAAGGGCAATGCGCCGGTTACAATTCGCACAGTGGTGGTGATGCATTGGATTTGTAGAGAAATAGCTGAAGAACCCACTTCTGAAGCACCAAACTTGGAAAGGGCACCTCAGGCAAGGAAAGGACTTACAGAAGGCAGAGTCCAGCCGCACGTTCAGAATTGCAGGAAGTGTTTGAATCCCTGAGATTCCAGAAAACAGAAGGCAATCCAGCAAGCCTTTGGAGATCACTTGTAGGGAAGGCAGCGTCCAGGAAAACAGTCCAGTTGAATCCTTTAAGCAGCACAGCACTCTTTCTGACAGAGGTTCAGTTCAAGATCCAGAAGTGTCTGTCTTTAGGGAGTCAGATACCCAGTACTTATACCTAAAAGTGTCTTTGATGTAGGGGGTAACTTCAAAGCAGCTCTCTTATGTAAACAATGATCCCTTTCAACCCAGTCCTGTCTGCCAGGCTATCTGTGGGGGGTAAATCATTGCTTTATGTGTGAACAGGACACTATCTATTGAAGTGTATGTGTCAGCACCTCCCATTACTCCCTGCCCTGTAAGACCCATCGGAATGCAGATGAGTGCTCAGAATGCAGATAAGCCTCACATTCCTGTGTTTGTGGCTGTCCAGCAAAGGAATGCACAAAGTGTAGCTGTCATCCAACCCAGACGTGTATTGGAGACAGGCTGTCAGGCACAAAGAGCAGTAGTACAGAGAAATGTCCACTTTCTAAAAGTTGCATTTCTAAAACAGTAATGTCAAGTCCACCTTCACTAATAATGAGGATTTTATCATTACTATTCCAAAGATATGAAACATGAAAAAGCTACTCCTCTCTGTTCAGGAATTACAGCTTAAAAGTGCATTCAGAAATTTCCAATGCTGGCCTATGAGAGGGGTAGGCCTCACAGTAGTGAAAAATGAACTAGGCTATTTGTCACTACTAGGGCATGCAAAACATAAAGGTACATGTCCTACCTTTTACTTACATAGCACCTGGCCTTAGGGTTACTTAGGGCCTACCTTTGGGGGACGGATCTGTACTAAAAGGGGAGTTTAAGGCTTGGCAAGTAGTTTTAAATTGCAAGTCAAAGTGGCAGTAAATTGCACACATAGGCACTGCAGTGGCAGGCCTAAGACAGGTTTGAAAGGCTGTTTTCATTGGTGGCACAATCAGGGGTGGAGCCCACTAGTAGCATTTGAATTACACGCCCTAGATATCTGGTATATCGCTTTACAGGGGACTTACCAGTACAACAAAATATGCCAAACAGGTATACAACAATGTCATCATGTTTAGGGGCGAAGCACATGCACGTTAACGCTGGTTAGCAGTGGTACAGTGCTCAGAGTCCTGAGGCCAACAAAACAAATCAGGAAAACGTGGAGGCTAAGGCAAAACGTCAAGGGGAAGACCACCCTAAAGATGCTAGGTCTACTAAATGTCAACTGGATAATTCAGATAATTCTACATAAATAGCAAAGACTATCTTTTCAAATACACTTTGTTAATATTAATCAAAAACGTCTCTTTCCTTAAGCTGTGGGAAGCATCCAGTGACACTGATTGCTTTTTCATTGACTTTAGGTCCCTGAAAATAATTATGTCTTTGAAAATATGTTGAAGATAACATGCCTGGAAATCATGTTAGTGATTCATGGAAATTCAAGCCAAGCTTCTGAAAGCATCTTTAAAACATGCAAAATTACATGTTTTTATTACAATGAATTGAGACATAAAGTGCATATCAATCCCTCTGTTTTTGGCAATTGTAAACAATGTGAGACCATAGTGTGTTTAAAAAGGAACAGCAAAAATAGCACAGGTATCATTTTGTTGTACAACCTATGTGTGAAATGAGGAGTATTCAATAAGTTTACACTGACAAATGAGCTGTAAGTGGAGATGCATAGATTAATTTGCAGCCTGTGAAGGTTCACTGATAGGTAAGTGTAATGTAAGCATGCACTTTTCTCCAGCTTTGTAATAAAGAATTGGTTAATGGGTGACTTGCAAGCATTGATAGATGAATAAGCATCTATGCATGAAGCATAGATGAGTGAGCAGTATATAATATGTTTTTATTTCAAAAGTGAGCTGTATCTAAGGGATCTATGTATTAATATTCAGTATAAAATAGTGCTTAGTGACCAATAAATACACGAATATCCTGGGTGAATATTCCCTCACAAAATTAACTAAATAGCGTCTGACCCAAACCTGCAATATTTGACTGTACCCCAATAATAAATCATCCGAAAAAATTACTGATATTATTTTTACTCCAGAATTCTCGTATGGTCTAGTGGTTAGAGTCTGCAGTCCTCATCAGGGTAACAACAATTTAGCAGAGTTAATCAGAATAAAATACAGAGAGCATAAAGGACCGCGTTCTAGATCAAAAATAGACAAAAGGAGTTTATTACAGAAATGTCAAATGGTGGTACAAAGGAATGTAGGCAAGAATCATTTCAAATGATCAGACCAGAGTAAAGGAAATAATGCAGTATCGCAAACTCTGCTAGGCATATTCTAAATAGAACATTCTAAATGCCAAATCCATAAAGAGTACTGACAGAAATATAGCAGAGTATCCCAAAAAGAGCTCACAGAGAGTGCATGGGCCAAATATTATTCATCTCCCAAATAGCAGCAAAGAGCCCAAGAGAACAAGGGAAAAGGCCAAGAGCAAAATGGCAAAATGGAGGCATCTTAGAAGGCACCAAATAGGGTAAATGCCAAAAAGTAGCCCCACCTGCCGGAGCACAGAAGGTTTTTAAGCAAAACACACAAATCTATTAGTAGAGTCTGAAAATTCAGCCCAATATAATTGTTGGGCCTCACCATCTGTGCAGGGTCACACCCAATCACTTTGCCTTTAACCTTCATTTTTGGCTGAATTCTTTTTTGCTGGTCATAGGACGCTGGGCACTTTACCACTGCTAACCAGTGCTAAAGTGGTTGTGCTCTCTTCTTAAAACATGGTAGAATTGACTTACACACAATCGACACATTTAACCTACTTCTAAGTCCTTAGTGAAGTGGTACATACATGTATCCAGGGCATGTTACTACTAGTGGGTAGGCAGAACGTACTGTACCATCAACTTAAAAAGCCCTTTAAAAAGGTCTCAGACCTGCCACTGCAGCCTGTATGTGCAGTTTTTAACTGCCATGTCGACCTGGCAAAATAATCCTTTTGCCGGGCCCAAACTTCATTTTTAATACATATAAGACAGCCCTAGGGTAGGCCCTGGACAACCCAGAGGGCAGGGTGCTATGTAGTTAAAAAGCGGGACATTTACTTTTAAGTTTTACATGTCCTAGTAGTGACAAACTCTTAAATTTGTTTTTCACTACTGCGCGGCCTATCTCTCCCATAGGATAACATTGGAGTTGCCTTACTACATTTTTTAAGTGGAATTTTAAAATAGGAACAGGTACCCAGTTCATGTTTGTTGTTTTGGGAATTGTAATTTAAAACCCTAACTTATGGCGAAATCAGATTTTAAATTACAATTTTAAAAATGGCACTTTTAGAAAGATTACATTTTCCTGTCTTAGTCATTTAGTGCCTGTCTCTGGTCACAAGACTATGTCTAGCTGACAGTTGAGATTTGTGTATTACTCTTAGACAGCCACACACAATAGGGAGCTTAGATGTGCCTGGACGGGACATCACAGGAAGGATGGGAGGGAGGAGCTGGGCACAGTACCACTTCCACTTGAATAGGCTGTATCCTGCCTCCACACAAAGGGCTGCGCACCCCCTGTGTTTAGTCTGGAGCCAGGACTGCGGAGGCAGGATTCCTGGTGACTTCAAAGTAAAACCTCTAGAAGCTTCTCCCCCACTTCAAAGGCACAACTGGGTATAAATACTGGACCTTAGACACCAACTCTTCTTTACACGTCTGGACCTATGGATATTCTGCCAGGAAGAAGGACTGCTGTGCTGCTACAAAGACTGCCACTCTGCTGGACTGCTGTTCTAAAAGTCTTCACATTGCAGCATCGACTGCTCATGGAACCCCCAACGCGCAGCTCCAGCAATGTTTGCTTGCGTCACCAGTCGGCGCTTTGTGCTTCACCGACAGCCTCCCATGATGCTCTACCTGCCCCTTGATGCCCTCTTCAATGCGAATGGGACTCTTGGCATGAACTTGAGAAGGTAAACTTCGACGGGACAACCTGGTGACTGTGTCCGACCTGTGCTCCATCACAGTCAGCCTGAATTTGTAAGTTTGCCCCAGTCCAGCACAACCAGATAGCCATGGTTGGTGTGTTGTGCATTTAGGTGCTATTTACACCTTATTCTTTAAAAAATCATGACTCCAGCTCTACTGATTGGATTTTTGTAATTTTTGTCTTGTTTTATTTCTCAAAATTACCCGAGGGTTGAGCACTGGTTAATTTCGGGTTGGCTAGTGACTTCATCCTGAGAAGAACTGTGGTCAGTCCTTGAGAAGGGTTTTACCCTCCTCAACTAATTACCCATTTCTTACAATGTTCATGGTGAAGGTCACATTTGACAAACCAAAAACAACAACGTACTTATTAGGACTTACAAAATCAATTAAACACTAACCCATTTCCTAAGGTAAGAGAAATCTTCCATTGCTTCATCAGCAACTGCACTCCACAGATTGTACAACACAAACTAAACAGTTCTTGAACAATGGCTCATATAACTCACACGTCTCCTTTGGAACTTCCAGCAGAACATCTTGAAAATAACACTTTGGGTATACTATAGAAGCCTCATTCACAAGGCAATCAGACACATTATTATTTAAGTCATGTATTCAGTTCTCCTCAGAAAAAGAGGACAGGTGGGTTTGCAGAGGGTTACTGATTGGATTGGCGGAATAAGCCTGATCAAGTTGAACAGAACACAGAAACAGCATCAATTTTAAAATGAATGGTGTACAACGTGGAAATATGGCCTATCTCACTCATAGCATTATCTAGACTTCTATATGACCTAAACATTTTGTTTCAGGAGCAATCTTATCAATTCATCAGTTGCTAATCCATGCACCATTAAAACTATAACATTTTTTCAAACAAATTTTACATGACGTGCACATTTTGCAGACTTTGAAAAACGCTGCAGTAGCCAAGGATTCGTTGTATTAATGGTCAGTATAAAATAGTGCTTTGTGACCAGTATGTGCATGAATCCTCTCAGAGTATCTTCCATCACAAAAATAACTAAATAGGGAAAAGATTTACATCAAAGCTTTTTAGGTATACAGATAAGTGAGGAATCCTGATCATTATGCAAGTGTGCATGGATTACTGAGCGGGAGTTAATTTATTTTTTAAATACTTTTTTAAACAATCTGAAATGACATCAGTCAAATTAATCCTTTAAATGTTAAAAATGATTAATTGGCAAGAGGACACATAATGTACAAACATACATGCCTGTCAATATTCTATTTCACAATAATTTGCTTGGGAAAGAAATCGTCTGAACATCCATCCAGGATAAACTATACACTTTGTTTGACAACCAAGCACTTGAAATCACCTCACCACCAATGTAAACTAAATATGGTAACTGCTAACCAGTGCTAAAGTACTTTACCTCTCTCCTTTAAACATGGTAAAATTGGTTTACACACAATTGGCACAATAAATTAACCCAGGGCCTGTATATTGTAATGCTACTAGTGGTCCTGCAGCACTTCTTGTGCCACCCTCTAAAGCAGCTGCTTAAAACCTGTCTCAGACCTGCTATTGCAGCCTGTGTGTCCAGTTTTAAACTGTCATTTCAGCCTGGCAAATTAAACCTTTTTGCAGGCCTAAACCTTTCTTGTTAATACATAGAAGCCACCCCTAAGGTAGGCCCAAGACAGCCCAATGGGCACGGTGCATTGTATTTAAAAAGTTGGACATGTGCTTTTTTTCGTTTTACATGTTCTGGTAGTGCAAAACTCTCAAATTAGTTTTTCACTTTATTGCATGACAATAGGTGCCCCTCAGGTCCTGGACCCTTGGTGTTCCATCAGTTGGGCTCCTCCTAAAAGAAACGGAGAAATCCTGAATTTGTGGGCTCTCCGCGTCCAAGATTGGGCCCGTTCACGCCAAGATCTTGTCACCTCCGCTGACCTCCAATGCGAAACGCTGGTGAACCCAACTCTTTCCGCTACAGTGATCGCCAGTGACAACCAGCAATGAGGGCTCCTTACTTCCTGCTGCGGCATCAGCAGTCTGCGGTGACTGCCAACGCAAAGCTCCAGCACCTCCTCCACAGCTACCTAAACTCTTCACACTGTGCTGTAGAATGTAACTTTTTCAGTGGGACTAATCTATTCCCTGTAATCGGACAACGGTCCATCATGGTCGACCTGAACTTGTGACTTTCACTCCTCTTGCACAACCAGATAACTGGAAGTGGCGCTTTGTTCTTTTAGGCACAATACTTAATTTATTGCATTTTTTTCTCTGTTTTCTAAATCAGTGTGGAATTTTTCTTGTGCTATGTTTTCAATTTACTACCGTTTGTGTGCTGCATAAATCTTTCTAATTGCATCTAAGTTAAGTCTGACTGCGTTCTTGCCTAGCTACCAGAGGGTTAAGCACAAGGAAATTTGGTGGTTTTTGTGGTTCTCCTTAACAAGGATTGTGGCTGTTGATTGAGAAGCACTCCCACCCCCTTCAACCAACAACCCAATTTCTCACAAGGCAATTTTACCTGCTTTAAGACAGGACATTCTTAAGCCTCTCTTACCAATTAGGATCTTCCTTCATGAAGCAGTTTGTAAGTGTTTATTATGGATTTACAATTGCACGTTTTCTGGTCCTGTGAGTCAGGATACGGAACTCAAGTTTATAATAACTTTTGTGTGCCGCTAATTTACACTTAGATGACCAAAACAGGCATGTGAATCAAGATAATATGCTGCATCTAGATCCAGTGGAAAACATCAGTAGCTGATAAACTGGAACTTCTTAAAATCGAAGATTCCAATCATTGGATCTCATTCTAGTCTGAAATGTTCAGTACTTCACAAGCAATATCCAATGTGATACCAGATGCTTGATATTTTAAATGGCTATATTTAGTAGTTTACAAGTGGTAATGTGGAATGCATAATTCAGATTTTTCTCAAAGATGAAGGTCAAAGACTATTTTTCCAACTCCACTCTTGGCTTTTCTTTGTCAGTAGTCAATAAGAGGTGTTTGTGAGTATTACAGAAGTGACTGAACATCTGTGCACGTTACGAGTGTGTAAAAGTGTAAGCAACATGCAAAATGCTTGGATTTTTAGCAGTATAAATGAATAGATGGGTACATGGATTACAGAGCATAGGATGGTGCTTAAATATTATGTAATCAAACACAAAGAGTGAAAGGGTAGAGTGGAACCACTCCCGGTCCCCTTTAAAGAATCAATTATAAAAACAAAAGAGGGAGTTATTCCTAGTAAAGCAAGAATTAGTGCAGCGAATGAAAGAAAATCAAGCACAAAGATATTTCTTTAAAAAGAACCCTCACTCACCAACCTGGTTGGTGACATGCTTCATCATAGGGTCCCCACCCGAGTGGCCGAATGCCTCTCAGGTGTGCTACAACACCTGATTACAGCGGAGCAGGTTTGGTAGTGCAAGGTGAATAATAGTGAAAAAGTGGTTTAAAATTGCCTTTATTATTCCCTAAAACTTTATACTGGAGTAATAAGGCAAGATGAAAAACGAAAAAGGACGTCCTGTTAGGTTCAATTGTCCCGTGACATCCACAAGTGTATTTAAGTGACAGAATCAGGTCTACATGTTTCAGCCTCAGTGTGCGAAATCGCGAGGCTTTCTTCAGGACCAGAGGTGACACGAGAGGTATGCACTCGCTAAGGTGCACACCATCACTGTGTCACAGATTAACCGCAAACTTACGGTTTAACTCTCAGCATTCTCTGAAAGGTAATGGTTTGTAATCTGTAAGAGAAAGGAACAGATAACAATGTACAGGTAGTTTTCAAACTGAAAGACACGTCTCCGCAAGGTGCAAATAACCGTGCTTTCATCCGTGCCGTTTAAAAAATGCAATAAGCTATCCAGACTATGGTGCCTATATTCTAAAGTATCGTGCACTCGTGTTGCGCACCCACGCCTCTATAATTGATTCTGTGGTGTTTCTCTGTTCAGAGGGGTACTGTGAGTAAAGCAACCCTTTTATTAGCATCCACACATAATCAATGCAATGTGGAAGCATCAATGAGCTATGGTACATCCGTCGTTTACGGATTGACCTCATTCATAATAACTTGGAGATCGTGAATCATGACAAAACAATGGAGCACCACAACACCATTGTGCTTCCTGGCAAACAAACATAGAGGAGAAAAGGAACAGGAAATTAAGTTCCAGGCTTACATGGGCGCTAATTAGTCCTACCCCATGGATCCCGTTGGGGGGCGTTGGCTATAGTCACACTCTGGAGATAAAGAGGAACGTGAAGTGTCAGGCTCGTTTTAGTAAGTCAGATAACAAGTGTTAGCTAAGAGCCACCATAGGTACTTACTCCGTCAAGCTCAATCGCCCGCCTCTCGCACCTGAAGTTTGCCCGGCCCGAAATCCCGAGGATAAGTGAGTTCCAGGTCCATGCGTATTTGAATGGGCTGGCTCTGACACGCTCTAGCGTGTCCGCATCATCCCGCTGAGCTTGGTGACGTATTCAAGTCTTCCCTGAAAGCTCAAAAAGCTAACCCCTTGGATTTTCAAAGGTGTGCAGCTTTATTCTTTCGGCAATGGGAATAGTTACTATGTCTTATTTTAAATGTTGTGCATATATATGCTGATTAGTCAAATATGGCTTAGTACATATGACAGTATGTCACCAAAAGGGTATTACGTAAAGTCATGCGACTAAATTGTTGTCACATTTGTGAGCCATAGTCAATTCCTAATAATGCCATTTCTTTTACCATTCTAGAGGTGAATCATGCACAGTGGTATACAACGACAAGTCACGTGGGCATAGAGAGTACAGCAAAATGCTTCCTTATAACTGTCAGTTCAAAGCTTTTCTTAGGAAAAATCGATAATCATTCGATAGGAAACTCAACTGATAAGGAAGCAAAGACTGGAACATTACAGGGACTTCCCTCTACACTGCAGTCATGTGGTGATATATGGTCTCTGTCTAATCGTGTGGCAGTGGCTCTATTTCTGGTTGAGTGACTTTATTTGCTTAAATATTATGACCACTTGAAAGCAGCTCCCTATTTAAATCTAATGTATTTGGTGCTCTTAAAGAGTAGGTTGATGGCAATTCGCCCCAGCCAACTCCCTTCAATGGCAGATCAAAGACCTTGGAAAAACAGTGGCTCTATAACATTAGGCCTGGGCGAAGCACTACGCTACGCTCGCGTAGTTTGCGAAGTTCGCGCTACTTCGCACTACGCGAACTGCACGTAGCACAGTGCGAACACGCGTAGCGTAGTGTTGCGTAGTGCTGCGGTCATTTTTTGCTTGCTCGCGGTCCTCAACGTCAAGTTGGCGACCGCGAGCAAGCAAAATGACATCCCGGCGAGACTTTTTCCTTGTTCGCGATCAGCAACATCAAGTTGGTGATCGCGAGCATGGAAAATAAACCTCCCGGCGAGATTCCCAACGCGAGGAGGTCAGGTTTCTCATTGCGAGGGGTCGCGTATGCTCGCGACCGCTCGCGATGAGAAACTACCAGTTCGCGTTGAGAAAGCTGCCGCTCGAGTAAAAATCTACTCGAGCAGCAGAAAACTACAGCTCGCACTGTGCAAGATGCCATTTTCAATGATTGCACAGTGCCGGTTGCTTGTCCGCACTGTGCAATCATTGAAAACAACATCTTGCACAGTGCGAACATGTTACTACGCAGTTCGCGAAGTGCTACGCGTAGCTCGCGTAGTGCGAACTTCACTTTGCGTAGCTTCGCGAAGTGCTACTTCGCGAACTACGCCCACCCTTATATAACATGCGGACTTTGCGGTTCAACAAAAGAGGACCTAATCCGCTGGTTTGCATATGCCCCAACCTGAAAGAAGCACTTGTCACTATGCTAAAAAAGCATTACAACAGTGAAGGCATACACACTTGCAGAGCTGCAATAATAAAAAGCCTGAACCCTTCAGATCTCCAATTGAATTGTAAACTGATCAAATATCGACAGCTATACGAAAAAGCAATACAAACTACTAAGATCTGAGAATTGAAGGGAGATTGGCAACAATTGACTGTGCACATATGTACGAGTGTATCTAGCTGATTTTATACTGTATATTTTACATAAATTTCTTAGCAAAACTATATAAATCAAATGGGGCAGTGGCAAAGCCTTGAATTGACACCTGTGATATAGGTTTTATGAAGATGGCACGATTGCACCCGGTGGTTGAGTCCAGTATTTTAGCTGATTTTATTAAAATCTTCGTCATCCAGCCCTTGTTTGCTTAACAATGAACGTTTACTTACCTGTATAAGTTAATTAGCAACATTGCACAACCTAGATTCGTCTGTGACTACGATTTTGATTACATCTAAATTCGGATTATTACCCATTTTTAATATATCGCGCGTTACTTTACAGAATAAATGTCTAGGTCCACCTGAGTTTGATGATCTGATTGCATCTAAATTGTGGATTTTATTTTTTCTTGATAGATCATGCATCACTTTACAGAATCAATGTCTTGGTCCACCCGAGTCTCTGTTACTATAGCATCATTGTCTTAAATATACCATGTGTTTCATTGATTTTTATCATATCTTTGTATTAATAACATTGTTACAGTTTTAATAAACCAAACAATAAACTGAAACTGAAACTGGATTATGGAGCATTTTTGAATATTCATTTTATAGCGCTGCATTATTTATATATTACTTACCACCTTAATTTGGGGCACGGACATGCTTGCACATTGCAATGCTACACTGTGTAGGGTGTGTGACTGGAAGGATGTTGTATATGTTTATGATCGTTAGTGCACCTAACTATAATATGAAGGACTAAAAGTAGTTTGCAATATTGCATGTATTAGTGAATAGTGTGTAATGGTACATAGTGTAGCAAGTAGTTTGCCTTATTACATAAGGTAGTGAAGAATATTTAATGGTTGTGGGTTAAAGAGAATGTAAGAATGTGTAGTTTATTGGATAAATGATCAATAACTAATTATGCAAAGATAAAGAGAAAATACATATTAATGGCATAATGAAGTTAAAATAAATCAGTAGACCGGTGTGCCCACTACATAAATGACCATTCATTCAACAACTGAGAGGTTCAAGTTTTGGTGGTGATGTCCTTTGCTTTCATTCATCCAGTTGGATAAGATGAGTACGCGTGACAAACAAATAGTAACATGAGTGGTGCTTAATATGTCATTGTGGTTGCAGGTGGTGGGCAGTGGAACTCATGTTTGCAAACTAAGGCATATTTTTCATCACCAGACTTTGACCCAGAGCAAGAGAGAGAGAAAGACAGACAAAAAGAAAACAAAAGAGGGAGAGGAAGGTAGAGAATCTGTGACAAAGAGTGAAAGCAGGGTTTAAAAATAAGTTGCAAGAGTAAGATTGAAACACAGGAAATGCAGGGTGGTTGAAATAGAGGCATGAGGTGGAATCAGGAGTAGGCGGCATCTGGTATTTGGCAACCCACGCATTCTGTAATGCCAATCACAAATTCCTTATGGAGGAACTGCACTTATATATACTTTTTATAAATTATGCTCTGAACTCCAGAAGGTTTGCTGCAATTTGAAAAAACTCATTGTTATCCTCCAAGTACAAGAGTGACGATATAAGAAGAAGGGAATTAGGGAATGTGTAGATTATTGAATAAAAGATCAATACCTAACTGTGCAAAGATAAATAGAAAATACATATTATTGGCAGTTAGAAATCCACAGAAAGCACATAGCTGTACAAAAGTGCATATTGATAAAGGATCTGTAAATATGGATGCAAGATGTGAGCAACAGCATTCTTCAGACCTCTTCCTATGTTTGGGGTGCTCATCTGGAACCTACTACATTTCCATTGAGGTACCATTCTTTCTTCCTACAAGGTGGGTGGGCAGTGGTGTAACATTAGCTCCCGCAGCCCATGTGGTGCGGGGGGCCCCAAACTCCAGCCCCCCCCCCTCAGCATAGTGCACTGAGCAAAGTGATGGGTGGTGGGACGGGGGCCTCCCTGTCCTTTGATGTGGGGCCTCCTCAAGATTCGTTATGTCACTGTGGATGGTGGTAGATTGGCAGGTAATGTGGGCAGTAGCAATTTAGATACAACTTGCTTGTTGAAATCTGCAGTTGAGGGCATGCTGAAAAGTGTTGCAGTCAATAAGCCATTACATTTTTGGAAAGCATACCTACACAAATAAAGCAAACCACCACTCTAAGGGGAATATTATCTACAAACTGCGATAAATATCGAAAAATGCGCTTACTGCGTTTTTCAGTATCACCCTCTATCGCTGCATTACCTTGCCGTGTTAGTGGCGTATTAGCAACGCTTTGCTTACAGGCGAAGTAAAATCCAGCGACAGACTGTGATAATCCTCATTAGCATGTGAAATCCAGCGATGATTTCACAGCGCTAATGAAAAGCTTGGTAATAGGGGAGTGTGTACTTAATCCTACAATCCACCTCCCATAGGCAATAATGCTAAGTCAGGTTTTAATCAGGCGTTAGGATCATGCGATATGGGGGCTTAGCTCTCCTTTTCTCATCGCTACGCGGGTCTGGGGCAGCGTTTGATAATACAGCGAAGTTGTGTTTGTGACGTTTTTCAATGAAGTCATTGTAAGGAACGCCTACTTTGCATCTCATTAGCGATGTATATTGGTAAAATGCATAGCATTAGAAAATCGGCTGCCAACATGCACTGATGCATGTTAGCGCCGCCTTGTTAATAGGGCGATAAGAATATCGCCGCTTTAGCGGCAAAAAGTGCAGCTAAACCGGCGATACTGCCCTTGATAATATGCCCCTCAGAATCTTTGAAATATGAATATTCCACAACACGGCTGCACATCCAGATGGTCGCTCCACAAGCAGCAGGCAGAAGTCTTTCTGACCAAATAATTACTCTATCAACACATACCAAACAGACCACTCCACATGTAACTGACAGTGGCAAGTGTTTATGCTACATACAACCATTGGGCACGTGGAATAATACAATGTTAGATTCTTTCATTACTGTGGTGCAATACTGTCAATAACTTCTACTACGACCTAAAAAACAAAATAAGTAGTGCAAATAACTTGGATGCACTGTAGCGGTGCCGTAACGTTACCCCCCCAGTAGCCCCCATGGTGCGGGGGGGGGGAGGGGCGAGCTCCGGGGGCCCCTCCAGTACTGTTTACGGGGCCTGGCCTGAGAGCTCCTTACTAGATTCCATGGGGGGGGGGGAAGCGGGGCTCCGTGTACTTTGCAGGAGCCCTCCTCAAGGTTCGTTATGCCACTGCAGAGGAGCAACTAGAGCCACATTTTTTTTGGGGGGGGAGGGACGGTGGCTACTAAAAATTCGGGGGAGGGGCTAATTCTTCCAGCAATACGCAGATTGGCGATGCCAGGGCTCTCAGAAGGGGTGAAAACACAACAAAGCCTTGTTAGCAAGTAAATGGGGGCATATTATCAAGGACGGCGTTAACATTATCGCCGGTTTAGCGGCAGAAAACTGCCGCTAAACCGGCGATAATGGGCTTGATAATATGCCCTGGAAAATTCCCATAGAAGCCCATGTTCACACCAGAACATGGGCTTCTATGGGAATTCCATAGAGCATATTATCAAGCCCATTATTTTCTGCCGCTAAACCGGCGCTAATTTTTAACACCGTCCTTGATAATATGCCCCATGGTCTTTTAAAGACCTGTGAAGTACTCGGGTGTGGCTGTGTGTGCCCAGGAAGCTGTCTCAGCCCGGCCGACACACACGAAGGGAGGGGGGGGGGGGGCTTAAGCCCTTTGAGCCCAATGGGCATTGCGCGCCTGCTGTAGAACAACGATAGATAGGCTCATAAAGGGGCATATTATCAAGCCAGGCGATAACATTATTGCCGCTTTAGTGGCAGAAAACAGCCGCTAAAACGGCGATAATGGGCTTGATAATATGCTCTATGGAATTCCAATTGAAGCTCAGGTTAGAACATCTGACATGAGCTTCAATTGGAATTCCATAGAGCATATTATCTTGCCCATTATCGCCGTTTTAGCGGCAGTTTTCTGACGCTAAAGGGGCCATAATTGTATCGCCTGGCTTGATAATATGCCCCAAAGTGTGTTTAGTCGTGGTGGCTGTTCGCACATTTCCCATATGCCAACCATGGCATTCGCATCTGCGGTCGTATCAGTAATAAAAAAATACAGAAGTTTCTCCCCAAAAATATTTTTTTTAAATTCAACATTTAAAAACAGTGTCATTCGCACGAACAAAACCACTTTTAAGTCTGTAACACATAACGTATCAAACAGTTATGTAGTACCTGAGTGGAGATGAGGGCATCAATCAGGTAGAGTAGTTTAGCATATGTAATAATAATGAAAACGTGTTTCCATACCATTTCGCGATTGTAATGTGGTTGCGAGACATTTGTTAAGTAATAAAAAGCTTTCTCATTTTCTTCGCCAAGTTAATGCGAATACGGCGTGTATATATGCCGCGGCACTATTTACACGCGCCAAATCCGAGACAAAGGCAGGCAGGCGAGGAAACCGCCGTGCGTCGGGGCAGCTTTTACTTTCGTGACCAGGGCCAGACTCCCCATTAGTCACTTCGGTCCTGGTTTATTAACTTCCAGCGCTTCGATGCTCGTCGGATGCAGGATAAACTCTAATCTTCTGAAAAACCTCCAGCTTTCAATAATGTGTTTGCTAGCGGGCCGCTTAAACCCGGATTCCGATCTTTTATTTCACTATGTTAATGTCTTGGGCAGGGGGAGAGGATGTCTCTAGGTCAAATCCGTGGCATTTATAGGCCTTAGAGTAGACTAGAGAACAAGAAAGATAGCAAAATTGTGTGTGGGCGGTGGCCGTCTTTCCTTGCCAGGATCCAATTCGCGGAAATGTGACAGAGGACTCTACAGTTAGTAATAATGCATTATGGGATGTGACGCGCATTGTGCACACTTACACACGGAAGTGCAGGACCGGGTATACAGAAGCACTTCTGTCAGTCAGCACGCATCATTTTACTACTATGTAATATAAAATTATGGGTTCCAGAGCACAGTAGTGAGAACATGTTTTGCGACAGATATAGAAATGCGCTTTGAAATGCGATGAATGGACTAATAGGCTGCCTTCCAAATTGTCCATTTGCAGGAATATTAATTAGGTCAGTCGCAATTTGTGACCCGCAGTGAGTGGCCACCAAGTCCCTGCATCTGTGTTTTTTTAAAAGCAGTCTGTGCCATTTAAAGATCAAAGTGCTGCTTTAAAAAAAATGCTTCCCATTTGGGAAGACATCAGGGGAAGCAGGAAGTAGTCCAAAGGAGCTTCCGATTTTCAACCATAAAATGTTAAAATACATTATACGACAAGCAAGGAGCAGTGCAAAGGGGAAGAATGCAGATTGGTAGGGGTACGAAGTGGGAGAAATCACAATATATTGTAAAATAATCAACATTTTTAAAGACTTTCAAAACCAGGAGAGGGTGAGTGTGTGTAAGTTTTTGTCTGTGTGTATGTAAAAGTCGTGGTGAAATCCGACAGACACCTCAGCATACCTGACTCAAAATACCTGCGCCCAAATATTTACCAGCAAATACCTTTAAGTGGGGGGGTCTAGCACCTCAAACACCCCCGCTGAAGCTATGACCCTGGACCCAAGTACTAATAGGTTGCACTGCAAAATGTCCAGTGGCAGAGAGTTGCACAGTGACATGCTTAATTAATATTAATTAAGTAGGCCACAATTTGTGACCTCCTGTGATTGGCTAAAACACTTGGATCCTGTGCTTTACCCTCTGGTAGCTTGGTACAAAGACAGTCAGGCAGAGAACCAGCACACTCTTGTCAGGTTAGTTTCAGGATTAAAAATATCTGGAGACATCACTCCAGTAATGACCCCCCTCATTTGGCTTCTAATTTCAGCTCGGAATTAATTTAAACTAGCCTGTATATTTCATCCAGTTCTTGATTCTGATAACCCAAATTAAAGGATGTGGAAAATGTGGTTGTTGGTTGAGAGAAGCCTAAGCCCTTCTTAAGCAACATCCACAATCCTTGTCAGGGTGAACTTCAAAACGTCCCTAACTTAACTTAACTTAGAGGCAACGTTTAAAGCATTTATGCAGCACACAAACAGCAATATAGTGAAAATACAACACAGGAAAAATCCCACACCAATTCAGACAAAGTACATTTTAATACATTATTTGATGCCAAAATGACAAAAGTCCAATCAGTAAAACAAGAGATATTCAATTTCTAAGAGTTATGGTAAGTGTCACACTTGTTTATCTGGTTGTGCAATACCGGATCAAAATCCCAAGATCAGGACTACTGCGATGAAGCACGCAGTGTCCATGATCTGATGTAAACGGCGTATGTTATTTGAGGTGTTGCAGTTTGGGTCAAAGCTGCTCTGATCTGTGTATAGGAGCTTTGGGAACAGGGGGAGCAGCCGGCACGCCAGGACCTTACTTAGGATATTATACTCGGTGTCGAATAATGATAGATGTCTATAGGATGACATGTCAGTCAGGGGCATGCTAGGTTTTAATAGAGAAGTAACCACCTCTATTTTGGGGTGGGGCAGCCTGGCTTCTTCCAGAGAGGTCTTATAAAGTCACTCCAATTGTGGGACCAGGCATGAGGCAAATGTGGCATTAAACTCTACAGGGAGGCCGTCAGAGTCTGTGTTTTGTTGTGAGCAAGTTCTTTAATGGCCCCTCGTATTTTACTGGGGGGGGTGGGGGCTCCCAAGGTCTCCCTGTCCATGGCTGATACTTTGGTCCGTGTCAACCGTTCCAGAAAGGAGTGAATGGTCGAGGGGTCCGCAGGTGGGGCTGAATGTAAGGTAGGATAAAAATCACATAACGCTGTGTTAATCTTCAATTGGGTGGCAACCTGGGTGTTGTGAGGCGTGATTATGGTATGGATAGGGGTAGGCAGGGGAGTTGACCTAATCATACAGGCTAAAAATGCACTTGAGTTGTCTGCCTCAGTGTGGGCCTTCTGCAAGTAGGTCCTATAGTCAATAACACACAAGTACTCAAGGAGCTTAGCATATTCGATACTGGCTTCTTGTAACTTTGGGGCATGTATCTAATTTTCTGCCGCGGTCCTCTCCAGGGGGACCAGGCTTTTCTCTACACAGGTAAGATCACGAAGAACTATTTTATGGTCTCCCACGACCACACCTATGGATGTCCCTTGCACTACTATCTTGAACCCCTCCCTTTCAGCTAATGGAAAGAACGCCGTATTGGAGTTTTCAGCAAAACAGGAGTAAGTCTTATTGGCTATGGTTTCTCAAAACACCCCATCTTCTAATAGCTGAGGTTGCAAGTGCCTTGTGGGAAGGGGAGCTAGCACCTTGCCCCATAATAGTGTAATCACTAAAAGATTATGGTCTGACAGTGTTTTCCCCAGGTATGTTGCGTGGGTAATATTAGTCTGAAGCGAGGTGGTGGATAAGATTCTTTTGAGACGTGCATGTAGCTTATGTGGGGGGGGGAGTAAAATGAGTATCCATGCAAGCCCTCATTACGACTTTGCCAAACATCTGACAAGGTCTACCCCTCCACCCATTGTTGCAGGGTCTTGGCTTGTCGCACCGAACCAGAACTCAGCAAGGGTGTTACTGATACAAGCAAACATCTAATGCCACATTAAAGTCCCCTCCTATGACCCAGGGATAATAAGCCCAACTTGAAAAGACTGTGGACAGGTGCACCAGAAAAATATCCTGTTCTGTGTTGGGGGCGCATATACTACTCAGCACCCCAAGTCCGCCCTCTAGAGTACTACGAAGAAGGGCACAAAGCCCATGCACATCAATTCTGTTATCTATGGCTGCAAATGGAATCCCTGCGTGGATCCATAACACAGCACCCCGTGCAAAGGCAGAATAGGAGGTATGAAACAGCTGACCCCTCTATTTCTTGCACAATTTGAGGGCTGCAGAGACCGTAAAATGGGTCTCTTGTAAACAGACCAAGTACTCTTGAGGACGGTGCAATTGGACCAGAATCCTGCATTGTATTTGTATGGACCCCAAGGCCCTGACATTCCAAGTGATCATGTTATAGTCGTGTGCAGCAGCCATTATCACATAGTATGGAAATTCGTACATAATCTGATGTTGTATAAACATAAACAAACCCCAATACAAGAGCCAGCGATAGATACTCATTCGACCAGAAGTGTAGGAAACACATGAAAATAACATAACAATAGATGCAGTCGCCCTTGGGGTGTGTGGCCTTTAGCCTGCGGGCATGGCTCAGTTGGAACGGGTAGCCCATCTAGAAGCCAGCATCCGCCAGGTCCTGGAAATCCAACATATAATACTGGCAGGGTACATCACACAGGGGAGAGGCTTCTAAAGAGGCAGTGATAAGTCTGACAGGTCTGCTATGATAGTACCTATACTGATTTGGAGGTGGTATACATATATAGTTGTTCACCAGCATACAAAGCGACAGTGTCTCTCTTCACACATGGAGGGGGCCACCGAAGTGTCATTCTCATCTGTCCCTAAAGGAGGTGATACCCCATGTCTTGCACGCCCGGTCAAACATGGTTCCCCAGGGCAACAGTACTTACAAAGTTCTCAGCCCTGGAGGTCATTGGCAGTCTGTGGGATGATCGACAGCAAAAGCACCAAGCTGCCCCCAAAGTCAGAATCCAAGGGGCTGCCCAGTGATGAGTTGGTGTACCGTTGGGTATCCCGAAGAGAAGTTGCTGGTAAGAGTGCAGCTCTTTGGCCCTCCAGGGCCTGTTTCTGGGATGGAGTCACACTCCTCTGTGCTCGGTGACGTGGCCCACGGCATTGTTTCCAGGGTGGTCATTGTGCCTTAGGCGTCAATGACTGCATAGTCTCAGGTCTCCAGGAATCAGAAAAATCTTGCTCCACCCACTCCCAGGCTGCTTCTGGGGTGTTGAAAAAGAGAGTCCTTTGATCATGGATCATCTTAAGTCTGGCTGGGAACAGCAGGGCATAAGTAAGACACACAGTAAGCAGCTGCATCTTCACTGCTTGGAATGAGGATTGTTTGTGCTGGATGGCGAGTGCATAGTCCGGAAACAGTGAGGTCTGTACATTATGCATTAGAATGGGTGCCATATCTCTTGCGCTATGGAAGAGTACATCCCGGTCCTTGTAGTTTAGTATGCGGGCCACAAATGGTTGCAGCGGCTCACCCAGAGATGGCCTCTTTGCTGGTACTTGGTGCGCTCTTTCCACGGTGAACCATTCCAACAAACGGGTTAGCACTATTGCGCCGGAGCCAGTCCTCCGCTTACCGTGTGGAATGGGACCAACGCTCTCTTCCGGCATTCTGATGATTGTCACATTATTACGCCGTGCTTGTCCTTCAGCGTCCTCTGCGCGTTTCTGAAGCATGTCAATCTGCCGCTGAATGCAGTGCTACAGCTGCTGTCTGTTCCATCTGCCAGGGCATTCATGAGGAGAGGGTAACTTTATTAGTTTTGACTCTGCCAGCTAACTTCCCATGGTCATTTTTGAGGAGGCTAACATCCATAGTGACCGCACCTAACCGCTGTTCAATGGCCACTCAGGAGTCACGTATCTCCTCTAGAATGACGTCAAATTTGTCCATTGGGGGCATGCCAGTGTCGAAGGTATGCAATCTTCTGGCACAACTATGGAGGAGCACTCTGATGGGGCAGCTTGAGAGCAGGATTGTTCCGCGAGCTCTGTCATTTTGGCTCTGATACAGCCCATATTGTCCAGCAGATGGGGGAGACCTGCTGCGTTGCGCATATCGTTTGGGTTGCGCCAGCAATGGTATGGGGAGACTGCACAGTTTTGGGTAGGCCCATTTCAGACTTCCATGCAACAGCGCACCTCAGCAATCCAGTAGGTGGGGAGACAGTGCAGGAGAGTTTATTCAATAGCAGCCTTCTGACTCTAGCATTGGAGGCCCTCTAGGATTCATATACAGCGTCCACTCCAGCACCCCTGATTGGGGCATAGGAGGTGATAGACAATCCCAGACTCGTGGAGGGTGAGAGTGGAAGGAACTGTGTAGGGTGGCACATGTTTGTTTCCACTGGGGCTGTTCACTGTGATACAGGCAGCAAGAACACCACCTATGAGGTCATCCACTCCATCTCTGAAGCATGCATTTTGCCAAGACAGGAGAAGAGAAGCTGTACACTCACTGCGAAGTTAGTCTGTGTCAGTCTCACTGGGTATTCTGCAAACAATTTGTCTGGTGGACAAATGGCTAGGACCAAGGGGCATCTCCGGCTCACACCAAAGCGCTGCGACCCCCGGTGGACCAAGCAGGGAAGGCCTGCAGGTCTCGTTGTGGGCATGCAAAGCGAGCATCGTATACCCTCTTCTCCTGTGACTGCCCCAGCCATTGCAGGTTGCCGCAGTCTTGGTGTAGTGCGGTCAGGTCCAAATTACTGCACAGCCAGGCTCCCCCTCCGCAGCCAGGCCCCAAGGCCCTCAGTCCCAGCTCAGCAAGTCTCAGGCTTGTTCCCTCTGTGGCCTCTGTCTGTCGGTACCAACAGGGCTCACCTTCGGAGCAGCCGTCGCAAATCAGTTTGATGGTGCACAGCAGGTCTCTGGAAGGGTTTCTCATTGCCTGGTCAGGTTAGTATTGCGGGTGTTCCCCTCGCGCCACAGGCCCTCAGCAACCAGTCAGAACACCACGTGGCCAGGCCCAATGGTGTCGGAGCCCTTGCAGTCTGCAGTCAGAACTCACCGGCTGCATTGTCTGGTGAAGGAGACCCCCTTCAGTGCTTAATAAAAGTGAATGTTTGGGTCCGGGCCCAGGAGCCCTGAGATCATGCGTCCGCCATCTTTGCAGTTAGCCATGCCCCTCCTGCTGATGTTATACATTTAATGCCAAAGTGCAGTTGTGGCTATGCTACCTGAAGACATTTTATGTTTTATATTGATAAAATATATTATGATTACTTCTTCTATAGGCTATTGCCTGTTGATTCAGGGTAACCTTAAGGACATAGCTCCTGCCTGCACCTGTAAGGTTCTTATGGCCTGAGCACTATCTATAGTGTCCAGGACTGTAAGATATATCTAAATGGACAAATAGATATGCTTTGTATTGAATTTGATTATTAGATCTTTGTAACGTAAATTTCTCACCGAACATATATATGATAGGCTATATCCAATTACATACCCAGATATCTTCGACTGAATATAAAATCTGGTAAAATGACCCAAAAAATGTACAATTTTGCTAAAAGGTTTTGTTGGTGGGTGGGGATAGAAGTAAATCGCAACCCACAACACGTCTGGGGATGGCCACATTTATTGGCACTCCGTAGCAGCATTGCAATAGTTTCTGAGTGGCCCTTAAATACTGCAACCAAGGCCTTTCATAAAAAATGCACAATTCAATATTCTCCAAATATTATTGGGGGAGAAGCCCACTCCATAAACAACCTAGATAAGGACGGGGTTGCTTGTTTTTCTTGCTCTATGAAGTGAGCAAATGACACAGACAATAGAAAACATATTAAACACACATTAACCACAGTATGGTATGTACATATTTACACTAACTAGGGTGAAGGGTGGAAGCAATGTAGATCGGGTTGGTTACTATTCTATCAGAGTGCATTCTATGTTGAGCACATAGAATTTGATTCAGTGTTTGAATCTTGACAGGCCGGAATGGGGTTTTAGTAGGTAAAGGGGGTTGTTTCAAAGCTGTGAACGAAGCAGTCCAAATATGCTGAACCTTGATAGTGCACAAGGTGGTATGAAATGGGATCTATTGGGAGAGATGTGGGGAGCAGAGCTTTGTAATATTTTGAAGGCCAAGCGGAAGTCAATAATTTACACCATGACTCGGTCTGACATTCAGACAACACATCAGTTTGCTGTTGATGAGATCAGGTAGGTAACATTTTTGGTAAATTAAATAGAGATGAAGTGAAAAAAAAAAATTGTCATATGGGGAAAAGGCGTGAAAACAAAGGCCCTAAAGAAACTGCTGCTGTGATCGAACATGGTCATGAACAATGTATGTCAATGAGATACATTTATCTGGAAGGGGAGTTGTCCTAATGTTCATGAGCTGGTCCCTAGCAGCAGTGCTGCTGGATATTATAGTTAATTCAAGTTGCATAGTGGGGTCTGATTGTACACCTAGGGAAGTAAAGGATTTCTGTCTTGGGAGACTTTAGCATTAGGAAGCAGAGAGCGATCTGCTGTCTTATAGCTATTAAATAGTGTTTCTTGGGATGTGTGGAAAAAGGTTTGGGCCCTGTATGTGCGCAGTATAGAGGATATGGGAAACTAAAGGATCAGATTATATCACCAATTTAAGGGATACAATAGATGATCAAGAGAGGTCTCATGTCCAAATCTTGGTGAGATGTTGAGAGTGGGGAATGCTAGCAGGCAGAGGAATGATAAGATTGGAAAGAGTGAACCCAGTCTCTCTATTGTTTATCCCTTACAGGGTGCAGAGTAAGGTTAGTGGTGCGGTCCATTGTGTAGAACACCGGAGAGACGTCAAGAAAGTTGGAGGTCTGGGTGAGAGCTGTTTCTATGGTGAGGAATTTGGGGACACTCGAGTAAGGAAGTTGGAGGAAGAGTGTTGAGGAGTAAGTAGACGGAACACCAGCTGCTCAAGGATTTGGGGGGAAGAAAGGAAGTTGTGAAACTGGACACTTACTGGGAAAGAAGGGTGAGGAAATGAGCTTCTTAAGGAAGGTAAGGACAGCCACAGACAAAGCATTCTCAATATATTTCAGAGAGGAGAGAATGATCAAAGGGGCTGTAATAGGATACCAGATTAAAAGACTTTCAGAGTAACTATCAAAGAGGAGAAGAGATTGGTCAGGCACTGGAATGCTAGTGTGGAATATGGTGATTTATTCTACTAATGACGTCGGGCGAACTAAAACTGGAAGAATAGGTGGAAAAAGAATGTGAGACAGTTTTGAAAATGGGTACAGGCTGTTTTTCTGATTGATTAAATTTTCCAAGAAAAATATGGAGCACAATTATTTGCTGTGAGATTAGTTTGTCTCGTGATGGTGTAAGGAAAGGAGGTGAGAGTAAGTATCTAAAAGTAAGAGATCGTTTCTGTGTGAATTTTGAGAGTGGAAGATTGCGGTAAGATGCAGATTTGACAGAATCCCAAGAAATGGTCCATTTACGTAGGTTTGTTTTACACGCACCACCTTCATGCATGCGGGTGCATTTATGCTTTGAAAGCGCTGGTGGACAGCATGATCCAAGGGTATGGGTGAAGACTGATGAGGGTAATCCATTGTTAAACCCCACATTTTCCAAAGTTTTCTTTTGGGAAGAACCTTTCTGATCCATCATGGGATGGCTGAGCAGTGACGGATGCCACGCTTGTTCTATTCATGCAATTTGACTCTGGAATGAAAAAAATTTCAAGGGCTATTTTAGGTTCCCAGTCGAGCTATGTGGGGTGCACATAGGCCCCGCCCTTCGGGGTTTCCCACTGTCTATCTTTGAAATGCAGGGACTAAGTGAACTCGTGGGGGGCACTCAACAAGTTTCTCATTTTGCAATATGGAACTTGATGATTGAACTCCACTGCAGTTTAGACATTTAGTGGTAATTAATGGTAATTACGTTAGACAGACAGGCCATTAGCATAGCATCCTCTCTCAGACACTTATCTTCTGGGGAGAACTATAAAAAGCTGTGCCAGTAATAATGCAACAATATAATAGCTGTCTGCATTGACTGCAGATCCCAAGCTTCCGTTGAAGAACCAACTTTCTCTTATTAAATAAGAGCTCCGTCATGCTGATTAAACACCAGTAACTGATTCTGTGCGGGACGCATGGAGAAACTTTTTGGCAGGCAAACTTATACACACAAACAGACACACATATATTTCTTACTTATCACATTCTGTAAAACTCAGTTGTTGACCTGACAGATGCTCTCGTTCTCCTAACAGCGAATGGCTCAACTGTAGTTGTATAAATCGTATTTGTATTAACATATTACTTTAAGTGCTTCTCTCGTAACTTGGATTTTTGGATGACCACAGGGAAGCCTGCAGAAGCGTGGTATGTAGGCCAATTCACAAAAATGCCATGGGTAGCAGAAGTGACATTACACTTTATTTGGCTTTAATGTTAACACAGGAAGTGACATCATATAACCTATGGCCTTCAACATGCTATGGTCAATGGCAGACTCACAAGCATAGCACCATATTCTTACTAATGCTCATTTACATTCACTCACTCACACTCACTCATTCATTTGCACTCACTTGCACTCATTCATTCTTACTCTAGCTCTTGCACTCACACTTACTCTCCCATCATTCTCACTCATTTACCCTCATTATCATTCATTCTTAATTTGACATTTGTTATTCTTTCTCATACACTTTTAATCACTCATACTCTCATTACTTCATTACTAACTCATACCCTCATTCCTTCACTCTAACCTATTCTCAGTATGACTCACCCATTAATCAATACTTCACCCCTTTATGAATGCACATCCAGGCTTATTGCACATAAAACAACTATGCATACCCGTGTATGTTTTCGTGCATGTTGACCTTCATATTATATGCATTTTTCATCACCACTCCTATCCTACATATTGTAGTTGTTTCTATTTTCACTTACACACATAGCCAACTTCCCACTGGATTTCTTCATTTGCTACTCCACTATTGTATGTGCTTTGATGGGCAGCCAAACCTCGATGTAGACATACCTGTAGTCGGAGAACTTTGAAATATTATTAGTTCCGTACTATGGAACCAGACACCTGACTATAAAAGAACAGTCTTAAACCTCCCTTGGGTCCATAAAAATCAACATTTTAGGCTCTTTTCACTGTTGCTTCCTTTTTCTCCCTCAGTTTCAAGTTCCTAGTCAGGCTAAGTTCCCTTAAATAAAAGAATGAAATCAAAGTGGACATGTAAAGCGCCCCACTTCCCTGTAGCTAGGACCCCGCACACAGTAAATGTTCTAAATAAAAATAAACATTATTTTAGTCTGTTCTTCAAGGCACATTTCAGATTGCACCTCTTGTCATCAATTGCCGTATGTCACAATCTCTTCCTGATATGTTAGGTGACACGAACACACAGGTGCGCAACACCCATTGGGCTCACCGTAGGGTGACCAGGCGTCCCCGTTTTGCCAGGACGGTCCCTGTTTTTAACCAGCTGTCCCAGCAAATTTCAAGAAATTTAGCTCATGTCCCGGTTTTTGGAGAGGGTCGACTGAAAAAGGTGGGAGGTGTTTTTTATGTTTTACAAAGCAGGGAAAGTTAGCAGTTGTTTCAAGAAAGCAATTTAATTAACAGGTAAGCTACTGGGTTTAAAAATTACATTTTATGTATGTTTTTACTGCCTGTTCTGTAATTCTCTGCTGAGGAGCGCTCTCATCGCTTGAAGTAAAATTGTAGTCCTTCTTCTATTTTTGTGAAATGTCCCGGTTTTTGGCTTTAAAATTCTGGTCACCCTAGCTCACCGTGATTCACCCCCCCCCCCCTCGTGTGTGTCAGCCCGGGCTGAGACAGCTTTGCGAACTGGCGACCGTCTATATTTGCAGCCGCACCCGAGTACTTCACAGGTCTTTAAAAGACCATTTACTTGTTGATGAGGCTTTTGTTGTGTTTTCACCCCTTCTTAGAGCCACCCTGCCTATGGCTGGAAGAATTACCCCCCCCACCCCCCACCCCCTCCCTCCGAAATCTTTTTCAGCCCCCCTCGAAATTTGGCTCTAGTTGACCGCCTGTGAGATCGCGTCCACATCCTGTGATTCTGGGCAAATCACTTAATCTCCCCGTGCCTGAATGTGTAATGTAAATACGGTGCTATGTAAAGCGCTCCAATACCTTCGGGTCGAGTTTGCGCTAAATAAATATGCAAAAAAAAAAAACACATGATATCCCTTCCCGGCTAGTACTCACTCACAAGTGATTAACCGAAACATGTGTTTGCATGAATGGAGGCGATGTCTGAGTGCTGAGGCGACCTCTTGTGCCTTCCAGCAAATACTGTGATTCCGCACATTTTCTGTGCATGCTTTTCTGTGTGTCATGGAATGGCCCCACTCTGCATTGAGTGTTAATGATGTGCTGGTCATTGAAACTGCACATTGTCACTATCACTGACGCACACAGCCATACTTGTATGATGCCATGCTTGGCAGGACTCCAGCCGAATAGTAGTAGTGTAAACGCAGGCAGGCATGTGGCATGACAGCCTGTGGCCTGCTTGCTCGCGGCTGCAGAGTTATCGGTCGTGGAATCATATTTTAATGACCTAGTGGTAAGAACAGTGCATATGAGACAGTATGGCAACCTTACCGGATCTTTTGAGCAAGGCATACACTATGAACAAATCATCGTGCAATTCATCCACATAAAAATATAGGTCTAATTGTGTTTTTTTATTTATAAAATATGTATCTTATATTTTTTATATTTTTTTTTTTTGACCCGTGAACAGAATTCTAAGACGGCTTCAAATTTCAAGGTGATTTGAGAGCTTGAAATATATGTAATGCTGTAATATCCGGTCTAATTTTATACATGCTAATCGTAATTTCAGGGTGAGCCTGTAATAACGTGTTAACTGATTCTTGCATTGAGCTCAGTATGTATGGAGAGAAACTATAGAGAGGTCAGCATTGGTTATGACAGAGAAGTTGTCAGTCACTTACATCATAGAGAGAGACAATGACTGGTGAAGAAGGCATTTATTTACATTGCTCTTTTTGTCTCATCCTCTTGTCTACACACACTTCCAGAGTTGTAAATGTCACTGTTTTGCACACACTTTCTCCACTGTTGTTAAAAAAACTCTTATAATTGTTATAAATGCTACTGCATAGATTTAGTTTGACAGAAACCTCTGGGAAAGCCCTAGAATGCGTTAAGACAATTGCCTGCTTTCCTGCACCTTAAAGTGCATACATTTCAACCTAGTAAACATGACACACGTGTTGTCGTTGTGCCTTTAAAGTTGCGGATAATTAAATTTGCATGCATTTTTACCAAATTATAGGTTTGTATGTTGAGATGAAGACCAGTAATTTGTTACAGGAAAAACGTGAAATGAGGAACTTTATGGCAGGAATGCTGCAGGTGTTTGTGGTAGCATTCTGCCTACATCGGGTACTTCCATATCACGCCATGGGCTACAGACAATTACATGACCCCTACCATTATAGCATTTTTCTTGCACATATGTAGCCTCCGACCAATGGGAAGACCCTTAACTGCATGTGGGAGTGGCTGCATGAAAGTGAGAGAAAACCTTTGCTGAGGACTCTGTGTCATAACAGAGATGTTCTGGAGTAAATAAAATACTTTCACCACATTGAACAATGATAAATCCACTCTCTCTTTAGTAGAAGTCATCACAGTTTGCAGTCCTATACAGACGCAGGCTATATAGAATTGTAAACTGTGATGAAAACTTCTAGTAAAGAGTATGTGGATCTGTGCTTAGTTTGTAAGAATAATATGAGTGCAAGTTGGCCAAAGTTTTCCTAGCAGCCCACAACTAGTGCTACAAATGCTGTTGCTACTGAACACTAAGGCTATCCTATTTTAACTGAACTTCATGAATCTTTTTCCACCATCTACACTCTCTGTTTCTTTATTTCACTCTTAATGTTTCTTTTTCATCCCATCTTTCTCTCCTTGACACTATTTTACTATATTTCTCTTCCTCTTCCTTTCCCCGTTTTCACCTTTTAATGTCTTGCCTACTAGGGAGTGCATGCACTATTTGTTGCAAGATATATTGCCCATTTATAGTGGGCTTAGAGTCTGCCCATTGCTTACCATTGATTAGTTGTATTGTCACTCTCATTTGGTTGCTTCATATTTGTTAGCTTATGGGGGATTTACTTCCTCTTTTTGTGTTTGTCCCTCCCCTGGGGCACGGCTGAAGAACTTGTGTCCTACACTGCTCATGTTTTAGCAGCTACTTTTTTCTTTTTGGGTAAGCAATAATGTATGCTGTGTACATTTAGGCGTGGCACATGCCATTTGGTTTAGTGATAAAGTCAAGTTGAGATTTAAAAAAATGATGAGTCACAGACATCAAAGCTATGGACAACAGAAATACTTGCATGGCCTACTCAAATCTTTGGCCTCCCTATTGTCAGCTTCCCTCTGTAAATGCTGCACTGTTTGTTAGACCAAAGGTACAAAAAATACAGATAAGCTTGAGCTTAATTTAAATAGCCCATCAGTGTCTAGGTGAAGAAAGTCAAGGTTTGTGATGTGCCTGCGACCCCTGGCTTGCCCCTTGTGATCCTGGGCAATGCTTTTCCGATTCCTGGCCTCAGAGGTTGCAGAATTAGTGTCACGAACACAGGGGCAGCTCCCTCTTTTGGTCGTTGTGGCTCTGCACTTCCTTGTTTACCGACCATTTTATTTTATTACACTAATGGCGAAAAATATTTTGTTGGTCACTTTTAGTGTAATAAAATAGAGCTCCAGGAGCTGGAAAGAGCCTTTTGCTGGAAGCTAAGGTAAGTAGGAAAATAAAATATATGTTGTGTGCATGTTTATGGGTGGGAGTTTGTGCGAGAGAGACAGTGTTTGTTTGAACGTGCACGTTTCTATGTATAATCATGAGTGTGTGTGTGTGTGTGTGTGAGTGAAAGTAAGTGGGTGAGAGTCTGTGACAGGGAGTGAGTGATTATGAGTGACATTGAGCCTCAGTAATTCATTATGAGTGAGTTAGAGTGAGTGAGAATGAATGAGTATGAGTAAGAGTGACTGCAAGTGAGTCTGACTGGATGAGTGAGAATGAATGAGTAAGAATTTGTTTAATGAAGTACTAAAGAGTGTGAGTGAGAATGAGTGAGCGTAAGCAACAATGGCTGAGTTTAATTGTGAGTGAGAGTAACAGTGAGTGCACATGATTATGAATAAGCGCCAAGTATAAGTGAGGGGACAAAGACTGAATGTGAGTGAGTTTGAATGAATGAGGGAGAATGTTCAGTATAAGCAAAGCAAACATTTCCAGTAAGTGTTCACTCCCTGGAGTTTATAGAAGAGCATATATTGGATGTAGCACGTCTTACCACATTTGTGCTACATTGATATTCAATTGGGTAACCTAGGAGGTTTGAAAGGCTGGGTTGTTTTATCAAAAATGATCTGAATTTGTGAATCACGATTTGCAGACATTATATACAGCGGGGCAGCCACCGACTCACTCTCGAATCCGGTGTTTGCTCTGAGGAGATTGTTGTTTCAAAAAAATAAAGAAAAGAATAACGGGGGTGCCGCCCGAACCCTCTCTCCACTTCTCACCTTGCCCACGGCATTTCCCTGTCTACTTCTGCACCACTGTTCAATTACGGTAGAGTTCGCATACGTGGAATACGCACATTTTGAAGGGAAGCATTTACTCACTGACTTATCTTACTTGCTATTCCTGAAATAATCTGTGGTCAGCACGACCCCTGCACATAACATCACTTGAGAAAACAAATCAAGTACAACCAAGAATGAGTTAAAAGAACTAAGAAAACAAGCATTTGCAATGTAATAGGTCTCGCATTTTTGAAAGTTAGAGCCATTGTGGTAGTAAATGCCAATGTTTTTTAATTATGTGTTTTGTTAGCTGTGGGGTGATAATTTAAAGAAAAAGTGTGTTCCAGAGCCATGCGTGCGCCTTGGAGTTGTCGGACAAATTGTTTTTTTGCATTTTAAATGGGGTACTGGGGGGAAACTACATGTACCAGAATGCAACAGGGAACTAGACTCTACACCCGTAACACAAAAGACATGGATTCTGTTTCCGTTTGTGTGAGTGTACAACAGGTAACTGTGCACGAACATACACGCAGTGCACATACCGAGAAATCATAGTGTACAAACATAGCACACATGGAGTGTGCAAACAGCATAGACAGATCACCCTGTTCACCTACTCTGGGCCTAGATGCATTATGTCCACGGATAACGCAAGGTACAAGGCATAATGCTTGTGGCTATAGGCGTGTGATTTATGTTCCCAAAGAGAAGGCCTCTGGTAGTTTGTGGAGCCATTTTTATTTGGAGTGTGAATAGGATCAAAAAGAGGTGTGTGCGGGGGTCTATTTTCTTATCTCTGTGTCATGTCGGGTCGGCCTCTGATTCTGTATACATCTGTTGGTACATTATGTCAGCATGCGTGCACCTACACGGACTCTTGTCGATGTTACCTCGGTATTACTGAGCTCGTGTGTGACTGTGCTGTAACCTGAGCTGTGCGTGTACATTAATAATGTGCATTTCCCTTTCCATTGTAGAAGCAGGGGAAATGTGGTTTATTACAGGTGTGTGGAAGCTGCGAGAACAGATTACTGAGGCATTATGCAGATTGAGTAGTAATCTATTTGTGTTGCAGTATTTTACATTTCGGAGCTTTATTGATTTAGGGCTCATGTTTAACTGTTGCTTGCTACAATGCAGTCGTAATAAGTTTTGAAATTTACAAGTGGCTTAGAGAGAAGCACATGACACTAAACTACACGACATTACCATGGAGACCAGTTTGTTAACATCAAGGAGGAGCCGACACAGAGTTGCTACAGTCAGCAGCTCTGGCCGTAACACCACATCCTCTCACCCTCTTCCAAGCTGCGCTCACAAAGACCCCATGAAAAATGAACAGCAGCACAATGGCGTCATGTTAGGCAGCCGCTCACCCAAATCCTCAGTGTAAGCATGGGTGAGGTGGGGAGTGGGGACCCACAAGGGACCCGAATGAATAGGCAGTTTTTACTGCCTCTTGTAAGTGGATCAGAGTAGGCGAGGATTTAGTGCCGGTTCGTTGGTTGTTCCAGTGGTTCTTCCTTTGGGAGCATGGATACAAATGACAGGGGACTCTGGTACAGTCAAGTCGTGCTGGGAAATGCCGGACACGAGAACGTGGGGCAGTGAAAAGCAGCAACGGAAAAGGAGCAAGATGAGGTCCGGAGTGCCCCTGCTAGCGGTGTGCTGGGAATCGGACAGGGCAACGTTAGGCCTGTTAGAACCTAGGTCAAGAAAGAAACAACCCAAGGCCAACAAAAATAGAAAATACTGCACCCCCTAAGGCTCTGACATGCAAACACTTTTGAAGGAGCACAACATCGTGGCGAGCTGTAAAACAACCCACTCGCCTCCCCTGCAGACCAACTGCAGGGGGTAACCCATGACACGCCGGTCACACTGCTTCAGTTGAAGGGATCATAACATCCATCCCTCTCCTACGAAATACACCACTGTAGGACCAACCCTCACCGAACAAATTGTTGCCAACACATAAATACCGCCACGCACACCAAAGGGCATTTACTGGATCAGATCTGGACTTTTAATTTAGCGATCTCGGCTCCCCTTATATTGCCGTGTGCCTGGTCTGATCACTCACTCATCTCCTTTTCCCTTAAAATTTCCACCTGTCCCAGTAGGCCCCTCGACACTAATCTCTCCGCCCGAAATTGGAATAAGGCTGACATTAGCCAGTTCATTGATCTCCTCAGCTCCTCTACTCCCTTGGAATCTCATTCATTAGACACTCACGCCTCTAACCTTTGCTATTGGCTTGAGTCCGCTAGTGATGTGGTTGCTCCTTACAAACGGATTAAAACTAGACGTCTTCATGACACGCAGAAGTGGTTCTCGGAGGACCTAAAAATTTTAAAGCTTGGCCTCAGACAAGCCGAGCGCCAGTGGCGTAAAAATTACGCTCCCGAAGCCAGGGTGGAGTTTGTATCCCTTCTTAAAAGTTACAAATCCTCTATTGTATTAGCCAAAACCATGCACTTTTCCAACAAAATCTTGGAGTCAGCTAATAAATCAAAAAGCATCTTCTCGATTGTGGAGGAACTATCCCATCCAGACAGAGTCTCCATCAAACCCCTCCCCTCCCAGGAGCTCTGTAATTCCCTTAATCTTTTCTTTATCGATAAGATTGTTAAAATTAAAAACAGTATTTCAGTGCTGTCTGCTTCAGATCCCCCTACGTCCCCAGACACCCCCCATGTTGACCCTCTTTATCCCCAGCTTCTTACTCAGATTCCCCTCATCACGGTGGCGGAATTCCCCGTCCTCCTTAGCAAAGTTAGCTCCGGATCCCCTACTGATTGCTGTCCCTCCAACATTTTACGCAAGGTCTTCACTGCCTGTCCTATTCCTCCGTTGGCACTGCTGAACAATTCCCTTACCTCCGGCTTAGTCCCTAGTATCTTTAAGATAGCTGAGGTAGTACCTATCCTGAAAAAACCGACAGCTGATCCTACGATCATGAGCAACTTCCGTCCCATCTCCCTTCTCCCTTACCTTGGAAAGATGCTGGAGACCCATGTCACCAATATCTTGAGCTCGTTTATTGAGCAGTCTCATTTCCTTGACTCCCAACAGGCCGGGTTCAGGCCCGCCCACTCTACTGAGATGGTCATACTCTCTGTTATGGAAGAGCTGCGTAGGGGAGCTGACTCTAACACCAGTCAGGCCCTGGTGCTTTTGGATCTGTCGGCCGCTTTTTACACGGTCGACCACACCATCTTGGTCGACCGTGCCAGGCAGGCTGGGATAGGGGGCACCGCCCTTGACTGGATCCGCTCGTTCCTTACCAACCGTCAACAAGCGGCCCGGTTATCCCGGTTCTCCGCGGACAGGGTGGGGCTGACCTGCGGCGTGCCTCAGGGATCCTCTCTGTCCCCACTCCTCTTTATCTTTACCTCACCCCCCTGATTAGTTCTCTTCGAGATTAAAAATGTCTCCGCTTTCAATTATGCCGACGACATTTAGTTGGTCTTTAACATCGACTCCTCGGATCAGTCAGTCTCCAATTTTCAAACCGTTCTCGGCCATATCAGTAATTGGATGGGGGCAAACCATCTGAAGCTTAACCCTGACAAGACCGAACTGGTTCTTGTCGGTGGCCCATCTAACCCCTGGAACTCTAACTTTTGGCCCTCCAGCTTCGGTCATCCTCCCTGCCCCTCTGATTCAGTAAAAAGTCTGGGGATTATCATCACTAAAGATCTTTCGTTGAAGCCCCAGATAAATGCTACTGTTTCTTCTTGTTTTTTTCAACTTCGTAAAATCCGGAAAATCTCGCGTTTCCTTACCACCGAAGCTCTTACTGTGGCCCTTTTGGCGTTAGTCATCTCCAGAATTGATTACGCCAACTCTTTGTATGTCGGCATCCCTGGTTACCTGCTTAAACGCTTGCAGCTTGTTCAGAATCAGGCGGCACGCCTCATCCTCCATCAACCGAGACACCACCACATCCGTCCTCTGCTTAAATCCTTGCATTGGCTCCCCGTTTCTGAACACTGCATTTTTAAGCTAGGATGCCTCATCTTTAAATCTCTTGCCAGCCTCGGCCCCTCATTCATTTCCTCTCTCATCCACCCATACGTCCCTTCCCGCAATTTGCGCTCGGCTCATTTGGCTCTTCTAACAGTCCCCAAAGTCAAGCGTAAGAAATGGGGCGGTCTTAGATTCTCATTCCTAGCTCCTTCTCTCTGGAATTCCCTCCCCTTGGACATAAGATTGGCTTCTTCTTACACCTATTTCAGATCCCTTCTCAAGACCCATCTCTTCCGTTCGGCTTACAACTAGACTAAAATCTCTTCTGTTCTTACCTTTCCTCCCCCTTATCCCTCAAGTAGTTGCTTTCCGCCTTCAATCTTCAGCGCCAAGAAACTGTATAGTGTACGTTGCGCTTTATAAATGCCTTTCACATCACATCACATCACATCACCACTCATGGTTACTGATGTCAGGGAAAAGATCAATATCCTGTAACCCCGACCTCACCTATCCGTCTGTTCACCGGAGGATGTGGCCTACCGGCTGGAACGGTCGGACTCGAAGCTGGGGAATCGGGTTTGAGTCTCGGCAGGGGCGCTCAACATTCTTTGCAAATCACTTAATCTCCCAGGGGCAGATTTACAATAACTGGCGCATCCCTGCATATCAGCAGGGATGTACCAGTTATTGTGCGTCACGGCTCCGCCACCATGGATGCGCCGCATTTACAATGCGGCGCACCATGGGGCAAAAATGGACACATGCATGACGCATCTGCTACCGTAAAGGCGGCGCATTGCTGAAGTTGCGTCACAAGCGCGACGCAGCTCCAGCAAGGCTCGGGGGTGCCCTATCTTTAAAATGCTGCATCAATCCTTACGCCTGCTTCAAGCAGGCGTAGGGTTTTGACGCAGCATGGCCTTAAATGTGGCTCAGTGAAATCTTGTAGATTTCACTCAGCCACTTTTAGAAGGCGTTCCTGAGCCAGAACGCCCTCCCCCCGCGCCAGAACACCTACATGTGGCGCAGGGCTTTACAACGTGACATATCTCCCAGACGCGTCACGTTGTAAGTACCCCGCACCATGGCGCTGGCTTTGCGCCGCCGCTGCATCACAAAAGGGTCGCAAAGGCAGCGTAAAAGAGGCACAAGGGGCTTGTAAATCTGCCCCCCAGTGCCTAATGTAATGAATGTGTCTGTTTGTGATGCAACTGGTGCTTATGTAAAGCGCTCTGATACCTTCGGGTCGAGTTCGCGCTATATAAAAGTCCGGAAAACAAGTGGCACAAGGCAGCATTGAAGAACACTGCACTGCGTGACATTACAAAAATTGCCAGGAGTAGAGGTTAAGAGGGGTTCGGTTCTTTTGATGGCTACAAGCTGAGATCTTTTGTGGGTTTTCTTTGAGAGGTGAGGAATGAGGAGTTGGGGAGGGAATGACGTGATTGTAGCATTTTCATGTCGGGCAGATGCGTGCGCTCGAGCTGTTGAGAATGTTTTCAAGCCCCCCATCGCCTGTTTACTTATTTCTGTAGCAATAAAATGTGCTCATAAACTATTTTTACAGACGTCTAAAACGTGCTGATTACATTTGGTAAGCATCTGACATGAGGTCATTGAGCTTCATATGTCCCTGCACGAGTTCCACTGCACCCCTCTGGAGAAGGCTGTGTCTGTGACTTCCCTTGTATGGTGAAGGCTGGGGTCCCCCTGCGTTGGTGCTTGGAGACCATCTAACGGAATTGTGTGATACTGCTTTTAACACTGAAAGCTGCACTCAGAAAACAATCAGGCAGCTCAACATGCACTCTTGCGCCCGTACTCCCCTCTCATGCTGATGCACCCACCACTTAGCCAGTGCAATGACATACCCGTCAGTTCCCTATTTGCTCCGATATTCCTGCTGCTGGTACTAATTCTGGGCCATAGCCACACCTCCGAGATAGTTACAGACAAGTTTCACAGAAAGTAGTGCCCACGCAAGCGCAGCCCAGTTTCCAAGGCCACGCTTCTCACAGGGGCCGCAAGATCGCCACACAACACGGGCGATTCTTGTTGTCTGCCCTTTATTAAAAAAAAAGATCACGCCAGAACAAAAGCAGCCATTTGTAAGGTGGGGTAAACGGAGGATTAGAAACAGGCTCATGCCGGAACTCTCGGCGTTTCATCACGAGACAGTTGCAGACAGTTTTTCACCAAAAGTAATGCTCACACAAGCGCAGCCCAGTTTCCAAGGCTACGCTTCTCACAGGGGCCGCAAGATTGCCACACAACACGGCCGATTCCTGTTGTCTGACCTCTATAAAAAAAAAAAGCTCACGCCAGAACAAAAGCAGCCATTTGTAAGGCGGGGTAAAGAAAGGATTGGAAATGGGCTCACGCCAGAACTCTTGGCGTTTCATCATCTGCGTCTGCTTATTGAATCCTTTGTTGGCTCATCCGCTACGGGCTCCTGGATCATAGGTGGACGCTTCTCACGTGCAGCAAGGGGAAGAGACGCCGTGCACGTGCACATCTCCTGTCTGAGAAGGCACGCCAAACAGGAGACAGGGAGGGAACAAACATGCCTCCCTGCCAATCAAAGGTGAGCTTTTTTGACGCGCGCCAATGACAAGCATCCCGCTTCCAAAGCAAAACTGACGACAATAGTCTTGCAAGCGAGCAGCGCATGCGCTGCGTCGCTAGGTGAGACCTAAAAATGATGGAGTAAAAAATTTATAAGCGAAAAACAGAAAACATAGCAATGAAAATATTGGAGGCCAGCCACTCCTCCAGATAACAATTTACTATTCTTAGAGAAGTAGAACCAGATTCATCAACAATTTGTGCCAGTACAGTGTCACCAAATGTGATTTATACCAGTGCACAGTGTTGATTTGGGATTTATTTTGCACTGGAAAGAAGCCCTAAAGCAATGGGTGTTGCTATGCAACCATCACGGACTTTGACGCAAAAGCTATCTACTAACATTTGTAGACAAGACTTTGTGCCAAAATGTAAGCCTCTTCGAGGCAGGCGTAAAGTTGGAGAGAAGTCTATTTTTAGACTTTGCATGTTTGCTATACAGTACAACACACTTACAATGTTGAAAACACTTTTTAATATGTTGAAGCATAGATTTGTGTTTGTAATGGGTACCGTTCCAGTAAAAACGCCATGCTAGATATCATGAAGACACACTTTCATTATGGTGCAAAGATACGTGCATGCAACATTGCAGCCCAAAGAGTGCCTGAGCTGTGGAGAAAGCAACAGTCCCATATCCCTCTCTCTTTCACACAATGCAGCACAACCACTTTGGTTGTGTGATTTTTTTCCCATTGAGTACAGACATCAATGTGGAACACCAAACAAAAATAATGTAAAATCTTATATGTTACATTATTTGATATTGACACACAGTTCTTGCTAGGCACATAATAACTTTAGTTGAATTTTATTTGTGTCTTGATTCAAAGTGTATCAGATTGACTTTATGTGTATATTCTGAGGGGATGAACTGCATGGGGTTTCCCTTTAACTTGCAGTGAAATGCAATGCAGCACTAATGAACTGAATAGCACAATATAATGGACTAAACCATAGACATTTATGGACTGACCAGAAATGGATACACATTGTAATTTGCTGTATCTTTTGTATGTATGTGGTGCTATGTGTCTATGTGTGATAGTCGTATTATTTTGTCATCATCTTGACTTGTACTGTTGTAATTATTGTTATGAACGGTTAATATTTACAGGGTATTCTGCTCTCATTGTTATTTTGATTTGAGTTGTCTGTCAAACAATTCTTTTTGGTATAACCATTGCCCCCGTTATTGTCTAGTTAAAATTGTGTTGCTTAGCTTAAATAAATATTGTTGAAAGATCAGAAAATTGACTCCTGGGGAGCTAGTGGATTACCCTGTTTTTGATTAGTACTTAAGAATCTGACATCTAACCTTGCTATCACTACTTGAACAATGCTTTTAAGGACACTGCAACATATTTCATCTAAAGAACATAGAGCATATAAAGCCAGAACAATATTTGGGTCCAGGATTGATTATTGCAATCCTCTGTTCATGGGTATTAAAAACACACGGCATCAGAGTAGAAAAGATTCAGATTGCTACTGCTATGACGGTGGTCAAACTTAAAGGAAGGCATCACATTATATTTGTTCTTGTCATCTTTTACCGGCTCCTAGTTACCAAAAGGATATACTTTAAAGTTGCATCCTTGATACATTGAGCTCTTGGGTAAAAAGGATCTAAATAGTTACAAAATATATTTTCCTCTTGTATTCTAAACTGCCCATTGAGATAAGCAGGCACTGGCTTCTTAACTCACACTTGCTTTATGATGTCTTCCTTTGGAGGCAGAGCTAATTTGTGGGATAATTTGCGTCTTACCCAAAATAAACCTTTTTCAAGGCCTAAACCTTCCTTTTTAATATTTGTAAGTCACCCCTTAGGTGGGCCCCAAAGGCTACAGGACAAGGTGCATGGTAGTTAAAAAGCAGGACATATTACGTTTTACATGCCCTGGCAGTGGAAAACTCCTAAAGTCATTTTTTAATGCTGAAAGGCTATCTCTCACACAGACTAAATCTGGGTTACCTTATTTCAATTAATATATGCTAAATTAAGTTTAGGAGCAGATACAGGACTGCTGTTTCCACACAAATGAATTGTAATGTATGATCCTCTTTAATGGTGAAGTTGGATTTTATGTTACAATTTCAAAAATACAAAACTAAATGGGTCAGGCGAACCCTTGGATATGTGCACCTTCGATGAAACAATGTGTTTCTTATCTCAGTTCCACCTTGTAAAATCAAAAATTCTGATACTCGTTGCTTCTTGATTACTTCATCAATTTATTAATTCATTTGCAATGTCATTAATTATTTTTTTCATTATTCCATAGTTCTATAGTGACGCAATGCTATTGTAAAACCCAATGCATTTTGGGTCAATCACGGACCCTTCTTCTGGGGTCTAAAGAAAAGATACAAGAACACCAGATCAAACTCTGATATATCATTATCCTCACCAACATAATTCAGAATTTTCACAAACGTAAATAGATTTTAACTATCAACAGAGCTTGTAAATGAACATAAAAACTCATCGCGATCCTAATGGGGTAACAGGTTCATATTTACATTAAAGCATGGATGTTTCACATGGGCAATGTTATTTATACATTCCCGTAAGAGACTCTAAAATGGATGTCTCCTCAACTTTTTGGTGCGTGATATCCCTTCTGCCTAAGTTACGCCTTGAGTCTGTTGTTATGCGCAAGCTGATAATAGTTGTCATAAAGCTCAACAACTCACTGCCGTAAAACAACCTCCTTCACGCATCATTACCATGACAGCCTTTCAAGGCCCTTCAACTCTTGACCTGCCCTTGTCCCTCCCGTAATGTTCATCTCATCACTTACTTCAAAGCGTTGCCATCATTCGTAATACTGCCGGTCAAGCCTTGCGTATTGCCGTCTAGGTAATGCTTCCGTGTTCATTATTTAAAAACCTAGTGTCCACCAATCATCACACATCATCACGCACTCACTCTGCATGTGATGCGGAAGCGCAGTCACGGCGTCCATACTTCTCACGTGGTTCTCTAATCTAATCAGCTTGATTCCACCAATTACTGTCCATCTATCATCACGCGTTATCCCGCGATCACTCTGCACTTGATGCGGGAGTGAAGACTCCCACATCATGGCATCCATATTCCTCACATGGTGCTCTAAACCAATCAGCGTGATCCAACTTGTAACCATAGTGACCCATTTATATCCAAAACAATACTCACACTCGCAATGGACAATGAACCTGCTGCTAACGTTTGCTAATCTATTCTTACTGGCTACTCTCTCAATAATTGTTTATATCACAACATTGCTGAATGGCTTCCAGAATCGTGAACCTCACTTGGGCTATTTGATGACCGGCTTCATGCCAGTGTGTAGCCACTGTTGACTTCATGTTTTCATTCTGATGTTACTTTTATGTTCTGACATCCTGATTTTAACTTTGCGTTCCGTCTGACCCACATACATTTTGCCACACGGGCACATACTTGCATATACAACGTTCTTAGTGTCACATGTGCTAGAGTGCAATAATGGTATCTTGGTGCCTTTTGTGGGATGCACAATTTCATTACCTATGATACATTATTGCAGTGAATGCAGTTCTCGCTTCTATGCATGCCTTTAAAAGCATGTTTCTCTTTCTTTTTTCTTTTTTTAGATAAGTACTCTTTAATGTTCTTTGACCTTTGGAAGGCAAACGTGATTTTCTCATCGAACAAGGGTTTCGAATCTGGTTCCATCTGTATCAAAGCCCACTGTCTCTTGATGACATTTTTGACCTTGTTAGCTTGATTAGAGTATTTCAAAACACACACAGTTAGTGTCTTTTTGGTGAGTTGGTGTCTTTTTGGTGTCTTCCTTAGCTGTAAGTAAAGTTTCTCTATCCAAATTGACCATTTTAGCGATAGATTCTTCAATTATGTTTCCCGGGTATCCTCTTCTCATGTATCTCATGGCCTGTTTCTTGATCTTTTCTGACACATCTTGCGGGTTTGAAATAATGCGCTTTAATCTGATGTACTGTGACAAAGGCTGTTGTTTGTTTAAGGATTCCTGATGAAAACTCTTGAAATGCAAGCAGTTATTGCGATCTATCTCTTTAGTATACACATTTGTTTTAATTGTGTTGTTGTCAACAGATACTAATACATCCAGAACTGCTATTTGTCGTTTATCTATTTGATAAGTGAATTTGATCCGTTCATGACATGCGTTTAACCATATGATGTTGTCTTATAATGCATTCCTCTCCCCTTTCCAAATGATAAATATGTCGTCAATGCATCTTTTAAATAATACCAATCCTTCAAACCATTCTGGATTCTGCAAGATATGATCAAATTCAAACTTAGACATGAAAATGTTCGCATAGGACAGTGCCCCTGCAAATCCCATGAAAGTCCCATTATATTGAGCAAAAAACATGCTCTACCATTGAAAATAACTATGATATAGTGCGAAGTGCATCAGCTCTAACAGAAATACTTTGTTCACACTCTCCACGTTGTTTCTTAACAAGCACCATTCCATAGCTTCTAAACCTTCGTTATGAGGGATTGAGGTTTACAGAGCGGTAACGTCCACTGTGCATAACCACCTGTCTTCTATGTTCTTGATATCCACCATTTCTAACATTTAAAAAAAGCTGTAGTGTCCTTAATATAAGTCTCCCATTCTTGCACCAATGGTTGTAGGAACCAATCAAGATATTTTCCAATGGGTTCTGATATGGAACAGCATGCGGAGACTATTGGCCTGAATGATTGTGTCTTCGCATTTTTATGCACCTTGGGGAGCATATATAATTGAGGACTACTGGGATATTTAATGTCTAGATATTTATAGGTCTTCTCTGAAATCCATTTAATTTGTAATGCATGATCTAGGATATGTCTGAGTATTATTTGAAAGGAATCCGTGGGATCTTGCTCCACTTTCATGTATGTTCCTTCCTCATGCAAATGATTTCTGATGCTAGTTTCATAAAACTCTGTGTCCATGACAACTAAAGCACCTCCTTTATCTGCTTTTTGGAAGGTGAAGTCTTGGTTATCTATCAATCCTTGTAGAGTGCTCCATTCTTTTTTTTAGAAAAGTTACAGTGAGTGCCACTAGTAAAATTGATTTTGTTTATCTCCGTTTGAATCACCCTTTCAAACGCATCAATAGTTTTGTGTGACACTAGAGCACAAAATGTACTCTTAGCTCTGAATTCTTTGACTTCTTAAGATTCTCCAACATCTGTTGTGGGTTGTGTGATGCTAAAAAAATATTTTAATCTCAGAGATCGTAAAAACATGAAAATGGCTACTTCTGTTTCTTGTAAATTACTCTTGTATACTGGAACAAACAATGTTCCTTTATTGAGCAATGTCAGTTGTGCACTGGTGAGTTTTCTGCTTAAATATTCAACACTAAGTAGTCTTGGTCTTGCTGCTCGTGATGCGTTAGGGAGTGAAAACAGAGTGCACTAAGAAACAAAACTGTGACAATTTCAAAAATGACACTTTGAAAGTTGCCATTTTTTTGCACAAACCAACTGTGCCTTTCTGTATGTCGCCTGGGTCATAACACTGTGAATGATTCTCATGTTAAGGTTTGCATATTGCTTCCAGCCATTGAGACAAAAGAGACCTGTTTGTGAAGAGAGAGGTTCGACCTGACAGGATAATTCTAAGGAGCTGTGCTCTGTCTTGATTATACACTGCACAGAACTCTGCCTATGGCAAACACAAAGGAACCTGACACTGAGTTTGCCTTTGCCTTTGTTACCCTAAACAGATTGGAGCCAGGATCAGGAGAAATAGAAAAACTGAGCAGGACTGGTTGTGTGTGTAGGTCAGGGAATTACCCAACACAAAGGTTGGTAACAGGTAAAAAAGTGGGATCTTCAGAACATGTCATCAGAACACTTCCGGACCAGTGGAAAATTCTGAAGAAGGAAGACTGGACCTGCTTACCCTGAACCCAGCCTCTACAGACCGACTCAAGGAGTCAGTTTACTGACCGCATGTTTGTACTACAGGGACACAACAAGCTGCAAGATGCCTCCCTGCAAATGCCCAGCTGGTCAGCACAAACTGGACCTACCTGACCTTCATGAGCCCTACTCCTAGCCTTTGCTGAAGTGGGTTCTGATCCTCTAGAGGTGTCCCCCAGGCCCCGAATCATTGTCTGGCATCCAAGTTTACTCCTACCGAAGAAAAGGTGAAGACACAAATGTTTTGGGCTCCTCGCAATCACAAAGTGAGCTTTCCACATCGAGAATCGACCACCCACGATAACCACCAATACAAATATCTAGCAGGCCCTGCTCTTTGAGTCGACAGTGAGCACCTACAGCAACCACCAAAGCGAGTCTCCTGTGAGACCTGCTCTTTGTTTCGACAGTGACAGCCCGTGATGACCATGAATGTTAACCTCCAACAACATCTGGCTCTTCATGCTACAGCAGCGAACCTCTCCAACACCCAACCAACTCCTCTGACAACGTCCTCCTTGCTGTTCTCAGCAACATGACTGGCACTCTTCATGCAGACTTGAGAAGGCTACTCTTCAGCGGACAAACCTGATAACTGTATCCAACCCCTACTCCATCATGGCTGACATGCACTTGTGACTTTCACCCAGTCCAGTGTGACCAGATAACCGCAGCTGGTGCTTTGCACTTTTTGCCTGTATTTTCACCTAAAACTTTAAAAACTCATATCTCTGGTTCTACTGATTGGATTTCTTATATTATGGTGTCATTTCATTCATTGCAATTTACTTAAAATTGGTTTGGGATCTTTCTTGCACTCTGTTTTCACTTTATTACTGTTTGAGTGCTACAAAAATACTTTACACATTGTCTCTAAGTTAAGCCCGACTGCTTTTGTACCAAACTACTAAAAGGTTCAGCACATGCTTTTTTAGTTACTTATGTGGTTCACCATGACAAGGACTGTTTATTCATCATATCATCATATTAACTTAATTTCTGTTTGATGAACCAGAAAAGTGCACATTGCAAAGCCATTATAAATGCATAGAAAGATCATATATACAAGTCCCATCTCATTAACAATGTACATATATTAAAAATCAGTCATAAATCAGCAGTTGATAAAGTGCTGCCCCAAAACTAAGAGCAAAACCCTGGGACAAAAACCTCTAGAAGAGGAACCTTAAGAAAGTGCTCCAATACGGTCGCTATGTCCCCCGGATTATCTGTATTATTTTGGATAGGGACAGCTCAGCAACTCCCTGGGATAGCTAAAGAGATTATATCAATTATTGCAACCTTGTTCAATAAGTGTTAGAATAATAAATTAAAACATCAACATGACATAATAAGAGGCATTGCCAGCTCATTTAATCAATTTGTCACTTCTAAAATTCATTACCCCACCTAATATCATAATTTAATTGCGTGACACTCACTATCAGTCTTGTCTATATCACTTTCTAATGACCTACACAATAATCCAACTCAATTACCCCACTGCCACCCTCCCATCATGGCCATAAAATAAGCTATAATTTTCACAGCTGTATTTGCAGGTGCATATTATAGGTATTATGCATAGTATACATTGAAGCCCTTCTCTAGGGAGTTACCTTTAGTTTAACTGATCTAATTCTCCATGCCCACAACAAAAAATCTGGACACACTGAACACAATTAATTATTTTGTATCAGATCTGAGAATCCTCTATGCTTTCCAGTAATGTGCAATGCCCAGAAACTTGCAAACGGGGATAATCCATTTCCGGTGAAATGTAACATAAACTGGGCAAAAAACTGAAAATGTTCCAAGGATTTCTCAAGCTGAGGACAAAAGAGACAGTAAGATGTTAGAGGACTGTTTTTGTCCAATTTAGAGGTAGCAGAATATAATGGCAGAGTACCAATTCAAAACTTTACATACAGACGTTTTGCCTGTGCTGGCCGCATTCTGTCCAAAAAAGGCTCATAAAACAGTCCACTCTTCTGAAAAAAGAACTTCTCAGTTAAACTCCCCACTTTAAGGAATGTTTATTATTTGAGTGGGGCTCCCATCTCTCTCTCACCTGGTTACCCAGTTCCTTACAAAACATATTGAACAATTTAGGATAGCAAACTAGCCACTAACCACTCATTTCAGAATAGGTGGGAATGGCACATAAGGATAGCTATCCTAGATAGGCAATGGGAACATTTGAGAAGTTGGGTTGTTGGTTGACTGGGGTGTGATCCCTAGACAAGCAACAACCACAATCACTGGCAGGGTGAGCCACATAATGTGTCTAAATTAACCACTGCTTAACCCTGAGTAGCTTGGCACAAAAAGCCATCAGTCTTAACTTAGAGGCAATTTGTAAAGGAGTTTATGCAGCACACAAGTAAATTGTAATCAATTATTTGAGACACAAAATCCTATCAGTAGAACCAGAGTTATGAATTTTTAAAGCTTTTTAGTGAAAATTAGCACCTAAAAGATCAAAGCCCCAACCACGTATATATAGTCACGTTAGACCACGTCAATGTGAAAAATATGCTCGACCTGGATGAGGCACGGGTTGGATATAAAATGTGGATTGGGCCCAGGCGGTGCTTACTTTCGGACTTAGAAACATTTTCAAGACAAATGTTCTAGGATGGTAACTTCAGCTGGGCAAGGCTGCAGGGGATGTCCAAAGAGGGAACTTCGTCTTCGGGGAGCCTCTGGACAAATTTGCAGTGCAAATTTCTACATTCGGACATTTTTGTAACCCGAAAATCTCCAGTAGGATGAGGCAGGAGGCTGTAGCCAAAGACAATACTAGGATGTTGGCTACCCCTTTGGCACAGGACCACTGAACAGGATTTGCTGTTGTGGAGAAGAACGTAGCGAGAGTAGTCACAAAGTCAGGCTGACCGGTGATGCACCTTGGGTGGATCGACAAGCAGGTTGGTACCGGTCTTCCTGGGGTTGTCAGAGCAGGTTTTAGGTAAAAAACAAATGTAAGTCCCAAGTTTTGGAATTGGGCTGTCTGGGCACTGTTAGTTCCATATCCAAGGGTCCAGGACTGGTGGGACACCACAGTCTGGTTCAAGATTCACTCAGGCTAAGTCACGGTGCGGGTTCAGATGGTGGGAGCCTTTTATGTCCCCTTTGGCTCTGAATAAGAGACCAGAAATCTAGCCCTTGGAGTCACTCTAGTAGTCCTGAGTTAAAGTGAAGAAGCAGGGCTCAAATAGCAGACTGATGGTTCAAGGCAGGCTGGAGGCAGAAAAGGGGTCCTTCCAGGCACAGCAAAGCAGTCTTGTGGAATAAATAGCAGGCTGCAGCAGCAGGCAGTCCTCTGACGGTCCTTGTGCAAGTCTAGAGAGTGAACTGAAAACTGGGACTGAGGGCCATATTTTTATACTCAATGCCTTCTTTGAAGTTGGGCGAAGTTTCTAGATGTTTTCCTTTGAAGTGATTGGAATTTCCTGACTCCCCTACTCTGGCTCTAAGCTAGCTGAAAAGACAATGTAGAGGTAACACATTCTTTGTGTGAAGGCAGAGCACAGCCTATTCAGTTGTAAGTGGGGCTGTGTCTAGCTCTGCCCTTCACCCTGCCAGCAGCTTGGCCATTCAGGCACTCATAATCCCTCTATTGTGTGACTGTGTGGGAGGAATTCACAAAGTCTACCTTCCAGTTACATCGAGTTATGTGACCTCAGGCTGCAGGCACAAAAAGGCAAGGGGCAGGAAAATGTCAACTTTGCCAAGGGGGAGAATGTCTGCATTGTCAGCAATTCTCCCCCATTTGTTTGTTGTAACGCTTTTCGCCCCAAGTGGGATGGGTATGCCCAGACGTGGGTCCCGTGCTCACTACGCCACTGGAGTCAAGCTATCCTGGCTGATGACGGCTGATAGCCAGAAACCGGTCCTAGGATGCTTGATTCCGGTCCAGGGAAGACATGGCTTGGCAGTTCGGGCTGGACTGTTCCCATGAGGCACAGGGTCAAGACTGATTTGCATATGGCCATGTCTGAACTGGGGTGGCGTAGTGGGCAAAAGAACGATGGATTTAACCCAGATCTCTTGACTGGGGGAGAATGTCTGCATTGTCAGCATTCCGTCCATCATTTGTTTGTTGTAAAACTTTGCCAAAAGCGGCATTTTCAAAATTGTAAGTTAAAATCAGCCTTTACCATTAAAGAAGATTTTAATTACAATTTCCAAGACATCAAACATGTAATCAGCATCTGTCCCCAATCAAAGGTCAGGACTTATGAAATCTAATAAGGCAACCCAATGTTATCCTAGGGAACAGGTAAGCTTCACAGTAGTGAAAAACAAATGTAGATGTTTTTCACTACCAGGATATGTAAAACTTTAAAAGTACATGTCCAACCTCTAATTACAATGCAGCCTCAGGGGTGACATATGCAATAAACTGGAGTTTAATACTTGGCAAGGGGGTTATATTGCCTAGTCGAATTGATGGTTTAAAACTGCATTCAGACTTCAATGGCAGACTTGGGACAGAGTTTAAGGGCTGGCACAATATGTGCTGCAGACCCACTAGTAGCATTTAACTTGCAGTCCCTGGGTGTATGGTATACCTCTGTACAAGGGACTATTAAGTAAATATAATATGCCAACCAGTAAACCAATTTAACCACGTTTAAAGGGGAGAACACAAGCACATTAGCATTAGTTAGCAGTGGGTGCACAGAGTCCTAATAAAAAAAAAAAAAAAATCAGCAAAACTTGGAGGGCAAAAGCTAAAAAGTTTCGGGGTGACTCAACAAAGAAGGTCAGATCCAACTGAAGAATTATGGCGAGAGATCACTAAAATACACCAGAGCAACCCCCAAAAGGAAATAATTGGACACACTGTTGTACCCGTGGTACCTAGCGTCTGCTTCAATTTATAGCTCTATATTAGAAGAAGAAGAGCAACCCCTACAGCTCTCTGTTTTAATAGACTTTGGCAGACTCTAGTTATGGAACACATTATGTATAAGAGCACCCACTCGGAAAATACATTGACAACTAAGTGGAAGCCTCAAATTGACTATCTGATCGCAGACCGTCCTGTTGCACAACACATGCTGGGTTTTCCCATAGCTTTACTCTGGGAGTACACTGGGATTGTGACCATGGGTGGTGAAAGGACTAGCTGGCTAGCTGACGGACCATGAATGGTGAGCTACAATAAGCGTGGCCTCCCCAGTGAGATATCCACTAGTGGAGGGTATGTGACTGTGCCATTAGTTCACAGAAGCAGCCGAGCTAGCTCTCAGTATAGCATGCTGTTGTGGGTTGGGTCTCTGCCTGTGCCTCTCCCCTTCACTCCACCTAAACTCCCCTCGCTTATTGAGTGGATAGATTTAATTTGCCTCTCATGATCTCCTGTGATAACCTGGTCCTAGTGGACCCTCTTGCGTGAGCAACTTGAGTGATTAGACTAGAGTGGACTAACGTCAGGAGCTTGGAGGTGGAGCAGAGAATGCGGAGAATGGGAGAATGGGAGAAGGACATCTGTATATCTGGCTACTGGACATTGTTGGACACTGGCAGGTAATTGGCTGGTGCCCTGATGAAGCTGCACGGCATGGACGTAGGGAAGCAGAGGCCCGGGAGTAGTGTGTAGAGTGGTCCTGGTTCTTCCCCCGGCCTACCAGATCACTGTGGATTTATTTGCCTAGCTACTCACTTGTTGCCTGGATGTCTGCTATCTTGTGTATCCTGAGTATTTGCCTGTTGCTCAACAGTTGACCCTGGAGCAGGGAGGCAGAGACTGTAGGACACAGCTAATATTGTTTGTAAGTAAGTTTGTATGTGAATACCTGATGCCTAGCCTGCCACGTTGAAAACGGTTGTGCGACGTAGGTGGGTAACATGACGGGGAGTGTAGGGCTTGAGAGCTTGAGCACTGTCTTCCTTGAGCCCCATCCTCTTTTTTCCTCTCACCAATTGTTTGTGGCAGAGGAATAGAGGAGTAGAGTAATAATTGAGAAGTTCACCCTTTGGAAATTCTGGGACTTGTGGTGTCTTTTAATGAACAATACTGAGTAATTTGTGAACAGTCAAATTTTCAGCCTTATTATTGCGTGTTACTTAAATTATTAATTTACAGAAGGACTTAATATTGGATTAGTGATTGATTTGATTTGATTGGTTTTTATCTAATTGGTTTTGACAAGGAGTTGAAATGGTTGTCACTAGAAAAATGGGCACATTAAAGGATAATAAAGAATTTCTCAGAGTGAGCTACGAACTCTCCACTCGAGAGCAGTAAAAAAAAGAGATTTTGGAAATAAATGTGGTCCCATAAGAATAAGAAAGACCTCAATTTGGCACTCTATAACAATGATCGTGAAAAGTAACAATGCTGAGAATAAATAGGTTTATCTAGGGGCTCAAGGCAGTATAGTATTTCACAATCTAATGGAAGTCTATAAAGGTAAAAAAGCACTTCACGAAGTCATGGAGGGTATGGAAGAGCTAAAGCCCGATAGTGAACACTTGAAGCAGTTGAATTGTAATCTGACCAAAACTATCAGACACCAAGAAGATGTTATGTTATAAAATCAAACCTGATTTGGAAGAAGAGTGTGTTTAGAATAAAGAGTATAACTTGTCCAAGTGCAAGAGTTTCATAAATCAACAGGTTGACATACAAGTACAGGTACAAGTACATTGTGCCAGGAATAATGATTAGTCTTGGAGTATAAGTAACTCACCTGTGCCCTTGGTTAGGAACTTAGAGCTAGGGACTGGAATAAAGCTTCAGGAAGTTGCCAGGGATGTCCATGATGAGTTTATTGTGGTGAGTGATACGTCTATGGTCACGGGCATAAATATGGGAATAATTGGCCAGTATGAAATGCCATTGTGCTCTATGTTATCAGAGAATATCCAACAGTGGGAAAGATTATCTAGCTTATCAAAGTGAAGGAGGTAAATCCTATCTTGAGGAAAACTGGTAGGCAAGGTAATCAAAGAAAATTCTCTCTTCCTTTTCTGAGTGACTTGTCCGCTAAGCAAGAGGGAGAAGATTTTGTTCCAAAACATGACAGGAGAGAGATCCGGAGACTCAAGAGGGAGAAATTGCCTTGCTACATGATAAATAACTGCAAGGGGGTGCAGTGACAATTAACACCAAATTGCTGCACTCAATGATCAATACATTGGAATCTATGCTGGCAATGCTTGCTCATGACATTGACAATAGCTGACAAACAACTAGAATAATGCTACAACATCTCGTAAATCTAAAAGCTTTGCATCAACTGCTGAATAATAATGAGGCTGCTATTCAGGTACAGCAACGAGAGGGTGAAGGTTACACTCACTGCCAGAGAGAACCACAAGATCTTGAATTGGAAGTAGGAGGAAATGCTCCGAATCACCTTCAAAACTCTGATAAACATAATTCCCAAGCAGGGTCAGGTTTAGGGCAGTGCGACCGGTGCGTCTGCACTCAACGCTGACCTGGGGAGTACCTTGTAGGTCCAGATTTCAGGCAACAATAAACATGTCAAGATAACTCTTGTTATTAATGTTCCTGCTAAAGAGAGGGGTTGGAGCTTTGTCAAGGGGCAGTTTTGGCTCACCATATAGTAGTACAGAGGGTTAATATGCCTGATGCAAAGAACATCTGTATTTAAAGTCGATTAGTAAAGCCAGCCTTTACCAGTGCTTTAAAACAAAGGAAATGTATGCGAGAGGTGGGCTTTGGAGAGATGAGGTGCCCTTTCACTGGGTGGTAGCGAGGGAATCTGAGGAGGAGGTCATGGGGAGGGGCGGTAAAAAAGATTGCAGCACCAGGTGCCACAAGCGCTAAAGCTGGCCCTGTGCCCAAGTGGGAGGGTTAAGGGAAAGGCACCCTCCCCCGATCTGTGCCCAAGCAGAGGCTAAAGCTAAACTTAAAACATGAGCTCCTTGGAGAATCAACTATATAGGACATTGTGTAAAAGGTCATAGAGGAAGTTATCAAAGCTCTTAAGCAATGATGGATTGATATGTTGTATGTCTTGGAAAATTACTGGCTTAAGAAGGAATTGGCAGTCGTTTGTTAAGGATCATGGGTCTGGATCGCCAGGGGGACCTAGCAGGGGTGTTGAGCCATTCAAACTCGGACCATGGGCGTTGGGTGCAGAGTGGTGACGACTCACAGATGCCCTCACTAGGGTATGGTGCACTCTGCCTTAGGGCTGTAAGGCCTGTTAGAGGGGTGACTTACCCATGCCACAGGCAGTGTTGGTGGGCATGGAGCACAGGGGTGAGTGCCATGTCGACTCCTCTGTTTGGTCTGCACCAAAACATCCAGTTTGCATTGGCAGGGAGATTGTGTCAAGGTGAGGGGTCTCTGAGGAAGGCATTATTACATGCTGTAGCCCCCAGATGCCCTCTTTGGTAACCAGGCCCTTGGTACCATGGATACCCGATTTCAGGTCTACGCCCCGTGTGGTCCCCAAAGGTGAGCAGAGGGACCAGCTGGACATCACACATTGTTTCCTTCCTCATCTCCCCGTTATGTTCCCATCCCTCCCTCTATCGATCTTGTTTTTCTATGTTTATTGAATGCATAAGCATCGGATCTAACTGTAATGTAACGGTAACTGATGTAACGCTGTAACACGTCTTAATCCTCATGTAAAGTGCTCTGATACCTTCGGGCCGAGCCTAGACTTCCCCGTCTCCTCGCTGTGTCTCCTGCCCCCTCCCCCACCTCTTCCCTCCTTCATTCTTTGCTTGCCTCCCCTATTCCTTTCCTCTCTCCCCAGAATCTCTTTCCCCCTGCCTGCTTTGTTTATCCTTGTGCCTATACTCCGCTCAATCTCCCTCCCCCTTACCCTTCTGCACACCATGTAACTCGTAATTGACGTACCTTCTGTAACAATGTGTAACTTGCAACCTATGTAACCCTACCAGCCTGACTCCCTAAAATAGCCCCCTCAAGTATGCCCTTGTCCAAAGCACAACTACTCCCCTTGTTGGGGATGGATCCAGAATCTTTGCCCTGGAGTCTCAGAGACCCTTCTGAGAGAGTCCACAGTGACAAGGGAGTCTCACATAGTGGACTTGGATTGATCCCTTATCACTGGGAACCATCTCCTACCCTCCCTGAAGTCTGACACTGTGTTCACGCTGGGTTTTTCTACCCCCTCCCCCTCCTCCTCCCGCCTTCTTTCTTCTAAATGTGCCCATGACCACAGCACTCCTCTCCCCTTGTTGGGGAGGGATCCAGCATCTATGTCCCGGAGTCTCAGCGACCCCGCTACGGGAGTCCACCGCGACAAGGGAATCACACAAAATGGAAGACTAGGAATGAGCCCTTTAACGCGGGGAGCCGGCTCCCAACCAGCCGGACATCAGACACAGTTACTTCCTTGTCTCCTCGCTGTGTCTCCTATCCCCTCCCCCACCTCTTCCCTCCTTCATTCTTTGCTTGCCTCCCCTATTCCTTTCCTCTCTCCCCTGAATCTCTCTCCCCCTGCCTGCTTTGTTTTTCCTTTTGCCAATTCTCTGCTTAATCTCCCTCCCGTCACCCTTTTACATTACCCCCTTACCCTTCTACACGCCATGAACCAACGGATCTAACTTGTAATTGATGTACCTTCTGTAACAATGTGTAACTTTTAACTTATGTAACTCTCCTCATGTAAAGCGCTCTGATACCTCCGGGTCTAGCCAGCGCTATATAAAACTGAAGTAAATAAATAAGAAAATTGACATTACTGTTGTTACCTTACAGGAAACTTGAGAGTCATGATTTTATGATGAATAATTTTATTACCTATACTGTTAATGCTGTCAAAGGGCAATATGGTAGGATATCTGGTGGTATCCTAACATCAGTATCCATGAAGAGGGATAGAGAGTCTAGGAGGATTTGTAAAGAATTTAAAGACTTTTTAACAGTCCTATTAACAATTGTTAATCGGGAGATCCCTCATAAGCCCAGTGGAGCTCATGATGTTATTATTATAAATACATATTTTCAGCTGAATAAGCGTCATGATAATCAAGTCCAGCAAATGGCACTCCTTTAGGATAAGATATATGTAACATATCCACAGTGCACAATGTTGCTATTTGGTTATTTCTGTGCACAAATCTCTGATCCTGATCTGCATGATGAACTTCAAGCAGAAAGGGAGGTGAGTTTAAATAATCCGACTCAATCACTAATAAATAAAACTAGTGATTCTGAAGAGAGTAAAATGGTGAATATATTAAATTAATTCTGTTTGATAGCTATTCATCGAAGATGTAAAGGTGATCAACCGAGTAAGCTTACATTGGACAATGACAGAATTTCCTGCCTGATTGATTATGCAATAATATCTCTGTAGAAGTTCTGTTTACTTAGTGATTTGGTCAAAGGGGAATTGGCTGGTAGATCATCGGCTTCTTTTATTAACACTTGACTGCGTGTTCCATATACAGTATATCAGTGCTTGCTCAGACTACTACTTCACAACCCTAACTTGAAGCTGAGTGGAAGATTCACAATGCTAGGCCTCATAGTGGCTAAGAGACACATAGCTATAAGCTAGCTGGGGGTGAAACTCCCTACAAGGGAGGCTTTGGAAAGAGACTTTTTAGACTGGGCAGCAGCAGAGGAGACACATATAAGGAAAACACGTAGGGATGCCAAGGTGGCCAATATCCTGCTCTCCTGGGCCAAAAAGGCCCAGGCGCTCTTGGAGCCTGAGGAGGATGGCCAGTTCGCCATGGAGACCCAGTCCATGCAGGTTAGAGGGACGTCTCAATTGTACAACTCACCGGGGACAATGGTTACGGATTTAAACACTCAATGCACGTTGGGAACATGTGTCAGCGGTTTCACAGCAAAGAAGTCCTTAAATAAATATTGCATACCGATTGTTTTAATGGAAGCTTAGGGGAGAGGGAGTTGGGGAGGGGGGATTTTTTTATATTTATATTTGAAGTTGCATTGATTCTATTTCTGTGGGGGCTTTCAATTGCCAACACCTAATATATTCTAGTCGGAGTACTGCCTGACCAGATCATATGGATACGGTCCACCATTGTGTTGAAGGTAGTAAGAATGTAGTAAGAATGCCTGATTTTATTGCCCAATATATGGATGTGACCGCTGTCGGTCTGATGTTGGGCGACTATTATACTGCGAACCATGATATAATGTCACTTGAATCCTCAATAAAGAACTATATTAAAAAAAGAGAAAGAGATCTCTGGTGGAACTCAAGCCATATTTAGTGTAAGAATGGCCAAAGTGTTATATAGACATTGAAAATTAAGAACAAAGTAAAACAAATGCTCTATACTGCAGAAGTCAGCTAATAAAACAATGCCGAAATATAAGAATTTGATAACTGATATCTGCCAACTGCCATTTATGCCTAGAAATACTAACAAAAAGACAAAGGCCAAATCGTGGTCTGAGGGAGAAAAATTAAAAGCTAAGACAGCTTTGAATAATTAAATAAGGGAGACATATAAACCTAATTCTGTAGCTAGAAATAAGCTGATTAAGATGTATTGGAGAGATTTCAGATGGGAAATAAGAAAGGTTGATTGGAAAGAGAAGAATAGTTTGTGGACGGAAGTCATTACAGCCCTTCGTAGTGGAAGAGTGGAAGCACTAGGGGGCAGAAAGAAATTTGAGGCCTGTCTAGAAGACATAGAACAGTGGGTTAAATATATTACAGACCTTAATGGTCATAAAAACAAAAGTAACAAAACAAATGAATTGCAGAGATACCTGGCTAACTGTCAGGGGAAACATAAATTCAAGTAGGGTCAAGAAGAATCTAATACCCTCAATAAAAGAGGTGGCAGCTGTAATAAAGAACTTAAAGAGTTCTCATGCCCAAGGCCCCAATGGGCAGTCAGCAGATATATTAAAATCAGAACCCGACCTCCAGGCATGAGTCCTAACCCCTCTCATTCTTAATGTAGCTTGCGGGGAAAGAATACTAGATTCCTGGCAGGATAGTACTCATGTCCCAATCTTTTAAAAAGGATCACAAGAAATACCTAAGCATTACAGAATGATAACACTACTGGACATTCCAAGTAAAATGTATACAAAACATCTGATATAAGCCCTAGAAGTGTGGGTTGAAAAAGAAGATATCCTTCTAAAAGTCCAGTTGGGTTTCAGAGGAAACCACTCAACTGTTGATGAGTGCTTTTAATTAAACCTAATAATGGAAGACTGTGTCCTGAAACCATCTATGTAGTGACTTATCTACTGCTTTTGATATAATCAATAGAGCAAAACATTGGAAAAAAAGTTGATTGTCAAACTACATGGTTTTTTTTTTAACACAAGTAGAACTGGGGAACAATGCAGCTCCACCACAGTGGACTTTCTGGATGTCCGCATCACGGTTGGACACAATGGTTTGGAAACCTCAGTGTTCAGAAAGCCCACTGCTGCAACACAATACTCCATGCCAATAGTTTTCACCCAGCACCACTCATCAGAAGTATGAAGCATTCCCATTGGGGAATTATACAGAGCCAAAAGAATCTGTAGCAGCCTTGAATCTTATACTGCTACAGAAAATGAAATGCTTAAAAGGTTCAAGCAAAGAGGATATTCTGATAATATCCTAAACACAGCCTGCAAAAGAACCAGATGCATAAACAGGGAAAAAGCACTGATTGATCCTACTAAAACCAGCATGAAAAGAATGAACACCACAGATATACCCAGGTTTATAACCACATTCAACTGGGAAGACCAAAAGGTGCATCAGATCATGTCACAACATTGGCATCTTCTGAGAGAAGACCCAATCATAGGCTCACTAATCCCTAGATGCCCTATGATCACCTATATGAAGTCAAAGGCGATGAGAGACTATCTAGTCAAAAGTGATTTTGAAAGAAAAGTTAGACCCAAACCTGGTTGATGAAATATGATAGCTTAAGAAAGTGGTTTAAGTGTAAAGTATGTAGGAACGGTGAGAATCGAACTTGCATAGAAACACCTTTCAACAAAGCCATCAAAATAAGGGGCAATCTGACATGCAAATCAGATTATGTTGTATATATTCATTTGTGTCCCTGCAAGAAAATCTATGTGGGTAGCACCACATTGCCGGCACACAAAAGAATATTACAGCATATCCGTGCCATCATACACAAACATCGTAGTTACCCTGCTGCCGGCCATTTTGAAAAAATCCATCATATTGATCCCACAGCCCTGAGATATAGCTGTGTGGCACAAATACCTAAAAAGAAAAGAGGAGGGGACAGGGAAAAAGAACTGTGAAAACTTGAAACCTGGTTCATTTTAGAACTAGACAGCAATGAACCGGTGGGTCTTAATATAGATGAAGAATTACACACCTGTCTTTGAGAAAAAAATATGTAAATACTTTTGTTGTTTTGGATTAATTTCACACTAGTGCACTTTCTGATATGTGAAATAGATACACTACATGAGTGCCGATTAGGATCCTGGAAAAAATTTCACCAACCGAATTGAATCTGGACTTTTTTCCGTACAAATGGTAAAAGCGCCGTACAAACTGCCAAGTACGATTCGTATGGGAAAAAGTCCATACAAATCGCATTGGGAAAATTCCCCCACACGTCCTCGGGTCGGGAAAAGTCTCCGACACGTCCCCGGACATTTTTACGTACAAATGGGAAAACTGAAGTCCAAATGCGCAAGTACGATCCGTCCCATCCGTCCGATTGTACAACCGTATGGAAAAAAGACCGTCCGGAGCGAACTCCCATAGCAACCATGGAGATGTCCAAACAAGTGCCCGGTACGCGCCGTACCCCCCCCGCCCCTCGTATGTTCGCGCCGTACCCCCAGCCCCCCCACGGATGGGCGCGCCGTACCCCCCCAGCCCCCCGTATGTACGGAGCGTACCCCCCAGTCCCCCGTATGTACGGAGCGTACCCCCGTACCCCCCAGCCCCCCGTATGTACGGAGTGTACCCCCACCCCCATATGTACGGTGCGGACCCCCAGCGCGTACATACGGGGTTGGGGGTACGCTTTGTACATACGGGGGGCTGGGGGGTACGGGGGTACGCTCTGTACATACGGGGGTGGGGGTACGCTCCGTACATATGGGGGGCTGGGGGGTACGGGGGTACGCTCCGTACATACGGGGGTGGGGGTACGCTCCGTACATATGGGGGGCTGGGGGGTACGGGGGTACGCTCCGTACATACGGGGGTGGGGGGGTGCGGGGTATGCTCCGTACCTACGGGGGATGGGGGTACGCTCCGTACATACGGGGGGCTGGGGGGTACGCTCCGTACATACGGGGGGCTGGGGGGTATGGCGTGCCCATCCGCGGGGGGGCTGGGGGTACGGCGCGAACATACGGGGGGCAGGGGGGGTACGGCGCGTACCGGGCCCCCTAATCAGCTCGCATCGCTGCGTACTTAGCTTTTCCGGCACTTTTTAGGTGCCGTAAAAATTTTCCCATCCGGACTGCAGTCGGTGCGAATCGTAATTGCTGGTACGTAAAAACATGCCTAACTCCGTCCGGACGTCACGTCCGCGGTGTCCCGGATCACATTTGTATGTATTTTTCTGTCGGTTGGTCTTTTTTCCGATTCGTACGGAAATGGTGTTTCCGTACGAATCGTAATTGCATGTTTGTAAAGTTTTACAACCCGGTACGAGTCGGACGGAGAAAAAGCTCCAACCCACGGTTTGTACCGGGTTTTTCCAGGATCCTAATCGGCCCCATGGTGTACATGGGGCACTTGCCCAAAATTTCTTTTGAAAATTAAATGTATATGAGGTTGGGAGGTTTGTGAATAGTCCCAGGCCCCTTGTTCATGGTATTGAGGATCTTGAACCAACTGTGGTTTAAACACTGAATATTTGAACTATTGATAGCATTATGATTAACAAATATGAAATATAGTACCACTAAAACAAGGGACAATGTGTAGGTCATTTTTTTTTTTTAATTAGAACAAAATATTTTTGTTGTATCCATTTGAGTTTCTTAAATTTAAATATTGAATTTCTCAAATGCATTGCTATGGAGATGTTAATATTTATAATATTCCTCCCTGTAAACACAGCAAGTATTTAACATAGTTTATGCCAATGTATGTGCACACTTTGAATTGGATATGTTTTCTATGTCCATTGCACCTTTTGTTTATGTTTATCACTTGTATTTACCACTATATAAGTTCTCAAAAAAAATGAGCTTTCTGTCATGATCAAGGCTGCTGTGAGCAGTTGAAACGCGTAGACAGTCACTCTGCACACTCTAAAATAAACATTTGCTGAACAATTTGCTGTGGAGTTTGTCTGTATCCTCTGTTCACAAGTTGGGATACATTTGTTGCAAACATATTGAAAACAGTTCAATACAAGTCAGTTTAAAAAAAAACTGCAATAGTTCAAAATGTGTAGAAGCATGCAGAAAGACTCTAGCTTTTCTCTATCTAAGGAGTGCAAAAAATGTATATTGCAAGCTATTAAAATAGAGCTGAAGAAAGAAAGGCAATGTTCCATTTGTTGCTTTAAACAGCTGATTTAATCATGTTCTATGACCTGATCTGCTTTTAACCTCAGCTGCTTCTTCTGGCAGCAGGTACTGTGATGTCAGAACTCAACTGTAATAACCTTATAATAGTTGAGTTCTGACGTCCTTTTTTTATAATCAGCGACTCGCCGTTTGTAAACAAAAGCGTGACAGCCGTTTATACAGGGATTACAGAATCCCATGCATCATAATAATAATAATAACTTTTTAGGCAGCACTTCAAGCGCCACATCTGCCGGTCCTCAGCACAGTTGCTATGCAACTATTACACAATTTAGTGCTACTCAACTTTAAGCTACAATCAGGTTTATAATATGCACGTGAATTCAGAAACATATCATTTATGGAAAAATGACACAACATTGTGAGCCTGTCAATTATAGGTCATAATTGACTGTGATGGCTCCTAGGGAAGACTTCATTAACATTATTCACAAGTGTGTAATTTTTTATCACACAATTCCAACCTGTTTCAACAAAGAGCATTCAAACAGCTAAAACGCAGCAGTAAAGCCCTGGGAGTACAGGGAAAAAATGAGGGAAAACATGACTTCCTTTTCTTAGTGCAGTAACCAATCAGCCTACTTAAAAAAAAAACACCGGGAAATGTTTTTCTTCAGGTTGTCTTCAACTAAGCACATACACAAAGGGCAGCGTCCGAAGAACACTGGATAACCACCTGTTACGCTTTACTTATCCGGCTCGACATCAACTACCTCTACTGTTCTATTATTAATTATGCTGCTCCACTGCCTCGAAATGACTTCTAGGTGACACTGTAGCACTTTATCAAACTCTGTAAATAAAATAATAAATGAGGACCATACGGGGCTAGCAGAAAAAAGGGTATCTAAAGTCTACATTTCAATGCATAGCTGTTAACTAGCCATGTGCTTAATGATGTTATCTGCAGACACAGACATGGTTAAAATGTACCCTCTTGTCATGGGCATTACATGCGCATTTGCAGACAATGTCCACGCCTATGCATTAACAGACAATGCTGCTGATCCTTGTTAAAATATCACTACAAACACTTCTGAAAGTATGGAAAAATCAATGAACCGTTTTGAAAAATACAGCATTTAATCAGCAAATGACTGTGAATGAAAGAAAACAGCCTGCTTTAATTATCAATGAGTCATACACTGCACAGGTCTGCCAGAGTCCAGACTGCAGTCCAACTCATTATTTCACATACATGGAACCACGTGGGTACACCATGGCTAGAGGGCTTATTTTAATGGACCTTAAAAAATGTTAAGCAGGTGAACTGGGCTAGAAAATGTGGCACTCTACAAGCTCCAATCAAAAGGTGTGGTGGTGTGGCGCTAAAGAATAAAACGAGTCATTACCTTCACAGAATCCACTGAAGCAGTAATCCGAAGGAAAATTTTTTATGATTCACTACAGATGGCAAACTCGTGTATCAGAAATTGAGCCCTGCAAACTCTCTAATTTGTTCAAGATGGCGAGGTGCAAGGTCCTGATTCTGTAGTCTGGGTTACAGTTGTTAACCATTCCGGAAAAAGAGAATTAACCACACTGGTAAGATTTACAAAATCACAATCTACAGATGTTTGAAATAGTTATCATAATAAAGGCATAATATGTGGTTGTTAGCTCGTAACATACAATAAATTTCACTAAATGAATTGAAGATGATGACTGACTAGAAAAAAGGCATGCAGTGCAAGCGACATTGCAATTGCCAATAACAGACCAGAGAATCATAGACCTGCAGTGTTGGGTCATCACATCCAAGCCCTGCTGTGGAACAGGAACCCATGCAGCAGTGAAATGCTCATTGGCTTAGAAAGAGCGCGTGAGAAACCGGACATTGATAAAATGCCAAACACTGTCCCCGGATGACTGTTCATTTGGTTATCCTCGATATTATGCATGAAGTTATGTGTATGTAGATTTGGATCATTGCCTTTTGTACTATTGTTTAATAGCGTGCAGAGTTCATACCTTTTTTTTTTATTGCCCTTAGTGAATTGGGTGGATTTATGAAAGAAGGGGAATGAACAAAAACATCAGCTTTTACTGGGCACTACACTGACCGTTGGCCAAAACTCATATATTTGCCTTCTGCTGAATACTATCCATCCACGTCACATCTGCAATTTACAAACTGAAATGACAGTGTCACTTTGCATTTTCTGGCTATGTAGCTTCAATTTCGAATGGTTTGCCAATAAAGTAAAAGGCATAAATTAAACATTGCCAAAGCCAGGAATCCTGTCTTTCTGTAAAGGCAAGTTTTTGGAAGAGTTTAGTGACTTTGTCCCCAGCTGTCCCATAATCCCATTACAAAAACCCATCTTGCGACAAAACAATATGGAACTGGAAGAAGAGCCCCTTTGCTGAAAATTATTTGCAAAATCAGCAGTTTTATAAACAGCCTGCACTTTACAAAAGTGCCAGTGAAATTCAAAGAATGCAAGCCTTCCTTTTATTGACCCAGCATTGACCGCTGAGCCAAATAAAAGGAGGGGTCAGCGAGCAGGTGATGTGTTTGTCTACTTACCTGCCTGCTGCTGAGTCGGATCCCCCTGCCTTGGGGTGCCTGGAGCTGAAGACAGATGAAGACCAGAAGAAGACAGAGGGAAGAAGGAAGAGAAAAGATGAAAGAGAAGAAGGAAAAGAGAACACTGCTGCTGCTCGATCTAGGAACACTAATGGGACAATGAAATCATACTAAAATTCCATGGCCTTGATAGACAACCCGGCCAAACAAAGGCAACCATGACAACATATGAAATCCATGGCTTAAGGGGTGGACTCTAAATCCATGTTGATGACCTGAGATTATCTAGACAGTTAAATCAGTCAGTAGTCAGGCATAACATAGGGCTACAGAGGCTAAAACGTATTATAGAACTTTGAAAGGTCAGCTAGAAAAAAGACTTTTCAGCTTCCTAACCATCTGCAGACAAAGACTTGATCAACAATAGAATATTCGACTAAATACCTAAATCTAATATGTGAGGCAACTACCTCGAAACACGTGTCCAGGGATGGCTAATGCGACACATACTTTTTCATACACATCGTAGCATAGGCGTACTCGCCGTCGCTACTACATCGACCACAGTTCCTTGGGGCAACTTGCTGGTGTGACGAGCAGTGTGCGGCCAATTAAACTTGATATATTACGGCTCCCCTGAGCCAGCGGACTGACGAGTCTTGGACCAGCACCTGCGCGCCATGAGAGGTACTCTACCTGTTTTTAATTTTTGGCAGTCCACGCGGCACCCCTTTACACTTACCTGCTCCCTGCTGACGAGAGGCAACTACCTCGAAACACGTGTCCAGGGATGGCTAATGCGACACATACTTTTTCATACACATCGTAGCATAGGCGTACTCGCCGTCGCTACTACATCGACCACAGTTCCTTGGGGCAACTTGCTGGTGTGACGAGCAGTGTGCGGCCAATTAAACTTGATATATTACGGCTCCCCTGAGCCAGCGGACTGACGAGTCTTGGACCAGCACCTGCACGCCATGAGAGGTACTCTACCTGTTTTTAATTTTTGGCAGTCCACGCGGCACCCCATTACACTTACCTGCTCCCTGCTGACGAGAGGCAACTACCTCGAAACACGTGTCCAGGGATGGCTAATGCGACACATACTTTTTCATACACATCGTAGCATAGGCGTACTCGCCGTCGCTACTACATCGACCACAGTTCCTTGGGGCAACTTGCTGGTGTGACGAGCAGTGTGCGGCCAATTAAACTTAATATATTACGGCTCCCCTGAGCCAGCGGACTGACGAGTCTTGGACCAGCACCTGCGCGCCATGAGAGGTACTCTACCTGTTTTTAATTTTTGGCAGTCCACGTGGCACCCCTTTACACTTACCTGCTCCCTGCTGACGAGAGGCAACTACCTCGAAACACGTGTCCAGGGATGGCTAATGCGACACATACTTTTTCATACACATCGTAGCATAGGCGTACTCGCCGTCGCTACTACATCGACCACAGTTCCTTGGGGCAACTTGCTGGTGTGACGAGCAGTGTGCGGCCAATTAAACTTGATATGTGACGCAATCTGATTTACTCATACCGTAATATTTACTTACAGGTATCATACACCCTCACAACGTACTTTCAAGAATAAATGCACAAGCTCTTTCAGTCTTCATAACCTTAAACCCCTAGACCCAAATAAGTTTGCCAGATTTAATTACAATATTCGGCAAAAGTGTATAGTGGTGAAAAATGGAACACAACCACATTGCATTACTTTTTCTCCTAGTTACATAAATATGTTGCACCATGGGAAAATAGGACAAACTAATTTTAGACTTTGTGTGCTCTCTGCAGCTGAAGGAATGGAAAACAATATTTCACATTTAAAAAAACATAAAGTAGAGTTATTCCGAAATAATCACTATTGAGCAAGCAGCAGAAACAATGTAAAGTCAGCTTTATTTTTTCTAGTGGAAAACACCACGTACTATGATCTAGTAAAATGTGTTTTTTTTCTGATGAAAAGCTTTGTGATGCAGCTTAGGTCACCACAACCAAGTGCACTCATAACTGTTACTGTGCAGACTTTCCAATCTTTTCGGAAATGACTCAAAAATGATTATTTAGCATGATCCACAATATATGTAAAGACAAATAATTGTCGTGATATTTTTCCCATGTCGTTTTAATTGTTTCTTGTCAGTTCAGTTGCCATATTTATGTCTGGCTCTGAGGCAGCTTCAGCTGTCTTAACAGGTTATTTAAATAAAATCACAATATGTAAATATATACAGATCTCTCCATTCAATGTTCTGCTGAAGTTTCATTCACATTTTGCTTCTGCAGCATTTAGAGGTTAAAATGTTTTGAAACATTCAAACTTAAAATATGCATTTAAATTAGATGTATATTAAATCTCCAGATACTTCTTCTTTTTACCCGAAGGAAACTACCTTCAAATCATTTAGGCTTTGCCATGTGAGGGCCCCGTTACAATTGGGTGAGACCCCATTTTTGAGCTAAAACTCCTCTTTCAGCCGAAATGGGCCTAATGGGCCTGACACTTCGAGGCCCATATCCACCTGCAAACCTGCAAACAGCAGATGAAAATCTGCCTGAAAGCAAGCCAAAATTCGGGGAAGAAATGCAGAAATCGGTAGAGTAACACAGTTTCCTGCATGCTATTCCCTATTTCAGATGCCAAAATTTACAAAAGGTCTAGTACTGGTATGGCAATACTGCTCGGTAAGAGTAATATTGTGAGCAGTATTACTGTACCATATTAACAGGCCACTTGAATTGTGATATCTTACTCAACTGTAAAATTATAAAATCACACATGTGAGCATTCAGATTGATGTTTGGACTAAGAAATTTCACTCATCTTTGAAACAGGGAAAATGAATTAAGTAAGTGATCAAGAAAGATTATGAATGTTAGACCTGGGAGAAATTTTAATTATGCTGGAGTAATCAGAGTAATTTCAAGTTATTTTTTTATGCAAAATGACTGAAAAGTACTCAATTACACCCAGTCGCATAATTTTGAGTAATTAGGCACAAAAATCCTACAGCGGGTATACAGGAACAACAAACTTAGCAAATGCAAGCAGCTGCTGGCTGCTATTGTTCATGTTATGGAGCATTTAGCGCTATTTTTATAGTGCAAATTGCATCCTCAGGTCCATTTTGGATGCAAGGGTGTATTTTGCGCTAAGAGAAATGCGGTAAATGTTGGATTACGCTCTTACCCTAATTACACATCATTTCACATAATTTTGCTATAGTTTCCAGGTAATTACATTACAGAAAAGTATGCGCTTTGCCGATCCTTACTGAATATATGGCATCATGCCTATGTGTGTAAATTGACCTCTGGACTGGGATGTATTTATTTCAACAGTGAGCACAATTTTCTAAGCCATAAAATATAGATCCCTGAGTTTGCTGAGGTTCTTAGAAATATCACTGTAGTATCTATGCTGAGGCTAGGTCAAAGAAGGTTGAGGAAGTGCAAATAACAAACTGACACAGTTAGCCATGGTGAAGAACTTTTCAAACTTCAAAAGGCAACAAAATCTAAACACGATGACTCTATAGCTTGTATTAGTTATAGTTACATATTACATGATATATTGGCCATATGCAAGTGGGTAGAAACAGTAGTTTTTTAAATGTTTCAAGAGCTGCAACTAAGCAGCATTCACACGACACAACCAAACCTAATACAAGATGGACATCAACGATATAACATTTTAATTATGAACCACTATGTAGCTATAAAAAGCCTGTCTAGTTTCTCCAAAATGTTCATTTACATGGTCCTGTAAATACTGATGGACTGGGGTGCAGCATTTACCAGGTGTGATAAATAATTTATATTCTGAATCTATAATCAGAAAATGCGGTACACGTACTGCATCAGTGTTTAACGCACCAAACTCCTCATGTGTCTGAGTTTCCAGCATTTCTTCTCCAGTAAATTTCAGCACATTTGTCTCGCCACAATTTGTCGTGGAACAATTGCATACACAGTTTTTACGGCAAAATCTGGAATTCCAATCCACGCTGAAACAGTAGTTGTGCTGAGGTCAAACGTACCCTTCTTTCCTCCAAGTGAGGATCAGCACTTTAGTCTACTAAAGGTGAAAACCAGGGGGAATATTTGTCATTGTATCACACAGTGTAGCGCAGCAAGTCACCTTGCTGCGCTGTGTGATAGGGAAAGGGCAGGAATGGGCCATACTTAACATTGTACAGTGCATTCCTGCCTTTTCTCAGTGCTGGCACACAATGTGCTACCTAGCACCAATACAGACACTCTTGCACCATGGTGCAAGGCTGCCTGCATTGTTAGCAGGATTGTTTTTGTGCAGGAAGGACACTTTCCTGCACAAAAACAATCTCCTGAGGCTTTTTCCCATTTCTATGTGTGCTGCAGAGAAAAAAAAGAGAGAAATAAACATATTGCTCCTTGTTACGCCTCACCTGGGGAAGCGCAGTAGCTTTGGCACATTTCCAGGTCTGCAACTTATGGTAAATCTGGGAATGCATCAAAATCCATTGGTTTTGCATGGGAACACCCATGAACCCCTCATGGAAAGCTGTCCTGGGGCAGAGTAATGCAACACAGCGATCTGTGTTGCGTTCCATTACTCTGTATTTATCAAGCCACTTAAGTCCATGCAAGTGGGCCTCGCATCTTAAGGGTTGCATTGCTTTTGCACCCCGCTGTGCGGTGCAAAGGCGACGTAAAGCCAAATATGGCCCCAGGTGTTTAATGATTGTCGGACAACATTACATTGTATTTTCCTACCACTGCCCTATTGTTTACAGGTAACTAATGTCACCCGTGAATACTACGTCTTTTGCTTCACATGACCGTTTGTGATTGTTTTGCACATTTCTTAAACCACAAGCTTATAACTACATACTGCACTTAAAAATGACCAGTGGTGACATGTAAATCATGCAATCATTAAAACCACCATCAAATTACATTGAGCGGGTCCTGTCTCCTTTGTTGAATCGGAGTCTGCTTCCTCTATTTCATGGGACTCGGAAAGAGGTAATTATTTTCATTAAAAAGCTGTTAGTCTCACAAGGTAGTTCAGAGTGAACATTAAATATATGTGTATGCTATAAAGTGGTTCAAGGTAACACATTCTTCATTATACACTCATGTACAAGTACATACCATCTCTTCGTTCTCAAACTGAGAGTTATACTGTGCGGCTTCTTCTGTGAGTGGCTTCTGAACGAGGTTTCTGCAAACGAGCCAGGTGGCCAGACTAGCAATGAACATCCCAATGTCTGGTACAAACATCCGTAGTCCATTGCCAGCATCTACACCCTTCATGCTGAAAAGACAAGAAATAGTGTGCTATTGTTAATGCAAATGTGATGAGCCATGTGTTCCATTGTAAAGACTTGTTGTGCAGTAGCCTCCAATGTTACATCGCATTATTTCACTGTGTAATGGGAATAAGTGGGATATCAATGAGAGGTAATACTTTCAAAGTACACTTTATGGTGACGTGGGTCACACCTCAAGTTCATGTGTCGAAGGTAGAGTCTAGGGTAATAAGTTAAGTAACTGTGCTTTCAGTTAACAGTTCTGCATACAGAGTTCTCACCTTATCAATCTAAAAATACTTATGTTAAATTAATCTGACTTGTTTTTTAAAACATTCATGAAGAACATTGATGAGGCAGAAAGGATAGCTTCACAGACATTACATTAGGGGAGACATTACGGTTCCATTGCTCACCATAATCAGTGAATTTTAGAGGTGTTCAAGTTTTGGAGTTTTGTATTACAACCATAATGTCTTTTCAACTAAAGCTTCATAGAACATGGTTTGCAAAGGGCAACCCATAAATGGCCTGTATACACTATTTAGAGAAGGGGCATGTAACACATTTTCTAGTATTTCACTGCTTATAGGTCACAAAGGGCATGGCTCTATGAACTGCATGAGGGTATAACCGAAGGCCATGCTCTGTGTGACGAAAATAATAATGCATCACAGACACAAGGCAAGGGTAAAACATGTGTTTAATATATAAGTTGCACATAGTGCAACAAGGCCATGGTTTGGAGCCATATCCACGTGCTTAGCACATGGCATGGACTATAATTGCCCCCTGATATATCTCCATAAAAAAATGTTGTCCAGAGATTTTCATTTCTAATGGTGTTTTTGGAACATTAGAGAAGTAATTTAGCTTGGGTAGACATTACTGATCTGGGCCAAACGTTTCTAGATGACATTTTTGAAAATGGCGGGTGTGTTGCAGTGATGATGTCATATTTCAGGAACCATGAGACCTATATACTTAATTTTGGTGTCAAAACATAGGTTATGGCGGTCAACTAGCCTCAGAGCAACCCTTTAACTATTTTCCAAAGTGGTGGCTATAATAGAGGAAGAGGAGACATATATAGAAGTGAAACAAATAATAATGGTTTTTAATCCTTTTATGTATACACCAAGCAATGTTGATGATCTGAATATGAAAACAAAATAATGCTTAGCACTCCTGTTTTAGACACATTTTCATTGTTCACTTTATTTATTTGTTTCAGCAATTACTTGTGGTATATTTGCAGAATGTTGAACATTTGAGAAGAGCATATCTACAGGGACATCTTTTTGTAGCACAGGTTTTGCAAGTACATTTACATGTAAGTTCTGTGGGTGGAGGCTTTAGAAATGTCATAGGTTTTAGCACCTCATCAATATCTTCCTAACTAAATTCACACAGATATTTCGCTACATATGCATGATCCAAAACATTTGCACATCTTCTGATCTAGTAGAACGCTCCTTTAATGTGTTCATGCACAAAATATGATGCTGGTAGAAGGTCACTAAGTGGGACTGATATCTTGAACTCACTGTACAGAGGATCGTAAAATGTGTGACAGTCAGAACTCATTTTCCACACATGCACAAGGTATTTTTCTACGTCTTTAAAGTCACAGTCTTCTTCTGTCTCAGCAGATCCTTTTAGAAACTTCACAGGTTCAACTGTTAAACCTCCAAGCTTTGTTCCAATTTTGCTTATAGTGTAATCACCCATAAGAGTATGTGCCTTGAACAGAACACTCGGCAACTCTCGGTCAGGTTTCTTGCACAGAATATGAAGTGGGATTAAGTGTCTTTTCTTGTCTGTTCCATAACGTATCCATAACTCTGACAATCCTTGATTTTTACGAACAGTGCAACAAATCTAAGGAGCACAATAGTAACTGTGTCATTTGACAGTACAATGACTTGATTGGAATATTTCAAACAGCCCACTCAACATGTGGCACAACATGAAGGTCAGTTTCCTCCAATTTGCTGTTAAGTTCTTGAACAATATGGCCTGTACATTTTGAATATATCCCTGCAGGCACCCACTCCTCATTGAAAATCATTCCACTTGGAATAATAGGAAATTCAGTGTTCACTGAAGCACCAGCACTGTTTTGGTGAGTTAACATCTCCCACTTCATCTTGTTTGATGTTGGTGACCAGAATTTATCAAGTTGCACAGGTATAGGTGTCGACTATTTGACGAAGGCGAGGTCAACTGTTCCACTTGTAGACATTCGTCTGATTCTCTCGCATTCTTTGACAGATAGCTCAAGATAATGGTCAAAGACAATGTGCTGTTCTTACAAGGTGCACACTGACTTTGATATCTGTCGAACAGTCTGAACGACCTCTCCGAAGTTTTGCATGGATGAAATCTTGACTATTCGCAATTGTGACATATAGTCCACAGAAACAGCAGTTTTCAATGAGGACACCTATTTGAATTGAAATTCTACATAAGAAAGGTTTTTTTCATGCTTTTGTAGAAGTTTGTGCTTTACTGGTTTGGTTGCAGCATCTCCAACAAATAATGTGTATGTTTGGTGGGAGAAGTTATACAACAGAATGTCCTTGATAATCACCCCTTACTTTTGTTAAATCCATCTCGCTATGTGCTTGAGAAAGTTGTTTGTTTGTAACCTGTTTTGTAGCGGCTGTTTGGACGAAAATCCTACTATGACAAATAAAGCATGAAAGTTTAGCTTTAGTAATTATGTCAAAAAATAATTCTCTTTCAATATAAATCTCTCCTGCTTCAGTTATAGCATATAGATTTAATCGATGTTCCAGGCCATCTAATAGACAAGTCTTTATATCATTATCCACATATTGTTTGGCCACGAAGTTGTGTAGTCGCACAGGCTCAGTCATTTCAAAGGGGTTTCCTTGCTTCTGCATGAAATGAAGAAGGCTGTCAACATATTTATTAAAATGTTGCCCTCTCTTTCCCACAAGTTCGTGGTGAGGAACAGTTTCACGATGGTCCATTACTTTGGGATTTGTCAACTCTCTGAAAACATTGCAAATATAAAGGACTTCATGATAAACTAGCTGCCATTGAGCAACATATTCACTTTTATGTGGCCGAACAAAAAGCCCCTTGGAGCTTGTCTTTGATCCCTGGATCGTCTGTTCCAGTTTCATATCTGGAGCCACAGCATTGAATTTTCTCTCTCTGTCTTTCACCACAAAATGCCTTTGGATAAATTTTCTGTAGAGGTACAGTTTTTACGTACTTCTAGCTTCTTCACTCTTTCCAAATACCAGGACTCATATCTCAGGTAGTTTATGCAATCAAATTTGCGAAACACAGTAAACTGTGACTCCACGGTCTTCACGTGTAACTCCCAATCACCTTCCTGATCAGCATGTACCAAGTTTTCACTAGAGCTATCATGTGTAAAACATTTCCCCAGTACTTGCAAGAGTGCAAACTTAACTGAAGGCCGACTGTTATGTTGCTGCTGGGAGCTCATTGTACATTCATTCATATTTTCGAATGTATGCACGCATGTAGTTCGAGTGGGCATGCAAATCCGCTGCGAATACATTCACCTCGCTGTTTAGATCAGCTACTCGGCTAAAAACTTCATCTTGGAAGAAACTAGCTGTAGATAAAAGCATGTTTGCCTTTTGAGACTCACATAATCTGTACTTTGTTCTTTCGTCAAACCCTTTGGCCCTTTTTCTAGCTAAACCATAGAAAACACATTGAAGATCCTCTGTTTTCTGATCAGTTGTTGGCGGTGGACGAGGGGTAGCCATCGATCTTCTAAGTAGATGGCCAATGGGTTTGGTTGTTGTCACTTTCTCAGATGACTCGGATTCTTGTTGTTATTCACTGGTTTCTGCTATTTTCTGTAATTTTTGCCAGGCTTTTTTCCATTATATACAACTTGTAGCACTTCAATCTTTTGTGAACTTTGTCTTTCCCTATTTCTGCAGCATCTTGAACTCTCTTCTGTCCAGTTGCAGTTGATGTTTGCTTTTCTTTCGGATTAGTTTTTGCATATGACACATTTTTCTTTGTTGGAGGAATCCTCAGTTTTTGTAGTTAGCAAGGAGGTAAAGATCCTCTGCTATCACCTGGTTGGCTCATGTTTATGAATTTGAATCAACAGAAAACCTGAAACAAAAACAATATTAAACCAATATGATGGCTAAAACACATCACATCTCAGTTATTTTCTGTCTCTATAAGACTACTTGACCACCAAAACCTATGTTTTGACATGAAAATGAAGTATATAGGTCTCATGGTTCCTGAAATATAACATCATCACTGCAACACATTCAACATTTTTGAAAATGCCGTCCCAAAAGAATTTGGCTCTGATTAGCAATGTCTAGCCAAGCTAAATTAATTCTCTGGACAACCATTTTTTTATAGAGGTATATCAAGAGGGCAGGACTACTACAGAAAGCCTTGCATGCAGTACCTCTGGGTGCATAGCACACCCAGGACATGGCCAAAGTTCCATGCAATGATACAAGTGGCTCATCTGACAAAAACCTAAACAAATAATGAGTCTGCTCACTGGAAAGTCAAATAGACCATGAAAACCAAAGGAATGATTTGAAATGAGTAGGATGCTGAAAGATGACTCAGCCATTTAGCTCTCCCTGATTTGCCTTGTTAAGGCCCAGCACAGTTAGAGAGATTTGCTTTTTGCCCTACAATTTGTGCTTACTATCACCAGATTGCTGACTTCTCAATTTATTTTTTACATTAATTGCACTCATTTCCTTACATACATTTGTGTCATTTTCCTGCAAGTATAGTTTTAGGAATGCAACAAAAATAGCAAGCTGACTGAATTATATCCCTTTGGTGCATTAATAGATGTTTCTTCCTTTTAATTCACAGTGCTGTCAGTGTGGGAAACTGAGAAAGGTTGTGACTGAGGCTGTTAGGCTTTCATCATAATCCTCTTAAAAAAGTGAGGGTTTTGCAAATTTTGATTTCTGCTTTCTTGTATATATGTTTTGGTTACTACTGAAAGAAGTAGAATGCAAGTGGTGTATTATTTGTTTCAATTTCCATTTTGGTTATAGCACAAACATTTTAGTTTTCATAGACTTTTTACAGAAGCTTTTAAAATGCCAAACAATAACATTAACACCTTTTAAAATACAGTTATTTTCCACGTGATATGTTTAAAATATATAATTAACATAAAACTCTAACTAACACCGTCAAGGCCAGTCTGTTTACTAGTATGAAATAAAACAAAATTCAGTTATTCCATGCATTTGCTATAGGAAACTTTATGTGACTTAATTCATTCTCTTTATATTTCAGAAAATCATAAAGCAAACAATCAAAGTAATTCATTATTACTATCAATAATGATGAATATAACAGCATGATTTGCCAAGAGTTGAAGTCTTCTCTGTTCCTTGTACATTAAAGGATTGACAGATCCCTGTTTTATCACAATCACAATGTTTATGACTTTGTGTTTACATAAAGTCATGTAATTTAAATATATTCAATCCATAAAATAGCACAGCAGATTTGTGGTTAGCTATAGGGCTTGTTGTAACAAGGTTTTGCACAGTGTTACCCACACTGGAAATCTAAGGGCGTTAGGTGTTGTCAGAGTGAGAGATTTAAATGTGCTTACATGTCATTCCATGGAATAAGTTTGTAAGAGCATCCCCACCTATTAGGAGTGATAGGATGAAACGGATTGGTAAAGAAGATTTTCCTAACAATTATTTAAAAATATGTCAGACCATGCAGACTTCTGCGCTAAGGAGTGGTGCATCTCCATCCTAAAAATGTTGGCAGTGTTCTGACTAGAGGAATGCACACTACTAGTGGACATGTTTTACTAATTGGGTCGTGGTACCCACAGAAGCTTTTTCCTGGTAGCAGTTTTTGATGTGCATATTAAAATTGAAGGAACATATTTAACACAAAGATGGGCAGTCACAAACAGAAAATGTTCCGTGAAGGCTATGAAATGCACTTGGATTGTACACATGTGGGCTGGAACAGCACATTGTCACTGTCCTCATCTCAGTTCTTATTCAGATCACTCTTTTTTCTTGATCTATGCTTTAATTTTTTAATATTAAGCAGTTATTCATTAGTTAGCTATCTGTCATGGGTTTATAAGCTATTTTATGCAACCATTTTAAATTAGTTTTACAGTGTAATTAAATGCATAATTTTTTTATTTAATGAGAAAAAAAACAATTTACAAATGTAAAAAATAGAATAACTAGAAAAGAAAAGGATATATGGCAGCTATATAATTGCTTCTGGAATTTTCAAACAACTGCATGAATGGAATGACCATAGTTATCCTCACTCTAACCACATGAACTACTTTACAGATCATATGTAATTACATTAACTGACTAAGCATGTGCCTTGAAGTGGAATGTTCTTTGTATATGAGTGGAGAACTACATTTAGTACGCTGATGAAAAGAAAGGTATCAATTTAGAGATACTTCTGGATGGCAGATTCGTTCTATTTGGGGGAGCTCGCTGGATATCTAAATCTGCACGGTAATGGACAAATGTATTAAACAGTTTTAAGCTCACAAATCCTACAAATCACAAAAGCAAAGACTGCTCAAAGGGATGGCATGTCTTTTGCAAAGAAGAAGCTGTTCACGAGGGACATCGTCCAATTTGTGAATGACAACTCAGACACTGGAAAGAGCATACAGCAGTTGAGAGGACTGCGGAATTCTTTCCCCACCGACCTTCACAATGCTCTTCACATCATGCCAGTTTTTATTCAATTGTAATAAAAGAAAATGCATTATGTGAATGTAGGGATACAGGTCTTCTTTCAGTTGCAGACCTTCACCACAGGAGCATTGAGACAAGCTGTGTTGTTTGATTTGGAAAACATGGCAGATGGTTTTCTATATCAGAACATGGTGTACAATGTATGACATCCCTGTTTCATACACAGCAGCATGAAACAGTCAAAAATTTGATCCCACGTTTACTCTTATGTTAACACATTTTCAAACTTTTAAGGAGTTTTCAAAGAACTACAGGAGTCTGAATGGAAAAATACAACTATCATTTTTTTCAAGCATGACTCACAGTTGTAACATCTGAGCATTGTGAACTAGGTGGAAATATCAATATGGTATAAAGAAAAAAAACAACATCCTCCATGCCCTGAAACTTACCTCTATACTTCACAATATTATTTGGCAACTTCCTAGTCTTGTACCTGTTTTCTTTCTTTCACTCATTATTGACGACAGTGCAATCTATTTACCTATGCAAAACTATATTTGTATTGTAAAGGACCCAAACACCTTTCGGTAATGCCCATGATATATAAAACCCACATAAATGAATAAATATACAAATAAATAATATTTTTCTCCCAAAAGTTTGAAACTGCCTAACTCTCTCGATTATTATACATTAAGGATACTGCATTACAAGGTCATTTTTTGCTAAAATTTGCTAAAATTCTGTGAAGATCTTGCGAAAGTATGTTTATATTATTCAGAATTTACATAATTAAAAATCTTTGATCCATACTAAAAGCTTTGTGTGTGGATAAACGATCACTAATGGGTCTGATCAGAGCCATGCTTTCTTTGCAGTGCGAGTGACATAAGGCTCCAACTGTTTAGTTTTAGTTTAGTTTTAGTTAAATAAAAGAAATGTTTCCTGGTAAGTGTATGGTGATAACACAATAAATCTTTTTCTGTTTTCTGTTCATATTTTGCCACCTTAGCCCTCTGATGTCTTTGTTATATCCCTACCACAATATTTGCCTGTTTTTGTTTCTAAGATTACCACTGTGGGGGAAATTCACTAACACTTTACACTGGGTTTGCATTACAAAAGCGGTGCAAACCAGTGCAAAGGGCTGATTTTGGGATTTACGTTTCAGGGCCGTCCCAAAGTAACACCAATGTAACACAAAGTTGTGGCTTGTACTGCTTAATTTCACTGGGGTGTACCATGGGTTGTACATAGGCATTTCAATGCAACCAACCATGGGTTTTGACTCAAATCTCTATCTACCAACACTGGTAGACAGATATTCGTGCCAAAATTGTACAGTTTACACCTCCCCAAGGCAGGCATAACGTTACAGAGAAATTTTCTTTTCTCAAAGCTTTTCTAACTTTGCATGTGTGCTATACTGCTTAGCACACATACAAGTTGTAATAGTGTTAGACTATGCCAAAGCATAATATTTTGTACTGGAATGATATCTTTGCAGCACAAATCCTATGTAGCTATCCTAATATAAGTGGTGTTGCTCTGCTCTCTCCCGTTCATGCAACACAACTCAGCAACTTTGCTTGCCGCAGTACATTGTGTGAATTCATTATAAATATGCCCTACAAGTTTAGCATGCCAAGCCAATTAATTCCTTGGAAGGATTTGCTTCATGAAAATGAAAAAGAGTGTGATCTGCAGACATCTGTTTAATGCTCAAGTTTTGGCAAGTTTGACTCCACAAACGTGCAGCAGGAAAATTTCAATAAAAAGAGTATATATTTATAAGCTGATATTACCAGGACGCTCCAGGAATATTCAACACAAAACATAAAATGTAAGTATGTTTATACTACAAAGTCAATCTAGTCATCTCCTTACATTAATAACCCTGCCACAAGCAGGATTTCAGACCAATTATCAGCAGGAAAGAAGGCTTAAAAATCCTAGTATTTCGGTGCCAGGTTTTCATTTTGTTTCCTTGCCAACTCGGAAAAGACCCATGTATGAATTCAGGTTCTCGCATTAGGCATGATGGTTTCAGTATAAGAACGACGGGCCTGATTTGCAGAAGTAAACTTACACACTTGCGTAAGTTTACTATTTTTGTGGGTGTTCACAAACTACAAGTTTAACTTTACTCATAGTAATTTTACGACTGCGGAGACTCTGTAGTCAGAGTGGAGAACTTAGCACATAAAAAGTTAGGACAGGCCTATCTTTTTATGTGTGGAGTCTCTGCTATGAGTGAAGAGTCTCCGCAGTTGTAAAATTACTATTAGTAAAATTAAACTCATAGTTTGTGAATACCAAAACAGTAGTAAAATTGCCAAACAGTGTAAGTTTACCTTTGTGAATCAGGCCCCAAACAACCCAAGTTTGTTCGATGCCATTTCCTCTATAAGTATTTAAAGGTGCAGATGGAGATTATGAATGGAAAAAATAGGGTAGCATTGCATATCTTCTTTAGTATCTGAGCTTAGACAGGAGAAAAATAATCTTGGTGGAGGTCACCATTCAACATATTTGGAGCACTCGCAAACTCAGATCTTTGTGGCTATTCATAAAACGTCGTTGGCTATTCACATCCTGGATACACATCTAAACCTCTTCCAAATAAAGAAGGGAGAAAGTGTCTTCCAGGATGAGAAAGGAAAGGAGACAAACCTAAAATGCATAGTGATAAATACAAAGTATGATAATTATTATGAAACAAAGTATCATTATTGGTATGAATACACAAGCCATCTTTACTAATTTCTTCAAATTATCCATGAAAGTGGAATATTGAGGATCAAGTGCAGAGGAAGAGAAGTATGCATAGAGATCTACAGTGCGTAGATTTTCATCAATGTTAGTGGGGATTTTTGTGAATCCACAGGAAGTCTGGCAGGAATACAAGCTATAAAAATATGTCTAATATTTGTAGATTTCAAATGTTCGAAAATATTTCTAATTTGTTTCCTTCGGGAAATGTTGTACAATGTATTGAGGTATTTATATTTTACACAAATAAATAGAACTGGAAAAGGAATATTTTAATCACAGTCCTGAAATCCAGCAGCTGATTGGGTTGTAAATTTAAACTGACAGTTTACTACATAGTTTAGTGGCATCAAATTATTTCTTTCCATTCTAATTCAATGCACCATGCTACAGGATTAGAATTTGCAATATCATCCCAAGATGTACTAGTAAAACATTCTACCTTCTTAATGTAACTGCCCATATTTGTTTGCTTTTGCACCTTTGGATTTCTGGTCTCACTATGACTTGAGACCTCCTGTAAATTCTTCAGTCACATATACTCTGTAAAAATGGTATTGCCTTCTGGCCCTGAGTGCATACCATATTAACATGAAACTGGGACACCAAAGGCCAGAGGTTTGTCACTGGCAGGAGTCGAATGTTAATGACTGGTGCATTGCAAACTATCTATAGCATTTCAAACCAGACTATCCGATGAAGTAAACATATGTGGTTGTGAAGCATAAATGTTATTAATTAAAAGTGTCTCTTGTGGATGTGCCTACTATACTCAAAGGGCTGGCAGACTGGGTGTCAGCTCCATCATCAATTTGGCTCTGAATTATTATCTTAGTCCTGGTGTCATTCACCTAGCTCCTAGTGTTTGTGTAGATTCTTAAAACATAATGCAATTTTCTGTTTTGAACTTTTTCCAGCCATAATTATTATACCTTCTGGGCTAGGGAGAGTTCAAATTCCTTGTGTATGTGGCTCTGGTATGTTTGATCTGTAACTGCCAAAGCTTAAAGAGGATTTTTATAAAAATCAGGATATAAGGTGGAAGAGGAGCCCTTAGCTTTCTGTGGGTCCCTACCAGACTCACTGGCTAACGTCTGTGTAGGATGTCATGATGGGGTGATAACATATCGTGCTAGAATTCCATTATTGGAACTGTGTAGCAACATATTAAATAGAGACATAATGACCCATTTGAATGCAAAAGTAGCTTGAGGGCTGTTATACTCCAGTTAAGGGGACTGCGGCAGAAGAATGACGTTCAGAGCTATTATTTTGCTAACTTAAGAGGATTTGAAGTAAAGTTGTTTTTTGTATTTTGAAGAATTATGCTGGTATCAATCAGTGAGCATTTGTAAAGTGCTGCGCTGTCACTTCTGGGGGTACCTGAGCGCTGGGGTGCAAGGTCTCTGTCAAAAATCCAGGTCTTGAGGAAACAGCAGGAAAAGGGAAGAAACAAGCGGAAAAAGGCAAAACGGAGGGCAGACAAATGAGCAGAAAAGGCAAAACAGAGGGCAGAAGAATTAAAAGAAAAGGCAAAAAAGAGCAGAATAGGGCAAAGCAGAGGGCAGAAAAACGAGCAGAAAACGGCAAAAAGAAGGGCAGAAAAAAGACTAGAAAAGGCAAAACGGAGGCCAGAAAAATTAGCAGGAAAGGAAAAACAGAGCAGTGGAGGAACAAACAGAGGGCAGCAGTAGAAAGGCAGTAGAGGGTAGCAGACCCTGCGGACAAGCTGGACAGGAGAACTGTCTCAGGGGGAGCTGGCATGAAGACTTACTTAATGTACATTGAGTAATGATGATACCCACCTTTTCCCTAAAAAGTAGGCTTCCCTTTAATTTGATGCACAGTGTGAAACTATAAGCTTTATTTCATGCAATTTCACTAACCTGGACATACTCCACATATCACCATTAGTCAGCTTAACCACATCCTTCATGACCTTTTTGATTCTGAAAGGACTCGTGTATTCTGATTCGCTCTTCCTTACATATCCTGGTTTTACCACTATTTCCTCACCTCCCACTTTCCATTATTCGCCCTGGTGCAGTTCCTCTGATCATTTCTCTGCTTGTAATTTTCTTGATATTTCTCTCTCAACCACTTGCCCTTCCTTTTGAGTTCACTCATCTCTGTCTCTTTATCCAACCACTCCACCCTCTGCTCTTTCTTACTCAACCATGCCAGATTTAATTTAGTATTGCCAACTCTATCCTTCATCCCAAGAAATGGCAACTTGAATGTCACTGGACTGGGAGTATTGCAATGAGTCCACCACATTTCATTCAATACTTCAGACAAAAGCCTTCTCAACTCTACTGCTTTCTGCACACATGATTTCACCACCGTATTCATGCGTTCTGCAAGACCGTTAGCCTGTGGTGAGTATAAAGCAGTTTTAAGGTGAACTATGGACAATTCTCTTAATAACTTCTGCATGTTATTGGAAGCCAACTGGGCACCATTATCTGTTTTAATCTCCGAGGTACTTCTTCCTGTATGAGCTCTTCCTTCAACAAAGTGAACTTACACACTTAGTCACCACCCATTTTGTCCTGGGTGGAATTATTCTGGTGCCCCTGAACAATTCACTTCCATTCCAACTTAATTCATTCTTTACACTCCAGAACCCTTTTACCCCTTTCTGAGAGGGTCTTAAACTCTGGCAAACCTCCTACAGTGAATTCCTTGAGTTCTTTGGTTTCCTCATCAGTCTCTCTCACTGTCAGCTACTCATCTTTCTCCAGCACACTTTCACATACCCAGTTGACATGGTCAACATCCGTTGATACCAACTCTCTATCTAGCGGCAACCTGGATAAACAGTCAGCCACCACATTCTTTGAGCCAGTGATAAACTCTACTTGGAAATTAAAATCACTCAACCCTTCCTCCCATCTTTTGATCTTGGGAGTAGGTTCATCATCTTTCCTTGTGGAAAATACGTAGACTAGTGATCTGTGATATGATCTAACCACAAATTGCATTCCCCATAAATAGAATTTCATATTCTGATCACCCATGCACACACTAGAGCCTCCCTCTCAATCACAAATACCTCTCCGAAATGCTCTCAACGTACCACCATGCTCCTCAAGATCTTTCACATAGATAAGAATGTCATCCTGGATGAAAAGTATATTCACCAGTCCGTTGAGCACTTTTTCATAATTCTCTGGAAACATGCAGCTGCTAATCTAAAAGGCATTCTTATGAAGAGGTATGCTTTCAAAGGTGAGAAAAATGAAGTCAGATGTCTGGATTCATAATCTCGTTTAACCTAATGGTATAACGATAAAAGACATACTACACTGAAAAATGTAGAATTTCTCAGCATGGTCAAAGCATCAGAGATGATAGGAAGAGGTTGGCAGTCAACCCAAATACCCTTGTTAAGATCTCAGAGGACAACGCACATTCTGATTTGTTTACCCCCATCCTTAGTTGCCAACACTATTGGGCCAACCACTCCGAGGACGCAGTTTTTTTCAATGACCTGATTCTTAATCAACCTGTCAATTTAATTCTTCAATGGTCTCAACATAAGTTTGGGAATGTCAGGAGGAAACAGGGTTATTTTCCCCCCACCAAACTTTCTCCCAATTGTTTTTGCCTACCATTGTGTAATGTGAACTTAAATCAGCTTAGATAATAATATCATTATTGTCCAGTTTAACATTGCATTCTGGCATGGCTAGCAGACCCACATCCACTTCATTCGGATTTGGTTTTATGACTAATACCATTTTGCTTATATCTTAAAAAACCATGTCAACAGTTTGATTCTTATCACCTTTACAGACTCTTGCATAGTGACCTATGTTACCACACATTCAACACACAGAATTCCTTGTGTAATATTGGGTACTGTTAGCTGTGTGCCCTGGTGTGCCACAGCAATCACATTTCATCTTATTGGTCTTGTCGTCTTTGATAGTGCTACCCTGCTTCCCATCTTGTCTAGCCTTTTACAAAATGTCTGCCACCATTTTATTCACCACTTGAGTTTTGGGAAGAAGAAGACGCATCTCCCATCTAGGGCACCCATGTATTTGTACTTTCTACGACTTCTACGGTGGCAATGATCTCCCTGGGATTCTTCACCAATCACTTCTCTTGAACCCCTACATTATTGGTGCACCACACCAATTGGTCCCTAATGAGCGAGTCAAATTCGATCAAATTCACAAGTGTGCATCAGTGTACGTAAACATGCTATATAATTCCATACACTCTCCTCTTTTCCTTGTGTTCTCGAGAGAAATCTGTGGCACTTCAATACTACATCAATTCTTGCCTCAAAATGTTTCTCCAACATTAATACAGGCAGATCAAAGACATCTCTTGCATCTCGTTCCGCTGTCGTAAATGTTTCAACCTTCTACAACTAAATTATTGAGTAGAACCCCTTACTTCCTATGCACAGAAAACATGTTCCCTTCAATAGCTACAAGGTATGAATCAAATAAATCCTTCTACCTTTTCCATGATATAATTGGTTCAGTCTTGTGTGCGTGAAATACCAGAGGTGATGGCATATTGGCCATTGCCATTGCAATCATTATAAAGATGCAGAATAAAACTAGAATTTCACTGGTGAAAATGAGCCATGAATACTAAATTCACAAATTAGGAATTTGTCATCCTAACAATTACTTAGTTACTCATTCCGCAATGGCTAAGCTACATTCCATCTCCTAAAAGGATAAGAACAGGAGAGAAGAGAAAAAAGAAAACTTACATTACAATAGTCTCTGTAAGATATGGAATACTCCACTACGAGTGTTTCTGTTCTAACAGCAGGCCTCGGGGCAAGATGGCGGCCGCGACACCGGCTGAGTGAGCTGACTTTTTGTGCTCTCCTGAGCAACGCTCCCCCCTCTATGTTCATGGCTTAAGGCGGTGTGTTGTGGAGGAAAAAGGATCACCGAGCTCTGAGGCATGATCTGGTGCTTGTGGTTGTGGGCAGCGGTTTCCTCGACTTGGTCCTGCCCGATAACTCCGATGGCCCCAAAGACGATAGGAAAGGGGTCTAAGACCCAGGGACTGCCGGCGGGCTCTGGAAACCCCGGGTGAACTGATGGGGATGCCGAGATAGGCCGGTTTGCAACAGGGGCAGCTGTTACCCGGCCGGCAACGGGAGGATCCACCGATCGGGCTGCGGGCCGAGCGGCCGGAGGAGGCACTTCTGCTGGCGTCCGGCAAACGGTCTCCTCAATGTTCAAGGCACATAATCAAAAAAGCTAAAATGCTGAAGATGCGGTAACCAGAGGTAAATCCTCGCTGAAACAAGCAGTGTCCCCTGTATTATCGGCGTAATCCGAAACTCCTGGGCTACCAGATGAGGTGCTGAATCAAGGTACTTTGACCCCTTTTGGGACAGATTCCAGTGATGCAGCTGCAGGCAACACTGTTGGGGTGGCGAGGCAGGGCGTGCTATGTGAAGGAGCTGAATTTGTCAGTTATGAAGTAAGCCAGGACGAACTAGCTGTGACTTTAGAGTCAGGAATAATTGAAAGTGGAAAAATGGCCAGAGGGCAAGAACAATGCCTAATGGGCAATGTAGTTTCTCCAAGTGGGGGCCAGGGGGAGTGCGCTGAATGTATTGAGCTCAGACCTAATGGCAATGAAACCTCTTTCTGACCTCCAAGATGGGGAAACTTGTGCTACAGGCCCTGTGAAGGAAGGGGACTCAGGTGACTGACCCCTCTCTGTCTTCAGGGGATGAAAGCCCTGCGAGGGATTGGGCGGAAGATGAGAGCCTCCACCTGGGAGAGGGAGAGTTTGAAGAAAATTCTCCTCAGATTTCTGCAACTGTTTGTAAAAGGGAATCTGGCACCCCTGCTCTAGACAAGGTCTCTGGCTCAGCAGGCTCAATGGTCTGGGACTACTCTTTCTCTCCTAAATTGGATAGAAATAGCGTAACTGACGGAGGGACAGCTTTAGGAGCCTCAAGCTTAGATCAAGCCATGCCCAGTGAAATAACCCTCTCTACCATCTATCAGAGCATATTAGCTCACAGGGAAGAGACTTGTGTGGAAAGTTCATGTACCCAGGGGGCTTACCGTAAATTGCAGAACTCAATACGCAGGGTGGCTAAGACCTGCTCGGACTTTGCCACTAGAATTGGAGAAGCGGAAGTAAGAATCTCCACATTGGAGGATGAACTAGTAGTGCAAAAAGCTCTTACCCACTCCCTGGAAACCCAGAAGACGAATACTTTATGGAAACTGACGGACCTTGAGAATCGGTCAAGAAGAAACAATCTACGGATATTGGGTATCCCAGAAGGCAAGGAAGGCACAGTTGCTCACCAGTTCGTTGTGGAACTTTTCACTGAAGCATTTCCTGATCTAAAGCGATGGGACTGGAAAACTGAACTTCAGAGGGCCCACCGGTTTCCCTTAAATCAACGTAAGAAGACTGGTCAAGCCGTTGCAAAGCCTCGTGCCATTTTGATCAGTCTCATTAACTTTCCAGCTAGAGAGGCACTGTATGATCTAGCTAGGCCAGATAGGAAAAGGGCAGGGAAGGGGTGTGATTTCTTTGTGAGACCTCATTATTGCCAGGCAACAGTAGAGAAAAGATGGCAGCTTTGCCAATTAATTCCACGATTTCAGGAAAAAGGGGCTCAGGTGTTCTTGCTCAACCCTGCCAAGTTGAAAGTGGTTTTTAAGGGGGAGGTGAATTTTTTTTTCTTCTGAAACTTCAGCAAAGGAATTTTTGCATACACTGTAGGATAGGGAGGGGGAGCATTTTGATTTTCCTATGTTCATACTGATGTTGGTGCTGGCTTACACTGGCTTAAATGTAACCTTCTCTTAAGCCTGTTCTGGATCTAAATTGGTGGAGGGGATTCTTCTTTTCATTTTGTGGGTGGGGAGGGGTGGGAGCTCAGGAGAGAGGGGGTCTTAGTCAGCTCTCCATCACAGAGGACAGGCGGTCCTTGCGTCTCATGCAGTGGGTAGTAGGGAGGGGTTTGGTGGGGGGCCAGGGGGATCAGGGGTGTGGGGGCATGGGGTAGGGGGAGTGTTGTGGGGGGTTTGTTTTGTTCTCTTATTGTTTTGTTACTGTGCTGCTATATGGATAAGGAAGTTTGGAATGTGCTTTATTACTATGCCTAACGCTCCGTGTTTTCGGGCGATATGCGGTCCTGAATTTATAAATTACAAGGATGATGGGTAGTCTACGTATTTTCTCACTTAACATTTGTGGTCTCAATGACAGGAGAAAGCGGGGCATGCTAGCCAAACAGCTCCACTATATGCAGATTGATTTGTTATGCCTTCAGGAGAACCATATACCATGGAGCAAGAGATGGTGGCTGAGGGATCTTGGGCTTGAAGTGTTGGCTTGTACCCGGCAAGACAATTAAGGGGGTGGCTATTCTAGCAAGGCGCGGGGTGGGTTCATGTAAACGAGTCACTCTGTTCAATCTATGGATCTAATTTAGATGATCCGGATATCCGAAACTTTCTAAGTGAAGTAGCTAAGCGTGTTTGTAAAATTAAGGATCATGCAGAGCAGGTCCAGGATTCTCCGGCAGGAATTTGGAATGCTTTTCAGAATTTTTATAGTCAACTTTATACAGATGGACCTGCCTTGACTGGGATAGACTCTCTGGAAGGGGATTTTTTTAATGGTATGGAAACAATGAAGGCAACTCAGGATCAAAATGAAGCACTTGAAGGCCAGCTTACATGGGAAGAAATAGACCTTGCAATAACCTCTTTAGCCATGGGCAAGGCTGTCGGTCCAGAGGGCATTCCCCTGGAATTTTATAGAACATTCTGACAAGTACTTAAGCAGGATATTATGCTCCTATTTGAACAGGCTAGCAAAAAAACTCATTTTCCTGACTCTTGGCGGAAGACAACTATTATCGTTTTTAGGAAAAAAGATAAGCCAGAACTTAACCCAGCTTCCTACAGGCCTATAGCCTCGATCAATTGCGAGAGTAAAATTTATTCGAAAAGTTTGGCAGTTACACTTGGAAAGGTTATCACTCCTCTGGTATCTTTGCGCCAGCATTGGTTTATTCCGGGAAGGGACACGGCGGATCATGTCCGCCATGTAATAGCCCTTCTTGTTTGGGCACAGGCCACGGGATCACCGCTGGGGGTTCTCCTCTTGGACGCTGAGAAAGCGTTTGATAGGGTCTCCTGGCGGTTCCTGTGGTCTGTCCTATGTTGGAAGGGGTTGGGTAGGGGCGTTGTACAAGCAGTTAAAGCATTGTATCTATCTCCAGAGGCAGTGATACGGATTTCAGGGCAGGATTCCAAGCCAATTACCATCAGCAGAGGCAGGGGTGTCCTTGTTCACCCCTACTCTTTGCCCTGTATATTGATCCCTTTTTTAAAAAACTTGAGCTGAGTACTCATATCAAAGCGGTTAGGATTGGGGAGATGGAGTATAGGGCTTTGGCATACGCAGACGACATTGCGATTCCTATGAGTGATATTGTCTCTGCTTTTCCAGTGGTGAAAGACTTAGCAGTTCATTTTGGCGCTCTTTCGGGGTACAGGCTGAATGTGGATAAGACCCAAATTCTTTGCTCAGGTATGATCTGCCCCCAGACTTCCCAGTTGTTTCAGAGGCTACCTATTTGGGTTTACAATTACAGCCGCGGTTGACAGAATACCCGATTTAAATATCAAGCCAATAATTGAAATCGCTAATAAGAAATTGGAGAGATTGGATCACTTACACCTCTCTCTTTTTGGGTGAAGCAATGTTTTAAGATGTCAATTATGGCCACATTTCTATATCTTTTTAGGACCATCCCTCTTGAGTTTTCTTCTTCCTGTTTTGTAAAGTTAGAAAGGGTATGCTCTAGGTTTCTGTGGGGCTATCGCAGATTCAGAAGAGCGGCCAAATGGATGAATCGCCCAAGACAGCGTGGGGGTATGGCTATCCCCAGCTTTCTGATTTATTACTGGGCCGCTGTGTTACAGCACATGGCCATCTTGTTAGTCGGGGCTGAGGCTGATATATCAACGGAAAGTAGCCCATCTATATATGAACTGGGGTTGGAGAATCAAGCTAAGGGCTGTCTGTCTTCGGTTCTCGAACCTAGCTATTATAAAAAGACCAGATTTAAAATTGTGGGAACAGCTTATAAGGTGTGGAAACAGGTCTGGCGGAAACTCAAGATTTCCAATTTGAATGCATACACTCCATTGGTAGTCACAGGTACACTGCTGTCAATCTTCCGGGATCGGGTTACTTTTGAGTGGGCTTTTGAGTGGGCTAACAAGGTTATTTACTACCTGGGGGACTTTTATAGAGATGGGCAATTTGCAACATTTGCAAAACTGCAGGAAGAATATGGTCTTTGTAGGGGTGATTTTTTTAAATATCTGCAGATCCGGAGCTTCTTGGGGGAAAATATGCGCAGTGTGTCATTACATTTTGAAAAGATACCCCTGGTGGAAACTATTCAACAGAAGTCTCGGCTGGGAAAGATTTATCACATTTTGCTTGACTCTCTCCCTGACAATTTGGTAGCATATTCAGATAAATGGGCAAGCAAGTGTGGGGAAGAAGCAATGGACATTGTGGACTCCCTGTCCCTGGCGAGCCAGATTCTGAGCCAGAAGCCTCAGGAGTCAACACTTTATGTCAGTCTTTGATCTGTATTATACCCCCGCGAAGATTGCCAAATGGAGGGGAACGAGGGGAGGGATATGTAATAGATGTGATCTCCAGGCAGCGGACACTGTACATATGTTCTATTCCTGTCAAAATCTGGCTGCTTTTATACATGATATAGAAACATTCTTGACTATGACTCTGGGGATATCAGTCTCTGTTACAGCACCTCTTCTCATTCTGGGAGTAGGGAAAAATACTGAAGCAGGTAGTAGGGTAAGATCTGAGACAGGCGTTGTGTTCATAGCTATGGCTATTGCCTGCTTGTGCATTACCCCCCAATGGATTAGTGCTGATCATCCAACTTTTAGTAATTGGCGCGCAAGGTTGTTTCCTGCATACAATATCGAATTTTCAATTTATAAACTGAGAGGTCGTGAGACAGCGAATTTCGGCTCCGATTGCGGACCTGGTCGAGTAAAAGCTTAGGAGGGCTTCCTGTATCTCCCTGTTGTTTCTCTATTCTAAGTTTTGATGTACTTATTTGTTTTTCCTTTGTCAATGAAATGAAATAAGGGAAATAATGAATTATTTATTTTCTTAAAGACATCTAGATATAAATATAGTGTTATGCATTCTTCTTCTGTAGCTACTTAATTTGGTCTGGGGGCTCGACAGCCCTACATATCTTGTTGAATGGTATAATCATTGATTTCTGTATTGTTTGTTGTATCGTTTGCTGCATGGTCATTGCTATCCTCTGTTTTTTTACAGATCTGTCATTGCCCCAGGCCCTGTTATTTTAGCAGTAATATTGATTTGTGTTTATGTTTTGTTCAAGGATACAAAACAAAATCAAAATCTAATAAAAAAAATATTTTTTTTAACCCCTTCAGCGCGGGCGGGGCCATGACGGAACGGTTCCGTCATAAGCACAGCCCAACCGACGTGCATGACGGAACCGTTCAGTCATGCGCGTCGAAGGGGTTAAACAAAAACAAGTGTTGCTGTTAGGGAACAAAACAAATTCAAAATCTAATAAACTATATATAAAAAAAAAACGAGTGTTGCTGTTCTTATGCCTTTGCACATGCACCAATTGGTCTGGTTTCTGCAGCAAGTGTATGAGTGTTGCTGTTCCTATGCCTTTGCACATGCACCAATTGGTCTGTTTACCACTACAGGAAAGTTATTACTGAACCAATGCTCTTATAATGCGCTTATACGTCATAAAGCAGCAAAACCAAATGGTTGATAAAAAGAATTGGTACGCTACCCAAAATGATAGTGAGATTTGCCACATCACCTGACTCCTCACCAAGAGGATACAGACATGATGGTTTGCTGGACAGAAGGAAACGTGCTTCCTGTTCCAGGAGGTAAGAACAGGACTCATGCCGGCAGTGCCTCATGTGCCCGGAGCCAAGAAGAGCAGCACTTGCACAGTGCCTCACAAGCCCTCAGTATTCCTTTTTGTCCACTGGCATGAGGCTACTGAAGCGTCATGCACCTCTGAGCTTACTCGCTTTCCCGAGGCTCGATTCCTGCCCTGAATGCAGTGTGTAGTGCAGATACAGGGTCACGCACACTCTTGGCCGGCCTTACTCACACTGGAAAACACAATGTATACACAAATTGCTGCACATAAGGGTGCCATTTTGGAAGTGGAATGCTCTGATTGTGCTTGTGCTTTTCTCCCTCAGAGGCTCGCATCGGGTTCATGAGGCTGTTGATTATGCGAGCAAGTTTATGCGCTACCATGCATGAATGCACAATCAAGCATTGAAATATAAATCCAAAAGTCAATACTGGAAAGGAGTTATGCCTGTATGCGCATTATACCTTCACAAAATGGCTGAGAGCAGAGACTTGCTCACAAAAACTGATGTGGGTTCAGGAGAGGTTGGTACTCTTCTGGAAAGCCTGTCTCCACCCAGGCTGCTCATCGCCAGTATTATGAAGTTGCTTGCGGTGAGTATCTGGAGAAACTTTAATGTACACTACTGCCACCAACTGAGGATGGCAGCCTCACCCTCTAGCTCCCCAGGTCCAACTGAACTACTCCCTGGAATACTCATATCATCACATTCTAAGATGACCTATACCAACAAAGGTAAGTGCCATCAGTACATCCTAAGTCTAACAAAACAGATATGATTGGGAAACCAATAAAGAAGCCTATTCCATAAAAAAATAGCAAAAGCTCTACAAGGAATGAAATGGATTCAATTTAAAACATTTCTGTTACTCTTTAAAAGCATAGGTTTGCAAGCTCTTATTTTCAGCCTTAGTGAAACTCAGTGTAGTAGACAGTAAGGGTTTATAAATGGCAGGGTAGGAAGAAGTGGGGGCTGCAAGTGTCAGAAGACCTCCATGTTTGTGACTGTGGTTAAATAAAGTCAACTTTTATTTAAAGTTTCAATGGTCCCCTAATCGCTACCAACTACCCTGAAACATTCCCAAAAAATTGTAAATGGAAAGGGGCCTAAAAGAGTGCTCTTCCCTTTTGGCAATGTGTTACTACCCTAACTTAAGAGTCAACAACTTTTGAATGGTTTGTGACTGGTATTCTAGTCACAAACGATTGAAGCATATAGCCTACAGAGTCGCAGTTTGGAAGAGACCTACAACCTGCCCCTTCGAAATTCAGATTCGCATTGTAGGAGTCAGTGAAAGTTTATCGACTCCTCAAATGGGATTTGTACATGAAAAAATTCTATTTTGGGCTCGCAAATGCTCCTATTTTGTGTATTGAAGTGTTTGTGACTACAAAATAGGTTACTACATCAGCTATGTTGTAACAATGATTTGATCTAGTTGTACAAAACAGCTTATAAAGGAGCACCAATCACACACTATATCTATCCTGCTCAGAATTCCAAATAAAATCAAGTCTTGGGAAAGCTACCGCTGTGCTGTTGAATACCAAAATTCATGAGAATTCTCTAATTGATGTCATAGCTCAGAATACTCTTATCCTGTAACTGTTACTCCATGACTGAATCCCAGACAAAGTAGGAATTAAATGAAGATGTAGGACATGCAGCACATGAGAATGTGGGAATTCCGTGGTGTCAAACAGCACACATATCTGTTTAAGTAAATTGATTTTCTACTGATGGTTTTAATGTTCTGTATAAAACACATTTTCTGGTGATCAACCTTACCTTGTATCCTGATGTAATTGCTTAAAGTTCGTTTGTGACTTTACACCCTTAAAATCTGGTGCAGAACTGTCACAGCATGAAAAGCAGGTGTTGCAGAATGGAACGTGTTTTTATTATGCCTAGGTTTGATACTGGTTACAATATAGCATTACAAATTGAAGAACGAATATTATACTCTTTTACCCTGCCATCATATCAAATATCTTAAAAGACCCTTACACCGTTTTTACAATAATTTTTGATGAAGTTATATTTTGGTAAAATTCCTAAATTGTAAACAACCAAACCATTTGGCTAGAAGATAAGCATGATGAATAGAATTATGATAAATACGTTATGCCCTTTTGATTTTCGCACCACCAAATTATTAAAAAACAATTACGTTTTAGAAATTTGCAAAAACTCTAGGAAAATCAGCAACTGACAGCTTTCAGAATTCAAAACTGGAAAAATTAAAGACGGATTTAAGCATGCCAACAAGCATGCCAGCACAGAATCCTGTAATATGTAAAAGACAAGAGTCTTACAGCAGATTCTATCCCTGTCTGATAGCGACATACCAGAAGCAATGAATATACTTTGAAGGAACAATGGTTGATGATGCTATGATTAAAGAAACTACTCGCAGATGGAACGTATTGTATGGTTTTACTGTTCTACATAGTACTTTCAATGATATTTAACATCTGAGCAAAATGATAAGGAGTTTCTGAAACAAATACAGTGGTGCTGGACATTATGCACTACCAGTACATAGTGAAAGCATTCCACAGTTAGTGTGAAGAGTGTAGTGTTTTCAGAATGTGTAAAGTTTAGCCAAATGGTAGCTTTATAATTCTGAAAAAAGATGTATGCCAAATTGACCCCAGTGTACAAAGGTGAGCTCATATCCTTAGTGACTGGATTATAGGTTCTTTTCTTTTAGAACTTAACAATACAGACAGTACCAGTCAAATAGTAATGGAAGCCTTGAAACACTGGTCTAGTTTACAGTACATAAGAAACAATTATTGATTGCATCCCAGTTTCACTTGAGGAGACATACAATTTCAAAATGTCAACACAACATGTTGACAATCCTTTCGACGGAAAACAAAAGCACATCTTCAGTACTATTTTTTGTGCAATTCTGGTAAAGGATTAAATAATATGTGATACAAAAATCAATTTGAAAGAAGTAGTGTTAAGGAATAATTAAACTGTTTAGTAAACAATTTTGACATCAAGAATATCTATTGCTCATACTGACTTTTAAAGAGACAACAGAATGAACAGTTTTGTTATGTTATGTTAAATGAGCTTATTTATCACACGAATATTCGAGGGTGACTTGACACTGGCCACTGAGTGGAAAGAAGGAAGGATTTATGAGGAATTACATTTTCCACGTCTTGAAAGATGTTTGCTGGAGCCCGAACGGTAATAAGTACAAAGAGCACATTAAACTTTATTATTCAAGGCCAATGTACATCAGCGACCAATGACCAACACCAACCACATCCTAATTGTGAATGTTTCCTGCCTACAAAAAGCTGATAGTTTACAGATGATGTCTGAAGACAGTGCAAGAATTTGGAAACAAAACCTAGATAAACAATGCTCCTTCCATACAGTCCTATATGTGTTACCTATCCTAGCAAAACATATTTGATTATAACATGTGCCATACTAGAATGCATTCTTCAAACATCCTCCTCGTGATGGATGCTTCTAAGAGCTTCATGGACAAAGTGTTTTGCAGTCACAACTCCTGTGATTAGCCAACGCACATGGTAAATGACTGCATAAATCAGATGCCCTTTCATGAGTTGAAAAATGAATTCAGACTTGGAAAAAGGTTTTTGGGATTCATTACATTAAAGAGGCAACTATTTCTTTTTGGGATTCTCATTGAATCGTATACGTGGTTTGACACAGAAATTGTGGCCAGCAACTATTGATCTTTGCTGAACCCAGATTTGGAGTGGTAACTGATTTGCAAAGAATAATCATTCCCCAAGGGATATAGTCCCCATTTGAAACTATGTCAGTAGCCTCAGGGATGGCCAAATAGGAAACATGTTTTTAAAGCAGTCCCTTCAATTGACACAGGCTGCTTTCAAAAAGCATTCATGTTTGGGAATTCAAATGCAGAGTAGGAGGTCTGATGTTCCGACACACCTGCACCCAATCACACAGGGTCACAAATAACGACTTGCCATAATTAATATTCATTAGACAGGTCAATGTTCAATGCATAAGTATAGATAATTTGTGATGTAACTTATTTGTACGTCAGTCACAATACAAATTGCTTTCGCAAACCAGTATTTGTGCAACTTGCACAACAGTGGTTTGCAAATTGAAATAGTACATCAAGCTTCCTTCATTTGCAAAGAAGCTTATTTTAGTTTATATAAAATCAAGTAGATGTTTAAACTATAGAAAGTTCTTATATTTGGAATGTATTGTTTTTCTTGCTCCGATCCCAAACCCCTGTCCAATATCCAAGCACGAATTCCCAGCAAAACTGATCTTTAGCTTCCAACTTTAACCATACATCATTATACGTTCGCAGCTGACATTTTATTAATCACGCTTCAGACCAGACAACACTAAGGAGAAAGCCAATCAACCGTTACAGGATGATGTACTTTCTTTCTTTAATATATGTCTCTAATTACATTTCAATCGTACAGCATATGGCTTACAAGAATTAAATGAAGATGTAGGACATGCAGCACATGAGAATGTGGGAATTCCGTGCTGTCAAACAGCACACATATCCGTTTAAGTAAATTAATTTTCTACTGATGGTTTTAATGTTCTGTATAAAGCACATTTTCTGACGATCAACCTTACCTTGTATCCTGATGTAATTGCTTAAAGTTCGTTTGTGACTTTACACCCTTAAAATCTGGTACAGAACTGCCACAGCATGAAAAGCAAGGTTACGATATAGCATTACAAGTTGAAAAATGAAAGGCAGGTTCATTTACCCTGCCATCATATCAGATATCTTAAAAGACCCTTACACCGTTTTTACAATAATTTTTGATGAAGTTATATTTTGGTAAAATTCCTAAATTGTAAACAACAGAACCATTTGACTAGAAGATAAGCATCATAAATAGAATTATGATAAATACGTTATGCCCTTTTGATTTTCGCACCACCAAATTATTAAAAAACAATTACGTTTTAGAAATTTGCAAAAACTCTAGGAAAATCAGCAACTGACAGCTTTCAGAATTCAAAACTGGAAAAATTAAAGACGGATTTAAGCATGCCAACAAGCATGCCAGCACAGAATCCTGTAATATGTAAAAGACAAGAGTCTTACAGCAGATTCTAACCCTGTCTGATAGCGACATACCAGAAGCAATGAATATACTTTGAAGGAACAATGGTTGATGATGCTATGATTAAAGAAACTACTCGCAGATGGAACCTATTGTATGGTTTTACTGTTCCACATAGTACTTTCAATGATATTTAACATCTGAGCAAAATGATAAGGCGTTTCTGAAACAAATACAGTGGTGCTGGACATTATGCACTAGCAGTGCATAGTGAAAGCATTCCACAGTTAGTGTGAAGAGAGTAGTGTTTTCAGAATGTGTAAAGTTTAGCCAAATGGTAGCTTTATAAATCTGAAAAAAGATGTATGCCAAATTGACCCCAGTGTACAAAGGTGAGCTCATATCCTTAGTGACTGGATTATAGGTTCTTTTCTTTTAGAACTTAACAATACAGACAGTACCAGTCAAATAGTAATGGAAGACTTGAAACACTGGTCTATTTTACAGTACATAAGAAACAATTATTGGAGGGGGCAAGATGGCGGCGGCATCCTAGACCGCTGTGAGATGCTCCTCTAACCAGTGCCAGTTCTGATTATGATGGACCGAGGGGTGCACTTTCCAATTTTAGAAGAGAGGATAAAATGGAAAACAGAACCACAACCGTTATGAACTTTTCTAAACTATGCCGAGACTTCTAAACTAACCCTGAGGGGAAGAAACGCCGCGGGACTATTGCAAGCCTGATGGAGTGGGTCGGATCGTCGGTTACACCTCCACAAGACGAAAGTACGGCCGTGCTATCTTGCACTCGCTCTCACCTGCGTGTCCTGGCGTCTTTGATCGGCTTTGTGGTGCTGAGAGCTGTCGGACGCTCAAGGCTGACCAGGGCTCGCACTGGAACCCCTGTTGTTGCTGCTGATCAACAAGACGATATAGCGAGTGCACAGGGCATTCCCAGCTCTTTGGACGCGGCGGGGGTGGATTACAGCAGCACAATGGCACCGAAGAACGCCGCAGCATTGGCCGCCTCTAAAACCCGGGCAGCAAAGCAGGCGCTTAGAGATCGGGAGCTGGCGCTGAAGCGCGGCGAGCTTATCGATTCGGAAAGACCCGGCTGCTTGGATACAGCACCAGTGAAACTGGCAAAATCATCTAAACAGCTGCCGCTTACTCCAGGACCCGGCCCCTCAGTGATGGAGCTCTTACAAAAAACGCCTGGTGCTCCCTCCCCCGCTCACTTACCTACTACCACGGGAATGATTTCTCTGGATCAGAATGTGCTGCCTGGAGGTGGTGCTCTCGAGCAAGCCCAGCGAGAGAAAGCTGCTGCGAAATCAACTGATACAGAACCGGTAAGCTGTATACCGGGCAACTCAGGGAGTGAGGGGAGCATTCATCCGCAAACGGAGGGAGGACAAAGGATTGAAAATGTTGAAGGTAGGGATGCACAAGGTTTATGTCCCTCTTCAGTGGACACTGTATTTCCTGCTTTTTCTGCGGAATCTACTGGTGGAGTGTCAGCAATAGTTATAGCTGCGGCAGTCTCAACACAACCGCCAGTGACCTCCTCCTCCAAACAAGGGGGTGCCACCAGCTTGTCTCTGACCTGTGTCGCACCAAACACTTCCAAAAATATTTTACATCGGGCTTTGGGCCCTAATGGGAAGGCTTGTAAGGCTTATGCTGCTTCTGATTCATTTGATACAGATAGAGACCCGTCGGATTTCTATTCAATATCTGAAGGTCTGGAAGACCCTAGGTGGTCGCAAGATTCAGACTTGGATTCAGAAATCAACACTGGCTTTGACACTACTGCAACAGAAAGTGATCATGACCCAGCTCTGGGAGAGTCTAGGGAAAGCAGGAGATCTGTGCTGCGGAAGAAAAGGAGTCATCACGGAGCTTCAGGGCTAGCGCGGGATTATTCCCCAGCATCATTACTAAACCCGCAGGATCATCCCTCCATACCTAATCGTGAGTTGTCCGTCACTGACCCGCAAAGCACTACATTATCTTCTGTAATGGATACAGTATTGCAGGCTATTGCCTCCCATCGGGAACAGACTTCCATGGATGGTCGTAGGGCACAATTAGCCCTTCATAAGGTACAGGGTGTTGTCCGAAAACTGTCAAAAACAGTTGCAGCTTCTAATATGAGATTGACGGAGATCGAAGATCGAATAGTCACGAATGAAGCCGATGTCACGGTGATTCAGGAAAAAGTGGAAGCTCGCGGAGACGAGTTGAAAGACGTTAGGTGGAAGCTGGAGGAAATGGAAAACCGCCTTCGACGCAACAATCTTCGCGTACTCGGAATTCCGGAAAAAATCGAGGGCGGCGATATACGCTCCTTCATAATTCAGCTTTTCAAGGACACACTCCCCGAGCTTGCATCCTGGAATTGGGACTTGGAAGTTCAACGCGCTCACAGAATCCCACTTACTTTAAAGACCTCATCACAAGGGGGATACCCTCGTGCAGTTTTGGGTTTTTTTGGAAATTTTCTACTCTGTCAGGCTATTGCTGAGAAAGCAAGGCCTGAAGCTCGGCGCAGCAGAGGCGCTATCTCTTACTTTGTGAGGCCTGATTTTTGCCACACTACTGTGGAGAGGCGATGGCGTCTCCGCCAATTGATCAAACCTTTTCAGGAAAAAAAAGCTCAGGTGTATCTCAACAATCCTGCTAAGCTTAAAGTCATCTACAATGGTCAGGCTAAATTTTTCTCCTCAGAAATTAAAGCTAAGGAGTTTCTAGATAGCCTGCCCTGAAGCTTTAAGCGTTTTTGTTCTCTTATTTTGCTAGTAACTGAATGATTATATATTAGTAAATGCTGAGTCTAGGAGTGAAGAATGGGTTAGGACGCTTGCTTGTTTTTCTTTTTTTTTTTTTTTTTCTTCTTCTCTTCCTTTATCCTTCTACTTTTCTGCACTATGTTTGCACCTACTCGGCCTTATTGGTTTTCACCTTCTATGTTTGTTTATGTTGGCGCTGGTTAGGGAATATCTCTCCATCACCATAGACTCCTCCGGAGTCTCAATGCCCTGGTGGTTGGCGTCCGGGGAGGGGGGGACAGGGGGGAGGGGAGGGAGGGAAAAGCATAAAAATGAGCAATTTCGTGCAAATAAGTTAATGTCAAGTTTTTTGTATATTGAATATATAATATATTGTGGCAATAAGAGGGAACCAGACTTTGAACTGTGTCTTGCTTCTTATATAGCTTTTTGTTTTTTGACGTTCAGGTTGGAGAATTTTCTTTGTTTTTTTAGATGAGGAGAGTAAAACTTTGTAGTTGGAATATCGCGGGACTTAATGACAGAAATAAAAGGGCACAATTATTTCAACTTTTACGGCAGGACCCTGTTGATATCCTATGCTTACAGGAGACGCACATTACAGATTGTGATAAAGAACTGCTAAATATTCCAGGGTATAATGTTATTATAGCCACCTCACAAACATCTAAAATACGAGGGGTTGCTATTCTTGCAAAGTCTATAATCGGCGATCCTAGTCGTACATTGGCCGATAAACATGGTAGATGGGCTATAGCTCAATTGAAATCTGGTCTTGTAATCTGCGCAATTTATGGCTCAAATCAGGATGATCCCCTACTTTTTAGAGATCTAGAGCTAGAACTGGCCTCCTGGTCTGGACCTCTTATTCTATGCGGGGATTTTAACATTGCTGTAGGGAGGCGTTTTCATATCCAAACATCCGCAAACTATAAAGGACGTAAGCCTAGGGTATACAGGGCCTTATGCCAATTGATGGATAGCCATAATTTACTGGATGTCTGGGGACTAAGGAAGAAAAATGATGATGGATTTACTTATTTCTCATATCCACACAACAAGTATGTCCGAATTGATTATATTATGTCATCACTAGAGGACTTGCTCTTGCTAGATATAATTAAATCTCCAAAAACGATTTCAGACCACAATACACTTACCCTTATTTTTGATTTGCCAAGCTGTGAGAAGTTGAAAATGCAATGGTCCTTTGATAGAAAGCTACTCGTTAATCACCAATATATAGCCCATATAACATCTTGGGCCCAGGAATTTTTCGATTGCAATCAGTATAGTGCTTCCAGACTGATTGTATGGGATTGTTTTAAAGCAGCATTAAGGGGGGAGACTATTGCATTTGTTGCTAAACGCAAAAAGATAGAGGATAACATTAATATGGACCTGATGCGCGAATTGTCTAATCTCGAGACTTACCATGCTGCCCAGATACAACAGGGAGCTCCAACCCTCGATACTCTTCAAAAAATACTTGTATTAAAAGCCGAAATTAACAGTACCTTAACCCGAAAAGCTGTAGAAATATATGAAGCCAATAAAAGTAAATTATATGAATCTGGAGATAATGTAGGCAGATATCTAGCCCTTCGAACACGACAAAAACAATCTCAAAATAAGATCAAGCGGATTGAGTATGAGGGCCAGGAATATTCCTCCTCACATGATATCGTGGAGGTATTCCGAAAATACTATCAAAAACTATATCACAGCGACAATTCATATCCTGATGGCGCCATAAAAACTTTTCTCAATAACTGGCTATCGGACCAAGATCTTAATCCCTCGGTTGACGAACTAGTTAAAGAAGATCTCGAAATAGAAATCTCAATCTCGGAGCTGGAGAGTGCACTCTCTGATCTTGCAAATGGCAAAGCAGCAGGCCTGGACAAAATTCCACTCGATCTGTATAAGGTGCTAGGTAAACAAATACTCCCCTATTTACTGGACCTGTTTCTGGGGGTTCAGTATCACTCACTCCCACCTGAATCCTGGAAACATACCAATATAGCCATTTTTGTAAAAAAAGGTAAACCCCCGCATCTCCCATCCTCTTACAGACCCATATTTCTAATAAACTCCGACTCAAAACTCTATGCCAAGATTCTAGCTAATCGGTTGAGTGGGATCGTCGAGAGTCTTGTCTCCCCGTGGCAGCATGGCTTTATCCCTGGTAGGGGTACTACGGATCACACACGGAGAGCCATCACCCTATTTGACATCATGGGCAGCACGGGGGAGGAGATGTCGATGATCCTTCTCGACGCCGAGAAGGCATTTGATCGTGTTTCATGGAGCTTTCTCTGGAGCGTCCTGGAATCTAATAACTTCGGGAAAAAGTTTATTAGAGCTATAAAGACCTTATATATAGATCCTAAGGCAAAAGTCTCCATTTGTGGTGTTGAGTCGGAGTTTGTTGAGATACAGAGGGGTACGAGGCAGGGCTGTCCCTGCTCTCCTATATTATTTGCTCTCTATATCAACCCCCTAATTGTAAAATTGCTTTCCTCACCCGGTATTCGGCCTGTTGATATTGGAGCATTTTCAACGAAAGTCTTGGCTTATGCCGATGACGTGGCCGTCTTAACAACAAATCCTGCTGACGCAGTTCAGGAAATCGAACTAATTACCCAGGCCTTTGGTACCTTTTCAGGTTATTCCCTTAATAGGGATAAAACAATGGTTCTCTGTACAAATAATACGGTTTTTGACAGCCCCCTTAGAGTGAAGCAAGCCACCTACTTAGGTGTCTTAATTATACTCCTTTGAGTAACAAAATAAAGACTGACCTCAGGAGAGTAGATAATTTACACCTTTCTATAATTGGCAGGGCTAATTATTTAAAAATGAATATCTTTCCAAGGATACTCTACTTGTTTCGAGCAATTCCGATCTTGCCTGGAGGTAGTTTTATTAAGATCATTGACTCCTCCATGTCCAAGTTCATCTGGAGCTTTGGAAAGATCAGAAGAGCCCTACCTTTTTTAACTCTACCCCAGGAGAGGGGCGGGCTAGGTATCCCCAGTTTAACACTATACTTATGGGCAACACTTCTCCAATATATGGGTCCATTACTCAGTTATAAATCAACCACCTCGCTTATTATGGAATCCTTTATCCCTTCCATTTATGAGCTGAGTCTTGGGACTAAATGCCAAGGCCTATTTTTAAGGCAGGTTGAACCACTATATTATAAAAAAATTAAGTTAAAGGTAGTCACGAATGCTTGGAAGGTATGGAAATCTGTATCCAAATATTTACTAATCCCAAAATTCACAAAATATACCCCCTTATGGCGTAGCTCTATTATTCCTATTAGTCTTAATGACTCTACCGCCCGCAGGTGGGAATCCTTAGGTATTTATACAGTGGGCGACTTTCTCGGCCAGGATATTACTTCGTCATTTGGATGGCTGCAGCAGAAATTCACTATTCCAACCACTGATTTTCTGAAATACCTTCAGGTGTTTACAAGCATTCGTAACTGTATCCCTAGAATTAAATTGGATAATATCAATCTGTTTGCTATTATTGGAAAACGCTCTACTAGAATCGGCACTCTCTATCAATTGCTGATCCAAAGCACTGCAGATGACATAGAGCGGGTTGAGCAGGCTTGGGCCACAAGTTTAACTAATCCAAATGTTGATATCGATCTCTGCCTGGCCCTCTCATCTGAACTTTTTATTGCATCGAATCTTAAAGCCCAATACTATAGAGTTCTCTATAACCTTTATTTCACGCCCGCAAAGTTATTTTCCTGGGGCTTACGGGTTGATGATAGCTGTCCGAGATGTAGCCAACCCCAAGCGAACTTAATCCATATGTTCGCGGACTGCCCCAAACTAGATTTATTAAAGGCTACGTTTATGGGATTCTGGGCTCAGGTATTCGGTCATGATATCCAAGACTCAGTAACTCTTTATTTAATGGGACATGATGACTCTCTTGGTCATAGTATTGAAGAACAAAGGATACTTTTTTTGGGCACTGCTATCTTTCGTATTATTTTAGCTGCGCGGTGGAAGGACCCTGAATTACCCACTTTTCAGATGTGGCTTAGCCGTCTCTTGGCAACATATAAACAGGAGCTTTTAATATATAGCTCCAGAGGTAAAAAAACTAGGCTTCGTGGTGTTCAGATTTGGGCTCCTATTTCCAAATGGTATTTAAAACATAGGTTTAATGACATATCTCCCTTGAACTGAATGATGTATTCACTTCTTGTTTCCTTCTTCTTTCTTTTTTTGTTTTGTACAACCAGTTAAATTTAAGTGTCCCTGCTGGACTTTATATCTATGTAAATCGTTTGTATGATTTTCTATTTCAGATTTACTATTGTTTTTTTTTGTATATTTTATGATATATTAGGTTGTATGAATTTTGCTCAATAAAAAAAAAAAACAAAAAAAAAGAAACAATTATTGATTGCATCCCAGTTTCACTTGAGGAGACATACAATTTCAAAATGTTAACACAACATGTTGACAATCCTTTCGACGGAAAACAAAAGCACTTCTTCAGTACTATTTTTTAGTGCAATTCTGGTAAAGGATTAAATAATATGTGATAAAAAAATCAATTTAAAAGAAGTAGTGTTAAGGAATAATTAAACTGCTTAGTAAACAATTTGGACATCAAGAATATCTATTGCTCATACTGACTTTTAAAGAGACAACAGAATGAGCAGTTTTGTTATGTTATGTTAAATGAACTTATTTATCACACGAATATTCGAGGGTGACTTGGCACTAGCTACTGAGTGGCAAGAAGGAAGGATTTATGAGGAATTACATTTTCCACGTCTTGAAAGATGTTTGCTGGAGCCCGAACGGTAATAAGTACAAAGAGCACATTAAACTTTATTATTCAAGGCCAATGTACATCAGCGACCAATGACCAACACCAACCACATCCTAATTGTGAATGTTTCCAGCCTGCAAAAAGCTAATAGTTTACAGATGATGTCTGAAGACAGTGCAAGAATTTGGAAACAAAACCTAGATAATGCTCCTTCCATACAGTCCTATATGTGTTACCTATCCTAGCAAAACATGTTTGATTATACCATGTGCCATACTAGAATGCATTCTTCAAACATTCTCCTCATGATGGATGCCTCTAAGAGATTCATGGCCAAAGTATTTTGCAGTCACAACTCCTGTGATTAGCCAAAGCACATGGTAAATGACTGCATAAATCAGAAGCCCTTTCATGAGTTGAAAAATTAATTCAGACTTGGAAAAAGGTTTTTGCGATTCATTACATTAAAGAGGCAACTCTTCCTTTTTGGGATTCTCATTGAAACGTATAAGTGGTTTGACACAGAAATTGTGGCCAGCAACTATTGATCTTTTGCTGAACCTAGATTTGGAGTGGTAACTAATTTGCAAAGATTAATCATTCCCCAATGGATATAGTCCCCGTTTGAAATTATGTCAATAGCCTCAGGGAGAGAACATTTTGATCCAGTGATCACTGCCTGCTAATCCCAAAAGTATGGCCAAATAGGAAACATGTTTTTTAAAGCAGTCCCTTCAATTGACACAGGCTGCTTTAAAAAGCATTCCTGTTTGAATGAATGAATGAATGAAGTTATATTTATATAGCGCGTAACTACCCAAAGGCCTCGTAGCGCTTAAGGACAGCAGAAGCAGAAAGAAAAAAGGTTACTGGAAAGCTGAGAGAAAAAGGAAGGTCTTGAGATGTTTGCAAAAGTGAACAATGTTGGGTTCGCTGCGGAGCGTAAGTGGAAGGGTATTCCAAAAATTGGAGGCATTCAAAGTGAAAGACCGACCGCCCCATTTTGCTCTGCGGACTTTTGGGGGCGCGGTAAGGAAGGTGTTACTAGACCGGAGAGACCTAGTCAGTTGATAGGGGACTATCAAAGAGTGAAGAATTTGGGGGCCATGTTTCCAGAAAGCTTTATGGGCCAGGCACATGGCCTTGAACTGGATCCTGGCACGGATGGGCAGCCAGTGTAAAGACATCAAAGCAGGTTTAGCTGATTGTCTACGAGGGGTCTGAGTCAGATGGCGTGCGGCACAGTTTTGAATAACCTGTAATTTGTTTAAGGTGGACTGAGGAGCGCCAAGATAAAGCACATTCCCATAGTCCAGACGGGATACGATTAAAGCTTGAACCAAAATTCTCCTGGCTTGGAAGGGAAGGAGGGGAAGGATTTTTCTGATTAAACGTAAGAGACCGAAACAAATAGCTGAAAGCTTTGTGGTCTGATAGTTAAAGCAGAGGGTCCTATCGAGCCAGATGCCTAGACTTTTAATTTGGTGCTTAGGCAATGGCAAAGTACCCATGCATGGAGGCCAGGAGAGGGGGGAAGAGGGCGAGGGGGATTTTCCTAAGAGCATAAGTTCAGATTTATCTCCATTTAGTTTTAGGTGCGAAGTGTGCATCCAGTGAGCAACTGCCTCTAGACAAAGGCCAAGCGTGTCAGATGAGCCCTCAGGGTGATTAAGTGCCACCACTAGCTGTTTGGGAATTCAAATGCAGAGTAGGAGGTCTGATGTTCCAACACACCTACAACTAATCACAGAGGGTCACAAATAACAACTTGCCATAATTAATATTCATTAGGCATGTCAGTTTTCAATGCATGAGTATAGATAATTTGTGATGTAACAGATTTGTACGTCAGTCACAATACAAATTGCTTTCGCAAACCAGTATTTGTGCAACTTGCACAACAGTGGTTTGCAAATTGAAATAGTACATCACGGTTCCTTCATTTTTCAAAGAAGCTTATTTTAGTTTATATAAAATCAAGTAGATGTTTAAACTATAGAAAGTTCTTATATTCGGAATGTATTGTTTTGCTTGCTCCGAGCCCAAACCCCTGTCCAATATCCAAGCATGAATTCCCAGCAAAACAGATCTTTAGCTTCCAACTTTAACCATACATCATTATACGTTTACAGTTGACATTTTATTAATCACGCTTCAGACCAGACTACACTAAAGCGAAAGCCAATCAACCGTTACAGGATGATGTACTTTCTTTTTTTAATATATGTCTCTAATTACGTTTCAATCGTACAGCATATGACTTACAAGAATGACTGCACTTGTGAGAAGCATGGAATAGTTTCAAGCAGTACACAGGAATAATATAAAACACTAATCAAACCTATCCAATATCTATTATGCCTGACATTATTACAGTAGTCCACATCAGAAAATTAATAGCAGAATGGTATAATTCTTGAGATAACTAAAAGAAGGAAATTAGCACTACGACTGAAGGAAAAGCATCCAGGAGAATCAGAAATGGATGGTGCACATTATGCTCTGGATCAAGGTTTAAATGCATGCAGGCCGTACTCCGCCTTTTATTTGTCTATCACTGTTAACCATAAGGCCTTGAATCTTAATTTTGCCAGACCCATGGTTGCAGCATTAAGTCATGGATAGGTTCAACACATCACAGTTTGTAAAGACCGAGACTCCAAGGTCTACCACACTTCCTGACCCTTTTTATCACGTATCTCCAGGTTCAGTTCTTTTACCTACACTAAGCTATCTGACATCAAGAAACCGAAACGGTATAGGGACTTGTCAGAGTACAGGCAGAAACCCCTCTAGTAAAGTGAATCCCTCCAAAACAGAGTAATTTTTTTGTAAGTAAAAAACAAGCCTTTTCCAGCACTATTCTGGCCTGAAAACACTCATCGCTCTTCTACCTGTATGTCTAGCAAGATTCCTGACACTGCACCGCCACATCTGTAGGACTTTAAAGGCTATCTTTTCCAAGCTTCATCTGCTGAAAAAACTGAAAACCTATCTGCTCCATCTTCAATTTCTACCCAAACTGTACTTTCATCACACATGCAGAAAAGCAATGGCATTCTGCCAAGTGCCTTCAGCAGCTCCCTCATCAAATACATGCAGTTGTCCCTTCTACTACCAGATTAGTTACAGTTACAAAGTTGTTATATCACGTAATTCCCTAATCGTCATTCAGTATTGACTATTTCTTGAAACTTGGGAACAATTCAAAGTCAGCTGAATAACCACTAAGCCCTGATGGTGGATTATGGAACACTGGAACCAAGTTTCACCTACCTTTGAAATTCCATGCTCTAAGGGAACCAAAACTCACAATCAGACCATAATTGTGGGAACAAGGGCTGCACTCACTGACAAAATCAGAAAGTCAACTTGCTAGTCTTTTGCAGTCAGGTATGTCAATTATTAATTTCTTAATCTCCTCTCCGTTCTCTCGTCTTTTATATTCTCTTTAAGAGGACCTGCAGGGAATCTTACTTTCTGTGTGATGATGCTGCTGATTGTCCAAATTAGTTTGATGTAAAGTACTCTGTCCACTGTCCTTGTGGTGAAATGGTAGCAATAAATGAATCCACGAAGGGGTGTGGAATTGTTGTAGCTGAGTATGGGGTGTGACATTCATTTATATGTGGAATTGGATGGTCTTTAGGGAAGAAGCATGCATTGAACAAGCTGGGAATGGAAGGGAGATCCATGGAAGGCCAATGATACAGATTTTCTATTAGAAACACAGGGTGTCTCCGTGAGTGCAGACTGGCTGGTTGGAAATTCCCACCAATCCTGATTTGGAATGGAATGGGATTTTCCTCTCATAAATGGGATTTCACACATCTCGTATAGGTGTGCAGAAAGCCTTATAAAGCAGGTCTACGATGTATACCAATAGGTAAAATCTTTATAACCTGTTGACGAGCATTACTTTACTTTGGTTCATTTACTACAAAGGTTTTATGACTAAACATATCCACAACAAGGATATTATTTTGCCTACTAAGCATATGCAAATGTAAAATGAAAAAGGGACAACAGTGAGATGCATTGTGCACCTGCAATGGTGGTTTCTGATTCACCTCCAGTGTGTCCCAGGGTTCATCTCTCTAAGCCTGCTAACAGCATGAGAACAGTCTGGCATTTTCACCTATGCTGGTGATACCAGATCCTGTTGAGCATAGAGGAAAACACTGAACAACTGGTTGTAAATACAGTCCAGCCATGCATGAATACCAATTGTGTCGAGCTAAGCTTGTCTAAGATGGAAATTCTGCTTGCAAATAACTCACCCAGTGAATACAATTGCAAGTTCTGATCATCCTCAATAGAAACCAGTCCTAAGCTGACATCAGCAGATAGAAATCTTGGACTAGTAATAAACAGCAATTTATCCTTACACACAACGTCGCTCAAAAAGCAGCTTTTTTCCTCTTGCAAGTTCATCTTGCAGAATTTTTTCATTATGGTGCACATGATTACAATGTTCAATGCCTTCATCCAGTCCTACATTGACTTCATTGATGAACAAACTAACTCTATGGATGTCTGTCTTCAATAAATTGGCAAACGCGGATTTTAGCTGAAGGTTCTGTTCTGGGGCTGTAAAAAGTGTGCCTAGAGAAGGCACACTTAAAGTCTTACTCTATTTGCCTATTAAAAAGAGAGCCACTTTCAAAGCTCTCTCATTGATGCAATGTATTTGTTTTTCATTTTCACAGTCACTCTGCCTATCCCAAAAATAACTGCTGTAGCCATTTCGAAGCCTCACACTTGCTGTTTTTCTCAATGTTGTGTTGATGCTCTCACAAATACCAGCACTTCATATGTCGCACATCTCACAGAAGCCCAGTATGCATTTATCATTTGAACTGCTAGCTCAGGGTGAAATAAACGTGAGAAAGTGCAACCCTGAGAGAAGCTGATGTCCTGCCATTCAAAATAACTCAGATCCTGCCCCTTCAAGCTACCCCTTCACTCATACACAAACACATCTTCCCATGGAAGACACTTCAAAGCAAATATTGTATATCTTTAATAGTATTAAATAAAAATCCCATACATTGCGTTTAATGGGCAAATACGAATTGTGAAATGTTAACATAATGGCCATTTGGTTTAACCTTCATACGATCTCTAACCTTCCAGAAGTGTAAATAGTCTGTTCATTGTCACACACTCTGACTACTAGTAACAATATGATCCCCAGATAGGCCAAGAAAAACACAGAAACGCAGAAGAACCCTCTGGCCTCAGACAGCACTGGTAATAAAATACAGTATATCATGTTCTCATTGTAAATTCCATATTTGATCATTGCATGAGAAAAAGTAAGTGAATTCATTTAGTGGAACAGAAAATCAGAAACATATGAGAGTGGACGACTGGAGCAACATAATGGAAAGAACACTTAAAAGATAAAAGCAATATTATCTGTGGAGTCCTGCTGTGCGGATGCCCGCAGCATAATTGAAACAATATTAGCTCAGCTATTGTTCTTAGCAGAATTTATAAATAAATAGGTCAGCACGTCATGTGGGAAGCAGTTGACCTGAGTGCTGTAAACAATGTGTTCACTCTAAGTTCAGATTCTCCATGTTATACACTTAAGTCAAATCTGTCCTGCTGCTGAGGTTATGTGTGTAATATGATGATGAATATTATGTACAAATGCATGCAAGCATTATGGACATACCAATTCACTTCTTTCTATTCAGCATCAAGTTCACCGTATGCAATTGTTTAAGGTGTTGATTTGGATCGACTTCAAGCGAAATTAAATATTCAAATGAGGGGTGTACAAGATCATATAATTCCATAAGAATTGTGCAAAACTAAACTTTGAGGGCAAAATTTGATTGGAGGTATCTTTCATGAATATTTTCGACGTGATGACACACCCACAATGCATAAAAAAGTCTATTGATATTTGTGAAATACTTGAATTTATCAAGAATAATTTGACTTTTCCCCAGGCTTAATCCTTTTTTTAGGTCTTTGTATCAAAAGTGAAAATGCCTGAATTAGGCAGCTGCAAATCGCTACAGGCCCTTAATCTCTACAGCCAGCACTGATATCCCATTTCGCTTAAGACTCCATTAAACTTTTCTCACAAATATGCCGAATTTCATAGTACACAATTCTGCAGTAAGTCAAATGACTGTTTTAAGCAAACAAAAAAAACTGCATTTTAAATTAAGTCCACTGTCAATTAGATCATAATAGGAGAAGCCTTTTACATGCTTCTTATAACCAGGGCCGATTTATGGACTGGTGGTACCCGGTGTGAGAATTTTTCTTGCCCCCCTCTAGTACCTCCTTTTCCCCTGATTCCCTCACTAGCTGCCCCTCGTCTCTCCATAGGCCCTCTTTCACATACATTTAATTTGTTTTTTAGCAATTCTCATACCAGTGTTGGGAGTCCGAGCACTTTACATCACACACACTTAATAGAAGACTGAAGAGCATACATGTGTAAATCAGTCCATAACAAATGTTAGTTAAGACAATGAGGGTTACAAGGTGTAAGAATCACATGCCATCCATACTAGTATGCAGTATATTTTAAGAAGGTTTGGTCTGGAGAAGCACACACTCAGGATTTAAAACGTATCACAGTAGTGGGGGGTTGGCTTTACTAATAAAAATGTATTTCCATCCCAAAGAACCCTTTTTAGCAACTCTAGGAAAATGAAAGACTGGAAAAAACTTAACATTCTAACCTATACCATGCAGTTTGTATTCAGCTCTTTTATAATAGTTCATAGGTCACTGTGCTGTATTCGGATTGTAACTTATGAACTGCAAGCAACTAAACATCTCTGTGACAAAGCAGTAACCCACTGTGCTAGCCATATAAAATACAGTTATGTGATTTGCAGGATACACATTCTTTGCAGCAGGCATGTAAACCCTCTGTGCTACCTTATGATGAGTCACAGCTGCCACTAAACACAACTCCAACATTTTTACAGTTGCCAAATAAATGCTGGCTATGCAAGATCTTTCTGATGTTAGTAGCTTAACACATACTATTTATACAGGAGTCTTGATTGTATTTAAACGAACATCATAAATAATAATTGAAGTTGAAATGATATCATGCAGAAAATAAATAGGTATCCTTTAGATCAGCTCCTAAATCAGTAAAAATAGAAATGTAGAAATATGAATGCACACTTGCTAAATATTTGATATGGATTTTAAGTACGCACAATGTTACAGCACGGTTTATCTTGACATATGAGAATATGAGCAGAATTTAAACTGAAGGAAGTAATGTGAAACCTGCAAAAAACAGTTTTCTGCCTACACTCTTCTCAACAGTTTTATTTACAGGTGGGAAAACTGGTTATTCTGATGATGAGGTCTCAGCCAGGTCTACTGTAGAAACACTTTAGTAGTAGGCCAAAGCCGCAGGACCAACTCCTCCCACAATGTTGGAAGTCAATTCAGGGCAGGCCTACAGAGACTGTTTTTTACTGCACAGCAGTACTGCCCCTGCCCTAAGGGACAACATCTAGGGCATCGGAATAATATTCTTTCAGGAACATAAAAATGCCAACCGCGCCATCATGACATGGCTGACCAGTTTACACAGCAGTAAATAAAATTGATCTGGCACAGTAAGAGGGAGCACTTAAAAAAATATATTAACTTGGTGGGCAACAATCTTTTTATATTGAGCATTGGCTTCCACTGGAATGGCATAGGTGGTCTCTTTGCTTGTTGGCTGGCCCCACAGGGCCTAAATGAGGCTGTTAAGTACCTAATCTTAAAGTTCTCAAACTATAATGCTTCTCTTTAATTGCTCGTTCCTGAGTGCCAACACATTTTGTTCAATCCAGATACACTGCCATAATCTTAACATATTCAAGAATGGAATTAAAAATTAAGAAGAGAAGATTTTTAACCCCAATTCTAAAATTGCCATATACACACCAGCTTGAGCTTTCCCTCCCACAGTTCCACTGTAAAGACCAATAGAGGAAGCTGGAACATGAACATGACTAGAATGTGAACATGGTTAACGTGGTTAACATGCACTTTGCCTCATAAGGAAGAGGGACTATGAAGTATGATTTATTGTCCAACATTCATGCTACGGGTAGGTACTTCCAAAGTTTGGGTATGAACTCTTTGGCGCCTCACAAAAGACAGGAAAGGACTTGACCAATACTAATACAATATAATGGAGTGGGCACAACCAACTCCCCTTTTCGATTTACAGTGCTCCCATGATGCCTGTTAAACATGTTTTCCCAAGTGTTGGAATTCCATTTAAAGAATGAGAAAAGTCAAATATAATCGATCAAGACAGAGTTGATCTATCCGAATATAAATTCCCAAACCTTTACACAATCATGTCAAGGATTGTTTCAAATGAAGGTGATCCAAAGACACCCGAGACAGCTTTACAGACCATGTTCTGAGTTATTTTAAATGCAGGGTGAGCACAGCAGTTCCTAAATACATATTATCACACATAATTGATGTTCTCTTGCTGTATGTACAAAAGCCTGTCTCTAATTAAATTTTCTTATTACAGTTTAGTAGTGAATTCATTAGGACTGTAAAAAGAAGACAATGTACCTAATCTATTGTAACAGCTTTATAAAGTTAGGTTGTGACATTGCAATGTCTTTTTCCAGAGCCCGCAGTTAGTGTAAAGGCATTTCACTGAGCTGAAAACTGCTGCTATTCAAACTATGAAATGGACAGATAGCTGCTTAGTTCTTTTGAATGATCTTTTCAAACGATAAACAGTCATTGGCAGTAAAGGTAATATATATATGGCTGTATGTTGACTTGCATGCAAGTGACTTATACTAAACCGCTTATAATATGTTTCTTCAATACATTAGTTGCATATTGGTGTATTTAACTTTCACTCCAGCTTCTGTATTTAATCTATATATCTGCAACCCTACTCTCTCTTTCATATGAAAGAGCAGGAGAGCCAGACTTTCAGCCATTTGGGAAAATGGTAATAGCTTGCACATGTATTGTAAGAAATAAAATACACCCTACTTTATGTTAAAAGGATATTGCAATTCACCTTAGAGTTGTATGACCTTGCATCTCAGCCTGGAACCTTGTTCCCTTATGTAGTCAAGGAGCTCCTTCCTTCCTGACTTGCAATATCCTTGCACTGTATGATAGAATGTACTTTACTGCATATATTTACTTTACAAATGTATGATAACATCACTTTTTGAGAACAGAAGGCTAGGCACACTTTTAATAGAAGGAATAGTTTACAAATGCCGATTTCAGCAGAAAAGCAGATTTTTCAAATTGGCAAATGTGCAAAACTACAGTTATTTTAAAGAATATTTCATAATCCTAGACAGAAATTATGATATAATGTAATCAATAATTCTTTATTTTATATGATCAAAATGAGTGACATGTTCCTCTTGTGCTTAAGCCATGTTTTTGCATGACTATTTAATCACAGCTTGCACCAGACATGAGTATATGAGAGACTGGTGAAGTCACATAACCGGTGCAAACTAGTGAAAGGGCTAGTGAAAACGCGTAAACCAGGCAACAATAAACCTGGCTGCAGCTACATTAGAGACATTCAATCATTAACTTATTTTGCTAATTATGAAATCTTAATTGGGAGTTGGCTTCATTAAGTACAGCAGTGCTAATAGTTTTGAAGAATGTATGATGCTACATCGCATACATTTACAACGCTGTATTTTACATTGCGTTCGTTACAACGCAAGTCGTTACAATGACTTGCGCTGGAGGGCGCTGGACTTAGGAATGGTATGATATACTAATCCAACTCCAGTCTACATACAGTAGGGAAGGTGTTGGAATAGTAAATCATACTATTCCTTAGGTTAGAGCGCCATCCAGCGCAAGTCTTTGTAATAACCTGCGTTGTAATGAATGCGATGTAAAGGCATTGCGATGCAATGCCCGCGTTTTAATGGATGTCTCCCATTTTGAATGTACACAAGGGTTGTATGCAGTAGACATTGAATCTTGTTTTCTTTTGCTACTATGTTGATTCCTTGTGATGTACAAATTGTAATGTGTAACAGAAGCAGACCCACTGAATCCATACAACTAGACCTATGTACAATTTCTATTAAGCCTGTGAAAGTTGCAAATTTTGTGGTCAACTAAATGTTAAATTCTATACAATCTTTCACTGTGGATGAGTGATTTGAGAAGAAGTGTCTCTTGGGAGATGGATTGTGTGAGATGTTTTTCCTTCCATGCTTGAATGTGAGGTATGCCCTCTATTTCAATTTTGAAGCAAAAACTGTGAAGTGAATTTTGTGAAACTTTGCATCATTTTGTAAACTTTGTGAGGAATTCTCGAAGTTTTGTGAAAAAAACAGATGACACCATTTTACATACAACTACAGAGGAACACAAACTATGGCAAAAGTGTTACCACTTTTTATGAGTCAAAGTTATTCAAGTATTAGTGGGCACATGTATTTGTAACAAAGCAGTGGATGTATATATACCACAAAGACGATTACTAATTCTTTTGATCAAGGGAATGCACTCATAAAAAGTATTGTCCTTTAAAGTTACAGAAGCATTCTCTCCTTTAAAACCACACATTTCGGAACATATTTTGTAAATGTAGGAATGCTTATGCAGCTATTTTACCAGACAGTGGGGAACAACTGAAGGAAGTTGATGCGGGTTGAATGGATGGACTGTTCTTAAAATTCATAATTAATATGCCAACTGTGCAATATGGCAGAAGGCGATAGTTTCACTTTGGTCACTAACATTTTTTTTTTTAAATAGTTTTTTCATTACTTACAAACTTCCAATCATCACAAATAGTAGTGTACATACAATTCGATCTCATGACATCAGGTACATATTATTTAACAGCGAACTTATTGTCAATCAATCATTTCAATTGCAGAATTCTTATTCCTAGACATTTCCATTTCTACATTCGGGGATATACATAAGTCCCCTCGATACACATTCCAACCACTCCATTTTTTATCCTATTTCTTGGGACACCCACGAGATTTGAACACTTCTTTTTCTGCAATCATGCACTTATCTAGGTCGGCCGCCCAGGCCTTTGTCGATGTTCTCCCCGCTACCCGCCATTTCATTGCTTCTGCTCTTTTTACTAGTGTGTACCCCAGCGTGGCCAGTTGTTGTTTTACCTCCGTGAAGTCAGTCGCTTCCCAGATGTTAAGAAGCCCCAATGGTGGAGTTAGGTTGATCTTTTTGTCAGGCGCATCCTGCATTTGTGTTGTTGGTCCCTCCCATATAGGTCGTAGGAATGGACAGTCCCATATAGTATGCTAGAAAGTTGCTTCTTGGTGACACCCACTCAGACAAAATGTGTCCTGCCTAGTCCCCATTCTCGCCAATGTAACCCCGGTGATGTACGTTCTGTGTAAGATTTTAATTGGATCAGGCGAAAACAAAGTGGGATAGCTGCCTCCCTTGGTGACTTCAGTGCTGTTTGCCTGTCTTCGTCTTCGATGTCTCCTATGTCAGCTTGCCACTGACTTCGGAGAGCTTGAAAGGGGTCAGGTAAGTGATTGCATAACTTGTGGTACGTTAATGAAATGGCTTTGTCTGCGATCGGTTCAGAGAGCAGCCGATCCTCCAATGGGGACGACTCCGGAAGGTTACCCATATCTGGGAGAGCGGTTGTTAGGGATGGGGGATCTGCAAATAACAAAATGCCTCCCCCTGAGCTAACTCGTATTTCTCCTGTAGTTCCTGACACGAGAGGACTCTACCATTCTTGATGAGGTGGTTCATATTGGAGAGCCCGATCGTATCCCATTTATCAAACCCTGGATGATAACACAGGAGTCCCAACTTCTAGGTGTACCACAATGGTGTGGCCTGAGTCAAGATATCTGTACAGCCTTAGCGTTTAGTCACCTGGTGCCAAATTTCCACCGTACGAGCCATTGGGCCCAGATATCTCCCTTTCTGGACCTTCGTGTACAGAGCTCCAAGGCACCCCTCCCTAACCATCTGGTATTTGTCTAGCAGGGTCTATCGTAGAGAGGAACAACCAGTGATTAACTACCACCAGTTGTGAAGCCCAATAATAAAGTTGTATGTTTGGGAGCGCAAACCATCCGTCGTACCACCTTTAGTCAATTTATTTAGAGCTTTACAAGGCGCTTTGCCACTCCATAATAGCAATCTGACCTCGCCGTCAATACTGTTAAAATATGAGTCAGGAATCTTGTATGGGCAATTTTGGAGGACATATAAAAACCGCGGTAGAGCAAGCATCTTAAACAAGGCTGCGCGGACAAGCAACAAGAGTGGCAGGGATCTCTAGTGAGTGACATTGTTTCTAAGTCTATCTAAGGGGAAGGCTAAATTTTTGTTCATGGAATAGTTGGGGGTCAGGGATGATAAAGATCCCCAGATAGCGAAAACCATCAAGGGCGACGTCGACCTCGCATCCCAGGGGGAGCCGATGAGTTGAGCCCCAGAGAACAAACAGTACTGATTTGGTCCAGTTAATGGCATAACCGGACTAGTTACCGATGTTGGTGAAAATATTTAAAAGTCTATGGAGGTATGTACGGGGGTCACCAGATATACCAGGATGTCGTCCGCATACAGCGATATTCTGTCCTCGTGTCCCTCCGCCCATTTCAGTCCTCTAAGTATCACATCCCCTCGCACCCAGGATGCCAGGGGTTCCAGGATCAAAGAGAAAATCAGGGTGGATAGGGAGAATCCTTGTCTGGTGCCCCTACCCAAGGTAAAAGTGCAGGATGTATGATTATTAACTCTGACTTGAGCACGCAACTCTATATAAAGCAGTTTAATCCAGCCCCAAAAATTTCGGGCCAATCCCCAGTTCCAGTACCTGAAAAAGATATGGCCATTCTATGGAGTCAAACGCCATGGAGGCATTTAATGAGAGCACCACGGCATCCTCTTCTATAAATTGTTGTCTTCCCCAAGACGCTGTGAAGATGGTGGATATTCAATGCCGTGTTCCTTCCCGGCATAAAGCCAGATTGGTTGGCGTGGACTAGCGATGAGATTAGAAAGATGAGACGGTTAGCCAGAAGTTTGGCCAGGACTTTGGCCTCAACATTAATTAGAGAAATCGGTCGATAAGAGCCACAGCTGTCAGCAGGTTTGCCAGGCTTTCTAATGACGACAATAGAGGCCAGACGCTGATCGTCTGGTAAGATTCCTTTTTTGAAGCTCTCATTGTACATATTCTTAAGGTATGGAGCGACCCGTGTGGCCATTGCCTTGAGGAATTTAATAGGGACGCCATTGGGTCCCATTGCCTTCCCGATTGGGTATTATTGATAGCCCAAAATGTCGTCCTCCGTAAGATCCTCTTCCATTACGTTCCTGACGACAGCGGATAGAGTAGGTAGGTGCATATCTGCTAACAGTTGACAGGAGTCAATCGCCTTGTAGTTAGTTGAGGAGGTGTAAACCTTCTCTAGGTGATCTGCAAAGGCGTCTGCAATGCCCTGCGGGCCCGTAATCTGCACTACATCTGGAAGGGTCAGTCTGGGTACCCAGTGTACCCCTTGCTCCCGCTTCTCCAGCCAGGCTAGCATTTTCCCCGCCCTGTCTCCCATCTCATGAATCTTATGTTGTGACTGCAGCTGCCTGGCCCACTTCTTCTTTCCTGCCAAGGTTTTATATTCTAGTTGGTTGATAGCTAGTTGATGTGTGGTGGCTTCACTAGGTGAGTGAGCGTTTTGCGCCTCTAGCTGTTGGAGCTCTTTCTATAAATTGAGCAACTGCTGATTTTGCTTTCTAATATACCCCACCTTTATTGCCAATGCGCGCCCCTTCAACACCACCTTATAAGCCTCTCATACGATCTGCGTCGAGTCCACCGACCCGACATTTTCGGTGAATTAGTGGTCTGTCTGGGTGAGAAAGTTTTCCTTTGTGTCCGGGACCTTGAGCAACCATGGATTAAGAATTATGGTGCTGCATTGTCTGCACTGAAAATAAATGAGCTTAACCCATATTGGAGAGTGGTCCGAGATGCCTCTTGGCAAGGCCCGTGGATGTCGAAAATGTCCAATATCTGTCAGATGTGTCAGAAAATAATCTATGCGGGACATACTCTTGTGTGCATTTGAATAGAACGTATAATGCGTCACGTCTGGCTGTAAGGAGCGCCACACATCTGTCAGGCCCATAGTCCGACTGAATTCCTCATTTGTGTGGTTGGACGTGTTAGAGGGCGTCGAGGATATCTGTCTCTTTGGCCGTCCATGGTCATATTAAAACGTCCCCCCCCCCCCAAAATTAGGGTTCCTACTGGGAGATCCACTACTATTTTACCCAGGTCCGCAAGCGCCTCCTTGCCCAGTGCAGGGGGGAGGTACGCATATATCAATGCTGAGTGACTTCCCCTCCAAGCTAGCCTCTAGAACTGCAAACTCCCCTGGGGATCTGCCCACGTGCGTGATGGTATGAGTGCAAGGTTCTTCCTGATGAGGATACCTGTACCTCTTGAGCCGGAAGTAAATCCTGCATGAACCACGAGTTTGTATCTCCACCGTGTAAGGGCCTGACATTTATTTCCCACTAGGTGGGTCTCTTGTAGGAGAACCAGATCTGGAACTTGCCTCTTAAAATATTGTAGCACTATACCTCTTTTGAATTTGTCCCCTAGCCCATTGACGTTCCACGTCAGAACGGACAATGATGTTTCTATCGTATTTCCAGCCATGAGTGATGTAGGGGAGATCTACCGAAGCTCAGGGGCACTTCGTGAGGAGCGCCAGATGTATCTTCAACACGTTAACTTAATGTCTATATCGGAAATGACCCTCTGGCCAATTCTGTCTAAGAATCCACCTGATTGCATACCATGCATTCGAAGTGAGGGAAGCATTGAGTAAGGTCACTAAATGTTTTAAACCCAACGATATAAAAAGAGGGTAAGCTGCATGCATGTGTATACTTGTTAGAAAATAAAATGTGCACGTCGCTGTCATAAAGGGATAATTTTATGATAAATGACATCATGCCATGAGACCATCCCTCCGATTTGAGTCACACAATACATTTCTTTCTAATGGTTTTAGGATGCCAGAAAGTAGAAATTGACCTTAAACATAGGTGATGATCTTCTGATCATAACCATGGTCTGCCATGGTTGAAATTAGCTGTTCATCCCAGTGTTTTGCAAGTATGTGAAAGGGGCAGAAGTGGGGTCATAGTCAATGATATATCACTTGACTGGCCTGCTCATATAGCAGTGGGCAGTGAATTGGTGCACAGTGCAGTGGGACTGTTTTACAGAAGTACCTATAAAGATGGAACCTGCTGTACATGATCATTCCCCTGGAGGCCAAAATTAAACGGTAGAAATGCCCACACTCCGCTATGATGACTGCCACTTTAACTTTTTCGTGATCATTTCATACACATCTTGATGTTATAACATTAATAGCTATTCTAAATTAGTAGACATCCACAAAATGATACTGACTATTTAAATAGTATAGGAACAGTGACTAAACAGGGCAATCTCTTGATGGGAAAGTGCAGATAAAAGAGAAAAAAATAAACATTTTACTGGAAATATATTAACTTTATTTGTGGTGAGATGAGAGTGTGAGATTCATAGTTTGTTTACCTACTTTCACTCACTGGCAGCATGACATCAGGAGACAACAACAAATGTGATAGATATGTTTAGGACAACAATTCTTCATTAATTGAGTGCCAATCAGATGTACATTCGGGTTAATGTTTCTCATCTCATTGTCGCCAATTGTTGCAGCCTGTGGTGCCCTCTTAAATCAGGGTGTTTACTGACAATAAATGTATATCTGCTAATTATTTCTCAAACCAGCCATAATATAACAAACTGGCGCAAGAAAAGAAAAAGTCACGGATGTTAATTCCAAAAACATTGTTATTAAACTGCAAGGGCTCATGACTCACGCCACTAAGGATGTTGCTTGACCTTTGGCAAAAATGTCTCACAGGCACTTGTGGTAAGGCATCTGAAATACAAACCAGTAGCAGTCTATTCTAAACAGGTATTAGTGGTCTTCAGGAGACATTATGAGGACTTGATGCTTTTGAATGGCAGTGATATTGTTACATAAATTATACTACAAAAAGAATCCAGAAAAATGTTGCCCCTAAAGCACATTTTGATGAACCACAGGCATTTATCTAGTCTCCTGATATTTGGAGTATCAGAATTAATAAAATACTTTTATGATATTGTTCAATGAATTCAGCTAAACACATTTCGAAGTGGAAATCCAGGAATGTAGCACATAGTTCGTCAAACAAGTTTTATGAAACACATTTAGCACATTCTTTTTAAAGTTGTTTAAAAATTGATTACTATCCTCTCCGTGTATCGTATAGTTGTCCAAGCTTTTTAATAAGGTATTTTTACTTCAATGAGTGATGTCATATTAGGTAGCAAAAACAATACTGGTATTGATTTTGGACAACTAAGGGAAATTGACGTTTTTCTCTTCATTGGAACTTCTGTTAAGAAAAGTTCACATGGCAGTGACACTGCACTATTAGTTAAAGAGTTTGTGGAGGATGATGAATATAATGCATATATTTGCCCACATAATTATCCCACAGCAGCACTGTATGATTTTTAAGGAACACTGTATTATTTTAAATTTGGTAAAAGGTTCCTCACAATGCCAAAGAGCATATCTTCCCATGTTGACTAATGGGCTCTAGCAATGTCGTTAATTCTTGTCAAACTAGCTTCAAATGCGGGTTTAACCACATTATTCCATAATTTCATGTCAAATACATAGGAAAGGACACAAGGAAATTTTATAGGAGCTAATAAGCTGCATACTGCGTTTCACATACACTCTTACATCAATTCAGTATTGTCATTAAAACAAAAAAGTCTACTTAAACACTGGCAGTTGGGAAAACTAAGATTTAGAAATTCAGACTATTTATTTCTTGTATACCCAAATTGTATTATTACAGTCGGCATATAGCCATAAACAGAATATAAACCTAGAGAAGGCTCAGTACAATAAGGTTCACATCACTCTCTAAACTAAAACTTCAAATACTTACAAATGTGGTTAGTACAGTGATTGAAAGCATGAGAATACACTTTAGATTAGCTCAATTCATGTGACCAACACCTTGAACTAGAATCAAGAGAATCAGAGTCGGTATAGTTGGAATGACATCACTACCATGAAAAGGACACCTGCATCAACAAGACATACTAAGCATGCTTTTGCATAAGCCTTTTAATTTTTCTATGCTTGATAATTTGACATATAATAGTAAAACCTGTGATGTCCTACAAAGCAAAAGAACATATTTATTTTCTTGAGTAAAACATGTTTTCTCATTCTCCAATAGGATCATGTACTTACTCAATTCCTATAACATGATAGGTATGTCTAGTTTTTATTGGCTAAATACATTTATTTGAAATGGATAAGGACCTGCTTCACACACACGGATTAAAAACGGAGAATGCCTTTTTACCAGCTAGGGTAGGATTCGTATGCTGAATAATTTCCTTAGTTCATTTTTCGGAAGAAAGGTGCAATCCTGTCACCTTTAAGATCGCTGCACCCGAAATAACCTGGTGGGGAGCTGCTAAAGTAGCTGGCAATGTATATTTGATGAGCTGCTGAACTTTTGTACATCACCAATTTATTAGTGTCAGGAATGGCTTTGGAGAACAACAAAATTGTGAGAAAATCCATCTCCCTTGTGAACAATAATTTATTTATTTATTTTACATTTTGGTGTCTTTGATTTTGACCTCTGTTGTAGGCAGATGCCTCTAATCAGTCTAAGTCAATGTATAATATGACTTTTCAACTTCAGTGCAGCACTATTACTGTGAGAGTGGATTTGTCTCGGTCTGGCCACTTGTCAGGAAGCAAAAGGTAAGCAACACTATTGTAAAATGACTATAAATGTTTAAGACATACTTGGTTACAAGCATGCTAAGCTAGGAGACTTTTCACAGGATACACTATTCATATAGCACTGAAATATATCAATGAGACTCACAGACCAACCTAAAGATGACAATTTCTAGCAGTCTTTTGAGCCCTGTTTCAGATGTTCCACGTTACCTAAGCATGTCAGACCTGGTGCCAATCAAGGTTGAATGCGTGAGTACCAATGGAATGTGTTCCTGTCCAAGGTGGTCTTATGTGTCCAAATGCTGGATTACTCTGACAATCAGCAATCTTGAGAATCTGAACCTCATTGTTCAGCATTTTATTGACAGATATACACCAGGTTCCCCATGAGGCAGCTCCTGCAGGATGTTATGGTGGGAGCATGAAAAAGTTATTTCAAGATGAAGCATCCTGCCAAATTGGTTCATGCGCAAACGCCTCTGTGTGATGTAGAAATCTGAAAAGTAAATCCCAAGGGATTCAAATGAAAGAGTAACTAGGATAGAAATAATGTTTGCAAGGATTATAATGACTTACTCACTGACACTGAATGGTGTTACCATAAAATGTCCAGCACAGTAATATTTCAATGTTCAAGAAACAAAGAAGAAAAGGACAAAGAAAAATATCCCATTGATATTTGTGTTGGAAATACTAGTCATGAATTAGACTGGGACACGTAAGCTTGACTTCTGTTGTGGAACTCCCTTAAAACATATTCAGAAAGTTCACAGCACCAGTGGAATAATTTGGAAAAGAGTTTTATAGGTTACATTGTTTTTGAGGTTACATATTCCCATTAATTGTTGTTTTTCTTTTCAAACTTGATGCAGTGCGTTTTAACATTTGTTTTATTATCATTTTTGATTTTTTCGTTATTTTTTAATGTGATGGATTTTGCCATTACAAGTTTTTTTTGGTGCTGCTAGTGCTATCCTTTATCCAACTTGTTTGTTTTTTTGTTTTGTTTTTCTAATTTTTGGTTTAAACCTTTTACTTAATCTGATTGCCATCATTAAATTCCTCTGTTTCCCACAGTACTGGTTTGATGTTGGTTGGTAAGCATTGCACTGAAATGCACTTTCTCTTAGTTTTGCCTCGTTCCTAAGGCCAAGCTAACCAACAGAGGAAAATGTTACCTCATTGGAACACCTGTACCTCTGTGAACTGGGCTCAACATCTTTTGCCCAACAGGCCCTTTTCAAATACAAAAATATTCCTCATGCAGTTAGAGTTGGATCTTCAACATTGCAGCGCCACTTCCTAGACACTCATGCTCTGCCTGTCGAGGCCCCCTCCCCGCCTTCAAATAATTATTTTAGGGAAGGCCCTCACTTGTTCAGTACTGTGCTCTCTTGCTTCCTACCTAGCTTTACATTAGAAAAATACAATTAAATATTTTAAAGCATTTTGGGCCCGATGTACTATGAGAGAAGAGGTATATAGTGGATGCAAAGTGTGAACTGACTATTTGCAACCTCTCCTTAATTAAAACATTACTTATGCAGAAGATGGTTTCATCCTCAATCTTCATAAAATCTTGTTATGAAACAACTGCATATCATAGCCTATTAAAACACTAAGGGGCATATTAACAAGCCAGGCGATAAAATTATCGCCGCTTTAGCGGCAGAAAACTGTCGCTAAAACGGCGATAATGGGCTTGATAATATGCTCTATGGAATTCCAATTGAAGCCCATGTTAAATGTGAAGGACGTCTAACATGGCCTTCAATTGGAATTCCATACAGCATATTATCAAGCCCATTAGCGGCAGTTTCCTGCCGCTAAAGCGGCGATAATTTTATCCCCTGGCTTGTTAATATGCCCCTAAACTCTTGGACCATTTTCACATCCTCCTTACAGATGGTAAACTGCTGGTTCACCTATCTCTTCAAAGGACTAGTCCCAAAAATGCATTGAGTTAAACAATGATATCCCTATATGTTAATAATTCCATTAATAATTGAAAGCATTGAGCACACATGTTTTGATACACAAGGCTATTGGCACCGCTGAGTGACACTTGTCATCACTTGCAAGTGCAGATTCATATCAGTGATGCGCACATATCAAGGGATCCACTCACATTTAAAATGTCACCTTTATTGAGGAGTTTTCTATTTGAGGCATTCCATGGAGCAGCAAAACGGGTTGAATACCCACAAACACACAAGCCTGCGGCTATTCACAAATATGCTATAGGTCATTTTCCATCCTGAGAATGGCCAGAGGTTTTTTCCCGTCAATTTCAGGAGCACCTCCATTTTTAGGGAAGAGAGGAGAAGCAAGAGTGCAAAATATGTGTGCTCTTGTGTTGTAGGATCCTATGCACAAATATTGTTACGTTTGAGTCTTCCTGCAATTCTGTACACACTTCATGAAGGCCAGAACTTTTTCTTTAAACTTGCATGTTCGCGTTAGTGTAATTTTCTTATTTCCCAAATCAGCCCTCTGTAAATGATGCCCAATGTTCTTATTTCGTCTAAGTCCTATGCAGTACATTCCCACCATAATCCACTGGTACATCAAAGTGCTCGAAGGCAACAAGTAAATACCTGATATGCCTGATCCCTGATGGTGCCACAGATCAGGCCACTGTAAGAAAGAGGCACTATAAAGTACAGTGTCCCCTACAAAGCACGCTTGTGCACAGCATAGCAATTGCAGCCAGTATGCTCATAAACGGGATTTTTTGGCAAAGCATTTCTGTTAGTCACCTGAAACTCTACAGCATGGATTTGGGACACGGAGGGCGTTTAAGGGGTGCCAGCCCTGTTTCCCTTGGCACCTTATCTGCTGGGTCCATTTTAGCTGCTAATGGTAAAACTATTTCAACTGGCTGTGCGGGATGCCTGATTCCTTCAATTATGTGATCTGTGCATTCATCTGCTACTGTCATTCTGTGCATATCTCAAACGGCTGCTAAGTTCCCACTACCACAAATTAATTAGCACTAGAAAATCTTGATTTTTAGTTAATATGGTGAAGCAGAACTGGCACACCTCAGTGAAGATCCCAGTGGGTCAACCAGACCATAGTGAAAAAACTTGGACAAAATAAACTCACCTGAAAACAAAAATGTTTATTGTTACAATATTCTTTAGAGCAAGTTTGAGTATCCATTTTATAGATAGCATTATCATCTGTGTAGAGGATTTTTCAAGTAAAACATTAATCCGGATGTATTTTATAATATGGTTTATACTTTCTTTCCAGATAATAATTAGGACACTGTTCGAGATGACCATCTTTTGCATGGTAGTCCCCCAGAATTGTGCTTCTTTTTGCTGAACAGGATTATGTGCACTTTACCCGTGACAACCAGAGGTCAAGTGCTTGTGCTCTCCCTTCTAAGCAAAGGTAAACTGGTATACACCTAATTGGCACATTTAGGGGGATATTCTCAAGAACATGTAATAACTACCGCAAAAGTAGCATAACGCAACTCTTCACATCACAGTCCATCACGGGAAAATAACTCCGTGGGTATTCCCAAACCAGCGGCACCATGCGATAGTCCCACGACAACGCGTCAAACCAACGCGTTAAAATCAACCCGACACCACAAAAATGCAAAACACCAACGCGAAAAAAGCGGTGATGACACCAATCGCAATACAAAAATCAGCGAAAACCAGCCACAGGCCTGCAATCCCCATGCGGGAAAATGCACTACAAAAGGTGAAAAAAAACACATACAAAAGCCAAACAACAGCGAAGCACAATGGAGTCAGTCGCAGCAAGAGCCGAGGACAACCAGAACCCCACAAGCACCTCAGAGGACAAGTCTGGGACTTCGGGGTCAGGGAAGGGCAAGGAGAAGAAGAGTGGGAAGAAAAGGTTCAGTCCGCAGGAAAACAGGATCCTGATAACGGAGGTGATAGAACACCATCAACTACTGTTTGTCACCTCCACTGTGTCACTGGCAACTAAAAATGGAATATGGCAGACCATCGTGGACAAGGTGAATGCAGTCGGAGTGCTGAAGGGGACAATGGACGAGGTCAAGAGGCGCTGGAATGATGTCAAGCGCAAAACCAAGCAGAAACTCGCAAACAACCGGAAGGCAGCAATGCAGACTGGAGGTGGGAGTCCAGCGCCACAGGAGGAGCTGGAGGAGATGGAGCAAATGGTGTCCACAGTCATCAGTGGGAAGATGGTTGCAGGAGTTGGGGGCCCGGACACTGCTCAACAGGACCGGAAACAACAACAACAGGGTGAGTAACGACCAGGGACTGGGGGAGATGGCCACAATGGCACACATTCACAAGTAAGCATAGCACATCTTCAGACACACCATGCCCCAGACCCCAAACTCCCACCAAGATAACAATGCACCCAAGAATGCAACATCCCAGCACTGTAGAACCACAGAAGTCAAAGGCACACGATATGTATGGGATCAAGGGCAGCCAAATCAAAGCTGCAGGGGCGACTCCCCCAAAAAGCGGCACACACATCACAAGCAGAGCACATCAACATTGACAACGATGTGGCACAATCCGCAACACGTCCACAACAGAACAGGGGACACAACTGGTCCCGCTTGTGTGCAGTAACTGGCCAATCACATTTGCCATCGCAGGGAAATGTGGTTGACAATGTACAAGTACAAACACACATCCGTGAAGTTGTCGAAATGTCCACTGTCCCACATCACATAGGCAGCTCCCCACAAACAGTAACAATGTACACTGTCATTCAGTCTGCATGTAAACATGTACAATGCGTCAACATACATGTGAACACGATGTTAAACTGTATCTCCCCTTCACATTGCAGAGGGAAATTCAACTCCTCCTGCAGATCAGTCCCCACCACTCTTCTCTGATAAGTAAGAGGACAACCAGACCTTCGACTCCGACGCCCTCCAGCAGCTCATGGACAGCCTCCGCAGCCCACTTCCAGGAGCAGGGCAGCCCAGTTGCTACGAGGAGAACCCACCCCCTGCACAGTACACACAGCAGGCAGCACCCACCACCGCGGCTGCCTCACAGCACCCCCACGATGAACACATGGCCTTCCAACTCCGTATGTTGGGGTGCCAGGAGAAGCTGGCCGAATAGGTGCAGGTGGGGATCGACCACACGGCAGCCAAACTAGACACCATACGTGGATGTCTAAGTCCCATCAGGGACCACTCACAGTCCCTAACGGACACCGACAGTCCGCTCCATGCTTTCCAACCTCCAACGAACCATGGCTGACATCGCCAGGGTCCTGACTCAGAGGCAAGAACGACTAGCCAGTCATAGTGGCTCCAGCAAGCTCGCCCGGGAGTTGGGACTCATGCGGAGGCTCATGGAGGACAGGCAGCATAAGTGTGCGGAAGCAGCAGCTGACACGGCTGCACACCAGTGCGAGTTAGCTGGGTCCCTCAATGCCATAAAGACCATCCTCATGGCATTGTTGCCACAAGGCCTGGCGCTGATGCATGCTACTGCTACCACTCCATCCACATCTCCGGTCCCTGATGTGTCAGTGCCACACAGTGCGGCGGACATCCCACCTCCGGCCCCTGCGGTGTTAATGCCAAACAGTATTGGTGACAGAACACCACCACCCACATGTGAGGCACATGCAACACCTGAGGACGAAGATGCAGATGAATCTGCCCCCGTGGTCAGAAGGAAGTGGTAGCATTCATGTCTGCCATATGGTCTGTTACTGCTTGGAGCTCGACGTGGACTGTCATATTCTGTTTTGTCACAAATGACACAGATACCAGACTGCGGACTGAACTCCTCCACTGCTGATGTACATGTCATTCCCTGAAGGACTCTGGCTGGCTCTCCACGGGCCAGCGCTGCAAGGTGGGATTTGCATGGCCCTGTACTGCTCCAGCTACAACACTCCAATGAATGTGCATTAAACATTTATTTACCCAATGGAGTGTCATGTCTATGATCTTGCAACTGTGGAGGTATGGATGCGTGTAGGGTCAATGATTTCACCTTACATCGATGTTGCTTATGTTGTGGAACTTGGGTCACAAGGTGACACCTTGGTGATTGCGTGCCGGGTGGCGCCGACACTAGAATGGGGAAACACGCATTCGTTACTTCCTTGTCCAGGCCAGAACGGAAGCACGTACACAGCCCCGGGGTCATTGTTCACACCCTTATGCTGGACTGGCATACGCTAGGCCAGCCCACTCCCCTCACGCTCAGAGGGGGGACGACAACGCTACGTGTCCCAGGTCTTACCTGTAGGGATCTGCTGCTCACAGGTCTAGTTGTCTGCATGCCACAGCCACTCCCTCACGGCTGGTTCACACCCACATCACACCCATCCGGCACCGGCGTCACAGGACATGTGACCCTGCCAATAAAAAGGGGCTGGCGCACGTGCTGGATGCCATTTCCACTCTCCAAATGGGTGTCTCTGTGTGGGTATCTGTTATGCATGAGGGCCTAGGGCCCTGCCACGTCACATTGCCCAGTGCCGGTGGTGCCATGATGGCGTCTGCCCCACAGGACTCAATCATAAAGGGTCCATGGCTAGCGGTGCACAGACTTGGTGGCACCGGATGCACTGTGGCAGGCACAGGCACACCGCCACGGGACGATGTCTTTCGGTGCAATGAGATAGGGGCACCTTCAGTGCTAAGCGAGTGTGCAGCCTGCGATGATTCGCCATCCGGGCGGTCCGGAATGATGGCATTGGTGTGAGCCCTGCTGGACCGCAGTGTAGGCCTAAGCCAGCGGACAGTGCAGGCCTTCCACCACGTGGCGTTGACTCACGGTTTACAGAGTTAGTGGCACCTATTGGGCTGAGCGGGTGTGCAGCCTGCGAGGATGCCTTGTGCACTGATGTGTTCTCTGCCATTGCAAAATCAATACCCAAAATCAGGTGTGTGACCTGGTGGCCCATGGTGCGTGGCTGCATGATGTGGAGGGTGCCATGGTGGCGGGCCCCCGGTGTTGGAGCCCTCTTGGAGGCACGCCGGGGGCGGAAGGTGAGCAGTGAGGCCTGGTCGCGCAGGGGCAGGCAGTCTCTGCTGGGCGGCGGGAGGGGCTGGGGTGCAGCAGCCTGTGTGCGCAGGCACAAGCATGCGATGATGGCGTGTGCTACTGTATGGACTCTGCCATTCATGTCTCTGGAAACTGTTTCAGATGAGTGACCTGGGGGACTGCAGTGTGTACCGGCACGTGGTTGGAGACACACTGGTAGCTGCAGGTGAGCAGTTGGTCCTGGGTCCGCAGTGTCCGCACTCTTCCTCTCTCTCCCTCTCTCCCTCTCGCTCCCTCCCTCTCTCCCCCTCTCGCTTTCTCTCTCCCTCTCTCTTTCTCTCTCCCTCTTTCTCTCTCTCCCTCTCCCTCTCCCCCACTCTCTCTCTCTCTCTCTCTCTATCTCTCTCACTGTCACTCTCCCTCTCTGTCCTTTGATGGGTGCATGTCACACCTTCTTATCTGTCTTTCTATCATGCAGGCTGTGACTTAGGGAATTCCCGGAGAAGTCCACCGTGCCTCTTCATGATTGTTTTTTTTTGTGTCATCTGTAATAAATGTTTTGTTTGGTTATATGATGTGGATGTGTGTTTCCATTTTTGTGGCCACATCTGTATGTTAGGCGTTGTGGTTGTGCGACTTCAGGCGATTTGTTTGGGTCATGGTTTCGTGGAGTTGATGTGCATTCTCTTTGTCGAAAGGGAGGGGGGTGTTGTTTTCCGGGGGGGAGCGAGGGGGGGTGGCGGTGTGTGTTGTTGCCCTCTCGGTGCTCCGGGCTGCATGTTCAGTTGCTGGGGGGCATCTGTTGTTCTTCATGTTTGGCTATGGGCTGTGCTCCCTTGGCTGCTGCCGGTTGTCCGACTTAGCACCAGGTCAGAGCAGGTGACAGTTTCCTGCTGCTGCCGCACCTTATCGCAGATCAGGCTGGTCGTTGTGAATGTTGCGGAGTGGTGTTGTCACGGCTTTTTGCTCGGGAACGCCTACTCTGAATCTCATTAGCGATAGTTGCCGGGATCATCCGTGGCGATGTTTTTTTAGGATGCTATCTCCGGAAAACTGGTGGTATAGGCTGTTTGCACCAGCTTGTGAATGGGGTGGTAATTTGATCGCGACTTTGACTGCGATAAAGTGCCGATAACTCGGCGATAGCTCCTTGAGAATATGCCCCTTAATTTACTAATACATCTCGAATATATGGTACTACATGCGCCTATGAGTTGCCAATTAAATGCTACAAGTGGGAAGCAAAACCAAAAGGGATGATGGACGGAGTGTTGAACATTGCAAGCACTCACCCCCAGTCAACTGATCTGGGTTTAATCCATCATCATTCTTAAACTCACTCCGCCACCCCAGTTCAGACATGGCCATATGCAACATTCCGTCCATAACTTTGTGTGTTTTACAAGTGGGAAGCAGCAGTCATTATTCCACCCACTACAGTAGAACTGTAAAACATTCCTCAGGTTTTCCCATGGGGCGTCTGTGTGCAGTTTTAATCTGCCATTTGGACCTGCAAAATAAACCTTTTTGTCAGGCTTAATCTTTCCTTTTTAATATCTATAAGTCACCCCTAAGGTAGGTCATAAATTCCCACCAGGCAGGGTGCATGGTATTTGAAACATGTAAATATAACTTTTAACAGGTCCTGACAGTGAGAAAAACCTCCAAAGTTGTTTTTCAGTGACAAAGTCACCCTTTCATAGGAAAACACTGGGCTACATTATAACAATGTATAATACTTATCCTCAGTGTGGGAGCAGCTAGAACCATGATTCAAGGACTCCTTGTAGTAGTAATTTAAAATCCAACTTGACGGACAAGCCTGATTTTATATTACTCTTTTAGAGATTACACTTTAGAAAGTTATTTATCTGCCTAAGCCAAATGTGCCTTTCTGCCAGTGTCCAGGGTCACCTGACTGTTAATGGCTCTCCTGTGCAGTTATGTGTATTACTCCCAGACAGTGGACAAAAGGCTTGGGTGTGGCACAGTGTTTTTCTATTCTATTCTATTCTATTCTATTCTATTCTATTCTATTCACATTTGTAAAGGGCGCAGCTACTCTAGGGCATACCAGAGCAGCCTCATCAACAGAGACTGACCATCACACACAGTAGGGGTTAGTTGTCAAACAGCCAAGTTTTAGGTGTTTCTGTAAAATCAATTCATTATCAATGAGCCGTACTGTATAAGGTAGAGAGTTCCACGTTTGACCGTGTTGTAGCTAAAGGAGCGACCTCCACTTCTTGCTTTCCAAAATTTAGAACCGTAGCCATTTGAGCCTCAGTTGATCTAAGGGTTCTGACTATGGTGTAGAGTGAAATCAGAAGTAGAAGTATGGGGGGGGGGGCTTTTGTTATAAGTGCCCTCTGTGCTATGCATAAAGCTTTAAATGTCACCCTCTGATCTACTGGGAGCCAATGGAGAGTGACCAAGGCCTGCTTGGCAGATTTGTGTCTGGGAACATTGAGCAGAATGGCCTGGGGGTTGTGCCCAGCACCTTATTGAGCTTCAAATCGTGCCTACTATGTCACTGGCAGATGTAACTTCCAACTAGGCCTGCCTCTCTCTGTCTTCCTAGTCAGCTTGGTTGCACACCCAGTAGGAAGGGAGAGCTGCCCCAGAACTGGTTTGGAGTGACCACAGAGGGAGTTTGGCCATACTAGCACATCTCTTGAGTGGGCTATGCCATGTTGACTTTAGATAGAGGGGAAACTGTGGCATAGTTTATAGTAAAACACAGAGGTAGTGCTACAAAGGTGGGTAGCGGCATCCCTGGGAACTCTTACCCCATTAGTTAGGGAGTGGCCAGGAGTTTCTCCCACCTACAAGCTAGCACTGGGAATAAACATGACCTACCCAGTATCCTTCTCAGATCATGTATGGGCCTGTGGAAGAAAAGAAGAGGGCTGGACATGCTATCTGTGACCTGAGAGGGGTCTAGAAGCCTGGAACCGCTCTCCCTCGTGTACCCAGGACAAAGAAGTGGACTCCAAGGGTCACAATGCCGACCTCTTTTTTGGGCTACAGGGACATAATAAGCTTCAAGAGGTCTTTTCCTGCATTCCCAACTGACCAGTTCCAACTGGAACTTCCCAGGACCCTGCTACTGGGTCTATGATGGAGTGAGTCTTGCAACATCTGTCTCCAAGTTCCTGGACTCCTGGCTGCTGACAAATTGTACTCCTCCTGAAGTTTCCGGAAACCTGGGACTTCAAAACCTTTTTACACCTTTTTGTTCTGAGAACTGAAGGGGGACTGGGACCTACATGCTAAGGTGATCCAAGGAAGGTGCAACACTGAAGTACCAAAGATTCAGGTTGCTTTTGCTATGTTCTTCTCTGCAGTAGCAAATCTGGTCCAGAGGGACCTTGCATAGAATGTGTTCGGCCTTGTGAAGCTCTCTTCAGCTACAGCCTGCAGCCTTGCCCTGCTGGAAGAATCCGAGCTCCAAAAAAGTGACAAAGTCCAAAGGTAGAAATCTCCAGAGCTTGAAGGCACAAAAAGTAACCGGCCATCGAATGACCCTCTCTGGGTGCAAATCGTAAATTGCTCCTGCATGGAACTTTCCTTCCCAAGGTCAACGGCTTCACTGAGACCTCATCCAGAGACTATCCGATGACATAGAGCCCTCTTTTTGCCACAGCCTGCTGCTTTGCCCTGCTGAGGATTTTTTGCCTACAATCCAGAGACTCAGACCCTGATTCATTTTTTAATATTCACAAACTACGGTTTGAATTGTACTAATAGTAATTTTAACACTGTGCACATAAAAAAGTAGGAGAGGCCTGCAGAGTCTAACCATGAATGCGGAGTCTCCGCAGTAATAAAATTACGTCTGTATTGTGTGAATACCAACAAAACAGTAAAATTACACAAAAGTGTAAGTTTACCTTCGGGAATCAGGCCCTCAGTCCGAAGGTAAAGTTCACTGCGATGGACCTGAACCCTGTATTCAACCCGCACTCAATTGAGGTCGGCCTAAACTTTTGACTTTGTCATGGGCAATCATATTCAGATGATCACGGTTGGTGATTAACACCTTTTGGTGCTATTTCGCAACTTAAGCATTGAAAATTATTTATTTATTGTCGAATTTGTATAACGCATAGCTGCCCCAGCAACGGGGCGTCCCAGCGTGACCAAAGACAGTGAGAGTTGCCGGAGGAGAGCAGTTTAGAAGTGAACCGGAACAAGACAGGTCTTAATGGCTTTACGAAAAGCAAGATGACTCTGAATCCCTCTCATCGGAACCGGAAGCAAATTCCAGAGTTGCGCCGCAAGACTGCGGAAAGAGCGGCCTCCGGCTCTAGCTCTCAGAACACGAGGGACACTCACTAACGCTTGGTCAGCCGATCTGAGGGAACGCCGTGGCACATAGAACTATATCAAGTTGGACAGGCCCAAAGGAGCATGTTGAGTCAGAATCCTGTGTGAAACACAAAGAGTCTTAAACTGGATTCGCAAACTCCAGTTCTATTGATTGGATTTTTGTCATTTTGGTGTAATTTAATATATTAAAAATTACTCTATTTTTCTTGTGTTGTCACTTTTTTACTGTCTGAGTACTGCATAAATACTTTACACATTGCCTCTACGTTAAGCCTGACTGCTTTGTCCCAAACTACCAGAGTGTTAAGCACAGGGTTATTTAGTGACTTTTGTTATTCGGCCTGACAAGTATCCAAGTATCATGATTATTATTTGAGGTGGGTTCTCACTCCAATCTCTTACAGGGCCATTTCATTTCTCCACATTGCTCTTCTTATGTTTTATATATTTTTAACGGCATCTGCTCATTAGGGTCACTTGTGTAGAACTTGCTGGAACACTGGATGAACCCCATTACAATATGATTGGGATGTGTGACAGCAATTCCTCAAGTATCTCTATGATTTCCAGCAATACTTCTAGCTCCCTTTGGCTGGTGGAAGAGATACAAACAAAACGCTAGTGGTAGCCCTCTTACTGCAGGTGATTACTCAGCTATAGTGGGAATTTCAAATTCAGTGGCAATGGCTGCATGCAATGCTTAATTTAAGCCAGTGGTTGCAGGTGGGGCTGACTAGTTCTCATTTTAGGGGGGCAGAACCTAGCTTTCCTCATCAGACTTTCACCCAGAGGAAGCGAGAAAAAAACATAAAAGGTGAAAGAAAGAGGAAGTGAATGATGGAAATTGACAAAAGGAGAAAGAGGGGTGAAAAACGAACCTGCAAGAGGGAGACAATGGGGCAGGGAATATCTGTGGATGAAAGAGGTAATAGGTGAATGGTATATGGTACCCTCAATATTGGTAGTTCTGGCTGTGGGCTTCTGAGCAAAACTTTGGGCCCCAGCATTATTGTTTTACAAATAAAGCACTGCCTTGCAGGCAATGTTAAGATCGGCTCTGCAATTATCCAAGTTCTGTTGGGCCCAAAGTGACTTTCCCTTAGCACCTTTTTTATTCTATCAATGATTTACATTTTGGAGAAAAATACCTCCACTCTCCCTCTGAGACTGCAATAGTTAGGCAAGAAAATTCCAATTGTGCATTTTCTGTGCCAAAATGCACCAATTTTATTCCTTCTCCTATTCCACATCCCCCCAAAATATTACATGATGTGAATACTATATTTCCCGAAGGCAACATGCTTTACATTTTTTATTATTGAATTGTTAGGCTACCCTGCTGCTCACATTCCGGGGGACTATCGGAGGAACAGCAGATGTCACCTCAATTGCTAATAAATGCACACCTGTGTGACGCGTGGTATGCAGTAAACCCATTATAGCCTCAATCAAAGGTTCTAAATGAGTAAAATACAAAATCTCCTCAATACCTGTTATAAAGGAATTTAGTTGGAGGGGCTAATCTTCTTTAGTTAAATATGGTGGTTAATTGAGGCTGTAAACATTAAGGGGCATTGTACAAGCCCCTATTGCCACGGGAACGTCACTTTTTGTGATGTTCTTGTGGCGATAGGGGCCTTGCCTTATGTGCAAGGCAGCGTTAAGCCACTTAATGTGGCTTAACGCTGCCTTGTACATAAGGCACCCTTTCACGCTATGTTTAGCGTGAAAGGGGTGTGCAGTGGGTGTTGCAGTGGGCTTTCCACCGCAACACCCATTGTATTTGACGCTGCCCCCTATGTACAAGCGTGGCGTACATAGGAGGCAGCGCCAAAATTAAGACCGGGAAAATCCTGGTCTTAAGTTGGCGAAACGAGGAGAAATGCATTATTTCTCCTCGTTTTTGCTTTTTCCATGTGTGCTGCCTTGTGCAGCACTCATGGAAAAAGCAAAATGCCATGGTTAGTTTGTGTACAGGAAGGTGTCCCTTCCTGTACATAAACAAACTTTTTTTTTAAATTTCATTTTGTAACTTTCATGTGTGCTGCATGAAGCAGCACACATGAAAGTTACAAAATGGCATTTAGGATTGTTTATGTGCAGGAAGGGACACCTTCCTACACATAACCAATCCTCCCCTGCACGCAGACACCCTTGCACTAGTTGGCGCTAAGTTGTTGAACTTAGTGCCATCGCAGGGGGAAACACAAGGCTGCACCACGTTCTTGTAAATATGGTGCAGCCTTGCGTTTCCGAAGTGGCGGAGCGTGTCGTTAAGTCCAGGAGGCTAACGACACACTCCGCCACTTCATTATACATAACCCCCTCAATTTCTCTTGAAAGACCTTCATAACAGAGTGTTTGCACATTAGCAGTACGCTTTACTGGCAACATTTACAAGTGAACTTGGCTGAGTTCTACCCATAGGTGGGAAAGGAGTGAAATATTATATTATAGTAAATGAGTGACAACAATAACCAGTGCAAATGCCATTAGCGTGATATTTTTGGCTTTAAAACTAATCATCAATGCCTTATCCCAAAGTGAACTTTCATATTTCTCAATAGTTTCTTCTTGGCCTGCAATTACAAAAGTTCAAATAAATTTCAAAGAGTAGAGTGGGGGATGCTAATTAACAAAGATGTAGAAATGAGAGAGAAAAATCAGTAAACAAAAAAAAGGTATAGTAGAAACCAATCAGTATGTGGCGAACTGGAGCATCATGGTACAAGGTGCATTAAGTATTCAGTCTGAAGTGACACCCAGGAGGACCAGATTTCGAGATGACACCTTCAGTAACTCATGAGTGGATCTAAATAGGGGGTAATTCCTTGTATTGATCGCAAGCTTTTCGCCTTAATCTTTTGCTCCCCAATTGCTTATGCTGTATCTGGAAGTCGTTTGCTTTGCATTGAATGTTACCCTTTCCCAGCCTGGTTGTATCACCTAGGGTGAGCCAAATCGAGTGAGTGTGAGGTTAGGGATAAAAGATTGTGGGTCTGATTCACAAAGGGCCTCAGCCACAAAGGTCCTCCTCACTTGTGGCGGAGGACCGACTTTGTGGGAAGTCTCCGAATTTGGAGCGAAATCTCCACAATGAGAATTCTCATTGTGGAGATTCCGCCCTGAGTGTGGAGACTCCCCCACCACTACGGGGCCTCTGCCACGAGTGTGGAGGCCCTTTGTGAATCAGCTCCAGAGTCGTGCGTCTGTTTCACTCTTTTTTCCCTTGTTAAAGTGTTTTCACTCCATCCTGTCCTCCACAGCCACACATTTGCCCCATGGTGGTGGTCTTGTTCTGTCATGTAATCAGTTTCTGTTTCCTCCCTTTCATTGTCTGTCTCAACTATCACCCCACTTTAGCTGACATATTCTCTAGCAGGAACATCGTCATCTGCTTTTCCCACCAGCTGAATGTATATATAATCTAGGAAATTATCTTTGAGGGCACAATAGATAACATTAGTAGCCTACCTTATGTCTATGCGGATTTTCATGCCCAATACTTCTGAGACCCTGTATTTATTATTCAACATGGAAAGGGGAAACGAAAGTAAAGTTGTGCTGCAATGGCATCACATATAATGATAGAATCAGCCGTATGGTGTGAATATGTTATATGTCTTAGTTCTCATCAGGCACCAAAATGTCCTACCCACGCCCTTCCAATGTGGAATAAGGAAGCTACCAATTTGGATAACCGAAATCTAAAAAATATTAATATTGTGATAGTGAATCATTAACCTAAGAAGATTGATATTTGTTAATATGTACTTTTAGAAGACTATATCAGCATCTCGAAGAGAGGTCCCTGGTCAAGGTGAGAATCTCTGACAAAGTGCCAAATTCACAGAGATTTTGGTGTTACTTTCTACAATAGCACATCTGGCTTTCTGCTAAATTCCATGAGTAAGAAAAGAGTCATTCATTAAAATTCCCGGCATTCTTGTAGGTTTACTCCTGGAATATAGCAGTACGCCAAGAATACTAAAAGAGTAAGTGACATCTACTTGTTGCAGAATCTTTGTGAATTTGCACCAATATTTCTCACAACTCTATTTCTTTACAATGTTAAAAAAGTCTGCAATTTATGAGCCATTTCTCAGTCTAAATAAGCGGAAAGAAATCACTCCACTAAAATGTGAACACTAACCTATTGATTGTTTACTACTTAATCCATGCTTCAGTTCAAAAGAGAACGTGTTTATTAAAAGTGATTATTCTACTGTAAGATCCGGAACCACAATACCGTTAAAAAAGTGAAAAGAAATATTCAGTAATTGAAAAGAATTCAACAGTTTTATGGATTTATTTAAATTAATGTCCACTACTTAATCAAAAATAAATGGAGGCTTAAATCAATGAAACACTATCAGATTGTGGTCCTGTTTACTTATTTCTGACTATCCTGACTCTATATAAATGTTAAAGTGTGCATTATATTAAAAACACTATCCATATCGAGTAAGATCCTGTAAGAAAGAAAGGCAGCTCTGCATATTTTATGAATATTGCTAGTAAAGAGAGAATGTGTTCTAGGAATAGATTGTACACAGATAATTGGAGTAATATCCGCTTGACACATCTGTGAAAGGAAGCCCTCTGGGATCTACTGCCTTCCTCCAAGAAAGGTGAGATCTGAGCTGGAATTGTTCCAAGTCAAAGAGTGAGAATTAGCCACATAAATTCAACCGTGAGAAGAGACACAAACACAAAACAGTGTGAGATGTTCAAGGGTATATTTCACTGGGTAGCTCTAGAGAGAGTAACTGCTACTGATAAGAAATTAGTAAAAGTACGAGTTGCTTACAATCATCTAATAATGTTCTCTAAAGTCCTTTGCCCCTGGCCGAAAAGAAGAAGCAAGTCACTATTATCTAACATAATATGTGGATCCATGTTAAGAGAGGTGTGCATACATAGTACTGCTTCTCTGCATAAATCCTTATTTAATATTGACACAGAAGGGCAAATGCGGTTATTATTGTTATGCTGTGAGTAGCCCATGGCTTTTTGTGGACTACAATTTTTTTAACAGGTTTTCCTGCAACTCTAAAATTATCCTTTTGGATTTTTTGCAACATAAACTCTATTCAGGTACAGGGCTAGAGTAAATGTTTTGCATATATCTTTAGGATCTCATTGGAGCTGCAGACTAGGCAAAACAGCCCAGAGGTCAGTTCACTACAGCAGAAGTCCTAGCCATTTCCCATAAGATCAGTGTCCTCCAGGGCTGTATTGTACATTGTGCCCCAGTGGAACAAAGGGCATGTGCTCCGGCTCTGTGTGCTCCCGGGGCACAATTGTATTACAGAACGGGCCGCAGATGTTTGCACGCCACCTTCTGTAATACTGATAGCTCTAGAGCTCATGTACTGCCAGCACTATCATAATAGGGCGTACTCTCCTTTGCATGGGTGCGTGATTCAACATTAGCTGCTGGACCTGATGGGGAGCTATCTCTGTTGCATGGGCATGAACCCTGTAAGTAAATTCCTCCTTAACCCCTTCCCCGCTCATGACGGAACCGCTCCGTCATGAGCCACGGTTGCCGTGTGCTCATGACGGAGCGGTTCCGTCATGCCACGACCGTTGGCGGCCGCTCCGCCCACGCGGCGCTGTTTCCCCGCCTGTGCGGGGGGACAACGCAACTGGGCGGAGTCATGACGGAACCGCTCCGTCATGAGCACAGCTCAACCATGGCTCATGACGGAGTGGCTCCGTCATGAGCACAGCGCCACCGCGCTGCCCCCCCGCATCCCCCAGCGCTGCGGCGAAGGGGTTAAGGCAGTGATAAGAAGAGGTTTGCACTATCCCAGCTTTCCTGCTGCTGGTAGCATCTATCCATCATCATCTATCATTTATTAAAGGGTGATCCATACCAGCCACTGGTATACAGATCTACTTCTTGAGCAGGATGGACTACCACTTAAGGTTAGAGCTCGTCATTTTGGATTGCAGATTTTTTTAATGCTTTGTGCAAATGCCTTCCCATTATCTTGCACTTCACAATCATTAAACGGATATTACACACTGGGTGAGTCATATCGCATCAAATGAACAGGGATCACTAGGTTAAGACACAGTCTCTGCCAAAGTTTTGTGCTCAATAATGTCTTTAGTAGTTAAAGAGCTGAAGCAGCGCTATTTTACACGTTATGGAGTGGTAAATGGTTGCTTGTCACAGGAACTTTCAAATTGAGTGTTGACATTTCTAAATTGGACAATTGGACATAACACAATAGCATACACAATGCAATATAACACAATTAAACATAACAAGGCATGTCACAACAAAAAAGTCAAAACAGAATTCAACACAACAATCGCAGTACGATGCAAAATAAATCACATTGCAATAATTCAGCATATATAAACAGCCGAAAAAACAAAACACATCACCATAACAAAATACCCCACACCAAATTTGCACAAACATTCTTTTCACTCATTTCCACATCTGGAATCCTGTTTTCCTAGTACGGTGGTAAAAGGTGTTTAGAGCAAGCACTGCCTTAACTTACCACCAAGGATATGAAATAGTGCATATTTTGTGACTGGTCACTTGAATGCATACTAAGTTTTGGTTATTTATTACTGAGCTATCAAATAAAATGATGAAATGCATATTTGCTCAGAAGTCAATTTTGCATGCAGAAAATGTTTGCCACTTACACAACACTGTTGTGTAATTCTAAAATAATACTGCCCTGATCCCTATATTTGCTGTGCAAAACAAAAACGAAGCACATTGCATTAACTGTGCATCCGGTTCTTTACATCAGTGCATGCCTTCTATTTATGGTGAATGCATGGATGAAGATTGTTGGACCTGGCACTCTGTGCATGGGCAGCCCCGAACCTTTTGCCTTTACCCTCCACTTTTTGCTGTATTTGTTTTTGTCGGCATTAGGACTATGTGCACTTTAACACTGTTAACCAGTGCTACAGTGCTTGAGAGCTCTCCTCTAAACATGCTAGAAGTGACTTATACCCAATTGTCATATTTAATTGATTTGTAAGTATCTAGTAAAGTTCTACTACATGTACCCAGGGCCGGTAAATTGAATGCTACTAGGGGGCCTACAGTACTTGCTGTGCTACACACATACGTAGTATTGCAAGCCTGTCTCAGACCTGTCATTGCAACCTGGGCGGGCAATTATAAAATGCTATTTTGACCTGGTAAAATAAACCTTTTGCCAGGCCCAACTCTTCCCTTTTAATATATATAAATCACCCCTAGGGTAGGCTCTGGACAGCCAGAAGGGCGCAGTATAATTGAAAGGTTTACATGTCCTTATAGTGAAAAACTCTTAAATTAGTTTTTCAGTATTTCAAAGCCTACCTCTCCCACAGGACTATATTGGACTTACTGTATTACATATAATACACAGGAATTTCCAAATAGGAACAGGTAATCAGTTCGTGCTTGGTGTCTTTGGAATTGTAATGAAAGTTCCTCTCTTACGGTGAAGTCAGATTTGAAATTACAATTTTGAAAATGCCACTTTTAGAAAGTTGGTATTCTCTGGCCTTCACCATTTGGTGCCTGTAGCTTGTCTCTGGGTCACATGACGGGGTGTAGCTGACCGTTGGGCTTTGTTTATTCCTCCTAGACAGCCACACACAATAGTGAGCTTAGGTGTGCCTGGATGAGCCATCACTGGCAGGTTGGGAGGGCGGAGCTGGGCACAGCCATACTTAGACTTGAATATGCTGTGTCCTACCTCCACAGAAAGGACTACACAGCCCCTGTAGTTATTTTTGAGCCAGGGCAAGAATAGCAAGATGCCTGGAGACTTCAGAGGTAAACCTCTAGAAGCTTCTCCTACTTCAAAGGAAGGCAAAGGAATCAATATTGGGCCCCAGACACCAACTCTTCAGTACACTTCTGGACCTGTGGATACTCTGTCAGGAAGAAGGAAAGTTGTGCTCCTGAAAGGACTGCCACTCTGCTGAACTGCTGCCCTGAAGGAACTGCTGCCCTGATTTGCTGACCTGCCGCCATCTTCCTGGGTGAGGAGGACTGGACCTGCTTCTCTTGAAACCAGGGCCCCAAAGGGACTCCAAGGGTTAGTTTGCTGGTCTCCTGACTGATGCCTCAGGGACAGAAGACTCTACCAACTTCGACCCCAACACCTGGACTCTGCCATCTCTTACTCTACTCTACCAAGTAGTGCCACCCCAGTCCTGGACCCAAAGAAATGGGCATAAGTTATTCTGACAACCTCTGTGGATCGAGCGGAACTAATGCATCTCCTTTGCTGTGCAGCACAACACCTAGCAGAACCGACATATTGCCTGCCCTATGTGGGTCTTCCCCATCACAAAGACCAGCATCACAAGCCTCACTGGACCACTGTTGTGCGACAGTGATGCATCCTCGGCACAGGCCCTCGCATCCCTCTTTGAAGGCAGTTTTGATGACAACTCTGGACTCTGCATCGCAGCATCACAGCTCCATGGACTCCCCGACTTGGCTATGATTTCTCGACACTGGACGTCCCATTGCAAGCCCCGTCAACAGGATCCTCGGAACAGGGTTACATCTCAGTCAACCACCTCAATTTCTCACAGAGATCATAAGGCAGTTTAGTCCTGAGGGGAAGTTTCCTCAAATGCACACATAAAGCACCATGGCAAATAATTTTAAATGGGAAGTGTGAATTGCACACAAACCCTCAGGTAGGTCACACATTTTCGTCCCAAAAAGTGAGCATTTTAAAGGTAGAAAGGAGGTTTCCATGCACTGACAAAGCAGACCAGAAATGCCATGAAACAGCTGCAGGAAGGTGTGGCGGAATGTGGGCTATTTGCAATTGCGCAGGTGTTGAAATTCTCTGACCACAGAGACAGGGTAGACAGCCTCACACAGGTGATTGCAGTTGTCAAGCATGACCGTGACACATTCTTACGAGCCTGTGGGATCCACCAAGGACCTTAGGACTTGCATCTCACCACGACAATGGGGACTCGAACTACATAAGAGGAGCAGACATACTTATACAGAAGGATTGTGTTCCATTGCTCTACCACAAGATGCTATCGACATAAGGCAAGTATAGCGTTACCATACTCCAGGTAAAGAACAAGTTGGCTTGCACTCTCCCAATATTGTTCTGCTATGCATGCTATATTTACAGCACCTTGAGACGCAAGAAATCAGCTTTGCAGTAATACATTTTATTTGTGCAGCTTTAGTAGTGGGAAGAAGGTATAAATTTGCTTTATGATTAATCTTTATCTTTTTACCAATTTCTTCTAGATATTATTGGACCTGGTATGATGACTCGGTTGAGCTTTTTACATGTTATGTCAGTATTTATAGTGCTCAGAGGAGTTATATCTGCAATTATATGTCCACTGTATCTTGAGTGTGAAGTTATTTATTATTTTATATATTTTATTGTAACTTTTATGGATTTTACTTGTAAAGTTTTGATGATGATGATGAAATACTATTTGATGATGATCCTGGCGTATTTGCTCCATTAAATCATATTGTGAAAAAAAATGTGAAAAAAAACCTTTGTGTTATGTATTAGAAGGCCAAGAAATGTATTGCACACAACAGGAAATGTATATTTGTATATTTACTTTCTTCAATGATGGGAACATTTTCAATATGACACATTTATGATATACTCTAATAAAGCTACTACTAGTCCAAAGGCACCATCATTCACAAAGCTGTTTTATGAGCAGGTGTGAATTGCTCCCAGATCATCTGTACTAAATCATGAACTCAAAAGAATCTTTGCCCACTCCTCCCAGATTTTTTGAACTCACAAAGTAAAGGTAATATTGAAAATGCATTTCATTACGTTTCCTACACCTCCTGAGGATTTTAACAATCCAAAATACTGACTGATTGTGACGGAATAAATTCTAGAAGAAATAGCAACTCATTAGCTACCATACCCAACTGAAATGCAAAAACTTACTTTCCACACCCTTTCTTCATTTCTGCATTATTTATTTCTCAATTTGCTCATGTTACCACTTTATATTGAATTACCAAAGGATAGTGCCTTATTGGCTTTACACCCTGCAATAATGCAATGGTTTATCAACAGTATGAATTAACATCTAGAATGTAGCTAAAACTAGAAACCTTGAAGTGCATTGGGAGAAAATAACTTGATGTTACAAAAACACTTAAAGTCGAATCACTTTATAAAATGGATAAATGAATAAATTATTGCAATGAACACACTATACCATATGAAATTGAATTTAATTTAATAAATTCAAGCCCATATGGCACTCCACTCAGGGGTTGAAAGCAATTTGGTCAATACCATATTTAAAAGCTTATGCACTTACTAAACACTATTGTTTGCAGATATTAGCCCACGGAGGCACATTTTTACACGTTTTTCACGTCACCTTCTCTACCATATGTATTATTTTTTTGTCGAAATTTTTACACTGGTGGTCATAGCCATATAAAGTTAAAGAAAGCGACTTTTAGGTGCACACACCAACAGCATTTCTCAGAACTCTTGGTATTAATTTCGAGTGTAATCAAGTACGGACACCATCTGTGGTACGCAATTAAAATGACTTCACTGTTTTACAGTTGCAAAAGTTCTCCAATGAGGAGAAAAAAATGGATATCAAACATCCGTTTGTGTGAGCACATTTCTGTTTAGAAAGCCTTCTCAGTTTCATCGTGTTAGACAGATTCTGCACAGATAATTTAAAGTACTTTTCAAATGCTGAAAGCAGTGATTGTTGATCCGTTTTCTGCTCTGGGGGGAGTGCTTTGACTTGTTTTTGTACAGTCTACTGAAGTAGACTGCTGTGAGTCAGCCCAATGGCAAGCTGCCTGATAAACATGGGTGCAGACAAAATATTTCAGGAGGGAGTGTGCAAAGCCTAGCTTTGGAACATGTGGGTGATGTCCAGGGATGAGGGCAGCCAGGAAGAGAAGTGAAATCACAGGAGTACACAAGAAGATAGTTTGAAAAACAATTGTAGATCTAAATGTTGTCCACTTAGCCGGATTCCAAACACATTGAATAATAGCCCATGCTGTGAAGGATCTGTATTGAGTTGTTTGGATTTATTGCTGAAAGTGCAAACTCCCTATGATTTATTTTCACTTGATTGTATTGACTCGATTTGAATGGCTCATTTGTAGTACCCACAGACATTATTAGGTTTCTTAGAACCAGATTTGCATAGGATCTTCTAGTTTTGACAAATGGAGAAATCAGGATTTGAACTTATATTTATAGTTTCCCTAGCTGACAGCTAAACAAAGTGAGAAGACATTAAAAAACAGACAGTCAGTGGCCAGATCCTACAACTGACACTGCAGCTATCCATGCCCTATTGACCACAGTGTAGGTTACAAACAGTCAACACTTTATTGTTGCTATAAAGTCAACACTTTATTGTTCAATGAATCTGCATATTCCAAATCAAGTGCTGTATTGGAGGTCTGCTATGTTATGCAGTACTCTGTCGGAGCATTTGCTTTTAAATGCAATGATGCGCAAAGTGTTTTGTGCCCCATTAATATATTTTTTTAATGCTATTTATAGTATTTGTTCATAACAGTTTACATAATTACATAGAACTAAAACTGTACGACCAGCATTCAGAGGCCATCACGATCAAAATTTTAGGCATAAAAATGAAAGAGACCTTTAAGCTTTAACCTGAGAACACGCACAGCCAAACACTCCTGGGAGCACAATAGCTTGTGAGGCGTGGGACGATTATTGGTATATTGTGTGCTCAAGTTTTTTTTGTGTTGCATTAAGTTCATCCTTTTTCTCCAGGAGTATGTCTGCCACTTTTTTGCCACTCCTGCCAAAGACCACTCAAGTACACCTTTAAACCACAAATGCAAAAAAGGGCCTTGCAGTTGTATCCAGTGAATATTATGCTTGGTTAGAACAACAACAAGGATATAAACTTAATGTAGATATTTTCTCTCTGATCTTTGGAGGGTAATCCTAATATGCAATGTTTTAAAGAGCACTTTATCTGTACCTCTGAAACCAATGACAAAGCCTATTCCACTAAAAACTAATGTACATTGGCCACCAGACAGTTCCAAATCCTGTGCAAAAAACCTGCCCCACTTCGACAGCATCGGTGGCACTCCCCTGAATGTGCTGGATACATTTTGCTGAGAGCTTATGGGGTAAGATAAGCCTGGTGCAATATATTAAACAGGGTCAGGCAAAACCGTGTGGCTCTAGAAACCATCTTGTGATATTGTATCACTGTAACGCACTCAGAGCATGTAAATGCAGTGGCCCAGTAGTTCTCCCACTTGACCCATACCATCAGAGGCTCTGACATTCGGTACTGTAGTATAACTTTATACAGACAGGAGACACGTCTACACCCATTAGGAAGGTCCACAATCTCCTGCAGTTTAACCAATTCTGAGGGGCGTCCTGTCAATACTTCCCAGCACTGTCGAAATACAGACATCACACTGGCAAATGGAAGAAATTGGCCCAGAGCCAATGAAAATGTTCCTCTTTACTCATCAAACATGACAAAGCGCTTTCCCTCGTATAAATCCCCCGGTTCCCTAAACCCACCATCAATCCATATTGCAGTTACTTCTGTTTGTTTTATTTTGTGGAACCATGGGAAATCCCATACCACATACTTGATAGGAAAGGGGCTCCCGCCACCACGCATTTACAGTACCAATCCCAGATCTTTGACATCAAGACCATAAGATAGGAAGCTCCCTGCTCTGCCCAACTTAATACTTGTGCAGCGCAAAACTGCCCACTCTTTCCATGTCACTAAAACCTAAATGCAAATGATACCTGGCACACAAAATGAAAGTGTACTTTTGCACATGAATGTTAGGAATGTCATCCTTAACTTTAAATGATCCTTATATGCATAGGGTATTAGTATAGATCAAATGATAATGCGTATTCATGTATGCATCAATGTTATATGTATGTACTTTCAATGATGTTCTAAGGTATATTTTCTATTGGGAAGTTCCATTGCTTATTGTGTGGCTTATGCAATATGAATTAAAAGTACTAAAGAAATATTATATTCACATATGATTAAATGTGCACATGCCTATTAAAAGTGTATCATTGATTAATTCTCAAAGGCCTCAAAGGCCTGCTCTTCGCAAGTGTTCTCATGTATTGCTAGTTTGAACAGATACATGAGAAACCTGTGGCTGAAGAAGAGACTATTGTGCTCTAGTCTGAGTGTGTGACCAAGATGGTGTTCCCATATCCACTGTGAGATTTTTCTCTACTGTTGCAACCTGCAATGTATGGCTACTACGGATAATGGACTTCTATTGATGATGCAACCAAAGAGGTGTTTCCCCAGGATCTTAAGGACTACAACATATAAGTCACCTTGTTAGATGAGAAGACTCTCTCAGACTTTTGCTAGACGTGCCCCGAATCCTGCAGACGGCTTGGGACTTTCCTTGCAGAGCCTCTTTTTCTGTATTTCCTATGCAGAACCTCTCTTGGACTCCTACCTGAACTATGCCGCATATAACCATTGACTTTAAACATACTCTTTAAGGGATTCCCCTATGTCCCGGAGTTTCCCATAGGTTTGGTTTAGAGTGACACTTATTACAGACTTATTGAAGAATTCTGACCAAGCTTCTACAATGCAACTGCTGGTGTTGCAAATACTCTGTGCCTTATCCCTATTATTATCTGTACAGCTATCTGATTTTTGAAATCTAAATGTTTCTATGCTGTGATCTGTTGTTTGGGAGATCTAGCTTTTGTGAGTTCATAGACATAACAAACTGAGATTATTTTCGGAGCATCAGATTTTAACATCATTGTTTTGCATTGCAGCTACAGAACTTCTCATTTGTGTAATTCTAGTTCGCCTTAATTTCTTTAGGTGGCTTGGCCTCCTGGCTTCAATTTTATACTTATTGAGCATGGTCTTGAGACTGATCTATTTGAATCTGATTACTCATTTATAATAAACCCCCTTAAATTTGGCTACTGATTCTTGGTCCTCATTCTGAAGCCAAATTGGTTGCACAGTTAATATAAATGGAACATTGATCGGACAAGTGATGCTAACTCTCTGTGCCCTCAGTGGGACGTATAAAAGATCCATTTGATGACCAAGATGGCGAGTAAGTGATTGGATACAGAGGAATTCGAGGAGACCTGAACCCACCCCCTCAAAATCACTGAATGGGCCCTGAAATGCTGTATCTAATCTAAATGTGCTGAACACAGAGACTCTAGAGAAAGTCACACTACCTGTTGGCACTCTCTTGTCTCTAAAGTGGCAAATGCTACTTCTGAGGTGCCAAATAGTAAGTCAAGGAGTACCAAGGCCCCTGTCTTATACGGAGGGTTCAGTGTGTTAAGCTTGATCGTATGGTGCAATCTGCCCCATAGGAGGGTGGTCAGTATTGTATGTATTATGAAACTGAGGAGGAATTACGATGAAGCAGAAAAATCATCATACAAAGAGTGCATTAAGGAATACAAAAACCTGGTGCTCACAACGAAACAAGAATTTTTTGCCCTCAAAATTAATGAGAATATAAACTCATCTAAAGAACTATTTAAAACAGTAATGATGTTGGCACACCCTGTTCCCCCTCCTCTAATCTCCTCCCAAGAACTCTGCGACAGGATAGCTAATCACTTGTTTGATAAGGTAAATGCGATATTTTCAACCTTTTCTCAACTACCTCAAAAACCCCAACCAAGTACGTCTAATCAGAATAACCCTAATCCCCCACCAAACCAGCTACTCCAGTTTGCCCCAATTTCAGTACCAGAACTAGGGAAACTAATGACTAAAATAAAATCAGGATCTCCACTGGACCCATGTCCGGTATCTGTACTCAAACTCGCCCCCGAGCCAGTGACAAAATTTCTAACATCCATAATTAATGTGATGTTTACAAAAGGCCACTTCCCTTTAGCCGGGAAAACAGCATCTATCCTACCGCTCCTGAAAAAACCTCAACTGGATAATAATGACCCCAACAACTATAGGCCCATATCCAGGCTTCCGTTTCCGGCTAAAATCGTGGAAAAAATTATGAATATTCAACTTAGTGACTTTTTGGAGACAGGCCAGCTGCTGGACCCCACACAATATGGATTTCGTGCGGGTCACAGCACAGAAACGGCACTCCTTAAATCGACGGAAGAGATCAGGGCCACCCTAGATAAAGGAGGAAAAGCGGCGCTGATCATGTTGGATCTATCAGCAGCCTTTGATACGGTTCATCACGGGCTGCTGATGGACCGACTAGAGGAGATCGGTGTTCAGGGTTTGGCTTGGAAGTTGATTAAATCCTTTCTGGAAAACAGAATGCAAACAGTCAATCTGGGAGATTTCTCAGCCAAACCTTTCTCCTTCCCCTGTGGAGTCCCACAGGGCTCGTCCATTAGCCCAACTCTCTTTAATATATATGTAAAACAGCTAGCTCCTCTGGTGGAATCCTTCAGATTCTCTCTCACCTCATACGCCGACGATACCCAGATTGTGGTGTTCCTGCAACCAGGCGGACAGCAGAACACTACTTCTGGGTTCAGGGACTGCATGACAGAGATTGGCAAATGGATGGCTCAAAACTGCCTCAAGCTGAACTCTAGTAAAACGGAGGTGGTCCTCTTTGGGAATGACCTAAATTTTTGGACTCCAGAATGGTGGCCAGACTCAATGGGGCCACTTCCGACAGCCAGCAGGAAAGTTAAAAATCTAGGGATAATGATAGACAATCAACTATCCCACAAAGATCAAATAAATGCGGTGGCCTCGGCCACCTCATTCACTCTAAAATCCTGCAAAAAGATCTTGCCCCTTCTTCCCAAAGAGAGTCTAAGAACTGTGATATCAGCACTTGAGCTCTCAAAACTAGACTACTGCAATAGCCTGTATTTAAATATGCGGGAAGGGCTTTTGAATAAACTTCAACTGCTTCAAAACGCAGCAGCCCGACTCATCACAGGGATTCCCAAGTATGCTGCCATTTCACCCGAAATCAAAAAATTACACTGGCTTCCAGTAAAAAAACGCATTTTGTTTAAAGCCATGTGTATTGTGCATAGGTCACTCCAGGGCAAAGGCATTCACACCTTACCAAGCACATTCACTGGTATAAACCCAAGAGAACATTACGCTCTTCAGAGGCCAAACTGGCCAAAATTGCACCAGCAAAAAAAGCCAACTGGGGTGGGCGGAGTTTCTTGGTTGGAGCCACTACGGCTTGGAATACCTTACCACCACACTTACGAGGCATTCTGGATCACCTCAGCTTTAGGAAGGCATTAAAAACCTGGCTTTTTGTGCACTAACAGGCAATTAGACTATCTCACTCATCTGAAGGACGACTTCCAAACAGCGCCAGGACACCCACGGGTAACAGATGCGCTATACAAAATTTATAACATAACATATTATGTGGAAAACAATTCTGGGCAGTAAACACATCATACCTTGAAAAGCATATAGGCATTTTGGAAGCTGTATAATTTTAGCTACCTTTCCCATGAGTGACAATGTGAGCATTCACTAATAAGGAAGGGACCGCTCCATGCCCAGTGTAATCTTTTCAATATTTAGTTCTATGTCTTCCTGCACTGTGTGGGTAACCCGTATCCCCAAATATTTAAAAGAGCTGGGTTGCCACTGCATAAGTAAGTCTATCAACATCTTGCTCAGTTTGCGGGCCAGTGCTCCCATAGGGAATAGACACAATTTGAATGTATCGGTAGCGAATCCAGACATACATCTGAAGTCTTCTAATTGTTTTAGTAGGCACAGGAATGATCTCTCTCTGGGTCTCTCGTGCACACTAGGATGCTATTGGTATGTTACATTGACACCACATGCATGCATCCTTGCATTATGCCTTCCTCAATGATTTCCAGTCATAGAATACGACCTAGCAGTTACACAACCAGGACAAACAGCAGGGGTTCCAAGGGGCACTCCTGACATGTACCTCTAACTAATTTCCAGCTTGGGGTGCCCCATTAATATTAAGGAAGTTGTAGGTTTGTGCTCCACCATACAGTCACAATGAACAGAAAATTATTTAATCCTTTACTGCACAATGTGTGAGATTCATCACTCTGCAATGCACATCAGAGAGCTGTGAGCAGTCTCTTTAAGCATCAGGTACTTAATGACTTGCAATATGAAAAATAGGAATTTTACCTGCTCTCCAAAACCAGAAAAAGGGTGTGCCTTCTCAAATGCTGCTATGGACACTGACCAGACTTATATAGCCAAAAGAAGGGAAAAGGTGTGGGAAAAAATTAATTAGAAAAACAAAAAGATGCATACGCACTTCTGAGAGAAGACAACCTTGAAAAGATAGCTTATAGATTAAGATTCTTCATATGAGAAATCACAGTGCAATATACAACATTTCCTCCCCAAACATACAGCGGCTCTGTAATGATTTAATCAGCCAGGTAGGGGATGAAAAGCAAAGTAATGCAGTAACAAGACATGCCTAATATCCAGCTGCATATGGGTACATCTTCACTGAAGAAGAAGAGTCCCTTCTCCATCAGGCACAGTTTATTCAGTTTTTGGAAGTTTAGTCAAGCTCATGGATGAACTCGGCAGGAGATAATGGGAGTGTACAATGTGCTATTGGTTTGTCCAGAAGTGGCTGTGCACTCTTAGTAAGAAGCACACGTCAGTGAAGTTGCTTTACACCACAAATATTCCCCAATAATACTCTAGGCTAAAACTAACTGAAATATCTGTGCCCTGGTACATCATTTTGATCTTGTTGCCAGAGGTACTAGTCTTCTACTGCACAGGATTTTGTAATCACTGACACTGAAGTGGCTGGAAGGTGGGCTTATCACTCCTTTCTGTGGGTAAACATCTTCACTGCCACTAGCTTGTAGACTACAAGTCTGATGGGAAGACTGGTGCTTGTTTTGAAGATGGACAGGGAGACTTTGTGCAAGGATGCAATATTCATCGATAGTTCAGGAATAGTGGAACTCAGTTCTGTCAGTCACCTCACCAAAGTAAAGGCTAAAGTGAAGAAGCTTCTTTCTCCCCGGCATACATTACTCAAGGGCCCCATGTAAACCTCAGACAGCTTTAGTAGCTGGTAGTAAGAAAACAGGGGTCAACCACAGTATTGCACTCTTAGAAAAATATTCTGACTGATGTGAATGTTGATGGAAATTTCAAATAAACCATGCCAACATTTTGCTGCACTTGTATCAGTGCCGCACGGAAGTATTTAGAAACTAGTATCAATGACTCATTTACTATAGTAGCTTTGTGATCTAACATGATTTAGCAATGTGCAAAATAATACAATAAAAATGCTAGGTTCTAAATTATAATGTGTAAAATCTTCAATTCTGTTTATATCTGCATGTCGATATATTGATTTAGTTTCCAGATTCAATGACATGTTTCAACTAAAAGGGAAACTGCTAGAGAAGCAAATAATCCCCTTGTATGCTAAAAAACAAGAATTTTTGTCCACCACTATTCAATCAATCAATCAATCAGGGGGTTTATAGAGCGCCCTACTCACCCGTGAGGATCTCAAGGCACGGGGGGGGGCAGCTCTAACTCAGTCAAAGAGCAAGGTCTTGAGGTCCTTCCTGAAGGCGTGCAGGTTCGGGAGCATCTGATGCTGATTGGGAGCTTGTTCCAGGTCTTGGCTGCGATGTAGGAGAACGCCCTTCCTCCTGCTCTGCTTCTGCGGATGCTGGGGACCTCTGCTAGGACGAGGTCGGTGAATCGGAGATTCCTTTTGGGTGCGTGGAAGCAGACTCTTTTGTTGAGGTATTTGGGACCGATGTTGTGGAGGGATTTGTAGGTGTGGGTGAGAAGTTTGAAGGTTATTCTCTTCATGGCGGGGAGCCAGTGTAGGTCGCGGAGGTGTTGCATCTAGTTGTGTTCGTGCTGAGGAGTCCCGAGCACGAATTTGGTGCAGCGTTCTGGATGGTTTGGAGCTTGTGTAGGAGGGTCTTGTTGATGCCAGCGTAGAGGGCGTTTCCGTAGTCCAGTCTGCTGGTTATTTGTGCGTGGGTGACGGTTTTTCTGTGCTGGGGGATCCATTTGAAGGTCTTTCGGAGGATGCAGAGGCAGTTGTAGCTGGTGGAGGCGACGGCGTTGATCTGGTGGGTCATGGTGAGGGAGGAATCAAGGATGATGCCGAGGTTCCACGCGTGGTCTGTTGGGGTGGGAGGGCTCCCGAGGGCGGAGGGCCACCATGTGTCATCCCAGGCAGAGGTTGAGGGTCCCAGGATGAGGACCTCTGTTTTCTCTGTGTTGACCTTCAGGCAGCTGTCTTTCAACCAGGCCAAGACGTCCTTCATTCCTTTCTGGAAGCTGATTCTGGTGTCATCGGGGTCCTTCGTGAGGGAGAGGATGAGTTGGGTGTCATCGGCGTAAGATACTATGTTGAGTCCATGCTGTCTGACGATGGCGGCGAGGGGGGCCATGTAGATGTTGAACAGCTTGGGGCTGAGCGATGATCCCTGTGGTACTCCGCAGTTGATCTCTGTGGGTGCGGAGGTGAAGGGGGGGGGAGTCTGATCCTCTGGGTTTTGCCGGAGAGAAAGGAGCGGATCAAGTTGAGGGCAGTTCCTTGTATCCCGGCATCGTGTAGTCTGGCTGCGAGGGTGTGGTGTGAGACAGTGTCGAATGCTGCGTAGAGGTCCAGTAGGATGAGGGCTGTGGTGTGTCCCTGGTCGAGTAGCATGCGGATATCGTCGGTGGCGGCGAGGAGGGGAGTCTTGGTGCTGAGGTGGCTGCGGAATCTGGACTGGGAGGCATCTAGGATGGTGTTTCCTTCAATGAACGCGGTCAGCTGGGCATTCACAAGTCTTTCGTGACTTTGGCGGTGAAAGGGAACAGGGAGATGGGATGGTAGCTCTTCAGGTCCATAGGGTTGGCCATGGGTTTCTTGAGGGGGGGCTTGACTTCCGCCCGCTTCCAGATGTCGGGGAAGATTCCGGATTGGAGGGAGGCGATGATGATCGGTCGTAGTTCGGGGGCGATGGCAGTGGCGACCCACTGGTAGATGTGCGGTGGGCAGGGGTCCGTGGGGGCTCCAGACTGGGTTTTCATCATGGTCGTGGTGATGAGTTCCACTGTGTCGGGAGTCCAGGTGGTGAGGGTCAGCTGGTGGTCAGTGAGGGGGTAGGGTTGGTGAACGGCATCTGGTCGCTGAAGTGGTTGAGGGTGGCTTTGATCTTCTGATGGAAGTAGGAGCTGAGCTTGTTGCAGAGTTCCTGGGATGGTGTGACGTCTGTGGCCTCGATGGCGGGGTTTGATGGATTGCTGTATGACGTTGAAGAGTTCCTTGGCGTTGGTTGCATTGGCGTCGATTTTGCTCTTGATGAAGGTCTGTTTGGTGTCCCTTATGAGCTGGTGGTACTTCTTCAGGGTGCTCCTGTGGTTGTTAAGGTCTTCTGTGGTTTTCTGGCTTCACCAGTTATTCTCATGGCATCTGCAGGTGCGCCTGGCGACTTGGAGTTCGGTGGTGAACCAGGTGGCCTTTGGCGGGCGTTGCTTGGCCGGGTGCAGAGGGGGGCAATCTTGTTGGCGCATCTGGAGATCCATCTGTGGAATTCTGTGGCTGCGGAGTTGGCATCGGTCGCAGTGATGGGGGGGGGTCTAGGAGGAGGGTTGAATTGAGGAGTTCTTCTGTGATTTTACTCCAGTTCCTTCGTGCCGGGTGTGGGGCCGGTATGGGTGCGGTGGTGGTGTTGAAGGTGAAATGCACGCAGTGGTGGTCAGTCCAGGGAGATTGCATGGTATGGCTGAAGTGAATGTTCGATCCTCCTGCAAAGATGGGGTCGAGGGTGTGTCCTGCTCTGTGCGTGGAGGTGTTGACGAGCTGCTTCAGTCCGAGGTTGGAGAGGTTGTCAAGGAGGGCGGTGGAGTCGGGGTCGCTGAGGTTGTCGAGGTGGAAATTTAGGTCTCAGAGTAGGATGTAGTCCGTGGAGGTGATGGCATGGGGTTTGACGAGGTCGGTGATAGCTGTTGAGGCCGGAGAGCGGGGTACCAGGGGTCTGTATGCAAGGGTGCCGCGTAGCGTGGTCCTGGAGGAGGTCTGGATCTGGAAGTGGAGGTGTTCTGTGCTGGAGTGGGGGTCACTTGTGCTGGAGGTGGAGAGTCGGAGAGAGGTTTTGTGTGCGACGGCGAGTCCTCCTCCTGGGTGGTCTGGGCAGTCCTTCCTCTGGATCTTGTAACCTCTGGGGATTGCGGTGGCGATGCCGGGCTGGATGAGTCTGTGGTCCAGGTCTCCGTGAAGAAGGCGACATCAGGCGCGAGGGTGTCGATCAGGTCCCAGATCTCTATGGCATGTCTGTGGAGAGAGCGCATGTTGAGGAGGATGCATGTCAGGGCTTTGGTGGCACGGGCGTCCCATGAGCCTGTGGTGCACATGGGGGCGCTGTTGGCGGTGCAGGAACGTTGGCAGTGTCTGCAGGTGAAGGGTCCGTGGGTGGTGTTCGGTGAGGAGCTCTGGCATTCAGGATGACTTCCTGGGTTGTGAGCGAGGAGGGTGGCGGCGTCATATCGGCAGGACTCTGGGGAGCCAGGGTTCCTGGTGCTGGCCGCAGTTGGGTCGCAGACGGGCTTGCCCTTGGCGCGCCAGCAGCGTGCCCGCTGTGTGCGTCACCTGCGCAACCGTGCAGTGGTCATCTTTATGTAGTGGCGGGAAGGGACGCTCAGCTGGCAGGCAGGAAATGGGCGAGGGCAAGGGGGAGGGGCCGCGGGTCAGCAGCGGTGTGCACAGGGAGAAGGGAATGGCGAGGGGACGCGATAGGGGCTGTGAGACACAGCACAACCAGGGCAGAAAAACAAATACAGGTACAAGCACAACAATGGGGAATGAAATGAAATACAAAATGAGGAGGGTAAATGACAACAGAGGCACAGTACTAATACACAGCACAATCAGGGCAGGAAAACAAATACAGGTACAAGCACAACAATGGGGAATAAAATGGAAATATAATATGAGGAGGGAAAAAGAGAACAAGAGGCACAATACTAATAACGATTTACCGCGAAGCGGCAGGCGGGCAGCAGCAGCCTCGAACACCCAGGCTGAGGGCTCAGCGGCACAGTCGAAAAATTACCTATAAAGATGATAAGAAACCTTGGCAATCTACAGACACTAATCACAACTCAGTTCATATTCTTGATAGTTTCACAATTTTTTTAATGTTAGAACAGTGCAGAATTATGGGCATGACTCAACATGCAGAAGACCTCTGAAGCACCGCTTTATCCTTGTTATAAACTGAGATTAGATAAACAACTGTTATCTGGGATTGAAAGAGGAATTTGCTATTGTTTTACTGGCTGTGTGATAGACCAATATACATATATATGAATTCTGGCAAAACAGTACTACAGTACTCCCCTTTTTTGGAATAGACTGGGATAATGGTCCTCTCTATCACCGCAAACAATCTGAATACAAACTACATCCTTTTTTCCTTTTCAGGGCAATGAGTCTTTTTGATTCCTTACATTTTCCATAATCCTTCTTTATACACCCAGGTTAAAGTTTTTCAATCAGTAACATTCAATATTGGGAGGGCACCCGCTTCTCACAGGTGTTTGCGCCTCAGCACCAGGCCTTTACTCCTGCCTCAGTTTCTAAATATTACAGATTTTCCATCTGTAGAACATGTATTTTCATCTCCACAATGATCTATGCGATGTTTGACGCCTTCTATATATCACAAACCATGTCAAAGAGGTAGGAAATTATGTCTTCAGAGCATCACAAAAACAACGGTGGCCAAGGTAACCATGCTAAACAGCACAAGAAAGCGCGTTGCTTGCCACAGTACAGGAGTGCAGCCTGGGGCTCTCTCCTTTATAACTCTTTCACTGAGGCAGTGTTTGCATTCATTCGCATGTATGCCGCTGGCCTTGGAACGCCAATCTAAATTATCGCCCAAAGGAAAATGTTTTATTTCCAGAAACTAATGTATAAATATGTCAACTTGAAGAAGTTTTATGAAGAAATATCCCCTTTCACTAACAAATAGTTCATGCGTGAAATAAGGACTTCTGCAAAGAAGACAAAACAATACGTAGAGAAAAAGCAGACAGCAATCTGTTAAATGTTGTTTTGCCTAAGGCTTTAGTCATATATCACTTTTTTAATCATGGCGACAGGGATACACTGATGCAAGTGACTGATAGGAGACACAAGCGCGTGCACACAGACACATACACACACCTCTTAACATATTTATGTGCATATTATGAATTGCTAACTAGTTCAATATTACAAATAAGGTTGTATTAAATCGACTCATTCTGTTCACTATAACATGGAAACTATAAATATTCTTATTATGAGAAGGCACTGACTCTCCATGGTTACAGGTAGGTGCTCCAAAGGTAAAGCTTAGCATTGGCATGGTAACAGAGGAGGGTGTGGTTAATGATATGCAAGATGGTCTACTTGATTTAAAAATCTTGTCCTGCTTCTATGACCCTATAACCTCACAAAACGTATCAGGGTCTAGTGTGTTCTGAGACCAATAGAATATTTTTACTTGTTTAAATAACTAATGATAGTAACCACTACGGATGGGTATCACAAGTCAACTCACTTAGTGACCTACGTCGAACACTTAAAAGGTTAGAAGAATACTTGGAGATCCTTGGAATGTGCCACATCACAAAGAGCAGCAGAACATACCACATTTGAGACAGGTCTAGAAAAAAGTGATGTGGTATGGACCTGAAGGCAGGCACAGGAATTGGAGGAAGGCAAGGGGGAGTTTGGCGAACCCACTCTCATCCTAACATCCAAGTTTTGCCATGAAATGACGCACTAGTCCTGAATAACTTCAGTTGTAGCTACCACTACCTATAAGGGACTGTTGGAGAGGGAACTACATTTCAATTTTTAATAGCACAACAAACCAAATTATGACACTTTTGAGCGAAAATGTATTAACGTGCACCAACTAGACGTTCAGGAAAACATGACAAGATGAGAGATTTGTTAGCTACTGAATTATAAATGCATGCAAAAATAAGTTGCCTAGATGATATCATTTGTGCAAATAATATAGATTACTAAGTGACAAAGTACTATATTTTATAGTTAGTTATGAATATGTGCCAGAAATATGTAAATGGTAAACTCTCTCATTGGGGTGTACCTCTAATCATTCTTTATTATCATTTATATGTGTGTATAACTAATGGGAATTAGTAAAATCTAACCTGATTATGATGGTGAATTTTATTAAAATGTATCTTTGTGTGTGTAGACATGTGCACCGAAATGACAAAAGAAAAATAAGTCTTATACATTACTAATAAAGATGCATCCGCGAAGCTTTCAGTGATTGTATTTCACATGTGTACTAATGTTATACACCTAAAATGAATTTCTAATATTATTTTTATTTTTAAATGTATTTACATGTTAGTACATTCGAAAAGTAGTAGTGTACCATACTGCCATACTGACTCATGTTATTTGTAACCATACTAAATTATTTCAAAAGTATCACAATTATACTAGAATCATGTCATCTTTGTATTCTCTATGAATGCTACTGCTCGTGAGAGTATTCCTCAATATAACCAACGACACACAAACGCGAGCATACTGTTGGTGACGAATGGGCTACTGGCTATTCTGTGGCAGAGACCTTGCACAACTCTCTTGGCAATATTGACTTGCCCAACGCGGACTCACCTGGCTTCCTTATCGAACTGACGCATGCACCATATGCGCCTAGTGGTCTCTTCCTTCTTGGGCGACTGTTTGAACTAGCATGTTCTATGTCCCTTCCTTAAGTCTTGAGCTTTGGTATCTTATCTTTGGTATCCTCTTAGAATTTGACAAAATTATCTTATAACCTGATGCAAATTTACTGATGCATTTGTTTTCCCTTAACCTTTGATAAACTATTTAACATTTTCCATATTTTCGCTATGCCGCATTCACAATTGTATAAGTACCTGTAATTACGGCATGTCTCTAATTCCATACATTACACACCTGGAATCTCTCCCGGAGCTCAATCCGAGAGAAGCCAAGGTGTTCATGGGTGACTTAGGGGTCCACAAGATTGCAAAGATATACCAAACCTTGGTGACGAATCTCTACTACACTAGACTCACTCCGGGAGAGATGGCAGACGGACCTTGGTCCCCTTGATGGTGCTGACTGGACAGGGTGCTAGAATCCCCACGGGGACCTGCAATAGCTTCTCGCCTAAGATTTATTCAACTCAAATATTTACACCGTGCTTATTTTACCAGAAATAGACTGTGGCGGGCGGGATTGATAGCTTCCCCTGCATGTTTACGATGTGAAGCCGCAGAAGGTACAATTATCCATACTGTTTGGGAATGCACTGCGCTTAATAGATTTTGGAGGGGGGGTCACAGCTTGTTTGTCAGAAGTACTGGGATGGTAAATACCCCTATCTCCGAAACTTGCCCTGCTGCACATCACTGACGAAATAGGGGGTAATGTCTATAAAAGACATTTGCTATTCTTGGCCTCACTTTGGCTAAAAGAGATATAATTGAGGTATGGAAGGACTGAGGCCCCCCTAAATTGGGAGCATGGAAGACGGGCCTTGATTGGTGCATGGGTCAAGATCAACCTAGGACGTGCCAGCGGTCTCAAGGGGCAAACTGGAGGTTGCAGCTGCGACTCATGGCGACCTCTAAATGACGTCCATGTTTAGGTACTTTGATATTTTCTTTGAACAGAGTCAAAGTGGTATGTTTGTACTGCATTTTCTTGTGTTTCATGGTTTCATACTGTGTGCAGGTAAATTATTAACTAGAGCCGAGACATGGTCACAGTCCAATAATGTATGGCTAAGTGAAGAAGTATATTAGATAGTGGTTGGCTAAACCACATCATGTAATTGTGGAGCATTTTGTGAGTGAATGCCTGAGCTTAAGGTCATAGTTTTAGTGTGTTGTGGTAAAGCGTTGTTCTTTGCCCCGCTTCAAGCTGTTGTTTTGTTGTAAGACATCTTTGCTTGCCCTGTGTCTATGATGACATTATAAATAAATATGTTATGCTTAGGTTCACTTTTTCATGATGGCTGTTATATAGATTTTGAGAGGGTGTGGAAGTGACAGTATAAATTGGAAGGGATGTACCATTGAGGGGGCAAACGGTTAGCCAACTAAATGTATTGGGCCCACGTGCATCTGATGGTGTCAGTGGTTGTTTCCTACATGTACTGTTGGTGTAGTTTGAAGTGTCATTATAACTTGATCTGGATGTGCTGTTGAAGTGCCAAAGGTTTAGGTACTGTGATATTGAGTTATGTGTGTATATAGCTTGATCTGCAGGTGACATTGAGGGGGAATGTGTTTAGCCCAGTATATGGCCTGATGTTGAATACTGTGCATGATGGTGGCAGGCGTTGTGTCTAATTTCTGTTGTTGTTGTAGGGCCATGTAAGTATAGCATTGCCTGTCAATGGCCATTATGGTGATGAACACTTAAATAGCTCGATGGAGTGTAACCATTTTGTGTGCACGATGGTGCCAGGAGTCATGTCTAATGTTCACAGCAGTAGTTTGGTTTGGCCCTCTTATTGGACAAAAGCGTATGTGCTATACAGGGAGTGGATTGCAGACCATCTTGGATGAAGAGTTATAGTATTATTGGTAAACAGTGACTTGGAATTATACAGTAGTTGTTGCTCGCTCACTCATATAAATAATTGAGAGTTAAGTCAGTTGCTTATTAACTTATCAGCACACAGCCAGTATCGCAATTTCACTGCCGTCTTGTTTTTGTTCTGGGAAAAACATAATTCCCGTTATTTTGTTTAGACTTGCAATTTGTGTTAGACCAGCCTTTTGTCCAAATTCTTCAAGGGCAGTTGTGTGAAGTTAACAGTATTCGAGTAGGTTACTGAAAATTTAAAGAGTCCCAGGGAGAAATGTTTGATCTCTAATGCCATGGCAGAAATGTTTACCTAACCAGGAAATTAACAAAGAGAAAATGGTGAAGAAAAGTGCTAACATGACAGATGCACAATTAGGACCAAATTCACAAAGAATGTTTTCTAGCACATTAAGAGTTGCCATGAGCATCTCAGTCTCTGCTTAGAGTAGAAGGGTGGGCAAAAAGAGGATGGACTGGACTGTGACCCCAAGTAATTACCATGACTTAGATGAGCTCAAGCATTCCACCGATTATGTTTTCTGTTGTCTTACATTATATTTACTTGCTTTGGAATAAATCTGCCTGGAGCCTCTTTAAAGTGCACCGAAGCAATTTAAAAAATAAAATAAAAATTCTTTAACCTTTTCTCCATTCACCAAAAGAACACACATGCCTCCCATCACTAGCTGTGTGAAAAGGGTTAATACAGTATACCAAATCTGTTGTCAACTTTAAGAACAAATGTGCTCAGGGCAGATCGATGTGGTGGGAGGTGTTGTGCATCATGGGTACCAGAATGAACAAGTGACATTTTGTGAGGTCCAGCCGGGAACCTGGAGAAATGCTGGAGTGAAGGCCCCTGGAAGAGATGAGAGCGGAGTCAGTGGGTAATGTCAGACAATCACAAAGTCCTGAGTGGGGTGCAGTGAATACCACCAGCTTGTGCAGTATGTGACTGCTAAGTATGTCTGGCAATAGGGCAATCTGGGAAGACTGTGTAGTGAGGAACATTATGGGCTGAACCTCTACATAGACTCACCAGAAGATAGGAAACCTCACTGTGGCCACCAGAAAGGGGGATGTGACTGAAGACAGCAGTCTCAGTGGCCAACAGAGGCAAATCTTGATATCATTGAGTGTCTGAAGGATGTGGGAAAGTGTCACCAGTGGGGGTTGTAGGCATTCTGTTACTGGTATCAGAGGATAACAAGAGGAGTTCGAGTTCACTAGAAGAAGAAAGTTGTTCCCCTTCCTGTTCAAGGCCAGCAGTGAAATGAATCAGCGAGCAAAGTGGAGTCCCTTGTAGCTGATCCGTACTAACTTATGAGGGGGGGTTGAAGGTTGTAGTGGACTGAATGTAAGCTCAAGAGGGTTTCCGGTGGTGTAGAGAGCGGAGGTAAAGTGCTAATTCAAGATACAGAACAGAGATTGAGGAACTAGTTAAGTCAGGTTGAGGTCAGCTTAATCAACTGAGTTTCATTTACGTGCGAGCATTCTAAAGTTGCTTTTGCCATCTAAAGACTTAGGGGCAGATTTACGAGGACTGGCGCATCTCTGCATATCAGCAGGGCTGCGCCAGGAAAGATGTGACAGGTAGCAATACCCTTTCGCCACCACGGATGCGTCGCATTTACAATGCGGCGCACCGTTTCGCAAGGATAGTTAGATGCAGTGTCGCATCTTATGTCATAAGGGCAGCGCTTTGCTGGGGTCGTGTCGCAAGCTGGCTTCAAGCAGGTGTAAGGTTTTGATGCAGCGGGGACGTAAAAGTTACTCAGTGAAATATTGTAGATTTCACAGCGTCACTTTTACAGGGCTTCCATGCGACGGAACGCCCACCCTGCATGCATTATACCTGACACAGGTATAATGTAGCACAGGGCTTTACAATGTGACACATCTCAGTAGATGCATCACGTTGTAAATCTGATGCATAATGGCGCATTGTTTACGACACTGCTGCGTCACAGAAGTGACGCAACGGTGTCGTAAAAATGCCTCAAGGGGCTTGTAAATCTGCCCCTTAGTTCCGTGTAAAAACCTGAGAACACGTAAAAGATGACTCCATAAAAGGTGAAGCCATAAAAAGAGACAGGTATACATCTAAGATTCTCAAGGCAGTGCAAAATGAACTCTAATGTAAATCTTTGTGAATCTTAATTGGTAGAACAACCTGTGAAATGCTTCAATCTTCGGAAGATTTGGGAGTGCTAGATAATTTGATAACTTGATCCACTGTCAGTTATTATCAGCATTGGACATGTATTGATGTAAATGATGTGATCAAAGAAATTATCTTTAAGTATAGAAGACAGCACTTGGGAAGGCAACCATAGGAATATTGCAAAGTGATATGTTGGAATATGATCACAAGTGTAAAAGATGAATGGATTTGGTCCTCGCAGCTCTAAAAAATTGTCTCATCGGCAGAGTTGGCCTAAGCAATATTTCACAAGCATTGTTGTTCTTTAAACGCAATTGAGCTGTAGCCACAGAGAGTATTTCTACAGCAACTTGTTGAAATCTCAATTGCTCAAGTTAAGATATTACATGTCAAACTACACCTGCATAGTCTGATGTTGTGCAAGGTTTGGTCAAAGCTTGTCAAGAAGTTTTAAAGATTTAAACTCTCAGACATAAGGAAAACCAGCATTGGTAAATACCAAAAGGGAAGCGTATCATGTTTTTAATGTATTTGTTTTTTAAAGAACAGTGACTGGCATATGTCTCCAACGTCTTTTCAGGCAGCAGTGGACATGTCAGGCAAGATGCTGCCACTCCCAGCCAGTGAGTGAAGGGAGCTGAAACATTGCCCTGTGTCTTTTATGCGTAATGCGAAAAAAGCTAAATGTGAATGACTCTTTAACAGACCAATGGATCAAGAGGAGTCACCAAAAGCACCTTTTGTATGCATATATGCATGCTTTTTTATTATGTTTTTTTAAAACATGAGGCGAGTGAGACCAGACCTTTAAAGCAGAATTGCGAGCAGTGCAAGGACTGTGTTCTCAGCTATAGGGTAGGAGCAGACATAGTGGGAAATCTACATGGACACTATCAGATACTGCCATAGAAATGATGCCATGGGACCTATAGAAAGCAGGTAAAATGGGCCTCACACCTAACGAGATGTAGCCTTGATTTGGGATGTTGATGGTCCTTGTGTCACTAACGCTGCTGCACTAAGGATAGCGATGCTCCTGCTTCAGCTTCAGAATGTGAATATTTATTACAACACTGTCCATACTTGAAGGCAGTCGCCATTCTCTATTGCCAATGGCTCTCTGATTTTGTGATACTTCAGATTTCTAATTAGTGAATCAACAGAAGCTGACTAGTTGAAAGTCTTCAAATGGGTGCTTTGCTTCAGCTGGCCTGTGTTTTCAAGTCCATGAAAGAAAAATCATCTAAGAAATAGGGGGCATATTATCAAGAAACGGCGTTAAGATTATCGCCGTTTTAGCGGCAGAAAACTGCCGCTAAAGCGGCGATAAAGGGCTTGATAATATGCCCTTGAGAATTCCCATAGAAGCCCATGTTATGGTGTCAACATGGCCTTCTATGGGAATTCTCTGCGATAATTTTAACACCGTGCTTGATAATATGCCCCTCAGTGAGGAAGACAAAGACTTCCACAGAGGGCAGTGAGTTTCAAATATTACCTCCCGATGTACAGCCTCAGAAGCATTCTTACCCTGCTTGGCTGAGAACTGAGTCAGTTGAATGTCCTAATCCTCCTCCCAACTTTGTGCACATAGTCTGGGATCTTACAAATCTGATCTGCTCCTCCGCACTCAGTGTTGTCCTCAGAGGCAGCAGAACTTCACGTGGTCCCTTAGCTCACTACCAACTATCAAACTAGTGAGCAAAAACATATGCTTCCAAAACAATTAAATCGTTTCTAACTTTTCAGGGAGGGAAATGCATGACATCCTCTCCCAAGAAGTTACCAGAACCTCTGCTTGAAATGTTATAAGCAAAGTATCAAGGCAGCATCTGTGATATATATCATGAATGTGACCTGCCACATTCTTTATCCATTACCCTTCCTATGAATGTCAAAATGCTAAATCCGCTGTCAGAACTAAATTAACTTGTGACACATCAATGGGTAATGGATCGTGCCCTAGTTACTTACAATAGTTCACAGCCTCTGGTCAGGCAGAGCACTTTCCATGTAACACACATAAAGGCCTGCATTTTTTTTTTTAACAAGGCAATACTGCACCAAAGTTGTGACGCTCCCTTGCATCAAAGGGAGAGAGAAAAGTTGAATAAATTACTGAATGAATGAATGTTAAAAATGGTATATACTGTTGCTTTGTCAAGAGGCACGCCTTAATTAATTACATGGGCCAAAATGGTTGTGAAGCAGACGACTTCGTTTCAGCCTCGCAGTCTAAGTAGCCTGTGTGACGTCCCTGTCCTATGAATGAGAAGCATGGTGTAACTTTTGAGGCGTAGTAATTGTGAGTAGGCTTCACGTGTACATGTGTAGAAAGTATCTAATGATGTGGTGCTTTATTTTGTTACTGATGTTTCTTGGAGATGCATTTGTGTTGAGGGGACATTACCTTCCTTTTCTCTTCTCTGTCACCTTTTTCTAATCCAACTTTATGTGTCTCAGACATGTTGCTTCCAACAGAGCATGGAAGAACTGAAGCAAGCGCTAACATTTTAAGTGATAGTGTTTATACTGGGTTTCATATCTACTAGTAAGGCTCTTTTTCATTCAAAAATAGCCTGTCACCGGTGAATGGATGGATTTAAGCAGAAATTAAGACTAAACAGCTTCTAGATTGTGGCATACAAAGAAAGAGACAAAAGAACAATGTCTCAACTGGAGAATATTAAGAGAGGACAATTTAAAGGCAGTGAAATCAATCACATGTGGGGAGGGGAACAAAGGAGGGGAGACCACAGCGTAGGGGTGAGGTAGAGAGAGTCAATTTTTATAATTCTGTAAGTAGTTGAGAGGCACTACAGTACATATATTTATACAATGACCATAGCACACAAGGTGGGCACTGAGCGTGCTAGTGAGAGGTGGACGGCCAGTGACACAAAGGTGCAAAAAACAGCGTGAACGGCGAGATAGGAGAAGATTTAAAGTGGTCAAAAAACAATGCAAGTTTATAAACAAAATGTCTGTACAAAATTATTCAGGTAATTGATTTGACTACAAGAGCGCCTGAGTTCTAGGCTGTGTAGTCGACGTCGTTTCAACCTGGATGATTTCAGGTCATCATCAGGACACTAGGTCATTAAATTGAAGGTAGTGCTCTATGGAGAAGAGGGGGAGAGAAAGAAGGGTCAGAATCAGAATGGTCCCAGGGGACAAGGACAGCAAGAGTGAGTAATTGATGAAAGGAGTAAAATTACCTAGTAAAAAGCAGTTGGTTGGGCGTCATGTGTGTTACTAGATCTTTAATTAGTAGAAGGCGCTGTGTTAATCTGTGGGTGAAGAGGAATATCAGAGGAAGTAGTACAAGAAATGTGGGAATGGGCAGCGGGTAAAAGAAGTAGTAGAATAATTACCCGGTACAAGGTCCGATGGAACGCGTTGGCGGAGGGCGTTAATGAATCGGGGGCGTGTGTCCAAAAAGCCCGGGAGCTGGGCGCGTGGGGAGGGAGCAGTAGATTCTGAAAGACACGAGCAGTGATGAAAAATAAAACCACAGCCCCCAGGGGGAAAGGACAATCAAGGCAGACGAGGGCAAGGGGTGGTGGGAACTTACTGTAAGAACGCGTACCAGGAGAGAAGAGTAAATCAGTCTGTCAGCTTGAGGAGAAATCCATCAGCGTGAGAGGAGCGAAAACTCTAAGTTGTGAGGGCGATGAGTGAAGCGTCCGATGCAGCCGCATACGGGACGTAGGGGAAAGAATAGAAAATAAAAAGATGGAAGTGGGACACGTGACGGGAGTCACGAGGGATGAAACCACTAAACAGGGGACAGAATAGTACAAGTTAGGTACCCCGGGGGGTCCCGCAAGTGAGTGTGAGGACGTGCATTCCGAGTTCGAGGATGCACTGGGAGGATTGAAATGGAGGGAAAAGGAAAGAAGAAAAAAGAAGGGATATTCAGTGAATGTGTATAACACTGCCCATTCCCACATTTCTTGTACTACTTCTTCTGATATTCCTCTTCGTCCACAGATTAACACAGCGCCTTCTATTAATTAAAGATCTAGTACCACACATGACGCCCAAACAACGGCTTTCTACTAGGTAATTTTACTCCTTTCATCAATTATTCACTCTTGCTGTCCTTGTCCCCCGGGACCATTCTGATTCAGACCCCTCTTTCTCTCCCCCTCTTCTCCATAGAGCACTACCTTCAATTTAATGACCTATTGTCCTGATGATGACCTCAAATCATATGCTTCCAAAACAATTAAATAGTTTCTAACTTTTCAGGGAGGGAAATGCATGACATCCTCTCCCAAGAAGTTACCAGAACCTCTGCTTGAAATGTTATAATCAAAGTATCAAGGCAGCATCTGTGATATATATCATGAATGTGACCTGCCACATTCTTTATCCATTACCCTTCCTATGAATGTCAAAATGCTAAATCCGCTGTCAGAACTAAATTAACTTGTGACACATCAATGGGTAATGGATCGTGCCCTAGTTACTTACAATAGTTCACAACCTCTGGTCAGGCAGAGCACTTTCCATGTAACACACATAAAGGCCTAATTTTTTTTTTTTTTTAACAAGGCAATACTGCACCAAAGTTGTGACGCTCCCTTGCATCAAAGGGAGAGAGAAAAGATGTGCCATATCTACTAACATGTGGTGTATGATTTTCACTTGCACATTGGACCACCTTTGGCAGTCATGCGCCAACGCACACTGGCGCCATAGTTCTACAGTGTGTGTGTTTTCTGAAGCATATGTTTCGTAGTAGAGAGTGTCCCTTCCAGTACAAAAAATATGCTTTATGTATATTCCCATTTTTATGTGTGTTGTACAATGCTGCATACAATGAAAGTTGGAAAAATGAGGAGAAATGAAAACATTATGCCTAACTAGAGGAAGCATAAGATTTTGGTTCAAATCCCTGTCTACCAATGTTTATAGAAAGGGATTTCCTTCAAATCCCATGGATGATTGCATGAGAATGGTTGTTCACCACCAATGGAATGCCACCTTGATGCCAAGTAACGCAAACAAGTGCATAGATCAACTTTGCGTTACTTTGGGATACTATTCAAAACAAATCTTGATTTGCGTTGTATAGTAATTCCCAACTTAACACTTTGCACTGGGTTTTCATCATAAACATGATGTAAACCTGGTGCAAAGTGTTAGTACATCTGAGCCAAAGTGGGACATTCTCTGTTATGTTAACTCTGCCCCCAATATTTTCACAATATGTTTGAATCTGTTTTAAACAACCAGGGGCCATATTATACATTGTGCCCTGGGGGCGCCACGGGCATGTGCGTCCACTTTCTGTGCACCTGGACACAATGGCATTACAGAAGGGGCCACAGGTGCTTGTGCATTCCCTTCTGTAATATGTATAGAACTGGCACACATGTACGCGATGTCATGAGAGGGTGTTCCCTTATTTGTATAGGGCGTGGCCCATGCAAATGAGGGAATCACTTTGCCTCTGCACCCAAACACAGAGGCAAACATGCCCTTAGGAGACACACTGAAAGTGAGCCACAAACAGATGGTTTTCTTTCAGTGCGTCTCCTAAAGGCAGCCCACTGGAGGGGTACAATCACTCACTGCGCCGTCCTGCAGGAGGATCTCTCTCGCCTCTTGAAAGGGCAGGCTACATGCTGCCTGCACTGCTAAAACACAGCAGCTTTAAAACAGCTACTCCGAATTTCATTTCATGGTGCTGCCCTGGGGGCAGCGCTCATTAGCAGCTGCTCTGGGAGCAGTGCATTCTTTCTAATAAGGCACACTGTCCTTGTTTGTACGCTGCATCCCTTTTGAAAGCTGCGCCATGGTGCAAACAGGGAAAGTGTGTCGTATAAATATACGGCCCCCGGTCAAGTTCTCATAGAGGAATGTGAATTAGTAGCTAAAGCTCAATGTCAACGAAGACAATGAGGATATGGAAGTAGCATTTCTGAAGTAAAACAGTAAATCTTAAGAAAAGGTGAGTGGATGGGTGAGTGAGCCAGTGAGTGAATAAATGTGTAAGAGAGTCAGGGTATGATGTAGTCTTATAGAGAGTAACTGGATGTTCATGAAGTTTTGATTTAACTTTTTCTATGCCACTTACTGATCCTTCTTTTAGTTCCTTAATATGTGCAAGTCCTATTATAGCAAATTATTTGCAAATTGGCAAGGTTTACATTAAATTGCCGACTCATCCAGAGCAGCTCTTTCTCTCCCTCTGTTAATATGCATCCCTCCTTCCCTTTTTTCTTCCACACTGTCGTATTTATTTCATTGAATAGATTACTGAATGAATGAATGTTAAAAATGGTATATACTGTTGCTTTGTCAAGAGGCACGCCTTAATTAATTACATGGGCCAAAATGGTTGTGAAGCAGACGACTTCGTTTCAGCCTCGCAGTCTAAGTAGCCTGTGTGACGTCCCTGTCCTATGAATGAGAAGCATGGTGTAACTTTTGAGGCGTAGTAATTGTGAGTAGGCTTCACGTGTACATGTGTAGAAAGTATCTAATGATGTGGTGCTTTATTTTGTTACTGATGTTTCTTGGAGATGCGTTTGTGTTGAGGGGACATTACCTTCCTTTTCTCTTCTCTGTCACCTTTTTCTAATCCAACTTTATGTGTCTCATACATGTTGCTTCCAACAGAGCATGGAAGAACTGAAGCAAGCGCTAACATTTTAAGTCATAGTGTTTATACTGGGTTTCATATCTACTGGTAAGGCTCTTTCCCATTCAAAAATAGCCTGTCACTGGTGAATGGATGGATTTAAGCAGAAATTAAGACTAAACAGCTTCTAGATTGTGGCATAAAAAGAAAGAGACAAAAGAACAATGTCTCAACTGGAGAATATTAAGAGAGGACAATTTAAAGGCAGTGAAATCAATCACATGTGGGGAGGGGAACAAAGGAGGGGAGACCACAGCGTAGGGGTGAGGTAAAGAGAGTCAATTTTTATAATTCTGTAAGTAGTTGAGAGGCACTACAGTACATATATTTATACAATGACCATAACACACAAGGTGGGCACTGAGCGTGCTAGTGAGAGGTGGACGGCCAGTGACACAAAGGTGCAAAAAACAGCGTGAACGGCGAGATAGGAGAAGATTTAAAGTGGTCAAAAAACAATGCAAGTTTATAAACAAAATGTCTGTACAAAATTATTCAGGTAATTGATTTGACTACAAGAGCGCCTGAGTTCTAGGCTGTGTAGTCGACGGCGTTTCAACCTGGATGATTTCAGGTCATCATCAGGACACTAGGTCATTAAATTGAAGGTAGTGCTCTATGGAGAAGAGGGGGAGAGAAAGAGGGGTCAGAATCAGAATGGTCCCGGGGGACAAGGACAGCAAGAGTGAGTAATTGATGAAAGGAGTAAAATTACCTAGTAGAAAGCAGTTGGTTGGGCATCATGTGTGTTACTAGATCTTTAATTAGTAGAAGGTGCTGTGTTAAACTGAGGGTGAAGAGGAATATCAGAGGAAGTAGTACAAAAAACGTGGGAATGGGCAGTGGGTAAAAGAAGTAGTAGAATAATTACCCGGTACAAGGTCCGATGGAACGCGTTGGCGGAGGGCCAATAGCGTGTTAATGAATCGGGGGCGTGTGTCCAAAAGGCCCGGGAGCTGGGCGCGTGGGGAGGGAGCAGTAGATTCTGAAAGACACGAGCAGTGATGAAAAATAAAACCACAGCCCCCCGGGGGGAAAGGACAATCAAGGCAGACGAGGGCAAGGGGTGGTGGGAACTTACTGTAAGAACGCGTACCAGGAGAGAAGAGTAAATCAGTCCGTCAGCTTGAGGAGAAATCCATCAGCGTGAGAGGAGCGAAAACTCTAAGTTGTGAGGGCGATGAGTGAAGCGTCCGATGCAGCCGCATACGGGACGTAGGGGAAAGAATAGAAAATAAAAAGATGGAAGTGGGACACGTGACGGGAGTCACGAGGGATGAAACAACTAAACAGGGGACAGAATAGTACAAGTTAGGTACCCCGGGGGGTCCCGCAAGTGAGTGTGAGGACGTGCATTCCGAGTTCGAGGATGCACTGGGAGGATTGAAATGGAGGGAAAAGGAAAGAAGAAAAAAGAAGGGATATTCAGTGAATGTGTATAACACTGCCCATTCCCACATTTCTTGTACTACTTCCTCTGATATTCCTCTTCGTCCACAGATTAACACAGCGCCTTCTATTAATTAAAGATCTAGTACCACACATGACGCCCAAACAACGGCTTTCTACTAGGTAATTTTACTCCTTTCATCAATTATTCACTCTTGCTGTCCTTGTCCCCCGGGACCATTCTGATTCAGACCCCTCTTTCTCTCCCACTCTTCTCCATAGAGCACTACCTTCAATTTAATGACCTATTGTCCTGATGATGACCTGAAATCATCCAGGTTGAAACGCCGTTGACTACACAGGCTAGAACTCAGGCGCTCTTGTGGTCAAATCAATTACCTGAATAATTTTGTACAGACATTTTGTATATACACTTGCATTGTTTTTTGACCACTTTAAATCTTTTCCTATCTCGCCGTTCACGCTGTTTTTTGCACCTTTGTGTCACTGCGCCGTCCACCTCTCACTAGCACGCTCAATGCCCACCTTGTGTGTTATGGTCATTGTATAAATATATGTACTGCAGTGCCTCTCAACTACCTACAGAATTATAAAAATTGACTCTCTTTACCTCACCCCTACGCTGTGGTCTCCCCTCCTTTGTTCCCCTCCCCACATGTGATTGATTTCACTGCCTTTAAATTGTCCTCTCTTAATTTTCTCCAGTTGAGACATTGTCCTTTTGTTGCATACTACGCCCGGTCTCATCTGGGTTAACGGGCTGTACTCCTGTTAATTGCTACTTTTTAAAATTTATTTTTATTTATTTCTTTATACAAAGAAAGAGTGCATCCTCTATTCACTGTTTAGAAATGAGACAGTATAAAACACATATGCTACTGTAGGACATTGCTTATATTTCTTGTACTACTGTGAAGTGATGTACCTAACAAAATCATTAATCCCAGCTTCTGCTCTTTACTGGTGTGAAAATTACATTCTGTTATTGAATTTGTGCATCTGTTTGTTTGCTAGGTTGTGCTGTATTTCTGGATAAAAATCAAGTTTTATAGCCAAGGAAGAGGTATGGGGCACTTGGATGGTTCATCTCTATATGCTGAGGTGGGATGCTGTCTGGTGGGGGTTGGTGGTTTTTGTGGAAAGTGATGAACAACCTCCTCCACAACCATCTTTCTATAAACATTAAAAGGGCATAACTATAGCAGGAGCAAAAGCTCTTCTGATGTTAAGGAATGGACCAAGTCGATCACTGCTCCAAATTGTACCCTGTTCCTAGTTGACTCATCCAAATCACTCAGAATTACTCTTGATAAGAACCTAGACATGCAAACCCACATCAACTCGATGGCAAAAAGCACCCGCTTTCACTCGAGCTATGTAAGGAAACAGAAACTATTAATTTCAGCTACAGGCCTTAAATTGGCAGTACAGGCCTTAGTCATTTCTAGGATCGACTATTGCTGCACAACACTATCAGGCTTACCCAAGGTCTCCACAGCCCCTCTAAAAACATTTCTTAATGCTGCATCAAGACTTTTAACAGGTTCTAAAATATGTGACGACATTGCTCCTCATCTGAAGGCTCTTAACTGGCTTCCATTTAAAGTCAGAATTTAACTTAAACTGCCATGTATTCCTCACAAGGCACTCCACCACAAAAATCCAATGTATCTTGCTCAAAGAAATTGAGATTTCTGGGGAAGGCATCTCGGAGCGCCAGGTACCTAGTGTTGAAACCGCCCATGACAGAGCCTTTTCCAGAGCTGTTCCGAGCCTCTGGAATTCGCTTCCTCCTTACATTAGAAGCATTCATTCTACTTCATCCTTCAAGAAGGAAGCAACAATCTTCCTTATGAGCAAATCGCTATCATAGCTGAAGTCTGAACTTATTCCTCGACATCAATTTTAACCTAGGTTGCCCCTTAGTCCATTGGTTATGGAATCTGTTCTCTCCATCCAGTTCTATCATAACGACATTGTTCCTTGTATGAAGCATGGCAGAAATTCCTTGCCAGCTGGGAGTCATCACGCATTGACTACTCTGATCTATTTGCCTATGATGTCCTCAATATGTATTATTGTTTATAAGTACATCGCATGGATCTTGTCATTAATATCTACATTGTTGTCCTCATGTCTGTTGTAACAGTTGCGTTTTTTTTTCTTCTTTATGTTGATGAATCTCTCTCTTCTCGTAATTTTGCTATTATGTAATTGTTAAACACTCTGATACCCTTTGGGTCATGTTTGCGCTATATAAAACTCTGAATAAAATAAAAATAAGATAGGTCTGGCAGCTCAGTGGTCTAATGCACCCCCGGCTGGGATCTTTGTTAAGCCAGTTTTCACAAACTTGAATCCTCTCACCCAGTCATGTTCTGAAGTCACTAAGGGCCATATGTAGGTAGCATACAAGTTACCACTTCTTAAATACCGAACTTTACCGATTCGGTATTTAAGAAGTGGTAACTCGTATGTAGGTAATTATTCGGTAAATATTACCGAATCGGAGAAATTCGGTAATTACCAAATCGGTATTTACCGATTCGGTAATGAGGCATACCTTCCCATTGATTGAATCAATGGGAAGGTATGCCACATTACCGAATCGGTAAATACCGATTCGGTAATGGGGGGAGCACATTCAAGGGTGGCAGGGTGTCACATTGACACCCTGTTGCACCCCTGATTCCTGCATGTGTGCACATGTGGCGCACATACATGCCCTAAGGGCATGTATGTCTGCCACATGGCACTGTTATTCCAGCAAAATATTGCTTTTTGCAATGAATTCGGTATTTAGCACCAACATATATTTAGTGCTAAATACCGAATTATTTTCCCTACACATCACTCATTTGAGTGTCACCTACATCTCATTTCAGGATTCGGTATTTACCGATTCGGTAAAATTACCGAATCGGTAAAATTACCGATTCGGTAATTTTACCGATTCGGTAATTTTACCGATTCGGTAAATACCGAATCCTGAAATGGTCCCCCTACATAGCAAAAGCCTAAATACCGGTCGGTAACGGTATATTTACCGAAAATCGGCCGTTACCGACCGGTATTAGGCTACCTACATATGGCCCTAAATGAGGATGGTTGAATTGAGTAGCAAACAGCACCCAACTCTTAGTAGCACCAAAATGCCACTTAAAATAAATGTGCACACTACTGGTAAACACCTGTTACATTAGCTCTAACGATGCATCTGGTATTGGTATAATTTCCTGCACTGTGTATCGGATGATTTGAGCCAACAGTTCACAGTACACAATGTAGGGAATGCAGGGCCGGACTGCGAACTCAAAGCAGCCCTGGCAATTTTGTAGTACCAGCCCGGGGAGGGTGAGGGGGGTGTTAGGATGTGGTGCAAGTGTGAAGCACTGCTGCTTTTGGTACTGGAGGCCAGTATTGCAGCACCGCTACAAAACCAGCCCCCAGTAACAAAAAAACACCCTCCACAGCTGCAAAACCAACCCCACCCTTCCATCCTCCCGGGAAAATACCCGATGCCCGCTACAGTCAGTCCAGCCCTGCGGGAATGGAATAATGAGGTGAGAAGTCCCACAATTTTGGTACTTCAGTCCTGGCGTGCAGAAAGGTTCTTTTTCAATGGCCAACAAGATGATTTTTGAGTTACCTGTAGTGCAGTTGAGTAAGGGTGAGCCTGGTGTGCAGAGGGATGCTGTCACTGATTCTGGGTGAATAGCCTGAGAGCAGACTAAACAAAAACCTAATGTCAGCTAGTGCATATATCAGGTGTAGATGTTGCTCATGTCGTCGCTATATAATATTGCTGACCAGGTCTACTACATTACCAAGTTTCTTATATTGACCAGCAAAAATTTTATTACCAGAACATTAACTACCACTGTGTCACCAAGTATATATAGGCAAGTAGCTTTACTATTCTTATCTCCACATCTACGCACCTTGAAAATATATATTTATATCATCAAGGTATATATATACTTAGAGGTTGGGGTACAGGGTCAGACTGGCCTATCGTGCAATCTAGCAGTGCCAGAAGGGCTGGTCTGACAGGTTAGTGTGTTGCCCGTTTTTTGTCTGCTTCTGGGTCTATTTTATGGTCCAGTGGGCCGTTTTTCATTGTTAGTTTCCGTGTTATTACCACAATCATTGTTAACAGCAAGTTAAAATTGTATACAGTTTCCTATACCTCCAAAGCATGTATACGGCATGTCTTCATAAGTTTAAAACTACCCAAAAATGTTCAAATGTGGGCCACTTTTTTAGGTATCTGATTCCCTGATGGGAGCCACATGTATTTTGGAGCCTGGGCCTATTTTCTATCCCACTCTACCCTGCAGAATAGTTAAACTATACTTACCTATGTGTACTTTTCTAGACTATATAGTGAGAGTAGATATTCTGGGTTCAATATGTTAGTAGATTCATATAAAAAATGTCAGTATTTTGACGGACAACTCCTTGGTGGCTTTTATCGATTCCACTCCGCTGCTCCTTCATCAATATTACATTTTATTACATTTCTTTCTTGGGATATCGAAATAATTAACTTAGAAGAAAAAGTGATCTGTTGCCACAGATCTTAAAAGTGTGATTCAGCAAACGTGTTCCCCTGTCATCCCCATATACTGGATGGTAGTAGGCCATGGTCTGTTGTGGGGTGAATGGTGACAGAGTATCTCTTTACACGAGGCACTTCCTGGTTATAGGGTCAGGCGCTGGGATCTGCCTGCCTCATAGGAAGTCATAAAACCAAACACATACTTCCTGTAAGCCTGTCTGTGAAGGATTACCCTGCTCTGATTAATGACAATTGGCACAATATGCACTGAGTGCCTCTCTCTGGAGACCAACAACGTATGGAAATTATAGCTGGATGAGGCTGGGAAGAGAACAGTATAGGATATCCCATAGTAATCACTTCCAGGGCCCTCTTCACACAGATCACTTAGGCAATTCACTGACAAATTACTAAATCATTTGTTGAGCCTAACAGGATCATATCTGTACATACAGAAGGGAGCATGGCAACAGGGAATATTCATAATTTGTTTACCAATTCATGCTGTTAAAGAACAAAAAGGTGTTAGTGTCTTTTAAGTTGAGAACAAAAGATGTACAACATTTCAGAAGGTGTGGAACTGTACATTTTGTTCAGCGTCTAGGTGTTTATTTTCTTCAAATAAAATATCAGGGATTTTGAAAATAGCTACAGAAATAAAAGATTTCTTTGAAGTCCAATGCCTTTGCATCAACCCCCAAAGCAAACGAACACAAGTTACAATAAAATCATAACACAACCATCAAGATGTAATACTGTGCTAAGAGATTGATAATAACAAACACCCAGCAATAAAAAAAAAGCATTAGCAAAGCCAGCAGATATGGCTTTGGCAAGCATGCAATTATTTTTTCTCAAACACACGCAATATGCAGAAATACACTGGCACATGCATAAACGATATACAAATAAAGGAGTGTCCAGCAGCCCAGGAACACCATCCCTGGCACTGAGGAGTACTTCTTTTCAGGCGCTGTACACATGTAATCAAACAAAATGCCTTTGCTCACAGTGCTAATGGTGTGGGCCGGCTCTATGCCTGTATACTGTGGTGGTTGGAAGCAAAATGTGAATGGTGCTTGAGCAGGCCACTGCATGAAGAGGTCTGACTGAAATTCCATTTATGTATACATGTATATGTTTAATTATGAATTTTCTAGAAAACTTTAGACTGGCTAACACTCTACACCACACTTAAAAAGCTGATGAGGAGTGTAGATATGGTGCTAAAACAGTAGTTTGTAGTTTTCATAAGAATGAGCTGCCATCTTATATCATGAGTTACTGAACTAAATGTACAGCTGTGCAGCAGGCAGATGCCATGCCACCTATGCTGCCTTGTTTGATATTCCATTTTTACAAAAGCAGTACAGTGTACAGTTAAGTAATAGGGATCCAATGAATTGAGCAAGTGTGTGTGAATCTATAGACAGGAAGTTTCTCTCTCTTTAACTGCCCTTCAGTGCAATTGCAGGTGCACACCACACACTATTCTGCCACTGTGTACTTTTACACACAAAAACAAATTGTTTGACATAAACCTCAAACACCACATATTGATTTTTACATTTCTATGCACTGCATAGAACAGGTGTTATTAGTATCCAATTTTATTTGTGCTCATTTCATCAACCTAAGAAAGAAGAAATTCAGAGTTGGCCCTGCAAGGATTCAAAAGCATGTCCTACATGCTACACTCTAGCTGTAAAATGCATCAATCTGACTGAGCCATCTCCCTGGCCTCCTCCCTGTCAAATTCATGGGCAGGGCGGGCCCTCACAGAGACATGGGATTCTTCATAAACTTTTGCAGTTTGCTCATGGCAGCAGTCTTGTGGGTCTATGCCACAATCCATCTTACCAGGGAAAACCACTAAACTACAAATGGAAATAAACATGCTGCTCATCACCACATCACAAGAAGGAACCTAGAGAGCAGAACCCAAAGAGCTATTTGGGGATCATCTTTAGTTACAAAGTTCTAACCTCAATTGCCATATAATACTGTGTTCTTTGAACTTTCTTTATGTTATTGTACAACAGTATTACTCAAAATGCAAACAAGCAAAATTAATCTGTTTTTCTGTAACTTTATGTGAAAAGTTCTTGATCTGAAAACATAAACCCTTTTCCTTGCATTTTCAGGTAAAATAATTGACAAGTAGATGAAGGAGAGACTCTCCAGGCATTGTCTCATTAGGTCACCAGCTGATTCTAAAGCTGGCACCCTAATTAGGGGCTGGACCCAGGAGGGGTGCTGGCATCAACATCTAATGGGAAAAGAAAAGAGGCAACTATTCCTATGGGAGAGAAGGTGGGTGTTATCTGTGGGCAACGGTATATAGACGGGAAACAGTCGGACACCTTGGCCTCAGCTTACCTTAACCACGCACATGCCTTAACCAGGTATATGCTGCTAGCTGGCGGAAGCAGGAAGCAGCCAAGCAGCAGGAAGGATCGGAAGAGGACGCGACACAGTGAGTTAAGTGGGGCAGGGGCTGAATTTTGGGGGGGGGGGGGTAGTTTGTATGGTTTGGTAGTTTTCAGAGCTAGGGGGTTCCTGGTAGTTTTCAGGGCTGAGGGGGTTTGGGGTAGGTGTCAAGGCTGGGGGGTCGAGGTAGTTTTCAGAGCTGGGGGCTAGTTTTCAGGGCTGGGGAGGGGGTTTTTGTTTAGGAAGGAGGGGTAGTTTAGGTTTCAAGGCAGGGGCTTGGGGGCTTTTTTAGGGGTTAGGGCAGGGGGTAGGGATCGTAATACTTGTTGAGGGCTTAGGGGGGTAGGGTAGTTTTTAGAGCTCGGGTGGGATAGTTTTTAGGAATTAGGGGAAGGCAGGGTAGTTTTTAGGGCTCAGTGGGAGATCGGGTTGTTTTAGGGCTTAGGAGAGGGTGGTTTCGTTTTTAGGATTGGAGGCAGGGATGTTTCTAGGGCTCCGGGGGGATGCGGTTCATTTTCAGGAGGGAGGGGAATAGTTTTAGGACTCAGGGCGGGGTCAGAGGATTAAGACTTACCTGGCAAGTCTTGACCACGGATATGTGTTTACCATACATACCTTAACAACGCATAATTTGTTGTGAAGGCATGCGCGGTAAAGGCATAGTTGTAGTTAAGACTTGCTTTGTTGAGACTGCGTGGAGCCAGCATGCATGGTAAATGCATGCGTGGTTCCATCACACAACCATATAGACTATAGACAGGTGTCAACTATGCTCAGGGAAACACACTGGGAGAGGTGAATTTGTCCAGACCATGAATCTTAAGGCTGTATCTGGACTGAAGTTGGAGCCCTTCAATCTAAGAAAGGTATACGTTAAAGATAATTAATAAACAAACTAATCCTGCAAGACACCATGCTATAGATAATCGTCAATGTATTAAAACACTATTGTAGTAGATAAGCATTTCACTAAGATATGACCATCCTAATGAGGACTGCAGTGGTCCTACATGTACTTCCATAAAAGACCTTTAGGAAGCCTCCTATATGTCTGAGTAATCTGGGACCTACCCAGACTCACAAGCATGTAAAGTGGCTTATTACCTCTGCGGAAAAGAGGCCTCCAACACTTTGAAAAGGTCTCCTTTTGTGTGCAGAGATTGCCCCAAACAAAGCAGGCCATGAAAGCTACACCCTAATGCTGGAACATTCAACTTTCAGTGATATCTTACATGAGCAAAGTGAACGCCAATGACTCCAAAGCAGGAAATATCTTAAAAGGCATAACCCAGAAAGAGGATCCAAGTACCTTTATCAAGAAATCCTCAGACTGCTCTACATTATCAATGGGGAAATCAGGTCATGGCATACTATTTGTAGATCATTAATATAAGGATTATTATTCAGTTTGTAAGTATCCATATAAATTTAACCTGAGAATAATATGGGGAGGATAATATCACATTAGGTTAAAGAAGCCCAAACAGACTATTGTTTACAGATTTTGTAAACAATGTGACATACATTTAATAGGACCAGAATTCACTCTGCCAGCCACTGCACCCAAGTAAAATGCACCAGAATAAACCTCAAATAATCCTAATCAAGTGTAACAATTCTCAAATCTGTGTCAAAAATATAGCATGCTGTATACTTTGAGTAGGCAAGAAGAAAGATACGTGTTTGTAATAGTATATAGTAATGTACAGCACCAAAGTACAAGGACATAGAAGAAGACCACAGAATCATGAATGCATGTGAAACCAAATATAACCAGGTGTAGAAATTGTTTTTTGGCAGAGCAATTATGAAACCTCAAGACCTTAAACAGGAAAAAATATAGACAATCAAGGTTTGGTGATGCCCATGTGCTTAATCCTGCTAAGCGCTTCGACGCCTCGTCAGGGTAGTAAGCACTATATAAATGCAATTACATTACAATTACAATAGAAACTACTGCATTGCAATTTGGTGGCATTGTAAGAAGAGCTGCCAATTGAAGATGTCTGCCAAACCAAAGGAATTTGTCGGCAGAGTCCGACTACTGTTTTCATTTGAGTTGTGGGAGAGCACGCTAATCCAAAATGGCCGCCCAGGGATAACTAAATTAGAGGGCAATATGGTAGTTATTTGGGAGTGTTCGAATTTAGACTAATATTTGAGAAATGGGAGAGGGGTTAAGTGAGTAGATGGCAAAGTGGAAGGAGAGAGGTTGACAGGGGAATCACATTACTTAGCAGTGTTAATGTGTCAAAGAGGAGAGATCAAAAGCAGAGGTGGAGTACGAGAGTGGGGGCAGATTGGACATGAATGTTTATGAGAGAATGAGACCTCACTCTGATTAGTTTAGCAGATACTGAAGTGGACAGATTTGGGCAGAAGGACTATGAGACAGAAGCAGTAGGCCCATGAGTTTGCTTTCACCCCTTGAGGGGAAGGCCTCCATGTGTGGGTGAGTGGAGATTTCCCCAGGAGATCTCCTGAGCAAGGTGCGGGGCAGAACCAGGAGATCCTGTTGCAATCAACAGTGACAAGAGACCATTAACAGAGGTGACCAGTTTGCTGCAGGTAAGTCAGGAGATGGAGGCGGGGAGGTGTGGTTCACCGTTCACCTCCCCAATCATGTTTTCAATCTCGCTGGGTAAGCAACGACAGAAGGTTAAGTAAATGAGCGCTATTTATTGGTTTTTTTTGCATCTTTTATATAGCGCGAACTCGACCCGAAGGTATTGGAGCGCTGTACATGAGCACCGTATTTACATGACACATTCAGGCACGGGGAGATTAAGTGATTTGCCCAGAATCACAGGATGTGGACGCGACCCCGAGGCTCGAACCCTGGTTTCCTGCACCAAAGTCGGCAGCTTACCATAATTGTTTTAGGAATTAATTAGATCATGTTCCTAGTACAGTTTATACAATCCTACACACCCCCTGTAACCATTCCAATATCTGCACTGTTAACGGAAAGGGAAGATTTCTTTGCTTAACTGCATATTTTTTTGTCATATTAGGCTATGGGGTGGTGACAAATTCAGCAGTTCAGATACATTATATTCCAGAATGACAGTATTTAAATATGCTTCATCAATGATTTGTTTCACCAAAAACGCATATTTTTAACCAAACTGATTGTGCACTTGAAGACGCAGGACCAGAGCGCTTGTTAGACTCCGCTGTGCCTGAGGACGAGCAGCAGGAGCGGGAAGACGAGGTGACGTCAGGATGATTCTATCTCGAATGTTTTTACCACTCAGATTAATAATGCGACTCGACAATCGCCTTTACAGCACGATTAATGAACGCGAGTTAACTTTGAGTCTAATCACATTGACCTTGTCAGCGAAGTAGCTCAGGTTTGAAGTCGAGATGAAATGTTCCCATTCTACACAGAATCGACCTCACATCTGTTTCTTCTCTTTACAGGGGAAGCTTTTAGCTCGGTGCACGCACATTTCCTCAACAGTTAGATGCATTTCCAGGCACAGAGGCAAAGCAGACAAGGCCAGACAGATGCAATATTTATCCGAAGCACTCTCCCGTCCTTGGTATGTTTTCATTGGCTCTTCAGACTTATTTACATGTGTTTGCACAAGGATTGTGTGCTGTGTTCACCAATACATTAAACAGTGTCACTCAGTGCGGATTTGACACAGCACAGCTGCGCGTCATTATAAAATGTACGGTGCTACTAGTTCAAGAAAACATTGTTGGGCGTAATTAAACAGCGCCTGGATGAATGTAATGGGTGAAAAGGCCCACGTTTTAATGGCAACCCTGGGGTTCCATTTTACACAAAGAACAACATTGCACTCGTACCTTATCACTGACAGATTCCTGTCTGTAAAGCAGCCACTATGCTGTTGCATGGAATGGCAAATGCATGCACAGAAAAATAAAAACAGACAGGCATTGGCAAAACCAATACCTATGGTTTTATTGTGCTAGCACATGTAAAGACAGGCTTGCATAAGTGAAGCTTAGCACATTAATTAAAGCCTGATCTGTTGACCTTGCCAAAGCTGAGAAAAATGTAGTGGAAATTGGCGTTTGTATAAATGGATCTACAGCATAAGGAACTGAATGTGACAAACAGTAGGGCAATTTAATGTCCTTTTCCGGTGTAAAATTGGCCCTTAGATATTCCAAAAGAAGCACTAGAAAATGGGATGATACATCAGGCAGACAATTTGCATGAGGTGCTACAGTAATACTCCTCTATGTACATTTTTAGGAATTGGTAGCAATAGGTTAAGGAAATAGCTGTTAAGCCAGACCTAAAAAGGGTACATTTCACAAATGGTCACATTTCAACAGCTGGCAGGATGGCTCAGTAAATAGAACATGTAACAGACAAATGCAGTGAGTGAAAGTCAAACCGAGCAAGGCACACTCATACTTCTGAGGTTGGTAACATGAGTACCATAAATTTGGCAATAATAACATCTGTTATTTGATGTGCTTAGAAATGGCACTATGAAGCACTATATAAAAGCAAGTCGTTAGTATCACACAGAAGCTTGGAAATACCAAGAACTGTGAGGAACTGCTGTTTACAGAATAGGAACACACTATCCACTGTAGAAACCCAGCCTGCTGGGTTCCATTACTAAAATTACAGTCTGAGGTAAATGCGTTACCACTAACTTTCATTACTTTCTTAGACTTGGCACCTTTGGTGGTAGTACCCCAGAATTTTTTCCTTCTCCCCTTGTTTTTACTGAACTCCTTTTGTTGGCATTAAGACACTGTGCACTTTAACCCTGCTAACCAGTGATAAAGTGCGTGTGCTCTCTCCCTAAAACATGGCAAAAGCAGCCAAACACCTAATTGGTACAGTTAATGTACTTATATGTCTCTAGTCAATGTACTACATGTATCCAAGGCCTGTAAATTAAATTCTACTAGTGGACCTGCAGCACTCGTTGTGACACCAGCTAAAGTAGCACTGTAAAACATGCCTGCAGGCCTGCCACTGCTGCCGGTAGTGCAGTTTAAACTGCCATTTCGATCTGACAAAATAAAACTGTTGTTAGGCCTAAACTTTCCTTTTTAATAATTTTAAGTCACTCCTAAGGTACGCCTCAACCACTCCCAGGACAGGGTGCATGGAATTTAAAAATTAGGACATGTGTCCTTAAGTTTTACATGTCCTGGCAGTGAAAAGCTCCTAAAGTCGTTTTTCATTGTTATAAGGCTATCTCTCCCATAGACACAGGGTTACCTTATTACACTTAATAAGTGAAAAACCTTTGTTCAGGAACAGACAGAGAAAAGCTTGTTCGACTCAAATGAATTGTACTTTAAAATCCTTTTTAATGGTAAATTTGGATTTTAAGTTACTATTAAAGTGGGTACTTTTCTGCCTATACCAACTGTGCCTTTCTGCCAGTGTTCATGGCTGTGTGACTGTGAATCATGTGACTGTGAATCATGCTCCTGTGGTGTTTGTGTATTCCTTCCAGACATAGGGAAAAAGGCCTTGGGTGTTGGGTAAGGGGTGTCTCTCCTGAGCAGGATGTCCTGGGGAGGTTGTACTCAACCTTGTGAGGGTGGCCTCAGGACTTGCCCACCCCTTCTTGCCCAAGAAAATAGTCAAAGGCAGTCCTTACGATAAAAATATAGTGTTTATTGAGATTTTCCGGGGCAACACGTTTCGGCTTCAAAGCCTTTCTCCAGCTAATATATTTAAAAGACACATAAGCACAGTCTACATGCTGGTCTGTTGTAGGTGGCCCACCAGATTTATCTGTGGCCCCTTATGTCCCTTCTAAATATCACATCTAGAGATGCAATTGGATGCGCTACACAGACTACTGAACACGGCGTGCTTTGAATTGACTTTGCATCATGTACGGCCATCGAAATCAAAGACAATAGTTCAAATGAACATCAAGGCTAAAGTTGAATACTTCCACATCCCCAAAAAGCAGGTAAGGAGCAAACGCTACACTTTTCCAGAAATATAAAACATTTTAAAGATTACACTTTTCTGAGTAGGCAAATCATTTCTTACCTTTCAAAACCTAGTTGCCGAAAAGATTTTTCCCATGTGGAACCTAAGGAAAAAAGATAATTATCTGTTAAATTCTACATTTTACAGTACATAAAATATTTGACAGCTCCTCTGGGTGTCAAGATACAGCAGATGGCAATATGGACCTTTTATGACAGATTTGATTGATGTACAAGTATTTTACCAGTAAAAAAAGAGCAAATCACAACCTTTTAGATCCTTTTAAATCGACCTAACCACAAGCATGTGTCTCGGAACACACATCAGGTCTTGGCTTTTGTAAATCTAATCTACCCATCCCAGTGTGACCTCCTCTCAGAGTCCCTGTGTGACCTTTGCCTTTTGACCCAGAGTGATCTTCTCACCTTGACCTTCATCTCTTCATTCATTTCCTTCTAAAAACACATTGTTCTACTTAATGAAAATACCATAGCAGTAAATGATGGTCAATCTTATGCAGTGGTGAAATGCAAAATGATTGGTTCCCCCGACAGAATGTGATGAGGGGCCCCTGAGTCTCCCATATCTCACAGATATTCATTGGTTTTGGGCTCAATGGGGTCCACTGGAGGGTCCCTGAACAGTTGGTGGGCCCCCTAAAGGTCTGTGGCCCCCTGTGCTGCTGGGGACTGCGTTACGCCCCTGATCTTACGTATTGTCACAATTACAAGTCTTCCAGTATGTATTGCATTAATAAAGTTTAAGTTGAGCGATTACAATGAAACTCCTTGCCAAAACAGTCTTACAAGAGTTGTCAAGTGTGTCAAAATATTATGATTGTATATTGACCTGCAACAATATCGTATCAATGGCATCGACTACAAACAGAGCACTAGGGTAAGTATGCATAGAGAGGTATACATTAACTTTCTTACCTCTGCCTATAAAAAACATGATAAAGTGGAGCCACGCCCTTAAGAGTCAAATTATGTTAAGGCCCTTATGTCTACAGTATTTGAATTTGTTGGTGGGAATAGATTTTGCAGTACAAGGTGGAGGATGGTGCTGCTAGGGTAATGTATTGTGCAATTTACAGCTGGCTAACTCAAATACCACCAGCATTTTTTACCTCACACAATTTTCTATGCTCCCTAGCTTAGATCTGTTCATGTGATACAGCCACATGCAAGGCCGAGTTAGAAAACAGCTTAAAGGCTACAGAGAGTTCTGTTGGTGTGAATTTTTTTCAGAAAATGTGTTCACTCCTTGAGCCGTATGGCTCAAATTTAAATACATTTCGAGATCCAGCTGCAAGCTTGCCCTCATTCTGCTGTCGTCAGTGGGTAAGACACTCCCCAATAGTGAAAGGGATCATTTTGTGATCCTTCTGTGCTGGTGTTGATTGTTCAACATTTTTCACAATTCTTGGCTAAGAATTGTGGCTCGCAGCAGAACTCTTTGTAGCCTTTAAATTGTATTCCCAGGTTCTGATGGACACAGGGCAACCCCATTATATTTAATGAGGGAGAAAACTGCAGCATTAAACGCTGTATGGCAAAATAGGCAGGAAATTCTAACCAAGAATATACACACACTAAGAGGAACACAGTAATTGCTTATAAAACTTTGCATGGACCAAACGTTGAAGTTGTCATGCTGTTTTATATGAAGGCCTAGTAATCATCAGTGGTCAGTGTTGCAGAATGGTCACAGGTGTCAGCTTAAAATAAAACATTTTAACGAACTACAGCAGTGCTTTCGGCACACATTGTATCTGCCTTAAATACTTACAATGTTATGGGAACAAGAAGCGAGTGTTCAAGCTCAGCTGTCATCTAAGTTTTCTTTCTCTAAATGAAGCATTGCATAGCTGTCTTCACAGTTTGACATTTCTGGAGTGGAGTGTCTATAGTCAGGGCGCTTTCAGCATCACCGTTTTTAATATGTGGGTAGGGATTCTACAGCTTGAGCTATATCATTTAACAAGACCAGTATTCTTTTATGTTGAGGATATTTGGGGTCATGCTAAGCATAGTGCCTCACAGCCGCTTCAGAGCTCTAAGTGGTAGAAGGTGTGAACCTTCAGCGGTCCCTCCAAATCAGTCACCCTAAAGAAGGGCGTCCATTGACTCAGATGGGGATTCACAATCATTCTAGACGCAAACATGATGTAGGACCTCTTAGAAAGGTTCTTATTTTCTATGAGGTCTTGCTTCCAGTGTTTTAGGCGAGTCCCATTTAGGCAATATTGCAGCAACATCATTGAATAGAGTGAAATGTAGGCCTCTCCTGAACTTGCAGCAGTTCAGATCACACCTTAAACATGGTTTTGGTTCGCTTGAAAGATTGAAAAACAGATTTATGGGCTATTTCTCCATGTTTTATTCCTCTAAAATTCCTTGAGAGCATATAGTGGAAAGCTAAGATTTGCAGTTAGTGAGGGCCTCTTATAGGGAAATCCTTGTGCATGGTATATACAACTGAATCTTTTGTCGTACTGGGAGCCAGTGGAGAATTCAGAGCACAAGTTATGTATGGGTTTGCACTTTTAGTGATTCGCTTTTTGGACACATGATTCTGTATTGCTTGCAATTCATGGATAAGACCCATAATAGGCCAGTTCACATGTATTACAGTAGTCAAAACTTGATGATAGCAGAGTTGATCTCAGGGATAAGGGACAACCTGGAATTGTTGGTACTTTGAACAGCACAGTTGGTCTGGGGAGAGAGGGGCAGTTTAATGTGAAATAGTACTCCTAGCTTTTTTACTTATTGTGCTCAAGCTGCGGTTTTCAGTATGGGAGGCCAATAAAAAGACAGGACAGTGTTAGGTTTGGGCCTCTCCTCACAAAGAGTACCTCTGATTTCTATCCATGTGAGCAATGGAGTATAAGCTTGAGCACTTTGTGATGTTAATATATATCACAGAACCCTTCTCAAGTTGGCTGTGCATCTGAGTGTCACCTGCATACATCCGCAATTGAGGGTTGTCACTGATGATCTAGGCAACAAGGCACAAATTCCAGAGAGCAGGAGTGGGGTCACTTGGATCAGTGAGATATCCCACACAAAACTGGTACCCAGCCGGATTAGATTGAAACATTCTAGATTTGTTGACTCCATTAAGAGAGGAAGAGAGGAAGGTGTTCTCATTAGAACCGTGATGAGATCATTATTTTACATTAACCACATTCTCCCCTTCTGCAACCCTCAGATCCCTCGTATCCCACATCGTTAGTGCTACAATAGTGTGGCACCTCCTGGGTTTAATACTTTCAATGTGCATTTAGCCCCTTCTCCCCCCAAAAATCCATATCTTTTAACCACTATTTAGCGTGGAATGATTCTGAAATGATATTTTTGCAACCATTTTGAGTTCTCGAACATGTATGTTCTCTGAATGCCGTCTTTTCACAATTATTTTGAAAATAGTTGAAGCCATGCCTGTAGGCAGCAGACAGTCTGTGCACAACAGCAAGCACAGCATTCTGCCGTCAAATGTACTGATTGAGCGCACTCACCCAGACCCAATGGACTCTTGACTATTGCTGTCACTCAATCCATCATAACCGCTCTTACTGTACAAGTGCCAATCAATCTTCACAAGCAGGCCTGCTCAGGGAATTTTCATCTACAGTAAGTAACTGAATTTGTTAAGCCAGCAAAAGGTTATTGTTTGCATTACGTTTTCTTTATTGAGTGCACCAGGCCAGACTTATTAAGCTGCTCAAATATTCACTGCATCAATTCAATGTACTTGTTTAAAGGAGGGTCTGGTTGAGCACTGAAGGATGGAGACAGCAAGTCTCTTAGTTTGCTTTGCTGTGCGTCTTGTATACTTTGAGCAGCAGTTGCTGTAGAATCCTAACCCAAAACCTCTCCTGCTCCATTATCGATATTTAAGAAATGTTTTCGGCAGCTAAGAATCCTGCTGGATCTCTCCGGCGTACCTTTTGCTTAATCGTTGCAAATTTTACGCAAGGACTTTTTCACAAATTTCTTAACAATTATCTGTTAGGTGCCTCTTGTGCACCCACAGGGATCACAGTAACACGTGAGGCAGTGGGGCAATAATTTAGAGGAGGGTCAGGAGAAGGAAAGGGTCACGGAGTTGGGGATGGGGAGGAGAGAAAGAGTAAGGGATGAGATTGCGGTCCTTTTGGCAAAACAATAAGTGTAGAAGGTCTAGAAGATTTCTACAAGAGTCCAGAGAGAATGAACATGGTATTAGTGCTTTTGGTTATATTCTTTCTTAAGGGGGAGAACAAAGATCCGAATGGTAGAACCTTTTACTATTGATCTTCAAAAACCGATTAATTTGTGTGTGTGATCTTGGCATGGAGATATGCAAGGCACTGAGGGAGCTTAGTTTTGTGGTAGGATCTGTGATTCTTGACTATGATCACAAACAATTGCCTCTCAAGCATAGAGGTATTTATAAAAGCTCATAAAATGTCATTCTTAACCATTCAAAGGGAAAATATAGTGTGCAAAGCTGCACAATTAGATACACCTGATAAAAGTGACACTTTTATAGATCTGGATACGTATTCGTGGTCACAGAAGAACTTTTTAAGCCCTAAAGTATTGTGTACACTGCTGAAACCAATTTATGTTACCTTTTACTAAATTACCACATTTGATACAGTTTAAAACATGTTGTGCTGATCATTCTGTTAAGCATTGTGGAGTCTGAGAGACTTCTTTGTGCTACATAAAAACACAAAATTAAAATAAATAAAATAAATTGAGTATCTAGTTTTTTGTTGTTGAAAAAAACAGAGGTCAAAAGTGGATGTTACACTTCAAATGTTCGAGAAACAAATGAACTTTCGGGAGGTGTAATATTTAAATTTGAATTGGAAAAAGCAAGAAAATCTATTTCAGACACAAATGGTGTGTAACAACACTAACTCACCATGCTATTTCCCTAATGTTGGTGACAATCACTGCATTTTGCAACAAGACAATCACGCTACCTCCCTCCACAACCTGTGTTATGACAAACAGTATTATGGAAGCAGACTCCATAAAGAGCTGGTGTTTGACCCTGTGGACTACTATGTCCAGAGCTGGCCCGACCCTCCTCGTCAAAGAGTTTTGGACACATTCACTTGAGTATCCGACATTTACAGGGACAAGTCAGGTGACACATCCACTCTGATGTTCGGTAAATAGTCTTCATGGGAGAATCACGTGGGTGACTGATCTCTGGATATCCTGGAGAATGCAATGTTCTAAATATAAGGCACAATGAATGTAAATGATTCCATGCATCATCTGTACATTCGGAAAGCTTCTTTGTAGGACGTAGGAAACTCTATTGTTCTTAATAATTCAGTGTGGATTACATGAATGGAAAAGACACCAACGAAAATGGGGAGGCGATGCTCAGTGATTCATCTGTCATATTGTCTGATGTGAATTCAGCTAAGGTTAACTTCTGCAAATTATCCAAAAGTATACCTATCGGTTAAACTGAACAACACCTGCATCTGTATAAAGCTACACAACATTGCAGACCCTCTTAAGATGGCAAGAAGCACTATGTACAACCAGCGCTTAATATGAGCCAATGGTTGCCGGTAAGGAGGCAGCGGCACTTATGTTTCCGCATCAGATTTTCTTTAGTACAAGAGAGGAAAAACACGCTGATCGGAGAAAGAGGGCAAGAACATCACAAAGGGAGAAAGTAGGTACCTGCAAGAGTGACCAAAGGGGACAGAGAGTGTTTGGTAGCACATTAAAGACTACCAGCCTTGGTATAGGGTATGCCCACATTTAATTGCATCGGTCGCTGTCTTCTGAACAGAGCTTGGAGCACCAGTACTCTTTATTTCACAAATTAAGCACCATGTACAACCTGTACGTGCTGGTGCAAAGTGTAAGTATTCTGGTATAGTTCACTAAAGGTGACGTCATTACGCCTCATCCAAGAGCGCAGGTCTGAAGCCTACCTTCCTTCAGATGTTGTGCAAGAATTTGGTGTGGGAACACAGGATGCTGCTCTGTCCGCAGCAGCAACATGGGAACCACAACAAGTCTGCCTGATGCAGGACTATCTCCCCTGAACCTCAGAATGTCTGCATGTTGAAGCTCCAGACCTCTCATTGGCCCACACTGTGTTCCATCTCTGCCAAAATACGATAAGCATGCCAGCCATGGGAATACAAAACATATTTCTAAAGGGATGGAGAAAGAAAGTGCGAGGGCAGATAGAGATATTCGGGGAGCTACTGTAAAAGGGAGGAGTTATATTACCCTAAAATAATTACAAATGGGATCTATGAATATCTCAAAATAAATGAAAGGAAGTGGAGAGGGGCATGAATATTTTATGATGGTCTGACAAAGCACGAGCAAAGCTTAGCTGCTAAAGAGGAAGCACATAATGTGTGGCAACTTTAGCCAGTAATATTTTATAGAAAACAGCATTGTGCAGGCTAGGACTTCTGATCATAAACTTATAACAGGATGGGCAAAACTGCGATCCCAAAAGGCTAATTTATTTTGGTTGAGAAAAACATGTCTGACTCAGGGTTTCACACTTCACATGGTTCTGTGTGGTATCTATGACAAGGACTCTGTAAAAGGAGGGCGAAAAGGTGGCTTAGGTATTTTAATTATTAAAAAATCATAAACTGTACATTGAAAGGATACTGCAAGTCACCTTGGAGTTCCATGATCTTATAAAAACACTCAGTATACAGACTTTTACCACAATATAATCATATACACCCTTTGGTGGCGACTAGCAATAGCCTATAAATGTACACTTCAAGGTACTTTTTCTGATAATGATCACAGATTTATCTAGTACAAAAGTGTTTAAAATTATAGAATGCAATATGCCAGCTCATGTAGTATTGCGACTTCTGCATTATCAGCAGGCCACCTTTGGATTTTGAACTTCTGCTTCACAAACACTGGAGGGGGCAGAGCAGGTCAGGCTTCTGGGTGTCATCTACCAATGGTATTTCATCTTCTGTTCCTAAGACCCTCTCGCAATGCTAGACATGAAGGTCACTGCTTTATTAAATCAATTAATGGAATTCATGAGGCACAAGATGGTGGGACCTTAGAGAAGCTCATTTGGACAGTCAAAAGTCACAGTTGATCTCCCCACCCCTGTGACGCATGAGAGTGCTCAAACGGTAGCAGCTCTCAACATCAAAGATGAGAAAGCCAGTCTCTTTGCTCTCTGCTGAAGATTGTCTGCAGGGTAGCAGTTGGAGCACAACTAAGAAGAGCCTGATTCTTTGCAGAGATGCTGCAGTTAATCTAGGACCATGAGCATGAGGATGGAGAAGAGGATGGAGAAGAGGGCTTCGTGACTGGCAGTGCATGGGATGCCACACCCGCTTTAAAAGCAGATCAACAACTCTTGCCTCATTTAAAACACCTGGTGTAACCCTTCATGACAGATTGCTAAAATCTTTAAGGAGTTACTTTTGGACAAGCTGGCATGCAGATGCTGAGAGATACTTGCTTTGCACTAATCGATAGAGATGCTTTCGCCCTCTACTTAACGTGAGCCCTGAAGCCGTAACCCTTGCTCATGCAATGGCCACTTGATTAAGAGGCAACGTAGTACTGTTGTCGGAGTCACCTCTCTTAGAATGGGGTAACAAGCCCTGATGAAGTGTCTGGGAAGCTCGTCAGACTGTTCAATAGCAATGTCGCCTGCTTGTAGGAAGTCCACTGATGCTCCACTTACACCTTAAGAGGATGTCTGGAGGAGTCAGAAAAGAGATTTTTCCAATGGAACAGAGAGCCAAGAATCTCTCGAATAAAGACCTCATCAAAAATAGAAGAGAGTGCAACTGAGCTGCTGTGAAAAATCAAAAGAGGTCCAACCAAAATGAGTGGGTCTGCTGCGGCAAACAAGGGGTACAACCTGATAGGAAAATGGAGCTCAGAAATTCTATGTGCAAGAAAGAGCGCTCTCTGGGTAGAAGAGTCCTCCGGGGCAAGGTCGGCAGTGCAAAAGGACTGAAGAGGAAATTGTGCTTTGAAACAAAGTCCCTAGGCAGAAGGAGGCGTGCGATGAAGAGCTTTATGGGGAGTGTGGGGTTTAATGTAGATCGGCTGCTCTGCTTTCAATATCAAATATTGTTTGGGAGCCTTGGAAGGTTTTGAAGAGATGGGCTCTTGGAGTATTTGCAAAGCGGACCACTATGATGTGTCCATTTCTAAAAGCAGAGGAGCAGTTTTGCCACTTGTTTTTCCTTCACTCTTTCCTGCTAAATAGCCACTCAGATTCCCAGGAGGAGTAGAGGTTTCAATTGTGCCTTGTATAGTGCTTATTTAGAATCAGATTCTCTGCAGGTGCTATATCAAAGAGAATACAGCTACACATAGCTACACCATTTCTGCACTTAGTGCCAGTCCTTGGCTTTTATTATCATCTAATTTTTATTGTTGTCCCGATAAAACAGTTTTAAACATTAAACACAAGTAGGGTCAAGGGCTGCAAAGTGACTGAAGTGTAAGTCAATTGGAACACATAGTAATTCCAAATACCTCCTAAAAAGATAAGAAATGTGTGTGATGCACCAGGGCTTGCTAGACATTGCCCACGTGTGTTAGATGATGCAGATACACAATGTTATACAGAATGAAAGAAGTACGGTTTAAAAGAGGTCATTATTAATTTAAAATTACTGGTGGTGAAGATCAGATGCTGTATGAGCACTGCAGCACCCCCCGAATGACCTTCTCTGAGTGCAGACTGCTATCTAGAGATCTGCCAAATGGCCATCACTAAGTCCTGGACTGTCCCTTTATGGATCTAAACCCCATTCACATGAACCCTGTCCTGATGATAATACTTTCACTTTAGTCTTATGCAAGAGATACCCTTTTTCTATCATGGTTTGCTACAACATGACATTATGTTGAATCCTCCTAAAGGTGCTTCCCCGTTGTTGGATAAAACTTTTGTTCACTTTTCCTGGTTTAAGACCCATCACCTGAGCTGCCTTCCCAGTGTGACCGAGTTTAGTAACTTTAGCACATGTTGCTTGTATTTTATACGAGAAACACTACTCTGTGGTAGTAGAAGGTAGGAGAATCAGCCTGTAGGTCAGAGGCAGTAGGTAAAGGGTTGATCACAATTGGTGAATGGCTGGGTATAGAAGAATGCAGCAGTCAACTTTGCTCCATGTTTCCAAGCTGTTCTGTCTGCAGTAGATGCACTAACTCATGGAGTTAGCATGTTAGACCATGCATTAGCAACTGAAGGATTTATTTAATTATGTCCATCGGTGTCCTTCTATCTCTTGTGCTCACGATGTGCCACAGGGAAATTGAGACAAGTATGACCAAACAGCAAAAACTCAGACACAGTGTAATTGAGTGCAAAATATAATTGATGGTTGCGTGACTTAACTAGCAGTGATCTTAATACTCTCTAGGAACTTAATACAAAGGAAAGGAAACACTCAAAGGTCCATTGTATGTGGCACACTATTGATGAATTCAACAATTCCTAAATATACTCTGAATCATAAGAAGCCATATCAGTGGCCTCCTACACCAACAACAATGCCAAGTACCATTCAGAATGGCACATCTCTCCTCAAGCAGGTAAAACTGAGGCATAAAGAATTCATAGATAGTAGGGCCCACAGTCCTTTGTTCTGCAGAGCATGTTGATTTTTCTCAATGGTGGCTCATTGTAGTAAAAAGTAGTTTTGCACCCTATTTTTTGTGGAATGCAAGAATGGCATCTTTCATTCGCCTTTGCGATGTGTATCTTCAGAGAGGAGCACTACAGGGCGGGGCGCCCCGATCTACTCCACACTTCCACTGTATTTGCTACTTACTCGACCAGCGCCCCAAGAGATCACATGTGTCTCTTTAGAGCACTTCCTTCTACTTCCTGTGCCCCTGGGTGAAGAAGGTTTGAAACTATAAAACATTCAACTTGATTTCAGTTGTGCGCCCCCATTTTGAAAGTATGCTAAAACCTGGGCTTTGTTAAACTCTGGCCGGAGACTGGTTCTTTTTATGAATTTCAAGAAGGAGGCAATGTTCATTTTCTACCCATGACTCTGTACAGGTGACTAAAATCATCTTGCCTACGTCAGAGAACATTCCTCATGACGTGTCCCCGTTCAACCTGGACACAGCCCTGTGTAAAATACTTACATTAAGGCAAATAAACCATCAAATGGGAAGTTAGTCTTACAATGAATCAATCAACACAGCCGTCCTACGATTTCCCAAGGGAGCCATGTAAAAATCTACTCTTTATAAGTTTTAAGGCATCATCTTTTTTCCGAATTTCTTTGATTGCAGAGGAAAGGCTGGGCACATTTTCTCAGCCCATGGTTTTGCTGCAAGGACAATGATTTCCAGTCTATTTCTGCCGGTGGTTCTTTGCCACGTGGAACACAAACTCTTGTTTGTTTACTCAAACGCAGAGGTTCTGAAACAAACACCATGGGCCCGATTCACAGAACTAACGTAAGATAAAATCCTAAACTTACTACCATTTTCGTATTCACAGAAGGCACTTGCTCATTTTGGTATTCACAGAAGACACTTAGTCACTTCGGTATTCACAGAAGTTAGGAGTCCTAACTTTAGGACTCCTAAATGCCTTCTGTGAATACCGAAAGTCTTAAAATTAGGATTTTTCTCAGTTTAGGAGTCCCAAAGTTAGGACTCCTAACTTTACTACTTCTAAACTGAAAAAAATCCTAATTTTAAGACTTTCGGTATTCACTGAAGGCATTTAGAAGTCCTAAAGTTAGGACTCCTAACCTCTGTGAATATCGAAATGCGTAAGTGCCTTCTGTGAATACCAAAATGAGTAAGTGCCTTCTGTGAATACCAAATTGGTAGTAAGTTTAGGATTTTGTCTTAAATTAGTTCTGTGAATCGGGCCCCACAGCTTTTCACTAGTTTCAAACGAAACACATTCCCAAGCCCCACAATGTCACCACCCAGTTGTTAAATTAGAAAGAGAATCCACTGGTGCAATGTTCTGCAGCATACTAGCCCTATACTGAAGGAAACGCCACAACCGAAATCTCTTAAGGATTTTGTTCTTCACAGTATTTGGAGGACTTTTTTTTATTACCACCCATCTGTATGAGTCAATGTAAGCCTCTTCACTCACTCACCAAATCACATAAAAAAAACTTCCAGAAAGGGAAATTTTGCATTTGGGGCCTCCGTAGAATTACACAGAGTGTTATTTCTGCAAGGTTTCCTGTGGCAATACCACTTGACATGATGAAAAGTTTTTCCTGATGTGTATTCCCACCTGCTATTACTGGATGAGATATCCCGGCCTGCACTTCCTCACCCGGGGATGGCATGTGGTTTTACAGTCGCATTTCCCACTGCTAAAAACAAATGCAATCTGTGACTGGAAAGGCACCAGAAAACAGGAAAACCATTTGGTAAATGACTCTGTAATGTAGGGTGCCACATGGTATCCCCCATCCTGGCCCTAAAACTCATAGATGTCCAGTGGAGGGTGGTATTGGTAATACCAAGTCCAGTATAACATCTGACCTTTAGCGGGTGTCTTTTAATGAGGCTTCAAGCCTCCCTAACAAGGTAAAACAAGCCCCAAGAAAGCTATTTTGCGCATTCAATGTCTTGGGTATTCTAATATTGCAAAATGTAATTACTATTTCGTCATAAAAAACAACCAAAGTTTTTCCTTATCAATGCATGCCCAACAATTCATGCTAATAAATGTCATAATATGATATTATGTTAGATTTAGCTTCTTTTATGGTATATTTCAGCAAGAAGCTTATACTTTATCTTTAAGACAAAAAGGAAAATGCCTCGATTCAAGAAAGTGCTGCTATTTACTCCTGCTTTCGACGCGTTGTACAAGTGTAGTTAATACAGTCCAATTAAAACTGCACCGATTGTCTGCAGTAAACAAGTCAACACGAGGAAGGCTTAGTTAAGCCACTGATAAGTAAGATTACTTTTTATAGTTCATTCAATTTCTAATTTGGGCAGTCTCTGTGCAGAGAGTGGCCAATGATGAGTTGGAATCATGCAAGGGAGAACAAGATAAGAAGGGTGTTGTTGCTTCATCACGGCTTTCATTCGACGTTCTGAAAGTCAACCACAGGGACCTTTGATAGATAACAGCATGTACATAACAACTGTGAGGCAAACATGGTGGCCACTGATGTCTAGTTTAATCTGTTGACTATCCTTTTGTTTTCTCTTTTAGAACGTTTCTTTCTTTCTTTGTTTGGTTTCTTATTAGCAACAGAAGGTTTGTACCAGAAATGTTGCCTAGAGAAGAAAGTGCGCAGTAGGCTGCATTGAGGAGTGGTCATGGGGCTCACTGAGGTAAATCTCCAGCCAGTGTGGCACATGGAATTACACAAATGTTGGCTCCATATTTGAAAAAAATGTGGCTGCTAATTGAAAAATTAGTCTTTCATTATTTCGGCAAAAAACATTGTTAAAGCACCGCTGATTTGTGCTGTCGTGGGATAGGTGCTTATGTCTAGGACTGGTGTCCTAGACATAAGCAGAAGCTGAGATCGGTCCTGGACCAGGGTTCAATTCCCCGCCTCGGCGGGTCTTGGGCTAAAAATTCCACGGACTCGATAATTCTCACCCCGGTGCCTCCTCGACTCACGGGTTCACATTCTGCGACTCTGGGCAATAGCTTGCTTAATCTCCACAACGGCCCCTCGCGGCGGGATGCCTGACTTTCACCTTGTGGATACCCTGCTATCTCACAGGGGAATATCAGGACGGGTTCCCTAAGCAAGCGCCGGGAAACCCACAACGGGTAGCTGTGCGCTATATAAGCTCAATTACATTTACATTTTACATTTACATTTTGTGTCAGTAGACAAGGAAAACCCTAGGATCTTAAGGGGCCAAGGATACTGAAGTATTTTTAGGAACAAGGGTGCCTTAACAAAGATAGAAAAGTAATCACCATGGGTACAGTAATAAGTTCCATAAATAGTTCTGATAAACAAAATATGAAGTATTTATTTTCAACAAATAAATTCAGCAAAAAAATATATGGGAATTACCCCCCGCCGAAGTAATTTCAAGAAACAACAAGCATTTACAATGCAATGGTCTCGGCATTGTTAAAGTTAGAGCTATTGGCATTGCTCATGACATTATTTTTGTTTATGTTTTTGTTTTTAAAACATTTAAAGAAACTGCATTGTTATTTATTTACAATGTCAATAGCTTAATCTCTCTCAAATGCGAGACCTATTGCATTGCAAATGCTTGTTTATTAGCGTTTTTGGGTTCATGGAGATTAAGTTAGTTGAAACTTTGTTCCAAGATTACAAAGTAAAGGACTTTGGCCCTTAAAATTCAACTGCTTGGATCTTTACATAGTGCTTCATACTACACTTATAAAGTGCTTCTAGAAGGAAGTTTCTATAGCTGAAATTAATGGTACTCAGTTTATCAACCTTTGAAAAATGGATTGCTGATTGTGCCTTGCAGGATTTGAATTTGCCATACATCTTTTCTCATTGTTCAAATTATTATAAAAGATTTATTATATTTTATATAACAAATATGTGTTATTTTTTTAAAAAACGTCTTGTGTCCAAATTTAAACAGTACTTTAAACCTAAAGAATTTGTGAAAACATTTTCCTTTCACATCTGTATATATTATACTCTTCAAGCATTCAATAACAGATTTTGGTGAAGCGTAGGCAGGCAGCTGCGGCGCTTTTAAGGAGGCATAGACAGATGGGCAGGCACAAACAGGCAGCAGTGATATTTCTAAGCCTCCCTCTGACGTCGCGGAGGCACAAAGAGACAGGGTTGCGCAAACGGTTAGTGTTGGACGAGGCCTGGCGACCAACGCGGCCGCCCGGAGTTCCTGACGTCACTGCCAGGAAGTAGACGGGCCTCGCATCATAGAAAGAAGCAGCTCCTCCCGTCCCGCCCGAGACATCGGGGAGAGCTCTGCATGTGGCCCGACCGGTAAGAGCCCCGGGCTGGACCGAGCAAGTACCCTCTGCACGTCGCAGCTGCCCCGCACTCGCGGGCACCTACAATTGGGGGCCATTCTGCCCACTGACGACGGCAGGGCGTGTCTGCCCCTCGTGTCGTGACCCCAACCTTGGGGGGAAGGCGGGAGGGGGGATTGTTGTTGCTAACTCAGTGCAGCGGGGAGAAATCAAGGTGCGGCCCCCTCCCCAGTCGACCGCACGAGACGGAGACAGGTCTCCGACGTGTAGTCCTGCTGCAGCTGCCCCCAGTGCAATCGCGGGCAGCTGCTGGATCACCTACCTTGGGGGAATTGCTCTATTCTTGTGGCCATTGCGGGGCGGGCATTAAAGAGCAGGATGGGGTGGTTATCCTCAACGCAGGTTCCGTACATGCTCGGGCTACTATAAAAACAAGCGCAGCCTTCGGTAGCCAAGACCTAATGAACACGAGAACGTCCCTGTAAAAAAAACCAACAAAAAAACACGCCCACCAGTGTAAAAGGGGCGGGGCTTAAAAAAGAGAAAGACGCGAAAAAACACGCCCTCGAATCCGAAAAAGACGGGGCTTGTTTCGACAGACAAAGCTCTTCTCCAATGGCTGACCAGCATTTAAGAGGCCAGCCAATGGAGAAGAGGGGCGGGTTCAAGCCCCACTACTAGAAAATGTTAAATCTCGCAAGCGAGACTGCGCAAGTGCAGCCTTCGCTAGCCGAGACCTAAAAACGAGTGTAAAAAAAATGACAAAACAAAACATACTAAACACATACAGGCAAAAAATCAAAAGACAGTGACTATCATTTGCATATAAAACCTAGGCCACTTATCACAAACAAAAAATCACTACTGCACCCAGAGAAAAAAATCATTCCAAACATAGCTTTAACGTGTCAGGGTGTATGTTGACAGCGTTCCGATCCCCTGAGGATATGGGATCATCATCAGGACTAGGGGGTCAGTTGCGTTGCAAAGTGCTGATTGGTGTATTACATTAAAGACCTGTTTTCTTACAACAATCTGTAATAACACACAAGTCACTTATAGCTCGTGCCTGTGAAGAATTCTGTGCAAATATGAACCACCTGAAATAAAAAATAAGATGGAAGAAAAGAAAAAAGAGAAATGAGAGAGTTCAATTACACTATATGGGCCAAACACCATAGTGAGGGGCTCTGCAGGGTGTGTCTTCCGCACACAGGAGATTGTTCATTTATACTTGGTGGGTTTCTTACCCACAATTTGCTGGAGTTTCAACTGTAGTAACAGTAGGTGTGTTTTATGGTCTATTATCACATTTTGTCGTTAAATTTGGCTCATAGAAAATACTTACATATGCCCTTTTTTCAGTATTCGATACTTGACCCCTTGCCACCGTCGTATATCAATGGCTTCATTACTATAAGTTCTGATCCTTGGTATTACTTTGTACATAGCCACACTTACGAGCATAGGATATTATTACAGACTAAGGTATAATTGTTCAATTATTTCCACGCCTGCATCAATCATCGGCTCCCATTCATCATAACTTGTAACATTGATTGTTCTAGCACAGACAGCATGTTTGTCTTGTTTTACGATACTTGCATGATTATTTTACTAGACTCTGAATTCATTGGAATCCAGAACACATCCTGCAGAGCCCCTCACTATGGTGTTTGGCCCATATAGTGTAATTGAACTCTCTCATTTCTCATCTCTCTTTTTTCTTTTCTTCCTTCTTCTTCTTTTTTATTTTAGGTCGTTCATATTTCCACAAAATTCTTTACAGGCATGAGCTATAAGTGACCTGCTGTGTGTTATTACAGATTGTTGTAAAAAAAAACAGGTGTTTAATGTAATACACCAATCAGTACTTTGCCAGGCAAATGACCCACAGTCCTGATGATGATCCCATCTCCTCAGAGGATCGAAATGCTGTCGACATACAGTCTGATGCGTTAAATCTATGGGGCTGATTAGGAAACGGGGCTGCCCCATAGGCTGTCGCCAGTCCCAACATAGGCATTACAATGCGACCGCCACCATGGCGGTCTCAATGCCTATGTCGTTATAGCAATGATATTTTTGCTCTATGGGATGGAGACCTACATGACTTGGAGAAATTTCAAGAGTGGCTCACTAATAGAACACCAGATCTAAGTTTCACCATGACCATGGACAGAAATAAGATCAATTTCCTTGATCTTTGGATTTATAACAACTATGGGAGCATACAAGTTAGTTTATTTGTCAAGCTCACCGATCGCAACACATTGTTGCATTTCATCAGTGGACACCCCAGGGTCCTGAAGGAGAATCTGCCATATGGATTCGGAGGAACTGTTAAAAAAAAAAAGACAACTATTTTACCAACGCAGATATCCTGGTTAATAAACTTAAGAACCGAGGCTACCCTAAAAAACTGTTAAAAGCAGCAGCTAAAAGAGCATGGTTCCCTCCAAGAGAAACCCTTTTGACACCTAAAAGAAAGCCTGATCACAACCCCTCGACATGTGTTACCACATTCATTCCTAAATCAAACAGAATAAGAAATATAATTCTGAAGAATTGGAAGATTCGAGCCCCAATTGCCTTCCTGTTTTTGTTCAGGAAGGCTAGAAATCTCCCAAACCATTTAGGAAGATCCAAACGTCCTGGAACAGGCAAGAAAGATCTTCGGGAGATGTTTAATCTACCGCCCACTGTTGGACAGTATAGGTGCCACAACTGCATTGCCTGGAATTATACATCAGACACCAAGATGGTTGTGCTAAATAGCAAAACATATAAACAACTGTGGTTTTCTAATTGTAACACTTAGAACACAGTATACTGTATAACATGTCCATGTAATCTAGTTTATATTGGACAGACTACGCAAGCTATAAAAAACAGAATTATACAGCACGTCCCACATCAGATGTAGCACCAGTGGAGCCCCCTTGGTTGATCACTACAGAGAACAGAACCATACGGTTGAAGAATTACAGTGATCTGTGTTATACGTAGTGCCCAATACCCAAGGCCTCAAAATCATAACCTTAAAAAGAATAGATGCCTCCTATACCATAAATTCTACCAACTATTTACAACTACAGAATACTTTATTTATCTGCAGGAGAAATGGCTTCACTTATTTCATTTTACACATTTGATTTAACCATACAACTATTTTGAGCCAATCTCTTTATAAACACCAAAAATCACAGTGTGCATTTGACAATGTCATTGTTTTACTAGTCATTTTTTCGTTATTTTCAACTTTGACAAAATTATACAGTCCAAATGATGGATTTTCTTTATGTACAACACAAAACGATGTATAAAATGAATCTATATACAATCTTACGAAAGCAAAGCATATAAAACATTAACTTCTATCATTTGTGCACAACTCTGCTGTCGACGAAAGGGACAACGCAAGGAAGCAGAAGAAAAGTAAAGAACCCAGGATTGAAGCCAGGATTCACATGCTGAAAGGAAACTCCAAATTTAGCAAAAGTAGAGAAACCAACTGCTTCACCGAGACGTTCCACACGTCCAGGACCAAGAACCCAGTTCCTGAAAAATTGCTGACACACTTCATCACTGTGTCCTACACATAAACACCCAGCCCTGAGGGAGACCTTCTGAAAATCCTCTCGGTCCCCCACACAAAGGTCGAAACGCATCAACACTCCCCACACAGAGGCCAAGGGATCCCTTTTATTGAAGAATTGAAGACATCAGAACAACAGGCATATAGGCTGGATACAGACAGCTTGTACCTTATAGATTTTTCATAGGCCTTCCCTGACCTCTTCACCTTGGACCTTTAAATCAACTTGTATAGAGGTCTTAGCTATGCTAGAGACCCCATACCACATGATTGCAGTGTATGTTTAAAATGAAATAAGTGAAGCAATTTCTCCTTCAGATAAAGAAAGTATTCTGTAGTTGTAAATAGTTGGTAGAATTTATGGTATAGGAGGCATCCGTTCCTTGCTGAGTATTACTGATTCCAGCCTCCTGTTCCTTAATTGAATCAATCCCCGGCACTTAACTGCTTTAAAAGAATAGAGGCACAACTAATTGAACGCTTTGGAACTGCAAGAACCGGTCTAAATGACATAGACGAAATGTGGACCTTAATTGATTAGATGCCCCGGTGGCCGGCTTCTGTAAGATTATCTGTTATGTTGATACTATATTCCATATGTTCTTGACCTGTATTTGGATAATATTATGGGGTGTGATAGTATGCTTTGACTGTAGACTGTTTTCTGTTTGCTGGACATTTTATATTTATGATAAGGATTATTTGATCAGTGGCAGGTTGTGATTCCAATGTCATGTATTATTATTCCGACCTGTGTTACATATATATCGCCAAGGTCCCGTTTTTCAAATTATGTATGCTCTTTTAAAACTTGCAGGACGGTGGGTCTACTTATCTTTTCTTTTCATTCTACTTTCTCTTACATCTTTTGTTATACTACTATAATTTGCATGTGGGCTTTAATTTCTTGGTTTCCCCAACCAGGTTAAGATGGCCGCCACAATCACGTTTGGGCTCCCTGGGGAAGGCTAAACCGACTCTGTTCCTTTTCGAGCCACGTAATGGATTATGTCATGTCTGACGTTTACTTTAATCCAGCCGTCTAACACGGAACACTCTTATGGGTAACAGTGCACACAGAGTTACCACACGTCAGCTGTAGGCACTAATTCCCCACAGCGTGAGCATTGAGAGAACACAAAGGTATTACGCTGCCCTTCGACTGCTGGTTTGGACCTGCGTGCCACAAGCACTGCAACACGGAGTAGGAGAACAAGTGTTCTGGAGGCAGCGGAGCTTCCTGCTGGAGCCCGCGTGCCGGCGCTCCTTCCTTGACGGTCCTCCCTGGCATTTTGTCCACCGGTAAGCAGTGGACACCTCGACCCGGGGTATTTTTTTCAGTCTGCTTGGGTTTCTCACCCTCAGTGGGAATAAAGCCGTGCGAGTGCCCAATATCCGGTATTAGTGGTATTAATTAGGTCACACATTTTGTTACAGGTACCCAGTGTGATCTCTGAGATCGTTTTTGGCATCCCTAGAGGTTGCGGATTGCCTGGTTTAGTTGGCCTGACTCAAGTCTGAGACACATTCTGTAAGTCTGCTACTTGGAGTCCTGAGTTTGGGTTTTAAATGGGATAACCCTTTGGGTGCGCTTGATACTTGATGCATGATTACCAGCACTGCTTCGTGGTCGGTTTTTAGTTTTTCACTTCTTTATTCACTTTTACATTCACCCTACAGTTTGAGAACCCTCCTTGCGATTGTAAGAAATCCTTTGATAACATCTTCTAATGAGCATTTTTTTGTTCCTGGTTCAGAAACCTTGATTCACCTGTTTGGTAATTTAGTAACCTCATGTATGAAGTCTCTGGAAGGCTTGGATTATATAATGTATTAAATACACTGTATGTTGCTTTACGATCAATGATTTTTGCTTTGCATATACATACGGACCCCAGAGACTCTCAGTTAGAGTGATTGTGCAGGACTTTTATACACAGCCTCCAACTAGTATATGTGTGGAAGATAGGAAGGTTTTTTATAGGGATATAATTTGGTTTTGCATGACTTTTGTAATATTTTGTATTATCTTGTCAAAAAACTTTTTGTATATCGGAGGATTTGATTGTTTTATGTACCACACTTCACAGTAACCCCATTCCGATATGGATAAAATGTGAATATTTGGAGGGAATCAATAAAAGAAGAATCTCTGACCTCTTTACTTGTATCTATGATTAATTGATGTCCTTTTTTTTTCCTTATATTTTGCATTGCGGCGGGTGCTGTTGGCTGAAGGCACACGCCGCAAGACAAAAAGGGGTCACTGCACATATCCCTGCACTATGTGGCAGGCACCATGCAGTGCCTGCCACATGGTGCAGGGATGTGTAGGGGGCACCATTGGTGCCCCCCTGGGCCCATACCTGAGGACCAGGGGGAGAGGTGCCCACTATGGGCCCCCAAAGCCCCCTTCCCCCTCCCTTTTCATGGCGGGTTAACCGCCATGAAAAGGCAGGTGGACAGGGACATCATAATCCCAAGAGCGGTGCCTGGTAGGCACTGCCACCGCTCTAGGGATATGATTCCCCTCCGATTCACACGCGGGCTCAAGTAGCCCGTCGGGTGCATGGCGGTCAGTCTTTGTGACTGCCAACAAACTGCCCGCCATCCTAATGAGGCGGGTGGGAAACTTGCTTCGGATGGTGGTGAGACCGCCATCAATGGGCTGTCGGTGGCGATCTCACCGCCATTCTAATAAGGCCCTATGTTTGGAATCATTTTTTCTCTGGGTGCAGTAGTGTTTTGTTTTTTGTAATAAGTGACCTGAGTGTTATATACAATGTTAGTCACTGTCTTTTTGCCTCTATGTATTTATATGTTTTTTTTGTCATTTCTTGACACCTGGTTTTTGTTCCCTGAAATTACTCCAGAAGGGATAATTCCCATATATTTTTTGGTTGAATTTATATATTGAAAATAAATACTTTAGATTTTGTTTATCAGAACTATTCATGAAACTTATTACTGTATCCATGGTGATTACTTTTCTATCTTTGTTATGGGACCTTTGTTCCTAAAAATATGTCTAGGTCTCATTCATGCAACAACCAGGTAGCACTTGCGTTGTTGTACAAACGAACCTCAGTGCACATCAGATAACTGATCACTCGAGTGGTCATTCCATCCACTGCTGTTATCCTGACTTTGGTGTATATTGAAGCTTGCATCATAATTGGGATGCTTAGATTTGAAATGATTACATCACACTCTGGCTTTTGGCCACCCAATCTTTAGCAGGTAAGATTTAACAGAATGTGTGTGTTCAAAGACACATTCTGAGTCTACACACCTGGGAATTAGGAAAAAACCCAGTATTACTATATGATCCCAATTCAGATGTGCAGCACTCAGAAGGTTGCAGAAATACTGCACTAAAAATACTGCAACTTGTGTTAATGATATTCAACAAGGTCCAGTACAACTCCATGAAATGGCGCACAGCTGGAAAACAAGGCCCTCAACCTGGGGAACAGCTAGGCTCAAACTTCGGGGCGGGGGGTGGTTAGCACTTGGGGCGGAGGCATCTTCAAAAACCAGACTCAAAATTATTTGTGGGGTGGGCCTTCATTTTCTGCTGTAGATTGCATCATACGTGGGACATATTTTGGACAATGGCAAGTGGTACATTTTTAAGCACACTGGGCCAATAAGGTAGGTCTCAGGGTGTACTGCTAAACACAGTGGGAAAAGTGCATTGGTCTTAACCTATTAGCTCTTCAAAAACGATAATTACATTATATTTGGGCATCCTCCTCTGAAAGGAGATTTAGGAGTATTGATGGAAAAAGGTGCAAATTAGGAACATTTCTTTAATTATTATTCTGTTGCTTCTTCATTTCCGAGGACACAATACCTTTACATTATATTCAGACTAGGACAACTCTCTTCCTGTTTGGGGGAAGGAAGCTCTATATCGAATAGAATGTTGAACCTGCCGCTCATGGTACTGCATAGTGACTTGGAGTAAGGGGATCACGTCACGGGGGTTGTTTAAGGTGCCCCTACCAATAAATGTATTGTTTAGTAAATGTTTTGATCCAGGTGCTTGTAGTCAGATATGGTAAGGTTTCTGTCAGAATTCACCTCGGAGTTTTGCATACTCACACACAAACACACACTCTGACAAAAGCACTCTCTCTCTCTCTGTTTAGAAGGTCTTCAAGAATGATGCTAATTTTACAAAATGTTTCCTCCTACATAGTACCCCTAGCAATCCACACTCCCCTCCCTTTTCCACTGCCCCTTATGCCCCCTCATAACCTGCTTGTTGAATAATGTATATTGATTGGATATACCCACGTGATTGTTGGAAAAAGTGAAACTCACACCCTCTCAATCCTACTGACCGAGATACGTCCCTGCCTTTAGTTCCTGCTTCCAAAAAATATTCACAAGTTTAGCCTAAAGTGTCACTCAAGTTTAAAAAGATGTTAGCACTAATAACACCTGAAGCGTAGACATTGGGCATAAAGTGTGATTATCCATTGTGTCCTCGCAGTTCAGACAGACCACAGTTTGATGTAGCCATTGTTATCAGCTGCCAGAACAGGCTTAACAACTGGTACACCTGGCATGCCCTTGAGTCCCCTGGTCTCCACGGTTATAAATACAGTAGCATAAAAAGAAAAGAAATATAGCTCTCAGTTTCAGTTTCCTCTTGCTATATACAGAGTAGCAATTAGGAAGGTGTTTAGACTCTAGGGGTGAATCAAGGTCTCATCCTTATGAAACTATTGGTGATTAAGGTGCGTGTGATGTAATTTCCACTGCCTCTGCATTTTAGTTAATCGACGTCCAGGTCACAACAGAAAGAGTTCCCAAACTTATAGGACACCAATGAATACTTGAAGGAGATGAGTTTTTCAACGTTTATGTTCAGTATTAGCATAACAAGGACCTTCCAAAAAGAATGCTATATACATAAAAACGGATTGCTTGTAACAGGAATGATGGGGCTAAGTCAGAACACTTGAAAAGGGTTTTTTGAAAAAGAAGAGTAGTCATAGTGCGATAAAAGTACTATGTTGTAGACATTCTGCTCTCTACTATGTTGAAGCAGGCTTAAAAGTGGGTTTTACAGATACTTGTTGCAAATCTAACACCAACCTTGTTTGATTGTCAAAGGTAGAGTACTTCTGAGCAAGAAGTGGCTACTCTAAGACAGTAACTAACCCTCGGGCTAAACTAGCCATCTCCTTCTTAGTGCTTTAAATCTCTGTTAAAGCCCTAACATCTATGACGTTTATGGCCTCCTTTCTATCATTATCCCAGCCCCCCTTCCCACCCTCCCTTTCCAGCAGTGAGCAAACTGCTAATTGTAACTATTAGGAGTAGGCTCATGGAGCGGCTGTGCAGTCTCCTGCCTCAATTGGACTCTCTCTTCTGCCTTACAATCACATGTTCAGGTTATGATTTTATGATTGTAATTCTCATGGTTGGTGATCAGGCCTACTGAACCCCTATTGGCATTGTTGACTATGCCTATTCCTGCAGGAGGAGAGACTGTTCAGGAGAAGAAGTCCAGCATGACCATAGTCTAAAGAAAACCCTGAGAAAGTGGACTGCCTTGGAGAGCAAAACCAAGAGCCACACGTACTATAATCATTCCCCCAGTCTGCCTCTGTGGTTTCCATTGAGAACTTCCCATGTGCCTCACTGGCTGCCAAGGGTCATGATTTGGTACTATCGCCATGGCTTGAGAAGCTGCGATGACGCTGAGAGAGAACAGATAGGCATAGGAAGACTGCAGCTGCCAGAAGCACGCATTTGTCTGCACCAGCCTGGAGATCCCTGTGGGATCAGCCCGCACTGGCCTTTAGGTAGGTTCAAAATATCTTGTCATCGGAGCAGACTGCACTAATCCAGAAAGGGGGCTATAATTGTCTGATTGTCGGAGAATCTGGGTCACTGTAAAAATGCTCCATCGAGTTGTACTAGTCTGTTACAGAGAGCATGCACAAGCTGAAGACGCAAGCTCTGCCTGACCTACCCTGCGATGGCTACAGGAGCAACACGCATGTGCAGTGGGCTCCAGTTTGTGGTCAGGTTAGAGGTACTGCAACATACTCATGTCAGGGCAAGGACCTGTGGCTATTTCTACTTGTAAGTACTTGTACTTGTAACTTACAAAATAACATAATTGTGTTTGAACAGGGTGTGGCCTGGTGCCTAGAGCTATGTAAGAGGCGCTCTACCCCTGACCAAGCCCCCCCACCCCCTCCCAAAAAAACACCCAACAAAGAGTCATTGAGGCTGTCGTTGAGGCTGTCGTTGATGTCCTTGGGTGTTTTCACACCTTTTAATGGACATCGGCTGCTTATAGCCTCCGAAAACGAGCTGGAAATCCACTGTTTACAGTGTTTTTCAGCTTGTTTTCTCTGCCACCATGTGATTTCATCTCCTCACCAGGTGACCGTTTTAAGGGAGCCAAAATCGCGGGACACACGGTGGTACCATATGAGTTGGCAGGTATGAAGCACCATAGGGGTAAGAACAAAAAAAAGAAAGTGATTGTGCATTTGAAATTGTGGGGAATGTAAGCTCCACATAAACCTGTTGCTGGAGCACTATAACTGCTAGAGTCTCTCAGGTGGGAGAGAGCAGGATAGAGGGGTTAAAGTGCCCACAAAAGGCGATTTTGATCATCAAGTGTTACTCAGTATTCCCAATTGAATTGTATGCTTAAAAGTACTTCCTTTTCCAAAAAGACAAGTACTGGGCTGGACCTCAATTTATTGTGTTTCCTGGTTCACTACTGTGTCGCTAGCTCTTGCCTCATATACTACTCCTCTGAGAAGTCTGCAACTGACTGGCCCAGTTGGTAGACGCATAGTAGGACAGGCCCCAGAACATTAGTCGAAAACAACCTCAACCACCACAGTTGGGGCCCAGAATCCTGTCTGTCTTGTGGCCCCTGAACGGTCCAGAAATCAGGTCAGTAACCTGCAAGAGATCATACATGCAGTCTGGTATGACATTGTCCTGGACCTTTAACATGCGTGTGGAAGCGGTTGTCTCTGCCACAATTGAGAAGCAAGTGCGGTAGGTGTAGGTGCTGCAGAGGCATGGTCCCCAACAGAACAGGAGTGGAGCCCATTCAGTGTACACTATAACAGTAAAATATTTCACAAAAGTATTGCAATACATCAGCTAAGGTGCTGTATAATAAACCACATAATTTTACTACACAAAACCTTTAATTTTGACTGACCATCTGTATTAGTGTGACTATAAAATATTTAGGAAGGAGTTTGAATGTATAATTTTATTTTTGTAATACAAGTATCTTAACTGAAATAATTTCGTACTTTTGAGTGCTGTATTTTATAACCATTTTAGCCTTAACCTTTGTGTATGTTATGATATATTTATTTATAGCGTGCACGGCTACTCAGCAGAGTGTCCCTGTTCGTGGATTGGAAAAGGAAGCAAGTACCTAGCAGTAACTAAAAGAGAAGGGTTTTTAGTTTTTTCTTGAAGATTATTGGATCCTGCAAGCCGCGCAATGTCAGCGGCAGTGAGTTCCAAGCCAGAGCAGTTGTCCTGACAAAAGAGCTCCCACCCAGACTTTGGCGGTTAAACCTTGGGGTCTGCATCAATAACTTAGAGGAGAAACGCAGCTATCTCACTGGTATGTAAAAAGCAAATCTCTTTTGTAAGTAGATGGGGCCAAGACCATAGAGGGCCTTATGAGCAATGGTCAACATTTCGAATTTTATTCGAGACTCCACTGGGAGCCAGTGCAAGGTGTGCAGATGTGCGCGCACACTACTCCTATTAGACAGACCCAGAAGGAGTCTGGCTGCCGAGTTTTGGACTACTTGCAGTTTCTTTAGGAGGTAGCCGGGGATACCCACGAAGAGTGCATTAGCATAGTCCAGACGGGACAAAATCAGTGCCCGGACCACCGTTTCTTTGGCATATCTAGGGAGAAGAGGAAGGAATTTCCTCAGTGCCTTCAAGGTGCAAAAGCAGGTCCCCGCCAGCTTCTTAATCTGGGTTGAAAGTTCAAATTTTCATTGAACCAGACGCCCATATTCCTTTGTGTATTTTGTTAGCAAATATAGAATTTTGTTTTTTACAATGCACTTTCCAGGGCAAATTTTGTAGTTTTAATAATCTGCAATTTTTACAATTTTGGCAACTCAAGTGTTGTCAGCTCAGTGATATCTATTATATTAATCTCAGAAGGATGAATGGCTGAACTACTCTGCTTAACATTTAAATAACTAGCACGTTTAACAAAAACGTTTGTAGAGGCCACAGTACTGACACATATATCCACCTGTGTAAAGTTAAGTAAAATGCATTAAACAGAACAATCAATAGAGTATTTCATTTTTTACCATACACGAGAATGGAACGCTGCTGTTCTGCATGTGCATTTTGAAAGGCATGATAAGAATTTTAACAAATTTAACAAGCCCCTGCTGCAATGTATATTTTCTTTTCATATGCCATTTTAACTTCACATATTTTTCCTTCGGAAAGCAACAATTCTTCAGCCTGCTTCTTAAAGCAGGTTTGGTCTCCGCTGGGATTTTACACTTGTATACTGGACACTTTAAGTATCCCGAGTTACTGCTTATTATCTTTGAACAGAAACAATTGAGCGCCAAGAACAGGTCAACGACTTCGATGAAAGCATTGAAAAGAAAATTACTGCGGGTGTGAAGAGGCTGGAAATGGCAGTAGGAGGGCGAGCAGAAAACCTGCTGACCTTAAGACTAGCACCAGCCCAGCCAGCCTACCAGCGGAACCTGACGGAACTTCTAAAGTCCATTGCGCGCCTTCCCTCAATGTTATAAAAATTAACCTGACTAAATCCTGTAGTACCTGAAGGGCATTTAATTCACTGACTGGCACAAATCTCTGTCTTTTGTGTTTTAGATGACGCTTGCTGCACTTTGTTATGATGGAACAGAAAGTCTCTCATTCGCATTATTCCTTATGCAAATGAGCAAATCCCCCTTTCCTCCACAGCATGGGGCATTTCTCAATATGCACTGATGAAATCTTACTGCTGAGTCATAATCACACAGCTGCTGCCCTATTACAAATAGTACACACTTTTCCTGTTTGCGCCACAGCGCACCTTAAAGCAGGTGCACCGGGTGCAAACAGGGAAAGTGTGCTCCATTAGGCAGCAGTGACTGCACCCACATACAAAGGGATGTCTGGGGGGTCCATGCGGCCCCCTTTGTTCACTGCAGGGGGATGCATTTAAGAGATAAACTGAAAGTGTCACACTTTTTTAGCCCACTATTATTGCGCCTCCTAAAGGCATGTTTGCCTCTGCGCCCGGTAATACGGAGCCAAAGAGAGTCCCTCGTTTGTATGGGGCCATGCCCCCATGCAATTGTGGGAATGTCCTGTCTGAATAGCAATCGTGCGAAATCATCTGCGGCCCCTTGTGTAATACCAAAGTGTCCCGGGAGCGTACAAAGTGGATGCAAACACCAGAGTGCTTCTGTAATACAAGCACTGGTGGTAATGTAAGGCAGCGTTTTACCCTTTTCACTACCATCACAGGGTACTTTAGAAAAAGGGGCCCCAGACCTCGTCTAGCGACCTGTGGAACAGGGCAGTCACAGACTGCACACCCAGTTCAAGGGCACCTCGCAGCAGGTCCAGGCAGCACCACTAGGGTCTGCTATACCTCCATGTACATTCACTTGACCTACTCTGTACTTTGAGGACAGCCTGACTTCCCCCACAGGGCAATTTCAATAAAGGATGGTGCTCAGCCTGCAAAGGGCTTATCAGCAGCAGCCTCCAAAGACTGGAAGCCCTACCAACAATCCCTTCCAGGAGTGAAGGGAAGACCATTTAGTGATAACTGCAGACAGAGAGTTTGCCCAGGGATTGAGTGTGCACCTCTGATCGGCACTGGACACAGATCTCATAAATGAAACTTTCACAGCACTCCGTGTTCAATGTGTTAAACGGGGTCAGGGGCAGTAATATTTGGTCATTTTGAATTGAGGAAGTGCTAAATGAATCTCTTTTCAAGTGTATTTGCACTTTAATTTCTGCCTTTTTTTAATCATTGTTTGAACGCATGAACTACTCAGAAGCTAATTTGTCACTATCCAAAACAGCATGCTATCCCAGTTACTTACTGTATTTTCCTGGAAACTGCTGATATGCACTTGAAAAATTGGCATGTACTTGAAGAATTAAAACAAATGAATGTCAGTTCCTGGCAGTTGCAGGAGATGACATTATTCTTAAACAGGATATGTGATGCTCATCTGCTTTCCCTTTGGCTTTCAGACATTGTAAACAAGGCAGCACACCTGTCAGCACCTTCTTCAACACTCGTTTTAAAGATACAGATTCTTTCGCAGCCTGAAGGGCATAGAAAATCCACTACAATAACCTTTTGATGTAAAACTATAACACGTTCTCCAATATAAACGTTCACTTACTCATTAAATTCAATTGAACAGGTCCCCTATTTAACTGACTTAGAAGACCTGCAATATGTGAAAAGAGAAGTTTGCATTATGAGCAATTGCTTAGCTGATGGAAGTGCAAGAGATGAAGAATTTACAGTGATACAGCTCACTGCAACAGTATCCCAATCCAGATTTGTACACATCCAGACAGGCCACAAGTGCCCTTGAAGCAACCTTGGCACTCCATTTGACAACGTGGACAATAAAAAGGCTTAACTTCCACCGAGTGGCTCTTGGATACAAGCTTTGGCAATTACTAAGCAATACAGTGTGTTAAGAACAACATCACGCACTGTGAAAAAACTAGAACGGTACACGGTGGTGCTGTAACATCCATGAAAGCGTCCTGGTATGGACTGGTGCAGAGGCAGCCGGATGTCAATATGGCAGCCCAGCACACTCTCTATCAGTGTTTCACCAGTCTGTAGTGTAAGTTGGGATTCTCCTACAGTATGGCACGAAGCGGGGAAACAAACCCCATCCACCCCATCACGGGTGCCAAATCAAAAACGGCCATAGCTAGAAGGGCGCACAACAACCAGAATTAGACCCAAAAAAATCTGGTCTAATTGCTGTCCATGTGATCTTATTTCTTCAAGTCGATGACCTCTGACCCATGTGGATGAGAGCGAGGGTAGGGGCACACCTGTTGGGATGGTCCTACCTGATGCTGCTCTCCTAGGGCACACTAGCTGCACATGTTTAATGAGGTACATTGTAACCAGATCGAAACCTATTTTTGCTGATAACATTGATAACCAATAAACAATGCCTTCACCTAATTTCAGAAATAAGAGTCCCTACACGTTAATGGGACACACTGTTCTCGTCGGTAATCACGAGAAAGAAGAATCCATCTGTGGAGCAAGAGCACACACACACGGAATTGTGAAAATAAATGTACACTTTATATTTTAATAAGAAGCTAATCAAAACCCGTGGTGCACATGTGGAGACCACGTTTACCCTCCTGAACGTACCCACTAACTCCCCCTGACTTTAGTTACTTTTCTACCATCCAACTTACCTGTTCATCTCCCCCCCCCCCCTTATAATTTCTTCTTTCAGGTAGGAAACAGGAAGCCTTTCATAAGCATCACTATGTACACATACGCATGTCTCCTTTCTGCGGTTTACGCAGACATTTTGGACAGTTTCTCAGCCTTTCGTCGGTGTAACCCTGCATGATGTTTGGTGGCACTGGAATGATGGCTGGACCCGACTGATAATGTGGAAAAGTCAAAGATGAGTGCGCACTTGTATCCTGTGTCTTAGCTCAACAACACAAAAAGCTTCCTACTTCCCTAACGGAGGAGTGTCTCTTCCTGTCCATCCGCGCAGGTGTCATTCCTCACAGAAAGGGCAGCGGTGACTCAGACGCCAGCTGTGGGACTCGGCTACAATTGGCTGTCCCACCGTGCGTCATGATGTCATAGTGCCGAGTGTTATTCCGAAAGGACAGTTGTGTACAGTACAAATCGCTGTTTTAAAGTAAACCCGCAATGCTGATGTCTCTGACAGCTGTTAACATGTGGTAAGTGTATTAGGATATATGTTTTTAAGGAAGCAGAGAAATTGAAAACGTTTCCTGTTGCTGACATAAACAGACCCCGATGGAACCCATGTTCCTCTTCACTGTAACCTTCCTTCCACAAAACCATAACATATTGTAGGCCATTTGCATCAAATTTGGCTTTGTTCCAAAATTCATGTCACATTATAAAGCTACTCAGAACCCTTTAATTGACCTTTTGGCATGGCTGGTCGCAGCACATCGGAACATCATAATATACTGTCCTGGTTTGTATAGACAGGAACAGAAGAACGTTGCTACTTTAAAACAATAAGGCGAACACAACCTGATTCAAACCCACTGTGCTTTTCATTAACCTCTCACGATAACAAATTTTGTAGCTAGTAAATACGCACATAACATTTATTTTATCTGAAGGCATCTGTTTTTCTTCGATTCCGATACATTATTGTCTACCACTAGCATTCGTATCAAAATTGGGAATTTTTGCTTTATTGTTTCAAAAAGTCTACATTTCAACCCTTAAATAATATCAACGATATGCATCGACTTAGGCAGCTTAGCAGTTGAGAAGTTTTTTGGTTAGAAACAGTGCAAAGCATGTGCTGGTCCTTCGGCGCCGTGAGCCACTTCCATAATAGCTAATGTCGTAGAGCTCATAAGGAGGAGTCTCTCAAATGCGTTTTTTTGGGGCAGTTTTATATCAATCGAACTAGACCCGAAGTTATCAGAGCGCTTTTCATGAGCACCAGCTGTATTACAGACGGTGCATATAGATGTGCCCACCAGAATGCAAGGTTTATTGCCCAAGAACAATATTGCATTCCATGCACCAGGGTCATTGTTTACCACCACTATAGTGAACTGCATTAGGTTCTTACTTGAGAGACAGTTACATAATGGTGCAAGGAGTGGTCCATGGGTTCTTTTGAACAAGGATACAGAGCAGTGTCTGAGGATGTTGTTCGATGAAAGTGGAAACACTTAGGGTCTGTTTATGGTGCCGGCCCCTCCGACATTTGCCCCTGCGGTCCACCCCCGCATTATGATGCGATGGGTGGAGGTATCGGGCAGAGGGACAGTCGCAGTGCTTCCGTGTTGGAAAGACATCATAAGTCCCTAATGAGGGTGGCTTCCCTGTCGGGATTGTGATGTCATTTTCCAACAGCTTTTCCATGTCGGACTTTCCTACATGGAAATGCTGTCAGAAAATGACTTTAGAGGCCCCTAGCAGAGTCCCCTTCCCTCTGGCCCTCCGCAACATGGCCTGGGGGCACCTATGGTCCCTCCTAAACATACCTGCACTGTGTGGCAGGCACCTCATGTTTCTAAACATGCATTTCACAAGGGAAGCCTTTGCCGCCCGCCACACAAGCTGCATAATGAAATGGATGTTTCCGACTGCCCTATGGGCAGTCACATCCAAATTGCGATGTTGGAACCAGACAGATACAGCATCCACCCAACATGGTAATTAGCCCCTAAATCTTGATCTGATTCAGGACTGAGCATTTCCAGGAGACGGAGGAGTCCCATACTGCAAAACGTCCGTCATTGGGACATCAGGCTATCAGCGGCAGTCATGCATTTTTAGTGGAAGACTGCGTCTGTTGGACCTTGCACTTTCTGCAGGGTTATCCCCAATTTTGTTTCCTTCCTCCTCCTATTTTTCTGACCCTCTTTTTATTTGCTTTAGGATTCGGGGCACTTTACCACTGCTAACTAGTGCAAAAGTACATATACGCTGTACTCTAAACATGGCAACATAGGCTTATCCATAACTGGCATATCTAATTTACTTGTAAGTCTCTTTTAAAGTGTACTATAGATAAACATGGCCTGTATATTAAATGCTACTATTGGACCTGCAGCCCTGATTGTGCCACCCACTCAGTAGCCTTTTAAACATGGCTCAGACCTGCCATTGCAGAGCCTGTGTGTGCAGTTTTAAACTGCCATTTCGACCTTAACCTACTTTCCAGGCCCAAACCTTCCCTTTTACTAGATTTAAGTCACCCCTAAAGTAGGCCCTATGCAGCCCCACAGGCAGAGTGCAGTGTACTCAAAAGGTAGGATAGCTATTTTTAAGTTTTACATGTTCTGGTAGTGCAATACTCCTAAATTCATTTTTCACTATCTGTCTGATAGGTTAAAATGAGAATTGCCTTAAAACATATTTTAAGTGTAATTTCCCATTGGGAGCAGATAGAAAGATGGATGTTGGTGTCTCTGGACTCACAATTTAAAAACTCAGCTTTCAATAAAGTTGGTTTTTAAATTGCAGGTCTGAGAATGCCACTTTTAGAAAGTTGGCATTTTCTTACTTAAACCATTCTGTACCCCTGTCTGTCTCTGAATACACGTCTGGGGTAAGGTGATTGATGGGCTTCGTGCATTCCCTCTAAACAGTCACACAAAGGGAGCTGGGGTGTGACATTTTCCTTCTGAAGGTCCATCACCAGGCTGATGGGCCTTCCTTCAGTAGATTTGGTGGGAGGGGTTGACACCTGCACCTGAATAGGGCTGCACCTGTCCCCATACAAAGAGCTGCATACTCCCATGTAGTGCATCTGGAGCCAGGGAAGGAAGGACAAGGACCTTGTGAGGATCAAAGGCCTCTTTTGTTGCCTCCTCCACTTCAAAGACACATTTTGGTATAAGTACTGGATCCAGGAGACCCTCAAACTAGTTCACTTTGGGGTTCCTGAGGAGACTGAAACCAAGAGGAGCTGCGCTGCCAGGATGGACTGCCACTTTGTCACTTGCTTTGCTGCGTTTGACGGATGCCTATTGATTGCTGGCTTGACAGGTGGGACTGCCACTTTGCACTGTGTTTCTTGAAGTAATCTGAAAACCTGGGATTTTAAGTGTAATACTTTTATACTCCAAAATGTCATTGTTTTCTTTGTGGCAAGGGTCTGTGAACTCAGTCCAAACCAGTCCTGTTCTCCCTGGTGCAGCATGACCACAGGGGGTGGAGACAGCATTGTGCAAAATGAGACACAGCCTATTCAGGTGCAAGCAAAACCCCTACCACCATTGTAAATGCAGGCCAGCTTTATTCAGCCCAGCAGAGAGTCACCCAGGCAAGGCAGGGCACACCTCAACCCCCCCGTTACTGTCTGGAGTCATGGTACTCATAGTACGGCCCGCGGGCAGCCAGTAGTCCGGCAGGCCTTCCTTGGCGGCCCGCGGACCTTGCAGGTAATGTACCCATGGCCCCCCAGCTTGAGTGGAGAGAGAGAGAGAGAGTGGAGAGAGAGAGCGAGTGGAAAGAGAGACTGATTGAGAGAGAGAGACTGACTGACTGAGAGAGAGACTGACTGACTGAGAGAGACTGACTGAGTGAGACTGACTGAGCGAGAGAGAGAATGACTGACTGAGAGAGAGAGAGAGAGAGAGAGAGAGAGAGAGAGAGAGAATGACTGACTGAGACTGATTAAGAGAGAGACAGACTGGCTGACTGACACAGAGAGAGAGAGAATGACTGACAGAGAGTGACTGACTGACAGAGACAGACTGGCTGAGAGAGAGAGACTAACAGAGAGAGAGAGAGAGACTGACTGACAGAGAGAAACTAACTGACTGAGAGAGACTGACTGACTGAGAGAGTAACACAGAGAGAGCGAAAGACTGACAGAGAGAGAGAGAGAGAGAGAGATAGAGAGAGACTGACAGAGAGGGAGACTGACAAAGATAGAGAGAATGACTGACAGAGAGAGAAACTGACTGAGAGAGACTGACTGACTGACTGAGAGAGAGCGACTAACTGACTGAGAGAGAGAGAGACTGACTGACTGATAGAGAGAGACTGACTGACTGACAGAGAGAGAGAGAGAGACTGACAGAGAGAGAGAAAGAGAGACTGACTGACTGAGAGAGAGAGACTGACTGATTGAGCGAGAGAGTGACTGACTGAGAGAGAGAGTGACTGACTGACATAGTGAGAGAGTGACTGACAGACAGAGAGAGAGAGAATGACTGACAGAGAGAGAGACTGACATAGAGTGTCTGACTGACAGAGAGAGACTGACTGACTCAGAGAGAGAGAGACTGACAGAGAGAGATGACTGACTGACAGAGAGAGACTGACTGACAGAGAGAGAGACTGACTGACTGAGAGAGACTGACTGAGAGAGAGACACTGACTGACTGAGAGAGACTAACTGACTGAGAGAGAGACTCACTGAGAGACTGACTGAGAGAGACTCACTGAGAGAGACTGGTTGAGAGAGACTGACTGACTGAGAGAGAGATAGACTGACTGACTGAGAGAGAGAAAGAGAGAGGCTGACTGACTGAGAGAGACTGACTGGCAGAGAGATAGAGAGATTGACTGAGAGAGAGAGACTGACTGACTGAGAGAGAGAGAGAGACTGAGTGACTTAGAGAAAGACTGAGTGACTGAGAGAGAGACTGACAGAGAGAGACTAACTGAGAGAGACTGACTGACTGAGAGAGACTGACTAAGAGAGAGAGAGACCGACTGACTAGGAGAGAGAGACTGACTGACTGAGAGAGAGAGTGACTGACTGAGAGAGAGGGAGACTGACTGACTTAGAGAGAGAGACCGACTGACTAGGAGAGAGAGACTGACTGACTGACAGAGAGAGTGACTGACTGACAGAGAGACTGACAGAGAGAAAGACTGACTGAGAGAGAGACTAACAGAGAGAGAGACCGACTGAGAGATAGACAGACTGACTGAGAGAGAGACTGACTGACTGAGAGAGACTGACTGGAGAGAGGCAGACTCGCTGACAGAGAGAGATACTGACTGAGAGAGAGAGAGACTGACTGAGAGAGACTGACAGAGAGAGAGACTGACTGACTGAGAGAGAGAGAGACTGACTGACAGAGAGAGAGAGAGACTGACTGATTGATATAGAGAGAGACTGACTGACAGAGGGAGAGAGAGAGAGTTCAGTAAACAACTCATTCAATTAGGGAAAAGCCAAATTCCTCTAGGAGTGGGACCAGCATGAGAATAGAGAGAAAAGGCATAAAATCTGGATCTGGCAATCGAATGGACAAAAAGTCTTGCAATCATGAGCAGGTGGCTGAACCAAAGCCCACTCTATGTAATATTGTATGCAAAGCTGTGAAAGACTTCTGAAGCGGTTTATAGCGAGCCCACAAAACTGATCAGGACAGTCAGCTACAGTGATAGTGCCTATGGGTAGTAGATCCAGGGTGTGTGATGGCAGTGTGGTAGCATGGATATGACGGTGTCTACCTGTAGGAGAAAGGATGAAGTAAACGGTGAAAGAAGGGATGGTCTTCATCACCATGGCAGTTTGTCATATTCATCCTTGCCTTTCCGCCATTCCGTTTGCAAGACATTGCAGGCTATTGCTGGGTTAAAGGTGGGCCAAAACTAACCCTGTGTTAGAATTGGGGTCAAAGTGTGTATGAAGCTATGCAATGCCTCTTAAGATTCCTATTGTCTGCTAATAAAAATGTATTATCAAAATGTGCTCTTTGTAGTTACACCTGCTTTTGAAATACAGCATTATCACATTGTCTAATGTTTTGAAACGGGTTTGATTTTTTTTTTACTCTCGCCCCACCCCCCACTGACCCTGCACCCCACTGGCCCCACCCCTACCGATGCGGCTATCGGCCACAAACTACACTGTAATTTTGCCTCCTTCAGAAAATTTGTGAGTACCCATGGTCTAGAGTGAATGCATATCCCAGTTCCTGTGAATCAAACACCAGATGCTGAATACACAAATAGCCAGAGGCACACATAATGGTAAAGTAAGAAAATGCCCACTTTCTGAAAGTGGCATTTTCAAACACAGGATTTAAAAACCACCCTTGCTGAAAGGTGCGTTAATATATTCTGAGTTCAGAGAGCCTAAACTGCAGTTTTCTATCTTGCCCCTATTGAAAGTTACACATGTAAAAATGTCACAGTGCAACCCCAATGATCAGCCTATGGGACAGATAGCCTTTCAATAGTGAAAAACGAAATACACAGTATTTCACTATCAGAACATGTCACACACACCAGTACATGTCCTACCTTTCACATACACTGCACCCTGCCCATGGGGGACATTGGGCCTTCCTTAGAGGTGCCTTACATGTAAGGGAAGGAAAGGTTTGGGCCTAGAAAGTGGGTGCACTTGCCAAGGCAACATGGCAGTTTACAACTGCGCACACAGACACTACAATGGTAGGTCTAAGGCCCATTTACAGGGCTACTTGTGTGGGTGGCACAACCAGTGTTGCAATCCCACTAGAAGAATTTGATTAACAGTCCATGGCACACACTGCCCTTTACTAGGGACTTACCAATAAATCAAATATGCCAATCGTGGATAACCAATCCTATCATAATTTATACAGAGAGCATATGCACTTTAGCACTGATCAACAGTGGTAAAATACCCAGAATCATATAGCCAAAACAAACGGGGTTAGAAAAATAGGAGACAAAAGTCAAAAAGTTGAGGATAAATCTATCAATAGGGCCAGGTCTAACAGTGATACTCAGCAAAGACGTCCCTTTTATGCACTAGTGCTGCTAGCTTGGATACCAATAAACTAGTCACTCACCCAATACCTCCACAAGAGTGATTGACCACTGAACAGTGTGTAATAATTGATTCAACAATACATATTGAATGTTGTCGATTTGGCCCATATATAAATAAGATAAAAACGAACAATTTTTCTACATTGGTGTGAAGTCCTTTTCTGTTACTGTATTTACCGTGCCGCACAAATGCTTTACACATTGCCTCTTTGATAATCCTGCATGCTCTGCACCAAGCAACCAGAGGGTTAGTACAGGTTATCTTATGTGTGCATCTGACGTGCTCTGACTAATGTGGTGGGTTTTGCCTGGTTTAGGTGCAAACCCTAGCCATCCAGAAAACGCATTTCTAACAGCGACCATGAGGTTACTGCACTGAAAATGATAATGGGTGCCAGATCTCTAGATTGCCCCATACATTTTACAATGGGCTTTTGTAATCTTGATTGTGATTGGCACAGAACAATTATGGATGTGGTCTCCACAGTCAAGGAGTGAAGTACCTATTACATAATCCAGACACTTAACCCTCATCCCAGAAGTTCGAACTATAGATGGAACGTGATTGCTGGTCACAGTCTGGAGCTTAGTCCAACACCAGCATGTTAGAAATTGGGTTGTTGGTTGACTGGGGTACGAGGCCTGGTCAGACAGCAACCACAATGCTAGTCAGGGTAACAGGCAGGCAATCCCTAAATTTACCTGTGTTCATCCTGTCATGGCTTGGCACAGAGCAGTCAGGCTAACCTTAGAGTAAAGTATATGTGCAACCCTTCAAACAGTAAAACTGTGAAAAACACCACACAAAAAAGAATCTTACACTAGGTTAGAAGAATAATGTTTATTTTAATAATTAGGACAAGACCAAAATGACAAAAATCCAATAAGTATAACTGGAGATATTACATTTCAAAGTTTTAAGTAAAAATAGCACCAAGAAGCAAAAAGTGCTACTGGTTGCCCTGGACCAGAACAAAGTCACAAGTTTAGGATGACCGCGATGGAGCATGAGCTGTATACCGGGACCCAGTTAGGCCTGTTGGACAAAGTACCTTAAATCCTTTTTGTGGAGCGTTTTGTGGATTGGAGTCAGAGATGCGTCACACAGCAGAGGCGATGCGTTGGTTCCGAGATGCGACGAGGCTGTGGTGCGGGGTCCTAATGCATCGACGTCAAGGATCCTGTCAACGGGGCTTTGAAATGGAAAGTCAAGGCATCGAGGATGTGGCGCGCAGCCAAGGCAATGCATCAGTTCCTACGAGCTGCAAGGCTGTGATGCGGATACTGGCGTCATCGTCAAGCTGACATGGATGAGGATTGTGAGGACCTGAATCGGGGATGCACCACACCGTTGGTGAGGCATCGGTTATGAAGACTGCAGGGCGATGCAGACCTCATGTGCCGGGACCAATCCACACAACTGCAGCGATGCATTGGTTCTGCTCCAGCATGCGCTGCTCAGCCAAGGAAATGCGTTGGTTCGGCTGGAGGATGTGCCCCTCAGTAGAGAAGATGTGCCGGTTCTGCTGGGAAACACCATAGGCTCACGTCCAAGGGTCTAGGACTGGCGTGGCACCCCTGTTATATCTCTGAGGCATCAGATCATGAGGTAAATAAATTAGTCTTTAGAGTCACTGAAGTCCAGTACTTCTATCCAGTGGTGCTTTTGAAGTGGGGATTACATCTAAAACTGGTCTTTGAAGTGCACAGAGGCCTTGCCCCTCCTGCCCTGGCTCCAGATCCACTCCAGGGGGTATGCAGCCCTTTGTGTGTGGATAGGACACCATATTCAGGTGTACCCGAGGTTGGGTCCAGCTACTCCCTCCCATCCTGCCAGGATGGCCCATTAAGTCGCTCCTAAGCTCCCATTGTGTGTGGCTGTCTAGGGGGAATACACCTATCCCAGCTTACACCCACCCCACAAATGCGATCAGAGACAGACAGCCGGCACCAAATGGCTAAAACAAGAAAATGCCACCTTTCTAAAAGTGGCATTTTCAGAATTGCAAATTCAAATCCGACTTCACCATAAGTTAGGATTTTAAATTGTGAGTGGAGAGACACCAAACTTGAAGGGGTCATCCCTTCCCATTTGGAAATTACTCATAAAATGTAATAAGCTTACTCTAATGTTATCCTATGGGAGAGATAGGACTTGCAGTAGTTATAAGAGTTTTTCACTACCAAGCCATGTAAAACTTAAAAATGCATGTTCTGCTTTTTGAATACATTGCACCCTGCCCTCTTGGCTTGTCAGAGCCTACCCTAGGAGTGATTTATATGTATTAAAAGGAAGGTTTTGGCCTGGCAAAAGGTATACATTGCCAGGTCAACATGGCAGTTAAAAACTGCACACACAGGCTCTGCAATGCCAGGCATGAGTGATGTTTAAAGAACTACTTAAGTGGGTGGCACAATCAGTGCTGAATGCCCAGTAGCAGCATTTAATATACAGACCCTGGGCAGAGGTAGTGCATATTACTAGGGACTTATAGGTAAATTAAATATGTAATTGTGGATAAGCCAATGTTGCCGCGGTTTAGAAGAAGAGCACAAGCACTTTCGCACTGGTTAAAGGTGGTAAAGTGCACAGAATCCTAAAGTCAGCAAAAACAGGAGGTCTGAAGGCAAAAAGTTAGGGGAAACCACACCAAGGATGCCAGGTCTAACATGTACTATTATAGAATTGGCAGAAATATAAATGAATTTCCATAGCTATTTCTGACAAACTTGTCATAGCACTGTGTCCCTAGCTTGCATATTTTTATTTTTTATTTTATTTATGCCCAGTGCACTTCAGTTCCTAATTTAAGATTGTTGTTGCTGGCTGGTGGGGGCCACCGAGAGCATGAAAGCGAAAACACAGAAACTGAAAAGAAGGAGGAAAAAAAGACAGATAAAATGTCACAAAGGGAGAAAATACGAACGTGCAGTAGTGCGATAAAGGGGCAAGAAGTGTATGGTTGTGGATTAGAGTGGCATGACGTGGATCTATTACTAAGTAAACTTGGTATTCAACATGTGGATATTTAATAACTCCGCCCCCGGGCTTCTGAGGATTGCTTTGGGCACCGGCACTCATTCTTTTACATATTAAGCAGACTCTGTGATGTAACATATACTAGCACGTTATGAAAACTGTCAATGCTTAGCTTTTTCTTCCCCCTTTCAATGCACACTTAGCGCTTCACCAATTTATCTCACAGGGATCTGTTACTTTGACGATGACAGTTGTGTGAGTAGTGAATGCCCAGCATTTGGCAGACTATTGATACATACACATTCAGGGCTTGAGTCGGGGTACCACGCGGGTGGACGGCGTCCCACCACTTATTTTACCGGGAGCTCGATAACTGGAGCCACACATTCACTCTGGCCTCTCTGGGGTGAGATCGGAGCCCATTCAGAACGCTGCTCACGCGCTGGCTTCTCTGATGCAATCGCATCTAAGGGGTGAGCGAGGGGAGGCAATGAGTCTGATGGAGCAAGCCACCTTTCACGACGTCACTTCCGGTCGTGACTTCAGCGTCCTCCCACTTCCTTTTTAGGACTTGTGCCCTGCACACATTGGAGGGGATGTCTTAAAATCGTTCGCATTGGGTGTGAAATTGAGTTTACTGAATAAGTGTTTCACCAACATCTCACCTTGAAGCATCACGTAGTACCCTACTGAGATAATGATGACTTCTGCTCTGGACGTGTCTGTTACCAACCCATCCACATACCTGCTTGTTTATTTGTACACACATCTTTCTTTCAAAATAAAATCTTTAAAAAAGCATAACAAATCTTGTTTCCGCTGAAGAGAAACATTTTAGACATGAACGTAGGAATATTGGCAGGTTGTTCTCGTCCGGGTGCTTTATATCTAGCCAGGTGACAGCTTTGCATTGATCGTGAGAAAACGTTGTTTCATTGGATGGAATGTTTTACATGGCAAAGATTTGTTTGAGCTTAGTCTGTGGAATCCAGTTTCTTTTAGCAAACAGTAAAGCTCCATGGCAAAGCTGCTTGAAAGGAGGAACGCACTGAATTACTTATCAGAAGAAAAATAAGCGCCTGGGAGCAGTGTCCAGGAACATATTTCAATCTGCCTTGTTTATAAGGACAATTCCTTGGTAAAGACTTTGGAACTGTCATGCAGGTTGTAGACTCTGAAAATGAGCAGCTTGATGTAATGAATAGCTTACATATGGCACCAAGGCGCAAATTTACTAAAAAGTCATGCAGGCCAGCGCATCAACTAAAGTTGCAGTGCTGCATTTAGTTAAAGTGAGTCGGTAGGGCTAAGTTATGGTGCTTTACCTCTTCCCACCTCTGCCCTGGCACACTTTAGGCTGCCAGGCACCACCTACACACCCGTGCACCATAGTGCTTTTGGTGCAAAGTAATATACTTAGACTTAGTTTAAACTTTTATAGCTTTGTGTGTGTACTGTAAATTATAGCACATACACAAAGTTAGAAAAGCTTATCACAAGCATTACGCCTGTTTTGAGGAGGCATACATTTTCGGTGCAAAACCCTCTACCTTTTTTAGTAGATAGAGCTATGCATCAAAAACAGTAGGTATTTGCATGTAACACCCAGGGGACTACCCATGGGACCATCCATGTGGCACCCTCTTAATGCAAACTAGTCCTTTGTGTTACATTATGGCTACTTTCCAGCGCAAATTTGGAAAGCAAATCCCATCTCAATACTTTGCGTTGGTTTGCCTCACTTTTTGTGACTCTGCACTGGCATAAATCCTTGATAAATCTGACCTCCAGGGGTTTATTTTTTTTTCAATGCTATTGACGAGGCACCAGGGCAATTACAGATGTAAACAGGGATGTCCAGCCGGGGTCCAGGATGGCCAGAGTCCAAGCAAGATTTTCAAAGTAGTCATTGACTCTGTGAATTGATTTTATAGAAACTCAGAGGTTGTAAAATGATGTTATGTAGATAACCTTAAAAAACGGCCATGGGTCCAGCCAGTGGCGTAGCTAGATCTTTTGAAGCCTGTGGCGGTCGGGTGTTTGACGCCATGCGACGGCCGCAGCAAAGAGCGGGGGGGGAGGGAGGTGTGGGGTATTCCGCCACCAACAAAACTCGTGACGCCCAGGGCGGACCACCCCCCCAGTTTCCCGTTGCTACTCCACTAGGTCCAGCCCTTCTAGGCCTATGTTCTACAGCTATGCTCTAAATACGATTTTTAATAATAATAGAGCATGGTCAAAATGCTTTGAAAGGCATCATTTAACACTCCTGGTCACGTGGTCTTGATTTGTAGTCATTACCACAACAGAGGGGCATTGCTGAAAGAAGTGCAGAGAGCAGTTATAGACCATTGATTATCAAGTTATCAAGAGAAAGAGTACATTTGGAATGCCTGCTCTCCGTGACGTCATCGCTGCGAAAGCCACACCACCGGAACATCTTTTCAGGGTGTAGCATTGCTTACTTTTTAGTGGTGTTTCGTTTAAATAGTGCTGTTTTAACTTTCAAAAATTAGTATTTAAGTGATTATTGGTATTTTTTTTTAAAGTCAGCGATTAATGTGTTATGCAGTATATGAACCATAAGCGTTGAACCCAAACGTATTGTTGCGTCATAAGGTTCTATATAAAACATCTTCGGAACTCGCATATATTTCGGTAAATAATATGAAATGGATTTCGTGCATAAGCGCCATACGTCACATGAAAGATGTCATCAAAATCTGAACTCTGTGGACCTCAATAGGAGGATCCTTTTTTAATTTCAATGGGCCATTAGCACTAACTAGCAGCCACATGAAAATTGTTAAATTAGCTGGAGCACCATGGAGCTGCCAGGTTTCATATGGAGATTTCAGTTGCTTTCAGCTGACATCTGTGAGCAAATTACTGGGCAAAATGAGGAATTTTGAGGGATTCAGCCATGGAATTACAGATTCCCCACAGTAATCCTCCCTTTCTATGGGTTCAAATCATAATCCTCATAATTCTGTGCCCCTGGAATTAAAATAACCCTGGCTACTGTTAACTCTGGGGGAAGGGCAACATCACCACTCCACAATCTGGGCACTCGTAGAGGTTCTGATTTTGGAAGGGGTCCATTGGATATGTTGTGAACCATACAGTGAGAGAAGGCGATAGCCTTCATCGCAATTGTCTCATGAAAACTACCAGCAGAGCTTTCTGTGACTTTACACTCAAAGTGCAGTTCACCAAATACATATAGGCAACTTATTCCAATTTCAGGGCAGTTCAGGAAATTTCCGCGGCCTAATATACATTTTGATGTAGTCCTCGGCCAGGTACCACCCACAAGAATGTATTCATGTGCTAGCCTTGCGCTTGGTGGTATTGTTTGGGGGCTGTGATGGGGCCAACGTGGGCCTGGTAGGCAATGGTGAGACACATGAGCATTGAAAATGCAGGGAGGTTGGACCAAGACCTTCCTTTGGAATAGAAGTTGGAAAGAGCCTCGAAGTAACATATCCGGTGGGATATAATGCTTGTTAGGGCCTAAGAGTGATGGATAATGAAAGACTCCTCAAAGGAACCCCCTCAACACCCATGAAGCATGGTTACAATACAAGTTGTAAAGGGCCCTTTCACCGCTCCACTGATGACTAGTATCATACATGTCAGATGGCAACCACCATCGCAGTGCTATTTTTCACGGCTGTGCCATAGGCACAGTGATGAACGCGCAGAGAGGCGCTAAAAGTCATTCACTCCCCCTTAACACAGCATACTGAATTCATACTGCTATATTTTAAATATATTTCGTTTTTCGAAGCTAGGGAAGCGATGTTGAATCAAACCCTTTGATAGGTTGCAGGTTATGCAATGCCATGTTGTGTTAGGTCCTGTGATGTCATGTTACTGAAATCCTAACGGCCTTTTAAACATGGATCCTTTAGGACACGTTTAGTGGGCGGCATAAACCAATCTGTCAAGGCCATCCGAGTTCAAATCTAGCAGGACTCCTGATGATAGAACTCACTTCAGTGCCTAAGAGACTACCGAGGGTACTCACTCCTTGTGACTGAAATCACTGCCTGGACCGAGGGAGTGATGTGTGTGTGGCTCCCTTCCAGGCGTTATTGAAGCCTACACTTCAAAGACACACATGAAGCTGACATGGAGCCTACAATTAAGTGGATGTCGAACTTCCTGCCGAGTTTATTACAACACAACGAAGTACAGACAACTGTTTTGTTTGAGAACGCAACCCGGTGATTAGAGTAAATTCATGCCTGGCACGCTGAGATGCAAACACACAAACTTGAACATTTTTATGAACGCCGCGTATTGTTCTGTACACTTTAGGTGGGTACGCGTTCATTCCTGTGGCTCTGTCATCAGGTTCAGCTTTAGCACTGGTGGCACCCAGTGCGACAGTCTTTTTTGGTGCCGCCCAATGACGTCCTTCTCACGAATCCCTCACGTCCACCCTCCAACAGTACCCCTAATCTCTCCATCGCCCCTCTCTCACGTGCATTTCATTTGTTTTATAGCGTTACTCATACTAGTATAGAGCACTTTACATCACACACACACATTATACAGAGACAGTGAATCATATGTGTGTAAATCTGTCTATAGAAAATGTTATATAAAACCATGTGGATTACAAGATGTAAGGATCACATGCCATCCATTCTAGTAGGAAGAATTTTTTAAGAGAGTTTGGTGTGAAGAAGCTCAAAAGCTTGGCTTTACTAATAAAAATGGATTACTATCCAAACGAACCCTTTTTAGCAACATTAGGATAATGAAAGACTGGGGAAAAATATAATGTTATATACATTGCATTTTGCATGCAGAGTTTTGATGACAGTTAATGGGTCACAGTGTTAAATTAAGAATTGTAACTTATGAACTTCAAGTAACAAAAGGATCTCTGTGACAAAAGCAGTAACCCACTGAGCTATCCACATAAAATACTGTTCTGTAATCTGTATGTCACATGTTGTTTGGATCAGGCATAGTAATCCTCTTTGCTAATTTATGAGGGGCAAAATTGCCAGAGACAAAAACCCTTCTCATCAGTAGTAACATTATTCACCAGAGTTATCATGACAATTGTATTGTTATCTATCACAAATGGAACTCTTCAGTGCTTTTAAACCCATAAGTCAATCCTAAACACAGCACCTGAAGATCAGCGCCAGGTGCGGCTAGTATGACCACATTTTGCTCTTATGCACCACTGGTTAATTTGTAAAGGATTAAGTGTCAATGCCCAAACCTCTGCTCAGAAGCCCATGGCCGGCGCAATTAAATGTTGGAGAGCTGAACACCAAGGCTGCGTGGTGTTGAATCCACCTCATGCCATTTTAATCCATTACCAGACACTCTCCGCCCATTTATCTTACTTATGCAGGTTACCTTTTTAGGTCTCGCTGAGTCAGCGCATGTGATGCTCTGCGAGACATTTAGTCAGTGGCTTTTGGAAATGCTTCCAAAGGCTGTTGCCGGCCACCAGCTTTCGGTTACGTGCACAAGTGCGCGCACCTCGCTCCGACTCTGCAGTCAACGCTGCTGCGCGCGCATCCCGTGCGTCATCGCGATCACTTTCAGTTTCATCGCGATGACTTTCGCTTTCACGGCCGCGCGGCGTTACTTTTACGGCCGTGCGGCCAATGCTTGTTTTTCTTTCCTTTAGGTTAGTTTTTCCCTTCACAAATTAAGCACTAGCCGGCCCTCAATTTCTTCACTAAGCTATATCCATTGATCGTTAACGTCATATTAGCTCTGTGCTTCCATACTTTCTCAGTTGTTTCCATCTCCCCCAATCACGAGGCCTGTTCCTTGAGTTTCTTGAAGTTGCAGACCTGCCCACCGCACCAGTGGAGGCAGAGCTTGCCAATGTGTACTTAACAGATTCTCTTCTCGTGGTGCCACATCAGTGTGACGTACGCTTACCGGTGACGTCAGCACTTGTGTCCTTCCAACAACTCACTTGTCTCTGGCCTGCCCTTGTGGTCAGTGTCTTTACTTCTACACGTGTGTATCCAAAAGATAATGAAGAACATGCTAATCCTTGGGCTGAGTTCCACTTTGTCTAGTACCTGATGTTTGATCCTCATCTGCTTTGCCTGTATGGTGGGGCACAGTGGGTTCAGATATCTGCCAGCTCCCAGGACTCGAGCTCGGATTTCAATTTTATCATTTATAGCCTGCTACAGATTTACTGTGTACCTCTGAATTTTTACAGTACTTTAAAGCTCTCGGAAGATGGCACGTTGGCACTATGTAAAACACCATAATGAAAACACTGGAACAAATATATAATATGGCATGGATGTAAATTATACATCACAATAGAAAACAGCATAACAAAAACGCCAAAACGCCAATAATATAAATATATAGATATAAGGAATGCTGATATAAATAGTAATAACAAGGATGGCATAGCCTGTGAAAGCCTCTGCCCTCTTGACTTCTGAGAGGTAAAATGCTGATAAGTAAAGATGCCAGGCTTAGCTCTTACAGCCTTCAGAGGTGCGGGTCCATTGGTGAGTCATACGAATGACTGACTGTTTCCCAACTCTTGAGGCCAGACCAAATCCATCGGTTTAATTTTCTCCAGAGGGGGCAATACTCCTCTCGGCAGGAGGTGGGCCCACTAGGGCGTCCTCTGGTGGTGCTGCCCGGGATCTCATTATTTTTGCCAAGTGAGCAAATATCCTGATGTGTGACATAGTAGCAGGAATGCCCCAGCCAGCGCCTGCACCTTGGGCTGACATCCAGTTCACCTCTGAACTGTCTCGAACAGTCACTCACCAACATTCTATTTCATCTCTGTGACCTAGAAGTGATCGCGGTAAAAGAAGCAACAACCTCCATCCTCAGGCTGGGCAATAGAAACACTGACTATCATGGCTGGTTCACCTCTGCCAACGCCAGAATACCCCTGCTTTGGACCAGCAGTACAAATGACGTTCAAGAGGAATCAGAAACCCTGCAACAGCAGCCATTCTCATCCAATCACAATACCCAACGTTAAATTAAAAACCACATCCCTAGTCTGCTCTCAATGGTTCTAAGGTTTATCTCTGTCTTCACCAATCCCAATGAATGAGTCAGAGGGACAAGGCCTACCACTTTTCTATTTCTGTTATCTCAATGTCTGACACCAAAGTTGAAAGCCTGTCCTCTTCAGTAGTCGAAGTACATTTTAAAAAGTAAGGGATCTGTAATGCTGCATGCAATGGGCGTGGGGTGAGTGAGCATGGAGGTGTGGGTGTGTGGTCAAAGGCATCCCTAAAAACAAAATATTCTGTAACTTTTTTCGGTGTAGATATAAAAAAACATACCGTTTAAGCGAAAATTAAATGGAAGTTATGTGAATCGGTGGGAAAATGCACAATCGTACAAAATGAAACCTCTGTTAGTAATGCATTGCACCAGAGAACCACAGAATTGAATCTTGGTTGGGGCAGTGGGAAGAAAATAGTGACTTGTGTATGTTTAGTGCTACAAGGTCCCAGTCTGTGACAGAAGCACTGTGATCATGTAAGTGATTGGTTTAAACTTGCATTACACTCTGCATGACACGCTGCTGTAAAATGTGTACAAAGGTTTAAGATAAACAAGCATTGGCATAGCCAATAGGTCTCGCCTTTGGGACCTTATAAGTGTTTAGCCATGCAACAGTTGATGTTGATGCACCAAGGAAATTGTACTGCATAACTTAATACTTATAAGGTCCCAAAGGCGAGACCTATTGGCTATGCCAATGCTTGTTCTCCTTTTGTTACAGGTTTTCAGTCTTTCACTTTCTCATCCTGTGCTTGTTTTTCACCCTCTTGGAAAATGTCTGATGAGGAAAAACATGAGTGTTGTAGCTCCCACCTCAACCACCATTTCAAATTAGGCAGTACTTTGCAAAGGCTCAAAGGGAATCTTGCACCTGTTTATGCACCTCTTTTTGAAAAAAATTTGATGTCTTCAGCGCGGTCATGTGTCTTCATTTGAGGTCCATTACCCTCTCTGTCTTTTCATCTTGATCCTTTCACTCCTTCCCGTTTTGTCTATCTCATTTACTGTAGTAAATTGTTTCTTTCCCATTTTCTATTACATTTTAATTAACAGGGTGACCCACTCTATATCTCCTAACTCAATTATCCTTTTTTAAACCGAACTCTTACATTTATTTAAATGTTAAATATTTCTGTTCCCATAACCCCTAAACTTTTAACTTACTTGTACCCTTCCCTAATGTTTTAATCAGATTTACTGTTGTTCAAGATACATATCCTATGATTTTTGTGTCCAGAGATAACATATCAAGGAAAAATATGTCAGTCCTCAGCAAATGCACTCACCTGTAGGAAGCAACTACAGCTCTTTGGGTCTGGTTCACAAAGCTAAACTTACACTTTTGTGTAAGTTTCTGATTACTTGCTATTCACAAAGGTATTTTACTAGTAGTATCTTTACCACTGCGGAGTAGCCGCACATGAAAAGTTAGGACTGTCCTATCTTTTTATGTGAGGAGACTCTGCAGTCCTAAAGATACTAACGTGTACGTTTACCTCTGTGACTCAGGTCCTTTGTTGGTAATGTGTGTTGATTGCAGCTGAGACATTTGCTTACGGTGTTTCCAATTTATTGCAATTACAGTGTTCCCAATTTAGTGCATGCACTGCACACTGTGCAATGTCTTAAAAATGGATTCTAAACAAAACAATTACCCACTACGGAACTGTTACATTTTCAATAGATGGAAAACCAAAGAACACAAACAGCTGGCCCATGTGTGACAGCAGCAGAGGTTTCAGAATGCTGGCTTCAAATGCAACCTAAGTAAGAAGGGTGTCAGAACTCACCTATTTACTCATCCATCCACCTTCACATTAGTTTCAGCAGCTAAGGCACCTGCTCCAAAGATTTGTCTGTAACCCACATGTCTCTCCTGCCTTAGCCGCACAAGGTCTGTGGGCGAATAAAGCTTATCCTAGTCTGTCTTGTTGGATCTGTTCTGCATGGAAGGGGAGTTTACACCTGCTACTGTCTGCTGAGAGAGAGAAGCTTGCTTTGCTACTGCCATGCTGCACCTGTTTTGTGGGAAGCAAAGCATTCACTGATTTGTACCTATCGTGTAATAGGGAGGTGCGTGCTGCTGCTTCCCTAGCTTAGCTATGCCTGTCTTCTGAAGGAGGGAAGCTTGCACCTTTTCTGTCCAAGGTGTACCTGTTCTATGAAGACGAGGTGCTTTCACTGCTGCTGCCCCATGGTTATGAACAAACAAAGGATATAATGAATGCATTTGAACAACATGCCCGACGAATCAGGGACTGTTTCACAATATTTGATGTAATACCCTCAGCCTTGAGGGAGGTACCTGAATCTGTAGGGGCTATCTTCAAGCGCTGATACATGTTGGAGGAAAAGAGAAGCACGGCCCATTGCTTTCCCCTCTGTTTTTAAACTTGTGGCAGGAAACCACCAGTAAAAACATTTTTATCTCAGCCACACAAACTTTTAATAGGTCTGACAACGGAAGAGCATAAGTGCAGATATAAAGGACATGATCTTACTCAAACTAGGGAAACCATATTCTAGGACGCTTCCTAGCGATAGATTTTGAACCCACTGATGAAGCATTTCACACTAGGAAGGTGAGGGCTGATCATCCTACATGAGTACTTGAATGTATGAACATTTCATAGGTTTGTTGTGTCTTCTAGGAGTTTGTATTTCTTATATGTTTATGTCTGCTTAGAGCTTACAGCAGTCCTTAAGCTCCTCTGTAGAGTGTTAGCTACCTGTGTTGTACCTGTCCTGTATGTGTGAGAGTTGTGTGATGTTCCCTGTTCTACTGCCACCGGTCCTTTACTTATCTGTTAGGTTATGGCAGGTTGCCCTTGTCACATTTTTATTGTCTTGTGAAACGGCATTAATCTTTCCACTATACAAAAAAAAAAAAAGATTGCATTGCCAGTGCTGGCTTTAATGCACAATGTAAAAGAAATCCTCACACACTATGTGAGCAGAGTTTAGTTTTGGTTTTACATGTGAAACAAGCAGTTTTTTAAATGGATTCGACAACTTTGTAAAATTATTAAACGTAGCTGACAAATGACTTTGAGTCATGTACAACACATTTCTGCCATTCCACTAATAGTACTGTGCATGTTGAGGCTTTCGAGCCCATAAATAAACTGATAAATGCAAAACTACATGCCACAAAATGTAACATGCTGTTGGCAGACCTGTGAAATGCAAAATAAAATTGTAATTCCTGACTTTCTGCCTTTGTTGATATAGGCAATCATGGGTGAACAGTTCAGTGGGTGAGAGGAGACAGGCCTTCTTTCAAATGCAAATGTAAGCATCTCACTACTAATGGGCTAACATTAACACTGCTTAGAAAACCAGCCTAGCTAAAGAGCAACAACACGATCAGTTGCTCTGTTTGTGGAGGTACAAAGAAAGAAAACACAATGTGCAGCACCCTTCTTACCGAGCCAACTAGGGTTTAGGTTGGTGTGATTTAGGTGGAGAGCTTGAACCACCACTGTGATTTGCCTGCCTTGGCGGCCATCATGGGGCAGCATGTGCTGTACATGCTGCCCCATGATGGCCGCCACTTTTATTCTGTATTTCACGCCTTTTTAAATTTCTCCTCTTCATCTATGATTTACCCCCACAATGGTGTATTCCACAATTGATGAATGGGAGATAAAAGTGTGCATCTTTGGCCACGTGCCCTGCATAGTTCTGAAGTTTGCGTTTGTTTCTTTTGACATCCATTGAGGGAATAAACTTGATTATGTGTTTAAAAAAGAACTGATGTGCAAGGCTGCTTCTTATCCGCCAAAGACCTGAAGGGCAGCCAGGCATCTGGGAGCCTTTGAAACCTTGTGCACTGCACCATCTTAGCAACTGATTTTGGTTACTCCAGCAAAGTATAACAAATCCTGAAACCTTTGCACTCCTCTTACACTTTGTATTATTCAAATGAAGATTACTACCTCAAGCCGGCCTTTGTAAAGAAAGCAGAGAGTCACTGACCAAGGACTAGCCACTAACCCATGACTCCCGCAGCTGTTTGAACAACTCCCATATTAAGATTCTACACAGGGTAAAACGGTAGCTGGATACAAATTCACTTCAGCAGAAGTCTCAGCTCCTGATTCTCAAATGTATTTGTGCACTAACATGTAACTTAATTTACTATTGGGAATATATTTTACTGTTTCACAAAATGTGAATTTTCCTACTAAATTGATTTACAATTGCAGTAAACTTTCCTACAATGGTGGAATCTTTTGGGTGAGCAGATCTGCTCACATATGTGGTCTTTTAGGCACCGCACGGTGAGGTCACTTGAAAAAGTTAGCAAACACCAACAAAGGACCTCCAGCATCCGGCTGTTACAAGTTTTTGTTTCCAGAGTGCTATTACTAGATCATTGCTACTGTTTTTCATGATGCTGGTGAATACTCTGCAGACACTTACCATCTCATTTTTGCAGGTGTAAATATGGGTAGGCGGGCTTATGAGTGTCATGGGGGTGGGATGCCAGGAGCCAGGGATGCATCCAGGGCGCGAGGAGGCTGCAGCTTGCCTTTGGGAATGTTGTCTTGTCCCACGACATGCTGGAGGGGGCAGGCCATGGCAGCGTTGTGTCTCTGCCCGCAACGTGTGCCCTCTACAGATGCTGTTTATGGAATCAAGATCTGGTGATTTAAGACCTCAGGGCTGATTTATTTGTTGGCAGAAATGGTACTCTGTTACAACAGTGACGGAGTTCCCTTTCCACCAACCTGAAGGTTCTCTCACCTCATTAAGAGTCAGGCGGACCTTCAGTGTATAGATGGCGGAGACTACTCCGCCTACACCGCATATTCACACTTCCGACGGCCCAACTAAGTAAGGGCAGATGGAGATTTAACCATGTGTTTAGATTGGGAGGACACATGGCCAGTTTTCACTGCCAGTCACCATCATGAAAAACGTGACTGAAAACGGCAGTAAAAACGTTTAAATGACCCCCACACCATAGGAGAATTGTTTTTATTTTTCCAAAAGAAAATCCTGCTTTGGGATTTTATTTTTGAAGATAAAAAAAAAAGTTGCAAGTTGATTGTACGTCTCTATCATGTTGATGGAGCAGTCTGTTAATCTTTTTTTTTTCTGTTAAACATAATTTTATTGGTTTTCAAAAGTTGCACGTTTCATACAGTGGCGTGACATTGCATAATAACTCTATCATATGACTTGTAGCATGAAATAACATCATGTCCGCTTTCCGCAGCTGTTCCCTACTCCTGCAATTGCTTACCATAGTGCTCATCTCAACAAATAATATATAACCCACACCAATAGCGTTCCCTCCCCCCTCCCCTTCTTCCTGGGTCCATACACATCTCCCGCTGTCATTTTCGGCATGTACATAATTGCTTCACACACCATACACTTTGCAAATTTCTTACTGCTTTGTACGTGTATGACCGTATCCCGGCCTCATACACTACCCTGCATGTTGTTATTAGTGGTAGTAAAGTCTACGAGCAGTCTGTTAATCTTACAATGCATTTCCAGAAACCGCTGTGACGGCAGATCCTTGAACTGTTAGAGATGTACGCAGGAGTAGAGGACTTCTATAAATATGGCAGGTGAAGTACCCACACCATGGCGGAAGAAAAGTACCCTGCGTGGGCGTCGGTAATTACTCTGTCCACCAACAATTAAATGAGCCTCTTTAGTGTTTTCAGGCCCAGAAACATTAGGCCTTTCGTAATATGGCAGTGAGGTTTCACCCCAAGGTTACCCCTATGCCATACTTGTAATGATGGCCAAAGGGTCCACTATATCTACATTCATAAAGCGTTCACTGGTCAGACATTTACTTGCATTAATGGCATGAGTAATTCTGTAAGACAGTGGGAAACAGGAGAGAATTTTCAAAAATTGGTGGAGAAAGAGGTTCTCCGGGGGTGGGAAGGGGCAGGGTAGGTCACAGTGGATAGAAATAGATTATGAAATGCAAATGTGCTACGGCTTGACATTTCTACTTGTGACAGCTGCAGATTCCCAGAAATACTCCTGGAAATCTTTGTACATTCCTAATAAGCCAAACATTTACCAAAAATGTAGACCTAATCCTACAAGAGTAATGCTTGAAAATGTTCATTTGGCAGTACAACTTGATAAAGTAGCTTTTCTAGTTCTGAGCTAAGCAGGTCCAGAGAATGTAAATGTGGAAGGTAGGCACGTTTAAAAGAGACATTAAATACATTAACAATTTTGAATCATTAAAAGAGCGTTCAATCTATGCAGGGGTTTGAATCAACAATTACTAATTAAAATGTTTCTTTCACAGGTTCGCCTGATACTTAATGTAAATTGAGTACTGTTAAATGGCTTAATAGTAACACCTGTGTATATATGCTGGCAAAAAGCAGAAGTAAGGTATGAAGTGCCATAATAAAAAATAGAAATGTTTTATTGTCAAAAGTGTATAGGAGACATGCAACCTTCAAGCATAGAGCTGTCGCAAATCTAGAGCCATTTTGTATGAAATAACACCAATATATAACACCCCATTATAATATATTCAGCATTTAAAGAAAAGCATCTAGAGTGAAAAACAAAAACTATCCAATTATTTCTGTGAAGAATTAATGCATAATTCTGTTTGAGGAAAATGAAATCTAATGTACTGAATTATCTACAAAAACCTCAAATTTATATTTGATATCTTTTTTAGTTGCATTCTAATTTTCATCTTATATGTTTGAAAAATGTTTCAGTTTCCAGTATTGCAAACAGACATTACACAATATGTGCTAGACCAGGTTAAGTGACTTTGGTGAGATTTCAGCAGGCACTGCCTTACTAAAAAGAAATAAGTTTGTTCTATTCCAACCATTCCTTACCCCTTTCTCCCACTGGTACTGTGTTTAAATATGACACAGGTGTAAGGAAGGATTATCATAGCATAACTAAAGAAATTTTTAAATGAAGCCAGTTGTTGGGACGAAAAAGTCCCATGCATGGTGTTGGAGGGCATCTCTGCCCTCAGTCCCGCATCTGCATGGACATCTGAACTCCTGGTACTGATATTTGGTTATGGGCAAACATGGATCACACATGTGCGCCATGACCTAGGCTTGCCTCATGGTATTGTAGTATTGTTAGACCAGAAAGCTCTTTGTGGTAGAGAACGTCTGCCCTTGCCAGGAGTTAAGTGAGACAAGCGCTGTGGTGGCAGCATACCTGTTTTGTGTTTTAAAGTTATCAGTAGTGGAAACAGGCCTTGTTACCTGTGTCAGGGAAGTGGTGATTACCGACCCAGTCAAGTAAAGTTCTGTAGCTGTGTACTTACCTCATCCTTGGCCTACATGATTTATTGCATGTAGCACCATGCACCATGTGATGCTTGCTTGTGCATGTTGACATATATGTGTGCGTATGGATGGTACATGACATAGAGGCGTGTTAGTTACATTCTGGAAGCCCAGGGCCTAGGAAGCCTAGTTGGAGGTGAGGACTGCAACTCACCAGACAGAAGATGTGGATGTTGACATAAATGAGGGTTGGGCTGGGAATACACACAATAGGGGAAGGGGAGAAGAGCTTACCCTGTATGCACCAAAAGTTTCTTTTAGTCAAGGAGCTGTTATTGGTCAGTGGAGCCTATGCTCACTGTTAGGTGTGAAGGTGGGTATGATAAGTTTGCCACTAAAGGACCAGAGAATTATTATGGAATGGAGGGCGCAGGCCTTTGAACCTTTGTGAGGCATAGTTCAGCCCTGTAAGATCCCCGGCTAATCCCTTGGAATGTGTGGTGGGTGAATTGGAACTGAAGATGCTCCTGCTGTGGCAGACCATCCCTTTAACAAAGGACAGGACAGAGGAGAAGCCACTCCAAAGGAGTCGACACCCACAACACAAATTTTAAAGGGCAAGACACTCAGGAGGATATTTACAAAATGTTGGAGCGCGGTGTGAGGCCAAAATTGGTAACGCTGAGCTCCAACATTTTTAAAACACAGGGATGCGCCATATTTACATAAATACGGCGCACCTATGTGTTTCCCCCAGCGCTGGCACTAATAAAACTGTGTTGTGCGAGCACAGGCACCCTTGTGCCATGTTGCAAGGGTGCCTACGATGCAGGGGCGATGGTTCATGTGCAGGAAGGGGCACCTTCCTGCACAAAAACAATCTTGAAAGGCAATGTGCTCTTTCTATGTGTGCTGCAGAATGCTGCACATATGGAAAGAGCAAAAAAAGAGGTGAAATTAATAATTTTTCCTCGTTTCACCAATCTAAGACCATGTATTCCCTGTTCTTAATTTTTGGCACTGACCCTGCCTTGTACATATGGGCAATGTCAATAGATCAATGGGTGTTGCGGCGGAATGGCCACTGCAACACCCATTGCACGCCCTTTCACGCTAAGTGAAGCATGAAAAGGGGTCTTATTTACACGGCGGCGTTAAGCCACGTTAAGTGGCTTAACGCTGCTTTGTAAATAAGGAGAAGTGGAAATCACCACCAGAACATCACTAAAAGTGATGTTCAGGTGGCAATATCCCCTTGCAAATATGCCCCTAAATGGCATCTGTGTCTGGATATGGAAAAGAGTTCCACAAGTTTTGTGATGTGCACCAGAGTGGAAAGAACATCACCAAGTCTTCTAGCTACCGTAATCAGAACTAGGATCCTAGGTCTACTATCATCCCTGCAGGGTGCGGGATACTCACCCAGGAAGACAAGACTATTTCCCCTGAGCTTGGAGAACCAGCCTTCTCCCTGCCTGGCAAGTCCGGTGGACACTATGAGGGGGAGTAGAGCACCTGGAGGAAATGAGGTCCAGAGGGGATCCTTTTGAGGGAATCCCATTGAGCGAAGTGTGAGACGTCTGGTCCAGTTGTGACTATTGCGAGAGTGCAGGTCATACACTCCGTCTTCCGGAAGTCAGTGACCTGCATATGCCAAGTGGGGGTTAGGGGCGTCACCCTTGCTGCATGATGTTCAATTCTTTTATGCAGGATGAGGCCACCATTAAATTAGGGTTGGTACCCTTGCTATGTAAAGTTGCCTCTCCTGTATACCAAGTGGGGCCACTCTGAAATATGGGGCCACCGCATGTTGCTGTGTAAAGTCAGTGACCCTTTGTGCCAGGTGAGGGTCACTGTGAATTTATGGCTATCGCTCCTGCCATGTGAAGGCAGTGATCCCCATATGTCTGGTGTACCTGTTCTATGCCAGGTGGTGGTGCCGTGTAGTCAGGTTAATCCCCCTAAAGCGTCATGTCAAAGGGACTGTTTTAGACCACCAGGCCTCCCGGTAACTTACACGTACTGAGCACAAAGCACTTCTGAAGTTGACTCTTAAGGTCAAATTCAGACTTTGTCATGTAGTGACTAGTGTGGGCCACATCAGAAAGTCACCACAATTATCAATAACCAGCCGCATCAGAAGATAAAGAGGGACTTGGAGATACTGTCCTGGAAAATGCTAGCATACCATCCGTAAGAGACTGTAGATATCATTTGTTGTATGATTTTTATAGTTTCTGTATATACTTATACTTTATATATTAAATACTACTTTTATAACAAAAGTCAATATTTGACTGGACAATCAGTTCACGCAGTTACTTTTGAGTCTTGTCCTTGGGTACCCATTAAACCTACGTCCCCTTAAGAGCTTTGGACTGATCGGCCAGTGGTACCACTGAGAGTAAAGTGCTGAAGGGCCGAGCTAGGCCCAGTGTCTCAGGACCCATAGTCGGTTGGGTACTGGGACAGCAGGAGTAAGATGCCATAAACCCCAAGGTTGGGCCCAGCAAACCCTGCTTGCCCTGTGGCCCGCTGTCAGAGGTTCTGACACCACTAAAATATACAATAGTGGAGAATCTCCAGATTCATAAACTACTGATGCTGACAAAATGAAGAGCTGGAGTCACATTTAGTTTAGGAGCATATATTTGATGGAATTCAAATATTTAACTGGGCAGTTCAACAGGTTCTTGACTTACTAAGCAAGCTATATTTGGGGTAAGTACTAAATGTCAAACAAGCATAATGCTGCCTTAAATAAACTAAAAGTTTGGGAGAATGTTAACTATGTTCTTTTTAAAGTGAATTTTAATACTGGTACGTAACGGTAACTGGACCCAAGGGATGAGTGGCTTTCAAATGGCTCAGTGCTTCTGAATGCTACGGTTGTCCCACTACAAGGATAGATACTTTGGAAGTAATTAAGCCGATCGAGAATGTTTGACCGTGTAGCCTGTAAATCCATTTTATTGATAATAATAATGTAATAGTGAGAGACTGAGGATAAGCACTTTGCATTGGAGCTATACAGGTATACCTGATTTTCAAATGGCCTTGGCATGCATGTCCCTCTACAGTGTAACAGATGAAATGTCTGTATGTACATATATGCGCCTAATCATATAACAGGAACATCTCTAGGGAGCAGTGGAACACGGTGAAGCTGTCGAAGGATGAATGATTCCGGTTTCGGGGATATTGAGGATGTGGGAGTATTGCTAAAATGTTCTTTGATAGGACTTGGCCTTGTCGTAAGTATGCCTTTAGCTATATCTCCATCTTCTGATTCTGTCCTGCAGAGATAATGCATTAAACATCATGTGGAAAGCAGCAAGAGGTTCAATAAATGTAGAAACTGTTTTTTATTAATTATAGGGAAGAGGGAGGCCTTAGCCTTGATATTAGCAGTCCCCGTCCATCCACACATTTACTATAGTTACATCTTTTATCATGTGCAGGGCTTCTCTACCTTCCTTTCTACTATGCTAGCACTATACAAATAGCTGTTTTCATATATATAATTTAGAAAAGGCACTTTACAAAAGGAGAGGCAGAAAAGGTAGGATTAAAGGGAATAGGATTTGGGGCCCCCTCTCCTCCTGGGTTGCGTCTTTTTTACAAACTGAATTCTTCTCTTGGTCCATTCTGAAAATACTGTTGTTACATTATGTTATTCTCTAGCCTATGATTTATTGATTACTGTGCGCAATGTATCACCTGATTGACCCTCTTTTTTCAAATGAAATTACGGTTTTATGTTTGGATTGTATGTACCTGCGATTACCACTGCATTTGCACTGTTTTTATCCAAAAATAAAAATATATTAAAAAATAAAATAAATAGCTGTTTTCTACATAAATGTATGCTTTGATGCAATCATGATGATGCCTTGTATACCACTTTCATGTTTCACGGTAATTCAGTCACCCACCACATGCCTTAGATTTTGTACTCATTTGGCAACTGGCTCTGGATATTTTGTGGCATTCTGTGACACTGACGCTTTTCTATTCTACCACTACCAGTAAGCTTGGTCTCTTAGGATGGGGGTGTAGTCTCCAGTCTCCTGCTTGTAGTAGTCTTTTAAACAAGCATTTCAAACGTGGTGCTGGTGTTTCCTCAAGGGTGAAACCAAATGTTAAAGTTATTTGTTACAAGCGACAATCGGATTAAATCATCTCCATCTAGGGACATCTTAAGGAGTGCTTTTGTGAATAATAAAGTGTTTACTGACACTAAACTCTATTCAGTTTTTAAGAAAATAAAGAAGTGAGTCATGTATACAAAATCTTTCCCCGTAGTTTTTGGTAATTTGTGATGAAATTCCACAATACACAAGTGGAAATACTGTTTATACACATTTTTTATCTCACCTGGGTACGGATCAAGACATACAAAGCAGTAATCGTTTTTCCATTCAAATTAATATTATAAACACATTTGCATGCACAGAAGCTAGAAAAACAAATACTAGCATACTCACAGTTAAAATTTGGCTCGATGTTTTTTCTTGCCTCAAGACTGGCAACAGTGATTTGAAATATAATGTTAAGAAGTAGGAATGAAAAACTGGAAAAACATAAGGATTTTAATAACCGTCCTGTGTGGCCTAGAAGAAAGGGAGAACAAAAAACAAATTGTAAACACATGTGAACCCAGCCATCAACTTAAGTTTAAATAATGTAGATATGGATGTTGTAATTCAAGCAAGACTTAACAGCCCATGCATAATAAATCTTTAATGAGTATTTATATTGCATACCTAAGGTGGATATTAATATACAAGTTAAGACATAATTGGATGATGATACCTGATGACGTATTATTCCCCTGATGTGGGCCTCTTTTTAGTTCCCTCCCTAGCAATGGGTGAGGACCAAATTTAGAACACATTTAGGGCCTCATTACGATGGAGGTTGGATGAGCATCCGACCGCCATCTCCTCAACAGGTCTCCAACCGACTATATGTCGGCTGTTCCACCTGCCCGACTACAATGCAACTGCTGTGCAGGTGGTCAGAAAACTGCTCTTTTCCATTCTGGCATGTCCTGCAATCCTACAGCACAAGCTGCAGTGGAAAAGAGCAGTTCACAAGCATCCATACACTGTGTAGCAGGCGCCATGTGGTGCCTGTCACATGGTGCATGGATGCTTTGGGGCACCACATGTGTCAACCTGGGCCCATAGTAGAGGCCCATGGGGGCCCTGCTAGTGGCCCCCAAAGTCCCATTCCGTCTTCCTTTACATGATGGTCAAAATCGCAATGTAAAGGTAGAGGGAAAAAGGACATTGTAATCCCTATTGGAGTACCTTCGCAGGCACCCCCGCCATTGTAGGGATTACGGTGGGACGGACACTCCATAGGGCTCCTTGAGCCGGTCGGAGGCCTGGGTCAGTCTCTCTGCCTGCTGAGGTCCAACAGACCGCATCATAATCCAGCGGTCGGACTGCTATGCTGGATGTCAGTGGGACCACCTCTGAGGCCTGTCGGTGGCGGTCTCACCGACATCATAATCGGGCCCCAAATGTTGAGTCTTTCATTGTGGACTTTCCTTTACTTGAAATAAGAAGTTTGTTAAGTAAATCAATCAGATTCATATCTGCAATAAATTAGTTGACAATAATGATCAAGAGAAATGATGAGCCAATTATTCTAAATCGATCTTGTGCATCTTTTCAAAACCACACCTTTGTTAAAATTGACAGCTTAGTTAAAACTTATATCTTTTTGAAATACAGAGCTTTGTTAACATGGAATACAAATAACTAACTTCTCATGATTGTGACCAGTAACTCATGATTCAGTGCACTGGAAGTTATCAAGTTATCTTTTAATTGAATGCATTCATTAAGTAGGATTACCAGATCATTACATACAATCAAGCACCGTGTATTGAAGCAACAGGTTTAATAAACAAATCTGTGCATTTTGACATAATTGGACAATCTCAGTGGATAAAATGTATCTGCAGAAGGAAAGCCTGAAGCTGAAAACATGGATCAGTTTGGAAGCATATGTGGACAATTTCTAACTGCTTCACAAAGTCTTGTCTCAATATAGTAAGAATGTTTAATATCAAAAGTTGTTAAAAGATGTGTGGAGCTTACTACACATAAGCGTTCTTTCCATCTCATTTTTAGTATTGGGGCACAGTTATATTTAACATTGGGGAATTAAAAAATGTTGTAAATTGTAATTAACAGTGGTCATTACCATACTCTAACATGGCACTTAATTTCCTTATGCAATTCAAAGTATATGCATTGTTTTACAGCAAACTGGGCTTTTATTAAACTTTGGTTCTAAAATGGAAGATTATATTTCTAGAAAAATAATAAAGGTAAGATTACCAAAGCCAATGGGGAATAATCAAACTAAAAATGTGCAAAGCAATAAGTATATCATCAATTTACAATTCTACTAGGATATGCAAGATTTAAAACTGTGGGATATCTTTTGGTCACCTTGTCTCAACATTCACTAGTCCATAGCATTATGTTACATTTGGATTACTCAATGCACTTTATGACCTGACCAGCTTTTGCCAACTTATAGGGTCATTTAGACACTGGCAGCAAGCCGACCAGCCCGCCTTGTTGGTGACGGGCCTAGGGTATGTCCTCCTGGCAGAGGACCATTTGTCACATTGAGAGAACCAAGCCTGCATGGTGGAGATCCCTCTACCCTAAATGTATCCGCTAGTGCTGCTGATGAACTTAAGGACAAGCTTAACACTGAGCTGACGCTACATTTTTCACCTACTTGGCATTCAGTTTTTGTATTTCACAAGCATACTCTTACTGGGGGGCAGATGGGGGCGTTTTGGGCAGCCCCCACCCTAATTAAAATTTGCCCAAAAAACTCCCTGGCGTCTAGTGGACTTTCTGCCTCCCCTGGGGGGCAGATGGGGGCATGACCCTTGCTTGTCGCGGGTACTTGGGCTTCCCACACAAGTGAGGCACCATTTTTATCGGGAGACCTGGGGGAACGCTGGGTGGTGGGATATTTGTGTGAGCCCGGTGATGCCACAACTTTCCCACACAAAAATGTGCGAAAAAGTGATTTTTTTCAGCTAAAATTGAGGTTTGCACGGGATTCTGGGTAAAGAAACGTTGGGGGATCCACGCAAGCCATACCTCCCTGGAAGCCCCCGGCTGTCTAGTTTTTAGAAATGTGTGGGTTTGGTAGGTTTCCCCAGATGGCCACCGAGCACGGGGCCAAAAACCCAGGTGACCCCCCATGCAAAATGAGGTGGTTTTAAGATAGGCAATTTTGATGTCGCCTCACTACGTTTTGGGCCCTTGCCTGTCGCGGATACTTGGGCCTTCCACACAAGTGAGGCACCATTTTTATTGGGAGACCTGGGGGAACGCTGGGTGGTGGGAAATTTGTGTGAGCCCGGTGATGCCACAACTTTCCCACACAAAAATGTGTAAAAAAGAGATTTATTCAGCTAAAATTGAGGTTTGCAGGGGATTCTGGGTAAGGAAACGTTGGGGGATCCACGCAAACCATACCTCTCTGGAAGCCCCTGAGTGTCTAGTTTTCAGAAATGTGTGGGTTTGGTAGGTTTCCCTAGATGGCCGCCGAGCACGGGGCCAAAAACCCAGGTGACCCCCCTTGCAAAACCAGGTGGTTTTGAGATAGGCAATTTTGATGTCACCTCACTACGTTTTGGGCCCTTTCCTGTCGCGGGTACTTGGGCCTCCCACACAAGTGAGGCACCATTTTTATCGGGAGACCTGGGGGAACACTGGGTGGTGGGAAATTTGTGTGAGCCCGCTGATGCCACACTTTCCCACACAAAAATATGTGAAAAAGTTATTTTTTCAGCAACAATTGAGGTTTGCAGGGAATTCTGGGTAAGGAAACGTTGGGGGATCCACGCAAGCCATACCTCCCTTGAAGCCCCCGGGTGTCTAGTTTTCAGAAATGTGTGGGTTTGGTAGGTTTCCCTAGGGGCCGGCAGAGCTAGGGTTCACAAACTAGAGCTAGGTACTTTGCCAAAAAAGGGTCCGTTTTCACTGTGAAATTGAGGTGTGACCACGTTGCGTTTTGCGCCGTTTCCTGTTGCGGGCACTAGGCCAACCTACACAAGTGAGGTACCATTTCTCTCGTAAGACTTTGGGGGACGCGGGGTCGGTGGAAATTTGTGGATCCACACAGATTCCAGAACTTTCCACCACAGAAATGTGGGGAAAATGTGTTTTTTGGGACAATTGTTCAGGTTTGCAAGGGGTTCTGGGTAACAGACCCTCGTGGGAGGCAGTCAAGTCACCTGATCCTGGATTCCCCTGGGTGTCTAGTTTTCAAAAATGTATAGGCTTGCTAGTTTTCCCTAGGTGCCGGCAGAGCTAGGGTTAAAAAACTACAGCTAGGCACTTTGCCAAAAAAGGGTCATTTTCACTGCGAAATTGAGGTGTGACCATGTTGCGTTTTGCGCCGTTTCCTGTCGTGGGCACTAGGCCGACCCACACAGGTGAGGTACCATTTTTCTCATAAGACTTTGGGGAACGCGGGGTGGGTGGAAATTTGTGGATCCACGCAGATTCTAGAACTTTCCACAACAGACATGTGGGGAAAATGTGTTTTTTTTGGACAATTCTTTAGGTTTGCAAGGGATTCTGGGTGACAGAACCTGGCCATTTTTCTCGTAAAACTTTGGGGAACGCGGGCTGGGTGGAAATTTGTGGATTTGTAATACTCCCAGACTGCTTACCACTGGATCTAGTGGTCTAGGCCTCTGCCACTTCTGGGTGCACCATGTGTAATAATCCTTAGTATCTCAAATAGTTGCCTTCATTTGGGTGGTGTTAGAAATGGGGGTCTCTAGTTGGCAAAGCTAGGGACCCTTGCTTCTACTCAGGTTAAGGGGGATACACACTCTAGATAACCTCTGCTCACCCCCTTGGTAGCTTAGCAGGAGCAGACAGACTTATCCTAAAGGCAATGTGTAAAGTATTTGTACCAACACTCACAGTAACACAGTGATAACACCACAAATGGACACCACACCGGTTTAGAAAATAAAGTATCTTTATCTAAACTTAACAAGACAAAAATGACAACAATCCAACATACAAGTATTAAGAAAAATGACTTTCAAAAGGTTTTAGCAACTGAGTCCATAGAAAACTATAGATATGGTATTTCTTGCAAAGTACCTGTTGTTGCGACTAAGTTCATGAAGCCAAACAGCCGCAGCGATGAGAAGTGTTGAAAAACAAAGAGATGCGTCGTTCCTCAGACCTTTGTGGATGCCATGCGACAGTTCCGCTGTACACAGGGCAGTGATACGTCAGGTCCGGTCTGTAGGGGGAAGCGATGCGTCAGTTCTGAGACGACTCCGATCCGTGGGTGATGCGTCAGGAAAAACCTGTGACACATGGACGATGCATGGAAATCCAGGCTGCATTGGCGAACAATGCGGCAGCGGCGAATGGTGCTGCGTTGACCTTTTCAGCCGTGATCCCTCGATGCGTTGATTTTTTAAGCTGCGACAGGCGCTGCATTGGTTTCAGCAGCGGCGCAGCGGTGCAGGGAGATTCTTCTCGCAGGACAGCGTTGCATCGGAAATCTGTCGCCAGAAGAGCGATGCATCGACTTCCTTGTTTGTGGCGTTGCTTTCCAGTTCTCAGCAGCAGAAACAACCTCCAGAGGCCCCACACAGTCTCAGGCACTCCTGGCAGGTCAGAAATCCCAGCAAGGAAGTTCAGGGAAGCTGGGGGTGAAGTCTTTGTGTTCCTGAGACTTCAAAACAGGAGGCAAGTTCTACTCAAGCCCTTGGAGACTTTCCTCAAGCAGGGGACACAGCACACAGCAAAGTCCTTCTCCTTACTTTGCCAAAAAGAGCAACTGCAGGCCAACCCCAGACACACAGCAAGGGTAGCACTTCTCCTCAGTTTCTCCAGCGCTTCTCCTCAGCAAAGGTTCCTCTTGATTCCAGAAGTAGTCTAAAGTTCATGGGTTTTAGGTCTAATACTTATACCCCAAAATGTATGTGTTCTCTTTGTGCAGAGAAGCCCTGTGCCCAGTCAAAACCAGTTCTGGGGGGAACTTTGCAAGTGCACAACAACCTCCATTGTCAGTGTGAGCCCTGGCTCCAGACACACCACAGGGGGGTGGAGCCATCATCATAGAAGGCAGACACAGCCCTATTCAGGTGCAGGTGCTACTCCTCCCACCACTCCATATGCAGATCAGGCCTATTCAGCCTAGCGCTGACTCTGGAGCCACTGCACATCCCCAGCCCCTGTCACTCCAAAGCCAGACAGTCAATATACATCCTAGCAGAAGCACACTGGATGGCTAAGCAAAAAAATGCCTACTTTCTAAAAGTGGTATTTTCAAACACTGAATGTAAAAATCACCTTTCCTAAAAGATGCATCTTTAGATTCTGAGTTCAGGCATACTAAACGTTATTTTCCTATCTGGTCCCAATGGTAAGTTATATTTATACAATGTTATAAATTAACTCCCATGCTTTCCTATGGGGACAGATAGCCTTACAATAGTGCAAAAATTAAATTGGCAGTATTTCACTATCAGGGCATGCCGCACACATCAAGGCATGTCCTACCTTTCACATACACCGCACCCTGCCCACAGGGGTAACTTGGGCCTACCTTAGGGGTGACTGACATGTAAGAAAAGGGAAGGTTAGGGCCTGGCAAGTGAGTGCACTTGCCAAGTCAACATGGCAGGTCTGAGTTGCCGTTTCAGGACTACTTATGTGGGTGGCACAATCAATGCTGCAGGCCCACTAGTAGTATTTGATTCACCAGCCCTGGCACACTCAGTGCACTCTACTAGGGGCTGACCAGTTAATCAAATATGCCAATCAGGGAGAACCAATTACAATAACAATTTACACAGGGAGCACCTGCACTTTGTCACTGATCAGCAGTGACAAAGTGCCCAAAGCATCTAAGCCAGCAATAACAAAATCCAGCACAGGATAAAAAATACCGGAGTAGAGGCAAAAAAAAGTCAGGGGAAACCACGCCAACGATTTCGGGCCCAATTCACAGAACAACCTTTCGTTTAGGAGTAGTAAAGTTAGGACTCCTAACTTTACTACTCCTAAACTGAGAAAAATCCTAACTTTAAGACTTTCGGTATTCACAGAAGGCATTTAGGAGTCCTAAAGTTATGAGTCCTAACTTTACTACTCCTAAACTGAGACAAATCCTAACTTTAAGACTTCTGGTATTCGCAGAAGGCATTGAGGAGTCCTAAAGTTAGGACTCCTAACGTCTGTGAATACCGAAATGAGTAAGTGCCTTCTGTGAATACCAAAATGAGTAAGTGCCTTCTGTGAATACCAAAATGGCAGTAAGTTTAGGATTTTGTCTTAAGTTAGTTCTGTGAATCGGGCCCGATAAATATAACAGGTGGGGTATCTCACTTCATATAGTTTTTACCCGATGGCCCAGCTAATGACCACTCAATGGCTATCTCCCCTTATAATACAGGCAATAAGTACCTACATGTTCAACTGCGTTTCATTCTGACACTCTTTGCAACACCTCCTGCTTATGTGCAGTGACATGAAGCATGACCTGTCTATACCCTGTCCTCAAACCTCACTTGCCCTATCAAACATGGCCTATTTGGGCTACTCTACAACTAACACCCTTTCACCCTCGCACTCCGAGGACCTCCAGGAACAAATGCACATTGGAGCAGCACATGGCTTCACCAGCGGTATGAAGCACTACTACATGCTTTACATACCAGGGTGCTACTTACATAACTACCCACAAACCATTTGTGCCTCGCAATGGGTTGGAAAAAGCTAAAATAATGCCGCTACAATGCTATCAGTGTTTTGAAAAGCAGCATGAAAACCTGCTTTTAAGCAATCCGTAATTTTTAAATGTTCCCTGCTTTTACATTCATCTGCTGTAATAAAAGAGCGTATACAGACACACTGAGTTCTTGGAAAACCTGTTGCGGTCAGTAGAGTCAGCAATAATGCTTAATCACAGCTGCAGCCAAGCTAAACACATCTTGGCCCACCCTCAGCACTCACCGAGCTGGGATAGAGTTAATTTGACACTTTAGTGCATCCCTTAACGGAAGGGGAAGAGACCTTTGCATTTAAGAATATTGAAATAAAAGTGTTCATGTTTTATTAGCATCCTTCTAAATGCAACAGAGTAATAAACCATTATTTAATTTGCAGTGTACGTGTAAAATATAGACGAGTTTTAAAACTGAATGAAAAGTAAGAAACAGTATAGAGCTGAAAAGAAAATACAAATTGAAATCTACAGTGATATGCATTATTTCTGCAGTAGATAAAGGGCAGGCTACATTCGTGCTTTTGACAGTAAATAAACTATAATATGTACGTTATATTATATCCACACGTGGTAGCACTGATAATACTTTTTTACTCACAAAGCCAAAATGACAGATCTTTAAAAATACCAACAATTCTACTCCCCCAGTCTTGTGGATAAATGATGACAGTAGTACAGTTTGCTTTGCCACTTAGGGCTGTTCTATGCCGCTTTTGGCAGTGAGCGCCAGTTCTGGTGTAGGAGGCCCTGTGAGGGGCAGCCAGAGAACTAATAATGTTTAAATGGGGAATGCTCCAAAGTGTTCATGATCGCTCCCACATGCTCCCCACATTTCAAATGTTACCACTTATGAAGTCATTACTAAAATATGGATTTAAGCTTCTGTTAAATCACCGTTTTCCCTTTTAAATGTTGTTAATTAATCTGTAGATGTTGCAGCGAAATATCTGGCATGAGGGATTAGCACCCAGGGTTGCTTCCATATCCTTAAAAGAATCTTTTTTAAATTTGAAGAAATGACAGAATATATTTGAAAAAATGTATACATCCAATTTCTTGTACCCTACAAATAGTCCCATAAAGTTGCCGGTGTTTCATTTGCCCTTGTGCACCTTTAATGTAAGTTTGTGTTGACAAGCGCACACAATGACAGGCTAAATTGCCATTGATTTGCTTCATTCCATTGTCAGAGTGCAAGTTATGAAGAGTGTGGTGAGGAACGTGTAGATGGTGCACCCCAGCAGTTTCTGACTTCTTCGGGCCTACGCAGCATGTCACACCAGCTTGCTCCCTATATACTAACTTTAAGTGGTTTCAAGGCTTACAGTGGGTGAATTGTTGGACAATGCGCCCGATCAATGCCAGGTGTATGACATCTTTCACTTTACTTATTAATACTACTCATAGATTTAATTTCAGCGACAGCCCCTAAATATATAATGGATAATTTCGTGAATATATGGCAGAGGGTAACACCAAGAAATACATTTGCAGAGATCCCTTGGGCCAAAACAAGGAATGAGCAATACATGGTGTTGCTTGGTTTGACAAGGTAGAGGAAATCAGCACATTGAATGCCCTAGAGTTTTACACCATTATGATCTCCAAGACAGACCATTAAGAAAATAGAGGGATGTAAGAAGCTTCCCAAGCGGTACCAGACCACGCTTAATTCAGAGCATCTTATTTAACAACATAGTCCATATAGCAAAAAAAGTTCCATGAAGAGCCACTCAGCCTATTTCATGTTCTATAGCTTCCTCTTCTCTGCAGAACGAAATAACTTGATCGTTTGGAAAACACTGTTCCACAAATCTGCGCCCTCTCTCTCTCTTTCTCTCACTCGCTCTCTCACTCCTCTCTCACTTTATGATTCAATGCAGACACAGCTACACTTACACAAAGCAAAGTGATGAGGGAAGGAAGAGCCATCAACATATGCACACAAAAGTTGGTCAGCTGTTGTTTTTCAGTCGCTGTGTAAGATTGTTGCACATTAAAATGAAGCTTCAGATGGGTTTTCCATGATCAAGGGTAATTAATTTAGCTGCTCACTGCTTTTACCAGGCGCCTTATAATATTTAATAAAACACAATGAAAAGTAATGAGGAAAGAGCTGGTAAATCCATTTGTTTAAGGTATGAGGCATTTTCCACTGGTTTCCTTCCCTACCTAAGGTACTTTCATTCTGTCTCATCATCTTTTACAGTGGCATTTGGATGGTTCGATATGAACAGGTATGCTTCATGAGCAGCACATTCACTGGGAGTGATGAGGGAATGGACGCGCTAACAGTGATATAAACCAGTTGAAAATGTTACAATGAAAGCCAGCTCCAGGAACATCTGACACAAGACATGCTGTACAAGCAGATGGAATGACCAATAGAATAAGAGTACACAACACGGCAAGTGGAAGCGGAGTATCTGATGGAATACATAAATACCTTGCAAACATAGAGCCAGTCTGTGCACCACTCAGAAAAGACATTTGCAGACGACTAGGTCCATTTTGTGCATCTTTTAATAAAGCATAATGCGGATTGCCTTTACTGTAAAAGGGCAATTTATTTCATAGCGGTGAGTTGTCGATGACCTGTGCTTAAGGCATGTGGCAGCAAACCAATTGAATGTAACTAAAATGTGTATTAAACAGTGTTTCATGCAATGCAGCACTTATTTGCAGTGTTAACATACCTTGTCAAACGTTTGTAGACATAGATTTTAGAATGAATATTTATTGGGGTTGGGATATAAACAGATGAGACCTTTAAGGAGAATGATATACCAAAGAAGCTGATCATATATTTATGATGACAGACTAAGCCTGTTGCTAAATAAATCCTACTTATTGTATGCAACCCTGTCTACGGGTATGCGTGCCGACGAGACAGAGGCATTACAATCCCACAAGCTCACTTCTCGTATGACCTATTATTGTACTTGAGGAAAGAGAGAATGTTTAATGCTGTAGGTCCATGCACCAATGTATGTACTATATATTACACACCACGCCACTATCGCAGGTCTCGCAATGCCACGGTGAAAAAAGTGTGAGTTAATTGAGCTATTCTTTGCTATTCCTTGAGCACTCTCCTGTGACACCTATCCACTTTACAGCCTTTAGGAAGACACCAAAAGCCAGTCAATTCAAAGAAACTTATGACTCATCAGCAAATTTTAGCATAAACACACCATGTCTTCAGACCTAGTCCCCTCATCGTGTACAAGTCCTGTTTGGTGACATGCTGTCGCAATATCAAATAAGTAAATTAACAAATGTATGTTGTAAGAACCTCTCTTTCTGGTAAGTGGGGGTACTGAGTGCTTAATTTGAGCCAGTGGTTTTTGGTGCTCAGCACTAAATTATTACATTTCAGTCCCTCTGATGAGTGTATGACACATGTACCTCAAATGGTCTAAGCTATGTGTGGAAAATGGGGGCAAACTAGAATTCCCAGAGGGTAACTAACTACTAATTTACAGATTCTCTTAGCTGTTTCTCTCAAAAATTGTATAGTCTCAAGAATGATTCCGAAAACACAATATTTATTAGCAGCTAATGCCTGGCTAAGGCTCTTTTGCTTTTCATGACTTCTTTAGTATAGCACTATCAATGATGATGGGCCTTGTTCATGTCGGTACAAAGGAACAATTGTGAGTTACTGTAAATGAATAGAACTACTGCTCATTTATTACTGTGGGTATTTGAGTGATGATGACCAATAAGGGACAATGAGATTTGCAAATTCCTGCCCCATACAGATTTGACACACAATTAACAGTGCTTACCTCATGGAGAAAAAAAGGACACGACCTGTGCATTGACCTTTTTGAAAGGTGTTGTATCCCAAGGTTCATGGTTTATCAACTAAGCTTTCAGTGCTAACAGCACAGTTGATTTAGAGTTTGGAGGATGGGTTACTCTGTCACAAATGTGATGAATATCCCATCTGCCTTGTTGCAAGTGCATTATTTCTAGTAAGACTTTTAATAACTTGTGTCGGAGTAATCTGTCTGTCAGACTCAAAGCAAGTCCCATAGCCCTGCCCAGAAATAACCAGATAGAAGTCATGTATTTGGAAATCTAATTCAATTAAAACATCGTCTTTCAGCCAGGTCAAGAATGAATAAGGCAGCCAAAATAAATTCATGGATGAAAAGGGCTGCTTTGAGGCATTATTATGAGTTTCAACCCCAAGTTATGTAAAAAGGTAAAGATTTTTAAACAGTTCTAGTAACATATATCATATCAGATCCAAATTTAAAGGAGCAAATTGATTACCATGTTTTTATTAAAGGCAAACTATCGTGGTCACTAGTGGTGAGATCTTCATTAGTCAACAGGAGTGACTTGAGTGTGGGCAAACAGTCTCTGGCACATACAAGTGGAAACAAATTAGAATGTGCTGATACTCGTACAGAGGCCTGCTGACACCACTGCGAATGAGTTATTTGGTCTTATTTTTCTATCTAGAATTATTTGCAAGACAATTACTGTGAAAGCACAACTCTACCATTCAAGCAAGGCTTTGAAGCCCCCAGGCTTCATGAGAGCATATGCACAGTGCATAATAAAGCAATTTCCATAGACACTACAGAAGGACACTTATTTTCACATTACCACCCATAGTTTACAGATATGAAAATCCAACATGTGTGGCTGAATAACTAGCAAAGGACTTTAATAATGTATATACTGTAGAAAAGATCACACATTTGATCCAAACTTCCATGCAGTCGGTGTCTTCAAAAGGGAAGCGTTGTCTTCAAAAGGGAAGCGTATTAGAAATGTTTGTGCATGGCTGTGGATAAGAGGTGCATTGCACAACTGGTAAAAATAATTTCATTCTTTAAGAAAAATTTCCTTCGTGTTTCTGAATTTGAACGATTCTCAGGTATTCAGAGAAATGAAAGCTACTGTTACATATGATTTTGAGCTCATAGCCTTCAATGGCTGTTAAGACTTTCCCAGAATTGGACTTCTCTACTACTTTTGCTACAGCTGGTTCAGACTTTTACTAGTTTACTCCCTTGCAAAATGAAAAACCTTTGCGGAACTCAAAGATATGGAGCAAGATCCAATGACCGACTCAGATCCCTCTATCTTATAATGACATCAAACCTTTATTTTGTTTACAAGTTTGTCATCAGTCAGCTGACCATAATTTGTGCACAATGTAGACCATTCTCCCATTGAAAAAAAGTCACATGTACCTCCCTACGAGTCCCGACATAAAGATACTACTCGTAAATGTCCTTTGTGAATTTCCAAAGTCGTAAATGTAGACGTTTGGTCTACGTTTAGACCAAACTACTAAGTTTCCTTTTGCGAATCGGGCCCTATGCTAGAGCTACATCCTTATTCAGCAGAGCTTATTGTTTTTGACCCCAAAACTAGCATTGCATAACGTAATCTGACACTGTGTCCACATGCCTACAGTGCTTTACCATACGGGCAAAGGAAATCGAAAAAACATAGGGACTGATCCACAAGGGCGTTTTTGTGTAGTTAATGTAGTATCCAATAGCAGTCTTTTACATGCTCCTACATTCCTTTGTGAATTGGTCCTAAAAAATCTAAAATGAGAACAGAGTGGAAATAATCAGACACTATGCATTTACAGGAAGGACAGAAAGAAAAAACTGCCCATGCCCTCTTTACAATTTACAAATAGAAAATCAGATGATTCAGGGATGATTCACGGAGGCATGCAAGAGTATGTAAAAGAGTATTCCTGTGGTACTATGTAGTACTACTTCCCATACACATAAATGCTTTAGTAATTTGGCTCCAAGTGTTGTTCTAGGTCAAAACCTCTAATTAGTCGTGGAAAAGAGAAAGGTGTAGTTTTCTTCAACCAGCTGTATTTAAAATAAATTAAAATTTAATTTTTTATGTGATTAGCATAAATATCATTTGGTACTGGTTTTCCCATGGTAATTTGCACTACTATTGGCAAACTATTGCATTGGTATTGAGAGAGTGGGTAAAGCAGGCATAGTGTGATTTACATGTTTGTCATTACACTCAAAGAGTGCATCATGCTTAAGTGTATATTGTTGCAGACGTTACAAACTGATCCTCTGGTATGTAGATTGATGCTGCCTCCCTGTGACTGGCCAGTTAAGTTCTGTGAATTAAGTGTGATGGATCTGTAAACAGGAAGGGGAAGATATTTAAACAGCCCTGTTATATGTTTTAGAACCAGATATTCCCTGCTACAAGTGCCTGCTTCCCTTCATTCATATTTAATGACATTACCCTATCCTCCTTGTACACATGCTTATTTTTCACCCTTGTGTTTTATCAGTTGTGTGCTCAAGATCAGTAGTGGGCAGAAGGGGTAATAGAGAGCAATCTATATTTGTCAGGAACGCAGCAGAAGTTATATCATAAACTTGAGCTGGTGCATGACATGGCAGTGCATCTGTTTTTATGTGATTTCAATGGATAATGCTAACATTAATGTAGAATTTATATTAGCTGGTTCTACAGACAACACAGCTGGAAAACAAAAAGAGCCAACCACTGCTCACTCATTTTTACTTGTACTGTATGCAGCGCATGCACTAACTCAGAGAAATTTGAGTTAAACATCTAAGGCCATATTTATGGAGGGGTTGCATTACTTTTGCACCACACAATGTGGTGCATGCACGATGCAAACCCAAAATGTGATTCATCAAGCCATGCATGGCACTTTGCATGACACTGAGTGGCTTGATAAATCCAGAGCAACGCAACGCATATCGCCCTAGGAAGGCGTTGCATGGATGTTCCCACCCAACACCCATGGATTTTGACGCTTTCCTAGATTTACCATTACTGGTAGACCTGGGAATTCACCAAAATGCTGCGCCTTACCAGGTGAGGCATAATGTGCAGAAATATCTTTATCTCCTCGTTACTTCCTCTATCTATGTGTGCTGCATTCTGCAGAAAAATGAAAAAATAAAGCAAAGAAAAAAGAGGAAACTGCCTCAGGGGATTGTTTCTGTGCCGGAAGGGGGCCCTACAAGCACAAAAACAATCCTGCATGCAACACATGCACCCTTGCACCATTGTGCAAGGGTGCCTGTGTTGGTGGTAGGCAGCCTATTGTGCGCCAGCGCTGTGAAAAGGCTAGAATTTACTGTATTGTGTCACTTTTTGATAAATCCGCACAATAGGCTTCAGAGAGTGCATTCTTTGTCACACAGGTACACTGCTGAGCCCACGCGAGAGCACCTGTTTAGGTGTTAGGCTCGATTTAACACAGGTTCATGGTACTGGTCAAACTGAGATCATTAACAACATCCATGTATATTGACCTTGATTACTTGTACTAATTAATATGGGATAATCTTCAAAATGTATCCTTCAGTCCCTAAAATGAGCCCTTACAAGTGCCCAATTTATATCAGATGTTTTACTCACAATTTCCTTCAAAAACCAATCTCTTGAATGATGGAACAAGCAAGAGGCTTTAAATGTTATATTAAAGATGGAGGGGTGAACAGCACAACTGGGCGCAACAAGAGCTATCTTCACGTTGCAAAACATTATTTCATGCATTCAATTATGATTCGTGTAGTAGATGTTATGTGTCTTTGTAAAGCGCCCTATCACCCTCGAGGGTATCCTAGATCATGGTATGTGTTTCGCATTTTTGGGCGTTCCAACATATGCATCAGACAAAACACTGTACGATGCTGAATACAGAGCACCACGTCACGCGTGTAACCGCATAATTGCAAAGGAGTGAGACGAATTAAAGCGAGGAATTCAAAACATATGAGAAAATAAATGTTTCTATATTTAAATACTCAACAGCATCAGTTTCCTTTTAAAGATTTCCTGCATGTCTGCACACATTATTGCTCCAAAAATGGCTGAGTAAAAGTAGTAATTGAGGGAGTCAGACTGGCATAACAACCAAGATGCTGACAAATATGAGGTGAAGTCCTCATATTCCCATATTTATTTGTGGGAATGTGGAATATTGTCAACAGTAAAAAAAAAACGGACACTGTTATACAGGAGTAATTTAAAATCCTACACCAAAGTGCATTCAAGTTCAGTTTTTTGCAATATCAATATCTTGTCAGACTGTACGACAGTGTTCTCACTCAAATACCAGTTCCCTACAGTACAGGCAGATTGTTTCCCATGGAGGCACAGATTCGCATCCCACATTCTCCTGCAGCAGCAGCCACGTCATGACGATTTAAGCTTTGCAAGAAATATATATTACTTCATGTAATTTATTTGCCACTTATTTTCGTCCACATGACCCTTCCTCTGCAGCAACAAAGGAAGCTTTGCTGAAACATTTGCAGTTCACAAGTTCTTGGAATTTTGTTAATTGTGTATGCTTCTGCCCCGAAAAATGAGCCCAACATCAAGATGCTCGATTAGGCCTTATTTTGAAGGTATTCAGTTGCATAACTGGTAAGCTTCAGTCACTTGACTGGCTTCCAGCAGACCGGAGGGTTACGTTTACAATCCCATGGGCCATGCAGTATGGGCCTCTGACCATGAATAACCTCAAAAGCTGGCCTCCACATCAGGCTTGGCCAGAACATTTGATCCACCACAACACAGTCCACCTGCGAGCCCCAGATCAAGAAAACCATCTTAGTGGGGGAGAATGACAGGTTGCCTGTCTCAGGGGCCAATTCACAGAACTAATCTGAGACAAAATCCTAAACTTACTACTTTTGGTATTCACAGAAGGCATTTAGTAGTAGTAGTAAAGTTAGGATTTTGTCTTAAGTTTGACTTAAGACAGACTTAAGACAAACTTAAGTCAAACTTAAGAGAGACTTAAGACAAAATCCTAACTTTACTACTACTAAATGCCTTCTGTGAATACCAAAAGTAGTAAGTTTTGGATTTTGTTTCAGAATATTTCTGTGAATCGGGCCCTCAGTCTTTTTCTCCGAACCTATCTATGCAGTCTGTAATAAAATCATACTATCAATGGCGTGAATGCTGATGTTAGACACTATTACACAATAAATACATTTTGAGAGGTCTGAAATATCCTCCTGACAATTAACACAAAAGAAGAACTCAGTCCACAACAAAGGAGACTCTATAAACGTCTTCTGCATTTTATAATTATTATAAACATATGCTCCATTCTTCACCAACAGTCAGTTTCTGAACAAGTGAGTTAAAAAATAAAAAAGAGAGTTTTGTGAGGCATTATTCATCAAACGTTGCAGTTGATAAAGTAACCACTGAGGCTAGTCTGCCATTGCATACAACTCCATTTCCAGCACCAACTTTCCCAGTTGACACTTGATATTCCAGCAGTGGACCAGCAGCAGTGTGAACTTATGTTCAATTCGGATTCTGCCTCCTAGGAGGAGGGCTGAGCAAGCAAACATTCGTGACTCAGGTTGTGTGGGCTGGTGCTTCGAATGGTCCATAATTCCTTAGACAAGGACAAAATACAAGGAGTCTGTTTTGCTTCACTGAAGCGACATATATAAGAGGCTATGTAGATAATGCTGATGTGATATCCCTCCTCTTTGTCTAGCCACATACTCATTTGTCGACCACTGTGAGGTTCACTCTTCTAGGTCCAGAAAGGTAGATGTTATTGACACAGGATGCACATGTGTAGCATTTCTAGTTTGTGGCATGTATGTGAAAGTAAGTGGACTGATTGTGTTTCATGTTTGTCATGTATATGTAAATAAAGGTACATGGGCAGAGTTTCCAGTCTGAGTTGCCTTTGTGAATCTAGGTGGATTAGTGTTTCCTGTTTGTCGTGTGGAAGAAAATCAAAGTGCACGGATAGTATTTACTGTTTGTGCTCTGCATGACAATCTAGGGGTGTGGAGCGTTCTTGTTTGTGTTGTGTATATAGCTCAAGGTGCTTTGGTAGTCTTTGGTATTCTTTTCTTTGTTAACCAAGTATTTTCATCTGTACCACACTGCACAAACTGACCACCGACATCCCTTCGGTCTGACCACTGCATTACCATGCTGGCGGTTGTACCCACAGCTGTCGGATGAAAGACCGCCGCCTCCGCCAGGATCAGAGATCGCGGTGGGGTGACGGTCGGAGCATCGTCCCAGCGTGGTGTACGCAGGCACCACCGGCGGGATTGCAATATCGCTTTCTGACAGCCTTTTTATGGCAGGAACACCGCCATGAAAAGTTTGTCAGCATGGGATATCGTGGGCCCCAAACAGTGCCCCCGTCTGTCATGGGCCACTGAAAAGTGGCCCTGGAGGCACATGTAGTGCCCCCGCTCATCTCTGTGCACTGTGAGCCATGCATGACATGGTGCATGGCACACATTGTATGGACGTGCAGGATGTTCCGTAGGGAGTCTGCATGTGCTGCGGCCCTTTATCATGGCAGCAGCATGACCATGATGAGTTATAGGGTAGTCGGGCAACCTGCATGCTTGATGGATGTCTCCTGACTGCCACAATAGCGGCCAGTGGTCCAGCCGCCCGGCATCAAAATGATGCCATAAATGTTAAAAATAAAAATAAAGTGTTGATGATTTATTAGAATGAAAACAAAATTTGCTATGTAAACATCAGTTGATATTTCTTCTAAGCTCCGAATCATTTTCCATAGGGAACAATGCAGGTTCAACATAAAGAAATCACAGTAAAATATAATAAACGAAGGATCAGCCAAGCAACTGTGGTCCCCGTTGCCATTTTTTTAAAAACATTATATATATATTTGACTAGATCCTCATGGCACTTCAGTTTTATCTCTGTGCATTTCCTGGGATCCCTGTCTTATGTTTGAACTTGTCCATGCATTCTTCGTCAATCCCCCTGGCACTTGAAATTGATCTTTGGTCTTAGAGCACTCGAGCATCCTGTAATTCCCAGAACAGAGCAGTGAATGCCGAACAATAGCTTTAGATTTAAAGATGCAATTTAAACGTGCTGCCCTGCCTACACAGAGGTAGGCTCTCCGTGTCACTGCCTGTAGTGATAGCATTATCATTCAAGTCACTGGCTCACCATTATATATGTTTACTTAGAACAGCTGCATATTCCAAATATGATATGATCCTGAGGTTTTTTCCCTGAAAGATATTCACTGTTCCTTAATGTAAGTGCAACAGATTGTGGGAGCGTTGGATTTCTTTTCCTATCAGGCACAGTGTGAAAAAACAATTCTGTGAGCTGCTACACACTGGACTTCAGTACCGCTGGAGTTAGCAGTGCCATTAAACATTAACAAGCATTGGCATAGCCAATAGGTCTCGCCTTTGGGAGCTTATAAGTGTTTAGGTAGATCTATTGGCTTTGTCAATGTTTGTAAGCTATGTTTTTGAGAAGTATTAAAATGGTTAATAAGCTGTCATTGAATTCCAAGCTTTCTTTGGCAACAGGAGAAACAATGTAACTGCATCGCAGAGGTACATAGCTGTAGAAACAAACACACACTTAAGGAAATGTATACATGTATAACAACGTAAATACATAAGAGTCAACAATAAGCGGATCTGCCAAGAACAGATATCAAACATGACTCCCTGCACAGAACATATATCAAAAGTGACTCCCTGCCCAGAACATATATCAAATGAGCTTCCTTTAGTAAGCAGTGCACATTGGAATATAAATGCACAAATTGATCGTGCATCAATGTAATTGTTAAAGAAAGCTGTGCCGCCTTGATAACGTGTTGCGATGGCCGACCGGTAAGAACCGCTGCAAAGGATTTGTGGACCAACCCTGACAAGGAACTGTGGGATAAAGGCTGAACATAGTCTGTTTCAGTCCCACAATATTAATAAAATGCCCTGAGAAAAAAATTGCAAAAATCATGTCTCAATTTGCTCAATGGTCGGCACGCATAATTGTGCCTGCCGGTTAAGCATTACATTTCTAAGCACACTCGTGAGAGATGGTATGAAAACACCCACAGGGAGGAGGAAACTGCAGAGAGTTGGCAGGGAAAAGCTAAAAACACATGGTAGGAGGGTAAACATGTATTGTGAGCACAGCAAACACGAGACAGAGAGCTGGGGTGGTGAAAAGTGAGGTCAAAGAGAATATATCTGCTATTCTCACTCCCGTCCCATATGCGGCTGGGTCTGCCTGGTGAAAGCGAGGTGCCAGACCTATCCCATGGGGCCTCGGCAGTTAGTTTTGTTGGGCTCCTGGTAACTACCTTTACACCTAAATGCCAGTTGATCTCTGGCACTGAGGAGGTCACGGGGTGGGCAGGGCGATGTTCATCACATTTCTCTACTCTTCACAAGCTATTATCTTTAAAATGCCCCTAAACGTTGCCAAAACAAATGGAAAGAGTACATAATACTGCAGGAAACCGGGAAGCTAGTAACGCACTGAGTAATTAAATCAAACTTCTTTTGGGTGACTCTGGCTGGCATCTACAGTGTTCCCAAACTGTTCATTTCTTAAAGGAACATATCAAGATTATTATATTGCTTACAATCTGAGCACTGCATGAAAAAGAAACTTCTGAACATCATCTTAAAGGCCAATGCTTAGGGAAGTTAGAACACCAAACAACTGTGAAATAAGAACTGCTTGTGTCCAGAATGGCACATTAATTAAATTTAAAAAAAACAGAGGTGGGGGAAGACATTGCCAGGGTAATAAATAGTCTTTGATTCGTAATGCCAACTCCACAGGGCCGGATCCCTAGAAAGTCTTTGCGATAATTATAAAATCCAGTTTCAACATGGATAACGACCCTATCCTACCCTTAAACACGACCAATTATTATGCACCTCTCAGAGCAAAATCCACGAAAAGCTGCTGCGCCGCAAGTGCCGACATACGTGTATAACCCAAAATGCCCCCACCACACATGGACCCAAGTGTGAAAGGACTAGCAGCCCGTCCTGACCATAGCAAGATGGCACGTTCAATAGTTGTTCAAAAAAGTATCATTTATGGGTCATCTACACCCGAAAGCACGCAGGGATGTCACGCTCACTTCTTGGTTCTTGAGAACTTTGAAGTGCCAGGCCACTAGAGCAAGAGGTCAAGGGCTATGGTGCAATGAAGAGTTTGAATGTGGCAGGCTGCGTGCAGGACAGTGTAAAGTGCAGGTCTGTGGAACAATACATCAACGATAAAACAGAACTTAAAGCGCTGGATAGTGGGTGAAATGGCTACTGTACCCCGCTTTATGCACCACATGCAGAGATCTGAAAAGGAAAGCAGGGGCATGCACGGTGCCCCGTTTTAGGTGGAGGCACTTGTGGCGCATAATAATATGATCACAAAGCAATGGCTGAAGGGGGTTGACCGGAAGTAGGGAGCTCAAGGGGCTGGGCCAGAAGCCCACTGTACTGGGTAAGGCTAAACTGTCCAGGGGTCCTGCTCTACAAACGTTTGATGCCAAACAGGAAGAAGCAGTATAACTCCTCATGTGTGTACCCACCCCGCTGGCTGTTTGCTTAAAGTCGAATTGCAAAACTCCTCCTCCTGTCGGGGCATCAGCAGCAGCTCCCTCACGTCAGTGTGTGTCAACACAAAGGCCGTATACTGAAGCTCGCGCCTCCAGGCAAAAGCAATTATTCAAAGGCAATAAGGAGGGAGACCGAGCGAGCCACAAATTATAATTGAAACAGAGCATGTAAATATCAGCTAAGACAAAGGGCTTTTGTTTTTACAGGTTTACCAGGATACAAAATAAGGTGTCACTGCCACCCTTTAACACACAAAAGAGAGCGGAGGAACCACACAGAGACCGGCAGAGGTGTGCCCGTCTCACAACAGGCTGACGCCAGCAGGGCCTTTTTGGCCTTAAGCAAACATTTCCTAAATTCAGAAAGCGACCAGTGCCAACTTGTTTTCCTGCGGTGTTACAAGAGCTGCAACTAGCGCCTTCACCTCCCGGGTCATGCTTCAGGTCGCCAGGCATACCTGATGCGACGGACCCGGACCGTAGCGTGCACGTTAAACGTCCGAGGCACAATTGTAACTGGTACCCACAGACTGTGGGGGGCGGGGGCAAGTGCAGATACAACCTACGTCTAAACTTTCCCGACATCAGCAGAATCGAAACTGAGCCAGAAAAAGATGATGTAGTGACAAGTCCAGGGTCGCGTAACTTGATAAAGTAGCTGAGCAGGTAGGAAATTCAAGCCATTCGTTGAGGGTAACTATTTACTGTAAAAGCCTTTTTCCAATCACAGAACGCATACCTCAGCTGCAATTAGGCCTAACTTCTGTTTAGAAAGTTTCCTTGTTAGCAGAGTTTAGTGACATTCTGGTAACAACTTCCAAAAAACACAAAAAAACTAAGAAAACAATATATCGTCAATGTGAGTGTGCAAACGTATCACAGGTCTTTAAAAAAGTATGCAGTAAAAACTTCTCTGAAGCATAAAAACAATAACGAAAAGGGTTCCTTCCTGTATCACAAACGGAGTGTGTAAAACAGATCACATGGCCTAGTGAAAATCTCAGGAAAGAGGAAAAAGAAAGCAAATCACCAGGTATGGCCACCGCATGTGTAAAATAAATTACAGATTGTGGTAAATACCTGTGAAAAGCATAAAAAGAAACCGGGTCTCCGGCCGCAAAAACAAGTGGTCTTCAAAATGGACACGGACAGGACGGAGAGAGTGGGCGCGTGGCTGCAAAAGTGAAAGCAGCTGCAGCGTCCACACACTTCCTGTGTGTCCGCGAGTGATGCGCTGAGTGCATGGGAGAGAGGTAAGCCAGATGGCGCCTCTGCTCGTGACTGTGCGCATAACCGCACGCTCGAGGCCACACAGAAAGCTTGTGGTCGCATTTTAAAATGCCCACTCACTAAAAGTCTCGCCAGTGCAACGCATGCGCTGGCTCAGGCGAGACCTAAAAAGGTCCACGGAAACACAGTGGACCAGTCATAAGTTACATTTTTCCGCAGCCAAAATCTCTTGGGGGAAATTGCTGTTGGGGTGAATGAGAATCGGACCCTAAATTACCAAATCCTTGGTGATTCCACATTAATCAGGGTTCAACCAAGATTTCCTGTTAATTCTTCACCCCCAGAGTTTAAGGGACCCTGGCATTTTTAACTGCAGGGCTGCAGAATAAACACCAGCCACACCAGGGCACTTGTAAGGAGGCCCACTGTCACCAATATGTTTTACTGTGCTCTATGGTTACTCTGTTTGTAGTATGTTATTTGATGGTATAATAGTCCATGTTAATGTGTATGTTGCACAATTTGCCATTAGCCAGGACTTACAGCACCCTCGGCTGTCTGAGGATACCCCGGCACCGTATTCTGTGGTTTGAATTACAGTCTCTATGGCAGTAGGAGTCTGAGTCTTCCAACCATGACATGTGGGGACATCATCTGGTTATTGGGGGCTTTATCATCACTTAAAGAGTGAATCCCAACACTTGAACAAGCTCACGATGATGGTTAGGAAGATTATTTTGCAAACATATATAGTAAAACACATACTAGTTAGTGAGAAATAACTCAAAGTGGAACACAAAAGAAATTCAGGATGGCTAGAAATACAGTAATAGCAGTATCCAGATGTGTAATCCAGTAACGTGGAGGCCAGCTTGCGAGTGCCATGGAAAGTTGATTAACCTGTCCTGACGTAACCTGCTAGCAGTGCACTATCAACAATGTCCTTAGCGTGCCACCAACCTAACCTGGCTGATGAGGGGTGTTGCCCCGCAACCGGTCCCAGGATGCTTGTTTCCAGTCCAGAGAGGACCTGGCTTGGCATTTCGGGCAGGAGTGTTCCCTTGAGGGGATGGGGTCAAAACTGATTTGCACATGATTCGGTCCAAACTGGGGAGGCGTAGAGAGCAAAAGAACAACCAGATCTCTTGACTGGGGGAACAATGTTTGATTCATTCAGCATTCCATCCATTATTTGTTGCCACAGCACTTAGTATGGGTAGCACATGGGATGGTGGTGGAGAGAAGGCCAAATCCTCGAACATAAAACGGTAGTGCATTTTTCCCCTTAGTCCTCTCCTATGCACATGTAGTTGGTCATCTCATGAAAAAGGCATTACTTAACTATGTACATCAGTTTGATGAGGGTAAGAATGTTGAAATTGCTAATTCTTCAGCTGGTGCAAAAACTTTAACAGTGTTGCTAACATATGACTCTGGGACTGAATAAAGTGCTAGAAATTATTCATTTTAGTTACACCTTCTTAGTCTACAAACTATCATGCCAAATCTAATCATGCCTGTTTCTACTTTTTGGTTAATAAACTATAATGAGGTTCTCTACGTTTGTAAATACACCTTCCTGGTAGGAAATACAGATACTGTTGCAGTAAAATGATATATGATGGTTATATTTTTAATTTAGTCTTTTTATTGCAATTATATATGGTTGCCATGTTTAGGGAGTTGTGTGTTTGCTTTCTTCCTTTGATTTAATTTTGTAGAATGTGCTTGCAATAAAAAATGAAAAAAACAACCCATGCGCTTCCCAAGGCCAGACCTATGAACTTTATTAAAACTTGTTTACAAAGGGGAGTACTGACCAGGCGTGTATCTCTTTGCGTATGTGTGGGTATGATACTGTTTGCATGTAAACTTTTGCACACTCTCTGGTTGACTACACATCTTTAAGCGCCTAGAATGGATCACAAGATGCTATACATCAATATAAACCAAATTCATATTTGCTGGATAGTCATATACATATTCAATTTGGTGATGAGTGGTTATAGATGTGTAAAACACATTTAGAACTTAAAATATATGACATTTTACAATTGTCTATAATGCAAAGCTGAAGTCATATGAAAATAATTTGGTGAAGTGAATGAATTGCAAAGAACACACTTTCTGAGGATAGTATGTGTTAGAAATGGGATTTCTGGTTGGCTAGGGCTTGCGCCTAAGCCAGGCAGAAACCACCACTCTAGTCAGGGCAAGGGAGGTAAACGCTGACGATAACCCCTGCTCATCCCCTTGGTAGCTTGGCACGAGCAGTCAGGCTTATCCCAGAGGCAATGTGTAAAGCATTTGCGCAACACACACACACACACAGCAGCAACATACTAGGCACACCAAAAAAGGAACTCCACACAAGGTTATATCAAAAATAGCCTTTGTATTATCATAAACACATTAGAATATTAATCACACAATATACACTGTGCCAATTGGCACTAGGCAGTATTTACAGGGGATTATATATACATGACAGGGCCAATTGGGCCACTGTCAGAACCATCACCAGTACACATAATAAATGTAGAACCAATAATAAATGTAGAACACAACCAGTAACTACTGGCAAAACACTGTACTCAGCATCATATTCTGCAACATAAATCATATTATGCAATCAGGATCACATTGGGCGTGAAATACATTCTTCGCCAACCTCATAAGCATAAACACATTATGCCTTAACCTCAGAAGTATAAACGCATTAGACAATAACCTCACAAGCATAAATACATTATGCAAAAGAACATAAATCACATTAGGGCCTGGCGCCCTATCAACCTCACTCAGTCCCCCTGGCCAACTGGCCTTCTTAGAGGGCTCAAATGCCCTATGTCCTAAATGTCAGGGCGGCTGCCAATGTAGCAGAATCCACAATTGCGCAATTGCGCTGGGGCAGAGGAGTGTATCTCACCATTCCTGTCTCATTCAAAAATGCCCCCAAAAGAACTGATGGCTTAAACATTGCAGCTGACACTAATTGCTGTGCAGCTGTGATGCAAAGAAGGCCAGGCACTCACTGTGCCCTCTGAACAAATATGCAAAAACATTGCAGCTGACCGCGCTGGTGCGGCACAGCTGGGAACAATGTAATGGGGCCCTGGCATGCCTGTGCCCTCAGGGCCCAACTGGGGCTCTCTAAGTAAAATTGGCCCCATGGTTGGAGCGTCCCACTACCCTGCGGGACCGCTCAGGCACCGACAATGTGCCTCAGAAAGCACCGAAGCCCCACAGGGACTTGGTGGAACAAATGGCCCCCATTGTAGGAGCGGCCCGCTCTCTGGTAGGTCCGCTCATGACAATAGGCACTATCAACGTGCCAGATAGAGCACTTACTCACCGGGCTCTCCGATGCTCTGCAGGCTCTTCTCTCGCTGCAGGACCGGCACCACAAGGTGCCGCGTCGGGGCTCGCACTCTGTGCTCCGCCCTCGCTGGGGAGGCTTCATCTTGCCTCACTTCGCCCGGTCCCCCTTCTGGGACAGGGACTTCACGGTGGAGCCTGCAAGGCTCCGGATGGCCCTAGGTAGCTGGCGGCACTTCCTCCTGGCTTCTGTGCTATATGCGGCCGGCCCCGCCTCCAGTCAGGAAGTTTGCCTGGCTTTCGGGCCAGCCGTACTGCCTTCCCCGGGTTGCGGCGGTGTTTCTTTGGCAACTGGACACGGGGTGAGCACCCGCCTGAATATAAACAACGCAGGGTGGGCACCCGCCATCAAAATAACAGCATAAGCGGGGTGGGCACCCGCAATTCGAATATTCCATAAGCGGGGTGGGCACCCGCTTGGCGGCAACTCGGGGGAATCCCTACGCCGGGGATTCCCTCTCTTCGTCATGCAGTGCAGCGCTGCCAAGCCCACACGTTCCTCTCTCCTTGGGGAATTTAAAATATAGCGCTCCCCAAGCGCTAGGAAAGTAAAAGGTGTAGCGCTCACAGGGCGCAAGGAGCCAAAGCTCCAACAGCAAAAAGTCCTTAGTGATCAAGGGGGCCCAGGGAGGCAAGCCCTCATGGCGGTTCCTCCTCGGACCCAGCAGCAATTTCCCCAGCAAGTCAGGAACAGCACACCAGCATAGAACCAACATCATGGGGTCACAGCCCCTATATTTATATTCCACAATCTCTTTGTCTGCAGTACAGGGCATGGGGGAACCAGATGCAACTGGTTCAGGGGGGAATTGGAGCACTTTGATTACCAAGCTCCTCTTCCCCTTTGTCAGGTGGGGACTAGGTGATCAGACACACCACAGGGGCAGAGCCAGCATTGTACAGGGCAGGCACAATCCTATTCAGGGATAGGGGACTACTCCTCCAACCACACACACCTCCCAGCCCCTGTCACTCACAAGTCAGACATGCAATTCACATCAGGCATGCAGACACATAGCACGCAGAAATGCCCACGTCTAAAAGTGTTATTTCTCAACTAGTCATCATAAATCTGCGCACACCATTGCACAGCATTTATTATTACCATTACATCCATACGAAACTCGACCACGCTGCTCCTCTCATCCCCGGAATTACCACTGACACACTTATCAGGAAAACCCCAATGCATTCCTATGGAAGGGCAGGCCAATCTTACCAAATGTAATCCAGAGAGCGCACGCACTTTACACTGGACCACAGTGCTAAAGTGCCCAGAGGCTTAAAACCACCAACACCATGTCAGAGAAAAGGCAAAAAGTTTAGGGATGAACCTGCCAAAAAGGGCCAAGTCCAACAGTCTGTGTGACAGCCATACCAGTCCCAAACCAATCCCTTTTTAGGTCGTTGCTGTAGACAGCACATGCACTGTCTCGAAGAGACATGCTTTATCTACTTTATGGGCTTCAGCCTGCCCATAGGCTTCCCATTTGCTGGCTACATCATTGCTCTCCTGTTCATTCTCCCATTGGTCCATGGCATTTATTTGTCATGCCTCTTCCTGTGTTTACCCCTTGTCTAGAGCAGGGGCCAAGTACACTATCCCTCCACTATCCCTCATTTTACGATCATTTTTTTAACTTCTTTTTTCTTGTTTTACAAGCCCTTCTCAGGAGCGCTGGTGTTTTCATTTGCTCGGAGCACTGTTGTTTTCTCATCCTGTCCCGCTTTTCATTAGCTGTCGCCCAGAGCGCTGCAGTTTCATTCACTCCGAGTGCCATTATTTTTCTTATCACATGCTGCGCCCCCGTGGCTGCTTGTTTTATATATAGAGCATAATCTGTTCCTCATGTTGCCCTAGCATTCCCATTGTGTACAAAACATGGAATTGACGCTCAGGGTGCTCGTCACATTTTCGATGCATTCAAAGACATTTTCAGCATTGCAAGACTGCTACACAAATCAAGTATCATTCCATTTAGTGTTTTGTGCATCTCATTACCAGTTGTTTTTCTTTTGGAAATGCAAAGGAAGTTGTTCATTGATTTATCCGGAAATCAACTTTTTAAACAGTCATAGTGAATAACTCCTAGCACACCCAAGGATCAATACTTAAATTCGCTGTCAGCATCAGCTGCTTCTGTTATTGAGCCGCAGAGCTGTCGCGTGAGCGTTGCGTCACAGGATGGAATGTCTGCCTGGATGCCTTCTGACAAGATTACCATCTGTCACTGACCTATGATGGGAGTTGTCTGCTCACCGATAACCCCACTCAGGACTTAAGAACAATGGGACTGAGGAAGAGCTGCCTTTGGGCTCCACCTTAGTAAACACCAACAGCAATCTGGCGTAAAACAACAAACAAAATTGATGAAATAATTCTCTGAAAAGTGACTAAGATCGAAATAAGATTATAGATGGTAATATAGACTGAACGGCTATAACATAATAATTTTCCTGTTTTATATATAGAGTATTACTCTGTTCCTTGTGTTGCCTTAGCATTCCCATTGTTTACAAAACATGGAATTAACACTGAGGGTGATGAAGTGATTTGGTGAGTCTCACACGTTATAGCTCAGTTGGGCAGCCAAAATTAACACTGTAGTGCCTAGGTCACCACGTTATTGCCAAGCTTCAGGTCCTTCAACACATGTGCACCTTATGAAAGGAAATATTGATTTTATAGGTTTTTTTCAATCTTATTTTTCATTCCCTTGTGAGATGAACACTAAATCTCCCCCATTCCCCCCAAAAATGCATTTACCTATTGGCTTGTTTATACACGGCAGAATTCCTCAGTGAGTTGAACGTTAGTTACTAAACAAGGAGTGAAATCAAGCCCACCAAGACCGGATCAGTACTCTTTCCTTCGGACGTAGGTAAACTGAGTGCTTCTACATTTGCTAAGTAACACCTGTTATTTCAAAACGCTTAGACACTGCAGAAGCGCTTTATGAAGGGCTATATAAAAGAAGGCAACGGTCTCTTCCTTCACACTCTAGCCTACAGCCAACGCATACTAATGAATGTGTTCAGCATTGAGCACTTCACACGAGCGGTTGTGTTTTCACTTGCTTTGAGCTCTGTTTCTGTAAGCAGGCCCGTAAATCTTGTTCTTATCTCGTCACATTTGCTGTGCATTCAAACACAGAGGTCAGATGTCAAATGCTGTTTTCTGAGGGTGCCTGTTTGTATTTCATTCTCTGACTTCAAAGCAGGTGTTTTTTTTCAAATTAATGTCCTGGTGTACCTCTTATACTGTAATTATTTCTGCGTAAGCTCTGACACTACAACAACATGCACGCACTGAGCCGCAAGCCTGTTTTTAGAGGGCTCAAGTGCGCGTCATCAGACAGCCTTTTCAAATGTCAGCATCCACTTGTGACTTCGAGTAAGTACCTCCCTGCATCCACTGGATGGGAAAGCTTTTGCATATTTGTTTTATTTGCCACTTGCATGTGGTACAATCACCACGTTGAAACTGGTTAGCTTTTTCAGATAATTATGGGCTGCTGTTTTGCGCTGATCCCTGCATGGCAATAGATATCAGCCTGGCCGCTGTACCTTCTTCACAGTCTATTAGGTGACTCTATTTGCTGCCTATCTCATCAGTCACTCGACCATTGTTTGGTTTATTCCAGCCTACAGCCAATGCATACTAATGGGTTTAGAACTTACTCAAGTGGACCCACCATGCACAACTAATTCTCTTCTGTTTGCTCTTATTTCTAGAATGTCTCACAGCTGTACTTTTAAATCTTTTTATGCTGGCCACATCATAACACTTTTGTCAAGGACTTTCAGCCATGCTGAATAGCAGCCTCACTACAACATGACTAGAGACATTTACATTGACAGCACACATAACTCTTGCATTGCTGAGACCTATTGGCTTTGCCAATGCTTGTTTGGGCTGGGAATAGATAGCTTGTAACCAAGAAACAGACACCAACACATGTACACGCATGCACGCACACATAAAAAGCACACCACACCTAACATACAGTAAGGGGCTTTTGGTTATCCCTCTTCAACCATTGACCTGTACGGGTAAGCCGCCTTCCGGCATTGCCACAAACATCTCTTGACAGTCACTGGGGTTTCTCCTGTTCTTACGACTTCAGTGATACCTTACCAAGAGGAAATGAAGCATAATCGTCTGTACACTCACTATAGGTTACCATCTATGTTTTGGCTCTATATACAAAAGTAAGACGAATAAAAGGAAAACACAATAATCTGTCTCGGTTTCTTTATGGATCTTCAGAGGAGTGTTTTGGGGGAGTTCTAGGATGGGAAAATAATTATAATAAAACCAATACCCTAAACGAGCGGTATTGCAGCTGAGCTAAATGAAAACAAAGTAAACGTTTAATTAAAAAAAATATATATATTTTGTGGAAATAATTTGGTCCCATTTTTATCTTAGAAATTAAAAGTAAAAGAAAATAAATCTGCGCTGCATTAAATGTTCAGCTGGATTGTACTTGCTGATTCAAAAGAAAAACATTGAATACAGTTTCATTTTTCATGTAGGGAGTGTGATCCCAAAGATTCTGCTTAAGTTTTTTACATAGTTCTTGGGTTGGGCCATCTCCTAGTCTGTCTGCTGTGAAGTTAAACTCAACAAAAAAGTGAAGGAAGCCCCTTTTAAGGATTTCAAGTGTCACATTTACAGTCCCTAAATTGATGTATCTTTTCACAAGATTAACATGGATAAATGCATGACCAAGCATCTGGTGATGCTCAGCTGTCAGAGGAAAATGTACAATAGAGAAAAATGAAAGCCGGCGAGGGCTCTCCGTGAGCTTCCAAACAGGCCCATGAAACACATATTGCAGTTCGAAATTTTCAACTTGCATCTCAGGAGGCCACACGTCCTGGTATGGCAAATGGACAGTATGAAGTTATGCCCCAGCATCATTTCTTAAACATTCATATACTAACTATGGCGACAGTAGATCTTTGATACAAGTGCATGATTGTGTGCCACATTTTAATTTGTGTGATTTTCATACGTTTTCCAGCTATGGATAGGATAAGAAGGGTCTGATCGTTCCATATAATGGGGTTGTGCATTACAGACTCGATTTACAAAGCTATTTGCACAGCTGCATTGTCACCAGTGCAGTGCATCCATTAGGGCGTTGGGGCGTAGCCCCCCCGCCCGCAGCGTTGCCCGCAGAGTCGGCGTCTTTGAACTTAAGTAAACTTAATCAGTTTACTTAAGTTCAAAGAAGCAGAGGGAGAACTGACAATCATGTCAGTCAGCATGACGTCGGACCGCCGGTGGGCGGTCCGGCGTCATGTTGACTGACATGATCGTCAGACGGACCAGGCAGGGGCAACAGGCAGCAGCACAAGTGCCCATGATTGGGGAAGGTGAGCGAATTTTTGCTCCGTGCCCAGTCATGCGCACTAGTGTGTGCTCTGGCTGGCGCATGCCCATTAGGAGACCGAGGGTTGAGCAAAGGCTCAAACCTCGGTCTCCTAATGGGCAGGCGGGCGAGCAGTAACCGTGCCCTAAGCCAATCCTGGCGCTGCTGGCAGTGACAGGATTGGCTGAGAGCCTGAGAGGGGCTGTACCGCTGTAGGCGCCATCGAACGGACCAGATCCGGCGCGCGGGCGCGGACGTGCTCAGGACCTCAGCAGGTAGGATAAAGATTTTTTTTACATTTATTTTAACACTCTCCCCACCCCCGCGTGTCACTATGCATCTCAATCATCACTAAAGAATACTTAATTTCAAAGTACTATATCTCACTGAAGGTTGATATTTATAGCGGGTGAAAAAAAAACGAGAATATGTATATGTGTGCGCTTCAATAATCGTGTTTCTGGCTCACCCTTCACACCACCGTCTTCGAGCCAGACCACGCCGGGCCACGCGGCCTCCATTCATAGCCAAGGAGGGTCTGGGAGGCCCAGCTTTACCTCTCGGACCCAAAGCATTCCATCTTCGCCAGCAGCCCCGCCCATCACACTGTGAGGAAGCTCCTGCACCCCCCGGGAGTGGCAATGAGTAGTGCGGTGGTGCACTGCACTTTATGTTTTAGTGTTTAAGTTATATGAGGCACTTTTCCGGTTCATAAGACATTACCATGCGAGTTAATTTAAATGAGTCGCGTCGAAGCACTAAGTCGGTCATTTTAGGTACGAGCCTATGGAAAAAGAAGGCGTGCGAAGAGCACGTGCTCTTTTTATGCGTTTATGCCTGCGTGCAATGCAAAGAGCCACTCGCCGCCCCCCCCGCGAGCCATGACTGTGGGACTGTAAGGACGAATAGGCAGCCGCAAGCTTCAGTATTTACACCTCACCACTTTCAAATGTCACCAGCCACCCCTGATTGTCACTTAGGTGTCAAAGTAGCTGCCTTTATGAATGTAAGTTGTATGTTGTTGTTCACTCAGTAATGGATGACCTCAAACTGCACTAGTGTGCTGTCATTTTACATGTGTGCAGAATTCTTCACAGTGGTGGGTTGTACCTTTTGAGCCCCCTGCAACAGGCAGCGAACAGCCACAAATTCACACGTATGGTGGTAATCACAAAGTCAGCCAGGTAACCAACAAAATATATATACCAAAAAAATAAAATGTATTAAAATAATTGATCTAGGCCTTCAGAAATTAACTAGGAACATAAACTCAATTTGGTAATCTAATAGCGACATTGTAAAAAAGATAATTTCATTAACATATATATCTATAATGATTTTTTCTCATAACATCAAATAGAACTTGTACATTTATAATTTATCTGTTATGTACAGATCGTGTCAACAGTCGTCCAGTTAAAAATCTCTGACCTATTTCTGTGGTTACATAGATATAATTCCACCTTCAACAAGACAAAAAATTGCGTGTATTGGTCATCAAATGAACAATGCCGAGATTGAGGCTACCTTGAACAAAACTACAACAAAAACACCAAAGTACAACAATTGTGTTGTCATTGCTATTTTCTATTTATTTCTTTTAAATATATAACTTCAAACGACCAACTTCTATCCACAGAGAAAACTAATCAGAAAAAAGTTAAATGTTCAGAATTTGGTGAGAGAACTCGTATTCCTATTGTTTCCCACTTTCCAAGCAGAAAAACATAGAATTGTGTGGTAATTGTGCTGCAAAGCATAGAAAACTATGGTACCCTATTTTCGCTATGGCAAGATGGATGCATGATAAACCTGCCTACTTAAAATGAAGGCCTTTGACTGAGATGAAGACAACTCTAGCACTATCCATGGCCACCTCAGTGACTCATTTATGGCTTGGACTGACCTCATCTACCCACACTCATGTAACCGTCACTCAGGCCATTACGACTTTCCTCTCTGGAAGGAATTGTTTAATGCATTCTTGTCTTATCTAATCTAGAGTCAGGCAGGTATTTCTCCAGTTCTATGTAAAGTGCGCTTCCAGAAAGCAGATCTTTGCTGCATAAATCCTCCCTCTACAAATAATTTAAATTAATTTACATAGCACTTACTACTCCTGAAGAGGTATTGAAGCACTTTTTTGGTGAGTAGCATGCTACTTTGGAATCCTAAAGAAACACAAAATAAAGTTTGTCTTTCCTTTTAAGGCCAAAGCCTACCAGACAGCAGAGTTGTCTGGTTTGTTAAAGACATCGTGGGGAAGGTCAGAAAGGTGACCTAGGAATACATTCCGCCCATTGCTTGCCATTGGCTTTGCAGTTTGTAGCTCACATTTTCTGGCTTTCTATTTGCTGGTTTTATTTGCTCTAGGCTGTCCAGCTTGAGTTCATCCCTGCTGTCGCCCAAACCTTGTTTAATGTATTCTTCCATTAACTCGCTTTCTGTAAATAGGCCTTTAAATCTTTTTCTTATCTTGCCACATTTGCTGTGCATTCAAAGAAAGAGGTCAAAGTGAGAGACGTTAAATGATAATCCTGCTGAGTACCCATGTAAGAGAAGAGGATGAAGAACGGTTTTTTTTCCTAGCACACATCAACAAAAATGAACTGTGCTGAAGCTTAGAGAATATCAGAATTAGTACAAATGAAGCACATTTGTTTTGTAATTCCGAAGCGTGGCGGAAACAAATATTTGAATATTTGAATATGATCAAAACACATCAATACACTAGGTGATGACATTTGCACACATTATTGCTTGTGCAGTAAAACCATATTTTGGTGCAGATGTAATGATCATTTCAATTGAAAATGTGTTTCTCTGTCATGGCAGTGCACTACCAAAGCATGCATACTCCACACTTCGCCACTCCACTCCAGTCCACTCCACTCCACTCTATGGCCTTCCACTCTATGCCATACCACTGTATTCTACGGCACAACACTCCGCCCTATCTAATGCCACTCCACTCTACATCCCTCCATCCTAAGACAGTCTATGACATGCCATGCCATTTTGCTTCGCGACACTCTATGCTACTCACTGCATCACACAACACACCACTCCAGTCTATTCGCCTCCTTCCCTCACCACTTACCCCACTCCACTCTACCACCCTTCAATCTACCTTAAACCACTCCAATCCATCCCACTGCACTCCACTCCACTCCAATGTACCCTCAATCTACTCCACCCCACTTTGCCAAAATCTACTCCAATCCACTCCAATGTGCCCCACTCCACTCCACCTAGTCTGCCCCACTGCAATCTATCCACTCCGCTCCAATCTAGTCCACTCCAATTAAGCCACCCACTCCACTCCACCCCAATGTACCCCACCCCATTCAAATCTACCCAACTTCAATCTACCCCACTCCAACCCAAACTACCCCACTCAACTCTATTCTACCCGAATCCGCTCCACTATGATCCAATCTACCCCACTTTACTACAATCTACCCCACTCCACTCTACAGCAATCTACCTCACTCCACTCAAGTCTACACCACTCTACACCACTCACTCCAGTCTACATCACTCCACTCAATCTAACCCAATCAACCCCACCCCACTCTAATCTACCTCACTCCATCCCCATCTACTGCACTCCTCTAAGATCTTTCCCATGCTGCTCCAATCTACCACAGTTTACCCCACGCCAATCGGCTCCAATCAACCCCACTCCACTGTACTCCAATCTACTCCAGTCCAATTTACCCCACTCCTTTCCAATTTGTTCCACTCCAAACTCCACTGCAATCTGTACAACGTCTCTCCACTCTAATGTACCCCACTCCATCACAATGTACCCCACTCAAATCTATCAAAATCTAACCCTTTCCAATCTATCATACTCTACCATACATCACTACAATTTACCAGACTCCAATTCACCCAATCTACCCCACTACATCCTACCATACTCCACTCTGCCCAAATCTACCCCAATCCATTTCACTGCAATCTACCCCACAGCAATCTACTCCACTCAAGTCTACCCCAATCTACGCCACTCTACCCCACTCCAATCTACCTCAATCCACCCCACTCCATTCTACCCCACTCTACCCCATTCCACTCATTGCCAATCTACCAGAAACCAATCTACCCCAATATGCCCTATTCCACTCTACATCAATCTACCCCACTTCATCTACTTTACACCACCCCACTCCACGCCTCTAACTTTTAGCATTGCTGAACAGCAGCCACACTGGTATACAACACAGCCAATAGCTTTCACATAGGCAAGACCTACTGGCTTTGCCAATGCTTGTATACTTAGATATTTCTTTTGGGACATAAATTAGTATGAGTAAACCCACTCTGGCAAACAAAACTATGCCTTTTTTGTGCAGCGCAGAGAGGGAGGCTTGGGTGAAACATTAAAATAACTTGTAAACACTACGCATCTTAAATTTGATTAAAATAGAGGAGACACATTAGCAAGTGATTTGCAACTCTGCTGTTTTAACAATTTCCTAAGTCAGCTTTCGAAGACGACCTTTGAGGTTGGTTAATTTTTTTCACTAACAGACCAAATCCCTTTAATTTTGATGTATATGAAGGCATACATTTTGCCTGTCCAATAAAAGCCAAGCATTTTCAAAAAGCTGGCATGACGTGTTTTGAGGAGAAAAGTTACGGGCTTTGTTTAGAATTTGGCAGAAGTGATGCTCGGTCACACCTTGATAGATATACTGTCTGCCATACTACAAGTGCTACAGACTACAATGCAATTGAAATACGGTGGACTGGACATTTGCCATGTTGGCCATGAATTACCCCATCCACTAAACTCTAGATAAGGCTATAAGTCTGCTTTCTTTTGGTACAGTTCGGGTGTCTTTTATTATTCCTAAAAACACCCACCAGCTAAGCTTTACTATCTATCTTGGCTGACACAGAAATATAAACAAGCCAAGTCAGCAGTGGCAGCTCCTCGAGGGAGTGCTGCGGGGTGGTGGGGCGGGGGAGGGGCAGGGTGGAGGGTAGTAAACTCCGGAATACAGCCGAACGGAGTTGAGTAAATAAATAAATAAATAAAACGAATTACATTGCACGCGTTGCAACGCCAAATCGGTGATGCAGCGCGCAATGTCATTCGTTTTATTTATTTATTTATTTACTCAACTCCGGTTCGGCTGTATCCCGGAGTTTACTACGCCCCCCCCCCCCCACCCCCGCAGCACTCCCTCGAGGAGCCACCACTGCAAGTCAGACACGTTACACAAAATTTCTATTTACCTTTTCTTGGCAATACACACCCTTTCCTGAACCAATGTGCTTCAGCTATCACTGTGATAAGTCAACGAAAAAAGAAGGTGTATCAAAATTCTTCCGCACATGACTTTTACTGTGTCACTCCCTCATATGTCCTCTCTACGCCAGATTCAAGGATTCTATTGGGTAATACTCACTGTCAGCCCCTCCTCACGCACAGGTCCTGATTAGGAGGGTCACGGTTCTGTCGCGGTGGTAAATCTGCACATAACCGTGCGGTAACACCACACCAGTACCATGCAATTACAAGTTAAAACCCATGGAATGGCGTAGTACCATGTCAGAGTAGAATAACCGGCTCAAAACCACACAGAATGCCCAATTCCTTGTGGTTTAATGCATACATTTACCAGCTGCTCTGAGCAGGTGATACATGTATGCTGGGGCTGTGTGTGGGATGGGGCTGCAGAGAGGTATGCTCCTCCTGCTATAAAAAAAATTAGGAAAGAAGCTTGACTGCTACTACCGCCAAAGCTTCATGGGATTACCATGTGATTACCACCCAGTAAAATCATGTCCGTGGTTCCAACACCAGGGAAAACTTGCTGTGGGTTACTGACTCACTCAGATTCATGTGGAACAGAATTCCATACAGTAACTTTGCTCCTCCTGACCCGTAGTAAGGGTAAAATGTGCTAATTCTGTTCTGAAAAGGCACATAAATGGCCAATAATTAATGGGTAATGCTGAGACATTGCACTGAATATTCCTTGTGCCCTTAAACATGTGAGTATCGCGTATAACAACTGCAAAGCAACATTACTCTGGCATGCATCTTCCAACCTTCTTAAAACCATCATGGGACCAGCCACTCCTTCAACGGGAGCACGATTCTTGTACCCGTGGATAGGATCTCACTAGACTGCTCTCAATCGGCGCCATGAGCTCTGAGGGTGATGTCCAAGGCCCTAAACAGCGGAAACACCAGTGCCGCTGCTGCCCAAAATCATCACGATGGGGCGGTGAAAAACATGTCAATTAAATAAATAAACAACCACAGCTTTTCAGTTCCATTTTTCAACCTGTTTAACCATCACTGAGAGCTTCGGTGTAACCAAAGGCACATTCTGGGACAGAATAGTGCAGCCTGTCAGCCCTGTCACCACTCCACCTGTTAGTGCTTTGCAGTCATAGCTGTGGCTCATATATCTGTGAAGTTTTGCAGTGACAGCTGATGTATAGGGTCCAGGGTTGGATTGGGATATAAAAACAGGCCCATGCACCCTAAAAAAAGTAGTGGCCAACATTTTCGGATTGCACGGCTTCAGTGTTTTAAGTATTTTGAAAAAAAGGAGGGTGTTTCTCTAAAAGCGAAATTTTTTGACAGCTTCCCTGAGATTTAAAAAAAAAACATGTTGCCAGGACTCTTTGTGCATGGATTAGTTCACAATGGTGAACCACACCTAAAAATAAGTAAGGCCACTCCTGCTGAAACCCTGCTTAATCTGCATGCATTAAAGGGCCGGCCCAGCGAGAGACTGGTTATGACAATTCTACCCTGTTAGTAAAAGGAAGGTAATAGATGCCCAACTGCCCTGGAAAGGGCAATCAGGCCCCCAGTGGGCTGCTGGCGGCATCTGATCATCACAGACACGGCCTAAATCGGCCACCACGCTGCCAAAAAAGAGCCCACTGGTGCAACTCAGACACCAGCCCATCGCCCATTGTCTAAGTTCTCTCCTCACCACTCCGACCCTGATAGGGTCGGTAGCAGTTTGCACAATGTTAGTCTTTGCCCAGCAGCACTAACTGTCCGAGATCAGTTTTTACTTGGAAATGTCACTCTGGGGTTGATAGACCAGAACGAAGTAGCAAAAACTTAAAGAGGGTGATTTTGAAAGGAGCTGCCTGTGCACCTCATCCACCACAGCAGGTCCAAGTCTCGAAACCGTCAAGTATTCTTGTCCCAAGAAGCCGCCCGGTGAAAAATCCACCATAATATTTATCATCTACCCCAGAGACGCAAAGGTAGAAAAGAAGTTATTCACTGTTTTTTTAAATTCACTTTATTTGCTGTTTATTGAAGCATGGGATTCCGTTTAAACTTGAGTGAGGTGGGAGTAATTTGTTAAAAAAAAATACCCAATACCCCCTCGCATCCTTAAATCAGTTACAGCGAATATTGCTACATGATTCTTTAAATAAATGCTCTAAAAGCAGAACATAAGCCTTTGTCCTTTGTTGAAAGTTGTGCTTTTATAACATCCGTACGTATAAAACACATTCACCTATGGCGCCAAATAACAGATGTTTATTATTAACCAACTAAATGATAGTCTCATTATTGGTCTCGGAAGGATGAAGGGCTGAGAGGACCTGCCAGGATGCGAAGGTGTGGCTATGAGGTCAAATGCATGTTCCTAAAGGAGATGCATTAGCCAATGAGCGAGTCCCAGCTTTATAGGAAAACGATTTAAAACGAACTATAAAAGCGTAGCAGGTCTTTCATTACATTCTTTACCGATCCCTTTCCTATGTAACAAGACTGTCAAGCTAATCCTTTTTTATTTCTAATAAAACATAATAGTAAGGGCATACATTCAGAGATGGTACAAGTGGTACCCAAAGCTGTGCTTGTACATGTTACTGCGAACTGTACCTGGTGACTGCTTCAGGGGAGCATCCTTCCTCACAGGACATTCCTCCTCCTCCAAGACCTGCGTGAATTCCCATTGCAGCACAACTCCAAACAAGGCCGAGGTACCAGTCCTCAGCTTTGCTTATGATAATTGTTTTTCATCAGGTTTGTCATTATTCTTAATAAAACATGTTTTTATAATCCCCAACTTGAAGAAGTACTTAAACCCCTGTGAATATGTTTTATATTGTATTTAATGTCAGTGTCACTCAATTTTGTTTTGCTCTGTGCTTTTAGAATAGTTATTATATAGTAGTTATGTTTATTCTAGATTTATATGGTTGTCATTTTTTCTTTTCTCTTCTTTCCTCCTTAAACCTCGCTTATTTATTGACAAAATTTTGTATAACTTGCTTTTATCTTGTATTTTATTATATTGTGATTTTCTATTAATAAATACAATCTTTTCTTCAACTTAAAAAGGTTTGTCATTATTCGTAACTCTGCAGAAGAAAAAGCAGACTACTTACTTTTTAGGTCTCGCCTGAGACAGCGCTTTAGCGCTGCTCTGGCGAGACTTATAGTAAGCACTTTTGGAAGTGCAAACGAGTGCTTTCAGGCCGCCAACTACTGTGCATGTGTGCCGGGCGCGCGCACCATTTGGCAGCCTGAAAGCACTCGTCTTTCACTTTCGCCTGTCACACAGCCGATCACTTACATTTCGAGGGCGCTTTGATGTTTTCAGTGAGCCGCGCGGCCACTGAGGACATCAAAGCGCCCGTGAACACCATTTGCCACCCCCACCTCTTCAGCCAACTTACTCGCCATGTCTGCTCTGGATTCTTGTGCCTCTTTTTGTAACTCAGGAGCAGTAACATTGTCGTGGTGTCACTAGGGCTTCAAGTGGATGCTTTTTCAATATTATATACAAGCCACAGTTACTGCTAATTTATCTTATGCAACTAACAACGATTGACAAAGCCAATAGTCCTAACTTGTTGTAGGTATCGTGTTACGTGTTGTGTGTAGCTGTAAACACGTAGCTACAGCCGCCCACCTAGTGCTTAATTTGTAACAAATAAGTGCTGGTGTTTTAATGAGGCAGAAGCTTTACACTTTATACTTTTTTTTAATTTTGCGTAACACAGAGGACATCAACTGAAATTTAATAGTGGCTTGGCTACAGCCACTTTCCCAGTGCTTAATTTGTAACAGAAGAGGTGCCGGGGCTCTGATTAGGTGGCAACTTTACACAGCATGTTGTTTTGTTTAGCCTGCCTAACACAGAGCACACAAACCGGAAAAATGGGGAGGGGATGTTCTTTAAAGGCCACTACTGCTAACTTACGAGTTTTGAAACCAGGTTTTAATGTCTGAATATGCTTAATAGCCTGTGATTGTGGACAAATTAGTTGATATTTCTATAGACACAAACATAAATATGACCTAAAGTGGAGCTACGTTATTATTTTATTTGTGTGTAGCTGCAAACACGTAGCTACAGCCACCCTCCTAGTGCTTAATTTGTAACAAAGGAAGTGCCGGTGTTTTGATGAGGCAGCAGCTTTACACTGTATATGTCTTTATTTAGTTTGCGTAACACAGAGCATATAAACTAAAATTCAATAGTGTCTTGGCTACAGCCACTTTCCTATGCTTGTTCTAGAATGCACCCGTTAACTGAAAGCCCTGATGTCCTAAGTCGTGTCCTGCTGACAGGGAGCGCTCTGATACACCTTTTAGCCTCACCCCTGACAACTCTTCATAGAAATTCAGGCCACTCCCAACTGTACTCAGAGGAGCAACTAGAGCCAAATTTCGGGCAGGGGGGGCGGGAGGGGGGGCTACTAAAAAATTCAGGGAAGGGGCTAATTCTCTCAGCAATACGCAGAGTGGCGATGCTGGGGCTCTAAGAAGGGGTGAACACAACAAAGCCTCGTTAGCAAGTAAATGGTCTTTTAAAGACCTGTGAAGTACTCGGGTGTGGCTGTTCGTGTCCAGGAAGGTGTCTCAGCCGGGCTGACACACACAAAGGGAGGGGGGGGGGGCTTAAGCCCTTTGAGCCCAATGGGCGTTGCGCGCCTGACTGTACTCCCACCTTTTACTCTTCTCAACTGTTCATGGCTCAGTTCCTGTCTCCCTTCTGGGTTCCCTAGCCTCGCTCCATCTTCCTCTCCCTATTCATTGTCTTTCCTTTTGTGCCATATGTTCACTAAGACGCCTAACATTTACGCTGCATGTGTGCGCTATAATAAAAGATTAATTACATTTTCTCTAAATTATGTTATGCGGGTATTTATAAGCGTTTGTTTACCAATTTCCTTGGCGCAATCAAGGAGCACCACAACAGATAAAGGAAAAGAAATAAAATATAAATCATGTATTATGATCTTGAAAGATTTGCGGAGCAAAAGTAATTAAGGGACGGGTCGTAGATGGCTTGAAGTGTGCTCATGTCCCCTCTGCCACCTTCGAGAATGCTCAGTCGCCAAAAGGTATGGTCTAGGTTTTCTGAGCTGTCCTATATGGACTGTCCACGGCGACTGTTACAGATAGCTCAAAGAAGAAAATGGACAGCTCGACTTATTTAAAGTAGGAAACTCTAACCTTTACTGTACACTTCCCAGTGTCCCTTCCATAAAGTGAGGACGCCAAGGGTGTGGAAACAAAGACTGCAATAAGCCTTTTTTAGGTCTCGCTGAGACAGCGAAAGCTGTCTCTTTGAGACATTTTGTAAGTGGGCTTTCAAAAGTGCTACCCACGTGGTTTTGCTGGCCTAAGGCTTGAGTGCACGATGGCGTGCACGTGCACAGCTGCTCCTCTGCTCCTTGCATTCCCCCCTCCCTTCTCACCCAGCCCTTTGATGCTCTGCTCGATTACTTTCACTTTAGCCGCTTTGACCCCTGCATTCCCCCCTCCCTTCTCACCCAGCCCTTTGATGCTCTGCTCGATTACTTTCACTTTCGCCGCTTTGATGTTTGATCGCAAACGCGATCACTTCCGATTGGCATAGCCTGTACTTGTTCTCTTTGTCCTCACATATGCTCTTCCCTCTATGTTTTTCTCTCTGGTCTCACATGTGCTATTCCCTCTGTATTTTCACTCTGCCCTCACATGTGCTTTTCCCTCTCCATTTTTCTCTCTTTCCTCACACATGCTATTCCCTCTGTATTTGTCTCTCTTCCCTCACATGTACTCTTCCCTCTGCATTTTTTCTCTATGCTCTCACATGTGCTCTTCGCTCTGTATTTTTTTCTCTGCCCTCGCATGTGTTCTTCTCTCTATATTTTTCTCTCTGCTCTCACATGCTCTCTTCCCTCTGTGTTTTTATCTCCGGTCTAACATGGGCCCTACCCTCTGTATTTTTCGCTTTGCTCTCACATGAGCTCTTCCCTCTCTATTTTTCTCTTCTCCCTCACATGGACTCTTCCCTCTCTATTTTTCTCTCTGCCCTCATGTGCTTTTCCCTCTGTATTTTTCTCTCTGCCCTCACATACTCTTCCCTGTATGTTTTCCTCTTTGCCCTCAAGTGCACTCTTCCCTCTGATCACATGCATACACAACTATGCACACATACAAACACACACATTCATTTACACACACATATAAACATATACAAACACACACAGACATGCATAAACATATGCATATACATGCACACCAACCCCACATACACATATAAACAAGCACGCACACCAACATACTCAAACACATATACATACACACAAACATGCATACACAGACATAGGTATACACACAAACATATGTGTACACATCCATGAAGACAAATGAACACAATGACACACCTATACTTGCACACCAACACACACATGCATACACAAACATATACACATACAAACACACACATGCATACACACACAGATATATACATATAGACACACACACTATGCACACACATGCATCTCCGGTACTGTCTCAGGGGAAGAGTCGGTGTCAGCTGTCTCCTAGAGGGAGATCTTGCATGAGACAGTAAGACTCAGAGACATGTGGCGGTGGGTAGAGACAGACATGCCTCCCTTTAATTGTGTTGTTGCAAGATGGTGACTATCTTCTGCCACTGGTGCATTCAGATAAGCGGCAGGAAGTTCGTCGGACACATGCACTGGTTTCAATTTCAAGAAAGTGGGGTGAACGTTTCACAGATCGGGAGTGTGCGTCAACACGTGTTTCTCCTTCACGGCAAGGCCAACCAGTACGTTTTGTTTAACCGTGTGGTCATGAATCCTTTAATTGCATAAGTGAGCGGGTATGGATGTAAACAAAAATGTAACACTAATACCACATTTTCTGTCACTCTTGTGAACAGGTTTGCTGTGAATGTATGAATGAGAATGGCGTTTTAGAATACGTTGCATGGAAAAGGGTCAACATGGTGTATACGTGTTTTTTGGTATTTTTTTATTTATTTTTTATTAATTTTTTATTGCATGGTTAACGTCATGATATACCGGATTCGGATGCTTCATTGCAGATCAGTTGTTTGGCCCGTGGTTATTTACGAGTTTGGAAAATACTTTTGTACTGTTTCGATTCTTTTTGTCTCTGCCCTATCTCTTGGCTGCGTCCTTACTCTCTCCCATCTTCTCTCTCCACCTCTTTGCTACATGTTCTCTCGTAATGTTTTCATTTTCCCCAACTCTCCTCTTTACTCTCTCTAATTCTTTTTTTGCTCCTTTTCTGTCTCTGTCCCTTCTCTCCTCTTTCTCTCCCCACCTGTCCCTTCTCTAACCCCACTCCTCTTCCTCTGCCCGCCCCCCCATCCCTCTCTCTCGCAGTACTGCAGCATAGGCAGCACCAGGTCTCTGATGCCTTCTCAGTGTTGGCCCTGGGGGTGGAAGAGGTAAGTCAGCCCCCCAAGTGAATCCCATTATCAACAGATAGTGAACCTCTATTTACCAACAAGTACGGCGCGGTCTCGGTTGACGGCTGATGCGAACAGTGATCTGCTCTCGGCCCTGACAGGGCCTGTGGGGTGGGGGCGTTACCTTACACTAGGAGAGGAAGTAAAAGTGATATCCTCCCCCCCCCACTCCACCACTGTCTCTCCTCACCCTCCACCTCTCTCTCCTCCACTTCTGATTCCCTTCCAACTCGGTCTCTCCTTACCCTCCACCTCGGTCTCTCCTTACCCTCCACCTCGGTCTCTCCTTACCCTCCACCTCGGTCTCTCCTCACCCTCCACCTCGGTCTCTCCTCACTCTCCACCTCCGTCTCTCCTCACCCTCCACCTCCGTCTCTCCTCACCCTCCACCTCCGTCTCTCCTCACCCTCCACCTTGGTCTCTCCTCACCCTCCACCTCCATCTCTCCACACCCTCCAACTCTGTTTCTCCTCACCCTCCACCTCACCCTCCACGTGTCTCTCCTCACACTCCACCTCACCCTCCTCACCCTCCACGTGTCTCTCCTCACCCTCCACGTCTCTCCTCACCCTCCACGTGTCTCTCCTCACCCTCCACACATGTCTCTCCTCACCCTCCATGTGTCTCTCCTCACCCTCCACACGTCTCTCCTCACCCTCCACACGTCTCTCCTCACCCTCCACACGTGTCTCTACTCACCCTCCACACGTGTCTCTACTCACCCTCCACACGTGTCTCTCCTGACCCTGCACACGTGTCTCTCCTCACCCTCCACACGTGTCTCTGCTCACCCTCCACACGTGTCTCTGCTCACCCTCCATGTGTCTCTCCTCACCCTCCACACGTCTCTCCTCGCCCTCCACACGTCTCTCCTCACCCTCCACTCGTCTCTCCTTACCCTCCACACGTCTCTCCTCACCCTCCACATGTCTCTCTCCTCACCCTCCACCTCACCCTCCACACGTGTCTCTCCTCACCCTCCGTGTCTCTCCTCACCCTCCACGTGTCTCTCCTCACCCTCCACGTGTCTCTCCTCACCCTCCACGTGTCTCTCCTCACCCTCCACGTGTCTCTCCTCACCCTCCATGTCTCTCCTCACCCTCCACGTGTCTCTCCTCACCCTCCACGTGTCTCTCCTCACCCTCCACGTGTCTCTCCTCACCCTCCACACATCTCTCCTCACCCTCCACACGTGTCTCTCCTCACCTTCCACATGTGTCTCTCCTCACCCTCCACACGTGTCTCTCCTCACCCTCTATGTCTCTCCTCGCCCTCCACACGTGTCTCTCCTCACCCTTCACACGTGTCTCTCCTCACCCTCCACACGTGTCTCCTCACCGTCCGCCTCACCCTCCACATGTGTCTCCTCCTCACCCTCCACAGGTGTCTCCTCCTCACGCTCCACATGTGTCTCTCCTCACCCTCCACACGTGTCTCTCCTCACCCTCCACACGTGTCTCTCCTCACCCTACACGTGTCTCTCCTCACCCTCCACGTGTCTCTCCTCACCCTCCACGTGTCTCTCCTCACCCTCCACGTGTCTCTGCTGCACGCCTCACACTGCTGCATGCCACACACTGCTGCACGCCTCACACTGCTGCATGCCTCACACTGCTGCACGCCTCACACTGCTGCATGCCTCACACTGCTGCATGCCTCACACTGCTGCACGCCGCACACTGCTGCACGCCGCACACTGCTGCACTCCACACACTGCTTTTATGCGAGTTTATGCTACTGACATTGTAAATGACAATGCCTTTTATTTGTTTTAAAACCAAAACATAAATAAAAGGCATTGTAATTTTACAATGCCAATAGCTCAAACTCTTATAAATGCGAGACCTATTGCATTGCAAATGCTTGTTTATTTCTACTGCTGAAGCAGGCTGTGTCAACACATGCTAAACATTAGCACATGAATTGGTCATGAGTATAGTAGTTAGACTCTGAAAGGTATTTGCAGGCTGTATCTTCAGGGAAGGAAAGAAACAGGAGGAAATTAAGCGGCTTCCTGTCTGTTCATAAACATGGGCACTAGAATTATGCGGTCAGCGCGATTTCAGTAACTTTGGACACGTTTGAGCTAGAAACATTTTTTTCTTTAAATTCTGCAGATTATGCTGCAGATAATGGATTATGAGGCAAATTCGGCAACCCTATCCGCATGAGAAAATCGCTGCGGCCGAGGAATCGCATAATTCCAGTGACCGTGTTCAAAAGTAACATGGGACACATACATAAAACTGTGATCAATGCTAAACTTGGATATTCAAAAGAAGAAGCACAAATATATAATTTAAAATACATAATTTGTAATGGATGAGGGTTTAATGTACTTATCGTTGCCACATACTGCACCTGACTGTGTGAAAAGGTTGGGAGACCACAAATCACAGGGGACCTCTCTTAGCTTGCATTTTCACACACACCTTCTCTGCCGGAGCATTCATCATGAGCACATTAAGCTCCATCTTGAATTGATCTCGAGTGTTTTTATTGACATGTTCCAGTGATGGACACCGACTGAACAAGAGCTGCCTACTGGCCAGGCTTTTAGTACAGAGAACAGTGGTACAGCAGGATGGCAATGGGCTCTAGTGCAAGGAAATTGGTTCCACACTCCTTCAAAAGCCAGCGAAAACAGCTACTACTTTGGGTGCAGTGGCACCTTCACTAACGTGCACCCCAGTGCCACTGCACCTGCTGCACTATTGAGAGCTGCATCCCTGGCAGGGAATATTGAGATGAAGGAATGAGAAAAAAGGGGAATAATTCCCAGCAGGAGCTATGACCACACTCTCATCATGTTATACTTTTCATTCTCTCCTACTCCATTTCTTTAGTGGAAATCCCATAATAATATTTGAAGCAATAAAAAATCCCCAACAATATCAGGTAGCCCGCCTTGCCATAATATTTGTTTTATGTATTTGATGTAGCACAGACGTAGCTGTAAGGAGTCGTGGACAATTTTACAGAGAAAATGTTTCAGTATTAAGAGTGCTTCCAGCATGTGGTACCGTACTTAGAGTGGCATGCTATGCAGGATCTGTCTGACAAAGGGTCACACAAATTAGGATGTAATAGGCAGTGTTGCTAAAGAAACGTGCTCATGTTGTTGTACTAAGTAGACCACCTAGTTGAACACAGTTCACAAGATTCTCAAAGTTAGAAACTTATGTTATGATTTGTTATGTTGTGCTATGTTATAATATATATCATGTAATGTTATAATCATTTTTATAGCACACCTCTACCATTTGTTTGTATCTAGAACACCCCCTATCATTTCCTATGCAGTGTTACATTGGAGATATAACGTTGATACAATACATTGGGAAAAATTCACAACAAAAGTTGGAAATTTGGAAATTAAAGTGTTGTTTACATAGATTTTAACCAATTCAAAGAAGTCCCCACATGCATGAAAGGAACTGCACACTATTACCGCCTTCCATGAGTAGCCCTTCTCTATATTTACTCAAGGTGAAGGATCGCATGAGCAAGTATGGTGGAATTGGGTGTGACCACTACTGCTCAGCGAAGTTCAAATTCTACTCCTCAAGATGATTCTGACCTGGAATGAGATGGGACCACACACTAGCACATGGGAAAGATTTATTTCAAGATATATTGATTATTTAAGGGAGCAACAGCCTTGAAAACATTACACCTGGAGATTGACAGAAATGGGATCTGGATGGTTCCGTACTTGGTTCTCTCTTGAGCTGTTATGAAATATGGCTTACTTATGAAACTTAGGACCTTATGCATCAAAGGATTCTGCCCATTCTGTGTCAATGTTGAAATACCTTAACACAAGGATCCTAATGTGATACATACAGCAAGTAATTTACATTTGAAACACTTCAAATTGATTAAGATATTACATCATAATGGAGAAGAGTCAATACTAGTGCTCAGATTGCCCTGAGGTGCAGATCACATCCATATGATCACAGAATGTCTGCAAGAGAGATAACATTGTTGGCTACCTCTCAGAGTGTATCACTGTGACCTTATCAACCTTTAGAGGCCGACAGGGTGGTTATAATGCTCAAACTTACAACAGAAATACCTAGGTATCTACTGTCGATTTATGCAGTTCTCTCGACTAGTGCAAGCATACAAAACTCAGATTTCAGTGATAATACAATTCCATGGCCGAAATCTATCCCAACGTCAAAATATCAATGGGATGGTCTCTGCCTCACGAAAATGTGAAAGGTTCTGGGGCAGTGTGGATGTAGATTAATTTAGCCAGTTCTGGAATTATTCTGTCTTCTTTCTAGTCTCTATGGTATGCTTTCTGGGTCTTCAGATATTTTTCTTCTTCCCTATGTATGATTATCATTTGTAGAGCTCAAGCGTATATTTGTGACACAAGCTCCAAACAATCTTTCCTCTGTTTCCTGTGTGCTCATTGTAGCCTTCATTTGTCTGGAAAACAGGGGCCCTTCACAAGGTGTGCTTTGATTTTTTGTTTCTTTAAGAATTGGGTGTGTTCCTTGTTGTTTTTCTTCCTTCACAGAGCAGGTATAAAAATTCCAACTTTGTGCATGGCTTGCTTTCTGAACTAAAGTTTTATATGTGTTTGGGACATTTCAGTAGGGGATCATCTCATTCTGTGTAGTAAAGTATTCCAGACTCTTATTGTCGAACAGCTGCAAGGTGTTTTTGTAATGGAGTCATAAATGTTAAGAGGAAGGCCAATGCCTCAAAATCTAAAATAGCCATAAAGTACAGCAAGGGTCACTATAAAATATAATTGTGGCCAATGCTTGCAAAAAGACGAATTTCATGTTGTCTCCAGGGACGGACTGGGCATTTTGCTATTTCTCAGTTGGTCTGCAATCTGAGGGCCTGATTTTCAGGCTGGATGGCTGCCATGACCCAGCCGTGAAAGTTCTTTGCCAGTATATTTGAAAATTGTTTTGGTAGAAAACAAATCTTAGGAAGGGGCTTCCCCCACAGCCATTGGACAGGGTCAGGCTTGCTTGCTACACTCTCTCCTACACTCAAATGCATGTCTGAGCTGAACCTTTTAGCTTGGGCTGGTTTTGGATTAACATCTAGTCCTGGTTGTTTCATGAAACCTTGGGCTGACTACCAAGTGATCACTGTGTTATACGTATAACACAATGATCACTGCCTCCTATGATACTGCATCAAATAACTTTTTCAGATACTACTTGACTTGTTTCATCATGGCTGTGAAGTTGTGTTCCAGGGCCAATAATAAAGAAACAAGGCATGATGCCCAAACACCTCTACCAAGACAGTTTGTTCACGCCATGCTAAATGCATGTTGGCCATGAAAGTTCATAAAACCACCACTGTAGCTAAGAAATTGTTCTTGAACAACACATGTAGTGCTGTTAACACGATTAACATTTTTTAGGGGTACAACAAGTATTTTAAGACTATTTTCCACAAATAATATATTTTTACCATTAAAGAAAACCCAATAATATCCTATGGAACAATTTTTCTTATGAATACTTAATGTTTTTTGCATGATTCCTGGAATACTAACTCTGAAGTATATTCACATTGTGTGATTGGTGCACACATGAAAAATCTAATTTCATGTACACATATATATCTCAATCCACTATGCTAGTATGTCCTTCAAGTACATTGGCTACACGCACAACTGGTTCGAACATGGATATGCAATTCCTAACTATTATGTCAAAAATAAGAGTTAGAGTATGGTATTAGGTGTCCTAGTAGAAACAAGTGAACTCAAACTTTAGAGAATGCAGGTGTCTATTGTAAGCACATGTGCACTCGAACCGTCCAATGAAATATTAATGGGGTCTTGCCCATCAGCTCCCCGTTGCTCCAGCTATTGTCTGTGCTATAGCAGTTATTTTGTCAAGGGGTTCAATGCTCCTGCCAAACATGATCAGCAAGGGCATCTCACCAACAACATGTGCTGCTAGCAACTCATCAATTGATCAACTAACGCATCAATTACCCAAATAACTCATCAATTACCCACTAATTTGAATGCCTTATTAAACATGCTACTTAACAGAGCTCTATGTAAGCAAAGAGATGATGTGATGGGCACCTGTGATGGGCACCTGTAGTCTATGTTTCTAAATGTTAAAAAAATTATTAACAGTTCTAAACCCTTCTGGTTTATTTTTTAAACCTTCAAATGATGGTTTTGAGGACACTGAACCATGTATCAATATTCCAGTAACAGGAAGAATGGTTCAAATCTTGCCAGAAAATATTCTGAAGTTGCAGCAAAGTGATAACTAGTTTGATGGGGCTGGTGACTGGATTCCTCACTGAGGGAAAATGGCTATCATGGAGTCTCATCAGAACTCAACAATAAAAACTCCTATAGAACACATAAGACAAAACTATGTATAAGAATTCAGCACAAAGTGACTTATAGTTTGATGCCACAACAGTATTAGAAATGGCCAACCCATTTATCTGACTGAACTGCTGCTTCAAGGTGGTTATCAATTACACAAGTACCAGCTGACACTTATTTCCAGAAAGCCTTTGAGTCCTTTTTCTCAAGTGTATCTGTTAGACTGTTCAGATACCCATCTCCTTTTAGCCTTAGTTAGAGTGGTCTTATAACTCTTCCTATCAGAAACTATTGCTATTTGACGGCCCTTCTTTATGGCTTCTGGTAAGCAATTTTTTTGCAAAACTACACTCTATAGTGAACCAGCTGAGGAGATTTTTTTAGTTGCGACCCCTTCGCCAAACTTACACAAAAAAGAACCTCAGTTGGTCTATTAATTGACAATGCAAAGTAACAAATTCCATCTTGGGCATGTCAGATAAATCTATCAAGGACAATTTGTCCACAAATATCTCAAATATTTGGGTTTGAACTACAGTGTTAGTTGCTATTTCTGATCATTTAACATTTCTCCTATTATTTACTGTCTCAACAGGGCTTTTAGTTATTAAGGGTGTCAAATTTGAGCTCATAAAAAGACAGCTAGAAATTTAGCACTCAGAGCTAGATGGTCACCATCCGGTCTTGGGACTATTTTATATCATCCAGGAATGGCCATAATGCCTGATCCAGAAGTATATAATCTATATTGCTAATAATGAGTCCTCTTATAAAAGTTAGACACCAGTCTGATCTTGCATTGCCATTAACTATTCTTAGACCATGCACTAAGGCCTTACCAGCTGCACTGCCACAGCAGTTGGTTTTATTACATCGTACTTGGGATCCCTAGATCTAATCAGTGGATCAAAGATTTGAGTCATCTGACCTGCTTTCTTCTGGCCAAAGGTGAATCTCGGATTACAATCACTTGCAATAATGTTTTGGGCGCTCTAATTAAAGTGACCCAGCATATCTAAGAGATGGTCAACTGTAGGAGATTGAGTATTTGGAGGTATCAAACGAATGTACATATTTGCAATGGCAATGTATCTAACCCCATGAGGAGTGGATGTTTTTATTTCTAAACCCAACAAATCCCTGCTGTTTGATGGGACTACTTTGGCAACTGGAAAAAGCTCCAGTCTCAACCAAATCATTAGGCCACCAGAAGATCTTCCTGCTGAAGATGGCACAGCGTTGGCACTAAATGTGATAAAACCAGATCTAAATACCGGATTCACCACCCAGATTTCCTGAAATAGGATGATTTGGTGTTGCTCTATGAATGCCCCCCACTCAGGGTCTGCAAGCTTTGCTCTAATTCCGGCTAAATTCCGCAATAGCATCCTAAGAAAATCATCTTGAGTCTCCCCCCTCTTTACACTGAATGGAACTAGACAACAGTGCTGGCCATCTAGGTCTAGTAAATGTTTTTCATTATTACAGGGCGTTACGATGGATTTCCACACAATTTCCCCTAGCATCTAAATCTTCTAAAGGGGCTGATGCAGGGGAGTTAATAAGTTCTCTCCCAGTCAGTATTGTATGGGCTACTGTTTCCCTCATATTCCCTTGCAGTCAGTCATTTTCAGATAGATTTGAGTACTCACGAGGATTAGAAGCAGGTTGGTGAGGGGCTAGAGGATTACGGACCTCACGTCCTTTTTTGTCTGTTAAGGATTTTGAGGCGCTAAGCTTAAGTCTTATTTTCGACCTTATATTGGGCCTAAATCTCAATTTCAGTGAAATGTATCCTTCTACCACATCACGATGCTTTAATTTCAACCCTATGTAATCAAATTGAGAGTTTGTGTTACTAAAATGTGTGGCATACAATATGCCCTCCCTTATAATAGATCTGCAACATCTGGTATGTCTCAGCCAGTGGATAGCTTTGTTAACACGTGAGTCATATGTTTCCCTGGCTAATATAAGGTACTTTCTGTCTATATGATCATATTATGGTGCGTAAGTCACTGGTTGGCAGTTTCCTGTGTCTAGCATTTGGTCCTTTACATCTGTCAGACCCTGGTTTGATGCCAATATGAGTGTCAGTGTTCCATGGCCAAGAAACCGATCACCTTCCTCAGAGCACTGATTAGTATTGTACACTTCATTTAGGGTTCGGAGGAGCCGGAAAGGACTGGCAAACCTATAATAGAACATACTAATGTAATACTAAGAAACAGCTTTGAGTGGCAGCCATCCAATGCCTCTAACCTTAATTTTATTTTTTGCGAGTTCAATTACGCATCAAACCCTACCCTTGAGATGCTTTAACTTATTCTTCAAGGTGAAGGCTTGAAAACTGTACCACACCTCTGAGTCAGGATCATTGAGAATTTGAGCCCCTTACCCCAGATTTAATAATATGTTACCGTCTATTATCAGTTGGCTCAACAAGCTTCATTGTGATTCAAAATGAAAATCTTAAAATTTCAAAGGTTGCAAGCCATGTTTTCTCCCCAGAAACCATTCATATTTCTTTCCTTACTTTTATCATATACATTATTTTATCCATTACAACGTAAACTCGGTGTGGACCTTCAAGTTTGGTTCTATTTTTACACATCAAACATGATGCATTTCGGGCAGGAATTTCATTACATACATTACATACAGCAGACCTTTGTGGCATAACCTGCCCAACTTTCTGTGTGTAACAGCTTTTGACATTCTAGCCTAGCTTTGCTACCTATAAAAAGCCAAGGACGCTTTATGAAGCCCTGTTTAACTCTGTGGACTGCTCTATGAGACTCAGTCCAACAGGCCAGATTCTCACAATTCCACAATGGGAACTTTCTTTTTTATAACATGGCAGGTCCTTTTTAGGTCTCGCCTGACCCAGCGCATGCGCTGGTCTGGCGAGACTTATTGAGAGGGCTCCAAAAAGTGCTACCAGGCCAGCCTAGAGCTAAGTGCATGTGCGCGGGCGCGGGCGTCGCGCTTTACCACGATTACTTTCACTTTCGCGGCCGCATGGCCGCTTTGATGTTTGATCACATAGCCAATAGGTCTCACTTTTGGGACCTTATAAGTATTTAGTTATGCAACTGTTGCATAGCTAAACACCTATAAGGTCCCAAAAGTGAGACCTATTGGCTATGCCAATGCTTTTTTAAGATCCAACTAGACCTCATCAAACCTACCAAAAAGAAATGCCTGAGCAGTTTGGGGAGCCTTTGGACCCTCTCACTATGTAAAGATCTAAGCTATTGTACTGTGGGGCTGTAAATCCTTACTTTCCTTCTTCTCAACATGATGAGTGACTTCCTCACATCAGTATATCAAGTGATATCCTGAGAATGGGTCTTTTCAGGTACAGTTTGCTAGTTCATCTTCTAGAGGTCACCATACCTGTCCCATGCCTTGCATGTGGCACAAGCTTTTCGACATTTCTTGGTCCCATAAATTCTCTAGTGAACGATCAATGTGTGGTGAGCAACAAAATATCTAAATCCCTCAATGAATTCCGACTTTCATATTTTCATATATTTGCGCAATTCTGTGTGTATACATGTACCCCACATTTGGATGTACATTACATCAGTATAATGTGAATGCCTTATTAGCACATGAATATCCAAGTAATGAACATGCACTCCCAGCTTTCTCTTTTTGGAATTTTCTTTTTATTTTCTCTTTGGCTGTGTTGTTCTTGTTTAACAAAGACATTTTGAACAACCTAATTAATGCCCTTAATGAGTGTGCCATGATTTACAGCGCTTATTGATTGTTTTGTGTTTCTGTAGCTTGCCCCTTGGTTTTACAGCTCTGTGAGTATTTCCCTTGGGTATAAATGACCTTGTCTCTTTGTTAACCAACACAATGAATGCTGTAGGCAGCCTTTATTGTGACAAATTTAGAAGTGAGATTCAATTCTATAGTTTCCCTTTTTTGCTTCATTATATATATAGGATAGAGCATATCTGTGTCTTTAATTCCACTAATTACAATTCTCAAATCATTATGAAATGTGGAAGTCCTCTAACAGTTATTATTATCAATGAAATGTACTGGGAATAAAAACATAAGAAACAATAGTCGAAATAGTGCAACGAATAGATAATTGATTTGGTGTTGTAACAGACATATCTTTACCAAAAAATTGCATTAGGAAAGGCTTAGACTTCAAAACCATTTTCCTAGAAAACTGCTATTGGCATTTTCTGAACACTTCCCACAAATTCCTGTAGCGCTATTGAAGACATGTATAATTTAAACTCAACTCAACTGCTTAAATTCAGGAAAGAAATTCGAAATAAAAATCGTTTTAATATTAGAGTGGAAGACATAAGCAAGAAGATCGAGCTTGAGAGAGGAAGGGGAAAAAGAAGTTAGGTGGAGGAATAAAGGTCTTTAAGGAGGACCCTCACAAAAAAAGTGAAAAAGGAAGGCTTCTGGAAGGAGGTAAATAAACTAATTTTAAAAAATGAGGTTAGTATCAGCCTCCAAAAAAACAAAAAAGGAAGAAAGAAGGACGAGGCAGGAGGAAACAGGAATTGGGGGAGGAAAAAGCACTGGACGTAGGAATTAAGACTTTGGGGGCATAGGATAAGTGTCCAAACCTCCTTAATTTTACAGTTGTTGTTGTTTTTAAATACACCTTATCCTATGGTTATAGATTACTTTACTACAGTAGGAATTGTTGCTACATAATTGTTGTTTTTATGCATATAAAGACTAGTATGGAATTTACATTCCCATCCTCCCTTTTCTATCTTTCTATCCCCCTTTCTTTTCTTTTTTTCGTTCCTTTTTCCTCTCCCCATATGGACTAATTGCATTATTCTATACTTACGTAATATTCTTTTGAATATTGTACTCTGTTTTATCTTTTCAACTAATAAAATCTCTTTTAAAACTTAAGAATTTGGGGGCATTCCCCAGCATAGCAATTTAAAAATAACGAAATATCACAGGATGTAGGAAGGGAAGGTGAGTGACGGGTATACATTTCTATGCAGACGTTGAGGAAAATCCAACAGAGAAAGCCTATTTTTAGAGTTAGTTGCATTTATGCCTTAGAAAAGCATGTGCCCTACAATTAAAAAACCTACATGATCTGGTTTCTACCAAAGAGTAGATTGTCATTCATGTTAAGAATTTCAATTAAAAATAGCAAGTGAATTCAAAATTGGTATTTCATGATTTTCTTTTTCAATAAAATCGGACTATCTTTTGGTGTACCGTGGTCAAACCTTGCGTTTACCCAACTGAATAGAAGCATTTGTGGGTTAGAACAAGCTAACATTTGAACATTTACCATTGTATTAATGTGTACAGTTATACATTTTATGTCAAAATAATGACGTTTTGAAATCATCCACCTAAGCTGAACATGGTATTGGATGTATGCAATGTTTGGAAAGTCTGCAAAAAAGAGTGATTTCGCCTGTGAGTGTGATTCAACCTCGAAGGGGGGACCAGGGGATGAAAACCTCCATGGACAGTCAATTTCAAGTGTTATGAACTGTTTAAGCAAGGGAAGAACTAGTACAAGGCACTTAAAGTGACTTCATGCTACTTCAGTGTTTTGTAATTACATAGCATTGATTGTGCACGCAGGCATTCAATTTGTACATATGTAAGCCTTTCTTTTCATACGGGGAAACAAATACTGGCTTTAGGTGATTTTCCTAATTTTTGTACTGGTCAGAACATATAAATACTGGTTATGCCAGTAAAATGTTGGTCAGTTGGCAACCCTAATAACTGCTTTGTAGGGGGTTGTACTTGACAGGCAATGTTGGTACTTGCCACGCAATCTTGACATCTTAAAGAGCTTTTTAGCACCTCAGTATTTGCACAAGAATGCACAGCAAAAGCTGTGGGAGTCACAGTTTGATTGGCTGGGGGATTATCATTACACTGCCTTAAAGGCATAGAAATAAAGCCTTTATTAGCAGATATTGCCATCTATCAGACCACTTTAAATCAGTGGCTCTTAACCTTTTGACTTCTGTGGACCCCAGCTTACTGGAACCCGGAGACCCCTACTGAATCATTATTGGAATATGGGGACCCCTACTGAGTCATTACTGGATGCCTGGCCTAAGCATTTTTGGTGATTTTAACTGCAAACATATACAAACCTATACAGAAACAAGCATTCATCAAACAGATACACAAATTATAAAATATTTTATTTACTTAAAAAATAAATATAAAAAAAATATGTTTTTTATTTTGATGAAAACTGCCGCTAAAGCGGTGATAATGGGCTTGATATTATGCCCTAGAGAATTCCAATAGAAGCCCAGGTTCATACCAGAACATGGGCTTCTATTGGAATTCGCAAGGGTATATTATCAAGCCCATTATCGCAGCTTTAGCCGCAGTTTTCTGCTGCTAAACCGGCGATAATTTTTAACGCCGTGCTTGATAATATGCCCCGTGGTCTTTTTAAACCATACTGCTTACGTCTTGTAAGCATATAGGCAGTGGACATTGAAATGGGTCCTTTCTGGGCCATGTAGTTTTCAGGCAAAAATACTTGATGATTTCTGCATAAATGCAAAAGCGTTAAGTTCACCATGTTGTTTCTGCTTACATTTCTCATGCTTTATTTAATATTTCATTCCCTATGAGTATTTGCTTTTTCCAGGATGTTGCTACTTTTTTCTTTAGGCAGCATATTGCTCTTGCCGAGTGCGTAATTTGAATTGAGTCGTATCCAGTTGTTTATAGCAGGTCAAATTGGATTGTAGTTGAAGGCAGTGGGAATTTCTCTCAGTGGGGCAGTATGGTGTTCAGTGGCGGAGAGGATGTGGCACTATGGTTAGAGCTACCGAATTTAGAACTAGGGAACCAGGTTCAGCCTTCATGAACAGTCCCCCAGACCACTCTCCTGAGGGAGCACATTGTCATGCTAGACCTTAGAAGGCCCCGCAAAACCGGAAAAGCCCTGGTGTCTTAGCTCCAGTAGGTGGACCCTAGCAGTGGCAAGTGTGGGTTCACCTTGAAGGCTTGCCCACCACAATCCATACTGAAGTTCACCTCCAGTCTTGTGGGCAGGCCTACAAAGTAGCAGACCCTAGAGCAACAGTGACTGTCACTGAGGTCACAGGACCCCTGAGAAGAGCTGGCTCAAGGGTGGTGTGACCGGTGTGACTGCAATGGGTGCTGACTTTGAGTGGGGGCGTTGTAAATTATGGTTTTAAAAGCACTTGCTGCCTCCTTCCTGGCCTACAGCAATTTTCGGCAATAATAAAAATGTCATGATAACTCCGGTGAATAAACTTCTTCCTAGAGAGAAATCGGAGTTTTGTCTAGTGGATGTTTGGAAAGATAGCGCATAGGGTTAATGTGCCTGCTGCAAAGAAAATGTACCATGCCCATCACAAAGTGCACATATTGTAAATAGGTCAGTGGGTTACTGCTTTTGTCAGTAAGATCCTTTTGTTACTTGCAGTTTATAAGTTGAAATCCTAACAAAGAACAGTGAGCTATTAACTTTCATCTAAGAGCTGCATACAAACTGCAAGGTATAAACTAGAGCTTTATGGTTTTTTCCCTAAGCCTTTGATTATCCTAATGTTGCAAAAAGTGTTCATGTGGATAGAAAGCAATAATGATTATTAAAGAGAACCCCCATTCATGATATTAAGTTTTAAATTCTGAGTTTGTGTTTCTCCAGATCAATCACTATTAAACTATACTGCCTACTAATATGGTTGTCATGTGACTCCTACACCTTGTTGTCCTTTGTCTTATGTAACATTTCCTATACAGTGATTTAAACACGTAAAATTGATTGTCTCTGTGTATATTGCTGACAACAGAAACTCCATGGCTCGGAAACAAATGGCTTGTGCTTCCATTTTTAAGCATATTTGGGACATTCTGTGATTAGAAACATATCCCTCTTTGTGAATTTATTTTAATGTCAATAACTCATATTAATCGTTAAATAATTATGTGTATCCATTGGTTGAATTACATAACATAATAAGCTGTAAATGGTCAGTGAAATGCCAAACAAATACTAAAGATTGGGATGTTTTGCCAATCCTGGCCACACCTCTAACTCCGCCCACTGACCCCATTCTCGGGTTATTCCCGCCCTCTGATTCTCCGCCCACAGTTCCCCTACTTTGTTTTCCCCACTTCGACCACTGGCTGTATGAAAAGTTAGTAAGCCTGCCATGTCTACCGCATTACACTTTCTGAATGAGATTAGGTGGAGTGATTAACATCATTTCATGACAAACAGGCAGCTCATCTTCAGTGCACAACGTCACAGTATTATGGTAGATTGCAGTTATTAAGGTTCATATCAAACGCCTTTTCTCGCCACTGCCCCTGATATTAAAGGAAACGTAAAAGACGTGAGAACATAATGTTCCTTGAGCCTTTTGTGGTGAGAACCTGCGGGTTACGTTCCCGAGACTCATCTCAGCCGCGTTTGTTGCTTGTTTATTCTCAGACAATTTTCTTGCCAAAGGGTAATTCTTTTCGGGAGTTGTCTGTAGTAAAAGTCTGGCTCACGGTGCCTCACCGCCACATTCAGAGTCTCTGCGCGGATCAAAAACGGTAAAATTAGGCCCTCTTCCGGCATATTAAAGTACAGATTGTTAAGCAAGCAGGAAATATGTTATTCCGGTAAGAACTCTGTCCACCGGGAGAAACCTAGACTGCGCATTGAATGGACCTGTTTGAGAGGGGTGGGCCAGGCTTGGAAACCACAGGTCTCCAAACACGAGGCCTCGAGCAGGAGTTTTGAAATGTTATTTATTACTGCGTTCAGGGGCTGCTCACAGCCGCCTTCTTTTTAGGTGCTGTAAAGTGCAGAATTAGTCATTCGGTCATGTTAGTCACCACGCGCTTCCAGTCTCTTCTGACAACATCTTTCATCTGTAGGATGATTTAAAAAATAACACCAGAAAGGTTCTGTAACTGTATGGTAGCACTGCCTCTTTCAATTACGGAAAACATGGAGGTGACTAAGGGTCTGACTTAGAGTTTGGCGGATGGGCTGTGTTACAAGTCCCATTGGATATAATGTCCTTGTAATGCAGTGGACGGGATAGCCATCATAATTGTTACCAAGAAACCCAATCTGCCAAACCCTAAATCAAGCCCTCAATGCTTTCTTTACACAGTGCTTAATTTGAGACAGTGTTTGCCAGTGGGGCCCATCTGCACTCATTTTTGGAGACCAAAACTTATTTTTCCTCATCAGATATTGACAGTGAACAAGACAGGGACAAAAACACAAGGAGGAAAGAAGAATGAAGACAAAGGTGGGAAAGCTGGCAGAATTTGAGAAAGCAGGGACCAGCAGGAGTGAAATAAAGAGGCAGCAGTGTCTGACAGCGGATTAAAGAGGAATGAGGTGCATTCAACTCTGCGCACCTTTTGTATTCAGTGCATAGATTTTTAGTAGCACTGCCGGAGCAGAGCTTTGGGGACCAGCACTCATGCTTTTACAAATTTAGCACTGATTAGAAACACATCACTCAACAGGACACCTCTCCTGTGTCATATGCAGATATTAGCATCCAATTTAAATGCAAAATTGAAGATGCTCTAATCTAATGCATTTTACGTTCTATTAGTAAATATAAGAGTGCACTGCCTAGACACCGTAAATAAGGCCAGTGTGCGGAGGCACTTTTATTTAAAATAGTAGGTATTCCTGCTGGTGCATTTACCTATGAGTTATCAGCAACTTTTAAAAGCAGAGGTTTCTCAGAACTATTTATTTTATGGCTGTGCATGGAGAAAAACAGGCGGCTGTGCAGTCACTGTCACTTCAGGCCACCTTGTTGTACATACGTATGTCAGGGAGCTCATATAGGTGAGGAAATAGGCACCGGAGTAGGATATTCCTGTACATGGTGTTGATTGGGGGATAATTTCTCTTCAACAGGAAGCATCATGCGAGTCATGAGTATGAGGCTGTTAGAGCACATAAGAGATGGAAAGTAAACTGAAACATAGGTGACATCTATGACAAGGATCAGATGCGGCAAACTGTCGGATGGATCCACTCTGGAATCGCGTCGAACCAGCCTGCTTAATCTATCTTTTTTCAAGAGCCTGCTCCCTCTCATGTTGGCTTGAGAGCATTCCACAGACTGTAGCCAAGCACTCCTGGGTAACTGTTTGATTGTTCACGTATCTAGAACATCCATTATTGGTTTGTATGTGTGGTGGCCAAAAAATGTTCGGGTCAATGCATATTCATAGTCCAGCTGTTGTTGCAACCCTTGTTCCCTTCTGCAGAAGGCAACTGTTGGACCTGGCCCTCTTTACAGGGTCACCCCAAAATGTTTGCCTTCACCTCTCCTGTTTTCTGAATCAGTTTTTGCTGGCTTTAGGACTGCTAACCAGTGCTAAATTTATTGCGCTCTCTCCTTTAAACATGGCAAAATTGACTTACTCACATTTGTCAATTTTAATTAACTTGTAAGTACGTAGTAAAGTGGTATTACATGCACAGAGGTACTGTAAATTAAATGCTACCTTGCAAAATAAACATTTTGCCAGGCCTAAACCATTCTTTTTTAATACATATGTCATCTCTAGGGTATTCTATTTAAAATGTTGGCCATGTAGTTTTACGTTTTACATGTTGGGATAGTGAAAAACTTTCACATTTGTTTTTTACTATTGCAAGCCCTACCTCTCCCATAGGATAACATTGGGTTACCATATTACATTTAATAAGTGAAAGCTTTTGTTTGGGAGCAGGTTGGAATGTCACGTTTGTTGTCTGAGGAATTGTAATGTAACCCTCTTTAATGATAAGTTCGGATCGGATTTCAAGTCAGAATTCTGAAAATGCGAATTCTAGAAAGTTGGCATTTTCTAGCCCTAATCATTTGGTGCCTACAGCCTTTTACTGGACCACATGACTAAGGGTAGTTGGCAATTGGTCTTTGTGTATTCCTCCCGGACAGCCATGCAGTAGAGTGTCTCGGTGTTGGCAGGGTGGGCCATCCTGACTTGATGAGGGACGAATCTATCGCCTGTCACACTTGCACTTCAGAGACAGTGCTTCAGCTCACATAGGACTTGACACTAGCCTATTGTGCCTTCAAACAGGCTAGGACTAGGACAGAGAGGCTGGAAATTCCAGACATTTCTGTAGAAGGAAAACTCCAGAAGTTTCTCCCACTTCAAAGTGGGCAACGGGTATTAATAGGGGACTTTCAGACCCACTCCTCAGTACACTCCTAGACCAGTGGATACTACGGAAGAAGGACTACCCTGCTGCCAGAGGACTACCCTGCTGCTTGAGGCATGTCCTGCTGTCTGAGAAGGAAGAGTGGACCTACACCAATTATCCCAGGCTGAAGTGACTCCAAGGGTCAGCTGACTAATGCCTGAACTTCAGGGTCACTGCAAGTCTCAGAGGTCTCTCTGCAACTGCCCAGCTGGCCTGCTGCACTGGACATGCCAGAACCGGCAACTGGAACTGCCTGAGCTCTACAGACTTCTACTGAAGTGAGTTCCTGATTCCCAGTAGGAACCACTGAGGTCTTGGACCCTTTGTGTGGCATCAGTTGAGGTCCTCCTAAAAGAAAAGAAGAAATTCTGACATTTTGGGCTATTTGTAACCACAAACGAGCCCTTGCATGCCAAGATCTTACCGCCTGTGCAGACCACTAATGCAAAGCTCTGGGGAACTTGACTCTTCATGCTACAGCAACCACCAGTGATGACCAGCAATGTGAGATTTGCCCTTCACACTACAGCATCGACAGCCAGTGAAAATGTCCCTCAATGACTGCCTGCCACACCCGTCATGATCTGCGGGCTACAGCTATGACCGTCCACAATGCCTGTCCTGCTCTTTTTACTACAGTGGCAACCATTCACAATGCTCTCCCTGCTCCTTGCAGCCTCTTCACACTGGACTTTAGAAGGCAAGATTTTTGGCTGAACTAACCTGGTCCCTGTATCCGGCCTGCACTCCATCGTGGTCATCCTGAACTCCTGAACTTGTGACTTTCACCCAGTTTCTCATAGCCAGGAGTGGGACGTTGTGCTTTTAGGTGCTAATTTCACCTTAGATCTTTGAAATTACTATAGCCAGTTCTACTGATTAGATTTTTGTCATTTTGGTGTCATATCATTTACTACATTTTACTCTATTTTACTAAATCAATGTGGGAATTGTCTTGTGTTTTCACTTTAGTACTGTTTGTGTGGTACATAAGTACTTGGCACAGGCCTCTAAGTTGAGCTTGGCTGCTTTTGTGACAAGTTACTGGAGGGTGAAGCACAGGTTCATTTAGTGACTTTTGTGGTTCACCCTGACAAGGACTGTGGCTGTTGCTTGCGTGGGGTTTCACCCCCCCCCCCACCCCCAAGCCAATAACCCAATTTTTCACGGCATATTTCACCTAAAGCCAATGGACAGTCTTTGCATTTCCTTTTGTAGATTAAGGTTAGGGTTAGCTACCTGATTTTTTGGGAACTTAGTTTCAGTAATGCAGATGCTTCTCTGAATGGTAGTCTGGAGGAAACCACAAAACAGAGTACCTGTTCTTTGCGATGGCTGTCTAGTGACCTCCAATGCTGTTTGTACAGCACCATTGCAAACACAGCACGAAACCAAGATCAAAATCTCTCAGTGTCTGTGCTGGTGTGCTTTACTGTCTCTGGTGCACTTTAAGAAGGGTGAAGTTTTCACCCACCTCAGGAAGGCCATGTGGTTTGTACTATAGAGTTAAGTATCTCTATAAAAATAAGAGAAAATACCCTCACCTGATGCAGAGAATGGGCTCTCTGCCATCAGATGGGTCTTCCTTATTAGTCAAATACCTCCCCAATTCCCCACTTTCCGGTGGACAGAGGAAATGTTTGCACCTTCGATTGATAAATATTTTTTTACGCATCAAAATCAAATCTAATAATTGACCATGGAGCATGCGCATCTTGTAAATCCAAGCAGACTTGGTTGTAGTGTATATTGCATTGACAGGAAGCAACGGGAAAGTGCCCTTTCATTTATTTCCCAAAGCAACTTAACTGGCTGCAAGATGTACCAGAGTGCTGGCAGAGTTGTGTGTAGACAGCCATACGATGCAGCTGCCAATTTAAGATGATGAATGTTATGTGGGGTTGAACAGGGATACAGTGGAATGCATGTCTCATAAGCACAAAGTAAAGTCCTTTATGCTTGATAGAAGACAATGAGGCAATCAGCAGCAGAAACTCTAAATCTTTCTGGAAGTGTAGCTTTTTTAAGATTTTAGGAGTAGGGCCATGGGTATGGTATATACGTTTCCTTTTGTTAAACCTCATTGAAGCATACAAGGCTGTCTGATCATGACCGCTAGCCAGCTACAGCACCGATTTAAATGGGCTTTATTCTGGCATCACTCAGCGTTTTTGCCAGAAATGCCATTATCCGTCATATTGATACATGGGCGTACCTGTTTTCAACACAGGATTGTATAAAGCTAAAGTCAGGATTGGCCAATACATCACAGAGCATAATACACAATTTGTGAAAACTTGAAGGTCCATGAGGCTATCAGATGCACTATTTAAGTGCAGCCTAGGTGGATGTATTTGTCGGTGACACAGATGAACCATGGTGATGAGCACAAATTGGAGGAATATGTATGTAAATAGTTCATCTTGCTGACTATGCTCTCTCCAGACAGGCTCCACATCAATAACCTCGAGTGATAACAAATAGAGGCTGCAAGGACACCTTGAAGAGAGCCTATATCATTTCTTCTTCAAAATGAACATAGGCTATTGCTTGGTATAAAGACAACAATGCTTGCAGACTATGTGGTGACTTGGGCTGCCTCCTCTGCTAACCTTTAAATTATAGCACATAAAGACAAAACACTTAGACAACTTTCATTACTTGGGACCTCTACAAATACCAGGAAATCATACAGCTTCAAGACAACAATCTCAAAACACCTATACGTTTACATGACTTGGAACTTTTACACCAACCAGTAAAACATAGTGCTTCAACAAAACAATACCCAGACTACGTGATTACTTGACTTGGACTATCTATGCCAATCAACAAAATAGTCCTCAGACAGCAATATATTTATTTGACATGGACCATCAATGCCAACCAGGAGAACACAGTACATCAAGACACCACCCCACAGACAACCACTTATTTATTTGACTTTGAACCTCTATGCCAACCAGTAAAGCATAAAGAGAAAATAACCCAAACAAATAAATATTTATTTAACTTGGAAGCTAAATCCAAGCAATGCAGGATAAAATAAAGACACAAGGTAAAAAGTCAAAACAATGGCTGCATTCACATAAAAATTGAACATTCATTAAGTCAAATGTTTTTCTCACAGTCAACTACTTACAATTTCAAAACATCATACAATTATAAAAGCAAACATGAAATCACGACATATCTAGAAATGAGATGGTCAGTTCTCTGTACGCCTGAAGCCTTTTGTTTCCGCATGAATGTCTATAAACTAGGCTACTCCAACGAGTACCTGGTGAGCTACAGATAGCTCTCAAGACACATGTGAGTAAGGCTTCTGTCTGCAGCCTAGTCTGCTAAATTAGGAGCTTTTGCTAGTTTGGATTTCTATATCCAAAATTGAAGAGCGTATATTTGAGACAACAATGCGTGTATTTTCAAAAAACAAAAGCGGATGTTTGGAGAAAAATTGTTGAATTTTCAAAGCATATTTAAAGCTGATATTCAAGTGATAAATCAATTGGTGTTGGGCTGGCTTATTACTTACAAAATTGCCCTTGTGCCAGGAGCATTGGCTGTTTTCCATTAGCCACGTAGAGACAAAGCCGTTTTTACAGTACGGCCGGCAACATTGTCTGCTACGCTAAAGTGGTCACTGCTGGCCATGCTGTATGTGATGTAAATAATATAATCTTGGCTGATGTGGTCTCTATTGCAACACTTTTAATTTTAGTAACTCAGGATGAATTTCATTGAGTATAAGTAGCATTTATTACTGAAAAGGTTGGGGCCTCTGCTGTATACAGAGGGTAATGCAAGATTACAAAATACAAGGCATGACTAACCACATTTACAAAAAGTTCTGCCAGGAAAGTAGTGAACTCATTAAAAGGCAATGAAAAGCGCTAATACAAAAAGTAAGTAAAAAGAGAAAAATATAAATGCCCTGTTTCATTCTGCTAATCTTCCTTACTTCTAGTCCCATTGTCCTTGTCCCATTCATTACATATGGAGATAACTATCTCCTTGACAGAAAAAAGAACAGAGGAATGCTGGCACCCCTAACCCCATCCCCTCCCACTTGGAGTACATAACCAGTACTCACCCAGCATTCCGCCTGAACTACCAAGCCGCCAATAGGAAGGCCGGCCATCCGGGAGGGAGGGAGGGATGGGCGTAATGAATGGGCCGAGGACAATGGGACCAGGAGTAATGAAGATTACCGGTAAGTAATAGGGCATTACCCCCAGGTCCCTCCTGTCCTCGGCCCATTCATTACATATGGAGCACACCAAAGCCAGTAACCCAGCCTTCGGAACCCCCAAAGAACACTCAGGAAACAACACTCAGGAAACAACACCGAACGTAGTATCCCAATGGAAGCAAACGGGAGAAACAAAGGAAAAAAGGAGGCAGGAGCACACAGCCTGCAAAACTCCCAACCAAACAAAAGAGTCGCACCATCAAGAACAAGCAGGAGATGACCAAGGCAAAGAAAGAAACAGCAAGCCCACGGTGTCGCCACCCAGACGGCATCCAACCCATACCAGGAACACCCATGAACCAACAATGGAGAAGGAACACCCGCCATGAAAGCAACATAAACCGCCATCAACAGGACAGTGAGAAGGCCACAGATGGAAGAAGACCGAAAGCCACCAGACACAACAGCAAAGCCAGGGACAAACCAACAGGGTCAAAACCAAGAAGAACCAGGACCATGAAAAGTAGTAGGCACCATCGGCAACCATGGAGGCAGCCAACCACAGAAAAAGGACAAGCAGGACACCCAGGCATCACCGAGCCGAACCCCCAAAACTGCCAAGCAGAAGGGAGCCAGCCTCGAAGGGTAAAAGGCAAAGACAAACAAAACAAAGGCCGGATGGGAGGCCCACACCAGAGACCCCTAGCTCAAAGGCCAATCCCCAGAAGGGAAAGGGGGCCAAAGCAACCACACCACCAGAACAGCCGGCACAAGGAGGATCAGAACAGACCGAGCACCCCACAGGGTACGAAAAACCCATAACGATGCACACAGGGCCAGAAGGCCGCCACGCCCAGGGCCACCAAGCTGCCCCAGAAACACGGCAACAGAACTGATAGAGAGCGGGCCAAAGCAGGCAACATAAGGAATGCCCAACAGTGCAGAAAAGTCATACAACCAACCCCAGAAGAGAGCAGAGGCGAAGTAGGGGAAGACCCAACAGCCCCTGCCCCAACCAGGAGCGAAGGGCGACAGGGCCAACAACCGGGGAGTCCCACCGCACACCAGTCCAAAAAAGAGGAGAGGGCTCATCAACAGGGCCAAGGCACACACCCAGAGGACCAACCAAGGGCAGGACCACATAGACCAAACCAGGAAGGGAGGGGGCACCGACCAAAGAGCAAGCCACCACCAACCAGAATGACCCGGCCACCAGAGAGCTCAGAGGACACTGAAAACCCCCAGAGGAGGACCAGGCCCCATGGCAAGAACGTCCAACACCAGCCACCAGTGCAGACACAGGACGACTGCCAAAGCACCCAGACCGGGAGAAGGAGCAAGAGACAGGCCAACAGGACAATAACAAGCCACTCACAAAGAATGCAGGGAATACTGGGACACAACCATTGGAACCCACCCAAAAACAAACAAAGGAACCGCCGCGGCCAGAAGGAGGCAGACTGCATGAGCACCAGAAACCCCAGCCACCCGACGACCAACCATAAAGACCAGGTAGCCAGAAACACATAACCCAACGGGGCAGAAAAAGCAGGGAAAGAGTCAGAGGCCAGAACCCAGCGAAGCACATCAACTCACCAGGAAAGAGGCCAATGACAGGGCCTCACCCATGGAAAAACAAACCCAGGGGGCAGCCACCTGACCCTAAACTGGACCAAACCAGACCAGGATACAGCAACCAGAGAGGACCAAGAGTGGGGCGACGCAAACCCCGAAGGCCACCGAGACCTGGGAACCCATAGATAAAGCAGGCACAACGGGGATCACCCTGTTGCAACAACACACTCCAAGGCCGACAAACCCAACAACAACCCTGGGGGTCGACCAAAGGTGGACAAAATAACTCTGGGGAAGACAAGCCCACCAGCCACCAGAGACAAGCCAGACACCGAACAACACAAACAGCGATCAGCCACTGCACACCCCAGACCCAACAGCTGGGACAAGGGTCACGGGACACCGGGCCAACAAGTCCGAACCGGGAGATGGGAAACCCCCAACCGAATAACCAGCTGTCCAACCGGCCCGGAGGGCAAAGGACAAACTCCAGGAACCACCCATGCAAGCCCCAACACCAGACACAGAAGGGCAAATACAAAGCCCCATGACACCCCCTAGAGCAACCGGAGAAGCAGACAGCCACCAGAACCAGCACCCCAGACCAAAAACAGCACGAAAAAAAGCACCATGCCAGGACCACAAGGACAGGACAGACAAGCAGGGCGGCCCATAGACCAAGCCCGCTGATGTCCCCAAAGGCACCCAAGAAGCCAGCTGACTGAACCACAGACATGTCAGCAGAGACAGAAGTCCACCAACACGGCACCCCCAGAGGCCCTGAAAGAGAGGCACAGGGCTAAACAGCCACACACCAGAAACACTCCAATGCCTGAAGGCAGAGAGAAAAGCCACTGTAACTAGCCATAACTAAGGCCACAGAGGCAACACACCGCAAAAAACGGGCGTGAAGCCAGGATGAAAGGCACACAGTCCACACGGGCACGCCAATGCCACAGCCCAGTCCACACCCGTGGAAGGCAGGCGCAGATTAGAGGTGAAAGGAAAGGGCAGGGAGAACAGCCCAGACCCCAGCCAGCCAGGCACAGAACCGCCAAACTCCCAGGGGCCCCAAAGACAGAGGCAGAGAACACACTGTCAACCCAAAAGGCTCAGGCTGAGGGCCTGACACAGAAGGGAGGAGCACTGTATTGGGCAGTAGGTGAGGTTTGTAATTAATATATCTAAGGATTTTATTACAGATTGCAATAAAGTTTTGACCTGACTTGAGAAGGTGAAGTCTCCGCCACCCAGAGTGAAGGAGCACTAATGATTTGTAGACAGGGACAGCAGAGAGAGAACAGAGGGGAATTATTGATGTAGGTGAGGAGACACCAGAGACTTGAAAGTGATTGCAATCTAGCAAAAGCAGCACCATCTCACTGGAGAACAGACGGTGGTGTGTAGTCAGCATACATGAGCACCACGTTAGAGTAGGGTCGGAACAGAAGGGAAAGCATAGTGACAGTCCTAGAGAAACAAATCGGTTCTAAAACAAACCTGGCCCAAATATTTGACAAGAAAGGAGAAGAAAGAGTTACAATATTAATGGAAAGTGAAAGAAGATGAAAGTCCTCTGACTTGAATATCTCCATTTTGCACACTAACACACGTAACAAACTTTCAGAGCAAAATTCTGATACTGGTGTCTCTATTGTGAATCAACTCAAGAGGTGTCACAGATTGCCATTGGCTGCCAACATAGTGGTGATCTCTCTTGGGGTATAACAGACAAGTCTTAAGTTTAACAAGCACTGGCAAAGTCAATAGGTTTAGCCTTGGCAAGCTGCTGAAGTGGTTATTTTATGTCAAGAATGAAGGAAAGGAAACATGCCACTGCCTAAATGAACCCACTGTGCTTCTTATTAAAATGCTAAAAAAAAAAATAACAACAATTGTACATAATTCTAATGCAAGAGCAAAGGTGCTGGCAGGTGTATAGAAATACTTTTATTTTAAATGCTCAGAACAGAGAACTATGATTTTTAGTGGTTCAAAGAAAGGTAACTATTGCCTTTAAATTATTGTCACCTGATGATATAGCTCAAACACACAATGATGACCCTAGAGACATAAAAACTGAAACAAAAGGAAAGAAATAACATTGGCAAAGAAGGTATTGGCCCACCAGCCCTGGCACTAAAGTGCACTTCTTTTTTAGGAAGTTGTGGACAGGTGATCAGGAATAATGCAGCCATGAACAGAGCTAATGAGCAGTGGCGCAGGAAGGGGAGTGCGGTGGGTGCGGGCCACCCCAGGTGTAATCACTGAGGGGGGGTGACAAAATGGCAAAAATATGTGTTTTAGACACATATGTTTGCCCTTTTGTCAAGCCGTAGGTGACAAGACATTTTCCTCAACGGATACCACCTGAGCTTGCTATGCCACTGCTAGTGAGCTGATGGCTGAAGTGTATTGACCCACTGGTACATGCTGCTTGCTGTCGTAGGCGGAAGCAAAGGTTAATATTTGACAACTGAACAGAAAATGGGTGAAATGGGTTTACTCAAAGCCTCTTCTTGTTTGCAGAGCTGTATCTTTTTTTAATTCAGAATATTTTTTTAATTACATGAAGCTGATGAGACAACTAAAACTACTGCTAGGGCACACTTAAAAAATGGTCATTCTTTGGGGCAGTCCATAAGCTGGAAATCAGATTGCCTTAACCAAGAAAAGAGTCACCAGATGATAGAGGACAAGCGACAATTGATGCTTTAGATGGACAGATACTGTCAGTACCTGCACTTCATTCATTTACAAGGGAGAGACACTGATTTTGTGAAACCCACACTCCTGCAGCTACAACAGGGGAAGGGTTGCCACTAGACCCATGGGTTAGCAGCTGCGTCACAAAAATGATTAATAATACTTTAAGCGATACCAAAGGGGATGATGGACGGAGAGTTTGAGCAAATCAAACACTCACCCCCAGTCAACTGATCTGGGTTTAATCCATCATCATTCCTTAGCTCACTCCACCACCCCAGTTCAGACATGGCCATATGCAAATCAGTCTGACCCTGTGCATCATGGGAACAGTCCAGCCCGAACTGCCAAGCCATGTCTTCCCTGGACTGGAAACAAGCATCCTGGGACCAGTTTCGGGTTCATAACCCTCATCAGCCAGGCTATCTTGAATCCTGTGGCAAAGTGAGCAAGGGACCCACGTCTGGGCATACCCTGCCAAATTAGGGCGAACAAAGCGATACCAAAGGGGATGATGGATGGAGCTTTTGAGCAAATCAAACACTCACCCCCAGTCAACTGATCTGGGTTTAATCCATCATCATTCTTTAGCTCACTCCACCACCCCAGTTCAGACATGGCCATATGCAAATCAGTCTGACCCTGTGCCTCATGGGAACAGTCCAGCCCGAACTGCCAAGCCATTTCTTCCCTGGACCGGAAACAAGCATCCTGGGACGGGTTTCGGGTTCATAACCCTCATCAGCAAGGCTATCTTGAATCCATCATCCCCTTTGATATCAAATAATATTTTAAGGGCCTATTCTGTCTGTAATTCTGCGAAGAATGCTCATAAATAGAAATGTAAAGGAAAATCATGGCCAAGGTCATGGTTGTGTGCCATGGGCAGCTTTAGGAGCCGCGCATAGTGAAGCAGAATACAAAGAAGAAATGATGAAAATGGGAGACAAAGGAAGAGAGAGAGAAAGAAGCAATTTAAAAAGCGAGAGGGGTAAGGTAAGAAATAAAAAAGTTAAGAGAGAAGGACATAAATATGGTTACATAGAAAAAAGTGTGAATGAAAGCAGGAAGGAAGGAAATGTGAAAGGGGGATAGTGTGAAATGAAGGATGGAAGTGTGAAAGGATAGAAGAGAGGATCAATTAGGGATGTAGGGGTGAAAGGAAAGAGGGAAAGTTGAAAGGAAGTTTAACAGAAAAATGGATGAAAATAACAAACACAAGGGTGGAAGGCAGGATGGGTGGAAGAATGGAAGGATGGAAAGTTTAAAGGATGGGTAGATTGACAGACAGATGAAGGGCAGGGTGAAAGTTAATGACGGAAAAAAGGGAGGATGAGGGGAAAGGGTGTAGGTGGGTGAAATTAAGGTCGTACGAATGGGTGGGTAAATTGATGGTTAACGAACGGATTGGTGAACAGGTGGATGGAGGAAAATGGATGGATAGATTAATGGATGGATGAATGGATGGATGGATGGATGGATGGATGGATGGATGGATGGATGGATGGATGGATGGATGGATGGATGGATGGATGGATGGATGGATGGATGCGTGGACGGGCAGATGGATGGATGGATGGACTAGTGAAAAGATTAATGAATAAATGATGAAACAATGGAAGGGTTATAGGGAAATGAGTGCATAGATGTGTGAGTAGGACACTAAAGGATAAAGGAAGGGTGAAGAGAACTCTTCTAGATTGGTTGGGTTCACTCGCTTTTTTTTCGGTGCCTTCTAAGTGGGGGGATATTTTAATTTTCTGGCTAATCCCTTGGGGAGAATAACAGCACTTCTCAGCATAAGTGCATTAATTTCAGTGGGAGTATATCTGTTCTAGCCAATAATAAGGAGTTACAATAGGATAGTGAGTGCCTGCACTACAATATTTCCTTTTCAAGCACTGGCTTCAATAGACTTTAAAACAAATACCATCTGTGATAAAGATATTTGCATACTGTACTCACACGCCTCAAAACACCGGGGCGCTCTGCTCCCCCACAAGAAAACCTGGTATTTTAAAGGAATAGGAGTTGAAGATTTAGGAAAGAAAACATAGTCTTATAGTTGCGTTTCTTTGTGTGAACCACACAAATCAGGATTTGAATCTTGGCTTCACACAATTCACCATTGTGCGATACTGACCAAGTACGCCCACTCTACATCTGCCAAAACTTTAGAAGCAGTATAAGTATAATGGCATTATGTAGTTAGCAAAGCGCGGCATGTATGAGTTATACGGCTCATAAAGGGTTTAAAAGCCTAATTTTATCATTATCGCATTAGCTCTATTTAATGTGTTGGTTTCAACAAGTTACTGGGAAGTAATCAGTCAGAGATCATTAAAATGCTGCGTCCATTTTACACACAAGCCCCTTCCAAGCTAAAGTGAAGGTGTGACCCATATGAACTTCTGAAACCCCTCGTTTGGGTTGGAGCACGCGGGCCCGGCTGGCCAAAAACATCAAACTCTGGGTTAAATCCACAAACGCACACAATTTCAAAAAGACTTCTGTCTCTGCTGTGCAATTAATCATTGCTCCTTCCATTTGTCGAGGAGCCCGCTGAAGAAAAAAAAAACATGTTTAGTTTCATTCGAAACTGAAAAAACACAACATGCTTTGTCTCATTTCTTTGTAGTTTTGTTCAAATGAACGCTTCTTTTTGATCTGCTCTCCACCCTTCATTGTGCTCTGCCATTGTAAATTCCAGAAAACATTTTCACTCTCATAGTCGGACAAAATGCTAAATCGCTATATCCGTGGCGAGGTACTTGACAACAGTGCTTCGAAGAAAAAGCACAACAGTGCCCCCTACCAGCAGAACGTGGCACTGAAGTAATTTTTAGCTTGAATCCTCTCTTTCTCTGTGCGAAGCTGAGAAAAACTTTTAGCACCTACCTACAGCACCATAAACTTCGAATTCCGGACGCTGAATAAATGTGAAATTATTAAAGTAATGCTGACTGACAAGAAAAACTCAAAAATATGTATCTCTTTGCGCAACGTTCTTTGGAAGGATATGTCAAATGCTGTTGCCAGCAATAAACACGAGCAGTGACGTGATGGCGAGGGAAGCCTAGAAACTTGAACCGGGGAACACGCTGCCATTTAGCCACTAATTGGATTTCAAGATCTGACTCACGGTTCAGCAATGTGTCATGGCTGGGTGGCACAGTGCTCTTCTGAATTTGTTAGGTCTGTGTGAAACCTCCGAAGGCGGTGACCTCAGCAGCTTCGCCTTGCAATAGTCATGAATGGACAAAGACCAACATGGTGTAACAGGCGAAGTCAAATTAATCACATGTTTTTTTGCAGCCGCGTTTATTGTTTTTTCCCACTAGGATATCGTCCATGGCCCCGTAAACGTATTTGCGCACATGAACCTACGTGATTTACCTGTGGACAAGGACATGATTTGTTCTGGTTAAAGTCACTTTATTCGTTTTTCTGTCACAGGGCGTCGGCACGGATTTGGCGCTGCTCTGCAAAGAATTCAGATGGCAGCATAGATGATGCCCAGGTGCAACATTAAACTGCAACATACCGCTATTAAGCTGTGTTTAATGCAGGTCTCCAAGAAATTGCTTCAAGATGATGTAACTGGTTCGGCAGTAAAAAGCATGTGCAAAGAAGAACCTGGGTGCAGTTTCTGCACAGGGTTGTAGTTTATCAGAAAACCATTAAACGACATATTTGTTCACCTAAAAGAGTGTTCAGCATGAAGCAACACGAATGCGCAAATGTGCATGTATGAGAATTTACTTACCTATAGCCATTAATAAATATGTAAATATGTAATTTGATATTTCTATCACTATGTACCACGTTTACTTTTGGGAGCCTTTCTGCTAATAGCAATCAGGGACGGCCGGTAGCCTTAGAAAGTGGTGAGGCGCACCAAGTGTCCTACCACTTCCCAAAACCCCAAGTTAAACAACCTCTCCATCCAAAAGTAAAAAATAATGAAGCCCTCCCTCCAAAAGCCCTAGTAAAAACAACTCCTCCACTCAAACACCCTAAAAAAACATAAACACTAAATTAATCACTGCCCTTACATGTATTACACATTCCTATAAAATAAAATAGAATAAAATTGTTCTTACCCAGGAGCTCCATGTCCTCTTCAGTCTTCCTCTGCAGTCTGATGCACGTAGGATGATCCCCAAACCAATCCAGGCGCTGCTCTCATGAGTGTTACAGAAAACAAATGATGGACGGAATGCTGACAATGCAAACATTCTCCCCCAGTCAAAAGATGTGGGTTAAAACCATCGTTCTTTTGCCCACTACGCCACCCCAGTTTGGACCCAGCCATATGCAAATCAGTCTTGACCCTGTGCCCCATGGGAACAATCCAGACCGTACTGCCAGGCCAGGTCCTCCCTGGACCGGAAACAAGCATCCTGGGACCGGTGTCAGGGTATGTCACCCTTCTTCAGCGAGGCTAGCTTGAATCCAGTGGCACAGTGAGCAAGGGACCCACGTCTGGGCATACCCATCCCACTTAGGGTGAAAAGTGTTACAGCAAACAAATGATGGACAGAATGCTGACAATGCAAACATTCTCCCCCAGTCAAAAGATCTGGGTTAAATCCATTGTTATTTTGCCCACTACGCCACCCCAGTTTGGACCAAGCCATATGCAAATCAGTCTTGACCCTGTGTCCCATTGAAACAGTCCAGACCGAACTGCCACGCCAGGTCCTCCCTGGACCGGAAACAAGCATCCTGGGACCGGTTTCAGGGTATGTCACCCTTCTTCAGCCAGGCTAGCTTGAATCCAGTGGCACAATGAGCAAGGGACCCACGTCTGGGCATACCCATACCACTTAGGGCAAAAAGTGTTACATCAAACAAATGATGGATGGATGCTGACAAGGCAACCATTCTCCCCCAGTCAAAAGATCTGGTTTAAATCCATTTTTCTTTAGCCCGCTACGCCACCCCAGTTTGGACCCAGCCATATGCAAATCAGTCTTGACCCAGTGCCCCATGGGAACAGTCCAGACCGAACTGCCAGGCTAGGTACTCCCTGGACCGGAAACAAGCATCCTGGGACCTGTTTCAGGGTATGTCACCCTTCTTCAGCCAGGCTAGCTTCAATCCAGTGGCACAGTGAGCAAGGGACCCACGTCTGGGCATACCCATCCCACTTAGGGCGAAAAGTGTTACAGCAAACAAATGATGGACGGAATGCTGACAATGCAAACATTCTCCCCCAGTCAAAAGTTCTGGGTTAAATCCATCGTTCTTTTGCCCACTATGCCACCCCAGTTTGGACCCAGCCATATGCAAATCAGTCTCGACCCTGTGCCCCATGGGAACAGTCCAGACCGAACTGCCAGGCCAGGTCTTCCCTGGACCGGAAACAAGCATCCTGGGACCGGTTTCAGGGTATGTCACCCTTCTTCAGCCAGGCTAGCTTGAATCAAGTGAGCAAGGGACCCACGTCTGGGCATACCCATCCCACTTAGGGCGAAAAATGGTACAGCAAACAAATGATAGAAAGAATGCTGACAATGCAAACATTCTCCCCCAGTCAAAATATCTGGGTTATATCCATCATTCTTCTGCCCACTACGCCACCCCAGTTTGGACCCAGCCATATGCAAATTATTCTTGCCCCTGTGCCCCCTGGAAACAGTCCAGACCGAATTGCCAGGCCAGGTCCTCCCTGGACCGGAAACAAGCATCCTGGGACCAGTTTCAGGGTATGTTACCCTTCTTCAGCCAGGCTTGCTTGAATCCAGTGGCACAGTGAGCAAGGGACCCACGTCTGGGCATACCCATCCCACTTAGATTGAAAAGTGATACAGCAAACAAATGATGGACATAATGCTGACAATGCAAACATTCTCCCCCAGTCAAAAGCTCTGGGTTAAATCCATTGTTCTTTTTCCCACTACGCCACCTCAGTTTGGACCCAGCCATTTGCAAATCAGTCTTGACCCTGTGCCCCATGGGAACAGTCCAGACCGAACTGCCAGGCTATGTCCTCCCTGGACCGGAAACAAGCATCCAGGGACCGGTTTCAGGGTATGTCACCCTTCTTCAGCCAGGCTAGCTTGAATCCAGTGGCACAGTGAGCAAGGGACCCAGATCTGGGCATACCCATACCACTTAGGGCGAAAAGTGTTACAGCAAACAAATGATGGACGGATGCTGACAATGCAAACATTCTTCCCCAGTCAAAAGATCTGGGTTAAATCCATCGTTCATTTGCCCACTACGCCACCCCAGTTTGGACCCAGCCATATGCAAATCAGTCTTGACCCTGTGCCCCATGGGAACAGTCCAGACCGAACTGCCAGGCCAGGTCCTCCCTGGACCGGAAAGAAGCATCTTGGAACTGCTTTCAGGGTATGACACCCTTCTTCAGCTAGGCTAGCTTCAATCCAGTGGCAGAGTGAGCAAGGGACCCACGTCTGGGCATACCTATCCCACTTAGGGCGAAAAGTGTTACATCAAACAAATGATGGATGGATGCTGACAAGGCAACCATTTCCCCCAGTCAAAAGATCTGGTTTATATCCATTGTTCTTTTGCCCACTACGCCACCCCAGTTTGGACCCAGCCATTTGCAAATCAGTCTCGACCCAGTGCCCCATGGGAACAGTCCAGACCGAACTGCCAGGCTAGGTCCTCCCTGGACCGGAAACAAGCATCCTGGGACTTGTTTCAGGGTATGTCACCCTTCTTCAGCCAGGCTAGCTTGAATCCAGTGGCACAGTGAGCAAGGGACCCAGATCTGGGCATACCCATACCACTTAGGGCGAAAAGTGTTACAGCAAACAAATGATGGACGGATGCTGACAATGCAAACATTCTTCCCCAGTCAAAAGATCTGGGTTAAATCCATCGTTCATTTGCCCACTACGCCACCCCAGTTTGGACCCAGCCATATGCAAATCAGTCTTGACCCTGTGCCCCATGGGAACAGTCCAGACCGAACTGCCAGGCCAGGTCCTCCCTGGACCGGAAAGAAGCATCTTGGAACTGCTTTCAGGGTATGACACCCTTCTTCAGCTAGGCTAGCTTCAATCCAGTGGCAGAGTGAGCAAGGGACCCACGTCTGGGCATACCTATCCCACTTAGGGCGAAAAGTGTTACATCAAACAAATGATGGATGGATGCTGACAAGGCAACCATTTCCCCCAGTCAAAAGATCTGGTTTATATCCATTGTTCTTTTGCCCACTACGCCACCCCAGTTTGGACCCAGCCATTTGCAAATCAGTCTCGACCCAGTGCCCCATGGGAACAGTCCAGACCGAACTGCCAGGCTAGGTCCTCCCTGGACCGGAAACAAGCATCCTGGGACTTGTTTCAGGGTATGTCACCCTTCTTCAGCCAGGCTAGCTTCAATCCAGTGGCAGAGTGAGCAAGGGACCCACGTCTGGGCATACCCATCCCACTTAGGGCGAAAAGTGTTACAGCAAACAAATGAAGGACGGAATGCTGACAATACAAACATTCTCCCCTAGTCAAAAGTTCTGGGTTAAATCCATTGTTCTTTTGCCCGCTATGCCACCCCAGTTTGGACCCAGCCATATGCAAATCAGTCTCGACCCTGTGCCCCATGGGAACAGTCAAGACCGAACCGAACTGCCAGGCCAGGTCTTCCCTGGACCGGAAACAAGCATCCTGGGACCGGTTTCAGGGTATGTTACCCTTCTTCAGCCAGGCTTGCTTGAATCCAGTGGCACAGTGAGCAAGGGACCCACGTCTGGGCATACCCATCCCACTTAGGGCGAAAAGTGGTACAGCAAACAAATGATAGACGGAATGCTGACAATGCAAACATTCTCCCCCAGTCAGAAGATCTGGGTTATATCCATCATTCTTTTGCCCACTACGCCACCCCAGTTTGGACCCAGCCATATGCAAATTAGTCTTGACCCTGTGCCCCCTGGAAACAGTCCAGACCGAACTGCCAGGCCATGTCCTCCCTGGACCGGAAACAAGCATCCTGGGACTGGTTTCAGGGTATGTTACCCTTCTTCAGCCAGGCTTGCTTGAATCCAGTGGCACAGTGAGCAAGGGACCCACGTCTGGGCATACCCATCCCACTTAGGGCGATAAGTGTTACAGCAAAAAAATGATGGAAGGAATGCTGACAATGCAAACATTCTCCGCCATTCAAAAGATCTGGTTTAAATCCATTGTTCTTTTGCCCAATACGCCATTCCAGTTTGGACCCAGCCATGTGCAAATCAGTCTTGACCCTGTGCCCCATGGGAACAGTCCAGACCGAACTGCCAGACTGGGTCCTCCCTGGGTGGAAAAAAGCATCCTGAGACCAGTTTCGGGGTATTACCCCTCATCGGCCAGGTTTGCTTGAATCCAATGGCATAGAGAGCAAGGGATCCATGTCTGGGCATACCCATCCAACTTAGAGCGAAAAATGCAGCAGCAACAAATGATAGATGGAATGCTGAATGAATCAAACATTCACCCCCAGTCAAGAGATCTGGGTTAAATCCATAGTTCTTTTGCTCACCATGCCACCCCAGTTTGGAACCAGCCATATGCAAATCAGTCTTGACCTTGCTCCTCATGGGAACAGTCCAGCCCGAACTGCCAAGCTGGGTCCTCCTTGGACCAGAAACAAGCATCCTGAGATAACAGTCAAGCTGTAAAACTATGGATATCGAATCCCCAAAATGCCCAAGCTAGGTGAAGTGATAGTGTGCATACTATGACTTCTTTTAGCTTCTGATGATATCACAGAGTTGACCCCATGTGCCATGCCCCACCCTCTGTACCTCATAAAAATACACACATTGATGTGCTGAGGCTTATATTGTTAAAACGGTGTGAATGAAGTTGTAGCAAGCACACCTTCACCGACACGTTTCTGACCCACATCTTTCACAAATATTTCACAAGTACTTTGGAAGGTTTTTAAGGTTTTATGAGCTAAGCTTAAAATAAAATGGCATAAAACCATAGATCTGCCTGGCAATTCCCCTAAAATTATGGAATGCAAATCAGGTACAATAGTTTACCGCTGTGATTCACATAAAGCACTAGCTTCAATAATGGTAATAGAAAGAGCAGTCAAAAGGCAATTTGGCATCCTTTTAATTTTTTTACAAGCTAGTAAAATCATCCTGATCAAGTCTAATTGAGAACGGGATCAGTGCGAATGTTAAGCCAGTCAAAAAGGTAAGAGGTGCTGATGATAGCCACTTCACTGGGAATTTTCCTCACTGTAGCGTGGTCCTACTAATATTTTCTATTTCGGACCCCTAGCTTTCTTACCATTATTTACTGGCCTGAAGCCTGCTGTCCAGATCTCAGGCACCCTTGTGCTACTGAAGTATCTCCCTTTACTTTTCAGCGCTGCAGTTCCAGATGAACAGTAATCAAATATTGATGTATAGGATTAGAAAGTAGCATTTTCTGAAAAGACTTGGACTCTTCTTCCAGTAACTTGTGTGCCAAGCTGAAAGATGTCAGCATTGCTTTAGTAAAAGACAGAAATTAGCAAAAATTGCATAACTATCATTACATTTTTTCACCATACAGTATATTATTTCTAATCTAACAAATAGATAATCCAGGGCCAGATGGCTGAAGGTAAGTGTTTGTAATGATCATACAGTGAATTGTTGCGATTTGGTAATCGCAAACAGCAATTTACAAATGTGTTTTTAACATATTTTGCAATTCCCAGCGGGCTGCAAATAGACAAACCTCATGAATATTAATGAGGTAGGTCTCAGTTTGCGACCCATTGGGCATCACAAAAATCACAGGGATGGTAGCCTGCTGGGGTCAGCAGACCACCATATCTGTGACTGTTTCTAAATAGAGCAATTTTATTTTTAAAAATGTAGCCCGTTTCCCTTAATGGAAAACAATATGCGTTTCAAAAAGAAAAATTAAAAGTTTTCTTTTCATTTTTTAGGAGTAAGGAGAGGTCTGTGGGACCTCTGCCTGCTCTTAAAAAAATGTTTTTCCAAACATTCACAGAGGGGAAGGAGTTATTTGGTCCCTCGGGGAACCCTTCCCATTTGCAAATGGGTTACCACCTACTTGAAGTAGGTGATAAAATGTGAATGTTATGCATTCGCATTACGGTCGCAAAACATTCACACATACCACTGCAATTTGGTATTAGGAACGGATGCCCTAAACACGCCCCTTCCTAATACTGAATCACAAACCTAAATTGAGATTCGGTAACAAGTTACCGAGTCTCAAATTGGGCCTTTGTACATTAAAAAATGCCTTTTTGCATTCACAAATGGCTCAATTCTGCAAATTGGGCTGTTTACGAACGAAAAAAATCCTTGTACATCTGGCCCCTAGTTCCTTATGAAATTAGCAGAAAGTGTTTCTAATTTTAATTAAATAATCTGTGTTCAAAACACCCTGACACAACATATTAGCAGTCAAATAATTTGCTTTCCCATTTTTAATCGCAGTAGCATCTTATTGATGCATCTAAAAGTGATTTCTACACAACCAATAACGGCATATAAAAAGACCAACTCTTCATGTTTATGTTTTTGATGGAAGTCAAATGGGGGGGACGAGAAAATTCAGCTTTTTAAGAGTTCAATATCACAAGTTATCATTCCATTTAGCTAGTCTCCAAATCTTTCTTCAAAGTGCTTCAGAGGCCCTATATCAGCCTCATATCAATGGCAAGTGGACCATTTAGAATCGGGATGACCCTAGTTTTAACTGGCTATCAGGGCCGGACTCGCTACCAGGCATTTTGGCATGCTGCTGACCTGGGGGCTGATGTCACTGCGGTGGGGGCTAATTTCGTTGATGGAGACCTGCGTGTGCTTCGAAATAAACAAAGCAAAACGAATTTCGTTCAGCACACGCAGGTCCCTATCAACGAAATCAGTCCCCAGCTCGGCAGCATGCCAAAACGCCCGGTAGCCTGTCCGGCCCTGCTGGCTATAATAGATAGTCAAAATGGGCAAGCATCCACTGTCACCCTGAAGTTCAACGATTGACCAGTAAATTGTCATTTTCTCATTCAAGCCATCCTATGTAGTCCACAGTACAAATTTTAAAAAATCCTCTTTTCATGTTCGGCATTTTATAGTAATGCTGATGAAGAATTTGAGTACTAACCTATGAAGGAAGTATCCCAAATAATTAAGTTTAAACCATTTTGATATTTAAAAAGTACATGGTAAATTCTAGAAGGCCTTTCAACCAGAAGCAGTGTCTTTAATTAGACATTTTTTAATGTTTAGAGATTTTGGTATTTACTCAATCTTCTCAATCTTACAACATAAACATATGTGGCCTGAATCATAAAAGGGATCATAAATCGGTACCCGTATATGTATTTGTACACAGTGGGGCAGATTTAGGCTATATTTCCATATCAGAAACATTCCTAGGAGTACGCATGGAAAGTGACTCTTTTCACAACATTACTATGGGAGTGGCAAGTGACTCATTTTTGGTGTTGCTGTTTCCCGAATGCGAAATTGTCTAATTTTGCATCGGGAAAAGGCTGCCCTGAATGTCCAAGTACATATTTTTTTTATCTCCACTGGAAAAACATTTTACCCCAGGTAGATCACCCTTCCCCTACTACTCATCTATTAGAATTGGCCCTTTTTGCAAGGTCATCCCCGAACCTTTTGCCTTCCTCCTGGCATATTTTAGGTCTCGCCTAGGTAGCGCGCAAGCGCTGCATAGGAGGGACCTCTTGCCATCGCTCCATACTTTCTTGGAAACTCGTGCATGTTTTGCACGGTTTCCAATGAGTACTCGTGCATGCAGAGCGTTTGCCTTCGGGAGCGAGCAGCGGTGCCATTTGTTTGTAATTATCGCGCCTGCTGCTTCTCGCTCCTGCAAGGCAAACACTCTGCATGCACGAGTACTCTAACTTTCGCGGCTGCAGGGCCGCACTTATCTTTCAGCGCTTGTCTTGTTTTGGAAAGGGTTTCCCTGGCACTGGCACGAGCCTCACATTCCACAGCTGCTTGTGGAAAAGCATTTGACCTTTGAACTGTCTTCTGAGCAGCAGGACCTGAGCGGACGGCAGCTCATTCATTCCAGCACCAGGCTTGACAGTGTGGCTCATTAACCCCTCCGCTGCTGGGCTCCCAGGACTCGTGTCTGTGCTTGTACAGGCCAGGGAATAAGGGGCGGGGCTTATTCACATTGAGAGATGTAATTTTGCGAGGGGAGGGGTAGGTCGTGTTATTCCTCAGTGCGCAAGATACGTCATTAGGGGGATTAACATAGTGTGAAGATGTTGGGGGAGATCTCACTGCACAGGCACATAGTGCTTGGTGGAGAGCACGCGTGTACAGGCGGAAAAGGGTGAAACAAAGGTTTTAAACAAACCTGCTGGTGAAATTCTTGAGCAAGTAGATAATACCTCATCAGCTGTCCTGCACACACAGCCTTGCCGATGTTGTCCCTAAAGTGCCTTGAAACCGTTCCTACATGGAAAGGTCATTAACCCGCTAATATTTTCTTTACTGTAAATTGAAGCGCATACACAAAATGCTTAACTAAACTCTCCTTAAATTTCGCATGATATAGAGTGCATGTGACATTTTGTATTACTGTTTGCTTTAGTCCACACTGCATGGTATTGAGGTGTGATGTCAGGAAGTGCCTGGGGAGAGGGATAGCAGTCGGCGAGATGCGACAAGAGTTTGCACTGGTGTTTTTGTGTATCCTCCAGGTACTTCTGCGTTGCACAGCCCCTTCTATAATACTGATCACGCAGGTGCAAACCTTGTGCGTCAAGGAAGCATTTCCTCATTTGCACAGTGAAGTGTTCGTTGCAAATGGGGTAACACCTCTGCCCCTACGTTCTTATCTCTGACCTGTGCTGCACAAGGACAAACAAGCTCTCTTGTGGTGCACTAATCGTGGGCCACCTAGGAAGTGACGTACAGTTAGTGCATCGCTTCCAGAGCGCATTTTGGATGGGGAAGCAGGAATCTAGTGAAATCCCAGGCAGACAGTGCACCCAAATGTTGCCCCCATGCCCCCACCTTCAAAATCGCAGGCCCGCTATTCACTGCTGCACTACCCTAGAACAGGCGTAAACTTGACGGCTTTTTGTATTTCAGCGTTTAGTCCCAGGCTGCACTGGACGCACCATACTTTGCGTCACATTGTCATAAAATGCATTCAAGTATGTTCCCGTGTCTGCTACATTACCTAACTAATATTCTGTCATTTTTGGTTTTGCATTTCAGAAACAGAGTGCATGTTCCAACTGTTTTTGTTAGCAGGTCATTGCAGCCTCAAGTAGTAAAGGCGAGATTGTCAAAGGGCCTGTAAATAGGAATAACACAGAAGAACGTGAAACGAGTAAACAACGCCTGGCAAGTGCTTTCCCTCATAATGTTTCAGCACTGGTCAGGATACTTATTAAGGTCTGTCTCGGAATGCTTGGTGGAAGGGGAGAGTACTTGATACAGGAAGTCTGAAAAGTTGTCTGGTAGCCAAAAACGTACACAACAAATGTGAACAGTACTCATAGCCTGACATACCACCCAATTTCGATCAGCGCCCCTAAACGCTGTGAGAAATATAGGCAGTAACATGGCTGCACTGTGGGTGTTTAGTAACGCCATATTTTATTTTTGCTGATACTAAAGAACTCTGCAGGGGGGAAAGATTATGGCACTGTACCTGTTATTCAGGTACAAACCCCCCAACCCCACACTCCCCAGGGGCTCATCTAGGCATCTAGTTAAGTTGGGGACTGAAGGTATAAAGTTCAAATACCCTAAAAACACAAAAATCACTTTGGGGCATCTATACATACCTGCATAAGGAAACAACACTCCGAATAATCAGTTGGTCTCTTTAATGTGATTGTACCCAAGCTTTGATTAAATACCTTTTTTATACAAATGCTCAAGAAAATATGCCTTGGCATAAAACATATATGCAGATGCGCTGAGTGCATAATGCTATTATCACTATTGAGGGAGAGAGCCAGCATCATGACCCCCCCTAGGCGTCAGCTCTTGCGAGTCATGCTTCCTAACCACAGTTAACCTTGAGCTTAACCATGACCTGCAAAACTTTTTCCAAAAATAAGTCCATCAGCTTTGGGTTCGTAATAACAATTTTCATGCAGATTCATCAAGTGGGGGCCAGAAAAAAGGTGGTCACAATAGTGACATTTCCCATTTTATTTGCCATTAGAATGTTTGCTGTTCTATACAGAAAAAAACTGTTACAGCAAAATTCGCATGTAAGTAGCCCTTAACTTAAGGACGGGTCTTTGTTTGGTTTGGTGTAAATTTGTTCATTAGTTATCAAGAAATTAGCAATATAAAGTATTCCGGTTTGGGCACGAAGGGTTGGCTGCCCATGGTTAATTGGTTGCAGGGAATTGTTGCACTTGTATTTTTTGATCAAACACCCACCCCCCCAAAAAAATATATCATAGAAAAAAAACAAAGTTTAAAATGAAGTCATTGGATAGTCGTGGTTAAAACACAGTAAGACATACAAAAAATAAGAAAATCCTTAGAAATTACATTTGAAAAAAGCTGTGGTATGGTTGCGAATTAAAAACGAAAATCACTGACATTTTCATGGTATGGTTAGGACTGCAATCTGTACCTCGCACAACAGACATGCAAACTTTAACTTGCACATCAGATGCAGTGTTTTTGACCTCACAATATTGATCCCATTAAGTAACAACACCTAAAAGCACAGAATAATTCAATAACAATTGATACTCAACCAATGAGTAATGCAACATTCATAGTTGCCACTTCCATAGTATTATGAGCAGCACGGCTTTAAGTGGGATGAAAAAACTGGGGGTCTCTCAAAGGGGTGTGACCAATGTAATTAAGGGCGTGGCTTAAAACACATAAGCTAAAAACCTGTGCTTGCATAGTGTGCTGCCCAACTTTTATTTTGCTGTTTCTGTTATTGCATCCACATATATGATACAACAAGTAACATCATACCTACAACAAGTCAGGACTATTGGCTTTGTCAATGGTTGTTAGTTGCATAAGATAAAAAAGTAGCAACTATGGCTTGTATATACTATTGAAAAAGCTTCCACTTAAAGCCCTGGTGACACCACAACGATGTTGCTGCACCTGAATTTCAAAAAGAGAAGTGGCAATTTCCAGTGTGCGCTATTCAATAGGGCCGCCTCACTCGCAATAGTGCTCGGAGTCTTGTGTTTTAATAAGCAGGCACATGGGAGATGTAAGAAGCAAGGATTTCTCTCCCCCTACAATGCTCACCTGGCATGACGTCATGCTGTAACTTCTGCACTAGTGAGAAGTGAGCAGTGTGAGCAGCTCACATCGATGTGCTGCTGTCACTGCAGCCCGGGGAAAACAACGGACTCCTTGTGCCAGGGCACAAAACGGAGCCCGATAGAGACCCGTTTCGAGGCCCCCTTGAAAAAACTGCCGGTGCTCAGCACCGGTGAGACCCGGCCCACTTAAAGCCCTGATGAGCAGTATGATACGTAATCTCACCTTCAATATTATTTAAGACCACACAGTCTTAATGATGCAAATAATTTTACCCTTTTCGTTCTGTTCATCTCTTTTCTCACTGGAATGAATGTGAAAAGGGCCGCGTTCCATCATGTCCTGTGCTCCGTCCTAAGTCACTAGGGCACTTTCACCTTGCCCGACACATGGAAGAGGAGGGTTGCTCCAGTAGCCATGGACAAGAAATAATGCCTCCGTCTGCTGTGTGAGTTGCCGTCCGTTAATCCTCTCCATGGGGACAGAGAGGGCCACCTCTGTGACGGGTCCACCATCAAACCTGCAAACCCACGGCGATGAAATTCAACAAGCATTGGCATAGCCAATAGGTCTCACCTTTGGGACCTTATAAGTGCCCCCAAGGAGTGGTGAGTGTGGCTGAGCCTCTTTTCCCTTAACCCCGGGCCATGGTGGTGACGAGCCCTGCCATTTGTAATGGTGAGCCATTGCGCCGCATGATCACGGGCAGGTGCACCCTTACCGGGTTTTGGGGGCATTTTTCCTTTCTCTTCCTTCCCCTAGCAAGACCAGTAGGGGCCCCAGATTGGAAGGTGTCGCCGAGGAGGAGCTACACCGGACCTGAGTGTGAGGTCGGGGCGAGACCTCGTTCGGAGGTCTCGGTGCTCCACGCTGTGTATGGGGAAAATCATTGTATCTCAGGCGATGGGCTGTGTTATGCCCTGAGGTACACGTACTTCGGTACCTGAGAATACTGGAAGTGGCCTAATGTGCATATGGGGTGCCCTGATGTAAGGGTACATTGCCAGTTACTGGAAGTTGCCTAATGTGCATGTTTTTGGGGGTACATTGCCAAGGGTTCTACCCTATGCATCACTATGGTGATTTCATTGATGGTGGCACTCAGAGAAGTATTTACTTCAGAATGCACTACTGCTGATTAGGTCCTGCACAATATGCTATATTATGTCATGCTATGATGTTCATGTCTAATGCATTCATGCTAAGTGCAATGTTACTTGAAGTTACTGGTTGTTTTCAGTAACTGTGAGCTATGTTGGTTAAGGCAGTGGCCCGATTGGCCCTGTAGTGTATATAATCCCTTTAAAGTCATACCAAGTGCCAGGAGGCACAGTGTATATATATATATATATATATATTTATATATATATATATATCCACCACCAATCCCACCTCTTTGCCAAGAAACGGGTCCGACACATGCTTTTGGACAGATCAGGTAAGGTTTTAATTGCCACCATCCAGACAGATAAGAGCTTAAAACACCTGGCAGACGCGTTTCGGCGAATGCCTTAATCATTGCCAGCATTGTGTTTTAGAAAATAGTTGAATTGTGCAGGGACTTTACATACTGCTCATGGTGTTCCTATTGGTACTCATATGTCCAATCACAGCCCTTGTTCTTCCATTACTGTGGGCAGTAGGCGCCAAGGATGCTGGTAACTGAAGTCCTGCAGTCTGTAAGGGTCCCAAAAAATAGTGCATGTCAGCAGTCCCACAACGCGGACTTTGGTACAGTGACCGGTCCGTACATTAAGTAATGCCTCAGCTATTGACAGCCTGTGAGTCCGCTCATCCACTGCCGCAGTGTCCATGGCAGCAAACATCGCCTGTCGCCGTCCAAATCAGCAGCAAGCTGCTGCTCTCTCCTCAATACCAGGAACGCTATCTTGGGCGAGGGGGCGCAGCTTTGTGCAACCAGCACCAAACACCACAGAGTTGTCGACCTGAAGCAGAGCACCAGATTGAGAGGCGTGCCAGTCATGCAGCGTCGACTGCTGCACACATATCCACCACCAATCCCGCCTCTTTGCCAAGAAACGGGTCCGACACATGCTTTTGGACAGATCAGGTAAGGTTTTAATTGCCACCATCCAGACAGATAAAAGCTTAAAACACCTGGCCGATGCATTTCGATGAATGCCTTAATCATTGCCAGCATTGTGTTTTAGAAAATAGTTGAATTGTGCAGGGACTTTACATACTGCTCATGGTGTTAGTATTGGTACTCATATGTCCAATCACAGCCCTTGTTCTTCCATCACTGTGGGCAGTAGGCGCCAAGGATGCTGGTAACTGAAGTCCTGCAGTCTGTAAGGGTCCCAAAAAATAGTGCATGTCAGCAGTCCCACAACGCGGACTTTGGTACTGTGACCGGTCCGTACATTAAGTAATGCCCCAGCTATTGCCAGCGTGTGAGTCCGCTCATCCACTGCCGCAGGGACCATGGCAGCAAACATCGCCTGTCGCCGTTCAAATCAGCAGCAAGCTGATGTTCTCTCCTCGATACCAGGAACGCTATCTTGGGCGAGGGGGTGCCGCTGTGTGCAACCAGCACTAAACACCACAGAGTTGTCGACCTGAAGCGGAGCACCAGATCGAGAGGCGTGCCGGTCATGCAGCGTCGACTGCTGCACACATATCCACCACCAATCCCGCCTATTTGCCAAGAAACGGGTCCGACACATGCTTTTGGACAGATCAGGAAAGGTTTTAATTTCCACCATCCAGACAGATAAAAGCTTAAAACACCTGGAAGACGCGTTTTGGCGAATGCCTTAATCATTGCCAGCATTGTGTTTTAGAAAATAGTTGAATTGTGCAGGGACTTTACATAGTGCTCATGGTGTTCCTATTGGTACTCATATGTCCAATCACAGCCCGTGTTCTTCCATCACTGTGGGCAGTAGGCGCCAAGGATGCTGGTAACTGAAGTCCTGCAGTCTGTAAGGGTCCCAAAAAATAGTGCATGTCAGCTGTCCCACAACGCGGACTTTGGTACAGTGACAGGTCCGTACATTAAGTAATGCCCCAGCTATTGCCAGCGTGTGAGTCCGCTCATCCACTGCCGCAGGGACCATGGCAACAAACATCGCCTGTCGCCGTTCAAATCAGCAGCAAGCTGCTGTTCTCTCCTCGATACCAGGAACGCTATCTTGGGCGAGGGAGTGCCGCTTTGTGCAACCAGCACCAAACACCACAGAGTTGTCGACCTGAAGCGGAGCACCAGATCGAGAGGCGTGTCGGTCATGCAGCGTCGACTGCTGCACACATATCCACCACCAATCCCGCCTCTTTGCCAAGAAACGGGTCCGACACATGCTTTTGGACAGATCAGGTAAGGTTTTAATTGCCACCATCCAGACAGATAAAAGCTTAAAACACCTGGCAGACGCGTTTCGGCGAATGCCTTAATCATTGCCAGCATTGTGTTTTAGAAAATAGTTCAATTGTGCAGGGACTTTACATACTGCTCATGGTGTTCCTAATGGTACTCATATGTCCAATCACAGCCCTTGTTCTTCCATCACTGAGGGCAGTAGGCGCCAAGGATGCTGGTAACTATATATATATATTTATATATATATATATACATATATATATGGAACATTTGTCAAGGTGTAATTTCCCCCTGGGGCCCACTGGAGGGCTGAAAAACAGGTCCTGATTCGACGTGGAAGTGTCCGACCCACCGGAGGGTGATTATCTTGTATTAAGAAACTACAGGGCCCAGGGTGCCATGCAAAAGTATTTCAACTTGAACAGCACACCAGAGGCTGATAAATTAAGGAACACGCAGAAGACCGTGTTCAGCAGTAATGGGACACACATGTTTTCCTCTGACGAAGAAGCAGGATAGCTTCGAAACGCGTTAGGCAAAGGATTAATAAGCTGGGAGGAAATGCCACTTTCCCTTCAATAAATTGGTGTGTAACCTACCTGCAGTTGGAGTGCTTCCTCATCTTTGGGCACAACAATGGAAACATATATATATATATATATATATATATATATATATATATATATATATATATATATATATATATATATTATCTACTGGCGGTCGCCAGTAGATAGTTATAGTTAGGACCCTGTTTCCATAGGAAATCCGCAACATTCTATTTGGAATAGCTTTGGCGCCGGTCGATGAATCCTCGCGAAATTTTCAAAATAGGTGGGGCGCTACGCTCCGCTCCTACCCTGAAAGTCTCAGGGGGATTCGTCAAGCGGGGGCTGAGAAAAAAGGGGGGTCCCAAAACGCGTTTTTCCCATGCATTTTTCCATAGGACCTTTAGACACAGCTACAGCCCGAACGGCTGAACAGAGTTACTTGAAATTTGGCAGAGAGGTAGTGCTCAGGTCAAGGAAGTGCCTTTTGTAGGTCTGGTGTAAATCTGTTCAGTAGTTCCTGAGAAAATAGCATTTAAATCAATATATATATGTGGGCGGAGCCTAACCACACATCTCATCCTGAGATCTGATTGGCTGTCAGCACTTCATCCAAGAAGTGTTGGCAGCCATCTTGGGACCAATATACATGATAGCACCTCATTAAAAAGCATTGCAGTTAATAGAAGATTTTAAGACTTTAGTTACATTATAAATCATTTGTTGATGGTACCATACTCATTTTAGGAATTGTGGTATGTTCTAAGGTGATTTCACCATGTGAAAAAGCCTTCTGCTGGGATATCATGATTGAGAGAAAAATATTTTCTCATGCTTTTACCACAGAGGTTTGGAAGGTGATCTATGAGCTAAACTGAGAGCTTATTTTCTGTAAATTCACATTATCTTTCTCAGTCATGTGAGAATGAAGTCTGACATTCTCAGTAAAACATGTACATCCAACAAGGGCAGAGACTGTCAGTTGATTCCTTTGTGTTCTACTGCAGCTTTCCAGAGTGTTCCAAAGAACTACTAGAGTGCTAACCGTCCTACTTATGATAAATGTATGGCACACCTGAAGCCATCTTGCTTGGATTAAAGTGGTAACTCTTAAAACATTTAATTTAAAAAGGAACAAAATTAGGTGGTTCATTTTTCCATAAAAAGTATGATTAGTGCTGCAGAAAGAAAAATTAGGGCACATTTTGAGTGACTTCTCAAATCCTGGCATGCAGACTGAAACATGCACTTTCAATACCAGCAGCAGTTTTCCCTGGTGAGCAGTAGCTTTACTACAGTGATCTAATGAGCAAAAAGAGTGCTAACATTCTGATTTTATGGCAAATGTGTGACACATTTGAATGCCTTCTTGATGGAATCAAAGTAAAAAACTGAAAGTATTTCCTACTGAGGAGACTGCAGTAAATGAGGAAATTAGGAAACTTCATAACAAATAAGTCTCCCAAGATGGCCACCAGAGACAAAAGAGCCCAAATGTAGCCCAAATATCACCCAGATGTAGCCCAAGTATAGCCCAATGACAGAATGTCCAAGAATGTTCTTAAAAACAACTAGAGCACTTACTGTCTTCATTATGACAAAAGTATGGCACACCTGAAGCCATCTTGATTGGAATAAACTGGTAACACTTAAAACATTTAATTTAAAAAGGAACACAATGAGGGGGTTCATTTTGCCATAGAAATTATGATTAATGCTGAAGAAAGAAAATGAGGGCACATTTTGAGTGACTTCTCAAATCCTCTTCTATTTCATTAAAAAATTCTGACATGCAGACTGAAACATGCACTTTTAATACCAGGAGCAGACTTCCATGGTGAACAGTAGTTTTACTACAGTGATCTAATGAGCAACTAGAGTGCTAACATTCAGAATTCATGGCAAATGTGTGACATATCTGAATACCTTCATGATGGAATCAAAGTAAAAAACTGAAAGCATTTCCGACTGAGGAGACTGCAGTACATGAGGAAATTAGGAAACTTCATAACAAATAAATCTCCCAAGATGGCCACCGGAGACAAAAGAGCCCAAATGTAGCCCAAAATCACCCAGATATAGCCCAAATATAGCCCAATGACAGAAGTGTGCAAAACACTTATTATTTTGTGTTTTTGCAGTGTTATATAGTGCAGACTTGTTAGGTATTGGAGTGCTTTACATGAGCATTGGTTACATCACACAAGAACAAATTCATTTTGGTTGTAGACATGGGGAGACTAAGTGATTTGACCAGAATCACAGAATGTCGAGCTGAAGCAGAAACTTCAACCTGGTTCCCCAGTTGCAAAGTCTGCAGTTCTGGAAGTAACACCACATCCTCTCCCCTAAGTGCAACATTTAATCAAGTTGTCAACTAGATAAAAAAACATAAAGATAACAAATAATTTAAAAGTGCTTTGTCGCTATTTGAAAACTCAGAAAATATGTCCTTATTTTAGTCTTTTAGAGCACTAACCATAATTTTGATGCCAATAAGACCCTCTCATATATGTAATTTCTAAAGGAATGCTCTAGGTATTACAGTTTTGATTACATCAAGATGATGTCAGGCGTTCCACACTTTTGTAATAAATATAGAATGTTAGCAATCTAGTTGTTCATTAGGATACTGTTGAGAGGCAGAGGCCAGGGGCACGGACTCTGAAAATTGAAGGCAGGTAGGAGGGTGCAAAGGCAACAATTTAACCACACTGAGCAGGCAGGAAGGGCCGTGGAAGCACAACAGACTATGGAGGGCAGTGGAAAGGGGGGCAGGGGCAACAAACCAACAATACAGGACTTGCAAGAGAGGCTGTTGGAGGGAAGATCTATTACGGGTCAAGGAGGCTAGGGGCGGTCCCCAGAGCCCCGGGAGCCACCACAGAACTGAGCAGGAGAGTGAGTCAGGGACAAAAGGGGCACCTTAATTTGAGCCGGGGTGCCTAGGAACGCTTGCTCCAAAAATGAAGAAAACAGACATATGAGACATGGAATTGGAGGCAGAATACAATGGCAGTTTAATGAGAAGATGCAACTTCAAAGAAACCGCAGAATAGAGACATAAAGTACAAAATACAGAATCCAGATAATCATACAGCTGTCATGATATTCTCTGTATCTCAATTAATGGACTGACAGAGAGAGAGAGAAAACACATCTATAAATGCATCATGAGAAACAAGTTACACCAAGGAAAATGTTACCTAGGGACACTCACATTTACTCTTAGAGCAAGCATTCCTGCAATTACAATACAACATCTTTTAAATGCAAAAGTAAAGAGAACAATGGTGAAACATAACATGAAATTTCATATAGGTAAAATAGAATAAGATACTTCAAGCAAAGCAGAGCAAGACATTTTAAGCAAAGGAAGACAAGAGCTCCCAGTTCTTGGGGAAAACCTGCACAGCCTGTTAACCTACATACAGACGGCGAGGTTGTCCGTCGATATCTGTGGGTGCTCCCTTTTTATATCATTTTGTGGGCTCCTTTGCATGCTACATCTACCTACGTATGCTACCCAAAAGCTTTGTCTGCAGATTTTACCAGACATTTCGTCATTTACCCACTTAATGCTGACAATGGACTGGGTGAAAAGGTCAGTCTCTCAGGCCAATCGCTTATCGTAAGTTCCATAGAGCAAGCAGAAAATAATGGGTATTGTACAGGAATTCAATATATTCATGTATAAAATCTCCTCAGTTCTCCTAACTTGACGCTCTCCGGTTGCCACTTCCTTAAAAGCGGGAAACCTGCCCAGGAAGCAAGTACCAGTCCAGGATGCAGCCTACTGTACGTCGACAGCTTCAGGGGGATGTTGAACTTTGATACCGAGCACGGAGCACTCGGGTAGGGTGGGGGCTACTAGTTTGGAGCAGAAGGCCTCGCAGACCTGCCTTCAGACTGCTATACACTAAAATTGCAGAGCTATGGTCAATTTAACAAAGAGGCCTACATATTGAACAGAAGGGCCTACACAGGGGTTTTATGCTGGCTGAGTGGTAAGGATGTCTCAGGATAATTATATAGCAACACAGGACCCGCTGGTCAATTTAATACGGCCTACAAATGCGGCTGGCAGGGCAAGGACAAGGGTCTCATACTTCAGGTGTGGACAGAACGGGCCAGGGGCCCCCTGTGATACAAAATCTACCCTCCTTCAAGGCTGTGGCAATGTAATAGACCATTGTGGGCAGAAGGAAGAGGCAATGGTAGTACAACCATACATGCCAACAGACCCGATTCAGCCAGGAAACGTCCAATGTTTTTAAGCTCAAATGGGCTTTATTTGATCTGTCTCCTGTCTACAATATCCTCTTTTTCAATGTAACTCAAAGGGGAAAATCAATACCCCATTTTTTTTTCAAAATCTCCCTCTTACCAAGTTCAAAATGTTCGCAAGTATGGTACATTGGATCATGGAAGGAAATGGGATAGGGACATGGACTTGGATAACAGAGGACAGGAGAGACATGGAGAGGTGCACCAAACTGACCCTGCAGGGCAGGCATCAGGGTTTGCAGCAGCACAATACACCACACAGGGCATGCAGGACGGGAGTGCAGCACAACAATCCATAGAAAGCAAGAGGGAGGGGACAGGACCATGCACATGGACAACAGAGAACAGAGGGGCAAGAGGCAATGGTAGCTAGCTGACCATAATGGACAGACAGGAGAGAAGGCTGCAGCATAACAGACCATAAAGGGCAGGAGGGACGGATCAGGGGCATTACAATGGAACAGACAAGCCAGGAGGGAAGGAGTAGGGGTCTGCACATGTAAACAGAGGGCTGGGGGCAAGGGGGCAGGGCAGGAGCAGCAAGATGGCCATGGAGGTCAGGCAGGATGGGCACTAGAAGCAAGACACAACATGAAGAGCAACAGTGAGACTGTGATGGCATACACACAGACCATGGAGGGAAGGTGGGAGGGGGTCAGGGGCAGCTAACTGACCACACAGGGAAGGTGGGAGGGGCCATGGCAGCACAGAAGACCATGCATGGCAAGTGGGAGGGTTAGTGGCAGCACAATGGCTATGATGGGCAAGAAGGAGGGTGCAGGGGCATGCACAAAGGACGATGGAGGATAGAAGGGAGGGTCAGGACCTGTGCACAGACAAGAAAGTTCAGGGGAAGGGGCCTCACAACAGACCACACGGGGCAGGCAGGAGGAGCAGTTGCAGCACAACAGACCAGGGAGGGCAGAAGGGTGTGGCAGTACAATGGACCATGTAGGACAGGAGGAAGAGGATAGAGGCATGGCATGTGGACAGGCAGGGTGGAGGTGGCAGGGACAGGTTACAGTCATCTGACAATGCTAGGCAGGTGGGAGGGGAGTGGCAGCTCAACAGAACACTCAGAGTAGATAGGAGTGGCAGGTCCATGGGACATGGTGGGCAAAAAGGATGGGGCAGGGGCATGCACAAAGACATCGGAGGGCAGGGGGAAGGAGAATAGGGGCAGCAAGCTAAGCACAGAGTTTAAGCAGGAGGTCAATGATGGGGCATAGAATTGGGCAATGGAGGGCAGGAGGAGTGGACTGGTACATCATACTAAATTGAGGGCAGTGGCAGCACATCAGACCATGCATGGCAGGAGGGAGGAGGCTAGTCCATGGATTCACACAACAGAGGATAGGGAGGAGGGGGATGGGGCAGCAAGCTAACTGTTCAGAGAAGGCGGGTATTAGAAACTTTATTGTTTTTAAAACATTTTGTCTGTGCAAACTACTTAAAATATGAACAAGTATGCAGCATAATCTACCTTTTATTCAGGAAGAAGAAGACGTTAGTGACTGTGACTCCGGGCTCACTTGGCAAAAACACCCCCTGACCCTCCACCCCCTATCGCAAAATGTAATGCCCGTGAAAAGGGTAGGTGAACACAGTGTTATATAGAACATAGTCCTGAGAGCACGATTGAAAATGAAAACTAGATATAGTGTATAGTATAAACTATGCACCAAAAAGTGTGATATAAGATGAACCAGGCGTGAAATATAATATGCAATACATTGTGCGCAATGACAGATTCATTGGAGAGCGCGAGATAGCACAGGCACTAGCGCGTGCTATGCGATATGCGCCTTGGAGTGTAATATGCACAGGGCAGTGTTGTGTAACCTAACTAGTCTCTAAAGTTGTAATATAAAATATGTGCTGGGGAGTGTAACGTTGCATATGCACTGTGACAAAGATATGGATCCCAAATTGTAATATGTATGGCATAGCACTGTGCGTTATAACATAGGCATCGAGGAAGGCACGTTAGATGGGGCAATATAACCCGTGCGAAGACAAGTGTGGCATGACATTTTCACGGGGTGGTGTTACAGTGCACATGGGCTAGAGAGTGTCATAGCATATGCACTAGCTAGTGGAATACAATACAGAGGTGTGTGGCACTCGGCAGGCAATGGTGGGTGTAACACAGCATTGGGCTCTGTCAGGAGCGCGCTGTGACTCGCAAGTGATGTTCGTCCCCTTTCCAGAGAGTAAAATAAAAAGTATTACACATCCGGCAGTGGATGTGTGTTTTATTAACTGTGAGGGGGGTTTCTTGCATAGTTTTGGTCGAATTTTTGTCGAATCCCCTTTGAATGGCTTGGTGTGCATGTGTATTAAATGTGCCCGTCAATAGCTACCCATGTTTGTATAAATAAACGACAAGGGTGTCTACCGGGATTAGGCACGGTAGAGCATCAGACATGTCAGAGCTTCACTAGTGGTGTAAATACATTCCACGTGGATTAATTGCATGCATAGTCGCCTTTTAATGAATATCACGCAAATCGTCATGGTGATAGGTACGTACGGTTTGTCCAGCATGTCCTAGGTGTGTCTATAAATATATATTTTTTAAAAATAATAAAAAACAGTGGCCGGCCCTGGGGATTGGGGTCAAAAAAATATAATTAGGAGACAGGCCCTGGGGGATGGGGTCATCAGGGCCAATAAATTAGAATAAGAAGGGGAACCACACAGCCCCCCTTCTTAAAAAAATAAAATAAATAAAAGACTGGCATCGTGCCGGAGGCCATGCCCCCTCCATGCAGCACTCTGCAAACGCGCCCCCAACAGGCATCTCCAGTATGCGCCAGGGAGCTGCGCTGCAGACAGGTGTTCTGAGGCCAAGCCCCTTTTTACACCTCTCTGCAACGCAGCTCTGTGGCGCTTACTGGAGGTACCTAGTGGTCTAGTGTGACCCTAGGGACCCTTAGGATTCAAGGGGACTTAATCTCTCAACTTAGAACAGCCACAGGGCGCGTTTACACAGTGGTGAAGGGAGGGGACGGGGCCTGAGGTGACGTGTGCAAACACACACCATGGCACGTTTTAAATTGGGGATATAATTTCCCTTCAATACTGAGGGCCCCTGGGGGCTAACTAGCCCACCAAGTGCTTCCAGTAAGCGCCACTGAGCTGCATTGCAGAGAGGTGGTCCAGGCCGTGCCACTTTTTACACCTCTCTGCAACGCAGCTCTGTGGCACTTACTGGAGGTACCTAGTGGGCTAGTTGGACCCTAGGGACCCTCAGGACTCAAATGAACTTAATCTCCCAACTAAAAACGGACACAGGGCGTGTTTACACAATGGTGAAAGGAGGGGACGGGGCCTGAATTAACGTGTGCAAAAACGCCCTGTGGCCTGTTTTAAGAGGTAGTTTTAATCCCCATGCCCTATTATATACTAGGGGCTTATAGAGGAGGTAAGGCTAATCACAGGGGGACCCCAACGCATAATGTTCCCTAGTGTATGTAGGTGTTTTCACTGTATTCTAAGTGTCTTTTAACATAGCACTGGCTCTAGGACTGGTTAGTCAGACTCAGTTACCACCAGTATCCGTCTGAAAAAGTTGAGGGTACAGGATGATTTTGCAACAAGGCTTCTTTCTGCTCTTCTTTTTGTTCTTTCTGCACGTTATCCTTCTTCCTGCACTTATATTCGTATTTGAGGACTTCTGTTGCTTCTTTCTGCACTTCTTTTGTTTCTTTCTGTGCATTTTTTCTTCTTTCTTCACATGTCCTATCTCTGTAGGCATAGTTAGAAATTAGCATTTAAAAAACCTTTGAAATTAACAGAAAAAACCATAGGTTTCAGGCACGTTATAGTTAGGAATTAGCATTTAAAAAACCTCAGAAATTCACTGAAAAAAGCATAGGTTTCAGGGGTGTTATAGTTAGCTGGACTTTTCACTTGTACAAAACCATTGAAATTCCCCCGTTATAGTTAGTTCAGCTAACTATAACTCGCGCGCCCGCAATGCACTGCTGATGACGTCACATATTACATCACTCATGACATGGTCAGTGACATCACTCATGACATCACTGATGACATCTCAAATGACATCACTGATGACATCACTGATGACATCATCCTTGTGATAGAGTGGCAGACCTCCTCTCACCCTAATATAACCTTTGATACACACATTCAAAAATAGAGACTAAAATTTTCAAAACAATGGACATACCAATACCAGTTACAACAACCTCTTCAGTAATTCTAAGATCCACATACACATCCACTCATTCACCAACAGTCCAATACAGTCACTCATACATGTACTCACTCATCATATGTACTCATACACCTATACATCCTGTTACACAATGCCACTCATCCATAGAGTTACTCACACACATAGTCACTCATGCTAATAAAGAATCAAACATACATTTACTTGCATATACAGTTATACACACACCACCACACTTACTTCTACGGAAACTTACACATACTTAGTCTTTTAAACAATCACTTATTGAAACACATACTTATTCATACAGGAACTATTTCAATCTCTCACTCTCACATATACTCACATATATACACCAATAGTCACATATACTAGTTTAAAACATATGTAGTTACTCATAAAGACACTATTGAGACAGTCATTCACTCACTAACACACCCATACACACACTCATCCACCCATACAGTCCTGCACACATACTGTGTTCAACACATACAAACAGTGAGTCACTCATTCATGCACCTATGCACTACGTAATACCCCCACCGAACCATGCAGACACTCAGACTGATACTCAAAAAACCAACTAATAACCTATATAGACACCCATGTAGCTACTCACCAACGCATGCAGCCACTTATACACAAAGTGAGAGACTGATACAGATATTTACATATTTAAACATTACTCACTAAGCCATGTATTCACTATGATACACTTAATCAGTCAGTTACACAATCAATTTTTCAAAAACAAATCATCCATTTAGACACTTATATTCCATCGACCTTGAGATATACATATATAAAACATATTTAATTTTCAGAATAACACACATTCACTGGATGATGTCATCAGTGATGTCATCAGTGATGTCATTTGAGATGTCATCAGTGATGTCATGAGTGATGTCACTGACCATGTCATGAGTGATGTAATATGTGACGTCATCAGCAGTGCATTGCGGGCGCGCGAGTTATAGTTAGCTGAACTAACTATAACGGGGGAATTTCAATGGTTTTGTACAAGTGAAAAGTCCAGCTAACTATAACACCCCTGAAACCTATGCTTTTTTCAGTGAATATATATATATATATATATATATATATATATATATATATATTCACTGAAAAAACCATGGGTTTCACACACGTTATAGTTAGGAATTATCATTTAAAAAACCTTAGAAATTCAATGAAAAAACCAAAGGTTTCACACATGTTATAGTTAGCTGGACATTTCACTCGTAAAAAACCATTGAAACTCCCCCGTTATAGTTAGTTCAGCTAACTATAACTCGCGGGCCCGCAATGCACTACTGATGACGTCACATATTACATCACTCATGACATGGTCAGTGACATCACTCATGACATCACTGATGACATCTCAAATGACATCACTGATGACATCATCCAGAGAATGTGTGTTTTTCTGAAAATTAAATATGTTTAATACATGTATATCTCAAGGTCGATGGAAGAATAAATGAGTATATAAGTGTCTAAATTGATGATTTGTTTTTGAAAAATTGATTGTATTACTGACTGATTAAGTGTATCTTTATGAATACATGGCTAAGTGAGTAATGTTTAAATGTGTAAATACCTGTATCAGTCTCTCACTTTGTATATAAGTGGCTGCATGGGTTGGTGAGTAGCTACATGAGTGTCTATATAGGTTATTAGTTGGTTTTTTGAGTATCAGTATGAGTGTCTGAGTGTCTTCATGGTTCGGTGGGGGTTATTATGTAGTGCATAGGTGCATGAATGAGTGACTCACTGTTTGTATGTGTTGAAGACAGCATGTGTGTAGGACCGTATGGGTGGATGAGTGTGTGTATGGGTGTGTTAGTGAGTGAATGACTGTCTCAATAGTGTCTTTATGAGTAACTACATATGTTTTAAACTAGTATATATGACTATTGGTGTATATAAGTAAGTATATGTGCGAGTGAGAGATTGGAAGAGTGCCTGTATGAATAAGTATGTGTTTCTATAAGTGATTATTTAAAAGACTAAGTATGTGTAAGTTTCTGTAAAAGTAAGTGTGGTGGTGTGTGTATAACTGTATATGCAGGTAAATGGATGTTTGATTCTTTATTAGCATGAGTGACTATGTGTGAGTAACTCTATGAATGAGTGGCATTGTGTTACAGGATGTTTAGGTGTATGAGTACATATGATGTGTGAGTACATGTATGAGTGACTGTATAGGATTGTTGGTGGATGAGTGGATGTGTATGTGGATCTTAGAATTACTGAATAGGTTGTTGTAACTGTTATTGGTATGTCCATTTTTTTGAAAATTTCAGTCTCTATTTTTAAATGTGTGTATCAAAGGTTATATTAGGGTGAGAGAAAGTCTACCACTCTATCACAAGGATGATGTCATCAGTGATGTCATTTGAGATGTCATCAGTGATGTCATGAGTGATGTCACTGACCATGTCATGAGTGATGTAATATGTGACGTCATCAGTAGTGCATTGCGGGCGAGCGAGTTATAGTTAGCTGAACTAACTATAACGGGGGAATTTCAATGGTTTTTTACGAGTGAAATGTCCAGCTAACTATAACATGTGTGAAACCTTTGGTTTTTTCATTGAATTTCTAAGGTTTTTTAAATGCTAATTCCTAACTATAACGTGTGTGAAACCCATGGTTTTTTCAGTGAATATATATATATATATATATATATATATATATATATATATATATATATATATATATATATACATATATATATATAATTCTCTGAAAAAACCATAGGTTTCACACATTTTGTAGTTAGCTGGACATTTCACTCGTAAAAAACCATTGAAATTCCCCCGTTATAGTTAGTTCAGCTAACTATAACTCGCGCGACCGCCACTCTATCACAAGGATGATGTCATCAGTGATGTCATCAGTGATGTCATTTGAGATGTCATCAGTGATGTCATGAGTGATGTCACTGACCATGTCATGAGTGATGTAATATGTGACGTCATCAGCAGTGGATTGCGGTCGCGCGAGTTATAGTTAGCTGAACTAACTATAACGGGGGAATTTCAATGGTTTTTTACGAGTGAAATGTCCAGCTAACTATAACATGTGTCAAACCTATGGTTTTTTCAGTGAATTTGCAAGGTTTTTTAAATGCTAATTCCTAACTATAACGTGTGTGAAACCTATGGTTTTTTAAGTGAATTTGCAAGGTTTTTTAAATGCTAATTTCTAACTATAACGTGTGTGAAACCTGTTTTTTTAGTGAATTTGTAAGGTTTTTTAAATGCTAATTTATGTATGTATTATTATATTTTTTATATATTAATTTTACAATAAACTACCTATGTATATAGTTATAGATTGACTGTATCCTGTAATATGGAATGGCTCAGCTCTTTTTTTTTTAATTTGGATAAAGTTGAACAGCATAGTTAATATCTTCTATAAACTTATAAACAGTTTAAAATGTATTTTTTTTTAAAGTGTTTTTCGCGGTGCGCGCACCGTGCGCGCACCATTTATAAATTTTTTTTTTTTGGGACCTTAGCGGTCTTTCATGGTCCCCCTGAGAAGGCCTAGGGGGTCAGGGACTCTCTACCCTGCCCCCTTTTCACGTTCTCCACTTGTGTTTTTAGCTCTCTTCTGCCTCTAAAACTCAAAATGGCGGCTGAGGGGTGCGCGCACCCCGCGATTTTTTGAAAAAAAATTAAATGTTTTTTTCACCCTTCGGGGTCCTTCAGGGACCCCCTGACAAAGGCTAGGGGGTCAGGAACTCTCTACCCTGCCCGCTTTTGACGTTCTCCACCTTTCTTTTTCACTGTCACACACAAAATGGCATCCGACACTTCCTGATTTCGACCGATTGGAATGTTGACTGACATCTAACCACCAATGAGAATTACGCTCGCGGACATTTGGTGCGCGCACCGTGCGCACACCGTGCGCGCACCGTGCGCGCATATAGATATTTATGTACGTTTAACTGCAATTTTCTCAGGAACTACTGAACAGATTGACACCATATATGCAAAAGGCACATGCCTGACCTGAGGACTACCTCTTTGCCAAATTTCAAGTAATTCTGTTCAGCCGTTCGGGCTTTACCTTCGACTAAAGGTCCTATGGGAAAATGCATGGGGAAAACGTGTTTTGGGACCCCCCTTTTTTCTCAGCCCCCGCTTGACGAATCACCCCGAGACTTTCAGGGTAGGACCTGAGCGGAGCGCCCCATTAGTTTTGAAAATTTCATGAAGATAAGTCAACCAGCGCCAAAGTTATTCAAAATAGAATTTTCAGATTTCCTATGGGAACTCGGTCCTAACTATAACTATCTACTGACGACCGCCAGTAGATAATATATATATATGTGTGTGTGTGTGTCATTACGTTCTAATGTGTTTTATGAGTAATACAAAGGCTATTTTTGATATAACCTTGTGTGGAGTTTCTTTTGTGGTGCACTTAGTGTGTCGCTGCTGTGTGTGTGTGTTGTGCAAGCGCTTTACACATTGCCTCTGGGATAAGCCTGACTGCTCTGCCAAGCTACCAAGGGGGTGAAGCAGGAGGTATCTTCAGTGTGTAACTCCCTTGCCCTGACTAGAGTGGTGGTTTCTGCCTGGATTAGGCGCATGGCCTAGCCAACCAGAAATCCCATTTCTGACACTATCCAACTCTGTAGGTGCGCTGTTGCCTTTCCCTATTGCTTGTGAAACTAAATTCCACTGCTAGTATTTGCTTACTCACCTCAATAGCCTGAGTAGAAGTCTAGATTTATAGCACAATTAACATTGATGTGAGCATGATACCTTGTCATTAATTCCTTCTGATTGAAATCCCCCAGATTGCAGTAAACCATTACTGCTATATCTGGCTGTTTGGTCAGACTGGAGTCCCTCAACGAATCCTACTCATCGCATTATTTCGAACACACGTCCACACAACCCTGTCACAATGCTTTTACCTTAGGGGTTTAGCATAGGGTAAATTGGTCTAGTTTAACTTTGGAGCAAAAGTGTGCATTGGAAAAGTGTAAATTGTTGTTTTTCATCTGACAGTACTGTTTTGTTTAGACATATTGATACTTATTTTTATGGCTCATGCTGAAAACCAATAAAGATTTGTGTGTGTCTGTTTGGCACAATCTCACGACAGGGCAGCGAGCTGTAAGACTGATTCTGTGTGAAGAGTTATCAAGAGTGTGGTATTCTTTGAGTAGGCATTGCTGTCTGTATTTATCCACACAAGTTTTACCTCATATCCTTGATGTGTTCCTGTACTTACCATTGGGTCACTGAAATAAAGAAATTGCATGCCTCGATTTCTTTAACTAATCTGCCTTCACACTGCAATGCCTGCATGTTTTTAGTATGATAAGCAGCTATATAAACTAAAACAATATACTTGGATGAAACTTTAGCCTTGTAGTACTAGCACACGGGCACCTTAAGAGCTATTTAAGCTTCATTATGAAAACTCTTTAATTCAGTCAATACACACAATTATCGGCCTGGTAAACATAGCTGGTAGCATGTAGATTTTTTCAAAAGAAGGCCAACGTTCTGTTTTTTCCAAATCAAAATACAAACACCAGCAAGGAAACAGATTGTTTTCTGGTAAACATAGCTGGTAGTATGTAGATTTTTTCAAAAGAAGGCCAACGTTCTGTATTTTTTCCAAATCTAAAAACAAACACCAGCAAGGAAACAGATTGTTTTCTGGTAAACATAGCTGGTAGTATGTAGATTTTTTCAAAAGAAGGCCAACGTTCTGTATTTTTTCCAAATCTAAAAACAAACACCAGCAAGGAAACAGATTGTTTTCTGTCTGCATCGTGGGGGAAAAATGAGCAAAAACGGAAAACTCGGCCCTTTTTAGAAATATTTGTTATTAAATGCCTACGCTCTACACAGAGGAGGCAGGGACATACCGGCAGAGAAGGGAATGCGCCCGCAATGCACGAGAGTCTAAATGCAGGCCTCGTCAACGCTCACTTTATCTGCAGTGCATGCACCGACTCTTAAAAGCCCTCTGGATGGGCCGCCTGCTAAATATTTAATGGGCAACATATGGCTCAATGACAAAATCCGTTGCTGCTGTTTAAACGCAAAGACAAGTGTCTCGGCACCTGACCTGACTTCGGTCTTCATCTTAGCTGACACACAAAAAAAAAATACACAGGCCACTAAATGCATTTGTTTTTCCCTAACGAGTCTAACCCACATTGACTGTCACAATAGCGCATAAACCCTACGGTGAATAAGCATCAGCATGAATAATTAAACACAACCTATCACTGTCTTATATAGAGTGCTTGTAAACAAACAGCTTTCTAACGTACGTTTAGCAGCAGCGTCAGCGGTTCGCGCTGGGTCTGGCTGTGCACGTGCTGGGCAGCAACAAAGAATTGAACTTGGAACATTGAAACATGGAATTGCCTCGGGGTGTCGGCCATTTTTCTGGGCCCTCTGCCTTCCGTTCCCTCAATACCCCGGCGTGTGATGCGTTTCACTTTGAGTGTATTTTTAGTACATTAGAAAACATGTTCACGACTGAATTGGGTTGCTGCAGGAAGCCGCGTAAGCCCTGAAACCGCAAGCAAAATATAACAACAGGCATGCTTCTAACTGCATTACCCATGGGCAGTCAAGGTCTTTCTTCCCATAACCGGAATTCACCTGCCTTAAGGCATCCTTTTTTGAGAGACATCTAAAATATGACAGACACCTGGATGAAGTGCTTTATTTGTGCTGGTGGTTTCAGGTGGTGGTGGGTTCTCACACTCATTTTTGGAAACTAGAACTTATTTTCATGATCAGATTCGACCCAGAGAAGCGAGAAAAAAGTAGAAAAGGGAGTGCAAAGGAGAAAGAAAAAAAAGAGGGAAACAGTGAAAAGAGCCTGAAATAGTGAGATAAAGAGGCAGGTGTTGTGTGTCGTAAGGAAGTGGTAAGAGGTGGTGTTAAGAGTAGGATGTCTTGGTATTTGGCAATTTCGGCAGCATTGAAGGTGCTCCTCTAAGAAAAACATTGGTCTCTTGAAATTATTTATTTACTAACCCATTAAGCTGTGCCAGGATTATCTACTTTCTATTTTTGCTTCAGAAGGTGAAAGGATCAATGCAGTGCATGGGGCCAGTATAACAGAGTTTTGACCCTTTACTATCCCCAGAGGTATTCTTCAATCCTCAGATTGTTCTTTGGTAAGCCCTTTCCATGCAAAATAATCCTGTATCCTCCCACTTCTTTAGTAAAAGGTGAAAGAGGTCTCAATTATGAAGAATCTGAAAGAGTATCACCCTCACACTTCTGTTTGCCTCCATACAGTTTTAAAATAGTCAACCCATGCGAATGTTTACCTGTTCTAAGTCACAGATACATTCCTTTTGATAAATTCCCTTACCCATCATTGATCTAATATGAAGACATTTCTATATAGGCCACTCTACCTCCTTAGAGAAAACATAATTTTAAAAGACATGCTCTCTAAATTCCTCATATACACAACCAGGACAGAGGGCCTAATTCTGAGTTGAGCAGATGCGGGGCATCCACCTAAAATGGTCTAGATCATGTCACATCATTTTAAAAGACATGCTCTCTAAATTCCTCATATACACAACCAGGACTTAGGGCCTAATTTTGAGTTGAGCAGATGCGGGGCATCCACCTAAAATGGTCGAGATCATGTCTGTCATATTAAGAGTGCATTGATGTTAATGGTACTTTAATATATGCATATCTGGCAGATGGCCCTTTCTGCCAGAGTCAGAAAAAGGCACTGAGCCCCTTAACCCATGAATGCCATGCATGCTATTTTCCCCAGCTAAACTCCAGCTGGACCACCGCCTTCTCCTTGTGCCCTTGCTTATTTCCAAGACTATATTTTAAAAAGGGTATATCTTTGAAAACTACATAAAAGGAAAATAGCTCCAGTTGATTGTCATGCAACATGCATGGTCAGGAAGTGGAGAAGTGTGGCTCAATGGTTAGAGCGGCAGACCCTGATGTAGAGGTCCGGCCCAAGACCAGGGTTCAATTCCCACTTCGGCGGGTCTTGGGCTTAATTTCCTCAGACCTGATATTTCTTGCCTCGGTGCCTATTCTAATCATGGGTCCCACTCTGGGCAATAGCTTGCTTAATCTCCACAATGGCCCCAACAGCACAGGGGATTCCTGGCTGCACCTTGGGGGTGCCCAGAAGTGGACACTTCACAGGGAAAGCCAGGATGGGTTCCTCTGCGGTATAAGTGCAGTGTCGGGACACCTCCGTTGGTAGGTAGCTGCGTGCTTTACAAATGCCAGATTATTATTATTTGGCACCACTTTGCAAGTCAGGGCTCTCAGCAGAAGAGCCCAGGCACTGGTAGGTCAAGTCTTTGATGGCCCTGGTACTTCTTAACAAGAGACAAGCACGGAAAAGCCCTTGGAAGCCGGATATAGAGAGCAAAGTCCAGTTATTTCACTCCCAGGAGAGAAGCAGCAAGCAGCAAGTCAGCACAACAAAGAAACAGGCAGAGTGGCTGTCTATCCTACAGCATCCCGCTCTTTTTCCTGGCAGAATGTCCTTTGTCCAGTAGTGTTCTCATTTTGGGGTGTCAGAGGTCCAATATTTATACCCCTTTCTGGCTTTGAAGTAGGTAAACCTCAAAGGAAAGTCTTTGTATTTCACAAGACCCTGCCTTTACCTGACCTGGCTCCAGACACACTACAGGGGAGTGGAGACAGGTTTGTGTGAGGACAGGCACAGCCCTATTCAGGTGCCAGTGACAACTCCTCCCACCACTCTAGCTCAGGAAGGCCTATCAGCCTGGTGATGGCCCATCATGTAATGCAGGGCACACCTCAGCTTCCTTTGTGTGACTGTCTTGAGTGAATGCACAAGAACCCAACTGTCAGCCAACCCAGACGTGTATTCTACAGACAGAGAGAGGCACAGAATGGTCAAGCTAGAAAATGCCCACTTTCTAAAAGTTATATAAAGGGAGGTTTGGCCCTAGGACCGTAGCGAGGTGGGGCCTTTAAAGTGAAAACTGTGGGAATAACCTGGCACTGTTTTGTGGTACTGCTGTTTAATTGCACAGACACACTACAAGAACCAACGTTGGATTACGCTTGGATCTGGTTATTTATTTAATCTTTTTCTTTTTAACATTTCAGATCTCCTTCTCAATTTTTAAAGCATCTGAATATAAAGCAAACAGTGTTCATTTACACATTCAAAAACATAATTCATAAACACACATTTTGAAGGAAGGCACTTTGAAGGACTGGACTGGCATTTGTTGCCCCCTCTTCAATGTATAATTATCAAACCGAAAGGGTCTCTTGTAAAAATTAGTGTGTAAAAAGAAGGTGCATTACTGTATGTCTTGAATGTTACAAATTTGTTGTCACTATATTTTTTGCTTATTTGTATGTTTATGAATTATGTTATGTTATTTTACAAAATGTTGTGTTTTCTCTCTTAGTACTCCTACCAATCCACATTCCTCTCCCTTCCCATTGCCCCTTAGGCCCCTCTCATGCACCTTGCTTGTTGTATAATTTATTGAAACTTTATATGCTATCCTGATTGTAGCAAAATCTGACGCTCGCACCCACAATCTTACTGACCAAGCTATGCCCCTGTTTGTCAGATCCAAAGTCTGCAACTCTGGCCGCTAGACCACATCTCATCCAGTGAAACACTACCAGTTCGCTCTGTGACCCTTTTTTACATTCCCACTGAATTTAGAATGCAGGTAAAAAACAGAAGTTAGCGACAGCAATCTACACATTTTGATTAGCTGAGCTAGACTCAGCATTCCACACAGAGTGCTAATATGTGTTACAGTTCTCAGTGCAAAATATTTGACAGTACATCCTTTGTGAATGAAAGTGTTTACTCTTGGCCCTACTTGAAAGCAGTCTTCTCCAGAAAAATCTGCAATCTGGGTTCAAACATCTGGCTTTTTGACCTTGCCTAACACAAAATACTTTTTTATTTTCTTTGCATTACTATACTGCAACTAGATATGACTAGAAGCAATGTCGATGCACATGTTTGAAATTATGGAGCTTCTTGTGGGCTAGAAATGTGCAATCTTTCTAATCTCATATTTATGAATTCTCCCCTTTATTAAAAACTGAACGGAAGGAAGAGGTATGAGAGCGTGAACAGACATCAAACACAAACTCTTGGAAATATACCACATGAATAATACATTACATCATTTCTGCACTCCTAAATTTCTGCAATCTCCCAATATAACAGCACCCAAACCACCATTTTCGTCTTTTCTTTCTCTTAAAACTTGTCGTACAGGCGTGTATGTGGTTGTGCTTTTGTAAACAAGAACCATTATCCTGCGTATATTTAGAATTTCCCAATCTTCAGAAATATTTTCTGGTTTAAAATTGATTTTTTATATTAAAGCCTATATATTTACCTCACTGTGTTTTTTTACTTGTTCTGTCTCCAAATAACAATTAAGGAAGCACTTCAGAAGAAGCTACATAAAAAGGAATTGAAAAGGTGAAGCTAATAAGAAATAAAGAAAACAAAACAGAATACGTTTTTGTTTTTGCACATCACAGTACATTTCACTCTCAGGTCAGTCCTTGTATCTAGTAGAAAAGGAAAAGGAAATAATAGAAACCACCAATAAGATTATTGATCTAACATTAACTCACTCTGCCTGTACGAACTGCCCCGAATCTGCCACTTACACAACCTTTTGACCTTCTGTTATACAGATTCTATGAATATAGAGACTTCCAATCGTTCAAGTAATCAGGGACCAGACAATGCTACACAGTGTAGTTGTCATCTTGGTGCAAAGTACAGTTGACTGGTAACAGATGGCTTCTGCTGGATCCATTTGGTGGCATACAGAGTTTGGCCACATTCTACACTATGATGTAAACAATTACAGTTTAATTGTGTGTTGTCACTGGTGTATTGATTTGTTGCTTTTTGTGCTTGATAGTGCCTGTGAAATTTGTTTGATCTTTTATCTGTTCATTAACTCTCCCTTGTATTTGTGGGTAGATGTTGAAACCCATTATGCCTGAATTGCTGTCAGTAGAAATGATGTGCACGTGGTAGACTAGAATCTACAACAAGGAAGGGATTCATTGAACTACCTCTATAACCGGAGAGGCTTGAGTGAAAAGTAGGCTGGAGTGAAAAGTAGTTCAAACAGGGTAAAGGGGCCAAATAGTACCAAAGAGAGAGAAATTGTGAAAGAAGGGCCCTTCTCCCAGCTTCCGTATAACCACCATATTTGCATAACCCCCTAATCCAAGCCCTTAGGTGACTTTAATGTTAAAACAGAGATTACGTCTCACACAGAGGGCTTCCCCTTTGCCTACATCCATATTTGAGAATTTTAAAATAAAATTCGTACTTAATGAGTACTGAGTGTGTTAGCCTAAGGTTGCCCAGTAAGGAGAAGGGTCTGGTTGTCTATGATGAGCTTCCAGAGAATTAAACAACAAAGTTATGGCAGGTCAATTATTAGAACAAGTGCGGTTAAAAGAGTCTAAGAAATCTAATGAATGAATGAATGAATGAGGTAACATTTGTAAAGCGCCTGGTTACCCGAAGGCATCCCAGCGCTGAAAGTTACGCAAAGACCCGATTCAAGACATATCAGGGGAAGAGGAAGGTTTTTAGCTGTTTTCGGAAGTTCATGTGGTTTAATTGAGAACAAATGTGGAGGGGAATGGGATTCCAAATTTTGGCAACGTTATATGAAAACAGGCGACCTCCACTTCTCATTCGTTTAATTTTTGGAACTGTCATCAGATGTTTACTTTCTGATCTTAGAGTATTTTTGGGCTGGTAGGGATGAATCATCGCCTGAATCATCGGGGAACCTTTTCCGGAAAGTGCTTTATGTGCAATGCACATAGCCTTAAACTGAATCCTCTCCTGGATTGGAAGCCAATGCAGAGAGGCCAAAGCAGGTTTGGCTGAGAGCCATTTCGGGACATTTAGGAGCAACCGGGCTGCACAATTTTGAACTGTCTGTAGTATTTTGGTTGTGGAAAGTGGGGTTCCTAGGTAAAGGGCGTTAGCATAATCAAGTCTTGCCCCTAAATACTGGAATACCCTACCCATTTCTTTAAAAATGGAAACAAATTTTTTCACGTTCAGAAAAAAGTTGAAAACCATACTTTTTCAATGATCTGTGCCGCTTTTGAGGTCTTATGGTGTTGTTTTTTTTTTTTTTTTTACAAGGTCTGCTTTCTTCTTGAGTCTATCCCTTGCGCCGGGAAACCCATTGAGGGTAGCTGTTGCGCGTTATAAATTTCAATAAATAAATAAATAAATAAGTCGTGACAGGATCAATGCCTGTACTAGCAGCCTTCTGGCAAAGAAAGGTACTAGCAGCCTTCCGGCCAAGAAAGGTAATAAGGGGAGGATTTTCAAAAGGCCATAACAGGTGGCTGCTACTTTATGAGCTTTTTATGTGCTTTTTCGGGACAGGAGGAGGGCCCAGACAGTTAGGGCAACAGGAATCTATACTGAGGGGAGCAGCATTGCCAAGAAGCATAATCTCCGTTTTTGACCCATTAAGCTTCAATTATGAGGTATCCATCCATCTGGCCACTTTTTCTAGGCAAGAGGTTAGGGCCGGTCCACAGTTGTCATTTTTATTCAGGGAAACGACTAACTGAGCGTCGGCTGCATAAGTAACGATCTGCACCCCAATGATATATGTGCCAGGGAGCTCAAGTAAACGTTAAATAAGGTGGGACTTAGCCTCTTCCATGCTCATGACGTTTCCCGGCCGTCATGAGTCACGATGGGCGTGTGCGGACGACGGCCGGGAGACGTCATGACCACGCCCGCGATTGGAATGTCCAGCACCGCGGCGGAATTTGCGCCGCAGTGAAGAGGTTAAGGTTAAGATCCCTGAGGAACTCCACATATGAGAGGCACTTGTTTGGACATGGTTTCAACTTTCATCCTCAAAGACTGAGAAATGAGACTGAGATGAGACTCAGTTTGAAAGCACACACCTGATGGATATTGATTGTATAAGATGGCGAACACCCAAATACACCTAGGGACCTATGTTAATACCTGGGGCAACAAGCTTTTGTTGTGGTAGAAAAAAGACAAAAAAACCTTTTTTAAAGTGCAATATCTAGAACTTTACATTGATTTCTTAAGGTCGTCGGTGGACAGAATAATTTCAACAGGATAGGAGTGATTATGAGAAACTTTATAATCCATATCACAATTCTACCATTGTGTTCTGTAACTTCTGAAGTTTATTTGAATGTTTCACCGAAAGACCCATTAATAAAGCACTTCAAAAACAAAGCTTTTAAGCCAGTAATTTCTATAATAATGACGGCAGCTATGAAATTCAGGAAGATCCATAATTATTGCATCAAGAACCACGTGTAGAAATTGAAGCGACACGTATCAGATCACACTTCTCTTATATGGAGCGCTGATGGAGCATATGTTCCAAAACGTTATGTTAGAACTGTTTAAACCGGTTATTTACAGTGTACTCAATATTCCAGGGACAACAATAGGGATTATAACTGCTGCCTGTCAGAATATTTTTTTCAATGATCCCTTCATAAGCTTAAAGGTGGAAACGTGTTTGTTTGAACACAAAATAATTTTATTATTGCATGAAATAATTCAAACAATGATGCCCTCAGTTTCCTATAGTTGATTCTTCACCTCAACCCTTCCAATAGGCATTTACTTTGTCAGCAGTAAGTGATGAGTTTAAATGTCAGGAGTGAGGATATCTTTGGGCTAGTAGTAGTGGAAGCGAGGTAAATGCTTTGGACTGGATTGAATAATGAAAGACAGTCACAGTCTTTCTAACAACAAATTGGTTCTAGCAGCTGCCTGCATCTCTGCATGCAGATTCCAGTTCACAAACAACTGTACAACAAGCAAGGCCCAGCTTAAAACATAATCAAATAGCTGACTTTCATGGTCTGGCCTCCCATGGGCACCAAAGCAGTGAGCGCCACCTATTATGTTTTCTTTTCAATGCCTACTATAGCCCAGTGGGTGGCGGGTCAGCCGCGATCCCATGCCAACAAGCCGCTGAGCTCTCCATCAATGTAAGCCAAAAAGAGACTTTACCTATTGCTGCCTTAAATGGCACTTGCAGGGAAAACTAAATTATTGCTTTTCTACCCTAAAATTGAGAAGGGAGATGAAATTGAATACTTTGATGCCCATACCTTGCTTAAGGACCAGTACATAAGTGACTGCGTTGGAAGCAGGAGACATTTTGTCCTCCTCGGCGCATTGAAACTTGCCTTTCAAAAGTCCTTGAGCTGGTCAGCAACAGCCACATATTCATTTGCATCCGTGTGATTGAGCGGCATATCATCAAACCTCCAAGTGCAACTGATTGCAGGTTGAAGACAAAGTTCCACATTTCAATTTTCACACATTTGTCTGTGCACAAATTCCTTTTGTGAATTTGCACATGTATCAACTTGTGCATTTTTCAATCTGAGATGAGCCAAAGGTTCGCTAAGGTATCCTGGTTTCCCATTTTGGTAGACTGACTGAAACCATATCGTAACCTGGAAGACGATAATGAAGGTTTTATGAAACAGTAATCATAGTGCGAAAGAGTCAAAAGATAAAGAATTTAGTGTCTGGAAAAATACCAAACTAAAATAATGAGATAATGAATAACTACCACTAAAATATCATGAGTGATAATTGAAGCAACCAGGAATAAAGAATGACTCAATCCGAATTGATGAGCTCATTCAAGACAGGGGAAGTAATATACTTGAAATAAAAATCTAATCGTTATTATCGTCTGATTTGAGGGACCAGGATTAAGGTCTAGTCTAAATTAAGAAGGGGCCTTAATGACACTTGTTAAAGATTGAGCTCCCTGTACCTTTATGTCCCAAAATTAGCACAGTTTGAGGAGAAATATTCTAACTAGCTGGAAGAGTTTAGTAGCCAACGCTAAATGGACCATTGTTGAGTTTTCCTCCTAGACAGTTTCAAACAGTTTAGCTGGTATTCAGATATCTTGGAAGGGGGTCACCTAGTTTAGAGTGGCCTCCATACGTGGTGACATTTTCGATGGTAGCCCTTCCTGCAAAGGTCACCTGGCTCAGCCTCCTCGTGGTCCTTCTCCATTGCATCATGGAGAGTCAATAGTGGCTGTCCTTATTAATCACATTTGAAGTAGGGCTGGTGTCATATGTAGTGAACTATTCAGCGCCAACAAGGAATACAGAAATAGCTGAATAAAGAAACTTATCTCCGCTTTAGATAGCGTCATAACAATTCTATTTGGAATCAAACTGTTTAAAAAGGTTGTACCACAATGTAATATGTTTAATTGGTCTACTGACTATCTTCATTAAGTTTCCATGTGTTGTGATCCAGGATTGGATTTGAGGGTGAAATGTAAATAAACTATGGAAGTTGCGTCCGCCTACTTCTGCATGTTTCCACCCTATAACAAAGGTGGGTGAAGCCAGCTTTTCTGATGCCAGCAGGATCAGCTTTGGGTGCTTGTGATTTCTTCTTCAAGCTGTCCACCAAATAAAGTCATGCTAGTATGCGAAAGACCCCTACAATGGTATTACTTTTAACTCCACCATCAGTACCCCTCACATGCTGGAGGAGTGTCCAAGCATGCCAGCAAAACATATGATGTAAGTACTTGAATTTTAACTACATTATAAGACAGCAGTTGCACCGGGCCGCACAGGCATGATAACATTTCTGTCACAGAGTTGTCCTCTAAAGCGGGCCTCACCATCATGGTGTGAGCCCCCTCAGAATAAAAAGGCACACCTTAATTGTGGATAACTTTAAATTTGGCCAACCATCTTCTAATAGTGAGGCAGGGGTGTCTCCTCTGCTAGACTGGATGCCAGACAATCAAGTCCCACAACTTTAATTTCTAAAGTGAAGCACCTTTCATTTTCACATGGCGGGTCTGGCTGAAGTGTACCTTAGCTGGGTGTAGCTAAAGTTACAAGTGGGATTCAGAGGAAGTAAAAACTTGATTATACAGAGAGCCTGATGGCCTTCCATAAATATAGTATATACTTTGTATGTCCACAAGGCTACAGATTACAGACAAATTACTGGATTTGCTAAACAGAGAACATTGGGGCTGATAATGATGTTGGTGGGACTGACGGCCCATCGGTGTTGGTCCCACTGACATCTGCCCCTGCGGTGCGTGCGCCGCATTACGATGCAGCAGGCAGAGGCATCAGGCGAAGGGACCATCCCCGGCACTTCTGACGGCTCCCGTCAGTGTGTTGGGAAACCATCGTAATCCCCTAATGACGGCATAGCAAGGCTCGACTCTGCCTTCGGGATAATGATGGCACTTTCCAACAAGCTTTTCATGTCAGCCTTTCTGACATGGAAAAGCTGTCAGAAAATTGTCTTTGGCGCCCTTCTCACTGGCCCTCCGCTATGTGGCCTGGGAGGCACCTACGGTCCCCCCCAAACATCCCTGCTCCGTGTGACAGGCACTGCATGGTGCCTGCCACACAGTATAGGGATGTTTGCAAACATCCATTTTTCAATGGAAGCTTGTGCTGCAGGCCTTTTCTGCCCACCGCAAAAGCTTCCATTGAAAAAAGAATGTTTGCAACCATCCCTATACTGTGTGGCAGGCACCATGCAGTGCCTGTCACACGGAGCACGGATGGGCAGTCGCATCCAAAAAAATGAGGTCGGAACCGTCGACCTAAGGTCGGGCAGTTCAAGACAGTTACGGTGTCCGCCCGATTCGTAATTAGGCCCACTGTGTCTTCATGGAGTGACAGAAAGTAGAAAGCTGAATGTTAAGCACAACAAGGTGACTCAAAACCCCTTTCTTGTTTCTAATGAAATTATCTGAAGTTTGTCATAATTTCACTCGAAATAAGTGTTGCTCCCCAAGCATAAGTGCAATCTTTAAAAAATTTACTAGACCTTTAAAAGAGGTGAACTTGCATATTCTGATAACATTGACAGCATATTATCAGTTGTCTAAAAAGTCCCTATTTAAAGGCATAGCAGTTTTCATGTATGGAATTGTCAAAATGTGCTCTACATGTTTATAATTAACATATGAAAAGATTGCTCCATACCATTCTAAGGTACATACCTACATTTTAAGCCCGAAGAACATCTTATTGTTGATTTTATCATCAATGTCACAAGCCAGAATTTAGTCAATGGGAGCTGAATCTTTTAAAATGACTCAAAGCTGAAGGAGACTTCATTTCCATGCACAATGGATCCCCATTTCACCGTATTTAAAAGCCAGCCAGATTCTGCACAGCCAGGAAGTGCGTTTGCTGAGAGATGGAGTCTGTGAAATGCGCGCTTATGACTTGTGGTCATTCTCAAGTACAGCTGAATGTCACTGGTGGATTGCTGGAACTGTAAGCCGTGTGACCAAATCACATAAACACTGAAGAGCAGCGAGGACCACATCTGATGTTAGAAACACCCTAGTTGATACCAGATGGGGTTGCCTGGCAGACACCGAGTACACATTCCACCCATCTCACTGAAGCTCTCCTAATGAAAGCCATACACATATTTTATTTTCAGCATTAAATAGGGATTGGACATTGAACATTCAAGTTATATTTGTTTCACCAATGTTCTCTTTACCACAGAACAATATGGGTCTCATTACAACTAGTGCCATAAAAATATGAAACAAATATCTGCTCACAGACACACATAGGAAACCTAATTTTACCATTCATGTAAGGGATAGCTTTAGCAATGTATAATCAAACAATTTTTTCTTTATTAATGACCTAATTGCTTGTCAGCATTTGGTGGTTTTGAAGAGGCTCTGCCTGACTTGTAGTTAAAAGTACTTATCTGTTTTGTGGCTGAACTTACTTCATATATTAAACTCAACTAGCCCCAATGACCTTCAAGTGGTCACTTTGGTGGTCTGTCCTACGTGAGGCCTCAAAGGTCATCACAGACTCACCATCTCTTACATACGCCTGACAGGATCAACCTCACAAAGATGGTGGACATCTCATCCCGTGGCAATGGAGAATGTTGAAGTTCCTCTTTAGCATCTTTCCAAACACGCATCACCAGAGGTAAAATGAATCCCCTGATGAGCAAGCTATTGTGAGACAATGAAGGGAGGCACAGGTTTTGGAATTCTGCACTGCAAATAACACCTGGCTCCCCCTAAAGAGCGAAACACGTGTTAAGAGCTAATCACATCAAGAAAATCTCCACAAAGAAAATGCATTGAAAAAAATTAACCTTTTATCAAAAGAAAAACATGACACTGAGGAACAGAAATTGTCAACAAACAGCTATAACGTTTTGCCTCACTCCGGAGTGTAAAACTGTGGTGCAGAAGAACTGGTGCGACTACAGTACACTTACAAGTTGACTGTTGCTATGCCTCACTGAGAAGTCCACAATGGAAGCTAATCTGTGAAATGCCTTTTCTCTTGTGTGCAACCAATCTGGGAATATTGACCTCTGCTGTAATCCTTAACTACTACCAATCTTTAGACATGTCAATTAGAGTTGAGTTTTCTGAACTGCAACACGTGGAATTACCATCAAGCCAAGTGTCAACTCCTACGGAGTTCTTTTCAATGTGTCAGAGTGTACAATCGAGACAAACTATAGAGCCTTACGATAGGAGGATGCTATGCATTTACATAATCTTTCAATGTATTTCTAATATATCATGGTAAAGTCCACGTTTTCTTAAAATAGTAAAAAATATATCAGCAGTTCTCATTGTGATCCCTCACACGTTTACCAGAAGTTTACACCACCAATGACTCAACTTCTGCCAGTAAGTAAAACAATTCCTATAACAAATGTGCAGCCATTAAACCATTGCTTAGACATGAGCACCAAGTCAGGATGGTAGTATCAAGGAGAACCCGCCATTGGATGACGTATTCCTCAGGCAGACACAGGAACTCGTTCAATTATAATACATTTGGACGTGAATTTCAATGTTGCTGACCTGTGTGTAGGTCAATACTTAAACACATAGCACCTTGGGCTAGTTCCAGGCACAAAAACCTGACCCTAGTCCTGCTGCTTTGAGCAAATATGCAGCATAAACATTCTCAAGCCCTGTGGCAGGGTCCTCTAATGAAAGCTCTCTTCATATCAGGCACATCAACACCTGACGATGAGGAATGTTCACATGAAAAATGGAAGAGATGATGCTGCAAAATTTGTGAGGTGATGGCCAAAGGAGTTATTGCAAGGCTGGTATGGCTCCCTATGGTATCAGTGCCAGGCAGGAGCACGGGTACATATTTTGTAAAGCGTAGCACTTTGCATTTTTGTGCCCCATAGGCAGCGGCATAGCTTGATCAGTAAGGTTGTGGGGGGTGTAAACGTCGGATTTCCCCACAATCGTGCTGTCATATCTTGATTAAAATACATTAGAGAAGCAGGGCACAAGGGGAGCTTAAGAGGCAGTGTAAAAAGAGAGGAGTGTGCATTGTTGTGGGCGGTGCTTAATTTGAGCAGGTGGTTTCCGGTGCTCAGTATCGGCACTTAATTGCCAACACCGGCGCTTGTGACAGTCTGCCACAAGGTAGCACTGTTTGGGTAATTTAGAGATGACCACAACAACAGTTACTTATTAATTCAATATACATTAAAAAGGATTATCACCTGCCACACAAGCCGTTCTTTTAGCTTTGGGGGTCTAAAATAGTCAGCATTGTCACACTTGTAGGAGTGTGATGGTTAGTAGCTGTGTTTTTACTATCATTGGCAGCGTAGCAGGGGGCCTTTGTGGTGCAAGCTGCAGTGGCCCCCTGAGGAGAGCCCTGCCACTTATTTTTTTTACAAATTAACCACTGGTTATGGGTCTTTCAAACAATACATTTTAAGCCAACCAAGTTTTAAGGCAGAGACGAGAAAGACTGTGTGCGTGTGTTTTTGTTTGTGTGTGCAAGCAAAAATCCAGGGTGAAATCCGACACCTCACCATACCCGACAAAAAGCACCTGTACTTTACTACAGAATAAATTTTTTAGGGGGCGTGTAACACCCCAAACACCCCCTCCCTGAAGCTACGCCCCTACCCATAGGATCACGGTATGAAGACTGCTGTCTGCATGCTGTGGATTTTACATTAGTAGTGGCACTCTGGATAAGGGGAGCATGTGTGTGGGACATTATGAGGAAGGAGGAAGTCAGGACTTGCAACTCTTGACTAACCCCATACAAGTGTAATCAGGATGTCCTATGTTTTCTCGGGATGTGCTTGTCAGTGTCTCCTCTGTAGGTGTGGTGTGAGCTATTTCTTTCAACATGCACTTCTCAGATTATCTTTGTCCTTGCGAGATTGTCACTGCCTGTATCTCTGTCCCAGACTTCATCTTCATTTCTTCCAGTTCCAGACAACAAGTGGGCACAATTGCTTATTTTTTACGTGCATAATGCACACATATTAGGAGAAAATTAAACGTACATCATGAACTGTGCCTGAGTGGTAGCTAGTGTGGTGAAAAGGTACGTGAGGTATGCCTCATGAACAAAGGCGATACCAAAGGGGATGATGGACGGAGCATTTGAGCAAATCAAACACTCACCCCCAGTCAACTGATCTGGGTTTAATCCATCATCATTCTTTAGCTCACTCCACCACCCCAGTTCAGACATGGCCTTATGCAAATCAGTCTTGACCCTGTGCCTCATGGGAACAGTCCAGCCTGAGCTGCCAAGCCTGGTCCTCCTTGGACTGGAAACAAGCATCCTAGGACCTGTTTCAGGGTTTCACCCCTCATCAGCCAGGATAGCTTGATTCCAGTGGCACAGTGAGCCCGGGACCCACGTCTAGGCATACCCGGCGCACTTAGGGCGAGGAAGCAAAAGACACACAATTGATGGACGGAATGTAGAACTTATCATAACATTCACCCCCAGTCAGGAGATCTGGGTTACATCCATCATTCTTTTTCCCACCAAGACTGATTTGCATATGGCTGGGTCTAAACTGGAGTGGTGTGGTGAGCAAAAGAATGATGGATTAAACCCAGATCCTTGTGACTGGGGGTAAATGCATTGTCCAGCATTCCATCCATCAATTGTTTCTTTTACTCATGAACAAAGGTATGCATTATAACTTGTCAATGTTTTTTCCGTACACTTTTTATAGTCATGCATCAAATGTTGCTAATGCAGCGTTGGCGGCCGTGGCACACACCCGTGGTTTCTAAGGTCCGCAAGACATTTTGTTCTTCAACCAGACACCCCTAAGTGAAAATTATCTAAAAGGAATTAGAATGACACAAGCAGAAATACCTTGAAATAAACAAAAACCCAATAATCAAAATTTACACGTGACTACACTTGTGCAAAAATAATCTTGTGATAATCTTATCACACTTGCCACATTGGAAGATGGAGAACACTCATGGAGGGGTACTTATGGAGGAGTTGAAGATCGTGTATAGCGTTGTGTGAAATGTGCATATTTGATTTTGGGTTATTACACAAAATGTTGGCAAAATTACACAAAACTACACATAATTACGTGAAATACAAATCTGGCATTTTGCATTATATTTTAGCATGAAATGCATCCATTAAAATTTTTTTGCTGTAACAACACATTTTACAAAGGCACAGCTAGCAACAGCTGTGAATGGTATGTATTTACATGAAGCCGCATAATGGCATAATTTTGGGAATTGCACATGAGCGTAATGCAAAAATCCCGATATCCTACTAGTGTAATTTAAATTTCTCTCAAGTCTTGGTATGCATTCTGAGCGAGAGATAGATCGCAAATACTCCTCATGATCTCTTGGAATGAAAAATAGACAGGCTTACATTACTACAGAATGCACTTTTTACACAGCCCTGGGTAAAGATAAAATCACCCATACTGGTGGAGCGCAACCCCTGCATCCGTAGTTACTTGTACAGTGTGGTAACATCCCACCGGGGATGTAGAATTATCAGTTAGACCCCACAGAATGGGGACTAACTGGGTGGGTACAGAGAGAGCATGTGGATTCCTACATGATATTTCCTATTTTAGCGGTTTAAATTTATGGGGGTTAAAATCGGGTCCAATGTTCCTGCACCCTGTAACACCTGATACCAAAACAGTGGATCAATCGTGATCCGGCTGAGTAGAATTCCTCACAGGAATTCCAATCTGCCCAACTCATAATACCTCATGGTACCCCAAAAATCAGTACTTGGATGCTTGTTTTTAGTCTGGGGAGGACCTGGCCTGGCAGTTTGGGCTAGACTGTTCCCATGTGGCGCTGGGTCAAGACTGATTTGCAGATGGCTGGATCCAAACTGGAATGGCATAATGAGCAAAAAACAATGGATTTAGGCCCAGATCTCTGTACCAGGGGTGAATGTTTGACATTGTTCAGCATTCCGTCCAACAATTGTTCTTTTTGCATTTGTGGACTTATAATCAAGGCCTATTTCTCTATGTTGACTGAAAATCTGTGACCTGCTCACATTAGGAACATTCTGATCTAATCAGAAGGCACTCTCAGAAAAAGCTTCTGATCCATTTGTGGCTACTACACACTCTGAAAAAGTGTGATCCATCTGTGGCTCCTACACACTGAACATATCACCATTTTCTACATCTTCAAACTTTTTATTAGTTTTGCTAATAAGGACAGGTAGTGGTTTTGCCATTGTAGATCAGGTGTGCATGATACTGCAGCTAGCAAAGCTTCATGCACAAGAAAAGATACACATTCTTGGGTTGATAGATTAAAAACGGTGGTGCAACAGGCTGCGGTATGTCAAATGAGTTAGTTCTCATTGACTTTGTACTTGAGCAACCTTGCCAGCCTGCTTGCTAAAACTTGATGGACACGGGTTTATGTGAGTCTGCCACTGGCTAAAAGACTAATAGAACTGCTGTGCTTCCAAACCTAAGCCTTTTAGTAATATAATTAGCTACCAGTAAAGCTTTCCTTTTCAAAACATACCATCCTGTGAAGTACCAATGACCTCTCAGGAATATTAAGAAAAACAAAATATACTCTGGGCAATCAAGACCAGCGCTTCACATTTGCGGATGATGGATGACTTAATATTAAGATGTGGCTTTGGGAAAAATACTCAAATGAAAAGAAGCCACATTTGCTTGCTCATACTTTGTACATGCCTATTTCATAGAATTAAGGCCATCAAATAATTCAATTCAGTATCGAAGATAGCCCAAAACTTTGACTACAAAAAGGTATACACCAAAGTCACTTTTGCGAGAAACTTGAAATTGTATCATATTTGCATCCTGATAAGTTGTGCGGACCATCCGGTTTTTCTAAGCACAAATTGTGGCAGGTATAACCTGGCAAAATGTATGTGGGGAAAAACACAATAGGATCTGATTCACAAGGCTATTTTTGGAATAAACGAACGCTGACAGACAAAAATAGGTCAATTTACACCCGTCAAGAATTCACAAAAGTTAGACTGCAGAGTTTATAGATATGGGTCTTCCAATTTGAAGATTGCCAAATGTGCCCCATTTATTTTGACACTGTGACGTGAATGAAAAACCTTAGAGGGTCCGATTTACAAATGTTTTGTTGTGATTACTCTTGCAATACTCCTGTTTTGCTCCTAAATTCCAGAAATAGCGAGGTGCATTTTCGACTTTTAGAATACAGGAGAAATCCAGCAATACTACAAGAGTAAATTACATGAAGTCACGGCAAAATCTTTGGGCTGCTAGTGTTTCCTTCAGTATAAAAATGGATTTCCAGTGTTTGGAGGTCCGTCTTTTAAGTGCACACAAACATCTTGTGTAAATGCCAGTCAAGTAAAGGTTGCTTGCATGGTTCCAAAGTCCATTAGCTATTCTTACAGGTATGAGCAAAGTTTCCAACAATCTGTGCAGCTGTTCCATCCTCTTGTTTTTTAGGTCTCGCCTGACCCAGCGCATGCGCTGGTCTGGCGAGACTTATTGAGAGGGCTCCAAAAAGTGCTACCAGGCCAGCCTAGAGCTACAGTGCATGTGCGCGGGCGCGCGCGTCGCACTTTACCGCATTTACTTTTACTTTCATGGCCGCTTTGATGTTTGATCGCGATTGCGATCACTTTCACTTTAGCGGCCGTGCGCCGCTTGGCATAGCCAATAAGTCTCGCATGCTTGTTAGGACTTTTGCCCTGTATTTTCAGAATGTTTTGCAATTCATACCCTCTGATCATGGTTTTGGTTCGTGAAGAATGAGAAGCTGTCAGCAACATATTTTCCATCTCACACAAGCCATTGATATTGATATGATTATTTTCCCCGCATATTACATTCTCACCAACTTGTTTCGCTTTAGTAATTAAAGTTTTACATACATGTATGTAAACCATCTGTGCATCACACGTGTTTCATATTGTTCCAAGGGTTTCTAGTGACACGACTTGTAATTTGCAGATCGCAGTCCCAGTATTCCAAGGCAATGTTACAAGATGCGGGACCCACCACACCGTCAGTGTCCGCCTTAACCAGTTCAAGAGATTCGCGTGCTGCATGATACATCACGACAGCACTGCACAAGAGCTGTCTGTTGAAGTACAACCCCTGTGAGTTTGTAGTCGTGCACTGCGTCTCGCACCGGAGCACAAACATCAGCTGCTTTCCTAATCACGGATGGCGCCGAAAAGCAAGTCAGCTCAGCCAAACACAATGCAAGTCCCAAGTAGAATGCCTGGAACATGCGAGATATAAATGACGGCACCCTCCCGCCCACGGAGCAGCTGCCAGTCATTTGCATGAATGTGGAACAAGATAGAAAGGGACTGTCTTGCATGACATTAGATCGAGGAAAATATATTTGCTTAGAATCTGTTGACCCTTGGCAATTCACCCAGACAAAGATTTAGACTTTTAAACTATATGAAGTGCATGCTAGACTTAGACAAATGAGAAGCGTATGGCTTTATGTCAATTCACATACATTTATTTGCGTCGCTTACAAAGTGGCACAGAGCTTGCACTGACAGAGAGGTCACTTCAAACGTCCCCCTTAAATAACAAGCATTTGCAATGCAATAGGTCTCGCATTTACGCGAGTTTGAGCTATTGACATTGCAAATAGTAATGCCTTTTATTTTTGTTTTAGTTTTAAATACATAAATAAAAAGCATTGTTATTTACAATGCCAATGGCTGAAACTCTTGTAACTGCGAGACCTATTGCATTGCAAATGCTTGTCCTTTTTGTCAAAGATTGAGGAGACCCGAATCCCAATGGACCCCACAAACGTCAGATGAGGTGCTCATTATGGGCATCCTTATACACTAATACTGCAGAGGACATACATTTGTGTACCCCGCAATATCATCTCGAAGATGTAGCCCCGTTATCCCCTTTGTGCAGAATTCAGTTTTGGATTACAGCAGCTGCTCCCATGGGTAATGTCTATTGTCCTACAAACAGCCTGGGAAACTGGTCCCTCCTCTTTATTTATTTGTAACAAAAGTTAATGTTCAGGAATAGTATGTGCATAGTTCTAGCAATAACAATCATGAATATCAGAATGAGTAGCTTTGATGAATTGTTTGTGATCAACTTCATTGCATATAATGTTACATTTAATCTTACTTAACTGTGAACATCATTTAAATAGGAAACAGAGCTTGCAAGTTTAAAGATGGCTTCTGTCCAAATAGGCACTACAAAGAATGTCCATTCCTCACTTCTTTTTTCTCTCTGCTTTCTTTGTCTCTAGATCTTTCCTGAGTATACGACATAATGATTCCCAACAGAGCAGCATGTTGTGGTTGTACCAACCTACTGTCACATAGGCACTAACCCTGCAGTGCAATAATGTCAATTCTTCCCATAAGCTTCTCTTAGGAGGGATGAGCGTCCACTCCCCCCCCCCCCCCCAGCAGCCTCAAGACTTGAAAAATTAAACAGTAATAAAACATGTTTAGTATCATTTTATTTTTCAAGCTCTAAGTGCTGAGTCTTGGGGGCGGGGCAATGTGATCACAGTCACGGATGTGGGTTGGTTAACACTGCTGTCAGTGTGCATGTCGGTTTGGCTGGCTGTCTTAAGATGGCCAAATCAACATGCGCAATAAGATGTCTCCAACCCGAGCTGCGTTGCCAGGTTGGAGACAGCAAGCACAGGCTCCCACACTCTGTGAGCACAAATCCAGGATGCTCAGGCTCAGGTTAATCCTGCTGCTACTCTCATGCTGACAGCAGCAAGAGAGCAGCATCTGGATTGGCCATAGGAGAGTCTGAGATCCTGTGCTGCAGTGAAGCCAGAGTAGAGAAGTAGAGCGGTGATGCGGCGGGTGGCAGGTAAGTTCTATTTTTTTGTTTTGTTTTGTATTTTCGTCATGTCCATCTCCTCCCCCCCTGCCACTCTGCCCTGACACCAGGCGCTCCTGCTTGTTTGACTGAAATTAAACTACTATGAGAAATTGTAAGATCACGGATGATCCACAATGAATTTGGGAACCAGACATTGCTTTGATAAGAAATATATGTGTTAAAATTGATTGCTGTCAAAGTGGCTAAAAAAAGTGAAGATAACACACTGACCTGTGCAATCTCCTGATAAGCCAAGATATTTTTTATGTTGATTTCCCAACTTTGACACACTGAGATGTGCTCCAAAGTCTACTAGGCCGTTCTTTCACTCAGTGCCTCAGAGGCATATGTAGAAGCTAGTTAAGTACAACATCTACATATCTCCGCCACTCTATCTCCCTTTGAGACTGAAATATGTCTAGGTCTTACGTACCTTGAGTGGGGTATATATAGGAAGAGGATGGAGCAACAGGAGCTGGTGAGGGGAACTGAGCATGGCTGGGGTCAGTGTGCAGAGCCTGCATAGACATCTGCAGGGTGGGCTGCCCTTCCTGATGAAGGTCAGTAAGAAGCACAGCAGTGGCTCGGTAAGGCGGGCTGATGCTTAGGAGCGGTGGAAGGGCAAATCAGTGATGCTAGCGAGCAAGAACAGAAAGTTTTAGCCACGATTTTTATTTCAAATACTGATGTGTCAGTTATCTGGGATTTCTAAACCATGAAAGAGACATGAACATTCTAATCACTGGAGAGGGTGAGTGATGTTAACACAGTTAAGGCATCTGGGAATTCAAAAGACCACAGTTGGGAACGGTCCCAACACCAGGGGGCATGATGCTTCTAAAAGAACAAAAGCATCTAGACATTCTCAGCACAGCACAGACAGGAATGTGTTAAACGCCATGGGACACAGGTGTGGTATTGCAAAAAAAGGGATCTAAATACAACAAAGAGACCTTGGCATTCACCTAGCACTGTGCAGCACTAATTCATGTTAATGAATGGCAACATCCTAGTTAAACAAATATTAGTCAGTCTCTCATATGGCACTTCCCACATGGGTGCCACTCTGTTTTATGTCCAAACCTATCAATTTCTCCCTGTTGCTCAAAGGGAAATGTCAAAGTAATTACCTAATATGGATCTATAATAAGCATTTCTGTGTGTTGCTCCTATGCTGCTTGAATGCGAAATAATTATGAGAGCTTAGAATATGGGATGTAATATCCCTTCCTATAAGATGCTCATTGTTTTGCCTTGGTGTAGCTCTCAGAGCACGTACTATGGCTGCTCATAAAATGGTTGTCCATCAGTCACTCTACAGTGACCGATTACATCCTATACCTTGGCTGGTTGCATAATGACCATTCATGTGATGTGCTTCTATGATTCCCCTGGTTGAAGCCCATGGATCATATCCTATTGCTGATTGAATAATGTCCATTCCTATGAGCTGCTCATACGGCATTCCTGGGTAGAGACATTAACATTTGTCCCATGACTTGTTGCATAATGGGCAATCATTAGCTGCTCCTGGTAGACTCTGAGAGTATCCAATAGCACTGGTTGTTTATTGCCCATACTTATAGGGCATTCCAGCCATACCTGGACAGACGTATCAGGCACATACCTGCCTACACAGCTCTACTGTTATTTCCTTTCCACACTAATGTGGACCTATCAAATCACTCCCTACTACTACTGCTGTAATGCCTATTCTTATTGGTTGCTCCATGTCTTATGCTCCATGTCTTATCCACCTTTCTCCTATCTCGGCTCAGTTACATAGTTTCAGTTGCAAGCTTTGAGCAGTTTATGCTTACACTCATGACATCAACACCCTTTACACACACATTTGCTGGCAATCTATCCATTAGCAATAAATGTTTAAGCATCCTAGCAATCATTCCTTCTTGAATTCACACCATGCATAGGCGTGAAGACAAACACAATATGAGCACAACTGTTGTCCTCATGCACAACAGCGAACACTACCCATACAAATCACCTGACAAGCACTTTTCAATCTATATTGTTCTCATGGACTAGTGTGCTACCATCCAGATTGCACTTTTGCACCTTCTCAGGGGTATTAAGGTCTATATAAATGCAATTTTAATAAAATAGAACTTGGACTTGGGAGTTGTGACACGCACACTTAAAACATTTGAGTCCATGGCACCTTACTGTGCCCAGCTATCATGGTCAACTTTAGAGACATCTCTAATAGCCTCATGTTAGAGATATGGCAAACCTGTCCACTGCAGAGCAGAAACATATTCCCTTGAATTTCCAGAAGCCCCTTGACTATTTCCAGCCACGAGTCTTTGTTATGCTTCAGCCAGGGACAGCCATTCATGTCGGAAATGAGGTTCTACTATCCCACAGGAATGATTCATCACATTACTGCTGATATGGGATCTTTTGGCTGCACTTTGCTGTCTAGCCCTATTTCTCAGCAACTGTTGAGCGGGGTTGAAGAATGGCTCTGTTTTTTAACATTAACATATTCTGTTGTGCACAGCCAGAAGCCCACACTTTATCTGGGATTTCCAAGTATATCCATAACTAATTGCACTGAGCACAATTGAACCCTTTAATTGACATAAGTACATGACAGATGAGTTTAACCGCATGTCCCTAAAACTAATGTATGTTTCAAGTGGTCTTCGATTTCAAAGATCGTCCTTCAAAATTACCTAACTGATTTCAATTCCAAAAAGTAGAAAAAATGTCTAGTAATAAAAAGGTCAGCATCTCAAATCATGGAATCAAGTGACTTAAACACACTTACTGAGAGCCAACATTTTCACAGAAAATACAGATAATTATTACCTAGAGTAAAACAAGGTTTAAACTGAAATTCCCTTTTAACAAGGACTACTATTCAGTCCTCAGAGAAATACTATCATACAGAGATGCTTCAATTGTCAAGGAGAAGCTCTCGCTAGAATCCTAGGGTTCTACACAGACATGACAGTGAGCTCTTTGGATAGCTCAAAGTTTGACTTGGCAGAAATTTGTAAAGGGGTATTCCAAGAGACTAAATACAGAGACTACTCTTGCTTCTCCTGACCTGATTACTAGAATCAATCAATTGCATCAGCCAATGGGAACGCAACCATCTTGAATGTTTTATTGATAGTCAAAATAATTGTCTACAATTTGTGTCTGATTAGTAGAGTGATTCTGTCTCATATCTCTACACATAGCTCTGGTTATTTATGTGGGTATTTTGGGGTCATTTGTTTGATTAGCAATCTCTGGATTCCTAAAATCTCAGTGCTTGAAATTCATCATCAAAGGGGATGAAGAAATCCAGGGCATGTATCTGAGGCCTGTTTTAGAAATCATCTGCAGGCCCATCATCTGTTCCCACCAATCCATACATCCTTCAAAAAACTCCTTGCAACACAGTTTTTTAGATTCCTCTCATGCTCCCATTTCACTGTCTTACTGGTCAGTGCCGTTTACATTCAGTAGTTATTGATAGCTTAAAATGGTTTGCTATGGAATTTGCCCAAGTTACATTTTTTAACTTTATATTTACTCAGTTACTTACACCCTCACTTGTTAGCTAATTTACAAAAATCTGCATGCCTTATTTCGAGTTTCTTTGTGCATAGACTGGGAAAGCATTAAATTCCAAAGTGGAAGTCGAGTATTAAAGTAAGGTTTGTTGACAAGCGGGCCTATTTAAGGTTTTGCAGGCAGTCTGTCATTCTGCCAGGGTGACCTAGGTCATAAACTCTCCCACCCTGGTGATGAATGTCTGCCATATTTAGAGATCTCCATCTATCTGGTGAAGATCTCTGTGCCTTGACAGAGAGAATTCACTACAACAGCAGCTCCTCTGAATACACTGACCATTGCTGAGTGGCTGCCATGTTTAATGCAGCTGCTCGGAAAACATTTTTTGATTTTTAAAAACAAATTCCCAAAGTGGGAGTTTGTTTTGAACAACTAATTAAAAAAGAATGAACTACCCAGGCACCCTGGGAGTTTTCTTCCAGGATATGCGGGCCTGATGTCCATGGGGTTGTCAGTCTAAGGTTTCTGTCCTTGGAGCCACAGAAGACTCCACTGGCAGAAGCATGATGGTTCACCAGACTCTAAATAAAGTGGGAGGACTGAGAGTCTGGCATGTAGGGTACTCTACTACAGATGTGGTGGACTACTATGTGTGGCAAACTCTAAATAAGATCCAACGGAATGCTCACATGGCAGACATAACTTTAAAATCACTGGCACAAGCTTCTTTGAAAAAATGCACCCAAAAATGAACCTTTGGCACTTGTGTGTCTGAAGGTCATAGAATTGTCTTTTGAGCAATTGTGCATTGATATGTGGTTGGAGATGTCTCAATAATTTATTAGAAAGTTGTATAATGGCTTGACACTACACGCCTGATTCACAGCACTTTGCACATCCAAGATCAACATAGTTACACCCAATGAGCAATCAGCAAACATAAATGTGAGATTTTGATTTATGACACCAGGATCTAGAGATATTGTCAACAACAAACGCAACGGATGATTGTTAAAAGTCTATAAGTACAGGAGACTTTCTGCAGGCATAAAGTTATGAGAGAAAAAAATAATGTTTCCAGGGCTTTGGAGTGTGCCACTGGTGAGAAAATGGTAAACACCTAAACAGTTGTAAATAGGCATCAGTTCATGAATCTTTCCAGCGGTTTTCATACACAATTTGTAACCTCAAGTTTAGTGCCAGAAAATGGAGTAAGTGCATTAATTTAGATTTGAAAAACACACAGAGAACCCCATATATTGCAAAGGAAGGGTTTTTTCCGTGTGGAAAAAATATTCTTCATATGGAAAAAGCAGAATACAAACTTACATGTGCAAATATTCATATTCATAACACTTACTCCTGTAGATTGTCTGTGTGGCAAATTTCACAACTTTCCATGCCTATGCTTCGAAACGCCTAAAACCCACAGGCTACACAAATACTAGGAGAATGCCTGTGATTAATACATTTAGCAATTTTTCCCACTATACCATGGGCATTACAGTTTGCTCCTTCTATGTTTTAGACGCTCATAAGTAAAACACATTGCAATGACCTTTTAGTGTCAGTGGCAGATACGTGTAAAGTGTAATTCAGAGACAAAATATAAAGTGAGATGAAGTATTTGGGAATGCAATCTACAAAAACTTCAACCTATGTACTAAAACACTTATATGTGCTGTTTTCGATCCCAGGTGTAATTAATTGTCTGGCATCACTTAATATTTTCTCTGGAGTGAGGTTATTGTTGGCATACATAGATATTATAAATTTACACACATGGCTAGAATGGATTAACCTGAAATGTTTATGAGTGATGTAGTTGCACTTTGTACATATGGTCTTAGATATATAAAACTAAGCGGGTGAGTTAAGACCATGCTGCCAATCCTATTTCCAGGGGTTTGCAGGAAACTCAGCTGCCAACATGTCTGACAAAAGTAATAAATGTCAGAAGGGCTTATAACATACAGCACATAGTGCACACTAATCATATTGCTAAAGAACACATTACAGATTTCAAGCACAAGCCCACGGGGTAATTTGAGAGGCAACATATTCGAGTGGTTAACGACATATTGGAACACTTTAGAACTCATTACTCAGAATGCCAATTAAATTGAAAAGAGGTGTAAATGATATAAAGGGCAAATATGTCTGCCTGAAAATGCCTCGGAGATGCTAGAAAAGCTCTTTGTTAAACCTGTCAGGCATCTGTCGTTGGCATAATAGTATTGGCAAGGCGTACACCCAATGGAGGCTAATACACTACAAGAGTATGAGTTGGAGTGTCGCAGTGGATCAGCGTGTTCCAGGACATCTTTGATCAGTCATCTTCATGTATTCTAGTGGACACTTGACCAGCCTCACCTTCGGAAGGTCGTACATTTATTTATCCCTTGGATCTACAAAATGCCACTGACTGACAACTTACAAATTATGCCATTAACTGCTCTTTCCTCTTATGATCATTATTGTTTACGAAGCTCTCTAAATCCTTTGTTCCTCATTGCTGGTTTGACCATCACTGCTCACAGTAATGGTTTTGTTTGGTTTGGTTTTGTTTGATATGCATCTTGTGCTAAGACTGCCCTGGGCAAAGCACGCTGCCTTGAGCAACATAACTAAAAAAAGAAAAAGAGAACTAGTGGGCTTTCATATGAGGAAATAATGGCATGGATATACCGTATAAATTAGCACAAGGAAAAATGCAGGATGATGGGGGAGAAGTCTTTTTTTCCCTACTTGAGGTGGGGGTCTTGAAATCATGTTTATTAAAAGAGTGGATTCAGAATGTCCGGCTTAAAAGTTTTAATAAGACTATACGTGCACAGTTTATTCTTCGATATCAGGTAATATAGTACCTATTTTGAAATTGCACATTTCATTTTTCATGCTCAGTGAGCAAAAGTGGTTATTCGATTGGTGAGAAATAAAGTCAGGCTGAGGGAGCCAATGGTCTGGAAAAAAATTATTTGTAACAATTCAAGTTCAGCTATTTATTGTGGAACTCTATTTACATCCATTCTATAAAGTATGATGAAAATGACCCTTGCTTTCTGGTTATGTAAAGGGAACAAATTAGGCAAATGGGTGCTATACAATACATATGCAGTATATGCTCAGCTTGCTGCCTCCAAAGAGATCCCTCCTCCAGAAAGTCATTAACAGTGTCTTTCAATACCCATAGCCTTAGCATAGTCAAGTGATGAACATATTTGCACTGTTCCTGTTACAAGGGCCATGATAAAAAAACATTTATTCATCAATATTCTAGCGCAGTTCGCCATGACCATGTTGAAACAAACACAACAATGTAGGTGATACACACATCTGTTTACATTTGGCCAAATAAGTGTACATGTAATGATTAATGGCAAAGAAGTCAAGTATTGACACCTCAATCAAAGACTACTATAATTTTTGATTACCTAGACCAAGTGGTTTGAAATAGTACCATAATCTGACCAGGCAATTAAAAAAATAATTGCTGGATTTCAGATTCCAAACTACAACTGCACCTTACATGGCTATACTATCTAAGCATGGCATCAAACGGTAAAAAGCATTTCAACCTCACACTTGAGGGAAATACACAACCTGTATGAAGTCAAAACATTAATTAAGAAAACAAGAATAAAATTGTACCTTGCATTGTTGTTTTTGTTGGTTCTGAAAATAGAGGAATGAGCAAAAGGTAGATGAGGTAGACAAACGATATCCCATTGTACCGGAACACACACCCTGAAGGAAAAAGAGAACAGAGATGAGTTAAGCAATCAAGGTTGTCCTTTGAGTTAAGTAATCAAGTTTGTCATGCAATGAAGGCGTTTTGAGGTGTAACCCCATAGGAAACAAAGAAAACAAATGATTATGGTACTAAAGTAGTGACACTGTTTGATTGCTTATGTAGGACAATCGCTGGTGAGGGTGGAACAGTAGAGTGGTTCCCATAAGTTGCTACAGAGATACTATGATGAAGATATCAACAGAGGTAGATCTGATACGGTACCCTGAAAGACATCTCCACCTCTACGGTAGTATCAACTGTTTTTATGGTTTATATAATTTTGCTGGGTTTTTTGGCACCACTGGGTGAGGAAGAGTGGACATACATAGTGTATTGTTCTTGGCTCTCTTTAATTGCTACTGAAAAAAGGAGTAAATATCTCTGAGATTAATTAAAGAATAGATGTAATTTGTCAATGCCCAGAGCGGCATGAATTATTTACTAAAATATCAAAATGAGACAACCAAACAATGGATGATTGCCAGAATTTGGACAAATCAATGGTAGTGTAAAATGAGGACAATTTTCCTGACCACATCCCGGGGTGTAGCCTTTTCTCCAGGCTATTGAAGTAGCACTCATAAACTATTTTACGTTTTAAACTGCAGTCCATCAATCAGTTAAAAAAAAATGCCAAAACGCAAATTCAGAACTCAGATGACTTGAGATTCATGTCTTCATCTCTACTAAAATGCCTAATTCCAGGCAACACATAGACCCTCAGTATGAGTGTAGAGTAATCCCAGAGGGGTTTTGAGATCCAATATATATATATGTGTGTATTGGAGTATTGCTGCATCAAGTGAAGTTAAGTCTCTCAATGAAATAAGAGGCATAAACATGCAGGAAGAGGCGCAGAAGCTACTTTTCGGCATATTATTTCCTAGAATCTTGCAGTCAGGAATACTTCTGTCCCCACCAGTTACCCATGACCCCTTTATTTGTAATTTCAGGAGGGAAAATACTGTGCATAAAACCCACAACTGGTACTGAACCCAACCGGCTCATACAAATATTTAATTCGAACTAGTCAAATTCCATTCTGTTCCATTGTAAATAGTTTTTATTTGGCATAAAACATACAACCATAAAAACCTATAATCCACATTCCACTTAGTTCAAAGCAGACAACATTGATTTAAAAAATAATAACAGTAAACAACAGTTTCTTAACATCACAAACAAAAAAGACAACCAGCATTCCCTGGTTGTCAATACCACAATCACTAGAAATAGTAAAACTACCCAACAGTTGTCTCCTCAGATCTTTCAGGCATAGACTGAGTAACAAAGTATGTGGGGGCGGTTTTCAGCTTTACAGAGCAAACTCGACACAAACACAGTCAGCTCAGCACCCTAATCCATTCATCCCTAACATCCATCAAAAAGAGCTGACCCAAGCTAAGGTACCAACATTCACCTATTCACCTAGGGCAAGCAAATTGACTTTAGCTCTTAAAGCAACAAGAACATTCATAGTATGATATGGATCCATCTTCATATAGTCAAAGTGAGCAACAAATGACTGCTTCCTAACTGCTTTCTTCAAATAGCCTTCAAACACAAAATGTGAATCCGCCAATGCTTTTTTCAGTCTAGTTTCAGATCAGAGAAAGTATAAAATCACTGTATTGCAAGAATAGCAAAAGCTTTATTCCTCACTACTCTGTCTCTCAACAACATCTGCTCATTTTTACTTCTTTAACACAAGTGCATTGCTCTGATGAAAAGGTGACTTTTGCCTCTTAGTGCATATGTTTTGTCTATTTGAAGTGCTGTCTTGAAATCATGTTTGCTTTCAGCCGGGGCTTGACAGCTGATATTCAAGATGTCCAGTTAAATAGTTTAATTAATGCCATACAACTCAATACATGTTTTTTTTCTTTTAATATGGGACCATGTGGGATCGTATTTAGTTAGAAGTTAACTAACTAAATATTGAGTTTAATTTACAAGGGGCTGCAAGCTCAATGAAAAAGGAGGCTATTGGACTAGTGAGAAATTGCAGTGTTTTTTTAACAGACCATATGGCTTGACATAGAGCCATAGCCGGGGTTCTGCACGTAGAAAAAGAATTGTTGTTTCGTGTCTCAACCGCACTTGACAATTGATTTTATCAATATCATCAACATGTATTAAAATATTTTTTCTATCGTAACATCTAACTTCAGAAAGACTGTATATATTATATTATCCCAAATCTCCAAACCACTGCATATCTTGCAGACAACCATCTCTTGTGTACCTCAGCAAAATGCTGCAAGGGCACAATCAAGTGCGTCATTGACAAGGTGCTATTTATCGCACCTCATAAATAGTGATACCCCAGGGTACATTATTTATTGGGTGGGATAAATAAAGCCTATTACATGTTTTTGGGGAATAACATGTTGATTTTGGTGTTTAACGCATCAAAATCCACGATACAGCAAATACCTTATACGTTTCTCCTCTTACATTGTGGCAGGTTTTTCCTGCTGAAAGTTAACCAAGGTTGAGGTGTTTAACACATCTGATAATTATTGGATGTGTTAAATACAACCAATCTCATAATCCTGACCCCTGAGCAAACAGGGGTTTACGCAGGGGATGTAAAACAATGACCCACTTGTAATAACGCCCCAAGATGTGTAATAAAAAAAATAAGGCAGCAGGCCTTTTCCACCTGTGCACCCTGGAACTGGAACCACATTCCTGTATCCATCAGGACCACCCCAAGGCTGCTCTATTTTAGGAAACAGTTGAAGATATAGCTCCTTCAAGAACACTCCATCACAGTGCATTAACAGTCAACAACCCAGCTACATCTCATGTCACTCATTCTCTTTATGTTTGTCTTTGACCCTGTACAGTGCTATAGGAATGCCACATGCATTTATCAAGAATATTTTCCTTATTTCATTTTGTACAGACAAACCTTAAGTACATGCTGGGTCAACTAACTCATCATAAGTGCTAAGTTCTTGCAGCAGAGCTGGGTGGTAATGGAAAATTTAACAATTTTTCGAGAAGATGTTTAATCAGGAGAATTCATTGGTGGATATTCAAACACTATACTATTTTGTGATGGAGGAAATTCCACTGCTGAATTCTCTGTAATCAGCATGTCCTTTAAGAATCATGAGTGTAACCTAACAGATCTAAATCAAGCCCCAAATCTCCCTTCTTTCCTAACAACCCCACTCCACTCAACACAATCTTTGTCTGTAGATGCCACTTTAATTCTCAACTTTATTTTTTCAATTCTTTATCATGCAGAGGATACAACTCGTCAAAATCTGTTTCATGGTTCTCTAGCACTGCAAGAGTGTAATAGACATAAATATATAGGATATGTTAGGTACCAAAGTACAAAGGGGCCGATTCACAAAGGAACTTACGTCTAGTAAACTTACGAGTGTGGAGTGTCCACACTCATGGTGTAATCTCCATACGGCACCCAGCTGAGAGTGTGCCATGCGGAGATTCTGGCCTGAGTGCGGAGACTCCACAGTTGTAACTTTATTACACATATGCCCCTTTGTGAATCAAGCCCATAATGTACATGTTAAATGTAATCTACTTTGAACACATTTTCCACTTAATCAAATCTCTTTGATCAGAAGCTCATAATCCTAATTGAAGGGTTGCTGGTGTAGGGTGAGTGGTAGAGAACTTGCTAATGAAGAACTGTGGAACAATCTGGATTCAGGAACCAACCATAGGGAGAATAGCTGCATTACCACTGTGCATTGAAAGGTTTTACGATTAGGTGGCTAAAGACCTCAATGTGTATGTGAGTTCCTGCAATTCAGGAAGTTTGATAATAATCACAAAGGAAATGAAATAACAGATCCTCAAAGGGATGTATGTGAAAAAAGTGACTGATACCTGTCAATGAATGAACTCCAGGAACTTCCCATGTCAAAAGAAGAAAAAAGGAGGAACGATGAACAAGTAGAGGGTAGAACAAACCTTTTTTATTGGAGGTGGTCAGTAGAGACACAGCTACCGAGCTCTTTTACAAACTATGGGCCTAGAGTTTGGAATTATATTTTACAGGGCTACAAGACCCATCTAAGTTGCAAGCACAGTACACTCAATGAGATATTTATGTGCATAGGTGTTGCTTACAAATGAATTAAGCCCAAGCCTCTCAGTGCAATTACTGTTACCGCAGATGCATCTGCAAGCATGAAACTCTCCTGAGAAAACCATTTGACCATACAGGGTTACTGTGCACAGACATCACATGCCATGAAATCAACAAAGGCACAACATAACGGTACCATTACCTGAGGGACCTCATTACAGTAGCTGTAGGATTCCTACATCAGTTACCTCTGTCAGTGAATGGGATAAGAAAGACAGTGGTGTATTTTACCCACACATCTTGTAACTCTGAGAAGGGCAGAAACATGTTTCTGTCTGCTTCAGTATTACAAAGGAGCCATTAAAAGTGGGCCTGAGTAGGATAAAATCAGGTGGACTGAATAATATGGCAAAGGAGGCACAATAGCTATAGTAATGCACTTCGCATATTCAGCACATCCTGTAACCTTACAAACATTAAGTATTTACAGACAACGTTTATGCATTTAATTATGTTAGTCCAACTGTGATAAGAGCCTGTGTTAAAAGGAACATGTGGCAAGGTGACCATTTATCATTGAGAAGACTACCACACATTTATCAATCATTCAATCACAAATAAAGAATACCAAAGCAAATCTAATCCAGTCAAGAGAGGCTAGTGGCTACTTGGCTACTTAAATCTGTTACAAACCTTCAAGCAGCATATCCTCGATTAGTTATTTTCACGCGGTCTGCAAGGAGTCTATGTTATCCAACTGAACATATATGTTAGTTATACATGGTGGTCAAGCGGACCACCTTTACATTCTGTTTCAATCTTTTTGCCAATAACCTACTCACGTTCCAGATTTAGGTACACATTTTCATTCACATGACATGATAACCTGCTTAAGAGACAGTCTCACAACTGGGTACAGCATCTCTCTAGCAAGTGGTTGGTAATCTTCTCCAGGAGATATAGAGACTGTTACTGCAAATTGATTATACTGTTGACTCTTCTCACTGTTTGAGAGGAAATACCAAATGCAGACCCAAGGCAGCAGTCTAAGCTGTACAGGACCTATGAAGAAAGCTATCAACCTCATTCCCATGCTCAACATCATTGTTCTTTTACAGAATATGGTTGAAATATTTTATCATGAGGCAGTAGATTCCTAACTGACATATTGTGCAGGTAAAACCTTCTTTTGATGTAAGACTGCATTCGAGGTGGTCCAGTAGAACTGATCGGTGTACTGGTGTTGGTCGAACAAGCAAATCAGAATAGTAAATGAGAAAATTATGATTGGAGAAAAAGTTTTGATGACCAAACATCAGGCATAAAGAGAGTCAGACACAAGGAGGAGAAAGGATCGAATGTGTCCCCCAAAATTCCACCATTCACTTTACATGTCATTGAGATGAAATGCTAGAGGCCATTGCTAAAGCTTGGCGGGTGGTGGTAGTGGGATTTAGATGGGGGTGGTTTCTCTCCCCTGTTCTTAACACAGACATAATGACAGGCAGACTGCACATATGATATAGATTCTGTCTCCACCTAGCTTATTAGCTATCCCCATGATTTCCAAAATGGTGCAATGTTTAGGCCATCACATTTACTGTTAATTAAAATGTCTATAGAATTTCTCTAGGGTAAAATAGTTTTTAGATGGACACACAACTTTTTGGGAAACAATCACTCCATTGTTCTGCTTCCAGTATGGTGTGTGAAACTTGCAGAAGCAAAGTTAAGTGCTCAATACATCTTTCACATTGTACTGTAAACACACAATTCTACAAATAAAAAATAAAAGATTTGGTGCTAGAGTCAAAATCAACTTTAGAAATGCAATTTTTTTTACTGGTTTGATTTTCAAAATATTAATTAGATGAAACCATGTCAATTTATTGCAAGAATGTGTGTTTGGGGAGAAATAACACAATAGGAAGCCGTTGTTCCTCCCAACAATGTTTGTCTATTGAAGAATGTAATTGGAAAATAATATTTTGGCTTAATCTGAACATCTATAAGCCTCGCAACTATCACCATGGTCATTTGCAAAATTGTACCTATTTGGCTTATATTTTGCTCGGGGAAGCCATTCCATTCATTTGTTATTATGTCTGTGACAAAGCTTTCCTAATTGTGCTCCTTAGTCTTAAATTGAGGCCCTCAGTTCAAGGAGTACTCTTTCAGAACAATGTTTGCCTCTTCTACCACACATTTCCTTTTTATGAATATCAATATCTCTGTTTTTTGGGCCTATTCACATCAGATGAAACCTTAAAAGTTGTTGTGTAAAGTGGCACCATATACCTGTTTTTCCCATCCCAACATTTTTCTTGTCATTCCCACTGACTCATCGTGTAGATTAACTAAGCACCAATCATTTTTGTACTGCTCCTTGGCTGTCTAAGGGCCTAGTTAAATAACCTACATTGATATATCTTCCAGTTTTTCTACATTAGGTCTCATGTTCTCACTCTCTCTGTGACATAAAGCTATTCATAAGCCTATAAAAATTTGGCTTCAGGGACACTAAGAAGTGCATTACTTTCTTTCTATCAGATAATCTCCTCCATGCAACTAAAGTAACAGCCATCTGCCTCATCAAAGTACAGAAGAAATATGAATTCTAGGTTCAAAGTCATCCCACGGCCAAAGCCGGGCTGAATTGAGGCAGGGCAATGTGAGTCTGAGGAAGGTGGCAAAAAAACCAGTCACAAACGCATAGCCAGGATTGCACAGGGACCAGGAAGTATTTTTAAAATTGTGCTCTAACAGTGTGTGTGAAACAAGATTGACTGACTTCCTTGGATTCCATAGGCAGATGTTCCTGCCCCATGGAGTCTATATTTCTCATTGCTTTTATACTTGCCTATTTTTTCCTTCTCTTTGCTTTCTCCCTATTTCACGGGACCTACATGTGGAAATTCTAGTGATGTGGAACATTACACTGGATAAAGAAAGCTTTACCAGGATCAAAAAAGGGAAACAAAATGACTAAAAGATCAAGACTAACCCCTGTTTGGGCCCTTTTACCTCCTTTCGACCCCTTCTCATACATATGTTACTTCACCTCTCTGTCTTTCCTTTTACACCCTTTACCATCTTATAACACTTGTTGTTGCTTTAAAGTACTGTACAACCTCACATTATTAATGTTGCAGCAATATGATTTTTGCTCTGCAGAACAACAAACTACATTATATTTTTCTTTGTTGCCTCTCATAAACAAAGGTTCTGAAATAGTTAAAAATAAACATGAATCCATTCATTGTGGGCATTGTCTGCTAATCAGCACACTTGAAATCCAGGCCAGGATACAGTTATACAATAAGGTGACTCACTCACAGGAAATATCACATTCAACCCTTGCTTCTTTGAGCAAGGTACTTAGAAGGAATACATAATTCATTCATTCAATGCACTGCCGTTTGAGGTGATTCGAAATTCCTTAAAGACATTGTACCTGTTCCAAAATGCCTACACAAAACATACAGACTTGTCAAACAATGTGCAATCAATCATCTTTTCTAAATCTGGGAACCTATCTTCACAAACAACAGCAACAAAGGCAACATTCAAGAGGGCATTCGAAACAAGATACCCCCAGCTATGTTGGAACACAATGGTTTAGCACTGTTTCCACTGCTTTTCAAACATATTTATGAAAAGGCTGATACAAGAACTCACAGTGAGCATACCTGTTTTAAAAGATGTTTTTGAGTTTGAAGAGAATAAAATGAATACACGTATCATAAACTGGTACAATAAGTCATTGCATATATTTAATTTATTTAATGGATTATAGTTATTATTACTAGTATTATTCTTACTGTTACTATTATTATTTTTATCAACATCAATCATATTCTTATTGTTAATAATATAACAACTACTTCTTATAATAATGATGAAAATAAAAATGAGAAAACTAATGAAAATAGTAACCACATATATTCTTCTTCTTTTTAACATTAATATTATTATTATTATTATTATTAATAATATTAGTAGTATTATTATTATTAATAGTAGTAGTATTAGCAACACTGGTAGTAGTAGTTTTAATGTTAGTTGTGGTAATAATATGGCTATTCCACTTAGCATCCTGGTCCAACTAAGGTAACACTTGTTTTCAAAAGACTTATATTAATAGTGTTCCCTCCGTAAAATATTATAACTCTGAGTCTATGTGCTTGAAATACAGATTAGACAACATCTATAGGACACATAGAAAACCTGAAATTGATGCAATGACTATATCAATTTTCTGGTATAGTCTGTTTTTCAGGTTCTGATGTGTGAAAACTATTCCGTAAATTCCATATCAGTGATAGGGGTCAATACATGAAACTTGACAATTAATCTTAGATTTCCCAACATGTTTCATAAGGAAGTTGAAAGTTTTCAACTGTATTATATGAACAGTTTTGTTCTCATTGTATGAAGGAAATGTTACTGCTACATATGCATCGTGATTTGAGAACAGTTCAGGGTATAATTTGAATCGAGGAGGAAGTATTGTATTCTGTGAATACATTTAATCTTGGATCGATTATAGCACACTAATTCATAAAACAGTTTATATAAAATTGAATGTCAAGTTATATAAATATTATGTTATATTATCACAGGGAATGAAGAATATTAAAGACCTGTAGTGAAGTTGCCCTAAAGAAGCGCCATGAAAGAAATCATGAACACATTTCAGCAAAAGTAGAAAAATGTAGAAATGAGATTATTGTAACTCAGAAGATCTACTAAAACCTTAAAAATAGTAAATATTTGTTTAACAAAGGATCACTGTCCAACAAAGAACTATCTTCTATATATTTAACAATATATGCTATTGTGATCAGTTAAGTAACACTATTTATACCTTCTCTAAATAATGAAAGACTGAGTCAACCCAGCCAAAACATGAACATAGGCCATATATGATACACATAGGTGTTTGCAGCAGGAACACAACAAATGAGCTTTCACATCAGCCACATACTTAATTTATTTGATGGGATTCTTTTAAAAGGAAGGTGCACCAAGAAAATATCCAAGAGAATAAATTAAGTCCGTCAATCTTCTTTATTCAAAACTGGCACACAGCCAACGCGTTTTGTTCATTTGTGCAAAAAGGGACCTTCATCAGGGCTTAATAAGAAGAGTAGATTTGTCACTATAGAAACCAATAATGCCCATTAGTGTAGTCCGCGTGTTCAAATCATCCCGGCTAGAATTCTGGTTGGTATGAGAAATGTTCATGTACCATCCATGTTCTAAGTAACAAGAACATACGTATCACCACGGAGTAACACTCTCAGTTAGGGTGGAAGATAATCCGATCCTCACTTTACAATTTGAGCGTGGAAAAGGTACAGAGTAACGGCATGATAACTGGACTCTCTTCTATATATTTAGCAGTAAGATGCTATTGTGATCCGTTTAGTAGCACTATTTATACCTTCTCTAAATAATGAAAGACTGAGTCAACCCAGCCAAAACATGAACATAGGACATATATGATACACGTAGGTGTTTGCAGCAGAAACACAACAAATGAGCTTTCACATCAGCCACATACTTAATTTATTTGATGGTTAAGCTCACAGTTCACACGAGCTGTGAAGCTGCTGCCCTGAAGCTCATTTACTGAATGTTTTATTGTTTGGCTAAGATTCTCTAACATGGCGCTGAGCAAGTACACTGTACAAAGAACAGCAGGTGGTGTCTGGCTGCTTTCAAGTTTTATTTACACCAGTTACATTTGTAATGATGACATGTTCTATTTACATCGACTTGAAGGAAACGTGTATTTTATCAGTTGCCAGAGCAATGTTCGTTGCGACAAAAAAGCAATTATATTTGGTGAGTGATAACTAGGCGCTTTTAGCTCATCGAAGCTCCTTTTCATGTTGTGCCTCCTGAAAACTGCAGTACATGCTACTAGGAGGAGAAACAGGCATAGCACAAGATCGTATACAAAAAAAACGAATCAACTAATGAGATAGGAACTATTTTATTTATAAAACGTAGCAAACTACTCAGACAAATTATTGTATGATAATGGCAGCAAGCAATAGAGGAAGAATTGTTATTGCAAAATCTATCCCTCTGACCTATCAGGAACGGGTATTTTCAACAATTCACTGGCACGTCTATAAATGGGCCAATAACATAAACCTGCGCAAAGATGGATATTTAGTCCACTTTCTTGTTAATATAGATTAAGTTAGCCTCCTATCAATTGTGACTTTTAAAAAGTTAATACATTTATGTATACTGCATTTGAAGAAGGTTTCTTTCACGAACACCGTCTTGCTCCTACAAAAACCAACAACGTGAATAGTGTCACAGAAGCAGTACGTTTGTCTGCATTTAAATGTGCATCCTTAAATTACCAGAATCTCTTTAGATGGGAAAACCTATACACTTTTAAATTGGCCATCTCACTCCAGTAAACAGAAAATATACATTTTTCCATTGTTATACATTGCTCGTTATAGAATGACTGGATTCTAAATCCAGTAATTACAGCTAACCAGTGGGTATCAGAACTTGTTAACTACTTTTACTGTGTCCTAAAGGAACTCCAGGCTGCTCTGGCTCGGCATCTCTGAGAGTCTGTCAGTGCGGCGCTGGAAAGCAGGGAACACAGTTTTTGGAGAAAGGCACAGGGAGTGATGGGTAGGGGTGGCAGAAGGTTGTGCCAGTTTGGTTTTTATTTTGGAATAGGAAGGAGAGGCCATTTACTGCATGGCTCTCCCATTACTCCTCTGCTCCTGGGTAGCTCAGAAAAGCAAGGGTAGATGGTTTTAGGGGGCAGACATAACATCAAATCATAGATAGGTAAAAAGTAGATTGCAGGTATGTTTTTCACCCTGGGATTCTGAGTGACATAAGACACTACCACAGCTTTACTTTCGTTGTCCATTTGATGTGACTCAGATTCCCTGGATGAAAAACATTCCTGTAATTCACTGTTAATCATGTATAATCCTGTCAGAACAGCACTGGAAAGCAGCGAGCACAGTTTCTGGATTTGTGGGAAGAGAAGAAGAGAGTGGTGGGTTTGGGCTGCAGGAGTCCATCTATTTCTATTTTTAAATGTGTAAAGGGAGGAGAGGCCATGTTGTGTATGGCTCCCACATTACTCCTATGCCTCTACGTATCAATGGAAGGCAGTGGCAGATGATTTGGGGTGCCATACATAACATAACATAACATTACAGATGGGTAAAAAGTGAATTAGAGGGATATCTTTCTCCATCATCATGAGCAACTCATCATAGGCAACTCAAGCCTCAGTCTCATCTATTTGATTTCACTCAGACGTCAGTTAAAAACATCATGGTAGTTCATTGTTACTCATCCATTAGATATATGATCTACACACCACAAACTTGCCCTATAGTTCTTCATTGAGGCCAACCTTATGAGTGTGGCAATCGAGCAGAAAGCCTACTTTGCTCCTACTGATCAATTAGCAAATTGAACCATAGCTTACTGTACCATCTTCTTTGAAAGAGAGAGAGATTTCTATCACTTTGACTAATGTGATTATTATATTGGGCATGAAATGATGCCAGTGGATATTTCCATCCCTTGTCACCAATGCACAGCCCCCTGCACCAACTCTAATAAGGCCACCTACACCAAATGAGGACAAGCAAAAGAGAAAAGGGTGTGTGTCAGGTGCACATCATGACACATTTCGTTGCAATTCCATGTCAATGATTTTGTAAGTGGTTGAATATTATGTAACAGGTACATGGTAGTGGTAGAACAAATTTACTATGGGAAACATTCTTGTGCAAATGTGCTCCATGGAAGATGAGCTGCCACCAATGTGTATGCAACGGTGATGGATGAGAGCAGAAACCAGCTGTTTCATTTCCAAGAACACATGAGAGTTTCCATAGCCCTTCTATCCTAAAATATTTGTATTTTATCAAAAGGCTCACATTGCATTACTACAATCCATTTTGTGGTAAGATGGTTTTTTTGTGGGCTAAACAGCACATAGCATGGGTAAAGCTGAAGAGGCAATGTAGGATACATTCTAGGGTACTAGCAGGTGGTGTAATCAATGTAAAGTGCTAAATTTCAAGACTTCAATATACATCTGTTGCTCTCCTTAAAAGCACACATAAGAATGATGTCCACGAAGGTATGGGAACAAATCGGCCTGCGGTGTAGTTTAAAAAAAGTCCTTCTAACATTCACTTTCTAAGCCATAGAACAAGTTCTTGTCCAATCACACTTTGAGGTGGCAACACATCAGACAACTGTCTTCTGAGTCTACACATACCAATCTTGAACCTGTTTTCTCTGCTGTCACTTGAATTTCACCAGCCAGTGAAAGTTCGACCACATTGCTAACACACTCTGGAATATCCAATGGCTGCTCCTTCCCGTATTCATTGAATGTAAATCCAGAAGTAAGCTTGGGGTACTCTTTGTATCATCTAGAAGGCTGTCCATACTTACGAGCGTGTCTACTTAGCTCATAAACCTATCTTTACTGCCCTCACCTGAACCACACGGAGCTTAGACCGAAGAACACGGGAATTCGCCAAAGCAAGAGAAGGACAGGGGCAAGCACTCTTTCCCCTCACCCTCATGCTCTGTAATAACTTTCTCCTCCACCTAATGTTCTGGAAGTGCCTTCCATACACCTCTAACCCAAATGTAATGGCATGTAATTCTGAATTCTGTACCACACTGTGGGGTAGCTCACTCTCTTTAGCTACATAAAATAAAATGTATACATATTAAAAAAGGAAATATCTTTCCATACAATTAAATCTACTATCTTACCAACAAGACTGGGATTTTAGTAGGCAAAAGTGTAACAATATTGCCCTTCTGAATCTCAAGGGTCCTATTATTTAAAAAAAAACTGGACTAAAGCCCATTTACTGCTGTTTACCAAAAGCTCTGGTATGACTAGTCCCTACATCTAAGACTAGGCCAGTTCAGGAAGCAACATCTGCTAAAGGCAGCCCCGGCTAAGGGCTCATGGGATGACATGGATTTATAATTAGCCGCACCCTCCTGTTGATTTATCTACAAACACTGATCAAAGAATAGTAGAAACGTTAATCCTGTATCCATGGAAAATGTTGTCACCTTTGAGACTTATAAATGTTTCTTTTCAATATGTGAATTGCAGATGCTATACCCAAGTCATGACCCTGGCATAGAGCTCTGTAAGTGTACCAGTTCCCCCCACCCAATTTTCTGTATTCCCCTGCGATGTACAGGACTCTACATGCCCCCTGGTGCCAGGCTTACTTTCATCAGTAGCCATACCACATCATTGGCACTAACAGCATACTGTGCGTATCTAAAGTGATACATTTTCACGAATAAAGGTTGCCAAAGCAATAGTAAAGTGCCCAAATCGCTTCAAAGACTGAAACAGCCACCCTTGCCAACCCAGCCCGTTCAGAGCATTACCAGCCACAATTGCAATTCAATCTAGTTTCAATTACTGCCTGGACATTATACATCTTTCACCACGTACCACGAAGTTACAGACGCTAGTAAAGGAACAAAAACATAAGTTAGAAACATCATATTAGCTTCACATATATCACTGAGATTAAACCAAAACACAATGGCACGTGCTGTATTTAGAATTCGACGTGCTTACGTCATCCCTTCAGTGTTTGACTACATTTAAATGAATGAGTCCAATTATATTTCAACAAAGCATTACCACATGTGAAAACATATTCTAACTGGGTATATTTTAAGACATGTGTATATTTAAATAATGTATTTTACAATATACTCGTGTTTTACATTCAGGTACATTGTTTAGCAGGCAGGGAATCATGCCATGGTATATACGTTTTACGATGAATTACAAAGAGCAATCGTTATACATATTAGGACCCATTTGCTGAAGGGTACTTTCCAATGCAATGAGATGTTAACATTAGTTTAAATAAAGAGGGAAGCCATTGAATGTTAAGCAATGATGGAACTTCGAGATCATAGTATGAGATCAGTGGAGAACGCTTATGGGTAAACCTGAAAAATTACATGTTCGTTGATAAGGTGTCAGATAACTCTTCCCATTTTGAAATTACACTTATAAAATGTAATAAGGCAACTCCAATGCTATCCTGTAGAAGAGATAGGTCATGCAATAGTTAAAACATGAATGTAAGAGTTATTTCACTACTAGGGCATGTAAAACCTAAAAGTACATGTCCTATTTTTTAAATACATTGCACCATCCCCTGTGAGCTGTCCAGGGCCAACTCTAGGGGTGACTCTTTTGTATTAAAAAGGAAAGTTTGGGGGGAGGAGCCTAGCGCGCAACCAAGATGGCCGCGTAGGTGCGAGGCTCCCGAGGACCTCCGCGACCTCCTGAATAAATCCTGGAAATATCCTGTCCTTGTTAAGGGGACTGTGTCGGGGAACCCGAGCTGAGGCACTACCCGTTTTTTGGGCTCGAATCGGACCCCGAACACCGGTGGGAACATCGACTGAAGGTTGCGGCCTTCTCCTCGCCGGCCCCCCGGATTGGAGTAGTGGCGCGATCCGGGGACAAGGTGAATAACAGCGGCGAGCGGGGCTGGGCGACTCGCGCACCCCGCACTTTCACTTTTGCTTTTGCGCCCTCCTTGCTCTCTGGCGAGGTCGGGCTGCGGAGCGGGGTGCGGTGGTGTGGCCTTGTCCAGGTGCCCAGCTGGCCCGCCGGCGGTGGGTCGACCCGCGGCTCTGTGGTCGCCCCCTTGACACCCGTGATCTGGTGTGACGGCCCGTTTGGAGATCTTGGCACGACGGTGGAAGGGCCAGCATGGCCACCAAACAAGATGGCGACCGGGCGAAGGTGAAGACGACCCGCCGTGGCACGGCGCACCAGGCCAATAGTATGGACCGCTACACGCTCCAAAAGGGTTCTCCGGAGACAACGCGGTCATCCCCGGTGGGACCGACGGAGACGCCTGCCCATCCAGTGGATCTAACCCTCCGGGACGTCATGGGCGCCATCGCTGAACTGAAGGCCTCAGTGGACCAGCGTTTTGATACCTTGTCGCAAAAAATTGACTCGGTCCTGGTGGATGTGGGCCTTGTGAGGGCGGACTTGTCAAAGACGAACGACCGAGTCGATTCCCTGACCCACACCACAACGAGCCTCACGACTGACGTGGTGGCCCTCCAGAAGGAGGTGCGCCGGCTTGGCCAGGCGAGCGCCCTGATGGACCGGCGACTGGAGGATTCCGAGGGTCGCGCCCGGAGGAATAATATCCGCATTATTGGTGTGCCGGAGGGACGTGAGGCGGAGGCGGCGGATCTCTTCGTGGAAGACTTGATCCTGACCCATCTCCAGCCCCGGGGGCTGAGTAAGTTTTTTGCGGTGGAACGTGCCCACCGGGTCCCCGGGGGCCGCCCTAAGACCGGTGCCCCGCCGCGGCCCCTTATTGCCCGAATCTTTAATTTTCGGGACCGAGATGCCATCCTCCAGACCTCCAGGCAACAGGGACCGGTCAGGTTGGACAACATGGACGTAAACTTCTACCCAGACTTTACCCCGGCAGTCCAGAAGCAGCGGCAGAGCTTTATTGGCATCAAACGTCGTTTAAGGGACCTAAATCTTAAGTACTCAATGCTCTTCCCGGCTAAGCTGCGGGTGGAGGTGGATGGTCGCACGCACTTCTTCGACCGGCCCGAGGCGGCTGGGGACTGGTTGGACACCTTGCCTGGGGATCGGGGCCGGGGGGGTGGGGGGAGCGCAGCTGGCGAGGAGGGCCCGCTGGATCAGAATTGAGGGGTGACTGTATTGCCTTACTCGGGACATTGTTCCTTCACCACATACTGCTTCTGTAGGTTCCCCTCCCATGGAGGTCATGTGGGGTCTGCTGGGGGCTTCCCTCCTCCTCTGGGGGACTAGTTAGTATTTAGCTATGGGGCGACAGGCACACTGCACTTTGGGGGGGCTGTCTGGGCTCATGCAGGGGTGCAGGGAGGGGGGAGTTTTGTTGGGACCGGGGGGTGGGGGGGGTGTGTTGTTTGTTCGTACCGCAAGGCAATCCTGCAACTGTTTTGTTGTCTTTAGACTGCTCGGTGGGGGACGACCGATTGTTTCGACGTATGATGGGGGGTAGGGACTTGACTGTGTTGTCATGGAATGTTAACGGCCTGGGGGATAGGATTAAGCGTGGTGTGGTCCTGCAGTATTTAAAACGTATTTCCCCAGATGTTGTCTTTCTGCAAGAGACGCACCTTATAGGTAACACCTTTCATGCAATGAATCGGAGGGGATATCGTTTGGCGGCCCACTCTGGCTTCACCTCAGGCTCGCGGGGGGTGGGTATTATGGTTAGGAACTCGCTCCCGTTGGAGATTGATGAGGTGCACCACGATGAGAGGGGACGTTACACTGCTCTGGCGGGACGTATGGAGGGTAGAGTGTTCAGTTTTGTGTCGGTGTACGTCCCGCCTGGGCTACAGGCCACTACATTTGCGGACCTGGGGCGCCTCCTTCTGGAACTTCCGAGTGGCCTATTGGTGGTTGGAGGGGACTTTAATGCGGTTGTTTCTGGATCTATGGATCGCCATCCCCCTAGGGACCTCCCCCGGGCACAGGCGTGGCTGCCTGGCCTTTTAGACACACTGGGCCTGGTGGATTGTTGGCGCTTAAAGCATCCCGTATTGCAACAATACACCTTCCACTCGGGGGCCCATGGTAGTCTTTCGCGGCTTGATTACATCCTTGTCCCAGCGGCCCATGCGGGGAGGGTGGGAGAGGTGCGCCATCTGGCACGGGGTATTTCAGACCACTCCCCATTGTTGTTGCATTTCGATGTCTTCCCGAGGGGGGATGGCAGGGTGGCCCCGATTAACGCCTGGTATCTGCGCGACCCCACCATTCGTGCCGACTTGATCACATCCTTGCAGCGCTATTTTGAGGAGAATGTGGGGTCGGTCCCATCTGCCATCTCCCTATGGGAGGCTTTCAAAGTGGTTCTTAGAGGGGAGGCCCTCTCCTTTATTGCCAGTGCCCGGCGGCGTGAGCGGGAGGAGGTGACCCGGGTGGAGGCCGAGATTGCGGAATTGGAGGGTGACCTGGGGAACGGGGTAACAGACGCCAAGTTACATGTTCTGCAGTTAAAGCAGGCGGCCTACCGGGCCCTCGTCACGGAGGCGGCCAGGGGCCTTGGTAGAGAGCAGCAGGGGCGCTTGTATGATGTGGGTGATAAGGCCGGTAAATTGATTGCGTGGTTGGATAAGAGAGAGAGAGCGAGCCGAGTGGTGCCTTTGATTGAGAGTGTGGATGGTGCGTGTGCCACGGAGCCGGAAGCCATTGTCTCCTGTTTCGCGGATTATTTCCGCGGAGTCTACTCCCCTGCTTCTCCCTGTTCGGAGGCGGACTCCCGTGCCCTGCTTCGGGATATTGCACTCCCCTCCCTTACGGCGGAAGACAGAGATTCGCTGGACGTCCCTCCCACCTCGGACGAAATTGCCTCGGCTATTCGCTCGATTTCATCCGGCAAGGCCATGGGCCCCAATGGCATTCCCATTGAGCTATATAAGTTACGCCCGGATGTGCTGGCACCCCACCTGCGAGCGATGTTCCTCGCGGCCCACTCGCAGGGCTCCCTCCCGCCGGACCAGCGTCTGGCCACAATTGTGGTAATCCACAAGGAGGGGAAGCCCCGTGAACGGGTCACATCCTATCGGCCGATTTCGCTTTTGAACGCGGAGCCCAAAATCCTCGCCAAGGTGTTGGCTAACCGGTTGGTTGGCGTGGTGGGCGATTTGGTCCATCAAGACCAATCGGGCTTTATCCCACACCGCAACACGGCTCTTAATCTACGGCGCTTGCACGGCGTGCTCGCGCGTGTCCCATTTGTGCGGGAGCCAGCCATCTTGGCGTCCTTGGACGCCACCATGGCGTTTGATACGCTCGAATGGCCATATCTCTGGGCGATGCTCGCGAAGTTTGGGTTCGGCCCGGGTTTCATCAGCTGGGTCAAATTACTATATTCGGGCCCGATGGCGCAGGTGGTGGTGAACGGGCGTGTGTCGACCCCGTTCGCGCTGGGGCGGGGCACGCGACAGGGTTGTCCCCTGTCGCCTCTTCTGTTCGCCCTGGCCCTGGAGCCCCTGGCGGAGTGGCTGCGGTGGCACCCTTCCATCCGTGGTCTCCGCTGGACCCCCGAGCACGAGGACCGCGTGTCCCTCTACGCGGACGATATCCTTTTGTATCTCGCCTCCCCGCGCAAGTCCCTGATCGTCCTAGTTGATGTTTTGCGCTCCTTCGGTCGCAACTCAGGCCTAGTCATTAACTGGGCGAAATCCTGCGTCTATGTGCTTTCCGGGGAGGCTCCGGTCCTGCCGCGGGACTGCCCGATCCAGATTGCCTCCCAGGGTTTCCGGTACTTGGGTATATATATCACTCTTGACCCGGAGGCCCGCTATGAGCGGAATCTGCTGCCCCCTCTCCAGCGTTTGAAGGAGGATGTGGTGCGCTGGCGGCGTCTCCCGCTCTCGCCGCTCGGTCGAGCGGCCTTGTTTAAAATGATGTCCTTGCCGCGCTTCCTCTACGCCCTCCAGAACACTATGGATATGGTCCCGGCACGCTACTTTCGTGAGGTGGAGGGCCTTCAGCGGCGCCTGTTCTGGGACGGGAGGCCGCGTATTGCTCTGGCTAAACTGACGCTCCCGTGGTACGATGGAGGGGTCGCCCTCCCGGACATTAAACGGTATTACTGGGCCTCCCAGCTAGCTGCAATTAATCATGGCCTTTACGGGCCCGCCCTGAACCCGGCATTCGAGATGGACAAGATGCTCCTGCCCGGTGGCGATTACAATCGAGCGCTGTACTCTGGCGCGCCTGACTCCCGTCTGACGGGACCGACGCGTGTAATGGTGCGGGTTTGGCACGCGGCTAATGCAGCTATGGGGTGGAAGGACCGTTTGACCCGGGCGTCTCCACTGTATGCCTCTGAGAGACTGGGCTCCCTGTGGACATCGAAGGGCTTCGAGAAGTGGGACACGATCGGAATCAGCACAGTGGGGGATCTCTGGACGAGGGGGGGATTCAAAACTTTTGAGACGCTGCAGGCGGAGTTCCAGCTGCAGGGCAGTGAGTACTTTCGGTACCTGCAGGTCCGCCATGCGCTGGGCTCCGTCTTCCCGGATGTTGCATCCATTCCGGAGTCTTCCCCCCTGGAGGACAGAGTGCTGGATGGCCATGTCCCGGACAGCACGATCTCCCTCATATACAAGAAGCTGATTAATGATAGATCGTGCCTGTTAACTAGTCTACGCGAGGCTTGGGTGGCCGACGGGCTGGAGCTGGACGACGAGGATTGGATGTCCGCGGTGGCCTCTCCGAAAGAGGTGGCCATCCCGGCTCGCCTTCGTTTCGTCCAGCTCAAGATTCTTCACCGGGTCTACGTGACGGGGCCGAGGCTTCTACGTATGGGTTTTGCCATGGACGGACTGTGTAAGCGTGGCTGTGGTGCGTTGGCGACTTTTATGCATATACTGTGGGAGTGCCCGAAGGTGGAGCGATTCTGGCGTGGTGTGCATGAGGTCCTGCGTGTGGTCACGCGTGTAGCGCTGCTGCCCGAAGCGAGGAGGTGCTTGTTGAATGTATGGGAACCGAATGACTACTCGGTTCCGCAGACGCGGTGGGTGACTCTGGGATACATGATAGCGAAACGTGATATTGCTCAATTGTGGGGATCCCAGAGGCCCCCTGCGGTGTCGGCCTGGAAAGAGCACATGGATTGGTGTATGTTCCGTGAAAGGGTGGTGTATGTGGCGAGGGGTAAGCCTGGGGCGTGGGTGAAAATCTGGGGCCCCTGGAACGCCTACCGTGGGGGCATTTGTGAGCCACCACAGCTGCCGGCTGCCTCGCCTGCTCCGTCTCCCTAGCTGGACCCTCTTGCTCGGCCGCGGGCACGCGGCCCCCCAGTCCTTGATCTCCTCCCATCCCCCTCTTCAGATCTTTCCTGCCAGTCTGGATCCCCCACTATGGAGCAAGTGTTGTCATCTTGAATCTCGGGTTGCCTTGCGGTTGTGGTTTTTTGTTGATGTTGTTAGTCCTTAAAATGAAACCGTACTCTGTGGCAGGACGCCGTGAGGCCTGCACCGTTGATTACTCCTGTGTTTCTACTGTACACCGCTGAGAGACCTTTACTGTCTGTATGTACTATATTTGTGATGCTTTAGCGGCCGGCCGTGCGGTTGTAGGCCCATACCTGTAACCTTTTTATGGATGCAATAAACGGTTTCAAAAAAAAAAAAAAAAAAAAAAAAAGGAAAGTTTGGGCCTGGCAAAAGGTTTGACTTTACAGGCCGAAATGGCAGTTTCATCTGCACACACAGACTCTGCAATGGCAAGCGTGAGACATGTTTAAAGGGCTACTTAAGAGGGTGGTACAACCACTGCTGCAGACCTACTTGTAGCATTTAATTTACAGTCCCTGAGCATATGTAGTGCCACCTTACTAAGGACTTACAAGTAAATTAAATATGCTGGATCGGTATAAGCCAATGTTACCATGTTTTAAGGAGAGAGAACATGCACTTTACCACTGGTTAGCAGTGATAAATTGCTCAGAGTCCTAATTCCAGCAAAAACGAGATATGAAAAAATGGAGGTGGAAAGCAGAGAGTTGGGGTAAGCCTGACAGGTCTAACACAAAGGTGTCTGTATTTAGAATCCCATCTATTTATGATTGGTATCAGTCCATAATGAAGAATAAACAATTTATGGATAGAGATCCTGTGATTCTATGGGATCACGGGCTCTCTATCCATGAATTGTTTTATTCTTCATTGTGGACTGATATCAATCATAAAAAGAGTAAACTCTACACACATTGAACTATGGGTTTACAATATTGATATCTAATAAGATTTAGATGGACATGGTCAATGGATTTTTAGATTGTTCTGTTGTGCACCCCTTGATTACATGTACTGATTATAGAGTTTTTCATAATTTTACTATTGTGCACGCCTGGTTTCATTAGATTCATTTATATGATGATTTGATGTATGTCTAAACAATTGGTTTAATTGTACTTGTCACTATTTGGACAAACAATTATTTTTAAATGTAAGAAAATATGAGCCAGATGTATGACGTGATTTTGCGTGCGCAAACGGGTTTGCAAACCCGTTTGCGCATGCAAAATCACTGCTGGCATGTACTATTCCTAAACAGCGAGTCGCAATTTATTTGCAACTCGCTATTTAGGAATTGCGAGTCACAATTAGGAAGGGGCGTTCCTTTCCTAATTGCGTCCGCAAAACAATGTACGAATGTTTTGTGACCGCAATTGCGGTCACAAAACACTCGAAAATTACCACCCTCTTCAAGAGGGTGGTAATGGGGTCGCAAAAGGGAAGGGGTCCTCAAGGGACCCCTTCCCCTTTGTAAACAAAGCAGAAAACCACTGCCTGCCCTTAATATTCATGAGCCTCTCTATTTGCGACCACATTGGGAATCGCAAAACAGTGTATTAACACTGTTGTACATGCATAATAGCTCTTCGCAAATTGCGAGTCGCAAAAGACTCGCAGTTTGTGAAGCGCTATTTTGCGCGTCGTACATCTGGCACTATATCTCCAAACAATTCCCTTGTTAGCCATTTAACTTTACTGTAGTTGATATTCAAGCTTAAAAGGGATTACTGGGTTGCACTTTTCTTGAATATTTCTACAGCAAAGTGAAGACAACTAATTGGCTGATAAGGCAGCATTTCTAGGAGTATAACCAAACTTAGTAAGAGTGCAATACTAAGGAATGGTTAGAGAAAGGGATTCATGCCTATCACCAGCTACACAGCAGCACCACACCAGTGTAAAAGGGGCTTGCTAGGGGGAGCATTGCCGTAGTCTAGGCTGCATTAGTTTAAATATTATGCTGCATTTCTCAGTTTGTAAACTTATCTACATTCATCTAGGTACTCAATATTTTTTTTTTACAAGAGATCAATAAAAACCTATTGCAATAAAACACGCTTCACAGAGTACAATAACATCAGATAGAACTTCTCCCCATCTGCTCAGAACACAGTGTTCCTTCCACACCAAAGACGAACCTCTAGACTAGTCTGGCGCTGGGTATCAGGGGAATACTATACCAGGAGTGAGACATTAAACCAGATGTTGATAGCTGTAACGACTAAAGTGTACCTTGGTGAATGTATTTACTTCTGGAAGCAAAGTCATACCTGTCTTTGTATTATTGGGCACAAAAATACCACATTGTTCTAATGTTGTGGAACTTATATAATTTGAAATCCCTACTATGCCTCCATGCACATTTCTAATGGTGTTAAATTTGGAGATTCAGGAATATAATTTTATTTTGATCACAAAACATCATTTTGCTAACAATGATATAATATACATCAGTCTTCGAAAAGCCTGTTAATGTAAATCAATAAATGTTACTACGAATAGCCAAAAACAGGGCTGGTAAATTTCAAATGTTAATATTGAACTTTCAAGTATGATAATGGAAATTTCACGAATGTACATACATTTCTTATCACAAAACAATCACATAATTTTGCTGCCAATTATATAAAATGGAATAAGATATTAGAATCATACTGAATTTCTGAACTACTTAACAACTCAACAAAACAATAACCCCCCTGAATCCATTTCGAACTTCAATACCTGGATTACCTCCTGTGCAGACACCGTGGCTCCTCTCAAAGCCAACAAAGCCATGAGAACAGGACCACAAACAAGCTGATACATGGAAGAGCTTAGGCTCACCAAACACCTCTGTAAGCAACTTGAATGCAGATGGAGACAACATCAGGACAACACTGACAAGAGCACCTACAAATACACCCAGAGATTCAATCATCAGCAAATCAGAGCCTCCAAACAGTACACAGTCAATGACTTCATTGTAAACAGCTCCAACAGTACCAAGTAAATCTTTGCCATAGTGAAAGACTTCACGTCTCGGGCAGCAAGCTCCACTAACGTATCCTCCTCTCAGGACCTTGCTGTCCCCGTTCTTCAGCAACAAGATCATGAGAATATACAACAGTTTTGGGCCCCAACTGGCCCCCTCCCTGCTGCCCATCTCAACCAACACCCAGAGGGCAACTCTGATCACCTGGCCCACCATCACCACTCCAGAAACCGCAATGGCTATGCACTTCGGTGCATCCTCCTACCCCTGCCATCACCACATCATTATCAAATTACTGGGCCCCATCAGCGCAGCCTCACCCCCAATCCTGAGTGACTCCATCATCATAGCCACCTATCTGGAATCTCAGCAGACCTGAAGATGCTGGCCAACTACCGGCCTACCTCCCTGATATCTGACCCATCAAAAGTCATGGAAAAGATGACAAACAAAGACCTAGCCACCCACCTCAATGGAATCCACGCCGTCAACACCACTCAATCCGGACTGATGGTTAACCATGGTACAGACACTGTCCTCATCTCCGGCATTAATTATATTCGGATATTCATGGACAGAGGTAAAATCCCAGCCCTCATCCTACCTGAACTTTCTGCAGCCTTCACCACCGTCACCCATCCCCTCCTTTACCAATGACTGCATGAAGCCTGCATCCAAGGTCCTGCACTTCACTGGATTTGCTGCTTCCTCACAGGCCGCACCCAGATAGTCAGCCTGGCACCCTTAACCTCGGATTCCAATAAACCACATCTGCAGAATTCCACAAGGATCCTCACTCAGCCCCACTCTGTTCAACATTTACATGACCTCACTTCATCTGTGCCCACAAAATCAACATTATATTCTACACTGAAGACATCCTGCTCATACTCACCTTTTCAGACAAGATGCCAAACACCCAACCAATGTCTCCGCCCGCATGACCAAGGTCGCCAGATGAATGAAAACCAACGGACTTAAGCGCAGCACAGATAGGATGGAAGTAGTAATGTTTGGCAATGACACCGCTCTCTGGGACTCCATCTGGTGGCCTGCCAAACTCCTCATGCACACATACAGAGCCTTACAAAACATTGGCCCCAAGTATCTCAACAACCACATACTTACCAGACACTTCTGCTCACATGTACTCATACTCGCATACACCTCTGCATATGCAGAACCAGATCCGGCAGTCCTGCCTTCTCCAACCTCGCACCTAAACTCTGGAATAACCAGCACATCAGAGCCACCTACTCAGTCCTTCAATTCCTTAAGAAACTGAAGACCTGGCTCTTCACCTAGCCCAGACTCTAGCTCGGCCTATGCAGCTACTGCTTCAGCACCAAGCTACCCACCAAGTGAGCTGTGTGCTATTCAAACACATATCATAACGTAACATAACTATGGGTTAGATGTACTATTTATTGGTGGAAAATGAATGGTAGCAATTTGCCACAAGCCTTTTTGTGACCAGTAAATCATTTTCCAAACTGTCCCACATATAAATAAATAGGTCGGTTCAGATAATTCAGAGTCAGAGTGGGTTGCAATCTGGCCTACATCATTAATATTCATGAGGTAGGTTGCAAATTGCAACTCACTCCAATCAGAGCCCTTCACAAAGATGGTGACATGCTGGGATCAAAATACCACCTTGTCTGTGATTGCCTGTCAATAAAGTAAACTCTTTTTTAGTTTTTTTTAAATGATGTTCATTTTCTTAAAGGAAACCGGGTTGTGTTTAAAAAAAAGAACTTTACTTTTTTATCTTTGTTTGTTTGAGAGTTGGCACTCCCCAACAGAATTTATTTTTACATTCACAAAGGGGACCATTGGGTCCATCCTTTTGCGAATGGGTTACCATTCAGTTCAATCGTTTATGACAGCTATTTTGATCCTAAATCATTGATACATATGGATCAGAATCACTGTTTGGAAGGGATGCCTACAATACGTCCTCCAAAATACAGATTTTTTACCATTTCTGAACCTATTTTAGGAGTCGTAAGAAAGTTTCCAACTCATGTAGCAAACTCTGAATCTGAGCATTTCAGACCACAAAAATGATTTGTCCATCTGGTCCTAAAAACACAAACAGTAGTTGGAGATTACTATCACATTCTAGCTACATCTTTTATTATATTGGCGCCAATACCTTAGCTTTTGGAGACTGAGAAATTTCTGAGCTGTAAGTTGTCTGATAGACTGTGCTTGTGTTTAGGTGTATATCTTTCTGCCCGAGTATCCGTGTGTACTGGTCTCTGTGCCATTGTACTGAAACCTCCCTATCCTGGTATCTGTTTCCCCTCTTCCAGTGTTTATGTCTCTTTGTCTCAACGTCCACAGTTGGGTCTCACTGTCCCAGCGTCCATGTCTCCCTGTCATAGTTTGTATTGTGAGACAAAGAGGTGTATGCTATACTCACTGTGCATGATGGTACAACATCTCAACTTCATTTTAAGCCCGCGCAGGAGCTCTGAACCATAAACACTCATGAAGGATGAAACTTCCGCTCACATTCTTCTGTAGGTTTCTTAGCTACTGCAACAAATAAGTATCAGAGCAGATAATGAGGGCCGAGCATTCGGCACACCGACTTTCCTGTGGAACAGCAATCTTTTAATCCTATTTAGACTGAAACTCAACCATTTTCCCAAATAAACCTCGAGACAAACGGATCAAGCCATATCCAGACAACGATTTATGCGCTGTTTAATTGTGTCTTCCCTACTGCTGAATAACATGAAGCATTTCACAAGAGTATAAACTCAGCATTTGCAAAGAGGAACTCAATTCCCATCTATTTACATAATAATCACATACACATTCCACGCGGTGCTGCAGCTGGTTGAGCTGTCAAGGTTTGTTATAAATCAGAGAGAAATTAAAAAACTCAAACATTCCATTCTATTTAATTTCTTGCAATTGTACATCAATGATTTGCGGAAACTTAATAAAAAAGATAAGTTATTGGTGAAGTGGTGTTAATGTATAACATCCAAATGAGGTAGATTGCAATTTTTGTTAGTAAATGGATATTTCTGTGGAATTGTGATGAATTGGGCTGTTGGTTGAGAGGGGTGTGAGCCCTTCTCAAGCAAAAGCCACAATCCTTGTCAGGGTGATCCACAGTCACTAAATTAACCTGTGCTTAATCTTCTGGTAGCTTGGCACAAAAACAGTCAGGCATACATTTAGAAAAATAGAGTAAAGCTGAATATAATATTTGACTCCAAAACAACACAACTCCCAGTAGAATTGGAAATGTGCAATTTCAAAGTTTTAAGATAAGTAGAGTGCCCAAAAACACGAATCGCCACCTGTAGTTATTTGGTAGCCACGGACCGGTACATAGTCATAGTTTTAGACTGACCTTGATGAAGTGCTGGGTGAATACTGGGACCAGGTTAGTCTCACTGAAGATTGTACCTTATGTCATTGATTTGGAGTGTTGTGTGCACTGCATTGACTTCTGATTAACAACTGTGAGGAGGTGTGATGCAAGGTCCTATGTCAAGTTGCGCCGCACTGTGTCAGGTTGATGGGAGCTGCGAGGGCTGTGCTGAGAGGTCCTGTGTCAAATTAAGTCATGCTGCATCAGTTCCAATGAGGAGCTGCGAAGGCTGTGAGGTGATGCAATGAGGGGTTTTTACCTTTCACTGCATCGAGTTGGTATTGCTTTTTTGGTTCTGAACGAACCCATAGTTGGGCCAGAAATACACTCTGATGCCAGCCAATGACCCAGAGCCTGGGGGACACCTCTTGGAGATCAGGACTCACTAAAGCAGAGGACAGTAGCAGGGCACAGGTAGGTCCAGTTGAGCCTGGGCAGATGGGCAGAATACGTTTCTGGAGCTTGTTACATACCTGTAACTCAGAACAGGACGCCAGTCAGCTAGCCGCTGGAGTCACTCTTGTGGTTCTTTGTTCAAAGAGCAGGTCCAATCTCCCTTCCTCAGGCAGCAGGACAGCAGGGCAGTTCTTCTTGCAGCAGGGCAGCATTGCCATCCTTCAAACAGCAGGACAGCAGAGCAGTACTTCTTCTGAGTTCTCCACAGGTCCAGAAGTGATCTAAAGAGTGGATCTGAGGGTCCTACTTTTATATCTGGTGCTCATTATGAAATGGGAAAAGCTTTTGGATTCCCCCATCCCCCCACAGAGGTGTCTGGAATTTCCTGTCTACCTGGCACTCACAGTAGGCTACTGTGAAGTTCTTTGTGTGTGAAATGAGGCAGTGTCTTTGAAGTGCAAGTGTGACAGTTGAAAGCTCCTCCTTCCTCATCAAGTCAGGATGGCTCATCCTGGCAGCACCCAGACCCTCTATTGTGATACTGTCTAGGAGGAATACACAAAGGCCAGATGCCATTTTCAAAATTGTGACTTACAATCCTACTTTACCATCAAAGAGGGTTTTAAATTGCAATTTCTCAGTCACCAAACATGACATTCGTACCTGACCCCAAAAAAAGTTATCACTTATTAAATGTAATAAAGAAACCCCGTGCTATCCTAGTAGATCTTGCAATAGTATAAAAAAACAAATGTGAGAGTTTTTCACAACAAGGACATGTAAAACCTAAAAGTACATGTCAAACTCTTTCAATACAATGCACACTGCCCTACAAGCTATTTAGGGCCTACCATAGGGGTTAGTTATATGTATTAAAAAGTAGGTTTAGGTGTGGCAGAAAGTTTTTTTTTCTAGGTTAAAAGGTTAATTTAAAACTCCAGTTGCATGCTGCAATAGCAGGCCTGACACATGTTTTTAAAAGGCTACTTAAGTAGCTGGCACAATAATGCAGCAGGCCCACTAGTAGCATTTAATTTTCAGGCCCTCGGATTATGGTATACCACTTTACTAGGGGCCCGATTCACAGAACTAACAAGACAAAATCCTAAACTTACTAACATTTACTCATTTTGTTATTCACAGAAGGCACTTACTCATTTTGGTATTCACAGAAGGCACTTACTCATTGATGAGTAAGTGCCTTTTGTGAATACAAAAATGAGTAAGTGCACTTACTCATTTTGGTATTCACAGAAGGCACTTACTCATCAATGAGTAAGTGCCTTCAGTGAATACCAAAATGAATAAGTGCCTTCTGTGAATACCAAAATGAGTAAGTGCCTTCTGTGAATACCAAAATGGTAGTAAGTTTAGGATTTTGTCTTAAATTAGTTCTGTGAATCTGGCCCGTAAGGTGTATAATTAAATTAAATGTGCTAATTGGGTATAAGCTAATTTTACCATGTTTAAAGGAGAGAGCACAACCAATTGAGCACTGGTTAGCAGTGGTAAAGCGCCAGCAAAAACAGGTTCAGTAAACAGGAGGGTTGAAGGCAAAATGTTTGGGGGACTGCCACCCAAGGGTGTCAGGTCTAACAGACATCCTAGCTAAGAAGTACCGAAAAGATATCGTTATGATCTGAGGAAACAGGTACAGACAGCTTTTCTCTTTCGCAGCATTCCTCAGCACTCCTGTTACAACAAGGTCTTCCACTTCCACCTTTCTCCACAGGTAGAAGGAACGGATAAACATTACTATCATTTCCATTAACATTTTATAGAATATTTTTTCTGAGGCACAGAGATCTAAACCCAAGAAATGTGGTTCTCTCTGTCCACCAGTGGGGGGCGGGGGGGGCAAGGTGATTTACATCTATGAAAGGGAACTCTGTGGCTTGTGTTCCCTGCAGATATTGGCCACATCTAGCAATGTAACATTGTATCAGTACTTGTTGGTGGAGATGAGAGAGAATGGGAACTGGGTTGCATGGGATTGGCAAATGCAAATTAGGCATCCCCCATCCAGTGTCACCCAAAAGAAAAGACTTCTAAAGGGAGGGGCTGAGGAGTGGGGAGGCTGTCTCTCAAGTGGTGTCCACAACGATCACCCAGGGCTTCTGTTTAGAGCCAGTAGCTCCTGCCAGGAGATCCACATAAAATGATAGCAGTTTAGGCAACCATCTCCAAGACAGCTTAGCATCCTCTCAGTAATCTATACATAATGTTTTTGAAGACCATTTTTTAAGACCACAAGCACATAATTCAAGGTGGGAATCAAGGGAGAGCCTGAGTTACAGACACACGAAATAGCCACCTTCATTGAGCAGCTATCAAATAATGCGTATAAAGAGTTAATGGGATTATTTTCTGAACTTCTTCCAACTAGTGCTTCATCATTGATCTCTGGAACAGAACTGATCTTCCATCTCTTAACCAAAGACAGCATCTAATGTTTCAATGAAGGTCCCTTAACCTTGTCCAATTTGGGATCTTGCCTATAACTAATGTCAGACGGATGAAAAGGCTCAGTCTTCATACCAAGTATCTGCTTTTCCTTTTGCTGAAAGTCGTCATTAATCTCCTTTGGGATGTTGTGGTAACGACTGAGGGATTTAAATACAATATCTGCTAAAATATTTTGCAGTCACAAAAGCTCCAGTTCGTAAAGTAGGACCATTTATGACTGCTGGATCCCATCGTAGGAGTAGTTAACTTTTACTTACTCCTAAAATGGGATTTCGAATGGTTACTGAATCACAATTTGCAAGGAGTGTTTTTTTGGGATCTCTTCCAAACTACAAATCAGTACCTTAGATATCAATGGTTTGTGACCAGAATTATGGTCGCATACCGTTAAAAAGTTAACACATTTGGAAATATTTGTAAAAAGCAGCCCAGATTTTTTCAAGGAATCCAGACTGCTTTAATAAAAAAATATTTCTTATTTAAAATCAAACACAGACATGGTGGTAGTCTGACTTGCAGCCACGAGTCATGTGACTGTAACCAACTGAAGTGAGTTGCAATTTGAGATCCACCTAATGAATATTAATTATGTAGGGGGGATTGTGGCCCACTCTGATTAGAAATTTAGTACTGGACATAAATTGAAAGACCTCGAAAAAAAGTTTAAAGAAGTATACATTTGAGGGTGATAAAAAAGAATCCAGTATTACGCAAATTTCTGAGCTATCTCATCTTTTGTGTTCATGGATGTAAAAGTTGATGGTATGCATTTGCTTTCAATATTTCTTCCTTTGCATGTGGATAGAATTGTTAGAATTGCTTAAAAAAATTGCATCGGTTTTTCAGAATGACAGTGATGACAATCAGCTACACCATAAGCAAAATATTGTAGACCTTTATTATCTCTTTCTATCTTTTATTTAAGAATAGCAGAGACAGTCCAACCGTGCATAAACAAAAGGAAATTACTTTGGTCTCTCTAGAGGTTTTAAAAGAGGAGTCAGCTGGTAGTTTAACAAGGGTCGCTGCTCATGGCTGTGATCCTGCAAGTGTAGGCATGTGTGCTTGTTGGGCTGTGGAGACTGTTCAGCCAGCAGATAATGTAACTAGCCTCAGGACAGAATGGCAGCGTTACAGTTAAATATCACACATTTTTCTTTAATCTTAGGTGTGAAAGCAAAGCACACTTCCAGGGTTCAGCCATGCATTGACATGGCAGGACTCAGACAAGTGTAATACAGGTACGTGACTATGTACACAAACAAAAAATAAACATTTAAATGTCATCTCATTTTTTAAAAAATAATTGAACATTTAAGAGTGATGAAAGCAAAAATCTAAAACACCATCATTAATTTCCTCCAGTGGCGTAACTCAAAAGGATTGCCCCCACCCCCTGCAAAATGTGATGAGGGGCCTGTTATCTCCCAGATTGCACAGATGATCTTTGGTCTTGGGCTCAATGGGGTACCCCTGAAGGGTTGGGGCCCCCTATGCTGCAGGTGACATGTTCAGGAAAGCAGAGTGACTTTCCTGAGCGTTTACCTATTTCTTATTCTGCAAGGCATGCAATGGCATTGCTTTGGGAGGTGAGGGGGCCCCCTCCAAAACGAGGAACTCTGAGGGCCCCCTCCCCACCTTGCCACGGCTGCGGGAGCCTCCTTTGCGCCCCTAAATTCCTCGTGTTCTTATCAATCTAAAGTTGGCATTCATTTTACATTTCATGTGCATTTTGGTTTGTAAAATGTCACATGAAATGTGACCCCCAGATGGAGATCCACAGTATGAACACACCACTGGGCGATGTATGAAGAATTAAAGGTAACGTGGGAAGGACTGGACAGGAGATCATGGAACGAATCAGCAGAATTTACAGGGGCTCATTGTGTACATACATCCTCTAGTGTCTATCTCAAGGGGTATGTCCGTCTACTTCTGTTGATTCTCAAAGAGTGAGGCCCTTTCAGGCGCTCCATGTACAAATGGTCAGAACCTCAGATCCAATGTAATTTGGATGAAGAGAGGGTTCACCATGCAGAACGTGTCAGGGCGAGGGCAACCAGCAATGTGATATACATAGACGCAATCGAGCAGCAAGGCCACAAAGGTCTGCGGTAAAATGGACAATGATAGCGCAATCAAGGAACATGAAAGGATAAAAGGACATAGGACACCGGCAATGGGATCAAAGACTCAGAAGAGCTTAGAAATAAGGAAAAGGTGCTACAAACTCAAATGAGTGTTCTGCGAAGTACAGGGGTGAGGTGGACTGAGCTAACAAAGCGCAGCATCAGTGAAGCAGATACAAAATAGAGTCAGGGTGTTTCCTTGAAGGACAGACATCTGGAGAAAACGTATTTTACTTTTCATGGACAAACCATTGTTCTCCATGGTGTATGCATCTGCGATGGGACAGGGCCAAATCACTATGCTGTGTGGGATGCATCATTCAGGCATGGCGCAAAGTGATAATTTGTGGATACTTGCAGACGCATGCCTCATTAATATTCAAAGGGCAGGAGGCTTTCTGGACATACGTATGGGCAGTCGGGACTGAAGAGACAGGGGCCTCCATGGCATTTACATTCACAATGAAACAGTATTGAGGGAGGAGAGAGTAGTCCCTGGGCCTGCAGTTTAGTTCTCCCTAAGTCCTCATGGACAGCTTCCGCTTGATAAATGTTTACCGTCTGATCAGAGAAGCTGGTAAACAATCAATCATTTACAACAGCTGAATTGTGCGCAAATAATTGATACATTTCCTTGCAAAGAATAACACTTGTAACAATTTGATACACTGTTATTTTTGTTTTTCTCATCACAGAGCCTGACACTGCACAGCATAGGCTTTGAAATGGTTAATTACTTCATGCAGTTAACACAGGGCCAGGGCTTTAACTGGGCCGGGTCCTGCTGGTGCTGAGCACTGGTAGTTTTATAAAGGGGGCATTGTAAGAGGTCCCATTCGGGCTCTGTTTTTATGCCCTGGCAAAAAAATTAATCTGACCTTGTGTAATGTAACTCGGGCTTAGTGAAGTGCTCCAAAACCTTCAGGTCAAATTTGTGCTATGTAAAACTGTCAGTATAAAAAGGTAGTATTAACTCTAGGGTGAGCATGTGTGCTAGTGTCAAAAAGATGTGCACCAGATCACTTCTCGTTCACGTCCCACAACCTGAGAAGTTACGATGTGAGATCACTCAGTTGAGAGATGCAGCTGGAAGGGAAATACTTTAAGGATACATTTTCTCTCTGGATTTCCCTTCTTTTTCTGCAACTCACCAATAACAAGATAGATAATACGATAATAAGAGAGAGGCCCCCCACACACAGGGACAGAGCACCGTTTCAAAACAGTAAATTAATTTCCCCTTTGGAAAATTATCCTGTTGCCGACCGACCAACCAGTCACTCTGCACACCAATCTTCATGTGTCTCACTCAAGGCAGAAGGTAATCCTACAATCAGACTAGCACCACAATGATATGGAAACCTTTATAAGTTTAATAATGTAGGGGGTGGGTAATGGGTGTTTTGGTTGGCGTTCTGCCGCAACACTCATCGATTTTGACTCTGCCCCATATTTAAAAGGGTGGCATAAATATGGGGCATCGCCAAAATTAAGACCAGGGAAAACCTGATCTTAACATGGGGAAAGGAGGAGAAATGTTTAATTTCTCATCATTTTTGCTAATTATATGTGTGCTGAATTCGGCAGTACACATAGAAACAGAACAAGCATTTGCAATGCAATAGGTCTCACATTAGTAAAAGTTTGAGCTATTAGCATTGCTGATAATAATGCAACGCCAATAACTGAAACATTTAGTAATGTGAGACGAGATAGAGATGATAGAGATGAGATAATCCTACATACTCATGAATCAGTGAACTCCCGTGCGACAGCTACAAACACTGTTCCTAAACCTCTTCTGGCCTTATATCAAAATGGCAGGTCTATACCTAAAACATGCTCTTGAACTCTGGAGTCTTTTAGATGAAGAGAAACCAGGAATATGTTTTATAACGGAGACTTGGCTCCATGGCCCATCTTCAGCGAGTGTTGTCATAGCGTTTCCTCCTCAATACCATTTGACAAGGCTCGACAGAGAAGTGGGCAGAGGTGGTGGCATTGCAGTCGCCACCAGGGCCCCCTCAGGGATCCGAGTATTAGAATCACTTTCTTCCACGATGTTAGAGATTCTGACATCCCAGACTCAGAAACTTGGAAAGGGGTGCTGATATATAGACCTCCTGGACCAAAGCAGCAATTTGTTAACCATCTGCTGGAAACAATCGCGCCACATGTATTAGCTGCAGATAATTTTATCTTACTTGGGGATTTTAATTATCACGCAGAGTTACCACTGGACCCTGATTCGGCCCACTTAATTGGGGCGATGAACACATTAGGATTAACACAGAGGGTAATCTGCCCCACCCATTCAGCAGGACACACATTAGATTTGATACTCATGAATTCCCCCAAACCGATTATTGAATCTCCCTGCCCAGTATTATGGACGGACCACTCTATTCTTAAATTTAGTGTGCCCATAAACATACATAGGAAAACCGGTTTGGATAAAAGTATTTTGATCCGGCCGTGGCGTAAGTTAACAATGGATACTTTTCTAGCACACTTTGAACTTTCATCACTAGGTCATGTGGATACTGTGGATTCCGCTGTCAGTAACTTTGAATCCTCCATTACAATGGCTTCGGATAAAGCCGCTCCTTTTACTAGGGTTCAAGTAAAAAATAATGCCTCAACCTGGTTTACTGTCGCACTAAAAATTGATAAACAACTAAGTCGAGCTGCGGAACGCCAGTGGAGGAAAACCAAAACCGAGGAACATCGCAGGAATTATAAGTACCTTCACTCAATTTATATAAAGAACATCAAATTAATCAAAAAGACCTCTCTTACTCAGTGTATAAATAACGCTGCACACTCCAGTAAAGAACTCTATAAAATATTGAAGGAATTTACCGCCCCTCCTTTTCGCCTACGCAAGAGTGGGTCGATTCTGTTTCTTCGTTTTTTTATAGTAAAATCAAAACAATATATGCCTCATTTCCTCATCAGGTTGATGACCATAGTCATCACATCACTAATGTGATTAAGTCTCCCTCTTTGTTGGAATCTCATAAGGCCGCCTTATTAACGGAGTTTGAACCTATAACTGTTATTGAAGTAACGGATACTTTAAATAGGATTAAACCCGGCTCCCCAACCGATCCTTTTCCTCCCCGTTCCTGTGCCAAAACCTTACCGCTGTTTGCAAATGCCTTAACTACCATTTTCAACATGTCATTGAATCAAGCCAAGGTTCCGAAGAGATGGAAATATGCTCAGGTCAAGCCAATTCTTAAGAAACCTTTGGCTGACCCCAGTGCACCAGTAAGCTACCGCCCCATTTCATTGCTCCCCTATTTTGGGAAGGTACTGGAGCATTTAGTTAACAAATGCTTTACTGCCCATCTTGAGACACATGGCCTTCTTGATCCCTCTCAATCAGGTTTCCGTGCTGCTCATAGTACGGAGACCGCAGTTATCGAGGTAGTAGATAACATCAGGCTTGCCCTGGATAGACGAGAATCTGCAATTTTGGTTCTCCTGGACCTGTCTGCGGCTTTCGATACCATCTCCCACAGAACTTTGAAACATCGACTGTGGGAGGTGGGTGTCAGAGGGAAGGCCTTGGACTGGTTTGAGAGCTACCTGGCTGACCGATTCACTACAGTTTGTGTAGATGAATTGGTCTCCCGTACCCACCCAGTAACGGTTGGGGTTCCGCGGGGATCCATTCTCAGTCCCATGCTGTTCAATGTATACCTAACACCTTTAGCGGGTATCATCAGATCATACGGTTTTGAGACTCTTTCATATGCTGATGATACCCAGTTGCCCGTAACCTGTGACTCTGACCAGGATGGTGTTCAATCCCGTTTTAAGAGCTGCATGGTCCAGATCAACAATTGGATGAGCTTAAATAATTTGCAGTTGAATGGCAGTAAGACTGAGGTCATTCTCTTCGGAAAAGCTGAGCAGTTCTGGACACAGGACTGGTGGCCAACGGAGTTGGGCACTTGTCCCTCACCCAAGCTAGCAGTGCGCAACCTGGGTATTACCATCGATAACTCCCTGTCCATGAAAGCCCATATCAATCAGGTGCTCGGAGTTTGTTTTGGGATTATGCGTAAGCTCCGAAAAATCTTTAAATGGTTACCCATTAAAGCTAGGAAACCACTGGTCCAGGGACTTATCATTAGTCGTCTTGACTATGGTAACGCCCTGTTTACCGTACTTTACCAAGATCTGCTTTCCAAACTTCAAATCCTTTAAAATACGGCTGCCAGACTTGTTCTTAACCTCCCCTCCCGTACCTCATCGGTTTCGACTCTTAAAACCTTGCATTGGCTCTCGGTTCGCCAAAGAGGACGTTTTAAAATCCTAAGTATCACACACAAGATAATGTATGGTACCGGACCATATTATTTGGCAAAAAAACTTCAATGGTATATACCGGGATGTTCCCTAAGGTCACGCACAAAGCTCCACCTTGTTCAACCACGCATTAGAACGGTCCGTAACGGTGGCCGATCCTTTTCATATTTAGCTCCCATGCTCTGGAACAAACTACCATTGGAATTGCTATCTATAACAGACCATTCATACTTCTGTAAAAGGTTGAAGACCTGGGTTTTTTCTCAATAAGTTTCTGTATTGGGTACTTAGGTTACTGTCTATCTCTTTGTCTTTGGCTGCTAGCGCCTCGAGACCTTCTGGTGATGTGTGCGCTTTATAAAAATGTTTGACATTGACCTATTGCATTGCAAATGCTTGTTATAAGTATCAGTCAAATGTTCCTATTTTTATGGTTTCTACCCACTTGCAGGTAGCAGTGGAAAGAGGTGGAACCCCATCAGTGAAAGCTATACATTTCAGAAAGGTAGGAAAATTCCAAATTCAGAAAGGGATAATTTGTGTAGGCTTCTCATGGTTTTCCCAAAGAAGCTAATTGTGGAAATAAAAAAAGAATGAAAATAAGTAGTAAAAAAACAAAACAAAAAAAAGAAGTGGCAATAATTTAAATGGAAATGTAACAATACAGTTATGTCCACTAGACGTTCCTAGTGACAGGGATATATGGTGCATATTGGTTGTCCAAAATCATTTAATACACAAGCCAGCAACTGAGCTGCAGTTTATAATGATATTCCATTTTGTACCAAACACATAGCAACTAATATTGTAAAACCTAACAAATGAAAAATGGGTATGCAGGACACCTATGCATTGTTAACTTGTGCCAAAGATACGGAGTTTAGTGACAGGGGTCATTTGTAAAACATTGAATTTGGGTTTACTTGTGCTATCAAGTGATTCAGAGGGCATTTTGCAAAATGTATTCTGCTTTCCGTACTGGCTTACATTTTGAAGCCAAGAAAGGAGATCAATTCAATTGATAATAACCAACGGGCTATTATTCTGTATTCTCATACGTCTCCATATAAGATAAAAACAGTACTCCAATTGTGTGTCTGGGTCTATAGCCCTGGACAGGAAAGGCTCCAAAATGCAACATGGAGATTTAAAATATTTTGCCTTGCAGTAAACCCATTGTGGTGATAGGGATATCTGTGGTAATTGTGTCCTGGCTCAGCCTCGACAAAGCTACTAAGCCCAGACACCTCTGAAAACTAGAGACGCCCATGGGAACGCGGGATGCTGCGAGATTTACAGATCCCATGACATTTTCACAGCAAGAATACCCTGCAAACCCCAACCTCTGGCTGAAATCACACCTTTCCTCATATTTGTGGAAATGCTGGATGGTGGTAATTTTGTGGTTCCCAGCAGGTTCCGGAACGTTCCTTCACAGAAATGGCGTGAAAGAGAACTGATTTTAGCCCAAGTGATGATATACTAGTAGCACATAATTATATTCCCCTCCAACAAAGCACAGTATGAATTTAAACATACATATTCTTTTGAACAGAACCAGGGAGTGAGAAAAGGATGCTGCCCCAGCCTAATGGTATTCTAAATACACAAGTGGGCAGTCACAGTACAAGAAATATCTGCTATGGATTAGTACTACGGGATACCAAAGCCAGAAGCCTGATTTAAGCCCAGGACACATTTTGACTTTTAAAACTAATACCATGTCGCTACAAAAGATCAGCCTGTAGTCAAACCCGAAACCAAGATTACATCAGGTGAGGCAAATGCAGAAATTCATATTGTGAAACCTAATGAATTAAAATTGGGTTTGCAGGAAACCTATGTATTGTTGGGAGAAAATACAGATCTACTGTTTTGGAAGTTCTGTGGGCCCACTAACATGCCCTGAGCAGTGCAAGCCAGAATATGCTAACGTGGTATCCATTGCTACTAACAGTAGAGAAAGGTACTAAGTTTGGCAACACCCTCGGAAAGAGATATAGGCCCTTCCCGTTTAAAACAACTTCAACAAAAGAAGAATCTGCTAATCACTACATGAGATGAGACTCGCACACTCCTGTGGCAATGTCATTAACTTGGAAAACACTGCCCGTAACTGCTGAATGTGTACAACCCCTGTACATCCAAACCTCCACTAAGTAATAACAATCAAGTAGCAAGTCATTGACCGCAGGATGGTGGCTTAAAACAGGCTAGCAGAGACAGCCCTGAAAATAAAAACAAGAGCTATCTGTCCATTATGTGACAAGAAGAGCTGTGAAAATGACACCCCATCTTATGTAGACTGCATGAGGATGACACAAGCACCACTAGGGGAACTTCTGCAGACCTAACAGTAGCTACACAGAGCTGAAAGATTAAGAAAAGTTCAAAAGGTTGCTGTTGTGGGAATAACCAAGCAGCAGTAAATGAACCGAATACCTCTAAGCCTGGGATACTACTATGTAAATATTTGCCTTGACTTGTAAATTTGGGAATGTAAATATAAAGTTATTGAATTGTAAACGTCTTTCACTGGGTGTCGGGACGCTCCACGTGGTCCATCATTGATATCATGTTTTCATTTGAAAGAAGCTGAGTGGTGCTTGTGGACATCTTGCTTCACATGAGCCATCTTTATGAACGGGCATGCTAAACCAATACTGCTTATTTCTATCTTCGTTTAATATTAGCTTTCCTTATCACGAGTAACATACTGATCATGAAGGTCTTTTAAAAAAAACTAAAGTCTAACTGCAAACGCATCTACATGATTTATGTACAGGGCTAGACACACTAAATCAAAAAGTCTTCCAGCGCTCCTGAGAATGCACTTTCTGCTGGCAGTGTTTAACTGGCCATTAGGCCACCTTTTAAAGTCCTTGCACATAAAGTTATCATATTTGAGCCTCTGCCTTATACATATATGTATCTTGTGGCTGTTGTACATACATTTATCTTACTTGAACAGACGAAACATCTGGCATGGACTAGATCTGCGACTGACATCAAAACGTAACAGGCTCGAGAATTAACATGCCTAGCCTGATGGCCCATCTTGCCCGGATGGACTTTGCGCCAGTGGCCACTCAAACGGACCTTTCCTCTCTCTCACTTTCCCTAGTAATGTAATTACTTTACAACAGTGTTGAACTGCAAGCTCGTCCCTTTGCCTGAAACTGACGCGGGATCGAGACGTACTGTTCCTGCTCGGCCGCCTCTCTAGGTGAGACCTCAGATGCGGGCTCCCTGTCGCTATGCACTGTGGGTGTTCGGAACAGAATGCCTGCACTTATGAAGCAACCTGGGCCGCGAGCGCACAGTGGCTGTCTGCCGGTGACGTCACAATGGAGGTTTGAGTGACGTCTCGCTGACCCAACGAGTCTCATTGGGCCGAGGCCTCGTTTACGAAAACCATCTGACTGCTTAGTGATGGTGGGTGGTTGTTAAATACCGGAGCTTGCTCAGAAGGACTTCTGCTCAGGAAGCCAAATCACAGTGTTTTATGTGAAGTAGATATGTAAATCGCACTTTCACCCAAGAGGGCATCTGACGTTGAGCAGTTGTGAAATTAGCCAAGCCTAGGGCCTAATGTGATTATTCGAAAAGTCAGGTCAGTACACAAACCTGCAGCAGACTTACTAAAAGAGTACCTAATGGGGCCTGCCTTGCATGTATAGTCCTGAAGAACCCTGTCTGGAGGCAGTCCAAATATGTGTAAATCAGCAGAAATATGTCAATATATTTACTGGCAAATTAAGTCAAACTAATTCGCAAAAATAACAGTGAAAAAGTCAAGATAAGTGAAAATCTGCAGAAATATTTTTAAATGTATCTGCTCAAAGGATGTTAAGTTGCAGAGAAAAATCTGTTACTTGGACAGCACCAAGTATAACAAGCACGGAATCGAAACTTGTGGTGCAGGAGCTGAACGCGGTAATCGAAACCAGTGGTGCGTGCGCACCACAGAGGAGCGGAGGGCGAGGGAGCCTGTCGTCTGTGCCGCGCGCTGATCCTAGACACGGACGGGAATGGGTGGAGCAAAGGCGGGACAGGCGCCCGCCTTTGCCCAATTGCGTGTTGCTTTTTTTTTTTAAAAGCACGAGAAAGCCAATGGCAGACATGGAAAGCTAAACCACACGCATGAGCGTGTGGTCAGCTTTCAGAACCCCATACAAGAGGTCTCACGCTGCGCACTGCAAAGCTAGGCACAAGACCTAAAATCGCCATGAAGGTGTCCCTTACTGCACATAATCAATCATTTTGAAAATGACAAGTTGCAACTTCTGTGTGTGCTGCACAATGCAGCATACATAGAAGCTTCAAACAACCATTTTGGATTGTTTATGTGCAGTAAGGTACAGCTTCCTGCACATAAACAATCATTCCCTAAACGCAGGCACCCTTGCACTGGTATGCAAGGGTGCCTGTGTTGGCTGAATTCAGCGCCAGAGTAGGGAGAAACGCAGGGGAGCAAAGTATTATTGTAAATACAGTGCATCCCTGCGTTTCTAACGTGACGGAGTGCAGCGTTAGCTATTCTGGACCTAACCTCAGCTCCAACACTTTTTTTGTAAATATACCCCTTAAACCTGTGCCTGATGTTGGTCCCTGTGGCGACATCTGTGTTTAGGTCTCGCCTGACCCAGCGCATGCGCTGGTCTGGCGAGACTTATTGAGAGGGCTCCAAAAAGTGCTACCAGGTCAGCCAAGAGCTACAGTGCATGTGCGCGGGCGCGCGCGACGCGCTTGACCACAATTACTTTCACTTTGATGATGCCGCTTTGATGTTTGATCGCGATCACTTTCGCGGCCGCACGGCCGCTTGTTCTTGGTTCTGTTGGGATGCCTGATGTGCACAAACCCGATTTGCCCTCAAGATCGTTCGTACATTAACCACTACCTCCACTGTTTGGGTTGTAAGCAAGTAAACACCACCAAGTTCTGCATAACAGGTACACGCACACCACGGGGGCTGTGTTGTATACATATTCAAACCATATTGCATTAGAGATAGGTGCTACAACTGTAAACTGACTTTGCCTTCTCCAGAAAAGTTATTGAAGTGGTTATAATATGGGGATGTTCTTAACAAGTGACCTGCAACACACAGGCTCTTCAACTCCAAGTGTACCAAAAGGAATCAAATGCCACCATTTTCGTCACAACGTTCTGTTATACCGTCCGATGAATTTGAGAGTGCCAAACTCCCAGAGCTTTAGGACAGGCGGCGCTTTCAAAAGACGGAGTTTTAGTTCATTAGGGGGACCAAATTTAACTGCCAGGACGCTGTTAGACAAGCATCTGTCCTAAGTCTCTTTAACCCTCTGCTCTTGGTCCCTGTCCTTCACTTGCCTGTGCCTGCTTATTCCTCGGGTGGTACAGTATGCCTCGGTCTTTCTGTCTGCGACTGTGCGTGGCTGCTTTTGTACTACAGCAGCGAGACTCTCACCTTCAGGTATTCCTCGGTGCATACGACGTCGGCTTTGCCTGCTCTGACGCCTTTTAGGGGCACAGATATATAAACCACAGAATCAGTCTGCTCCCACGAGTGATCTTTCACGGCCAACGGCATCTCGAGACACTCAGAGCAGTTTACACTCCGTTGCTAAGCACGCTTTCTTCTGTTACTAACGAGAGCTACTCCGTTTCCGGTTTACTCTAGTTGTGCTTCCGGGCCCACCGTTAATAGATTGGACATCTTAGAAAAGTGAAGGAGTTTGAACTCGAGAACTCTGGCTCGTTATATAGAGTTCAAGCGAACTACACGACCCTGTGCTGGAAATTAGAAAAATGTATTGCAGGAACCAATTAACAGCAGTGAAAAGGGGGTGAAGTCATGAGGGAGAGGATGTGGTCCGGCGGCTAGACTGTCGACTTGGGTGCTGGAAACCAGGGTTTGAGCCTCGGGGTCTCGTCCACATCCTGTGATTCTGTGCAAATCACATAATCTCCCCGTGCCTGAATGTTTAACGTAACCTGTGCTCATGTAAAGCGCTTCAATACCTTCGGGTCGAGTTCGCGCTATATAAAATCTGCAAAAAAATAATAATACGAAAAACGAGTTTGGCTGTCCACCTACACATTATTTCTTGAAAAATACGACACAAAGAAATTGGCAAGAAGAACAAACGTGATAATAAATCTGTTCTAGATTAATCAGTCACAAAAGAGACTGCCCTTTGAAATATCGCACCTGCTGCAAAGATCTTTGTGTAGGGATAATAACGGTTAGATAACTGGTGGTTATTGCACTTCCACCAAAGATGTGTATTTGTCTAGTCACAGTTTTGACTCAAAGTGACATGGAGGATTGATGTGGCAACTGCAACGCACACTGTTTAACAGGCAGATCCCAGATTTTTATTGTATAAAGATCTCTCAGTGAGTTACTGCTTTTGTCTCAGAGATCCTTCTGTTACTTGTAGTTTGTAAGTTGAAGTCCTAACATCGCGAAGTGAGCTATTAGTCATTAACCCCGCATTTTCGCACTTAAACTTATTGTCATGCATTCTAGAGCTTTATGAACACCACCACAACATTGCTCACAATGTGCCAATGCTAGCAATCTATAATAAAATATGTTGCCAGTGAGCGCCCAATGCTCAACAGTCTGCTTTAAGCTGCTGAAGTGGTTACAGCGTGGACGCTGTGCTGGCTGCTATGTCATCATCACTTCTGCCACTTGAGCTGCAAAGTGGTTAATTTTACAGACTGAGCCATTTGAAGGACCAACTTCCCAGTATAGTGAGAGTCACTCTGGCCCTGCTGTGAGTATTGCAGAAAAAGCGAACCTCGCAGAAGCTGAATTAAACTAAGTTTCTGACTTCAAGAGGCTTTGTGCTCTCGTGCACAGGTCAGAAACAATCTCTGTAAGCAGGGAACAGACCTTGTACTCGTGGAGTCTCTGACAACAGGGCCAAGGCAAGTTAGTCCACCTATTGGTCCAGTTTTGGGGGCTTAACACACCCCGCTTTTGGGGCTCTCACCTTTAGGCGCAGGCAATTAATTGAGTCTTTGAAGGAACCTATTCCTCCTCTTCTCCCTTCACCTCCAACCTGATTTACCAGCGCAATCCGATTCCTCGCAGATCAAAGCCAGAGGGACGCAACTAGAAACAAGCACTGGCATAGCCAATAGGTCTCCCCTTGGGGACCTTATAAGTGTTTAGCCATGCAACGGTTGATGTTGTTGCACCAAGGATATTGTGCTGCTGCATAACTAAATACTTATAAGGTCCCAAAAGCGAGACCTGTTGGCTATGTCAATGCTTGTTTTGATTATCTCTAAGTCCCTTGGCATGGTGATCATCCTGCACAGGGTGCTCTGCGAATAAAATACACTTCTCTTCTCTGGTACATGAAGCGAATATTGCAATTGGTATAGGATAACATATTATCCCTTTAAACATGGTCTTTTGTGGGACAGCTGGTGACACAGTTTTAATTGGACTACAATTGGAACTGACCAGGCCTGACGCATGAGTCCGTAGTCCATAGGCAGTGCATCAAGAAGAATGCTTTCTATTAACGTCAGTAGTCAACTCAATGCATGATGGGAATAAAGAGACATTAGCGAGCTATAATGCTGCCTATTATTAGTAATAGATGAAGTCATATGCTTGTACAATATAAATACTTCTGTGCACTAATCTGGAACAATATTGGTTGAACTTAATTATATAAACAGTGTTTGCCTCTGTTTTGTGATGAGCACAACCACAAACAGTCTGTACCTTAGCACGATTAGGTTGGATCAGAATTTCATACTCTACAGACTGCACCATCTGTGAGGGCGCCTGTGGATGACTGTGAGTAGTGCAAAGACTCAGACTGATGAGACCTATTACTATTCAGAGATTTCAGTTCACATAGCAGGGGCCCAGAGAGCACATGGGAGAGGGATTGCAGTGTTTGACTGCAACTCCTCAGTGGAAGAAAGGCATTGCTTTGGACCTCTTTGCCATGCCCAAAAGGTAAAGAGATTATAATTGTTGGACATGATCTTGAGTGATTTTTGTCCCATTGCTTGGAGATGGTCGTTGGGGCATTTTCTATAAATTGTCATAGTGACTCCTGGAATACCTGATTTGAAGGCAGATCAGCCCCATGAAAATTAGGACTTCACTTTTGTTGCAGGATTTATTAACTACTTCCACACTAGTGATGATTCCACTCAGGGCTGGACCAGCCTGTAGGAGAACCTGAGAATGCACAAAGCAGTGGTCTGACAGGTAAGTGCATGGGCCAGTTTTGAGATGGTTTGTGGGCTTGTTTTATGGTCTGGAAGGCAATTTTTTACTGTTGATTTCCCTGTTACTATCACAAACGTTGATTGCAGCAGGCACATATACATGCAGTCTCCCATATCTTGAAATACAGTGTGTCTTTAGAACTTCAAAACTGCACTGATTTGCAAACATGGCCCACTTTTTATAGCAATCTCATTCACTAATGGGGGACAGTTGTATTTTGGTTAAGTAAGGTAGAGTAAGCAATTCTCAATAATAATAATATACATTCGGGGTGAGCAGAAGTTTTAATTCCACCGGAGAAATTGGAGGAATTTGAAAATTCTCCATTACTCTTGGAACATGAGTAGAATTAATTTGCAGTGTTTGGTTTTTAAACAGGGCTGGATGAGGGAGCAGTCCCTCTATGTTTAAATCTGCCGATTAAACTTTATTCTGCAGTGTTAAACTTCTGTCCCTGTTTAAAAAACACTGACTGAATTGCTGGGCATACCCCTTGGCATCCTTACATACTCTGAGTACAAAAGGCTTATATACTCTGAGTATGTAAGGGCGCCAAGGGGAATGCACAGTAGTGCCAAATACCAAATGCACTTACAGTGCATACCCCCTCTGTGCCCTTACATACTATGCAAATATAACAATTATATATCAAGTGAACATGATTTTGTGTGAACAAACTCTGTAATTTTGCCACTTTTTTCAGATGCTGGAGGCAGATCATATATTGTTTAAGACCTAATGTTAGTGGCCCCTGTTCTAAAAGCGTACTCATATTTCCTTATTGATACCCAGGGAGCCGACTCTTTCTTCACATTGAGAGCACAACGGGCTGCCATGACACAACCACACTCCAATTACCTATTTCTAGTTGCAGCCTCCTGCAGTATGGTGCTGGTTTCAACATTTTTGCCAGGGTTACTTTTAGTTTCCAGTCATTAACAATGTGCAGTGCCAACTCTGTGCCACAATGTCCACTAATCCTGATTACTTATCCTACCTCTGAGAATCAGGACCAGGGAATTTCCACTCACTGATCAATTTTGTTTACCTCTAACATGTGTAAAACACTGTCAGAATCATAGACACAATTAACAGTATTAAGTTAGGACAGAGTCATTTCATTAGGTTGAATGTCATTAGCAACAAACAACAATTTGATTCCGATTCTTCATAGTAGAATTTGAAGAAAAACAAACATTTAAATCTCCAGATCAATGTGAATCAAAGTTTGGTGATCATCCAGATACATCTTTTTAAATCTCTTAATATTGTTCTATTATCTTTAGATAGCTCATTAAAAAATGAAAAAAGTCTCACTAAAATATTTTCAAAACCTAGGGCTAAATGTACTAAGATTAGTAATAGCTAATGCCAAATAGCGATTTTTTGCGAATCCCTACTGGGTAATTGCTATTACCAATGTACAAAATTAATATCTGGCCCATTAGCGATTTGTAGCATGTTTCAAATAGACCTACCTCATAAATATTAATACGGTAGGTCACAATTTGTGCCATGACAGCAATAGTGGCCTGCTGGGGTCAGTAGACCAACATGTCTGTGACTGATTTTAAATAAAGCAATCATTTTTTTTTAAATGTGACTTATTTTCCACTTTTAAGAATATTTTTTAGAAATTCTCAAAAGGCAAGCCTTCCCATTTGCGAATGGCTTATCACCAACTTTGAGTTGGTGGCAAAATACAAAGGTTTAGCGACTGCATCTCAGTGGCAAAACATTCATACATCCCATTCTAATTCAGTATTTGCAAGGGACTCCTTGAACACGCCCCTTCCAAATATCGTATTGGTATGTATTCACAATTCTAAATTGCGATTCGGTAACATATTACCAAATGGCAGTTTGGGATTAATATATACGTAAATGCATTTTTGCAGAATTGGGCCGTTTGCTACTGCAAACATGCTTCATACATCTAGCCCCAAATGCGCACAGTACAATCAAAAGCTCAAAGAAGCCAGCAAATTACTTAGTGATTGCTTCCCTCATTTCATATGATCATATGATCTTGCCTAAATGTATGTAAGCGTCATTCATAGAATATATCAAAATAGTTACATAATAAATATAGCCTGGGCAGTTAAGGAGAGCCATCATGGTCCACTGAGACAGATCATTTTCTTAAGTGGATGTGCAGGTAGCTAGGTCTCGGAGGACAATATAGGTGGGCAGTTTGGGAACCCTATGACACTTCCTGATCATGCGATTGAACGGATTGATCAAGGATTCTCCCTCTATCAAGCTGCCACTTCTCCTGCACCCGCACATCTGTGAGCTGTAGTCCAGAGATGCATTACATCTAGGTATGTGAAAATATTGTATTGCATGTGCCATTCCTAATGTTTGCCCTTCTAGAACATGACAAATGCTCCCTTTTATCTTTTCCTTCACATGCAAAATGTTTTTCTCCACATCAAACATTTTCACTCTAATGAACCTAGCCAAGTTAAACAAGCATTGGCAAAGCCGATAGGTCTCGCCTTTGGGACCTTATAAGTGTTTAGTCAGAGCTATTGGTTTTGCTAATTTGTTTAAGCTATAGTGTGGAGCAGCGTGGCTGCTGTGCAGCATGTTGGAAAGTTATGATTAAAAAGTGTTATAAGCATTTTTTTGTTACCTTATGTATAATTAAGATGATATTATGTCTAATTGAGTGGCCTTAATAAAATAAAAATGTATATAAAACAAGATGGAGAAGGGGGTAGCAAAGAAGACAGTGTCGTGACCGCCTGCACCCTGGAGCAGCGGCAACTGTGAAGGAGATGAGTGCCCCTACCAGGTGAACCTGCCTCCCTTGACACTGCAGCTGCCCAGGCAGTTCCACCTCCTGGAGAAGACACTCAAACAGGTGCAGAGCCTCAAGGAGACCGTGAACAAGATAAAGAAGTCGTGCCAAGACTGCAAGCTGCAGGTGGATGAAACTCAAGGGCAGGCTAGCAACGAGCTGCAGGTGACCGAGGCGGAGGACCCCACGGAGAGTGGCCAGGTCAGAGACAACAATTCCAAGAGCTGCAGTCCAAGATGAACAAGATGTCAATCAGCCTGAAGAATGCGCGCAACCAGATTAGCGTGCTGCCAGAGCGCGTGCAGAGGCTGAGCCCCGGCAGCATCAACACCTTGTAGAATTACATGGACAGCAAGGTGGAAACCTTGACCTACGTGCTGACGAGCCTGGACACCAAGTGCTCATCCAGCTGCCCTGCACTCGAACTCAACCCAAGTAAGTAGGCTTACTCCTTGGTTAACCAACTGGCATCTCATACATGCTGACAACTTCTTGCAATAGTAAGTTTTAAACACGAAAATGGAAAGTGGTTACACACAGTGAAACAGCAATACCAACCATGGACATGGGAAAGCTTTGGGATACACTCCCACTACCTCACACCATTGCACCAACTGGCCACCGAATACACCCCACCACTACGTCATTGGACGGCTTAAGGACTCAAATGATTCTACTGAAGTTAGGATAGTTACTCTGCTCAGACGAGGTAATGGCCAGTCAAGGTAGTGACCAGGCCAAATCAGCTGTCCCTATCTTAGGGGCTAGAAAGTGACATACAACTGTTGACAGACTTAACATTTGATCTAATCTGTAGGGAAGTATGTAAATGCTGCAGATACCTCATTATAGATATAACTCAACGCACACGAAAACAAGATGACCTGGATACTGAAATATTAATTATATCAGGGGTGTATACATCATTAGTAAAATAAACACCTCGGTCTTCAGCATTTAACCTAGTTGACATAGCAAGGGGTGCCATTGGCCATAACACAATAAAATACAATGTCTTTTTTTCTAGGACGAGTACCAAAATACAGCCATAATGTGTTTTTGTTGGGGGGGGGAGGCGAGGTCCGCTGGCAGTGCACCCATACCACTGATGCAAATCGCACTGTAGCTCCTGCATGAATCGGGTTTCCTGAAACTACTGCACCGAAGTAAAGAGAGTATTACATATGTAATGCGTGTAGCCGAATTTAACTCAAAACGTCCAAAAGTGTGAGTGTGGCTGCCTGGCCGCACACATTAACAGCACTGTCACCCCCGAGCTCACAAAAACAATAAAGTAATTCACGTTCGTAAGTAATATTTCACTATAGTAAAGTACTTAAGCAGTAACAATCGGTGGTGGCCATAACACAATAATATTCAATGTCTTTTTTTCCTGGACGTGTACCAAAACACAGCCATAATGTGTTGTTTTTTTGGGGGGTGGGGGGTGGGGGGTGGGGGGAGAGGTCCAATATCAGTGCACCCATACCACTAATGCAACTCGCACTGTAGCTCCTGCACGAATCGGGTTTCCTGAACCTACTGCACCGAAGTAAAGAGAGTATTTCATATGTAATGCGTGTGGCCGAATTTGACTCGAAACGTCCAAAAGTGTGAGTGTGGCTGGCTGGCCGCGCACATGAACAGCGCTGTCACCCCCGAGCTCACAAAAACAATAACGTAATTCACGTTCGTAAGTAATATTTCACTATAGTAAAGTACTTAAGCGGTAACAATCGGTGGTGGCAGAGAAAGCAGCTTGGGTCTGTAAGTGATGTGACCATGATCTCAACTGCTGTGTGCCTTTCCGTGTAGCTCCAACACGAATTAGGCAGAGTATAAAATGAAACTTCTTTCTGCGGATAAACTGTCTATGTTACGGGGATGGGGAGGGGGCAAAATGATGGACATGAAAAACAGGGAGGGAGCGAGGAAAAAGGAGTGAAAGCAAGAGAGACAGATGGAAAGGTTAAGATGAAAGTGGAGAGGGAAAGCAAGTAAAAGAGTAATAAGAAGGGGAGAGAAAGTGGAAGCAGGGAAGAAAAGATGGAGTGAACGACGGACAGAAAGAACAGGGGAAGGGAAGACAGAGATAGTAAGAAAGAAAGTGGGACAAAAGGAATTCAGTATGAGGAGACAAAAACAACAAGTGCTAGTTACACGCCGCTCCCGGCACCCCGAGCACGGCAAACGTGCTAATTAACATCTGTTTTGAATTAGCGTGGTGAAAGCGACCACGCTAATTCAAAACCTCGCTTGTGAGAGAGAGGGGGAGGAGAAGGTGAGCCCGCGCAAGGTGCGCGCGCGCTTGGGAGAGCAGTCTGCTCTTTTTGGAAGCACTGCACTCTTACTTGTGGCGCACCGCTGCGCCTTTCCCCCGCAAGCTGTATGCCGCCACAAGCACAAGTGTGTGCCTCCAAAAAGAGCTGAACGACGGCTAAAGGTCCTCCTACGCAGCGCATGCGCGCTGCGTAGGTGAGACCTAAAAACTTGAGTTTCCTTACTCACTTTTCATCCTCTTGGCTCTCTTTTTGTGTTGTGTCAATGAGCAATGCCTCTCAGAGAAAACAATACCGACTTTTTAGCTATTAAAGGTGGGGTGGGGGGGGGGTTCTGCTTTCACGTGGCGTCCCTAGCTTTCTTTTATCTGCTGGTTTTACTGCCATGGTGTGCAGAGGTAGGCTGCCAAACTGTTTCTGTTCATGTGTTTTGACACCTACACATGGGGAAAGATTGGCCCGCCTCAACAGACTGTCTCACTTTTAGCTAAGGTCAAAGTAATATTGAAATAAAAAAAGCACAGTGGCATAAAAGTTCGATGCCATGTGTGCCGCGGTGTAGATTTACACCACCCACGAGTGACTTAAATACAAGATTTCACAGAAATAATCCAGTATCTAATAGTAGTAAAAACAACATTTGCAAGTGATAATGAATATTGCAGTAGAAGCTAATTCAACCTTATATTATTTTCAATTATGTGTTTGCTTCACACCATTTTCTTCACAATAACAATTTCCTTGTATCAGTTATGTATCTATGATAGCAGAGAAGGGCTGGCAACGGTAGGCTACCTTGTTTGAGAACATTATAAAAATAGATTTTTGCAAGCTTTTACTGTAGCCTTTAGTATATTATACATTATTCTTGGCAGCCGTCCTCCTGCGCTGATGTGTGCATTAGCATGAACAGGAATCGATGCAGCCAGCTATAATGAAGTCATATTTCTTCTATCCTGACCAATTATGTACCACTCCTGTGTCTTGTTTAACAGTTTTATAGCTGAATTTGATAAGGAAAATGTAGAAATGATATTTTTATGGAAGTAATGGCATGTGTTATCTCTGGTTAGTTGGACTGTTGTTTTACAAACATTCTTGTTTGATAAAAATATTGCTTTCTATTAGACGCTTTCAGGAGTGTCGACAGAGCCAGGAGGAGGTTATTGCTGTCTGCAAAGCAAGGTTGGATCCATTCACAAATTCCTCTACTGGATTCAGGCAGAAAGTGTCGGCAAATTATTGCTAATGGTGCTCATTACCAATTTATAAATATGGATTTGTTTAAATTTAGATTTTTACTTTCCTTATTTCAATCTGCTCTGTGCGGGTCTAATTCAAATGGAAATCTCACTTCTGTACTCAGTGGACATTGCATTTCTTGTTGCATGCTTCAGAGAGCATCAGACATTGGCATTACAGATCATATTGATGGGAAAATAGGCAGATGCCCTTTCGTTCAACTGGAAAGGATGTCAGAAAGTCACTGCCATGGGCATTACGAATGTTTACATCGGTGTGGTAAGGACTACTCCGATTCCTTATAGACCAGGTCCAGCCTCTATTAATTCAATAGGCCTGCGGTGGTTATCGTGACAAGCCAATGATTAAGGCTAAAGTCTTGATTGGTTCATTAGCAAAAGTTATAAAATGCCGTAGCCCTGATTGGTTAATTCAGAAAATGATGTACTGTTATTACACCTTGTTAAAGCCTGTTGTATGGACTCCCCTAGATTACGCTATCAGGCAAGGGTTTTTGAGCTGATTACAGCCTTTGACAAACCCTAGAAGTACATGATTTACACTGTGATAAAATTTGCTAGGGTCTCTCATGAGGACCTGACATGGTTAAATGTCTGCTAAACTATTGTAATAAAAATACATATAAAATACATACACGCATACATGAATACTTGCCTAATGCCTATACATACACAAAGGGCTTTTGGGTGAGACCTCTTTTTTGTGGTCTATTTGAGTGTCATTCATGGTCTTCTCTATCCATGACGGCATACAATCTGGGGCAATGGATTAGCCCACTTCAAGTATTGGCTCTATTGCCTTGTGACTGGCAGCCTTTAGCTTGATCACACATGCACATCCACCCGGAAATACATGTGTTCTTGTGCCAGGGCTGCTACGAGGCAAATTACTTTATTTGTAGTTCACTGCATCTCACCCAACCACTCCTTCTAAACCAGACAGCCACCTTGAAATGGTACTGTGCGTGGTGTATCACTGTTTTACTGTTCAAAGATGGCAAACATATTGCTTCCCAACGGGGTGACCAAGTTGAAACTAGTGCTGTGCGAAACTTGCAGAATTTACTTTTGCGTAATCTCTAAAATCTTCAGCTTATTACTCAAAATTAATCGTAATTACTCTAAATGCAAAAGTGTCATTCTGCAGTATATTTTAGAGTGAAATGTATCCTCACATCAATTTATGACACAAGGATACATTTTGAGCTACAAATAGTGCAAAAAACAAAAGCACCTCGAACTACGATGCCCGCATACCGTTGTTCTCGTGCATTCACAGTAGTTTCCCAAAAACAGTGCATTCACTGTCAATTTTTAATGCAAATGCCACATAATTGTGTGAAATGGCGTAACCTTGGGAATTTCACGTAAAAAGCGTAATGGGAAATTCCCGAAAATTAAGCAAATTTTGCCGGCATCATTAAAATTTCACCCAACATAGTTGAAACTTTAAAATAAAGATACACCATGTACAAAACCTCTCCCATGTTTAATTTTATTCTTTTATTGCAATCCTAAGCCTAGAATTTGTGGCAGCATGCTTTCGTTTCTTATTTCAACTTATTCTTTAATGTATCTCGGAATTCTTTTGGGAATGTGCGTGTTTTAGTGTGGATGAGTACTTTTGAGCATGGAAGAATGCATTCAAGAATGGGTCAGTGAATGGATGTATGGATGCATAATTGCAAGGATGAGTAACAGAGTGCATGTAGGATGACTTATTCATTACCTAAAATCACCACTTACTTTTTGCCTTCTTCCATAACTTTTCTGACATTGTTTTTGCTGGTATTTGGACTCTGCACACTTTATTACTGCTAATCAGTGCTAAAGTGCGTGTGCTGTCTCCCCTAAACATGATGATATTGGCTGACAGCCAGTTGGCCTATTCAATTTACTTATAAGTCCCTAGTAAAGTACACAACATGTGCCCACGGCTATACATTAAATGCTACTAGTGGTCCTGCTGCACTGATCGTGCCACCCACTTAAGTAGCCTCTCTAACCATGTCTCAGGCCTGCCATTGCAGAGCCTGTGTGTGTAGTTTATACTGGCAAAATAAAACTTTTTGCCTGGCCGAAACATTCCCTTTTTATACACATAAGTCACCCTTAAGGTAGGCCCTGGACAACCCAGAGGGCAGGGTGCAACGTATTTAAAAGGCAGGCCATGTACTTTTAAGTTTTATATGTCCTAGTAGTGAAAAACTCTCAAAGTCGTTTTTCTGTACTGCAAGACTTATCTCTCCCATAGGAAAACATTGGGATTCATTTATTACATTTTATAATTATGATTTCCAATTCGGAAGTGATAAATCCTTCAAATCTGGTATCTCTGGAATAAAAATGTTAAATCTAAACTTATGGTAAATTCAGATTTTAAATTGCAATTCTGAAAATGACACTTTTAGAAAGTTGGCATTTTCTTGCTTTAGACATGTGGTGCCTGGAGCCTGTCTGATCACTTGAATGGGTGTAATTGGCCATTGGGCTTTGTGTATTTCTCCTAGACAGACACACACAATGACAGCATAGGTGTTATTAAAGGTGGGCTATCCTGACAGGATGGGAGGGAGGAGCTGGATCCAGCCTCACTTATACCTGAATATGCTGTGTTCTGTCCACACACAAAGAGCTGCCAACCCCCTGTAGTTAGTCTAGAGCCAGGGATGATAGGGAAGGACATCTGTGCACTTCAGAGGCATTTTTTGAAGTCTATCCCACTTTAAAGGCACCACTTGGTATAAGTACTGGAAGACAGACACCACCAAGACAGTACACATCTAGACCTGTGGAAACTCTGCAAGGAACAAGGACTGCTGTGCTGCTGAAGGAGTGTCCCTCTGCTAAACTGCTGCTCTGCTAGACTCCTACTTTGTTGTGCTGACCTGCTGGTCTGCTGGCCTGCTGCCCTCCTGCCTGGGTGAGAAAGACTGGACTTGCATCACTTGACCCCAGAGTGACTCCAAGGGCTAGTTGATCTGAATCCTCAGGGACATGACAGGCATACAACCTCTATACCTGGGCACCCCATCTGTCAGTCTTCCCTGCCAAGTGTGCCACCCCAGTCCTGGACCCTTGGAAGTGGGCCTACGGTGCATGTCAGCGGAACCAAAGCATCTTCTCTGCTGAGGGATGCATCCCTGAGCAGAATTGATGCATCTTGTCTGCTGAGCGGGGCATCCCTGAGCAGAATCTCCACATTGCCGCTGCTGCGTGGATTGGGCCTGTCGCAAAAGACTCACATCACCACCGCCTCCCGCATCTCGGGGTCAACGCATTGCCTTCGGAACCACCACTGCATGATGCTTGTCGCGGCGCATGCTCCTCACATCCCTTGTCAATTTCAGCCTCAAGGATGATGCCGAAACTCCCTTTTCATAGGTTCACCGCTCATCAGAATTGACGCATCGCCTCTGCTGCACCTCACATCCTCAACACCAGACTAGACATCGCAAGCCCTGTCGACAGGATCCTCGATGTTGACACAAAAGGACCTTGCCCTGCAGCTTCACCTCATCCCGGAATTGACGCATCACCTCTGAAGTGCTACGCATCTTTGACGCAGATCCACACAATGCTTCCCAGCCCGGATTTAGGGAACTTTGTTCAATGGGTCTAGCTAGGGCCCTGTAACCGGTCTGCGCTCCATCAAAGTTGGCCTGGACTTGTGACTATGTCTGGGTCTGGCACGACCAGATATCCCCAATAGCACTTTGTGCTTTTTGGCGGTAATCAACTTTCAAAAATTTAAAAACAATATCTCCAATTCTACTAATTGGATTTTTGTTGTTTTGGTCTTGTTTTATTTATTAATATTTACTCTATTTTTCTAAATTTGGTGTGGGATCTTTTGTGTTGTATTTTCACTGTTTTACTGCTTGAAGTGTTGAACTAATACGTTTCTACATTGCCTCTAGGTTTAACCTGACTGCTCTGTATCAAGCTACCAGAGAGTGAGCACAGGTTAATTTAGGGGTTCCTGCCTCTTACCCTGACTAGGAATGTGGTTGCTGCTTGACCAGGGCTCATGCCCCCATCAACCAATAACCCAGTTTCTAACACTGAGTTATTTTAATTTTTGGCACAGTCAGATTACAAGTGGCAGATCGAAGTACCTGAAATGCTGGGTAGAACTGAACAAGATCAGATAATGGGCTTTCTCCCACAGAATATACTGTTTTCTGGCACATGAATAGGCTTTTAAAGGATACTCTTTTTCAAGGGGTTGCCACGTCAGATTTTTCAGATAAGGAGGATCCGAAATCCTAAAGGAAGATTTGATAGGGTTCTTGGAGCACTGTTTTGGACAGTCTGTAGATGATGTAAGAGGTATTTGGGAAGCTGTAGTAATCAAGTTTAAAGAGTATACCATTATCATGTAAATCAGGCCTTTTGTCATTGCTACTACTTGTTTATTGTTTTCTCTACTGATGCAACAGACTCATTGCTCAATGTATGCTGGCAATCATTTTACAATTTGTTAAATATTGTGCCCGCATCACTGAATATTATTTCAGGGGCCCGTTCATACGATCCTTCCCTTGTTTCTTGTATTGCGCCTTCATTTCCCGTTGTTAAAGTTTGATAACCAGGAATTCCTTTGCAGTGAGAAGTTTCATGTCCCAGCAGGACCTACGCCAGCAGTCTTCCTAGTCAGCCAAAAGCAACAGCTTCTAGCTCTGCAGATGTGATTCAGCTGTTTTTCTGCCCCTGAACCACCATTGTAGCTCGTTACATAATGTAACATGCATGTCAGTTTCGCTTCAGAAATTGGCAGATTGCTCTGTGTGACTTGCCATTCCCAGATAATCTCGCTAGACGCACGCCAACGTTTGTATCTGCAGAATGAAGAAACTTTTGCAGCCGACAAATACTTAAAAATGCAATTAATCTATCCGGTGTCCTCATGTAATTCTTAATCAACATCTCAGGTTGGACCACAGAGCATCCCTACTTCAGCAAGGCCCTCAGTTTTTCATTGCCACCGCCCACACAGCTCTGCGTTTGGCAACTGTTAATGGAATCATTAAGTTGGCTTGTTCACCACGAAAGCCAGTGGACTCGCTCTGTTTATGGCATGGGCGCTTTCTGTTCTATTACACGCTTGACCGCTTTGTTCTGAGGCAAGAACATCTTACTTGCTCCTTCACTCCTCCCATCCAACTTGGATCCAGTTCAGGAGCATCCTCAGGAGGGATGAGCCTGCCTACCAACAGCGGGTCACAGTCTGGATCTCTACATGTATCCTCTTCGGTTCACCTTACCAGTCATGTTTTGTTCATTGAAACCATCAAGTCAAGCCTGGTGATGAATCTGGCAGATGTAATCGAGGGAGTTATAGTTTCTGGGAAACATTTCCAGCCAGATATGGATTACAGGTTACCCACATTTGATATATGGTTGTTCAGAGGCAGAAAAAACGATCTTGCTGCTAGGTTGTGCTGTTTTATTTATCTGCTCACAACATCTAGCCAGCTGGCTTTTAGTAAGCTCTCCGTGCTCTCTTATGTGTCCTATTATGTTCCCCTAAAAAGGGACCAAATTGACCACAATCCAGCAAAACCATGAGAAAGCTGAATAACATAGACCGACTTTTAGAGATAATACTCAAATCTTCCGCAGATCACACTACAAGGCCATAGAGTAGGGGATTCCTGCCTGCCCATTACAGGAGGTTGGCAGGTTTGAGCATGAGTTTCCAGTCCAAATAAGATTACACTTTTAGTCAATAGTGGTTGAGTGACTACCAACATATGAGAATATGTAAAACACCTACAGAAAATCAGCTGTGCAGTGTACAAAGCTTTTGCTGTTACATTCTCTTGTGCAGGGACATAACGGAGGCACCTGCAGCCCCTACAACGCGGAGGGCCCCCCATAGCCCCTTGTTTTGGAGGCAGCCCCTTCACCTCCCAACGCTACGCCATTGCAGAATGTGTGCAATGGCATCGACAAAGAAATAGGTAAATGCTTGGGAAAGTCATTCTGCTTTACCGAGAACGTCACCTGCAGCATAGGGGACCCCAACCCCTCAGTGGGGCCCCATTGAGCCTAAGACCAATGAATAGCTGGGAGACGACAGGCCCCTTATCATATTTCGCAGGAGGACCCATCATTTTATGTTACGCAACTGCTGTTGCCGGTCCAACTGGCTCAGGTCTGTCCTGAAACGCAGCAGTAAGCCAGTACTACAAGAGTAAATCACACAAACTCATAGTAAAATCTTTAAAGGGCTCTGTTTTTACCACATGTCATGGTAGCCGATGTCCCCCGTTTCCCTTCCCAGGAGAGTGTATTTTCAGGGACAAGCTGAGATTGACTGCAGAGGAGGGTACCAGTTCAGGATTTTTAAACAAGCGGTTCCTAGGTGGCAGGACATTATAACTGACTGACTGCTGAAATAAGATGGGCTTTTTTAGCCAGGGACATTTCTCATACCTGTTTGCCAAAGTCACCCTACTTGTAGTATGTAAGAAACTCAGTGGCGGCTGGTGACATTTGAAAGTGGTAGGGCGTAAAATTTGTGTTTGAGTGCACCGCGGTGAGCAAGCGTAGCGAGCGAGCCCAAACAACCAAAGGGGGGTTCAAAATTTTGAAAGAAGAGTGGGAAAATGGTGCATTTTCAAGCAAATTTGAGAAAGCAAGAAGGTTAATAAAGCAATTGTGAAAGTGCAGTTATTACATTGATAAATAGATGTCATATAACAACATAGGTACCATCCTATTCAGTATAACCACCGTGCTTCATAACAGACTTCGAGATACAATCCTGTCTGAGTTTGTCTGTGTAATTAGCCACTGTCATTCTCGTCTGCAGTTAGTATACGTGTGTGTGCGACTGCGGGGTCACCTCTAAATTGTAATTAATGCACATATGGGGCCATGCGACTGTGCACGCGCCTTCTTCTATTTCACAGAGTATGTGCACATGTGCCACCGTGCTGACAGTCGTATTAGGCACCTACAGCTCTGCAGAAACTGCGTGCAACGGCCCGTTGGAGTTACAGACCTAAGCGGTCTGGCGCAAAATGTCTAGCCTTTGTTTTAAAATGACATCCAGAGACCAAAATAATGACATATCATTGTTCGTCTGTATTGGCGAACAGGTAGACAGATTAGCACAAGAATGAGGGTGTTACCTGCAGGCACCTTTCAACACGGTCACATCAAGTGCGTTTCAGCAATAGTCAGTCAGCGGGGGGACCGCAGATCAAATCACCACAGGATGGTGGATGAATGACACGCGTGTAATTTCATCACTGCCCATAGTGCATGTTTGTAATTTCATCACTGTCCATAGTGCACGTTTGTAATTTCATCACTGCCCATAATGCACGCCTGTAATTTCCTGATACACGCTTTGAATTTCATTAATTCCCCTAATGCAAGCTTGTAATTTCCCTACATAACAGCAGCGGCGGCCAGCATACTCGAAAGGGGGGGGGGGGGATCGCGGCCCGCGGGTGGGGAATGAATAAAACGAAATTAATTAAACTCAGTTAAGATAGTTGTCGTTTTATTGGCATTACTTAATTAGCTTCCATTTCAATACACTGAGCATGCAGTTCAAAAGATCTCTTCCATTTCAAAGCAGCCTCTGTCTGACAAATTACGTTCTGGTACCTGTGGGAACAGAAACGCAAGTTATAGGTACCTGCCCTCTGCCTATGGCGGAGCTTAAAAGTTAGTGTTGTGTAATAAACGCATCAGCGGCGGCCGGCATGCTCGGGGGGTGATCGCGGCCCGCGGGTGGGGAACGAATAAAACTAAATGAATTAAAATAAAATCAGCGGCGGCCGGCATGCTCGAGGGGGGGGGGGGGATCGCGGCCCGGCCCGAGGGTGGGGAATAAAACTAAATGAATTAGAAATAAAAGTAAACGTACCTGAGTGCTGCCTTCGCTCCGGCCTGTGCTGGTGGTGAGTCCGCTTCCCTCCACTACGCAATGCAAGGGAAGCCAATCAGAACGCTGGTAGGCGCAGCAGGCTAGCGCCCCAGCCGGGACATTTTCTCTGCCTAGAGAAAGACTGAGAGTGGGCGGTCCTGCTCGAGGGCCGGGGGGAGTGGCTTACCCACTGTTGTGGGTACTGACTGTTTGGTGGGCTCAGGGCCGACCAAACAGTCAGTACCCACAACAGTGGGTAAGCCACTCCCCCCGGACCTCGAGCAGGACCGCCCACCCTCCCGCCCCCAACCAGGCCCAGAGGCACGTCTTCTGCTTTCTCGCAACGTGAGAAGACAGAAACATAAATGGTAGTTTATACTGTTTATGTTTCTGCCTTCTCGCACTGCGAGAAAGCAGTGGGGCAATGCCCCCACGCCCCAATGGGGGAGCCACCACTAACTCACGGAACTAAAGCAGGAACTTCACATCCTGCCCAGCCAAACAAAATCTTTTACTCACACTCATAGATAGTAGTACGTCAAGGTGCTCAGTGCAATGGAACGAGCAGAGCACGTGCATTATTCATTATCCAGTTTATTATGCAATGCACCACATTAAATACAATTCTGTAGGATAAAGCTTTATTTGGTGGTCATAGCTGCAGTTACTCCGCAAAGATTTTACTGCAAATAGGTGAGCTAAAACTAGAAGTACTTCTGGATTGCTCCTGAATTCCAAGTCTAAGCCAGGAATACTTTAGGCTCCTGTTGTAGTCATGGAATTCTGGAATAATAGAAAGTTACCACAGATCAGCACACTGGCCACGTTCTGGTTCAAGGATTTTTGCCATCCTATTGTAAGCGACATCCCTCCATGACCTGTGCCATTTGCCTATGCTTGCCTTTCTACACAAATACTGTTTTTTAAAACACTTTCTGAAAAGACGATTGGAAAGGCAGAAGCAGGCAAAGCCAGATAGAAAAAGTATTTTGCTCACTCATTGTGATGTAATTCTCAGCTCTCCTTTCTGCACTGCTGTTTGCCACTTTTTGCCATCTGTGATCTGAGGCACCTTGGAATTTACCTTTAGTGCCTAACTGGTTAGCTATGTTCTGATGTTTCCCAGTCTGGAAAATGGCTGTGAAGCCTCCTTGCCCCAGGCACTGTTGCCTCATTCTGCAAATGCTCTAAACAATTAAGCAACGCAAGTGAGGGATATGGCCTATTGTTCCTTCTCTATATTGCTTCTTTAGCCATTGCCTTCCCTAAGGACATGCCTTCTTAACATATAGTAAGACACCAAGAGCCTGATTTAGAGTTTGATGGATAGGTACTCCATCACGACTGTAACAGATATATCGTCCGCCTTATTACAAGGGTATAATATCCCAGTGAATTATATCCTAATGCACTTGTAATAAGGTGGCCACGATATCTGTCACGTTCGTGATGGAGTACTTGTCCGCCAAACTTTAAACCAAGCCCCAAGAATTGAAGTTCCTCTTGTACTACCAGTATGTGCTAGCTGCACACAGCTGCTGAAAACCTGGGCGAATTGGTGCTAACACTAATGGTGCAAACCAGACCCTTATTCTTTTCACTCTTTTCACCTTTTCCATGCTCAAGCAACACAGTCACCATCATGTATATAAAAAAAACATGATATTCCTTACTGCCTGCATAATAAAATGTTGCTGGCTCTAACCATGAGATATGTGGACTTGAACAGCAGAGACTATTGATTTTTCCTGTACTGTTACATTGGGGTTAAGCTGTTCAGACAGACAGGATTCACAATAAGGTAGGCCATTTTGAGACTCTGAAGCATGTTCTGGATGAAACACTCACCTTGTCTTTAGTATGGAGACCTTGATATCAAGCTACATTTAAAGGAGGGTCATTTGAATCTGCTTGAGAAACATCTTTAAAAATACTAATGCTAATTTTCTCTTAGCTATTTTGCTAATGGAAAGTAATGTCTACCAATTGATCAGGAAAAGTAGGCAAGTACCAGGTTCTGCTTCTCAGAACACAATCTGGAAAGTCTCCTGGACATTATTTGTAACCTAGGCGTTCATTTTTGTTAGACCTGGCATCTTTTGACATGGTTTCCCCAGCCTTTTTGCCTCTGACCCCCCTGTTTTTGACTATGTGCTGCATTTCGTTTTTGCTGGTGTTAGGACTCTGGGCATTTTACCACTGTTAACCAGTACTAAAGTGCAAGTACTCCCTGGCTAACATGTAATGGTATCTGGTTTCTCAATGATTGCATATATTTGATTTACTAGTAAGTCCCTAGTGTGCCCAGGGCCTTTAAATCAAATACTACTAGTGGGCCTGCAGCACTGATTGTGCCACCCATGTGAGTAGCCTTGCAAACATGTCACAGACCTGCCACTGCAGTGTCTGTGTTTGCAGTTTTAAAATACCATGTCGACCTGGCAAGTGCACCCACTTCCCAGGCCCAAATACTACCTGTTATTACATATAAGGCACCACTGAAGTAGGCCCAAGGTAGCTCCATGGGCAGAGTTCAGTGCATTTAAAAGGTTGGACATGTATTGTTGTGTTTTACATGTCCTGGTAGTGAAAAAATGCTTTATTCGTTGTTCACTACAGCAGGTCTTATCTCTCCCATGGATTAGCATTGGAGCTGCCTTGTAATATTTTACAAGTGTATCTTCCAATTGGAAGCTGTTAGAAAATTGGAGTTTGGTGTCTCTGGACTCACAAAGTAAAAATGCATCTTTTAGTAAAGCTGTTTTTTAAGCTACATGTCTGAAATAGCCACTTTTAGAAAATTAACATTTTCTTACTTTTTTGAAAATCTGTTTATTGATTTTTGAAACATGTTAGCGGATACCATTTACACATATATTTTTTCTGCATATGGGGGTTACCACCACACACATACATGTACGAATACGATTCCAAGCAAAAATAATATTTTCTCCCAAAGGACAGGGAACCGCCTTGCCAATTGCCTCAGCGAATATCTTACATGACTCTTGCTATCTATGGCTATATCCTTCAACAAAGCATGTATAGAGTTACCATACCTTCCCAACTCCCCACATGTTACATGATCACTCATTTCCTACACCATTCTGAGAGTATAAGTTCAGGCCCAAGCACAAATTACATTAACCATCCTTTTGAGACTTCTTATTAATCCCATCGGCTGACAATTAAAAGGCAGTCTCCCTTGACCCCACACGTGCAATAGGCCATACACATTAGACGTTGAAGGAACAAGGAAATAGGAGAAAGGAAACCTAACTCAAATCCAAAAGACTGTACATTCTTGCTAACATTAAAGGAAACGTATCCAAAACGTCTAAAATACAACTGCCAGGAGACTATGTGTATCGTCTGCAGAGATGATCTAAATATCGACACCGTAGGGGAAGTGGTGGGAGACGGTGGGGTCAAGCGAACCCATATAACAGAGCTGGGGGGGCAAGGCATCTGAATCTGCCTCCATGGCCTATCTACTCCCCAGACTCAAACCCGTCACCCTGAGGATATGACATCATTTTCTTACTTTAACCATTCTGTGCCTCTGCCTGTCTCTGACTACACGTCAGGAGGACAGTTGGGCTGTGTTGGTCCTGGTCCCTTTTGCAGGGTTATCACCAATCATTTTGCTTTCTTTCTCCTATTTTTTGTGACCAGATTTTGTTGGCTTTAGGACTCTGGGCACTTTGCCACTTCTAACTAGTGCTAAAGTGCGTATGCTCTTTGTCTTGATTGTATTGGTGATTAGCTTATCCATGATTGGCATATTTGATTTACTAGTAACTCGCTACTAAGGTGCACCAGAGGTGCCTAGAGCCTGTAAATCAAACGCTACTAGTGGGCCTGTAGCACTTATTGTGCCACCCACATGAGTAGCCGTGCAAACATGTCTCAGACCTGCCACTGCAGTGTCTGTGTGTGCAGTTTTCAATGGCCATGTCGACCTGGCAAGTACACCCACTTGCCAGGCCCAAACCTTCCTTTTTACTACCTGTATGTCACCCCTAAGGTAGGCCCAAGGCAGCCACATGGGCCTGGTGCAGTGTATTTAAAAGGTAGGATAAAAGGTAGGACATGTGCTGGTATGTTTTACATGTCCTAATAGGGAAATACTGCTAATTTTGTTTTTCGCTATTTCTAGAACTATCTCTCCCATAGGGCAACATTGGGATTGCCTTGAAATATCTTTTAAGTGCAATTTTCCATTGGGAGCAGCTGGAGATTTTGAGTTATGGGTCTCTGAACTCACAATTTAAAAATACATCTTTCAGTGAAGTTGTTTTTTAAAATGAGTGTTTGAAAAGGCCACTTTTAGAAAGTGGGTGTTTTCTTGCTTAACCATTCTGTGCCTCTGCCTGTCTGTAGAATAGACGTTGGGCTCTTGTGCATTCACTCCAGACAGTCACACAAAGGGAGCTGAGGTGTGCCTTGCATATCCTGCTGGCCCATCAACAGAGTAATGGGCCTTCCTGAACTAGAATGGTGGGAGGTGATATCACTGACCCCTGAATAGGGCTGTGCCTGTCCTCACACAAAGCTGTCTCTGCCCCCCTGTAGTGTGTCTGGAGCCAGGTCAGGGAAAGGCAGGGTCTTTTGCACTACAAAGACTTTCCTTTGATGTTTGCCTACTTTAAAGGCAGAAGGGGTCTAAGTGTTCGACCTCTGACACCCCAAAATAAGATTACTTCTGGACTGAGGACATTCTGACAGGATTTAGAGCTGAATACTGTAGGAGGGACTGCAACTCTACCTGCTGCTTTGTTGTGCTGGCCTGCTGCTTGCTGCTTCTGTCTAGGAGTGAAAAGATTGGACTTTGCTTTCTAAATCCTGCTGCCAAGGTTCTCCAAGGGCTTGTGCCTGCTTACCTCCCGTTAAGAAGTCTCAGGGCCATCAAAGCCTTCACCTGTCAGTGCCTAGTCTCTTCTCTTGAGAGCCGTGACTCGCCAAGTGGTGCCGAATTCAGTTCCTGGGCCTTTAGAAGTGAAACCTGGGGATCTTAAAGAGAAAACCCATGCGTAGACTGCCAGCGCTGCAAAAGATCGACACATCACCACTGCCTGCACCGAAGCATGGTTCCCACTGGAAGCATCAACCACAGCGTTCACTGCAGGCCCCAGCTTGCCATCACAGTGTGCCTAAAAAATCTCCAGAGCTTGAGTCCCGAGCCACATGTCACCGACATTGTTGGCACCCACTCCGACTTTGACACAGCACCTGCTTGCGGCTGAAGAAACGATGCAGCGCCTGCCTTGCAGCTGAAGAATCGACACAGCACCTGCCTCGCAGCTGCAAAATTGATGCAGTGCTTGCATCGCTGCATCGACGCAGCATGTCTGGATTTTTGATGCATTGTCCCTCGATGCCGACTCTTCATCGACACTACGCCGCAGTAAGGAACCAAGGCCGTGTGCCCAGAAACCGACACATCATCTCCCCTGCCAGTAAGGATCCAAGATATCACCTCCCCTGTCAGTAAGGAACCGACAAATCACCTCCCTTGCCTAGCAGAACGGAACCGACGCATCACCTCCCCTGCCAGTAAGGAACAGACGCATCACCTCCCCTGTGTAGTAAGGAACCAACGCTTTGGTATTCTGGTGCCTCACCTTCCCTGTGCCTTGCACCATCTTTGATTTTTGACGCATCTAAGGTTCTCTGTGCTAAAACGAGAACCTTGCTTAATCTTTGCTTAACTTGCTTATTCTTTTGAAAGTGATATTTTGACTTGTGTATGTTGGATTTTTGTCATTTTGGTCTTGTTTTATCCAGATAAATATCTGCGATTTTTCTAAACGAGTGTGGACTCCTTCTGTAGTGTTTTCACTGTGTTACTGTGTGTGGGTACAAATGCTTTACACATTGCATCTTAAATAAGCCTAACTGCTCGTGTCAAGCTACCAAGGGGGTGACCAGGGATTATATTAGCTTTGTGACTCCCTTACCCTGACTAGAGTGAGAGTACCTACTTGGACAGGGTGCAAACGACTGCCAACTAGAGACTCAATTTCTAACATGCTGTTTGGGCATTCACTCTACATAGTAACTCAAAGGGACCTGAGGTGAGCACTGCATATCCTGATGGTCCATCACCAGGCTGATGGGTTTTCCTGAGCTAGAGTGGGGGAAGGCGTTGACAGTGACACCTGAATGGGGCTGTGCCTGTTTTCATACAAAGAAGTCTCCACCCCCTGTAGTGTGTCTTAGACCAGAGCAGGGAAGGGCAGGGTCTTGTGCACTACAAAGACTTTTCTTTGAAGTAGGTATAAGTACGGGACCTCTGACACCATATACTCACAACACTTCTGGGTTAAGGACATTCTACCAGGAAGAAGAGTTGGATTGCTGCCAGGAGGGACTGCCACTTTGTGTTTGCTTTGCTGGGTTGGCCTGCTGCTTGCTACTTCTGTCATGGGAGTGAAAGGACTAGACTTTGCTTTCTTACATCCTGCTTCCAAGGCTCACCAAGGGCTTGAGTTGAGCTTGCCTCCTGTTAAGAAGTCTCAGGGCCATTAAAGACGTCACCTGAAATCACCTGGATTCTGCTGCTCTGAGTCCTACTAAGCCAAGTGGTGCCAAATCAAGTTCCAGAGCCCTTGGAAGTGAGCTTGGAACCTGCGCACAACCACCAAAACTCGATGCATCGCCGCTGCCTGCACCGGAGCATGGTCCCTGCTTGACGCAATGACCATGGCTTAAAAATGCAGGCCCTTGCTTTTAGTCACAGCGTGTCCGAAGAACTGTCGCTGCATGAGTCTCAAGCACTACTCACCGAAGTGCAAGGCGCATCGCCCCAACTCCGATGCAGTGCCTGCTTCAACATTGTGGAATCGACACAGTGCGACTTGGCTTTCAATGCATCGTCCCGGGGCGCAAATTTCTCCATCTACACCACACCGCAGTAAGGAACCAAAGTATCATGCCCGCAAATAAAGCATCACCTACCCTACCTAGCAGTAAGGAACCAACGCATCACCTGCTTTCTCTACGCTTCACCCCCCTGAGCCTCACATTGTCTTTGATTTTTAACGCATCTAAGGTAATTTGTCCTGATCAAGTGCAACCATTGATTTTTAAGAACTGTAACATTATTTAATCTTTAAAAATTCATATTGTAACTTGTGTATGTTAGATGTTTGTCGTTTTGGTCTTGTTTTATTCAGATACACATTGGCTATCTTACTATGCTAGTGTGGAGTCCTTTTGTAGTGTTTTCATTGTGTGTGTGTGTGTGTCTGTGTGTATACAAATACTTTACACATTACCTTTGAGATAAGCCAAGCTACCAAGGGGGTTATCTTAGGTATATAACTTACTTACCCTGACTTAGAGTGAGTGACCCTGCATGAACAGGGTGCAAACCACTGCAAACTAGAGACCCAATTTCTAACAACTGTGAACAGGAACACTTCACCAGGAGGGTAAATATAATGCTATATTGGCCAAAATACACATCTAAGGAGACCAGTACTTTGCACAATGCCAGGATCCATTAAACTTAGGTTCATTTTAACAGTTTGTGTTTATTACAGTGGGCATCTGTAAATACAGACATAGATTTCTTTGGAAAAGTATCACTCATAAATCTTAAATTATCTTTCACTACATTTCACAAAGGGGAGAGGAGGTTTCTCTGAGTTTGAGATGACACACCCTTTTAAGCAAAAAGCTTCATATTTCAACAAAATGAGGGCAGAGTCTTTTAGTCATGGCTTTGTGCCCTCTGCCCCTACATATGTGAATTCCTTCTGCGATTCCACTCTCTGCAATAAACTACCTTATCCATTTAAAAGTTATCTCTATTCCATGGCTTAGAAGATGGATCAAATATCCCGCCTTTCTTCTAATAGAGGTGATTCTGCTGCCACTTGTCAAGTCATATATTTAGATGTCCTACAATTTTTTCTTTCCTTCTCAATCAACGCATGCTTGGCTATTGCCATTATTTTATGTGGCTTTATGGCTGCTAGCACCAAAAAGTAGCATATAAGGAATCGGATAATAAAATATGCAGATGTTCTTTAATTAAAGTATGCTCTTGTGTAATTAAGTCAGCAACTTGCTAACAGGGACAAATTATAAAGCTGCCAATACATGAATGAGCTTTGTTCTTAGCGAGCAATTTTAAAAGCCATCTTTTCTTTTCGTGGCCAGCAGACCCTCGGGCCAGATGGCTGCTCGACAGAGAACTCTGTTGTGAACAGTCACCCTGCTGGACTCAGTGCAACACAGAAATCATCTGGAACCTGTTAAACTCTGCATGGCATATTGCCTGCGACTTGAGACTGCAGACCACAGAGGAAGCAAGTCCTTGCGGCTTCTCCCCCTCCCCCACTGGTTTGCAGCTGGCATGCAACGTAACTTGACTTTTAAAACCTTTGTTGTGTTTCCATGCTAGCTTTATCCACAGCTTTGTCCTCATATCACACAGTAAAGTGACACTGATCCCGGAAATGCTATTCCTTTCCGCTTTAATAGTTGCTTGGTGTTGTAGAAACATACACATGTACCGCATAGTTTGTACAATTCGGTTCAACTCGCTGCATTTTTTTAGGCCCCCTTTTGTTTTGTATTTTCATAGGTGTGAGGCCTGCTCATTCAAACGTGGTGTCATTTTTATGGACAGGTGGCGTTTAAAAGAGACATAAGACCTTGTCGCAGCGGGTGCCAATTCGGTGCGCCGCGCTGCGTTACTTACAAAGCAAAGGGATGCGTCACATTTACAACAATATGACGTATCCCTGAGATCTCTCCTGCGCTGGCGCACAATTGGATGCCTTGTTCCAATGGAGGCAACCTTGCACCATGGTGCAAGGGTGCCTGAGTTGCGTGGATGATTGTTATTGTGCAGGAAGGAACACCTTCCCGCACAAAAACAACCACAAGAGGTGTTCTCCTCTTTCTATGAGTTTTGTAGAATGCATCACTCACAGAAGGAGGAAAAAACGAGGAGAAATAAAAGCATTTACCCTTGTTGCACCTCCACCTGGGGAGGCGTAGGATTCTGACACATTCCCAGGTTTACAAAACATTGTAAATCTGGAAATGCTGCAGAATCCATGGGTGCTGTGTGGGAGCACCCACAGCAACAACCAAGGAACACCACTCTCATGCAAAGTGCTGTGTGAAAAGAGGCTGTATTTATGGACACGAAAAGCCACGCAGGATGGCTTTATGTGGCCTTGTAAATATGGAGCACCACACTGCTCCATATTCAAAAAAGTGACGCACCAACAGCCAAAAATTTCTGTCATAACATTTTGTAAATATGCCCCTGGTTTCTTAAAACATAGCAACAGGCTAGTGAATGACTTGGTAGTGGGCCTATGTGGCCACTCTTTATAGTGAAATGGTAGCCCGCTGTTTTGAGATAGACTAGTGTTACTTCAGAATTATGTTTTCTGAAGAGTTGGCATTTCATTTGAAATGCACTTGGGCCCCACATTTACCATCCCTCGCTTGGGAAGAAGGCTCCTTACAAAAGGGCACATCCCCAAATGAAAGAATAGTGAAAAAAGTAGAGGTTGTTGGTGCAACGCAAAAGTTACTTTCAATGATCAAATCGTGAAATCTGTGACGCAAAATTAGATACAGTTGAATGGCAACAGAAATAAGTTTTTATCTAATTTCATGAAGTGAAAAACTTCAAATATTCCTTTTCTCAATTTATGAGCTGATGAAGCATCAACATACAGACAAGGCTAACTGTGAACTTGCCTTTAGTGTAAGATCTCCACCATAACTGTGTGATAAAAGAAGCCTAACCACCTCTGTCGCAGATTTATTTTTAACTAAATAAATAAATTTGCAAGGCATGAGTCACAAAACCAAGCAGTGACAAGGTGAATACATTTTTACTTTAGTGTAGTGCATACCCACCACAGATATCCACATGTCGGGACACGTAGGGGCAAATTTACAAAGGAATGGCAGAGCAAGGCGTTAAACACAAAATGGCTCTGCCATTCTGAAAACGCAGGGATGAGCCGTATTTACAAAGATACAGTACATCCCTGCGTTTTCCCTAGTGCTGGCGCTAAATTAAGCAGTATGCAGTATGGTGCAAGGGTGCCTGCGTTGAGAGAATGATTGTTCATGTGCAGGAAGGTGTCCCTTCCTGCACATAAACAATCACCATAAGCGATTTGAAACTTCTATGTACGCTGCATTGTGCAGCACACATAGAAGTTGCAAATCGTCATTTTTTTTATGATGGTTTATGCACTGGAAGGGACACCTTCCTGCACATTAACATTACTCAAGGCGTTTTGCTGTTTCTATGTGTTCTGCACAATGCAGCACACATAGATACAGCAAAAACAAGGAGAAATAAAGCATTTCTCCTCATTTCGCAATGTTAAGACCAGGTTTTCCCTGGTCTTAATTTTGGCGTTGCCTCCTATTTACGCCACCTTAGTAAATTGGAGGCAGCGTAAAAATCAATGAGTATTGCGGCGGAACACCCACCGCAACACCCATTGTCCACCCCTTTTACGCTCAGTATAGTGTGAAAGGGAGCCTTATTTACAGGGAAGCGTAAAGCCACGTCAAGTGGCTTCACGCTGCCTTGTAAATAAGGTGAAGCCCCTATCACCACAGGAACATCGTTAAAAGTGACTTTCCTGTGGCGATAGGGGCTTGTAAATATGCCCCTTGGAGTGTGCACCTATACACAGAGCCCTTTATAGACACATATTTTCACAGGTCCAACAGACAAAAAAGAAACCAGCCAGACAGACTAACAAACATACAGGCATCAGTGCACAAAGACCATCAGTTACTCATAACCTATGCATAGGGTGATGTGCGGCAAGGGACATAGAAGTGTTGTGCATAAAGAAGAACTCAAGGGAGCACTGGATAATGCACTTCAGAAATGTGTCACTGCTCACCACAAGTGAGCACTGTGTGATGTGCCTGAGAGCTCTCGGTGAAAAGCCACATGACAGCACTAGGCGCTATGTATCATGGAAGCACTCAGTCGAGATCAGAGGAGCACTGAGTGACGTACAGTTCAGGGGCACAGAGTTGTGTCTATTATTTAGGTACAGGATGAAGCACAGCGGAGAGCACAATGTAATGTACAATGGGGCTCCATGACATAGTTCAAAAAGGTAAACATTATTGTTCAGTAGGGGGGAGCATGGTTATAACAAAGTGATTTCTCATGTCACACACAAGTAGCACAACCAGTTCTAGTTCTTTTTATCTCTGCAACAAGGGGTGGGTTTTGTAGTATTTTTTCACTACAAATGTAGGACTAAAATTCCAAAATGCAAACAAAAAATATTGTGACTGCACAAAACATTCATGCGAAGATGTTTGGAAAAAAATGAAAGGCATTTTCAGCCTTTGTTTCTAAAGCATTTGACTGAATTGTGTAAATTCCCAAGACTTGTACAGGCACCCATGTACACAGATAACATATAGAAGCAGATACATACCCATATACAACTATCATGAAGGAACAGCTGCTCATCTGCTTTAGTTGCATGTGACCCTCTTACTTTACTTCATTTTAATGTTTTGGTGAGAGCTACTGCATCTAGGGGATAATTCAGAGCACTAACTGAAAGGTAATATGTAAAAAGGACTGGATGAAGGGAAGATGGTCTGGCTGAGTGACAAACATAGGTTATTCCTGAGCTTTTGACCAAAGACATTTGGAATGCTAATAACTTTAAATGTATACTTCAAATGATAACAACAAACCTATCTGAATGCTTTAATACAGAGAAATAATATTACACCCTTAAATTCCTATTAACTTTAACATATGCTTTTCTTAATCAGCATGTATGTCCTAATGCATTTATCATAACTTTTCATTAAAAAACAGATCAGACCTATGGCTTTGGGAATATATTTTCATAATGAACCAATCAGTCTTTTAGCTTTTATAATTAGGTTGTCACCATAACGAACTATTGCCTTATGTATGCGAGCTTATGTGTTCCCACAAGCTAACCATGAGGAATACAGTCATAAAACTACATAGTACACAGTTGGCAAAGCAAAATAATATTTATCCTAAGAGATCCTAACAAGAAATCTGAAAGTGCAAAACTTCTATATCCAAGATTTTTCAGAGTGGGTAACCAGCACCAAAACTCTTGCCTGATACAATAATTAGCAAGAGTAACTGACTCCATAACACTTGTCTGCTACAGTAGTCAGCGAGGTTCCATGTAATAAAATACCTGTCTACAAGATTTACAGTATAATAACAAAGTTGATTGTCTTTAATACAATCTTAGATGACAGTCTCCTGGCTCTGTAATAACATTTCATGATAAACAGATCAAACCTATGAAACCTAGTATGACTTTTCCCAATATAACGATGAAGCCTTTACCTTTTAATATTTACTTTACACTTTACCCAACACCAACCTATTCAAGTGCACATAAACTGTCAAACTACACATATTCAGTAGTAAAATTACAAATATGTAAAACAATATAAAACTCCTCTCAACAGAGCCTAACAAAAATCATCACAGTGGAAAGTCCTGATGTTTGTCAAATTGGGTGGTCAACCCCAAAACCCTTCCTACTACAGAAATCAGAGATTACATACAACAAACGAACTCTCTATTCCTGCAACACAATGATAAAATAACCAACTCTTGAGGGATAACTGACTTTAACAAATGATTTTCATTAATAATCTAGAGCAAAAATCTCTGTCATAACATTTTATAATAAGCAGACCAATCACATCGGACATAACATTTCCCAGTGCACCAATCAGCCCTACAGTTTTTTCATCATAAGCAACTCAGCCCTACAGTTTTGAGCATAGGCTTTTCTACAAGACAACCATCAGACACACAGTAATAAAATTAGAAAGGTATACAAAATTTCAGCTGTCTAAGTAAAATACTAAAATGCTAACTATGCTAAATATAGCTTATAAAACAAACCTGCTACATTCACGGTTTGTCACACAGGGTAGCCAACACCAACATCCCTACCCACTATGAAAATCTGTGAGATTCCATGTAACAAAATACCTATCTGTAGCCTTTAATATTCTGCAATACATTCCTCATGACTGCCCCTCCCATCTATGCTTCCCATCTATGCTGAAGCCAGAGATAAACAAACACCATAAATTGCCATATGAGTGCCTGTGATAATCCAAGCTCAGGCAGCCATCCTGCTACTGTCTCTGGCAGCTAGATAAATTTTGAAAAGCACAGCTGTGAGGAGCTGGAGCACTTTTTGTGCTTCAGAAGTACACAATTTCTGCCCAATCAAAACATTTACGCCTGCCTACATATGAACGGAGACTAAACCAGGCGGCGGCTCCTCTGCTATGGTGGAGCCTCGCCCCTCCCCAGCACCCCCGCCAGCACCTTTAAAAACTTGAAAAATAAAACGATAATAAAAAGGGTTTAAAATCCGTTTTAGTACTGTTTTATTTTTCTTCTAAGTGACTGTGTGCTGAGTCTTGGGGGCAGGGCCAGCGGAGTGGCCGAAATGGAGAGGGAGTGGTGGGCACAGTTATCAGTGCGCATGACAGTTTGGCCAGCCATCTCAAGATGGCCAAACCGTCATGCGCACTGAAGCTCTTTCCAACCCCAGCTGCATTGCCAGGTTGGTGACAGCATGCACAGGCTCCCAGTCTTTCTAGGAGTGCAAATTCATGGCACTCAGGCCATTCCTGAAGCTGCTCTCATGCATTAGAGCAGCTTCAGAATTGGCCACAGGACTGTCTGGGAGCCTGTGTTTGTTGTGGAGAAGAACAGAAGAGTGTGATGCTTGAGGGCAGTAGGTAAGTTCTTTTTATTTTTTTTATTTTTTATTTTTTCTCCGTCATCTCCATCCACCCCTCTGACCCCCACCGCCCTGCCTCTTTTCCCTGACAAGAGTTACTCCTGACTAAACCCATCTCTTTAGTACTTATAAAGCTCATTTTTAGCTTGATCTCATTATGTCTGGAGACAAGAAGGTAAATAGGTCATGCTCCCGGGAGGAAAAAATACATGCCGGACGGTCTAAAACAAATAAAGCCAGCAAAGAGAAAGCAAACAAATGAGAGTTACAAAACATAAAGCCATTGGTAAGCAATGGGCAGAATGCATTCCCAGGAAAGCTTTAAGAATATCCCCAAGATGTCTTTTATAATCAGACAGGTGTGCTGTGTGGTATGCTTTAACCTAAAAAAAGGGCAATTCATTGCAATCCTCAAACGAAAAAAGTGCACATGCACCACTTAAGCAACAAGAGGCTAAAAGCAACATTCTTCCCCCTGTTCTCAAAAGAAACCTGACTGGGTGCGTCCATACTTCATAAGACAACAAATAAGTACATAACTAAAAAATAAAAATAAATGAACAAATAGTTATAAAAAAATAAATATCACCTTGATTTAATAACTTTATTTAAGCTCTGCCTGCTAATATTTGTCCGGGGCCACAAGTTGCTGCAGGTCATTTTAGTTTTCAGATTTATTGGTTCGAGTATTTCCTGAGGATATCATCAGCCTTTTTGTCTTCTTAGCTTGAGTCAAACTAGATACACAGGAGACCAACGTTTCATGTTGCCTGCTGGTCAGTGATAAACAAGGACTGAAAGTTGTTTGGTCTTTATCTCCTGGCTCTAGGATAACAAACCATGTGACATATTTTCTTATGCACTTCAGTAGGATGTGAGAGGGGATATGTCATAACATGTGCACACTGTGGCGGCACTGTTATGATTTTTAACAATGGGGCTGCTCCAGGGCTTCTGTGAGTGGCAGTAGTAAAAACACTGTTGCCTAGGTGTGCACACTGAGGATGACCTAGCCATATTCCAAAGAGGCATACTTTAATTTACAGATCGGAGTCTTGGGAGAAAGTCTCATGTGTCATGAGGTCCTCTACTAATAGCGTGGCGCGATTGTAAGTCAATACTCAGGTTCACACATTAGCTTCTCTGGAATTTTCCTGTCCGAAATAATCAAAGTAGATTGAACACAGATGCCATTATTAGGTGTCTTAAATAGCATATGTAATAGGATACCGTTTCCTGAACTTCTGGGCTGAGATTGTTATAACCAGAAAAACGTAACATGCCAAAAGAAAGCAACCTTTGTTTACCTTCAAGTTTCAGGAGTTTAATACCAATTAGTTGTGCTGTAATGCACGGCTATAGGAAATAGTATATTTTTGTTAAACATGGTAGACATGCCAGATGACAACTTATTTGTCCTGAAATATGTACTCCACAACATTCACACATAAACAGATAAACTTGGCTTTATATGTAAATTCCAGAGTAGACCTAAGTATAATGGGCTTACTGTAACAACTGTAAACCTAAAATCCACTGATAATGTCCATTTATTATTAGCTCTTTGCCCCTAATGCACATCAAGTGCACTGTTCATAAACCCAAAGATGGCATCACAGGTGACACCACCAATGACAATCTTGATTTCACTGGTGACATCGCATGTGACACAGTCAATAACAACATGAATAAGATTACAGATGCAGAATTATACCACTATTATATGTGACATTACAAGGAGGTAAAATGTTGCAGTTCTATTGACCGCTCAAAGATGTCCTTACAGACACATAACAGAGATAATATATATTCTTAAAATTGTAATTGTTTGAGGTGGAGTATATAAGTATTACTAAGTTTCACTGTCTAGTCTTCATAATCAAATCGCTGGAGGAGTTCTATTTTTATAACAAAAATGAGTTACGAGTGTTTACTAGTTCTTTTGAAGCCATCATTCAGCATTTTATTTTCTCTGTACAGCACTGTTCTTACCCACATGTCGTTTTAGGTATATCCATCGGGTTACCACTTTGACTGCCTCCCACTCTATTGGAGTGTCACTTTTGAACCTTCCTTTATTGTGAAATAATTGATTACCTTCTTTAACTCACCCTTGAAGGCCCAGTCTTCCAAGATGAAGCCATGCATCTTCGAGTTTGGGATGCTGGTCCAGCGCAGCACCCAGGTAATGCTAAGTAATAGTGGGTTATGGTCAGACCATGTTTGGCCTAGGTTTTATACTGACTCAATATGTTCCCTTGTATGTTAGAAGCGTAGAAACAAGTCCAGTCTGGAATACAAGTCATGGAATGAGGGGGAATTTCCCTCCATATCTCTGTCAGATTCCATGCATCCATCCACCGAATTTAGTGGGCTGCGCCCTGACGTTTGTGAGAGACAAGGGTGGGTATAATCGATCTGCATTAAGGTAAAGAGAGCAGGCGAAGTTTCCACCCCATCACAATTGGAGTGGCAAGCGGGAAGGTTAATCATTAACCAGGTGTAGGAATTCATCTTGTGCCATGTTTAGGAGGTAGATTCACATAACATCAGAATCGCTAAGCGTCCTTCTAGTAATATATATTGGTCTTCTGGGTTCATTTTTTTTTTTTCACAGATGCACAGTACCCCTGGCCTAACTCGTATCAGCAGCCCCTTAACTTAAGATAGGTATGACGGGTGACTAAAGTGAAACCTCCATTTTTTCCTAAATTTGGCCTCCTCTGGCTTCTTTAAGTGTTTTTTCAGCAGGAAGGAAAGAATGATCCTATGGTGCTAAAGATAAATATGTATTTTATACCGTTTTAATATGTTGGCCATGTCTCTAACATTACAAGCAAGAAACAGGTACCATGATAAATTGGTCATTAATAGTCATCTGCAGTGTGTAATAAGTCCCAGCCTTGACCCCGCCACCCAAAATCAGTGGCTGCAGGAGATACTATTTATCTTTAATTTATATTAGTAAATTTTGAAAAATTGTAAATGATTTTTTAAATGTAATTACAAAAGATTAGTTTAGTTGTGGGTTGTTGGGTTTGTAGGCGATTTGGAGGGAATCTATAAATTATTATTTTAAAATAAGTATTAATTTACATTAAATGTATGTATTTAATTCATAATTACTTATGGAAATTATTAATACTTATTCAAATTAATTGTTAATTGATTGATTGATGTATTTATTTTTCAAGTGTTGTATTAATTTAACTTGTTTATTTAATTTTTAAAATAATATTTTTAAAAGGCTCCCATAGCAATACAAATTGCCGGGTCTTTCACTATCTGAAGAAAAACAGGGGCAAGTTTACACAAGCTAAAGTGATGAGTTTTCAATAAAGGTAATAAAAAAACCCTAATGTACATAACATAATATTTGCAGAAAAAATAAAATGAAGTAATGATTGGGGGAAATATTGTCACACGGACACACAGGGAAACTGGTCCCCATTGTGCCCCAAGGGAAACAAAGCAGGCTGAATTTAAACAACAGAGCCATATACAAGTGGTTAGCTGTATACTGCAGATAGTGTTCAATACCAGTACTAGTTTGTAATGCAATGAATTGCCTGTTAGTGGGCCTCTCAGGTTCAGCTGCATCCCTCTTTGACCGCCTGTCCTCTAAGAAGGCAAAAGACACACAATTGATGGACGGAATGCAGAACAAATCAAAACATTCACCCCCAGTCAAGAGATCTGGGTTAAATCCATCATTCTTTTGCTCACCATGCCACCCCAGTTTAGACCTGGCTATATGCAAATCAGCCTTGACCCTGTGCCTCATGGGAACAGTCCAGCCCGAACTGCCAAGCCAGGTCCTCCCTGGACCGAAAACAAGCATCCTAGGACCGGTTTCGGGGTTTCACCCCTCTTCAGCCAGGATAGCTTGATTCCAGTGGCACAGTGAGCCCAGGACTCACGTCTGAGCATACCTGGAGCACTTAGGGCGAGAAAGCAAAAGACACACAATTGATGGACGGAATGCAGAATAAACCAAAACATTCACCCCCAGTCAAGAGATCTGGGTTAAATCCATCATTCTTTTGCTCACCATGCCACCCAGTTTAGACCTGGCTCTATACAAATCAGTCTTGACCCTGTGCCTCATGGGAACAGTCCAGCCTGAACTGCCAAGCCAGGTCCTCCCTGGACCGGAAACAAGCCTCCTAGGACCGGTTTTGGGGTTTCACCCCTCTTCAGCCAGGATAGCTTGATTCCAGTGGCACAGTGAGCCCAGGACTCACGTCTGAGCATACCTGGTGCACTTAGGGCGAGAAAGCAAAAGACACACAATTGATGGACGGAATGCGAAATAAACCAAAACATTCACCCCCAGTCAAGAGATCTGGGTTAAATCCATCATTCTTTTGCTCACCATGCCACCCAGTTTAGACCTGGCTATATGCAAATCAGTCTTGACCCTGTGCCTCATGGGAACAGTCCAGCCTGAACTGCCAAGCCAGGTCCTCCCTGGACAGGAAACAAGCCTCCTAGGACCGGTTTCGGGGTTTCACCCCTTTTCAGCCAGGATAGCTTGATTCCAGTGGCACGGTGAGCCCAGGACTCACGTCTGAGCATACCTGGTGTACTTAGGGCGAGAAAGCAAAAGACATACAATTGATGGACGGAATGCAGAACAAATCAAAACATTCACCCCCAGTCAAGAGATCTGTGTTAAATCCATCATTCTTTTGCTCAACATGCCACCCCAGTTTAGACCTGGCTATATGCAAATCAGTCTTGACCCTGTGCCTCATGGGAACAGTCCAGCCCGAACTGCCAAGCCAGGTCCTGCATGGACCGGAAACAAGCATCCTAGGACCGGTTTCGGGGTTTCACCCCTCTTCAGCCAGGATAGCTTGATTCCAGTGGCACAGTGAAAGCATGATTCACCCACCTTTATTCAGACTTGGTTTGTGCTGGTAGGGTTAGGAAACAGGGAGTCTCTACCAAAAGACATGAAGCATGCTTTGATGCAGGACAACCATGGGATGCACATCCCCTGATCACATTTAAGGCAGTCCATAATTACTTGCTGGCTAAACAACGCATTATGATTGTTCCAAACCACCAGTCAGAAACATAGGGCGGCAAGTATAATGTCGTCCCTAATATATGAACGGCCCTGTTCCTTGTGGCACATAAGTGTGGGCAGCCAGGAAGCTGTGACAACAATCTGTGACAGAAACGATTGTCTTCAATTTGCAGACTTGGGGCAGGTGCATATCCCTAGAGGCCTGTGTACTAGAGTGCGACAGGAACACATTGTGTACGATACATTTCAAGAAACGGTGCAGTGGGCTTAGCCCCAACTTTTGGAGCTGAGCTGAAAAGGGCTCCCACAGACTGCATGAATTTAAGACATCTTGCGTCTATATTGAGAGACCAAGAGCTGTTATGATCAAAGCAAATCTCTAAGTATAGAAGACTGGATACTGCTGACAGCATGTTGCAATTAAAATGAATTGGTTTCATATAACTGTTCTTATCACCACACGCCATGATGTGAGACTTAAGAGGAAAAGGATGATATTGGGCTTGTACATGCTAGACGAATGATATCATCAGCATCCTGCCAACTCTCTAACAGTCATTCAATTTGTTGATGTAAAGAATTAATCAAATGGGTGCCAAAATGCACCCCTGCCAAACCCCCATAAAGAGACCAAAAGGTTCAGTACACTCCCCATTCTGGCCAAACCTAGCTTTGGCAGATAACTTCAGATCGAAATTATGTAAAAAATGTGGTAGGGTGACATCAAGCTCAACTCCATACAAAGCAATCTGGACCATAACTTGAGCCTGTTCATGCAATTAAATGCGCTGGACAGGTCCATAAAATTATGGTACTACGGGCAGTCCCTGGCGAACACATACTTGCCTAAGATAAGATGTAGGTTCAGGCACTGCTCCACTATGCTTAAGCTCTCCCTAAAGCCATCCTGGCAATGCTTAAGATGTAGTTGGCATTTGCCCAAGTTCTGTTCAAGTTATAGATTACTCTTCCCAAGATTTTAGCGAAGGAGTCAATGCCGATGTTCGTTTTAGGGTTGTTGGGTAGGAAATGCTTAAAATGAAAAATAGTTTTATTTTTTCCAAGATTTTGTTTTGTTATCTAACATTTTAAATTATTACATTTAATGTATTTGTTTTATAGTTAATGAATATGCTTATTATTTTAAATGTATTTTTATATTTCAATTATGTGGGTGCATATTTAAAGGTTTTATTCAAGAAAGAAATTAGGTCAAGCGATGGTGAGAAATCGCAAATCGGACCCCACCAAAGTCCAACACTTTTCCTACCATTGCTTACGTTGGAGTGGGTATAGTAAATTTGACCACTCCGAACATCAAACACTTTCCGTACTGTTGCTAAGCTTGGAGCGGGAATAGTAAATCTGATCCATCCAAAGCTAAACAATTTCCCTACTGCTGCTAATGCTGGGGTGGGTTTTGTAAATCATACCCTTCAAAATGTAACACTTTCTCTACTATTGTAAGATTGTAGAGATTATACTAAATCTTACCCTATACAAAGTCAATCACTTTCCCTACTGTTGCTTACAATGGAGTGGGAATACTACAATGAACCACAGCAAAGTTCAACACTTTCCCTGATATTGTGATGATATTAGTTTTAAATTATTTGTTGTTTTTTAAAATAGTTTTACTTAATTATTTATAAAAAATAAATAATTTGTATTTTTTATATTGTAACTTTTTGGTTTGTTCTTTAATTTACATAGTTGGTTATATGTTTTTGTTATATATGTGTTTAGATATATTAATTATTATTATTAATAATTTTAATGTAAATTGTTTTCATTCAGTTTAACCCCTTGTGTGCCCCGCCCTTTCCCCGCCCTGTGCCGGGCGTTGAATTAGCGGGCGGGGTTCATGACGAGATAGTCTCGTCATGGGCACAGCGCAACCGCGGCCCATGACGAGACTATCTCGTCATGGGCACTCAAGGGGTTAATGCTTCAATTCTAACAAATATTTACATTTTTTGTTTTTATAAAAATATTTTACATTATAGTTATTTTTTTAATTATATTGTTTTAAAATGTAGTATCTAAATGAAATGAAATATAATGCTACTTATAGTTAATATACTTACCTGCTTTGTACGACTTTCTGGTCCCAATGTTTTTGTCTCTATATTTTTGGAGTTTGCATACAAAGGGGCAGATTTACAAGAAAGTGACGCATCTATAGAGATGCGTCACTTTCCTTGCGCCACCCTAAAAAATGCTTGCGCCACCTTGGATGCGCCGTATTGTAAATACGGCGCACCATGGCATATGGATTGACAGATGCGTCAGAAATTCTGACGCATCTGTTGAGGCAAAAGTCACACATTGCTGGAGTCGTGTCACAAGCACGACGCAACTCTAGTAATGCATTTTGTGGCCTATTCCCGTTACACTGCGTCACTCCTTACGCCTGCTTCAAGCAGGCGTAAGGTTTTGACGCAGTGGTGTCCTAAAAGTGACGCAGTGAAATCTTGTAGATTTCACTGCATCACTTTTACGAGTCTTTCCTGTGTGGGAACGCCCAATGCATACATTATACCTGATGCAGGTATAATGTGACGCAGGGCTTTACAACGTGATGCATCTCCCTAGATGCATCACGTTGTAAATAGGGCGCATTGTTTGTGCCACGTTGAGTCAAAAAAAGTGACACAATGGTGGCGCAAAGAGGCGCAAGGGGCTTTTAAATCTGCCCCAAAGTATGTAAACAGGATACTTTGGTTCTTGAGAATTTCTTTGTGATATCAGTGTATCGTGACATATTTTTTTCCTCCATATTAAGTCACAACTATATGCCTTGTGCTCCAATACAACTCAAGGAATCACTCTGAAGACTTACAGGCTTTGTGTATGCTACCGTTGTGCAATGCCTGAATCCGTTATCGATTTGAAGGCACCAAACGTTGCACACCATTCAATCCTTAAATCCTGTCTTAAGTTATAATTTGTTGCAATTACCCCCGCGGCGAAGGGGTTAAAGGAATATGCTACTTTTCACTAGAAAAGCAGCAGCTTTTGTTGACATTTGTTGACATCTCTAAACTAAACAACAGAACACAGCACAATGACATAATACAAAGCAAAAAAACCACAACAAAAGTATAAGCACAATAAAACCGTCAAAACAGAATGCTGCACAAAAACACAACACCACCACAAGCAACATCTCACCACCACAACAAAATGCAACATAACAAATATGCACAAATCTTCTGGTCACATCATTCACTCGTTCCCAAGTGTTTCATAACAGGGCAGGAAAAGGTGTTTGCACCAAGCCCTGCTGCTCTTAACACCAAGAACATGTATCGGCGCCAGTCAAAAATGTTTTGTGATCCGGCCGAAGGAATGCGTTGACATTCCAGAAGCGGGTCCGCACAAGCCAGCCAACCGCAAGTCAAGTTCACTTCTCTGAAATATTCGGTGGCACATGAGCTGGTAGGTCAGACCGAAATCTTTCAGATTGCCTTTCACAGCAACAAAAGTTGTGAATGTGAAACTGCTGGTGCTGGTAAGCGTTAAAACCTTTGTCTCGTGTAGACATATTGGAATTTTGAAGTTATTTAAACTGCGTGGGCAGGGACGCTCCAGGACTTCTGGGTCAGCAGTGGCCACAAAATGGCTTTCTTTCATTAAAGATAATTTCGGGCATATTGCTGGTGGGGTAAATAACCCTGAATACTCAGTGCAGTGCCTTCTCTAGCAAACTGCATTATTGCTAAGTCGCGATAATGAAATCCTCCTCTTCCCAAATCAGCAAAATGTTCTTAAATAACGTAGAGGGTGTCTTTAAAATAATTTCACAACTTATTATAATTTCAAGGACTTCCAAACGTTTTGCAGTGTGCCTTTCAATGCTTTCAGAAGATGACACTTGCCAGTAATGGACTTCCTGCCAGTGTTAATTCTAGCTGGAGACCAGATGCTTGGGGGGGTTGAACACGTCATAAATCTCATATTATACTCGAGAGATGGCAACATGACTTTTATCGCCATTCCCACGAGGAAGTAATAAAAAAACACGAAATATTGAACTCTTTCAAATAAAATGTTGATGTATCCCCTGTACTTCAATAGACGCATTTTAACACACCATGTGACAAAAATGTGAAAAGTCGTGTGGGGCCCGGTGCACGGGGCTCGTTTGCATCTCAGAGGCGCACCTGGGCAATGCAGCTGAGTGCACAAATGTAGCATTCTGAATTAGAAGCAACACATTAAAAACCATATGCATGACAAGGGAAAACGAGCGGTTCTCCTCCTCATTGTGAGTCGTTAATAGCCGCAAAAATGATCGGAAATTGCTTCTCTGGTTGCAAACCATTGAACGGTAACCAGTGCTTTAAATGGGGCGGTATTATCTGGTACTGAGCACTGGCACTTTTTTATTTTGAGAGCGAGTGTCCCAGCACTTCTCAAGAGAGACGTCATACTTTTAATTGGAGAGTACCAGCACTTCTCAGAAACAAGCAGGTACTCTTCTACGAAGTACCTGAACTTCTATTTTTCCATTTCAAGCACTGATGGTAACTACCTAGGATACAGGGAGTGTATCGCAGGCCACTGCAGCCCTTGTGGCATAGCAGGTTCCCCAACCCTTCAAGTGAGCCCATTCAGCTGACAGTCAACGAATATCTGTGAGATATTGGCGACTCGAGGGTCTGCAATGGGTGCCCTCATTTTGCATTATGCCACTGCGAGGATACATGATACACATTTACAAATTGGAAGATGTCTATGACATGTGACGTGTGCATGGCTGGATCAATATCTGTATAGATATAGATATATATCCACTTCTCCTTCGAGAAACACACCGCGCACAGCCAACTGCAATGAATCCCACACCGCAGCTGGAACAAAGTCACCGAAGACCAGCTCCTCACCACCCTCGCCCGAGAACCTCCATCCGAGCCCATGGACACCAACGCAGCGGCCCACAACTTCAGACAATGGATCGACAACTGCGCCAACACCCTCGCCCCCTTCAGGTAACCCTCAAACAGGTGCACCGACACAAGAGCCATCTGGTTCAACACCAACCTCTAGACTTTCAAGCAAACCTGCCGTAGACTCGAGAAGCAGTGGCGCCAAGACCAGACACCAGACAATCACGCGGCCCTCAAGGACGCCAGGCGCAAGCACCACCAACTCATCTGATCCACCAAAAAGACCTTCTTCAAGGAACACTTCGACAACAACACACACAACAGCAAAGAGCTCTTCAGCATCGTGAAAGAACTCGCTTCCCCAACTCCAGCTCCAACAACATCCCACCGTCGCAAGAACTCTGCAACTCCCTGCCACCTTCTTCCATCAAAAGATCGCAGACATCCCCAACAGCTTCGACACCCAGGGGCATATGTATCAAGCTAATTTTTAATCGCAAACGCTGCGATTCGCAAAATACAGCGTTTGCGATTAAAAATTCGCAAAACGGGATGTATTAGGCAAAATCCCATCGCAAAATTAAGGAATTGCTAATTTAGCGATTTTTTAATTTTGCGTAAGCATTTAAGAAATCGCAAATTGCGATTTCTTAAATGATATGTAAAAAGCACCCAAGTTGTGCGAATTATCCTTAAGAAATCGCAAATTACCACCAACTTCCAGTTGGTGGTAATTTGCGATTTCCTTTCAAAATGCACTTTTTTGAATTTTGCAAAGTGCCACGTGACGCTCATACATGCCCTTAGGGCATGTATGTGCGCCATATGCACACACATGCTCATTTCAGGGGTGCTTCAGGGTGTCATCATGACACCCTTGCACCTTTGAAATTATTCTCAAATAGCGATTAGCAAATTGCGAATTCGCTATTTGAGAATTACTTCTCATTCATTCCTATGGGTCTCCTGGCCCATAGAAATGAATGGGCAGGTATTCCTTAATTGCGATTTCGCAATTTGCTAATCGCAATTAAGGAATTTTAAGAAATCGCAAAAAGTTTGCGATTTTTTAAATACATCCCGTTTTGCAATTCTCAAATAGCGATTCTTTAAAAATCGCTATTTGAGAATCGCAAATGGTGATGTTGATACATATGCCCCCCAGACACCAATGACAGTCGCCGACACCCCGACTCAATGCCCTCCAAACACACCGACCTCCTGCTCTCCTGGAACAACGTCAACGACGAAGACACCATCAAAATCATGAACACCATCCACTCCAGCTCACCCTCCGACCCCTGCCCCAACCATATCTTCAACAAAGCAAGTTCCATCCTCCCACCCCAACTCTGAAAGATCATCAACAGCTCCTTCGAAACCACCACCTTCCCGGAGAGCTGGAAACACGCCGAAATCAACGCCCTACTCAAAAGCCCAAAGCGGATTCAAAGGACCTCAAGAACTTCCGACCCATCTCCCTGCTCACGTTCCCGGCGCAAGTCATTGAGAAGATTGCAAACTGACCCACTTCCTGAAGGAGAGCAGCATCCTGGACTCCTCCCAATCCGGTTTCCGCAGCAACCACAGCACCGAAACCACCCTCATAGCTGCCACCGACGACATCAGGACCCTGCTGGACAACCACGAAACAGCGGCCCTCATCCTCCTGGACCTCTCGGACGCCTTCGACACCATCTGCCAGCACACCCTGTGCACACGCCTCCACGATGCATTGATCCATGACAAAACCCTGAACTGAATCACCTCCTTCCTCACCGGCAGAACCCAGAGAGTCTGCCTCCCCCCATTCCAATCCGAAGCCACCACGATCACCTGCGGCGTACCCCAAGGATCCTCCCTCAGCTCAACCCTTTTCAACATCTACATGGCACCGCTCGCCGACATCATCCGAGCGCACCACCTCAACATCATCTCATACACAAAAGTAAAAGGGGGGAACATGGCGGCTGGCTAAGAGCCTAGGTCGCGAGCACAGCAGTTGGGGGAGTGAAATGGAATTTTGAAGCAGCTACCGGCACTTGGATGAGGTAACGAGGAGCGCGTTCTGTCGGTAACCTTTGGCAAGACAGAAAAACTTACTGGGCTGCTCCGTGGTTTCGAGGCTTCGAGGTTTTGTGACCTCCCTTGGGGGATTGAGCGACGGCTGAGCGGGAGCGTCTCTCGCCGTGGAAAGGGCGGAGGCAGCGTCTGAGGCTGCTGAGAACAGCACAATGGAGATGACGCCCGGACCGAGGCAGAACGGAGAGGCGTGTCTGGCCTGGAGGCTGCATTCAGAGGCTCTAGCAGCACGGAAAGCACGGGAGAGAACAAAAAGCTTCTAGGGAGCCGCCGCCACAGAATTTCGACATCAGCGTGGAGCTACTCTGAGGGTAAGCTTTAGAGGCCCCTTGTGTGACTCCCCTCTCCTTCTACAGCTGATCTCTGCAGTACCAGTATCAGATACAACCAGGGCAGTTAAGGGAGCTACATACTCGCAGAGGAGGGCCAGAAAGGGAAACCTGGTGCTGGAAGGTGACTTTCTGGCTAAAATATGTAAAGATAGTGTAGGAATAAACAATTTCTCTGTCATCTGTATGAATTCCACAAAGAAGGAGGGCAGAGGTTGACGTAGGGGGGCCACTACTTCAGCTACAACTTTGGAGGGGTCCCGTCAAGACATATTAGTACCATTTTCTCACGCTTGCACGGGCACTAAGATACCAGAGGACAGCGCTACTAAACCCAAAGAAGCAGTATATGATTTAAGAAGTAAGTGCCTGTCCGGGGACTCGGACCCTGCCCCTCCCAGTATTGATCCCTTAACAGAAATCATATCAACAAGAGAACAGGGGCTGGGTGGAGAGGTAGCTGTGATAGAGGTCGGCAACATAGGTAGACCCACAAACAGAAAACAAAGAGGCCCAAAAACTAAGGGGAAAACATCAGCGGTAATTTCAACAAGAGCAGCAAAGACAGCCAAAAAAGAGCAGCTACGGAGAGGATCCAATCTGAAAGTGACCCCTTCACTATGCTCTTTTTTCAAGGTGCAGGCTAAATCAGCCCTAAGACTCGAGTCATCCGAAACTGAAAGAGCTATAGCTATAGTTACAGAGAGAGGGAACGTCACAGTGAGTGGTCAACTGGGAGGACACCTGCCAGTATCAGTAATACCAGCAATAATGGAATCCCCTAATAGATATCAAGTACTCATGAATTTAGATACAGGCCTTAACGAGCAGAATTACATCGGAGTTACAGAAGTCGAGGAAACGCCAGAGACAGCAGGAAATCAATTACACTGCTTAAAAACAAGGTGCAAGACCTAGAAGACCTAGAAGTAGCTACGCAGGCAGGGGTTGGTGATATGGTAGGCTCTCTGTTTAAGGAAATGAAGCTCAGTTTCGCAAAATCTGAAAGAAATCAAGAAAAAATTCAGGCCACCTGCGAAGCCCTGGAATCTATGGTCAATGCTTTAGTTGACAGAGTAGTAGCAGTAGAGATCGCCCTGGAACAGACTAGGGAGGAAGTGAAATACTGCCAGTCAGGCATTGATAAGCTCTCATGAGCTGAAAAGGAGATCAGGGACAAAGTCAAGACTCTAGAGAATAACTCCAGAAGAAATAATCTATGCCTGTTAAATATCCCTGAAGGACAAAAAGGACAGAATGTAAGGGGTTTCATAGTCAATCTGTTAAAGGAGTTTACTCCCGACTTGGATGAAAAAGCCCTAGACGAAGATATACATCAGGTTCACAGAGACCCTTTCAGGCTAAATAAGGATAGAAAAAACCCCTGGAGAGTTCTTGTTAACTTTAAAGGAACACATCTTGAATAGGGCCCTACAATCTGGCACTCTCTCAAAAGATGGTTTTAACTACAAGATCCGTTCAGATATCTCTAAAGCTACGGCCGACAGGCAATGGGCCCTGGGTAAATTCATGCAAGACTTGAGGGCAGAAGGTGCAACTGTTCAACTGAAATTTCCAGCTCTCCTGCGTATAATGTGGAACAATAAAACATACAACATGAAAAATTGGTTGGAGAGAGTGTCTGCACAAACCAATCCTGTAATATCAAAGGAGTAGCAATCATTTTTAAAAAGTCTGCAAATGTAACATTATTAGGGGAAAATGTGGACTCAAGAGGTAGATGGGCCATCACCAACATAAAATCCGGCGACATTTCTCTATCTGTGGTTGGGTACTATGGTCCTAATATAGACGACCCAGCGCCCCTCCAATCCCTCTATGGTAACTTGATAACTTTATCTCTTCCAATTATACTAGGTGGGGACTTTAACATTTTACTAGACCCCAAAAAGGATAGACACCCCCCTGGCAGGGCCATGAACCTCCTGAAAATGAGAGAATGTCTGAACAGACTTAAAGATGACTTGGGGTTAATTGATATTTGGAGAGTTAAAGGAGACATGATTAATAATTTTACTTATAGGAATTATAAGTATGGTCATGCATCAAGGATTGAATTTTTCCTAATCAATAAGATTTTAAGTAATAACATTAACAAGGTGTCACATATGCCTGCTCATCTTTCAGACCACTCTCTAGTACACCTTGAATTAGCCACAAATGATATGCGGGGAGAGAAAGGTGGACTTTAGATCGTACACTTTTACTGGATCCCCAAGTAATAGATAAGTTAAGTACCACCACATCAAATTACTTTATAAATAATAGCGAGGGGGAACTCTCTAAGATGGTAATTTGGGACGCTTTTAAATCAGTTCTCAGAGGAGCCCTAATTAGCCTTGCAGCATTTACAAATAAAGAGAAAAAACTTAAACTAGCACAGATAGAGGCTGACATACTAGGGAAACAAGAGAGGTTGGAGGCTGTTCTCAATGAGGAGGATCAAAATAAAATAAAGGAAGGCATATTAAAAAAGAAACAAGAATTAGCTTCCTATCTAAAGGATAGGGTGTGGAAGAGATGGCAGGCCAGTTCTCTATCGAATTATGAATTTGGAGAAAATAGTGGCAAACGATTGGCGTGGAAGCTTAAAACCGAGTCCAACAGAAATAAGATTATGGCAGTCTACAAGGCTAATGGGAAGGAAAAGGTAGAAGAAAGGGTTGATATAGAAGAGGCTTTTGTTGACTTCTTTCAGCTTTTGTACGACGAAGACCTCTCCCCTTCACTTTCCATGGTAGATGCATATTTAAAGAAGTCACAACTTTTGAAACTGGATGTTGACTCCTGTGTATCATTAAATGCAGTTATCACGAAGGAGGAGGTCCTGCAAGTAATTAAGAGCTTGAAAAGAGGAAAAGCGGCTGGGTCTGATGCATTTACAAATGAGATCTACCTAGTTTTGAAGGAATCGCTGGCCCCTAAATTAGCAGACCTATTTAATTCAATTTACCTAGAGGGTTTGCAGATCCCAAAAACTTGGAATGAAGCAACCATCACTCTGATCTTAAAACCTGGGAAAGACCCTTTAAAATGCGGGTCATACAGGCCCATATCACTCCTTAATAATAATTATAATATATTTACTATGGCACAAAGGCTTGGGTCTCTCTCTAACAATTTAATCCACCAAGACCAGAAGGGTTTCATGAGGGGGAGACAGCTATGTGATCTAACTCACCAACTTATTGGAGCCATCGACATCGCAGCCCAGGAAAAAGTCCCCCTCGCGGTTTTTACATTTGACGCAGCTATAGCGCTCGACCGCGTAAACTGGTTATACCTACAGAAGATTATCCATCACTTTAACTTAGGGGGGAATTTCTCAAGTGTCATTGCGAATATATACTCAGCCCTGGTGGGGAAAATACTTGTAAATGGTAGAGTATCAAAGGGCTTTCAGATCAGAAGAGGCACCAGGCAGGGTTGCCCACTCTCCCCACATCTCTTTAACCTGTACATAGAACCTTTAGCCAACATGATAATGTCCTCTGAAGAAATTACACCCTTCAGTTTTAATGGTTGCGCCCTGAAAGTGGCGTTATATGCCGATGACTTAATGATCTATACGAGTAGCCTGAATGAATCCCTTGCTAGCATAAATTGCTTATTATCGGATTTTGGGGGAATTTCCGGCTACCAAATTAACCACCAAAAAACTGAGGTTATGCATTGGAACATAGCGACGCCCCTGATAGAATCTAAAAATAAAATCAAATATTTGGGGATCGAAGTCCCAAGAAATATCGAAGAAATTGCTCAAGTCAATTTCGACCTCAAAACTAAAGAAACAAGGAAATTGTTAAAATTATGGGCCTGTCTATATCTCACTTTCATGGGGAGATCAAACGTCATCAAAATGAGCATTTTACCAAAGTTCACATTTATATTCAATGCAATTCCTTTGGAGTTCAACTTAGTGGGTATAAGAAAGATACAGAGTGAAATCAATAGTTTTATTTGGGCATCTAAAGGGGTTAGAATAGCATAGAGAAAGCTCTGCCAAAAGAAAAGCCGGGGGGATCGCCTGCCCAGACTTAGCCATGTATTATAAAGCCTTTCATTTAAAAAATATTAGGATTCTTTATTGTCCCCATGAGTCCTATCCTGCCTACTGGAAAGCTGTAACCGACCAAGATCAATGCCTTTATAAGTTCGGCCACCCCAAATACTTCAAAAAGATCAGATTGAAGGTACTAAGATCAGCATATAAAACTTGGTCCAAGATAAGGAAAATATGGAAGTTTTCATATAATAGCCCTCTGGCTTCAATATGGAATCCGCCGGGCACACCAGATTGTCTGAAAGACGCCCTAGCAAGTCCTCTCAAAAAAGCAGGAATTGAGAAGTGGGGGGACCTTCTTGAAAATGGGAACCTTAAGTGTTGGGACGTTTTAATGGAAAGAACTAATAATGAAATATCAAGATTTAAATACTATCAGATGGCCAGTTGGGCTAAAGGACAAGTTACACTACCGGACCCTTGCAGGAAGCTAGAGGAAGATCTACAGAAAAACCCAATTTGAAAAGAAGTCTTGATGTGGTATTGGCACCTCATCGAGGGAAACGAGGGCGATTTTGACATACCTGATGCCGTTTGGAAGAAAACCTTTCCGGGTCAAGACTTGCAACACTCTTGGCAAGTATCCTGCACTTTTTTATGGCACATTATTGTTTCTGCACCTCTTAGGAGAAATCAACTTTTTACTTTGCACAGGTCGTATTGGACACCCGAAAAATTGTCAAAGATGAATACACAGGTGATGAAAAAATGTCTCAAATGCGGCGAGTTAAGTCTAACCACATACATATGTTCTACACATGCGTTTACCTTGAAAATTATTGGCACGCAGTTGGTAAGATTGTTGATAAAGTCTTATATACCAACGTCGAGGTAAGCTCTTTTGCTATCATATTTGGCATTTTAGACATTGTTGATTCTAGTATTAATTTAAGTAAAAATTAGAACCATTTCTTATTTATTTCTACGTTACTAGCCAGGCGTGAGGTGTGTAAAAATTGGATTCTTCCATCACCTCCCAAAGTAGACGATTGGGTTCGAGCAGTGAACAAGTTTAGAAATTTGGACGAACTAAGAAGTAACACCAAACGCATGAAATACTGGGAACTTTGGGATAGGGCTAAGTGGTAGGGTAGGAAAGGGACGTCCAATGATTTAAAACAACACGAGCAAGCAAGTTCTCGAGTTTCCATATGGCGGTACACTGTTGTTTCAAACTCAATGGAATTTGCTGGCTCTTATGACATGGCTTCACCTTGTCTCTCTCTGGGCGCTTCTCCGTGCACGATTAAGAGGTGATCCTGTTGCCATATTTACAAAGACCGTATAAAGGAGGACAAAAAAAAAAACATCATATCATACACTGACGACACCCAGCTGATCTTCTCCTTCACCAAGGACCCAGCCACCGCCAAATCCAACCTTCACGAGGGACTGAAGGCCGTCGCAGAGTAGATGAAGACCAGCTGTCTGAAACTGAACTCTGACAAAACAGAGGTCCTCATCCTCGACTCCACCCCGTGCGCATGGGACGACTCCTAGTGGCCGACCACGCTGGGAGCTGCCCCGACACCCATCAACCACGCACGCAACCTGGGGTTCATGCTGGACTCAACGCTCTCTATGACCCAGCAAGTCAATGCTGTTTACTCCTCCTGCTTCAACACCCTCCACATGCTCCGCAAGATCTACAGATGGATCCCCACTGAAACCAGAATGGCGGTCACCCAAGCCCTTGCCAGCGGAAGGCTGGACTACGGCAACGCCCTCTACGCGGGAACCACAGTCAAACTCCAGAAACGACTCTAACGCATACAAAACGCCTCCACACGCCTCATCCTCGGAATCCCTCGCCACAGCCACATCACCGTCCACCTGAGAAACCTGCACTGGCTCCCGGTCAACAAGAGGATCACCTTCAAGCTCCTCACCCACGCTCACAAAGCTCTCCACAATGCCAGACCAGCCTACCTCAACGAACGACTCTCCTTCTACACCCCGAACCGCCAGCTTCGCTCCACTGACCTCGCCCTTGCCACCGTCCCACACATCCGCTGAACGACCACCGGCAGCAGGTCATTCTCCCACCTCACCACTAAGACATGTAACACCCTCCCCATCCACCTGCGACAGACCCAGGACCTGCTGACCTGCAGGAGACTTCTCAAAACCTGGCTGTTCAATCAGTAACTGCGCCATTCCCCACCTCTAGCGCCTTGAGACCCTCACGGGTGAGTAGCGCGCTCTACAAATGTTTTGATTGATTGATATATTTGTATGTATATGCTCAATTCTCAATGTCCCACTGACGGTGATATTGAGACCTCTGCGCCTATCAGAGCAAGGCTTACAAGGCTGGCGTCAGTGTCATAGCTACGAATAGGATGCAGCTCAGTATGCACAGCCCATTTTTCTGGTGCCCAATTGACTCACCACGAACAGGACTAAGAACTACACTTATCGCAGGGCTGTGTTTGCAAAGGTAACATAGCCAACAGACATCTGGGTTATATAGTATATAGATATATAGCTATATAGGTATATAGGTATATTGGGTATACGCCCATCAACATGGCACAAACATGTATGTAATTAAAATGACTGTAGTATATGCGTGTGACATGATCGCTGAGATAAAGTCAAAGTGTTATTACTGAAGACCCACCACACTGATCAAGAACAAGCAATATATTCTCTGAAGTTGATGGAATCCATAGTTGTATTTATTTAGTTCACAATATCCTAAAAGCAGGAGTGGCATGAATGCAACTGGGAAGTCCATGCTCACATACGCCGCTTATAATCTATTCGAGTCAGCCCAGAATGATTTTCTGGAAGATGAATTGCACCATTGTTGGAGTTCACCTTATATGCTCTGACTGAGAGTACTGGAGCCGCCGCGCTCTCTCCGTCTAGACATCTCAAGTGTAGGTGAAATACGAAGTGTCTGACGACAGAGATGTTTAAGTTGTAAAGCAGGGTACTGAAAGGGTGGGCTTCAACTTCAGAAGGCCGTTTTGAAGCAGCCTCTAAGGAAGCATTTTGCTGTTTTTGTTGCAAATATGTCTGCTTTCAAAGAAGATGCAGGCCGTGAAGTCAGTGGTAGTGTGACAACAAAAACTTAGAGTGCTGCAAGATTATCAAATGTACACAAATGTACTTTGTAAAGGTAGACTATAAACACATCCAAAGGAATAACTGGACTTCGTGTATTTTTCAAAAAAGAAACGTTAATATGAAAAAACGTAGTGCCTGTTTACGAGTGCGGCGGTCATAAGACCATATTACGAGTTCCTGCACCGCTAGCCATTTCATGGCGGGAGCCCCACCATAAAAAGGCTGGTGGTGCAGTAAAAAAGGGGGTCCTATAGGGCCCCCATGCCCCCTTGCCATGCGGATACATTCAGGGGGCCACAACATGTGCCCCCCGTCTGTATTCCCCCAAAGTTCCAGCACGGCATGGACGGTGACGTCCATGCCATGCTGGAACTTTTTTTGCCGTTCCCATTGCCGTGCCTGTTTTCCAGGCACCACCTTGGGAAAGGCAAAGGACCTTACACAAGTTCAACTCAGAATAAGGCGGGTGGTCCTTGCGTGGCTTTGGCGGTGCTGTGACAGCGGAGAGCCGGCGCAGCACCGCTAATGTCGTAATTAGGACCTTAGAATGTAACCCTTAGGAAACTTAAACTTACAAAGCTGCTGACTGCCATGTGAGTGAGTCCCAATACCTTTTGTGATAATCGAATGATACACTGGTCTTTATACAAATCTAAAAAAAACTAAAGAACCATACATTTCAATTTATGTTTTCGGGGATGTGTCTTTATGTATCTTTTTAAAAGTTCACTAGAAGCTGTAATGCTGGTTGGTGACTTTACATACTGCTCTACCCTACTTAAAATCAAAAGTCAGAAGGGCGTATTTGCAGTTTGGCAGATAGAAACATCCACCAATTTTTCGTGGATGCTCACATTTGCCAAACTCAACATAACCCCCAGACTTCTTAGAGGCGTTCAGTTGATCAAATAGCTGCGACCCTGAGACCACCATGAACCACAAGCAGAGTCGGATGCCACAAATATATTTACAAGAGTGCTTTATCTCTCTTTTTGGGAGAATCTGTTGTGTATTCTGACATGAAAGAGGGTGAGTGTATGTGAATGAATTGGGGAGGGGGGGGGGGTCCCCAAAATAGGGAATCTCACAAAACGATGGCTACTAAAGATTTTCCACTGAACCATCAATCACTGTTGAATACGGATGGTTATTTCTTCAAGAGATGCACTTGTTTTTGTGAGTGAATCCCAATTGACACTCTGGGGCAGATTTATGACGGCTGGTGCATCTCTGCTAATCAGCAGAGATGCGCCAGAAGAGTTGCGACACATCTGCCCACCCGTGCGCCACCATTGATGCGCCGCATTTACAATGCAGCGCACCGTGGCACTCGGATGGGCAGATGCGTGACGCATCTCCTGCCGGAAAGGCGGCGCATTGCTGGAGTTGCGTCGCAAGCGCGACGCAGCTCCAGCAAGGCTCGGGGTGCCCTATCCCTTACATGCTACGTCAATCCTTACGCCTGCTTCAAGCAGGCGCAGGGTTTTGACGCAGCATGGCCTTAAAATCTTGTAGATTTCACTCAGCCACTTTTAGTAGGCGTTACTGCGCCGGAACGCCCCCCCCCTGCTCCAGAATGCCTACATGTGGCGCAGGGCTTTACAACGTGACGCATCTGCCAGATGCGTCACGTTGTAAATACCCCGCAGCATGGCGCAGGATTTGCGCCGCCGCTGGGTCACAAAAGTGACGCAACGGCGGCGTAAATGAGGCGCAAGGGGCTCATAAATCTGCCCCGTAATTTTTATGATTTGAAAGTGAAACTGAATTTCCTTTTCATGCTTTGACAGGATTGTTTTGGGTTTGTATTCGTTCCAGGCATGTGGGATGGGTAGTTGTCCTCGAAAGCTAGACCATCAGGACAGCGCCGCTCAGTCGCGGCCTTTGAGAGGAGTGGATAGTCTACTCACTCTCCACTGAAACAGAAGGACCGAGAATTTTCAGGACAACACTCGCCTATCATCAATTGAGTTTTTGCCTTGCTGATTTCAAGTATGGCTTCTTTTTTCATGGTTGAATGACTGGCATTTTGCTAAACAGGGATTTAGAAAACCTTATCACAATGGACAAGAGCAGACATCCAATGATATGGCCATTGTGCCTTGTCACTGTAGAAGGACGAGGAGGAAGCAGGGATGATCAAACATAATCACAAAGATAGCGCGTATGTATTGGAGAAGTATTAATCGAAACCAATCAATTACGTTTTGATAAATATAAGCACAATTAGACTCTCATTCTGAGTGACCCACAATTTGCACATGACTGTGGCTTAGTCTATAAATTGCATAAATACTAAAAAAGAAAGAGTTGAGTATTTGTTGGGTACACAATTTACACTCTTTTTGCTGATTTACTCATCTCTGAATAGGTGATACTATGCTAATAGCCCGTGCTTTTGCTACACCAAGGTTCAGATGCTCAGGTTCTGCCAAGTTTTATCTGGAGAAAACCATGAGGATAAAAACACCCATGGTGCACTTGGGGTGTAATCTCGAGTCATATGCAAATAGGGGTTTGATCTCAAACAGGCATTAGCACTGCACCAGGAATTAGATATTTACGCAGCTGTTTGGTAAGCAAAGGGAAATACAGATTAATCAAAATCAATGCCTTTCAAAAACCCACGTTTACATTTATTTTGGTATTAGTTTTCACTTCAATTACGACTTCTATAGCGCCATCATTTAGGAAAATGAAACAAAAAGGATAAAGAGTTCTTCAACATTATGAACACTGAATTGTAAGTGTTAATTCTAAAATGTAAGAGCCCATGATTTTTAGAACACTTCTACTACTAATTAAAATCCAATTTCTCACCGCTCCACTGCCTACTTTTCAGGATCTGCTGCTGAACTCTCACTGAAGAGGCTGAGCCATAAGAGAGGCAGGAAATACCAGGAATTACAAGGATCCTCCAATGTGGGCTAATCTGAAACAGAGCACTGAAGGATATGCAAAGCAGTGCAAGGCCTAAGCCGAAAGTATCAGCAGCTTAGAAGAGGAGAATTATATTCAGATCTGTCAAATATTGCACAACACTGCCAACCAGCACACCACTTAATCTCCAGAAATGTTCACAGAAATTGTATGAGAACATAATTTTTTTGCTCATTGGTGGTGGACTTGCGCGTTTTTTGCCAAATATTCCTTAAACTTTTTGCTTTCCCCCTAGACCGTTTTTCTGACATGGTGTTGCCAACTTAGATGCTTTGGGCACTTTGCCACTGCTGATCAGTGTCAAAGTGCAAGTGCTCCCTGTGTAAAGTGTAATGGTAATTGGTTGTCCATGATTGGTATATTTGCTTTTCTAGTAAAGTCCATAGTGAAGTGCACTATGTGTGCCAGGGCTGGTAATGCAAATGCTACTAGTGGGCCTGCAGCACTAATTGTGCCACCCACACAAGTAGCCTTAAAGAGAGAACTCAGGACTGCCACTGCAGTGCCTGTGCGCAGTTTGTTAAACTGCGATGTTGTCCTGACAAGTGCACCCACTTGCCAGGCCTTACCCTTTCCTTTCTATGCACATCAGCCACCCCTATGGTAGGCCCAAGGTACCCCTTGGGCAGGGTGCAGTGTATGTTAAAGGAGGACAGGTACTGAGGTGTGTACCATGTCCTGACAGTGAAATACTTTCCATTTCGTTTTTCACTGTTGAAAGGCCATCTTGCCCATAGGACAGAATGGGGGAGGCTGTGTAATATGTTTCCTGCCTATCTTCCCAAAGGCTTAAGATGGAGAGGTGAAGTTTAGTATGTCTAAACTCACAATTCAATAATGCATCTTTTTGTGAAGTTGGTTTTTGCATTGTGTGTTTAGAAACCACTCTTTTAAAAGTGGCTGGGTTTTTGTGCTCTGACATTTCTGTGTGTCTCTGCCTGGTTGTGGATTGACTGGATCTGAATGTGATAGGATCTGGGGAATGTCTTGACACAGGGGAGGAGGTAAGACAGCAACAGGCTGACCTGCATCTGGAGTGTAGGGGGGAGGAGTAGCCCCTGGAGGTGAAGAGGCCTGGGCTGCCACCATAAAACAATGGCTCCGTCTCCTGCTGAGTGATTAAGGATCCAGACCCCCACTATCAAAGGAATACGGCGTCACTGGCAAGGAGAAACCCAGAACTGGTTTAGACAGGGGTCAGTGCCCCCGTGAACACAAAGAATTCAAAGACTTTGAGGGGTATAACTATGACAGCTGAAACCCCTGAACGTCTGATTGCTCAAGACTGAAAGGGATTGAAACTACTTCGTGGTCAAGAGGAGCCTCTGCCAAGGAAGAAACAGATGAAGAGACTGAAGGAAAGGACTTACCCTTGCTGTGTGTTCTGGGGTGGGGCTGCAGTTTGCTGCTTTAACCAAAGAGAGGCTAAAGGGACTTTGCTGTGTGCTGTGTCCCCCTGCTTGAAAGGACTTTGTGTGCTGTGTCCTGAAGTAACTTAACCCCAAGGGCCCGAGGTGAGCTCGCTCCCTGTTGTGGAAACTCAGGAACACAAAAGTTTCCAGAAGTGTCTCAGCACCGCTGTGTGCGTGTGCTTTGTGCAGCCTGAGACCTTCGTAAGCCGTGCCCTGTGATCATGGGCAGCTGGAGTCCAAGCGAGTCTCAGCGACACTGCGTGAGTGTGCTTTTTGCAGCCTGAGCCCTTTGTGAGGATTGTCCTGTGATCGTGTGCACCTGAAGTCCAAGTGAGTCTCAGCAACACTGTGTGCGTGTGCTTTGTTCAGCCTGAAACCTTCGTGAGGATTTTCCTGTGACCATGCACACCAGAAGTCCAAGAGTGTCTCAGCGATGCTGTGTGCGTGTGCTTTTTGCAGCCTGAGACCCTCGGAAGAATTGCCCTGTGATCATGGGCACCAGAAGTTCAAGTGTCTCAGCGATGCTGTGTGCGTGTGCTTTGTGCAGCCTGAGACCCTCGAAACAAGAGTCCAAGTGAGTCTCAGCGACGCTGTGTGTGTGTGCTTCATGCAGCCTGAGACCTTCATGAGGATTGTCCTGTGATTGTATGCACCCGGAGTCCAAGTGAGTCTCAGCGACGCTGTGTGCGTGTGCTTCGGGCAGCCTGAGACCTTAATGAGGATTGCCCTGTGATCGTGTGCACCCGGAACTCAAGTGAGTCTCAGCAACACTGCGTGCATGTGCTTCGTGCAGACTGAGACCTTCGTGAGGATTGGCCTGTGACCTTGCACACCCGAGACTCAAGGGAGTCTCAGCGGCGCTGTGTGCGTGTGCCCTATTACAGCCTGAGATCTTTGTTATCGTCATCGGCCCGGAATCAACCAAGTCCCATCGGAGGGCCAAGTCGCGAGAGGCAGAGAGGAGAGCGAAGCCGCACCTCCCAGGTAACGTATGTCGGTGCCGGGGGTGGGGTGCGGGCTCGGCGAGAGACGCCCTCGGCCTCACCCCTTCTTGCAGTGCGAGCCTCTGTTCCCGCTCGTATCTCGACCCGTACGTGCCAAGGAGTAGCATTACCGGGCCAGAGTGAGGAGCTGCACTGTGGTTTACACCAGACCCGTGTTGGGGGCATATGTTGACGGAAACTGCCCGCAAATCAGTACGAGGGGTGAAGAGACCGTCTGGAGCACTGTGATTGGTGCTGGAGAGTATTACGCATTGCATTAATTTAGCATTACAAACTACTTGATTGTTGCATTACGCATTGCATTAGTTTGCAGAACGAACTACCTGATTGTTGCATTACGCATTGCATTATTTCTGCATAACAAACTGCCTGATTGTTGTACTACGCATTGCATTAGTTTGCAGAACTAAGTACCTGATTGTTGCATTACGCTTTGCATTCATTCTGCATAACAAACTGCCCCATTGTTGTACTATGCATTGCATTAGTGTACAGAACGAACTACCTGATTGTTGCATTACGCATTGCATTATTTCTGCCAAACGAACTGCCTGATTGTTGCATGACGCATTGCATCAGTTTGCATAACGAACTGCATTATTTTTACATTGTAAAGTGCCTGATTCTTGCATTAAAAACTGCATAGCATTGCATTAGGACTGCATAGGATCACCTAGAATTGCTCATTAATATCGCCAGAACTTACAAGAGCTGGCTGGCCTAACAACCGGTCAGGAGGTATATTACAAATACGCATATATTGGATTTTTATCGTGTGATCTCGCAGTATATCTTTTTACATAAACTTATACTTGTTTTTATATGAAACTCGTGTGGAGTCCTTTTGTGGTGTCACCATTGGGTCATTGGGAGCATGGTTGCAAATACTTTACACATTTGCCTTGAAGATATGCCTGGCTGCTCGTGCCAAGCTACCAAGGGGGTGAGCAGGGGTTATCTGAGAAGGTATCCTTCAACTTAGAGGCGAGGGGTCCCTACTTGGCCTAAGGTACCTACCTCAGCCAACTAGGGATCCCGGTTCTAACAACTGCTTAATTCATTAACCTGGTTTAGAATGAAAGCTGAATTTTCCATGGCCCACAATTTCTTAAAAACCATTACTTTGTCACTACATTAGTTGAATGGGGTCTGAAATCTAGATTAAATGGCCCCATGGTCTGTCAGACAAAAGACCCAAGCCTAAAATGAGGGCAAGGGCATAATATGAAGACGCGATTATCATTTAGCTGTCCAGTGGTCGTTATCATGCATTATTGCATTGGCCTATCCTGAATTGTTTTTTAAAAGATTGCTTTGCTTGTTGGGGACTTCAGTAATCAGAGAATATTCACATATAATTTGTGAGGCTATTTGTCTTTGAATATTGTTTTTGCTGTGGTGTAGATGCTGTGCAGCACGGTTGACAGATAAACAAAAACCACTATGACGCAGCTAATGTTGACTGTGTAGTATCAGTTTTTTTTATTTCAGCCATCCTTAGGGCACAAGTTGTGGGTGTACACAGGTGTACGGAGTCCTGCCACAATTTCTAGAGCGTGGACTGTGTTCCGCAAAGAGGCTTTAAGGTGTCACCACCTTGTGCCTCAGCACTGCAGCCCAGCCGCTTGCAGTTACAAACACTGTCGGCCTGATTACAAGTTTGGAGGATGGGATATTCCTACACAAACATGACAGATATCCTGTCCGCCATATTACAAGTTCCATAGGATACAATGGAATTGTAATACGGCGGATGGGCTATCCATCACGATAGTAATGGAGTAACCCTGTCTTCCAGACTCGTACTCAGGCCCCGCCTGTTTCCAAACCCTCTTTCCAGTGGTCTAACAAAACTTGAGGGGGCCCCCCTGCAAAGTACATGGAGGGGTTCCCATCCCTGGCCCTCCATCTACCACTTTTGTTGTGGGGCCCCCAGGAGCTCAGGCCCTCCCGCAACTCGTTATGTTATGCCACTGCCTCTTTCCTACTGGACCATTAAAGATAATGGGGTAACCCTTTGTCCCTCAGAAACTGGGTATTGGTACTCTAATCAACAATTGGTTCTGTTGGGTGATACAATTGCTGTGTTCTGTGTAATCAAATGCAAAAGCAACCAGATATCCTAAATCAACTTTTCAATAAATGAAATTTTAAGACAACATATGTTTGATAAGAAAAGACCAGAAAAGGACATGAGTTGTGAGAAGTATTTTTAGTATTTTCTTATTTACAAGAGAATTAAATATGGCTGTTCCAGGCACAATTAAATCGTGGCAAAACAAAGAAGGTCCTGAGGAAGACCCGCCTTGACGCTTGACAATCTTTCCTACTGGAAGCATCCTCTTTATTTGAAAAGGAGGCTCCATAGGAGGTTATCTTTGAATCTCTTACTTGAGAAGTTACAGAGAACATCGCACCATTATCCCTTCCATTGCCAGATGAACTGCAAATGTGCAGTGTTTTGTGCTTTGAAGCTGGCACAGAACACCAGCACAAAACAAACATGCCTTGACACCAAGTTTTACTGTTAAAAGCACACCCAGCAATTCTGTTTGTTCTCCAAGCACAGTTTAAAGAAGTAACATGTTCCATACATCTGTTTAAAAATAGTGTACTCTTTAGTCATTTCTTATGTCAATTACTTGTTGAAGTGTGGCAAACAAGGGGTGGGTGTTACTTGCATAATTCCATGTAGAGTAATCACACTGAATTACCTAAGAATTCTACGAGATTAGGCTTGAATTATGTGAGAAGAATCATTCTGCGTTTAGTGCTATTTCTTACCTCAAAAATGTCTCCCCATCCTCTAGCAATGGTGACATGGATGACTTGATGTACCTTAATAATTTGTACTGTCTTTTATTTATTTTGTTGTTTGAAAAAGTAACCAATAAAATTCTTGGAATGTAAAAAATGTCTCCCCATCCAAAATGGATTTAAGGATGCATTTTGGGCTAAACAATAGTGCTAAATGCAACACACGATGATTAGCAAGCTTGAGCAGCCACTTGGGCTTGCTAAACGTGCTTTTGGGGTAGGATTTGTCCCCAACTTACCAGCGGCATTTAGCAGTACTTTCTTAGAGCAGAAGGCACCCTCGCATCCAAAATGGACGTGGGGATGCACTTTGCACTAAGGATTAGCGCAAACTGCAACAGCACAGGAATAGGATGATTTTCTTAATGCAAAATGCACCCCAACAGCTGGAAAATGGACAATAGGATGCATTTTGCAATAAGAAACTAAATACAGCAGAACACGAATAGTGAGTATGAGCAGCTGCTCGTGTTTGTTAAATGTGCTCACACAGTAAAAGTTTCCCCCAAATTACTCTTAATTACGTGAGGAGTAATCATATAATTATTGGTAATTCCACATTAAAAAGTTAATTCCACCAAGGCCTATGGAAAACCTACCTCTAATCACATCTCTGAGTGTTTCAGTTAACTTTGTTTTTTTATATTACAACAGTATGTCATTACTTATTGTGATGTCACTTTCTGTGATGTCATTCTAAATTAAATATGCAAAAAAGCCTTTTAGTATTTTTGTTAGTACATCTGCCCTGGCCATACTGCGCTGTAGCTGACCTGCTGTACATCATGGCTCAAAAAAATCATTTATAATGCCAATGGATCTCACAGAGGAGCGATTCATTGGCATTGCCAATACTTGTTTAATTGTGGTCATCCTTTTTGCCAAGTCAGCAGTACCATTAACATATAATGGCATCTGATGCCTTCCCTTACTCCACTAGCTCACCTGGCATGACAAACAGAACAATCTGACATTTAAATAGTTAACAAAACAAGAGGGCTTGGAGCCCCAAAAGAGACTGCTCCTCAGTTTACAGTGCTTCAAGGAGACAGGCAATGTGTAGCATGGCTACAGAGACATCAGACCTCCCAACTCACACAGTGCCACTGTGTGTCACATGATTTCGGCTACCTTCACACGGTCCCCCATTGAGGAGCCAACATCACATGGTGGCAGGGAAAATGAGCTGAAAACCATGTAAACAGTGGATTACCAGCTCGTTTTCAGAGGCAGTAACCAGCCAATGTCCGTAAAAGGTGTGAAGACACCCCAGGACATCAATGGCAGCCTTGATGACCCTCTGTTTTGGTTTTCTTTTTAGGGGGAGTAGGTGGGGGCCTTGGTGAGGGTCAGAGTGCCTCTTTGCTCTTGGCAACAGGGGCCACTTCCTCCTCACACGGTGAAAATATGTTGTAAATTGGCAAGTATGAGACATGCAGCAGCAGCTCCTCTGCTATGGCGGAGGAGCGTTGCTCCATTGCCAGCAGCCAAAAAATGAAAAATAAAACAATAATATACGCTTGTTTATTATCGTTTTATTTTGCTGTCGAAGCTAGGGCTTGGGGGCGGAGCCAGAGACAGCAGGCTGGTTGAAGAGTGTTTTGAACTGTAATTAGTGCGCATGATGGTTTGTCCCGATGTCTCAGGATGGCCAAACCGTCATGCGCCTGAAGCTCTCTCCAAACTCCAGCTGCGTTGCTGTGTTGGAGAGAGCAGGCGTAGGCTCCCAGTCTAAATGGGAGCACAAATCCACGGCGTTCAGGTCAATCCTGATGTTGCTTTCATGGAGCAGCAGGATTGGCCGCAGAGGATTCTAGGAGCCTGTGTCTTCAGTGCACAGAGCCAGATCAGATTGTCGAGCCAGATCGGAGCGTGGATGCAGGTAAGTCATTTATTTATTTATTTTATTTTATCTGTTCCGGTAACCCCCTCCCCCGTCACTTTGCCTTCCTGTTTCCTTCAAAACTGGGCAGGTCACCCCTCTGCTTAAAAAACCCACCGCTGATGCGAATGACCTCAACAACTACTGTCCCATCACTAACCTACCCTTTCTTGCGAAAATCACAGAAAAATGTGTAGCGAAACAACTCTCTCGCCATATCAAGGACAATGATCTTCTCAACAATTGCCAGTCCGGCTTCATTCAAAACTTCAGCACTGAAACAGCCCTGCTGCTAGTGATTGATGACGCGCTGCTGATACTCGATTCAGGGGAGTCTTGTCTTCTAATTCTTCTTGACCTTTCTGCAGCCTTTGACACTGTCAATCACAACACTCTCCTTAACACTCTTCAACAGAGAATGGGCATGGAGGGCACTGTGCTTAAATGGTTTGCTTCCTTCCTCTCTGATAGATCCCAAATGATCAAAATAGCGAACAGTCTTTCAAGGTGTTCCTCAAGGCTCTATACTTGCACCCACACTGTTCAATCTATATTTAGAACCGTTGGGAAATCTCCTGAGTAAATCCGGGATCCACTATCATCTATATGCGGACGACACTCAAATCTACCTTAAGGTGGCCTCCACTCACGATCTCTCCTTCCTAAGCTCTACTCTCGACTCCATTCAAAACTGGATGTTAACTCATCAACTGATACTGAATCCCTCCAAAACTGAATTCCTCCTCCTCTCCTCCTCACTTTCTCCTCCCCCAGTGCAATCATGGATAGATCAGATTAATCTACTGAACAATAAACCCATCATTGTCGAGAGCGCAAAATCCCTTGGTGTCATACTCGACAAAAAACTCAATCTACTCTCCCACATCAATTCCATTGCAAAGTCTGCTCGATACCAACTGTGCCTTCTTTGGGGGATTCGTCGCTTCTTCCCGGAGCCTGACCTTAAAACCCTGGTCCAATCGCTGGTTCTCTCCCGATTGGACTACTGCAATTCTCTTCTTACTGGCCTCCCCAAATCCCACCTGTCCCCCTTGAAGTCTGTTCTCCATTCAGCAGCTCGTTTCAGTTTCATATATGGGGCCAAAAGAAGCGACCACATCACACCCATTTTATCCACCCTCCGTTGGCTTCCCATAGAGGCAAGATCTATCTACAAGACTGCCTGTATCACCCACAAAGCCTTGCACTCCTCCTCCCCTCGCTACCTGGCGAATAAACTGAAACTCTCTGGAGGCTCCAGACCATCACGTAATGCAGAAAATTTACTGCTTGAACCTCCCACTTTCAAGAAGGAAAGATAGATGGCCCAATCCTTTTCAGGCAACGCGGTGAGAATCTGGAACTCACTTCCGCCTCAGCTCCGGACCACCACCTCTTCCCAGGCCTTCAAAACTGACCTCAAAGCTCTCCTCCTTCAAAGACACTTCCAAATTTAATTCACGCCCTCTATTTTCTGAAGGAAGTCCATCCATTATAGGAATTTCTGTTCTCCATGCCTATAGAAGTGCCTTCCCAGTGTGTTTTTGTGTTTTGAGTGTCTGCCACTTAGTGCAGTATTAGACCTCTACTTGTACTTTGTACTCTTTTGTAACATGCACACGTCACCCTTCCTTTTGTAATGTATCGTTTGCTACCTCTTGTATTTTGTTTGCTTTTGATACACGCACAACAGCCACCACTGCCTCATGTAACGTAACTTTTGTTTTAGTGTTTTGAGTGTCTGCCATTTATTGCAATTTTTTTACCTCTACGTGTACTTTGTATGCTCTTGTAACCTGCACACGTCACTTTTTCCTTTTGTAACGTATCGTTTGCTACCTCTTGTATTTTGTTTGCTCTTGATACTTGCACAATTGTCACTATTGCCTCATGTAACGTAACGTTTGATTGTGTAACTTGCTCACTTGTAATTTGTCTCCTTATGTATCATTACTGTTCCTATTGTGAAGCGCTCTGACACCTTCGGGTAAAGTCCGCGCTATATAAAAACGCATTAAATAAATAAATAAAATACCGGTCGCTACTGGAGACAACTCATAATCTGGGAGGGCTGTTTTCCATTGTGTCCCCTCTACTCTAAAATATGGGGCGGATATATCCCCTCTGACGTTCCTCAGCACCCCACTGTTCCCCCACCCACACTGCTGCTGCCTCCAGGCTTGTGACAGCAGCTGCAAGTCTGTAACCCGGACCTTTTTAATAAGTTTACAGGTCAGTGTGGATTAATGTCAATGTCAGGTCAGACTGTGAGTGTTCTCAAAGCATGAATTCAGTGTCAGCCAAAGGGTAGCGGTTGAAAGAGCTGGGTCGCTGATCTAGTTCACGTCAGACGCACATGGAAGCACTGACAGGGAGCGTCTCCGCGCTACTTAAACGTCGTGACATCAGTAAGCTCTTGACAAACGGCACAGGAGGAGAGAAAGGAAAAAATAAGCAACACGCCAACTTCAGGCAGAAATACCAGGCAGCTTTCTCAAAATGCTTCCCCCACTGTGAAATTAGGAATGCTCTTTCAAAATGCATTGCTACGCAGTACGTTCCTCCTCCTGAAAGCGTTGGTGAACATTCCTCGGTTGCACAGCACAAAGGCCAAGCCTACGATAAATCATATCTTCACTTTTGCAGCAAGTATTTTTTTCGCAGGATGAAAACATTAATGAAGAAAGTCAAACCAGCAAAATAGATGTTTCTAAAGCCCTGTGCCAACCAGCAGGCACCCAGGACAGTTCCTATATCTACAAAAGCTGCTTATGTAGATGTATTCTCTCTCTTTCTGCCTCAAACAGCAAGCAAATGACACAACAAAAACACACACAAAACAAGCATTGGCATAGCCAATAGGTCTCGCCTTTTGGACCTTATAAGTGTTAGACCATGCAGCATATTATGCTGGGTGCTGTGCCGTCAGGGATTAAAGAGTTGGCATTAGCAAACTTGCATATTTTATCATTTATTTACAGTTTAATTGTCTTTAAACTTTTAAAGACAATAACAAATATTGGCATTTAACTGTCTGTTGTACAAATACCAAAAAAGCACCAAGAACAAAAAAAAGGGAAGTTTACACACACAAGTCTCCTTTTGAAGTCAGAGAATGACTAGCTGTAAGACTGGCTGCCCTACGGTACTAGGAAACAAAATCACATCACACCTCAATTAACTGTCCTCGAATGACAGCCTCAAGAAGACTCCGCAAATTAACCTGTGTTATCTTAAGTGATACATGCTGGATTGCCGAAATGCCTCGCTCACAAACTGCACAATTTGTACACCATAAGTCTGGAAAATCTTGCTTTCAAATACACATTGGCAAAGCCAATAGGTGTCGCCTAGCGACAGCTATTGGCTTTGACAATGTCTATTCGCCATGTTTGTAGGCACACACTGGCAGAGAAAAAAATCTAATTAGAAGGATGCTTGCTGAGCACCTTTTGTTTTAGACACGCACCTGGTATTTTAAAGTTCAAGTTTTCGATGGTGCCCCGCCGACAGGTTCGTTTGATTTAATTGTAAATTCGGTTTTCTCACAAGAATAGTACCAAAGCAGAGAGCTTCTTCAACGTCTGTAATCATCCGTGTGTTGAAGTTTGGGCTTTTTTGTAAATGCAAAACAGAAATGGCCCCTCAGTGACGCAACAGGAATGAAAAATCTTGATATATACAAGTCATTATACAGTGGAACATGGCCTATAGCATGAGCAGACATTGCAAGGAATCAGCCCTTTGAGGCTCAGGGCTTGAAAGGAGGATCTGAACAAGGTGCACAGGCTCTTTGAAGACACACACATATATGGCCAGGGTACCTCTCCGAGGAGTGAAGACTGGTAAAGCTATACGCACCTCCATGTACGAACCTGCACAGGATTATGGGAGCAATGCTGTGGCCATGATTTTAGGCAGCAGGACATTAAAATCGTGATATTCTGAAAGTAAACCCGCTCTTCTTGTAAAACAGCGTTCTTTGGTGAAAAGACAGGGGGGCATATTATCAAGACACGGCGTTAAAATGATCGCCGCTTTAGCGGCAGAAAACTGCCGCTAAAGCGGCGATAATGGGCTTGATAATATGCCCTTGAGAATTCCCATAGAAGCCCATGATCTGGCGTCAACATGCGCAAAAACAACAGTTGATGGACAGAATGCAGAACAATGTCATACATTCACCCCAGTACAGAGATCTGGGCCTAAATCCATGGTTTTTTTGCTCACCATACCATTCCAGTTTGAACCCAGCCATTTGCAAATCAGTCTTGACCCTGTGCCTCATGGGAACAATCCAGCCCGAACTGCCAGGCCAGGTCCTCCCTGGACTGGAACCAAGCATCTTAGGACCAGTTTCGGGGTTTCACCCCTCTTCAGCCAGGATAGCTTGATTTCAGTGGCATGGAGAGCGCGGGACTCACGTCTGAGCATACTTGTCCCACTCGGGGTGACATATGCAAAAACAACAGTTAATGGACAGAATGCACAACAATGTCATACATTCACCCCAGTACAGAGATCTGGGCCTAAATCCATCGTTTTTTCGCTCACCATGCCATTCCAGTTTGAACCTAGCCATATGCAAATCAGTCTTGACCCTGTGCCTCATGGGAACAGTCCAGCCCGAACTGCCAGGCCAGGTCCTCCCTGGACTGGAACCAAGCATCCTCGGACCGGTTTCGGGGTTTCACCCCTCTTCAGCCAGGATAGCTTGATTTCAGTGGCATGGAGACTCGGGACTCACGTCTGAGCATACCCGTCCCACTCGGGGTGACAAATGCAAAAGCGGCGATACTTTTAACGCCATGCTGGATAATATGCCCCTGAGTGCGGCGTCGGCTGTCAGAGAAGGACATGCATTCCAGGGGCTCACATGCCTACTTGTACAACCTGAGGACCAGGATCCGAACCCTGGCTCCTGCACTGCCTGAAAACGTGTGATCCTGGGCAGATCATGTATTTTCCCTGTGCGGCAATGCAATTGTTAATGTGTGAAATGCAACTGAATGGGGTGAATTCCCCTGTAGATGTAAACAATCGTACCTGGTCTCTCATCTCCCCATGAAAGAAGCACAGCGCTCCAATGCCTCTGAGTTAGTTTTACAGCGTAGAAGTATTCAAAGATGCAACGCACACCAGACTATCACAGATCACTCCGCGCGGGAATAGGGAAGATGAGTAGGATAGCTCTTGGGGTTAAGTACCATCGGCTGTTCGGATCTGTGTGTAAATTACAAGCTGCGGCTCTGAATTATTATGAGTTCAAAGTATGTAATCCTCTAAAATGGGCAGCATGGGCACTAATTCTATTGCATTAATAATAAATCTACACTTACATCGCTTTGATTCTGAAAGGCTTAGGCACTAGGCGCTATATAAAGGAATGTGTGAGAGCCGGTGAGATGTAGTCAGAGAACACGCGCGCCAGGGCTATCTCTGGCTTTGCCGGGCCTTTCACATTCACTGCCACCTTCACTCGCCTGAATAAGCTGTTTGCCACCCTAGGAGCCTAACACTAGGATGAGCCACCGGCTCTCCTCAACTCAGGCGGCAGCCGTAGCTACCAATGGTGCAGAAGGTGCAGTGGCACCAGGGAACTGGGTGTGAGGGCCCCACAGTTCTCCATTTATAACTGTCTTTAACTACCTAACCAGGGACGAGGGCGCCAGTGGTTGGGGGTAAAATTTCCTTCCTTAAATTAGGGCTCAGGGCTCTTGCTGTGCCAGTGATGGAAAGCTGCAAGTACAGATATTCGGGAACTGAAAACATGTCCCCTGGAGCATATAGAATCCAGTGCTTCAATTAAGTCAGACATTTTAACTGGACACGCGCCAATTTACACTGCGATAAAATCCGCAAGGGATGTCCCACACAGAACCACCGAGGTGCCTAGAAGTGGATTAAGGAGCAGACGGAGAATGAATGAAAGACTGGGAGGGAAGAGGCCTGTATAGACCGCCATTCCTGGATAGGTCAATGATGCTCTGTGTGCCCATGGGCACATTTGTGTAGTAGTTAAACAAGATATACATTTAAATGCATGATTTGTTTCTCATTGGGGCACAAGTATAAAAAAAAGCAAAGGGGTCAGGGGTGGCGACGGCGGCAACGGATGGGGAAAGCCCGCGAGTGGTGCGCGCGCGCTTGGGAGAGCGAGCAGCCCATCTGTTTTCAATTATCGCGCCCGCGTCTGGGTACGATAATTGAAAACAGATTTCGCCCCTGCGCGTAACCACAAGCCTTAGGCAGTGGGCGGTTACATTGGCTGGGAAAGGCGGGACATGCGCCTGCCTTTACCCAATTGCGTGCTGTCTTTTTTTAAAGACGCACACAAAGGCCAATGAAAATAATGCTGAAATAATGCTGAAAAATCCACACAAGCACGAGCTTGTGAAAAGTGGAGTTCAGCTGCAAGAGGCCGTATCCTTAGGGCAACGCATGCGCGCTGCGCTAAGGCTCGACCTAAAAAGGGGGAAGAGTGAGGGACTTGTTACTAATCGATGAAACCCACTTGTCTCTGGGCACATATTGTTGTTGCCCAAAGGGATTTCTTTTTATTCAAAAACATCTTTTCTGCACCCACTTATCTCCAGACATCTTGTGGTTTAGCAACATCTGCATTAGTTTTTGTGGGAACCATATAAGCATGGCCCCTAGCAACAATAGTGTTAATACCTCAAATGTATACCAAAGCTATCTGTAGCATTTTTTTAAATGACAATGGGGTGCGTGTATATATAACTATGTGCTTTACAAGGAAGAAAGAAAATAAGTCATCCTTGTCATGATTCAAGACTTTATGTGCATGCAGAGAGGAGTAATCACTTACCCGAGTCATACTAAACTATAGGCTCCGTGGCAAAGTGTGGGGGACACCTCCTCCATAGTCACACACTAATGTTACAAAATGAGTTTTAAGAAAAGATAGAATAACACGTGTAACAACATACCAATTCCAAAATAGCATTTCTTTATCGTGATAGCATGGAATATAGTGTTGTATCTAAATTTAAATTTAGGATAGGATAAGCGGCATTTAAATGTGGATACAACACAATATCACAAGTTACCACGATAAAGGGAGTGCCAGGGCCCCCTCTCACATTCTGCAGTGAGCCCCCATCATTGGGAGTCTCAGGGGCTCCATCTCACATTCCGCAGTGGCCTCCATCATTGGGAGCCTCAGGGGTCCGTGGAGATGAGCCACAAACACGAGGCTGAGATATTGCTTTCTCTATAACTATATTTACAAAGCAGATAAAAGCAATAACGCCCCCCTCCCCCATACGTGTGTTATCTTGTACCACGCGTTCTTCTCATTTTATTGGCCAAAAGAAAACTTTAAAGCTCGAAAAATTAAAGCAAATAACAGTTTGGTTTCAATGAATACAATTCTAATTCCTGTACTGTTTTATCTGAATTCACATTTCAGCTTCCACCGGCTTCGTTGTAGAAAGGTATTTGAGACTCCGCATTTTGTCCGAACTGATATCTCTTTTCAAGTGAAACTTCGGTGTACATTTATTTAGAGTAGCAGCCTGGGCAATTAGGGGATTCGGGGGGTCCTAATCAAGCTCCTTTTCCGAGTTTTGGTATTGGCCTTTCTGTGCCATAAGCTCATGAGACGGATTGTTCAATTCAATAGGATGAAAGGCTGAGCTGACACTCCAGGGGGAATGCAGCAGTCTGCAGCTAGAGCTACAAACTCTGTCCGGGACAGTGCCTAGAGGCCTTCCACCTATGCAGACAGTTCACGCTGCACATCAGTGCCTGTCTGCTTGACGCACACACTACCTGCCAGACTAGGCCCCTCCCTCGCCACCCCTCTGCCCCTCCCCGCCCAGGCTGACAGCCCCCAGGCCCTCCAGGTGAAAACTCTACTGTTAGTCAAAGGACAGACGTGAGATATGAGGCATCAGCGGGGGCGTAGGGGAGGGGGCGAGTGGCTGTGCACGGCAGGTATGGAGGGGCGTGCGTGGGATGGGGGAACACCACGGTAGGATCAGGTTAGAGGAGGAGAGGCGTGGACAGAAGAGAGGAGGGAGCACTGACGATAAGAGTAAGGACAGGCGAAGTGGGTCGACGACACACGTTAAACAAGCACGGGTGCCTTGCGCTGAAAAGAGGCAGCAGGGGGAGGGGAGAGAGGAGGGGGCCTGTGCTTCCCTTGCGGGAGCTAGCAAACATATGTTGCCAAAGCTCGCTCCCGCAAGGGAATCTCCAAACGTGCACGCGTTGCCATTGAAGGCAATGGAACGCGTGCACGTTTATGCTGAAAAGCTGTGCCAATGACTACAGGTCTTTTGCCTATGCAGCGCATGCGCGGTGCGTTGGTGAGACCTAACAATAGCTTAGTTTACTGTGGCAAAGTCAGTTGTGTTTGAAAAGCAGACGTGTTCAAGAATGCTTACTCCCCTAACAGTAATATGGCTGCTGATATGAGTCCCCTCACACTTCCAAGCGCCACCTAAAGAATTAGCTTTCCCCAAAATGCCAACACACTTTGACTCAATTGGCGGAAGCAACGAGAAAGGGAAATAAAACGAATATATTTGCTCTAAGGGCCGGATGCATTGTGCCTCTGGAGGGACTATGACGTTCGTTTCGCAGTGGAATTATGGCATGTGGAACAATACAAATAATTTCATTGGATAAAGGTTATTTTAGAAGTAAATAGAACAATAATAAGTGTGCCATGGAAGCATTCTTATTATATTACGAACTGAGCTGTCAGAAGCTACCGACAACGAGTGATTTAATCACCCTGTTCAATGGTTCTCGTTGTATTATCCCTGGGAAAAACAAAAGTGTCAAAGAATTTTGGCACATTTAAAAAAAAAATCATAAATCATCATGTAGGTCTACACCTATGTACTGAGTGGACTTCCGTTTTTACCGAATTCATAAAAAAATTCAGGAGTATAGCAGAGAAAATTTGTACTTATATAAATGGTTAGCACAGCTGCATTTTTCTACATAGGAGAAATAGTTTTCCTTTCCCCTGCTCCTAACACATTTTGGGGTTGTTCACTACCCATTTCCACCTTCGACACAGACTAATGTCTGACCTTGACTGGGAAAGAGCTGTGCCAACCTTTATGAATGTCCACCTGTTGTGTAAGGCGCTAATACCCTGACATTCACACTTAGCACTCTAGGGCGAAAATGTACTCCTACTTAATATTGCACCTTAATGGTCTCATATTGCATGTTCCATGTAAGAGTTTGGATTCACGTTTATAGCTTTGCACATGTGAATTTGCTCTTATAAGCCATGTCATTTGTGCACCTGAGTTGAAATAAGAGGGCAAATGGCTTTGCGAACCAGGCCTTGTGGTGGTCCAGGAAACAAGAACAGCCGATGTGGTGTTATGATATCAATCTTTGCACCAACACAAGTAACCCATTCATGTTACAGAGATCTGTATACTCTTTCAGGACCTCAGAGGAACCTTGCTCAGATATAAATGTGTCAAAACACAATACACTGATGTTACGGTCATAAGTATAAGCTTTTGGAATATCACAGAAATGATTCACTCTTGTCTGAGGAAGGCACTATTGAGGTCCCAACAGCTTATACATGTATCTAAAATAGTGCAGTATTATATGCATTGACCTAGTAAAGGGCATTATCCCATCAAGAGAGCGATAACTTTGAAGGAGTGGCTAAGTGAACCCATCGGGTTTCCAACCTCTGGCTGTCAGGTTGCACACACGTTTCTACAGCCATGCCATTCGGGAATGCCTCGATGCGGGCGGCAGAGCAGCTTTAGTGCTACTCGATCTCTCTGCCGCCTTCGATACGGTTCCCCATCGCCTTCTCCACGCTCGCCTGGCTAACATTGGTATCGGCGGCCGTGTGTGGGACTGGATAAAATCTTTCCTAGAGGATCGGTCCCAGCAGGTCTGGATGCCTCCTTTTTTCTCTACGGTGAGGAAGGTATCTACGGGCGTCCCGCAGGGTTCCACCTTGAGTCCCCTGCTTTTTAATATCTATCTTACACCTTTGATTTTTCTGGCAGAGGAGCTAGGTGCAAAAATAATTGCCTATGCGGATGATACGCAACTTCTTTTCACATGGAAGGATTCAGATTTGTCCACTGCGGCCGCCCAGAACTGCCTATCGGCAGTTTTTAAGTGGTTGGCTGCCGCCCAGCTGAAACGTAATGAGGAAAAATCAGAGGTTCTCCTGTATGGACAATTTCCATCTGATTTCAGAGTATCTCTATGGCCTTCTAACTTTCCTCGCCTGGACTCTGAGGGTGCCCCTGCGAAAAATCTTGGAATTTGGTTTGCAGAGGACCTACGGTTTACCTACCAAATTAATAAACTGGTCGGTCTGTGCTTTGGCACTCTCAAGGCTCTGAGAAGATTTCTCCCGTTGCTGCCTCATTCAGCTAAGGAAACTGTGATCCGTGCCCTTATCCTATCTCGGCTTGATTATGCAAATGCTCTGTATCTGGGGATCCCAAGATACCTAATCAACAAATTACAGACTATTCAGAATGCTGCTGCCAGACTCCTGTATAACATCTCAGGTAGACGTAGTGTAAAAAAACAACTTTGTGATTTGCACTGGTTACCAGTTTTCCAAAGAGTGCAATTTAAATCTCTGATTTTGGCACACCGTGCGCTGCACAATTTTGGCCCTCTCTACATCCAAAAGCGGTTTGCTTTCTATACTCCTAACAGAGTGTTGCGATCCGCCACCTTACGTCAGGTGACAGTTTCTCGCTTCCGTAGGGCTCATTTGGGTGGCCAATCTTTCTCAGTCAAAACAGCCATCGCCTGGAATGCACTGCCTTTGAGGCTTCGAGTCATTCAAGATCTTAGGCTCTTCAAAAAGCAATTGAAAACTCTACTATTCTTAGGGGCGCTCTAATGGCCTCTCCACAAGGTTTCTCTCGCAGCTTCCGCGCCAGGACACTCTCGAGTATTAGTGCGCGCTATAAGTATTATATAACATAACATAACAGTGAATGCAGTAGTTGACTGAGTTATCTTACCTGTGTTTATTGAGGTGCAGTGTGAACAGCATATGCTAATGAGATGACTTACACTGAAGCAGATGCGGGTTGCAGATGTTCTGCAGAAGTCTTAGGAACCACATAGAAACACTCTTTCAGGGACCTTCTTGAGGGACAATCCTAGTAGACTGGACAGACAATTCCAGTGCAGATGACCTTGGTCACTTAATTCGCAAAGTTCAATATTCCTATATCTATATGATTATTTGTATGCTATGTTACATTATATTATGTTTTGTGATGTAATATCTATTTATGTGGTGCACATTCTACTACTTGTGTGGCCTCGTGCCACATAACATGTATACAGGTTGTTTTTGCTCATTTGACTTGCCTCCCACGATGCATGAATTGTTTTCACTGAGATAGCGTTCCAGTTGTCAGTGAACAGGTTACTGTTTGGGAATGTTCTGATTGTCATTAATGGTATTGTGTCTTGCTATGGTATGGGTGCAGTCACTCAGAATGTTCTATCTCCGACTCTTCTTTTACCTGCATTTGAGGCAGAGTTTAAGGAAAAGCAGGCCTGCCTGACAAATGACAATAAAGCTTTCTGACGCTTTTCTGAGGTACCCCGGTGCTGAGCATTGTGTCATTGGGAGGAAATAAAAGACAGCGTCCCAAGCGGGCTATTTTATCTGTTTATCTTTTCCAGTAGGCGTGGCTTCGGAGCCGTTGGTGATGGCCGCTGCTTTCGGGAGCTCCGCGGTGACGTAGACAGTGAAGGGCTTCCAGGCTTCTTTTCTTCTGTACCGGGTCACAGAAATCGGCATGTCCTCCGTCGGAATACCTCAGCTAGCGGTGTGAGGAATAGCGGAGAGTTTCCATGCCGTTAAGGTGATTTTATTTTGAATAATGCAGTCAGTCAGAACAACGGCCGCCATTTTGTTTTTTGTGACGATAGTTTCCTGATGCATTCGCTACCCTTTTTATCAGTACCAGTCACTACGGGACTGATATTATATCACATGGACAAAGGTTTTTCTTCATTTACGGTGTAATTTCCTGGTCTTCTTTGTGACAGTTATTGGAGTACCTCCTACAGAACCTTTTTTCTTCAGTTTTTCGTTCTCTCTTTATCAACGCTCTGTTGCGGACTTCTCCCAACTCTGACAGATATTGTTGTTTGAAACATCTCTCCTTCTGACCGTCTCTTCCGTCACCAAAAGAGACTTTGTCTTCCGTTTCTTCATGGCAATGCCGCGTGGTGCTCGCAGTGGCGCTCGCGCTGGAACTCATCAAGCTATCTCCCCGCCACTGGCTGATAACAATCCTTTTAATGTCCTTCGAGATAATATGGATGAAGCTCCTCCGGAATCTTCTGTTCCTAAAACTTCCTCTTCGGCGGATACTCGCCCCAAACAACTCTCCAAATTACCAGCAGCTTCGCCCTCTGGCAAACGGGCAAAAATTAACCCCCCTTCTCCTACTAATCCATCCTCATCAGTTTCTATGGAGCTTCTCCTTGATGAAATTCGTGCTCTGAAGCCTTATATGGAAGAAACTAATTCGCGCCTACAAAGCCTTGAGGACAACTGGTCTCACACCATCCAGAGAGTTGTGACCCTTGAACAAAGAGTTGACGCGTCAGAAGATACCTTACGTCAAGTACCCATCTTACATACAGAAATTGATCGTCTTAAACAACAAGTCGAACAATTGGAAAACCGCAACAGGTGCAACAACCTGCGTATTTATGGTCTGGCTGAAGGCCTTGAAGGTTCCAATCCAATTTCATTTTTCCAGTCATTCCTCCCGTCTCTTCTTGGTCTTCCTGAATCTCCTCCTTTGAACATTCAACGCGCTCATCGTTTGGGCCGGTTGTCTGCTTCTTCCTCCTCCTCAGCGAGACCTAGAGGTACTATTTTATATTTTCTGGAATATACGGACCTCCTCAAAGTACTCCAAGCTGCCAAACAAAAAGGAAAGATCTCTTGGCATGGCTCCAATCTATTTTTTACCCAGGACTACGCCAAAGTGACTGCAGATCGTCGGAAAAAGTTCCTGGAAATGAGACCTGCTCTCCGGAGTCTTAATGCGAGATATGGCCTTTTTCATCCATGCCTTTTTAAAGTGACATATAATAACAAGACTGTCTCTTATGAAGATCCGGCTGTTCTTCAACAATTTTTGAATACCTGTCGTCATGAGTCCATGGATGTCTCCAGATTATAATTATTCTGTCTCCCTCATGTAGAATGTTTGCTGTTTTATTGTATATGGTTTTATTGTTCCACATTGTTAACATTTGTATTTGGTCTTTTTCCCCTTAGTTTTGGATACTTGGGCCCCTGTTTGTTGTCCTCTTCAATTTTCCTGGATGCCGCCCTTCCTGCCGTTGTTGCCCTGTGGGTTCCCGTTCGGCGTTCCATTTCCCTGATGTGGTTCCAACACCCTCATCCTTTCTTGTTCTCCTGTGGTATGTCTTTTGCCATTGTGTTCTTCTGTTTATGGAATTGGTTGCTTTGTTGCTTTCTTCTCTTTATTCTATTCTCTTCTCTTACTCCTTCTTTCTTTTCTCATTACCATTGTTTCATTCTTTTTTCTTTTACTCTTACCTACTGCTCTTTTCTTTCTCTTTCTCTCTTCCTCTTGATCCAGTTCCTTCAATCTATTTTTTACCTTTTTCCCTTATTTGCTTATTCCTATTTCATTCTCGTTTCATCTCTGTACTCTTTGATTTTCTTCCCTTTTCAGTATAATGTGTTTTATGGTGGTTCCTTGGTCGTATTTATTAAATTATGTATCTGCTTTTCTTTCTTGTACTTGATACTATTTCTTCTCCTTGCAATGCTTTGTCTTTCCTTCTTTTACTAATGTAAGGATTACTATCCAGTTTTTCTCTACTTATGCTCTTCTGTTTTCCTTTTATTTACATTTTCCTCCTTATTTGTGAATGACTTTGAATATTTTATCCTGGAATGTTAAAGGTCTTGGGTCACCTATCAAACGTCAAAGAGTTTTATCTCATGTAGCAAATTTAAAAGGGGATATTGTTTTACTACAAGAAATTCATGTTAAAGATACTGAAATTCCTAAATTGCGTCGTAATTGGGTTGGTCATGTGTTTGCCTCTCCTGGGTCTGGGAAGCGCAACGGTGTTGCCATTCTGTGCCATAAGAAGTTAGATGTTCAGCTTGTCAATCAAGATAATGACGCAGATGGTAGGTGGGTAGCGGTTTCTTTGTTGATTAATAAAATTCCTCTGACTATTATCAATATTTATGCTCCCACTGTTCCAGATAAAGTCTTTTGGCCCCATATTCTCTCATTGCTTATGCAAGTCACCGATGATTATCTGATTTTGGGTGGAGATTGTAATATGGTTGTAGACCCCTTTTTGGACAGAAGATCTGATTCTAGATTCTCCCCCTCCCACATGCATTCTTTGTTTACCTCCACTATTTCCCAAAGAGCCCTTGTTGATTCGTGGAGGCTCTGCCACCCTACTCTTAGAGAGTACACTTTCTACTCACCTCCTCACTCTTCCCAGTCCCGGTTAGATTATATTTTCATTTCCAAAGCCCTCACTCAGCTTATCACTCATTCAGACATAGGTTCTATTTTAATTTCTGATCATGCTCCAGTCTCCTTAAGCTTGGAATTACTCCCCCCAGTGAAAGGCACTAGGAGATGGAGGTTTAATAACTCTCTTTTACTGGACCCGCAATTTACACCAGCTTTTATGGAGTTTGCCTCTTCATTTTTGGTAGACAATGACTCACCTCAGTTAACTCCTTCCCTTATTTGGGATACATTTAAAGCCGCCTCTAGAGACTTCATTATTGCATTTGTTGCCCGTAAACGTCGTAAAGCTTCTCAATCGACTCAGTTGCTTAACACACAAATTAAACAATTAGAATACTCCTTTTACCTCTCTAAGAAGCAATCTGACCTAGATAGTCTTATTAAGGCTAAGCTCTCCTTTAATAAAATCTCCACTGATTCTGCCAATTTATTTTTACTTAAGTCTAGTGCTAAGTATTATACTGCCCAAAATAAAGCAGGTAATCTTTTAGCTAGATACCTCAAAGTCAGGAAAGAACGTACTAAAATTGAATCCATTGTTACCTCCTCTAATGTTGTGGTCCATAAAGACGAAGATATTTTGGCTGAATTTACGGATTTCTATCAGCGTTTATATACTCCGGAATCCTCCCCAGACATATCCGAAATTACGCGTTATTTATCGTCCATTGCCCCACCTTCCCCCTCGGGGGTTGATTTCTCTCCTTTAGAGTCTGACATTACTTGCAACGATATTCTGGAGGCTATTCAAGTTCTGAAGAGAGGTAAAGCCCCTGGCCCTGATGGGTTTACTATAGAATTTTATTCCCATTTCTCCTCCCTACTTCTTCCTAGGATTCATCAGCTATTTTCATCCTTTATATCATCCCAAAGATCAGAAGGTACCTTTCAGGAGGCCCTTATTTGTCTTCTCCCCAAAGATGGTAAGGATCATACCTTTTGTAAGAATTATAGGCCCATTTCCTTAATTAATTTAGATTATAAAGTTTTTGCCAAGATCCTTGCACTTCGTTTAGAAAAAATTCTTCCAAAATTAATTGCCAAAGAACAATGTGGATTTATTAAAGGACGTCACTTATCTGACAATACCCGTCTTTTCTTTAATGTTTTAAGTAAATCGCACTCTCATAAGTCGTCATTGGCAGCTATTGCATTGGACGCTGAGAAAGCTTTTGATAGAGTCAATTGGCAATTTATTTTTTCCTCCCTTTCTTGGTTTGGTTTCGGCCCTAAATTTCTTTCTTATGTCTCAATGCTTTACTCTTCTCCTAGGTCCTTTATTCTAGCCAATGGCCTTGTTTCATCTTCCTTTCCGCTTCTTCGTGGGGTTCGACAGGGTTGTCCGCTGTCCCCCCTCCTATTTATATTAGCATTAGAACCCTTTTTAACTAAAATTCGTATGAACGCTGATATTTCTGGTTTCCCTTATGGTTCTACACAGTTAAAGATTTCTGCATACGCAGATGATATTTTGTTATTTCTCTCGAATCCCCATACATCTCTTCCGGCATTTTTATCAGAAGTCTCGAACTATGCATCAGTGTCTGGCTATAAGCTTAATGTAGACAAGTGCGAAATCCTTCCTCTTAATAAATTTTGTTTTCATGCCGATTTCTTAACTTCTTCCTTTAATTGGAGCCCGAACAAAATCAAATATCTTGGTCTTTGGTTTACACCTTCTATTAAGGACACAGTGGCTTTGAACTTTAAAAATTTACTAACAGCTCTTACCACCTCTACGAAACAATGGCATCCTTTGTTCTTATCGTGGTGGGGTAGGTTAGATTCTATCAAGATGATGTTGGTTCCTTTAATCTTATTTCTCTTGTCGAATCTTCCGGTTCACATTCCTAAGTTCTATTACAAGAGTATCTATTCCGTTTTATCTAAATTTTTATGGCAAAACAAAACTGCCAGAATGTCTTTTTCTAGACTTAAATCTCCTAAACACTTGGGTGGTGTCAATTTTCCTGATTTTTCGTCGTATCATACTTCCTTTTTTCTTACTCATTCTGCTTTTCTCATTTCTGACCATACCCCTGACCCCTCTTCTTGTCCTCTGTGGGTAGAGGTTGAGACTTCCTTTTTTCAACCCTTTACGTTTGAAGAATTTGTTTCATTGTCACAAGCTCCAAAGAAATTTTCTCTCCCTATTCTTCAACATGTTGGCAAAACTTTTCAACCCATTACTTTGCATAACCTGGATGACTGTGCTCGTTTTTTGCAATCCCCTATCTGGTATAACTCTCTTATCAAGATTAAAAATAGATCTATTTTTTGGAATGATTGGCTATCTCTAGGTCTTAAATGGACTCATCAACTCTTTCATGATGGTTCTTTTATCCCCTTTTCTGTTCTTCAGGATCGTTTCTCTCTCCCCCTCTCTTCTTATCCTAAGTATATTCTATTAAAATCGGCGGCTCAAGCTACTTTTGATGCTCTTACGGGTACTTCCATTCAATATACTTCCTCTCTCGTTTCCTTGCCATTTTTACATTCCTCTCCATCCGCTTCTCAAATTTACAAAAAATTGCGAGATTCATCTGCTGATCGAGTGAAATCTGCTGTGGAATGTGCTTGGGAATCAGATTTAGAGGATTGTTTTCCTCTCACTACTTGGGACAACATCTGGATCAAAATAAGGAAATCGTCTAGAGCGGCAAATACAACCCAAACGCTATTTTTTATATACAATCGACTTTTAATCACCCCATCCAAACTACATCACATTGACCCCTCCATCCCGGCCACTTGTTGGTCCTGTTCGGCTTTAATGGCTGATCTTAAACACATGTTGTTTACTTGCCCTGATGTTCACCTTTTTTGGAGCAAAGTGTGGCAACAAATTAATTCCATTTTTTCTACCAATTTCCCCTTTTCTTTTTCTCATATTTTTCTTGGGAGTCTCTCACAAATCTGGTCCTCCTCCAACACTGATACCTCCATTGTTGATCTCCTTCTTGCTGTGGCGTTTCAACAAATCACGAAAGCTTGGAAGGATACTTCTCTTATTTCCTACCAAGCATGGTGGTATGGGGTTTGTTATAACCATAGGTTAGATAGAGCATATGTCTACCCTATTTCCCTTGCGATTAAAAGGGACTTATTATGGCTACCCATTACTTCTTTTTTAAATGTATCTGCCCAATCCATTCCCTTACATAACCCCTGCAGGGAGGAAGTACCTAAGCCTCCTTGATGTTTTTTGTTTTTATTAATGATTCTGATGGTATCAACGTATGTACCTTTGTCAATCTGTTCTATCTCTTGTTAATTATTAATTCCTGCATTATGAAATCACATTTGCTTTTTATACTGCCACTTATTTAGTATAGTGTTGAAATATGTTTTTGATGATATCCCTTTTTCTCTCCTTCTTTTCTTCTCTCTCTTTTTCTCTCTATTTCTTCTATTATTTTGGAATGTTTTACATTGTATTTTTTATCACAAGTCTATATTATTACTGTACTGCAACTTCTTTCGTTTTTCAATAAAATCCTCTTTAAACTGTATCATTTCCAGTAGCATTAGTGGATCTAGTTGAGAGTATTAGGGATAGATTTCTAAACAATTTCTGCTTTATGCAAACGTTCTGAAAGGAAATGCTGGAGGTTCTGACAGAAACTGTGTGGCATATTGCGAGCTGGATATCACTAACTCTTCTCTTGTAGATGACTTAGAGGCAAAGCATAAGTGACTGGCAGTGGTTAATTTGTAAAAAATATATATATGTGTTGGGGCTCTTGTCAGGAGGCAGCTTGCACTAGCCCATTTCTTCTTTAAGCGCCACCTAAAAGAGAACCAACTGATAACCATGAAAGTTGGGTGCGGATGTGGGGTAACGGCCAGAGATGCAGACTTCGGCACTAGGGAACCAGGTTCGAGTCTCTGTGTCAGCTCAACATCCTTTGATTCTGGACAAATCACTTAGTGTTCTCTCAACTGAATATGGGGCATATCAACAAGCTGGCAATGAAATATTATCGCCGCTTTAGCGTCCGTTTCCGGACGAAAAGCGGCGATAATTTTATCGCTTAATCAGCAAGGTCACACTAACGCGTGATTCCTTGCTTTAGTTCCCTTTCCCATAACGCCCACCTTTGCATCTCTAATGAGATGCAAAGTGGGCGTTCTGTCCCAAAATAACTGGAGAAATGTCGCTAACCGACATTTCTCCAATTATCAAGGAAATCGCTAACAGGCATAGCGATAAGAAAAGTAGCACTAACCACAGTTAATGCTACTTTCCTTACGCCTGCTTTCACCCTGACTTAGCCATTATATCCAATGTAAGGTGGATATAATGGCTAAGTATGCCCTGCCTTATCAGCAAGCTAATACCAAAATGTGTGAGATTATCGCTGGATTTCCAGCGATAATCTCACTTTTGGCTGTCAGCACCAGGAATTTTATCGCTTTTGAGATAAGCACTGCTGATAGCACGCTATCTCAGCGTTAAAATTCCACGATAGCTGGCGATAATTATCCTAGCGCTAAGTGCGCTTAGCGATAACTATCACCGGCCCTTGCTGATATGCTCCCATGTCCTTAACTGGTGCTCATGAAAAGCGCCAGTGTTGACTGAGTGCAGGTGCTGCGCACCGGAAACCGCTGGCTCAAAGTAAGCACTGGTGACAGGACACAAAGCTGTAGCAATGAGTACCACCATGAGTATGGCTGTGTCACTGTTGTATATAGTCCACAATAGTTCATCCCGAATGAGGGTCGTCCGAAGGGGCAAGGTGAACTGAACCTCATCAATTAATCCACAGGGCTGTAGCTTGTGGAAAAAATGAAACCCTGCAGGACAAGTGAAGATCAAAAAATAAGTGTAGGAATGCCCTGTCTCAACCCTTACCCACTAACTTTTCATGTGCTGAATCAAAGATGCTACATAAGGTAGCCCTCTGGAAAAACGTAATAGACAAATAAAACGGAAAAGCCGCCCCTGAAAAGTGGGTGATGACTTCCCGAGTGAAAAGAGAAGTGTTCAACCTAAGTTAAGGGGCATTAAAAGGGGGTAAAAGTGGAGATGTAGTTGCAGGAGAACGTAGGGTAAATTGCTAATGGCGCACGGAATGGTAAACATGGCCATCTAGAAAAGAGAAAAGTAATTTGAGAAAATTAAGCTGATATCCATTTCTGGCATAAAATGAACATCTCCAGCAGCTCCGGGATGGTAATCAGAGGCAGACACATTGCAAGGCATATCTGTGTTGATGTAGTTTATGCAGATAAGGCGTGCCTGAAAGCAATGGAGGCATCACCCCTCCTGCATTGGTATTTCAGTCAGGGTGCATTCCAGTTTTTGGGAGTTTGACGTGAAGCAAATGAAAGCAAAGTCATATTTACATCAGCCCTGTTTCAATCATAAGCATATGAGTCTGTGAACTCTGTGGCAGGAAGCAAGCTTTATATCAGTATTGCTTTGCCCTCACATTATTACACAGTGCAATTTCATTATAATGTGTCATGGCTTTATGCAACATAATTATCTAAGGACAAATGTAAGAAATCAGAGATTAAAATATTGCAAAATATTTCCATTCCAGAGTTCATGTATAATTAGCAGCTGCTTGGCATTTGATCCCAGGGCAGGCCCTGAAACTGGCTTCATTTCTGGCGACAAAGCATTTCTACCACTTTGTGAGCAAACCAACTCTACAGTTCAGGTTATGCAAAGTTCCTGGCAATGAACAAACAAACCAAGAAAAACATGTTTTTTTAAAATAACTTGATTAAAGCGAGTTAAGAATATGTGCACACGGGAAACGAAGGGGCATATTATCAAGAAACGGCGTTAAAATTGTTCTGGTGTCAACATGGGCTACTATTGGAATTCTCTGCGGCATATTATCAAACCCATTATCGCTGCTTTAGTTTTAACGCCATGCTTGATAATATGCCCCTATTTTACTCTCGTACTTTCTGGGTTATTTTGCTGCAAGATTTAGTGACGTTATTCAAACAGCGGTTTTTAAAGACCTCTTTCTGTTCCTAAAAGTCCGAGGTGCCTGCTCACTGAGCAAGATATGACTGCACCTACACAGAGGTCCCTATTGAGTAGACCTCTCTATTGACAAACATTTTTTAAAATACTACTGTCCAGTAGAAAGAACAAAAATGCACCTATGCAAGGAGTTAATACGAGATTGGCCTCACATATGTCAATTAATTTACAGGCAAACCTGAATTTGAAGAGTTTGTAGAGCTGTGCAAACTCTGAAAAATCTGAAATTGAGCACGGTAAAAAGGGTCCACTGAGAATCACCTTTTAGAATGTCCTCCATCAAACACTTGTCAACTCTCACACATAGGGCTGCAACCTTTTTCTGAACAGGATCCCAGTCAAGAGGTATTGCTCAGCCCAGGGCTTTAAGTGGGGTGAAAAAACTGGGGGGGCTCTCAAAGTAGCGTGGCCAGTGTAATTAAGGGCGTGGCTTAAAACACTTAATCTAAAAATCTGTGCTAAGCATAGTGTGCCCGACTTCTATTTTGCTGTTTCTGTCATTGCATCTAGATATATGATAAAACAACTAACATCATATCTGCAACAAGTCAGGACTATTGGCTTTGTCAATGGTTGTTAGTTGCATAAGATAAATAAGCAGCAACTATGGAACTATGGCTTGTATATATTATTGAAAATACTGCCACAAACTCCCCCCGCCTCCTCCCCCCTCCATCGTGTGTGGCAGCCCGGCTGAGACAGCTTCCCGGGCACACACACAGCTGCACCCGAGTACTTCACAGGTCTTTAAAAGAACATTTACGTGTTAATGAGGCTTTGTTGTTGTTCACCCCTTCTTAGAGCCCCTGCAGCTCCATTCTGCATATTGCTGGAAGATTCAGCCCCTCACTTGGCTTTAGTTGTGCCTCTGCCTGGCATCATGTCATGCCTTTTTGACTTCTGCACTAGTGAGAAGTGAGCAGTGTGAGCAGCGCACATCAATGTGCCTGCTGTCACTACAGTTCGCAAAAAAACAGACATCCTGTGCCAGGGCACACAACAGAGCCCGATAGAGACCTGTTTCGAGGCCTTCTTAAAACAAGCATTGGCTTAGCCAATAGGTCTTAAATTTGGGACCGTATAAGTGTTTAGCCATGCAACAGTTGGTGTTGTTGTACCAAGGATATTTTGCTGCATAACTAAATACTTATAAGGTCCCAAAAGCGAGACCCATGCCAATGCTTTCACATCTATTATGAACCACGAGTCACACTAATCAACAACTATACTAAGTAACATGTACAGGAAACCTTGCATGGAAGACGAAATCATTAACGTGATATACAGCTCTCGATTTTATCAGTGGTGAAGTAAGACATTATAAAATGGTGGAGGAATCTGTCTAATAAATTCTCATTGTGATATGACTCCTCTGTACCAAGCAGTCATAGGAACTGAGGCAGTCAGCGTTCAGTTTAAACAGTCTGAGTAACAATTCCTATGGACAGGTCAAATATCTTCCAGGAAAACAGTTTTTGGTTCTGGCGGTAGGAGGCGATGGGTTGTTTTGCGATAAGCAGTTGAGCGTTTACTGGAAGAGCATGAATCTTAAGTCCAAATATTAATTACATTCTGGTGGGTCAACAATGAGGATTTACAATTCAATGCCCGCCATGGGTTGAGTGGCTTAGATTACAGCTCGGCGACTTTAACATCCAGTATAAAGTATGCAATGTCCTTTGCCTGCTAAAATGCTAGGAAGGACTTTGAAATACAGAATCAATCACTGAGACAACGAGTGTTACAGACAGGCACTGACTATCACTGGAACAGAAGCTGTGGCACCTCTTTACTTGCATAAGAATGTGTGTCATCATACTAAAGAAACTGTTCAAATCATTAAAGTAGACTTGCCTCATTAACAGATTAAACGCAGCCAAAAAGTAGCATGCGCTCTTGCTAAATTCATTTGCAATCTTTAATATACTTCAACATTACTTCAATACTCAATACTTCAATCTTCAACACTACAACACTTGCAATGCAATAGGTCTCGCATTTGTGGAAGTTCAAGCTATTAACTTTGTAAATGACAATGTCTTTTATTTATGTTTTAAAAACCAACACATACATAAAAGACATTGTCTTTTTACAATGCCAATAGCTCAAACTCTAGCAAATGCGAGCCCGCTTGTATTGCAAATGCTTGTTGTTTGCAAAGGCGCATTCACCAATGTGTGTGGGTCACAGCTGAGATGTTACAAGCAGGGGTATACACCAATCCACTGAAGCTGTACTAGTCAGCGTGACAGATGACAGAAGAACAGGCACCTTGAGCGCACACCACAATGCTTCACTGGCCGACGGAATGCACCTTAATTAAGAGAATGCTCTGAGAGCTGCGCTGCATAGCAGCCTTCAGAAGCGCTATTGTAAACAAGATGATTCCATCAAAAGGGCTCCTGAGACAAGTGTTTTGGGCTCTAGTCCCAACACCTCCACCATCAGCATCAAAGAATTCCCAGCATGGTGCCAGGCAAGACTATAAAGCGTAAATAAACGCTAACTAAAGCAGTTGATGACTGTTGTAACGTTTAAGATGCTAAACTCCACTTTACGGAGAAATTACCTGGCTGTTGACCAATATTATGCTTCTTCGCTGCAGCACGTAAACAGTCACAACAGCACATGAATAGTCACAAGCTCGCCGCATCTTCCGGCGGCAAGATATACCTCACTGTTGTCTTTGAGGGAAACTTCTCGGCTCTCGCGAACGGCTGTCAAAGTTGAAAGAGAAGCCGAAGACGGGGGACTGTACGCAAAGGTGACGCCTCGTTTTTCAAATCATCGCCAGAGATTTGCAGTAATTAGACTCAGAAACATCATAACTAGAGGAGCTGAGTTCATTACCTCACATAAACTCCACGGCAACTGAGCGCAGACACGCCAGCACCGAATAGGTCAATTTAACAGTCACAATCCTCAGCCCACATTACATCGGCACTTACGTCATCGCAGAATGCGGAGTTGTGTGCGCGCGCACACGCTAAGCATGAAAGTGAAAGGTAATTAGACAAGAAAGACAGACATGGAGAGGGTGGGCGGCGGCAAAAGTGAAAGTGCGAGTTTAAGGGTGCCCGCGAGCGATGCGCTGAGCGCATGACGAAAGAGGTAAGCCAGATGGCGCCTCTGCTTGTGCATGTGCACGTAATGGCACGCTCGAGGCCACACAGAAAGCTGTGGTCGGATTTTTGAATGCCCACTTACTAAAAGTCTCGCCAGAGCAGCACATGCGCTGGCTCAGGCGAGACCTAAAAACTGCCGGTGCTCAGACCCAGTGAGACCCGGCCCACTTAAAGCCCTGGCTCAGCCCAATCTGTTCAGCAGAGCATATCTTGGTTCCTCTTTCAAAATTCAAAGTTTTTTATAACATTATCTATAAATTCACAAGCAGCAGTATGTCATTTAACCCCTTTAGCGCGGCGTAGAATCCGCCGTGGTGCAGACGTTTCCGTGTGCGGGCGGGGCCGCATCGGCCAACGGACTTGCGCAGCACTACGGAGGTAGTGCTCGCGACGGCCGTTGGCCGATGCACGCAACAAACGGGTTAAGCATTGAAGGCAGGAATCATATTGCTTTTCAGCTTCTGTGAGTAGCATAAACATTGTCATCCGGATCACTGTGATGCTAACACAGAACAGACTGGCAGTGCCTACATACGACATGATCCTGTGGCAAACAGCACTTTTCTCGGTTTTAGTAAAGTCAGACATACCAAACAACCGAGAAAAACTCGCAGCAAAATGATCCATTATAAGAGGATTAGCTCAGAAAAGTTAACATTACATCTGAAAAGATTAATTACAAATCTGACTGCACATTTTGAAAAGATGTGCCTGCAAGAGATAATTACTTCTGTCTCTGCTCAGCTGTCTTGATATAATCTCTCTCATTTTGCACTTTATGTGTTATCCGGATTACTGTCATAGTTCCTGAAACAGCTTCTTAAGCATGTATGTACAGGCTTTCCGATTTGTTAGAAAGCCTACACCTGGGAATTCAATTACTTTCACATTTCAAAATAACTTGTTATACAGTTAAATGACACTAGTGTGCGTGTTACATAGCGCTTTTTAACACTGTGCAGCTGTCTGTGGCCCTACTGATAACAGACTTCAAAATCTGTGACTGGACCATGAAAAATACTTTAGCCAAACTCAAAATCTTTTAGATTTTAAGACGCATCTATTTTTGGCCATTCCACCAAATGATTTAAATTTCATGACCAGGTTTTTGTGTGCATGGGGAGGTGGGGCATGGGGGGCGGGAGCATACATATAATAGCAAAAGCTCTTGTACTATGAAAATAATTGTCCTATCCTACCCCCTCGTTCTAGTTTCTGGCTGATCCTGTATCTGTCTCCATTTGTATTTGATACCCCGGAAGCCCACTGGACTTGTGCCATGTGTTTTGTGCATCTTTGTCAGCAGTGCACCAGTCTCTGCTAGTCTGGTGGTTTGACTCAAATGTCACAGTCAGTCATGGTAGAGGGACACTTCCGCATCATCTCCAGGCTATGAAGAGGTTTTGCTGCCTGCACTCTCCCCTGTGATACCCTATGATACCCCTACATTCTAATGCTCCATCTGTTCATTCTTGCACCCACACTCTATCGTCCACCTACATTGTCTCCCCATGAATTTCCCACCCATACATCAACCCCTATACTCTATTCATCGTCTATTGATGGAGCAGATAAACTGCTGAACCCTTTAACTGACACATAAAACTGATTATGACACATTTGAGAGAAAAATAATAAACGTGCACCAACTGTGCTAACTATACCTTAAAGAAAACATAAGAAAACCTTGATGACTTAGTTACTGCATCATAAAAGCATGCAGACAAGAGTAAATTAGATGAAATACAGTCATAATTATATTATTAATTTATGTTTTCTAATACTTTTATACGTTAGTACTGTGAAAATGTAGTAATATGTCATAGTCACACGTGCTATTTACAATGAAACTAAAATGTTTATGAGTGCAAATAAATTGAAAATAAATATGTACAATCCCAAAATTATGAATGAAATGTATATTTCTATTACTTTATAGTCTGTATTCTTCTAATCAAATTCAAAGTAGGCTTGCTTTTCCTTACTTGCACTTGATTCTGTTCTCATGGAAAGGTTTCCTAAACTTGCAATGTGAAGGGAAACTATGTCTCACTGGTAGAGTTCTCATACGCATATGAGGACTAGCAACAATTTTGCTACTTTGGGAAAATCTGCCAAGGTAAACTGTCTTGTTGAACTCACTAATGCTTTAGCAAAAGGACTATTGTTTGAAAGGTAAACACACACTGGATGGTTCGACAACGTACGTGATAATCACCACCTTTTTGCTATAATATGTGTCATCTACATTCTGCATGTCAATGCCCACATAAGAACTGACCAATGGGCTGAGTGGTCTGGCCAGATGAGGTGACCCAGGAGATGTCACCCAAGCACTTGAGGATTATATTATGCATTGATTTGATGGAAAGGAGCAGCAGACAGAAACAAGCTCTTCCGGATTGAGACATACTCTTCCACATTGTTTCTTACTTTTGGGAACTTCCTTGCGGACTCTACTGGCTTTCCTTTTGGCTGATGCATAAACTGTGAGCTATTCTCAGACTTCTTTCCCTCATTGGAGAGTACCTGTGAGTTGTTATGGTTCATGTCTCTTCTTGAACTTTTCCAGAGCTTTGGTAACTAATGACAACCTCAAATTTGATTTGATTATCCTGCCCTCTTGGACTTTAAATGTCTGATCTTAATGTATTCACTCCTTAAAAATTATGATAAAAATCTAACAAATTCTGTTTCTGTCTCTCCATGAATTATCACCAATTATTGATTGTGAACTTCGATTGGGTTATTAATGATTAGACGGAATTCCAATAAAGAGATCGCTGGACAGTAGATACTAACATTATTATACTGCATAGCTTTAACTGAACTATTGGTTTGCATGATCTTGGTTTGACTGAATTTCTTCAGGAGATTTGGTCTAGCTGTGATAATACTTTTCTTGTATAGCTTAGTATTGAGAGTCATATATATATGAATTTAATTACTAGTTTACAGGTCAGTTACCCAATTCTTGGTGCTTATTGGATAACTGGATTAGATTCCCTATATTCAACCCCTTTCAGCACGAAGCAAGATCCATCGGAGGACCAAGTGAATGAACATGAAGTGTAGTGCTAGGAGATAAAGGGTTAGTGTAAAAATGTGCCCAGTGGTGCTACAACAGTGCCAATCAATATTTATCCAGCTCACGATCCACCATTCGACAATCAGCATTCAGTATCCAACTTTCACTGTCTAGGGTGGCTATCTTTCTATAGATTAAGTTAAAGGGAGCATTCCATAACCAAGGCCATAAAGCTGCCTATAACGGCTTTAGTGTCCATTGTGACTATGTTGGCATTGCACTCATGTCGTCCTGTCGCGAGACTTGGATGATATAGATGTGCGACTTGGATGATACAGAACTTAGTCTCGGATGATATAGATGTGTTGTCTGATAACATGGAAGTGCTATGGCTGAATTCATTCATACAAAAGTTAGTTCACTAAAAATTGTTTTTAAAAATGTCCTGAGTGTGCCGAGGGAGCTCCAGCATACAGCAGGACAAAGAATAGAGGCAGATGAGCAGGGAGCTAAAGGGAAAGAGACAATAGATCAGGATAGTCACCTAGTTCAATGAAAAGGGGGGGTGAAGAGTGGAGGTGGGGAATAAAGGGGAACAGGGTTGGAGTGAAAGTAAGATCCCCAAATACTAGCTTGACAACCCTTCTGTTTTTTCACCTCGTACCAACTCTTCTCAAAAATAGGAAGTGGGAAGTAGAGAAAAGTAGAAGTAGTGGGAGATGAAGGAGAATATAACACAGAAGGGCATGGAGGACGTAGAGGCAGAAGAGGAGTGAGCAGAAAAGGATGGAGAGGAGGGAGAGGAGGGATGTAAGAGAAGGGAATGTCCATTTAGATTCTGCTAACGCATTTACTTGAAGTAACTTAATGACCATTTGCTATGCTGTAATACAGACATTTTTACGCTATGGTTTAGTATTTATCTGAGCTAGTTAGCCACAGTGCTTAATTTGTAATAAAAAAGTAAGTGCCGGGACCCTCGCCAGAGACCAAAGAAGTTTGCACCATACATTGCCACTGTACTTACACAACTACTAACAATCACAATGCTACAAGTGTGACTATTCAGACTGTCCGAGGCCGCCAAATCTTTAAGAATGGCTTGGGTGGCAGGTATTAGTTATTTTATATTTATATTGAAGTAGCAATCAACAGTTATTTTGCTCATCTTTAAATAGCACAAACAGTGCTACCATGTGGCAGCTGTCATAAGTGCAGGTTCTGGCAATTAAGTGCCAATGCCAGCAATTAAGTGACTGTTCCAACCACTGGCTCAAATTAAGCACTGACCATACCTAGTACACTTCGCTATGTGCTTTCCCATGTACACACAGCAACATATTGCGCAGCAGAGTAACCCACTGCGACATTGGGCCAATAAGAAAAACAAAAGTGGTGAACATTTATGTAGAGCAACAAGTACTACCAATGAAGAATGTATTGACTACAAGAAGTCAAAGGATCGCTACATTCAAGCTTCATGTTTGCAAGAAAGAAAAATACCAGCAGTCTTAATCTATGCATCTGGAATACCACACAACATCACAACAGATGCCCAAGGATTGCCTTGTAAACCAGAAAGTAGCTCAAACCCCGCTTCTACAAAGGGCATGTCCACCAATGCTCCAAAACAGCATCAAGTGGGTGTCCACTGGCGTAACCCACCATAATCCCAGTGCCTACCACCATGTGAAGACATTCTTCCACCTCATACAAGCTTTCTACATTATGTCTAGTGCTTAATTTGTGCTATTGTTTGCAGGTTATGGGCTCCAATGCTTGTTGTTCAGGCTGGGACTTAATTTTGATCATCAGACTTTACCCATGAGCAAGAGAGACCAAGGCAGGAAAGAATGAATGAAAAATTATCTGTGGAATAGTTAGTACAGAGCCTGAGGAGGAACGAAGAGTACCAGGGACACAGTATGGAGTATTATGAGCCCAAATGTCTACGGGACCTTTACCAGAGAAGGCTTTTTGACAGATGTTCAGTCCCGCCAAGCATATTGCAGCCTCCTGATCACCGCAACACCACCAGGGAATAGAGGTTCTCTGGAGGCTGCGGTGGGGCAAGGGCGGTCCGACCGCCCTAATTGTTAAAGGGTGTCGTAAACCCGCCACCACCTCACCCCCACGAGTCTGGCGCTCCATGGACCACCATACTCCTAATAGAGCCCAAAGTATGTTCAGCCATATAGGTTGCTTGATTGATCATTTGTGAGAGTCCAATAATTCACATTAAGTCCTGGCAATTGGCAATCTCCAAACAATAAGAGTCTTCAGACCAAAGATTTAAATCATCAAGTAGGCTGAAATTAGGAGACTAAATTAAAAGTGGCGCACAAATATTAGCTAACTCCTGACCAAAGTCAGTACAAGTCCCTGGTGGGAAATATAGTAAGAGCACTGAAAAGGAAAAGGTATTATCTTAAGGAATCTTAAACAAATAAGAGTGATTCTGCTAAATAAAGGAATCATCTGTTACAATGGAAGCTAAACTGCCACCTCTTTTCTGTGGGAGGGCACGTCAAATAATAGTGTCGCCTCGGGGAGCGGCAGTAGTCAGTTCGGGATTAGAGGCATCAGGTAACGTGATACATTCACCTCATGAGAAGGAATAAACACGTATAATTCCTCTCGTTGCACAGCCATGGGCGGCACCAGTGTCAAGAAAGAAGGAATGAAGAAGAACCTGCAAGAGTGAGATAAAGGGAACTGCAGGGTGGTGATAAAACAGGCCTGTATGGGAATCAAGAGTGGCCAGCCATGCTTCGGCATCCCAGCTGTCAGCAGCACTGGCAGTGGACTCTTAACAAAAAGGTTGTGCCCCTGATATGATTTTTGCTTTCTAAAAATTAATCATTTATGCCCTCTAAAGAGTTCCACTATACCACTGATTCCCAATGCCATTGTTTGTCCTGGGATCCATTGCCAGATTAAAGGTATGGAACTATGCGGCCACATTAATTTCATAAACCTTGTCCCAATCTCAAGTGTGGCAGAAAGGCATGATTACTTCTAGGGCCAGAATGGCAAGCAGACAATGTGCCGGTGCTCGGGGGGCCAGTGACGTACCTGGGCTGATTTTTCTACCCAAATGACTGCCGCAGCTTCAGATGAGCGGTAGTCTGAGCAAGCACATATTAGGCCCATTAATTGCTATTTGCAGAATGACAGTTGGGAGGCTGGAAGACCCATATCATGAGGTGCTCCCCCTTCCATCTGCATCCTCAGAAGGTGCCAGTGGGCCTTTAATTGAGGTGTTTCTTTTGAGTAGCAAAATTAAGAAGTTTACAGTGTGGGGAAGAGGCTTTTGTCCTCCACAGCTGGTTACAACGATCGGACAGACAAGCTGCAGGTGCCTGCTGTCAGTTTTCTCCAATTGAGATTGGGTGTTTCATTCAAATACTGTCCAATGGAATGAAAGAAAAAACACCAAGTACCACAAAAGTTTTAAATAATGTTGCAATTTAAAAAAAAATCTGAATATAAACGGATAAAAGGAAAATAATTTTTTGGGCAGTGTTGATGTAAAAAAAAAAAAAATCAGCTTCATCCTGGGATGAAAGGGGAGAGAAATAGGAAAAGAGAGAGAGAGAGAACTGAAAAGAGAGACAGGGAGGAGGGCAGAGACAAACAGAGGAAGAGAGAGGAAAGACTAAGTGGTGAGAAGGGTTGAATGATAGATCGGTATAGAGAGTGAAGGGCAGGAAACAAAAGTATAAAAAAGGAGATGCCAGATTGAGAAAAAGAGTGTACAGAGAATGATGAAGCAAAGCAATGATGGAGAAGAGGATGTCAGAAGTTTCCTCGTCAGTGAGAATAAGGAACTAGTGGATTAGAGCCTCATACACACAACTTATGTCGCTGACAGACCAGTAGTCTACGGCTTGATTTAGGAGTTAGTGGACACCCAGAGGAAGTGCTGAATCCACAGCAGAACCCACCAATGGAGTTTACTTCAAAAACGGAGAGTATAGTAAGAAACAAAACACCTGTCAATCCTCCACTGGTTTTAACACTTCCTCCAGAAATAGGTGGCTTTTTCATTACCACCCAACTCCAAATCAGGCTCCGGGTATGTCCACTACAAGTGTCAGAACATGGTCCCTCTACTTCCCTGAATCACCTTTGGAAGACTGCAGAAATAAAAATACTTTCGAAGACCCAAATACATTGAATTTCAATGGGGAATGGTGGTCTTCTGAAAATGCTACAGTTTGCTAAAGCAGGTAACTACTGACTGCAGGAGTCACTGGTGCAACCAAGAGTCTTTATGGCCTGAGAGTGAGTAAGGCTTTGAGTAACTGAGAGTGAGCATGAACCCCAGGAAGCTGAAGGTGAGCTGCAAGCTCAGAGACCTAAATGAAGCTATACCCCTGAAGCAAATAGCCCCCCCCCCCCATGCCCAATGAAAGTAAACAGAAGCTTTAGAGATCTGGTGCTGACTATGCTCCAAGCAGCAAGGGAACTACACAGAAATATAAGCTTTGCAAAATCTCCTGGTGAACATGCTTTCGGTGAACTGAGGGTACCCTAAAGCTTTTAGGTATGAGAGAAAAAGAGCTAATGATCCTAATGGTAAACAGGGAAATTGGGTAACCGGAAAATGAGCTGGACCAAAGGCTCCCAAGACTGAGCTGGAGCCTTACAGATCAGAGCAGGATCCTCAGGGGACCAAAGAGTGGAAATAAACTTAAGGTCCCTCTTGGTAAGTGGGTAGTTTAAGGAACAACTGATGGAGAGTATGAACCTCATGTCCTTAAGATTTGCAGACCCCTTGAGTCCTTGAGGTGGGCAGACGCCTGAGGATGAGTGTGAACCTCTGGGGTCATGTTGGCTGGAAGTGACTGAGAATCCCTCAGTTTTGCCAGGAGTGTTAGGCCCAGAAGGTGAGTCAGAGATCCAAGAGTAAGCAAGGGATTGCGGATCTAAGAGCAATGTGTTCAGGGACCTGACAGTGAGAACTTTATTGACCTGAAGGTATGTTCCAGAAGACATGGGTGATCTGTAATGGAATAACGGTGTTTCCAGTCTTGGATGATGCTACTGGCCTTTGAACCTTTAAAAAGCATAATTTACCACAAATTTCTCCCTAAAATAAGCCCCTAAGACTAACCACATAATGATTCATGCAAGGCTGCGATCCGCAAATCTAAACCACTTTTTCAGGTGGATTCCGCCCAATTTTTCATTCCAATCTGCCCATGATTACCTCACCTAGTAACACTGACACCACGGAGTGAGGTATTTACTAGGCCTGGTAAATATATTGTGGTATCTAGTAAATACTTCCAGTCTCAGTTCAATCTCAGAAATGGGGTACATGCAGAATTAGGGGCTTCCAAACTGAATTTAACATCCCGGTAATTGCCAGGTACATTTTGTAGTATCTAATGGAGTGCAGAGTTTATAGGAACTAAACATCACCAGCTGAAGCTTCATCTCATAGTTCCTTTCCTTGCATAAACAGGGCTGTGCATATGAAGATCATTTGTATATACCTCATGTTCAGATCAGACTCGGAAATGGGGCATGAAATGCTGAATTTGTTGCCATCTGCACTCAATTCCATATTTCCCGTCAATTACCAGGTATTTTTAGGGATACTTCATGGAGCGAATCGGACTTTACATTTACCCGGTAAACTTTCGTAAACAGGAGTTTGCGCATGGATCGGATATGAAACTTCAATCCTCATATTACTAATTCTGACACAGAAAGCATTGAGTCGCCTGGCTCTGCACTTGCTCGATGCAATTGACACAGAAAGTCCATCAAAGAGTTTTTCGAATCGTGATGCTCTCGGCATGATTAAGCGCCTTGTTATAGCAAACGTATTTCAGGCGTAATCTTTAATTCCGCAGCAAGCGACCGTGAAAAACAACATATTCTGCCCGTGCCCATGACCCGTTTCTCAAAATGTCAGCCAAAATGGGGATGGAATAAGCAGCTACACGATCAGCGAGTGGAGAGTGACACACCACCCCAGCGGCCTCTTCAGAAGGAGCTGCACCGCAGCCGGCTTCCCCGGGTGTCACTCGCCAGCTGTCAGCAGCGCGTGGTAGGTAAACCGCTGGCAGTGCGGGGCGCGCAGCTGCCGGCCTCACCTTTGTTATCGGCGCGTCACGACGTAACGACGGTGTCAGCTACACAATAGAAGCGGGCGGGCACGGCAAAGAGTAAACAGCCTGCATAATGTAAAACGCCGTCACCAGACAAGTCCGCCGGTGATTGCTAGAGCTACTCGACGGATATGTGGCAGTAGATTTTATTAGTGTTGTCTTGCCAACGCGATAATTTAAGCATGGTTAAAGCATCTCGGGCCCAAAAAATAGAGTGCAAAACAGAACTGGCCACAGAAAGTCATTTACTGCGGAATACAAATCTCCGCGTTACTTTGCTGACAACTCTTAATCTGCTGTAAATTCAATGTTCGCTAAAAAGTGGAAACAATAGACGTTTTGGGAAGTAATTCTTAGTTAAGAAAAATAATCGTATCGCTTTCTATTTCAGCGCTGACTGATGCATTTGTTTTGAATCAGAGCGTGTTAAAAAAATCCATGCTACAACTTTCAGAAGACACAAAATGGTCCAGCTCTTGCCAGCTACAATATTCGAAAATATTGATCTTTACGAAAAGGCTGGAGGGACGGCAAAATAATTAAAGTCTTTATGTGCCCGGTACTTTCTAAGCAGCAACACTTTAAACATCCTTCAAAGTGGGCATCTAACAAGAACAGTAACTTGGGGCCCGAATCACAAATGTAAACTTACTCTTTTTTGTGTTTATTCTTTTTTGGAATTCACAAACAAATGATTTAATAGTAACTTTACACGCAGCTAGGACAGAGGAATAAGCTCTGAAAAAGATAGGACAAGCTGCTGAGTTCTCCGACCTGCAACCTATCTGCTGCAACCAACCCTAGCCACTGGCATGTCAAGAAGGAACCACGTCTCCCCAACTAAGGGGCATATTTACAAGGGCCTTAGCTCCGCTTTTTTGGCTTAAAAAGCCAAAAAAGCGGAGATAAAAATATCGCCCTATTTACAAGAGGATGCTAACATGCATAATCGCATGTTAGCACCCTTTTTCCCCAACGCCTCACTTTGCATCTCTAATGAGATGCAAAGTGGGCGTCACTGGACGTTCCCCGGATGGACTACCTTGCAAATATCACTGATGTTCACATCGCAATATTTACAAGGCAGCCCACAGGATTTTAGCACGCGTTAGATTTTGGTGAAAACGTCCGTTTTCGCCAAAAACTAACGTCTGCTAAAATCCAGACTTACCTATGCTTTACATAGGGGGTGGATTATGCTGATACGACCACAGGGTCGTATCAGCAAGGTTATCGGTGTTTTGCAGGGAACATCGCTGGAAAACCAGCGATGTTCCCAGCAAAACGGCTATAACCTCGCTATCTCTGGAATTTTTATCGCCCTGGAGAAACGCGTTGTTAATAACGCGCTACCAGGGCGATACATTCCAGAGATAGCCTGCAATAAAAAAGTTATCACTAAGCACGGTCAGCGATAATTATCGCTGGGCGTTGATAATATGTCCCGCGTCCGCTTCATTGGATGCAGATACACAGGGGAGTTGATTTTAAAGCTCTGTTTGTTGTACATCCAAACTTCCCTCACATTTTTAAAGATACTTTTGCATGCTACCCACCTAATCGGGCACTATGCTCTCTTAACGATCATCTGGTGGCGGTACGAGAGTCCGTGTGTAACTTTCAGTGACATCGCTTTTTTTTTAGCGCTCCTGTGTAACCGAGAAAATCTGTACTTCTGTTTCTTCATGCTGAGCCCTGCCTCAGATGTTTCAAGGATGTGCTTAAAGCTGGCATTTTAATACCTCATTCGTTCTAGCTTGCCTTAAAGCTGTCACCACTTGTCTCTATTAGTAATAATGTCTACTTACTGCTCTAAGAATCTCCGTAGACGTATGCTCTACCAATAAACCTAACATCAAATAGCACAACCCTTCCTAGTCATTTTTCTTCCTCATTTACATATGCAAATTGCTCCCAATAAAGGAAGGAGTAAGTCTGCAAATGGGATTAAAAGGCTATCCAAGCATCCCTTTACTTTCTAAAGCTGTAGAAGGGATTTCTCTCCTGCTAAAAATTGAACAAAGTCAAGAAAAAAATATGAACATAATTGTATGTGCTAATGCTCATTTCCACAATCCTGCACATTGTATTCACCGCCAACAAGCTGCAGGAGTAAGTATGGGTTAGAAGGAGTAAATATACAAATGTATGATTTACTTAGATTTGACAAGTATAGTCGGGGGGCAGAAACTATGCGTTTCACACGATGAAACCTACTGATCTTAGAAAGCCATCTTTATTATGAGGGTTTATGTGGATAGAGTCCTTTTAAGCGCATGGACATTAAAGTAACTCACAGTGAAAAATTCCCCAATTCTTCCATAGTCTTTTTTTGCCAAGTTTATAAAGTCTTCATGAAAGATAAACTTGCTATAGATGTTGGAATAATACCAAGCCTACCAGTGCCCATCATCTTTTTATTAGGTTTTCGTCCAGGTTCATTGCAATCAAGTTTTACCAGCTCCCGATAACTGCTCAATGTTTTCACCAACAAGTGCATTGGCCATTTCAACAGCAGTTGATGCTCCACCACTCATTCATGATATTTGATAGGAGTCAGCATATCTTGCAATGACTCAACTACCAAATGAGATAGATATATAGCTTCCCATCTAATTACATTACCCCTTGATCTCATGTACGTCATGTTGTCAAAAACACTGCTGAATGAGGTTGTCACAAAAGAATTAGTTGTTAAGATGAAAGGAAACATACAATCTACAGTCATTGTAACATAGATTTGTAGACAATTATTGAAACAAGGTAAGGTGTATGGGAAAGAAGAACTGAATTTGGAAGAAAAATGTGTTAGATTTTCTAGCTTGACTTATGCTGACCCTTCCTGGGGGAAGATACATCAATCTGTCTAGATCTATAGGCTGCTAACAACTAGATTCTTGAAATGGAAGTAATTGCAAGCGGTTTAGGATGTGTTGTTGGATATCCTTAAAGGATTTGGTCCATGGTGTACAATCTTTAAAAACACGTTATTAACTTTTTATTCATTGGTGTATTGAAGGGAGAAGTGCGGTTTTGCACTGATGTGTCGTCATATATTCCATAGTGATGAGCCATTTCTAATTAGCAGTACCTGATTTAAAGGAACAGGACACAACTATCTGTAGGTGTATACCCACAATGGTGAGACATTGCCTTACTGCTCATTTTTGCAAAAGAGGCATTTTGATTGTATTGTGTTGCCTCAATGTAGGTGCACAACTTCAACTTAGGGATGGGGCGTTGGGGGGTGGGGAGGGGTGTTACAATAGCATGGCCACAATATCGACCTACAAAACCATTCACTCCACAATATTGACTACCACTGTATCATCGATGTAAGTGGATATTCAGGCCTCAGTGCTGGAGAGTCCTGTGTGCATCCCCAGGAATGTGCGCTTACGTCAAATACAGTATTACATTCCACAAAGAGCATATCTCACACCTGCAAACATTAATCGATACTTGGACCGTCTAGATGCCGTTTGTCTCTGTTGCTGCCTTACTGACACAGATCTTCTGCACATGTTATGGGGATGCCCCAACCTTCACGGGTACTGTAAGGAAGTAGCAAACACTCTTAGTCAATGCACAGAACGTCCCTCCTATTTGAATGGAAAACCTACATAATACATCTTTACCGCAGAAGCCGGAGACACAGGGTGACTTCTAGGTTTCTAGATCTGGGATTCGCAGTAGTCAAGAGATTGATAACCAGGTGATTGAAAGCTCCTGATCCTCCTTACATATTAGCATGGAGAAGCTCCATGCTGACATGGGCCAAGGCTGAGAGCATCGCACTGCATCAAGAGGACACCCTGAGTATCCACAGTACCCCACTTGCTGCAAGCTGTGACATGGTGCTAGCTGAGTTGCAAAACATACACAACACCAACACAGAGGCTCCACCTCCGACTAATGCCACTGCATAAGAGTCCACATCAGAAGAGGGGGGCAGTGGCGGTGAAGAGCGAGGATTTGAGATAGTAGGAGGCGGACATGAATGTACGGCACCCAATACCACCCTCAGACACATACCAAACTCACCTTTATGTGCAACAGTTCAGAGGACACACTAAATGGGGGGGACCAGGGAATGCTCCAAATTTTATTACACAACCACCTGTTATGTTTTAAGTTATCCCTGTTATATTAGTGCCCACCTCCCCAGCTCACAGACCACTACACAGTGAAAGCTTGAGCCGACATGTATCATGCACTCAGAAGCTGCGGAGTTCCATGAGCACCAGCAATTAATATCCGAGACACAAGTACACACAGCAGTAATATATGGACGCCACTGTCAGTATTGTGGATCTATTCTGATTAACTCTGATTCGATGCATGCTCAATATGAATTTACCCACCAAATGGCCACAATCAAAAGGAATGTATACTGTGTATGTCTGTCCTGTTTATGAAAACTTAATAAAAACAGATTCAAACAAAAAAAATTAATGTAAGTGGATATTCACTTAAGAATAGAAAATGTAACTTTCTTATGTGTGCCTATCCTTGACAATAAGTAGTATTTGGGGTAGTGGTGCAGTGAAATAAGGCATCCACTCTACGAATCTGTGTTTGAGCTCATGGTCACAGGTTCAAATCCTGGCTGGTCTGTTCATTCCAAGGTATAAATGAGTACCATTGAATTGGGTAACAATACACATTTGAGTGTTTTACTGTCAGGGACAGCAGAGCATACTCAAAGCCAAATAATTATTGCACCACATTAATTTGACCACACATTATATTGAATCTGTGTATTGTGCATAATGTTTGACTATATGTTATTATTCTATGAGAGAGCACTTACCGAATGAGCATATGCATGTATTCAGTGCTTTAAATGGGCCGGTACCCACCGGTATTTAGTACCGGCACTTCTTATTTTTTTAACCCTGAGTACCGGCACTTCTCTAGGGCTGTGGAGAGTACCGGTACTCATGGAAGGCCCATTGGCATCTAGTGGTAGTGGCCTGTCTGTATGACTGCCTAAGCACTTTTATAGCCCTGAGCTGAGCCCCCGCTGAACTATTTAGCGTGGGCTCATTTGCATGATATCCGGGCGTTCGCCCTCATGCTGTGTTGCAAGGAATCGAGGCAGCCCAGTGGGAGCACAATGAAGAAAGCCATGGGAGGTTAAAAGGGCATTAATCCCACCTGATTCTTTTGTGTGAATGTCTGTTTGTGTGTCTGCCTGCTTGTGTGTGCGTGTTTTTGTGAGAGAAATATTACAAAATAAGGATATGTTAAAATATCACTGTTTGACTTTCAATTTGTATAACTAATTAACCTGATTGGTTTATAGAAAGACATTTCTCGTGTACGCTGCACCATGTATATAAGTCAATAAACTTCACATGTAATGCCTTTAACCACGCCCCTAGCCCCGCCCACTTACCACATTTAAATGAGTACCTGCGCTATTTTGTTCCCATTTAAAGCACTGCATGTATTCATTGCCAAAAGTACAGTTGACTGCATGTTGAAAACTGCAATTAAATGAGAGAGCAATTCCAGATGTGGAACTGCTTTGCATAAGGTAGTGCATGGCACCAGTTTATAAACTCACAGTGCAGAAGAGTAATGGTCAAGCAATGCCAACGATTTTCAATAGAAATAGAGTGGCTTGCATTGCAAGCTCGCAGTATCAGAGTATATGTCCTTTCGGCCGAGTATGCAGCACAACATCACACAAGCGCAGTGTTACTTGCAAATCTATGAACGTGTGCTGTAGGTCAATTTACATTTCAGGAGGCACCTGTGACCACACAGGTAATCCCTCAAAATGACAGTGGAGGTGTAATTGCATAACTTCCATCTATTTGGCACTAGGTATATGCATCTTAAACCCTCTGTGGCATGACTTTTCAGGGGGGGTCTGGGAACAAACTTGAAAGTCTTTACCTGGAACTTTCTGTTCCTTCTTTCAAGAACCCTTTTAGAGAGTGTTAGACCTGGCATCCACAGTGTGGTTTCCCCTGTCTTTTTGCCTCTACCACCTGTATTTTTGACTGTATGCTGGACTTCGTTTTTGTTGGTTTGTGTACTCCGGACACTCTACCACTGCTGATCAGTGCTAAAGTCCAAGTTCTCCCTATGTAAATTGTGATTATGTTTGGTTATCCATGATTGGCATATTTGATTTACTGGCAAGTCCCTAGTAGAGTGCACTGTGGGTGCCCAAGGCCTGTAAATCCAATGTTATTAGTGGGCCTGCAGCACTGATTGTGCCTCCCACACAAGTAGCCCTGCAACCGTGTCTTGAAGCCTGCCCCTCCAGTGCCTGTGAGGGCAGTCTTAAACTGCCATGTAACCCTGGCAAGTGCATCCACTTGCCAGGCCCAAGCCTTCCATTTTCTTACATGTAAGGCACCCCTAAGGTAGGCCCAAGGTAGCCACATGGGCAGGTTGAAGTATATGCGAAAGGTAGGACATGCACTGGTGTGTTTTACATGTCCTGATAGGGAAATACTGCTAATTTCGTTTTCCACTATTGCAAAGACTATCTGTCCTGTAGGTTAACATTGAAGCTGCCTTGTAAAATCTTACAAGTGTAACTTTCAATTGAGAAGAGTGGAGATTATGAGTTTTGGGTCCCTAAACTCAGAATTTAAAAATACTTCTTTAAGTGAAGTCGGTTTTTAAATTTTGTGTTTGAAAATGCTACTTTTAGAAAGTGGGCATTTTCTTGCTTTACCATCCTGTGCCTCTACCTGCCTGTGTAATCAACGTCTGGTTCAGACTGACAGGGGCTGCTTGTGCATTCACTCTAGATAGTCACACAAAGGGAGCTGAGGTGTGCCTTGCATATCCTGATGGCCCATCACCAGGCTGATGGGTTTTCCTAAAAAAGAGTGTTGGGAGGAGTTGTCACTGACACCTGAATTGGGCTGTGCCTGGCCTCTCACAATGCTGTCTGGAGCCAAGGCAGGGCAAGACAGGATCTAGTGGACAACAAAGACTTATACTTCAAAGGACAAAAGGGGTATAAGTTGGACCTATAACCCCACTTGTTTAGAACACTTCTGGACTGAGGACTCTGCCAAGAAGAACAGCTGAAGAGTTGCCAGGAGGCGTACTGCCCCTTTCTGTGTGTTGCTTCGCCGGGTTGACCTGCAGTTGCTGCTTCTGTGGGCAGTGAAAGAACTGGACTTTGCTTTAACGTATCCTGATTTTCCATGGTTCTCCAAGGGCTTGTGTGTGATTGCATCTTGTTGCACAACTCAGTGTAATCAAAGACTTCATCTGCTGCATCTCTGAACTCCACTGCTGAGAGTTCTGACCTGCCAAGTGGTTCTAATTCCAGTTCTTGGCCCTTGGAGGTGGTTCCGCTGCTCAAGATTCGAAAACCCACGCATCGCACTTCCAGCTGCGTTTTTCCCATCTCAATCTTACCATGCAGTTGAAAAACCAGTGCCTCTCCACAGTGTGGCTGAAAAATCGACACAGCGCCTGTTCACTGTCTGAAGAACTGCTGCAGCCCAAGTCCAGAGCACTGAGACCCCCGCTCTGACTTCAATGTAGACCCTGCTGTGTGGCTGGAGGATTCAACACATCACCTGTCTGAGGGAGTGGAAATCGACGCAGCGCCTGTTTCACCGCAGCATCGACCCACAGCACCTGGAATTTCTCATGCATTGCACCTGTGCGCCAAGTTTACAATGCATTGCCTTGCCAAAAGGAGTTTCCTCTGGAAATCGATGCATCGCTTCTACTCGCAGTAAGGAATCGACGCAACACTCCTCCTGCGTGCAGCAGAACTGACGCATCCATTTCTCTGGAATTCAGGGAACCGATGCATCGATGTGTTTTCTGATGATTTCCTCCTTTGCGGCTGTTTTTTATCTTGGATTTTGATGCATCAAATGTACTTTGTGCTAAAATCAACACATCCATAGAGTTCGATAGACAGCATTGCTCAAACCTTTTAAAAGTGATATATTGAGTTATATATGTTGGATTTTTGTAGGTTTTTTCTAAACTGGTGTGGTGTCTATTTTTAGTGTTACTGTGTGTGTACTATGTACAAGAGCTTTACACATTGCCACTGAGATAAGCCTGACTGCTCGTGCCAAGAGAAGGGGGGGAACAGGGGTTATTTTGGGTTGTTAACTCCCTTACCCTGACTAGAAGGAAGTGTCCCTACTTGGACAGGGTGCAAGCCACTGTCAACTAGAGACCCCCATTTCTAACAGTGAGGATTACTTAAGGTCTATCACCCACATTGAGTACTTCTTTTGTGGCTTGTCTGGCCATGTGCAAAAGGAAGCCTCGAATTTCCAGGGGAAATACCATGGTGTTAATCAGGGAATGCACACTTCAGAATGTGGGTGTGCCATTCCACTGTCTTCACACATTTCAGAGGTGTTCTCACTGCCCTCTGCACTGTGTGCCACTTCCCCGTGGCATGGGTGCTCTCTGGCACCGCCCCTTGCCTCTAAGGGCAAAGAAATGGAAAATAACCTTATTAAGTGACTGCGGGTAAAGGCGAGGCTAAAAACTAGATCACCCTCACATGAAGATCTGCCACAAGTTCTGTTCCTGCTAAATTTCGAGCAGTCTGTCGCAAAAGTAACTGCACCATTCCGCCACTGAGGATGTGGGAATAAGCAGGTAGAGCACAAGTGTCGTAAATTCTGCGCCACGACATAACAAAAAAGAGTAAAAAAGGGGTCAAATTCCGGGTCAAGCCATGATGTACAAATTCATCGACCCTCTGACCCCTTACTTTTCTGTGCAACAACCTGCCATGGTAAAAAGTAGCAAATGACCTAAAACCAACGGCAAAAGGATGCATTTGTCTCTTGTTCAACAAGCTCGGATTGAAAGGATGTTTGTCTAACAAGCAGAACCAGCAAGAAGGGGTTTTCTACCCGTATACATGAGAGGGTGGAAACACCCCACAATTTCAACAGAGTGTAAAGTAACCCGTAAATCACAACTCTCGCGGGGCTCATTAGATAATAGTGGGCAGTCGGTAACATAACACCCAAACCTACTCTTTCACAAAGGACCACCAACATACCCCAGAGCAGCATAGACAGCTCTAAATGGACAATGCCTGTTTGTTCTGCCTGCACACTTGGAACCACCTGTTTCTGGCTGGGTTGCCATGCTTCCTGGCTCGCGTAATTATCATTTGTACATCAGTACAATGTGTTGGGACTGCAGACCCTCTCAGTTATGTGGAGCTATTGTTTCTGCCCATGTCAATCTAATTATAAGCTTAACCCCGTATGTAGATACCTTTTTTTCTCTTCTTCCATCCTTCAATAGACAGGTTATGTTATTTTGTATCTTACACAGATGAAGGCGCTTTACACTTTCTTCTGCCGTCTTGATTCAATATTTTTTGCTAATCTACGTTTCATACTTTTTTACATAAATGGAACAGGTGCAATCTCCCTAACTGTAAAGCACTGTGGTCACTTCTGTGCTAGATCTGCGCTAGATTTTGCATGCGCTATAGAAAAAATAAAATAAAATACCTAGGTGAAATTAAATGCATATGCAGTTTGAGATCATAGAACAGCAGTACAAAATACTTTGGCCTTCTTTTATATTTCATTCTGTGTTTTCCCTGATGAGAAACAAGGTACAGGCTGCATATCCCAAGGAGAATTTGGTAAATCTGGCTAATATTAATTTGTTCATGACTGGTGACAATACCATCAATAACACTTTGATGCCAAAGCAGCAGGATGTCATAATGATGTCAGCTTCAAACACCTATTTTGCTGCTTTCCTGCATTCCAGCAATCCTCCCTGAGTAGGAACACAGAAGCCTTGTTTGAGGATGCCGGCTTAAATTTCCCACTATGTAATGGAACATTAAGAAACATGCACCGTGAAACCCAGCCCTACTGTACTCTAAACACGGGGTTCACTCTATGGGCAAGAACCGGGTACCTCAGCCATTCACGCTTGTGACTCAGGTGCAATGAACCAGTGAGCAAGCAAGGCGGACTCACACTGCTGGACATTTCCCTTCATCCTGCCTGTGTTCCCCATGACTTTGAACCTCTCTTGCAATTTTTCTCTCAGCCCTCCCTGTCTCCCTGTCTTCCCACGTCTTTCCTCCTCGTAGCTCATGCCTTACTAACTTTCTCCATCACCAGTCGTCTTCTCTTATGTCCTCTCACTTGTCTTCTATTCCTGGCATCTCCTTTCAAGTTCTCACCTCTTCTTTCTTACCAAGATGCACTTGCATCTCTCTTCTGTATGCTCTCTCTCTGGCACCTCATGTCTCTTTTATCCCTTGCTCCTTGTTTCCCTCCCAATCACCAGGCCTCCTTTTCACCTTATGCTACCATGTTACTTCCAGTGAATGCAGCCAGTGTTATCTCTCTGATCTTTTAGCTTTCTGGAGGAAAGTCTTACCAACATGTGGTCATTTGGTTCCCTGAAGGGTGCAGAAGGACATCTTTGAATTGGAGCAGGGATGAATGATTCTGGCTGTGCTGTGATGAAGTTCATGTGATGGCCGTGTCTGTGATGGTTAGGCACGTGATGATGATCCATGCGTTGAAAGGAAACCTGTGCAGTGTTTGTAGAACATGGCTGATGCCAGTTCTTTATATCGCTTTTTCAGTGATACAGGGCGCTATTCAGACTTTTGCAGATGAAGATGAAGCAACAACATTTGGCAGATGCCCTGTCTGCCCTATATAGTGTGTATACAAGGGTGTACCCCCAAACAGAGAGGACATGGCCTCCCTCAATGTTTGCACTCTATATAGGTGGAAGGGACATCTTTTTTCAGCTCACCCTCATTCCCAAGCTCTAAAAGACCCTCACTATCTGGGCTGATTTGAAATGTTTGTAGCTGGACAACCATGTCCTTTGGCAGACCCAGGAGCGGCCGGTGCTGGCAAGAGCCATAGGGGGGTATTCGACAGATGGCAACGAGGGAAAATAAATAAATCAATCATTTTCCTTCGATGTCTGCCGAATCCTCCCCACCTGGCGCCACCGTCCCACTGCTTTTACCTGCACGGGCCGCTCCTGGGCAGACCTCGTCATGCTATAACGAACTTTATAAATGTAATCCTGTTTTAGGAAACTTTTCTAACCAGTTCTTTTTACATTAATAAGGCTTTTTGGGCTAAATGCTTGCCCGGAAACGTGGAGGCCTTGGGTTCAAATGCCATCAGGACTCACTCAGCTTTCCACCCTCTAATGGTAGGGAGAGCGAATACCATTAAGTTCTGCAATAACATATATATGCGCCTAGAAACAATTGAGTTACTGGTCCACACTGCATAAATAATAATTAATATTAGACATGCAGTTGTTGGGTGGCCTGTTTTTTGAACTGTTTATTGCTCATTGTTACAATAAGGATCATAGCAGTAGTGCGGAATTACAATGTATTGTGCTGCACTTGAACTGTGTGCTATATACAAAAAAATATTAGACATGCAGTAAAGTCTGTGTTGAGTTCTGCACACTTGCCAAAAGTTCCTGGAGATTTGTGTCACTGCAGCACGAGAGAAAGCTACATCAGCAGTATAAACAGCCTATGGTTTTAACAACCTTTCTCATAACACATTTTCAGCAACAATTCAACTGGAAAAGTTGTAGCACTTTCAATCCATCCTACTGACAGGAAAGCAGCGTCCGCAACAACTGCTTTCAACTATAAAAACATTCTAATCATTTACATTCCACTTTATAAAAGGATAGTGACATGGTTCTGCAAATCTGCATTCAACCCAGTCACAGAAATATGAAAATCAGCAAAGCGCTTGCAATTGCTTTAATACTTTCTTTACATTAATCATTACAAAACTTTTAGGAGAGCTGTAATTTAAAAACATGCATCCGAGTTGAAATAGACTCGGGGGGATAAAGAGCCATTTAAAAAAAGTTTCAGGGGGTCATCAATAAAGTTTACCACTTTTAATGAGCACTTAAACTGTACTTTTCCAAACATTTATTGACTTTGCATGGATCTTGCTTTATTAAATGAGACATGTTTTGCTTGGATAGAAAGTAATAGTTTCTTATCCAACAAAACCATTTTGATGTACAGGCAAAGGAAAGGGGCCAGGTTTACAAAGGTATGTACACACCTAAATTGAACTAATCTGCACAAATATCTCCAGGGAGAAATGTAACCTCATATTTTGGATTTACAAAACGTGAATTTGCATTCAAAAAAAGTATTTGCTCACAGGTAGCATTACTCTAACATGTTGTAATATTATGGGCCTTATTATGAGTTTGGCGGTGCGGGAGCGGCACCACTCGGCTCACGCACCGCCAAACCCATGTTTGGACCGCCCGCCAGATTAAGAGTTTTCTCCTGTCTGGTAGGCTGTTCTTTGGCGTTCCCAGGGCAGTGCCGCACTGCAATGGGAACGTCAAAGGCAGTACCTGCATGGCATGGACTGCTGGAGTGCATGCCATGCAGGTACTGCTGTGCATGCACACAGGGGGACATATGTTGTGCCCCCCTGTGTGCATCCACTTAGCGTGAGGCACAAGGGAGCCCTACTTTGTTTCCTCACTGCCATACTTTCATGGTGGTCACACCGCCATGAAAAGTTTGGCAGTGAGGAAACTCATAATATGCTTGGCATATTGCAGCCTCAAGACTGCCACGCCACCGTCATGGATCTCTGATCCCTGGCGGTTGCAATGGTCCCAGGGCGGCCCAACCACCCTGGTCATATTTAGGCAGTCAGAAAACCGCCACAGCTTGGCCACTGTGAGTCTGGCAGTCCGTGGACCCTATGTCGGAGTAAAGCTACTCAGATGGACCTTTCATCTGTATTCCAGGAAGGGGATACCGGCCTGAGTAGGTGAACAGACACAAATATTTCAAGTTTGTGGATGTTCACAAATTCTTGACAAGCAGATTTACACATTGGATACAGTCAGATATTTACTTTTGTTAAGGCAGAAGTACATTTAAATTGGTAGTGGGAATAATGAGGGAACACATGTAAAGTATCGCTGTAGGAAGGTGTTTCTCCATGGGGAAATATATTTTGTCCTTGGTGAAAAAAAGAAAAAATGTTTTAAGATGAAAGTGCAATTTTTCAATGTATTTACACATTCATAAATGTTCACCTTACTTTTAAACATGCAAAATTATTTTGAATGCGAATAACCTGGAATTCACAACAAAAATCCAGAACTTCTCTTGGGAACAGCCTTCTTTCTTTGTGACCAAAGAAAGCTTCCTGGTTACTGCACAGATGCAGCGCTAACTCTCACCTTGGAAGATGTGAAAACCAACACTGACTCTTCTGCTAAACCTCTCCTTTGGATTCGACACTGTGCATCACCCTACATTGCTGCAGAGATAACAACAACCGGGACATGTCTGCATTGAATTGTCCCAACCTTGGCAGCATAAGTCTGATCCTCTTCCTTCGTTCTCTTTGGCACCTGTCTCCTCCACATTCAGTGCCAGTGTCTTCTTTAATTAGTACCTCGGGCCTTTCTGGAATGTGTTACCTCCTTCAACGCATGTGCCACAAGTGCACGTAACTCCTCCTATGGCTGTAAAATCTAGTAGACCTTGACTCCAGCGCCAATAGCCTATGCTTCCAAGCTGCCGTCCTCTGGAGACTACTCAAGCATTCTAGCTAAAGTTGTTGAAAACGGAGGTACTTATGTTGAATGTTAACTAAGGATTGCCTTCCTGGATGAGGCCTCAGGAACTCGGTCCAATCCAGGGGAGGAATTTAGGAGTGAGTATGAATTCCAACCTCTTACTAAATCAAGCTACCAAAGGAACATTTAGCATCATGCTATCCCTATGCCACATCTTACCTTACCTTTGGGCCCCTCAGAGAGCACAGGGCACCATCTCATTAGTGCTTTCATGTCTGAATTATGCTAATGGTGTTAGCGCAGAACCCTTGACTGCTTATTTTGGAGGCTTTTCAGAATTAGGATGGCACTAGCCAGACCACTATTTAACATGTATATCACGAATCCCATGTCACCAGACTCCACATATTTACCCTGGCTTCCTGAAGTATCTCTTTTAAAGCAAAGGGCACTACATAGAGCGCTCCATGTTTTTGGAGTCTTTTTTCCACATAAATGTGGTATGTTCCCCCAAACTAGGCAACTGCCTTCTACAATAACTCCATACCTCAATTCCGAAAATCGTCCACTTTCATGATCTCTTTCTCAATGCAGATGGCCAAGCTCTGGGACGGGATCCCTGCAAATTTAAAAATCAACCAAAGAAGAGTAGACAAATGTAAACAAACTGTTTCTACTTTTTTTTTGGTTGATTGAGCTTAACCTCACCAAAAGCAGTCACTGCATGAGAAAAGGGAGCTCCGAGGGGGTGAAATGCATCCAGTGTTCCCTCAGAGCTTCCTTTTGGGTAGTGGTGTGTGGGATGGTGTGAGTAGCCTTACTACCTACACACAGGACAATAGCAGGCATTAATTGCCACATACCCTTGTTATTCACCCTTGCCTCTGGCTCAAATCCATAAAGACAGTAAAGGTAACTAACAGACAGAAATATTCTTTTACTTAACCTACAACTCTTTGCATTTGTTTCTAAATATTGTCCAATTAGACATATAAAGAGTAGTCTTTCCAACTACTATCTCCAAAGGTACCCTGTGAGGTTAGGGTAACTATAATACACGCTGATGTAATGTGAAAAATAGGCTTGCTGGTTGAGTGGGCTTTTAACCCTGCTTAAGCAACAGCCACAATCCCTGTCAGGGAGAACCACAAAATTTACTAAATTAACCTGTGCTTAACTCTCCTGTAGCTCCACACAAAAGAAGTCAAGCTTAACTTAGAGGCAAAGTATTTGTGCACACACAAACAATAATACAGTGAAAACACAAGGCCAGACAAATCCCAAACCAATTTAGAAAAATACAGTAAATGTTAATACATTATTTGACACCATAACAACAAACATCCAATTGGTAGAACCAGAGTTGTGACTTTTTAAAGTTTCATGTAAAAACTAGCACCTAAAAGATCAAAGCGCCAACTACGGTCTTCTAGACGTGCGAGACCGGTTCAAAGGTGAAAAATATACCCGACCGCAATGGAGCGCAAGTCGGATGCAAGAAGGGGATTAAGCCTGGCCGGCTCTTACCTTTGGACTTAGAAGAAATTCCAACAAAAAAGTCTGAAAAGGTAAAGTTTGGAGGTGCAAGCATGCAGGGTGGTGTATGAGGAAGAGGTGTCGTCATCGGGGAGCCTCTGGACAAAGTTGCGGTGAAGATTTCTACAATCGCATTTGGTCTGTATTTTGGAAATCAAAAACCACCAGCAGGGCGAAGCTGCAAGCTGTAGCAGGCGAGATCTTCACAAGGCCAGATATCTCTTCTGCGAAGGACAGCTGAAGAGGATTTGCTTCTGAGCAAAATAACATAGCAGGAGCTGCCGCAAAGCCAGGCCGACCAGCGATACACCCTAGGCGGATCGACGGACAGGTAGGTCCCAGCCTCCTCTCAGTTTTTAGATCACTTTTAAGCCAAAAGATTTCTAAAGTCAAAAGGTTTGGATTTTGGCAACCTGTGGACCTTTGACACCACTTCCAAAAGTCCAGGACTGGTGAGGCACCACTTGAAGTGTTAGGACTCACTCAGTCTGGGTTCAGGTGTGGTGAACCAACACCTGATGGTTGGAGCCTTTTCTGCCACTGAGGCTCTGATCACGAAGCCAGCCTACAAGCCCTTGGAGTCACTCTAGTAGTCTTGGGTAAAAGAGGTGGAACAAGGCTAAATCAGCAGGGCAGGCATCTGAGGGGTCAAGGCAGGTTTCAGGCAAAAGCACAGTCCTTCCAGGTGCAGCAAAGCCATCTTCTGAAGTACACAGCAGGCCAAAGCAACAGGCTGTCTTGTGAGAGTTCTTTTGCAGTTCAAGAAAGTAAACTGACGAGTGGGTATGAGGGTCCACTTTTTATTCCGGGTTCCTTCTTTGAAGTGGGAGAAGTTTCTAGAGACTTTCCATAAAATCGCTTGGAATTTCCTGCCTCCCCTGCCCTGACTCCAGCCTGAATACAGGCATAATGAGGTAGTGTGAAGTGCTTGGTGTGAAGGTAGGGCACAGCCTATTGATTTGCAAGTGGGGCTGTGCCCACCTGCACCCCCATCCTGCCAGTGATTGGTCATCCAGTCACATCTAATCCCTCTATTGTGTGACTGTCTGGGAAGAAAACAAAGTTCAACTGCCAACTACACCCAGTCATATAACCCATGGACAGGCTACATGCACAAATTAGCTAAGGAAGGAAAACACCAACTTTCTAAAAATATAATTTTCTAAATTGTGACTTAAAATTGAACTGTGCTATTGAAGAGGATTTTAACATACATTTTTTAGACACCAAACATGAATTTCTTACCTGCTCCTAATTAAACGTTATGCAACCAAATGATGGACGGAATGCTGAACAAACCAAACATTCACCCACAGTCAAGAGATCTGGGTTAAATCCATTGTTCTTTTGCTCACCATGCCACCCTAGTTTGGACCCGGCCATATATCAGTCTTGACCCTGCTCCTAATGGGAACAGTCCAGCTCGAACTGTCAAGCCAGGTCCTCCCTGGAGCAGAAACAAGCATCCTAGGTCCAGTTTCGGGGTATCATCCCTCATCGACCAGGCTAGCTTGAATCCAGTGGCACAGCAAGCAAGGGACCCACATCTGGGAATACCATCCCACTTTGGATGAAAACTTATATGCAAACAAATGATGGACGAAATGTACAACAAATCAAACATTCACCCACAGTCAAGAGATATGGGTTAAATCCATTGATCTTTTGCTCTCCATGCCTCCCCAATTTGGACCCAGCCGTAGGAAAATCAGTCTTGACCCTGCTCCTCGTGGGAACAGTCCAGTTCGAACTGCCAAACTAGGTCCTCCCTAAACCAGAAGGAAGCATCCTGGGACCGGTTTCGGGGTATCACCCTGCATCAGCCAGGCTAGCTTGAATTGATTGGCACAGCAAGCAAGAGACCCTCGTCTGGGCATACCCATTCCACTTAGGGCAAAAAAGTCTACACAAACAAAAGATGGACAGAATGCTGAATAAATCAAACATTCACCCCCATTCAAGAGAACTGGGTTTAATCCATTGTTCTTTTGCTCACCATGCCGTCCAGTTTGGACCCAGCACTTATCAAATTAATAAGCCAACCCTTATTATCCTATGGGAGAGGTAGGCCTTACAGTAGTGAAAAACGAATTTAGGAGTTTTTTACTACTTGGACATGTAAAACTTAAAAGTACATGTCCAATCTTTTAATTATAATGCACCCTGCCCTTTCGGCTACCTAGGGCCCACCTTAGGGGTGAATTATATGCAACAAATTGGAATTTAAGGCTTGGCAAGGGGGTTATTTTGCCGAGTCGGAGTGGCAGGTTAAAACTGCAAACAGGCTGCAATGGCAGATCTAGGACATGTTTGAAGGGGCTACTTAAGTGGGTGGCAAATAGTGCTGAGTGCTCACTTGTAGCATTTAATTTACAGGCACTGGGTTTATGGTATACCACTTTACTAGGGACTCATAAGTAAATTCCATATGCCCATCAGATGTAAACCAATTGTGCTATGTTATAGGAAGTGAGCACCCACATTTTAGCACTGGTTAGCAGAGGTAACATGCACAGAGTCCAAAGACCAGCAAAAAGAAAATTCTGAAAAAATGAGAAAGATGAAGGCAAAATGTTTGGGAGAAGACCACCCTAAGGCTGACAGGTCTAACACAAAGTGTATGGAGTCTATTTTAGCTGTTTGTGACTAGGGTGGGGACATGTGAGATGAGTGCTGAAAGGTATGGGCAGGGAAATAACTATCCTGACTTCAACAATTTTGAGATTTTGAATATTGTTGATGCTTTAACCGCCGAAGAGGACAAGCCAGGGAAGATGGAGAATGGACAGATTATTCTTCCTAGGTCGAATATTTTTTAGGTTTCCCTCATGCTAGTTCATCCTACAACAGGCCTGAATCTGGAGAGAAATAAATGTGGCCAAAATTGTGCCTTACCAAGAAAGAATGGTCCCATAGCAGGGGGTGCAGTAAGAATTGCCCAATGCATTTGACAGTGGTGTACATTTTTAAGAATACTCTGCTGCACAGTCACTATTGCACTGCAGAGCACCTTGAATAAGTATGGTGGTCTTGTCCACTGCTTTGTGGGCGTGAGTAGGCAGACTCCGCTCCATAGACACTGAAGCCGAAGTTTTTTAATCGGGGTGACTGTAGTTTCTGATTATCATGGGTGTCTCCAGGTCTTCACTCAAAGGAAGGTTGAAGAAAGACCTGGTGCAAAGCCAGGCTGAATGACTCTGCTCGTGGTTAGTAGCTCTGCACCAGAGAATAGCATGACTGACTTTGATGGGCTTCAGATCAGGGGAAGAAAATCAAGGCCTGACTAAGGAACCAAAAGCAGCCTTCTCCATCCATCCATCCATCCATCCATCCATCCATCCATCCATCCATCCATCCATCCATCCATCCATCCATCCATCCATCCATCCATCCATCCATCCATCCATCCATCCATAAACAAAGTTGAAATTTACCAAACGTCAAGTTATCAATCTACATTACGTTGACAAATGTCTTTGGTAAGTATATTTGTTTAAATTAACAAACATCAATTCAATTAGGGACTCAGGATAGAGCACCAGGTTAGTGCCAATACTGTTGGAGCGTGGCAGCGAGCTTCAAACTGGGAAAGATTTGCCACCTGCGGGACAATAAACAGCCAAAGGGCACAATTTTTCCTCGAAATGATTGATGTATCTAGGAAATCTGACTGCTGGCAGGCAGATCTGAAGAATCCTGCAATTACTGTAAGCTTTTGAGTCACAGTTCGATTTATGCACGTGCATTTTAAACCAGGGTCGACAGACATCTTTGTGTGAATCGGAGAGCAATGAACCCTGCTCTCTATCTTCGGTTCAGAGGCGTTTGCTTTCACAATCTCCTGGACCAGTATTACAGGATTCTGATGCAGCTATTAGTGATGCTCGGGAAATGCACCCCTTTCCGCCACGGGCTGTAACCAAGAGGGTCTTGTGTGGATGGTAAGCGGTGCTAAGACGCTTACCTCACACACGAGCACCAGAACAATCACATTTAAGGTGACCAACTGGCATGGGTGCAAATTCAGGACGGAGAGTGTAAAAAATCAGGATAAAAGGTCAAAACTCAGGACAAAAATTCAGGACAGAAAGTCAAAATTCAGGACAAAACTTTGGGACAAAAGGTAAGTTTTACAGACACATCAGAGGACATTGCACAATAATATATAAGTATATAGACAACCAACATAAGTGCAAGTCAAAATAAGTTTATATTAGGTAAACATTGTTATTTTCAGTGCCAAAAGCTCGAAGTTGTACAAATGCGTTACCCAATTACTTATGCTTAGTTTTTAAAAGTGACTGGACAATGTTACTTCCATCTAATGTGTTACTTTTTTTTCCCTTGCCTTCAGGCCCACCACATGCCTTAATTGCCCAGACTAGACTATTGTCATTCTGTATGCGACAATCAGCCGGCAGACAGAGGGACAATGGACCCATCACAGTCTGTGAGAGGCTGGGGAGGGGCTGCTCTTGAGCACAGAGGAGTGCTAGGCGGCCCCAGCAAGGAGGCTTCCCAAAGTTGAGCAGTGTAGGTCGCTGTAACCCCCCCAAATTACAGACAAAAGGCATCCGTAAGAGGGATCGTCGCGGACAACGGACTTGACTTCCAATTTACAGACGGTCCGTGAAATTTACCGACGGTTGGTCACCCTAGTCACATTGCATCAGAATGTCAACATCACACAGTGGCAGGCTGACGGAACAACGCTTGCGTGATCTGACGTCATTGCGTGCCAGGACCTTTCTGTATAGCACACACTGTGGCACATTAGTAGAAGCCCCCGCTCACTCATCCTTTGCATTGATAGTTCAGTTCAACGTTCTTCATTAGTAGCAATTAGTGTGCCAGAGTAGTGTGCTACTCGTAAAGCGCTTCAACACCTCGTCAGGAGTAGTAAGCACTATATAAATACAATTACAATCAGTGATGCACAGGGTTGCAGTGGGATCAATAATAGGCCAGGGCACCCTAAAACAAAAGTGTTCCACATGTGTAGATTGCGCTTTTTCGCAAAACACTGTTGCAGTGATTTAAGTATTATGAAAAGATAGAGAGGGGGTATTTCTCTAAAAAAGGCATGTTTTACTAATCCGACCCTGGCGACGAAGTAAGGGCCAGTCTTGAGCTGATGGCACATGCAGCTACAATAATTGCGTCCTTAGGAGACATTACTCCAATTTACTGATTGGGCTAGGCGAAAAGGAACTGACAGCAGGTGAGTGTGAATTTAACCATTTGATAAACAACCCCACCCATCCTGCCATTAACTAAACTCGTAGGGGACTCACGTTGTGGCATGGCCTTTCCTTCCAGGAACACTCTCCTCCTTCTATACTATCTATATGTGAAACAATATTATGACAAAATGTTGCTACTTTATGAAAGTAGCATTAAAATACTCCATGCCTTATTTGGAGTTTGGCAGACATAGTACTCATTCACAAATGTGCCATGTCCACCGTCTGCTCAGTGATGTAATGCAAAATGATTTGCCACTCCTGCAGAATATGAAGAAGGGACCCCTGAGTCCCCCACATCTAACAGATTTTCATTAGCTTTGAGGTGAAAGAGAGACCCTGGAGTATTGTAGGGCCCAAAGGTGTCGGGGGCCTCCTTGGACCACATGAGTTGCAGGGGCTTGTGTTACACCCCTGCGTCTGCTGTGTTACAAGTGCTATTGACTATAATAGACTCTAAATATGGCACACGGGACATCTGCCACATTTGTGATAGACTTCTCTGGCCAAACCGTCAATTAGGCCCTCTCTCATTATTTCCCGTAAAAGATTAAATAATATGGCAGCCTAGCATATCCTACAATGTTATGTGGTGTCTTTTGTTTTAGCTATTATCACTTTATAGGTCTAAATTATGAGGTAGCGATCTAGGAGTTCTGTTCACTGTACTCCATGACCATAGACACATAGCCAGTACCAGTGGTTGCTTAAAATGTTGTCTCCCCTGGAGCAGATATTGCTCTTAAGCATGTGTGCTTATGTCCGATGGATAGAAGGTCTGTCAGTGAAACCAACTAAACAATTTCGTTGCCTTATTAAAATGCAAATAATAGCACATCTGTACTTCAAAATATGCGCTGCACACTTCAGAGCTGTGCTGCACTTTCATGTTTGTCATAAATGTTAATCAACTTGGAAGCCCTGTGCATACAAGCACGTCATTATTACTAGCTGTTAAATCCCTTAAAAACAGGAAAATCTTACAAAGTGGTTTCGCACTATAGAAACAAGAGATATGTAATAAATAGTGGCTATAAGTGTCCAAATTTTAAATATGGACACACGGTTCGATCTTCCCAGAAAGCGAATTAGTAGTCCATACAATTTGATTGTAGTCCATGATTCCTTTTATTCTTTTATTCAAGAATAAATCTGAACCGGACGCCACTTACATAACTCGGGGAGAAATCACTCCCACATACTTGACTTGCCAATACTGCGAAAAAACACTTGAAATATGTGTACTACTGTTTAAGCCCTGAAGAAGTCACAAAGGGACGAAACGCGTCAGCAGTCTTGTCCATTGCGTGAAGTGTTTTTTATGCAGCTTGAATAAAAGAATAAAAGGAATCATTGACTACAATCAAATTGTATGGACTACTAATTCACCTTCTGGACAGATCAGACCGTGTGTTCATATTTAAAATTTGGACACTTATAGCCACTATTTATTACATATCTCTTGTTTCTAGAGTGCGAAACCACTTTGTCAGATTTTCATGTTTGATAGGTTTTCCTATCTTCTACAGGAGGCATGAAGGTCGCGTCTTGGGTTCTTTGCACCTAGATCAAATCACTAATTATAGGCACTGTACGTCATTGTAATTGGTGCTGGACGTTGTTGCCTTGACCTTCTTTCCTTTTGTGTACCCTTAAAAACAGGATTTAAATGCTTACCAAAAAATACAGAAACACGTTAGACCTAGCTCTTCTGTATGTACTCAAGGAGGGTAATTTCATCCACACACTCTCAATGTCAGTAAGATCATCAGACTTCCAATTGCTCCTACATTTTCTCTTATCCTTCAAACCAATAGACCACCAAATCAGCTAATTTTAACCAACACTACCTGAAACTGATTAAACACCTCTTCTATCTGGCACAGGTTAAATCAGCGAAAGCACTCATCATTTCCCTATTAGACTTCAACAGTGGCTTTCAAGCTGATATCCTTCAATCCTCAGCCCCATCAAGGCAGTCGCCCACATAATGACAAGACTACTATCACCATTGAGAAAATCCATCTATGTCTTACTTATTCTCAAGGACCTACACTAGCTACCCTTTGAAGCATGTATTAAGTAAAAAATATATGGACTCGCCTATAAAGCCACCCCTAAAAATGTTCTCCATAATTTGAGACTTTGCTCAACATTTCAGATGGTCTTAGAGCCGTTAGGCAGGAGCAAAAACGCTATCTATCTGAATACACCTACATTTAAGACCTCACAGGACCTGGACCACTGCTTTTCTGGGGCTGCCAATATCTAGATCATTCTTCCTATGGATGTAAGAAAGGAACACAGGCAACTGGCATTAAAACAATGTCTAAAAAAAAGTCATTTCTTCTTCATTCACCTGAATGTCCGTGTCTGTAAATGGATCCATCAGTACTCTAACATGTTTCAACTGTTTCTTTCTTAACTGTATTGTTTTGTTCTTTTCAGCCCTCTAATACCTCATGGTGCAAGAAAGCAATAGAAACCCATTAACTTAATAAATAAAGGGAAGGGAATGGGAAACATCCATTACAACGCAGTCATTACATCGCACTGCTTTTACAACACAACTGTTACAACGCAACTACCTTTACATTGCATGCCCTTACAACGCATTCCATTACAACGCATGTCACTACAATGCATGTCATTACAATGCATACCATTACAACGTATGCCACTACAACCCATTATAAGGTAAATAATGGAGATAGTTTATATTTAGGGTGGGTATGGGTTTTGGGGTAGATGGGAATAGTAATTTTTACCCCTACACTATCCAAGACTTTCCCTACTGTTGCACTCACTGGAGTGGGAATAGTAATGTTTACTCCTACACTATCCAACACTTGCCCTGCTGTTGCACTCACTGGAGTGGGAATAGTAATGTTTACCTCAACACTATCCAACACTTACCCTACTACTTTAAAAAAAATGCATTATAATGGCATGCATTGTAAAATCATGTGATGTAATGGTAGTTGCGATGGAAAAAACGCTTTGTAAAAGCATGCGTTATAACGTCATATATTCAAGGGAACACCAGGACAGCAGCATACAGTAGGTCCAATTGCAACAACCAGGTAGTTTACATAATCTGGTCCCAGGAAACCCTTGGTTGAGTTGAGGAAGAAAAGGAAATAACACCGTCAAGTGTTCGTGTGCAGGGCCTGAGTATTCCTAGTCCTAGCTTCCACTAGTTCTTAACTTTAAACCTCATTGATCCTTGCTGTGGTTCACCAGGGGCAACACAATAGTTCCAGAAACATGAAGTAGGGCAACAGTGGCACTAAGTCCCCATACATAGAAAATGTGTACTTTGGCACAAAGTGGAACCAACTGTCTTTTAATGTAATCAGGACCACATGAATCAGTAAATCTTTCTCAGGTTTGGATTTTATCTGTCGTTCGCTGATACAGCAGTCACTCTGGATCATGACAGGCAATGGTTCTTCTTCCAGTGGCTGTGCAGGCCACCTCGACAGACTCAACAGCCCAGTGACATCAATTGAAGGACACACTAAATTAGGTCTCACACTTGCTACCAGCAGCACAACCATACACTCACTGACTAGTTCCAAAATGATTTTTTCTTTAGAGATATCTTTGATCTTGACTCCAAGCCATTATATAATGTCTAAAGAAAACCCACCGAATATGAATGAAGAAGTAGGCATTAAGATGCAACTCTTCCTTTGGATAAAGGCAATACATTTACACATAACAGTAAACTAAGAACACACATATAACACAACAGATGGGATGTACTGAGATCAAATCCAATTTTTAGCCACTGAAAAGCCTTTAAAATGAAACTGAAAAGGCTAGGTGTAGAGGCAACTCCCCAAAATAAGCAATTGCTGCAGCATTTTCTGGAGGGAGTGAGCAGAGATAATATCTAACGATTAACTTCCTGATCAAAATCAGGAGCAAGGATTAGCAATGCTTGCACTTACAATACTGAAAGTAAGAGTGCTCCAATGGATTACAGGTCATCATTCTTTTGTTGTACAGGAAATGTAAAATTTGAGCTCACATCATATTTGCAAATAATGGTATAATGTGAAAACATTTAATCAGTAAATTGGTTATAAATTCTGTATTTTAAAAGACTGATGAATGAATGAATGAATGAATGAATGAATATGCCATTTGCAAAGCGCACAGCAGTCTGGTAGACATCGCGGCGCTACTGACAGAAGAGTAGAGAGGACGACTGCCTAGACATGACTGTCAGGACTGGAATAGCAAGGTTTGTAGCCTTTTCCTAAATGAAGATTCATTGGGAGAAGCCAGAAAGTATAATGGCAGAGCATTCCAGAGTATAGGGATCAGATAGGAAAAAGACTGGCCACCCAGTCGAGAACGAAGGTCTGTAGGAACCACAAGGGGCAACTGATTAGAAGATCGCAATGATCTAGAGGTACCATAATGCTGAATTCTGTTCCTTAGGTAGAAAGGACCTTTGTGATGAAAAGCATGGAAAGTAAGCAGCAAGCATTTAAATGAAATGCGCTTGCGGACCGGGAACCCATGTAGAGTGTAGGAATATTGAGCAGCAGCCAAGCAGCAGCATTCTGAATCAACTGAAGGTGCTGGAGAAGATATTTTAGCAGGCTAAGATAGTGAATATTCACATAATCAAGAAGGGAAGTGATCAAAGAGTGTACATTAGTTTTTCTAGTAAATTCAAGGACCAGGCAGACATTTTTATAGACTTTTTAAAATCAAAAAATAAGTAGCGGAGACGACCTTCACCTGTGGGGCAAAGGAATGATCATTATCAAATCTGACCCCTAGATTCCTGGCGTGCTCCACAGGAAGGAAAGTCAAATTCCGAAGGCCACCAGGGGCTAGACCACAAGAAAGGGGAAGAACGGAAATGTTTGGCCTCAGTTTTTGATGCATTCAACTTTAGACAGCTGTGATTCATCCAGTCCACCACTCTCACCAGACAAGATTGAAAGAAATGTTTTAAATCACCACAGACCTAAAAAAAAGGACAGCAACAGCTGAGTATCATCCAGATATGACACCACCTTGAATCCAAGAGGCTGAATAATTTCTTCCAGGGGACCTGTATAGACATTGAAAAGAGTGGGACTAAGGGCCGACCCCTGGGGGACACCACAAAGGTGAGGCTTTGTTGTTGAGAGAAAAGGCAGAAGAAAGACTGATTGAGATTAGTCAGATCAATAAGACCTTATCCACTGTAGCGCCAGGTCACCAATGCCACAGATAGATAAACGCTAAAGCAATGTCCAGTGAGACACAGTATCAAAGGTCTGATAGTTTGTCCCTTTTGTCAATGACTTAATAAAAAAGGTAGTTACATTGATGACTTTGAAGTTCTTTCAAATGTCATCACATGACATGCGTTGGGAAAGGATCATACTCAATGTTTTTGAAATTACAGTTAGCTTCTGTCTTATTTATATCACATGTGATGATGTTAAGACAACTTTCATGCAATGTAGATAGGAGCAATTGCCCCTGTTATGTTATGGTAAGTTGTGTGTTTGTGTAGTGTGCGACTAACCTTGGAGGGTATTTTGTCCCTGAAGCAGGAGCTGTATGGGCCGAGCCAGGGTTGGGGCTAAGTGAAGAGTTAGGGTCTCAGGAGCAAGTTTTTGGAGCGAGGTGAGAGATGCGACCGCCAGATCTGGTGCCACGTATCCGGGGCATGTGCAAGTAAAAGTCCAGATGAGTGGAGATGTATGGTAGGTTTGCAGAAGTTTATGTGGAAGTTTTGGTACGTGGGATTAATGTTGTGTAAGGCTTTGTAGGCATGCGTGAGGAATTTGAAGAGTGCTTCTTTTAGATATCGTTGGCAAATCGAGAGGACACCTGGAGAACAAGCAATAAGTAGCATATGTGCTTCATAGGGAGAATCTGTTGAACACATGTGTTTTTCTGTGATTCTCTCACATGAAAAAGAAGTAAGTATATATTGCTAAAGCTGGAGAACTGTTATTGTAAAACTTGTGAGAAGTCAATTTTATATTTCAAGTTAGCAAGTGCTCGAAAAGTATACTCAAATGTTGTTTTATTTCTAGAAAGGATTTTAAAGGTAGGTTATAGTGAGTGTTAGAGCATGTATTTTGTCTCTATGATTGTATATATATTTTTAAACCTTATACTCCTTATTTCTAAGTTAAAGTGAAACACTAAACTGCATTATTGAACCCAGTTACACAAAAACATAACAACCTGCCAAAAGTAAAAACAGTAGATATATTGGAGTCCCAAATCCAATAAGCTTAGCTGGAAGAATGTGGTTTTGCCATGCAGATGGCAAGGTGCAACCTCTTTCATAAAAGTAGTTCTGCAATGACTGCAACCAACTGCAAGGGGATGTCTGGGGGGGTCCATAGGACCCCCTTTACCCCTTGTAGAGGGCTCCTCTCAGGTAGCACACTGACAGTGCACCACCTTCTAGGTGGCACACTGTCAGTGCGCCCCTGACAGCTTCTTTGCCTCTACGCCTGTGTCTGTAATATGGTGCAGGCGCAGAGGCAAAGGGATTCTCTCATTGCATTGGGCACTCCCCCATGCAAATGAGGGAACGCCCCCTGCAGAGAGTGCTGGCACTTTATGTGCGCCAGTGCCATCGGTATTACAGAAGGGGCCTCACAAGCGTCTGCGGCCCCTTCTGTAATACCAAAGTGCTGCGGGGGTGAACAAAGCAGGCTGAAATGCCTAGTGCGCCCCCGGGGCACTCTCTATAATATGACCCCAGAAGTAAAACACCCCCTTTGTTACAATTGGAGCCTGGTAAATTTGTCCTGAATTTCTCACTGTAATGACTCCCAATCATTTCATTTTGTTAGTGCAGGTTAGAACATATCTCATAATCTACTGGCTGTTTGATGTCAACTTAAGTTTCATTTAGGGTTGGTCTAGAGTTCCCTTCGGTCAAGGAACTGGGTAGGATTCAGTGGGCAGCAAACCTGTGATGAACCTGATAATAGAAAACATGTGTTCTTTATTAGAGTACAACACCAAGAGTATGTGTGTTGCTTTTGATATCTAAAGTCAAATGTTAAAGAACCATTTTATATAGCTTATACTTGAAGGAAAAATAAAATCACATCTAAGCAGAAAAAATCAATGGGACTTAGCAGAGTTTTGATGAGTACAAATTCAGTTTCAAACTTGATTTAAGATATTGAGATGGTATATTTAAAGCTCGGGGAGCCATTCAGAAATCTACACAAATCAATAAAATCTCATCTTTTAGGAAGAAGATTTAGGGTGGTATCACTTACAACCCTCCAATTTCATTGCAGAACTACTTTTATGAAAGTGGTTGCACCTTGTCATCTACATTAAAACCACCTTCCTGTCCAGATTGACAATTCAGTGTAGAGGCACTTTTAACTACCTGGGGCAAGTTGGGGAACTTTAACTTTTCGACCAACCCATCTTTCTCAATAGATTGCAGGGTGTGGTGAGAGTGTGTGAAAAAACAGTCTTTTTTCACCTAGTATCAATAGATGGCACAAGTACACACAGCTGAACCTTGAAGCCTTGTTTATCAAACTCATGTGAGATTCCATTAGAACAAAGCAGCATTTCTATGTGCCAGATTCCCTACTACCTTCCTTTTATCTTTATTGACACATGAGTAGTCATGTTTTATTATCAAAAATTTGAAACCAAAAAGCAGAAAAGAGAAAAATCAGGAAGTCAATAGAAAAACTAGGATCACAGGGGACAGGAAGAATATAATGTTTGGAAAAAGGAAAGGTGTCAAAGAAAGGAGTGGCTTCTTACATAGATTGACAGTTAAACTTGAGCATGTTTTCAGAATCTTATTTCACATGTGAGCCTAGAATAAGAACCTACAAAAAAGGATAGGGAAATGATCTATGTACCCTTCAGGTCATCAAGTGCCTGTTGTCGAGTTTGGCACACCGTAACTCCATCACAAATGAGGAGGAATCCTCTCCATCTTATTACAAGTTCTATAAGATATAATGCATTTATAATAGGATGTAATGGATATCAGTCACATTTGTGATGGAATAACCGAACCGCAAAATTCTAAATCACGCATTTACTCTTCATTGCCTGCCTCTCTGATGCGATCACCACCATGACCTGAACATGTTATTTTCAGTGGCCCCTTTAGGTGTTATTAGTACACTGTGTGAAACTCCTACTGCCCTCAAGAACATCTGAGCCACATCCAACAAAATTCTTTTGTTGATTAGTCCAAATAGCCTACTCTGTTAATAGTTATCTCGTTAGCGGTTGTCTATATTGAAGGTTGACTGAATCTAATTGGGGAAAACAGAACCTTTTAAAGCGAGCACATTTCTATCCGTACGCATCAATTTTCTCAAACTTTTTGATAGGGTAAGGTAGGATGCTTCCATGTGAGGGTTCTACCTATGTTCCTAAACATAAAAAGGGAAAGCATTTTCAGACAGGGTCCATTACCTAAGGCGCGCTATGCTGATGGACCTGTTTTATTATAGCCTTGCGGTTTTGCTGCATTAATCCTCTAGTGAATCAAGACTTCAGACGCTGAATGACTGGAATCCATTATACAAATGGCACATAAATAGGTCAGTCATATTTTAAGACATTTAAATTTGCAATGCCATACAAAAGGAATATGATGGATATCTATACATGCTGGCAGAGACACCACGCTTTTTACATTGTCAATAAGAGTCAAATCAATGTATATTGAATACAAACAGAAAGGTGAGCACGAATACACTATCAGGACTCATCTTAAAGCAACAAGACTGCTTGTAATGAAGTATGAACAAGTAGTCTACATGACACATATAAGATAATAAATATCAAATAAATGTGCAGACTTAATGAACTGTCACCGGATATCAACTTGCAAGTCATTTCTTGTTTATCCTTCCAAACACTACAAGCAGGTGAATACCTTCAAGGCTTTAAAAGGAACAATGTATTTGCCAAGTAGTTTGTAAGTAAAACAATGAACTTCATTGTGCAGGGCCATAAATGTTAACCGCATACTACCTAGTAAACATGTTTTAATGTTGAATACATAAATATTTTTCTTTGTGCTTGTTTCTGTGAATTTGTTCATAAAATACTAAAAATATATTTTAATATCTGTTCAGCACAAAAAATTAGGCAGCAAATTTTGCAGCACCATGCTCCACCATTTCCAAAGAGCAGGGATGCGCCATATTTACACAATACGGCGCACCTCTGTGTTTTTTCCTAGTGCTAAAAATAGCTGCCTAGTGCAAACACAGACACCCTTGCGCCATAGTGCAAGGGTTATGTGCAGGAAGGTATCCCTTCCTGCACATAAACAATCAATCATGGTGATTTGCTACTTCTATGTGTGCTGAATTCTGCAGTACACATAGAAGTAGCAAATCGCCATTATTTAACGTTTTGTGCAGAAAAGGGACAGCTTCCTGCCATCAACAGTCATTAATGGCATTTTGCTCTTTGTATGTATGCTGTAGATTACACCACACATAGAAAAAGCAAAAATGAGGTGAAATAAAAGTATTTCTCCTCATTGCGCCATTCTAGCACCTGCTATTGCATGGCGTTTGTTTTTGGCGCTGCCTCAAATTCACACCTCCTTGTAAACCTGGGGCAATATCAAAACGCAATGGGTGTTGCGATGGAACACCCACAGCAACACCCATTGCACGCCCTTTTCACGTAGATACCTGTGTGAAAGAGTACCATATCCCCATGTAAATAAACCCCAAGATATTTTGCTTAAGTAAACTCTGCAACATAGATGAAGTAGTTTTGTTAAAACGTCTCTTTTGAAGTGTCTCCACCAAGAGGGCATTGCTAGAACAGAGGTGATGCAAGTTGAAAGAACAAATGTACTGATTTAAGTGACTTGTGTGACTTTCTACTAAAGAGTAGAAGTGAAGGCAGTGAAGGCAGTGGAGGCAGTGGAGACAGTGCATAGAAGTTCCCCGAAACATTAAACTAATTTCTTAAGTCAAAAAATACATGTCTCCATATATATGATTTGAGGGAGGGTTTGGGGTTTGGCAACACTACAATCACATCAACTTGTTTAAAACCTGGAGTGCTCTCTGTTGGGTACATCATGCATGCACCTGGCAAAGGTGCACTCACCAAATCCAGTCTATCATTCACATCTCATTTCCAACTTCGCAAGTGATGTCAGAGGTGAGAGTCATGGTATGAATATGGACTTATCTCCCACCCTCCTTCCTGGCTTAAACTTATTTGAGATGGCTATGGGTATGAATTAGGGTCTTTCACTTTCCCCTTCCTTGACTATGAGCATTTTGGTTTTTTTAGCAGAACTACTACCTTGCTCAAAAGTTGGGGTGGTGTGTGTTCTTCCATTCTTTTGTCTAAGGCTAGCTGTGTTATCCCACTGTGTCCAATGGAAAATGATATTCATCACCTCCTCCACCTCACCCAACCAACTGGTATTTTTATAAATGGGAAGTAGTATTGTCTGCCTTTGCATCTGTAAAGGCATCATCATAGCAGTTGTAATATACTCTAGCCCACCATGGTGTGCTAAATGTTGTGAGCCGTGGAAGACCAGGGCTGATCCTGTGCTTTTTTTAGAATTTTAAGCAAAAGGAGCAAATGATGGATGGAATGCTGAACGATGCAAACATTCACCCCCAGTCACAAATATCTGGGTTTAATCCATTGTCCTTTTGCTCACCACGTCACCCCTGTTGGACCCAGCCATAAAATCAGTTTTGACCCTGTTCCTCATGGGAACAGTCCAGCCCGAACGGCCAAGTCAGGTCCTCCCTGGACCGGAAACAAGCATTTAGAATTATAAACACGAAGCTGGGGCTCCTATGATCTATAATGCTGATCTGTGACCCATCAAATGCTGTGGGCCATGGAGGAATGAGAACAGTGCCCTGTAATCAGTTATACACAAAGATGTCCCAGTCCTCTGTGGTTGAGTGGGCAAAAGATACATATGTTTCCTCCACCCTTGGAGAGGTAGAGGTGTAGCCACATTCCCCTCTTTTTGTGCAATGCAGAAAGGGTTTGTGGGACATGGACTCTTCTCCAACCTTGACTGTGTTAGAGAGTGTGCAAAATGTGCCTCCCCACCCCACACTCTGGATGGAGCAATACTCTCTCCCTTCCCTTGAAGATGAGGAAGGTATATCCAGAACCCGCCCCCGGGCTTGTGCACAGGGGGTGAAAGTGTGAAGGCACTTGGTCAATGCAAGGTTGGCCAAAATTATCTTGGGCGAAGATTGTTGGGTATTAAACAATGGATCATATCAGCAATTGTTCTTCCCAGCTGCTAAATGAGAATTGTATTTCTTTTTACACTGCAGTCTGGCAAGGCTAAAATGCACTTTTTATCCTCACTGGCCCTGGCCACACCACTGGGGAATAATGTAAAGACCAAAGGGCAACATCTACTAACCTCCTGAGCTACTTTTCTGTTTTTTTTTAGTTTGCTCCCAGTGTTCACAATCAATGTGATGGCGGGGTATACAGCGAGCTAGTTCATGCGCATTGTCTGCCATACAATCAATTTTCTGTAATTTCTCAGAGATTGCAAACATTTGCAGATAAACACAGCACTGGGAAGTGTACACTCAAACTTTCCCTTTGTTTTCAAAGGGACTAGGTAAAACTTCAACAAATGAGGAAAAGGCACCTCCTTGAAAAATTTGGTGGAGCTTCATTCAGTGGTTTTGGAGTTGGAAAGTGAAATATTTTGGAACCTTTCTTACAGCACTCAGACACTTACAACAATATTTGATCTGTTTCACTAACCTGCACAAAACCTGGCACCCCAAAGGCAGGAGTTTTAAATATTGTTAGTCCAAGCGTGCTTCAGATTGGTGCTGGAACATGAAAGTTATTAAGACCTCGATTATGAGTTTGACGGTGCGGTGGCAAGACTGCCCCGCTGCCGCATTGCCAAACCTGCATGAGAACTGCCCACTATCAAATTATTTTTTTAGCCATTGGCGGGCTATTCCTTTGGCGTTCCCACGGCATTGCCTATAAAATAGGCACCATAATGGGAACATCAAAAACAGTACGAGCATGGACCGAAAAGTCCATGCCGTACTGGAACGTCTGTGCATGCACACAATGGGCACATGTTGTAGGGCCCCCTTTGTTTCCTCTGTGCCAGGGTTTTCATGGAGGAGGAAACTCTATTAAAACCCTGGTGGAGAGGAAATTCCTAATATGCTTGGAGGGACCATGGCGGTCCTGCCAAGCATATGGATGCCTCTGGACCGCCGTGCCACAGCCAGGGAATGGCAGTTCCATGGCCTTTTAGGCGTTCTCAGAGCAGCACAATCACTAGGATAATAATAAAATGGCGGTCGTAAGACTGCCACCGCCGCCCCACCATGAGTCTGGCAGTCTCAGGACCACCAGACTCGTAATTAGGCCCTCAAAGTGCAAAAATTGGGTTTCCTGTGCACTGCACTGTCAACCATTTACTATAGAGGTGCTGCTGCACTTTTGTAAACTCACAGTCCTAGTTTCTGGTTTCATCATAATTTGGAGGATTTCCTCTACAGGCCAGAGAGAGATTGTGTACTATATGGGGTTTTCTGTGTATTGGTTTAACGAATGGCAGCTCACAGCAGAGCAGGGCAGGGTGTTTTTGAAACATCCAGACAAAAACATGTCATTATTAGAAGTATTTACTGAGAAATCACAATTTTGGAAATCTTCGGTAGGTCACGTAAATTAAACAGGACTTTACGAAAGATGAATTGCCCCAAAATACTAGCTAAGTGGCACACTTGTTCTCAAGAGCTCAGAAATGGAAGCCCAAGGTCAAAGATGACATTCGCGAGGAAGAGGGAGGTGGTTAAACACTGAAAGTAAACTGTGTGCAGAGGTGTTCGGAGGCTCAGTTTCAGGCCAGCATTGCGGATGACTGAACAACCTGCTTGTCTTTGACGACGTGATTAGACAGAAACCAGCCAGCGCCAGAGGAACCTTTTCCTGTGTGATGCTGCCAGGAGTCAATATCATCTTGCGGTAAAATTAAGATCAGAGCAACTTTCTGTCTGGGGCCTACTACAGCTTTTGCACCTGATTTTTAATGAGCATTTCAACAGATTCTGTCTCAAGTTTGTTTTCTTTGCAAGTTTTAGACATACTTCTTTATTTCTGAAATCTTGTAAAAAAGCTTGGATGAGAGGCAGACCTGGAAAGTATCCTTTTGCGTGCCAAGGAACCCACATAAATAAATACCAATTTAGTGCAATTTACACAGTAATGTCTCATTATGGGATTTTCTATGTAAATAGCACAACGGTTAAGCCCATATGGGTAACTTGAAGCCATTTATGAAAGGAGTCCATGCATGTTGAGGGCTACAGTTTTCGTGTTTGTTCTTTGAGGAGAACATGTTTCAATCGCAAGCAAACTTACTTTCAGCATAAAAAATAGGAAGTTGGCTCGGTACTTTGAAGATGGTATGGCATTGGAATAATGCCTGTGGATGACTTTAGTCTTCAATTATTAATAAATAAATGAGTTCACTACTATAGTTTTTTATGTGGTAAATAAGGGTTTTGCCCCAGCAGTGCGTAGGTTGGCTGCTGTTTTAGATCTGTAGGCATGGATTTACATAGAAGGCACAGAACACAGGTGGTAAGTAAAGTTGCTGAGCTGTGTTACGTGAATGGGAGAGAGCCGAACAGCTCCATATCTACTAGAATGTCGCACTTTTGGCTGTGATGCACCAACGCAGACACTCTTGCACCATAGTGCAAAGTTATGTGCATTGTGAGAAGAATAGATTTTGAACTGGAAGGGGATCCAATGCAGTACAAAAACATTGTTTTAAGGTGTTTCCCACTTTGCATGTGTGCTGTGTAATGTAACAGCCAAGTAAAGTGCGAAAGGTGAGGAGAAATTAAAACATTTCTCCTTGCTACGCCTGCCTCGAGTAGGTTCAGGATTTTGGCATAAATCTCTGCCTGCAATTATTTGCAGATAGGGGTTTGATTCAAAACCAATGGGTAGATGCATAGGAATGCCTATTCACCACTCATGGAATGCCCTCTTGATGCAAAGTAAAGGCAAGGCAGTTCATTGCACAGCTTTGCTTCCCTTTTAGTTACAAATCAACGCAAATTGCAATTTATATTGGATTGTAAATTCCACTACACTTTGCACCAGGTTTCCATCAAACAAGTAACCCGTAACCCAAACTTGATGCAAAATGTTTGAAAATCGGGGTGGTAGTCTGGTTACAGCATTGCAAGATGACACTGCTTCCAATGAAAATGTTTTCCTGTGTTGAGACACATAAAATTTCTCTTTGAGATATTCAGTCTGCCCAAGATTTACTATAATCCAGCATGAGAGAAGCTCCAGGATTGGTCTGAGCCGGCTAATTTGGAACTCAGGGCCTGCAAGCTTGTACGGGTTCTCCAAAGGCTGTGCAACACAGCTCGGATTGGAGAAATTTAGTGCGCATGCCGGATTGGCTGTCCTAAAACAGCTGGCCAAACCTACATGGGCATTTACAGTACCCACCACTCTTCCTCCCTGCTACTGTCCATCAGGATGGCCCGCCCCTCCCTAGAAGTGGCTTTTCGGTTTGAAAAATAAAATGATAACATTTGTTTTATAATCATTTTATTTTTCCCGCCTTCACGAAGGAGCCGCTGCTGCAAGATTTGCAAGACTCTAAAAGTAGGGCGTGAGGAGAGGCAAATGATGAAATATGCCTACTGCACTGTATGCAGCTTTACATTTGCAAGAGGTCTGGAAAAGTGTTACAGACAAGTACTGCACAGAGAAAAAATGTATGGCAGGACAAGAATCCTATATAGATACGTTCGAGGCTACTGAATGCAGATATCAGTTGATCCTGTTCTGCGCTGGGTGGTTACAAGTAAATGTTCTTTACATATAGGTCTGAATCTTATTATTACTGGCATGTGCCCATGCACACTAAATGCTTTAAAAAATCTGTCAAAGCTTGAGTAGAATACCAAAACTAACAAAAGTGTGGTTTGGGCAATATTATGATAACATGTATGATTTACGTACAAATATCCCTAGGCAATGATTGTGGGTTATGCATATTTTTACAGCACCAACACAGCAGAACATTAGACTTCGGAATCCCAATTATAAACCTACAGCTGAGCAATGAGTTTTGTATTTAGCACCACTGCCCACATTTTAGAAAAACGGTGTGGGAAGAATACCTGTTTTGAGGAGTATATAGTCAGCCTTCAATGATATTAAATGTCTGTTTTTGAACCTTTTTTAAGGGTTAACTTTTGTACTTGTCATTCCTTAAACTTAATGGATATGGTTATTATAAAATGAAGCTGGCTAGTTATAAACCTGTGATGCAACACAATATTATTTAATATGTCCAATGAAATGTTCATAATAGAAACACATATTTTGCAAGGTAGGTAAATGTGATATTGTTGCAAGTTCTCTGGGTGATATGATAATCCATTGCTGGAATACAAAATGAATCTATTTATGTAGATCTGTGTTGAACAGTTGAAGGGAAGTCTCTGATCATCAGATCAAGGTGTATCAATTTAGCACATATCTGTAAAATATTTACTACACAACTAGCATTTTCATTGATTTCGGAAGTGGACTGTCCACCCATTACAATGAAAGTTGGAATTCATTGATGAGTTGTTATCGAATTAGTGTTTCTTTTATGGATTCTGTGTTCGAATGAAAAATTATTAATGTAAAGTACAAATTATCTGGAGTACTTTCCTCTTGCATTTGGCCATCTTTTGGCTTGACCCGCCTCCTACATCTGCTCCACTGTCACATAAGAAACTTAGCACCATACGGTGCGGAGCATCTTTAATAGGGGCAGGTTTATTATTTTTTTTGCAGTTTAGCAATAAGGCAGCTGTGTTGCATTGTGCAAGGGGGAGAAATCAGAGCCAAATTTATTAACAATGGCTTGCTGCGGCTCGCTACTCTGGCACTGGGGCACAAACAGGCTGCCAGCGCAACCCACAACCTTTGAATTTAAGGGAAAAAGTGTTTGTGTGTGTGATGTCTAGCATAATATTTGTACTGTTAGCATACCAATCCAGAACAAAATCCTAGGCCAAGATAAATTAATAAAAATGTGTGCAGTACAGTGCAACACTCTCGCATTGTGTGGAATGTTTGGAGAAATAAAAAAAATTCTCATTGTTTGCAAGTTCCTCAAGGAGGTGCTATTCTTTGATGCAAAGCCCAGCCTGACAATCTTAGTAGATCAGGCTTTTCGTTAAAAAATGATGGGTGCTTGAGCTGATCTAAGTTACACCCAAGTAGCGAACTGTTGATGCAAAGTGGAGCAAAGCGCTGACTGCGCTGAGAAAATAGCAACTTTTTGGGACAAAATACCTTTTGTGCTGAAAAGAAAATGCACTCACAAGATTTTGCACCACTTTGTGTGACTTTGCATGGCTTTACCCCGGCGAAACCCCCTAGAAAATCTGGCCCATATTCTTCTGTGATTGGCAAACTTCTTGTCAACTGTCAGGCACCTGCCTACTTCATTTGAGATTTTGGAAAGTTTTCATACAAAGATGACAGTTCCAGATGAGCTTAGCATAGTTCATTCAAACAAGGCAAGTGTGTTAATCCACCATGGGAAAATATTTTTTGTAAATAATCCAGTTCTTAAACTCTTATAGAAATATAACAGGAACTAACTATAAATAATGTAGAAACCTTGTATGATGGTGTAAACAAAACATCTAAAGAAATCAATGGCCTGTCATGCTGGTGAGTGGAAAAATACAAAGGGGCCTGTTATGAGTCTGGCGGTCTGAGGACCTCCAGACTTGTGGTGACGTGGCAGTGGCGGTCTTGCGATTGCCCCATTATGGCCCTAGTGGTTGTGCCGCCTTGAGACCTTAAACTCTGCCAGGAAATCACCGTTCCCTGGTGGTGGTCTGGTGATCCAGAGGCATCTATATGCTTGGTGGGACTTCCGCGGTCCCGCCAAGCATCTTAAAACTTTAGTCTCTCCTCCATGAAAACAGTGGCATGAGGGAAGAAAGGCCCCCTTGTGCCTCACACCTTGTGGATGGACACAGGGGGGCACAACATTTGCCCCTTGTGTGTATGGACAGAGGTTCCAGCATGGCATGGGCTTTTCACTCCATGACATGCAGGAACTTTCTTTGACGCTCTCTTGCAGTGCCTATTTTATAGCACCACAATGGGACTGCTAAAAGAAAAGCCCAACAATGACTTAAAAAGTCATAACAGGGCGGGTGGGCTCCAATTGGGTTTGGCGGTGTGGCGGCAGGGCAGTCCCGCTGCCGCACCATCAATCTTGTAATTGGGAGTATAGTAAAGCATAAATATAGTTCTATATTGCTGAAGTTTCAAATTGACGGATGTTACTGCTGAGTCTATAGTTTCCAGAGATTCCTCTATCTCCTCTTTGGTTATATTACAGTTGAAAATCCGGCTTAGTTTAGCCGTTATCTGTATGCCTTCATCACTGACCACTGCTATAAGTTTTTGATTTTTTTTGCCTATAATTCCTCGTCCAGTAGTACCGAAAAATACAGACAAAACCTCAGAGGAAATAATTAGCTCTAACAGTCCCGGACCACGAATAAAATAATCCCTGACTTGTAAATACTTATAAAAATGAGTTTGTAACAAACCAAATTCTTCTTTCAAAGATGAAAAAGATCGGAATCCCTGTCCATCATATAAATGACCCAACCGCATCGCACCCTAGCGTTGCCATTCTTTACCAGCGTGATCATGAAATATATTAGGCAGTAAGGGATTCCCGCATAATGCAGTATACACATGTAAGTCGGGTAGTGCATATGCCTTACAAATTTCATGCCATATATTAGTAATGTACCTGACTACCTTGAATCGTACCCGCTTGTAGTAGTTAGGGTCAGATGTTTTGTACAATACTAACCCAGTACTAAGTCCACAAGCCAACTGGTATGAGAGCCAACTAGCACTAATTTCAGGTCCTTTAAGTAAGCTCTATATGCGCCCAGTGAATGCAGCCCGGAAATACAATTTAAAGTCTGGAAGTTTGAAACCGCCTTGCTTATACGTTAATTTTATGTATCGGATAGCTCTCCTGGCATGACGGTATCCCAAGATAAAGCTACCAACAGCACTATTGAGGCGTTTAAAAAAGGTTGGTGGTACCCTTAATGGGATTGTGCGACAAAGATACAAAAACTTCGGGAGAACGTTCATTTTAACAACGTTACATCTCCCATATATACTAAGAGGTAGCCGGTGCCAGCATCACAATTTTGCCACTACTTTCATCAACAGTGGTTCATAATTTAATGCAATGATATTGTTGACTTGGCTACTGAGACAGACTCCCAGATAAATTGCCGTCCTTGTAACCCCTAGGGCGGCTGGAGGCATTTCAAGTTGAAAATTCAATATCGTCTGTGTCTTATTCAGATTTAATTTAAAGCTAATTATATATATGTTTTTCCACACTGAAACAAAGAGAGCTGTGCAAAGATGTGACATTTTTCCTCAAAACTATTTTTTTTAAATGCAGGATGTGCAAAATGTATAAACTCCCGCTGCTTCCACGAAGTGTAAAACTTCGAAAAATCTTCTGGGAAATAGGCAATAGTTAACTACAATTATAAAATGCATCATGTGGAATAACATATCTGGAGAGTGATTTTCCAGTCTCCACATTTGCCTTTTTGATTATCCTATTTAACTGAAAACGATGTTCCTAAGTGCTCCACACAGGGTGACTTTTTCTTCCAAATTGCTTATATTCCTTTGAAAATACCAGTGTATATACTGATACATTTGAGAGAAATTAATGTGTTTGGAATACCAGCAGACACATAAATAAATTAGTAGATAGAAATAAATAAAAATATACACATCGTACAAAACACAATAAAATGTCTAATAAAGGACAAACAACTAAATCATGGATTGTCCCAATAAAAATAAAACTTTATAAATTCTACAATAACTAGTATACAAAACTATTTCAAAATTTGAATAACAAAATCAACATACATGAGGACAACCTTGACATTACTTTTGAAAATATTATTGATATCCTAAAACAATAATCCTACTCTAGACACAGGATCAATATCTTTAACTGTGAAGCCAGGCATTGCGATAATCCATGCTTTATAATATCATATTATATGGAATACATAGAATATTTCTGGGCAAAAAAAGTATGTTTTCTAAAAATATATATATTTTTAAAACACATGTAGTAAAAAGCCCTTAACATTTACTGTAAATTCGATGTCGTTAAATATTTTTCCAGCCAAAATGTGTAGATATTTCAGAAGCTGTGTAATTTTTAGCCAGGCTTCCTAGTTTCACAAGAAGTGTGCTTGGATTTATAGCCTGATCTGGTCAAATAACCAACAAGAACACAGCAGCTGTTAGAATGATGCCTAGATAGAAGAAGGACTTTGCTACATTTCTGCTACACTGTTGCAAAGATGAAAGAATGACGTTTCTCCAGCAAAATTCAGTATCTTCCTCACATGTATAAGAATGCAAAAGAGATATGAGTGGACGTCAGTGACTACTTTTGCCAGGCCGAACACTCGTGATTTTACATGTGGAAGAAAAATGTGAATCATGTCATATGCTATCATGTGACATGCAATATGTGAGTGCACAATGTTGACTTGCAAATAAAGGGAAATGTTGCCTTCTGCGGATACTTGTCTTTTGAATATTAGCTTCTTGTAACCACATAAAATAGGGAGCTGAGACGTCCACTTAAAAATATTACAATTGTGGTTAGAATAACAAAGCAACTTAACATATTTTCTCGTTTTTTCCATGCCTTTAATATTCATATTTAGTTTTGTAACAAGATTGCTTGACAGATTGGGATTAATCCTTATAAAATCGGTTACGTTTAATGTGCGTCCGATTGAGGAGGATTGCATGTTCTGATAGTTTGCTGCCAATGTTGACACATTCAACTGTAAGGAGAAGTGAGAGATGTACAGTGCTTAATTTGAGCAGGTGGTTTCCTGTACTTGCCACAGACCTTTAATTGTCAGCACTGGCACTTATGACATTCTGCCACATGGTGGCAATGTTTATCTAATTTAGAGAAGAGCACAACAATAGTGTTTATTATTTACAAAGACTAGTACCTGCCGCTCAAGCCATTCTTATAGCTTTGAGTGCCTCAAATAGTCTCAATCATCACACTTGTAGGAGTGTGGTGGTTAGTAGCTGTGTTAATACTCTCATGGGCAGTGTTGGCATGAGCAATAGGTGGTGCAAGATGCTGTGGCCTCCTGACGAGGACCCTGACACATGTTTTACAAAGAATCTTTAGAAATGGTTCAAGTTTAAGGGATCTGTCAAAAAGGGAGTTCCTAGGAGTTGCTAAGGGAAGAACAGTTTTTGGTTCTCTGGCTATTCTGTTCGCCAAACCATATACGTGTTTTGAAAGTGAGCAAATTGTACAAAAGCATCGTACCTAGAAAATAATTACAATAATTATAATAAACGGCGACCTCTTCAGTGCTACATCTTTAAAACGATTGAATTGATACTTTGCCATCTAAATTAAGATCTGAATGTTGATGTGTAACTGACATTCATGGTGCACTAAAACTGACATGAACTATAAAAGGAGTGTCTGATTCATATCATTACGGTACTTGTGAGACTACCTAAAAAGTTGGACTGCAAATATGATAGTGAAATTATGCAATGCACTCTGCAGGATAGCACTGAAAGATGTATTCATTATAACTGGCTTATTGAGGTAGGGATATAAGAAAATAGTTGATGTGGAAGAAATACTCAGGAAAAGCTCATTTGCTTCCGGTCATTGAGACCCACGAAAACAGACTGACCAAGGAGTCCACTTAAATTCCCTTTTAAATAAGCCACAAAATTGGTAGTATCACATCAGATCATGTATGTGACAACAGATAGACTTATAGTTAAGAATGTCTTGTTACGTCAACGGGTGCTCTTGCCAGGTCCCCAAACGTCTGATAATGTGTGCGAAATTTCTGGAACTAAAGAAATGGATTGTATGTATTGCACACAACTCTGTGATAAACGGTATGACGAATCTGAATATTAACAGCTACCTCCATTTTTGCTTGGTTTCTCGAATAAATGACACACATGTTTTAAGAAGCTTTCCTGAGGTTGATACTGTTTTCAGAAAAAGCTACAAATAAGACAATAGAGGCCTAGAAACAAAACTGCACTAAGTTTTCAACTGAATGTTACGATCCCTGAGGGAAAGTCTAGTGCAATCCCGGAAATGACTATGTTGTCACCACCATAAGGATAAGATGCAGACGTAGATGGTAGAGTCTGAGCGAGTTGCTTGGCAGGACTATTAAAGTATTCATTAAATTTTCATTTAAATGTTTGTGGTCAGAACAAAAACATGGACAGGGAAAAAACAATTTTTTGAAAAATCACAAACAATTTTTTACCTATAATGCATTCTTAAAGTGAGAGATTTTCCATCAATGTATAACCCATCAGTTTAGAGTTGCAAATATACATAGACATCCAAGACTTGTACATGTATCCATGGTGTATGTACTCTTTCGGATTGTAAAAATCTCATCAAATTAAATAAATGAATACAGACTATAGGTGAATTCTCTGCCCGATCAAATTTCCCTTTTTGGGCTTGTAAAAAAAGTAGAAATTTACAACAAAAAAAACGTATGCCAATGACTTCTTGCTTATTATGTGTGAGTCAGGCTGTCAACTACATTTACAAAGAGCAAGATAGAAACATTTTCGAGTGCGTAAAACTCTCTACGACTATCCTGTCTCAGGATCAGGAGTATCTTACAAATGTCCCTAACTTGATTTGACTATCCACTGCAGGTACTGTGACAATAGGGAGAGTATTCGGTATTAGTGAAAAGTAAGACAGGGAATTGAAAAGAAAACTATGAAAGTCAGTGGGGTAAGGAACAAGTAGTATTTGAGAGGCACCAAAATGGCTGCCATAGTTAGTGGAAGTAAACGCACACACCCTTTGACCTTGATGACAGCGAGTGGTTGAGCTCTTGACCTATACTTGGAAGGGCAATGAGTGAAAACTGCAGCAGGTAAGGAAAGCTCCTCAAGGGTTGCTTGCATTCTGTACCTAAAGCTGCCTTCGAAACTCCCGAGGCCTGCGGTACCAAAGATGGTAACGAGTAATTGAAGGGCAAAGGGTACAAGCTCATACCCTAGGCTACCCCGTATGAGAGTCTTATGAGAGACATTTTACACCACTTCATCATTTCATTGTTTTAAAGAGCAAAGTATGGATGTATGTAATTTAGGTTCGAAAATTGAACAATGTACCGGAATCTGACGGCACAGCTGAAGAAATGCATTTTTAAATCATCATGCTCTTAAGCCTTTGACTCCAGAGTGATAGGAAATTTAGGAAAACTTGCTAAATTAAAAGCAAAGTTCCACCATTAGGTTCGAGTGTGCGCTTTGTGTGCAAACGGTGCGTATTAAGTGTGTATTGCACACCCAACTTTAGGAAGCACACGCTTTGCCTTTTGCAGGGATGACAATTAGTCGAGTACACGCCCTCAGGTGAGTCACCTGTGTGGCTTAGGGTCCATTACAGTAATTGTTGTTTTCCGTTTGGAAATTATTTGTTCCCCGAGGCGGTCTAACAGGAGCTAAAAAAAAAACTGAGATAAAGAGTATTTGTACGGGACACCCACAAGAAATTCTTTCTTCCAGCCTGGGGTCAACGGCCATGTGCATCCAATCCAGTAAAACCTTCAGTGTGAGCAGCCTGTCTCCTTTTGACCGAAACTGCAATAATGTTGAAAGCACGCACTATTTACTAAAGTAGGTGCCTGTCAAAGAAAGTGCTTAATTTGAGGCAGTGGTTGCATGTGGGGGGGCCACAGTTCATTTTGGGGATCAGCACTTAGGATATTTACCGCGAGTGAGAGAGGAACAAACACGCAAATCGGAAAGATGGAAGAAGAGAAAGATGGAAAACACATCAGAAGTGGAGAAAGCAAGAACCTGCAAGAGTGAGATAAAGGGGCAGGGAGTGTCCGGTATGATACGGGGGCATATTATCAAGAAACAGGCGTTAAAATTATCGCCGCTTAAGCGGCAGAAAACTGCCGCTAAAGCGGCGATAATGGGCTTGATAATATGCCCTCGAGAATTCCAATAGAAGCTCATGTTCTGGTGTCAACATGGGCTTCTATTGGAATTCTCTGTGGCATATTATCAAGCCCATTATCGCCACTTTAGCGGCAATTTTCTGCTGCTAAAGCGGCGATAATTTTAACGCCGTGCTTGATAATATGCCTCTTAAAGAGGAATGAGGTGGATTTAAGACGACCATTATTGGTATTGGCACACCAACATTTGATTGCACCGGCTGGTGTCTTCTGAGCAGAGCTTCGACACCGGCACGTCTTCTTTTACAAACTAAGCACTGCTGGGCCTCCATCACAAGCCCAAAATATATAATTACTCCTCCCACTCCAAAAATGATCCAGTGTCAAGCAAGACGTTTTCAATGGACATAGTGTGATAAAAAACATAAGCACAGAACATTGGGTTGACTTAGCTACCGAGATATTGAGTCAACATATTGGATAAGACTGGTGACTAACACTGTCTTTTTTTATTCTAACTTTGATAAACTGATCATGAATAATAGTCCTCTCTGGCTGCCTGACATCACTCATATCCTGGTGAGTCACTCTGGATTTGGTTTCCTCCACGTGGCCAGCCGATTCTGGTGTTGTAAATGCTCGACATATGAAAAGGATTTTTGTTCACAACATTTAATTGGCTTTTAATCCATCAAAAATCTATCAACTAAGTGCTTAAGATATCTGTGTAAGGCTATATAGTATGTCTGTTTATTCCAGACCTGCAGTAAATATTAGGAATCAGGCTTTAGCCTTAATGGCAAGTTCTATGTTACGCTTTAGTAATGTTAGTAAGTTGTGGCTTTTAGCTGGTTGTGTCCTGGTCACTGTTACTTGGTGGACGTCCTCATTCTAAAATAGTACGACAGGTCTGTACCTGGAAAACTTTTATTTAATAGGCTCCATTATATTCAAGGTGTTTTGCTGTTTTACAGACAATTTCAACTTTGCTGAGTCAAAGCGCATCAACCTCGCGACATCCCTTCAGCAGTGATGCAGTATCATACATCATTTCGTACAAAATCAATAAAACTCGGAAAAACGTTACTTCTAGATGTCATTGACTGCTGAAGAGGGTTGTATGATAGAAGCACGAATGGTTTTACCACGCGTGCCTCTACCACGCAATCCATCCATGAATGTGTCTGAACCATGCATTCCTTTACCACGCATGCCTTTACCACAAAATGGCATGGTATAGGCATGAATGGTATAGGGGTATGTGTGGCTAAGTTCCCCACTACCAGCCGACCACCTGCCTATCCCTGACCCACCAAGCTGTCCCTTAAACTACCCCATTCCCTTAAACTGCCCTAAAACCTACCCCAACCCCCAACACTAAAAACTACCCCAACTACCCATTCCCCTCCCATTGCAATAAGGCCTAAAACCCTACACTACCCCAACCCCCTGCCCCCGCTGTCCCTTAAGCTACCCCTACCCCTTTCACTGCCCTTAAACCTACCCCCAAACCCCCTCACCCTAAAAACTAACCCATTCCCCTCCCACTACCTTAAGGCCTAAAGCCCTGCACCCTAACCTACACTACCCCAACCCCCCACACCCTTGAGCTGTCCCTTAAACTACCCCAACCCCTTCCACTGACCTAAAACCTACCCTGACCCCCAGCCCTAAAAACGATCCCAATCACCCATTCCCCTCCCACTGTCCTAAGGCCTAAACCCTACACTACCCCACCCCGCGTCGTCCCTGAAACGACCCCAACCCCTTCCAGTGCCCTAAAACCTATCCGACCCCCTGCCCTAAAAACTAACCCAACTACCCATACACCTCCCACTGCCCTGAGGCCTAAAACCCTGCACCCTAACTTATACAACCCCAACCCCTTCCACTGCCCTAAAACCAACCCCAACCCTCTCCCAGCCCGAAAAAATACCCTAACTACCCATTCCCCTCCCACTACCCTAGGTCTAAAACCCTACACTACGTGCTGTCCCTTCAATTTCCACAACTCCTTCCACTGCCCTAAAACCTACCTCGACCCCCCCCCCACTATAACGATATACCTCACCATGGCGTCTTACTGCTTCCATCCTCCATCAGCTAGATCGCGCACTGCCTTTGCATGGTTAAGGCAAAGTCAGAACACGCGTGGTTCAGACCACGTTGTTCTCACTCTTTCTCACTAATGAGGCATGCCACTTTTTCTTCTGGTGTGTTCTGGATACTTTTGCTGCTCTGGATCTAATCTTTCTCGTGAAACCTGCTATCCACTAAGTGTGGTATCGTATATTTTACGACCTGGTGTAGATACACCCTCTCCATTGACGGTGGCATCATTTTGCAATTTAGTATTTCCTTTATATGTCAGCCTACTCACTAGATTGTAAAGAACTCATATATAAGCGTTGTATAATAACAATATTAATCATGATAATAATAATAAAAATAACAACAACAACCACGAAAAACCACGACCAACAATAACAAGCATAAGCACAGGCATAACATTAGGAATATTATTTATTATCATATCATTTTTGTTATTATTAGCAGCAAATAAAAAATTGTGTGAGGCTTGTAAAACAATTTTAGCTAAACTTCTTCTGCAATCCATACCAGATGAATTGATATTATTCATGCAACCCGCCTTAAGGCAACTCATTCGCACCTCACAGCTACTCTGGCCTAGACAGCTCCATAAAAATGATCCATTGTGGACCATCGTCAAACTAGCTGTCCGATGGTTTACCTAAATATTCAGGGAAAGGTACAATTTCACAAGCAGGGAAGAAAGAGGCGTAACACCTAAAATGCAGCTGCAGACTCAAAATTACAATTGTCCACAAAAGCAGAAAATATCCTATCTTTAAAAGAAAAAAGACGAATTCACTGTTCAGATTTTTTTCAACAGATATATTGAAAGAAGTATTCAAAGATATTTGTGAATTTAATCCTCCATATCATCTTTATTTCATATTGCACCATATGTTGAGCTTTGTGAAAAGTTTTCTATGTTCATTACTACCAAGGTGCAAAATAATATGATAAATCATTTCTCTCAAATATTTTGAAGCCCTAACTTACATTTATCTTATATCTAATGCAGAGGACCTGAAACTTAAAATTCATGCCATTTCTACATCTGACTTTGGTAATTCGCAAGTAACGAGTAAACATATTGGCGCCCCTCAATGGCACTTGTCCTGCCCAGAGTATGAAAGAAAGAAGCTGCTGATGTCCTGAATACCACTGTTTCCGCTTTGTAAATAAATAGTTGTCCCATATTATTCCTGATTTCCTAAACTTAGCGGCGGCAAAACTTTCCTGGAAATAGAATTTTGTGACACTGGTGACGTCCAGCCAATATTTCTGCTTCCTTAACCAGAAAAAAGTCCAAACAAGTCTTAATCAATAGTGATATCTTAGAGTCTTCTCACAATGGATTTCAGACTACAATGAGCACTGACAACATGGCGACCTCATTGCTCGATACTCTTTCCACAGAGTTTGAGGACAGTGGTGGTAGGCTTCTGGTTCTATAAGACCTATCATCTGCTTTCAATGTCACCAACTTTCCACTTTCTGCTGCAAGGCATATAAGAGGCCAGCATGCGGGGGACAGGTCTCAGTTAAATTCCTTCCTTTTTGTGCTTTCAGGCCCTGTGGCGGTCTTGTGAATCCTCCCATTGACCTGTGTAATGTGTAACAATGAAGCGTTCTGCTCTCTCTACTCTTCTCTTGACTATTGCGTTTGGACATTCTTTGTCATAGTTCTGTGTAAATTTGTCATGTAAACGGATCACACCCGGTGTCTGTTGAGCACAAACTCTGACAATTCCAAATCTGGAATCACAACAGAATGTTCTTGAGTGTGGAAAAACTGGTATCTTGCACCTTCTTCTAATCAATTTTAAACTTCTCAAGTGTAAAAATTGCAAAATTTTAAAGAAAGCATCATCTTTAGTGAGGCAGCAGGAAACTATTCCTGCCATTACTCAAGACAAGTGCTGCGAGTGGATCACTCCTGCTTAGCATTCAAGCTCCACAATTCCCCGCCACTGAAGTTTCACTAACAAAGAGGTGGGAATTCAGGTTGCAGGGAATAACAGAGGCTCTGGATGCTATCTCTGCCTGCTGTTGCTCAGGTCTAAGACTAGTCCTATGGGATAAGGAGTAAATTAATAGTTCCCGCTCAGAGAATACATTGTGTCAACTCCTCCTACAACCATTTATTGGGAGGCAACATGAAATTCATGAAGTCAGAAATTCTTATACATTTCTCTGGCTTTTCTCTTTGATATGTCAGCAGAAGGGAGTGTGAGAGGAGAGAAATCACAGATAGCCACAAGCCACAATGGTGTGTTTATCCAAAGTGGCAGTTAACTACATACCTAAGACATATAGAGGGTACGTTATATCCGTATCACACGTTCTATGTCTTGTTCATTACACAAGTGGTAGAAACCTCACCCACAACATTTTGCTTGCATCATCTTAGGTTCCCCATTTATCACTGAGGAACAATATCTGTTATGATTATCCTCTACAGTCCATCTGTCTAGCTGTGATAGGGCAGAGATTCGTCAAGTTTCCTGCAGATTGAAGGTGGAGGATAGATGTGAGGCATGTTGTTTATTACATTTTACATCTCAGGAACTGCTAAAATTGTGTGACAGGGTAGGCTGAACAAACTTTATCTGGGCCTCAAATTACAAAATTGAAACACTGGAAGATCAAGAATATGCCCATTTATGCTTCAGTGCTCCACACCTGCTCTGTAGCTCATCAAGCCAACACAAAACTGGCCTGGCCTCATGCAGGTCACTACTCACAAGTGGTTCAGACTGACTGCATCTGTACCAGTATATGTTGTGTCACCAGTATTTTCCACTTGCTGCTGGGGAAACAGGTTATTCTCAACAGTGCTTTCTGGGTCAAGTAGTTCACTTGTGGTATTCCTAATGAAGGTAGGGGAAAACAGGGATAAAGGCCCATACAGTGGAGAAAGGATGAATTGCTGATTATAGTGATTACTTCTTGTCTTTTTTGGCTCAGATATCTTTGAACTTCCTGCTAACCATAAATCCTTGCAAATGTGCCTAACACAAACTCCAGCATTCTCAACCTCACTTGTGCCTGTAGTCTGGCACATCTTCTTGCTTGTCTCACAGTGCCATGATAACTTATGGGTGATAAAGTGCTTTATAAATCATAATGAACATAATTTCTTAAATCTACTATATGGCTGTGTGAGAGTAATGTGTTCTTTAGGCACCAATAGACGATTCAGTTAATGGTGTGTGATCCTTATATGTACTTAGTAAATGTTAATGCTACAAAAACTGGATGTAAGGCTCTGCATATACCAGCATACCAGAGCTGGAAATGGAAATACATAGTACTGGAGCACATCCATAAGGGCAGCCAATTTTGAAAGAGACCTCAGTCGGACTTCCACCTTCCATAATGTTTTGCCTGAACCGGAAAAGACCAGAAGCAAGGGAGGGAAGGAATAGAGAACTCTGTGTCTGGATATGTATACTGTTAGAAATGGGGTCTCTAGTTGGCAGAGGTATGCACCATGTCGAAGTAAGGAACCACACTCTAGTCAGAGTAAGTGTAGTACACACCAAAGTTTACCTGTGCTCACCTTCTGGTAGCTAGGCACAGAGCAGTCAGGCTAAACTAAAGAGGCAAGTGTAAAGCATTTGTGCACACACATGATAAGATAGTGAAAACACCACAAAAGTACTCCACACCAGTTTAGAAAATAGCCAATGTCTATCTGAGTAAAACAAGACCAAAATGATAAAACAAATCCAACATATAGAAGTCAGGATATGATTTTTTTTTAAATGAATTCAAAATTTCAGTTCTAAGAAGTCTCTAGCTCCAACTGGGGCTATCTCTTCATGCTCAGTACCTTTGCGGTGTCGAAAACCAAAGATGCAGCATCGGGAACCAAGGACGTGACTTCGAACGTGGTGTTGCGCAATGGAGGTGAGGGGTCGTGGTTGCAGGTGAGGCATTGGTTCCTTAAGGTGGTGCAAGGTTGTTGAAGCTTTTGCCGGTCAGGGACAATGAGTTGCACAGCGGAGGTGACGTGTTGGTTGCAGGTGCGAGGCCTCAGATCCAGAAGGCGAAGTGGGGTCGAGGCGGTGTTGATGTCGAGAGCGCGGAGCTTCGATTTCTCATTGTCAGAGTCGAACCGCTGGGCCCAAGGTGCTGCGTTGACTGAGACTGGGAGATGTGGCAGAGTCGGTAAGGTGCACCACTGACGTCAGTGACGTGGTGTTGAGACCCACGCTGCTGCGGTTCTTTGGAGGCACTGCGGAAAAGTTGGGGCTGCGTTGAAGTCGTGGTTGCGGCATCGCATGCTCGGTGAGCAGTGGCCATGCTTTAATAGGAGCACAGGATCCTGCTGACCTGACTCACACGCGGAGCCAGTTCGTGAACCATTGCGAGAGTATTCACATACCACTGAAACGAGTGATCAATCTCACAAGCTGTTTCGTGAAATTGACGTTTTTTCAACATCTAGAGAGGCACGTTTGCCTGCACGTCAGGAAGCAAACTTAAACACAATCTCCTTTGCCAGTCCGTATTAAGTTCCATTTTAAAACTAACTGCGTGTGGGATACATTAACTGCCGCACAATCTGTATTTCACAGAAGGATCCATCTAAAACTCAGGGTCAGCCAATGATCTGGTTAACCCTCCGACAACACATCGACCTAAACAAGTTGAATCGGCTGTCTGACATTACCATTGTCCTGAAGAAAACCCGCTACTGACTTTTCTATATTGTTGCTGGAATTTTTGGTCGAAACGTCGACGGTTGTCATAAGTCCAATTCTCTATAGGTCTCATTAGCCAACAAAAACAGAAATTAATTCCCGATCTTGAGATACTTATATTACATTTTGTGATTAGACACTGTATTCATATATTTTTAATTGAAAATTGTTTTCTTTCTCACTTACATATTCAGTACACTTATATTGTCACATTTGCACTTTATTCACTGCTCACTGTAAATACTGCTCACCTGCGCTGTTTTATTGATTGAGTCATCAGACAGCTTGTGTTCCCATTAACTATTGCATCAAAAATTGAAAATTCCTTTTTTTCTTAATCCATCCAAAGAATTTTTCGGTTTATGAATTTCGAACTTTCTGTTTACCATTGTGCGCCATCATTTGACTTGTTTTTCGCATGATTTGTTCTATCAACCAAGAAATGGCTATAGCCGACAGAACCATTGTTTGTTATAGCATGATTTAATGCAGGCAGTGGTATAGCGTCAATTGCGCAGATAGCGTCGGTTCCAAATGGCACTTGGCGTAGAGGAGTTGATTTTCTTTGTTTGCAGCCCTAAATTCACTTCCAAGGGCCCAGGACTGGATTTGGCACTACTTGGCAGGTGAGGACTCACAGCAGAGGGGCCCAAGTGCTGGTTTCAAGAAGCACGTGAAGTCTTGATGTCCCTGAGACTTCAGCAACAAGAAGCAAGCTCAGTCAAGCCCTAGGAGAACCTTTAGAATGCAGGATGGAGAGAGTAAAGCCCAGTCCTCTCACTCCCAGGCAAGAGGCAGCAGCCCAACACAGCAAAGCAAGCAGCAAAGTGGCAGTCCCTCCTGGCAGCACACAGCTCTTCTTCCTGCCAGAATGTCCTTAGTATAGAGGTGTTCTGAGTATATGGTGTGAGATGTGCAGTACTTATACCAAAGTTTAACCTTTGAAGTAGGGAGACTTCAAAGAACGGTCTTTGTAGTGCACAAGACCCTGCCCTTCCTAGTCCATAATCCAGACACGCTACAAGGGGGTATGCAACTCTTTGTGTGGGGACAGGCGCAGCCCTATTCAGGTGCAAGTGTCAGCTACTCAAATCACTTTAGCTCAGGAAGACACATTAAACTGGTGATGGACATCAGGATATAGGGGGCTACCTCAGTACCTCAGCTCCCTTTGTGTGGGCCCGTCTAGAGTGAATTCACAAAGCCCAACTGTGTTCTTACCCAGATGTGTATTCTAGGGACATGCAGAGGCACAGAAAGGTTAAAGTAAGAAGCTTTCTAAAAGTGGCACTTTAAGACCTGCAATTTAAAAACCAACTTGACTAAAAGATGCGTTTTTAAATTATGAGTCCAGAGACTCCAATTTTATATCTGCTCCCAATTAAAAGATAGTCTTGTAAAGTGTTACAAGGGAGCTCCAATACGAACCTATGGAAGAAATATGCCTTTGCATTAGTGAAACACGAATTTAGGAGTATTTCACTACCAGGAAATGCAAAAATTAGAAGTACATGTCCTACTTTTTAAATACACTGCACCCTGCCCTTGGGGCTACCTAGGGCCTACCTTAGGGGTGCCTTACATGTAAAATAAAGGGAAGGTTTGGGCCTGACAAGTAGGTGAACTTGCCAGGTCGAAATGGCAGGTTGAAAGTGCCCCACAGGGTCTTCAGTGGAAGGCCTAAGACATGTTTGAAGGATTACTTATGTGAGTGACGCAATCAGTACTGCAGGTCCCCTAGCAGCATTTGATTTACAGGCCCTGGGCACACACAGTGCACTGTACTAGGGACTTAGTAAATCAAATATGCCAATCATGGAGAAACCAGAGAAGATAGCATATGCACTTTAGCACTGATTAGCAGTGGTAAAGTGCCCAGAGTCCTAAAGCCAACATAAAGGTCAGAAACATAGGCAGTGGAAGGCAAATTGTTTGGGGAAAACCCTGAAAAAGGTGTCAGGTCCAACATATACATTTGTGTAGTAGGTATGCCTGCACCAATGTAAAGGCTGTGCCTGCTGCTCAGCCCCTAACAGTGATAATGCGCTCCTTGAGCTTGGTGAACTAGTTTGTGCACAGTGCCACGGGAGAACATGGCCCTTCCAGGAGTATGGCATGCTCTTATTTTGTACATTTAAGTCATAAGAAAGTATTCTGAAGGAGGACATTGAGCGACTGCAGTCTCAATAGACCTAATGTCAAGGCCAAGCTAATGACAATACAGCGCTTCAATCTGCTAGCACAACATGACATAACAACACACTGTCTGATTTAGGAAGTAATGTCCCTGCGTTCCTCGGTGCTAATGTACTGTGTCTGCATTGATGTTTCTTGGACTTCCAAATGATGTTAGCCAGCTGAGAGGTTCATGGCATCATTCTGTAGTCTGTAAGCCAGACTACATTTACAATAAATTAGGATGACTAAAAGCCAGATTCTGCATGGAACAGGCATCTGCATTTCCCATATTAAATGATAAAGGAGACCAAATGGTGAACGTTAATGAGAAAATTCAATTGGGTTTTTCTCACATGAAACTTACATTAACAGAAGGATGACTTTACAGTTAAAGAGCTTGATGTTGTGAAAGTCGCATTTCATTGAAAGCCTATTGATTTGTGAAATTAGAATTGCAAACTCCTTGGCACAAGGCACCTTAAGGGAAGAGGGATCTGAGTCAGGCATTCAAAAACCATGCCCTTCTCCCAGCCCAGCACTCATTATTTAGACTGAATTGTCTTAATGACATTCATTTGGGAATGACATTATCTAATAAGAACACTTCCTGATTTGTACACATTATTGATTTACCACATGTAGAGTGTACAATGTCCTCTTTAGGCACTTTCTGGGCAACGGTAACTAATATGGCGAAACACATAACAGTTGGATAGGGTCCTTAGGTCACAGGACTCTTCGGTTCTTCCGATTTGAACCCACACTACATGACAAATAAATCGCTCTCGCTACTGTAGTAAATACCCTTCGCATGGGACCCGAAAGGCCTTCATGCCATAAGCTACCAAGAATTATTATAAACCAAATGGTACAGATGTTAGCTATTTTAAATGTATAATTCTCTTAAATGTTAATGTATTTTCTTCTGGGGCCTTACAAGGCTATTAACCACCTGCTGGTGGCCTCAGAGTGCTTTGGGCTGTAGGTAGGTACTATAGTGACCAGCACGGATTGGGAGTGGTGGGCCGGCTGGGCAGGCAGGGGGTTAAGTGATGTAAAATAAATGTTTTAAAGTATAAAATCTTGCCTTCTCGCGGCTCTCCCACACGTCGTCTTAGTCTCTTCTCTCCGGGGATGGAACAGGAAGCAACCAGGCTCCTTTCCCTAAGCCAATCACATCACAATGCTGCAATGCAGCATTGTGTTTGGTCTGAGCACCGTGGCTCGGCGCTCAGCCAGGGAAAAGGGCCGGGGCATGAACTTCACGCAGGCTGAAATGTAGCCTGCATGGAGAACATGTGAGGTGCGCATGACTGCTTTGGACGGCCATATAGTCATTGCACACTTGGAGTGGGCAAACCACTCCTCCCCTGCTCTGAGAGCACAAGAGCCCCGCCCGTCCGCAAAGCTGTGCAGAAGGAACAAATACACTGATAAAAACCTCGAGTTATTTTCATTGCAATTTGTTCTTTATTTCATGGTGTTTAAGAATCAAGTATTCTGCCTGGAAAGGATGGAACGTGCCTAGGACCCACGTCATCGATTATACCCCGAAAGATGCAAAAGCCTTAGATGAACAGTGTCTTGAATTCTAAGTTTGAAGAGGTCAACTGAAGATGAATAGCTTGAAAAGGACTGGTTTTACAAATGCCAGGGAGAAAAGGTGGATTTATAAGGCTGTGCCTAACTTGAAGAAGTCTTCTTCGAATCTTAGGTGTAAGTTATGAAGAATTCCAAAGGGAGGAGCTCTGTACAGGAAAAGTTCAACCGCAAATGTCTTGAATATAGTCTGTCGAGATTTGTTATGTAAGGGATGACGGTCTGCGTAAGGTAGGTTGTTAATCATCCATGAGACACCTCGTGCACAAGAAAAAGTTTTGAAGTATATCGTTTCTTCTACTGGGAGCCAGCTGAGGCATATAAAATATGAAAACTAGTAAAAAGTTTCGTTATAGGGCAATAAATATTCCTTAAATAATCTTCTTACGATTACGAAAGTTTCTCTCAAACATTTAGTTCAGACAAAGACACTAGTCAGAATTTTTTTTTATATTTTTATTACAGGGAACATCTCCCAAAATATGGAAACGGGACCCTCTAGATCTTTTTTAACAAGCTTTCAAAGTTGACAACAAATAATTTCTTTGAGTGCCCATAGTTCTTCATGAAAGGGTCCTCCATACAGATTGATTGACTGACTTCACCCTGAGGAGAGACTTCGCTTGATATGATATTCTCTAGAATATGTCAACCAGCAACTTCAAAGATGATTTTACAAAGGAAGCCAAGGGTGGGCTTGGCCCTAATCTCAGATCTGAAAACAAAGCTCAGAAAATGAGAAGAACAGCCTGGGCAAAGCATGTTGCATGGAGTTATGTGGCTAGAATGTTGAAAACCTTCACTAAAGTCTAGAAAACAGTTTCAAGCAAAAGAGCTTTCTAAAGGTTGAAATCCCCCAACAGCAAGAAGGCAGATTGGATTGAACGACCTAAGGATCTCTTAGACATCTCAAATAGATTTGGGAAGGTGGGTACTTGCAAGGTGGTCCAAGATCCTTTACTGCGTGAAGAAATTTCTATCAAAGATGCAGTTGTCGATGTCCACATACCGCACGATTCCTGCATCCAAAAAATAGTTTGCATCTAGATTAAGTGGCAAAACCAGCATACAGTCCATGGAGACTGGGAAGGCATGACCACAGATCCAGTCGTGTGATTTGAAAGAGGCCCAAGCACACCCCCTTAAACCTCTCCTTATAGTTGCATGTCCCACACGTGGGTATGATTGGAACATCAGAGACCTCAAGGAAGAGATCTGCAGCAGGGGAACAGTAGAGCTCAAACCTGTCTCTAAGCCATGCAGCCTGCTTGTTGCAATGGAGGACGACTGGCCCAAAGCAGGGCAGGGCAAAGAGAGATTCGGTAACCACTTGCTGGGCTCCCTTCATCTCTGAACACCTAGTCAAGGCACCAGACTAGGTGACACATCTGTTGCATTTTTCTGCATCACAAAATGAGGAAAAAGGGTCATTCTTTTACAAAGGAGTAAAAATTACACTTATCGAACACTGCTCATGCAGAGAATAAGCACCTCTCTGTGCTGATGCAGCATGACAAGCAAGGGGGAGTCTGGATTGACTCTTTCTGCTCTCGCATTCACATATTTTTCTAAATTATCCGCCTTCTAGTTCATGACTGCTGTTAGATTTAACTACAAGTATCTGTATAGGATGGCACAGCAGGGTAAAGTTGATCTACTGACGATATTAACACATGTCAGAAAGCGCTTTAATTTGTCGTGCTGCTACACTTACTGTTTAATTGTCATCAGCTCCACTTTTTTTTGCATATTTGCTTTGTATGCCATTGTTTTTTATTTCCTTTGTATAAATAATGAAAGATAAGTCTTCTGGATCTAAAAGCAAAGATGTGCAGACCTAGTCAAATCATAATTTTTTCATGTAAATACAATAGTAGCATGTTATTCATAGAACTCAATGTCTACACGGTGAATGCTTAATTGACAAGCAATTCTAACCCACGCAAACCAAGTTTCAAACGTGCATAATAGGGGGTAGTCAGTGCTGAAACAGCATGGGATCTACCCTCCTGATTCCAGATCCAGTAACTATTATTGAGCCAATCCGGGCAGCCCCACTGACTCGTGCTGTGGCCAGGTGCAGTTTGCTAATTTTAGCTCTCTGTATGGAACCGCAGCCAGCAGGGACAAAGGGGAGGCTCCTGGTTTCCTTTCTAGCTCTACCTGCCTCACATAAAGGAAAAAATAGCAACTCCTTTTCTGAGAGTCTAATCCTGGCTGGGAACAGTTGGAGGTCAAAGGATCACGGCTGAACCCCAGCACCTTGCTACAGACACACACACCCATTAGAACCAACAAAGGCTTCCAGCATGCCCGTTCACAGATTGGTAAGAGGCAAACTATGAGAAAACAGTGGGTTTTGACTTTCTCAAGCTGTGTATCTGAGGTGTAGGGTTATGCGTGCTCTGTAAGAATGTCAGGGTAGCTGTTTGTATAGTAGGAGTAATTACATTAGTAAATACATATATGCCGTTTGCTAAAAAATGTTTAATACTACACAAAGGAACATGTTTTAACACATTTAAAACAACAAAAGTTTGGGGAAAAACAGGATAGTGTCTAAACATATGCCTTGCAGGTTACATATAGCTCTCTGATGTGGGTGCATAACACCACTATAGACTGTTACATGTGACCTGTAGGTAACATAAGAACCCCTGCAACAAAAGCATTAACCCACTGATCTATCCTACGAAATTACAAATCTGTTGCCTCCATGTTAAATGCTGTGCTCTGTATCCCTCTATGCTAGTTAATGAAGAGTCAAACCTTTGACCTAACAGTGCACAGATCTACCCAATCACTGCATTTACAAAAGTTTTATTATCTTACCATTATTATATCCTAAAACTTCCCGGGCACACAAAACTTTCTCTCAGCACCAGTTGCCTTAACCCCTATTAGATCTTAAAATGCAAAAACATCTTTAAGGACCATTGTTTACCAACTTCTCGAAGCAAGAATTAAAAAAATGCAGAAACTGATTGTCATCGACCCCAAGCCTCTCGACGCCGCACTTCATGACTCGATCGATCATAGCTCTGCCCCCTTTCTGCTGCTACCACCTGCCCCACAATTTTTGGGTTCCCAAAGTCCTTCATTCTATTTACAGCCCCCTAGATGCTTGTTAGACCAACAACGGCTTATGAATCTTACTACAAATAGAGAGAAATGATTGCAAATGATATCACCTTGTACTCAGTCCAACAGAAAGAAAATGAAAGGAATGAGACAAAGAGTGGATTCTGTGCACATAAGAATGATCAGTCATTTGAGTCTAATTGTTATTCTGCCACTCACAGAAACAGTTGCCAACACATGTTTTGTCAAGTAGCTGTCAGTTGTAATTTTTGAGAGCCTTCACAGTGCAGAAAATATTGCCCAGGGTGCAATGCTTCAGGGGTTATGGGTTTGGTTTCTGTAAACCCTTATTTATGCCCTCAGTCACTAGAGTCATACTCTGAGCGCTTATTAAAGTGACTTTAATGAAGTGTGTGCTATGCATGGGCTTACATTGGGCTGTTCATCCGTAATGACCTTTTCTTGTTTTGCAATGTGCAGAAATGATGCTCGCTGTACGAGTGTAATTAGCCTCACAGTGGTGGCTGCTCGTTTCCTGCCGTTAGCATGTGTTACACAAATGAATTCCCCATCATTATTGATACAATGTTAACAAACACTGCAATGTTCCCATAAATCTACCATCTGTTTGAAACTGTTCTTCCAGTCAGTCTGGATTCCTAATATTTTATATTCGACATTTAAAAATATAACTGTTCCCATTAAAAATATCTGCCTGTTTGCCTGTGCCATCTGCAACTATGACATAAAAAAAACTAAAATGATTTTGATACTGCAAGATTTTCTTTTTTGTTGCAAAACCCAGTAAATTTCTTACTTATGCAACTGGTTTATTCCCGGAAGAGCGTACTGGCCCCCAAAGAATGTGCATCTTGACGCTTTGGATAATTTCAAGCACTAATCAACACTGCACAATTTGTGGTAAAATAAGTGAAGGGGGCTAAATATTTCTTGGGAGCCTAACATAGGCACTGTCAAATGCCAGGAGTAACCCCCTTGCCAAATTCTGGGGTTACCAAGGCCTTCTAGTCTTGATTCCATCATTCTTCCACCACTCTTTGTAGCACTCTTGAAGGTCCTTTTTAGGTCTTGCCTGCATGAGCATTCACTAGCGCATGCACTAGCGCATGCACTCTCACTTGCGAGACTCTTATGTTTTATAATGGGTGTGGAACCAGCCAATTATTACTTGTTTGCAGCATTGTCACTCTTCTTTGCAGCCTTCTAACTGGGCAGTGCTTGACATGCGCTAATTCCTTTTCTTTTGGTGGTGCATGGACCAAGGACAGATGGAATAAATGTAATTAGTGTTCCTCCGCTGCGCATTCAGGAACTATTTCTTTTTTCAGCGCAATGACACGATAAATGTTGTCAGTCTCATAGCAATTTTTTTAGCTTCCCTCATCCTGGTTCTTCTTCCCCCTACCAACCACCCTCCCGTCCCTGTTTCTTCTCCCGCCTAGAACACGCCATTCCTCTCGTCCATATTTCTTTTCCCCTCCCAGAATTTAAAAATAAATGCTATGAAGTGGCCAGTGCTGACAACTTCATAGAGCTTTTTTTAACTGTCCTCTTATCCATTAATGCACCCAGTTACGCCCCTCCTGCCCACCCATTTGCCACCCCACCCAATTGCCAAAGCCAATAGTTCACCCATAGGCGAGACCTGTTGGCCATGCCAATGCTTGTTAGGACTGGCGTTAGTCAAAACTGTTTCATTTTACTGAAATTATATATATATATACAATACTTATTTATAGGAGCTTTCAACCAGCCTGCCTGATCTATTAGTCTGTTTTTGTGTCATCCACATTTTTCTCCCGCCTATTACAGCATACAGCATGGGGCAATGGGTCTGACAACTCCAGCTATTGGCTAGCTTCACTTTCAGTGATAGATTTCTTTCCTCTCACAAGATGCACTTCCATAAACAGGGTAGTTTCCACAAGTGCTTTGGCAATGTGTGCTTTTCGAACACAAAAATATTTTGCTTTTAGTTAAAAAAAAAATTTGACCGATGAGGGCTCGGCAGTCTCCCCAACAATAATGTGTTGTAAGAAACAATGTATATTTTTAACGCAACTCTCTCAAGGTTCTGTAATTGGTGGCCACTTCAGCTGCGGCAACCCCAAAATGCAATACCCATTTGTATAGGGTCTGCAGTGGTTCAATGTTAGAATATTGGTAGCAAAAATATACAACAGGAATACGTGTCCTAAATATTGTTTCCAAATATATAGCCCCATTGTGGGTATGTTTTCAATTTTTAACAGCAATATTTTTGTAAATGATGTTTAGGGCATACTCTTTCTGTCAGCCCATATTTTGGTTGTGGTATGTTTGTATCATACACTCTGCAATACGTGTAGCATTAAAACAACTGCAAATGTCCTCAATGGAATGCCATCAAGCCTGTAGGTGCAGGATTCAACACTGCTCGATGCCTGGGTGCTGAGTGTAGCACCTTGTTTGGGAAAGACCCCTGGCTCACCATTAGGAACTTCATTCCTGTATGTGAGCGTGGTCCTAGCGGGAAAAGGTACCAGGGGAGGAGACGGCTATTGCCCTCCTCTCACCGATGCCTTCAGGTGTGAGTGTGACGCTGTGGGGAGTGCTTGGATCCCTAGTTCTTTATGCGTGCAGTGGAGAAGTATGGGGCACACCAACAGATAAAGGAGAACTCAAATGCAATATTTCCAGATGCAACAAGATTTGCAACTACCACAGACCATAAACATGGTGGGAGCCTAGCTTTAACTGGGTCCAGAGCTGAAGAGTAATAGGCTATCTTCGCATGACTGTAGCAATGTCTTTATGGAAGGGATGCTGGAGCCTCCTATCTACTCAATGCCTATGAGGATGACTTTGGTGCTGTGTAGGGTGGTGAAGTCTTCCTTTTCTTGATTCTTGCTGGGGTGAGGGTGACATTGTATTTGGGAGTGGTGCTGGAATGCCTGCTTCTTGATGTCTGTGAGGTGATTTTGATACTGTTTTTTGGATGGAATATTCTATCTGTCCTCGCCTCACTGTCCGTGGGGGTGTGTTGCTGAGGGAGGAGCGTGTGCAGCCCTCTCATACCTACCAACAGCATTGTCACACTCATCAGATAAACAATGACATATTAACAGAAAGACTCTCAGACTCATCACATATGAGCAACAGAACTTACATCCCTTACAGGCCAGCAGTAACACTCTAATGAGAACAGTTACACCCCTGACAGACTGGCGTTCATGCACTACCAAAAGCACTATCACACCCCTTTAAGAAGAGCAGTTACACTACGGATAGCAGTTTCACACTTGGAACAGAGTATGAATCACACACTGCTCTTAGACTAAATTAACAAATAAAGGCAAAGCCAATAGATCTCGCTTGCACGGAAAGTGAAAGTAAGACCTGTTGGCTTTGCCAATCAATGCCTGTCTTATTTACATACCTCCTCAAGCTTTTTCAATCAGGTATGACAGTAAGCATGTTTTATTCTGGGACGTTAGTGAGCAAGCCCTACCCACTGTCTGCAGCAGTGTTTAATTTTAGCCGGTAGTTTCCGGTGCTCGGTCCCGGCACTTAATTGTCAACACCAGCAAATATGACAGCCTGCCACATGATTGCGTTGTTTGTATAATTTAGAGATAAGTACATCAACAATTGTTTATTATTTCAATATACAACAAAATTAACTAATACCTGCCACACAAGCCACATGTATAGCTTTGGGGGCCTAGAATAGTATGATCTGTCACACTTGCAGGAGCGTGATGGTTAGTATGTGTGTTGAACTGCCACACTTGTAGGAGCTTGATGGTTAGTAGTGTTGGTACTGTCATTGGTAGCGCTTGCAGTGGTAATGAGTGTTGCAAGCTGCAGCGGCCTCCTTTACAAATTATGCACTGAAGTCAGACACAAGTAGTCTCAAAAAAGCTCTGTGAATCGGACCCATAGTGTTCAGGTGTCAAGTCAGAACTGGAAATGTACAGCTAAACAAATGCAAAGGTCTATGAGCAGTTAACTCATGTGCTGAGGCCTGTGAAGTAACAGAAATGAACTACTACATGCCATGGCCAACAAAATAAGGAAATTTGGACCCACCACAGCAGACGTGAAAAAGAATGCATGTGGCAGGAAAATAGCTCAAACTAAGGTTTAAGGCATTTATGAGCTCAATGGAGCACTGGCCTACGAAAAATACAGTGGGTACACATGCTTAAGAGCCGCTAAGTGCCCTTGACGTGTTCTTGTAACAATGCTAGGAAACTACTTGGCCACAGCCCTGTTGTTGGGTAATTGAGACCAGAACCTGCAAACTAAATTATGAGCACATAATAGGTTACCTCTTACGTATTTTCAATTTAGACGCAAAAATCTTTTTGAAAACCGTTATTCTCAACAAATACTGATTTTATGTGAATTCATTCATGAGTATGGACTCAACCTCATTAGTTTTGGGTTTGAAACCCCTGCTCTGTAGGCATTGTGAGACGTAAGGACATTGATCCAGCTCATCACAGCTGGTTAAATGATTGTGGTGACATATGGCAGTCCAAAGTGCTGGCACTTTTTGCAAAAACTAAAGAATAGCATCAAGAAAGCATCATTGTGCAAAGTGACTTTAAAAATGTATAAACCACTAGCAATTGACGTTCTATCTTATGGAGAACCAAACATTGGCAGCAGTTTCCAGAATGGATGTTTCATGTTGAAAGTATGACACCTTAACTTTGTTAATTGTCATATTTTAAGTGTGTCCTAGACTTTTATAAATACCGCCATGCACACAGACAATGAAAAGCGTACACACACGCGCACACACAGCTCCTTGCCTCTGAACATACCAACCGTTTACTTTACAAGCTCGGTAGTTCTGTCAAAGTGAAATATTTCCTACCACTAACAGTTCATATACTATAAGAAATATATGTATTTATTCAAGCACGGGTTATTTGTGTTTGGTGACAGCACATTTGTAATGAGTAAGGGGGAGGGGTGCCTTGTAGAAGCCTTCCAGGGTGTGCTTCTATTGAGCTGTTCCTTCAAGTAACTGGAAGCTCTGATTTGAACTCTGAACTTTTTGCACAGTAGGCTAATTATGTCTTCAACCCCATATGGTCCGCGTTTATTTACCCAATGTCTCAATTTGCACAGAAGCATTCGTGTAGGATTTCATTATTTGCAAGAGGCACTGCCCCATTTAATTTAAGTGAACATAATCTTATAAATATTTCCGTGCAAAGATCTAAACATAAAGAGAATGTAAGCTACTGCATATCAGCAATGTATGATGATTTCACAAAATCATCTGCATATATCTGCAAGTTACAGCCGAAGGCGTTTACCTATTCTATAACTTGTATGTGATCTTTGAGAAAAACAAAGTTGTTATTTACCATATTGGTGAAACAATTTGTTCGAACTTGTTTTTCTCGAAATTTGAAAGAAGGAAATTTACCATGTTTTCAAAACTAACTTGGTGAATTACTTTTATCTCGAAATTGTATTCAACTGGTTGGTTTTTAACCTAGAACCACATAGATACTTCTGCTTGCTTATTTTTACCCCCGCTGCCTCCTACTGCAATATTCCTCCACTCTCTCATCCTTTGTTTTTACATGTATTTATCCAGTGGACGGCGGAGATTTTCCTCCTCTTTCTTTCACTTTGTGTTTTTTCCTGACTCTTTTTCTACCCATCCTCGTCCACTCCTTCGTCACATTGTTTATGTTTCTTTAAATGCCTCATCCTGATTTCACAAATAATATTAAATAGTTTCCCGATCTCTTGCTCTATTGTTCTTCCCTGCATCTTGATTCTTTTTGGATTTTTCATTCCTTTTGTATGTCCCCATGCCTTTTCCTGCCCTAAATTGTTTCTGATTCATAAATTTGGTATTCTCCAAATAGTTTTTTTACGTAAACCACACATTACAGTTAATATGATCCCACACAAAGAACGATAGGTTCTCTTAGCTTCTCTTAGCTTCTGAGTTGCATGTGCTTGGGAAGGCGGGTCTCCATCAGAGCTATCACACCTCAGGAAATGCATAATCCCTGAACCATGTTAATCACTGTCCATCAAGAATTGAAGGGCATCACTAACCCACAGGAGCATCATTAATAAAAGCAATCCACCGAGGTCCATGAGATGTTGTATCTCGCCCAAGCAGAAGGGTCTTCGACCTCCTTCCTGCCTACCCGAGTAACATGCGTAGAAGCTTCTGTCGAGATGGTACACGCCAGCTACTGTATTCATGACCGGCAGTCCAAGGGCTTATGGGATTTGGGCCCTGAGTGGCTAACTCTGTTGCCCGCTCTTGTGTAACAGAATGCCAGGGCAAGGCTAGTTCAATTCTGCCTCCAGCCTGTAAGGTTAAAACAGCAAAGTGCCTTCTTCTGTCTTTTACCAACTCTAGCTTCGCCTAATGCTTCCCTTCTTGTCTTTCGGTGGGGTGACTAGCGTGCTTGAGACGACATCCTGTTCTATGGCACATTCAAGTGAGACTGAATCATTGAGGGCAAATTAGAAAAACACAATCTAACCACACAGATACATAAAGAAAAAGGACGAATTCATAAATGACGTTCACAGCAGTATTAACAGGTTTTCATAAGGTCATATAGCACAAACATACAAGATCCACTCCTGTTGCATGTTTAGACGCCCCCAAGTGTAACATGAAAGTTGAATGAATAAATGTTAAACTAAATAGAAGGGAGCAGACTTTTATTGCTGATCAAAGTAAAAACGGAGGCCGTCAGTCAAATGCTGAACCACCTGCCATTTTCACATCTGCTGTCATCTAATTGGCACTAGCTTAAAAACGCAAATATCTACCAAAGAAGAACCTGTACCCACCTAGTTTAACTTCCTGCTTGAGACCCAACTCCCCTGCACTGCATCTGTGCATCATGCAGCTGTTCCACAGAGCTGTTTTCCATGGGAGTGGATTGCACATAGAAAACGTCAGCATAGAAGCAGGCTTCACGAGATCAGAGTAGCATATGGACATGGAAAACATGCTTGAAAGGGACACTCATGTGTGCAAGGTATGCTTTGGATATATATTTCACACACATGAAGGCATCACCAGAGCAGCATGTCTGCCCCATGCAAAGCAAGTAGCGGTTCCCACCCCTAGGTGGCAAGGTCTTGGATATTCACATGTAGATAAGCACTGTTCACACCGATCTGTGTACCTACGCACAGCCAAAGAGTTCTGGCAATCGCACTGCAAAATGTGTGCAAAAGAGCACCGTTATATTTTTCAGAAAGTTTGTAGGAATTGACGTAAATTACATTGAACATATTTATTTTATAGAAGAGATTTTACAGCAAGAGTGTCTAACGAAATTCCCCTTTACCCAAACCCTACACTTGTACAACATCCAGAGGCATACACGGAAAACAGGTACATAGTTCGTGGAAATGCACGTTGTCGTGAGAAATGTAGGTGTGACTGATTGGATGATGTGAGTGAATATCCATTCTTAAATTACACATATGCAGAAACAGCATTTACACGCTAGAAGGTCTGTACGCGAAATTATGTGCCTTTGTGTATCAGATCCCTTGTGTGCCACCTGCATAAAACTGGCTACTCCGCACAGCATGGCACGCCACAAACCACGCTTCCTTTCGGTTATACATTTTTAATGGCCCCTGAAATGGCGTTGCCTCTCAGCAGCCAATCGGAAATCAATCCAGTTCCACTCCCTTTCACAATCCAATCCACGTCAGGCTGTATTGGAGCAGGAGGCGCCTGCCTGGGTTGGTGAAAGATGTTAAACGATATATATTATACCGAGCAGATATGTCTGGGGAAGAGCAGCACAGAGGCAGGGAAGCAAACACTGGCTGTATTTGCTTATATACCTCTCGTTTGCTGCCCGTTCTTCCCTCTAATCAGTTCACACTCATGTAATTTAATAAGTCGCTGTCTATCTTTGTGTCAACATTGTAGATGTATTGTCAAGAGGCCATGCCTACCGGTAGGTCAACAGTTGTTTGAGAACCCGACAAAACGCAAATAGAGAAGAAAAAGCAGGGGAACACAGTTCCATAGACACATTCACAAAAGAAGCAGTTAAATCAGATGCCATTTTTACAGATGTTTACTAAAAGGGAAACAGTTTTGTTTTTTAATCTGCCCAACTCAATTCAATACAACAAGCGTTAGTGGCCCCAGTAACCATGTGCATTGTTGTGTGTCAGCCATATTGAAAGGAGAAGATTACATTTCACACATATTGAGCCTGAGTCACAAAATTCTCTTGCGTGAATAAATGTGACTTAGGTCTGAAAATCCGGGAGTAAGGCAAGAATATGTCGCACATACAGAAAAATATTTTTAAACCTTTTAGCTCTTCATTTATGTATCTCCTACGCAAAGGTATCGCTCAGGTCTCTGGACCCAGATACTTACATAGCAGTTGGACATCTTTTCTTTGAGTCCTTATCTAAATAAAGGGTACTTATCCTGTTACCTTATGATGTAACACTCACAGGCCACCTATTGTCTCAACACTTGTGAGGGTGTACCACATGCTTCTGCCCTAATGAAAACCCAACCACAATGCTTGCTTGAATGCAATTACAAATGGGCGTAACATTGAGTTAACTGTTTCCCATTGGACATTTAGTTTGCAGTATTTATCAACAGACTCTTGTTTTTTTGTCATTTAATATTTGTTTGTAATATAGCAGATCACCATCACAAGCTCTGCGCCGTCATTGCTCATCCCCACGAACTACCTTAGGTGATACATGGACGTTCTTTTTATGAATATAGATTTATTCTCTACTTGACAATTGGCGTGCTCTTTTCTATTTCCCATTATTTAGGCAGTAAGAGAAGTATTCTTAGCCTCTTTTCTAGTCATAATTCACTGAGTAGAATTATTTCTTGACAGAATCATCATTTGATACATAAATGCCTTTAAGGTGGGTCATGAGTAAATCAGTTATGGGAAAGTGAATTTGTCATTTTGAAAGACCTGTTTAATCAGTTACAAACGAGGACACATATTGACAAGATTCAAGACCAGGTGCACTACTATAAAAATGTGTAGGCATGCGTTAGTATGATTTGAATAGCTTTCCTTGCATACGCCTGTGATCCTCAAACCCCTTTGCAGACTTCTCATCTTGCGGAAATCCCACATGCAGCATCTCACAAATATCTTTTTCTTCACAAGTATTATATTTCTCCACGTAAAGTCTTATTTCCTCACAACCTCTGAAAAATCGATAAATTCTATGGACTGTATGTCAGAATATCAATCACAAAATATTGTCTGACAAAATTATTGTGGCCTAAACATTGTTTGGAAATATTGCTCCATAGGATATTGACTTTCAGTTATTACCTCCAATGTACCTCTATTTTTGCAAAACTCTTTTAAGACAAAATATATATTGGGAGTCAATACTTAGGCCACAATGTTCTGTTACCATACCCTCTCGTGCAATTTCAGACTCGTTCTGCACCAGAAATAAGTGTTTTATTCTTTTGGAGGATCAAAAGCGCAGATGAATATGGAAAATGTTTTGTAAACGTTTACGAATGCTGAAAAAGTTGCTACTCCATGGGTCAAACTCACAGAGCTTTCTTTCACGAATAGCGATGACTTGGTCCTGAAAATTCAGGAGTAAGTCCAGTGTCACACCTACTCACAGAAGAATCTTGTGACTTTGCCCTGAAATGCACTGAATAACACCACATTCATCCTTTCAATGGACCTGCCTAGAGACGCCACCACACCTCACCTAGGTGTCAATTATTAATGCCAAATATTCTGCCTGCTTTGCAGAAGTGCCAGACTCACAACAAGAGTGTGCAACTCTGCAATGTCTTCATGCTCACCCTCCTGCCCAGCGCCATCACTTGAGCTCTTGCAGCTACCACTCACTGACGTCCTCACCCGAGCCTTGGTTTCTGGCGCACTCTGCCTCCATTCTCCCAACTGCTTCCCCCTACCCACACCCCTTACGTGTATGGAGGGGCGGTTGCGGTGACTTCCATTGAGCATTCTTTGGTTAGGACGCCCCAAGCAGGACCATCTTGCGCCAAGTAAGGAGATTGGCCAGGCGGATTTAGAAATGCTTCGGACAAAGGCGGTCATTCTTGGAGACGTATGATGTATGTAGCAAAGCGGAATTTTACTAATATAGCTGATTACAGGGATGTAGCTAAACCCTTCATTCACCCCCAACTATCAAGACTCCTTATAGAGAGGGATGGCAATGCTGCTCTTCTGCACCAGTAAATAGTATTGTAAGCACAGTTTAGAAACCTATTGTATGCATTAGCCAGATGTATGCACTAAAAGTATACTCTTTGTAAAAAAAAAAAAGATCTATCCTTATTTGCCTGCACTGGCCATAAAACCAAATTCCATAGCAGAAAAACCTCTAACGGATAGCTGAGGGGTGATATATTTGCAGCTTACAGCTCACTATGAAATGCATTAGGTAAATACAGAAGTAATGTTGCATAATTCAGTACTAGCATAGGGATTTGAAAAGAATAACATAAGTTACCATTGGCCAACAGGGGTGGGGGATCATTTTCCTCTTCTTTAGGGTTCAAGAAAGACAACATTGCCAAAATGTGGTGTGTGTAGATTAGCAACAATCAAAATGCAACCCATTCATGCAATAATTGATTCAGAATCGTTTCTGACGTCATAGGACTACAACAAATGTTAATAAAGCAAACATTTAGCATTTGCCTCACCTTTTTACTGTGACCTATTTTCAACACAAGCACCAACAGTAGAAATGATGCTGTAGATCGACCCTAAAAATAGCATCAGATCTTTGATGGATATGTGTAATCACTCTGTGAAAGCAGTGTCTTGTCTAGTACCCAGACACGGTCGGTAGTAGGAGTAACTGCAGGGCGGTGATGTGGGGAGAGGGAGGGGCAGGGTGGGGGGTAGTAAACTATGGATTACGGAGGTTTACAGGTAAGTTAACATATACATTAATAAAACGAATTTCGTTGCGTGCACTGCATCCCCAAATGCAATGCAGTGCACGCAACAAAATTCGTTTTATTAATTTATATTTTAATTTACCTGTACACCTCCGTAATCCATAGTTTACTACCGCCCCCCCATCCTGCCCCTCCCCCTCCCCACGTCACCGCTCTGCAGTTACTCCTACTACCGACCGCGGCTGCTAGTACCTAGTATCCAGCTTCAGTTGAGAGAGGGGCACTGTGTAAATATAAATACTCTCCATGGAAGTGTCTATCTATGAAATTAACAAAATCCATTGGGTTCTTACATTCTTTGCATGATAGCCATTGAAATATGAAAACACTGTAATGAGGTGAAAGTGTGAAGAAAGAAACTACAGATGCATTTGAGAGTTATCCACACTGGAGTGGTTGGAAAGTTGAAAAGAAGAGATAATGTTAGCGAGAGGTGATATAAAATAGCAAAGAGTGAAGGATTCAGGTCAGAGCTGATTGGGGGACTATAATAAAAGGAGAACGAGTGACAGGAATGGTCAGTTAAATATGTTTGAGGAAGAGGAAAAGCTCTGTCTCAGAAATAAGAGAGAAGGGGCCAAATGAGTTCTAGATCACCAAATAGGCAAAGTAGGCACCAGCCTATGGGCCCCACTGCTTTTAGGGGCCCAGCGACAACGGATCAAAACCATATTGATTTGTTCTTAAAAGAAAATTACAATCAGGCTTCCTTAAATGTTGTATCCAAAAGAGAAAAAAATGAATCAACTCAAAGAAATGAAAACATTACATTAACCTCTTCAGTGCCCATGACGAGATAGTCTCGTCATGGAGCACGGTTGCGCTGTGCCCATGACGAGACTATCTTGTCATGAACCCCACCCACTAGTGCAACGCCCGGCACAGGAGGGGGAAAGGGCGTGGCACTGAAGGGGTTAAAGACTCTATAGAGAAAATACTGTATTAACAACTTAAAGTACATAAACCAGAGACATCAGATTTATGTAACAGTTTGTCTCTTAAAAGCTCATCTTCTGGCAGCTGTCAGTTTGTAAAAAGAATCCGGTTTATTGGGTTTTAGCAGATATTTTGTGAGGCAGGCCCAGACATTTCGACGGGAGGGCTTCCACGGGGTTTAATCCGGCTCTGGGCGAAAGGTGACAGAACAGGAGACCATACACTATTTAGTGGTAAAATAATTGACATCTTTAGTGGGGGATCAGGTAGAAATATTATGTGAGGCAGAGTGAGAAGATTGGAGAAAGGTAGTAGGCAGTGTGGGGATGTAGGAGTGTTGGAACACAGGGGGCAAGGTTTTGCTAGCAACCTTATTTGTGTTATTGAAGAGATCAGTTATTTTCAGAATTAGGGTAAGAGGCTGTGAGTAGATTTTTTCCCCCAGCATTTGGCGTTTCAGAGGACAGTATGTGAGGTGTAGAGAGCAGTGGAGATACGGGGTTTAAAGTGATTAAAAATGGTATAAAAGGGTGTAGAGGAGTAAGCAATTGACATTCAGCAGAGAAAGGTGAAAGAAAAATTGGAGAACACTTTAGCTACATCCCCAAGAGAAGCAGATATCCAAATGATGTGTGCAAGGGATTGACCAACATGTGATCACAATGGAAAAGCGAGATAGAAGCAAAATGTATAAGAAGTGATTCTGGAAGAGGTGAAATGGGTGCATGAAAGGGAGAGAAGGATGAGGCTCATGGTGAATAAAAGGAAAATATAGAAAATAGACTGGAACAAAGCAGAAGTTTGTATCAAGGATAGCATCACAATCAGGTACAAGCTGAGACAAACGGAGATTGTTCACAGTGGAGATAAAAACTCATTTGTATAGATGGTAAAGGTTTGAACCTTAAATTTGCCAAGCACAAATAGCAGAATAGTGAATGGAAAGGTAATGCAAAAAGAAAGCGGAGGCCCATAGGATGTAGATGAGTGGGAAAGCTATAGAATGATGGAGAGTGAAAAACAAATAGCAAAATTCAAAAGTAGCAATTGAATGAATTGAACGAGGGATCCCAAGAAAAGGGCTATGGAGAATGATGCAGAAAAAGTGAATGTTTCAATTAAACAATGGCACTCATAGGTATCATTCAAACATCAATAGAAGATGAACGTGCTAAGTTAACACACGGCATCCAATGCTATTATCCAATGATCAAATTATAGACCACCATATTCATTTTAGTGAGTCTTTATCAAAAACATTCATATAAATGAATTATGCAAATCACTCCAAATCATGTTGTTTTTAATGACAATATGTGCACAATAAACCTATTGAACAAAGAACCACAATACAAATCAATACAGAAAGAAGAAAATGCGTGTGAGATCCTTTTACCAAACAACGTTGAGTCCTTAGAAGTACTCCATTAGCCCTCTCAGGCCTTATGGGTAGCTCTTGTAGAAGCATTTGGAAACAAGCATTGGCATAGCCAATAGGTCTCACCTTTGGGGCCTTATAAGTGTTTTAGCCATGCAACAATTGATGTTGTTGCACCAAGGATATTGTGTTGCATAACTAAATACTTATAAGGTCCCAAAAGCGAGACCTGTTGGCTATGCCAATGCTTGTTTAAGACTTGTGCCCTGTCTGTAGATATGACACTGTCATTCTCTCCCTCTCACGCAAAGCAGCACAGCAACTTTGGGTGCTGCGCTACGCTTCATGAGAGTTTTTCAAATATAGGCCATAGTATTTTATAATATTGCTGAGCGATGTAAGGGCTTTCCTGTGGATGCACTTAAGTTTTGCCTATGGTGTTTGATTAGGGTGGGTACAATTCGGTGCATAGTTTGTTCCCAGGAAGCGGGAATTTTTTGTGCAATGCAAGCACAGCTCTCATCAGAGCCTGGGCCTCCCTACTGCCAAGGCACTAGCCAGGGTGATGGATGGGCCAGCAATATAATGACAGGGCGTCTGTTGACTCTGATACAGGCTAGTCATGGGTACTGTCCTACTCACAGAATAAGTGGGTGTCTATGATAGGGCGATCCATCAGTGCCATTGACAGGCATGCAAAATGCTGAGGGGCACTGAAGACGAGGGTGGCGCAGGGAGGAGACTCCCAAAGTGTGACCTTGTCATTTCCGGGACGGCCCTTTGCACGATGGCGCCAATAGCAAAATGCAGACGGACGCGGCAGATGGGAGGCCTTGACTCTAAAATATCACACGGAAAGCAGCGCACCGCACGTGAGACGCTGTAAACCCCCGAACTGCACAACGTCAAGTCTGCCGCGGGCACAGACGAGTGCCTCCCTCTGCTAATCCGTTTTAGATGGTTTTGCATGCTTGTATTCTGGATTCCCAATGCTAATATGCAAATAATAGATAATATATTCCACGTCTGTTACGCCGTTATCTTCGCCTCATTTTCCACCAGTCATGCTTCATCAACACTTCTCTGTCAAATCTGCCTTTGTTCTTATGTTTTGGTTTAAACAGCCTTTCAGTTCAAAATATTGTGCATTTATAAAATACAAACTCAATTAAGCATCAGCAAAGCCAACAAACCTGGGCTCGGCAACTTTATCGATGTTTATTACTTGTAATCGCAGGCCTACACAACAAGGAAAAAACGCACGCAAAAAAAAGCGCTCGCCAGTCAGCCACTGTTTATTTTTGCATCACGATGCAAAAATAAACATGTGGCCTGCTTTCCTTCTCCCATGAAAGGTTTTTTGTCTTTATGGGGCCATGTGTTTGAAACACATGGCCCCATAAAGATAAGAAAGCTTTTACCACAAACGTAAACCAAGCGAGCCAGTCCAACTGGGACGGCTCTAAAAGAGAAAACTGGACGTCACTAGAAGCTCCTTTCCAATGGCTGGCCACCGTTTAGCATAAACGGTGACGCCAGCCAATGGAAAAGAGGGGCGGGGCTTAAACCCCGCTAGTGAAATCTACCCTAACTCATTAAATCTTGCCAGCGAGACTGCGCATGTCTGCGCAGCCTACGCCAGGCGAGACCTAACAAATGAAGAAAATCAGAGTGTTCGTGTAATTATGAAGGAGGGATCCAAGATTCTGAGTGCCTAGAAGTTACCATGAAGAAAAATATATATAATGGAGCTACTTTTGTTGAACGAGAATGGGGCATCCCAAAGGCAAAGGAAAAAAGTAGTGAGTGATGTATGGGTAAAGATAAGACGACAGAAGGTTGAAGCAAATGGTTTGGAGCAGTGTGGCAGGATGCAATGATTGAGATTTCAGTAGCAACAGTGCAGAATACAGAGTAGGGATGTGCACAGATTTAGTTTCACCCAAGGTGTGTTACTTTAATCTTCTCAAAAGAGAGCATAGTCTTACTTCGCCCTACTTAGAAAAGTTGAAGTTTAACCATGTTTCTCTACCACTGGATTTTTCATCCTATTGGACTGAAAGAAATGGTTTCCGGTTTGCCTGCCAGCACTCAGGGCTGCCCTTACACCTCCATGGTTGTGGGGAAATGTTGTTACATCATTCATTCACTGGACTCGGAAAGTCCTGCCCTAAAATGCCTTACTTCTACCAGCCAGGGAATTACACTAGCCATTCACACTTTGGAGGAAAAATGGTCAGCGATGCTTGGGTTGCAGAGAAGCAGCTATCAGCCTTATGTGGCAGCGGGGACGTTTTCTCTGTTGCTTGGGGTTCCATCTATTTTTTCACTCTCTTTAAAGAAACTTCATCAAATTAGCACTTCATGAAGACAGTGAAGTTTTAATTAAATATATATGAGAAGTTGAAAAGCACAGAATTTTGTACTTTTACACACCCCTCATAAAAATATGAGAGGCCTTTAAAATGTAAAGAGCAGCATTGTGACATAAACAGACTCGGCCTAGGATACAGAATAGACGCCGTGGCTGGTTGGAACAGGAAATTCCCTGACTCCAAACGCTAGAACTGGCAAACCTAAAACTAATTTATAGGCAGAAATAATATCCCCCAAGAAAACCCATTCCCACATTAAAATACAGAAATACTGTAAACAAATCCTTATATATTGATAATAAAATAAACAGTTGCAGGCACAAATATTTCCCCAGCCCAACACATAACACATATTAAAAGATGTACACTGGGCAATGTTAATGTGCCATGCTGACGGAAGACTTGTTTTAAAAGTGTTTTCGTTTTAATTTCTTTTTGGTTATCTCATATTGGGATAGCTGAATGGTTTTCAACTGTATTCAATACTGTACATTTTATCATATTTCCCTTTGCGTTATTTAACAAAGATGCCGCAGTGAACATCTTTCTGACATTCCAAATAGATTGCACGAGCAATTGATGTCTTCCTAGACAGCTATAGTTGGGAGTCCAGCTGAGAAGTAGTCACCAACATGTGTACAAATCTGGTGAGAACATGTTATAGAAACAGGGTTTCACTAAATCTTTTCCAGCCCCTTTCCACGGGTATAATTCTAGACGAAGTATTAAACCAAAGACACGCCAAACACTAATCACACGGTTTAGGAAGACAGGAACGGCTTGAATAGTGACAGGGATGCAAGCACCAGTCACGTTTTAGACATATCGCCAGGAATACAGAACTAACAGCTCTTCTTAAGGTGAACGAATCCACACGTAAAATCAGAGTTTCCTGTCTGCCTAAGATCTGTGCACTGCATGGTGACTTGGTGCATACATATTTTGAACAATGTTAGGGGTTCTTAATATGTAAGAGTGGCAGAGAAATCTCCAGGCACCAAGCTGCTCTCCAACATATCTTCATCATAGCTCTGTCAATCAGCAGCAAACACCGAACACTCAGGGTAAATGCAAAGGTTCAGCATTCATTGTGTTTGTCTTGGTGGTGGACCGGGACCCACAAGCTGCGTCATACACTGAAGAAGACCCTGGGACAAGGTACAGCTCCCAAGACTCCACACCTCAATAGTCGGCATCATATTGATTTCCAGACCCGTGTCCTCATACGTCCACTGTGCTCTTCTGTCTGATTACGAGCTAGAAGTTCCAATTCTGATTCCCAACTCATTGGTGGCCTAAAAAATACAATATCGTCCCTTTACTATAGACAATCCTTTTGAATTCCCTAGGTCTAGAGTAAAATTTAAAATCAAATTTAAAACATCTGACTAACCTACAAGTGTCCCCATCACCTCTTCGCCTCATTTCTTTTTCTGATCATGACATATTCGATGCTGTGCCTCCCCCCTTGTTTTCACTATTTGAGAGAGACACTCCCTTAGCAAATACTCTATATAGCATATTCTTTCATTTATACAATGTCTTATAAGATCTGCTCCTGGTCCCCTTCAAGAAACAAATTGCCAAAATGCAGATCAAGTATAAGTCTTTAAATCTCTTCCTTATGCCTTTAGAAACTCCTTTTGGCTAGCTGTCAGATTTTGGGAAGTAAGTCTCAGCCTGGAGGACCATCCTTCATGCTGATCTCTGCTCACTCCTCCCAAGTGAATATGTTCCCTCCTGTGTCTCTGCATCATTGTACCTCACTGCTGTCACGGCCTTGGACAGGTATTTAATCACGTCTCTTATAGCGATTTCTGCCCCTGCTGCTCTTTCCCATCACATCCTACAGTGTGGTAGCTTTCTCAGATTAATATTTTTGTAGCTTTTTAGAACATTTACCAGATATGACTTTCTATCAAACATGGGATATAAAGGTGTATATCAAATATGGAAATTTCATTTTATTTGCTTAAGTTCAAAAGTCTTGATTCTGTGAAACAGGTTTGGGAATTATCAGAAATAAAGTGGACATTGTGCGCCTCCATTTGAATTCGGGTACACAAAATTTATTTGAGACTCAAGCACTCACTGATGGAATGTGGATTTTTCTATTTGGCCACCCCGGTGGTACTAAGGGTGGATCTTGGAAATGTGTTTTTTTTTTTAATGGAAAAACATACGGTCTAGGATATCCTGGTTTATTATAGAAGCAGGTAGTCATTACAGCTTACGTCGCTGTATCTCGTATACTGCAACGGAAAATGCAATTTTATATTTTTCAATTACATTTTTCACCAACATTCATAAAGCAATGTGTAATACCGCCATCACTTACCCCTCACCCTTGTATTACAGAGTTCTCCACTAAATTGACTATTGCTAGTAGCGTGCACCAGGTCCCACAGGAAGATGCAGCAGGAGGGTTTAGAGATATCATAGAAATCTAGTGCATGATATTACAGCTATCTTGACATCATAATCATGGTACCAGTACCCCAGCAACTGTATAAACGTAAAAGCCCAACCTATCTGCAGATATTGGGGCATGTCCCATTAATCGCCGCAATGATGGCCAAGAACCTGCAATGCAAGAATGCATCACTCACCCCCAAAAGAGCTGGATCAGACCAGATTTTCATGATAGTCACATATGATACAACTGCTTATGCTGACTTTAAATGGAAATGAATGACATACTCAGTGATTATCTTTACAGGATTGTATCCGGGCTTCCTAAACCTAGGTTGGGCACACCTGGTATATCATGCCACATGTGATAGGGCTAATCCTGTGAATTGGCTGGGTTACCTTTTTTTAGCACGTGCGATCAAGTTAACATGAAGTACACATGAGTATCATGACTTCAAGGACGGAAAACAGAAATGTGTGAATACACGCTGATTGCACAGCAGTCTCATTCCTCGAACTGTATCCAAGGCCAGACTGGTCATACCAGGCATCGGGCGTTTCCCGGGAGGCTGGAAGTGTGGGGTGCCGCTTTTGTTATAGGAGGCCAATTTTGTAGCAGTGCAGCAGTTTTTGAAGCACTGCAGAGTTCTTTGTATAGCCAAGCAGTTTTCAGACAACAATAAAAGTGCCAAGATAGTTCTGATGATTAATGTACCTGCTGGAGAGAGATTAAAGTTTTGTCTAGTGGCAGTTTTGACTCATCTAAGTTAGTGCAGAGGGTTAATATGCCTGCTGCAAAGAACGTGCACCATGCAGATCACAGAACTGTATTTTATGTGCATAGCTCAGTGGGTTACTGCTTTTGTCACAGAGATCATCTTGACTCTGTGCAGATCATAAGTTACAATCGTAAGCCTTGATTAGAAAGTTATGTTTTTTTCCCAGTCTTTCATTATCCTAATTTTGCCTAAAAGGGTTTGCTTGGGTAGAAATACATTCTTATTAGTAAAGCCCCTCCTAACCACTGTGTTATGTTCGGAATCCTGGGTTTGCTGCTTCCTCAGACCAAGGACTCTTAAAAAATGCCTACCAGTATGGATGACATGTGAATCCTACACCTTGTAGTCGCCTTTGTTGCATGCAACATTTTTAATACACTGATTTACACACGTATAATTCATTGTGTCTGCATGTGTGTGTGATGTAAAATGCTCCGACACCCTACACTGGTATGAGAGGCACTATAAAACAAATCAAATACATGTGAGAGAGGGGCTATGGAGAGATGAGAGGCACTGTTGGAACGTGATAGTGAGGACATCATCGAAGCTCCCAAACAAAGATTGTTGATTTCTGGTGCGCTATAAAGTCATGATTTACTATGCTTTAAAAGCTGATACAACCGAATATATAATGAAACATGTGCTATAGAATGCACCATTTTTTTCCTATATTTTCTTGAGGGGAGAAGCCCCCCAAACCCCCTTGCAGTGGTGAAGCTCACTCGCTACACTCGCTATACACCGTATGGAAGCTGGCCTGACAGAATTTCGCAGGGCTGCTTTGAGTTCCCGGTCCAGCCCTGACTGTACCCGGATGCAGCTTTCAATGTCACATTTACCCTTAGTTTCAGCTACAGCCGGTTCCTCTGTCCGGTGCTTCAGAAGCAAAAATGGTCCTCTACAGAGATACATCCAGAAGCGCGCTCTCACACTAGTGCACACAATACTCAACACACTCGCCTCTCTCTTTTTGACCGCCTATTTCCATCACTGCTCACCATCCCTGACACTCCGATCCCTCCTGACTCTCCAATGGACTCCTCCCTCACTACACACTCTCCTTTTTCAATCCACCTGGAAACCAGAAGGCTGATCGTCCAAGAGGAACAGGATTCCCCTCTGGCCCACCCGCTCATTTCTATCCCACTAGCTTCCCCTCCTAATCTCTCCAGCCGGGACTTCATCCTCAACATCCCATCCCATCCATTGCACCATCCATTTCTCTACCTCCTGGACAATTTTCTACATCATCCATGTCTCCGGCCTCCACACACTCACACAACCTAGCTCACATACCTCCACCCCTCCCCCTTTCTTCACCTCCTACTACTCTGATCCCCTGCCTTTCTTTGACTCCCATCTCTCCCCTCCCCGCCTACCTTCAACCCACCACAGCTTTCACCCTTCTTCACCTCATTTAATACACAATACATCTATGTCTCTCAATAAATGCACTGAGAATTTCATTTACACCACAGTAGCACCCACACATATTTCCAACTACCACATGACTTTACACTTTCCACACCATAATCCATACCCCCCATCCTCATGCCTCCTCCTGTTCCTCACTCTAACTCTCGAGATGAACTCCCCTCAGAACCTGTCGCCCCTCTCAAGCAACATAACATTCCGTGCTCAGCTCTGCTCTCCATAGAAAATAAACTAGGCCGTCTCAACTCAGCAATCTCCCAGCTTGAATCTTGCATCTCCCACTTAAGCTCTAAAAGGCCTACTGTACTCGACGCCCTACTCCCCTTGGCAAGTACACAATACCACAAACTCCTAATCCCGAGGAGTATTCTTCTCCCACGCCCCAAAAGAGCTGCACACAATCTCTCCCTAACAGAAATTCCCAATTTACTGGCTAGCTACAATACCTTTAACTCCCCTACCATGTCTTCTCCAGACAACACAAATTAATGCACTATACCGGTCATCTCCTTGGCCCGAACCAAACGCCAGACATTTCTAACACAGGCACCGACCAACAGGAACATCACCCCTATCTCTATCAAAAGCCCTGACACCCCTTTCACCAAAACAGTCCCCTCAGAGCTGCATTGTGTGCTTCACATCTGCAGATCTGCAACAAAACACAAACTGGAAATCTCAGACACCATTGATCACTACAAGCTTGATCTACTTTTCCTCACTGAGACCTGGTTCAGTGACACCTCTCACACTATTCTTGATCTTCTACTTCCCCCGGACTATTCCATGATCAGGAATGATAGGGGGGCTAAAGAAGGGGGAGGCGTTGCAGCTATCTTCAGAAACTCTCTTCAATTCAAGGACCTTCCTATTAGCTCTTTCTCCACATTCAAATGCCTTTCTTTGGAACTTCATGTGCTGCACAGCTCCCTTTTCAGGTTTTATGCGAATTACCACCCGCCAGGTGACAGCTCTGCCTTCACTGTGGAGTTTGCTGACTTTGCAAATGACTAGTATTCACAATACGATAAATTGATCTTTCTAGGAGAGTTTAATCTTCACTGGGGCATCTCGGAAGATTCAGCCACCAACCAGCTTGCCACATTTCTCTCAGGAAATGATCTCTTACAACACAATACTAAACCAATACACTCCAAGGGCTCCACGCCTGAACTTAATAGTTCCAAAGATGACCTGCTAACAGTTGATGATCTTATGCTAGTAGACTGGTCTGATCACTTTGTCATCCCCTTCTCTTTGCACCTATCTCATTTTGTAACCCTAGACCAACCAAAAAGGGCAACTACTTGGTTTCTCAACACTAAAAATATTGACCTAGACACTCTCTCCAACACAGCTAAGAAGGCACTACCAGACATTAGCCCCAACTCTGACGTCAATCACTTGACCATCCAGTATCTCACCAGTCTTTTCATCTTGATAGAAAATGTTGCTCCACTACAAAGCAAAAAGAAAAGGCCCACACCTTCTGCCCATGGGTTCAATAAGTCCCTCTATGATGAAAGAAGAAACCTGAGATACCTAGATAAGAAATGGAGACAGTCCCCTTCCACCATTAATCTCTCAAATCTCCGAGACGCAAGATCGCGCTATCACAAACACATCTTTAGCGAAAAAGCAAACCACTTCAGAACTCTCCTCGACTCTGCCAAGAACAGACCTAAAAAGTTATTTGACCAAATCAAATCAACCATCAAATTTTGATGACCCTCCCAAGAAAGCAGCAGAATTTGCACAATTCTTTGATTCAAAAGTGAAGTCGCTCCTTGACCAAGTTACTCGTTTTATCCCACTTGAGGATTGCAAATCCAAAGACTCCTGGCACAGCTTTGACGTCATCACTGGAGATGCCCTCCTCAAGAGCATTCTGAAAACAAAACCTTCGCACTAATCTATTGACCCCATCACTAGAGATATTGCAATAGAAGTCTACACCTACACGCTACAATACTGCACTTACCTGGTCAACCACTTTGTCAGCCAAGGCACCCTTCCTGATGTCCTAAGAACAGGTCAGGTGACCCCACTTCTGAAGAAACTATCCGCTGATGTGAATGACCGTAACAATTTCCGCCCAATCACCAACCTCCCTTTTCCTGCTAAAATCACTGAAAGAAGCGTAGCGAATCAACTCTCCCAACATATTAAGGACAACATCAAAGGCTGTGGATCAAGGCATCCCTCAAGGCTCGATCCGTGCCCCACAAACCTACCATCGTTGACAGTGCCAAGCCTAGGTGTCATCCTAGACAACAGACTCAACCTCCATTTCCAAATCAACACCATGGCCAAGAACGCACACTTACAACTGTGCCTTCTCTGGGGGATTTGTTTTTTCATTCCTGAGCAAGACCTGATAACTCTGGTTCAATATTTGGTACTCTCCAAACTGGACTACTGTAATTCTTTCCTTGCAGGCCTCCCCAAAACCCACCTATCTCCTCTAAAACCTATCCTCCATTCAGTGGCACGTTTCGTCTACGGGGCCAACAAAACAACCATATTACACCCATACTGATTTCTCTTCACTGGCTTCCCATTGAAGCTAGGTTAATATATAAGACTGCTTGCATTGCCCAGAAAGCCATACACGCTTCCACCCCTCGCTACCTGGCCGACAAACTCAAAATATCAGGCGGCTCCAGACCTTCACGCAATGCTGAAAATCTACAGCTCGACCCTCCAACTTTCAAAAGGGAAATATTAATGGCGCAATCCTTCTCGAGTCATGCGACTAGAATTTGGAACTCGCTGCCTCCAAGCTGTCGCACCACCGGTTCTTTACGAATTTTCAAAGAAGATATTAAAGCTCTTCTCTTCCAAAGACATTTCTATCAATAATTCTCCTCGCCAATCTCCCAGGTATTAACACGCCACCTCATTCCAGGTCATGACCCTGATTGTTACATGACACCCACGAGAGCTAGCTACTATGACCCTCCGTCTCAATTTTGTAAATATGTACTATGAATTTGTGTAACCCTAATCTCTCCACCTTTTCTTACTATGTAGTCTGGAGTGAATATGTAATTTGTTAATCTGTAAATTTCATCATGAGTAACTGTTATACATATAAGTAGTGTTACCTACTACCATCTTAATCTCATTCCGTATGTAATTTACTTCACTCTATTGTAAAGCGCTCTGACACCTCTGGGTAAAGTATGCACTATATAACAATGCATAAATAAATAAATACGAAAACGCCGATATAAAAGGCGGCCAATAAACAGTGCTTCCTTAACAGGGCTTAATCCACCAGCAGCGGCAACACGCTTGTTTTCTCTGCCTTCCGTATTAAATCTGTTAGAAAGAATTCCTTTTCTGTTTCGAATAAACTATGTTCTTATTAGAAAGAGTAGGGGGTTCTTGCTGTGAATGAAATGTGTGTTTTGTAGGTAGTCCGAATGTCAGAAACGGAACCATGGTGCTCTGCTGTACATAATAGGATGGGAAATGTAATATCTTGTCTCTCTGAGTAAAGGTTGTATTGTTTTCTCGCGGATTCGTCTCGCTTTCTCTAAAATGAAAGCAAATAATGCTGTGTGGGGGGAGGTGGTAAGAGACGACCAATGACCTTTCGGATATAACGGAGCAATGCTTTGAACTCACGATAAACGGTCAGTTCTTCGAAGGGCCTCTTAAAACAGGGCCACGGGCACGTTTACCAACGCTCCCGGTGCTGTGCGCCAACCCACTGGAAATCGCAAACAGACCTCGCGAGATTACAGATCGTTCCAGGCCAAGCTCTTACAAAAGCGGCCAGGCCAGTGAATAGGAGTGTGTCTACCGTTCACCTCTGAGGTAGGGTGGGAGGTGCCAGAGAGAGAGGGCCCAAGCACACACAGAAACCCGAGGCCTGATTCACGGATCTTCAGTCCTGAGTAGTTGATTTGAACCGGACATAGGTGTGACTTTCTCAGGAATACTTGAAAGCGGCCATTGGGCATTACACGAAAATAAAGCCCTAAGCAAGGAGGACCAGAGAAAGCTGCGTCCACTGTGTAATTTGTGTCTGTGTCGTAACAAGGGCCCCCGAAGTGGGGGAAGGCCCCGAGCTCCAGGGGGCCCCCTCAGAACAGTGCCCATGCGCAGGAGCTCCTGAGTGAGTCCGGATGGGGGGCCCCACTAAGTCCTTTGCAGAGGGTCCCCCTCAAGTTTCGTTACGCCACTGGTGTTTGCAGGTGATGGGTGCTGGCACGCACTTTTGGGGACAGGCACCTTTTTAAAACAGACTTTGACCCAGAGCAAGAAAGGGAAAGGGAGAGGCTGAGTAGATAGAACAAATGAGAGGGAGAGAGGTGGAGAAACAGTGACCGCGGGAGAAAGGGTGAACGACATAGAACCACAAGAGTGAGATACAGAGACATGGAGTGTAGGGAGCTGGAAGAGAGAGGCAACAGACTAGGCAGCCTTGCGGTTCAGTAGCCCGGCATTCAGCAGCATTCAGCAGCATCGACTGTGCACTTTGAAGAAAAGCTTCAGGCCCCTGCACTTTTTTCACTTAAGCCCTTCAGACACTGGGCTCAAATGACACACAGGCTCCTCTGACACAGCCCTCCGCGGGGAAGTGGTAACCGCAACGCATGGCTCCTAAGGGTGGGCGGAATTTGTGTAGTTGCGCTACGCAAAGCTCAGAGAAATGGTAAAAAATCTCTGCGAGCACGCAGAAATTCCGCAAACACGCGGAATTGCTTGTTCGCGATGCTTTTTTCCTGTTCGCGAACGCTGCTTGCGCGCTCAGTGGAATATCTCGCAAACACACATTTTGAGAACGCGAACAAGCAAAAAATTCCACGAAGCCGCAGAAAGCAGAATTTTGGGCAATTCCGCGTTCTCCGCAGAACGCGAAATTACCCAAATTCTGCAAATTCCGCAAACGGAGCAGAATTTACCGCCCAGGCCTAGTTCCTACTCCAGCTAGACTATGGATGTGTAACTGTGTAACACGACATTCACCAATACCTCATAAGAAGTCACTTTAGGAGTTTAGCTGAAAGCAGATCTCTGACACCTCCTGAATGAGTGTAAGAAACACCAAGGAGTGCACGGGCCGGGAAATCAGCGTAAGACGCTGTAAGCGATTCTTGCTTTTCACTACAGAGAAGCATTTGGTTAACTTTAAGCCACTAAAAACAGCTCATTAAATGAATGCATCCATTCTGAAGCCTGTGTGTAACCTGCAGGTCACACATTCAAGTCCTAGTTTAAGCTTCATCCAATGCAGTCCATCAGGGGTCGAAAAGAACCAACAAGTGGACCATTCTGTCTGGGCACAAGAGTTGTGTATCAACGTGCCAGCAAACCAACAAGTAGGAAGTGGTAGTGCACCAACAAGTTGAGTTTATGGAGCCTCACTTTCTATCACTTCCTGTAACACACCGAAACATGTCTATATGGAGCACAGCCATGCTGAAACAGTGAGTGAGTGTCTACCTCACTAAATAAACCATCTCAAGCGGGAAGCTAACTACATTAGTAGACTGTTTACCTGATTCTAGCCTGTGTGCATCATCAGACTGCATGCTGTCTCAGAAAGACTCCTCTGTATTCCAAAAATCTGGCATGAAAAACTGAAGTTGATTTAAAGCTTCCAATTCTTGTCTCAACTTTTTCTTTTGAATAATGCTCTCTTTGCCATTCTCTGCATGTCTCCTCTATTGGAGCACAGCCTTCTCTAAATTATATACGTTTGTTTTAATCTCTTGTATTGTATTTCTGCAAATTTTCAACTCCTCATTTCAAAAATGACATTTGCTATTCAAAAAGAGGTTGAAGGCCATCCTCTGCCTTGAAAAATAGGACTCATTTGAATCTCTCTGCTGCCAGTGCCAGGACTCATCCTTGGGGAGCAGCTGTTCGTGCTATACAAAAAAGCAATTCAATTCAACAAATTACTGTACTGAACTAGCCCTTCACTAAATGAAGCACTTCCATTGGGAAAATTATTACATTTGTAAACTAAAGTAGCAGCTCACTAAATGCATCGCTTCCACTGAGAAGCTCACAAGAGAATTAAACTAAACTAGCACCACACTAAATGAACCACTTCCACCGAGAAGGCTACTAAGATAGTTAAGTGTACCACGTATACCAGGAAGGTAACTAAATGAATAAACTAACCTAGCATTCACTAAGGGCCAGTTGTACAAAGCTTTTTTCAGGTTGCAAATGGCCAGATTCGCACAATAGGGACGTTTGCAACCTGAAAAAAAGCATTTTCAAATGTAAAAAGCCCTATTTGCAATTCAGTAAGCTATTACCGAATCACAAATTGGGTTTGCGAGTCTCTATTAGGAAGGGGTGTGCCAAGGGTTCCCCTTCCTAATAACGAGTCGCAGGGGCATGTATGAAGGTTTTTTCAACCGGAATGCGGTAGCGAAACTTTAATTCTTTACCGACTTTGTGAAGGAGGTGCTAGCCCATCCACAAACAGGAAGGGGTCCCCAAGGGGCTCCTTCCCCTTTGTGAATGTGGGCGCCAACATCTTTTAAGAGCAGGCAGTAGTACCACGGTCCACTGCCTGCTCGTGAAAAATAAAAAGGAAACTTTTCATTCTTCTTTTTTAAATGCATACCATTTTCTTTTGAGGATAACAGGTTGCATTTCAAAATAAAAAGCTGTTTTATTTAAAAAGCAATCACAGACATGGTGGTCTGCTAACCCCAGCAGGCCACTAATCCTGTGAGTGCTGGCCATTCCCAATAGGTCCCAAATTGCAACCTGCCTCATGATTATTAATGAGGCTGGTCCCTTGCGACCCATTTGGGAATCACAAACAGAGTAAAACACATTATTGTACATAGCTGTTTGCAATTTTCTAATAGCGAATTGCATACATTCACTATTTGGAAATCACAAATGGAAGTCTATGTACATCTGGCCCTATAAGAACCAGTTCCAGTGGGAAGATCAGTAAATCATTAAAACTTGACAAGCACCTCACTAAACGCACCACTTTCACCCGGAAGGACGCTGCATTAGCAATCTAAACTAGTACCTCAGTAAAAGAACCACTTCCACCGGGAAGGACACTAAATTACTTTGCTAAACAAGTGCCTCACTAAATGCACCACTTCCACCAGGAAGGTCACTAAATTAATAAAGTAAACTAGTGCCTTACTGAATGAACCACTTCCACTGGGAAGCTCAAATACTGAGGCTTCACAAAATCATATGCAATTGGCTGGGGACGTTATATAAGTTTCAGAATACCTGCTGAAACCTAAGAGCATTGAACAGTGGCACATAATGAAACACATGCGGGATGTGAAGGCGGGGACAGAGACAGACCAGACGCCCGCGGTCCTGGAGCGCGAAGCACAGTGCCTGTCAGCACGCTGACATTGCCCTCACAGGAGATGGGACACTCCCTTTCAGTCTAATGCATCTCATATGAGGCACAGAGGTACTCATTCGGAGACAGTGCAATTGAAATGAAAAACGTCCCAAAAGGGGTAGAAAAACATACGTATACAGATCCTGCTAAACAAAAAGTGCAGGACTGCTGAAAGCAGGGAAGTACGCCTGTCAGCTCTGACACAGTAAGACAACACAAACCCCACAGGCAACAGAGGGCCAACCGCTGCCTGGGCACAGCAAATATGGGTCTAATGCACAGAGACCCTGGGACCAACGCACCGTGACCTCCATAATGCGTAAAGGACGGGTGAAAGGAATAGTGTACAGCTAAGCAGTGGCAATACTCATCCGTTCGAGCATACCAAAGAAACCCGTCCATGCTTTTGCCTGGGGGAAGACTGTTATCTTCAGGCTGCCGACAGCAGACGGGCTGGCAGGCCCTGGCAGGGCGTGGGCCCCTATCAGCAGCGAGCACAGGCACCGCCACGCTCCTGGCAGCAAGGGGAGAAGTGAGCTGAGTGCGGAAGGAAAGTGAGTGCGTGAGCGAGGGAAAGAGAAGGAAACGATCAGACACTCTCTCTGCACCTGGCGCACCGGCTCCGACGCCCGCAGCGCAACGGCCGCCGCAGCTCTAACCTTGGGCAAGAGGGATGAGTGGCGGAATGGGGGTTGGGGGAAAATAGTGTGTGCGTGAGTGAGGAAAGTGCAAGGAACATCCACTCACGCCAAACTAACTAGGACAGGCCCCTGGGCTAGCAGCGCACGCGGAAGCCCCGTTGCTCTCACCCCTGCCCCCGGGGCAGTGGCAAGAAGGGAGCAAGGAGAAAAAAACGGGAGTAGGTGTGGGGCACGGTAGAGGGAGAACGAAGTGAGAAGGATCGAGATAACCGCGAGTGAAAGTGACTGTATGCGTGTGAGAGTGCTAGCAGTGTCCATCACTCAAAACGAAGCGGCCCGCGCGCCTACAACACAGCCGGGGATGGTGCGCCATTATCATCCCCAGCTGTGTACTCCTCGTGCCCTCGGAGGGAGTGCTTTCACCTGCGAGTAACACTCGCCCCGGGGCACGAGGCGCGGTCCTCCAGCCCCCCGCGCGCACAGGGACGCAGAGCCGAAGGCGCCTTCCGCTGCGCCACGCGCATCCACGAGGACAGGTGGCGATCTGTCGCCGTCCCGCGTGTCAGCAGACAGGCGTGTGGAGGTCTCCAGGTAGAAACAATCCACACAATATGCATCTCTACCCACGGCCGGACTGGCATCCGTGCCATGGTGGACATGTGCGGGGCTTAGACGTGTAGGCACACCTGGGGTGGGAGTAACCAGCTCTCCAAATGAAGCGACAACCACTGCGGCGAACTAAGGGCGGCATGAGGAGAGTCTGAGAGTACTGGACAGCGGGCACTATGGTGAAGTACGGGCCGTTGTCCCAGATCACACAAGAAGTCAGTGGCACATCGAAACGAAAAGATCCAGGGCAACAATATTCACCCCCTAAAACTGTACTTCTGATGTGCACCTGGTGCATGGAGAAGTGCCGGCAACAGGCTGCGTCACCTCAATGAACACACTTCTGGTGAAACCCACGTTTTCGTTACGAGTGGTATCGGTAACATGTTCGTCAGTGCGCCGCATCTCACTTCCAAGCACTAGTGCTAATACACAAAGGTGCACTGCTCGATGCGCGCTGCCCTTCTCTCGTGTCCCGGGTTGGAAGGCGTCTTGAGTTCTGCACACTAGGAGTAAGGGTGTAGCATATGTTTCGCCCTATGTGGCAGGTTGAGCCAGGGATTTCTGTCTCGAGTTCTGCACACCATTTCACAGATGTGTGACGGTTTCCACATAAACAGGTATCCCAGCGTGGGGCTGCGATGTAGCACACAAGGGCTCGGTTACCATCCGTACAAACTGCAGCCGCAATCCACGATTTGAACTACCCTGTCCCATTTACGAAATGTTACATAGAGTCCTACGGAGATACAGCTGGCCATGAGCATGACATCTCTTGCCACTGTTTAAGTGAGCGCAGTGTGTGAAGTGTCCCGCACGCTGGGTGTGTGTAAGCCACCCAGGGCACGAGCAGCTGGGTCGCTGCGAGGAGGTGCGTGGGGTTATGCAGCATGTGTACTGCTGGGGTCCAGAGAGCCCTGGGGCTGTTGTGGCGGGCGTGAGAAGGCGTGTATCACCCTTGATTGTAATTGTAGATAACTCGTTTAAACGGTATTGTATTGTAAATGCATTTATATAGCTTACTACCCCTGGCGAGGCGTCGAAGCGCTTGGTGGTCCTCGCACACACCACCCCCTGTTCAGTGGCAAAGCAAGTGTATCATGTGTCCTAGTGCAAGGAAGTCTGCTGTTTGAACTGTGAATTACAATTGTAATCAGGGTTTATCGGGCCCCTGAGGCATCTGGCCCCTGTGCCACTGCACCTGCTGCACCACTGGAAGCGACGCACATTCTCTGTTATGCGGCGGCAAGTGACCCGCCGCAGGCAGTAGAGCTAGGCTCGCACCACGGGCAGCTCACGTCCATCGAGTACAGATATGTTCCTTCTCACTGGTAGGCTTAAATACCCGGCCTCAGCATCCCCGGGTACCGCTCAAAGGCAGGCGCGCGACAGAACGCCTAGGCTGCATCACACTTGACGATACACACCGACATTACAGACATGATAAAGGGCAGTCATTTTTCACATAACATAATGTCAGCGACATTATTCAGATGATACCATGATGATAACGGGTTATTGTACATAGCGCTCCTCGACGCACGTTCCTCGCCTTTGAAGCGCTGTAAAATAAGAGATAGCATTATTCATTTTAATTGTGCGCACTTTTCCTTTCTCTGGAGAATAGAAGGCCGAGTCGGCCGTGCCGGGGACTGCAGATAACCAGATCAGGGTTCAACTAACTGAACCGTCAAACTCCCTTGATACAGAGCAATATAGTACGCCATAAACAATAGCCTGTATCATAATGATACATATCGTGTAAAGAAATATTACACATAATAAGAGCAGCAATATTAACATAGTTAATGTCACAGGGATATAATACTCAAAGTTACACGAGACATTGCACAATGTAGATTATATGAAGTTATTATTATTGTCCATGTCATATTGAGTAATATTTCTCGCGATAATAGCTGAACTTGCTCATAGGACCTTCGTTACTATTACAAAGGTGATATTTGAGAATGATATTGCAGAAGCGATGTGCAGATATTCAGTAAAGTTTCGGTAACAACATGTGCAGCGTGGCTCCACGTATTTCAGGTATACATCCATATTGCTTTCTACATCTTAAAAGTGAGTCATGTTGGCTACCTGTGTCTGTGCGTGTGTTTTGTGTGTAGATTGCATGCCATCGTTCGCTTCAAGCACGTTAAACACTGACGCCCCAATACCTCCCAGACTTACCCGCCACAAGACACATTGGAAGAAGCAGTCTGAAGATCAGACCGCACATCACCTCGGAAGCCATGACTGCGAGTGGGACTCCACAGAGAGAGCAAATCAAAACACAAATATACACGGTGCAGCCCGGCGTGTCAAAGCCACGGTCCCATCACCGGTGTGCCCGCCCCTGCTCGGGTCCAGAGCTGCTCGGCATGACCTGTCACCGGACCCTCCCCTCACCGGACCCACACGCCCATCTCAGCCCATGGACGCATCGCCAGGCCCGCCGGCCGAGGGCGTCTTCGGCATTCCCACAGCGGGGCAGGTGAGACGCGCGGGTTGACCTTGCACAGAAGAGTTAGCAGATGAGCATCTCCGCTATCGGCAGGTGAGAATGGGCTCACGGGTAATCCAGAAGTTGGTGAAGGTGGCAAAAATACACGTTAGATCCCAGCGGGGCTGTGTGATCCAATAAGCGATTATATTTACTGAAGGTGTTCAGCACGAAGTGATGTTAAGGCGGTGTGATCCAAAGCGCCTTCAGAATCCGTGCCCGGGTTTCTTCAGACGGAAAAGTCAGGGTCGTCTGTCTCGTGAAGGATGTGCTCCTGAGGGTGATGTGACCCACTCCCCCCTGTTTCCCCGTCCAGTATTTCGCATGCAGTACATTCAGGGTAGTCCTTTGCCTTGGGATGGGCGACCCTTGGGGCGGTGTGATCCACTGAACGCTCAGAAGTTGTGGCCGGTATTTTGCAAGGGGTATATTTAGCGCCACCTTATTTCGCGTAGTAGGTATATTTAGCGCCACCTTACTACATGGACGGTGCTTTCCGAGGCGCTAGAAGACCGTGCCGGTGTTGAGATTCTGTGGAAGGTTGTCTGCAGGCGGTACAATTATGGGGTTAATAACTTCAGGGCGGGAAAATAAGGTAACGAATGATGCAGGCGATGGTGCGATGCTGCGGGATGAGTCAGGATTCCGTACAGAGCGCGTGAAACTGCCACCACTTCCCCTCAGCATGCCTCCAGCTGCTCCCACCGTGCGGGACAGGGCTCATTCCGGGAGCACCGCCGCTGCCTGCTCAAGAAAGCTCCCTCTGGTCCTCGGGTTCAAGCATCTCTCGTGCTGACCGCTAGGCTCTGAGCTGCTGCCCCCAGTGGTGCGTTGCCGAGGTGCGCCCCGAACGTCCAGGCGTCTGCTGCCCCTCCGGCTGCTGTGTCCCGCTGCAGTTGTTTCTTGAGCCGCCCCGCTTCCACAGCCTTCAATGAAACTTTACAGCAGACCCCACCCCGCTGAGTGGCAGGCCGCAGCTCCAGTGACCTGCCGGCGGCAGGGCGCTCTCCTCCAATCAGCGGCCACAGAGGGCGGGTTTCGGGATTGGGCGGGGAACAGCACAGGCTGGCAGCCGAGACGTCCCTCCATCCCGTGAGTGTTCTGCAGGCGTGTGCCAGGCACCCGCGGGGCTGAGGTAGCGTGCGCTGCCCACGGCCACAGCCTGACTCGCCGCCCTCTCACTCCGCTGCCGGCTTGTGGCCTGGCGGACTACCTCAGTTACATGGTCGTTACAAAGATTTGTATTGTTCAGTACAAGTGCCCTCGGGCAAACCTTTGAGCCTCACAAACTCCTGTTATCTGACCAAAAGGGTGTTGTGCTGCTTCTCCTGGTGATGTATATTTGCATGTTAAAAAAGATCTTTCCAGCATATGTTTCTACATGCACATGTGGGAGAAATCGCAAGGCTGATGGGCATTCACTTGCTTGCTTGTAACCTTTCCTTTCTTTTGAAGTTTCATGCTTTCTGATTGTCGTACCTCTTGAAATTTGTTTCCATTTCACGTTTCGACTGCGAATTATTCCTTCAATCCAATGCACGCAAAATAAAAAAAAAGACGTAACATGGGAAGAGAAAATACCTTCGTTTGAGAACGAACTATATCTGCTTGTGCGCTTCAGCGACTCCCCCAGCTTCAAAATGCTTAGTTTTAACCTTCATCGCCTATTCCTTAAACTTTCAGTCTTCTAATAGAAATCATGTGAGAAGCAGTATCTGTTTATTTATTATGCATATTACGTGCGTTATCTTCTAATAGAAAGCATGTGGGGGCAGTTCTATTTATTTATTATGCATATTACGTGCGTTATCCATAGGTTTACCATCTCATGGTCACCTACTCGTATTTTCTAGTTGTATTTCAATGCGAATGGATTTTGCCAGTTCGACATTGCTATCTGCTACCCCGTGCATGTACTTTGCCTACGGGGGGGAAATCATTAGCGAGGGCTCCCAGTCTTTCCTCTTTTATTAGTGGCTCATGCTTTTCTTTTATATCCTAACGCTGCTATGCAAAGCGTAATGTCTGTATTGACATTCCACGCAAGCCAATGCATAGCAATCGAACCCGCGTGTGGCAATACATTATATATAACTGTAAAAGGAATGAATGACTTTTGGTAGCTGAAGCAGGAGGCCAAATAAAAGACCATCTTGTTGGAATTCACCATTAATTTGATGTCTTTTCAACGACCTGCGTGAGTAGGCGCGAGAGTCGAGACGTGCGTGTGTGTTCTTGATTTGCACTGGGTTCCGTCCCAACCTCTGGGTGAAGAAGATTGAACATCAACGCGACTGCAGCGCCATCTGTCGGCTGAGTGCATCCGGCGGCGCAAGCATCCTTCGACTTGACACTGCTCAGGAAACATTCTCAAGAGCCTGGAAGGTGCATAATATTAGCCCGCTGACCTGCAGGTGTATAATAATCAACGATGAGTGTGGTTTGGACCATTTCCTTGCAGACAATTTTCGAGAAAGTAACTCGCAGATAATGTATTTCCTGACCTCCGCTGTCCAAAGAAGAACGTCCGCACCGTTCTTTCGGTGAACATGCGGCTCGACACAGTGAGACTTCTTGAAATATGACTGGATCCGACCGGCTTGTCTGGAGTCCTCAATAGACTGTTAATTGGGAAAGAGGGACATTTTATCTCTACCTTAGTTTGGATATTGGCTGACTGTTGCCAACTTAGCCCCTTCATGGATTGACATGATGCCAGTTGTTTAATGTATCACTGTATTATTTAGTTTTGTCTCAGGCATATGATTAGTTGTCCTGATGATGATCCCATAATAGTAGGGGATCGAAACGTCTACACACACTGTGACCCGCTAGATTATGTATAAACTTCCTTTTTTAGGTGCAGAAGTCAACTGTTTTCTTGAATTAGAGACCCTATTTTTGTACATGATTGTTGGTCACCCTCTGAAGGAAATGCCCCGATTAGGGTCACCTGGGTCACTCGCCACCAGGGCACAAGTCCTAAAAAAAGAAGTGGGGGGACGCTCCAAGTTAGGTGGTGTCACCGGAAGTGACCTCACAGCCGGAAGTGACGTCACAAGATGGAGTCCCCACTAATTAACAAAGGTTAGAAGGCGATGGGGGCAGGTTCAAAGGGCAAAGGAGAATGTTTACGTTGGAATTAGTCACCATATTGACACTCAAAGGAGCGGGGAAATTAAAGATGCGCTTGTTCGGTGCGTATTTATTGCCCACAGTAAATTTGCCGGTCTCCGTCTGAAATGCATAAACACATACTGACCTTTTCTAATATACGGCCACGAGCGCCCGTCTGTCATACTGAACGGCTCCATCAACGTGAAACAACTTAAAGAGCTCTGTTCGCCCTCTCTCGACAATAGAAGGTTAGGTTTGGTGAGTGCTGAGCGCGCGCGCAGGCTCGGGTACCGGCTCCATCTTTTGGGCAGGGTGGACGGCGTCCACCCGGTAAAAACCCGGTAAAATAAGTGGGGGGACGCCGTCCACCCGCGTAGTACCCCGACTCGAGCCCTGCTCGCCACCACCTCTCAGCCTTCCATACAAATGAAGAGTCGGTCAGACAGTAGAGAATACAAACCAAAGAATATTTATTGAAAGTACACTTGAGTGGAGTCCGGTCTGACCAGCCTCCTTAGAATGCGGCAGAGGGACTGACTTCAGTCAGCATGGTAAGGTATAAAGTACATTTCCAACACCCCTAAAGACACGCCCAGACTGGAATTTTCCAGTTAGTAGCTGTGATTAAAGGAGATACAGAAGGGTGGGTTACAATCCTGAGACCAGGCATATATTATCTTACAGTCAAGGTTACTTTGCCTGCTCTCGCCGCTCTGAGCGGAGGGAGCAGGCCTATCTAGTCAGAAAGGTATGCGATAATAAGAACGGTCTATTCATTAGCACAGCAAAACTCAACCTTGGAGAAATACATAAACAGAGAACACATTGGCAGCTGCTTTTCGCTGAGGCAGACACAAAATCGGACAGAAGTCAGTTTCGATCATTGTTCAAAATGGCGGCTAATACAAAATGGTGCAGCAAATGCTAACTTAAATCGCACAGTACATATAGAATTCGGCGAAAACATTTTTCCAGTCCAATAGCCTGTAGGTTGTCTTTTTTCTTGTTTTAATTTAGTTAACTTTGGAAATATATTGAATTCTTTATAGTCATTGGAACAGTTCATGGGAATTATTATTTTTCTACGAGTATTGTTTAAAAAAAATGCAATGTGTAGAGATTGTTGTTCCTTTAATCAAAATGGTGATCTCATCACAGCAACCATTATTATTGATGCCATTTTTAGAAAAAAGAATGTTTTCATAAGCAGCACTCTGTTCCTTTTTCTACATAAAAAAAATAAATATTTTGGATATTCTCGTATTTCACTCCAGGGAAACCACAAACCTTGGAGACCTTTAGGATCCCCAACAAGTGGGCAAAAGAATGCAAATTTGGCCTAAATACCTTTTCTGGAAAAAAGCTATAAAAGCGTAAGCATTACGTGCCCTAAATATCATAAAGGGTTCAGCACTGTGGTGAAAACACCTTAGCAGTTAAAGGGTTAAGTCATGGTACTAATGTATGTTTTTCTTATCCTCAAGCACTACATATAGCGAGGAAGCTATATTTAAATAACAAAAAAATATGAAAAAGGTCACAATTTCTAGTCATACATTGAGGAACAATGAGTTTGAGTTAGCTGTTCAATTTCCCAAAAACAATTGGTCTTTCTTAATATTTATGCTTCAATAGAGACTCATTCCTCTTGTATTTTAAATCTTTCTCTCACTATTATGCCTCTAAAAGGATAAGTTATAATAGGGGCTGATTTTACTTTTGTTCAGGATATCACTCTTGATATCCCAAAGTTTGACCTATCTAGGAGGTCCATTAGGATGTAGGGCGGAAAAACACCCGACCGCCATGGAAGCGGAAAACAACCGCCCGCCGGCCCCGTGGGAAAACCGGCGGGCAAATTTGCATTAACCGCCCAAAAAATCCGACCGCGGTGGTACGAGGCCCAGAATAACCGCCCGTAGCAGGCGGAGATGGCCAAAATCCATCCGCGGCAGTCGGAATCGCGGCGGAAAAACAACAACCCGCCGCTAGTATAGCGGAGACACCGCCCCGGAAATTAGTATGTCCCCGACTGTCCCACAGTACGTACCGCTGTCTCCGACCTCCGCGGTCGCACAATGGGATGAATGGGAGAGCCAGCGGAAGAGCTGAAGCACAGCCACCGCGGCAAGCGAACCGTCAAAAATATGGCGGACAAAGCCAAAACCCCACAAGAAGGCCAAAAAGTGCACACAGAAAACTAGACATGCATCCCAAATACACAAAACACACCCCAATGACACAACCACATGGCAAAACGAAAAATACAAATCCCAGGACTACACACCTGTCAGCAACACCCCAATTAGACACACCCACATAGCTGTGTAATAAACCAGCCCCTTCACTGACCACAATCCCTTGCAAAACTCCAGGAGAAAAGGGACACATACCCCAGCTGACAGGAGAGGCAAAGGACACAACATAACCAGCCACACCACACACAGCACCACCACCACCTCCAAACCAGCAAAACTACCCCCCCTGCACAGCACACACCATACTCAGCACAACCACAACCTCCACTCACACTCCAGCACCCACAATCACTTTGCACACCACACACCATGGCCACAAAGAAAATGCCCAAATTCACAGAGAGTGAGTTGAAGGTCATGGTAGAGGAGATAGTCAGAGTGGAACCACAGCTTTTTGGTACCCTGGTCCAACAGACACCATTAGCCACAAGGACACAAATGTGGGCTAGGATAGTCCAAAGGGTCAATGCAGTAGGGACCACCCCAAGATCAAAAAAGGAGATCATGAAGCGGTGGCATGATCTGAAGAGGGTGGTCAAGGAGAGGAGGAGCAAGAACCTTGAGCTGGCTCAGAGGACTGGCGGTGGCCCTCCCATTCCACAAAAAACATTCATACAATGGGAGGGGAAGGTGCTTGCCATACTGCACCCAGAGAGTCTCACAGGAGTAGCCGGGGGAGTGGAGGCTGGTAAGTACAAACAAATGACTACCGCCACTCTGCTATGTACTGCCTTGCACAACTACAAAGCTACACCACCTCGGACACACACCATTCATCTGCACCACACACTCACAAAAACATGGCTCACAGATACAACATTCACCCACTCCCATTCACCCCAAACATAGCTACCAACATAACCATGGGGGCATGTGTACAGGCAGACAGCACTACAACAACCACCAGGCCCCCTGTCCCACACCTGAGCAGGATGGATCCCTCCCCCACCCCACCCAGGAGCAGTTGGAAGCCATTGCAGTACAACAAACAAACTTACAGGTAGGTAGCCATCTTCACAATGAGGGTGTCTGGGGGGCCTGCACTACTACTCCCACCATGCCCCCTGTCCCACACCTGAGCAGGATGGATCCCTCCCCCACCCCACCCAGGAGCAGTTGGAAGCCATTGCAGTACACCAAACAAACTTACAGGTAGGCAGCCATCTTCACAATGAGGGTGTCTGGGGGTGGGGGGCCTGTACCCCTACTCCCACCATGCCCCCTGTCCCACACCTGAGCAGGATGGATCCCTCCCCCACCCAGGAGCAGTTGGAAGCCATTGCAGTACAACAAACAAACTTAGAGGTAGGTAGCCATCTTCACAATGAGGGTGTCTGGGGGTGGGGGCCTGCACTACTACTCCCACCATGCCCCCTGTCCCACACCTGAGCTGGATGGATCCCTCCCCCACCCCACCCAGGAGCAGTTGGAAGCCATTGCAGTACAACAAACACATGTACAGGTAGGTAGCCATCTTCACAATGAGGGTGTCTGGGGGGGGCTGCACTACTACTGCCACCATGCCCCCTGTCCCACACCTGAGCAGGATGGATCCCTCCCACACCCCACCCAGGAGCAGTTAGAAGCCATTGCAGTACACCAAACAAACTTACAGGTAGGTAGCCATCTTCACAATGAGGGTGTCTGGGGGTGGGGGGCCTGCACCACTACTCCCACCATGCCCCCTGTCCCACACCTGAACAGGATGGATCCCTCCCCCACCTAGGAGCAATTGGAAGCCATTGCAGTATACCAAACAAACTTACAGGTAAGTAGCCAGTACATGCACCCACCCATTTTCCCAACTTAAATGGTGCAAATATGATAACACCAGCCCTCACATTGCACAAAGAGCCATACCTACCCCATTGCCAAGCACAGTGTGCACACAGGTAAGCCAAGGAAACTGTCACAACCACCAAAGTGTGACACACCAATGCACAAGTAGAAGAAAGCCTGGGCACATTCATGCACAGCAACTATTTACATGTGCATCACCATGGGGCAAGTGCAACAAGGACCATTCTCAAAATATGAAATCATGTGTGGTGGCACAAATCAAGATATGCACATGACAGGACAAAGGGATGCAGGAGATGACAATGGCCAGTCCATGGCCAGATGTGACGTCAGCTAGGTCAGACAACTAAACCATGAGTCCACAATCAAACACATGTTGTGCCAGGCCCTAGATGGCAACAAGTCCCAGTAAACCTCAATTGGACACGGTTCGCATGGTATGCCCTGACACCTCGCACCATGGACAAGTAATGCTTGCACCACTGTATCATGTCAGGGAGCACAGTACTGCACACAGTCAACAATGTGATGATATGTCAATTGTGCAGTGTACAAAAAGTGAATGACACACAGCTAACCCAAAGCTTGCCGGGTGCACTGCAATGACCATTTCCCATCTGACCCACAGGTGACCAAGAACTCACTGCAGAGGACAACACCAGCAACCTGCAGAGCCAGTCCCCACTCCCGGTACAAGGACTCTCGGATGTTGACTCCCAGAATTCCGTGGACGATGAGCTCGAGGCCGGCCCATTTGGTGTGCCAGGGAGCAACAGGTCCCAGGACCCCAGCGTCCCTCCCACCACATCTGCGGCAACAACTCCACAGCAGACCCCTGCTGTCAGAGCCTGTGCGGCTACCACCACCAGCACCACCAGTGCTGCCTGCAACACTCTCCCTGTCCCAGAGGATGCCCCGCACACACCACCTATGGATGAGGGCAGGGAGAGGATGCGGGTGCCCACAGTGGTGAGGCAACAGGTCCGTGGCAGCTGGGCAGGTGGGAGGGGCAGGGTCACCCAGGGACACCAGGAGGCTGGGACCCACTCCCTGGAACACATCACCAGAGTCCTGGGCACATACGAACAGGCCCATGGACGAACGGGCCGGTCGGACGATCTGTTGCACAAGCTCATCCTGCTGGTGAGGTCCATCGACAGATGCATGGGACAAATCGTGGACCTCTTGGGCCAGCAAGTGGCTGTACTGAGGGACAGACATGCGCCCCAGGCAACAGCTCCGCCTCCCTCTGGTGGGCTGCACAATGACCATTCACCATCCTCTCCTGCTCCTACAGAGAGGGGGTAAGTCCTCAGACCCCACTGGCCCTGCAGCAGGGCCCCTCCCTGCCAAATGACACAGGGGCCGTCCCAAGAAGACCCTGGGAGTATCTGGAGGCAAAGCACCTGCCAGACGCAAGTCACAGAGCCAGCCATGATGGCAACCCTCTCCACCACTGCATTGACTCTTTGGACTTTCCTACCGCACACTGCCTTGTGAATGGCATCTGTCTGTTGGACTGGGTCACCACAGCAATGTGGTGACTACTCGACCATCTCATCTACCACGACTGTCAACTCACTCCCCCCCCAAATGGAAATGTACACCCCCCTTGCATCTCACCATAGTAAATAAAATACCTCACACACATGTTGTTGTGTCTGCTCCGTCTTTATTGCAGGATGTACAGTCTTCAACATGATCCCAATGTACCAGGACCATGGGCTGTATGTAGGCAAGGAGAAGTCGAAGGCACCTAGGGAAACACAACAGAACAACTGTCACTGGTCTGGGTGTGGCATCACAGACATCACACAAGCCCTAACACCAGGATAACCCAACATGCACATTTCACAATGGCCCCCAAGTGTCAATATACATGTCCCGTTGATGTTCCCAAATGACATGTCCTAGAAACATTTCCAACAATATAAGTAACAAGGGGACCCGATAAAGGTAGCTAAGGACCACGGGTAATTACGTATTTTTGAGAACAATGGTCCCTAGCGTAATCTTGATTAGGGTGACTAATTCAGCATAGACTTCAATGAGACCTATGTGTGTTCCTCCTGTGTCCAGCCGGACAAAGGAGCATTTAATCTTGAATTTCACAAAATTATAAATTAGGGTAGTGAAGACTGATGAAACAAGGGCACAATCCTGTACCAAGTTTTCAACAGAGGGAAAAGGGCAAGATCAAAATAGAAAGAAATAGAAAGAAATAACAGGCAAAAGGCTTTTGGAGCGACCATGGGGGCTTACAATACAATAATCAACTTAAGTAAGCTCTGGCCAACAGCAACCACAATACATTTTCACAGTGGATACAATGTGGTACTGTTACAGAAAGTCAACAGCAACCACAATACATTTTCACAGTGGATACAATGTGGTACTGTTACAGAAAGTCGAAGTTACGTTTCGATCCCTAGCTCCTAGTATCGTGGGATCATCATCAGGACTAAAGAGTTTACAAACAATTGCCTGGTATAAATGCAAAGCCTAGATTCGGCGAATGCATATAGTCATTATCGCGTCAAGGTGGAAATGCAGGGAGCGGTCGATGGCACCTAGGAGGTACTGATGGGCCCTTGAAGGGAGTTCCAATCTGAAAGTCAGGCGGGAACGTCCGCGTGGATTGCGGGAGTTAGCAGCGGCGATCGCTGAGCATGGGAATGGGCTCAAGGGAACAATCGTTCTAAGCGTGTCAGATTTGGAGCGCGTCTGATTTTGAGCCCGGGCGGCAGCTGCAATGCCCTTGTTGACACGGACTTTTTCCACCGCTGTACCCAGACTCCGATGAGCTCGGTATCGAACACGGACAGCCATTGCAGCTGCCGCCCGTGCTCAAAATCAGGCGCGCTCCAAATCTGACGCGCTTAGAACGATTGTTCCCTTGAGCCCATTCCCATGCTCAGCGATCGCCGCTGCTAACTCCCGCAATCCACGCGGACGTTCCCGCCTGACTTTCAGATTGGAACTCCCTTCAAGGGCCCATCAGTACCTCCTAGGAGCCATCGACCGCTCCCTGCATTTCCACCTTGACGCGATAATGACTGTATGCATTCGCCGAATCTAGGCTTTGCATTTATACCAGGCAATTGTTTGTAAACTCTTTAGTCCTGATGATGATCCCACTATACTAGGAGCTAGGGATCGAAACGTCATGTCGACTTTCTGTAACAGTACCGCATTGTATCCACTGTGAAAATGTATTGTGGTTGCTGTTAACTTTCTGTAACAGTACCACATTGTATCCACTGTGAAAATGTATTGTGGTTGCTGTTGGCCAGAGCTTACTTAAGTTGATTATTGTATTGTAAGCCCCCATGGTCGCTCCAAAAGCCTTTTGCCTGTTATTTCTTTCTATTTCTTTCTATTTTGATCTTACCCTTTTCCCTCTGTTGAAAACTTGGTACAGGATTGTGCCCTTGTTTCATCAGTCTTCACTACCCTAATTTATAATTTTGTGAAATTCAAGATTAAATGCTCCTTTGTCCGGCTGGACACAGGAGGAACACACATAGGTCTCATTGAAGTCTATGCTGAATTAGTCACCCTAATCAAGATTACGCTAGGGACCATTGTTCTCAAAAATACTAGAAACATTTCCAACCACCACTGAGTATGCAACTGGCTGATGCTACAATTCTCACATGCACCTTCACGACAACAGCAATCTCATCAGACAATGGGTATGTTGCATATTGCCACCCACCGTCAAGTGAAGTAGCGGATGATGAGCTGTTCTCGCAGGTCAACACCTTCCTCCTCTCCACTGTCCTCATCACTGGACACGACTTGGTTTGCAGGCAGGGGCCTTGGGTCCTCACCATCATCCAGAAGCAGGGGAATCTCCCTGCGAATGGCTAGGTTTTGGAGCATGCAGCATGCAACAACAATCTGACACACCTTCCTGGGCGAGTATGCCAGTGCACGTCCGGTCTTGTCCAGGCACCGGAAATGTGACTTGAGAAGACCAAAAGTGAGCTCCACCACACGACGTGTCCTCCCATGGGCCTCAATGTAGCGGACTTCAGCCGGGTACCTGGGATTCTGCAGTTGGCTCAGCAACCAGGGACGGTTGGGATATGCAGAGTCACCTAGGTATGACAAACACAAATAGACATTGCAATGTCGCAGAGTCTCAGGGGAGCAGGTCACACACACAGCACGCTACATGACTAGGCATACTCACCCACAATCCATGCACGCTCTGGAAGAAGATTAGCCATCAGCTGGGGCACTATGCTGTTCCTCAGGATGTAGGAGTCGTGGGCTGAGCCTGGGAATTTGGCACACACCTGCTAGATGTTCATATTAGCCAGCCACACCACCTGCACATTGATGGAGTGGTAATGCTTGTGATTGCGGTAAATGTGTTCACTTGCCTGTGGTGGCACAAGAGCGACATGGGTGCAATCAATGGCCCCAACAACATTGGGGATGTATCCAAGGGGATAGAAGTCTCCCTTCACAGCTGGCAATTCAGCACCCCTGGGGAAATGGATGTATCTGTCCTTGAATAGCATCATGGCGGACAGTACATCACGCAGCACCATGCTGAACATCGGTTGTGACATCCCACCAGCGCTGGCCACAGTCTCCTGGAATGATCCAGTGGCAAAAAAATGCAGGGCTTATAAGTAGGGGTGAAAGCTGTTGGATATGTCCTGCGTGGCTGCAGGTGGGGCTCCAACAGATCACAAAGGGTTTTCAGGGTGGCTCTGTCCAGGCGGCAGCATCTCAACATCCTCCATGTCCTCCAGCACCATCAAGTGGCGAATCAAATTTTGCCTCCTCCTATTGGAGATGATAGTGGAAACATGTCAATACAATACACCAAGAGATGTGCACAGCATATCACGTTCTGGATGACACAACGACAACAATGACTGACATCTAGAGTGACTAATAGACCAGCTTACATGGAGGGACACCTTCAGCTACACAAAGGGCACACGTGTCAACTTACACAAGACAAGTACCTCAAACACCACCTTTGGCTATGTAAATGCACATAGGGATATAGCCACAGTACACATGTGCACGCCTGGGAGTCTAGCATCCAGCATATGTGTAACTAATCAAAACCACTGTCTCCTACCTAGCTGCTGTACCGGTCACACCTTGATGCGTCATTACCACCTGGCACACATCCACCACACAATGACCACAGATGGCGCTGGAATGATGAATGTGTTCATGAGCAGACATGAGAGGAAATGCTAATTAGATCAACATTCAGCATTGCTGTGATTGTCACTGGACCTCAACACATTGACATGTGTACACATTGTACAGTCCAGGAATACACTGTCCTGCCTACACCAACATCAAATCCTCATGTGACATGTGAGTGGGTACAGACAAATGTACGTTACACACACACAAACATGGCATGAGTAGCCATCAGTGGAGTCAATTGAACATTGGCATCGTGTGCACAATGATGTGCCATTGAACATGTTGGCACTATGCACTGTTGATGTTTGACAGATGGCCATCGCCATTGTATGGCACCCATATCGCGGTAGCTACTGCCTGGCACCGGTGGTGTGTCACCAGCACCCCCATTGACACCAGTGCAGTAGTCATAGGCATGGAGACATGTGGAAATGGTGGTTGGCATGCTCTGCCACAAAAATCGCGGTAGCGCACCCCGGTCCCCAGCGGTGTGTTACACCGCCATGGAGCTCGCCCTAGAGCTAATGCGAAGCTCGTTAGCGGTGGCATGATGCAATTTTAAAGGTCGCAGTAGGCATGCTCCACCACCGTGGAGGCAGTCATTGGCTGCATTTGAAAGATGCACCATCGCAGTAGCGCACCCCAGGACCCAGCGGTGTTACACTGCCATGGAGCTCGCCCTAGAGCCGATGCGAAGCTCGATAGCAGTGGCATGTTGCAATTTTGAAGGTCGCGGTAGGCGTGCTTCGCCACTGCGGAGGCGGTCATTGGCTGCATTTGAAAGATGCACCATCGCGGTAGCACACCCCGGGACCCAGCGGTGTTACACCGCCATGGAGCTCACCCTAGAGCCAATGCAAAGTTCAATAGCGGTGGCATGATGCAATTTTGAAGGTCGCAGTAGGCGTGCTCCGCCACCGCGGAGGTGGTCATTGGATGCATTTGAAAGAGGCAGACCTGGACCACCATTTGCTGCAGCTTGGCACCTTTGAAATTACCCCAGGGGGCTATATATGTGGGCGTGAGCCTCACATTGCCACTGCTCACAGAGCCTGCTGCCTGAGACCCTTCACCTGCTGCTGCCTCCAGGGACTGCTGCCTGACACCCCTCACCCGCTGCTGCCTCCAGGTGCTGCCTCCAGGGACTGCTGCCTGACACCCCTCACCTGCTGCTGCCTCCAGGGACTACTGCCTGGGGACCCTTGCCACCAAAATCCCCTGCTGTTGTCTCACGTCCAGAGTGATGGCAAGGACAGAGAAGATTCATGCCAGTCCCTTCACGAGCGAGGAGCTGGAGATCCTGGTGGACAAGGTGCTCACACAGTACCCAAGGCTATATCGTGCGCCAAATGTCATGGTGAGTCTCAAACAGTGTTATGGTAGGGCAGGGGGGCCACACATGTAGTGGACTGATGCAGTATGTGCCTGGGAGTGTGGGGTAGTGTAATGCACTGCCTGACATGCTGTCTCTAGTGGGAGGGTGTGTGTACCCAATGCCACAGCTTTCCCTCCCTGCACATGTAAGTATGAGTGACCTGTGTTGTGTTGTCAGCCATACAGTGACAGAGAAGGTTGTTCGTGCTGTAGTCAGGACAGTGATTGCTTGGCTGGATGGCTGTGTGTTCCCCTGTAGTCCATCTCAGTGCGAGCCCAGCTGGCCAGCACAGTCCCCGTCTACAAAGACAAGGACACATAGCTTCACTTACAGAGTATGACATCAGTCTTTTTACATTGCACTCCAGCTGTGGGTCATCTCAGCACTGTAGATTGCACACAACCGCCCTTGTGAAGGGCATTTTGTATTTGTGAGATCATGTCCATCAATGTGACATCCATGACACAGTTATCTATTCACAGGGCAGGGACATTGAGGGCTGCGCAGTCTTGGACACAGTAAGTCACCCCCCAAACACAGGTTGATATGTGATGTATGTGTTGCTCAACACAACAATTGACTGGAGATGTGGGCAGGCAGGTTTCAGTGCTGTCATGTGCATGAGATGTGCAGGGACTGTGTTCCCCCTCACACCTGCATGCTGCAACATCAGCTTTTCCCATGCAGGGGCCACACGTGGGCTGTACTATAGTCTCTGATTAATCCATCGTTGGATATGTGATTTTGTTGTATCTTGCTGCTATACTGATAGATGTCGGTACATGACACTGTATCCCTAATCATTTCTCCCTCTTGTCTCCCATGCCTGCAGCTCAAGGTACACCAGCGTAAGGTCGTGTGGAGGGCCATTGCAGCGATGGTGCGAGCCCTGGGGGTCTCAAACCGACGGCGCATCCTCTGCCACAATAGATGGGATGACATCAGCCGGCTGGCAAAGAATGTGGTGGAGATGACCCAGGGGCTGCTTCTTCGCACTGGGCCTCTGGCACGGCACAGCATGACACTACTAATGGGGCTCATCTAGGCGATGACACAGCCTGAGCTGGATGCACGTTTGAAGGAGCATCAGCAGCAAGCCAGGGGTGAGCAATTGGGGAGTCTGACTTTGGATGGGAGTGGCTGCATGTGTACAGAGCCTGTGCCAGCGCTGGCCTCTGTGATGTTGGTAGTGTGATGCTGTGGCATGTAAGTGGCTGCTGGCCTGGGTGCCTGTGGCATGCATTTGCCCTACCTGTACTTACAAAGTTGATTTGGAAGCTGTGCCTTCACATTACATTCTGAGTTGTGCTCTTCAGGTTTCTTCTGCATTGGTGTAGTCTTGGGAGTCCCATGGGAGGGAACGGCAGTATGCCCAATCTGACTGTGCGTACCTCAATGCGTCCATTGCATGTACCCATATTGAGGAGGGCTAGATATCTTACAGCAATGTGCAGCATTCTATTGTCCCCATGGTACGACATGGTGGGTGGCATGGGCTAATGTCCATTGTGGACTCTCATGTTGTAGTCTGGGTCTGTGTTGTCCCCTCCTGTTACATCCAGTTCTGTCATTGGCAACAAGTTGTGTGCCCCCATGATGTCCCTAGGTGTGCTCAGAACTAGTTGTGTGTCTGTTTGAACAGAGACACATACAGGGTGTTATGCTGTGTGGTCATCACATGGCTCACTCATGCCTGAGTTTCCAGTTTCCATGCACTGCTTGAGTCTCTGTAGTGAGTTGGCACGATGTGATTGCACAGGGTGGTGTGCAACATGTAGATTTGCTCAACTTTTGTCATTCATTGCTTGCATATGTTTGTTCTGTTTTTGCCACTGACCTGACCCTACATCTCTCTCTCCCATGCAGCATCACCTGTGGGTACGGAGGGACAGGAGACGGACACCAGTGGGGGTGAAACTAGCACCACAGCTGCTCAGGAGCCCAGTGACACAGATGTCACCAGCGCATCAGAGGGGGACAGGAGTCTGCTGGAGGAGTCCCAGCCTGAGACGCAAAGCACCACATCATCCAATGCCAGCGGGGATGCATCCATGTTGGAGGGCACAGGGAACGGGGACTCTGCATCGACTTCTACCACACAGCGGCCATTGCCCAGCCACTTCCTCTGGTGCTGCCCGTGTCCGCCTCAGTAAGAGGGGAAGAGTGTCCTTCACCCCTGGCACCGCTGCCCCTGCCCCTGTCCCCCCTGCTGCCATCAGTGCTGAGTCTGTGGACCTTTTGCGCCAGCTGTGTGTAGGCCAGACAGCTCTCCTAAATGCCTTAATTGACCTCGACAAGAAATTGGCCCAGGTGGTTGCTTTCATGGAGGGCATACATTCCGACGTGGGTGGGCTGCACTGGACAGTCCAGGCTTTGTCATCAACAGTGACGTCTGCCCTGCAACAGGCACATTCTCACAGTCCAGCTCCAGTCCCTTTGTCCACCACCCAGGCAGTGGCCACGTCTGACGATAGTGACCACGGTCCACATACATCAAAGTCATGATACAGCACACGGAGCACACAGCAGCAGCACCCAAGTGGTCCCGTGCGTAGACACCCTCCTCACAGAAGACCAAAGGCACCCCAGAGCGCAGGGAAAAAAGCCCGTCAGGCGACACCAGGGGGCAATTAGCAAAGCAGCAGACCTCAGGCACACATGCCTCAGTGGCATCCCCATCCAAGGACTCTCCTGCCCCTAAAGCATCGCTCAAAGATAATCGTACAGTGTCTGTGCCCACCAAGGAGGTGGTGCATGTCAAGGGTACACCTGGGAAGGGCTCAAAGGCATTATCACCAACCACCTCGACTCCCATTCCAAGCCCAGTGAAGCAGGGGCCGGAAGTGAATGTAGGGGTGACACCTAGTAAACAGGGGAAGGGGGGCAGAGGCGAAGCAAGGCAAAGCGTTCCGCTGGTCCAGCACATCACCAGAGGGGCTGCCAGTGCTTGCACCTGCTGCAGCAGTGGTGGTGAGTGTGCCTGTTGTGCCCACACCACTTCCCATTGATCCACAGTCAGTCAAGCCATTTAGGATCCCCAAAAAGTGGAAGGGCACCCCTCCACAATCTCCCAGCCACACCGTGACTCCCATCTGCATGACTCCACATTCACGTGCCACTACACCACCTGGTCCAAGCAGCCCTCCAGCTTGCCAAGACACTGATCGCTCTACCTCAGCTGTTCCGCTCTCTCCCCCTTTAAGTGCCCCAACAGTCCCCGAGGCACAGCCAGCTCCCAGTCCGTCTGACAGCCAAGTCTGAGTGGTAGTCATCTCACACACCTGTGTCCCACACAGGAGGGCCTGTACTGCACATTGTTGCCCCCTGACTGTGTTGCTGGCCATGGAAAGGAACAGTCACACACATTCCCTGTGCAGCTTCTCATGGACTCAGTCTGCAGTTTGTCATGCCAACTGGCCTTGCCGTTCACTGCTGTGTTGGACCCTTCCCTGTGCAGCTTCTCATGGACATGCTCTGCACTCTGCCCTGGCCACTGGCCTTGTTGTTCACTACTGTTTTGCCCTTGACTGTGCAGCTTCTCATGGACATACTCTGCACTCTGCCCTGGCCACTGGCCTTGTTGTTCACTGTTGTTTTGCCCTTGCCTGTGCAGCTTCTCATGGACATGCTCTGCATTTTTTGCCTTACTCTTCTCTTCTCGTGGCACCTATCTGTGCAATTTGTGAATAAAGACAGTTGCTCCAGTTGTCGATTTTGTCAGTGTCCTTACTGAATAAAGTTCTTTTGCTGTGTGTAAATGGTTTACTGTGCCACATGGTCTGTGTGGCACTTCAACATGGTCAATGTTTGGGCTCACTTGCTCTCTTTTTTTCAGGGGTGACAGGGTCTTCAGTTCTTATTGGCCCAGATACTTGTGGTGGCAATGGTGTCAATTTCAAACGGTTAGCAGTAGTCATTTACTTGATTAGTTCATGTTGGCTCTATTGTACACATGTCAGGTTGGGGGGCACTGCCAGCACAGGCTGGGTTTCAGCACACAGCATTGCAGGCAGGCTGTCCAGGGTCATCAGGTGTGTGTTCTTCCTATATGTGTGCCCAGTGGTGTATGTGTGTGGTCATCTTGTGATGGCCAGTCATCCTCGTCCTATGGCTTACTTTCCATGTGTGCTCTTGGATGGCCAGGTATGGTGCAGTGTGAAGGGGGTGAGTTTGTGGGGAGTGTTGATGTGTGCATACCTATGCAATGTCAACTACACACATGTGTCACCCAGGAGTTGTGTGCCTGTTGTTTTGATTGTTCATCCCTGTGGATGTGGTAGTATGCCCATGTGTGAGTTGTATGTTGTGCACTGTGCAGTGTGTTGGTGTGTCCTTGCAGTTCTGTTTGACTCCTAATTGTTGTTTTTGTCACTTGTGAGTATGCAGAGGGTGTTACTGGCAATTCAGTGTTGTGTTTTGTTGCACATAACTGTGTCTGGTGGCTGTTTGTGGGGTCTGTGCAGACCTGCTGCTCCACACTGCCATTGTGATTGAGTTTTCTCATGCCTTGCTGTCCCATGGTGCTTTCTTGCCTCCAGTGTGGCATGTTGTGTGTGTTGTCATGCCATCCCCTATCTGTGCTTCAGCTGCCTACCCATTGTGGGTCTGCACTCCCTCTCTTTGTGTATGGTACACTCCTGCCATGTCCCCTTCTGACATGCAGTACACTTCACTTTGGTGTGAACTGTCCCCTTGGTTTGTATGTGTGTGTGCCTCCCCATGACTTCATTTGTGCCACTGTGCTTTGTGGTGCAGTTCTTTGTCCAGGGTCAATGTGTCACTCAGTGCATTTCCCCAATGGGTAATGTGTGATGTTCTGCTGCTGTTTGTCAGTCATGGTTGCTGCTTTGCAGTTCAACTGTGTGTGCTGCCTAGTCTTGTGGTCAAGTTGTTTCCACCTTTGTGTACCAGACTTGTGCATCTATTGGGTGTTGGATGTATGTGTGTTGTTTGTGTTATTGATTCACTTCCTGGGTGTGCTGTTGTCTTTATGCTGTGCTGTATGGTGTTGTGTGGGTTGCTGTTCTGTCACTGATGTCTGTGTGTGTGTGGTATGCTTGGTGTGCACACACAGTTTGTTGTGCTTGCTGTACTGTGTGTATGTTGCCTGGTGTGCATCCCCTGATGTCGTGCTATGTTTGCTATGTGATTGTTCTGCCTGTGCATCTGTTGTTTGTTTGCTGTGGCTGTGTTGTTCTGTGATGGTGCACTTCTTGTGTGTGTTGTGGAATGTTGTCTGTGCATTGTTTCTGATTGATGAGGTTGTGCACTCCTGTTGTGTCTGTGCACCCATTGCCTTTCCCCAGTTAGCTGCACATGGCATGTCTGTTGTTGTTGTTGTGGCTCTGTGTGTGTTTCAGTTGGGTTATGTGTTTGTCTGTTGTATTTGTTTCCACATTTGTTGCGGCATCCCTGTGTGTGTGTATGATGTTTGTGGCTGAGCCCAGGGTGTGTGGTTGTTTGTGTGTGTATTGCCTGTCAAGTATTGCCAGCCTTCAGTGTGTTTGGCACTGGTGTTGTGTGCTGCTGGTGTGAGGGGGGTATGTGTGTAGATTCTTACTGGTGTTTGTCAGTCCTGAGGTGTGTAGATGGTCCCTGTGTGTAGTGCTGCTTGTGTACTCCTGTGAAGTAGTTGTATGGACGTGTGGCTGTTCCCATTTTGACTTCAGGGCCTTCCTTTCATCCTTTCATCCTTGTGCCTATACATGGTTTGCCTTGCTGTCTCCCTCTTTGGTTGCACTGAGCTGTCTGTGGTTTGATTTCACTGACTGTGCCAGCCATGTGTGCTTTGATGGTGTGAGGGTGTTGTGCTCTGTTCCTTGTGTTGATGTGATGTACACATGCTTGTTGTGTGTCTCCATGGCCTTCCATTTGTGTGCAGCCCACTTTGGTTTCCCTGTTTGTTGTGCTCCATTGCAGTTGGCATGTGGGGTGTGTATGTGTGTGTGTGTGTGTGTGTGTCAGTCTGTGATATATATGTGTGACTGTGCAGGCTGTGTGTCCATTTGGATGTTGATTCATTGTGTGTGTTCATTTGTTGCTTGTCCTCATTGCTTTTTCACTGAGTGTGGTGTAGTGTGTGTTTCCCTGGCCCTGTGCTACTGTGCTGTGTGTTGTGTGTTCCTGTGCAGACACTCCTGCATTGTGTGTCTCCATGATTGTTAGTTGTGTGGTGCAGGGTATGTATTGCCCTGGCTTGTTGTTGTGCATGGGGTGCACAGGGGGGGGCACATAGCATGTGCCTTTATGGGGTGTGCTAGTGTGTGGGTGTGGCCCTGTGGGCTTTGTGCCCTGCCCATGCCTGGCACTGGCCCTGCCTTCTGTATTGCGGATGTATTTGCTTGTGTTCGCCGCTGCGGTGACGTGACCGGGACATTGCTTCATGGTGGCAGTAGCTGTGTGTCCGGGATGCAGCGGGGTGCATTTGTGGCAGGTGGGTGATGTGTGGGTGCCCTTGGGGATGTGTCCCTATCCTCCCTAGGGTGTCTGATGTGGATTTGGACCCTGTGTCAGGCCGTGGGTTGTGTGTTGTGTTATTGCGTACCTGCGGCGTCGTCTGCCGCGGGCCATGAGTTCCTGGTGATGTAGCAGGTACAGCACCGGAAAGACGTGTAGAGCTGGGTCCATTGCGGTCGTGTCCGGGTGGTGTGGACCAGGACTCTGGTTTCAAGCTCCGCTGTCGAGTTTCCGCCGTCTCTGGTTGGGCGGTGACTCCGCTGCGGTGCGTCTGCTTGCTTGAGTCATCCTAATTTGTGGACCGGGGAAGACGTCATTCCGCACGGCGGAGGGTCTCCATTGGCTCCCACCGCCGTGGTGGCGGGCACAACTTGATGGCGGTGCACGTCTCACCGCAGCTTTCGGAAATTGGCCTATGTTTGACCATACTAATATGGTGGGCGTGATGTCCGCTGCTAGCGGGTGGAAAAAGGCATTTTTCCGCACCGCCAGCGCGGCGGTGGTCCCACCGCCCTACATCCTAATGGACCCCTAGGTTTGACTGATAAGTGGCAAAGAGAGAATCCAGCTAAAGAATATATACAATATATTTTAACATCGCACCTAGATATTTTTCTGACATCAGTCTCTGTTAAGTTTGAAGACCAAACATGTTAAATGGTTTCTCTCATTATTGAGCCATAAAACTGAATTGTCAAATATCACTAAATGTCTGACAGAGTAAAATATGGCTTTTTGGAATACAACTATGTGGGGAAAATCAAATGATGATGTGAAGAAATTCAGCTAAAAAATAAATACAATGAAATAAAAATACATAAATACAAAAATGTTATTGGAAGAGTGAATACTCAGTTAAATGTTTTGCTTTTTTTCAGTGAGGGAAAAAAAAAGGACGCAACACGCCCACACTGGTAGTAATGTAGTTGAAATGCTGTATTGTATTAAAAATGGGGTAGAGGATGTAGCCTTACAGCTAGAGCGGTCGATGTTGAAGCTGGGGAACCGGGTTCGGCAACGACGCTCAACATCCTGTGATTCTGGGCAAATCACTCAATCTTCCCATGCCTGACAAAATAATAAATGTGTCCTCATGTAACGAAACTGGTGCTATGTAAAGCACTCTGATACCTCCCGGGCCTCAGATTTGTTGAATTAGGGTTTTTAGCGCTGGGATACCTCCGGGTGACTATGCGCTTTATAAAAATAAATAATAATAATAATAATAATAATAATAAAACTCTAAAAAATAAATTAAAAAAAAAGCAATTGATTACAATAAAAATGTGATCATAACATATATAATTTAAAATTATCTGTGGGTTAAAAGTTCAGTATTTAAAACTTACAATCAAGACTTGCAATAAGGTTCAATTCAGCAATAAAAGGTATGAAATCCAGGTAAAATGCACTTCATTTTTCTTTTCTGCAATAATTTACTTAGCCATTTATCAATGATTTTTTAAAATCTTCTTTAGCTTAGTATGTACTGCGGTGCTAATGTGTAATATATACAGCATATGTAGTTCAATATATTTGTACAGCTGGTTTCCTTTTCTTTCAAGGAAGATTCAGTACTCTGCTAAATCAATTATGTGATTGTCAACATCGATCTCTATGTTACAAATTTCTTTAGCCCAACCTATTGTATCACTAATGTGATACAGTGCTGATGTTCTAGATGTGAAAAGCACATACAGTTCTTTAAATTTATTCAGCTATTTTTTTTCTAAAGGGAGGTTCGATACTTGTTGAATAAAACCTGTTTTGTTCACCCATCCGCTTCTGTATTATGTTCTTCATTTGCTCAGTCGATTACTTTCTGTATATTACTAAAGTGCCAATGTGTCAAATATGCAAGGCACATCATGTTCATTCTATTTATTCAGCTTGATTCAATATCTCTTTAAGGACGGTCCAATACTTTGTTGATAAATCTGTATACGGACATTTACCCAGATAAGGCTTTATAGGCCTGATCCAAAAATGTTGCCATTGTTGTTATTTCACTGTTTTCTCTGAGCCTAAAACAGTATTTGACAGCCTCAGCAGTTGTTCTTATTTTAGCGTTTTTAAACAAGGAACGTAAATATATTTTCTGTATGGACAACAGTTTAGGCAGACACATATTAGATGTATAAGAGTTTGAGCAGTTTCAGCTTATAACCAGTCTAAGGCCCACTGCTTCTTAGTGAGCGTCTTGCAAATTAATTTTTTACTAATGGAACTGGCCATTCGCCCCAGCTCCTGTCTGTCAGGCTTATCGTAAAGTCCTAGTCCAGTCAATGTAGTACACAATTCTGTATCTCTATATATAGGTCTCCCTAAATCTTCAAATATTAGATGTTTTAATGAAGATGGATGGGCCATGGCACATTCAACAATGTAATTCACAGAACTCCTATGACGCAATGATCCCAAGGATTTTAGACCGAGTGCCAATTTCATAATACAATGTGGGGTTGCCAGCCGTAGATGCGGTAGAGTGAGCACAGATTTCATAAAACACTTCTCAACTGTGAGGATGACATTCTTACTCACTACTAGGGAGGCATTCAATAAATTAGGAACTAACTTCATATGTAATGCTTTTAGTGATGGGCGGACCACCTTTCCTCTAAACATTTTCGTGAATGTTGAAATCGATTTAGTGATTGCAGTTGATTTCGATTTCCTACTAGCCAGGTGACTCGACCAGGATAACTTTTTATCAAGGATCACTCCAAGATATTTACATTGCTCCACTACTTCAATGATGTTTCTCCTTGTTTCTCCGGCGGTGCGTGGAATCTCTTCCTTTACCGCATTCAAAAAAGAAGTAAAAATACTACTAATGAACAAATTCACTTCCTAAGTCTAATTCTGGGCTGACACCGAGTCACCTATAAGAGCCGCATATCATTGCCTTCCTCCGGTGAAATGAATGAGATTATTATATGTATGATTATTACCACAGCCACTTAATGCTCAATAACTGTATTTAGCGTAAAGCTTAGTTGGCCGCGGATCTACTATATTATCCATATTCTTCATACCCATGGTGAATCGAAGGAGTATATTATATGTATGTTTATTAGCACATCCACCTAATTCTCAATAACCATTTATTGTGCAATGTCCTGCTGATTCCGTGTCACCTATGTTTGTGATCTATATATTATATTTCTCTATTGTACGTATTGACACATTTCAATTGCTTTTATACTACATCATTCACTTATGTTTTAAACTGTATACTCTAAAGCGCTCTGATACCCTCGTGGGTCACGTTCGCGCTATATAAAACTTTATAAATAAATAATGTTCACCCTTTGACTTATGTTGGCTGCCCAAAGGTCACAATTTTTGTTTTGGACATATTATTTGTCAGTCCATTCGCTGTATAATAGATATATAATTGATCTAATTGATGCTGGAGGCCTTTCGGTGTTTGGGACAGGTTCACTAGGTCATTTGCATATGACAGGTATGTTATTTTTGTATCTCCTAACTTTGGTGGAATAACTTGATCAGACTTTAGTGCCACTCCCACACTAGGAAGAGGACTAGCACTGTTAATTACACGAACTTCTATGTCAGGTATCACATAGTTAATTCAACACATTAGAAATTGTTTCTTGCACCTGTCCCAATGTGGCTTTAGGGGGTCAGCCGACCACTAGGGAGGCTTGCACCCCGGAGTCTTTTGGACCAATGTTGCAGCAGGAGCACAATTGGGCGATTTTTGGGCTGGGGGAGCAGGAGCACTTAACCAGCCATTTCGTTTGCCGTGTCACCATTTTGGGTATGGTGAGACGGCAGCTGGTTTGCTAGGGGTGTGGTGAAGTTTTTTTTTCAGTTTCGCTAGACTGCAGTGGTATTTCAGGATGGTGAGAAGAGACCAGAGTGTAGCTGAGGCCAGGCGGAGGCGGGGCGCATGGACTCATGGTGAAGACGGCTTGGGAGGCACGGCCTGCCTGGCGTGTGGCCGGTGCTGTGGCCATAACAGTGTGGGCTTGCTCACTGCCACGGCCCAGAGGTGTTAAAACAGGAAAGACAGTACATCCGAGGGGCCGTGGGAGAGGACTGCCCCCGGTCATATACAAGCAAGGCTGGGGGGTGGGGATGCTGCGCGGTGTCCCAGTCTCCATTTTCTTGCAAGGAAGGGCAGAGCTGAAAAAGGCATATGGCAAAATTAGGTCACAGCGCCCGGAGGAGCTGTGTGTGACACAAGTCAGGGGGGAACAGAAGCATGAGTTGCACAGGCCTGAGTTCGGTAGAGTTGGGAGGAAAAAGAGGCCTCGCGAATGGGCAGAGCAGTGGGGGTTTGCATGCCTGGAGGCTGTAGGTGAGGGGGCCATTGTTCCTGTAGTGTCCCCCTGAAAGGCACCAGCAGGGGGTCCAGGCCGGGGGAGGAGGGTCAGGGGGTGAGAGCCTGTTGGGGAAGAAGGGTGGCAGGATGAAAGGGGAGGGGGAGTCTACAACAGGGGGTCTAGTTTCAGTGAGTGGTAGAGGGCAGCAGTGGACACAGGGGAGGGGTCCCAGGGTGGGGAGGAAGTTCTGCACAAGGGAAGAAGTGGCAGTTCCCCAGTGGGGTCCCCCAGCCTCATTGTAGGTGGAAGGGTGGTTGGAGAGGGTTCCCAGGGGGCTCAGGATGCTTTGGTCCAAGGAGGGGGGTTGGAAGCAGGAGGCACAACCACAGGTCAGGGAGATACAAGAGAAGGGGGAAGGAGAGGGTGCGGAGGGCATGGGGAGGGGGCGGGAATGGGGCCCAAAGTCGGCCATAGTGTCAGCTATGCTGGAATGGAGTGAAGGGAAGGAGCAGGAAGGGAGTCTGGGGAAGGGGCAAACAGAGAAACGTATGCCACCAGCCAAAGTATATACGCACTGGAGGTGGGGCAGGATGGGGCCCTGTGAAAAGAGGGCATTCATCTGGGGTAGGGGGAAAAGGGGTAGTGCAGCACAAAATGGGTTGGGGAGATGTAAAGTGAGGGAAAGCTGGGGTACCCGCAGGAGGAACAGGGCTGCGGGGGTTACTGGTAGTGGTTTCCAGACCCAGGGAGGGCAGGAGCTGACAGGGCTACTAACACCGGCTTGCCTGACAGTACTTTTTCTTTACAGGAACAGCAGACGCAGGATACGGCTGACTCGGGTGAGTCCCATGAGGCACCTCGATACCGATGTGAAGCGATGGCAATGTCTGGGGCGGCCAGCCAGAGTGAGTCGCAGGTTGGTCAGGACATTTCCACGTGAAGGTCAGATGTGGCTTTGGTGGTACATTCATCACCTCTGAGAAGGACCTCTTCAACATGGCGCATTTTACGTTGTTTTCCGTCAGTCCTATTTCCTTGTTTGACCTTCCATGACACTTTCAAATACTCACGAGTCCCGCATCGCGCAATAAACAGACCACACCGTGTCTTTAGCGTAAAAGGCCATTTATTAGGACCAGGCTGCACAACATTAAACAATAACCAAACATTATCTGAATAAACTTTCCCACAACACTCTACCATCCTTCACTCCTTTCACCCACTCCACACTCCCCTTTTGTACCACTCCATGCCCCTTCCGTTCCTCACCATTCCACAAACCTCCTTGCAGCCTCCTGGCTCTCCTCGGCCATTTCACTCACGCCTCCAATACCCCCACCTCGTTCACTCTTCCCCCCCCGAGGGATGGGTGTGCCCGCTAATGACTCCCCCCCACCCCTCCAAAGTACCGCCAACCAGGTAGCCCCCTGTAGGGCGGATACCTGCCCCACGCCCTAGGCCAGGACCCATCACACATCCCTGCAACACCAGATTGCCTCATTCCAGAGCTTGCTGACCACATCCCTCATCTCCATCATATAGTAGGCGTTCCCCAGTCTAGACAGATGCACCCCGTCATCCCTAAATAACAGTGGTTCCTCCAGTCGTAGTCCCGGGTGACTGATCACCTTAATGTCTTTCTCCCCACAAAAAACTCGCATAGCTCTGTTCAGTTTCCGTCGCGCCTTTTCAATTGCCCCATGCTTAACAGCTCCCCTCCAGATCCTCCTCGGAACAAACTCAGTCCAGGCAATGCAAGCCCCTGCCAGTCTGTGCTTTAGTACCTCCAAGTCTCTCTGCATCAGCTGTAAGAGCGCCAAACCCGACAGCCGAACCAAATCATTCTCCCCCAAGTGTATAATCAACAGATCCGGGCAACCCTTCTGTGGGACCATCTTCGCGAGCCAGGGCAGTAGTGCCCCCCATCGCATTCCCCCTTTACCCCACCAGTGCACTTCGCGATGTTGTTCTTTGAGTCCCAGGTTACGGCCGTACACCTGTTGCTCCGTGTATTTTGACGGCCAGTGCACAAAGGAATGCCCCACGATCCATGTGACCGTCTTGGCCCCAGGGCCTCCCACGCAACCTAAGAGAGAAACATAGGTTAGAGACACACAAAGAAAGCCACTCCCATCCCCATCCGACCTCCCACTCCCTGCACCCCACCCTATCACTTCCGCACATACCGCTCACAACACCTTGACCTCCATCTCCCAATCTGCCGAATCCTATCCCAGGACCACCCCAGCCGGGCTGCCGCTGTCGCCGCCCCAATCCGAAATGAGTGAGTTCCAAAACCCGCCGGCTCCAAACCCACACGCACCAATGCCATGCGCAACACCGCCAACAACTGGCCAGCCGTCACCCGTGCCCCTGACCTGTGACAAAATATTTCCCCTACCCCAAGCTGCATCACACTCACAAACGCCCGCCACTCAGCCACCGGGCACACACCCCCTCCCTGAATCTCATTCAACCAAACCCACTTACCCCGGCCCAACTGGTCTGTCTTCGACCGACCGAGCTAAATCCCCAGACGCCCCGCATCCAATCTGATTTCCTCATACCTCCGCCCCTCCCCTGCACGTGTGCCCAGTAATTCAGAAACCCGAAATGCCCCAAAAAACATCCAGACCATACACAAGCGAAAAATCCGTACCTCAAACTCATCATAACAACAGAGCGGCAACGCCGCAACCAACCGGACCAACACCTCAAACGTTATGGCCTCCCTCGGCACAGTGCCCCCCGCTCTCTCCCTGCCCCAACCCCGCAACACCCTACTAACAATCACACTTTTTGTAGGGTCAAAACCAAAAAACAAACAGCAATAAAAGGACACCCCTGCCAACTTTCCTGAAATGTTGCAGCCGACAACCCCTTATCCACGCAGTGCAGTACAAACTGTAACACTCCACGCTCCACCACCACCTGTTCCCCAGCCTCAAAAACCCCGCTCCAGCCCATAAAGGCGACAAACTCTGCCCACGCCAGTCTGTAGGTCCGCCTGGTGGTAACAGCAACAGAATTCCCCACTAGGCCTACCACCCTCACTCCCCCAGGGCCCAAATACCATCCGGCAGCCCCGTCTTGCACAGATCTGCTCCAGGTGCCAGTCGCCGGAATCTCTGCCACTGTGAACGAGACAAAGCATCTGCAATGTCATTATTCGCCCCCGGAACATGCTTGGCTCGAAAAATCACATTCAGACGCAAACACTTCAGCATGAAACTTCTCAACAAACGCAACACCCTCAGGTCCCTTGCCCTCTGCCGGTTGACCAACTCGACCACCGTCATGTTGTCCACATGGAACAACACCGCCCTGTTTTGAAACTCAGAACCCCACACTTCCAGCACCACCAACAAAGGAAAGAATTCCAAAAATGCAATGCTCCTCCCCTGCTTCCTCCAGTGCTCCGGCCAGGTCTCTGCGCACCACCTCCCGTCCCAGAAAATACCAAAGCCATCCGCCCCAGCTGCATCAGTGTAAATTTGGATTTGCCAAACCGTGTTTTCCTCCACAAAGTCCAAGGAGACCCCATTGAAATCCATCAAGAACAACAACCATGTCCGCAGATCCGCCCTCACTCCCATGGAGATCCTGACCCTGTGGTGTGGAAGCACTGCCCCCGACATGGCCATGCCGAGCCGTCTGCAGAATGTCCGCCCCGCCCTGACCACCCTGCACGCAAAGTTCAAGAACCCCAGCAGCCACTGCACCGCCCGCAACGCGATCCGTTTCTCACCAATCGCCCATTGGAGGCACTCCTGAATTTCCACTACCTTCGCGACCGGGAGCCTCGCTGTCCATTGGATGGAATCCAGCTCAATGCCCAAGAATGTCAAAACGCAACCCGGCCCACTCGTCTTTTCGGGCGCCAAAGGAACCCCAAATCCCTTCGCCAACTCCTGGAACCCTGACAGAGCCCTGCCACAGTCCCCCGAACCTGCCCTCCCAAGGAAGAGGAAATCGTCCAGATAGTGTGTGACATCCCGGTGCCCACTCTGCTGCGTGAAGGCCCACTGCAGGAAGGTGCTAAACATCTCGAACAATGCGCACGAAATCGCACACCCCATGGGCAGGACTTTGTCCACGAAGATGGCCCCCCCGAACTGCATCCCGAGGAGCGCAAAATCCGCCGGGTGTATAGGCAGCAAGCGGAAAGCCGACTTCACGTCACATTTCGCCAATTCCGCCCCCGGCCCACACACCCGCACAAGGCGGATCGCATCATCCACCGACGCATACAGCACCCGGGAATCCTCCTCCGCGATGAAATCATTCACTGACTGTCCCTCCGGCCACGATAGGTGATGAATCATGCGAAACTCACCCTCCTCCTTTTTGGGCACCACCCCCAGTGGAGAAATGATCAAATCCTCCATCGGCCAGTCATAAAAGGGGCCCGCAATCCTCCCCTCCTCCACCTCCTTCAAGAGTTTGGCCGCCACCACCCCCGGCAATTCCTTCGCCGATTTGAGATTGTCGGCCCATCTCCGTGATCTGGGACCTTGATATCCGAGCCGGAAACCTTCCGTAAAGCCCCATTGGATCTTTAAGGCAGCCTCCTTGTCCGGGTAACGGGAGAGCCACGGGGCCATCGCCTCCACCTTAACCGGTGTAGGGGCCCATCTGTCCAGCCTGCCCCCTCCCCTTGGAATTCCGCCATTGCTCGGAAGGAGTGGCGAGCGTAAGACATTGCGTAAGGGCGTGCTTCCCCCCGCACTTAGAACACTCGTGCTTGAACTTGCACGGGTACCTGGAACAATATCCCAGATTGTAACTCCAACAGGCCCCGGTATTGTAGGTGCCGGGCTTGCTAGCCTGTCCGGCCCCACTTGTAGTTGCTGTGGACCCCCCCGCCCCAGTGTGGGCGGGACGCGACTGAAAAGACCGGTACGTGACCGGTAAACCACTCGCCGTGTGAGTCGATGCGGAGGAATGCGTGGACGCCATCCATTGCATCCATAATTCTTGGTCCACCTCACCCCAGTGCTTCTCGGGGTTCGCACTGACCCGTGCCCTGAATTCCTCATCGTAACTCAGCCAGACGAAACCCCCAAACTGCATCTGAGCCTTCCTGATTATGTCCATATATTTCAACAATGCGATTGCCCTGTCGGGATGCTTCTCGCAATATATACTCGCATAAATGAGAAAGGTCGAGGTCCAATTCTCCATGGTCACCGGTACCCTCGGCTGCCTAGTCAGCTCCCACTCCTCCTCCTTGGAGCCCTCCTTCGCCTGCACCTCCCTATGCAGTAGTTTAAACACGTCCACGTACTCATGTTTCCAGATCTTCCCCTTAATTTTTTCCGACAAGTGCGACCCCAACGGCATAGCCAGGCCCATGTAGGGCAGCTTTTTTCGGGAGCTTACTCCCTGACGCCTCCTCTTTGCCCCCATCCTTCTCCGTCTGCACCCCCGCTGAAGTCACCGCTTTGCTCCCGACCGATTTGTCCACACTCGTGAGCCCGCCCTTTGGAGCCACCACCACTTCCCTCACGGACCCCTCTCCCACCCCTACCGACCTACAAGCCTTCTTCCTCCCACCCTTGGGACCCCCGTCCCACACCGACCACCATGCCTGCTCAAAAGTCAAAGTCGGATGTCGCTCGCTGAGCCGTCCTCCGGAGGGGGCCGCCCGTCGCGTCTCTACCGTCTCTTTGTCCACCGGTCTCCGAGGCACCTGTAACACACCAACCTCTCTGTTGTCCTCGCCTGCGCCCGTCCTGTCAACGTCATCCCACACCTCCCCCTCCTCAAGCTCATCACTGTCCGCCTCATAATCCAACTCCACATCTGCCTCCACACTGTCAGGCACCCACAGCACCTCTCTCACCGCTCTCTTCACACCCTTGCCACTCACAGCGCCAGACATGCGTGACCCCTTCCCCCCCGCTGCCGATGCACGCTCCCGCGCTGGAGGGATGGCCGCCGCGGACCGCCCTACTGCTTCGTGACGGTGGCAAGGGGCCGTCTTGCGCCCCACCGTACTCCCCCGAATTCTGCCGACAGCCGCCGGCTTGGATCCCCCCGACCCCCCAGGTCGCTCGAACCTGAGTGGGCCCCGGCACCATCGGGCCTCAAAGCCGTCCTGGCTGTCCCTGCCTGCTTCCGCGAGCCCCTGACATCCCCCCCCGCCCGCGACCTCTCCTCCTCCACCCTCGCTAACTCCTCTTGCTCCGCCCACCTCTCCTCCTCCGACGTGGGTGACGGGGGCCCCACAGCCACGGCCTCCCACACCGCCCCCGCCCTCCGCCCGTCCTGCTCTGCCCGCCTCGCGTCAGCCATTAGCACCAAAATGCGCTGTTCCCGATGCCTGTCCTCCCACGTCCAAGCGCCCCAACCCGAAAGCGGAGGGGGGGGGCAGGAGCCCAAAAACCCCCCTTCAGGTGGCCCAAAACCAACATGGGTGGACCCCCCCCTCCCCGCCCCCCCACGCCTAAACCTGCCATGCCTGGGGTAGAGGCCCGAGATCCCCGGGACAAAACAAGGGGCCCATCAACCACCGCCCCCACAGCCCCCCTCACCCCCTCCGCGCCAACCAATGCGCCCTCCGCCCCTCCCGGAGCCCCCGACCCCCCTTCTCCCCCCACCTCCCCAGCCTCAGGCTCCCCGCCCTCTCCAGCAACCAGCAGTCCCTCCCCGGGCCCCCCCGCTCCCAGGCCCGCCGCACCCACCGAATCGCCAGCCCGCCCAGCCTCCGACAAAGCCCCCGGGAGCCGCTCCTCCGCGGACCCAGCCGAGGACATGCCCCCTTCAGCCTCGTAGGCCTGGAAGGTCAGCGGGGGGAAACGAAGACGCGGAGGCAGGCTCCTGCGCCGGCCTCCGCGCGCCTGACTCGCTCGGCCCGCGCCCCGCCCCCTCCCACGCAGACCCAAGGGAACCAGCGGTGGCGGCGGCTCCTCCTGACATGCCAATACCGCCGCCGCCACCCCCGCCGAGGCCGCCCGCGGGGCCCTCTCGAAGCCCACCCACGCCTCCCCCAGCACACCGGGCCGCAGAAGATCCTCCCGCCCGGGCCGCCCCAGAACCAACAACGCCCGCCTCACCTCCTCAGAGGTCGCCACACCGTCGCCTCCGTCGCGCTCCATAACCGCGATGTCCGCCTGACCCTGCAACAGCTAACCCACGGAAAACTCTTCCCAGGCCTAGCCCTACACTACTCTACACACACTCCCCTTTGCTAAACCCTCCCGATGGTGCCGAGCGCAGGAAAAGGAAGTCGCCTTCCTCCCCTGCGCTCATATACCCACCCCCTAACTCCACCCCTTGACCCTACCTGGTCCTACCCTCGCGCGAATGACCCCGGGGGAAGACTAGTCTGCGACTCTGCTTCCGCCGGGGCCCGGCATTTTCACTGTTACTTGCCTACACCACTGTTTAATGGGAGATCGTTTGTTCTTCGGTAAGCGGCACCCTTGCCTTCTTATTTTTTCCTACCTTTTTGAATTCTGTGACGTTCTTGTTAGCTCATCCTTTACTTGCTTTAATTCCTTGATCCCCAGATATTATGGCGCTTAGAGCCATCATCACCACGATGTTTAATAAGGGACAATATCTGATAAGGTAATTCCATCTTCGCTTAGCACTCGTGCTAGGTGTATATTTTTCGCACCACCATTTATTCTTGACTTCCCCACGTAGTCTGCACGCTTACGGTTTTACGCAGAGCACCTCCCAAATCTTTGGCACTTTTTACCGCGATACGGCTCACATGCATGCAACAGACTCTTTATTTTAATACGTTTTTTCACCCATACACACGTTTCTATACTTCGTGACCACGTACTGCATGTCCTTCCCGCCACATTCTTCTACGTACACCATCCCTTCACTTTATTTACCCACACGCTTCGTTTCAATACGTGGCTGCTCGCCGCTCAGCACCCGCGCGATATATATTTTTTTTCGTACCTTTATTTATTCTTGACTTCCCCACGCAGTCTGCACGCTCACGGTTTTACGCGGAGCACCTCCCAAATCCTTTGCACTTTTACCGCGATACGGCTCGCATGCATATTCTAGATTTCATATTCAAAATGGTTTTTTCTACCCATATACACGTCTCTGCTTTTGTTCTTCGTGATCACGTACTGCATGTCCTTTCTGCCACTCTCTCCTATGAACACTATCTTCTCACTTTATTCACCCACACGCTCCGTTTCAACATGTGGCTGCTCATTAAAATTGGGGGCTACATTCACGTTTTGTTTCACAATACGAACCTCCATTTTTACACCATTCACAACGCTTGGTCTTGTGTCTTGATCATTATCCGTTCATTCATTTACAGGAGCATCATCCCCTGACGAAGAGTCATCCAGACTCGAAATGCATTGGGATTATTATGTGGCTTCTAAGAACATTTACATTTAATTTCCGTACTTGATAAGGATGGAATTTGCTTCATGGATACATTTGAATAAATTTATCAAGCAATAAACAAAGTACTTGTGGATACCAATCTCAAAGAATTGCGATTGAAAAAAAAAATAATCTTTAGGCCCTTCACGGACCAAAAATGGAGTGCATCCAAGGGACACCAGGTATTCGATCCTGGTGCTACTTATCAGCCTTGGTGGTACAACAACCCTGTTGGGTCAAATTGGCCTCTGGGGAAGCAGTAACATTGACAGGGCAAGAGCACGTGGCTGGGGCTGAAGGGCGTCATGCAGCCCTGTGGTAGACCTTGAAGAGAGGAAAAGTGCTGAGGCACAGATTGAAGAACAGACAGGATCTGGGGGTCTAGAGATTGACGCCACACAGTTAGATTATGATGAAGATAGTATAGAAGAGGGGGAGATAGTTGAGGAAGAAACAGGGGAGAGGCAGTGTCAGGATTGCAAGGTCTAACCCACTCAAAAGACATACTATCAGCACTAAGGTGAAGAAGCGGCACAAGACATGGTCAAAAGTTATTCCTAAAATGGCCGCCAAGAGTCGACTGTTGGGACCACCGGTTAGCATTCTAGCTACCGAGAGAGATCGCCTTGATTCAGGTGTTGCGCCCGCGCTGTGGCGCACTTCACCTGAATTCATCGGAGAGTAAGGTTCTTGTCAGAGAAGCGTCGCGAAGTTAGAATAGGGTCTAAACTTCGTCGCGCTTCAAATTTGCCACCGGAGGAGGAGTACGAGTGACAACTTCGTTGCGGTTCTAAACCATCATCAGAGGAGGAGTACGAGTGAAAATATTTTCCTCGCACTTCATTTGCCACCTGAGGAGGAGTAAGAGTTTGAGGAACTTAAGAGCTCAAATAAGACTTTTCCATATTCCAGGCTTGGGAGAAAGCGCAATTCTAAGCATCTCTAGGAGTTCGTGCATGCGTTTTAGTATCAGAACTGGGCATGTGTGAGCCACAATCGCTATTTCATGTTGAGGAGAAATAGAGTCAGCACAAGCATCGCCCCCACAATATCTGTGTGAGAAAAGAAAAGGAATCTACGCATTTAGCTCATTTCTTTATTTACTTTAAAAAGACAGTGTGTAAATACTTGTGAGGTGTAATATTATAATTTATCCTAAACTGTATAAAGAATCAGACAAGAATCTCCTCACTACTCGTCAAGAGAAAATAAGATCACTACATACTTACCAGTTGAGACTTAGTTCTTCTTCTGTGACAGGAACAGGTGAGGAGTCTGTGAAGAAATAGGAAGAGGTTAAGGAGTAGTTGAAGGATCGTGAGACAAGGATACTAACAGACACATTTTTAGTTGCAGCATAAGAAGACCTCACAACATACAAACAAGAAGAGAGGCAAGGGTCGCACCAAGACGGGGTAGGTGAACCTGCAGAGAGAGAGGTTACATTTTAGGCAATTTCAACAATACAGTTGTTTATTAATGTTATTTCTTACAGTAAGCTACACCCGCATTAGCCAGAAGAAGACAAGAAGAATTCGACGTCTGAAGCTGAAGAAAGAATCAGACGCGGTGCGACTGTCTCTTCTCTGTCCCATCCCCTTTCCCCCCCTGGGTTCTGAGGCATGCATGCTAAGCTTGTGTGGCGCTGAGGAATCTGAGGAGGGTGTCGGGAACTTGCGACATTCTGCTCCTGTGCATTGGAAAGGACGCCCGCTCTGACAGAGTGAAGTGCCCACGTTTTATTTAGCACCTGAGCAGAATGGCGGAAGGCTTAGATTTGAAGAAACTAGGAGAAGTTTTAGAAGGAATTCAAAGGGAATTAATCACAGTCCGAGAAGAGAATAGGGAGCTTAAAAAAGAAACTACTGAGTTGACCTTAAAAGTGAGTAGTATAGCAACTAGTCCCAGTTTTAAATACACAGCCACAGCAGAAGGGAATCAGAGTGATGCATCAAGTTCCCAACCTAAGATTACCACACAGGTTATGCATTCACTCTCCCCAGTAATTCCTTTGGCCCCCCCTGAGCGATTTAATGGAGATCCACAGAAGGCTCAGGTGTTCTTGACACAATTTACACTGCATTTTATGTGTCGTCCAGCAGTGTTCCCAGATGCGCAATCTCGAGTGGCTTTCATTCAGACGCAGCGTCTTGGTCAATGCCTATGGTCACCAGAAATGATCCAATCTTGTATGATTTAGATGAATTCAAGAAAGAGTTCCTTCGAATATTTGATAGACGACGAGTCTCACAAGCAACAGACAATGAGTTGTTGGAAATAAGACAAGGAAGTCGGGATTTAATTGCTTATTTGGCCCAGTTTAATAAGTTGGTGGTGGAAACGGAATGGCCAGAAAGTAAACGAGCAGCAGTGTTCTATCGCGGTTTAAAAGACGAATTAAAAGACGCCTTGGCGCAAGTGCCAAATAGACCTACAGAGATTTCCGCCTTGATTGATTTAGTATTGGAAATTGACTTTCGGCAAAATGAAAGAAGAGGAGAGAGAAAGAGAGATTATCGTCCAATTGTGCCCAGATTTGATCGAGTCAAGATAGAAGGCAGTAAAGAACCGGACCTAGTACGAGGAGGAGAACCCATGCAAATAGGGACGATTCGGGGTCCTCTCACCAAAGAAGAAAAAGATAGACGAAGAGCAAACAAGCAATGTCTGTATTGTGGAGGTAGTGGACATTTTGTTCGAGATTGTCCGAAGAGACCAAAGCAAAAGATGTCGGAAAACGCCTCGCACCACCAGTAAATGGAGTTGGACTGGTGGTTGCTGATTTTAAGTCGATTCCAGAAATTCATACATTGGCAAATACCTTGCAATCTGCTTCTCCACATCTGGTGCTAATAATGACCTTAAAATTCAGAAAGAAAACCTTGAAACAAGTTACCGTAATGATCGATTCAGGAGCCACGGGTAACTTTTGTGATTTAAAATTCGCTGGAAGGATTGGTTTGAGGTCAATCAAGAAAGAAAAGAGTGAACCCGTCAGAGCCGTCGATGGAACTAATCTCTCCTCGGGGCCCATTGTGAGTCATACTGAACCGGTAGAATTGGAATCTGACGATGGGCACATGGAAACATTGCAGTTCAATTTAATTGATGCTCCCCAATTCCAATTGATTTTGGGATTGCCATGGCTCACAGAACACAATCCCACGATCAATTGGGAAGCTCGAACAGTAAAATTAGATTCTAAGTACTGCAAGGAGAACTGTCATGGAGAGTGCAATAAGAATCATGTAAATACACCAGCATTTCATTTAAGCGAAAAGGAGACTATGGTTTGCGTCATAGATACCACAGAGCTACATGAACAGTACACCGAATTTCAAGATGTCTTTAATGAGGTAGAGGCTGAAAGGCTTCCTCCGCATAGAGAATATGATTGTAAGATAGAGTTGGAACCAGGGTCCAATCTTCCATGCAGTCGAATCTATGCATTGACTGAGAAAGAAGATGAACATTTGAAGGAGTACTTACAAAAATATCTAGAGAATGGATTCATTAGACCGTCCCAATCCCCAGTCTCATCACCACTTTTTTTCATCCCAAAGAACAATGGAGAGGTGAGAACCTGCATCGACTACAGAGCAATCAATCGGATAACAATAAAGAATCGGTATCCATTGCCCTTGATATCGGTGCTTTTGGATCAGGTGAAAGAAGCGAGAGTCTACACCAAGTTGGATTTAAGAGGAGCGTACCATCTGGTTCGGATTCGTGAAGGGGACGAATGGAAGACGGCTTTTAGGACCAAGCACGGGCTTTTTGAATATCAAGTAATGCCGTATGGTTTATGTAATGCTCCGGCCGCTTTTCAACATTTTATCAACGATGTGTTGAAGGAGTTTATTGACCAAAATGCAATTGTGTACATTGACGACATTTTAATTTTTTCCGACACAGTCCCAGAACATGAAGAACATGTGAAGAGGGTGTTGCAGAAATTGCGAGAAAATAATCTGTTTGTTAAATTGGAGAAATGTGCGTTTAATGTCACTACTGTAGAGTTTTTAGGATTTGTACTTTCTCCCAGGGGAATAACAATGGATGAAAACAAGATCAAGGCAGTGATTGAATGGGAATCTCCAAGGTCAGTGAAGGAAATTCAAAGTTTTATTGGGTTTGCTAATTTCTATCGAAGATTCATCTAAGACTTCTCCAACAAGCTGATCCCATTGACTAGATTACTTAAAAAGGGGGTGCGATTTGAATGGACAACAGACGCAGAAGAAGCGTTCATTCAATTAAAAAAGGATTTCACCTCGGCTCCGGTATTACTCCATCCCGATCCATCGGAGCCCTTCTTTGTGGAAACTGATGCATCTGACCTGGCGTTGGGAGGTGTGCTGTCTCAAAGACATAAAACTACAGGACAATTGCATCCAGTGGCTTTTCGTTCCAGAAAACTAACGGCGGCAGAAGTCAACTACACCATAACGGAAAAGGAGTTGTTAGCGATCAAGGATGCATTCAAAGAATGGAGGCACTATTTGATGGGAGCCAGGCATGTGGTGACTGTGTATACAGATCATAGGAATTTAAAATTCTTGAAGTCAGCCCGAACGTTAACGCCCCGACAATTACGTTGGTCTTTGTATTTTGCTGACTATGACTTTGTCATTACCTATCGGCCGGGGTCACAAAATGGTAAAGCAGATGCCTTGTCCAGATTGGGTACAGATGGAACGTCAGAGGAGATTAAGAGTCAGGCAATCATACCAGCTGAAAGGGTGATTGGAGCAGTGCTACAAGAGACATTGGAAGAAGAAAATCAGAATTCCTTGACCTTGCAGGAAATAAGAGATTGGGTTAAGGAAGATTCTCAAAGAGAAATTCGTAGAGGATTACCATATCACAATGGAGCACTTTATTTGCCGACCACAGAAATGCAACAAAAGGCCTTAAGAGAAAGCCATGATAGTATTTTGGCTGGCCATAAGGGCATCTCCAAGACTGAAGAATGGGTGAGACGACGTTTTTGGTGGCCAGGCATGATCAAGGACCTGCGCCAATACGTAGCCACTTGTGAGATTTGCGCAAGGGGAAAATCTGAGAGGCAGGCTCCTCAGGGGTATCTAAAACCTTTACCTACCCCACCCTACCCATGGCATACAGTCACATTAGATTTAATAGTGGATTTACCATCAAGCCACGGTTATGACACCATTCTAGTTTGTGTTGATGCCTTCACAAAGATGGCCCATTTTGTACCTTTAAAAGGGGTGCCTACTGCTAAAACTCTGGCAAGTACATTTAGTCAAAGTATAGTTCGAGCACATGGCATTCCTAAGATTTTAATATCAGACAGGGGTACCCAATTCTTGTCCCATTTTTGGAAGGCTTTTGCTAAAAGACTGAACATAGAGACTAGATATACCACCAGCTATCATCCCGAGACAGATGGTCAGACTGAGCGAACCAATCAAGAATTAGAACAGTATCTTAGATTGTGTTTGTTAGACCAAGAGGGTGACTGGCCAGACTACTTGTGGGCAGCTGAGTTTGCACATAACAATGCGAGACATGCTTCCACTGGTTTTTCCCCCTTTTACTTAAACACTGGACGACATCCGAATCATTCACTAAGTCTGCAGGAAGTGGATGTTCCAGCAGTTACTAACCTAGTTGAGCACATTACACGAGTACATAGTTCTGCTACAGAAAATTTGAATAAAGCTAAAGAAAGTTACAAACATTACGCAGACAGAAAGCGAAGAAAAGAACCAGAATTACAGGAAGGAGATAAGGTCTGGTTGAATACAAAGAATCTTAGATTGAAAGGAGTTAGAAAATTTCAACCAAGATTTATAGGCCCCTATCTGATAGAGAAATTAAGTGCCTTGAACTTTCAGTTGAGGTTACCGAAGGGGTTACGAGTTCATCCAGTATTTCATGTATCCTTGTTAAAGAAAGTGTCTAAAGATTTACGAGTTAGCAAGCCACCTAAATCTGTCCAAACTGAGAAGGGAGAAGAGTATGAGGTACAGCAGATTCTGGATTCAAAATTTAGAAAGGGACAATTATACTATCTATTGGATTGGAGGGGTTATGGACCTGAGGAGAGATCTTGGGAGTTGTCTACTGAGGTTCATGCCCCTCGCTTGATTAGGGAATTTCATAAAAGATTTCCAAACAAACCCAAGTTGAAAGGAAGTACTTTGAGGGAGGGTACTGTCAGGATTGCAAGGTCTAACCCAGTCAAAAGACATACTATCAGCCAGTGGCGGTCCATCCATTGGGGGCGTTGGGGCGTTGCCCCACTAAGCACAGTCACAGTCATCTGCATGCAGCATGCATAAAATCGATCGCACGCACTGTGCTGACTGAGCCTGCCACTGACTCGCACACGGCGCCGCACGCACTCCGGGAATCGGGATATGCCCGACTCAATGTGGACGGCACTGGGGGCGGGGCTGTCAGCGCGAATAGTGCAGCAGGCAGCAGCAGCAGTGTGCGCATGTCAATTTTTGGGCTAGTCATGACTGGCCTGAACATGCGCACACGCACACAATACCTTCACCTTCCCTCCTCCCCCCTCCTCCCCTAGCGACTCATTCTCAGGCAGTGTGGGTGTGGCGAGGCGAGGGACCGCAGCCCCCGGGTCTCATTATGGGCAGGGAGTAACCCTGCTCTTGGCCCAATCCTGTTGAAGTGCGCTGCTGATGCAGCGCCATGATTGGCTAAGACACCGCGCACGGCGTGCAGCCTGCATGGTGCCGCGCGTGGGTGGTGGCCGCACTTGTATGATTGGCCTGATTTCCCGAGGCGTACGCTGATACGCTCGCTGACTCGGAGTCGGCACGTGTCGCTCGTCCCCGCCGCGCGCCAGTGCTGCCACATGACTGGAGTCACTCACGGACACGGACGGAGACACGGAGTCAGTCACGAGTCGCACTTTCTTCTACCTGTAACTGTAAGTAACTTTACTTTAAGTTTTCTGTACAGTCTGAGTAGTCTTCTTTGAAGGTGGCAAGTTATTCATCTGTAACGCGATCAGAGCTTTATGCCTACGGCTTTTGTTACTTGACGGCTTTGGAACTGGGGAGCCAGGGTAACTGGTGCTAGCTCATGCAAAGCGCATTAATACCTTCGGGTCTAGTTCCCGATAAACTGCAAAAGAAGTGGGAGAGTGGTTTGAGTGTGACTTTCCTCGTCAATCTATTGCTGGTGGAGTAGTTCTAGCACAGGAACTGTAGTTACAATCAGGTCCTCCGGTGTTCGTCAGGATTCGGAATATACAAATATATGCCTTCGTGAATATTTGATTTGTAGGGTGAACCCTCTAAAATAATTATTTACTTGGAAACATTTGTACCGAAGGGCGTTTGCTTCCCCTATACTGATCTAGTCTAGTCTCTCTAAGACTAAGTTATAGAGTTTGGCGGCAGGAAGTGGATATCCGGCCTCCATTTCCTTATTTGCCTAAATGTGTGATCCTGTCACCTGAGCAAATCGCTTTTAACATCTGGTGCATTAATTCCCAAATCTAAGGAGGTAACCTAGGTCCCTCGAAGCGCGGCGAGGTGGTTCAGTCACACGCACTTAAGGCGGTGGATTCATTGCCCTGCGGATGTGCAGCTGAAGGGTTGAATAAGAGATGCATCGGTAATGGTGAAATCATATTAGAAAATGCAAAAACAGCAGAAATACAGTGTTCGGAGAAGGGGCTTCCCGGGCTTGAAATCAAACAGGAAGCTTGTGACAAGGCATCCTCTGCCGGCGAGGCGACAGCCATAACCTGCACCTGTGGCTCCTGCAGCGTCACGTGCTTCCCATTCCTGCACGAGGAATCCTCGCACACCCTCGTCTGGCCTCGCGTGAATTTGAAAGAGATGCGCAGTTATTAGAAAAGGAACGGATATATTTCAGACAGGCAAGTCTCAAGGGAACTCACGACGCAGCTCACAGGCAGCTGGAAATGTAATAACAGCCCTGTTGGATTGTGGCTGCCCGGAATCATTACCGTGTTAAAAGGAGACAGGAGCAGGATGATGGATGGCGGGAACCTCACAGTCTGAATTGCAGGTGCTCTGCGGCTGTTGCAGGAAAAGGGTGGTGCAGAGGGTTTTGTTGCCCTAAGAGATGGGACTTTTGCCTGCCCGCGTGTACGGGCAGTGTGTCTGCCTCTGTTGGTGGTACCATCGATGCCTCCTTAGACTTGCCTTCCCGCAGAACACACCCAGAGTGGAGGGTCTCAGTGTGCCAAGAAAATTATTCCATAGGTAGAGAGAGCAAAATTAATGCAATCATTAATCCAATAAACAGAATCTCACAACCATACCAATGCAGTCTCTCTGGGAAAAGCAGGGGAAGGCGTCCTGGAAAATAATGGATTTCTAGTATCAATGAGGGCTTGCGGTATGGATGTACCTCGTGGCACAAAAGATCTCATCCAACTGCCGGACCTAGCCGCTCTTTGATTTTTTTTTTTTAATAAAGATTTAAAATTCTAAGAAAAGTGGTAAGAAGTTGGATGAAACCTACGGTTGTTGAACATATGCTGCATGTATAACACATTCTTCAGTAATAATGTCAGTTGGTTTATTTCTTGCATTATAAATATTCAAGTAGCTGACATACCTAATACATTTCTTTATGTAACGGTGTATAATTCAAACCTAGCTACAAAACAATAGAGTTCTGTAGAACGAGGGAGAGAGTGAAGTGTCCAATAGGGTGGCTATGACCGAAATTTATGGGTGGGTAATGGAGGAAGGGGGTACCAGGTACGAATGAAGGTGAATACATTGGAAGGAGGGTTATTTTATGGCTTAGGCAACATAGGGAAAGGGGAAAGAAGAACAGAACGATGGCATGTGAAATATCAGTTTGTTGCAGCCTCAGATTTTACACATTTTATAAATTCATCATCAAACATCATTAATATGGCTGACAACAGCAAATGGTGAAACACAGATACACTGCAGTTACTGCGGCGGAGGGGGGCGCCAATCTTTTAAGGGGACCCCATGCAGCCCATATATGTGATATATCGGGAAACTCGGAGACCTCATCACATTCTGCAAGGGGTCCCCCATCATTTTGCGTTACTTCACTACATATCCACCAAAAATGTTAGCTAACCCAGAGTAATTCTGGTCACAGTGTACTCTGACTCTGTATAACAAGTTATTGAACACGGAAATAAAATCGAGTTTTTGAGAGTCATAATAAGCACAGGCTGCCCTGCCTTCCATAAAGAATCATAACGCATACTCTACTGCAATAATGTTTACTGCAGTGCTGATGACGCGCTCAGTTCTACACCCCAGTTGCAAAGTGGCCACTAACAAGTATATAATTCAATAAGGGCTCGATGTGTCACTTGATCATGATTCCTACTCTTTTGTTTGTAATAATTGTTCATGGGGGAATGAGAGATACTGTTTTTTTTATTTAAGATGTGTATGTAAAGCAAAGGATAGATAGAAATGTTTCATATCGAGATGAATACAGCCTTTTCTGAAAAATTCGAATGATTTTTTAAGGCATAGTCTGTGTCGTGATTTTAGAATGATTGGAAATCTTAGAGCTGAATAGGTAGTATGCTACCTCCCACCACCCTAATCTTTCAAAAATAAATTGTTATATTTTTATTTTCAGCACCTGGTAAAGCCTGACAAGTCGCAACTGGAACCTTTACCTAATTTTTGGGCAATTTTTGGACAAAGAACAAGAGGCCCCAACCTCCTTTGCTGCTCTTTCATCCCAGCTACGACCCAGCAAACACCAGTGTTAAAGGTAAGGAAACTGATGATATTTTTATTCAGATTGGAGTTAGGGCTATGTTTCTGGTCACTCTACATGGTTGGGGTGGGTGCACATTCTGTAGATTGTACCCTCCCTCAGTGGATGGAATTTACTAATACTGAGCCTTAGCCCTGTGGTTTGGGAAATAACGGTTGTGAAAGGCACTATCTATTCCTTGCCTTCTTCAAGGCCCTCAAACAGTGTCTGTTTCAGTGCCTTCAGCAACCACTATGGCACACAGAGGCAGCGAGCAGCGGTAAGGCTGTATTTTTAGCAGTCCTGTTGCGCAAAGGGGAGCTGTTGGATTGGAGATCTATTGCGAAAATGCACAAGGTAGATGTATTTATACTGAAATTTGCTATTATTGCACCAAATCTTATACGTTGTACTTTGACTATTGACAGGCTTCTTTCATATTGGTAAGGACAACATCGACATGATGAATACGGTAGAACAATTAATTACACGGTCATTCCATGCACGGCAACTAGAAGAGAAACTACAGATAAAGAGATTAGGACCTGATCGGCCAGACCTACAACTACAACAAGTTACCCAGGACAGAGGAAAAGCTTACACACATACATTCTCAAACACCTGGTACAAAAAAGCTGAATGGCTTACAGGGTGTCCGACAAGAAACAAACTGTTCTGCTTCCCCTGCTTGCTGTTTAATGGTGATTTTCCTTGGACAAGAGAAGGAGTGATAGACTTGAAGCATCTGTCTGAAAAAATCAAGAAGCATGCACACACAAAAAAGCATATGGAAAACGTAACAAGACTGGGAATGTTGGGAGACACACCGATTGAGCAGCACATAAGCAGTGCATACCGCCAAACAATACAGAAACACAATGAAACAGTTGCTAGGAATAGGCACATACTATCAAAATTAATTGATTGCATTCGTTTCTGTGGTGCTTTCGAACTGGCATTGCGAGGCCATGATGAATCAGAAGATTCCACAAATCCAGGAATATTCAAAGGCCTTGTGGATTTAATAGCAAGCATAGACAAAGAAATGGAAGTACATTTAGCAACTGCTACAGTCTTTAAGGGCACCTCTAAAACTATCCAAAATGAACTCCTTGAGTGTTTGCTCGAAATTCTGAGAAGCCATATTGTCCAAGAGTTGCAAAACACAGACTTTGTGGCTATTCAGGCTGATGACACCACTGATGTGGCCACACAAACACAGTCCGCATTAGTCTTTCGGTACCTGGACAATGACAATAATGTTGTGGAGAGGTTCTATGGTTTCACTCATTTAAGAGACTCTACTGCAGAAACCATTACTGCAGCTATACTGCGTCAACTCAACTTCATTTTTCCAGAGGTGCACCAAAAAAAAAAAATGATTGCACAAAGCTATGATGGTGCGTCCGTAATGAGTGGAAGCCTTGGTGGAGTACAGAAAAGAATTAGAGATGTGTACCCTTATGCTCATTACGTGCACTGTTACGCCCACCAACTTAATCTTATTATGCAGCAGGCAGTATCAAAGATCTCCGAGACACGAATTTTCTTTCTGGATGTAGGAGGCATGGCAGCATTCTTCTCACGTTCCCCAAAAAGAACGGAAGCACTTCAGGAGATTGTGGACAAAAGGGTTCCAAGGGGATCCTCAACTCGTTGGAACTTTAACATACGTACAGTGCAACTAATATATCAATATAGGGAGGACCTTGTGAAATGTTTTCATAATATAGAAGTCAATGACAGCTTTGATTTCAAAACTCAAAGTGAAGCCCGTGGCTTTGCTAGAACACTAGAAGATAGAGAGTTTCAGTTCTTTCTGTTTTTATTTCAAGACATAATGTCAGCTGTCGAAAATTTATACAATCAGTTACAAGCACGAGAGATCGATACTGTCTCTGTGAAAAGAAATACCGCTATGTTTGTCGAGCGCATAAGCATAGTGAGAAATGAGGTGGACAATTTAGACAGCAAACTGCCAGAGGCTTCAACTATTGGAAACCACAGGAAAAACATCACCACTCTGGTCCGAAATGCAAAGGAGATATGTGACATTGTAATTGTGCATGCACAAGAACGGTTTGCTTTCACAAAACATTTGGTGAGTGCCGCATTATTGGAACGTCAAAACTTTGCAAAATATGGTGAATCCTTCCCTCAGCATGCTCTGCATGAGGCTGTGGAAGCTTATCCCATGCTCAACCAAGAGGACCTCAAAAGTGAGCTGACTGTACTGTACTCAATGCCTGTGTACCGAAATGCCAGAGATGCCAGGGCTTTGCTGACTTTAATTTATAAACTAAATATGGAAAAGACATTTACAGAGACAGTGACTTTACTTAAAATTGTCATAACCACTCCTATGACAACAGCAGAGGCAGAACGATCTTTTTCCGCCTTAAAGAGGATTAAGACATTCCTAAGAAACACCATGCTTCAGGAAAGACTGAATGCTTTGGCAATGCTTTCTATAGAGAGCAAGTTAGTTCAAAATATCTCTGATTTTAACGTTCAAGTAATTGAAAAGTTTGCTGCTCTAAAAGACAGACGTGCTGAGTTTAGATACAAAAAGTAAACATATGTATGTTCAATGCTGCTAGTTTCCTACCACCTGTTTAGTTGTTTGTTAAATAAAAAACACCTGTGAGGTACTCAGAAATGCATTATATCTCAAAGTCTGTTATGGAGCTCTGTGGTTATACTGAATAAGCAGCTACCTATGTTATATGACATGATCTCTTTATTACTGTAATAACTGCACTTTCTTCATTGCTTTAATAACCTTTCTGCTTTCTCAAATTTGCTTGCAAATGCACCATTTTTCCACTCTTTTTTTCAACCCCCCTTAGGTTGTTCGGGCTCGCTCACTACGCTCGCTCGCTATGCTGAAGTATGCCAAACATTTTACGCCCACCACTTTCAAATGTCACCGTCCGCCACTGCTATCAGCACTAAGGTGAAGAAGCGGCACAAGACATGGTCAAAAGTTATTCCTAAAATGGCCGCCAAGAGTCGACTGTTGGGACCACCGGTTAGCATTCTAGCTACCGAGAGAGATCGCCTTGATTCAGGTGTTGCGCCCGCGCTGTGGCGCACTTCACCTGAATTCATCGGAGAGTAAGGTTCTTGTCAGAGAAGCGTCACGAAGTTAGAATAGGGTCTAAACTTCGTCGCGCTTCAAATTTGCCACCGGAGGAGGAGTACGAGTGACAACTTTGTTGCGGTTCTAAACCGTCATCAGAGGAGGAGTACGAGTGAAAATATTTTCCTCGCACTTCATTTGCCACCTGAGGAGGAGTAAGAGTTCGAGGAACTTCAGAGCTCAAGTAAGACTTTTCCATATTCCAGGCTTGGGAGAAAGCGCAATTCTAAGCATCTCTAGGAGTTCGTGCATGCGTTTTAGTATCAGAACTGGGCATGTGTGAGCCACAATCGCTATTTCATGTTGAGGAGAAATAGAGTCAGCACAAGCATCGCCCCCACAATATCTGTGTGAGAAAAGAAAAGGAATCTACGCATTTAGCTCATTTCTTTATTTACTTTAAAAAGACAGTGAGTAAATACTTGTGAGGTGTAATATTATAATTTATCCTAAACTGTATAAAGAATCAGACAAGAATCTCCTTACTACTCGTCAAGAGAAAATAAGATCACTACATACTTACCAGTTGAGACTTAGTTCTTCTTCTGTGACAGGAACAGGTGAGGAGTCTGTGAAGAAATAGGAAGAGGTTAAGGAGTAGTTGAAGGATCGTGAGACAAGGATACTAACAGACACATTTTTAGTTGCAGCATAAGAAGACCTCACAACATACACACAAGAAGAGAGGCAAGGGTCGCACCAAGACGGGGTAGGTGAACCTGCAGAGAGAGAGGTTACATTTTAGGCAATTTCAACAATACAGTTGGTTATTAATGTTATTTCTTACAGTAAGCTACACCCGCATTAGCCAGAAGAAGACAAGAAGAATTCGACGTCTGAAGCTGAAGAAAGAATCAGACGCGGTGCGACTGTCTCTTCTCTGTCCCATCCCCTTTCCCCCCCTGGGTTCTGAGGCGTGCATGCTAAGCTTGTGTGGCGCTGAGGAATCTGAGGAGGGTGTCGGGAACTTGCGACATTCTGCTCCTGTGCATTGGAAAGGACGCCCGCTCTGACAGGCAGAAAGGATGGGACCGGACTGTAGTAATAATGTACCTAGTCTGTTGCAGAATCAGAAGAAGAGAGACATTTTACCAGCCCAGACCATTGCCGTTTGACCCCCTGCACGACTGGTTAGGTGACTGGATCCAGTGCGGACGCCGACCTTGACGCCAAGTAAGGGCATAGGGGGGTATGGTCATCATGTTCTTCACAATTACAAAGTGTCGGTAGGGACTGACCCGGGTGAAGATGAGGCAGATGGGGAGGGCTATCTGCAGAAAGGTTTGTATGTGAAGGAAAATGGTGTGGGCACAGAAATTAGAGGGGGAAACAGCACAGGTGGTGTTGGCAGATTGTCAACAAGACAAAGGATAGGAGACAGCAACTCACAAGGAGGAAGCACAGGCTGGGGAGAAGGACAGCAATAGGTTGCAAGGGGATGGAGCAAAAGAAAGTCACGAGGTTAAACTTCCCTACATGGGTGTGACGAAGCCACTGTGGACACACCTTATGGTAACAAACAAGGAAATGTTTTAGAAAGGGGAATATGTGGAGACGCTGAAATTACTGCACAGGGAACTGAGGTCCAAAGAAGAATCGAAGGAGGAAGAACTAGAGTTGTCTAAGAGGCCTAAGGTGGCCATGACAATAGAAAACTGGACAGCGGCCTTCCTTATTTTTGTGAGTGTTTATTGTGGAAAAATACCCAGAAAGGTGTGTGTCCCTTTTAAAATACATGGATGTCATTAGGAGGGCTCAGGTGACATACAGGGGATATGCTTTGTCACACTGCGATGAGGCAGCCGGAGGTAAAATGGGGGAGATTGACACAGACCTGTATCAACAAATGATGGGTTGAGTTAAGTTTGGGAAGATCATGTATACGGGCAGGGGGTTCCTGTTAATCTACCGCCCCTTTCAGAGCCGGCCCACCCGGGGACTGGGGGGTATATACAGCAACAAATTCTGAGTGTTTCCAAGGGGCCTATTAGGAGTTTAATAAGGGAGCCTGCGTGAGAGAATACTGCAAATTTAGGCACGAGTGTTCAAAATGTGCAGGGTGCCACCTCTAGGTACAACGTTTTAGGGCAGGATACAACAGTCAAGGGCAGCAATTTGGCCAGGGGTTCCAGCACAATAGTCCGCGCAATGGACCACAGATGTCAGGGGGCAGGGAAGGAAGGGGAGCACAAGGTTCCATGGGGAAAGGCTTGTACACCCATTAAACAAGAGTGTCGGGATGCTTCACTGGCATATTATCCCGCAGGGGGGATGCCGTATTATTGAGTCTCAGTTTCAAGGAAGTTTTTAGGCTGGGGTACGAGGGTCCATGGTCCACCAAGTGGGTGGTGAATTTGAGGTCGGCGACTTCACACAAGGCAGTAGTGCAGGAGAAGTTGTTCAAGGAAGTTAACGAAGGGCGAATAGAGGGCCCATTCACAGATTGGCCTATCAGAGACCTAATAATTTAACCGACTGGGGTGGTGCCAAAGAAAGAGCCAGGCCAGTTTAGATTGATACAGCACCTGTGCTGGCCGGAGGGGGCTTCAGTAAACGATTTCATATCTGAAGAGCTAACGTCCGTTTCATATTCCTCAGTGGATGCAGCCAGGTGATTGGTTGAGAAGGTGGGCAGAGGTTGTGAGATGGCAAAATGTGATGTAAAGTCTGCCTTCCGGTTACTGCCGGTGTACCCTGATGACTTTCAGCTGCTAGGCAATCAGTTTGACGGACAAATCTTTGTGGACAAAGCATTACCCATGGGCCGTTCTATCTTGTGTACCTTGTTTGAGCATTTCCTACAATGGGTTTTCTCATGGGAAACAGGTAAAGAGACAGTGACACACTACAATGACAACTTCTTCCTGGTAGGCCAACCCAGTTTGACGGACTGTCAGCAGTTGCTGACAAGGTTCCAAGAGATCATGGTGGCACTGTGTGTGCCCCTGGCGCCAGAGAAGACACAAGGTCCAAGCACAGTGTTGTCATTTCTGGGTATTGAATTGGACTAGGTGGCAATGGAGGCAAGCCTGCTGATGGATAAAAAGCTGCATATGCAGCTGCTGATAGATGACATTTTGGCCAAGCAGAAAGTGACAGTTATGATGCTGCTAGAGCATCTTCATTTTGCATGTAGAGTATTACGGACAGGAGGGACTTTTCGTAGGAGACTGAGCAGGTTCTTGGCGGGTCTTACGCTGCTGCACCAACAAATCCGTTTGTCCGCAGGGACGAAAGAAGACATATGCATGTGGTTCAGGGTTTTGGAGGACTTCAATGGCAGTGTCATGACAGCAGCTAAGGAATGGGATGTCCAAATATAGTTGGACGCGGCAGGAGCTAGTGGTTTTGGACTGCACTGGCAGGGTAGATGTGCGCTGAAGAGCGGCCAAGACACTGGAAGAATGAGGGCAGGAGTATTGCCTTCATGGAATTCTTTCCCCTAGTGGTAGCAGTCACAATGTGGACACAGGAGTTGGTACATAAGAATGCCATTTTCAGGGTGGGCAACATGGCAGTGGTACACCTGGTCAATAAGCAATCCACCAGGGACAAGAAGGTGCTTAAGCTGCTGAGAGTTTTCATCCTCAGTTGTCTGTAACATGATATTCTGTTTCAAGCCAGACATGTGCCAGGGGTGGATAATGCCATTGCGGACGCTTTGTCTCGTTCACAGTGGAGGAGGTTACATAGGCTGGCCACAGAGGCAAACATCATCAAGATACCGGTGCCTGCAGGGATGTGGTCCAAAGGAGACAAAGGATGTTTCAACTGGTGGTAGGGTCTCTGGCCGTCTCCACTAGGAGGGCGTACACTCAAGCCTGGCATGAGTTTATAGAGGGAGGAAGGTAGAAGAAGTTTGGGCATTGGAGGAGGATGTCATTCAGTTTATTTTGTCATCGATTGACAGAGGTTTGCTCAAGGTCGCAATTGTAGGCAAGCTGGCAGGGATTGCCTTTATGGGCAAGCTTGGTTGGGAGTATGCCCCTTCAGTGGGCGAGAAAGCAAAAGACACACAATTGATGGACGGAATGCAGAACAAATCAAAACATTCACCCCCAGTCAAGAGATCTGGGTTAAATCCATCATTCTTTTGTTCACCATGCCATCCCAGTTGAGACCTGGCCATATGCAAATCAGTCTTGACCTTCAGTGGGTGAGCTGGGCAGACCTAACCCTGAAGGCTGGGCCAGGGAGATGGAAACAAGGCCTGGGTCAGGAATCCAGTGTCGGAAGCACTTTTGACCAGGCTCTTAAAGGTTATACCAGGGATCTGCAGGAGTACTGAAGAGACAACTTTATTCTCCACCTTAATGTCATGGATGTATTTTGGCGCATTTCGGGTGTTGGAGCTGTTGGGGAGAAAATGAGTGTCAGAGTTAGATTGGAGGAAGTAGGGGTTAAGGAGAGGGAGCTAGGGGTGGTAGCGGTGAAGCTCAACAATTTAAGACAGTCCAAAGGAGAACAGGTCAAGTGTTAGTAATGAGGGCCAGCGCTGATCCAGCTTTATGTCCGGTGTGCTGGGGGTGTACATTGAGAGGTATTGCTGCAGAGAAGTAAGTAAGCGGTTACAGGGTTAAAGTTCACAAGTTAATGACTGAGTAGCGTTTTTTAAATAATTGCAAGGAAAGGATAAGGGAGAAACCTTAGGGGTGGGGGGACGAGGAAAGGTAGGTGAATAAATGTATATGGAGGTGTAGTATTGAAAGACAAAGGCCAAGGTTGATGCGTTGAGGTGCACCTGTCTTCAATAAAGTTGCCTTTTCACACATAAAGAGCGTGATTGTGGTCTGTGTCGCTCCTCAGTTTGGCCCAATTCCAAACTTGTCTTTGGAACGTATCTTCCAATTCGTGGCTCCTTTTAGCAAAGAAGAACTCAAAATCTGCCTCCTGGAAAAGCATATGAGAGTAATGGGTACCCAGTGGAATTATATAGAACATGTAGAAACCTGATGAGTAAATATTTAAATATATTAGTCAAACATATATTGAATGGGGTCAAAAGTCCCGATACCATTAATATAGAAATAGCAGTAAGTATTCTAGAACCAGGAAAAAAAACAGAGAACCCGATTTCTGAAAGCAGATTATTAAATAATTGCTTTATTGTTGGCTATTATATTAAATAAAACTACAGCATCAACATGGATCTATAGATAGCAGGTAATTATATGCCAAGGCAAATTATTTGATTAAAGCTATCAATATATTTACCCACAATAAAATCCATGCAGTAGCCATGTTTTTTGGACGCAAAATAATAAGTTGACCTTGTGAGCTAGGAAAGTCTTTTTTGATTAAAAAAAAAGCGCATTTGACTTCCCTTTCAAGTTCACAAGGACAATAAGCAACCTACATGAAGTCACTCAGGAAAATATATTTGTCAACTCAGAAGTAATAGGTTCCTTAAAAATACATTGTGTCACAAGACAGGGACAACTGTTTCTTTGTATAAGATCAATGGGAAGGTTAATTCATATTGTTTTCAATGCACTACGATCTAAATAGGTAACTAGATTCACACTGCATTGTGTCCAAATACATTGTAGTTGTAGGAGGAGATTTTTTCCTTCTGTGAATCAAAATGTTTTATTCATATTCCACGAGATCCCCAAGCAGAACTATTAGGACATGTGCAACAGGTTAATAACATAGGGGATCATTAGGATAGCGGGCGGATCGCCACCGCCCGTATGGCGGTGGCGATCCGCCCGCCAAAAACCACTGCCCGCATTGAAATTTACCCCCGCCACATTACCATGGCGGAAAGACCGTCCATCAGTTTTCCCCCGCTAGGCAATCAGCCCGATTGCCTACTGGGCGAAAAAGCTGTTAATATGGTGTCGGTGTCTGGTAGACACCACCATCCATATTAGTATACAGGTGGGGACATGCCTTTCCGTGGCGGCGTTGGGCGGTTCTCACCATTACGGGCCCGTAGCGGGCCCCCAGGGATTCTGGCGGGTGGGGGGTGCACATGGGGGGTACCTATGGTGCCCCCCTGCTGTTCCATGCACAACATGGCAGGCACCGCGCGTTGCCTGCCACGTTGTGCATGGAACAGCACGACATGCCTTCTTGGCATTGCGGGAGCAGTGCTGAGAGCACCGCCTGCCGCAGTGTCAAGAATGCAGGATGAGCCCGCCAGTGTGACGGGCGCATCCTAATGTCACCAACGGGACCCCCACACCAATGGCGGGCGGTCCCATTCTACGAAAGGATGGCGGGCGGACAAAGTCCGCCCGCCATCCTAATGATGCCCATGTTTAGCAGGGAGAAGAAAAATTATCTATATTTCCATGTTAGTTGTCAAATCCATAATAGAGAAGTACTGGAAATTGCAGCATATACCACAATTTACAGAATAGCTTGGGACAAATACTAGGGTAATAGCAAGAGAAACCCTATTTGCTACAGGGAGGTGATCCAGAAAAAAATTGAGTTGCTTTGGGGGATTTTATAGGAAGATGTTATACACTGTTTAAGAACATTAGTAGTTGGTCAAAATGAATGGTAAAATGTTGTAATTATTATAGAGGAAAGTTACTAAGGTAAGCTAATATTTAAATTCTGCATTCTCTATGTATTCTCTGCATTGTAAAACTTTTACTCCCTGGTAAATTAAAATATTACAAAATAAAGAAATAAAAGGCATTTTGTGGTTCACTTGTAACTTTGGTCACTGTTGATGCATCTGCACAAAATTTGGCACTCACATTGGGGCATATTTATGAGTTGTGTCACACAGTGCAGCACAGCAAGTCACCTTGCTGAGCTGCAGTGTGTGATAGGGAAAGGGCAAGAATATGCTGCATTTAAAAGAATACTGCACATTCCTGCCTTTTCCCTTGCGCTGGCGTCATTTTGGCAGCCTAGCACCAATGCAGGGCCCCTTGCACAATGGTGCAAGGGTGCCTGTGTTGCATGCAGGATTATTTTTGACCAGGAAGGGACACCTTCCTGCATAAAACAAATCATGAGAGGCATATTCCTTTGTCTATGTGTGCTGTAGCATGCAGCACACATTGGTGCCAATTACGATCCGGTAAAAAATTTCCCCGTATGACTTGTATTCGGTCTTTTTACCGTACGAATCGTACAAGTGCCGTACAAACTGTCAATCACGATTCGCATGGTAAAAAGTCCATACGAACCGCATTGGGAATCATTCCCCACACGTCCTCGGGTCGGAAAATGTGTCCGACACGTCCTCGGACGATTTACCGTACAAATGTGAAAAGTGAAGTCCGACCGAGGAATCACGATCCAACCCGTGCATCCGATCTCACAACCGTATGGTAAAAACACCGTCCGCACCGAACTCCCATTGCAGCCATGGAGACATGTGCCCGCATACGCGCCCAACACTCCCCCCAGCACCCATACGTTCGAGTCGTACTCCCCGTGAATGTACACCCCCCCTGTATGTACACCCGTGTACGTGTCGAACCCCCACCTGTGTATGTACACCCCTGTACGTTCGAGTCGTACCCCCACCCCTGTACGTGTCGTACCACCGTGTATGTACACCCCTGTACGTTCGAGTCGTACCCCCACCCCTGTACGTGTCGTACCACCGTGTATGTACACCCCTGTACGTTCGAGTCGTACCCCCACCCCTGTACGTGTCATACCACCGTATATGTACACCCCAGTACGTTCGAGTCCTACCCCCACCCGTGTACATGTCGTACCACCGTGTATGTACACCCCTGTACGTTCGAGTCGTACCCCCACCCCTGTACGTGTCGTACCACCGTATATGTACACCCCAGTACGTTCGAGTCATACCCCCACCCCTGTACGTGTCGCACCACCGTGTATGTACACCCCTGTACGTTCGAGTCGTACCCCCACCCCTGTACGTGTCGTGCCACCATGTATGTACACCCCAGTACGTTCGAGTCATACCCCCACCCCTGTACGTGTCGTACCACCGTGTATGTACACCCCTGTACGTTCGAGTCGTACCCCCACCCCTGTACGTGTCGTACCACAGTGTATGTACACCCCAGTACGTTCGAGTCCTACCCCCACCCGTGTACATGTCGTACCACCGTGTATGTACACCCCTGTATGTTCGAGTCGTACCCCCACCCCTGTACGTGTCGTACCACCGTGTATGTACACCCCAGTACGTTCGAGTCGTACCCCCACCCGTGTACATGTCGTACCACTGTGTATGTACACCCCTGTACATTCGAGGCGTACCCCCACCCCTGTACGTGTCGTACCACCGTGTATGTACACCCCTGTACGTTCGAGTCGTACCCCCAACCCTGTACGTGTCGTACCACCGTGTATGTACACCCCTGTACGTTCGAGTCGTACCCCCACCCCTGTACGTGTCGTACCACCGTGTATGTACACCCCTGTACGTTCAAGTCGTACCCCCACCCCTGTACGTGTCGTACCACCGTGTATGTACACCCCTGTACGTTCGAGTCGTACCCCCACCCCTGTACGTGTCGTACCACCGTGTATGTACACCCCTGTACGTTCGAGTCGCACCCCCATCCCTGTACGTGTCGTACCCCTGTGTACCTACACCCGTGTACGTCAGAGTCGTACCCCCACCCCTGTACATGTTGTACCCCCATGTACCTACACCCGTGTACGTCAGAGTCGTACCCCCACCCCTGTACGTGTCGTACCCCCGTGTACCTACACCCGTGTACGTCAGAGTGCTACCCCCACCCCTGTACGTGTCATACCACCGTATATGTACACCCCTGTACGTTCGAGTCGTACCCCCACCCCTGTACGTGTCGTACCCCCGTGTACCTACACCCGTGTACGTCAGAGTCGTACCCCCACCCCTGTACGTGTCGTACCCCCGTGTACCTACACCCGTGTACGTCAGAGTCGTACCCCCACCCCTGTACGTGTCGTACCCCCGTTCACCTACACCCGTGTACGTCAGAGTGCTACCCCCACCCCTGTACGTGTCGTACCACCATGTATGTACACCCCTGTACGTCAGAGTCGTACTCCCACCTGTGTACGTGTTGTACCACCGTGTACCTACACCCGTGTACGTCAGAGTGCTACCCCCACCCCTGTACGTGTCGTACCACCGTGTATGTACACCCCAGTACGTTCGAGTCCTACCCCCACCCGCGTATGCATGGAGCGTACCCACACCACAACATCCTAAGGACGGAGCGCACCCCAGGCCCCAACATCACAACCGATAGTACGACTCGTACCAAGCCACACACAAGGACAGCACTGTACAACAAAAAGGCCCATGTACACACCGTATACACGCCAAAAAACGCTCGTACACAACCAGGACAAACCAAAACGACACAATAATACACCATTCGAATGGCACAAAGGCACAAAACATGTCCAACAACTACCAAAACAACACATTCACTGACCTGCAATAGCCAAAAACAAACAGAGGCCCAAAACACCACCACTCCTTATAACACACCCACCCAAAGTTCAAACACAGCCACACCCACCAATGGACCAATAAAAAGGGCCCACACACACAAACCATGAGCCTTTGCAACAGACTCACTGCTGCCAGACCCCACAGACAACCTACAGCACCAAACTAGAAGCTTCACCACACCTTACACTTGCACAACTTCACACAACCATCTTCTCAAACACACCCTCATCACATTCACACACACACCTGCACAACCACACACACCCACCCACAACCATCCACACACACCCCCCCCCACCATCCACACCCACACCCCTCACCATGCCCACTAACAAGAATCCAAAGTTCAGTAACCGAGAGTTGGAGGTCCTTGTCGATGAAATCCTCAGAGTCGAGCCACAGCTCTTTGGAACCTTGGTCAGATAGACCAGCATGTCAGAAAAAACAGCCATGTGGCAGACCATCGTCGATGCTGTGAATGCTGTTGCGGACACCAGAAGGAACAAGCAGGAATGCCAAGCCAGGTGGTACGATCTGCGGAGGAGGGTCCGAGCCAAGATGCTGGATGAACACAACCAGGCCAACGCCACTGGAGGAGGGCCGTCCCGCAGACCCGTACACTACCATCCCTGGGAGGAGAGGGTGATGGCCATACTGCCGGTGGAGGCAGTCGAAGGATTAGGAGGACTCCGAGACCCGGGTGAGTACACAAACAACGCACCTCACATGGGGGGAACGTCATCCACAACCAAAATCACAAACAGGCACGCAACCACCCCAAGCTATCGCATGACTCAACCACACTCCATGAACACGCACATGCCACTGCCGCCACCATGCCCCATGCACCCAGCTGGACAATGTCAAGTCACAGGCCACAGAAGACACCAACACATGACACGGTAACCCGGATGGCCGGAGGATGGGCCCCAAAATTCACATAGTGCAACTCAGAAGCAGACAACAATGCCCTCTGCCCATATGGCCTAGGTCACAGCCAGACAAACAGTGTGTCCCCACACAGGAAAGACTTGCCAGCAAATGGCGGACGCCTTGCATCAACACATGGGGGTGAAGGCACTGTTTTGCACAGGACAGCAGCTAATGAACAGCCAACATTGTGAAAGAGTGTCAGCACACACCACCACAGCAGCAGCACAGAGACACACACTACACCCAATGGGTGCCTGGAGATCAGAAACAAACTCACATCAACAAGCCAAGGGCCATTCAAAGATCTGCTAACAGTGTGTGCCCAGGAAGCTGGGCTGAGGTGACAGAGGCTGACACACAGAGGGAGGGAAAGGGGGACAGAGAAGGAGGGAGAGGGGGACAGAGAGGGAGGGAGACACAGGAAGACGGACAGAGGGAGGAGGCTGACACAGAGAGGGAGGGAGAGGGGGACACAGAGGGAGGGAGAGGGGGACAGAGAGGGAGGGAGAGGGGGACAGAGAGGGAGGGAGACACAGGAAGACGGACAGAGGGAGGAGGCTGACACACAGAGGGAGGGAGAGGGGGACAGAGAGGGAGGGAGAGGGTGACAGAGAGGGAGGGAGAGGGGGACAGAGAGGGAGGGAGAGGGGGACAGAGAGGGAGGGAGACACAGGGAGATGGACAGAGGGAGGAGGCTGACACACAGAGGGAGGGAGAGGGGGACAGAGAGGGAGGGAGAGGGGGACAGAGAGGGAGGGAGACACAGGAAGACGGACAGAGGGAGGAGGCTGACACACAGAGGGAGGGAGAGGTGGACAGAGAGGGAGGGAGAGGGGGACAGAGAGGGAGGGAGACACAGGGAGAGCAAATCAGTCCTTTGGTGTGTGGGAATGTCTGCTCGTCAGCAGGTGGACTGCGTGCACGTAGACAAGGGTGGCCAGTGCCAGCACCCCCCCTCTCCTCCATGGCTAAACACAGGGCCATGTCACAACCTGTGCACGAGCACAACGACAGCTACCTGCATCATTGAAGTGTGTGTACCTACTTCATGTGCCCACGTACAGTGCAACACGGAAGGCGCCAATGCACGGCTCGCCACACCTGCCCACTCCACTGCTGACTGCAGTCACACTTGACGCAGCAAGTAAGACTGTGCCACACATAGTTAAAGGCGCCAAACCTGTGCCCAAGGGACACACCCATGCACAAGTGCACTGTGAGTGGAATGCCAGACAGATCCAAATTCCCAGAGGAAATGTTGCAACTTTGAAACTGATGAAACATGGATGTTGCATGGACCTAAATTAACATTGTCTCTCTCACACACAGGACAACCTCGTGGTTCACCCCCCAACACTGGGGGGAAGACTCACAGGACCCGGCTCTGCGGGAGGCCGATCCCACCGGCAGCGACGACTCTCACCACTCTGTGGACGAACCCGACCCCGACCAACCTGGCACCTCTGGTGTCCAATGACCTGCAGCACCTGCGTCAGGTACAATGGGGCCAACCACCACCCCCGCTCCTGCCACATCCCAGGAGACACCCAGGATCCCTGCCCCACCACCACAAAGCAGCCAGGCTGGCCAGGAGGGACATGGTGTCCCGGGCACCCAGGAGGAGGCAGGCGACAACGCCAATGCCACCCCTCAGGGGTCCCGGAGACCCGATGTGCCCACAAGGGCAGGCCAGGTGCAAGTGGGCAGGGGTGGTGGGAGTGGAGGACAGCGGAGGCGCCAGCCTGACCAGTTGGCTGGGGACCCGGTATTTTCCCATGTCCGAAACATCCTGGACACATACCGGCAGGACACCACGGGTCTGGCCCAGGTTGTGTCCGTCCTCGAGGGGATCAAGACCCAGCAGGCCCAGCAACATGCGGAGCTACATGCCTGTCTACTGCAACACCAACGGAGGATGGAGGACGGAAAGGCTGAGCTTGTGACGGCGTACACGGGAATTCACGATACACTCCGTCGGATGGCCGACAACATGGGCAACCCTCCCTGTGCCAGAAGGCGGAGAACATCACCACCCACAGGGAGGGATCAGGAGGAGGAGGAAACATCCGATGGAGCATCAAAGACGTCGTCACGGCCTGCTTCTGAGGGTCCCCGCAGGAGGGCGGGTCGTCCACGGAAAAGACCGTGAGGGTCGGCGCTACATCACCATCTCCCAGGACACCTGGCCTGGCACCTGGCCCACTGGAGCAACAGCATCACAGCATCAAAAGACATTCTCTGCCACATGGCCTTGCTGGTCACCGTCTGACCAATGTTGACAAAGACTGTGGCATGGACTCTTAGGATTTCCAATGGCAAGGACACCAACTCCCCTACTGAACTTTGGATTCCAAACACCCGGAAAGCCCCTCATGTCATACCCCCCCCCCCCCACTAAAATAAAAAGTCACACCATGATGAGAAGATGCCTGCTGGTTGCATTATTACCTTACATGTGTCTTGTAAAGTCTAACCATGCCTGAGTTCTCTTTTGACTTCAACCATCCACACCCTGGGGCCTGAGTCTGGCACAGGACACACGGATCACAGTGTATTAGGCAAGACAGACATGGAGCACCATACACACCCGTGATGGGCCCAACCAGCTGAGGGGGTGGCCGCACAACCGTGCTGACAGACATATTGAGTACAGCAACAGTCATGCGCAGAGGTCAGGGATCATGTCCAGTGTCCTGGGGGGCACCCAGGTATGTGTAGACAGGTGGCAGAACCATGTCCTGCAAGCTTGAGTCCGGTGGATGCACCTAATGGGGGCCTGGCCAACGTTGGATGCATGGGGATGGCACATGTCACAATACCCACACAGTCATGGACATCATGCACGATACACAGTCACATCCCACACACACAGCTTGCATCTTGCTACTCGACACATAGACACATAGCCACTATCAGGGAAAACCATGCCAGACATGCTGGATGCACCGTGGCAACACACCAGCATTGACTGAGAAGAGGCACCTTGGAGGCATAGGGACACCTTTATTAGTCATGTTTTCGGGATTGCAGAGGCAACTTGAAGTACACATGAACACTTCATGTGGAGTAACATGTGGGTCCAACACTGGCACCCCTCTTCTGCAGCACAAATGCGTGATAGCCATGGAACTGGCACACAAGCGTCGGCTAACAGCTAAACACCCACAGCTGCTCACGGAGAGCCGGCCATACACCATTGATCAGCTGATGTGGAAGTCCCACAGCATGTCAACCCAATGCAAACCGTATGTGTCCGAGGGCAGTGTTACACACATTGATGCCATCATCACAATCCACTATCCCATCACTGATGACTGTCAACAAGTCTGACCATCTATTCAGGTGTACCCAGCTGCATGTCATGTGTACCATGGTGATGTGACATGTCTGCAGAGGAACCAAACATCGACAGGGGCAGTGTGCATACATCGTGAACAACTGCCACACCCAATACACCCCTGATGCATCCCTTACCCTAAGGAGACTTCCAAACTTGTCCGTGCGTGTAACGCTGAGTCAGCACACGATGACGTGTCCATGAGGAATAGCAGTGCCACAACAATGCAACCAGCAGATGGCATGCGCAAGTACCTGGGGAAGAGAGACACTCAAGCAGTCAGACACAAGAAGCACAGCCACTTGCATGTGCATTTACTCGACACATGTATGGATGACAACATGCTAGGTCACAATTATGACTGGGGAAATACAACCATCACTGGCACCATCACTCCAGTGACACACCCACACACACCTCTGACTCACGTGCCATACATGCAGGTGGAGACACATATCACAACACATGCCACACGGGGACCAATGCGTGCACACTCAGACACTGGTACTCACCACTAAGCAAAGAAGTCGCGTATGAGCCGAGTCCGGATGTCCTCTTGCGGCTCCACATCCTCCACATCACTAGCCCCATTGCCAAGCCCTTCGTCCTCCACGGGTGGATGGTCCTCGTCATCTTGATCCAGGATGAGTGGCACAGCTTTCTCAACTGCCATGTTGTGCAGCATGCAGCAGACCATGAAGATCTTGCAGACCTTCGCCGGGGCATATGGGAGTGCACCGCCGGTCTTGTGTAGGCACCTGAATCGGCTCTTCAGCAGGCCAAACGTCCTCTCTATCACTCGCCTCGTCCGGCCATGGGCGGTGTGGTAGTGGAGCTGGGCCAGCGTGATGGGGTTGCGGAGTGGTGTGATCAGCCATGGCATGTTGGGATAGCCAGCGTCCCCTACATGGGAAGCACATGGACATCGTTAGAACAGGAGAAGCGGTCGTGCTGGAAGTCTACGCAAAATACAGGACAGACAGACTGTACCCACCAACAACACATGCTCGTTCGTTGCGCAGCTGCGTCATCATTTCAGGCATCCTGCTACGCCTCATGATGTAGGCATCGTGTGCTGATCCTGGGAAGCGAGCACAGACATGTGAAATCACCATGTTGGACAGACGCACCACAAGGGCATTGATGGAGTGGTAGTGCTTGCGATTGCGGAACGCTACCTCCTGTGCGTGTGGTGGTACCAAAGCTACATGTGTCCCATCTATGGACCCAATGACATGGGGCATCCCTCCCAGGGCATAGAATCCACGCTTGACCACAGTCAACATTTCAGGGGTTGGGAAATGGATAAACTCATCCAGGTGAATCAACATGCCCTCTAAGAAATCATGCAGCACACGGCAGAACATGCTCTGGGACATGCCACCAACATGAGCTATGGTATTTTGAAAGGTACCCGTGGCTAGAAAATGTAGGGCTGCCATTACCTTCAGCTTGGGTGTCAGTGCCGTAGGATACCTGTGCAGCGGTTGCAGGTGTGGTGCCAGTCTCGCCGTCAAATCCAGAATCAACCGTTGGGGGAAGCGGTAGCACCGGATACAATCATTCTCCCGCATGGCAGTCAAGTCCGGAATTGCTCGGGAAGAGGCGGCACTCTGCAGGAAATTGGAAATGACAAGGAGGAGTGAGTGCACCACAACAACAAATAATTTGTCCTGAGCACATGTTAATCTGTCTATACACATATGCTACATACGGAGTGAGGTATGTGCCACATGCCCTGGACACGTATGGCTGGCAGGTGACACTCCTCCCAAGACCCAGCGACACACGCAGATTGAGAACCTCCACATGCCATGGCGTGGGATTAGCTGTGTCCCAGTGCAAGTGAACAGCCAGACGCAAGACAGGAGTGACATACACCCACACATCAGCAGAAGTATGATGTTGATTGCAGAGACTGGTAGTGGAACACTAGAGCCACAGGTCACATGACATTACACTAGGACAGGCCACACACCTTGCCATGAAGGTGCACATGTGATGACTCACCATACATTCATAGAGAGGATGCAGACATGTCCTTGTTACGCTAATCCGTGTCCCATGCATACATACACACCTCACATCCGAGACCACATGTGGCCTGGTGTGCGTAACAGTGTGCCATGGCCATCTACACACAGACACATGTTGGTTGCTGCAACGGCTGCAGCTTTCGAGGGAGCTCAAACATCTACCTAATGTGAACCCCCCACACATACATGACATAGTCACATCGTGCACCGTGGGTAGTGACATGTCAGGTGTGGTAACCCCTGTACCGGGCCTCAGGGGACACTTCCGTGAGTTGGTGTCCGTGCCATGCCAGTGACGCTCATGCCAAGTGTGCAGTACGACATGCACACATGTCAAAGGAGTCAAGGGCATGCCTGGCACACATTGCACCGTCACACATTACATATGTACACATCTCATCATACATCTGGTGCCTTCTCCACTCAGGAGTATTGTGCCACATCACACCCTTTCACACCTGTGCCCCACACATGTAGTACTGGCCAGACAATGCCTTGATGTCCATCCATGGCCAAGTATGTCAGCCCTATCCCTTCCTGTGTGCTGCCTGTCACCACTGTGATGTGTGAAAAACATCGTACTACTGCTAAGAGGGCCTGTGTACCTTCCCGTATCACTATGGGAGTGCTGCCGTATGTGTACCCATCGTGATGGTGAGCGTACAGGTGTGTGTACGAGCCGTACCACTACGAGTACGCATACGCGAGGACACCCATAGTGGTACGGCTCGTACACACGCCTGTACGCTCACCATCACTATGGGTGTCCAAGCGTATGCGTACTCGTAGTGGTACGCCTCGTTCACACGCCTGTACGCTCCCTATCACTATGGGTGTCCTCGCGTATGCGTACTCGTAGTGGTACGGCTCGTACACACGCCTGTACGCTCCCTATCACTATGGGTGTCCTCGCGTATGCGTACTCGTAGTGGTACGGCTCGTACACACGCCTGTACGCTCCCTATCACTATGGGTGTCCTCGCGTATGCGTACTCGTAGTGGTACGGCCCGTACACACGCCTGTACGCTCCCTATCACTATGGGTGTCCTCCCGTATGCGTACTCGTAGTGGTACGGCCCGTACACACGCCTGTACGCTCACTATCACTACGAGTACGCATACACGAGAACACCCATAGTGATAGTGAGCGTACAGGCGTGTGTACGGGCCGTACCACTACGAGTACGCATACGCGAGAACACCCATAGTGATAGTGAGCGTACACGCGTGCGTACGTTCACTATCACTATGGTTGTTCTCGCGTATGCGTACTCGTAGTGGTACGGCCCGTACACACGCCTGTACGCTCATTATCACTATGGGTGTTCTCGCGTATGCGTACCCATAGTGATAGTGAGCGTACAGGCGTGTGTACGGGCCGTACCACTACGAGTACGCATACGCGAGAACAACCATAGTGATAGGGAGCGTACAGGCGTGTGTACGAGCCGTACCACTACGAGTACGCATACGCGAGGACACCCATAGTGATAGGGAGCGTACAGGCGTGTGTACCGGCCGTTGCTATGCATTTGGGGTGCCCTAGGGCCCCGGAACGCACCGTACCTGTGTGTGAAGCTCCAAATTACACAGGGGACACATGGGGGACAAGTATTAAGGCCTACATGCATGCTGGTTGTCATGGAGACCAAGTTTTAAGATTGAATTTGTTCTGGAAGGTGCACAGCAGAAGTCAGTTGGAATGAATCTACATTGTTGCAATGTGTTTGTGGGGTTGACATCATGCTGACGAAAAATACAGAATAAGAACCCACTGACTGCTAGGTTTGAAGGGATTGGAGGAAACATAGGATGCAAATGTGAGTGACCAATCACTCTGCACTCCTGTGAATGAAATGGGCCAGCAAGGCAGATATAAGGCAGCCAGGTCCCATGAGGGAGCACTTGCCTGCACATCTCTGTATTCCACGACCCAGCTGCTGCTACTGATTCCCTGGAACCATGTCAAGGGCTGTGGAGAGGTCACAGCCATTCACCCTGGAGGAGAACATGGCTTTGGTGGATGTGATCCTCCCACAGTACCCCATGCTGTATGGGCGACCAGGTTATCAGGTGAGTGCAGTGTCCACTGGCACAGACTGTGCCCCTTTTTCGTGACTGTGACTTCTGGCATTGTGTCCAGGTGTGACCCACATGCTATGTACTGTAGGGGGGGTCCCAGGGGTGGGAATGCCTGATGTCTCCCAGCAGAGCCCAGAGACAGGAGGGGTGTGTGCAGAGTCCTCCCAGCAGTGCCCAGAGACAGGAGGGGTGGGTGCAGAGTCCTCCCAGCAGTGCCCAGAGACAGGAGGGGTGGGTGCCTATCACTTCCAGAAGTGCCCAGAGACAGGAGGGGTGTGTGCAGAGTCCTCCCAGCAGTGCCCAGAGACAGGAGGGGTGGGTGCCTATCACTCCCAGCAGAGCCCAGAGACAGGAGGGGTGTGTGCAGAGTCCTCCCAGCAGTGCCCAGAGACAGGAGGGGTGGGTGCAGAGTCCTCCCAGCAGTGCCCAGAGACAGGAGGGGTGGGTGCCTATCACTCCCAGCAGAGCCCAGAGACAGGAGGGGTGTGTGCAGAGTGCTGGGGTGTGTGCAGAGTCCTCCCAGCAGTGCCCAGAGACAGGAGGGGTGGGTGCCTATCACTCCCAGCAGTGCCCAGAGACAGGAGGGGTGTGTGCAGAGTCCTCCCAGCAGTGCCCAAAGACAGGAGGGGTGGGTGTGATGCACAGTGTGAGCCTTGATAATTGATTGTGTCTTTGCCCTCATTCCACCTGTGTACTTTCACTGGCACGTACTGCTCTTGCCCTTCCCCAGAGGAGTATGTCCCTATGGCAAAGGTGCAATGCGTTGGCTGCATGACATGCCTTGTTGTAACCAGCTAATTTGTTCCCATATGTGTCTCTGTGACATGTTGCAGGTGTATTGATGTAGTGTCACTTTTTTATCCTCACAGGTAGGCGCCACTGCTAAGGAGCAGATCTGGCTGACCGCCGTCAGTGCCGTGAGGGGTGCGGATGGTCGGAGGCGGAGCCTGTCCCAGGTGAGGAAACGCTGGCAGGATATCCGGTGCTGGACGCGGAGGATCGCACGGGTCCTGCTGGGGGACTCACCTGAGAGCTGTAAGAACCGCGGGCGCCGCCGTCTCTCCCACATCCACAAGCGTGTGCGGGCGGTGGTCTTTCCCGACTTGGACAGGCGCCTACAGGAGATGCAGCAGCAGCAAGGGGGTAGGTACATGTGTGTTTGTTGTGTTTCACCAGCATTTGTACGTGCACTGTTCCATGGGTACACTGCCAGGGTTTTATGGTGCTGTGCGGATCCTGTTACCCACAGTGTTGCAGTGCACTCCTGCCTCCCTTCCCCTCCTTGCAATGTGTTCCCTGGTCTGTGTGTAGTCACTCGGTCACAAGGTTATGTAGCCTGGCACCTTCTCAAAGTGTACTATGCCTGCAGCGTCATGTGTGGGGGTGGTGTGTAACAGGTATTGGTACCTTGCCTGTGCCCTGTCCCGTTCTGGACTTGTGGGTTCCATGTCAGTTGGCACTAATGGTGAGTCCAGACATGGGAGTGTATCTCTCAAGTGCGAGGCCTTCCAGCACGCATGTCCTATGTGGTGGCCTGTGACATGATGTGCATGAGTGTGCGGTACGCATAGTGCAGGGATGTTAGCGTGTGTTGCAGTCATTCCCATTCAGGAGCATGGAGTTGTGTGGCCACTACTGTCCCCAGGGGCATATTTTCCTAGGTCTCATGTGTGTAATCCGAAAATGTCGACAATCTCTGTGTCTACAGCATAGGTTGTGCTCTGTGCCTGTGTCCCCTGGCACCATGTATATTGACGTGAAATGTAGTACAAGTGTCCACTGTCCAGCCTGACCTGATTTTCCCAGTACATACTCACGGTGGCCATTGCCTGTGTGTCTTGTTACAATCATCTCTTGATGCCCATTTGTACATGCTTATTTGGACAGGCGCACCTTGGGTATTTTGTGTGCAATATAGAATTTTCACATCCCATGTGTATTTCACCCAGACTAAGAGATGTACGTGCTTCCTGTGTCTCCATAGATTTGTCTCATGTAGGGGGTGGGGGGTGCGGGCATGGCCTTCATGTCACAACCTGATATCTCCTTGCTAGGACTGGCCAGTGTGTGATGTTTGCCTGGACATACACTCAAGGTGCAGTGTGCCAGTCAGGGTGGGCATGTTATCAGTATTACCTATGCTGCATGTGCCTCTAGTACCTGCCTATGGTCCCTGCTCATCCCTATTTCCTGCCACGCTGTGTGGTGCAGATGCAGTGCTGGATTGTCCCCAGGGCCTTGCTCCTCAGTCAAAATTCCATGTCATCTCATTTGCTATTGTGTCATGCTCTCCATAGTTTTTCGGTGGCATGGTGGGTCAAACAACTGTGTCTTGCAGGGCCTACATATGTACCTTGTTTAGTAGTTGTAACTCTTCTTTTGTTTCAGGCTATGCACTGTAACCTAAGTAGATTGGACTCATGTGACATATGTATACAGGTGTATGATTAATTTCTGTCTCTTCACCCTGCCCACAGCATCGTCGGGGGACACGGAGGGAGACATGGACACAGACGGCGCAGAGGGACTGAGCACCAGTGCCAGCGGTGAAATCGCGGCTGGCACATCGAGTGGGCCTGAGGCGGAGGAGAGTGAACCCGGGGACCTGTCGACTGGCACAACAGAGTATGAAGCTGACGGGTCCGAGGATGATCTCTCCGAGTGGGCGGTGGCTGCACCACCATCTGACAGCAGCCCTACATCTCGCACCGCCCTCTCCATTGGCATCAGCCGCCTCCCACGTGCTCGTGTCCCTTCCCAGCATCCCCAGTCACCGCATGTCTCCTTCCTGCCAGGCACCGCACCCCCTGCCCCTGTCTCCACTGCTGCCGCCAATGCCGAGTCTGTGGACATCCAGCGGCAGTTGCAGGTTGGTCAGACTGCGATCCTTACTGTCCTCCATGGCCACAGCCAGGTCCTCAACAACATGGAGGCATACTTGGAGGGCATTCATTCATCGCAGGCTGACCAACGCAACTTGCTGAGGTCGATAGACTCGACACTGACTGCAGCAGTGGGTCTCCTGCAGCGCTACGTCCCACCCCCAACCCCTGCCCCTTCCACACTTCCCACTCCCATACCTGTCCCACATACACCCAGACGTCAGCATGCACCCACCACAACAGACACAGGCACCACACCAGCAGGGAAGGTCCGCCGCACACCTCCTGACACGCACACACAGGGTGTAGTAGGCACACCCACTGGGTCGGGGGGCAAACGTGTGACACGCAGCCAGAGTGGGAGTCTGCATTCCACCCAATCCACTCCCTCCAAATCCCCTCCCCTCAGCTCTCCTGGCCACATCTCCCCCAAAGACTTGTTCATGGCCGCTCTGTCCCTGAGCCCCACATTGACACCACCCCGCAAGCGGTCAAGGAAGTCCACGGTCAGGGTGCTTGAGTCCCCCCCTGTCCACACCCACCCCCAGTGGCGCTGCGACCCATCCCTCTGACCCCCCCCCTCCTTGGGGCCTGTGGTTCCTTCGGGTGCAGGGGAGTCCCTGGAGGACCTTGCCAAGGTGTGCAGCACGCTCCTAGAATCCACCTTTGGCCCTGCCCCACCCCCTGTGGTGGAGTCCTCCATCCCTGCACCCAATTCGCCTACCCTTTGCCCTCCTGTCCCTGCGGTGCCTGTTCCTTCCCCCCCACATGATGCCCTCACCCCTGTGGAAGACAACGACTTGTAACTGTGCAGGCAAGATAGGGGACACGCATCCCACTGTGTCCCCCATCCAGCTGTGACTTCTGGACTGCCCTATGGGCTTTGTTACTATTGAACTTTCTAAGAACAAACAATTTAAGATAATGCTGATTAAAGCCATTTTTGTTTCCTTTGAACACTACTGCTTTACTGATATTGCTGTTGGTGGGGCTGCTACATGAATATGGGTGGTGATCATGTGTTGGGTGTGTGGGAAATGTAGTAGTGTGCTGGTCATAGGGGGGACCCTGGTATCTGTGTGCCATCACACGGTGTTAGCTAGGTTTCTCTGTCCATGTACGCAGTTGCTGCATGGTGGAATTGTACCACGGTGTATTCCTTCCTCTGTGAACCCTGACATTTTCCCTGCAGGGTGTTCCCAATATGTGGTGCTGAGCTGTGTCTACATCAGCTGGGTGTGTGACGGACTCCTTCTACTTTGCACATGCATGCTGAGCGATGTCTCCACCTGCATCATTCGTGGCATCCTTGGTAGTCATAGTACTTGTGTGTGTGGACTATTGACATGACTTCATGTGGACATGTTTTGTTTCTGCGCTATGCATGCGTATACTCCCAGCCTCGCACACATGTGGTACATGTACTGCAGGGTCTTTGTGCACCTGACTGACATTGTGGGCATGGTATCTGTGGCTACTCCACCCTTAGCGTTTCATGGGCACTGCTGTGAGTGTTAGGCACCCACCCCTCCTATGTCTGGGCACTGCTGGGAGGACTCTGCACACACCCCTCCTGTCTCTGTGCTCTGCTGGGAGGACTCTGCACCCACCCCTCCTGTGTCTGGGCACTGCTGGGAGTGATAGGCACCCACCCCTCCTGTGTCTGGGCACTGCTGGGAGGACTCTGCACACACCCCTCCTGTCTCTGGGCACTGCTGGGAGGACTCTGCACACACCCCTCCTGTCTCTGGGCACTGCCGGGAGTGATAGGCACACACCCCTCCTATGTCTGGGCACTGCTGGGAGTGATAGGCACACACCCCTCCTGTCTCTGGGCACTGCTGGAGGACTCTACACCCACCCCTCCAGTCTCTGGGCACTGCTGGGAGGACTCTGCACACACCCCTCCTGTCTCTGGGCACTGCTGGGAGGACTCTGCACACACCCCTCCTGTCTCTGGGCACTGCTGGGAGGACTCTGCACACACCCCTCCTGTCTCTGGGCACTGCCGGGAGTGATAGGCACACACCCCTCCTATGTCTGGGCACTGCTGGGAGTGATAGGCACACACCCCTCCTGTCTCTGGGCACTGCTGGGAGGACTCTACACCCACCCCTCCTGTCTCTGGGCACTGCTGGGAGGACTCTGCACCCACCCCTCCTGTCTCTGGGCACTGCTGGGAGGACTCTGCACACACCCCTCCTGTGTCTGGGCACTGCTGGGAGGACTCTGCACACACCCCTCCTGTCTCTGGGCACTGCTGGGAGGACTCTGCACACACCCCTCCTGTGTCTGGGCACAGCTGGGAGGACTCTGCACACACCCCTCCTGTCTCTGGGCACTGCTGGGAGGACTCTGCACACACCCCTCCTGTGTCTGGGCACTGCTGGGAGTGATAGGCACCCACCCCTCCTGTGTCTGGGCACTGCTGGGAGTAATAGGCACCCACCCCTCCTGTCTCTGGGCACTGCTGGGAGGACTCTGCACCCACCCCTCCTGTCTCTGGGCTCTGCTGGGAGGACTCTGCACACACCCCTCCTGTGTCTGGGCACTGCTGGGAGTGATAGGCACCCACCCCTCCTGTGTCTGGGCACTGCTGGGAGTGATAGGCACCCACCCCTCCTGTCTCTGGGCACTGCTGGGAGGACTCTGCACCCACCCCTCCTGTCTCTGGGCTCTGCTGGGAGGACTCTGCACACACCCCTCCTGACTCTGGGCACTGCTGGGAGTGATAGGCACCCACCCCTCCTATGTCTGGGCACTGCTGGGAGGACTCTGCACACACCCCTCCTGTGTCTGGGCTCTGCTGGGAGGACTCTGCACACACCCCTCCTGCCTCTGGGTACTGCTGGGAGTGATAGGCACACACCCCTCCTATTTAACAATCTGTACGCTTAGTACATACACGTGTGTGGGTTCGCTCCATGGGGGTACAGTTCGTACTTACACTGTTGGGGTGGGAGTCGGCTCCATACGTACGCGGGTGGGGTGCGGGTCGTACTTACACTGTTGGGGTGGGAGTACGCTCCATACGTACGCGGGTGGGGTAAGGGTCATACTTTCACTGTTGGGGTGGGAGTACGCTCCATACGTATGCGGGTGGGGTACGGGTCGTACTTACACTGTTGGGGTGGTGGTACGGTACGTACATGCACTGTTGGGGTTGGGGTACCCTCCATGCATACGAGGTGGGTGTACGGGTCGTACTTACACTGTTGGGGTGGGACTTATATGTACGTGGGTGAGGGTACAGGTCGTACTTACACTGTTGGGGTGGGGGTACGCTCCATACGTACGCGGGTGGGGGGACGTGTCGTACTAACACTGTTGGCATGGGGGGTACGCTCCATGCATACGAGGTGGGGGTACGTGTCGTACATACACGGTTGGGGTGGGGGTACGCTCCATGCGTCCACGTGTGAGGGTACGGGTCGTACTTACACTGTTGGGGTGGGGGTTCGCTCCATACGTCCGCGGGTGAGGGTACGGGTCGTACTTACACTGTTGGCATGGGTGGTACGCTCCTTGCATACGCGGGTGGAGGTACGTGTCGTACTTACACTGTTGGCATGTGGGGTACGCTCCTTGCATACGCGGGTGGGGGTACATGTCGTACTTACACTGTTGGCATGGGGGGTACGCTCCATGCATACGCGGGTGGAGGTACGTGTCGTACTTACACTGTTGGCATGGGGGTACGCTCCTTGCATACGCGGGTGGGGGTATGTGTCGTACTCACACTGTTGGGGTTGGGGGTACGCTCCATGCATACGGGGTGGGGGTACGGTCCCCGTCCCCACGCTATGTGATGCTTGTGCGGCCCGTACCCAGGCCTTTGCCACGTGGGTACGAGCCATCCCGCCATTGTTGGGGTGACGTAGGTGTGGGCGTGGTACGACTCGTACCCACGCTCTTAAGGCGTGGGTACGGGACGTACCTGTCTGGTTGTGTTGCCGGTTCGCGTCGTCATGAACTTCCGTTGTGGCGGTCGCTGGCTTAGCTGGACACGCCCCCACCCCCTCGTAGTGACCAGGGCCTGAGGGTCAGGTATGTCCGGGTCAGGTATGTCCAGGGCATGTGTGCTGTGTGACTATGGTGGGGGTTTTGTGGCCTGCCCCTGGTCCTGCCCCCCCCCTTTCCCCCCTCCCTTTGTTGTTCTGACCTTCTGCGGCGTCTGTGTCGTAAACTGTAGAGGAGGTGGACTGCTATGAGGGCCGGGATGAAACGTAGGTTCGGGTCCATGTCTGTCCGTCGCGTACGGGTACTCCTTGTTCGCGTCGTCCTGTCTGTCCGTCGCGTACTGGTACTCCTTGTTCGCGTCGTCCTGATTTCCCGGCAGTTTTTGGCTGCCGGAAAATATTCACCGTGCGGGATGACGTCGGTGCGAATCGTAATTCCTGGTTCGTGAATGGCAGGCTGCGAGCGTCCCGACGTCAGCTCGGCGCTTTCCCGGATCGCATTTGTATGTTTATTTTCGTCGGTCGGGGTTTTGTACGATTCGTACGGAAATGGTGTTTCCGTGCGAATCGTTATTCCATGTTGGTAGATTTTGACGACCGGGTACGCGTCGGACGGAGAATATGCTCCGTCCGACGGTTCGTACCCGGTTTTTACCGGATCGTAATTGGCACCATTGACTGAGGAAGTAATGAGGAGAAAGAAAGATATTTCTCCTTGTTATGTCTCTCCTGGGAAGGCATATCTTATTGGTGCGTTATCAAGCTTGCTAGTTCTGGTAAATCTGGGAATGTGTCATAAACCATGGGAGTTGCCTGGGAACACCCACACAAATCCCATAGAATGCTTACCTAAGTTACGGAAGGCACCGCAGAGATTTGCGCTGCGTTGCTTCACTCTAAATATATAAAGCCACTCAGGGCCATACAAGGTGGCCTTACATGGCTTCATAAATGTCATTTTTGAGTTGTTTCCTGCTTGTACCACATTGCGTGATGGAAGCGCAGTGCTCCTGGGGTCATAAATTAGGCCCTTTGTGTAGTTATCTAGATCTGGTATGCCAATTTTATGTGCACTTCTTGACAGGGGAAATAAAGTTAAAAAGGGGTTGGAAAAGATATGATTTCTCATTTTGCTTGCGGCTACAATAAAAACTACAAAACAGTTTTATACCAAACCTGGCATGAAAGTAGAACTTTACTCAGAAAGCATTTTTGTTGTTGTTTGGTGTAAATCTGTTCACTAGTGTTTGAGATATAAGCATTTTGAAAAGGGGGCTAGATGGGCTTGTATTTCAATTCTTTATTGGGTTTTCATATCGGCATACACGTATCGAAGCCAAATATAAACATCAGTATCAACAACACAAAGTTTTCATATAAGGTGAAACAAGTATCAACTCAATGCAAATTCCCCCTCCAAAAAGAGGGACGAGATAAAAAAGCTCCTAACAGCCAGCAAAAAAGGACTAGTGTACATGGGGGGTATGTAGAGAGGGGAGAGGTATTGGGGTAGAGGGTAGTACATGGTATTGTCCAACACTCCAGTGTCTGGAGAATACACCACTGGCACCAAATCTGGGGAGTATAGTTCTGCCTGCCAGATGTATGGGGGCATAAACACAACCAATTCCCCTCCACCGTGGTCACCCAGCCCACTCTGCTGTTGTAGGGGCTTACTTTAGGCTGGGGACATCTAATTTAAGCAAAGGCCGCATTGGACACCGGCACACTCCTCAGCCTGTGTTCCACACTTGTGCACTGGGCCGGTGCACAGACAAATATTGAGCTTTAAATATCGTAGGGACAAAATATCGACATCAAGAATATCGGTGACCAGAATATCGACCTGAAGGTAAGAAATAATTTTTTTAAATATCCAAGTTAGTAATACCGATAGAAAAAATATCGATGTTAACAATATTGATGTTTATGTTAGTGGTATGTATTTTAGTATGTATTTTATATGTATGTGTTCCACACGTTTTTGTTATGTTTTGTATTTTTTTTTTAAATATATGTATTAATTGTTTAGAAGTTAGTCATTTTCTTAAAGTAAATTTTGCGTTTTAGTACCGTAGTGGGTTGTGGGTTTATAGGGGAATAGGGTGGGAAGGAATTTAATTATAGTAAATTAATTCATCATTTATAGAAATTATTAATAATTTTTAATTACATTTTGCATTTTAGTTCTGTAGCGGGTTGTGGGTTTATAGAGGGATAGGGTGGGAAGTTATTTAATTGTCATTAAGTAATGATTAATTTTTATTTATTGGTATTGATAATTAATTTATTTTTAATTAATTATTCATTGGCAATTAATTTTAATTAATTAATTAATTGATAAATATATTAATTGTGTTAATTTAGTTTAGGAGTGGGTTGTGTGTTTATAGAGGAATAGGGTGGGAAGTAATTTATTATAATTAAGTAATTATTTATCAAAATGTATTGGTATTGCTAATTAATTTATTGTTAACGAATTATATATTGGTAATTAATTTGTAATAATTAATATTTATTGATATTGATAATTAATTGATTGTTAATTAATTATTAATTGGTAATTCATTTTTATTAATTGATTTGTCGATAATTATATTTATTGTGTTAAATTTTATGTGGAGTGGGTTGTGTGTTTATTGGCGAATAGGGTGGGAAGTATTTTAATGTTATTAAAGCAATTATAAATTTTAATTTATTGGTATTCATAAAACATTTATTGCTAGTTTATTAATAAATATTTAATAAAAAATATATTTAATTGATAAGTATGTTATTTTTAACCCCTACTCTATCCAACACTTTCCATACTGTTGCACTCTCTGGAGTGGGAATAGTAATTTTTACCCCTAGGCTATCCAACACTTTCCCTACTGTTGCACTCTTTGGAGTGGGAATAGTAATTGTTTTCTCTCCGCTATCCAATATTTTTCTGCATTGTTTTAGTTAATGTTGTGTATAATTTATTTTGAAAACATTAAAAATATTGTAGTTTTTTAATTTGTTATATATATTTTTATATTTGTATTTATATTATTTTTGTATGTGTATATATGTATTTATGATTTATAAAATATTTTTAACAGTTTATAAGTTATTAAAATAATTATTTAGGAATATTAGTAAGTATATATATTATATTTTATATGTATATGATTAATTTATTTTAACGTTATATGTATTAGTTATTATTTTTAAATATTTTTAACTGTTTCTTTTAATTATATGTATTATTTACTTTATTTTACATTATTTCTTAACATTTAAAAAAAACAATAATTTTTACAACAATATTTTTGATATTGATATTTTTCTCTCGATATTTTTGTACTTACCATGATGTAGACAGGATGTCGATATTCTTGACTTCGATATTTCTTTCACAATATTTTTATACCTCGATATTTTTGTAATCGATATTTTGTCAGTGATTCCACTGGGCCACCTGAGGGCCACAGGTATTGGACTGCATGGCCAGGCCATGATCCCATGAGCGCATGTGCTATGCCCTGAGGAGCAGAACCCCGTATTGTGCCTGAAGCGTAGTTGTGTCAGTGAAAGACTGTATCATGAAATGTAGGCCCTCCCCTCAGTGCCACCCACTTAGCAATCCCAGTTGCAGACGCAAGAAAGAGCCGCATACCTCCTTAAAGTTTTGCATTTGGTCATTGAGTTTGTATATAATACGCTAATGAGTAGCCATTTCATGCATGTTCCACAGCCTGTATAATAGGGTGGTATGATTATACAGGGGAGATTCAAGGTTATACCCTGCTTAACGACACAGTGCACACAGTTATTCTAGCATGTTATATTAGTGTGGTGCTAAAGGAGAAAGATGTAAACTCTGCATCCAATGAGATACAAAATAAGAACATAAGTCTCCTAGCACACACAATATCATATTAACACAGTCTTCTTGTGTTCTTCTTTTTCTTTTTATTTGATTTCCTCTGCCAGCCATCATGTGTTTCATCAATGGGTGTGTCACCCTTTGACTTCCTCAGGGTTGGAAAATCAAATTTGAATGTATCTTACAATTCTTTCCATTGCACTATTCTTCTAATTATTCATATGATCTAACTCCCAAGTTAATCTAAAAACCCATTTGTGGCAGCAGCCAGCATTTTAAAATATTTGACACCAAAAACATCAAAACACCTTGTCACACAATTTATATACATATTAATTACATATGTGAAATACTTATATATGAGTATCTATCTATTTTGATTGCCACTACACCCAGTGCAAAATATTAAAATGCACATATTGTGAGCGGAGTTCCTGATTTTTATGTGTTATATATGTCATGCTAATGTGACAATTGTCCCCTTTGTTACTCTGATGTTGTGTCCATCAGCAATCTAGCATAGATACCTGTAATCTGTCAGTATCCTCAGTAAAATAAATGACATATATTTTGTTTTTATTTTTATTTTTATTATCCGTGAAGGTTTATAATAAACACGCATACTGAATTCAAGATCATTGACACTGTTGTAGCACACACAGATGCTATTAAACATGATGAGGATAATCTTGGAAAACAACGTTTTGCTGTTTGAAGACTCATGGTACAAGCAGTTATAAGGGCCTGCTATGGGCTCCAGATTTGCCCTTTCGTACGCAAATCTCTTTATGGGGGTATTTGAGGAGGGTGACATCTGGGGCAGAAAAGGAGCTAAACGGATAGAACACATATTATACTGGAGTGGGTGTGTTGATGACTGCCTCATGATTTGGACAGGCAGTGAGGCACTGGTGCAAGAATTTATAACATATCTGAATCAGAATAAGGTTAATGTAAAATTCACGTCCAAATACAGTCAGACAAAGATTGAATTTCTGGATGTGGAATTATATGTGAAAGACAGTGAATTACACAGTAAACTCTACCGTAAGCCCACCTTGTGCAATGCAACTCCACATGCCTCTAGCTCACATCCATAATGTCAAATCAATGCCATACCTTTCAGAGAAATGATGAGAGCTAGAAGGATTTGTAGTGAGGAACAGGAGTTTCATGCTTGTATACAGGACATGGAGAGGAGATTTTTGGAGAGAGGATATGGCATCACTGTAGTTAGAGCTGCTAGGATAAGAATGGCTGGTCTTGATGGAAGATACACATTGGACACACAAACAACTAAGGGAGATGCTAGAACACTTGTACATCATCTCACAGACTATAACGCCCTTGCAAAGAGATATCATAAATGTTTAAACAGTCACTAGCACCTATTGAGAAATGATAGCGCTCTGAGGGATTACATACCCTCTGGACCAGGTATCACATTTCGGAGAGGGTGCCCTCTGAGGACCCTACTGCGTCCCAGTTATCTTAGGAAACAAGAGCAAGATAACTGGTTAGCACGTCAGACATTGGGTTTTTATAAATGCGGCAACTGCACAATGTGCAGGTGAGACAAAGACAAAACTAAATTCTTTACGGATTTTAAAGGCAGAGACTACAGAATACGTTCAAGTATTACATGCCAAACTAAGTGAGTTGTCTATGTCACTGAATGTAAGTGTGGTTGTTTGTATGTGGGAAGCACAGTACGTACTCTGAAAGAGAGAGTGGGTGAGCACTTCAGAGCGATGAAAACATGTGATACAAGATACCAGTGGCAACACATGTCAGTGAATGCCAGTCACAAGGGTTACATAGGAACTTTCTGTTTTATGGTATAGACCATGTGCCAAGGGATCCTAGAGGAGGGAATAGAGGACTCTCCTTGAGATGATGCGAGGCAAAGTGGATCATGAAATTACAGACTGTAGAATTTGTCTTAAATGTTTATCATGAGCTACACTATTTCTTAGGAAATTGATTGCAGCCCATGTGTGAATAGTATGTAATGCTTTAATGAACAATAAGGTCCGATGATAATTTGGCAAATGTATAAAATACTATTTCCTGAAGTTGATACGGATATTGGGAATCCCACCATGAGATGAGGTAGATCCCAGGTAGCAGACACAAACTCCACTCCTCTCCAAGAAATTGGACCACACAGTAAGGATTCACCATTTTTTTCTGGAAGTTAGGCTGCTGGTTAATGCTTCAATTTTCACATACACTGTTCAGTCTTAGGCTGAGTTGTGCGTGATTTCACATATGCGCTCCAGCACAGTGCGCCCACTCAGCACATTCCTTTACACTAGTTCCGGCAATGTGTGCCCTTCAACCTTTGGCAGCAAGGGCAGACACAAGTTGGCCCAGCATGTCTTCTTCACTCAACAGCACCAGCTGCCATCACTGCTGTTGCTAGGCTGTCACATTCGGCTCACTACTACCAGGGTGCTTGGAACACCACGTGCACGTACATCTGGATGCGCTTCACTGAGGCTCAATAGTTGCCTCCGGCGCCCATGTGCATCTGGCACACAGTACCAGCACGCTCCTCCTGATAATGGTACAACTTCAAAAGCAAACACTTCAGGTTTCTCCACATGTTGCAAGTGACTCAGAGCACGCACAAGGCACTACAATTTGGCAAAAATCATATATTTCTCCATACCTGCAATAACTCCTCATGCTGGTCATCAAAAGTTTTGGACACACTTTTAAATGGCATACTCCTCCTGATAACGGCACACTTTAAAAGCACGCAAATCAGTATCACACTCTGGGGCCCACCAACAAAGGCAGTAAATGAAATACAGTACCTTTTTTACTCTGTGCATCCCTGAATTTAATTTGTTTCAGCATGGAGTCTAAAATAAGTGACCCGACTAGAGCCACCCGGGTCACTCGCGATCACCTCCCAGCCTTCCATACAAATGAAGAGTCGGCCAGACAGTAGAGAATACAAACCAAGTGTATTTTATTCAGGCACACTCGAGCGGAGTCCAGTCTGATCAGCCTCCTAGGATTGCTGCAGAGGGACTGACTTCAGCAAGCGTACATGTAACGTTATGTACAGTGCAGAACCAATGAAGACACGCCCACAATGGAATTTTTTAGGCAGATGCAGCTAAATCAAACCAAACCAAGGTCGTTCCAGCTGTGCCTGCCTCTGGACGAGTGGGAGCAGGCCTCTATGTAGTTGGAAAGGTATGCACTAGCAAGAACAGTGTATTCATTAGAAAAGCAAGGCTCAACCTTGGAGAAATAAACTCACCAGAAACCATTTCTCAGGCGGGCAGACATTAGTTTCAATCATGACTCAAAATGGTGGGCAAAACACAAAATGGTGCTGTGAATGGTAACTTAACATAGAACAATGCATGGGCAATGTTAATAGAACATTTGCATTCCAACAAGTCACTGCTAATTGCATTAGACTTTCAAAAATAGTGGCCGCCCTCGCCATTTTCCAGTCTAATAGACACCATTCAGCATTTGATTCTAGTTCAACTCGTGGCACTGGTAGACGCTAGTTAGATGATCATTGTTAATATCTGCAATTAAGATTTCACCAGCTCACCAGGCTACCCACAATGCTGCATTCTTTGGTTCTCTGTGAACTGTTAAGGGGACCACAGTCTCAGTCTGCAAGCTGTCCGATGGGTTTAGACAATGGTGGGGTTTAGGGCATATACTTTTCCTCTTCTTGTGCCTCTTCTCTTCTCCTGCACCTTCAATGTCACTTCAGTTCTTTGTTTCATGAGTTTTCTTACATGTATGTTTGCTTCCAGATCAACACTAGTGTTTTAATTAAAATATACCCTCTTAGTAGCCAGGAGGCAGGTAGCCAGTTCATGTTGATTAACAAGTTGTAGGTTTATTGTGGAAGTTATAGCTTAGGTTACAAGTTACATTGTTAATACGGTACTCCGCCAAGAGCAGCACCCTCTCTGTTCAGCCAACTCTATCAAATTGCCAAGCAATGTCAAGTCATTCACCAACATTCCATGACATCACACACTGCTGAGCAGAGCAGGGAACAATTCAGGTGTGCACAGTATGCACCACCAGCATAGCAGATTATAACACAGAGCCATTAATGTTCATGTGACCCAGGACATTGGCAGAAGGCACAAATGGTTGTGACAAGAAAATTCCAACTTTCTAAAAGTGGCATTTCAGAAAAGAGGATTTTGCATTACAATTCATTTGAGTCTAAATAGCATATCTGTATCTGCTCCTGTTAGAAATTGGGTTCCTATTTGGCAGTGGTTTGCACCGTGTCCAAGTAGGGACCACAATCCTAGTCAGGGTAAGTCAGATATACAACCAAAATTAACGTGTGCTCACCCTCTGGAAGGTTGTCACAGAGCAGTCAGGCTTAACTTAAGAGTAATGTGTAAAGTATTTGTGCAACAATTAAATTACAGTAACACAAAGAAAACACTACATAAAGACTCCACAAAGGTTTAAAAAAAACAAAACAGAAGAGAATATTTATCTGAGTAAAACAAGACCAAACTGACAAAAATCCAATTAGTAGAACTCAAGGTCTGAACTTTTAAAGATTAAACTACAATATAGAGCTTTAAACTCAATAGTCCTAAAAGATTACTTGAGGTCACGCTGGACCGGGTGTAAATTCAATATTCGGGCCCAACACGATGGAGGCCAGCTATAGGACCCATACAGGTACTGCTGAAAAAGTACCTTAGATGTCGGCGTCGAAGACTCGATGCGTTTGTTCCAATTTCACGCAGTTGGAGCAATGCATTGTCATTGAGCCTCGCTGAGGTGTAGAAGGATCAGCACAATGTCATTGTCAAACCTCATAGTCGAGACCTCGGACTGGCACTGTATTGGCATCGAATCTCTCAGCCATGTCCTGCATTGTCTGCGAGCTTCACAGGGATGTCCTCAGAACGGCCCTGATGAAGCATGATTTTTGTAAATAAAATCTGCTCCAAGTAATCTGCCCGACAGTGTGAATTAACATAAACTAATAAAATGGATTAAAGTGATACGTGAAAACATAATGTATAACGTGAACATGTGTAAAGGAGAATCGGCAAATGTTTTCCTAAGTAATAAAATTAACGTAATGAAAACTATATAATCTTAGTTGAGAAATGTAGGTGATTAGCATTAAATGAATAAATGAAGATTAATCTTGTCTGTTAATTGAATATGATTTATGTCTCCTAAAATGCAGAGACACGACAAACACAGAAGGAAAGTTTTTATTCTTCATGAAAGACTTCATAAATCTTTTAGCAAATAATTTTCTCTTTTGCTAAATAATGTAGGCCTTAGAAAATGTTAGAGGATGTGCTCACGTACTCCTGTCCTTCAAAAGTTTGAAATGTTTCCTTAGAATGTAGAAATTAGTCTGTTTCTGAATAAACGTTTTAGGTTTTTCCTGTCTAGGCGAGAGATCAGGTGGATCTAGTATAATTGTTTCAACATTTATATACTTCTATATTGAGGACTTCCTTTTCCTTCCTTGGAAGTTGATGTAATAAAGCTTAGACAATAGTCGTTTACAAATATTTGTAAAGTAGAACTCGGAAGACTGTCTCCCCATGTGAAATGACCAATTGAAGATGCGAGGAGAAGAGAGAAATCAAACATTTAGGGGCTGATTCTGATCCCCATACGAATCGTATCCGGATTATTTTACGTCCGAATCGTACAAGTACCGTACAAACTGGCAAGTACGATTCGCATGGGAAAAAATACATACAAATCGCATTGGGAAAATTCCCCCACACGTCCTCGGGTCGGAAAAAGTGTCCGACACGTCCCCGGACGAATTTACGTACGAATCGGAAAACTGAAGTCCGAGCGCGCAAGTACGATCCATCCCATCCGTCCGATTGTACAACCGTATGGAAAAAACACAGCACGGAGCGAACTTCAATAGCAACCATGGAGACATGTGCCCGCATACGCGCTGTCCCCCACCCCCAGCCCCCCGTATGTACGCGCCATCCCCCCCGGCCCCCGTATGTATGCGCCGTCCCCCCCAGCCCCCCGTATGTACGCGCCGTCCCCCCAGCCCCCCCGCGGATGGACGCGCCGTACCCCAGCCCCCCCCGCAGATGGACGCGCCGTACCCCCAGCCCCCGTGTATGTACGGAGCATACCCCCACCCCACCCATGTATGTACGGTGCGGACCCCCACCCCACCCCCGTATGTACGGTGCGTACCCCCACCCCACCCCCGTATGTACGGTGCGGACCCCCACCCCACCCCCCGTATGTACGGTGCGGATCCCCAGCACGTAGCGCTGGGGGTCCGCACCGTACATACGGGGGGTGGGGTGGGGGTCCGCACCGTACATACGGGGGGCTGGGGGGTGTTCGGCGCGTACATACAGGGGGCTGGGGGGTGTTCGGCGCGTACATACGGGGGGCTGGGGGGGGTACGGCGCGTACCGGGCCCCCAATTCCGCTCGCATCGCGGCATACTTCGCTTTTCCGGCACTTTTTGGGTGCCGTAACAATATTGCCGTCCGGACTGCTGTCGGTTCGAATCGTACTTCCTGGTTCGTGAAACGCAGCCTGAATGCGTCCCGACGTCACGTCGGCGCTGTCCCGGATCACATTGGTATGTATTTTTCCGTCGGTCGGTGTTTTTTACGATTCGTACGGAAATGGTGTTTCCGTGCGAATCGTACTTGCATGTTTGTAATGTTTTTTTCCCGGGTACGAGTCGGACGGAGAAAACGCTACGACCGACGGTTCGTACCCGGTTTTTCCTGGATTGGAATCGGCCCCTTAATGGAGATAAGAGTGTGATGTACTATAAGAACTACTGTGAGAATATGTTCATTGGCTCCTTCACAAGTTTGGTGACCTGTCCCTGCGTTCATTGGTATACTGAATGCTGTACTAATTTTGTTACTCTGGCTGGCGTGAATCCTGCAATCCTAAAGACTTTCCTATTTGACTTTGCACATCATCGGCAGGTGATGTTGCTGGTGCTATACCCTTTCGGCCGAGGGGTTAGCTTTTCAGACTAAATGCACAGTACATTTGCATTTTGAGGTTCGTATGAGAAACTGATAATCTTGCATATTTGTCTTTGCAATGATTTTTCTCTCTCCCTCTCACTCCTCTGTACCCTTTTGTTGATGTATTATAATATGAGTTGTTTCTTATTGTGAATTTATCCTGTAACATTGAATCTGAGGGATGACATTCTAATCTATGTACTGGAGTTTGACCATTCATTTTATGAAATAACAAGAAGAATTAACAAGATACGAATTAGCGGTATATTCACAAGAACGTGTGATAACTACCGCAAGAGTAGCGTATTGCAATTTTCAATATCGCTGCCCATTGCGGGAAAATAACCCTGTGTCAACGTGCAATTCACAAAAAGGCGGTACCATGCGATAGACACCAGATAACGCTTCAAATGTCATCGTCAAAATCAACGTCATGCCGCAAGAATGTGAAACGCGACCGCGAAAAATCATGCGATGAGGACAATCGCTGTACACAAATCAGCGAAGACCAGCCACAGCCCTGCAAATCCCACGCGTCTGGTGGGAAAATGCACTATAAAAGAAACTGCGTAGCACCCGGACCGAGTGCAGAGGACAAGCCCGACACCACAAGCCCCACGGAGGATCAGCCAGTAACCCCGCGTTCGTGGAAGGACAAGGACAAGAGGAAGAGGAAGACGGCGTTCAGGCTGCAGGAAGACCGGAACCTCGTCACGGAGGTGACCGAACACCATCAACAACTGTTCCGCACCTCCACTGCGGCACTGGCAACCCAAACCGAAATATGGCAGACCATCGTAACCAACGTCAATGCAGTCAGAGTGTACAGGGGGTCACTGGAGGAGGTCAAGAGGCGCTGACATGATCTGAAAAGGCAGACCAAACATAAGCTCGCCGACAACAGGGAGGCCGCAACTGCGAATGGAGGTGGGCCTCCTGCGACACAGGAGGAGCTAGATGAGCTGGAGCAAATGTTGGCCACAGTCAGCGGTGAGGAGATGGTGGCAGGATTGGGGGGCCTGGACACAGCACGATACGACCTGACACAACAGCAACAGGGTGAGTAATGACCAGGGATGGGGTGGACGGGGAGGAGATGGGCACAACGGCACACATGCACAAGAATGCGTAGCACACTGCACACCCACAATGACCGTGGAACATGTCCCTTTTTTGCCTTGGCACACTGCACACATAGAAATGCCGAGTAGGCCCCCATCCACAATGTGCACAGAGGGGCCCCCCCTATCACCAATATCACCACCGACCCATGCACATGTGCCGAATCCAGCAAAGCAGCGGCTCTGTGTCCTACACTGACTATGCAAGTAACACTGCATGTCCGATAGCAGGGCAGCAGCCCAAAAAAATGACATGGCCCATGAATCGACATGGAGGTAGCCCAGTGCGGATCACATCCATAAAGGAGCAGGTCACACCCTGACATGTCCACGTGCACCCACAACCCATGCCTTACAATACACGCAGCAGACGAACAATGCACCAGGCCGAGAGCACATATGACCCAAGTCAGAAGCAAATCAGGCCCCGAAAAGCACACAATTCAAGGGCACTCCGCCTCAAAGGGAGAAGGCCACATGAAATCAGAGCTGCAGGGGCAACTCCCTTACAATGCAGCACACACACATAGCAATCACAGGACATCAGCAACGACGGCACTGTGGTACAATGTGCAACACCACAGGGCAGAGCCCACAACAGGTTCCGCTCGTGCGTAGTAACAGTCCATTCACATCTGGCATTGCCTGACACAGTGTGATGACAATGAACGAGTACCACCACACATCCGTCATGTATTGGGAAAACACACTGACTGCCATCGAATAGCCAGCTCCCCCAAAACATCCATAATGTACATTGGCATGCAGTCTGAATGTAAACAAATGCAAATCAACAACATACATGTGAAACCCTGTTAACCTGCATATACCCTTAACATTGCAGAGGAACAATCAACACGTACTGCAGAGCAGAACACAAACCCCATCATTCATGATGTAGAGAACAACCTGCACATATGTCAAGATACCCTCCAACGGATACTGGACAGCCTTTGCACCCAACTCCCAGGAGCAGGGCAGGCCAGCTGCCTCAAGGTGACCCCACCACCTGCACAGACCACACAGCAGGAAACACACACCACCATGGCTGTCTCCCAGGACCCCCCGACCAATACGTGGAGCACATACAACATGTGTGGTCTTCCCAGGTGGAGTTGGCTGAACAGCTGCGGGTGGGTTTCGAGCTCATGGCAGCCAAACTTGATGCCATACGTGGGTGTCTGAGTCCCATCATGGACCACGTACAGTCCCTATCAGACACCCCCTGTCCGCACCATACTCCGCCACAGACCTTGGCTGACCTCGCTGGTGCATGTGGGCAGACCGGCACCAGCCATGACAGCACAGAGTTGGGACAGATGCGGAGTTCAATGGAGACCATGGAGCGGATGCAGGCTGAAAGGGTGTCTGACACTGATGGACACCAGCGAGTAGTAGCTGGGGACTTCAATGCCCTGCAGTACTTCATCTTGCCATTGCTGCCACTGAGCCATTCCCAGATGACTGCAGCAGGAACATCGACACACACAGCTCCGACCCCTGATGTGTCCTTGGAACGCGGTGATGCTGCCCCATCACCTTCGCAGTCTGATGTGTCAGTGGCACACCGTGATGCAGCCATCACCCCGCCACACACACTGGACACACCGGACACAGAACCCATATCAGGGGAGTAAGAAGGGGCTGTGAACTACTGTGTGGGGAAGGAGGCAGTAGCAGCCATCACCACTGTATGGCCTCTCCCTGCCTGGTTATGACCTATGCATCATGGCCTGGGAAACACCTCATTGTGACCCCCGGAACACTCTGCGACTTTCACCCGGACCCCTACACGGACTGCCATTTGTTCACCACTGGCCAATTACACAGCTATCCTGCTGCGGACTGCACCCTCCCTCTTCCCAATCACTGTGCAATCCCCAAAGGACTCTGGTTGGCACACTACTGGGCTTCCATGTGATGTGGGCTTGGATGGCCATGTACAGCCCCATCTCCCACAATCACCTGAATGTGAATAAAACATTCTAAATCACACAGATGTGTCATCACTATGTTCACTCACGTGTGAAGGTATGGCTGGATGTAGGTACAATGATTGCACATGAAGGTACACCCTGGTAACTGACATCTATGCGCATGTGTATCCCTGAGACACATGGCCATTTGAATGACTGTGAAGGTGAGTACTAGCTGTGTCCCCATTGCACATCAGCAACAACCTCACAACCTCAAAACCCCCTACGTAGGCACAAGCCCATGTATTCAAAAGGGTTGTGTGTAGGACTGACCCAAACGAAAGCAGGCCAGGAGTGGTGTCCTACAGCGTATGTGACACCAGAAGTTCACGTCGCATTCCTACTCACACACATCTGTGTGGACACATTTTGTTGTGATATATGACATTGCTCCACATGGTCAGGGGTTGGATACCATACTCACATTGCTGAAGATTCGTAAGTGCACATGGCATCAAGCACCTATCCAATAACCAGGTCTGGCTCACAGAGGAGGAGCTTGCCAAAGGGACACCCCCCCATTGCACATGCGTCAGTCAGTTCCTCCCTGTGTAGGGACGATGCTCGATGTGGCGCAAGAGTGGACAATCCAAACAACACACCTCACAGTTAGACACCAGTGGAGTTGCATAGACCTTATTGGCATGTGCGTGTCTGTGCGGATGAAGCAAGGGCCACAACAGGCAGGGACATGCTTAAGACACTTACACGCAGCATGGGTACATGTCGAAGTTCAGAAAATGTTGGGGCAACATTCATCACGGATGGCAACGCTCTCAGCCCACCTTGCCTTGCTGAATGAGTCATGTGTTGTTTGGCATCAGCCCATTGCCCCATGTGAGGGTAAACGACTCACTGCCCATGGGATCTGCATAGTGCTATGCCTCCGGTGTGTGCCGATTGTCTGCTCTGCTGACAGTGATCAGGTGTAAGGGTCCGACAGGTTCACATGTCCTGCTACATTGCCATGTGTGTGCTCTCCCCCAGCAGTGTGTCCGAATTGGCAAAGTTGCCAAATGACGCTGTGTTGCACCGGGCATGGACCTGCATCACCTTGAACAGGTGTGTGTACACGCACGTTGTTCCAAGCACATGCATCCAGAGCCCGGACGAAAGCAGACATATCCTCTGTTGTGGTGGGATGTGTGAGCTATCCCCACGATGCAACAAGTTGTTGGGACATGTGCTGTGGGTGCCAATCGGATGCGGCTGCAGGAACATAGTTACTCGTCCATGAATGCCCATTCAGCTTCATGTGCAATATGTTCTAATAGTACGTCGTTGTCGTGTTCAAGGAACCCCAGGGTGAGCCAATCCATTAAGTGGTCCGGGCAGGTGTGCTCAGCCCACGCCGTTTCACCAATCCACAACAAAGCCCAATAGAGGAGCGCCTCACTGCACACGAGGAATTGTGCAATCTCCCATGCACAACTATCAATAAATACGCAGTATGTCAAGGCATCCCATGCACGGCTGTCTCGGTTACACTCCTGTTCGTGATCCAACAGGGGGCGCAGACACAAGTCATAGTCCAATTTATCAACAGTTGTGTTGGATAGGCAGACATCCATGGGACACTCGAATGTGCATGTTCGGCAGTGGAGCCAGGGCTGGACGCATGTGATGTAGGCAATGCGGAGGCTGAGCCGGTAACTGATCCGCAGCACTGCCAGTGGCACCGCGCCCAGTAAATGCAGCATACGTGCACGGTACTGTTCCACGTGACGGGGGTTGTGCATGTGCCCGGTATAGCCTGCCATTGCGTTGGTGCGTCTCGTGGAATGGGCACTCTTCTGAACTGCAGCATTTGTGTGGAGGTTATGCCACAGCTCTAAGCAATGATTAGGTTGTGTGTGCTTAGTTGGGGAGAGTAGGTTGCTGTTTCTGTGAGTGTCAAGGGCATGCCATGCGGGGGTACCACAGGCAGGGGCTTCTGTGTGTGGGGTGTGGATGAGTCGGATAGTTCATTTGGGGAATGCGTGGTGTGGGAGTCGTCCCCGTCTACTATGGCATCTCTCTCAGGGTGTTCCAGGCGCGTTCTGGACCAGGGTCAGAGGTGCAGGTGTCCTCCCGCCTTCTGCATTGGAACAATGGAGCTTTCATCCCTGATGTTTGTCTGACCACTACTTGTGTTTTCAGAATGTGATGTGGCTTTGGCGCTGAATGGTGTATGGATGGCGATACACACACACAGGCATGTTGGCATGTGGAGGCAGATGCCCGAGGGGCCTTGCTCTGCTTGTGTAATCTCACTCCGTCTCTCTCCCTCGCTCTCTCCCTCTCTTTCCTTTGTTGGGCGCATGGCACACCATCTTCTCTTGGATTTGGTCTTCCAGGCTGTGTGCTATGGATTGTCCAGTGAGGAACCGCTAGTATTCATCCTACGCGTTGTCTGGGCTTTTGTTTGTCTGGTGTTTTGTGTTGGTTATTGCATTGCTGTTTGACTGAGTCTCCATTTCCTGGCCACGCATGTCTGTTGATTTTCCTGCTTGTGTGACATCATGCAAAATGCTTGTATTGGGATTCGTGGTGTTGGTGTGCAGTTTCTTGGTCCGGGGTTGTGGGTGGTCCCGGGGGGGGGGTGTTGCGGGCCTGGGTGTGGTGTCGGTGGGTGTTGTGGCCCTGTTGGGTGCTCGGGCCGCATGATGGGTGGCTCCATGGCTTCTGTTGCCCTTCGGGTGTGGCCCTGGGCTGGTCCCCCTTTTGTAGTGCAGGCTGCCGTTCGACTTTACACCAGGTAACGCGCCTTATCGCCTGTTTTGTGTTTTTATCGCCGATGTGGCTGGTCGTTGAGAATGTTGTGGTGTGATGTTGTCACAGATTTTGGCATGGGAACGCCCACTCTGCATCTCATTCACGATAGTTGCGCGGGTCCTCTGTGGCGATGTGTTTTTGCGGCTGCTTTCGTGGGTAAACTGGTGCTGTGGGCTGTTTACACCGGCTTGTGAATGGGGAGGTAGTTTTATCGCAACTTTGGCTGCGATAAAGTGCTGTTGACTCAGTGATAGTTTCTTCTGAAAATGCCCCTTAGTGTTTGTCTTTATTCATGAGTTATCGAGTTATTTGACATGGCATTGATGGTTACTGATGTTTATACTATTTCTTCATTGTAGGTCCTTATGATGGAATAGCATTCCGACTTTCATTAATTAGTCCCTTTTAGCTCTACCAAAGATTCATTGGAGGACCTGTGTTACAGCTAACTGTTTGATAATGACTTATGGGCCCGTCATTAGAGTTACGTTTCCGATAGTTTTATAAAGGTTGGTGTGGGACTTAAGATGATAAAACCCCTGCACCGCTTCCACTTCATCAGTGTCAAAGGGCACTGCGTCGGTTTCATTCGGCGCAGAGGTGATGATGCGTTGATTTTGGAGCAAAACAGTAGAAGGCACTTCTGAGGTCTTGAACTGGAGGGGCACCTCAGGCAAGGGAGGATTCACAGATGACAGAGTCCAGCAGCTGAAGCAAAGTTGAAGGAAGTCTTTGATGGCCCTGAGGCTTCAAGAACATGGGGCAAGACAACAAGCCCTTGGAGAAACTTGGTTTCATGGATGTAGAGAGCAGGTCCATTCTTCCTCACTCCAAGGCAAGGAGCAGCAGGCCAACATAGAAGAGCAGGTAGCAAAGTGGAGGTCCCTCCAACAACACAGCCATCAGCAGGCAAGAGGCCAACAGAGAAATGCATTTAGAAAAGTGTCAGTCCCTCCTACAACACAGCAGCTCTTCTTCCTGGCAGAATGTCCTTTGTTACAGCAAAGGTCTGCTTTGGTGGTATAAGGTGTCCAGTACTTATACAAAAATGTGCCTTTGCAGTAGGGGAGACTTCAAAGGGGCCTTTGAACATAACAAGGTCTCTGCCTTTCCTGTCCCTGCTCCAGATTCACTATAGAGGGGTACACAGCTCTTTGTGTGGGGACAGGCACAGCCTTATTCAGGTGCAAGTGTTAGCTCCTCCCTCCCAATCTACCCCAGGAAGGCCCATCAGCCTGATGAAGGGTCATCAGGATGCAAATGTCCCACCCCATTTCACTTTGTGTGACTGTCTAGAGAAGAGTTCTTCAAATCCTTTGATGCCGAGACCACCCTGTCAAAAACTTTAAGGCATAAGGACCCCCTCCTGTCCAAACTTTCTAGAACTTGGTACTCCTCATCATTGACAACTATTGACAACCATAAACGCCGCCAATTCCCATAGCAAATACTTTTTACAGTGGGGAAATAATATTAAACAGTGTTTATCAAACCAACGGTCAGTGAGCGTGGGGGTGTGGTCAAAGGTGTGGATAAAAACATGTTGTCCTTCACCAATGTGAAAGGGCAGGAATTCACCTTATATATGAAATATGGTACATTCCTGTCCTTTCCCACTGCGTTGGTGCGCAAATTGCTGCCTAGTGCCAATATAGGCGGATTGTTGCCCCTTCCTGCATAAAAACAATCCAGAGAGGGGTTTTCCACTTTCTATATGACCTGGAGAATTCAGTACACATGGAAAGAGGAAACAACGAGGAGAAATTAAAACATTTCTCCTCGTTACGCCTGCTGTAGGAAGGCGTAAGGTTTAGGTGCTGCCCCAGTTTTACATGGTTTTGTAAATCTGGGGCAGCATCAAAATCCATGGGTGTTGCATGGGAACACCCACCGCAATGCCCATGGAACGCCTCCTTGACAACGGAGTGACTTGCACTGCTTTGTCTTACTCCCTATCAATGAGACCATGCAAAGCCATGAAGGGTGACTTTGCGTCGCCTCTAGGTATGATTGAGGCGATTGTGCCGCCGAAGGTTAAAAAAAAGTGATGCTCCGGTGGTGCAAGCCTCTCATTAATCAGCCCCCAAATATTTTGGTCATTTTTTAGGTCTTTCACCATCAGGTAGCTACATATAAAATAATAGGTAACTTAAATGAAAAATACATTTTAAAAAGTTGCTAATTGAGAAATGCACTGTAGTACATTAGGAAACCTCTATTAATTAATGCACTGCAGAGGTCTGTGTGTAACCAGAGAGCCACAGAATTAAATTTGGTTGGTGCAGTGGAAAATAGTGACTCGTGTATTTTTAGTGTTACGAGGTCACAGCCTGTGACAGAAAGTACTGCAAATCTGTAAGTTATTATTTTATACTTGCATTACACACATTATAAGGTTGACTGCTACAAACCGTGCAAATAGTTATAGGATAAAATAGAGCTTCCAAAAATGTAGATTTTATTAATACCAGATCATAAGTAATGCAATAGTTTTTTTGCATAACTGTCCCTTCAACACCTCCTCAGGGGTCCTAAGTGCTGTGTATATGCAATTACGATTAAAAGCATACACTTCACAGCCCAGTTGTTAACTCTTTGTAATGCCAATAAAAAAATAAATCTTTGCCATCACAATGCTTGGAGTGCTTCAAGCAATTAAAGCCAGAACCGCTCCTAAGCACCCTTTACATTTGCAGATTAACTCGCACATTTGCATTTCATTCAGGCAAACAAACACCCTGGCACAAATGATTGTTTTACCTGTCTGCCTGGCCTTTTTCTTTCACAGCTCAGGAGACTGAATTAGCTTTGTCTGAAGCATTGAAGCGTCCCAGACGGTTTCCTTTTTACATGTTTTAGATTTCAGACAGAAGTGAGGCCTCGAAATGCGGGACGCCCTTCCCAAGACTCCTCGGCCCCCCTGGGATCGCGCCCCACAGATTGAAGACTTCTGGTCTAGAGGGAATGCACAAAGCTCAGCTGTCACCCAACCCATAAGTGTATTCAAACACAGGCAGAGGCACAGAATGGTTAAATTAAGAAAATGCCAACTTCCTAAAAGTAGCATTTTCAGTCTTACAATTTAAAATTTGACTTCACCATAAATTGTGATTTAAAATTGTGAGTCCTGAGACGCCATACTCCTAAGCTCTCTCTTTTCCCATTTGAAAATCACACTTAAAAAGATGTTTGACGGTGATCCCAATGTTAACCTATGGTAGAGATAGGCCTTGCAGTAGTGAGAGGGGTCCAGGAGGTTGTTGTGTTCCTGGTGTTCGGTGAGTTGCTGGTTGATTGCCTTTTTGAGATGCTTCACTGGAATGGGGAGCAGGGAGATGGACTGGTAGTTTTTCAGTTCTGCTGGTTTGGTGGATGGTTTCTTCAGGAGTGGCCTAACTTCAGTGTGTTTCCAGGCATTGGGGAAAGAGACTGAGGTGTTGGAAGTGTTCAGGACTTTCTTGAGCTCGTTGCCAATTGTCTTGCTCCAGAGGTTGAAGATGTGGTGGGGACATGGCTCTCTGGGTGCTTCTGAGTGCACAGAGTTTATGGAGATTGTGACTTGAGCTGTGAGAGGGACTCAATGGGGGAGCAGGTGTTCGGGGTTTGGGTAAATGGGTATGAGCAAGGCAGATGCTGTCGGCAGTGGGTGGTTGGGGTTTGAAGTTTTCATAGGTGACTGAGATCTTGTAATGGAAAAAGTCTGCCAGGGTGGCACATAGTTTTTGAGATGTGTGATGTCGTTCTTAGCGGCGGTGGGGTTGGGGAACTCCTTCCCAATGGGGAAGAGCTCTTTGCTGCAGTTTGTGCTGGCTTCTAAGCAGTCTGCTAGGGCCATTCTTCTTTGTTTCTTTCAGGAGGCGTGGTACTGGTTGAGTGCTGACCTGAAGGTGGTATGGTCTCCTGTTTCTATGCTGGTGTGCCACTTACTCTCTAGTTGCCGGCAGTTGCGTTTGGTGGATTTCAGCTCTGCGGTGAACCATCTGAATCTTCTGGCTGGTCCTTTGGATTTGCCTGGCTTGGAAGGGGGAGTTGTGTCGGCGCATTCTTTGATCCACTGGGAGAAGTTCTTCACAACCTGTTCTGGGTTGGATGTTGTGGCTGGGAGGTGGGAGTTCCACTGGTCTTCTGATATCTTTTTCCAGTTTCGGTGCATGGAGCTGTGGGGCATGGTGCCAGTGTTGCTAGGTCCTGAGATGGTGAAGTGGATGCTGTCATGGTTGGTCCAGGTAAGCTGTGAGACATGGCTGTACTTGACTTGTGCTGGACGTGAAGATGAGGTCAAGCATATGTCCTGCGATATGGGAAGGTCGGTGACATGTTACTTGAGGCCAATGTTGCTCAGGCTTTCCAAGAGGTTGGTTGGGTTGGTGTCGCTGTGTTCATCGAAGGTGGAATTTGAGATCCCCTAGGAAGATCCAGTGCTCGTAGTCGATGGTGATCGGGGTGATGAGGTCAGGGATGGTGTTGCAAAGCTGGGGCGTGGTCCTGGTGGTCTGTAGGTGAGGGTGCCTCTAATTATGCTTTTTCTATCTGTTAGAAGCTGGAAGCTGAGATGCTCCATTATCTGGGTTGAGTTGTCTGAGGAGGAGGAGCAGCGGATGGTGTCCTTGCAGATAATGGCAATTACACCTCTGTGTTTGTTGGTTCGGTCCCAGTGTGCTATCTTGTAGCCTTCAGGGGTGGTAATGACAATGTCCAGTGCGGAGGCAGGGTTCAATCAGTCTCTGTGAGGAAGATGACCTCTGGGGTGAGGGAAGAGATCCTGTGCCAGATCTCCATGGCGTATTTGCCTGCATTGAGTAGAATGCACTGGAGTTGTGCCGTGGCGTTCAGTCGTGTTTGGAGTATGTTGGGATTGCATGCCTACATTCCAGAAGTGTCTGTGTGGAATGCTGGCACCGGAGTGGATGTTAAATGTTCTGGGGTTTGGCAGTTGCTGCCTGCTCCCGGTGTTGTTGATTGAAGAAAACTTACCTGCTTTACCAACTGACTCCTTTTCAGTGGCAACAAGCAACAGCGTTGAGTAACCTGCGTGTGACAGACATTTACATCCCTTCTGGTGCTGGAGGCTGAGGCTGTTTCCACTGAAACTGCTGTGGGGCAAAATGACAAAATAGACAGAGTATGGTGAGTTGTTTTGTTTCAGGTATGGGTGCAAAACACGTGTGCAGTGCAAAGATTTGTCCTGCTACCGATGTTTTGTGCTTCAAGTGTGGGAAAAAGCGCCATTTCGCCAGAGTGTGTAGGTCATATAAAGGTCAGAAAGGGTGAAGTGACAGTGGTAGTAAAGCCTACCGAGGAAAATATGTCTGACGAGGACAAAAGTGTAGTATTGATGTTATACCTTTCTCACGAAGGTGAGATCGAACAAGTGTCATCTTTGTATAGTGTGAGGAAAAGGAAACCTCCCGTTTGTGACATCACCATTTACGATGAGAAAGTGAAGGCTGACTCTGGTTCACCATTCCCATAGGTTGGTGAAACTGATTTCGCCAGGTTGAGTGTTCCAGGTTTAGTGAATCACGGGTTCCATTTTTTGCATATGGGGGTAAAAAGGTAGAGGTATTGGGTCAGTTTGAACCTGAATGGAATGGATTTACGACTACTAACTTTACGTCCGCACTCTGGTCCGAAATTCCGGCCCGGAGGCGGAGCTTCCGGCCGGGGGCGGAGCTTCCGGCCCAGAGGTGGGGATTCCGGCCGGTGGCAGAGATTTAGCCATGGCCGAAATCTCCACCTCCGGGCCGGAAGCTCCGCCTCTGGGCCGGTAGCTCCGCCCCGGGCCAGAAGCTCCACCCCCGGGCCAGAATTTCCGGTTCGAGTGCAGACGTAAACTTAGTAGTCGTAAATCCATTCTGTGAATACCAAAAGTAGTAAGTGCATTCTGTGAATACCAAAAGTAGTAACTGCACTAGCCACGCTGCCCTTTATAATTTTGTGTATCAGCAATCTGATCCTTAAATTTGGTCAACTAACACTAAAAACATTTCAATATAAAGTTCTACCGTCAAGAACGCCTATCTCAGCTTTGGACAATAACATTTACCACCATATACATTCTCCCTCTCGCTGTATGTAATAAGGAACACCATGTCTCCAACCTAGGTATAATCCGCAAATTATGAGTTTGAGAATTCACCAGTTTCTTTGAAAAGTTATCTATCAACGCCTGTGCGCCCTAAACTTCCGTCTGCTGTGCGGGGAGGGCCGCATTATCGCCTGTTTCTGTCACCGTCCCGCCAGGCGAATCACTCCCCTTATTAAACAGATAGATGGCGTACAACCCCCAAAAATTCTTCGGCCTACTCCGTGGTGGGAGCATTTCGCTAAAAGTTTCTGATTGTGTGCAGCAATACAGTACATCATGCGACCATTGTTTAATCGTAGGGAGGGGGCCCCTCATTCAGCACATTGCCACTCTGCGTTTTGCCAGAAGAAGTCCCATGTCAACTAATCTGCGTAGGGCTTTGGGCAGTGTTTTGGAGTAGCCCAACAGCGCCAAAACTGGGTCTGGGGTGATCTCTGTGGCAGCTATGGTGCTAAGCTCACTAAAGACTTTTTCCCAGTAGCTGTTTACCCCCAGGCACCTCCACGCTAAATGTATCAAATCTGCTGTCGGGAAGTGGCATCTTTCGCATACAGCATCATCCCTCAACCCATATCTGTGCAACCGTTCTAGTGTATAGTACATTCTGTTGCAGCTGGAAGGGGAGGGGTGCAGTAAATAGTCTTTCCATGCGGAGGAACGGCACGTCTACCGCTCCATGAATCCAATTGTGAGCATGCGCGCCTTGCGCTGCTCTGTAATATAATTCTAAGTCTGGTGCGCCCAGCCCCCCCAAATGATATGGTAAGGTGCTTGTCTGCCACTGTACCCGCGCTTGTTTGCCTGCCCACGCTAAGCGTATCAGTGACTTGTTAACTCTCACAAAAAACGAGCGTGGCAGCACTATGGGAATATTCGTGAAAAAAAACAGGAATCTGGGCAATATTACTATTTTCATTATAGACACCCTGCCCATCAGAGACAGTGGCAGCTTAATCCATGTTTCGATATCATCTTCCAATTTTGCTACCACTGGGCCGTAATTCTCTAACAGCACAACGTCTGAGTCTGTATGTATTTTTATCCCGAGGTACCGGATAGAATCTACTGACCATTGCAATGGATAATCCATCTAGAATCTTACCGTGTTCGGAGTAAGCGGGAGGGCGAAAGATTTTGTCCAATTAACTTTCAGGCCAGAAAATGCTCCAAAATGCTGCACCTCCCGTAGTACCGGGGAGAGGTTGTTTTCAGGGTCTCTAACATACAGCAACGTATCGTCTGAGTATGTAGACACCACTATTTTGTACGTGGGAAACTGTACTCCTCTATGTACGTGATATTCCCTGAGCGCACATGCCAATGGTTCAGCCACTAAGGTGTATAACGTTGGCGATAGAGGCCACCCCTGCCTAGTGCCCCTGGTGATAGCTATGGGGTCAGTGATCAAATTCCCAAGTTGTATGCGCGCTGTAGGGGTGTTATACAGCACACCAATCAACTGAATGAAGACTGGGCCAAGCCCCATTCGAGTCAGCACCTGTCTCAGGAAGGGCCACTCCACCAAGTCAAAGGCCTTCTCCATGTCCAAGAAAACAGCAACAGCTTTTGTGTCTTGTTTGACGTGTTGTATGGTGCCTAACACTGTTCGTATATTGTATGGGAGATTCCTATCTGGTATAAACCCTGCCTGTTCCGGGGCCACCAGTTCCGAGGTCAGCAGATTTAAACGATTGGCCAGGACCTTGGCAAATATCTTAGTGTCTACGTTCAGCAGTGAGAGAGGCCGATAAGAGCCACATTCATCCAGGGGCTTGTCCGGTTTGGGGATTACCACTATCATTGCTTTCCTCATAGTTTGTGGCATCTTGCCCGTTACACATAGGTCATCAAATAAAGAAGAGATGTGGAGAATCAACTGTTCGATAAAGGACTTATAAAAGCTCACAGTAAGCCCGTCTGTGCCTGGAGCACTAGACGCTCTCATGCTCGCTAAGGCCTCTAATATTTTTAATTGCTGCACACAATCAGAAACTTTTAGCGAAATGCTCCCACCACGGAGTAGGCCGAAGAATTTTTGGGGGTTGTACGCCATCTATCTGTTTAATAAGGGGAGTGATTCGCCTGGCGGGACGGTGACAGAAACAGGCGATAATGCGGCCCTCCCCGCACAGCAGACGGAAGTTTAGGGCGCACAGGCGTTGATAGATAACTTTTCAAAGAAACTGGTGAATTCTCAAACTCATAATTTGCGGATTATACCTAGGTTGGAGACATGGTGTTCCTTATTACATACAGCGAGAGGGAGAATGTATATGGTGGTAAATGTTATTGTCCAAAGCTGAGATAGGCGTTCTTGACGGTAGAACTTTATATTGAAATGTTTTTAGTGTTAGTTGACCAAATTTAAGGATCAGATTGCTGATACACAAAATTATAAAGGGCAGCGTGGCTAGTGCAGTTACTACTTTTGGTATTCACAGAATGCACTTACTACTTTTGGTATTCACAGAATGGATTTACGACTACTAAGTTTACGTCTGCACTCGGGCCGGAAATTCTGGCCCGGGGGCGGAGCTTCTGGCCCGGGGCGGAGCTACCGGCCCAGAGGCGGAGCTTCCGGCCCGGAGGTGGAGATTTCGGCCGGAATTTCGGTCCAGAGTGCGGACGTAAAGTTAGTAGTCGTAAATCCATTCCATTCAGGTTCAAACTGACCCAATACCTCTACCTTTTTACCCCCATATGCAAAAAATGGAACCCGTGATTCACTGAACCTGGAACACTCAACCTGGCGAAATCAGTTTCACCAACCTATGGGAATGGTGAACCAGAGTCAGCCTTCACTTTCTCATCGTAAATGGTGATGTCACAAACGGGAGGTTTCCTTTTCCTCACACTATACAAAGATGACACTTGTTCGATCTCACCTTCGTGAGAAAGGTATAACATCAATACTACACTTTTGTCCTCGTCTGACATATTTTCCTCGGTAGGCTTTACTACCACTGTCACTTCACCCTTTCTGACCTTTATATGACCTACACACTCTGGCGAAATGGCGCTTTTTCCCACACTTGAAGCACAAAACATCGGTAGCAGGACAAATCTTTGCACTGCACACGTGTTTTGCACCCATACCTGAAACAAAACAACTCACCATACTCTGTCTATTTTGTCATTTTGCCCCACAGCAGTTTCAGTGGAAACAGCCTCAGCCTCCAGCACCAGAAGGGATGTAAATGTCTGTCACACGCAGGTTACTCAACGCTGTTGCTTGTTGCCACTGAAAAGGAGTCAGTTGGTAAAGCAGGTAAGTTTTCTTCAATCAACAACACCGGGAGCAGGCAGCAACTGCCAAACCCCAGAACATTTAACATCCACTCCGGTGCCAGCATTCCACACAGACACTTCTGGAATGTAGGCATGCAATCCCAACATACTCCAAACACGACTGAACGCCACGGCACAACTCCAGTGCATTCTACTCAATGCAGGCAAATACGCCATGGAGATCTGGCACAGGATCTCTTCCCTCACCCCAGAGGTCATCTTCCTCACAGAGACTGATTGAACCCTGCCTCCGCACTGGACATTGTCATTACCACCCCTGAAGGCTACAAGATAGCACACTGGGACCGAACCAACAAACACAGAGGTGTAATTGCCATTATCTGCAAGGACACCATCCGCTGCTCCTCCTCCTCAGACAACTCAACCCAGATAATGGAGCATCTCAGCTTCCAGCTTCTAACAGATAGAAAAAGCATAATTAGAGGCACCCTCACCTACAGACCACCAGGACCACGCCCCAGCTTTGCAACACCATCCCTCACCTCATCACCCCGATCACCATCGACTACGAGCACTGGATCTTCCTAGGGGATCTCAAATTCCACCTTCGATGAACACAGCGACACCAACCCAACCAACCTCTTGGAAAGCCTGAGCAACATTGGCCTCAAGTAACTTGTCACCGACCTTCCCATATCGCAGGACATATGCTTGACCTCATCTTCACGTCCAGCACAAGTCAAGTACAGCCATGTCTCACAGCTTACCTGGACCAACCATGACAGCATCCACTTCACCATCTCAGGACCTAGCAACACTGGCACCATGCCCCACAGCTCCATGCACCGAAACTGGAAAAAGATATCAGAAGACCAGTGGAACTCCCACCTCCCAGCCACAACATCCAACCCAGAACAGGTTGTGAAGAACTTCTCCCAGTGGATCAAAGAATGCGCCGACACAACTCCCCCTTCCAAGCCAGGCAAATCCAAAGGACCAGCCAGAAGATTCAGATGGTTCACCGCAGAGCTGAAATCCACCAAACGCAACTGCCGGCAACTAGAGAGTAAGTGGCACACCAGCATAGAAACAGGAGACCATACCACCTTCAGGTCAGCACTCAACCAGTACCACGCCTCCTGAAAGAAACAAAGAAGAATGGCCCTAGCAGACTGCTTAGAAGCCAGCACAAACTGCAGCAAAGAGCTCTTCCCCATTGGGAAGGAGTTCCCCAACCCCACCGCCGCTAAGAACAACATCACACATCTCAAAAACTATGTGCCACCCTGGCAGACTTTTTCCATTACAAGATCTCAGTCACCTATGAAAACTTCAAACCCCAACCACCCACTGCCGACAGCATCTGCCTTGCTCATACCCATTTACCCAAACCCCGAACACCTGCTCCCCCATTGAGTCCCTCTCACAGCTCAAGTCACAATCTCCATAAACTCTGTGCACTCAGAAGCACCCAGAGAGCCATGTCCCCACCACATCTTCAACCTCTGGAGCAAGACAATTGGCAACGAGCTCAAGAAAGTCCTGAACACTTCCAACACCTCAGTCGCTTTCCCCAATGCCTGGAAACACACTGAAGTTAGGCCACTCCTGAAGAAACCATCCACCAAACCAGCAGAACTGAAAAACTACCAGTCCATCTCCCTGCTCCCCATTCCAGCGAAGCATCTCAAAAAGGCAATCAACCAGCAACTCACCGAACACCAGGAACACAACAACCTCCTGGACCCCTCTCACTACTGCAAGGCCTATCTCTACCATAGGTTAACATTGGGATCACCGTCAAACATCTTTTTAAGTGTGATTTTCAAATGGGAAAAGAGAGAGCTTAGGAGTATGGCGTCTCAGGACTCACAATTTTAAATCACAATTTATGGTGAAGTCAAATTTTAAATTGTAAGACTGAAAATGCTACTTTTAGGAAGTTGGCATTTTCTTAAAAACCATCCCCATCAGTCCTCTGCAGCGTAACATCGCACTGTGTATTGGGACATGAGTCTCCTGCAGTAAGGCTACATCAATGTTATGCCGTGTGATATAATTCAATACCTTACGTAGTTTGCGGTGATCATTAAGCCCTCTTACGTTCCATGTCAATGCACGGAGGGAGTCTATTGCTTTCGGTGTATTAGTCATGCTTATTTACTCCTACCTTCACCATTATCCTGCCATTGCGTTCTGACATGTGTAGCTTGCGTAATTTGTGTATTTCACAAAAACATTGAACAAACCTCTTTAATTTTTTTTCCAACAAATCCTTCTTCTTGCCTCCCCCATCCCCCACCCACAGCAGACCTCCCCCAACTCAGTTGCGGGTCATCCCTGAAAATAACCCTCCCGCCCCTTCCCCCCTCCCCCCTACTGTGCGCTTACAACACTCGTGTGATACACCTGTGGGCAGAGGTCACTCTACAAGTGATGAACAGTCAATAATCAATGATCTCTCGCCTCAGCCCCAGCTCGCCAAGTAGTATGCACACATCCCACACAGTCAAATGCTCCCAGTCCAAGCAGACTGGGACTTTGTTACTGAGTCTATCTTGTCCCCCCGGCCTTTGTTCTGCATGTGGAATGGTTGTCTTTGGCTCTTCTTTTAAGACTGCTTAAATCTATCGGTGAAATCACCGAAGAAGCTCTCTGTGAAGGTTGGATTACCAACCACGAAGCACAGTTCCTTCAGACCAAATTTCCCGTCATTCCCTATTTTTATGTACTGCCAAAGGTACACAAGGCCCAGAGACCTCCACCTGGGCGACCAATCATCTCGGGACAGGGTTCCCTTTTGGAACCACTGTCTATGTTTGTGGACCACTTCCTAAGACCTATTGTCCAGAAGATGCCGACGTATCTGCAGGATACCAAGGATGTCCTGCGATTGCTTCCCACGGTAGAGTTCGACACGGAACGAGACTTTGTAGTCTCCTTCGATGTCGAATCTCTATATACATCCATTCCCCAAGATGAGACACTGGATACAATACGATCCATCCTTGAGGGTACCGACTTACAGTCCATTACACCTGTACCCTTCATTATGACGCTGGCCAGAATGGCAATGAAGGAGAATTTCTTTAAATTCGAGAATACCATCTATCTGCAAACGTCAGGGACCAGCATGGGCAGCGTTTTCGCGCCCAGCTTAGCGAATCTATATGTCCATGCGTTCGAGCAGGAACACGTCCTGGCTCCCACCAACCCCTTTTTTCCATCAATCCGCTTATGGAAGCGGTATATTGATGACGTTTTGGTGGTATGGAGAGGAGATCTACAGTCCATCGGCCATTTTCATCAGTGGCTTAACTCACGGAATGAATACCTGAAGTTCACGGTAGAAGTGAACAAGAGCCGTTTGGCATTTCTGGACCTATCGATTTTTGTAACCCCTGAGGGCTTAGGCAGTGAATTATACCGCAAGCCCATGGCACGCAATTCGCTTCTGCGTTACGACAGTCAGCACCCTAAGGCCCTTAGGGATAATTTACCCTACGGCCAGTTTCTGAGGGTTCGTAGGAACTGTTCAACAACAGATGGCTTTACCAAACATGCCAATTTACTATCAGAGCAACTTATGGAGAGAAACTATCCCCGCAAGTTGGTCAAACGGTCTCTCAAAAGGGCCTCGAATAACAATCGGGAAGCTCTGTTGGAACCGCCTGTACCAAAGCCACCATTGGAACGTCTCACGATGGTCAGCACTTTCTGCACACTATCCAATGATATAAAGAAAAGCATCAAAAAACACTGGAGGATATTAAATAGTTGCCAGGAGAAAATAGCGATGCCACTCTTTGCTTTTAAAAGATCAGGCAATATCAAGGACAGATTGGTCCATACACGACCATCAACAGGGCCCAGTAGACCACTAGGTACTTTATGGGACCTGCCAGCAGTGACGGGACACCATCCCTGTGGGGTTTGTTCGGTGTGTCCACAAACTACCAACAGTTCTTCGGTGGATATTGGGACCGATAGACCCTGGATGCAGACTCATTTCACAAACTGCAACAGCAGTAATGTTATTTATTTACTCACATGCCCGTGTAAGATGAGATATGTGGGTATGACCACCCGAAAGGTGAGACTACGCATGTCAGAGCATAAGAGCACCTTCAGGTGCCGCAAATCCAACACAAAACTCACCAGACATTATACAGAAGCCAATCACACTGCAGATGATTTCCATTGGACAATACTGGAGAAACCGATCATTCCACAACACGTCAGTGATATCTCCAGGTTTTTGTTCACCAAAGAACAAAAATGGGTCCATAGGCTATGTTGTGACACTTTGGGTTTAAACGATGATATTCCCTGGACGAGTATCCAATACTAAGGAGGGGCGTTGCACAACTGTGCGGTGCATTGGTATGAGGCATCGTGGCATTCCGGGTCTAACGTTTATCACTTTTGTTACAATGGATGATGAACTAACCTCGGCCCGTCGCTACACCAATGTGTTTACCTCTGGGACTTTGATAGGGAACACTAGTTGTGAACTACTGCAACAGTAACAGGGGAGAGCCTACAAACCATTGATTTCTGCGGGACAGCAGTATGCAAATGAGTCTTTTACAATACACCATACTACCCACCAAGCAGAGAATGGGAACACTAGATGTTAACTACCACAACTAAATTCAAACTAATAGAGATGAGCTTACCTATTACTAAACCTTTGCGGTATACCAGCATGAAAATAAGCGGTTTATAACACATGACGTGCACTAAGTACATCACCCAGAAAGCAGAGTATAGATAATGAGCTTTTCTCTCACTGTAACGCTATCATTGACTTTGCCCATCCAGAATGGGACTTGACATCCGAGCAGTAGATGGCATTGATTTGGGTCTCTCGGATCTGTTCGAGATTGGAATAGACATAGAGCAAAACTGCAGCTTGGCAAGTTGATCGAGGGTTAAATGCAAAGGCTACCCCGTATCTACAGTGGTCTGTATGTTTTCAGGCTTTGCGCGTAGTTAATCTTAAAGCGCATTTACAGCGATCAACTACATCTCCCATGAGGCATGCCGTTTTTGTAGTTCCACTAATTTAGACTTGTTGCCGACCGTAGTTTCCAGCCATGCAGCGGAAGGCGTGAATCTTCAAAATACATTGATAGCTTTTGAACTACATCTCCCATGAGGCATGCCATTTTCTCTGTAGTTCTATCTATTTGGACACGGCGGCCGCCGTAGTCTCCTGCTACGCAGCGTAAGGCGTGCCCTATGTGGTGAGAGTATTTGAACACACTCCCGGTTCCGGTTCGTTGCCTCCCACCCTGCTTAGGAAAGCCAGGGGCAACGACGGACAGGTGAGTTGTGCTGCTGCTAACCGAGCGCCCTAATCTCGGTCTTTTCTGTTTCCTTTTCGCTCACTAGTTTTGAGGAGAGTTCGTATGAGGCATGCTTACAAGCGCGCCTTACTCTTTAGAACTAAGACACCTGATTATCACAACTAGGTAGAATGGCTGTCATTTTTTCGGTAGTTGTTAAAGAGACAGATGATGATTTGCTCTGGTCTCTTACTAGCCAGAGATACTAGCCAGCCTATATATTTTGTATCTGTAATAACAATATCACTTCAAGGAGTTGATTTACTGAGAGGGGTTATCTGCACTCATGGGAGAACACTTTTTGGGGGTTAGGAGTTCGTTACGTTTTCACGTAACGCATTTGAACAACTAGGAGTACATTTTGGCTCTTTGTTGTTCCAATGTGGTTTTAATTAATTATAAAATGAATAATACAAAAAAAAGTTGTTGTTGTTTCTCTTTACCCACGATTTAGAGCGGGGCCTCATTAACCTGAGCCAGGTTCCAGGGTAGGTGAGGTGCAATCCCTGATCACGTTGGGTAAGCATTGCGTTCTCTCTTTTATAGCAATGAACCAGGCACTTTTATGTTAAATTTGCTTGTATATAGACGGCACATTTTTTCTGAATTGGTCTACTATGTGTGCTAACTGTCCTTTCTCCTCAGGTGATGCTAGCACCCTGTGATATAGAGGATTAGGACAAAGTGAGGTTGTATTGATTACTTCTTCCTTTGCTAAGTTTTCACACTTTATATTTTCACCTTTTTGAATCCATCAATTTGAATGCAGTAGCACTAATTCTTATAGGTCCTGAAGAAAGCCTTGGGCCATAATCCCGTGAAGGCTGAAACATGTTGACCCTCATTCAACAGTGACTAGTTGGCACTGCTTGGTATATATTTTTTGTTCACACACCCTTTTAATTGAGATGTGTAGAAATGAGTGAATTATATCGTACTCTTCACACAATCTCTTTTTAAACTTCACATTTTCCTTTGCACTGCACTTCTTCTGTCTGGTGGTCACAGTCTGTCACGTGACTTTTGGACTTTTCTTTATCAACCCATATGAGCAAGAGAGCCTTACACTAACGAGGAAGTCTCTATGACTAAGAGGCATACCTCGGCTCTTGGTGGAGACCATATGATATAAACTGATCGTGAGAGGTGACTTTGCTCTCAACTTTGGTCTCTTTGGTTGAGTCGGTTTGATGGTTTTCCGTGCTCTGCTCTGACTATGTATGGGTCTGATATTTCACACACTACTTTTCTTTTTCTTTAATCTTGTGCTGTCTACCAATAGACCCCCTATTCTGTTGTGTTTATACAGTCTTGTTATGGGGATTAGAATTTGGGCAGGTCTTTAAATATCTCTCCCTTAGACCCTTTATCCAGGTGGTAGTTTTGATCTTCTTTTAAGTGCCCAAGTGTCCCCCCCCCAACTCAAGACCCTCTGTCTCAGGCGCCATAGGATACTTTTGACTGCCCTGCAGCCCGAAGCATTTCTCAGCACTCGAGCGGCCTTCTCGCCAGAACACAATTAGCAGATTAATCACATCTCCGCTGACGCCCTTTAATGTATAACCCCCGTCTCATGCATGGCTTGACAGCAGCAGCCCCTTATGCACTTACTTACACTGTTCCCCCCCCACCCGCTACAAAAGCCCTCATTGTACTTATCCATAGTAAGGGTGTGAGGAATATTCAGTCCTGTTCCGCCAACGATCCTCCCATCGCCTCATCCGGGATGGGGCTATTCGGACTCCGGCGTTGTTCTGTGGTCCAACCTTTAGGTGCCTTCTGTAGTGCCTTCTGGTCTGTAAAAATATGAGATCGGCCTTGTCTATTCACACGTAATTTGGCCGGATACAGCATTGCATAGTCTAGGCTCAGATCCCGGAGCTGTTTTTTCATTGGTGCAAATTGTTTGCGAGCTTCCTGCACTCGGGCCGTGAAATCCGGGAAGAGTGAAATAGTAGAACCTTCGTATGCCAACCCTTGTTTTTCCCTCGCAATTCGCAAAGCAGTATCTCTTTCCCAGCAGTTTTGCTATGATTGGACGCAAGGGGGGCTCCTGGCGGTGGGCGCGGGCCCAGTGAACGATGCGTCCTCTCTACTACAAACATATTCGAGAAGGTGTTTTCTCCTAGAAGGGTGACCAGAAGCTTCTCTACAAAGATTTCCATATTTCCAGTAGGGGTGGACTCTGGAAGGCCAGTAATTCTTAAGTTACACCGTCACGAATGCACCTCCAAATCTTCCGTCTTGTCCTGTAGGAGTCGTATGACCTTCCCAAGTTGTTTATGATCCGAGTCCAGCGTAGTATGTGCTTATCCAGACTTTCCACCATTCTGTCCATACGGTAGGATAGGGCATCCATTTTCGTACCTAGCGAGTGGATGCAGCTTTGCAAACTCCTTTCCATTGAGACAAGCATACTCCTGATGCCTGGATCGCCCTCCGAGGAAGCAGGCAACCTGGGGGAGTCTGCAGGCACGGTGTCCTGTGACATCGAGCGTGTTCGTTCGAACAAGAGCTTCGGTTGTGATCTATCCGAGCGGCCCATTGTTACTTCTAAGTCACTCTATTCTGTGAATGTTTATGCTTCCGTCTCCTCCTGGTGGCTTCCTCTGTAGGTAGAATGGGGCTGCGCTCTTCTTACACTTCCTATGTAGCAGTACGCATTAGGCCTTAGGCTTATGTGACTATCCACTTTGGCAATTGACTTAACAAACCCAGCAGGTCAATATCCCCTCGGACCCTTGTTTGATCTACTCAGGTCGCCTTGTCACCAGTGGGGCTAAAAAGCCTGTCCAATCCGGCCAAAGAGTCCTCCACCACAGCACTCGTCACCTGCTGCACTCAGCACGTCTTCACTGCAGCCACTCCAGGCGCCTCATGCTCCACTTTATTCCGGCTCTGCCTCGCTATGCGCCTAAGCGGGTCAGAAGGTAGCCCCCAACGCTGTTCCTCGGTGTGTGCCCTAACGCCAGGATCATTAAACAGCAGCCTGTTAGTAGATTGTGCGACCCATTAGTTATTTTATGGGCTCTGGGGAGGGGGAGGGGGATACAGCTCCCCAATACTGTCACTCGCCTGTCTCCAAACTGTGACTTCCTTTCTATAGCCTCCACGTGCTTCCCTTGTGGTGAGTTCGACTCCTCTGCCAGTACTGAACACTCCTAGACTGACTAGGCGCCCCCTGCTCTTTCCCCCGCCGTCTCTGCCCCAGGCTCAGATCCTCCTCACCTCCTCCAGCGTGCATCTCTATGTGGATTCTGCTTCGACAGCGCTCTAAGCTCCACGCTATCTTCCGTGCGCGAGCTCAGGATTGTCGTGCTGCCACCGGGACTCGCTGCGGGGGGCGCTGCGTATCGCTAATGCACTCTCGCCCAAGTTCTGTCACTTCAACAACGCTCACGCTGATACGGGCTTTCACCACCCGCATCCGTATAGATCAAAAGTTACCAGACGCGAGTGCTGGTCGCTTCTCTAGCCTTTCGTGGCACGTAAAGCAACGTCGCTCCGCCTTTTCCTTGACAGAGGGTCGAGGATCTCAGGCCCGGGAAGGCCTCCACTACCAGCGGCGATATCTTGGGCTCTGCGGAAGTGCCGGCCCTCCAGAGCACTTCACCACAACGCTGATATCTTCCTGTTTTTGTTTCACTGCCTGCGGGACACTGATAGGAAGTGGGCTGTAGGATTATTTAAGGAGAGATCATCGGCGATTCAGAGCTCAAGGCTCAAGCGGCCATCTTGGTCGCGAGCAAGCTCCACCCCCAGTATCAGTATAAGTTACAATTTGTTCCTGGTATTCACAATTTTGCAGCTGACTATTTATCACGATTACCAATGGAGGGTGAAGTGGATATGGATATAAATGGTGATGATGATTTGGAATTTGTGTGTGCCATTATTTTTATAACTGATGGGGCATTATCAGAAGTGGAGTGGTGCACAGCTGGCGGGGAAGATGAGGTGTTACAAGAGGTCATCAAGTGTGTGATGCATTTGTTCTTTTTTGTGGTCTGTTAGTGAGTTATCCATTGTTAATAGGATCTTATTGAGAGGTGAATGTTTGGTAGTACCTCAGAGTATTTATTTATTTATTTATGCATTTTTATAAAGCGCGGACTTTACCCGAAGGTGTCAGAGCGCTGTACAATAGAACCAGTTACGTTACATGACACAGAATCAAACACAGCAGGCAAGAGGAACACAATATCAAACACAGCAAGCAAGGAATGTTCAAAAAATAAATAAATATAACAAATTTACAATGACTAACGAACTTCCTGGCGGGGTCTGTGAATGAAGGAATTAGTTCTGAAAGTGTCTTTGGAATAGAAGAGATTTGAGGTCCGCTTTGAAGATCCAGATGGAGGTGGTGGCACGGAGCAGAGGAGGAAGTGCCCCTTATACCGGAGGGGACAGAGGAAGACTTGGGTGTCACATTGGATGATAAGCAATGGTATACCATCCATAAATGCCCGACCAACTTTGCCAAGCATGGCCAAGAGAGGGAGACAGTCTTTAAAATACTGTACAGATGACACCTCAACCAGCACAACTCCACATAATGTATAACACCCAATCCAGAGACTGCTGGAGAGGATGCGAGAAACAGGGGCTGTATACAACATATTGTGGACTTGCCCCCATTTAAGTCAGTTTGGGGAGAACATCCTGCCTACTGTTGCAGGGATTCTGCTCATGCACAGAGCTATGCGCAGGACACCAGGACCTCAGTGAATTGTGGTGTACCAAAACTCACCTCAGTACTCAGAACCCCTATCCGACCAGCATCAGTGTCCCATTCGTTATCCATATTCTCCCGGAGGTCCCAATGTATAGACAACCCAGAACAAGCGACTTAGAGTACTCTCAGGAATGGTGGGAATCAGAAATACCTGTTCGTTATTATTCTCATATCAGTCCACAACAAGAGTAATCAGAGGCACGGTAAAGTTTAAAAGGTTTATTTTATAAACTACGTGTCCTAAGATGCAGAACTTTGGCTAACATAAGCAGACAAATGATTATAATTAAAACTATCAGCATTGTTACAATACCATAGAAAATGAAGGGGGAAATCATATTACAAATGACAGTGGAATACAACCAACTTCCCTTAGCTAGTAGGCCAGTATTATTATACTAATAGAAGGTCTCTAGCTGTTGCGGGTCTCTAGCTGTTGCGGGTAAGACACATATACCTTTTTCTAGTGTTTTTTCCACTGTTTACATATATGCAGATCTTGGCACAGTTATGATACACATTACATCTCCCTGACCTGTGATATCTCTCTTGTTTCAGGTACATGCAGGTTCAACGACAGGCTGATGACTAAGCATTAGCTTGATATCCTTTTCATTATAGTTTTTTCACTTTTTCTAATATTGCAGTAGCGTTGTTTTCAAGGTCCTGACGAAAGCCCGATCTATCTATTGGTCTTCGAGGGCTGAAACATGTTGACCACCTAAGACACACATCGTAGCGGTTTTAAATCCATACTGCAGGTGTACTGCGTTTTAATCCTGACAGTTGGCACCTCTTTATTAAAGTCTGTTTTGATGCCTCCTAGCCAGTTTTAGCCTACTTCACTTATTCACCTTTCTTTGTTTTTTTGCACTGCACCCTTGCTCATACTCTTTGGCTCATCATATGTGGACGTAGCTTGTCCTCAATATCAAAAATAAAAACATCCCTGAGCTCCTCTCTCTCAGTGAGGGGGTTGTAGCCCCCAAGGGAACTAGGTTTTTCCCTTGGGAGGAGAGTCCCTATGATGAAGCATGTCACCATTGGTGAGTGAGGGAACTCGTCCTTAAAGGGATCTGCCCTTATATGTACAGTGCTCGTTTCCTTCAAGTTAGGTTTACTACCAGAAAGTTTTGAACATTGCTTAAAGGTATTCTGTAGACCCTAGGATTTTTGTGTTTATGACATTAGTTGTTTGGGGAAATAATCCTTTTAGTGGTCTTTAAATTTTTTTTCCCTAGGACTCCTCTGTCTAACTGTGTTTTTTACTATAGTGAGCAGCCTCGGCTGCGAGTCCGTCGTGTTCTTACATAAACCTTCTTTCACTACTGTTAAGCCTTTTTTAGATTTTGAAGCATTTCTGTTTCATTCTTTATCACATTTTACATCTTTTACCTAGAATGGCGGAACGTCCAGGGTTAGCGTTTGACGATACAATGGCCCTCTCCATTCTGACAACTCCCAGTATTATAGACACCTTTCAAGGGGCTAATTTGACACAAGGGGATGATTGGACCAAGTTATTAACACTCAGGAAGTCCCACTCCCGGATTTATATACATGGCGCCATCATGACAGAGTATCTGAGGGGCAATTGTGCACCAACAGGATTGATAGTCACCAATGCTCCTCGTCTCTTTCTGGATGACAAGGTCTTTCTCCAGGATTGGTCTCTGATAGCTTGGCGCTGCACGCGTGACTGGCTGATTCTTATTATTAATACGGCCAAGCGCGTAGCTGACACCATTCTACTTGAGATTCAGACTCTGGAATCACAGATTAAAGTGACCCTCACGGGTGCACAATTCAAAAAGCAGAATGAAGAGAATAACAAGAATAACAAAGAGTTTAAAGACTCTGTGTTATTGACAAAAATCAACAAATTTAAGAAGGACCTAGCACGCTTCTCAATGGAAAAAATGTATCCATACACCAGTAGCGAATACGTACCTCCCCAGTTTAACAGACAAGGTAGGAGGTATGGGTCCAACTACTCTACCTCTGACAGCGATGATTGGTCCAGTGACTCCAATGCCTCTAATCAGGGCCCGTCGCCGAGGCAAGGATCTGCCCGCACTAACAGGGGCCGATGGAGGAATCAACGGGGTGGCCCTCCGCCCTTTCAATCACAACCTCAATGGTGGGCACCGGGACCATATGGTTTCCCCCCTGTACCACCGCAAGGCCCTATGTTTCCTTTTCAACCGCAATATCAGCCATATCCCAACCAGTCTTTTTTAGACTTTGGCCGAAACAGGTCAAGAGGACGACGCCGAAACCAGCGATCCCATGTACAATGGGCAGACAATCCCCCAGCACGGTCCACCAGGAGCAGGACGGAGGCTCAAGCAGGCCCGAGCCACGAAACGACGTAGTGATCAATCTGAATAGTCGCACCATTAGTGAGGATGAACAGGCTCTCCTCAATAAAGGTTTAGGGTTTGTTCCTACTTTTCATGGTGATTTCTTCCAGATTAGACAAGAACTTGCGCAGTTCTTTCGCAAAATCCGTCTTCAATTCTTTTTCCAGGACAAACATCCGGCATGTGTGGATGAGGTAGAAACCAATACTGGTCTCAGGAAGAAATCCACGTTTAACCCTTTGCCCCATCAGGTTCCATCACAGGTTCTTACCTTTGAGCAAGCTGTAACCAACCAAGTCTGTCAATTGCGGTCCAAAGAGACCAGGCAGTTTCGAAACTTGAACAAGAGAGAGCGGCAGGCCATGCAGTCTTTAGCCACGGATGAAGCCATCACGATAAAACCAGCGGACAAGGGGGGAGCCATAGTGGTAATGGACTCTTCTTTGTATCGCGCTGAATGCTTAAGACAGCTGGGTAACACCCAATTTTACAGACCTCTACGAGAAGACCCTACCACTAGATTGGGACAGGAGATAAAATCCATGGTAGAGGAAGCGGTAACAAATGGTTGGATTACCGAGCAGGAGTCAGTGTTTCTAATACAAAGCCACCCTGTGATCCCATACTTTTATACTTTACCGAAAGTACATAAAGTACAGAGACCACCTCCGGGTCGCCCCATCATCTCTGGGTTGGGATCTCTATTAGAGCCATTATCCACTTTTGTGGATCATTTTCTACACCCACTTGTTTTGCAAATGCCAACTTACCTAAAAGATACCAAGGATGTTCTCAATCTTATTGAGACTATTGAGTTCAACACAGATAGCGATTTCCTGGTCTCTTTTGATGTGGAATCGCTCTACACCTGCATCCCTCAAGATGAGACTTTAGCTAAGATAGAGGACTTACTCACCGACCAGGTTCTGGATTCCATCACTCCTGTGTCCTTTATCATGCATTGTGCCCGGATCGCCATGAAGGAGAATTTCTTTCGGTTTGAGGAACAACTTTTTCTCCAGGTGTCCGGTACATCCATGGGCAGTGTTTTCGCTCCTAGTTTAGCGAACCTTTACGTCCATAGTTTTGAACAGGAACACGTTCTGTGCCCTCTCAATCCATACAGGCATCACATACGTGTTTGGAGACGGTACATTGATGATGTCTTTGTTGTGTGGACAGGGTCACTTTCTTCCATCAATGACTTTAGAGCTTGGCTTAACACCCGCAATGCCTATTTGAGGTTCACCTGTGAGTTTAGCAAAGAGAGTTTGTCTTTTTTGGATGTTTTGATTTTCCCGGCTGATGGGGGTCTCCGCACCGAATTGTACAAGAAACCGATGGCGAAAAACTCATTGTTGCTTTATGACAGTTTCCACCCTAAAGCCTTACGCCAAAATTTACCTTTTGGCCAGTTTTTGCGCATTAGGAGGAACTGTTCTACGACGGACAAGTACTACGAACATGCGAAAGTACTGTCCAGTCAGTTGATGACTAGACACTATCCTAAGAGCCTGGTTAAACGTTCTTTGAAACGTGCAGCAAACAACAACAGGGCGGCATTACTTGAACCAAACTACCCCAAAGAAACCACTGACAGGTTGACTTGTGTTCATACATTTTGTAGTTTCTCAAATCAAATCAAGAAAAGTATTTTGTCGTATTGGAAGATACTTAACATTGGAACTACTAAGTTACCTCGTCCTTTGTTTGCTTTCAGACGTAGTACCAACATCAAAGATAGTCTTGTACATACCCGTCCTCTTGAGCACAAGAAACACCATCAAGATACACTGTGGGGTTTACCGAGAGTTCGTGGGCATTTCCCTTGTGGGAATTGTGCAGCTAGTGCACATACTACACACACCACTGAAATTGACATTGGGACTCCTAAACCATGGATTTTGGTTAGTCATACGAACTGCAACAGTTACAACCTAAGCTACCTCATTACGTGCCTTTGCTCACTCCGGTATGTTGGAATGACGACTCGGAGAGTGAAGGTACGTATACTGGAACATAAGAGCACCATCCGTTGCAGAAGGACCTCTACCAAACTAACTCAACATTTTTTGACGGCGGGACCAGTCCCCAAGATCTTAAATGGACTGTGTTAGAACAACCCTTTATTCCCACTCACTTGACAGATATTTCTACCTTTCTGTTCAAAAGAGAACAACGTTGGGTTTTTAAATTGGGCACTGACAAGTTTGGTCTGAATGATGACATCCCTTGGGTGTCACTCTAATACCACTGTTTTCTCTACAGAAACCTATACCTGTTTCACCAACATTGACCTTCTAGCTATATATGGGGTTAATCCTCATATGCAACCTCGCGGTGCTCCAATATGAGTCACGTACTGTAATACGAATTTGGGGGTTGGTCCTTGTTATTGGGATCTTGGTTTCTTGGCGCCCACCATATGACTATGTTGCATCATCGAGTTTACTCTCTGTTGTTTCCACCACCCATTGTAGGCTTCATTCATCCTTAACCTCTTTCGAGGGAATACATGTGCTCATTGACCCTTGGTTTTTCACACTCAGTGGTCTTATACCTACTATATGAATCCTGATGTCCTTATGAAGTTGTTATTACTTGGTAGATCACATATACTGTGTTTTGGCTTGGCACCTGTGGTTTCCTCTTTCACACTCGGAGGCTCTGTAATATTGTTAACATGTGCCTTATGGGTCGTAAAGTGACTTCCATTTTCCGCCTGCACTGCCATTGTGCTTTGTCTAGATATTCTCTGCGCTCGCGCAAGAGAATGGTACTATCATGAATCTCTGGAGACGGTGCTCTCCGTAAATACCCGCGATGGTGATTTTCTTTGATACTTACCTTATGGGTTTTAACGCGACTTCCCCTGTTACTACTATCACATTTTCGATAGTGATAGCAAGACTCTTTACTTATTTCTCTAACACTGATTAGCAGCATTCTCTGGCTGTTCTAGTGATTTGCTCGCTGCGCTTGCGCATGGGATCGGTGGTATACCAAAGGGGTGTTGTTCTGGCATTGCGCATGCGACGCACTATCACTACATATCCTGTCCACTGAGCATGCGCGATCTCGATACACTGACATTCCCACCTGATCGAGATTAGACATTGACGCCGGGGCTATTTAAGAGCACGGATTTAGAGTCATTTCCCCCTCCGGCAGCAGGCTCTTCTGGTCCAGTGGTACCGACGGTTAGGTGAGTGCTTGGCGATATCTTATTGACCCCGGCCAGCGTGGTAGTTTTACACTTTTCATGCTTGCAATTCTGGAGCTGAGCATCACACGCTATACTCCGGCCACCACCAGTTACTGCAGCGGTGGATACCACTCTTTCTACTCATGTAGTGGGATCGTTAGGCACAACGAATTGGTTTTTGTAAACTTGGGTTCCTTTAGCTGAGTGCTACACGCCCTAGTCTGGCTGCCACCAGCATATCTAGAGGTGGTTAGCCCCCCCCACACCCTTCTTTTACTCATCTAGTGAGTTTGATGGGCACATAATATCTAGTTTTCAAGCCCTATGGGTATATGTAGGTTTACTTTTGAATGGCTACTGTTTGCTTCTTTTATATTCACTGTTGGCTTATGGTAACTCACGATCGATAGGTTAATCATTATGCCTTCTACACGATCGTTCGCTGAGATTTTGTCAACTCTTATTGCACCATACAACAACAGCAAACATTTTGGTCTGTTTGTAGAGCGGTGCTGCCTTCCTGAGCGGTTGCCAGGTGAGAGGTGTGACCTTGTACCCAGCTGTTGCGGGTAAGACACATATACCTTTTTCTAGTGTTTTTTCCACTGTTTACATATATGCAGATCTTGGCACAGTTATGATACACATTACATCTCCCTGACCTGTGATATCTCTCTTGTTTCAGGTACATGCAGGTTCAACGACAGGCTGATGACTAAGCATTAGCTTGATATCCTTTTCATTATAGTTTTTTCACTTTTTCTAATATTGCAGTAGCGTTGTTTTCAAGGTCCTGACGAAAGCCCGATCTATCTATTGGTCTTCGAGGGCTGAAACATGTTGACCACCTAAGACACACACCGTAGCGGTTTTAAATCCATACTGCAGGTGTACTGCGTTTTAATCCTGACAGTTGGCACCTCTTTATTAAAGTCTGTTTTGATGCCTCCTAGCCAGTTTTAGCCTACTTCACTTATTCACCTTTCTTTGTTTTTTTGCACTGCACCCTTGCTCATACTCTTTGGCTCATCATATGTGGACGTAGCTTGTCCTCAATATCAAAAATAAAAACATCCCTGAGCTCTTCTCTCTCAGTGAGGGGGTTGTAGCCCCCAAGGGAACTAGGTTTTTCCCTTGGGAGGAGAGTCCCTATGATGAAGCATGTCACCATTGGTGAGTGAGGGAACTCGTCCTTAAAGGGATCTGCCCTTATATGTACAGTGCTCGTTTCCTTCAAGTTAGGTTTACTACCAGAAAGTTTTGAACATTGCTTAAAGGTATTCTGTAGACCCTAGGATTTTTGTGTTTATGACATTGAATGGGGAACCCCATACCGTAAAGATAAACTTAGGTGAATCACATCACAGGATCAGCTTTGCTCTGCGCCTGGAAAAGTTCTTCTCCAGAATGTGTTTCTAACACATGCAAACTGTAATATTAAAGGCTCTCGACATTCAGGTATTTGCAGCTGTGTGCATATTATGGCTAGAGAGTGGGCCGATCAACCTGGACTCAAAAACATACATTGTCTGGCGGCTCAGAGTGTTTTGCACACAATGTTCAGACCAAGGTCGCAGTGCACATCTAGGGATGTGAACAACTGACAGTTCTCATGTGAAGAAAAGGCAAGCAAGCAGTTTTCAAATAATAACATGTCTCTGCAGTGTCGTGTGCAAAAGCAGCAAAAGTGGCAAGATGGCTTTCTAACATCTAACGCGCTTATGCTAGCATAGCAATGTATGCATCTAAATCGCTGCCTTCACTACACCCCCCCTTGATCGGACCACAAACAAATAGGGATACAAAAAGGAACGCAGAGTTCAAGTTCGATAGAATGGAACCAAGTTCATGTATTGGAAATCCAAATAAAGAGGAGTGAAAGTTTGAAAAAAAAGTTTAAAAAAAACAAAATGAAGGGAAAAAGAAAATGGTAAGTCCATACATCATGCAAAGGCTCAACGAGCCCAGATGTAGGAACACACAAAAAAAATGTGCGGTTTGTGCAAGGGAAGCTGAACGATAATCAAGTTAATCCCTTAATGTGTAAACACAGTATGTAGCAACAGCTTCCAAAAGGAAGTAATTGGAACGAGTTGCAAAAGTGTCCGCCATCCCGTCTAATAAGGTAAACGAACATACATGTTCTTCGACCACTGGAGCCTCTAGCATGTTCAGAGGACAACTGGCGTGTTCTTCTAAATAACTTTGTGCCAAAAAGTCATACGTTGCCGTTCCGATGTCCCAATTCCCTAGGACTCCATGTGCCGCTCCACAGGCCATAATCCTAACACCAGAACAGTCCAACTCATGAGCCACTAATGGACTCATCAAAATCCGTGGCAGGAGACACCGAGTTTGACAAGCACAAATCCAGAGCCCATTTGAAAGGACAATCTAGGCAATGAAAAACAGGTTGTACGCATGTAAAGTAGGCAAACCGAAAGGATAATCCATAGGCTATGCTCAGGGTAGCCAGTGGTAAAGTTCCATAGTATTCAAGCATCCGGTTACAAAGATGGAGCTGCCGGGACAGGCTGTTGCGTGACTCAAAGTGTGCAGCCATTGCGCAGTACGCAGACCAACAGCAGCGCGCCAGCCGCGAGGGCGAGAATCAACGGGAGCCCTCCAAAGACGCTGGAAAAAATAGAATGAAAAAAGGCCGGTATCACACTAAAAATAGTTTGGAAGGAGGTCACGAGGCCGGAGCCCACAATTTTGAAAAAATGCGCCAAGCCAGTTGTTGACGAGGCGTTAAATATAGTTTGAATCAGGGCACCAAAATGAAGTGGGAGATCAGTATTTAAAAGCGCCTGTACCTCGGTACGGGTGTTGGCTACGTGAAGGACAAATGTTTCATGGGATGAAGTCAGAGTGACTTCTTTTTGAGACAATAGAGCTCTTATTCTGCTCATCTTGTTGAACTCTGCTTTCAAGGTTGGAATGGAAGGCCAGATGGATACATCCAGCCGCCCATGCCGGGGTGGGAAAAGTACATTTTTACAGAAGACTACCCTCTGTGATACAGTCACAATGTAGGGAATTCCCACTAACATCCCGCAACAAGCCTCGTTATTCAAAAGCAAATAACTACTGTTAGCTAGCAACGTGAAAGAAGGCGTAATAGCTGGCACTGGAATCCCTTTCAGGACGCATGCTAAATTAGGCACTTGCACATTGCACGCACCATGCAATTGGATGTGCCTACAGACTACAGAATGATCAGGTGTGGAAGAGCATTCCTCACCCTTCAAATAAACTTCTTTACCTTCTCTCATGCACCTGTATGTAAATGGGAGTGACCATACTTCATGCAGGAAAGCAGTACCCAACGGTTCATATCTGCCTAGGGCATAATGCTTCATGCACGAACTGAATTTAAACAAAGGAAATGGCAATGTGATTAACCTGTGAATAAGCCACACAGCTGAATTCAATTCGGCCACTGAGAAAGGCAAAGGTTCTAACTTTTCAATATGCAGTAATGAGTATGTTTCATCTTTCATGGACATGAATTGTTGTTTCGCAGTTAGATTAAAAGGAAGGAATAACGATGAAGTATTCATGTAGTCCCAGGGGACTTTCCCAGCTTTTAACGTTTGCAATGTCCATGCAAACTGCATTATAGAACGCAATTGATTCTGGCCATGATACAAAACAGAGACATCATCCTGCACAATATCAACAACAGATGAAACAATATTATCTAATGTGTAAATTCTGGAAGAAAGGGTGTTAATGCTATTATCTATAACAGCTAGCACTTTTTCCATTTTGGCTTGGTCAATAGCTCGCAACCTGGAAGCTGCTTCAATTAGTGATAACTTCCAACTTCGTTATAAATAGCATACACCCATCTTTTGGACCTGCCACCCACAGGACCCTTAACAAAATCATTCAAATCTATTTTGTCATGTAATTTTGATAAATGAACTTTAACAGATGCCAAGGTGGAGTGTTGCAGCCAAGACTGGCATAACTTCCCAACTGAGTAGTGTTAGACCTGGCACCTTGGCGTGAGTTCCCTTCCACTTTTTTGATGGTGTGCCTCGACTGTTTTGCTGGTGTTGTCCGCTCAGGGCACTGCGCCACGGCTAATCCGTGCCGCAGTGCAAGTGCTCCCTAAGTAAAGTGTACCGGTAATTGATGTTCCTGATTGGTTTATTGGATTCACTGTCAGTCCCCAGTAAAGTGCACCAGGGGTGCCAGGGCTTGTGAATGCCAATGCTGCTGGTGGGCTTGCAGCGCTGGTTGCGCCACCCACGGAAGCGGCCTTGTAAAGTATGTCTAGGGTCTGCCACCGCAGACCCTGTGCGCGGTCCGGGACCGTCGCGCTGACTGCGCAAGTGCCCCCACTTGCCAGTCCCTAAACCTTCCCTTACCTACATATTAGCCACCCCTCTGGTAGGCCCAAGGGCAGGGTGCATTGTAGGCATAAGGTAGGACATGCCCTGATGTGTGTGGCATGTCTTAGTAGTGAATTACAGCCCTTGTCGTTCTTCACTATTGAAGGCTACCTGCTCTCCATAGGCCAGAATGGGCTGCCGGGATCACGCCGACGCTGTGACCCCAGTGGACTCAGAGAGCATGGTAGAAGTGTCAAGTTTAGTATGCCTGAACTCAGGATGATCAAATACTTCTTGTAGTCAAGTTTATTTTAATATCCTGGGTTTGTAAATACTACTTTTAGAAAGTTAGTATTTACTGACCTGACCATCTCAGTCCGCCTCTGCTGTGTGTATGTGTTCTGCCTGACAACAGTAAGGAGCAGGGTTGGGGAATCCCCAGAGACAGGTTGGCTGCCAGGTGGTGGGTAGAGAGATTACACCTGGATGGGTGGGAGGAGTACACCTTGACTCTTGAATAGACCTGTGCTCTGCCACCACAAAGCCGGAGCCACCCCCTGTGGGGCGGCTGATGTCTCTGCCCTGCTGCTGAAAGGAAAGAGCAGAGTCACCATAACAAAGTGCTCCAGAACTGGACTGAGCCAGGCCTAGGCCCCCTGGCGCTAAAGAACAAAAGAATCATGGTATAAAAGTAGGAGCCTGGCTCCTAAGAAATCAGAATCCTGTTTACCACAAAGGACCTCTGCCCGACTAGAAGGAGAAGAAGACGCCGGAGGAGCTGGCCTGCTGCTTGCCTTGCTGAGAGAGGAGAGGAAGAGACTTACTGAAAAGACTTTGCTACTTTGTGCTTGAACATTCTCCAAGGGCTTGATCTGAGCTTGCCCCCTGAACTGAACCCCAGGAACAGTGGGTTCTCTGTGCTTCTTGCTCGTCCTCCAATTCGAGCCGTGTGTGCATCCCGCTGGAAAAGAGACTGCGCCCCTCATCGCCCCTCCTAGGGCCGTGACACTCAGAAGCTCGCCTGCCTCCAACCCGTGAGAGCCCCGCTCCGTCCCGAGCCGCTCTCTGTCCCCGGGCCAGGCCGCCTGCATCCCTGTCACCGCCTGCTACTGGAGCGCGCTGACCGCGCTATCACCCCTCCTGCCGGAAGCCGTCCGACGACTGTGATCTACGCCGGGTCACCCAGCTGCACTGACTGTGCCCTGTGGCCCCGCTTCGCTATCCTCGGACATCTCAGGCCGCGCCGCCCCCGCTGTGGAGACCCTCCTGCACCGCCGTGCTAAAGGGTCGTGGGCCGCGCCTGCCTACTTGCCCACACCTGCTGATTGAGGACCCAAGAACACTTCCCAAGCTGAGAGTCGCACCGACCTGTGCCGACTCTCCACATCACGAAAGAAGTTCCAGTATCGGGCTCGGGGCCCGCAACGCCTTATTTCCCCGTTCCCAGGAGTCGATCCCTGTGAGTACTGGAACTGCAAGTAAAGAGACTACAAAGTATCCATTTGAAACAACGAACCAAGAACATTTGCCTGCTGTATAACCTGGTGGCCTAGCGAAAACGTTATTGGTCTTGTGATAAGTCTGTTGGGATATATATACCTTATTTTTACATAAAGAATCGTATTTTTATATATATCCAAGTCTGGTGTCCGTTTCTGGGGGGATTGATGTATTTACTGTGTGTATGATTGTAAGTGCTTAACCAACAACGCCTGAGGAATCGCCTTGGCTGCTCACGCCACGCACCTAGAGGGTGAGCAAGGGTCATTCGCGAGGGGTTATCCTACGCCCTGACGTGGAGGAGAGGGTTCCTGCTTGACACAAGGGCAACCTTGCGCCAACCAGAGATCCCCGACTCTAACATTGGTGGCAGCGGTTGGGATTTCGGATTTGCACTTGTAATTTGCATACAGTGAATTATTAATCACCAGATAGTGAGAGCAGACCAAATAACGCAGCCACAGGTTTTTAATTGTTGAACTTTGTTGAGACATCTGCCATTACTGCAACCATGCCTGGCTCGCTCTCTGCTGGAAGAGCGCTTTCCGTGATTTCTGGAATCGATGAGGTGGATTGGGAGAGACTGGAAGGCTACACGATGGAGCAATTGAAAGGCTACAGTGTACAATTCAGAGTCCCCCATGCTGGATGCAAGAGGAAGACCCAGTACACCAAGGCGTTGAGAGCCTGGAAGGAGTCACGAGACCTACGGAATGCGGGGGACATCGTTCCACCCGACAACCTTGAGGAGCCCAGCAGAGTCCGGTCGCCAGAGGAGCTGGCAGACAGGGCAGCAGACAGGGCGCATGCAATGGAGATGGCAAAGTTGGCAGGACAAATGGAAATGGAAAAGCAGAAGTTGGCCCTGGAGGCACAACAACGCCAAATGGATCATGATATCAGATTGAAGGAGTTGGAGCTGAAGGCGAAAAGTTTGGACACCGCTCCTTCTGGTGGCAGCACTCCACCAGCGCAGGTAGAGTCCAAGGTGTACATCCCCAAAGATGTAGTAAAGGAGTATTTCAGAAAGGATGACATAGGGCAGTGGTTTAGGGCCTACGAGGTAGCCATGTCCTCACACCGGGTCCCTGAGAAAGACTGGGGAGCGGGGTTGTGGGGAAGGTTCCTTGCTGAAGGGCGTGACACACTGTTAGATTTACCCTTAGATCTCCAAACCTCATACCCCCATATGAAGGAAGCTTTAATGACCAGGTATGGGTTAACTCCGGAGCTATATCGACAGAGGTTCAGGGAGACCAAGAAGATCCCTGAGAGTACGTATGTGGAATATGTGACCTTTTTCTGCAGAGCGCTGGATGGTTGGGTGAAGGGTAGCAAAGTGAATGATTATCAAGGGCTGCTTGATTTAATTGCATGGGAGCACTTGTCCAGTCAATGTTTTCCTGAGCTACGCCAGCACCTGATAGATAGCAAGCTGTCCAACCCGAGGAAGCTTGCTGAGGAGGCGGACCGCTGGCTCAGCACCAGGGTCCACAAGGGTCAAGTGGGAGACTCCGCCAAAGGTGGGCAGGGTCCCCAGCAGAAGAGTGGGGGGGACAAGGGTAAACAGAAGGGGTTCCAAAAAGGCCCCCAAAGTAATTCCCAAGGGAACCAGCAGAAGGGTTCTCAGCCTCCCCCACCCCCGCAGCAGAACGGGGCCCCGACAGGTAGACCTGTTCCAAAGGGGCCCTTCAATTGTTATAAGTGTGGTGATCCGGGTCACATTGCCTCTGATCCTAAGTGTCGCCTGTTTGGTAAGACCGCACCCACTGGTGCTCCACCCCGGCAAGTAGCTAGTGTTAACTTTGGGGAGGAAGTAGCAGTCCAGGAGGGTGGGGGTCCCGGGCAGATGACCCTAGTCTCGCTAGGAGACAGTGAGATGGTCCCTGTAACCTACCTACCCTCTAACACTAAGAAATATGGGCAGGTGGTGACCATCAATGGAAAGAAGGTTGAGGCTCTTAGAGATACAGGAGCCAGCGTGACCTCGGTGAGGCAACACCTGGTGTCTCAAGAGCAAATTGTACCCAATGCCTACTGTAGGGTTGTCAATGCTGACAACGTAGAGAGTCGTTGTCCAATGGCTCAAGTTCCCTTTGAGTGGGGGGAGGTCTCTGGTACTCTACAAGTCGCTGTGAGAACTGACATGCCTGTCGACTGTCTGCTAGGAAACGACCTGGAGAGCTCCCCTTGGGAAAAGGTGGAGAAGACCACGCATCTGAGGATGGTGGGTCTACCCGACTGGGCGTGCGTGACCACCCGGTCCATGGCAGCCAGTAGGGGTGTTGAGAGGGTCCTGGAGCCTGAGGGAGAGGTCCAGGAACCGGCCTTAGGGAGAAGGCGCAGGAGGCGCGGGAAACCGTCCCCCGAAGTTCCCACGGCCCAGGAGGAAGTAGACCCTGAGGGGGATACTCTGGAGCCTACCGGGGAACAGATTGCCGAGCTGGGAGATCTGCCTGAGGTGACCCATTGGCAGCAAGAAGGAGGTCCCTCCAGGGAGGAATTCTGCAGGGAGCAGAAAGAATGCCCTTCTCTCGTAGGTATGCGGCAACAGGCTGCAGACCAGGCCAATGGTGTTCAGGCCAAAACACACTACGTGTACTGGGAGAGTGACCTCCTGTATTCCGAGCCTAAGGCTGCTGAACCTGGGTCAGCCCGTGTGCTGGTGGTACCCCAGAAGTTCAGAACCTTCCTACTGGGGCTGGCTCATGATGTGCCGTTAGCAGGACATTTGGGGATGGACAAGACCTATGACAGGCTTGTCACCCACTTTTACTGGCCCCAAATGCATAAGAATTCCGATTCCTACTGCAGAACCTGTCAGACTTGCCAGGCAAGTGGTAAGAGCGGAGGGAAGCACAAGGCTCCTCTGCAACCTTTCCCTGTGGTCGGTACGCCATTCCAACGAGTGGGTATTGATATTGTGGGGCCTCTGGATCCCAAGACAGCCCTGGGCAACAGGTTCATCCTGGTCTTGGTGGACCATGCCACCCGGTACCCTGAAGCCATCCCTCTGAGGACAGTGACGGCCCCCGTGGTGGGACGGGCACTGATGGGAATTTTCTCCCGAGTGGGATTCCCTCTAGAGGTGGTGAGCGACAGGGGGACCAATTTCATATCCACATATATGAAATCCCTGTGGAAGGAGTGTGGGGTAACTTACAAGTTCACCACTCCTTACCATCCCCAAGGAAATGGGTTGGTTGAGAGATTCAACCGAACCCTCAAAGGCATGATCATGGGCCTGGACGGTCCAATGAGGCGTAAGTGGGACGTCCTCTTGCCATGCCTGCTCTTCGCTTACCGAGAGGTGCCACAGAAGTCTCTAGGATTCAGCCCCTTTGAACTTCTGTATGGTCACCCGGTGAGAGGACCTCTGAGTTTGGTAAAGGAAGGCTGGGAGCAATCTCCCAGGAAACCTCCCCAGAATGTATATAGTTACATGCTGGCCTTCCGAAACCAGACTCGGCGTTTCAGGCAACTTGCTGAGGCAAATCTGGAAGCCAGCCAGGAGGAGATGAAGCGGTGGTACGACCGGAATGCCACTCTGGTAGAGCTTCAACCTGGACAAAAGGTGTGGGTCTTGGCCCCAGTGGAGCCGTGTGCACTTCAGGATAAGTGGACCGGTCCATTTGAGGTTGTGGAGCGCAAAAGTCCTATCACCTACTTGGTGGACATGCAGACTCCCAGGAACCCTTTGAGGGTCCTACATGTTAACCGCCTTAAGCCCCACTTAGAGAGGACCGAAGTGGGCATGCTGCTGGCCACTGATGATGGAATGGAAGAGGAGACCGAGCCTCTTCCTGACCTCTTAGTGGCCTCTGAGAAAGATGGGTCAGTGGATGGAGTTAACCTCTCACCCACCCTGACGCCCGAACAACAGGAAGATTGCCGCCACTTGCTGGGACAATTTTCCGACCGATTCTCCCTGGTTCCTGGTGTCACAGATTGGTGCGTCCATGATGTGGACACCGGAGACAGCTTACCTGTGAAGCACAAGGCTTACAGGGTAACTGACAGGGTCAGAGCTTGCATTAAGGAGGAGGTCTCCAAAATGCTTGCGCTAGGGGTGATTGAGTCCTCCAGCAGTCCTTGGTCCAGCCCCGTGGTCTTGGTCCCCAAAGCTGCTGCGCCGGGAGCCACACCTGAACTCCGGTTCTGTGTGGACTACAGAGGACTCAATTCAGTCACGAAGACTGACGCGCACCCCATCCCCAGAGCTGATGAGCTCATTGATCGGCTGGGGGCTGCCCGGTTCCTCAGTACGTTTGATCTAACGTCTGGGTACTGGCAGATCGCCTTGACCGATGGGGCCAAAGAGAGGTCAGCATTCTCTACACCAGATGGGCACTTCCAGTTCCGAGTCATGCCATTTGGGATGAAGAATGCCCCTGCCACCTTTCAGAGGTTGGTCAACCAGGTACTGGTTGGGCTGGATGCGTTCAGTGCCGCCTACCTGGATGACATCGCAGTGTTCAGTGCCACCTGGCCTGAACACCTGCGCCACCTCTGGGAAGTGTTGATGGCGCTGCGCCGAGCAGGCCTCACGATCAAGGCAAGCAAGTGCCAGATCGGGCAGGGTTCCGTGGTGTACTTGGGACACCAAGTGGGGAGTGGCAAGGTGGCACCCTTGCAACCCAAAATTGAGACCATCCTGGCTTGGGAACCCCCCAAGACGCAGACCGCAGTGAGGGCCTTCCTGGGGCTCACTGGGTACTACAGGAGGTTTGTCAAGGGCTATGGAACGATCGTTGCCCCCTTGACAGAGCTGACTTCGAAGAAGCAGCCCAGGAACGTGATTTGGACTGACACCTGTCAGAAAGCTTTCGACACCCTGAAGACTGCCATGTGCACGGCGCCCGTGCTCTTGGCCCCTGACTTCTCCAAGGAATTCCTAGTCCAGACAGACGCTTCAGAGCATGGTGTGGGGGCTGTTCTTTCACAGATGACTGAGGAGGGCTGGGACCAACCCGTAGCCTTCATCAGTAGGAGGTTACTTCCACGGGAAAGTAGGTGGAGTGCAATTGAGCGAGAAGCGTTTGCTGTGGTCTGGGCGCTGAAGAAGCTAAGACCCTACTTGTTTGGGTCTCACTTCCGGGTTCAGACGGACCACAGGCCCCTCAGATGGTTGATGCAAATGAGGGGTGAAAACCCGAAGCTGTTGAGGTGGTCCATCTCCCTACAGGGTATGGACTTTACGGTGGAACACCGCCCTGGTACAGATCACGCCAACGCTGACGGTCTGTCCAGGTATTTCCGCCTTAGTGACGAGGAACCCCCTGGGCAAGGGTAGTTCTCCCCACATTTCAGCTGGAGGGGACACGTGTTAGACCTGGCACCTTGGCGTGAGTTCCCTTCCACTTTTTTGATGGTGTGCCTCGACTGTTTTGCTGGTGTTGTCCGCTCAGGGCACTGCGCCACGGCTAATCCGTGCCGCAGTGCAAGTGCTCCCTAAGTAAAGTGTACCGGTAATTGATGTTCCTGATTGGTTTATTGGATTCACTGTCAGTCCCCAGTAAAGTGCACCAGGGGTGCCAGGGCTTGTGAATGCCAATGCTGCTGGTGGGCTTGCAGCGCTGGTTGCGCCACCCACGGAAGCGGCCTTGTAAAGTATGTCTAGGGTCTGCCACCGCAGACCCTGTGCGCGGTCCGGGACCGTCGCGCTGACTGCGCAAGTGCCCCCACTTGCCAGTCCCTAAACCTTCCCTTACCTACATATTAGCCACCCCTCTGGTAGGCCCAAGGGCAGGGTGCATTGTAGGCATAAGGTAGGACATGCCCTGATGTGTGTGGCATGTCTTAGTAGTGAATTACAGCCCTTGTCGTTCTTCACTATTGAAGGCTACCTGCTCTCCATAGGCCAGAATGGGCTGCCGGGATCACGCCGACGCTGTGACCCCAGTGGACTCAGAGAGCATGGTAGAAGTGTCAAGTTTAGTATGCCTGAACTCAGGATGATCAAATACTTCTTGTAGTCAAGTTTATTTTAATATCCTGGGTTTGTAAATACTACTTTTAGAAAGTTAGTATTTACTGACCTGACCATCTCAGTCCGCCTCTGCTGTGTGTATGTGTTCTGCCTGACAACAGTAAGGAGCAGGGTTGGGGAATCCCCAGAGACAGGTTGGCTGCCAGGTGGTGGGTAGAGAGATTACACCTGGATGGGTGGGAGGAGTACACCTTGACTCTTGAATAGACCTGTGCTCTGCCACCACAAAGCCGGAGCCACCCCCTGTGGGGCGGCTGATGTCTCTGCCCTGCTGCTGAAAGGAAAGAGCAGAGTCACCATAACAAAGTGCTCCAGAACTGGACTGAGCCAGGCCTAGGCCCCCTGGCGCTAAAGAACAAAAGAATCATGGTATAAAAGTAGGAGCCTGGCTCCTAAGAAATCAGAATCCTGTTTACCACAAAGGACCTCTGCCCGACTAGAAGGAGAAGAAGACGCCGGAGGAGCTGGCCTGCTGCTTGCCTTGCTGAGAGAGGAGAGGAAGAGACTTACTGAAAAGACTTTGCTACTTTGTGCTTGAACATTCTCCAAGGGCTTGATCTGAGCTTGCCCCCTGAACTGAACCCCAGGAACAGTGGGTTCTCTGTGCTTCTTGCTCGTCCTCCAATTCGAGCCGTGTGTGCATCCCGCTGGAAAAGAGACTGCGCCCCTCATCGCCCCTCCTAGGGCCGTGACACTCAGAAGCTCGCCTGCCTCCAACCCGTGAGAGCCCCGCTCCGTCCCGAGCCGCTCTCTGTCCCCGGGCCAGGCCGCCTGCATCCCTGTCACCGCCTGCTACTGGAGCGCGCTGACCGCGCTATCACCCCTCCTGCCGGAAGCCGTCCGACGACTGTGATCTACGCCGGGTCACCCAGCTGCACTGACTGTGCCCTGTGGCCCCGCTTCGCTATCCTCGGACATCTCAGGCCGCGCCGCCCCCGCTGTGGAGACCCTCCTGCACCGCCGTGCTAAAGGGTCGTGGGCCGCGCCTGCCTACTTGCCCACACCTGCTGATTGAGGACCCAAGAACACTTCCCAAGCTGAGAGTCGCACCGACCTGTGCCGACTCTCCACATCACGAAAGAAGTTCCAGTATCGGGCTCGGGGCCCGCAACGCCTTATTTCCCCGTTCCCAGGAGTCGATCCCTGTGAGTACTGGAACTGCAAGTAAAGAGACTACAAAGTATCCATTTGAAACAACGAACCAAGAACATTTGCCTGCTGTATAACCTGGTGGCCTAGCGAAAACGTTATTGGTCTTGTGATAAGTCTGTTGGGATATATATACCTTATTTTTACATAAAGAATCGTATTTTTATATATATCCAAGTCTGGTGTCCGTTTCTGGGGGGATTGATGTATTTACTGTGTGTATGATTGTAAGTGCTTAACCAACAACGCCTGAGGAATCGCCTTGGCTGCTCACGCCACGCACCTAGAGGGTGAGCAAGGGTCATTCGCGAGGGGTTATCCTACGCCCTGACGTGGAGGAGAGGGTTCCTGCTTGACACAAGGGCAACCTTGCGCCAACCAGAGATCCCCGACTCTAACAAGTAGGTAGTAACAGAATGAGAAGATTCAAAGTGGGATTCTACGCGAACCTGCGTATACCCAGGCTTCAGACCCAAAAAACGATGTTGACAGGAATCTGAACTTGTCTGCCAAGTCAACCATCCTTCAGAGTGGAACTTGGAAATATTGAAGGACGTATTAGTAATGTATGACTGCAACGCATCAAGGGACAGATCTGTATGATTATCCCAATTTGGATAAGCAGCCAGATCTGCAATAGAGGGGGAATTCAGTTTTTTAGAAGTAGCCAATCCAAAACAGGTGGTCTGAAAAATAGTCGAATTCAAAAATAACATGTGGTTCGGGATGAGGCAGGCACGATGCAAAACTTCTGTTCCTTGTACCTGCCATGGTTTAGAACCCCAAACAGATTTAAGGTCAATAGTATCTTTCTATAGATCATAACCCCTGACCGCTAAATCATCCATAAAGGATTTGGAAGACAATAATTTAGTGTGTGTCAGCCTAACCTTCGAGGCAGACTCCGCTGCCATTTTAAAATAAAAGGCGGCAGGTTTTGACACACTGAAATCAGTAAAATAGGCAAATTTGTTCACCAATGTGCTTGAGCTGCCTAACATTGGCGTTGGACAATGTTCCCATTGTGTATAATTTACAAAATCACGAAACGTATTCGCTTTATGTAGGAAAGGATTGCCATAATGTTGATAGCAAAACAATTCTCCGTAATTATCAGTGTCTAAATATAGATCTTCAGCATCAAAAGCGACATAATATTTCAAATCAGAAAACAGTGCTTCTATGGCCTGAACGTCCCAATCATCAGAGCGGATGTTTTGTTTACCCACATCACCCATAGAAACACGAAACACATTCGGAACATTAATAACCTCAGTGGGTCCATGAATTTGAAATTTAACAGTATCCCACGCAATCCCATCTAACACAGGCCAGGCAGTAATATTCACAAAATTCTGGTCTCTCTTCATGAATTGTGAGGAGGAGTGGGGGGCCAAAGTTCCATCAATTAGTCTAATTGTAGATCTTTCTTTTAGATAGTGTCCGTTCACTAGAAAAAATACCACCACAAATACGATCGACATAAACAAAAAAATACATATGAACATTATTCAAATGTAAGTCCAAGGGGGAATCAAAAAATGTCTTTTAAACCAAACTGCAAAAATAGAAACTTTTGATGGGGCCCTTGAAGTCATGGAGTTAGTATCAAAGGAGAAACGTGACTGGGTAACTGCGGTTGATTGTAAAACAGGTAATGTTACATCGGCAGGATAAGCATACTCAGTATTTTCAGGTAGACCACCATCCGGTGGTAGCAACAAAGGATCAGTAACTGTATGCATCTCGATGGCAACATCAGGCATGGTGGTAGGAGCCGGAGCCAAAACAGAATTTCTCAGCATTGCAGGGCAAGAGACCGCTGGAGTCATACTAAGAAGAATCGGCCACTCGCTGTAGTTTGACATTGTCAATGGAGATGTACCTGTTATCCTTGCGACCAGGAAGTGGAGGTAAAATGACTGTTCTTGTACCCTGCACACCAAGCACTGGAACCGGGGCACGATAAGAGGGGCCGAACTCCTTCTTGTTCTCCACCTTCTCACGGACCAGGTCACCAACTCGAGCTGCCAGCCGACTACCGGAATCTGAAGCGCAGCATCAGATGTGGAGGGCAAGTGTTCCTTCGCGAGACTATCTCTAGTCTCTTGTAGACTCTGTAACACAGCACAGTGATCATCTACGTCAAAGGGTGCGGCAGACGCCGCCATGTCTAGACCACCAAGGTTCGGGACAAACATTTTTATGCCAAAGAGCATCATGTATGGGGTCCGCCCACCCAGAGACCTTCTAGGGAGATTATTAAGTGCACGTTGGACGTTATACAAATGGGCTAACCAGTTGCGGCCGGTGCCTAAAACCCTAGCTGTCAAGGATTGCTTTAAGTCACGGTTCATCCGCTCCACTACACTATTACCCTCAGGTCGGTATGGAGACGAAAATTTTACTTGGACCCCCAAATTTTTCATGGCTTCTTTGTACACCTTAGAGTCGAACGCAGGGCCCTGATCAGAATGCAAGGTACCACACGCAAAACTTCCCACAAAGACACGCAAATCCCTGATGACAGTACGGGCATCAGCACTCCTTTGTGGCCATACCCACAGAAAACGTGTGCACAAATCCACTGCAACTAAGATATACTTGTAAGCAGTATCAGAGGAGAATGGAGCGCAGGGATCCAGATAAACACACCCAAGTGGTTTATTGGATATGTACAACTGAGTTTGTGGTGGACACGCAACAGTTGAAGGTTTAATCTGCTGGCAAATGTCACAATCAAGAACATAAGTGTGAGCCTGTTTATATAACCCGCGCCACCAGTAACGTTGTTGTAACAGAGAAACAGTTGCTGCAATGCCGGCATGGGCAGACGCCATACCCTCGTGAGTCGCTGATATCAAAGATGGTCTGCAGTCCGTGTTGGGAATCAACCTGTCACCAACGTCATTAATTCTCACTAATGGGACTTTATCAGGACTTAAGTGATAATGGTAGCGAGAAGGGATACCTCTCGGGTAATTACTTCCCTTCTCTGTAGCAGCAATAGCTGCCAAGATGTTATCATCGATCTTACTTTTGGATCTTGTAACTGCTGCTACTAAATATGTCGCCACTGCTGTTTTCGCTGCTTCATTAGCTAAGCTGTTACCAACAGCGTGGACACCAACTCGCTGGTGCCCAAGAGTGTGAATTACATTCACGAGAGGCAGATGTTCTTTAAGTTCTGCCACTCGAACCCAAAGCATTTTATGCTTAATTGTACTACCTTTGGAATCACGATATTCATTTTGAGACCAAAAGAATAGATTGTCGTTGAAGGACTGAACACACTAAAACGAGTCACTCACTATAAGAGTAGTGACTCGAGGGTCAGAAAACTCCAGTGCAAGCATCAGAGCACGGAGCTCCGCTAACTGTGCGGTACAATCACCCAATGACTGCGTATGCACGACATCAGATTGGAATTTACCATTTACGAAAGTACCTGCAACAATTACGCAAGCTGCCGAATAGGCGTGCTTTGATTCCGTCGCCGGTTGCGCCGAACCGTCAGTATAAATGACACAATGGTAATCTTCGAGCGGGCACAAAGACAGAGGAGCCGGATGAATGAATTCATATTGCAAGTACTCCTGCGTCTGTAATGAGGCATCAAAGATATAAGGGACATCTGGCGATGTCAGAGAAGTGGCCCATTGTATCCAACGTGGATGCAAAGCTTTTGAATTAGGTACACTGGCTTTCGTCACTGCCACTAGGGCAGGATACGGTGTGACCACCAACATGCGCTTTCCTTGCGACAGCGCTCGTTCTTTAAGAATCGCCATCTGCACAGCAGTCAAAACTTTTTCGACAGAGGAGAAGCGCAGTTCAGCCGAAGTGTACAGGTGTGATTTGTATGCAATGGGGACGGTGTCGCACTCATTGAACGGTAAGTATGTGAAACCCACTGCGCCTGGCACAATTCTTATTACCAGGTTTGTGTGGTTATCACGTGTTAGTAAGTATTTTGAAGCAAGCAGATCAGCCTGCAAAGATTGCAAAATAGCTGAATGCTCTGGCAGCCAGCTCGATTTGGAAAAAGTAGGTTGTACCAAGGCATATAGCGGCTTGATACGCTGGGCATAATCGGGAATGTACGTACGACCGAAATTCAGAAATCCCAGCAAAGACTGTATTTTTTTCAATGTTGTAGGAGCACGCAGGCAAGCGCACTTCTCCAGAAAGTGAGGAGCTAATCCTCGACCCTCATTGTTGAGCTCGTAGCCCAAAAACAACACTGTATACTCCGCAATGTGAGACTTCGCAAAGTTGAATTTGTAACCGAAGTCTGCAAACATAACAATAATGCGATCAACGCGACACAGAGGCGGCCACAACTCGTCGTCCGTGAGATAGATATCATCAACATACGAGTACGCATCTGGGTCAATGCTTTCTAACAGAGAGACAACACGTGCGGCAAAGACACCAGGGCTGTTCTTATAGCCCAGGGCCAATCTTCTGAATTGTTTTTGCTTGCCGCCAGAAGTAAACGCTGTCCACTGACTACTAATAGAGGACAGGTTATGGCTGTAAAAGCCATTGGATATGTCAAGTGTGGTTTTAAACCTTTTACGCACAAGACTATCAACGAGGGCAGAACTGTGGGTATTCTGTACCGCGCACGTCCGGCAATGAGAGTTTATATGCCGGTAATCCAAAACTAGGCGGTACGACCCATCAGGTTTCGTTACAGTGAATAAAGGATTATTCATTGGTGACACACATGTTACAATAACTCCCTGATATTCCAATTGCTCAAGGATGTCCGCCACGTGAGATCTAGCTTCGCAACGCATGGGATATTGGGGTTGTGGTTGAGGCATAGACCGCAAGGGAATTTCATGGCTGGGGGACAATTTATCCCAGCCCACTTGAGTACGATACAAAGCCGGTGCAAGCACCTGAGCCCACTCTTCGGCAAACCTCTCAGCATGCTCCTTCGGCACTGAATGCGCAAAGGACGGGAGGATTACCTCCTCCCCTCTAGGAGTATCTAAAATGAAAGTCGGGGCCAGTCTGCCTCTGCCAAGAGAATATCATAGGAAGAGGTCAGATTATCCCAAAAAATCCCTTGTATTGTGCGTTGTATGTCACCTTTAATTTAGAGGACTATGTCATATAGTCTGTCAGGAGGAGCCACTCTAGTGTCCGCAGTTTCTACAGTAATGAACGTGTCAGTTGCTGTCGCCTCCAGAAATGGACGTAGTGCTTGCTGCACTACTGTAACCTCTGCTGCGCTGTCAAGCAGCGTTAGCGCCCATGTCAGGTTCCGAAGCTGCATCCGCACTATCTGTGGCATACCTCGCTGTTAGAGCAGCAACCTTCTTCTTCTGAAACGGGGGACGTTGACGTGCAAACTCGTCTTGCTTGCCTTTACCGTCAGCCTGACGGGGTTGCTCACATCCTTGTTGGGCACCCCGACCTTTGCCACGTTCTCCGCCACCGGACTGTGAGGCCGATGTTTCCTGTGAAGAACGAGGAGACCGTTGTTCAGTAACCTGAAATCTATCAGGTGACCTAATACTGGTGCGATAGCGCAAATCGTATGTGCGTTCACTAGTCGGCTGTACGGGAGACGCAGGACGATACCCCTGTTTCTGTTGCTGCTTTCCCTGTTTCTTTGTCCGCCAATTGTGCTTTGGAAAAGTTGGACGATCGTCTTTAACGGACGAGCTCACTTTAGTTTGTTGTATCAAGTCAGGAATGACTATAGTTGGTTTAACCCCTAAACTACTGCGGCCAATCGTTCTATAAGCCTCCGCAATAATTTTAGGTAACTCTTTGGGCTTATCGAGTTCATCGACGCGGGCTAAGCCATTAGCCACTTGGAATTGTATCGCATCTCCCTTGAGATTACCAAGGACGAGAGAGGCAACTACGTCGAATACTCCGACAAGTCGCATTCCTAACTCTACAGCCGCCTCCGGACCGTGGTTATCTTGAACACGTTTAATAACGAAGGGAAGCACAGCCATAGACGAAGTGCCGAAGCACTTCAAGTAGACCGCGGCAAAAACCTTACCCCAGTTTTCACAATCTGACACTTCTGGGACTAAGTCTTTCGGCAAACTAATGGTGAGGATTCTGTGTTTCTCCACAGAGGTAGAGTGTGGAAACACTGCTTCCAGTTGGTCAAATTTCTTGGCAAGCCAATAAGGCAAATTGTCCTTATTCTGGGGGCACTTGCCCATCACCGAATTAACTATGACAGGGCTAATAACAACCGCAGGGTGACCAGCTGGCAGTCCCGCAACAGCAGGTGCCCCCACCTGCACATTGCGCGAAACGTATTGTACCATAGCCCTATATACTGTAATGAGGGCTGTATGGAGTGTACGCAATTCATCCACCGCAATAGTCAAATAGCGGGGGTGAGGCGTAAATCCGGCCATGTGGCCCCTGGAATTGACAAAGGGCAGAGTCTAGCCAGTGCAACCGCATGGGGAAGGGCGCCATTAAACCAAATGCTGTGCTGCCAGGCTGAAAGGGGAACCTCCAGCGTCCTATATGGCGTATAATTTGCTGGGACCCGTGTGTGAGTATACGAGTGAAACGTCTTATCATCCGCATTCACTGCCGGCAGCGTCACCCAAGAGTAAAACAACTCATAAGGGTGGGACGCGTCCGCACTCACCACAAAAATTACGGACATCCCATCGTCCGGTACCCCATACTGCGTCAAATGACGCCGTAAAGGCGTACGACTATGTGCTGCGATTTCGACCGCCATAAGGACACAGAGAAGAACAACAATGGATTTTACAGTAGTACTAGGGTTCAAAAATATAAAACACCTTTTTAATTAACAAGCTTGTGTGAACCTATTAGGTTACTAACAGGTAGGTGAAATCCGTCACTCCCGTTATCCGGAAACAAGAGTGAGGGTGTTGTGGACTAATATAAGCACTACTAAGGCGTTTCAAATCAAAAGACCAAATGTTAGGTGTGCCATGTTGCAGGGATTCTGCTCATGCACAGAACTATGCGCAGGAAACCAGGACCTCAGTGAATTGTGGTGTACCAAAAACTCACCTCAGTACCCAGAACCCCTATCCGACCAGCGTCAGTGTCCCATTTGTTATCCGTATTCTCTCGGAGGTCCCAATGTATAGACAACCCAGAACAAGCGACTTAGAGTACTCTCAGGAATGGTGGGAATCAGAAATACCTGTTCGTTATTATTCTCATATCAGTCCACAACAAGAGTAATCAGAGACACGGTAAAGTTTAAAAGGTTTATTTTATAAACTACGTATCCTAAGATGCAGTACTTTGGCTAACATAAGCAGACAAATGATTATAATAAAAACCATCAGCATTGTTACAATACCATAGAAAATGAAGGGAGAAATCATATTACAAATGACAGTGGAATACAACCACCTTTCCTTAGCTAGTAGGCCAGTATTGTTTTGCACACAATGTTTAGACCAAGGTCGCAGTGCACGTCTAGGGATGTGAACAACAGACAGTTCTCATGTGAAGAAAAGGCAAGCAAGCAGTTTTCAAATAATAACATGTCTCTGCAGTGTCGTGTGCAAAAGCAGCAAAAGTGGCAAGATGGCTTTCTAACATCTAACGCGCTTATGCTAACATAGCAATGTATGCATCTAAATTGCTGCCTTCACTACACTACTGTAGTTGGTATAGAGGGTAGGCCCTTAATCAATGACCCAGTGTTGATCCTTCAACGGTCACCCCAGGAGAATGATTACCCCCTTCACTCCCCAAAGAGGAAAATAATATCTAACCTTCTCCTAGCAGCAAAGCAGACCATACTGAGCTTCTGGAGGAACGATTTAGTTCCTAACAATAAAATGTGCCTGCAGAAAATTTGGCAGCTCCTACCATTACAAAAGATGCATATGACCAGCAAAATGATTCTGACTAGTTAACCACAATGTGGGACTCTATTCTGGTGACCTTAACCAAGATAATAGAGACCTGACGTGACCTGGGGATATTGCCTCAGAGCAGAGCACAGGCTGTAGAAGATCGATGAACGAACCTCAGTGGCCCTTTTCGCTGCTTCATACTATATGATAAGCAAGGTGGTGTGGGGGTGGGGGGTGGATGGGTGGAAGTTGGAAGGGGTTTTGAATTAGTTCTTTGGTAGAGATATCTTAGAGTTAAATAGGTGGGTATGCCCACTTCTTGTTGTATATCAAAACAATAAAAAGCAGTTGAAATTAAAACTTCACTACAGGCTGCAGGTGGGGGTCTAAGAAATTTTTAAATGCTCCTTTACTGAGGGACACAATGAGTGCTGCAGGCGAGGAGAGGTAGTAACATTTAATTTACAGTCCTGGGTACAGATAGTACTGTATACTAGGGACTTACAAGTAAATTAAATGTGTCAATCAGGTGTATGCCAATTTTACCAGGTTTTAAGGGAGAGAGCACAAGCACTTTGTGCACTTTACCACTTCTAACCAGTGCTAGAGTTCAAATGCCAACAAAAATGAGGTCAGAAGGCAAACATCTGGGGGTGAGCTGACCTAGAGGGCTAGGTCCAACACCCACGCCCTACCATAAACATTGCCAAACCCCTGTTCAACACCCTGGTCACCAATAAGCCTGGCCATTATACCAGCATCCTCATCAGCCTTTTCCAGTTTTCCTTAGGAAAACCATCAACTTGTGTACCAATATTCTCTTTAGCTGCTCTATACACACACACAAACACACACACACACACACAAACACATACACACGTGTACAACACACACACATGAACACACATGCATACCACACATAAACAAAATGTGTGCATTATTTACAACTCTCTGAGAAGATATGCTTTCTCTGTAATTACTTCTGAGGAAGAAACGTCATCTGTATTAGAGCAAGCAGATCCAACTTCATAATAATAGGGTTTGCTCTGGACTATAAAAGCAGAGCAAGCATGAGAGATAGCCCCCGCTCACCAATCCACTTATTAATTGTAGCCCAATTAGCAGCTGGAAGGCACTTAGCTTTGATTGCCACACTTAGCATGCCATCGCGGTAAACATAGATTCACACCTTAGCCAAGTGATGATCTAACCTTCCACATACTCTACTCTCCTTTCTGCAGCTTTATCTTTTCCCTTTTCCAGCTTGTGTAAAATGCAAAGAAAAGCATTCCATATGTTTAGGAAGGAGGTTGGTCACTCAGTTTACACAAATGAACTACATTATGCTAAAACTGTGGATGTAGAAGGAATGCCAGACATCAACATAGATTGGATGCAGATGATGCAGAACAACCTACACAGTGCTGGTCACTCAAAAGGAATGCATAATCAGTTTCAGAAAAAAATGGCTCTTACCTCAGTGAACACAAAGGAAGTCAAAGAGAACTTTTATACACAAGGTGACAGTGGGAATATTTACTTCAGTATGCCCAAGTACCCCACTATGACTCTCCTAGTCCATATTCAATGGGGAAAGGGATTGCCATGTGAAAGCCATGCAATGAATTCAAATCCTTCTTTCAAACTAAGGGCCTCATTTTGAAGGCAGTAGGACGAACGTGCGACAGCCATCGCCTCAGGCAGGTGCCTGACCGACTATATGTCGGCGGTTCTACCTGCCCAATTACAATGCGACCACAGTGCAGGCAGTCGGAAAACTGATCATTTCCATTGCGGCTTGTGCTACAGCCCTAGCAAGAGGCCGCAGCAAAAGCCAGGGCAGAAAAGGGCAATTCTGAAAAATCCATGCACCAAGTGCCAGGCACCATGTAGTACTCGGCACACAGTGCATGGATGTTTGGGGGGGTCATCACATGTGCCCCCGGGCCAATAACAGAGGCTCACTGGAGCCATGCAAGGGGCTCTCAAAGTCCCATTACGTCTGCCTTCACATGGCGGTCAGCCCGCCATGTATAGGTAGAGGGAAGAGGTTCATCGTAATCCCTATGGCAGTGCTTCAGCAGGCACCACCCCGGTTGTAGGGATTACGCTCCGACCGATGACCCAACGGACTCTTTGAGCCTCTCGGAGACGTCGCTCGGTCCCTCCACCCACTGCACTCCAACGGACCACATCATTACGCTGCGGTCAGACGGCAGCCTGAGATGTCCTGTGGGCGGTGATCCGGTCGACATCATAATCGGGCCCTAAATGTGCTTACTGCTTATGAATCTACCTGCCAAGAAATATGTCAGTGTTCTTCTGGGTCCCAACAGGCATTATGCAAGCACAGCTTGATTACGTGTTCTTTTGCCACCCTGATCAGTATCACTGGTGTAAGCATTATGAGTATTTTTACAGCAGAAGTGTGAGAGGTTGAGGTGTGTGTATGATCATATGGGATGTTACTGCTCATCTACAACCTTTACGCAGTAATTTACAAGTCAAATGAACCAACGCTTCACAATGCCTTAACCTGCAACCCAGGGCCACTTTACCCTTCCCCTCTTCCCCTCTTTCCTGTCACAATGCTCCCAACCTAAGCCTATCTAAACAAAAGTACCACGTTGTTGCTATGTACTGAGATTCAGTTAGAAATTACTAATTCACATATTCATACCATACAAACAATGGCACATATATTTATTATGAATTCTCTCAGATATTGTTGATATTAAGAATAATTGAGCAAGAGGTAGATTTAAATTAAAGCCAAATAGCAGAAATCTATGAAAAATGAGTCGAGGGCGCCTAAAATGAGAAATTAATAATTTGATGTCTAATAACAAAGTCAACATTTAAATCCACCCTAAGTCAAAGTAATAGTTTCAATTTAAATATACATTCATATTTATGCAGTTAATAATAGAATGCTTAGTTAGCAACATGGGAATATATTCTCTACTTCTATGAGCGGCTTGTAAAAGAGAATTAGAGCAGCTACTTGGAAGTGGAATATGACTCGGATAATAGGTCAAATTAATTTCTGTACCATAAATCAATCTGTACTTTGCAAAACCTTAAGTATCACAAATTAGATTTCCACATGAAATCTACTATTTCACAACTTTATGAGTCATTTGTATGATCCATTAAGAGTCTACGGGGTATATTTGCAAGGGGATATCACCACCAGAACGTGTTACTTTTAGCGACACTCTGGTGGCGATATCTTCACTTATTGAAAGGGGCATGCAATGGGTGTTGCAGTAGGTGTTCCGCCGTAACACCCATTGTTTTTTGACACTGCCCAATATTTACAAGGCGGAGGCAGCGCCAAAATCTAGGACCAGGGAATACCGAGTTTTAGACTTGCTATGTGAGGAGAAATTATAAATTAACTTGCTTTTTTGCAAATCACCTTTCAAGATTGCTTATGTGCAGGAAGGTGTCCCTTCCTGCACGTAAACAATTGCCCCTGCCACCCTTGCAACAAGGCTAGGCAGCTTTATTAGTGCCAGAAGGGGAAACGCAGGGGTGCACTGTATTTTTGTAAATATGGCGCCTTCCTATGTTTTGAAAATGCCAGAGCGCGGCGTTACCAAATTTGGCATAACACCGTGCTCTGACATTTTGTTGTAAATATATTTATGACTTTACAGAGATGAATGTGTGTGGGAATGTGCTAATTTTAACCCCTTCGCTGCTAGGCCTCTAACCCCCCCCCCCCGTGCTAAGCCTTTTTTTTTGCCTTTTTTTTGGCTATTTGGGGTAGTTCGGCTTAGGCCCCTGTAACTTTTTTTTTTTTTTTTTTTTTTAGGTTTCACACACTTTATAGTTACGAATTAGCATTTAAAAAACCTTGCAAATTCACTTAAAAAACCATAGGTTTCACACATGTTATAGTTAGCTGGACATTTCACTCGTAAAAAACCAATGAAATTCCCCCGTTATAGTTAGTGCAGGCAACTATAACTCACGCGACCGCAACCCTCCGCTGATGACGCCAGACACCACATCACTGATGACATATGTGTCTTTCTGAAAAATAAATATTTGTAATATATGTATAGCTAAAGATTAATGGAAGAAGACATGGGTAAATAGGTGTCTAAATACAGTGATGCAACATCTGACATCATCAGCAGAGGACTGCGGTCGCGTGAGCCACAGTTTTTTTTTTTTTTTTTTTAAAGTTCCAAAACCTTTATTAGCGTCTGACACAGTCATACATTACTCGCCTACAACCTCACGGGCCGGCTCCAGATGACATTTCTCATTACGTTTCATCACCCTGTACACAGCCATGTGGCCGACAACCCGGAGGTCCGGCAGCAAATCCCTGTTGTTCCAACACATCAGTAGTAGTATACAATGTACCATGGACCCTGGGCAAGCTGCGGAGCACCACAGCCGTCTGGCGTATCCCCTAGGTGCGCTACCTGGAAGTCCTAGGTGCAAACGTCCCAGAGCATAACCCCTTAGTGCACTCCACCACCATGACACTCAGTAAGGACAATCACTCAGACCCCAACTAGGTAACCTCACCAGCTCCAAGTCCACCCTCAGCCGATACCTGGCTCTCTCCCTCCACGGAGGCAGTATACGCCGCCAAATACTCCTTAAACGGGTCCCAAATGTCCCTGGCTCTGCTAGTTAATGGTTGCGTCTCAGCGTAGATAGCACTCTGCTCCTGACAGTGTAGAAGATCCCCTATCCATTCCTTGAATTTCGGTGCTCGCCCTCTGCCCCAGCGACATGCAACTCTCCGCTTCGCTAATAATAGAGCAATGTTCCCCAGTTTGCGCGTCGGCTTAGGTATTGATGCCGTGTAGCCCAGCAGCATCACAAGCGGATCTAATTCCACCACATCTCCCAACATGACCTTCAGTGCCGAATGCACCTGCAGCCAGTAATCCGCCACTCTCGGACACAGCCATGCCAAGTGCATGAAGTCAGCCCCTTCCGCCTGACACCTCTCACATCTGTCACTGTCTGATAGACGAAATCTAAGCTTCTTAACTGGCGTATAATACATACGTTGTAAAAACTTGTAATGGATAATACGCATTCTGCTACTGGAGGAGATCTGGGAGGTGAGCTCGCAACAATACGTCCATTGCTTCTCTGTGATATCTCTGCCTAGCTCAAGTCTCCATTGCTGGAGTGCCCTACAATCCATGCTGCCACTGTGTGCCCGAATACTGCTGTATAATTGGGAGACTAAATGCCTACCATCCGAAGACGTGAGCAGTATTTGTAAAGGCCTCACTACTTCTGGTTCCCCCGGGAAACCTGGTAGTATCTTCCGCAGCCCCCGCCGCAGCCGGAGATAGTAAAAAACATCCAACGGGGTAGGCTGATAGCCCCCAAACAATTGTTCTTCCGTCTTGAGCCGTCCATTAGCGAAGAGATCACCCCAGTGCCGTATTTTTATTCTGGCGCACAGCCCCTGAAACCCTCCTTCCTGCAATAATGACAAGTCCGGGTGATAAACCAGTGGCAGCGTCGGAGCATACATGAAACTGAGCGCCAAGCGACGTAGTATACGCTGCCACGCATCCACCGTGCACGGCACCGTAGTGTATGGTGTATCAAAGGCACGACTGGAGCCCTGAAGGACCCCCATCAATGGCAGAGGCCGTGATAGCCAGTCCTCCACCGCCAGCTGCGGTAGGAATGGCGCAGGTGCAAACCAATGGTATGCAAATTGAGCCTGCGCGCTCAGATAATACGCTAGAAAATCGGGAACATCAAACCCTCCAGATTCGCATGGCCGAGTGATAACCGACCATGCCAATCTAGGCTGCTTACCAGCCCAGAACAGCCGCCGTAATTCTGTACGCAATGTTCGAAAGAAGTACGCCCCCGGATAATACGGGATATTCTGGAAAAAATATAAGAAACGGGGTAATACCACCATCTTGATAAGCGAGGCCCTGCCCGCCATGGTGAGCGGAAGAGACACCCAGCGAGTCACATCCTCTGTCAGCCGAGTCATGGCCGTACCATAATTCAGCCTCAACGTCTCCTTTCGATCCTTCGAAATCTGGACCCCTAAATATCTGAGATCCGACTCACACCATTCTAGCGGGTAGTCCAGAGGAAAGCGACCCACTGCAGGCGTCAGGGGAAAAAATTGCGACTTCTTCCAGTTTATTTGAATGCCCGACAGACGCCCAAACACCAAAAATTCTCGGAGTAACGGATTAAGGTTAACCTGTGGATCTACCACATACAACGTTAAGTCGTCAGCATAGAGAGAGACATCAATCTGCCGTTGGTAACATTTGAAAGCACTTTGTTTATGCAATTGCCGGATACGGCATGCCAGAGGCTCAATCGCGATAGCGAAGAGCAATGGGGAGAGCGGGCACCCCTGCCTGGTACCTCTAGTGAGCAGAAACGAATCGGACACTTCACCATTGATGAGCACTCTCGCTTTCGGGTCCGTATAGAGCAATTTGATCCATGCGACGAATATTTTGGGAAAGCCCATCCTGTACAAGATGGCAAACAAGTAATTCCACTCAACCGAATCAAATGCCTTGGTGGCATCAAGAAACACCGCCGCAACAGGCAGTTCCGGCGCTATCGTGTTTATCAAGGAGAAGAGCGTACGCAAGTTACAAGCAGTTGAGCGACCCGGGACAAACCCAGATTGATCTGGGAGTGCAATTTTTGTCATAAGCAGGGAAAGTCTAGTGGCCAGTACCTTCGCCAGTATCTTCGCATCACAATTAATTAGGGAGAGCGGCCTATATGAGTCACACTCTACCGGGTCTTTGCCTGGTTTCAACAGCGAGGTGATCAGTACCTCCCGCATTGTCCCAGGCAGCACACCCACCTCCAGTGACTCCTCATACACCTCCCGTAGCACCGGCGCCATGACATCTATATAGCTTTTATAGAATTCCGCCGGTAGGCCATCAATCCCCGCCGCCTTACCATTACTCAGAGACATAATCGCTTCCCGTATTTCATCAAGTTCAAATGGGGCCCCAAGGAATTCCCGATGGTCATCACTTAACCAACATAACGCCACATCATCCAGAAAGTCCCCAAACACCACCTCCCCACCGCTGCGGGCTTCATATAATTCCTCATAATGCGCAGTAAATTGAGCTAATATGCCCTTCGTATCTTGCTGTAAGGTCCCACCCTGCCCTCTGATCTCTAAAACGTGCGTGGGTCCCCGGGCATGTCTAGTAATTTCCGCTAAGGCGCGCCCTGGTCTTTCTCCTTCACAGTAACGACGGGCCTGCCAATATTTGCCCCTGAATTTGGACTCCCTATCCGCTTCCTGCTCGTACTGAGTAAGCCGTTCTCGGAATTCCTTATGGACCGGACCCATTGGTTCCTGGGCCATCCTGGTTTCCAGCTCCGCTAGTTCAGCCTCTAATTTGGAGAGCGAACCGCGTATTGTTTTCAGGACACCGAAGCTCTTAGAGATGTAGTACCCCCGGACCGTCACCTTAAACGACTCCCAAATGGTCTCAACACTGTCCACTGACCCCTTATTGCGGGGAAAAAACTCCGCTATCTCGTCCCCTAACTCCGCCTGAAACACCGGATCCAATAATGCCGTGGGTTGCATACGCCACCTAGGTGCTGACCCACTGAACCCCGGGATCGCCACCTCCACAAGTACCGGACAGTGATCCGAATACGTCCGTGGTAAGTGAGCCACTCGACCTAGATCAACCGCCAAGCCTGTAGACAGAAAGCAGTAATCCAGCCTGGCCCAAGAGTTAGCGTATGTCGTGAAGTGTGTCCCTTCCCGGACCCCAGGATGCACAAACCTCCAACTGTCGACAAGTCCTCCTTCTGCAACTATACCTTCCATGACGTCCCTCGCTCCCTTATGGTATTGCGGGCTGCCACCCGACCGGTCGAGCCCTGAGGTCATTGTGAGATTGAAATCCCCCCCCCATATGACATGCATGGAACCAATGTTCAGTATTTTGCCCCAGAGCATGGTAAAGAAGGCAGGCGAATCCACATTTGGCCCATAGCAGTTCACAATTGTGACCGTATCCGTACCAAGTCTGCCCCACAACAGGACAAACCTCCCTTCCTTATCCGTAAGATCGCCCAGCGTAACAAACGGCACCGCCTTCTTGATCAGTATCGCCGTACCCCTGGCAGACCCTGAATACGAGGAGAAGCTCCGGACTGCCGCCCATTTGCTTGCAAAGGTGTAAGTGGCCCGGGGACTAAGATGCGTTTCCTGTAGCAATGCAATTTGCACCTTATGTTGTTCCAAATAAGCCACCACCCTCCTACATTTCCTGGCGTCGTTTAACCCCCGGACATTCCAGGAGGCGACAGTGACATGTGACTTACTCATCCTATCCGCCATGCGTCGTCAACCTCCCAATTACCAAAGCAGTCTTCAAGATCCTTCCGCCAATCACACCCCGGGTATGTGCCACCCAATATCAGCACCCCCTCCACCCCATCAGATCGAATATTCAAAAGTGGCCCGTTCCACAGTGTATCGGATTCCAGCCCATGCACTCCCCCATAAACCACCCACCCCCTCCTGGTCCTACGCGCTCTCACCCGTTTTGGAACTCCCAACATACAAACCATTGCAACACCCCTCGCGCCCACCCCCCTCCCACTGAAGCAAACCCCAACCTGCCAGTCCTGTACCCCCCCCTGCCCACCCACAATTGCCCCAAACAGCAAGGCAAGTACGTTCCCCAAACCCCCAACATATACTAGGGTATTTCCCGTTAGGAAACGAGTCTAGGTGGCACCACCAGTTCCTCCCCCAGAAACGCCAGCCCGACCACACAACGTGCAGTCCAGCGCGACGAAACGAGGAGGTGCCCGGCGCTAGTTCTTATGCCACCCGGGTCTTACAACAAGCAAATCCCTGCCTCCTTTAAAAGCAGCCAGTACTGTGTCACACCTTGTGTAATCTGTGGCGGATTCTCCTGCAGTGTGAGCGCCCCACACCCCCAACAACATCCCTCCGTGCTCGCATCCATATGGCCCAACCATCCCCTATCGCATTGTCTCCCAGCCAGCTACCCCAGCATCTGTTCACAGGGTACTCCCCCATCCGCACATGTAGTCCAATATGCCATCTATAGGCACCCCCCTCACGGTTCACCGTCCACCAGCTCCTCACGCACAGGGTCCTCAGCGTTCTCAGCTCCATCCTCCGATCTGCGGGAACGCTTGTACTGTTTGATGAAATCCTCCACCATCTGAGGATTCGTGAAGAACTTCTGCCTCCCCTGATACGTGACCCGCAGGCGCGCCGGGTAAAGCAGTGCATAGTCCAGTTGTAAGTCTCGTAATTTCGCTTTGACTGCAACAATTTTTCGCCGTTCCTCTTGCACCATTGGTGTGAAGTCCGGATACAGCGTGAAGGAGTTGCCCTCGTAGGATAATGTACGCGTACCGCGTGCGGCTCTCAAAGCGGCGTCGCGGTCGCGATAATTGAGCATCCTGGCGATGATCGGCCTGGGCGCCGCTCCCGGCTTAGGTCTGGGGCCCAGGGCCCGATGTGCCCTCTCCACAATAAACTGGGGGGAAAAAATTTCCGAACCGATCGCCGCCACCAGCATCTTCTCCACGTATTCCTCCATTTTGCCCACATTCGTCGATTCAGGAATACCTACGATGCGTACGTTGTTACGCCTACTCCGCGCTTCCAAATCCTCATTCTTAGCAGCAATGAGGCGCAGCAGATTGTCCATTCTGGATAGCTGTGAGGTGTGCCGTGTCACAGTATCTTCAGTATCTGATATACGCTGTTCCGCCCCCGTGATCCGTTCTTCTTGGGCGTCCAATTTTTGTACTACCGCATCCATGCGGGACGACATTCTGTCCACTTTGTCAGCAATCGTCGCAAACCCCTGACGCATTTTGCGCAAGACATCTTGTAAATTGGGCGCCGCATCTGCTGACCCTCCCGCTGTTACCGGCGGTTCACGTGTCTCCTCCACTGCCTTGGGCGGCTTCTTACTAGCCTCAAACGAAAGTTTGGGCTGTTTCGCATCTGTCCTGCCCATGCTGGCCTCCGGACCGTCCTACCTGGCCGCAGCGGCAGACAACCCCCTCGGGCCAGAAGCAGCGTCAACACTCTCTTCGCACTTCCCAGGAGCTGCTATCTCTCTGCGCTCCGCAATCCCAGGCTGACCATATGTTCAAGCGCCTTATGGCAGTCCAGCAGACACCAGCTACACCCTCCTCTTACTCCTATCAATCTTCACGGCCAGCCAGCAGCATACCGGAGACGCCAACCACGTGGGGACTAGGCCTCCGTCCAGTGCTACACCCCCGATCTCCTCTACAGCCCCCGGTGAAGCAGTTCGCACTTCGCAGCTCCTCCTGGGTTCGCGGCTGTACTCACGGAGCATCCAGGTCCCCCAGTCCCAGTGTCCCAGCCCGGTGCCTGCTCACTCCTTCACTCGCATTCTGGTCCGGATATACGCGGTGTCCCGGGGGGGGGGGGGGGGCGCCTCCGCTCCAGTTCGGTCGATATTCCCAAGGCAGAGGGGGCAGGAGGGGGGGGGGGCAGGGGGGCCAACACCTCTCACCCCGATTGAGCCCCGATGTCACTTGGCTCCCCCGCAGCGCCTCGCCTCCAATCCCCACCCGGGGACGCCGAAATCAGCGCTCTTCCAAGCTTCGGAGGGGGGGGGGGGGGGGAGAGCGTCCTTTTCTTCCAACATCATGGGGATTTTACAAGTGCCATGGGTTTGTTGATTCCCCCGGAGGGGGCCCAGAAATTCGCCAAAATACAGAATTTTTTTTTTTTGGGGGTGTGAATGGGAAAAAAGTGCTGCAGATTAAAGTGTCTGTTTTTTATGTGCAAATGGTATCAACAAAGGGTTTGTGGTGCTGAAATCCCCATCTTCCCAGCATTCAGGGACTGACAGACTTTTGTCAGAAAACCAACATTTTTTACACAGTTTTGGTATTTTACTGGGACATAGCCTATTTTTGATATTTTTTGTGCTTTCAACCTCCTTCCAGTTAATGGTAAAAATGGGTATGAAAGCAATAAGGGATCCTGGAAAGCCATAATTTGTGTATATCCTTCAAGGTTTTCTTATAGAAAATAACAGCTAAATATAGGAAAAATTTAAAATGAATTGAAAAAAAGCCATTTGTGCTAACGTTTTAACCTGTAACTTCTTCCGATTATGACAGATATTTGAAAGCAATATACCATTACATTTGCTGGACCCTTCTGATTGTGAGGATACATAGGACTTGTAGGTTCACCAAGAACCCGAGGAACCCAGAGCAAATAACTGAGCAGTGTCTTGCAATGGTTTTTTATTGTGTACCGGGTATATAGCAATTCATTTGGGAAAATAAAAACAGTGAAAAATCGGTATGAAAGACACCTATGTATTTCTGAAATGGGAACCATATATAGATTTTAGAAACAGTAGCTATTTGCACATCTCCGAAATTGTGGGTACCCATACTAGCATGTAAATTATAGGACATTTTTCAAAGTGACTTCTTTTTTACACATTGTCTTACATTTGGAAGGCAGAAATGCATCAAAAGTCAATAGGTACTAACAGTTGCTCTTCAATTCTGTGTTCCCGTAAGTCTCCTGATAAAAATGGTACCTCACTTGTGTGGGTAAACCTACTGCCCGCAGCAGGAAAGGGCCCAAAACGCAAAATGGACCCTCCACATTTTTACAGTGAAAACAAACCCTTTTTTGCATAGTGCCTAGCTGTGGATTTTGAACCATAGCTCAGTCGGTACCTAGGGAAACCTAGCAAACCTATACATTTTTTTAAACTAGACACTCAGAGGAATCTAGTATGGGGTGACTTGAGTGGAACTTACTAGGTTATGTTACCCAGAATCCCTTGCAAACCTCAAACTTTGTCAAAAAAACTAATTTTTCTCACATTTCTGTGAAGGAAAATCTGGATTTTATTAAGGACACGGAGGCTAAGATTATCCCACCAGTGATACCCGCCCGGGTAGACTAACTTATTTTATACTTTCTTTCAGAGAAATGTGGTTTGGATTTGGATTTTCACGTACGTTTGTTCTTCTGGATACATTCATCAGGAATTTGTTTGGTCTTGAAGTTTATCTTGTTTGCATCGCAAAAAAGAAGGAAGATGGCTGCCTGTTGCTGGACTATATAGATGAATAGAATGTTTTCAAAGTTCTAAGTTCTTTATAATTGTTGCTGCTGTGTGAGCTGGCAATAAAAGAAGATTACATAACCTTAGCCTCTGTGTCCTTAATAAAATCTAGATTTTCTGCTCATCAGGCCATGGAAAATCTACATTTTCTGCTCATAAGGCTGTGGAAAATCTACATTTTATGGCACGACACGGAGGCCAATATTATGCAAGTTCTAAGTGCATTCCACCCATTATCAATCACATTAGATGTAGGTTTAAAGTAACAACTTTTGAACATGCTCTTGTTGGACCAATCAGCAGCTCTTAAAATGTCCTGTAAACCTCCTCCCAAGATGAAAGCTTTGGAGGCTGAGGCACTTCTAAGCGAGTGAGCTCCAAAAATAGAGGTGTCCACACCGCCTTCATTCATAACATCTTTTACCCATCAAGCTAAGGTAGGGGGGAAACGGCTTTGTGAGGCTTTTTATGAGAGATTAATAGTTGTGCGACACCGTTTCTCAGATTAACAGTTCTCCTTTCATATTCTTTCAGGCATAGCACCACACACAGTCTTGGGTTTCCTGAGAAACAAGGGTAGAAAACTGTTGAGGAAAGAGTCTTAGTTCTTCTCTTAATATTGAAACATACTCCTTCAGGTTGGTATGCCTTGCTGTTGACATCTAATGCTCTAACATCAGATGTACGTTGTTGTAAGTTAGTTCTTCATGTAACATGGCTGACAGTGGTCGTTAGCCCTTCCTTTATGTTCTTACTTCCTTAGCCTCTCAGAATATCTGTGTGTGTTCTAACCTGTACCGGAGTGTTCCACTCTTGACAGTTGGTGGTCTGGTCAGCTGGCGAGGTGTGCGCTCAGCTGTTTCTTACTATAAACCTACATGTAACTAACTAGAAGTGTCCTGAGATTCATGTACAACAATTTGGCGACTATTTAGCTGACCAGACCAGAGAAGAAACCATCACAGCTCTGAGCAGCACCTTGCACTAAGAACCCACAGCGGTCCACCCATCTGCTGCCAGTAACGTGGTTAAAAGCTACAAGAAACCGGACAAACGAGGGAAAACTCAAAAGAAACGAAACCAAGAAAACATAAGTGTACCAAGAACACACGGCATTCCACCCGTCTACTGCCACCAACATGGCCACAAGAGGAAAATAACCTGAGAAACAAGTGAAAACTAAAAGAAAAGAAACTAAGAAAAGAAAAGAAGAAGCAAATACTTCACAAGTCACTCGCCACAACCGAGAGTTAATTGCTGGCCTGCGTGTGTTCCTCCCTGCATGCGTCATATAAACTGTTGTCCACAAGATGGTGTATTTACACTTTGGAAGTGCTGAGTGAGAGCAACGTTAACCCTGACGCTAAATAATCTTGTTTATAGTGACATTGACATTATTAAAAGAGTTGATTGGGGCAAAGATCGGGCCCAAGTGTGAAGGTCAAGAGATAGCGCCCCGGTGTGAACGTCAAGCACCCTGAAGATTTGCATCTGAAAAGAGTGATCGGGGGCAAGGTTCAGGCCCCGGTGTTGTTTAGTGGTGTTTGACAGTTTAAGCACTTAACGTGATGAGAAGGAAAACCCTTTAGAGGCACTCCTGACATCACATTTCCAAACCGTGAGTCAGTTTCGAGTGCGTGCGTCTCCCCCTACATGTCTAAACCAACTTCTGTCACAAATGTGGACAAAAGAAAGTAGATGCCACAATACCTGTCGTCACTCATCTAAACTGTGAGTCAGCAGAATGGTGTTGTTCGGGGGCAAAGATCTGGCCTCAGTGTTAACTGATAATTAATACAAACGAGAATGAAGGGTATTACATGCGAAGCACTCCTGACGTCACCTTTGTCAGTTACCAAGTGCACGCGCTTCCTTTGGTATGCGTGATCTCGGTATGCTCAAAGCGTTGCCAGGCAACAGTGTCACGCGCTTCCTTCTCCATGCGCGTTCTCTACATCAGCAAACATTGCAGATCAACAACGTCGCAATATGGCAGCATGATTGAAAGGAGCATCGCATAAGAATTCAAACAAAATGAAAGGCAGGCTGCTGGATGAAGGTAAGAGTGCGCGCAAGCTTTGTGTACTATCGAGGAATGTTGGCAGACTTTGAGGATAATTGTGAACTGTGTGGAAGCAGTTCAAAGTCGTGCATCTTGTTGCATCCAGCTAGATGCATTCTAGTGTTTCACCGCTGATGTAAGACACTGTACACCCACCCACCACAAGCGTCACCAGTCAGGTGACCCTGTTAATAAAAGGGGCCGGGCGCACGTGCCCTGGGCCAGTGATCCACTACCCTAACCATGAGTCTGCGTCAGTCCTTTATATAGCCTGAGGGCCTAGGGCCCAACACAACAATGGCGACGAGGCGGGTGCCCTACCCCGCGTGTGCAGCCCCGATCGGCGCACCGACGAAAGAAAAACGAGGAGGGAGAGAGGAGTGCCCCCAGTGAGGACACCCCCCCTGTGGGAAGGCGCGACGCGCCGAGAAGCCTGCGGGGCGAGGCGGAGCCCGCAGCATGCCCCGAGGCGACCGGGAGCCCACCCCGCACCTCAGGCTCCTGCCGGTGTGACCCTGGTGGGGGAGAAGCGCCCCGAAGACAAGCGGACCGATCGGAGCCCACCCGCATCGGCCGCGACGCCGTGATTCTCTAGGCGGAGGTCGGGTGCCCACCCCGACCCAGCCGCTGTGCCCGGAGGTGCCCTGAAGTTAGAAACACGCCGAGCGGAGCCCACCCGCATCGGCGGCGACCCCAGCAAGTGACGCGACCACGCGGAGCCCACCCGCGTGGAAAGAAGAGGCCCGCCGGCCGAAGGAGAGGAGCCGCGCGAGGAAGCCAGCGGGAGCCTACCCCGTGCCTTCATCCGCCGCAACGGCAAGCTCTGAGTGACCCCTGAGCAGCAGGAGCCCACCCCGCGTCCGAGAGTGAGGAGGAGATCCCGGTGAGTGAAGCGCCAATAAAAAGACAAGCGCGAGGTACCCCGGGCAGCCGAAGTGAGTACAAGCCCCCCCCCCGCACGGCCTGGGAAGGAAACACGGCCTGCAGCGTTAACGGCCCGCAGCGGAATAAGTAAAGCGGAGCCCACCCGCAGCGGCATGCGTCGGCAGGCAGCCAGCGCTGCCAAGACAAAGGCGCCGTACTAGTCAAACCAGCGGGTGCCTACCCCGGAGAAGGGAACATGCCGGCACCCCCTCCCTGCCGCGCGAAGATGGCAGGAAGCTGCCGCGGGCAGGGAGGGCGATCGTAAAAGTGCAACAATGGCCGCCGCCGGCCATAGAAGTATGCCCCCACCTCGCAGGACCCCAGCGGCACGAAAGGAACTGCAGGCAAGCGGCCAGTGCCGCCAAAGGTACACCACAACATATGCGCGAGGGCCCTGCCTGCCAATATGCCCCAAGGAGTAATGCCTCATCACAGAGCAGTCCAATGACTGCCCACAGACCCACTGAAGCCCCGAATGCACTAAATAAATCAGCGGGAGGAAGCAACACCCTCCCCAACTCGCAAAAAACTGACAATGCTTGTGCCCTCTGCATCTCAATAAACAAATAGGAAAAAAAAGAAGACTTACCTGCTGTCCAGCCACGTGTCCTGCACTTCACTGCTCTGTTGTGGCTCCAGCCCGTCTGCACTCTACCAAAGCCTAGAAAGTCTAGCAGCAAAGAAGGGTGCTGCTGAGAGACGGTTAAAGTGACACTGCCATCTAGTGGCCACTGGTGGTACTGCAGCACAAGAGAAATAAACAAGCCTGCAGCAAGCCAAAGAAGTCCAGCAGTTACAGGAGACCGACGGATTGCAGGGTAAGGAAGAAGAGGCAGCAAGGCACGTACCGCAAGGTCAGACTGATACGCGATGGTGAGCTCGCGGGAACGCGACGGAGGCGCACAGGAATGCGCCAGAAGCGCAGGAACGCGACAGAAGCGCACGGAAGAAAAGACAGTGTGCCACAGGGATGCAGCACCATCCCACAGCGACAAGAAGGAAGAAAGAAGAACGGTGTCAAGCCACATCCCTCGAGGACTACGCTGTCGCCGCATCAAGTGGAGCGTGCACCAGCGCCTGATAAGGCAGCGAACACAGGCAGTCACACGACGTGACACACCTCGTCAAGCCGACCAGCCACATGGTCGCACCACAGAAGCCGCGTCCTGTGAAGCGCATGAAGAGCGCAGTCGGATGCGCGCCAACGCCCCAGCGAAGCCCCGCAGTGGGCCGAAGGAAACAGTGTCCTCCCTCGCACTGCGTCAAGACGGAGTCGGCAGAGACCCAAGACAGCAAGAGAGGAGTCGCACACCACACGTGGCCGGCCGCCACGGCAACGGACACTCCTACAGCACAGCGACACGTGACCCGACGTCACAGCGCACAGCAAGCAAGGAGCCTTTCACACAGAGTGAACAGTCCGGACAAGCACACTGGAAAACCAGAAGGAGCAGCCGCCGAGACGGCGCAAGCACGAAACTTCTTGAGGGAAGAGAAGAGGGATCCCGCAAAATCCCTGAGGATGGGTTTGGTGCCATGGGAAGCCCCAAAGAGGTACACGCAAGTCCTATCAACCGGACAGGCCTGCAATAGGCCGCAACAGAAAAGGAAGATCGTCACAAGAGAGACGCGACCGGTGCAATGTCCATGTGGAGCAACATGTGACAGGTGGCAGGACGCCACATCCAAAGAAGAGCCTGGTCAGAAGAGGGAGAAGAGCATGGCACAATGCCATTCCGCAAAGGAGGACAGAACAGTGGCATGACGCCGCAGGGCAGACGACCAACACAGGGGTGCACGATGGAACAGAGAAGAGCGACAGGACCAAGGACTCGCATCAGCACGCAGAAAGGGGTTCATCCACACAAGCCAGCCACCGGGGTGCAGAGACGTCACTGGAGACAGCTCCGCGGGAGGACCTACCGTAAGCCGCTAGCAAGCGCAATCTGCGTCCTGGCCCCACGCTTCGCAGTTTGACCGTCCTCTCACCTGTCACCGACTGCCTGGTATCGATAGCACCACACCTCGCAATGCACCTGCCTGAAGTCAACGGAGAGGTGCCACGAAGTCCATCAAGTCCTTCTCACTCCCTAAGGTCACCCAGACAGAAAATCACCACCTGTCTGCCCACTGAAGAAAACTAACATCCTGTTACCACCTCCCAGGTGCATCATCAACAAGGAGCATCGTACCACCCGTGTGAATCCACACACGCCCCGAACACCCGGAGCGCAACGAGGCAAATCACCCAGGAACAGTCTGTGCACCCCAGTCAACCTACAGCCTGCCGAAGTCGAGCACACCCGACCATTGGAAGAACCGCCCTTGTGGACTACACAAGACCTGGCCGTGGCCCTGTTGGGAGTTCTGCAGCGACCCCTAAGCGTGGCCTACGCAACGGCCCGCACAGCCCACGCGGTCACGTGGCAGTCCAGGGGACAAGGGCCTCAACGGAGCTCCCGTGCGAAGGGAGTCCGAGTAGGAGAGATGTGTCGGTCGCAGCTCCACGTCAGGTGAAGGAAACACGAAGGTCACGGCTGAAGACTGGTCACCCGCAAGATCACCAGAGGAAGGTGCAGAACCCTAGTCCAGACTGCGGGGATGCCCAGACAACGACACCACCCTCGGAGGCTACATGAGCGACTTGGCTGTGAGTCCGCTGGCAGTTCGTCAGCGACGCCTTCGCGCGGCTCCCACGAAGCCCCGCACGGTCCACACGGTCCCATGACAGCCAGCGAGCAAAGCCACCCAAGAGGCTCCAGTGACAGAGGAGTCCAGGCGAGGGAGGCAGGTCGAGCGTCGATCAGCAGTCAGGAGTAAGGAGGTCACCGAGCACGTAATCCCCACAGGAAGGCCTCACCCACAGAGATCGTCTCTGACACCAAAGTGGATCTCACCACAGCTCCAGATGCATCAACACTGAACTTGTAGATATAGACTTCGACACCGCGAGACCAGGCCGGTCTAAAGAACACCACCAAAGCGACTGAAGGCATCCCGACCGGGCGGTCTGAGGCTCCAGCGCTGACTGGCTGACGGTCCATATAGACTCACTTGGTGTTTGTGTGTTACTTCTGTGTTTTATTACAGGTTGGACTTTTGTTTGGTTTTTCATTAAAGTTTGGGAGGGATGTTGCATCCAGCTAGATGCATTCTAGTGTTTCACCGCTGATGTAAGACACTGTACACCCACCCACCACAGGCGTCACCAGTCAGGTGACCCTGTTAATAAAAGGGGCCGGGTGCACGTGCCCTGGGCCAGTGATCCACTACCCTAACCATGAGTCTGCGTCAGTCCTTTATATAGCCTGAGCGCCTAGGGCCCAACACAACACATCTCAGTGGCTTGAAACATAGAAAGACTTACATTCGCAATCATTTTCCCTTCACTGCCATAAACCGGGATTCAAACGAAGACCTGTTCCAATTCATTTTTTTTTTTTTAAAGTGAAACTGGGAAAAAAAAATCGGGAAGACCTGTTTTGCAGCTATCAACATCTTCTGGGCAGGAGAGTGATTCATCACTATTTCAGCGTTTTTGACAGAGAGCAGCTTGTAAGCAAGTGAGGCTGATGGTAAAAAATAAATAAAAAAAATTCAGACTTAAAGTCATAAGAAGGGATGCCAACGTTCAAAAGTATACAAAGACTTTGAAAATCTTGGGACGAAATGCAAATGGGAAGATTGGAAAGTAGCATTTAGCATTTTGACCTCGAGAAAACTATTGCAAGTAAAATGCAAACCTAATTTGAACCAGGACAGATAATATAGAACTGGGACTCAAACTCCGGACTGAGGGAGTTAGTTCAGAACCAGAGGGGTCAAAGATCCCAGAACCAGAACCGGCAATGAACAAATGTCCAAGAACTAGGAGGGGACAAATGTCCCAGAACCAGTATCAGAGGGCACAAAGGTCCCAGAACCGGCAATGGTCAAATGTCCCAGAACCAGGAGGGGACAAAGGTCCCAGAACCAGTAGCTGAGGGGACAAAGGTCCCAGAACCGGCAATGGACAATGGTCACAGAACCAGTACCAGAGGGGACAAGGGTCCCAGAACCGGCAATGGACAAAGTTCACAGAACCTGTACCAGAGAGGACAAAGGTCCCAAAACTGACAATGGACAAAGGTTACAGGACCAGTACCAGGGGGGACAAAAGGTCCCAGAACCGGCAATGGACAAAGGTCAAAGAACCAGCAGCAGGGTCACAGGACCAGTACCAGAGGGGACAAAAGGTCCCAGAACCGGCAATGGACAAAGGTCCCAGAACCAACAATGGACAAAGGTTACAGGACCAGTACCAGGGGGGACAAAAGGTCCCAGAACCGGCAATGTACAAAGGTCAGAGAACCAGTACCAGGGTCACCGGACCAGTACCAGAGGGGACAAAAGGTCCCAGAACCGGCAATGGACAAAGGTCACAGAACCAGTACCAGGGTCACAGAACCAGTACCAGAGAGGACAAAGGTCACAGAACCGGCAATGGACAAAGGTCACAGAACCAGTACCAGGGTCACAGGACCAGTACCAGAGGGGACAAAAGGTCCCAGAACCGGCAATAAACAAAGGTCACAGAACCAGTACCAGGGTCACAGAACCAGTACCAGAGAGGACAAAGGTCAAAGAACCGGCAATGGACAAAGGTCACAGAACCAGTACCAGGGTCACAGGACCAGTACCAGAGGGGACAAAAGGCCCCAGAACCGGCAATAAACAAAGGTCACAGAACCAGTACCAGGGTCACAGAACCAGTACCAGAGAGGACAAAGGTCACAGAACCGGCAATGGGGACAAAGGTCCCAGAACCAGAAACGAGATGGGACAAAGGTCCCAGTGCCAGTATTGCAACCAGGACTAAGTGTTCATCCTTTGAAGAAAGTAAACTTCAAGCTAGAATAAAAACTCCAAACATCACATGCAGTACTGCACTTGGAAATCTCGAAGAGTACCCAGGACTGTAGTACCTTTAAAGCATGGAGGCATCTGTTGAACTGTTCATCTTCAACTTGGAGCGGAAAGTGATGGTGGACATAAACGGATTGAAAGAAGTGAGCTTTCTCTTCCTTTCTTTTTGCTGGTCAAGGACAGATTGGAGAAAGTGGACTGTCTTTTCCTGTTTCTGTCAGTCTAAGGGGAGTAGGTGGTGGTGATACCTATTAGTTGTTTTTTGTGACGTTTCTCACCTCACATTTTACTCTTAACGCTCTTTGCCCCTAAACGCTCGTTTGCCTTCTCGAACTAAAAATAGTTCAAGACGTCGTAGACCTCCTATCTGTCTTAATTATTATTGTTGTTGTCTCCCATACATTAAGCTTCATTTTTGTGATTTGTTTATTTATTTCATTTTTCTGTAAAGGAGGAAGATGTGTTGTAAATTAGATCTTCATGGTCGTTAGCCCTTCCTTTATGTTCTTACCTCCTTAGGCTCACAGAACACCTATGTGTGTTCTAACTTGTACCGGAGTGTTCCACTCTTGTCAGTTGATGGTCTGGTCAGCTGGCAAGGTGTGCGCTCAGCTGTGTCTTACAATTAACCTACATGTAACTAACTAGAAGTGTCCTTAGATTCATCTACAACATACGTCTAGAAGAAACCAGACATAGGAGGGTTGTGAGTTTGTAAGAGAGTTTTTTAAGCGACAAATATTGATTATCACCCCAGTTCTCTAATACTTGTAGGATCAGTTTAACATCCCAAAGAGAGGTGTACTTAGGTATCGGTGGTTTAAGGGGCCTAATGCTTCTTATAATCTTCCTTGTTAAAGCGTTCTGGCCGACAGATAGTCCATCTATCAAGCACTGCGCAGCTGAAATGGCTGATCTATAGACATTTACCGTCCTATAAGACAATTCTGACTCAAATAATTCTGTTAGTTAATTTATTACATGGATTACATCAGCTGAAATGGGATTGATATCCCATTGAACACACCAACAAATCCATTTAGTCCATGCCAGTCTATATGCCTTTCTCGTGCCAGATGCCCATGACTCAGATATGAGTCTAAAAGCATCTTGTGAAAGGCCAGGGATTTCCCATTGTCCCTGGAAATCTTCCATGCCATCAGAGTGAGACAGCCTTCCTCTATTAGAGGATGGATCTCCCCTCGAGGGCCTAAAACTAGGGACTCGAAATTCGGTTTAGTAAGGGGAAGTCTACTGACATTTCCAGAATTATCGGGAACCATGCTTGGGAGCTCCAAAGTGGAGTTACCACTACTACAGTTTCCTTGAATCTGCGTGTTTGTAGGAGGAACCTGGGTAGCATGACAAATGGTGCGAAGGCATATGGCCTTAGACCTCTCCAGTCCTGTAGGAAGGCGTCTACCCCAGCAGCTTTTGGGTCTGGTTTCCAGCTGAAAAACTGTGTCAGTTGAGTATTCAATCTGTCTGCAAAGAGATCTATGTTGAAGGGACCCCATATGTGTTCGATATGTAGGAATATCTCCCTGTTCAGTGTCCAGTTGCTGGAGTCTCTAAAGCTCCTGGAAAATCAGTCTGCTACTCCACTGCTCAAACCAGGGATGTGTTGTGCTACAACTGAAATTCCTTTGCTCAAACAATAACCCCAAAAGTCCTTTGCTAGGTCCGCTAGGTCTTTGGAATGTGGTCCTCCCATCTTGCTCACGTATTGGACTGCTGAAATGTTGTCCATACGAAGCATTACACATTCATGTGAAACTGCGGACTGCAAAGGAACCCGCTAAGAGTTCCAAGCAGTTGATGTGCATGTTCCTCTCTTGGTCTGACCAACGTCCCCCTGTGGAAGAACTTCCGCATTTTGCTCCCCAACCCTCTAGACTTTCATCTGAGTCTATCACCTTTTCGGGTTCCTCTCCGAAAATTGCCCTTCCATTCCAGGCTTGTGCGTTCTTGAGCCACCATTCTATTTCCTCCCTTGAGTCCTGATCAAGGGACAGAGTTTGAGAGAATGAGTGATTTTTGGGTAGGCATCTCTTTTTCTAGTCTTTGGAGGGCTCGATAGTAGAGTGGGCCCGGGAATATAGCTTGGATTGTTGAGGATAGGAGACCCAGGATTCTTGGTAAACTCTTTAGTGTAATAATCTTTTCAGATAAGACCTTTTTTACTTCCTTGCGTAACTTTCTTTGCTTCTCTTTGGGTAAGCGCAATTCTGTGTGAAGGGTGTCTACGATGAACCCCAGGAACTGAGTGTCTTGTGCTGAAGTTAGGCATGATTTTTTTAGGTTTATTACAAATCCTAGTTTCTCTAAAATCTCTATTGCCCACTGAGTATGTAGGGATACAATGTCCTTGGACTGACCCATTATTAGGATGTGGTCTAGGTAAATTATTAACCTTACACCTTTTGCCCTGAGCCAGGCTGCTACCAGGCAGAGTACCTTTGTGAAGCACCAAGGTGCTGAGGATAGTCCAAACGGGAGACTAGAGAACTCCCAGACTTTGTTTAGCCATGTGAAGCGGAGGGATTTTTGATTCGGAGGCCAGATGGGGATAGTAAGGTAAGCGTCCTTGAGATCTAATCTCGTTAACCAATCCCCTATCCTTAGGATGTCTCTTAACAGATATATCCCCTCCATTTTGAAGTGTCGGTTGACCACCCAATTGTTTAAATCTTTGAGGTTTATGACTGACCTTTGTTCTTTTTTTCCACCAGGATGATGTTGCTGATAAAGCCAAGCCCTGGAGCGAGTGCCTCTCTGATGGCACCTTTGGCTAATAGGTCTTGTACCTCCTTTGTTACCAATTTTGAGTGCTCTTACGAAAAGCTGATTTCCCTTGGGATTCTGTCTTTAAAGGGTGTGTCTGTGAATTCTATTCGGTATCCCCTGACCATTTGTAATACCCAAGGGTCTTGTGTCACTAAGTTCCAGTTCTCACAGAACTGGGCTAGTCTCCCTCCCACCTTTATAGGGTAATCTGATGGTCTTTCATAAGACCTACCTGATGCGAAGCTTTTTTGTTTTCTGTCGCCTCTGGTGTTTCTGAAGCGCCCTCTTTGTCTTTGGGGGTAGAAGTTAGAATAGGAGCCATAGGCTTGATGGAAGGACCTATTGCCTTGTGCCATAAGGGGTCTTGAGGAAGGTATACCCGGGGAACCAACCCCTTGTTCACCCGGCCCTTCCAAAAATTCTGTCTTGAAACACCTTCCTTATCTCCTTTTGAGATTTCTGTATAGAGCTGAAAATGCCCACATATTTTGCCATCTCTTTTATGAAGTCATTGCCAAAAAGTTGGCCCAGTGAAGAAGGTCCCCCTTCTCTATTGGCAAGCTCTATTAGTTTGGGGTCGAGCTTCAAGAGTATGCTTTTTCTTCTTTCGTTTGAAAGAGCCATGTTTGCTTTCCCAAGGAGGCAAACAGCTCTGCGCCCACTCTCGCAGTTCTTTTAGGTCGACCTGAGTTTCGCTCAGGTAAGCCGTCTTGACCATCTCGAAGATTTTGATGAGGGGGACAGTAATTTCCAGGAGTCTGTCCTGGCAGGACTTTCGGCCTCTATCTAGGCCTCTTCTAGGGTCTTTTCCCCCCTTGTTGATGAATGAGACAACCTTTGGGTCGAGTTCGGTTGTTACGGTTATCTTGTCGGGGAGGGATGGCCGAGGGCATTTGAATCGTAAACGAGACCTCACTTCCTTAGAGATCTCCCTTCTCAACCAGAGGGGGTCTATTCAGGTGACAGGGGATGTTTTTATAAGGAGGGGATCAAACATATTGTCCCCAAGTGGGTCAAGAATCGCCATCTTAGACCCAGAGGCCTTTGATGCCTCATCAGATGTCCCTTTTATAGTTGTGAGCGAGTCCTCGAAATCAGAGTCGAACTCTGAAGAGCAGGACAATTACAGGTCTGTCTCATATGTCCGGTCTTCATCAGCCTCACTGGATATAGGGACAACCGGGCCTCTTTCATGCCTATCCACAGTGTCGAACACACTGACTCCATCACCGGTGTCATACGATAAACCCTCGATGACCCCTTTAGATTTCTTAAACTTTTTACGAGGGTGGTCATCTGAGGGCCTTTTTCTCGGGGATTTCTCAGACCAGGAAGAGCATCCAGGTTGGTCACTTGAATGTGTATTCGAAAGGGTTTCTAATCTCTTATAGATGGTGTCATCCAGCTACCCCATCAATTTCCCTATAGCTCTATTTACTAATTCCTCTAATTTCCCCTCAACTAAAGAATCTAACTGCTCCCTAGACATCCTCTTTTTTTAATAAAAAAAAAAAACATATCTATATGAAACAAATAATGTAAAAGGTTCCCTATGTGAGTAAGGGTTAAGAAATAAAATATATGAGTGTATTATAATATTGCCTATTTTGGGGTGGGTTTAGTTAAATAATTGGCCAGCAGGGGGCAGCTTGAGTTAACTGGTGCTCCGCTTCGTTTCAACCGTCGTTTTGAAATGAGGGAAACAATGTGGTGGTGTGCTTGTGGAGGATACAAGGGTCTTTCCTCTAATTCTTGGAACGAGGCTTGTCTTCCTTGTTTTGATTTATGGGCTCGATAAATGCTCCCAGTGCGGTCATGTTTGGAGTTGCGGCCGCACTGGGATAGATATATGGGTTTTAGTGCCCCCCCTAAGAGCAAGATTATAAGGAGGCGTGAGGAGAAAGCCTCTGCTTGTGGTAAGCCTTTTTTTTTTTAATCACTTACGGGCCTGCGTACGCGTCGGCAGCAGTGCATCCGCTCGTGTGAGCCCCATTGAAGCAGAGACACAGGGCGCGCGGGGCCACATTGATGGAAGTGAGGCCCCTGCACGTCATTTGAATCTGGGGCCGCTTGGCGGTGATAGGGGAGAATTTTGTTGTCTGTGAGAGACCTAGTGAAAGAGTCTTGGGTTGCAAAACAAGGGTAATTAAGTTTATAAGCTTGTAAATGGGGGAGCCCACGGGTTAAAGTAAGCACAAAGGTGTTAGCACATTAAAAGACTATTAATTAGCATCTCGCAGGCATATGTCAACAAAAAACATGACGAAAATGATCTAAATATATATATATAAATACATGTATAGTCAATCATAGCGCATTAAGGACAGCCATGCAGGTAATTTTAGGAGAGAAAATAAAGATTACTTATCTTGTGAGCAGCAGCAATAAAAGAAGGAAGATGGCTGCCTGTTGCTGGACTATATAGATGAATAGAATGTTTTCAAAGTTCTAAATTCTTTTTAATTGTTGCTGCTGTGTGAGCTGGCAGCAAAAGGAGATTGCATAATATTGGCCTCTGTGTCATGCCACAAAATTCTGGAATCTTTTCAGAAATATGTGGGTTTGGTAGGTTTCCCGACCCCGGGACCCAAAACGCAGATGCCCCCTATCTACCAGAAAATTACCTGGTTTTGCAATGGGGCACCTGCGTTTTTGGTCCCGCGCTTGGCGGCCATCTGGGGAAACCTACCAAGCCCAGACATTTCTGAACACTAGACACTCGGGGGAGTTCAGGGAGGTATGGCTTGCATGGATCCCAAAATGACTATTTTGTGTGGGATCAACCGTGCGGGCACACATGTCCTACCACCCAGTGTTCCCTTGTTCTCCAGAGTAAAACAATACCTCACTTGTGAGGGTGGGCCAAAGGCCTGTGACTGGGAAGGGCCATAAACAAATGGATTAAGGGTATAGCACCGCAAATTCTAACCTCTACATTTTAAAAAAATGTGATTTTTCGCAGGGGATTCTGGGTAGGAAAACGTTGGGGGATCCACGCAAGCCATACCTCACTGGACTCCCTAGGGTATTTAGTTTCCAGAAATGTGTGGGTTTGGTAGATTTCCCTAGATGGCCGTAAACCAGGGGCCAAAAAAACAGGTGCCCCCCGCAAAACCAGGTAGTTTTATGACAGGTAATTTTGGTCTCCACAGTATCATTTGGGCCATTTCCAGTTGCAGCCACTATGTCTACCCACAAAAGTGAGGTACCATTTTTTGTCGGGAGACCTGGAGGAATGCTAGGTGGTAAGAAATTTGTGTCAGCCCGGTGATCTTACAAGTTTCCCACACAGAAAAGTGAGGGAAGTTTGATTGTTCCAGCTAAATTTGAGGTTTGCAGGGGATTCTGGGTAAGGAAACGTTGGGAGATCCATCCAAGCCATACCTCACTGGACTCCCCAGGGTATCTAGTTTTCAGAAATGTGTGGGTTTAGTAGGTTTCCCTAGATGGCCGCTGAGCCTGGGACCAACAACCCAGGTGTACCCCCATGCGAAACCAGGTTGTTTTGTGATTTCTGATGTCTCCACAATAGGTTTTGGGCCCTTGCCTGTCATGGGTACTTGACCCACCCACACGAGTGAGGTACCATTTTTATCGGGAGACTTTGAGGAATACGGTTGGCTGGAAGTTTGTGGACCCACGCAGATTCCAGAACGTTCCATCACAGAAATGTGGGGAAAATTTGTTTTTTTGACAAAGTTTGAGGTTTGCAAGGGATTCTGGATAACATAACCTAGTGAGAGCCAGACAAGTCACCCCATCCTGGATTCCCATGGGTGTCTAGTTTTAAAAAATGTATAGGTTTGCTAGGTTTCCCTAGGTGCCTGCAGGGCTGGGGTTCAAAATCTACAGCTAGGCACTTTGCAAGAAAAGGGTCAGTTTTCACTGTAAAAATGTGGTGTGTCCACGTTGCATTTTGGGCCGTTTCCTGTCGCGGGTAGTAGGCCTGCCCAAACAAGTGAGGTACCATTTTTATCTAGAGACTTTGGAGACTGCGGGGTGGGTGGAATTTTGTGGATCCACGCAGATTCCAGAAAGTTTGAGGTTTGCAAAGGATTCTGGGTCACAGAACCTGGTGAAAGCCAGACAAGTCATCCCATCCTAGATTCCCCTGGGTGTCTAATTTTAAAAAATGGATAGGTTTGCTAGTTTTCCTTTGGTGCCGGCTGCGCTAGGACCTAAAATCCACAGGTAGGCACATTCTGAAAAAAAGTCAGTGCCTAGGGGACTTTCAGCTGCCCTGGAGAGGGGGAAAACGAGGGCTATTGCCCAGATATGTCCCCACGGGGGCAGAAAGACTGCCTATTTTTTTGGGAGGTGGGGCATTGGGATGCCTATTCTCGGCAGCCACTACCCCTACGTATAAAAAAGCCAGCATAATCGCTGGCACCTAGTGGGCTCTCTGAACCCCCCGCGGGGCAGATCTGAGGCTACTGCCCCCTTCTGCCTCCGGGGGGGGGGGCAGAAAGACTGTGGCATCTTTTTTAGGGGGTGGGGGGATTGGCATACCCATGCTGGGCAGCCCCCACCCCTGAATTGTTTTGTATTTTATCCCTGGGGCATAGCCTGGGGCATAGTGGGCTTTCTGCCCTCCCTGAGGGGGCAGATAAGGGGCTACTGCCACCATCTGCCCCTTGGGGGGCAGAAAGACTGTGGTAATTGTTTTTTGGGGTTGGGGTATTGGCATTGGCATGCCCATTCGGGGCAGCCCCCACCCCAAACTTTATATAAAGACATATTAATCCCTGGTGCCTAGTGGTCTTTCTGCCCCCCTGGGGGCAGATCAGGGCCTCTGTCCTCCATCTGTCTCCTACAGGGGGCCGAAAGACTGTGGCATTTCTTTTGTGGGGGGGTTCGGGGCATTGGCATGCCCATTCGGGGCAGCTCCCACCCCTAAGTATTAAAAAATATCCCTAGTGCCTAGTGAGCTTTCTGCCCCTCCGGGGGGTGGATCAGGGGCTATTGCCCCCATCTGCCTTCTGGGGGGCAGAAAGTATTTTTTATTTTTTCGGGGGGCATGGTGGGGGTATTGGCATGCCCATTCTGGGTAGCCCCCACCCTGCACCCCTTGCATCTAGGGTGCTTTCTACCCTCCGGGGGGGGGCAAATTGGGCTCTACTGCCCCCATCTGCCCAGCCCCAGCAAAAAGACTGTCTGGAGAAAAATTAAATGGGGGAGCAAAGGCCCTTGCCCAAGGGGCCGCTCCCTCTTCCCTGGTGGTTAGTGGGTGGATCCCTGCTTGGGGATCACCCTCCTGGGGCAATCCCCAAGCAGGGATCCACTAGGGAGTGGTACCATTGGAAAGGAGAGATTCTCCCCTTTCCAATGATACCTCTCCCATGTGTTTCAATGCTCCGGGTTGAGATAGCCCAATGAGCACCGAAACTGTGAAACTGAAACTAAGTTTCAGTTTCGGTTTCATTGTAATGACGACAGCGTGCCATGCACGTGATCGTCATTACAAGGAAAACAAAAAACATGCTTTGGGAGGTTGGGGAAGCTCTTCCTCACCTCCCAAGGAAGAAAAAAAAGGGAAATCCCTCTGCTGTTTACAGCAGAGCGATTTTTTGTAAGTGTGCTCATGACGTAATGGTTCCACTTGTTGCTTAAGAAGAATGCCCCGGATACACTAAGAGTTACTCTCGGCACGCAAATGGATGCTGGAGCAAATGTGTTTGTGCACTGAGTTGGGGGTTTTACTACCTCCAAAAATCTCTTATCCGGGAAATCTCTGGGCCATGTGATATGGCACCCTTTCTACATATCCTGTCCAGCTCAGTTTGGATATCTGTGGGTTCAGTGAGGATATATAGTGCTGTTGGGTTGGTGTAGTATCGGGTTATGTTTAAAACTACTCTTTGTGATTTAATCTTGTTGGGTTGGATCTTGGCTCAAATTCTGCAGAGGTAGAGGCGAATAAGGCATTTTGCTTTCTCGGGGGCTACTTCTTGGGACAAGTAAACCCTATCTGCTCCTACAGCATGTAGGATTAGTAAGTAGACATAACATGACCTGGCTGATGCTTGGAAGCATGTCATGTGCTGGTACCATGTGTTATGTAAAAGTGCACAGCGCATGTGGGATGCTGATGTTTTGTTTGGTGTAATTGTACGCAATGTATGAGAGGTCCCTACGCAGGTGCTGTAGTTTCCCTTTAGTGAATCTCTTTTTACTCAGTAGTTACTTGATAGTACTCAAGTGTGAAACTACCCAGATTAGGCAGATTGTACATAACCATTTAAATATATATAACTTTTGTCAAGGCACTGCAGTTCTAGGAATGGGTCTCTTTGGAGTCGTATGTGCCCCTCCGGTGGCTGTGTTTCTTCTGACCAGTTTAAAAAACTTCACAGTTTTTATTCATTGATGACAAACCCATGGAAGGGCTGGACTGCATGCTGGAGCGGCACACCCACACACTTTTCATCTCCTCCTTAAGGGCAGAGGGTGTTAAGCAGGCCCCTGGCTGAGGGCCCATGTTTTTTTTCCATTTGCACAAGTTCAGCAATGTCTTTTTTCCTTTGGGTCGTGGGGGTTGATGACAAGTCGGCGTTGGTGCACTTGGTTGTCCTTGCTGTTGCCTGTTTTTAAAGAACTTGGTTGACTGTTAATTCAGTTAGTTTCATGCAGTACGTTATTAACGGTTTTGGAAAACCTGTATTTTACTCCACGGTTGTGTTCCCATCAACCTACCAGTCGCGATCTGGTGATGTATCGGAAGGTGACCGCAGCTGAATAAGCCTTTCGGTGATTAAGGGAGTAAAGGTGATTACTATAACAGTGTTTATGAGACGGATCTTATTTATATATGCCATTGAGACCACCCTAATACTACTAGGTATTTTTGGACCTTCTCTGACAAGTTGGTTCTGGGTGGTCAGGTTAGTGTTAGGTATGTTTATGAAGTGGTCTCGTGAGCACAGGGTGGGATAGAATTGTGGCTTCAGCAGCGGTTCTATGGGTGTCACTAGTTTTACCAAAGGCACTATGAATATAAACAATAATGCGTTGGAATCAATACAAACAAATTAATATCGGGCAAAAAATTCAATCAGTCCGTCCTCTGGATTATAAATATTATCCATTGACTTTTTTGAATTTGTGAAACCAACACCAAATAGTAGTTCAAAAGATTTTTTTATAGTAGTTGTATAGAATTTTTCAAAAGACAATACATACAAATATATACACAAATATACATAAACATGTATAGCTTTCACTTGCCCAGATGCAGTTGGAGTAATAGGGCTTACCCCCTTTATATTAATGTCAGTGTGTGCAGAAGAGCGCCGTTGCTGTGCGGTCCCTTTCCAAGAATATTTTCCTGCTGGGGGATACCTGTTTTTGATGTTACCCCCAGTTGCGCTTGCTATGAGTTGGACATTTCAGTCCTTACATGATCACTCTATGTGTGTGGAAATGTGGGAAGAGGGGGCGCTTTGTCGTTTGGTGTTGCTGGTGCTTGCCACGTGCCCCATGAATACGTGTGTTATGCTTATGCATCTCCCTGTTCCCGGCACGTGGTGTGCAGTGGGGCCCTCCCTTGTGGCCTCAGATACCTGCCTTCGGCTGATCTCAACCCAGCCTTTTTTCTGGAATCTTCTTTTTGGGCTAATTTTGGGTGATTTTTTCTTTTAGTTCTGGGCGTTTCCTTGAGCTGCATCATTCCTTGTTTCCCTTGCACTGTGGGGAGAGGGTTAGAGACTGCTCTGCGGTTCTCCCCCCCTCCCCTATAGCGCCCCAGTGGGGTCGGCGTTCAGGCCCGACTGTTTCCTGGATGGTGCCTGCAAGGTTAGGGGTTCATGAGTAGACTATGCTTGGAATGGAGTTGAGCCTGGAAGGGAAGTACCCAGTTCCCTGTGTTCCATCTGGAGTAGGGGTAGAGGCCTGGAAGCCTCCTTCTCAGGCACCCCCTCTCCCTCAGACCACACCTTACTTCCTATCAGCAGTTTAAGTGGGCCCGCTGTTCCTGGCTTTTGGCTGGGGTCTCCTGAGCTCTACAGACTAGATACAGTCGTTAATTGCCCAACAAAATTGGTGCTCATCTTGTCGAACTCTATGTAGAGTGGAAGGTTGGGTGAACCCCCAACTAGCATCTCAAGCTCATCATTACGCTGAGGCAGGGTGACCAGATTTTTAAAGCCACCTCATAAAAATTAAAGTAGAACTACAATTTCACATTGCAGAGGGGTGCAGGGCGACATGAAAAACAACACTTCACCTATGGAGCTAGCACAGACCCCGATGCGCTATGGCACACAAATTAAATGTAGACTATCAGGGATGCAAACCAAACTGATTTCTTAAAAGCCTGGAACCTGTTCCTGTACCAAAACTCAAAAAAGCTAGTTCAGTGGAGCCTATTCATATCCCGGAAAAATCTGCTGGGACAGATAATCAAAAAAACGGGACTGTCCGGGCAACTTTGAGGCCTCCTAGATTAGTACCTCTCACGTGTGGGGGCTGTGGAGTTTTACAGTCTTACCATCCCAGGCGCAAGAAGAACATTGTTCCCATCACAGAGGATGGCTTCATTCATAACTGAACGGGATGCCTCCATGGATTCAGAGGCTTCTAATGGATTGGGGGCACTGTCGGAACTGTACACCATGAAGGAAATGTCCAGCTTGGGCATGATGCCTGAGAAAATGGGGACCTTTTGGATTGGAATGTGTTCCATTAGACTTTTGCTGTGGGACTTGAGTGTCTGCTTTTGAAAAAGTTTTCATTCCCACCCCTGTACACCTGATCGACACAACCCTCAGCAGCCCTGAATTCCTGGAAGCAAGTAAAAAACGTTTTAAACCTCCAATGCTGTCTGTAAGCCTTTCTGTTCTGATACAATTTTAGGAATAGGGAGTTGCGGGATACTGATTATTTTTATCATCGGAGGTGAGCTATTGGGGGATTATTACTAACTGTCTTCCTCTACTTGTGGGTCTATTTTCCTGTGGATTTTTGCTCTGTTGTTGCATGAAGGTGCTACCTCTCCACACTGTCACCCCTCCTTGCTGGGGTAGCGGCTCGGTCCCTGTTGTGCTGGGTTCCATATCTGTGGTAGATGCTGTCACGCGCTTGTCCAATTACTTGATCCCTCCTGCAGTTGTGTGGTGAACAGCAGACGTCCCTACGACTGAGTGTATGGTACATTCGATTACCCTGTGCTTGGTACAGAGGAGGGACATACACCACATCCTGTCACATGGGGTTTTGTGGAAGTTGGCCCTGGCTCCCTAACCTCTGCTGCTTTTGCTGCTCATGGTACGCCTTTGTCCGGCATGCCTCTACAATGTGACCCTGCCTACGACAATAGTAGCACGTTCTAATGTCTGGTTACAACCAGCCTCCCTGGCCTACACTACCCTAACCTGTTTGTGCTCCTGGACTACTCATTTGGAACCCTCTAAAGTTTTGCAGTGGAGCCCCAATTGTGACTGGTGCCTCTGCATGGCTGCGACTGCTGCCGTCTGCATAGCTACCGCGATCGGAGCCCCCTCGAGGGCACTCTGTTTCAACTTCTGCTGCACTAATCTTGTTGTGTCTCTTTGGGTCTGTTCTGGCTTCTCTCTATCCTTTTCTTGCTTTTTCTTATGGTAGTAGAGTATTTGAGCTTGTTTTTACTGCCAGGTATTGGTATCTAGACCAGCTACACTGTTACACTGCTCTGTACCTCAGTGAGTAACCCTTTCTTCAAAATACTTTAGAAAAATGTGATATGTGGGGCAGTCTTGGTCCACGGCTGTCCAGTTTCTTGTCCCCATCCTTCCCTCATTCTGTTGAGGAAATTGTTTATGATTTTCTCTGGCTTCATGGTCTCTGCCATTAGCGCCCTACATCTGGGCGATCAAGGAATATTTCTCTCAAGACGGTGCAGATTCTGTGCCCGTGCACATTAAACGCAGCCCCGTCATGCTGGGTATTTGTTAGCGTGATTGCTGGAATGTGAGTTGGGTGAACACCATGTTGGTCTGCCCCCAATTAGACTGTTTAGCAGACTTTTAAAATCTCCTATCACTAGGCTGATATCTGCAGTGTTTTTCATAATGTAATCAATTTTATTGTCACATTCAGCAACAACAGTAACTTTTTTCTCAGTCCCTCTTTGTCCATCTGGGCCCATGGCATGTATAGGATCTCCACTGCACCCTTTTGTAGTAACGGGCAAACTCTCATTCTAGGTGACTGTACGAGTTTCTCTTCAACATAGACTTCCAATCTTGTGAGGCACTGCTGGATGTAGAGGAAGTTTCAACTAGGGTTTCCTCCTTCATGCCTTATGCAATCCTCTGCTACTGCCATGTCCTTTTTCTCAAACGATTCTTTCTTCAGCCAAGACCTATCATAATGGTCTCTCTCCTAAGTCCAATCTGCTAACAGGTCACAAAATGGGTACGCAAAGGCCCTGCCTGCCCTTTTGCCTATTATCTCCTTCAGGGTTAATTTATCTTTGTCATGCACCTGTGCGTCGCTGCTTCCCTGGCGTGCACACACAGGTTCCATTTTGTTGTTCCTGCATCGTGTGTGGGTAAGCACCAGGCTGCCTTGTTCCTTAATCTCTTGGTCAGCCCCTCTCCTTTGTCGACTTGACGGTGTGGCTCTGAGCCCTGCTAGTAGCCTTTCATCTACCTCTTCCTCTTCCCAGCAGTGCGCCCTGTATGTGGCCCTGCTTTCTTCATAAAAAGAGTGTGCTTTCCTGTACTCTCATTCTAACTCCCGGTTGCGCGCACTTTCTCTCTTAAGCATCAGCTCACGTCTCTCTTCCTTGCGCCATCTAGCCTGTCTCTTTTGCTCTAAGCTACACATTGCTTTCGTTAGCCTGGCTTCACCTTCAAATTTGCTTTCCATTTCCTCCTTGGCTACCTGGGCACCCCCGCCCTTGTCATCGGTTCCTGGGGGACTAGCGCTCCCATCATCTCCCGACCTCGCTGAGTAGCTATCGTGAAACCTCCACAAACTTTCCTGACACTCGTTTACGCTCACCTCAACCAGTGAAAATGTGTATTTTACCCCCCTTTGAGGTTTCACATGTTGAGCGGGGTGGACGGGGAGTCGAGCTTTTGGGTATCTTCCCTAGGGGCTTGGGCTGAGCTGGAGGCATCTGGCCTCGCCTGCTTTTGGGTTTTTCTGGCTTAGACCTCACAGTACTTTTTGCGGTGGGGGATTTGTCGGCTTCTACTATTATTGGAATTGAATATACTAAAGCGGGGTGAGCTGGTTTGAGTACATCCATTCCTGTATATGGTTGGGGAGGTGCAGTCCCCTTACTCGCTATCAACATTGTGGGGTTATCGGTTTGAAATTCTTCAAAGATAGCCTTTAATTTTAACGATGATTCTCTTTTGTCTCTCTTCTGTCCTGCATACTTAGGGCCCGATTCACAAAGGTAAACTTACAATTTTGTGTACATTTACTACTTTTAGGTATTCACAAAGGTAAACTTTGACCAAGAGTCTAAGTTTATGACTTTCGGTATTCACAAAAGGCATTTACGAGCAGTATCTTTACGTCAGAGACTCTGCCCCAAGTGCGAAGATTCCGCTCCTGGTACGGAGAGTACACTGTTCACACGGAGTGTACTCTCCGCACCCAGAGTGTACATACAAACAACGTTATATGCCAAACCCTGTCAGTGGCAGGGTGACTTCAAATGAGCAGTATTGGAAAAACTGGAGGTGGGTGCTAGAAACCCTGAAAGGACCCTTTTTGAGAATGAACAACGTTGGGTGTTCAGACTCAAAACATTAGAGGACTAAACAATGATATCCCATTGAGGGCTGTGGTGACGGGAAACCCCTTGCAGTGTGGGTTGAGCAGGAGCCTTTAATAACCTCATTGAGGACATTAGAGTAGAGAGGATTGGAACCCTAAAGTTTACCCTTTCCACAAGACATACTTTTAATATATAATACAGATGACGTACATCAGGCTTTCAGGATAGTGAGGGAGGATTAGGAATATATCCTTATAATACTCTGGAGAAATAATTTGAGGCCATAAAGGTGTGAAAATTGATATTCTGGCAAATAAAAGGCTATCAAAGGCTAACCAGTATCACAAATAAAAGAAGAAAAAAACAGTTGAATGTACCAAAACATAACAGGCTTGTTGTGATATAACAACTTTTCAGGTTTGATCAATGGGCAAAGGACGCTTCGTGTCCAATAATGACATCGATAGACTACAGTAGAAATTAATGCCATGTCAAGGGGCAGTTCACGTCCACAAACGACAACGATAGACTACTAATGTGGTTCTACGTTTGGTTCGGACACGAAAATAGCTTGTGGTGGCATTATTGGATGCAACACCGCCACTCCCTTCAAGATGTAGGCTCCAGGTGTTGGAAGGTGGTTTATTAGTAGGAATAAGTAGGTAGGTACTAACCACTAGTAATAATAGTGCCATAATCAATATATAAGTTCCAGTCAAGGTTTCAATAAATGATTCCCTTGCTCAACCTTTGGTAGCTGGCTATGAACAGGCAGACGTAACTTAGGAGACAAGTGTGTAAAGCATTTGAAAACATCAATACATTAAATAAGTAAGACACAACACACAATAAAAATGCAACACCAATTTCTATAACTAGGAAATATTTTTATGATTAAACTTACACCAAACTACCGATATCCAATGTAGGGAACCGGAGATATGAATGTTTTGTGCTAAAAAGCCAAAAGTGCCAACTTGAGACATCTGTTTGTGCTAGACTGGGACAAAGTCAAAGCTTCAGGATGACCCAGATGGAGCACATGTTGGATAAAAGGAGCAGTAGGGCCCGGTCAAGTTTTTACACTCTGACTTAGTCACTTTTTTGGAACTTTTTCTCTCGACGTTGAGCGAGTCTCCTCAGAAGGCCGGGTTTGGGTTTGATGACGGCAGCTTGGTCCAGCGGGCAGCCTCGATGTACTTCTGGAAGTCTCGTCAATGGATATCAGGCCGAGTCGTGGCTCAATGTCGCCGGCTTGACTCTTATCGAAGGGTCGTCAACTTATGGAACGTTTTATCAAACATTCTCTAAATTATCTCAAACCTTTGGATCTTCTTCCAGAAGGTCCTTTTGGAGTTCCAAAGTGTCCCCAACACCAATCCAAGGTTCCAGAATCTCTGAATTGCTCCTTGGGATGTTAGGACTACAGTTCCCACATTGCACTTTTCCAAACCGTTAAAAGTACAGTTGACGGTGGTCAGCTGGGTTCTTCTCGGTAGAAATGATGCAGGTGGAGCTCTTTTAACCTGTTGCTTTCAGGGAGTCCACTCTTTTAGCTTTCACAGCAAAGCAAAGTCCTTTTTGGGCTAAAGACCAAAGTGTGTAGCAGGTATAGTCCTTATGGGTGCAGTCCTCTCTTGTGCAGTCCAAGGATCCAGCAGAGCAGTCCTTCTTCTTGTAGTTTCAAGGCAGGGATCTGAGTTGCTGGGCAGCTCACCCATGTTTAGTTATTTATTTATTTTATTTATTCAATTTATTAGGTGCACAAATCATCCCAGAGGGGATCTCTAGGCGCCTTTGCAGCAGGGGTTAGCTGTAGATGAAGAGCTGACTGAGCGAATAACCATGTTTTCAGAAGTTTTTTTAAAGTGGTGAAGACAGAGCATGCTCGAACAGATAAAGGTAACTGATTCCAGTGATGGGGAGCCAGAAATGAAAAGGAGCGGCTTCCGAACCTGGTTGTTTGGATGCTTTTGGAGCATAGAAGTAATAGATCACTCGATCTAAGCTGACGAGCTGGAATGTATGGCTGAAATTTATGCCTAAGGTAGAGTGGACCATTTCCATGCAGGGTCTTATAAACCAAGTATAGAAGTTTAAAAATGGTGTGCTTTTTGATAGGAAGCCAATGAAGGGAGCAGAGAGAGGGCTTTGACAGGGAGCGGGGGGAAAATTCAGGACCAGGCGAGCAGCAGAGTTCTGCACCACCTGAAACCTGGCTAGGAGGCTCCCATTGATACCCACCAGAAGGGAATGGCCATATTCTAGTCAGTTCATTCTCAGTGCCTGTACCAAAGTTTTCCTGGCATTGAGAGTGGTCCATTGAAAGACCTTTTTTAAGGGATCGCATAATGCCAAAACAGGTTCCAGTGACTGTTTTGACATGCTCACTCAAAGTGAGATTTTCGTCAATCAGCACTCCTAGGTTCTTTGCATATTTATTGGTAATGGGTGGAGGGCTCAGCTCCAATGCCACCAGTCAACTGACCAGGCTGTGTGTGCCTTCCCAAACAGAAGAATCTCTGTTTTGGTCATCTTCAGTTGTAGACAGTTGTTGGACATCCATGTGGCTACTGTCAATAAGCATTTCTTAAATTTAGCTTTGGTCAGTGTTGGATCATGGTCAATGGTAATAACCAGTTGTCTGTCACCGGCGTAGGAGATGGTTTCAAATCCACATTATCTTTTAAGTCTTGCCAGAAGGGCTACATACCCATTCAATAGAGTGGGGCTCAGAATTGAGCCCTGTGGAACCCCCTTATCAAGGGTTGTGGATGCCGATGTAAGCTCGCCCAGATGGATCGAGTTTGTACGTTCTGACAAGAAGTCCTTCAGCCACTCAAGGGCTTTACCTCTGATACCAAGCTCCCTAAGTTTTTGTACTAAGAAATGATGGGAGATAGTATCAAAAGCGGCTGAAAGATCCAGAAGTACCAACATGGGTGAGGATCCCTGTGTCTAGTGCTAGTTTAATTGTGTCCGTCACTTCCACTAGAGCAGCCTCGTGCTGTGAGAGGCACGAAAACCTGAAGGCAAGGGGTCCAGCAGATGATTAGATTCAAGGTGTGATACTAGTTGGGCATTTACTGAAGTCTCTAGAATTTTGGAGACAAAAGGAAGCAGAGAGATAGGTCTGTAATTGGCCAAGTTCGGCGGATCTGCTGTGGCTTTTTTAAGAACAAGCTGTCTTCCATTTGCGAGGAACGGTAGCCTGCTGTAGGGAAAGGTTCATAGGTCTGTAATCGTGGTGCACAGAATGGGGGACAGGGTTGCAATCACATCGGGGGCGGATTTGCCAGGGACCCAGATTTTATGGAGTTTATTCAGGCCTGAGTTTGGTCCTCTGTCTCCCGACTAAAGGATTCTGGAGTGCAAGACTGTAGTGCCCCTTGTGGTTCCTGGCATATAGAGGCTGATTTATTTCTAAACGAGCTGTAAATGCTATTGATTTGATGTTCAAAGTAGGCCGCGAGATTGTCGCAATGAGATTGTAGCACCGGTATCGTATGATTGCCACTATTGGGGTTGTGAGTCCTTCAAGAATTTTAAAATTTCCTTAGATGTGTTTTTGGCAGAGTTAATTCTTTCTGCTATATGAGTTCTTCTGGCCGAATTGCAGTATTTTAGATATGTCCTCAGGGCAGCTTTATAGACAAGTTTGCCGTCATTGGTTTTAGATTTCCTCCATTTTCGTTTCAATCGCTTATTTACTGTCATAGTTATAATAATTGCAACCTTGGCAAGTTGTTGGATTCATTCAGGGGAGCATTAGGGGTGACAAATGTAAAAATAAGGTAATTTAAGACTTTGGAAGTACCTTTAATTCCAAAGTCGAATTTGTATATTTTACTTTAAAAACAGCCTGATAAGCATGGCTGACTGTAAAAATGACAGCAGGCAACACTGAAGTGCACGTTTAAGTATATTAAATCTACTGGGCCTCTAAACCTACATGACCTACCGCATACCAGAGACTTACAATTAGGTTGTCAGTACCAATTGTAATTACACCTAATTGCTGTTTACTTTTAATCAAAGCATGGGCCCTGGGTCTGGTTCACAGAGCCCAGGGAACAATCAGAGTCAGAAAACCAGCATATAGTAGGCAAAAGCGGGGCAAGAGTGGGGGGAATGTGTGTTGGAGGGAGGATTTATTACAGGACAAGGAAGCTAGGGGCGGTACTCAGAGCCCCGGGAGCCACCACAGAACTGAGCAGGAGAGTGAGTCAGGGACAAAAGGGGCACCTTAATTTGAGCAGGGGTGCCTGGGAACGCTTGCTCTAAAACTGAAGAAAACAGACATGTGAGACATGGAATCTGAGGTAGATCACAATAGCAGTTTAATGAGAAGATGCAACTTCAAAGAAACTGCAAGACAAAAGCATAAAATACAAAATACAAAATTCAAATATCACATATCCATTCTCTCCGTGTCAGATTGTCTGAGAGAAAGAAAACTCAGTGTATAAACGCATCAGTGTATGAGATCTCTATCACCAAGGTACTCTCATATCTACTCTAGAGCAAGCATTCCTGCAATGTACAATGAATGAAATGAATACATTGTGATCAGAAATAAAGAGAACAATAACTAAACATAACAGAACATTTCATGTAGGTAAAATACAAGACAATGCTAAGCAGGCGCAAAAGCAAACACAAGAGCCTCTAAGAGCTCTTGGGGAAGACCTACGGAATCTGTCTGTCACCTACATACAGACAGCAAGGTAATCCGTCGAGGTGTCTGGGTGCTCCCCTTATATACTAGTCTATGGGTTCCTTCGCACGCAACTCTTACCCAAAAATGAACCTCGTCTGCAGAATTGCACCAGACATGTCGTCATCTACCCACTTAATGCTGACAATGAACTAGGTGAAAAGGTCAGTTTCTCAGGCCAATCGCTTGTCGTAAATTACACAGAGCAAGCAGAAACTATAAGTAGACATTGTACGCAAAGCAAAAAATACAAACAGATATTGTGCTCAAATCGAATATATACATACATAAATCCTTTCAGTTCTCCCAACTTGAGCTCTGCGGTTGCCACTTCCTGAAATGCGGGAAACCTGCCCAGGAAACAAGTGCTATGCCAGGATGCAGCTTACTGTATGTTGAAGTGTCAAGAGGATGCTGAACTTTTGGTACCGACCGGGCAGGGTGGGGGCTACCAGTTTGGAGGCAGAAAGCCTCGCAGAAAGAGGAACTGAATCTGCATTGGGTCAGAGTTGGGTCAGACCTGTCATCAGCCTGCGATGCACTAAAATGGCAGAGCCACGGTCAATTTAACAAAGGCCTATATAACATATAAAAGGGCCTACACAGCACGGGCAAGTGGGAGGGATGTCTCAGAATCAGTCCCTCTCTCATTTCCCTCCTCTTGTTCATCTTTAATGAACACCATTCGTACAGCGTACTTAGCTGGCGGTGGGGGCAGTGGCCATGTGGCGTCACGAGGAGAAAGCCCTCCATCACTCCTATTCAGGCCTGCTTCTATTTCTCCCTGTGATTCCCCTTTATCCCCAGCCATTATCTCATACGGGTGTACTAAGTCTTTCCTCGAGGGAAGTGGGGGGCTACCAGGCACCTGGGGCTTATAACACCTACCAAGGGAAGCTTGTGACGTGCTAGACCCAGGGATGGTGAGCTCTACTATGTTCAGCCTAGTTACTTCTTCCCCATCCCCCTGTTCAGTGCGTATTCCAGTGTACACCCCTGAGCTTGCGTAGTTCATACCAATTACCGTAGAACTGAATCTTTTCACACAATGTATTAGAATCTGTACACCACAACACAACAGCAACAGCACACACATTATAGGCATCATAAGTTTTAGTACAGCAGACAGCCATGAAGGCATCCAGTCAAAACTGAACAAATTATCAAAAACGTCTGCTTCAGCACCTCCTTCCTCATGCATCTGTCTCCCCAAAGTGTCCAAGTCCTCGATGGCCTTTGTAAGTGTTCCGTTGTCCGCATCATTAGCCAAAATGAAAGTACAGCAGGACTTCCCCACTCTTGCACATACACCACCACTCATCGCAGTCAGCTGATCTAGAACATATCTGTGCTCTAGAACCATAAGTCTCAGAGGTCTCAGTTCTTCTTTCACGGCGTTGAACCCATCACGGGTGTTGTTGACGAGCTGCATCAGTTCGTATCGCGTCACTTGGAGCCAGCGAGCATTGGCTTTTGTCTGGAACATGGGGACAGTACCCCCGAAGAATAGTTCAGCTTCGTTGAAAAGGAGGAATTCTTGTGGAACCTCGTGAAATGGACCATTTGAGAAGTATTTCTGGAGGCTCCTTTTTCGGTGGTGGAGCAGGGTGACATCACCTGTCATTGGGTGGGTATGGATGCGGGAAATGTTCGATGCTGGTACAACCAGGTGTAGTTCATGCATCATGACCATGGAACAGAGTCCTTTCCAGTGGGGTGGCAGCTGCAGATAAATGTGTTCACCGCAGGCCCAATAGATGTCCATGAGGCTGGAGGTGCCGTACTGAAGGTCCGAATTAAAAATTGTGCTGCTGCAGTTTGTGTTGCGGCCCACAGAGATCGTTCCATTACCTAGGAAACAAAGAAGAGGAGACTTTAGCTTGTATGCTTTCTTTGGTTGGTATCTTGTACCCTCATTGAAAGTGTATCTTCTAGTCTCTTGTGCCCATATCTCAGCGCACTCCTCCCCTATCTTCTTATCAATACGATGTGTGTCATCTTCCTTCACAATTGCATCCCCTAAGGAGGCTGCCTTACATACCAAGTCATGTGGGCCATTCAACCTGCCGTTAAAATAAATGTTCGCCTGCAGGCGCAATATTGGCCTCCACTGACAAGGGCACTCGGAATCATTATGGTTGGCTTGGCGATGCACTGGTGAGTGGCATTTTGACGGGGGTGTTGGGAAGGCGAAGTACCCTAGTCTCCTAAACTGGTATCTCCAGACCTCCAACAGGCCGATGGGCATTTCCATACCACGGTAAGCCCCTATCCTCCTTTCATACTCTGATGGATTTGTTACCACTGTAAATGTAACGTATTTGTCATCCCACTCTGTAGCATTCACAAACACACCATCTATTGTGGCTGAGTGGAGCTGTATCTGACCATGTATGCGACAAAGAAACAGATGTAGGAGACATTTGGCAGTGGGTGGTGGCACTTCTCTGGGAAATATCAATTTGTCTGCGCCTACAGCATGAGGGATGTGAGGGCACACAAAGCAGGATTCATTCGTGACCTTCCTCCCGACCTCCCTCATGTCTCTATACCACATGTTGTCAAACAGTGCATTGTGACCCCCATTATCCTCTGACATTTTATCAGTGCGCTGGGAGTGGGGACCAGGCATGAAATGCTGGTCATAGGTGTACACAACTGTGTCCTGAAGTTTACTAACCCAGTCTACTACTGGCGAGGCCACTGCTTGCTTGCGAGTGATACGTGGCGAATACCTGGCAGGTGCCTTTATACCTCTGACAAGTAATTCACTCCCAACACTTCGCTTATTCTGGCGGGCCTTTTTATGAGTATCTGGCACATGGGCATTCAAGGTGATATCCAGTACCATATCCCATTCTGTTGGGTTAGCAGGGGGTGTGGAAGGTGCCAGAGTGGGCGGTGCATAGGTGTCAGGAAGTGTCTCAGACTGGGGTTGTCCTAGGGTAGATCTAACATTGCTAGCTGTACCTCCCCTTCTCTCTGGATACACCACAACCCAATCAAATGCAATTACTGCAATTAAAAATGCAACAAAGATAAAACCGATTACTGTACATATCTTTTTCAGTGAAAGTTCGGTATGCGAGGAACGTCTGTTACTGTGTCTCAGTCCATAGATGGCCATGCGATCTTCATACTCCTTCTCTTGGATAGACCATGGAAACATGATGCCCTCCTCTTGTCCATAGTTCAGACCTGGGATGGTGCCGGGTGGATCCTCACGTGGCTCCGATGTATCCATGCCTTCCTTTCGGCTATTCGGACCGCAGTGGGTGAAGAGTCTATGACCTGATATGGTCCTTCAAATTTAGGATCTTTCCACTTCCGGACTTGTTTCTTTACGAAGATTTTTGTCCCAGGGCATATAGGTGGAAGTTCATCAGAAATAGAGCCCTTGTTCTGTGTCCTTGATATCTGAATAGAAAGGAACTTTGCAGCACGAGTTAGTGCACACAAGTAATCAAACAGTTCAGCTTTCACAATCTCAGAAGACATTTCAGTGTCTACTTTAGGTCTGGTGGAGGGAACAACCACATTCATTGATCTGCCCGTGACAAGCTGGTGAGGTGTAAGGTGATGGTCAGAACTGGGAGCGTTTCTGAGGGTGAACAGAGCAATGGGAAGGCAATAGAGCCATTTCTTTCCAATTGTGGCACTTATCTTACTGATTTTGGCTTTGAGCAGGCCGTTAAGGCGCTCACAAATACCATTGCTTTGTGGATGATAGGCTGACGTCAATTTATGTTTTATTCCTAACATTGAGGTAATTATGGCAAAGATATCATTTGAAAAATGGCGGCCATTGTCACTTCGAATAGCATCCGGTAATCCCCAGCGACATATGACCTCACGAAGCAAAAAAGTAGCTGCGGCTTTTGCGTCACAATGGACACATGGTCCAGCTTCAATCCACCTTGAAAATGGGCATACCACTACAATGAGATACCTGTAATTGTTGCATCTGTCAATCATGTCTATGTAATCAATGTGGAGTTCTCTAAAGGGACCTTTGGGCCTTGGTATTGTTGAGGCAACTGTCTTCATAGTTGGGTTAGGTGAATATTGTTGACAAATGAGGCACTGATGAACGAAGAGTTGTATCTGCTCATACGCATTGGGGATGAACCATTCTGTCTGCAAAGTTGTCGACATGATATCACGAGGGATATGTGCCGGAAGGTGTAACTGAGTGAGCGCTACTTGTAATAGTGCCTGTGGCATAACTGGCTTCCCTGTCATTGTCTGTCTGTAAATGAAATCTGAAACATCTTGTTGCACTCCTCTCTTCTTCCACAGCTCTTTCTCTTCAGGAGGGGCACTCTCCTGTATTTCTCGTAGGTGTAGTTGTGCAATGATATCATATTGCTGTGTGTCATCTATAGTGTATGGGAGTGTTGGATCAGTGGTATCTGAGAGCAGCGACTCACCTATGTCATCTACTGTATTTTGTGTATCTACCTGTACTATGACGGATGCATCTTGAGCAAACAGGATGGGGGCACAGGTATTTTGCTCTGTCACTTGAGATGGTTCAGGTCGGGGCCCTCTGGCAGCTGCTTTCGCAGCCCAATCCGCCATGGCATTTCCTCTGGAAACGAAATCTTGGCCATTTGTGTGTGCAGTACACTTTACTACAGCCACTTCTGCTGGCAATGTTAATGAATCTATTAGTTCCTCAAGTAACTGTTTGTGCATTACAGGTGTGCCATCAGTTTTAAGGAAGCCGCGCCTTTTCCATCTCAAGATGCTGGAATGTGTTGTTGTGGTGACATATGCAGAATCTGAGTATACAGTAATCCTTTTATCAGCTCCATGTTTGAGGGCTGCAATTAAAGCTACTAACTCTGCTGCCTGCGCTGAATAATGTGATGGCAATGTTATTTGCTGTACGATGTCTAGTGAGTCAGAGGAGTCCCTCTGTTGTGCTCTGACCACTGCAGCACCTGTGTATCTTATTCCTGTCTCTTGATCAATGGTAGAGGAACCGTCAACAAAGTAAATTACACTATCTGGCAATGGGTCTTCTTTCGCTGTTCCTGACTCATCTGGACAATATGTGGCACAGTCATGACTGTCATCATCAGTTGTGGCAATGGGATGAACAAAGAACGTGGCAGGATTCACAGTATGACATTTAACAACCTTCAAAGATGGTAATGACAGTATGACTTCATATCCTGATACTCTTTGTGTGGTGAGAGTTGTTTTAGCTTTTTGTATCACTGCGAATACTGCATGCTCAGTGTACAGTGTCAGAGGGGAGCCCATGACTATGGGGGTGCTTTTCTCAACAGCAAATGCTGCGGTTGATAAGGCCTGCTCACAAGGATAATGGCCTTTCATTACCGAGTCTAACATGCCACTGAAGTATGCGACTGGTTTGTGGCCCATGGGGTACTTCTGGGTGAGGACTGCTGTCATGACCTGTCCATTACAGTGAGTGAACAGATAGAACTCTTTTGTGTAGTCAGGAGAGCCTAACACAGGTGCGTTTGTAATCTCATCTTTCAATTTGGCAAAGGCTGATGTCATTTCAGGTGTCCAGTCAATCTTATTATGCCTGTCTTTGGCCGTTTTGACAGCTGCCAGGAGTGGTGCAGTAATGGTGGAATAGTCAAAAACCCATTGTCTAACGTAGTTCACTAGTCCTAGGAACTTTTGCATGTCCTTAACTGACTGGGGTTCTGGAGTGCTTTTTATTGCCTCTACTCTTCCTGGGGTAACTTTTCTGCCTGATGCTGAGATCAGCTGTCCTAGGTACTGTACTTCTTCCTGACAATATTGGAGTTTCTGTTTGTCTACTTTGTATCCTCTCTGTGCCAATGTTGTAAGCAGAGCAACTGTATCCCGTCGGCACTGCTGCTCAGTGGTGCTACAGAGGAGTATGTCATCGACATATTGTAGCAAGGTGCTGTCACGTTGGAAATTTGACAAGTCATCTTTGACAACTCTGTTGAACACACTGGGGGACTCACAGTACCCCTGGGGTAACCTTTTATATGTAAATTGCCTACCTTGGAATGAGAAAGCAAATAAGAACTGGCTGTCTATGTGTAGAGGGACACTAAAAAATGCATTTTTCAGGTCAATGACGGAAAAATATTTAGTGTCAGGTGGGATGTTGGTAAGTATCACTGAAGGGTCTGGGACGATGGGAAACTCTGGGATCACTATGCTGTTAATTGAGCGTAGGTCATGCACTAATCTCCATTGATTAGTCTTCTGTTTCCTCACCGGAAAAAGGCACGTGTTACATGGCGAGATACAAGGGTATATCACACCTTGATGTAGCAGCGCTTGTATGGTAGGGGCAATTCCCTCCTCTGCTTCCCTAGACAAAGGGTACTGGCGCACTCTGGGTAGAAGGGCATCTGGTTTCAGTGTCACTCTGAATGGTGCAGCTGATTTAATGAGCCCCACATCATTGGGACCTGTTGTCCAAAGAATGCTTGGTACCTGAGCTAAGTCTGAGTCACGGGTAGCATCGAATACTTCGGGCGGAGTTGGAGTTCTAATCTCAACTGTCACCGACAAAGGTACTGGATTTTGGTAAATAATCTCCAGTTTGGAATATTCCTCAGGATCTCCAAATAGTTGGTGATCTGAAATATTCCTTACTTGATGTCCAGGTTCGATGAAAATGACACAGGCCCATGTGTGGGCATTGTCGTCTAGTGCTAAGAAAGCTCCATACGTGGGTGTTATTTCAAGACAGTGTATTCCTAGGATCATGTTTTTGTCAGGCACAGGCATGTTCTGTGACTGGGGACGAAAAAGGAATTCTTTGGGAAGTTGGACAGTGCGCCCATTCATCTCAGGTGTATTGGCAACAACAATGTGTACCGCTGTGGAGAATGCTTGCTCATCCATTGGGCGGGCTCTTATCTCATCTCTCAGGGAGGAATCCATAGTGACAGCCATCATCCTGCACGTTGATGTACCAGGAATGGAACAAGTCATTGTACCGTTCTCTTTAAAACTAATTGTCATATTTAATTTGGCCATGAGGTCTCGTCCCAAGAGATTGACTGGGGACTGTGTTGAGTAGAGCAGGCGCTGCTGAATACATTTACCTCCTATTTCCATTGGTACTGGTTTGGTAAAAGGGACCCTTATTATTGCCCCAGAGAAACCCTGTGTGTCTGCGCTCTGGTTGGAGATGGGCAGTGCTCCTTCCCTAATGCAGGAAAACGTAGCACCTGTGTCAACCATAAAACTATAAGTTTTGTTGTTTATCGTGACATACACAACTGGGTCCTCTCTGATATTTGTGAGGCACGATAACACGGGACACACTAGAGATGTCTGTGGGCTGTCCTAACTTGAATACCCTCCAGCCTGGTACTGCTGGATGGTGCCCTGTGAAAAGGGATTGGTGGTGGGCAGTATCGTGGCTCCCTGAGGCACGGGAGCTTGCGTCTGTGGCACCATTTGGTACACGGGCATCTGTGGCTGAAGTAGCTGTGGCTGTGCTTGTCGGATCTGGGGCTGCATCTGGGCCATCGCAGGTGTCTGTAATTGTACCTGCTGCAGCATTGGCTGCTGTGCTGGGGAAGGATAGGAATATACTGCTTGGGGCGGCAGCGGCTGCTGCTGCTGGTAGTATTGTACTGGCACTTGAGCTTGTTGTGGATTTCCTCTACTTACTGACCTCCCTTCATCCCGCATTTTGGTATGGCATTCCCTTATAAGGTGTCCTGGTCGCTGACAGTAGTAGCATAGTCGTGCTCCTGGCTGTGGCGCAGGTCTTTGGAAGCCTAATCCTCTACCTCTCCCCCGCATCCCAGTATTTGCATACCTTATCTGCTCATTACCATAATACTGCTGTTGTTGCTCATTGGTGTATGCCTGTTGTTGCACACTATTATTGAAGGGCTGTGCCTGTAGGTTTGGTGCAGCTACTTGTGTGTTACCTCCTAGTGCAGTCTGGGCATCTTGTGGAAAATTAGTAACAGCAGTCATCTGACTCACTGGTGAAGCCACCATCATTGTATCAGGGGTCTCCCTTTTCTTATGTTTTTGCTGCACTAATTTAGCTGCTGCATTTTCAATAGCTAATAACCTTTTCTTCTCCTGTTCCTGCTCCTTTTTGCAAAAATGAATGATGTGGTGTTGTATCTCTGGCCATGGTTTGCACTCCATGGCTACTATTCCATCTAATTTGTCCTGTACAGCAGTGGGCAGTCCCTTTTTTACTGTGTGGTAAAAGAACCTACAATTACCCCCTGTTACATCCCATTTTTCTCCCAATTCCTGATGCCATTTCTCCTTCATTCGTGAAATGTACTGTGCTGGATCTTCATTGCTTTGCATTGTCTGTGACATCAAAGAGCTGATGTCAGGAACGTCAGGAAACTTCCTACGCAATTCATTCCATAGGGGTGATCTAATCTTATTGAAGGGGTTACCGTCACACTGTGTATTAGTAGTAGACAGTCTTGTGTCAATGCGTGTGAACATGTCCTCTGCATCCTCTCCAATCAAGGAGGTGAGCAGACTTTTTACATCTCCAATAGCCAATGGAACACCTGCAGTGTGTTTCTCAAAGGCCTGTATCCATTTTCCAGCACCCTCTGTGAGGGGTGGGAGTTGTTTCTTTAAATTGTCCTTGTCCATTAGTGACCAAGGAACATAAAGGGGGGGATCTTTAACATTTTTAAATAACAGGGGTAGCTGGCGTGTCACCCCTGTGGGCCTTGTGTTGTCATATCTACGTGAGTATTTCTGCCAAACTCTTAGGCCTTTGCTCATATAATCGTAATCCCAATCGTCATCTCCTGCCCCCTGCAGAATACATTCTTCAGCTGTGGCCATGTCTTCTGGTTCAAATGACCCATCCCGAGGCCAGACATTCATTTGAGGTGCATTAGCTTCTGTCCAACCTGCTAAATTATCTGAGAATGGATTGACATAATAGTCAGTCCCTTCCCCAAGTATCACTATCTCGTTTGGCGTCAGACCATTGGTCATTGACGGCAATGGCCTGTTAGGGGCCATGTGATGCAGAGTTCTAGATCTTGTTGTTCTTAGCGTTGCAGTACCTGATACATCATAATCTTGTGGGATGTCATCAGGCCGCCCATGGCTACCTTGCACTGCAAGTCTCTCTCTCTCTGTCCTTCTCTGCCTTCTCCATCTTGTTTCTGCCCGTTCGAGCACACTTGGTAGATCAAGTTTATCAAGGTCCATCTGTTGTGCATCTGGCCTGCGTGGTGTGACTACTGGTGGCACTACCTGAGGTATGTGTATAGATGGGGGCGTGACAATTGTTGGCAGAGCTTGCGGTGTGCTTGGGTTGATCATCAGAGGAGCTGCTGGGTTACTCTGAGGTGGGGCTGGGGCTATGCTTTGGACCTCCTGATGGAAGTCTATCCATGGCTCCTGCTGTGGGGGGATCATTGGGACCCCACCACTACGTGAACCCACCACCGGGCCTGCAGCTCCAGCCAATTCACTTAGTGTTGGTGGCTGCCTTCTTCTAAATTGGCCTAAGCCACCCATTAGTTCAGTGAGTTGATCCTCTACCCTGTCCACTTGTAATGATAACCGCTGTATTGTTGCGGGGTGGCCAGTGGGACTCCCTGAATGTTGCTCGTGTGACGTGTCCCCTGATTCTCTATCTGTTCCTTGGTGTAAGTTGTGCTCTGTTCTCCATCTACTAATGTCCGCCTCAGTGATTATTTCTGGGCGAGATTGTTCACTATCCCTGTTTCCTCCATTGAATTGTAGCAAGTACTCTTCCTCTCGCTTGGGACCTGTGTTAAGGGGTCGCCACCCGTTATGGTGTGCCTGTGTATTGCTGTGCTGCTGGCCAGGGGAGAGGAATGGGCCATAGTGTCTAGTCCTTGTCTCTAAGGGCTCGCCAATTTCAGTGACAAATGTAGGCGCTGTAGGGTTAGGCCTAGGAAACGGCAAGTGGGAGCTGTGCTGTGAATCACCAGAGGCTCCATCACTCTCTGAGCCCTCTTCCTGCTGGTGAGCTGCAGAGTTGGGTGCTGGTGTCAATTTTATTGTGAATAGCGCATCAATCTGACCTGGCATTCCTGATGTTGCACACTGCACCCCTGGGCTTTGGGAGCTTAGAGTTATCTGGCCCTGCGCATTCCCTGGCATGCTGTTTGGTGAATCTTCTGAGGGATCTGAAGCAGAAATATCCTCATGTCCTACAGCTGCCTGATCATTTAAATTAGGCTCTAGGTCAGCCTTAACAACTCGCTCTGTATACATGCCATCTGCGTCATAGGCTGGTGGCGGTGCGGTAGGTACTGGGGCCTTTTCATCATTGTCCTTAAAGACTCTCCACAGAGCCAGGGTTTCTTTACGTTTATCTAGTTTGTCCCCAGAGTACTTCCCTTCCAGGAATGTTTGAGCATGATCTAGTACTGCCTTATCGAAGGTACCCTCTTTTGGCCAAGGGTGTAGCATAGTCTGTGTGAGCTTGTGCAGCTCTCCACAATGTTTTCTTATACGTTTCCCCTGAGTAGTAAAGTTCTTTATCACGTGTTCTAATGGTGTTGCCATTATTCTCTAGCGTTGTGTGTATTCAGAAATAATAGTATACCTCCACTGGGTGTCACTTATCAACCTCACCTGCCACAGATTTGTTGTTATTTATAACCTAGGGATTATGTGGGTTGGCTTATTTCTGACCACAAATAAACAATGTTATTCTCTTGGTAACAGGCGGTTTTGTAAGTATCCCCACAGTAATGGGTAGTGCGTTATAGAAGGGCGTCCCTGTAACTGCTCTATGATACTTAATGAGGGCTGCTGCTGCAGCTGCACATGCAGCTGCTGGGCGTGATGCTCACAAACCAGGGGTAAGTTGGGGTCGTTAAGTGCCTGCAACAATGTCCTGTGCTGTTCACAGCCTAATGCATTGCTAGTGCCTTGTGATCCTCCCTGGTGTTTCAGGTGGCTGGCGCCTGGAGGAGACGGTGTGAATAGAAGGGATGGTGTAAGTGGTTCCTGGTAAGCGAGATCAGGGCTCCCCAGCTGGGTTAATACCGTGGAGGAATCTTTAGCAGCACATGGCGTTGGAGGGGACACTAGTGGCGGCTGCAGCGGTGTATCTGGAGCGTCTTCCACAGAGGGGGTGCTTTGTGGCAGCTCAACTACAGGGTCTGGGTTCAGGGTAGTGGGTCTACAGGTAGGCACTGGGAGGCGCAGCTGCACTAGGTGTAGTGAAGATACCTTTACCTCAGTGCCATGTGCTAGTGTGACTCCCAGCAACTTCCACGCTCTGGCTATCAAGGCACTTTGTCGCCTCCCAAAGGTTGCTATAGTCTATGCGTCAGGATTGTGTACCGCTATTATTCTGTCATTTAGTATGTGCAGAACTATCCCAACTGACTGATGTTCACTATTGCTCATCTGTATCCCTTAGTACTCTATATTTATATATATATATATACTGCTCTCCTTATGTGTCAGTAGTCAGGGTGATCATATATTAGCTCGTCCCCCAATGCCTCTTTAATGGTTAAATAAAATGCCTCTTTAATCTCCCGTTTATCTGGACCGTTATAGACTCCTTCTGGTGAGAAGTCAGGAAACTGCAGGGCACCAGGATGTTCACCAAGGCAGTAAAGAAGGACCTTGCTTCGCAGGGGGTTACGGGGCCAGGAGCTGGTGACCTCAGTCAGTGTTTCTAATCCTGGCACTATCATAGAAATTTGCACATATATGGTGTCTGCGGTTTTATAAGTTCTGTAACCAAATATTCTATTCATCTGTGTACTTATGCTGTACCTCAAACCTTAGTGACACCTAATTAATGTTAGCATCACTAGAAATGATCAATGGTTTGCAACAAAAGCAGCACTAAACAATATACTTGTAACAATTGTGGCGCAAAAACATTTCAAATACAAAACACAAAACTTTCAATAAAACGAAAATCACTACGGTTATCAGTGGCAGATCAATACATGTGGGAGAACAATAAAGCATTTACATTCCTCCCTAGTTATTGAATCTCACTAACAAACCAATCTTCTGCATTTGGCAGTGATCTTCTGTTACAATGGTAACCCTACCTAGCGGGTCTTATCCTAATAGAATTGATACAGACCAGTCAACATCAATTGAACAAAACCATCATGTTCTTATACATTGAATATACATCTGCATATCATTAAACATATTATAAAAAGTAAAAATACAAAAATACAAATAACTGTGCACGTAAATAATATGGCCTTACTACAATCAGTTTCTGTGCCAACCAGTGACCCTTACTGCAGTGCCCATATAAGCACCAACCACAATAAAGTGCTATTGCTACACTTTAATGAGCCTCTGTATGCATTATCAAACGGTACCTGAAGTCATGCAGTCATGAAATCCTACATGTGTTTCACGGAAGAAGTAAGTCAGGCACGTTCAGAGTGTCTATTCTCAGACAATGACTGCATACCTTGCCCTCTGAAGGACAGAAATAAAACACGTGCTTCCTATTTACAAATGGCGCGCACACAAAAGGGAAACTGTCACAAAACTACCCAAAACTCATAACATCCAATAAACCATCCCGGGGAACCTCTTAAAATCCTCATAATCCAGGCGATATCCGTTATCCAGTAGCTAAGTGGAACGACAATATCCAACCTCTTTCCTACCTTGTACTGATGTAGGAGAGCCTCCACTGTATCCAATCAGAGGAGCACTTTTTTATTGCTGAAAGAATACGATAGTAAATCGAACCTTTCCTTCTCTTCTACCAGGCTGATCCCTGACCCCCTGATAAAGAGGCGCTCTCTGTTTCACTATATACAGAGAGACCCAACAGCAAGCTATTAAAATATGAGTAGACTGCAGACATACACAGTCTCTCCCTTATCCCTTATTCACTTCTTATTCTTATTTTTTTTTTTGTCTTTCTCCATATGTCTGTTTTCCATACAAAAAAATAAATTTAATAAACCAAAAAAAATGAAGCTAAATGAGCCCGTGAAAGACGCAAGACGCAGCCTTTCCCTCCGGGCACTCAAGGCAAAAACAATAGCACACACATCTATATATAACAAAAAGGAAACAATAAACCAACAACTTCCTGACCGTACTGTCCAGCTCAGAATTCCATGCCGCACACACAAGCCTCCCCAGTTAAAAATGTCCTTAGCGAGGCCAACCAGACAGGAGACAGGAAAGAACTGAGAGCCGAGAAAAACAGAGAAGCCTCACAAGTGCTCCCTTCATAAACCGTCACCCAAGCGTCACCTCACGTCAGGTAGCATAATACTCACCCGAGTGCTTGTACTCAAAGGCTTCGGCCAGAAAGGAGTCACGAGTGCTCAGTCTGCGTCCCCTCGATCCCAGCCGATACTGCCCCCGTCTGCAGGCACTGCTAATCCAAGTCACGGCACCAAAATGTTGGAGGGAGGATTTATTACAGGACAAGGAAGCTAGGGGCGGTACTCAGAGCCCCGGGAGCCACCACAGAACTGAGCAGGAGAGTGAGTCAGGGACAAAAGGGGCACCTTAATTTGAGCAGGGGTGCCTGGGAACGCTTGCTCTAAAACTGAAGAAAACAGACATGTGAGACATGGAATCTGAGGTAGATCACAATAGCAGTTTAATGAGAAGATGCAACTTCAAAGAAACTGCAAGACAAAAGCATAAAATACAAAATACAAAATTCAAATATCACATATCCATTCTCTCCGTGTCAGATTGTCTGAGAGAAAGAAAACTCAGTGTATAAACGCATCAGTGTATGAGATCTCTATCACCAAGGTACTCTCATATCTACTCTAGAGCAAGCATTCCTGCAATGTACAATGAATGAAATGAATACATTGTGATCAGAAATAAAGAGAACAATAACTAAACATAACAGAACATTTCATGTAGGTAAAATACAACACAATGCTAAGCAGGCGCAAAAGCAAACACAAGAGCCTCTAAGAGCTCTTGGGGAAGACCTACGGAATCTTTCTGTCACCTACATACAGACAGCAAGGTAATCCGTCGAGGTGTCTGGGTGCTCCCCTTATATACTAGTCTATGGGCTCCTTCGCACGCAACTCTTACCCAAAAATAAACCTCGTCTGCAGAATTGCACCAGACATGTCGTCATCTACCCACTTAATGCTGACAATGAACTAGGTGAAAAGGTCAGTTTCTCAGGCCAATCGCTTGTCGTAAATCACACAGAGCAAGCAGAAACTATAAGTAGACTTTGTACGCAAAGCAAAAAATACAAACAGATATTGTGCTCAAATCGAATATATACATACATAAATCCTTTCAGTTCTCCCAACTTGAGCTCTGCGGTTGCCACTTCCTGAAATGCGGGAAACCTGCCCAGGAAACAAGTGCTATGCCAGGATGCAGCTTACTGTATGTTGAAGTGTCAAGAGGATGCTGAACTTTTGGTACCGACCGGGCAGGGTGGGGGCTACCAGTTTGGAGGCAGAGAGCCTCGCAGAAAGAGGAACTGAATCTGCGTTGGGTCAGAGTTGGGTCAGACCTGCCATCAGCCTGCGATGCACTAAAATGGCAGAGCCACGGTCAATTTAACAAAGGCCTATATAACATATAAAAGGGCCTACACAGCACGGGCAAGTGGGAGGGATGTCTCAGAATCAGTCCCTCTCTCATGTGAAAAAAGCCATGGTTTCTCACCCCTCAGCACAGGAGACTCAGCTCAACCCTGGGAGAGTTTCCCTGGTCCGTCAGGCGAGGAAGAAAGTAAAGAAACCAGTGTGTATAATTATAGGGCCTACTCTGCCTTACATCCTCCTCCTAAGGTCACTTCCTCCTGGAAGCTGACCCAGCTCCACAGTGATAGGACACATTTTAACCTGAAACTTCATTACAGCTGTTTCATTTTCTTCCCCCTTTTTAGGTCGAGCCTAGACAGCGCATGCGCTGTCGCAAGACCTGTAGTAAACAGAATATGGAGGGTCATTTCTCATGCCTCTTGCCATTGGTTAACTCTGGCATTGCTCTTCTTATCTGGCTTATTGTTGGCTGGCGATCCGATACGTCATTTCCGTTTTTGTAGGAAGCTGCACTGACCAACTACAGTTTAGTTACACTGCTGGGCTGTTATCTTTTTATTTAGGGACTACTCCCTTGTTTTCTTTGCTGCTCGCATTCCCAGAGGAAGTTTGCACACTGCCGCCGCTGGCACATCTGCCAGCTTCCTGCCCTCACCGTCTCCTTGCTCCACCGCTCTCTACCCGGACCGATGCTTCCGGTCTGGCACCACCTAACGCACTGGTCTCCGCTCTCACCAAACGAGGTCACTTTCTGAATCGCACTCTGTAATTTTCTAATGGTTTTTGGTGAAAATGAAACGGGACTCGACTAAGCCAAAAACGTATGCGTTGAATTTTGAATTTGTATATTTAAGAAAACAACACTAGGCCATCCGCGGGGAATGATTTATGATCTGGTTAACAGGTGTGTTTGTGATAACTTTTTCATCTGTTGACCCCATTCCATTCATTAACGTACCTGGGATGCAGGATACTATGGTGTTTTATTTTTTTTTTTAAATAGAAAATAAAGACTAGAGTTGATGTGGAGCACTTAATGAGACCCTGTAGACATCAACAAATGTAACTTTAATCTTGCCTTGGGGACTAGAGAAATAAACAAGAAAATGAAGCCAACATAAGGCAATTTTAAGTAAGTAGATCCCCCTCCCTGAGTAATAGGTGTCACCATAGGAGCTCCCTTGGAATCTCCATGTTTGAGCCCACCCACTTCTGCTTAGAATATCTGTGGTGTGGACTTGAAGATGAAGCATGCCAGTCGAGTAAAAACACAGTGGGTGAGAATCCTTAAAATAAAATATTAGGTTTGCCAGGGAGGACTAGGTCTGGATGAGGTCTACCATAAATTGTGGATAACCCCTTGTGATTTTGTTTCAGAATGGACCTGGCTTGGCAGTTCGGGCTGGACTGTCCCTATTGGAGCAGGACTATGGCTGATTTGCATATGTCTGGGTCCTGCCTGAGGTAAAAAGGTAGGCAAAAAAACAACAGATTAGGATGCAGCCCAAGTAATTTCCAGTCACTGAGATTAACTCAAGAATTCCACCCAACATTTTTGTATTCCTCAAAGGCGAAAAGAAGGCAGATAGATGAGGTGATGGAAAGAGTATTTCAGTGAGCAGTAGGATGGGAAGAGAAATGATAGTGAGAGAGTAGAGGCAGAGAGCTGCACGCCGTAAAAGAGAAGAGAGACAAGAAGCGTTTTGTTGGACTTGGCCCTTTTTGCAGGGTCATCCCTAAACTTTTTGCCTTCCTCCTGTATTTTTTCTGACCTGTTGTTGGCTGTTTTATGACTCTGGGCACCTTACCACTGCTGACCAGTGCTAAGGTGCATATGCTCTCCCTATGGTAAAATGTATACATTAATTGATGTTCCTGATTGGTTTATTGGATTCACTGTCAGTCCCCAGTAAAGTGCACCAGGGGTGCCGGGGCTTGTGAAGGCCAATGCTGCTGGTGGGCTTGCAGCGCTGGTTGCGCCACCCACAGAAAGCGGCCGTGTAAAATGTGCCTAGGGTCTGCCACCGCCGACCCTGTGCGCGGTCTGGGACCGTCGCGCTGACTGTGCAAGTGCCCCCACTTGCCAGTCCCTAAACCTTCCCTTACCTACATATTAGCCACCCCTCTGGTAGGCCCAAGGGCAGGGTGCATTGTAGGCCTAAGGTAGGACATGCCCTGATGTGTGGCATGTCTTAGTAGTGAATTACAGCCATTTTCGTTTTTCACTATTGAAGGCTACCTGCTCTCCATAGGCCAGAATGGGCTGCTGGGATCACGCCAACGCTGTGACCCCAGTGGACTCAGAGAGCATGGTAGAATGTCAAGTTTAGTATGCCTGAACTCAGAATAATAAAATACTTCTTGTAGTCAAGTTTATTTTAATATCCTGGGTTTGTAAATACTACTTTTAGAAAGTTAGTATTTACTGACCTGACCATTTTAGTCCGCCTCTGCTGTGTGTGTGTGTTCTGCCTAGCAACAGTAAGGAGCAGGGTTGGGGAATCCCCAGAGACAGGTTGGCTGCCAGGTGGTGGGTAGGGAGATGACCCCAGGATGGGAGGGAGGAGTACACCTTGACTCTTGAATAGACCTGTGCTCTGCCACCACAAAGCCGGCGCCGCCCCCTGTGGGGCGGCTGATGTCTCTGCCCTGCTGCTGAAAGGAAAGAGCAGAGTCACCGTAACAAAGTGCTCCAGAACTGGACTGAGCCAGGCCCAGGCCCCCTGGCGCTAAAGAACAAAAGAATCACGGTATAAAAGTAGGAGCCTGGCTCCTAAGAAATCAGAATCCTGTTTTACCACAAAGAACCTCTGCCCGACTAGAAGGAGAAGGAGACGCTGGAGGAGCTGGCCTGCTGCTTGCCTTGCTGAGAAAGGAGAGGAAGAGACTACTGAAAAGACTTCGCTGCTTTGTGCTTTAAACATTCTCCAAGGGCTTGATCTGAGCTTGGCCCCTGAACTGAACCCCAGGACCAGTGGGTTCTCTGTGCTTTTGCTCGTCCTCCGATTCGAGCCGTGTGTGCATCCCGCTGGAAAGAGACTGCGCCCCTCAACGCCCCTCCTAGGGCCGTGACACTCAGGAGCTCGCCTGCCGCAACCCCGTGAGAGCCCCGCTCCGTCCGGAGCCGCTCTCTGTCCCCGGGCTAGGCCGCCTGCGCCCCTGTCACCGCCTGCCACTGGAGCGCGCTGAACGCGCTATCACCCCTCCCGCCGGAAACCGTCCGACGACTGTGATCTACGCCGGGTCATCCAGCTGCACTGACCGTGCCCTGTGACCCCGCTTCGCTATCCCCGGACATCTCAGGCCGCGCCGCCCCCGCTGTGGAGACCCCCCTGCACCGCCGTGCTGAGGGTCGCTGGCCGCGCCTGCCTACCTGCCCACAACCTCTGATCGAGGACCCAAGACCACTTCTCAAGCTGAGAGTCGCACCGACCTGTGCCGACTCTCCACATCACGGAAGAGGTTCCAGTATCGGGCTCGGGGCCCGCAACGCCTTATTTCCCCGTTCACAGGAGTCGATCTCTGTAAGTACTGGAACCACAAGTGACATTTGCTAGAGACTGCAAAGTATCTATTTGAAGCTACGAACAAAGAACATTTGCCTGCTTTTACAACCTGGTGGCATAGCGAAAACGTTATTGGTCTTGTGATAAGTCTGCTGAGATATATATACCTATTTTTACATAAAGAAGCGTATTTTTCTACATATCCCAGTCTGGTGTCCGTTTCTGGGGGGATTGATGTATTTACTGTGTGTGCGATTGTAAGTGCTTAACCAACAACGCCTGAGGAATCGCCTTGGCTGCTCACGCCACGCACCTAGAGGGTGAGCAAGGGTCATTCGCAAGGGGTTATCCTGCGCCCTGACGTAGAGGAGAGGGTTCCTGCTTGACACAAGGGCAACCTTGCGCCAACCAGAGACCCCCGAGTCTAACACGTTTGGAGAGAGTTGAGGAAGGGTGCCTAGAGAGAAGAGGGCTTTGGGAGATTCTGCTACTGAGAACTGGGGTGTGACAGGAAAACATAAAGAGAGAGAGGATTTAGAAGACAAAGGGAGAAGAGAGGGACTATCAACCTACAGCTAGTGCGGAGTACATGGGGGAGAGGGAAGGCAAAGAGAATGGGGAGAGGTTTTTAGCTGGTGACAGTGTCAGGTTCTGACATAAGACATAACATAAGAGAGTCAGGACACATACACATGGAGGAAATGTATAACAGGACAGTGGGAACTACAGTCCTGGAGGGCTAAAGCCTCAAAGGTTGAGTCTGCAATACACTGCTGCAGCCACTTGAGAACTGTGAATCGATTTTCAGGTAAGACAGTACATAGCCCTATAAAGTATTAGTGAATGTTTAAGGCTGTGTTTGGCAGCATTGGTTGTTTTAACTCTTTCGATTGATGCTTTGGATCATACCTGTAGCTCTGTTCCCTCACCTTTATTGTGCTTCCCCTTTATTGGTTTTGTTGGTTTACCTTCTTTCTCCTCCAAGTACTGACCTTTATTTGTCTTGGACTGATATTGGTTTTTGACTCAGTGTTAGAAATGGGATTTTTGGTCGGCTTGGGCATGTGCCAAAGTCGGGCAGAAACCACCACTCTAGTCAGGATAAGGGAGTTACACTCCTGAAATAACCCCTGCTCACCCCCTTGGTAGCTTGGCATGAGCTGTCAGGCTTATCTTAGAGCCTTTGCCCATAACCAACAGTAATACAGTAAGCACTACAAAAGGACATCACACCAGTTTAGAAAAATATCAAATATTTTTATATACTTAAGACAAGAACAAAAATGATAAAAATCCACAATACAGTACTTAAACATCTTTAGTTATCAAAATAGGCTTGAAAAACAGTTCCTTGATGTCAATAGCTCCGTCCGGGGCTATCACGGCGTCGTGAGCAAACAAATCCAAACAGTTCTGGCTGACTGCAGCATCGCGGACCAGCTACGGTGTCGAGAAGACATGCAAACAGTGCCTTTTAAAAATGCAGGGCGTCGGCGACCTCTGGTTGAGCTTCTGAAAACACGGCATCTGCAGGTATCGGTTCCAGAGATCGGTGCATGAGTCGTCGGGCCCTTGAAGTCACCCGCATTGCATGTTGAAGTCAGGAGCGCTGGCGTCGGCAGGCGTCGGGTGCTGTGGTGCGAAGTGCAGTGGTGCGGTGCCCTCAGGTCGCGGTGTGAGCAGCGGCTCGGTGGCGGTGTCAGATGGCATGAACGGTGAGACCAGGGTCGCGGTGCAAAGTGATTGCGGTGCTCGTCGCGGTGTGGGCAGTTCGCGGTGCAAGCAGCGGCGCCATCGTTGCTGAAGTGCTGTTGTCAGCTGACGAACTGGAGTCGATGGCACCGGTGTAGGTAGGCCAAGGCTGCGGTGCGGGATGAGGGCGGTGCGTCGTGTAACTGTAAGAGCGGTGCCCTCGAACCTTGGTGCAAGCAGCGGCGTTGAATTCGGCGTGGAGCGTCGTCATCGGGAAGGCCAAGGCTTCGTCGTGAAGTGAGGCGGTGCGAAGTGCGGTGCCCACAGGTCGCGGTGCGAGCAGTGGCTCGGTGACGGCATCAGCAGGCGTTGTCAGTGAGACCAGGGTCGCGGTGTGGCATTGCGGTAGTGCCCTCTGCGGTGCCATCAGGACATGGAGTCGGCAGCTGCATCATAAACGGCGTTGGGTTGCTTTTCTTCTGTTGCAGTATAAAACCCATAGTCCCCAGTGCTGATGGCAGAAGAGTTTCAAGTCTTTGTTGTACCTGAGACTTCGTGAACAGGGGGCAAGCTCTACCTCAAGCCCTTGGAGAAACTCACAAAAATAGATTGCAGAAAGTTCAGTCCAGTCCTTTCACTGCCCAAGACAGAAGCAGCCACTGCAGGCCAACACAGCAAAGCACACAGCAAAGTGGTAATTCCTCCTCACAGTTTCTCCAGCTCTTATTCTTGGCAGTCTTCTTGATCCAAAAGAGTTCTAAAATTCAGGGGTCTCGGCACCAATATTTATATCCCAAAATCCTTTGATCTCTTAGGCCGAGAGTGTCTGTGCCCGGCCAGAACCAGTTCTGCCTTCTCTGGTGTGACTTCCTGGCAGGTGGTGGAGAAGGCATTGTCAGAGGCAGACCAGGCCCTTTGAGGTGCAAGGAAATCTCCTCCTCCTTCCCCCATTGCAGCCCATGTCTATTCAGCCCTTTCCTGACCCACCTAGACTATCTGGAGCCACTCCTGGTCCCCAGCCTTCGGTCATCCAAAACCCAGGCAATCCACATTTCAGCAGAGGCACATGGGATGACTGAGCAAGAAAATACCTACTTTCTAAAAGTGGTATTTTCAAACACAGAATGTAAAAACCACCTTCACTAAAAGATGCATCTCTAGATTCTGAGTTCAGGCATACTAAACTTTATTTTCTTACATAATTCCCTGGGCTAGTTATGTTTATAAGATGTTATAAACAAACTTCCCATTCTTTCCTATGGGGAACAGGTAACCTTGCAGTAGCAAAAAACAAAATGGGCCGTAATTCGCTACCAGGACATGCCACACACTTCAGGGCATTTCCTACCTTTCACATACACTGCACCAGCCCATAGGGGTACCTTGGGCCTAGTGTGGGCACTTGCCAGTTGACATGGCGGTACCAGACCGCACATGGGCTCTGTGATGGCAGGCCCGAGTTACCTTTTACGGGCCGTTCGCCTGGTTGGCACAATCCAGTGCTGCAACCCACCAACAGCATTTGATTTACAGGCCCTGGCACACGCAGTGCACTTTACTAGGGACTGACACATAAATCAAAGAGGCCAATCCAATCATGGAAACACAAATCCATAACACATTTTACCACAGGAGCACTTGCACTTTACCACTGATCAGCAGTGAAAAAAGTGCGCAGAAACACTATGCCAGCAAAAACAGAGTCAAAACCGAGAGGTCAGAAAGCAAAAACTCAGGGGAAACACGCCAAAAGATGCCAAGTCTAACACTCAGTGATAGTTTTACATAGACTCCTGACTTACCCTGTGATTAGGCTTTGGCGATCAAAACCTGTTTTTATATCTGCTTATGGATTTCTCCTTTTTGGTATGGTGATTGTGATTCTACCTTCTGGTAGAGAGGTGTGCATCTCCTCTTCAGTTTTTGGGTAAGTTTCCTAAATTTCTCTACAATACTGGTATGCAGTTCCTAGTGCTCATAGTAAAATTGGCTTACACCAAATTGGCACATTTCATTTACTTGCAAGTTCCTAGTAAGTGGAACCATAGGTACCAAGGGCAGGAAAATTAAATGTTTCTAGTGGGCAGGCAGCACTTATTATGCCATCAACTTATGTAGCCCTTTAAACATGTCTCAGGCCTGCTAGTGCAGCCTTTGTGTGCAGTTATAAACTACTCTTTCGACATAGCAAAATAACCTTTTTGCCAGGTCTAACTCTTCCTTTTTAATACATATAAAACACCCATAGGGTAGGTGCTAAACATCCGACAGAGCAAGGTGAGTTGCATTTAAAAAGATGAACATGCACTTTTACGTTTAACATGTCGTGGTAGTAAAAAAAAGTTTCACTATTGCAAGGCCTACCTCTCCAATAGGATAACATTGGGTTACCCTATTACATTTAACAAGTGATAACTTTTGGTTGGAAGCAGGTAGGAAAGTCATATTTGGTGTCTGTGGAAATGTAATTTAAAATCTTCTTTTATGGTAAAATCAGAATTCTGAAAACTTATAGAAAATTAGCATTTTTTTGTCCTAACAATTTAGTGACTGCAGCCTGTTTCTGGGTAATATGCCTAGGTGTACTTGGCAGTTATGTTTTGTGTATTCCTCCAAGATAGCATCACAATAGAGGGTCTTGATGTTGGCAGTGGGGCCATCTTGGCTTAATGGGGGGGGGTGGAGATATCACTACTCTTGCAAATTCCATAGACATCTATGAGGGGAAAATTACTGAAGTTTCTTCCAGTTCAAAGTTGGCATAAGGTATACAAATAGGACCCACAGACCCACTTTTCAGCATACACCTGGACCAGTGGTAATTTCAGAAGAAGGATTGTCCTACTGTCAGAGGACTACACTGCTGCCTGAGACCTGCCCTGATGCCTGAGAATGAAGACTGGATCTGTTTCCTTCATCCCAGGCTACCTGAGTGACTCCTAGGGTCAACTGACAACACAAAAAAACCTTTCAGAGGCCTTCCTTTGACTGCCCAGATGACCTGCTGCACCGGACCTACCTGGCCCTGCAACTGGACTTCCCTGAGCCCTCCAGATCTCTGCTAGAGTAAGTTTCTGATCCCTAAGTGGTGCCTCTCCAGGTCCTGGGACCTTGGGACCTTGGCTGGCATTGGAGAAACCTTCTCTGTGCCGGACTGAAGGTTCCACCAAATCCAGTGCAAAGCGACTTGAAGCCCCACAAACCATTGCTGCAGAGCTGCTAGCTTCATTGGAACCAACGCAGAGTGAAGCAAAGCCCTGCAAAGCCTCGCTGCACACCTTCATCAGAACTGATGCCAAACTACACAAAGCCTTGCAAAGCAACACCATTAAGACCGCACACCAAGGACATAGGTTACAATCATCAGCACGCCAAACTTCATCCTGTGCCTGGCCTGTGTTCCATCGCAGTCGGCCTGAACTTGTGACTTTGTCCCATTCCACTGCAATCAGATATCCTCAGTTGGCACTTTGTGCCTTTTTGGTGCTACTTTTATCTAAATCTAAATCTTAAATTGCAAATCTCCAGTTCATCTGATTGAATTTTGGTCCCAAATAGCTTATTACAATTAACTTTATTTCTCTAAATTGGTGTTGGATTTTTCTTGTGTTGTGTTTCCACTTTGTTACTGTTTAAGGGCTGCATAAATACTGTATGCATTGCCTCTAATTTAAGCCTTACTGCTTTTGTGCCAAGCTACCAAAGGGTTAGGCACAGATAAATGTAGTGACTTTTTGTGGTTCACTACTGACAAGGATTGTGGCTATTGTTTGAAAAGGATTCTCCTCCCATCAATTAACCACCCAATTACTCACAATACATGACAGGAGGAGGCTGTGTGTTGCCGTGATCAATGTTAAGGAACTATATGCTCCAAGTGATTATGGAATGTAGTAGTCTACTGCAGAGAGTTTACATGTTTTATGGTATACAGTGAGCACTATTTGTATATTGCAGGGAGTGCATGCACATGTGTGCTTTAAAGATGATAGCGTTCCGTCACAGTATACTGAAGGGCATTGTATGAACTTGGCACTCCTCTTCAGGGTCACCCCAAAATGTATCGCCTTTGTTCTTCACTTTTTGCTGAAATTCCTTATGTTAGCCTTAGGACTCTATGGACATCACCACTGCTAAGCAGTGCAAGAGTGCTTGTGCTCACTCTCTAAAACATCATAACATTGGCTTACACCTGATTGGCATATTCAATGTACTTAAAAGTCCCTAGTAAAGTGGTATACCAAATACCCAGGGTCTGTAAATGAAATGCTGCAAGTAGGCCTCCAGAATCTATTGTGCCACCCACTTGAGTAGCCCTATTAACATGTATCAGGCCTACTATTGCAGCCTGGAATGTAGTTATAAAGTACCTGACAATTCAGTTTGGCAGTAAGTTTAAACTTTCTTGCCAACCCTTAAACTTAGCCCTTATTGTATATAGGTCACACCTAAGGTAGGTCCTAGGTAGCCCATAGGTCAGGGTGCAGTGCATTTAAAAGGTTGTACATGTACTTTAAAGTATTACATGTCTTGTTAGAGAACAAAATCCTAAATAGGTGTTTAACCATCTATCTGTGCCGTAGGATAACATTGGGTTGCCTTACTACAATGAATAAGTGTCAACTTTTTATTGGGATCAAATGAGCATTTCATGTTTGGTGTCTGTGTAATTTTAATTATGAATCCGCTTTAATGGTAAAATCTTTTTTAAGTTACAATTTTGAAAATGCCACTTTTAGAAAGTTGCCATTTTCCTGCCCTATTTGGTGCCTGCATCCTGCTAAAAGGACACATCGGTGGGTGTAACTGACAGTTGGACTTTGTTTATTTCACCCACACAGCCACACAATAGAGGGATTAGGTGTGCCTGGATGGGCCATTAACAGGCAGGGTTTGGCGGTGGAGCTGGGCACAGCCCCACTTGCAACTACATCAGCTGTTCTCTGCCTTTACACACAGGACAGACCACTCATGTACTGTTCGTGCAGCCCGCTTGGATACAGTGCAGGGAGTCAGGAAACTTCAAGCACTTCAAAGGGAATTCTCTAGAAACTTGTCCAGCTTCAAAGGAGGCACCAGGTGTAAAAATAGGAAGCTCAGACCCACTCTTCAGTTCACTTTCTGGACCTGCGGAAGGAATCTCAGATGACTGCCTGAGTACTCCACAAGACTGCTTTACTGCACCAATAAGGACGGATTCGCTGCCTAGAGCCTGCCTTGAACCCTCAGGGACCTACCCTTCTGTTTGAGCCCTGCTTTATCACCTGCACCCAGGACTACCAGAGTGACTCCATGGAGTAGTTTACTGGGCTCCTGTTCTGAGCCTCAGAACAGAAAAGATTCCCTCCATCGTGAACCCTCACCTGGACCCAACCTAACTGAGTCCTAACTCCCCAGGTGGTGCCAGCCCCTCCAGTCCTGGACCCTTGGTTGTGAAGCTAAAGGTTCTCATATAGCCAAAAACCAAACCTTATTGGCCAAAAGCTGCTTTGAGAATCGAGAGAAGACCAGGACCAACCTGCTTGTCTATCCGCCCAAGGTGCATTGCCGGTCAGCGTGACTTTACGGTGGCTCCCACTACATTCTTCTTCACAGCAGCAAATCCTGTTCAGCAGTCATTCATCAATGGGTGTTCGGTTTCCCAGAACTCTCGTCAGCTACAGCCTCCAGCTTTGTCCGGCTGGAAATGTTCAACTTTCAACACAGTACCAGAACATAGAAATCTTTATAGCGACTTCGTCCAGCGGCTCCCTGAAGACAACTCCTCCTCTGGTGAGATTCTGTCACCAAATATGGAGGAACTGGCAAACAAAGTGAAACGTTTATAGAGAGGCGTCAGAGAGAGGGAGTGAGTAATTAATTATCAGATGCGCCTGCTTACTGCCAGCCGGCTCTATGGTGGTGCGACCGGTGCCACCGAACCGGGTGCTGGCTTCCTGGGGCGCCTTGTTTGCAAGTTTAGTATGTTTTTCAAGCACCTGCTACAAGCCTTTCTTTCCCCCGGCAATTACCAGGCCTCACAAAAATGTCAAGATAACTCGTGTGATTAATTATCTTCCTGGAGAGAGATCAGAGTTTTTTAAAGTTGAGGTTTTGACTTATGTGAAGTTGGTACAGAGGGTTAATATGCCTGCTGCAAACGTGTACCAAGTAGATTACAGTGTGAATATAATGTAAAAAGATCAGCAGGTTACTGCTTTCGAAAGAGACATCCTTTTGTTACTTGCAATTTGTAACTTAAAGTCCTAATATAGAACAGTGAGCTATTAACTTTCATCGTAGACCTGCATACGCACTGCAAAGTACACATTAGAACATTGATTAATGTTGCATAAAGGGTTAATTTGGCTAGAAAGCGATTCTTTTTATTAAAGAAAACTCCCAAATATGCTGTTTCTTTTTCGACTCTGTGTTTGTGCTTCTCCACACCAAGCACTCTTAAACTATACTGCCTACCAGTGTTTCTTGAGTTATAAACTTCTTTATTTCCTTGTATTCACATCTGTCGATATATGAGTCATCACTCCTTGATAATGAAAGATAAATAGCATCACCAAATGTAGCCAATAGCCATAGCCAAGACGTGTTTCCTCTTGGGATAAATCACCCGATGACTTCCTCAGGGCGAGCGAAATATCTGTAGCTAAATACACCACGTTCCAGGTAAAACCTGTATGTGGCCCCAACTATCAGTAGTCTAAGATCATATGTAAGTTTCATATATTGTATGTCAGGTTAATTTAGTGAAATTTGACCCTTACGTACGGGACACAGATGTTGGTGGGAGTACTCTCCTCTATTGGAAATTCACTTTTATTTGTCTGGACAAGATTGATCATCCGTATGAGATTTTAACTTTACATCTTACCAGAAGTCCGAAGGACATACTATATATGAAACTTACATATGATCTTAGACTACTGATAGTTGGGGCCACATACAGGTTTTACCTGAAACGTGGTGTATTTAGCTACAGATATTTCGCTCGCCCTAAGGAAGTCATCGAGTGATTTATCCCGAGACGAAACATGTGCTGGCTATGGCTATTGGCTACATTTGGTGATGCTGTTTATCTTTCATCATCAAGGAGTGATGACTCATATATCGACAGATGTGAATACAAGGAAATAAAGAAGTTTACAACTCAAGAAACATTGGAACTTTGAATGAAATAATTCTTCACTTTGGACTGACTAAATTGATGTGATATTTAATTGGTAACCTGCTTGGGAACAATATTGTGTTTAATGTTTATCCAATGTGTACTTCTTAGTCACATAGGATTATTGATACGTGGGTGGCCGTTTTCTTTTGTTCCCTGGAGCAAAATTATAAATGTTGATTGTCACTTTGATATTGGCTTTGCGCAGATCATAACTCAGCCACGCCTCTATGTTGAATTATACTGCCTACCATTATGGATGACATGTGACTCCTACACTTTTAGTCCTTTGGCTTATGTAACATTTCCTATACACTGATTTACACATGTATGATTGATTGTCTCTGTGTAATGTGTGTGTGATGCAAAGTGCTCTGACACCCTACACTGGTATGAGTAGCGCTATATAACTAATTCAATGCATCTGAGACAGTGTGGTTATGGAGACTTGTTCACTGTTAAAGGGTGCTAGTGAGAGAATCCGTGGTGGAAGTGGTCATGGGGGGTTGGGGCGCCAACAAACATTGTCGCACAGGGCGCCACCAACGCTAAAGCCGGCCCTTCTACCAGCAGTAGCATGGCACTTCGGAAGAGACATTCTGTTTACTCCAAGATGCCTTGTAATTCCTCCTTTGGCCGGTACAGGAGGCTGCAGCATCGACCCAAGAGCAGTAAAGTTACAGGGGCCAGGGTACGTGTGCCATCCAATGCTCTACAGCACAGGTCGCATACAGGAGACTCATGCATTTCCCTAAGTCAGCTTCTCTCGGTAAACCAAAGTTTGTGCAAGCACAACAGAGGGCAGCACGGCTTCACAGCTCCGTGAAGCATGTCTTATGCCTGCAGTAAACAAGTGAAATAGAGCTGGAAAGGGCATCGCTTGGGGAAGACCTCTAGGGGAAGGCAAATACAAGCACTTGGAAAAGGGCCTAGGATTTGTTCCCACCCCGAAGGATGACTCTTTTAAACTCCATCAAGAACTAAATCAGTTCTTTCGAGAAGTGCGACTCAAAGCATTTTTTCAAGAAAAAATCAAGGATCCCACTACAGGCACAGGACTCAGGAAAAAATCCAAATTTACACCCACAACAGCGATGACACCAAACGAAGTGCTCACATTCGAACAAGCTATTCTGAAAGTTGTCAAGGCTATCACACAAAGCCGTCCCTTTGACAACCTGACGAAAGTAGAGAGAGGACTACTGAAGGAGATAACGACAGATCCCACCATTATCATAAAACCCGCAGACAAGGGAGGAGCCATCGTTATACAAGATATGGTGGATTATGATGCAGAATGTACCCGCCAACTCTCGGATACCAAATACTATGAACGGATCGAAGTAGACCCCACCAGACATCTGACCATCCGGATAAAAAGCCTGGTGATGGAAGCAGACACCGAAGGCTGGATAACCCGAGATGGAGCGTCTTTCCTGGTCAATGATGACCCACGTATTCCATACTTTTACAATCTTCCCAAGATCCACAAGGGCCTCAATCCTCCACCTGGACGCCCTATTTTGTCAGGGATTGACTCCTTACTTGAACCTCTCAGTAAGTTCTGCGACTTTTTTCTGAGACCACTGGTTGTGAAAACTCCAACATATCTACGAGATACCACTGAGGTCCTCAACCTCATTCAGAACTTTGAAGACCCCCGTTTGATCAACCTTTTGGTCACTCTGGACGTAGAAGCACTGTATACTAATATACCCCAGGATTCCACCATCGAGGTTTTAGAACGCGCTCTCCATGACCTTGACCCCTGGCCCCATGAAACACCGATCAACTTCATTTGTGACTGTGCAACCATCGCCCTAAAAGAAAATGTATTCGCCTATGAAAAGAAACTCTACCACCAAATACAAGGTTACCAGCATGGGGAGCACCTTCGCATCGAGTCTGGCTAGTCTTCACATGGCCAATTTCGAGTCAGAACATATTCTGAAGTCCTCGAACCCATTTCACACCAACATCCTATTAGGGCGTCGCTATATTGACGACGTCCTGGTCTTCTGGAAAGGAACAGAAGAGGAATGTAAAAACTTTTTTACGTGGGTCAACACTCTGGACCCCTTTCTGAAATTCTCCGGCTCCTCATCCAACAGCTCCATCCCATTTCTGGGTTTACGAATTTCATTACAAGATGGCAATCTACTTACAACCAACTACAAAAAGATCACCGATAGGAACAGTCTTCTCCTATACCACAGTCACCACCCTAAGGCATTGAGAGACAACCTGCCGGTAGGCCTCTTGCTACGCCTTCGTAGTAACTGCGATACCCTGGACGAATTTGAAGCCCAGGCCAAAATTCTGTCAAAGAATCTCACGACAAGGCAATATCCAAAAAAGATTATAAGACAGGCACACAAAAGAGCCAAAAACAACAACAGAGAAGCACTTCTGGAAACAAAAGAAGAAACAAAAACAGAAACGATAACGTGTGTAACCACATTCACACCCAACTCGAACATTATCCAGAAGATTGACAAAAAACACTGGAAGATACTGGAGACAGGTGACTTCAACCCTGGTCCCGTATCCCTGTTTGCCTTCAAACGGACTCAAAACTTTAAGGACCTCCTAGTACACACACGTCCTACCAAACAGGTACAGGTACAACCCACACTATGGGCCCTACCCCCAGTTGTAGGACACTACCCATGCGGATCATGCTCCGCCTGCTCCCAGACGACAGCAACAAAAGAAATAGACTTGGGTATGAGGAGACCATGGCAACAAAAATGCCATACAAACTGTAACACCAAGAATTGCGTTTACCTACTCACATGCCCTTGCTCACTCAATTATGTGGGTATGACCACAAGATCGGTCAAGATCCGCATTAGTGAGCACAAAAGTACTATTCGCTGTAGTAAGATGAACACCAAATTACAGACTCATTGTGCTGAAAAGAATCATACCCCTGAAAGCCTGAGATGGACAATAATTGACTCAATCCCACAGTGGAGCACATCTGCCCTATACAGACAAGAACAACAATGGGTTTTAGGCTCAAGAGTGATGAAACAGGCCTTAACAATGATATTCCATGGATCGAACTGGTACCATGAACCATCAGCCCTAGGTCATATTATGTTTCCCATGCTGCATCACGATGGACCTTATTTGTATTTGTATTTTTTCTCCACTCCATCTAGTTTTAAATTTTTATAATTTTTCCAATCTTTCTGTACCTTTCTATACATATTACATACTTATGTGCACAAGATATCAAGTAATTAGGAGACACCCCAACAGGGTACATACCCAACCTTTGGCTATAGGATAGAGTTTCCTACAAATAGGGTACTCTCCCTCTTTGGATTATTACTCCATCCTCACCTTTGATATTATTATCCATTCTTTGTCCTTCATTTAGGACCATCACCTGCCTTATGCCTTCTAGCTGGTACTCTCATCCGTATACCATGACCACTTCCAAGATGGCCGACAATTTCATTTGTTGCCTCCAATTCATATCTATCTATCTCAACTCGCCCCCTTGGCATCACTATCTCACTGCACCATATGTCTAACTGCATTTATGTGCCGGGAGCATTAACGACCATTCATATGAGATGCCCTTGCCTGCTTTGCTATTGATTCATACCAGGCTTTCCTGGAGCATTACATCAACTCCAATATGGCCGCTACGAAGGCTATACGCTCTCTCCTTCCTGTGCGTATCATCACCACGTTACCTCCCGCCCTCCAACCCCGGAAGTCCTGCTCCCCTTTATAACACCGCCCTGTACAGCACCCGATACCAGCGTTACCTGACCGAGCGTTAGGTCTGCGGACACCTCTACAAGGGAGAATCGGTGAGTGAATGCTAGGAGCAGCACCACGGATTTGGGTAAGTCTCACCCATTGCCTACACCCAATTTTAGACGGGTGTTTATGTTGATATTGCACTCCTCTCCCATTTAGCTATCTCCCCCGGCTGCCAGACGTTTCGCTGTTGCGGCCATTTCTCATTAGGAGAGGGTATGTGTGACTGTTGTTGCTTGTCTCTTTCTCTCTAATCAGAGTCTCTCTCTCCTTGCTATACTTTAGCACATTGACGCAGAACGGCACCCCTCCCTCCCTTCGGTCCGGTATTTTTTTCTGCAGGACCGTGCCATTGTTTTCACCCGTCCTCTCCCACTTTACTTTCTATCCCCACTTACCGCATGGCGGTTCCCACTTACACACCATAACCGGTTCGTTTTTTAATCACCCATTTCTTCACATTTTGTTTCCCTGAACTGGCCCCGGGCACTGCTCCCGTGTTAGACCGACACTTCCAACCATTTAGCAATTACTCGGGACCACCAACAATATTTCACAATGGGCTCTATTCTTTCTCCACCTCCCTTCGGATGCGCCTTATCATGCCCACGCATCCTAATATATCGCCCTCCTGTGGATGGCTTTGGCCCTATATTTCTATACAGAGATCACTCGAGCGCTCAACACCCCTTATTTTCCAAATATGCTACCACAGCGACTGCTCGGATAAGATGGACCTTAACCAGTGTCCAGTCCTAGTGCATATTTTCTGGCGCAACTTTGACCGGCCATGTCACTCCTATTCACTTGCATTCCCCCAGCTGCCTCCACCTGCACACCAGATCCATGGTTCCCCTGCCTCTAACTACACTGGCCGCTATACCTCTGCCTGCCTCCCATATATATTATGGCACCGCCATTTTTTCCTCCCCAGGACTTTGAGACGGTCACTCTAATAATACACCTCCTAGGTGTCCAGCCCTCCGCACAAGCGCACTTTATCGCTTCATCCTACTGACAGATCCTTGCCTTCCCAGGACTGTCACCCCTGTCATTCCCTCTTTTCTCTCCATTTTTTCTCCATCTATTTTCTGATTCCACCGTTCCATGGTGGTCTCTTGTTCCCTCTTTGTCTCCCATAGGTTCAGTTACATCGGGAACACGGACAACACAGTTCTCGGACGCAGAGAGGTCCTCTTTACGCAGACTCGAGCTGACGTGGTAGTATAGGGCTTTCCCTGACTCCCATTTTTTACCCTTTCTTTTCTCCTCACATACGGTCCTGAAGAAGCGCACTAGGATCCATTAGGGACCACGAGGTTGCGTGAAACATGTGGACCACCATAGACCCTTAACACATCACGCATCCCTATCACGGTTTGAGAGCCGGCGGGACCGTACTTATCCCTCCCCTCTATTTAGGTCAAAGGAGAGTCTCCAAACCAGTCTACAAGTTTTAATTTACCTCGAGGACCTTTTATTACATTTATTGAGGTACCAAGAGGTAATTTTATTATCACTCACTTGCACCACTTTGGGCCACACACCCACATGCACAAATACGGCACCTCCTTCAAAAGATCTCTGACAAAGAGCCCTCTTGCAGGGCCCGTGAGGGACTGCAGCGCCACCCCCACGAGGGGCACCGCTCTATGATGATGCTTAACACTCGTATTAGTGTGTGAGGGCACATAAACAAAAGAAAGGCGGTACACTCCCACCTCTAACACACTCAACTACCCTTTGGAGACAATTACTAATGCCTCACAACCATAATCAGATTGTTGAGCATTGATTTCCCCCTTTAGGAACTGTGACCATCTTGTGTTTACACCCCCCTTCCAGCAAGCGTGTGTAGGAAATAGAAACAACGGAGGTATTCGGGGGAAGTAAGTTCTGATAAGCAGTACGAAGGGAATCAATAGAGGAGGGGGTAAGAGGGAGAAAGGAGAAAAGCAGAGTACAGAGGACAGGGGAGAGAGAGAATCGCACTAACAAGAGAAAGCAACATGAAGCGACAAAGGGAGAGAGATGCAGACAAGGGCGAGAAATGGAAATAACATGCACCCTTGTGGAGTGTTTAAGCAAAGAGAAAAAAGTAGTTCTCTAAAAGTGAGTGGTGAAAGGACGCCAGTAAATAGGAGAACCCCAGGGAGGGACACACATGAGATAGACAAGGCAAGCCATTGAATAAGATGAAAGCAAATCAGAGTGACAGACTATAAAGTCAACTAATGGTAAGCAATGGATGGGCTCTAAGCCCACTTCTTGGTAAGCTGGCATATCTCATTTACTGTCTCTGGTAGGCTTGATCTAGAAACAGCGCTTCTTATCTTCTTCTATGGGACTCTCTTACTTCGCGCTACTTGCTGTCTGCACTGGAATGGGAATGAAAAGGTGCAGTGTGTTACTGCCACAAAACTACCTGAGTTTTCGAACTACTTGCCGGGCATGCTACTTCTTTAAATTTGATGGACAACATTGTCCAAACCAGCTTGTACTATATGCGTATAATTACACAGACTCGTAAATGCCTTCCTGACTTACACCTATTGTGTTCTTGGGAAGTTTGTCCCTTCATTGTACAGTTCACTCCATTGAAAGGGAGTAGCCCAGAAGCTCTCTTTTTATTGTCTTCTCACATTTTCCCCAACTGTAAAAGTAACAGCTGGCAACGATAAGGGGAACAATTTACAGAGACACTTCACTTCAGCGTCTACTAAGCTGAACTAGCGTCAAATTAGGTATGTAATTATTTGACACGCCTTTCTCAGTTTTTGGTGAGTTGCCTCTATTATGTCTTAGTTACTTTCATTCTGGTTTGTCATGGCACAGCCCCAAAAGGACAAACTGTGCGTGCATACAGTCCCGAGATGTTCCCAACGGTCATAGTAAAGAAGCTCACTTTCCATACAAATGTCTCGCATCAGAAATCCTTAATACATATGTTAGAACTGGGGTCTCTAGTTGGCAGAGGTAGGTACCTTTGACCAAATACGGACCCTTGCTTCTAGTCAGGGTAAGGGGGTACACTCCTAAAATAACCCCTGCTCACCCCCTTGGTAGCTTGGCACGAGCAGACAGGCTTATCTCAGAGGCAGTGTGTAAAGCATTTGTGAACACATACAGTAATACAGTGAAAACACTATAAATGGACACCACACCAGTTTAGAAAAATAAGTAATTTTTACTAGACTTAACACAAGACCAAACGACAAAAATCCACAATACTGTAATCAAAAATATTCTCTAAAATGGTAGAAAATAGCTTAGTTCAATGTAGATGATAAATGTGACACTTTACTCTCAAAGTACCTTGGATGCATCACGCAATACAAAAAAAGGGTCGCAGGGAAGGTGATGCGTCGGTTCCTTGCTTCGGGGGAGGTGATGCGTCGGTTCCTTACTGCAGCGCAGGGGCGGTGATGTGTCGGTTCCTTACCGGAGTGGAGGTGATGCATCGGTTTCTTACTGTGATCCGGTGTGATGCGACAAAATGGCGCCTCGATGTGATGCGACGATCTGGTGTGATGCGACAAAATGGTGTCATGATGCAATGCGACAACGTTGGATGTGATGTGTGCACACCCGACGGCCGTGCGGCGAACTCGGTAACTTCTAAGCGGCGACAGGCCCTGCGGCACGCTTCTCCGGTGATGCCCTGGCGACCTCCGCGATAGCGACACGCTTCTCCGATTTTATCTGTATTTTATCATTCTGAGTTCAGGCATACTAATCTCGAATTTCTACCATGTTCCCTAGGATTATAAGATGTTATAATCAAACTGCCCATTCTGGCCTATGGGGACTGGTATGCTTGCAATAGTGAAAAACTGAAATGGCTGTAATTCACTATTAGGACATGCCACACACACCAGGGCATGTCCTACCTTATACTTACAATGCACCCTGCCCTTGGGCCTACCTTAGGAGTGTCTGATTTGAAGAAAAGGGAAGGTTTAGGGACTGGCAAGTGGGTGCACTTGCCAAGTCGACATGGCAGTCACAGACTGCACACAGGCTCTGCAATGGCAGGCCTGAGACACACTTTACAAGCTGCTTCTGTGAGTGGCACAACCAGTGCTGCAATCCCACCAGCAGGATTTGATTCACATGCCCTGGGCACACATGGTGCACTGTACTAGGGTCTGTCAAGTAAATCAAATAAACCAATCATGGAGTCACTAATCCAATATAATACTTTATAATAGGGAGCACTTGCACTGTGGCACTGAATAGCAGTGGCACAGTGCCCAGAGCATCTAGACCAGCAAAACATGTAGCAACAACACCAGAGGCAACAGCATGAAAATGGAAGGGAGACCCACGCCACTGGTGCCAGGTCTAACACGTGTCCCCTCCAGCTGAAATGTGGGGAGGACTACCCACCCCTTGGGAGTTCTCTTCACTAAGGTGGAAAAATCTGGAATGACCATCAGCATGGGGGTGTTTTGTACCAGGGCGGTGTTCCACTGTGAAGTCCAACCCCTGTAGGGAAATGGACCACCTCAACAGCTTTGGATTCTCACCCCATATCTGCATCAACCATCTGAGGGGCCTGTGGTCTGTCTGAACCCGGAAGTGAGTCCCAAACAAGTATGGTCTCAACTTCTTTAGTGCTCAGACCACAGCAAATACCTGACGCTCAATTGCACTCCACCTTTGTTCCAGTGGAAGTAACCTTCTACTGATGAAGGCTACAGGTTTGTCTAGGCCCTCCTCATTTATCTGTGAAAGAACAGCCCCCACACCATGTTCTGAAGTGTCTGTCTGTACGATAAACTCTTTTGAGAAGTTTGGTGCCAGGAGCACGGGCTCCATGCACATGGCAGTCTTCAGGGTATCAAAAGCTTTCTGGCAGGTGTCAGTCCAGTTCACCTTTTGGGCTGCTTCCTGGAAGTCAGCTCTGTCAAGGGTGCAACAATGCTGCCATACCCCTTGACAAACCTGTAATACCTGAATGCTGACCTCTCTCTTGCCCCATCAGTTAAGGCGATCTGCCAGTACCCAGACGTTAGATCAAACGTGCTGAGGTACCGGGCAGCCCCTAACCGATCAATGAGCTCATCAGCTCTGGGGATGGGGTGCGCATCAGTCCTGGTGACTGAATTGAGCCCTCGGTAGTCTACACAGAGCCGGAGTTCTGGCATGGCACCCCGTGCGGCAGCCGTTGGGACCAAGACCACTGGGCTGGCCCAAGGACTGTTAGAGGACTCAATCACTCCCAATGCAAGCAGCTTGGAGACCTACTCCTTGATGCAAGCTCTCACCCTGTCAGTCACTCTGTAAGTTTTGTGCTTAACAGGAGGACTGTCTCCAGTGTTTACATCATGGACACACCAATCAGTGACACTGGGATTCAGGGCGAACAAATCAGAAAACTGTCCCAACAACTGGCGACAGTCATTCCGCTGCTCAGGGGTCAGGGTGGAGGAGAGGTTCACACCATCCACTGACTCATCTTGCTCTGTTGCAGACAGGAGGTCAGGAAGAGGCTCAGTCTCCTCCTCCATTCCAGCATCTGTTGCTACGAGCATCCCCACTTCAGACCTCTCTAAGTGGGGCTTCAGGCGGTTGACATGTAGGAGCCGCAAAGGGTTCCTTGGAGACCGCAAGTCCACCAAGTAGGTGACAGGACCTTTGCGCCCACCACCTCAAATGGTCCGGTCCACTTATCCTGGAGTGCACAGGGCTCCACTGGGGCCATGACCCACACTTTCTGACCAGGCTGGAGGTCAACCAGAGTGACATTCTGGTCATACCACCGCTTCATCTCCTCCTGGCTGGCTTCAAGATTCACCTCAGCGAGTTGTCTGAATTACCTAGTCTGGTTCCTGAAGGCCAGCATGTAACTATATACATCCTAGGGAGGTTTCCTGGGAGCTTTCACCCAGCTTTCCTTTATCAAACTCAGAGGTCCTCTTACTGATTGACCATAGAGCAGTTCAAAGGGGCTGACACCCTAATGACTTCTGTGGCACCTCTCTGTAAGCAAAGAGGAGGCATGGCAAGAGTACGTCCCACTTACACCTCATGGGTTCCTCAAGACCCATAATCATGCCTTTGAGGGCCCGGTTGAATCTCTCAACCAGCCCGTTACCTTGGGGGTGGTAAGGAGTGGTGAACTTATAAGTTACTCCACACTCCTGACACAGGGACTTCACATACTTGGAAATGAAGTTTGTGCCACGGTCGGACACCACCTCTCTGGGGAACGCCACACGGGAGAAAATCCCTATCAGTGCACGTCCCACCACGGGGGCCATCACAGTTTGGAGAGGGATGGCTTCCAGGTACTGGGTTGTATGGTCCACCAAGACCAGGATGAACCTGTTGCCCATGGCTGTCTTGGGATCCAGAGGCCCCACAATGTCAATGCCCACCCTTTCAAAGGGGGTGCTGACCACAGGGAATGGCTGGAGAGGAGCCTTTTGCTTCCTCCCACTCTTTCCACTTGCCTGGCAAGTCTGACAGGTCCTGCAATGAGTATCTGAACTCTTGCGCATTTGGGGCCAATAAAAGGGGGTGACAAGCCTTTCAAAGGTCTTGTCCTGCCCCATATGTCCTGCTAAAGGCACATCATGAGCCAACCCCAGTTGGAAGGCTCTGAAGCACTGGGGTACCACCAGCACATGGGCTGACCCAGGCTCAGCAACCTTAGGTTCACTATACAGAAGACCATTCGTCCAGTAGATCCAATGTGATCCAGACTGATCACCTGCTGCCTGGTTTTCAGCCTGTTTGCGCAAACCCACAAGAGAAGGGCACTTCTTCTGCTCCTCGCAGAACTCCTCCCTGGAGGGTCCTTCTTCCTGCTGCCAATGGGTCAGCTCAGGCAGGTCCCCCAGGTCAGCTACCTGCTCCCCTGTAGGTTCCAAGGCATCCCCCTCAAGGTCTGCCTCCTCCTGGACCGTGGGAACTGTGGGGGCGGGTTTGCCACGTCCCCGGCCTCCTCTCTTTTAGGCAGGCACCTGGGCCACTCTTTCAGGATCCAGGTCCTCTTGAACACCCTTATTGGCTGCCATGGACCGTGTGGTCACACACGCCCACTCAGGCAGACCCAACATCTACAAATGAGAACTTCACTCCACCTTAGCCCAAGGGGAGCTCTCCAAATCGTTACCGAACAGACAGTCAACAGGCATGGCTGGCCTCACAGCTACTTGAAGAATACCAGAGACCCCCCCACTCGAAAGGAACCTGCGCCACCTTGCAGTGGATCTCTGTGTTGTCAGCGGCAACAACTGGGTAAAATGCATTGGGGACCACCTGCTATTCCGAAACCAGGTGACACCTCACAGCTGTCACACTGGCTCCGGTGTCTCTAAGAGCCTCCACTCTATGGCCATTGAGGGTCACCCACTGTCTGTACCTCTTAGTGTTATCAGGCGGCTGGGTCCTGGGGACCACCTCACAGTCTCCTATAGAGACAAGGGACATCTCTGCAGGACCCCACCCACCTTGGGTACCCATCTCCTCCCCCAGGGCTACACTCACCATCTGCCAGGGTTGGTGCACCAGTGGGTGCTGTCTTGTCCCTCTGGGGGCACTGAGGATCATAAAACCTATGGCCCACTTCACCACACTTGAAGCACTTCAGGGGTCCCCTATGAACAGGTTTACCTGTCGGGCCCCAGGCTTCTTCTCAGGGGGAAGCTGGGAACCTTTCCCTTGGTTCCCTTGGGGATTACTTTGGGGCCCTTTTTGGAACTCCCTCTGCTTACCCTGTCTCTCCCACTCTTCAGCTGGGGACCTTGTCCACCTTTGGCGGAGTCTCCCACATGACCCTTCTGGACCCGGCTGCTCACCCAGCAGTCCGCCTCCTCAGCAAACTTCCTAGGGTTAGTCAGCTTGCTATCAATAAGGTGCTGGCGTAGCTCTGGAAAACAATAATTTGACAATTGCTCCCATTAAATCAAATTATAGAGCACTTCAAAATCATTCACTTTGCTACCCTTCACCCAACCATCCAATGCTCTGCCAAAGAAAGAAACATATTCTACCCATGTGCTAGACTCCAGTTTCTTGCAATTCCTAAACCTGTGTCTATAAAGCTCAGGGGTCAACCCATACCTGGACATTAAGGCCTCTTTCATGTGTACATTCGAATTCTGCTCTTCAGAAGGCAAATCTAATAAAGTGTACCGCCCATCACTGAGGAACCTCCCCCACAACCCCGCTCCCCAATCCTTCTCAGGGACCCGGTGGGAGGACATAGCTACCTCATAGGCCTGAACCATTGCCCAATATCTTCGTTCTTATGAAACTCCTTAATAACATCCTTGGGAATTAACACTCTTGTTTCTACAGGCAAGGATGGTGTGCTGCCACCAGAGGGAGTAATCTCTAAACTATTGGCTTTCAATTCCAACTCCCTCAACACCCTTTCATGCTCTAAATGCATCCTCTTTTCCTCTAAGGCTAACTTCTTATTCTCCAACTCCATCTGTCCACCCATCTTGAGCTTTGCTAGCTCCATCCTATGCATCCTATCTCTCCCCTGTCCTCCAGCTCCACTGGGGACAGGCCTTTTGAAGAAACACTGCTGCCTGGCCTTGTAGGTACTCTCTCCCCGGTCAGGCCCAATGACGCATCCAGCTGCCCATCTGCATTCTCTGCCTCATCCCTAGGCTCTTCAAGAGGCTCAATAGCATTTCTAGATTCCAACCAGGCCCTCGGCGCCTTTTGGAACTCTTCCTTCTTGGCAATGCCTTTCACAGGGATTTTAATTTTTTTACAGAAGGCTTTAAGCTGTGGCACAGTGTAGGTATCAACCCTATCTTGTTCAAACTGTAGATCCATAGATGCATTGGATGCTGCTTTGCTCATGGTGAAAAACAGTTGGCAGTTCTCAAAAAGCAAAAAGAAGTTCCCAGGTAAATTCTACCAAAAAGTATGTGGTTGCGTTATGGTCTGCACTCACTAGTAGTGTACACCAGTCACTGTATATGAGTCACAAATGCAAGTCCAAATTCCCACCGCTGACCACCAATGTTAGAACTGGGGGTCTCTCGTTTGCAGAGGAAGGTACTTTTGACCAAATAGGGACCCTTGCTTCTAGTCAGGGTAAGGGGGTACACTCCTAAAATAACCCCTTGGTAGCTTGGCACGAGCAAACAGGGTTATCTCAGAGGCAGTGTGGAAAGCATTTGTGAACATATACAGTAATACAGTGAAAACACTACAAATGGACACCACACCAGTTTAGAAAAATAAGGAATTTTTACTAGACTTAACACAAGACCAGACTACAAAAAACCACAATACTGTAATCAAAAATAGTCTCTAAAATGGTAGAAAATAGCTTAGTTCAATGTAGATGGTAAATGCGACAATTTACTCTCAAAGTACCTTGGATGCGTCACGCAATACAGACAAAAGGGTCGCAGGAAATGTAATGCGACGGTTCCTTGCTTCAGGGGAGGTGATGCGTTGCTTCCTTAACTGCAGGGCAGGGGAGGTGATGCATCGGTTCCTTACCGGAGAGGAGGTGATGCATCAGTTTCTTACTGTGATCCGGTGTGACGCGACAAGATGGTGCCTCGATGTGATGAGACGAACGGGTGTGATGCGAGAAAATGGCGTCTTGATGCCATGTGACAATGATGGATGTGATGCGTGCACGCCCGACAGCCTTGCGGCGAACTCAATAACTTCTGATCCGCGACAGGCCCTGCGACACGCTTCTCCGGTAAAACCCTTGCGACCTCTGCGGCAGCGACACGCTTCTCCGGTGATGCAACGGCAACTACTGCGGCGGCGACTCGCTTCTCCTCGTTGCGTCGTGCTTCCAGCTCCCAGCAACTCGCAGTCTTCTCGGAGGGCCCAAACAGCAGTAGGCACCTCTCTGCAGGCAGAATTCCACAGCAAGGGAATTCAGGGGACCTGGTGGTGAAGTCTTGTATCCCTGAGACTTCAGGCAGGAGGCAAGCTCGGTTCAAGCCCTTGGAGATTCTTCTTCAAGATTGCAAAAATACACACAAAGTTCCTTTTCTCCTTTCCTTGGCAAGTAAAGTAACCACTGCAGGCCAACCCCAACAGCACAGCACAGGGGCAGTCTCCTCCTCCAGCTTCCTTGGTTCTTCTCCTTGGCAAAGGGTTGTCTTGATTCCCAGAAGTGATCTAAAATATTGGGGTCTGGGTTCCCATATTTATACTACTAAATCCTTTGTCCTCTGAAGGCAGAGGGGCCTGTACCTAGTCCAAACCAGTTCTGTGCAGTCCTGAAGCACTTTGTTTACAGGACTCCTTCTTTCCTTTGACCGTGGGGGCCAGGGACATCAGACACACCACAGGAGGTGGAGCCAGCATTGTGGAAGGCAGGCACAGCCCTATTCAGATGCAACTCCTCCCACCACTCCACATGCAGAAAGGTCTATTCAGCCCTGTGCTGACTCACCCTGTCTCCTAGAATCCCCCAGCCCCTGTCACTCACAAACCAGACATGGAATACATAACCTAGCAGAGGCAGGCTTGGACAGTTAGGCAAGAATATACCTACTTTCCAAAAGTGGTATTTTCAAACACAGAATGTTAAAACCAACTTCAGCAAAAGCTGTATTTTATCATTCTGAGTTCAAGCATACTAAACTCGAATTTCTACCATGTTCCCTGGGTCAGTTAGGATTATAAGATGTTATAATCAAACTGTCCATTCTGGCCTATGGGGACTGGTATCCTTGCAATAGTGAAAAACGAAAATGGCTGTAATTCACTATTAGGGCGTGCCACACACACCAGGGCATGTCCTACCGTATACTTACAATGCATCCTGCCCTTGGACCTACCTTAGGTGTGTCTCATATGAAGAAAAGGGAAGGTTTAGGGACTGGCAAGTGGGTGCACTTGCCAAGTCGACATGGCAGTCACAGACTGCACACGGGCTCTGCAATCACAGGCCTGAGACACACTTTACAAGCTGCTTCTGTGGGTGGCACAACCAGTGCTGCAATCCCACCAGCAGCATTTGATTTACATGCCCTGGGCACACATGGTGCACGGTACTAGAGTCTGACAAGTGAATCAAATAAACCAATCATGAAGTCACTAATCCAATACAATACTTTATAATAGGGAGCACTTGCACTGTGACGCTGAATAGCAGTGGCACAGTGCCCAAAGCATCTAGACCAGCAAAACATATAGCAAAAAACACCGGAGGCAACTGCAAAAAAATGGGAGGGAGACCCATGCCAATGGTGCCAGGTCTAACAACATAAATAAGCGCTGTCCTGTGTAGCGCTTATCTAAAGAAAAAAATCTTGTCAAAGCCAATTTTCTGCAGCTCAATTGTCCTCTTAACGACACTTTCCATGATAAGTAGACGGATTAGAAAACCGCACTGTAAAATTACACACCACAACCACTCAAACAAACATCTGCTTGCGTAATGTATAGGTTTGTCAAAAAGTTCTCTTATTTCAGAACGGACTCTTCAGTCACAGAGGTGTAGTTATAATTGCGCTCAATATTATCCAGAGTAAAGAATTACAGCTTTTTTTGTGTAAATGACTCCAGCCACGAGGGGATAATATCTATTGAACTTGGTATAAGCACTGAGGTCGTGAGGTCTTGGGGTTATGGTGCTCTATATAAATCTCCAAAATAAAATAAATGGATACTTCTTCATTTTGGCTGCAGATTGCAGCCGTCGGCCATATTAGTTTTTAAAATGTATAATTGGTATTGCATGCTCCTAAGAGACCACCGAATGACAACATTCTAATCTCTCCGGAGGATTTATAAGTACAGGAATATTTTCACCTTTAGTGAAATTTAAAAGTATGAAAGAAAATATTAGTTTTGGAAAATAAATGACATGCAAACGTTATCAATTGCGACTGTAAAAGAATGCTGCCAGACCGCATTTGCATCGAATATATTGGGTCTGATTAATTTAGATTTCTTTCAGTGGGTAGATGTGATCTGATCCTGACTTAGGGACCGATCATTAATAGTGTGGAGTGGTATCTCTGCAAAAGATACTACCTGCATGAAAAAAGTTTTACCAGGGGCGGGAAGGCACCAGGTCAAAGCAAATGCTTTTTCGCACATAGGCCTTCGTTTTGATGTTAGGCGGACGGCCATGGGCAAGCCGTCGGTGGCGGTCAGCCCGAAGTATAGCGCATCAGTTTAGAGGGTGTGGCTTAACGGCTATGACGGTCGACTTTGAAACTGGAGAACCAGGTTCGAGTCTGGCAGGAGGCTCAAACATCCTGTGATTCTGGGCAAATCACCTAATCTCCCTGTGCCTAAAAAAATAAAAAAGGAATTTGTCCATCTGTAATACAACTGGTGCTCATGTAAAGCGCTTTGAGACCTCTTGGTCAAGTTCACGCTAGATAAAACTGCAAAACAAAAACCAAAAAAACGATACAGGTGGACAAAGTGATAATGTCAGGGGGAAAGACTGCTGCCTCCGACAGGACCAAGATCCTGTTGGGGTGGCGGTTGGGCTTCCATCCCTACAATGGAGGCAGAGCCTGTGGAGGCAATGCTGTAGGGTTAGGATCTCCCATTCCGACTGCCTTTTCATGGCGGACCCACCAAAATGAAAAGCCAGACAGAAACGGACTTTGGGAGCCACATGTAGTGCCCCCCACACACCCAATGCCCTTGTGCCAGGCACCACATGCACCTTGCACACAGGGCATGGGTATATTAACAACGTGCCTTTTTTCTACTGTGGCTTGTGCTGCAGCCCTTTTCCTGGGCCACAGCACAAACAGCAGTAGGAAAATGCATTTTACGAAGGCCTGCACGGGGGTCGTATCCAAATATGGAGGGCGGGACCGCCAACTCATTCTCGGACAGTTCCAGCCTGAAACAATGGCACTCGGCAGTCTGACTGACCACCATCATAATAAAGTCCATAATTTCCTCCTGTTTTCAGCAGATGGAAAAGGTGTATGAAAAAGTGCCCAGAATCAGGGTATTGCAAGCAGGAGTGGACCAGGCAATTCCAGGGATGTTGCTACATGTTATTCCTCATTCCATGTACTGGTAATTGCATGGTACAAGGTTTGGAATACCGTCAGAGGCATTCATTTTGGACCTGGTATTCTTGTTTCTCCACATTGTACAGCTCAGAAACGAGGGCCTTTAGCCATGATTTGCTCTTATTTTGCCCAGAGTAAGGCACTCAACAGGAAAAAAAAGGTTTGCACATCATATCCTTTGTGTATGTCAGTCAAGAAATTACATCTGTGCTCATGGCGTAATGTCTGCATTAATCTGCATGCAAACAGAATGTCAACCTTTTTTTGCTACAAATACCTGAACACATGGTTCCAGCCTACACTAATCTGGAACACAGACCCAGTCTGTGCCAGTCATACATTCATCGGGTAACTGTGAACGCACAAGCCGTATTTTAGTGATTCCTGAAGAAACAGGGCACTGCACCTTACTTTTAAAACAATCCCTTCATTGCTAAAATCTAGAGTTTTATCTTGTTAAAATACCGTTTTTAATCACCCTACTTTGCACCTTGGATAGGGAAACAGGGGAACCATTCAGCGTTGAGGTGGGAGGAGCCAATAGGAGCTCCTCCACAATTTAATGAAAGCAGCTACACCAGTAATTGCGAACGCAACAGTCGCACTTTAGTAATTCCTCAAGAAACAGGGCATTACACCTTACTTTTAAAACAAACACTTTATTGCTAAAATCTAGTTTTGAATCTTGCCAACATCCAGCTTTTGCACTGTGGTTTAGGAACCAGGGGGACCCAATCAGCGCGAAGATGGGCAGAACCAGTCAGTGCCACCCGGACATTTAATGAAAGGATCTACCTAACACCACCCAGAAAACAGTGGTCCATGCCCTTATCACCTCATGGCTGGACTACGGGAATGTCCTCTTTCTGGGTGCAAATAAGGCTGTGACCCGTAGACTGCAACTGGTACAGAACTCTGCAGCAAGACTTCTTTGCAGAGTCCCCAGATCTACTCCTATCTCTGGCTACCTTCTGGATCTACACTGGCTCAGAGTGGAAAACTGTATAAAATTCAAAGCGCAGAGCTACATGTTCAAGATCAAATGGGGCTCAGCACCTCAATATCTACACTCTCTTGTTTGTCCCTATGTTCCCACTCGTCATCTTCGCTCCTCCACTCTTGAAAAACTTTTGGTGCCCTGGTTCAAACTTGCCAGGATGGGTGGCAGATCCTTCTCGCTTCTTGGCCCGACCCTTTGGAATACCCTCCCTCTCGCTATTCACAAAGAAATGATTTACACCTGTTTCCACAGATCTTTAAAAACCTGGTTATTTGACCAGTAACCTCCTCGCTACACTTTTCTTTGCATCTAGTTCCGTCCAGACGCCGGGAAACCCTTTTTGGGTAGCTGTTGTGCCCTACAAAATCAATCAATAAATAAATAAAATAAATAAACGGAAGTAGCGGTAACTGCGAACGCCCAAGCCGCACTTTAGTGATTCCTGAAGTAACAGCTTATCCGACAGGGTTGTGGAGACTAATTAGTCCTAAGTCTCCCCATGACCCAGTTATGAATATTTGTTTTGGGTGATTTATGAATGTGTGTGGTTGTGATAGAGTGAGTTTGAGAATTGATACAAAGAAAACTGTTTTGTACCATTTTATCATTTAGGGTTCCAGAGTAATATGGTATATTAAACCTACCATGTGTTGGTAGTGTGCAACTATGTATAGAAAAAAACCTAAATATTAATGGAAATGTATGTCTTTATTGCCTTATAAAAAAATGAAAAAAACTAAATGTATTTTGATATAACTGCTTTGAAATAAAAAAATATGACAAAGAAATGTATACAGTTGAAGTGTTGAATTGTGTGTACAACACTGCTTAGCCCACACAAGATACTTTCTAAGTAGTTAAAGAAATAGAGGTTGCGAGGGAGTTTGTCTTATATAATTTTTCAGTTGTTTTCCCCTCTTCTCCCTGACCTTAGTTTCTCTTAGAGGGGGTTCCCTTTGCCAGTAATAGCGCATTGCACCTTACTTTTAAAACAAGCATTTTAGTGCTCAAATCTAGCTTTTAATCTTGTTAAAATGCAGCTTTTATTCCAGATACTTTACATCTTGGATTGAGAATAGAGTAGAACCAATAAGCGCTGAGGTGGGTGTAGCCCGTCAGAGCTCCCCGGCCACTTAATGAATGCAGCAGTGCGGGCGCCGGTAACTGCGAAAGCACAAGTCGAAATTTTGTGATTCCTGAAGAAACAGGACATTGCACCTTACTTTTAAAATGAGCACTTTATTGTCAAAATCTAGCTTTTAATCTGGCTAAAATCCAGATTTTAATCGCGCTACTTTACACCTTGGATTGGGAATCAGGGAGAAACAATCAAATGCAAGGTGGGTGGAGCCAGTGAGAGCTCCCCAGCCAACTAATGAAAGCAGCGCCAAAGGCGATTCCGTCTGCACCCATCCGTTGCCGGCTGCGGCCAGGGCCAGCCACTATGCCCAAAAACGTACTCATTCTTCAAATGATCTCAGACACACCACTTAAATCTGGGACATAATCTCCTCCTTCAACCCGGATGTCATCTTAATCACAGACACTTGGTTTCATCCCACATCCGCACCAGACATCGCCACCGCCATCCCCATAGGTTACAAGATAATGCACTGGGATCGAGCTAACAAGCACAGAGGTGGAATCGCCATCATCTACGGGGACACCATCCTCTGCCCAACATCCCCGACTACCCAACACTGGTAGTGGAACACCTCAACTTCCAACTCCAAATCGACATGAGAAACACCATCAGAGGTACCTTTGCCTACAGACCACCAGGACCAAGCCCCAGCTTCTGCAACACCTTACCAGAAATCATCACCCCGCTCTGAATCGACTCCGAGCATTACATCTTTCTAGGGGACCTCAACTTCCATCTTGAAGACCCAAGCAACGCCAGCTCCACTGACTTCCTGGAAAGCATAAGTAACATCAGACTCAAGCAGCTTGACACCGACTCCACTCACATCGCAGGACACACACTCAACTCCATCTTCACCTCTAGCGACAGAGTTAGATACACCCACACCACACCTCATACCTGGTCTGACCACCACTGCGTACACTTAATCATTTCAGGACCCAACTACCCCGGCACCGAGCACCTCATATCAATGTGGAGGTACTTGAAAAAGATCTCAGAAGACCGTTTGAATGACACACTCAGCTCTCACCTCCCAGACCCCACACACTATCCGAAACAAGCAGCAAAGAACTTCGCCCATTGGATCACGAACTGCACTAACGCCGTCACTCCAGCCAAGACCACCAAGGCTAAAGAACACAGTAAAAGAGCAAACTTGTTCACTGAAGAACTACACTCCACCAAATGCAACTGCCATCAACTTGAAAGGAAGTGGTGCAATAGCAAAAAAACAGAAGACCGCACATCCTACAAGACCTCCCTCAACCAGTGCCACTGCCTCCTGAAAGAATACAAGAAGAACGCACTAGCGGATCACATCAAACCAGCGCAAACCACAGCAAGGAACTTTTCACCATCATGAAGGAGTTCACAAATCCCACAGCCTCCGAGAACGACATCACCCCTCTCAAGAACTGTGCAACAACTTCGCTAACTACTTCCACAACAAGATCTCGTCTAGCTACAAAATCTTCAAACACCAACGTTCCACTGCAGACAGCATCAACCAGCTCACATACACAAACACAAATGCCGAACACCTTCTCTCCCACTGGGAACCCCACACCAAGCAAGACAGCATCTCCATCATGAAGTCCATGCACTCCGGGACATCCACAGACCCATGCCCTCATCATGTCTTCAACCTCAGAAGCAAGACAATAGGTGACATGCTTAGGTAGATCCTAAACATCTTTATCTGAGCTGAGACCCCTCCTGAAGAAATGATCTGCTGACCCTGCCGATCTGAAGATCTACCGGGCCATCCCGCTGTTCCCCTACCCAGCAAAAGTCCTTGAGAAAGCAATCAGCCAGCACCTCACCGAACACCTGGAAGAACACAACCTCCTGGACCCCTCCCAATCTGGTTTTCAAGATAACCACAGCACCAAGACAGCCTTGATTGTGGCCACAGACGACATCAGAGCCCCTCTGGACTATGGGGCAAGAGCAGCCCTCACCCTCCTGGACTTCTCCACTGCGTTTTACACCATCTCCCACCACATCCTGATCAACAGACTCCACATTGGGATTCAAGGAAACACCCTCTAATGGATCATCTCATACCTTACCAGCAGAAAACAAAGGATTCGTCTACCTCCACTCACCTTACAGCTCAAGAGGATAATCTGTGCAGTCCGCCAGGGCGCATTCCTCAGCTCGACCCTCTTCAACATTTACATGATCCCATTAGCCGGTACCGCCAGATCACACAAACTCAACATCATCTCCTATGCTAACAACTCACAGCTCATCCTCTCTCTGTCCGAAGATCCCTCCAACACCAAAGCCAACTTCTACAGATGCATGATGGACGTTGTGAGTTGTATGAAGGGTAACTGTCTCAAACTCAACTGGGAGAAAACTGAGGTCCTAATCTTTGGGAACAATACCTCATCATGGAATGACTCATAGTGGCCAGCGGAGCTCGGTACCCCCCATTCCAACAGACCACACCCGCCACCTCAGCATCATTCTAGATGACAAACTATCGATGAAGAAACAAGTTAACACAGTTTCTTCAGCTTACTTCTGAATGCTCCACAAGATCTTCAGGTGGCTCAGGATAAACACCAAAAGGACCATCACACATACCCTCATCACCAGCAGCCTGGAATACGGAAACACTCATTATGTGGGAATCACTGCACGCTTAATGAAGAGACTCCAAACTGTACAGAACTCAGCGGCTAGGCTCATATTCGACGTGCCCAGAAGAACCTGCATCACACCATACCTCAGGAAATGACAATGGCTCGCCATGCAGAAGAGATGCCAGTACAAGCTGTTGACTCACGCCTACAAGGCTCTGCACAACGAAGGACCAGCATACATCAACAAACACATAACCTTCCACCAACCACCCAGACTCCTCTGATCAGCATCCCTCTCCATCGCAGATACCCCACGCATCCGCCAATCCTAAAGTGGAGAACACTCCTTCTTGCACCTGGCAGCCAAAGCCTGGAACAACCTCCCCCTTCACATCAGGGCCGCACCATCACTTCAACAATTCAGACGAGACCTAAGGAGCCGGCTGTTTGAGTAACCACCTCCACGCAGCAGCAAACAGCCCCAGCGCCTCGAGACCCTCACAGGGGATTTGCCACTTTCAACAAATGACTGATTAATAGATTTATAACATCGGATGCAATAGGCCCTGACCAGGAACCATGCACTCGACTAAAAAAAGGAACTTTCCATAGAGCAGGTACAAACTGCGCCATGGTGAGCGGGTGGGGGATTAATCAGTGAAAGATCTCTTGAACCCTGTCAAGCAGGTGGCAACAAGAAGGCTGGGAGCCACCTGCATGATCAATGGAGAATGAGAGTAGAGAGAAGGGGGAGATCTGTAGCAGAGGTGGAGAAACCCTTAACAAGTAGTTCACCTCTACCTGAGTTGGCTGCACCCTAGTGGCACTAGAGCGGTGGTGGGGGGAGGAGGCTTGTCCATCATGGTATTTCCCTAGGGTGACATATTCTCATTATGGTTTTTCCCTCTATGTCACATGTAGGTGATGTAAGATAGGGAACAACAAGTTCCCAAAACGTTTTCCCTCCCTAGGGGTGGAGGAGACAGGGAGTAGAATATCCCACCTTTGTCCCAACCATAGTTGGTCACCAGGGTACTTTTTCTTCTAAAGGTTTAGTTGAGGGACAATGGATACTAGAGACAGACAACAAACATGTGTTTTATAGGCTTGTTTACATAGTTTTCCTCTTTATCAAACTTTGGTTTTCCTCAACTGCAGCCGACATGTTACGCCTCATGCTCATTGAGTTCTTCCAACCCCAATCACATGAGTGTGAAGATCTTCTGTGAGAACAAGTCTGTTCAAGTGGCCAGACTGCCATTGGTTGAGATTTCTTTCAGTGCTCCCTTTCCTGTCAGTGGCTATTCCATTTTGCACTGTTCCATCTGGGGCAGAATCCCACATTCCATCTTTATGCACAGTAAGATGGGTAGGCTTCAACTTCCTGCTGCACAGCATTACAATCCAATCAGTCTAATGGTAAAATCATTGCCATTCAGTATAAGAGCTGTTTATAGTGCTCGTACACCGGCATCTATGACATGTTAGGATTTTGCCTTTATCTTCACCTATAGCTGATTGTCTGTCATAACTTATCTTCACCTAAAGCCGATTGGCTATCATCATTTCACCATGTCTAACACACAGTGGAATCGGAGGAGATCGTTGAAAATGGAGGTGAGATGCAATCAGGTGTTTGCTTGTGTGAATATAAAATATAATCCCTGTGTGCTGCCTATTTCAATGGCTATAATGGGTAAATGACAAACTATAGTGTGGGAGTTATTTTTTGGGTTTATGTGTTTCACACTGCAAATAACATTGCATATTAATGATTTTTATGGTGAATTATACTCGTAAACAATTAATATGTCTGCAGTTTAAACACGTTTAATATATTGTGTAGAAGTGTGTTTATTAACATGTTTTGGTTAGGCCATATTTCAGTGAAAACTGCTATATTGCTTACATGGATGACGTTTCTCTCATTTTGTCTTCGCTCCTGCATTCACTCCTCCCATTGGGTCTCACCGCACTTCTTTCCTTCCCACAGACTGCAGAAAAGGAAACAGGATGATATAATTAAGTATTTTTTCAAAATGTGCATGCATTGTGAATTAACCTATTTGGCGTTCTGGATGTTGCAACTGTCCAAGGGCTTTTCCGCTGTAACTATGCTGTTGAGTTTGCACGCTTGAGCTGGTGTAGAGCCCATTGTTAGGAAATGAAGCATTTGAGCTAAACCCCCTATGACGATGTGTTGATGAGGCTGCTCGAAGTTTACTCACAAAATGGGTTAGTGCTAAAATCACTTATATGACATTGAAACTACAGATCTGTTTAATATTGATTACATTTAATCATGCCATGCCGAATCCGTAAACCCCTTGTTTTGAGGGTGATCCAGAGACCCCTCTTTTTCCACCAAAGATGCTGTCTATTTTCCTTGTGAATCTGACAGTTAGATTTTCATGAGACTTTTCCTTTACTATTAGGGATGCTGTCCCATTACTTATGAGTTTGTTGATCATTTGATACTTAAAGCCTTATTATGAGATTCGTGGTCTGTGCACTGCCATCCTAGCGGTGGCGGTCCGATGGCATTGAGCCAACCACCGTAATATGAGTTGGGCAGATTGGCTTGTGAAGACCGCAGCTGGACCGCTGGCACTGCCAGCACACCTCTGACTGCCAGTGTCGCGGTTGGGGGAAGGCAGCCTCCATTGGGCAGTACAGAGGTGCAACACCGCCGTCCATATTATGAGTTAACTTCCGGACAAGCCGACTGCGGCGGTCGGACCACTGCATACAGGTCGGCTGAAGCAAAATATTTGGGGTGCATACTCACCCATTCCCAGCAGATTTTTTCATGGATCCCTTTCTCCAGGTTTCCCCTGTGCAGTAGCATCTTCACCCCAAGAAATATAACCTAATTTTCGGCGAAATACAGGTAAATGCTTTGGTACCAAATGCCCATTACCGGGAGACTGTCTACATATGGGTCAGACTCTGGCAATGGGTAGGTTGTATTTTTCCACATATATCATCGTATGTGTGCATTTGACACATAATCAGTCGGAATGTACACACAGACATTGATATTTATGAAAATACATTGCACGCCGCCGTAAGACCGCGCAGCCACAACACGGGCCTTTGTGAAACTCGTAATATTGCAGTCGGAAGGCCACAGGCCAGCAGTCTCCTAGCGGTCACGGACAGACGAACTCATAATAAGGTCCTTTGAATGATTTACTGACTTTTGACTTTTCCTCATAACTTTGAAATTCGGAGCCTTTATGGCATTTATTGTGTACTGCATGATTTTGAGAATTTGTAATGAAACTAACTTTTCCCCCATCTAGAGCTCAGGTATTGAGTGGTCTTCACGGCGTTGTGTGTTATTCTGCTACATTGATGTTGTGTGTGGTGTTCTCATATGCTAGATCAATGGGGAAGGGGAACCTCCTGAGGTAAATGGTGATGTTTTGTATTTTTTATGTGTCACAATTATTAGGGTACAGTCCTCATTATTGGGGTATGGGGTTCTGCTCTAACACACGTCAATGAACACTCAGATCGACTGCGGAAGTAATACACATTATAGAAAACATGAAAAATATACTGTAAAAAGATAATATATGCTATTACACTGATTTTTGGTATGAACACATTGGTAGAGAGTCATGTTTACTGCACGTGTGACCGTGTTATTTCTCTGTTTGCACAACAAAGAAGTTCGTACCATCATATGCATATGTTTCTGTGATAGATGTTGCACGTGAGTGTTTCTCTATATGTGTAGCACAAGCTAAACACTGTTTCAGTGACCTCTCTGTATTCTAACATTGCTATGCACTTAGATTTAGCTTCACTGCGATGAATGGAGAGGTAGATGTGTGTGATATAGTCCTGTTCCTTTTCACAGGCCAGTTTAAGTATAATGTGATAAGTGCGCCACTATGGGGTAGCTTACATCATACAAAGCACAATTGAGCTACACACAGTCTCAGAAAAATGTGTTATCACCTGAGATCATTCACGATGGAGGGATTTCCTTGTACTGTTAATCAATTCCTTGACTTATGGTGGTAACACTCACACACACTTAAGTGGCATGCTTCATCATCAGGTTCAGCATACCACCTGGACTAATGGATCATGGTGTGGTCTACAACCCTTTTAAATATGGGAGGAGCTCTTTGCAGTGTTTTTTAGTAGTAGCGGTCCTATGAGAGACAAGGGTGAGGGTGAGGTATGCAGAGTGTAGGGTGAGTAAAGGGTAGGCTAAAACTACTGCTTGGTGCTCCGAACAACTTTTATTCTGTTGCCCTGAAGTAATAGGTTAAAACTGAGAGGGGAGTGAATCTTTAACCCAGTTACAGAGAGGTTATCTACCATACCAAAGCAACATAACAGCAAACAATCATCGCTGCTAAGTGTGTTATTGTTATATTGTGATGTGTTCAGCTAAATCTGGCTTTTTAGCCAACTGCACTTTTCTACTGGTGTTTTTCAGCCTTTACGTACAGTGTTAGCAGGAAAAAATCAAGTCCAAAAATAAAATGTGATATTGGTTAAAAGTCAGGACAGGCTTAAAGTGTGACACTTAAAATGTGGACCCTTCAATTTCATGAATCACCATGCAACAACAGTTGCACTACTCACATGTGGTCAGGTAAAGAGTGAAGATAAGCAGCCACTATCATATTGAAAGCTTAAGATTTTAGGTGCTTTAGAATGCAGGTCTACAAATTAATCTGGAAAAAATAAAATATTAAAGTACTGCAAGGTACTATCATGTTGGCAGGGTCAATGTCCTAATATTTAATAAGGACTATGTGAATGACCTTCCAACCATGTGCAGGAATTTGTTTCTCAAAATATATAATTTTAACACTTTCTTACTTTTTTAATCCACTAATAGTCTTGCAAAGCAGACAAAGTCGCAAGAGAGTGAGTGTGAGAGGTAAAGAGATGTGAGATAGGGCATGTGAGAGAGTCTGTGAGTACAATACAATCAATCAGGGATTTGTGAAGCGCACTATTCACCTGAGAGGGTCTCAAGGCGCTGGGGGGGAGGAGGGTTTCTCGCAGCTTTGTCTCATCCGAAGAGCCAGGTCTTGAGGCCCTTAATGAAAGCTTGCAGTGTGGGGGTTTGTCTGATGCTGAGTGGGAGTTAGGTCCAGGTCTTGGCTGTGATGTAGGAGAAGGATCAATTCCGCACTCTGGCTCTGCAGATGCATGGGATTTCGGCTAGGGCGAGACCGGCGGATTGGCGGTTTCTCTTGGGTGCTTAGAAGGAGATTCTTTCATTGAGGTATTGGGGTCCGATGTTGTGGAGGGATTTGTATGCGTGAGTGAGGAGCTTGAAGGCCACTCTATTTCTGACAGGGAGCCAGTGGAGTTCTTGTAGGTGTTGGGTGATGTGGTGTTGTAGTAGGATGCCGAGGACAAGTCTAGCTGCAGTGTTCTGGATTGTCTGGTGTTTAAGGAGTAGAGATTTGTTTATTCCGGTGTAAAGGGCATTCCTGTAGTCTAGTCTGCTAGTTATGAGTGCGTGGGTGATAATCCTCCTGGATTCAGGGGGATCCATTTGAAGGTCTTGCGGAGGATGTGAAGGGTGTTGAAGCATGTGTTGGATACGGTGTTGATCTGTCAGTGCATGGTGAGGGAGGAGTCGAGTATGATGCTGAGGTTGCGAGCGTTGTCTGTGGGAGATTCCCTGAGGGTGGTGGGCCACCAGGTGTTGTCCCATGCTGAGGGGGCAGATCCGAGGACGAGGACTTCAGTTTTCTCTGAATTGAGCTTTAGGCAGCTGTTGCTCATCCAGTCAGCGACGTCTTTCATACCATCCTGGAAGCTGCGTCTGGTGATGTTGGGATTCGTTGGTGAGGGAGAGGATGATCTGGGTGTCATCGGCATAGGATACTATGTTGAGTCTGTGTTTTCTGGCGATGATGGCAAGAGGGGCCATGATGACCATTATGGAGAGTACTATGTTTAGTACAGTGTAGCATAGGTCCGTTGGCACAATGTCATTAGGAAGAAACTGCATACCTTGCAATACTTCTCTTTAAATTGAATATGTGTATTATAACAATCACTACAAAAAAGCAACATGTTTTATAAACACTGCAACACAAACTTTGTGTCTATTTTGTAGGTTAGATAGCTGAATAAACACAGATGAACACTGATTTAAAAAAAGTTTGGCAAACAGTGAGAAAATGCTCCTTAAATCCACAAAAATAAACACTGAATACAGGAATGCCTACACATGCATAAGCTCATACATGCATACATATATACATACATAAATATCATATCAATATGTCTCCCAAACCAATTTTTCTGTACGTTTAATGTATTCAGGATGCCACTTCCAATGTTTCTTTTCTCTTTTTGCATTTTCTTTTTGAGCTGGCTAAGAGACAGATTTAGCCGTCTTGCTAGCCTTGGTGTAATAAAAGTGTTAGAAATGGGGTTTCTGGTTGGCTAGGGTATGCACCTAAGCCAGGCAGAACCCACCACTCTAGTAAGGGTAAATGAGTTACAAGCACAAGATAACCCCTGCTCACCCCGTTGGTAGATGGCAGAGCAGTCAGCCCTAATTCAGAGCCAATGTGTAAAGTGTTTGCGCACCACACACATGCAAGTGACACACTAGGCACACAACAAAGAGTGACTCCTCACAAGGTTATATAAAAATATACTTTGTATTATACATAAAACACATTAGACCAAACTTACAATCACTCTGCCACTAGGCACTTGTCATGATGTCACATAGATCATAAAATCACTTTGCCTACAAGGTAATTGTCATAACGGCATAGGTAGCGCAATAAGGTAAATACTCATGTTTTGCACACGTTAGAAAACAGTTGGCATTACATCATAGGTAGTGCACAAAAGGCAAGTCTGATATGGTGCATACGTCATAAAACATAACTCACTTTGTTCACCATGTAAAACATATCAGGCCCAAGATCACTTTGTTCCCCGTGCAAAACCTATTAGGCCCAAAATCACTTTGCCTGCGTACTCCAGGCTGCCCCGGCTACACCAAAATGTGTCCCGCTGGTTTTATCAGGAGCAGGCAAATGGCAGGAATCACTACGGGTAAATGAGGGGACAGAAATCTTCCCATATCTCCCTCTTCAGATTAGCACCTCTTTACTACTCACTCGCTAGCACACCACAGCACTGCCAGCAGATTGCGGCCTCAGACCACCGCGCCACCTCCGAGAGATCACGTATCCCCCGCGGTTGCGGCGGTCTAATGGTGGTTCAACTGCCAAAGTCTTAATACGGTGGACGGACCACCATCGGAGTGCCAGACTCGTAAATAGGCCATTTGAAACAGTAGGGAAAGTGTTGTATTTTGGAGGGGTTAGATTTACTATTCCCTCTCAAAACAGCGCAACAGTAGGGAAAGTGCTGAATTGCAAAGAGGTTAATTTTACTATTCCTACTTCAGTCAAATAAAGAGTAGAGAAAGTTCCTCACTTCAAACATATTAAATATATAAGGAACACCATGAATGTAGAAAATATATGAATCTCTCAATATAAAAAGTATATATAAAACAATATGCAATTTACATAATTGCTATTCAATACAATATTTATCAATTAATAAACAAGCGTAATTCAACTATGAACTAATTAACTTCCCACCCTATACCCTCACAAACCTAGCATCCCGCAACTGAAATATTACTTAATAAATGAATATTCTATTACTTACATGTTTAAAATATATGTGATTAATTAACAATTAATATTTGTTGATAATTAATTATAACTTAATTAACTTCCCAGCCAAAGCCCTCTACAGACCTATCAGCCCACAACTAAAATATAAATAAAATAAGTATTCCATAATTTAAATATTTAAAATACTATTACATAATTAATTTTCAAATAATAATTATTAATGCATTATTCATTAATGTATTAACTTCCCATCCTATACGCCTACAAAACTAGCATCCTGCAAATAAAATATCAGTAAAATAAATCAGCATTCCATATTTTATATAACCAAAAACTAATTAAATAATCAATTAAAAGTATAAATACATTATTAATAATTATTACTTAACTACCTTTCCACCCTAGACCCCTAAAAACCTAGCAACCCACAGCTAACATATAACTAAAATATATGAGTATTCCCTAAATTACATAATTAAAATCAATTCAATAATTCATTAATAATTAATTGCTAATTAATTATTATCTAATACATTTCTCAACCTATACCCCTACATACTTAACAGCCCGCAAACATCTAACAAAAATAAATCAATATTACATAAGTTACATAATAAATAGTAATCATATAATTGACTACAATTGATTAAATAATTCATAATTATTATTAATTAATTAACTTCCCTCCCTATCCCCCATAAACCAAACTACCCTCTACAACTCTATCAATTAGTATATAAAATTAAATGAACAAATTCGAAATCACTTAAAATTACAATCCATATTTTAATAAAATAACCTTTATATAAACAGCAGTAACACATATAATTAATATATCAACTAAAACACATTCAAATAATAAAAAATCATATTTTAAGCAACATTATTATTGAAAACGATATTGACAGCATCGATATTATTTAAAACAATGTTACCTCAAAAAAAGATATTCTTGTCAATTATATTTGTGCGTAATTGATATTTGTGTACTACCATATTTATTTTCCGATATTTCTGTCTCCCAATATTTTTTGAATCAATATTTTGACCAAACACCCCAGGGTATTACTCTCAGAGTCTGACTAACCCAGAGAGGGCTGGATACCTTGATCTCTGGATACTAGGGGCCGAGACATTAAATAAATAATCCTCCAGCAGTGTTTAGGAAATAGGGATCCCCATCTCATAGTATCCCTCAACGCGTCCCACTCAGAAACTACTGCCTTGACTTAAGGGAGGAGCTGGACAGCTGGGCAGAACTCTGGACAGGGGCTGAGAATACGAAGTACACTCAGAAAAATATTAAAAAGGTGGGTTAAACTGTTGTGCTTCATATTGGAATTCATCTAATCAGTTCCCACAGTCCATTTCTGACTACAGAGAAAGCTGATGGTGCCACTGACTATCCCCAGAAGACCATGCAGTGAGATTGTTCAGTCACCACATATAGAACAAAACCATTGTCCTCTAACTGAATGAAAATTCCCTGTAGTGGCAGAGGTACAGCTTCGGGCCAATGGTGAGCCAGAGGTTCAGGAAGATGAGTGTAATCAGAGAAAGCTGCAACCATTTAAAACAGTCATACTTGAAGGGCTGAAGTAAAGTCATGATGACTGGGACCAGTGATATCTCAGTACCCTAGGAAGAAACGCAGGACACTTGCCTTTAATCGCAAGAGTACAACTGCCGTGTAAAAGCGATTATTCAATGTGAAACCTTTGTTATGCATTCACTCTCTGTGGTGTGTATGTTCTCAGAAGGTGCATGGTGTGCTTGACTTAGTTGCAATAGAATCTTCAGAGTATCTTGAGCTTGGTGTCAGCGTTGACGCTAATAAGGGACCTGGAAACAGCTAACCTAAAGTTAGCATTCATGTGCAATCATCTATGCCAATGCCACCACTAACTAGGAACACATGGGCATCTAATTAGTGTATTACCTGATCAGTGGCTACTTCATACCAAAGGGCCCAATTGAGAAACATGCTGAAGGTCTCAAAATGGAAAGATACAGAGCAACCAAACGACTTGCTAGCTTAAAATAATACATGCAGTCAAGTTGAAAATTAATAGGATATTACCGACCTTTTAGAGGTGGCAAAAGATAAAAGATGTGCGGGAACTTTTTGAGGATTCCTTGGGCATTCTGGGGGCAATAGGAATCCAATTACAAAAATGAGTGCCTCGGACCACTGGTTTCCTGGGGTTTTTACTGTTGGACCTAAACCTATGCACCAATTACACACCTTTTAGCACTTCACTCTCAGGATAGTGACATCCTGGCATATTAACAAGGCGGCGATATGAAATTATCGCCGCTTTTGCGTCAATTTTCGGGCGAAAAGTGGCGATAATTTCATCGCCTTATCAGCAAAGACACGCTATCGCGTGTTTTGCAGACTTAGTGCCCGTTTCCAGCACTCCTAACTTTGCATCGCTAATGAGATGCAAAGTAGGCGTGGCTGTGAAACCAACCAGGGAAAATATCGCAAAGGCAGCTTCGCGATATTAACTAGGGAGGGTAGCGATTTTTTAAATCGCGTTAACTATGCCTTAACGCAGGAATTTAACGTCTGTTAAATTCCTGACTAAGGCATACTTAACATGGGGGATGGATTGTGTGGCGAAGACCACAGGCCCTATCATCTAGGATATCGCCGTTTTCCACCATGGAAAACGGCGATATCCACACTATCTCTGGAATTTTTATCGCCTCAGCGATGCGCGCTGTTAATAACGCGCTAACCGGGCAATAAATTCCAGAGATAGCCGGCGATAATTATGCAAGCGTTAAGCGCGCTTTGCGATATTTATCGCCGGCCCTTGTTAATATGCCCCGTCAAGCGTTCCTTGGATTACAAAGGGAAGTAGTGCTGGATAGAGACTCAGGACTCAATCAATAAACAAGAGTGCTTACTTTAAAAGAAAATATTGCTTCAATCACAATGCCAAAAGACCTGATTCAGGAGTGAGACTCATGATTTTTGAACCTAAAATGTCTTTCTTTTGGCTGTCTCCCACCTGAAAATTGCCTCTGCTTTAATAGAAGGCAATAGGGCAAATACATTTCCCCGATTTTTTTTCTCAAAATCTCCCGCTTTCCCTGTTTTAAAATTTTGGCATGAAAAGTGAAAACATTTGACATGCATAATTAGTTACGACAATCTTTTTTGTATAGCTACTCCTGGTTTCTATGCAAAATGATTTAAATGACATTTTCACAATATTTAGAGGGAAGCTATCCGTTGCTTAATCTGAGCCAGTGGTTTCTGGTGCTCAGCATCGGCACTTAACTGGTTTTCAGTGCTCGGCACCACACTTAGGGGCCGATTCCGATCCTGGAAAAATATTCCCCATACGAATCGTATCTGGATTTTTTTCCGACCGAATCGTACAAGTCCCGTACAAACTGGCAAGTACGATTCGTATGGGAAAAAGTCCATACGAATCGCATTGGGAAAATTTCCCCACATGTCCTCGGGTCGGGAAAAGTCTCCGACACGTCCCCGGATATTTTTACGTACAAATGGGAAAACTGAAGTCCGAATGCGCAAGTACGATCCGTCCCATCCGTCCGATTGTACAACTGTTTGGAAAAAAGACCGTCCGGAGCGAACTCCCATAGCAACCATGGAGATGTCCAAACAGGTGCCCGGTATGCGCCGAACACCCCCCCAGCCCCTCGTGTGTACGCGCCATACCCCCAGCACCCCGTATGTACGGAGCGTACCCCCCAGCCCCCCGTATGTACGGAGCGTACCCCCACCCCGTATGTACGGAGCGTACCCCCCAGCCCCCCGTATGTACGGAGCGTACCCCCACCCCTGTATGTACGGAGTGTACCCCCACCCCCATATGTACGGAGCGTACCCCCACCCCCATATGTACGGAGCGTACCCCCACCCCCGTACCCCCAGCGCGGGTGGGGGTATGCTCCGTACATACGGGGGCTGGGGGGTACGATCCGTACATACGGGGTGCTGGGGGGTACACTCCGTACATACGGGGGTGGGGGTACGCTCCGTACATACGGGGGCTGGGGGGTACGCTCCGTACATACGGGGTGCTGGGGGGGTACGCTCCGTACATACGGGGGTGGGGGTACGCTCCGTACATACGGGGGCTGGGGGGTACGCTCCGTACATATGGGGGGCTGGGGGTATGCTCCGTACATACGGGGGTGGGGGTACGATCCATACATACGGGGGGCTGGGGGGTACGCTCCGTACATACGGGGGTGGGGGTACGCTCCATTCATATGGGGGGCTGGGGGGTACGCTCCATACATATGGGGTGCTGGGGGGTACGCTCCGTACATACAGGGGGCTGGGGGGTACGCTCCATACATACAGGGGTGGGGGTACGCTCCGTACATACGGGGGGCTGGGGGGTACGGCGTGTCCATCCGCGGGGGGGCTGAGGTACCGCGCGAACATACGGGGGGCGGGGAGGTAGGGCGCGTACCGGGCCCCCTAATCAGCTCGCATCGCCGCGTACTTAGCTTTTCCGGCACTTTTTGGGTGCCGTAAAAATATTCCCATCCGGACTGCAGTCGGTACGAATCATACTTACTGGTACGTAAAAACATGCTTAACTCCGTCCGGACGTCACGTCCGCGGTGTCCCGGATCACATTTGTATGTATTTTTCTGTCGGTCGGTCTTTTTTCCGATTCGTACGGAAATGGTGTTTCCGTACGAATCGTACTTGCAAGTTTGTAGGGTTTTTTTCCCGGGTACGAGTCGGACGGAGAAAACGCTCCGACCGACGGTTTGTACCCGGTTTTTCCAGGATCGGAATCGGCCCCTTAATTCTCAACCCCACACTTATGACACTCTCCCACATGGTGGCGCTGCTCATCTAATTTAGAGATGAGCAGCACAACGGTTGTTTATAAATGCAATTTACATTAAACATTACTAATACCTGCCCCCCCCGCAGCCCTTCCTTTGTCTTCGGGGACCTGGAACAATCTGAACTTTCGCTCTTGCAGGTGAGAGAGATGGTTAGTAGTTGTTTTGGTACCATCATTGTCAAGTATGATGGGGAAAATGGGTGGTGGAAGCTGCAGTGGCCTTCTGGTCAGGGCTCTGGCACTTAATATTTTACAAATTAAACACTGAAGCTATCTTCTTTCCCTTAACTAAAAGATGAGAAGCTGAGTGTGACTCAGCCACTGTCCTACAGTGTCCTGGCATGCCTCCTTGAAAGTGAAATAGTGCAGAGATGCATACCTCTGCTTTTAGAGAGGGGAGATGCATGGTCACTGGTGAACCAATGCTAGACTAGTCCCCAAAGGTCAGGAGAAGGGAGGTATCTTATGTTGAGTCTTCCACGAGCCTAATGCTCAAACCTGCCACCCAAACAGGTGAAGAGCCCACCCTGTATGAGAGCCCGTCCTGTGTGGGTTCTTCATGTGTTTGCTCTGTGATGTCGTGAACCACTGAATGAAGTTGTGATCGGTCACAGTGCCAAGCCACCACAGCTGTTTTTTCATCTGATGATAAAATCACAAATGTGATTCATTCTTGAGGCAAGCCATCACAGGTGCTGCTTCTGGTAGTTTGTCCTTTGTAGCCACTTCACTCCTTTCTGGTCACCTCCTACCACTGTCTTCAGACTGATCAGTGGGAAACTTAGCACCATCAGACAAGTACATTAGGGGAGCAAGTTGACTTGCTCCTGGACACACTGAGGTGGGGTCTGGGTCACAAGGTCTCACCACATGGCCTAGCAGTGCTATCTTCTCTTGGGCTAAAAGGAATAAGTTTCTCTTGCACAGATCCTCAAGGTCTTCATATTCTAGACAGGAGTATTTCAGACATGGATGCCTCCAGTACCCCTCTGCAGCAGTCAGTGGGCTCTTTCCTTATAGGTTTATTATGGCAGCTTTCCAGGCAACATGCAGGTTCCTATTTTTGAATCTGGCAAACGGGAGATGTCAGTTGTGACTCCAAACTTGGAACACTAATGTCTTTCTCATTCTACTCTCCTGTGGGACCCCAGGCAGTACTCAAGATGAATTTAAGTGAAAAAAGAGTTGTGTATTTCACAAGTCCAGCTGTTGGACTGGTTTCAGGAAGTTCCAGGCTTTTGCCCAATCCACAGTCTTTATCTTCTGGTGTCAGCAAGAAGTGGGGCTCCCTGTCAGCGAAATTCAAAACTAAATGCACAAAAGAGGGAGAGGGATACCCACTCAGCTATCTGTCAACCTTTTGCAGGTAACACTTATAAGGAGGAATGGAGCAGGAAGGGGGAAATGGCAGTACTTTAGTTTTAAATAGATGATCCAAAGTGGGTGTTAGGCCTGGCATCCTTGTGCCATTCTAATCATGGAGTCCCACTCTGCAACTCTGGGCAATAGCTTGCTTAATCTCCACAACGGCCCCCACAACGCTAAGGATGCCTGGCCTTCACCTTGGGGGTGCCCAGGAGTGGACGCCTCACAGGGAAAAGCCAGGATGGGTTCCACAGCGGTATTCGTACAAGCGCCGAGAGGCCTCCGGGTAGTCGTGCGCTATACAAGTATCCATACATTTACATTTACATTTACATGTTTCTCTCCTAACCTTTTGCCTTCAGACCTCCTGTTGCTGACTTTGTTTTTGTTGACCTTTAGACTCTGCACACTTTACCACTGCTAAACAGTGCTAAAATGCTTGTGCACTCTCCTCAAAACATGGTACCATTGGCTTATACCCAATTGGCATATTTATTATACCTATAAGTCCCAAATAAAGAAGAATTACACATGCCCAGGGCCTGGAAATGGGATGCTACTAAGGGAACTGCAGCACTGATTGAGCAACCCACTTAAGAATCCCTTTAAAATATGTCTCAGGCCTGCCATTGCAGCCCGTGTGTGCTGTTTGTGTTGCCATTTCGACCTAGCAAAATAAACCTTTTCCTGGCCTAAAAATGTATTTTTAATAAATATAAGTCACCACTAGAGTAGACCCAGCCCAAACTCTTAAATTAATTTTTCACTACTGCAATGTCTACCTATCCTGTAGTATAACATTGGAGTTCCGGTATTACATTTTATAAGTGTAATTTACAAATGGGAATAGGTAACCAGTTCATGTTTAGTGTCTCAGGAATCAAAATTTAAAATCCTAACTTATGGTGAGGAATACTGAAAATGCCACTTTTAGAAAGTTGGCATATATTTGCCTTAGCCATTTGGTGTCTGCAGCCTGCCTTTTGCCACATGACTGGATGTAACTGACAGTTCGTCTTTGTGTATTTTTCCTAGAAGGCCACACACAATGGGGAGTTTAGGAGTGACTGGATGGGCCATCACTGGCAGGATGGGAGGGAGGAGCTGGGCACGGGCTTACTTCAAATCAAATCAAATCACTTGCACTAAAATAGGCGGCAGCCTGCCTCCACCCAATGGGCTGCATACCCCCTGTCATTAGTCTGGAGCCAAGGCTAGGAAGGCAGAGAATCTGTGAACTTCAAAGCCTGCCTCTAGAATACTGGACCTCAGTCTCCATTTCTTCAGTACACTTCTGGACCTGTGGATAGTCTGCCAGCAAGAAGGACTGCTGTGCTACTACAAGGACTGCCTCTCTTCAGGACTGCTGCTCTAAAGGAACTGCTGCCCTACTGTAGTGACCTGCTGCTTTCTGCCCTTTTGCCTAGGGAAGGAGAACTGGACCTGCAACTCCATCTGGAAGGGGGGAACTTAGGACCCCAGAGTGACTTCAAGGGCTAGATTTCTGCATTCCTGATCTGAGCTTCGGGGCATAAAAGGCTTCCCAACACCCTGCACCAGCCCCTGAACCCTGCTGCAGTTAGTTCCTGACCCCTAGGTAGTAGCTCTCATGTCCTGGACCCTTGGTGTGGCTCACGGGTGCTGAAGTCAAGCTTTTGGAGTCTTCATAACCGTGCACAGGCCCTTTCACACTGAGACCTCGCCACTTGCACCACAAATCAGCGCAAAGCTCCGTCAGCCCAACTCTTCTCAATGAAGCATCGACAACTCACGGAGACCACCGCCGCAAATTTCCAGCAGTGCTCGCCTGTGACTCTGGCATGCTCCTCATGCTTCACCGAAAGCCTTCAGGTAAACCTTCAGTGAGGCTAACTTGGGACCATATCCGACCGGTGCTTCTTCATGTACAGCATTACATTTTGACTTTGTCCAGGTCCAGCATTACCAGATAGTTGCGGTTGGCGCTCTGTGCTCTTAGGTGGCATTTTACACTTTATTCTTAAAAAATTAATATCTCTGGGTCTACTAATTGGATTTTTGTAATTTTGCTCTATTTGCCTATTTAATGTGGGATCCTTTATGTGTGATGTTTTCACTGTTTTAGTGTTTGAAGTGCTGCACAAATACTTTACACATTGCCTCTAAGTTAAACCTGATTGCTCTATGCAAAGCTCCAAGGGGGTTGAGCACAGGTTCATTTGGGGTTCGCTTGTACCTTACACTGACAAGGATTGTGATTGCTGCTTGACCAGGGCTCACATCCCAGTCAACCAGTAACCCATTGTCTTAAATTGGTGTACAGCGATGAGGATTAGGACTTGTGTTTGTGCAGTGCCATACAGTGATTTGGTGTTCACTATCATCCCATATCTAAGACCAATTCCAGTCTAAATTCGACTTAATTGGCTTCTTTTTGTTTTTTCCAAATTCTTCTCCTGACTGTTGTATCTGAAACCACACTTGCAAAAAAAGAACTTGAGCTGGCCTACATGGTTGCAAACACTGTGGCCCAGCTCAAGAAGTTCTGCAAAGAGAGGGGACTTCCAGCAAAGAACACTGTTGTATTTTATCACATTTTCTATTCTCTTTACCGTCCATGGTTCTTTCCACCCACCCCTCTTCTGTTGTGTTGAATCGTTCCAGAATACTGTGAACATTCTAAGGTGTGCTCCCTATTCCAACGGCCATTCTGGGCAAAGGATGTCGGATGAAACAGAGCAATAAAGCTTACCTTGTGTGTGGAAATATTCACTTCGTTTCCGGAGCTTTATTTATTTCACTGGCGACGAGTTGAAATTGCGTGGAGGGCAACTATCCGACATTCCCTCTATCTGTAGTCCAGCTGCGGTGATTTACTGACATCTCTTCAGAGCGTGACCAGAGCAGATTCTCTCGTGCATTGAGAGCTTCAGGATCCGGGTCTGGAGTAGAGGTTCGTCTTGAATTGCGAGAAAAGAGGAAGTAAACCGCTGATAACCTGGGTCAGCTGAGTAGCATCGCGTCAAGGGAGGAGCTTTAGCGTCAATGTGAGGAAATCTAGTACGCATGTGTGACAGTTGATTCGACAGGGAACCACGGATGTATACGATGTTACCGCTGTAACATTTTCGTCAGCTGAGTAGCGTCGCATCCAGGAAGGTGTTCCTGTGTTGGTTTGAGGAAAATATTGTTTTCCACGCGTGTGAAGTCCTGCCTCTGTTTGGGGTTTGGCTTTACCGGTAGTGCTGAGCTGGATTTGCCTCACACTGTGGTTGTTGAGTCTCCTGAACATCCTTCTGAGGAGACCCTAGAATTTAGCGGTGAGTTAAGTGAGTTTATGCGATTCCCATGCTGGGAAACTTTTGCTGGAGAAAGTCATCGTTATGTACTGCAGTCAAGGGTTTATCTTCCAGAGAATGTGCTTACGTTTATGCCAACCCGAGGTGGATAATCATAGGAAAGTGTGTGTATAATATTATTATTAAGGAAAATCTCATTTAGTGAGACGGGATTTTTCTTTTTTTCGTGACAAGCATTCGGTAGAAAGTTGCCTTGGAAAATAGACTAAATTACATTTGAACAATTTCAGAATCTATATCGTATCTTTCTTTCAAGATTTTTCAAAAAATTTAGGATTTTACTTGTGCGAGCTTTGAATAAGAACTGCAAAGGCATTATTTATGTAATAAATGTATTTTTTGTGGAGGTATCTTCAAAACACCATTTTCTTGTTACCATTGGAGGATCCTTGACTTAAAGAATATGTTCTGGATTATATTCAGTGGGACATTTTCATTCTAAAATGTATTGCAGTATTTTAGAGAAGGGATTGCCATTACTATATTGAATTTATTTGGTCTAACCTCATTTGTTTCACAGGACAGTTCATATTTGTGCAAAACACTTACCATTTAAAATTTAACATGGCAGTGGCTAGTATGAACCAACCACCACCATTTTTATCAGAAGTAGGAAAATCTCAAATGGCATGGAAGAACTGGATTAAGGGGTTGAAACATACTTAATTGCTATAGGTGCAAGTGGGTTTTCTGCAATAAGGAGACAGCATATTTTACTGCATAACCTGGGTACTGAAGGGAGGAAAATATTTGATAGTCTGCCTGAACTTGAAGAAGAGGAAGAAGAAATTGGTGAGAGGGATGTGTATGCTATTACCATTAGAAAGTTAGAATTGCAATTTGCTGGTAAGATAAAAGTGGTTTTAGAAAGACACAAATTCTTTGGTAGAAGTCAGGGAAAGAATGAAAAGGAAGGAAATTACATAGCAGTATTAAGAGGACTAGCAAACACTTGTGAGTTTAACGATTTGACAGATTCCCTTATCAGGGATCAATTAGTACGTTGTACTAACAACAAAAAGATTCAGGAGAAGTTATTAGTGGGGAATCCTGATTTAAAGAATGCAATTGATATAGCAAAGAGTGTAGAGCACACAGCTGAATGTGTAAAAGAAATGCCTGTTACCAGTGAAAAGGAAGTAAATGAAATATGTGGATAATTAAAAAATGTGTGGGCTTTTAAGGAACAAAAGAAAGACGAAACGGCAAAAGAGCATAACAAGGGAAGATCTTCTCAAGAAAACAGGATGAAGTGCTTCAGGTGTGGAGGATCTGGGCATCTTGCTAATAGTGTAAATTGTTGGGCAAGAACAGCAATGTGCAGAAGATGTAATCGCAAGGGACACTTTGCACGTGTATGTAAAGATACCTCAGGTAGAACAGTTAATGTCATTGAAAACAGTGATGATGGCAGAAGTAAATATGTTCTTCAAGTTGATGTGGAAGGTAGTAAGGATGTCTATATGGTTAATTTACCCAGGTGTGAGATTGGATTGTATGGTAGAAGAGTGGAAGTTTTTGCAGACTGTTCTCCGTTTACATTCATTAATAGTGAAACGTACCATCCGAAGTTTAATGATCAGGCATCACCCCTCATTGAACCCGATGTAGTCCCAGTTGGGTATAACAAAGATCCCATACCACTGGAAGGTGTAGCCATTATGAAGATCACATTTAAGGACAGGCGCACTGTGGGAAAGGTATACATAGCTAAACAAGGATCTAATCTTTTAGGATGGACATATCAAAAAGATTTGGGTATAAAACTAGATCCTACAGCGGACGTGCCTGTCATGCAGGTGGAAAGATCGGCATGTGGTATGGAATTATTGGATACATTCCCAGAAGTATTCTCAGACAAGCTGGTGTTTTTGAAAGAGTTTGAACATAAAATAAAATTGAAGGAAAGTGGCACACAAATGCAAAAACATACCCATAATGTTGAGGGAACCCCTTAGACAAGAACTGGACAAGTTAATCAGTCAAGGTGTGATTTAACCCATTGAAAGTGCGGAATGGGTTGCTCCCATAGTTATTACATCTAAACTGAATACTAAGGCCATCAGATTATACACACATTTGAGGGGATTAAACAACAACATTTGGATTGATAGGCATCCCTTGCCTAATATAAATGAGATGCTGAGTCAAGTAGTTAATGCTGAGTTCTTCTTGGTAATCGATCTATCCTCAGTCTATCATCAGGTGAAGCTTCACCCGTCTAGCAAAGCATTGACATCTTTCATCACACCGTTCGGTGCATTTAGATTTTGTAGGATGCCTTTCGGACTTGCATCCATTGCCGTGGTGTTCCAGAGGGCCATGCAAATGATCTTGGAAGGAGTAGACAGAGTACTAAGCTTTCAGGATGATTTGTTGTTGTTTGGGAAAAATGAAGAGGAGCATAACGAGACATTCAGAACAGTATTGTCTAAGCTGAGGAAGGCAGGATTAACTTTGAAAAAAGAAAAGTGCCAAGTAGGAGTGCGTTAAGTCATGTACTTAGGACACGTCATATCCAGAGAGGGTATAAAGCCTAAGGTAGATTTGGTTGAAGCAATAAGATCAGCTCCAGTTCCCACCACCAAGGAAGAGGTCAAATCCTTCCTTGGTTTGTCGGAATATTATTTTAAGTTTGTGAAAAACCTTGCTGACATTACCCATTCTTTGCGAAACTTGTTGAGAAAAGGAGTAACGTTTATCTGGAGTGAAGAATGTATAGAAGCATTTAACAAGTTAAAGTGTCTCATTGTGAATGCTCCTTTCTTAGGACAATTTGATACTAGTAAGTGCACCATACTCACTACTGATGCAAGCACCAAGGGTATAGGGGAAACCCTCAGCCAAGTGGTGGATGGTGAAGAAAGGATTGTGGCGTTTGCATCAAGAGCTTTATCCGAAGCACAAGCTAGATACTCAGTGGTGGAAAGAGAGGCACTGGCCTGTTTCTGGGCGGTTAAGCATTTTCCGGTGTTCCTGTGGGGCATTCCTTTCACCTTAAAAACTGACAACAAACCCTTGGTGAATGTGTTTTCTGTAAAAAAAATATTGAAAGAACCACACCTAGAATTTCAAGATGGTTCCTTGGTCTAGAAGGGTACTATTTTAAGATCATGTATATTTACGGGCTTAGTAACCAAGCAGCTGACTGCTTGCCTAGACTCCCCTTGCCTAGTGAGAAGTTGGAAGAAAATATAGCTGAAGAATATGTGATTTCAGCTATTACAGATGGCATACAAGAGAAGGAATGGGAAAGCAGAGTAAAGAATGATCCAGCTATCCAGAGTGTAAAAGAATTCATTTTGAAAGGATGGCCAACTAAGTGCTCTGACTTAAAAGATGATGTAAAGACATTTTGGGAGGTGAGGAATGAATTGTACGTATATGAGGAAAAATTGTATAGGGGAGACAAACTTGTCCCGCCTGAAAGTTTGCGTGAGAAGATAGAACTGTTAGCACATAAAGGTCACTTAGGATGCAGTCTAATGAAGAGTAAGGCCAGGTTACATTATTGGTGGCCAGGCATGGATTCTATGATTGAAAGGAGTGTTAGACAATGCATAAGATGTTCATGCAGCGACAAGAGCAAACATGTAAGCAAAGGTCACATTTCTGCTGTGGAAGTACCTATGGCCCCTTGGAACAAGCTGGCACTAGCCATCATTGGTCCAATGAATGTTAAGGGGCTAGGAGGAAGATTCATATTGACATTAGTGGGTTATCACTCTAAATGGGTGGTCATTAAAATTGTCGACAATGTCAATACTAGTACTGTCAACAAAATTTTACAGGATGTATTCAGAAATTAGGGTGTTCCACAAACGTTAATGACAGACAATGGTGTTCAGTTTTCATCATCGCTTCTGAAAGAGTTTCTACATAGATTTTCTGTAAACAATTTGCAAACTGCTCTGTATTGTCCGAGAGCAAACGATTTAGTTGAAAGAGTCAACCATATGATAAAAGATTGACTCCAACTAAATGTGAACAGAGGGTTGGACTTTAAGAAAGAGTTAGATGAAATGATTTGGTCCTACCTTGTAACTCCTCACTCCATCACAGGGGTTTCCCCATTTAAGTCTCTCAAAGGAAGGGAACCAGGCACCAAGTTAAGTCCCCTGTGGCTAGTTGGTAATAAGGTGGAGGAAGTAGATCGTAACAAGATCAGATAAAGGGTCCAAGAACACCAAAGGAAATATGTTAATAGGTACAACAGTAAAGTGCTGGTGAAGGGTAAGATTTGGAAGGAAGGGGATGTGGTAAGAGTAAAGATTCCTAGATCAGTATATTCGGGGTCTTCAAAGTTTTCAGAGAGGAAGAAAATATGTAAAGTGTTAAAAAATGTTGTACTTCTTGATGATGGACAAGTGTGGAGCAATGACAGGATTGTCAGAGATAACAATAAGGATGTACAAAGGGAATGCAGTTCGGGCTGGACTGTTCCCATGAGGCAAGGGTCAGACTGATTTGCATATGGCCATGTCTGAACTGGGGTGGCAGAGTGGGCTAAAGAACGGTGATGGATCAAACCCGGATCTGTTGACTGGGTGTGAGTGTTTGATTGGTTCTGATGCTCCGTCCATCACCACCCCCTTTTGTACTGCTCAAGGGAATACAAAGCACACACAAATGTTGGACATAATATTCAACCGGGAAAGGAGTTCCTTAGGAACCAATGCAAAAAAACATTGTGGCATAATGATTATACGATGTTTTAGCAATATATATATATTTTCTTGTTAGTCTACAGCTTTGCCATGTGTATATTTTTGCTCATGTTTTGTTTCCCTAGGAAAGGAGATGTGTTGTATTTTATCACATTTTCTATTCTCTTTACCGTCCATGGTTCTTTCCACCCACCCCTCTTCTGTTGTGTTGAATGGTTCCAGAATGCTGTGAACATTCTAAGGTGTGCTTCCTATTCCAAAGGCCATTCTGGGCCATGGATGTCGGATGAAACAGACCAATAAAGCTTACCTCGGTGTGGAAATATTCACTTAGTTTCCGGAGTTTTATTTATTTGAAACACCACTAGGAAGGTAGAACTGCAAAAGGTGCTGAGTGTTGGAAGCCACAGAAGGGGATGAGGTGATAGAAGTGCAAAGAGAGGGTCTCCTTGAGATCCAGCCTTCAGCTGATGGCGATGACTTGGCCCCTGAAGTGGAGCTCCCCTGCCAGGGCAGGGAGCAGTGTGTCTGCCCTCAGAGAAGCTGGCAGAGAGGAGGGGGAGTTCAGGCTGAAGTTGACCAGACTCAGGATGGAGGATAATAAACTGGCCATGGAGGCAGCAAAGGAGAAGGCTTAGAAGGCCTTACTAGAGTTCTGCTACCTGTGAAACTCCGAGTAGGGTTGCATGCTTTCCCTGGCCTTTTCCATTTTAACAAGTTTTAATGCTTATTTGCATACGTTCCACATCACCCACACAAACCTTTCATGCACAGTAATGCATTTGGGAAGAAACCTGGTACTTTAGCTAAGTTTAAAGCATAGCTCTGGAAATGTGGATGGGGAATTCAGGAGGCAATTTGCCTATTTTTAAACAGATCAAGTGGTAAAGAAAGTGAAGCACAGGCAAACAATATTTTGCCTAGAAATAAACCTATTGCAAACCCAACCACCAATTCCTCCATTAAAAAAAAATATTAATGAGGGCCAATCATAAAGAAGGTTAAGTAGCTTTTTTAGGGTTTGGTAAGTCAGTCTTCATTCTGTGAGGTAAGCACAGTGATGTAATTCACTGCCCTGGCAGGCTATGGTGCCATATTTAGAGATCTCTGTCAGGCAGGCGGACATCTCAATACGTGCAGCAGAGCAGCTGCCACAGTGGCTCCTTTGACGGCACTGAAGCTTTGCTAAACAAGCTTCATCTTCACTGCACCCATGCAGCAAAAATATTTTTTTTCAAAATTGTTATTAAGAAAATAAAATAAAAATGGTCTTGCCACGCTGAGAGGTGTCTCCCAGCATGTGGGGTCCATTCGTTTGGTTTCCTATTAATGACTACAAGGCTTTCCCTCAGGGTCCTGAACAAAATAAATAATGTTGAAACGCCCTCCTAAAATAGAGCTGACACCCCGAGGTGCTTTCACTCATGATTAGGGCTCCCAGTTTTCCATTTTTACTTATTTTTGCAGAAAAATACAGACAGAAAACTATGTATTTTCCTGAAAGATACAGAAAATAGGCCTTCTTTGGATAACTTTTTTCTATTGTCAATCATGAGTGCCAGGTCAGTAGGTGCACTGATTGAGAGGTAGGGGAGATGTAAAAAGACAATAGGTTTCCTAATTAAGTGCAGATCTACAGTTATTTATGCTATTTTACAATGCAAGTGTTTTTAGATAACGCTATTGCACTGTATACTGCTGAAACCTTTTGGACATTTAAATGTGAGTATACATTTATCAGTTAAATAATTGTGGAAAAAATACCAGATGCAACTTCATTTATACAGAAACACAAAATAAAAATGGATAAATACAGAAAAAAAGAGCAAAAAATAAATATGGATAAATATGGATAAATACAGAAGGAAATGTCCAAAAAATAAATACCAAAAAAACGGGAGCCCTACTCATTATCCAATGTCAGTTAGGTTGTATTTAAAAGGAATTTGCAGGCAGAGCCAGCTAAGATTCTGCTGTCAGAAAAATGGTGGTTCTCCTGACTGTAAACAGAGCAGGGGCACTGTAAGTTTGGTTTGTGACTGCAATTGTGATCACAAATCATTGATCTGATCCCAACACTGCAAAGGTGGTGGTATCTGATTCAAAAGGTGGAAGCTGTGCCTGTGGGACAGCTTTCCCTTTGGGAATCGGGACAGTGAGTGGCCTCTTGGGGAACAGGAAGTGATGTAGAAGACCAATGCATGCTGTGGAAACTTGGGATATTATTTGTGCAGGATGGGAGGCCTGCACAAGTAACAGGTCCATGATTTCTCTTTTCTGGGAACCAAGCATGCCATTGTAGTGCTTGGATCTCTCAGGGTAACAAAGCAGAGCCTACTCAGGGGGTTAGTGTGGGCTAGTTATCACCATTCACTAGCTCGCAATAATATCACTCAATCAATAATTGTCCAGCCAGGGCTTATTCTGTAGAAAAAGAAGGAAAATATATTTATTAAACACACACTACTAAATACTGAACAATTATTTACAAATTATGCATCAGGCCCATAAAATTCAGCCACTGAAACAACCTCTAGGGAGAGTTGCACTCACCGCTTAGAAGCAAAAGCATTTAATTAATGGTAAGACTCTTGGGGGGCTAATAATTTGCTTGACTCCACAAAAATAGTGTTACTGTTAAATATTGATCATGGGCGGCTCCTGAGCTCCTGCTGCCCCCATGCACTGTCTTAATCATGGTGGTGGTGCTCCTGCTTTCCTTGGGGTATCACAATAGGCAGAAAAGTATGCAAATAGGCCAGTCAGAGGCATTAGGGAATGCACACTCCATTGAAGCAGTTTATATGTGTTCAAAGGCTCTGCCGTTGCACTGGGGAGAGCCGCTTTCCTTTTTCTTTTTTATGCTTTGTTTTTTTGTTGGGTGGTGCCCAGTTGCAAGTGGGAACCCCTCCATTTCCTTTAGGTAGGGTAGTCATCTCCCATGCTGGTCAACTAGCTCCCTACCGTGTCAGCTTTGTCTCTGCCGGCGCTGGCGCCAGCAGCTAGATCCTTTGGGCAGGGATTTCCATGTGGTGGCTGCCCCACTTCCCTCAGACACAGAGAGTAAGGAAGAGACAACTGCCGTTGGGGGTGGCACGACGGCGCTCCCTTTTCCTCTTCTTCACGTTGGAGCAGAGAGTTGGCGTCCTGGGGCCCCTTTCTTGTGTCAACCCTTGAAGAGCTGGAGTTCCACGGGAGCTATTGGATCACAGGGGGAAAGGGCCCATGAATTCCTACTCTCTCCCCAAAACCATAGCTGTACCAACCCCTAGGCATTGGCTCAACCCGGGGGTAGAATTCATGCAGGTTGTCAAAGCCACACATACTCCGTAGCACGCAAGTGGTCAAAGGTTACAATCTTTTAGCGGCCACAACTCAGGTCCCACTGGGTCGATTTAGATGATCCTGCCACCAGCCTATAGCCACTAGAAGCAGTTTCAGCATGCCTTCTGGCTTCAAAATCAGTGCTCTTTTCAGGGTGCTGGTACCACAGGCTCCCTGCGCCAACTTCCTCCTCTGCTGTTTCCTTAACAGAACCCATGGCCTCCTGGCAGTCTTGCAGGGCATCTGGGAGCACAGGAATCCAAGTCTTTCTCCAAATGATGCTTAGGGGGTGTAAGGGAGCAGGCTCACTGGTCCTGGAGAGATCCACTGGCGCTGGAGTCAGCTGTAGGCAGAGTCCTAAATATATCAGGAACTTTGTCCTTTAATCTCTCCTTGGTGTTGCCGCTGCAACAATCCAGGTCCAGGGTCCAACTACAACAACTCTCTCTCCCTTGTGCAAGAGTTTTTAAATTGGGGTGGAAAGTTCTAGAAGCTACATACCCCTGGCCACTCCATGGGTGTCGCATCACCCCTCCACCCCTGTCCCAACCCTCCTACACAGAATTCTAGGACAATTCAAGAAGGCGCTGTCAAGAAGTCACTGTTCATATCTCCTCTGGGGCCTCAGTTCCACCCATGGCTGCCATCACAGTCAGGGACCTTCCCCCCAAAACTTCAAAGGGGAGCCCCCTCCTGTGTAGGTTCCAGTTGTTTGGGATTCCTCCTTTGTTTAGTGGTCGTGGGCTGTTCCAACCCTGGTACAGTGTGACAGCTAAATAACAGATGCAGATTTTCTTTCCCACCCCTTCCTCCTCAGGAGCTGAGTGAAGCACTGTTAATTACTTCCTTGGTGTGGGAAGTCCTTTGTTCCCACCACTGTGGAGCAAAGTAATTAAGTTGGCCCAGCGGTGTGACAAAAGACCTGGATTCTGATCCTGAGCTGAGCCAGAGAAATATGAAAATTCTGGATGACTCATAAGGTGTGCATGTAGGCTCTTGCTACCTGCATTTTCTAACTGGGCACACATGCTTCACCCCAGTTTCATTTGTATGCGACTTTGTAGGCCTAATAGAAGTGAAACTGCAATTTAAGGAAGATTTACCCCTATGTGTATAATAAAGTGTCACTGCAGATATAACAGTAAACCATGCTGACTTTACCTATGAGTGCCCACTAATATTAAAAGGCTTATCTTAGGTTAACATCTAAACTTTCAGAGTCCCTTCTGTGCAAGGCTACCAGTGCATGACAGTAGTCTCCCATGAGCAGCCCACACACTTGTACACATGCGGGTGCATACATGTTCATATGTACCCAGCCAAGTGCTCCTTACCGTAGCTGTGCCACAGAGGCCTTATCTTAAAAGGCAGACACTAGTAGTAAACATGCACAGTCCATTTAACATGAGATTATCATGGGTGAGATACAAGGAATGAGACTCACCCACATAAAAAGTCAAAAAACGGGTGATCAAGAAAGGAAAATGATCTGGGCGTACTATGTGGGCAGAACCCAAATTGCAGCATGTGCTCTCCTGATGCCTTCCTAAGTTAGAACCTTTTTTTTCAAAACCAGTCCTTAAATGGACACTGGCTGCTGAAAAATAGTTTCTCGTTTGGAAATGCAAATCTATAGACAGTAGTATGCTGCCCCTTGTAGGCCTATTTCCCTGTATTTGCAGCCAATCGCTGAAAGTCACATATTGCAACCTTCCTTATTAACATGAATTAGGCAGGTAGTTCTGTGACCCCTTGCAAATGTACAATTTGTTATATGACCTACTAATACATAGGTTGTATTGCAAATTGCAATCACATTTGCAAACCAGTCAGTGTGCAAATTGCACATCACTAATTTGCAAATGAGAATGGTACATCAGGTCCTTAGTCCTTTCCATGAGGACTTCCATGGTCCCATTCCAGAATGGCTAATTCTATTGTCCCATTACAGAATGGCACAAGAAATATAATTGATGCATATCCACCACAGCATAATGTGACAGGGCTAAGTAAAAGTCACCAAATATGGTCATGTGGAACATTTGTGCAACATATTCTGGTACAGTCAATTTAAGCAAGCCAGAAGGTATTAGTCAACAGGTTACAGAATAGTTTCATCATCTCATGACTCAGGAGTCTAAAAGGTACCTACCGAAGACTTGAATGGACATTAATGATAATTCATGGGTCATGGCTAGTGTCTCATAAGTATATGATTTAGAGGAGGTGTGTGATGACATGGGTCATCATTACGTAGGTGGCATGTCCCATAGTCCATAGTAATAAGTGCCCATCATTGTCAGACATGTCACCTTGACAGCAACAATGACAGTATACCATGATGGTTGCCTGTTGAATACTAACATATGTCCACACCTGCTAATCTATCACCCAGCATGCCTACCACCAGATTACTGCCACCTGGAAACCATCACTATATTTCATGTGTTATATTGCGTTATAATATATCACATCCTGTACCTCCACCAACCACTACACTACAAGTTAATTATAGGTAAGTAGGTGTGGTGGTAACAATAGTAATTATATTCTTACCTTAATGATGTAGGGGTAGAAGATGGAGTAGTTGCTATATTTTGGTAGATCAACACTATCGACTTCCTAAGTGCTATACAAACCTGCACCCCAGTATGTGTTAACCCCAAGAAGATGGTTGGCCACTTCTACTCCTCTGATGAGCTGTCAGTATCTCCGCTACCCTATGCATCAATAATATCACCTTAGACTGATGTGGCCAGATCTCTGGCATTCCTCTAAACAAGATACACATGGAGGAAGCAATGATATACGGACGTCGCAAGGAGGTGGTGTCTCTACTTTACGATGGGGGAGAGTTCCGAGGCTTGGCCATTTATCAATAGGACTATTTCATGTTTACTTTAAGCTAGCCTAAAGAATCTCTTCTCTTAACACGCTTTTAATCCTCGTATAATTTTGCTTTTTTTCTATTTATTTGTAATAAATTAATGAATATATATATTACGTCATTACTTGAATTGATGTAACGCTCTTTGGCAAAAAAGCTGTTAAAATGTCATACTATAAGGAAGAAAAGTGTTTGTAGGTGGTACAGAAATGGAAGTGTGCATCACAAACAGGCGATTAGCTATCAGTGGTACATTAAGGGGCTAATTAAATAAAATGTATGGCTCTATTTTCCTCAATAAAGGAGGAGTACAGGGGACTTATCTCCTTAATTGCATTCAGGGGTCCCATCATGCTAACTACACAAATTCTCACCAAAACGCTGGATGTTAGGTCTTGAATTTTTGGCTTGCGAAAGGAGCAGGAGGAAGACTTCTGAATGATTATGTGTTTTTCCATCACTGGTGCTTATGGTGATAAGAAAGGCACCTTTTGATAAAATTCCTTCATGTTACAATGAAAGAAAGAATTATAAAGTCTGCCTCATAGGGTTTTGATAACTTCTTTGACTTACAATAATTTCTTTCTGATGGGTGGTTGTGGAATGCTAGCAATGTCTATGGGAACTCTCTAGAGCAGCATTTTTTAAACATTTGAATAAGCCTGGGGGGAGTCCACGAAGTGCAAAAAACACTCCTCTGCGCTACGTGGAGTTCATAAGCAGCGGAGTGTGTTAGGTAAATGCCGCTCGCTGTGATTTTCAGCACCAGGTGTTTGTCCACACTCTGCAATCATCGCGAACGGCACCATGCACAGTGCAAGCGGGCGCTGCTTCTTTTCTGCCACTCGAGTAGATTTTTTACTCGAGTGGCAGCTTTCTCAATGCGAACGGAAGGTTTCTCAACGTGAGCAGTCACAAGCATACGTGGCCACTAGCAATGAGAAATCCGACCGCCCACTTTGAGAAATCTTGCTGCGAGGTTAATTTTCCATGCTTGCCAACTTGGCATTGATGATTGCCAACAAGGAAAAATCTCACCAGGAGGTGGATTTTCCTCGCTCGCCAACTTGATGTTGATGAACGCCTCTGCTCCGCAACGCTGAGTTTTTTGGAACTCCGCGAGCTCCGCGTAACGCGGAGTGCAGAAAACTCCGCAAACTCCGTGAGTGGAGCGGAGTTCACCTCACAGACTTACTTTTGACTTCTGGGTAACTCTACTGAGTCATTACTGGAAGCCTGGGATCCCGGCCTAAGTATTTTCAATGATTTGAACTGCAAAACATAAAAATAAAAAACAGAAACAGGCATTCATCAAACAAATACACAAAAGAAGAAATATGTTATTCAATTCACAAATATAAAAAATAACATTGTAATTTTAATTGGGAAGGCTGGAGCTTTTCAAAATTTAATTGAGGCCACTCATCGTCCATACTATATTTTGTTTGATGCACTTTTTGAGTTCCCACAAATCAATTTGAGGATAAGTTGTTGATTTTTACCCTCCAATTTTAAATTCCTTCACATTTAATGAACGTTTTAAGATTTACAATTTTACATTGTGCTTCTTTATTTATACGCATTTTAATATTTTGGTACTATTATTTAATTTTCTAAGGAGCTGTGAAACACCTGGGTAGGCTCATCAGCTCCACCGCTGCTCTAATGCATTAAATGGCACTGTACTTGAACATATAAGGAATATTTGCCTTGATAGATGTGCCCGTATAAGGTTTCGTTTTCAGTATGATGTTTTAGTAATGGGAGACAAGTTCTTGATTAGCCACTTGTTTTTAGTCTGAATCTCTGTAGACATTCCCAGTCAGTGTAGTCAGGGCTTGTTCTCTTTGTTGCAATCTCTTTATTTTTGATCATCCTCCCTTTTACTGATTCTGGCTAAAAACACATGTACCAGCTGCAGCTGTATTTTCATGTTGTGTAATTCCTTCCACACAATAACATTATGCTCTGTTCATAGATTGCTGAACACCATGACCTTGATTATGCACAAAGCCCTGTTTGCAAAGGGGTCGGTATTCAGCTGTGTGGATTTTGGGGGCATATTAGCAACGCTTTGCGATAAATATCGCAAAGCGCACTTAGCGAGTAGTTTTTCATCGCCGGCTATCACTGGATTCCATCGCCGAGATAGCACGTTATTAGCAACAGCTATCTCCACGGCGATGAAAAATCCAGTGATAGCGGCGAAAAGCGGGATTATCGCATGAATTACAGAGATAATAACCCAGCGTTAGGGGGGTGGTTGCTGATAGGCCATGGTGGTCTCAGCCATATAATCCACCCCCCCATTGAGTTGAATGGACAAGTCAGGTTTTGCGCAGGTGTAAAAAACCTGTGATAACCGTGGTTAGCGCGACTTTCATCGTTGCTAGCCGGGTCCCAGGGCCGCATTGCTGATAGGAGGTAGGTGTGTTTGCGAGTGGGTTCCTGTTGTTTTCGTGGGGCACGCCTACTTTGCATGTCATTAGCGATAAATATCGCTGACATGCAAAGTGGCAAGGGAAACGGTCGCTGTCACCGGAACGCTGTTGCTAACAGCTGTTAGCGACAGCTTGTTAAATTGGGCGATAATAATATCGCAGCTTTAGGGGCAGAAAGTGCCGCTAAAGCGGCGTAAATGCCCTTGCTAATATGCCCCCAGGTAATTTACGCGTGAGATAAAGCCCAAACCCTTCATTACATTTCAGCAGGTCAACCCTGCCAGAATTTAAAGGGGGGGAAAGTGTATGGTATACCGTCTGCATTGAGCACTATCATCTGCATGTTATCCCCATAGTCTTGAAATATGTGCAATTTATTGGGGACCCTTATTTACGAGAAACTTTACCTGGACGCCGCCACTTGCCGACTGGGTGAGCAGGGATAACGCCGACTCGTCTTGTGGCCTCCCCGTGTCCCTGGAGGGATTGACCGCCATATCGCCTTCTAACAACTTGCAGCACCCGCTTTGCGGGTGCCGCTGCGCGGCATTTGGCGTGGGGTCGAGGCTGCAGGGGTGCCGGTGAGTGCCCGGAAGGAGGAGGGAACAACTGCAGGAGGTAACAGAGGGCGCGTGCTGCAGGGACTCTCTAGACCAGGAGTCCCTGCGCTGCACAGGTGTGCACGGCCGCGCCCCCAGCAAGACACGCCCCCGGCCGCAACGCCTCCTTTAAGAACAGCGTTCTTCCGCTCAGCGGGACGCGAGCAGGACGCCGAGCGAAGCCCGGGCAAAGGGCGGGCCCTCTGTGGCCCTCAGAGGCCAGAAGAGGCTGGACTGGCCATAAACCCTAGTCGGTTACACTTAGCTTCCTTTTGCTTTTACTGATAGGAAATATAGGCCATGAACTGCCGCGAAACCAGAAGTATGGCCGCTGTAGGAGCTAAAAAACTTACCGGAACTTTGGATGATTTTATTACCCGCACTCATGCGTTAATTGACGAGGGAATAACATTAATGGATAGGAGAGTGTCCCAAGACCTGGCCATGGCCAAGCGATCCTCCCTGGGACTTATTGCACAGGCACAGACACCCAACATTGATTCTCGGACAGATATACAGGCCCTAGTACATAGCACTGGAGAGACTGGGGATCTTGATGCCTCAAACACTTTACAGGACCTGGAGGCTTCTCCTAACCTTCATCTCCTAACAGAGAGTGGAGTGCAACAATGTGAGTTAAACACCTCTAACAACATATCCGTTACAAAAGAAAGGGGCCGGAAAGAAGGGGCTATCCCTAAGCAAATTCGAAAGACCAATAAACCATCAATTCCTAAAGGAAAAAAGGTTCGAATTCCCCCTAACCTCCCTAATATGGATAAATTGCCAGTAGTTTTACCCAGTTCCACAGGGGGACCGCATGCTATTAAGAGTGGTTTACCCTTGAGCCTTCCAGACGACACTATTATCGATCAAAGTCTGGAGGAAATTCTGGAGCTGACCGGGGAAGTTGGTAATTTAGCAAAATTACCATTACAGGAGGGGTATGGTTCAAGCACGAATAACACCACTATTTTTAATATGTTAAAAGTATTGCTGGAACCCATAGAGGCTAGATTACGCTGCCTGGAAACTGTCCTAAAAAACATACATAAGGATATAAGTGCCCCTAGTTTTACCTTGAACAACAAAATTGCCCAGGTTACTATTCCACCTAAAACGGCCAATAAGCCTTCGGTGGCTGTTACCAGATCGCTGGAGACCATAAATGTGGCCCCCAAGAAACCCAGTAACACTCCAAACCAGGTTGGCACCACAACAAAGGCCCCCGTAACTGACCAAACTCAGACAACAACTAAAATTAATCCAACCGCTCAGGCTACATTAAGTGATCGCTTATCACAGCCTTTAAATCTTGATCCACCCGACAGAGCCAAGGGCATGGCCCGCAGAAACATTCACCTTCCTCCTGATGCCTGCCCCTACGTGATTATTCTCACTGGTGTTACCGAAATCCCTCCATCAGAAGTAGAATCGTATCAGGCTCTTAAAAACAAAGTATGTCACTGGCTATCCAAAAACTATCCCCTCCCGCCAAACATACCGAGCAATATTCTAATGATTGAGAGAGCTCCGTGGGTGGGAGGCAACAGAAAAAACCTACAAGGGGACTGCGTAGTGGTCACTTTCGAGAATACGGAGGTTGTAGATTTTATTTGTAGTAGTGGATCCCCTAGATTCCAGACGAGCACGGTGGCTGCTAGACCCCTTTCTTATTTTTATCTCCCACAAAATCAAGTTGACAACCGATGGAGCTGGTTAAAAGGACCATATGACAGTAAAATCAGACAGAGACTTAATACCCCCTGGGAAATACAATCCCTTGGGTGGGAGGAGGGGTGGGATGCGGGATGGAACCTGGTAAGGAGCAGAAGAGGTAGACCGCGTCAAGGCGGCCCTCTTGTCGGTCCACATCACAGCCAACCTTATCATTACCATCAGCTTACGAATGGTTTAGATAATCCCTTGCACTTTCCAATAGCCAATCGCTTTGAATGCCTGTCAACCACAGACTGGGTTGACTGACAAACACAGGGCTCGTCATTTGGACGGAGTTACCAGATTATCCCTATTCAACCAGGTAAGGTTGTTGCCACGGAGGACTCGATTAAATCAAACTTTTCTCCTACGCCTGATAAAGGCCCAGTGGAGGGCGAGTGCCGGGGTGCGCTTACCCCTCCTAACGCAGATTCACCATATTGTAAATTTCTCACCTGGAATGTGGCGGGTTTAAATGTAAAGGCTCTAGACCCCATATGGCAAGGGTTCGTAAAACAATACGACGTCCTGGCAATCCAAGAAACATGGGACACCACTACAAGTTTTTCATTGGATGGTTTCCGCAGTTTTTCTACTCCAGCAGTCCCAGGAGCAAGAGGGAGAGCAAAGGGTGGCCTACTCACACTGTGTTCTCTGGACTTGGTGGGGGTTTTTAAAAAACTAGATTCCGCACCCATGAACACGTTAGTTGTGGAGTGGACTCTATCTGACTCAAAAATGTTCTTGCTTGCCAATTTTTATAATTCCAAGGAGGTTTCTTATGCAAATGAGCATTTGACCTCCTTGTTAGACTTCCTGTCAGTCTATAGACAAGATTGCATTTCCGTCCCAGAGATGGTCATCCTGGGTGATTTTAACATTCATCCTTGTGAGGGAGATTGTTTTAACGATAGATATGGGGGTTTACCGACCGAGGGCATTCCCCATTTTGAACACACGAATGAGGGTGAGTGTCTCGAGACTTTCCTTGCGAACTTAAACCTATTTGAAATTGAGCAGGGCAAAAATGAACCCAGAGCCCCAACTTTTATAGGGAGAGACGCCAACACCGTCATAGACTATATTTTTGTATCATCCGGGGTCCTGTCAAAGGCATGTGAGTATAGGGTTGTTACTGCTAGTTTCAGTGATCATCATCCTGTCCTCTTAATGCTGGACCTAGACTGTTTCCGGATTAGTAGATTGACAAGTGTGGCAGCTTCAAAAGTCTTGACGACTAAGGACCAGGGAAGGCGTCTTAATTGGGGGATGATTGTCCCTGATCAATTCTTCCAAACATTAGCCCAAGAGTCGGAGGCTAACTTGGCAGTGTGCTTCGATCCAACTGCCCTTGGCTCTGATGTTGTGGCTGCGTATGAGGAAATATGTGCAAGGATCTTTAAGAACTTGGAGCCAAGGCCAGGCGCACTAAGGAACAAGAAGATTTATAAATGGTTCAACAAGGATTGCTCGCTAAAACACAGTGCCCTGTTGAAAGCACTAAAACATAAACCCAGAGACAGGCCCTTAGTGGCTAACCTAAGGAAGGAATACAAAATTGCAGTCACTAATCGCAAAACCCAAATTAAGGAGGAAGCTTGGGATAGTTTACTATCCATTGATGTATTGAGAGATAGCAAAAAGTTTTGGGCCATTGTGAATCAGCCTTTTTTTTCCGAGGATGGGAAAACCGATATGGACTGTGTGATCGAAGACGATAGATGGCTAGGCCACTTCAAACAGATTTATGAATCCACAGCATTAACTTCACCAGTCAGTGCCCATGTTATATCCCACCTGGTTATGGAGTTTAATACCACCGAGGTTGAAAGGGCGATTAAAGACACAAGTAAACACAAGGCCCCGGGACCTGATGGGGTCCCCGCAGATCTCTACATCCAGTATCCGCAATTTTGGTCAAAAATATTAACCAACGTTTTTAATGCGATACCTGCAGCTGGTTTTCCTTCCTCCTGGTCAACCTCTATTATTGTGCCCATTTTCAAGAAAGGGAATAGGGGGGACCCTGCCTGCTACAGGTCAATCTCCCTGTTGGACTCTGCCGTTAAGATCTTGGGCAGAGTCATCTTGCAAAGAATGGGGGATTGGCTAGTGGAGAGCGGGACCCTTTCGGAACTACAGTATGGTTTCAGAGCACATAGAGGGACCATGGACCAATGTTTAAACCTCCACCTTATTATTAGCAAATACACCGTGGCGAAGGGGGGGCTTCTTTATCTGGGATTTATGGACTTATCTTCTGCTTTTGATTTGGTTAATCGTTCTAAACTGTGGATTATTTTGCGTGACTTGGATTTGGACAGTACTTTGGTTAATTTTTTGCACAACCTCCATCAAAATCTGTCCGCCTCGGTTAGGGTAACAAGGGAAGGAAGATGCACGGCGAAGTTTAGGTCAGGGAGAGGGGTCAGACAAGGCTGCATTCTGGCCCCTCTCCTTTTCACACTGTATATTAACTCTTTGGGGAAATCCCTGAACTCAGCTACCTTGGACATACCGCGTATGGGGGGGCTACCTATTCCGGTCCTCCTATACGCGGATGACGCTGTTCTTATAGCTCGGACTGGTATGGGCCTGCAAAGATTATTAGATCATTTTGGTGGTTTCATGGAAGCCTTGGACCTAAAGATCAACACTGCTAAATCTCATGTTATGGTTACAGGTTCACGGAAGAAATATATGAAGGTTAGGTCCTTCAGCTGTAACAATTCTCCTATTTCGAGGGTACCCTGTTTTTGCTATTTAGGAGTCACCTTTGACGAGAAAGGAACTTGGGGTGCCCAACTGAAACTAAAGGAGAATGGTGTAAGCAGATCTACCACAGCTCTTATGCATTTCGCTAAAAGATTGGGTTCGAGACCCATGGAAGCCATGACTCGTATTTATAGAGCCAAATGTGTGGCAATTGCATTCTATGGGGCAGATATTTGGGGCTACGTTTCAGCCCCAGGCATCCAAATCGTAGAAAACAACTTTATACGAGCCTTGTTATCACTCCCGAAATCATCTCCCACATATTCAATCCATAACGAAATAGGCTTGGGATATGTCACTGATCTCTTAAAAATGTCCCCACTGTTATGTTGGATTAAAACTTGGACAAATGAGGAGATCACATTGAACCATTGCATTCTCAAAGATTGTATGACTTTGGATAAAGCAGATAGCATACCGTGGCTAGCGTATGTTAGAGCGGCATGCGCTAGGCTGGGGCGCCCGGATATGTACTCTTTTCCACAGAATCTTAAGAAAGAGGATGTAAGGTGGGTCAAGCAGCACTTTCGAAATATGTTGGAAGCTGAGAGGGAAACGGTTGAGCTTTGTAAACCAATGGTAAGATCATTTTACCAACTTTCGTCGTCTATGGCCATGGAACCTTATTTAAAATATGTAACCAAACCATATCATCGTTTCCTACTTATAAGGTTCAGGTTCAACCTGATACATCTCGTGCTTGGCTCGTATACAAAGTGGGGCATTCCAGAAGACTCCCCACCCTGCACCTGCGATTTCTTTTCCACACAGGATACTCTGCACCTAGTTATGCTTTGTGAACATTATTTGGTGGCCCGTAAAAAATTTCTTTTCCCTATCCTGAAAGACTTAATCTTTGCTCAGGTACGGCCGGCTCTCTTATACTTACAGATGTTGAACTCAGTACAGGTCACATATGGTGTAGCTTGTTTTTTGGTAGCAGCCGTTAGACAAAATAAAACCAGACTGGCCCTAGAAATCAACCACCAAACCTGACACTTGCAAATATGGTACTCCTTATATCTCTAACATGTTTTTTTTTTATCTAGGATTTGCAATAACTTTTATACTTGTTTAATTGAATTTTAACCTTGTTTTATGTACTCTGTATTGCTTTTATGGTTTTAATTAACCGAATAAAGTTCATTGACTGACAAAATGTGCAATTTATTTATCACACCTGATAAATTCCAAACCCCAGGAGTTGAAGTTTATTGGGTGCGATAAATTGGGCCAGTCATAATTAGGGTCTATTTGTACCCAATTCGCAAAACATTTTACGTGCATAGCTGTAACTCACACATGGAAAGATTCATAAGTTACACACGTATAATGTTAGCACCTAGAAAATACATTCACTTAAAAGTACAACATTCAATTCAATTGAATGTTTATTTGGTTAATATTTCTACCATAAAAGATACATATTTATAGAACCACACAATATTGTTAAAAACAATGAGCTAAAAGAGATAAAGTGCATAGAAGTCCATGCAGCCATCGAGTTCATCAAGTCAGAAAAGCTTGCAGTTATCCCCTCTCAAACTTCGAAGTTCACAGCTGGAGATATAAGAGGGCTGACTTGCATTGCTTCAAATTCATTATATTGAAGTATGGAAATCATATAAAGTTTCCTTTAAAGTTTATACACTTTACAAAATAATACAAAATGCATCAAAGATTGGACTGAATAATGAGCACAGGGATAGCGCATGGACATATCTGACCATTGATCTGGTTTAGGAAATGCGACCAGAAGGTGTGCAGGGCCAAACCTAAAACATGGTAAAATATATCTATATTGGGGATTCTCTATAGAAGATATCGAGGGTTCCATTAATTCTGTTGTAAATAATAGGTAAGCACTGATTGATAATTTCATTAATTCTGAGGGCTCCATCTCGACTGTACATATTTAGTAAAAGAGAGACTTTACTACCTCTTTGTCTTTGTTGATGATCTTTTCCTGATCATAAAATGATTCTGGTTTACCAATTTTATTGCATATAGGATTGACATAATTATGCTACGGTTTTTTAACAGCATGGCCATAAAATTGAGATCACCAATCGATTAAATGTAGTTGCTAGCTTGGCCCAAATAGAAATACACAGCAGCAAGGGCCTAAGGCCTTAAAATCTTCCAAGAAACCTAGCCCTAATTCTGCATGGCATGCAAAAGTGATGCTACTTGAGAGCACAGCTAGCAAACCTTTAACTCTTGTGTCTAATAGAGAAATAGACTGTAGCAATTAGGATCATCCCTTTTTAAAGATAGGCACTATGATGGATTTCAACCTGGACAAATGGAGGCCACACTTGATTGCATTATTTGTAACATTTGTCAAGGCCGGTGCCCGCAAATTGATACTCCATTCGATCCCTTTGCCTATTCATTATTGCTCCTATCATTTCTGCAACCCCCAGATCCAAAAAGGAAGAGGGATTTTCCATTGACTCGTCTGATTGAAAAGTACCTGGTGCTTCATTATTGAATGAAGAATGGATATCCCCAAAGAGAGACAGCCATCTCTGAACAGGAATAGGTGTGGCCATGGTTTGGGCATGAGACTCTTTAAAAAATAGAATTAATCACCTTCCAGAATGTACAATTGTCCTTATTAGCACTTGCTACCTGCAAATGTCTCAAGGCCTTGCGGGTACAGCTAAAGTACAGACAGTTCAAGTTCACTTAAAGGCCAACAGTCTATGCATCCTCTGCAGACCTGCTCCTATTGAGTGGCACAAAATGGAACCTGAAATAAAATGGATTCCACAGTGGTCTCTAACTTATCATAAATGCCCATATAAAAAGCAACAATTAGTAGCAGCACCAACAGACCTATTGTTACTTCCCTTTATTGTAGCAGAGCTGGAACTCCCTTCAGTTAGTATACCGATAGATCCTGTTTTGCTTCTAGGCATTGTTCCACATTTATAATTTCATTATCCAATACACTATGAATGCCAGCCGTTGACTTTCTGTTGCCCACTGCAGACCTCTCCTCCAGATACAATTTAAAGTTTGGGAGTCAGAGGACTAAGATGGGTGGCACATTCCAGGCTCTTCTTGGCTCTGATAGGGGAAGACGGCTCGGTCTTGGCCCAGGTGCTCCCTGCACGCCCCCGCGCAGCAGTGAGCGAAAGTGCTGCTGTTGGTGTGTGAGGGGCCCTCCTCCTTCTGCCTCCTCCTTCCCCTTGTGCAGGCTGGATAGCAGAGCCCAGAGTCAAACAAAGGAAGTGCTGCTGATGTGTGAGGGCCACTCCTCCTTTCCCTTGTGCAGGCCGAATAGCAGAGCGCAAAGTCAAGCAAAGGAAGTGCTGCTGGTGTGTGAGGGTCCCTCCTCCTTCTGCAGGCTGGATAGCAGAGCCTGGAGTCAAACAAAGGAAGTGTCGTTGGTGTATGAGGGGCCCTCCTCCTCCTGCCTCCTTCTTCTCCTTGTGCAGGCCCGATAGCAGAGCCCAGAGTCAAAGAAAGGAAGTGCTGCTGGTGTGTGAGAGTTCCTCCTCCTTTCCCTTGTTCAGGCTGAATAGCAGATCCCAGAGTCACACAAAGGACGTGCTGTTGGTGTATGAGGGGCCTCCTCCTTCCCCTTGTGCAGGCTAGATAGCAGAGTCCAGAGTCAAACAAAGGAAGTGCTGCTGATGTGTGAGGGCCACTCCTCCTTTCCCTTGTGTAGGACGGATAGCAGAGCCTAGAATCAAACAAAAGAAGTGCTGTTGGTGTATGAGGGCCACTCCTCCTTCCCCTTGTGCAGGATGGATAGCAGAGCCCAGAGTCAAACAAAGGAAGTGCTGCTGGTGTGAGAGTGCCCCTCCTCCTTCTGCAGGCTGGATAGTGGAGTCCAAAGCCAGACCGCATATTCAAAATTATTTATTGAAAAGTAGCACGTGAGGTGATTAAGTGCTTCTGCTGAAGTATTCTATGCCAGGAGCACGAAATAGTTATCCAGCCTCTTCTAGAAATATTCTCTTTGAGGGGACGGTGATGTGTCTTACTGAAAGTACCTCAGACCATAAGGACTATTGTTCGCTCATCTATTTTTCAATGCACTCTTTTGGAGTGAAGTTATTTCCCAGCTCCTATTTTAAGAGGCTGTTTTGAGTATGCAATAAACCAGGCTAATGGGTACAAATGACATTAGCTCTTTGCACAGAAACAGAGGACCGCGAAGCACCGTTAATCAACCTCCCGAGTGTTCTTAAGCACGGGCGTCACGTTACACTGTGGTGTTTGCATAGTCGGCTTGTGGCGTTAAGCAACCTTCCGCTCGTTTGTCCGGTATTTCATGCGGGGCAATAGAATTAGTAAAATGAGAGTAATGCCTGGAAATTAAAAAAAATAGATATATCGCGACTGCAGTGAAATATGTATGATATTATTATTTACACGTAATTTGAAGCATTATTTTTGTTGCATTTTGGTATATTTCAATGTCCATTATTTTTCTTTAAGGGGAAAAAATAATGTAAAGACCCTGTAGCCAAAGAAAGTCCTTTATAAAAATGTGCGCTTTTACCATTCCTTGCCATTCATGCGTAGATGGAATGTTTATGTGAGCACCGAGCTACAATGTACACAACACTTCAAAATAGTCAAAAACTGTTTTCACAAAAACCGTATTTTCAAACAGCTCCAGCAGAACTGACCCCACTGACAAGGAAATGTTGGACATGTTGAACTACGATGACTGCCTTGTGCTTACCATAAACGTGACGCTTTCCTGACGCTGTTCCTTCACAGGGCACTTAGTTATTGTGCCACCACGGGCTTCCACCAGCTGAAGGGAAGGGGTTTGACTTCAGCGCCTCCTCAGGATGAGGTCATGAGCACATGGGTGACACCCCAGTGTCCTCAGCATCCATGAAATACCACAGCAAAACGATGGGAAAAGAAAGAAACGAATGATTGCAACGAGCATTGCACAGGCAGGATAGGGCAGGACAAGTCATTGCTGTATGTGTGTGGACTGGTGTCCAAGATGGCGTGGGCGATACTCGCTGAATATTCCTCTGCAGGTGCAATTCGAGCAGAGATTAAATAGGAGAAATGTGTCCAATTCAAGGATATCTCTTTTGCCTGCTGAGAGGTCACAATATCATGGTGGGGGAGGTCGTGGGAGGTAAACCAATAAAGCGAATCAATGAATGTAGCTATGTTTATTTTAGCTCATAATTTGGTAGTTTAATCTAGAGTCCACAGGACTGGAAGTGTGGAATGGAGGTGTCAGCAAAGAATTACAATTTCATCGAATAAAATTACAGAGTTATGAATCATCATAAAACCTATCACTTTAGCACTAACCCTCTGCATGAATATTGTATTTAATTGATGGCTAGAGGTCACTTTTGTGGTTCGTATTTAGTACATAGACACGTGATTTTGTATGTTGAATATTTTATAAATGCATGTCTCTTTTATGGCAATTGGCTGAAATAAAGAGGATTGACTGACTGAATATTCATTCAGCCCCTCTGACCTAATTTCACCCAGAAGTGTTTGAACACACTGGTCACATAAATAACTGTGATCTTTTGTGAATCCATGCAATACCAAGTGCAAGTGAAATTTCTTTGAGAAAAGTGTAATTCAGAAATAAACAAATCCACATCTTGCTGCTCATAGTGTCAGACAGAAATACAAACAGAGAATGAACATAACGATGTGCCATCAATGGTGGACAAGATGGAGTTGAGGCCTAACTGAGGCATCGTTAGCTATAGCCAAGAAAATATATTGTAGCATATTTGTTTCAATTGGGTTATCTACATGTCATTATACACATGTGCATTCATGTATAGATTAATTGCTCTGCATACTATTAATAATGCACATTTGTATTTAAATGCTAAAAAGTGCTAAAACCTAGAACCCATGATCTCCAGGCTGCTCCTTGTTTCAGAGGTGAGCAGTCATGTCCTTGAGGTTTCCTGCCGGATTCTGTCATATTGATGATGAAGCACAAGTACCAGAGGGCCTAAGGAAGCTCAGTACTAGAAGACCGGAAGCTGAATCAATTACGCTGGGGAGATTGTAGCTATCAGTCACAGTTACAGGAAAGTGTTTAAGGCGGCAATGCATGAGAACACATACATGCACAAATACACATTTACTATTTGTAAGGTATCTGTGCAACCTGTCTCTCACTGTATTTTCTTTCTTCCCCAGGTCTGCAGTCCCATGCAGCAGGTTACCCAGTTATCTATTACATCAATGATCGGTACATATGTATGCACGCCCATGTTTGCATGCATTAGCAAAGTACAGTCAAACCTATTGGAGTTGCAATGCTATTTTCCAAATATATGCAGGCATTTTCATTCTTAAAAAATGATATTATTAGTGACAGCTATTAAATGTACATTTTAGCCAAATCTGTATTAGTTTTAACATTTTCACATTGCCACTAGCTGCCACATTACAATAGTTTCTGCAGTACTATCGCCCAAATTGTGAGGTTTAAATGTGATGTCAAAGTTTTATATGAATTCCATTGTCTCTAGACATTTTTAGTCAGGGCTCAAAGTCTGTGCAGTAACCCGGCTGTACCCTGGGTAGGTCACACCTAATCTAACAGTGTGTGTGCCTCAGTGAGGCAGCAGAAGCCAGGTTTCCACCGGGACGTAAATGAAAAAGCAGCTGGTGTTCCGCTGAAAGAGATCCCATGAGTGCTAAACGAGGCTTGGCCTTTCAAAGCAGCTCCTAACATCCAACCTCCTGATGCGGGATAAGAGTAGAACGCCTCTCAGGGCCACATTTGCCTTCATACTTCAAACTTCAACCATTTGCCTTAAAAAACAAGAAGTAATCTTAGACCTTCACTTGAACCCTTTCCTGTGTGTTACCTGCACTTTCAATTTACCTTCTTTATATTTCCATCTCAATTTACAAGTTAAACGACAGGAAGTACGTACATCTTACATGTCTATGGGGACCGGATTCACCGCCCTTAATTTGGAATCTCACTGCAGCAATACATAAAAAAAGCCGGTCAGTTTCCCATTTCCATGCGTGGTTATCTGCTCCAGTCCAGGTTATCTGTTTGTGATCTGGGATGTATAGTTCTAATTTTATAATGGGATAAACAAGGCTAGCAAGTAAAAAACCTGGACTGGAGTGGCTAGTCATGCATGGACCTGTGTAACTCGACAGGGCTGCAGAAGTAGCATGTAAGCACCTCGGAAGAATGTAGTAAGTTTCTCTGATGAATGGCAGAAGTACAAAAAAAACTCGAGTTAAGAGGTTTCCAGTGTTGATAGGCAAGTGCTTGAATGGTTAATGATTAAACGTGTGCAAACCGAACTACAATATAACTGACTTGTGAGTAAACTGAGCTGCATCTACTGCAATCCATTGCTGGTGGACTGGTTTAGTATTAAGCCTGGGCAAAGCACTACGCTACGCTCGCGTAATTTGCGAAGTTTGCGCTACTTCGCACTACGCGAATTGCACGTAGCACAGTGCAAACACGCGTAGTGTAGCGTAGCGTAGTGCAGCTTTCATTTTTTGCTTGCTCGCGTTTCTCAACGTCAAGTTGGCGACCGCGAGCAAGCAAAATTACATCCCGGCGAGACTTTTTCCTTGTTCGCGATCAGCAACATCAAGTTGCCGATCGCGAGCGTGGAAAATAAACCTCCCGGCGATCTTCTTAATGCGGGGAGGTCAGGTTTCTCATTGCGAGTGGTCGCGTATGCTCGCGACCGCTCGCAATGAGAAGCTACCAATCCGCGTTGAGAAAGCTGCCACTCGAGTAGAAATCTACTCAAGCGGCAGAAAACGACTGCTTGCACTGTGCAAGATTCAGTTTGCACTGATAGCACAGTGCGGACAAGCATCCGGCACTGTACAACCAGTGCGAACAGCATCTTGCACAGTGCACTACGCAGTTTGCAAAGCTAGGCTTAGCTCGCGTAGTGCGAAGTGCACTTCGCGTAACTACGCGTAGCGCTACTTCGCAAACTACGCCCAGGGTTATTTAGTATGTGTGAAACCCACACAGTAGCAGCCAAATATGTTGGCTTGCCAATGCGTGTTTAGAAGGCAAACAAAGCTCTATGGGTCTGCATGTTGGTAGTCCCCATGACTGTCCTCTTTTCCCCTCACCCAAACCCACTCCCGAAGTTTCTCTGTATCCTAATCTGCGAAACGCTCAAGATTTCTCTTGTTACCCGTACTTTGAACGAATTTCTGGGATAGTGCAACACCGAATATAACACAATAAACATAAAGGAAATACTTCATTGATGTGCACTACATACTATAGCACAATCAACATAAAGGTAATACTTCTCTAGTGTATGGAGAATACTTCTATATTATTGGGAAAACAACGTTATGACAGTATTCCCCAAGGAGTAACGGTTTACTTTTTCCCTGAACATTCATTATCTTATGAATAAAAATTTATTCGATAATGCACAACTGCTTTTGTTGAATCTGTGTATTGCAAATGCAAGTAGTGATTAAATAGTTGTTGGAAAATGGCCCTCTCTGAAGGGTCAACCCAAACCTTTTGCCTTCCTCCTCCTCTTTTTGCTGAATTTTGTTAGTTAGCCATAGGACTCTGAGCGCTTTACAACTGCTAACCAGTGCTAAATGCCATGGGCTCTCTTCCCTAAGCATGATAATATTGGTGTACACACAATTGACACATTTAGTTTACTTGTAACTCCCTTGTAAAGTGCATTATCATACACCCAGGGCCTGTAACCTAAATGCTACTGGTGCTGCAGCACTGATTGCGCCACCCACACAAGTAGCCTTTTAAACCTGTCTCAGGACTGTCATTGCAGGGCCTGTGTGTGCAGTTTACTGCCACTTCGACTTGGCATTTAAAACCACTTGCCAAGCCTTAAACTCTGCTTTACACGTGTACAGATGTGTGTGCACGGGTGCAGGCTGCATGTGAGAGACTGCAGTTATGCCCATCCTGGTAGCTGCACACAGGTAAGCTGCCTGTGGCTGTTTTAAAATGCTATTTTCCCTCATCCAAGTTTGCATGGAGCTGTGTGTGGCCTGATCCATTATTTTCCCAAAGTTCACCAATAACTGCGGATCCTCCATATGCATGATCCAGGTATATTCCTACCTCATATAGCAGATACTGCAAAGGAGCCGGTTAGAGGTTAAACAATACATAGAGGAGATCTCCAGTACATTCAAAAGACTAAGGACAGTAAGATCAGTGATCCACCACCACTTAATAATAGTCAAAAAAGCGTTGTAACTGAGAGAAGGGATGTTGGGCAAAAAATGGCCGTGTTGATGCATTGCAAGGACAGATTCTTTTTAAAGAGAGAGGATGGGGTGTTTGTATTTGTCTGCTACAGTGCCAGTTTTTCAAAAACTGTTGGGCAAAAGCAAAGGATTCACTGGATCTTTAGTTTGAAGCAACATTTTGGGAAGACAGAAGTCATTCAGTCCAGTGCAGAGCAAGTCTTTCCCTCTCCCTGCAACTCCATTGTTTAACGTCCCTATCAACTATTGTTCACCTTCATAGAAAATTCAGAAAAAGAACCTAAGAAAGATTTCCATACAATATAAAAGTCATGTCAGAACAAAATACTTGTGCCCACATTTAGAAACACTTTGCGATGGGTTTGCTTGACTTTTTAAACACAAACCTGACGTAATCTCTTATAGTGGATTTCACAATCCAATACAAATTGAGATTTGCATTGGATTGTAACCCAAAGTAATGCAAAGTTGTGCAGTGCACTGCCTTGCATTACTTTGCGGCAATAGGGCTGTACATGGGTGTATGAAAGAAACTTTATTGCATGATTTGTTAAAACCCTTGCAAACCACTACATAGATAAAAATTGCTGCAATATGTAAAATTAATAATAAATCCCAGGTTCCTGTGGATAAAAGCACCCGACATCCTTTTTTTTTTTGAGTTTTAAAGGAGAGTTTATTGAAGTTCATTTACAACAGAATAACAATAAAGCATAATATTAAACTCATCTCAAATAGAAAAATAGAACGTCATAACTAAGAGAGAGGAATAAAAGACAGGGGAAAGAAGTAGAAGGAAGAAGGGGAGAAAGCATCATCAAATAAAACAAAAACAGTTGCAGTAGAAATGTAATCATTGTCATACAAAATTATACAAAAGTTTAAAGAAATGGATCAAACGTACAAAAACTCCTCCAATAAAAATATACAAAATAGCCATAAAACAAGCAGTAAAAGTATGTACATGAAACCATCAGGAATGCTGTCATGGAGGTTTGGGAACTTCTTCTGTACATGGATTATGTAGGGGTAGGGATCGAGCAGACACATCTAAAAAATCTGTAATGGGAAGCCATAATAAATCACGTTTAATGGCAAGTGTAATGGGATAAACATAGGCTCTGTCAAGTCTGTGATGATAACAAACTCCATACCACCAAGCTTGAAAGGAAACATTTGAGGTATCCTTCCAAGATTTAGTGATTTGCTGAAACGCTACAGCTAGAAGTAAATCAATAATGGACGTATTGGTGGTGGAAGAGGAGCATATGTCTGAGAGACTACCTAAAAAGATATGTGAAAATGTAAGAGGGAAAGAGGTGGAAAAAATCTTATTGATCTGAGTCCACACATCAGTCCAAATCTTATGAATCCTCGGACAACTAAATAACATATGTTTAAGATCTGCCCATGACGCTGAACAAGACCAGCAAGAGGAGGGGATGGAAGGATCAATTGTATGCAATTTGGCAGGAGTAATCAAAAGTCTGTTATATATAAAAAATAACGTTTGAGTTGTATTCGCTGCTCTAGAGGATTTCCTTATCTTGGTGCAGACCTTTTGCCACAGTGAGACAGAAAATGTGTCCTTTACATCTGATTCCCAGTCCGTTTCTGTTTTAGATTTATCTCGAGTATTAGAAGTATCTCTTAGTTTTGTATAGATCTGGGAAGCAGAAGAAGAAGCAAGTAAACAAGGGGAGAGAAAGAGGGGAAAAATTAGTGTGAGTGATGGAATCAGAAAGAGCGTCATAACTGTTTTGCAAAACCGTACTCAATAGATTATATTTGGATTCAAATGATACAGGCAAAGAAAAGCGAGATTGAAGGGTAGAGAAGGGAATACAAGTGCCTTCATCAAACAATTGATGAGTCCAATTAATACCAAGGTTATTCCAATCCTTCCAAAAAAGCATCCTATTGCGAAGTTTAATAAGAGGGTTATACCACAAGGGAGATTGTAAAAAACGCGAGCGGTCATCTAAACCTCCTAGGAAGAGAGGAGAAAAAGTTTTCCGAGAATTTTTAAGAATAGGGAGAGAAAATTTATTGGGAATATGGGACAGCGATACAAATTCCTCAAAAGTAAAAGGATGAAAAAAAGATGATTCAATCTCAACCCACAAAGGCTTTGAAATGTTATCGGATTCCTGCTCAGATAATAAGGGAACAGAATGTTTAAGGAAAAATGAGGAATGATAAGAGGCAAAATCCGGAAAATTAACTCCACCCAACTGCTTAGGGCATTTAAGTTTTGCAAAAGACATTCTAGCCTTTTTATGCTGCCATAAGAACTTAGAATATGTATTCGTAGAATATGTATTCTTATAACAAGACTTAGGGATATTAACTGGAAGATTAGAAAGGTAAAACAAAATTATGGTAACTAACATCATTTTAATCGAGTCCAGCCTTCCCCACCAGGATAAAAACAAGGGATGCCAACGAGTTGTAGAGTCCTGTATCATTGTTTGTAGATTTTTAATATTAAGTGCTACAGTGTCTTTAATAGAGGATTTGAACCACAGGCCTAAGTATTTTATCTTAACCGGACTCCAATGAAAAGAAGAAGTCAAGAAGTCTGCATGAAAACAAAATTTATTCAGAGGGAGAATTTCACATTTATCAACATTAAGTTTATAACCAGAGACTTTCGCAAAGTCAGATACTTCCGATAAAAAGGATGGAATAGAGGATTGCGGATTGGAAATGAATAAGAGAATATCATCCGCATAGGCAGAAAGTTTCAAATACTTATCCCCATAAGGGAAACCAGTAATATCTGTATTCATACAAATTTTTATCAAGAAAGGCTCTAATGCCAAAATGAAAAGAAGAGGAGAAAGAGGACATCCTTGTCGGACACCTCTGAAGAGAGGAAACGAAGAGGAGACAAGACCATTAGCTAAGATAAAAGATCTAGGAAAGGAATACAATAAAGAGACATAAGCAAGACATTTCTGGCCAAAACCAAACCAAACAAGGACTGCGAGCATAAATTGCCAATTAACCCTATCAAATGCTTTTTCAGCATCTAATGCAACAGCAGCTAAAGAATGTGGATAGGAATGGGACTTACTCAGTACATTAAAAAAGAGACGAGTATTGTCAGAAAGGTGACAACCTTTAATGAAACCGCATTGTTCCTTACCAATTATGTTAGGTAAAAGTTTGTCAAGACGGAGCGCAAGAATTTTTGCAAAGATCTTATAATCCAGATTGATTAAAGAGATGGGCCTATAATTTTTACATAAAGTATGGTCTTTATTATCCTTAGGTATGAGACAAATTAAGGCCTCTTGAAAAGACCCTTCAGATTTTTTGGACGATATAAAAAATAAAAATAGTTGATGAAGTTTGGGAACAAGCAAATTAGCAAAATGTAAATAGAATTCTATCGTAAAGCCATCTGGCCCAGGAGCCTTACCTTTTTTGATTATCCGAATGGACTCTAAGATATCTTTAGGACCTATATCTGCTTCTAATGGGGCAAAGTCTGTGTCTGGAAAGGAAGGAGAAGGAATGGAGGATAAATAATGATCAATATCTGTTAACAGAGGAGGAGATTCCGGAGTATAGAGATTTTGATAAAAATTAGTGAACTCTACCAGAATATCTTCATCCTTATGAAGAGTGAGATTCGACGAGGAGACAATAGACTCAATTTTTGTGCGTTCTTGCTTAACTTTAAGATACTTGGCAAGAAGATTGCCTGCCTTATTTTGCGCACAATAATATTTGGCACTGGATTTAAGTAGGATTAGATTAGCAGATTCCGTGGAGAGTTTATTAAAAGAGAGTTTGGCCTTGAGAAGTTTATTTAAGTCAGACTGAGATTTAGTTAAATAATAACAATGTTCCAATTGCTTAATTTGTGTATTAATTGACTGTAAGGAATAGAATGCAACACGCCTTTTATGGGAAACAAACGAGATAATGAAATCTCTAGAAGCAGCTTTAAAAGTGTCCCATAATACCTGAGGGGATATCAGAGGAGACTCATTTTCAGTAAAAAATAGGGATGAAAATTCAAGGAAAGCTGGGGTAAATTTGGGATCTAATAGGAGAGAATTATTAAATCTCCATCTCCTAGTACCTTTTATGGGGGGAAGTAGATCGAGGCGCAAGGAAACTGGAGCATGATCAGAAATTAAAATGGAGCCTATTTCAGAATGGGTAATGTGTTGGATCAGGGCTTTAGAAACAAAAATCAATCCGGGACTGTGAAGAATGAGCTGGTGAGTAATATGTATACTCCGGAAGTGTAGGATGGCAGAGTCTCCAAGAATCAATAAGAGAGCGTTGGGATATAGTAGATGTGAATTGAGTGTGCATGGAAGAGGGAGAAAAACGTGAATGGGACTTTCGGTCTAAAATAGGGTCCATAACCATATTGCAATCCCCTCCTAAAATGAGATAGTCATCAGAGGATTGCATCAACGAGACTAATATCTGGGGCCAAAATAATTTATCATGTGTAGAAGGAGCATACAAATTAAAAATAGTTAAAGGGACTTTATCAATCAACAAAGATACAATGACCCATCTACCATCAGAATCATTGGTTTGATTTATAACTTTGATATTTAACCGCTTATGACAGAGAATTGCAACACCATTACGTTTCCCTGAACCAGGAGATGCAAATACATGACCTACCCAATTACGGCGTAATTTGGTAACTTCAACCTCTTGTATATGAATTTCTTGTAATAGCCCAATATCTCCCTTTAAGTTTGCTAAATGAGACAAAACTCGTTGCCGCTTAATGGGAGAACCCAAACCCTTAACATTCCAAGTAAATATATTTAGCGACATCTAAATATATACCTCATAACAAAAAATATCTCTTATGTAAGAGACAGTCAAGTAAATGAATATCCAGAAAATCATCATATAAAAATTGGAGAGAAGTAACATTAGCACAAGAGGAGAAATGATAAGATGCAGTAAAGAAGTATGAGAGGAACAGAACTGAAAGTGAGAAAAGAAGAAAACTAGCAGAGCAGGAGGAGAGAAAGAAGTAACAGAGAGGATTAGAACAAAAAACAGAGAAACAACAACAGCACTACGCGTAATGTAACAATAAGAAAAGGAGAGAGAGGAGAGGGAAATGGAAAAAGGAAAAAATGAGAAAGAGTCAATAATAGAATAAACAATACAAAATAACGTCGATACTTGAAGAGAAAAACAAAGAACAAAAAGACATGGTAGAAAAACCCAATATAATATATCAAAAGACATACCACAGATAAACATTGAGGATGGGGAGGGTGAAGCCACATAGGAAAAGGCAGCATACCAAGACGGACAACTCCAAAACTGACGAAGGTACGAAGGACGACTACCTCCAGGGACAATGAATAAGGAAGGAGAAAGGGACTGAATAATGTATCTAAAAAGGAAATAAAGAAGAAAAAATGTTAACCACCAAAGTTATATACGGAACACAGAAAAGAAAATGCAAAAATTGAGCATAAAACAGAGAAGCATAACAAATGTCAATACGTTGACCGAAATTACGATCGAGACATGTCCATAGATTCATCTCTACATGTATTCAAAAAATGCTGAAGAAGTGCAGGGTCCTCATAATTAGTTGTTTTGTTTTGATATGTGACTTTGAACAAACATGGATGAAATAAACCATATCGAGCATTCAAATTATGGAGAGCAGGCCTCATGTCCAAAAATTTCTTCCGGCGATCTGCCGTGGCTTTAGAATAGTCTTGGGCAAAGAACAAATTAGAGCCGTTCCAAAGAATCTTTCCTTTCTGCTTGGCAGCCTGTAGGACTCTGAGTAGGTCGGTATACTCCCAAAAATATAAGATAATACCTCTAGGCTTCACATGAGAGGACGAGGCAGAAGAGCCCGGGTTGTGACCCAAGCGGTGAGCCCGCTGGATGTTGAGAGGAGGTGTTGCAGGAAATCCAAGAATTTTTGGTAGAAAAGAGTGGAAAAATAGCAAGGGGTCAGGACCTTCAAGTCCTTCCGAAAGGCCATAAATGCGTAGGTTATTACGCCTATTCCTGTTTTCCAAATTCTCCACCTGCTGTGTCAGATGCACGATCTCCCTTCGCTTATCAGGAATGTGGTCTGTAACAGCTTGAATAGATTCGACATGAATCTCCAGAGCATCAACTCTCTTCTCAGTATTTGACCAATTATCCTCAAGGTGTTGGAGGCGAAAGTTAGTCTCTGTCATGTATGGCTTAAGAGAGCGGATTTCTTCCAACAAAAGTTCCATTGAAAGTGTAGGCGAAGTATTAGGAGGAGAAGGAGGGTTAATTTTTGTTCTTTTACCAGAAGATGAAGAAGAAGCAGAGGGAATCTTACAGATTGACTTATTACTGGAGCATGAAGGAACGGAAGCCAGAAGCGCAGAATTAACAGATTCAGAACCGGGCTCCTCCACAGACTCCTGCAGCACACTGTAAGGATTAGGGTCTGCCATGGACGAGGATTTGGGCTGCTGGGCGCCACCACGGCTAGTGCGAGGCATTGCCATTCAACACCAGAAACGGGACACCAAGAAATGTGGATAGAATAACTTGCGTTTATAAATTTGGTCAGTGAGGATGGAGCGAGTAACCCACTGCATTAATATATCCAAAGCCAAAGTCAGAAATACCACACCACGACGTCAGGAAGAAATAAAAGTCAAGATGCAAAACATTTGAGGCCATAGAACGCTCACCGTCAGTCACATGAGTAAGTGGATGTGAGGAAAACCTTCAGCAATGTAACGCGGGAAACCGGAGCATCCAAAATGGCGGCCGCGGCGTTCATGGAGCCGCGGCAGCCACAGGAAGCAAATAGCAGCCAACTCCGCTATCAATTAAAAGTCACTGACATCCCAGTCAATGCCGGCAAGAATACGGAACATGGTCCCACAGGTATAAGAGTCCGCCGTGAAGAAAGAGAGCCCTGGGGGAAGTCGAACACGCTACTCCGTCACGGAGCTCCGGCAGGCAGCGGCCATTTTCTTCGGCGTTCAAGCCACGCCCCTCAAGCACCCGACATCCTAACATATAAAACTCTATTGTGAGTGCAATATCCATAACATCCTATAGTAGTGTTCCCATGAGGAGACGGCAGTCCTATTCTAAAATACCATTTGAGACCCAGGTCAGCTAGCCTGTGAGCTGCTCCCCCTCTGATGACAATTTTATTTTGTTTTTTGTCCAAAACTGTCCGTGTGCCAGTCCGCTCCGCAAATGGAGTTAGTTCAGCAACTGATACAGGAAAGCAAGAGGTCTAGGTCTCAGGCCAAGGAAGCATTAGGCATCTCACCATCGCTAGTTTTTTTTTGCAAAGCAATCCATGAACCAAGGCGCAATTTAAGGCGATATTCTGGGGATCAAAGCAGGCCAACACTGCGCCTCTACATGATCTGGCCTCCTTGTCGATCCCACCCCTTCGTAGTAGAGCCCTTCTTTCCTTCAAGAGGTGCAAAAGATCTTCCCTATGTTGGCCGCAAAGCATGTTTCCAGGGCACAGTCTCTTTTCCATTTGGGAAGTTGGCAAATCTTTGGAATCACCCCCAATCTCAGTTTTAAATAGCGGAGCTTAGTGCGTGCACTGAAGGTGAGAGTTAGATAACTCTGAGGTTTCAACTGTGCATACGTGATAAGAATCATCCAGGGGTGACTTCTAGCGGAGAGGCTAGCCCTATCTTCTGCTGAGGAAAGTCTTTTCGCACTGAGTTTTGTTGGCCTCTTGAATTTATTTTGGCTTGCATGTAAGTGCCAGAGCTCGCTCAGGGCGAGAATGCTAAGCTTGCAGGACAAGTAGCAGTCCCCCGCTGGCCATCGTCTTGTGTTCAGCTGGGCCCATAAGTGGTGAGCCAGACTGCCCTCCTTTGACGCCCTCAGCTTGTGACAGCTTGTTAGATAAGTCGCCATTCGGCCCATTGACTGTCTGCAGATGCCGAATTCCAGCCTGATTTGTGCTGGTGAAGTGTGGGAAGGTAGCTGGAAAGTCGTTCTAAAACATTTTTGCAAATAATTTGGATTGTTGGCCACTGTCTAGCCCTTTTAGCACCTCACTTCCGTAGGTTAGAGTTGGAATAACCTTTGCCTGGGCCGCCTGAAGGGTTGGAGCGAAAGCTGGGCCAAATAATTTCTTGTGAATGGAGCTGAGTGCAAATGCTAATGCAGTTCCTTTAGTTTTTTTGTTCACCCAATTGGCTCTCGTATCTGCCATTGTTGTTAAAGAAGACTCCTAAATACTTGTGGCAGCTGGTTTCTTTAATTATTTCCAAGTTTAAAACCCATGGCAGCTTTTGGGGCCTTCCTGAGCAAACCGCCAGGATTTTAGTTCTCTTGTTGTTGATCTGAAGCCCATTCCTGTTTGAGTATGCGGTGGTTGCATCCAGGAGCTGTTGTAGTCCTATCTTTATGTGCCTTAAAATAACCACGTCGTCGGCATACAATAGGTTTGACAGGTGGGCACTACCTATTTTGGGTGGGTGTGAGTTAGCTAGATTCAGGGCTTCCGGGAGATTAGATAAAAATAAATTAAAAAGTGTGGGGGCCAGAACACACACTTGTTTGAGACCTTGCGTTGTCGAAATTGGTTGTGACAGTCTTGAGCCATCTCCGATCTTGATCCTGACCCACAGTCCTGATGCAAAAGCTGCACAGCTCTCAATAGGCTGTTTGGAATGTTCAATAAAGAAATCTTCTGCCACAACTTTGACCTGTTGACCTGGTCAAAAGCCGATTTATAGTCAATAATCCCCATATAAATGGGGTTTTTGCTGATCTCCGCCTGGTCGATTAAAAGGGAAAGTGCCTTAAGATGGACCGTGGTACCAGTATTGATTGTGAATCCGGGTTGATTGGGTGGGATTATTGAGCATGCTTCGGCCCATGCCCGAAGGGAGTTTAGCGGTATCTCTGCGAAGTACTTCGCTTCGTTATCAATTAAGGCAACCAACTGATAGTTGCCTGGGGATTTTTTATCTCCTCCTTTGAAGATTGGGAAGAGGATCGATCCTTGCCTTGAGGGTGGAATGACGTCCTTTTCTAAGATGGTAGAATAGAGTGGAGTCAACTAAGTGGCCCAGAAAGCAGGGCCCTCCTTAAACAGTGCTGATGGAATGCCTCCTGGGCCTGGGGCCCCATCTTTTCATCCCTTTTCAATCTGCTTTTGGATTATTGGCGCTGTGTGGAAGTGCTCAAGAGGTGAGTTACTCTCAATCCAGGGTTGAACCTCCGGAGCTTTGCTGCCCTCTGCACTAGTAACCTGATTGTAGTTATGTTCTTGTGGATCATTGAAATGACTATGCAGGAAGAGGTACCACTCAGATTCCAGTATGTTAGACGAGGCAACTTTGGGGACTCTGCCCCCTAAACTATATATAGTGCGCCAAAACCTTGCAGGGTTGCTGGACCTTATATCGTGGAGTAGTATGGCCCAGAAGGAACTCCAATAGGTCCTTCGCTGTTCCCTTTTGGCAGCCTTCAAATAGCTTCAGGCCTATCTTAATTTGGTTATAGTCAGTGGGTCCATTGGCTTACTTTTAACTTCCAGCCATAGCTGGTTCATGCTACGTTTGGAAGACCGTATCACAGGATCCCAGGGGGTCAGTTGTTTCGACCCAGTCCCTTCTGTATACTTTATCGGTTTTGCGTGCCTGGCTATCAAGTTTTCTGAGAATCTTGTCCAGTTTATGATTGGGTCCTCCGTTTACTGAAGGTGGTCCCCTTTATATGCTTTGCTTCTGTCGCCAGGTGATGTAGATTATTGACTGAATGTGTTTAAATTTGATAGTGAAGCTTTCGAAGGCTTGGGCAGCCGCCTGATCATGTTGCATCAGCCTAATGCTGAGGGAAATTCCTTGAGGGTTGTGGTCGCTATCCAATCTATTGACAAACCCAAAACCAGAGACATGATTCAGGAGGGAAAGGTTGACAAAAGACTAATTGATCAGAGATGCCCTGGTTTTAGATAGAAATTAGAGACCAGCTGGCTCGTTAAGGGCTCTAAGGCCAAGATGTTCCAAATCACCCTGGAGGGCTCGGCCCTTCAAGTCCTCCTTGCTCCACTCAGGATGATCCTGCGGTGGTATGGCCCAATCGCCTTCCTGCAGCTTTGTTACCTCGTTCTTTTGCAAATCAGACATCAGCCAGATATTGAAATCTCCAGATAGTACAATGTCTGCTTTCGGAAATCCAGATCTCATATTTAATACTGTTGTGATCACCTCGTCAGATAGGGATAACCTAGACGCTGAGTTGGGACGGATGTACACGTTCAATGAAATTACGGTCCTAAGCTGACCTTTAAAGGCTCTGAGTGAAATGCCCACTGGCTGGAGAGCCTCAATCAATCCATCAGGGAATTGAAAGTGCGCTACTCACCCGTGAGGGTCTCAAGGCGCTGGGTGGGGGGGGGGGTGGTCCGCAGATCTGTTTAGCCGAAGAGCCAGGTCTTGAGGGTCTTTCTGAAGGTGTTCAGGGAGGGGGCGCATCTGACTTCTGACGGTAGCTCGTTCCAGGTCTTGACTGCAATGTGAGAGAAGGATCTTCCACCTGCTCTGGCTCTGTGGATGTGGGGGGGTTTCAGCCAGTGCGGGGTTGGAAGATCGGAGGTTTCTTTTGGGTACGTGAAGTTGATTCTGTCGTTGAGCTATTTGGGTCCGTTGTTGTGTAGGCATTTGTAGGCGTGAGTGAGGATTTTGAAAGTGACTCTTTTCTCCACGGGGAGCCAGTGGAGACTTCGTAGGTGTTGACTGATGTGTTTGTGTCGCGGGATGCCGAGGTAGAGTCAGTCGGCAGTGTTCTGTATAGTCTGGAGTTTGTGGAGTAGGGATTTGTTAATGCCGGCGTAGAGTGCGTTTCCATAGTCCAGTCTGCTGGTGATGAGTGTGTGGGTGACTGTCTTCCTTGACTCAGGGGAGATCCACTTGAAGGTCTTGCGGAGGATGTGGAAGGTGTTGAAGCAGCTGGAGGTGATGGCGTTGACCTGTCGGTTCATTGTGAGTGATGAGTCGAGTACGATGCCGAGGTTCTTGGCGTGGTCTGAGGGGGTAGGTGGACTTCCGAGGGCAGTCAGCCACCAGGTGCTGTCCCATGCAGAAGGGGACTTCTGTCTTCTCGGCGCTGAGCTTTAGGCAGCTGTTGGTCATCCATTCTGCGATGTCTTGCATTCCTTTCTGGAAGCCTGGGAGCTGCATGCTAGATCCCATAAAGTAATTGCGCTATTGGTTGATATATAAATTGCTAGGCCGCAGCTACATAATCCGGGGGACTTCGATTTAGTTGCCGGAAAGTGATGAATTTTGAACACTTCTAGGTGCTGCGGTTCCACGAGCCATGTCTCTTGAAATAGAATAATGTCGAAAGACCATAAGTAGGAGACCTTAGCCTCATCCCCCAGTTTGTTTGCTAGCCCATTCACGTTCAAGAACATATATTTAGTGGGCTGCCTTCATGAGCCTTTTGGCCGTTGTTTTGTCATCTTAGCAGTCTGGTTGAATTTAGTGACCCCGCCAACCATGACCATGTGCTAGCCTGCTTCGATCCCATAGTTTGTTTATGCTGACCATCACTTGAGGTTTTTGAACTAGAAGTGGGGGTTTTGCCCAGGGCACTCCTCAGGAACGAATAGACCAGTTTCGGTCCTGCGCATGGACGCTCCTCAGCCAGGATGTTATGAAGGACAAGTGGGTAGCCTGATTCCTTTCCGGGGGTTATGGAAATCCCCACTGTTTGAAGAATTTCAGATGCCTCATGATCTTATTTGATGCCTCTGCAGAGCGCCAGGTGACCTTAGTGAGTGCATAGGAGCTCAAATGCCAACACCCATGGATTTTGATGTAAATCCCTATCTAGAAAGAATTGTAGACAGGGATTTGCACTTGATCCTGAACCTCCTCGAAGCAGCAGTAATGAGGAAAAATGTTTTCATTACATTTTTCTTCGTTTTTCCCACTTTGCATGTGAGTTCCATTGACCAGCACACATACAAAGTGGGAAAATCCTTAAAGAATATTTGTAGGGCTCGCGCCCTAGCATTGCAGTGTGCAGTCCTGCTCGCGCAGGCGAGAGCCCTTTTGTAGGGGGTTTTAAAACGGAGCCTGGAATCGCACACGCTTGTGCGTGTGCTTTACCTTTTGTGTCCCGCTATTGGCCTTTGCGTGCGTGTTTTTCACTAAGATGGCATGCAATAGGCCAAAGGCAAGTGCATTGCTACGCCCATGGCCTATTGGTGTCTATTACGCGCACCAAAAGCCATGTGGTTTCAATTATCATGCCCATACGGGCACGATAATTGAAAGCACCTGTCTCGCTGTGGCGCGCGCACCACTCGCATGCTTCTTTTTTTTTGGATCCTTTTCACAGGGAAGCGTGGTGCAATAGAGGGAGCCATATTAAAAGACTGCGGAGCTCTGTACAAGTTTGATGGTAGTGATAGTAAATGTAAGTGGGGTTAATTCTGAGAGGGAGTGTGGGCTATTTACTATGTCATGCATAACTCGACGCCTCGCCACGGGTAGTAAGTGCTATGTAAATGCAATTAAAACTGTGAGTGCAGCTGGAAATGTGCGACGCACCGGTTCCTATTGTTTGATCTTTTTGGAGATGCGTTGCCTTCAGTGTTTCATTGCCTCCTATTCCATTGGTCTCGAACACTTCATTAGCCTGAATGTGCCTCCTCTACTTTCTTGCTGGCGACCTTTCTGTTCGCTGATTCTTAACACCTCCTCCTCTGTCCTCACAGTGAGGCGCTGTGCTACAGGCGGGGTAGACCGGAGCAGAAGCCTTTTGCCAAAGTAAATCAGTGACCATCAGCTATGCAGCTGGCCATGGACCTTATACTTGGGTGACTGTTACAGAGACTAGTGCTCCTAACAACAATGAGAATAGCACTGATGATAACAATGGTACTAGTGCCCATAACAACAATGAGAATAGCGCTGATGAGAATAGCGCTGATGATACCAATGGGACTAGTGCCCATGACAACAATGAGAATAGCGCTGATGATAACAATGGGACTAGTGCCGAGGCGAACAATGAGAATAGCACTGATGATAACAATGGGACTAGTGGCGAGGCGAACAATGAGAATAGCACTGATGATGACAATGGGACTAGTGCCGATGCCAATAATGAGAATAGCACTGATGATAACAATGGGACCAGTGCCGATGCCAATAATGAGAATAGCACTGATGATAACAATGGGACTAGTGCCGATGCCAACAATGAGAATAGCACTGATGAAATCAATGGGACTAGTGCTGATGCCAACAATGAGAATAGCACTGATAATCATGGGACTAGTGTCCATGCCAACAATGAGAATAGCGCTGATGATACCAATGAGACTAGTGCCCATTCCAACAATGAGAATAGCGCTGATGATACCAATGGGACCAGTGCCCATGCCAACAATGAGAATAGTGCTGATGATACCAATGGGACTAGTGCCGATGCCAACAATGAGCATAGCGCTGATGATACCAATGGGACTAGTGCCGATGCCAACAATGAGAATAGCACTGATGATAACAATGGGACTAGTGCCAATGCCAACAATGAGAATAGCACTGATGATAACAATGGGACTAGTGCCGATGCCAACAATGAGAATAGCACTGGTGATAACAATGGGACTAGTGCTGATGCAAACAATGAGAATAGCACTGATAACCATGGGACTAGTGCCCATGACAACAATCAGAATAGTGCTGATGATACCAATGAGACTAGTGCCCATGCCAACAATGAGAATAGCGCTGATGATAACAATGGGACTAGTGCCCATGCCAACAATGAGAATACCGCTGATGATACCAATGGGACTAGTGCCCATGAGAACAATGAGAATAGCGCTGATGATAACAATGGGACAACTGCTCCTGACAACAATGAGAATAGCACTGATGATAACAATGGGACTAGTGCCCATGCCAACAATGAGAATAGCACTTATGATAACAACGGTACTAGTGCCGATGCCAACAATTAGAATAGCACTGATGATAACAATTGGACTAGTGCCGATGCCAACAATGAGAATAACACTGATGATAACAATGAGGCTAGTGCTGATGCCAACAATGAGAATAGCACTGATAACCATGGGACTAGTGCCCATGACAGCAATGAGAATAGCGCTGATGATACCAATGGGACTAGTGCCAATGCCAACAATGAGAATAGCGCTGAAGATACCAATGGGACTAGTGCCCATGACAACAATGAGAATAGCGCTGATGATACCAATGGGACTAGTGCCCATGACAACAATGAGAATAGCGCTGATGATACCAATGGGACTAGTGCCGATGCCAACAATGAGAATAGCACTGATTACCATGGGACTAGTGCCCATGACAACAATAAGATTAACGCAGATTATACCAACGGGACTAGTGCCGATGCCAACAATGAGAATAGCACTGATGATAACAATGGGGCTAGTGCAGATGCCAACAATGAGAATAGCACTGATGATAACAATGGGACTAGTGCCGATGCCAACAAAGAGAATAGCACTGATAATCATGGGACTAGGGCCCATGACAACAATGAGAATAGCACTGATGATACCAATGGGACTAGTGTTCCTGACAACAATGAGAATAGCACTGATGATAACAATGGGACTAGTGCCAATGCCAACAATGAGAATAGCACTGATGATAACAATGGAACTAGTGCCGATGCCAACAATGAGAATAGCGCTGATGATGCCAATGGGACTAGTGCCCATGCCAACAATGAGAATAGCACTGATGATACCAATGGGACAAGTGCCCATGACAACAATGAGAACAGCGCTGATGATACCAATGGGACTAGTGCCCATGAACACAATGAGAATAGCGCTGATGATACCAATGGGACTAGTGCCGATGCCAACAGTGAGAATAGCATTGATAACCATGGGACTAGTGCCCATTACAACAATGAGAATAGTGCTGATGATACCAATGGGACTATTGCCGATGCCAACAAGGAGAATAGCGCTGATGATACCAATGGGACTAGTGCCGATGCCAACAATAAGAATAGCACTGATGATAACAATGGGACTAGTGCCGATGCCAACAATGAGAATAGCACTGGTGATAACTATGAGACTAGTGCCCATGATAACAATGAGAATAGCAATGATAACCATGGGACTAGTGCCCATTACAACAATGAGAATAGCGCTGATGATACCAATGGGACTAGTGCTCCTGACAACAATGAGAATAGCGCTGATGATACCAATGGGACTAGTGCCGATGCCAACAATGAGAATAGCGCTGATGATACCAATGGGACTGGTGCCGATGCCAACAATAAGAATAGCACTGATAATAACAATGGGACTGGTGCCCATGACAACAATGAGAATAGCACTGATGAAAACAATGGGACTAGAGCCGATGCCAATAATGAGAATAACATTGATGATAACAATGGGACTAGTGCTGATGCCAACAATGAGAATAGCACTGATAACCATGGGACTAGTGCCCATGACAACAATGAGAATGGCACTGATGATAACAATGGGACTAGTGCCAATGCCAACAATGAGAATAGCACTGATGATACCAATGAGACTAGTGCCGATGCCAACAATGAGAATAGCACTGATGATACCAATGGGACTAGTGCCCATGACAACAATGAGAATAGCACTGATGATATCTATGGACTAGTGCCGATGTGAACAGTGAGAATAGCACTGATGAAAACAATGGGACTAGTGCCGATGCCAACCATGAGAATAGCACTGATGATACCAATGGGACTAGTGCCCATGACAACAATGAGAATAGCACTGATGATATCAATGGGACTAGTGCCGATGTGAACAATGAGCATAGCACTGATGAAAACAATGGGACTAGTGCCGATGCCAACAATGAGAATAGCACTTATGATAACAATGGAACTAGTGCCCATGCCAACAATGAGAATAGCGCTGATGATAACAATGGGACTAGTGCTGATGCCAACAATGAGAATAGCAGTGATGATACCAATGGGACTAGTGCTGATGCCAACAATGAGAATAGCACTGATGATAACAATGGAACTAGTGTTGATGCCAACAATGAGAATAGCACTGATGATAACAATGGGACTAGTGCCGATGTGAACAATGAGAATATCACTGATGAAAAAAATGGGACTAGTGCCGATGCCAACCATGAGAATAGCACTGATGATACCAATGGGACTAGTGCCCATGACAACAATGAGAATAGCACTGATGATATCAATGGGACTAGTGCCGATGTGAACAATGAGAATAGCACTGATGAAAACAATGGGACTAGTGCCGATGCCAACAATGAGAATAGCACTGATGATAACAATGGAACTAGTGCCCATGCCAACAATGAGAATAGCGCTGATGATAACAATGGGACTAGTGCTGATGCCAACGATGAGAATAGCAGTGATGATACCAATGGGACTAGTGCTGATGCCAACAATGAGAATAGCACTGATGATAACACTGGAACTAGTGTTGATGCCAACAATGAGAATAGCACTGATGATAACAATGGGACTAGTGCCGATGACAACAATGAGAATAGCACTGATGATAACAATGGGACTAGTGCCCATGACAACAATGAGGATAGCACTGATAACCATGGGACTAGTGCCCATGACAACAATGAGAATAGCGCTGATGATACCAATGGGACTAGTGCTTCCGACAACAATGAGAATAGCACTGATGATAAAAATGGGACCAGTGCCCATGCCAACAATGAGGATAGCACTGATGATAACAATGGGACTAGTGTCGATGCGAACAATGAGAATAGCACTGATAAACATGGGACTAGTGCCCATGACAACAATGAGAATAGCGCTGAAGATACCAATGGGACTAGTGCCCATGCCAACAATAAGAAAAGCACTGATGATACCAGTGGGACCAGTGCAGATGCCAACAATGCGAATAGCACTGATGATAACAATGGGACTAGTGCCGATGTCAACAATGAGAATAGCACTGATAACCATGGGACTAGTGCCCATGACAACAATGAGAATAGCGCTCATGATACCAATGGGACTTTTGCTCATGACAGCAATAAGAATAGCACTGATAACCATGGGACTAGTCCCCATGACAACAATGAGAATAGCCCTGATGATAACAACGGGACTTGTGGTGATGATAACAATGAAAATAGCTCTGATGATAACAGTGGGACTAGTGCTCATGACAACAATGAGAAGAGCACCGATGATAACAATGACTATAGCTCTGATGATAACAGTGGGACTAGTACTAAGGAGAACAGTGAGAATAGTGCTGATGACAACAATGAGACTAGTGCTGGTGACAACGAGACTAGTGCCGATGACAACAAGACTTGTGCCGATGACAACAATAAGAATAGCGCTGATGATAACAATGGAACTAGTGTCGATGCCAACAATGAGAATAGCACAGATGATAACAATGGGACTAGTGCCGATGACAACAATGAGAATAGCACTGATGATAACAATGGGACTAGTGCCCATGACAACAATGAGGATAGCACTGATAACCATGGGACTAGTGCCCATGACAACAATGAGAATAGCGCTGATGATACCAATGGGACTAGTGCTTCTGACAACAATGAGAATAGCACTGATGATAACAATGGGACTAGTGCCCATGCCAACAATGAGGATAGCACTGATGATAACAATGGGACTAGTGCCGATGCGAACAATGAGAATAGCACTGATAACCATGGGACTAGTGCCCATGACAACAATGAGAATAGCACTGATAACCATGGGACTAGTGCCCATGACAACAATGAGAATAGCGCTCATGATACCAATGGGACTTTTGCTCATGACAGCAATGAGAATAGCACTGATAGCCATGGGACTAGTGCCCATGATAACAGTGAGAATAGCCCTGATGATAACAATGGGACTTGTGGTGATGATAACAATGAAAATAGCTCTGATGATAACAATGGGACTAGTGCTCATGGCAACAATGAGAATAGTACTGATGATAACAATGACTATAGCTCTGATGATAAAGTGGGACTAGTACTAACGAGAACAGTGATAATAGCGCTGATGACAACAATGAGACTAGTGCTGATGACAACACTAATGACAACAACAAAAATAGCGCTGATGATAACAATGAGTCTAGTGCCGATGACAACGAGACTAGTGCCGATGACAACGAGACTAGTGCCGATGACAACAATAAGAATAGCGCTGATGATAACAGGACTAGTGCAGATGGCAAAACTGCATGATTAAGAGACTGTTATTCAGGGTCCGCACTGCTCATTCATAGGAGACACTGTCCTGGACTCGCATGCCTCTCATCAGTGTGCACACTGGTCTTTAACCATATTCCTCCAACAGATTCTAGCCCATTATTACAGGTTATTGTTATTGTTATTGTTAAATTAGATTTATATCGCGCCCAATCACCTACAGGTCTCTAGGCGCACGGAAATCAATGGTCGAAAAAAAAACAATAAGCTAGGCAAGCACAGAATTAAGGCACTTCCTGGTCTAAGTTCCGCACAGGGTTCTTTTAAACAACAATGTTTTTAGCATCCTTCTAAACCGCAGGAGGTTCCCCTCCCTGCGCAGCAACTCAGGCAGCGTGTTCCAGAGCTGAGGAGCTAATACAGAGAAGGCTCTCCCTCCCTTCGTTACTAATTTGTAGCGGGGGCAGACCAATAGCTGAGAATCTGAAGATCTAAGTGTTCTCACTGGGCTGTACAACTCCAAACGATCTCTGATGTAAGCTGGTGCCTGACCGTAAACTGCCTTATGAGCCGTGCACAAATTCTTAAATTCCACTCGCTCTTTAATAGGGAGCCAGTGCAGGCTGTGTAGCAGGGGGGAAGCCTTAGTTCTCCTTGGGAGTCTAAAAATAAGCCGTGCAGCGTCATTCATCACGACCTGCAATCTGTTGGTCAGAGTTTTTGGTAGGCCGAGATAGAGAGCGTTTCCGTAGTCTAACCTTGAGATGACAGTCGCTGCTACGATTGAACGCATCATTGATTGAGAAAGGACAGGGGTTAACTTCCGCAACTGTCGAATAATATTTGTACAGCTTCCCACCACGGAGGAAATTTGACTGGACATTGAAAGGTCACAATCCAGCTTAATCCCCCGACTCTTTACATTCATACTTGGTTTTGGAGCATGGCCTAGCTCCGCTGGCCAATAGAGGTCACTCCAAGGTGAGGCGGTAGATGGAATCACCAATACCTCGGTCTTATCTGGATTGATCTTCAATAGATTTTCAGTTATCCATTGTACAGTGTACCTCAAGATGTTCTGAGCATTGAGTTGTGCGGTCCTTGAATTGTCGACACTCAGCAACAGCTGTGTGTCGTCCGCATAGTTAAAGACTCTACAGCCCCTGCTGGCCAGTGATGCAATCAGAGGTTGTAGGTAGAGATTAAATGGAGTGGGGACAGGGCTGAGCCCTGTGGCACCCCACATTCCAAGGTCCCCACCTCAGATGTTTCATCCCCCAGTTGTATCCTTTGTGTTCTTCCCAAAAGGAAGGATTGCAACCACTTAAAGGCCAGGCCTTTGATCCCAAAAACACTCAATCTCTCCAAGAGTAAGGCATGACTGACCGTATCGAACGCCGCTGATAGATCTAACAAAATCAGGGCGCTCGGTTTCTTACAGTCAGCCATGCCTCTTAATTCATCCAGCACCGAGAGCATCACCAACTCGGTGCTGTGATGAGCTCGGAACCCTACCTGACGCTCATGGAGTAGATGGTGAGACTCCAGATACAGGGACAGGGTTAATATGTTCCTTGTTTATTTAAATTACCACTCCACTTAAAAAACATAACTAACAAACATTGGTATTTACAATGTCAATAGCTCCAACTCCAACAAATGCGAGACCTATTGCATTGCAAATGCTTGTTTAAACTGGAAGGGACTCCTTCTAGCCCCAAACCTATGCTTCCCGCAACACAGACACCCTTGCACTATGATACAAGGGTGTCTGAGTTGGCGCATGGCACCAAAAAGTGTGCCAGTACAGGAAGAGAGCAGATCAGCGCCACATCCCAGTAGATATGGTGCTGTTCTGCTCTCCACCTTTCACGCAACGTAGCAAAGCAAATTTACTTGCTGCGCTGAGTTGACTGATTTATATGTAATTCTGGGCCTTGGTATTTTGTACCTCCTTTCAGAATCTGTGACATAATTTGAGATTGTAAACGAAGGAAACATAACAGATCCTGCTCATTTAAGGGAATTGGCCAATAGTAGAACTTGTTTTTGGGGGTGGGGGAGTGAACGTGGGACTTTGCATCCAGAGGGCCTCATATATGGAAACTGTTGCATTGTTGCGACAAAACCGCAATGCAACAGTTTTCACTGCGCCCTCCTTGCGGCACAATGGATGCGCCGTATTTAATGTATGGCACTCCATGTCGCAAGGAAAGACAGATACGTCAGGAAACCTGATTTATCTGTCGGCGCAAAAGTCACGCATTGCTGGAGTCGCAAGCATGACGCAACTCCAGCAATGCATGGGGTAGGCCTATTCCCATTGCACTGTGTCACCCTTACGCCTGCCACGAGGCAGGCGTAAGGTTTTGATGCGGTGAAGTCCTAGAGTGTTGCAGTGAAATCTCATAGGTTTCACTACGCCACTCATATAACACTTATTTACGTGGAAACGCACACCCTGCATACACTATACCTGATGCAGGTATAATGTGGTGCAGGGCTTTACAAGGTGATGCATCTACCTAGATGCGTCACCTTGTAAATATGTTGCAACATGGTGCATTGTTTACACCACCGCTACGTCATGGAAAGTGATGCAACGGTGGCGCAAAAGTGTCACAAGGCCTTCATAAATAAGGCCCAAAGTTCTTAGACGCCACGACGCATTACTGTAGAATCTCAGTTCACATTAGCCTCCCACTGAAAGTTCACTTGCAAACAGCTCTTACAGGGGGTGATCACATTAAAGTAAGTTCCATAGGGTGTTGTGTCAGACTGGAATATTTCAAGCTCTGTGGAACCACTTAGGACACCCCTGGTCATAGGTGTTAAACTTTGTGCAGTCCCAGAAATAGCTGCACTGGCGATTATGAATGTACTTTCTCACACAGTGCCCTTCACCCTGTGCATTGTCCCGAATATCTCATTTTCAAGTATTCAAAAAAGATGACTCTTTCCTAGCAGTGTAATAAATCATCTGAGCCCCCTTCCTTTAAGTGTTGAGGAGCGGTTTCTTACACGTAGGTTCCATATCACTCTGGCTGGGATGTCAGTTTATTCACCTAGTGCACAACTCCCCTTAAATTAAGTATGAAGCAATCAATATATGCAGTAGGCCATATTCCCCCAAAGGATAAGCCACTCACTCCTGCACCCTCAATACTTCTAGCGGCGCTGTCTCCCCATTCGAAACCTCTTTTTTCAGCACCCGAGAACTTGCAAGTTTAACAATTTTGGCAGGTGACCGTCTTGAAACCCCCAAAAACCTGCTGCTGGGAGCGGATTTACCAACACAGAAAACTGTACCGTAGTCTGTATTGTTGCAGTTAAAAGTTCCATTTATAAGTGCAAAGTCCCATGTTCGGAGTCAGTTAAGTGGACTTACAATTGCAAACGAAGGCATCTGCACCCCTTAATCTTCACACTGTTAACAAAACTGGCATATAGTTGTTCAACACCAAGGAACGTATGGCACACAAAAGGCATTGGTACACTTTTTATTCATCCACGTCCATATCTAGTAGGTCTTCTGTGGCTCATGAAGTATTATTGGCGTTCGAGAATGGCGGAGATAGGAGTTTTGGTTAAGTTAGTACCTTGAAGAGCGATAAGGGAAACATCCTTTACCACGATGGCGTTACGAGGAACGTTTACCACGCAACACTTACCTCGTAGACGTCTTCACCACGCGTTCTTCTTCAACGAACATCTTTACCACGCAAGTCTTCTTCCGCCTTCATCGTCTGCTACGTCCTGCGTTAACGTCATTAGTGTAGTCCTTTTTTACTGTCTAAGGTGTTGAAGACGCGAGTTAAAGGAAAAAATTTGAAAAAAAGGGGGCTTGGGGGGTCTCCCCCCAAAAAATAAAAAGTAAAAAATAAGAAAAAAAAAATAACGTGGGGAAGGACAGGAAATCGACGTCGTTTTATGAGAAAGGAAATGACGATTCAAAATTAAGACGTATAACGTAAATCAGGAAGGAAGAACGAAGAGACGACGTGGAGAGGTAAGGGAAATACAAATTTAAAATACATATATATATATATTGAGGGTAACGGGAAGGGTTAATTAAAAAAAGTATTGGGGGAAGGGGGATCACGTAAGGGTACAGGGGAGGGGTATAACCTTTACCAAGAGTATTCCATTACCATGCAAGTATGCGTGGTAAAGGAATATTAGTGGTAAAGATTATGCGAGGAAAAATCATTCCGTTGTAACGCATGCGTGGTAAAGGCATGCGTTGCAACGGAATTCGTTGTAACGACATATATTCGAGCGATAAAGGCATGGTAGTACCAATTTTTGAAGTTTTGAGCTTTTGTGCTGTGGCTGCTACTGAGACTCTATCAAATTAATGTCCCTTTAATTTTCGTGTTTAGAGTTTTTATATGTGTGTGTCGCGTGTGTGTAAATATATACACAAACATTTAGGAAAATTTTCAATTTTAACAAAAAGGATAGACAAAAACCACTAAATCACAACTAAGTAAACGTCCACCTTCTGCTATCAGGACACAGTTTCTCGTTTACGGTTACCGACTGTAGCTAGGCCTTTGACCATTTGCCCAGGCTTGCACTGTGTAAATACCATACGCATACACATATAAATAGGGGGAAATTCCCTCAAAGTGGTGTCTCAGAAAATCACATGTATTGGTAGGTATCTTTGTCTTTTTGTCTTGCAGTCTCAGGCCAACGCATCTGGTCCAAATTGCTGTGCCCTCTTCCATTTCTGTGAGGTATTTCAAATTATGTGAATTAAAGTCCATTTCCTTTTTTTGCAAAAAGTACAATAAAGTGTCAATCAATGTAATTTTCAAAAGACTCACGCTCATTACTTTAATAACATTTTGCCATCCAGCAAACTCTGAGATATTGGGTTCCAGATGGAAACTCGTACAATAATGAGTGCTGCACAATAAAGCAACCACAGAATGGAAGCTTGCTTTTAAGTTGATACTTAGTGAAAATTCAATCATGTCAGTACATTAAAAAAAAATCTTTGCTCAAGAGGAAGTTATTGTAATGCAGCACCGATTTGTTGACCATGAACTGCTGCAAAGTCAGCAAACTTCTACAGAATTTGGAATGAATTACTTTTGTAATTCGGTGCTGCAGTTGACAAAGTGTAAGGGGCTAATAGCTCCCTTCTTATCTAAAGGGATTTTGCTGGGCTCATTTCCACAGTGATGTATTACAAATAATTGACAGCTACACATTTTTATTGCGCTTTCATGTTTTTCAAGTAGCCAATGCAATTTAAATGAAAATACCATTATGTTTTTATTTAAATCGTTCAGCACAAAAAGAAAATAAACACCCACAGAGCACTATTCATATTGGTGTCTGGACAGTTTATTTCTATTCAAGGCCAGAGAGGCATTTTAGGGTATTTATTTGGAAATACATAATTCAGTGGAATGTTTAGTTAACCTCTACACGATTACATTTTCAACATATGTCTAGTTTTGTAGTTCTTAATGTTTTTCCTGGTTTCCGTGCTTCATGACACAGATTTGGTGTGGGCGCTTGCACACAAATTGTTAAACCGAAATTATAGATTGGATTACAGTTAACACGAAGGTCAGTAGAGAGTTGCCAAATTTGCTGGTCTGTTCTCCAAACCACATTGCAGAGGAAAGGATAACACGTGCTTTGACTCTCTGATAAGAGGTAAATGAGAGGCATGAGATGGAACATGTGCTATGTCAGCATTTGAATAGGGCTAGTGGCATGCCTGACGCGCACGCATTATGGACACACTGAGCTTGGATCCTGATCATGGGGGCAGACTGTAGGCCATGGCCTGTGCTCAGATTTCTGATAGTATAAACAGAGACTGGACCTGCTGGATCTTTACCCAGCAGGATAGGAAGCGGCTACATGACGTGTGCTCAGCCATGGCCCATCTATACAGGCAGAGGGGCCGTGACTAGGGGTGGGCGGAATTTTCGAAAGTGACTTTCGCAAATTATCGCGAAAATGTTAAAAATCTCCGCAAACACGCGGAAATATCGCGAAGATGCGGAAGTTTTTTTCCCGCCCGTTCGCGGTATTTTCTGCGTGGTCGCGGCTCGCCAACTTACCCATGCGGTTGTTCGCGTGCGCGGCCATCTTGTTTTCACTCTTCTTGCGGTGCATGATCGCGAGAAGAAAGACGTGATCGCGCGACCAATGACATTACTGCGGGCGCGAACTGTCGCTAGACAGCGCAAATGGCTACCAACAATCCAACATCTTGTGGAGAACGCGACCGGATCGGGAAAAGTTGTCGGCGAACGCGGGGATTCAGGTAAGGCGATCGCGCGCGCGCGAGAATGTATTATTTTATAGCGCGAGCAAGAAACAAATTATCGCTAGGCTGCGAAATGCGGAAATTTTGACATTTTCGCGCTCTCCGCGGAACGCGAAAATGTCAAATTATCGCAATTTCCGCGAGCGGAATGGAAATTTAGCCCAGGCCTAGCCGTGACCCCTCACCTTAGTCTTGAGAAGAAGAGTGTCTGTCAGGATGGACAAAGGTCACTTTGCAAAGCTGAGGATTTCACAGCCCTGTGGTTGTGACCTTCTCAGCCTGGTTAAAGTGCTTCAAGGCACTCCCCCTCGTGGCGAGGGGGAGCGTCACTGATTGCCTCGGACCTGGGGGTACAGTTTTAAACCCTGAGGTGTCCATTGCCCAGTATCAATTAGTGGCACCTTGACACAGAGTGGGTCTGGTCAGCAGTCTCACTGACCCCGTTGCAACCTGTGAAGAGTGAAGGACTGCTGCCTCCCCAGCCAATGAGAAATGGCAGCAGTCTCAGCCCTTCTAGGACCTCCGAGCCTTTCCTTTCCGGGACCCGCAAGGCAGCTAAGTTTTATGTTTATGAATGTTTGGTGCATGTATGTATAAATGTATGACTTTTTTGTGAATGTGTGGGTTTGTGTGTTTGTGATTGCATAGGCGTGAGTGAGTGAGTGTATATGTATGCATGTGTGGCCTACCCGACCCCCTCCCTGCCAAAACTACCGTCAGTCACTGCATGTGCTGACAGCCATCTTACTTTAATCTCATTCAAATGAGGAAGTCTACACAAGAAGAGTCAGAAACATCCCCCAGCGAAGCTCTAAGGGGGCCAAACCCTTTAACACTGAACCATTTAAAATGATGTGTATAAAGAATTATTTTGCATAGATGAGGCACTGCAGAATCTCTCTGACTTTAGAGTGCAGTGGCATGATATTCGAATTTGTTAATAATGTCAATGATTAAAATATCATTGACTAAAATATAATTATTTTTAAATAGTTAGTTTCATTCTAATTGTAATGTATACCTCTAAGTATGTGGAGGGTGATACATTCACATCCTTCACATTACCTCAGTCATATGTGGGACAAGAACATCTGGTCTGTGCCCCTGTTAATGCTGATGTTATTCACTCACAGGATTCTTACATTTCCTGTGAATCCTCCCTCAAAAGGATTCCTGCTCGTGGATCATGAACGTGCCATGATCTACAAGCATGAGCTCCAGTTAAACACCAGGGATGGTTTTTTTTGGGGAGGTTGACCCTCCTAGCACAGACTGACTCCCCCACTCCTCGGGGGTTCTACAGTATTTAGCAACATTTAGCCAGATTCCACTATCCATTTGTTGGATTGTGTCATTGACATATGTCTTTAGCCAACTACATCACATAACATGGGATAGTTGGTCTGCCCACTTCAGTCATTGGCTAACTTCACAGTGAATGATCACATTCCATAAAGGGGCGTTCAGCCAGTCCTCTTCATCCATTGGTCTTGTTGTGCCTTTGGCACTCAGATAAGAGGTAAATGAGAAAAATCAGATGGAATATGTACTATGTCAGCATTTGAATAGGGCAAGTGGCATGCCTGACGGCCATGCATTAAGGACACACTGAGATTGGATTCGGGTCATGGGGCAGACTGCAGGCCTTGACCTGTGCTCAGAATCCTGACAGTATAAACAGAGACCAGACCTGCTAGATAGTCGACCAGCAGGATGGGAAGTGACTACATGGCTTGTGCTCAGCCATTGCCTGTCTATACAGGCGGAGGAGCCGTGACCCCTCACCTTTGTCTGGAGCATAAGAGTGCCTGTCAGGCTGAGCAAAGGTCAGGCTGACAGAAACTCTTTTAGTTCAGGTCAGGGAGCTAGGAGCTAGACATGCGCTAAATACATAAGCTCCTGGCTGCCTGAACTGAAGTTTGCTAGGCTGAGGATTTCACAGCCCTGTGGTTGTGACCGCCTCAGCCTGGTAAAAGTGCCTTGGGGCATTCCTGCTCATGAAGAGGGAAAGCATCACTGATTTCTTTGGAACTGGGGGTTACAGTTTTAAACCCTGAGATGCCCAGTGCCCAGTATCAATAAGTGACATCTTGTCACAGAATGGATCGGGTCAGGTGTCTCATCGACCCCATTGCATTCTGGGACGAGTGAGAGACTGCTGCCTCCGCCGGCCAATGAGAGATGGTAGCAGTCTCAGCTGTTCGAGGACCTCCGAGGCTTTCCTCTTTGGGACCTGCAGGGCAGGTAAGTTTTATGTTTATTAATGTTTCGTCCATGCATGCGTGTATGTATTAATGTATGAATTTGTTGTGAATGGGTATGCGTGTGCATGTTTGTGAATGCATGGGTGGGAGTGAGTGAGTGTATATGTATGCGTGTGTGCCCCACCCGACCCCCTCCCTGCCAAAATTACCATTCGTCACTGCTTGTGCTGACAGCCAACTTACTTCAATCACATTCAAATGAGGAAGTCTTCACCAGAAGAGTCAGAACATCCCCCAGTGAAGGTCTAAGGGGGGGGGGAAACCCTTAAACTCTGAACCATTTAAAATTATGTGTATAAATAATTCTTTGCGCATCGATGGGGCACTACGCAATCTCTCTGACTTGAGAGTGCAGTGGCATGATATACAAATTTGTTAAAAATGTCAATAATTAAAATATAATTTATTAAAATATAATTATTTTTAAACTAGTTAGATTCAATATAATTGTAATGTATAACTCTAAGGATGTGGAGGGTGATACATTCACATCTTCCTTATTACCTCAGTAATGTGGAGGACATGAACATCTGGTCTGTGCCCCTGTTAATGCTGATGTCATTCACTCACAGGATTCTCCCCTCTCAAGCGATGCCACTCTTAAAAGGTTTGCTGCTCGTGGATCATGGACGTGCCATGATCTACACGCATGAGCTCCAGTTAGACACCAGGGATGTTTGTTTTTGGGGAAGTCGGCCTTCCTGGCACAGACTGACTCATCCACTCCTCAGGATATCTGCAGTATCTTGCAACTTTTAGCCAGATCGCCCCATCCATTTGTCGGATTGTGTCATTGACATGTGTCTTTGGCCCACTAAAGCATACAGCATGGGGCAATGGGTCTGCCCACTTCAGTCATTGGCTAAGTTCACTGTGAATGATTACATTCCATGAATATAAAGAGGCGGTCAGCCAAGTCCTCTTCATCCATTGGTCTTGTTGTGCTATTGGCATTTGTCTTCAGCCCACTGCAGCATATAGCTTGGTTCAATGGGTCAGCCCACTTTAGCCATTGGTAAACTTCACTGTGAGAGGTTGCATTCTGCCCTTTCAAAAGGAGGACATTAGCACACAAAGTAGTTCCCTTCAATGCCAGACTAATATGTCAATATGTTTTTGTGAGACCAACAAATTGCATTTTCACTTGTCTTGTTGTGTTGGTTGGAAGTTAAAGTGATCTTTTTTCCCTTTGGTTTCTCTTCTAGATTTTTTCTGAAATCAGTGAACCAGGCTTCTGGACAGATATCATTTATTCCTTGATTCAGTTAATATTTTTTCTAGTCTCTATTACTTTTGTGCTACTGTCTGACTTTGCATTGTATTCTTATTTCATTGTATATCACACACACAGCATTCCCAGTGCGTCAATATTTGTATGAGTACTTCAGCATTCAACCTAACATACAGTATATATCATCTTGTTTGATGACTGCCACCCAAGCCCTAACTCAAATAATGGAGGATAGCTGTGAGGCTAGCTTTGATACTAAGGGCCTGATAGGACAGTCTAATTGTTTTATGTGCGGAGACTCCGCAGACGTAAAGATACAACTTGTAAAATACCCATGTGGTTAGTAAACAATTGTAAACTTTCACAAAAAGTTAAAGTTTACCTTTGTGAATCAGGCCCCCCGCTCCGGATTTAATCTGGAGCTCTCAGGCCTGAGTACTGTGCTGAGGGGGCTCCCTGTAGTTCGGGGGCCCCCTGAACTGCGGGGGCCTTTGTTAAGCCCCTGTGAGTGAGGGAGTCTGGATGTGGAGTGAGTGAGTGAGTGAGGCAGCGAGCCTGGATGTGGAGTGAGTGAGTGAGCAAGGCAGAGAGCCTGGATGTGGAGTGAGTGAGCGAGGTAGGAAGCCTGGATGTGGAGTGAGTGAGCGAGGCATGGAGCTTGGATGTGGAGTGAGTGAGCGAGGCAGGAGCGAGGCATGGAGCATGGATGTGGAGTGAGTGAGCGAGGCAGGGAGCTTGGATGTGGAGTGAGTGAGCGAGGCAGGGAGTGGTTCAGGGAATTGATGAGGAAGTGAGGTGGCGTGTATTGTGAAACCCTATAAATCTATCGCCTCTCAGATATAAGTCAACTAGAAGTAAATCATGAACCCTCTTCCTTGTGTTACCTCACTGATGCTTTTCCAGCACCTCTTCCTCACTTCAGTTGTATTCATTGTTTTAAATTAAAACACCTCAGTTGAATGACTACTGGAGAAGATAGGCAGAAAACATAAACAATCGCAGATCACTTGGTTTTGGGTAAAGTTGCAGGTAGAAGTAATTACGTTTGCAAATGCTCTTAGATCGGAAAGCATGCTAATTACAGCTAGAGGCGGATGTTCCATACATTTGCCATGCAATGCATTGTGCTACTTATTATAGAGCAACCAGCAGCACGTGCGTCACAGTACATATCCAACACTCTGCTTAGAAGCATGCAGATGCATGGCTGGCCATCTTGGAACGGTTTTTGTAACAAAGAGCATTCCATGATGGCTGCTGTTGCATGCACAACATGCACAAGCATTGTGATGCACTGGCAGGTATTTTGCCATTTTAAAAACTTTAATTTTCTATTCCATGGCGGCTGACTTCAATTTAAAATGGCAAATTAAAAAAAAGGTATCCATATAATGCTGCAAAAAGAAAAAAAAGCAAGCCTCCCAGTGACAGTGCAGCTGCCGAGCCCTCACCAAAGCAATATTCATTTTTTTTAAAATGAGGTGTATGGGAAGGGGCGAGGTGGGGTAACAGGAGTTGTGGAAACGGGAAGTCCCTAAAGAGAGTGAGGGCGCAAGGATGTGAGGAAAAGGAGTGGATGGGAGAGTGAGAGCAAAGAAAGATGGACACCTCCATGGAGTGCTGAAACACAAATGAAAATGTAAGCGGTGGAAAGATAGAACTCATTCAATCAGTAAGAAACGCAGCAAAGATGAGATGATCCAGGGAAGGGACAAATGAAAGACCTGGGTGAAAATCTACAGATTAAGAGTCAGGGAAGTGAGACAGACAAGAAATCCATCTGGTTATAAGCAAGGTGCTGACCCAAAGTCCACTCAATGTATTTTGTTAATATTGCGTTGTAGACAACCCCCGAGACAACAAACAGCTAAAGCTGTCTGTAAGCGAGACCTAAAGAACACTTTGCCACAGAGTGCATTACATCTTTGGCATCACCTTATAAAACCACTTCTGAAAATGTGCCTTCAGGTGCACTGACGATGAACACTGGAATTGTATTCCAATTTATTGTTGGATTCAAAGCTAGCTAGGCACAGCCTTCTTGAAGGGCTCGCTTTGTAAATATGTCTTTCTCTTTCTGTTTAAGTTAGGAATTCCGTCATGCTGAGCCTACACATGGTCGAAGGAGATGCATTCTGGAAACCCACATAACAATTTATTCATCATATATTCTGAAAAGTAAAAGCTACTGCACCCTAACCAAATATACTTGCACTTAAAGGTGTAGTCGTAGGAGGCATGAAGCACACAACGCTAATTTCAGAAGCACAGGAGTCGTTCTGATCACATTCAAAATATATAAATTCATAATCGCGAAACATAATTGTCGCTACTTATTTTAATATGCTACTCCAGTTTTACTCTTTGATTCTTAACTAATGTAGGGCACGCAGGAACTGATGTAAAAAGTTCCTTTGTGATCACAAACCCTGCATTGTTCAAAACCGCAGGGTTTTCAACCTTAAAGCTTTTTTTCTTTTTTTCTAGTTACTAACCTGCAAATAGGAATTACCATTCTGACTCATAAATAGGTTATGCAGCCCACTAAATTGCGTTTAAGAAAGTCCTTGTGAGACCCTCCAAGTTGTGGCTCGTAATGACCGGTATCAATGATTTGGACCACAGCCATTGATCACAAAGTGACACCCAAGGTTTGGTGGTTTCTGATTCGGGAATAGGAGGATGTATCTTAGGGACAGCTTTCCCTTGAGAATCATGTCAGATGGCCTCAGGGAACGTCCCCCCTCTACAATATTTTCCCAAATGGGAGATTTTCTTTTCATAAAGCAAGACTTGCCCCTTTATAGGGCTGCTTTAAAAAAAAAAAAAGTTTACTATATGTATATGTGAACGCAAGAATGGAGGTCTGCTGTCCCTTGCCGACTACCATCCTGACTGTGGACATAAAGATATTGCCTTAGCGCCTTTGGTGCATGAGAATGGAGTGTTGGTGGCAGACAAAAGTCACGAGACTCAGTTTGTTGTCCACACCATGCATCTGCTTCACATCCCCCCACGCCGACCTTTCATTATCTCAAGTCTCACCCCGCTGGCATAAGTGCTGCCCTCGGGCATGCCACAACAGTACTTTGTGGCCCCCAGGGAAATGTTTGAGCACCCATGCCTTAGCGGAACTGTAAAAGATGCAGCCCTCATTTTGCTCAGTGCTAGCCAATGATGGCAAGTCGTGCCCTTCTCTGACATGTAAAGTCTCACACTCTCGCCTGCCATTGTAGACGCAAAATGTTCGAATAGTTTGCTCAGGTCCGAATGTTTACATTTTTCTACCGGTTTGAAGGTCACTTTTTCAATGTCATTTTCTGCACCTGCACAGCTCTTTTGTTTTTATTATGTCACGTGATCTCCTTCGAAGCTGTGCAAATGAAAACGTATAAATCTGCCTTCTGCACTTACATGCTTTACCCTTTATGCTCACAGGGTGCTAAAAGATCCCTTGCCGCCCAGCTCTGTGATTTGAAGACCATTTTCCTGTTAATACAAATGTACTGCCTCCCAATTCAGCATGAGCAAAGATTTCTCGAACAATCTGGTGCATTGGCTGGTGTTTGCCATTGACCAAGGGTGGGGATAACAGTCTGGCTCTCTGGCGTGAGTACAGTGCTGATGGGGCCCCCTGCAGCCTGGCCCCCCCCCCGCACTGCAGGGGATGCGGGGGGCCTGTGTTACGCCCCTGGCCCGAAGACTGTATCTGAGGGAGAGGATAATGGATCAGAATATGGAAATTATTTTTTAGTTGATGGAGCTCTGTTTGATTCTGAAGAAGATAGCCAGGGCAGTCATGATTAATTGTGATGGTGTAGTTTGCATGATTTCTGGAATTTAAAACGGTTATTACGGGGGGCGTGGTTTCGGCGCCTTAGAAGATGGCCGCTGCTACGATGAGCTCCGCAGCGATGTGAGGCGGCGCAGCTGTTCCAGGACACTTTCTCCCGCTGTCGGAGCGCGGAAATTGCTTCCGACTTCATTGGAAGTACTGCTCCAGTCGTCAGGCTCAAATTCCGGGCATATGGTGAGCGAGAAGACACTTTTTCGACTTCATGACGGTTGCGATTCACCCGCGGCCGCCATTTTGTTTTTTCATGAAGTAATCTCCTCACTTTTGCCGCCCTTTCTCCGCAAATAATGCAGACCCCCAACGAAAAATCTTTATAATGAAGAGTCTGGGGCAATTTATTGGAGCATTTATTGGAGCGCATCTTCTGCCTTTCTACTGCCTTGACTGACTTTTTGTTCTCTCATGCTTGTTGCTGTAGGACTGCGTTCCTCAGGAAAACAGTATTAATTGGTCAGTCATATGAATCCCCCACTCTCTGCTGTTGTCCGCTCCTTTTGAATACTACTCCTTTCTGAACAATATCTTGAAATTATTTTTGGCGCTTCTTTATACCTAAAAACCGTATACGTGCATTGGGTGTTACTCTGCTTTCAGAGACTCTCTAATACTGTACCTCTCTCACAAAATTTTTGTTGTGGGGTACTTTTACTCAACTAAGCCATGACAACACCCCGAACTGCTCGTAAAGATACTCAGCAAACCAGTGATGCATCTCTGGAGGACTTTAACCCTTTTAACATCCTGCAAGAGGGAGCGGACGATAATCCTGGTGACCCTGTTACTACGAAAGGTTCTTCTTCCTCTATGACTCGGTTAGGTGCCAAACAAGGGTCCAAAATACCGTCATCGGCTTCTTTCACGCCTAGGAAAAGAGGAAAAGCGAATCCACCCTCCCCCACCAATTCTTCTTCACCTCTCTCGTTGGAGCTTATCCTTGAGGAGATTCGTGCCCTCAAACCATATATGGAAGAAACTAATGCTCGTCTGTTGAGTTTGGAAGATAACTGGTCACATACTGTGCAAAGGGTCGACGTTCTGGAGAAGCGTGTTGATTCTGTTCAAGATTCTGCTGCTCAAGTTCCTCATATTCACAAAGAAGACGATCACCTCAAACAACAGGTCGAGCAGTTAGAAAATCGCAATAGGCGCAATAATTTGCGCATTTATGGCCTGGCTGAGGGACTTGAAGGTTCTGATCCAATATCTCATTTTAAGTCTTTCCTTCCAAATCTTCTTGGTTTTTCAGCATCTCCGCCATTAAATATTCAACGTGCACACCGTTTGGGTCAGATACCTCATTCTTCATCTTCCTCAGCAAAACCCAGAGGAGTTATTTTGTACTTCTTAGAATATACTGACCTACTTAAGGTTTTGCACGCCGGCAAACAGAAAGGAAAAATCACTTGGAATGGTTCTAACCTCCTTTTTGCCCAAGATTATGCCAAGGTTACGGCTGATCGACGCAAGAAATTTTTGGATATGAGATCAGCACTTCGCAGCATGAATGCTCGTTATGGCCTATTCCATCCCTGTCTGTTCAAAGTAACTTACAATAACAAAACAACCAACTATGAGGACCCTGAGGTGCTTCAAAAATTTCTGATCTCGTGTAGTGGAGTCTCTATGGACGTTTCTAAGCCATGATCTGACTTGAATGCGTTAGCTCCAAATGCTCATTGTTTGTTTCTTATTTGCCCTAAATTCTGATTCTTCTTTATGTCCCTCATATGTGTATATGTTGGAGTTATGTTATTTCCCATGTTAATTATTGTTCTTATATTCCCCTTTAACAGGTTGCGGTTTCTGTGTTCCCTTACCTTCTTCGTTTTTTCGTTCTTCCTGGATGATGTCTTGCGTGTGCCCCTCGTCCTGCGATTTCTCATCCGGCGTCTGGCCTCCTTCGCGTGGCTCCACCTACCCCAACATGATTGTTCTTTTGTGGTATGTTTTTTCTATTAGCTGTATGTCATCTCTATTGTTCTTATTCTCGTTTTGTTTCTTTCCTTCCCACTATCTTCGCTCTCTCCCTCTTTTTCTCTTTTTTCTTCTGCTCCGTTTATATTTCCGGCTTATCTTTTATGCTTCTTATGTAATTCATTTCTTTCTTTACTATCTTATGGTCGTCTATATGGGATGTATGATGTTACAACGCATGCTTTTACAACGCATGCTGTTACAACGAATTTTTTACAACGCAAATGCTGTGACAACGCAAGTCTTTACAACGCAAGTCTTTACATCGACTTGCAGTAGATGGCGTGCTAACATTAAAAAAGGGTAATTTACTATTCTAACTCCAGTCCACGTTGCAGTAGGGAAGGTGTTTGGATAGTAAACTACACTATTTTTAATGTTAGCACGCCATCTAGTGCAAGTCGATGTAAAGACTTGCGTTGTAATGGCATGCGTTGTCACAGCATTTGCGTTGTAACAGTTTCGTTGTAATGGCAGTGCGTTGTAAAAGTTGCGTTGTAATGGTTGTTCACCTCTATATGTCTTATTGCTATCTCGCTACAATAATGCCTTTTTTCTGTATTTTACTGCATTCTTCACATGTTTTTTGCTTACATGCATGGCAACTTCTTTTACGAATTGTTTTTGCTAAGTTTATACAGATTTAAATGTCGTTAAATGTTATATCTTGGAATGTTAAAGGTTTGGGTTCTCCTATCAAACGTCAGCGAGTTTTGTCACATGTTGCAAATTTAAAAGGAGATATTGCTCTTCTGCAGGAAATCCATATACAGGATACTGAGTTAACTAAATTACGGCGAAATTGGGTGGGCCACGTTTTTGCATCACCGGGCTCAGGAAAACGCAATGGTGTTGCCATTCTCTGCCATAAACACTTGGATGTTCATCTCATAAAGCAGGACAATGATTTGGATGGTAGATGGGTTATGACCTCTTTGCTGATTAATAAGGTTCCTCTCATTATTTTTAACGTTTATATCCCACTATACACGATAAACTGTTCTGGCCCCAAATTCTTTCTCTTTTAATACAATGTACTGACGAATATTTGATTTTTGGTGGGGATTGTAATATGGTTGTAGACCCCTTTATTGACAGGCATTCTAAATCCAGATTTGTCCCCTCCGCTGCACATTCCCAATTCACTTCCACTATTTCTCAAAGAGCTCTTGTAGACTCTTGGAGACTCTGCCACCCCACACTTCAAGAGTATACTTATTACTCACCCGCTCATTCCTCACAATCCCGAATAGACTACCTTTTTATTTCCAAGGCTCTACTTCAACATATTTCCCGGGCAGACATAGGCTCTATATTAATTTCTGATCATGCCCCCGTTTCCTTGAGTTTGGACCTACTCCCTCCCACTAAAGGGACCAGACGCTGGAGGTTTAATAATTCCCTTTTACTGGATCCTAAATTCACACCAGCCTTTCTCGAGTTTGCCTCCTTATTTTTCGAGGAGAATGAATCTCCTCAACTATCTCCTCAACTTATATGGGACTCCTTTAAGGCTGCCTCTAGGTATTTCATCATATCCTTTGTTGCACAAAAACGTCGTGCAGCCTTTCTCTCATCTCAAACACTCAACTTACAAATTAAAAAGTTAGAGCATCTTTATTACATGTCAAATAGCCAATCTATTCTAAAAGAACGAATTAGCGCTAAGCTTTCTTTTAATAAAGTGTCTACTGACTCTGCAAATTTCTATTTGCTTAAATCCAGCGCTAAATACTACACTGCACAAAACAAATCTGGTAATCTTCTTGCTAAGTATCTCAAGGTTAAAAAAGAACGTACCAAAATTGAATCTATCACATCTTCATCTAATACTGTGCTTCATAGAGATGAAGACATTCTCTTGGAATTTTCCAACTTCTACAAATCATTATACACCCCTGAGTCTTCACCTCTTCTGTCTGATATTGATCAGTATTTAGCCTCCATTTCTCCTACTCCTTCCTCTTTGAACGTAGATTTCTCCTCTCTAGAATCTGATATACACGCTAAAGATATTCTCAAGGCTATCCAGTCACTCAAAAAGGGGAAAGCTCCGGGTCCGGACGGCTTTACGATAGAATTCTACACACACTTTTCTAATTTACTTATTCCCAAATTACTTAATTTATTCCTATTTTTTATTGCTTCCCGGAGTTCTGAAGGTTCATTTCAAGAGGCTCTAATTTGTCTCCTCCCTAAAGAAGGTAAAGATCACTCCTTATGTAAAAATTATAGGCCTATTTCTTTAATTAATTTGGACTATAAAATTTTCGCGAAGATTCTTGCGCTTCGTCTGGATGATATTTTACCTCACTTAATAGGCAAAGAACAATGTGGTTTCATTAAAGGTTGCCACCTCTCGGATAATACCCGTCTATTTTTCAATGTACTTAGTAAGTCTCATTCCCATCACTCCTCACTAGCAGCCGTGGCTTTGGATGCTGAGAAAGCTTTTGATAGAGTTAACTGGCAGTTTATCTTTTCGACCCTTACCTGGTTTGGTTTCGGCCCTAAGTTTCTATCCTATGTCTCATTGCTTTATTCTTTTCCAAAATCATTTATTCTGGCTAATGGATTGGTTTCTTCTTCTTTCCCACTACTCAGAGGTGTCAGACAAGGTTGTCCTCTCTCTCCGCTTTTATTTATCCTGACCCTAGAACCCTTCTTATCTAAAATCCGGATGAACAAGAACATTACTGGCTCTCCTTATGGTGATCAGCAATTAAAAATCTCGGCTTATGCCGATGATATTCTTTTATTTATATCTAATCCCCAATCTTCTCTGCCGGCCTTTCTTTCAGAAGTCTCTACTTTCTCCTCGGTTTCAGGGTACAAGCTCAATGTAGATAAATGCGAAATTCTTCCATTAAATAAGTATTGTTTCCATGCTGACTTTATATCTTCTTCCTTTCACTGGAGTCCTACGAAGATTAAATATTTAGGCCTATGGTTCACTCCCTCTATTAAAGACACTGTAGCGCTCAATCTTAAAAATCTTCTGTCAACATTATCCGACTCTACAGCGCGGTGGCACCCCTTGTTTTTATCATGGTGGGGTAGACTGGATTCTGTAAAAATGATGTTGGTCCCTATAATTTTATTCTTCTTGTCCAATCTTCCTGTTAAAATTCCTAAATCCTGGTACAAAAAAATATATACTATTCTCTCGCAATTTCTGTGGCAAAAGAAAAAGTCTAGGATGTCTTTTTCCAAACTTAAACAACCTAAACACTTGGGTGGTGTTAATTTTCCCGACTTTGCATCTTATCATACTTCCTTCTTCCTGAAGAATTCCTCGGCATTACTATCTCAGAATGCAACAGATTTACTATCTTTGCCTTTGTGGGTAGAAATTGAATCTCATTTCATTTCCCCTTTCTCATTTGATGAATCTCTGTCTTTATCTAACACCCCCCAAAAATTTTCTCTCCCCATTCTTATGCATACGCGTAAACTATTTCATCCTATTATGTTAGATGGTTTAGATGACCGAAATAGGTTCTTGCATTCTCCGATTTGGTATAACAATCATATTAAGATTAAAAATCGGACTATTTTTTGGAAGGATTGGTTCAAGCTTGGTCTTGAGTGGACACATCAGCTTTTTCTAGGCGATACTTGTATATCCTTCTCTACATTACAATCGTGTTATTCCCTCCCCCTTTCGTATCACCCTAAATATATATTACTGACCCTAGCTGCTCAAAGTTCTTACGATAAGCTTATGACTTCTTCCGTGCAGACCACTCCCTCTCCAGTTCCAATCTCATTCTTAACAGGGAACATTTCAGCTTCTCAAATTTATAACAAATTAAGATCCATTGGTCAGCCCCGTAATAAATCTGCAGTTGAATCTAGCTGGGAATCTGATTTATCTACTTCCTTTTCCACTTCAACCTGGGATAACATTTGGATTAAACTTCGGAAGTCTTCTAGGGCAGCAAATACCACACAAACACTGTTCTTTATATATAACAGACTTTTACTCACTCCTGCTAAACTACATCAAATTAATCATCTATGTCCCTCTACCTGTTGGTCATGTCCAGCCCCGGTTGCAGACCTTATGCACATGCTATTTACTTGCCCAGTTATTCATCAATTTTGGTCTAGGGTTTGGCAACAAATTAACAAAATATTTCATACGCAAATCCCATTTTCTTTTGCCCATATTTTTCTGGGTAGTGTTGCGGAGGTTTGGTCCTCCTCTACCTCCCTTAATATCCTCATTATTGATTTACTTATTGCTGTTGCTTTCCAACAAATTACTAAATCATGGAAAAATGCCTCAAATGTTTCTTTTCAGGCCTGGTGGTATGGAGTTTGTTATAACCATCGATTGGATAGAGCCTATGTTCACCCGATTACATTAGCCATTAAACGTGACTTACTATGGCTACCTGTGACTAACTTCCTAAATGTGTCTGCTCACTCGTTGCCATCGCATACTCCAGTCATAGAAGAAGTTTCCAAACCTCCTTAGATTATAATTAGTTAAACATGGTTGTATTTTGTGCTTTATTCTCAATATATAATTAAGTTTGTAGTAGTGAGATCAACATGATATATGTGTTATATATTAGACCAACATTTTCAGTGATATAAGTATATGATATTTCTATCTGTTTACTTTTCCTCCTCCCCCCTTCTTTCTCCTTCCTATCTCCTTTTTCTTCTCTCCTCTTCTTACTTTTTCTTTCCTTATTGTACGCAATATTTTTTCTACTTTGTACTATTGACACATACTGTATTGTATTATTGCTCTATCTTATGTTTATTTCCAATAAACTTTTCTTTAAACTTAAAAAAACGGTTATTACGTGAAAGTCCAGAAATGATGCCACTAAATATAACTATGCCCTGTTTGTGCAAATCGTAGGACAGGAACAGAAACAACCAGAAGTCAAGTGGCTACTGTTCGCTGAAATGCATCCGAACGTCCAAAAGGAACATGAGGACTTATTTCATGCTTAAAAATAGTGCTAAATGCTGGATTTCCATCTTGCCTAATTTCATGTAATCTTCCTGAAACTTCACATCATTATTAGAAAACAAATTACTTGCATTTCACTAATCTCTGGTTGTGTTGAACCATTACTTTCACAATATGAGCAGCTGAGAGACAGTGGCAAACTGGGGTGCATGCAGGTACCATGCAGAGCAGAGGAAAATTGTTCTCTTGGCATCCCCCCCAATCGAGTTCAGCCAGAAAGTCCCCCATTTACTCGAGATACTGAATGTAAAGTCAATACTGCCAGTTTTTTGCCCATTAACTACGTGCATCTTTTGGTGAATGATGTGCTCCTTGAGGAAATTGTGCACAAAACAAATTTGCATTCTGAACAGTCTCTGATGGAGTATGTGGAGGCACTCTAGTGCCCTAGTTCTAGGGCACACCTGTGGACTTCTGCTTCACTTGGGGAGTTAACACAATTTTCGGCACTCCTCATGGGAACACTGCACAAACCAACAGCACATTGTTACTGGTCAACTCGTGCGGTTTGGGCAACACCCAGCTTTGCGTCATCCATGACCAGATACCAGGTATTGGATTCTGCAGCCTATGCGACATTTCAGTGATAATTCTGCAGTATTGTCCCAGGACCCTGAGAGTTTCTTCAACAGTCTGCCCATCGTGGAACATTTGTCCACAAATTTTCCAGAGATTTATACTCCTAGGAGGAATATGATGATTGATAATTGTTGATCCTGTAGAAAGAGTGACTGCTATTCAGGCAGTAAATACCAAGCAAAACCGCATGTTACAGCATCAAGATGTACAGGTTGTGTGAAAGCTCCTCTGGTTTTCTATGCATAGTGTGGGAAGAACTCCACTTTAAATTCTGCAGGTTGTCTTTTTCACTTTAGACATTAGTGTGGAAGCTTTACAATCACTCCTTCATAAAACTTATAATCTTTATGTGGACAGCATCTATATAGAAGCCCAGCTGTTCAGCGAGATGTACAAAGCTGGCATTCTGGCCTGTGGTACAATTTGTAGCCACTGCAAATGATTCCATTAGGAGCTTGTTAGATGTAGGACTAGGCAGAATTTCAATTACACCAGTGTATTTGGAGTAATTTCAGTAATTATACATTACTCTTTGATGTGAAATTACCGAAACTTGTGCTATTACTCCTGATTGTGAGAGCACATTTATTGAGTGTGAGCAAGTACATGTGCTTACTATTTGTGTTCTGCTGCTTTTAGAGCTGTTTATTTTCTCAAAAATGCATCCTTGTGTCCATTTTGGATATGAGGGGGGCATTTTTGAACTAAGAAATAGCGCTAAATGCAGAATTACTCTTGTTGCATGATTCCACATAATCTTTTAGAATGTTTAGGTAATTGTGCGTAATTACACTACATGGAATTACATGAGTTATGCCCATTCCTTCTTGCTGTGACTTTCTCAGAGAAGCACCAAGAAATGTGTTCACTACAATATATGATGAGAGCACTTCTCTGGTCACAGTTCAGAGTCAGCTTCCAGAAGTACATAAGCCCAACTTTATACTTTTTTTGCACAAGTACATGTGTTGAGTGGATAAAATGACCAGATAGTGCAAACGTATAATTCAAATCATAAAACTCACACTTAAAATATGAAGTTGACTACACTCCTGATCCAGCTGACAATATACAATGCATTTGTTGTCTATTGTCAGACCGCCATGGGAAGACTGATGACTTTCTCTGACATTCAATTGCCCGGTATTGATACCATTACTGCTGTAGAGGTAGTAACCTCTACTTCATCTATTGTGGTTGTGAGGCTGCAGGGTCAGAACTTTCTCAAACGCATTTCTGCAACAGAGGAAAAGAGAAATGCATACTGCAGACGCAGAGATTGCGCTTGGCAAGGAAAGAGGCAGGAGATTTATTATTACTGTACTCAGTCAGGCCTGTGTTTTCCAGCTTGCTTAACATTGCTTTGCACATAAGTGAAGTTCGGATTGAAGTGGAGCAGCCAGATTAATAGTTAGTATGTGCCTTTAAATGGCTATGCGTGGATTTATATCTTCCATGGCCCATTATTTGACTAGCAATCCTTTTAAATGTTTCCATTTAGTTTGAAAATGATTTCCTAACGGTCCTTAACCAAGTACAATAATCCAAAACAGATTTTCTTCCAAAATTAGAATTGAGCCGTTTGACTTGAAGGAAAAGCATCTTTTTGCATGATCACTGTAATTTTGTTGGATTGATGTTGGGTTTTGGACTCCAAACACTGAAACACTGCTAACCAGGCCCCAATGCATGTGCTCTGACCCCAAAAACCTTATTGACTTGAACATTTAACTTACCTAGAAGTCCCTAGTGTATGGTATCCAGTGTATGAAGAGCGAGTGAGTTAAGTATCACTGGTGAGCTGCAGCACCTATTGTGCCACCACTAAAGTGATAAGGCAAATCATGTCTTCAGGTTGCCTCTGCAGTAGAGTGAAGTTTTAAAAGTGCAATTTTGACCTAGTAAAACAATCAATTTGATAGGCATAACCCATCTTTTTTAATACTTAAGAGCCACCCAATAGAAGCCCAAAATGCCCATAGGGCTGTGTGGGTTCCCTGACACAAAATCGATGTAAAAAATATATATGTTAAAAATATGGAGTAAAAAATACAGACAGCAAAATTATTGACTCCTATACTTAAACAGGTAAGTACAAAAATATTGACAAAAAATATTGATGTACAAAAAAAAGATGTATAAAATATTGACTTTTATATAAATATGAAATAAAATAATATATATTAAATATTATTTTAACAAAATGAAATATACATTTTAATCAAATACACTTAGGGGCCGATTCCGATTCTGGCCGCAAAACGAACCGACCAACACTGACCCGGACCGAATACCGACCAACACGGACCAGCGCCGTACGACCCGTGCAGTACGATGCAATGTGAGTGAATTACAACCGACACGTACGGAATACAAGCCGTACGACCGAGCCGTAGTTAAAATAGTGATCCGGCCGGAAAACCGACGTGATTTTCACCGACCGACACGAACCCGGAATGAACATGACCGACAGAGACCAAGCTGCATGATCGTCACGCACAGACAACCGGGCACACAAGCAATAGAGACCTTCGCAACCGACGCATATCAAACACAGAAGATAGGCAGCGTGAACGAGGCGGAGAAGCCCACACGAGACAACAGCAGCGTCCGTTTCCGTCACATGAAAGTCTCCTTCATGCCTACAAAACCCAAAGGAAAAAAGACAAAAAAAGGACCAAACAAGCAACGACAAAGCCAATAAATAGCAAATAAAAAAAAATGGGACAAAGACACACCCACAACTCCAACTATATAAAGGACTACAATCACTACCATCATCCCTTGCAAACAGGAGACACAGCCAGCAGCAAACACCATTACACAGCAACCACAGACACACTCACAACTCACACATCACACAACCCACACACCATCAGCACCTCATCCAAAAGCACACACACATACAGCCAGCAAAACCAACACCAACCCCCCCTCACTTGCACCCTCACACACACATCTCTCACCACCACCACCCATCACCATTCCCCCAAAGAAGAATCCAAAGTTCACAGATAGTGAGTTAGAAGTGCTGGTAGACAAGACCATCAGAGTAGAGCCACATTTGTTTGGTACATTGGTCCAAAGGACCCCCATGTCACAGAAAACCAAGATGTGGGCGAGGATTGTGGACAAGGTGAATGCTCAAGCACCAGCAAGGCGCACAAAGGATGATATCCAGAACAGGTGGTATGACGTGCGCAGGAGGGTCAAGAAACTCATCGAAAAAGATCACGCCCTGAGTCAGTGCACCGGCGGTGGCCCTCCTGCCAAACCAGTCTACCTCAGGACCTGGGAGGAGAAGGTGCGGGACATCCTACCACCAGAAAGCGTCCATGGCCTAACAGACATACCAGAGCCTGGTGAGTACACAAAGAACATACCCAAGATTGTGTGGCAAGGGGACAGTGAAACCATGCACCGCAAGCAAATCTATAGCAACCAATCGATAATCATACCAAGATGTGTATGCCAGTCAGACAAGCACAATACCTGCCATCTCATAGTGACTTGGAACTGTGTCATGACATGCACCAACCTACAAACAAATAGAGCAAGCCAGTGGCACAAAGCTAAATAGACACTGCCAGACAGTTTGCCACCACAAACATACTACCTCACAGTGTAGCTGACTGACAGGAAGGAATAGTGGGGATGCAGGTGAAGTGAGTGTATCCAAAAGCATGATGGGGCCTGTAGTCACAGATAATGCTCCCCCTCCTGATTGGCCCAACAAGACCTCTCTGAAACATGCCCACATCACAGGGAGTGGAAAATGACTGACAAGATGGCTGACACTGCCTCCTGCTGTGGGGAGCACAAGGCCCTGCTAGGGGTTGTGTGCAAATCAGAAGCAGGACACCACTGACTGACATCCTGAAAGACAACTTGCAGGCCCTACAATGGAAGCACGTTTCATGATGGGAAGGAGGACTGACAGCCCTGACCATACTTACCAGCATGTGGAGACACCCCCCCCCCTCAACACAAACTCCACACATCTCACCGGGTAGAATGCATTGACACACACCTCATTGAAATATCAGCAAAAGATACCCCGTACTGGGTGCTGCTGTTTGAAGCACAGGGGCTCTCTTTGGACTTGTAGCCAAACAAACACCGGGATTTCACAGTCAGCCATCTTGGCATTGCTGTCACACCCCCTCACAGGGAAGCAGAGTCAAGAGAAAGGAAGTATGGGCATGCTGGGAAAGATGGTGTAGCCAAGAGTATGATGGGAGTCGCAGTCACAGACAATCTACATCCACCCACATGGCCCAGCAAGCTCACACTGAACCATACTCACCTCACAGGGAGTGGGAAGGGACTGACAAGATGTCTGACACTGGGCTCTGTTGTGGGGAGCACAAGGCCATGCTGGGTAATGGCCAACAACAAACACCAGGACTTCACAGTCAGCCACCTTGCCATTGCTGTCACACCCCCTCACAGGGAAGCAGAGTCAAGAGTGAGGAAGTATGGGCATGCTGGGAAGGGGGGTGTAGCCAAGAATATGATGGGAGTCGCAGTCACAGACAATCTACACCCACCCTCATGGCCCAGCAAGCTCACACTGAACCATACTCACCTCACAGGGAGTGGGAAGGGACTGACAAGATGTCTGACACTGGGCTCTGTTGTGGGGAGCACAAGGCCATGCTGGGAAATGGCCAACAACAATATCAAACTCTGTCCGTGACAAGCTGGGAAAAAGCAGTGTACAGGCAGGCATCTGTTTGAAAAGTAGAAAATGTCATGTTTGTGAACCATCGATGCATGTAGAAACATAACTCACATCGTGTGTCTCTTCCAAACACAGGTGGTGCTGGGCACCCAACACCAAATGATGAGGATTCCCAGTCCCAGACTCTGGTGGACACTGAGCTCTCTGGTCTGACTCTCTCTCTGTCCTCTTCGGATGACGACGACCAACCTGGCCTCTCCGGTGTGAGCCATCATGCAGCACCAGCAACATCAACATCTGCACCCCCTGTACCCATGCCTCCAGTATCTGGACACCGACAGGGCACCCCTGCCAACACAGACAGACCAAGGCCAATGAACAACCACAGCACAGGGACACAGGACCCCCGGAAGCTACAGCAAACACCACCAGCAACACCACCCAAGGGGTCCCAGTGTCACCTGTGCGTTCCGCTGCTGATCCTGTCCGTGTGGATAGGGGTGCTGGGAGGGGTGGGAGGCAGAGGGCGCGCCTTGCAGAAGGGTCTGGACTGCATGATGACCCCCACCTGGCACGCATCATAGATGCGTACCAGGATAGCACCGGAGGATTTGGCCAGGTAGTGGGGATCCTCAAGGACATGCAACACGAGCAGGTCGCCCACCATGCCCACATGGAGGCTAAGTGGGATGCCCTTACTGCGGTGCATCGGGACATACTCCAATGCCTCCGCCAGATCAACACCAACCTGTCCACACCTTCCTGTGTGGCTACAACATCTGTCGCAACACCATCTGCCAGCGCCACAGGGAGGGAGGAGGACTCTGGCAGAGAGTCCCCTGCACTGCAGAGGCCTGCACCTGAGGATCCCCCCCTGAAGAAGAGGGGTCGTCCGAAGAAGGACATGTGAGAGGCAGATGTCCCAGCACATGCCCCAGGGCCTCTAAACCTGTTCTGGACAAGGTTCTTTGTGCGCAACCCGTTCACCTTGTCCAATCGCACACAACTCGCCCACATGACATGGAGGGTTCATGTTGGGCCAATGTAGCAGATGACTGTGAACATTAGTCTGGACATTTCATCTACCAGCACTTCCAACTCTAAAGTGAACTTTGGATTCCAAAACCAATGTACCGCCCCCACCATCCTGTGAACTTCCCTCACACATGTTTGAGAATAAACTCACCAGTACACCATACTTGCCTCTGTTGTGATTCCAACTTGTCATGTTCAGGGAGATGTTGATATGCTAAACAAGTGCATGCCAAATACTGCAACAATATGACCAACGTAAGGTGGGTCATGGTGATGTGACACATGTGAGGGAGACACACCACTATGGCACCACAACACATACTCACCATGGCAATGTTACTCATCCCACACAATGATGTTGACCTGAACCACATTGGCATGCACAGACACAACACCAACTCCAGTCAGTGGTAACAAGTCCACAGGTGAGGTAAGCAGATGTCACTCAGATGTGGGAAGACAGACAATGCACAAAACAAAGCGTAGCACAGGTTCATTACACATCAGCAACACGTTTATTCCACAATAGTTGCACGGTAATTCTACGTAACAGTGGACACACGCTCACAAAGTGTTGGAGAATTGAAGTCCAGGGATGTGTGGTACATCAGTTGATGGGAATTGACAACTTCCACAATGGTGTTGGCTTCTGGGTGTTGGAGGTCAGTGTTGACCAAACAACAGGCAAAGTACCCTGGGAAGGACAGACACAAGACACAGTCAAAAGCACAGCAAGACAGGAGAGAAATGCTATACACATGCACAAAACATGTCGCAAGAAACCTACACAAAAACAAGTTAGCAGTACTACCCTATTGAGGAGTACACACCACCTGAATGGACTCATCACTGCACGCATCCAGTCAAGTGGCACACAGACACACTCATACAGCAACAGAGCTGCCACAACACATTCCAGGCTACCTCCATACATTCACATAACAACCCTTGAAACTCACATTCAGGTGAAGAAGTTGTTGATGAGCTGTGAGCAGACGTCACCCTCATCCTCATCATCACTGGCATCTTGGCCCAGATCCTCCACAGGTGCCGGATGTTGGTCATCGTCATCCTGGATGAGAGGCACCTCCTTCCGCACTGCCATGTTGTGTAGCATGCAGCATACAATGATTATTTTGCACACCTCTGCAGGCTCATATGGGATGGCCCCTCCGGTCTTGTCCAGGCAGCGAAAGCATCTTTTCAGGAGGCCGAATGTCCGCTCAATCACCCTCCTGCTCCGACCATGTGCCTCATTGTAGCGCAGCTCGGCTGGTGTCGCAGGGTTCCTGAGGGGTGTCAGCAACCATGGCATGTTGGGGTATCCGGAGTCACCTCCACACACAAAAATGAACAAGTAGCTGAGTGTTGTAGGAGTGCGGAATACAACATTGACAAACACACACAATGAGAAACAGTCAGTACACACCGACAAGCCAGGCATGCTGAGCTGGCACCTGTGACATCAGCGTTGCAATGCGACTACTCCTCATAATGTAGGCATCGTGCCCAGAACCAGGGAACCGTGCACACACATGTGTGATAGACATGTCAGCAAGACATACCACCAGAGCATTGATGGAGTGGTAGTGCTTCCTGTTCCGGTATGCCTGCGCATGTGCCTGTGGTGGTATCAGGGCCACATGTGTCCCATCAATAGATCCGATGACGTTCGGTATCCTCCCCAGTGTATAAAAGGCATCCTTTATTTCAGGGAGTTCAGCTGGGCTAGGGAACTTGATGTACAGGTCTAGGAAATGCAACATCCCCTCCAAGACATTGCGTAGCACCCGACTAAACATCGTTTGCGACATACCACCAGCAGTAGCCACAGTGTACTTGAAGGTACCAGTAGCAAAGAAGTGCAGGGCTGCTATCACCTTCACCTTTAGGGTCAGTGCTGTAGGGTATGTCCGGCCAGGTAGCAGATGTGGCGCCAACTGCTCCGCCAACTCCTCAATCAGTGGCCTGGTGAAGCGGTACCGTCTGATGCAGTCGCGTTCCTGCATGGTTGCAAGGTCTGGGAACGGTCGATGGACAGCTGGTGCCCTGCAGTACAGAGATGCACAAAGGAAGATTGTCAGTTCATCCACCCATGTGTCCATGACCAGGCTCAATATCACATGATAGATCATGACATTGCACAATGTACTGAGGTGTGTGCTGTTGTGCATGGGCACATATGTCACCTACATGACCACCACCTCACATCTCAATTCCACATGTCCACATGAGTCCCATGTAGTGCAATGGCCAATCATCTGGCTGTGTCACCCAACCTATGTACTGCTGCAACGTTCCAAACACACACCACAGTGACAAGTGAGGCCTGATGTCTCCCAGGCATCACAGATCTTTGCCATGCAGAAACCCAGGTTCCCTGTATTGCCACATCGACACTGGCATGGACATAGCGTATCACGTACACACCACAAGGCAAGCATAAGTCCCACAGGTAGTGGCCACTGTTGTTCCTGCCGGCCCTACGTCTCTTAGACACACACACACCATCAAGGTTGATGCATATACCGCATGGTGGAGACTGTCACCCATTGGGCACATTTGATCAGACACATCTGAGACACAACATGCACACAGACTATGGGTGCACATCAGTATTGTGCTGTACTGTGACGTACATGCCATCACCCCCAGGACTCACGGTGTATGTGACATGTCCTAAATATATCCACCCTGAAACTGTGTCCATGACTCATGCCTATTACTGTACAATTGCACATCACAGTGTTAATGTGCAGAACACACAAAGGATTCTTATTTCTGCCCCCATGTACACGTGCACAGCCTGCGAGTGGCTGCACAAAAGTGCCACCCAACAAACCATATGTGCCCCCCAAACACCCAGGGAATGCAGCCTTACATGCCATGGGACACTGTGTGGCCAATGCTGTAGTGTGGTAGGTGTGCACAGGTGTCCCTGTCCAGTAAATGTGTGTTACATCCGTAGAATAGTCACACCAATGAAGTCCGACGCGGGTGACAATGCGTACGCATTGCACGGTTCATGACCAAGCCGTGCGTACGCTTTGTCATTGAATGCAATGAGGTCCGACGCGGGTGACAATGCGTACGCATTGCACGGTTCATGACCGAGCCGTGCGTACGCTTTGTCATTTAATGCAATGAGGTCCGACGCGGGTGACTATCATGTATACGCGTCGGGAAGGCATGGTCCGAGACAGGCGTACGCCTTGGCCATTGAATCGTATGGAGACGGGTGCATGTGTATTTTCAAAATGCACGTTGTGCAGTCAGTTGAGCAAGCCGGGCGCACCCATTGGCTCCGGACTGTCATGGAGACGGATGCGGATTCAAAACTTGTACGTGTTGCGCACTGGAAATTCAGTTGGATGCTTACAACAATGTTGCAATTTCAAGTGTTTCATGAAGATGAAGATTTGAACAATGCAGAAGGCGTGTATGAGTCGTACATTTAAATGGATTGGCCAGATTCATAGAATGCAACCATTTTGGATCTATCACTTGGGACACATGGCACAGATTCTGCCTCTGCAGCACAGATATAAGGCTGGCTGCCCCCCAGGGAGCTCACTTGCCTGCACTACATAGTACTGGACCACATCCCTGCTACCACTGCTGCTGTCTCTGCATCCTCTCAATGTATAATCAGGGGACACCCAATATTCCAAACGCATCTGGGTGGGACAATTATAACAAAAACACAGTGATGCGATGGAACCAATCAAATATTTTTTCTCTTAAACTGCGAAAGGCTACCATAAATTATTCCTTCACGATGAATTATTTACTTTTTGAAATATATTGATAATATCATTGTCTGGACACAGCTTCATTTAACATATCCTTTTTATCAATATACAAATGAAATATCAAATATTCAATTACACATATAGATGAATAAGCATAAATCAATCAATCCAAAGAAGGAAACACAAACAACAAGGAACATTTAATCCATTTCTTATTCCCCTATAGCAAATTATGGATGTTCGCACTTTTTTTATGAGCATTCCATTGTTTCAAGTCACCCCACTAAACCGTACTAAGAGGTAATGGCACTTATACCCCTTTATACAATTTATTAGTACTTCGTATGTCAATTCAACCAATGATTTCAATTCATCAGGGGCTCTTTATGTTCAAAGAAGTCGCTGGGGGTTGCGTAACTAGTACCTAGTTAGCATGGAGGAGTCTCGTTCGTTATTGGCATCCTCTGGCTCCTGCTATGGCATGTACTATGGAGAGGGCCCCAGCCTTCACTGAGGAGGAGAACCAGGCCCTGCTGGACGGGCTCCTTCCACAGTACAGCAAGCTCTATGGGAAACCAGGGGAGCAGGTGAATGTGCAGTCCACTGCCTTCCTAATTGTGCATGTTGTCTGACTAGCAGTACTAGCAGTGTGTACACCAGTGGCAAGCATTCTCACTGACTACTTTCATCCCCGAAAGTGTATAGGTACATGTAATGAACAGGTGTCCTGCTGCTAAAGTGCATAAGTGAAAGCTTAAACTATCCAGGCATTGTAAACATGTCAGACATGCAGGTGATTTGTCCTTCACCATGGTTGCACTACCTGTGTAACTCATTTCCCTTTGTGATGATGACATGTATATCCAAATGTGTGCAGCACAAATATGGGGCATGTGTGTTAATGTACTTTTCACTTTGTCATCCTCACAGGTTGATGCCCACCAGAAGCAGGAGATATGGCTGATCATCGCCCGGGCTGTTCGTTCGGTGGGGGTCTACAAGCGCCGGATCCGTAACTGCCAGAAGAGGTGGCAGGACCTTTGGGGCTGGACCGGGAGGATAGCTAGAGTCCAGCTGAAGCTGTCACCTCCGCACAGGTTGGGTGGACACCGGACCCTGACCCCCCACATGCTCCGGATACTGGCAGTGGTCTTCCCTGACCTGGATAGGCAGCTGAAGGACAGACAGCAGTAGGAGGGGGGTAAGTCCATGCCTAATCTGTGTACTATGTCTGACATGCTAATTGCAGTCTTTTGGCCTGGTCACACTTCCACATTACATAGGTCTTGTAGTCCCTCAATTGTGTGATGCACCCTCCTCATCTGTTCCACAGGTGTGGCCCCTACAGTCTGTTGCTTGTGCCACTAGGGCACTGTGTCTTTGCAGTCAGCTATGCTTCAGCTACCGGACAGCATCTGTTCCCGTGACTCTGTTGTGTGTTCCATGGGTGGATCAATTGTTTACACAATGCCTGAGATCTGACATGTGATCTGTGTGTGCCCTTGAGATGTGTTCCAATTGCTGGTCTGACTCGCCACATGTGGCTGGGGTATTCCAAACAAACCCATGCAGCAGAGGACTCCAATTTTGGGGCCTCAGGAGTATGTATGTCAAGTATGTCACACTTTCTTAGCCACCTGACTACTCTCCAGGGCCAAACACTGTTTCATGTAGACCTGGCCAGTCATGCCTCCTCAAGGGCATTTAGAAACACTCTGTAATCCCACTCCTGTGATACAAATTACAGGTTGTGCTTAGTGACATGTGCACTTAGGTGTCTGCCTCTGTGTCATTAGGGTGTGGCTTGTTGTTACGTACAACTGGGGTGTCCATGATTCAGAGGGTCAGCATGACATCTGAGATGTGACTGTGAAAGACAAGACCTGTGTGACATATAGGTGTGTGATCATCTGATAGCGCACGATGGTGTATGCAGCTGTGTCCTTCATGCAGCTGGGTTACATACATGGCAGACTGTGATGTGTTAATGTACAGGGAGTTGTGTTTGCAGAGACTCAGATGTCTGATTTGCATGATGTGGGGTCTTCTGGGTCCTGTATATGTTGTTTGCAGGGGATGGGCAAGTGCGCCGGTCATCTGCAGAGTTAGCTTTACCCCTGAGCTAGGATTGTGAGTCAGTGCATATTGTTGTTGTCTGGATGCCCTGCCCCTGTGACAGGAGACAGTGTTGACTGACTTTCAGGGCATCCCAGTGCCATGGCATTTAACTTGCTATGAGTGATCCTGCATTGTGTTCAAGTGTGCACCATGCACCCCATTGTGGTATTGCCCATCAGGACATGAGAACATCATAGTGTGTGTTGCTGGCATGCATCACAAGCATGTGAAATGAGTCTCTGCCCATCCATTCATCCGGACACCTGTACTGAGTCAGTAGCAAGAGATGTGCTGTGTGTATAGTGACATACTCCTACATGTTCACTTGCATGTCCAAATGAGGTGTGGGTGGTGCATGTTGGCATATTGGGATGTTAGCATCCAACATGCAACAAACATATGTGTGAAAGTCAAGGAGGGATATGTGTGCCATGGTTGATGTTGAGAAAGACAATTGGCTAATTCTATACAGTGTTGGCACTGTGAGCTGTGTTCAGCTGATAATGCCAGGGCTTGCCCTGTGATGTGATTTACTCACTGTGGTGTGTGCAGTCGGTGCAGGTGACTGATGTTGTTCTCTTACTTCCTATTCCTATCCAGATACATCCACGGCCACAGGAGGGGACAGCTCCACGGACCAGGAGGAGCCACAGAGCCTGACAGAGGAGTCAGGGGGACCCAGTGGCACAGAGGGCGAGTGGAGCCTCACAGAGGAATCGTCAGCACCATCACCCCCAGCTGAGGGCCACAGCAGCTCTGAGAATGACTTTCTTGTGGAGGCGGGTGTCAGCAGCCACCAAACCCCAGCTAGTGAGGCTGTCCCCGCCACCCCCACCACCACCACCACCACCCTCCCATTGGCTCCTATCCCAGAGGTCCCAGTAGGCTCCCTTGTTTGTGAGCATGTCTCCTTTGTGCCAGGCACTGCACCCCCTGCCCCTGTGTCCCCTGCTGCCCTGAGTGAGGAGTCTGTGGACTTACTTAGACAGATCCATGTAGGGCAGACGTCGATGCTGAAGGTCCTCCATGCACACACAAGTCTGTTGACACAACTGGTATCGTTCATGGAGGGCATTTCCTCGGACATGTCTGCCCTACAAAGGACCAATCAGTCCATGGCCTCCTCCCTGATGGCAGCAGTGTCCCTCCTCCAACAGTCCCGCACCCATCCTACCCCTGCACTACCCACGATTCCTAGCAGTGTACCTATCCCAAGCACACAAACACCCAAACCAAGGTCTAGACGTGCACACAAGCAAGCGCAGGGAACTGATAGCACACTCACAGGGGCTGGTTTGCAGACACACACACAGTCATCCACAACCACTCCGCAGTCCTCCGAGACCTCTCCCTCCCAGCCGCCTTCCCTTGCATCACCTGCAACCCCATCTCCCCAGAAGCTCTTCCTCTGTGACCATGGCCTCTTCCCTACCAACCCAGCAGATCCTGATTACAAGGGGAAGAGGAAGTCTCCACACACAGAGGCGAGTGCCCCTCACACCCAGACACCCTCCCCCAGGCACAGTCAGACTGAGACCCCCACCCGCAAGCCCCCCCAGAGCCGGAAGAGCAAGACCCCCCGCCACCACGCAGCTCCAAGGCAAAGTCTCCATCCTCCATCCCCCAGGCCACCACTCCAGAGGTTCCCCCGCCACTCCCTGCCCTTGGTTCCCCCACCCACAGATACACCATCCCCAAAATACTAAGGCCATCCCCCCTACCACTTGCTCCTCCACACCTGGTCAGACGGTTAGTGCCACTGATGTGGGGACCGTGTTCCCCCCGTCCTGCCGACCTCACCTGCCGCCCATTCCGCTCCCATGGATGGAGGCACTGCAGTGGAGTCCACGACCACCCCGTCTGGCTTGGGCACTGCAGTGGGGACCCAATCCACTCCATCTGACCTGCCCACTTGAGTTGTGCCGGCACCCACCCCATCTGACTTGTGCCCCACAGTTGTGACAGCACCCACAACTTCAGTCAGCTCCACTGCAGTTGCAAGTGTCACGCCGGAATCCAACACCCCTTCACTGCCTCCTTCTGCTGCGCCCTGATCCTGTCCCTGCGGTGCCTGGCCTGACCCCCATGTAGCCCCTCCGAGGGGATGACCCCGGTCCTTAGCAGTGCAGGCAAGCAAGGTGTGACAGTTGTCACTCTAGTTCACTCCTTGGCATTTGGACATGGACTGGCCATTGGCCTTTTGTTTGAACGGACGTTTAACTTCTAATATGCTAAATAAAGCTTTTTTCTTTATCCCTGTGAACTTGATTTAGCTGTACATTATGTTTATGATGTTTAACATGCCCCTGCACCTGTAATGCTTGGTTTCCAATGTTGAATACTGATGTGTTGCTGTGAGGCACTCCATGTGGTCCATGAGACATGTATCCTATTCTGGTGGGTATCCATGTCATCCTTTGCAGGGTGTGTCAGGTGTCTCGGAGAGCTGTCAGACCCGGTATCGGAATCGACTCCAAAATGAAAAAAGATAAACACACAGAATAATGTATTTACTTTAAAACAGTTAATGAACTATTATTTTAAATGTATTTGAAATTTTTTAAATAATATAAAAAATAAAAATATCTATTAATGATTTAAAATATAAAAAACAAAAATCTATAAGAAATTAAAACATTAAACTATAAAAAAATATTTAAGCTTAAATGTCAAAATACAATCAATGCAACAGTAGGGAAAATGTTGGATAGCAAAGGGGTATAAATAACTATTCCCACTCCAGTAAGTGCAATAGTAGGGAAAGTGTTGGATAGCGGAGGGGTAAAAATTACTATTCCCACTCCAAAGAGTACAACAGTAGAGAAAGTGTTGGATAGTGGAGGGGTGAAAATTACTTTTCCCACTCCACTGAATGAAACAGTAGGATAACTTCTAGATAGCAGAGTGGTAAAAATCTTTATTCCCACTCTGGTGAGTGCAACAGTAGGGAAAGTGTTGGATAGCGGAGGGGTAAAAATGACTATTCCCCTTCCAAAGAGTGCAACAGTAGAGAAAGTGTTGGATAGCGGAGGGGTAAAATTACTATTGCCACTCCAAAGAGTGCAACAGTAGAGAAAGTGTTGGCTAGTGGAGGGGTAAAAATTACTATTCCCAGGTTTCAAAGTCTTTATTTCGATTATTAGCAATCATAAAAGACATATTAAAAAAAAAAATATATATATATAACTGGTTCATTTAAAATATCCAAAGGGAATCAATAAACATAATTATTATTTAGACACTCACAAAAATACAGAAAAGCAAAAAAAAAATATTAAAAAAATTAGGATTACAATTCTAGATTGCGAACAATGAATGCAGTTAATAAGACATAGTCGTAGGGTCGTAGGGTGGTTTAGCAGGTGTATACTTAAACTAAACAGATTATGGCAAATAGCAGAACAACTTTTGCACTTAGCGCTAAGACGAGCGCTTTTTTAACCTAAGGAGCCAAGCCCAGCCCAAGTACTTTGCCAAGGCTACCACAAAAACCTCTGAGGTGTTAGTCCTGAGCACCTGTATAGCTTCCATTACTGTTTTATATGGTAAATTTTGGAACAGAGGTTTTAACCATTTTTTCCGAGGTGCTCCATACCTAGGACAGGCAAAAAGGAAGTGACCTTCTGACTCAATATGACCTAAGCAGCACATACAATAAGGTGATATCCCTGTGGACCATTTGTTCAGAAAGATGTTTAATGGCAAAGCGCCCACTCTAAACTGATGGTACAGTTTCTTATCTAGCGGTCGGGAAATAACATCCCAGTATGGCTCTCTCAATAGGTCAATTTTGAATGTTAGAAACCTGCCGGTGAGGTCATTTTTATTGGACAGCATCACTCTTTTTAGGCGGGTAGTGGCCCAATATAGAGATTTGAATTCATCTTTAGGTGGGAAGGGATTAGATTGTGGGGATGACCAAAGATGTTCCAAGCCCATGTCTATCAGAATTGTTTTTACAGCAATGAGCCATGGTATTTTCCCTGAACCCCTGATGGACCTAACTTCTGACAATTCCTTTGCAAAAAGGAATAAGTCTGGGGATGTCCATATTCGTCTCCACATTGCCACTAACCTAAATCTTGCCATTTCATTTATGGGGGCGGTGCCGAGATCTAAGCAGAGAGGAAGCGAGGGTGTAGACTGTGGAAGGCCCACTAGATTTCGGAGGAATCTACATTGAGTTTTATACAGATTAGACAAGTCCATATGACCCCATAGATCTGCGCCATATAAGATGGCTGTAGACATTTTAACATCATAGATCTTAAGGGCCGGCAGGACCCGTCTAGTGATTGATTCCTTCTGCTCTTTAACGAGACAGCCAGTAAGCCTGGCAAGTTTGAGTTGTTGCATATTGATCTGATCCTTCCATCTCAGACGACTATCAAGGGTGACCCCTAGATAGGTCATGGTATCAACCTGTTCAAGGTTTACTCCATTCATCTTCACTGAACTTCGGACTGGGTGGTTTTTTGTAAAGACCATAAATTTTGTTTTCCCCACGTTGACTACCAGGTTGTTGATGGCACAAAACTCCTCAAAGCGGTCCAAAGCCCGCTGTAGTCCGCTGCGTGTTTTAGAGAGGATTAGAGTGTCATCTGCAAAGATGAGTAGCGGGAACCTCATCCCTGCCAACATTGGGGCATCAGTGGGAGTATCCAAGAAAAATTTAACAACTTGGTTGATAAAAAGAAGAAACAGGGTAGGGGCCAGGACACACCCTTGGCGGACGCCTCGGGTTACGGGGAAAGTTTCTGTGACTTGTCACTGACCCCCCCACCTCACCCTCGCAAAGTTGTCCTCGTGGAGTCTTATGATAAGGTCCAATAATTCGGGTGGGCATCCCAAGGTTACCAGCACACCCCACAACCTGTCCCTGGGCACCAGATCGAAGGCGGACTTCAGATCAATGAATGCAGCATAGATGTTACCACCACCTAACCAAACCTCCTTCCAATAGATCAGGCAGAATCTAAAAACCTGATCTATGGTGCTCATTCCCGATCTGAAGCCCACCTGCATGGGGGACAGGATGTTCTCCATTTCTATCCAACCCAGGACCCTTCCCAAAACCATACGCGCCACTATCTTTTGGATCGAGTCGATTAAACTGATAGGGCGGTAGTTTGCTGGAATAGATTTATCACCCTTTTTATAGACTGGAACTATTTCTGCCCCTTTCCAGGATTTCGGGACTATAGCTCCAAGTGCCAGAGTATTAGCTATTCTAGTGATATACGGAAGCCACAAAGTGGGATTAGATTTAAAAAGATCCGCCGGGATTAGGTCCATACCTGGGGCTTTGCCTCGGAGAGTAAGTGCCAATGCCAACTCAACCTCAGCAACCGTAAAAATGAGTTTCCCGCTTTCTGGGGTCTGCGTGAATGGATTGCCTGAGGGATTTGAAGTATCATCGTCCCCAGCTCTAAATTGGGCCGAGTAAAATGATACCCAATCCTCGAGTGGCACATTATTTCCGGGTGTGGAAGAGTCAATGTTTTTGCCCCATTTAACCAACTCCCAAAACCTTTTCTGGTTATTAGAGGATGATGCCTCTAAAAGATCTGACCAGAACTCATCCTCCCACTCCCTTTTGGCTTTGCTAAGGGTTTTTTTGTAATGGAGTCTAGCAGTTCTCACTTTGACCATGTCCCGAAATTTAATGGCAGAGATGAGAGCTGTATGTGCCTCTCTACAGTCCTTGTTATACCATTTTTGGGGCAAGGGATTAGTTTTAGTAACAACTTTCCTATATGGTTTGGATAGCATTGATTTTAAGCTGTCAAAGCACTTAATATGAACACCCATCACACTATTTGCAGCTCCAATCTCCACCCCCGACATATCTATTTGCAACATTTCATTGAGTGCATTTCCTACTACAGCATTAATATTATTTAATAAGCATTCATCTTCTATAACCTGTGACCACTTCAATCTCCTCCTATCATTAGTAAGTAGGACATCCCCTGTATAAGTTGCAGATGGTTCCTCCCTTCTACTTAAATCCGGTGTCTTCATCGATAGGGACAGTGGGTTATGATCGCTTTCCGGGTGCTCTAAAACTACCATATCAATTAAGAGAGCCCAATGCTCCATGTCCAGTAAAATATAATCAATGCAGCTTTGCCTATGGCCATTATCAAAAGTGCTTTTTCCCTTCGCATCAGAGGCAGAGCGGCCATTACATGCCCTAAACCCATTTTGTAAGCAAAAGGCCGTCCAAGACACTGCAGCCTCTGTAGCTTTAGCCATCTTCTCCACTTGTAAGTCTGGAATACCCCAAGCAGAATCATCTGCCATAGTCCATGTGTCTCCCATATCTAGCACAGGTTCTATAGTACAATTTAGGTCCCCAGCAATGATGGTAGTAATACCTCCGACCATTTTCGTTATCATGTGATCAACAAGGTTCAACAGGGGTGGGCATCGACCGCCAGAAAGGCCTCTAACATAGATGTTAATGATATTCATAGCTTGCTTGTTCCCTTTGTTCAAAACAATGGATAACAGATCCTGATTCTCCACTGGGAACTCTGTTGGATAAAAGCCCAGGGAATGTTTCACCCAGATTAACAGGCCACCTGCGGCCCGCCCTTTACCTCCTTTAATTGCGGGTTTGAAAAAGTTAGAATAGCCCAGCTTATGGACAGGTTCCGTTGCCCATGTTTCCTGCAGCAGGATAATATCGTAGTTGTCCATAAAACTTGACCAATCCGCAGACACAAGGCGTGCCTTAATACCCGCTATATTCCAGGACAAAATTTTTAGATGGTCATTCAAATTGCCTGGCAACAAATAGTGTAAGTGCTGTACAGATCCATGAGCAGCCCCTGTACTATCATTATCCACTAGATGCTCAACACAGTCTACCGGGGCAATGATTTTCTCCTCGATCTGGGACCCCTGGATAACTACGTGTGGTCTAGGGCTGTTTGGCAGATATGTTCGGCCTCCCTCCCCGTCAACTAGATTGGTCGGTAGAATTAGGCATACCACATTATAATCACTGGGGACTTGGGCTATCACACTACCAGTCGGAGACTCGCTAAAGGGTTTGTTAAGTCAATCTATAGCTTCCAAGTCAGAAAGGGGGCCAAAATGATTAAAGAGAAAGGGGCGCTGGCAGTCAATCGGGGTCAATGCCATGGGATGTCTTGCAGCAGGACCTTTACGGAACAGAGGATAAGATTGGAAGGGTATATGCCTGCGCGGGTAGAAGTAGGATAAATCTAATGTTTGTACATCCCCCTGCCTTGCAAATCTGGGTACTCGTTTAATAGCATCTACTACCCATGAGTCTTTGAACGATATAAGGATACAGTCTCCTTCTAGATCTTTAGCCTCAGGCCCCACCCAATCAACTCTCCTCACATACAATATCTCTGTAGGAGTGGAGGGGGGTAGCGGACGATTTTTGTTCAGCCAAAAGGTGACTTTATTACGAAGGTCACCATATGATTCCCTAAATCCTGGTTTTAATGGTGCTACGCCTGTCAAGACGATGGTGTGTAGAGCCGCTTCAGGTGGAAGATCAACACTGGGGATGTTCGGCCTTTTACGCCCCCCCTCCCTGCGACTGGTAGAAGCAATATTTTGAGTTCTTGAAGAGATTGGTGAAGGACAATTTATATTAGATTGTATTTGAGGACCCATGTGTTGACGCCCAACCATATTTTGTTTAGCCTCTATTTTCGTTTGGGGCTTTAATGTCTGAGTCTGAGAACTAACACCTGGTTTAAAAGAGATGGTAGAAGAGGTATTGGTTTTTTGACCCCCTTTAGCTATGGTGTTATTTATTCCTGTCATTTTATTGAGGGAATTTTTGCCGTTTTCCATATTTTTACTAGTAATCTTATTAGGTGCCTTACTTGGTGCTGGTACATTAACAGTGCCCTTATTATTTAAGCCACACAATGCTTGCAGCATCGCGTGGTTTGATTGGATCAGACCCTCCATACTATCGATCTTTGAGGTCATGAGCCTAGTCTGCTCCAAGACTGGTAAAAGTAGTGTTTTAAACATGGCCTCCATTTTTGCCAGCAGAGCCTCATCACTATTGAGGCACATGGGACATGTGGTGGAGGAACCCAAAGCCAAAAGTGAGGGGCATAGCATATTATTATTGTTAGGCACCGAAGGTTTTAGCAAGCTTAATTGGGGCTCGGGCCCCTGGCGCCATTCCCCTTGAACTGTATTTGCTTTATTGGATGTCATATTTCTTTCCCCTGACATTCTAGAATCCCGTTTTCTCTTTTTAGTATTGGGGGCAGAGTTGGATATAGGTGAATTAGCCTTTACAACAGGATTAGAGATATTGGATTGATTAAGAAGAGGAGTTCCGGATAATTGACTAAAATCCTGCTCCTCATTAATCACAGAGACATTATCCTCCATCCCAATCTCCTGCGTATCTTTAGAGTCGTTAATACTAAGCCTTTTTTCCATTATTTTGTCTCTTGTGGACAGGCTATCCCCAATATTTTCTATATGAACTATTGCGTCCGTGGAGATTGTATGGACACAATTAAAGGCAGCATGGGGTACAGATGGTACAGGGGAGACAGATGTAGCTAAAGCCCCCAGCGAGGATCGTTTTCCACTAATCAGATCTATTGAGAGCCTTTTCTCAACCATGGCAATTTCCTTTTCTAAGATGCCAGTTGCCCGGGTGATAAAAGCGTCCAAGGGGCCAGAAACGACGCCATTAGATGTATTAATTTGTACAGTACGTACCTTCCCTGATCTTAATGGCATTTTTGGGTGGACTTCAGAACGTCCAGAGGGAGTGGGCCTGGGCCGGACTCTGCCGTACTCGAACGGCCTCAAACGGCCCGCTCTTTGCCCGGTCTTCGCCCCGGCCGTTGCCCCGCGCGCGTCCCGCGTGCGCGCTGTCCACAAAAGCTATGAAGGAAAAAACAAGAGGAGGGGGCGGGAAGAGGACCAGCTGCGGCCGATCCACGCCGCTAGGAATGCTGGTCCTCGCAGTCCCGCCTCTACCCCTGTTAACCAAATGACAGCTTGCAAGGGGCGCGTTGGTGCTCAAAGCACATGAAGGGAGGCAGAAAGGATGTTCCCCAGAGAGAGTCTAAGCCTACGAGCGGCTCCCGCGAAGCGGGGGCCGCGAGGCGTGGCAAAGTGGCCAGAGAGCAACAACACAGGAACAGCGCTTCTTTGCAGGAAGGGTCCCAAGGCTCACTCACTCCACACAGTTTTTGAAGAGGAGGAGGAGGGGGCGGGAAGAGGACCAGCTGCGGCCGATCCACGCCGCTAGGAATGCTGGTCCTCGCAGTCCCGCCTCTACCCCTGTTGACCAAATGACAGCTTGCAAGGGGCGCGTTGGTGCTCAAAGCACATGAAGGGAGGCAGAAAGGATGTTCCCCAGAGAGAGTCTAAGCCTACGAGCGGCACCCGCGAAGCGGGGGCCGCGAGGCGTGGCAAAGTGGCCAGAGAGCAACAACACAGGAACAGCGCTTCTTTGCAGGAAGGGTCCCACTCCAAAGAGTGCAACAGTAGAGAAAGTGTTGGATAGCAGAGGGGTAAAAATTACTATTCTCACTCCAGTGAGTGCCACAGTAGTGTAAGTGTTAGATAGCGGAGGGGCAAAAATTACTATTCCCACTCCAAAGAATGCAACAGTAAGGAAACTGTTGGATAGTAGAGGGGTAAAAATGACAATTTCCACTTCAAAGAGTACAACAGTAGGATAAGTGAAGGATAGCGGAGAAGTAAAAAATGTTATTCCCACTCCGGTGAGTGCAACAGTAGGGAAAGTGTTGGATAGTGGAGGGGTAAAAATTACTATTTCCAACCACCCACTGAGTGCAACAGTAGGGAAAGTGTTCAATAGCGGAGGGGTAAGAATTACTATTCCAACTCCAGTGAGTGCAACATTAGGGAAAGTGTTGGATAGCGGAGAGACAAAAATTACTATTCACACTCAAACAGTAAAAAAAAATAATATATATAATATATATATATATATATATATTTATATATTAGAAATAAAAATAGATCCTAAAAATAAATAAATAATGTTTACAAAATGAAAAATCAAATATAATACATATATATAAAAATATAATATAATATTAATTACATATAACAAAAACCTACAAATATTATATAAAATAATAAATAAAATAAAAAAATTAAACTAGAAAATATTTACAAACAAAAAAAATTAATCAATATATAAATGTATTTATTTTATTTCCTACCCTAAGACACGACACCAAAAACAAAACACTTCAACATTTTAAATTACATTTACTTCAATAATTAACATAATTAATAATCAATTGAAAAATATTAATAATCAAAAAACTAATAAACATGAATTGACTGCACACACTTTAACACTATAATATCCACAACACACACATAAATTACACTATGAAATAATAAGACACAATTAAAACTTATGTTTAAATTAAAAACTATCACTATTAACAACTGATAATAAAGTAATTAAAATATATTTAATACCCACCCTTTACCCCTTTGAAAGTAAAAACAACCCACAAAAAAACTAACAATTACCCGAAATAAATATAGTATATATATAAACAAGTATATATTCGTTAGTTAAACACAAATTACTTCCCACCCTTTACTCCAATAAACAATGCAATACACACCTATAATTAATTACAGAATTTCCAAAATTAGTTGCCAATTAAGAAATAAAAAATAATTAACAACCAATTAATTATTCATAAATTAAAAAATAATTACTTTACACCCTTTACACCTATAAACACCACAGCACACACCTAAAATTAATTACACAATTACCATAAGTAATTACCAAATAATTAATTAAAATTAATTACCAGCCAATGGTTTTTTTTTTTGCCTTTTTATTTATTTTAATTTTATTTTTGCAATTTAATATAGCGCGGACATGGCCCGAAGGCATCAGAGCGCTATATTTTTTAATTTCAGTAGATTTTTATTGAGAATTTAGTTTTTTCTCCCCAAAACCCATGACATATAACATATAACATAACACATACAATTAACAATTAACATGCACTCTGCATCGCTTGTTGTTACAGGGTCACCCATTTTGGCTATGTAGGTTAAGTTACAATTAGCCTATTTTGGCTATCTTCCACCCACTGCACTCTTATGGTTCATAGAAAGCACAGAGAGGGACAGGGACAGGGGGCCAGAGCAAGAGAGAGAGAGGATTGCATAGAGTGAGAGTTAACGTATTCGCTATTGTCTAATGTGGGTTGCTATCCGGATAGTTCTACTGGTCCTATTCAGGGCGGATCATACGGGTCTAGGTATTTGTCCAGGGATGCCCACATTTTCCTGTTGTGCTGTCTCCATGGTGAATCTCGTAGGGCCACTGTATCCGCTCCCCTAAGGTATGTCACCCAGTTGAACCATCCTTTAAACTTTGCCTTGGAGGTGTCTTTCCAGTTATTGAGTACCATTTTTATTCCTGCTGTTAGAAGGAGGTCGAGTAGGTCTCTGTCTTGTTGGGTGTCTGCATCTGTCCTAATGAAAGCAGTTACTAGGGTGGCAAACTCAGTTTTAAGGGTACAACCTAGCCTATTGTTTAAAAAGGCAAAGATCTTCTCCCAGAATGCCTTGACTTTTGGGCAGTAGTACATGAGATGGGCCAGGTCCCCTTTTCCATTGTTACAGTTCCAGAACTGGTCGTTGAGGTTCAGTCCCAAGGACGCCAAACGCGCTGGGGTCCAGTAGATTTTGTGTAGTGTCCAGAACTTTGTCTGTGCTAGTACCGGGGATATTTTGCTTTGTGTGGGGGAGGACCATAGCGTCTGGATCTCATTTTCGCTAAGTGAGTTCCCAAGCTGGGACTCCCAGTATTTGCGTGTCTTTTCATTGATTTTGGTTGGGATGGACCTTAGGAGTCTGTAGAGATGTGAAACCTGGTGGCCTAATTTATTAAGGTTAGACATATACTGGAAGATTGATGGCTTGGTAGTGGAAAGTTTCGCTTTGGTCCGTGCTGTTTTGATTTTTAGAAAAGTATATAGTTCTATGTCTGGTAGATTATGTTTGTTTTTTAGCATATTGAAAGTGATGGGATTCCCTCCCTCTTCAAGTTGTATAGGGTGGGAGATCCCTGTTTTCCCCCACGAGTTGATCGAGAGCGGCTTGCCCCTGTATTTTATTCTAGCGTTTGCCCACAGAGATTCCCATTTCGAGTTTTTTATGCTGTGTTCCATCTTCTGGTCCACCTTCAGTAGAGCGTTTCTGGTATTTTTGAGTATTGGGTTTGTTGTTAGTGAATGTTTGTTGGTTGTTAATAGGGCTAAGGGTGCAAGGTTATTTAGTATGGCTCTCTCCAATCTCAAAAAGGTATGACGCGCTGTGTGCGAATCATCTAGAGTAGCACAGCATTATGCACATTTATGATCCAAGTTATCCACGTACTCAGAAGTATTCAAATTAATCCATTCTTTTTATTTTTCATTTATCAACGTTTGTCCGTCACATCAAAGCTACAAGATTTCACAATTTTATCCTTTTATTTGCTCAGAAATTGCCCATCCGGGCCTAATCACAGGCAGGTTAGTGAACTTGATTCCTCCATTAATATTTGCAATCACTCAATGCATTTCGGTCGTTGCGACCTTCCTCAGGGGTATCTACAATAGCAAAATACATATCTGTCAAACAAACATAAGTAATTCTTATCACAGCAACTTAAAATGAATCCTTCATTTTACTCTAACTCTTGCGTAAATAATACAGTGCAATGGAAATGTAATTAAAAATAATGAAAAATCCCTGCATCTCCTCGCTTATTCATTATCATTAACTCCCTGTAGCTACCACCAATCTACTTATACTCCTTCACCCCAAATCCAAACATAACAATTTTAACAATTTTAACATAACAATTTTAGCCCCCTAACCAGGATTCCACCAGTGCGAGTCCAAGTAAGCCCATAATATCCCTTGTGCGAGTCTTCCCTGATTTCCAGCTAAGCGAACCGACTATCCAAAGCGTGTTCAATTCCTTCTCACCTGCAATAAACACACCATGTTTTCAAAAAGCGTGCCTGTCTTCTCATATACTCGAACTTGATTCAATCTAAAATGTTCGACCCAACTCTTGAAACCACAGCACCTTCCTCTCCCGCTTTAAATAATCTATATCAACTGATTGAATACTCCGCCCTCCTGATTACTCCTGCAACTGAACTACAATACCCACAATCCATTTGACACGAGTTGCGTGTACTCGTAATCCCCGCGCACACCCAAATACACCAAATGACATCAGAACTCCCCCACTAATAAATCCGTGGTGTTCTCCCCCGTGATTCCACGAAAGTGCATCACGCTAATATTGTGATTTGAAATTCAACATTACCCATTATCACCCTTTACTTCCCCCATGAACAAGCATACATTGAATTGCCATCCAAATTTAAAAGATAACCCAACTCATAAGTAAAGTGTGTTTTAACAAAACAGTTATCAATCCTTGTTTCCTATCACAACATAAATAATAACAGTCTTTCTTTTAACGATCAAAAACAATTTTTTTGTTGCTGATGAAAATTAGTTGTTATATGAATACTCCATGTAATAGATGTTCTTTTAGCCGATGACTCTTACTAACGGCCTTTGAGGTGAAAATATATTACTTATTAAAGCTCCATATCCACTTTTTCCAATTGGGGTGCTTACAAGGTTGGAGCGGAAAGTTATGAAAGTCACAGGAAGAAGACTTGAAGCACACAGCGCGTCATACCTTTTTGAACACATGAATACTTGTGCTTTCGGAACGGGGCACAATAATTGAGTATGCATGCTAAATTTGAATAAAGTATGGAACAACAGCATCAATATAAAAACAGGGTGTGCTTCAAGTCTTCTTCCTGTGACTTTCATATATCTCCAATCTCAGCCATACTGGAGTGTACTCCTGGTCAGGCAGGATCCAGTAGCTCCCCTGTTTTGCCAAGAAGGTTGTTTGGAAGGTTTTAAAGTCCACTAGGTTTAACCCCCCTATAGTTTTCCCCAGTCTTAGTTTTTTAAGGCTTATCCTTGCTTTTTTGTCTCACCAGATGAAGTTATTCAGCAGCTTGTCTATTTTGCGATGGAAATCGTCTGTGAGTACTAGAGGGAGCATATTTGCCAGGTAGTTGACCATAGGGGTGACCATCATCTTTACTGTCTCTATCCTTCCCCACCAAGTAATGAATTTAGGTGACCAGCCCTCCAGCAGCACCTTTATCTTGTCCAACATTAGTTTTTCATTTTGTTCTAGTGTGCTTTTAAGATCAGTCCCAAAGTATATACCCAGGTATTTTATGAAATTGGTATGCCAGGCAAGGCCCGAGTCCCCCAGTAAGGTCTGCTGCTGAAGGTGTCCAAAAAACCTACAATTGAACACCGGAGGTCCGATTGAGAGCCAACTTAAGGTCAGTGCTGTAGACCACCCATGGCGAACATCGAGACATTGATAATAATAGCAGGGAAATTCTAGTGAGGAGGATACTCGCTCACCTACAACGAAAACGAAACCACCAATGGGGGCCGCCATCTTAGTTTTGAATATCGGGTAAACAACTCAGGGACTAACGATCTTGCTGTACGTTTAAAGAGAGTGGATAGGAAGTGCGGATCAGTGGTGGCACACCTGGGTAACTCCTGGAAGAGACGCGCCGACATCACAAGTACTGTAGCTACCGACAATCGCAAGCTCCATGATTTTCGCCGCGTACTCAAAGCGAAAGTAAAGATGAGTGCGAGCTGCCATTGAAGTCACCACAGGCAGTAAAAAGCGCAGCAATTAAAAAACTGTAACATACCATAAAAGAATAACCCGCAGCTCTGCATAGCGTTAAACTTTGGCGGTCCCACAAAGGAGTATTCTCTTTCTCTCCGTTAATAGAGACCAGGAATTACAAGACACAGCTTGACCGTGCACAGAGATATAACAAGCGAAATATACCAGTTGTAGGCAAGCATACTTAGGTGACAGCCAAATCGACAGAACCCCCTCCAGCACAGGGCACAGAGGTACAGGGTGCAGCAAACGGGCAGTACAGGACCTAACCTTTCAGGTGGCCGACCTACATGTTTGCAACATATCAGAGAAGGGGTCGATCAACACAGGAATCGCAGATACGTATAAGAATACGTAATACATAACTCAGTGGGGTCCATAACGGAGTGGTAAACTAAGCGGAAAAAAATAAAATAAAATTAACAGCCAATTATTAATTTGTAAATTGAAAATAAATTACTTCCCACCCTATACACCTACAAACACCGCAACACACACCTAAAATTAATTACACAATTACCATAATTAATTTGAACTTAAAGCAGAAATACTGTCTGAAGACAGTGGCAGAGTTGGACTTATCCACAGCAGCCTGGTCCCAAGAAGCATTACATAACCCTGCAATAAAGAGGGCGCTAAATAATCACACCACCCAGAAATCAAGGAGTGAAGATATGGAAAGACTGAAGGCAACCAGAGGTCTGGCCGGCTTCATTACAGCATATGAGTCGCATAAAATCCAGTCATATATGAACAATCCTCTGGGAAGAAAGTGTCTGAAAGAAATTCAATGGGCGTGCCCAGTCTCCCTGCCAGTAAAAGAACTGAACCCTGGCTGGAAATCGTTGAACCATATAGTCAGTTGTAGGCTGTGCAATTACAGGGCCGAATCATTGGTACACCTACTATGCTGCTGCCCCTCTTTACTACAACATAGACGTATACTGTTAAAACCAATGTTCCTAAGGCACAGGACCAGAAAATGTGCCGATGCAGTGGTATTGCTTCAGTCCAGCACGGAGCCCTCGGACCTGGACAGATTTGGCAAATTTATGAATATGATACGAAGGGTCCTAATCGAAAACAGTACAGAGGAAAAGTGTGCGGTTGCACCTGTTGAGTCTCCGGTAGCAACAGAAGGAGCTGAACGGTGATGAGCCCCATCCAGGAAAGAACTGCATGGCACTCATAAGTCCCACAATGAACTAAGGGGCCCATTAGGATGGGGGGCAGAGTTTAGTCCGCCAGCCATCCTCGCGGTGCTGGGACTGTCCACCAGACTTACGTCGGTCCTGCACCACCAATTAGTATGCGACCGCCACCCTGGCGGTCCCATTCTGCATTTCCAACATTGCGGTGGGTTCTGCTGTAAGCAGCATCCACTGAAATGGTGAAAAGGCATGTTGTGCATTGCCATGCACAACATGGCAGGCACCGTGCGGTGCCTGCCACCTTGTGTATGGCAATGTAGGAGGGTACCTTAGGTACCCCCCACATGCAGTCCCAAACTACCCATCCCCCCAGGGACCCGCAACCGGCCCCCAAAGTGAATCCCAACCAGCCATCATAATCATCCCCTGAGTGTCAATTTCTCTTGAACATACAGGGAACAGGGACCTCGCTAATATGTAATTTTAATAACCAATTAATTTTAGAACAAGACTACATTTTAGAAATGGTCTGTCACTACTGACCAAATGATATTTCTAAATCTTTTATATACTTCTAGACATATGTATAATAATGGCGCTAGATATGTATTTTAATGCAATTTTTTGATAATGTACTGCAATGATTTTAAGTAATTATGCAAAAAAAACATGAATTCATTCCATAATTAATTACCAATTAAACCAATCATTATTCATAAATTAAAAATAAATTACTTCCCACCCTTTACACCTATAAACACCACAGTCCCATACCTAAAATTAATTACACAATTACCATATTTAATTACTAATTAATCAATTGCAATGAATTAAAAATGAATTATTAATTAATTATTAATACATTACTTTACAGATTTAAAACTCTAAATCTCAATTAAACAAATATTAATAAATGCAAAATAATCAATTAATTTAAAATAATTAAATTACTTCCCACCCCATTCCCCTATAAACCCATAACCAGCTACGGAACTATAAACGCAAATTTAAAAAAAAAAAAGTTTTAATAACTACTAAAAATGTAACAGATATATTAAAAATACAAACAATTCCTATACAAAAAAACATACATCACATACATATAAAATATATACTAATATACATAACATTAATTAAATAAACAATATTTTTAATAACTACATTTTTGCAAACTATATTAAACACTTCGATATTTTTAAAAATTATATTACTTACCTTAAGTCGATATTCTTGACACAATATTCTTGCTGTCAATATTTCTGAACCACAATATTTTTTACTCGATATTTGGGCAGCTTAAATATTTTTTATTTGATATTCTGTCTCTGAACCGGCAGGGTGCATGGTATTTAAAAGTCCTTAATAATTGCATATCTTGGCAGTACAAAATCTCCAAAGTCATTTTTTACTGTGGCAAGGCTGGCTCTCACATAGAAAAGTACTGTGATATCCTACACCACCTTATAATGCATAACTTCAGTTTGTGAATATCTTGGGCAGTGATTCAAGGACTCAAATTAATAGTAATTTAAATTCTAATCTAATGGTCATGTCAGATTCTAAATCACTATTTTGAATAACCACTTTTAGAAAGTTGCCATTTTCCTGCCTAAAGCTTCTTGAAGTCTATTCAGAGCTAATCGCAAACTGTCACCTGGCAGCCTGCTGCCATCTTTCAGGAGTTGTGAATGGCTCCTAGGAAAGGCATCACAGGGCCTTAGTTGGGAGGAAGTGTGGCCCTCCCAGCTAAGGCCCTGTGCCCACCAAGCTTCAAAGGGTCAACCCCTATCACAGGCAAATGTAACTCACACCTAGGCTTACACCTGACATTGTCCAAGTAGCCAGAGTGGCACCAATCCAGATGGGGGAGAAAACCTGTCCCTGAGCTGGGACATTGTCCTGTCCCTGAGCTGAAGTCATGTTCCTGGCCACACCTCGGAGTGTGCCCAGAGATTCTAATCAAACCTCCAAGAAATGTACAAACTAAGTAGGATTGCCCCTGTAAACTTTTGCCATATTGGCCAGGGGGGTCTACCCCACCCACAAGCTAGTGCCAGACAAAAAAGCGGCACCTACCATCTTCAGATCATTTCAGAACCAGTGGAAACAGAAGAAGGAGGGCACTTGCTGTTGAACCTGTGGAAAGAAACCCCAAGGGCTGGACCTGCTCCTCACTTATACCCACTTATACTAATTCTGTTAAGCTCCAGGAACACAAAAGCTGGAAAAAGCCCAGGACTCTGCTGAGCCCAGCTGAACAAGCCCAACATGAATTGCCCTGGAGGACTCTGCTGAGCCCAGCTGAACAAGCCCAACATGAATTGCCCTGGACCCAGCTGATGGCCCCTGGAAGTTAAGTCCTAACCCCTAAGTGGTGGGCTAAAGGTCCTAAACCTTTTGCTTGTGTTAGAGTGTGCTCCTTTCCCTCCAAAATTGCAAGACTGGACAATTAGAAACCTTTCCTGAACTTTTTAGAAAAAGAACTAGAGGATGCCACTGGACCGCTGCCGAGCCGCAGCAGCCGATGCCAAACTGCTGGTTAGATTTAACTTCATGGTTTGCACTGCTCAAAGGATCCTAACTTTAAGAAACGTTTATACAAGTCCGAATGTCGAGGACTTTCCCAGGACCAATGCCAAGCAGCACCCCATTGACAACAATACCTTCCTGGGCTTGATCTTTGGACTTTGCCTGCTTTGATTTTCCCTACTTGGATGTTGAGATCCTTAAACTTCCTGCAAAATACTGAGTCTCCCACCAAAGTCCTGCATTGCAACTGGTCACCATCAAAGAGAGCCTCTAGGGATCCGGCTGGCACTCTGACCTTCCAATGGTCTCACCGAAAAGTATTTTCTCCAAAAAAACAGACTAAGTCAGAGGGTAATCTTTCTACCAGGATGAACATGGTCTCTGTGTCTGCCCCACGCTTCATTGTGTAAGGTCTTAACTGTTGCCTTTGACCTAATCTAGCATGACCAGACACCCAAGGTTTGCACTTGTGCTCTTTGGCACTCAACACATCTAAAACTTTGAGCAATCATATCTCTGGTTTCCTACTTCTGACGTTTGTAGTTTTGGTTTCTATGTGTTCATTATATTGTTCTCTATACTTATAAACTGGATTTGGAATTTTTATTGTGGTTTGTTTTCTACTTTTTAATTGTTCTGATACTGATAAGTACTTTACACATTTCTCCCAAGTTAAACTTAACTGCTCCTTGCTACAGCTCTCAAGTCTAGAGCTCAAGCTTAAATTATTAAGTACTGGATCTGTTAGTACACAGTGCTGTTACTACTTGAAGAGGACTACAATCCACTTCTCAGAGGTATTCATTGATCATACTTGTGGCCTGTTTACCACTTTCTTTCTCCATTAAAACATGGTAAATATTGGGTCTGCTGACTTACAACTGGATTACAGTCAAAGCAAAACATAGAATGACAGATCGCGCATACTCTATATTTTGATGGAGTACCTTGTCTGCCAAATCCTAAAGTCTCTAGTGTCTCTGAAAGTGTTCTGTAGCAAACTTGTGAGGGTCAATACTAGCATGCATACCTCAGATTTCAAAGGTAGTTATGCTCACACTGACCAAGAGATAAGATCATAAGACACCGCTCAGCTTACTACCATGCAGTGGAAGTAGTTGATTTAGCACAGTGAGTATGCTGAAGGCACATTGAAGACACGTCATCCTGATCCTAAGCAGGCTGACTTTGGGAGGAGTTATTCAATGGCACTTGCACAGTGTTAGTCAGGACTCAGAGAGAGACAGAGGTCTTATGAAGTAGTCAAAGCGTAGCCTAGGCTTGTTTTCATAGAGATCTTGTGTAGGTTGAAGGCATATGGCCAAGGTAAGAGTGACCACAGATCACTTCACCTACTACTACTCACATAGGTCGTACTTTTGGCCTCCTTGCTATCTTCATTGTTCCTCAAAACATGTAATCGACTGCATTACAAGTGCAAGGTGGACAGTACATCTGTCATTTATTGACAGAGTACCATGTCAACCAAACCCAAAGGACTTTAGTGTTTTTGGAAGTGCTTTAGTGTTTTTGGAAGTGCTCTTTAGGAAACGCAGAGTACTCTCCCTCAACATGCTTACCCAGTTTTCAAATCACAGTTCAGTTAATATTAGGGGAAAGTTTTTTGTATAATGTTAGCATGTGTTTTATGTTTTATTATCTGTGATAGAAGGGGTGTTAGTACTTGTTAGGTAGTGGGTTGGGTATTTTGGTACCACTGATGAAGTATGGTGTGTGCAGAGAGTGGATTGAGTGGATTTGTGTTCCTTAGTAGGATTATGATTCTTTTAAGGAGGGGGTGGGAATATGGAATGTATTAATTTTGAAGATATGGAAGAACCTCATCGAAAAGTGTCCCTTTTAGAGTTGTGTGTCATACTTTTTGAAGGCAAGTTTAAGAAATATGTGTTGCGATATTGGATTGTTACAATACTTTTAATTTTCCTTTTTTGACAGTTCACCTATGTTTTTTATCAAATGATTTTTCAAAGTTTGGAGGAAGTTGATAGATGTCATTTGGAACCTCCTTTTTTGACATATTTATCTTTGCATTTCATCTGGGTTATACACAATGGAGGGTTAATTTTCTACAGCTAACAATTGTGCGTATTGCAACTGTTTAACTTTTATTTGGGTATAAGGTTGTTGTGTTTTTAAAAATATATATATATTATCATTAACTTACCTAATTTGGTTGCTTTAAGAGTGTAGGATTTACATGTGCATGTAAGTTAGTTGTAAAATAAATTATATACTATATTGTAATGCATTCTATTCTGTATTTAAATGTATATTAAATGGTGAATGATATGTCTTTTTTTCTATATGGAATACTATAAATATTGCATAAAATCTCATTTTAATTAGTTTAATTGGAAAGAAATGTTAGTTGTTGATATGTAAGTAATTCATTTAATATATGCTTTTTCATTGTTTACTGGCAGATGCAATTTTAAAGCGAAATATATTTAAAAAATGCATATGCCCCCAAATGTAAGGAAATGCCTGTACTGGGTAAATAGATTTACAGAAATTATTAAAAATATATGAGTTCTGGTCATAATACTTATGTTTTAATTTAGTGTGGTTTCTTTGTTTATTAGATGTTTGCAAATAACTGTAAATTGTTAGTTAACATGTCTTGCATATGTCACGCTTATGTTTTGTTTGTTTGGGTACTTCACTGAAGAGAGGTTGGGCTAGAGAGTGCTTTTGCTTAGAATCTGATAGCTTTAGTGGATTAATCTACACATGTAGGTTTTATTCTGTAGATTTTGTTTATGGAGTTAATCAGCATGTACTCAAAGTCAATTATTATTTCTAGATGTGTATACCTGTAGGTTAGGTGAATGCTTGGTTGTTTTGGAGAAAGTCATATGATAAAGGGCTATTGTTGGTGATATGTTGTTGGTGTATAGTGTATATTTAGGTAAAGGGGGTGGGCAGCCTTTTGAAAGTCCGATATAAACCCTACTAAAGCAGCAACTACAATCCTTGTCAGGGTGAAGTCACAAGCAATCCCCAAGTTAACCTGTGGTCAACCCTGTGGCAGCTTGGCACAGAGCAGTCAGGCTTAACTTAGAGGCAATATATAAAGTAATTGTGCAACACTTCAAACAGTAACACAGTTAAAGCACACCACAAAAATGATCCTACACCTGATTAGAAAAATAGAGTACATTTTAACGAATAAAACACAACAAATCAACAAAAATCAAATCAGTAGAATTGGAGATATGGAATGTTAAACATTTGAGTGAAAATTGTACAAAAAAGCATGAAGTGCCAAATGGGGAACTCTGGTTGCGCCAGACTGGGACAAAGTCACAGGTTCCGGACGACCATGATGGAGCGCGGGCGTGCTACCGGCACCCAAGTAGGCCCACCGAACAAGAGTACCTTAAATCCTGGATGTGGAGTGTTGCAAGTTTCCACATCAAGGAGGCATCAATCAGTCCTAAGAAGCTGCGAGGCTGCAATGAGAGGTCATGCGTCATCATCGAGGTTCTCATCAGCAAGGGCTTGAGATGCAAAGTATGGCATCGGGGATGTGTCTCACAGCCGTGGTGAGGCTTCAGTTTTCAGGAGCTGCGGGACTGTGATGCAAGGTCCTGCGTCAAGGATGCTTAGCACAGCAGAGGAGATGCATCAGTCCTGCTGGATCGGAGTTTCCAACATTTTCTGTACTGAGAGCGACTTATCTTCGATGAAACGCATTGAGAGCTACTAATATTATTAGTGTTGTATCATTTGAATTTTGCTATATGTATATTAATTCAACCAAGCAAAAGCTTTCTAATTTATTAAGCTGGACTGCACACAGGTGAGCTACTCAGAGGTAGCTGGAGAGAAACAGTAGCTCACGAGCTACTGTATGGAGACCCCTGTAGCTGGATCCACAGATGTGCGGACAGAGAACCTTCAGGCCAACTTCCAAGGGTCCAGGACTGGCGTGGAACCCCTTCACAGGGTAGGACTCACAGTTGCAGCGCCTAGGTGCTAGTTACAAGAGACATGGCTCTGGTGTCCTGGCTTCAGGTTGCAGGTCTAGTTCTTCTCACCCAGGCAGGAGGACAGCAGGGCCGCATTTCAGCACAGCAGGGTGGGCAGTACTTCAGGGTAGCAGTCCAGCACAGTGACAGTGCTTGCAGCAGCACAGAAGTCCTTCTTCCTGGCAGAGTCTTCTACAGGTACGGAAGTGTACTGAAGAGTTGGTGTCTGAGTTCATATATTTCTGCCTAGTGCCTCTTTGAAGTGGGAGAAGCTTCTTTGAAGTCACAGGTTTCCTGCCACCCCTGACAGGGCTCCAGACTAAATACAGGGTACATTCGATCCTTTGTGTGAAGGCCTATTCAGGAGTAAGTGGAGCTGTGACTAGCTCCGCCCCGCCTCCTGCCAGTGATGACCCATCCAGGCCTGCCTAAGCTTTCTATGGTGTGTGGCCGTCTAGGAGGAATACAGAAAGACTAACTTCCAACTACATCCACTCATCATGTGACCCAGAGACAGTCTGCAAGCACTGAATGGCTAGGGCAGAAAAATGCCAACTTTTTAAAAGTGTCACTTTCAAAATTATAATTGAAAACCCAACTTTATCATGAAAGATGATTTTTCATTACCGTTCCAAAGACACGAAGCATGAACTGTTTATCTGATCTCCTTTGGATGTTACATCCTATTAAATGTGATAAGGTAACTGCAATGTTATCCTATGGGAGAGGTTGGCCTTGCAATAGCGAAAAACAGATTTAAGAGTTTTTCACTTTGAGGACACGTAAAAAGGTACATGCCCTCCTTTTTAAATACATTGCACTGTGCCCTGTGAGCTTTTTGGAGCCTACCCTAGAGGTAACTTACATGTAGTAAAAAGGAAGGTTTGGGCCAGGCAAAAGGTTTATTTTGCCAGGTTGCACTGGCAGTTTAAAATTGAACACACAAGCTGCAATAGCCGGCCTAAGATATATTGTTGAAGGCTAATTAATTGGGTGTCACCATCAGTGCTGCAGGCCAACTAATAACATTTAATTTACAGGCCCTGGATACACATAGTATCACTTTACCAGGGACTTATAAGTAAATTAAATATGACAATTGGGGATAAGACAAAATTATTTTGTTTTAAAGATTGGGCACATTCACGTTAGCACTGGTTAGCAGTGGCAACGTGCCAAGAGTCCTAAGGCCAGCAAAAACAAGATCAGCAAAAATTGAGGAGGAAGGCAAAATGTTTGGGGGAAGATATCCCTAAGGCAGACAAGTCTAGCATGTGTACCCCAGTGAAAGTGGGAAGTACTACCAAACCTCTTGGGAGACCATCAGCATTGGCGTGGTCTGACCCTGGACAGTGTTTCACCATAAAGTCCATTCCCTGTAGGTAAATGGACTGCCTCAACAGTTTGGGATTTTCACCCCTAATTTGCATAAGCCATCTAAGGGGCATGTGGTCTGTCTGAACCTGGAAATGAGTCCAAAACGGGTATGATTTCAGCTTCTTCAGTGCTCAGACCATAGCAAATGCCTCCCTTTCAATTGCACTTCACCTCTTTTCCAAGGGAAGTAACCTCCTGCTAATGAATGCTACTGGTTTCCATAGGCCCTCCTTATTTAACTGTGCTAAGACACCCCCTATGCCATGTTCCAAAGCTTCTATTTGCCCAATAAAGTGCTTAGAGAACTCAGGAGCTTTGAGTACAGGTGCTGTAAACATGACCTCCTTAAGGGTATCAAAGGCTACCTGGCAGGCCTCTGTCCAGATCACCTCTCTGGGCTGCTTTGTAGAAGTCAGCTTTCTTAAGGGGGTAGCAATGGTTCCATAGCCCTTAACAAACCTCCTATAGTATCCCGTGAGGCCCAGAAAAGCCCTGACAGGATTTTAGGGGGTTGCCAGGCTAGGATAGTCTCAATTTTGGCCTAGACAGACTGCACCTTGCCCCTGCTCACCATGTAGCCCAGATGTACCATTGAGCGCTGTCCTATCTGGCACTAACTCGCCTTGATTGTCAGGCCCGCCTGCTGCAGGGATTGAAAAACTTCCTGGGGGTGGTACAGGTGTTCCTCCTAGCTGGAGCTGAAGACAGCTATGTCGTCTAAGTAGGCTGTACAGAATGCCTCCTACCGAGCTAGGACCCTGTTGACCAACCTCTGAAAGGTGGCAGGGGCATTCTTAAACCCAAAGGACATCACCCCAAAGTGGAAGTGGCCCTCTGGGGTTGAGAATGCAGGCTTCTCTTTTGCCCCCTCAGTCATAGCATTCTGCCAGTACCCTGATATAAGATCAAAAGTACTTGGAAACTTGGCAGCACCTAGCCTCTCTTTGGGGTCATCTGCTCGGGGAGTGCGATGTACATCAGTCTTTATGTAGGAATTGACCGTTGGAGTGCTCACTCACCCTTAATTCCAGCATCTTAGAGACCTCCTCCTTGATACTGTCCCTCACCTTTTCCGGCAGCCTGTACATTTTGTTTTTCACAGGTGTGCTGCCTCCAGGGTCTGTGCCCTGGGTACCAAATGTGGAAGCCCAGGGGTGGGGTAGAACAGAGAGGTAAATTGCCCCAATAACGGGTGACATCGACTCCTCTGTAGGGGAGACGTTAACACCCTCTACTGATCCATGATGCTCCTGAGCAGTCAGGAGGTCAGGTAGTGGTTCACTTTCTTCTTACACCTCTTCATTAGTCACTAGGATCCTGTTGACTTCAGACCTCTGAAAGTGGGGCTTGGGCCGGTTTATGTGGAGCATCCTCAATGGGTTTCTAGGGATCTTGAGATCCATAAGATAGGAGGACACCCCCTTCCACTCCTCCACCTCATTTGGGCCTGTCCAGTGGTTCTTGAGAGCTCTGTACTCCACAGGTTCCATAACCAACACGTTCTGGCCAGGTTAAAACTCTACCAAAGTGGCCTTCTAGTCATACCAGAGTTTCATAATTTCTTGACTGGCCTCAAGATTGTCTTTTGCCTTTTTCCAAAAGTAATGCATCTGATTGCGAAGTGCCACCATTTGGCTGACCTCATCCTGATGGGACTTCACAAGGCTGAGAGGTCCCCTAACAGGGTGTCCATAGAGTAGCTTGAATGGGCTAAACCTAATTTTGGTATGTCCCTGCATGGCCGGTGGATGTCTCACTTACGCCTCATAGGCTCAGGGTGGCCCATTATCATATCTTTAAGGGTCTTGTTGAATCTCGCCACATGTCCATTGGTTTGGGGCTGATAGAGGTGTGGAGAACTTGTAAGTTACTCCACGCTCAACCCACATGGACTTCATGTGTGCTGACATGAAGTTAATGCCTCTGTCAGACACTTAATCTTTGGGGAACCCTACATGGGTAATAATTGACTCACTGAAAAGGAACCAGAGCCCTGTTAGATGACTCTTGTGGCTGTTTGCGACTTTGACTTGGGGGAATGTGCTAGGGAGGACCTGGACACCAGTTGACACCTTGCAGCAATCATGCTGTACCCTGGGTCCCTTGGAGCCTCCTACCATTGCCCATTGATTGTGACCCATGCCTATACGTAGTAGTATTTGCAGGCATTTGTGCTTTTGGCACTATCTCCTTATCCCTGAGGGATACTAGGGTAACTTCTGTCTGCTCCCCAAAGCTACCTGGGACCAACTTCTCCCCAAACACTGCCCTCGCCAACCCAGGTGTCTGCCCACCGGTAGTGGGCTGTGCCCTCTTGGGACATTTGGTGTCTTCCTTGGAGTGCCCATATTTGTAGCACTCAGGATACTGCGGATCTGTTAGTCAAAAACCCTTTCTTCTTTGTCTCAGATTGGGACTGATTACTGCTGTTCCCTTGCAAATTATTTTGGGGACCCTTTGAGAACTCATAGTTAAGTTTTTCTCCCCCCTTTTTCATCTGGTGGGACACCTGACCACCCTTTTGCGATCCCCCAGATGCCTTTTTGGACATTCTGGTACTGACCCAGAGGTCTGCCTCCTCAGCGAGCTTTCTGGGATCAGTCAGCTTGCTGTTCACTAGGTGCTGTGCAGCGCTGCAAAACAAATATTGAGCAGGTGCTCCATGAAAATCAAGTTGCACAGCCCATTTTAATCATTAACCTGGCTTCTCCTCACCCAGCCATTCATTGCCCTGCTAGACGAGTCAAAGACATCCATCCAAGACTGGTTTGGGAGTTTGTGGCTGTCCCTGAACATTTGGCTGTACTTTTCTGGGGTCAGATAAGACTGGCTTTCATAGGGGCAAACCAGGTTGGTTCTCTACTTCAAATGTGAGTGGTGTGTCCCTCCCCACTGGAGGCATATGTTTCCACCAGCCACGTCTCCCTAGTGCTCCTCGGGGATCTTGTGCACACTCAGGGTCATCTTACAAGCAGAAAACCACTTATCTATGTCATCTTCTACCACATAATTAGTAGGTAAGCAGATCTTCTTGTCTCCTTCAGACATTAAGGGGTCGATTAGGATGGCGGTCGGAAAAGCAGTGGTAGCGGAAATTAACCGTCTGCATGTACCGCAGCAAAACCGGCGGTCAGATTAAGATGCACCGCCAGAAAAATCTGACCGCCGTGTACGGATTCTACAAAACTCTGCCGGGAACGTCCTGAACAGCTGAAAATCTGTCCGCGGTGGTCAGATTTGCTGCGAAAAGACCCAAAAACGCTGATCGACCAGCGGAATGACCAAAAGTGGAATTACGATACGATGGCGGTGCCAGCGGAACGATGAGTTGTTTCCACCCGCCGCGATCGCAACTAATGCTGAATGGGAGAGCCGACGGAAGGGCTGTTGCATTCTGACCAAGCAGTCGCGCCGGAAGAGTAATGGCGGTTGAAAGCAATCACACAACAAGGCTACCAAATGTGTCTGAATATCTGGCTCAGCCTCAAAAAACACCTAACACACCCCAATGACATCCCCATGGCAAGTAAAAAATACAAATCCCAAGTCAACCCACACAAAACCCCTGACATGAATACTCTGTTTTGACCCACCCACATAGCTGAGTATAAAACCAGCCCCTTCCCGACCCAGAATCCTTTACACAACTCCAGAACTGAAAGGCACAACCTCACAGCACAAAGGAGAGGCAAATCAGCACATATCACACATCACAACCACACACACACCACACAGATCACCACCACCACCACCTTCACACCTGCACATTTCACCCATTTGCACATCACACACCATGTCACAGAAGAAGATGCCCAAATTCACTGACAATGAGTTGTCAGTGTTGGAAGATGAGGTAATCAGAGTAGAACCACATTTGTTTGGCAGCATGGTCCAACAGATACTAGTAACCACAAAAAATCAAATGAGGGCAAGGATAGTCTACAAAGTCAATGCAGTAGGGACCACCCGACGCACCCTTAAGGACATCAGGAGGAGGTGGCATGACCTCAAGACCTGGGTGAAAGAGCGTGCCAACAAGAACCATGAGCTGGCTCAGAGGACTGGCAGTGGCCCTCCGATTCCACCACTAACATTCACCGAATGGGAGGAGAAGGTGCTTGCCACACTGCATCCAGAGAGCCTCACAGGAATACCTGGGGAGTGGAGGCTGGTAAGTACCAACAAATGTCTACCATTACACTGCTATGTACTGTCTTGCACAACTAGAAAGCTACACTTCCTAGACACAAATGCACTTACCAACAACACACTCTTCCCAACATGTCTCACATATCTAACATTTCCTTTCTCTGAATCACCTCAAAGGTAGTTAGCAATATTTCCATGGGGGCAGGTGGGCAGGCAGCCAGCACTATAACTACCAGCAGGCCCCCTTGTCCAACAGCTGAGCAGGATTGGGCACTCCCCACAGCTAGAACCATGTGGCAGCCATTGCATTGCACACCTCAAACTTACAGGTAGGTAGCCATCTTAACAGGGAGGGGTATTTGTGGGTGGAAAGCCAGCACTACAACTCCCACCAATCCCTTGTCCCACCACTGAGCAAGATGTAGCACCCCCCACCCACCACCATGTGACATTGCTCACCTCAAACTTACAGGTAGGTAGCCATCTTAACATGGAAGTGTGTTTGTGGGTAGGAAGCCAGCACTACAAATCCCTCAGTAGGATGGAACACTCCCCACAGCTAGAACCATGTGCCAGCCATTGCATTGCACTCCTCCAACTAACAGGTACGTAGCCTCACCCCTGAGCAGGATGGAACACTCTCCCATCCAAGAGGCATGTGTAAACTATTCCCTTCCTCTGCTCCACTTCACAGGGAGGTAGCCATCTTAAAAGGGAGGAGTGTGTGTGTGGGAAGGAAGCCAGCACTACAACTCCCACCAGGCCCCCGTGTCCCACAGCTAAGCAAGATGGAGCATCCCCCCACCCACAACCATGTAGCAGCCATTGCATTGCACACCTCAAACTGACTGGTAGGTTACAATCTTAACAGGGAGGGGTGTTTGTGGGTGGGAAGCCAGCACTACAACTCCCACCAGGCCCCCTTGTCCCACAGCTCAGCAAGAAGAAACACTCCCCCACCCACAACCATGCGGCAGCCAATGCATTGCTCACCTCAAACTTACAGGTAGGTAGCCATCTTAACAGGGAGGGGTGATTATGGGTGGGAAGCCAGCACTCCAACTTCCACGAGGCCCCCTTGTCCTACAGCTCAGCAGGATGGAGCACTCTCCTCACCCACAATCATGTGGCAGCCATCCAACTAACAGGTAGGTAGCCTTCTCATGCTCTCTTGTCTCACCCCTGAGGAGGATGGAAAACTCCCCCATCCAAGAGCCATGTGTAACCTATTCCCTCCCTCTGGTCCACTTCACAGGGAGGTAGCCTTCCCAACAGGGAGGGGTGTGTGTGGGAAGGAAACCAGCACTACAACTCCCAACAGGCCCCTTTGTCCCAAAGCTGAGCAGGAAAGTACACTCCTTCTACTCCTAACCATGTGGCAGCTATTTCCCTCCACCGTGTCACCAAACAGGTAGGTAGACAGTGCATGCACCCTGACATCCTTCTCAAGATGCATGGAGCCATATGACCACACCAGCCATCACATGTCCTCCAACTTGGCATAGATCCAAAAGCCACATCCAGTGTGCAGACAGCTAAGTGTACGTAAATGTCACAGAAATGTAACTTTGAACAGCCAAGTCACATGTTGAAGAAATTCAGGGCCCAATCATGCACAGCACAGAATACAATGTGTAAGTGCCATGGTGTCAGAGCATGAAGGCCCATATGAACACAAAACATTCATGGTCAATCGGACAAACAAACTAAAGTACATGATATGAAAAAGGTATGTATAACATTACAACGGGTAGTCTTTGCTTAGCTGAACGTGATTCCATGCAGAGCAAACCAAAAAGACGCATCACATAAAATTGATGTGCCACAACTCGTTAGATGACGACATGTCCCTGTCACAATCTGTACGTGACACATGGTTTCTATTTACATGTCACACCATGGACAAGTAATGTAAGTACCTCAACATCATGTCATGATGTTCAGTATCTTGCCGCAATATCAAAAGATTGCAATGTAAAGTGTGTGGTGCATCACATGTAACAGCCAAACGTCTAACGCCTAGCGTGTGGAGTGCACTTCAATGACCATTTCACCTCTGTTCAACAGGAGATCCACAAGCAACTACTGCAGAAGACACACCAACCTGCTGAGACAGTCTCCCACCCCGGAACATGAACTCTCAGATGCAGACTCCCTACGTTTCTCGAATGAGGAGCAACAACCTGGCCCATCCGGACTGCCAGGGCGCACCACGTCTCAGGCCCCCATTGTCCCCACCGCTACCACCACCACCTCCACCACAGCAACAACAACAGAGCTGACCCCTGCTGCAACGAGCTGTGCGTCCTCAACCACCACCACCACCACTGCTGCCTGAAACACTCTACCTGCCTCAGAAGTTACTGACACCCCCACACAATCAGAGGAGGCCAGGGAGAGTTTGCAGGTGTGTCGAGTGCCAACACCACAGGTCCGGGTCAGCAGGGCAGGTGGGAGGGCAACTGATGGACAAATACAGGAGGACACTGGGACGGGACCGAAGCCCTGGCCAACATCGCCAGTGTCCTTCGGGAATATGAGCAGACCCAGGGACAGATGGGCCAGGTTGTGGAAGAAGTGCATGAGCTCGGCCTGCTGCTGAGGTCCATGGACACGCGTATGGGCCAACTTGTGGACCTCATGGGCCAGCTTGTGGGTGTTTTTAGGGACTGACATGTGGCCCAAATGACAGCTCAACCCCCTACAGTGGCCCGCAAGCTGATACTCCTACCACCTCAGCTGCGGCCACAGAGAGGTGTGAGCTGCAACAAAATGACTCCTCAGACACCGCTGAGCCCTCAGCAGAGGCCCCCCCTGCCAAACGCACAAGGGGCCATCCGAGAAACACTCTGGGAGGATCACGTGGAAATGCACCATCCAAACGCTAGTTGCCAAGCCAGCCATGATGGCACCTCTGTTCCCCTAGACATTGACTTTGTTGACTATCCTTACCCACATTGCCATGTTGATGGCAGGAGTCTGTAGGACTAAGTGACTACATCAATGTGGTGACTACTCTATTTGTCTCATTTACCATCACTGAAAACTCATAGATTCTCTTGGCACCATCTTATAAATAATCACTTCTCTGTCACAAATACTTATTGTAAATAAACACTCTTTACACACCTATTTCTTTCTGTCAGCTCCATGTTTATCACAGTGTGTACAATCTCAACTCAGAATCCAATGTACCACAAGCTCTGATTGTGACGAGGCATTGAGAGGGTGAAGGGACCTAGAAAGACACAAGAGAATGACATTTACTTGTCAGGTGATGCCATTACAGGTAGAACACACCACTAGTCATCAAGGTACACAAACCAGCACACATAACAATGAGCAATAATATCAACATAGACATGAGGGGCCCGATTCACAGAACTAACTTAAGACAAAATCCTAAACTTACTACCATTTTGGTATTCACAGAAGGCACTTACTCATTTTGGTATTCACAGAAGGCACTTACTCATTTCGGTATTCACAGAAGTTAGGAGTCCTAACTTTAGGACTCCTAAATGCCTTCTGTGAATACCGAAAGTCTTAAAATTAGGATTTTTATCAGTTTAGTAGTAGTATAGTTAGGACTCCTAACTTTAGGACTCCTAAATGCCTTCTGTGAATACCGAAAGTCTTAAAATTTAGGATTTTTCTCAATTTAGTAGTCCTAAATTTAGGACTCCTAACTTTAGGACTCCTAAATGCCTTCTGTGAATACCGAAAGTCTTAAAATTAGGATTTTTCTCAGTTTAGTAGTAGTATAGTTAGGACTCCTAACTTTAGGACTCCTAAATGCCTTCTGTGAATACCGAAAGTCTTAAAATTAGGATTTTTCTCAATTTAGTAGTCCTAAATTTAGATTTAGGACTACTAAATTGAGAAAAATCCTAATTTTAAGACTTTCGGTATTCACAGAAGGCATTTAGGAGTCCTAAAGTTAGGAGTCCTAACTATACTACTACTAAACTGAGAAAAATCCTAATTTTAAGACTTTCGGTATTCACAGAAGGCATTTAGGAGTCCTAAAGTTAGGACTCCTAACTTCTGTGAATGCCGAAATGAGTAAGTGCCTTCTGTGAATACCAAAATGAGTAAGTGCCTTCTGTGAATACCAAAATGGTAGTAAGTTTAGGATTTTGTCTTAAGTTAGTTCTGTGAATCGGGCCCGAGGTACCTGGAAAGAAATACCCTGTGCCACACATATCAGCCATTAGCACAGAGCCAACAACAGCCAGCAGTCAAAAAGGTCTTCTATGCCTTGCCACTATCATCAAAGACAACAGACAATGTCACTTGTACAATGTCACTCACACTCAAGGGAAGTAGTTGTTGATAAGCTGTTGACACAGGTCAACCCCTTCCTCTTCACCCCTATCGTCGTCACTGGGCATGGGTGGCTTTGCAGGGGGGGGCATCTGCTGCTCATCATCGTCCAGGAGCAGGGGGATCTCTTTGCGCAAGGCTAGGTTGTGGAGCATGTAGCATGCAACTATGATCTGACACACCTTTTGGGAAGAGTAGAGTAGTGTACCTGCACCCTTGTTCAGACACCGGAATCTAGACTTCAGACGCCCAAAAGTACGCTCCACCACACGCCATGTCCTCCCATGTGCATCATTGTAGCGGACTTCACATGGGGTCCTTGGATTCCTCAGTGGGCTCAGCAACCAGGGCTGGTTGGGATACGCAGAGTCACCTAGGTGTGAGATTCAGAGAGCAATTTAGTAATATAAACAGTAGCTGAGAACAGCATGTCACACATACAGCACACTACTTGACTTTGCGTACTTTCCAACAAGCCACGCATGCTCTGGATGCAGATTTTCCATCAATTGTGGTATGATGCTGTTACGCAGTATGTAGGAGTCATGTGCAGACCCGGGGAATTTGGCACAGACATGGGAGATAATCATATCCGCTTGGCATACTACTTGCACATTTATGGAATGGAAATATTTCCTGTTCTGGTATATGTGCTCACGTGCCTGTGGTGGAACTAGGCCAACATGTGTGCAGTCAATGGCGCCAACAACACTAGGTATGGGTCCAAGATCATAGAAATCACCCTTCGCTCCTGCCAATTCCTGTCTCCTTGGGAAGTGGATGTAGTGATCCTTGTATGTCATCATAACGGCCAGGACATCACGTAGCACCATGCTGAACATAGCTTAAGACATCCCACTGGCAATTGCCACCATGTACTGAAATTAACCAGTTGCAAAGAAATGCAGGGCCACCATCACCTTAACTGTTGGCGTCAAAGCAGTCGGACAGGTTCTGTGAGGCCTCAGATGGGGCTCCAACTGACCACATAGGTCTTGAAGGGTAAGGCGATCCAGACGGAATTTCTTTAAGATGTCCTCATCCTCCATGTTTGCCAGCACTGGGAACGGACTATTCACATTTGGTCGTCTCCTACATATTATGAAAGGGGACACATGTCAATTTAATTCCCCTATGAGATGTGTCAAACATCTTACATCTTGACTGACACTGCGCCAACAATGACTGGACTGTAACAACAGCTTAATGCACAAGTCACATGCAGAGACATCTTGATCTCATGTAGTTGTACATGGGGTCAGTATATACATACTGACTACCTCCAAAACAGATTCTGACTATGTGAATGGTATATGGTACACATACATCTTGTGTCACCAGCTCCGCGTATAGGTGACACAGCACATGTTGGAAACAGCAACACTGCTGACTTCTACGTAGCTGCTTGACCTACCACACCTTCTTGCGTAAGTCGCACAGAGCACAACTTTTCTACACAATGAGCACAGTTTGTGTAAGCTGATCAACTATCAAAATGAACACAGCAATGTACACAGTGAAATAAGCACATTATGTGGTCAGGCCATCATTACTGTGTGTTGATTAGCCAATCTCACACATTGACATGTGCGCAAAAATGAGACTCCATTAAACACCAAATCTGTGTACATGCACACAAATATCATAGGTGAAATATGAGTAAGTACATGCCAAAGCATGTAATGATGTGCAGTTGCATGGCATGTGTAGGCATCAGTGAGTTGCATGTCACATTAGCATTACATTTTACAAACAGGTGCTGTGATACATTGTGAAGGGCTAGTGTTCAATGATGAAAATTGGCTATTGCCATTGCTAGAGCATAATGTTTCCATAGGTGTGGTATGCTACCGCGGGCCCAGTTGTTGGTTACAATTGAAAGATGCAGTATTGCGGTAGCGACCACCTGGCTACGGCAGTGTGCCAATGCCCATGCCTTTACAGCCAATGGGAACCACGATCGCAGTACTGAATTACAAATTTGAAACCCGCGGTAGGTGTGCTCCACTACCGTGGGCCCGGTCATTGGGTACAATTGGAAGATGCCGGATTGTGGAAGAGACTACCCGGGCCCCGGGATGTGACAACGCCAGTGCCAATGCCATTGCAGCCAATGGGAACCGCGATCCTGGTACTGAATTACACATTTGAAACCCGTGGTAGGCATGCTCTGCTACCGCGGGCCCAGTCATTGGTTACAATTGAAAAATGCAGGAATGCGGTAGTGACCGCCTGGCCCCCGCGGTGTGACACCGCCTGTGCCCATGCCATTGCAGCCAATGGGAACCACGATCGCTGTAGTGAATTACAAATTTGAAACTCGTGGTAGGTGTGCACAGCCACTGTGGTCCCTGTTATTGGTTACAATTGAAAAATGCTAAGCAGGAACATCAATTGCAGCAGCTGAGTACCACTGTAACAACCCCAGGGGCCTATATATGTCTGTGAGAGAGCCATACATTTCAATTGCATTCAGACACTGCTGCCTGCCATTCTTCACCACCAACTGCTGCTGTTCCTGCATTCTGGACCCAGTGATGGCGAGAACTGAGAACATCAGGGCCCGTCCCTTCACCACAGAGGAGCTGGAGGTCCTGGTGGACGAGGTCCTTGCACAGTATGGGAGGCTATATGGTGCGCCAGATGTACTGCTAAGTGTCTTAGAGTTAAAGTTCGAGAGTTCTCAGAGTGCTCACATGATGTTGCTCTGTAGTAGTATGTGCCTGTGAGTGCAAGTTAATGTGCATGCACCCTTATTTTTCGTATACCATGCTCCATACATGACCTAAAAAGAATTGCACTTTAGTATTTGGGGAGGATAGCAACATGGACATTTCTACAGCCCTTGTTCAGCAAAAAGAAACAAACGTAGGTCTGAGACTGGGTAATGTAAATGTGGGATACACTGCCTAGCATGCTGACTTCATGTCAATGGGGTGTGTAGCCTTATTTCCACAGATCCATGGCTGCATTTAAGGATGGGAGGGACATGAAGTGTTTTTGCACCCATACAGTAACTCTGCTGGTTTGGACATTGGAATTCAGAACAAACATTGCCTGTGCTAATGGATGTCAGAGTCCATGAAGTTTTCACATGCTCATTTGTGACATTACAAATGTGTTTCGTCCAGAGGGTACTGAAGGATGTGTGTACAATTTTCATAGTGCCACCATAGATATGTATGCATTATGCACAAGATTGAAATCCCTGAGGGTGACACTCTTGGTGGAAATCTGACACATTAGATTAATGTACTTCGGAAACATCCTCTTTCCATTGTTTTCATTATGTGTACTGACTCGCATATGTAGGCACTGTTTGCCCTCTCATATTGTACATGCATGTGAATGTTCTGATGGCCCACGTTTAACCTCCGTGTGAGTCCCACTGGCCTGCACAGAAACAGCACAATTTTACCAGGACCCATCACTAAATGAACTGAGTTAAAAATATATGTTGTCCGCCACCCTATTTCTCAATGAGCTATCTTAGGCCTGAGGATTGCACAAGACAGGACTACACTTTGTAAGAAGAGTGTGAGAATGTAAGATAATGGCACCAAAAGTGACCACCATGACACATGTAGCCATTCACTGTCCAAGGACAATGAGGGGTGTGTAGTGTTGGACACAGTAAGTCTGCCCCGGCACATAATTTCAAATGTATTGTATGTATTGCTCACTCACATACTGCATCACAGATGAGGGTCTTTTTCACATTGGTTTCTGTGCTGGCACTCTGCATGTGTATGAGATGGCCAGGTACTGTGTCCATCATCATACATGTATACATTTATATGCGATTATTTGATGCATGTGTACTACGTGTCATGCTGTATGGCCTCTGCTCAACATTTATGTATTGGATGCCGTGTTTTTTCATGCTCCCGTACTGACACACAGTAGTGCATAAAACAGTGTCACTGAAACTTCCTCTTCTTGTCTCCCATGCCTGCAGCTTAAGGTCCACCAGCGTAAGGCCAAATGGAGGGCCATTGCACTCAAGGTGCTGGCTCTGGGTGTCTCCAACCCACAGCACACACACTGTCACAAGAGGAGGGATGACATCTGCCGGCTGAGCAAAAACTTGGCAGAGATGACGCTGGGGGTGCTCCCTTGGAGTGGCAGGTTGGCGCGCAGGATCATGACACCACTAATGGCCCAAATCTTGGCAGTGACACAGCCAGAGCTGGTTGGACGCTTGAGGGCCCATCAGCAGCAAGTTGGGGGTGAGTATTCATCTAAGTGTGACTTTGGTGTGAGTGACTGCATGAATCCCAACCGTGAGCCAGTGGGAAGCTCTGTGATGTCTCTTTTGTGATGCAATGGCTTCTAAGTGGACTCTGTGTTGAGTGCAGCTGTATGCATTTGTATAACATGTGGTTTCTCATGTTTTTAAAACCATGACCCTTGTCATTGACAGATGAGATGTGGCCTTGTGACATATGCTGCAGTATGAATGTCATAGACATCACCTGGCAGTGAACAGCAGTGAGCATCATGTTAGTGTGCATTCATACATGTGTGCTGTGCACAACATAAAATTGGTGACAACTACACAGATGACACCAATGTGCAACTGTAGTTGTGCTTCAAAGCACAACATAGTGGATATCAGGAGCTTGTGGCCATTGCAAAAGGACATTTGGGAGTTTGTATCTGTAGTGTTCCCTTAAAGTGACTCCATATGTGATAGAGACAACATGTTTACTTGTATAGCTATCTTGCCCATGGGCACGTAGGTATGCTTACAGAGAATAGTATGTTAGGGTACAATGATGCACAGGCCAGCTATTTGGCTGTATCAACGCCACATGGGGCATTACTATCAACTATGCATGTTTCCATGCATCTTCTGTTGATTGCATAAATGTTGCACATGCTGACTGTACATGGACTAGGCCAACATGGGAGTATCTTTTTCTAGTTTTGTGCTTTGCTTGCATATGATGTTTGTGAGTATGGCACTATACTGAGCCTATGTCTCTGTCTCTTGCAGCATCTACTGAGGGCACTGAAGGACGGGGGGACAGACACCAGTGGGGAAGCTTCTGGCATGACTGCTACACATGAGCTCACTGAAACTGATGTGACCAGTGCCTCGGAGGGGGACAGGAGTGCCCTGGATGATTCCCGCCCGGAAACACCAACCTCTACATCTTCAGACTCAAGCAGTGATGTTGGCAAGCACAGGAAGTTCCAAATCTGCCTCTTCTTCCACCACACATCGTCCAGTACCCACCTTCCCAGTTGCTCCCACAAGTGCTGTCCGTGCCCACAGCCCTAGGAAGGGTAGAGTCTCCTTCCCCCCAGGCACCACTGCCCGTGCCCCTGTCTCCCCTGCTGCCCTCAGTGTGGAATGCAAAAACAACAATTGATGGACAGAATGCAGAACAATGTCATGCATTCACCCCAGTACAGAGATCTGGGCCTAAATCCATCGTTTTTTTGCTCACCATGCCATTCCAGTTTGAACCCAGCCATATGCAAATCAGTCTTGACCCTGTGCCCCATGGGAACAGTCCAGCCCGAACTGCCAAGCCAGGTCCTCCCTGGACTGGAAACAAGCATCCTAGGACCGGTTTCGGGCTTTCAGCCCTCGTCAGCCAGGATAGCTTGATTCCAGTGGCATGGAGAGCACGGGACTCACGTCTGAGCATACCCTTCCCACTCGGGGTGACAAATGCAAAAACAACAATTGATGGACAGAATGCAGAACAATGTCATACATTCACCCCAGTACAGAGATCTGGGCTTAAATCCATCGTTTTTTTGCTCACCATGCCATTCCAGTTTGAACCCAGCCATATGCAAATCAGTCTTGACCCTGTGCCCCATGGGAACAGTCCAGCCCGAACTGCCAAGCCAGGTCCTCCATGGACTGGAAACAAGCATCCTAGGACCTGTTTCGGGCTTTCAGCCCTCGTCAGCCAGGATAGCTTGATTCCAGTGGCATGGAGAGCACGGGACTCACGTCTGAGCATACCCTTCCCACTCGGGGTGACAAATGCAAAAACAACAATTGATGGACAGAATGCAGAACAATGTCATACATTCACCCCAGTACAGAGATCTGGGCTTAAATCCATCGTTTTTTTGCTCACCATGCCATTCCAGTTTGAACCCAGCCATATGCAAATCAGTCTTGACCCTGTGCCCCATGGGAACAGTCCAGCCCGAACTGCCAAGCCAGGTCCTCCCTGGACTGGAAACAAGCATCCTAGGACCGGTTTCGGGCTTTCAGCCCTCGTCAGCCAGGATAGCTTTATTCCAGTGGCATGGAGAGCACGGGACTCACGTCTGAGCATACCCTTCCCACTCGGGGTGACAAATGCAAAAACAACAATTGATGGACAGAATGCAGAACAATGTCATACATTCACCCCAGTACAGAGATCTGGGCCTAAATCCATCGTTTTTTTGCTCACCATGCCATTCCAGTTTGAACCCAGCCATATGCAAATCAGTCTTGACCCTGTGCCCCATGGGAACAATCCAGCCCGAACTGCCAAGCCAGGTCCTCCCTGGACTGGAAACAAGCATCCTAGGACCGGTTTCGGGCTTTCAGCCCTCGTCAGCCAGGATAGCTTGATTCCAGTGGCATGGAGAGCACGGGACTCACGTCTGAGCATACCCTTCCCACTCGGGGTGACAAATGCAAAAACAACAATTAATGGACAGAATGCAGAACAATGTCATACATTCACCCCAGTACAGAGATCTGGGCCTAAATCCATCTTTTTTTGCTCACCATGCCATTCCAGTTTGAACCCAGCCATATGCAAATCAGTCTTGACCCTGTGCCCCATGGGAACAGTCCAGCCCGAACTGCCAAGCCAGGTCCTCCCTGGACTGGAAACAAGCATCCTAGGACCGGTTTCGGGCTTTCAGCCCTCGTCAGCCAGGATAGCTTTATTCCAGTGGCATGGAGAGCACGGGACTCACGTCTGAGCATACCCTTCCCACTCGGGGTGACAAATGCAAAAACAACAATTGATGGACAGAATGCAGAACAATATCATACATTCACCCCAGTACAGAGATCTGGGCCTAAATCCATCGTTTTTTTGCCCTCAGTGTGGAGGCAGTGGACCTTTTGCGCCAGCTGTGTGTGGGTCAGACTGCTCTCCTGAATGCTTTCAGGATCATGACAAGAAGTTGGCACAGGTAGTTGCCTTCATGGAGGTGATTCATTCTGAAGTGGGTGGCCTACACCTAACTGTCCAGTCTTTGTCCTCCACAGTGACGGCAGCCATTCAGCAGTCACAGGTTCCCAGTCCAGCTCCCTTCCTTTCAGCAAGCTTCCTGCCAGTGGCACCACATGACAGAGCGCTCATGCACCAAATCCTCCACACACAGCACACAACAGCAGCACTCCAAGCGGACCAGACCACAGACACCATCCCCACAACACAAAACAGGCACACAGAAATGCAAAACCGAAGCCCATCACATGACACTCATGAGCATCAGGCCAAGAAGCAGGTATCAACATCACATTCATCAAAATCACCCCCATCCAAGAGCACTCCCATTCTCCTAAAAACAAACAAACACTTGCCCTGTCTGCTGTGAACCTGGTGCCTGCAACGACTAAGCACAAACACATTTCTAAGAGAGATTCACCCACAACGTCAACTCCCACCCACACCCCTGTGAAGCTGGGACAGGAGAGCAAAGTGGGGGGTTCATCTGGACAACAGGGGATGCAGGGGAAGAGGCAAGGTCACCCCATGGGTACAACCAGACCCAGCAAATCCCCACAGGGAGAGCCATCTGCACCTGATACCACTTCGGTGGATAGTGAGGCTGTTGTGCCCACCCCACTTCCCACTCTGGCCAAGACACTTGTGGGCTATCAAATCGCCAAGAAGTTGAGACCCAGCCCTCAACATTCACCCTCACACACTGTGTCTCCCAGCAGCATGTCTCCACCTCCCCGTGCAATCACTCCACCCGGTCCAAGCAGCCCTCAGGCTCCCACAGTCACTGATGCCTCTGCCTCAGCCGGTTCCTTACTCTCCCACGTCCAGTCCTCCAACTGGCCCCTACAATCAGCCACCTCCCAGTTCAACTTCCAGCCAAAGTTAAAGCAAAGTGCCCCTCCCCACACCATTTATCACACAGGGGTGCCTGGACTGCCCATTTGTAGCCCCTGAGCTGTGGTGATTGCCATGGCAGTGGACAGTGTTACCCATTCCCTGTGCAGTTTATCATGCACACATGTGCGGACTGGAACTATGGACTGGCCAATGGCCTTGCTGTTTGTTACTTTTGATGCCCATACCCTGTGCAGTTTCTCATGCACACATGTTATACTTTTAATTTGTACTGGCCAATGGCCTGCTATTTGTTACATTTGATGCCCATTCCCTGTGCATTTTCTCATGCACACATGTGTGGACTGGAACTATGGACTGGCCAATTGCCTTGCTGTTTGTTACTTTTGATGCCTATCTGGGTATTATGTAATAAAGACTTACTCCTGTTGTCTCCTTTGTCAATGCCCTTGCTAAATTAAAGGTTTTATGTATGGGTATCGGTTCATGCGACACATGCTCTGTATGCTTCATATTGGCATTTACTTGTTTTACTTTTTCAGAGGTTTCCAGAGGTAACAGACACTTTTGTTCTTCTTCAGTCTGAGGCTTAAGGGTGCGATGATGGTTGTTTGTGATGATCTAATCTTCTCCTAATCATTCTGTGCTCTTGTTTGCTAAATTGTACACATGTCATGTTAGGATGCAATACAAGAACAGAGGTGAATGCTATTAACAGGATTACTTGCGGGGTAGCAAGGGTCCATCATATCTGTGGTCTCTTTCTTGATGTGTGCACAGCAGTGTTGATGTGTAGTCATCTTGTGTGGGCCTGTCTTCATAGTCACATGGGTGAACTTGAGTAGTCATACAGTGTGATTGGCCTGTCATTGTCAGTAGTGTTGATGTGTATGTGCCCCTGCACATGCCAACTACACACATGTATGACCCAGGGAATGTATGACGTTACAATGCAAACATTTAAAATTCATGCCTTTACAACGCAGTTTTTACATCGCAACATCCATTACAACGCATGATTTTATATCGCATGCCATCACAACGCATTTTTAGAAACTACATTTACAACGGATTCCATTACAACGCATACCATACAATGCATACTATTACAATGCATATTACTTTTAGGGCAACAGTAGGGTAAGTGTTGGATAGTGTAGGGGTAAAAATTACTATTCCCACTCCAGTGAGTGCAACAGTAGGGTAAGTGTTGTATAGTGTTGGGGTAAAAAATACTATTTCCACTCCAGTGAGTGCAACAGTAGGGTAAGTGTTGGATAGTGTAGGGGTAAAAATTACTATTCCCCATTACTTACCTTATATTCCGTTGTGATGGCATGCGTTGTAGTGACATGCGTTGTAATGACATGCGTTGTAAGGACATGCGTTGTAGTGACATGCAATGTAATGTCAGTGTTATAATGGCATGAGATGTAAAGGATGTCACGTTGTAATGACTGCGTAGTAAAGGTAGTGCGATGTAATGACTGCGTTGTAAAGGTTGTTTCCCATAACCCAGGTAATGTGTGCCTGTTAGATTACATTGTCAGACATGTGCTTCAGATTGTGGACACATGTAGGAGTTGTAGGTTGAGCACTGTGCAGTGTGTCGGTGTGTCCTTGCACTCCTGGGGAACACCTACTTGTTGTCACTGTCAGTTGTGAGTATGCAGAGTGTGTCACTGCAAAGTCTGTGTTGTGTTTTGTTGATCAGCCATGTGTCTTGTTTAAGTTTGTGCTCACTGTGCTGACAATATTTGTGAGTTTTCTCATGCATTGCTGTCACTTGACACATTTTTGGGTCTGATGCCTACACATTGTGAGTTACTCCTCTATGTGTGATCAGGTCTTGATCCTGCACCTCCATATTATCCTTCTCATTTCCATCCTCTGTTGCTGTGCTCAACTGGTAGATCTCCGGCCAGGCCCAAAGAGCCTTCTGAAGCTCCACCTTCTTAGTGCACTTCTTTATTTGCAGTCTCCTTTCCTTACGCAACTGTTTGAGCTCACCTACAGTATAACTTTCCAGATTGGCAAGCTCATACTCCATTTCTACAGGTATGGTTTCAGACATTCCAGTGGCAATGAGAGTGGATTTGGAAAAAGCAAAAAGAGCCAATCAAGGAGAATTGAAAAAACTCAAAATGGTCACAAATAATTTATATGGGATGGTAGTGTAGCACACAATTACTGTGTGACACTGCACACAAGTCACAATCCTCAGCACTGAAAACCAGTGTAAGTAATTGGGTTAATGGTTGTGGTGTGCGGGAGTGTGTGAAACCCTACTCAAGCAGCATTTCTTGTCAGAGTGAAACCACAAGTAAACATTAACCTGAGCTCAACCCTCTGTTAGCTTGGCAGAGACCAGTCAAGCTTAGCTTAGAGGCAACGTGTAAAGTGTTTGTGCAACCCTTAAAATGATAACACAACGTGAAAACACACCACAAAAATGATCCCACGCCAGACTAGAAGGCTAAAGTAACTATAAACAAATAGAACAAGACCAAAACAGCAAATATCCAATCAGCTTAACCGGAGATATGCAAAGATTCAAGTAAAATGGTGCCAAAAATCACAAAGAGGCAACTGTGGATATCTGGTCGCACCGGACTGGGACACAGTCACAAGTTCAAGCTGACTGCAATGGAGCGCAGGCAAACTAGAGGGACCTATTTAGGCCTACTGTACAAGAGTAACTTAAGGGGTATATTTATCCTAGGGTTACGCCCCTTTTGTCCCATGCAACAGGTTACAAAAGTGACGCAACCCTTAAGTGTGATTTTTCAAGCCACTCAAGGCCACCTTGCATGACCCTGAGTTGCATGATAAATCCAGAGAAACGCAGTGCAGTGTAAATCACTGTGCTCCAGTACTCTGTCCCAGGGAGGCGGTACATGGGTGATGCGTGGGTGGACTTTGGCACATTCCCATATTTACCATAAGTAGTAGACCTGTAAATGTCCCCGCAGGGGAGGCATAACAAGGACAAATATGTTTATTTCTTCTTGTTTTTCCCTCTTTCTATGTCTGCCGAATTCTGCAGCACTCATAGAAAGATGAAAATGCCTCAGGGGGTTTTAGTGCAGGAAGGTGTCCTTTTCTGCACAAAAACAATCCTGCTCATGACACAGGCACCGTTTCACCATGGTGCAAGGTGCCTGCTTTGGCACTAGGCAGCACATTGTGCGGCAGCGCTGTGAAAAGACAGGAATGTGCTGTATAATGTTAAAGACGGCACATTCCTGCCTTTTCCCTGTCATGCAGCGCAGCAAGATGTTTTGTTTGCTCTGCGTGACTTGGTGATAAATATGCCCCTAAATCCTGGTTGTTGGGGAGTGCAAGGTTCCGCAACAAGGATGTATCACAGAGCCGAGGAGCTGCGTAGGCACTGGTTAGAAAATATGAGATCAGCAAAAATGGAAGAGGAAGGCAACAAGTTTGGAAGAAGAAAACCCTAAGGCTAACAGGTCTAACAATTCCTTTGATGTTTTGTACTGGTAGCATTTGGTCAATTTGATTTGGAGAGCATAGATTCTCTGCAACAGTTTTTAGATCATGAACTACAACTACTAGATCTTTATTTTGTCCACTGAAGACTGATAGTTGTGCTGTTAGGCATGTTTATTCTTTCATTATTTGTGATAGCACGTTCATAGCTGTCACTGGAGTATTGTTTAGTGCATTTTCGATGCATTCATTCATATGTAGTGGTTTCTTTTTAGTGGGCTTACATCATATAAGTTAACAGTGGTTTCCTCTTTTTGAACTTAGCATATGTTTAGTCCAATTTACATTGCATTATCTGAAAATGACTTAAATGTAAGTAAATGAAATGCATTGGTATAGTTGTATGTTTTCTGGAAATGTCACCATTAATTTTGTATTTATAGTCATATTAAAAAAAAATTGAAATACTTGTTGCTTGTCTTTGGTCATGCATTTTTATATTTGCAGTACAGGTGGGCAGCACTCCCGTTTTTTCACTCCATGGAATTCCGCAGAGCTACATAAAAACTCTGCGAGATTCCACGTAGTCCCGCCAGTGGACAGAATTCAGCACGTTGCTCTTCTCACACTGATTTATAGCGGCAGAAGCTTGTTTTACAGCATGAACAGCACCACACGGTGCTCCAAAGGGCAGTGCTTCTTTCTGCTGCTCAACTAGATTTTCTACTCGAGCAGCAGCTTTCTCAACATGAATGGTTGCAACTTGATGCTACCGTCCACGTTCAGGAATCTTGCCGGGAGGCTTTCTAGCGCCCAAAAATCATGCTAGGAGATGCACATGCTCATTCACGCTCACCAACTTAATGTGGGCGAGTCGCACGTGAGAAAAAACTCTGCCATGTCACGGTTGGCAGAGTTTTTCCAGAACTCCGTGTTCCAAGAACTCAAAGTGGGCAAAACTCTGCGAACACTGATGGTGGAACGGGATTTTTAGCCCACTCCTATTTTGCGGTCAAACATTGTAGATGTTTTCTGTTGTAAAATATTGAATTAGGTATACTTTGTAAAGATGTATTTTAATTGAGAATAAAATAAGACTTATATTTCTAAAAATATAAAACGTAATTTAGCATTAAATATTGGCATCTGTTAGAAGTTGTGGGTTATTATACTTACTCTATTGTTTAAATAAATGTACTTCAGTTTGTTTTGTAAATGCTGGTTTGAACAATACGTTTTTCTCACCTCAGGCGTGTTTGCCACAAAATTTAATTTTGTGTGAAGGCTTCCTTTTAAACGCATTAGTAGTAAATTGTGGTTTTCTGCTTGATAACCATTTGGGTTTTGAATGTGATTGGTTTAGTAATTATTTTTCATTGTCTCAATTGTTTCATTAAGTATACATTGAGTTTAATCAGTATATATATACATATATGTTTTAAAGTTGACATTGTTAAGCTACATATGTAAATGTTTCTATTTCGTTAAATGAATTTTTTGGTCTCCATTAAATATGTTTATTAATATTTTTGTTAATCATATATCATGTGGATATTTTGTCTCAGTTCATTATTTATTCAGTTAAAACCATATATTGACATTCTATATTTCTGTACTCGATATCACAATTTTTGTCATGTTTTTGTAGTCTATATTTTTGTAGTTGATATGGTATCTTACATAGCATAAAAAGTCAATATTGCAGTAGTTGCCTTTTTATGCAACCATAGTTTGTATCACAACATGTTTGCTATCGGTACAGCAACTAACAACCAGTTCAGTAAGTTTTATCTCTATTTAGGGCCCGATTACGAAGTGGTTAGGAAATCTTCCTGACTGAATCGGTTTGGAAATGGTTTCCAACCCACTTGGATCAGGAGAGTACGACGACTGAGTATGATGCATCCAGATACGATTTGGTTGGACTCCCATTGTCTTCAATGGGAGCCTACGTTCCTAACTGCATCGGGATCGGGCCCTCGGTCGGGAAGACACATTCCCGATCCGATTCGGAAGGTGCAAATGCCCTTAGGAGGCCATCCTAACCACATGGTAATCGGGCCCTAGGTGGGAATGCTTTCCTAACCGCATCGTAATCGGGCCATTAGTGTCCACTTTCTATCTTAAGCGGGGGCCACACGCAGCCAGGATGTAGGGCTGTGCACAGTATTTAATATTACCTGATGTAGGTGATATGCAAATATGAAACAGCAAGCCCACGAATCAGCAAGGGCCCGTTATTTTGCGTAATTTAGAGTTTTCTTTACTGAGACAGACAATTTTAACAATTTCACTGAAAGTGCTTCCATTGTACGTCTAGAGCCACTTTAAGTGAAAAATGTCAAATAGTGGCCTGGCTGTCATTTGATGGCAGTCTAGATGACTTTTTTTTTTTCAAAAACAATCTTGCCATAAGGAGGATTGTTTCTGGAAAAATGATAAATTCCTGTTCCTGGCAAGCTAGCTCTTCATGGCTTGGGACATAGCTTATTTTTCCTGCTCATAACATCATAGTCAGAATATTGTCTGAGATAAATATTGTGTTCTAAATGTCGTTCACAGAACTATTACCCCACTGGAGTTAATGAAAAGGTAAACCCAATGGGATGATATTTTTGTATTTGGGAAACAATATGTATGTCAGGCAATATTTTTGTATTCAATATTCTGAAATACAAACACCTCCACATCATTTCATGTGCGCGGTCATATTTTTATATCATAAGTCCTAACCCCACAGTGCATTGCAGGCTTTTTGTGCGTAACGTGGAATAATGTTTCTGACCTACTGGGGAATTTTGTGATTGAATTAATGGTCATTGTCAATCCCCCTGACCTACCTAGATTTGAATTTGGGTTAAATGTGGCACTCTGACCATAACAAACGTAGGGGTGCAGTAACTAATTCTCCACAGCCTTGCCAATTCGCTGGGAGATAGGCACATACTGCCACCACCCACTGTTATTTCCCCCAGCTGAGGTGAAGTGCCATTGATGGTCATAATATCCTTTCATCTCATCCTAGTTAACATGGTGGCAAGGGGATATCTTGATGAGATCTTAATCTTAGGAGGAATCTCCTGCTGACAATAATGTCAGACTCCTCATTGAGGCTTGCTCAAATTGTAACCTCATTCAATTGTTAAATGAGCTCACTCATTTAAATTGACACACACACCTGACCTAATATTTGCTCCACCTGCAACTTGTCACAAATGATTCCTGTCTCCCTTTTTTATGGACTCGGCACTCTGCTGTTACTTTTCCATTTCTGAGAACACATAATTCATGGCTTTATACAGTTTTTGCACCTTCTCGGCTAAGTAAACCTGGGTCGTAACTATCAGTCAACACAGTCAACACAGTCACCACAGTCTTTACCGTTGAGTTTTTACTACCATTTTAAATCACCTTCACGACAATGTTGACCCTTTTAACAGCTTGATCTCTTCTGCTCTAAGACAAATGATTGCTTTGAAATTAATTATATGCTAGTATGCACTCAACCTTCTACACCTTGGTTCACCCCTGCCCTTAAAGGGTTAAAAAAAACAATGAATTCTCAAGAATTGGCTAATGCCAAATCACCGTATTTCAGTTCCCCCTGGGAGTGCAAAATGTTTCCCCAGAGTACTAAAATCGACTTCCATGGAAATCATATATTATGAGCTCTGAACAAAATGTTTCAAATATCTTTAATCATTTTAATACCCCCAATAGATCAGTGTACTCCTGCATACCGTTGGGAGCTAGGAAATGATTTGTCAAACGTTTCTTAGGATAAAATTAAGGACATTCTCCGAACACTAAGTTCAACATCCACTCCCTCAGAGATTCAGCCAGTATAGCCCCAACTTTCTTCTGTGCCTTTTTCCTGTTTTTCACCCATCAAAGAAACTTGCATTACAGCAAACATGTCTACTTCTCTCTCTGGGACACCAGAAGACACTTGCCCAAGAAATTGCCTAAAATTCTGTGTTTTTTTAATTTCTTCTTAAATCATCCCCGTGTGAACCCTGTGACACATCTGGTTTAGTTGACACCCAGTAGAAAGAAGCGTTAGTTATTCCAATCTTGAAAAGTCTGCAGATCCCAACGTCTTTACAAATTATAAACCAATCTCTCTACTTCCTGCTCTTGTTAAAATTCAATTCTTGAACCTCGGGTTAACTTGCAACAGACTATCTAGAAAGCAGTAACTATGCTGATAATTGCCTATCTGGATTCAAACCCAGGTTCAGTATTGAACTAGTGTTAGTCACGGCTCTCATCAAGATCAGGACGCGTTTGGATGATGGTAATTCTGTCATTCGCATTCTTCTTGGCCTGCCCGCTATCCTTGCATCAATTCTGGCCCTAACTCTCTCAAGCTGTTACAATTCCGCTATATCAATCAAATTTTAAATATATTTACTATGGAGTTGACAATGGTTATTGCCCAACCCCCTGACTTCCCTAGTTTAATGGCTTAGCGCTGAGCCCAACCCTTTTTAATCTGTATGCTGTGCCTCCGGCATCTCTCATTAGTTCCTCTGATTTTTCCTGTTTTTCTTACATGGATGGCGTCTTGCTCATCCTGAGGCTGGTTGGTGAGAATGTATGCTGTTACAACGCCATCCATTACCCTGCAGTAGGTTACAACGCGGATGTTACATCGTCCACGTAGTTACCACGCATGGCTATACATCGCAAGTTGTTTCTACGACTTGCGCTAGAAGGCGTGCTCGATTTAGGAATAGTATAAATTACTATTCCTACTCCAGTTAGCGCAACAGCAGGGAATGTGTTGGATTTAAATTCCAACACATTCCCTGGTGTTGCGCGCCATCTAGCGCAAGTCGTTGAAACGACTTGCGATGTATTGCCATGCGTGGTAACAACGCAGACGATGTAACGTCCGCGTTGTAACCTACCCGCATGGTATTACTAGCGTTGTAAACGCTGCTTCCCGGTTGGTGATGATGCATCTACCCGAGCTAAATTTAAACATTGCCTGCCCGCAATTGCTGATAGGATTATGAATAATTCCATAAGAATAAATTCGGCAAAAAATGGAAACTTTTATCTTCAGAAACCATCCATCTGGGAGTCCAATTGATGGGTGATTCGTCTGGCCTCGACTCCTCTTCTTACTCATTCCACCAAAAACCTAAGAATTATTTTTGACAAATATATTTCGAAGGTCACTTCCAACTGCATCTTTATTTTGAAAGTATTGAAAAAGGTCTTGTTTTATACCACCTGTTTCTCAAATGACTAAAGCCCAAATGACTATTGTGGTGAGACTAGTTTACAGTAATTCTATCTTTCTTGGTCTTCCAAAAAAGCAGATGTGTGTGTAGGCTGCAGGTGATCCAGAATGTAGCTGATAGCTTCTGTTGGAAAGCAGAAAACATGAGCCTATATCCCTCCAGGAGGGAGTTTCTTCCCTGCACCTTAGCGCTATTAGTCATTTTTACTGTCTGTGCCCCTCATTGCCTCATATGAGCATGGATAATATGTGACAATCTCCTGCTTTTAATAGGAAGGGTGAGTCTCATAGTGAAGCAGTGGTCCAGTGGTGGATTTACAGCTGGGTCAAGGGTTACTGCAAGCAGAGCCAGCTATTACCCAGCATTTTGTCGCAAGCAATGTGCTGTTTTACATTACTTTGCATCATCAGGGTGTTCCATGGTAGTGCATGGGCATTCCTATGGAATCACCCATGGGTTTCAATGCAAACCACTGTCTACAAACATTCGTGGACAGGGATCATTGCTAAAATGTAAATCCTGACTGAGGCAGGTGCATCAAGCAGAAATATTTTTATTTATCCTCGTTTTTCCTACTTTGCATATGTGCTGCATTGTACAGCACACATACACAGCAGGGAAAGTGTTAAATTATAGCTTTTGTACTGGAAGGACAACCTTCCACTACGAATATTATTCCTCACAGAACGCACACACCCTTGCACTATGGCACAAGGGTGCGTGCATTGGTGCATGGCAGTCTAAAGTGTGCCAGTGCAGGAAGAGAGGAAAACAGCAACATATCTTAGTAGATGTGGTGCTGTTCTACTGTCTTCCGTTCTCACAATGCAGCACAGCAACTTTACATACTGCCCTGTGTTGCGTGACTTTTTCATAAATCAGAATTAATGTGTAAGGACCTGATAATACACCCCTGTCAGGTGACCAAATGCATGCTGTATATCATCTTTGTGTTGTGTCCAAGTATTAGTAGAGACCCTGTGGGTGGAAACTGCACATGGGCAGCCAACCCCCTACTGCATATGGCCTTTGCCTTGTACAGAACCTCTTTTTTTATAGAGAACACACCTGCACACATTGAACCCCTTCAGGTGGCTAAATTTGCAGTGGACCTGGCTTTCGCCTTGTGCCCAAATCTCTGTGAACAACCAACCCCCTGCATGTGCTAACCCCTACCCTGCATGGTGGTTGTCTAGTAGAAAACTGCCCTCAGAAGCCCATTCCGTCACAGAGAATCCGTCACTGTCCACAGTTTCCACCTTGCTCCCAATATCCAGGGTGGCCAATTCCATATGCCTTCAACATGTGTCAAACAACTTGCAGGTAGCAAACCTTCTGCAGACACTGAACTATCAATTACTGTATCTGTAGAAGTAGAAACAGTACTTTTAGTGTGACAAAAATGTGTGGAATAGTTTAAAATTTCAGGAAATCATGTGAACTGAAGTCTGAAATTAAGCAAAAAGCTAAATGCAAAATAATGTAAGGCAGACAGAACTGGAGTGGAAGGACTGCTTTGAGTAATGCTTACTGTAAGCTGTGAGATGGCAGTGTTGTCTAGAAGGGAACTTGTTCACCCCTGTTTTCAAGCACAGATATCCGAAAGCTCAGTCATAATCAAACACATACGATGACCACAGATTTCAAGATGGGAAAGTCTGCGTTATACAAAGTTAGCATGGTATGCAGTTGGATTTCAGGCACCTGCAGTATTTTGCATGTAAAGATATGATTAGTTTCTTCTCTTACATCCTGAGAAATAAATTAAACTTAAACTGACTTGGAACCTGTTGGAGATACTCTTCAGAAAGCATAAAAGACAGAAAATGCCTGGTGCTGCAGCTGGTGTATTGGTGACATTTATTTTACAGATTGACGTGAACAGTTAATTTACACCTTGGTTTTCCACTCAATAAGAGTCAGGTTTACATATACTGTCTGCACCAAAAAGTCCGCAGCCGGCAAACCACCTGCGGTGCACAGCCTTCAGGCATGCATAGCAGGGGGTAGGTGCAGCGCTTCCTCCAGGGCAGGTGCTTGTTTATCTACCACTCACTTCTTCTGCATTTCTCCATGTGCTATGATATTTGGGTGCAGAGCCCTCCGTTGCTTCCATATTCATGTTATTCCCATGTCATCCTGTCCATTCTTCCCGCTACGCAGCACCTTCTGGCACAAAGAGGATGTATCCTCCTGCGCAGTTATGTATTTTCCACGAGTTCACGAGATCAACAATGATTCCTTCACTGTCTTTGCTATTTCTGGTGCTGCAGAAGTGCTTGGGAGCACAGTGATGTCATCACCTCGACATGTACCTCGAACAGGCCTTGTGGATGAGGCACTTGCTATTTGCTGCTTCACCGTTTTGTTGGAATCCATGATGGCTTTGGATCCAGTACACTGCAAACTGTCCCTGTTAAACACCAATACAGGATTGGCAAATAGCGAAAGTATTTAAGATTGTGGGCACTTTTTAGCAGTGTCCTTGAGTGACCAATCAAGGGGCATGATTGATTGTAATTTTCTTTTGAGTTCCCACCAAGTACTCCGGCTGGACCTATAGAGTCAATGAGGGAGCGCTGTGCACTGCCAAGGGGCCTTCACTTCCTTTTCCGGGTCCTGCGGGAGTCCAGTGGGATCTGGTAGTTGTTAGAAAAAGTTTTGTTCACAGTCAGGTGGTAGTTTTAATGATACTTTGAGTATAGAGGCTTCCTCGCATGAGCAAATAAGAAAGGTATCCTGAAGCTTTTAGTGGATTTACTGCATTTGTAGGTGTTGCAGGACCACAGTCTCTTTAAAATGGAAATCACTGTAAAACTTTGTCTAATTGGTTAATATCACTGCCCTTTGTGCATATTAACTTGTAGATGAAGGTGACCATCAAGAAACTCAGGGAGAGGAACCAAAGGAGTCAACAACTTTTCAGGCTATTGCTTGGGGGTATTTTTTTTAACCCTGAAGGAAAGAAGGTCTATGCAAGAATAGCTACTTGCAACGTATGCAAGAAGGAATTCAATCATGAAACTGAAAAAATATTCTGAAGGCACTTCTAGCCTGCTTAATTATCTGCGATCATGGCATGCCCACCAAATTAATATGGCTAAAAGGAAGCATGGTGAAGAAGTCGAACCTTCAGCAACAGCCGCAGCACACTAGAGCCTTCAGGCTGGAGATATAGGACCACCTGAGCGTCTTGCCACAAAAAAGTGGGACATGAACTACTTCCATGAACTGTGGGAAACTACTCTCCACGGTTGAACAGAGTGCCACAGTTCAGGTCAAGCATGTGGCTCATCTTGACATCTTGAAGCCATTTGGAAGATTTTTTGTTTTTAACCAAGTTATGTTGGCCTTTTTTTTTTAGCTAATCCCCACATAAAAGAGGAACATTACAGAAAAGGATACAAAGTATTTAATAAACAAAAAGTTTCTTGTTAGGACTACCTTTCAAAGCTAAAAGATAGAAAAATAATTTATGTTGTCGTGTCTACTAATGTACATATATATCCTTACTCTCTGCCAAAACAGACTACAACAACCAGCAAAGCTGCACCCTACTGTCATAGTTGCAAACTAAAGCGAACATCTATAACAACAAACTGAGACTCTAATAGCTATAAAAGTCTGCTGCAGCAGAGTATAAGTCCCACATTTACAGAAAAGCCATGCAACGGACGCAGCAGGTAAGGTTGCTGCGCTGCATACCGGGGCCGGGACAGAGCAGATCAGCACCATACAAGTAAAGCTGCTCGGGTTCGTCATGAAGATGTAAACTTTTAGAGATATCTGTACCATTAATTTGTGGATCTTCCATGAATTATGAAATCAATTCAAAAACTAAAGGCACTCTTTTGGATTAGGGAGCTTTTTCCCGCTTTGTGCAAAGCAGATTTGTGTATACAGCCCTCTTTCTAACTGGCTGGCCATCATGTTGAGGCTGCCATTATCCAACTCGATGCTGTGAGCACCAGGTTGCGAAAAATAAAAAAGTGCAAAAGAGGGCAGCGTGAACCTACTTTGACTCCCCAAGCCCATGTGGGCTGGGAACTCAAATGAGTTTTATTGCAGGATTCATGGATCTTATAGTAATATTATGTCAATATTGTGCATGTCATAACTTAATGTCAAAATCCCCAATGTGAATGTACATCTTTTTTTAATGATATTTGACAGCTGCTGGTTCTGAGAACAAATGTCAACCACTGACCTTCAGGACCAAGGCTTAGCTGCAGGGCCTGTTTACACACCCAGCATCCGTTGCAAGAGCAGGTATGATATATTATCACTTCAATGCTTTAGATCATAAACTAATCAATATCTTAACAAAAACAATGTTAATTATATTCTCTGTTGATGGTAGAATGCCATCCATTGATAATAAATATGTTCAATAAGTAACATCAATAACTATGCACAATCTGTATTTTGAATGATTCAAAATGACCTTTTTATTTTATCTCCTCAGAACAATCAACCTGATGATGATGCTGCACTATCCACAAGGGGAGGACGATGTGCAATCGAGGGAGAAAATCTTATCCTCCTCCAAGCTTCCATGTCTGCAGCCACACCAGCTCAAAAGGGGAAGTAGGAGGAGGTAGAAGAGGTGGAGAAGATGGATGCAGAGGAGGAGCTCAATGGTCCCAAAAAGGACAATCTCTCAAAGAAAACCTCACAAAATGAAACCCCACTAGGAAGCTGTATTAAGGTTATTGGTGTGCTGTGTCTTGGATTAGAAGAAGACCCCCATTCAAGACATGGCAAGTTGCACCGGGAGCATCTTTATTTCTTGAAGGGGAAGGATGCAAGGCAACAAGACTTGGCCATGTAGATGATAGATCCCATAGGTGTCTTTGTCAATCTGCAGTTCCAACTCAAACACTTCAGTCACTTGGCGCACAATACCAACTTTTGGGACAGCCACTCCCCCACACCCTAACAGCAACCCACCTACACCGCCTACAAACCTAACATCTCCAAATCTACAAGCCCAAGTACAACCTGCAGTGGTCCTATCAATACATAGCTAGAAAACTGGACAGCCACCCTTGAGCGAGGACAACAATTACTGAACCCTTGAACATTAACCAGAGACCGTCACTGACTCATCATTACAAAAACAGACGTTACTTTTAGACCCATCCATTAAAAACCTTTGAAAGTATTTTTTAACTTTTGGTATTTATATATTTTTTAAAGGGATCTTACTTTTCATTTTTAATAATTTGAAAGGTAAAGTCCTATGGAATGGGAGAGCCACTAAAATCTTGACTTATTTCATTGAGGGAGAGTCAGCTTGTGGTGAGTGGGCATCCGTGTACAGTTGGCAACAGGAACAAACATATTAGGACCAAAAGGGGATAAGTCTAATAACAATAACAAAAGGGAAACATATAATAAATGTTTACAAATGTCCAGTATAAAAAGTCCAAATCAAAGTTCGAAATAGAGGAGCCTGATGTCACGGTTCCACTCACCTGTAAACCAGAATCCGCAGAAACGGATATAGTCCAACCTCTCACCTCCAGGTTAACACTCCACTCCTGATTTAGCAGGATAGCTGGTTAGCCCTAAGGGGAAAAGGGGGAAAAAGAAAAGGGAGAAGGAGTTGGATTCAATGGCAGTATGGCTCACTCTCTGAGGAATGGTCCGGCTCTGGAGAATCTTCCTCTCTTTAATTAGAAGTTCAGGACCCCGTCCCTATAACACACAAGAAAAACCAGGTAAGTATATAGGAGATAATATACACCCCTCATGCACCATCCCATACCAGTAAATACATGCACTCACAAGCTTTGAACATAAAAATAAACACCAATCACCTTAATCCACCATAAAGCTGTGGGGTGTCTTCTTTCAATCAAGGATGTAATTCCTATTACAGTCATAGAAATATAGCGAAAGCAAAATGTCCGAAAATAGTAAGGGTGGGTGGAGTTGGCGGAGTGGCACTTCGTGGGATTCCGCTGAGTTGCCTAAAAACTTCATGGAATTCCACTACGCTCCGCTCTATGCACGCAGACTTGGAGGGTTCCTGACCCCCAGACTGCCACCTGCTTTACTGGCTTACCTCTGCCATGGTGATGATCTACGGTGTTTCTTCTCCAGTCCTTCCTGACTTCTGGTCCGTAACGAATGAAATCGCTTTGCTGCAGGACTTGCGAGGACTGTACATGCGATCGCATGGAGAGTGGAGACCTTAACCCGGTCTCCACTCTCCATGCGGGCGCATGCGCAGTCCTTGTGAGTCCTGCAGCGAAGTGGTTTCATTACCACAGCCCAGAAGAAGAATCCTGTACCACTGAGGATGAGGAGACAGCCCGAGCATGGAGAACGCCACGCCGAGATCCAGGTAAGGAGGACTAGGGCAGGAGCAGGGCTTGGTTGCTAGGGTTAGGGGTGGGCGGCAATGGCAAACTCCGCCACGTGGAGGAATCGCAGTTGGAAAACCTCCGCAAACTCTGCTGGTGGAGTGGAGTTCGCCACCCACCCTTACAAAATAGTTGCCCACAATTCTAGAAACAAAGGATTTCCACACAAAGTCTCAAAATACCCAAGCAGATATCAAAGAGTAAAACTAAAGGCAGGTTCAGATGAGGGGGAGACAAGAACCAAGAGCAAAGCCTGAAAACTCCTGTGAAGGAACACAGATCCAAAAGAACATCAACAAGGGGATGGACAGGCTAACAAAAACTAAGCCTAGAGACCTAAGGGTCAGTGCACTGATCTGGATGCCACATTATGATGATGAAACTATGAAGGTATGCAGCCAAGAATAGGACAGCCAGGCCGAAGGAGAGGAGATCATCCAGCTCAGAGAGGAAGAACTGAGAGTATCCCACGGTGAAGAGGGTGCAGCCTTGCCAGGCCGAGTAGGATGGGGAAAAAGCAAGAGTCTTAGAGCAGGGAATCCGAGTAATGCACGGCAAGATGCCTAGCAATGAACCAGGAAGTTCAAGTTGTAGGGCAAGTTCACAATGTTCCTTCTCCCTATAGGAGAACAAAAAGCCAAGCTCTATGGCAACTGGGAATGCACTAAATATAAGCTGCGCCCCCAATCCACATGACTCATGACCAGCACACTATGCCGAGATCTCGGGAATAGTGAAGAATACAGGCTGGAAGAAGGCTAGAAAACAAGGCTGTCTCTGGAGCGCCCCGGCACAAACACTTCACCCTCCAACAAGGTACAAAAAACACCGTTCCACGCAGACACAACAGTGCACACTATGGGGAGTGGGGGGAGTGAACCTGTTGGATTTTAACCTCATATGATGGCCCACCACAGGAACAACCACATAGGTAAATATGGAGGTAAAACCTGATTACCTTTGTTTGCAGAGGGGTCAGAATTATGAATTTGGTTGTATTTAATGCATTCAATAATTATCAGATGCGTTAAACACCTCAACCTTCATTACATTTCGACAAGTAAAACCTGACAAATTTTAACAGGGAGAAAAATATGCCGTTTATCGTATCATGAGGATATTGGTGCATTAAACTCCAAACTCATGTCAATCACCAGAAACTTGTAATAGGTGCTATTTATCGTGCCCAATGAATTTCATACCGACTAGTATTGTTATTTATCAGGTGTGATATATAGAATGTGTCTCTTGTAATAAAAACCAGGTTATCTGAGTTTTTGAATTGCGCTAAAAGTTCTTAGCCATGGCCAGGCTCAGAATTCACCACAATATGCAATTGCTTGGCTAGGCAGGCCTGGACATCCTCTGAGGATCTGGATGCTGTGAGGTATATGTGAAAACAATTTGTACTGAAAAATTGGGAGACATGACAACAGCATTTGGGGATGGATGGAAGGTAGATGATATGTTATGTCTGCTATCAAGGAGGTCAGGAAGGGCATGGCTGCAGATACTAGTCAAATAGCGTCTCTCCTATCATCTCCTTCACATCACAAGAGCTTGCCGGTTGACCAACATACACTTCTGTCATGGCCTCCTTGAAAGTAGCCACAGTGGCATAATCTTGTACTGTTGGGGGCCAATCCCGACGCTGCTGTCACCAGCATGACAGCAGCATCGTGATTGGTTTGAGTAGCCTAGTGCAGCCTTCAGATAAGGAGTGGGACCCTGTGCATGTTCTCCACCCAGACTGTGCAATACAGCCAGTGGGGGAACATGCTAAGTGCGCATGACTGTTTGGCCTTCCCAAGAGAGCCGGCCAAACCATCATGCACACTTAAATGCAGATATTTCACCTTCCCCCTCCTCTGACAGCCCAGCTCGCCTCACCCTAACCTGGCTCACACTGAAAAAATGATAATAACATTGTGTTATTATCATTTTATTTCTCCTTTTTTGCATTGCACAAAAGCAGTGTGGTGACGCTCCTCTGCCTAAGCAGAGGAGCTGCCGCTGTGTTATTTCCTTCTGGTGAAACAGCATGCTCCTTTGCAGGTGTCACACTGGAGCATTTCAATTGATCTCTGTATAAGTGTGACAAGATCTACTTTCATAATACTTATGGCGGCTAGATTTAACAAAGTGTTGCATTTCCCTTGTGTCATACAAGGTAACGCAAGGGTAATGCAACACTAAAGTTAGATTTACCAAGCCATGCAATGCCACCTTGCGTGGCCCTACAATGCTTGGTAAATCTGTAGTAATGCAAGGCATTGCAAGGCAGAACTCTGCGCCAGGGAGGCATTCCATAGGTGGAGCTTGTCCCACCTTTGGAATGACTATAAGCACCTTTAATAGGACTCCATTCTTTATATTGCTGTGTTTGCTATGTTCACCCTAAGTGGCCAAGGGTATGCCCAAACTTGAGTCCCTTGCTCTCTGTGCCACTGGATTCAAGCTAGCATGGCTGATAAGGGGTGATACCAGTCCTAGAATGCTAGTTTCTGTTCCAGTTCAGGCAAGCATGTTACCATGGGGGGCAGGGTCAAGACTGATTTGCATATGGCTAGCTCAAAACTGGGGTGGAATGGTGAGCAAATTAATGATGTATTTAACCCAGATCTCTTGACTGTGGGTGAGTGTTTGAAGGTTTCAGCACTCCATTCATCATATTGTTGTGGTTGCATTCGTATAAAAAGTACATTGCTATTATGGATCCTCAAGGACTGCTTTAACAATACTGCCATGACACTATCATAGTTAGTCATCTTGGCACATGAAAAACTGTAGATCTTGTGTCCTGGTCATTTTTTTTGGCTTAAGTTATGAGTTACCAAAAGCATACGACTCGATGGGCATCAGCACTGAAGAGAAGAACAGACCCAAAGAATTGCTGAGTTGTTCCATCCCATGGAAATCACAAAAGGTGATAGCTGTAATGCTCTAATTAGTCTCAGCCACTGGCAATTACTTTGGTCCACATTCCATTTTGTCATTGTTTAGCTTGTCTAGTATATTAACTACAAGGACCAACCACACACAAATATACCTTGGACCCACTACAAAATGCCAGAACCTTTACGTCAATATCCTCTTTAAACAGGAACAGAAGCTATCTCCCGCATTGTTTTCAACCTTCTTAGACCTCTCAGTAAAATGTAGTTTGAGTTCTATAGCACAGTGATAAAATTAAGCATTCCACCCATTTTTAGTTTTTTATTCAGTCACAACCCCAAAGTGTGACAGGCATGCCCAGTTGTGGGCTCAGTATCTCACTTTGATTCATCCAGCCACTCTCATACCACTAACAAAGGGGCAGCCACATCACACTTTCCTTCCCTTCACTCTATGACATTCAGAGCGAAAAACTATTTACGAGTTACATGATAGTGTATGTGTACTACTTGGATAGCCAACTCTTGGTGTTGTTATCCTGTAGTCATGGCCTCACTGTGACTGTATACTTGCATGCATTATTCTGTAGATAAGTTGTCAGAGTTTATCCTCTTCCCTTTAACGACATCAATAACTTGAAGAACAGAAAAGGGTAATCCAGGTATGTTCAGAATTTGGGGCCTGAGCAGTTCATCCAGGTAAGACCACTGCTGGGCTGCCAATATCAGCCCTTGAGCTATGTCGTCTGAGGCAGGGTTGTTTATATTCAACGTAGACAGTACTACAGTCATGAATTGAAATGTTTTAGCCAATCACAACAACTGGGTATTCCACTACATTTGTAGCTTGTCTGTGTGATTAGAAGCAAGAACCAGTCATGTGAAAACCAGTATCGCCAATTCCTCCATAGATTGAAATTAGGGGTAGCCATGGATACCCCTAGCTTGCACGTTTGGTTATCATGGTAATGGTGTTGCTACCCCTGGTCTCACAGGCAAGAACACAGCAGCAGAAAGAGAAAGTAAACAGGCGTTGATAGCCCTATTTAATTCTGTAGTTTCCATGTATTGCCCTTTCCCAAAGCCTCAGCAGCAAACACTAAAAGTATGCTGAGGGTAGGACAGTGGCTCATCCATGTGCTTTCATCAGGGTTAGATGATCCTACTAGTGCTGCTCTTCTGTTTTGGTGAATTAAAATTGAGTCAGACATAGAGATAGAGAATCCGGAATTGCCAGCCCATGTCCTAATTGAAAGAGAAAACAAGAAACCCCATTCATGTTTTGACCTTGTTTAGATTTAGTACCTATTGCTAAGCAGGCCAAGGATCTAGACCTTCAAAGTTATGGAACCTGGAAAAAGGTAGGCTATGGCAGACATTAGGGACCACATGACGGGCCCACAAAGGGATATACAGGAAGTGTGCAGTTGCTTATGTAGATGAGACAGTCTTTGGACAACACATTTCTCAAAGAACACAGCTGGTAATCACTATCAGTGCTTGGGTACACTGATAGTACACTCATTACGATTGCGAGTAAAAATGTGTTTTAAAGCCTTGTGTTGGTGCTAGTACATTTTACCTAGAAGAGGCATTCTGAAGTTATTCTTTTATTGTATATCACACTTTAGTAGCCTAAATCAAAGTATTCTTTCACTACTGTGCAATGGAAAAGTAAAGCATTTTAAAGTAAGACTTTCCAAATTACATCATTTAGAACTAACTTTTGGTGCAGTACACTATTCAGTTAAACACATTTTATAGTAAGCCTTTCAGAGTACATATATTGTACAAATCAAATCCATTCTTCATAATCTTACAGTGCATGGTCTAAACCTACACCTCTCTTTATGGTTAGATGCCAGAACCTCATGTTCACAGCAGGAGAGTAAACACGTTAGAGCCTAATCACAAAGGTAAATTTGCAAGGGAGTAAATCTACATGTGTGAATTTACTCTTAAACTTTGTAGTAAATGTACTATCTTTGGCTGTCCAACATTCCTGAATGTATATTTACTGCAGAGTATAGACCTGCATGTCTCCACCCCAGAAATAGGAGGGGGGCAAATTGACCAGTGTAAAGGTTTTACTACTAACTTTTCCCACTTAGACTGTGGTCTCTGCCACTGGGGTGGATAACTCACTATTGTAAAGAATAGTAACATTTTAAAAAGGTTTACGAAACATTGAAATAAATGAGTGAATATATTTCGAGGTCGATTCCGATCCTGTATTTTTTTTTACCATACGACTCGTATCTGTAATTTTTTCCGTACGAATCGTACAAGTCACGTCCGACCCGTGAAGTACGATTCGTACGGGAAACATACATATGGATCGGCCCGATCCGTACGAATCGTATCTGGAAAAGTTGTACGAGACGGACCCGGACACTCTTCCGTACGAAGCCTAAAAATACAGTCCGACTGTACAAGTACGATCCGGACCGGCTTTCCGATTTACAAATCCTACGGAAAACGTCCCGTACACGGGGAATGACTTGTACATATGCAATGTCGGTGTACGCACCGTACATACGCAATGTTGTTGTACGCACCAATGTTGTAGTACGCACCGTACATATGCAATGGCGGTGTACGCACCTTACCCACGCATTCATTGCGTGTGTACGGTCCGTATCACAGTTCTACTGTGCCGTAGGGGTACGTGTGGTACGCACCGTACCCACGCATTCATTGCGTGTGTACGGTCCGTATCACAGTTCTACTGTGCCGTAGGGGTACGTGTAACATGCACCGTACCCACGCATTCATTGCGTGTGTACGGTCCGTATCACTGTTATAATGGTGCCGTAGGGGTACGTGTGAAACACACCGTACACATCCACTTCCGTTGTTGCGGTACGCAGGGGTTGCTGGACACGCCCCCCCAAGTGACCAGACCCTGGTGGTAATGTATGGCCTCCATATTATAGGTTTGGCTTTGAGTATGGGGTATGTTTCCTGCCCCTCACCCCCACCCTGGCCCCCGGGTGTTGTTCTCACCCTCTGCAGCGTGTGTGTCGGGTGCGGTGCACCAGGTCGTAGGCCAAGAGGACCGGGATGACACATACGGCGGGGTTCATAGCGTGTACGTCGCGTACCGGGGATCCGTTGCGTAGCGGATCGCGTAGGACTCTGCTTTTCCGGCTGTGTTTGGCTCCCGTAAAAAAAGAGCCGTACGGAGTGACGTAGGGACGAATCATACTTGCTGGGCCGGAAACCGCTGCCTGAATACGTCCGGACGTCGCGTACAAGCTGTTCCGGATCAGAATCGTAGGTTTTTTTGACCCGTACGGGCTTTTGTACGAAACGTACGGAAATAGGCTTTCTGTACGAATCGTACTTCCTAGGTTGTACGGAAAGTTTACCAGGGACGAGTCGTATGGGGAAAACGCTCCGTACAACGATTCGTACAGCCTTTTTACAGGATTGGAATCGGCCCCCTCATGTTAACTATTAATATATATTTATTTCAAATTCAGAACAAAATAATAGTTCTACAACATTAACTTAATTTCAATGTCAATATTTAATTTATTTAAATGTATTAAATTAAATTAAAATGATTTTCCAAAGATTTGTTAAGAAAGTACCACCTTAAATGTTTAGATTTATGAATTAAATACTAATATTTCAAAAAATGATGTACAGAATTAATTTAAATGAATGTGATTTTTTTAAATTAAGCTTATACTTATTTTTAAATAAAAATGTTAATAATGTTTTTATATTGAAATAATGTTTATTTTTTATTTGTATATTATTGTTTTAAAATTAAAATAAATGTATATATTTTAAAAATAAGAAATAAAAGTATTTATTTAAGATTTTCTCTGGGGTATTATTTTAAGTCCCTGCCTCCATTTTGCCCATGGGATGGTGTTGCAGTACAAGTGGTTGGCCAGATGTGGTGGAGAGCTTATTGCAGGTCTGAGCTGCAGTACATTTATGAATGTGTTAGTCCTATTTGGCTTTAGTAACTGTAGAAATGCAGTGTGTGTGAATCGGAATGGGCTTACTCTTTTGTGGGTGAGTTCATGTGCCTCCCTAAGCCCCTTCTTAGCATGCTAGAAATCCCCTTCTTACTCCTCCCTAAACCCCTCCCATTGTGTATTAATACTAAAATGTAGGCATAAGTGTGTGGAGATTTTCACAATCAGAGAGTAGATTTTGACACATAAAAGGTGGTGGAGGCGCATACCTCCGCATGTAGGTTAACGAATAACATTTCATTGTATGTGAGTAGTTAAATTGAAATACTATAAATTGTACTGCAAAATATAGTTTGTGAATAGGCCTCAAAAATGGTAAAGGGAGGGGTGTGCAAAATTCATGTAATATGCTTTTGTGTAATTACACATAATTTTAGTAATTAATAAAAATGCAAATCTGTTACTAACCGCTACATTTTAGTGTGAAATGTGTCCTCCGATCACTTTTTAATGCAAGGACACATTTTGCTCTAAATACCTCGCTCGACAAACACAATTACAGAGAACAACAGCTACTCGTTATGCTTTCTTGCGTTGTTCCTGTGCTCACATGCTATATTTTTTTAGCAGGAACAGCAGCATAATTACATGATTGGCGTAACATTTTCTGTAACAAGTACAATGCAAAATTCCCCAAATTACCCATAGTCCACCAGTATAATGTAATCAGGTCTAGTTGAAGGTACCCTAAAACTTTCAAGCACTTTTTGTAATATAAATAATTGGGAAGCAGTTATTGATTTTGTGTCAGCAATAAGTTGCAGGGCATTATATATGTGTTCCTTATTTTCTGAACTTCAAAATTACCATGAGTGTACATTGGTTTTCATTCACTATATTTTGGGTTTATAGTATAAAATATGTATGTGAATTAAACGAGGTCTATTGCAAAGGATATTGCTGCAGAACAATTGGTTTGGTGATCATGGGATTCCTTTGATTGGATAATATTAGATATGTGAAATTCAGAATTATTTTTTCTGTTAGCATCACTGCAGTAGCAGCAGCCACGTTCTTGCTCAATGCTAAATCGATGCTACAAATGTGTGCCTGTCTCTGACTTGTAAAGCCTAATTTTCATTACTGGCACTGGAGCAGGGAACCTTGAACAGCATGCTCAGCTCTGAAAGGTTACACCTATATTGTCTTTTCACACATGATCTCCATTGGGATCCTGTTTTTGAAAACATGAATGCATGCATGTAGGTATATGGTATTGAACCTAGCCAAATGGTAGGAACCTTACAGATTTGTGTTCTGTATATATGTGCTCACAGTGTGCAAAGGCCCCCTCCACTTGTACCTATTCTGTGTCACAGATGTGTTCTCCTTTGTTTATAAATATTATCACAGATATAAGTATATGTGATTTGTTTTAGCCATACTACTTTCACGAATGCACTAAATTGCACTTTGTACCGTGTTTATGTGTAGTTTGGCATCACTATCTTCCACTCATAGTAACACTGATTGTCTCCTATAATTCTAATGATGTGGGGTTGACATTTCTTAGAATGATTACACTTTTCAGAAAGGTATCATGTTCAAGTCCAAGCAATAATTTAACATAAACCTTATATGGGAATCAAAATGCACAATTCTGCCTTAGCCATTATTGTATAGCCTTAGTTGTACATATAAATAACATACTGAGCTGGCACATGCAGCGCTGGGTTGAAGAAGTCAATATACAGATTATACAAATGTGGGGCAAGAACATAGCCATGTCTCACTTCAAAGGTTTCTTTATATGTATTTGGACACTTCCTCAGAGTCTGTCATGGTTATGATGTGTGTTCTGCATGAAGATATAAACTATGTCCAGAACTGTGAGCAAGAAAAGTTTTTTTCTTTTTTGAAGCACATATCTGCTGTTATGCTCAGAACATTTTAGCTACAATTAGGAATAGCTCCTCAGCCTTGGGAAAATGTCCAGTAGATATGAGCCAAGCAGTAATTATGAAAACTTTCATTAAAAATAATTTGAAAAATAGTTATGGGGTCTATACAATCTACAACAGAGATACACTAAGTGTGGCCCAGGGCTGCAAGCAAGCCTCCTGACCTTTATTTGCTGCACTCTGGTGAACAGCAGCACTGGGCGCGCGCAATGTAATTTGTAATTTGTTTTCTTTCTTTCTTTATTTACTTAACTCCGTTCGGCCCTATGCTGGAGTTTATTACCCCCCACACTGCGCCGCACCGAACCGCAGCACTCCCTCAAGGAGCCGCCACTGCAAGAGGCAAGTAATTGTCAGGTGCACCCCCTATGTGGCCTAGGTTATTAGTAATATTGGAACCCCATTACTCTTTAAACTCAAAAACAGGAGAAGTTTTGGTACAGCACACACTCTAAACTCATGTTTTTTAATGTGGTTATGATGAAAAAGGAGGCAAAGTGAAATAAACCACTTGCCTAGGATTATGCAGTTTGGTCAGTTGGGAAAGCTGGGATTGATCCCAGGTTTTCTTGTTTTACATTGTGCTATCCAGCCACCAGATGACTACCTCACATTTTACATCAAAAGGTAATTCTTCTTCTTTAATTCTTGGAGCATGAGGTTAGAGCATGGGTGGCAGACAGAAGCCCTGTGGAGGCTTAGGGGCATATTAACAAGGAACAGGGAAAATTAACGCTAAGGGCGCTTAGCGTTAATTTTTTTAACGCCGGCTATCGCTGGATAATATCGCCTGGTTATCGCATTATTAACAACGCTAACCGCCTAGGCGATAAAAAATCCAGCGATAGCGACATTTTGGGAGGTTATCGCTGGTAATGCAGCGATAAATCTACAAGGATAGGGATATCCTTGTTGATAGCCCATGGTGGATTTAGCCATGTAATCCACCTCCCATTGGATTACATGGCTAAGTCTGAAAATTAGCAGATGTAAAAAAGCAACGTTAACCGTGGTTAGCGCTGCTTTTCTTGCCTCTAACGGGGTTAGCGTGAAGCTTGATATTAGGAGAAATGTCGCTTAGCGACATTTCTCCTATTATTTTTCTCTGGAATGCCCACTTTGCATCGCATTAGAGATGCAAAGGGAAGCGTAGTGAAAAAGGGTGCTAACATGCGATTTTGCATGTTAGCACCCTGTTGTTGATAGGGCGATATTTTTATCTACGCTTCTTTGGCTTTTAAAGCCAAAAAAGCGGAGATAAAGCCCTTTTTAATATGCCCCCTTGTGCGTTGTCTACACCATGTAGCTACGTAGCTTCCCTTACACCCTCCTTAAACCACCCAGACCCTCCCTCTGCTGACATCAAAGCATCCCTTGAGCGCACCTCAGACCATACTTTTTGACCCCTGAGGAAATTTGTCCAACTACCCATGATCTATACCATCAATTAAATAGGGGAAACGGTGTTGCATTTTTTACACGTAGACTCCAATCCTTGCCAAAGCAGTCTACATCAGCGGGAAAAGTACTACCTCGAAGCAGCCATTGTCCAGATGGATGTAAAAAACATTCACAATATAATTCTGCTGCTAGCACAACAGCGCCTTCTTCTTGGAATTCTCCAAATCTTGCAACACACTCCGGCCCAAAAACAAGTGCCTAGCACAAGCAGCGGTGAGATAGCATGCCTTTGTGAGCCTGGCCCATCTCGTGTGAGGAGTCCATCGAGGTAACATAAGGTAACATTCTCTGCTTTGCTTCCTGTTGTCGTCTCGTGCTTCTCTGCCTAACCATGGGTGGGTAGTCCATCCTTAGGGTGCGATTTAACAAAGTAAGCACTTGGCTTACCATTCGGGCTCCTGTTCTGAAGTCTGTGTGACAACACCAGGCCATTGGTTAATTGAAATGAAGTCTGCCTCATTCGTTCCCATTTTCAAAGTGAGGTAAATCAGCACGTGTCATTTCCTGAATAATGTGCCTTGTAGAGGAGGATTGTTTCCGGAGCAATAGCCATTGACTAATATAAGTAAGTTATTAGGCTGGCAAAAATGTCATGAAATTGTGCCTAAACAATTTGTAACTCTCTTTTTTTGGCAAACTTCAGTGCGTGTCTGTACACATACATCTATTGAACATAATTTCACTTATTTATGCTTTCAAACCTGGCACTTGTTATCTCCTTTATGCACCTAGGCACGTTATTTTATTAAGTACTCATTAAGTTAGAAGTTTTTTCTAGCAACCTTCTTCCGATTTATCATTCTTATGGCCTTTCAGATTTGTTTTCTGTACTTCAGTGTTTAGCTGTGGCAAAATGGCGCTTCTGCTCCAGCAGAGTTAAACTGCTGCTTTCGTATTACAAGAGTGAGGCAAAGGTGCCAAATGTTACACTGTGTTTCTCAGTATCCTTCCCCAAAAATGTTTCCCTTGCAGTGCATGCACACTAGGGTAAAGCTGTCAAACTGGGGGCGGGAAAACAACCACGTGTTCAGTGGAAGGTACTAACTCTTCCTAATGGTTTGGGAGGTCTGGGGGCCCCAGATATGGATCTTTACTATAGAGTGGCACAGAGCTCCCATGTGTTCCACTGGATTCATCAGCAATTAGACCCTCCACACCTACACAAAGAACAAGCATTTGCAATGCAATAGGTCCCGCATTCGGCAAGAGTTTAAGCTATTGGCATTGTAAATGACAAAGCCTTTTATTTATCTGTTTTGAAAAATAGCAAATAAAAGGCATTGTTATTTAGAACGCCAATAGCTCATTCTTTCGCAAATGCGAGACCTATTGCATTGCAAATGCTTGGTATGTTAAGGAGGCTGAGAGTGATGGAAATATACGCAGGCAACGGCAAATGAAAATACAGTGTACAGCAGGGAAGGAGGACGAGGTGGGGGCCTCCCGGTTATTTTTTTATTTTTTTATGCGTTTTTATATAGCGAAAACTTTACCTGAAGGTGTCAGAGCACGTTACAATAGAACAAGTTACATTACATAAGGACTTTAGAGTATATGAATAACATAAAAGATACAAACCGATAAATTCTAAACTCACATAAGAATGGTAGTAAGTACAAAAGTTAACTACAGATACTGCTTGGGTAGCGTATGTCCTGGTGCACCCAGAGAGCCGGGCATGGAGACACACTCAACTGGCATGGATGGTGGGCATCCTAGTGCCCCCACAGAGCCGGGCATGGAGACACACTCAACTGGCATGAATGGTGGGCATCCTAGTGCCCCCAGAGAGCTGGTCAGGGAGATACACTCAACTCGCATGGATGGTGGGCGTCCAAGTGCCCCCAGAGAGCCGGGCAGGGAGACACACTCAATTGGCATGGATGGTGGGCATCCTAGTGCCCCCAGAGAGCCAGTCAGGGAGACACACTAAACTGGCATGGATGGTGAGGGTACTAGTGCCCCCAGAGAGCTAGGCAGGGAGACACACTGCTGTGGCGTGGGTGGTATGCGTCCTGGTGGACCCAGAGCGCTGGGCAGGGAGACACTTTGCACTGGTGTGGGTGGTGTGCTTCCTGGTGCTTGCAGACCTCCCCTAGTGCTGGGATGCCCTTATGGGTATATGCAAAAGAGAAAGGACAGGGGAACCCTACTCACTAACGGAACCAGGGTAATGGTTATATAAGGGGAAACAACGGTTCCTGTGGACTCATAAAAAATTATTCAAGCAAGTAGATGGCGACCCCATTCCAATACTGTTATATGCGGATGACGCCGTCCTCTTGTCACGCACTCAAATTGGCCTCCAACGTTTAATTAGCTGCTTCTGCAGGTTTATTGACAATAGGAAACTGCTAATTAATAAAGAAAAAACATATGTAATGACTTGCGGCAACAAGAAAGGTGCTAAAAGGACCTTCTTCCTGGACGAGAATAAAATCCAATCTGTGACTAGTTTTTGTTATCTTGGCGTCACATTCTCCGGTGATGGGATAATGAATGTGAAAATGTGCGCCTTAAAATGGAAAAGAATACTAACGGAGTGTTTAGATTTGCCTCTAAGCTTGGGAACAGTAGAATCAATGATGTGATTTCAATTTATAAAGCCAGATGTATTCCTTCCGCTTTATATGGTGCTGGTGTGTGGGGGCACCATACCCTTTGTGGTAATTACATCCAACTTGACGAGAACTCATTTCTGAGGCATCTATTGTGTACCCCCGCATCAGCTTCCACAGAGCTAATTCATAGAGAGGTGGGGCTAGATTATATTGAAGATCTTGCAGTCCTTCGCCCTCTGACCTTATGGCGTTCCATCTGGTCCAAAACTGAAACCATATTTACCCAAAGAGTAATCAGAGATTGTCTAAGGTTGGACCACTGTTTGCACATTTCTTGGCTAAGACACATTTATTACTGGTTCAAGCTCCTTTTTAATCTAGATCCTTTTTTAATACCTGAGGAAGCTGCCAGTATATCTAAATTAGATCTCAAGGTGTCTCTTTTACGTCATACAAGACAATCTAGAGATTCTGTTTGTCTTAAACAACGTACTTATGCCTTTTACCGTGAAAACAATTTAAGTGAAGGTTTCCAGCCATATCCGACAGAAATTACAAGAAGATCTCACCGTTTTGTTCTTACCCGCCTAAGGCTTGGAATAGTACATCACCTTGTGTCCTTCCCCATCACTAGGCAGCATAGTAATACGTTATGCCCCTGTGATGACTTATCCAAACAGAGTTGTTGTCACTTTATGCTTTTTTGTAAATTTTATGTGTTTTTAAGACGACATTTTTTAAAACCCATCTTTTTAAAATATAATGTCCGGTCTATAAGGAGTGCAATGCAGCTAATGTTTAATCTGGAAAGTGCAGATATTTGTTTTTATATAGCTACTTATATTTTGAAATGTATGAGTGCCAGGAAATCTATTGTTATGTAATTCATTCGGCTTCTAGTAAGTTGTATTGTCACTCTACCAAGCATTATAAGTGACTCTTTGCACATGTCCTGAACTGCGAATTGCACTTTACCTTGCATATTTTGCACATTAGCCGGCATGTTAGTTTTTAGGATATACAAATTTTAAGCCTATCAGAACTATTTTATTTATTCTACATTGCTCATCCTATCATGCACTGGCTTTTCTACGGGGATGGCAACATAATTAATCTTCGGGGATAGTATAACAATTATTCTTGTTCTGTACCTAATTATGTAACTGGTCTATATTCTGCCATATCATAGTTTTATTGTATGATTGTTGTATGTTATTTTATGTTTGCTATGTGGCTGTATATACTTGCCGAATAAAGCATTTTGAACTGAACTGAAACTGATTCAAGCAATATAATTTGCACAATCGCAATAAAAAGAGGGTAGAATAATGTCAGAGGGCAAGGAACCACCAACACATTTGTACAATTATGACTTGTTTTATAAACACAACATACTTATTATATACATTGTTTAAATTTACAATAGAACAGATATTTGTGCACTGTGTCCCAAAGTGAAAAATGGACCCTAATCGTAAGTGACAGGGTGTATATTTATATACAATGTTTCCATAAATGTTAAAAGGTGACCATTCTTGTATAATTTCTTTGTAAACAGCAACTGTATATAATAATACGCGCTGGGCAATGGTTCGCTCTTTCAGCTTGTCGACGACGTTTCAACCCTCTATCACTACGGGGTCTCCTCAGGACTAGTGATGCAGGGACATCTGGATTGCTTAATGTGCAGCCTTGTGAACTAGTGATGTGCCACAAGTGAGAAGTGAAAGGGTATTACTCACAAGACGACCCGTTCGGGTACTCAGTGTGAGGAAAGTTCTGTAAACAGTGACAATGCATTGTACCGTCCTTGAATCTGACTCATGCAGCTTGGGAATACAGATGCTGTGATTCTTCGCGCACAGAATATCATCCAGACCTACACAGTGCATTGTCACTGTTTCCAGAATTTACCAGGGATTAACCATACCGCTATGGCTATAGCGAGTTGATGTAAAGAGCCGGTTGGCCAAACCGTACCCCTGACTGCCAGCCTTTCCTCACACTGAGTACCCGGACGGGTCCTCTTGTGAGTAATACCCTTTCACTTCTCACTTGTGGCACATCACTAGTTCACAACGCTGCGCATTAGGCAATCCAGATGTCCCTGCATCACTTGTCCTGAGGAGACCCCGAACTAATAGAGGGTCGAAACGCCGTCGACAAGCTGAAAGAGCGAACCATTGCCCAGCACGTATTACTATATACAGTTGCTGTTTACAAAGAAATTATACAAGAATGGTCGCCTTTTAAGATTTATGGAAACCTTGTATATAAATATATACCCTGTCACTTACGATTAGGTTCCATTTTTCACTTTGGGACGCAGTGCACAAATATCTGTTCTATTGTAAATTTAAACAATTTATATAATAAGTCTGTTGTGTTTATAAAACAAGTCATAATTGTACAAATGTGTTGGTGGTTCCTTGCCCTCTGACATTATTCTACCCTCTTTTTATTGCGATTGTGCAAATTATATTGCTTGAATCATTTTTTATGAGTCCACAGGAACCGTTGTTTCCCCTTATATAACTTAGGGGTATATGCAGCACTTTATCTTAACGTAACTTCACGCCACAAACACAGTAAGGTAGGAGCAACACTAGTGAGTTAGGAATCAAATACGAAAAAGAGGCAGGTTGAACTCGGAGATCAACTTATCTATCAGTGCTGGGAAATGGCAGCAAACATGGAAGAAGGGCAAACACTACATGCCATCCACACATAACCCCAGTACTGCGTCTCTTATGCACGTAATCATAGTCCACGGCTGCAGACAAGGTAGAAAGAAGATAAGGAAAAGTGTTTCTCACTGAGTGGAAACGAGGTTGTTCCTACCTGGGGCAACAAAAAAGGGCATTCCCTATTGGAAGATAACGAGAGGTACATCAAAATTCTGTAAGTTGAAAAGCAAAGTTAAAGATGTAGCAAGGGGGGGGGAAGAAAAATAAGTAAAGGGTTTTTCTTGCGAGTTGATGTGGTATAACTAGTGAAGAGGCGGGTGACAGAATATTGGGGGGAAAAAGGGGCACTTTTGGCAGAGATTGTTACACATAAGCAGATATCTGGGGCTTCCATGTTGGGGCAGTGGTAGCAGGTAAGCAAGGATATAGTGAACAGTGTTCCTTTGTGGGGATGGACTGAGGGGTCCCTCGCAGGAGATAGAGAGCTGCCCGTATTTCCGGGCGTGGGGGCTGTGCAGGAGTTCAGTGCTGAGGACGGAGTTTCCTCCTGAAGAGACCTGAGGCTGTACAGATACCCATGTGAAGCCGCGGCGTTGGGGTAGGGGTCCGGAGGAAGTGGCTGGAAGCCCGACTGGGCTGGGGGCCGCTGGAAGCCAGGCAGGAGTGGTTTAATGGTCCTGTAGCTGTTCTGCCCGCAGCCCTCCAGCACTGCAGGGCTGTAGGCGGGTGGTCGCTGATCCAGCAAGGGTTTGTTATCCATGTTCCTCCCAGCAGCTCCGTCCTGCTGCCACCCTGGGCACTACCTGTTGATCCTGCGGGGGAGGGAGACACAACGAGGGCGTGAAGCTCAGGAGGGCAACTAAGTATTGCTTTCCGGTGACCCTACAAGTGAGGGTCACGTGAGGGAATGAGGGGGCCTTGTTAACAGTTGTCAAAGGTAATGCCTTTCACTGACCCTACAGCAGAGGGGTGGGGTGCAGGAAAGAAAGAGGGGTTCCCTGTAGCAGATGCTGGCAGACAGTGTAAGCACTCGGTCCGTGAGTTCATCCTGATCAACAATGGGGGGCAGGCTCATCCAACGGATTTTCTGGTGCCTTGAATTGAAAGCCAGGCACCACAATTCCTGAATATGCTGAAAGTGCCTGAGGTCGCCCCACTGGGGTCAAGGCCCTGCGCCCCACTCCTGACTCGCTAGTGCTGAGCCCAGAATGGCCCCTCTTCGGAGCTGGGAGCCCAGCGCTTCGAAGCCTGGTAGAAATGTGGGATGTGCTAGAGCCCCCTTGTGCTCCCCTTGGTGTGTGCACTATCACAATCTAGGAAAATGTTCAACCCAGGAGAACCAACAGGAGATATTTGGGGCAAGGAGCACAGCACAGGGGCCCCAACTCTCACCCACATCCTAGCCATTGGCAGTCCCCCAGGCCAGAAGGGGGTTGACCTCAGCCAATTAACTGCAATTGAATTATCTGTTTGGAGGAACAGCAATGGCACCCAATGCACACTTTTAATGGGATTTATAGGCAAGCCGTTATTCTCATATTTAAAAACAATACCCTTAAGCTGGGTTAATAATGCTATAACTTGTTCAAGAGAAAAAGCTTTAATAAAACAATATATTATAACTAGTATTAAAAAGCAGCGAATTTGATTCGCAGTAATAATAGCGCACGCCTGCTTTTTATAGCATCAGATTTGGCAAGGTGGAGTGCTACATAACACTAATTATTCACTCACCACTGTTTTGAAAAACCTGCACCACTGAGTTCGAGTGCGAGTGGCAGCTGTTCTACACAGCGGTGTTTCTTAGAAATGGCAAGCGATAAACGATTTATAATTTTCACAAAAAGGTCATTGCATTGGCGCAAGAGAAACGCCTTGTTTTCACAGCTATACGAACCTTCAAAAACTGCGGTATAAAGCCCTATGCGTATGTCAATTCATGATTGCAAAGCCCCAACTTACCTGTTTAGGTCGTGTTGGCCACGTAGGTTCCAGGCGTTACCTTCAGGTTAAAGGGCACGTTGGCGGTGGTGGGGTTTGTTGTGTTGCAAGGGTCCGACTGCATGCAGACGGGCGTGACCAGCATGCCAATCACGAAGAGCAGGGCGCAGATAGTGGGAGCTGCCATAGTGACGCAAACGCTTCACCTGTGTAGTGAGCGGCTGGAAACACACCTGTTGCACTGATACACACATCAGAGAAGCGGGGCATTTTATACCCGGCTCCCAGGTGAGAGGAGAGCCTAGAAATTACTAGCAAACACTGGGCGTGCCCACAAAATGCCAGTTTCTTAACATCCTGCTACCTGGGGGCACTCGCGATTCATACTCACACGAAAACGGAAGAGCAGTGGTGCCCTGTTGTGCGCAATAATTTAATTCAAGCGTGAGGCAATTCTAGCTTTATCGAATGCAAAAATAAAAAGGCAGCCGATTGTTTTTCTTTGCATTGCGCTTTCACTTGAGTGAAAGCATGATGAAAAAATAAACACGGGGCTGCAATTGAAAGCACGATGGGAAATAAAACACGAGTGCGATGGGAAAATAAACACAGGGCGATTGAAAGCAAGACTTCTGAAACATACAAACCACAACATATTGCTTCAAGCAGCTAATTCAGGGCGCACAATAGATGATGGTCAAAACAATTGGAAAGTGAACGCGCGCCATGCGTGCGTTGTGCCTCATGACTGGACTGCCTGAAACGCGGTGAGCAAAAGAGACGCCATGCGCGTGCACATGCCCTGTCTGGGCAGGCACGCCAAAGGAAGACAGGGAGGGAACCAAACATGCTTCCCTCCCAATAGAAAGCACGGATTTGGCAAGCGCACCAGTAAGAAGCGTGGGTGGAGCTTCCACCCTCGCTTCGCAAGCCAAACCGACCACAATAGGGTCTCCCAGGAACGAGCAGCGCATGAGCTGCGTCACTAGGCGAGACGTAAAAAGTAGCTGTCTCCCCTGCTGGTCTTCCTGCATGTTTGTATCACGCTCCCGATCGTTGTACGGGGGGTTTAGACTCAATTAATTCCACAGTACATGCTTGGCATGATCTGGTGAAAAGACAGGCGTGCAGTATATTGTATTCACCAATAGCTCCACTGGAGTGGTGCTCTTGCCTACCTTTGTTTGCTGATTGTGCAGTGCTCAAGGCATTGAACACCATTGGTATTGCCAAAGGTGGGGATCTCTTTTCGGAGGGCAGAGTTCGTACGTGGGCGGAGGTGGAAACTGGGGGCCCAGATGCTACCCTCTTGGTACACTTCCAATATCGTAGGGTGCGGCATGCCCTGCGTGAGCATCCCGGTGGCGAACTGTAAAGTGGTGTCCAGCATCTATGGATTGGCACAAAGTTATCGCAATAATTTTTACACCAAGTCCAGATTGGAGTGGCAAACTGATCTAGATATGATCCTAGACGACAACACCTGGGGCTACTGCTGTGCTGCGTCGCGGCGGGTATCCCTAAATGGTCACCACCGACTGATTCATTTGAAATATTTGCAAAGGGTTTACTACACGACTGACCGACTATTTCGCTATGGTCTTTGTGAGTCAGCTGAATGTAAAAGGTGCAGAGCGCGTACAGCAGACTTCTTACATGTGGCCTGGCTATGTCCGGGGGTTGCGTATTTTTGGAGGAGGGTATTTCAGGATCTGAGTGCTATCAATGAGGTACCATTGTCCCCCGATCCCCTGCTTGTTCTATTGGGTTATTCTAAGCAAGTAAAGAAAGATATCCGACGTCTGGTCAAGATGGGTATATTTCTTGCAAAATGGTGAGTTGCGATGCGATGAGCACGCGGCCCCCCTCCCACACTACAGGAGAGGTCACAAGATATGCTATACTGCAATACATAATTGGAGCTGTATAGTGACCTGCTTGCCCCCACCCCCCGGAGTCGACCTAATAATTTTTGGAGACTGTATCAAACATATTGAGGGGGAAAGGTCATTTTGACTGCTGATCAGCCCACTGATATGGCAGACGCCACAGCCAGTTAGTTAGTTTTAGATGTTAAGATGAAGATTACATCTGGTGGCTAACTGAGTGAATAATTTGATGTACGTTCCAATGTAAGCATAATCTACTGACATGTCTATTATTATCCATTGTTTTCACTACTGTGGCTCTTATATATTTTTGTTGTTTTTCTTTGTTTTTTTATTTTTTGTTATGATATATACTACGATGTATACCTTCCATAATACTGGTCTGTAGTAACAAGAGATGTACACTAATGTTGTAATCAATAAAATAAAATTATAATTAAAAAAAAAGTAAAGCTGACAAAATGGTCCCTTTTTTGTGCCAATAGATGTCTAGAGGGAAATCATATTCTTGTAGCAAACATTATCGTGCACATGCCAATCATTCTCACCAAAACACAAAATACATGTATACTGCTTTTGTGATTATACAGTCAGGAACTCTTCATTAAGCAAGCTCCAACCAGTGGTAACATGAGATCCGTTTCACCTATACGACACTCTCTTAAACACATACCCTGATTTTGGAAGTTTGCAAAATGGTCGTCATTGGGGATAGGTGTAGGATTAATAGATATAAGTGAATCGTTTAGGAAGGAAAATAAAAAAAATCCTCAAAACCGCATAAAATAAGATTTCATACATTACAAAAAGATTGAAAAATCTTCTAATCCTGCTAAATAATTGACTAGCCCAATATATGATGGGACACAGCCTTTTAATTTAAGCTTAAAAATTGAATTATCTATTGCAAGTCACAAGTATACCATTCCTGGCACAGTACAAAATAGCTTTGTAGTTTCAAGTTTGCCTATTTTATGGACCATTTTATGGACCATTGCCTTATAGGACGCAAAGCCTTGCATTGCACTACCATGTGCTTGCACTACTGCTGTCTATTCCACACCTGTTTTGTGTAGGTTTGAGGGAAGCTTGGTCTGCTTCTACATGGGCTGTACTTGTTCTGTATCACTATCGCTGAGAGTACTCCGGGTGCCTATGTTTCACTGACACTTCCAATTGTTTTATATCTGTACTTTGCATGTAAGTCATGTAAGTCATGAATTGTCTGTTATGTGTCTTTAGTGATGGCAGAGTCGAACTGGGGAAACAAAAGCAGCCCTGGCAAAAATGCTCAAACCAGCCCCACTCCCTGGCACAACCTCTCTCTTTCCATCCATCCATTCTCTCTCACTCCTTCTCTCTCCGTCTTCTCCATCTCTGATCACTTACTCTCTACCTTCCTCCTCCCTCTATTTCTCTCACTCTATTAAAGCCTGCTGTGTCTTCTGCAGCTAAGTTCGGGGAACTGGAGAGAGTAACATAACACCAGAGGGGCCATGGGCTTTCAAAACCGGCCCCCAAGGTCTTCTGCTCACTGGAGAAATGCCCATGGAATAGAGGGCCTGGATGACCCTGCCTTCCCTGCTTCTGTTTTGGTACATATACGATCCAATACTGACCTCCGCATTTTCAAAAAGTGACAGCCAGGCGTGGCCGGTACTGGTAAGAGTGGTGGGGCAGTGGAGTGTCAACATACGGGGTAGGGAAAATAAAATAAATAAATAAACTCGGCGAGGGCAAGGTAGTTTTATTTATTTATTTTATTTCCCCTACCCCATCATAGGTCGACTCCCCCCACCCTGCCCCAGCCCCACCCCACTGCCCTACCACTCTACATGTACCGGCCACGCCTGGTGACAGCTTAAGCAATTAACTGCTCAAATATATACTTACACCATACTAATATTGTATTTCTGCTTTTTGATGAAAAGGAAGTTTATTTCTATAGGTATCAACAATAATCAACTTTAGAAATCAACTTTTTTAACTCCCTAAGGATCCCCCTCCCCACTTTCACTTGCCTCTCAGTGTGTAATTCTCAGCTAGCCATAAATACACATGTGCACACTGTATAAAATACAACAAATGAACCTTCTAAAACACTGTAACACGTGCTTTTGTATTAACCTTCTCTATCCCAGTTATTACTAGTGTAATACCCACGGTCTGGAATGTGGGAATGGAAATCACTTGACAGTAATATAATTGTGGTTGATGAAAACTGAGGTAAGAACTACGTCTTCATTTTTCATAATTGCCTCTCTGTGCTTAATTAATATGAAAGAAAATGGACATAGTTGATGCATGCAGCATTAAACTGTGATTTCACAAGATTATTCCCATCCATTAGGGCTTGTGGCGGCGTTTTATAGCACTTCTCAACAGATAGACAGAAATTTTCATCAAAACAAAGTGGGCCCTTTTCGCAAATGCGTTTTGGTGTTAATTAATACAAATAGAAAGGACAGTGTCCTCTTTGCACTTAGTCTTTTACTAGTACTGATGTTGGACGCTTCGGAACTGATACACACAGGTGTCAAAGAGTAACTAAAAGAGTACTCCTGTAATACTACTTTGTGTACTCATATATTCTTTGTATGGGCTCTAGACATTGAGAATATATTTAGGGAGGCGTGAAGTAGTATTCTTCTTCTTGATGTAATAAGTAGATTTCTTGTGAGAATTAGGGCTCATCAGAGACAATCTGACATACGTTACATATATAGAAGAACAGAGAAAAAAGGAGAGACATGTAACATGAAGGGGACATAGAGGTGCAGTGGTTTCCTTCGAATGATAAAGGAAAAATACCCAAGGGAAGATATTTCCAATGAAAGCCGACCCCTTCAATGTTTAAATTGGTTGACGTTTTGGTCCCTTCTACAATTCAAACAGGACCATCATCAGTGCTAGATGAGGGTCATTGCATATTTCCTCTAGGGTTGCTATCATAAAAATAATGAAAGAAAACATGTACTACCTACAAACAACACACATCAATCCTTCAACTTGAGGCTACTGACCAATATGAAAAATGGCAGAATACCAACCACTACATACCCACACTGTTCGAAATTGGTTGTCTAGTTGGCAGAGGTGTGTACCCTGTCCAAGTAGGGACCGCAATTTTAGTCGAGTAAGTCAGCTACACAACCTAAATTAACCTGTGCTCCCCCTCTGTTAGCTTTGCACAGAGCAGTCAGGCTTAACTTAAGAGGCAATGTGTAAAGTATTTGTGCAACACAAATTACAGTAACACATAGTGAGAACACTACAAAAGACCCCACACCAGTTTAGAAAATAGAGAATATTTATCTGAAAAAAACGAGACCAAAACAACAAAACTCCAGTCATTAGAAGCCGAGATATGAAATGGCAGTCCATCCTACCGCACATCATTCAGCAGGCTAACACAGCAATGCAGTTAGCATAGCACCAGTCCCTCCTACAACACAGAGGCTCTTCTCCCTGGCAGGATGTCCTTGTTTCCAGCAAAGTTCTAATTTGGTGGTGTCAGGAATCCAGTACTTATACTCAAATGTGTCTTTGAAGTGGGGGAAACTTTAAAGATTACAAGGTCCTGGCCTTTCCTGCCCTGGCATCAGACTCACTACAGGGGGGTATGCAGCTCTTTGTGTGGAGACAGGCACAGCCCTATTCAGTTGCAAGGGCCGGCTCCTCCCTCCCAATCTATCTCAGGAAGGCCCATAAGCCTGGTGATGGACCATCAGGATGCAAATGTCACACCCCAGCTCCCTTTGTGTGACTGTATAGGGAAATGCACAAAACCCAGCTGTTGCCCAACCCAGAAGTGTATTCAGAGACAGGCAAAAGCACATAATAGTTTAAATAAGAAAATGCCAACTTTTTAGAAGTTGCATTTTCAGACTTACAATTTAAAATCAGACTTCGCCATAAGTTGTGATATTAAATTGTGAGTCCGGAGACACCAAACCCAAATCTCAAACTTTTTCCATTTGGAAATTTCACTTAAAATGTTGTAAGGTGATCCCAATTGTGACCTATGGGATAGATAGGCCTTGCAGTAGCGAAAAACGAATGAAGCGGGTTTTCACTACAAGGTCATGTAAAGTTCAAAAGTACATGTCCTCCCTTTTAAATACACTGCACCTTGCCCATAGGGCTGCCTAGGGCCTACCTAAGGGGTGACAGATATGTAATAAAAGGTTAGGTTTGGGCCTGGTAAGTGGGTTAACTTGCCAGGTCGAAATGGCATTTTAAAACTGCACACACAGGCTCTGCAGTGGCAGGCCTGAGACATGTTTAAAGGGCTACTGAAGTGGGTGGCACAATCAGTGCTCCAGACCCACTAGTCCTCATTTCATTTAGAGGCCCTGGGCACACACAGTGCACTTTACCTGGGACTTCTACGCAACTTGAATGTGCCAGTTGTAGATAAGCCAATGTTACCATGTTTTGAAAACAGGGCATCAGTGGTAAAGTGCAGAGAATCCTAAAGCCAACAAAAATGAGATCAGAATAAAAAGAGGAGGAAGGCAAAATGTTTGGGGGTGAACCTGCAAAAAGGGCCAGGTCAAACACACACTAAATAAGAAAATGTACAAATTGTTTTACCACCTCAAAGTATCAACCTCTACAGTATAAAATTAGTTTTTTTTAAATGGAAAACTTGGTTTACAACCTGCAGCTATTCCACTAAGAGTGACAATTTAAATTTTATTTTAATTTTATAAAGCATGCAAATGCCATTGGACGCCTTGGAGCTAGCGAGCTGTCTGAACCAAAAAAAGCCTATGGAAAAGTTACAATGAAAAATGCCAGGTTTTAAGTACTTCCTAAAATGAGTCAGGTTGGACTGAGTTCTTTAAAATGCATGGGTTGCTTGTTTCACATTCTTCCAGGGGACAGCATAAAACTCTTCCCACCCCAAAGAGCCTTTTTAAACTTTGGAATCCTTAAATTCTTGGAGAAGACAAAGCGTAGTGTTCTACTGGGCCCATACCAGCAGAACCTTTTCTTCAGGTAGTCTGGTTCTGAGTCATGCAGTGCTTTATAAGCCACATGGAGCGCCTTAAAAGTAACCAGTTATTTTACTGGTAGCCAGTGCAGATCGACAATTGCCTGAGAGACGGACTGGAATTCGGTGATGTTTATCATAAGCAGGACAGAAGCATTTTGTAAGATTTGGAGTTTATTCAGCAATTGCTGTTGTAGACTGACCTACAGAGCAGTGCAGTAGTCAATTCTAAATAATAAAAGGGCAACGATTCCAGTTTTCTGTAGCTGTAAAGGGATAAAAAGTAAAAAAGGAAACATTTTCCTCAAGGTTTTCAGAAACAGAAACAAGTCGAAGTGACTTGGCTGATATGGCCTGCAAAGGTAAGATTGCCGTCAAAATAGACTCCGAGATTTTTGACTTTCCTAACTGGCCAGGGTAGATTACCAAGATCCTGAGGTCACCAAATGGGGGACCAGAACCGGGTATTGTGCCTGAATAAGAGAACCTCTGTTTCTCCTGAAATAAGTTTAGGACAGTTTTCGTTCATCCATTTACCCACCTCATGTATGCAATTACAGAATCGTTGGAGCAGGTTGGTGGAAATCAAGACCACTATCTGGGTGTCATTAGCATAGGAAACCATGGAGAACCCAAAGGAGTGAATCAGTTTTGCCAAAGAAGTAACATACACAATAAACAATGTGGGGCTTAGCCCTGAGCCCTGTGGAACCCCACATGAAAAAGAGAAGGACTTAGAGATAAAATTACCAAGAGGAACTGGCTGTTCTCGACTCACTACAAAAGACCCTAAAAGCAGGGGAATGGCATGGCATACAGAATGATATAGACAACAGTAAAGCCAATCTGGCCAGTGTTCTAGCACCTTGAAACCAACACAACAAACAATAGTAACGTATGTCTAAGGCTGGAAAACTTGACAATCAAGCACATTTGTAATCCTAAGACTCATATCAAGGTTCCAAGACCCTGAAACCAAAGAATAACTGGCATCTAGTCACCCAAATGCCCACAATATATGTGCTATCTCATTGCATCTCCAACAAATGCAATTGGACCCCATCCCCACAATACAAGGAACACAATTGATAAAGACGGTGATACCATGCAACCACATGTACCCTTTACCATTTCAAAACAAAACTCAGGACACAGGCAAATATGGCCCTGTACTCACCATGCATCACAGAGAGGACAAGTGGACACTGAACAAATGAATGATTTTACATACACCCAGCATAAAACATGCAAGCTAGTAAAAAGCACCCAGGCACACATAGCTCCACTACCTGTACCCACCCAGCAATGATTTCATCCAATTCAGAGCAACTTCTGCAATGGATTTCCTTGGCAGCTGGTTTCTTTAGGGAATGATTATCTTAATTTATTTCAAAATAGATCTCTGCATGGTCTATCTAACTCAGTGTAACAATTGATGAGGTCTTTAATGGATCATTAGACTAAACAACAATATCAAAATGATATAACCCCGTGTGTTGGCTTCACAACTAGTTAGCTCCTTAGCTGATAAGGCTGATTCCTCACAGCTGTAAACCTTTTTTTTTATAGTACTCCACGTGCTAGAATGCCACTTTGTTTTGAAACCTCATTTCCAATGCACCAGGATGTGCAGGCTTTCTTGTCCTCAGCCTTGGTTTTAATATACTTTGGTTCTCATACACGAGATAGTTGGCTCTCTGTTAGCTCAGCAGAGAAGCTTCTGCCGGGTACCTTAGTTTTAAGGTATTTCAAATAACAGTGCGAAGCTATGATGGTTAGTTTCGCCGTCAGTAACTCCTTTACTTTTGTTAATAAACATGTTCCAGGCCTCGAGTAGAGTCAGAGAGTAATTTTTATTTCATACAGCAAGTTACCTTTTTTGTCTTTTGCAATTCATATTAACAGCAATTTTGCTTCTCTTCGAAAACAATATCTAATTAGCAATAATATCTTATGTTTCATTATTTACATATGCATACACACAATTCCTGCTCAGGTTGGTCAACAGAAATGTTGTTTCTCTGCTCATCGGTCAAGTGTAAATATTGGTTTTCACAAGTCTGTCAAGGCACGCATTTTTAACATAGATTTATTGTCATTTCTTAAATAATAGACAAGTATGTTGCAACAACATTGGGACATATATTGTTGTTTCATGTTCTCAACTGTACTCTCCTTCAATGTGCCATTCTCCCTTGGCAGCAACTTAACAGTAACATAGTAAACGTTTGGGGAAGGCCTATGGAGGAGGTGGGGAGGGCACATCAACATCCCATGAGAGTAGTGCTTGCAGTGAGCAGGTTGCAGGGGCTGTCTGGTAATTATCCCCGGAGCCATTTTTGTTTTCAGGGCAGATGGGCACAGTTGCCCCTACCCTCTGCCCTGTAATCACGCGGGGTCTTAACCCAATTAATCGTGTTACTCATGGCACGTCTCTACTAGTGTCTGGGGGTGCATACATCTCAATATGCTTGACTGGTACTGGTTCTAGCCTGCGCCAGCGCACATATATGTAACAGAAGCCAATTATTATACTACCTAAACTTAACAGGCCGGCTTACAAAAAAACAATCTAGTGATGTGGTGAATGATTTCATTAAGTGGCACCCATTCTAAGGGTATAGCAGGATGGCAGTTGCTATATTGGGCAAGCTCCTAACCTCATTCTTTTTACCTTTTTATTTCCAATGGGATTATTACATTACTGACAAGTAGGTGGCAGAATGACCAGTTTAAGAATTATTAATTCGGGAGGTTGGAAATTGGAACTCACTGCGATTGGTTACAAAGACAGAGATGGTGACCAGCAAGAGAGAGCAGACTACCATAGCTGTCTTTGCATTTCAAAAGTGAAAACTAAAACATTTTTTTTTTTTTTTTAAAAGCAGCCAAATTCCCTTACTGGAAATGAGGCTGCTAAAAAAAAGGTTTTCAGTTTTTAAAAAGTTCATTGAGTTTGCAGTGGTCTCCTAGACCATTCCCTACTTCTCCTGAACTGTCACCAAGATTTCCAAAGAAGGAGGTGTCCAAAAAGCACCCCTTCCCCTTTGCAAATCAATTACCACCCCAACTGGTGAGTCAGTCATTAAAGCTGTCACCAAGATTCCAAAAGGGGGGGCTGTCCAAAGAGCACCCCTTCCCCTCTGCAAATCCATTACCCTCCTAACTTGGGAGTCAGTAATTGGTCAACAGTTTGTGGTTGGAATGTTAGGTTGGAAACTAGGCCTGGGCGAAAATTTCGTTCCGTTCGCGGAAATTGCGATAATTTGAAATTTTCGCGTTCCGCGGAGAGCGAGAAAATGTCAAAATTTCCGGTTTCCGCAGCTTGACGATAATTTGTTTCTTGCTCGCGCTGTAAAATAATACATTCTCACGCGCGCGCGCGATCGCCTTACCTGAATCCCTGCGTTCGCCGCCAAGTTTTCTTGATCCGGTCGCGTTCTCCATGAGATGTTGTATTGTTTTTAGCCATTTGCGCTGTCTCGCGACAGTTCGCGCCCGCAGTGACGTCATGCGTCACGCGATCACGTCTTTCTTCTCTCGATCATGCACCGCGAGACAACTCAAAACAAGATGGCCGCGCCCGCAAGCAACCACATGGGTAAGTTGGCGACCCGCAACCATGCAGAAAATCTCGCGAACATGCGGGAAAAAAACTTCCGCATCTTCGCGATATTTCCGCTTGTTTGCGATAATTTTAAACATTTTCGCGATAATTTGCGAAAGTTAATTTCGCAAATTCCACCCACCCCTATTGGAAACCATTTATACATCTGGGTCTGAATCGTTATTTGGGAGGGACCCCATGTGATGGCACGTAAGAAAAGCATTTCTAAACCATTTTAGAAATTTGGAAAACCTTTTCTGAATCACTAAATAGGCTTAGTAAATACGAAAAAGTGATATAGCCAGCACAAAATCCTAGCGCCTGCTACAACTCTTAGTACATCTGGCCCCTAGTAACATGTCACATCACACTCATTTTGGAGTGTTAATGCCATGTCTTCTGTTTTAGAATCATGTCTTCTTTGTGACCCTCTTGACATCAGACATAGTAAAGAGAGCTTGCCAGGCAGTAGCAAGAGCCAGCCCAGAACATGTGATTGGCATCTGATATCACAGGCCTACTTCCTCGGCCAAACGGGGTTCGTTTATACAAACTCATTTCCTTTACAAGTTTATTAGCTTCTCTGTTTGTGCGGTTTCGGGTTTTTCCATTACTTTTGCTGTAATGTCATCAATGCTTCGCTTGAAATTTAGTCAAGGCTCTTATTTGTGGTTTGGATCTCACCCAGTCTGCTTGTTGTAGTTTGACTGTGGCCCAGTCCTAATAGGAAAAAACCTTCGGTGAGCATTCACACATTCTTTCATTTTACACCAATGGTCTATTTCGAAATATACATATATTGTACTCAAAGAGAAAGTAATTTCAATATAGGTAAGTTATGCCTCAAAATATAACGCTTATTTAGATGCTTAAGAAAGAATATATTTGTCTGTCAACCTGACTATATTTTATGTGCTACTGATACTAAATGAGTTCATCAAAACAATCTAAGAAAATATCTCAAGTTTTTTAAAAGAGCAGAAACAGACCAACTCTAGAGACATGCAAGAGAAGCCAATGTTCTTATTGCATTAAAAGGCTAGTTCAATCAAGTGTTTGCAAAACCAAACCACAGTCTTGTGATTTTAAGGGGAATTCATTATAAAGTACCAGAAGTTCAATAACTTTTGCGACCCAGTATCTCAAACTTGGCAACTTAAATGCAGCCTAGAGCATCAGCAGCAGAGGAGCTGTAGGGATCCAAGGGCCAGATGTACGACCCGTTTTTGGGTGCGCCAACGGGTTAGCGACTCGTTGCTCACGCAAACGCGTACATGGCCATGTACAAACGCTATTCTGCTACTTGCAAAAAATTGCGACTTGCAATATAGTATTTTGCGACTCGGTATTAGGAAGGGGCGTTCCCTTCCTAATAGTGACTCTCTAGCCATGTATGAATGTTTTGCAACCGCAATTGCGGTCGCAAAATATTCACAGTTTACCACCCTCTTCAAGAGGGTGGTAATGGAATTGCAAATGGGAAGGGGTCCCCAAGGGAACGGGCTGTGTTTTTAAAAAAAACCTGCTTTCTTGACAAGCAGTCCCAGACATGGAGGTCTGCTGAGCCCAGCAGGCCACCATCCCTGGGAGGGCCAGCCATTCCCAATGGGGTCGCAAATTGCGTTGGCTCATTAATATTCATGAGCCTCGCATTTTGAGACCCCATTGTGAATTGCAATTAGTGTCTCAGACACAGTTGTACATTCCGAATTGCGACTCACAATTTGCGACTCGCAATTGAGTGCAAATTGCGAGTCGCTATTTGGTATGGTCGTACATCTGGCTCCAGAATCTTAAACCAGGCTTCGGTCCTTGTCAATTTTTTCTGCAGAGGTGATTTTGGCTTGTAACGTTGGTAGTCTGAGCCTGTGTTTTAAAATGTATCATCAGGGCTATATCTCATGACTCATTTATTGAGCTCTGTATTTTATACATCTCTGTCAGCTTCATGGTGAATTTTAGAAATTTCAGATTAGTGGTTACCTAGTATGATTCATCCCTTTATTGATGTCACTAGCTGAAGTAGTGAAGTTGAACCCTACAATCCCACAATAAAATGATGAGATGAGCACATTATACTATGGAAACAAAGTAAAAAAAACTGAAGAGTAAAAAATGTGAAGAAAGTCGCTGAACTACTACGACAGTAGTGTTTCTCCTCTGTCGAAAATTAGGAGTAGATCACAGAGCCAGAACTGGCAACACAAAACATGAGGAGCACCTGATTAAAGGTTTTGCTTGAATGTATCAAACCTTCTGTGATTGTTTGAAAATGTTTCTGTATACTCAATATCTTCTTGTCAAATTGTAACTGATTCAGTGAAAAGGTCACTTCTGAGAAGCTGGCAGGCCTAGAATTAAAGTTTCTATGGTTTCAGACTGCAAGCTATGGTTTCTGATTGCAGAACATGACATTGGTCTTATCTATGGAGATGTGGCATAGTGGCTAGAGCTGCCAATGTTAGACATGGGGATCTAAGTTAAAATCCTGCCCCCTGCTCAATATCCTGTAATCATCTATCTGGGCCAAACATGTGTAATATAGTTTAGTACAGTTGGGAAGGGCTGTAACACCTTTGAGCCGAGTTCACACTATAAAAACCCAAGGCTGGTCTTATTGGCTGGGCAGCATCCTTCCTTTTGGGTCCTGTGCATTATGTGTTTATCCATTTAATCCCGATGTTGGTAAGTGTTTAACTTGTACAGGAGTAAAGGCACTAACCTTTGTGCGGTTATTCTTTACTAAATATGAAGTTCGATAGAATCCAAGAAATATGAGCGCGAAATAGAAAGATCCATGAGGAAGACAAAGATCCAAAGATGGGGAGTGGGCTCAAACAATAACGTGATACAGCCGGATCCAAAGGTCAAAGTGGACATGGGAGGGGCACAGGTTTGGCATGGGAATGGGTAAAAAGAGTCATGCCCAATATGTCTGAGATTATGACGACCTGTGAGTGTGAAGGCTCATGGCTGTAAGTGATTGAGATTGCCAACACCCTCACCAGAGTCCTGCGGTACATAACACTAACTGCTGGCAGAGGCAGATGGGAAGGAATATCCTGAACCAGTGGAATTGGACCGAAAGGATGGTGGTCCGAGATCTTTCCAAATTGTGGTCATACCCTGCAATCGAGCCAAAGAACAAAACAGCAGAGATATTCTGCATCATTGCTATCCTGGACTGTTTTGCAATTCCACCCAACTGTCATGGTTTAATAATGTTGAATTCCCTAAACTCGGAAGTAGACAGTGGAGCAATATTAGCCTTAAATACCCATGCCTTATAAACCACATCATGTACCACATAGTCCAACAAACGTTTAGAAGATCAAATGGAATAAACCACTTTGGGTACCTCATAGTTCCTGCACCACTGGGACGCTGTTGCTAGGTCTGACATAAGCCTGTGAATGTCCCCTCTTTGCAGAGATACAGAAACACATTACCCTTTATTTTTCAAACACAAGCAAAACAGTCTACGACATTATTACATCTGCTGTATGCACTGTCAATCACGCCTTACCCACATTGAACTGTTGTATGCCTTAGACCTGTTGGCAGTATATCTTAACATTACATATTTTTCCAAACACATGTTCGCAACTGGACACATACAATTTATATTCAAATAGCCTATATTGGGTGGACTGTCCCTCTAGAATGGTCACATCCTGGATCTAAGTTGTGATTTCTAACGTTCTACTCATGGAACTTGTTTCAAATCCCCCTGACATGTGCTGCCTGTTTCTGTTAAATATTTTCCTCCAAGCAATGCAATAGACTCTGATGAAGAAAGGATGGACCACAAGGTGCATGCCACTGACAGCAGAAGATGAGGGCTCTTGCCTCAGACCAGGCTACGGGGAGAATGATGGCTGATGGCAGTGATTTAGTTCAGGGGTAAAGGCCTTTTTATTTGTGACCCCAAATTGAGTTGCCTACTGACAATCCAAATAAATTGATTTACAGGGACCCTTTAGATTCCCTCATGTGCATGTAGGTTTTGAGGTTTGCTTGATGTATGCATGAGGGTCTGTGGATGTTGTATGGGTTCACTCTAATGGTACCCTCAATGATGTTTACCTCTGTGTCAAAGAGAGAGCCTGCACATTTTCTCCTCATATTCATAAGGTACCTGTTTAGTGGAGCCCTTGCCTGGGTTTGCAACGCAAATACTGCTATCCAGGCATACAGTGAAGAGCCTTTATTCTCGCATGTAGAACTGGGTCTATACATACATAATAAAAGAAGGGAAAAGAGACATTGATGGCTATTTAGCCGGAGGATTAAACAAATGGCAATAAATACAAAGAAACTGACTGAAGAAGTAAAAATGATTACAGAGTAGTGCCTTTTGATAAAAGCCCTCCTGCTTTTGAACATTTGGAAGGGGTTTTAGGGAACAGAAGGGATGAGAATTTTGCAGCGATATGGCATTTTTGGCTGGAAAGAGTCTTGGTTAGTTGATGTTTATGACATAAAATATGAGTTGTGGTCAGAGGTTTACACGAGATTCAAAATGTCCATTAGCTTTCTGGGTGATGGTATAATGCTAATACTGTTAAAGAATAAACTTGTATTATTGTTATTGCCAGGTCCGGTGGACTAATGCATATAATCTAGAAACCTGTGTTTGCCTTAATGACCAGAGCTTTGAATTCTGCTGATTCCACTCATCCTTTCATTCTCCTGATGTCCAAAAAAATGAGTACCATTATTTGGGTAAGAATAAACACCTGTTATTCAGTGCTATGATGCCCCAAAGGGTGAACTTTAAAAATGCATATGTTAAGGTTTTCATGGGTGCAATGAAGGGATCCCAAATTGGTCACCAATAATGTATTGACTTGACTATTTAGAGTGATTTCTTCTTTTTGTCTCTATAAGCCCCCAGAAAGTTTGGGAGTTTGTGTGCTCTGTGATCAATGATGCATTCTGTGTTGATCTTGGTGTACCATCCAGGCAACTGTGTCCTATAAGTGGCTCAGATGTCTTGTGGTCTAGTCCCCCATACTCCTAACCTAGAATGCAACCAGACAAGGTTATTTGTTTATTAGATTACCTTCTGGTTCCCTTTGACTTGGTTTTTGAACATTTGTAATAATGAATATTCTTCAAAGGACTGCGCTTTCAGGATGGCATCAAAATTATTAGTTATTTGGGAAGTTGCACAATATATTGTTCCTACTGTAACATATTCTGGGCACATCTGATTTTGTGGGGCTAATTAATCAGTATGCTTTTAGTCTGTCTCTTGTGGACTGTCTTTAAAGGTATTACATTCTTTGGTTTCTCCAGTATGGCTTCCAGCTGTAGCCACAGTTGTATGTGTCGGTTTATCTGCATTTAAGACTTGGTACTCCCACTTCTTGTCCATGATCAAGAGTAGAAACTCTCCTACATTTTCACCAACAGTACAGAATTGTTAGAATATCCATCGGCCCGCCATAGCCACAGTGGAAGTGTGGGCACAACTGCACTGACAGTTCGACCGCCCAATTACGACTTGGGCGGTCAAACCACATTGGCACCACTGCAACCTGCAGGGATCAGAGAAAAAAGTAACACCTGTTTTGCTTGTGAAGCACGCTAATACCCTTGAGCAGTGTTTGCACTATATATAACTCTCTCTGATTTTCTGGTGCTCATGTTATTGTAGGAAATGGGAAGTGACAAGGGAAAAAATGGGCAAAGGGCTAATCACCAGCATTTGCCTCCTCTCGTACGGACCCCAACAGACCTTAAGAGGGACATTTATGCCAAAGAGCCTCAAGTAGGAATCTGTCTGTCACTGAAATGCACCAGTGGATGCGGGACATACTGGATGCTGTGTAGCAGCGTCTGAAAAAGGGAACAGTCCAATACATGAGATAAGGAGACTGTACTTTGGCTGCCACTCGGTGCGACAGGCTGCTACATGCTCTACCTAGCAGTTTTTGCACTCACAATTTCAGCTAATCATTTGCTCAAGGGAAATTTTTCTATGGACGTTTTTCATGTCCTGGAGCTGCATGACTGGTAGCATATCAGCTACATTGTCCAATACTTTCTCAACGTCTGATATTTTTGCTAAATACGGTCTGTCTCTAATAATATCAGCTGAATGTTATTCTTTACCTAAATCTGAAACATTCAAGAACTGAAAAATCCTTAGAACCGTTATTCTTGTTAAAGTTAACTGTGTTTTATTTGTTCCACATTTAATTACATACCATATGCATTTTGCTATAGTTTGCAGTTGTTTGTAATGCTAATGCAAACAGACAGCTATTTTTCCCCCTGCAATTTCCTGAAATAAATTCTTGATTTTAAAAATGTAATATTCTCCTGTAGATGCGTATTTCTTTTATTATCCCTAAGCCAATGTTCGATACATAATTTAATGTTTTAACTTCCCCTTCCAAAATCAGCATCCTATGGATTTGTTTTTAATCTCAATAGCTGTACAATGGTTAATAATTGCCCCTTAGACCTTTGTCTTTGAAGCTTTCCAAAAACGCATGGGCAGCATCTACACTGCTTCTGTTCTCCTGAATAAATTGTTTCACTTCTCTTTTGTCACCAGTATCACATTTATTATTGATGTGAAAAATTGTTCAATTTTAGTTCAGCAAAATCCACCAAAATAAGTAAAACACACAGTGGCAAAGAAAGCAGTTTGGGCTTGATTTGATTTGATTTTTGAATTTATATAGAGCTTGGCTACAGTAAGACTTCCCCACGCTGACGATGAGAGCTGAGAAAGGAGGAGAAGCCCAATAGAGTTTTAGGGGAAAAAGCCAGATTCTGAGGCAACTCGTTCCATAGTTTTGGATTCAGGCGTGAGAAGGATCTGCCTCCCCATCTAGATTTTTTAATTCTGGTGGTACAGAGAAGGTGTAGATGAGAGGATCTAAATGGTCTGTAGGGGACATGCACCGAGATTATATGTCTTAGTTGTTCTGGGCCTTTATTATTTACTTCCCTATGGGCGATGCACAGGGATTTGAACTTTATTCTCGCCGCTACTTGCAACCAGTGTAGTTGTTTTAGGGCTTCTCGTGCTGAGGTGTGTCTGTGGGGGTTGAGCAGGAGCCTGACCGCTGCATTCTGCACCTTCTGGAGCCTCTTGATCACATACTTGGGAGAACCCAAGTAGTGAGAGTTCCCATAGTCCAGGCGTGAGACTATCAGAGACTGCAGAACGGTCTTCCTAAGCTGCTCCGGTATAAGGTCCAGTATCTTTCTGAGCATTCTCAAGAGCCCAAAACAGATGCCCAATAGCTTGTTGGCCTGTTGGATCATTGAGAGAGAGCTGTCCAGCCAGATGCCTAGATTTTTTACCACCGTTTTAGGCACCGGGGGATTGCCCATGCAAGACGGCCAGATGTTCAGTGGCCTGGGGATGGCTTTGTTGCCTAAAATCATAAGCTTGGTTTTTTCGCTGTTCAATTTTAGGTAACAGTTTGACATCCAAAGGGACAGTTTGTTTAGAGAGGGACCCAATTGCATGTTGCCTTGGTTGTGGTCTTGGGACAGAGAGACAATCAGCTGGGTGTCATCAGCATACAATACTCCTACTATGCCAGACTCCTGCATAATGGTGGCCAGCTGTCTGACAAATATATTAAAGAGCCCTGAGGTACTCCAAATTTCATAGGCAGGCTATCTGGGAGACAGTTATGATCCATCACTTGGATAGACCGGTCGTCCAGAAAAGAGCTTAGCCACTCCATCGCTTTGTCTTGGATACCTATTTCACTCAGTCTGTTTTTAAGTATTGCGTGGTTGACGGTATCTAATGCCGCGCTGAGATCAAGCAGCATTATGGCGGCAGACCCTCCCTTGTCTAGATGGCTTTCAGTTCCTTGTGACTACCAGGAGCGCTGCTTCTGTACTATGAAGGGCGCAGAAACCCAGCTGTGCAGGGTGGAGTAGCTTGTTCTCCTCCTTTTAGTTGACTAAAGACTGGTTGACGTGCCTTTCAAGGAGTTTGCCAAGGAGGGGGAGAAGCGAAATGGGCCACAGGTTACCGAGTGTGTCTGGGTCCAGCTGGGGTTTTTGTAGAATCGGGCTTATTATGGCGTGCTTCCATGCTCGAGGGACTGACCCTGTGTCAAGTGATTTGTTAAGAATCTTCGCTAGGGGGGGAAAGAATGTCCTCAGTCACCTTGAGAATGGCGTGCGGGGGCGCCGAACCTAATGGGGACCCTGATTTGATGGACCTAAGCAGCTTAAGGGTCACATCGTCCTCCAGTCGAGGAAAATTAGTCAGGCTAGGGGCGTGGGCTGGAACTCTATTCCCGTGGGTTTCTTCTTGAGCGGGCTGGGTGGTGTTCTGAAAGAGCTCATAAATATCCGCCACTTTTTGTGAAAGAAAGAGGCTATTAGGTTGCATCTTTCAATAATGGCCATTGGAAATCCGTTGGTTTCTTGGGGAGTGGTCAGATTTTTGACTACTCTGGAGATTTCCTTTGCAGAGTTAAGTGCCTAAGTGCCTGGGAGATTTTCTCCTCGTAGAATTTAGCTTGTGCCATTTTTTGAAGTCCTTTTTCCAATCCCTTTCTAATCTCTTGCACTACTTTTTCAATGATAGGAAATGTTAATTGAACCATGGTCCTTTTCTGGTCTGATGTTTTTGTTTAGGCATTTATTTTTAGTGGGGCACACACTACCAGAGACTGGTTAATCCAGTTTTCCCATTTCTTGAAGTCCTCCTCTGGACTGCCATCCATGTTGGGCAATGTGTTCTTTAGGGTAGATGACAAAGCATCTGTGTCAACCTTTGACCAGCTGCTGGTTATCGTGGATCCCCCCGTATCCCTAGTTTGTTTAGCAGGTTTGGGCAGTCCAAACTGGATAAAACAGTGGTTGGACCACGGGACTGGGATGACCTCTGATATCGTGACCTGGGGGTCATTAGAGAATATAAGGTCCAACGTATGTCCTTTATCATGAGTGGGGGCTTGCATTTTGGGACCTGACTAAATTATTTTAAAAAGCCTATTTTATGAAAACAATTAAGCAATAAATGATTGTGATCTGTGTACAATGCATGAACAAGATAAATCATTTAATGTGTGATGATTCAGTGCTCTTTTGTGATGTAAAAGTATCCTTCATGCTATGTAACGCAAACCGTCCATGAGAATAATGCACCAAATAGCCAAAAACGTGATGTGACCACTAAATGTATATTTTAATGAATTGGTAACAATAGATCATTCAAAAACACAGAGACGGGAAGAAAATGTGAGAATACAAGAAGAAGAACTCCAAAGCACTGGAACTCAGCCATTCAGATCTATTTGAGTATTTAGGGGGTCATTACGATGGCGGAAGGCCCGCCACCACCAGCCGTGCGATGGCGGGCCTTCTGCCATCGGTAAGCAATTTTCTCTGGCCACATTGCGATGGCGGGGGAATCTAACCGCAACCGTGGTGGGTGCAAAGACCCCCCGCAATGGATCCGCCACCAGCATCCGTTACGATTGCCTGGCGGAGCTGTCTGCATACGTGAAATGGTGGTGGTGCCTAGCAGGCACTGTCCGCCAAATTACAATGCTGGCTACAGCCAGCCTTTCCATGGCGGCAAAACCACCATGGAAAGGGTGGTGGGGATTGGTTTTGGGGCCCATTGGGGGCCCCCCTTGTGTTGAGGGAGGTGTGGGTGCACTGGGGGGTACCCATGGTACCCCCCTACATTTCACTGCACTAACTGGCAGGCACCGTGTGGTGCCTGCCACGTAGTGCAGTGAAATGCACAACCTGCATTTTTGACATTGCGGCGAGTGCTGCAGTCAGCAGCACCTGTTGCAATGTTAAATTGCAAGATGCGACCGCCATGGTGGTGGTGGCATCCTAATTTGGTGTGCGGGAACGCCGCATGCATTGCAGGCAGTCCCGATCCCCACCACGATGGCGGGAGGACATCGTAATAATCCCCTTATTTACATGCTATAGAATGCACAGTTGACACAAGTACCTCATGTACTGCAGCAGTTTTCACCAATGTATCAGGATATGACAGTCCCTTCTTTGATGAACAGGCAAAAACCTCTTAGATAGTCGCAATCCATCTTGCGCACCCCTCCTGCACCAGCTATCAGCAGTGTAGTTATATTTCGACCTAATGCTCAATTCAGACCCATCTTTCATCCCTCATTTACCTCAGTGGTCTACGGCACCCACTTATAAATATTGTTGCTCTACAAAATGTTACCATTGTTTCAAACAAACCACTGAGCAAAACTGACCAAATACTAGGCCATGGCAAAATTGGTTTATTTCAAATCCATCTACACATGATCTACACAGATTACACAAAACACTCTTTAGAGTACCTCATTGGTGCCTGGTTAAAGTCTTGTTTATGTAGAGATGTTGGCTCCATGTTCCATCAAGGTATGTCCTATCACCTAACAAGTAGGCCTACTGTTCTATCGCTTCAATGAAACAATATAGAGAAAACCAATATTGAAACAGCAAACTATTGCAAAACAACAATCAACAACCTTAATATCTTGACCCTATACTTAAAAAAGATACACACGTATATTGACAACAGAAATATTATTGTACAATGTATAATAAATCAAATATCGTTACTACATTAATGTTAATCAGACATGAGAATGAACATGGAAACCAAAATATTAAAGGTAAAATTATCAATACAATGAATTAAAAAGTTGAAATAAAATAAACACTATGGGCCTTATTTTGATGTCGGTCGGAAAGTTTACACTCCGATCGCCGAATTACAATGTCAGCAGTCGGAGTGTATACCAGCTGGGCAAACAGACTCAGTTCCGATGGGCTCAAGGAGCCTGTTGGCGAGTCGGAAACTGCTCATAATCCCTAACGGACAGCATTTTCACTGTCAGGATTATGATGTTGGTTTCCGACAGCCTTTCCATGTCGGCCTTTCTGACATGGAAAGGCTGTTGGAAAGTGACTTTGGGGGCCCTAGCAGGGACCCCTTCTCCCCTGGCCCTCCGGTAGTGGACCTGGGTGCACCTACGGTGCCCCCGTCACATCCCTGCACCATGTGTCAGGCACTGTAAGGTGCGTGCCACACAGTGCTGGGATGTGCAAAAACTTCCATTGTACAATGGGAGCTTGTGCTGTGGGCAGTTTCGGACCACCACACAAGCTCCCATTGTAAAATGAAAGTTTGCCACCGCACCATGTACATCCTAAATGCGGTGTCAGGACCAATATCTCAACATATAACAAGGTAAATAAAATACTCATACACCATTTTTAAAGGAAACACTAATTAGTCTTTACCATAAATAGTCAAAAAAATTCACACTTCTCTTCTAACAACAAATGAAATAAATTAAGAAAAAGTTACAATTAGAAACGTTTTTCTAATTGTACACAATAGCATGCAAATAAATATTTCAGGAAATGCCACCACTACAAAAAAACACTTCTCTGGTGGATTGAAACTCCAGATAAGAAGTTTTCAACACTGCAGATGAATACTTAACTGAACTCACAAAGGGGCATATTTACAAGCAGGCGATAAAAAAGTATCGCCGCTTTTGCGGCCGTTTTCTGCCGAAAAGCGGCGATAATTTTATCGCCTAATTAGCAAGGCCACGCTAACGCGTGAAACCTTGCTTTAGCGTCAGGAGTCGTAACTCCCAGCTTTGCATCTCTAATGAGATGCAAAGTTGGCGTTCCTGACCTAACATGACAGGAGAAATGTCGCTAAGCGACATTTCTCCTATCATCAAGCCCCACGCTATGAAGCATAGCGTCAGGAAAAGTAGCGATAACCCCTGTTATCGCTACTTTCCTTACGCCTGCTTCAGGACTGACTTAGCCATGATATCCTATGGAAGGCGGATATCATGGCTAAATTTGTGAGGCCTTATCAGCAAGCTAACGCCTCATTACTTGAGATAATCTCACGTTAGGCAGTTAGCGTGAGGATTTTTATCGCTGAGGAGATAAGCATTGCTAATAGCACGTTATCTCAGCGATAAAAATCCACCTTACCCGGCGATAATTATCCTCACGCTAAGAGCGCTGAGCGATAATTATCGCCGGGTGTTGCTGATATGCCCCAAAGTAAGTAATGCAAAAAACGAAACTATAACATGACTTAAAAATAATGTACTATGTTAAGTAACGTAAATAACTAAAATAATGCTAATAATTTATATGTCCAAAATACGGGTATTTACATTCTAAAAACAAACCAAGCAAAAAAAAGTTACATTTCTAGAGACAGAATTTTGAAAATTATGAGTAGAAGAATTACAAAGTTGAAAGTAAGTAATATAGCTAGAGTACGAAATTAACATCAAAATAAAAAATAATAATATTAAACTAAAATTGAACTTATGAAGACACAACATTTACTAACTAATAAACTGACAAAACTAATAAATCTCTCCCTCTCTACAGACTGCACCAAAAATCAACAGTCAACAAAATATTAAGAAAACATAACCCTTTAAAACACAAAAAAATGAATAGCAGTATAAATAACATCTAAAATTAAATCAAACCTGTTAAGCTATTTCTCAAAAATGTAAAAAGACTTATTTAAATACTAGATATATTTAGTTAAAATGAATATACAATTATGATTAAAACCCAAAGAGTAAATATTATGAATGGCCATGTATATCAAACTATTGTGGTAAGTTATAGGAAATATACCTATAACAAGAGAACATAATCAGTGAAAAAACACATCAGATATTGCTCAAACATGCTTTGGAGGGAGACCACTAGAATTACATGATAGAAAATGTAATGGAACATAATCATATTCCTAATGATACAGAAATACAAGTGAGGAGTTTCCTACAGGACCGCACAGTACAAGCTCACCACAGCCAAACATCCTACAACAATAATATTTAAAAATGTGTCACAAAGGTTCCTTAACATGCAACAAAACAACCACTTGCCATATCAAACTTAGAAAGGTGAATTACCAGAACATGAAGAGTAACTATAGAAATCCCTGCAGCACCTAGAAGATATGAAGTCATAGACATACCCCAAAATTTACAAACTATACATACTGATGACACATTCTTACTACATTACAGCCACAATAACTACAGAAGTATTATAATCTATGCGATTAACAGCAGTTTATTAACCTTAACTCAATGCGACACGTAGATGAAGGCCCGCACATTTTAAACTTGCCCTCCACCATTTAGTGATACACGACCTAATCTAATAAATACATCCCATTGATGTACGCACTACTAACTTATAAACAAAGTGCAATTTACAATTAAATATTGACAAAAATTATACAATAATTTAACAACTACAATCCTCAAAAAATTATAATAGATTTTGACCACGCAGTGATTTCTATAGTAAAAATATACCCACACACAGCAATTCAGGGGAGCTATTACCAATGTAATCATTTGGAGGCACCTACAAAAATCTAGACTGGGTATAGAATGCACACCTAACCCATATCGTGCGCATGAGCTTAAAAAACTATAGCTTTAGCAAATGTCCCTTTAACAGAAATCACCAAACTTTATGATATATTGATTTAATCCCCCTACTACCAAGGGCGTGAAACAAAACTAGCCCTACAAATGAATTACATAGAAGATACTTTGGTTGATCACCTGCACTGAGCAGGAAACAAATGCCAACCCAAATACCATACCCCATGGTGGAATGTCTACAAAAGCACCATGCCTCAAGAAGTAAAGGCAAATAATGCAGTGGGGTTGTGGAACAATTCCTTCCAATGAATACCAAGAAGAGCCACTATTCACAGCACCAATTTTTAGAACTAATCAAGTCAAGTTTTTATTTCATATTTGGAACTCAGAAGAGGTCCACATAAAACAAGAGCATACAAAAAGTTAAGATATATACCATAAAAAACAATTAAACTGCTTACCCCTTACAATACATTCAGATTCAAAATTCGAAGGACACAATTCATACTGAAGTTTTCGAGAAAGTTTCAAAAACATTAAAAAAATGTCAAACAATTGGATACAAAACATTTAAGTTGGAGGGCTAAACATCATTTGCAAGGGCTCAGACGTTGTTCGCATCGAAAATTTCAAGAAGAGGTGTCTCAGCATATTTGCCCTTAAGTCTTATCTAAAAAAAATCTTGCCACATCAATTTGTTTATTTATTCATTTATAGAGCGCCTGGTTACACCACCGGTGTGTCCCCGCGCTTCGAGAAAGTTCAAGCAGATGTGGTAGCTGTCTACACGTATGACTGTAGTGTAAGGCCCATTGAGGATTATCCTTGAAGTGGATGTACAAATAGCCAGGTTTTTAGTTGCCTACGAAATTTTATTTTGCATGGCTGTTTTCTTAAGTTAGCAGGTAGGCTATTCTATAGTTTTGCGACTCGGTACCTGAAAGAGCGTTCGCCCATTCTGACTCTAAAAGTTGCTATCCAGTGATCTTAAACAGCGCCCTGGTATGTATTTAGTGATTAAAGGTTGCAGGTACCTTTGTCCTTTCTTTAGAAGAATTCGATGGCAGTGGCACATTGCCTTAAACATTACTCGCTTCTCCACTGGCAGCCAGTGGAGAGCTGTCAGGGATTTTTTAGTGTTGGCTCTTCTTGGCAGCCCCAGTACCAAACGAGCTGTCGCATTCTGTACCCTCTGTAGTCTGGCCAGATCCCTCTTAGTGGCTCCAAGATATAATAAATTTCCATAGTCCAGTTGGGAAGTCACCACTGAATGAACAATGGTCTTCCTGGCATTAGATGGTAAGAAATCCAGGATTTTCTGCAGAGTTTTCATCGCGCCATACCATTTTCCCGCTACCTTCCTGATTTGGCTCTCGAATGTCAATTCTGAGTCGAACCACACTCCGAGGTTTTTTATTTCAACCTTTGGGGTCGGTATTTGGCCTAAAGAGTCAGGCCACCATGCGCTTGACCATATGGATGGCATCTTACCTACGATCAGTACCTCCGTCTTGCTGCCATTTAATTTGAGGCACTGATTTGCCATCCAGTGTGCTACTTCTTTTAAACATTCAGAGAAACGTACAGCTGCCTGGTCCTTGTTCTGAGAAAGCAGAACAATCAGCTGCGTATCATCTGCGTAAGAGACAATTGATACCTCGTACTTCTCCACTTTCTCTGCTAGTGGTCCCACGTAAACATTGAAAAAAGTGGGGCTCAAAATTGAGCCCTGTGGTACACCCTGAGACAGGGGAATGCTCTTGGAGCGATTTGATTGTTGTGTAACCTGAAAGCTCCTTGATGAGAGGAATGATGCTAGCCGGTTCAGCGCACTGTGACTGATACCACACGTGTCTAGCCTATGTAGGAGCAGTTTGTGGGAGACGGTGTCAAACGCCGCACTGAGATCTAGCAGGATCAGTGCGGCCATTTGCCCTTCGTCTGCATATTTTCTCAGAGTTTCAGAGGCCATGAGTAGCGCGGAGTCGGTGGAATGAGCCCTCCTGAAGCCTGATTGTGAGGGGTGCAATAGGTCATTCCTATTTATGTGCTCTACCAGCTGTTTGTTTGCTACCTTCTCTGCAATTTTAGCCACAAATGGCAATAGTGAGATAGGGCAGAGATTATCCAATATGTTTAGAAGGAGCCGGTTTGGAAGGAGCGCTGGATAAGGTCCGATATGTACGGCATAATTACACTGGCTCCCTCCATTATTATTTTAGGTTGGGCTGGATCAAGCGGGGAACCAGATTTTATACCTTTGGCTAAGGCTGTAAGTTCATCTATTTCCAGAATATCAAAGGTGTCCAGCGTCACCCCTGCAAACATTTCCTGGCTTCCGTGTGTCAGGCCTATACCCTGTCGTGCTTCGACCGTGAAAGTATCGTATATTTTTGTCACTTTGTTCGCAAAGAACTCGGCTACCTTGTTACAGCTCTAAGTAGAGGCGATCGAGTCGTCTCTAGCTATGTATGTTCTGAGGGACTTAAGTATGGTAAACATTTCTTTGGAGGAGTTACTGGCTCCTTCAATTCTTTCAGTATAGAAAGTACTTCTGGATTTTTTAATAAGTGCGTGATATTGTTTTAGTTCCTTTTTGTAATCTTCTTTCGCCCTACTGCAATACTCTTTCCTCCATACTCGTTCAAACAATTTACATTTTTTTTTGCCATTTTCAGTTCATCGTTGAACCAAGGTGCCATTTCCTTTTGTCTCTTAGGGGTTCTAGTGCTCCATGGTGCTGTCCTATCTAGTGCCTCTGTGATCCAAGTTTCTAGATTAGTGTTGTCTTGATTGATGTCTGTATCTAGCATAGGTTTTTCTCCCAACAACGCCTGGGTGAAGGAAGTCGTGTTAAAATTATTCCATTTTCTAGTAGTAATCTCCTTGTTCTGCTGTTTCTGCCTCCTTCTGTGGGAGGGTATTGTAAACTGGACAAGATAGTGGTCGGACCATGGAATTGGCCAGGGTATATCAACCTTTATCTCCATGATATTGGAGAAAATGGGATCCAGAGTGTACCCCCCTTGGTGCGTAGGTGTCTTCACTTTTTGTTCTAAGTTAAAAGTCAGAAGATCCTTACATATAGTATTAACATCTTTGTTCTGTTTATCTTCAAAATGTATGTTCAGGTCACCTAGTACCAGGAAACTTTTATATCGGAGATCTGGGTGTACTATCATTTCTTCTAGGCTTGTAATAAAATTAGCTGATGGACGTGGAGGGCGGTAAATTAGAAGGCCAGCTATGGTGTTATCTTCCGTAGCTGCTAGTGTAAATAAAAAGGCCTTGCAGTCTACTAAATCCATGCCTATTATCTTACATTTCAGTGTAGACTTGTAGATTATGGCGATACCGCCACCTCTCTGACTGTCACGGTCCTGCCTTTCTATCCTATATTCGTCGGGTATTGCATCCAGGACATCTGGGGTGGAACACTCATTGAGCCAGTTCTCGGTCAGGAAAAGAGCATCCAGTGCTTATTCCATGAGGAGGTCGTGGATCTCGTATTTATATTTAACTAGTGACCTACAGTTTAATGCTGCTAGGTGTAGTTTCCTCTCCTCTTTTTAAAGTTAAGCTCATGTTACAGTGATTGCATTTCATTTCTATCTACATGTATGGTATGTTTGCATAGTATGTCGATCGGCTTCGATCGGCTTCATATTTCCTCTGCTGAGTATCTAATGATCCCTAGTGGTTCTACAGGGCCAGGGCTTCTGGTCCCTGGGCCCTTTCGGGCGCGGATGGGCACAGATGGGCTTGCCTTTGGCATTATTTTAATATATACTGTGCACAAATTACCCCGGGAGGGGTGTCTCGGCGCGACCAGGAGACAAATGCAACAACACCAGCTAAATCAGAATAAAGTTGTCTTAAGTTCTTTCCTGAAGAGAAAGTGATCCGAACAAGTTTGAATATGATTTAGCAATTTGTTCCTGTAATGAGGAGCCAAGTAAGAAAAAGACCTGCCACCTGAACTGGCCTTCTTGATGTGAGGAATAATTATCAGTGCTTTATCACTATATCTAATCAGCCTAGGAGGGCAAATGGGCCTAATTTTGAAGCTAGGTAACAAGGGCATTTTCCAGTCAGAGCTCTATGTGGAAGGCAACACATTTTAAAATTGATTCTCTTCTGAACCGGAAGCCAATGTAAGGTACGCAAGAGGGGAGCGGAAGCAGCCCCTGATGGCAAATTGCAAATGAGGCAAGCTGGGGTGTTCTGCACCACTTGTAATTTTGATAATAACATCTCATTTGCCGAAGCCAATGGTATGTTACAATAATCCAAACGGCTAATCTCAAGAGCCTGAACCACCAACCACCGTTTTCCTTGCCGTGAGTGGGAGGAAAGGAAAGGCTCTTTTCAGTAAGCGCATGATTTGAAAACAGGAGCGTGAGGGGAACATCACATGCTCTTTCATGGTAAGAGCTTGGTCAAGGTGAACTCCCATGTTCTTAACCACCCTTTTGGGTGTGGGAGCAATGCCAAGTTCTGTAGGCCACCAATCAGCAGCCCACAGTTGTTGGGCCTTGCCAAACAGCATCATCTCTGTTTTTCCAGCATTCAGCTTGAGACAGTTTTCTGTCATCCAGGTAACAATTGTTATCATCCCAGCTAAGAAGCTTTCTTTTGCTTTGGTCAAATCTTTATCGAAGGAGTATATAAGCTGTATGTTGACCGCATACGATATTATTTCAAAGCCAAAGGATCTTACCGAGGGGTACAACATATATGTTGAAAAGCAAGGGGCTAAAACATAATTCCGAGGGCACCCCCTTGTCCAACATCATAACGCAAAACTTAAAGGGGCCCAAAATACTACTTTGGGTTCTGTTAGACAGGAAATCACCAAGCCCATTTAGCGCTGTCCCATGAATGCCAGTCTCCTGTAATCTATAGAGTGATCTGGGATGGAACACTGTATCGAACGCTAACGACAAGTTCAAGCAGCACCAGCAAAGATGGTATATTAGCATCTAAAGAACCTCTAATGTGGTCAGTGAAGCTACAAAGGGAGTCTCAGTGCTGTGTACAGGTCTAAAACCCGATTGAATGGGTCCAAGATGTTGTTAACCTCAAGGTACTCTAAGAGTTGTTTGTTTATTAATCCTTCCAGAAGCTTACCCAATAGAGGAAGCAATGAGATTTGATGATAGTTAGACAGGCTGGAAGGTGCTAGATTAGGTTTTTGTTTTTAATCGATCTAACCTGGGCCGCATTCCAAGTAGCTCCAATGTTTCCAGTATTAACAGAAAGATTGAATAAAGAAAGAATGGCAGGGGCCAACTGACTGAAGAGAGCAATGAAAATCTTGGAAGGACAAATATCTAAAGGAGATCCTGATTTGGCTGAAGGAAGAGCCAGCTGAATTTCCTCCAACTAAAACTCCTTGAATTTTCCCAAGTTTGGTACGCCTCTAATGGGGGGTAAGAAGAAATTAGTTTAATCAGGGGCTGATTCCGATTTCGTCTGGAAGGGCTCCAAATGATGGTCTGAGCCCTTCCCACCGAATAGGAACGTGCCGGCCGGATTCCTTTCCAACGGAGCCATTCCGATGGTCTCGGTCAGAAAGGAATCCGACTCGGATACCCAGATGGCTTCCGACGGGCCCGGAGAGCCCGTCCGCCGTCTGGAAATCCTTCAGTACTCCCCCGGCTGCCTCTTCACGACCGAGGGAGTACGATGGCAGTTTTTCACTGCCTTTTCATGCCGGTCTTTCAAGCATGAAAAGGCAGTCGGAAACTGTCTTTGGGGGCCCCCAGTAGGGCCCCCATGGGTGAGAGGCCGCCGAATGGAGGCCTGGGGGCACCTATGGTGACCCTCTGTGGATCTCTGCACCCGGGGGCGGGCACCTAGGGGTGCCGGCCACAGGGTGCAGGGATGAACTGCACCTCTACTTTTCACAATGCAAGCATGCATTCCACTCGGAATGCATGCTCCCATTGTGAAACATAAGAGTGCGACCGAACAGGGTTCGGTCGCATCGTACTTGCAGGGCCGTAACCGACGACAGCAGGTTGGTCGGTTACGGCTCCTGACCGATGTCGGACGGACCAGAGTCCATCCGACATCGGAATCGGCCCCTCAGTGTGGATGGGGAAGTTCTGATGGATATTATTCACTTTTTCTTCAAAATGATTGGCCAGTGAATCACAAAGAACATTTGATGACTAAATGTCTCGAAAGCACACTCTAGGATCTACAAAATCATTTAGAACTTTAAATTAAGTTTTAGACGAGTTGTTAGCCTGGGAAATTTGATCAGAGATGTATGTTTTCTAAGTAGACTTTATGTTGGGGTGGAAGCACACTAAAGCGGTTCTATACACCTCCCTATCACAGGTATTATTTGAGCTCCACTGCACACAATAAGGTGGGTGGGAATTTAGCTTGGTACACAGATTAAAGATGGGAAAAATGACTGCTACCCACAGCATTGTAGAATGCACCCAACTCCTTGGCCTTTGATTGCACTTTACTAACACAATCTGAGATGTGATCTGTATCATTTAAAGTGCTCCACATGATTCCCCTAACACAGTATAAGTTATAACCATTTACAGTTTTTGCGAACCTAAGTACCACGAATAATTAAAGTGTTTACATGCTTTCTTGCCCCAGAAAACATAAGACTTTACTTTTTGAGGAGTTAGTTTACAGGTAATTCAAACCCGGGTACTACTATAAAGCTGCTAAGGTGCAATTTAAACCTTTCAAAAAGAACATAGCTACCATAAATTAAGAATGGATCATTCCCTAACACAAATTAAACCAAAACTACCAAAACAAGCTAAATAAATGAATGCAATATTAGCAATCAAAATACTATTGTTTGCTAACAATCAAGTACCATACCTAGACTCAACAGCAAGAACCCAATTTTGATAAAGACGACGCTAAACAATAATATGCTTTTATGCCTTCCCAAATAGCAGAAATAAAAAACTATTTTAAGGTGTATTTATTTATAATTAATAATAAAACAAAGTTTAAATATCAATCTGAAAATGTAAATACGTTTAGAATTATTCAGAATAATAAGTAAACAGTGCAATAAAAATTCTTTATGACTATTAAATACTACAAAAACATATGTAAAAAAATTACCAACATTTTTTTTACCACTTACACATTGGGGCCGATTCCATCCGCAAAACGTCACGACCGACATGGATCCGGAACGGAGACCGACCGACACGGACCGGCGCCGTACGGCCCTTGCAGTACGATGCAATGCGTGTGTATTACAACTGACACGTACGGAATACAAGCCGTACTACCGAGCCATAGGGAAAATAGTGATTCGGACGGAAAACGGACGCGATTCACACCGACCGACACGTACCCGGAATGAACCCGACCGACACGTACCCGTGATGTCCGATCCGCGTAGTACGATGCAATGCGTGTAAACCCAGACCGAGTCGCACGGAGACCAAGCCACATGACCGACACACACAGAAAACAGGGAGCTTAAGCAATAGAGATCTCCGCGACTGACGCGTATGAAACACAGAAGAAAGTCAGCGTGAAAGAGCCGGAGAAGCCCGCACGAGCCTTTGAAAATATCAAGGACCCCCTGTAAGGTATGTAAATCGATTCCTAGGACAGGGCAACAAACATAGTCAGTAATAAATTCCTAGGCAATCAAGTGAGATTAAATATCACAATAAATGTATTTTTCAAAAACAGGAAACATAAATTATCTAATAAAGCACAGTGTACCACCTAATGGTTATAGAAAAGCTTTTTTCTTTATTATAAAGAAGAACTGATCATTTTTGTAAAAAACATTAGACCATCAATAGTCAAGAATTAAAAAAGGAAAACATTTTTTTTCCCAATACAACAGATTAAAAATCTAATATTTTCTGGTTATTTCCTAAATTATTGAGATCATACACCATATAATTTTAGTGTGATAACCACAAAAGAAGAGATACATGTACAATAAACATACAAATCAACAATTCATTAAAATACAATGCGGCAGTGGATCGTCTTCGACGCGCATTTCGGCGCACTAGCGCCTTCGTCAGGAAAGCCACACAAATTTCCTGAAATTAAGAGGTTCACTGGATTTATATTTGCATTATCATATTTTTTTGATATACAACAACATATTTAAGTTAAAATTAGCTCTTCCAAGAGTAACACCAACAATTTTCAACCATATATAGAGATGCTAAAGTGATAGGAATAAAGAGAGATGGTAGCCTCTACAATAGACCTTATACCACAGAAAGATATAGACCCTATATAAAAGAATTAATAAAAGAGATATAAACACCGTGGGAAAGAAGGAAAATGATTGGTAAAAAACAAAATTACCCAAGAAAAATATATTATTAATAGCAATGAAACAGGAGAGGGGGGTTGGGGAGGGGGCATGGAGGGGGTGGGAGGGGGGTGTGTTTGAAAATAAAAAACTAAAAGATGAAAACAAAAGATTCATTGACTTACTGATGACTGAGGAATAAACACTTGTGTTTATGAGGAATTCTATTGGAGATATGTATAATCACTAAGGGGAAAGGAGAGAGAAGAAAGGATAAATGAACTGATGAATTATAATTTATGAGTTTATGGGAATAAGGCCTCCAAATAAATACCTTATGATAGCGTAATTATTTGCCGATCATCATTGGCATGTAAGGCTTATATTTATAGAAGGAACTGATGAGGAGGCGAAAGAGACCAGTATTGTCTGGAAAATATACATATGATATATAAATAACCTAAAAGGTTTATGATTCATTTTATTGATCATCATCAAAAATTATATTTAATCTGTAGAATCTGAACTGAGAAAAAACACACAGCATTACCTACCTAACTAGAATGTCAATGAATATGACATAAATTAGTGATAATCCTATCTTGAATTGATAAAACAGAGGTATTGATTCTTGTCCTCGGTCTAAGTCTGTAAATTATGAGACAAAAGGAACATTATTTAGATATCGAAATTTTTAGTTTCAGTTAATTTAAAAGCAATTATCAAAACATTCAGCTCAGGTGAAGAATTAAGTAGGCAGACCACTAGTGCGTTATCATTCCAGTTTAAACACTTACACTAGTAGATTCTATCAAATTATTCGCTATACATGAACAAGCCTCAAAGTCTTAGGCAGTAATGGGAGGTTGTAATTAAATGCGCCTATGATACAATAGTACGGAAAAACGGTTCGTATTACTAACCTAATGATGAAAGACCATGACTAAAAAAGACTTCTGATTCTGGAAGACTTCCTCAAAACGTTTGTTTCCGCGCTATGGTGGAGATTTAAATCTTTATGTGCGTACGTAAGTTGCTCATGTGTTTCAACGTGATGATGCAGGTGCGTGCAAAAATACAGAGCGTAATTGACACGCATCGCGTACGACTGTGTCTAACGTAATAAGGAAATAATTCACATGGAGGTGAAACCTTTTTTGTCAGAATAAAACTTTATTGTTATACTAAGAGTTGAAATTCTTTGGGCTGACGATACTGAAAACCTTCCCTTACATATTCCATGAAGGACAATATAAACTAGCATAATGCTTGTCCCATTCATATCAATATGTAGAGGATTTTTTTTTCCCTTTTAGAATGTACAGTTTCTAAATACATGGTATCCAACGATACTCATTCATATGATATGATTATGACAAAGAATATATATGGGTCCTAAAAATGTGATACTTCTTTTTATTACAAATGGCATTTCAGATCGCATTCTCCCATGGCAATTCATTGTTTAGCCCACAGTGGAATGTATTGAGAACAAAAACAAAAAACATCTCTTTTTTTGCGGACTTTACATCCGCCATTATTCTCTTCAATATGGATTTTCTCCAGCACTCGCCATTGGATATCTTCAGGCTTGTGCCCAGCATCCAAGTAATGTTTAACTAGAGGTGCGGACGTTTTTGCCATACGGATGGCGGAACGATGTTCTGCCATCCGGGTATGGACTGCTCTAGATGTCTCACCAACATAACCTAATTTGCATGGACACAAAATAAGGTAGATAACGTTCTGTGTCTTGCAGTTCCATAGTTGTTGCGCTTGGATAGTATAGCCGTTATGTATAAGGGTTTCACCTTCTAGAACTTGATCACATGATTTACAGGCAAAACATCTGACAGTACCTTTAATAGGCTTACTGCCATCAATAGTTTTTTGGATAAAAGAAACATCTGATTTAAACCTCGAATGGACTATCATATCTTTTAAATTTTTATTCCTGCGATGAGCAAATAGCGGTCTAGCTATCTCGTTTTCTACTTCTGGATGACTATTTAAAATACGCCAATTGTTTCACTGTAGCGTTCAATGTAGAGTGTCTAGTAACACAAACTAGTTGATCTGTCCTTCTACGTGTATTATTAGTAAGGAGATGATCCCTGTCATAATAGCGTGCTCGTTTATATGATTCTCTCACTAATCTGCGTGGATAACCACGTAGTAGAAATTTTTCTTTCATTTTTTCAGCTTGAAGATCAAAATCTGAAAATTTCGTACAGTTACGGCGTAACCTTAAAAATTGAGAAAAAGCAATACTGTCTTTTTGAGACCGCACGAGCCAACATCAGCGTCAGTCTCGGTCAGAACAACGTCTCCTTCATGCCTAGAAAACCCAAAGGAAAAAATACAAAAAAAGGACCAAACAAGCAATGACAAAGCCAGTAAATATAAAAAAAAAAACCTGGAACAAAGACACACCCACAACTGCACCTATATAAAAGACATCAATCACTACCATGATCCTTTGCAAATAGGAGACAACAGCCAGCAGAAAACACCATCACACAGCAACCACAGAAACACTCACAACTCACCCATCACATAACTTTCACACCATTAGCACCTCACCAAAAGCACACACATACACCTTGCAATACCAACACTAACCCACCCTTACTTGCACCCTCACACACACATCACTCACCACCACCACCCATCATCATGTCCCCAAAGAAGAATACAAAGTTCACAAATGATGAGTTAGAAGTGCTGGTAGACGAGATCATCAGAGTAGAACCACATTTGTTTGGTACATTGGTCCAAAGGACTCCCATGTCACAGAAAACAAAGATGTGGGCGAGGATTGTGGACAAGGTGAACGCACAAGCACCAACGCTGCGCACAAAGGACGATATCCAGAAGATCACGCCTTGAGTCAGCACACCGGCGGTGGCCCTCCTGCCAAACCAGTCTACTTCAGGACCTGGAAGGAGAAGGTGCGGGACATCCTACCACCAGAGAGCGTCCATGGTCTAGCAGACATACCAGAGCCTGCTGAGTACACAAACAACATACTCAATATTGCGTGGCAAGGAGACAGTGAAACCATGTACCGTTAGCAAAGCCACAGTAAGCAATAGATAATCATCCCAAGATGTGTATGCTAGTCAGACAATCACAATACCTGCCATCTCATAGTGACTTGGAACTGTGTCATGACATGTACAAACCTACCAACAAATAGAGCAAGGCAGTGGCACAAAGCCAAATAAACACTGTCAGACAGTTTGCCAAACACACTACCTCACAGTGCAGCTGACTGACAGGAAGGAATAGTGGGTATGCAGGTGAAGTGAGTGTATCCAAAAGCATGATGGGGTTTGTAGTCACAGATAATGCTCCCCCTCCAAATTGCCCCATCAAGACCTCTCTGAACCATGCCCACATCACAGGGAGTGGAAAATGACTGACAAGATGGCTGACACTGGCTCCTGCTGTGGGGCGCACAAGGCCCTGGTAGGGGTTGTGCGCCAATCAGAAGCTGGACACCACTGACTGACATCCTGAAAGACATCTTGCAGGCCCTCCAATGGAAGTACGTTTCATGGTGGGATGTCTGGCTGGGTGGGAAGGAGAACTGACAGCTCTGACCATACTTACCAGCATGTGGAGACACACACACACCTCAACACAAACTCCACACAACTCACCGGGTAGAATGCATTAGCTTACACCGTAGTGAAATATCAGCCAAAGATACACCGTACTGGGTGCTGCTGTGGGAAGCACAGGGGCTCTCTTTGGACTTGTAGCCAAACAAACACAAGGACTTCACAGTCAGCCATCTTGCCATTGCTGTCACATTCCCTCACAGGGAAGCAGAGTCAAAAGGAAGGAAGTATGGGCATGCTGGGAAGGGGGTGTAGCCAAAAGCATGATGGGAGTTGCAGTCACATACATTCCCCACCCAACCACATGGCCCAGCAAGCTCACACTGAACCATGTTTGCCTCACAGGGAGTGGGAAGGGACTGACAAGATGTCTGACACCGGGCTCTGTTGTGGGGAGCACAAGGCCATGCTTGGAACTGGGCACCGACAAACACCAGGACTGCACAGGCAGCCATCTTGCCATTGCTGTCACACCCCCTCACAAGGAAGCAGAGTTAAATGGAAGGAAATATGGGCATGCTGGAAGGGGGTGTAGCCAAAAGCATGATAGAAGTTGCAGTCACAGACATTCCCCACCCAACCACATGGCCCAGCAAGCTCACACTGAACCATGTTTGCCTCACAGGGAGTGGGAAGGGACTGACAAGATGTCTGACAATGGGCTCTGTTGTGGGGTGCACAAGGCCATGCTGGGAACTGGGTGCCAACAAACACCAGGACTGCACAGGCAGCCATATTGTCATTGCTGTCACAGCCCCTCACAGGGAAGCAGAGTCAAAAGGAAGGAAGTATGGGCATGCTGGGAAGGGGGGTGTAGCCAAAAGCATGATGGGAGTTGCAGTCACAGACATTCCCCACCCAACCACATGGCTCAGCAAGCTCACACTGAACCATGTTTGCCTCACAGGGAGTGGGAATGGACTGACAAGATGTCTGACACTGGGATCTGTTGTGGGGAGCACAAGGCCATGCTGGGAACTGGGCAACCATAAACACCAGGACTTCACAGGCAGCCATCTTGCCATTGCTGTCACACTCCCTCACAGGGAAGCAGTGTCAAAAGGAAGGAAGTATGGGTATGCTGGGAAGGGGGGTGTAGCCAAAAGTATGATGGGAGTTGCAGTCACAGACATTCCCCACCCAACCACATGGCCCAGCCAGCTCACACTGAACCATGTTCGCCTAAAAGGGAGTGGGAATGGACTGACAAGATGTTTGACACTGGGCCTGAGAAATAATGTGGCTGATAATCACACATATGTACTGGCCAAACAAAACCCGGTCGCACCCACAGCCATTGCAACCATATTTTCAAAATCATTGTCTGGGGATGCAGTGTCCAGGGGTGCACCCTGGCCGGGCTGGGGAGGTGTTTCTTGCAGATGACAAGTGTGGAGAGCCATATATGGTACATTGCACAAAATACACAGGAACTCACATATACATCATTGACAGGGGACATCTGACAGTGAATGGAATGGGCACACCAATATAGCAGAAACCATAGCATGGTCTCATTCACACTCGGTGCTGTTGTGAACTGCATTCCACTCCTACATCATTCTGAAACATATGCATCCTTCACACAACACATCACTCACTGACATAGGCACTGTAGACACAAGGTCTAACCTGGACTGCATTGGAGGAGACATTCTACTCACAGCAGCCAAACTGCAACACACACACCACCGGCCCTCACTGTCATGAGCATTGAAAAGCCAGAGTGCTACCTTGCCCAATCCATGTCACCATGGAGAACATTGAAAAGTCAAATCACATATGCACGTACTAAACTCAGCACCAGACTCATTAACGATGGTGACATCATCACTTGTATGAAATGAGTTGGGAACTAGGAACACTGTAAAAAAACACTTCCTCCAAAGAGATCACAGGCATACCGGACTGTGACCATGTCGTACCAATACACCAATGTGGCACACAAAGACTAGCACAATCTGCTACCACACTTGCCCCAATACTACAACATATCCTCCTTGGAATAGCACGTATGTCCTTGTTAAAGCTCACATGTGTACAGGGATGACACACCTGTGTCAGCAACGTGATGGTCCTTGAGTAGTAATGGTCATGTACAGACAAATCTATACATGAGCTGGGCATGCACACACTTCGACATGCACATTGAAATGTTTCATTTTGGCTGGGCAATATGCAACAACAATATCAATCTCTGTACGTGACAACCCTGGACAAAGCAGTGTACAGGCAGGCATCCGGACGTACAGTAGAAAATGTCATGTATGTGAACCATTGATGCCTGTAGAAATATATCTTACATTGTATGTCTCTCCCAAACACAGGTCGTGCTGGAGACACAGCCCCAAATGAAGAGGAGTCCCAGTCCCAGACTCTGGTGGACTCTCAGCTCTCTGGTTTGAATCTGTCTCTGTCCTCTTCGGATGACGACAAACAAACTGGCACCTCCGGTGTGAGTCATCATGCAGCACCAGCAGCACCCATGCCTCCAGCATCTGGAAACAGACAGGGTGCCCCCACCAACATGGACAGACCAAGACCACAGAACATCGACAGCACAGGGACACAGGACCTTCAGAAAGCTACAGACAACACCACCAGCAACACCACCCAAGGGTTCCCAGTGCCACCTGTGCGTGCCACGGCTGGTCCGGCCATGTGGATAGGGGTGCTGGGAGGTGTGGGAGACAGAGGGTGCGCCTTGCAGGGGGCACTGGACTGCATGATGACCCCCAACTGGCACGCATCATAGATGCGTACCAGGATAGCACCGGAGGATTTGGCCAGGTAGTGGGGATCCTCAAGGACATTCAACAGGAGCAGGCTGCCCACCATGCCCGCATGGAGGCAAAGTGGGATGCACTTACTGCGGTGCATCAGGACATACTCCAATGCCTCCGCCAGATCAGCACAAACATGTCCACACCTCCCTTTGTGGCCACAACATCTGTTGCCAGGGCCGTTTCTACCACTAGGCAGGCCTAGGCGGCGGCCTAGGGCGTCAAAAGGTGGAGGACGGCCGGCGGCAAAAAAATTAAACCTCAACAGGGAGCACTTCCAGATATAAATAAAGCAGGTGCCCGAGTTGAAGCTCCAATTCAGTAACGCATTAATCAGGCCAAAACATTAGTGTGCTCGGTTGAGGCTGGGCAGGTGTGCTTTCTCCCCATATCTACCATCAAAAATTAGCTGCGATCCTTGATGGAGGTCCTTGCATCCATGACTTTCTCACGCGCAATCCCCGTGTAGTTCCCGTGAGGCCAGGTAGCGTAGCGCCTTCAATCTCACCGTCGACGTGACACGTCACGTTCGGCGCCACAGGTGTTCCCTATCATGATTTGAAATTAATTAGCCTTACACTCGCTTTATTTATTTTTATAGGTGCCCTCCTCCCTTTCCACTAACACCCCAGTCCTGAGGAAGACCCCACTTTGTAAGGTCCTAGTGAACACCTACACCTATCAAGGGGTCGAAACGTCGACACAACATCACTGCCAGTATCATCACCAGTACATGGTGCACTGTGATTTTCAGTATACATGGCGCTCTTCTAAGTTGTTTTGTACTGTATCTTACGATTGGATCTATGTACAATATGTGGCATGGATTGAATAATGCCGATCAATTTGATTGTAATTAAGTGGATTTACTACTGTCTTCACTTTTCCCTTAAATTTTACACTCAATCACCCCCCCCCCCCCCCCCCTTTTCCCTCTTTCTTGGGGCACATTGATTATCTGTTTATAAGATTTTGTCTAAATGAGTTGAATTAGTATAGGTTTGCTTTAGTTCAATGTGATTAAACAACATTTGAACTCTCTTCATTTTTCTGTTTAAGTGTTTATTGATGTTTATTTTATATGATGTGTTTTGTGCTGGGACCATTTTGCCTATACTGTGCGTGCACGGCCAGCAAGAGACAGAGAGATAGAGAGATCCCGCTGCGGCCTGCAGGGCTATCAGGTACCGGGGAGGCCGGGGTGGGATCCGGGTTGGCTGCGGCAGGCAGGTAGATGAAAAAAAATATATAGGGGGCTAGAGGCCTGGTCAGTTAGTTATAACCTGGCCCAGCCTAAGTATTAAGTAAAGTAAGCAAGCAGTTAGTTGAGCGGGTGCGTCTGGAGCCAAGGGGGGTTTGAAGTGCGTGCGTGCGGCTCATTCCAAGCACTAAAACCATAGCTGCCAAGGTTTCAGAATGCTATGTGTGACATTTGTATAATTCCAGTGTAATTATGAGTAACATTTGATTTCAGGGACTATGAGTGACAGTTTCTGGCAAGCAACATAAAGATGAGGGAAGCACATAAATTTCAGAAAATGCACTGATTTCAGCAACGAGAAACACTAAGAAGATTTTAAACGTACTGCACAGTACCAGAAATTGAAGGGCACTAATCTAGTGCTCTTACAGATACTCGTGTGGGGGTGGCAAAACTAACTTTACTTAACTGTTCTTGGTGATCCGATCTTCGTCCAGGCAGCCGTAGCGCTGTGTGCCTGGCCTCGGCCATTGACTCTGCAGCAGCTGCCTCGTGCCACCTCCCACGGCAATAATTTTCAGTTTGCCCCCGGTGCCCGTGAATTCAGGCAGCTTGTCTGAGTCCTCTCCTGTCAGCCGCTGCAAATGAACAGATGCGTGGTAGAGGTCAAAAGCTAGATGGTCTTGGTCGACATAGCTGTGGAACAGATACAGGGTGCTGGGTGCCTGCTTTGCAGTAACCTAATTGTGCCTGAGCTCGTGCCATGGCCAGAGGCCTGAATTCCCTGGACAACATTGCTGTCGAGATCACAGGCAGCATTTCAGCTTTAGGCTGAGGTTGTCTCCAAACTTGGAGGTGAAGGATCTAGAGAGTGTATTGTAGTGGAAACAAGTGCAGGGTCTGAGAATATATTGTTATGGTGCCCGCTGCTTTTGTTCCAGACATTGAGAGCCCCGGGGTCACTCTTGTATTGGACTCAGGGTCATTGTCAGAGCTATAGGTGGAAGTTCAAAAAAGCACAGGAAGAGTGTCCTACTCTACTGGGCCTATGCTATGCATGGTTGTCAAAGAACAAGTTGCCACTGGTGTGGTTAGCAGTCAAAGCTTGGTCTGAGAGGAAGGCCTACCGTACAGCAAACCTATAGAACCAGAACAGGTGCAAGTAGCTGTTCTGATAGCTCCAGAGGCACACAGAAACGTTATCTTGTTTCTAGCTCATAAGTTACTTTCAGCCAAACAGAGAAAGAGCAGGTTAGATCTATTGTTCTACTAGCCAGGTATGACCACCATACCCAACATCTAAAGTGAGTTGCAAGACTAGAGGCCATTCCAATGCTCCTTCATTGCCTCTTCCAATGATTGATGTCCCATGTGAGATGATGGACTCAGGCCATAAGTGTGTCTAAGGTGTGGTGGACCATGCCAATATGTACTCCAAGGTGGTGCCTCTGAGATAATGGCGAGGGCCCTTTTGCACTCATCTTCATGGTTGGATTTCCAAAGAATGTGATATCCAGCCAAGGAACAAGTTTTACCTTTTCACCTTTGAGGGAATGTGAGAGCAAGCTAGAGTTATTTACCTCATCGCTGTGTGCCAACCAACACCAATGTGTGAGTGCAATGCTTCAAAAAGACCCAAAAGAGCATAATAGAAACTCTATGAAAGCAGGAAATGATTGAGGCTTCTAGCCTGGATGACAGGGGGAGAGAGTGATAGTAGTAAAAGGGAGGGGTCGGCATATTTCAATTCTCACCTAGGGCGGCAAAACACCTAGAAACGGCCCTGTCTGTTGCCACACCATCTGCCAGTGCCAGAGGGAGGGAGGATGACTCTGGCGGAGAGTCTCCTGCACCGCAGAGGCCTGCACCTGAGGATGCCCCCCAAGAAGAAGAGGGGTCGTCCGAAGAAGGACATGTGAGACGCAGATGTCCCAGCACATCCCCAGGGCCTCTAAACCTGTTCTGGACAATGTTCTTTGTGCGCAACCCGTTCACCTTGTCGGATCTGACATAACTCGCCTACATCACATGGAGGGTTCATGTTGGTCCAATGTAGCAGATGACTGTGGACTTTACTCTGGACATTTCATCTACCAACACTTCCAACTCTACTGTGAACTTTGGATTCAAAACCCAATGTACAGCACCCACCATCCTGTGCACTATCCTCACACATGTTTGTAAATAAACTCACCAGTACACTATACCTGCCTCTGTTGTGATTCCAACTTGTCATGTGTCATGGAGATGTTGATCTGCTAAACAACACAGTGCATGCCAAATACTACAACAACATGACCACCGTTATGTGAGTCATGGTGAGGTGACACATGTGAGGGAGACACACCACTGTGGCACCACAACACATACTCACCATGTCCATGTAACTCATCGCACACAACGATGTTGACCTGAAACACATTGGTATGCACAGACACAACACCTATCCACATGTCAGTGGTAACAAGTCCACAGGTGAGATAAGCAAATGTCACTCAGATGTGGGAAGACAGACAATGCACCTAACAAAGCATTGCACAGGTTCATTATACATCAGCAACATGTTTATTCCAAAATAATTGCAAGGTAATTGTACGTTACAGTGGACACACGGTCACAAAGTGTCGGAGAATTGACATCCAGGGGTGTGTGGCACATCACTTGATGGGAATTGACAACTCCCACACTGGTGTTGGATTCTGGGTGTTGGGGGTCAGTGTTGACCAAACAACAAGCAAAGTACCCTGGGAAGGACAGACACAAGACACAGTCAAAAGCATAGCAGAACATGAGAGAAATGCAATACACATGCACGAAACATGTCACAAGAAAACTACACAGAAACAAGTTAGTAGTTCTACACTATTGTGGAGTACAGACCACCTGAATGGACAAAAACAGCAACAGAGCAGCCACATCACATTTCAGGCTAAATCCATACATTGACATAACAATCCTGTAAACTCACATTCAGGTGAAGAAGTTGCTGATGAGCTGTGTGCGGACGTCACCCTCATCATCATCATCACTGGCATCGTGTCCCAGGCTTGGATCCTCCACAGGTGGTGGAGGTCGGTCATCGTCATCCTGGATGAGAGGCAACTTCTTCCGCACTGCCATGTTGTGTAGCATGCAGCATACAAGGATAATTTTGCACACCTTTGCAGGCTCAAATGGGAGGGCACCTCCGGTCTTGTCCATGCAGCAGAGCGGCTTTTCAGGAGACCAAATGTCCGCTTAATCACCCTCCTGCTCCTACCATGTGCCTCATTGTAGCCATCTCGGCTGGTATCACAGGGTTCCTGAGGGGTGTCAGCAACCACGGCATGTTGGGGTATCCGGAGTCACCTACACACAAACAATTGAACAATTAGCAGAATTTTGAAGGATGGCGGAATACAACATTGCCAAACACACACAATGGTAAACAGTCAGTACACACCGACAAGCCAGGCACGCTGGTCTGGCATCTGTGACATCAGCGTTGCAATGCGACTACTCCTCAAGATGTAGGCATCGTGCGCAGAACCGGAGAAACGTGCACACACATGTGTGATACACATGTCTGCAAGACATACCACCAGAGCATTGATGGAGTGGAAATGTGTCCTGTTGCGGTATGCCTGCTCATGTGACTGTGATGGTATCAGGACCACATGTGTACCATCAATGGATCCGATGACGTTCGGCATCCTCCCCAGTGTATAAAAGGCATCCTTTATTTCAGAGATTTGAGCTGGGCTAGGGAACTTGATGTACAGGTCAAGGAAATGCAACATCCCCTCCAAGACATCGCGTAGCACACGACTAAACATAGTTTGCGACATACCACCAGCAGTAGCCACAGTTTACTGGAAGGTACCAGTAGCAAAGAAGTGCAGGGCTGCCATCACCTTCACCTCTGGGGTCAGCGCTGTAGGGTATGCCCGGCCAGGTAGCAGATGTGGCGCCAACTGCTCCGCCAACTCCTCAATCAGTGGCCTGGTGAAGCGGTACCATCGGATGCAGTCGCGTTCCTGCATGGTTTCAAGGTCTGGGAACGGTCTATGGACAGCTGGTGCCCTGCAGAACAGAGATGCATAAAGGACGATAGTCGGTTCATCCACTCATGTGGCTATGACCAAGCAAAATATCACATGATACATCATGACAATACACAATGTACTGAGGGGTGTGCTGTTGGGCATGGACACACATGTCACCTTCATGACCATCACCTCACATCTCAAGTCCACATGTCCACATAAGTCCCATGTAGTGCAATGGCCAATCATTGGGCTGTGTCACCCTACCTATGTACTGCTGTGACATTACAAACACACACCACAGTGACAAGTGAGGCCTGATATCTCCCAGGCATCACAGATCTTTGTCATGCAGATACCCAGGGTCCCTGTATTGCCACATTGACACTAGCATGACATGGCGTATCATGTACATGCCACAAGGCAACCGGGAGTCCCACAGGTAGTGGCCACTACATGTACGTCTCTTAGGCCCACACACAACATCAAGGTTGATGCACAAACAACAAGGATGTGGAGACTGGCTCCCATTGGGCACATTTGATCAGCCACATCTGAGACACAACATGCACATAGACTGTGGGTGTACATCAGAATTGTTGCTACAGGTCTCACTGTGACGTACATGCCATCACCCCCAGGACTCTGGGTGTATGTGACATGTCCTAAACATATCCAACCTGCAACTGTGTCCATGACTCATGCCCATAACTGTACAGTTGCACATCACAGTGGTAATGTGCACAACACACAAAGGATTCTGCCCCCATGAACACGTGCACAGCCTGGGAGTGGTTGCACAAAAGTGCCTCACAACAAACCAAATGTTGCCCCCCAACACACAGGGAATGCAGCCTTACATGCCATGGGACACTGTGTAAGTAATTGTGTGTTGAAGCCGTCAAATAGTCACACCAATGAGGCCCGACGCGGGTGACAATGTGTACGCATTGCACGGTTCCTGACTGAGCCGTGCGTACGCTTTGCCATTGACTGCATTGAGGCCCGACGCTGGTGACAATGCGTACCATTGCATGGTCCATGACCGAGCCATGCGTACGCTTTGCCATTGTCTGCAATGAGGCCCGACGCGGGTGACAATGTGTATGCATTGCACGGTTCATGACCGAGCCGTGCGTACGCTTTGCTATTGACTGCAATGAGGCTCGACGCGGGTGACAATGCGTACGCATTGCACGGTTCATGACCGAGCCGTGCGTACACTTTGCCATTGACTGCAATGAGACCCGACGCGAGTGACAATGCGCACGCATTGCACGGTTCAGGACCGAGCCGTGCGTCCACTTTGCCATTGACTGCAATGAGGCCCGACGCGGGTGACAATGCGTATGTTTAACTAGTGACCTACAGTTTAATGCTGCTAGGTGTAATTTCCTCTCCTCGCTATGATTTATTTTAAAAGTTAAGCTCATGTTACAGTGATTGCATTTCATTTCTATCTACATGTATGGTGTGTTTGCATAGTATGTCGATCGGCTTCAATAGTCTTCATATTTCCTCTGCTGAGTATCTAATGATCCCTAGTGGTTCTACAGGGCCAGGGCTTCTGGCCCCTGGGCCCTTTCGGGCGCGGATGGGCACAGATGGGCTTGCCTTTGGCATTATTTTAATTTATAATCTGCACAAATTACCCCGGGAGGGGTGTCTCGGCGCGACCAGGAGACAAATGCAACAACACCAGCTAAATCAGAATAAAGTTGTCTTAAGTTCTTTCCTGAAGAGAAAGTGATCCGAACATGTTCGAATATGATTTAGCAATTTGCAATTTGTTCCAGTAATGAGGAGCCAAGTAAGAAAAAGACCTGCCACCTGAACTGGCCTTCTTGATGTGAGGAATAATTATCAGTGCTTTATCACTATATCTAATCAGCCTAGGAGGGCAAATGGGCCTAATTTTGAAGCTAGGTAACAAGGGCATTTTCCAGTCAGGGCTCTATGTGGAAGGCAACACATTTTAAAATTGATTCTCTTCTGAACAGGAAGCCAATGTAAGGTACGCAAGAGGGGAGCGGAAGCAGCCCCTGATGGCAAATTGCAAATGAGGCAAGCTGGGGTGTTCTGCACCACTTGTAATTTTGATAATAACATCTCATTTGCCGAAGCCAATGGTATGTTACAATAATCCAAACGGCTAATCTCAAGAGCCTGAACCACCAACCACCGTTTTCCTTGCCGTGAGTGGGAGGAAAGGAAAGGCTCTTTTCAGTAAGCGCATGATTTGAAAACAGGAGCGTGAGGGGAACATCACATGCTCTTTCATGGTAAGAGCTTGGTCAAGGTGAACTCCCATGTTCTTAACCACCCTTTTGGGCGTGGGAGCAATGCCAAGTTCTGTAGGCCACCAATCAGCAGCCCACAGTTGTTGGGCCTTGCCAAACAGCATCGTCTCTGTTTTTCCAGCATTCAGCTGGAGACAGTTTTCTGTCATCCAGGTAACAATTGTTGTCATCCCAGCTAAGAAGCTTTCCTTTGCTTTGGTCAAATCTTTATCAAAGGAGTATATAAGCTGTATGTTGACCGCATACAATATTATTTCAAAGCCAAAGGATCTTACCATCTTGGCGAGGGGTACAACATATATGTTGAAAAGCAAGGGGCTAAAACATAATTCCTAGGGCACCCCCTTGTCCAACATCATAATGCGAAACTTAAAGGGGCCCAAAATACTACTTTGGGTTCTGTTAGACAGGAAATCACCAAGCCCATTTAGCGCTGTCCCATGAATGCCAGTCTCCTGTAACCTATAGAGTCATCTGGGATGGAACACTGTATCGAACGCTAACGACAAGTTCAAGCAGCACCAGCAAAGATGGTATATTAGCATCTAAAGAACCTCTAATGTGGTCAGTGAAGCTACAAAGGGAGTCTCAGTGCTGTGTACAGGTCTAAAACCCGATTGAATGGGTCCAAGATGTTGTTAACCTCAAGGTACTCTAAGAGTTCTTTGTTTATTAATCCTTCCAGAAGCTTACCCAATAGAGGAACCAATGAGATTTGATGATAGTTAGACAGGCTGGAAGGTGCTAGATTAGGTTTTTGTTTTTAATCGATCTAACCTGGGCCGCATTCCAAGTAGCTACAATGTTTCCAGTATTAACAGAAAGATTGAATAAAGAAAGAATGGCAGGGGCCAACTGACTGAAGAGAGCAATGAAAATCTTGGAAGGACAAATATCTAAAGGAGATCCTGATTTGGCTGAAGGAAGAGCCAGCTGAATTTCCTCCAACTAAAACTCCTTGAATTTTCCCAAGTTTGGTACGCCTCTAAAGGGGGGTAAGAAGAAATTAGTTTACTCAGGGGCTGATTCCGATTTCGTCTGGAAGGGCTCCGAATGATGGTCTGAGCCCTTCCCACCGAATCGGAACGTGCCGGCCGGATTCCTTTCCAACGGAGCCATTCCGATGGTCTCGGTCAGAAAGGAATCCGACTCGGATTCCCAGATGGCTTCCGACGGGCCCGGAGAGCCCGTCCGCCGTCTGGAAATCCTTCAGTACTCCCCTGGCTGCCTCTTCATGACCGAGGGAGTACGATGGCAGTTTTTCAATGCCTTGTCATGCCGGTCTTTCAAGCATGAAAAGGCAGTCGGAAACTGTCTTTGGGGGCCCCCAGTAGGGCCCCCATGGGTGCGAGGCCGCCGAATGGAGGCCTGGGGGCACCTATGGTGACCCTCTGTGGATCCCTGCACCTGGGGGAGGGCACCTAGGGGTGCCGGCCACAGGGTGCAGGGATGAACTGCACCTCTACTTTTCACACTGCAAGCATGCATTCCACTCGGATTGCATGCTCCCATTGTGAAACATAAGAGTGCGACCGAACAGGGTTCGGTCGCATCGTACTTGCAGGGCCGTAACCGACGACAGCAGGTTGGTCGGTTAAGGCTCCTGACCGATGTCCGACGGACCAGAGTCCATCCGACATCGGAATCGGCCCCTCAGTGTGGATGGGGAAGTTCTGATGGATATTATTCACTTTTTCTTCAAAATGATTGGCCAGTGAATCACAAAGAACATGTGATGACTAAATGTCTCGAAAGCACACTCTAGGATCTACAAAATCATTTAGAACTTTAAATTAAGTTTTAGACGAGTTGTTAGCCTGGGAAATTTGATCAGAGATGTATGTTTTCTAAGTAGACTTTATGTTGGGGTGGAAGCACACTAAAGCGGCTCTATACACCTCCCTATCACAGGTATTATTTGAGCTCCACTGCACATAAAAAGGTGGGTGGGAATTTAGCTTGGTACACAGATAAAAGATGGGAAAAATGACTGCCACCCACAGCATTGTAGAATGCACCCAACTCCTTGGCCTTTGATTGCACTTTACTAACACAATCTGAGATGTGATCTGTATCATTTAAAGTGCTCCACATGATTTCCCCTAACACAGTATAAGTTATAACCATTTACAGTTTTTGCGAACCTAAGTACCACGAATAATGAAAGTGTTTACATGCTTTCTTGCCCCAGAAAACATAAGACGTTACTTTTTGAGGAGTTAGTTTACAGGTATTTCAAACCTGGGTACTACTATAAAACTGCTAAGGTGCAATTTAAACCTTTCACAAAGAACACAGCTACCATAAATTAAGAATGGATCATTCCCTAACACAAATTAAACCAAAACTACCAAAACAAGCTAAACAAATGAATGCAATATTAGCAATCAAAATACTATTGTTTGCTAACAATCAAGTACCATACCTAGACTCAACAGCAAGAACCCAATTTTGATAAAGACTACGCTAAACAATAATATAATTTATGCCTTCCCAAATAGCAGAAATAAAAAACTATTCTAAGGTGTATTTATTTATAATTAATAATAAAACAAAGTTTAAATATCAATCTGAAAATGTAAATACGTTTAGAATTATTCAGAATAATAAGTAAACAGTGCAATAAAAATTCTTTATGACTATTAAATACTACAAAAACATATTTAAAAAAATTACCAACATTTTTTTTACCACTTACACATTGGGGCCGATTCCATCCGCAAAACGTCACGACCGACACGGATCCGGAACGGAGACCGACCGACACGGACCGGCGCCGTACGACCCTTGCAGTACGATGCAATGCGTGTGTATTACAACTGACACGTACGGAATACAAGCCGTACTACCGAGCCATAGGGAAAATAGTGATTTGGACGGAAAACGGACGCGATTCACACCGACCGACACGTACCCGGAATGAACCCGACCGACACGTACCCGTGATGTCCGATCCGCGCAGTACGATGCAATGCGTGTAAACCCAGACCGAGTCGCACGGAGACCAAGCCACATGACCGACACGCACAGAAAACAGCGAGCTTAAGCAATAGAGATCTCCGCGACCGACGCGTATGAAACACAGAAGAAAGTCAGCGTGAAAGAGCCGGAGAAGCCCGCACGATCCTTTGAAAATATCAAGGACCCCCTGTAAGGTATGTAAATCGATTCCTAGGACAGGGCAACAAACATAGTTAGTAATAAATTCCTAGGCAATCAAGTGAGATTAAATATCACAATAAATGTATTTTTCAAAAACAGGAAACATAAATTATCTAATAAAGCACAGTGTACCACCTAATGGTTATAGAAAAGCTTTTTTCTTTATTATAAAGAAGAACTGATCTTTTTTGTAGAAAACATTAGACCATCAATAGTCAAGAATTAAAAAATGGAAATCATTTTTTCCCCCAATACAACAGATAAAAAATCTAATATTTTCTGGTTATTTCCTAAATTATTAAGATCATACACCATATAATTTTAGTGTGATAACCACAAAAGAAGAGATACATGTACAATAAACATACAAATCAACAATTCATTAAAATACAATGCGGCAGTGGATCGTCTTCGACGCGCATTTCGGCACACTAGCGCCTTCGTCAGGAAAGCCACACAAATTTCCTGAAATTAAGAGGTACACTGGATTTATATATGCATTATCATAGTTTTTTGATATACAACAACATATTTAAGTTAAAATTAGCTCTTCCAAGGGTAACACCAACAATTTTCAACCATATATAGAGATGCTAAAGTGGAAGGAATAAAGAGAGATGGTAGCCTCTACAATAGACCTTATACCACAGAAAGATATAGACCCTATATAAAAGAATTAATAAAAGAGATATAAACACCTTGGGAAAGAAGGAAAATGATTGGTAAAAAACAAAATTACCCAAGAAAAATATATTATTAATAGTAATGAAACAGGAGAGGGGGGTTGGGGAGGGGGAGGGGGCGGGGAGGGGATGGGGTGGGAGGGGGGGGGGGTGTTTGAAAATAAAAAACTAAAAGATGAAAACAAAAGATTCATTGACTTACTGATGACTGAGGAATAAACACTTGTGTTTATGAGGAATTCTATTGGAGATATGTATAATCACTAAGGGGAAAGGAGAGAGAAGAAAGGATAAATGAACTGATGAATTATAATTTATGAGTTTATGGGAATAAGGCCTCCAAATAAATACCTTATGATAGCGTAATTATTTGCCGATCATCATTGGCATGTAAGGCTTATATTTATAGAAGGAACCGATGAGGAGGCAAAAGAGACCAGTCTGGAAAATATACATATGATATATAAATAACCTAAAAGGTTTATGATTCATTTTATTGATCATCATCAAAAATTATATTTAATCTGTAGAATCTGAACTGATAAAAAACACACAGCATTACCTACCTAACTAGAATGTCAATGAATATGACATAAATTAGTGATAATCCTATCTTGAATTGATAAAACAGAGGTATTGATTCTTGTCCTCGGTCTAAGTCTGTAAATTATGAGACAAAAGGAACATTATTTAGATATCGAAATTTTTAGTTTCAGTTAATTTAAAAGCAATTATCAAAACATTCAGCTCAGGTGAACAATTAAGTAGGCAGACCACTAGTGCGTTATCATTCCAGTTTAAACACTTACACTAGCAGATTCTATCAAATTATTCGCTATACATGAACAAGCCTCAAAGTCTTAGGCAGTAATGGGAGGTTGTAATTAAATGCGCCTATGATACAATAGTACGGAAAAACGGTTTGTATTACTAACCTAATGATGAAAGACCATGACTAAAAAAGACTTCTGATTCTGGAAGACTTCCTCAAAACGTTTGTTTCCGCGCTATGGTGGAGATTTAAATCTTTATGTGCGTACGTAAGTTGCTCATGTGTTTCAACGTGATGATGCAGGTGCGTGCAAAAATACAGAGCGTAATTGACACGCATCGCGTACGACTGTGTCTAACGTAATAAGGAAATAATTCACATGGAGGTGAAACCTTTTTTGTCAGAATAAAACTTTATTGTTATACTAAGAGTTGAAATTCTTTGGGCTGACGATACTGAAAACCTTCCCTTACATATTCCATGAAGGACAATATAAACTAGCATAATGCTTGTCCCATTCATATCAATATGTAGAGGATTTTTTTTTTCCCTTTTAGAATGTACAGTTTCTAAATACATGGTATCCAACGATACTCATTCATATGATATGATTATGACAAAGAATATATATGGGTCCTAAAAATGTGATACTTCTTCTTATTACAAATGGCATTTCAGATCGCATTCTCCCATGGCAATTCATTGTTTAGCCCACAGTGGAATGTATTGAGAACAAAAATCCAAAAAACATCTCTTTTTTTGCGGACTTTACATCCGCCATTATTCTCTTCAATATGGATTTTCTCCAGCACTCGCCATTGGATATCTTCAGGCTTGTGCCCAGCATCCAAGTAATGTTTAACTAGAGGTGCGGACGTTTTTGCCATACGGATGGCGGAACGATGTTCTGCCATCCGGGTATGGACTGCTCTAGATGTCTCACCAACATAACCTAATTTGCATGGACACAAAATAAGGTAGATAACGTTCTGTGTCTTGCAGTTCCATAGTTGTTGCGCTTGGATAGTATAGCCGTTATGTATAAGGGTTTCACCTTCTAGAACTTGATCACATGATTTACAGGCAGAACATCTGACAGTACCTTTAATAGGCTTACTGCCATCAATAGTTTTTGGGATAAAAGAAACATCTGATTTAAATCTCGAATGGACTATCATATCTTTTAAATTTTTATTCCTGCGATGAGCAAATAGCGGTCTAGCTATCTTGTTTTCTACTTCTGGATGACTATTTAAAATATGCCAATTGGCATTGACTATTTGTTTCACTGTAGCGTTCAATGTAGAGTGTCTAGTAACACAAACTAGTTGATCTGTCCTTCTAAGTGTATTATTAGTAAGGAGATGATCCCTGTCATAATAGCGTGCTCGTTTATATGATTCTCTCACTAATCTGCGTGGATAACCACGTAGTAGAAATTTTTCTTTCATTTTTTCAGCTTGAAGATCAAAATCTGACAATTTTGTACAGTTATGGCGTAACCTTAAAAATTGAGAAAAAGGAAAACTGTCTTTTTGAGACCGCACGAGCCAACATCAGCGTCAGTCTCGGTCAGAACAACGTCTCCTTCATGCCTAGAAAACCCAAAGGAAAAAATACAAAAAAAGGACCAAACAAGCTATGACAAAGCCAATAAATATTTAAAAAAAAACCTGGAACAAAGACACACCCACAACTGCACCTATATAAAAGACATCAATCACTACCATGATCCTTTGCAAATAGGAGACAACAACCAGCAGAAAACACCATCACACAGCAACCACAGAAACACTCACAACTCACCCATCACACAACTTTCACACCATTAGCACCTCACCAAAAGCACACACATACACCTTGCAATACCAACACTCACCCACCCTTACTTGCACCCTCACACACAAATCACTCACCACCACCACCCATCACCATGTCCCCAAAGAAGAATACAAAGTTCACAAATGATGAGTTAGAAGTGCTGGTAGACGAGATCATCAGAGTAGAGCCACATTTGTTTGGTACATTGGTCCAAAGGACTCCCATGTCACAGAAAACAAAGATGTGGGTGAGGATTGTGGACAAGGTGAACGCACAAGCACCAACGCTGCGCACAAAGGACGATATCCAGAAGATCACGCCTTGAGTCAGCACACCGGCGGTGGCCCTCCTGCCAAACCAGTCTACTTCGGGACCTGGAAGTAGAAGGTGCGGGACATCCTACCACCAGAGAGCGTCCATGGTCTAGCAGACATACCAGAGCCTGCTGAGTACACAAACAACATACTCAATATTGCGTGGCAAGGAGACAGTGAAACCATGTACCGTTAGCAAAGCCACAGTAACCAATAGATAATCATCCCAAGATGTGTATGCTAGTCAGACAATCACAATACCTGCCATCTCATAGTGACTTGGAACTGCGTCATGACATGTACAAACCTACCAACAAATAGAGCAAGGCAGTGGCACAAAAGCCAAATAAACACTGTCAGACAGTTTGCCAACACAAACACACTACCTCACAGTGCAGCTGAATGCAGGTGAAGTGAGTGTATCCAAAAGCATGATGGGGTTTGTAGTCACAGATAATGCTCCCCCTCCAAATTGCCCCATCAAGACCTCTCTGAACCATGCCCACATCAGAGGGAGTGGAAAATGTCTGACAAGATGGCTGACACTGGCTCCTGCTGTGGGGCGCACAAGGCCCTGGTAGGGGTTGTGCGCCAATCAGAAGCTGGACACCACTGACTGACATCCTGAAAGACATCTTGCAGGCCCTCCAATGGAAGCACGTTTCATGGTGGGATGTCTGGCTGGGTGGGAAGGAGAACTGACAGCTCTGACCATACTTACCAGCATGTGGAGACACACACACACCTCAACACAAACTCCACACAACTCACCGGGTACAATGCATTAGCTTACACCGTAGTGAAATATCAGCCAAAGATACACCGTACTGGGTGCTGCTGTGGGAAGCACAGGGGCTCTCTTTGGACTTGTAGCCAAACAAACACAAGGACTTCACAGTCAGCCATCTTGCCATTGCTGTCACATTCCCTCACAGGGAAGCAGAGTCAAAAGGAAGGAAGTATGGGCATGCTGGGAAGGGGGTGTAGCCAAAACTATGATGGGAGTTGCAGTCACATACATTCCCCACCAAACCACATGGCCCAGCAAGCTCACACTGAACCATGTTTGCCTCACAGGGAGTGGGAAGGGACTGACAAGATGTCTGACACCGGGCTCTGTTGTGGGGAGCACAAGGCCATGCTGGGAACTGGGCACCAACAAACACCAGGACTGCACAGGCAGCCATCTTGCCATTGCTGTCACACTCCCTCACAGGGAAGCAGAGTCAAAAGGAAGGAAGTATGGGCATGCTGGAAAGGGGGGTGTAGCCAAAAGTTTGATGGGAGTTGCAGTCACAGACATTCCCCACCCAACCACATGGCCAGCTCACACTGAACCATGTTCGCCTAAAAGGGAGTGGGAATGGACTGACAAGATGTTTGACACTGGGCCTGAGAAATGATGTGGCTGATAATCACACATATGTACTGGCCAAACAAAACCCGGTCGCACACACAGCCATTGCAACCATATTTTCAAAATCATTGTCTGGGGATGCAGTGTCCAAGGGTGCACCCTGGCCGGGCTGGGGAGGTGTGTCTTGCAGATGACAAGTGTGGAGAGCCATATATGGTACATTGCACAAAATACACAGGAACTCACATATACATCATTGACAGGGGACATCTGACAGTGAATGGAATGGGCACACCAATATAGCAGACACCTTAGCATGGTCTCATTCACACTTGGTGCTGTTGTGAGCTGCATTCCACTCCTACATCATTCTGAAACATATGCATCCTTCACACAACACATCACTCACTGACATAGACACTGTAGACACAAGGTCTAACCTGGACTGCATTGGAGGAGACATGCTACTCACAGCAGCCAAACTGCAACACACACACCACCGGCCCTCACTGTCATGAGCATTGAAAAGCCAGAGTGCTACCTTGCCCAATCCATGTCACCATGGAGACCATTGACAAGTCAAATCACATATGCACGTACTAAACTCAGCACCAGACTCACTAACGATGGTGACATCATCACTTGTATGAAATGAGTTGGGAACTAGGAACACTGTAAAAAAACACTTCCTCCAAAGAGATCACAGGCATACCGGACTGTGACCATGTCGTACCAATACACCAATGTGGCACACAAAGACTAGCACAATCTGCTACCACACTTGCCCCAATACTACAACATATCCTCCTTGGAATAGCACGTATGTCCGTGTTAAAGCTCACATGTGTACAGGGATGACACACCTGTGTCAGCAACGTGATGGCCCTTGAGTAGTAATGGTCATGTACAGACAAATCTATACATGAGCTGGGCATGCACACACTTCGACATGCACATTGAAATGTTTCATTTTGGCTGGGCAATGTGCAACAACAATATCAATCTCTGTACGTGACAACCCTGGACAAAGCAGTGTACAGGCAGGCATCTGGGCGTACAGTAGAAAATGTCATGTATTTGAACCATTGATGCCTGTAGAAATATAACTTACATTGTGTGTCTCTCCCAAACACAGGTGGTGCTGGAGACACAGCCCCAAATGAAGAGGAGTCCCAGTCCCAGACACTGGTGGACCCTCAGCTCTCTGGTTTGAATCTGTCTCTGTCCTCTTCGGATGACGACGAACAAACTGGCACCTCCGGTGTGAGTCATCATGCAGCACCAGCAGCACCCATGCCTCCAGCATCTGGAAACAGACAGGGCACCCCCACCAACATGGACAGACCAAGACCACAGAACATCGACAGCACAGGGACACAGGACCTTCAGGAAGCTACAGACAACACCACCAGCAACACCACCCAAGGGGTCCCAGTGCCACCTGTGCGTGCCACGGCTGGTCCGGCCATGTGGATAGGGGTGCTGGGAGGGGTGGGAGGCAGAGGGCGCGCCTTGCAGAGGGCTCTGGACTGCATGATGACCCCCAACTGGCACGCATCATAGATGCGTACCAGGATAGCACCGGAGGATTTGGCCAGGTAGTGGGGATCCTCAAGGACATTCAACAGGAGCAGGCTGCCCACCATGCCCGCACGGAGGCAAAGTGGGATGCACTTACTGCGGTGCATCAGGACATACTCCAATGCCTCCGCCAGATCAGCACAAACATGTCCACACCTCCCTTTGTGGCCACAACATCTGTTGCCAGGGCCGTTTCTACCACTAGGCAGGCCTAGGCGGCCGCCTAGGGCATCAAAAGGTGGAGGACGGCCGGCGGCAAAAAAATTAAACCTCAACAGGAAGCACTTCCAGATATAAATAAAGCAGGTGCCCGAGTTGAAGCTCAAATTCAGTAACGCATTAATCAGGCCAAAAAATTAGTGTGCTTGGTTGAGGCTGGGCAGGTGTGCTTTCTCCCCATATCTACCATCAAAAATTAGCTGCGATCCTTGATGGAGGTCCTTGCATCCATGACTTTCTCGCGCGCAATCCCCGTGTAGTTCCCGTGAGGCCAGGTAGCGTAGCGCCTTCAATCTTACCGTCGACGTGACACGTCACGTTCGGCGCCACAGGTGTTCCCTATCATGATTTGAAATTAATTAGCCTTACACTCGCTTTATTTATTTTTATAGGTGCCCTCCTCCCTTTCCACTAACACCCCAGTCCTGAGGAAGACCCCACTTTGTAAGGTCCTAGTGAACACCTACACCTATCAAGGGGTCGAAACGTCGACACAACATCACTGCCAGTATCATCACCAGTACATGGTGCACTGTGATTTTCAGTATACATGGCGCTCTTCTAAGTTGTTTTGTACTGTATCTTACGATTGGATCTATGTACAATATGTGGCATGGATTGAATAATGCCGATCAATGTGATTGTAATTAAGTGGATTTACTACTGTCTTCACTTTTCCCTTAAATTTTACACTCAATCACCCCCCCCCCCCTTTTCCCTCTTTCTTGGGGCACATTGATTATTTGTTTATAAGATTTTGTCTAAATGAGTTGAATTAGTATAGGTTTGCTTTAGTTCAATGTGATTAAACAACATTTGAACTCTCTTCATTTTTCTGTTTAAGTGTTTATTGATGTTTATTTTATATGCTGTGTTTTGTGCTGGGACTATTTTGCCTATACTGTGCGTGCGCGGCCAGCAAGAGACAGAGAGATAGAGAGATCCCGCTGCGGCCTGCAGGCCTATCAGGTACCGGGGAGGCCGGGGTGGGATCCGGGTTGGCTGCGGCAGGCAGGTAGATGTAAAAAAAAATATAGGGGGCTAGAGGCCTGGTCAGTTAGTTATAACCTGGCCCAGCCTAAGTATTAAGTAAAGTAAGCAAGCAGTTAGTTGAGCGGGTGCGTCTGGAGCCAAGGGGGGTTTGAAGTGCGTGCGTGCGGCTCATTCCAAGCACTAAAACCATAGCTGCCAAGGTTTCAGAATGCTATGTGTGACATTTGCATAATTTCAGTGTAATTATGAGTAACATTTGATTTCAGGGACTATGAGTGACAGTTTCTGGCAAGCAACATAAAGATGAGGGAAGCACATAAATTTCAGAAAATGCACTGATTTCAGCAACGAGAAACACTAAGAAGATTTTAAACGTACTGCACAGTACCAGAAATTGAAGGGCACTAATCTAGTACTCTTACAGATACTCGTGTGGGGGTGGCAAAACTAACTTTACTTAACTGTTCTTGGTGATCCGATCTTCGTCCAGGCAGCCGTAGCGCTGTGTGCCTGGCCTCGGCCACTGACTCTGCAGCAGCGGCCTCGTGCCACCTCCCACGGCAATAATCTAGAGAGTGTATTGTAGTGCAAACCAGTGCAGGGTCTGAGAATATATTGTTATGGTGCCTGCTGCCTTTGTTCCAGACATTGAGAGCCCTGGGGTCACTCTTGTATTGGACTCAGGGTCATTGTCAGAGCTATAGGTGGAAGTTCAAAAAAGCACAGGAAGAGTGTCCTACTCTACTGGGCCTATGCTATGCATGGTGGTCAAAGAACAAGTTGCCACTGGTGTGGTTAGCAGTCAAAGCTTGGTCTGAGAGGAAGGCCTACCGTACAGCAAACCTATAGAACCAGAACAGGTGCAAGTAGCTGTTCTGATAGCTCCAGAGGCACACAGAAACGTTATCTTGTTTCTAGCTCATAAGTTACTTTCAGCCAAACAGACAAAGGGCAGGTTAGATCTATTGTTCTACTAGCCAGGTATGACCACCATACCCAACATCTAAAGTGAGTTGCAAGACTAGAGGCCATTCCAATGCTCCTTCATTGCCTCTACCAATGATTGATGTCCCATGTGAGATGATGGACTCAGGCCATAAGTGTGTCTAAGGTGTGGTGGACCATGCCAATATGTACTCCAAGGTGGTGCCTCTGAGATAATGGCGAGGGCCCTTTTGCACTCATCTTCATGGTTGGATTTCCAAAGAATGTGATATCCAGCCAAGGAACAAGTTTTACCTTTTCACCTTTGAGGGAATGTAAGAGCAAGCTAGAGTTATTTACCTCATCGCTGTGTGCCAACCAACACCAATGTGTGAGTGCAATGCTTCAAAAAGACCCAAAAGAGCATAATAGAAACTCTATGAAAGCAGGAAATGATTGAGGCTTCTAGCCTGGATGACAGGGGGAGAGAGTGATGGTAGTAAAAGGGAGGGGGCGGCATTTTTCAATTCTCACCTAGGGCGGCAAAACACCTAGAAACGGCCCTGTCTGTTGCCACACCATCTGCCAGTGCCACAGGGAGGGAGGATGACTCTGGCGGAGAGTCTCCTGCACCGCAGAGGCCTGCACCTGAGGATGCCCCCCCAAGAAGAAGAGGGGTCGTCCGAAGAAGGACATGTGAGACGCAGATGTCCCAGCACATCCCCAGGGCCTCTAAACCTGTTCTGGACAATGTTCTTTGTGCGCAACCCGTTCACCTTGTCGGATCTGACATAACTCGCCTACATCACATGGAGGCTTCATGTTGGTCCAATGTAGCAGATGGCTGTGGACTTTACTCTGGACATTTCATCTACCAACACTTCCAACTCTGCTGTGAACTTTGGATTCAAAACCCAATGTACAGCACCCACCATCCTGTGTACTATCCTCACACATGTTTGTAAATAAACTCACCAGTACACCATACCTGCCTCTGTTGTGATTCCAACTTGTCATGTGTCATGGAGATGTTGATCTGCTAAACAACACAGTGCATGCCAAATACTACAACAACATGACCACCGTTATGTGAGTCATGGTGAGGTGACACATGTGAGGGAGACACACCACTGTGGCACCACAACACATACTCACCATGTCCATGTAACTCATCGCACACAACGATGTTGACCTGAAACACATTGGTATGCACAGACACAACACCTATCCACATGTCAGTGGTAACAAGTCCACAGGTGAGATAAGCAAATGTCACTCAGATGTGGGAAGACAGACAACGCACCTAACAAAGCATTGCATAGGTTCATTATACATCAGCAACGTGTTTATTCCAAAATAATTGCAAGGTAATTGTACGTTACAGTGGACACACGGTCACAAAGTGTCGGAGAATTGACGTCCAGGGGTGTGTGGCACATCACTTGATGGGAATTGACAACTCCCACACTGGTGTTGGATTCTGGGTGTTGGGGGTCAGTGTTGACCAAACAACAGGCAAAGTACCCTGGGAAGGACAGACACAAGACACAGTCAAAAGCATAGCAGAACATGAGAGAAATGCAATACACATGCACGAAACATGTCACAAGAAAACTACACAGAAACAAGTTAGTAGTTCTACACTATTGTGGAGTACAGACCACCTGAATGGACACAAAACTGCACGCATCCAGTCAAGTGGCACACAGACACACTCAAACAGCAACAGAGCAGCCACATCACATTTCAGGCTAAATCCATACATTGACCTGTAAACTCACATTCAGGTGAAGAAGTTGCTGATGAGCTGTGTGCGGACGTCACCCTCATCATCATCATCACTGGCATCGTGTCCCAGGCCTGGATCCTCCACAGGTGGTGGAGGTTGGTCATCGTCATCCTGGATGAGAGGCAACTTCTTCCGCACTGCCATGTTGTGTAGCATGCAGCATACAATGATAATTTTGCACACCTTTGCAGGCTCAAATGGGAGGGCACCTCTGGTCTTGTCCATGCAGCGGAAGCGGCTTTTCAGGAGACCAAATGTCCGCTTAATCACCCTCCTGCTCCTACCATGTGCCTCATTGTAGCCATCTCGGCTGGTATCACAGGGTTCCTGAGGGGTGTCAGCAACCACGGCATGTTGGGGTATCCGGAGTCACCTACACACAAACAATTGAACAATTAGCAGAGTTTTGAAGGATGGCAGAATACAACATTGCCAAACACACACAATGGTAAACAGTCAGTACACACCGACAAGCCAGGCACGCTGGTCTGGCATCTGTGACATCAGCGTTGCAATGCGACTACTCCTCAAGATGTAGGCATCGTGCGCAGAACCGGAGAAACGTGCACACACATGTGTGATACACATGTCTGCAAGACATACCACCAGAGCATTGATGGAGTGGAAATGTGTCCTGTTCCGGTATGCCTGCTCATGTGACTGTGGTGGTATCAGGGCCACATGTGTACCATCAATGGATCCGATGACGTTCGGCATCCTCCCCAGTGTATAAAAGGCATCCTTTATTTCAGAGATTTGAGCTGGGCTAGGGAACTTGATGTACAGGTCAAGGAAATGCAACATCCCCTCCAAGACATCGCGTAGCACACGACTAAACATAGTTTGCGACATACCACCAGCAGTAGCCACAGTTTACTGGAAGATACGAGTAGCAAAGAAGTGCAGGGCTGCCATCACCTTCACCTCTGGGGTCAGCGCTGTAGGGTATGTCCGGCCAGGTAGCAGATGTGGCGCCAACTGCTCCGCCAACTCCTCAATCAGTGGCCTGGTGAAGCGGTACCATCGGATGCAGTTGCGTTCCTGCATGGTTTCAAGGTCTGGGAACGGTCTATGGACAGCTGGTGCCCTGCAGAACAGAGATGCATAAAGGACGATTGTCGGTTCATCCACTCATGTGGCTATGACCAAGCAAAATATCACATGATACATCATGACAATACACAATGTACTGAGGGGTGTGCTGTTGGGCATGGACACACATGTCACCTTCATGACCATCACCTCACATCTCAAGTCCACATGTCCACATAAGTCCCATGTAGTGCAATGGCCAATCATTGGGCTGTGTCACCCTACCTATGTACTGCTGTGACGTTACAAACACACACCACAGTGACAAGTGAGGCCTGATATCTCCCAGGCATCACAGATCTTTGTCATGCAGATACCCAGGGTCCCTGTATTGCCACATTGACACTAGCATGACATGGCGAATCATGTACATGCCACAAGGCAACCGTGAGTCCCACAGGTAGTGGCCACTACATGTACGTCTCTTAGGCCCACACACAACATCAAGGTTGATGCACAAACAACATGGATGTGGAGACTGTCTCCCATTGGGCACATTTGATCAGCCACATCTGAGACACAACATGCACATAGACTGTGGGTGTACATCAGAATTGTGGCTACAGGTCTCACTATGACGTACATGCCATCACCCCCAGGACTCTGGGTGTATGTGACATGTCCTAAACATATCCAACCTGCAACTGTGTCCATGACTCATGCCCATAACTGTACAGTTGCACATCACAGTGGTAATGTGCACAATACACAAAGGATTCTGCCCCCATGAACACGTGCACAGCCTGGGAGTGGTTGCACAAAAGTGCCTCACAACAAACCAAATGTTGCCCCCCAACACACAGGGAATGCAGCCTTACATGCCATGGGACACTGTGTAAGTAATTGTGTGTTGAAGCCGTCAAATAGTCACACCAATGAGGCCCGACGCGGGTGACAATGTGTACGCATTGCACGGTTCCTGACTGAGCCGTGCGTACGCTTTGCCATTGACTGCAATGAGGCCCGAAACTGGTGACAATGCATACGCATTGCATGGTTCATGACCGAGCCGCGCGTACGCTTTGCCATTGTCTGCAATGAGGCCCGACGCGGGTGACAATGTGTATGCATTGCACGGTTCATGACCGAGCCGTGCGTACGCTTTGCTATTGACTGCAATGAGGCCCGACGTGGGTGACAATGCGTACGCATTGCACGGTTCATGACCGAGCCGTGCGTACACTTTGCCATTGACTGCAATGAGGCCCTACGCGGGTGACAATGCGCACGCATTGCACGGTTCAGTACCGAGCCGTGCGTCCACTTTGCCATTGACTGCAATGAGGCCCGACGCGGGTGACAATGCGTACGCATTGTACGGTTCATGACCAAGCCATGCGTACGCTTTGCCAGTGACTGCAATGAGGCCCGACGCAGGTGACAATGCGTACGCTTTGCACGGTTCATGACCGAGCCGTACGTACGCTTTGCCATTGACTGCAATGAAGCCCGACGCGGGTGACTATCATGCATGCGCTTCGGGCAGGCATGGTCCGAGACAGGCGTACACCTTGGCCATTGAATCGTATAGAGATGTGTGCATGTGTATTTTCAAAATACGCGTTGTACAGTCAGTTAACCGAGCCGGGCGCACCCATTGGCTCTGGACTGTCATGGAGACAGATGCAGATTCAAAACTTGTACGAGTTGTGCGCTGGAAATTCAGTTGATGCCTACAACAATGTTGCAATTCCTAGGGTTTTATGAAGGTGAAGATTTGAACGATGCGGAAGACGGGTACGAGTCGTACATTTCCATGGATTGGCCAGATTCAAAGAATGCAACCGTGTTGGACTTATCACTGGGGGCACATGACACAGAGTCTGCCTCTGCAGCATAGATATAAGGCTGGCTGGCCCCCAGTGAGCTTACTTGCCTGCACTACATGCTACTGGACCACATCCCTGCTACCGCTGCTTGTGTCTCTGCATCCTCTGGCTACTGCTATGGCACATACTCTGGAGAGGGCCCCAGTCTTCACTGAGGAGGAGAACCAGACCCTGCTGGACAGGCTCCTTCCACAGTACAGCAAGCTGTATGGGAAACCAGGGGAGCAGGTGAGTGTGCAGTCCACTGCCTTCCTAATTGTGCATGTTGTCTGACTAGCAGTACTAGCAGTGTATACACCAGTGGCAAGCATACTCGCTGAGTACTTTCATCCCCCAAAGTGTGTAGGTATATGTAATGAACAGGTGTTCTGCAGCTAAAGTGCATTTGTGCAAGCTTAAACTTCCCAGGCATTGTTAACATGTCAGACATGCAGGGCATTTGTCCTTTTCCATGGGTGCACTACCTGTGTCACTCATTTTCCTTTGTGATGATGACATGTATATCCAACTGTGTGCAGCACACATATGGGGCATGTGTGTTAATGGACTTTTAACTTTTTCATCCTCAACGGTTGATGCCCACCAGAAGCAGGAGATATGGATGACCATCGCCCGGGCAGTTTGATCGGTGGGGGTCTACAAGCGCCCGATCCGCAACTGCCAGAAGAGGTGGCAGGACCATCGGGGCTGGACCCGGAGGATCGCAAGGGTCCAGTTGAAGCTGTCGCCTCCTCGCAGGAGGGGCGGACACCGGACCTTGACCCCCCACATGCTCCAGATACTGGAGGTGGTCTTCCCGGACCTGGATGGGCAGCTGAAGGCCAGTCAGCAGAGGGGGTAAGTCCATGACTAATATGTGTACTATGTCTGACATGCTAATTGCAGTCTTTTGGCCTGGTCACACTTCCATATTACGTAGGTCTTGTAGTCCAATACTCATGTCCCTCAATTGTGTGATTCACCCTCCTCATCTGATTCACAGGTGTGGCCCCTTCAGTCTGTTGTCTGTGTCACTAGGGCACTGGGTCCCTGCAGTGAGCTATGCTTCAGCTTCCGGACAGCATCTGTTACTGTGACTCTGTTGTGGGTTTCATGGGTGGGTCAATTGTTTACACAATGCCTGAGATCTGACATGTGATCTGTGTGTGCCCTTGATTTGTGTTACAATTGCTGGTCTGACTCGCCACATGTGGCTGGGGTATTTCAAACAAACCCACGCAGCACGGGACTCCAATTTGTGTGCCTCAGGAGTGTGTATATCAAGTGTGTCACACTTGCTTAGCCACCTGACTGCTGTCCATGGCTAAACACTGTTTCACGTAGACCTGGGCAGTCATACCTACTCAAGGGCATTTAGAAACACTCTGTAATCCCACTCCTGTGTATCAACTTACAGGTTGTGCTTAGTGACATGTCCCTTCAGGTGTCTGCCTCTGTGTCATTGTGGTGTGGCTTCCTGTTACGTACAACTGGGGTGTTCATGAGTTTGAGGGTCAGCAGGACATCTGAGATGTGACTATGAGAGACAAGACCTGTGTGACATATAGGTGTGTGATCACTTGACAGTGCACAATGGTGTATGCAACTGTGCACTTCAGGCAGCTGGGTTACATGCACAGCAGAATGTGATGTGCTAATGTACAGGGAGTTGTGTTCGCTAAGACTCACATGTCTGATTTGTATGATGTGGGGTCTTCTGGGTCAGGGATATGCTGTTTGCAGGGGATGCACTTGTCAGCCGCAGAGTTTGCTTTACCCCTGAGCGATGATTGTGTCACAGTGCACACTGTTGTTGTCTGGATGCCCTGCCCCTGTGACAGGAGACAGTGTTGACTGACTTTCCAGGCATGCCAGTGCCATGGCATTTAACTTGCTATGTGTGATCCTGCATTGTGTTCAAGTGTGCTCCATGCACCCCATTGTGGCATTGACTATCAGGACATGTGAACATCATAGTGTGTGTTGCTGGCATACATCACAAGCATGTGAAATGAGTCTCTGCCCATCCCTTCATCCTGACACCTGTACAAGAGATGTGCTATGTGTATAGTGACATACTCCTACATCGTCAACTGGCATGTCCAACAAATGTGTGGGTGGTGCATGTTGGCACATTGGGGTTTTAGCATCCAACATGCAACAGACATATGGGTGCAAGTCCAGGAGAGATATTAGTGCCATGGTTGATGGTGAGACTGACAATTGGCTTATTCTAAACAGTGTGAGCACTTTGAGCAGTGTTCAGCTGATGATGCCAAGGCTTGCCCTGTGATGTGATGTACTCACTGTGGTGTGTGCAGTCAGTGCAGGTGACTGATGTTGTTCTCTTTTTTCCTAATTCTATCCCGATACATCCACGGCCACAGGAGGGGACAGCTCCACGGACCAGGAGGAGCCACAGAGCCTGACTGGGACAGAAGGCGAGGAGTCGGAGGGACCCAGTGGCACGGAGGGCGAGTGGAGCCACATGAGGAGTCCTCAGCAACATCCACCCCAGCTGAGGGCCACAGCAGCTCAGAGGATGACTCCCTTGTGAAGGCGGGTGTCAGCAGCCACCAAACCCCAGCTAGTGAGGCTGTCCCAGCCACCGCCCCCAACACCACCATCACCACCTTCCCATCGGCTCCCATCCCAGAGGTCCGTGGAGGCTCCCGTGTTCGGGTGCATGTCTCCTTTGTGCCAGGCACCGCACCCCCTGCCCTCTGTCCCCTGCTGCCCTGAGTGAGGAGTCTGTGGACTTGCTTAGACAGATCCATGTAGGGCAGTCATCAATGCTGATTGTCCTCCATGCGCACACCAGTCTGTTGACACAACTAGTGTCGTTCATGGAGGGCATTTCATCTGGCATGTCTGCCCTACAGAGGACTAATCAGTCCGTGGCCTCCTCCCTGATGGCAGCAGTGTTCCTCCTCCAACAGTCCCGCACCCCTCCTACCCCTGCACCAACCTCGATTCCTAGCACCCTACCTGCCCCAAGCACACACACCCCTGCACATTCTCACAAACCCACAGACACGGGCAGCACACAAACACCCAAACCAAGGTCTAAACATGCACACGAGCAAGCGCAGGGGACTGAAACCCCACTCACAGGGGATGGTTTGCAGACACACACACAGTCACCCACAACCACTCCGCAGTCCTCCGATACCTCTCCCTCCCAGCCCCCTTCCCTTGCTTCACCTGCAACCCCATCTCCACAGAAGCTCTTTCTCTGTGACCTTGGCCTCTTCCCCACCAACCCAGCAGATCCAGATTACAAGAGGAAGTCCCCACACACAGAGGGGAGTGCCCCTCACACCCGGACACCCTTCCCCAGGTGCAGTCAGACTGAGGCGCCCACCTGCAAGTCCCCCCGAAGCAGGAAGAGCAAGACCCCACCCCCGCCCCACAGCTCCACGGCGAAGTCTCTGTCCTCCATCCTCCAGGCCACCGCTCCACAGGTTCCCCCGCCACACCCTGCCCCAGGTTCCCCCACCCACAGATGCACCATCCCCAAAGTGCTGAGGCCCTCCCCCCCTGCCACTTGCTCTTCCACCCCCGGTCAGACAGTTAGTGCCACTGATGTGGGGACCGTGTCCCCCCCTCTGTCCTACCGACCTCACCTGAACCCCATTCCGCTCCCATTGAGTTAGGCACTGCAGTGGAGTCCACGACCACCCCGTCTGACTTGGGTACTGCAGTGGGGCCCCAGTCCACTCCATCTGACCTGCCCACTGCAGTTGTGCCGGCACACAACCCATCTGACTTGTGCCCCACAGTTGTGACTGCACACACTACTTCAGTCAGCTCCACTGCAGTTGCCAGTGATTCTCCTGCATCCACTACCCCTTCACTGCCTCCTTCTGCTGCACCATAATCCTGTTCCTGCATTGCCTGGCCTGCCCCCATGTATGCCCTTCCGAGGGGATGTCCCCTGTCCTTACCAGTGCAGGCAAGCAACGTGTGACAGTTGTCACTCAAGTTAACTTCTTGTCATTTGGATATGGACTGGCCATTGGCCTTTGTTTTGAAAGGACTTTGAATTTTTCATCTGCTTTTTAAAGCTTTTTTCTTTATCCTTGTGATTTTGATTTAGCTGTACATAATGTTGCTGATGTTTAGCATGACCTTGCAGTTGTAATGCTGGATTTCAAATGTTGAATACTGAGGTGTTGATGTGAGGTACTCCATGTGGTCCATGAAATATGTATCCTATTCTGGTTGTTATCCATATCATCCTTTGCAGCTAAATGGGTGTGTCATGATTAACAATTTGTGGACACTCTGTAAACATTTCATTTGCATGGTCACATCTGTGGCTTGCACACATGCACATATGATGTGCTTCCCATTGTCCAATTTGTCTATTTCCCTGACTGTGGGCCCATCTCCACTGGACATGTAAGTGTGGGCATCATTGGTGTAGGAGAAACTGGGTCCTCTGTGCAACTTGCTGGACATATGTATTGCGTATGTGAAGATGACTTAAGGGACACTGCCGTACCCAGGCTGTTGTGACCAGAGCCTTCATTGTGTGGTAACTGATGGCTGACTGACCAAGTGTTCTGCTGACATGACTGAGACCTGCTGGGGCTATGTTTGGCACCGCTGAGCTTCCACAGGAGTTGAGTCCCCTCAAGTAAGTGTGTTGTTCCGTGACATTGCCTGGGCCCATGTTGTGTATTGTGTGGGCATGTGTGTGTATGTCCACTTCCCTTTTCATACACAGGCAGTGTTCCCTTGACATGTTCCTGCTGTTGATGCTTGCTGAGTGGGACTGTGTTCATCCCGCAACTTTGCATTGGGCTACCAGATGTGTAGGTGCATGACACACTACTGTTAATTGGTGTTTCATCATTGGGATTTGTCTGTTCTGAGTGGTGATGATGTTGTCAGATGCAGATGGGACACAGTTAGGGGTCCCTAAGGCACTTGTTTGTTCGCAATATCATGTAGTTGTCCGTAGGTGGTACCTTTCACTGATTGAGACATGTGTATGTGTCTGTGACTGATCCCACTTGCAATGTTTGCAGGTGTCAGCATGTGTGCCTTGTGGTTCTTCTTGACTTCTGCATTGTCCTGGGACTGTGGCAGGTATTCCGCAGGTTGCGGGAGGTTTGATGTCATGACCATGTACCGCATACTGTGCAGTATGTCTGTCATTCACCAGGGTTGTAAACTGTCCTTGTGTGATGAGTCTGTGCACCTTAGTTCCTCCCAACATTACTGTGTTTGTCATGGGTGCATGTGCAATGTCACCTGTCCACGTGGGCTTCACAGATGCACAGTGGTGCAGTTCAGGGTGTGTGGTGTTGAAGGTGGACTGATGTAAATGTTTGCATGGATGGGCCCCTAGCTCCCGTTTGTCCATGGATGACGGGCCATGCTGAGTGATTTGTGTTTGTGTAGGTGTGATGTACGTTTGTGGCACAGGACACATGTCTGGGTTTCACAGTTTGTACGACATCTACCTTTGTCAGCACAGTGGACCTGTCATGCATGCTTGTGTCACCCCAATGTCTGGTCCCTGTGGGTAGTGCTTTTGTGTGTCAGTCTCTTGCTGTGTTAGTTGCTGTTCATTCCATCTTGTGTCACATGTGTCTGTTGTGCTCCCTCTCATCTCACAATGCCTGATTGCCCACTAAGGGGGGACCATTGATGGTTTACTTTTGTATGGCACTGTGTCCACATCTGTCTCACTGTGGTTCAGCTCCCCTCATGTGTTGTGTAGTTGCCTGAGGATACTGAGACACACACACACACACACATGTGTCAGATGTGCAGTGTGAGGTTGCCCGTTTGTGTTTGTGCATCTGCACCAGTGCATTGGTATTGCTGTTGTGGGCCATTGTCTGGATGTTGTTTTTGTGATTTACCGTGCTGTCCCTGTGAGTCATATCACATCATTCTGCACATTCATCCTGGTTGTTAGGTGCCATTGCTGGCATGGAATGGGAGTTTGTGACCTGACACCTACAGTCTACACAGGTTGTTTTGATTTGTGTGTCTATTTTCGAGTTGTGTGTATGCTTTGTGATGGTCACTTCTGCTTTTGTGGCATTGTACACTGTATGCATTGTTAGCCTCACCACATCTCTGTGGGTATGGGACACAACCACTACTTTGGCCCAAAAGTGTTTCATGTGTTGGGACCAGAAAGCATCCATGCTGCTTGGCATTTGCAGCTTTCACTATGATGACATTTACCTTCTGGTCACTGTGATGAGGGGGGTTTTGGACCCCATCACCACAATGCTCAACATCTGCTGCAGTTTTGAAGCACACACTTAACTTGTGTTGTACACAGTGAGGGGGTGTTATTTTTACATTGCCACAGTGCTAGTGATGCTTGCCCTGTGTAGGCCACACTCAGTTTTTGGTCACACATGTGATGGTAGTTACATTGTATGTTCGAAGTCATAATCATTGTTGTGGGCATTTGTCACAGACTACACACTGTTGTCATGATGTTAGGGGGGATGTATTTTGCTGACATACCTAAAGTTGGTGTATGATGGATGTGTGGCGCATTACCCATCCCATGAGTGGGGGTGGCATTAGTGATGGGCAACATAGGCCCTATGTGTGGGGGTGGCAGTAGTGCTGGGCAACAGGTCCCCTATGGATGGGGGTGGCAGTAGTGATGGGCAACAGGACCCTATGGGTGGGGGTGGCAGTAGTGATGGGCAACAGGTCCCCTATGGATGGGGGTGGCAGTAGTGATGGGCAACAGGACCCTATGGGTGGGGGTGGCAGTAGTGATGGGCAACATAAGCCCTGTGAGTGGGGGTGGCAGTAGTGATGGGCAACATAAGCCCTATTAGTGGGGTTGGCAGTAGTGATGGGCAACATAGGCCCTATGGGTGGGGGTGGCAGGGGTGCTGGGCAACAGGTCCCCTATGGGTGGGGGTGACAGTAGTGCTGAGCTACAGGTCCCCTATGGGTGGGGGTGGCAGTAGTGCTGGGCAACAGGCCCCCTATGGGTGGGGGTGGCAGTAGTGATGGGCAACATAAGCCCTGTGAGTGGGGGTGGCAGTAGTGATGGGCAACATAAGCCCTATGAGTGAAGGTGGCAGTAGTGCTGGGCAACATAGGCCCTATGAGTGGGGGTGGCAGGGGTGCTGGGCAACAGGTCCCCTATGGGTGGGGGTGGCAGTAGTGATGGGCAACATTAGCCCTATGAGTGGGGGTGGCAGGGGTGCTGGGCAACAGGTCCCCTATGGGTGGGGGTGGCAGTCGTGATGGGCAACATTAGCCCTATGAGTGGGGGTGGCAGTAGTGGTGGGCAACAGGTCCACTATGGGTGGGGGTGGCAATAGTGCTGGGCAACATAGGCCCTATGGGTGGGGCTGGCAGGGGTGTTGGGCAACAGGTCCCCTATGGGTGGGGGTGGCAGTAGTGCTGGGCAACAGGTCCCCTATGAGTGGGGTTGGCAGTAGTGATGGGCAACATAAGCCCTATGCGTGGGGGTGGCAGTAGTGATGGGCAACATAGGCCCTATGGGTGGGTGTGGCAGGGGTGCTGATCAACAGGTCCCCTATGGGTGGGGGTGGCAGTAGTGCTGGGCAACAGGTCCCCTATGGGTGGGGGTGGGGGTGGCAGTAGTGCTGGGCAACAGGTCCCCTATGGGTGGGGGTTGGCAGTAGTGATGGGCAACATAAGCCCTATGAGTGGGGGTTGCAGTAGTGATGGGCAACATTAGCCCTATAAGTGGGGGTGGCAGTAGTGCTGGGCAACAGGTCTCCTATGGGTGGGGGTGGCAGTAGTGCTGGGCAACATAGGCCCTATGGGTGGGGGTCGCAGGGGTGCTGGGCAACAGGTCCCCTATGGGTGGGGGTGACAGTAGTGCTGGGCAACAGGTCCCCTATGGGTGGGGGTGGCAGTAGTGCTGGGCAACAGGTCCTCTATGGGTGGGGGTGGCAGTAGTGATGGGCAACATAAGCCCTATGAGTGGGGGTGGCAGTAGTGATGGGCAACATAATCCCTATGAGTGGGGGTGGCAGTAGTGATGGGCAACATAGGACCTATGAGTGGGGTGGCAGGGGTGCTGGGCAACAGGTCCCCTATGAGTGGGGGTGTCAGTAGTGATGGGCAACATAAGCCCTATGAGTGGGGGTGGCAGTAGTGATGGGCAACATAGGCCCTATGGGTGGGGGTGGCGGGGTGCTGGGCAACCGGTTCCCTATGGGTGGGGGTGGCAGTAGTGCTGGGCAACAGGTCTCCTATGGATGGGGGTGGGAGTAGTGCTGTGCAACAGGTCCCCCGTGGGAGGGGGTTGGCAGTAGTGATGGGCAACATAAGCCCTATGAGTGGGGGTGGCAGTAGTGATGGGCAACACTGGCCCTATAAGTGGGCGTGGCAGTAGTGCTTGGCAACAGGTCCCCTATGGGTGGGGGTGGTAGTGGTGCTGGCCATGCAACCCCTATGGTGGCCTGTTGTTAGTGGCCAGGATATGGATCCCCTGTGTGTGTGTGACATTTTACGGGTACGTGTCGTTTGTTTTTGTGGTGGGTGTCTGACTTACCGTCTGCGCTGTCCGCGTCGGTTCTCGATCCGGTCATAGATGTGCAGCACTGGTATGACCGGCGCGATGAAATTCGTGATGTGTTCGTCTCGTACACGCTACTTGTTGCTCTGTCTCGTACCCATTGCAAGCTGGTCCGTCTCGTAGCCGTGGATTGAGGTCTGGCGCGAATCGTAGCTGATATGCTTCTTTTCCCGATGCTGTGACGTGCTGTACGTGGCGACCCGTCCGGCGAGTAGGAAGTACGCATTGTACTAGAAACTGCTATGGATACTGCTTCCGGGCGATTCGGTTCGGCGTTAGGAGTTACGGCACGGACAGAGAATGGAGCTTGAATAACAGCCTACGTGTCGGTCGGATTTTTGCCAGTTATGCACATCGTACTTCATCAACAGGACGGACCGGCTCCGGGTACGGGTCGGTCGCAAGGTAAGGCTACGAACAGCTCTCAGTTGCATAATAGACCAACATATACATACATAACTAATATTAAAAATCACAAAAAATTAACATTTCCCATCCACAAATAACATTACAAAATTACATTTTACTCACAGTTGTGTTGCTAAATTCCTAGAAAAAAATACAATGATGAAATTCTTTTACTAAAAATCTATCCTTTAAAAATACTCTCCAAACAATGCAAAAACAGACCATACAAAAATACAATATGCAATACTCCAAAGAAATTCCAGAGAAACCATCCAAAACCCGAAGAAAGATACAAAAGTAAACTCTTCAGGAAAACCAGAAAAAAAGGAGAAATAAAAAGTTATTTTGGTTACAAAATAAACATTATTAATTAAATGCATCCAAGAAAAAATGATCTCCGAGATGTGAGACAAGAACTTGTAAATTACCAAATAAACCCACCTAAACAACATATACAACCCACATTACAAGTAAAGTATAACAGCAAAAATTGAAAACACTTATACAATTCAATCAGACTACTCGCAGAGTATGAGGCCTACACAACTCATCTAACGTAAATATTAAAAATGTAAACTATAAACAATAAAGAAAAATTACATTAACTGATAAAAACTACCAAAATAACTCTTAACATCTCCCCAAAAACGAAACTCTCAGGAAGCAATAAGAAACAAGTGACGAGCAATGCCTCATACAACTCACAATGAAAAAGACAAAAAAATTAAAGCAAGCTGCAAAAGAAAATGGTCAAAAAATGGACAGTAAAAGATAGACTATATCCCACATAAAATAATGGAACAACTAACTGGCACATGCATCAACCAAAAATCAACTTGCAAAAATACCGAATCGCTAAAATAACCTGTTAGCGAGTGGCAAAAAACGAATCCCAATGCAACAACACAAATAGGGAAAAAATAAAGAATCGCTAAATAATTCCCCGGTAAAATAACGAATCGCAAAAAGAAGCCCTGTCAAAATAAAGAATCGCAAAATAAAAAATCGCTAATACCGAAATCACTATTAGCGCCTGGCATTAGCCAATCGCAAATAAAGAATCGCTAATGAATGCATCAAAAGTCGCAAATACCGAAAATACCAAAAATCGCTACTTAGCATGAGCAGATTAAGGGGAATCAGAACCAGGAGGTAAAGTTGCATGAAAAAAAAAAATTACCTAAAAAAAAACCAATTGTGCCACAGATGCTAACAATCAGTGAGCCATACAAATAGGGCCAGGAGACGCTGTTACCTTGCACTAAATGGCAGCCCTCTACGTGCTTGCAAGGAAAATGCGAATTAATGCAGCAGCACAGCGCAGGAGAAGGGTCCAGGAGAGAGTCTTCAGAGTGCGCATCACATTGCTTGGTCAAAATGAGGATGAGGTGTACGACAAGTATCGTCTCAATCGTGCCATGATAATGTGCCTAATTGCAGACCTTGAACCACTACTGCAGCACCAGACACGTCGGACCAATGCTATTCCTGCGCACGTCCAGGTCCTATGCAGCCTGCACCTACTGGCCTCTGGAAGTTTTCAGGGGGTCATCGCGGTAGCGGGAGGCGTATCTCACAGCGCACTATCTCGCTTCTTCCACAAATTCATTGATGCCATGCTGACAATGATACATACCCACATCAGCTTCCCCACAACCCCACAGCAGTTGGACTACACCAAATAGGCATTCTACCAGGTGGCCCAATTCTCCCATGTCATAGGATGCATTGACTGCATGCATGTCCCCATCTGTCCACCCTCAGCCAATGAGTACATCTTCCGTAACCGGAAGTCCTACCACTCCATCAACGTGCAGGTCGTGTGCGATGCCAAGCACATCTTCACGGACATAGTGGCACAATTTCCTGGGAGCACACACGACTCCTACATATTCCGACACAGTGGCATCCACAGGCGCCTACTCAATGGAGAATTCGGAGAGGGGCTCTTGCTTGGTACGTACACATACCTCTTCATTACATGAGTATCACACATGTATAATCATCACTGTCGCTAAGCCTTTGCTTCCATCCTGTAGGTGACAGTGCATACTCCCTGCGTGAATATATCCTCACCCCCTACATCAATCCAGCAACACCACAGGAGCAACGCTACACCACAGGCCACATAAGCACCAGAAATGTGATAGAGAGGACCTTTGGGATTCTGAAGAGTCGCTTCCGAATCTTACATAAGACTGGTGGTGCCTTGCAAAATAAACCAGACACCTGCTGCAGGATTATAGCAGTATGTGCCATGCTGCACAACATCGCAACCAGAATGGGGATACCCATAGAGGTGGACAGGAATGACGACTACCGGGATGACCAACCACCCGCACAACACCGACAGGCACACATACCTAACACAGCTGAGGGCCTTAGGAGGCGGACATACATCACGCAACATCATTTCTGACCCAGGTAAGAATGAGCCATGACGATATCATTAGTGGTGCTACTGTTTAATGCACAGGAGCACTGATGTATGTGAGGTCACACATAAATGCTAAGTTGAGTTCCCCCACACAATGAGGACTAAAACATGCCTGTTGTAGTCACGGGTGTGCAATAGTACAATTAAACTGGCCCATGGTTACCCCACCATGGTCAGGGATGCCGTACTGTATGACTAGTGGCGCTTGCCACGAATGCCCAGCCTCCTATCACCTGTCTCCTCCACCTCATCACGCCCTGTCCCTGTGGCTGTGGAGCAGCGCGAACTGCGCCTCCTGGTGCTGGTCTCCACCACGGAGACGCTGCTGACACTTGAGGCAGCCTCACTGCCGTCCTCCCCTCCCAAGTTGCTGCCACTGAATGTTCCGGTCTGCAAGCGTTCCACTGCAGTGGTCACCTGGCCTAAGGCCTTTGCCACGTCACCACAGTAATGGCCGAGGTCCACCTGCAGTGACACGGAGCGGCGGGACAACACAGCAGTGCTGTTGCAGAGCCTTGTGATGGCCCTGGTTGATGCAGTCGAACGGAGCAAGTTCTGTCTATGCCTCCGTCGCTCACTGTGTTGCCCTGCTCTGATGGCACGGGTGAGTGCCTGGAGGCCATCACTGAGTTTTTCATTCCCCTCTGCCACAACTGTGGTCATGTTCCGCACTGCGTCTGTCAGGGTGCACATGTGCTTAGCAAGACGCGACATGTGTAGGTTAATGGTCCCCATGTGTATCCCCTGCAGGCGCTGAACACGCAGCATCTGAGCCTCGATGCCACCATATGGGGAGCTTGCCTGGTCGGCTTCATCTGAATTACTGCGCAGGGACCTGCGCCGCTGAGTGACTCGGCCACGTGCTGGTGGTGGTGCTGGCGGTGTGACAACTGTCGGACTTGGCCCAGCTGTGGTTGCAGGACTCGGGCATGCATCCATAACCTGCATGGAGGGGACTTGTGCCCTGCGTCTTGGTGGTTTAGTCGCAGTTGGCGCAGGTGGTGGTGGTGGTGGTGGTGGTATAGTTGCTGGAGGAGGTGGGGATTGACCCTCCTGCGGAGTGTCGCCATCTGAATCAGCTGGTGTTTTCGAGATGATGAGGCGCCCGCTATCATCCGAATCGCCAGGAGATGCATCTGTGTGTGAAGCAGTGCATGGTTAGTTGGATTATTACTACATCTGTTTGTAAATTTGCATTCATGTCCTACTATGAATTACATTATTTGAGTCTATGTTTTGCCTGTACTGCTGATCTCATTTTGTTTTGCATTTATGACTCCCATGATGCAATACTGATATGAGGGAATATGTGTTGTGCACTTCTGCCTGCACACTGTGATAGAGCTGGGGGGATGGGAATGGGTATACGATATGCAGAGTATGGGCGCAGGCATGCATCTTACCTTGTTCAGTGGTGGCTGCGCCGGACGTGTCCATCTGCGTGACTCCCACGACAGCCTCTGGCTCGATGGTCCCCTCGACTAGCTCCTCAAGGGCAGTGTTTGCAGGCACTGTTGATGTCCCCCCTCCTGTGCCAGGTGCCTCCTTGACCCTTTCTGCGATCCTCTCCTTGGCCCTCTTCCTGAGGTCATACCACCTCTTCTTTAGTTCATCGATGCTGCGGGGCGTCACTCCCACGGCATTCACCCTCTCCCGGATGCGCAGCCAAATTCTTCTTTTCTCCGCCTCTGGCACATTGAGAGACAGCTTTCCGAACAGCCTATCATGCTTGCTGCTCACCCCCTCAATCAGGGGCTCCAGTTCCCTGTCAGAGAACTTTCTCTTCCTCTTCCTGGCAGTTTCAGCAGTGCCTGGTGCATCCTTGTCCATCCTGGTGAGGGTAGGGTGGATGGTTTGTCAATGAGGATTCTGTAGCCTCAGCCTGTGTCCTGTGCCTCCTCCTGTGAGCTCCTCAGGCGAGTGAATGAGGGTGGGGCAGCTTGACTTCCTGGTAGTGATGTCATCAGGCCGCTCCCGGAGCGACCCGTTTTTTGCGATTTCGCTAATACCGATTTCGCTAATACCGATTTCGGTAATACCGATTTCGGTAATACCGAACTCGCTATTTGCTATTCGGTGTTTTCTCTACTCGCTATTGTGGAATCGGTAAATAATAGCGATTTTTTAGGAATCGCTTTTTTTTACAGATTCTGTTAATGCATTCTGAAATGCGATTCCTTATTAACGAATCCTTATTATTCGCTAATAAGGAATCGCTTTTCCGAATGTTGATGCATGTGCACCTAAATGTACATTTTGTTGTTTTGTATTCATTTTTCTACACTAGTATAAAACATGATAACATTTTATTTTTATATTTAAATTTTTTTTAGTTCCCATATATGACATAGGCGGGAGGTGTAATCCGGGTGCCGACCTGTGAGAGCAGAAAACCACTAGGGTTGACCTCCTTTGTTTAGCCTTCTTCCCTCAAATATATATATATTTAAAATTTTTTATAGATCGGACCATTTTTTGACTTGCCTATATCTTTAGCACCATTTGACGAATCTTCACTACATTTTTCCCAAAAAAGTGTCAAAAGTGCATTCATCATGTCATTTCCCTTGGAGATTTTAGACACAACTAGTGCCTGAACCACTGAACGGAATTACTCAAACTTTGGCAGAAAGGTAGCTGTTGATCCAGAAAGCGACCTTTTTGTGACTTGGTGTAAATCCGTTCAGTGTTTTTTGAGATATTGAGGGAAAAACACATTTGCATATTTAGTAATGTGCATCCTCTGAGGAGTTTACAGTCCCCTTGCCGAAATCTGATTGGCTGCCAACACTTCACCCAGGACTCAGCCGAGTCGCTACCAAAAAAAAATAAAGAAAAGAGGGCAGGATAGGAATACTCTAACCCCCTAGCCCTGGGGTTCCTTAGGAACCCCGCCAGGGCAAAAAAAATTGTTTTAAAATTTTGCCTATGAAATTGCAACTAAGGGCCCAATTCCGATCTCGTAAGGAAGGAGTCTGAATCGTGTACGGAATTGCCTAAACCGATACGGAGCCCTTGTTCCTGGCCGAATCGTTCCCCATTCTGAACGGCCAAGTATGATGCGAATATCGCGTCCGCGTTGACCGAATTGTTTACGAACCCGATCCAGTCTGTGAGACTTGTGTGGAGACGATTCGTACAGCTCTATGGACTCTGTTTACTTGCGAGCAAATACGATGAACGATTCGGAAAGCCTTCACGATACGGTATGTCCGGATTGAAAAGGCTGCCGGAATCGTTCTCTGGGGGCCTGTAGCAGGCCCCCCTTCACCTGGAGCCCTCTGAATCGGACCCGATCCAAGCATGCACAGTGTGGAGGGCACCATGGGGTGCCAACCACAGGGTGTATGCTTTTCCCTAACCACCCATTTTTGCTATGGGAGCCTGTGTATATAGAGTTCAATGGGAGTCCGAGCAAACCGAGTCCGTAAGCATGCGGACGCATCGTACTCGATTGGTCCGACTCCAGCGCACTGGTCTAGCCATTTCTTTTTCAGCATCTTCCTCCTTGGAGCAATTTTGTTTCATTCGTGTAAATTCACCATATGGAATGCTGTTTTTCAAGGGAATTGGGTGAAAGCTTGTCCCATGCAGTACACTGTTGGTCGCTGTCTCTTTTCTGAACAAAGTTGTATGTATTTGATAATTTTCTATAAAAACTTTTATGTCCAGAAATGCGATCTCTTTGCTACTCGTTGTGTACGTGAAAGATAGTCCAATATTGTTGATTGACAATTTCTCAAAATATTTTTTGAACTCTTCCTCCGTACCATTCCAAATTAAAAACAGATCGTCAATGAACCGGACCCATAGCACAATTTGTTCCAATTCTTCTTGAAAATCCGGACACCATGCAATTGTCATTTCCCACCATCCCGTAACACTATTCGCATAGTTCGGCAAAAATGAGATGCCCATGGCAGTACTACACTGTTGTCTAAAGAGCTCTTTGTTAAATAAAAAAATATTGTTGATAAAACATGTCTCTATCATCTTCAAGAGCATCTGCGTGCGTTTTAGATCTTTAACGCTTCTTTGTTTCAAGAAGTAGTTACATGCTTCCATTCCTACGTCGTGTCTGATGGAGGTATATAACGATACCACATCTATTGTGACTAAGAGATACTGGCTGTTCCAAGTTATTCCATTCAAAGTTCTCAAGAAATCCCCTGTGTCCTTTATGTAGGAGCTCATACTTTGAGCTATCGGTGCCAAAAATGTATCAACGTATTCAGATAAGTTCTCATATAATGCGTCGCATGAGGAGACAATAGGTCTTCCTGGTGGCTGTTGTAGAGTCTTGTGAATTTTCGGCAGAAAATATATAGTAGGTATTTGGGGGAAATCCTTCATAAGGAACGTGAGTTCATTGTTACTTAAGAGACCCTCATTGTGCCACTTCTGTAGTTGTGTATTTAGTTCAATCGTAATTTTATTGATGGGAGTAGTTAGTTGTATCATTTAGCTGTCTCATGGCCTCTTTGACATACTCAGATGTATCCATAAGAACGATGTTCCCCCCCTTATCAGCCGGTTTTATTGTGAATTTTTTGATTGCTCCTCTTTCTGCTTTGGTTAGATTTTCTCTTTGTTGATGCCTTATTTTTGGCATTTTTTCTAATTCCTCTATAATAGCATCGGAAAACAGATCAAATCTATTACCTGGAGATAATACTGGACAGTATTTAGATTTTCTTTTTAGACCGCTCTCTGGCATTTTGTCTACTTCAATGTCGAGATGAGATAGTATTTGTTCCTCTGACATATTTTCTTCATCCAGATCATATAGTAGATAAAACATTGTTTTCAGATCATTCATTTGATCGATCGAGATTGTGGGGTCTGATGGTGTTTGTTCGATTGTACTTTCATTGTGACATTGTTCTTGTTTTGAGGCATGTATTTTTGCTAGTTTCAGCTTTCTCACATATTTGTAAAGGTCAATCCTGACCTGTGTATAATTAAAATGGCTCTCGGGACAGAAGGTTAGGCCTTTATTCAACAACGATGTTTCCTCTTCTAACAGTTCATATTTTGATAAATTTACAATTAGGTTGTCAGTCATCACTTCCGGTTGCGTAGTGAATAGCGTCTTCTTTCACTTTGCCCTTCTGGTTTTTCTGATACCTGTGAGGTACTTCCGCCTTCTTCCCCCCTGCCCCGGCCTCGGCCTCGATTCATGCCTCTTCCTCAACCCCTGCCCCTTGCTAGGGTTTTGTCGAGGTTCATCCACCGAATTTCCTCTAAAAAAGGAACTTGAGTTGTTGTACTGCTGCCTGCTATGGCCATCATGCTCTCATTCTCGCTAATGTCTGATTCACTCGTAGTATCTGCTACTTTTCGTGATTGCTGCATTGGATAGTTTTTTTAAGTATGTCAAATCTTTTTGCGAATGTGAGGATTCTTCCCTGTACGTAATCTTGTTCATCTCTTTTAAATTTCCATTGTTTGCGCTCTTGAATTTCAATCTCATATTTCTCCAGTCTGATTTCCATTTATTTTCTTATTTTATCAACTTCCTCTTTATTAGACAGATTTTTAATGATTTCTTCTAGTTCTTGTAACTTCATCGTTATCTCTGTCACCTCTTTTTTCGCATGTTTTATTAGTATGCGCATCATGTTAAATGAGCATTCCTAATTGTTTTCCACCTATTCCTCCCATAGATCCACCTTGGTATCAGGATGTGTGTGCATAGTGAAAATTCGAAGCCCTCTTGGCACACGTTTTGCTTCCAGATAATTTTCCAATGCTATAATCTCCAAACTTTTATTTGTCTCTTTTTTGTACAGTCTCTCTAAATTGTTAAAAAGATTGCTTCACTGAAGTATCCACTCTATTGGTATTCACATTTCTAATGTCCTCAATATTTTCTGCCCTCTGTCCAGGTTTGAACATTGTTAATGCTTTGGAAGCACGCTTTGCTGCTGTTGCCTCCATTACGAAATGCTTCCTAACTCTGCTCTCACAATTGAAGGTTGCTGGCGATATTATAAACGTGTATCACGTTTAAACTTTGCCCCCAGTCCCTGCCGGTTTGTTTATTCAGTCAGCTGTACCATTTACGAGCCTGACTCTTTTCCACAAAACAAACTTCGGCCGCTTCGGATCAAAGCTAGCTTTAAACACAGTGTCACTCACCCGGGAATTTCTCGCTGTGACGGCATCCACCGGCTCTCGTCCAGTGCTCTTCTTCCTCATGGCGAGTTTTGAATTCTTTCGACGACTGTGCGATGCTTCGGTCCGGGCGCTGCCAGGCTTTCGATTCAATGTTTTCCAATGTGACCCATGGCTCGGTGCGCTCAACAGCTGGTGCTCTACGGGGGGGTCGGATCCAGATCCAATTAATTGAAACAAAGCAAAGAACGCGGCACTCTGGAACTGGTTTAGGCTTATATTTATTATTTTTAGCAACCTCCACAAACCAATGCATTTCAGCCCCCTCGGCTTTTTTCACGGTCAGTGAGTCCTTTGTCTCCTTCACTTATTTATACCCACTTTTGCCATAATGATGCATTGTGGGATATGTAGTGTATGTTTGACAAACTATGTCAACAAGTGAATAAAATTATAAAAAAAGAAAGGATAAAATAAAGGATTAGCAAATTATGTTAGGTTTAGAATTACATTCTCTTCATGATGTTATTGATATCATGAGATCTTAACATTATTCAATATATTTCTATGTTTAACGACTGGGCATTAATAGTTTCGAAAAATTGTTTTAAAATTTTGCCTATGAAATTGCAACTAAGGGCCCGATTCCGATCTCGTAAGGAAGGAGTCTGAATCGTGTACGGAATTGCCTAAACCGATACGAAGCCCTTGTTCCTGGCCGAATCGTTCCCCATTCCGAACGACCAAGTATGATGCGAATATCGCATCTGCGTAGACCGAATTGTTTACGAACCCGATGCAGTCTGTACGACTCGTGCGGAGACGATTCGTACAGCTCTATGGACTCTGTTTACTTGCGAGCAAGTACGATGAACGATTCGGACAGCCTTCACGATACGGTATGTTCGGATTGAAAAGGCTGCCGGAATCGTTCTCTGGAGGCCTGTAGCAGGCCCCTCTTCACCTGGAGCCCTCTGAATCGGGTCCGCTCCAAGCATGCACAGTGTGGAGGGCACCATGGGGTGCCAACCACAGGGTGTACGCTTTTCCCTACCACCCATTTTTGCTATGGGAGCCTGTGTACGCGTCCATTATACAGTCTCCTATAGAGTTCAATGGGAGTCCAAGCGAACCGAGTCCGTAAGCATGCAGATGCATCGTACTCGCTTGGTCCGACTCCAGCGCACTGAATCGTACGGAAAGCATTCCAGATCCAAATCGGTCGGAATGCTTTCCTTACGAGATCAGAATCGAACCTAAGTCGTAACAACTGCAGCAAAAAATCGAGCACGGTCTCCTGTACATGTTCATAATATAGCCCCTGGGAAGGCCAGGTCTCGGGGGAATGTGGTAAAAAAAGGAGGGGGGCACGGCCCCTCCAATGGCTCTATTAAACCACAGGGACCACCAACTCCCCGGGGTTTTACTAAAATTCTCATCCCCCGGGACCCTGACAAAATTCAATGGGGAAGGGAAGCTGTGAGGCCCCCTCCCTGGAGCCACTTGTGTGATGCAATATCAGGCCCACTGGAGATTGATCTGGTCAAGTTTCCCCTCACCAGGGCTCAAGGAGGGCAGATAGTAGACATGTTGGTTTCCTAGGTTTCCAGCCTAGCAGCTTGCTAACTGGAGGCGGTAGGGGGAAGTCGTACTTTCTGACTCTCCAAGATACTGGGTATCTGTACTATGCACTGACTTTCAACTGATGAACCTTTATGCCAACTCTCTGTCATTATGTATAAACACTGAATACCAATATGTATAGAGTGTGAATATATGTGATATAGGTTATTACCCTCTATTGTAAGATGATGGCACTTACGTTAAGTGGTATATATAAGGTTCACATACAAATGTGCAATATCAATTCCTAGACACCTGTCATTTAAGTATTGGGATTTATTTAAGCTGAATTATTCTTAGAATAACTATATCAGAACTTCAACATAGCAACCATCCACTATGAGTGATTCCCCGGATGGACAGTCCTTCATTTATGTTTTCTTAAATTTCCATGGTGACACACTAAACAAGTTTTAACCTTGTGATTGGAGGAGGCCACCCACCAGTGATCAAGGAGCCTAGAATGCTGAAACGCATTGGGCTTGGAGTTGACTGCATGTCTGTGTAACTTGGGAATAAACCTTCACATGCAAGCAACCTGTTAGAGTGCGCTCTTTTGTTCCTTGGCCAAGGAATCTATGAATCTAATATATATATATATTCACTTAAAAAACCATAGGTTTCACACAGGTTATAGTTAGTTGGACATTTCCCTCGTAAAAAACCAATGAAATTCCCCCGTTATAGTTAGTTCAGATAACTATAACTCGCGCGCCCGCAATCCACTGCTCATGATGTCACATATTACATCACTCATGACATGGTCACTGGCATCACTCATGACATCACTGATGACATCATCCTTGTGAAAGAGTGGCGGTCGCGCGAGTTATAGTTATCTGAACTAACTATAACAAGGGAATTTCATTGGTTTTTTACGAGTGAAATGTCCACCTAACTATAACCTGTTTGAAACCCATGGTTTTTTAAGTGAATTTGCAAGGTTTTTTAAATGCTAATTCCTAACTATAACGTGTGTGAAACCTATGGTTTTTTAAGTGAATTTGTACGTTTTTTTAAATGCTAAGTTATGTATTTATTAATATATATATTTTTTTAAGGTTTTTCACCGTGCGCGCGCCGCGCGCGTGCTTTGGGCGCATGGTGCGCAGCGCGCACTGTGCGCGCACCCCGCGATTTTTATATAAAACAATAAAATGTTTATTTCACCCATAGGGGTCCTTCTGTGACCCCCTGATAAAGGCTAGGGGGCCAGGAACTCTCTTCCCTGCCCCCTTTTCACGTTTCCCACCTTTTTTCCCCCTTTCCTTTTCAGTGCGAGAGACAAAATGGCGGCCGACACTTCCTGATTTCGACCGATTCGAATGTTGACTGACATCTAACAACCAACCAGAATTTTGCTCGCGCACGGTACGGTGCGCGCACGGTGCACGCGTATAGATATTTATATGCTTTTAAATGCTATTTTCTCAGGAAATACTGAACAGATTGACACCAGACCTGCAAAAGGCACTTCCCTGACCTGAGGACTACCTCTCTGCCAAATTTCAAGTAATTCTGTTCAGCCGTTCGGGCTGTACCTTCGACTAAAGGTCCTATGGAAAAATGCATGGGGAAAACGTGTTTTGGGACCCCCTTTTTTCTCGGCCCCCGCTTGATGAATCACCCCGAGACTTTCAGGGTAGGAGCTGAGCGGAGCGCCCCATTAGTTTTGAAAATTTCGCGAACATTCGTCAACCGGCGCCAAAGTTATTCAAAATAGAATTCTGAGATTTCCAATGGAAACTATAACTATCTACTGGCGACCGCCAGTAGATAATATATGTATATATATATATATATATTCACTTAAAAAACCATAGGTTTCACACATGTTATAGTTAGCTGTACATTTCACTCGTAAAAAACCAATGAAATTCCACGTTATAGTTAGATCAGGTAACTATAACTTGCAGGCCCACAATAAACTGCTGATGACGCAACATATTACATCAATCATGACATGGTCAGTGACATCACTCATGACATCAATGATGACATCTGAAATTACACATTGTGGATTGCGGTCGCGCAAGTTATAGTTACCTGATCTAACTATAACGTGGAATTTCATTGGTTTTTTACGAGTGAAATGTACAGCTAACTATAACATGTGTGAAACCTATGGTTTTTTAAGTGAATTTGCAAGGTTTTGTAAATGATAATTCCTAACTATAACGTGTGTGAAACCTATGGTTTTTTCAGTGAATTTGTACGTTTTTTTAAATGCTAAGTTATGTATTTATTTTTTATTTTTTTTTCTGGTTTTTCACTGTGCGCACACCCTGCGCGTGCGGTGCGCTTCGTGCGCCATGCGCGCGCTGTGGGTGCTCGGTGCGCTTCGCGCACCGAGAGCCCACGTTGCACAGTCCATGCCGTGTGCATCTCACCTTTTTTTACACAGTAACATTTGCTTTTTTCTCCCTTGTGGCTCCTTTAATTTATTTACTAAATGTGATTGTTACTTCTTTATTTTATTTTTTTATTTTTTTTTCCCGTGCGCGTACGGTAAGCTTACGGTACGCGCACTCCGCGATTTTTTTTTAAAATAATTAAATGTATTTTTTGTATTTTTGGGTCCTTCTTGGACCCCCTGACAAACACTAGGGGGTCTGCAACTCTCTTCGTTGCCCCCTTTTCACGTTCCCCACCTTTGTTTCTCAGTGCGAGAGACTGAAAATGGCGGCCGACACTTCCTGATTTCGACCGATTCGAATGTTTACAGTCATGTAACCACCAATCAGAATTGAGCTCGCGCACGGCACCGTATGCGTACGGTAAGCTTACGGTAAGCGCACGGAGTGCGCTTACAGATATATATATTGATTTAAATGCTATTTTCTCAGGACCTACTGAACAGATTTACACCAGACCTACAAAAGGCACATCCTTGACCTGAGGACTACCTCTCTGCCAAATTTCAAGTAATTCTGTTCAGCCGTTCGGGCTGTATCTCGGACTAAAGGTCCTATGGGAAAATGCATGGGGAAAACGTGTTTTGGGACCCCCTTTTTTCTCAGCCCCCGCTTGATGAATCCCCCCGAGACTTTCAGGGTAGGAGCGGAGCATAGCGCCCCATTAGTTTTGAAAATTTCGCGAGGATTCGTCGACCGGCGCCAAAGTTATTCCAAATAGAATGTTGCGGATTTCCTATGGAAACACTGTCCTAACTATAACTATCTACTGGCGACCGCCAGTAGATAATACATATATATATATATATATATATATATATATATATATATATATATATATATATATATATATATATATATATATACGTACGGTAGTTGACAAAGGCTTCGCCGAAACGCGTCGTACTGTTTTGTTTTTGAGGCAATAAATTCTTCTTGAACTCGTCCTTTGGTGTGCCGCTGGAAGTTATTCTGGAAATTGGGATAACGACTTTTTTGAAAACATATATATATATATATATATATATATATATATATGTTCACTTAAAAAAACCATAGGTTTCACACACGTTATAGTTAGGAATTAGCATTTAAAAAACCTTGCAAATTCACTGAAAAGACCATAGGTTTCACACATGTTATAGTTAGCTGGACATTTCACTCGTAAAAAACCATTGAAATTCCCCCGTTATAGTTAGTTCAGCTAACTATAACTTGCGCGACCGCAATTCACTGCTGATGATGTCACATATTACATCACTGTATTCACTAAGATACTGTTAATAAGTCAGTTATACAATTAATTTTACGAAAAAAAACATCCATTTAGACACTTATTTACACATTTACACATTTATTCTTCCATTAACCTTTAGATATACTTATATAAAAAATATTTATTTTTCAGAAAGACACATATTCACTGGATGATGTCATCAGTGATGTCATCAGTGATGTCATTTGAGATGTCATCAGTGATGTCATGAGTGATGTCACTGACCATGTCATGAGTGATGTAATATGTGACGTCATTGCAGTGGATTGCGGTTGCACGAGTTATAGTTAGCTGAACTAACTATAACGGGGGAATTTCAATGGTTTTTTACGAGTCAAATGTCCAGCTAACTATAACATGTGTGAAACCTATGGTTTTTTCAGTGAATGTGCAAGGTTTTTTAAATGCTCATTCCTAACTATAACGTGTGTGAAACCTATGGTTTTTTAAGTGAATTTGAAAGTTTTTTTAAATGCTAATTTCTAACTATAACGTGTGTGAAACCTATGGGTTTTTTTTTTGTGAATTTGTAAGGTTTTTTAAATGCTAATTTATGTATGTATTATTATATTTTGTATATATTTATTTTACAATAAACTACCTATGTATATAGTTATAGATTGACTGTATCCTGTAATATGGAATGGCTCAGCTCTTTTTTTTTTATTTGGATATAGTTGAACAGCATAGTTAATATCTTCTATAAACTTATAAAGTTTAAAATGTTTTTGTTTTTTTAAGGGGTTTTCACCGTGCGTGCTTGGTGTGCGCACCGTGCACGGACGGTACGCGCACCCCGCGTTTTAAAAAAAAAAAATGCTTTTTTCACCCTTCGGGGTCCTTCAGGGACCCCCTGACAAAGGCTAGGGGGTCAGGAACTCTCTCTACTCTGCCCCCTTTTCACATTCTCCACCTTTCTTTTTCACTGCGACACACAAAATGGCGTCCAACACTTCCTGATTTCGACCGATTCGAATGTTGACTGACATCTAACCACCAATCAGAATTATGCTCGCGCACATTTGGTGCACGCACGGTGTGAGCACCGCACGCGCATATAGATATTTATGTACTTTTAACTGCAATTTTCTCAGGAACTACTGAAGAGATTGACACCATATATGCAAAAGGCACATGCCTGACCTAAGGACTACCTCTTTGCCAAATTTCCAGTAATTCTGTTCAGCCGTTCGGGCTGTACCTTCGACTAAAGGTCCTATGGGAAAATGCATGGGGAAAACGCGTTTTGGGACCCCCCTTTTTTCTCATCCCCCGCTTGACGAATCACCCTGAGACTTTCAGGGTAGGAGCTGAGCGGAGCGCCCCATTAGTTTGGAAAATTTCGCGAGGATTCGTCAACCGGCGCCAAAGTTATTCAAAATAGAATTTTCAGATTTCCAATGGGAACTCGGTCCTAACTATAACTATCTACTGGCGACCGCCAGTAGATAATATTTATATATATATATATATATATATATATATATATATATATATATATATATATATATATATATATATATATATATATATATATATATATATATATATATATATTACCTACTGGCAGTCGCCAGTAGGTAGTTATAGTTAGGACCTATTTTCCATAGGAAATCCGCAACATTCTTTTCCCAATAAGTCTGGCGTCGGTTGACGAATCCTCGCGAAATTTTCCAAACTTTTGGCCAGCTCTGCTCCGCTCCTACCCTGAAAGTTTTACGGTGATCCGTCAAGCGGGGGCTGAGAAAAAAGGGGGGTCCCAAAACGCGTTTTCCCCATGCAATTTCCCATAGGATCTGTTGTCACAACTACAGCCCGAACAGCTGAACGGAATGGCACCAAATTTGGCAAAGAGGTAGTCCTCAGTTCGGACTCATGCCTTTTGCATATATGGTGTGAATCTGTTCAGTAGTTCCTGAGAAAATTAGGGTAAAAAAGTTAGTGATATCTATGGCCGCGGAGGATCCGCGGACCGTACCCGCACCGTAAGCGCACCCTCCCCGAACCGAGCGCGCACCCTCCGGATCACGCGCTGAATGCTAATTGGCTGTCGAGTGTCTCTCTACATTCGAAACCAGGAACTGTTGGTGGCCATTTTCTGCCTCGGTAGAAGCGAGGCTGAAGATGCAAGGGGAATAAGTGTGTAAAACATATAAAGGGGGCAAAGTGGAAATACTCTGACCCTTTAGAGGTGCTTAGAGGGTCCCAGAAGGACCCCTGGGGCCCCCCTTTAAAAAAAAAAAATGGCGAAATGCGCGCACGGTGCGTGCATCCTATCGCGTTGGATGCACGGATTCTCTCGCGGTGGGTGCGCGGATCCACGGCAACGTTTTTTGAAAAACGACAAGAAATCATTGGTTGTATGACAACTTTCTACACTGAAAGGTAGGGTGTATATTTCTGTTTTTTAAAGGTATGATTGTTATTGGTTAACAAAAACAGATTGTAAGGAACATTATATATGATAAGCTGATATGTTGAAAAGTCAAGCACACTTCCTGTCTTGTGTAGGAACATTGTGTGCTGAACTTGTGACCTGTGAGCTCAGTGCAGTGTTCCATGACCTGTTTCTATGGTAACAGGCAGAAGGCAGATTGGGGGAAGGGTTGAAATGTATTTCAGCTGGAAAGGGTTGAAATGTTTAACCAGTAGAAATGTGTGATTGCTTTTGAGTTTATGTGTGAAGGATTGTGATTTGATGTTTACATGTATATGTGTGGAAAATGAAAGGGAAACATTTCCATTCTTTGCTTTTGCTGAGAGGTGCACAGTGCAGAGATTCTGTAAAAGAAAATATGGTGAGTGATTGTTATACTTCTTAATCTACAAAAGAACTTGAAAGATGAGTTATTTAATTGTGAGGGGATGTATGTAGACTATTTTGATTTTAATCAGACTAATGTATTTTTCCTGCTAAAGTGTAGGGAGTACTTTTTTTCTCTACAATGTGTGTGCATGTAGAAACCATTCTGTGATAAGCATTTGTGTTTTTCATGTGTTTGTAAATAGATAACTGTGCTGTCTTTATATTTTGGTAGAATTAGAAACCAGTCATTGTTTATGAATTTGTGAAATGAGTTATGTTATGTTTCTATACTAAAATGTAGTACTAATTTTAGATGAAGAAATGTGTTTTGGTATAGTGCAAGGGATAGTGTTGTTTGTCTAGAATCACACAGTGAGTCTGTGTGCATTTGGGAACCACTGTGAGAGAAGCATTTAGTAATATCTCGTATTTGCTGATAGATAACTCTTTTAAAACCTGTGATGTTGTCAAGTTTTATTAGCATTAGAAGCCAGTCTTTGCTTATGCGTTGGTTAAATGAGTTAGGCTTTGACACAAAAGTGCAGTCCTGAAATATGTAGATTGTGTGCAGTTCCCTTACCAGTTGCACTGTAGTGAATGAGTTTGAGAAAATTCCTAGGGATAGTGGTGCATGTCTAGAATCACAGTGTGAGTTAGTGGTTATTTGGGATCAGTGTGAGAGAAGCATTTGGTGATATCATGTATTTGCTTACAGATAACTTTTTTAAAACCTGTCATGTTGTGAAGTTTTAGTAGCATTAGAATCCAGTCTTTGCTTATATGTTGATTAAATGAGTCATGCTTTGACACTGATGTGCTGTACTTAAATATGTAGATTGTGTGCAGTCCCCTTACCCCTTTCCACAGTAGTGAATGAGTTTTGGTAAAGTCCTAGGATAGTGTTGATTGTCTAAAATCACACTGTGAGTCTCTGTGCATTTGGGTAAGGATTGTGAGAGAAGCATTTGGTAACATTGTGTATTTGCTGACAGATAAGTGTTGTAAAACATGTCATGTTGTCAAGTTTTAGTAGCATTAGAAGACAGTTATGGCTTATGCTTTCAATATATGAGTCAGGCATTGACAGTAAATTGCAGTTGTGAAATATGTAGATTGTGTGCAGTTCCCTTACCACTTGCACTGTAGTGAATGAGTTTTGGTAGACTCATAGGGATAGTGGTGCTTGTCTAGAATCACACTGTGAGTTAGTGTGTATTTGGGATCACTGTGAGAGAAGCATTTGGTTACATCATGTATTTGCTGACAGATAACTGTTTTAAAATCTGTCATGTTGTGAAGTTTTAGTAGGATTAGAATCCAGTCTTTGCTTATGCGTTGATTAAATGAGTCTTGCTTTGACACTGATGTGGTGTACTTAAATATGTAGATTGTGTGCAGTACCATTAACTCTTCCAGAGTAGTGAATGAGTTTTGGTAAACTCCTAGGATAGTGTTGCTTGTCTAAAATCACACTGTGAGTCTGTGTGCATTTGAGTAAGGATTGTGAGAGAAGCATTTGGTAACATTGTGTATTTGCTGACATATACCTGTTTTAAAACCGGTCATGTTGTGAAGTTTTAGTAGCATTAGAAGCCAGTCTATTTAACAACAATAGGTCGATGTAATTTAATAAAAATGATTTTCCTGCCTAAAATACTATATTTGTTTCGCACTATTCCGCTGAAATTCAATAATAATTGGCTCAGTGAAATAGAAGGACTTACAAATCATTTTATATGGGCTAAAGGTAAAACACTGCGAGCACTGAAATTTCTGTCATTACCAAGAGAGCGAGGGGGTTTAGCGGCACCGGACTACAGGGCATACTATTGGGCAACCGTCCTACAATACACCATTGGGCTAGTGGGTGGAAATACAGAGGATCGATGGAGAGTGGGGGAGAGCGTTCCTGATATATATGAGTTATTGATTAAGGATTATAACAAATGGCTCCTTACATTCAACGAAGGCAGTTATTATAAGAAAGTTAAGTTCAAGACAGTGGGCGCAGCAATGGCAATATGGTCAATTGTAAGGAAGAGAACGCAAATTGGGAGGATGAATTATTATACTCCGTTATTTAATAATCAGTCGTTACCAATGGTATTCCATGATCCGGTTATGAAGCGTTGGGATATGAAGGGGATAAAAACAATAGGAGACTTGGTGGGAACAACGGGACTTATAACATTTGAGCAAGCATACCAGTTATAGAATTTAGACCGCAGGGATTTTTTCAAATATTTACAGATAAGATCGGTCCTGTCAAAGAAACAGGGAGGGGATACTAATTATAAAAGAGTAGAAATTATGGAAGTTCTCAGGGATAATAAAGGTTGTTCAATCTCCCAGGTGTATGGAGAATTGATCAGGTATAAGGAGGACGATTGTGGAAAAGTGATCGATAAATGGAATAACAAGCTGAACTTAACTGGCAATGAAGTTGAAAAAGCGATTAAACTATCAAACTCAGTGCTAAGAGTTGCAACTTTACAAACTCAACAATACAAGACCTTGTATGAGCTATATTATACACCATATAGAATTGCTCAGTGGGGGGGAACAACGGGAGTGGTCTGTCCCAGATGCCGAGCAGCACAGGCGGATACCATTCACATGTTTTCCGCTTGCCTCGCCTTGGATCTATTTAAGAACACAATAGAGCAATTTCTGGATCGTGCTCTCGGGATTAAAATAAGTATAACTAATGAAGTTATGATTCTGGGAGTAACTAGGTATGGTATAGAATTACCTCATCATGAGTTCATTTATATAGCTATGACCCTATGTAGACTATGTGTTGCAGCGATGTGGAAAGACCCTAACCCGCCAACATTCCAACAATGGATGGCACGATTATTAGCGATATATGTATTAGAAAAAGCATTGTATGATAAAAAAGGATGGAAGATACAGCAGTTGGGGAAACGGATATGGACTCCAATTTCCGATTGGAAAGATAGACTTGAAAACGACTGAAATAATCCCCCTTTTTTTTTTTTTTTGTGTGTGTGTATTCACAATGCCAAAATCTGGATAAAAGTTACTATATAGAGATTTGATTATGTTTTAATCCCGTTTATCTTCGTATGTGCCACTCCGCTCTTTCTGCTGATTTTGTTGTATAACTGGCTGGATGGTATTTGCCTAATGAAATGTATGAATTGATTTTCTTTTGTAATGACGAATAAAAAAATGTAAAAAAAAAAAAAAAGAAGCCAGTCTTTGCTTATGCTTTGATTATATGAGTCAGGCTTTGACATAAAAGTGCAGTCCTGAAATATGAAGATCGTGTGCAGTTCGCTTACCACTTCCACAGTAGTGAATGATTTTTGGTAAACTCCTAGGTATAGTGGTTGTTGTCTAGAATCACACTGTGAGTCTGTGTGCATTTGAGAACCACTGTGAGAGAAGCATTTGGTAACATCGTGTATTTGCTGACAGATAAATAATTTAAAACCTCTCATGTTGTCAAGTTTTAGTAGCATTAGAAGCTAGTCTTTGCTTATGCATTGATGAAATGAGTCAGGGTTTGACACTAAGGTGCAGTACCATGTACTATTCTCTTCACTGTGGCAGAACTGAAAATGTAAAAGTTTTACCCAAGCACTGTCCTAGAAGTAGTCTGATGATTTAGTCAGTTTCAAAGTACCAAATAGACTGCTTCAAATGTTTATGCAGTATGCATGTAGTGTTCTAACATACTATACACTTGTCTTTCACGCCTTCAATTCCCTAGTCATTATCCATACACTTCCAGGAAACATCCTGTCACTTCCTTTGCAGTCCTCTAGAGAGCCATTCAACAGCATGTACTAATTCATTCACTGTGCCAAAACCCAAACACTTATAAATTCACCAAGACACTCTCTTTCCAGTACTCTAATGATTCAGTCACTGCCTAAGCATTCATGCACTGAGCCAGGTCTTAGCACATAGACTTTTTCAAACCCCTATCCACTATGCATGCAGTCCTCTAAGCACCTTCACACTTGTCTTTCACACCTTCAATTCCCCAGTCAGTATCCGTTCACTTCCAGCAAACACCCTGTCACTCCATTTGCACTCCTCTAGTGACCCATTCAGCATCATGTACTAATCCATTCACTGCGCCAAACCCTAATAAATTCACCCAGGCACTCTCCTTGCAGTACTCTAATCATTCAGTCAGTACCCAAGTACTCATCCAGTGACCCAGGCCTTAGTATATGGACTGCTTCAACCCCTTATCCACTATGCATGCAGTCCTCTAACCACCTACACAATTGTCTTTCTCACCTTCAATTCCCTAGTCAGTATCCATACACTTCCAGGAAATACCCTGTCACTCCCTTTGCAGTCCTCTAGTGACCCATTGAGCACCATGTACTAATCCATTCACTGTGCTAAAACCCAAACACTTATAAATGCACCAAGATACTATCTTTGCAGTACTCTAATCATTCAGTCAGTGCCTAAGTATTCATACACTGACCCAGGCCTTAGCACATGGACTGCTTCAAACCCCTATGCACTATGCATGCAGTCTTCTAACCACCTAGACACTTGTCTTTCACACTTTCAATTTCGTAGGCAGTATCCATACAGTCCAGCACTTGTCACTCCCTTTGCACTCCTCTAGTGACCCATTCAGCACCATGTTCTAATTCATTCACTGTGCCAAAACCCAAACACTTATAAATTCACCAAGGCACTCTCCTTGCAGTACTCTAATCATTCAGTCAGTGCCTAAGTTAGCGGTGGGCGGAATTTGCGAAAGTGACTTTCGCAAATTATCGCGAAAATGTTACAAATCTCCGCAAACACGTGGAAATATCGCGAAGATGCGGAAGTTTTTTCCCGCCCGTTCGCGGTATTTTCTGCATGGTCGCGGCTCGCCAACTTACCCATGCGGTTGCTTGCGGGCGCGGCCATCTTGTTTTCACTCTTCTCGCGGTGCATGATCGCGAGAAGAAAGACGTGATCGCGTGACCAATGACATTACTGCGGGCGCGAACTGTCGCGAGACAGCGCAAATGGCTACCAACAATCAACATCTTGTGGAGAACGCGACCGGATCGGCAAAACTTGTCGGCGAACGCGGGGATTCAGGTAAGGCGATCGCGCGAGAATGTATTATTTTACAGCGCGAGCAAGAAACAAATTATCGCTATGCTGCGGAATGCGGAAATTTTTACATTTTCGCGCTCTCCGCAGAACGCGAAAATGTCAAATTATCGCAATTTCCGCGAGCGGAACGGAAATTTAGCCCAGGCCTAGCCTAAGTATTCATGCACTGAGCCAGGCCTTAGCACATGGACTGCTTCAAATGCCTATCCAGTATGCATGCAGTCCTCTAACCACCTACAAAGTTGTCTTTCACACTTTCAATTCCCTAGTTAGTATTCATACACTTCTAGCAAACACCCTGTCACTCACCCAGTGTGTCTCCTTATAGTACTGTAATCATTTAGTCAGTTAGCATGTAGTCTTTTAGTGAGGTAGGCTTTAGGGCATGAACTGCTTCAAAGTAGTATGCACTATGCATGTATTGTTTTAACCATCGTCACACTTGTGGTTCAGGGCTATAGTTTCTTAGTCAGATTTTATATAAAATGTGTTTGTACAGTAATGGAATAGTATACATTTGAAAGTTATTAATATACATTTATTTGTGATTCTTTTTTACAGATACAGAACAGGAGTGTTTCTCATCTGTTTGCACTCTTCTCGTGCAAGATTGTTTGGATGAAGGGTCCTTAGGTGTTTCATCATACTTGCTGTGCCGCACGAGTATTTTTTGATAGGATCCCCTCGTAACAGAACTCTTTGTCAAATCTTGCGAATGAAGAAGGTGGCATTGGTCTTTGTTTGCCCCTTGGAAAAAGTTAAAAATGTCTTCACCACTGAAGAAAAACGTTGTGGGCGTGGTGCCTTCTGCAAAAAAATTCCTCAGATTCGGTAAATATTTTAAAACGGCAACATTTACAGTTTTTGTAAGTTAAACTTATAAAATTTTGTTAGCTGTATGCATTTTATATATCTGTGATTTGTTTCTTGTGATATTTTGTTGAGAATACCATATTGTTTTTTTTTTTACAATCTTTCTGATTTTCCAGGTCTGTCGTCGACATCCGTGGTTCCCACAGGAGTGTTCCGCCTTGCTGTTTTGTATTATTGTTGTTACATTTTGTTTATTAGTTTATTGTTTATATTTATGTTAATAAAAAAATAAAGTTTGAAAATAGTTTATCGTTTATATATTTATTATTATAAAAAATAAAGTTTGAAAAAAAATGTATAAGGCTTTTGGTTGTTCTCTTAACTGCTGTGTGACTCTTTCTTGTTCTTATTACTGTTATTTGATGGAGTCCACCATGGTGTTAAATTTTGGGGCACTTATCGCTGGAATACTGGTGATATCTGCAGTTTGCACCAACTTGTGAATAGTGTGTTAGATTTATCTCAACTTTACTTCCGTTAAAGTGCTGATAATGAAATGGAGAGTAGCCGTTCCTGTGCAAAAAGACACGAGGTGCATCTTTGCGATTTATTCTAAATACTTATATTCTGAATTGTATTGCACTGAGGTATTGGCTGCACTTACAGTGTACACACAAAATCTATTAAGAAATATAATTGTATTTATATTGATTGGGAATAGTGCGTCACGTGCTGGATCTTAACGAGATACACTGCTCAGTTCGTATATTGTTGTGCACACGAAAAAAATCACATCATAACTTTCACACCAATTGCAATGCGAAACAAATTCGGGCGATAAGACACGTTAGCACCGGGGATTTTACACCTGCTTTCTGCTGGTGTTAAGCAGGACAACTACCTGCACCATGAAAGGGAACACAGCCAAGAGCCACACCAGAACACCCACAGGTGCCATAGAGTCAATGAGCATGATACAGGGATACCCATGAGGGCAGAAGACTCATCTCAACAACTCCAGGACCGCCAATGCCCCCCAAACCCACATCTTAGTAAGTGTGTCCCTGTGGTCATTGTCTTAGCATGATAGGCACGAGCCCTGCAACATCACAGTGTGCTGTCACCTCAGCGTTGGCAGTGAGGCTGGATGTGTAGCTACGTATGCATCCTCCTGCATGCACAACTGGCATGTGCTGGTCTGTCGTTCACAGGTCAGTGCAGGGGTGTGCCTATCTGGCAAGGGGAACGGGGTGTCTCGGACATGTCCGTGTACAGGAAGTGCGATAAATGTGTCTCTGTATTCTGGTGTGGCCTGTTACAAGAGTCGCAGCAGTCGATGTTGTAAAGTGGCATGCACCACTTCCAAACAGCACTGTGATGTTGTAGTTGGAATGTAGCAGGACATGCGCAAATAGGCATTACAATGGCGTGCCGTACGAGTGCACGAGATACAACAGCTCACCGTACAAAAGTGTGGGAGCTCATGGGAGGGCGGAGCAGCCGTTTGGCTACATAACACACAGTGAACTCGACCATGTGCCACATGCTGGGCATCTCATCCATGATGACCACGGTCTCAGACATCCCACAACACCAACGACTGGCCTTTGTACACATCCTGTATGAATGCAGCGTGGTTTTAACTTCTATGCTCATTCAGTGGTGTGATGTTGGCAGGTTGTGTGACTTGTGCTCCTTGTTGGTGTGTTTCATTTTGGCCATTGTTAGTCTATATGTGTGTTGTACTTAATTGTGCATGTGTGCTATTCTGCCCAACTCCCTCACTCCCCCCACTCCCTGCTTCTTCCTCTTCCTAGTGCTGCTGTGTCTATAATGTTGTTGCTGCAGACATAAATACATGTAAAGAATAAATTACAATAGTTCCTTGATTATTTTAGGTTTCAAAACTTCTCTATTGGTTTCTTTTTAATTTTCCATATGAACCATTTTTTTAAATATTCAACAACACATAGAAGTCAGAAGTGCAACATATTCTATCAACACACTTTCAAGAACATTCTACAATATGTGCAGCTTAAAAGTTCATACATTTTAAAAAACTTTACGATATTTTTTTTGTAACATTTTCTTGAACATTTAACGACACGTGCAGGTTAAAAGTTGATGATTGTTTTAAGTTCGAACAGTGCCTTTCAAATGCAAGTAGCAGGTGTGGTTGAGCTGAGCAAATTTTATCCTATGATATGTACTCCACGTTGAAACTGTTTTTTCTTAACCAATCACAAAGATGCTTTTCCACAAAACTAATGTGCACCCTACTTTTAAAAAAGAATGCTTTTCATGATATCTTCAGAGATAGGAATTAGCATTTAAAAAAACCTTTGAAATTCACTGAAAAAACCATAGGTTTCATGCACGTTATAGTTAGGAATTGGCATTTGAAAAACCTTTGAAATTCACTGAAAAAACCAAAGGTTTCAGGAGCGTTATAGTTAGGAATTGGCATTTAAAAAACCTTAGAAATTCACTGAAAAAAACATAGGTTTCAGGGGTGTTATAGTTAGCTGGACATTTCCCTCGTACAAAACCCTAGAAATTCCGCTGTTATAGTTAGTTCAGCTAACTATAACTTGCGCCCCCGCAATGCACTGCTGATGACGTCACATATTACATCACTCATGACATGGTCAGTGACATCACCGATGACATCACTGATGACATCTCAAATGACATCACTGATGACATCACTGATGACATCATCCATGTGATAAATTAGTGCATCTTCTCACACCCTAATTTAACCTTTGATACACCGACTCAAAATTTCAGGCGGGCATTTTGAAAACCATAGATACTCCAATACCAATAACTAAATACCCAATCATTAACTCTTAGGTCTACATACACCTCCACTCACTCACCTGTACAGTCACTCATACTTACAGTCACTCCGTACAAGACTATCATGTGCATTTATACACCTATATAAACACTCACACACCGCCAATCATCCATTGAGGTACTGACACACCTAGTCAGTCGTGCAAGTAATTAAACACAGTCGAATTTCCTCACCTATACAGTTAAACACACTCAAGTTCACTTACTCATAAAAATAGTACCACATTACTGGTTGCCGGTTGGAAAGAGGGTCATATTCAAGGCGTTATGCTATGGGCACCGCATCCTCATGAAATCCGGCCCTAAGTATCTGCACTCACTCCTTGAGGAATACAAACCTGACAGAACTTTACGATCATCGGACAAGGCATTGGCTAAAATACCCAGGATACACAGAGCCAGGCAGGGAGCACGGTCCTTCAGGTATCTAGCAGCAAAGACCTGGAACACTCTTCCAATAACCTCAAGAACAGAGACGTCTGAAATACGTTTCCGCAAACAACTCAAAACATGGCTCTATGGAAAAAAGAACTATTAGAGTTCTTATTAGCATCTCCTCACTGCTATTTTCTTTCTCCTGTGTCATAGCGCGGGGACACACCGTTTGTGGTGTAACCAGGCGCTCTATAAATGTGTTATAAATAAATAAATAAATAAATACAATCATTGATACAAGCACACACTCATCCATACAGCCTCTCTCACAATCACACACTCTCACATATACCCACTTAAATACTCTTACACACATTTATACTGCCTTTCACATATGTAGTTAGTCACACATGTACCACTGAGATAGACATTCAATCCCTAACACACCCATACATACACTCACCCAACCATACAGTTCATCACAGATGCACTCTTAAAACCATGCACCCATAGAATCACCCACTCACACATCTATGCATAGAGTCACACACACCCTACCAACACAAACACTCAGGCACCCATACAGATACTCAGACAACCAATCAATAACCCATAAAGACACTCATATAGGTATTCACAAAACCATGCAGCCACTTATACACCTACACACAGACACATACAGACATTCACACAGTTTAGTCACTAGTCTGCAGTAAGATACATTTAATGACTCACTTATAGAGTCAGTTACGCACCTAGAAAATCATCCATTCACACACTTGTACACCCACTCATTCTTCCACAGGTTCTTTCACTATAAATATATAAAACATATTTAAACTTTACAGAAACACACAGTCACTGGATGACGTCATCAGTGATGTCATTTGAGATGTCATCAGTGATGTCATCAGTGATGTCACTGACCATGTCATGAGTGATGTAATATGTGACGTCATCAGCAGTGCATTGCGGGGGCGCAAGTTATAGTTAGCTGAACTAACTATAACAGGGAAATTTCTAGGGTTTTGTACGAGGGAAATGTCCAGCTAACTATAACACCCCTGAAACCTATGGTTTTTTCAGTGAATTTCTAAGGTTTTTTAAATGCCAATTCCTAACTATAACGCCCCTGAAACCTTTGTTTTTTTCAGTGAATATATATATATATATGTATATATATATATATTACTTACTGGCGGTCGCCAGTAGGTAGTTATAGTTAGGACCTATTTTCCATAGGAAATCCGCAACATTCTATTCCCAATAAGTCTGGCGACGGTTGACGAATCTTCACGAAATTTTCCAAACTTTTGGCCAGCTCCGGTCCGCTCCTCCTGAAAGTTTCGTGGTGATTCGTCAAGCGAGGGCTGAGAAAAATGGGGAGTCCCAAAACACGTTTTCCCCATGCAATTTCCCATAGGACCTGTTGACGCAGCTACAGCCCGAACTGCTGAACGGAATTACACCAAATTTGGCAGAAAGGTAGACCTTGGTTCAGAGTCGTGCCTTTTGCTTAAATGGTGTAAATCCGTTCAGTAGTTCCTGAGAAAATCAAAAGTAAAATCACATATATATCGGGGCGGAGCCTAACCACACATCTCATCGTGAGATCTGATTGGCTGTCAGCACTTCATCCAAGAAATGTTGGCAGCCATCTTGGGACCAATATACATGATAGCACGTCATTAAAAAGCATTGCAGTTAATAGAAGGTTTTAAGACTTTAGTTACATTATAAATCATTTGTTGATGGTACCATACTCATTTTAGGAATTGTGGTATGTTCTATGGTGATTTTACCATGTGAAAAAGCCTTCTGCTGGGATATCATGAATCATGTTTGAGAGAAAACTATTTTCACATGCTTTTCCCACAGAGGTTTGGAAGGTGATCTATAAGCTAAACTGAGAGCATATTTTCTGTAAATTCACATTATCTTTCTTAGTCATGTGAGAATGAAGTCTGACATTCTCAGTAAAACATGTACATCCATCAAGGGCAGAGACTGTCAGTTGATTCCTTTGTGTTCTACTGCAGCTTCCAAGAGTGTTCCAAAGAACAACTAGAGCGCTAACACTCCTACTTATGATAAACTTATGGCACACCTGAAGCCATCTTGCTTGGATTAAAGTGGTAACTCTTAAAACATTTAATTTAAAAAGGAACAAAATGAGGGGGTTCATTTTGCCATAGAATGTATCATTAGGGCTCCAGAAAGAAAAATTAGGGCACATTTTGAGTGACTTCTCAAATCCTCTTCTATTTCATTAAAGAACTCTGACATGCAGACTGAAACATGCACTTTCAATACCAGCAGCAGACTTCCCTGGTGAGCAGTAGCTTTACTACAGTGATCTAATGAGCAACTAGAGTGCTAACATTCTGAATTTATGGCAAATGTGTGACACATCTGAATGCCTTCTTCAGTGAATCAAAGTAAAAAACTGACAGTATGCCTACTGATAGGAAACTTCATAACAAGTCTCCCAAGATGGCCACCAGAGACAAAAGAGCCCAAATGTAGCACAAATATAACCGAGATGTAGCCCAAGTATAGCCCAATGACAGAAATCCCAGCGTGTTTTAAAGAACAACTAGAGCGCTAACAGTCTTACTTATGACAAACTTATGGCACACCTGAAGCCATCTTGATTGGAATAAAGTGGTAACACTTAAAACATTTAATTTGCAAAGGAACAAAATGAGGGGGTTAATTTTGCCATAGAAATTATGATTAGTGCTGCAGAAAGAAAAATTAGGGTACGTTTTGACTTCTCAAATCCTCTTCTATTTCATTAAAAAGTTCTGACATGCAAACTGAAACATGCACTTTTAATACCAGCAGTAGACTTCCCTGGTGAGCAGTAGCTTTACTACAGTGATCTAATGAGGAACTAGAGTGCTACCATTCAGAATTCATGGCAAATGTGTCACATCTGAATGCCTTCTTGGTGGAACCATAGTAAACAAGCATTGAAAATGCAATAGGTCTCACCCTCGTTTAAGGTAAAGCAATTCTGTTTGTAATTAGGTGGCTTTTTAGCTTTGCTTTTATGAGTGTTTTTCAAAATTTCATGTACATAACATGCATATATGTATATGTATGCATGCATTTATATTTGTATTTATATAGATATGCAGATTATATATGTTTATATATGTATATGTATATATATACACATACATATAGATACATGCATATGCATATATGTGCATATGTGTGCGTGTAGAGAGAGGTAGAGAGAGGTAGAGAGGTAGAGGTGTGGAGGTAGAGATGTAGAGGTAGAGAGGTAGAGGTAGAGAGGTAGAGAGTAGTAGAGAGAGAGGTAGAGAGAGGTAGAGAGGTAGAGAGTAGAGGATGAGTAATAGAGAGTAGAGAGTAGAGAGAGAGTAGTAGAGAGTAGTAGAGAGAGTAGCAGAGAGTGAGTAGGAGAGAGTAGTAGAGTGAGTAGTAGAGCGTGAGTAGTAGAGAGTAGTAGAGAGTGAGAAGTAGAGAGTAGTGTAGAGTGAGTAGTAGAGAGTAGTAGAGACTAGTCGAGAGTGAGTAGTGGAGACTGAGTAGCAGAGAGAGTAGTAGAGAATGAGTAGTAGAGAATGAGTAGTAGAGTGTGTAGTAGAGAGTAGTAGAGAGAGTAGTAGAGAGTGAGTAGTAGAGAGTGAGTAGTAGAGAGTAGTAGAGAGTAGTAGAGAGAGAGTAGTAGAGAGTGAGTAGTAGAGAGTAGTTGAGAGTGAGTAGTAGAGAGTGAGTAGTAGAGAGTAGTATATAGTGAGTAGTAGAGAGTGATTAGTAGAGAGTAGTGGAGTAGTAGAGAGTAAGTAGTAGAGAGTAGTAGAGAGTGAGTAGTAGAGTGAGTAGTAGGGAATAGTAGAGTGAGTAGTAGAGTGAGTAGTAGAGAGCACGTAGTAGAGAGTGTGTAGTAGAGAGAGTAGTAGAGAGTAGTAGAGAGTGAGTAGTAGAGAGTGAGTAGTAGAGAGAGTAGTAGAGAGTAGTAGAGTAGTAGAGACTGAGTAGTAGAGAGTGAGTAGTAGAGAGTAGTAGAGAGTGAGTAGCAGAGAGAGTAGTAGAGAGTAGTAGAGTAGTAGAGAGTGAGTAGTACAGTGAGTAGTAGAGAGTAGTAGAGAGCGAGTAGTAGAGAGTGAGTAGTGGAGAGTGAGTAGTAGAGAGAGGGTAGTAGAGAGTAGTAGAGTGAGTAGTTGAGAGTGAGTAGTAGAGAGAGAGTAGTAGAGCGTAGTAGAGAGTGAGTAGTAGAGTAGTAGAGAGTGAGTGGTAGAGAGTAGTAGAGTGAGTAGTAGAGAGTGAGTTGTAGAGAGAGTAGTAGAGAGTGAGTAGTAGAGAGTAGTAGAGAGTAATAGAGTAGTAGAGAGTGAGTAGTAGAGAGTGAGTAGTAGAGAGTAGTAGAGTGAGTAGTAGAGAGGGAGTAGTAGAGAGAGTAGTAGAGAGTAGAAGAGAGTGAGTAGTAGAGTAGTAGAGAGTGAGTGGTAGAGAGTAGTAGAGAGCAGTAGAGTGAGTAGTAGAGAGTAGTAGAGAGTGAGTAGTAGAGAGTGAGTAGTAGAGAGTAGTAGTAGAGAGTAGTAGAGAGTAGTAGAGAGTGAGTAGTAGAGAATGAGTAGTAGAAAGTAGTAGCGAGTGAGTAGTAGAGAGTGAGTAGTTTAAAATTTAAAAGGAACACAATGAGAAGGTTCATTTTGCCATAGAAATTACGATTAGTGCGGAAAAAGAAAAATTAGGGCGCATTTTGAGTGACTTCTCAAATCCTCTTCTATTTCATTAAAAAATTCTGACATGCAGACTGAAACATGCACTTTCAATACCAGCAGCAGAATTCCCTGGTGAGCAGTAGCTTTACTACAGTCCGAATTTATGGCAAATGTGTGACGCATCTGAATGCCTTCTTGATGGAATGAAAGTAAAAAACCTGAAAGTATTTCCTACTGAGGAGACTGTTGTAAATGAGGAAATTAGGAAACTTCAAAACAAATAAGTCTCCCAAGATGGCCACCAGAGACATAAGAGCCCAAATGTAGCACAAATATAACCGAGATGTAGCCCAAGTTTAGCCCAATGACAGAATGTCCCAGAGTGTTTTAAAGAACAACTAGAGCACTAACAGTCTTACTTATGACAAAAGTATGGCACACCTGATGCCATCTTGATTGGAATAAAGTGGTAACACTTAAAACATTTAATTTGCAAAGGAACAAAATGAGGGGGTTCATTTTGCCATAGAAATTATGATTAGTGCTGCAGAAAGAAAGATTAGGGCACATTTTGACTTCTCAAATACTCTTCCATTTCATTAAAAAATTCTGACATGCAGTCTGAAACATGCACTTTGAAAACCAGCAGCAGACTTCCCTGGTGAGCAGTAGCTTTACTACAGTGATCTAATGAGCAACTAGAGTGCTACCATTCAGAATTTATGGAAAATGTGTGACACATCTGAATGCCTTCTTGATGGAATCAAAGTAAACAAGCATTGAAAATGCAATAGGTCTCGCCCTCGTTTAAGTTAAAGCAATTCTGTTTGGAATTAGGTGGCTTTTTAGCTTTGCTTGTATTAGAGTTTTTCAAACTCTCATGTACATACCATGCATATGTATGCATATATGTATATGTATATGTTTGCATGCATTTATATTTATATGGATATGCAGATTATATTTATATGTTTATATATGTATGTATATATGTATATACATATATATATATATATATATACACATACATATATTTAAATGCATATATATATGTGCGTATGTGTGCATGTACAGAGAGGTAGAGGTGTATAGGTAGAGGTGTAGAGGTAGAGAGGTAGAGGTAGAGAGGTAGAGAGTAGTAGAGAGTAGTAGAGAGAGAGGTAGAGAGTAGAGAGCGAGTAATAGAGAGTAGAGAGTTAGTAGTAGAGAGTAGTAGAGAGTAGTAGAGAAAGTATCAGAGAGTGAGTAGTAGAGAGTAGCAGAGTGAGAAGTAGAGAATGAGTAGTAAAGAGTGAGTAGCAGAGTGAGTAGTGGAGAGTAGTAGAGAGAGAGTAGTAGAGAGTGAGTAGTAGAGAGTAGTAGAGAGTGAGTAGTAGAGAGTAGTAGAGAGTGAGTAGTAGAGAGTGAGTAGTAGAGAGTGAGTAGTAGAGAGAGAGTAGTAGAGAGTAGTAGAGTAGTAGAGTAGTAGAGAGTGAGTAGTAGAGAGTGAGTAGTAGAGAGTAGTGGAGTAGTAGAGAGTGAGTACTAGAGAGTAGTAGAGAGCGAGTAGCAGAGAGCAAGTAGTTGAGAGTGTGTAGTAGAGAGTGAGTAGTAGAGAGTAGTAGAGAGTGAGTAGTAGAGAGAGAGTAGTAGAGAGTGAGAAGTAGAGAGAGGAGTAGAGTAGTAGAGAGTGAGTAGTAGAGTGAGTAGTAGAGAGTAGTTTAGAGCGAGTAGTAGAGAATAAGTAGTGGAGAGTGAGCAGTAGAGAGTAGTAGAGAGTGAGTAGTAGAGAGTGAGTAGTACAGAGTGAGTAGTAGAGAGTAGTAGAGAGTGAGTAGTAGAGAGTAGTAGAGTGAGTAGTAGAGAGTGAGTAGTAGAGAGAGAGTAGTAGATAGTGAGTAGTAGAGTAGTAGAGAGTGAGTGGTAGAGAGTAGGAGAGAGTAGTAGAGTGAGTAGTAGAGAATAGTAGAGAGTGAGTAGTAGAGCGAGTAGTAGAGAGTAGTAGAGTAGTAGTGAGTAAGTAGTAAAGAGTGAGTAGCAGAGAGAGTAGTAGAGAGTGAGTAGAAGAGAGTGAGTAGTAGAGAGTAGTAGAGAGCGAGTAGTAGAGAGTGAGTAGTAGAGAGTGAGTAGTAGAGAGTGAATAGTAGCGAGTGAGTAGTAGAGAGAGAGTAGTAGACAGTGAGTAGTAGAGAGTAGTAGAGTGAGTAGTAGAGAGTGAGTAGTAGTGAGTAGTAGAGAGTGAGTAGTAGAGAGTGAATAGTAGAGAGTAGTAGTAGAGAGTAGTAGAGAGAGAGAGAGTAGTAGAGAGTGTAGTAGAGAGTGAGTAGTAGAGAGTAGTAGCGAGTGAGTAGTAGAGAGTAGTAGAAAGTGAGTAGTAGAGTAGTAGAGAGTGAGTGGTAGAGAGTAGTAGAAAGTAGTAGAGTGAGTAGTAGAGAGTGAGTAGTAGAGAGTGAATAGTAGAGAGTAGTAGAGAGTGAGTAGTAGAGAGAGTAGTAGTAGACAGTGAGTAGTAGAGAGTAGTAGAGCGTGAGTAGTAGAGAGTGAGTAGTACAGAGTGAGTAGTAGAGAGTAGTAGCGAGTGAGTAGTAGTGAGTGAGTAGTAAAGTAGTAGAGAGTGAGTAGTTGAGAGTGAGTAGTAGAGAGTGAGTAGTAGAGAGTAGTAGAGTAGTAGAGAGTGAGTAGTAGAGTGTAGTAGAGAGTCAGTAGTAGAATAGTAGAGAGTAGTCAGTCAGTGTCAGTCAGTGTCAGTCAGTGTCAGTCAGTCAGTGTCAGTCAGTCAGTCAGTGTCAGTCAATCAGTGTCTGTCAATCTGTGTCAGTCAGTGTCAATCAGTCAGTGTCAGTCAGTCAGTGTCAGTCAGTCAGTGTCAGTTAGCGCAGCTCTGCTGACCTGGTTCTCTGGCTCTACAGCTGGTCTGCTGCCCTGGTTCTCTGGGTCTAGAGCAGCTCTGCTGAACTAGTTCTTATGCTACAGAGCAGCTCTGCTGATCTAGTTCTCTGGCTCTACAACAGCTCTACTGGCCTGGTTCTCTGGCTCTAAAGCAGCTCCGCTGACCCAGTTCTATGGCTCTGAAGCAGTTCTGCTGGCATGGTTCTCTGGCTCTAGAGCAGCTCTGCTGACCTGGTTCTCTCCCTCTAAAGCAGCTCTACTGACCTGGTTTCTCTGGCTCTGCAGCAGCTCTGCAGACCTGGTTCTCTGGCTCTAGAGCAGCTCTATTGACCTGGTTCATAGGCTTTAGAGCAGCTCCACTGACCTGGTTCTCTGGCTCTAAAGCAGCTCTGCTGACCTGGTTCTATGGCTCTAAAGCAGCTCTGCTGATTTGGTTTCTCTGGCTCTACAGCAGCTCTGCTGACCAGGTTCTCTGGCTCTAGAGCAGCTCTGCTGACCTAGTTCTTAGGCTCTAGAGCAGCTCTGTTGACCTGGTTCTTAGGCTTTAGAGCAGCTCTACTGACCTGGTTCTCTGGCTCTAAAGCAGCTCTGCTGACCTAGTTCTTAGGCTCTAGAACAGCTCTGCTGACCTGGTTCTCTGGCTCTACAGCAGCTCTGCTGACCTGGTTTTCTGCACTCACGATGCACGCACCCGACTTCGCGAAAATATATTTAAAAATGATATAAGTTTATTATAAGTACAAATATATTATTTTGATGAATATCTTACATAATCTCTTGCCTTAATATGTATATTAAAGGCACATACATATCATTTTGGAACATAATTTTTTTTGCGGGAGTCGCGCACCCAGCGTGCCCCAGCACGTATATGATGTCACGCGGGACCCACAACCGCGCAAACATCTTGTACCGTAATGCGCATGTGCCGCGAATGCGCTGGAGCAGGAGTCACAGACTGGTCGCATACCAATCGCGCATATCAGGTGATATTAAATGTATATGATGTAACTGAAAAACACGCAGCCGTCGCACACCATACGCGGATCCTTCATGACTTGCGGCTAGAATGCGCGCACCCACCGTGATGTGTACACTTTGAGTGCGCAACTCCGAAAAAAATTGGAATTTTAAAAAAATATATAATATAAGTATATTAAAATAAAAAATGAAAACAAGAAAATTAATCAATATTTCAGTTTTAATTAAAAAATATTTTTTTTGGCAATTTTCAGAAAAATATATAATGTTATTTAATGAATAGAATATTTATAAATAAACAGTTAAAAAACGGTAGAAAGTCAGTACAAAAAAATAGATATAACTACTATCACACTTAAAAGTTAGCATTTAAAAAACCTTTGAAATTCACTGAAAAAAAACATAGGTTTCAGAGACGTTATAGTTAGAAAATAGCATTTAAAAAACCTTAGAAATTCACAGAAAAAAACATAGGTTTCAGGGGTGTTATAGTTAGCTGCCCATTTCACTCATACAAAACCATAGAAATTCCTCTGTTATAGTTAGTTCTGCTAACTTTAACTCGCCCGCCCGCAATGCACTGCTGATGATGTCACATATTGCATCATTCATGACATGGTCGTTGACATCACTGATGACATCACTGATGACATCTCAAATGACATCACTGATAACATCATCCACTTGACAATCTGATACACCTCATCATACACTAGTATAACCTTTCATCACTCACTGTAAAATACAGAGTACCATATTTGAAACCATTGACACACCAATACCAGTTACTACATACCCACTCACTGATTCCTAAGTCTACACACACAACTACCCATTCAACAGCAGAATAATCTATACATGCAGTCATTAATTAATAGAACACTATCAAATGCACTTATACACATATATAGACATTGAGACATCAGCAGTCATCTTAGTCAGTTATGCAGTCATCCTACTCACTCATGAAAAAAATGTATTGCACTTAAATATACTCACTTACACAATTATCCAACAACACCTCATTTATTCAAACACCTAGTAACTCATCGTTAATATGTTAAAAAAGCACCATTACAATTATACACTCATTCATATAGTTACTCTCACAATCACTGACTCTTACACATACTCAATCACTCACCACTCAACCACTGACTCCTTGGGGCTGGTATCATTACTGCTGGGGCCCTGACGCTGTCTGTTCTCCCCCGCCGCCGCTGCTTGTTACTTCGCACGGCCGCCGTGGGGGGAGACTACAGCTCCCAGCCTGCACAGCGGCGTCCTGCACCGCCCACTCCCGCCTGAGCGCGCCCGGAGGCGCATAAACACCAGCTGCTCTCTCGGTGGAGCGGGAGACTCAATCACTCACCACTCAACCACTGACTCCTTGGGGCTGGTATCATTACTGCTGGGGCCCTGACGCTGTCTGTTCTCCCCCGCCGCCGCTGCTTGTTGCTTCGCACGGCCACCGTGGGGGAGACTACAGCTCCCAGCCTGCACAGCGGCGTCCTGCACCGCCCACTTCCCGCCTGAGCGCGCCCAGAGGCGCATAAACACCAGCTGCTCCCTCGGTGTAGCGGGAGACTCAATCACTCACCACTCAACCACTGACTCCTTGGGGCTGGTATCAATACTGCTGGGGCCCTGACGCTGTCTGTTCTCCCCCGCCGCCGCTGCTTGTTGCTTCGCACGGCTGCCGTGGGGGGAGACTACAGCTCCCAGCCTGCACAGCGGCGTCCTGCACCGCCCACTTCCCGCCTGAGCGCGCCCGGAGGTGCATAAACACCAGCTGCTCCCTCGGTGGAGCGGGAGACTCAATCACTCACCACTCAACCACTGACTCCTTGGGGCGGGTATCATTACTGCTGGGGTCCTGACGCTGTCTGTTCTCCCCCGCCGCCGCTGCTTGTTGCTTCGCACGGCCGCCGTGGGGGGAGACTACAGCTCCCAGCCTGCACAGCGGCGTCCTGCACCGCCCACTTCCCGCCTGAGCGCGCCCAGAGGTGCAGAAACACCAGCTGCTCCCTTGATGGAGCGGGAGACTCAATCACTCACCACTCAACCACTGACTCCTTGGGGCTGGTATCATTACTGCTGGGGCCCTGACGCTGTCTGTTCTCCCCCGCCGCCGCTGCTTGTTGCTTCGCATGGCTGCCGTGGGGGGAGACTACAGCTCCCAGCCTGCACAGCGGCGTCCTGCACCGCCCACTTCCCGCCTGAGCGTGCCCGGAGGCGCATAAACCCCAGCTGCTTCCTCGGTGGAGCGGGAGACTCAATCACTCACCACTCAACCACTGACTCCTTGGGGCTGGTATCATTATTGCTGTGGCCCTTACGCTGTCTGTTCTCCCCCACCGCCGCTGCTTGTTGCTTCGCACGGCCGCCATGGGGGGAGACTACAGCTCCCAGCCTGCACAGCGGCGTCCTGCACCGCCCACTTCCCGCCTGAGCGCGCCCGGAGGCGCATAAACACCAGCTACTCCCTCCGCGTCGCGGACGCGCGGGGGCGGCGCCGGGCGAAGCCCGGGCAAAGGGCGGGCCGTCTGTGGCCGTCAGGGGCCAGAAAAGGCCGGGCCGGGCCACCGCCTTAACAAGCGGTCACCGACGTTTATTAGCTGCTCAGGAGCTAAGGTACTGTGTCCCGACGAAGGAAATTACATGTATTTCTCTGTGGGCTCGTGACATTGTTAACTATCCACTACTCAGCTCTTGTCACATTTTGTGTGTTGCGATCCATTTTGTGTCCATCTCTCTGGGTGTTGGACTCCCGTTATGGGTAAAAGGAAGGCTGTAGAGGGAGGTCAGATGGGCAGCAGTAAAAAGGGTAAAAAAGCAAAGAAAACCACTCATGCTACCATGAACTGTGTTTTGACTAGAATTGAGGAGATTGTCAATGAATGTGAGGATTCACTGGGTGGTGGGCAGGCGGGGAGTAAGATAGCTAATACTACTACAAATCATAAGAATACAATTCCATCTATGTTTTCTAGCCAGCATGTGAATAAACAACAACGTATTCTCACCGCCCCTATCAAAACAATCCCTGATCCTCAAGTTACCCCTGCACAGGCTACGGACACTATGAATGTTATAGAAGCTGGCCCAGCCATTCTTGATTGTGCCCTCCAACCTATCCCATGTTCTAACAGGTTCGCCCCCCTCGACTCTGATCCATCTTACCCTACTAATTCTGCTGAAAAACTTAATGTGGATCTTGTGACCCCTAATGGGTCTGGTGTTGATACTCTGGTGGTGCTTCTAAATAGAATCAAGAGATTAGAGGACTTGGTGGAGGACCTCAACAAGAGGGTGGAGAGCCTTGTTGCAACCCAAGTACCCCCTCCGACACTCCCTGTTGTCTCATCATTTTCTGGGGTTGCCCCTACTATGAAGAAGTCCGTTCCACCCAAGCTAATCCCCCCAAAAACCAATGTTGGATTTGTATATGAAGGGGCTCACAGCGAGGATAATAATACCAGAATAAATGGTCCCGCCAAGTCATATGCAGACATGGCAAGACGCCCAGAGCTAGCAGGGACCCCAATTATAAATTTTCTTAACAGGCGCCCCTCCAGTTCTCTCCTGCCTCTTACATGGAGTAATAACAATCTACCATCTCATATGCCAGCTAATTTGCCCATGTCTCACCCTGTCCAGGCCAAGTCCTCTGTTTTCATGACCTATGAAGCACGTATCCTCCTGAGGCGGAAGCCGGGAGTCCTTTGTTGCTGTTTTAAAATCCTATGTCACTGTATTTTGCTGTTTTTAAAAACTCTCACCTGCTCTTTGGGACCCCACGATTTGTTCTTCGTGCATACCGCACAGCCGAGTGAAGGCTGGTAGCGGACCCAAACCTTCAAACATTTCCCGCCGCCATCGCTGGCAAGACGCTAGGCCACGCCCACTCTGAGGCCACGCCCACCGCCTCCCTACATAAAAGTGTTGGTCTTTAGTGCAGCATTCCAGAAGCACGTATCCTCCTGAGGCGGAAGCCGGGAGTCCTTTGTTGCTGTTGTAAAATCCTATGTCACTGTATTTTGCTGTTTTTAAAAACTCTCACCTGCTCTTTGGGACCCCACGATTTGTTCTTCGTGCATACCGCACAGCCGAGTGAAGGCTGGTAGCGGACCCAAACCTTCAAACATTTCCCGCCGCCATCGCTGGCAAGACGCTAGGCCACGCCCACTCTGAGGCCACGCCCACCGCCTCCCTACATAAAAGTGTTGGTCTTTAGTGCAGCATTCCAGAAGCACGTATCCTCCTGAGGCGGAAGCCGGGAGTCCTTTGTTGCTGTTTTAAAATCCTATGTCACTGTATTTTGCTGTTTTTAAAAACTCTCACCTGCTCTTTGGGACCCCACGATTTGTTCTTCGTGCATACCGCACAGCCGAGTGAAGGCTGGTAGCGGACCCAAACCTTCAAACATTTCCCGCCGCCATCGCTGGCAAGACGCTAGGCCACGCCCACTCTGAGGCCACGCCCACCGCCTCCCTACATAAAAGTGTTGGTCTTTAGTGCAGCATTCCAGAAGCACGTATCCTCCTGAGGCGGAAGCCGGGAGTCCTTTGTTGCTGTTGTAAAATCCTATGTCACTGTATTTTGCTGTTTTTAAAAACTCTCACCTGCTCTTTGGGACCCCACGATTTGTTCTTCGTGCATACCGCACAGCCGAGTGAAGGCTGGTAGCGGACCCAAACCTTCAAACATTTCCCGCCGCCATCGCTGGCAAGACGCTAGGCCACGCCCACTCTGAGGCCACGCCCACCGCCTCCCTACATAAAAGTGTTGGTCTTTAGTGCAGCATTCCAGAAGCACGTATCCTCCTGAGGCGGAAGCCGGGAGTCCTTTGTTGCTGTTGTAAAATCCTATGTCACTGTATTTTGCTGTTTTTAAAAACTCTCACCTGCTCTTTGGGACCCCACGATTTGTTCTTCGTGCATACCGCACAGCCGAGTGAAGGCTGGTAGCGGACCCAAACCTTCAAACATTTCCCGCCGCCATCGCTGGCAAGACGCTAGGCCACGCCCACTCGGAGGCCACGCCCACCGCCTCCCTACTCCTTAATAATCATGTGCTTTCACCGTACACGCAGCGGACGGGCGCAGCGGGCGCGCCGTTTGCGCGCCGAAGGCGCGCCTAAGGCAAGCCCGTCTGCGCCCGTCATCGCCAAGACATCGCCTTTCGCCTGCCCCCCTGGTCAAATCACCCGGGAAACTCATCGCTATGATAGAGACTGCCTCCTCGCTTTAAATCCGGGAAAAAATTGTGAGAAGATATCGGGAACCGTCGGACAGACATACCTATACTGTAAGTCGTGCCACTTCTCCACACCTAATCCCTGTTCATCAAAGCACCTTTCAGCTGCGTATAAACTTACCCCTCTCACTATTTTACAACTTAACGTGAGATCATTATGTAAGCACCATCAAGAAATCAACACCCTTCTACTTGACGAAAACCCTGATATCCTTTTTATCTGTGAAACCTGGCTATATGACGACATGACCAGTATTATAAATCTTGCGCTGCCAGAGAGCTATCACATGAAGTCGATAAATAGAAACACCAGAGGAGGTGGCATTGCTGTTATTTATAGAAAGCACTTTCTGTGCTCCTTCACCAAAGAATCTATTTCGAACTGTGAAAGCGCTCACTTTAAGATCACAGCGGGCCCCCACTTTTCTCTATCTGGCCTCTATATTTATCGACCTCCCGGTCCTTCATCTAAATTTATAGAAGCCCTCCTTGAAACGGCGAACTCGCTGGTGGTGAGTTCGGCCAATTTCACGATACTGGGAGACTTGAATCTCCATTTTGATAGAAATCAAGATCCCACTATTAAGAATCTCTTAGCCGACCTATCAGCCCTACAACTCTGCCCCCTGATCCAGGATGCCACTCACTCGGCTGGTCACATCCTGGACCCCGTTTTTACCAACCTCCAGGAGACTATAATAGAGACGCCCAAACCTATAGATTGGTCGGATCACTACCTAGTCAAATTTACCATTCTGATTAAGGAAGTGTTTAATAAAGCTGAATCTACTCGTCATCTCAAAAGAGCATGGCACAAACTTTCAGCTAACGACCTACATACCACCTTAGGCGAATTCCATCTAGAAGCCTATACTAACATAAACACCACATATGCTGCCTTCTATGCTTGGATTAACCAAGGACTGGATACCCTTGTACCTCTTAAATGGATTAAAGGACGTAGCTCTCCCTCTAACCCTTGGTACAACAACACCCTGAAAGCCATGCGCAAGGATTGCAAGACAGCCGAAAGAATATGGAGACGAGAATACAGTATTAAAGATAAAGCTGCCTATCGACTAAAACAAAAGCTCTATCACAAAGCTATTTGTTCTGCTAGGGCCATTTTCTATGCGGAAGAAATTACTTCCAGTACCAACCCTTCCAAAGTTATATTTAAACTAGTAGATGAGCTGCAGAAAAATAGATCTCCTTTCTCCAATGCTATGTCTGCTCAGCAATGTGAGGATCTTGCATCCTTCTTTGTGAACAAAGTTCAAAACATCTACAAATCCTTTCCACGCCATTCTGCTACAGCTCTTAGCTCCCCTCCTCCCTTTAATATATGTACTAAGATGGAGCTTATACCTGAAATCTCTCGGGAAGACCTAGCTGTACTTTGCAGGAAGGTCAAATCTGGCTCCCCAGCAGATCCCATGAGACCGACCCACTTCATGGAATCCCTGGATTTTTTTTTACCTTCTCTAACATCCATATTAAACTTATCTTTTTCCTCGGCCACTGTCCCGATAGCCTGGAAGCAAGCTTGGGTCTCTCCCATCATTAAAAAATCAACCCTCGATCCCTCCAAACCGGAGAACTACAGACCTATTTCATTGCTTCCATGGATTTCCAAACTCGCAGAAGCTCACGTTAACACCATCCTGACCAAACACATGGATCTATATAACATCTTAGATCCATCCCAAAATGGGTTTAGGCCACACCATAGCACTGAATCTGCCCTCCTAGCCACGTCTGATCATCTTCGGACGATACTTGATGCCGGCCAGAGCGCTGCCCTGATCTTATTAGATCTTAGCGCGGCCTTTGACACGGTATCACATAACATTCTACTGGATCGTCTGAACATGGCAGGTATTTCCGACCGTGCATTGGACTGGTTCCGCTCCTTTTTGGAGGATAGGTCTTTTCGGGTGTCAGCCCCTCCATTCCTCTCCCAGTCCCACCCCATCGGACAGGGAGTACCTCAGGGCTCTGCACTCAGCCCATCCCTTTTCAACCTATATGTACAGCCGCTTGCGGCTGTAGCCAGAGAATGGGACCTCTCGCTGGTGTCATACGCTGATGACACGCAGCTAGCAATCACTCTTACTGAGGGTCCCTCTATTTCTGCAGATAGGTTCAGGGATGGGCTGGCTGCCGTAGCCCAATGGATGACGGATAATTGCCTGCAGCTTAACGCAGGCAAGACGGAGGTGCTGCTCCTTGGAAAGAATACCAGTTACTGGAACCAACATTGGTGGCCTCTGTCACTAGGCACCATCCCTCCCCCTAAATCTTTGGTTAAAAACTTGGGCGTTTGGATGGACTCAGCACTCAACTTCCAGACCCACACAAAAAGAGTAGCGGCCACCTGTGTGGGCCTGATGAGAAGCCTTAACCCCATACTTGGCTTCTTTGATTCCAAGGTTCGCCAAACGATCATACAAGCCACAATTCTGTCCCGCCTAGACTATGCTAACGTCCTCCTCCTGGACGCTAACAAAGCTGAGATTGCGCGTCTACAGCGTGTACAGAACACCGCGGCAAGAACCCTGGTTGGACTTCCCCGTAGGTGCTCGGCTAGAGCCACTATACGAAAGCTGCACTGGCTGCCGATTGAGTCCCGTATCCAGTTTAAAGCTCTCGTTATGATCTTTAAAATTCTTAAAACTGGACGCCCACAACTTCTCCGCCCTCTCCTCACACCTTACGTACCACAGCGTAATTTGCGCTCCTTTGGCCAACATTTACTGACAGTTCCCTCCACAAAGTTAGCTCGCACAGGTGGGCGCTCCTTCAGAGTACTAGGAGCCAAACTTTGGAATAATTTGCCGGTGAACATCCGCTCAATGGAAAATCTGTCCGCTTTCCGGAGAGCTGTTAAAACCCATCTATTCCCCCCTTTTAGGTTTCTGACTCCTGGCTTCTCTTTTCTCTTCTCTCTTCTTTTCTTTCTTCTTTTCTTTCTTCTTTTTGTCTCCTGTGAAGATTCTGTGGTTCTTTAGCGCCGGGACGCCCCTTTGCTGGGGCAGCTGTTTTGCACTCTACCAAATTTTAACATAACATAACATAACATAACTATGTACCAAAATTACGATCACAGTGCGGTCCTGAAAACAGTGATTCATTACATAATAAAGCTACCCACTGGCTGAGACATGTTAGAGGGTGTAGATCGATTATTAGAGAGGATATAACATGGGTAAGAAGGTTATCACGGGCGGATGCTACTACTGATTGTGTAGAGATTGTACTTGGGGATCCTGCTCTAGCAGAAAACTTATTACTACTTGAGTATAGGTCATCACCCCCCGCTTATTCTTCAATTCAGATCCGCAGGATTCCTGCTTGGACTTGCTCGAGGGAGGGAGAAGACTCTGGTCTACGACAAGTGGACTGACTATCTAATTCTCGAACAATGCCCCCTTCATATTTACATGTATCCCATGCAAATGAAGGGCCAGTTCTGAACATCACTTCTCCTCCCAACTTGTCTTTAAATGGTCTGGGCGAAATCGTCGAGACCATGGTAGTTGATGAAGGATGTCAATATAGCAGGGTGGTGGATGTGGGGGCTCCTACAATGATCATTCCCCCGGGAGCTATCAAGTTTTTATCGTGGAACATCGCGGGGTTAAATAGGAATCTTATAGATCCTGTTTGGAGTGATTTCATCGATGAATTCTATGTAATCCTCTTTCAGGAAACTTGGAGCCTGGTCCCCCTACACAGATCAGGGTTCATTACCTTTTCCATCCCCGCAATTAGGTCCATACGAGGACGACCCTCGGGGGGGTCTTTTAATCTGGGTCAGTATTAGCTTGAACTGGACAGTCAAGAGCCACATAAGCACATCTTCCGACCTCCTGCATATATCCATTAATGGTGATGTCCATCAATCTCCCCTTGAAATATTTAATATCTATGCTAGAGGGACCCCCGGTGCACAAGTAAGCCCTACCGTATCAGCTCTTGAGTCTGAACTCACAGCCATTACCACTCAGGCGGATGTCATCGTTGCTGGGGATCTCAATTATACTTTTGGGCCCCTGAGCAGTGATGACATCCTGGGCATTGGAGATGTTGATTCTAAGCAAGGTATACCCCAACTCACTCTCCCACCAATAAAGAACTGGACTAAGAGAGCTGTCCAACTCAATGCGTTAACCCTGGAGTTCAATCTGAGGGCGACAAAGGGCAAACTCGCTCAGACGGTCTGGGAGCCCCTACCTTCATAAGAACTGGTGCCCCCTCGCGCATTGATTACATCCTGTTGGACACCGAGTTGTGGCCGGATCTTATCGACATGGAAGTTATCCCTCGGTGTGAGAGCGACCACAACCCGCTGTCCATGCAACTGAGGCGCAGGCCGGTCACTACTTCTATTGAGCCCTCAAATAAGCAGAGGCCTGGGGCAAGAGAGGTTCTCCCGACTAACTGTAAAAGGCGTCTAAAGTGGCCTAGGGTAGTCAAGCGAGAGATGGACCTGAGTAAAATCAAAAGGATAGTGATAGAAGGTACTGTAGCATTGGACACGCCTAGGGGTTGTTTGTCACAGGCCCTTTCTTCTAATGATTTTCTAGAAGCATATCAACAGACCGTGGTAAGGGTCGGGAACTTCTTTGAGTTGCACGATAAGGGGGTTCATAAGCAACCCCCCCCAAAGACAGAGAATTCATGGTTTTCACCTGATTGCAGGGAGAAGAGACAGATTTTATCTCAAGCTATAAAATCCAAAGAACAGCCATCCATTGCCAATGCCCGGAAAATGTACTATATAGCTATAAGGAAGGCGAAGCGATTGTGGAATGAAACCCACTGGCAGGATCTAAAGGCTGCAGCCTTATTGAAAGACTCAACCCCCTTTTGGAATCTTATTAACAATAGCTATAGGGGAGGGGCGGACCCAATCCCGAACCATATTACGGGGAGTCAATGGCACCTATATTTCTCTGATCTCTACTCATACAGGGATAGTGTGGTTTTAGAAGAGCAGACCCCGGCAGCAGAGTATCCTGTATCCTTGGAGACAGGGGCCCAGTTTGGGCTAATAGAGGTTCTCTCTGCGATCAATATGATCGCTCCGGGGAAGGCTGCTGGCCCTGACGGTCTCCCTGGTGACCTTCTCCTCCATGAAAAAGATCTTTGGGCAGAGTTCATCCTCCGGACGCTAAATAACATAGCTTCAGGATACCCAGTCCCGGATTCGTGGAAAGGGGCGGAGGTGGTGGCCATCTATAAGAAAGGGGATAGGGAGGACCCTGCCAACTACAGACCGATTAGTTTAATCGACGTGATAAAAAAAGTTGTCCTCATGACCAGGATCAAGGCTTGGGTAGATAAGGAGGACATTTTGAGCCATTTTCAAGCAGGATTTAGGGAGGGAGTAGGAACCATTGACCAGGTCTTCAGATTCTGTACAATACATTGGAAATCTGTTATTATTGAAAAAGGCAGCCTTTATTTGGCGTTCATTGATTTAAAAACGGCCTTCGACCTGGTCCCACGATTAAAACTGTGGCGGGTGCTCTGTGATCTGGGCATCCCTCCTCTAATCCTGGACCTCCTCAAACGCCTTCACGAAGGCAATTTCGCAAAAGTCAGGTGGGGACATTAGGGACAGCTCACAGAGAGGATAGCTGTTGAGAAAGGGGTCCGCCAGGGTTGTGTGTTAGCCCCGACCCTGTTCTCTCTTTTCATAAATGGGGTGGCAGACCATTTGAGAGACGACATGGCCGATGCCCCAACCCGGTGCGGGGAAAAAACACCTACCCTGCTCTTTGCTGATGACACTCTGTTGATTTCAAAAAGCCCTATGGGCTTACAAAGATTGCTGTCCCGTTTCTCCCAGTTTTGTGACATCAGGTGCTTGAAAATAAACACAACGAAAACCAAGCTGATGACACTGTCACCCTCAAAAAGCTTTAGGAACAACATCAAGTTAAACAACACTACACTAGAGCTAGTGGAGGCTTTTGATTATCTGGGAGTGAGGGTCAATAATAAGCTTAAATGGGCTCCCCACTTGTCCAAAATGCTCCTTGTCCATAAAAAAGCCTCTGGGGCAATAGCGAAACATCACAGGCTCTCATATAGCAGGCCAATAGCTGCGGCAGTCAAGGTCTATGAGGGAAGGCCATGTCAGCGGCCCTCCACGGGGCGGAATTGTGGGGATTCGACAATCTAACAGAGCTGCTTAAATCCGAGAATAAGTTCTTTAGGGACCTAGTCTCGCTTCCTCTGTCTACCCCGCTAGTTCCGCTTTGCAGTGATTTGGGTAGACATAACATCAGCAATGTGGCTAGGTTGCGCCCGATATTATATTGGACTAGGCTTAGAAGGTCCCCTGCACTTCATCATTATGCTTCTGCCCTGGATGAGCTGTTAAAACTTGGAGCAGAGTACAAGATTCCTTGGGTGCGGAATCTGAAAAAACAGTTGCAGATGATAGGCCTGGAAGAGGCCTGGGAGAGTCAGTTTCCCCCACTCAAATCAACGATAAAAAAGATCTATTGGGAATGGGTCATGACCAATACTCTAAGAAACCAGAGGGGCGTCCTAACTGGGAATTTTCTAGACGTGAAACCTGTTCCCAGTATGGAACCCCTTATGGACCTGATTGAATCTCCTGGAGACAGGTTACTATACCTAAAAATGAGATATGGTACCCTCCCACTTCATGAGTTTCAGTCTGGCTGGAGTAAGTTAACTGAGACCCCCAAAGGCTGCCCAGGCTGTGCCTCGCCCACAGAGTCCATTGGCCATTTTATGTTTGCTTGTCAGGCGTACAGGCAGCCAAGATCAAGATGGCGGAAACCGGTTTGCATTAATCTGGGCACTAGGTCGTCCAGGATGGCGCTGCGTATCCTGACCTATGAAACATCAGTCCCCAGTGTTATCTGTGGGACTGCCAAATACCTGGGCTGGGCCTGGGAGATAAGACGCAAGCTCCTTAAGGCGTATCAACCACAAGTGTAATCATCCACCTTCCTGACCCTTCACGAACACTATTGCTTATTCACACCATGCAATGGAGGAGTGGGAAAATGTTGTAAATATATACACATATATATATATATATATATATATATATATATATATTTTATACTGTCTTATCTGTACAAAGAATGAAGCTATTGTTGTAGTGGGTTTTAAATTGTTTTTATGCATTGTACTATACTTTTATGATATCTTTTTATATCGAATAAAGTTACTACAACAACAACAACTTATTTATATACACCAACTCTCACATACAATGCCTTTTATTTTTTTTACTTTGTTGAAGATGTACAACTAAAACATATATTCGCTCACCAACACACAAATAAATACACTCAGTCACACAAACAACTGTTTCCACATGCACTCTTAAACTCATACACCTAGTCAATCAACCATTCACACATCTATGCATAGAGTTACACACACCCCATCCAACCACACACAAACTCAGTGTCCCATACAAATACTCACCCAACTAATCAATAATGAATATACACACTCATGTAGTTAGTGACCAACTGATGCAGCATGTTATACAACAACAGAGACAGTGCTGCACACATTCACTTAGTTTAGTTACTAATCCATGTATTAAGTGAGACACTTTTAATTACTCACTTAAAAAGACAGTCAGACAGCTACTAAATCCTCCATCCAGACAGTTATATATCCACTCAATCTTCAATACAGATTGGTATATATATAATACGTATTTCAATTTCAAACTAAACCACATTCAGTGGATGATGTCATCAGTGATGTCATCAGTGATGTCATTTGAGATGTCATCAGTGATGTCATCAGTGATGTCACTGACCATGTCATGAATGATGCAATATGTGACATCATCAGCAGTGCATTGCGGGCGCGCGAGTTATAGTTAGCAGAACTAACTATAACGGAGGAATTTCTATGGTTTTGTATGAGTGAAATGGGCAGCTAACTATAACACCCCTGAAACCAATGTCTTTTTCTGTGAATATATATATATTCACTGAAAAAACCATAGGTTTCACACAAGTTAAAAAACCATTGAAATTCCCCCGTTATAGTTAGTGCAGGCAACTATAACTCACGCGACCGCAATCCTCTGCTGATGCTAATACTGTATTTAGACACTTATTTACCCATGTCTTCTTCCATAAATTTTTAGCTATACATATATTACAAATATTTTTTTTTCATAAAGACACATATGTCATCAGCAGAGGATTGCGGTCGCGTGAGTTGTAGTTGCCTGCACTAACTATAACGGGGGAATTTCAATGCTTTTTTATCAGTAAAATGTCCGCTAACTATAACTTGTGTGAAACCTATGGTTTTTTCGGTGAATTTGCAAGGTTTTTTAAATGCTGATTCCTAACTATAACGTGTGTGAAACCTATGGTTTTTTCAGTGAATTTGTATGGTTTTTTAAATGCTAAGTTACTTTACGCCGTTCGTGGCGTGCGCGCCCACTTTACGCAGTTCGTTCCGTGCGCGCACGGTGCGCTTCGTGCACCGTGCGCGCACAGTGAGCACGCGGTGCGCTTCGCGCACCGCGCGCCCACTTTACGCAGTTAGTGCCGTGCACGCACGGTGGGCACGCAGTGCGCTACGCGCACCGCGTGCCCACGTTACGCTAAATGGGCCATGTACGCACGATGCCCTTCGCGCACCGTCCGCACACGGAGGCCGTATTTGGCACATCGTTGTTAATGGTTATCTACAGATTGTCTTTACATATACTTAGTATGCCATGCACAAAAGATGCCCTTCGGGCACTTTTTGCACACGGGGTGAGGAAAACGTGGATATTTTTTTTTTTTTTTTTTTTTTACCGTACGCGTACGGTAAGCGTAATCGTCGATTTTGCGAAAATAATTTTTTAATATTTTTTGCCTTTTGGGTTCTTTGGGGACTCCATAACAATGACTGGGTGGTTGGGAGCTGTCTATCAAGCCGCTTTTACTGTTTTCGGACTTTGTTTTTCCTCCACTCCCCTCAGAGTGCGAGAGAGAAAATGGCGGTCGACACTTCCTGGTTTCGACCGATTCGAATGTTTACTAAGATCTAACAGCCAATCAGAATCGCGCTCGCGCACGTCACCGTACGCGTACGGTAAGCTTACCGTAAGCGCACCGTAAGCGCACCGTAAGCTGGCTCAGATATATATATTGATTTACATGCTATTTTCTCAGGAACTACTGAACAGATTTACACCAGACCTACAAAAGGCACTTCCTTGACCTGAGGACTACCTCTCTGCCAAATTTCAAGAAACTCTGTTCAGCCGTTCGGGCTGTAGCTGTGTCTAAAGGTCCTATGGAAAAATGCATAGGAAAAACGCGTTTTGGGACCCCCCTTTTTTCTCAGCCCCCGCTTGACGAATCCCCCCAAGACTTTCAGGGTAGGAGCGGAGCGTAGCGCCCCACCTATTTTGAAATTTCGCGAGGATTCGTCAACCAGCGCCAAAGTTATTCCAAATAGAATGTTGCGGATTTCCTATGGAAACGTGGTGCTAACTATAACTATCTACTGGCGACCGCCAATAGATAATATATATATATGTATATATATATATCACCTACTGGCGGTCCCCAGTATGTAGTTATAGTTAGGACCTTGTTTCTATTCAAATAGCATTTTTCTTTTGCCAATATCTTTGGCGCCGTTTGACGAATCTTCGGGAAACGTTCAAAAGTAATGGGGCGCTTTGTTCAGCTCCTGTCTGGAACGTTTCGGGGTGATTCGTCAAGCGGGGGTGGAGAAAAGAGGGGGACCCTGACATAACAAGTGTGCAAATGTGCCCCCTGGCACGTTGTAAATTGGGAGATTAAGTCCCCTTGAATCCTGAGGGTCCCTGGGTGCCAACTAGCCCACCAGGTACCTCCAGTAAGTGCCACAGAGCTGCGTTGCAGAGAGGTGGTTCGAGGCCAAGGCCCTTTTTACACCTCTCTGCAACACAGCGCTGTGGCGCTTACTTGAGGTACCTGGTGAGCTAGTTGGCCCCCAGGGACCCTCAGGATTCAAGGGGACTTAATCCCCCCAAACTTACAACGCGCCTGGGGGCTCGTTTGCACAGTGGTGCAGGGAGGGGGCGGGCCTGATATAACAAGTTAGCAATCCTGCTGTGTTGGACTTACTGGAGGTAATGAAAGGGGTAGTTGGCCCCCAGGGTTGACGTTGGGGCTAACTATCCCTCCTGTTACCTCCGCTAAATCCAACACAGTGGGATTGCTAAAAGGTATTTGAAGGCCACGCTCACCTTTCTCCACCTCTCTGCAAACGCGACTGCTATGTTATAGTTCGAAATTAGCATTTAAAAAACCTTTGAAATTCACTAAAAAAACATAGGTTTCAGGGACGTTATAGTTAGAAATTAGCATTTAAAAAACCTTTGAAATTCACAGAACCATTGGTTTCCAGCATGTTATAGTTAGAAATTAGCATTTAAACAACCTTAGAAATTCACTGAAAAAAACATAGGTTACAGGGACGTTATAGTTAGTTGGACATTTCACTCATACAAAACCAGAGAAATTCGGCCGTTATAGTTAGTAGAGCTAACTATAACTCACGACCCTGTAATGCACAGCTGATGACGTCACATATTACATCACTCATGACATGGTCAGTGACATCACTGATCAAAGGAGTCAATGCTCACTGTGTTTCTGGTGTAGATAGTAAACATTCAGAGTAGAATTGTATTGCGATGTGATGATTGTTTTTTACCATTCCATATGTTTTGTGTCAGACTTTGTTCTTGTTTTGCAGAAACTCCAATAAAACGTTTAGAGAAAAAAAACAATGGGGCAAGTGGTTAACCATGTCATGTCATCGGGGGTCGAAGGGTGCATAATGTCACTTCCACTGTTCCAGGCATTTTAGCGAATTGACATCCATGTGAAGAGTCCTTGTGATGCACCGGCCCTTATTCAGGAAATGTCAATAGATTATTCTTGGTGCAGTGGGGTCGGATAGAATGTAAGCAACTTTTTTAATCTTCAAAGTGACCCTGTTAGGTATTTCTTATGTGCAATTTCTTGCTTCAGGAGCCACATTTCGCCATCTCTGTCTAACAACTTCCAACAGTTCAAGCAATGCATGCTCCCTGTCTCATGTGGCAGGACAGTTTGTACCTAGCATAAGACATTTTGAGCGACGAAAGCTGGTTTTTGAGTTGCATTACGTTTGATAAAATTGTGATCTTTCCTTTCTGTCAATGAACCCATTGAGAAGAAAGCAACGTTTTAATTCTTTCCCGCTCAGAGACAGCATGTTCCCATTAAAGGCAGATGAAAGAACCTCATCAAAGAATAGAATGCCTTAATTTACGTTTATGTACTTTTGGTAACATTTTTAAAACTTCTAACCCATGATTACCATAACATGTATTTCGCAAAATATGATACTATACTAAGACTGGCTTAATACACAGGGAATATGAAAAGCTAAAAATGCTAGAAAAGGAAAATGAAAATAACATTGTTTCACCAAAAGTGCGTATGACAATAACACATAACGTATAAATATCATACATTTTTAAACAAATAAAAGAAGTGTGCTTAGTCAGCTGCTTAGGGTCTCGGATCATAGTATATCTGGGAGAATTTAACTGCCTCCAACTGTCCACCCTCATCACATTCAAGACCTGCCGTCCGGTATAAATGAAGTCACATCCAGCACCATAACCCATGATTGAAACATCCATTGGACTATGCATGACACAGAGCAGCAAAATGATTGCAGTGATGATCAGGAAATTCTTGAGGGAGAAGTAAATTAGAAAGTTTCCATCCCTTCTTCACTGCAAAAAGTAGCTGAAGACACAACACTTCAAGCAGCTACATGGGATCCACCCCTGAAGAGATCCCAGTTCCACACATTTCCAAACCCATTCTACCTGCAGCTCTCTAACTTGTCTTTCCACCAACCACCTTACTACATCCAATAAGTTTCACCACAGCACCCTCCTCCCTCAATGTAAACCATAGCCTGTGATGTGTAATTTCGCTCTCCTTCTTCTTCCTGCCGCTGCTTCTACGCTAACCACCGTAATATCTCCATCATATGCAGTGCTCCATTGCTTTAAATACATCTTTGTGCACACACAGATACATATAAGAATAAGCATATGTACGTTTGGTCATGGGAAATATTAGTATATTTGCATTGTTGCTTGAAATCAAGACATTCCGTCTGGGACTGAAGGAGAAGACGCCACTGCACCACAATAACCCACTGGTCATGGGCTTTCTTTTACCCCAATTTCTTTGCAGTTGGTCAGATGCAATATGCAATTTGTAGCTCTGAATGTTAGATTGTGTTAGCATATCTAGTTTACTGATATCAGTGCATCGCCCGCTATTAAATGGATTATATAAGTATCTGATGAAAAATCACAGAACTTTAAGTTTTGCTGCTCATGTGATTCAGCTCTTTAATTGATCACACACTGTTGGATGTCTACTGTTGTGAATATGTGAAATGAAGTTCTGGAAGGTGATCTGAGTCCTCTATGGCTTTGTATTAAATCTATGGGACAATGCCCCAAGTAATGGTGGTGAGAAACGGACGGGGGGATGAGTGAGCCTTCTAGTTCATCATGTTCAGCTCCAGTGGCGTAACACAACTTGAGGGGGCCCCGCTGCAAGGTACATGAAGGGTACCCTCCAAACTCCAATCAGAAGCTCTCAGGCCAGGATACTGTCTTGAGGGGGGGGGCGTAGCTTGTGCCCCCATGCACCACAGGGGATGGGGGGGGCTATTTTATGCCACTGTTCAGCTCATCCCAATAGTACTCTGGTTCCCGGACGACTCTGTCTCCCAGTTCTGGCTTTACTATTCCTATTGCAGCAGTGTCAAGCTGATTTGCATATGGCTGCGTCTAAACTGAGGTGGAATCCTGTGGAAAATAACAACGCAGTGGGCTGCGGTTCACGTAATTGTGTGTGGCTGAGATTATTTCAGCAATCCACCCATCGCTTTTTATATTCCTCAGATAGAGAGTGTTAAGTGACATCCGAACAGTGTCTAGTTTTATGCTCTTGGGCAAAGAAGCCCTGTGAAACAAACAATCTTTTGAAAATTGAATCATAGTATGGAGTTTGGAAGGGGGCTACTTCGCACAGTCTCTCCTCTTTCAATCCCCAACTCCTGGTTCAATTCATTTTTGTTGTGGGATGGATGGTGGGAGGAGCTGAACTGCTCCACTTGCGGTCTCTCTCACCTACCTCCCCTGCATCAAGAAAAATATAGATTTAGGTGGTGAGCATAGCCAGTTGAGAAGTTTAAGTAGTAATAGCTGCCCTTAGCCCCTCCTGCAGTCTCTCAACTGGTAAATCCTTAGTTGGTCCTGGGAGTGGCTAGGGAATCTGTCATAGGTCCACCCAACATGCCTCATTTGGGAGTTTAAAAGTGCCCAGAAGGTATTCAGCACTAGCAAACGTCCTCCCACCACCTCCCAATGAAAAGGTTCTGGCCCCTGGAGTTTGGGTGACTTAATTTAGGGATATATAATGCATCTGTGTATGGACTGAGTGAGGGTACTGGACAAGATGTGCATGGGAAAAGGCAGTTGATATTTGCAGTTTGGAATTTTATCCCCATAGTACAAATTTAGTCACAACAGCTAATTGGTGGTCTCATGATATATACACAGATCACTCTTACAGTTCACTACACGGCTAAGTAATTGCTTCATTAAACCCATAAACTGGCTAATATAATTTGAATGGTTCAAACGTTTTGGATCACTATTGTCAACATTTCGATTATTTGCAGCATTCCAGCCAGTCCAAAAGTACCCACACAGTAAGATTAAATGTGGAGAATTCTGCAAAATGGTGTCGCATAGTTTAATTTACAGCCTTCTAATGTCTTCCCTAAACTGCTGCCAAAGGTTTAAACACTCTCCTTAAAAAATAAATTTTAAAAAAAGGTTTAGGCAAGCTATCATCAGATTGTATAAAGTACAAAACAATTTAATGAATCATTTTCTCGGTGCTCAAAGAATAAAAGAGTAATAGCGGATTAAGTAATGAAATTCAACTATAACTTTTCAAAAAAGAATTATGGTTTCGATTACCGATTGTTCACCACATTTACATTTCACACAAGTCTTTATTGTATTAGAATAATAATACTGAACTTAATTTCATTACAAAAACAAATGAAACACGTTTCCAGTTCTTGGAAAACTATTTACATGATTAGAAGCCAGAATTAAGGAACGGAAATTGCAGAAAATGCCTGGAACAGGGTAGCGTCATAGAACTCATCTGCCACTGGGATATATTACTATTACTGAAATTGTTAAAAAAAAAATTACAGAGCATGCAGAGGTAAACTGAAGCCTACCAAAGACGCCATATGTTTTCGAAGCGTAGCCAATAGCTTTAATAATGTATGTACTAAGAATGGCACGCGGACCAACATGTTTCGCGATTCGTAATAAAATAAATCTAAAATACGTCTACAATCGATGTACAATATTTAAATTATTCAGGGCAGAAAAAAAACTTGCTCCACATGGGTGGGCTAATAGAATTATCAAGAAGAATATTTAGTTTAAAAAAATTGCTCTATGAGGCACACATCAGCTTCCTGTGCATTTTTGCAGTGCTAGGTATCACTCCGTCTCAAATAAAAAGTTACAATTTCGATACTTACGTTCATTTTGGGCAAAAAGAATTTTCAGACCTCAGGGGCTAGTTTTACTAACTTTTCACACAGTGTAGCAAGGCAATTTGCTGTGCTGCGTTGCGTGAAAGTAAGGGAGAGAGCAGAAATGTGCCATGTATACTAAGATATGGCACACTTCTGCTTTCTCTTAGAGCTGGCGCACTTCAGGCCGCATAGCGCCAAAGCAGGCGCCCTTGCACCTAGGTGCAGGGGTGCCTGCGTTACAAGGAGAATTATTTTTGCGCAAGAAGGAATGACTTCCTGCACAAAAATAATCACTTGAGGAAATTTCCTCTTTCTATGTGTGCTGCAAATTGCAATGAAATAAAGATTTCACACAATCACGGTTCTACAAATTTTGTAAATCTAGGATTGTTAGACCTGGCACTTTTTAGCATGTTTCCCATGTCTTTTTCCTCTCTGGCCTCCTGTTTTTAATAGTATGTTGGCAGTTGCGACCAGCATGGCTCGCGGGTGGGGGGCGGGCACGAGGTGGTTAGCGGGGGGGTGGGCATTCATAATAAAAAAATAAAAATGTAAACTTACCTTGAGGCCGGGTTCCATGTCTTCTCTGCCCCTGCTTGCTTGCCTCCGACAGGAACAGGAAGCAGCCAGCCAGGCTCTCTCCAATAAGCCAATCACAACGCTGCAGCGTTGTGATTGCTCTGAGCTTCATGATACGGCGCTCAGCCAGGTGCTGGAGAGGAGGGCATGTTCTCCATGCAGGCTGCAATGCAGCTTGCATGGAGAAGGGGAAAGCGGCCATCGCTGGTTTGGGTGGCCAGAGAGGGCCGACCAAGCAGTCTTGCACACTCAGGAGAGGGCAAAACACTCCTCCCCTGCCCTGCTCTGTAAGCAGAGGAGACCCGCCCACCCGCCTGCCCGCCAGCATTGAAAACATAAAATAGAAATAAATAAAAGTTTTTAGCATTTTATGTTTTTGCTTCTCCCACTTTGAGAAAACAGTGGGGCGACGCTCCTCCGCCATAGCGGAGGAGCCGCCACTGTACGTTAGACTTCATTTTGCTGGTTTAGTGCCTCTGCGCACTTTCTCACAGCTGTTCAGTGTTAAAGTGCAAGTGCTCCGATAGTAAATTGTTTATGGATTGGCGTTTCATCTTTGGCCTATTGATTTACTACTAAGTCCCTAGGATAGTGCACTGTGTGTGCCCAGGGCCTGTAAATCAAATGCTGCTAGTGGGCCTGCAGCACCTATTGTGTCACTCACACAAGCACCCTTTCAAAGGTGTCTCAGACCTGCTACTGCAGTGTCTGTGCGCCGCTTTTACTGCCATGTCGACCTGGAAAGTTCCCCCACTTGCCAGGCCCTAACCTTCCCTTTTCTCACATATAAGGCACCCCTCAGGAAGGCCCAAGGTACTCCCCTAAGAATGGTGCAGTGTATGTGAAAAGTAGGACATGTCCTGGTGTGTGTGACATGTCCTGATAGTGAAATACTGCCAATTTCGTTTTTTACTATTGCAAGACCATCTGTCCCATAGGCTCATATGGGAGTTGCTTTGTAACATCTTACAAGTATAGCTTTCCATTGGGACAAGATGGAGAGATAGAATTTAGGCTCTCTGAGCTCAGAATTTAATAATACATCTTATTGGGAAGATGGTGTTTAAATTGTATGTTTGAAAATGCCACATTTAGAAAGTATTTTGCGAGAACAGTGGTCCTTGTTAAGGAGGTAATGTAAATATACAATCAATATAGACTAGACTCAGTGCTATATTACTCCTGTCCAGCCGGACAGTAAATTTTATGAATAACATAGTAGGAATTTTAAGACAAAACTATAAAGTGGGACACAGTCCTGCATCCTACATAATCACAAAACATATACATTGAACACAACATTCAGGCAGGGCAAGAAAAGCTTGTGTGTAATGTGAATGGTTAAAGCAAGCATGAAAACTACAACCGTTACACTTAAATATCAAATAGATTTATGTGCACGGTGTTCCAGCAAGTCGACGACGCTTCGATCGTTTAAAACAATACTAGGATCATCATCAGGACAATTTTATACAACCCTAAAGTATATGGTGCCTGATTGGAGGCAATGGAAATGGTAGGTTAAATCCCCTTAGTGACGAGTGAACGAACGTGATGCGCTGGTCCGCGGGCAAGGGCCGCAATGGGCTGGTCAATGGTTCACGAGGGGAGGACTGATTGAAAGGCCGGGAGGGAATGGAGGGTCCGTGGTGGCGATGCCCATCAAGAGTGCACGGAAAGTTACATGTCTAGGAAAAAGGCCGCAATGAGCTGGTCGTAGCTCCACGATTGGATGACTGATTGGAAGGCCGGGAGGGAATGGAGGGTCCATGGTGGCAATGCACGTCAAGAGTGAATGAACAGTGAGAAGTCTCAAAACAGTGGTGGAGGAGAAAAGAATGGCCGGTCTTCGGTGGCAATGCCGATATGACCTAGGCGGTGGTGATTCTATCCGGAGCTCGATGGCTGCGATACTAGACCTAGTACATCACATGGGAAAACTAAGATGAACATCTCCTATGGACAAAAGCATACCTTACATGTTCATTATCAATACGTGAAAAGTGTCAATGGACCAAAGTGCAAATTCACAATTCTGGTAGGACATACCCTCCAAAGCAAATAGCACTCTGGAGTGACAATAAATCTACCAATTTTAAAACCAGCTAGAAATTACTATATATTTGAGGTACCACTAGGTAAAGCCCTTGGTGTGCATTGCACATATAAAAACACATGCATGATATAACCAGAGGCAGATATCCTCTCATATAAGAGCAGTGTGAAATTAACTCATAGTGTGGATTGCTTGTCCTTCCATCTACCATGTCTTGCCCATTACGTTTTTGTATGTGAGTCTTGGTGCTCTAACAGTGATTACCTTTCATTAAGCACCGCGGGGAAACAGAAACTGGGACTCTCTAAAACTTATATTACGGAAGTTCCATTTAGCAATACGACCTTGGACGGGTTCTTTGCATGAGCTGTGGGGGGTTATCAATAAGGAGATTCAGTTGGCTGAGTGACTTCTCTCTTTTTGATTTTCCGGCCTCAGAGTTACCATCTTTAAGTCGGTCTAACTCAGTTGCAGTCAATCTACCATATAATATTGAAGCCTTGTGAGTCTGCTATCAGTACGGCTACTATTTTTAACTCTGCTACTTCCTCACCCCAATCGATCTGGCCCCAACTGTCACAAGAAAACAAGCATTTGCAATGCAATTGGTCTCGCATTTGGGACCATGAGCGTTTTTAGCTATGCGGCACATTATCCTGGATGCTAAGAAACATAAGAAAGACATCAGCAGTACTAGAGTCTGCAAAGACTGCAACGGACAGAACACAAAGTTTGAGAACATGCCCAGTTGGATCAGTAAATTCAGTCCTTCCAAAGCAAAGAAACATACAATTACATTTAATTATTTCTCTGTTATGTTCTGATTTCTATTTGAAACAAACGTGCCTACTGCTAGAAGATGTGTGCAGAAAGAACCTTTGCAACATAACTCTTTACTGTGCCCCCAGCATGATTTGCTAAACATTTGTCTGTTTTTGCCAAATATGCACTCACAGAGCAGGTAATCTGATGGGCATGTTCTTTCAAAAAGTGCTCAAGATAATGCATGTTTTTTTAATTCCATGAAACTTTAATCATCGTTAACACAGTGGATGCTTTAGATGCCATAACACTTTAGATTATTACAAGATACTGCGGTAACCCATACACCACCCATGGGACCTGGGTATCATGTAGTACTTAAAACAGTATGGTCCTACTGGTACGTAAGTAAAAACAAATACAACATTTAGTTCGCAATTAAAAAGGCTAGCGAAAAATGAATGGAATGCACTTAATGAAGCGCCTAACAGTCAAATTCAATTTTTTGCATCAAGGGTCATTAATCATTATTCAGCAATAGAAACTATCAAATTCATTGTATAATGGTTGCTCCAAGAGGGATAGAAAAAAGATGTTTTTCAGAAAGTGGTCAAGTGCGCAGTGCTAAGAATAAGTGAAGAAAAGATTCATACAAATGTAGCCTGGCTGTGGAATTTTAGTACATTCTCTTATTTTTTCTTGTTCAAAATCAGGTATTGTTTTTTTTAGAACAACCACCCCATACAGGTATCGATAATCAGTCCAGACTTGTAATCTAAAAAAGTCGTCATTTCGACCAGACTGTTGCACAAGGTAGCTTAGATCCTAGCATGCGGGTCTTCGTCAGGACAGAGATAAGTGCGATGAAATGTAGGGCAACCTCACAGTGGTGCAGCCGCACCATGTGATATGAGAGGTGTAGAATCAATGTACATCCTCCCCAGGCAAATCTCAATAATGGTGGTGGACTTTCAAGGGTCTTCGTCTGCACTTCCCATGGGATTGACTCAAACTTTATGATAGGTGATGGTGCAATCAGAGCCAGCAGACCATCATCAGCTGCCATGTACGAGGCGCCAGTGTGCCCATCGAAAGGAGGCAAACCGGCCTACGAGACAGCAGGTGGCTGAGGAGCAGACGAGGGTGGTGGAGACTGTGACCTCTCTAAGATCTGGCAGGAGTTAGCCACAGCTTAAGACACTCTCCTACAGGGGGCCCACTTCAAGCTTGTCAAGCTCAATGGTGCCTGGACTGTAGGAGATCCTTCTGGAGGTCTCTACAGGCATGCCAGATGACATTATTTGAGCCTTGTTTGGATGGTGGCTGTGTTATGGGAGGTGTACGCCTCAATTATGGTATTGTACGGTATCGGCTGCATTATTATTATGAACAGAATGTACCCATATCACAGTCCGGGGTGGGGGATGGGGGAGTTTTTGATTGTTTTATTATTTCCCCTGTTCTCTATTTTGGTACTGGGCGTGCAGCGGATGTGACTGCATTGTGTGATTAGCAGTTGGTGCTCTAATTGTGTGGCTGGGGTGGAGTGATGTGGTGCACTGAGCTGCACGAGTGTTCGCTTGGATGGCTTACTGGAGGGAGACATCTTTATCAATGCAAGTCTTACAATGTGTGCCATTACAACACAATTTTTACAATGCAAAATCCATTACAATACATGTCACCTCAACGCATGCCATTACAGCGCATTCCCCAAAGTAACGCCCCAGCGGAGATAGAATAGTAATTTGCGTTGTAATGGATTATGCGTTGTAATGGCTTGCGTTGTGATGACATGCGTTGTAATGGATTTTGTGTTGTATAAAATGCGTTGAAATGGTACGCATTGTAAATGCGAGGATTGTAACGTGTCCTATTCCTAACTGGATCTGATTGATTACCTGAAATGTGACGGGCCTTTCCATGCCCTCCAAGATTATAATGTCCCGGCCTACTTAAAATGGAGAGGGGACAGGTTGCGCTTTTACAAGAGACACACCTGGTGGAGTCTGAGGGCAGGGCTCTCCGCAAGAGATGGGGAGGGCAACTGGACTGCACTGCTTACTCTGCGTTTGTGAGAGGGGCCCTTATTTGGATCAGACTCGGGGTGCCCTTCCAATTGCATAAGGTGATTATTGACCCTAAGGGCCAATAAGTGCTGGTACCGGGTTGGGTAGATAGCAAGGAGGTCACCTTACTATGCCCCAAATACAGACCAGCCCACTTTTTTGAATAGGTTGACGTCCCTCCTGATGACAGTGCTGCCTTACTTTAGGATAGTGGGGGAGACTTGAACTGCATGTCAGATCTCACTTCGGACTGGTCCCATTCCCCATTGTGCTCAGCGCCCATGCATACATTGGTGGGAGCTTTTCGGGCGGGGCACTGCAGTGGGGCCTTATTGATTACTGGAGGTGCGGAACCCCAGCACCTGGTTTTTATCCTTTCGATATGGCTTACATGACTTGGAAATGCATCTGGATGGGGTGCTTTGATGCTGTGCAGTATACGAGAGAATGGTGGGTGCGGAGTATCTGGTGAGAACGTATTCTGACCACTGCCCCTTGCTATGCACTTTTCAGTGGTCACACGTGGATCCTGGATCCCTACCTGGCAGTTGGACCCAGACCTGCTTCATGACCCGTTTTTTCAGGCCTGTTGGTCGAATGGAAGGCCCTGAAGGTTTTCATACAGGGATATTGTATCTCCAGTAAGATAGTGGTGCACAGCCAACTGCAATCAAACATTAGGGGGCGAGAGGCGGTCCTCAATGGGCTGCCCCCAGAACTGTGGGAGATGTCTGAGGGCCGGGAATAAGTACTCGCTGAAAGGGAGAATCTACTTGTGATGGTAGAGCGCATGCGGCAATATGACTACAGGGCTTATATTGCAAGAGCCCACGCGGAGTGGGATAAGTTGGGGAGCATGTTAGTCTGGCTCCTCCAGTAATGGACAAGGTGGCACACTATCCTCCAGATTCAGCAGGCCAAGTAGTGTTTTCGCAGGAGAAAATCAACACTGCACTTCCACTGTGAGCTATACTCTGTGGACACTGAGGTTAGTGAGTAGGGCATTCTGTGATACAATGCAGATTCCGCGCCTCTGGTCCTAGACCCCGCTGTGGCAGAGTGACTGAGATCTGATATTACCGTACAGGAGGTGCAGGGCACAATTAAGGTGATGGCTTGGGGCAAAGTCCACGGATCAGACAGGTTGCCCATGGAATTCTATGCTGCTGATTCTGCTGCCCATGCCAGTGAACTAGTGGAAGTTTTTAATGGAGCTAAGAAGCAAAGACTGCTCCCGTCCTCCCTCTGTGAGGACACGCTTGTACTCTACCCAAGAAGGACAAGGACCCGTTGATAGTTTATTCCTACTGCCTCCTCTCTATGCTTAAAAGGAATTATAAATTCCTGAGTAAGATCCTGGCAAATAGGATTTTGCCGCATGTTGGTAATCTGATTCACCCTGATCAGATAGGTTTCCTACCTACCCACAGTACCTTGCCTAATATCCGCCATCTGATCCACATCCTGGATATGCAGGCAGGCCTCCAACCAGATTCGCTAGCAGTATCTGTTGACATTCGAAAAGTGTTTGATTCTCTTTGCTGGGAGCTCTCACATACTACTTTACTTGGGATATGGTTTGGGCTTGCTTTTGTTAAATGGACCAAGCTGCTGTGTACCCGGCTGGTGGTAAGGGTTAGAACTAGGCCAGTGATATCAGAAGCGTGTGCAGTGGAGTGGAGTACCAGGCAGGGATGCCCCTTGTCTTCTCTGTTATTTGCTCTAGAGTTAGAGCCATGTACGACAGGGTGGGCACTATCGTGGGCTGCAGATGTTGGGAGATTGCTTATCTATTTCCTTATACATGGACAACATGCTGTTGTATATACTTGTCGAGGCTTCTGACTTAGAGAGGGCAGTGGCGTCACTTTCGGCGTTTGGGGACTGTCCGACCTAAAGGCTAATTGACACAAGTCCTGCATCTACCCACTACGACCCGGCATTGAGAAGGTGCAGCTCCCCACTGCTTTGGGAGAAAGTTACCATCCGCTACTTGGCAGTATCTGTCTATAGCTGTCTATAGATCTACAGAGCAGCACCTTGAGGGTAACTTAGCCTAGGCTACTTCTGTCTTGTGGTGGTATGTGGTCTTTTGGAGTACCCTACCTATTTCGGTCAGTGGCCAGATAGCCATCTCCAAGTTGGGTATACTGCCTCGGTCCTTTATTTGTTGTGACCCTGCTAGCGGAACTCCCTAGAGCGTTCTTTAGGGGAATGGATAACATCATTATGGTGCAATGGAGATCCTTGCAACACCAGGTAACTTTGCGGATATTACATCTGCCAGTAGACAAGGGTAGAGGGGCTGCTCCAGACTTTGAGCCTACTAACTAGCTGCCCAGATACAGACAGTGGGTGGCTCAGTGGCGGCCTGTGCTCTGGGATGCTATAGGTCACTGGAAGTGCTGGGTACATTTCAGAGCTCTTTTGACTCAGATTCTGTTGAAACTTGCCCCTGCTATGACGGAGCATGGCAAGAATGTGTTAGTTAGGCCGGAGAGATATGTTTGGGCAAGGGCATTACAGAGGACACACACCAAGGTCTCCCCTTGAGTATTGCTCAACACTGGCAGCACCTGGGATGATGGGCAGGCCTGCAACTGTGGACTGAAGTAGGGCTCACAATAATGGGTGACCTGTTTGCGGGGTGAAGCTGGCTCATTGCTGGATGTTAGGGAGATGTATCACAACCCGGTGGGACACTTCATATTACATGGAGCTCTGTTGGGTGAGGTCTGAGCTTGGTGGGGGGTGGACTCTGTGGAGCCTCCAGAACATGCATGTCTCTGCTATCTATTCCTCATAACAGGGAGAACAAAGGCGATCACTATTCTCTATAGGGCTCTGCTGAATGGGGCACAGGCGGACCTGTCTCAGTTGCACCAACAATAGACAGTGAATCTGGGGCACACATTTCCTCAGCTTGTAAGAAAACTCTGGCGTTCACCCCCAAGGTGTCCTGTAATGCTAGATTTAACCATATACAGTTTTACCTTTTGCACGGGGCCTACCTCACTCCTCTGCACATCCATGCCATGTTCCCTGGGGCTTCATCGGAGTACCCCTGATGCCAGGAGGACGACACAGGCTTCTACCATATGGTATGAACCTGCCCGATGTTGGCTCCATATTGGGATGCTGTCTCACAAGTTATCTGTCAGCCACAGAGAGACACTTTGAATATTCACCGCAGCTGTGCTTGTTTGTAGGCCTGGGCCACAATTCCGTTCCGTTTGCGGAAATTGCGATAATTTGGCATTTTCGCATTCCGCGGAAAGCGCGAAAATGTTAAAATTTCCGTATTCCGCAGCTTAGCGATAATTTGTTTCTTGCTCGCGCTGTAAAATAATACATTCTCGCGTGCGCGTGATCGCCTTACCTGAATCCCCACGTTCGCCGACAAGTTTTCCCGATCCGGTCGCGTTCTCCACGAGATGTTGGATTGTTGGTAGCCATTTGCGCTGTCTCGCGACAGCTCGCGCCCGCAGTAACGTCATGCGTCGCGCGATAACGTCTTTCTTCTCGCGATCATGCACCGCGAGACAAGTGAAAACAAGATGGCCGCGCCCGTGAGCAACCGCATGGGTAAGTTGGCGAGCCGCGACCACGCAGAAAATACCGCGAACGGGCGGGAAAAAAACTTCCGCATCTTCGCGATATTTCCGCGTGTTTGCGGAGATTTTTAACATTTTCGCGATAATTTGCGAAAGTGAATTTCACAAATTCCACCCACCCCTACTTGTTTGGCCTTCATAATTGAAGTGCGGCCCGAAAAGTGACAGACAAGTTTACAGACTTGTAAAGATGGGAGGAGATGTCCAAGAGGGGGGATTGTGAAAGAGAGCGGCTCCAGAGGAAGGAGTCCAGGGGACTGTGTAGGGTCCCAATTTCTGCCTGCCTAGGACACAGTTCTAATGGCTTGCCCCAGAATAGATACCCAGGGACAGATTTTAGCCAAAAAATTGGTTTCTGCGGCTCCCTCGCCAGATGTTGGTGGCCTCCGTTGTCACCTAACCTTGCTCCTGTTGTCTGCACTGGCACTGGCCTGCATCTGAGAGAGGTGCATGACCCATTGCTAGATGTGTGCGAGCTGGACGTGGCGGGGGAACGCTGACTTCCTGCCAGTGATTGTGCCTTCAGCTCTACGGCACCTCAGTGGGTTAGCACTGTGGGCCGCTGCACCAGACTCAACCCAATGGTATTAATCTGTGGCTAATGCACTTTGTTGTCAGATGTCGGTTACTGTTTCCTCGGCCGCACACATTGCCTTTCAATATTTCGTAATGTAGTATTGTTTACTTGAAAACTGCAATAAAAAATATTTACAAAATATATAAAAAATAGTTTTCTACTATGACAATTATGCATTTCTTACAATCTTGCGGTATTGTACAGAAATGCACTCCAGTACTTGTATCCATGAACAATGGGTTGTCTGAGAGAGTGAATAGTATTGTACACAAAGAGGTGCCTCCTTCCCTATCTTGCAGTTTTAATGTGAAAGAACATACATGCTGGAAAACAGTTTGCTACAGCACTGAGTATTTGCTTATCTGACTGACTAATATGTGAATAAAATAACTTTTACATTGGCACGACCCATAACGAAGTGTGTCCCTCTGCTAAGAGTATGAGGTGGTAATGCCGATTCCTCATACATGGTCCACCGCAATGTCCTAATGAAAGTATACTTGTTTAGTAACATCTTTGCTTTAATGAGTTAGTTGGGTCCCTGTATTGATTTAGTGACACCACATTTTGATGGATTGCACTTAATCGGTAGATTCAGTTGGTTCACAGATTTGATAAGCAGAAATAAATATTTTACTCTATACTAGAGGCAGAAAGTGCTTCCTTCTGTCTGGTTAATCTTGGGAAATGTAAAATGTGTTAATGGGTAGATGGCCGGGGATAAAATATTTACTTTACTTACGAAGGATTTTAATGGAAAACAACCCTCTGATCCAGAAGTAATACTTGAGCCCTTTACGTCTTCCATGTTGACTATCATTTGCCTCTGTAGGCTGAGCTCTTGCAGGTGACTACAGCTTGTGGAGAATGGTAATGGGGAGAGTATAACATAAAATGCTCTCACTCCCATCAATTTCTGTTTAAAATATGCTGATTGACACTCAACTGCAGGAGTGTCCACTAGATAGAGGAAGGCGGGACCCATGCCACAATTTTACGATATCCACAAAATAAATATTTCCATAGAAGAAATCTGAAAAGATCTCATTTAGGGAATAGAGTTATCTTGGAAATCCACTTTAGATCTGGCCGCCCAGGGTGTATGTTGGAGACCCCTTCTTGAAAGAGAATACATTGCTTTTGGTGGAGTTGAAGGGCTCGATGAAAAGGAAATAAAAAGTACCCCTGTGTCCAACAAAAGCTTTCTTGTTTGTTTACAAATGAACACGACCTTAGAGCATGGCATGTACAATTTGTAACCGTCGCAGACGGTTTTCCGTAAAGGCGCAGTATATTTGCTGCTGCCTGTGGATGTGTGTGACCACATTCTTAGATGTACCTCTAACTTCTAAAAATGATCCAAACCTGAGGTAAAACCCAGAGCCATGAAGTGGACTGTAGAAACCCTAAGTGAAGACAAGATGGCTCTAAGGGACAGGAATACCACAGTGAAAGATTAGAGTGCTACCAAACTGATTGGAGAGATCCTAAGGTTCCAGAATGCAAGACCTGAATGGCACAAAAAAGACGTAAGGGACCCTGAGGTACTATGAGGGAAGAAGGAAAAATAACACCAACACAATGTAATGCTGTCATATTACAAAAAAATAAGAGGGAGACTCAGGAAGACACCTCATGACCCAGGAAAAACACAAGAGCCCTAAAGAGATCAGGAGGGATCGCTAGACAAGAAAGAAAGAGCAACATTCACTTTGAGGGCCTTCATGCAAAGCCCTTATTCCTATAATAATGAGCTAGTAATCAGGAGATACATTTTCAGTTGCTAGAGAATAAAACTACAAATCAAAAATCCCTGAGAGGCTAAAATAAAGCCAACGGATATGGGATAGGCGTGAATAGGAATATCAGAGAAGGAGCAGGTAGTGGGCTCAACTTCTCTGAAAACTGTAAGTTGTGAGATCACAGTATGTAGAAAAGCAATATAATTTGAAAAAGTATTCCTCATAAGTATCATTACATCTCTGCCAGCCTTTCCATGGCGGTTGAACTGCCATGGAAAGGCTGGTGGGGATGCAGCATCCTAATATGGTGGATGGTGCCACAATTCTGTGGATGCGGGCGGTCCGACAGGTAATCCTAATTATTGCTGCTGTCAGACAGGTGGTGGATGGGTCCGCAACGCACACCGCCCACCATCACAATGTGGTGGGTGGAAATTGGCCTTACGATGGCAGGGATCTCACCACCGGCAGCATGCCGGTGACGCCCATTGGGCAAAGTTGTGCGCATGATAAGATTTAATTCATTCATTCATTCATCGTAATCAGGCCCTAAATAGTCAAAATAATCAAATGAACTAATACTATAACGTTTCCCTTTATGTTTCAGAGATTACACTTCAATAAAACTCCACCTAAAAAAACTCAAAACAACGATTAACTTCAAAAACAAGGACAACATCTTCATTAAAGAAAAATAGAACTAAGTAAGTACATAACTTGACCAACAAATAGAGCAAACAAATAAAAAACAATACATTAAATTAAAAAGCAAATATACCCAACAAATACTTTTCTCTTCCAAGCTTCTACAAACTACAACAAAACAACATCAACAAAATGAACTTCATCAACTAAAAATAGTAAGTATTTTTTTTTCTCAACTAAATAAAAATAGAAACTAAATAAACGAAATAATCAAATTAAATGTAACACTTTAATAAAAAGAACATTTTCCTTTCAAACCAACAGAAAAAAGTAAACCAGTGAATCAACCACAACAATCGATAAAATATCCAACATTAAAGCAAGACAAATGTAAGTTTATTTTCAAATATAATAATTTTACAAACATGTTTACTGTTCAAGACCTTAGAATTAATAAATATATATATATTCGTATATTCACAAATATAAAAAAAAATGGCAGAAGGAGCAAAATTCATCACATCACAAAAGGGAAAATGACTTTGCTACATGGGTTACACTTACTCGCAAGAAAAAATAGCAGGAAACAAAACCCATTGTAAATGTAGTAAATACTACTCCAAATCTTTCTATGGGAGAGCCACAACTGCAAAAACAAATGTAGTTAATGTCAGGGAACACAATCATCCCCCCAGTGTGACAGAAATCAAGTTCAGAGATGCTCTAGAAACAATCAGAGAAGCAAGCACCCATTCCCAACAGACCAGTACCCAAATACTAAACAACTTATTAAATAGGGTTCATGAACAAGTCACAGGACAACTACCATCCATCCCACTCTAAAATGATTAATAGCCAGAACTAAGGGGCCTATTAGGATGGCCGGTGGACCAGGGTCCGCCCGCCATGCTTGCGGTGTTGGGACTGACCGCTAAACATGCAGAGCTCCAGCACCGCGAATTAGGATGCAACCGCCACCCTGTCGGTCGCATTCCGCATTTTGACATTGCAGCGGGTGATGCTTACAGCAACACCCGCCGCAATGTCAAAATCGCATGCATGGCATGTCACTGCACCACATGACAGGCACCACACGGTGCCTGCCACTTGGTGCAGCAACATTTAGGGGGTACCATTGGTACCCTCTAAGTGCATCCCCCACAACCCCACCCCATGGGGCCTGCAACGGGCCCCCAAGGCCAATCGCCGCCAGCCTTTCCCTGGCAGCATCGCTGCCAGGGAAAGGCCTTCAAAAAGCCACATCCTAATATGGCTGGCGGTGCCTGATAGGCTCCGCCACCATATTGGAGCCTCTGCTCTGCCCGGCAGGCAATCGTAACGATTGACTGCAGGCGGAAAAGCGGCGGACAGACTTTCCATCCGCCGCGATACCCCTGCCATCGTGATATGGCGGGGGTGTTTCATGTTACAATGGCGTAACGGTCGCCACCGCCGGCTCGCGGTGGCGATCTTTACGCCATCGCAATGAGCCCCTAAAAGAGATACTGCTCAAACACCACCCACCCCCCAAACTTTTGCAGAAATAGAAATCTTACCAGAATACACTGTCACCCACAAAGATGAGAAATTCATTCTTCATGACAATAACAATCATGAAAAATTAATTATTATCTTTGCCACCAACAACAACATCCAAAAATGTAAAAACTGTGAAATGTGGATGATGGATGGCACATTCAAAGTTTGCCCCAAGCCTTTTTACCAACTATATACCATCCACAGCGAATATGAAGACACTAACATCCCCTTCATATATGCATAACTCCCCAAGAAGCAAAATACCACCTACATAGAGCTCCTTCCAATAATAAAACAAAACACCGACAACTACTTTCCACAAAAAATAATCTTTGACTTTGCACAAGCAATGATTCAGTCAATTTTAAAAATATACCCACACACTGCAATACAAGGTTGCTATTATCACTTCAACCAAAGTATCTGGAGTCACCTACAAAAATCTACTTTAAGTGTATATTACGCCACCAATAGCAACTTTGCCAATCCAAGAAAAAAATTAATAGCCCTGGCCTATGTACCAACAACTGAAGTAGCCAACTACTATAACATAGTTCTTGAAATCCCTTTCTAACAAGCAATCAAAACAAAAGTAACTCCAATCCTTGACTACTTTGAAGACCCTTGGGTGGGAAGACTACATAGGTCAGGGCACCGTAGACAACCAAAGTTCCAAATCCCCTGGTGGAACGTCTACGATAGCACTCTAGCTCAAAAAGCTAAAACTAATAACGCGGTGGAAGGATGGCATAATGCCTTCCAAGCCACAATAGGAAGAGGTCAACCAACTTTACACAAACTAATAGAAGCCATAAAAAAAAACAGAGCTATCAAGAGCTAAGGCTAGAACAATCCCTAACTAAAATAGGCCCTAAACTCAGTAAGCAAACAAAAACAATGTATGAATACCTACAACACAAAGCTTGACTCTTTACAAATACCAAAGGGCCTGAATACCTAGACATGATTGCTAAATCTATACTTTACACAAAAAACATTGCTAAGCATCATAAGCATTTTAAAATCACAAAACATTTAAACAACATAATCCTACTCTTTTTCAAATTAATAATTATAATTATGTCCTTTAAAAATTAAAAACGTACATATAAATATATGACATAATATAAATATTAAAATGAAAAATAAACAAAATGTAACCAAAAACATTTCCCACCCATAAAAATAAAAAATAACTTAGAGGTCTATTAGTATGGCGGTTGGAGGCACCACCGTGGTGCTGGCAGTGGCGGAAAATGCTCCTTTCCACACGCCAGCAGCGGTTCTCATGTCCGCCATATTAGCATGGGCAAACATAGCCCATTTCTCGTCCGCCATGATGCGACATGAACCGCCATAAAAGTGCACCGGCCACCGCGGCGGTGGGAGCCAATGGAGACTCACCACCGTGTGGAATGACCGCTATACAAATCAGGATGCCCCAAACAGCCAGTCGCACCGCAGCGGAGAAACCGCCCAAACAGAGACAGCGGAAGCACCACGGTGGAGTACGAAACCAGACTCCCGGTCCCGACCGCAATGGACCCAGCACTACACGTCTTCCCGGTCCTGTACCTGATACATTACCAGCAACTCACGGACCGTCGTTGAAAACGCCACAGGTACGCAATACCATAATCCCGCATGCACACAACCACAACACACAACTCATGGGCTGATATAGGGTTCCTGTTCACACCAGACACCCTGGTGCGGACAGGAACACATTCACAAGTGTACCCACACATGTCCTACCTGTCACTAAATCACCCCTCCACTCCTAGGTCACCCATCTACCACGATCATGAAATTATATCCGGTCACGTCACCGCAGCGGTGGAGACGCGGAAAAGCATGCTCACAATGCAGAAGCAGGGCCAGCGCCAGGCATGGGCAGTGCACAAAGACCACAGGGCCACACACAGGCCCCCCCCCAACATGAAGGGACATGCCATGTGCCCCTCCTGTGCCCCCCATGCACAACAAGTCATGTGAACCCACACCCTGCACCACACACCAAACAACTAGGGAGACAGCCGCAGCAGGAGTGGCTGCAGAGGAACACACAGCACAGAAGCACAGGCCCAGGGCAACCCACACACCACCACAACACCACCCACATGGCAAGAAAACTGATTCCAAGCACAAAATGAACACACACAGATAATGAACAATCACTCCACTGGACACACAGCCTGCCAAGTCACACAATAATACCCCACACTGACACACAGCCACATACACAGACCACATGCCAGCAGCAATGGAGCACAACATATAGGAAAGCTAAAGTGAGGTTCACACAAATGGAAGGCCAAGGAGATAACCACCAAGCATGTGTACATCACAGGCAAGACAAGGAACATATAACAACACCCTCAGCCCATCAAATCACACATGGCTGGCACATTGAATGAGGTCAAACCACAGTCACCTCAGTGCAACAACTCAGGGAGACAGCAAGGCAACCCATGTATAGGCACAGGGATGAAAGGAAGGCCTTGAAGTCAAACTGTGAACAGCCACACATATGTATACAACTACTTGACAGGAGTATGTCAGCAGCACTACACACAGGGCCCATTGACACACTCCATGACTGTCAAACACAAGTAGGAATCTTCACACATACCCTCCATCACACCTGCAGCACACAACACCAGTGTCAGACACACAGAAGGGTGTCAATAATGTCCAGTCAATACACAGACAAACAATCACAGTCCCTGGGGGTATCCACAAACATCACACACACAGAGGGATGCCAGAACCAATGTCTGCACAAAAACAACTGCCAAACACATAAGACCAGACATGACTTGTGCAGCCAAACTATGGAAAGACAATGGGAGCACAGACAGAACAGGAGTACACAACCTCATCAGTCAGGTACAATGCACAGACAATATACCACAACACAGACAAGAAGTGCACCATCACAAAACAAACATGGACGCAAACTGGGAAAAATGGGCCTACAATGACACACAGACAGACATACCACACCACCCATCAAGTCAACATGATGTCACAGTGTACCACATGCCTGCACATGCACAAGAATGACAAGAGACAGCTCAAACATGAGAGGCGAAAACACCAAGGACACATCTAACACAAGCACAGGAAGTAGTAGTAAGTTCATGTGACAGACACATAAGTAAGGCACACCGCACTGGCAACACACATCCGAATGAAACACACCACACCAACAAAACACAAACACAGACATACAAATAGAACAACACACACAGAGCATCTGTCAGCTGCAAGAGACAACTTAGCCCGAACACTGCACATAGCCACATCAAACACACAACAGATGCACATGCCAATAAATCACATAGCAAACACGGCACGTCATCAGGGGATGCACACCAGGCAAGGAGAAGGCTACATACACTCACAACACTGCATGCATGACAAGCAGTGTGTGCACACAAAACATACCAGTCCCACACAGATATGAGTGACACACTGTGAGAAGTTGGCCTGGTATATGATGCTCACTAGTTAAAGTGATCACCTTGTACCATGCCAAGCAACCCTTATGGTGTGGTTGTAAGTCAACCTTTTCGGACTAGCTGCCCTAGTGGTAGTGTAGGCTAAGCAGTCTTTGAGGCTAAACTCGTGAAGCGTGTTAAGCCAGCTGTTTTACCAAATGTAACCCCCTTTTATACCAATGAAAGGACACCACACAGATATATATTCAAAATATATATGTATTTATTTCTCAAAGTAACCCCTAGTCTCTTTATGAGCACAGGAGCACACATCGTCAAACAAGATTACACTAGAATACACAGAAGTTGCACTTTATATGGATAGGCCCTGGTGGCCGCTCAAACCATATACTAAAATAGTGGTATAAGTACCACGAACAGAAAAGGGAAAAGGCCTAGGGCCTCTAGAATCGCTGGGCCTACAAGGAGCTAACTTCAGTTAGTGACCAGGAGGTCCACGGGTGGCGTGTGCAGAGCAAATAGTCACACGCGTGCTCCCATAGGTTTCAATGGGTGCGTAAAAAGTACAAAGTTAGTGCAAAGAGGATCTTCCGGATGGACTAGGAACTCAAGATTTGGAACACAGGCACTAGAGATGTAATACTACACTTGGGCACAGGAGTGCCAGCTTTACCTCACCCACAGGAAGCGGGTGCATAGGCCTCGAAGTGCGTCGGGTTTCTTCTATCTGTTCCGTGGAGCCTGAAGACAAAGATGCTGCAGGCGGTCGGTCCGGGAGAGATGCGGTGGATCCAAGGGTGGATCGGAGATGTTGAAGACCTGTAAGCAGAGGGGACAGTGTTCACAGTCACTAGCCAGTGACCAGCGTGGCACCAGGTGGGTACCAGGCAATGTCAGGTGCAAACAGGAAGAAAGGTGTAGCTTGTCTCTGCAGCCACGTGGTCCCTGGAGGTCGACGACGTCCAGGAGTCGGTTCACGAGTTGTCCCACGCAGGCTCTCGCTGTCGGTGGTGTCGGCGACTTGATCGAAGCAAACAAGCCTTGGCAAAAGCAATTGTTGTAGGAGATGAAATAAGCTGATGGTTCTGACCAGCAAGGTCAGAAGGACTGCTCCTTTGGAGGGGAGCAAGGGCCAGTCTGGAGCAACCAGACCAGCGGTGTATTTTGTGAAGTTCGTCGCCAAGATGGCTACTAGCCAGCGGGCCAGCAACCGGTTAGGCGCGTCGAGTGGCAAAATGCAGAAGGGCCCCACGCAGATCGTGGAGATGCTGGAGGGCTCCCCTTTGGTGCAGATGCTGCTCGAGGGTTGGGCTTCTCAGATCCCAAAGCACAACTTGGAGGGAGCCTCGGTTGTTGCACTTGTCAGCTTGTCGTGGTCGTTTCAAGATGGCTGGCTCCACGTGTCTCGGTGCCTCCACGGGTCTCCTCTTTTCAGGGACTGTGGATCGGGCGGTGAGAGGTCTGGAGGTCCAGGTCTTGTCAGTCTCTGGGCTCGGGCTCCGGCGGGAGGCGGCAGCAAAGCAGACGTTGATTCGCTGGATGGTGCTTGCGTTAGCAAGGTGGTCACTCCCTGACCACAGGGGAGATTTCCTTCAGTCTTCTGTGCAGCAGAATGTCGAAGTTCCCGTCTTCTTCTTAGTTTCAAGTTGATTCCAGGATGTCTGAAGTCTTAGGACACAGCTCCTACCTTTAAGCGGATTCTAGGGGCCGGACTACCTGCTAGGTCCCTCCCTATGGGTGGGACCAGGAAGGGGGGTGGTTACACCCCCAATCCTTTGTCCAGCTCGCCCCAGGCCCGGGACTGGTGTGCCCCAGGACCGGTTTGAACTGGCATATGCACCGAGGCTCCTTGTGAGCCACAGGCATGTCTGGTTTCTTTCAAGCCCTACCTGACCAATACACAAAATCCTGTCTGGGGTGGTGCATGCACCTCCCCTGGCAGGAAACCCTTTGTCCACACCTCCCAAGCTGGAAGGACTCCCAGCAGCAGGAGGGCAGACTTGTGTCTGTGGTGGCAGCATCCATTTTGTGGAGCTGAGGCTATGTCTGATTTTACCCGGGTTTCAGGTACTGTACATGTCGTGTCCCTCTAGAAGGGTGGAATGCTAACCCCGTCGCCAGAATTGGCGAGGGGTTAGTATTCCAATTCGTATGACACCTTACTCGACATGTTTTGATAAAGCCAAACCAAAGATAGCATTTAACCGCGAGGTTCATAATGCACTTAAGAGTATATGGTATGACGATATCTGGAAACAGTAGAAGGAAGTTGTTCCGACCACTGCAGACAGGCTCAGCTCATGCCAGAGCACCATCTCACATGGAACCAAGCACTCTGCCTTCAGGATTGTTAAGGCCTGCCATAGGAGTGACTTATAGGTTACCAGGTGTCCCATTTAAGGTTAGGTATAGGTATACTACACCTAAGTAAGAGGTGGTTACACCAACTTACCCCAGCTGAGTGATCAGCCAGTTGTGTCAAATTGTTAGGCCAAGCCTGGGGTGGCATAATACATGCTTCAGCCCCTGGCAGGCCTTAGATACACCAATGCCCTGGGTACCTAGTGTACACTGGTACAGGGGCTCACAGGGTGATCCAACCAATTGGGTATGTACCTAGGGTACATGGAGTCCATTTTAAAGAGAGAACAGCCAGGCTGAGATCCTGAATGGCAGGATCTCAGGCCAACTAAGTCGAAAAACCAGCTAGACACTAGGCAAAAATTTGGGGGTAACCATAGTCAGATATCCACCTTCCTACACAACCCCCCCCAAACGAAGGGAGATAAGGCTGACCTTGACCAGGTAAGCCTATATTGCCCAAGTGGCCATATAAGGAGGAACCAGCACTGGCATGGTTACCCCCTGTCTCAGGGTCCACTAAGCAATCCCTCACCCTAAGGGTATCAGAGGGTCTCCACCATAGGGAATCTCTACCTTTGGTGTGTCTTGGCAAAGTAAAAGGCTGGTGTTGAGATGGAGTACTGAAGTGAGTGTCCTCAAAGTGAGGCCTCAGCTTCCTCCAATCATCCTCCACCATGGATGCCTTTCTTTCCTTAACTGAGTTGCACTGTGCTCTCAGGGTCAGCCTCTGGCTACCTAAAGCTGGAGGCTGGGTCCCTCTTGTGGGCTTACTGGAGGGACAGGTCAGGTTTGGGGCCCTAAGGTCCCATGTTTGCCTGTGCCCAACAGAATCCCTCTGGGGGAGGTCCCTAACTACTTGTAAAGGAGATCCCTCAGGAATGTTTTTACCCATCACCTGACTAGGGCTACTAGCCAGGCAATCCTCATTCTTTTGATGGGGGGGTTCTTGTGGGCAGGGGCCCTCTGGGGGTCCACTGGCCTCCCTGACCTCTGCAGCCCTGGGCTGACTGGGGCAGGGTAGAGAGAGGCAGGCTACCTGCACCAGACTGGGTCCCACCTTGGAAGGGGCCACTGACATCAGAGGCTCTGCCAGGCCAGGCCTGGCTACCTCTGGGGCAGTTCCTTCACAAGGGGTGAGGTCAGCTCCCTGAGGAGGCTGACTTTTTCCTAATGTCTGGGGAGAGGGAGACTTTTCTTCCTCCCCACTACTCTCTGTTTGTGTGGAGTGATCCATAGTTTCAGGCTTCACTACACCTATGTTAGTCTGAGTATAGGCTGAGACCATTACAGCCTTGCCAACCTTTTCAGGGGGGCACTCAGTTTGTGTTTGAGCTGTGACTGTCACAGCTCTGCCAGTCTCTACAGGGAAGTCTGTCTGTGCCTGGGCTGTGGCTACCACTGCCCTTCCAACCTTTCCAGGGAGGAAATCTATTTGGACAGGGGTTGTGAATGGCACAACCCCACTACCCTTTTGTGAAAGGCCTACCATTTTAGAATGGGTGTCTTGTTCAACTCCAGCCCAGGCTGAGAGTTCTAAGTCATTCCCTAGTAAGCAGTCCACAGGCAAGGTTGGGGACACTGCCACCCTTTTAGGGCCAGTGACACCTCCCCAGCTGAGACATACCTCTGCCATGGGATGACTGTTCTGTTTGCCATCAATGTTAGTCACCTGGTAGGAGAAACCAGGCAAAAGCTGCTCAGAGGGAACTAGCCAATGGGCCACCATTGTGATGCTAGCTCCAGTGTCTCTGTAGGCATCAGCTTTGGTACCATTGATGTAGGGCTCCTGTCTGTACCTACCCAAAGTGTTGGGACAGGCAGTGAAGTTGGCAAACCCCATGCCACCATCACAGACAAGAGTAGCTGCTGTAGGGGAATTGGCTAAGCCAGGGTCCCCCTGTGTTCCCCAAGTAAACCCACCCAAATTTCTGGGGGCACTCCCACCACCTGGGGGATTACTGCTGACAGTAATAGGTGGTGTGACAGGAGTAGTTGGAGGAACAGTTTTGTTTGTAGCCCTTGGGCAACTGCTGTAAGTTTTCCAATGCCCAGGAGTTTTACACTCATGGCAGTAAGGCTTTTTACCGTTGGTAGAGGAGGGAGCTTGGGACCCACCACCCTGTGTGGAGTTTTGGGGCCCTGAGGAAGATTTCTCTTTTGCTTTATCCCCACCCTTCTCTTGAGGTTTGGTGGTATCTTTCTTTTGGTCACCACCCTGATTCTTAGGCCTGATCCTGGTTCTGACCCATTTATCTGCCCTCTTTCCCAATTCTTGGGGAGAGGTCAAATCTGAGTCTACCAGGTGTTGATGGAGGAGCTGGTTTTGACAGTTACTTAAAATCTGTTCTCTCATCATCAAATTGTACAATCCTGTATAATCAGATACCTTACTTCCCAGCAACAAACCCTCCAAAGCCTTAGTGGCACATTCAACATATTCAGACCAGTCCTGAGTCTGTGTCTTCTGGGTGTCTCTGAACATTAACCTGTACTGTTCAGTGGTTAAGCCTAACCCATCAACTAGGACACTCTTCAGGGCTCTGTAATTTCTGACATCCTCCTCCCTAACAGTGAGGAGTCTGTCTCTGCCTCTTCCTTCAAAGGAGAGCCAGAGGATTGCTGCCCACTGGTCTTCAGGAACCTGCTGTACTTTGCAGGCTCTCTCAAGAGCAGTTATCCATTTGTGGATATCATCCCCACTTTTGTAGGGGGGCACAACCTTAGACAGGTTCCTATTATCAAAGACCCTATCTTTGTCCTTAGGGACAATGCTGCCACCAGTGGGTATAGACCCACTCTCTCTAGGTTTCCTAGCCTTGTTCAGTTTTTCTTCCATCAGGGCTACTTCTAGCTCCTGCTTCCTGATCCTCAGCTGGGCTTCCTGCATTCTGGCCTCATGTTCCCTCCTCTGAGGGGTGGTCATCCTTTTCCTGGAGTTACCTTGAAAGCCTCTAGAGCCATGAGAAGCATTGGAGTCACCTGAGCGATTCCTTTGCCTCCCAAGCCCTGTGTTAAGTCCACTGGGGAGATCCAATGGGGTAAACCCACTGTCAGTCCCCAATAGCCTTAGTTTAGCTGGGCCAAGTATAACACTTGGCACTGGGCTAGTTCTCCCTTCATCATCACTACTTTCTGTATCAGCACCTTTATCACTCTCATCCTCTGTGGTATTATTGCCATCTAAGGGGTGACTATTGGAACTGGGTACCTCTGTAGCATCTTCAGAAGGGGGGCCTCCTGGTTCTGACCCTAAGGGGGCTAACTGGGAAGCTTTCTTGAGCTCTCTCTGATTCTCATCATTTTGCAAGAGTTCTCTGAGCTCAGCAGAGGTAGGGTTCTTGGGCTGTTTAAGGCCTCTAAGAGTTGCCAAATGCCTGAGCTCATTCTGGTTAAGGGTAGCAAATATGGATGGTGCCCTCTGGGGGTCACTCTCAACAGAGATAGGTACATTGGACCCCTCTGCCCCAGCCATTGCTCTTAAGTGTGGGTGGATGTGTTGCAATCTACCTACACTTGGGTTTACCTACTAAACCTATCTAGTAGTTGTAGTCAGGGTGTGCTACTCCCTTTGCTCTACAACAACTAAGTTCAGTAGAACTTATGTATATCTAATCTTGTTTTATATGTACCTACAGGTACCTATGTGATCTTTCAATTGGTAACCAAGAGATTACAATGGTAAAACACAGCAAGCTCAAATCCAACCGCTGCTCACCAATGTGAGAAGTTGGCCTGGTATATGATGCTCACTAGTTAAAGTGATCACCTTGTACCATGCCAAGCAACCCTTATGGTGTGGTTGTAAGTCAACCTTTTCGGACTAGCTGCCCTAGTGGTAGCGTAGGCTAAGCAGTCTTTGAGGCTAAACTCGTGAAGCGTGTTAAGCCAGCTGTTTTACCAAATGTAACCCCCTTTTATACCAATGAAAGGACACCACACAGATATATATTCAAAATATATATGTATTTATTTCTCAAAGTAACCCCTAGTCTCTTTATGAGCACAGGAGCACAAATCGTCAAACAAGATTACAGTAGAATACACAGAAGTTGCACTTTATATGGATAGGCCCTGGTGGCCGCTCAAACCATATACTAAAATAGTGGTATAAGTACCACGAACAGAAAAGGGAAAAGGCCTAGGGCCTCTAGAATCGCTGGGCCTACAAGGAGCTAACTTCAGTTAGTGACCAGGAGGTCCACGGGTGGCGTGTGCAGAGCAAATAGTCACACGCGTGCTCCCATAGGTTTCAATGGGTGCGTAAAAAGTACAAAGTTAGTGCAAAGAGGATCTTCCGGATGGACTAGGAACTCAAGATTTGGAACACAGGCACTAGAGATGTAATACTACATTTGGGCACAGGAGTGCCAGCTTTACCTCACCCACAGGAAGCGGGTGCATAGGCCTCGAAGTGCGTCGGGTTTCTTCTATCTGTTCCGTGGAGCCTGAAGACAAAGATGCTGCAGGCGGTCGGTCCGGGAGAGATGCGGTGGATCCAAGGGTGGATCGGAGATGTTGAAGACCTGTAAGCAGAGGGGACAGTGTTCACAGTCACTAGCCAGTGACCAGCGTGGCACCAGGTGGGTACCAGGCAATGTCGGGTGCAAACAGGAAGAAAGGTGTAGCTTGTCTCTGCAGCCACGTGGTCCCTGGAGGTCAACGACGTCCAGGAGTCGGTTCACGAGCTGTCCCATGCAAGCTCTCGCTGTCGGTGGTGTCGGCGACTTGATCGAAGCAAACAAGCCTTGGCAAAAGCAATTGTTGTAGGAGATAAAATAAGCTGATGGTTCTGACCAGCAAGGTCAGAAGGACTGCTCCTTTGGAGGGGAGCAAGGGCCAGTCTGGAGCAACCAGACCAGCGGTGTATTTTGTGAAGTTCGTTGCCAAGATGGCTACTAGCCAGCGGGCCAGCAACCGGTTAGGCGCGTCGAGTGGCAAAATGCAGAAGGGCCCCACGCAGATCGTGGAGATGCTGGAGGGCTCCCCTTTGGTGCAGATGCTGCTCGAGGGTTGGGCTTCTCAGATCCCAAAGCACAACTTGGAGGGAGCCTCGGTTGTTGCACTTGTCAGCTTGTCGTGGTCGTTTCAAGATGGCTGGCTCCACGTGTCTCGGTGCCTCCACGGGTCTCCTCTTTTCAGGGACTGTGGATCGGGCGGTGAGAGGTCTGGAGGTCTAGGTCTTGTCAGTCTCTGGGCTCGGGCTCCGGCGGGAGGCGGCGGCAAAGCAGACGTTGATTCGCTGGATGGTGCTTGCGTTAGCAAGGTGGTCACTCCCTGACCACAGGGGAGATTTCCTTCAGTCTTCTGTGCAGCAGAATGTCGAAGTTCCCGTCTTCTTCTTAGTTTCAAGTTGATTCCAGGATGTCTGAAGTCTTAGGACACAGCTCCTACATTTAAGCGGATTCTAGGGGCCGGACTACCTGCTAGGTCCCTCCCTATGGGTGGGACCAGGAAGGGGGGTGGTTACACCCCCAATCCTTTGTCCAGCTCGCCCCAGGCCCGGGACTGGTGTGCCCCAGGACCGGTTTGAACTGGCATATGCACCGAGGCTCCTTGTGAGCCACAGGCATGTCTGGTTTCTTTCAAGCCCTACCTGACCAATACACAAAATCCTGTCTGGGGTGGTGCATGCACCTCCCCTGGCAGGAAACCCTTTGTCCACACCTCCCAAGCTGGAAGGACTCCCAGCAGCAGGAGGGCAGACTTGTGTCTGTGGTGGCAGCATCCATTTTGTGGAGCTGAGGCTATGTCTGATTTTACCCGGGTTTCAGGTACTGTACATGTCGTGTCCCTCTAGAAGGGTGGAATGCTAACCCCGTCGCCAGAATTGGCGAGGGGTTAGTATTCCAATTCGTATGACACCTTACTCGACATGTTTTGATAAAGCCAAACCAAAGATAGCATTTAACCGCGAGGTTCATAATGCACTTAAGAGTATATGGTATGACGATATCTGGAAACAGTAGAAGGAAGTTGTTCCGACCACTGCAGACAGGCTCAGCTCATGCCAGAGCACCATCTCACATGGAACCAAGCACTCTGCCTTCAGGATTGTTAAGGCCTGCCATAGGAGTGACTTATAGGTTACCAGGTGTCCCATTTAAGGTTAGGTATAGGTATACTACACCTAAGTAAGAGGTGGTTGCACCAACTTACCCCAGCTGAGTGATCAGCCAGTTGTGTCAAATTGTTAGGCCAAGCCTGGGGTGGCATAATACATGCTTCAGCCCCTGGCAGGCCTTAGATACACCAATGCCCTGGGTACCTAGTGTACACTGGTACAGGGGCTCACAGGGTGATCCAACCAATTGGGTATGTACCTAGGGTACATGGAGTCCATTTTAAAGAGAGAACAGCCAGGCTGAGATCCTGAATGGCAGGATCTCAGGCCAACTAAGTCGAAAAACCAGCTAGACACTAGGCAAAGATTTGGGGGTAACCATAGTCAGATATCCACCTTCCTACACACACCATGAACATCCACAACAACAATCAAAACAGAACACTGACAACATCACACTCTGGAAGTCAAGCAGTACCTCAGCAAACACACATACACCTAACCCAACACCCACAGATGCACAAGTCTGGGACACCAAAGTGGAAACAACCCGACCAGAGGACCGTACAGCGACTGTGCAGCACAAACATTTGAACTGCATATGAGCAACCATGACTGCTGAACAGTACAATAAAATCACAGATAACTAATTGGGGAAATGTCCTGAGTGGCACATTGCTCCTGTGCAAAGATCTGTACCACAAAGCACAGTGTCACAAATGAAGTGATGGGGAGGCACACATACAGGCAACACAAGGGGACAGCTGACGTGAAAGTGAAGTGTTGTGCACCTCAGTAGTGGACATGGCAGGAGTGTACCATTCACAAATAGATGGAGTGCAGACTCACAATGGGTAGGCATCTGACATATGACACCACACACCACATTGTTGTTTATTTGCTTACTTGCATGATAAGCTGCAAGAACAATAATATTGTAGAAATTGTTTTGTTAAAATACTGTATAATAATAAGGTAAAAACATTTTTGATGGTAATTCACCATAGCAACAGTGCGCAGAGGTTAAGCCTTAGTGGCTTATGTTAGGTTGATTAAGCACAGGGCACAGTTTAGACAACACGTGCTATCCACTGCAGCACGCTGTTTTAAATAGGTTAAAGACAGGTGCAGGGGCAGCGGTGCCAGTGGTGAAGGACACTCTTCCCTTCTAACTGGTGCGAACACGGGCAGAAACAGTGGAAGTAGGCGGGAGGGTGGGCACTGTACACTGTTTGGTGGAAGATGAGGCAGGGTCTCTGTTCCCTGTGCCCGCAAACATGGATGCGTCACCGCCAGGGTCAGATGACATTGAGCATTGCGTCTCTGCCTGTGATTCCTCCATCAGACTCCTGTCCCCCTCTGAGGCGCTGGTCACATCTGTGCCACTGCACTCCTGTGCAGCTGTTGTGCTTGATGCCTCACCACTGGTGTCCGTCCCCTGTCCCTCCGTGACCACGGGAGATGCTGCATGAGAGAGAGAGAGATGTAGGGTCAGTTCAGTGGAAGCAACAGAGCAAACAAATGCAAGCAAAGCATCACTGAAGATGAAGAAATCGACCGTTGCACACCACCCTATGCAATTACATTGTGCAACCTCAATTTTTAAGTCGAACAGTGCATGTAAAAATGAAAACCACGCATAAGTGAGCCATGTGATGACCTCAAAACACAATATCCTGCCCGTGGCTCCGTTCAACCAGACACACAAATAGCTCAGAGCAGAACTAGGGTCCTTATGGGTGCAAGGATGAACCCTACTACAACCTATTGCCACTGTCAGATCTGGATGGAGCAGAAGGGGACATAACAAGTACAGACTCCAACATGACATTCCACAATGGCCATGAGCCCATGCCATCAACCATGTTGCATTCCGGGGCACAACTACTGTTGCACATTGGCGTAAGATGTCTAAGCCTCATAAATCTAAGGTCAGGCAATGCATGCATTGATGAAAGCACACTCAGATTGGGCACACTGTCGTTCCCTTACATGTGATTTCCCAGACTACCCCAATGCAGACGATACCTGAAGACCACGACTCAGAATGCTATGTAAATGCCCAGTACTCATATTACATTAGGAAGTACAGGTAGGACAAATGCATGATAGCTGCACCTAGCACAGAGGCCACTTACAAGCCACTGCATCACACTACCAACATCACATAGCTTAGTGCTTGCCCACGCTGTGTACACATGCAGCCACTCACAGCCAAAGTCACCCTTCCCAGAATACTCACCCCTTGTCTGCTGATGGTGCTCCTTCAATCGTGCATCCAGCTCAGGCTGTGTCACGGCCAAGATGCGGGCCATTAGTGGTGTCATGCTGCGCCGTGCCAACCTGCCAGTCCGAGGGAGCAGCCCTATTGTCATCTCCACTACTTTCTTGCTCAGTCGGCAGATGTCATCCCACCTCTTGTGGCAGTGGGTGCGCCGACGGTTTGAGACTCCCAGTGCCCGCACCTTGCTTGCAATGACACTCCACACGGCCTTACGCTGGTGTACTTTGAGCTGCAGGCATGGGAGACAAGAGGGGGAAAACATCTGTGACACAGTGTTATGTACCAAAATCTCTCAGGACAGTAGCATGATAGTGACTCATCCAAAATCCACAGATATGTCTAACAGAGACAAGAATGCATCTCACATGGTACATCATCATGGGAGAACCACACGTAAATGCATGCAGGTGTGAGGGTGGACACAGTACCTGCCCATCTCATACACATGCAGGATGCCAGCACAGAAAGTCATGTGTAGTCTGTCCACATCTACTGTCCATTTTTGAGGTAGCGCAAGACATACATTACATATCAACATATATTTGGGGGTAGACTCACTGTGTCCAACACTGCTCAGCCCTCAATGTCTTTGCCCTGTGAATGGCTCACTGTGTCATGGATGTCACATCGAGGGACATGATCTCACAAACACACCCCCTTCTCACGAGGCCTGTCATGTGCAATCTACAGGACTGAGATGGCTCATTGATGGAGAGCAATGAAAAAAGACACATGTAACACTCTGTACATTCAGTGATGTGTCCTTGTCATTTTGGGCGGTGACTGTGCAGGCTAGGTGGGCTCACACTGAGATGGACAACAGGGACCCACACAGCCATTCACATAAGCAATCACTGTCCTGACCCCTGCATTTCCAACTAGCTGCACCACTGTATGGCTGACAAGACAATGCCTGTCCCTCCATTCTTGATGTGCAGGCAGGGAAACGTGTGATATAGGCTACACACCCCTTACCCCTGGAGACAGCATGTTAGGCACTGCATGACACGACCCCACACTCTCAGGCACATACTGCATCAGATCAACTACATGTGTGCCCCCCCTGCACTCTCACTCACACTGTTTGAAGACTTACCATGACATTTGGGGCACCATATAGCCTTGGATACTGTGTGAGCACCTTGTCCACCAGGACCTACAGCTCCTCGCTGGTGAAGAGACTGGCCCGGATCTTCTCAGTCCTCGCCATCACTGTGGCCATATGACAGCAGCAGCGGCAGTGGGTGGTGAGGGGCCTCAGGCAGCAGTCCCTGGAGGCAGCAGCAGGTGAGGGGTCTCAGGCAACAGTCCCTGGAGGCAGGTGAGGGGTCTAAGGCAGCAGACTGCGGGAGCAGTGGAAATGTGAGGCTCTCCCACACATATATAGCCCCCTGGGGTCGTTTCAGTGGTTCTAAGCTGCTGCAATTGGTGTTCCAGGTCTGCCTTTTTCAAATGCATCCAATGACCGGCTCCGCGGTGGCAGAGCACACCCACCACGATTTTCAAAACATGCATTAGGCTAACGCGATTGCACTTCTCATTGGCTGTAAGGGCATGGTCCATGGCGGTGACACACCGCAGGGACCATGCGGACACTTTAAACCAACAAAAGGACACTGTTCCTAAAGCAGCATGCAAAAAGTCATCCATACTTAAGGGTGTAAAAAGTCACCTGTGCATTTAAAAAGAAATGTGAACAAAGAAAGAAAACCTTAGGTAAAGAATACCTACAGGTGAGGGGAAGAACACTTTTTGTCCTCTAATGCCCTCACACACCCCGAGCGGTGTCATGCTTCATCATCGGGCAGTTGCTCCTCGTAGGGCCGGCGCTGCAATTCCATACGGGCCCCCGAAGGGTCATTTTATCGGAGATCTTTTATAGGACTGCCGGATGGTGCATGAGGGTGTGTGGGGAGTGGATCCAATGAGGGTAAAAAGGAGAAATTGTGCGTGCAAATTTTTTTTTGATGAGATTAAAAAAGGGACGACATGCAGCGACATTGTAACTGTTGTACCCTTCGCAGTCCGAAAACCGCTGAATAAAACATTGCCCCAAAGGCACACTATGCCCGGGTGTCAAGGGTCATAGGTCAACATGTTTTGCGCTTGTCTCACCCAAACAGGGTCTTTTGCGCTTCTACAGGACCAAAATAATTCAAACAAGTGAAGTGCATGTGAACAGTGTCAATAAGATAAATTACCCTCTGTCTCAATCAAGGCGGAACAGCAACCTGTATACCCTCAATGTGTCAACAGCTGTATGATGGATGACGCTCGTGATTAATACCTAGCCCTGTTGAGGCAATCCCTCTAATGGCAACCGCAAAGGACGCCGGCACGTTGCCGGGGGGTTAATGTGCGAGCTAACTCCTCCGCTCTTACTCCTACATTATGTTTGCCTACCACGATTTTCAAAATTGCATTAGGCTAACGCGATTTAGCTTCCCATTGGCTGTAAGGGCATGGTCCATGGCGGTAACACACCGCAGGGACCATGCGGACACTACCACGGTGGTGCATCTTCCGAATGCATCCAATGACCGGCTCGCGGTGGCAGAGCACGCCTAGCACGATTTTCAAAATTGCATTAGGCTAACGCGATTTAGCTTCCCATTGGCTGTAAGGGCATGGTCCATGGCGGTAACACACCGCAGGGACCATGCGGACACTACCACGGTGGTGCATCTTCCGAATGCATCCAATGACCGGCTCGCGGTGGCAGAGCACGCCTAGCACGATTTTCAAAATTGCATTAGGCTAACGCGATTTCGCTTCCCATTGGCTGTAAGGGCATGGTCCATGGCGGTAACACATCGCAGGGACCAGTCGGACACGACCACGGTGGTGCATCTTCCGAATGCATCCAATGACCGGCTCGCGGTGGCTGAGCACGCCTACCGCGATTTTCCAAATTGCATTAGGCTACCGCGATTGCACTTCCCATTGGCTGTATGGTCATGGTCCATGGCGGTGACACACTGCAGGTGCAAGGCGGTAGCTACCGCGATTTGGGTACCATACATTGACATGAGTGACCAGGATTTGGGTGGCAGAGCTTGCCAACCGCCATTTGGCAATACATACATATCTATCACTACCACGATTGTGTCTTGAACATTAGCGGTGACACACCGCAGGTGCCAGGCAGTAGCTACTGTGATTTGGGTGCCATACATTGACATGAGTGACCAGGATTTGGGTGGCAAAGCATGCCAACTGCCATTTGGCAATACATACATATCTATCACTAACACGATTGTGTCTTGGGCATCGGCGGTGACACACCGCAGGTGCCAGGCGGTGGCTACCGTGATTTGGTGCCATACATTGTCATGAGTGACCGGGATTTGGGTGGCAGAGCATGCCAACCGACATTTGGCAATACATACATATCTATCACTACCGCGATTGTGTCTTGGGCATTGGTGGTGACACACCGCAGGTGCCAGGCAGTAGGTACCGTGATTTGGGTGCCATACATTGACAGTAGCTACCGTGATTTGGGTGCCATACATTGACATGAGTGACCGGGATTTGGGAGGCGGAGCACTTTGACAGCACCTATGGACACATCATGCTGTGTCAATGGCCAATGGACAGTCATCAACAGTGCACAGTGGCCACATGATTAATGGCACATCATTGTGCACACAATGCCAATGTGACATTTAACACACTGCTGACTACACATGCCATATTTGTGTATGTGATTTGGTACATTGGCATGTACTCCCTCACATGTCACTTGTGATATTGATGAGCATGTACACAGAGCAGTGTTGTTATGGACTCTCCAATGTGGACACATGTCAATGTGTGAAAGTGCAGTGAAAAACACAGCGATGAATGTCTAAATGAAGAATGTGCTGATTTCACCACCTTCCTATCTTGGATCATGCACACACTTGTTGTTTACACTCAGTCTGTGGTAATTGTGTTGTTGATGTGTGCCATGTTCAACTTGCGCCTGAAGGTGTTGCGGGTACAGCAGCTAGGTATGAGACAGTAGTGTTGCATTTTGACACATATGCAGGATGATATACTCTCAGGCGTGCCCATGCTAGATGTGGCCATATCCCTATGTGCATTCTCATAGATCGAGGTTGTTTTGGAGGTACTTGCTGTGTGAAAGTAGACAAGTGTACGATTAGTGTAGCTGAAGGTGTCCCTACAAGTAAGCTGCTCTGTAACTCAATTGTGATGACAGTCATTGTTAGTGTTGTGTCTGCCAAAACGTAAGATGTTGCGCCCATCCCATGGTGTATTGCATTGACATGTTTCCACTTTCATCTCAACTAGGAGGAGGCCAAATCTGCATTGTCCCTTCACAGTGCTGGTAGACATGGAGAATGAGGAGATCATCCGGAAAATCCGTCTGGATACAGCCACCCTACAGAACCATTGTGCTATTTTGGAGCCCCACCTGCAGCCTCGCCAAACATATCCAACAGCTTTCACCCCAGCATCTAAGTTGATGGCGGCCCTGCATTTTTTTGCCACGGGATCATTCCAGCACACGGTGGCCAGCGCAGTTGGGATGTCGCAACCTATGTTCAGCATGGTGCTGCGTGATGTCCTGTCCACTATGATGATCTACAAGGACAGATATGTCCATTCCCCAGGGGGCCTGAATTGGCAGCTGTGAAGGGAGATTTTTATGCCCTTGGACACATCCCCCATGTTGTTGGTGCCATTGACTGCACACATGCTGGGCTGGTTCCACCACAGGGACGTGAGCACATCTATAGGAATCGTAAACATTTTGACTCCATAAATGTGCAAGTGGTGTGCCAGGTGGATATGATCATCTCGCACGTGTGTGCCAATTTTCCTGGCTCAGCCCATGACTCATACATCATGCGTAACAGCATCGTACCACAGCTGATGGCTAATCTGCTTCCTGAGCGTGCATGGAATGTGGGTGAGTATGCATAGTCAAATAGCGTGCTTTTTGTGTGACATGCTGTCCTCTGCCACAGTGACATTACAAGGTTTCTCTGTGTTCCTCACACCTAGGTGACTTTGCATATCCGAACCGTCCTTGGTTGCTGAGCCCACTGCGAAATCCCAGGACACCAGCTGATGTCCGCTACAATGATGCCCATGGGAGGACACGTCGTGTGGTTGAGCGTACTTTTGGTGTCCTGAAGTCACGGTTTCGCTACCTGGACAAGACCGGAGGTGCCCTGATGCACTTGCCCAAAAAGGTGTATCAGATCATTGTTGCATGCTGCATGCTTCACAACCTGGCCTTGCGCAAGGAGATCCCACTGCTCCTGGACGGTGATGAGCAGCAGAGGCCCCCGCCTGCAAACCAACCCATGTCCAGTGACGAGGATAGTGGAGAGGAGGAAGGTGTCGACCTACAAGAACAGCTCATCAACCGCTACTTCACTTGAAGGTGAGTGACAATGTACAAAGGGCCATTGTGTGCTGATGTTGTTGTTGTTGAAAAGTTCGATGTTAGCTTTGTGACTGCAGCCTGTTGTTGATTCAGTGCTGGCTGCCTATGTTTAGGGAACAGGGTGGTCATGCACAGCTACAGGATGTCTATGTCGGTACTGCTGTTCATTGTAATGTGTGCAGATTGTAGTACCTTGATGACAAGTGTTGTGTGTTGGTTGTGATGCCACCGCCTGACTAGTTACCATTGTTCTGTTGTGTTTTCCTAGGTCCCTTCAGCCTCTACTTGCCTACAGACAATCCGTGCTCCTGTGACATTGTAATCATGGTTAACATTGCACAAACTGTGATAAACATGGAGCAGATACAACGACATTGGTGTGTAAGGAGTGTTTATTTACAAGGGATATATGTGACAGGGGTGTGAATATTTACAGAAATGTGAAGGGTGAAGCAATGAGTTTTCAGTGGTGGTAGATGAGAAAATTGATTCCTCACCACACTGTTGTGGTGAGTGACCCAGTCCAACAGACGGATGCCATTAACATGGCAGTGTGGGGAAGGATAGTTGACAAAGTCAATGGCAGGGTGAAAAGTTGTGCCATCATGTCTGGCCCCTTGGATGGCGTTTTGCAGGTGCTTTGCTATGGCTTGTTCCCAGCGATTCCTCGGGCGACCCCTTGGTTTTTTGGCAGGGGGGCCAATGCTGCAGGGCCAGTGGGGTCTGAGGATTCACCCCTCTCTGTGTCTGCAGGGGAGGATGGTGAGCTGGCATCCTGCGGGACACCGGTGGGAGGTGGAGATGTAGCTTGTGCCGCAGGCCTGATCCTCAGTTCCGCAACCAGCTGGCCCAAGAGGTCCACAATCTGGCCCATCCTGGACCTTAGCACCTGTTGGAGCTCAAGTGCATCTTGGTGGGCCTGGTCCGTTTGTCCCTGGACCTGTTCGTAGGCCCCAATGACTGCTGATGTTTGCAAGGGATTCGGTCCCATGCTCCTGTTGTCTTCGTGTCTCCCTTGGCCTCGCCCCTGCCCTGCTGTCACGGGCCTGTTGGCTCTACACTGTCTGCACACACCTACTCTCCCTGACCTCTGGAGTTGTTGGGGTGGGGTGGACATCTTCTGTGGCAGGGCGGGTGTTGCAGGCAGCAGTGGTGGTGGTGGCCGCATGGGTCGTTCCAGCAGGGTTCAGCGTTGTTGTTGTTGCTGAGGGGGTGGGGGTGGCTGTGGTGTCCCGGGACCGGTTGCGCCCTGGCGTACCAGATGGGCTGGCTTCCTGCACAATATCGTCAGAATCCAGGGAGTCTGTACCAGAGAGTCCATGTACTGGTGGAGGAGACTGGCTCTGCAGGTTGGTGTTGTTGTACTCCGCAGTTAGTTCTTGGTCACCTGTGGGACAGAGGGGAGATGGTCATTGACGTGCACACCTCGAGCTTGCTGTTCACTGTCTCTTATTTACAGATGATGCAACACACAGTTAACTATTTCACACATTGTATGTCTGCACAGTGATGTACATCATGACATGATGTGGGGGTACATACATTATTTTCCCATGGGGTGACATGTCAATGGATACCATGCCCCACTTGCAGATTTTATTATTATGATGAAAGTTTGTCATCTAACAACTGGCAGATATACAACTTGATGTGAAGCATCTTTGCTGATTGCTCTGCCTGGCAGCCATTACATCTGCGCATGCACTAGCCATTGTCATCTAATACATTCCTTTGTCCTGTCCTGTGCTATGATTTATTTCTTCAACAGACCATGCTTGTTTACTTTTCCTATGGTCCTTCATGCTCAGCCCCATAGAAGTTATAGAGAGCATTCGTTGATGTGCCTGTTAGTGCCCTGATTCGCTTCAACATTGGATTTGGTGAGTCACACTCCTGTGTCTGTGACAGTTACATACGCTTAGCTGTCTGCACACTGTATTTTGAGATTGAATCTGTTTCAATTTGTGTGTGATGTGAGGCCTTGTGTTGTCATCTGTCTCCATGCTTTTCTGGAGGTATGCTGGGGTGCATGCACTGTCTGATTACCTGTCCTGTTGTCACATTGTTGTGGACTTTCTGGCACATGCTTCTGTGTGGGGGGGTGCCCCATCTTGCTCAGGGGTGGGACAGGGGTGCATGGTGGGAGTTGTATTGCAGGCCTCCCACCTCCAAACAGCCCTCCCTGGGAAGATGGCTACCTACCTGTTAGTTTGTTTGTAGTGATATAGGGGCTGCCACATGCTTCTTGGGGGGGTGCTCCATCCTGCTCTGGGGTGGGACAGGGGTGCATGGTGGGAGTTGTATTGCAGGCCTCCGACCCCCAAACAGCCCTCCCTGGGAAGATGGCTACCTACATGTTAGTTTGTTTGTAGTGATCTAATGGCTGCAACATGCTTCTTGGGGGGGAGTGCTCCATCCTGCTCAGGGGTGGGACAGGGGTGCATGGTGGGAGTTGTATTGCAGGCCTCCCACCCCCAAACAGCTCTCCCTGGGAAGATGGCTACCTAGCTGTTAGTTTGTTTGTAGTGATCTAATGGCTGCCACATGCTTCTTGGGGGGTAGTGCTCCATCCTGCTCATGGGTGGTAGAGGGGTACATGGTGGGAGTTGTAGTGCTGGTTGCCTGGACACATACAACCCTGTAAGTGTTGGCTACCTTTGGGGTGATTCAGATGGAGTGAATGTACATCTGTGTGAGCTGTGTTGGGTATTGTGGTGGAGATGAATTTACTTGGGCCTGGGAGATGCGGCTTTGTAGTTGTGCAAGACAGTATATGGTATACATTTGTTGGTACTTACCAGCCTGCACTCCCATGGGTATTCCTGTGAGACTCTCTGGATGCAGTATGGCAAGCACCTTCTCCTTCCGTGCAGTGAATGTTCTTGGTGGAATGGGAGGGCCACCGCCAGTCATGGTTCTTGTTCTTCTTTTTCACTAGACTCTTCAAGTCATGCCACCGCTTCATGATTTCCTGTTTGGTGCGCGGGGTGGTCCCTACTGCATTGACCCTGTCAACTATCCTTGTCCACATTTGTGTTCTGGTGGCTAATGGTGTCTGTTGGACCAGGTTACCACACAAATGTGGCTCTACTCTCCTTATCTCATTTACCATGACTGACAACTCACTCTCTGTGAATTTGGGCATTTTCTGTGGTGCTATTGTGTGTGATGTGCAAAGGGGTTATGGGTGCCCGTGTGGAGTTGGTGGTGGTGGGGTGTGTTGTGTGTGTGTGTGTTGTGATGGTGTGATGATTTGCCTCTCCTTTCAGCTGTGGTGTTTGCCCTTTCACTTCTGGAGTATTGCAAAGGATTGTGGTCAGGGAAGGGGCTGGTTTTATACTCATCTATGTGGGTGTGTCCAAATGGGGCATTGCTGTCAGGTGTGTTCTGTGTTTTTAGGTACATGGCTAGTTTGCTGTGTGCACTTTGTGGCCTTGTTGTGAGTTTTTTCTGTCGACCGCCATATTTGTCAAGGAGTGTCCGCAGCGCTGGCTATGCTACAGCTCTTCCGCAGGCTGTCCCATTCATCACTGTTTGCAACCGCAGCGGTCGGAAACAGTGGAACGTACCGCAGTCATATCGGGGATATCTTAATTTTCCGTGCGGTGTTTCCGCTGTCCTGGCGGCGGTTTGGTTATTTTCCCCTGGAAATCCGACTGCCGTGGACGGTTTTTGGCTTTCCCTGCCCGCTACGGGCGTTTTTTCTTTACCTCGTTCCACCACGGTCGTTTTTTGGGGCAGATAATCCTAATTGTACCACCGGTTTTGCCGCGGGACTGGCAGGCGGTTGTTTTCCGCTACCATGGCAGTCCGGTGGTTTTCCGACCGCCATGCTAATGGGCCCCTAAGTTATGCCACAGTAGTTTGTCCTCAAAAATGAACAAATCCATAGTATAAAAATCAAAAGACAAATCCATCCGAAAAAGAAAGCCCCCCAAAAAATGTAAAAAAAAAATAAATGTAGAAAAAAGGCTCCAATGATGCAATCCTCTCAATAACAAAACCCTTATAAACCCGAAAATTAGCTTAAAAAAATGCACAAAAAAAACTGTAGACAGAAAAGTGAGAAAAAGGGAAAAAAATGGCCGCATAATAAAAATGAAGAGAAGACTGACTTTCCATAGACAAGAATGGGGAAATAATACAAAAATTTCCAAAATTAAATGTATATTTTTATTTATTGTAAAAAAAATGTTCAACAGATATTCAAAAATGTGTCAAATATGGGGCTGATTCCGATAGCCGGTCGGACAGCTGTCCGTAGCCTTACCGTGCGACCGACACGTACCTGGAGCCGGTCCATCCTGTATAGGAAGTACGATGCGCATAACTGCCAAAAACACGACCGACACGTAGGCTGTGAATCAAGCCCCATTCTCCGTCCGAGTCGTAACTCATAAAGAGGGACCGTGTTGCCCAGAAGCAGTATCCATAGCAGTTTCCGGCATGACAAGTACGATGCGTACTTCCTACTCGCCGGACGGGTCGTCACATATGGCACGTCACAGCTTCCGGAAAACAAGCATATCAGCTACGGTTCGCGCCACAAATCAATACACGGCTACGAGGCGGACCAGCTTGCAGCGGGTACGAGACGGAGCAACGAGCAGCGTGTACGACACGAACACAACATGAATCCCATCGCGCAGGTCACACCAGTACTCTACATCTATGACCGGATCAGGGACCGACGCCGACGGCGCAGGCGGTGAGTCAGACACCTACCACATAAACAATCGACACGTACCCGCAAAATGGCACACACACACAGGGGATCTATATCCTGGCCACTAACAACAGCCCACCATAAGGGTTGCATGGCCAGCACCCCTGCCACCCCCACCCATAGGCACTATGTTGCCCATCACCCCCGCCACCCCCACTCACAGGGCTTATGTTGCCCATCACCCCTGCCACCCACACCCATAGTGCTTATGTTGCTCATCACCCCGGCCACCCACACCCATAGTGCTTATGTTGCCCATCACCCCTGCCACCCCCACTCACAGGGCTTATGTTGCCCATCACACCTGCCACTCACACCCATAGTGCTTATGTTGCCCATCACCCCTGCCACCCCCACTCACAGGGACTATGTTGTCCATCACCCCTGCCACCCCCACTCACAGGGGACCTGTTGCTCATCACTACGGCCACCCCCACCCATAGGGACTATGTTGCCCATCACCCCTGCCACCCCCACCCATAGTGCTTATGGGGCCCATCACCCCTGCCAACCCCACTCACAGGGCTTATGTTGCCTATCACCCCTGCCACCCCCACTCACAGGGACTATGTTGCCCATCACCCCTGCCACCCCCACTCACAGGGGACCTGTTGCTCATTACTACTGCCACCCCCACCCATAGGGACTATGTTGCCCATCACCCCTGCCACCCCACACATAGTGCTTATGCTGCCCATCACCCCTGCCACCCACACCCATAGTGTTTATGTTGCCCATCACCCCTGCCACCCCCACCCATAGGGACTATGTTGCTGATCACCCCTGCCACCCCCACTCACAGGGCTTATGTTGCCCATCACCCCTGCCACCCACACCCATAGTGCTTATGTTGCCCATCACCCCTGCCACCCCCACTCACAGGTCTTATGTTGCCCATCACCCCTGCCACCCCCACTCACAGGGGACCTGTTGCCCATCACCCCTACCACCCCCACTCACAGGGACTATGTAGCCCATCACCCCTGCCACCCCCACTCACAGGGCTTATGTTGCCCATCACCCCTGCCACCCACACCCATAGTGCTTATGCTGCCCATCACCCCTGCCACCCCCACTCACAGGGCTTATGTTGCCCATCACCCCTGCTAACCACACCCATAGTGCTTATGTTGCCCATCTCCCCTGCCACCCCCACTCACAGGGCTTATGTTGCCCATCACCCCTGCCACCCACACCCATAGTGCTTATGTTGCCCATCACCCTTGCCACCCACACCCATAGTGCTTATGTTGCCCATCACCCCTGACACCCACACCCATAGTGCTTATGTTGCCCATCACCCCTGCCACCCCCACTCACAGGGCTTATGTTGCCCATCACCCCTTCCACCCCCACTCACAGGGGACCTGTTGCCCATCACCCCTGCCACCCCCACCCACAGGGACTATGTTAACCATCACCCCTGCCACCCCCACTCACAGGGGACCTGTTGCTCATCACTACTGCCACCCCCACCCATAGGGACTGTGTTGCCCATCACCCCTGCCACCCCCACCCATAGTGCTTATGTTGCCCATCACCCCTGCCACCCCCACTCACAGGGCTTATGTTGCCCATCACCCCTGCCACCCACACCCATAGTGCTTATGTTGCCCATCACCCCTGCCACCCCCACTCACAGGGACTATGTTGCCCATCACCCCTGCCACCCCCACTCAGAGGGGACCTGTTGCTCATCACTACTGCCACCCCCACCCATAGGGACTATGTTGCCCATCACCCCTGCCACCCCCACCCATAGTGCTTATGTTGCCCATCACCCCTGCCACCCCCACTCACAGGGCTTATGTTGCCTATCACCGCTGCCACCCCCACTCACAGGGACTATGTTGCCCATCACCCCTGCCACCCCCACTCACAGGGGACCTGTTGCTCATTACTACTGCCACCCCCACCCATAGGGACTATGTTGCCGATCACCCCTGCCACCCCACCCATAGTGCTTAGGTTGCCCATCACCCCTGCCACCCCCACTCACAGGGCTTATGCTGCCCATCACCCCTGCCACCCACACCCATAGTGTTTATGTTGCCCATCACCCCTGCCACCCCCACCCATAGGGTCTATGTTGCCGATCACCCCTGCCACCCCCACCCATAGTGCTTATGTTGCCCATCACCCCTGCCACCCCCACTCACAGGGCTTATGTTGCCCATCACCCCTGCCACCCACACCCATAGTGCTTATGTTGCCCATCACCCCTGCCACCCCCACTCACAGGTCTTATGTTGCCCATCACCCCTGCCACCCCCACTCACAGGGGACCTGTTGCCCATCACCCCTACCACCCCCACTCACAGGGACTATGTTGCCCATCACCCCTGCCACCCCCACTCACAGGGCTTATGTTGCCCATCACCCCTGCCACCCACACCCATAGTGCCTATGCTGCCCATCACCCCTGCCACCCCCACTCACAGGGCTTATGTTGCCCATCACCCCTGCTACCCACACCCATAGTGCTTATGTTGCCCATCTCCCCTGCCACCCCCATTCACAGGGCTTATGTTGCCCATCACCCCTGCCACCCACACCCATAGTGCTTATGTTACCCATCACCCCTGCCACCCACACCCATAGTGCTTATGTTGCCCATCACCCCTGCCACCCACACCCATAGTGCTTATGTTGCCCATCACCCCTGCCACCCCCACTCACAGGGCTTATGTTGCCCATCACCCCTTCCACCCCCACTCACAGGGGACCTGTTGCCCATCACCCCTGCCACCCCCACCCACAGGGACTATGTTACCCATCACCCCTGCCACCCCCACTCACAGGGGACCTGTTGCTCATCACTACTGCCACCCCCACCCATAGGGACTGTGTTGCCCATCACCCCTGCCACCCCCACCCATAGTGCTTATGTTGCCCATCACCCCTGCCACCCCCACTCACAGGGCTTATGTTGCCCATCACCCCTGCCACCCACACCCATAGTGCTTATGTTGCCCATCACCCCTGCCACCACCACTCACAGGGCTTATGTTGCCCATCACCCCTGCCACCCCCACCCATAGTGCTTATGTTGCCCATCACCCCTGCCACCCCCACTCACAGGGCTTATGTTGCCCATCACCCCTGCCACCCACACCCATAGTGCTTATGTTGCCCATCACCCCTGCCACCACCACTCACAGGGCTTATGTTGCCCATCACCCCTGCCACTCACACCCATAGTGCTTATGTTGCCCATCACCCCCGCCACCCACACCCATAGTGCTTATGTTGCCCATCACCCCTGCCACCCCCACTCACAGAGATTATGTTGCCCATCACCCCTGCCACCTCCACTCACAGGGGACCTGTTGCCCATCACCCCTGCCACCCCCACTCACAGGGACTATGTTGCCCATCACACCTGCCACCCCCACTCACAGGGGACCTGTTGCCCATCACCCCTGCCACCCCCCACCATAGGATGGGTGATGCGCAACACATCCAGCATACGCAAACATCAGGTATGTCCGCAAAATACATCCCCCATGACAGTGTGTAGTCTGTGACAAATGCCCACAACAGTGATTATGGCTACGAGCATACAATGTAAGTAACAGCACATGTGTGACCAACACATGAGTGTGACATACACAAGGCAAGCATCACCATAGCACTGTGGCAATGTAAAAAGAACACCCCCTCACTGTGTACAGCAGAAGTTAAGTGGGGGCTCACAAAATGCAGCAGATGTCGAGCATTGTGGTGATGGGGACCAAACCCCCCTCAACACAGTGACCAAAAGGTAAGTGTCATCATGGTCAAAGCTGCAAATAACAAACAGCATGTACTTCTGGGGCAAACTAGTGGTTGTGTGCCATACACACAGAGATGTGGTGAGGCTAACAGTGCTCTGAAAACATAACCCTCTCAGCCATGTGCAGACAAGCACAACACATGGGGGCTGACAATGCACACAGCGTACAATGACACAACAGCAGAAGTGAGCATCACCAAGCATGCACACATCTCGAAAATAGACACACCAATCAAAACAACATGTGTAGACTGTAGGTGTCAGCTCAAAAACTCACATTCCATGCCAGCAATGGCACCCAACAACCAGGATGAATGTGCACAATGATGTGAAATGACTCACAGGGACAGCAGAGAAAATCACAGAAACAGCATCCAGACCAAGGCCCACAACAGCAATAACAATGCACTGGTGCAGATGCACAAACAGGCAAACTCACACTGCACATCGGACACAACATGTGTGTGTGCATGTCACAGTATCCCCAGGCAACTACACAACACATGAGGGGGGCTGAACCAGAGTGACACATATGTGGACACAGTGCCATACAAAAGTAAACCATCATTGAGACACCCTCAGTGGGTAATCAGGTGTTGGGAGATAAGAGGAAGCACAACAGACACATGTGACACAAGCTGCAATTAACACAAACTAACACAGCAAGAGACTGACACACAACACCACTACCCCCAGGGAACAGACAGTGGGGTGACACAAGCATGCATGACACCTCCACTGTGATGACAAAGGCAGATGTCGTACAAACTGGGAAACCCAGACATGTGTCCTGTGCCACAAACGTACATCACACATACAAAAACACAAATCACTCAGCATGGCCCCTCATCCATGGACAAACGGGAGCTAGGGGACCATCCATGCAAACATTCACATCAGTCCACCATCAACACCACACACCTGAACTGCAACAATGTGTATCTGTGAAGTTCACATGGACAGGTGACATTGCACATGCACCCATGACAAACACAGGAATGTTGCCAGGAACTAATATGCAAACACACATCACATAAGGACTGTTTACAACCCTGGGGAATGACAGACACACTGCAAGTATGCGGTACATGGCCATGACCTCAAAGGTCATGTAACCTTCAGAATCCCTGCCACAGTCCCAGGACTATGCAGATGCCAAGGAGAAACACAAGGCACCCATGCTGACACCTGCCAGCATCGCTGCCATGAACCCGATAAGTGGGAGAAGTCACACACACATACAAATATCTCAATCACTGAAAACTACCACCTAGGGACAACGACATGATATTGCGAACAAACAAGTGCCTTAAGGAACCCTGACTGTGTCCCATCTGTGTCTGACAACATCATCACCACTCAGAACTGACAAATCACAATGATGATACACCAATTAACAGTAGTGTGTCATGCACCCACACATCTGGTAGCCCATTGGAAAAGTAGTGGGATGGACCCAGTACCACTCAGCAAGCATAAACAACAGGAACATATCAAGGGAACACTGTCTGTGTATGAACAGGAATGTGGACACACACACATGCACATACAACACACACCATGGGCCCAGGCCATGTCACTGGACAACACACTAACTTGAGGGGACACAACTCCTGTGGGAGCCCAGCTGTGCCAAACATATTCACCGCAAGTCCCACTCATGTCTGCAGAACACTTGGTCAGTCAGCCATCAGTTACCACACAATGAAGGCTCTGGTCACAACAGCCTGGGTACGGGAGTCTCCCCTAAGTCAGCTGCACATACCCAAAACATATGTCTAGCAAGTTGCACAGAGGACCCAGTTGCTCCTATTACAATGATGCCCACACCTGTAGGGCCAGTAGTGATGAGCACGAAGTATGTTGAAATGACAATTCGGACAATGGGAAGCACATCATATGTGCAGGGGTGTAAGCCACAGATGTGACCATGCCAATGAAATGCTCACAGAGAGATGTACACAAATAGTTGATCCAAACACACCCAGGTAGCTGCAAAGGATGACATGGATACTCACCAGAATAGGATACATATCTCATGGACCACAGGGAGTACCTCACATCAACACATCAGTATGCAACATTGTAAACTAAGCATTACAGGTGCAAGGGCATGTAAAACAACATCAACATGATGTACAGCTAAATCAAGTTCACAGGGACAAAGTAAAAAGCTTTATTCAGCATATGAAAAGTGAAACGTCTTTTCCAACAAAAGGCCAATGGCCAGTCCATGTCCAAATGGCAAGGAGTGAACTAGAGTCACAAATTCAGTATATGAAATGCTAAACGTCTGTGCAACCAAAAGGCCAATGGCCAGTCCATGTCCAAATGGCAAGGAGTGAACTAGAGTGACAAATTCAGTATATGAAATGCTAAACGTCTGTGCAACTAAAAGGCCAAGGGCCAGTCCATGTCAAAATGCCAAGGAGTGAACTAGAGTGACAACTGTCACACCTTGCTTGCCTGCACTGCTAATGACCGGGGTCATCCCCTCTGAGGGGCATACATGGGGGCAGGCCAGGCACCGCAGGGACAGGATCAGGGCGCAGCAGAAGGAGGCAGTGAAGAGGTGGGGGATGCAGGCGAGACACTTGCAACTGCAGTGGAGATGACTGAAGTGGTGGGTGCTGTCACAATTGTGGGGCACAAGTCAGATGGGGTGGGTGCCGGCAAACTCCAGTGGGCAGGTCAGATGGAGTGGATTGGCTCACCACTGCAGTGCCCAAGTCAGACGGGGTGGTCGTGGACTCCAAAACAGTGCCTACATCCATGGGAGCGGAATGGGGGACAGGTGAGGTCAGCAGGGCAGGGGGGGGACATGGTCCCCACATCAGTGGCATCAACTGTCTGACCAGGTGTGGAGGAGCAAGTGCTGGGGGGGAGGCCTTAGCATTTTGGGGATGGTGTATCTGTGTGTGGGGGAACCCGGGGCAGGGAGTGGCGGTGGAACCTCTGGAGTGGTGGCCTGGGGGATGGAAGATGGAGACTTTGCCTTGGAGCTGCGTGCTGGCGGGCGGTCTTGCTCTTCTTGCGCCAGGGGGACTTGCAGGTGGGCGTCTCGGTCTGACTGCGCCTGGGGGAGGGTGTCTGGGTGTGAGGGGCATTCCCTTCTGTGTGTGGGGACTTCCTCTTCCCCTTGTAATCAGGATCTGCTGGGTCGGTGGGGAAGTGGCCAAGGTCACAGAGGAAGAGCTTCTGGGGGGATGGGGTTGCAGGTGAGGCAAGGGAAGGGGGCTGGGAGAGGTCTCGGAGGACTGTGGAGTGGTTGTGGATGACTGTGTGTGTGTCAGCAAACCAGCCCCTGTGAGTGTGGAATCAGTCCCCTGCGCTTGCTTGTGTGCACGTCTAGCCCTTGGTTTGGGGTTTCTGTGCTTGGGACAGGTAGTGTGCTAGGAATCATGGGTGGTGCAGGGGTAGGAGGGGTGTGGGACTGTTGGAGGAGGGACACTGCTGCCATCAGGGAGGAGGCCACGGACTGGTTGGTCCTCTGTAGGGCAGACATGCCCAAGGAAATGCTCTCCATGAATGACACCAGTTGTGTCAACAGACCTGTGTGTGCATGGAGGACCTTCAGCATCGACGTCTGCCCTACATGGATCTGTCTAAGTAAGTCCACAGACTCCTCACTCAGGGCAGCAGGGGACACAGGGGCAAGGGGTGCGGTGCTTGGCACAAAGGAGACATGCTCATGAACACAGGAGCCTACAGGGACCTCTGGATGGGAGCCGATGGGAGGGTGGTGGTGGTGGTGGTGGTGGCAGAGACAGCCTCACTAGCTGGGGTTTGGTGGCTGCTGACACCCGCCTCCATAGGGGAGTCATCCTCAGAGCTGCTGTGGCCTTCAGCTGGGGGGGATGGTGGTGACGACTCCTCTGTGTGGCTCAACTCGCCCTCCGTGCCACTGGGTCCACCTGACTCCTCTCCTTCTGTCCCTGTAAGGCTCCTTGGCTCCTCCTGGTCCGTGGAGCTGTCCCCTCCTGTGGCCATGGATGTATCTGGATAGGAATAGGAATTAACAGAACTACATCAGTCACCTGCACCAACTGCACACACCACAGTGAGTACATCACATCACAGGGCAAGCCCTGGCATCATCAGCTGAACACAGCTCAAAGTGCCAACACTGTTTAGGATGAGGCAAATGTCATTCTCAACATCAACCATGGCACACATATCCCTCCTTGACTTTCACACATATGTCCGTTGCATGTTGAATGCTAACACACCAATGTGCCAACATGCACCACCCACACATTAGTTGTACATGCAAGTGAACATGTAGAGTATGTCACTAGACCCACAGCACATCTCTTGCGACTGACTCAGTACAGGTGTCCAGATGAAGGGATGGGCAGAGACTCATTTCACATGCTTGGGATGCATGCCAGCAACACACACTATGATGTACTCATGTCCTGATGGGCAAGGCCACAATGGGGTGCATGGTGCACACTTGAACACAAAGCAGGCTCACTCATAGTAAGTTCAATGCCATGGCACTGGAATGCCCTGAAAGTCAGTCAACACTGTCTCCTGTCACAGGGGCAGGGCATCCAGACAACAACAATATGCACTGACTCACAATCCTAGCTCAGGGGTAAATCTGACTCTGCAGATGACCAGCGCACTTGCCCATCCCATGCAAACAACATATACAGGACCCAGAAGACCCCACATCATGAAAATCATTCATATGAGTCTCAGCAAACACAAATCCATGTACATTAACACATCACAGTCTGCCATGCATATAACCCAGCTGCATGAGGGACACAGTTGCATACACTATTGTGCGCTGTCAGATGATCACACACCTATATGTCACACAGGTCTTGTCTCCCACAGTCACATTGCAGATGTCATGCTGACCCTCTGAATCATGGACACCCCAGTTGTACGTAGCAACAAGCCACACCCTAATGACATAGAGGCAGACACCTGAGGGCACATGTCACTAAGCACAACCTGCAATTTCATACTCAGGAGTGGGATTACAGAGTGTTTCTGAAAGCCCTTGAGGGGGCATGACTGGGCAGGACTAAGTGAAACAGTGTTTTGGCCCGGACAGTAGTCAGGGGGCTAGGCAATTGTGACATACTTGATATACATACTCCTGATGCCCAAAAATTGGAGGTCCCTGCTGCATGGTTTTGTTTTGAATACCCCAGAAACATGTTGCGAGTCAGACCAGCAATTGGTACACATCTCAAGGGCACGCACAGTCCACATGTCAGATATCAGGCATTGTGTAAACAATTGAACCACACATGAAACACACAACAGCGTCACGGGAACTGATGCTGACTGGTACCTGAAACATAGCTGACTGCAGGGACACAGTGCCCTAGTGACACAAGCAACAGACTGTAGGGGCCACACCTGTGGAACAGATGAGGAGGGTGCATCACACAGATGAGGGACCTGATTTTGGGACTACAAGACCTACGTAATGTGGAAGTGTGACCCGGACAAAAGACTGCTATTTGCATGTCAGACATAGTACACAGATCAGGCATGGACTTACCCCCTTCCTGCTGCTGTCTGGCCTTCAGCTGTCTATCCAGGTCCGGGAAGGCCACCGCCAGTATCCGGAGCATGTGGGGAGTCAGGGTCCGGTGTCCACCCCTCCTGCATGGAGGTGACAGCTTCAATTGGACTCTAGCTATCCTCCGGGTCCAGCCCTGAAGGTCCTGCCACCTCTTCTGGCAGTCGCAGATGCGGCGCTTGTGGACCCCCACAAAACGAACAGCCCAGGCGATGGTCAGCCAGATCTCCTGCTTCTGGTGGGCATCAACCTGTGAGGATGACAAAGTGAAAAGTACATTAACACATATGCCCCAGATTTTTGCAGCACACAATTGGTTATACATGTCATCATCACAAAGGGAAATAAATTACACAGGTAGTGCAACCATGGGGAATGAAAACTCACATGCATGTCTGACAAGTTAACAATGCCTGGATAGTTTAAGCTTGCAATAATGCACTTTAGCAGCAGAAAAACTATTCATTACATGTACCTACACACTATGGTGGATGAAAGTAGTCAGTGAGAATGCTTGCCACTGGTGTACACACTGCTAGTACTGCTAGTCGGACAACATGCATAATTAGGAAGGCAGTGGACAGCACACTCACCTGCTCCCATGGTGTGCCATAGAGCTTTCTGTACTCTGGAAGGAGCCCGTCCAGCAGAACCTGGTTCTCATCCTCAGTGAAGGCTGGGGCCCTCTCCAGTGTACGTGCCATAGCAGGAGCCAGAGGATGCAGAGACAGCAGCAGTGGTAGCAGGGATGTGGTCCAGGAGCATGTGAGCACCCTGGGGGCCAGCCAGCCTTATATCTGTGCTGCAGAGGCAGACTCTGTGCCATGTGTCCCATGTGATAGGTCCAACACGGTTGCATCCTATGAATCTGGCCAATCCATTCAAAACGCCTTCCGCATGGAACACTTGAAATTGCAACATTGTTGTAGGCATCCAACTGAATTTCCAGTGCACAACTCGTACAAGTTTTAAATCCGCATCCGTCTCCATGACAGTCCTGAGCCAATGGGTGTGCCCGGCTGGTTCTACTGACTGTACAACGCATATTTTGAATATACACATGCACCCGTCTCCATACGATTCAATGGCCAAGGCATACGCCTGTCTCGGACCATGCCTGTCCGACGCGTATGCATGATAGTCACCCGCGTCAGACCTCATTGCATTCACTGACAAGGCGTACGCACGGCTCGGTCATGACCCGTGCAATGTGTACGCATTGTCACCCGCGTCTGACCTCATTGCATTCACTGATAAGGCGTACGCATGGCTCGGTCATGACCCGTGCAATGCGTACGCATTGTCACCAGCGTCGGACCTCATTGCATTCAATGACAAGGCGTACGCACGGCTCGGTCATGACCCGTGCAATGCGTATGCATTGTCACCCGCGTCGGACCTCATTAGTGTGACTATTAGTCGGATGCAACACACATATACTGGCCATGGACACCTGCACACACCTGCCGCACTATAGCATTGGCCACTCAGTGTCCCATGGCATGTGAGGCTGCATTCCCTGGGTGTTTGAGGGGGCCACATCTGTTTTTTTTTTCTGGCACTTTGTGCAGCCACTCCCAGGCTGTTATCTTGTACATGGGTGCAGAGTCCTTTGTGTGTTGTGCACATGTGCAATTGGACAGTAATGGGCATGAGTGAAGGCCACAGTGTCAGGCTGGATATGTTTAAGACATGTCACATACACCCTGAGTCATAGGGGTGATGGCATGTACGTCACAGTGAGACCTGTAGCCCCAATACTGATGTGCACCCACAGTCTGTGTGCATGTTGTGTCTCAGATGTGTCTGATCACATGTTACCAATGGGTGACAGTCTCCATATCCATGTGGTATATGCATCAACCTTGATGGGGTGTGTGTCTAAGGTACGTACTTGTAGGGCCGGCATTAACAACAGTGGCCACTACCTGTGGGACTTACGCTTGCCTTTTGGTGTGTACGTGCTACGCCATGTCCATTGCTGTGTTGATGTGCCAATACAGGGACCCTGGGTTTCTGCATGGCAAAGATCTGTGATGCCTGGGAGACATGAGTCCTCATTTGTCACTGGGGTGGGTTTTTTGAACGTTGCAGCAGCACATAGGTTGGGTGACACAGCCAGATGATTAGCCCATTGCACTACATGGCACTCATGTGGCCATGTGGAATTGAGATGTGAGGTGGTGGTCTTGTAGGTGACATATGTGTCCATGCCCAACAGCACACACCTCAGTACATTGTGTAATGTCATGAACTAGCATGTGATAGTAATCGTGGTCATGGCCACATGGGTGGATGTACTGAAAATCTTCCTTTGTGCATCTCTGTACTGCAGGGCACCAGCTGTCCATCGGCCGTTCGCAGACCTTGCAACCATGCAGGAACGCGACAGTATCCACCAGGCCACTGATTGAGGAGTTGGCGGTGCAGTTGGCGCCACATCTGCTACCTGGCCGGACATACCCTACAGCACTGACCCCAGAGGTGAAGGTGATGGCAGCCCTGCACATCTTTGCTACCGGTACCTTCCAGTACACTGTGGCTCCTGCCGGTGGTATGTTGCAAACGATGTTTAGCCGGGTGCTACGCGATGTCTTGGAGGAGATGTTGCAATTCCTCGACCTGTATATCAAGTTCCCGAGCCAAGATGAACTCCCTGAAATTAAGGATGCCTTTTACACACTGGGGAGGATGCCAAACGTCATTGGATCCATTGACAGAACACATGTTGCCCTGATACCACCACAGGCACATGAGCAGGCATACCGTAATAGGAAGCACTTTCATTCGATCAATGCTTTGGTGGTCTGTCTTGCTGACATGTTGATCACACATGTGTGTGCACGGTTCCCTGGTTCGGCGCACGATGCCTACATTATGAGGAGTAGTCACATTGCAACGCTGATGTCACAGATGCCAGCTCAGTGTGCCTGGCTTGTCGGTGTGTACTGACTGTTTCTCATTGTGTGTGTTTGTCAGTGTTGTATTCCGCACTCCTACATAACTCAGCTACTTGTTCATGTTTGTGTGTGTAGGTGACTCTGGATACCCCAACATGCCGTGGTTGCTGACACCCCTCAGGAACCCTGTGACACCAGCCGAGCTGAGCTACAATGAGGCACATGGTCGGAGCAGGAGGGTGATTGAGCAGACATTCGGCCTCCTGAAAAGCTGCTTTCGCTGCCTGGACAGGACCGGAGGGGCCCTCCCATATGAGCCTGCAAAGGTGTGCAAAATAATACTGGTCTGCTGCATGCTACACAACATGGCGGTGCGGAAGGAGGTGCCTCTCATCCAGGATGAGGATGACGACGACCAACGTCCGGCACCTGTGGAGGATCCCGACCTGGGCCAAGATGCCAGTGATGATGAAGATGATGGTGACGTCCGCTCCCAGCTCATCAACAACTTCTTCACCTGAATGTGAGTTTCCAGTGTTGTTATGTGAATGTATGGAGGTAGCCTGGAATGTGTTGAGCCAGCTCTGTTGCTGTCTGTGTGCCACTTGACTGGATGTGTGCTGTGATGTATCCATTCAGGTGGTGTGTACACCACAATAGGGTAGTACTGCTAACTAGTGTTTGTGTAGGTGTTTTGCTACATGTTTTGTGCATGTGTATTGCTTTTCTCTCCTGTTCGTCTGTGCTTTTGACTGTATCTTGTCTGTCCTTCCCAGGGTACTTTGCCTGTTGTGTGATCAACACTGACCCCCAACACCCAGAAGCCAACACCAGTGTGGAAGTTGAGAATTCCCATCAACTGATGTACCACACATCCCTGGACTTCTATTCTCCAACAGATTGTGAGCGTGTGTCCACTGTTACGTAGAATTACCGTGCAACTAATGTGGAATAAACGTGTTGCTGATGTGTAATGAACCTGTGGTACACTTTGTTATGTGCGTTGTCTGTCTTCCCACATTTGAGTGACATCTGCTTACCTCCCCTGTGGACTTGTTACCACTGACTGTGCTTGGTGTTGTGTCTGAGCATGCCAATGTGTTTCAGGTCAACATCATTGTGTGTGATGAGAACATGGCCATGGTGAGTACGTGTTGTGTTGCCATAGTGGTGTGTCTTCCTCACATGTGTTACATCCCCATGACTCACTTTATGTTGGTCACATTATTTCAGTATTTGGCATGCACTGTGTTGTGTAGCAGATCGACTTCGCCCTGAACATGACAAGTTGGAATCACAACAGAGGCAAGTATGGTGTACTGGTGAATTTATTTACAAACATGTGTGAGTGAAGTGCACAGGATGGTGGGTGCTGTACAGTGGTTTGGGAATCCAAAGTTCACATTGGAGTTGGAAGTGCTGGTAGATGAAATGTCCAGAGTAAAGTCCACAGTCGTCTGCTACATTGGCCCAACATGAACCCTCCATGTCATGTGGGAGAGTTGTGTGCGATTGGACAAGGTGAACGGGTTGCGCACAAAGAACATTGTCCAGAACAGGTTTAGAGGCCCTGGGGTATGTGCTGGAACATCTGCCTCTCACATGTCCTTCTTCGGACGACCCCTCTTCTTCCGCGCGGGGGGGGATCCTCATGTGCAGGCCTCTGCGGTGCAGGGGACTCTCCGCCAGAGTCCTCCTCCCTCTCTGTGGCGCTGGCAGATGGTGTTGCGACAGATGTTGTGGGCACACAGGGGGGTGGGGACAGGATGGTGTTGATCTGGCGGATGCATTGTAGTATGTCCCGATGCACCGCAGTAAGGGCATCCCACTTTGCCTGGCGACCTGCTCATGTTGCATGTCCTTGAGGATCCTCACTACCTGGCCAAGTCCTCTGGTGCTATCCTGGTACGCATCTAAGATGCGTGCCAGTTGGGGGTCATCATGCAGTCCAGACCCCTCTGCAAGGCGCGCCCTGTGCCTCCCACCCCTCCCAGCACCCCTCTCCACACGGGCAGGACCAGCGGCGGTACGCACAGGTGACACTGGGACCCCTTGGGTGGTGTTGCTGGTGGTGTTGGCAGTAGCTTCCGGGGGGTCCTGTGTCCCTGTGCTGTGGGTGTTGATTGTCCTTGGTCTGTCCGTGTTGGCGGGGTTGCCCTGTCGGCGTCCAGATGCTGGAGGTGTGGGTACGGGGGGCAGATGTTGCTGCTGCTGGTGCTGCATGATGGCTCACACCGGAGGGGCCAAGTTGGTCATCGTCATCCGAAGAGGACAGTGAGAGAGTCAGACCAGAGAGCTCAGTGTCCACCAGAGTCTGGGACTGGGTATTATCCTCATTTGGCGCTGGGCGCCCAGCACGACCTGTGTTTGGAAGAGACACACAATGTGATTTATGTTTCTATATGCATCGTTGGTTCACAAACATGACATTTTCTACTTTTCAAACAGATGCCTGCCTGTACACTGCTTTTTCCCAGCTTGTCACAGACAGAGTTTGATCTTGTTTTTGGCCATTTGCCAGCATGGCCTTGTGCTCCCCACAACAGAGCCCAGTGTCAGACATCTTGTCAGTCCCTTTCCACTCCCTGTGAGGCGAGTATGGTTCAGGTTGATCTTTCCGTGCCATGTGGGTGGGTGTAGGTTGTCTGTGACTGAGAGTCCCATCATACTCTTAGCTACACCCCCCTTCCCAGCATACCCATGCTTCCTCCCTCTTGACTCTGCTTCCCTGTGAGGGGGTGTGACATCAATGGCAAGATGGCTGACTGTGAAATCCTGGTGTTTGTTTGGCTACCAGTCCCAGCATGGCCTTGTGCTCCCCACAACAGAGCCCAGTGTCAGACATCTTGTCAGTCCCTTCCCACTCCCTGTGAGGCGAGTATGGTTCAGTTTGATCTTTCTGTGCCATGTGGGTGGGTGTAGGTTGTCTGTGACTGCGAGTCCCATCATACTCTTGGCTACACCCCCCTTCCCAGCGTACCCATCTTTCCTCCATCTTGACTCTGCTTCCCTGTGAGGGGGTGTGACATCAATGGCAAGATGGCTGACTGTGAAATCCTGTTGTTTGTTTGGCTACCAGTCCCAGCATGGCCTTGTGCTCCCCACAACAGAGCCCAGTGTCAGATATCTTGTCAGTCCCTTCCCACTCCCTGTGAGGCGAGTATGGTTCAGGTTGATCTTTCTGTGCCATGTGGGTGGGTGTAGGTTGTCTGTGACTGCGAGTCCCTTCATACTCTTGGCTACACCCCCCTTCCCAGCATACCCATGCTTCCTCCCTCTTGACTCTGCTTCCCTGTGAGGGGGTGTGACATCAATGGCAAGATGGCTGACTGTGAAATCCTGGTGTTTGTTTGGCTACAAGTCCCAAGTGAGCCCCTGTGCTTCACACACCAGCACCCAGTACGGGGTATCTTTTGCTGATATTTCATTGAGGTGTGTGTCAATGCATTGTACCCGGTGAGTTGTGTGGAGTTTGTGTTGGGGGGGGGGGGTCTCCCCATGCTGATTAGTATGGTCAGGGCTGTCAGTCCTCCTTCCCATCATGAAACGTGCTTCCATTGTAAGGCGTGCAAGTTGTCTTTCAGGATGTTAGTCAGTGGTGTCCTACTTCTGATTTGCACACAAGCCCTACCAGGGCCTTGTGCTCCCCACAGCAGGAGCCAGTGTCAGCCATCTTGTCCGTCATTTTCTACTCCCTGTGATGTGGGCATGTTTCAGAGGGGCCTTGATGGGCCAATCAGGAGGGGGAGCATTATATGTGACTACAGGCCCCATCATGCTTTTGTCTACACTCACTTCACCTGCATCCCCACTATTCCTTCCTGACAGTCAGCTGCACTGTGAGGTGGTGTGTTTGTGGTGGCAAACTGACTGGCTGGATGTATTTGGCTTAGTGCCAGTGGCTTGCTCTATTTGTTTGTAGGTTGGTGCATGTCATGACCAGTCCCCAGTCACTATGAGATGGCAGGTATTGTGTTTGTGTGACTGGCATACACATCTTGGGTTGATTATCTATTGGTTAGTGTAGGTTTGCTTGGGGTGCATGGTTTCACTGTCCCCTTGCCACACACTCTTGGATATGTTGTTTGTGTACTCACCAGTCTCTGGGATTTCTGTTAGGCCATGGATGCTCTCTGGTGGTAGGATGTCCCGCACCTTCTCCTCCCAGGTCCTGAAGTAGACTGGTTTGGCAGGAGGGCCACCGCCGGTGCACTGACTCAAGGCGTGATCTTTCTCGATGAGTTTCTTGACCCTCCTGCGCATGTCATACCACCGGTTCTGGATATCGTCCTTTGTGCACAACGTTGGTGCTTGTGCGTTCACCTTGTCCACAATCCTCGCCCACATCTTGGTTTTCTGTGAGATGGGGGTCCTTTGAACCAATGTACCAAACAAATGTGGCTCCACTCTGATGATCTCGTCTACCAGCACTTCTAACTCACTATCTGTGAACTTTGGATTCTTCTTTGGAGGCATGGTGATGGGTGGTGGTGGTGAGGGATGTGTGTGTGAGGGTGCAAGTGATGTTGGTTTGGTGTTGGTTTTGCTGTGTGTATGTGTGTGTGGTTTTGTATGAGGTGCTGATGGTGTGTGAGTTGTGTGATGTGTGAGTTGTGAGTGTGTCTGTGGTTGCTGTGTACAGGTGTTTCCTGCTGGCTGTGTCTCCTGTTTGCAAGGGATGATGGTAGTGAATGTAGTCCTTTATATAGTTGGAGTTGTGGGTGTGTCTTTGTCCAATGAATTTTTTTGGGTATTTATTGGCTTAGTCATTGCTTGTTTGGTCCTTTTTTTGAGTTTTTTCCTTTGTGGGCATGAAGGAGACGTTCATGTGACAGAAACGGACGCTGCTGTTGTCTCATGCGGGCTTCTCCGCCTCGTTCACGCTGCCTGTCTTCTGTGTTTGGTACGCGTCGTTCGCGACGGTCTCTATTGCTTGTGTGCCGGGATGTCTGTGCGTGTCAGTCGTGCAGCTTGGTCTCGTGCGAGTCGGTCTGGTTTTACACGCATTACATCGTACTGCGCTAATCGTACATCATGGGTACAGGTCGGTCGGGTTGATTCCGGGTTCGTGTCGGTAGGTGAAAATCACGTCGGTTTTCTGGCCGGATCACTATTTTCCCTCCGGGTCGGTCGTGCTGCTTGTATTCCGTACGTGTCAGTTGTAATTCACTCGCGTTGCATCGCACTGCACGGGTCGTACGGCGCTGGTCCGTGTCGGTCGGTATTCAGTCCGGGTCCGTGTCGGTCGGTTCGTTTTGCGGCCGGAATCGGAATCGGCCCCTATATATTAAATATTGTATTATCAAACGACAAAACAACTGTAATATTTGATATATGGCTTTTTGTTTGATGAACTCACCTTCAAAACATAAAATTACAATAAGACTATTGCAAATGTGCAACTAATATAACAATGTTTAATAATAAAATAAATGATACAAAAATATTTTTGTAAAATACATTTTACATTATTTAATATATTAAATATTATTTTCTTAATATTTGATATACTATATGAGAGCAAAGGGGCCGATTCTGATTCGGGTCGGAAGGGCACCGAACGCGATCCGGACGGAAAAAGTTTGAGCCGTACGCATGATTTTCGCTTGACTCGTACAGCTGTACGAGCGAGCCAGTACGATGTGAGCTACATGAAAATCACCTACCGAGTCGTTTCCGGGTCCGAACCGCTCCGTACGTCTCGGTCGTAAGCTAACCGTGGTGTGCAATGGATGCGTTTCATGACCGAGCTAGTACAATGCACGCGTCGGACAGCCTGTGCGAGCCGGAGTGTCGGGCTCACAAAAGGTCCCGAAGTCGGACTTCTGGGGTTCGCGTCAGACCCCCGACACCCGCAGCTGTACGACCCGCACACAGGGGGAGACCCGAGACTCACACAGGCATGTACGGTGTGGATGGCACTGACGCATACCCACTGTAGAGGGGGTAGTTGTTCGAGATGTACCCATTCAGTCAATGGGAGCATGTACGCGTCGTACAACTGGCTCCCATTGACTTCTATGGGAGTCCGACCGAACCGAGTCCGACAGCATACGCGCACATCGTACTCGCTCAGTCGGACTGTAGGGGTCCGGCTCGGTCGGAAAACACTCCGGATCCGACTCGGTTGGATTGCTTTCCGACCCGGATCGGAATCGGCCGCTTAATGTACAAAACATAACTTTGTGAAATACATATTATCTAATTTTCCATTAAAAATAAAATTATATAAAATGTATTTAAAAAAATGTGAAAAGAAATGTAGCAAATAATTAAAATTAAAATGTTTATAATGAAAGAACTGAAAATATATTTACTTTACTATTACATGACTAAACTTCAGAAAAATTTACAATTTTTCAAATCTGTTAAAAAAATATGTATGTAAAAATATATTTTTAATTTTGCAAATGTACAGGAAAAAATATGCTAAAATATATTATACTTTATAAGAAGTTCTGATTAACATCAAAATGTCTGAATCATGTTTTTAATATTCTCAAAAATTGCATAGCAAAACCAAATAAAAACAATTTAATTGTGAACAACAAAAAAATACGTGTTTGCAAATAAAACTTTAACACTATCCTTCTGATATCCTTCGGGATCTTGTTCGCACAATATAAAAAAATAAATATATATAAAATATTTTATACAATTTACATAAAAATATAAGCATCAAAAAAACTTATAAAATGTTTGACATTTAAAATATATATTTTTTTATTATTTATATCTTTCATTTTTTTTATTCAAATGTATTTGTAACCAACATTCTTAAATTACTCCCCACCCTTATCCTCTATGAAACCAACATCGCACTCCTAAAATGTTACATAAATTTAAAAATGATTTAAAACTTTAAGCAAATATTTTTAAATTACTCCCCATCCTTATCCTTACATTAAACTAAAAAATATAAAAAAATGTAAATAAATATTTTTAAATTACTCCCCACCCTTATCCCCTATAAACCCAACATCGCACTCCTAAAATGTTACATAAATTTAAAAATGATTTAAAACTTTAAGCAAATATTTTTAAATTACTCCCCATCCTTATCCCCTATAAACCCAACTTCCCACTCCTAAAAATAAATTAAAATACAATAAAAACAAACATTGTAGTGTAAAAACATTAAACAAAGAAAATACCTACTACCAAATTAATAAAAAAAACAACATTAAACAAAAGCAAAAAAATACAAACAGTTGATATTATTTACAACAATATATTTGCCATCGATATTTACAAAATCAATATTTCTAAATTACCCAAAAATCGATATTTTTAACAACGAAAAAAGTTACCGCAATATTTTCCACCATCGATATTCTTGACTTGATATTCATACAATTCAATATTTCGATGTCGATATTCTGTCTCTGCACTGAAAAGATGACCAAGTAAGTTCTCAAAACCAAGCTCATTAAATGTGCTACCCCAAAACAATGAAAACCAACTCAGGGGTTTATTACGATGGCGGGCTGAAAAGTCCGCACGCCATCGTTTCGGCAAATGGGACTGCCCGCTATGTGTGCCGCAGTCTCGCAAATCCAATTAGGATGCGCCCGCCACACTGGCCGGTGCATCCCGTATTTTTAACATTGCGGCGGGCGGTGCTTTCAGCAGCACCCGCCGCAATGTTAAAAAGGCATCTGTGCATTTGCATGCACAACGTGGCAGGCACCGAGCGGTGCCTGCCACGTAATGCATGCGGTGCCCCCCATGTGCACCCCCCAACAGGCCTCCACATGCAGACTCCGCATGCAGGCACTTCACCACCTGCATCTTAATATGGATGGTGGTGTCTTGCAGACACCGCCACCATATCAATGCCCTTTTCTGCCCGGTCTCCTGTTAGACAGGCGGAAAACCAACGGACGGTCTTTCCGTCCGCCGGGGTCCCCCCGCCATCCTATTTTGGCGGGGGGGAAATGGGAGGCGGGCGGTGAATAATGGCGGGCGGATCACCACTGCCATATGGGTGGTGGCGATCCGCCTACCATTATAACAGACCCCTCAGTGTCTCTCCCTCTGAAAAGTTTGTGTTTTAAGTACAAAAATCCTCATGCACCAGCCTGGTGGCATGCTTTTTCATAGAACTCCTCCTCATGCCCAAATGTGTGGAGTACAACCCTGTAAAACAGAGGAGCTCTTGAGGCGTTTCATTTATGGGAGTGCTGTGATAGAGGGGCAATGTGGGTGAAGGACCAGTAGTAAAAAGGATAAGGAGAATAATTCCCACTTTTTCATTTATACAGAGGTACAAAAACAATGCAATTACCTTTTACGTGAACTCTGATAGCTTTAATCCTGCCCGCTTATGGGTATAGTTAAGAATCTGTGATATTCAACCCTATGATTTGGTCAAAATTTTTCAGCCTTGTTGCAGGAAATATAAAGATAATCCCGCTGCAGAAAATGTAAAACATGAAAATATAGTGCAATAACAAGCCCAAGCAGAAACCACACAGCTGCTCATGGTTAAAAAACAGTTTAGGCCCACTGACACGAGTAAGGTGAAAAGATCACTTTGGGATACAATGGAATAGGAAACTTAAAAGGGTTTTTCAGTCAAAAGCCAACTCATGTTTAAAAGGCTTGCAAGCATTTATGATTTTAACACACAATTCCCCCCAGCACGCAGCGCATGCCTTCAAATAGATCATGGCCTGATTAGACAATGGGCTCATGTGTTTGAATTAGCCCTGAGCACACAGCGGTCTAAGGTGCCTGATTAAACAATGGGTGCAGGGAAGTAAGTTAGGGGCTCATTGTGATGGCGGACGGACTTCCGTCCATCCGCCATCGTGTCGGATTTGGGACCGGCCGCCCATGAGGCGGCCTCCCCACAATCCATATAAAGATGTGACCGCCACCATGGCGGTCGCATCACCTATATTTTGCATTGTGGTGGGGATGTGTTCAGCAGCCCCAGCCGCAATGCGAAAACAAAGGCACTGGCATATCCCTGCACTACGTGTCAGGCACCAGGCGGTTCCTGCCACATGGTGCAGGGATATGTAGGGGACACCATAGTGCCCCTGATCCAGTCCCAGGGATCAAGGGTGGCCTGCTACGGGCTCCCAAATCCATTTCCGCCATTCGTTTTGCTGTTGTTTGGCTGCCGCAAAACGAATGGGTGAGGCACCGCCGCAATGTTGGGGTATGTTTCAGTTCCAACAGGCAGTCAGAAAAGGACCTCCTGTCATAACCGTGGTGGACGGTCTTTACATCCACCACACATACCCAACGATTCCTCCTTCCATCATAATATGGCGGGGGGAAAACAGCAGTACGATGACTGAAGGCCCACCACCGACCGTCTGTCGGTGGCGAGCCTTCCGCCATCATAATGAGCCCCTCAGTTCTGCACGCACGAAGGTCTTCAGCGCACAATACTGACAACACACACTTTACTTAAATTGCATTTATCCTGAAGCACACAAGCATTCACAAGCAGAAGAATGCTTGTTTGTCAAGCATTCTTGAGAGTGCAATAAAGAATATGCAATGGATTCTGGGTTATTAGGTCACATGATTACAAGTGTTTTTCCATCTCAAAAGTGTAACTTGCAAGTTAACTGCTGTTTACTGTCTGTAATAAACCTTTGTGATATGCATAAAAAAGGTCTACTTGCGGGCAGGAATTTGAGAAAGCCTGAGCAGGACTGAGATGCAGTCTGTGTTGTGTACTGAAGGTTTTTCTCCGTGTCACAACAGTTAGTAAATACTGTCTCTACATTGCCAAGAAGAGTCCATGTGGTTATTCCATTTTGGAGGATTGAGTCACCCCACAACAGCCCCTTAGATTGCTGCTATGCTGGGAGCTAAAGGGCTTTTTGCAGGACCACTAAATAGGTTATGTTACTCTGTATAAAGAATGCCTTAATAGGCTAAGGGCCCGATTACAATCTCGTAAGGAAAGCATCCCGACCGAATCGTATCCGGAATGCATTCCAAACGAATCGGAGCGCTAGAGTCCGAACGAGCGAGTACGATGCATCCTTATGCTTATGGACTTTTGTCGCTCAGACTCCCATTGAACTGAATGCGTACACAGGCTTCCGTAGCAAAAAGGGGTGGGTGGGTAAAAGTGTACACCGTGGGGCGGGCACCCCAGAGTTCCTGCCGCACAGTGCATGCTTGGATCCGGGGGACCCATGGGCACACCACTGTGACCGATTCGGAGGGCCTAGGGTGAAGGGGGGCTTGCTACAGGCCCCCCGTATTCCGATTTTGACAGCCGTTTTGTCTCGCTGAGATTGAGTCGATGCAGCTGTCTGAATCGTGCATCATACTCCCTCGTTCGGAATCCAGCTCCATTGTGCTGCACGATTCGGCTGCGAACGAGTCGAACGGACAGGATTGGGTTCGGAAACGATTCGGTTGACGTGTATGAGATCTTCGCATCGTACTTGATCGTTCACGACAGGGGACAATTCGGACAGAAACAGCTGCTCCGAATCGGATTTGCTTGTTACGGATCACGTAAGGAGCCCTTCCTAATGAGATCGTAACTCTGCCCCTAAGTATGTGAAAATTGTTTTTTACTTGATCCTTCAAATCTTAAAGACAATATTGACATCTGTCATACATTTCTCAATAGTGGAGAAACCTGATGGGTTCTCTCATGACTTTCAGTCCAGAGATGACTGTCAGGAAGGCCAACTCCTAATTATTAGTTCTACCCCATGTAGACCTGGCATTTCAGTCTATGTGGTACCCCAACACATGTCAAGAAAAGCTGAATGCAAGAGACAATCCTGCTAATATTTACAATTCTCTAAAGAAGGAAAAATTGCATGGGTTAATTTCCTAATTGGCTAAATTACCTAGAAGACTATTTGTTTATTTAGCAGACAGCACAAATTTTGTGCATTGTACATCATAATTTGTTATTCTGCCCCACGCTCATGAAATGGCATTTCTAGTTAATCAAATGAAATGTCACAGCTAGATGGAAATGAATGAGGATGGAGGAAAAGTTATTGTGTTGAGCAGAGGAGATGACATTGGTAGCATGAGAGAATTAGGTTTCTGTTGAATGAATAGCATGGATGCCTTACTGGTAGTGCTTAAGAATGTTGTTAAGGCAGATATTTGTAGCCAATCAGTTAAAAAGTAGGCATTTCTTTTTTCTGTACTAAGAAGGTTGTTGGGATACTTGAGAATGGAGATGAACTATACTGTTGTAAACCAATGAGTTTTTGGTATGGGACATACACCAGTATATTTGCACCGGTATGGGTTACTTTCAATTGAGATTGAGTGACAGAACAGGGAGTTTCAAAGGAGGGACTACTTGAAATTAATGGTTTAGTAGTTTGGGGCATATAGAGTTTGATGGGGCATAAGAAAGGTTAGCAGCTATTATTATATGATTGATCTCTAAGGGTATAGTAGGGGGGAAGTTAGATAGATTATATGAGTGTGGTTGAAGATTGTGGGAGTGAAATAAGGGGAGAGAGAGACAAAAAGCCAAGTGGTAAAGGTGTTCTCCATAGTCATCATTTTCTAGAAGTATATGCTAGGTCCATGGTTGAAAGGGAAAGGTGAACATACCAACTGTGGTGGAGGAGCTTCGCCCCACTGCTTTTGAGTAGTATAAATTAAAGGAAATACAAAAGGATAATAACTTTCAGTTATTATCATTTTTATGTTTCCTTTGCGGGTGGGCGAGTGATCAGGACAGCTCTGCTCTCAGACCAGGGCAGGGGAAGAGTGGTATGCTCACTCCTAAGTGCGCAATGACTGTTTGGTCAGCCTTCTCGGGCCACCCAAACCGGACATGCGCACTTTCCCCTTTCTCCATGCAGGCTACATTACAGCCTGCGTGGAGAACATGGCCAGGCCCCTATTCCCTGGTTGAGCATCAAACCAGGATGCTCAAAACCAATCAAAATGCTTCATTGCAGCGTTGTGATTGGTCAGGGAAGCCTGGGTGCTTACCAAGCACAACACTGCATTGTGGATGGTCGGGGGGCCTGGCTGTTTTTCCTGGCTGCTGGCTTTCTGTCCCCAGAGGAGAGCAGGAGCAAAGACACGGGACCCAGCAGTGAGGTAAGTGTATATTTTCTTTATTTCACAACCCTGTGCCCCCCTGCACTGACCCCCGTGCCTGCACCCACCCCACCACCCGCGAGTCATTCCAGCTGCCACTGTGTACCAAGTACACAGATTCTGCTTTCAGTAGCAAGTCAGTCAAAAAACTCTTTATTTCGTTCGGCAGGCCCATAAAAGTATAATTCATCATACATCAACGTACAGTATAAAACAAGTAAAACTACAGCAATATTCCTAAAGCATATAAGATAAATATCTTTATACAATTATGTACACATATGTATAAATAAGACATATCATTAAAAGTAGAATGTGAAAAAAGAAGTATACCAGGTAAGGCCTAAATTAGACACAATGAGATTTATGTCATCAGACAGGTGATTGACTTAGGGTTTTCTTTTGTAGCACCCACATTGCACCCCAGAATTTTGCAACAGAAATGACCAGTAGTATGGAAGAGTCTGATCTAAGACTTTGGAGGGCATCGTGATGGTTTCGTACACCTAGTGACTTGCAATTCGGTGCCAGCCATTTATGCTGGGGAGATGAATAGCCTGGAAAAGCAAACATAACGTGTGAAACACTTTCCCTTTGATGGTCACATAAGGGACAAGTGCTACCTCCTTCACCCTTCCAACCTGCTGTAAATGACCTGAGGGGTAGGATACCTTTACAAAACTGATAATAAAGTTTCCTATGCAATGGAACCGTTACTACATCCTAGAAGAATTCCCACTGTGACTTAATGTCCATGTAATCCCTTGTCAGCTTAGCAGTAGCTGACTTCCGACCAACCTTGTCCTCTGCAAGTGACCAATATCTCATTTTAAACTCACCTTTTGATGGAAAAACAGATGTATTAGGTTGGTTCCACAAGTCATGAAGTCCTAATGAATACAAGGCTGACTTAATGTTTGAAAGCCATGGAATTGAGTTAAATTGGTCAACCTTCATGACGTCCTTTAGGCTATCAGCATATTGGGCAACCCCAGGAGTAGTCCACAAGCGCCTCCAGTGCAACAAGGGCCCTAGACAAATTTTATACGAGGCCCTTGTGACACCTAGGTCACTAAACCATGGGTGTAACAGAGTACTGGTTTGAAGAGAAGTCAGATTCCTAAGGAAATTGTTCTCAAATTTTGTGATTTTATCATGTTTGGCAAATCCCCTTAGCTCAGCCCCATACAAGGCTGACCCCAGACCCTTGACTTTATAGATTTTAAATGCAGGAGTAATACGTTAAGAATACGATGTCAAAAACTCCTTGAGTATTGCACCAGATATCTGCTTTAACCTGGTTGTGGTACAAAAGGGGGTGGTGATGGACGGAGCATCAGAACCAATCAAACACTCACACCCAGTCAACAGATCTGGGTTTGATCCATCACCGTTCTTTAGCCCACTCTGCCACCCCAGTTCAGACATGGCCATATGCAAATCAGTCTGACCCTGTGCCTCATGGGAACAGTCCAGCCCGAACTGCCAAGCCATGCTTTCCCTGGACCGGAAACAAGCTTCCTAGGACCGGTTTCTGGCATTTCAGCCGTCTTCAGCCAGGCTTGCTTGAATCCAGTGGCAAAGTGAGCAAGGGACTCACGTCTGAGCATACCCTGCCAACTTATGGCAAACAAAGTGGTACAAAAGGTGTTGGTGATGGACGGAGCATCAGAACCAATCAAACACTCACACCCAGTCAACAGATCTGGGTTTGATCCATCACCGTTCTTTAGCCCACTCTGGCACCCCAGTTCAGACATGGCCACATGCAAATCAGTCTGACCCTGTGCCTCATGGGAACAGTCCAGCCCGAACTGCCAAGCCATGCTTTCCCTGGACCGGAAACAAGCTTCCTAGGACCGGTTTCTGGCATTTCAGCCGTCTTCAGCCAGGCTTGCTTGAATCCAGTGGCAAAGTGAGCAAGGGACTCACGCCTAAGCATACCCTGCCAACTTATGGCAAACAAAGTGGTACAAAAGGGGGTGGTGATGGACGGAGCATCAGAACCAATCAAACACTCACACCCAGTCAACAGATCTGGGTTTGATCCATCACCGTTCTTTAGCCCACTCTGCCACCCCAGTTCAGACATGGCCATATGCAAATCAGTCTGACCCTGTGCCTCATGGGAACAGTCCAGCCTGAACTGCCAAGCCATGCTTTCCCTGGACCGGAAACAAGCTTCCTAGGACCGGTTTCTGGCATTTCAGCCGTCTTCAGCCAGGCTTGCTTGAATCCAATGGCAAAGTGAGCAAGGGACTCACGTCTGAGCATACCCTGCCAACTTATGGCGAACAAAGTGGTACAAAAGGGGGTGGTGATGGACGGAGCATCAGAAGTAGTCCACAAGCGCCTCCAGTGCAACAAGGGCCATAGACAAATTTTATACGAGGCCCTTGTGACACCTAGGTCACTAAACCGTGGGTGTAACAGAGTACTGGTTTGAAGAGAAGTCAGATTCCTAAGGAAATTGTTCTCAAATTTTGTGATTTTATCATGGTTGGCAAATCCCCATAGCTCAGCCCCATACAAGGCTGACCCCAGACCCTTGACTTCATAGATTTTAAATGCAGGAGTAATAGGTTTAGAATACGATGTCAAAAACTCCTTGAGTATTGCACCAGATATCTGCTTTAACCTGGTTGTGGCTTTACTAATATGCGGTTGCCAGGACATGCCCTCAGCAAATGTAACCCCTAGGTATGCAAAAGAGTCTACTTGTCTCAGGAAGGGTTCCTCCCAAGATTAGTTTACTCTTGAAGGATTCATGCTGCCTAAAGGACATCACCTTGGTCTTTGAAGTGTTAATTTCCAAGCCCCGATCCTCACAGGTGCATTCACCTTTATAAACTCCTCCCTCTTGTTGACAATCAGAGATTTTCAGGATGTCTTGGAATCAAACAACACCCCAAGATAGGAGAAAGTTTGGACTGTAGTCAGGGTGTGAGAACACACGCTGTTTGTTTTTGTTCTGGTTGAACACGGGCCCACAACCATAATAAAGGGCATGCTCAAATTAACAGAAAGTTCCAGGCTATCCATGTAGTCTACAAATGTTTTCAATAGCACTTGGAAACCCAAACGGCATATAGCAGCCATGAAATGATCTCGACCATACCTGCGGACAATCAACCTCAGAAGACAATAGGGCTTGCTCTAACCCATATATGTATAGGGTAAATAAAAATGGGGCAAGAATAAACCCCTGTCATATCCCTTTACTCGTTCTGAATGGATGGGTGCATGCAGATTCCTGGGTGTACCAAACTGATGTTGTAATGATTGTTTGTAAATCATACAGGAATTACACAATTTTAGGGTCTACCTTTATAGATATGAGCATAGTAAATACTGTCTCTACATTGCCAAGAAGAGTCCATGTGGTTATTCCATTTTGGAGGATTGAGTCACCCCACAACAGCTTTTTGCAGGACCACTAAATAGGTTATGTTACTCTGTATAAAGAATGCCTTAATAGGCTAAGGGCCCGATTACAATCTCGTAAGGAAAGCATCCCGACCGAATAGTATCCGGAATTCATTCCAAACGAATCGGAGCGCTAGAGTCCGAACGAGCGAGTACGATGCATCCTTATGCTTATGGACTTTTGTCGCTCAGACTCCCATTGAACTGAATGCGTACACAGGCTTCCGTAGCAAAAAGGGGTGGGTGGGTAAAAGTGTACACCGTGGGGCGGGCACCCCAGAGTTCCTGCCGCACAGTGCATGCTTGGATCTGGGGGACCCATGGGCACTCCACTGTGACCGATTCGGAGGGCCTAGGGTGAAGGGGGGCTTGCTACAGGCCCCCCGTATTCCGATTTTGACAGCCGTTTTGTCTCGCTGAGATCGAGTCGATGCAGCTGTCTGAATCGTGCATCATACTCCCTCGTTCGGAATCCAGCTCCATTGTGCTGCACGATTCGGCTGCGAACGAGTCGAACGGACAGGATTGGGTTCGGAAACGATTCGGTTGACGTGTATGAGATCTTCGCATCGTACTTGATCGTTCACGACAGGGGACGATTCGGACAGAAACAGCTGCTCCGAATCGGATTTGCTTGTTACGGATCACGTAAGGAGCCCTTCCTAATGAGATCGTAACTCTGCCCCTAAGTATGTGAAAATTGTTTTTTACTTGATCCTTCAAATCTTAAAGACAATATTGACATCTGTCATACATTTCTCAATAGTGGAGAAACCTGATGGGTTCTCTCATGACTTTCAGTCCAGAGATGACTGTCAGGAAGGCCAACTCCTAATTATTAGTTCTACCCCATGTAGACCTGGCATTTCAGTCTATGTGGTACCCCAACACATGTCAAGAAAAGCTGAATGCAAGAGACAATCCTGCTAATATTTACAATTCTCTAAAGAAGGAAAAATTGCATGGGTTAATTTCCTAATTGGCTAAATTACCTAGAAGACTATTTGTTTATTTAGCAGACAGCACAAATTTTGTGCATTGTACATCATAATTTGTTATTCTGCCCCACGCTCATGAAATGGCATTTCTAGTTAATCAAATGAAATGTCACAGCTAGATGGAAATGAATGAGGATAGAGGAAAAGTTATTGTGTTGAGCAGAGGAGATGACATTGGTAGCATGAGAGAATTAGGTTTCTGTTGAATGAATAGCATGGATGCCTTACTGGTAGTGCTTAAGAATGTTGTTAAGGCAGATATTTGTAGCCAATCAGTTAAAAAGTAGGCATTTCTTTTTTCTGGACTAAGAAGGTTGTTGGGATACTTGAGAATGGAGATGAACTATACTGTTGTAAACCAATGAGTTTTTAGTATGGGACATACACCAGTATATTTGCACCGGTATGGGTTACTTTCAATTGAGATTGAGTGACAGAACAGGGAGTTTCAAAGGAGGGACTACTTGAAATTAATGGTTTAGTAGTTTGGGGCATATAGAGTTTGATGGGGCATAAGAAAGGTTAGCAGCTATTATTATATGATTGATCTCTAAGGGTATAGTAGGGGGGAAGTTAGATAGATTATATGAGTGTGGTTGAAGATTGTGGGAGTGAAATAAGGGGAGAGAGAGACAAAAAGCCAAGTGGTAAAGGTGTTCTCCATAGTCATCATTTTCTAGAAGTATATGCTAGGTCCATGGTTGAAAGGGAAAGGTGAACATACCAACTGTGGTGGAGGAGCTTCGCCCCACTGCTTTTGAGTAGTATAAATTAAAGGAAATACAAAAGGATAATAACTTTCAGATATTATCATTTTTATGTTTCCTTTGCGGGTGGGCGAGTGATCAGGACAGCTCTGCTCTCAGACCAGGGCAGGGGAAGAGTGGTATGCTCACTCCTAAGTGCGCAATGACTGTTTGGTCAGCCTTCTCGGGCCACCCAAACCGGACATGCGCACTTTCCCCTTTCTCCATGCAGGCTACATTACAGCCTGCGTGGAGAACATGGCCAGGCCCCTATTCCCTGGTTGAGCATCAAACCAGGATGCTCAAAACCAATCAAAATGCTTCATTGCAGCGTTGTGATTGGTCAGGGAAGCCTGGGTGCTTACCAAGCACAACACTGCATTGTGGATGGTCGGGGGGCCTGGCTGTTTTTCCTGGCTGCTGGCTTTCTGTCCCCAGAGGAGAGCAGGAGCAAAGACACGGGACCCAGCAGTGAGGTAAGTGTATATTTTCTTTATTTCACAACCCTGTGCCCCCCTGCACTGACCCCCGTGCCTGCACCCACCCCACCACCCGCGAGTCATTCCAGCTGCCACTGTGTACCAAGTACACAGATTCTGCTTTCAGTAGCAAGTCAGTCAAAAAACTCTTTATTTCGTTCGGCAGGCCCATAAAAGTATAATTCATCATACATCAACGTACAGCATAAAACAAGTAAAACTACAGCAATATTCCTAAAGCATATAAGATAAATATCTTTATCCAATTATGTACACATATGTATAAATAAGACATATCATTAAAAGTAGAATGTGAAAAAAGAAGTATACCAGGTAAGGCCTAAATTAGACACAATGAGATTTATGTCATCAGACAGGTGATTGACCTAGGGTTTTCTTTTGTAGCACCCACATTGCACCCCAGAATTTTGCAACAGAAATGACCAGTAGTATGGAAGAGTCTGATCTAAGACTTCGGAGGGCATCGTGATGGTTTCGTACACCTAGTGACTTGCAATTCGGTGCCAGCCATTTATGCTGGGGAGATGAATAGCCTGGAAAAACAAACATAACGTGTGAAACACTTTCCCTTTGATGGTCACATAAGGGACAAGTGCTACCTCCTTCACCCTTCCAACCTGCTGTAAATGACCTGAGGGGTAGGATACCTTTACAAAACTGATAATAAAGTTTCCTATGCAATGGAACCGTTACTACATCCTAGAAGAATTCCCACTGTGACTTAATGTCCATGGAATCCCTTGTCAGCTTAGCAGTAGCTGACTTCCGACCAACCTTGTCCTCTGCAAGTGACCAATATCTCATTTTAAACTCACCTTTTGATGGAAAAACAGATGTATTAGGTTGGTTCCACAAGTCATGAAGTCCTAATGAATACAAGGCTGACTTAATGTTTGAAAGCCATGGAATTGAGTTAAATTGGTCAACCTTCATGACGTCCTTTAGGCTATCAGCATATTGGGCAACCCCAGGAGTAGTCCACAAGCGCCTCCAGTGCAACAAGGGCCCTAGACAAATTTTATACGAGGCCCTTGTGACACCTAGGTCACTAAACCATGGGTGTAACAGAGTACTGGTTTGAAGAGAAGTCAGATTCCTAAGGAAATTGTTCTCAAATTTTGTGATTTTATCATGTTTGGCAAATCCCCTTAGCTCAGCCCCATACAAGGCTGACCCCAGACACTTGACTTCATAGATTTTAAATGCAGGAGTAATAGGTTAAGAATACGATGTCAAAAACTCCTTGAGTATTGCACCAGATATCTGCTTTAACCTGGTTGTGGTACAAAAGGGGGTGGTGATGGACGGAGTATCAGAACCAATCAAACACTCACACCCAGTCAACAGATCTGGGTTTGATCCATCACCGTTCTTTAGCCCACTCTGCCACCCCAGTTCAGACATGGCCATATGCAAATCAGTCTGACCCTGTGCCTCATGGGAACAGTCCAGCCCGAACTGCCAAGCCATGCTTTCCCTGGACCGGAAACAAGCTTCCTAGGACCGGTTTCTGGCATTTCAGCCGTCTTCAGCCAGGCTTGCTTGAATCCAGTGGCAAAGTGAGCAAGGGACTCACGTCTGAGCATACCCTGCCAACGTATGGCAAACAAAGTGGTACAAAAGGGGGTGGTGATGGACGGAGCATCAGAACCAATCAAACACTCACACCCAGTCAACAGATCTGGGTTTGATCCATCACCGTTCTTTAGCCCACTCTGGCACCCCAGTTCAGACATGGCCACATGCAAATCAGTCTGACCCTGTGCCTCATGGGAACAGTCCAGCCCGAACTGCCAAGCCATGCTTTCCCTGGACCGGAAACAAGCTTCCTAGGACCGGTTTCTGGCATTTCAGCCGTCTTCAGCCAGGCTTGCTTGAATCCAGTGGCAAAGTGAGCAAGGGACTCACGTCTAAGCATACCCTGCCAACTTATGGCAAACAAAGTGGTACAAAAGGGGGTGGTGATGGACGGAGCATCGGAACCAATCAAACACTCACACCCAGTCAACAGATCTGGGTTTGATCCATCACCGTTCTTTAGCCCACTCTGCCACCCCAGTTCAGACATGGCCATATGCAAATCAGTCTGACCCTGTGCCTCATGGGAACAGTCCAGCCCGAACTGCCAAGCCATGCTTTCCCTGGACCGGAAACAAGCTTCCTAGGACCGGTTTCTGGCATTTCAGCCGTCTTCAGCCAGGCTTGCTTGAATCCAGTGGCAAAGTGAGCAAGGGACTCACGTCTGAGCATACCCTGCCAACTTATGGCGAACAAAGTGGTACAAAAGGGGGTGGTGATGGACGGAGCATCAGAAGTAGTCCACAAGCGCCTCCAGTGCAACAAGGGCCATAGACAAATTTTATACGAGGCCCTTGTGACACCTAGGTCACTAAACCGTGGGTGTAACAGAGTACTGGTTTGAAGAGAAGTCAGATTCCTAAGGAAATTGTTCTCAAATTTTGTGATTTTATCATGGTTGGCAAATCCCCATAGCTCAGCCCCATACAAGGCTGACCCCAGACCCTTGACTTCATAGATTTTAAATGTAGGAGTAATAGGTTTAGAATACGATGTCAAAAACTCCTTGAGTATTGCACCAGATATCTGCTTTAACCTGGTTGTGGCTTTACTAATATGCGGTTGCCAGGACATGCCCTCAGCAAATGTAACCCCTAGGTATGCAAAAGAGTCTACTTGTCTCAGGAAGGGTTCCTCCCAAGATTAGTTTACTCTTGAAGGATTCATGCTGCCTAAAGGACATCACCTTGGTCTTTGAAGTGTTAATTTCCAAGCCCCGATCCTCACAGGTGCATTCACCTTTATAAACTCCTCCCTCTTGTTGACAATCAGAGATTTTCAGGATGTCTTGGAATCAAACAACACCCCAAGATAGGAGAAAGTTTGGACTGTAGTCAGGGTGTGAGAACACACGCTGTTTGTTTTTGTTCTGGTTGAACACGGGCCCACAACCATAATAAAGGGCATGCTCAAATTAACAGAAAGTTCCAGGCTATCCATGTAGTCTACAAATGTTTTCAATAGCACTTGGAAACCCAACCGGCATATAGCAGCCATGAAACGATCTCGACCATACCTGCGGACAATCAACCTCAGAAGACAATAGGGCTTGCTCTAACCCATATATGTATAGGGTAAATAAAAATGGGGCAACAATAAACCCCTGTCATATCCCTTTACTCGTTCTGAATGGATGGGTGCATGCAGATTCCTGGGTGTACCAAACTGATGTTGTAATGATTGTATGTAAATCATACAGGAATTACACAATTTTAAGGTCTACCTTTATAGATATGAGCATACTCCAGAACTTAGCCCTGTTAACCCTGTCAAGGAGCCCATGAGGTCCATAAAAGCTAGATGGACCAATTCAGGTCAGGCTACTGCATACTGTTAATAAGCATATGCAAGTTCAGACATTGCTCAGCTGTAGACCTGCCCAGCCTAAAGCCATATTGCACCTCAAAAATTGCGTTATTCTAATCCGCCCCCAACATTAGCCTATCCAAGAGCACTATTCTCATACCCTTCACAACAGTCAATCAAATAAATCGGGTGGTAGCATTGGGATTATCTTTGTCACCCTTCTTAAAAACAGGAACAATGGCTGAGGTAGCCTATGATGGAGGCGAGCCTTCTCTAACTGCTGCATTCAGAACCACCATCTGGGCTGAGCCCCAGATCTTGATGTCTCCAATAAACATGTCCGGAGGAATATAATCAGGCCCAGGGGCTTTGTTCTTTGATAGTGCTCCCTAGTGAAGGCAAATGCAAATGATTATCTGTTCGCATAGATGAGTAGTAAGAAACCTCTGCAAATTTAGCAACCCACAGGCTGGCTGCAACATGGTAGTGTAAAGCCAGGCAGTTATCGTTCGCAAAACACGGCTGGTTGATAACATGCCAAAAACAGAGAACTATTTTTAGTGGCACATGTTTGCACTTGGTCATCCCAAGCTATTTCTTTTAAAGTGGCTTTAAGCTTTTTGAGTTCCATTCTATAAAAGCTTTTGCAGGCAGCTTTACATTCCTGGTCTCTGGGAAGACATTTTAATGCCAGTTTTAAATTTCATAGTACCTTAGAGCAGTTGTGATCAAACCATTTTGGAGCGAATAAAACATTATTAAGAGCTGGAGTGATAGTAAGGCTATCACCTTAAGGGAGATGCCTTCATAGGGAGATGCCTTCATAGGCGGTTATAACCACCCCACTGGAGGAGCGTAGATTGACGCAAGTAAAGAGCTCTTGCAGACAGGTCGCAAAGCAAAATTTTTTAAAATGTCTGAGCTCCACTTGGGTCCACATTAATCGCCTGCCTTGGTCAATAGGGAAGAAGTCCCCGAGGCCCTGGGAGGCTCCTAGCACAAGAGCACAACTCTCTGAATGATAACGACAGTCGCTCAATGATCTACGCAGTCTACTAAATTTGGAAATTGTTGTATAAAGGGATGCCGATATCAGCATTATTTCTACTCAGCAATTTAGATCAATATGACACAAATCAATGTGGACTTAAATCAAGTGCTATCCTACAGCCTGAGGTATGTGTCCATGAAGGCTGCCAAATTGCCAAACAGCTGTTTGAATATAGGCTCATTTTCATAATGGTAGCTTCGTAATAATCAATAATTTAGAATTCTTAAAACATCTTACTAATTAAACATGGGGTCATATTCAGAATGAAGTGGCGGAGTATGTTGTTAGCGTTGTTGGCCTAACGCCGCACTCCGCCACTGCAGAAACGCAGGGCTGGACTGTATTTCCAAGAATAAGGTGCAGCCCTCCGTTTCTTCGTGCGCTGGTGCTAATTGCAGCTGCCTAGCACCAATGCAGGCACTCTTGCACCATTATGTAACGGTACCTGCGCTGCAGGGAAAGATTGTTTCTGTGCAGGAAGTTGTCCCTTCCTGCACATAAACCTTCACCAATGGTGTTTTGTAATTTCTATGTGTGCTGCAGAATGCAGCACACATAGAAGTTGCAATGCATCATTTAATAAAAAAAATTGTTTATGTGCAGGAAAGAACACCTTCTGCACATAAACAATCAATGGCGTTTCGCTGTTTCCATGTGTGCTGCACAATGCAGCACACATAGAACCTGCTCTCTCTTCCAAAAACCAAACCAGATTGCTTTTCCACACGGGGAGCTGCATGTCAGCAGCTCCCTGTGTGGAAAAGCAATGCCGGCTCCCGCAGGAGGTGGGAAGCCGGCGGGACCGTGGGGGAATTGGGGACCCCCCCACGGTCCCCAACGAGAGGCCAGAACCCAGGGGATGGGGTCCCCGGGGCCATGATGGGCCCGGGAGGGGGCCACGCGGACCCCTCCCCATAATACTTTTTTTTTTTAAACTAAAACCACGAAAAGGCCGGCCCTGGGGGATGGGGTCCCAGGGGCGATAAATGGCCTGAGGAGGGGGGCCACACAGCCCCCCTCCAATTATTTGTTTAAAAAAAAAACATTGGCCATGCCGCAGGGGATGGGGTCCCCGGGGCCGAATATGGCCTCGGGAGAGGGGCCACGCGGCCCCCTTCCATTTTAAAAAATAAATAAAAATAAAATAGGGGTCAGGCCCTGGGGGATGGGGTCCCCAGACCCAATAAAATAGGAAAGGAAGGGGGGCCACACAGCTACCCATCTTAAAAAAGAGAAAAAAAAGTCCTGCATCGTGCCGAAGGCCCCGCCCCCCTCCCTGCAGCACTCTGCAAATGCGCCCCCTGGTGCATTGTAAGATGGGGAGCTAATTCCCCTTGAATACTGGGGGTCCCTGGCGGCCAACTAGCCCACCAGGAACCTCCAGTATGTGCCAGGGAGCTGCGTTGCAGAGAGGTGTTAAGAGACCATGCCCGTTTTTACACCTCTCTGCAACGCAGCTCTGTGGCGCTTACTGGAGGTACCTGGTGAGCTAGTTGTCCCCCAGGGGCCCTCAGGATTGAAGGGGACTTTTTCCCTCAACTTAAAATGAGCCACGGGGCACGTTTGCACAGTGGTGAAGGGAGGGGGCGGGGCTTGAGGTGAAATGTGCGCAAACACGCCATGTGGTGCATTTTAAGTTGGGGAATTAATTCCTCTTCAATTCTGAGGGTCCCTGGGGGCTATCCAACCCCACCAGGTACCTCCTACCTCCAGTAAGCGCCACTGCACTATGTTGCAGAGAGGTGGGCCAGGCCACGCCCCTTTTTACACCTCTCTGCAACGCAGCTCTGTGGCGCTTACTGGCGGTACCTGGTTTGCTAGTTGGACCCCAGGAACCGTCAGGATTCAAGGATACTTAATCTCCCAACTTAAAATGGCCACAGGGCGTGTTTGCACACGTCACCCCAGCCCCCCCCCCTCCCTTCACCACTGTGCAAATGCATCCGGTAGCGCATTTTAAGAGGTAGTTTTAATCCCCCTGCCCTATTATGTACTAGGGTCTTACAGAGGAGGTCAGGCTAATCACAGGGTACCCCAATGCATAGTGTTCCCTAGTGTATGTAGGTGTATTCACTGTATTCTAAGTGTGTTTTAGCATAGCACTGGCTCTAGGCCTTGTTAGTCAGAGTCAGTTACCACCAGAACCCCTCTGAAAAAGTGGTGGTCACAGGATGATTTTGGAACAAGGCCTCTTTCTGCTCCTCTGTTGTTTCTTTCTGCACATGTCTTGCTTCTTCCTGCACTTTTCTTCGTCTTTGTGTCCTTCTGTTGCTTCTTTCTGCATTTCTTTTGCTTCTTTCTGTGCGTTTTTTCTTCTTTCTTCACATGTCCTACCTCTGTATGCATAGTTAGAAACCAGCATTTGAAAAACCTTTGAAATTCACTGAAAAAAACATAGGTTTCAGGCACGTTATAGTTAGAAATTAGCATTTAAAAAAACCTTTGAAATTCACTGAAAAAACCATAGGTTTCAGGCAGGTTATAATTAGAAATGAGCTTTTAAAAAACCATAGAAATTCACTAAAAAAAACAAAGGTTTTAGGGAAAGTTATTGTTAGTTGGACATGATTTCTCTCTTACAAAACCTGTGAAATTCCCCCATTATAGTTATTTCAGCTAACCATAACTCGCGCCCCCGCAATGCACTGCTGATGACGTCACATATTACATCACTCATGACATGGTCAGTGACATCACTCATGACATCACTGATGACATCTCAAATGACATCACTGGTGACGTCACTGATGACATCATCCAGTGACTGTGTGTTTCTGTAAAGTTTAAATATGTTTAATATATATAGGGAAAGGCGTATTGAAGAATGAGTGGGTGTATAAGTGTCTGAATGGATTATTTAGTAGGTGTGTGACTGACTGTATAAGTGTGTGATTAAACGTATCTTACTGAATGTGTGGGTTAGTGACTAAACTGTGTGAATGTCTGTATCCGTCTGTCTGTTGGTGTGTAAGCGGCTACATGGGTTTGTGAATAGCTACATGAGTGTCTATATGGGTTATTGATTGGTTGTCTGAGTATCTGTATGGGTGCCTGAGTGTTTATGTGGGTCGGGTGTGTATGACTCTGTGCATAGATGTGTGAGTGGGTGATTCACTGGGTGCATGGTTTCAAGAGTGCATCTGTGATGGACTGTATGGGTGGGTGAGTGTGTGTATGGGTGTGTTAGTGAGTGAATGTATATCTCAGTGGTATATGTGTGAGTAACTACATATGTGAAAGGCAGTATGAATGTGTGTGTTGGAGTATATAAATGGCTATAAGTGAGAGTGTGTGATTGTGAGAGTGGCTGTATGGATGAGTGTGTGTTTGTATCAGTGATTGTATAAGAGCGTAAGAATGTGCTAGTATTTGTATGAGTGATTGAACTGGTGTGTGTATAACTCTATAGGTGAGTAAATGGCAGTGTGATTAATTATTTGCATGACTGACTAGGTGTGGGAGTACCTCTATGGATGAGTGGTGGTGTGTGAGTGTTTATATAGGTATATGAGTGCATATGATAGTCCTGTACTGAGTGACCATAAGTATGAGTGACTGTACAGGTGAGTGAGTGGATGTGTGTAAACCTAAGAATTAGTGAGTGTGTATGCAGTTATTGCTGTTGGAGTGTCTATGGTTTTGAGAATGGCAGTCTGTAATTTAGAGTGGGTGTATCAAAGGTTATATTAGGGTATGAGGAGATGCATCAATTTATCACATGGATGATGTCATCAGTGATATCATCAGTGATGTCATTTGAGATGTCATCAGTGATGTCATCAGTGATGTTACTGACCATGTCATGAGTGATGTAACAAGTGACATCACCAGCAGTGCATTGCGGGGGTGCGAGTTATAGTTAGCTGAACAAACTATAACGGGGGATTTTCACGGGTTTTGTATGAGAGATATGTCCAACTAACTCTAACTTTCCCTAAAACCTATGGTTTTTTCAGTGAATTTCTAAGGTTTTTTAAATGCTAATTTCTAACTATAACGTGCCTGAAACCTATGTTCTTTTCAGTGAATATATACATATATATATATATATATATATATATATATATATATATATATATATATATATATATATATATATATATATATATATTATCTACTGGCGGTCGCCAGTAGATAGTTACAGTTAGGACCGTGTTTCCACAGGAAATCTGAAAATTCTATTTTGAATAACTTTGGCGCCGGTTGACGAATCCTCGCGAAATTTTCAAAACTAATGGACTAATGGGGCGCTCCGCACAGCTCCTACCCTGAAAGTCTCGGGGTGATTCATCAAGCGGGGGCTGAGAAAAACAGGTGGTCCCAAAACGCGTTTTCCCCATGCATTTTCCCATAGGACCTTCAGTCGAAGGTACAGCCCGAACTGCTGAACAGAATTACTTGAAATTTGGCAAAGAGGTAGTCCTCAGGTCAGGGATGTGCCTTTTGCATATATGGAGTCAATCTGTTGAGTAGTTCCTGAGAAAATTGCATTTAAAAGGACATAAATATCTATAAGCGCGCACCGTGCGCGCACCGTGCGCGCACCATAACGTGCGCGAGCGTAATTCTGATTGGTGGTTACATGTCAGTCAACATTCGAATCGGTCGAAATCAGGAAGTGTCGGCTGCCATTTTGTGTGTTTTGTGTGTGACAGTGAAAAAGAAAGGTGGAGAACGTGAAAAGGGGGCAGGGTAGAGAGTTCCTGACCACCTAGCCTTTGTCAGGGGGTCCCTGAAGGACCCCGAAGGGTGAAAAAAAATTTTATTTTTCAAAAAATCGCGGGGTGCGAGCCATTCCATATTACAGGATACAGTCAATCTATAACTATACATAGATGCATTTAAAAAACCTTACAAATTCACTTAAAAAACCATAGGTTTCACACACGTTATAGTTAGGAATTAGCATTTAAAAAACCTTGCAAATTCACCTAAAAAATCATAGGTTTCACACATGTTATAGTTAGCTGGACATTTCACTCGTAAAAAACCTTTGAAATTCCCCCGTTATAGTTAGCTCAGATAACTATAACTCACGCGACCGCCACTCTATCACAAGGATGATGTCATCAGTGATGTCATGAGTGATGCCACTGACCATGTCATGAGTGATGTAATATGTGACGTCATCAGCAGTGGATTGTGGTCGCACGAGTTATAGTTATCTGAACTAACTATAACGGGGGAATTTCAATGGTTTTTTACGAGTGAATTGTCCAGTTAACCATAACATGTGTGAAACCTATGGTTTTTTAAGTGAATTTGCAAGGTTTTTTAAATGCTAATTCCTAACTATAACGTGTGTGAAACCTATGGTTTTTTAAGTGAATATATATATATATATATATATATATATATATATATATATATATTACCTACTGGCGGTCGCCAGTAGGTAGTTATAGTTAGGACCACGTTTCCATAGGAAATCCGCAACATTCTATTTTGAATAACATTTGCGCCGGTCGACGAATCCTCGCGAATTTTTCAAAATAGGTGGGGCGCTACGCTCCGCTCCTACCCTGAAAGTCTCGGGGGGATTCGTCAAGCGGGGGCTGAGATAAAAGGGGGGTCCCAAAACGTGTTTTTCCCATGCATTTTTCCATAGGACCTTTAGACACAGCTACAGCCCGAACGGCTGAACAGAATTACTTGAAATTTGGCAGAGAGGTAGTCCTCAGGTCAAGGAAGTGCATTTTGTAGGTTTGGTGTAAATCTGTTCAGTAGATTCTGAGAAAATAGCCTTCAAATCAATATATATATCTGAGCCAGCTTACGGTGCGCTTACGGTGCGCTTACCGTACGCGTACGGTGACGTGCGCGAGCGCGATTCTGATTGGCTCTTAGATCTTAGTAAACATTCGAATCGGCCGAAACCAGGAAGCGGCGGCCGCCATTTTCTCTCTCGCACTCTGAGTGGGGCAGCATAAATGAAGGCCAAAAATGTGTAAAGGGGCAGTATATTGAGATAATAATCACCCAGCAATGATATACGGGCCCCCAAACAACCCACAAGGCCAAAAAAAAATTTTCGAAAAAAAGCCGATTACGCTTACCGTACGCGTACGGTAAAAAATTTTTTTTTTTTAAAAAAAGTATCCACACTCTCCCCACCCCATGTGCAAATGGTGCCCGAAGGGCACCATTTGTGCATGGCTTATCAATCAAATGAAAACAATAAACAAAACATTTCACAACGATGCGCATAATATGTCCCCCATGTGCGCACGGTGGCACTAACTGCGTAAAGTGGGCGCGCGGTGCGCACCGTGCGCGCACGGAACGAACTGCGTTAACTGGGCGCGCACGCCACGAATGGCGTAAAGTAAGTTAGCATTTAAAAAACCGTACAAATTCACTGAAAAAACCATAGGTTTCACACACGTTATAGTTAGGAATTAGCATTTAAAAAACCTTGCAAATTCACTGAAAAAACCATAGGTTTCACACATGTTATAGTTAGCTGTAGATTTTACTGATAAAAAACCAATGAAATTCCCCCGTTATAGTTACTGTAGGCAACTATAACTCACGCGACCGTAATCCTCTGCTGATGACATATGTGTCTTTATGAAAAAAAAATATTTGTAATATATGTATAGCTAAAATTTAATGGAAGAAGACATGGGCAAATAAGTGTCTAAATACAGTATTAGCATCTGCAGAGGATTGCGGTCGCGTGAGTTATAGTTGCCTACAGTAACTATAACGGGGGAATTTCATTGGTTTTTTATCAGTAAAATCTACAGCTAACTATAACATGTGTGAAACCTATGGTTTTTTCAGTGAATATATATATATATATATATATATATATATATATATATATCAGAAACAGGTAGCCAAGCCCGGTTTTGTGACTATTCCAGGTATTTATTTTCAGAACTGCTAACCTTTATATATATATATCTATATATATATTGAATTTTTGTGTGGTGCTTATTTTGTTATGCATTTATTTATATTTTTAATTGGGGTGAATGATAATTACTTTGGTGATGTAATGACATTCTTTTTATTCAAACGTGTATATATTGTTTAATGTTTGTTGTACTTATTTGTTTAACTTAAAAAGGATATTAATGATAATGTGCTTATTTTGCCAATATTCTTGAAGTTGATGTTGTGTGAGTCGACATTTTTGGCATATGATAAGCTTATTAAAACTAACAATATTTTTGTTCCAAAATTTGTGTCATTAATATAAGTAAAAATCAATATTTTTAACATGATATTTGTGTTCTCGATATTTGAGGTTTTATTAGTTAAGTATAGTAAGGCAATAGTTGTGTTCATGATATTTATTTTCTGCTATTTTTGTATTTCAACATTGTGTGCATCGCAATTATGTCAGTGGTCCATGTTTGTAGTGGCCTCTGAATCTCCGTAGCCGTTCTGGTTGTCTTCAAGTTGTAAATCTCTGCCAAAGAAGTCAAAGGGACTTCTATGTGCAGTAACACTGTGACTAATTTTCTAATGTTGACAAACAGCATGCCTCTCATATCTTTATTATACCAAGAGACGGTTCTGAATGTATGTTGAGGGGGTGGGTACAAAGTTCTTCCACAGCCCATTATTGTTTTAGAAACTGTAGTCACCTGTATTTGGTCAGGTTTCAACTTGCAACAAGTAACATTAGTTAGCATTCAATTATAACCATTGTTCAGTAATTTGTGGTGCATGGGGTGGGTGAAGTAGGAGGGACTGATAAAGCACAGCTTAACATTGGCATCAAAGCACTACACATTCCATGCAATGAAATTCTATCACACAGAAGAGAGTGACCAAGAGAATCTCTGCAGATAGAGGTGGGAAGAACACAGGGTCATCTTCATTGAGGCACATGTAAGAAAAATAAATTTTTCATGAATGAAACAGATGTGAATTGTGCATTGTTTCATACCAGCCTAATGGTTTTTTTTTCTGGTATTCATGATAATGAAAAGCTGTGACTAGTAGAGAAATATTACAGTGTATTAAGGGGCCTATTACTATGGCGGGCGGATCGCCACCGCCCGCCAAATGTCCCTGGTTCTCCCCCCGCCATATTAGTATGGCAGGGGCACCGTGGCGGACGGAAAGACCGTCCGCTGCTTTTCCGCCAGTCGAATTGTTGACTGGGTGGAAAAGGGACACAATATGGTGGTGGTGTCTGCAAGACACCGTCATTTATATTATGATGCATGCGTGAATTGTCCTTCGAAAGACATGCAGTCCTGAACATTGGGGGCCTGTTGCAGGCCCCCAGGGTGTTGGGGTGTTGGGGGTTCACATGGAGGGTACCTATGGTACCCCCTCATTGTAATGCATTACTTGGAAGGCACCACGTGGTACCTGCCATGTAGTGCATGGCAATGCTGTGCACAATCCTTTTACATTGCGAGCGGGGCTGCAGCCAGCAGATCCACCCGCAATGTAAAAGGCCCAGGATGCGCCCGCCAGTGTGGTGGGCGAATCCTAATGTGCATGGCGGGACTGCCTCAACATTGGCAGTCGGTCCAGTGCTCCGTTGCGGTTCCACCCGCCATTGTAATAAATGTAAATTTGATACTTGTATAGCGCACTACTCACCCGCAAGGGTCTCAAGGCGCTTGTACGAATACCGCTGTGGAACCCATCCTGGCTTTCCCTGTGAGGCGTCCACTCCTGGGCACCCCCAAGGTGGAGGCCAGGCATCCTTAGCGTTGTGGGGGCCGTTGTGGAGATTAAGCAAGCTATTGCCCAGAGTTGCAGAGTGGGACTCCATGATTGGAATAGGCACCGAGGCAAGAATTATCAGGTCCGTGGAATTTTTGAGCCCAAGACCCGCCGAGGCGGGGAATTGAACCCTGGTCCCGGGCTAGACCTCTGTATCAGGGTCTGCCGCTATAATCATTGAGCCACACTTCTCCTGTAATTGTAATAGGCTCCTAAGTATGCAATAGGTGGATTGTCACTATCTGAAAATGGTGCTTCTTCCATTTTCTCTATACTCTATACTCAACAAAGTATATTTGAATTCTTTCTTAGCCATTGTTTTTTGTGTTAAGGTCAAATTACAAGGCTCAAAATGGCTGTCTTGTCCAAGGCAAAAAAACTGATCTGAGTGTTTGTAATGCACAATTCAGTTGTATAATGGCTCTTAGCTGATCCTGACCATGTTGTAATAGACCCAAGTCACCTTTGAGGAGATCTAAGGCGGAGGACATGATGTGGTTCAATGAGTAAACTCTCTAAGAAAGTGCATGCATGCCCTTGTCGATAACTTTAAAATCTGTTTGCAGGTTTGCTTGACCTAACTGCCTAATTCACTCTGCAGCTTCTTTTTCTGAATATTTATTCCATTCATAGTAAATTGTTTATATTCCAGTCACTATGTATCCTTTATTTCGAGAGGGTTGTGGCCCAGCAGACAAACAGAAAAATCCATGTTTTTTTCAATTAAGGATGACTGCTCTTTCACTGCCGAAAAGCTGGAATGTTTTAGCCATGGTTGGCACAGCTTACCCACAATATATGTGATAACTACTACAGGTGGATGTGTCTTCATTCGCAGATCAGGGAGATTAGCTTTAGGACAAGGGATGTTAGAAAGAAAACGACGCATGCATGTATTAGAATCATATGTCCATAAGGCTAAACCTTCAGGAGAGAACTTAGTAAAATGTAATTTTTCATTCTGGGTCATTTCATTTTTGTCAGAATCTGAAATGTTCATTTGTGATTGGCACTTATTAAACAAGCTTAAGATAACTTTTGGTATGTAAGGTTTTCTAAGGACTTTTCATGGGCCTGACTCCAACCAGGTAGTCTGCTGTGTGGTTCTGTTGATGAAAATAATTTCATTAGGTGTAAGGTATTCTTGAAATAAGGATTCTTGGCCATGAATTTGACAGAAAATGGTTCCCTGAATACTTTTCTCAGTAATATTTTATTTACAATACTCATATCCTTAGATAGCCAAGATTTCTATGAATGTGTTTGAATACATCAGTTTGTTAGATTTGATTTTTCTGAGGTTATTGTGCATTCAAATATGGATCTTCATTGTTCAAAGTAGCATATGCCTGCAGATCAGACATCATTCTTTTTATGGCCTTTTTATCACCTGTTGTCTGAAATAGAACCAGGAATTATTACATGATTCATTGAACCTTTCAAAACATATGGTAATGCAACGTCCCAGTAGGTCCCATGATTTGATAAGGAACCTTTCCCCAAACTATGCCCTCAGGCACAGGATAAGCTGTGGTGTTTGCAGTGTAGAGATCTCTGCAAGTTCTGTGGGATGAAAGATGTGGTTACAATTCACAAACCACAGGTTGTGCAATTGTTCTTTCAAGGACATAGTATCCCTTCTGTAGCAATATAACAACGATCATTGTTGATAGCTACATGATGAAAACAAACACTCCTGGAGTGATCCAAGCATACGATCAAGGCATCAAATATCTGTCACGAAAAAACATGTTAAGCAAGTAGAAGTCTATGGAGAAGAGTGACTCTGGAACGTAATTAAATGTTCTCTGTGCAAAGTACGGAGTCATCCACATAAACAATTGTTTCTCAAAAAGGCATCATCTCAATTGATGTCATCTCAGGTGGAATCTCATGACAAAACATGGAGATGTTTATAACATTTGCAACTGTAGTGATGAAAGCATCTGCTTTATGTGTAAAATTAACAGTTTTGTGTAGAGTTGGAGATGCAGTACGTTCAAATATCCCCGGCTGGGAACTCAAGCTAGTGATGTTACTGCTCTCTTTGAGGAGTATTTAATTCAGAGTAGGGAGACGTTGGGAGGTTCTACTCTGAATCCTTCTTGGTGTCTGTGATGGTTGGCTGTAAATAATCGGCCCCACAGTGCTTTTTCTCATGGTAGATGGAAATCTGTCTGTTTCTCATTGAACCAGACAAAGGAGGCAGGATAACAATTTGTTTGCCTTCTACCCCAAGGACTGTAACTGGTGGTCTGCAAGATGGTTCAAAAGCTTGCTTGTCTTGGATCTTTTCTTTAACTAAATCCCCAACTCTAGGTGCCCATCCATCAGCAGCAGTTACAACCTTTTCAATGCTGTTGGGGGTTTCAGAATGGTTCACATTAACAGCTTGTCTCTGACATTTTGGATAGTCTGTAAGAAATTCAAGCATTTTTCTTGACATACTTTTCTTCATCCACCACCTTCACGGGATTGTTTAGGCCAGGCAAGTACATAGTAACTCTGAAGACAGCCTTGTATGAAGTGGGTTCCCCCAATTCCTGTCTAGGCAAGTTATTTAATGCTCTCTGGACTCCATACAGATTATGGTACCAACTAAAACCTGAACTTAGTACCCAAGCAGCCAAGGCTTGTTAAATTAGTGCGCTCAATTAACCCATTGGACTAAGCTTAAAACAGACTGCTGGATTGCTGACAATCTACTAGAGCAGACATAGTATCCATATAAGCCTTGGAGGTGACCCTAGGTCCATTATCTGAGTGAAATGAATGAACCGTCCCCATAGCTACCAGATACACCAAATCCATTATGACTGCTGAAACACTAGCCTTTTGCTGTGGCCACACCCATAGGAATTGAAAAAATGAATCAATAGCTATCAATTTATACTTATTTCGGTTAACAAAGTTTATTGGGTCGAAATGGTCCAAATAAATCCTCCTGAACGGGATGTTGGAGACTGTGAGGGGAGTTGGCAAGGGTGTCTTAACAGTAGATGGTTTCATCTATTGAGAAATATCACTTGCTTGACATAGCCTTCAGCTGCTGTAGCACAGTGATAACTTTGTATAAAAAAAAAAATAAGGGCTCTGGTCATGAGGCCTCTACAGCTTGAACCACCCATTGCCACTGCTTGCATTGACAATGCCAGTACCTACAAAACTACTAACCAGCACACTGCCAAAAGTGTGACAATTTAGCCTATTCCAGGCACCCAAAGATATAAATATAGCTTGGGCGACATGTATTAGCTGTTTTTAATGCATTCCAAATGAATAAACAGTTGCTGTTCTGCTCATCTCTAAATTATACAAACAGCGCCACCATGTGACAGCTGTAATAAGCGCTGGTGTTGACAATTAAGTGCCAGTGCTGACAATTATGTGCCAATGCCAAGCACCGGAAAGAATCAGCTCATAATTAAGGACTGCTGTAGCATTGCTATGGTTGCATTAACCCCAGCATGAGCAGATGTCAATCCCCCATGTACATCCCTGATTATATCTATAGGAACAGCTTTTTTTTGTTTTTAAATAAACTTTATGGTTTTGGATGACAACATATAAACTGTGCAATGTAGAGATGAGTCAGCATAGAACATTGTGCCATTTTGCACTTCGTAGGCTCTTTAAGCATATCTATAAACATATATTGCAAATTCAAATTATAAATGTGTACAAATGTGTCACATACTATGCACATCATAATTCTGCAAAAAGTGAAGATAAATGCATCTGTACAGAATCCACCTATAAAAAAGCAAACATTGCCATAGGATGACACCAAAAACAGTTATATCTGAGAAACATAATGACAAAAACAGTCAGCTGTCCATACTCAGACATAAGAAACTAATAACTAAACCCCTTCCCTCCCCTCACTCTCGCGCTCAGTACCAGCCATTGCTGCAAGATAATTTCATGATAAGTGGCACATGGACATCCGTGGTGCATCGCTCTGTAGCTCAGAGTCCCCCGGGCTCTCACCCCTGCAAAATTAGGGCACATTCAGTATCTCACATGACCTCACCTCTAGAGGTGGCCATTTCTTGCATTTCCTTCAACTCAAAAAATATGGCTGATCAAGCCCACAAGTCATCTTCTAGCTTATTATCCATGTGAACATGCCGCATGTGCACCTCCTCTGCAACTGCCCATTCAGAAACATCCTTCAACCATGCCGCATATGTAAAGGGTATTGGGCTGAGCCACCCAAACGCTATGTGTTGCCTCACCAATACCAGGCCAAGGAGGACAGACGTCCTACTCAATTTGACCATACTATATGTATGAAGTCCTCCGTAGGGGGCCTGCATTGCGCACAGGAGGCTGGTTGGGTGGCATATATAACATGCAAGGTTTATGGAGTAAGGTATGTTTGGTGTATAAAGTTGTATTGCAGCAGCTTAAATCATGCACTGGAACTCTCTGTCCACACTCCTTCGTGAACCTTTATCCACTCTCAAGCTGTTATTGGATCCCCCAATATGTCCTCCCACTTGGACTGTATGTTAAGTGTCCACGGTGGTAGGTCATCTTGTAGCACCCTGAAGATGTGTGAGCCATATCCAGTAGTGTTCTCAAGGTGTTGGACTAGGGCAGTGCATCAGGGAAAGTCAGCCACACCGTGCAAGCCGTGGTAGAAATTTTAATTTATTGGAGGTATTTTCCTGTAGCCAAGAAAAAAGATTCCATGGCTTCTTCTCATGTAATGAACTGCCCTCTGGGGTGATGGTCCCACATAGTGTCGTAGCCTACATCCTTCCATCTCTGCAGCAACATTGAGTCTGCGCTTTGTAAGGAGTGTTGCACAACCCACAATGGCATGTCTGGAGCATATGGGGCGTGCCGAATCACCCTTTGGACCACCCCCTCCCAAACACCGGCCACCAGTCATATAATGTAGGGAAGGGTGGAGGAGACTCGCGAGCCTCTTGTTAGCAGGACCAGTAGGGAGTGTCACTCATGGTTGCCCAGTAGGAGCTGTTTTTCCCAGTTGTCCTCTGGGTCAAGCCAATGAATTGCTTGTTGTAGGTGTGCCAACATGTAGTGGAATTCCAGACGTGGAACTTCAAGACCTGCCTGTAATGCCGGTACAGAAGAAACCACAGTCATGAGTTTTGCTTGTACCAAAGGGTGCACCATTAAAACATGCATTTGCACAGCTGAAAGAACCTTTTCAATGGAAGCAAAATGTGCATCAGCTGGAGAATACAAGTGAGACTTTTATGCTATGGGAATGGTCTGTCCCTCATTGTAGGTCATATAGGTATAACCTTATTGGCTTGGTATAACTCAGAGTTGTAGGTTGTTTTTACTGTCTCTAGTTTCTAAATATTTTGTCTCTAACATATCTGCTCGCAGAGCATGCACAGTATCAGTGTGTATGTTCACTGTTTTGCTGTAAACTTGCGTGAAATCAAGTCATACAAGTGTTTCACTCACTCACTATAGTGAGGCAAGTAGACACATCCAAGTTAAAAAATACTCCTAGAGATTGAAATGTTTTCAGTGTATCAAGAGACTGCGAGGTAGCACTTTTCTGAAGAAAATCAGAAGCCAAACCCTTGCCCTCATTGGATAACCCGTATCTGAGGAAGGTCACCATAAGGTAGGAAATCTTCTATTTCTTAAAGTTAATCTTGAAAACATGAGATGACAATTTCTGGTTGAAAGATCTCCATGATTCAAGCTGAGAAAACAAACAAGACTGTTTTTATGGGCATAGGCAAACATCGAAAAAAGAACTGTGCCCCTTTGAAATTAAAGGCAGTTAGATACTCACTTTCAGGCACTATGTTCTGACTATCAATCGCATTGGAGATGTCCAAGGTTGTTATGTATTTTTCAACACCAAGTTTGTCATTAAAACTGCGCTGTGTGCATTTTGCACCACATATAGTCATGTATGTGACTTCAAATTCCTATAGTCTAAAACTAACCTATAGTATCTGTCTGGTTTGGAGACAGGAAAAAGGGGGGTGTTCATTGGTTAAAGGCAAGGTGCTATTATGCCCTGATATTGTGACTAATCTAATATTGCTTTTATACCATGCTTTGCTTCTGGCTTTAAAGGGTATTGAGCCTGCACCTGAGGTTCACTGCATAAGGGAATAACATGGGGAATAGAGTGTTTATCCCATCCTGCTTAGTTTCTGTATAAGGCAGGAGCCTGTCTTACAGCCCATTCACTGGTGTAAACCTCCCTGATGTCTTCAGGTACTATAGGAGAAAAAGCAGCCTTTATTGTCCCTACCCAGAGTGCCTCTCTAATCAAGACTGGAGGGCAGTCACCTTGATCTACTATTAGGTCATAATCCTCAGATACATGAGGTAGAAGACTGCTTTAATAATGTGTGGTATATCTCCTTCAATATTTATTTATAAATTATAAACCTTATCAGGAGGATTTATATTTTATCTGGAGTCTCAACTCTTATGAACGCATCAGTTGAACCTCTAAGGCATCTGGTACGCTATTATAACTTCTGCTGCGCTGTTTAGAAGTGCTCTCACCCAAGTCTTGTTTTGCAGGAGTATCAGTAGTTCTATCTGCATGTTTCTTAGAAAGTACTTCCTTCTTCTTAACTGGAGTTTTAGAGTCCTAACCGTTCTCTTCCCTCTTTATGCTGACTTTGGTCTCTCATACTGTTTCACTTTTCCTGCTATACTCTTCCTTTCTTCGGTACTGAGATCGACTCCCTCCCTTTGCTCATTTTCCATCAGTGTCCTGAAAAGAATATGAAAAGTGGATAACAGAATACTGCTACATTTCTAAATTATAGACACTTTTAACTAGATTCCTGAAACACAAGAAATCCTGTCCATCTTTGCTCTCTATTCCTCTTCCTACCTTCTGTTGCAGATTTCTTTCTAACGAAATCTTCACTGTCACTTTTAGGTTTTAAATGTGGCTTAACGGCTCATGTACCTAAGGTATCACAACCCACAAAGGTGTAAACTTTTCACATTTATTTTCGGTAGTTCCTGTTCATAATCTGTAACTGCTTCCAGTCTCTGTCATATGACCAAAAACAAATCTTCTCCCTTATTCCCTCAAGATTATTGAGAAAACTGTACTTATTGGCTTCATTCCTAAATCCAGAGCTGGTGCAGCCCCATGCTCATTCTGTACTTGTTTCAGTACCGTAGGGAGAACTGCCGATGAAGGCATGCTTTGTGTGTTAGTGTAAATGCATGCAAATATGCTTCCCCAGGAGTTAAATTCCTTTACAGATGGTACCATCTCAGGAGGAAGACACATAGTGAAGATCCTATGTGTGTATTGGGGTGTCATAGGGTTGATCTTGCGATCCATCCAGAAGGAAATCTCATCATGCTTCATGGGAATCTTACCTATGGTAACATTTATATTCTGCAGAACTAATAGACTGTACCTCTCCCTGAACTGCTGTCCCCACCACAAGAGCAGGTCTACAGTTAATGGTTCACAGTAAAAACTGCACAGGTCCCCTGTATAAAGCGACTGCATAATTTAGAGCCCCTATAACATTAGCAGGTGCTAATTGGTCAGGACTAGGGGTGGGCAGTAAACTCTGCTCCACTGGCAGAGTTTGTGGAATTTCAGACATTAAGTCTTCTTGTCTGACCTCGAAATAGATTTATGCTCTCTGATTACAGTGTGTGATATATAAATAGTGTTTATGAAGAAGGGGAGTTGTGCTATGCAATATTATAAATGAATATGAATATTTGACATATAGAAACTGGAATCTGCGTTTTGAAAGACATGAAGATTATGTTGATGTGTATTAAGATGATTTTCCCATCCTCCCTGTTTTTAAAGAACTTTTTTAAAGTGTGCAATATTTTGTATATGTGAACAGTGGACAGTATTAAATTCTACAGAATAGTTGCAATATATATATATCTATATATCCATATATATATATATATATATATATTCACTGAAAAAACCATAGGTTTCACACAAGTTATAGTTAGCTGTACATTTCACTCGTAAAAAACCAATGAAATTCCCCCGTTATAGTTAGTGCATATATATATATATGCATTATGCCCTGATGGTCCAATAAAGAGCTTCTGAAGGATTCCCCTGTGTGGCCTCTGCTTCTTCTGCTTGGAGGAGTTTTGTTTGGATATTTTGCGCGTCAGCCAGAGACGCGATACAGAGGCCCCGCTCTGCAAGTTGGCCTGAACATCACTGGACCTGCTCCTGTAGCTGTTTTTTCTTTTCCGAGGTATCGGATTGGTTCAGGCCCGCCTCTAAAGCCAAACTACACAAGGGCGGCTGCCTTGCAGTTCGTGACTGCACGAAGGACTTTGGCACATTGTTACCATTGCCCCTGCCCTGTTGACATTTGGATGGTGAGGTTGGAGCGTTATGGGGACCCGAGGAAGCCGTTGGACCCTGGACTCACCTTTAACATTTTAAAAACCTCCCTTTTGCCCGATATTTCAGCGCTCATTGAGCACGGACTCCGCCACTGGTACTTACCACCAAGATGCATTCTGGGGGCTGCAGTCTTCAGACATCGGACTGCAGCTGTGAGCAATCTGTTAGGAGGAGCCAGCTGACTTCCCCACCCAGGGGGAGGATCGCAGTAGTTCAAAAGGAGGGTGTCGGTGATCTACCAATAAGAAGGGCGTCTGATGAAGGCACACCCCACGCCGAAATGCATTATGCCCTGATGGTCCAATAAAGAGCTTCTGAAGGATTCCCCTGTGTGGCCTCTGCTTCTTCTGCTTGGAGGAGTTTTGTTTGGATATTTTGCGCGTCAGCCAGAGACGCGATACAGAGGCCCCGCTCTGCAAGTTGGCCTGAACATCACTGGACCTGCTCCTGTAGCTGTTTTTTCTTTTCCGAGGTATCGGATTGGTTCAGGCCCGCCTCTAAAGCCAAACTACACAAGGGCGGCTGCCTTGCAGTTCGTGACTGCACGAAGGACTTTGGCACATTGTTACCATTGCCCCTGCCCTGTTGACATTTGGATGGTGAGGTTGGAGCGTTATGGGGACCCGAGGAAGCCGTTGGACCCTGGACTCACCTTTAACATTTTAAAAACCTCCCTTTTGCCCGATATTTCAGCGCTCATTGAGCACGGACTCCGCCACTGGTACTTACCACCAAGATGCATTCTGGGGGCTGCAGTCTTCAGACATCGGACTGCAGCTGTGAGCAATCTGTTAGGAGGAGCCAGCTGACTTCCCCACCCAGGGGGAGGATCGCAGTAGTTCAAAAGGAGGGTGTCGGTGATCTACCAATGAGAAGGGCGTCTGATGAAGGCACACCCCACGCCGAAATGCATTATGCCCTGATGGTCCAATAAAGAGCTTCTGAAGGATTCCCCTGTGTGGCCTCTGCTTCTTCTGCTTGGAGGAGTTTTGTTTGGATATATATATATATATATATATATATATATATTCCAAAGATGCCCTGCAGTAGAGACACACAACCCACTGGAGGGAAGAAATGGCATAAATAACACCACAAGTTCCAGTGTGCACCGCAATGACATTCATTAAGAAAGGCACACCGGAGGCCTATAAATTTGTAAAAGCGCGCAGGGAACTGTGGGAGCCTGAACAATGTGTGCATTCAAATGCCTCTGAGGAAAGAGCACGATGCTCTGAAACGCGTCAGGCAGAAGGAATTTAAAGATCGGATTACGATGGCTGTTTCCTTGAATAAATGGTTTGTGTAAATCACCAGCTGTATGGAGTGCGTCCTTAATGCAGGGCAGACTTTGGAGGATATATATATATATATATATATATTCACTTAAAAAACCATAGGTTTCACACACGTTATAGTTAGGAATTAGCATTTAAAAAACCTTGCAATATATATATATATATATATATAATCCAACGATAAATAGATACGCACTGTCAGGGATCCAAGTACTCCAACCATATATTTATTTTTGAACCGCTACGCGTTTCGACACTCGTGGTGTCTTGATCACACGATAAAGCTGCTGTAAACCAACGTGCCTTAGTACACAAATTACAATGAACACAAAGGTAGGACTCACATAGTATGTCTTAAAACTTTCGTGGTAAACACGGTGGCCATTTTGTAACATTGGAGTAAACACATGATACAATGCAAATTATACACGGTGTTATGTACGTTTTGTGTCATGGAGTTTGATTTATACATCCAAGTCATCCGTTCATACTGAATATGCCTTGTTTTGCATGGACTAGTGCCTATATTCCTCAAAAAGTATCAGAAAAAATCGGTTTGTGCGTATACATATATCCAAGTCATCGGTTCATATTGAATATACCTTATTTAACATGGGCAAGTGCCAATATTCCTCATAAAGTATCAGGAAAAGAAAAAAACGGTTTTGTGCATATGCATACTTTTGTGCTCAATGCTTGTCACATCAATGGCTTATTCCAATGTATAACAATATTCTTCAAACATGATCCCTGAATAGACGTTATATACACTGGACTAGTGCCATATTCAATTCTATCGCTATTGCCATATGCTATTTCAGTTACTCTGATCAAAGATACGCTGTACAAAATTAATAATAAATTCCTAATCCTGCCTGATTTGCAAGGAGAGATACCTGGATTATCGTGAATAGTGGGCAAGTGCCTCTTATTATTATGTCACCTCTGTATAGCAATAACCTATAACAACTGGGGATCTCGTTATTGAAGACTGCCACTTATATTCTTACAACACCAAGTGGTAATGCATTCAGTGAGACACTCCTAACTCTGTGTACATAATAACGAAAAGTGATAAAATAAAAGGAAGAAAGGAAACAAAAAGTATAGAAATAACTACATTATTTCATCCCATAATAAAATAAGTGCAATTGAGAAGAATCTCTTATCTTATAATCAGTGCTGGTGACAGTTTAGGCGAGGAGAACGGTAGGGAGCTTGTGATGTGAATAACAAGGTGATGGTTCCCTTCCTTTCCTCCTGTAAAGTAAACAGATAAGAGAACATTAAGATCAATTCAATATATCCTTACAAACAGGTAAAAACAGTTTTTTACATTACTGAACAGATCATTAAATCTAAAGGGTATATTACAGAATACATAAAATGATAACATAGTAAGTCATATATACTCAATCATCGTGCAAATGTGTTGCTAGCTCCTCATCGAGGTTATGACCTCCAGGGAATCAGGTTTCTAATTCCACTATCCATTTGGATTCTTTCTTTCTTAGTGCTAGCTCCCTATTGCCTCCTCTGCTTCCTAGGTTCACCTGTTCGATTGCAAAGAATTGGAGAGATGAGTTTTTAGACTGATGTTTTTCCTGAAAATGTCGTGCAATTGGGTAGTGGGTATCGATATTTGTGATTGCCCTGAGATGTTCTTGGATACGTTTCTTGACCATACAGGTAGTACTGCCTACGTATCTAAGTTTGCAGGGGCATTCCAGGACATAGATAACGTAACTTGTACTGCATGTGAGGAATTGTGTTATTACTCTCTTCTTTTGTGTTCCTGGTATTTGGAATTCTTTTACCATCTTGCTGGATCTGCAGGCTTTGCAATGCCCGCAAGGGTAAAAACCTTTCAAATTGTGAATATCAGCCTTATGGGAGTCGGTAATGTCACTTCTGACAAGTATGTCTTTAAGACTTTTGCCTCTCCTATAGGTTACCATCGGTCTTTTGCTCATACTTGGGCCTACAATGGAATCGGTTTTGAGGATTTTCCAGTTATCTGTAAGAATTTTATGCACTTGTTTTGATTGGTGATTAAATGTTGTGATCACCCTGGTAGGTGCAGTGACATTGATTTCTTTGCTGGTGTATTCTAGGGATTTAGCGCTATCAATGTTTGTGATTTTACTCAGAGCTTTTCGAAGTACCCATTCCGGATAACCACGTTCCTTGAATCTTTTCAGCATAGTTTTTTGTTCTATGTTGTAAGTTTCCTCCGTACTGCAGTTTCTTCGTGCCCTAAGTAGCTCCCCATAAGGGATGCTCCATTTCAGGGGATCAGGATGGCCACTTAGAGCATGAAGAAGACTGTTTCCTGCAGTGGCCTTGCGATGTAAGCTAGAAGCCAATAAACCATCTTTGACCGTTATTAGAGTGTCTAGGAATTCTACACTAGATTTACTGATGTTGCATGTCAATGTAATGTTATATGAGTTCCTATTCAGTCTTGAAATAAGATCTACGGCCTCCTTTTCACTGCCGTTCCATATCAAAGCATGCGGTATATACTGTGATGTGGAAGCTTCGTGGAAGCTCCTCCCACTCTCTGCCCATTGGCTTTTGTCTTAAATGCTGCCTTCCGATTGGTTTGAGGCTTTTTGTCCCTCCTCATTTTTCATTTGTATCCTTCCATGGCTATTGCCCACTTTACTCCTAACACTATTTTCTTCCCTGTCTCCCGACCCCATTGCCCACTCCCTCAGTCTGTGACTTTTCAATCTCCCCTGGCCCTCCCCCCCACTCTCGTTCGTGTTTTCTTGCCTGCCGGCACTTCCGTTTTCATCTTTAGTATTGCCACCTTGAAATATGCGCGTTCAAGATGCGTGCTGTACAAAAACGTCTCTTGTTTAATGAACTAGATTTTAGTGTTACTCTAAATATAATAAGACTCTAGGCAACATTCGGGGTATGCATGGCAACTGACGCCTCTTAGTTCACAAATGGCATTGTTGTCGGGCAGGAGGAGTGGCAGTGTTTTAACTCCGGCATAAAACAAGCACTTTTAATAACTTCCTCTCAATTCAGTGCTATAATCTTGTGTACTGAGGTGACGCGCTAAAGAAATGCACTTCTGTGAATTCTGAAGAGACATTATCGCACATTTACATCATGTTTACTGTATGATTAACATGCTGATCATTTTCACGTATACGCTTGGCTCTTCTCCGGCTGGCTCTGCCTGCTAATTAATATAATTGGCTTGCGCACCTCTAACAAAGAGAGATAAATGGATACATGACAGTGAGCCCGGTAGATGGTAGAAAAATAGACTGGTGCAGACAAACAGACAAAGTCAGTCTCCATTGCCTCACGTCGGAATCATCACTTTCAATAACCTGGAAATCTGCCGGCAACTCCCGCATGCCCCAACCTCATCCTCCACACCTATTCTTAGCAGAAGCGGCAGATTCTGAGCTGTGCCCTGCTGGTGCAGAGGAGCACGGCAGAGTCTGTAGAAGCGCTAGGATCCCTAGCCTCTCTGGGCGGGCACCTAAGCCTTCCGGGTGCCTTCACACTCAGGATCAATGAATACATTTTGTTCTGTGCTTTAGTCACCCTTCTGTGATCACTCTCTGGTAGATGAACCTCTGCGTTAAGAAGCACATTCAAAGAGGTGGTTGGGTACAAACAAACAACAGCCACAATACCGTACGTTTTGAACGTGTAGTTAAATAACTGCTCATCGAGTACCTCATTGGTTGATCATTCCATGGCACCACCAAAACTACATTTGGACACATTTGCTCAACTGTAAAAGACTCTTCTATGGGTCATTTAACAACTCAGGGCGTTTGGGGTTAGGTAACCTACTTTGGATGCTGTGTTAATGAGTAAATACAAAAATTAATGCAATGAAACTAAGCAACCAGTACTGTCTAAAACACTGTGAAAACTGACACGCATTCTGGCATTTTGTTTAGTTAATGTCGATTTCCTCATAGATGCGAGTAAAGTACTCTTAATATCTTAATGAAATCTGCACTCTTTTAACTAATAGCACCGGGCGACCTTTGACAACTCGGCAATGAATACATTTTCGTGTACCCCCGAAGCCCCCCTGCCCCTGTCCCGTTGGCAAACTTCATTGCCTCCCAGTGTTTTGGCGATAACCAAGACGCAGGATAGTGAGTCAACTAGTCCAGAAAATGAAAGAGAAGCCGGGATTCAGATTCACATGCTCCGATCCCTATCGCGTTGTTTAGTCTGGAAGCACTACTTTTATTAATGAGTTTCGCATTATTAAAGCACCACAGTGTGCATGTGTGGCGACACTTCACCCATGAGGTACGTGCCAAGCAATTGTTGACACAATCCACACTGCGTCTTTTTCAATATATTTATTACGAAGTGCAGGACCTTTCCAAGGGATTTTGCATTCTACATACATTCACTCCAAAAATAAAACGTTGTAGGTGAAAAAGAAATTGCCATTTACAACGTCAATAGCACTAACTCATAAATGCGAGACCTATTTGCATTGCAAATGCTTGTTGTTAGACGCGTTACTCATCAGCAACTAAGAAATTAGTTAAAGGTAAACATGCAAGGTAGAAAATATTTCGCTCTATAAATATTGTGCATTTCTTAGGCTGGCCTTGAACTCATTTACAATAAAATTGTTAAATTGAGTGAGCCAGTAGTTGAAACATTTATTTTCTTTATTCAAAAGTTGCCAGCGAAATCTTACTCCTTGCACTATGCACTTCACTGACCTCTGTTTCACACAAAACAGATCCATATCTGAAGCAGGCAACTTCCAATAAACATATTACATAACTGCTTGCAATTAGGCCATGTTTGTTTTTTAAATCATTTTTCTTTTGTGCTGGAACGGGTCCACACAGCTTTCATTTCTCTAACAAAATACCACAATGCCCTGCGTTTGGCACCTTGCTTTCATTGCCACTGGCAATATCAGATTCTATACACAGAACAAAGGAATATTTAGAAGAGTTTAAGGCGTCCAAGGGAATACAAGGCCACAGGTCCATATAACAGATTTAAACCTTACATATCTTATGTGACAAAAACCTTGGGCCATATTATCAAGAAACGGTGATAACATTATCGCCGCTTGCCGCTAAAGCGGCGATAATGGGCTTGATAATATGCCCTTGTGAATTCCCATAGAAGCCCAGGTTCACACCAGAACCTGGGCTTCTATGGGACCCCTCAATGCAGCACACACACATAACATGCAGAGCACATCAACACTGACAACAAAGTGGCACAAACCACAACACGTCCACAACAGAACACAGGACACAACTGGTGCCTACTGGCTGTAGACACTGGCCAATCACAAGTGGCATTGCAGGGAAATGTGAGTAGACAATGTAAAACTTCAAACACAAATCCGTGATGTTGTCGAAATGTCTACTGTCCCACAGCAAATAGGCAGCCCCTCCAAACAGCCACGATGTACACAGTCATGCAGTCTGTATGTGAACATGTACAAGCCGACAACACACATGTGAACACATTGTCAAACTGCATCTCCCCTTCACATTGCAGAGGGACAATCAACACCTCCTGCAGAGCAGCTCGAACCTCTCTTCTCTTATGACGAAGAGGACCACCACAGCTTCGACTCCGACACCCTCCAAGAGTTCATTGACAGTCTCCGCAGCACACCTCCAGGAGCAGGGAAGCCCAGCTGCAAAGGGGACAGCCCACCCCCTGCACAGACCACACAGCATGCAGCACCCACCACCACGGCTGCCTCCCAGGACCCCCACGAAGAACACATGGCCTTCCAATGTCGTGTGTTGGGATGCCAGGAGCAGCTGGCTGATCAGGTGTGGGTGGGCTTCGACCGCATGGCAGACAAACTAGATGCCATACGTGGCAAACATTGTAAAGTGGGCTTTGCATGGCCCTGTACTGCTCCAGATGCAACACTCCACTGAATGTGCATTAAACATTCCGAATCACACAGATATGTCGTGTCTATGGTCTTTCAAGTGTGGTAGTATGGACAAATGTAGGATCAGTGAATTCCTCTTACGTCCATGTGGCTCATGTCGTTGGACTTGGGTCACAGGGGGACACATTGCCGAATGTTGTCAGGGTGGCGCCGACGCAACAAGAGCGACACATGCATTTGTTACTTCCTTTTCCAGCCCCATACGGAACAACGCCCAGAGCCCCGGGGTCATTGTTCAAACCCTTACGCTGGACTGGCATACGCCAGGCCAGGCCAGCCCAGCTCACTCCGCTTGAGCTAACAGGGGGGGACGACAATGCTACATGTCCCAGGTCTTCCCTGTAGGGATCTGCTGCTCACAGGTCTAGTTGTCAGCATGCCACAGCCACTCCCTCACGGCTGGTGTACACCCACACCGCACCCATCTAGCACACGCGTCACAGCACATGTGACCCTGCCAATAAAAAGGGCCGGGCGCACATGCTCGACACGATTTCCAACCTCTCTCACGGTGTATCCATGTGGTGTGCATGTAGGCATGGGGGCCCAGGGGCCTGCAACATCACATTCCGCAGGACCGGAGGTGACATAATGGCGTCCGCGCCACGATACCCAATCATAGAGGGTCCATGATTTGCGGGGCACAGACTTGGTGGCACCGGATACACTGCGGCCAGCACAGGCACACCACCATGGGACGGTGACTTTGGGTGCACTGAGGTAGGGGCACCTTAAGTGCTGAGCGGGTGTGCAGCTTGCGATGATGCCCCGTCCCGGCGGTCCAGACTGCTCAGGTTTTGTGTGCCCTGCTGGACCGCAGTGTAGGCCTGAGCCAGCGGACAGCGGGGGTCTACCGCCACCTGGCCGGGCCTCCCCGGTCACAGAGTTAGTGACATCTCAAGGGCTGAGCGAGTGTGCTGCCTGCGATTATGCCCTGTGCACTGGTATGTCCTCTGCCTTGGCGAAATCAAGACCAAGCATCAAAAGTGAGACCTTGTGACCTTCGGAGCTTCATGATGTGGAGGGTGCCATGTCCACGGGTCCCGGGCTTGTGGCTTGCAGCGGCACGTGGTGGGCCCTCTTTTCTACATGCCGGTGGTGGAAGTTGAGCAGTGAGGCCTGAGTGCGCAAGAGCAGACATGCACCGCTGGGTGGTGGGAGGGGCTAGGGTGCCTCTGCCTGGGTGCGCAGGGGCGGACATGCCCCACTGGGCAGCGGGAGGGGCTGGGGTGCATCTGCCTGGGTGCGCATGGGCGGGCAGGCGATGATGTCTTGTGAAATTGCATGTACTGTGCCATTCATGTATCTGGACTCAGTTTCAGATGACGGGTCTGTCTCAGATGTGGGACCTGGTGAACTGTACTACATACAGGTACATGGTTGGAGACACACCGGTGGCAGCAGGTGAGCAGTGTGGCCTGGGTGCGCAGTGTCAGCACTCTCTCTCCCTGTCCCTCTCTTCTTCTCTCTCTCTCTCTCTCCCCCCCTCTCTGTCCGTCTATCTCTCTCTCCTTCTCTTCCTCACGCTCTCCTTTGCTCTCTCTCTGTCACTTGATGTGCGCAGGACACACCTTCTCATCATGATTTTTGTCTTGCAGGCTGTGACCTACGGATTTTCCCGAGGGGAACCGCCATGTGTCTTCATTTCTGTTTTGTGTTTATTTTAATACATTTTCATTTGTTGCTTCGAAGGTGAATGTGTGATGCTCATTTTTGTGATGACTGTTAGACGGACCGGGAGGGTCGGCCGAGGACAAGGGGAGAGGTCTCCGGGGAGAGCCGTCTCCAGCGATCGTACAGATGAATAACTTCCCCCCCCCCACAGATATACACCACACAAGGATAAGATTTAGCGTTCTTTATAGGTGATTTCTTAAGGTACGATGAAATGGTACAAGGAGGTCTGGACTCAGGGGTCCCCTCGATTCGAGTCTCTTGGTTTGGGGAAAGGGGGTAGCGGGACAGTCTGGTTACCAGTCTGGTAGCTGAGATGGTATGGTGGATAGCTCACAATCCTCGAGCTCGGTGTTCTAGCTTGGACGGGCCGCGGCAGCGCCAGCAGGTCCCGGTGAAGATGGTCGTTACACGGTCCGCGGCAGCGCCAGCAGGTCCCGGTGAAGATGGTCGTTACACGGTCCGCGGCAGCGCCAGCAGGTCCCGATGAAGGTGGTCGTTACAACGGTCCACGGCAGCGCCAGCAGGTCCCGACGAGGATGGATGTTGCAGAAGGCCGCGGCAGCGCCAGCAGGCAGGACGATAGTTCACAAGGCAGGGCTACGGCAGCGCCAGTAGTCCGTCAAGGATGAGTTCTCTCGGTGTCTCTCGACTCCAGGATACAACTGCCTTCCTGCTCTGGAGCTGCCCTAGTTATAGGTCTGGCGCCCTTTGATGTCCGGACCCTCGCACTTGGAGGTCGGGGGGTCCGGGATGAGGGAGTCCAGACACCCAGCAGGGGGTGGAGCCAGCGCCTGGGGGAGCTGGAGGGTGATCGGCACCTGGCGGGGGAGAGCCCTCGACGCTTCTTTCTCCCATTGACCTGCCAAGTGGTCCGTTCACCTCCTGGGTGGATGGTGGTGCCGGGATGTCGGGGCCGGCCAGGCCCAGGATTAGGGTCGGGCTGAGGCCGCGCGGCCTTGTGGCGCAGTGTCCAAGATCGCGGCTGATCCGGCCGGGGGAGCCGGTAGTGGTTCGGCCCCATGATACATGGATGTCCGGGGGCAGGAGTTCCGTTGGGAGACGGGGTGCGGGTTGCCCTTGGGGGTAACACCTGGGAGTCCGGGGTTTGGGCCCTGTCGTGCGGGGAGGGAGCAAGCCCTTCATGTGGCCTGTCCAACAATGACACATGCAAGCCACCAGATGTGATTGTGCGACATCAGGCGGTTTATTTGTTACATGATTCCGTGTAGTTGATGTGGCATGTCTTTGGCCGGGGGGGGGGGGTCCTTGAGGTGGTGGCGGTGGGTGTTGTGGCCCTCTTGGGTGTCCGGCACGTATGTTCAGTGACTCCATGCCATCTGTTGTTCTTCAGGTGTGGCTCTGGGCTGGGCTCCCTTTTGTGGTGCAGGCTGCCGTCTGACTTTGCACCAGGTCAGAGCAGATGTTGATTTTCTGCTGATAACGCGCCTTATCGCATGTTTCGTGGTCTTTTCGCCGATCTGGCCTGTCGTTGAGAATGTTGCGGTGTGGTGTTGTCGCTGCTTTTTGCTCGGGAACGCCTACTCTACATCTCATTAGCGATAGTTGCTGTGGTCATCTGTGGCGATGTTTTTTGCGGCTGCTATCACAGGTAAACTGGTGCTATAGCCTGTTAGCACCAGCTTGTGAATGGGGCGATAAATTTATCGCGACTTTGGCTGCGATAAAGTGCCGGTAACTCGGCGATAGCTCCTTGAAAATATGCCCCTGAATTTCTTTCAAAGCAGTCAGAGAGTGTGGCAGCATGATGAGGATGAGGATATGGCATGGATCTGGCGGTTCATTGTGTTCAAGGAGTCCTGTATGATGCTGAGGTTTAGTGTGGGGGTTTCCGATGTGACTGGCCACCAGGAGTTGTCCCAAGCTGAGGAGGTGGGTCCCAAGATGAGTACTTAGGCCTTGTCCAAGTTGAGTATGAGGCAATTGTCTTTCATCCAGGTGGCAACGGCCTTCATCCCGCTGTGGAAGTTGATTCTGGCAGCTGTGGATTCGCTGATGAGGGAGAGGATCAGCTGGGTGTCATCAGCATAGGAGACGATGTTCAGTCCGTGGTTCGTGATGATGGCTGTGAGGGGGCCAGGTAGACATTGAAGAGGGGGGCCCAGGGAAGAGCCCTGGGACACTCCGCAGGTAATCTCTGTGGGTCCTGAGAGGAACAGAAGTAGTCTGACTCACTGTGTTCTACTGGTGAGGAAGGAGTGGATCCAGTCCAGGGCCTTGTCGCAGATGCCGGCGTCATGGAGCCTCGTGAGTAGGGTGCAGTGGAAGACGATATCGAAGGCGGGCGAGAGGTCGAGAAGGATGAGGGCTGCGGTTTCGCCCTGGTCAAGGAGGGAGCGGACTCATCGGTGGTGGTGAGGAGTGCATCGTTTTGTGACAGCGCAAAATCTTAATAAATTTAGGACCACTTTTTGACAAATTGCACTCTGACTTGGCTTTTGAATGTGCTCTACTTCTAAGCAATATCTAGAACAATTTGTGCATTCAAAACAGTCTGGAAAAACTGACCACAATTACTGTTGCTGTTCGTCAGTTCCCATTTCTATTGAGAAAATGGGTGCAGGGATGATTTTATCGTGCAGTAAGTGGTTTTGCCCTGGGTGGAGAAAATCAACTTTGACCCAAGTGGGTGGGTCAAAGGGCCACGTCGAAATAATATTAAAATTATTTAAGTTTCATTTTTTTCTTTTTGCAGCACCTTTTCGATCAATTATTTTATATGGCAATTCTATTTTGAAACACCGATCTATCCAACTGTTCAAAAGAATTCCGCTTTATTTGTATCACAAATCATACATTCGTTATCTGCTCTAAAACCGTCTGCCTCCTGCTTACATTAGCAGCCACTCATCACATACTTCGAGTAGATGTCACTTAAAAGGACGAGATTTACAACATAATAATTGCATGTTTTTAGCCAAATCATCTCGTATTGACTTTTACTTACAAATGCAAGGGATAGTATAGTGTGATCCTTTTTCATGTGTGTGTAAAAGCCACAGAGGCGCATACTCCAAGGGAACACTGCGCCCCTCGCCCCAGGGTCACATTCTTCTCTAGCTCAATTTGGGACGGATGAAACGGTGGCTCCTTGTCCAAGCATGTCCTGCATCTGACTTCTCTCAACAGGTTGGAACCTCTGTTTCCCTTTCTAACAACGTGTTTACATACAAGAAATAAGAGTCAAGGGAAGTCAATAGACATAATATTATCTTTGCGACAGCCAATAGGTAAACGCATTTAAACAAAAAAAAGCATTGGTAAAGCTGGGATATTTACGGTGAATGAATACTTTACAGCTATTGTTGTACCTTGTTTGATAGGTGTTCATACACATACTGATAACACGCATAGGGGAACATAGAAATATGTTGGCAACATACAGCACATACTGGAACAGGCAACAAAGGTGATGCTGCAACGGAGGCACTTTGGATCTGTGGCCTTGTGAAGAACCTGGGGATTGGCCCGTCGACCCCCCAAGTAAGAGCTACACTTAGAGATCCGCATCAGGCAGGCGGGGTCTCAGTGCTTACAGCAGACCCGCTGTTGTGGAGGCTCCATTGAAGGCACTCATCCTTTACCAAGCAGGCCCCACTCTTGAAGCACCTGCTCTGCAAAGTGTGTTTTCCTAGAAAACAAAAATAAAGTGCTGCAGACATGCAGGAAGTTTTGTCCCTGTGCTTGGGGCCCTTTGTGAGGTTTCCCTATGCAGGACCCCCAATACGGGCGTGGGCATCCTGGAAAGAGTAAACAAGTGGCAATCGCATCAGCCTAAATAGGGGAGGCCAAGCACCACTGTGACCTAGCAGCCCTATGCTGGCTGGGCCGCCAGAACAATGCTTTACGTCAGAGGAGCCAGGCCTCCTGTGTAGATGCAGAGCTTCCCCTGACTCTGAATAGAGCAGAAGGACTGCAAATATGGTGAGATGGAAATATTGTCTATTTACAGCAGTGGACCCGCTCCACCAAACTCTAAATTACCCCTTTGGTCAGAGTTTACACAGTAGACTATCTCCAAAACATCCAGATTAGCAAGCGTGTGCCCACAACTGCAGAGCTATTTTTTAATTTTATAATCAAAGTGTAAATTTGGCTCATTCTTCACACTGCAAATGAATCTTCATATTATTATGCATGACTCTCACAGCAGAGAAACATACCAGGTCCCACAAATCACACAATTCAAGGATCTGACTAGTCATTAAACTACAGAGGACACAACATCAAGCAACAAAGGACCCACACAGTCCTGACCCAGAATGAGTGGTGACATAAGCCTGTGGGAGTCAGAATCAGGGGGTGGTGGCAATGTTACACAGTGCTCAGTGGGTGAAATCACAGTGTCGAGTAGATCAGTCATATTATGAGGTATCTGACTGGTGTTTCTCATGAGGGGTATTGTAAAAGGCTGATGGCTGGTGAATGGTTTCAACAATTGGTTTTGTGGTGTGTCAGGGCCATTTCTGTACATAATCCAGCACCGCCTACACCTCATACCTGGCATCTCTTGTATACCCTCAGCAGATGACATATCCAGGCCCTTTCGACTTGCAGGAGACCCTGCCGTCATCGCAGGTCATCACAAGTGCATGGAAGGGCCAAGTCAAACAGAACTAACAACCTATCATTTGTCCGTCCTTTGCTCTCTTCCTGACTTCCAATCAGTGCATGGAGCATGCATGGCCCCTAGAGTACACTCTGTGCATACCTGCTTCAGGTGTCTTTGAGTAAATGTTTACAAAGCCACACAAGGTGGTGCAAATCGTTCATTGCATGGCCTTGTAAATATCCACTGCCATTTTGCATCATGGATGCGCCATAAAAGTGGTGCAACCATGACGCAAAATTGTAGTAAATCTGCCCAAAATTGTTCTGTTGTTCTTGGCTGACCCCCCTAGTTCGGGTCCCCACTGTCTCAAACTCCTTTCCTTACTCAGGGAGGCCTCTGGCTTCCAGGTGAACACTTCAAAATTTCTGTTGGTCTCAATTGGAGGCGACGCTGTAACCCATCGCTGGCTATCCAACATACTTTTGCGACTTTTCTCCTTTAAATACCTGGGACTCCATTTCTCCCTGCTTCCTGATCTGACGAGACATCTCAATTTGACCCTGCTGGTGTCCAAACTAAAAAGCAACATACAGTAGTAGTTACGGCTTCCCCTGCTTGTGTTGGGCCGAATTGCCCTTTTCAAAATTATGATCTTCCTCTACATCTTTCAACATTTCCCACTTCCGATCACCTGATCTGGGCCCGTGGCCTTAATCCGTCCTCTGCTCATTTTTCTTGTCGGGTGGTCGCTCTCAAGTAGCGTTTCATAATGGTCGACAGTCCCCCTATGTTGGTGGGCTGGGGATGATGGATCTCCATTGTTACTACCTGGCCTCCCAACTGGTCGTGGTCAATGGTTGGCTCGGCAGTGGGTGGGATGATCCAACATACAGCGTGGAACTCTCCTCTTTAGACTTTGACCATATTCTGGACCTGCTGTATGGCGCTCACATACTCAGCACCTTAGCTGATATCGCTTGCGTAATTTTTCTTTGTTGGCACTCAGCATTGCGATTTGTAGGCTGGAATGGTACAAGGTCGGGGAAGAGTCCCCCGTGGAGAGGTCTTTAGTTCCACCACAAAGCTGGCCTAGAGGGCTTCCATAAATGAGACATGATTGGCGTCTTGGTCCTTGAGGATGTTTGGGCGGGGATACACATTTTCCCTTTCCGAGAACTACAGGATTACTATGAGCTTCATCGGACCCAATTCCATGAGTACCTACAGTTATGCCACGCATTGCTGGCTAACATACCTCCAGATACTGACATACCGGAATTTAGTCCCTTGGAGGTCAAGTTTTTGATAGGCCGTATTGGTAGGGGCGCAATTTTCCAGGTTTACCACTCGCTCATTCCAAACGCTCCACATGACCGTAACAAGCTCCGACTCCGTTGCGAAGCTTGGGTTGGTGAACTTGATGAGGCGGATTGGAGGGAGGTCCAGTTGGCTCCATGTAGACTGGCTATTTCTATTTGCCTTCAGTTGATTCAACTGAATTATTTGTATGCCACATACCTTACCCTGATACGCTTGACAGGGCTGGCAAACTTCTCCATCTGGCCTGCTTCCACTGCTCGGAGGCACTGGTCGATTTTTACCACTTTGTTCGGGCCTGCCTGGTTATTTACTTGCATTGGCAGCGGGTGCGCAGCAACACCCTGAGGTCCTAAAGCAGAATCTTAACCTCACTTCTAGAGTGGCTCTTTTGGGGATGGTTGATGAGGTGGGGCGCTACCAGGCTGACCACACGTTCATGGGTGTCGCCACATTGGTAGCTAAAAGGGACATTGCTCGGCAGGGGAATTTCCCTAGCACCCCGGCCCTGGCGGAATGGAGCGCTGGAGTGGACTGGTGCGCTCAACTTGAAACTTTGTTTACATTGCCTGCGGTTGTCCAAGCAAGCATGACAAGATTTGGGGGAGGTGGAGGGCGTACTATGAACTGGGGATGTTACTTGTTTGTAGCTGCATACAAGGTGAACGAGAAATGCATATGTAATTGTATTTTACTTGGCGGTTTTAAAACAAAACTTTGTTATCAAAAACGAATCTGGCCCAAATGTCTGAGGAAGAGTTGCTGCACCAGCTGACAAAGACTTCCTTTTAAATAGCACTTTGGAAGTTGATGTCCCACAAAAGAATGAGATTAAGTTAAAGGCACAAAAGCAACCCTTTGCTGTCTGCGTCTGAAAATCATATTGAAGGACTTCACTGGAAAGGATATGAGCTAGCCTGACCTGGAGGACAAAACATGCCAGTCTCAGATCTGGGCAGAGCATAGCGAAAAAGGGTAAGCATGCCCAGAAGCTGTGAAAAATTGCTACTCAGCTGACTATGACTTTCCCTGAGGGTTGAGGGCGTCCTGGAACCATCGTAGTTCTGCACTTGTTAGCGTGCTTGCACTCCTTCTTGGTCTATTCGACTTTGCGGAGGCCATTATCTCCCTTACCTGAGACCTAAGAGGATCCTGGTGGCTGTGACTGGTCACCCTGGTTCTTGAACCATTAAAGTTATCTGTATACGATGTGTGATTCCGGAGATGTCATGGTTTACAGTTGATGAAGGAACTTAACACTAATCTGCAGTTCCTCCATTGGCAGTTCTAAACAAGAGAGCCAGGTGTGTTCCACTGGTTTTGTGGGTAGCCCTGATAGCTGAACAATCTCACCACAACCAGGCAATTAGAAGAAAAGGCCCCAAACATTCATTACCACTGGGCAGCTTATATGGATGTTAAGTTCATTTCCAGTACCAAAATCTCCATCTTCGGGAACATTGATATTTGGGACTAATTGGAGTTGTAACGTGCCTGCCTACAATGTGTCTAGCACCCTGATCTCTTGTCCCATATCCATGGTTGACTATTAACTGGGCAATGCTTGGGAATCCCAGTTTACATTTGAGTGGTAAGTGTTTGGATCTTGGACATTTTTGGAAGGTTCATACCGAAGGGCTCAAATCCAATAGGTTCTTATGCTTCAAGCTGAGGACATCTCAATTCTAGGAGAAAGGGCAGAAACAGCACACAGTAGCTGCTCCTGGAGGGAGTGCCGTGGGGCGGTGGGGCGGGGAGGGGCAGGGTGGGGGGTAGTTAACTACCGCATACAGCCGAACCGAGGTAAGTATATAAATAAATAAATAAAACGAATTACATTACGCACGCTGCATCGCCATTTGGTGTTGCAGCATGCGCAATGTAATTCGTTGTATTTATTTATTTATATACTTACCTTGGTTCGGCCGTATGCTGTAGTTTACTACCCCCCTTCCCCACCCTGCCCTACCACCCCGGCACTCCCTCCAGGAGCCGCTACTGACAGCACATTAGATACATTTGAAACACTCCTTATGGCGCTTAGAGTCATTGAGAAAAAATGTGTCCAAAGTAATGAGCTTAACCCAAAGTTCGCTGAAGACTCCAGGTCAGTGGCCCAGGGGATAACATTGGCTACAGATGTCAATACTTTTATAACACAGTACTTTATAGGCAGTATAAAACTGGGATTGCATCATCAATCCTTTTATGTTGTGCCTAATTCCAACTTTTATAATTTGCCATTATATTATCAGTTACGTATTTTATTTTTTTATGAATAGTTATGAGGTAAATTGTGTGTGATTCGTGTGCTATGCTGTACCTGATATCCAAACCTACTACCACATCTTAAAGTAAGCATTGCCTGCTCCGATTACCTACATGTGGCGTGTTATGTGTTCAAAGGGCATAACATGGTTATCCAACAACCATGAGGCTCTTGCACAGGAGAGATAAATGGCAGATCTCACCACACGTGTTGCCCAATTACAAGTGACTTCCGGAGGAGTGAGAGTCAAGGCCTCACAAAGACCTTAAGAGCTGGTAGACAGAACAGATGGTTTGTTACTTGTTAGCCCTGACATCCTTGGTGTGGTCTTCTCTCAGCCCTTTTTGTCTTCTCCTCCCTGTTTTCCCAAATTCGTTTGCATTAGGACTCTGTGCACTTTATCACTGCTATTCAGTGACAAAGTGTTTGTGCTGTCGCCTTTAAATTTTGTAAAATTGGATTACACCCAATTGGTGCATTTAATTTACTTATAAGACCCCACTAAAGTGGTACTAAATGTACCCAGGCCCTGTAAACTAAATGCTACTAGAGGGCCTGCAGCACTTATTGTGCCACCCGCTTAAATAGACCCTTGTAACAGGCCTCGGTCCTGCCATTGCAGCCTGTGTGCAGTTTTAAACTGCCAATTTGATCTGGCAAAATAAACCTTTTACCAGGCCTGAACCTCACTTTTTAATTCATAGAAACCACCCCCATGTTAGGCCCTAAACAGCTCTTAGGGCTGGGTATATTGTATTTAAAAGGAAGGGTGCTTTTGGCATGGCCTGTTGGAGCCCTAATTGCTGCTCTCTTCTTGCTGTCTCATTGATTGACAGGGGGTCTTTTCTCCCTCCTGTCGAACATTTTTAGTGTGCTGTGGGGAAGGGGAGGTCAGCAGTCTAGCGCTGATTCCATGAACCCTATCGTGTATAAAAAGCAGGCAGATGCACGGACACGCTGCTGGCACGGCAAAGGCACATCAAGGGCAAGCCCGTCTGCGCCTGTTTTTGCCAGGGCTGCGCTAGGGGCCAGGGATGTTGGCCCTCTGATATCAGATGCCAAGCGACTCTACCACTCCCAGGAGGACTTAACGAGCTGGCTGTCTAAAGGGGATAATGGGGTGAGTGATATTTCCAACCCTGTTAGCCTCTCAGTGCATACATGTTCCCACTGCAAATGCCCTCTAAGTTAGGCATAGACTCAGGAGTGCCATCCCACATGACAAGGAAACTCTCATGGCCAAAGAGGACCTATCACACGGAAAGCTTCTTAGCGCCCTACTGAATGCACGGTCGATGGTTAAACACTGTACTGAAATTCATGAACTGATTGTTAACATGGAATTAGACTGTATACCCGTGACCGAATCCTGGGCTCAAGAAGCTTTGGGTTCAGAATTAGTAGACGCCCTCTCTTCTGGATGTTTGACTAGAACGTGTTCCCCGTAGAGGGGGGGGGACTGGCAATTATTTTTAGGAACTGGTTGAACTGTTTCTTACAATCTTTTGGAGTTGGCACACAAGATATCTGCAAAATTGTCCAGTTTAGGTTTAAAGCTAATAATAGGCCTCTCTTTTCTAGACTCTTGATGTAACGCACAGTTAGTAGGCAGTTTATTGATTTTTGGGGCCAAAATTTGGAACCTTAAATTGCCAGTCCTAATTTCACCATTTTAGATGATTTCAATCTTCATTTGGAAGATCTGAAAAGTCAAGATGCCAGTACATTTTCAGAACCTATGAATAATTTTGGGTTCTCCCAATTGGTTAACCTTCTCACACACGTTTAATGGAATGTTTCTGAGACATTTGGTCCAGGAGCCAGGAAAGTTCCTTCCACTTACTGGTCCGACCATCTAGCTATTGCTTTTAGCCTTCAATTGCAGATGGAAGAGACTAGGACTTAGGGGGAGCATGAATCCTTTAGAAGCTGGAGTAGAATTACCCATACAGACTCGGAAGGGGCCTTAGATGTATGGAGGGTGATAAAGAATACTGCACATACCCCCTCACCAGAGGCTTTTAATACCTGGTATCTCTGGCTATTGATCAAGTGGTCCCACTTAAGTCTAAGATGGCCACGAGAGTCACAGCATCGGTGCAATGGATCTCGGATAATTTAAATGAGCTTAGATGACAATCCAGCAGGCAAGAATGCAGGTGGCGGCTCGCTCCCACTGCAAAAGAGAAACATCAGCATAAAGAGATTATGGTGATATATAAACGCACAATTATATAAGCTAAATCTGAATATTTTACAGGGAAAATATGTGCTGCTAACAACACCCCATATTAACTTTTTAAAGCTGTGAAAGAGCTCTAAATCCACCCAGCTCGAGAATTTTTAGAGAACTCGCAAAGCTTCTGCAATAAGGTTTCAGAACTTTTCAAAGAAAAAAATCGGAATGTATTCACTGATTTAAGGACAATGAGGATACTTTTTCTCGTAAAGAGGACACAGATCAATCAATCAATCAAAGACATTTATAGAGCGCACTACTTACCCGTAGGGTCTCAAGGCGCTTGGGGGGGGGGTGCCGTTACTGCTCGCACAGCCGTTACTGCTCGAACAGCCAGGTCTTGAGCTTCTTCCTGAAGGAGAGGTGGTCTTGGGTCAGGCGCAGGTCGGTCGGGAGGGAGTTCCAGGTCTTGGCGGCCAGGTAGGAGAAGGACCTTCCTCCTGTTGTCGCTCTTCGGATGCGGGGAACGGCGGCGAGGGCGTGGCTGGCTGATCGGAGGTGGCGTTTGGGAGCGTAGAAGTTGATTCGGTTGTTGAGGTAGCTCGGGCCTTGATCGTGTAGGGCTTTGTGTGCGTGGGTGAGGAGACGGAAGGTGATTCTTTTGTTGACAGGGAGCCAATGCAGGTCTCTCAGATGTCCGGAGATGTGGCTGTTTCGTGGGATGTCGAGGATGAGTCTGGCTGAGGCGTTCTGGATCCGCTGGAGTCTCTTCTGGAGCTTGGCGGTGGTTCCGGCGTAGAGGGCGTTGCCGTAGTCCAGTCGGCTGGTGACGAGGGCCTGGGTGACAGTCTTCCTGGTCTCGGTGGGGACCCACCAGAAGATCTTCCGTAGCATGCGCAGGGTGTTGAAGCACGACGAGGAGACGGCGTTGACTTGTCTGGTCATGGAGAGGGAGGAGTCCAGGATGAAGCCCAGGTTGCGTGCGTGGTCCGTCGGTTTGGGTGCGGTGCCCAGGGCGGGGGGCCACCAGGAGTCGTCCCAGGCGGAGGGCGAGGGGCCCAGGATGAGGACCTCCGTCTTGTCTGAGTTCAGTTTCAGGCGGCTGGTCGTCATCCACTCGGCTACATCTTTCATCCCTTTGTGCAGGTTGGCTCTGGCGGCGGCGGGGTCGTTGGTCAGGGAGAGGATCAGCTGGGTGTCGTCGGCGTAGGAGATTATGTTGAGGTTGTGTTGGCGTGCGATGGCCGCGAGGGGGCTCATGTAGACATTGAAGAGGGTGGGGCTCAGCGAGGATCCTTGAGGGACGCCGCAGATGACTCCGGTGGCCTCAGACTTGTACGGTGGTAGGCGGACTCTCTGTGTTCTTCCGTCGAGGAAGGAGATGATCCATTCCAGTGCCTTCTCCTGGATTCCGACGTTGCTGAGGCGCTGCACTAGGGTGCGGTGGCAGACAGTGTCGAATGCCGCGGAGAGGTCTAGGAGGATGAGGGCCGCTGTTTCTCCGTTGTCCATCAGGGCTCGGATGTCGTCGGTGGCAGCGATGAGGGCGGTCTCGGTGCTGTGGTTGGCTCGGAAGCCAGATTGTGAGGGGTCGAGGGATCCATTCGTCTCGAGGAAGGCGGCCAGCTGTTTGTTGACGGTCTTCTCGATGACTTTGGCTGGAAACGGGAGGAGCGAGATGGGGCGGTAATTCTTGAGTTCGGTGGGGTCCGCTGTGGGTTTCTTGAGTAGAGCGCTGAGTTCGGCGTGCTTCCAGCTCTCAGGGAAGGTGGCGGTGTCGAAGGAGGTGTTGATGATGTCTCGCAGGTGGGGTGCGATGACAGCGTCGGCCTTGTTGAAGACGTGGTGAGGGCAGGGGTCGGTCGGAGATCCGGAGTGGATGGAATTCATCATGCGGGCGGTGTCTTCGGTGCTGATCGGAGTCCAGGCGCGGAGGGTGGTGGTGGGCGGCGTTGCTGCGGTCGTGGCGTGCGTCGGTTGAGTGGTGAAGCTGTTGTGTATGTCCGCGATCTTGTTGTGGAAGTAGGAGGCGAGGGAGTTGCAGAGGTCTTGCGATGGGGTGATGTCGTTGTTTCCGGCGTTGGGGTTGGAGAGCTCTTTCACGATGTTGAAGAGTTCCTTGCTGTTGTGTGCGTTGTTGTCCAGCCGGTCCTTGAATGCAGTTTTCTTGGCGGCGCGGATCAGTTGGTGGTGCTTCCGGGTGGCAAGCTTGAGGGTGGTCATGTTGCCCGGTGTTGGTTCCCTTTTCCAGACTTTCTCGAGGGCTCGGCAGTTCTTCTTGGAGCTCTTGAGTTCGTCGGTGAACCATGGGGCTTTCTTGCTGCCGGGTCTGCTGGGCGGGGTCCTCAGAGGGGCGAGTTCGTCCGCGCAGTTGCTGATCCACTTCATGAGGTTGTCGGCGGCCTGGCTGGGGTTCGCTGAGCTGGCCGGAGGGTGCTGGCTCAGGGAAGCGGCGATCTGGTCGGCTGTGATCTTGTTCCAGCTTCTTCGGGCAACCTGTTGCTGGTGGTGGTGGATCGTCGCTCTTTTGAAGGAGAAGTGGACGCAGCTGTGGTCCGTCAAGTGGAGTCCTGTGGCGTGGCTGAAGGCGATGTCTTTGCTGGATGAGAAGATGGCGTCGAGTGTGTGTCCGGCGAGGTGGGTGGGGGTGGACACCAGCTGCTTGAGTCCGAGGTTGGCGAGGCTGTCGAGCAGGGTGATGGTGTTGCGGTCGCTGTTGTTCTCCAGGTGGAAGTTGAGGTCCCCCAGGAGGATGTAGTCAGCGGAGGGGAGGGCATGCGGGCTGATGAAGTCGGCGATGTCCTCGCTGAATTGTGTGCGTGGTCCCGGGGGTCGGTAGATCAGGGTTCCTCTGAGGGTGGTCTTCGGGTCGGTGTGGATCTGGAAGTGCAGGTGTTCGGCGGTGGTTAGGGTGTCGTCGGTGTTGGTCGTGATGCGGATGGTGTCCCTGTGGATGACGGCGATGCCTCCTCCCATCTGGTTGGCGGTGCGGTCCCTCCGGGTGATCTTGTAGCCCTCTGGGATGGCGATGGCGATGTCGGGCGCTGGAGAGGCGTTCATCCAGGTCTCCGTGAGGAAGGCAACGTCAGGGGCTGTGGTGTCGAGGAGGTTCCAGAGTTCGGTGGCGTGTCTGTGGACGGAGCGGGTGTTGAGCAGGATGCACTTGAGGTGGTTGCTGCTGGTGTTTGGCTTGGCGGGTGCTGGTGCAGGGCAGGTCCGGATGCAGGTGAATTTGCAGGCGTGGCAGCTGAAGGGTCCGTGGGTGCGTCTCGGGGTGGCTCGGTAGCATCCTGGGATTCGGCCGGTGTTGAGTGCGTTGAGGGTGGCGGCGGTGTACGTCCGGCGGGTGGGCTGGGGTCCTCGAGGGCCAGGGGTTCTGGCGCTGGGCGCGGTCCGGTCGCGGACGGGCGCAGACGGGCTTACCTTTGGCGCACCTTCGGCGCATAATCGGTGCGCCCGCTGCGCGTGACCGCTGCGCGTTCGCACGGTCGCCATATATGGCGAAGTGCGAGGGAGGGCGGAGCAGCTGGGAGGCGGGAGCGGGGAGGGTACACAAAGAAAAGGGGGCGTGGTCAGCGGCGGTGGCGGGAAGCGGGCAGGGATTATACGGGGGAGCGAGAACAGGCAAGCAGGGACAAAAATACTATTACAGGTTAAGAACAATTTACCAACAGTACACAATAATGCAGAGGGGCACACGGCAGGACAGCGGGGCACAGGAGCACAGACCACGCCGATCGGCGGTAGGGGGCGTGGTCAGACGGCGGTAGCTGGAGCAACGAGGCAGGCAGGCGGGAGGAGCACGCAGCAGCAGCTGGTGGCCGTGCGGCGCGGGGGTGTCCTAGACTAGGAGAGAGCATCCTATGGTACAGGAGCCCATGAAAACTTTTCTACCTTTTCCCCATATCCTGTTTGCAAATTAAAACCTTTCTTATGCTGTTGAAATCAGGCTCCCCAGAGGATCCCTGCCCCCCAGAATACTTCAACTGGTTCCTGACTTGATTACTATTTTTCTGTAACAAGTCTTTCACCAGGTAATTTGAACAGGAGGGTATCCTCGTATTTGGAAAGAGGCTATAGTCATGTCTATTACAAAGAAGCCAAATGGGGTGTCAGATGGTTTTACAAATTTGCACCCGATTTAGTTTCTGCCTGCTACCGCAAACAAATCTGAAAAACATATTAATCATTCCTTCGCCAAGTTTAATTTTACTCACAACTTGCTGGACCCCTCACTGAATGGTTTCCATAGAAGGCACAGCACCAAATAGGTTCTTGCAGCTGCAAGAGATAATATCTGCTATCAGGTTGACCAGGGATTCACTGCCATCCTGGTCATGCTGGATCTGTTGGCAGCATTTGGTACTGTTTCTCCCTCCCGCTTGGTCCAAAGATTGTGCAGGCGGGTGTGAGGGACACTGTGTTAGACTAACTGAGGTCTTTTCTCACTAACAGGACTCACACTGTAGGCTGAGGTGACTTCATGGCTGAACCCTTCTGTCTCACTTGTGGGTTGCCGCAAGGGTCATTGCTCAGTCCTACTTTGTTACATTTATATGTAGCTCTGCTGTCAGTTCTGGTGCGGTCATTTGGCTTTCAGCTTTTCTCATACGCAGATGACGCCCTGATTATTGTTTCAGTGGCTGAGAAATTCAAACTTTTCATGGTGAATGTTGGTATGTAGATATAGGAGAACTGGCTGAAACTGAATGTGGAGGAGACCTGGGATCCTGTATTTTGGGGCTGAGCATTCAGTATGGTCAGAGCGCTGGTGGCCGGAGATGTGTGGTTCCCTTCCTGTCCTTGTTGCCTCTGTAAAACGTTTAGGTGTTATCTTTGATGATATACTCACCTTTGATACTCAGGTCAATAGGACCACAAGCTCTTGCTTTTTCATTATTAAAATCTTCCCCTTTATCCCTGTGGAACATAGAACAGAGTTAGTCATTGTATTAATCACCTCTCGCCTTGACTACTGCAATGCACTCTACTTGAACATCAATTAATCCTCACTAAATAAACTTCAGGTAGTTTAAAACGTAGCTGTATGTCTGATTTTAAATATTCCCAAATGCCACTCAGTGAGGGAGGGCTTGCACTCTCTACACTGGCAACCTGTGAGTAAGAGGGTGCCTTTCAATGGTATCTGCCTAATAGGCAGCCGAGGTCGTCTTCTTTGGAGAAGGTTACTGTTCAGAGGTTTCGGAAGGTGACATGGGGGAATCCTCTGCCAGCTCACATCACTTGCCTAACTTCTCATTCGGCACTCCGAAAGATTTTGAAGACGTGTCTATATACTTTCCTATAAGTGTTCCACCTGTGGACAGCTTCTTTTCTGCTGGCAGTGCCTTGATGCTCTAAGGCGAAGTGTGCTTTATAAATCCCCCAAAAATCAAAATCAAGAGCATGTGCGTTTAGGTTTTACATATCCTAATAGTGAAAAACACATAAAATAGTTTTTCACTAATGTGAGGCCTACCTCTCCCATTGGACAACATTGGCTTACCTTATTGCATTCAATAGATGCTAACATTGGAATGGAAACTGGTAGGTCATGTTGGTTTCAAAAGAATCATAATTGGAAATCCTCATTAATAGTAAAGTCGACATTTAAGTTGCAATTCTGAAAATGCCACTTTTAGAAAGTTAATAAGACATAAGCAGCTGAAGTGCACTCAACTTCTCTAATTAAAACAGATTTTTACAGTAGTTAATATTTTGAAAAACTCAACAAAAGTGGTGTTTGCACCAGGTAATAGGCTCTGCCAGCCACCTGATTCGAACTGAACAGTGGGAATTCAAGATTAGTATCAAGAAATACCGAGTGCACTACGGATTGTCACTTTTAAGCATACACAATGTAATCAAAAATTAATAATCAAATATTATTCAATGTTGGTGCATCAATAACAGTCCTCAGTCCTTAGTTCATTGAATCACGCTTTAACAGGCAAATCTTCAAACCATAAAAAATGATGATTATCTGCTTTTATTCTTGATGGTCGCAGGAAATTTCTCATATGAATGAAAATCAAAAGAGTGTCGCTTATAATCAGCTTATAAAGTTCACAGTCTTCAAAAATCCCAATGCATTTCGGGCTTTAAACATGAGCCCTTCGTCAGGGGAATCTGCAAGTATATGAATAAACTAGATATAATCCCCATATACAACAATGTAACGTTAAACGTTTAATGGGATTCCTATAATGGCAGAAATTTGGTTGTGTACAATTGACGTTGTGTCACTGTACACTTCCATCCCTCACAATGAAGGTATTGATGCTATTGAATGGGCATTACTGAGGCATGACCCCATTAGAGCTCACAAGGTGTTTTTAATTGAACTTCTTCATTTTTGCCTATTTCATAGTTACTTTCAGTGGAAAGACCAGTTTTTTCTTCAAGCCAATGGTACATCGATGGGCTTTTCGGGAGCCCCCAGCTATGCAAATATCTTTATGCTCAAATTTGAAACTGAAAATATCCTAGCAGACCCTCTTTGGACATCTGGGCTAATTCTGTACCGATGTTTCATTGATAACATTTTGATTATTTTCCATGGGTCACGTAACGATCTTGAATGGCAGATCTTAGGACTTAATGGCATTAACCCTAGGATTCAATTCACCCATCAGATTGAGTCTCATTGTATAGCTTATCTGGATGTTCTGTTGAAATTGTCAGGTAACTTTATTGAGACCACGGTTTATAAGAAACCTACTGACCGAAACAATGCCTTGCAATATCATAGTTTCCATCCATGGTCTCTCAAACGACATTTGCCCTTTTCTCAGTTCTTGAGGATTAGATGGATTTCTTCTGATTTTGAGTCTAATTTGCAGACCATTCAAGATTCGAAAGTAAAGTTTTTAGCGAGAGGTTATCCCGCACAGGTCGTTAATGAGGCTGAAAAAAGATCGCTTAGTGTGAGTCGGGATGACCTATTAAAAAAGAAGGTTAAGCCACCTGGTCCCATATGAGACGTATTTGTCTCCAAATTCTCTACAAATTCTGATCTTGTTAAAAAGAGTATATCTTACAAAGATGGGATTTGCTCCAATCTGAACCTGATTTTAAAGGCATTTTTGCTGAGCCCCCGCTATTCGCATTTAAAAGATCCAGTACTTTAAAGGAAATTCTTAACCAAACTACAGCAAATGTAAAAGCCGTTTTTAAAGGTATGTCGAAATGTATGAACTGCTCTCATTGTAATAATGTGATCACAGGCAGGGATGTATCGTACCCTTGGACCGGTAAAAAAAATCTTGTTGAATTTCAATGCAAATTGTAACAGTCATCATGTTATTTATCTTATAAAGTGTCCTTGTGATTTGCATTATGTGGGTAAAACAGAGAGGATACTTTGTACTCGAATCACTGAGCACAAGAGCAGAATACGGACTAAGACAATGAGTTCTCCATTAGCACAACATTGGCTTGAAAAGAATCACTCCATTGCTCAGCTCATGTTCTGTGTCTTGAAAATGGTTGAATCACGCTTGGACAGAGATATGTCTAAAGTTCTCTCTCAGCGTGAATCATATTGGATTTGGTGCATGCAAACATTGTTCCCCAAAGGGTTAAATGATAAATTTGAACTTGCTTGCTTTCTTTAATGCTATTGTTGAACTTTAAACTCGTTTTTTTTGTCTGATTATTCCTGATTGTTTCCGTTGTGCATTGGTTGCTTAATTGAGACAGGTTTTCAACTATGATTTGCATTATGTCACCTCTTAATTTCATTGGGTTTCACTTTATCCTATTTAGTTTCACACAGTTCTTTTTCTTTTCTTTTTTCACCTTCTTATTTTCACTGGTATGGGTTATTACCTCGTTTGATACTTTTCAGAGCATTTTTCATTTTATTTCTGGGCTCTGGTCTTTTTCTTTTTATTTTCTGTCTTTTGACTAACAGCGCGTTTCCAGTTTAATAATTGCGGTTCATAGGGCGCTTCACACTTGTTGTGCATAGCCCTTTCTTTATTTTCATGTCCGTTATCTCATCACATATTTATACGTTTGAGACGTGCAGGCTTACTAGCTCGTGACCGGCGTCTTTACAGCAGGAGCGTGTATTTAGAATTCCCCGTTCATTGGAAAGCATTATGGCATACAGCGTACTCGTCTTTCGAGCACATTAGAGCATTAGGTTTACGCTTGGTTCTCATTTTGCAGACTCTTTGTTGACGAATCACGGCTCCCTCGTTTTTCGGCCAGCGAAAGGCTAACTTTTGGTAAGCGTGTCCCCGGCTTCCCGGCTGGTTTAGTTTATTTTATTGTCTACATTTATTTCCTTTAAACGCTAATGTATTACCCCCCCGTTTGTTTTTTAGACAGAGGCTGGTATACTGCTGACTGTTAATCCCCTAACTACGCGATATTAGTGATATCGTTATATACACCTGCTGGTTTTCATTAGCGCTTTGAGTGTACACACTCGAGTGCTTGGAGGTACGATCAATTTCTCAGCTTATCACTTGATTTCTAGTTTAGACACGTGTGGTTACCAGTCTCACTTTTGTAGGTTGTTGTTGGTACGATAGAGGCACACTTCTGGACACTTCTTTTTCCTCTCTTTGTCGTTCTCTTTTTTTTATTTCACATACTTTTTAATGCCTTTAGCAATATTCACGCATCTTTTTTCTACGGATCTTTCATGGTGGTCCACATTTCAAACTGGGTGACAAGTTCTATCCGCTCTCTTCTGAATCCATTAAACGTTTAACGTTACATTGTTGTATATGGTGATTATATCTAGTTTATTCATATACTTGCAGAGACCCCTGACGAAGGGCTCATGTCTAAAGCCCGAAATGCATTGGATTTTTGAAGACTGTGAACTTTATAAGCTGATTATAAGCGACACTCTTCTGGTTTTCATTCATATGAGAAATTTCCTGCGACCATCAAGAATAAAAGCAGATAATCATCACTTTTTATGGTTTGAAGATTTGTCTGTTAAAGCGTGATTCAATGAACTAAGGACTGAGGACTGTTATTGATGCACCAACATTGGATAATATTTGATTATTAATTTTTGATTACATTGTGTATGCTTAAAAGTGACAATCCGTAGTGCACTTGGTATTTCTAGATACTAATCTTGAATTCCCACTGTTCACTTTTAGAAAGTTGGCATTTTCTTGTTCCAACCATTTAGTGTCTGCAGCCTGTGTCCAGTGTCACATGACTGTAAATAGTTGGCCTTTTTGTATTCCTCCCAAACAGTGAGACAATGGGGTACTAGCTGTTGGCAGGATGGTCCATTCTGCCAACATGGGTGGGAGGGAGTTAGCTGTTCCCTTTCCCACTTACGTTTCCAAAGGGCTGCCTCCAGCACACACACAAAGGAACTTGACACCAGTCTATTGTCACCATAGACCACTTGCAGCCAGGGCAGGGCACAGAAGGAAATTTTGAGAACCAGATGTGGAGGCAGCGTAGACATTTTCCCCACTTCAAAGGCTAGCACCAGGTATAAATATTGGACCCTTAGACAAACTATTCAGTATACTCCTGGACCTGCAGAGGAACCCCAGAAGCACTGCTGTGTACTTCAGAGGACAGCCCTGCTGCTTGAGGCCTGCTTTGTGCCTCAGAGGACTTCCCCTGCTGTTACCAGGGGACTGCCCTGCTGCTTGAAGCTAGCCTTGTACCCTGAGAGGGCTGCTCTGCTGCTTAAGGCCTACTTTGCTGCTTGCTCTCAGGAGTATCAGACTGACTCCAAGTGCTAGTTAGCTGGCCTGGTTTGTTAGTTACAGGAAATTAACAAGCTATAGCGACCTTAAACCCTGCATCTAGCCTCTGCCTGGAGTGAGTTTTAGCCCCCCAAGTGATGCAACCAGTCCTGGACCCTTCGGAAATGACTCTAAAGGTGTTTCTCTAGCCAAATTCCAAAACTTGGGACTTAGAGAAATTTGCAACTAAAAGAGGCATGAGAACAGTGGGAACACCAGGACCTACCTGCCTGCCAATCCGCCTGAAGTGCATTGCAGGTCGGCCTGACTTTGCAGAAGATCCCACTATGTTCTTCTCCAGTGCTGCAAAGCCTGCTCTGCTGGACCTCTCAGAAAGGGTATCCAGTCTTGTGGAGTACTCATCGGCACAGCCAAAAAAGTGACAAAGTCCAAACGTAAAAATATTTACTGAGACTTGGTCCAACGGCTCACCAATGATGACACCTCCTCCTCGGACACTGCCGGCTGCCACGCGCTGCTAAACTTTACCTTGCGGGGAACTTTTCTTCAAACTTTCTTCTAAGTCTAAGGTAGTCCGAGACTGGGCCCTATCCACCTCATGTATCCTACTGGATCACGCTCCATCACAGTCGGACTTAACTGTTGACTTAGCCCCAGTCAAATGCTTTGATCTTTTAATGTCTATTGCTATTTACGTCACACCAAGAGCAAAGCTACAAACCTTATCATACTGCTGGGCAGAAAGGTTGTTTTGTGTGAAACAAAAAAGACTTGTTTTGAATTTAGAAGTCTACTAAGTAATTCTGGTCAGAAGAGCCAGTTTAAATAGACGCTGGAGTGCTTTTGCAGACAAACAGGAGCCAACAGCCTGCTATTCCAAATGCCTGTTGCATTTGATTTTGTCTGTCTGCAACCATTTTATACAATAGCAGGATGTAAATATGGTACCAATTGGCGAACACGTTGCTGTGACTTACTCCTGGAGTACTCCTAGTTTACTGTGGAACTCAAAAGTAAATCAGAATTACTACAAAACTAAGCCAGATCTCCTAAAAATAAAATCTTGTTTGAATTGTACCCAAGGTCTATTACTACTCAGAATAATATTTGCATAAAGGGCCCAATTCACAGATTTTCTTATACGTAGGTGTGTCTTAACTCTTAGAGTACTTCTGGCTCACTACTGAAATCTTGAAGTACGCATTGCTTACTCATGACTAGGGGCTCGATATAGATGTTTGCAGAGAGTGAGTTCCGTTGCAATGGTGATGCTGTTCCCTTCCCTACAACACAGAGGTCCATCCTGCCCCGATTTAAATGAATGCAAAAAGAACTATTGATGAACAGAATGCAGAACAATGTCATACATTCACCCCAGTACAGAGATCTGGGCCTAAATCCATCGTTTTTGTTGCTCACCATGCCGTTCCAGTTTGAACCCAGCCATATGCAAATCAGTCTTGACCCTGTGCCTCATGGGAACAGTCCAGCCCAAACTGCCAAGCCAGGTCCTTCCTGGAATGGAACCAAGCATCCGAGGACCGGTTTCGGGGTTACACCCCTCTTCAGCCAGGATAGCTTGACTCCAGTAGCTTGATTCCAGTGGCATGGAGAGCACGGGACTCACATCTGAGCATACCCGTCCCACTCGGGGTGACAAATGCAAAAACAACAGTTGATGGACAGAATGCAGAACAATGTCATACATTCACCCCAGTACAGAGATCTGGGCCTAAATCCATCGTTCCTCTGCCAACCATGCCATTCCAGCCTGAACCCAGCCATATGCAAATCAGTCTTGACCCTGTGCCTCATGGGAATAGTCCAGCCCGAACTGCCAAACCAGGTCCTCCCTGGACTGGAAACAAGAATCCTAGGACCGGTTTCGGGGTTTCCCCCCTCTTCAGCCAGGATAGCTTGTTTCCAGTGGCATGGAGAGCACAGGACTCACGTCTGAGCATATCCGTCCCACTCGGGGTGACAAATGCAAAAAGAACTATTGATGGACAGAATGCAGAACCCTGAAACCAGTCCTAGGATGCTTGTTTCCGGTCCAGGGAGGACCTGGCTTGGCAGTTCAGGCTGGACTGTTCCCATGAGGCACAGGGTCAAGACTGATTTGCATATGGCCAGGTCTAAACTGGGGTGGCATGGTGAGCAAAAGAATGATGGATTTAACCCAGATCTCTTGACTGGGGGTGAATGTTTTGATTTGTTCTGCATTCCGTCCATCAATTGTGTGTCTTTTGCCGATTTAAATGAAGGCAGACCATATGTTTGGCCACGGCGGTGAATACTCTGTCACTGCCAAAGTCAAACTTCTCATACAGCCTGATCGAGTAAGCGTCATCGGAGAATTGGCTATATGTCTGTTCGCCCAAGATGGGCGGACACATAGCTTGTTAGGTCTTGCCTGGTGTTAGCAGTGCGCATGCGCTGCTCTCCCCATGCGAGGGCTTCTTGGAATCATTACAGTTCCAGAAGTCCTGTCTCAGCTCCGCAAGCAATTTTCATTAGTGCGCGTCATTTCTCGTCATAGATTATGCTGAACGTAGTGTGATGATTGCATGGGAGGCTTTTTAATCCCTCCTGTTCACCACCCTGTCCTCTTTTGGCCCCGCCCCCGGGATTGGATCGTTTACTTGCTGCGGGTGACAGTGTCTCTTAATTAGCCGCTAAGCACTTTTTTCTTGTAATACTGAGCTAGTCTCACTGCAGGCACGACGTGCCTTTTTTTAACAGAGCATTGCGCCTTAAATTTTAAATATGCTCTGTTCCCCCTTCCCTCCCCCGCTGCACGAACGCCTGCAAGGTGGGCGCTGTCTTAATTAAAAACAATCTGGTCTCAAAATTTACATACTTAAATGGCGGCCGCACGTCTCGTTGCATGTGGCTCACCAAACTTGCATTTGCTTGCTTGCCCGCTACAGCTCTCGTTTTGAATATCTATCATCTGCAAGCGCTACCCGTTGTCCCTGTTGCCTTTGCTCCTACCCCCTTCCCGTTGCCCTTGTACCCTTTGTGTTGGTGCACTTTTGCACAGTTTTCTTTGATCAGTGCGTTCAGCTCTTCTCCCCGTGCATCGTGTTCATAAAAAAGCTGTGCTGCCACTTACTCACACGCATCATTGTTCATCCCTCCCCCACATCCATAACCTTCGTATTGCGTACCTACGTTGTTTTGCTTATTTATTTTCATTAAGTGCCCTCCCACGGTTGCTCTCAACAAAGAAAGCCATGCAGCCTGTTACTCGCACGAGCCACTCTTTCACACTGAATCCCTTCGTGCTGCTTGACTATGCTATTTTATTTATTTACTTTATTTAAAGTGGCCTTTTTCTGACATTATCAGTATAGCGCGGACACTTCATTATTCCTTTTATTTTGCTCTTCACACAAATTTCCTGCTGTTTCACTTTTTGAGCATGGAGCCACTTCACGAGGCCACGCTCCAGCAAGCTCCCGGAGTACACGCCTCTTTAATAATGTATGCAGGGCATTGCCACCGTGGTTTGGGCTCAAACTATGAGCCGCTTTGGACAGCACCCTTTGCTCGGGTATAGCAGATATAACGCCAACACACTTCATTAAATCACCATATGCAGGCTTCCTTCCTGCCCAAAACAGCAGGGAAACACAATGATACTCCTTTCCCCCCACCAAACTAATAAGGGCACTCAGCAATCTCCCCGCAATCCACTGCTACCCTTACATGGTAATGAACACCCACTGGCCAGAACGTATGCATTGCCGGAGCGGGAGGAACATGAAAAAAACAGCATTAATAAGCTCTGCTCGGGGTGGCACATCTGAAGGACCCATCCCCGTGGACGTCTCTTTCCACTAGACACAGCCTGAGTCTCTTAAATGCACATCTGATTCATCAAGCGCAGCCTTCTATGAATAAACACATACAACATACATTCCAGTGTAAACAAAAAAAAAAGAAGTAAAACACAGTCAATTTCAACGCCAATAGCTCTAACTTTAATAAATGCCTAAAATGGCTTCTGCCCACTTCTGGCAACTATCAAGAGCTTTAACTTCTGTGCTAATAAAAATACAGTTCTGCCACAGCAAACGCGGTGTGCGTGTGTCTGCATATTGTCTGTCCGGCCCTGTGGCCATGATGGGAGCTAGCAGCGTGATCATCCAAGTACTGGTTGACTCACTTTCACAGCTTCGGCCCAAGTGCGGAGGAGAAGTTGCATTGGGACCGAAACCGCTGTAAGCAGTGGCTTGGCAGCGGGACGTCTTTGTCGCATTGATAAGTGAAGCCATGCTCCAGTCCATGCAACAGCGAAGGAATCATCAAAGAAGTAAAGCTCGCATCAGCGGTACCCTGCGAGCCGGCCTACGTCTTTAAATGTGCCCGAGAAAAAGGTGCGGTACAAAAGGGGGTGGTGATGGACGGAGCATCAGAACCAATCAAACACTCACGCCCAGTCAACAGATCTGGGTTTGATCCATCACCGTTCTTTAGCCCACTCTGCCACCCCAGTTCAGACGTGGCCATATGCAAATCAGTCTGACCCTGTGCCTCATGGGAACAGTCCAGCCCGAACTGCCAAGCCATGCCTTCCCTGGACCGGAAACAAGCTTCCTAGGACCGGTTTCTGGCATTTCAGCCGTCTTCAGCCAGGCTTGCTTGAATCCAGTGGCAAAGTGAGCAAGGAACTCACGTCTGAGCATACCCTGCCACCTTATGGCGAACAAAGCGGTACAAAAGGGGGTGGTGATGGACGGAGCATCAGAACCAATCAAACACTCACGCCCAGTCAACAGATCTGGGTTTGATCCATCACCGTTCTTTAGCCCACTCTGCCACCCCAGTTCAGACATGGCCATATGCAAATCAGTCTGACCCTGTGCCTCATGGGAACAGTCCAGCCCGAACTGCCAAGCCATGCCTTCCCTGGACCGGAATCAAGCTTCCTAGGACCGGTTTCTGGCATTCCAGCCGTCTTCAGCCAGGCTTGCTTGAATCCAGTGGCAAAGTGAGCAAGGGACTCACGTCTGAACATACCCTGCCAACTTATGGCGAACAAAGCGGTACAAAAGTGGGTGGTGATGGACGGAGCATCAGAACCAATCAAACACTCACGCCCAGTCAACAGATCTGGGTTTGATCCATCACCGTTCTTTAGCCCACTCTGCCACCCCAGTTCAGACATGGCCATATGCAAATAAGTCTGACCCTGTGCCTCATGGGAACAGTCCAGCCCGAACTGCCAAACCATGCCTTCCCTGGACCGGAAACAAGCTTCCTAGGATCGGTTTCTGGCATTCCAGCCGTCTTCAGCCAGGCTTGCTTGAATCCAGTGGCAAAGTGAGCAAGGGACTCACGTCTGAGCATACCCTGCCAACTTATGGCGAACAAAGCGGTAAGAAAGGGGGTGGTGATGGACGGAGCATCAGAACCAATCAAACACTCACGCCAAGTAAACAGATCTGGGTTTGATCCATCACCATTCTTTAGCCCACTCTGCCACCCCAGTTCAGACATGGCCTTATGCAAATCAGTCTGACCCTGTGCCTCATGGGAACAGTCCAGCCCGAACTGCCAAGCCATGCCTTCCCTGGACCGGAAACAAGCTTCCTAGGACCGGTTTCTGACATTTCAGCCGTCTTCAGCCAGGCTTGCTTGAATCCAGTGGCAAAGTGAGCAAGGGACTCATGTCTGAGCATACCCTGCCAACTTATGGCGAACAAAGCGGTACAAAAGAGGGTGGTGATGGACGGAGCATCAGAACCAATCAAACACTCACGCCCAGTCAACAGATCTGGGTTTGATCCATCACCGTTCTTTAGCCCACTCTGCCACCCCAGTTCAGACATGGCCATATGCAGATCAGTCTGACCCTGTGCCTCATGGGAACAGTCCAGCCCAAACTGCCAAGCCATGCCTTCCCTGGACCGGAAACAAGCTTCCTAGGACCGGTTTCTGGCATTGCAGGCGTCTTCAGCCAGGCTTGCTTGAATCCAGTGGCAAAGTGAGCAAGGGACTCACGTCTGAACATACCCTGCCAACTTATGGCGAACAAAGCGGTACAAAAGTGGGTGGTGATGGACGGAGCATCAGAACCAATCAAACACTCACGCCCAGTCAACAGATCTGGGTTTGATCCATCACCGTTCTTTAGCCCACTCTGCCACCCCAGTTTAGACATGGCCATATGCAAATAAGTCTGACCCTGTGCCTCATGGGAACAGTCCAGCCCGAACTGCCAAACCATGCCTTCCCTGGACCGGAAACAAGCTTCCTAGGATCGGTTTCTGGCATTCCAGCCGTCTTCAGCCAGGCTTGCTTGAATCCAGTGGCAAAGTGAGCAAGGGACTCATGTCTGAGCATACCCTGCCAACTTATGGCGAACAAAGCGGTACAAAAGGGGGTGGTGATGGACGGAGCATCAGAACCAATCAAACACTCACGCCCAGTCAACAGATCTGGGTTTGATCCATCACCGTTCTTTAGCCCACTCTGCCACCCCAGTTCAGACATGGCCATATGCAGATCAGTCTGACCCTGTGCCTCATGGGAACAGTCCAGCCCAAACTGCCAAGCCATGCCTTCCCTGGACCGGAAACAAGCTTCCTAGGACCGGTTTCTGGCATTCCAGGCGTCTTCAGCCAGGCTTGCTTGAATCCAGTGGCAAAGTGAGCAAGGGACTCACGTCTGAACATACCCTGCCAACTTATGGCGAACAAAGCGGTACAAAAGTGGGTGGTGATGGACGGAGCATCAGAACCAATCAAACACTCACGCCCAGTCAACAGATCTGGGTTTGATCCATCACCGTTCTTTAGCCCACTCTGCCACCCCAGTTTAGACATGGCCATATGCAAATAAGTCTGACCCTGTGCCTCATGGGAACACTCCAGCCCGAACTGCCAAACCATGCCTTCCCTGGACCGGAAACAAGCTTCCTAGGATCGGTTTCTGGCATTCCAGCCGTCTTCAGCCAGGCTTGCTTGAATCCAGTGGCAAAGTGAGCAAGGGACTCACGTCTGAGCATACCCTGCCAACTTATGGCGAACAAAGCGGTACAAAAGGGGGTGGTGATGGACGGAGCATCAGAACCAATCAAACACTCACGCCAAGTCAACAGATCTGGGTTTGATCCATCACCATTCTTTAGCCCACTCTGCCACCCCAGTTCAGACATGGCCTTATGCAAATCAGTCTGACCCTGTGCCTCATGGGAACAGTCCAGCCCGAACTGCCAAGCCATGCCTTCCCTGGACCGGAAACAAGCTTCCTAGGACCGGTTTCTGGCATTTCAGCCGTCTTCAGCCAGGCTTGCTTGAATCCAGTGGCAAAGTGAGCAAGGGACTCATGTCTGAGCATACCCTGCCAACTTATGGCGAACAAAGCGGTACAAAAGGGGGTGGTGATGGACGGAGCATCAGAACCAATCAAACACTCACGCCCAGTCAACAGATCTGGGTTTGATCCATCACCGTTCTTTAGCCCACTCTGCCACCCCAGTTCAGACATGGCCATATGCAAATCAGTCTGACCCTGTGCCTCATGGGAACAGTCCAGCCCGAACTGCCAAGCCATGCCTTCCCTGGACCAGAAACAAGCTTCCTAGGACCGGTTTCTGGCATTCCAGCCGTCTTCAGCCAGGCTTGCTTGAATCCAGTGGCAAAGTGAGCAAGGGACTCAGGTCTGAGCATACCCTGCCAACTTATGGCGAACAAAGCGGTACAAAAGGGGATGGTTATGGACGGAGCATCAGAACTAATCAAACACTCACGCCCAGTCAACAGATCTGGGTTTGATCCATCACCGTTCTTTAGCCCACTCTGCCACCCCAGTTCAGACATGGCCATATGCAAATCAGTCTGACCCTGTGCCTCATGGGAACAGTCCAGCCCGAACTGCCAAGCCATGCCTTCCCTGGACCTGAAACAAGTTTCCTAGGACCGGTTTCTGGCATTCCAGCCGTCTTCAGCCAGGCTTGCTTGAATCCAGTGGCAAAGGTAGCAAGGGACTCACGTCTGAGCATACCCTGCCAACTTATGGCGAACAAAGCGGTACAAAAGGGGGTGGTGATGGACGGAGCATCAGAACCAATCAAACACTCACGCCCAGTCAACAGATCTGAGTTTGATCCATCACCGTTCCCTTGCTCACTTTGCCACTGGATTCAAGCAAGCCTGGCTGAAGACGGCTGAAATGCCAGAAACCAGTCCTAGGAAGCTTGTTTCCGGTCCAGGGAAGACATGGCTTGGTAGTTCGGGCTGGACTGTTCCCATGAGGCACAGGGTCAGACTGATTTGCATATGGCCATGTCTGAACTGGGGTGGCAGAGTGGGCTAAAGAACGGTGATGGATCAAACCCAGATCTGTCGACTGGGTGTGATTGTTTGATTGGTTCTGATGCTCAGTCCATCACCACCCCCTTTTGTACCGCTTTGTTCGCCATAAGTTGGCAGGGTATGCTCAGACGTGAGTCCCTTGCTCACTTTGCCACTGGATTCAAGCAAGCCTGGCTGAAGACGGCTGAAATGCCAGAAACCGGTCCTAGGAAGCTTGTTTCCGGTCCAGGGAAGACATGGCTTGGCAGTTCGGGCTGGACTGTTCCCATGAGGCACAGGGTCAGACTGATTTGCATATGGCCATGTCTGAACTGGGGTGGCAGAGTGGGCTAAAGAACGGTGATGGATCAAACCCAGATCTGTCGACTGGGTGTGAGTGTTTGATTGGTTCTGATGCTCCGTCCATCACCACCCCCTTTTGTACCGCTTTGTTCGCCATAAGTTGGCAGGGTATGCTCAGATGTGAGTCCCTTGCTCACTTTGCCACTGGATTCAAGCAAGCCTGGCTGAAGACGGCTGAAATGCCAGAAACCGGTCCTAGGAAGCTTGTTTCCGGTCCAGGGAAGACATGGCTTGGCAGTTCGGGCTGGACTGTTCCAATGAGGCACAGGGTCAGACTGATTTGCATATGGCCATGTCTGAACTGGGGTGGCAGAGTGGGCTAAAGAACGGTGATGGATCAAACCCAGATCTGTCGACTGGGTGTGAGTGTTTGATTGGTTCTGATGCTCCGTCCATCACCACCCCCTTTTGTACCGCTTTGTTAGCCATAAGTTGGAAGGGTATGCTCAGACGTGAGTCCCTTGCTCACTTTGCCACTGGATTCAAGCAAGCCTGGCTGAAGCCGGCTGAAATGCCAGAAACCGGTCCTAGGAAGCTTGTTTCCGGTCCAGGGAAGACATGGCTTGGCAGTTCGGGCTGGACTGTTCCCATGAGGCACAGGGTCAGACTGATTTGCATATGGCCATGTCTGAACTGGGGTGGCAGAGTGGGCTAAAGAACGGTGATGGATCAAACCCAGATCTGTCGACTGGGCGTGAGTGTTTGATTGGTTCTGATGCTCCGTCCATCACCACCTCCTTTTGTACCGCTTTGTTAGCCATAAGTTGCCAGGGTATGCTCAGACATGAGTCCCTTGCTCACTTTGCCACTGGATTCAAGCAAGCCTGGCTGAAGACGGCTGAAATGCCAGAAACCGGTCCTAGGAAGCTTGTTTCCGGTCCAGGGAAGACATGGCTTGGCAGTTCGAGCTGGACTGTTCCCATGAGGCACAGGGTCAGACTGATTTGCATATGGCCATGTCTGAACTGGGGTGGCAGAGTGGGCTAAAGAACGGTGATGGATCAAACCCAGATCTGTCGACTTGGTGTGAGTGTTTGTTTGGTTCTGATGCTCCGTCCATCACCACCCCCTTTTGTACCGCTTTGTTCGCCATAAGTTGGCAGGGTATGCTCAGACGTGAGTCCCTTGCTCACTTTGCCACTGGATTCAAGCAAGCCTGGCTGAAGATGGATGAAATGCCAGAAACCGGTCCTAGGAAGCTTGTTTCCGGTCCAGGGAAGACATGGCTTGGCATTTCGGGCTGGACTGTTCCCATGAGGTACAGGATCAGACTGATTTGCATATGGCCATGTCTGAACTGGGGTGGCAGAGTGGGCTAAAGAACGGTGATGGATCAAACCCAGATCTGTCGACTGGGTGTGAGTGTTTGATTGGTTCTGATGCTCCGTCCATCACCCCCCCCTTTTGTACCGAGTAAAAGGTGCGGCTCACATCAGCAGTAGACCTGCCAGCCGTCCTGCACATCGACAACTTCGCCTGAGTTGCGGGACATGTCAGCGTAATTGGGGCTTGCGATCCGCTCCACGGAGCCTGCTTTTTTTCCCTACCACATCTTTTGGGGGCATATTACTTGCTTTATCGTCCCCGCTACAAAAGCGAGTAGCCCCAACAGAAACAGGAACTACCTGCTTTATTACCCTTTATTTTACAGCCAAGAGGTCTGACTGGAGCTACGCAGAGCAGGGAAGATTCTTGAGTGAGTGCCCTTGCTGCTCTTGTTTACTTTCACAGTGCTTGTTTTTAAAAGCTCCTGTGCCCCAGTTTGAATTTAAATAGCTACAATGGGTACTTTAAAACGTTGGATTTAAATAATAAAAAGCTGCATCTTTTACTTGTTTTAAACAATGATTTACAGATAATTGTCACAGTTAACAGATCAACATTTGTGTTTACCAATGCTTGCTTTTATTTTCTTAACCAAGCACACAGCCCATAACTGCTCCATCACAATTTGGCTTAATAAGAGTGTAATAGAGGTGCGGGCAGATGTAACACTTAGCTGAAGGTGTTGCTAACCATAGAAAGAGAAAGAATGGGACCTTTTACGGAGTTAAAAAAAGTTTAAAATGCTAAAAGAAAATACCATTCGCAAAACAAATTGCTTAAACTTAAACAAAGGCGAGACCTATTGCATTTCCAATGCTTGTTTTTTTTACTGTCTGTCACCGCCAGGCAAAGCATGCCAATAAGGGACAGTAAAAATCAAAATATGCTCCTCTCACCATGGGAGATGACTCCCATGTCGAGGGGTACATTACCTTTTTCATTTTCAAAGAGAAAATCCTGCTTTTGATTTATCTTTTTTGTAAATATAATAGAAAACAGTTTGGTTGGAAGGCTTGACGGAGCCCTGGACCAAACTGCAAAAATCATGGACAGGATCCACCATGTCGATGGTTCTTGCAAATGGTTCTGGCAAATTCGGTGGGTGGTATCTCAATCAGGGGAATTAAGTAATTTACTGTGTCGCCCTGGTGGAGAAACGGGCCCTTATTGCTATAGTGCAGTAAAATTCCAGGAGTACTCAAGGAGTAAGTCTAAGTGAATTCTTTATGAATCTGGTCTATATGTTGTATCATTACTACTTATTGCTGATCAATATCTCTTTGCCAACACAAACATAGCATTTAAATGTTTACACGATTCAGTTGATACCATGGCAAACACTTTTTTGCTGTTTTGTTTCTTGGTACTATTAGGGATGAGTCAGGAGCAAACTGTTATACTCTTCTCATTCTTAAGACTTTGTTGCTGTCTCTGTAAGCCCGCATGTCTCCACAATACAAGCGCCTGCATTTCGCAGTTAGTAGGAAGGATTGAGCGGCTCAACTAGATCATCAACATATGGCCCCAGTCACATTTGTTAACTTGTTAAAGATGTGCAAATATAAACCTGCCAGCATTTCCTCTGGCACATAAGCATATTCAGTGAGGAAGCCTCTGCCCTTGCGCCTTCAGTATTTATGAGTTGTGTTGGAAGCTGGGTTCCTCTGAAGCTTTCAAAATATGTCTGACAGACAAAGTAAAGTTTATCTTGATGGATTAAACTACTTAATGATAAACAGGAGGTCGACTTATATGTATACATATTCTGCAGATTTCCAGCTGTCCTCCCAGAGCCATCCACTCATCACAAAGATAAATGTAACCTTAAGTTCTATTGCTTATTTTGAATTTGTTCCAAATAGTCTAAAAGCTAAATGCATTGGCCCATGCTTATTATCAGACTTGTTTCATCAAATTAATACATTACAACTACATTTGCATAAAAGGACAGCGAAAAAAGCAACAACAAAAAAATGCTTTTCCATGTTTTGATATTTAAAAGAGCAAAGTTGGACAACCCATTGTGGAAAAGGAGAGCAATTTCTCCCCATTGAATATTTCATTTCATTAACAAGTCTAAACAAAGAGAATATTAATAGTTTGTAAACGCCTCTTGGCTACAACCAAGGATGTTATAAATAAGCAATGGAGGAACCAATAGGCCTGGCATTTCTATTACTGATAGAACACAAACCACGACTTTCAAGCACATGCTCATATCAGCTTTCTCTTACACACAACAATTGCTATTAAACACACAACGTTCTTACACATGCAAGAAAACAAGATAACCGTGGTAATGGTGCTAATAATAGCAATAGTGGTGATGGTTATAGAAGTGGTTGATGCTGGTAGTAGATGTGATAGTAGTAGCAACAGTGGTGGTGGTGGTAGTTGTGGTGATAGTGCTGGAAGTAGCGACAATGGTAATAGTAGTATTGATGGAGGTTTTAGAGATTGCAGTGACAACAGGTCTACTGGTAGTGGTAGTGATGCTAGTGGTGATAGGTGTAGAAGTGGTAGTGAAGGTTGTAACGGTGTTGATGGTGGTAGGAACGAAGATGGTAGTGCTAGTATTGATGATCATAGTGTCAGCTGACACAATGGCAGAGGTGGTGCTAGAGTGGTGGTGGTAATGGTGGAAATGATAATTGTAGTAACAGTAGATTTATTGGTGTTGCTGATAATGGGGTTGGTAATAGTGGAGATTATGATGGCAATATTTGTAATTGTGATGGCAATGTGTTGGTGTTGGTGCAATGTTGATAATGGAAATGGTGGGGTGAATGATGGTAGTAGTAGTAGTGGCTAATGTGGCTATTATGGCAGTGGTAATGTTAGTGCTGGTAATAGTGGTACTGATATTTTTTGTGATGGTGGGAATGTTAGGTTCTCTGAAAATCTTTCTGAGTCCCAGGCTTGGTTCACTAGACCCCTGGCATTAAAAACTCAGTTAATGTTCCAACCCATAAAGGCAGTGTTTGCCTAAGAGTTGTTTCTGGTAACAATCAGTCTCTGAGACATAACAGGGGCAGTTAGTGGAACACCAAATCCTCTTTCATAAATGAATAACTCACTTAAGGATCACTAGAAAACAAAATACAGATTTTAAAATATGTATTTTAAAACTAAACTTCTACTCTAGTGCACACAATCTGAATAGTAATGACAATGAAAATATAGGTTAAGGTAGAAAGAGAATGTGTGCGTAGTGTAAACAACGAAAAGCACTCCAAGATTATTGATAAGTAATCTAGTGTTGAAAGCGCCACTTCCCGAATCCGATGTCCTTTGATTCCCTACTCTGCAGTGTGGCATACAAGGAGAAGAGTCCAGGGCAGACCTCTGTGGAGAAAAGGCCTGCCCTGTTTATGAGGGAAGTTACCCCCAAATCAGTCCCCGGATGCTTGTTTCTGGTCCAGGGAGAACCTGGCCTGGGAGTTTGGGCTGGACTGTTCCCATGGGGAACAGGGTCGAGACTGATTTGCATGGGTCTAATCTGGAATGGGGCCCTGGGGAGGTGGAGGTCCCAAGGGGGTCCAACAGGCCCACCTCTAGCAATATTATAATCCCCAGGAGGGGGGCCCATGCACCTCCCATAATTTAATTCCCCCAGGACATGGCCCACCTGCTGGCCTATTAGAAAGTAAATTTTTAGTGGAATCCGTGAATTCCACATGGCTCCCACCAAAATTAAACAAAAATAATGCTTTTTTAGCCCTGCGGAGTCCCTGAGGGACCCCCTCCCCCCCAACCGAAGAGGTCTTGGGGGTCAGGGTATTCCTACACTGTCTCTTTCTCTTTTTTTATAGCTTTGTTTTGTGGGACTTTGCTCAAGTCAAGTACCAAAATGGCTGCAAACACTTCTTGGTGTGAAGTGTTGGCAACCAACCAGATCCCAGCACAAGATCAGGAGGGTTCACGGAGCCTTTGCATCCCTATATATACAATTTTGATTTTCTCTTAATTTCTCAAAAACTACTAAACAGATTTATGCCAATTTACAAAAGGGCGCTTTCTGGAACAACATCTAGCTTTCTACCAAATTTGGCGTAATTCAGTTCAGCAGTTCGGGCTGTTGTGTTTAAAATCTATATGGGAATTAACATGGGTAAAACACATTTTGGGGCCACCCCTTTTTTCTCAGCCCCCACTTGACAGATCACCACAAACCTTTCAAGACAGCAGCTGGTTTGTGCATCATACTGGTTTTTAAAATTTCGTGAGGATTTGTCAAGCAAATTTATTGGCAAATGAAAAAATACTCTTTTTCTGAAAACTAGTTCTTAAATATAACTACCTACTGGCGTTCGCCAGTAGGTAGTTATAGTAAGGACCTAGTTTCCATAGAAAATACTTTTTTTACTTGCGTATATCTTAGGTATCGTTTGACGACTCTTCATGAAATTTTTCAAAAAAAAGGGTCAAATTGGATCTTTTTGTGCTTGTAAAGTTTCTCAGTGATCCGTCAAGCCAGGGGTGAAGAAGAGGTAACAAAAATTGTGTTCCACATGTTAATTCCCCTAGGGATTTTGAACACAACTACAGCCTGAACTGCTGGATGGAATTACATCAAATTTAGCAGAAAGTTAGTTCCTGGTCCAGAAACTGTGCATTTTGATATTTGGTGTAAATCGGTTCAGTAGTTTTAGAGTTATTTAAAGAAATCGAAATTTATATATATAGGGATGTGAAAGGTCCTGAACCCTCCTGATCCTGTGTTGAGATCTGATTGGCTGACAGCACAAGATCACAACGGAGCTGTGAATCTGCAGCACACAATTTTAATTTAAAAAGCGTGGTCTCCTGCGCTAGTTTTTAATGAAGCTTCCAGGTGGGTCAAGGCCAGGGGACATGTCCATACTTTTATTAAACAAAGGCGGGGGTGCCCTGGGCCCCCCTCCTAGGATTAATTTGAGCCTGTGGGACCACCACCTCACCAGGCTTTATTAACCATCACACGCTTGTAAATATCCTGAAACAAAAGTGAAGATCATGTTAAAATGAGGAGGTCACACCTCCTAAGGTCAATCTTCGCTTCCCAACTCCCACATCTCCTCAGTGACACCCAGAGTGACATGTGAAAGGGGTCAGATGCTGGTGGCAGACACACGTCTTTGAGTGTATGTGTGTGAGGGATGGTGGAAAGGTAGTGGTGCTGTTGCTTAAGAAGGAGTTCCATCCACATGCCTCACCCCAAGCACTAAGAGGAATTTATGTGCGAATATGTGTGTATTTCAGGGAGGATGTGGTGAGAGGCAGGCATGCACATGCCTCCTCGGTTCCATCTTAACAGTCCAATTCACTCCTCTCTCGCCTCATCAGGGACAGCCAGTTTCATGTCAAATAAAAAGAACAAAAAGTGTTTGTGTGTCTGTGGGCAAAGGGGGGCTTGAGGGTTAGAAGGTAGATGTGTGGTTGAAAAAAGGAGGAGTGCTCGCATTCTACATCTCATTATTATGGCCCACCTCCATGCCTCTCCTCACCAGTGACAGCCAGAGTGAAATCTGAAAGGGACTGATCGCTCGAGGCACCTGTCTTTGAGTATGTGTGCATGTGAGGAGGGAACAGTGGAAAAGTAGCGAGGCATGTGTTAAAAGGAGGGGGGCACACATGTGTCTCCTCCTCATGCTTCAGTTCCCTCTCCCCACCAGTCAAGGGATATGGGGAAAAGTGAGCCAAATCTAGTCTCGATTTTAGAGAACACTGGAGTGTCAGTCTCAGAGCATTACCATGGAAACCCATGGTAAACACAGAGTATTACTTGGCAACACTAGTCATTAGTCATTCACACAGAACCATAGCACCACTCTTAAACCCAGACAGGCACTCACATGCACACTCACAGACCCACACATGCACTCACACACCCACCCACTACCAGACCCATACAGACACTCATCCACCCACCCAGCCATTCACACACCCACTCACAGACCCTTAACACTGCTCACTGACCCAGAGAGCCACTCAAATACCCTTCACAGTGCCACTCACTGACCCAAACAGCTACTCACACACCCACTCACTAACCCACACAGCTTCTCATAAGCTTACTCACTGCCCCACACAGTCACTCACACATCTTCTTACAGACCCATACAGACACTCACTGACCCACTTACAGACCCATACAGTCACTCACGCATCATACTTACAGACCCATACAGACACTCACACACTAACCACACATCCACAAAACCACTCACTCACAGATCCATACAACCACTCAGAGACCCACTCAATGACCTATACATTCACTCACACACCTACTCTCAAAGTTGAAAACTTACAGTTAGGAAATAAAATGTAAAAACCCGTTGAAATTCACTGAAAAAAACAAAGGTTACAAAGACGTCATAGTTATGAATTAGACTTTTTTTAAATGTAGAGATTCACTGGAAAAAACAAAGGTTACAGGGGCGTTATGGTTAGGCTCAGGTTTCACATGTACAAAACCATAGAATTATATTCAAATAGCTTTTGATTACGTTTTTATGTCAAATCATGACATATTGAAGTGTTTACAAATCTTTAAATAAATATTCATGTTTGAATTAATCTCTTGGGGGCATTCTTAACTAGTATACTACATTTACCAAAGCTCTCAAGGGAATATTGTGTTGCCCTTTTTTCTTCAAAACTTTAACAAAGTTGGCATTTTTCTGCTTTAGCCATTTAGGGCCTCTGTCTGGCCTAGGTCACATGACTGGGTGTATTGACAGTTGGGCTTTGTGTATTCCTCCTAGACAACCACACACAATAGGGAGCTTAGGTCTGCCTGGATGGGCCAACACTGGCAGGGTGGGAGGGAGGAGCTGGGTACAGCCCCACTTACATTTGAATAGGCTGTGTTCTGGCTACACACAAAGGGCTGCATACCCCCTGTAGTTAGTCTGGAGCCAGGACAGGTGAGACAGGATGCCTGGGGACTTCAAAGGGAAACCTCTAGAAGCTTCTCCCCCACTTCAAATGCATATGTGGGTATAAATACTGTACCTCAGACACCAATTCTTCAGTACGTTTCTGGACCTGTGGATGCTCTGCCACGAAAAGGAACTGCTTTGCTTCTGAAAGGGCTTCCCTTTGCTGGACAGGGGGTCTGAAGGACTTCTGCCCTGCTGTAGTGACCCACTGCCTACTGCTCCTTTTCTTGGGTGAGAAGGCCCTGACCTGCATTCCTTGAACCCTGAACCCAGAGTGACTATAAGGGCTAGTTGGCTGTTCTCCTGATCTAAAGGCTCAGGGACTCAACAGGCTTCCAGCAACCTTCCACCTGCACCTGGACTCTCCCTCTGTAAGTCTACCCTGCCAAGTGGTGACACCCCAGTACGGGGCCCTTGGAAGTGGGTTTAAGGTGCTCTGCCAGCCTCTGTGCATCCAACAGAACCGATGCATCCCTTCTGCTGCATAGCGCAAACCTGACTAGAACTGAAGCATTTCTGCCACAACCCTATCTGAACCACCACTGCATGATGTATCCTCGGCGCAGACACTTGGATCCCTCATCAACCGCAGCATCAAGAGAACGCCACACTCTGCATCCTCACAGCTCTTCGGAAATGACTCATCACCCGAGTGCGCACCACATTCTCCAAATTCTTCGCATTGCAAGCACCATCTACAGGATTCTTGATGATGATATAGGACCTTGCACTGCAGCTTTTCCACATCTGGGAACCGGCACATCGTTTTGCCTCCATGATGCATTTTTGCAGATCCTCGCAATGCTCCACAAACTAGGATTTAGGTACTCTGGTCAGCAGGCCAAACTGGGTCCCTGTAGCTGGCCCAGGAAAAATTGCAGTCTGCCTGAACCTGTGACTTTGTCTCGGGCGGTGTGACCAGATATCCATAGTTGGCACATTACGCCTTTTGTTGCAATTTTTACTAAAATCTTTAAAGTTCAACATCTCCTGTTTTACTAATTGGAGCTTTTGTCATTTTAGACTTGTTTTATGTATTAAAAATTGCAATATTTTTCTAACTTTGTTGTGTACACCTTTTGTGGTGTGTTTTCACTGTATTACTGTTTAAAGTGTTGCACCAATACTTTACACATTGACTCTATGTTTAGCCTGACTGCTCTGTTCCAAGCTACCCTAAGGTGAGTGCCAGTTAATTTATGATTTGCTTGCGACTTCCTCCTGAGAAGAAATGAGAAAAAAATTAGTTGCTGCTTTAGAAGGGTTTCACCCCTCTCAACCAGCAACCCAATTTCTAACAATTGGCTATCAAATACTGCATACTTCAGGATCAGTAACTGTGTCGCCAGGCTTGTACCTCACCAGTAAAACTGCGTTTGTTGGACAACATTAATGTCAGGATTGTGCCAGCTTTGTTCCGTGTACTCCCTCAGGATATTTTGGTCTGTGTCCGTGCCAGCCCGCAGTGCGCCATCTGGACCCCCAAACTTTACAGGGTACCCAATGTGTGTGCAACAACAGAACATAACAACCCTGATCTCCCAAGGAAATCATGGTAACAGATCTTGAACCCTTTTGTTTGCATTCTCAAGCACACCCAAATAAAGACATGAGAAATACTCAGCAAGGCGTTTCAATATTTATAGAAGCACAGTGATTCTTGTATAAAATACATGCTCTGCGATGATCAGTAGAATGAAACAGATTAGATTAACTAGCATAATGAGAACAGTGAAAAGGATGAACAATTCCATCATTGTGCTAAGACAGTGAATATATGCGGGCACTGTATTTAGTGCTCCCTAACCGAGCCTTACCTAGGGTGGGTGATCTGCCAAATCCCTGCCGGGTGGACCACCTCCCCGTTACCTGTGGGTAAGTGTCATTAGGTTGTCCATCTGGATGTAGAGCTGTACATCCCTCGTGTGGGTAAACAGGCATCAGCTGAATTGGAATTCCACCATGCAGTGACCCTGGATTGTCAGCTCAGTGCTCCTCTGCCTTAAACAAGGATGTGGTTCTGTATATGTAATAAACAGCAGCCATGCTGCCATGTTGTAACTCTTGTCAGGCCACAATTGTTTACTGTAGTTGGATAGCATGGTTGCTTACCAGACAATACCAATGAAGACATTTGCGCAGTGAACTTTATCCCTTGTACTGATGTTCAAGGTGTCGTGATAGTATGCCTCTGAAGTGGAAATGTAAGCAATACCGATTCAGAGAATGTTATCCTTCATTGTCACGCACGCAAATGTATGTCAAAAGCCGTCTTGTGTAAGAGAGAAGACAACTTTAGAACAAGCATTGGCGATGCAACAGGTCTCGCATTTGCACGCGTTTAAGCTATTGGCATTGCAAATGACAATTCCTTTTATTTATGTTTTCAAAACCAATACGTAAATAAAAGGCATTGTCATTTACAATTCTAATGGCTCAAATTCTCGCAAATGCGCGACCTATTGCATTGTAAATGCTTGTTTTCATTGGCTGGAGGCAGTCGGCAAAGGGTGGCTTAGGAAAGCGTTCAGTTTAAAAGGTAGATAGAGAGGGTCGGTTTACAGCCTCTAACATTTGACCTCAGTCTTTAATTGCACAGCAAATGTAACAAGGGAAGATTGGGATTTTTATCCCTAAACAGACCTGGAGCCAGTTAAAGCATGAAGTGCTCTGGTCAAATGCTCCTAAAGAAAGGGAGAAGTAGTCCTTAAACAGATGCTACAATGGGACAAGTTGAAGGGTACAAGAACTAAGGCCCTGCTCTGTGGGAGTAAACAACTGACGAAAAGGAGGGACAAAGAGGGAGGATCAACCACTAGCAAAAAAGGAATTTTAAAGAAAACTGAAACAAACGAATGAAAAGCAGGGGGAATGGCTTAAAGCCCAAGAGAAGTATATACTAAAGTATATACAAGAGGTCCTGAATGCTCAACCTAAAAATGAGCATGTAAATGGTGGTGCTTCTTGCCATACATATCTTGCCTACAAGACACCCACTCCTTGGACATGAGTCAATGAAAGCAATCCCTAGACAAATGCAAAAACATATAAAGACCAATAAATATAAAAATCTCTACTAAAATCTAAAAAGCATCTTGCTTCTTTAATAGCAAAGAACATAGTGAAAGACACTTAAAAACATTAAAAATATACAAGATGTATACAAACAAATTTTAAAAGTACGTTTGTATTAAAAGAAAACCAAATGTAAAAGTCCCATAATTCGAAACTGCCAGATTGTTTATGCATTCCGAGAGGTAGACAAAACATTGCTGTTCCCAGCAACGCAGACAATGTTCCCACAGGCACCCATCAGATCCATAGAGTAGACATGTTCACATCCATCCACTTCAGCAGCTGTCAAAGAAGGAACAAGTGCGTGATCCGCAGAAGTTGAGCCAAGATCCAGATCGCTAGGAGCAAAAGCAATGGCAAGCGCAAGGGACAACAGCACAAGTGGGCCATTAACGCATTAACAGGCTTACCAGTAGGTCAATGTCCTAAGACTGAACCAGTTTTATTGCTAGACATATGTTCAGGGCACACTCGAAAGTTCACAGAAGATAGCGGAATGCTGGCTGCACGCAGTGTAGCCACACATGCCGATTAGACAAGGACCAGTGTTTATTCAGTTCCTGAAGCAAGAGTGCACCAAAACACTGTATCATGCATTCATGACACAGGAGCACATGTGGAAGTGCCAGTTCCCTTTGGCTTCTTGATGGGACATTTATTGCAGAGCAGAAAGAGCAAAAGAAAAGTCCTGACAACCAGGAACGGGACCAGCAGAAGACCTCATAAAATGTTTCCCAGCAGACAGTGTATGTGACGGTATCACTCTGAAGACTGTATGGAAGGTACTAACCAAGTCAGAGCCTATTATCCTAAAAAAGTGTGCCATTCCCGTTGTACTAGACATGCTAAAAATGTGGTACACAAGTTCCCCAAAAATGTGGGGAATTAGTGTGGAGTAACAACTGTATCTCAGAAGAAGACCTTGCAACTTGAAGATCAAATGTCTCCTTTGCAGATGTTAAAGCCACATCCTTCTGGAACAATAAAGCTTTCAGTCTGCTCAAAGCATCAAAGTAGACATTCAAAAGCTTTATTGAAGGCCAAAGCATTGCTTCCCTAATTGTGCTGGCAAGTGGAAACAGTACTTGTGTGCAACAGGTCACGACCACAGAAACCATCACCAGATAGGCAATGTCCGGTTTCATGCCGCTGCAGCTCTGATTGTTAAACATCAAATAACTCCCATTCGAGAGTATTCTGAAAGCTGGACAAATCACTGCACCTGGAGAACCCTATAGATAGCAGGACAAATTTGCCATGGACGCATTACATGCCCCATGAAGAGAAACCTCCCTACACAGTAAGGCATGCCCTAAAGTAGTTTTGCAGTTTGCCCCTCTAAGAAAAACACCAGTCTCACCATTCCTACAGCAATATCAAAATTGGAATATCCATGACCCATGCACAGATCCTTCTCCTATGTCTTTGATTCTGCCTACTTGATGGTATTGTAAACAGTATTGGAAGTGAAATATCGAAATTGGCAGACAAATAAAAATGTGGATTATCCACTCTCCAGAAGGCATTTCTACAACAGTGATTGGAAAATTCTCCAACTTCTCTATTTGTAACATAGTGTAAGTCACGTTGTTTCTTGCCATGATGGTTTGCTGTTTTGGTATATTGTAAGGTAAAAGCAAGCCTGTGGCATTAAGGTGTCTCCATGGTACATGACCGGCTTGTTGTAGGAAGGACATGTCATTCTGTATGATGTCTATTGCAGATGACAATATGTTACCCAGAGAGTATATCCTAGTGGACAATGTAGTCTAACAAATACCAACTACTGCAACATCCCTTTCTAAATTAGCCCTGACAATTTTGCTCAGTCTCTCAGCAGCCTCCTGCTAGGAAACTTTCCACACTGTATGTTGCATATAAAACCCACTTATGACATGGTTTTCAAGGACCTAACAAAAGGTCCTGTAATCCCATGTCATCAGACAAAAGGGACACGTGTTGTTTTACCTGGGACAATTTTGAGGTTTTTAGCCAATCTAGGAACAACTTCCCAACACTGCAAGTTGTCACCACCTGAGTGTTGTGTCTGTGTGTAACGTGGGTCGGGCCTTTTGATCTTAGACCCTTTGGTGTCACCCAGGAAATGTGCATGACATCTGTTAGTATTTAATGGCCACACTAACCATCCCACTGATTGGTCCCTGAAGAATTGCATAAACTGTTGTGAAGCATGGTGTTTAAAATTTTCTCCACGTAATTTGTCAACCGTTTCCACTTTGCAAAACGTAAAAATGTGAAAATGTTTGGCATATTTAAATCTTTTGTCCTAGCCAGGCCTAGGCATGATGCTTGCTGCACACTTTTGTACAGAAAAATCAGTTGATGTGGTATCTGGCATGCTCTAAATATTGATTTGCTCCCCTGAACCTGCCAATCTTTCTTTCAACAAATGTATTTTAAATCAACCATGTCCCTCCAAAATTCAAACCCTTGTGTAGACAGATGGAAAAGAAATGATTCAGAATATATCTGCTTTGCCTCAGTGAGCCTATTTTTCTTTGTAGGTGATTATGTGCACCTATAATAATAATACATTGGGTCAGTTGTATAGTGACCAGAGAAATGTGCAAATTTCTGTGTAAAACACTTGTGAGCTACCCCATATGGTGTAGTGGTGTAGATGAGTATTCCCATTGTGTGTAATTAAATACTGCAGGTGGAGTACTTGCTTTATGCAATACATTGTGTGTATAATGTTGAAAACAGAACATTTTATCATAATTAGTTGTACCATCATACATTTATTCAGAGTTAAAACCAGGAATACCCTAGATCCTCAGACATTTCATACACTGATTCAATGTCCCTGTTATTGGAGACAGTACTAGGGTTTATAATGTCATTTAAAAATATGCACAATATAAATAGTATCTGCAGAGGTTCAGTAGGACCAAATATATCATACTATATTCTATCCCAAACAATTCCAACAGAAATTTGAACAGCAGAAATGTTCACAACGGAAAGGTCTCTTTGCACTTTGCGTGATGAAGAATGGGGTGTTAAATCGAAGTTCACCAACTATACAGCAGAGCGTTCTGGGAGATACTGTCTGTTCAGAAACCGGAAAAATACTGTCACAAGACCAATCTAACGGATGAGGAAAAGTAATGAAATTGTAGTCCAAGGGCGAACAAAGTGGGCCTTATTCAACCAAAAGTAGAATGCACACAATCTATCTCCTGAAGTTGGAGGTGGCTCAGATGAATCTGTAGAGAAATCATCAAAGTCGATGAAGTAGCCGGAGGCTGTTTGATCTATTTTTTGCAACTCTGGAGGCTGTGTAAAATTTGGAGTTGACTCAAAATTGTGGTGCTTTGACATATACACCATCCGTGTCGAGTTTCAGAATAGAAATCTGTGTTTCTGTATAAGTTGTATGTATAGTAGTTGGTAATGTAGCAGGTAGAAGAGATACATCATCACTAGCTAACTCCAGCTGGGGGGTAGATGCTTCATTGCTGACCAAAGCTTCCAATGGGACTTCCTGTATAGTAGTGAGAGGAGACAGGTAACTTCTAAGGAGCCCAAGTGGCCTACTGTGTAGAATCATCCACGTGATATGCTTTGATGAGATCTATTGACACAATTCTTTTGTTTTTTCAGCCAGCAAGTGGCGGTAAAAGTACAGTTCTGGTACCTTCAACAGCCTGGACAGGTACAGGCCCAAATTATTTCATGTCCACTATTTTCTCCTGGACCAGTTCACCAATCTTGGGGATCCAACCAGGAGTTGCTGGTGCTTCCTTCACTTCTCGAGTGACGGTGCATTTTACTTGGAAATTGTTCTGTGCGTTCTGGAGACTGTTCAATTCCTGTAAAACAGCCAAACGTTCATTGATGTCAAAGGGTGTTTCTGCTGTCTCTGTACTGGCACTGTCAAGGTCAGCTTAACCTCAAACAAGATTTCAAAGGGAGTCCAACCACCCAGTGATTTTCTAGACAGATGGTTGAGGGCACTCTCGACCCCATAGAGCTGATGGACCAAACTGCGACCTGAGCTTAATACCTTCACTGTTAAATATTGCCTTAGGTGCCAGTTTCTCCTCTCCACTTTTGAATTTCCCTCCATTTGATAGGGTGAAGAATACCACAGAGTCACACCCAATTTTCTCATGGTGTCTTTGTAAGCCTTCGAGGCGAATGCTGGACCCTGAGCTGAATGGAATGTGCCAATTGAATATGTCCCAATGAAGACTTGCAGATCTTTGATTACAGTTCAGGTGTTAGACGATCGCTGTGGCCAAACCCATAGGAATCAAGAGCAGAAATCCACTGCAACCAAGATGTATTTGCAAGCCCCATCTGATTGTAAGGAGCCACAGTGGTCCAGATAAATACAAGTGAGTGGCTTCTTTGTGTGGTGGACGTGCTACAGTGGAACCCTTCATCTGCTGGCAGAAGGCGCATTTAAGGACTAAGGGTCAGATGTATGACCATTTTTTTGGGACGTAAATTGGAAATCGGCCTGTTCGCGACCGCAAAATAGGTCTGTGCAATGTGAAAAATCCTATTTTGTGAGTCGGTAACCTATTTTTGACTTGCAAAATAGGGTTTGTGACTCGCTATTAGGAAGAGGTCTGCCAGGGGGCGTCCCTTCCTAATAGCTAGTTGCACTTCCATGTATGATTGTTTTGCGACCGCAATTGCGGTCACAAAACACTTGTGGTTTACCACCTATGTCAAAAAGATGGTAAGCCACTTGCAATGGGAAGGGGTCCCCAGGGGACCACTGCCTACTCTTAAAAAAATCAACAGAAACGTTTCATTTTTCTTTTTTAAATGCACACCATTTTCCTTTAAGGAAATTGGGCTGCATTTTTTTTAGAAACTGATTTAAAAAGCAGTCACAGACGGTGGTCTGCTAACCCCAGCAGGCCACCATCCCTGTGAGTGCTGGCCATTCCCAATGGGGACGTAAATTGCAACCTGCCTCCTGACTATTAATGAGGCAGGTCGTTTGTGACCCCATTTGAAATCCCAGAGTCTGCACTGTTGTACATTCCATTTTGCGAGTCACAAAACGATGCAATTTGAAACTTGAAAAATTGAAGGGTCGTACATCATCCCCCAAATGCCCAGTCGGTTTATATAAACCTGGCCACCAATAGAGTTGCTGCAATAATGAAATTGTAGCTGCCGCCCATGCGTGTGCAGATGCTAGGCCCTCATGCACTACTAGGATGAAACCTAACCAGCGATCTGAAATAGGTATTGCTTTATCCCCAGCCCGGGAATATGAGCATATTTTATGTTTTGTGCACTTAATTGGTAGGATTACTTTGCTGGAAAGCCTTTCGGCAGGTGGGCGCCATCAGAGTTGACAGCCACCATGATGTCTCTATCTATCCTTGTACTGGAATGAGTAATCGCAGCAACAGCAGCAGTTTGCACTGTTGCTTTTGCGATTTTGTCAGCAATGGAATTCCCTGCTACATGTATTCCTACACGTTGATGACTCAAGGTGTGAAACACATGAGTCCGTGGCAAGCATTCTTTCACCTTAGCCCCTTGTCCCGGAAGCACTTTGTGCTTTATAGTGTACCCTTTGGAATTTCTGAATACATTCTGGCTCCAGTAGTGTAAACACTCATTGTAAGACTGGGCACAAGAATATGAATCATACACTATGAGTGTGAGGAATATGGGATTGGTATTCTGAAGTATTAGAATTAACCTCTGAGTTCAGCCAGCTGCGCTGTGCAGTCACCGAGTGACTGCATGTAGGTTTTCTCAGGGTGAATTCTCCATCCTGCATGCAACCCTTCACTGCAGCACATGCTGCTGGGTATTGATGCTCTGTCCCTACGGCAGGCTGGGCAGAACCATCATTATAGATGATGTAATCATACTGACCAAGAGGCCTGAATTAATTAATCAGAGGCTATTCATTTTCATATTGCACGTACTCTTGTGTTTGTAGTGTAGAATCAAATCTGCAGTCTACATCAGTTGCGTTGGGAGAGTTGCCCACTGTATGCATCTTGGATGTAATGCTTTCACACTAGGAATGCTAGCCTTTGCGACAGCCTCTAAGGCCGGTACTGGAGTCATGGCAATTATTCATATCCCCTGAGACAATGTTCTCTGTCTCACCACAGCAGTCTGTACTGCCATCAGAATCTTTTCTTTTGGTGCAAAACACATCTCAGCAAAAATGTGATTTATATGCTACTGGTACAGTGTCTCCCTCATTGAATGTAACGCAGGTATATCCTGATGCACCATCAATGATATGGATCACTAGGTTTGTGGTGTTTACACATCTGTGTAAGTGTCTTGAAGCTGGCATGTCAATTTGTACTGAATGTAAAATCTGTGTGTGTTCAGTTGTCCAATGTGTGCTTGAAACATCTGTATGAATTAAATCATAGAATGGTTTATCCCATTCCGTGTAATCTGGAATGTAAGTTCTGCCAAAATTTAGGATTCCCATTATGGACTGAAGTTACTTCAATGTGTTTGGTGGTTGTAAGAGCGCACACCTCTATTTGTGTCTTCTGTCACGCTTATCAGCATGGTCAGAGCCGACTCCCTGCTCAGAAGCAGTGTCTCCAATATCCGCGGCATACTTGACTATAATTCTGCCTCCTTCTTTTTGAATTAAGGCTGTTTTGACTGTTTAGGTTTGTCTTTCTTTTTTACTACATTGTCACAAAGTGTTGTGAGTCCTTATTTGGATTCACATACTCCTCTAATCTGCGCTCTGGCCTTCCACCTGTCTCGATCGCTCCTCGGATGTATCCTGAAATGAACAAGATGATCGTGTATTAGTATCCTGATACCAGTCAGGAGTCTTAACATTTTTATGGTTATGCAAATTATAGCGCTTCTCGGTGGCCTCCTGTTTAGGAGATTCAGCCAGTGACTTAGTGTTTTCTTTATTTTTCTTATCATCCCACTTATTCATTGTAGAAGAGTTGCTGCTTGCTTTGTTTATCCTTTTCAGAATTACTCTTCATTTGTGGTTTACTAGGGCTGACCCCCAAGTTTTCTCTACCTACTGACGCGTACATTACTTCAATAATTTTTGGTAATTCACGCTCCTTCTGTCCTGGAGACAAATTTGTGAGTTGCTGGCATATAGCCAATGCTGCTCCTTGCCCTTTTATGTTACCTAGCATAATGGCGGATACTGCGGAAAAATTGGCAATCAGTTGCATCCCCTAATCCAGGACAAGGTCAGCCCATACTCATTTTAAGCACGTCTTGCAAAACTGCTAATGAGGGGTTACCATGAGTTCTGTTATATGTTGCAGCAAAGACTGTTCCTCGGGTGGTGTAGTCCTCCAAAGGGGGAGCCATTCGGACTGGCAAGCATATGGTAAGAATTCTGTGTTTTTCTGAGGTCTCGTAAGGGGAAACATTGCTTCAAGCTGGCTTGTTATTTATTTGTGCAATCCAGAACGGAATTTCCTCCGGTCTGGAGGGAATTTTACTCATAGCAGCATTGACAGCCTGTGGACTAACGCCTGGTGTAGCAAATTGTCATGGTGCAACTTGAGCAGTCCTCATAGGATTGACTGACATTGATCGCGTGACAAACTGGGTCAGGCATCTATATATGCCAACTAGACCCCCATCTTTGTATCTGTGCTGCTGTCCTATTGGCTATATTTGGGTGTTGTGTGTAAACGGCTAAGACTGGCCTTGTTGCTCCCTTATTGCGAAGGGGACCTTCTTCTGTAGTATGTGATAGGGCGCCTTCAAACCAATTTCTGTGTTCTTGGTATGTTAATGTTATCTCTAGTGCTTCGTAATCTGTATAGTGATTTGGAACGTCGGCTGCAGTGTAATTGTGAAACAGCTTTGTTCGGTCGTCTGCTTCTAAGAATGTAACCTATGAAGAGAATACCTCTGTCCTAAATGCTTCATGAGCCTTTACCACAAAGGTAATGTCCCCACCTGCAAGTGTGGTATCATGTTGTAGCAGTTTCTGAGTAACTGCATATCTGCAATTCTCAGGTATGTTACATGCCATAATAATATGTGGCATTCAGAGAGGGCATACCAATGGGGTGATCCTTTAAAAGGTTTAGGCTTGAACAACCTACAGCCAATACATAAGTTTAACCTACTCAGCTGAGGAGGATTTATTCTCTAACACCAAGGACGTCTCCTGTTAGTAGGTGAGTAGGGGTCTTTGGGTATGCAAAATAAAACTACTCAGGTGATCGATTAAAAAAGAGTCCAACTTAGAACAGTGGCAGTGCCATGTCCTAAGGCTTGTGCCTCACCGGTAAAACTCTGCATTTTTTTAACAACATAAATGTCAGGATTGTGCCAGACTGATTCCGTGCACACACTCAAGATATGTTGGCCTGTGCCTCTGATAGCCCACAGTGCACCATTTGGAACCCTTAACCTTACAGGGTACCAAATGTGTGTGCAACCTCAGAACATGTCAACCCTGATCTCTCCAGGAACCCTTAGTAACAGATCTAGAACCCGTTCATTCGGATTCTCATGCACACCCAAAGAAATACATGAGAAAAACTGAGCAAGGTGTTTCAATATTTATTGAAGCATTGTGATTATTTTAGAAAATACATGTGCTGCAATAATCAGTAGAATGAAACAGATCAGCATAATTAGTATTATGAGAACAGTGAAAATGATGAACAATTCCGCCATTGTGTTAAGACAGTGAATACATGTGGGCGTATAAGTACTGTGTATAGTTTACTCCAACCTAGCATGCCCTAGCCTTGCCCGGGGGGGGGGGGGCGGTCTGCCAAATCCCTGCTGGGTGGACTAACTCCCCCTTTATCTGTAGGTAAGTGTCATCAGGATGTCCGTCTTGGTGTAGAGCTGGACATCCATCGTGTGGGTAAACAGGAATCAGCTGAGCTGGAATTCCACCATGCAGTGACCTCGCATTGGGGTGCTACTGAGCCTTAAACAAGGAAGTTAATAAGTATATATAATAACCAGCATCCATGGGGCCATGTGGCAACCCCTGTCAGGCCGCAATTGTTTATTCTAGTTGTACAGGGTTATCACCTACTGGAAAATAACTATGATGAAATTTGCACAGTGAACTTTATCCCTTGTACTGAATGTTCAAGGTGTCGTTATAGTGTGCCTACAAAGTGGAAATGTAAGCAATACCGATTCAGAAATTTTTATCCTGCATTGTCACACAACCAAATGTTAAGGCAATTTCAGAATCGTGAGCATGTAAATGATGGTGTTTCTTACCAGGCCTATCCTGGTGACGTAACAACTGCATTGCAGTGCAGTATGTCTGGTGAATTCTTTTTGGTTGAATTGCTTCCAGCATGTTAAAATATGCAATGAGCGGCAACTCCAACAGAACAGCAAGGAGATTGTTTCAAAACAGTTAATGCACTAGATAGATGGTCTTACTTGAGGAGCCCACTGCTTACAAAATGATAAAGTCCAATGCTCACTGATTGCAGATAAAAACTCTCCTCCAAAATAGAATACCATATTTTCCAAGCACTGTTTCTTGGTGGGATAATCATGATTTCCGTTGATGTTGATCTTCATACTGGCTTTACTTCTTTAATACAACAAAAATGAGAATTGCTATCAAAAGTGTAGTTGAAAGTCCACCAAACAGACTGGAAAACAGTAAACTGAAGAATGAAGGTATATATCCAAAATCAGTCTTTAAAACTAGTCAACAAGCCAGATCCAATGCCTTTAAAAATATGAGTTATGCCTGTTGTGTTTGAAGAATAGAAGTTTCTGTGCAACAGATCAGCAACATGAGTTAGAAATTGTATCTGTAGAAGTCTTTGAATTTTAAACTCAGCACGGGTTGTTTGTAAGGTAAAGATTTTTAAAACTGAAGTTAAAGGCACCTCCTTTTGCATAAAATCTCCAAATGGAGATGACACAATTGTATCAGGAATCTAGTTCCCATTTATCAAAAGAAAAACGTTTCTTAAGTCTCCTTCTTTTCTACACAATGACTTTTGACATACATTCACTTGCGTAGCACTGCAGGATTAGTTTCTCTGAAAGCACAATGTTTACATTTTCATTTCATAGGCACACTAACACGACATCTTGAACATTTAGTACACGGCCTAAATGTACATTGTGCAAAAAGTAGTTGTTTGTTGTTCGTCCGTAAGGCGACACAGCTACACAAGAGGATAAACTATGTCAGCCTGGCTGAGGCCTCGGAAGGCAAGCATAGATGCTGTTATTATATATAGACACACATTTCTGTGATCAAATCAGATGAGCACTCTGCTATCACTGCGAGGTAGCTGTTTGTTGGAGTCTAAGCCCAGCTGATTACTGTTTTCCCTCTGCGAAGAGGGATGTCCAACTTGTGACCAAGATGGGGACCAGAACACATTCATCCACGAGTAATGGAGAGTTAGACCACCCAGTAAGAGATTTCAGCAGGTCATCCACCCTAGGTAACTAGGCTAGGGAGTGCATAGTAGGAGTACACTATACACTGTACCTTTATGCCACCATACATAAATTGCTTTAACACAATGGTGGAATTGTTTATCCTTTTCACTGTTCATCTGCTTCTGTCTATTAATCATTGCAGCACATATATTTTAGGAATCAATCTTTTTTATTAAGTGATACACCTGCCAAATACACAGCTCGACTGCCTACATCCGTGGGCCGGCAGAGCAACACAATATATGCCATACAAAGCACCCAGGTCTACAGCCCGGAGGGCAACCCCGTAAACAGGGATGAAACACAGGACAGGCCTGTCAGGCATGCACTCGGAGATCACAAATTTTAAAGGAAGAGTCCAAAACCAAAACAGACAAAACCCCGCCCCCCTCCCTTCCCTCTCCGCATCAGCCTCTACCCTCTACCCACTACCCCGAACCCCTACGAGCCGATGGTCTCAATCAGCGGGGAATCAAACCTCCCCAGCGCCCCTTGCTGGTTCTAGCGGGATAAGCTGAAGCATTTGCAGATATTTAGGGCACGTAACTTCCCGCACCTCCTTGAATAGAAGCCGCACAAAGGGGGCCCGAAGCTTCACATAATCCGATCCCTTCCCATCGACTCTGAGCGGGAGGCGCTCCATCGCCAGCAGATGCCAGAGCTTCCGAATCCAGTCCCGCTGATCCAGCGCAGCCGAAGAACCCCACTGCGCCAACAGCACTTACTGCACCGCCAGCAGCGCCAGTGCCAGATGCCTGCCTCACAACGAGCACAGGGGGAAGCACTTGGGATGCGGGAGACCTAACAACGTATGCACAGGTTCCCGTGGCAGTTTCATTTGAAACGCCTCATCAAGGTCATCCAAGATCGTCGCCCAGTACCACACCAGTTTCGGGCAGCGCCACAGCAAATGCAACAGAGTACCAGATTGCCCACACCCCCGCCAGCAAAGTCCGGATTGAGCAGGGTCCCAAGAGTGAATGCGCGCCGGAGTATAGTACCAGTATGACGCCACCTTATAAGCAGATTCAGCCCCCGCCGTGTCAGACGCCGTATGGTGGGTGCGATAGAAGACTTGCTCCCACTCCTTGCTTGTCAACGGGTGCCCCAGCTCAGTCTCCCAGCGAACCTGCGCCTTCGACCTCTGCTGCGTAGGACGCGCCATTATTAGGGCATAGAGTTCCGAGATGAGTTTCCGATCATCTTTCTTGTAAATCAACCAGCGCTCAAAAGCGGTCAAGGGACGGGACATCAAGGCGAAGTTTTGAGAAAGGGACATCTAATGCGCAAGCTGTGCGTGGTGATAGGCGTCAGTAGGCTTTAGGTCAAAATAGTCTTTGCGCAATTGGGCAAAAGGGATCACGCCATCCGGCTCCAAGAGGGAATCCACTCTCTTACAGCCTTCCTCACGCCAATGCTGGAAAACAGGTGAAGCGCAACCCGGCGGAAAATCGGGATTGTCCACAATAGGCGTCATAGGGGAGGGGAACGTGGTCCACCCCCGAGCGCTCACTAGTTCATCCCACGCCTTAAGAGTCAGAGAAGTCACCGGGGAGGAGTAAAGACCCCAGGCCCTGTGCTTCCGCGGAAGCCAGAGCTTGCGACAGATATTACAGCCCGCAACCGTCTGGTCCATAAAAAGCCAATGCTTGCTAGAGGAAGGCCGATTCCACTCCGTGATATATCGGAGGCAAGAGGCCTGGTAATACGCCTGCAACAACGGAAAACCCAACCCACCGGCAGCCTTCGGCGCAGTAGCGATCGAGAAGGCGAACCTTGGCCTCTTGTTGTGCCATAAAAACTTATTAAGCAGATCTTGCAGCTTGCGGATGGAACCCGGAGGCGGCTGTGCAGGAAGCATCTGAAACAAGTAAAGGACCCTTGGCAACACCGTCATCTTGACCGCCGCGAGTCGCCCATACCAGGCCAGACCAAGGCGCGACCAATCAGCGAGCGCTTTAGTGGTGTGCTCCACCAATAATCTATAATTGAGAAGCCAAGCGAATCCCCAGGTAGGAGATATCAGAATGCACCCACTGGAAGGCAAAATCTCTCCGCAAATCATCGACTTCCTCTTCAGGGATAGAAATGTTAAGCACCATCGATTTTGAAAAATTAACTTTAAATCCCGCAACCGATCCAAAGTCGCGTAGTTCTCGCGTCAAGCACCGCAAAGAGGTGCGTGGGTGGGTAAGAGCGAGTATAACATCGTCCGCGTAAAGACTGGTTTTATGAATGTCAGCGCCGAATTTAAGGCCCTCAATATCCGAATTCGACCGTATGTGCTGGGCAAAAGGCTCCATATAGAGCGTGAATAACAGTGGAGACAGGGGACACCACTGCCTCGTCCCTCTAGTGATGGGATAGTGCGAAGACCGACACCCATTCACCCACACGGACGCCCTAGGGGCGACATAGAGACAGTGCACCCAGCGAAGGAAATGTTGCTTGAAGCCAAAAGTACGCAGGACCGCTAACATATAGTCCCAGTCCACCCAGTCAAAGGCCTTCTCGGCGTCAATGGAAAGGAAACAAGCCGGGGTCTGAGACCGGTGGACCAAGTCAATAAAATGGAGAAGACGCTTGGTGTTGTCCCCTCCCTGACGCGTAGGAATGAACCCCGACTGATCTGGGACTATAATGCCATCCATCAGGGGACTGAGACGCACCGCCAGGATGCCTGCGAACAATTTAGCATCAATATTTAAGAGGGAGATTGGCCTATACGAGCCGCATTCCCGCGGGTCCTTCCCGGGTTTAAGGATAACCGTAATCGCAGCTTCCGACATAGTGGGAGTCACCTCCCCCGTCTCCAGAAAGGAATTAAAAAGACGTGTTAAAAGTGGAGCCAGCTCAGCACAAAATGTCTTAAAAAACAGGGCGGAAAAACCGTCAGGGCCAGGCGACTTGGCGACCTTGAGGCGAGCAATCGCCGAAATGACTTCCTCAATACGGATGGCAGACTCCAACGCATCAGCAGAGGTCTCAGACAGCGGCGTGAGTCGACAGGAGGCAAGGTAGGCCTCTCGGTCCGCCGGATCAGTCACCTCCCTGGAGTACAAGCGCTGATAAAACTGCCGGAATGACTCCACAATAAGGGCGTCAGTAGTCTGCTCCCCGCCCGAGCGTCCCGAATGGACTGGACCGCCGCGCACTGCGTGCTCACTCGGAGCCAATGGGCCAATAATCGCCCTCCTTTATCCCTGCTAAGGTAACATTTATGCCGCAGATGCAACAGCGCATATTTGGCCCTGTCAAGATCCAGATGCTTCAGCATACGCCGCTTCGTTTCAAACTCTCGCCACACCCGAGGTGCTCCGGTGCGCTTATGGATGGACTCTAGGGCCTATATCAAAAAAAGAGAGGAGGGGGGGACCAGGAGCTTGTTAATGGTCCAGTGCCTATGCTCCAAAAGAATCGATCAGGTACTTACAAAAAGAGGCACTGTTCCTGGGCGAATCAGGTCAAGAGGTGACCAGGATTCACGTAAGAAAAAGGAAGGGTAAAGGAAATTAGGTCAGGGATGAAGTGTTCTGGGTGGCGGGGGAGACACAATATTGTCTCTTGTTGCCCTCACACACCCCGAAGGATGTCATGCTTCATCATTGGGCGTGTGCTCCTCTTCGGGCCGGCGGTGCAATGCCCTACGGGTCCCCCGAAGGGTCTCTTTGGCGGAGATCTTTTAGAGAACAGCCGATGGGTGCATGCGGGTGTGTGGGAGGGAAGTCCCAGAATGGTCAGTGCAAGCTAGTGTGAGTGAAGTGTGTTTAAAAAATACCTAAGGAGTACCGGACATATGGTGAATTAATAAAGAGGTACCCTTGGTATGATTAAAAAGCCCGTAGGCAGGTCGTTATCAATAGAGTCGTAATGTGTCTAGATAACTTTAAAAAGAGGTCGACATGTTTCACGCCTTGGGTGGTCAAAGTGATCCTTGGCGTTTCTTCAGGACCAGGACTCTAGGGCCCCCACCTCACGCTCCAACTGCGCGCGCTTATCCCTACGAAGAAGCGCAAATGCAGCCGCCAGCGCAATGAACTCCCCCCGCACCACCAGCTTGAGGGTCTCCTGAACCGCCGCTACCGACGTAGTGCCCTGATCATTAACCGCCAAATAAGCAATGATAGCATCGCGAATCCGGGCAACCGTGGAGTTGGAGTTGAGCAAAGAATCGCGCAGGCGCCAGCCAGACGAAGAGGGATGGGTCGTCGGAGCACTAAGCTGCACAGAGATGAGGGCATGGTCGGACAGGGAGTGAGGAGTGATGGTCGAATCCAAAAGGGATGGCAAAAGGGAGGTGGAGGCAAAGAAATGATCAAGGCGGGCATAAGTTTTGTGCGCTGCCGAGTAGAAGGTATAATCGCGCTCAGTAGGGTGCTGTATGCGCCAGACGTCATGCAGACCGCCATCACTCAACCATTGTTTGCCCCCCGGTGAGAGAGCGCCTGCCTGGTGCGATCGCTGCCCTGACCTGTCGAGACCCGCATCCATCACCACATTCTGGTCCCCCCATCATTATCAGGGGATCAGGGGAGGCCAGCACCTCAGAAAAGGCCCTCTTTAGGAAAGGCTCTTGATGCTAGTTCGGGGCGTAGATGGACCCTACAGTGAAGCACAGTTCCCCCCACTGCACACGAAGCACCAAAATCCTCCCTTTCAAGTCAGCAATCTGGGCGAGAACCTTACAATGAGCACGCACACTAAAAAGAATAGCCACCCCATGCTTCTTAGCCGCCCCAGATGACCACACTTGCAGGGGGAATCACCGATCTCTCATCCGCTTAACATCCTTAGAGAGAAGATGAGTCTCCTGTAACAAACACACATCGCCTCCGCACCCTCCAGGAGGGATAGAACAGCCGAGCGCTTAACTGGATTGTTTAAGCCCCGAACATTCATGCTCACCACTTTAAGACTCCTATTCGTGGAAGACAAGGGAGAAATAGCCAATGATCAAGCGCAAAAACCCAGAGCCAGGAGGAAGACTCACCGACAAGGATTCGGGGACAAACAAACCCCCCACCCCTAAGAGGACTGATGCGGAGCCCTAACACATTCCCAAAAACACCCCTTACCCCTCACCCCTCACCCCCTCCCCCACTCCCAACCCCAAAAGCAATAAACACAGCAAACATAGAAAAGTCATTGCAAAACCCAGAACCCAAAGGCCCCGGAAGGGGACAACAGTCTGACATATAAAACCAACGATGTGGAGAACGTGGAATCCAAGAGGACAACACCTCGGCACAAAGGGCACCAGCCATCCACAGGGCAGTTGACGACCAGTACCTCCCGCCAAGGACCTCCCCGCTCCGGCGCCGCAAGAGAAAAACCACCTGATGCTGGCTCTAGAGGGTTCATGGAGCACCGTTGCTGTCCGTCACTTGCGCCACCGAAGTGACCGCCGCCTCCCGCTCCAAAAGACTAGTGGACATGTTGGGCCCGAGGGTTGGGGGGAGCGGCCCACCCGCTGCCAGCCATCCGAGCACCTCCAGCCCCAGAGCCTCATAAGCTGCAGACAGCGAGCGTAGCTGATGGAGTTTGCCTTGGTGTTTAAAAATAAGACGGAAAGGATGGGCCCACAAGTACGGAATGTTATTCTCACGCAGGTGAGTAGTGATGGGCTTGAACTCCCTACGCTTCACCAGGGTGGAGGCAGCTAAGTCCTGGAAGAGGGTTGGTGGTGACCACGGAACTGGATCGGGCTATGCTCACGGGCCTTGCGTAGAATCTGCTCCTTATGCTGAAAATCGTGCACTCCCACCAAGATGTCCGGAGGGGGGGCCCTCGGGCCCCTCAGCAAGCCAACGCAGTGCACGCGGTCCCTCTGAATGGCCCGCTCTGTCTCCTCCCCGAGAATCTGACGGAAAAGCTGAAGAACATATTCCCGGAGATCATCCCCCTCGCCCTTCCACGGCACTGCACAGATTCTTATGTTATTCCATCGGGACCGGTTTTCAAGGTCCTCGACGTGGGCCTGCAAGTCAAGGTCTTGCTCTCTGAGACGAAGGACATCCTGCTGAAGCTGGTGCATATCGTCCTCACGCCCTAAGTCATGCTCTTCCACAGTGGCGACGCGGTCCCTGAGAGCATCCACGTCACGCCGCACCTCGTGAAGGTCAGATGAGAGCTGGGAGCGGAGCTCCAGGATGTCCTCCAGAGAAGAGGTCAAGCATAAATGCCTTAGTAGCCGGCTGGTCGTTGACCTCAGATGTTTGCGGAGGGGGAGTCAGCTGGGAGGAGGTCTGCCCCCCGGACCGCTGCAGAGCATCCTTCAGGGTCTTATCTCGCCGAGCTTTATTGGAAGACATGGCAGCTACCTGAGTTCTCCACCAACCAACGAAGGAGCAGGCCACGCACCAACACCACCCTGGCCCGGCTTCAAAACACCGACGGGTCACCAGCCCCTTCACCGACCGCAGACGCGCGGCCCGAGTACCACCCCTGCTCAAGCAGCTAAGGCCCCCCAATCGTGGGGCAGCACGCGGCACACCAGCAACTGCAGCAAGAAGCTTCCACCCTCCGGGCCCAGCAGGCCTCCCACCGGCCCTCTGCCAAAGAGTACCAGCCACCGAGCGCTGCCCGCCGACCCGTGGGCCGAGAAGCGGCCCAGGAGCCTGATTCACCAGCCCCTCGAACCCCCAGCCAGTCCCTCCGACACTCAGGCGAGGCCCGTGAACCCTCAGGCGATCTCTGCGCTCCACCACACAAGGACGTTGTTAACCCCGAGGCCACGTAGAGCACGACCTCAGCAGCCAACCATAGGGGCCCCAACCAGGACCCCGGCACACCCCGGTCCCTCCGCTCTCACCATCCGCCAAAATGCGGACCGAGCAGGCCGCACCGCCGGCCCCTCACTGCAGCACACTGGGCCGAAATGCAGATCCCTGGCCAACGTCACCGACCTCCAAGGCAGGGCAGGCAACACACAAGCCGCTCCCTCACTCCGTCAGCCAACTTCGTTCCGCCAACAGGCCATGTGGAGCGCCGCTGCCAAGGGACGGCCCCAGGACCCCAGCCAGGCCCCCACGCACCCCAGCAGCGCCTGGCCCACCGTCCGCCGAGATAAGGACAGAGCGGCGCCCCCTAGAAGCCAGCACTCACCGGGGGCGAAGAGAAGCGATGTCCACAAAGGGCGGGAAGCCCCGCCAGGCTGAATTCGCCAGAACCAACAGCAGAAGGGCCCTCCAGAGGAGCCGTGCACTACTCGGCAATAGGCCCGCCCGCAGCCCTCGTCACCTCCAGCCGTCGCGGGGGGGTTTGCACCAGTTCTCACCGCCAGCGTCTCCAGGTCCAGTGCCGGAGTCCGCTGGGCCGCCGGGTCGCAGCTATGCCGGGACCGGAAGGCCCCGCCGGAACCACCAAGCAACATCCCGATTCAGAAGGAGGGCCTCAGGGCATCAGGGTCCGCCCGCCATTTGTCACCATCAGCCGCAGGCCCACGAGAGCAGCAACCGCCGCTTCAGCACAGCCAGGCCGCAGATGGCAGCCAACGCAGCCCAGCCTCCACGCTCCTCAGATCTCCACCAGCACACCTGTCTCCACCAGGGACGAGTCACACGCGCGCTGGCGCTAGCTTCAGACAGAGCTAGGCGGCCCGGAGGATCCGATCCCCCACTCAAGTCGTCTCAGTCACCGCACTGTCACAGAGGGCTGCCTGGCCGCAGCGAGGCCGGGACCGGGCAGGCCCGCGCTGCACACTGGAGTGCCGTCGTTCCCCGAAATGGGGGGCTCCGGGATCAGCAGGTAAGTGGGCCACTCTTGCGGGCGACAGAACAGGAGCAGATGGGCATCAGGGGACAAGATATGCAAGGCGATGGGTGGTGGCGCCAGAGAGACGGAGAAACACGTCTCACTCGGCTGCCATCTTGCACATATATTTTAAACAAGAATCACAGTGGTCCACTGCATAAATAAAAATAAAAACATTTACTTAAATAAAAATAATAAAAATTCCCCTTTGTGTTTTTCTTGTGTATCTCCCTGAGTATGCATGAGTGGCTGAGCAAAAAGGTTCTAGATCTGTTACCACGATTCCATGGGGAGTCAGAGTTGTCATTTTCTGAAGTTGCCCAATTCATTTGTTACTTTCTCAGGTTTAGGGGTACTTATGGTCGCACTGCCAGCTAGAAGGATAATAGGTCAACATATCCTGACTGGGTGCATAGAATCAGTCTGGCACCGTTCCAACATTTATGTTGTTCAACAAATGCACAGCTCCCGCTGAGAAAGTAGAAGCTGTACGACAGTCCTGTTGCCCGGAAGTATCTTTAATTTGCAGGGTATGTTTCTTTGTTAGCCTAGCAGAATTCATCTTTTTAAAGTAAGTCTTTGAATCCAAACCTATGTCTTCTTTCTTTCAACTAACCTCAGACTCATGTCCTGATTCACATTTCTGCTTGACATACTACTCTTTTTCGCAATCAGTCCATCAACTTCGGTCAACATTTTTACTGTTACTGTCCTGAAAAGAAGGGGTAGAACAGCTATCAAAATACTGATCCTGATTTGGCTTTTTTCATTTTAATAATGGTCCCTCAAATTAGATCAGTCCTGGCTGGATCTCCGTTTTGAAAAAGATCCAGTGTTTGTTTTTTGTTTTAACCTCTGCTACTTTTTAATTTCCAGCACTGTTTTCTCGATACTGGAACCCTCAATTTTGGTTTTTGCTTTGAGATGTGGCTTATGTGCCTGTGAATTTAGGGAATCTCAACCAAAGGGAAAGACACATAGCTGAAATTCTATGTGTGTCCCAGGGTGTTGTATGATAATAGAACACTTCCATGTGGTTGGTCTTATGAGCAATCCAGAATGGAACTTCAGCTCATTTCATGGGCATTTTGCCCATAATACCATTTATAGTCTATGGACTAATTGCCCAAATTACTTCACGTACATGTGACGTGGGTCTGGAAGGAGCTGGTTCCATAACAGATGTTTGTGGGACATATTGTCCATTTTGTCTTTAGGCATTAAGTACCTAATTGAGTAATTGTGGTGGTAATGGTGGTGGTAGTGGTTATGATTTGTTGTGTAGTTTTCTTTATATCCTTTCAGGTAAAAATATTATTTAGTCATACATTTGCAAATAAATTAGACAGGGTGTCACCTACTCCTAGACTGTGTTGCTTTAATGTGTTTCTTTGGTTTTTTTAATTGCATGAACCAATTGTTAAAATCTTAACTGCAGTGTTGTTTTTCACATTGGCATCTAAATAGTAGACTGTAAAGAATTGTGTCTCAACTGCAACCAATAAGGTATTTAGTTAAAAGTTAACATGTGGTGGTGCTTAGTATTGCAAATGTTCTCCTAGAATGTCATGGTGATTAAATTGCATATATTAGCAAAGACGGTGTTCTACAGTAAGCGTAATTACCTGTGTCTTAAACAATGAGGAAGCACTGACACTGTGTGTATTCTTGTATTTTGACTGTTTGTTTCTCTTTAATGGTTTTCAACTCACTCTAGTTTAACATGTTCAGGAGTGCTTGTAGTACCAGCACAAACAAGTCATTGTTCACAGAGAGACAGGTGTTCCTTGTCTTTGAGGTGAAATAATGTACATAAAACTGAACTTGTGGATCCAAGTTGCATCTTGAATAATTTCCGTGCTGCTCTCACTATAGTATCAGTAGTAGTGCCAGGTGTGTGTTACATCTAGGAAACCCCTTTAACAATTACTGTGCAAAAAAGCACTGCTTGTGCTTAGTGCTGTGCTTCAGCTAATATTCTATCACTATTTACAGTCATTAGTTTTCTCAATAAGCAGCAACAGGAGATTTAGGAGAAAATCTGTGACTCTGTAAACATTGATTTTTTACTAGCTACAGCGATACACTAAGCACAAACACAATGACTTTTTATCCGGTTGTTGGGATCCGACTGTCCTTGCATGGTAAATTGGTGTGCATCCCTCCCCCAAGTGCCACCTGCATGTAAATTTGGAGTATTGCTGTGGTGTTTGGCCCTAACATCACGGCAGAAGTCTAGCCGTGAAGGGACATCACCTTAAGGGGCATTTTTACAATGGAAGTGACAGAGCGCTGCATTAGTCTCCTTGGCTTAACGCCGTGCTCCACCACTTCTGAAACGCAGGGCTGCACCATATTTACAACAATATGGTGCAGCCCTACATTTACCCCTGCGCTGGCGCTACACTTAGCTGCCTAGCGCCAAAGCTGGCACCCTTACACCTGATCCAATGGTGTCTGCATTGCAAGGTAAGATTGTTTATGTGCAGGAAGGTGTCCCTTCCTGCACATAAACAATCTTTAAATGGCGCTTTGGAACTTCTATGTGTGCTGCTTAAGTATGCTCTTTTCCTTCCACCATTGAATAAGAAAAGCTCTTAGACCCACATCACTTGCGTCTACCATAACAATAGACTGCACATCATCTCTAAAAGTATATGAAGCTGTAGCCTTGACAATTAGATATTTAAAATTTTCAAAAGCAACGCTTTTTGAATTTTACCAAACATACTGCTCACCTCCTTGCAATAACCTCCTAAAAAGTTCCATCTGGAAAGCAAAATTGTCAATGAAACGTGAGTAGTACCCACACAGCCCTAGGAATTACCTCAACTGATCCTTTTTCCACAGGTGCAGGGCTGTTTTGATCTACTAAATCTGTTTTGGGTTGTATACCTTCTCCAGAAATGTGGTGACCTAGGTAATCTAAACTGTCCACTAAAAATGTACACTTTTCTTTTTTAAGGTAAAACCATGCTTTCCCAAAACACTCAACACTTCACCCAATGTATCAAATGTTCTCTTGCATCTTTTGTAAAAATCAGGATATGCTAACACATTCTTGAACTCACCAGACAATTTGAACGTTAGTTTCTAAAAAAATTGATCCTGCAGAGGTCAGACCAAATGGCATCCACAGAAATCTGAATGTACCAAAAGGAGTGTTAAAGGCTGTCAATGAAAGACATTCTTCCACGAGCTCTGCTTGGTGATATGCTGCTCTAAAATCTAAAGACAAAAACACCTTAGCTGCCCCCAACTGAGCCAGCAATTTATGAATTTTGGGCAGAAGAAAACAGTTGACAAAGATGTTCTTGTATAGGGATGTACGCTAAACACAAACTCTTATGTCTCCTGTTGTCTTCTTTGCAACTACAATGGGTGAAATCCATTGGGAGCAGTCAATAGGCTCAATTACCTTGTCTACACACACATTTTCTAGATACTGCTTTAGTTGACTCTGAACACTCAGGGGAATGTTGTGCGACTTCTGAATAACCGGACCGGACTCTTTTTAAGAACGATCTTGTATTCATGCCCTTGTACAGTACCCAGCTTGTCCTCAAACAATGACCTGTGTTTTCCCAAGAAACATTGAAGTGAGTCAGTCTGAGAAGGAATCTCCACCAAAGTAATGGGACAAGGAGTAACTGGTCTCAAAATCATTGCAAGTTCACCTAGATCTTTCCAACCCACGTTATAGTCTTTCTTGGCCACATTTACCTTTGTACAAATTGACCCATTATCCTTGTACGGGATCTTTTCTGGAAAATACTCCATCATGATGATGTCATGGCCTTCAAAGGCCACTGTACAAACATTGGGAGGTAAAAGCTGAATTCCACTCCACTCTTTGACCTACAAGTCGTCAGTCATGAAGAGAATAGAAGACCTAGAATCTACCATAAAATTAACCTCTACATCACCTATGCCAACCAAACAAACTGTGTCTCTGCCTCCATTAGATTCTTGTATTGTTTCTACTGTCTTGATAGACTGAACAACTGTATTAACATTTTGAGTAGCACATGCTTTAGAATCAGATCACTCATCATGCTCTGCAACCAAAGCTACATTTTGAGTGTTTTTGCATACTTGCACAAAGTATCTGACCTTCTTACATCTTAAACAAATTTTTCCTACAGCTGGACATCCCTTGGAGTTGGCTAAATGGGTATATGAAACCACACCTGAAAGAGCCACCAGTTTGTAGCTTATCAAATTTTTGATCCTCTAAAATAGTAGTAGCATGAAACTTGGGCTTAATAGCAACGGCACTAACAGGTTCTGATTTCGAAACATTCTTAAATCTATTTAATTGTTCTTAGGCTAGCACTGAACTTTCAATGCATCTGGTAATTTTTTATGTTTCTTACAGACTGGTATTTCTACACCATAACAGTTTACCAGCAATTGGTCTAGTAAATAGGTATCAATATTTCTATTGAATTTACAAGTGGATGTTAACACACAAAGTTCCGCACAAACATTATCAATTGTCTCGTTGTAAATGATGAAGGGTGAAAAATCGGCGTTTTTCAACAATTATGCTAGTATTGTCCTTGAATTCATTTTGTAATCTTTTAAAAGTTTCTACATATACAACCCAATCAGTTTCCAAAGATTCCTCTGCGGAAGAAAGATGATCGAAAATGCGTTGCCCCTCTGAGCCCACTGGGTTCACATTTTGAAGCATCAATAACAATAAAGTAGCTTTGAAAGGTCTGCATGTTGCTCAATAGTGGTATTAAAGCAATGTGGCTGAATGAATGAGTGACTTTCCCAGTTCAGGTGTAGATTTCATCAGAAGAGTTGAAGGAGCCAATGGCTAAGCATATTTCAAGGAAGTTCTGCTGAATGAGGTCAATCGGGTGCATTTTACACTCTGAACCCAAGAGGCCAATTAGCTGCCTTGTTGCACTCTGAGCCCAGGAGGAGTGCAGCTCCAGGGAAGAATCCACAATAAATATCCGGTGAGAATGTCACTATAACATTTTTCTGAAGCACTAGGCTAAAACATAAGTCTCCAGGGCGGCTCCTCTGTAATGGTAGAGGAGCATCGCCGCACTCATCAGAGTCAGTCACAGAAAAATAAAATGATAATGAAGCAATATCATTTTATTTTATTTTATTTTTCTGTGAGTGGCTCTGGCATTCTTGTGGGGCGGGCCGGGCCCTAGAAGTGCAAATGCAAGTGTGGTTGGCCGTTATAGGCCTGCCAAACAGACAAGCACACTTCTATTTCTCCTACCCAGCTGTGCTCACAGCCGCGTTGGAGAAAAGCTGCAGGCTGCAAGGCAGTGTCTGAGCGACAAAGCTGGCCCCTTAGACCAATCCTGGCACTGCAGTAGTTGGATTGGCTAGCCAGTCTCTACCTTCCCAGAGACTGCTGGGAGAACACCGAGGCAGCCTTCGGCATCAGATTCAGCAGCAAAAGGTACGTTTTAAAAATATTATTTTCCCGCCCCTCCTGCTCGCCCGTCCAACCACCCACCTTCATGTTGTGGTGGCCGCCACTGTAAGTCGATTCTTTATTTGCAAGGTGGGAGAGCAGTGTTCAAAGCCTCGCGGCTGCTTGTCAAAATGTGGCGCATCAGCATCAGGCTGAAGAGGATCGTCTGTGGCTAATTGACATGTAGGCACTAGGCAAACACCATGCTGGCCAGGCTCGAGGCAGTAGTTGGAATGTAGGCATGAGATTATTGCTCGTGCCAAAGCTGTTTAACAGTCTTGCAAATCAGATCAGTGAAATTTGAAAATGAAATAAAATCCCTTTATCCTGCTCCCACTCTTATTTCTATGGTCCACCACGCTTGATGAATATGTAAAAGGAGCCGCAGGTGCAGTGTACAGGAAGATGAATGGCCATTATATGTGAGGTTGTTCCATATAGACGGTAGATTAATGCCACAAAGTCTGACAGCATAGCAGAAATCATAGGTTTATTAGTAGGAAATAAAAGACAGCACACAACGCTCCCTCACAGCTGGTCCCCACTCAAGCCGCAACTGATTCCAGCCTGGAACCTCCGCAAGAAAGCCTTAGTGCCACAAGTTCTAAGCTTCTACTATTATGGAGACATTAGAAACACAAATCATAACAATTGGTTATTAGAGTGCATCTCCCTTCACACTATTTCTAGAAAATAGAACACAATCTGATAGCTAGATGTGACACTTTCTGCCTAATATATGCACAAATGATGCATGTTGTAGTGTGTTCATGTAAGTGCACGAAATTTACTATCAATCCTGACATCCATCTGTGTCTACCCACACAGGTGCATATTTCTTTAGTAGGAGCTCCATGAGTGGGCATAGGAAATTTCACAAATTTGAAATATATATACACACTGTGATCTGAAAGCATATTGGGACACATCCTTATATGCAGCAAAGAATTTACACTAAGATTTGTAAAATACCTAGGATGTGCTACAGAATCTTAGAAATGTTTTGACAAATATTTATGAAAAAGCACACGGGCTGATTAGGATTTGGAGGGAGCAGTATCCCCAGGTTTTGATATCTCTCTGTCTGATTATGACTGGCCTGATGTTTCCCACACAAAGATTTCCTGTGTGCGGATACACCGGACCCAGTTCTACAAGCCTGTACATTTTATTGGTAAAATCATTTTGGGATTGAGCTTCAAGTGCAGCCTGTCACAGTTCCTGGTCTCCATCTAACCCCCTTCTAAAGCACTAGCAACATATATATAGCTCCCCTCTACCAAGCTACATCTACCCTTCCCATCTGCTCTGAGCTAGTTTCATGGAAAGGGAGGCTCTAAATGTCCCAGAATGACAGTGCATCTTGGTGAAAGGCTCCATGTGTGCAGAGAATTCACTATGTGACAGCTCGGGACAGCTTAACTACACTTCCCAGATATCCTTGAACTCTCACAATGCTTGAAGTTGGTGTCAGAAATCTTGGATTTTTGGATGTAACTTTTCTTGTGTCTCATTGTGTCTCTGCTAGGCTGCTGAATTACAATATTGCTGTGACCAGGACCTTTAACTTGTGATTAGTGCTGGTAGGACTGACATTTCCTTCTTAGTTTGCTGAGGAACAGTTTGGAATCCAAAGAAAATCATGGGAATCATATTGAGTTGGATAAAACAAACTTTGAACTACTTCTTTAATATTTTGTTTTAGTAGTTTAAAGACTATTGGATTTATTACATTTTTAAGTCTTTAATTTTTATGAAAGAACAGAAAGATTTCTCTATTCAAGATATTATTGTTCATGACCTGATCAGATGAATGTGCATTTAATGAACAGGTGGTTTGCTGAGAATACTGATCACAGAATATTGAAGAATGTTAATTATTTCTCCAGTTCCATAAGAAACAAGTCAGAACCTGATTGAAATGGTATCGGAAGGCATATGACGCTTGAGGTAGTTATCTTCCCAATAGAGAAGAGAGGCTGTGAGCCACATATAGAAGTCACATATTTGTTATTATACTTCAGTTACAGAAATGTCCATTTCATACCATGAACATGGAAAGTTTGTTTACAGAGATCTCATTAAGGTCTATTACTGGGAAAAGTACTCCACATGATAATTGACGTGTATCCCTACCCTGAGTGCTCAACTGCACTGATGTCTTGATCCCAAATGATGCTTTGTGTTGCCAAAGGATAACACAGATCATGTGTGTGTGCCATAACATAGACCTGTCCCAAGCATTGTTGTCTTATTTCACTTGAAGGGGCACCCAAAGCATAACCCTCTTAGTGGTGGAAAGCTTTTGCCTTCACCAGGAATTGAACAGTTTGAGTGTGGAAGTGACAGCATACTATGTAGTGATCAGTAGGAGTGAACAGGTCCTTTTTAACCTGTGACATTGGAGTGGGGCCTACAAGCTCACACAGTTAAAGTTCTGCTCCTGTGTGCTTAACTCACCCTTGGTCAACATCGGTTAGATGTGCAGTGCGGCGCAGCACATGAGTCGAGTCTCTGTGCTGGGTGTATGTGTGTCTGGGAAGGGTACAATACAAGAATAATGCAGAACTTTGCAGTACATTTATGCTGAGTGCATGGGCTGGATATATGTGTACCTAAGAGTAGTATAATACATGAAGGATGCAGTGCTGTGCAGTGCGTTGCATGTGAAATGTATGTACTGTATGTATGTGTGCCTATGGGTGGAACAGTTGATGAAAGATTCAGTGCTGTGCAGTGGGTGCAGGTTAAATGTATGTTCTGGATGTATGGGTGCCTATGAGTGGTACAGTACTAGGTGCGGGCGGAGATCTCCGCACGGAGTGTGCGGAGATTTGCCTACTTCGCGTTCCGTGTGGAACGCGGAGTAGGCAAATCTCCGCACACTCCATAGCGGAGCGGAGTTGACCAGCCTCCCGCCTCCACCCCCTATTAAGAATTCATTAAAAATACATCTAAAGGTAAAAGAAAAAAGACTTACCTTGACTGCAGCATCCCCGGGCTGCCGTCCTCCTCTTTCTCGCATCTCAGGGTGATCTGCGCATGCGTGCCCACCCCATGCATGTGCACTTCTCGCAAGGAATGCGCGGACGCGCACATATGCACAGATCACCCTGTGACGCGAGGAAGACGAGGACGGCAGCTCGGGGACGCCGCAGTCAAGGTAAGTCTTTTTTCTTTTACATTTAAATTAATTCTTAATAGGGGGAATGGAGGTGGGAAGCGGAGAGGAGTATGTTCCCAACTCTGTGGACCTCCGTGTAGTCTCGCTCCACCACCTCCACCCAGGGTTATACAGTACATGAAGGATACAGTGCTGTGCAGTGTGTGTATGATGTAGACCTGCACTGGGTGTATGTGTGCCTGTGAATGGTGCATTATTTGGAGAGACCTTGGCTTCATTTTGGGAAACCCAACCCTGCATGGTGAAACATGGAGAGGAGGTAGAGGAATACACCGTTCCAGATATTTGAATTGCTGCATTCCTATAAGATGGATTTGAGACATACTGGACAGGGGAAGACCAGGTCTCCCATGTACACTTGAAAGGGTGCCCTTTGATTCGGTGAGAGGTCACAAGGAAGGGGCCTGAGCACATCTCAAGAAGAAGATGGGGCTGCTAAGAGAATTATATCCAGTAGGGCTAGGGCCCTGTGCTAATTTTTTAATACATATATCACTGTAGCTGATATCTAGGTGGGAAATCTTGTCACTCCCATTGACTGTGCTGTGGAGCTGTCAGCTTTGGAGACATTCCGGCTGTGACAGACTGCTTTCAAGAGAAAGAAAGGCAGAGAAGTGGACACTTCAAAAGAAGCAGCTCCCCAACATAAACCTCAAAGACTCATACTCTAAATCACATTTAGGGGCCTATTACGATGGCGGGTGTCACCGTACCGGGAAACTGGACTGGCCGCCACAGGTGTGGCGGTCCCGCCATGGGAATTAGGATGCCACCGCCACGGTGGTGGTGGCGTCCCGCATATATACGCAGCACCTGCCACAATGCAATATATGCATGTCGTGCATTTGGATGCACAACGTGGCAGGCACCACACCGTGCCGGCCACATTGTGCATGCTAATGGAGGGGGTACCATGGGTACCCCCAAGTGCGCCCCCAACCCCTGGGGGCCCGCAATGGGCCCCGGAAAGTGAACTCCGCCTGGCTTTTCATGGCGTGGTCTCCGCCATGGAAAGCCCTGCACCGCCGCCCATCCTAATATGGATGGCGGTGTCTTGCAGACACCGCCACCATATTGGAGCCCTTTTCTGCCCGGTTGCCTGTCCGACCGGCAAAAAACCGGTGGAAGGTCTTTCCGTCTGCCAGGGTCCCCACTGCTGCCATCGTAATTTGGCGGGGGAGAAATGGTAGTGGAAAATGCAAGGCGGATCGCCACCGTCAGACAGGCGGTAGCAATCCGCCCCCCATCCTAATAGACCGCTTAGTGTCTGGAAATGGACTATAAAAGGGAAACTTGAGACCCCGAATATTATCATCTGCCAAGCAGTCAGAATGCCTGTGTGACGAGGAGAAGTTCTGCAATACCTCTGCCTGTGACCAGGACTGCTAGTCTCTCTGCTGGGTGAAGAGACATCATCCAGGAAATCTAAGACCACCTGTCATGGAGCCTGCAGCAACAGCATCTGCCTGCTTACCAAACCCAGGAAGAGAAAAGCATTAGAGTGCATGATGTCCAGTAAGGAGCCCTGTCAAGTGGACTCCCTTTGCGAGGTGTGTGAAGAAGACTACTGTACCAATCAAGTCATTGCCTATGTGCAGGACAAAATTGGCTACTCTCGTTTGACAGAGGAGGGCCGCTGTGAATTTTACCATGTCTATTCCTGCGTCGATCAAGCCGGAGCCCATGAGTAGTGAGGAGCGATGCTCTTGTATGCCAGGTGGGGCCACTGTGAGAAGGCTGGCATGCTGGGAGGATTGTAGCCCGTGTGCTGTGGTGCGCTGTGTCCCCGTATTACAGGAGTGGCCACCTCTGTGGATATCGCTGTGCAAAATCAGCCGAAACCTGTGGACAGAAAGGATAAAGGGATCCTTCATACACAAAAAATATAACGATCAAACTATTTTCACATTTTGGTTTTATCTCTCATCTACCTTTTTTAACACTTTAACCTTTTCTTCAATAGCTACTGTGTATCTACTTTTCCAAAAATGTTTGTTTTCAAACAGAACACATTGTCTGCTTCAAACCAATAGGTCTGAACTGAATGTGTCAAAATTAGCAAAAAACATTTATTCATGCCTGTGTCGGATCATGAAAGCCCTACATATTTTGTCAACGCTTATTTATCAGTACATTTCAATGCCGAGGCATGCAAACTCTGAGATGGCTAAAACTTTTTTTTTTTTTTTTTAAACTGTTGAATTTACACAACAAAATAAAAAAGATTTGTTTGATGCATACATTGAATGTACAGCATAACTAATTGAATGTGTGAGGATTCTGTGTACATTTGAGGTGCAAAATACTAGCCCCTCTTGTTTTGCAATGCAAGCACTACATAAGAGACAGGATGATACATTAACTAGCCAATTGCATGACGTGAGGGACAAATGCTCCTTTTGGGCAAGGCCAAAGCCCCTCTGTCCACATTTTAAAAAACTGGTAACAAGAGGTCAAATGGGCAGCTACTCCGTCAAGCCAGACTTAAAAAAGAGAATGAGTTCTATTTTTTGCACTTTGCCGATTATACCAACCAGTACTTAAAAGGTATTTTAATGATTTGGTGCAGTACAAAGAAATGTTTAACAGTAGAACTATTTTCTTTTCTCATACTCCTCTTGTAACATTTGTGGAGGCAGCCCGACCCATTGACAAGTGAATGTAAGTGTGTAAAATTTAAGTGTGTATCCAAATGTAAAGAAACACAATGAGGATGCAGTTCTATTACATTGTTCGATTTCCGTATATTAATGAGACAGAAAGACTCTTTACTGCAAATTGAGTCCCTGCTACGGTCATTAAATCCTAATGATCAGATTGAGAACATTATTTTTATTAAAGAATGTGAGTCTGCTGTGGTTATTGCTAACCTTGCAAAACTGTGGTCGCTGTATTCCCAAAATGCTCCTTGTACCTTGCAGGGCAGTTGATTCGAAGACTAAAATGTATGCAGCGCTATGCGAATACTTCATGCATGCTATGCACATAGTTCATGCATATTTCAGATTGCACAGATGCTCCTGCAATTTTATTTCACTGTCCAGCAGCTTAAATGGTCATTTCATCCTTCTTGCTTAGCAGAGCCAACATACTGGGACCAATTGCCTCCGGTTATGGCACATGCTCCATTTCTTTTTTCTTCGTGACTAATGCAGTGTTATAGTAATATTCGCATAGTACATTCATTTCGGTTTATCTCAGCATGTAAAGTTGTATTACAAATTTGTCAGTGTCATGAAATGATGTTCTCGTTCAAAAGATTGTCACGTTAGCAGGAAAACAGTACCAATGATATTGGGAAATGTCGGGGCTTATCATCAAGCCGAATACCGCCGCTTTAGCGTCCCTTTTCGGCCAAAAAGCGGCGATTTTGTTAACGCTCAATCATCAAGGGCACGCTAACGCGTGTTACCTTGAGTAAGCAGCCCTTCAAACGCCACTTTGCATGTCAGCGATGAATATCGCTAATGACATGCAAAGTAGGCGTTCCCTTACATTTCTCCGAGGAAATCGGCACAGACACAGCAGCGCAATATTATCAAGCCACGAGGAAACCCACGTTAAATAGGGTGACCAGACGTCCTGGTTTTTCCCGGACGGTCCCCGTTTTTGGAGAAGTGTCCCCGTGTCCCGACACTTCTCTCAAAGTGAGTCCCCGTTTTAGAACAGTGTCTGGCTTAAACACAGAAATGTCCCGGTTTTTTTACTGTTCCGGTTGCGCGCATGCTCTGTTTTCACTGCGTGTGACTTCAATGTGGTGAGCGCCAGAGGCGCAACTAGAGCCAAATTTCGGGGGGGGGGGGACTAAGCAAAAATTTCGGGGCGGGGGGCTGAATCTTCAAACAGTAGGCAGAGTCGCGCTGATTTCGGGGGTGGGGGGGCTGAATCTAGGCAGAGTGGAGCTGCAGGGGCTCTTAGAAGGGGTGAAACAACAGCGAGGCCTCATTAACATGCAAATGGTCTTTTTAAAGACCTGTGAAGTGCTCTGGCACGGCTTTGTGTCTGCCCGGGAAGCGGTCTCATCCCGGGCTGCCACACACGACGAGGGGGGCTGAAGCCCTTTGAGTTCAATGGGTGTTGCGCGCCTGGTGAGCGCTGTAGCAGGAAGGGAAATCCTTAGAAGAGAGACATTTTCTCTCGGGATTTCCCTTCTCTTTGTTCACGCAGCGCAACCTACGTCATCATGACGTGGCAGCCATCGGTCATTGCCTCCATCAGTCTGGCCTGACACCTTATCAAGAGAACACCTTCAGCCCTGCAGTGATCTTTGTTGCTCAAAATGTTTGGTGCATGCCCGCCATGTTTCTGATGACCGCGCTCCAAACATATTTGTTTATTCGAAACAAACTTCTAAAGTGGAAGATTATTCTAAACAATACAAAAATGCCCCCACACCCTGAGTGTTTTATATCTTGGTGTTGGGTATGATTATTTGTTTTTCTGTTTGTGACCACCAGATTCTATTGGGCAGTGTTGGACGGAAAGAAGGGCACATCATATTGTTCACTCGAAATAATTGAGACCGTCTGATGCTTTTACTCTAACTGCCCATACTCTGCTGGGCAGTCGAAGTGAAATTTCCGTGAGCAGAGCCTGAAGGGGCAATGCCGTTGGAGCGCAGGCAGCCTGCCCTAATCAAAATAGAGTGGGCAAGCAGAGGGTTTTGCAGACAAGGTAGTCAGTCAAGTTTCTGATGAAGTACCCTAACCGCAGGACTCTGAATTAGGCCCCTCATGATCTTCCAAGAATTGCAAGTCGGATGACAATCTCTGTCATTATGTAGCCCACATGAGGTATGACAAAAACTAATATGAATCTTGAAACAATTTAAATTCAACAAAGAATTGTTTTGAAATAATAATGAACTCTGCTAAAGTTACTAAAATAGACTCGTAAAGAGAATTCCTCTTGCTAAAGGTGTAAAGCTCCCCTAGATAATCTTTTCCACATCATTTTTGAATGTCAAGTGTCTGATGTACCTTAAAAATTGTCTCTTCACCATCTCTTAACCTAAACAATCCTTGCAACTTTTCATACACATGTGCTTTATTATTACAGTTTAATATTATTCATTCTACCATTTTAGACGTCTGAAACTGTTTTATTAGTGTAAAGTATTATTTGTCAATTAGAGTTTATAAGTCATTAAAGGCAATATATCCCCTCTCACACACTTATTGCATGCCTCATATTTATGTAATGGTGTTGGACAAGAGTTAGGCTGGTGCCAGAGGGACGACTGGCCAGGGGTGCATTGCTCTTCGGTTAGACTGTCTCTAGACAAGCTTTACTGCTGTAGAACTTTACATGTTTATTGTGGACCCGAAAACATCCTGCACGCACCTTTGAGAAAGTGATCGTAATAAAGTCTGACTAGCTCTGCTAGAGGAGACCTGGGTGAAAGATATATTGTAATACAGGGTGGTCACCAACTATAGCAAATGTTGAGGCAAAGTCTGTTTCAATGGAATTAATGGTTACTGCCGGTAAAAGACCTCTGATTTGTTGTCTGTAATGCTTCATCTCGGTCTTATGGAGGGAGCTGTCCTTGTAGTCCTTTTTCTATGTCTATGACAGCTGTCAAATAGTCCTACTTTTATGTCGATGGTTACTGCAAACCTTAGTCCTACTTCTATATCTATGACCTGTCCCCGTTTTTAGGTCTCGCCTGACCCAGCGCATGCGCTGGTCTGGCGAGACATTTTGTGAGGGCTCCAAAAAGTGCTACCAGGCCAGCCTAGAGCTGCAGTGCATGTGCGCGGGCGCGCGCGTCCCGCTTTACCAAGATTACTTTCACTTTCGCTGCCGCACGGCCGCTTTGATGTTTGATCGCAATCGCGATCACTTTTGCGGCCGCTTTGATGTTCTCCGTGAGGCTTCAATAGATTGCACCAGTTAAAACAAGCATTGGCATAGTCAATAGGTCTCGCTTTTGGGACTTTTTAAGTGTTTAGTTATGCAACTGTTGCATGGCTAAACACTTATAAGGTCCCAAAAGCGAGACCTATTGGCTATGCCAATGCTTGTTTGTTTTGAGAATCTGGTCACCCTAACGTTAAACCACGAGGAAACCCACGTTAAAATAAAATAAACGGCGCTAACCGTGGTTATCGCGGATTTACTACACCTGCTTTGTAACTGACTTAGCCATACTTATTATAGCAGATGGATTGTGCGACTGAAGTCTTAGGGGCATATCATCTAGGAACCGCGATGAATATCGCATTTCCCGCTTTCCGCGATTCTGTTTCACGCCGCTATCGCAGGATTTAATCGCCGTGGAGATATGCCTTGGTAATAACGCGACTTCTCGGCGAATAAATCCAGCGATATGCGGCTTTAAACAGAATCGCGGAAAGCGGGAAATGCGATATTTATCGCGTTTCCTAGATGATACGCCCCCCAATCTTTTAACTAGGTCAGGAAAGGCTAGCTAAAAAAATACTGGGGCATATTAACAAGGAACAGGGAAAATTAACGCTAAGGGCGCTTAGTGTTAATTTTTTTAGCGCCCGCTATCGCTGGATAATATCGCCTGGTTATCATGTTATTAACAACACTAACCGCCTAGGCGATAAAAACTCCAGCGATAGCGGCATTTTGGGAGGGTATCGCTGGTAATGCAGAGATAAATCTACAAGGATAGGGATATCCTTGTTGATAGCCCATGGTGGACTTAGCCATGTAATCCACCTCCCATTGGATTACATGGCTAAGTCTGAAAATTAGCAGACGTAAAAAAGCAACGTTAACCGTGGTTAGCGCTGCTTTTTTTTGTCTCTAACAGGGTTAGCGTGAAGCTTGATAACAGGAGAAATGTCGCTTAGCGATATTTCTCCTATTATTTTGCTCTGGAGCGCCCACTTTGCATCTCATTAGAGATGCAAAGGGAAGCGTAGTGAAAAAGGGTGCTAACATGCGATTTTGCATGTTAGCACCCTGTTGTTGATAGGGCGATATTTTTACCTCCGCTTCTTTGGCTTTTAATGCCAAAAGAGCGGAGATAAAGCCCTTGTTAATATCAGGGCTGGGCGTAGTGGGCGTAGTGAGGCTACGCGGAGCATCACGGAGTGGGGGCAAATATACCCGCACATTCCGCTTAGCCCCATTACGCACCACCCGCCTCCCTCCCGCCCGCTTTTAAAATACATTAAGAATAATGTTAAACTTTAAAAAAACAAGGTTTAAGTAAATTAAATAACTTACCTGAGCTGCGGCGTCCCGGGGCTCCCTCTTCCTTCTCTCGCCAACGACTTCCTCACAATGCGCATGTGCGGCCGCCCGCGCATGCGCTTTTGACGCGACAAATGCGCATGCACGGGCGGCCGTGGTTAAGGTTAATCGGAAGCGGCGATTTTGTTAACGCTCAATCATCAAGGGCACGCTAACGCGTGTTACCTTGAGTAAGCAGCCCTTCAAACGCCACTTTGCATGTCAGCGATGAATATCGCTAATGACATGCAAAGTAGGCGTTCCCTTACATTTCTCCGAGGAAATCGGCACAGACACAGCAGCGCAATATTATCAAGCCACGAGGAAACCCACGTTAAATAGGGTGACCAGACGTCCCGGTTTTTCCCGGACGGTCACCGTTTTTGGAGAAGTGTCCCCGTGTCCCGACACTTCTCTCAAAGTGAGTCCCCGTTTTAGAACAGTGTCTGGCTTAAACACAGAAATGTCCCGGTTTTTTTACTGTTCCGGTTGCGCGCATGCTCTGTTTTCACTGCGTGTGACTTCACTGTGGTGAGCGCCAGAGGCGCAACTAGAGCCAAATTTCGGGGGGGGGGGGACTAAGCAAAAATTTCGGGGCGGGGGGCTGAATCTTCAAACAGTAGGCAGAGTGGCGCTGATTTCGGGGGTGGGGGGGCTGAATCTAGGCAGAGTGGAGCTGCAGGGGCTCTTAGAAGGGGTGAAACAACAGCGAGGCCTCATTAACATGCAAATGGTCTTTATAAAGACCTGTGAAGTGCTCTGGCACGGCTTTGTGTCTGCCCGGGAAGCGGTCTCATCCCGGGCTGCCACACACGACGGGGGGGGCTGAAGCCCTTTGAGTTCAATGGGTGTTGCGCGCCTGGTGAGCGCTGTAGCAGGAAGGGAAATCCTTAGAAGAGAGACATTTTCTCTCGGGATTTCCCTTCTCTTTGTTCACGCAGCGCAACCTACGTCATCATGACGTGGCAGCCATCGGTCATTGCCTCCATCAGTCTGGCCTGACACCTTATCAAGAGAACACCTTCAGCCCTGCAGTGATCTTTGTTGCTCAAAATGTTTGGTGCATGCCCGCCATGTTTCTGATGACCGCGCACCAAACATATTTGTTTATTCGAAACAAACTTCTAAAGTGGAAGATTATTCTAAACAATACAAAAATGCCCCCACACCCTGAGTGTTTTATATCTTGGTGTTGGGTATGATTATTTGTTTTTCTGTTTGTGACCACCAGATTCTATTGGGCAGTGTTGGACGGAAAGAAGGGCACATCATATTGTTCACTCGAAATAATTGAGACCGTCTGATGCTTTTACTCTAACTGCCCATACTCTGCTGGGCGGTAGAAGTGAAATTTCCGTGAGCAGAGCCTGAAGGGGCAATGCCGTTGGAGCGCAGGCAGCCTGCCCTAATCAAAATAGAGTGGGCAAGCAGAGGGTTTTGCAGACAAGGTAGTCAGTCAAGTTTCTGATGAAGTACCCTAACCGCAGGACTCTGAATTAGGCCCCTCATGATCTTCCAAGAATTGCAAGTCGGATGACAATCTCTGTCATTATGTAGCCCACATGAGGTATGACAAAAACTAATATGAATCTTGAAACAATTTAAATTCAACAAAGAATTGTTTTGAAATAATAATGAACTCTGCTAAAGTTACTAAAATAGACTCGTAAAGAGAATTCCTCTTGCTAAAGGTGTAAAGCTCCCCTAGATAATCTTTTCCACATCATTTTTGAATGTCAAGTGTCTGATGTACCTTAAAATTGTCTCTTCACCATCTCTTAACCTAAAGAATCCTTGCAACTTTTCATACACATGTGCTTTATTATTACAGTTTAATATTATTCATTCTACCATTTTAGACGTCTGAAACTGTTTTATTAGTGTAAAGTATTATTTGTCAATTAGAGTTTATAAGTCATTAAAGGCAATATATCCCCTCTCACACACTTATTGCATGCCTCATATTTATGTAATGGTGTTGGACAAGAGTTAGGCTGGTGCCAGAGGGACGACTGGCCAGGGGTGCATTGCTGTTCGGTTAGACTGTCTCTAGACAAGCTTTACTGCTGTAGAACTTTACATGTTTATTGTGGACCCGAAAACATCCTGCACGCACCTTTGAGAAAGTGATCGTAATAAAGTCTGACTAGCTCTGCTAGAGGAGACCTGGGTGAAAGATATATTGTAATACAGGGTGGTCACCAACTATAGCAAATGTTGAGGCAAAGTCTGTTTCAATGGAATTAATGGTTACTGCCGGTAAAAGACCTCTGATTTGTTGTCTGTAATGCTTCATCTCGGTCTTATGGAGGGAGCTGTCCTTGTAGTCCTTTTTCTATGTCTATGACAGCTGTCAAATAGTCCTACTTTTATGTCGATGGTTACTGCAAACCTTAGTCCTACTTCTATATCTATGACCTGTCCCCGTTTTTAGGTCTCGCCTGACCCAGCGCATGCGCTGGTCTGGCGAGACATTTTGTGAGGGCTCCAAAAAGTGCTACCAGGCCAGCCTAGAGCTGCAGTGCATGTGCGTGGGCGCGCGCGTCCCGCTTTACCAAGATTACTTTCACTTTCGCTGCCGCACGGCCGCTTTGATGTTTGATCGCAATCGCGATTACTTTTGCGGCCGCTTTGATGTTCTCCGTGAGGCTTCAATAGATTGCACCAGTTAAAACAAGCATTGGCATAGCCAATAGGTCTCGCTTTTGGGACTTTTTAAGTGTTTAGTTATGCAACTGTTGCATGGCTAAACACTTATAAGGTCCCAAAAGCGAGACCTATTGGCTATGCCAATGCTTGTTTGTTTTGAGAATCTGGTCACCCTAACGTTAAACCACGAGGAAACCCACGTTAAAATAAAATAAACGGCGCTAACCGTGGTTATCGCGGATTTACTACACCTGCTTTGTAACTGACTTAGCCATACTTATTATAGCAGATGGATTGTGCGACTGAAGTCTTAGGGGCATATCATCTAGGAACCGCGATAAATATCGCATTTCCCGCTTTCCGCGATTCTGTTTCACGCCGCTATCGCAGGATTTAATCGCCGTGGAGATATGCCTTGGTAATAACGCGACTTCTCGGCGAATAAATCCAGCGATATGCGGCTTTAAACTGAATCGCGGAAAGCGGGAAATGCGATATTTATCGCGTTTCCTAGATGATACGCCCCCCAATCTTTTAACTAGGTCAGGAAAGGCTAGCTAAAAAAATACTGGGGCATATTAACAAGGAACAGGGAAAATTAACGCTAAGGGCGCTTAGTGTTAATTTTTTTAGCGCCCGCTATCGCTGGATAATATCGCCTGGTTATCATGTTATTAACAACACTAACCGCCTAGGCGATAAAAACTCCAGCGATAGCGGCATTTTGGGAGGGTATCGCTGGTAATGCAGAGATAAATCTACAAGGATAGGGATATCCTTGTTGATAGCCCATGGTGGACTTAGCCATGTAATCCACCTCCCATTGGATTACATGGCTAAGTCTGAAAATTAGCAGACGTAAAAAAGCAACGTTAACCGTGGTTAGCGCTGCTTTTTTTTGTCTCTAACAGGGTTAGCGTGAAGCTTGATAACAGGAGAAATGTCGCTTAGCGATATTTCTCCTATTATTTTGCTCTGGAGCGCCCACTTTGCATCTCATTAGAGATGCAAAGGGAAGCGTAGTGAAAAAGGGTGCTAACATGCGATTTTGCATGTTAGCACCCTGTTGTTGATAGGGCGATATTTTTACCTCCGCTTCTTTGGCTTTTAATGCCAAAAGAGCGGAGATAAAGCCCTTGTTAATATCAGGGCTGGGCGTAGTGGGCGTAGTGAGGCTACGCGGAGCATCACGGAGTGGGGGCAAATATACCCGCACATTCCGCGTAGCCCCATTACGCACCACCCGCCTCCCTCCCGCCCGCTTTTAAAATACATTAAGAATAATGTTAAACTTTAAAAAAACAAGGTTTAAGTAAATTAAATAACTTACCTGAGCTGCGGCGTCCCGGGGCTCCCTCTTCCTTCTCTCGCCAACGACTTCCTCACAATGCGCATGTGCGGCCGCCCGCGCATGCGCTTTTGATGCGACAAATGCGCATGCACGGGCGGCCGTGGTTAAGGTTAATCGGAAGCGGCGATTTTGTTAACGCTCAATCATCAAGGGCACGCTAACGCGTGTTACCTTGAGTAAGCAGCCCTTCAAACGCCACTTTGCATGTCAGCGATGAATATCGCTAATGACATGCAAAGTAGGCGTTCCCTTACATTTCTCCGAGGAAATCGGCACAGACACAGCAGCGCAATATTATCAAGCCACGAGGAAACCCACGTTAAATAGGGTGACCAGACGTCCCGGTTTTTCCCGGACGGTCCCCGTTTTTGGAGAAGTGTCCCCGTGTCCCGACACTTCTCTCAAAGTGAGTCCCCGTTTTAGAACAGTGTCTGGCTTAAACACAGAAATGTCCCGGTTTTTTTACTGTTCCGGTTGCGCGCATGCTCTGTTTTCACTGCGTGTGACTTCACTGTGGTGAGCGCCAGAGGCGCAACTAGAGCCAAATTTCGGGGGGGGGGGGGACTAAGCAAAAATTTCGGGATGGGGGGCTGAATCTTCAAACAGTAGGCAGAGTGGCGCTGATTTCGGGGGTGGGGGGGCTGAATCTAGGCAGAGTGGAGCTGCAGGGGCTCTTAGAAGGGGTGAAACAACAGCGAGGCCTCATTAACATGCAAATGGTCTTTATAAAGACCTGTGAAGTGCTCTGGCACGGCTTTGTGTCTGCCCGGGAAGCGGTCTCATCCCGGGCTGCCACACACGACGGGGGGGGCTGAAGCCCTTTGAGTTCAATGGGTGTTGCACGCCTGGTGAGCGCTGTAGCAGGAAGGGAAATCCTTAGAAGAGAGACATTTTCTCTCGGGATTTCCCTTCTCTTTGTTCACGCAGCGCAACCTACGTCATCATGACGTGGCAGCCATCGGTCATTGCCTCCATCAGTCTGGCCTGACACCTTATCAAGAGAACACCTTCAGCCCTGCAGTGATCTTTGTTGCTCAAAATGTTTGGTGCATGCCCGCCATGTTTCTGATGACCGCGCTCCAAACATATTTGTTTATTCGAAACAAACTTCTAAAGTGGAAGATTATTCTAAACAATACAAAAATACCCCCACACCCTGAGTGTTTTATATCTTGGTGTTGGGTATGATTATTTGTTTTTCTGTTTGTGACCACCAGATTCTATTGGGCAGTGTTGGACGGAAAGAAGGGCACATCATATTGTTCACTCGAAATAATTGAGACCGTCTGATGCTTTTACTCTAACTGCCCATACTCTGCTGGGCGGTCGAAGTGAAATTTCCGTGAGCAGAGCCTGAAGGGGCAATGCCGTTGGAGCGCAGGCAGCCTGCCCTAATCAAACTAGAGTGGGCATGCAGAGGGTTTTGCAGACAAGGTAGTCAGTCAAGTTTCTGATGAAGTACCCTAACCGCAGGACTCTGAATTAGGCCCCTCATGATCTTCCAAGAATTGCAAGTCGGATGACAATCTCTGTCATTATGTAGCCCACATGAGGTATGACAAAAACTAATATGAATCTTGAAACAATTTAAATTCAACAAAGAATTGTTTTGAAATAATAATGAACTCTGCTAAAGTTACTAAAATAGACTCGTAAAGAGAATTCCTCTTGCTAAAGGTGTAAAGCTCCCCTAGATAATCTTTTCCACATCATTTTTGAATGTCAAGTGTCTGATGTACCTTAAAAATTGTCTCTTCACCATCTCTTAACCTAAACAATCCTTGCAACTTTTCATACACATGTGCTTTATTATTACAGTTTAATATTATTCATTCTACCATTTTAGACGTCTGAAACTGTTTTATTAGTGTAAAGTATTATTTGTCAATTAGAGTTTATAAGTCATTAAAGGCAATATATCCCCTCTCACACACTTATTGCATGCCTCATATTTATGTAATGGTGTTGGACAAGAGTTAGGCTGGTGCCAGAGGGACGACTGGCCAGGGGTGCATTGCTCTTCGGTTAGACTGTCTCTAGACAAGCATTACTGCTGTAGAACTTTACATGTTTATTGTGGACCCGAAAACATCCTGCACGCACCTTTGAGAAAGTGATCGTAATAAAGTCTGACTAGCTCTGCTAGAGGAGACCTGGGTGAAAGATATATTGTAATACAGGGTGGTCACCAACTATAGCAAATGTTGAGGCAAAGTCTGTTTCAATGGAATTAATGGTTACTGCCGGTAAAAGACCTCTGATTTGTTGTCTGTAATGCTTCATCTCGGTCTTATGGAGGGAGCTGTCCTTGTAGTCCTTTTTCTATGTCTATGACAGCTGTCAAATAGTCCTACTTTTATGTCGATGGTTACTGCAAACCTTAGTCCTACTTCTATATCTATGACCTGTCCCCGTTTTTAGGTCTCGCCTGACCCAGCGCATGCGCTGGTCTGGCGAGACATTTTGTGAGGGCTCCAAAAAGTGCTACCAGGCCAGCCTAGAGCTGCAGTGCATGTGCGCGGGCGCGCGCGTCCCGCTTTACCAAGATTACTTTCACTTTCGCTGCCGCACGGCCGCTTTGATGTTTGATCGCAATCGCGATCACTTTTGCGGCCGCTTTGATGTTCTCCGTGAGGCTTCAATAGATTGCACCAGTTAAAACAAGCATTGGCATAGCCAATAGGTCTCGCTTTTGGGACTTTTTAAGTGTTTAGTTATGCAACTGTTGCATGGCTAAACACTTATAAGGTCCCAAAAGCGAGACCTATTGGCTATGCCAATGCTTGTTTGTTTTGAGAATCTGGTCACCCTAACGTTAAACCACGAGGAAACCCACGTTAAAATAAAATAAACGGCGCTAACCGTGGTTATCGCGGATTTACTACACCTGCTTTGTAACTGACTTAGCCATACTTATTATAGCAGATGGATTGTGCGACTGAAGTCTTAGGGGCATATCATCTAGGAACCGCGATAAATATCGCATTTCCCGCTTTCCGCGATTCTGTTTCACGCCGCTATCGCAGGATTTAATCGCCGTGGAGATATGCCTTGGTAATAACGCGACTTCTCGGCGAATAAATCCAGCGATATGCGGCTTTAAACAGAATCGCGGAAAGCGGGAAATGCGATATTTATCGCGTTTCCTAGATGATACGCCCCCCAATCTTTTAACTAGGTCAGGAAAGGCTAGCTAAAAAAATACTGGGGCATATTAACAAGGAACAGGGAAAATTAACGCTAAGGGCGCTTAGTGTTAATTTTTTTAGCGCCCGCTATCGCTGGATAATATCGCCTGGTTATCATGTTATTAACAACACTAACCGCCTAGGCGATAAAAACTCCAGCGATAGAGGCATTTTGGGAGGGTATCGCTGGTAATGCAGAGATAAATCTACAAGGATAGGGATATCCTTGTTGATAGCCCATGGTGGACTTAGCCATGTAATCCACCTCCCATTGGATTACATGGCTAAGTCTGAAAATTAGCAGACGTAAAAAAGCAATGTTAACCGTGGTTAGCGCTGCTTTTTTTTGTCTCTAACAGGGTTAGCGTGAAGCTTGATAACAGGAGAAATGTCGCTTAGCGATATTTCTCCTATTATTTTGCTCTGGAGCGCCCACTTTGCATCTCATTAGAGATGCAAAGGGAAGCGTAGTGAAAAAGGGTGCTAACATGCGATTTTGTATGTTAGCACCCTGTTGTTGATAGGGCGATATTTTTACCTCCGCTTCTTTGGCTTTTAATGCCAAAAGAGCGGAGATAAAGCCCTTGTTAATATCAGGGCTGGGCGTAGTGGGCGTAGTGAGGCTACGCGGAGCATCACGGAGTGGGGGCAAATATACCCGCACATTCCGCGTAGCCCCATTACGCACCACCCGCCTCCCTCCCGCCCGCTTTTAAAATACATTAAGAATAATGTTAAACTTTAAAAAAACAAGGTTTAAGTAAATTAAATAACTTACCTGAGCTGCGGCGTCCCGGGGCTCCCTCTTCCTTCTCTCGCCGACGACTTCCTCACAATGCGCATGTGCGGCCGCCCGCGCATGCGCTTTTGACGCGACAAATGCGCATGCACGGGCGGCCGTGGTTAAGGTTAATCGGAAACGGGCAGGAGTAAGCGGTAATGCACACTTTTTTCAGCCAGCTGATTTCCTAGGTCAGTCTGCCTGCACCCCCTCTGTGCCAGATGTGCCGTGCATGTACCTCATTCACTGCATTGAGCTCTGGTTCACATGAGGCAGGGCCATTGCTTTCAGAGCAGCTGGCGGTCTATCCCCAAGCAGTGATTATTTACAATATTAAACCCACCGAGTAGCCAGCTGCCCGGAAAGAGCCTGCCCATTTTTGTGCCACAGTCATTGGCTTGTCCGTGCATACTGCTTGCTATCATTCCATATTTTATGTGCAAACGCCGGTGTGCTGTGTGCCTGCGGCCTCAGGTGGGCAGTAGTGCAGTAGCAGAATGCAGCTCCTTGTGAATGTCTGCCCCCACCCCACTGTGTCACCAACAGACCCAAATTCAATAATCACTCTATCAGAAGTGGCCTCACTTGACCAAGAGGAAAAGGTGGTCTCACTTGACGAAAGTGTTATATCTTCAGGCGCAGTGATGGAGTCTTATAGACAACAGACAACACCTCTTGGCAAGCATCCACTGCTGCTGTTGCAGCTCTGGAAGATTTGTAGTTGTATCATACAGTGTTTTCAAGTAGCACGTGGGTGGAATTTCACTCACAGTGGCGAAAAGAGAAATACTATATGATAAAATGAATTCATGTTGAAGTGTGATTATCTTATAATTAAATGGCAATTGAATAGAAAAACATCATTCTCGATTTCTTCGAAATGTTCCCACAAGGATTGAATATTATGTTCATTAAACCTTTAATGTTACTTAATGTTACTGTCCATATTTTTTTTTTATATATATATATATATAGCACGAACTCGAGCCGAAGGTATCTGAGCGCTTTACATGAGTACCAGTTACGTAGTGTCCCCAGTTTTGAGGTTCAAAATAATTAAGGGGGAATTTGTGTAGAATGTGACATAGGTTGGGCTCTAGACAGATAATTCTGCACAAAAATCGAATTTAATTTCATGAAAAATGAACGTGTTATTCTTGGAAGTCCGGATGACAACAGTGCTGAGGAATGGAAAACCCTATTAGGAGCTGCAACGCTTCAGACATGATCATAGAGCGACTGTACAGATGTTCATCCTACTCGCTGGGTACTCTACAAAAGAGCCTACGCACAGAGCACTGACCTTTCCCCACATCACTCTCATTCAGCTGATATCTACAAAGTTCGAACACACAGTTAATTATAGAACTGACAGCGCTGGTCTTTGATGGTGCTTTGGTAATGCTCCTGTAATGTGGATGGGTGTACATTTCTATCTTTAGGGAACGTTATGTTTCTCCCAGTAAAGCATGTGCAACCAATGACTGGGCTAAGGGTTGAGAGATTGGCGGGCGAGTATTCCCAGCCTGGGAATACGAGGCAAGATTAGCTCCCACTAACCTAGCTAGCGGTTAGTCACTTGAACATTCGCTATAGCAGAGAGGGCCATGAGCAGAGCAGACATATGGAAAGAAATTAAAATAGCAGTGACGGCTGGCATGTAAGGAGAGTGATGAGGCTGGCAAATGGGGGATATAAAAATAAATAAAAGAAAAAGCCACATACCTTCCAGACTTGCCGAACAACGTCCTTCTCGCTCTGATGTTCCAGTCTTCCCTCCTCCAGGCACCAACATGGGACACAGCCAACTCCCCTAAACAATCATGTCACTGCTCCTATGCTGTTAACCAACATGAGAGAAGCACCAGGATTGGACGGAGTGGCCTCTCTCAGCGCTCTTGAGAGCACTGTAGGTCTGTGCTTTCTCTAACCCAGCTGTCTAAGACAGCTAGGTTAGAGAGGTTTGAAATGCACGTCTGGCTGGCTGTCGCAAGACGGCCTGTCAAAGGGACATGTACACTTTAAACATAAGTGCACAGCTCCCTGCTGCCACTCAGCAGCAATTGCCCCTCGCCCATCCTCACACGCTGTTCGGGACGGGTTGGAGAAAAATAAAATGGTAATACATAAACTTTATCATCATTTTTTTTTTCTGGGGCATTTTTTTAGTAGGGAAACGCTCCTCCGCTATAATGAAGGAGCCTCTCCTGGAAAATAGCCCATACATTCCAAAGAAGGAGAGTTCTTACAGAACAATTACACATCTACTGTCCCCTCACCCTATATTCAGGATAAAATTATATGGTGTGGCCATGAACCTAGGGCTGTGTGAATTTATGTTGAGAAATTGTGGAGGTGCACTGGTAAAACTGTGTTCTCAAATTGAAGGCACATTGGTGGAGTCTTGTGTGTTTGTGTTGGTAGGGGATCATCAAATCCCAGTTAGTGTGGTTTGAGAAGACCAGCCAGAGCACGTCTGCCCAGGGAGTACCAGCCCTAGAGCTGTGATACCTCATCTCACTCCCTCAATGGAGAGGTAGTACAACTCTAGCATGTTGGGTGGACAGGACACAGATAACAGGGCTCTCTAAGGAACATGTGCAGAGGAGCATGGGCCACATGCATCAACGAGAAAACTGGTCGCAAACGGGCAGATTAGCAGAATCTGCCCCTTTGCGACCGGTATTTTTGCATTTGGGATGCATCATCCCAAATGCAAAAATCGCAATTTAAGGAATCTCTAAATAGCGATTCCTTAAATTGCGATTGCATTTAAGGAATCCCAAATTGAGATTCCTTAAATGCAATGCATTAAATTTAAAAAATTAGCGATTTCGCTAATAGGGGGAGTAAATTACCATGAAGTTGAACTTCATGGTAATTTGCAAAAACTTTGAAAAATGCACTTTTGTGCATTTTTCAAAGTTTCATGTTGCGCACACACATGCCCTTAGAGCATGTGTGTGTCCAAGATGTACTCATATGCAGATTTCAGGGGTGCAACAGGGTGTCCTTTTGACACCCTGGCACCCTTGAAATTGCATGAGCAATTTGCGATTCTCTAATTGAGAATCGCAAATTGAGAAAGTCTTCCCATTCATTCCTATGGGCCTCTAGGCCCATAGGAATAAATGGGGAGGTATTCCTTAATTGCGACTCGCAATTTGCGAGTAGCAATTAAGGAATGTTTAGAAATCGCTATTTTGTAAGCGATTTCTACATGCATAGCCTTTTGCTATTCCTTATTAGCGAATCCTTATTTTTCGCTATTAAGGAATCGCAAATGGCATTGTTGATGCATGTGCCAGAAAGTGACTTATATGTTGGTGGGAGTTCAAGGGTGGCCTAGATTGGTGCAGACTGCTGTGAGGTTTTGGAAAAGGTGCCTCCACAGAGCTCTGAAGAGACAGGTCCGTTATCCGATGCGGACAGTGAACTCAAGGATTTCACACTGCTCTGCAGCTCAACACTTGGAAAGGGGTGAGATTGGTGACAGTTGTGACTTGGATGCCTTAAGATCCCTTAAAGAAGCGACGGAGGTTTAGAATCCCCAACTGGACAATTTCTACAATATGGAGCAATACAAAATATGTGTCATAGCGAGTGGGACAAGTTGGACATCAAGGGACAAATTCATGAAGTACTGCAACTGTTGTACACAGTGGAGCATGGTAAAGACTGATGACCTGGTTTCATAGGGCTCTCCTCAACATCACATGAACAGGCTTTGTAACCTAAACGGGAAACAGACCTTGACAAGGAACTTGACGACACAGGTGGAGAAATACTAGCTTACACAAAAAGTCTGAAGCAACTCCCAATTCAAATATATACAGCTCAATTTTCTACATAGCGCATTCCTAACCCCCAGAAATCTAAGCAAGATGTGCGAATCAATAACAATGACATAAGAGTGCAGGTTTCTACCACATGGCGTGGAGTTATCTCCAAATAAGCCAATACTGAAGAGGAATAACAGATCCTATGGAGACCGCTACTGGGAGAGCCGGGCTATGAACTCTAGGGTTATCCCTGTTGGGGCACTTCGCACTACCAAAAACCTAGAAAGTGGACCCACGTTTCACAAAGTTAGCTTTAACCCCTTCGGTGCTCATGACGGAATGGTTCCGTCATGACCCACGGTTGAGCTGTGCTCATGACGGAACCATTCCGTCATGACCACGCCCGCGCAAGATTCCGCCAGCACAGCGGCGGAATATGAGCAGCATCGAAGGGGTTAATGATAGTGAAAAGATTGCTAGTTTTGATGTGGAAACCATCCATTGGTCCTGGGATAAATTTAGGAAATGGGTCAAACAATGGGCTGAATTGGAAAGTGTGACCTTACAAAGGTAAGAATCTAGAGGGCTAATAAATAGACCTGTTGCTTAGCAAAGTGATGAGGAGCTGTTCTCCTTCATATCAGAAAAAGCGACATTGAGGCACAAATATAGAATAAATTACAGCCCCTGAAGCTCAATGAATGCTAGGTGAGGACTGACTACACATGCAGAGCCATCACTATGGAAAAAGCATAGTTTGGGCAAATAGGTGGGCTCAGGAATGCAAATGGACCTTATGGGAGTCTTTGCAGGTGACCCAGGATACTCTCTACATCTCCCATTGCATGTAAAAACTCCCCTGCTTTATAGAGATACACACATCCTGGGAAAAAATAAGCTGGACCTAAAGCACGGATATGCTAAAACTGCTGATACAGGGTTGGACTTGAGAGTCCCTTATGCTTCAGACATCCAACACCTTGAATATTGTCTTCACATCATCCATTGTTAATGTCCAGCACCTACCTAAAACTCAACCAAATCAAGAGAGAATTCCGGTTATTTACCTGTAACAACGAACAAGAAACAGTACCAAACTGCTCAATGTTAGGAATCTTGATGGCTTTTAATCCCAACTTTCATTGAAATCCAAGACACTTGGATTCACCCAGGACCCCAACATCACCGTAAAGGAACACACTACCCAAATAACGCCTGGTACTGACTCTCTCTTCTAAAGAAAGTGAAACTGTTTCTTTGAGAAAGCAATTTAAAACTGCTGTTGAAGTCTATGTACACTTACATCTCAATTGTAGTAGAACCCACCTCCATGACCTCCAAAACTCCAGACTGACACCCCATAGGGGCATCATACATGCCAAAGCTTGTCTCATCCAAGGTCTGAAGAAATATAATCACACCACCTCATCCCGATGGAACTCCATTAACTTCTCTTGCCAGCCTGCACCATCTTCTAAACCAGCTGCATCATTTATCACCAAAAATAAAATTATACCAACATTATGAACTCCTGATCAATATGGTTAGTGGCCTGCATAGGTAAACAATCAGACCATATTTAGAAAGAGGTCTATGATGATGCAATGCCATCCTTTGGTTGGGTGATGGCTTTCTGTTTTTAGAAATAATATGCTTAGCAGGTTTTACACATCAGGGAACAGAAACATGATTCCACTTGTATTAAGGAGAGTATATTCTAGCTTTACTACTTCCTTCATCACTAAACATCAGAAACGTTAGTAAATATTGCTAAGCAATAAAAAAAAAAATACTTACCGGAGTTAGCTTTAGCCTAAAAAGACACGCCACTTCTTCATTAAAAGGAGGTTGCCCACCTGAAAAATATTATCGAGCTCAATTAGGTCATCAAGCTTCTGCTATGCACAGCCTCATTGTGTACACAACTTTTCAAGTAGAGCCCACTACCTACAGCCTTTCAAACCCTCTTAGCTAATGAAGCCCCTATGATGCACAGCTTTTATCCTGTGGACAACTCTTCATGAAGAGCCCACACCTTCCACATGCCTGTATTAGGATGTCAAGCAGGTTGTAAAAGTTGTAAAGGTTTACACGCATTAGCAGTACAGAAGCTATAAAAAATTAAACAAAAACATCATTCAATGTCAAAGCTGTCACAGTCATTGGATGATGTCATCAGTGATGTCATCAATTATGTCATTTGAACTGCCATCAGTGATGTAATCAATTATGTCATTTGAACTGCCATCAGTGATGTCATCAATGATATCTTTGAATATGGCTTAAGTGATATAATATGTGATGTCATAAGCAGTGCATTATGGGGCACAAGTGTACTATAACTGTTGAATTTCAGTGTTTTTTTGTATAAAATTGCATTTTTACCTGAAATTTTCATGTGAGTATAATGTCAATTTAACCTCCTCTGGGTTTTTCTGTGAATTTCTAGGGGGTTTCAAATGTAAAGTAGGACATTATAACCAGATCTAACTATAATGTCACCTTAATCTTTGGTTTTGTCAGTGAATTTCTGAGCATATTTTACTGTAAAGTAAGATCTAATTACCCAATTTAATTTTACAGTCCTTTTAAACTTTGTTTTTTTAGTAAATTTATAGGTTTTTCTTTATGTAAAGTAAGATATTATTACCAGACCAAACTATAGCATCACTGGCCTGTGGCAGACAAGCCCTGCACCAAACCTCACCGCGGGCAGCCAAACCCAGTGCATGGCCAGCCAATGAGAGCGTTCATCGCAATATAAAGGGGTTTCATTTTAAAGAAGGTCTACTTCCATCAATATACAAGACAAGCCTATTGGAATGGTTAATGGGTCACCACATCAATATACGAAGGTAGAGCTATTAGCTTTGTCAACGGGTGACCATATCAATATACAAGACAAGGCAATTGGCATTGTTAAGGGGCCACCACATAAATACATGCTTGGAAATCTATTGGCTTTGTAAAGGGGTCGCCATATAAATATACAAGACAACCCAATTGGTTTAACCAAGGGCTCACTCCTTTAATAAAACAACATCATGCCATGATTAAACATTAAAGCAAATAAAGTCCAATACCATGTTCAAAGACATTCATTATTAATAACAAGCACTGCTATGTTTGTTAATGAACATTCAAATAAAACACATGTATTCTGAACAACATTAAAAAGTGTCAGAGTCTTTCTATTACACTCCTCAGGCCAGCTAAGGAACCCATAACACTGTCCACTAGGGACCCCTGTCATTCTTAGCAAAGAGCAAAGCTCCAGCTCTGTGAATGCTTAGAAACACCATAAATGTTTTACTTTAAGTAAATGACTTCTGGGGAGCTGCTAAACTCCCTGTAGCCTCGCATAGCATTTTTGTAGCGTGTTGCTGGTGTCCCTGACCAGACTGGGATGCAGCAAAGCAGGAAAACATATGCAAATTATCCCATGAAAGGCATTATGGGTTACTCGTTTCTGGAAGTAGTGATAATAAATGAGCAGCTCTAGCCACTAATTTATTATTAATTTTGCCTTCTTTAATTTTTATTGGGTAGGTGCCACAGTCCTACAGTGGACACCCAAACTGTGACATATTTTTGGCGGCTGCAGGGGGAGCCCGGGCCCCTTTGCCCACCAGCTCCCCAGCCAGCACCCATCCCAGGGTGCAAGCGGGAGCTGGCGACACATGTTTGGGCATTTTTTTCCCAGTCCCACCCAGGGCACCCATAACGCAACTGCCTGTTGGGGATCACAATTGGAGCCTACAGCCCGAACCACTGGATGGAACTACAACAAATTTGGCAGAAAAGTAGCTCTTGGTCTAGAAAGCATGCTTTTTGTTATTTAGTGTAAATCAGTTCAGTAGTTTTCGAGATATTAAAAGAAACCCAAGTTTGTATATCTGGGTGGAGCCTAAGCACAGCTCTCATGGTGAGATCTGACTGGCTGTCAGCACTTCAGCCTGGAAGCGCTGGCAGCTATCTTGATAGTGTTGCTCAGATATGAATTTACCGTGAAAAAATGAAAAGACAAGAGGTGTTTGGCAATGAAGTAAGAATTTGGTTTAATTAAACGCAGCGGTTGGGAGAGCATCAACAGAGTCGTGTCTGAAGACAATCTTAATGTACAAAAGTTCTGGCCAGTAATATGTACATTGCTTGAGGTTCAACAAAACGGTTACACATTCTTGTAAAGCATGTAGATCTGGGTCTACTCATGAACCATAAATACAACCATCTGATAAGGGGGACACAGGTGGCTCTCAACCTAATAGAGAGCTAGTGTTGGTCAGTGTGTATTTGTCCAGATGTCTGGCATGGGGAGTGCATGATCACTGTGTGTAGTTTGCATACTGTGCTCTGATTGGCTGAGTATTCCTAACTACACGTGGCATTTGACTTTTTGGTATTTTGGGAACATGAGCCTTTGGCCAACGTGTTTTATTGTGGTCAATCTCCGCAGGACCCGTTTGTGGTGTAACTGCCAATCTGTGCGATCAATAAAGGTTTTCCCTGTTTGTGTGTTTGTCTTCAGGCTGAGTGTAACCCTACCTGTGACTTATCAATCGGTATGCTGCAGTTTGATTCACAGGGCCTGTCAGACCACCTATCTCTGACTCAGGGTTGATGGAGAGGTCATCTTTGACCAATTAGACTGCAATGATACGAGTTCATTATTACGTGTACATAGAACATTATGGTCATTGACATCATATTTACTGACATTATCATTATTATGCATACATTTGTCATACCATATATCAACATCATTTTTACTGGTATTAACATTGCTATGCATGAATAGATTATGGCGTACATTGACATTCCATTTACTGGTATTGACGTTGCTATGCGTGCATATATCATGGCGTACATTGACATTGCATTCACTGATATTAACATTAGCACCGCATTGAAATGCATTGTATTGAATGGCAGGTTTTATGGGTCGCAAAAAGGAGAATGTATTTAGGGTGATAACAGATTTTAGTTACAATATGAATCATTTGTTAATGGTGCCATACTAATTTTAGGAGATGTGGTATGTTCTAAGGTTATTTTATCCTGTGAAAAAGCCTTCTACTGGTATTTCATTAACCATGTTTGAAAGAAAATTGTTTTCTCATGATGTCCCGATACAGGGTATGGAAGGTGCTCCAGATGCTAAAATGAGAGCCTATTTTCTGTAAATTCACATTATCTTTCTCAGCCATATGAGAATGAAGTCTGACAATCTCAGTAAAACATGTACTTCCAACAGGAGCAGCCTGTCAGTTGATTCCCTTGTGTTCTACTACAGCCTCCCTGAGTGTTCTAAAGAACAACTAGAGCGCTAACAGTCTTATTTATGACAAAGTATGGCACACCTGAAGCCATCTTGATCAAATCCAACTGGTAAAACTTAAATATTTAATTTAGAAATAAACATAATGATGGGGTTCATTTTGTCATAGAAATTATATTTAGTGCTGTAGAAAGAAAAATTAGGACACATTTTTAGTGAGTTCTCAAATACGCCCCTTTTCTATTTCATTAAAACATTCAGACAGACAGACTGAAACAAACACATTCAACACCAGCAGCAGACTGCCAGTTAACTCCCTGGTGATCAGTAGCGTTACTACAGTGTTCTAAGGAGCACTAGAGTGCTAACATGTGGAATTTATGCCAAAATTGTGACACATATGCCCCTTATATTTAGCAATGTGCATTTACAATGCATCTTTATTACACAAATACTTAGACTTTTGACACATGAACTTTCACTGATGGGTGTATAGTATTGGCCGTGAGGGCAGAGTTTAGAAGCACAACCGGCCTTTCACAGATAGATCATTTCAGTCTGGCGGGAAGCTCGCTTAACATGACATTCCCCTAACAATAATGGAATTTCGGACAGGGGTGTGAGAAAGAGGAATGTGGGACATGCAGGCTCAAGGCAGCATGACATTTAGTAGATAGTAACAAGGGCAAAGTGGAAAATATAGCTGAGCAGAGCTGAGCTGAGCAACAACTTCCAATCCCTTTCGTTCATAATAAACCACCATCATGTAAACGAAACCCTACCATTCCTACTCCGCAAAACTCGGGATTAGCAACGCCATAGCTGCGGAACTGTGATCACACCGTTTTGTCATGGAATTGCAGACCTTTTGAAGCGGGCTTATTATTCTGGCCAGTGGCAGCACCATGGCCCGACCCACCTGCTGTAGGAGCCACTGAGGAAAGATTGCACAAAGCTACATGCGTGAGCTCCACAGCCAACCAACACTTCAGCATTCTCTGTGACACAAGTAGGCCTCACACTCATAGAGAAACCCCCCCGAGCTGTAGAACATTTTAAGATATGGGATTAGTTAGGTGTGGATGCGCCGGTAAACTCTGCCATGTGGCAGTCAGTGTAGTTTTTGCCACACTCTGTGCTCCAAGCAGAGCGGCAAAACTCCACACAGGAGGGAAATGATGGGGCATAGAATTGGGCAATGGCGAGCAGGAAGAGTTGGCATGGAAATCAAGCAAAATGGAGGGCAGTGGCAGCACATCGGGCAATGTAGGGCTGGTACATGCGTTCAGACAACAGAGGGTAGGGAGGAGGTGGATGTGGCAGCAAGTTAAGCGTTCAGGGCAGACGGGAAGAACAGTGGAAGAACAATGGCCACACAGGGCTGTAATGAGAATGCTGAGGCATGGACTTGGACAATGGATGGCAAGGAGGAGGTGGTGCAGGAGCAGCAAGCTTGGGTGGATGCAGCACTATGCCAGGCCAGGCCCTGCGTCCATTCCCCCCCTCACCGTGCATTGTGATGGGCATCTTTCTTAAAGCAAAAAAAAAACCTAGAAATTCACTGAATAAAAACAAAGGTTACAGGGATGTTATAGTTAGGGACTGGAATTTTTAAAAAAGCCTTAGAAGTTCACTAAAAAAAAAAAAAAGGTTTCAGGGACGTTATAGTTAGGTCCAGATCTTACATGCACAAAATCATAGAATTTCAGCTGTTATAGAGTTATTTCAAGCAACTATAACTCGTGACCTACGGTAACTAAAACTCGTGCCCTTGCCATACACTGCTTATTACACCAGATATTGCATCACTCATGACATCTTCTATGACATCATTGATAATATCACTGTAACATTTGCAGTAAAATTATTGATGAGAAAACTGGGAATGTGAGGGCGTAAGTTATAGTTACCTTAGGGTAAGAGTTACAGTTACTTGAAATAATTCTAACTACAACAGCTGAATTTTGTGCATGTAAAATATGAACCTAACTATAACATCCCTGCAACCTTTGGCTTTTTAGAGAATTTCTAAGCTTTTTAAAATTTCTATTTCCTAACTATAACATCCCAGTAACTTTTTTTCAGTGAATATATATGTACATAGGAAGGCATTTTTTGGTTTGCTAATAACTTTGAAACTGTTTGAAGAATGTTCCCGGGATTTTCAAAACCAGTTTGCCACTCACTTCAGCTGCTGTCTGGAAAAATTTGAGGTGATACATCAAGAAGTGCTGAGAAAATAGAGGGTCCCAAAACACATTTTTCTCATTCAATTTAACGTAGGGTTTTAGACATGACTGCACACTGAATTGCTGAATGGAATTATATCAAATTTGACAGAAAGCTAGGTCTTTGTCCAGAAAGAGTGCTTTTTGTTATTTGGTGTAAATCCATTCAGTAGTTTTGGAGTGAATAAAAGGAAAAAGATTTATGTATATCTAGAGACACGGAGGGTCCACGGATCCGACAGATAGCAAACTGAAGCAGTCAAAAACACGGGCTAAGACATGACTTTAGGACATCGTACTCAAACTCAAACTGAGATCTGATTGGCCGACCCCAGATGCCTGGTGGTGCGCTCTCCTACACTTATTTTTACAGCCCCCCGCGAGGAACAGGTCCTGGGTCCTGGGTTTACAAATATTTATATTTTGGGTGAGGGGGTGCGTGCAGCCCCCTACACCAGACTGATTGAGGCCCTGGGGAACCCATCCGCCAGGGTCTAACCATGTTGTAAGGGAAGGGGCATGCAGCCACCCCACCCCGGTCCAATTTCAGCTACCTCACTGGCTTGCTCCTAGAATGATGCATGCACTCTGGTGTATTACGAATGCTTTAAAAAGTTAAACTGTGAGATTGGACTGGCTACGATGTACTAAAACGATTTCTTGGCCTATGTTTTTGACTGCATCTGAAAACTCTCTCGGTAATGTGAGGGGGTATTTTAAAAAGTGTTCTCACATGTTAAATAGTGAAAAGCGTAGGAACACGTGATTATGCTCTACGATGTGTAACTGCACTGAAATACTTGGCAAAGTATAGAAAACTTTAAAGGCATTTTAGAGTTGCAATCCTACTTTTTTATAGGGATGTGCAGAAGGAGTGGATTGGCACACCAATCACAAGTATGTAATATATAACATCTAGCGGCCCTCACTGAGAAACAGTACAGCCCCTAGCACATTCCTAGTGCTGCCTGTCCTCTATGGGGCAAGGCTTTCTGACACAGCCAGGGAAGGAGTTTCAAAGAGGTGGTACTTGGTTGGTAATGTGGGGTTTTACGCCCAGCCTTGTCTGGGTAGAAAATGTAACCCTCCCCAAACTGTAAATAAAATGCTTCTGAAGCCATCTGCCGCATCCTGAGAAGCTGTGATTGCAGATCTACTGTCTGTTGGTTTTTCCAACTAACATGGTGCTCTCCATGTGATATTGGCTCTTTAGTGGGTGACCAAGTCAACAAAGCTGCTTTGTGACCCTGTGGCAGTGTGTGAGTGGGCGGTTCCCATGCAGTGCTTGGCAACAGTCTCAAATAAGGGCTGTCAAGTGGTCGCAAATCATGGGTCCTATACTTGGCCTATACTTTGCCACGTCCAGCCTCCTAGCCAATGTTCACTGCACTTCATTGCTCTTATATCTCTACACATAATGAGGTAGACAGCACTACACATCTCAGATTGTAAACTGATGCTTGCCAAAACAAACAGCACAGCCAAAGGCAGCACTTGAGACCTAGGTTCAAATGGTTTGATAGCCAGGGGCACACATTATTACTGGTGATCCAGTGCTGGACGACAAAATACATTAAGATGGCAAACAGTATTTACAATAAAGTCTGGGGGCATCAATAGCAGTTGCTCAGGTACATCAGAAGCAGGTGTGTACGGTGTTTGCACCCGATCCAAGTACTCCAAATTACAGACCAATACTGAACACCTGCAATTTTTTTCATGTGCATTTATAATACGTGTTGAAATTGGGAACGGTAAAATTGATCGGAAAGATAGAAAAATGGAAAATGTACAGAAAACATATGCAGTAAATCCAGTTCTGCACGTTGTGAACCCACTTGCATTCTGTAAAGAGAGGTCCCTGCGTCTCCCATATCTTATAGATTTTCATGGGCCTTCTCCCATATCTTATAGATTTTCATGGGCCTTCCGCTGAGTGCCCCCAACCCCTCCGAGGGGCTGCGGCCCCTAAAGAGTTGGGGCCCCCAGCTCCGGAGGGGCTGCAGGGCCTATTTAACATCTCATTCCGAGTAGGCTAACTCGAAATAGTGTAGTGATTTCTCCCTGGTGAAAAAAGTCAGGTGTGGTAACAGAGGTTCTAGAGGAGACATTTACAGCACAGTGTCAGAATAAGATAATTGTGGGAAAAAGTCTCTGGTTCACCTTAACAGCCTGACAGAGTGCCTGCATCAGGGCAAGTGTGCACCGCAGAAGAGGTGGCTCTACCTGGGATCGAGATATTTTTTGGGGAATCGAGGACGCATTTATCCCAGTATATGGTCCTAGAATAAGCAGATCCGATTAAGAAGGAGTCCATAAGTTTTATCTTACGAGTTGCTCTTACATGACAATGTACTGCATATTTAATAGTTAATACTGCCCAGCCTACGTCAATGCTAAATACTTTTACGTTATTACTTCAGACTAACTGGTAAAAGATGAGCAGATATGATGTATAGCAATGAGATAAAAGTGCTCTTATAGAGGGCCAACGGGCATCAAAGGAATCAATAAAGAGGAAAATGTGAGTTATTGATTTTTCCTTTCAAATAAGAGACACTTAACCTACACAAGCTTTGACAAACAACTTAAAAATACCATTTGCCTTGTATCAATTATTAATCTTTTTGCTGGTGGAAAGACTTCGCAAAAGCAAAGCAGACGTCAGCTTCTAGAAGGTATTTATTTTGGAGCGGCGTAGAACAAGTGAAATTAAACCGCATTCCTTCTGTTGATTCCCCAACACCAGTAGATGGAAGCCCTGGCTGGTTCCTTCTAGGAAATACTCAAGTGTTAACTCGGAATCATTTTCAGGAAATGGAGAAGCTTTCGCTATATCAATAGTGGTCATTTCTGAGCAGCAGCTCATCTTTCCTTTTGAAAGTTATTGGTAAAGTTTATGTCTTTGCATCGATTCTCAGTGTCAATATAATGTGTGTTTCTCTCCAAGGTGAGCATAAAGTTACTCACCCTGGAGAAGACAATTCGCAGCTTGGCCTCTGCAACCACCTGTCAGGTTACAGGTCACTGATTTACCTATATAGATTATTCTTCAGTAGGCAATACTGAGTGAGTTCCAAGCTTTCCAGTGAAAATCTGCTCATTCAGTGGATTGTCCTAGGTAGTCAGGTCAATTTTAGGGGATTAAACCTGAATGCGCTCGGGGAAGGGATGTGGAGGAATGAACATTGGATATTATTAAACTCCCACCAGGGCATAACTTGGTGGGTGTTCCCAAATCCTCACATTATGTGGACACCTACATTTAGTGCCAGAAACGGGAGGTGTAACTTTACAGATTGTGTGATGAACCCCTAAATACCCTATATTCCATGGGGAGCAGAGCAAGGGATTTCTGCATCTGGAAAAATGGCGAAAACATTTTAATTCAGCAGTGCACCTTCCAGCCACACATACACCTCGGATTGTCCAATAGAAAGGAATTCACGTTTTGCTAGGATAAATGCATATTTGTTTGTCTTCGATGCATGCACCGAATGGTCAATGTTAAACCTTCATTTTAACATTTAGATCTGAATGTGCTTTGCTTGTCTGAACCCTCTGGCCTTTTAACTGCATGATGGAAGCCCCAAGGGGTCACTTGCAATTGAGATCATTATCAAACACGAAGGGATCTATAATGCTGTCACATGTCATCAATATAGATCTGTCATGATGGGATCATTGACATTTTCACCAGACAAAGCAAGCTCATAAAAATCAATGTAGCACAAAAACTATGACTAATAAAAAAAAACAAAGAATCAGCAACACTGACTGCAAGAAGGCTGAATTACTTAATTTACGAACCATGTTAATAGTTGTGTTTCTGGTGGTACTATTTACTGCTTCATAACATACAAATGTATATTTAACAGGTTTTAATTCTGTTTTCTTCAAGAGTCAAAAATAAATATATCCCTTAAACCATTGATAGTTAAAGTACGCCCGGGGCGCATGGGACTCTTCTGACCTTTAAATGCGTCCCCATGGTCAACAGCAGAACTGAGCCACTGTTTTCTCGACTCAGCATTACCATTAAGAAATAAGTTAAATAAACCTGCAAGCCTTTACTCAAAGGTAAATTAAAGTTAAAGAAAGGAAGTGGCTACGCTATCCTGCACCTCCTAACCTTACAAACACCTTTATTTTTAAAAAGATCTTGCAGCAAAAATGTAAAAATGTGATAAGGTTTCTTCAAAATTCAAAAAAGGGTATTTCCATTAACATACAGAACCGTTTCACCTTAGTGCATCACATTTTATCAGTGCATTGAGAAGCCTTTTTTTAAAAGCCATAGTTTTCAAACATGAATTCACAAACATTCATTCTTTCCCCCACCCTAATGATAATTTCAATAGTGAACTAAAATGCAAGCCAGTTGTTAAGTGTGCTCTTTGAGCTTGGTTCCTATTATACATGAAAAACATTATAGGCCCACATGCATCAAAGCAAAAACCGGTCGCAAACGGGCAGATTCTCAGAATCTGCCCCTTTGCGACCGGTATTTTTGCATTTGGGATGCATCATCCCAAACGCAAAAATCGCAATTTAAGTAATCTCTAAATTGCGATTACTTAAATTGCGATTGCATTTAAGGAATCCCAAATTGAGATTCCTTAAATGCAATGCATTAAAGTAAAAATATTAGCGATTTCGCTAATAGGGGGATCAAATTACCATGAAGTTGAACTTCATGGTAATTTGCAAAAACGTTGAAAAATGCACTAAAGTGCACTTTTCAAAGTTCCATTTTACACACACACATGCCCTTGGGGCATGTGTGTGTGCAAGATGTTCTCATATGCAGATTTCAGGGGTGCAACAGAGTGTCCTTTTGACACCCTGGCACCCTTGAAATTGCATGAGCAATTTGCGATTCGCTAATTGAGAATCGCAAATTGAGAAAGTCTTCCCATTCATTCCTATGGGCCTCTAGGCCCATAGGAATAAATGGGGAGGTATTCCTTAATTGTGACTCGCAATTTGCGAGTCGCAATTAAGGAATGTTTAGAAATCGCTATTTTGTAAGCGATTTCTACATGCATAGCCTGTTGCTATTCCTTATTAGCGAATCCTTATTTTTCGCTAATAAGGAATCGCAAATGGCATTGTTGATGCATGTGCCAGTTAGTTTATTAAATCAAACACAGGAGAAGGTTTTGTACAATGCACACCCAGAAATCATGTATTTTGAAGTCCTTTCACATATGACACTGAAGAAAAAAGAGGGAAAGTGAAATTAAACAATTGCCTAGGACCACAAAGTTCGGTAAAGTGGGGAAGCTGGGATTTAATCCTAGGATTTATGGTGTCACATTGTGCAATTCAGCCACTGGATGTATATGTTTTGCTTCAACACCCACCTTACTGGCACCGCCCCAGCACATCCTACCCCGACCGCCACACTGCTGCCATCAATGCGGCCCTCTGTCACATCACAAACAAAACCTTTTGGCTCTAGGGAAAATGTGAGTACCCATGCCGCAAATTCAGTTTAGGGGAATTTATGGTTTTGCTCAAAACCATAAAAAACATTCTAATCCTCAATTTACGGTAAGCTAAGCAACTAAAACTCTTGCTTAATGCAATTTGTATAACCATTAATATGATATGATAGGCTATTTATATTGCGCACAGCTACTCCCAGGAGTTTCCCGACACAGACATAGCATGGTCCGCAGGGAGAGGAATTAGACCTGCACAAAGAACCAGGTTTTCAGTTTCTTCTTACATAACACTGGATTACTCATGCAGCGTAGATCCAATAGGAGTTGATTCCATGCTGACGCACCCAGGAATGTTAATGATCTACCACCTGATCTTTGACGCAGGAACTTTGAGATCGCTGCCAGGAATTTGTTGGTAGATCGTAAATGTCTAGTAGGGTTGTAGAAGCTACACCTAGCTCTAACGTAATCAGGTCCTATTTGATACAAAGCATCATGTACCAATTTCAGAGCCTTAAATGTGACTCTTTTTCTGATGGGCAACCATTTCTTGAGGGACCTCATAATCCCAAAACAGATGCCTACATATCCTTATACATAAAGAACAATTGATGCACCACTGGATTCAAGCTAGCCTAGCTGATATGGGGTGCTGCTCTGAAACCAGTCCCAGGATGCTTGTTTTCAATCCAGAGAGGACCTGGCTTGGCAGTTCGGGCTAGACTGTTGCCATAAGGAACAGGGTCACAACTGATTTGCATATGGCTGGATCCAAACAAGGGTGGCGTGGTGAGCAAAAGAACAATGGATTAAACCCAGATCTTTGTGACTGGAAGTAAATGTTTGCATTGTTCAGCATTCTGTCCATCAGTTGTTCCTTTTGCTTTTACATATTCTTATACCCACAGATGGCTGCTGTTAGAGTGTAGCATTACTTGCAAAACACAAACGGACTTGTACTGTAAACAAGGCTGCATTTCCCCTGTCCCAGAAAAAAATAGGAAAACAGCTTTCTTTTACAGTTTTAGTGATGTAGTTTATGATTTAAATAGTGATGTGATATTTTACAGCATCCCAACGTCACTTTTGGCATACTTTTTGATGCCATTCAGCCTCAGATTAGCAAAATGGGCAATCGGCCAATTTATCTGTGATGGAGCAAGGTCTCGGAGAAAAGAGACTTGCTCGGAAGCAATCCGCTCGTTTAACTCACTAACAAGTTATTAATAAAGTTGTGTGGAAATTAATAGGCAATCACATAAACAGTTGGGTTAGTGAAGCTTGCGCATGCATGTTCTAACGCAGATAACATTAAAGAAGGATTAATGTTGCTTTAAACGGGAAATCTGTATAATAAAGATAGCTTTAGTTAGTTAGTCAGATGGAGACTTGCAAGTTGCGGAGAATGAAGACTTGCTGTTGGGGAGAGAAGCTGATGCTTTGAGATGCTGAGTTGCTGATGAAGAGCTGATTGCAGAACCTGAAGCAGAACTTTCTATCCTAATTTAATTTGGGTTAGATTTGAAGATTGCAGAAGAAATTCGATGAGGAAGAGAGTGTCAGAGAGGGGTGCGGTACAACCATCGGTAATTTAGAGAGGTCAACTATCCTGACCTGATTCCTGTCCTGAAGTCTTTGTCTCCTGAATCTATCTCAGGGGACCACTACCAGCCCTTTGGCCAGGGGGTTGGTCTTCCACACCATCCTTGGTAAATATAAATTTCTGTTATTTGCTAATGTTCTTGATCTTTTCTCTCTGTCCTCTCTCTTTTTGGCATTGATTATTGTGTGAGTCCAAAATAAATGCATTGCATTTATTAATTGAATTTTCTCTCCTATGAATGATGGTGACTGCACTGTATTGAGATTGTTCACATGCATCTGAAATTTTGGATGAAGATTTAAAATTCCCTTGAGTCTGTGGTGATTTTCTTAAAGGTTCAAGAAAAGTTAGCTTATGTTACCTATCACCATCAACTAGTTCAACTGATGGTCCATCGACCAGAAGAAAGAACTTGTTGATCTGTGAAGGGTTAGTTGACAAATGAACAGAGGTATTGAATAGACTAGTCCTAAAAAGTTTGTGAAATTGTATAAAACTTGACCCCCCAGCGGTTTAACCACTGTGAGTTTATGATCCCAGGTGAGTATATGGCAGTGGAGTATCTGTTGTTGGTAAACTGCTGGATCAGTTTTCTGGTAGCAGAGCTATGGTTATTATTGACTAGTTTGGTGATAAGTATTGATTATTGATTCATGTTTAACAAAAGAGTTAGCGTCTTGTTTTATGTTGTTTAGAAGCACAAGTACAGAGGATACCTGTGCATCCCAGGAATGGAATTTTGAATAGCAGGTGGCAAGAAGTCACACTGCAGAAGGTTGCTCATCTGTTGTCATAATACTGAAAAGCTACGGAGGGCTAGCAGTGTTATACTGGGGACTATATCGTATAAAAGTAGAGTGCGAATGATAGCAAAGGGTTCGCTGGTGAAACTTTGGTCTTATTTCCCAAAAGGGACATCATTGAAGGAGTAGCAGGTTCTTCCGAGCTTGAATGACGGGTAAACAGGGGTGTTACTCGCAGTGAAAAGAAGTACTTATTTATTTCGAAATAAATTAAATCTATCCTTTGTTAGTGGAGCAGACAGAGTAGCGCTATTTTATGTTGTTACTAACAAATTTTTATTATGAAAAGTTAAAGAAATAAGTTTTCGTTTTACCTTGTGAAGGGAGGGTCAGTCGCAGGAGTTATACTGACGTCATAGAGAGCCGCACTGGGATTGGCTGAAGCAGCAGGCGCGAGAAGGGAGCAGATTGTAAAGGGAGGGTCAGTAGAGAGAAGCAATACTGATGTCATAAAAGGTTGCTCTAGTGTTGGTTAGACAAGCAGCGCAAGCCTGACCTTTGATTGGTTGCTAGATAGAAGCTTTGTTAGAATTGGTTAAGACAGAAATTGTATGTTGAATCCCGATTTGACTGTTGGTGACATAGGACGAGACGTAGATAACAGAGTTTGAAGGAATACGGAAGACTCCTTCATATATCGTCCTTCTAAAATGTATGGAGAAAGGAAGGACATGTAGTTAATAAAGAAGAATAAGAATTTCTTCAAGAAAGATAAGCCTGTGTTGACTAGATAGGGAATTCCTATTCCACCACCACCACCACCAAAAACGCCTGCTTCATTTATGATGATGGAAAGAGGATATCATACTTGTGTATGGTTGTAGAATTGGGTGGAGTATACAAAAGGTGATGGTGTTTTAGCTTTTCCAGAACATGGTACATTTAATGGGAGAATTCTTCCGAATTTGAGAACCTGAATGAATGATTTAGAACCAAAACCTATGTTAACTCAGTATGAGGCTTTGGAAGAATGGGGAACAGAAGCATTTGAACGAGAGAAATGCAGAAGTGGTAGGAGATTTAGAGGATTTTTGCCTAGTGTTAATGGCTGAAGAGCATTCTGGAGGCAAGTGTAAGGAAAAAACTAAGCACATGAATGTGTCAGGGTATGGAGAATCAGACGATGAACTGTTAGAGGGTATTTTAATTAAAAATCCTCCACTGTATCAAGAGATACCTAGTAGGGTCACCCCAAGTACACCAGTGTTGGGAACACCATTGATTCCACAGATTCTTCATGATACATCAAACACTGGGGCATTGCAAGACAGTGAGAGAGAAGCTTTGAATAAAACTAGAGAAGAATTAGTACAGAAAATAAGTCAGTTGAATTTAAATACTGAGGCTTTGACAGTGCCAGTGACAATTGGTCCCGTGATCCCATTGAATGGAGATAAAAAGAGTAGTTCAAAACCACAAACTGTAACAGTTCCTTCAAGTAATTTTAGAAAGGAAATAGTGATGTCTGATGATCTGGCCAGTGAGAGTGATTTGGTTATTTCATTAATGGATCTTCCAATTATGGAACTTTTAGTTGAGACTCCAAAGAGAGTTTCACCTGAAAACCGAAAGAAAAAGTGTCTATAGGCCCTATTGGAATGGGAGGCTCAAGGTGGTTACTCCTGAGGATTTAGAGAGATGGGCACAGGGAATAGAACAACCAAATTCACAACCAAAGGTCTTAGATATTAGCAGATTGAAGGTGGATTTGGAACAAATGATAGCTGGTAATGTAAGCACAGAAAGATTGAACATTTATAGTGAAGAAGAATTGTTGTTTTGTGTAAAAGTATAACTAGAAGAGCAAAGATTTTCCATGAGAAGCTAACAGAGGTTGCTTTGGAGATTGTAATATGTTATGTTATGTTATGTTATGTTATGTTACTGGGTATTTGTTAAGCGCGCGGCTACTCCCAGGAGTGTCCCGGCGCTGACCACAAGACCTGTAACACAAGCCAGAAAGCTAGCTGAAAAAAAGCCCCAGAAGATGTTAAAACAGCAAAGTCTTCAGTTTGCGGCGAAAGCATAAAAGATCTTTTTCCTGGCGCAGATTAACAGGGAGTTTATATATATATAGAGAACAAAGTTGTTGCAGAAACCATATCAAGTGGAGTTTACTGAAAAGGATTTAGTAAGTATAAATACTTCTGGTAAAAGACTTCAGAGAAAAGAATTCATGAACATTTTTAGAAAATGGGGAGTCATTGATAAATGGAGAACTAGATGGATAAGAAAGAAAGAGGAAGCATAAGTCAAAGAAGCATCATCTGCATTTCCAATAAGGGAGTCAGAAAAGATTGAAAGGGTATGTCCAATGAGGGAAGTACCTGGTGGTGGATATGTTCATGTTCCAAAGAGTAGACAGGATATTTTGTCATTTACAAATGATTTTCCCAGGTTGAGAGAAAAACAAGTTGAATGGTACAAGCAAGTGAAAAGGTTTGTGAAGGTTTCAAAGGTATTGTTGAAAGATTTGGATGGTTTATTTGACATAGTGGTTCCTGCTGATTTATGGACGGAGTGTAAGATTACAGTTGATTGGCCGAGTGAAGAGTACGCAAGAGATTCTAAAACAGGAGCACCATCAGAAGAGGTGATGAAGAAGTATCATCAAGTGATTACTTTCATAAAGGGAAAAATCCCTCCTAAAGAAACGGATTGGGTTAAAATAGACAGAACGACACAAAAACCTAAGGAGTCTGTGCATGCCTATTATGAGAGGTTATTACAGGTGTTTAAGCAGTATAGTGGCTTTGAACATATTGGAGATAAGGATATGGGACATTTTGTTTATCGGTTTGTATATGGTTTGAAACCAGAGATTAGCCAGATGATTCAACAACACATGTTGTGTTGGTAGAGCAAGTCAATTGATGAGATATTGAAATATGCGAAATATTGTAGTGATGACATTGAGGCAAAACACAGAAAGTTAAACGAGAAAATGATGTGGGCACAAGTGAATTTGACAGAGCAGCAAGAAACAAATCTAGTTTCCCAAACTGAAAATTAGATGAAAGGGCAGAGTCTGTAAACAAGTGTCGAATGGTGGTAAAGTAAGAGGACGAATGAGTAGAGAGGAAGCGAGGAAAAAATGTCCTTTTAATGCGTGCAGAAAGCATGGACATTGGAAGAACTAGTGTAAAGTTATTCAGAATAATAATGGGGCAAATCAAAATTTAAATCCGCAGATGCAGAATGAAGTGGTTGTGAACCAGCGACAAGCTTCTATGCCAAATCATGTGAACATTCAAAAATACAGTGCGAAAACCGGATTTCACGGAGAAAGTGGTTTTACAATATTTTTTACAGAATGATGAAGATGACTCGGACTATACGCAATGATGGTGCCTGAGGGGGTAGGAAGAGGAGTGCGTGCTTGGTGCATCCTTGCCGGTAGATCATACAGGACCATTTATTGATGGGAAAGTGGAAGGTAGTGACATCACTTTTCTATTGAACACTGGTGCTACCCGGTCTACTGTGAGAACAGCAGACATCCCAAACCTACCCCTCTCGGAAGAGACTATCCAAGTTATAGGAGTATCAAACAAACAGATTAGAAGCCCAGTTCCAAGACCAATGGAAGTGCATATTGGAAATTTTAAAGATATGCATCGGTTTGTGGTGTGTGATTCTGGTCCAGTGAATTTGTTGGGGAGAGACCTATTGTGCAAAATCAACTGCACAATCTATTGTACCCCTAATGGTGTTGCTTTCCAAACACCTGATGAGGATATTGTGTACAAGATGTTGCTAGCTAAGCAAGGGAGAGAAGTAGATGAGATGTTTTCATTAATGACTGAAAGTGAATTGCCAGAAGAATTGAAAACCACAGTGAATCCAGAGGTGTTGGACTTTTCAGGAAAAGATATAGGTTTAATGAAAAATCTTGATCCAGTGAAAATAGTGGTGAAAGAAGGTGCAGTTTATCTAAATACAAAACAGTTCAAAATGAGTCCAGAGGTGAAAGCAGGAGTTGCTACAGTAATTGAACAAATTATTCAGCAAGGAATTCTGAAAGAAATAGTAGGTAGTCCTTGTAATTCGCCAATTAAAAAGCCTAGTGGTAAGTACAGAATAGTGCAGGATTTGTGAAAGATTAATATGATTGTAGTGCCTTGTTGTCCAGTAGTGCCAAATCCAGCAATGATCCTTTATCAGATACCATGGAATGCAAGTTGGTATACGGTGATTGATTTTTGTCAAGCATTCTTTTCTATACCTTGGCACACGGATAGCCAGCATCTCTTTGCTTTCCAGTTTGGGGTTCGTGTGTTGGCATGGTGCCGTGTTCCTCAAGGGTACACAGAGAGTCCCTTGATTTTTAATCAGATCTTGCAAAAGTGTCTAGAATCATTAGTAATGCCTGGGAAATCCATTTTGGTTCAGTATATTGATGACCTATTGGTGGCATCAAAGACACGAGAGGATTGTGTCACTGACACAATTGCATTACTGAACCATTTGGCCAAATGAGGACACAAGGTGTCTCCAGAGAAATTGCAGTTTTGTCGACATAAAGTTAAGTATTTAGGGTATAAAATAGAAAGATGAGTTATAAAAGTGACCCCCGAAAGAATAAAAATAATCAAACAAATGCAACTACCTCAGACACAGAAGGAGATGAGAATGTTTCTGGGAGTGGTTGGGTACTGCAGGCAGTAGATACATGGATTTTCCCTGCTGGCAAAACCATTGATACAACTGAATCGGAAAAGAGCAAAGGACCCGATTGATTGGAATGATGAATGTTTGGAAGCATTTGTAAAGTTGCAAAATTGTCTGTGTGAGGCGTCAGCCTCGGGAATGCCAGACTATACAAAAGAATTTGCATTATTCTGTTGTGAAAGAGAGAGTTGTGCACTTTCAGTTTTGACTCAGAGGCATGGACTGAGCCGACGTCCAGTGGCGTATTTCTCTGCCACTTTGGAGCCAGTGGCTACAGCTTTAACTGGCTGCCTAAAGGCAGTAGCTGCTACTTGTGCGAGTCTGGAGGAAAGTGAATCAATTGTGATGAGACATCCAGTTAAGGTTTATGTACCACATTCAGTTGAGACTCTTTTAACAAGAACTCGAACACAGCATCTCACTCCTAGTCGGATGACTAAGTATGAAAGAGTGATTTTGGGAGCAGAGAATGTAACAGTGATAAAGTGCACAATGATGAATCCTGCCACCTTGTTACCAGATCCATGTTGTGGAGAGGTGAAACATGAAGCAGATCATGATTGTTTGGATGTGACTGAAATGTGTACAAAGCCTTGCCCAGATATAAAAGAATTACCCTTGACGGAATCAGATCATGTATTATTTGTGGATGGGTCATGTTTGAGGACGGAAGAAGGAGGCCTAAGTGTTGCATATGCTGTATGTAAAATATCAGGAGTTATTGAAGCATCCTGTTTACAAGGAGTCAAGTCTGCACAAGTAGCCAAATTGGTGGCCTTAACAAAGGCTTGTAAAATTGGGAAAAATTGGAGAGTAATCATATTCATGGACAGTCAATATGGGTTTGGGGTTGTGCATGTTTTTGGCCAGCTTTGGATGCAGTGGAGATTTCTGACTTATTCAGGATCTCCAATCAGAAACAGTAAAAATGTGAAAGAATTGTTAGAAGCCTTACAAATGCCAAAAGAAATAGCAGTGGTCAAATGTGCAGCACATCAGTCGGGAAATGACTGTGTGACGGCGGGCAATAGATATGCTGACCAAATTGCTCAATATTGTACAAGAAACCAATTGACAATCAATAAGAAAATGGAAAAAGAGGAAACCAGCTGCCAACTGATGTTTTTCTCAGCATTAGAAACATGGGATGAGGTCAGACAATTGCAGGAAGAAGCTGAGGAGAGAGAGAAAGAAATCTGGATAAGGTCAGGTTGTACAAAAAGGACAGAAGATGAAGTGTGGGTGTATATAGATGGCAGTCCAGTCATGCCAGACTGCCTGCTCTCCCAAATGGCAAGAGTATATCATGGAAGGCAGGGATGCGGTGATCAGACTTTTCAGACAAAATTGGTATAATTCAAAGTTTAGGGTAGTCACAGAGAGCCTGTGCCAACGATGTTTAATCTGTCAGCAGCAAAACCCAGGTAGGAAGACAGTGGTTAGCTGGGGAAAAATTGGAAAGGCAGAAGGACCATTTACCAGGCTACAGTTAGATTTAATAGAGTTACCACCATGCAATGGATTGAAATATGTACTGGTCATAGTATGTTTGTTCTCGAGATGAGTCGAGGCATACCCCACTAGAATAAATGACAATTTGACAGTTGCAAAATTATTGCTGAGGGAGTTGATACCGAGATTCGGTTTTCCAGTGACTTTGGAATCCGATAGAGGACCTCATTTTATTAATGAGATAATTCGATTTATCTGTGCTGCATTTAACATTGAACAAAAACTGCACTGTGCTTATCACCCAGAGGCTTCTGGAGTAGTTGAACAGCTTAATGGAACAATGAAATCAAGATTAGTGAAGGTGTGTGCATCCACAATGCTGAAATGGCCAGATTCACTACCACTTATACTGATGGGTCTCAGGAGCATCCCTGACAGAAAAACAGGATTGAGTCCACATGAAATCCCGATGGGAAGGGCAATGAGACAAGCATTCATTCCTGGAAATAAATTGATGAATATAACTGATGATCTGGAATTGGATTATTGCAAAGGATTGGCTTATCTGGTGCATTTTGTCTCTCATCAGGTTGGAGAAGACGCAGTTGCAAGGCAGCCAAGTCAAGCGCATGATTTGAATCCTGGAGATTGGGTGTTAGTGAAGAAACACACCAGAAAATTGTGTCTAGCACCTAAGTAGGATAAACCACTACGGGTCCTACTGGTCACTAGAACAGCAGTGAAGTGTGCAGGTTTACCCAATTGGATTCATCATGCTAGTCATACCTGAAGAGTACCAAGTCTACCTGAACAGCAAGAGCAACAAATGACTGAACAAGCTGAAAAGTCAGAAGCTGAAGGTGGTGAAGCTGAAGAATCTAGAGGGATAGATTCCGACAGACAAATAGATGAAGAGCAACCAAGTACAAGTCAAGAAGATTGGATACCGGTGATTGAAATACCTGAAGTTGTTATCAAGACAAGAAGAAGACATAATCAAGAGAGGCAGGGAAGTAGAAAGGGAAATACAGGGAAAGAAGAACACACTCAGGAAGAAACAAACAAAGCTATTGAGAACCCTGAGCAGGGACAGAAAGAAGAATAAGAACCAGTTCAGGCGGAAGAATATCAAATTGAAATAAGACCTGAACAGGACCAGATAGGGCTAGAAGAACAGGTTCAGGCAGAAGGAGAACAAACTACAGTAAGACCTGAACAGGACCAGTTAAAAGTAGAAGAACAAGTGCAAGAACAAGTAGAAGATGAACAAAATACAGAAAATACAGAACAACGACAATCAGAAAGTGAGGGAGAACAAGACCAAATTGTACCTAGACAAGGTGAAAATAAAATAACTTTAGAGAAGGACAAAGAAGGTGAAAGTGCAGTTCAGGTCAAAAGAGTTAGAAAAGGTGACAATTGGCCAAGTGGAGTTAAAAGACTAAGATTTAAGAAAACCAGGGAAGAACCCAGATCAAGTAAATTAAATTTCAAGTCAAACTGAATCAAATAAGTCATTAGCAAAATCTACATGAAGAAGCCCAAGATTAAGAGTTTTGAACAGAAAATATAAGGCCCCTGAGTGGACCTACATCATACTTGAGGAATTTGAAAATTTAGATATATACGTGAAGAATCAGAGAGAGCCTCTATAGCTCAGATTGATGACAGCAAATTAAAGCCACAGTAAAATAAAGATCACATTCCTTCTTTAAACTGATTAAAAAAAGAAAAGAGAAAAAGGATATTCCCTTAGATTGAAAATGGCAGAAGTTAAAGTCACTGAACAACCGAAACGAAGTTGTAAACGAAAATATTTTAGAGTTTGTTTATGTAGCATTTCATTATTAATATTAACATGGTTATTTCTAACAGTGGTGGTACCTTTATTAATGGTAGCTATTAACAGGAATAATACAGTTACTAATGAGAGAATAGATACAAATACAGAAAGTACTAAAACAGGAATAGAACAAGTAGGTGAATCTATGTATCTTTATGATGGATCTAATAATGATTCATCTTTAAATGTGTTTACTAAATTGTTGTTTCAGTATGTAGATACAATGAAGATTAGTGATTGTTACGTCTGTTTCAAATTACCCACATCCGTATCAGAAGGGGTAACTTATCACCATATTCCTTTAACATATGGTGTGTCATGTAGTGTATTATCAAGTTTATTTTATGTAACTGGAAAGTTGCAGTATTTCTATTCAAACATAGATGTAGTATATCCAGAATTACCTGTTCGGAAAAATATGAACCCAGTACTTAGCAGTAAGGATGCACAGTTCATGGGTGAATTCTTTTTAACAATGAGCCCAATAGATATAGAGCAGGCACAAAAGAATAATCTAACATATATATTACATGAAGAAGAAAAGGGGACAGGATTTAACAAAGAAAGCTGCTGAACAGAAAACCCATGTACCTCCATGGGTTGGGAAAGAGGGAATGTATGCAAAAAGCGAGGCTCATGCTGTGATGTCCCTAGATTTTGTGAAGAAGGGAAACTTTTATCTCCATAGGTTAAAGACAGAGTATAATAACATTGTAATTGGTTCCAGTGAATGTGAACACTACTTCCTAATTATAGGGGGATGGGGACTAAAAGGGGGTACTGATCCTGTATTTCCAGGAATATATTATGTGTGCTGAAATAATGCTTATTATAGGTTACCTGCCAGGTGGTATGGTAGCTGTTACTTTTGAATAGTATTTCCACAAATCTATCATGTGGACAGAACCAATGGAATCAATGAAATATCTAATGGACTAACACAAATTAAGTGGGCTAGTTTTTCTGAAATAGTGGGTGACATATTTGGTGCATTGAAACCTTCAGTTGGAGTCGTTCTGAATTCGCACAAAATTCGTAAATTATCAACAGTAGTTGATCGTCTTTCAACTGATACTGCTGGAGGATTCTTGATGATTAATACAGAAATGGTTGCAATGAGATCTATGATTTTACAGAATCGTCTTGCTCTTGATATTTTATTAGCAAAGGAAGGAGGAGTCTGTGGAATGTTGAAAATTCAACATTGTTGCACTTGCATACCTGACAAAAGTAAGGAAATGAAAGGGTATATTAAAAATATTGCAAGAATTCATGAAGATTTGACCTAACTGTAGGTTGACGGTGTATGGGAAAGACTAACAAAGAGTATCACTTCAATAGGGAATTGGTTTTGTGATTTTGGAAAGAGTTTCAAAATGCCATCAGAGAGGGGATTGATGGAGCAAGGTCTCAGAGAAAAGAGACTTGCTCGGAAGCAAGCCGCTTGTTTAACTCACTAACAAGTTATTAATAAAGTTGTGTGGAAATTAATACGCAATCAGATAAACATTTGGGTTAGTGAAGCTTGCGTATGCATGTACTAACGCTGATAACATTAAAGAAGGACTAATATTGCTTTAAACGGGAAATCTGTTTGCGCATGCATCAACTACAACTACGTAGGATGACGAACTAATGCTTGGAGGGAAATTCTGGCGGTACAGTGAGATTGCTCCAAACCAGTGAAAGTATACTTTTCACCTTTCAATTTTTATCTAAAGCAGAGTGACTTATAGTTTTGGTCCTGAGGAATGCCATGAACCTGTCAGTTTATATAGGCAGAAATATGTCAACCAGAATATAGAATAGGGTAATACCCGTATCCCTATCTCACTGTGCTTGTTTTTAAGTCTATCCATTGGGGGTACCAGAATAAAAGTTGTCCTCACCCACCAAGAGATAGTTTTAAACTCGCACATTAGTTTTTGTTTGCACTCTGCCCCTCTCTCCCCTAAACGATAGAGAAAACTTGTAGCGTGGATGACAACAACAAAAAACCTGCTCCTTTCCTACAGGAGAGTTGTTGCCCACACTGGCTCCCTTGCAGTCCCAGTGTGAAGAGGGGACCCTTTGATGAAGCATGTCACCCTAGGGTGAGTGAGGGTTCTCGTCTTAACACAGCAGTGCTTCCTAGTTCACTTTTTATCATCCTTTTTGTTCCGTTTCTCTTCTTTGTTACCATCCACTTACATTATGTAAGATAGATTGTGTGGAGTAGTACATTGGGTGGTGATAAATACTCCAATAAGATCCTACCGCTTGAAACATTGTATCCCTGTCTGATTGTTGGAAAATCTGAGCTCACCCCCCCCCCACTCCATTCTTACTGACCAAGCTATGCACCTGCACACATATGTCTGTTTATCTATCTTTGGGTATAAACTTATACTACTTTTTCATGAACATCAGAACATTATCTCTCTGAATAAACGTGTGTATTTAATTCATTTTTTGGGTAATGAAATAAATGGCATGAACAGCTTTACAGTGAACCAAATTCTAAAGTAAAGTGCAAAGATTTACTGACAGGAAGATATCTCTAAAAAGGTCCTTATGGATGAGAAATGCTGAGTCAAATCAGCAATACATATTTGTGCCTCACCTTCATACCAGATTTTCGCAGAGCTCATTTCATCAAACATTCTTTTAAGTCAATATATTGGGGCCCAAGATGGCTGAGCACCGGAGCACTAGTTGCGGTTGATTGTTCTTTTCAGACTTCTCTTATTCAGGGCCCACAAAGGCATTTTAGGTCCAAGACCAGATGGGGAAGGCTCTCCATGCAGCCAGGGGTGGCTCCTCCATGTGGGCGGAGGAGCATCGCCCCGCTGCTTTCTTGCAGTGCGAGAAGCAGAAACATAAAATGGTACTATAAATACCATTTCATGTTTCTGCTTCTCACACTGTGAGAAAGCAGAAGGGTTTGGTTGGGGGCAGGCGGGTCTCCTCAAGGGCAGGGGAGGAGTGGCTAGCCCAATGCTGCAGGTCCTGTTTGTTCGGCCCTCTGGGGCCAACAAAACCAGTCATGCGCACTCTTCCTTTTCTCAATGTAGGCTCCATGTATCCTACCTGGAGAAAGTTACCTCCCCATAGACGCCTGCATGGTCGGCATCCCAACCAATCACAAGGCTGTCATTACAGCATTGTGATTGGCTTAGGGAAGGGAGGCTTCCTACTTCCTGTTCTTGTGGAGGCAGGAAAGCAGGAGCAGATCCAGCAGTGAAGATGCAGGACATAGGAAAGGTATGTTCTATTTAATTTAAAAAAAAAATATTCACCTCCCTCCCCGCGTGTCCCCATTCCCTCACGACCACTCGCCCGTCTCCCACGACCCCACGCCCACCCCTTACCTGTGAGCCATGCTGACCGCAACTACATGCAGCGTGATAGTGGATTGCAATTTATGAGGTTTTATTCTCCCTATCCGCTGGAAACAGGAGAAGTGCAACCTCTGTGAACCTGGCAACATCAAGATGCTGAGTCTCCTAAGCAATACATACTTGTGCCTCCCCTCTTATACCCGATTTTAATAGATCCCTATTCACCAGATGTACTTCAAAATCAGTATACTGGAGACCAAGATTGCTGAGCTCTGGAGCTCACGTGGCAGTTGTTTGCTCTGGTCAGACTCCTCTTTTCCAGGGCACCAAAGTCAATTTAGGTCCAAAACCAGATGAGGAATGCTCTTCAGGTAGCATACCAGAGGATTCCACTTTGTGAGATTTAGTTCCACTTACCCACTGGAAATAGGAGAAGTGCGACCTCTGTGAACCTGACAACATCAAGACTGTGGCACCCATCCTGAGCCCTGCTGATTTAAAAATGACCCACACCAAGAACTGAAGAGGGACAGAAGGTATACTGAACCATACACTAGCACCTCCTAATGGCTGAAGAGTTCTGTGGAGCAAGGCTGGATGAGTGGGAGAGGTCCTAAGAGGTAGCGGCGTCCCAGGACAGAGTGAATGAATGTCAATGCATGACAGCCGATCCTGAAGGCTTTGGAAAAACTGGCAAGACCTGCACTTAGATGGAATTGTAGAACAGCACTTACAATGCCTCCCAAAATCAAAAAAACAAGCAAAAAAGGTCCATTTGACTTTTTCTCTCCCATGATATCCTTGGGGGTAGATGGGCAGTGATAGGGAGATGTTGGACACAGCCATTAAAGCTGATGCATGGCAGTACAGAAGGGAATCTAATCCTGTCAGCTCAATGAAATATGCAGTGAGCTACATCAGTGTCATGGGGCCGGTGACAATAGGGAGGACGAGGCATCATACTCCCCTGCGACCCACCTGAACCCGGTCCTCTTCCTTCACACACAGGCTCCAGACACGGACTATCCCTTTAAGAGCACGGAGCTCAGCTTCCAGAAAGAAGACGGTTCCAAGGTTCCGAGGACGCCTCAAGAGAGGAGCCTATCACGAGAGGAGGGGAAGACGACGAAAGCTGAGGAAGAAGACCAGAGCGAGGGCGCCGAGGGAGAGAGACGAAGCCGAGGGGGAATCGAGAAAGCGCCAACAATGCCAGATGCGGACGAAGTCCCCACCGAGAAGCAGAAGCCAGGAGGCCAATGACAACATGCTCTGCCCAGCCACGCTCCAGGAGGAACGTGGCTGCTCCAGGTACGGTCCCGACTACGGGGGCTCATGGGTCACTGGATGGGAAGAGAAACTATGTAAGAAGGAGGGCACCTAGAACCGGGAATTGTTCACAAAAGCCGGAGAGTACGGTGGCAGTCACAAATGCACTGTTTGCTTTAGGCTAAAAGGTGTCACCCCCTACACGGACCCCTTCCCTACCCATCATTTCCCGGTACGAAACGGTCAACCATGTTTTCTTTATGTTTTTTTTCCGAGGGGATCCCTACGCAAGGAGCAAAGCCGTCTCTATAGAAGAAGAGGAGATGAAGACATATTCCAAACCATACTTATAGGAGAAAAAAAGGAACAGACACAAAACGGCTTGGAAGCCTAACCTTGGACTTGACTGTATAAACCTAAGCTGTGAATAAAAGAGTATAAAGCCCAAAGAAAGAGAAAGACCTATCATTAATTTCCGAGTGCGACCCCTCCTCCTTATGAGAAGCTGACAATCAGATATCAAGAAGGCAACTGCTATAGAAACGACAATGGCCTTATTGACAAGCAGCTGTGCTAGATGGAAGGGACAGTAGAGTAGAGCTGGAGGCCTTGGCGACAGTGCTGCTGGATGATAACAAGAAGTTCAAGGGATGTAGGTGCGTCTGTAGCCTGTGAACCCATCTCTGCACAAAAATGAGAAGGGCTCTTGTCATATCCTGATGGTATGGTGTCAGTTTTTCCAGGACGGACCCATTTGATCATTTCCATCCCATAAGTGTGTGATCAACAAATGTAGCATAACGCTAAACACACAATAGGCTGCATAGAGTGGATTAACCCTAAGCAATCAGCAGGGTACTTCCATCACCTCTTATACTATCAAGTAACTATGTAAAATAAATGTCACAAACATTTACTGTTATGTATAAAAAGTATCGTTTAGAGACACCTAATCTCCTCGTGCTATATATAGTTCTGTTGGCTACGAGAACCCATAACTATATTCACCTCCCAGGTACACCTTGCGACCCACATGCACAGCGTCCCCGGACATCTGGGAGTTTACATGTCTACGTCAATTTCCAGTAAGCTCCTTTGTGGCATGAGGTTGGAGAAAGAATCACAGTAGGAACAGGAGCTCAGGTAACAAAGGTTTAATCAGCCGAAGTGTAGACGCAGGAACCCACGGCGAAGAGCAGCTGGGCAGATGGAGTCAACAATCCAATTGCCTCTCACTAAGGAAGCACAGTACATTCTTCATTACACATAAAATATTCTGCATAACATATACAAGTTCCACAAGTCTCTTAAAGAAACAAGATTATAAACTTACTCACAATAACACACATCTCCCCCCCTTTAGAAACAAACAAAAAATAAAATAATTCAATAAAGAACATAGTCTTGCAATTTAGCAGGCATCTTACATGCACACCGACTGCGAGAAGATGCACGCACTTCACTTGGGAAAGATTGCAAATTGGGAGTGCCCCCCCCTGGATTCAATCCCAACAATGTTGTCAACAACAACACCAGATTCAGAACTTGAACAATCTCTCCTACAATCAGCAAAAGAAGTAAAAGGAACCAAACCAGCTGTTCCTGATGGTCTTTGATCTTGAGCAGCCGAATTGACCACAAAATCGTGACCAACAATAAAAGTAGGATTAGAATCATTTTCGTCATCTCTATTAGCATACACGTTGTTGAAAATCTCCACTTGACTTTCTGTAAGTTTGACTACACGATCCTTGTTCCACCAGCCTCTCCCTTCTAACAAAAAAGAGAGTTTACTAACCCTACCAATTCGTGTAGGTAAGGAGAATTTGGATTGACCATTACAAACACAATATGGCTTCTTGATTGGAACCCAATCATTCACTGCAAAATTCTCAACTTTGATTCTTGAATTGCTCTCATACAGTTTTTTTGCAACATATGTTTGGCAAATACTATACTTCATCAAATAAAATATTAAAATACCTAATGGTAGATCCTAATCCCATCCAGTTTGTGCAGCAGAAACTAGTCTCAATTGTTACCCTAATATTCTCATCAAAATTTTGTTTAGGTGGGACCCAAACATTATTCTAATCCCAATAACCACAGCGTGAAAAACAGTTATAGGGCATTATTGCCATATTACTGAAAAGTTAAATAAAAAGGTAACTTTTCATCTTGATTCCACAGTTGGTTCCATATTTACTTTTTCCTAATTATAGAAATCATATCATAGACTTACCCTAAATGGCCTATTTCACACATATGATGGTGGAGCTGCTATACTGGCTAGAGATATTTGCCCTACTAGTCATCTGATGTTTCAAAGGCCACATAAAACTAATGGCCCATTCTGGGGAAGACTGGGCTCTCTTGCGGGATGAAGGGTTGAGATTGTGAATTTCAAAACCTGTTAGTAGTAACTTTCTCTTAATTAGGGCAGGGGATGTTCCCAGTCTAAACAGTTGGGAGTGAGCAGACCTCTATCTCCACTGCTCCTTCAAAGAAGGAAATAGAACCAGCACAGCTTTCTTTCGGGAGCCTTAGAAGTGCACCCACTCCCGATATTATTCCTGGGCTCTCTTAGTCTTTCTCTCCAGGGATGGTGGCACCAGCTCAACGATTTTACCCAATGCCTGGTGAGAAGGTGACGCTGTAGTAACTTGAACAAATGTCCACTGTGGAGATTGAAGGTCGAAGTGTGATCTGTTGTTGAGAACCTATAGGGCACAACTGAGGAGCTGCTGTATCCCTGTTCAGTTGACTACCAGGGAATGAAGATTGGTTGGAGTGACCGAAGGACATTCAGGAGAAAGTGGGCCTCAATTGTATTATTTCATGTCATTTATCTTTGATGTCTATGAGAACCTGTAGTATTGTCCCCTCAAATTCAAACCCAAGCACATCCCTTCAGCATTTTGCACTCAAGGTAAAGACAGAAAAGCAGGCTAAGGGCCTGATTTAGATTTTGGCAGTTATAGTCCCACGTCACTTTTTCAATGGTTTTACCGCCCCCCTACTTGGCGGTTCTCCCGCTCAATTTAGATGTTGGTGGGTCTATGGACGGAAGACCGTCCAAGTGTCACCCTCTCTGCCAGAATTTTTCTCCTACATCGACGGCGTCATAGGCAAAAGCAGAGGGAGTCCAAGCAAGACTTATGCCGGGCTAATCACGATGTGCTTTTCCGCCAAGGAAACTGTGGCAGGGATAACTCCTACATTGAGTTGGTGGAATTGAAGGAAATGAGGTAGAAATTGACCTTTTTTCTGTTTCCCGCTTGCCTTTTTTGTCCTTTTCCATCTTGAATCTCATTGTACAGGTCCTTTCTTTGCTGCTTCTAATTGACCACAAGGCTAATCAACTCAGTTGTCACTGGGATCTAAGGTAAGCTTCATAACACTTGTCTTACTATGAATCATGTGTTGACAATTGCTTTAGTGTCGTGTATTTTTTACATTGCTCTAACATGCAATTTTGTTTCTTAAGTGTAATGCATTAGTGTTCATTTAGGTAAAATTAACACACCTGTATTGACACTAAAGAAATCAAATATGTTGTTGTGGTGGTTGTGGGTGTTGTGCTTGTGGTGCCTGTGTGTGTGCATTCAATAGTTTGTGTTTGTTGTTTGTGTGCTATGTGATATGTAAAAAAAAGGGGAATGATAGATTAGCTACATATATTTTTGAAGCAAACACAACATATATGTGCATTGACACTTTACTAGGGACTCACTCCGTCTGCTGACTGCCTCTAGGACAATGCCAGCACAATGGGTAAATCTAAATAGGCTCACCGCAAACCCACCAACATGACGGGAATGAAGTACTGTTAGCCTGCAGAGGAGTCTGCCACGTAGATGAAGGTGTGCCGCTTACGCGACAGGAAACAGTCTGTTGATGCGAATGGTGGTTCAGCCAGCCCACATCTAAATACAGTGGGTGGGACACCATCAGCTTGGCAAAGTGCTTGTAAACTCTGCTGTGGATGGGCGACAGGAATGAATGAATGAATGAATAGTACTTATAGAGTGCATGGCTACCAGAGGCCTCCCAGCGCTAGAGAAAAGCCACCAACAATCAAGCAATCAGATAGTTCCGGAGAACAGAAAGGTCTTCAGCTGTTTGCGGAAGGTGAGGTGATTGGTTTCCAGACGGATATAATCCGGGAGCTGATTCCAACCCTTAGTCGCAACGCGGGAAAAAAGGCGTCCCCCACTTCGGGCTCGAAGTATTCTGGGGATTATAGCTAGATGTTTTTTCTCGGAGCGGAGGGATCTGTTTGGGCGATAAGGGAGAATAATGGATCGAAGGGCCGGCGGTGCCTTGGCAGAGAGTACCTTGTGGACAATGCACAAGGCCTTAAACTGGATTCTCTCCGCCACCGGGAGCCAATGTAGAGATTCAATATGAGCTCTGGCCGAATCCTGCCTATGCACCTGCAGCAACAATCAAGCTGCACAGTTTTGCACTGATTGTAGTTTTTTTATTGTTATGGCTGGAGACCCTAGGTAAAGCACATTGGCATAATCAAGCCTTGAAAGAATCAGGGCTTGCACCAAGAGCTTTCTGGCAACAAAAGGCAGAATAGGAAGGACATTCCTGAGCATTTTCCGGATGCCATAACAGGTACCTGCCACCCTACGTGCCTGTTCCTTAAGATTTAAGTTATGATCCAGCCACACCCCAAGACTTTTTATTTAAGTTTTGGGGACAGGTGGGGCCCCCAAACATTGCGGCCAGAGTGTGTTGATGTCCATATTACCAATTTTGCCCAGGAACATCACCTCGGTCTTGGCCGCATTCAATTTGAGGAAGGAATTGTCCATCCGGACAGAGATCCCTTCCAGACAGCTGACCAAATTGCTCCTAGTATTATCCAGGCTCTTCAAGGATGCAATCAGCTGAGTGTCATCAGCATACGTAATGATGTTAACCCCAAAGGATTTTGCCACCTCAGCCAATGGGCGCAAATAAGCATTAAAGAGTGTGGGACTCAACGAAGATCCCTGCGGCACTCCGCATCGTAGAGGCATTCTTTCAGAGCTGGAACTACCCTCAAAGACCTGAAAACACCTGTCCGACAGAAAAGATTCCAACCATTTGAGTATAGTTCCTGACACCCCCACCTCTCTAAGTCTTGTGATCAGAAGCTGGTGGTTGACAGTGTCGAATGCCGCACTTAGATCGAGCAATATAATAGCAGTCAAGGAGTCCCGTCAAGATCTAAATCAGGGCTTAAGTTCCTTAGGAATTTTTTGTGGGTTTTGAATTCTGTAACGGACATAGCTATACTTACTAAATCATTGTCCAGTTATTGTTTTTAGTTTTGAAAAGGAAAAGTTCTTTAATTACACTGTTAGACCTGGCATCCTTGATGTGGTTTCCCCTGACTTTTTGCCTTTCGATCTCCTGTTTTTTATTGTTTTGCTCACTACGTATTTGCTGGCTTTAGCAATCCGGGCAGTATACCACTGCTAACCAGTGCTAAACTGCATGTGCTCTTTACTTACATTCTTTACTTTACTTCAAGATGAAAGCCAAATACAGATTTAACAAAAAAACGCTTATTTTTTTTCTATATTGCCATGTTACTGCGTCTATAGTACAAAGATTATGTATTATAGGAATTTTAAGAGAAAAAAGTTATCATTAATCAACGATGAACATGTCAATTTACCCAATTCTATTCTGATCCTTAATAAAAAACAAAACCATTAACAGAGAGTGGAACCTACATTGATATGTAAACTAATGGCTGTATGAATGAGACCATTAATTGAGCATGACTGTATGCAATGAACAAATCTTTATGTGCACACGTAATGTTATCTCATCTATTACCCATTAATAAAATAGCAACCAATACGCTCACAAAATCTTGTAGTTATTACAATCTCAAATGATCAGAATGTTAGAATGTGTTCATACCAGATGACAAGTTTCTTTGCAGACTATACCTTTTATAATACATTGGATTCTGCAGTCCCTGCATAAAGACATGTCTCTAATTTCTTTATAATCAGGAACGTGTTACACCCCCAGTAGTCTATTATTAAGAAATGACATCAGAACTCAACAGTAATACCTTATTACAGTTAGGTTCTGACATTACAATGCCTGCTGTACGATCAAGTAGCCAGGGAAAAACAGGTCAAGCCATGGAGCACGAAAACAAAACATTGCTTTCCTTTCTTCTGCACTGTTTCTATAGCTGTACAGTGACAAGCAGAAAGTAGATATGTATTGCATCAAGCTTATTTTTTGCACTCCTTGGTTTAATATAGAAAAGTCTGCATTTTTCTGCATAATTCTACTGCACCTTTTTATCAATAAACTTGTATTAAGCTAATACTAATATATTTTTGCAAGAGTAATGTAACAGATTTTTTGATATGTTTAATTTTGCACTGGAGATTCTCTTTTTATTTTTCATGTTTGCAAAAATGCTCTCTTTCATATGAAAAGGCTATGCACCAAGGATTCAAGTGGTTAGTGGTAAAGGTAATGGTGTGACCCTATATGATAAGGATGAAAGTACGCCCTGGCGTACATGGTACGGTCATTGCAAGTCACCTTGGGGTTCCATGACCTTATAAAGAAACTCTGTAGGAAAGATGGGCATTATGTAGTGAGGTTGCTTTGGCTTCACTATGTAATGCCTTCAAGAGTTCCAAATTGAGAAAATCATACATTTCAGGTTCATCCAAGTTAGGCCCATAAATAGTGCATTTTTTTTTTTTTTTTTTTCAAAACCTTTATTAACACAAAGGAACAATACAGGTAGCCTCACCCTCCCGGCCCACTTCAACGAGAGGGCACCGCTCCTCACGCGGGCAGCTGAGGGCGATCTTACACAGCCATTTAGCCGACATCCCAGGGGACCGGCGGCGTTACAGCAAACCTATACTGAAAGAGACCCCAAGCATGGTCACCACGCTGGCCAGAGCTGTGTCTACCCCCATACCATAAAGTAGCGTGCACGCGCTGAGCGGGAGCTCCCACTCGCCAGCCTCATTCCACCAATCTGCCATGACCCCTGAATGTTCCAACCTCATCTCTAGCCCCTCCCCCGCACCAAACCCACCACACACGCACTGTCTTCTCCCATGTCTCTGCAACAGTTACCCGCATACGTCATCTCGCCATCTCGGCGTACCCAGTCAACGTGCACTCCCTCAGTCGAACTGTATACATCCTGGCAACACACAAACCCTTAATGTGAGCCGTACTCGTAACCGACCCAGGCAAACCTGGTACTTATCGATCCGCACTCTCCGCATACAGTCCCCTCCCCTACTCGGTTTACCGGGGGGCCTCAGAGGCGCACCCCCTCAGTGTCCTGATCCTGTCCAGTGTCTCCCACTGCTGTTGCGTGTCCACATGGTTCCCCATTCTGTGCCCCCCCCTGACCATCCACCTCTGGGTCCCCGGGCGCCAACGTCGATCTGTACAGCCCCCAGAAATTCTTGGGACGGCTTTTCGTTTCGGAGGAAGCAATTCACTGTATATCTCTGCCTGTGTGCTGCAATACAACATGTCGCTGGCCCATCGCTTTTTAGTGGGCAGTGGCCCTCTCATCCAGCAGACCGCCACCACTCTCCTGGCTATCAACAGTGCAATATCCGCCAGGCGGCGCAATGCCGGTGGGAGGGGTCTAGAGTACCCCAGCAACGCCAAAGCTGGGCTAGGGGGAATCTTCACCTCCAGTATCTTACTGAGCTCTCTGAAAACCTCCGCCCAGAACCTGGCGACCCCCGGACAGTACCAGGCCATATGCATGAAATCCGCCACAGGGCAGTGGCAGCGCTCACATTCCGCGGATTGGCGCAGCCCATACCTATACAATCGCTCCGGGGTATAATATACCCGCTGCAAGTATTTAAAATGCACCAATCTGTGTCGGCCGTTTAATGATACCGTCTTGGTGCTGGCGCAGCAGTATTTCCACACCTCAGCTGCTTGAAAAAGGCCCTAGACAGCACGACCGGAATATTATTGAACAGGAAGAGGAACCTCGGTAAGACCACCATTTTCATGATGGCTATTCTGCCCATCAAGGTCAGGGGGAGTCGATTCCAGGTCTCCACATCCTCAATTAACTTGGTGTATGCCACTCCGTAGTTTTCCCGGAGGAGCACCTCCGAGTCCCTGTGCAGCTGTATCCCCAGGTACCGTACCGATTCCATCGTCCACTGCAGGGGGTATTCCATTTGGAACGGCAGCGTCACTGGCGACAGCGGGAACGCCAACGACTTGCTCCAGTTCACCTTAAGACCAGACAGCGCCCCAAACCTGACCACCTCCCTAAGAATGGAGGGGAGATTCACCTCCGGGTCCCTCACATACAGCAGGGTGTCGTCGGTAGATGTCGAAATGCCAATCTTATAAGTGGGAAAGCTGATGCCCTCATATCTATGGTATTTCCTAATGGCGCAGGCCAACGGTTCCGCCACCAGAGCATACAGGAGAGGGTAAAGGGGGCAACCCTGCCTGGTGCCCCTGCCTATGTCAAAGGCACCCGTGACTCGATCTCCGATCCGCAGCCTAGCAGTGGGACGGTAGTACAAAGCTCCCATCATCTGCAGAAAGGGCTCACCCAGCCCGAACTTACGAAGTACACGCACCATGAATGGCCACTCTACAGAGTCAAATGCCTTTTCCATGTCCAGAAAAAGCGCCAGGGCCTTGCACTCCGGACGAACGTGTTGCATGGCACCCAGCACCGTACGGATGTTATATGTAAGGTTTCTTGATGGGATAAACCCCGCCTGCTCCGGGGCCACCAGCTCTGGCACCAGCAGCGCCAGGCGTGTGGCCAAGACCTTAGCATACAGCTTGGCGTCCACGTTAAGCAATGAGAGCGGCCGGTAGGACCCGCATACGTTAGGGGGTCTCCCAGGTTTCAGAACAGTATCCGGCATACACCCCTCCTGACCTATCTCATCGAATAGCGTGATCAGGTGCGGGAGGAGCACGTCCTTGAAGGCCTTGTAAAAGGCCACTGTCAGCCCATCAGCGCCCGGTGCACTGCCCGACCGCATGCCCCCCAGTGCCTCCAGGATCTCATCCTGTTGTATGGGCAACATCAGAAATTCCCTCTGTGAGTTAGACAGGAAGGGCATTTTAATGTAGCTGAGGTAATCGTCTATTTCCTCCTCCATATGCGCGGACTTAGATGAATAGAGATCGGCATAGTACTCTCTGAATTCAGCCACTATCTCCTCTTGGTCCGTGATCACTGTGCCTGCGGGGTGGCCAGCTCCTCTATTACCAGGGGCTGTCTGCTATTACGCAATATCTTCGCCAGCAAGGAGCCCGGACGCTCACCCTCCCCATACGTACGGGCAGTTGCATACTTGCCCATGTGCTGCACCTCTCTGTCCGCTTCGCTATTGTATTCCGCGACCAACTCGCGGATCCTTGCTTCAACCCCGTCAGCCGGGGACCGCAGTAGTTGTTTTTCAAGCTGCGTTAACTGCGTTTCTATAGTCCGCATACGCTGTCGGATGAACTTAAGGACACTAGAGTGTTTGGCCATTGCCATGCCGCATATGTAAGCTTTGAATGAGTCCCATATCGTGAGGAAACTCTGAACCGATCCCAGATTCTTATCAAAGAAAGATTCTATGTCTTCCGCCAACTCCCCCCTGAAGGCCTCATCTAACAACGAGTAGGGCGGCAGTCGCCAGGTGAATGGCGGGATCCGCCTGATCGGGGTATCTAGTATCAGCAGGAGAAGGGATTTGTCCGAGAGCGTACGCGGGAGCACTATGCACCCCTTAACATCCGCTAGTAGGGGACGCGATACCAGCCAGTAGTCAATTCTAGTGTGCACGTCATGATGCGCCGAGTAATGCGTGTAACCTCCCTTCCCCGAGTGCCCGTGCCTCCAAGTGTCGACCAGATCGAGTCTGGTCATCTCCGCCTGCATGCGCAAGGCAGCTGCCGCCGGGCGCCTCACAGATCCCGTTGAGCGGTCCACAGACGGGTTTAATATGAAGTTGAAGTCACCCCCCCACACCATTCTCGAGTGTTCGTATTGTCTACAAAGCGCAGCGAGCGTGATGTAGAACTCTGGGTCGTCAAAATTAGGACCATACACGTTAACTACTACCAGGTCGTGGCCCTTCCCTGTGCACCTAGTTATCAAGTAGCGCCCATGTGGATCAGCCTCCAGCACCGCCAGTTTCAATTTGGATTTCGGGTTTACCCACGTGACCACCCCCCGGAAGTGCGTTGTAAAGCCGGCCGCCGCGCTAGCGCCCGCCAAGCCTCGTGCAATGAGCAGTTTACTCCCTGGAGGGAGGTGTGTCTCCTGTATTAGAGCAAGGTCAATGTGGTGTCTGTGGAAATAGTTCAGTACTTTCCGAAGCTTACGGAAGTCATTCAGTCCCTGAACGTTCCACGTCAGGGCTCTTAGAGTGCTAGTATTGCTTTCACCATTCACCACTCTAGGGTCTGCCATCGCTGCATCCACACTCTGTTCGTGCCCCCAGGAGGAATTTTACGCAGGACGCCACTGACTAGGCAATACCGGGCTTCCACATCCAAAGCGACAAAAACAAACCGAAACACAGGCCTCTCAGTGCGTCGTGCACCCAACCACCCCGCAGCTCAAACCCCCCCCCAACTGTACTCCCCCCCACCCACAGCCGACCTCCCCCAACCTGGCCAGACAGGACCCTAATCCCACCCTCCACCCCTCAAAACCACACACATCACTCAATAACATTTCCCAAAAACAGTCCCAACTGGGACCACATAGAGCAGCAGCGTGGGGGCAGAGGTTACCGGAACCAGAACACTCCCTACTAGGTTGCTCCTCCGGGTAGTAATGTACCCTCCCCGCCCAGCCCTCGTGCACCACCCAACGTGGGCCGCCCCACCTCCGCCACCGCTGGGTCAAGGGGGGGGGGAACCCACCTACTCCCCTATGGGACCGGGCCAGACGCCCTATACAACATGCCCGCTGCCCCCAATGGACCCCTGGCGCCCGCCGACCCCCCACCCGGGCAATCTCAGTTCCGATCCTGATAAGCAAACGTCATACAGCACCCCAGGGGGAGGGGGGGGAACAGCCCCAGGGCCCCGACAGACAGGCCACTGATGCCAGCATTCCGGGGAGCTCAATGCTCTTTCCCCAGTTATTACTAGGTCCCGGGCCCCCAGAGTGCCTACTTGCCCAATAAATCAGAAAGGTCTCACCAGGAGGCAGCGGCTCAGTCCCCATGTGCGGTCGCACCAGCGACAGCTAGTCGGGCAGCTCCAACGCCCCATCCATTGCCAGGGCATCAATCACCCCCCGCTCAGCAGGCAAGACCAACCAGTCCCCACGCGCACGAAGTCCGACCGTCCACAGTGGGCTAGTCCTGCTCCTCCAGGCGCGAGGTCTCCTCCACAGCGTTATTGTGACTCCGCGGGCTGCTCCGCTGTTCCCTGGACCAGTCCTTCAAGGATCGCTGCAGCTCCTTTGGATCTGTAAAGAAGTGGGAACGGCCCTGCCTGTTAATCCGCAGTCTCGCAGGGTATAGCATCGCATAGTCCAGTCCTAGGTCTCGGAGTTGTTTTTTATATGGAGCAAATTGCCGTCGCTCTTCCTGTACCCTGGCCGTGAAGTCGGGGAAAATGGATATGTCCATGCCTTCAAACTGGAGCTTGCCCTTTTCCCTGGCCACCCGCAGGGCTGCATCCCGGTCTCTGTAATTCAGCAACTTTGCAATTATAGGCCTCGCCGGTGCTCCCGGTTTTGGGCGAGGCCCCAGCGTGCGGTGCGCCCTTTCGACCACGAACATGGGAGAGAACACGTCCTCCCCCAGCAGGGTACGCAGGAGCTTCTCCACGAAAAGTTCCATCCTCCCGGTCTGCGTCATTTCCGCAACCCCCGTGATGCGGATTTTCGATCTCCTCGAGCGGGCCTCCAAATCTTCAGCCTTGTCCTGGATGACTTGTAGCAGCCTACTGATTTGCTTCATATCCGCGTCCCACTCCGTTTGCGCAACCTCCACATGTGACACCCTCTTTTCCGCCATGTCCAGGCGCTCCGAGTTCTTGTCCACCCGCTCCGACATGCGGTCCATGCGGTAGGTGAGCGCGTCCAGCTTGGCGTCAATTGTCGTCAGACTGCCCTGTAGGCCCTTCTCCATTGCCATCAGCATTTCCCTGAGGTCCGCGCCCGTGGCGCCCCCCGAGGCAAGGCCACCCGTCATCGCCTCCGGCACCTCTGCTGCCGGCCCCTTCGCCTTGCGGGGGTCAAAGGATATTTTGGATTGCGTCTTATCACCTTTTCCCATGGCTGCGGTCCGAGTCCGGCGTGTCACCAGGCCAGGGCACCCCTGTCAGACCGGAGGGGCAATCCGGGTGGCCCCCGGCACACCGCCACAGCAACGTCATGATTGGGCCTCACCCCCGGGTCCCCACCAGCACCGCCAGAAGAGCCGTCTGTAGCCGGCCGGCCCCAGCAGCCCCAGGGCCCACCTCGCCAGCGAGCGTATCAGTCTCTGGCGCGCTGTGCCGCCCCCGGGTCGGGCCTCGCCACCACGCCCAGGCAGGCCCCCACAGGTTGCCGGCCACAAGTTCACTGTCTGTCCAGGCAGGGGCCCGCCCGCACGGGTTCATCCAGGAAGACCGTGCCACCCAGAGCGCCCTCCAGTCCAGCCAGCAATTATCCCCCGGGAAGGAGGGGGGGGCACACCACCACCACTGCTCCTCAGGGGCCTCTCCTCCAACACCCCCTCCACCGCCCCAGCAGCTCTCTCAGCGGGGGACCAGGCGCGTGGGTGTGACCACCTCCGAGTTCAAAAGGCCCCCCGGGGCCACTCACACATCGCAAGGGCCCAGGAGCTCTCCAGCAAACTCCTCGTTAGGGCACAGCGTCGTTCCCCACCAGGGGTTAAGGCACCTCCCAGCCGTCAGCCTCAGGCGATCAGCCCCCAAGTCGGAGCTCCCGGATATCCGTGGCAGATCTCAGGCCGCCCGCTACACCTCGTGCCAGGTCCAGGGTCCTCCGCCGCTAGGGTCGCCGGGGCAATGCAGGCCTCCGGAGTCGTCCGCTCCGCTATAGGTTCGCCCAGCAAGGCGTCCGGAGCCGGGTCCGGTCGAGCGGAACCACTTTCGCTTTCTCTGCCGCACGTCGCAGCACGCACGACGGAAAGGTCTCAAAGGCAAGCCGGGGATGTCGGCCCTGCCAGGCAGCCGCAGCTCCAGTCCCCGCAGCAGCTCTCACGGCCCCCAGCCAGTCAGCAGGGACCCGCTGGCAGCACCGCTTAATGGAGGGAGGACTCCCCCTATTCCCAGCCAGGTGGTTCAGCGTTGAAGGATAGCTGGACGGATTTTGTAAGGGCTAAGGCGAGGAGCTCCGCTCTCACTCGTCCGCCATTGCCGCCGGCTAGCCCCGCCCCCCAAACTAGTGCATATGGTTACTACCTCCATATTACCAAACAGTGCCTCAACAATGACCCACCTACCGTTTTTATCCTCCTTATATTTCTTGTAGGATAAAACCCCCAATTTGCAGAGAATTGCCACACCTCTGGTATTTAAAGATTGCTTTGAGCAAGCAATCAGCTCCATCCCCATTCTTTTAAGCCATGCCCTGTTGGCCCAGGCAATATGCGTCTCCTGGAGGCAAAGGATGTCCCAGGAGAAACCTCTGGCTATCTTTGCCAAAACCTGCCTCTTTTTAAAGTCATTCAGCCCACACATATTTAGGGTACATAATAATAGAGTTTTCATTTTGTGCCTTGGGGATTTAACTTTAAGTCATTTAATCCTGCTACAAATATGGACCCGGCCACATAACGGATAAACATCATTTTGATTGTTTCAAAAGAAATAGCCTTTTGTTTCAAACAGAATAAGAACAACACAGACATCAATGCTGATTTTTCTTTGCATCACCACCCCCAAACACCACCCCAGCCCCCACCCCCTCCTGCTGTCCCCCTCCCAGCCCACCCTTACCCTTCCCATGGAGCACAGGGACAATAGTCCCAATAGATGATGAGTCGAGCTGCCACCTCACCCCCCCCCCCACGACCCCTATACCACATCAGAAATGTAACCAATCCGTACCTAACTTATCCTAACTAGTCATGGATCGGTCAATAATAGAAAAAGGCATTTTAGATCCCTGCCAATCAGGTTCAGTATCTCTGAAAAAATTAATAAAACAGGAAAATAAGTTCGGTAAATCCCATAAATCATATAAGTCCCAAGCTCAAAGACCACAGAAAAAGAGACAAAAAAGCCAGAAAGACAGTAAAAATCGGCTATAGCTTATGCAAAAATTCCTTGGCAGTACGTTCTTCAGTAAACACTGATGACCGTCCCTTAACAATGATTTTGAGCTTAGCCGGATTTTGTAGAAAAACCTGTGCTCCTTTTTCCTGGAACTTCGGGATTAGCTGTCGGAGTCTCCACCTAAGGTCCACCGTTGCCTGGCAAAAATCCGGGCGCACGAAAAATTCACAGCCCATAGCATGGGCTTTTTTTAGTAGGGCGGGCCAAATCAAAAAGAGCTTCTCGGGCCAAAAAATGATTTAGTGAGATTAAAATAGCTCTGGGGAAAGGGTTTTCTTGAGCCGACGGTTTCCTCTGGAAAAATGGGAATCGGTGGGCCCTCTGGACCTCTACCTTCCAGTCCCAACTAGTAACTTCAGAAAAAGCCTCAGAGAGAAGTTCCGCAACAAACTTCCGGGGGTCTGCACCTTCCTTTCCCTCCGAAACCCCAAGAATTCTAAGGTTGTTGCGTCTTAACCTATTCTCCATGTCCGTCATTTTCCATAGATGATCGTCCCTGTGAGCGTTCAATGCCATATCATCACATCATCCTTTAATGTGGATATCCGAGTTTCGGCTTCCCCAATTCTAAAGGCAGTCTCAGCACATGATTTGGCAACCCTGCGTAGAGAATTCTGTAGCTTTTTTAGCGCGTTCTGAGTATGAAGGCTTTCCGCTTGCGCCTCTGCCCTATGAGCCATGATGACATCGTAAATAGTATCGAGCGTAATTTTCCGGTGCTCCCGTCCAGAAGGATCAAGGGTACCAACTACTTGTGGCACTATAGGAGGTTGGATATTGATTTGAGGGTTTGGCGAGTCTTGGTATGCCCAGTTTGAGGAGTCATCAGACCCATGTAGGCTTCCCATAGCAGATAGTTGCCCTTGAGCATCGTCCATAGGTATTTGCTTCAGTTTGGCTACCAAGTCTTCACCATCCTCTCCCCCTGAGCTGCCCTCGCCTAGCCACCCTTTCACCAAACTTTCAGCTGAGGAGGGATCAGACAGAGAAAAAAAAGTCATCTCCAATTGAGAGTTTGTCCTGAGCTTCTGTGCTGCAGCCCTCAAATTGCGCAGCACCCAGTGGTGATACAGAATCCCCCGCAGGTCCCCCACGCTCTTCATTATTCAATGCATCAGTAATATTCATACCTGTAGGGGTCAGGTGTGCATCTCTGGAAACGCCTTCACTTTGCACAATTTTCGGGGTCATCAGTGCTTGCAGCGGGACTACAGCTCCCATAATGCCGTTTCCAGGTAATTCAGCGTGAGGTACCGCATTCTGACAATGAACCTCCGCCCCCTGTATCCTAACTTCCGAAACAGAGAGCGGGACCAAAGATTGCGGGGTACTGGTATGTGCCTCAGGTAATACAACGTTCTGTGAATAGTTCTTGTCCCCCCGAGCTTTGAGGAAAAGGGACGGAACTTTAAGCTGAGCGTCCCCAGGGAGGGGGTTGTGCCCTTCCCTTGTGCTTTTACCGGGATATGTGTGGGCTGCAGCCCCCCCTGCATCGCTGCAGGTGCTTTTCGAGCTGGAGCAGCTCCGGTGGCAGGGCGCACTTTCGCCGGCGGGATAAGCGGCTTGGAACGGGAAGCCCGGTGCAGTCCCTTGGAAGGCATGGAATCCTGTAATCGGGGCTTCAACTCAGAAAGAGATGCAGGTTTCCCAGCCAGACGGGGACGTCGGCGGTATAGAAAAAGCTCTTTATAAGAGTACAGCAGTCGCCAAAGCATCACGGGGATCGAGGCAGTATCGTTTTGTCAGGTACTCATTCAAAGACAGGGAGTACGGGAGGGAGAGCAGCTCGCTCAAACGGCCAAACGCTTAGCCGCCATCTTGCTTATGCAGTCAGACTTTACTAATGAAACGTGTTAAGCATTTCAAAGTATCAACAGGTATGATAAGTAATTGACATGACTCGAAAGAATTTCGAAACCAATTTAGAAAAATAAAGCAGATTTTATATAGATTTAGACATTAGAATGAAGACAACTGGATGAGCATAACCCAAGTTATTGCTTCTTAAAGGAAAAAAGAAAAATCACTGCCTTTAACTATTGCAAAATGATAATGTTGTGGTTAGTGGGAAAATACACTAGTGACACTCGGTCACTTGCAGGTCGAGTGGAGTGGAAACCACTGGGGGGTAAGGTGATGTGAGTCCCAGGACCAGGCTCCAACAGTCAATTGAACTTTAGCAGACTTGTAGGGCCCAGTTGCAGAGTAATCCTAGCTGTCCCTGATGCTGATCGCAAGAGCCGCCAGTGTTGGTTTTGCTGCTTGGATGATACTGGTGAGATACGAGGTGGCAGGTTGAAGATACCGTGGGATTCTTTCAATTCACAGTGTAAAAACAAAGGTAGTGGTAGCCCAACTAGCCACTAAAAAGCCTTGGTAGTAGCAAATACAACTTTTGGTTACTTTGCCGTCTGGGGAAAACAGTAGCCTCCTGAAACTTACTGAAGGTCAGGACAACATTTCCCACAATGCATGAGACGTTTTACTTTTGGGTGATCTCTCTGTGGGCCCTATAGCCAGTGATTCCTTGGTTCTGGGAGTGCGATTTGCCTGTGGGCTATAGGGGACTAGTACCTCTAGTCCAAGTGAGTTCTGGTGTTGTCTTTCCCTTGCAGAGAGTTGCCTCTTTCCTTTGGAGCCTCTCTGGTCCTCGACGAGTCATAATTGTGCAGTTGCAGGATGGTGGCCACTGGTGCAGAGTATCACACATTTGATTTGCGCAGGTCCTGAAGCGGCAGTCACTGGTCTCTTCTTTGTCCTTGGTTGCAATTCAAGCAGATATGAGGTTTTGGTGCCAGGAGAGTCCCTTAAATTCTACATTTAGGGGTGTTAGCGGTGTGGGCGATATTAGACAATGGGCTACTAGCCCCAGCAGCTAACCCGCCACTGAGGTGACCACTTTCTCTGGAGGGCGGCACCTTTTCTACCTAAAAGCCTCTATTCTGCCACTTTTATAAATGACAGACCCCATTTGGCTTCTCCCGATAGCCCACCTTATGTGTGTGGCTAGCCTTTTGGGGGTGAACGCCTCCTGACTAGTTAATTGTTCCACCTGCCCGGGCTGAAAATGTTCCTGGGGCAGGGAGTTGGCTTTTTCCTCCTCTGGGAGGAAGTCTGGCTGCCTATCAGAGGCAGTGAAGGCTTTGAAGGTCACTCCCTTGATGTGCCACTTCACTAGCCATTCTGCCAGGGAGGGCAGTGACAACTCCCACCCAGGAGGCCCTTTGTTCCTGCCACCTAAGAGAGTTCCCACCTCCTGGCGGGGGGTCAGATTCCTTCTTGGTGGAAGCAGCTGCAGGCTGGTAGTTAGGACACAAAAAGGCTTGGAAAACCAGGTGAGCAACCACTATGGTAGCCACCTGGGTGCATGTTACATCAAATCTGACTTTGGGAAGAAGTCCGGCTTGATAAGACAAGCTGTTTGATTTTTAACACATGAGTGGAGAGGGGGACATCAGGCCACTGTACGTCCTTCCTAGTCAAACTCTAAATCACAAATAGGTACAGTAGGTCCAATAGAAGAGAAATTGTCTGTTTCCCTATTTAAGAGTGCAAGTCAGAGTCCAATTAGGGATGTCACCGAAATACTGACAGGATATGTTGGAAGACCATTCTTATAGAAGAGGAAGCTTCACACAAAGTTTGTGTCATGCTTCATCATCGGCAACCTCTCCCCACCCTAGTAGGACAATGCCACCAGGGCGGGCTCAACCTCCTCAGGGACTCGGACAGAGGAGGGAGTTCTTAGATCAATTCTGCTGGACAATGGCAAGATTCAGGTAAACTAAAATACATTCTGGTTCCCCAGTATATCACCTTTAATAATGAGGGCCTCATGTGTGTCTATAAAACAAAACAAGATTGTATTTTGAGAGCAGGTGGGCAACCTCTAAGGTAGCCACCTGTGTGCATATTACTTCATATCCAATTTAGGGAGGAATACAGGTTTGATCAGACAAGTTGTTTGATACCAAATATAATACTTTTCAGTTGAACCATAATTGAACTGGCAACCTGGGGGTGCCTGGGTGCTAGCCCAGGTGATCCTATGGTCCCTGGAACACTTATAGTAGCCCCTAATGTAAGAAGGGTACTATAGGGACATATAAGCTTGCACTTATATGTTCACGCCTTTAATATTATGCACCCTGACACCTGGTCCCAGGAGGTCTCCCTTAGGACTGACTAACATATATTACAGATAGTGCAGTGACCTTGCCACTCATGGTGAGAGCAAAGGTGAGTTTGAGCAGCTTACACTGCTCCTGCAGTCTGCAAAGGCAGGCCTGTTGTCATCTAATTACTTGGACCACTCAGGGGGCCACAATCAGTGCCGCAGGCCCTGGTGACCCCTTTAATTCCCTTGCCCTTCATACCAATAGTACCTCTTACCAGGGACTTATAAGGGGGTTAAAGTCCTTGTCAATTAGGGTTACCAATTCATATACATCATATTTTAGGCCGAGAGCACTGACCCTGGTGCCTGGTTAGCAGGCTGCAGCACACTTTCAGTCATAACCATCAGCACTGGAAAAATGTGTGAGGGTGACCATACAAAAAGGGCACTTTCCTACAAACTCGACCTACGACCTTGTTCCTTGTTATGGCCATGAAACCACTCAGTGACTTGCAATATCCATATAATGTACTACAGCTGGTACTTTATTCCTTATATAAAATAAAAATAACAAAAGCTTTCACCCGACTATGCCAGGGAGCAGGATTACACACCCCAGTTGAATAAATACTCAAATACCATCTGGTGTAATTTAGGCGCTAGTGGGCAGTCCACTGAGAATGCCAGAGAAGCACAGGTCTCACCACCATCCTACCCTCAGCAGCATAACACCCTATTAAGGATGGTTCCTAGAGCAGTGGAAGTGCAAGCATCAGAAATTACTTCTGCGCTGGCTGCCATGTAATAGCATGCAAGAAACAACAATGGTTCTGTTGGGCAGAAGCACTATTTCTTTTTGAAGGATTATTTCTTTGCACGTTATTTCTTTTATAACCACAGTAAATGCTATACACAGAATTTATGAAACACAGGAACACATAACAAAACCAGGACACAAGTTGATGAGTATACTTGTGTTTATATAAATTAAAGCATTTATATATAATTGCTAATTATGAACAAGGCTGTCAAGACAAGGTGAAGTCTAAAGTGATGTGTATTAGCGTGACATTTGGTGCTCAGTGATAGAATACAGTGCATATGATATGTACAAGGTGAATAAATATACAATATGTACAAGGGAAGAGAATCTGGTCAGAATGTCAGGACAAAACAATGACTCTGGTGGATGCACAAATTAATCATTCATTTGTAGCCAGAGACTTGATAGATCTGAACCGTGTGGTATTGTCGACATTTCAACCCTGTAAGGCTTAATTAAGAAGTCATGGCGAGTCTTCATCAGGACAAGTGCGGGGGATGTTGGAGGTGACAGCCTATGGATAAGGAAGGTATGAATCAAGGTGTGTTCCATATGGAGTGCCAGCAATTAATGCTAAAACATGGGGTGCAAGACTCACCCAAAACAAGTAGCCTCAAAGACCCAATCGTGATTTATAGGTCTTCAGGGATGGGATATGCGCAACCGGTCCAAGTGGGGCGATCTAGAGTGAACATATGTGTTTTAAAGAAATGTACACTCAGGTCCTTAATCCTGTTAAGAGACCTCGAAAAGACTGATATTGCCAAGCGGAACAAAGTGGCCCAAAATATCAACTTAGAAGCTGTGGTCTTGGTGGCTCACGTGGCCGGGCAAGTACGAGCGTAGCGGAATCTAGAGTAAACGGGAGGTTATAGATCAGCAAGGGTCGTTGCATGCGCACTGGCGTAGCTAGGGGGGGGCGGAGGGGGCGGTCCGCCCCAGGCGGCTCTTTTATGGGGGCGGCGGGCACATGTGCGGCGGCTGTTGCTGAGCAGCCAGTACACCACACGAGTAGAAAGTGCAAGCGCACCTGCTTGCAGGCAAATCCTGCACCACCTAGTGTAGTGGTGGTGTGGCACCGGTGCGCAGCCCAGCGTACCATGCATGTGGGTCCCAGGGCCGTCAATCTTGTAGCGCGCGAAAGCGCTACCAATGACGGCCCTGGGCATCTGTTTTTGGCCAGCCCACGCGCTGCTGCAGTGACGCCTCGAGTCAACTCGAGAGTCAAAGAGAGACACTGCTTTCACTTTCGTGAGTTCATGGGCAGCAGCTGAAGTCGGAAATGGCTCGTAGCTTCTGTTAATGAGCTCACAGCCGGTGAGGTAATGAATCCGGTGGACCGCTGCATGACGCGCACCCAACGACCCAGCCTGTCCCACCATAATGGCCCGTGTAGCTGAACCAGCCGACCAGAACGAGTCTGATGTGGGCGGCAGGTCACAACAGGGAGAGAGAGGCGAGCCAGGCGGATGGCATCTCATGAAAACGGAGCTGCTCTCGAGATGTCACGTCTGCAATTTCTTTTCAAGTAAGTGTGTGCTTAGCTGCCCTGGAAGTTAGAGAGGGGCGTAAAATAAGAGTCCTTGCTGGCAAGAATGTTCCAAATGATCTGTGCTCCCGGCACATCATTAAAACAATTATGATTGGTAATACCAAAGTGTGTAAAAGGTGCAAGAGGGCAGTAACAATGGACCTAAATAAGCTATACCAAATTAATAGGAAAATATGTGAACGAAAAAAATGTAAAGCACTTTGACGTTGAATGCCAGTAGGAGAGAATGCTATTGGAACATGGAGGTGAGGGTTGTGTTATGGAGACTAAAAAAAGGGTGTGTTACATCCTACCCGCCCAAAAAGTAGTAATTTGTGATTTCGGTCTTTTGGATTTTAAGACTGTCATTTCACAGCACGGCATGCTTCCCTTTTCTGAGTTGAATGAAACCCCTGACACCACGGCGCCTGGGACCTCCACAAGGCTAGCGTTATTGTCGAGGCGCCAAGGCTCCTCTGTAAAACACGAGAAAGCACTTAATGCTCTTTACATAATGAAACCAAACAAAAACATATGACCGGCTGGCACCGCGAACTGAAACCAGAAAGGCCTTTACCGCGTCATAATTGTCATACCGTGTTGAGCATGCAATATATTTTTTCATTAGGACACCTCAGACTTGTATTTGCGATGGCAGGACACTGATTATTATAAGCACGCACAGACTCGAGGCAATTTTAGACGTTTTCGATGAGCAGGATTATGTGAAATGTGCTAGGGGTTATTTAATGCAATGTATCCGCGACGGCACAATGCATCTGTTGGGCGACTGTAACAACACACCAGCACGAACAATCAGAACGGGCCCATCCTTCCGAATACATCTTTTTATTTTAACAGACCGTAATCCGACACTCCGTCCTCTTCTGATACGGTCGAAGCATGCCTTTGAGTGCCTTGACAATCGCTGCCGCGGCGGCCTCATTACTAAACTTTGAATTTTAGAACCTAGTGGAGGCACAGTGGGAAACTATGCGGTCTCAGACTATGGGATAACATCCGACTTAGTCGGCGAACTGCAAATATTTAGGCAGGATTTGATGGATTTGACAAAACGTATATCCTCTTGCAGAAGGCTCTTCATCCTCACAGCGTGGGCTGGCATCGGAGAAGATATGATGGAGGGCAGACGTTTGTGAACGTATTGCACATTGTACTCTTGTCCCTGTGTGCCATGTTTGGAGCTTGTGACAGACGAAGACTAAAACTAGGCCTTTTTTGCCAAAGTATGGCAAATGGTGAGCTATCGCCAGCGTGAGGTTTGCTTTCAAGCAGTGCTTAATTTGCAAACAAAATAAGTGGCAGGGCTCTCATCAGGAGGCCACTGCAGCTTGCACCACACATTGCCCCTGCTGTGCTGCCAATGAAAGTGCTGTCAATGATAATGACTGTTAGACCTGTCAGCCCTTTGGGTGGTCCCTCCTCATCATTATTTATTTTGTCCCACTTTTGCCTCAAACCCTGTTATAATTTTTCCTTTTTGGGAACCACCAGACTTTTTAGTGTTGATGCAGGGTCAGGGAGCCATTTTCCCTACCCCTGGAACTTCTGTCTGAGGGCCTGAGACACAAAATGGTGGCCATCCATTGTCACCTGTGACATCACCAGAACCCACTGGAGGTTTCCAGAACATTCTAGAACCCTGTGACAGTGAGAGGCAGTTTAGAATGTTGGGAGGCCATCTCAGAGTGGCAGTTGGCAACTGACTGGAGAAGAGAGAGGACAGAGTTAGAAGGAGGTCGGAGTAAGGCAGCAGAGGTGGAAATCAGTGCTTGGAGTGGGGTCCAGAAACCCACCCTTGATGCTAGTCTCTACTGACCAAGCCCAGCCTAGAGCCCTGTGTGGGACCAAGACCAGAAAAACCATCTTAAAGGACTGAATCTTTGGAACAGGCCTTAAAGAAGAAGAACAGCAAGTTCCTGACCTGTTCAGCAGTGTCCTCCTGGAGTCCTGACGTCGAGAAGCCTGGAGACCTGGGGCCTGAGGTGAAGAAGCGGCGCTGACAGAAAGCAGACGTCGTACCCGGAGCCGCCAGAGGTCGAGTGAGGGCGCCGACGGAGGTCGTGGAGAGTCACCGGAGGTCGAGTAAGGAGTAACCCGAGGTCGAGTGAGGGCGCCGACAGAGGTCGTGGAGAGGCGCCGGAGGTCGAGTCGGGAGTCACCTGAGGTCGAGGTGAGGCGTCGACGGGGGAGTGAAGTCCACCCACCGGAGTCGCCGGAAACTGAGGTGAAGCGCGCCGGAGGTCGGGAGTGGAGATCGCACTCCGGAGACACCAGGAAGTGGGGAGCTCGAGTCCCTGCGACGCCGGAAGCCGACATCGAGACGAGGCCGTCCAGCGACATCGAGTCGAGACCGCCCAGCGACATCGAGCCGAGGCCGCCCAGCGACATCGAGTCGAGACCGCCCAGCGACATCGAGCCGAGGCCGCCCAGCGACATCGAGTCAAAACCGCCCAGCGACATCGAGTCGAGGCCGCCCAACGACATCGATCCGGAGCCGCCACACGGCGTCGACATGGTGCCGAGTGGAGGCGATCATCGTGAAAAGGGCAGTAAGTGGTAGAGGGGGCATCTGAGGCCCTGTGGAGCCCTAAAAGACCATTCTAGGGGCTAAAGGGGTGTTAGAACCAGCCTGGGAGTGCCAGGGGTGAACTGAGACTGGTATAGTGACCTACATAAAGAGCTGTGTAGTTTGGAGGGCCAGATCTTTAGATTACTCTTGTTCTACCTCAGGTTAGGCCCCAGCCTTGACCAATCTAGGTGGGGCACCCCCATGCCATCCAAGTGTCCTTAAGTTGTGTATGGGCAAAGTAAGACCAAGTGACCTCATGAAAATGTTTTGAACTGTAACTGTCATTGATTGTTTTACCTTATTTATTGGAAGTGCTTTATTTATTGTCATCTACTAATTTATTCCTGCACTATATTTATTGTCTGACTGTATTTATTTGCCATCTATTTATATTATATTTATTTCTATGCTTATTTATGACCTGAACCTATTTATTGAAATTCCAATGTAGTATTATTTATTTGACCTGCTCTTTTAAGGAAGATCTTATTGTCTTGTATTTATGTAATGAAACCTGCAACTAAGAGAAACTAAGATAAAGACATATATATTTTCAACTTGACTTGCATTATTTTTACGGTGTAGTGTCGTTTTTGGAACGGATGAACGCATGGTTATTGTGTGGGTATGACGTACGCTTAACACGGTGCCTGACCCCAACCGCTCAAGCCAAGCTACCATTGTGCTGGGAACCTGGTGACTGCTAACCCGGTTGCCCGGTTTCCAACATAAAATTGGTGTTCAGCGGTGGGATTGAGCTGTGCTTGCGTCTACTCGACAATAACTGTGGGTAGTCCATAGGCCTACACCGGGAGTTTTCTCCAAGCGGACTTCCTAATTTTGAGTTTTGTTTTTTCCAAATTTACTTCTGGTGGTGGGAGGAGGTATTACATAAGGTACCCCCCTGCATAGCTTCTGTAAGCAACTGTCTTCTATCCTGAGTGGGCAAAATGGAGTTTGTATTGAAAGATGTGGAAACTTACACTGTGGCCCAACTCAGAGAGTTTTGTGAGCGAGAGGGGGTGTTTTGTCCCCAAGGTGCAAAGAAGGGTGAGCTCCAGACCAGCTTAAGGGCTTGGGGGGAGGCACGACGGGAAAGTAAGGTTGAGAAGGAGGACAGGGATGGAGAGCCTGACAGCGAGGGGGCTGGTTTGTACCAACCTGAGGTGGGGAACCTAGTAGCGGGGCCCAGAACACTTTCAAGGAAGGGCAGCAGTGTCTCTAGCAACGGCTTATTAGAAGCAGAATTCACTGACCGGAGGAAGAAAAGACAGCTCACATGGGATTTGGCGAAGCTGAAGAAAGAAAAGGAGGAACGGAGGATGGCTCACGAGTTGAGGCTCAGGGAGATAGATCTCCAGATCCTACGGGTCGGGGCACACCCTGTTCCTAGTGGTGGCAGCGAAGAAAGAGAAATCACCAGGGAATCCAAACCCTATTTGCCAAAAGACATAGTAGCTAGCTATAGTGCGGGTGATGATATCGCCAGGTGGCTAGCAGCCTATGAGGTCTCTTTAAGAGTCCATAGGGTTCCAGAGAAATATTGGGGAGGGGGATTGTATAGATACATGCCTCCAGCTGGTAGGGATACATTATTGGCCCTGGAGCAGGATGAGCAGACCCACTACCCCACCATGAAAGTGGCGCTCGTAAGGAAGTTTGTAATAACACCCGAGAAGTACAGACAGAAGTTCCGGGGTAGCCACAAACTGGGCACACAGAATTGGGTGGATTTCCTGGACTATGCAAAGAAGGCATTAGAGGGTTGGATACAAGGCAGCGAGGTGAGGGACTACGAGGGGTTGTTTGATTTGATGTTGAAGGAACACCTGCTCGAAAAATGTTTCCCTGAACTGCGTCAACACCTGGTGGATAGCAAGCTGACCAATCCCCGGAAGCTTGCTGAGGAGGCGGACATTTGGGCTAGTACCCGAGTGTCCACAAGGGGGACTGGAGGGGACTCTCAAAAGACCGGACAGGGCGCCCCCCAGAAGAAAGAGGGAGGGGAAAAGAAAACGGAGTTCTCTAAAGGCCCCCAAAATAGTTTCCAAGGGAAGGGAACAGGATTCACCCCTAGGGCTAACCCCCCCAGAAACCCTAATCCTGGCCAGAGTCAGCAGCCAAGGGTCGTCCATTGCTACGAGTGCGGTGGTGTCGGACACTATAAGAGAGATGTGAAGTGCCCGAAAAGACCACCTCCTCCCATCGGAGGAAAGGCCCCCGGAGTAGCTAGTGTAGTGCTCGGGGAGGAGATGCCCTTAGATAAGGTAAGGGAGTGGGCGGGTGTCACTTTAGTGTCCCTGGGAGAACGGGAGATGGTTCCTAAGATCCAGGTGCCCGCAAATACCACAAAGTATGGGCAGTGGGTCACCATCAATGGCCAAAGAGGGGAGGCTCTGAGAGACACAGGAGCCAGTATGACTATGGTACGTAGCCAACTGGTGTCTCCAGAGCAGGTGATTCCCCATGTACTCCACCCTGCCGCGATGGCTGACGGCAGAATGGGCCACTATCCGGTGGCCGAGGTTCCATTTGAATGGGAAGGGGTTGCAGGGTCGCTTCGAGTTGCCGTAAGCCCTGCCGTGCCAGTCGATTGTCTGCTGGGGAATGACATGGAGCATAATGCTTGGAAAGAGGTGGAATACCGGACTCATGCTGAGATGCTGGGTACACCTGACTGGGCCTGTGTCAGCACAAGGTCTGTGACTACCCGGAGGGGGAGTTCGTTTAGGCGGGAGCCTGGAACAAAGGCACCGCCGGCTGCCGACCAAGGGAAGAACCGAGGGCAGGAGGAGCCTGCCTCGGCATCCGCGCCCCGTGTGACGGATAGGCCACCGGAGGTGGTGGACCAGGAGTCCGCGGAGGGGGATGTTACCAACCTGGAGAACCTACCCATCCCGGCCGAGTGGCACGTGGAGGGAGGGCCGACCAGGGAGGAATTCTGCAAGGGCCAGAGGGAGTGTCCTACCCTTAAGGGACTGAGGCGACAGGCCGAAGCCCAGGCAGCCGGGAACGTTGAAGGGGAACTACCACATTTACTGGGAGGATGGCCTCCTCTACAGTGAACCCAAGGCACCCATGCACGGATCGTCACGGGCCTTGGTTGTCCCTCAACGTTACCGAGCCTTCCTTCTGGAATTGGCTCATGAAATCCCCTTGGCAGGACACCTGGGGCAAGACAAAACCTTTGCCCGGCTTGTCCCACACTTTTATTGGCCTCAGATGAAAGTGTCGTCCGACACCTACTGCCGGACGTGTGTGTCTTGTCAAGCCAGTGGGAAAACAGGGGTGAAGCTGAAAGCTCCCCTGGAATCACTTCCTGTCGTTAGCACCCCCTTTGAAAGGGTGGGCATCGACATTGTGGGTCCGTTAGATCCGCCTACTACAGCTGGTCACAGGTTTATCCTGGTTCTGGTGGATCATGCCACACGGTACCCAGAGGCCATACCTCTGAGGACCATTACGGCACCTGTTGTGGCTAGGGCCCTGATGGGAATCTTTACCCGAGTGGGTTTTCCCAAGGAAGTTGTGTCTGACAGGGGGACCAACTTCAAGTCAGCATACATGCGGGCGATGTGGAAGGAGGGTGGAGTGACCTACCGGTTCACCACTCCTTACCACCCCCAGACCAATGGTCTGGTGGAGAGGTTCAATAAGACCTTGAAAGGCATGATCAGAAGTCTGCCTGAAAGCCTGCGGAGGAAATGGGACGTCCTCCTACCCTGTCTATTGTTTTCCTACAGGGAAGTGCCACAGAAGGGAGTGGGCTTCAGCCCCTTCGAGCTTTTGTATGGGCACCCTGTGCGTGGACCTCTCAGCCTGGTGAGAGACGGATGGGAGAGAACTCCCAGAAAGCTTCCCCAGGACGTGGTGAGCTACATGCTGGCCTTCCGGAGCCAAATGGCTAAGTTGTGGAAGCAAGCTTCTGACAACTTGGAAGCCAGCCAAGCAGTGATGAAGGCGTGGTATGACCACAATGCTCACCCGGTGGAGTTGGAGCCTGGCCAGAAGGTGTGGGTGATCGAACCAGGAGAGCTTAGCGCCCTCCAGGATCGCTGGTCAGGACCATTTGAGGTGTTGGAGAAGAAGGGTAAGGCTACCTACTTGGTGGATCTGAAGACCCCTCGTCAGCCCCCACAGGTGCTGCATGCCAACCGCCTCAAACCCCACCATGAGAGGCCCGAAGTCATATTGTTAATGGTGACTGCTAACCCGGTTGCCCGGTTTCCAACAATGACCATCACACTCCTACAAGTGTGACAATTCGGACTAATTCAGGCCCCAAAGCCATAAAAATGGCTTGGGCGGCAGGTAAAAGTCATTTTAATGTATATTGATTTAATAATTAACTGTTGTTGTGGTCATCTCTAAATTATCCAGACAGGGCCCAATTGTGGCAGGCTGTCACAAGCAACGTGTTGACAGTTAAGCCAGCACCGGAAACCACCTGCTCAAATTAAGAACTGCTTTCAAGCAGATGCTGGAAACTCTAGAGTTACATTTCTAAGAGCACACAAAAAGGGTCTACTGCTCATAACCATTTGAGAGTGTACAGGATTTGAAATCTGATGGTATATGCTGTATTAATGGGTAAGGATTCTACCATACAAGAGCCATGATGGACTACATTAAACGGTTGGCCCCCTTTTTATTTATTTAAAAAATATATATATTTATTTGTTTTTATTGATTTCACATAACAGTGAGCCAGACATCGTATAGCGGTATATGGACATAGAAGTACATGGCATAGTTCACATGTTTTCAACCAATTTAGGATAACACATATTAAGAGTGTCAGACATCCATGATGATCCCTGTATGACGTCACTCAGTGGTCTAATATCGTGAATATGCATCTCAACGCCTATCAAATACGGTAAGTTTTCAGCATTTTCGTCTACACCAGGAGTCCAGCCAAACATGTAATAATTAGTCAAATCTATCAGGATCTAATACAGTTATAATATTCTAACAAAAACTCTTACCCAACCCCACCCTCCCCTCCCCGCATGCTTGCCCATAAATATCTAACAGTAGTATTTGCACATTTTCTATATCTGCAGTTGTGTGTGTTTTAATTCCAAAGACTAACATAGGCAACTATACAGTCCTGCTAACTTACACAGTATAGCCCACAAGGATTGTGAGGAGCCCATGTGTCCCACAGCTGTTGAGCAAACCCCCATGCAATATTCCGAATCCGCCTCAGTAAGACAAAATGTCTATTGCAGCGTATTCCTCTATCATTGCGTTCCAGCTCAACAAAATCAGTGTTTTTTCGTAGGCCTCTATATTCCTCTCGTTTTAGTTCAGCCCCCTCAGCCTTACCCCACCTCAACAATTCCGTGTGCCAGTCCTGTAGGCACGGGACCCTAGTAGCTTTCCATCTTGTGGTTATTGCTCTCTTGACCAGAAGGAGTGCAAGGTTAGCAAAACGGGAGGTAGGGTTACCCTTCCTTTCACTGGGCCCTAGTCCCAGTATGCAGTATTCCAAAGTGTCATTCTGGCGTATCGGGGCTATATTCATCAATATTTTGCATATCGTCGCCCAGTAATGTCCCAGTCTAGGGCAGTCCCATATCATGTGTACCAACCCAGCATCGGGTGCGTGGCAGCGCGGGCAGGCATCGTCCGCCCCTAGAAACATAGCGCTCAGTCTGTGTTGGGTTAAATAAGCTCTATGTAGCAGCATCAATTGAATAAATTTAGGATTCCGAGAGACTTTCTTGGGGTGCCCCAATATAATATCCCATTCCTTGGCTGTAAATGTACGGCCTACGTCCCCTTCCCACTTATCGCGTAGCGGCCATAAGGAGACCAAACGGTTGGCCCTTACGTTTGTTTTTAGGCCCAGTGCATGAGCTATTAGGTACGGGCCGACAGTATATATCATGGAATAATAATTGGTGAGATAACCCGGGTGGTTAAAGTATTTCTTGGAAAGATTTCTGTTTTTTGTAGTCCTAGAACTGACTCGAAGTAATATAGAAGGTTAATATGCTTGTAAAGCACATCATGTAATATGCAGATGATAGAATGTAAGTGGGTTATTGCTTTGAACACAGATCCTTTTGTTACTTGCAGTTCATAAATAGTAAGCCTTTCAATATAGCACAGTGAGCTATGTAGGATATGTGACTGCTACACCTTTTAACCCTCACTGACTCATGCAACACTTCTTGTACACTGATTTACACACTTGCATGAAAATAGTGCAATTTAAATTATGTGTAAATACTGGGACAGACCAACACACATGACATTCTTACAGTTCATGCACTTACATAAAGGGACATAACAAAGCATGCCTCTCTTAAGTACCTGTGAAGAGATAACAAGCTGTGTGCTTTTGTTTCTCTCCATTGCTTTTACATTTAGGTGTGAGGTTCCAGGCCACTCCATCAAAAGGAGGCCTAATGGCCCCTTAACTTGGCCTTTATCTTTGGCCCATCTGGAGGTGAAGATAAAAAAGCCCCCCTCGCTGCCAGCACGTTGCTGATGGGAATGAAAAGCAGACAATGTGCAGTTGCTGCTGAACGTGTCGAGGAGTCTGAAAATGACACCGGGACAAGTTCAGCATATTTCTGTGTGGCCCAACTTCTTGGCAGGGTGGACGGCGTTCACCCTGTGAAAATACTGGGTGGACCCACGAAGCACCTCCGCTCCGACCTTTGCTTTCACCTGCAGTGGAGTAGAGAGTTGCATTGTAACTTAGACCCTGCCAATCCACCCCCGCTGCTCGCTGTCCTTTTTCCCCAGTCCCCAGCCATGGGTGGCAATCTAAGGGATAGCCCCGGGCACCAGAAGCTCTAGCTACGCCACTGTGCATGTGCCTTGTAAACAAGTAAATAAAAATGCAAGGTCCGTGAATGTCGAAACCCGCTCAGAGGCTTACCTTTGGTAAAAGAAGTAAATCAGTATAATAGAGGGTTGTTGATTCCAATCCTACTGCGACGCCAGACATGAGTCCTGATATACCGCGGCCGTCTCCTAGTGAGCCCGGCAGCTACTGATTGGCTTATAACCGCGCTACGCCAAGCCTACATGCATGTGTGAATGGTGTGCAGGCGAGGAAGCAGCAAGATGCCGGCTCGTTTAACGTTGAACGATAGGGCGAAAGCCAGCGTGAACATGGGATATGAAAATTACATGCGTATAGCCTCATTTGTGGTAAATTTACATTTTTTTAAGATCATATGAATTTTTCAATTGGAAAGACACAGATGATATTGAGCACTAGCATTGAGACATGCATCAATTTACATATCAAACCAGATGCTATTATGGGGATCATGGGTGCAAAACTGCAAGGATACGAAACACAGTTGGCCATACACGAAACACATGAATCACAGTGAAATGGTCTGGCACTAGCTTATGTGAAAAATTAAGCATTAAACAAGTTAAAAAGGAGGGTGCACATCACCTAATCAGAGGCACAATGAACTCAAGATAATGTTGTATATTGTGCGACACTCGCATATACATAGACACGTACTTAGCGGTACTATTGGTTCAGGGTGATGACATTTGTTGTGCAACACTTGTTATTACGCGGATGGTGTTTTCCAAACTGCAAGGACATGAACCACAGTTGGCCATACACGAGATAAATTAATTACAATGAAATTGTCTGGTGCTAGCATACGTGAAAAATGAAGCATTAAACAAGTTAAAAAGGAGGGGAGCGGTTACATCACGTAATCCATGCCTATGCCAACATGCAAGCTAGATCACAAGAGGCCGCACATGTGACAGGAAAGTACGGGTTGCAGGTTACAAGTACATTGGTAACGCCATCTACACAGTGGCACAAACAATTCAAGATGACGATATATCATGTAGTACTGTCGTGTGAATGATCAGACTGTGACATGGTGAGGCAATAAACATTATATATGTGACAACACACAAGCTATATCGCAATTATGACAAGCAAATGCAGAAGGTTAACAGATTGCATAAGCGATTTTCATAGCTGACCCATCTGCCTCGATGTTTCCACCTACATTCTTTGAAGTTAAGGGACTCGGACAAGGAACCCCCTCTAGGGTGAGGGCAGACTTTCTCTAACACCGACCAACGTAGGCTTTCTTGGGGATGGTTAAGGGTGATAAAGTGCTCAACCATCAGTGCCCCTTTAACTTTACATCTCACTCTACTCATGTGCTGCAATACACTTGCCTTCACCTTCTGAGGAGTCTGCCCTACATACAGCATGTTACACGGGCAACGGATGGCATGCACCACATTTGTACTGTCGCAATTGGTGAATAGTGGCAGATTGTGGGTTCTATTGTTGTGTGTAAAAGTGGACCCCTCAATAGTCAGTGGGCAGGCCTTGCAACAACCACATTTGTGATGTCCAGACATGGGTGGTAGGCCTAATTGACTCCTGATGTGGGCCTTGCAGCGACCACATTTGTGATGTCCAGTCATGGGCGGTAGGCCCCATTGACCCCTGATGTCAGGTGGCTTGGGAGGCTCAAGGTAGGCTTTAACAACATTATCCTTGATATTCTTGCCTCTCTTATAAGCAAATACCGTATCCTCTGATGTTTCAAGTTCACTAGCCACCAGATTCCAGTACTTTTTCACAATCTTTTTATGTCATTACTCTTGGAGTTGAACGTGGTAACACAGACGATGTTATCCGTCCTTGTTGGTTTGTGTTTTACTTGTAGGAGGTCGTCCCAGGGGCAGTACGAATCCCGTTTGCGGGCCTGTTTGAGTAATCCCATCGGATACCCCCTATCTCTCAGATGGACCCTTAGAATCTCTGTCTCCTTAAAGAAATCAACCCTACATGTGCAATTCCTCCTCAACCTGAGATATTGTTCGTACGGTAAGTTGTCCCTCAGGCTGCATGTGTGGTGTGAGTCATACTTGAGGAGTGTGTTCCGTTCAGTTGGTTTCCTATAGAGATCACTAAATAGGAGGCCTTCCTCAACTTGGAAAGTAAGGTCCAGAAAATCAATGGCTTCGCTGCTGTAGGCCATAGTGAACTGTATATCACTCCATCTGTTGTTTATCCAGTCTTTGAAGATGTTGACGTCATTGGCGGAGCCGGACTATATCATTATCACATCACATCATCTATGTAACGCTTCCACACAGCGATGCGGTCTAAGTAGGGATTGTTGAAACTGTATAGGTATTCGTCTACATAATCATCCATGAAGATATAAGCCAGACTGGGGGCATAGCCAGCCCCCATCACAACACTCTTGCACCGGTAGTAATATTGGTTCCTGAATATGAAATAGTTATTTTTCATCGCAATTTACAATAGAGAAATTAAGAAATCAGTCAGTATCCAATGTGGTCTGGGGAGTTTGTCCAGAACTTGTCTGACCACATCCACGGCCTTCCCCTGTGGTATGGAAGTATACAGGGAAGACACGTGCAGGGTCACCAGAAGTTGAGTGTTGGAATCAAACGTTTGACCCTCAAGCAACTGGATGATGTGCATTGTATCCCTCACAATAGACTTGGTCCCAGGTAGGCATGGTTGAAGAAAGTGATCGATAAATTGGTTAAGGGGTTCGAGAATTGACCCACATCCGGATACAATAGATCTACCCGGTGCTTTAACCAAATGTTTATGTATCTTCGGAAGGGTATAGATCGTCGGGATCCTAGGTTATTTTTTATTCAGGAAATCCATCTCCGGTTGGCTCAGGAAGCCTTGCTGTAGACCATCCTTTGTGAGTTTCTCTATCAGGATCTTAATCTCAGGGGTCGGATCCTTTGGTATTGGGCAGTAACTCTCTCTCACATCCAGTTGTAGCTCATCCATGTAATTTTGCAGTACCACTGCTCCGCCTTTGTACGCCGCCTTGATGACAATGGCCTCATTGGATCCAAGTGATTGCAATGCCAGTTTTTCTTCCTTGCTGATGTTATACTTATTATATCTCCGGTCCTCTAGTAAATCCATGGTTTCTTTTAGAACAATCTGCTCATATGCCAGGATCTTCTGACTCATCAGGTAAGCCCCTGGTGTGAAAGTCGATGGCGGTCTAAAGGTAGTCGCCGCAGCCTTGGTGTTGTATACATTACGGCTAAAGTAGTATTTGAGTCTGATTTTTCTGAAAAATCTCTGCATCTACAGTTTGATATTGAAAGCATTGGTTGGGGATGTAGGGACAAACGATAACCCTTTCGAGAGAATCCCTTTTTCCACTTCGGACAATGTGTAGTTGGAAAGGTTAATTATTGGGTCCATGGTGGTGGTGTTTGCACTGCTCGGGGTAGTCACAGTGTTGGCAGATCGAGTAGGGTTGGCAAGGTGTTCAAGTTGTACAGCGGTGAGTCTTGCAGAGCCGGTGTGACGATAGTAACACAGCTTTCAGTGTAGGCGTCATTCAAAATGGGCACAGGCACTGGATTCAGTGTTGGGACAAGGGGCTTCATGACTGCTGTGACCATCATGCTAGAGTGTTTAAGGGCAAACTTGCAGTTAAAGGCCTTATATTGGGGGTAGGTGTGTCTGTTCTCACCATCTGTATGTTTGTCTGCGTGTTTGGATTTCCGCGCAGGATTCTGGTTGGTAGAAGCGAACTCGTGTATTGCCCCGTTGGTTGTTCCTGCCTCTGTTCCAACCCCGTGGCCACTCCCAGTTCTGTTCCGTCCCGCCTCCCCTGTTGGGTAAGTGGTAGCCCTCCCCCAAAAAATGTTGGCTCTAGTTGCCTTGGCGGCTGGTGGATGTTCTATCAGAATCTGAATACGAGCCACTACCTTACAGACGAGTCAGAGAAGGTAGCGAACCTCCTTTGTCCCTTCCTGCTTCTATTTGTAAAAAAGCCTTGGCTATCCTGCTGGTATTATTCGCCTGTCAAATAAGGGTAGGTGGATTTCTTGTCATAATTTCTTATGTCTTTAGTGAGTTTATCAAGTTTCCTATTCAGTGTTACTGTGTTAAATTCAGCTAGTGTTTTTTCTGCACGCTCAAGTGCTTCCCCTGCATTAGAGAGGGCACTGTCCTCAAGGATCTCTTTTTTTCAAATTAGCGATCTCTTGGGTCAATTGCTGTTTCCATTCCAAGCACCATCCAGTGCCTGAAGCAATTGTTGGCAATGTAACTAAACCCCTCTCTAAACCTAGGGACGTCTATGAAGATCGCTGGCTCGTTTCTAATTTGTAAACCTTTCAGAATTACATTCGCCTGTAGGTATTTAGTCAACACATAGCCATGAAGGCGTGAGCGAATTAGTTTCTTTTCAAGTCTTTTAATTTTAGCAAATTTTTCGTTAAGAGATGCATCCAGTGATACTGTGTCTGTTCCTAGTAAAAACTTAGATGCTCCCCGCTCCTGAATTAGTTTGGTGATATATTCTTCACTGTAGGACAGGTTTTCTTTGTCAGACATAATTCAATGGATATGCTATCATCAATGAATTTTCTATTGTGGGATTTTTTATCGTGGGATTTGCTATCATCAATGAATTTTCTATCCTGGGATTTTTTATCATGAGTCAGCGAATGAGAGTGAAACAACCCTGGCAGGGGAGCACCTGCATCAGATAAAGTAAACAACAATGCGGTAACCCTGTGTCCCTCAGAACCTGGGTATGAGTATGCAAGTAACAACAATGGTTCTGTCGGGCATAAGCACTATTTCTTTTTGAAGGATTAATTCTTTGCATGTTATTTCTTTAATAACCACAGTAAATGCTATACACAGAATTTATGAAACACAGGAACACATAACAAAACCAGGACACAAGTTGATGAGTATACTTGTGTTTATATAAATAGCATAGCAAGTCATACTCTGAAGGAAGTAAAAACAAAGGTCCTGATACACATCTACCATACTCCGCACAGCGGACTAAGGCAGAGAACACCTGCACTGGGCGTTTTTCTTTGAATGGATAGGAAGCATCAAATGCAGCTATCCTGAAGACTGGCTGCACTATTGACTGACCCCATGAGAGTCAAAACAGGCTCCCTGGAAGTCAATCATCAGTTCCCACATCTCCAAATGATGGGGGAAACCAAGATTTAACTGGGCTCCTTCTCCACCAACCCTTAAATGATATCTTAGGTTTACACACCACAAGTATTTCAAAAATAAACAATCAAGCAGCCAAATCTGTGACAAGGGTGTGCCTTTACATGGGTTGCGTACTCACTGTGCCACTGGAACCAAGCCACACCTGGCTGATGAGCCCTTATCAAGTTGAAACTGGTCCTAGGTAGCTTGTGTTCTGGTTCAGCAAGGACCTGCCTTGGCAGTTCAGGCTGAATTGCTTCCATGAGGAGCGGGGTCAAGGATGATTAGCATATGGCTGCTTCCAAACTGAGGTTGCATGGTGAGTAAAAGAACGATGGGTTAGGATGCTACCCCGATCAGTTGCAAGTGGTTGGACTAAGTGGAAAGGGTATGTCCAGACATGGGTCCAGTGCTCACTGTGCCACTGGAACCAAGTTATACCTTAATAATGAGTCCTTATCAGGGTGAAACTGATCCTAGGTTGCTTGTGTTTCGGTTCGGTTAGGACCTGGCTTGGCCTTTCAGGTTGGACTGTTCCCATGAGAAGCAGGCTCAAGGCTGATTTGCATATGGCTGAGTCTACTCTGGGGTGGCATTGTGAGCAAAAAACATTGGTTTGTGATGCTACCCCGAGCAGTTGCCAGTGGTTAGACATATTGTGTTTTTGATTCAGTATTCCCTCACTGTATTGAATTAAATATATTGCATTACAAAAATATTACATCCACTTCACCAACTTAACTACTACATTGCAAGCTAAGGATAGTTCAATTAGATGTTGGAAAAAAATTGTATATTTATACTTAAGTTGACAACGTAGTGGAAGGCAATGTAGTGGATTTTCCATTTTTTGTAGGTCGATTTTAATGATATTGAAATTGTGTCAAAGACTCTTAAATTCTTTATGACTGGAAACTGTAGAAAAATAGGAATCATAGCTCCTGAACTCCTTCAGAGGGTGAGAAATAAAGTGACCTTCAAGAGGTGCATGTCTGCAGAAGCTAACTGATAATACAGCTGCCCTTCTCTGAGATGTTATAACTGAGAACATCCCTTTCATATATGGACCAAAGAAAATTGAGCTCACAGAGCGAATCAGAACTTAGGGGCATATCATCAAGGCGGCGCTATGAAATTATTGCTGCTTTTGCGTCCGTTTTTGAGCGAAAAGCGACGATAATGTCATCGCCTTATCAGCAAAGACACGCTATTGCGTGTTTTGCTGACTTAGCGCCCGTTACTACAACGCACAGCTTTGCATCGCTAATGAGATGCAAAGTGGGCGTAACACAGAGATATTTCAAGGAAAATGTCGCTAAGCGACATTACTCCTATTATCAACCTGCACGCTAACCTGTGCAGCGATGATAAAAGGAGCGCTAACCGCGCTCATCGCAGGTTTCTTTACGCCTGCTTTTCCTTTGACTAAACAGTGTTAGCCAATGGGTGGTAGATTATAGGGCTGAGACCACCCAGCCCTATCAACAAGGTAACCCCTGTCCCTGTGCGTTTACCGCTGGATTTCCAGCGATGATCGCACCTTTTTGCAACTATCACTGGTTTATTTATCGCAATTGAGATAAGCGTTGCTGATAGCACACTATCTCGGCGATGTAAACCAGCGATAGCCGGCGATAATTATCCTCGCGCTAAGTGCGCTTAGCGATAATTATCGCCGATTGTTGCTGATATGCCCCTAAGGAGGGTAATATTGCTCTCCCACAGAGCAAATCTACCAAACTTGCTCACTGGTGACTAGTGGGCACACTCCTTTATTGGATGCTGTGACACTTCAGGCACTCTACAAACCAGCTGATATCCCAGGCTTAGTGAAGATCAGAAAACCGCCGTGCCAGTGTACATTCTTCACCAGGATTCCACCTGAAATCACATACTTAAATTTCCTTGGCAGTTTGAATAGTCACAAAGCAGCTGCCATGAAGTGTTCCAAAGCACTAAGCAGAATCCCTGGGTTTTTCAGGACTATCTCCTTTTTCAATATGCCCAATCCCTGTCTAGATGAGAAGCATAAAAATCCCCATACAGTGGAAGGTACAACGCACACTCCCCTCAAAGGTGCTCAATAAACCTTCAAGATATCATGACTGCCTGTGTTATATTCGTTAATTGAAAGTTGCGCTACCCTCCTAGGGAGCGTCCCTTACGTGCACTGCCAGAGTTCCCAATGGAGGACAATATTCAACTTAAGTGTTTGTAGATACCAATTTTATTCAGGTATAAAATTGTTTTAAGATTTTCTTGTTTGGAGTTAATTGTTTCAATATAACTTTGATGTATATTCAAAGCAAACCACATTTCTTGTAGATGCATCATTTATGCATGTCCGTTGCAGGACTGGTCATCGTTCATTATTATGTGTATCCCCCACGCTTTTTGGGCTCACATCTGCCCTTCATCAGGGCATAAATTCCTAAAAAAAATGAATATTGCAAAATAAAAATGACAGCCTTGGTGTGGAGCTGGACCACCACCACATGTTTAGTGTATTACGACCTCCCGTAGTGCTCATTGTGTATATCATTATCGGCAGATACAGCGGGCTCAAGTAGACATTCATTCAATTAACATCTTCGTGTGATCATAGAGCAAAAACGTTTAATATATATTACCATCAGTGATGTAAGTCAAAGAAGCGTGACATAGCATGTGATGGAATGTTTCTGTAACAGGTTGTTGTTAGTCTATCTGTGTAGTGTAATTGAATAGCACTAGGAGGGTGTTAATAATGAAGTTGCATGCCATATTCTAACAACCCGGGGTGGTGCATCTCATATCATGCGGTCACTGTTCGACGGATGGTCACAAGCAAACCAAGCGGTGTCCAGTTTTAAATGTTAACAATGCCCTACTGTTTATCTCAGCCGTGACTGCGAATCGAAGAATCAGCACACTATTTATGACCAATATGGAGAGCGTGATTCCAACTCTATTCATATTCGTCAATTAAACACCTCATTAGGACAATATAACATCATTACGTTCATATAGTAGATATAATTAAATAGCATGATGTTGAATGTCTCTGTTGGGGATTCATTTTCCTGTAATATTACCCTCAGAGAACCTCTTTCGTCTCTAATTTGCATTTTTGCTCCAAATTTGTTTGGAGAGATAGGTAGGTCAAATCACGTCACTTCATCGATTTGAATTCACAATTATTAGTGAACTATATCTTAATGAATTGAAGATGACTACATAGAATCCTGGGATATACTCATGGAGCACACGATGATTGATGACCACCAAATTCCCAATCTTAGGAAAGCACTCAAAACCACTGGTAACTTAACCCTGAATTCACGTTTAATAACCATTTCTGCTTTGTTTTTTAATAAACAAAGAAAATAAACTCTCAAATTGAATGAAAATTAAAGGTGTTTTACCTGTCCATCTTACTAGCAGCACATCTTGAAGCCTAATCAGCAGCATTTTTTCAGTCGAAGCTAGAATACAACATTTACATTAGATCCACTGTTTGTGTGCCTGGTTACATATGGAAAAGAAGCTGATAGGGGTGAGCAATATGTGCACTTATGAAGCTATTTCTACTTTACTATTTCTATTTTACTTAGGCAACAGTTATACATTCACTGGTCATCACTGCAATTGATATGTTATTGAGCTCCAGTTAACACTGTAAAAAAAAGCTAAATTATCATCTTTCGGCACATAAACAAGACTTAATCCACATAAACAAGAGTTAATTAGAGATAAAAAAGAAACATTTAATTATGTTAAAAGGTGTAAATTTACCACAAGAAAAATAATACAAAAAAGGAAAAGAAAAATGGCTTAGTTAATGTAATAAATTAGTGAATAAAACAATACTACATTAATATATTAGACTAAACAAAGGGTATAGTTTCATCCATACAGTAAATAAATAATTAAAGTAAAAAAACTAACTACATAGAAGATAAAAACAATGACGGGTTCAGACAACAATCAAAATCGCACACGCAGAGATATAAGCTTTTATTTGATCATATTCTTTTTTTAAAGTATAGAATTTTAATATTAAGCAAAATTATCTTTTAAAAAAAGAGGGATTTGAGAGGGTTACCTTCGAAGTCTAATAGAATACTATTGATTGCAACGTAAAAAGGGATTAGAATAGGAATATGAATAAAATAAAATAACGTTCAAAGAAGCTAATTATTGGGATCAGAAGTGAATAATTAAAAACAATAGTCAAAAAATATGGGTCTTCTTCATGGGTTGAAAAGGCTTTAAAAAAAACTCTGCAAAAATGTTAATGTAGTAATATGCGATGGATAATTAAAAATCAACATAAATCTATAAAATAAGATGTTGTGTCTGGCGAGGTTGTTGGTGATGTGTTAATAACAATATAATAACATACAATGCTGATATAGCATATCACCATGAATATTAACTTGCGTGAAGCTATAACCTGCTATAACATAGGCAACCCATTCAAGGCGGTATGGCAAGAAGAGACTGAAAGAATCTGATGCCGATCATCTCAATCTTGTGGGTTCTTGATTTTTCCCTTTGTAATGGCTTTTCCTACTTTCTCTTCCTTCTTCTTTCCCCATTGTGTTGTTTTTCCCTCTCTTGCTCTTGGTAAATGTCTGAAGAGGAAAAATAAGTGTCAGTCCCCAAGGCAACCACCGGCTCAAATTAAGTACTGCTTGCATCCCTTGTTCTCTTTTGAGTATCACAGCTCTATGTGCTAAAAGATAAACCTGGCAAATGAATGGCATTACATATTGGAGTAGTTATTTTACAGGTTGAGGGAATGTGTTTAAAAAATAAGCACATGCATATCAGATAATCTCTCTTGGTCCGATTGAGATGCACTGATTAAAACAGTACAGAAACAGAGGTAGGTTGTTGTACCATAGGAGGGCAAATGCTTCTCGAGGGGAGTCATAGTCAGTCACAACTATAGTATTCCAAAGCGGGGATGAAGTCAATGGTAAAAATTAACAGAGGTTGCTGGAAAAGTCTGAGCAGTGTGGTGTAAATAACGGTCGGAATTGCACACAGATAGAATTTGAATTGCCCTAGCCACCATTGATCCAGTGGTGTTGAGATCAATGGGGAAGACATGGGAGTGTTCTCACTTACAGGACAGAATTTAATAAAAATGGGCCAACATGGTGCATTTTAGAGCATAATGTGTACTTAAGCTTGTTAAAAAGACATACATTTTGAAGGGTCACTGAAGATAAAGTCCAACATTTTCATTCTGTGCCAATTAAGTCTGACTCTCACCAGGGGTAATTGAAGGTAGGTGGTAAATGTGAGTTATAATCCTCACCACACACGGAATACCATGTGGAATTCCTGGTAATACTGGGTCCTCACAGTTATATAAAATTCTATTTGCACAGTAGTGGCAGGGTATTTTCATACTGTACTGTTTTACTGGTGGAAATGTAGAACCCTGTCAGGTTCATGGAATTTGTAATTGGAGTCTATGTAGAGCCTTACAGCTCACCAGGTGCTGATTGTGGGATTTCATCTCTTCAACAGGTAACCATGTGAACAAAGGTGCTGACACACGATGGCGCTGTGTGTTGGCATGTCTGATGATAGGGATGGGGAGTGTAATAGGAACTAAAATGGTGACAGGGCTTAGTGAAGTGACATTGCTGTCACTTTCTTCTGCCCCATGCCAGATGTGTGCATTTGTTGGTACTGGCACAATCTTGGAGAGGAAATAACTGAGCCCTCACTCCAGAGATAGCATTCAGTGTGGAGAGAGCTGAGAGTCCACCAATGCTAAATATGCCCACCTCTATCATTAGGCACTACCCCACATCTCTTCACCTACCTCGTTCTCTATCCAACTGTCCCTAAAGGCCTGCTGCCCCATGAGAAGCTTCCCACTTGCTCACTCCCCAGTCTTTTTCTACAAACCTAGACCTCTGCTCCACCACATTCCATATTCACCGACCTCCTTCACTCCTTGCCTCACATAAGCATGTTCTTACCTTGATCAGTACCCACCTGCTCCCACCTGCCATTACCACCTGTACTCACACACACCTACCTCATCTATAAACTGCCAAACCCCTACCCACCCCAGACACTGCCAGCTACCCCAACTCTTTGCTCACACATTATTCACTAACAACCTTCCTTCTGCACCCCTGACATTACTTAAGTCCCTACATGCATGAACCACCTGCCACTACCCACATGCACTGACCATTTGCCACAACTGAGTCATAACCTACCTGTTTCCATCCACATCCCAGCTAGCCCAACCAGCCTGTCTGTGAGACCCACTGAACCACCTCAGTCACAATCTAAGTGCCTCCACCTCAGTCGCTACCCACCTGACAACCACACTCTTTTCCCCATCTCATTAACTACCTAGCTGCCCCCACATGCCTGCATCACCTCAAATACTTCCCACCTGCCTAAAACCCTTGTCCCACACATCACAACCTGCATTACCTTCATCCCCTGCTCTGCTTCAACCCCAACACTGCTGCCCACCATGCTCCTTACCCCCACAGGATACAATGTAGCGGCCCCCACACCTCTTGCAAAGCCAAAGTGAAAGAATCAACCCCAGGCCTGCTGTCTCCAGAGACAATGTGCAGCAATGCTTACTACACTCTTCTCCCCGACATTGGCGCTTGAAGCCCCAGGACACCAGACACATTTCCCTCTACCTCTCCCTCTGTTTCCAATTTCCCCCTGCACTTTGCATATTCTAAGGTAAATGAAAGAATACTTTCCTTACTCTTTTTCTGCGGTTCTCTATTTACCCCTCAGCAGCAGTCAGGCCCAGAGACACTGCATCTGTTGCACTCAAGTCTCCACCCCACCCGGTGCAGAAAATGACCCAGCATGGGCCCTGTATACCCTAATGACAATCAAGAAGACAAATGCAATTAACTGTACAGTAGTTTGATGACTCTACCCACATTTGCAAATAAATTGGTTGCATTTGCATCTCACATGTATACAGTTTCTTTGTGTTTATTTCATTATCTCCACACCACCACAGAGGCCAGTGACTCACTTAGAGAAAGAACTCAGAAACAAAACACAAGCAGGGCAGGGCTTGGCACCTTATGACCCCTATAAAATCTACCACTGAGTACAAATACAGAAAGTACTAGAAATGATGCTGTCTTACAAGCAAAACAGATGTTCAGTGTGTGTGCCAATTAAAAACACTTAGGTCCTGGAATCCAGTTTGTGCTGACACATTCCCAAAAAATGAGAAATATATTTCTTTGGGAGGTTCCTATGAATATGCCTCCTGCTCTAGCAGGCATACAAGGTGCATTAATCTTGTGTCCTCCCCTGTTATGTGGCTTCTCTCCCGAGCCTATTTTACATTTTAAGACATCCTCAACAATGGTGTTAACTAAGGGTAATTTTGGAGCCTCAAAAAACCGGAGTACAATGTAATCTATGGTGCGTTTCATTGTGAGCCCTTCTCAGAAATGACGGCTTTGGCTGAGGCCGCACTTTAGGCTAAAGTGTTCAGGATGAGGCGTTGGCCACCCTTTTAGGTGTTGCAGAGACAGGGCAAGACCTGTTGCTGAGATCTTATGTTTCTTAAAAAAAAAAAACACTAAAAGGGCCAAGAGTGTTCCTATTACTTACCATACGGTGGCCCTATCGTCACTTTCGTTTTGTTATTTCTCAGTGGTCCATCCCATGCTGATATCACTTCCTGTGGGTGTTTGTCCCTTGATGGAGCATGAACCAAGTACTGATAAATTGTATACCATTTTCCTTCAGCTGCTCACGCCTGGATCCGTAAGTGTTAAATACTACAGTGCTATACACCCGCAGAGCATATTTCCAATGAATTAATTGGTTAATGTTAGATCTGGCACCACTGGCGTGGGTCTCCTTTCCATTTTTTTTGCTGTTGCCTCCTATGTTTTTGCGATGTTTTTGCTGGACTAGATGCTTTGGGCACTTTGCCACTGCTGTTCAGTGCCAAAGTGCAAGTACTCCCTATTGTAAATTGTTATAATGGATTAGTGACTCCATGATTGGCTTATTTGGTTTACTTGTCAGACCCTAGTGCAGTGCACCATGAGTGCCCAGGGCCTGTTAATCAAATGCTGCTGGTGGGCTTGCAGCACTGATTGTGCCACCCACAGAAGCAGCCTGTAAAATGTGACTCAGGCGTGCCACTGCAGAGCCTGTGTGCAGTCTGGGACTGCCATGTTGACTTGGCAAGTGCACCCACTTGCCAGTCCCTAAACCTTCCCTTTTTCACATGTTAGTCACCCCTAAGGTAGGCCTAAGATAAACCTATGGACAGGGTGCCTTGTATGTGAAAGGTAGGACCTGCCCTGATGTGTGTGGCATGTCCTTATAGTGAATTACAGCCAATTTAGTTTTTCACTATTACAAGGCTATCTGTTCCCATTGGCCAGAATGGGCAGTTTGGTTATGACATCTTATAATCCTAACTGACCCTAGGAACAAGATAGAGGAATAAAGTTTAATATGCCTGAACTCAGAATGTTAAAATACATCTTTTAGTGTGGGTGATTTTTACATTCTGTGTTTGAAAATACCCCTTTTAGAAAGTAGGTATTTTCTTGCCTAACCATCCAGTATGCCTCTGCTAGGTTTGCGTATTCCATGTCCGGTTTGTGAGTGACAGGGGGCTGGAGAGGGCTTTGGCTCCAACAGTCTGATGAGTCAGGGCTGGGCTGAATAGGACCTGGGTTGAATAGAGAGTAGGGGGAGGAGATTTCTTTTCAGCTACCTGGGTCAGGTCTACTTTCAACAATGCTGACTCCACCTCCTGCCAGGAAGCTGCACCAGGAAGGACAGAACTGGTTTTGACTAGGTACAGACACTCTCTGCCTTCGGAGAACAAAGGATTTAGTCGTATAAATATTGTGGCCCAGAACTTTTGATAACTTCTGGGAATCAAGACAAACCTTTGCCAAGTAGAGAATCCAAGAAAGCTGAAGTAGGAGACTGCGCCTGTTTGTTGTTGGCCTGCAGTGGTTACTTATTGCCAAGGAAAGGAGAAGAGGACTTTTGTGTGTACTTTATCATCTTGAGGAAGATCTCCAAGAGCTTGAAGCTGAGCTACCCTCCTGTTCTGAAGTCTCAGGGACACACAGACTTCACCACCAGCTCCCCCTGAATTTCCTTGCTGGGAATTCTACCTGCAGAGAGGTGCTTGCTGTTGTTTTGGGCCCTCTGGAGACTGTGTGTCGCTGAGAGCTGGAAGCACGACGCAACAAGGAAGAAGTGTCGCCCCCGCAGCAGTTGCCGTCGAATCACAGAAGAAGCGTGTCACCACCGCAGCTGTTCACCGTTGCATCACCGAAGAAGTGTGTCGCATTGCCGGAGAAGCTTGCCGCAGTGGTTACCGTCGCATTACCGGAGAAGCGTGCCTCAAGGCCTGTCGCGGCTCAAGAAACCATTGATTTCACTGCACGGGCGTTGGGCGATCCCGCATCGCATCCAAGTTGTCGCATCTCATCAGAGACACCATTTTGTCGCATCGCACCGGATCGTCGCATCGCATTGAGGTGGCATCTTGTTGCATCGTAACCCGAATGTAGTAAGAAACCAACGCATCACCTCCTCTCCGGTAAGGAACCGACGCATCACCTCCCCTGCGCTGCAGTAAAGAACTGACGCACCACCTCCCCGGAAGCAAGGAACCAACGCATCACCTTCCCTGCGACCCTTTTGTTTTGCAAGACGCATCCAAGGTATTTTGAGAGTAAAGTGTAGCATTTACCATCTACATTGAACCAAGCTATTTATACCATCTAAAAGTCATATTTTTGAATACTGTATTGTGGATTTTTGTCGTTTGGTCTTGTGTTAAGTCTAGATAAAGATTACTTATTTTTCGAAACTGGTGTCGTGTCCATTTGTAGTATTTTCACTGTATTACTGTATGTGTTCACAATTGCTTTACACTCTGCCTCTGAGATAAGCCTGCCTGCTCATGCCAAGCTACCAAGGGGGTCAGCAGGGGTTATTTTAGGAGTGCAGCCCCCTTACCCTGACTAGAAGCTGACTACCGCTGCCAACTAGAGACCCCCATTTCTAACAGTTATCATAAAAAAGCAGCAACTAGAAGCCTCAGGACTGTAGTAATAGTCGCTTATTTTACATCAGTTGCGGATTGCACATTTATTTTCTAGGCAGAAGAAGCATGAAGTACCAAGTGTGTGAGTTTTTAACAAGAACTTGAGCTTGGCACAACTTTCCTTGTCTGACACCGGAGCACGCTTTAATTGCGCTCGACTATTATAGAACATTTTAAAACATACTGAGGTTTTCACCTGTGGCTTATGCAGCGCAGTGAAAGTGTGAAAACCTGTAAAGGAGGCTTGGGCTGTTTTTAATATGTTTTTATTGGTTATTTCATTCATCGGTTGCTAATTATTACTAGTATAAGATTGCAAATGTTGTGGCCTTATATATTACCCACGCAAGAGTTTTGTAATAAGCTGATGGAGAATTTTCAGTCAAATGGTTTTGGTGTTTACGATGAGTTCTCTTTCATGGTATTAGGGATTTGCCCAGATATGACAATCATGTCACCTCCTGTAACTCAAGAATCTATGGATAATGGTGGATAAAGTCTGCCATTTCTGGATAATTTTACCCCCTTGACTGAGGACAGAGTAATGGCTCTTTTGGAGACCATTAAATCAGCGTCCCGTTTGACCCCTATGCTTCAATCTTGCATATGGCTTCTATGATGGTGCCTAGACACCTTGCCATATTGCTCAATAAAGTTCTGACATCAGGCCACTTTCCAGTGGAGTGGAAACGGGCTTCAATTTGCCATTATTAAAACAAAACTCTCTTGATCCTGGAGACATTAAAAATGATAGACCAATTTCGAGACTACCTTTACCAGCTAAAACATTGTAGAAGGCACTTAATGTAGATCTTATGACCTTTCTCGATATTCTTAATGTTCTGGATCTTTTTCAGAATAGGTTTAGGCTTACTCACTGTACTGAGTCAGCATTATTGGTCACCACTGAGGAGATTCGCTGACAGGTGGATTCAGGTGGTGGGGCTGCGCTGATACTTCTCAACCTCTCTGCCGCGTTTGATACAATGAATCATTTAGTGTTCATAGAGCGGCTAGAGGGGATCGGGATTAGAGGCGCAGCCTTTACCATTCTGAGTTCATTTCTTTCAGGTAGAGAGCATAGTGTGAGGTTTGGGGACTTTGTTTCAGATCACTTTACTTTACCTTGTGTAGTTCCTCAGGACACCCACTATCACTCACGCTCTTTAAGATCTATGGGGCATATCATCAACGAGGCGATAAAAAATTATTGCGGCTTTTGCGTCCGTTTTCGGGCGAAAAGCGGCGATAATTTTATCTCCTAATCAGAAAGGTCACGCTATTGCGTGAAACCTTGCATTAGCACCTGAAATCTGAACGCCCAGCTTTGCATCTCTAATGAGATGCAAAGTGGGCGATCCTGCCCTGACATGACTGAGAAATGTTGCTAAGCGACATTTCTCCTATCATTAAGCCCCACGCTATGAAGCATAGCAGCAAGAAAAGTAGCAATAACCCCTGTTATCGCTACTTTCCTTACGCTTGCTTCAAGACTGACTTAGCCATGATATCCTATGGAAGGTGGATATCATGGCTAAGTTCGCCTTGCCCTATCATCAAGCTAACGCCAAACTTTGTGAGATTAACGCTGGATTTCCAGCGTTAATCTCACGTTTGGCAGTTAGCGCTAGGATTTTTATCGCTTTTGAGATAAGCGTTGCTAATAGCATGCTATCTCAGCGATAAAAATCCATGTTAGCCGGCGATAATTATCCTAGCGCTAAGTGCGCTTAGCGATAATTATCGCCGGTCCTTGATGATATGCCCCTATGTCACTCCTCTAGCAAAATTTATTAGGTCCTATGGTTTTGCAGTAGTGTCATATGCTGATGACACACAAATGGTGGTACCTGTTTCCCTGAATGTGGACGCTGTTGCCAATAAATTTAAAGACTGCATGATTAACTTAGTCACCTGGATGAAAGAAAATTGTCTTTAATTAAATTCTAAATAGATGGAGGTCATCCTCTTTGGTTCTAACAATTCTTTTTGGAATACATCCTGGTGGCCGTCTAGTTTAGGTACTCTTCCCGTCCCAGTTTAGAAAGTCAAAATCTTGGGATGTGGTTTGATGAATAATTGTGTTTTTTAGACCTTATAAATAAAGTCACTTCCTCTTGTTTCCATCTTCTCAGGTTCCAGAGGAAGGTGTTTCCTTTTATCCTTGCTGACATGCAAAAGACGGTTATTGTTGCATTGGTCTAAGCCAGGATAGATTACTGCAATGCGTTATATTTAGGTATTCAGAAAAAAAAAAAGTTGAAGCTTCAGTCACTCCAGAATGCAGCCGCTCGTCTTCATCTGAAGATTTCAAACTTTGATCCCATTTCCAAACGCATTTGGGATCTGCATTGCTTCCTGTGACTAAATGGGTCAAATTCAAGGCCCTCTATATTGTTCACAGGGCCCAACACAGTGGAGGTCCCACATATTTTCTGAAGGCATTTATCTGGTATAGGCCTAATCGCCATCTTAGATCTGGCTCTGCTAAATTTGTGGCAGTTCCTAAAATCAAAGAAAGCCAGATAGTGAGGGAGAAGTTTTTGTTTTAAGGCCTGTAAATTGTGGAACTCCCTGCCTTTCGTTCTGAGAGCTCAATCTAACATAGCTTTTAGAAAACTATAAAAACCTGACCCTTTACTGTTCATTCTTAGTAGATAGGTTTCATCATTTCTAGGAATGTTTAGCGCTAAGACGGCTTGGCAGATGAGCGCTTTATAAAATACTACTTGGGTAACACGTACCTACAATATTGGGCTAATGATGAGGGTATACTGCTGATGTTCCAATCGGGCTCCAGGGCTGGTGCTTCAACACTACTTACGTACTATTTACATTTTTAGTTGTCTAAGAGCAGGTTGGTGGTTTGGACATCGACCTAGTCAGGGAGGTTTTCAATTTTCAGTTAGTGGTGGCTAATTGTCCAAAGTCCTGAATCGGGCTCCCGGCATTATTTTATTAGAATGTGCCTTGCTGAGCCTCTACAGGCGAAAGGCAGGATGCACCCACTCTGGAAGCAAAAAGCTGAATTTGCATTACTCCCTCAGAATAACCCTGCTCAGTCCCTCTCCGCTCCCCCTCCGCGTGCCTCTCCACTCCCCAAATCCATCCCCATCACCCTGTCTGGCAGCTGCACACGTCTATAGTCAACGTGCCGACCGAGCGCGACCTGGCACCAGAAACATCTCTGTTAAAGCAGGCCCTCACTGAATAGTACAAACAGGGCATTTGGGTCATTCCGGTGATAGTCAGAGACGGACTTTGATTAATTACGTGACTTTGCGGTGCTAATCGGTTTTGTTAATAACGTGAATCTTGCACTTGGGTTTTTTCGGTGATTCTGCGTATTTATTGCTGTAAGGGGAAGTGTGTTTCCGAATTGGCGGGGTTTTGCACAATGCACACCTTTACGTATTTCGCTAATACATATTGAGTGTCTCTGTGTACATACACATACGTTGTCAAATATAGTTCTGGTAAAGAGTTTTGAGGTGCGCACGTATTCGAAGCATGCGGCCCAATTTTCCTGGGTCCATGTTGATTGTTCAAGGTGCTAAAACACAAGCTGCTGAAACTACATTTTAAACTGATCGGCAAAATCGATTAATCTGGAGATTACTGTGCTGTACTTTAACTGTACGTACATCCTCAGAGGATACCAGTTTGTTTCCAGTTAGGGCAGACATGCCAAGTTTCCAAGATCCTTGTGTGATGTGCTGCTCCTGTTCAAGTTTTCCTTTAAATCCAGGGACCTGTTGTCTTGTTTGTTCCAAATAAAAATAAAAAAAGGACTACAACTACCAGAAACAAAAGAATAAAAACCTGGATTAGCGCAGCACTGGGAAACGTGGTATCTATGTTAGGGGGCTTAGTTCGAGGAGGGCACCTTTTGAATTAAGGTACCTATGATGGGCTAATAATTCCCATTTCCGTACTTGCGGACCAAATTATTTTGAAACACTAATGGAGTTTTTCAGATCCATCTTTAAAAGGAGGAAAATCTATGTATCTACTCACATACTGAATATTGGATTGAAAAAATATTTTGCCATATCCACTAAATGTGGTATACAAGAGGCCTGACGAAGTTCAATATTCTGAACGAAATGCGTTGGCTGGATGTTTTTTTATGTGCATGGATTAGTTATGAAGGTTACATAAGAAAGAAGAGAAAAAGAAATAGAGGAAAATTCACAAAGACTGATTGACTATTCTGAAGAGAACCTCTGCCCAGTGCACCATTCCATTCTAAATAATATTCCTCCACTGCATGTCTGACTAGATAATTTAGATTTTATTACCACACCAGATGCAAAGCATCTCTATTTCAAATTTTGCAATGGCACCTTACCTCTATTGTCATTACTAGCAAAGTGAAACCCTCAAATTTTCACACGTTCCACATGCCCAGCTTGACAGCAGGCAGAGGAAATATTGCCTCATTTTAAATTGTTTTGACCTGCTTATGCTCGCCCTTGGAAAGCTTGTATACCATTTTGCAAACAACTTGGCTGTAGCCAGCTCCAGGTTGCCATACGGCTCCTTCGCACAAAATCCTTTGCAGTAGGTTGTGTGCGCAGTGTTTAAATTTCTCCATTGGAGCTGGGGCATTAGATGCAAAACGATGGAATGGGCCCTTGGAGGCCATTTCGTAATGTCCCCATGTTGGTAAACCTTCTGCTAGTCCTGTTTTATGGCCACTCTGTGGTTCAGAGTCCCTGCCCATATTACATATATGTTTTATATTTGAAGTATATACTTTTATTCACTCTGTGTTTTAATTGGTCCATGCTTTGCCAGAACTTGCTATGACACACATATTGTTGAGGTTTTTGGAGGGCCCATTGTCCTAGTCTACACCTTATCTGTACGAAGTCCATTTTATATTTTAATTGTGTGACTTATTCTTTGATATTGAGATCTCCTGTTTACCTCTTTTGTGTGATGTATGTGTATTGGATTTGTTTTTGTACTTTTTTGGTTGGATATACAGAGGACAGTTTTTGATGATGATGTCTGAATAGGTGTACCCCTGTGTCAATGTACTCTTGGCCCGTTGTCAACAAGCCTGTTGTGACGGCTGATTATATATCTGTGCCTTCCTTGATGCACGCTGGGTGGGATTCTGGCTAATCTAATATTCCCTTTGGTAGGTGTGAGAAGCGCGTGAGGTGATCCTGGCTAAGTAAACATGGTCAGTTTGTTTGTTAAATATCCAACGAGGCCAGGATTTTCCACTGTCACCCAGCCGTGGCCGCTGCAGGTATGAGAGGTGGGGTGGTGGGGCCGGCTGGGGGAGATTTCGAGAGACAACATGAGAGACAATTAATTATTTATTTAATTTTCTCTTGTGGTTGTCTCTCGAAATCCCCCCCAGCGGTCTCACCGCCCAACCTCTCTTACCGGCAGCGGCTGTGGCTGCGGTCACCCAACTCTGAAGAATCAGTGAACATATATACATATCCATTTTCCATTATCATAAAATATAACTGGCCCAACAGAGCACAACCTCTTTGAAAGAATGCTCTTTTATCCTTATTGGTTTACAGGTCATTTGCGCCATATACAGCAAATCCCATACAGATTGCAGCTAAAACAAAATACATAGTCTAGGAGTTTGTCTAGTCTTGGACCCCCCTCCTCCATCCTCCCTGGCTCCAGTCAAGGAGACACAGCCTTTTGGAGTTGTAAAGCACTTATGTATCATGCAGACACAAACGTTTCACAAAACTGCTACAAAGAAGTATCGGGTCACATATCACACCCTTAAGACAGTACCAGCTTTCTAGCCAAAATCATTATGCCAGCTTGACATTTTCATTCCATATCATGTAAAAAACGAAACTACAAGTACCAGAATGCAGTGTGTTGTTCACTTTAAGCTAGGACAGGCTTAATGTGTTATACTTGACAGGGCCAACAAACAGCTATGAAAATGAACAGGTATACAACTATTAACAACTTCCAAGTTGGCTTACACAGGAGCAAATGATAATTTGGGTTCAAAAATAAACACTGAAATGAGGCATTCCTCAGACCATTTATCTGCATTGAGCGAAACCACCCACAACCATCTTGGTATGGGCTGATCAAGGACAACCACTCAAAAGAATACACCAACCTACACTTGTCTAACCACAATGGTCAACTACAGTGTGGAGCTGAGGTGAAAACCGCTCGCCAATTCATGAAACAAATGTAGCACCACTCCATACCAGGACTGTAGAATTGCTAAAAACATGAATAACAACAATCAGACCGAATAGACACTGTCACTCCACAATGTCATATATGACCTAAAGGAAAACACTGTTCCATCAGCATACTACCACTACCTCACCTTTAGTTCCATAGCTAACTGGACTGCCTGGGAAAGAGCAGTGTTAGTTTTCATACATGTAAGTATAGACTAATGCACCAGAAAGCTGTTAACTCACCTACCACTGAGCATGCAGGATATACATATGCTTCCATTCTTAGCCTTTATTAAAAATTCAGTTAGTGTTGCAGACTTTTTTTTAACACTACCACTCCTTTTTTAGGTCTTACCTGAGACAACACATGCACTGTCCCTTGAAAGACATTCTGCTTGAGTAAAGGAGGCTTAGAGCCCGCCCATTACTTACCATTCGTTGGCTTCATTGTCACTCTCATTTCCTTGCTTCTCATTGGTCAGTACAAGTCGACTTCACTTCCTCTTTGTATGTTTGTTCCTGACCTAATGCATGAACCAAATACTGCTTCCTTATGGAGCTCAGTGTCTTTCCACTGCTCAGAGGTACTTTTATATTTTTTTAGTTTCAGCCCTCCTTAAGAGTCCATGTGTTTACAGGCCATCTCTTTGCCATTCCCGTCCTGTGTCATTGCTTGCTGACATTCGCCCTGCATTCCATCGTTACATATCCTACCCCGCATTCTATTGTTGTGTTCCCCCACCCCATCGTTGCTTGTCCTGTGCCCCCTCCCCTTGTTTTTTGCCACCTACCCACTTCCCCATGTCAGTTCTTGTTCCTTACCCCACACCCTTTCACCAGAAAATAGGTTCTATAATGCATTCTGTGCTGGCAGCATCGGAGCACTTTTTACCATCACATGCCCACCTCCCCCTGTTGTTGCTTGCCTTGACCACCCCTCATCCTGTCATTGTTTGCTCTGACCCCCATCCCGAATTGTTATTTGCCCCTTACCCCTGGCCCCTCTACTGTTCGAAAAAACAGGCAAAAAGGGCTATTGTGCAGTCAACGCTGGCTGTGCCATAGCAATTCAACCATGCTGCACAGCAGCCACGCTACCGTACAACATGACTAAAAAAAATAAAAGACAAGAGCTATTGGCTTTGCCAGTGCTTTTTAAAAAGTGCTTCGAGTTCAACCCCAAACATTTAAGGGCAATTTGAGTCAGAATCTAATAATAAAGCATACATCTCAGAAAAAGGTTAGAAAAGTTCAAAACGGCTGGAGGGTTCTAGGTGATTCTGACTGAAGGAAGGGGCATTACCGTATTCAAATTCTACATTGAAAGGGAGCAAAAGCTACAAGATGCAGGAGTGACGTGGGGGTGATGTGGGTGGCGTACAATAAGTATGGCTGTGATAGTTAGGGTGAGCCACATTAAACAGTATATTAAACTCTATGGTAAGATTTCTCAGTAGATTAATGCACCTGCTGCAGAGATCTGTGTCCCACAGTTAAGAATGCAAAATGGGGCAGCAAAGTATTTAACATTTTTTAAATCAATAAAAAAGTGCCATCGAAGTGAATGAATACATTATTTGATTTGATTTCATGCACAAGGTCGCAATTCTGTTGGTCTGTGGCAGAGTCAGCGGTCGTCAGACATTCATGATGAGGCTTTCATTTCCTCATGCAGCTCAAATGACTTCCACCAAAGCATGCACTATTACAGCGAGGTATGTATCATGGCTGACTAGTTACACTGATAGGCAGAGCCTCCAGTGGCTCGCGACCCCCTGGAACATGCAACCAGTCGTGGCTTGTTTAACTAACAGCTAGGGTGCAAAATGTCTCCTTGAGCATGAACGAGTTTATTCATTTAAATATGCATTTCCAGTCACTGAGATAAATAAATCATCCCTAAGATTGAAGATCACTAGCTTTCAGCATCTGAATGTGGCATAGTTTTATTGAGAGAAATTAGAGCATCGCTCAAGGTCATTACCAGGTGCTAAGTGATACTGGCATTTAAGCTACAGAGCTGCAATTTAATTTGTAAAATATCACTTTTCTTCACGAATACATCTTTATAGAACACGCGTAAAATGTGTCTTACATTTGTTTACACTGATTAATACAATTCTCTGCATTCGTATTTTTTGTTCATTTTGCTTTGGTGTTTCACATGCTTTATAAACTAGTACTGCAATTCATTATAACAATACATCCCCACACGTCATGAAAGCACGACAAACGCCATGGAGTGCCCAGACTTTTACAACAAGCAACAGATCTGTCAGCCGTGAGAAAAATTCCAGTCTGTTCCAGCACAGTATGTGGTGTCTAGAGAGGAAGTCACGGTCCACGGGGCGCCTACGAGCGCTTTTTTCATCCTATCCTTTCTCCTGCAGTAGGTGCCACAATTTGGCAAAATCTGTTGAGGTTATGGCTTTTTGAGCTACATTACAACAAAGACCATTCCCACTTGTAAAATCACTATTCCAAAATTACCTTAATTGAATAATTTTTAACACAAGCATCTTTTGCCAGGGGTCTATTTTTAACCCTCCCCATCTCCCTCTGGGCTGTAGTGAGCAGTTGCTTCACATGCTTCAGGAATAATTGTGACGATAACAATAACAATGCTCCCAAGTAAAGCAAACGAGCATACACACAAAGAGCAAAGTACAATGCTACCTGATGCTCTTATATTTGGTAACATGATGCAGGAGATGCAAGTACTCTGGGAGATCAATCTCATACGATTTCAGAGACAGCGACAAGTTTGAACCACTCTTTCTGCTAGGAGCATCCTCTAGCTCACCTTTGGTTGGCTAGCCCAGCTCAAAGACTACTTTATAGGTTTGTATATGATTGGTGTCTAGTTTTACACAGCTTTGTAGGGAACTCTTTACTATAGGGGCCAGTGGGAGTGTGTCTGAGATTAGACCTCACATTTGTGTATGACAGTGTGAGTGTGAAATTCCAGAAAGTGATCAAGGAGGGCCATAGAGAGAGTGCCCAAATGAAGGAAGTGTGTTTTTTACCTCTCTAAATGGGAGACTCTACCTATCAAGTCTAGGTTTGAGTGATAGTCTGGAGGGAAGTGATTGGTTGTACACCTGCATAGGAGTGACTATGTATAATTTATGGAAGATGGTTCCTTCTGTTCCATGGCATTAATAATTGGAGAGTTAAAGAGGAACAGTTACAAATGCATATGTGCAGTGCTGGACTTTGGCTCTGCCCAATGTTGAAAAGAGAGAGCTTAATACCTTCTGGTAGCTTTGTGTCGGCATATCCCAGGAAAGAAACAGGACTCTCAAAACATCAAAGGTCTGATCAGGTCAGCAGTAGGCTCATTTGTGTCACTTGAGGTCACATTGTCCATGGGTTTCATGGCCCGTCACCATTTCTGAGGACATGGGGAGGCCTTGATACGGGCACTAAGTGGGTAATGTAGTTCTTTCACCCGAACTGGGTGAGATAGGGTTCATGTGAGATACTCCCACGTTTCAAGGAGTGTATTTAATTAAAGGCCTAGCACAAATCATGGTGCCACTCCATCATTCATAGCCAGTGATACAAACATCATCAACAGTTTGCTGTCTTCAAGCCCAGGTGTGACTAAAAGACTGCAAGGATTCTCTTGGGAAGTTCCAGATGCCATCTTCTCAGAGGTGATATGAGGAATTTAGTATGGTTTGCTATGAGGACAAGATGCATGTGAGAGTGTATGTTTTCCTGAGGGACTGCAACATGTTTTGTGTGGCCTAAATATCCGGATGTCTGCAATGTACTTCTTATTAAATGTGATTGGATTGATTGACTCCAGATAAGAGCAAGAGATCGCTTATGATGGACCCCTGCAAGATGATGTAACCATAAAGCCCAGTGTGGCATATGGCATACTGTTTGCAAGTCTTTATTTACTGATGTATGTAGGGTTCATCAACTAAAGAACCGGTGGACATAAATGAAAGGGTGACAGTGTTTTATCAGGAAAATACAGGGTTAGGTGTGATTAAAAACAATTGTGATAAATTGGGTTGTTGGTTGACTGGGGTGTGAGACCTGGTCAAGCACCAGCCACAATCCCTTGGAGGGTGAACCACAAAAAGTCACTAAATTAACTTGTGCTTAACCCTGGATAGCCTGGTACAAAAAGCAGTCAGGCTTAACTTAGAGGCAGTGTGTAAAGTATTTATGCAGCACACAAACAGTAATAAAGTGAAAACACAACACAAAAAAAAATCCTAAACCAATTTAGGCAAGTAGTGTACATTTTATAAGTTATTTGACATCAAAACGACAAAAATCCAATCTGTAAAACCGGAATTATGATTTTTTAAACTTTTTAGTGAAAAACTACAACATAAAAGACCAAAGCGGCAACTGAGGACATCTAGACGCGCAAGACCGGGTCAAAGTAAAAAAATATGTCCAACCGCGATGGAGTACAGTTTGAATACAAGAAGTGGATTGGGCCCAGTCAGCGATTACTTTCGAACTTAGAAGAAATTCTGAGAAAAAGTGTCTGAGAAGGTAAAGTTCAGCAGGACATGGCTGCAAGAGGTGTCAGAGGAGGTAGCTTTGTCATCAGATGACCTTGGGTCGAAGTTGCAGCGAAGGATTCTAAGATCGGACTCCTTCCACAGGTCCAGTAGCGAACTGGGAAGTTGGTGTCTGAGATGTCATTTTTTAGACCCTGGTGCCCTCCTTCTAGAAGGTAGGAGATGCTTCTAGACAAGGCTTTGAAGTGCATGGAGTATTCTGACTGTCCTTCCCTGGCTCCAAGCTGGCTGCAGTGACAATATGCCCATTGTCTAAAGGCAGAGTACGGGCTATTCAGTTGCAGGTGGGGCTGTGTTCAGTCCCTCCTCCCCCATCCTGCCAGCAGATGGCCAATTCTGGCACACCTAATCCCTCTATTGAGTGACTGTCAGGGAGAAATTCGCTAAGTCTGTCAGTTACTGCCAGTCATGTGATTCAAGACAGGCTATAAGCACAAAAGAGCTAGGAGCAGAAAAATGGCAACTTTCTAAAACAGGTATTCTTCAAAATTGTAATCAAAAACCCGACTTTACCATTAAATAGGGCTTTGCATTAGAATTACAAAGACATCTAACATGAATAAGCTACCTGTCCCAAGTTGGAAATGACAGCTTATTAAATGTAATAAAAAATCTCCATTGTTACTCTACAGGAGGGGTAGACCTCAAAGTAGTGAAAAAAAAACTTAGGAGTTTTTCACTACCAGGCCATGTAAAACTTAAAAGTACATGTCCAGCCTTTTAATTGCACAGCACCCTGCCCTATGGGCATCTTAGTGCCTACCTTAAGGGTGACTTATATGTAATAAAAGAGGGCTTTATGACTTAGCTAGGGGGTTAAAATGCCAAGTCCACTTGTCAATCTTTAAAATGTATTCAGGCTGCAATGGCAGAACTGAGACATGGTTTAAGGTGCTACTTAAGTGTGTGGCACAATAAATGCTGCATGCCCACTGGTTGCATTTAATTTACAGACCTTGGGTATATGGTATACCACTCTACATGGGACTTACAGGTACAATAAATATGCCAGTTAAACCATGTTTAGGGGAGAGAGTACAACCCCTTTATTAATGATTAGCAGTGGTAAAATTCACAGAGTCCTACGGTCAACAAAAACTAATTCAGCAAAAAGCGTAGGGTAAACATCAAAAGGTTTGGGGGGTGACCCTGCAGAGAGGACCAGATCCAACAACAATATACAGAGCAGTGCATAAACAAATTATCCTCAGCAGTCAGAGTAAGAGTGCAGGAATGGGAAATATATTTAAATGCAACTGTGATGAATGGAGACAAACATATTCAGACACAATCATGTGAATGGAGTTAAGACAGAGACAAACATTGAGGAATTATGTAACAAGAAGCATTACAAGTTAGTAGTCGGGATAAGCTTCAATATAGGAAAAAGCAATAGCAAGTAGGAAAAGCCAAGAAGATACATGTTATGAAAGAAAATGTGTTATCAGGAGCAAAACATGGAAGGGGTGACAATAATAAAATGTGATGATCCAGAGCCTGATGGCCGAGTGTCCGGGCTTCAGGAGGACACAGTGTATAAGGGGCTGGGATATGGATATGAGGAAACAAATATGTGTGGTCAAGATGGGCCATACAGAAAGGTAATAAAAGATGTAGGTAGGGAAATGCTACTACAACGGTGGGTGTTAAACTGGAGTCTCTAGTTTGTTAGACATCATGGTGGTTAGATTTGAGGCTAATGCTCATTAAGTATGTGGCCCTCTGGAAATATCACCAGTGATGACCCTAGACAGACTCTTATTAAGGTGGCAGTCCTCAATAATAAACAAGCATATGCAATGCAATAAGTCTTGCATTTGCAAGACTTAAAGCTATTGATTTTTTAAACATGAAAGCAGGTGCCGTGCTCAAACATAAAGCATAGCACCCATGTTGTACATATCAAAGTGGACACCCTGCTAAAACATAAAGTGCGGCACCCGTGCACAGTAATTGAAAAAAATTATGATGAAAGCGGGCGCCGTGCTAAAATATAAAGAGCAGCACCTGTGCATATTTAGGCTAGGTGCATGGAAGTCTGTGAAGCGGGCACCATGGTGATAAAAAAAAAGCATAAAACTGGGTGCCGTGCTTGGCACTGTGGTGATAGAATATCACTAGGATAAAATAAAAGTAGTCCCTAAACAAAGCACATAAAAACTTCTTGCATAACAAAACTGTAGTTGATTGGTGCTCCTTGGGATAAAATTGAAGGGATGTATTAGTTCAACAACCAATAAGGAGGCAGGAAAGAAGGGCAATGCAGGAGTTAACCAATGGTAAGCAGCAGGCTGGATTACCTTCCATATACTTCTTACAGCAGTTCTGGCAGACACTGCATGCGCGCTGCCTAGGCTTGACCTAAAACGCATAGTAGGTAGGCCTTCTGGCCATTCCTGAATAGTGGCTGGTAAGAAGCTACTCTGGCCTGATTTGAAAGAGAGTTTCAAATTCTTCGAGCTTTTCCAGAGAGTAAAAACTTTAGGGTGGATATTTTCTTGGAAAAAGGGAATTTCAAGCCATTAAAGTGTTTTTGCTTCTATAGGCCCTAAAGTGGTTAGACGCTTTTGGTGTTCATGAGTAATATTTTATATGTAATTTATGTATTTCATATGTATTTATGCATTTGATATGATTTGTGTAGTTCAAATGTAAGCTAATTACGAGAAGCTAATGTTGAGCTGATTAATTGAACGTAATGCCACTTTAAAAGAAGCAAGAGGATAATTAGAAAGCCTACTGAGAATGGTATTTCCATATTCAGTTCACAACATAATTAATGCTTCTGTCAATTTATATCAGCTTTTAACAAGAAAGACCAAATATTTTGTAAGATTAAGAGATGACTGGTGGCATTTCTTATGATGATCTTTGTTATAAAGATGTACGGGAGTCCACTGGTTCATGTAAGATACTTCTTTAATGGTAGCTTAGTTCCATCACAGGTGGTCAGGATAACAGGAAGAAGTTAGGAAGTACAAGGATAACCCCACCAGGAGCAAGCTCCATTCAGCTCAGCCTGAGTACACCAACTGCCAAACTCCTCTGGAGAGACACCCAGGCATTCCATGATGTCATACAACATTCCAACCCCAACAGAGCTGAGCAGTAGAGAAAAACTAGCAAGTAATCTACACACATCCTCTTCCCTTAGGGAACAAAAGAAGTAAAGTAAGATACCCCATAAACCTTAGGCAAGAAGATGCAGCAATAAAGTGCACCTAACCTTGGGAGTAATGCACGAGGTATCACAAAACGACTGGCATGAACAGACATATGTTAAAGATCACAAACAACATACTACACGCCCCATCCCCCTCCCTTAGGGAAAATAATGCAAAGCACAGATGAAAAACACAATGCAACAAGAAAGACGAACACCCACCCAACCTCCCCAAAAGTGGGTACACCCAGGGAAAACACCCTGTAACCAGGTGGATGTAAATACAGACCCTTGGAAGAAAACAACAACTCCAAAAACAACAACAAGAATTAGACCAGAAGGCATGCTGACTCTTAAGATCCACCAGTAGTAACAAAGAGACCTAAACACAAAACTGCACACACAAAGTCCTCCAAACATGAAACCCTTGGCCACGAGTTCCATGGAGGCGGACTTTGACTGGAACACAGTGTCAACTAGAAAAGAAGACTCATTGATAGCGCTGAAAAATTAGTCAAGGACGCCAAAAACACAGAGTACTAACCCTTGAAAAAAAACACAAAACAACCTCCCCTAAATAGGGTACACCATAGAGTACAGACCCAAGAAAACTAGAAAACTAAAAGTAGAGGCATTGCCTACCCCCAAAACCTCCCCAAATAATGGGTACGCAATGAGTTAAACACAAAAACAAAATAGAGGCATTGCCTACCCCCACAACCTCCCCAAAGGAATGGGTACACTCTAAGTACAAAGACAACAACTTAAAGGCATTGACTACCTACGAACGCAACCTAAACCACATCCCCTAACTAGTTTACACCTAGAAGGGTACGCAGGGTACTAACCCTGGAACACCGAAAACACAATCAGAGGCCAAAAATTGCCCCCACAACCTCCCCAAATAAATGGGTACACTCTATGTAAATAAACCAAGAAATTACTGACAATAACTACCAGCACAACCTCACCAAAGGGACAGATACACTGCATGTTAAACACTACGCCTAGGTAGGGTACACCCAAAGAGCAGTCACCCTAAAAACTGACATGAGGCATTGACTACCACCCAAAGACAACCTAGGATACACCAAAAGGGAACTGATCTTGGAAAATAGCTCATAGGCATTGACTACCCAGAAACAACACCACCTGCCCTACGTAGTGTGGGAAACACCACAGAGTGCTTGCCTAGCGAACTAGTACAGGACATTGACCAGCCAGCAATGACAAAACACCACAGTACACGACAAGAGTATACAACGAGAAAGACACACAACTTCCCCTTAGTAAGGTACCGCAAAAGATACATAGAAAAGGGTTAAGCACCAACCAAAGACCTCCCCATGACAGAATAGAGGAAAAGATAACGATCAGCCAAAAACTTTAACTTCCACGCACAACAGTGTTAAGACATGAATTGAAGCATTGAGTACACTATGCCTCTCACAAGCCAATACACACAGTGCTATATGAGGAGGCAAGAAGAAACACTAGGCACCGGTGATCGGTCTATCACCCGAGATTCCCCAACAAAGAAGTTCCGCAGCTTCTCCAGTGAGCATTCACTGAATGGGAATGTCCAAAGTACCTAGCGCTCCCCATGCTCAAGTTGGCTGTAAAATGTTACAATGTCGCTTTCACACCAATGTACCTTAATGCGCGACAGAAGTTGCCAAACCGCCACATCCTACGCCTACCAAGCCGCGCCATCCTTTTCCTGCAGCGCCGCTTAAAACACCAGAAAGAACTGCGCAACGACTTGTTGTCCGCAGAACTTTATTGACAACGCAGACCGCAGTAGAAAGAGTTCCCAAATCCAAGATGGCGGCACGCATTTTGACGCCGCACCGGGTGGCTCACGGCACGCATGCACTGGAGAGCGTCCAAGAGCAGGTGAGAAGATGCGGGAATGACGGAACTCCAGGGGTCTGTGACGGAGGTAAGTGCGCGCATGGTGGCGCTCGCGGCAAATACTCAACATTCAAAAATTGCGCAGAGCATGACAAACGGCTACAAAGCCAACGATCTTTACCTTAGAAATGGCACAAGTACCCCAAAGCCGAATATAGCACACATGCAGCCCCACGAACATCAGTCACTTCAAAACGCTCCGCTTCAGATGGCTATGCGTTCCGCAGGTCCAAACAAACCCAGTTTGCCGATCTCTCCGCAGAGGCACCCAGGCACTGCAGGTCTTGTAACTGATCCAAAGGCTTGAGCTAGAAGTAGCTCTGCGTCGCACCAATTTCCTCACCAGATGAATAAAGCTCGTTCACTGCTAGATGCCCAAAATGACACCAGAAGTCTCACTCCCTTTTTAAAAACGACGCTGCTCTCACAAAGAGACTTTGATGGTAAATCCCTGAATGTGCAGACTAGACCCAACACTTGCAGGCAGGCTGGGGCTGAAATCAAGCCAGGAACACCGCAGGCTTGTTACCAGATAGACCATTCCCCCATGAGCTCTTACAAGAGACAGGAGGCTCCACAGAGATCTGAAAACAAACGCCCAGGCTGCAGGCTGTCCAGATGGTACAGGACACTGGTGGGGCTGACCAGGGCGTTAATTTTGCGTTTCAATTGACGTGTTGAAAGTCCTTAAAGTCCTTAGTTCCTCTCCTTTTAGTTCCTTAGTTGCTAGAAATCCTTACTCCTTAGTGCACACGTCAGTCCTTAAGATCGTCGCCAAAATGTTATAAAGAAGTACAGGAGTCCATTAGTTCATGTAAGATACTTCTTTAATGGTAGCTTAGTTCCATCACAGGTGGTCAGGATAACAGGAAGAAGTTAGGAAGTACAAGGATAACCCCACCAGGAGCAAGCTCCATTCAGCTCAGCCTGAGTACACCAACTGCCAAACTCCTCTGGAGAGACACCCAGGCATTCCATGATGTCATACAACATTCCAACCCCAACAGAGCTGAGCAGTAGAGAAAAACTAGCAAGTAATCTACAACAATCTTCTCGTGTATAAGGTTAAGTTTTGAGTTGAGAGTAAACATTTGAGAGATTTAGCAGTGGTGACAATTTGTGGGAGACCTAAATAGTTAATATGTTTAGTCCTTCCTCTAGGAACACCACATGTTTGATTAAGACCAAAAAAGAAGGAATTTGTTTTTACTGGGTTTAGTTTTTGCTTCTTTACTCTCGTCCAAGCTTGCATATAAGAGATGTAGGATGTAGCAGAAGGCTCTCTGTGCAGTTACATTTCCAATGCATCTAGTTACCATCTTCATACCTGTGGAAACCGACTGGTGGGAGGAGATTCAATGCTTGTGTAATAGGTTGCCTAGGGGTTGATAAGAAGTGGGGCAAGGGTTGAATCTTGTGCCATGGCAAAAATAACCATTATGAGGGTTGAGGTAGAGTTAACAATGTTCAAGCGGTGAAGAGTGAGATCGGAACTGTTGTAGGACTGTGCCATCAAAGACCTTTCTTACCCTTAAAAGGTTCAGAAGGATGTCACAATCAATCATTTACTCTGCCGAGGATAGGCTGTGAGCATGGAGAGCAAGAGAAGCAACGGTACTTCTCCACAAGGTGCTGCCTTTTGTATTTGCATAGCGAAAGGCTAAACTCCAGGGTTCCATGCATACCCGAACAAGATTAGACGAGGAACCCCGGAATCAAGCTCACTGTGGGGCCACATTAATCAGTTTGTGAGAGGCACGGGAGATACAAAAGCCTTGCTAAGAGGCTTAAATCATGTGCTAATGCAAATTGAGCTTTGATGCAGAAACCCTTCACACTACAACACTTCGATCTGACTGCACATGTAATTTCCACTGGACATGACAAGACTTAACTGAGAGAATGTTGGGTATGTTTTGATTTGCAATCAATGTGGGCAGATAGAGTTAAAGACCAAAAAAAAAGTCAAATATTTAGCCTATGCACATAGGGCATGATATAGAGTTTGTTCAGGAGACACTGTCCTTATCTTTATATTAGTCTGACACTATTCTCAGGGCTGCATGAGGTCTGCTGCAGAGGCAACAGGCAGCGGTGAATCATCCGCTCTAGATCATACAACAGGTCTGCAACATTTCATCTGCACCTTGGTAGACCTAATGGTGGAGGTGGAGAAGTAACAGCCTGCTGGATAGTCACCATACGTCAACATTTGAACAGGGTGTATATATTGTTGCAGTGTACAGGCAGTGAAACCTCTGACTTATTGGTGGATTTTTGATTACTGCCCTCCTTCGAATCCATCCTTTAGTCTTTAATATAGACCAACATTTTTTCCCAACAAAACTGTGGCTCTCAGTCTTCTAGAAGTTCACACATAAGCATGTGCCCTTAACGAACAAAGAAAATCTGTGGTGGAAAGCATCAACAGGATCAAGGTGTGTTTGATGGCTAAATCATAATATAAGGTTGCGAGATCCATGTTAGATATTATTAGATCTGAAAATTTTAACATTGCATTAAACAACCCCAGTCCATGAAAATCGTGTGCACGGTTCATAATAACATTATGTTTATGTAATGCTGAAGACTGTACTTGTTTTGTTTTTTAGCTCTGTAAATAACAAATGTATCAGCATTATTTAAAGTATGTTACTAAATTTACCCAGCTCAGAAGGATGGAAGGATGTGTCTGCCTTTCTCGGATCCCAAATCATGATCTCTAGAATGGTGTTCTACAATATTTTTGGCGTTTGAATTTCAACCTGCACAATGTTAAATACCAATAAATCATCAAGATAAGTATATGCGGAGTTTTTAAAAGTATTTTTCTGTGTTTGCTTACCTTGAAAATATGTTGGTAGTCTATATGGTGGACCAAATACATATACATGTGAATATTCTTGGCCTTGATGTTGTGACAGATAATCCTCCAGAACGCTGCATTTGTTAGCAGTGAATGTTCAGTTCACTGAGCCATTCTCCAGGCTATTAATGTCCATAGGCAATTCTTTGATTTGCTACATTAGGAGATACATAAATACTTGCTTTTGCAGAAGTCTTGAAACCATTTTCTGCCTTAAAACACCGTAACTGGCTTGTTTTAAATTGAACAGCTTTTTATTTGTTCATTTGTTTGTTTGTTAGTTTATTTATTTAACATATTTGTGAAGATTTCTGTGTTGTGAATATGACCCAAGGACAGGACCACGCTTTATTAAAGATCCAAAATCTGTTTCTGTATAGTAAAAAAAACAATGAACAAGACCAGCACAAGGTAGAAACCAAATACAATCTGAAAAAGGAGGAGGTGCTTAGCTGAAAACAATTACATTGGAATTCTGTGTCTGAATCATAGTGTCCTTGAAGTAAAAGTATTTTAAGCTCATTTTTAAAAGTAACAACATAGGGAGTAATCTCTAGGGCCAGAGGAAGTAAATTCAAGATTCTTGTTGTGGTTCCAGAGAAAGATTGCTGGATATACCACTCCTATTTAAATATATAGGGCCCAGGAAGAGTGGTTTTGCATTTCACAACCCCCATTGATTACGAGCGATTATCAGTTTATTAGCCCTTTTGATGGCGTAAAGGTGTGTAGGGCTGTTTGAGTGATGCAGGGTGTCTTAAATTGCACTCTTGCTTTGATGGGGAGCTATTGTAGAGTTAGAAGAACAGGAGTAATGTGGTCAAATTTCTACATCTGGAAAGAAAATTAGCAGACATATAGCAGAGCTGTAGGGTGGATAGATGCACCTTTGGGAGGCCAAAGAAAAGTAGTGCACAATCTGGAAAGAACAAACACGTGAACTAAGGTGTTTTGGTCTTGATCAGGAATAAAGTGCTCGATGTCCCAAGGTACTCTGAGTTTGTAACATGTGCTTTTGTCTATAGAAGAGTTTTTGACATGTAGGTTAAGCCTGTTGTTGAGTATGAACCCTAAGGATTTGGCATTACCCACAATAAACTGTTTAAAATCCAGAAGTGTACATGACTCCATGCATGGTAGGTTGGGAAGATGGGACTCTTTTATGGGAAATTGACAGAAACTCAATATTTGAGGGGATCAAGTTTAGGTGATGATTAGCTATTGATTTTGAGGTATTTTCCAGATTCTTGGAGAGAAAACAAACCTCAGTATCATCTGCGTTTTGATGACATAGTATTGAATATTTCTGTGGATAGACCCAAGCATTTACAAATACAGAATGACAAGCGATAAAGACAATCTGGATCCTTGAGTAAGCGCTTGTTTCAGGCTGCCTTCGCTAAATACAGAACTACCTATTTTAACCATGTGGTATCAGATTTACAAATAGTAGGTGATCCAGTTTAGTACTAACCGTTCGATGTTCGTTCATTCCTCAAACATGTTAATCAAACAGCAATACATGACCATGTTGAAGAAAGCTGAAAGGTCTAGAAACCCAAATGGAAAAGACACAAGAGTCAGGGAAGCAAAGTGCATCCCCCACAACTTGTAAGAAAGAAGTCTCTGTGATGTTTGCCTTACCTACACCCAGATTGAAAATTGTTAAGTAAACTGTTTGACTGGATGTCAAGAGAAAGTTGGATGTCTACACAACTTTCTATCACTTCAATTTGGAAAGGTAGAGTTGACACACGGCGGAAGTTGTTAAGGTCATTAGCATCGGCAAAAGGTCTCTTTAAAAGGAATGAGACTTGGTCAATTTTCAGACAGTGCAGGAACACAACTTGCACAAGTGAAGAGTTCACTGAAATGTTTTGCCAGTTGTTCACAATCCTACTAGGCACTGCAACAGTGAAGTCATTACTTTACCTTACCTTGATTATAGTTTAGAGTAACTCTGTCTCAGAGATTTCCTTAAAATGAGACCAATTCATTTAAGCTTTAAGGTTTCATTTGCAGCTGACCGGAGGATCAGATGCTTGAGGAAGTGAAATTTCGATGGACTTTACTTTGTCAGTGAGGAGATTGCCAAAGTCTTCACATTTGGATTCAGGCCCATCAATTGTCTTAAAGACGTCAGGTCACTGAACTGTTTACGTACTTCAAAAATAGGTTTTGGTCACTTCTTGAAGGTATTCGATAGCGATTTAATGTGTGAGGGCTTTACCATGACAATAAGAGCTTTGTAACGTCTTCTAGCAGACCTAAAACGAGTCAGGTTAGCAAATGAGGAAGATTGCCTCCAAGTATTCTCAAGCCTTCTTGGGTCTTTTCTTTCGTTGTACAATTCTTTCAAAAACTAACAAGATTAGAGTTTTGTTTATTTCTTCCTAATTTCCAGAGAAGCATATCCTTTAATGAAGTATTTCACCTTTCTCCTCTAAACGCATAATAAATGTCACAGATTGTCCTAATATGTACCGACCATCGTATTATTAACTATCCCCTAGGTACTCAACAGAGTAAAGACACATAAGTAATTTTTATTTCACTGCGCCAGAACCCCTTTCTCTGATACTCATACTCAGGGCCGGATTTAGAGTTCGGTGGGCAGTGTACTCTGTCACAAACGTGATGTATCCGATCTGCTGTATTACAAGAGCACTATATCCAATGGCACTTGTGAGAAGCTGGCATGGTATATCATTTCCACTAATGTAAGTGGCCACCTTGCCTCAGTCCAGACAACCCTTATGGTGATTTAAGAGGTCTCAGACAACCTAAGAAAGGTATCCAAAAGGTAACTGTGGAGAGCTGCCTTCAGGCTTAGTTTTGAAGGAGTGTAAAGCAGCTTGTTTTACCAGAATGCAATTTTATAGTATATATTAAATGAAAGGAGAACCACACATTGGGGCCGATTCCGATCCGGGTCGGAAGGGCACCGAACGCGATCCGGCCGGAAAAACTACTCGCCGTACGCGTGTTTTCCACCCGACTCATACAGCTGTACGAGTGAGCAAGTACGATGCGAGCTACATGAAATTCACCGACCGACTAGTTTCCGGGTCCGAACCGCTCCGTAGGTCTCGGTCGGAAGCTAACCGTGGCGTGCAATGGATGCGATTCACGACCGAGCTCCCATTAACTTCTATGGGAGTCCGACCGAACCTAATCCGACAGCATAGGGCCGCATCGTACTCGCTCGGTCGGACTGCAGGACTCTGGCTCGGTCGGAAAACACTCCGGATCCGGCTCGGTCGGAGTGCTTTCTGACCCGGATCGGAATCGGCCCCATAGTATATATAAAAATATGTATTTATTATATAACACTATCTAGGATGTTACAGTATCTCCCACACGGAGATAGACACAAAGCACACAATACTAAAACAAATAAATCACAGTAAATAGCACTGATACACAGAGGGCCCCAGGGGGGGAACAAATCATATACTAAGAAAATGGTATAAAAACCATGACTCGAGTCAGGACAATGTCGAGAGGATGTAGAATTGCTGGGGACACACAGAACCACGAAAGGTAATACGAGAGGGATCCCATGGAGAGCATGTGCAGTGTGTGAACACGACCGCGTGCTCAGTACAAGTCTATGTGCAGGTCGCGGTTGGATTTTTAAAGATTAGGGACCCTTCTCAGTGGACCCTGAAGAAGCCCTTTGAAAGACAGAAGGTTGGAGAGCTACCCCACCCGTGGATTCCGTGGTACCCAAGTTACCTATCCCAGGGAAGCCGGGTGCATAGGTGTGAAGTGGCATCGGAAACCACTGTTGAACCCAATGGAGGACTTTAGGAAAGTGCTGCTGCTGGAAGAGGAGAAAGTGTCCTGAGGAATCCAAATGTGAATTCATGAAGAGAAGTACCAGAAAGCCGAGGGGACAGAATCTATGTCACTCAGGGGTGACTAGGAGACTTGGAAGACGGATGTTCTCCATTGTCGGGTGCTTCAGGAAAGATGACGGTGACCTTAACTCTGCAGCTGCAAGGACCAGGCGATGCTGAGGATGACCAGGACCCAGATAGGAGCTGTCCCACAAAGGATGTTTAGTGCTGAGGGGTTGGTGCCCGGTGAGAGTACCAACAAACTTTGGCAAATGCAACCAATGCAGGAAGTTAAGAAGGTGCATGCTTGGGGCCAGCAAGGTCCAGGAGACTCACCACAAGCAGGGGAGCCAGGGCAGGCCCAAGCAATCAGGGTAGCCCAAGGAAACCAAAGATGGCCCTCAAATGGACCCACAGGCCGGAGCCACAGGAGTCCCGAGAGGACCTCAAGCAGCTCACCAAAAGATGCAGGCCACGATGAACACTAGACGGTGTGGCCAATGATTCTGGTCACTGGTGGTGCTCGAGGTTAGGGCAATTTGGGGACTGAAGATCTTCTTGCAAAGATGTCAACAAGCCTTTGCAACTGCAAAGGGGAAGCGTTACCCAGGGGTTCGGTTATTGCAACCCCCACAAGGACTACTGGCCTCAAACTTGTTGAGGGGGTAGAGCAGGCCTCAGGAGCTGGGGAAAACCACCACCTGTGTTGTAGAGCCCACGGAGTCTGGAGGAGCTCAGGATCTGCAGACCGGTTTGTTGCAGGTATTCTGCTCATGCACAGAACTATACGCAGGAAACCAAGACCTTAGTGAATTGTGGTGTACCAAAAAACTCACCTCAGTACCCAGAACCCCTATCCGACTAGCATCAGTGTTTCATTTGTTCTCCGTATCATATCGAAGCTACCAATGATTAGACAACCCAGAACAAGCGACTTAGAGTACTCTCAGGAATTGTGGGAATCAAGAACACCTTTTCGTTATTATTCACATATCAGTCCACAACGTGAGTAATCAGAGACACGGAAAAGTTTAAAATGTTTATTTTTAACTACGTGCTCTAAGATGCAGTACTTTGGCTACCATAAGCAAACATATTATTAGAAATAAAACCATCAGCATTGTTACAATACCATAAAAAACAAAGGGAGAAATCATATTATAATGCTCGTGGAAACAGGTCCTATAATACCTTGTGTGCCACCTTCCCCTGGCTAATAAGCTAGTTTTATATAATAATAGAAGGTCTCTAGGTTCGAATGGGGAACCCCATACCTCCAAGATCAGCTTAGGTGAATCACATCACAGGATCAGCACTGCTCTCTGTGTCTGGAAAGGTTTTCTCTAAGAGTGTCAGAATCATGCATGCAAATGCAATAAATGTTCTTGTAAATATGTGATAGATAAAGTTCCTTCTTTTTTTTTTTCTCCCTCCAATTCATTTTTGATAACTACTGAATTTAATGTCTTTTTAATACCTCTTTTTATCCTGTTTTTTATTCTTCGTGCTTTGTATTTATTTTATCTGCACTTTTATGGTCTTTGACCGAAATAAAGTTATCAAATGAATGCAATATTATGTGCACTCGTGTTTCAGATATTTGCAGCTGTGTGCTTGTTGTGTCTAGAGCGTGGGCCGATCAACCTGAATTCAACAGCATACATTGTTATTTGACTTGACGGTTTCTGCACACATTGTTCAGACTAAGGTCACGGTGCACGTCTAGGGATGTGAAAAACAGACCGTTCTCATGTGAAGAAAAAGCAAGCAAGCAGTTTTACTTGTAATAAAAACTACCTGCAGTGTCGTGTGCAAAAGCAGCAAAGTAGCAAGATGGCGTTAACATCTAAAATGCTTATGCTAATATAGCAATGTATGCAGACAAAACCCTGTCTCCACTACACCCTCCCTTGATCGGACCACGGACAAAATAGGGAAGCAATGTAGGAACGCAGAGTTCAAGTTCAAGTGAGACAGAACCAAGTTCATATATTGCCAATCCGTATAATTGGTAGTGAAAAGTTCGAAAAGTTTGTTGGGAAAAAGTAAAAAAATATAAAAAAATCAATCAGGGGTGCTATATAGCCCATTCTGGAGCAAAAATAATAAAAAATAAAACATTCCAGTTTGTATGTGCGGAAGATGGAGACCTGCCAATTTAATCCATCAACGTATAGGCACAGTATGTTGCAACAGCCTCCAAGAGGAAGTCATTGTAATCTTCAGTAAATGAGTCAGCCATCCAATCTAATAAACTAAAGGAACATACATGTTCTTCGATTACCGGAGCCTCTAGCACCATCATAGGACAACTTGCGTGTTCTTCAAGATAACTTTGCGCCAGGAAGTCATGAGCTGCTGCATATATATCCCAATTTCCTAGGATTCCATGTGCAGCTGCACAGGCCATAATCCCGATACTAGAACAGTCTAACTCATGAGCCACTAAGGGACTCATCAGTCGATCATAATCCGGGGCAGGAAACGCCGTGTTAGACAGGCACACATTCAGAGCCCATTCAAATGAACAATCTAGGCAATGGAAAACAGGTTGAACACAAGTAAAGTATGAGAACCGGAAGGATAATCCATAGGCTCAAAGTGGCCAGATGTAGTGTTCCATAGTATTCAAGCATCCGGTTGCGCAGTTGAAGCAGCCGGGTCAGACTGTCGTGTGACGCAGATTGTGCAGCCATTGCAGAGCAAACAAATCAACAGCAGCATACCAGCAGTCATGGCGATGATTAATGGAGGCCCGCCGAAGACGCTGGAAAAAATAGAAGGAAAAAATGCTGGTATCACACCAAATATTGTTTGGAACAAGGTCACAAGGCCGGAACCCACAACTTTGAAAAAATGTGCCAAGCCAGTTGTTGACGAGGCATTGAATATAGTGTGAATCAGAGCACCGAAATGAAGGGGGAAATCAGTATTTAACAGAGCATGCACCTTGGTGCGGGTGTTAGCTACGTGAAGGACAAATGTTTCACAAGAGGAAGTTAGGGTGACTTCTTTTTGAGACAATAGAGCCCTTATTCTGCTCATCTTGTTGAACTCTGCTTTCAAGGTTGGTATGGAAGGCCAGAAGGATACATTGAGTCTCCCATGCGGGGGTGGGAAAAGCACATTCTTACAACAGACTACTCTTTGTGAGACAGTTACAATGTACGGAATCCCTACTAGCATCCCGCAGCATGCCTCATTATTTAAAAGCAGATAGCTACCATTAGCCAATAACGTGAAAGTGGGTGTAATCACGGGCACAGGATTTCCCTTCAGAATGCAAGGTTAATTCTGTGCGTGAAAGTTGCATGCGCCATGCAATTGGATGTTCCTACAAGCTACTGAGTGATCAGGTGTGGAAGTGCAATCCTTTCCTTTTAAATAAACCTCTTTAACCTCTCTCATGCACCTGTATGTAAATGGGAGTGACCAAACTTCATGTAGGAAAGCGGTACCCAATGGTTCGTACCTGCCTAAGGCATAGAGTTTCATACATGAACTGAACTTAAACTATGGAAAAGGAAGAGTGATTAACCCATGAATAAGTCACACAGCTGAACTTTTCAACATGCAATAGTGAATATGTTGCATACTTCATGGACATGAACTGTTGTTTATCTGTCAGATTAAACAGTAGGAATAAAGATGATGTATTCATGTAGTCCCAGGGAACTTTCCCAGCCTTCAGTGTTTGTAAAGTCAGTGCAAACTGCATTATAGAACGCAATTGATTTTGACCATGGTATAAGACAAACATGTCATCTTGTACAATATCCACAACCGATGAAACAATATTATCTAATGTGTAAATCCTGGAAGAAAGAGTGTTAATGCTATTATCAATGACAGCAATCACTTTTTCCAAATTTGCTTGATCAATAGCTCTCAATCTAGAAGTAGCTTCAATTTGAGATAATTTCCAAACTTCGTTGTAAACAGCATACACCCATCTTTTGGACCTGCCACCCACAGGGCCTTTAACAAAATCATTCAAATCTACCTTGTCAGTCAATTTGGACAAATGAAGTTTAACTGACGCCAAGGTGGAATGTTGAAGCCAATTTTGAAATAATTTGCCTACGGAATAGGTAGTAACAGAATGGGAGTCTTCAAACCGGGGGTCTACTCTAACCTGTGTATAGCCAGGGATTAGACCCAGAAAATGATGTCGACATGAATCTGAACTTTTCTGCCATAATAACCATCCTTGAGGATCCAGGGTGGAAATATTAAAGGATGTATTAGTAATCAGGGACTGCAATTCATCAAGGGACATATCTGTGTGATTATCCCAAGTTGGATAAGCACCCAGATCAGGAACAGTAGGAGCATTCATCTTTTTAGAAGTAGCCAAACCAAAGCAGGTGGTCTGAAAAATAGTAGAATTCAAAAATAACATATGGTCCGGGAGAACGCATGCACGATGCAAAGCCTCAGAGCCTTGCACCTGCCAGGTTTTAGAACCCCAAACAGATTTAAGATCAATGGTACTTTTCCACAGCTCATAGCCCCCTATAGCTAATTCATCCATAAAGGACTTCGAATACAATAATTTAGTATGTGTCAGTCTAACTTTTGGAAGCTGACTCAGCAGCCATTTTAAAATAAAAGGCTTCAGATTTGTGTACACTGAAATCGGTAAAATATGTAAATTTGTTGACTAGAGTTTTGGAACTGCCTTCAATGGGAGCTGGACAATATTCCCATTGTGTATAATTAATGATATTTCTAAATGTATTCGCTTTATGCAGGAAATGATTGCCATAGTGTTGGTAGCAAAACAACTCTCCATAATTTGCTGAGTCTAAATACAAATCTTCAGCATCAAAAGCAGCATAATATTTCAAATCAGAAAAAAGAGCTTCTACGGCCTGGACATCCCAATCATCAGAGCATATGTTTTGTTTCACAACATCTCCCATAGAAACACAAAGTACATTGGGGACATTAATCACCTCTGTAGGGCCATGAATTTGAAATTTTACAGCATCCCATACAATCCCATCTAACGCAGAACAGGCAGTAATATTAACAAAAGTCTGGTCCCTCTTCATGATGTGTGATGAGGAGAGGGGTGCCAAAGTTCCATCAATTAATCGAATTGCAGATCTTTCAGATAGATAATGTCTATTCACTAGACAAAAAAAGACAACTAAAAATCCAATCGACATGAACAAAAAAATAGATATGAGCACCAGCCAAATGTAAGTCCAAGGGGGAATAAAAAAATGTCTTTTAAACCAAACAGCAAACATAGAAATTTTCGATGGGGCATTTGATGTTGTAGAGTTAGTGTCAAATGAAAAACGTGACTGGTCAATTGCACTTGATTGCAAACCAGGCAACGACACATCTGTGGGATAGGTATACTCAGTATCTTCAACGGGACCACCAGCCGGTGGAGTCAATAAAGGATTAGTAACTATATGCATCTCGATGGCAATGTCAGGCCTGCTCGTATTTGCTGGAGCCAAAACAGAATTTCTCAGCATTGCTGGACAAGAGACCGCTGGAGTCATACTAAGAAGAATCGGCCACTCGTTGTAGTTTGACATTGTCAATGGAGATGTACCTGTTATCCTTGCTACCAGGAAGTGGAGGTAAAATGACTGTTCTTGTACCCTGCACGCCAAGCACTGGAACGGGTGCATGATAAGAGGGGCTGAACTCCTTCTTGTGCTCCACCTTCTCAGGGACCAGGTCACCAACTCGAGGTAGCCATCCAACTACCGGAATCTGAAGTGCAGCATCAGTTGTGTAGGGCAAGTGTTCCTTTTCAAGACTGTCTCGAGTCTCTTGTAGATTCTGTAATACAGCAAAATGATCATCTACGTCAAAGGGTGCGGCCGACACCGCCATGTCTAGACCATCAAGGTCCGGGACAAACATTTTTATGCCAAAGAGCATTTCGTATGGGGACCACCCACCCAGAGACCTTCTAGGGAGATTATTAAGTGCACGTTGAACGCTATGCAAATAGGCCAACCAGTTCCTGCCAGTACCTAAAACCCTAGCTGTCAAGGATTGCTATAAGTCACGGTTCATTCGTTCTACAACACTATTGCCCTCAGGCCGGTATGGAGATGAAAATTTAACTTGGACCCCCAAAGATCTCATGGCATCCTTGTACGCCTTAGAGGCAAACGCTGGACCCTGGTCCGAATGGAGGGTACCACATGCAAAAATTCCCACAAAGACACGCAAATCCCTGATGACAGTTCGAGCATCAGCACTCCTTTGTGTCCAGACCCATAGAAAACGTGTGCATGAATCCACTGCAACTAAGATGTACTTATACGCAGTATCAGAGGAGAAATGACCGCAGTGATCCAAATAAACACACCCAAGTGGTTTATTAGATATGTACAACTGTGTTTGAGGTGGACGCGCAGCAGTCGAAGATTTAATCTGCTGGCAAATGTCACAAGTAAAGACATAATCACAAATCTGTTTATACAATCTGCACCACCAGTAACATGGGCAGAGGCCATACCTTCGTCAACGGCTGTTATCAAAGCAAGTCTGCGGTCCGCGTTGGGAATCAATCTGCCACCAACGTCGTTAATTATCACATAGGGAACTTTATCAGGAGTTAAATGATAAGAGTATTTAGAAGGGAAACCTCAAGGGTAATTATCACCCTTCTCTGTTGCAGCAATGGCTGCCAAGATGTCATCATCAATTTTACTGTTGGATCTTGTAACTGCTGCTACTAGATATGTTGCCACTGCTGTTTTCGCTGCTTCGTCAGCTAAACTGTTGCCAACAGTGTGTACGTCGACGCGCTGGTGACCAAGTGCGTGAATTACATTCACGAGCGGCAGACGTTGTTTAAGTTCTGCGACTCGAACCCAAAGCATTTTATGTTTGATTGTGCTACCTTTGGAATCACGATATTCATTTTGAGACCAAAAGAATAAATTGTCGTTAAAAGACTGTACACAGTAGTATGAGTCACTCACAATAAGAGTAGTCACTAGAGGATCAGCAAACTCCAGTGCAAGCACTAGAGCCCATAGCTCTGCCAACTGGGCGGTACAATCACCCAAAGTCTGCGTATGCACGACATTAGACTTGAATTCTCCATTCACAAAAGGACCAGCCACTATTGCACAGGCCGCTAAATGAACATGCTTAGATTCCGTCGCCGGTTGTGCCGAACCGTCAGTGTAAATGATACAATGGTAATCCTCAAGCGGGCGCAAGGACAGAGGAGCCGGATGAAGAAATTCATACTGCAAATACTCCTGAGTCTGCAATGAGGCATCAGAGATAAAAGTGAGATCCGGAGATGTCAAAGAAGTAGCCCATTGTATCCAACGTGGATGCAAAGCTTTAGAATTCGGTACACTGGCTTTCGTCACTGCCTCAAGGGCAGGGTACGGTGTGACAACCAACATACGTTTCCTTCGCGACAGTGCTCTCTCTTTCAGAATCACCATCTGCACTGCAGTCAAAACTTTTTCGACTGTTGAAAAGCGCATTTCAAGTGTGCAAGTGTGACTTGTAAGCAATAGGGACTGTGTCTCCCTCATTAAACGTTAAGTATGTGAAACCCACTGCACCAGGCACAATTCTTATTACGAGGTTTGTGTGGTTATCACGCGTCAATAAGTATTTAGAAGCAAGAAGATCAGCCTGCAAAGATTGCAGGATAGCTGAATGTTCTGGCAGCCAGTTCGATTTGGGAAAAAGTAGGTTGTACCAAGGCATATAGCGGCTTGATACGCTGGGCATAATCGGGAATGGAAGTACGCCCGAAATTTTAAAAATCCAGCAAAGATTGTAGTTTTTTCAGAGTTGTGGGAGAGCATAGACATGCGCATTTCTCCAGGAAGTGAGGTGCTAAACTTCATTGTTGAGTTCATAGCCCAAAAACAACACTGTATACTCTGCAATGTGTGATTTTGCAAAGTTAAAGTTGTAACCGAAGTCCACAAACATGACAATGATGCAGTCAACGCGACACAGATGCTGCCATAATTCGTCGTCTGTGAGATAAATATCATCAACATACGAGTACGCATCAGGGTCAATGCTCTCTAACAGAGAGAATACACGTGCGGCAAAGACGCCAGGACTGTTTTTGTAGCCCGTGGCTAATCTTTTAAACTGTTTTTGTTTGCCGCCAGAAGTAAAGGCTGTCCATTGACTACTAATAGGGGACAGGTTATAGCTATAAAAGCCATTGGAGATGTCAAGTGTGGTCTTAAACCTTTTTCTCACGAGACAATCAATGAGGACAGAACTGTGGGTGTTATGTACTGCGCAGGTCCGACAATGAGAGCTCAAATGCCGATAATCCAAAACTAGGCGGTACGACCCATCAGGTTTGGTTACAGTGAAAAGAGGATTATTTATAGGTGACACACATGTTTAAATTACACCTTGATATTCCAATTGTTCAAGGATTTCTGCGACGTGAGATCTAGCTTCCCGGCGCTTGGGATATTGGGGTTGTGGCTGTGGCATAGACCGTAATGGAATCTCATGGCTTGGTGATAATTTATCCCACCCGACCTGAGTATGGTACAACGCCAGAGCAAGCACCTGTGCCCACTCTTCTGCAAAGTTCTGAGCTTGCTCCTTCGGCACAGTGTGCGCGAAAGATGGGAGGATTACCTCCTCCCCTCTGGGAGCGGCCAAAACGAAAGCTGGGGGCCAGTCCGTCTCTGCTAACAGAATGTCATAGGTAGAGGTCAGATTTTCCCAAAATATCCCTTTTATGGTACGTTGTATGTCACCTTCAATTAAAAGGACTATGTCATATAATCTGTCAGGGGGAGCCACTCTAGTGTCAGCAGTTTCTACAGTAATAAATGTGTCAGTTGCTGTCACCTTCAGATATGCACGCAGTGCTTGCCGCACTATTGTAACCTCTGTTGCGCTGTCTAGCAGCGTTAGTGCCCATGTCAGGTTCCGAAACTGTGTTCTCACTATCTGTGGCATACCTCGCTGTTAGTGCAACAGCTTTCTTTTTCTGAAACGGAGGTCATTGACGTGTAAATTCGTCCTGCTTGCCTTTACCATCAGCCGGGCGGGGCTGCTCGTGTCCTTGAGGGGCACCCTGACCTCTGCCACATTCACCTCCACCGGCTTGTGAGACCGATGTTTCCTGTGAAGAACGAGGAGAACGTTGTTCAGGAACCTGAAATCTACCAGGAGACCTAATTTTTGTGCGATTCCGCAATTTATATGTGCGTTCAGTAGTCACTGGTATTGGTGATGCGGGACGAGACCCCTCTTTCTGTTGCTGCTTCCCCTGTTTCTTAGTTTTCTAATTTTGTTTAGGAAAAGCTGGACGGTCGTCTTTAGTAGACTTAACCGTCTGAGTTTGCGGTTGCGCTGTTGTTTTAGCAAAAGGCTTAACCCCCAAACTATTGCGGCCAATGGTCTTATAAGCCTCCGCAATAATTTTTTGTAACTGCCGGGGTTTACCGATGTCATCGACGAGGCGAAGCGCATTCGACACCTGAAAGTTAACCGCATCTCCCTTGACGTTAGCAAGGATGAGATCAGCAACTATGTTGAACACACCGACAAGCCTCATACCCAACTCGACTGCCGCCTTCGGACCGTGCTCATCCTGAACACGCTTAATCACGGAGGGCAATACAGTCATAGACAGTGTGCCAAAGCACTTCGCGTAGACCGCTGCAAACACTTTACCCCAGTTCTCACAATCTGTTACCTCTGGGACTAATTCTTTCTGCAAACTAATTGTAAGGATCCTGTGTTTTTCCACAGGAGTAGAATTTGGAAATACAGCTTCCAGTTGGTCAAATCTTTCAGTAAGCTAATAAGGCATATCGTTCTAACTCTGGGGGAGCTTGCCCATTACCGAATTAACCATGACGGGACTAATAGTGATCCTGGCCGTTCCAACTGGTTGCGTCGCAGCCCCAGGTGCCCCCACCTGGACATTGCGAGAGACGTATTGCACTAAAGCCCTATGTACCGCAATCAATGCGGTATGGAGTTGACGTAAGTCATCCACCGGGGCTTGTAAATATTGTGGATGAGGTGTGAACCCGGCCAAGAATGGCCAAGTGGCCCCAGGAATAGACAAGGGACCTAACCGAACAGGAGTTACGGTGTGGGCGCCATTGAACCAAATACGATGCTGTCAAGCAGAATTAGGAATTTCCTGCGTCCTATACGGCGTGTAATTAGCTGGAACTGCCGTAGGAGTGTACACGTGAAACGTCTTATCATCCGCATTCACCTCCGGAAAAGTAACCCAAGAGTAAAACAGCTCATAGAGGAACGATGCATCGGCACTCACTACAAAGATAATTGACATTCCATCGTCAGGCACCCCGAAGTGCTTCAAATGACGCCGGATAGGTGCGCGACTATGCGCTGCAATAGCAACTTCAGCCATAAGGACGCAGAGAAGAAAAACAATCAATATTAAATTGTAGCACAAAAAGGGGTAGTAATTCAAAATAAAACCTTTTTAATTATCAAGCTTGAGTGAACTTACAATTCAATTATAAAGGTAGGTTTAAACCCTCACTCCTGTCAACCGGAAACAAGAGTGAGGGTGTTGTGGACAAATATAAGCACTACTAAGGCATCTCAATCATAAGACCAAAACGTTAGGTGTGCCATGTTGCGGGGATTCTGCTCATGCACAGAACTATGCGCAGGAAACCAGGACCTCAGTGAATTGTGATGTACCAAAAAACTCACCTCAGTACCCAGAACCCCTATCCGACTAGCATCAGTGTCTCATTCGTACTCCGTATCATATCAAAGCTACCAATGATTAGACAACCCAGAACAAGCGACTTAGAGTAATCTCAGGAATGGTGGGAATCAAGAACACCTTTTCGTTATTATTCTCATATCAGTCCGCAACGTGAGTAATCAGAGACACGGAAAAATTTAAAATGTTTATTTTTAACTACGTGCTCTAAGATGCAGTACTTTGGCTAACATAAGTAAACATATGATTAGAAATAAAACCATCAGCATTGTTACAATACCATAAAAAACAAAGGGAGAAATCACATTATAATGATCGTGGAAACAGGTCCTATAATACCTTGTGTGCCACCCTCACCTGGCTAATAAGCTAGTTTTATATAATATTAGAAGGTCTTTAGGTTCGAATGGGGAACCCCATACCTCCAAGATCAGCTTAGGTGAATCACATCACAGGATCAGCACTGCTCTCTATGTCTGGAAAGGTTTTCTCCAAGAGTTTCAGTATCATGCATGCAAATGCAGTATTAAAGGCACCCGAGTTTCAGATATTTGCAGCTGTGTGCTTGTTGTGTCTAGAGCGTGGGCCGATCAACCTGAATTCAACAGCATACATTGTTATTTGACCATGACGGTTTCTGCAGACAGGGTTCAGACTAAGGTCGCAGTGATCGTCTAGGGCTAAGAAAAACAGGCCTTTCTCATGTGAAGAAAAAGCAAGCAAGCAGTTTTACTTGTAATAACAACTACCTGTAGTGTCGTGTAAAAGCAGCAAAGTAGCAAGATGGCGTTAACATCTAAAACGCTTATGCTAACATAGCAATGTATGCAGACAAAACTCTGTCTCCATTAGAGGTTGACTTAGTTGTGGTGCCTGCAAATGCTGGGGAGGCACTCCTTCACTCCAAGGGAGATTACTTTGGTAGTCCTTGATGCTTCACAGGCCTTGGAGGGTTCCTGTATGATGCACAGGCACAGACGATCCAACAGACTGGAAGGGAGAAGAAGTCAGGCCCAAACAAAGTCCAGTTAAGTCCAGAGTGCCCAGATGGTAGAAATGCAGTAGTTTCAGTTCTGAATCTTATTTCACGACAAATCTAGGGACCTACACCCAGGTAAGCCCTTAAGTACCCTAAGGAGTAGGTTGGGACAATTCAGGGGAAACCTCCCAAAGGAGAGTCTGGGCAGGGGGGAGTTTACTCCCATGTCCTTTGTCCAGTTTTGAGCCAGAGTGGGAGCCAACAGCTTCCAGGACTGGTTTGAACTAGAGTATGCACAGGGACACCAACTGTGCCCCTCATGCATACTTTCAGGCACTGGCAAGTGTATCCACCCAGCCCTAATACACTAAATGCTGTCTGGGAGGTGGTCACACCTCCCTGTGACAAGGATGCCAATATTTCCACCTTCCTCTGGTCGAGCTTGGCTCAGCAGCATGAGGGCAGAAATGTGTCACTGGTCGACAGCCACCATTTTGTGCTGTCCGGGTGAAGAAGGCTGATACCGGGAACACTGAGAGCCTAACGGAGGGCTCTTCCAGTGCTTGGAGTCATACCTGGAGGTATGATTCCAACATGTTTGATACTAAACATGATAGGATTTGTTGCAGACGTTTTCAAGATGATCATCACGCAATTAAGTAGGTGCCCCTCTATGTAGTATTTTGCTGCCTCACTGACAACCCAGGAGAATGGACTCCGTAGGCTGTAGGGGTGTCCTGCTCATGCACGGGCACCCTCTCCATTAGAACCAAGGCCTGCCTTCAGGATTTTGAAAAGGCCTGCTATAGGGGTGACTTATAGGTTTTAAGTGCAGTGACCCTTAAATATAGTAAACCTATATCTTTAGTAAGTGGTGCATGCACCAACTTACACAGGCTGCAATGGCAAGCCTGTAGTTGCATTTTCAATGGTCTCTTATGGGTTGCATAGTACATGCTGCAGCCCATGGGAGACCTCTGGGGTACCTATGCCCTGGGTACATGGGTACCATATACTAGAGACTGACATGGATACCACAGTATCCAATCTGGGATGTACCTAAGTACTTAGCACAGCAATTTTAGGAGAAAGCAGATAGAGTGGGGTCCTGATTAGCAGGATCCCAGTCAGACTAGTCATAACACAGCTTAGTACCAGGCAAAAAGTGGAGGTAACCATGCAGAAGGATCCAACCTTCCTACAATGGTGAATGGGGTATCCGTCATGTTTGTAATGAGAAATCCATTTGCTGAACTCTTAATCGGGACCAAAGTGCGTCCTACTCACCTAGGAATATTTGCTACTATAATAAATCTTGGTGAATGAGAAGACCAGAGGATGAAACATGATATCTGGGCAGGTGAGTGAGGGATCGCCTTACAGACTTTTATGAAGCTTGCCAGATGCTGCATTCAGAAATTAATGTGAATTTTTATGTGGATAAATTCCTAGGTGAACCCGTTTCTCTACACCAGGATTGCTTTTTGTGTTTCACATATAATAAACTCAATATATTCATAATTAAATGTGCAATTCTCACTTGAAGGATGAGCGATGATATTTAGTCTGAGTGTAGGGGTTTTGGAGGCAGAAACCGCGAGTAAAAGAAGTCAAAAAGAGTGGTATGGATCAACACAATGGATCATATTCATATGAATAACTGCTACTCCACCATGTCTGTCTTCTCAGACACATCAGAGAATAGAGTAGTGTAAGATGAGGATGTCCAAAACATTGGATAATAGACAGGCACAGAGAGATCTGTCATTGTTGACAATGGGATAGGGAATTGCTTGGGGCTTGGTCTCAAACAGGTTTTAGAACACAATTCTGGTATTGATAAGTTTCACTTAGTTTGCAAATTGTATTAACTTCAAGAGAAAAGTAAATTGATAGGGGTTTAAAGTCACATTTGTTCTTCGGCAACCTAGCTCCCCCAAAGATTTTGTTTAGGGGCAGAAAGGTTTTAGAAATCAAATGAGGACATTTGAGTTTATCAATAATAGATGACATTTGATTAACTGCATCTGTTAGGAAGTCGGTTTTCTCAGCAGGTTCAGTCAGAGAGATTATGAACTGAAAGGCGGGGAGTTTAGTTCATCTTGAGGTGAGATGACTCGATCAGTGCATTAGAATTGGTGGTCTGATGAAACCATGGAATACAGTTTGGTTTGTTGGTAGTGGCTTCCTGGGTGAGTGAGCAGGTGCATCATGTCCCTCGATTAAATTGAGATTAGATCTGTTGAGTAGTATATGGGCTATATATATTGGAGTGATGGTTGAGAAGAACCTGGAACAGCGAGGGAAAAGATGGTTTTGATGGGGATTTAGAAGAAGTCCTGCCCAAAGCAATAGATGAGAAGGTTTTAAGATATAGAAAAAGATAATCAATTTGAAAGTAAGAAGAGGAGGGGGAGAGGAAGCAAGGAATTCTAAGGAGCTGGTTTGGGTTCCAGCAGGTGACAAACTGGGGGTGGAAAGTTGAGGTAAAATAGGGCGAGCAGGAGGAGAAATTGGTGAATTATAATGATTTGAAGAGGTGTGTGAAGATTTGAAGACAGAGAAAATAGGAAGGAGAAAGATTAGAGAGTGAAATATGTGAAACGTGGAAATAGAAAGATTGGTTTTTAAAACTCACAGTGGAAGACACTGTTCACTTATGTTCATAGATTAGGAGAAAGAAATTAGTAATTTTAGCTCTTATGAAATGTTCCCATCTGAACTGTAGTGTTGCGCCACAAAAGTACTAGGTATGTTTGGAGGTTTCCTTCTGAGTAAAGTGATACCGGTCAGCCTACAGTGTTTCATTGAATTTTTTCAAGTTCTTGTGTTTTAAGTTTGTACTAGCATATTTGGAGAAATTCATGGGATAAATGATTTTAAAGGAATAAAAGATTGATTTCATTCAGTGTTTTGAGATCGAGGGGAAATTAGAGTGATGCACTTGGTAGGTATAGAAACAGGTAGTCGGAGTTCCATTAGGGTAATGAAGTTACCACACAGAACAACACAAGCGAATCTGTTAGCACAAGGATCCAAATGAATATGTAGATTGAAGGCATGGAAGTAATGGCATGTATAGAAAATAAGAAAGTACTAGGAGAAAGTAGGCAGGCTTTGTATGACAGTCACCTACTACTAACGTATGTCTTGCCTTTTTATTGTTCAATCACAGGACACCATGGTGGTAAGCAGGACTAAAAGCTAAAACCCTGGTCCTTTTTGTTTTAGTAAAGATAGGGAATTCATGTAAATCAAGAGTTAGTGCCTTTTCTATGACGATGGTCAGGGAAGCATGAAATAAATATGATATGTGAAAAATAATTATAGAACTTGCCCCATGAATACAATCCGATACCAAATCATCCCCTTTGGTATCGCCATGAATACAATCAGCATTGTCATCAATTTTGTTTTGCAGACAGGACCCCATAATTGTTTGCACCCAGTTCCTATGTGTACATGTACATGGAGTTATGCTCCCACTGCAAATAAGAAGATGTCTTTGCCTGCGATCCAGCTTCATCTTGCAGAAACAGGTGTACAGAGAAAATGGCCCTGTCTGGACTTTTTAACTTTGCGAGTTGGCAGTTGTTGTACGCTTAGCACTCCCTCAGGGAAATTGGTTGGGAGTGTCAATGATGGTCCCAGTAACCCACCCAATGACCCCTCTGAATGAGTGGTCATCTTTCCGTTGCAAACAGAGGCTTTGCCTTAGAGCAGGCATTGGTAAATGCAGCAATGGCTATTTGGTCAGTATTTATACAGGACCATCGTGCCACTGAAGACATCCCAGAACACCCCACTAGACGAGATGCTTTAGCGACTACACCCACCTTTGAAGGGGCCAGAGGATATCACTCTAACATTGGAAAACAGAAACAGAAATCTGTACATGTGCCATCTTAAGCCCAGGCAATATTTGCCACATTAGCACAAACACAAGACACAATGCTTTATGTGCTTTGAAAGGGGAACAGTGACCTGATTTGCATCAACCACTCCTAGTGTGGGCATGTGTCTGTGCCAGCCAGAGGCAAACACTCAATCTGTAACTACCTCCAAATATTTGTTCTTCTGTGAACCTGATCCTTCCATGTGAATGGTGAAATGCCTACCTGTGGCATGGGATAAAGGTAATCCTACCACTTAAATTCTCACATAATCTTTTAATCGGTGAGTAATCTATAAGTGATGAGAGTACTGTCATGCACATCTGAAAAAGTTAGTCTATTCATATGTCGCTTTCAGGGTGATGTACTTATACTCAAGGTCTCAGTATACTGGCAAATGGTAACATCGTATGCAAAGCAAATGCAACTGCTTGCTACAATCGGACATCAGCGATAAGACAAAATTGAATTCTCTACCTGTCTAAATAATGTATGTCTTCAGTGTTGTATATACTAACATATTGTTTTAGTGTGTCAGGTGATTGAACTGCTTGCATTTGGCAGAGCAGTCAGGAGTGAACACTTTACACACTGAATGCAAAACTTACCTGTTTCAAACCCTTGAAAGGGTTGGCTTTGGTTCTGGAATTATCTCAAAGGTTAAATGGCTATTTACCAATGGCACGGCTTAGACCAAACACCAGTGACTACTATGTTTCGAGATTCTGTACCATTAGTTGACACCAGTCCAGAAAGCTTACTGTGCTACAGGACAAACACAGATCAAAAACAACACAGTTGTTTGAATTGTGTGATGAAGTATACACCTTTATGTTCTAAACCATGAACAATGTGATTAATTGGAAAATGTAAAAACAGATGTAAAAAACACAATGGCACCACTCAAGCAAACTGTGGAAAGATTCCTGTGTGAAACTTTCAAGATAACCAAGGGTTTTAGACAAGGATGCCCTCTATACCCACTATGATTCAGTCCAGCCCTTGAGCCATTGGCAGTGATCATTCGCAAAACCACTGACATTCAACGTCTACCCACCACGGCAAGAGAAACAAAAATACTCGTATGTACAGATGACATTTTGCTGATCTGGAAACACCCTTACTGCGCTATTTTCACAAATAGCAGCATTTTCCAATCCACAGAATGCAAAGTAAGACAGTGAGGTTCTCCCAATGGCGTTGAATGCTGAGAGAGAAAGTATAGCACACCAGTGAATATGATGCAAACAGTCTAACCTGAAATAGGTAGAAATTTTAGTTAACAGAGCTCTACACAGTATGACAAAAATAATTTAGACCCATTAATCAGCAAGACAAAACAGGATTTTCTGAGATGGCACCAACTACAAATTTCGAGGTGGGGAAGAGTGCAGTCAGTAATGGTCACACCCAGATTTAACTATCTTTACGCTATGTTACCCATACACTATTTGAAAAGGAACTGATCAGAACTTATTAAAGTTCACCTGAGGTCCATCAAGGCTAAAATCATCAAATAAGAAATTGTATTGAAACATAATTTTCGGAGGTCGGCTGCTGCACCACTTGAACTTATGTGACTTTATCCATCAACTTTCCAAATTGACAGATACAGGAGTACACTCACAACACAAGCACAAACAATTGAGAGATCTTTTAGAAGATTAATTGTTAGGAATAGCTGATGATAATGGTCTTGCCTGTATCTACAGACTCAAGTTACTCAAATCTATGTTACATAACCAAATATAGGGGTGGGCGGAATTTGCGTAATCGCGTTACGCAAATCTCCGCGAAACTGTAAAAAATCTCCGCGAACATGCAGAAATTCCGCAAACACGCGGAATTGCTTGTTCGCGATGCTTTTTTCCTGTTCACAGTTGCTGTTTGCGTGCTCGGGGAGAAATATCTCGCGAACACGCATTTTGAGAACACAAACAAGAAAAGATTTCACGAAGTCGCGGAAAGCAGAATTTTGGGCAATTTCGCGTTCTCCGCAGAACGCGAAATTACCGAAATTCCGCAAATTCCGCGAGCGGAACGGAATTTGCCGCCCAGGCCTAATACCCAATCAACCATGCTTGCATGGATCTAAGTACATAAATAATTGAAGATTAACTCATGGCTACATCTTGCACCACCACTGTGGTGGAATACATTTATACACATACAGGAAACATCCCTGACATAAAAAATCTGAGAAACAGCATTAATACCAACAATTAGCCAACTTTTAGACCACATTTTAGCCTTATATAAAATTACTGGCTGGATACGACACAAAAGCAGCATTATAACCAACTAATATCCTCACTGAAATCAAACTTAGACAAACCGACTCTAGAACCCCAGGGACCACAGAGACAAAACTCCATTCACATAGGGGAAAACATGGCTGTTCGGTACCAGGAATATATATGAAGATTAATCTCATGCTGCCATTCTGAACCAACAGAAGACTTATGGAGAAGATGGCCAAAAACTCTTGACACTGATGTTGCCATTGAGGAATGGGAGAGAGACTGTGAGAAATTGGGTTACTAGCTGAGGGGGTGAAATCATACTCAAGCAGCAACCACAATTTTTGTCAGGGTGAGGCACATGTAAACCCGAAATTATCCTGTGCTCAACCCTCTGGTAGCCTGGCACAGATCAGTCAGGCTTAGCTGAGAGGCAATGTGTAAAGTATTCATGCAACACTTCAAACAGTAATAAAGTGAAAACTCAACAAAAGAAAACTTCCACATCAATTTAGCAGAATAGAGCAAACTGTAACAAAAATCAGTAGAACTAGAAATAAGTAGTTTGCAACGATTTAAGTGAAAATAGTGCCAAAAAGCCCAAGCACCCCTTGAACCTCTCTGGTCGTGTGAGACCAGGAGAAAGTCCCAAGCTCAGGCCAACCAGGTTAGTCCCGCCAAAAATGTACCTTGTCAGTCTAGCATTAAGAGTCCCATTTGCTATGGAGGGGGCCGTGAGGAGCAGGGAAGTGTTGCGGACAGTCGGCGATGCACCGCAAAGAGTACATGTGGTATCGCTGACGAGCATCAGTGTAACACGAAGATCCTGTTATCTTCACAAACAGTCGGGCCAGTGCTTTGCAGTGGCGTTTCCTGTGAGCAGTCAATGCTGTACCACGAAGGGTGGGGTTGACAGAATTTCACTTTGAAGGGCAGTGCGAACATTAAGATTTTGGCTCCAACTGGCTTTTACGCGGTCACGACCAGCACAAGTACTTCAATTCATCTCCACTGAGCCCACAGCAAAGAGCCAGGAACTGAGGGGCACCACTTGTGGATCAGGGGCGTGCTCCAGCTGGATCTGGGTGCTGGATCATGTGGTTATAAGCCTGTTATGTCCCTGTGGCGCTGAACAGGAGGCAAGCAGACTAGCCCTTGGAGTTCCCCTGGGAGTCATGGGTTCAGGTGCAGGTCCAATCCTTCTGACTGAGGCAGGAGGGCAGCAGCACAGCAATCAAGCAAGGCAGTAGTCCAGCAAGTCAACAGTCTAGCAGAGGGGGAGTCCTTTCAGCATCACAGCAGTGCTTCTTCCTGGCAGAGTATCCATAGGTCCAGAAGTGTACTGAAGAGTTGGTGTCTGAGGTCCAATGTTTATACCAGGTGCCTTCTTTGAAGTAGAGAAGCTTCTAGAGGTTTCCCCTTAAAGTGCATATGTTTTCTGCCTCCGCTGCCCAAGCTCCACGCTAACTACAGGGTGTGCAGCAAGGCCACAGTCTAGTCACGGGTAAGTGGGGCTGGAAACAGCTTCGCCCTATCATCCTGCCAGTGATGGCCCATCTAGGCACATCTAAGTTCTCTATTGTGTGTGGCTGTCTAGGAGAAATACACAAAGCCCTACCGTCACCTACTCCCAATCATGTGACCCAGAGACAGCGTGCAGGCACTAAACAGCTAAGGCAGGAAAATACCAACTTTCTAAACGTGGCATTTTCAAAATTCTAATTTACAGTTTTACTTTTCCATAACAGAGGATTCTTCATCCCGGCTCCAAAGACACCAAGCATGAACTGATTACCTGCTACCATTTGGAAGTTATAGCTTATTAAATGCAATAATGTAACTCTAATGTTATCCTATGCGAGAGGCATTGCAGTAGTGAAAAACAAATGTAAACGTTTTTTACTACCAGGACATGTAAAACTTAACATTACATGTCCAACTTTACACTGCACACTGCCCTCTGAGCTGTCCAGGGCCTACCTTAGGGGTGGCTTATATGTTTTAAAATGTAATGTTTGGGCCTGGAAAAAGGTTTCTTTTGCCAAGTTGGAATGGCAGTTTAAAACTGCACACCAGTACTCAAGTGAGTGGCACAATCACTGCTGCCGGCCCAGTAGTAGCATTTAATTTACAGACCATGGCTATATGTAGTACCACTTTAATAGGGACTTAAAAGTAATTTAATATGCCACTTGGGTATAAGCCAGTTCTACCAGGTTTTAAGGAGAAAACACAGGCACTTTAGCAGCGCTCAGCAGTGGTAAAGTGCACAGAGTCCTAATGCAAGCTAACACAAAGTCAACAAAACAGGAAGGTTGGAGGCAAAAACTTAGGGGGAATACCAAGCCAAGGCTGCCAGGTCTATAGTTAGTTAGGCAAGTGCTAATATCAACTATTTTAAAATACTGTACCACTGGTACTGGACACTATACAGATCATATAAGGTGAATCTACCATTTACTGGTTTTAGAATGAATTTTATTTTCAAACAAAAAATGCGTTTTATAAAAAATTTGCAAAGCCTACATTTAAATAGCAATTATACGAAGATTTGTAGTAGGCAATAATATTTAAAGGTTATAAGCCTAAAAGTGAAATAAAAAAGGGGGGTTTTAAGTTAGCCTAACTATCCATGCCATGTTAACTGAAAATAATGCATTAACATTTAACTCCTTCGCTGCCAGGCCTTTTCCCCCTCCTGTGCCACGCCCTTTTGGCTATTTGGGGTAGTGCGTGCTGAGGTCCCTGAAACTTTTTGACCACATAAGGTATCCACGCCAAATGTGCGTCCTTTTCTTCCAACATCATGGGGATTCTGAAGGTACTCAGGGTTTGTGGATTCCAATGGAGAAGTCACAGAAATGAGCCAAAATACAGCAAAATGTAGTTTTTTTGGGGGAAAATGGGAAAAACGGGCTGCAAATGAAAGCATCTGGGCTTTTCCCTGCAAATGTTATCAAAAAAGGGTTTGTGGGGCTGAAATCACCATTTTCCCAGCTTTTAGAAGATACCAGACTTTTGTCAGAAACCCAACATTTTTTACACAGTTTTGGCATTTTTCTGGGACATAGCCTATTTTTGCTATTTTTTGTGCCTTCAACCTCCTTCCAGTTAATGGTAGAAATGGGTACCAAAGCACTAATGGATCCTGGAAGGTATACATTTTAGAGAAGTAGACAAAATTCTGAATTCAGCAAGGGGTCATTTGTGTATATCCATCAAGGTTTCTTTATAGAAACTAACAGTTAAATATAGGATAAATTGAAAATTTGTTGAAAAAAAAAGCCTTTTGTGTCAACGTTTTCAACTTCTTCTAATTATAACAGCTCTTTGAAAGCAATATACCGTTACATCCGAATGGACATTACTGGTTGTGGGGATATATAGGACTTGTAGGTTCACCAAGAACCCGACGAACCCAGAGCCAAAAACTGAGCAGCAACGTGCAATGGTTTTTTATTATGTACCGGGTATATAGTAATTATTCCGTAAACATGTGTACATGGAAAAATCGGTATGAAAGACACCTATGTATTTCTGAAATGGGAACAAAATATAGAGTTTAGAAACAGTAGATATTTACACATTTCCGAAATTGGGAATACTCATACTAGCATGAGAATTATCAGTCATTTTTTAGAATGACTTATTTTTTTACACAATGTCTTTCATTTGGAAGGCAGAAATGCATCGAAAGTCAATGGGTAATAACAGTTCCTTTACAAATCTGAACTACCCTAAGTCTCCCTATAAAAATGGTACCTCACTTGTGTGGGTCGGCCTAGTGCCCGCGACAGAAAACGGCGCAAAACGCAACGTCGCTGTGAAAAATGACCCTTTTTTGGCAAAGTGCCTAGCTGTAGTTTTTGAACCATAGCTCTGCCGGCACCTAGGGAAACTCAACAAACCTACACATTTTTGAAAACTAGACACCCAGGGGAATCCAGGATGGGGTGACTTGACTGCCTCCCACCAGGTTCTGTTACCCAGAATCCCTTGCAAACCTAAAAAATTGCCAAAAAAAACACATTTTCCCCACATTTCTCTGGTGGAAAGTTCTGGAATCTGCGTGTATCCACAAATTTCCAACCACCCCGCGTTCCCCAAAGTCTTCCGAGAAAAATGGTACCTCACTTGTGTGGTTCGGCCTAGTGCCCGCGACAGGAAACGGCGCAAAACGTAACATGGACACACCTCAATTTCACAGCGAAAAATGACCCTTTTTTGGCAAAGTGCCTAGCTGTAGTTTTTGAACCATAGCTCTGCCGGCACCTAGGGAAACCTAGCAAACCTATACATTTTTGAAAACTAGACACCCAGGGGAATCCAGGATGGGGTGACTTGACTGCTTCCCACCAGATTCTGTTACCCAGAATCCCTTGCAAACCTAAAAAATTGACAAAAAAAACACATTTTCCCGACATTTCTCTGGTTCTGGAATCTGCGTGGATCCACAAATTTCCACCCACCCCGCGTTCCCCAAAGTCTTCCGAGAAAAATCGTACCTCACTTGTGTGGGTCGGCCTAGTGCCCGCGACAGGAAACGGCGCAAAACGCAACATGGACACACCTCAATTTCACAGTGAAAAATGACCCTTTTTTGGCAAAGTGCCTAGCTGTAGTTTTTGAACCATAGCTCTGCCGGCACCTAGGGAAACCTAGCAAACCTATACATTTTTGAAAACTAGGCACCCAGGGGAATCCAGGATGCGGTGACTTGACTGCCTCCCACCAGGTTCTGCTACCCAGAATCCCTTGCAAACCTTAAAAATTGCCAAAGAAAACAAATTTTCCCCACATTTCTGTGGTGGAAAGTTCTGGAATCTGCATGGATCCACAAATTTCCACCCACCCCGTGTTCCCCAAAGTCTTCCAAAAAAAATGGTACCTCACTTGTGGGGGTCGGCCTAGTGTCCATGACAGGAAACGTCGCAAAACACATTGTGGACACACCTCAATTTCGCAGTGAAAAATGAACCTTTTTTGGCAAGGTGCCTAGCTGTAGTTTTTAACGCTAGGTCTACGGGCACCTAGGGAAACCTACCAAACCCACACATTTCTGAAAACTAGACACCCGGGGCATTCCAGGGAGGTATGGCTTGCGTGGATCCCCCAACGTTTCCTTACCCAGAATGCCCTGCAAACCTCAGATTTTGCTGAAATAATCACCTTTTTCACACATTTTTGTGTGGGAAAGTTGTGGCATCATCGGGCTGACACAAATTTCCTACCACCCAGCGTTCCCCTGGGTCTCACGATAAAAACAGTGCCTCACTCGTGTGGGAGTCCCAAGTACCCACGACAGGCAAGGGGCCAAAACCCTAAAAAAAATAAAAACAATCCCTGGTGTTTACTGGGCTTTCTGCCCCACCGAAGGGGCAGATTAGGGGCCAATGCCCCATCTGGTCCCCGGGGGGGGCAGAAAGACTGTAATAATTGGGGGGTGGGGTGGGGGCATGGGCCTGCCAGTTTTGGGCAGCCCCCACCCCCACCCCTATTTCTTTTTTTTTTTTTATTCCCTGGTGTCTAGTAGTCATTTTGCCCCCCAGGGGGGCAGAAAGGCTGTAATGGTGGCGGATGGGTGGGGGCATTGGCGTGCCCGTTTCGGGCAGCCACCACCCTAAAAAAAACCTGAAAACAAATCCCTAGTGTATAGTGGGCTTTCTGCCCCCCGAAGGGGCAGGTTAGGGGCCAATGCCCCATCTGCCCCCCAGGGGGGCAGAAAGACTGTGATAATTGGGAGGTGGGGTGGGGGCATGGGCCTGTCCGTTTTGGGCAGCTCCCACCCCTCTTGGCTCATTTCAGTTTCAGTGTAATGACGTCGGCGCGACGTGCGCGACGATCGTCATTACACTGAAAGAAGGAGGGATGGGCCTCGGGAGCTGGGGAAGCTCTTCCCCAGCTCCCGAGGCTATTTTTAGTGAGAGGGAATCCCTCTGGTGCCCGCACCAGAGGGTTTTCCCAGGGAATGCCTCATGACGAGCTGGACTCGTCATGGGCACAGCTCGACTGTGCTCCATGACGAGTGGGCACAGAAGGGGTTAAAGGCCTGTTTTCACGTTTAAATTGTTGTTTGCACGTGATGATTTTTCTTCTCTTTTTTGCAGATGTTGTAATTTTCCAGAAGCCTTTTGTTAGGTTGGGAAAAGAACAGTCTGGACCACAGAATGCAAATTGAAGGTCTAATGTACAAGTGTGAGAAAATGGTGAGTTTGCCTATTCCCAGGAGGTTACTGTCTGAAACCCTATTGGAGGACATAGTAGACAAAAGAAAATAATGTTGCAGGATAAGATATTGTGTGTTTATATTAATGTGTGTTCCAAGAGTAGCGGTCGGATAAGGAATTCTGGATTCCTTCCATGACTCTCTGACAGGACTCATCTTTGAGTTTTAAACTTCTCTACATCACAGGTTGCTTAGTCTATTTTTATTGATTCTCTGCTGTTTCAGAGATGAGAATACTTTCCAGATTGATATGCAGAGGCTTCATGCTTATGCATTGATTTTCTTTCAACAGAGCTCTTTATTGAGTATCTGAACTGACACCTTATTTTCACCTTATTCTAATATATTTAGATCAGGGAACTTTCTTCATAGTACAAACTGCATTATAATAATAAATCCCATTGTTTTGACAAATGTTCAATTTTACCTTGCTTAACTTTAGCTGATGCTTAAAAGACAAGTTCGTATTGAATACAATTGAAAAACCTGATACATTGAAAAATAAATCTCTTTAAGTCATCTAAAAAATCTCTATATTGACTTAACTAAAAGTACTTAATGATTTAACATGTCAGTTGGATTCATGTAGATAAGCGCTCCTAACTTTTCCTTGTCGGTGAAAACAAGGTCCAAACGACCAGTGATGGGGGTTATTTATTGATTGCACTCAAATATTGAGAAATAGAGAGGACGGTTTATGTCACAGGAGAAAGGAGCTGAAATAAGTGTTTCCCCAGTTTAGAATTGCGCATCTCCCTTAAGTCCAAAGATTGAAACTGAAGACTGGAGGAGTTCGCGGTTTTGCAGGCTGTTGCAGTGGTGGAGGTGTAAGTATCAATAAGGTTATGCATGCATCACAATTATCTAATTAGTAGTTTGTCATTGTATTGAAGTTATGTGTTTTGTGTTTCATAAAAGTCAATAGAACCTCTGACCTCCTGGTCGGAGACCCGGCCCTCCACCCCAGCAGCTCCGCTGTTGTGTTGCTGCCGCTGACCCCTACACCTCCCTGAGCTGGTAGGTGTTCGAGGCCCTCCTCCACCCGCCCGCCTGCGCCTCATCCCTGGTGGTCCAGTGGAAAAGCCTTGCTCTTCTGCTGGTCCGCTGTTGTCTTTTTCTGTGTTTGTGCCTATTTTGTGTCTTTTGTCTGTCTTTTTTTATTGTGTCTTGTAATTGTTACTTCTGTATTTCTGTTTTGCTTTGCCTGTTTTTCATTCCTTGATTGTACCTGTGCTGTTGTTGTTGTCCTCAGTGCCTGTTTTGCTGCCCTTTCCTGCTGCCCCCACGGCCCGCCCCCCTGCCGATTCCCGCGCCCACCTCCCAGCTGCGCTTCCCTCCCCTTCCCTATTTAATGGTGGCCGCATCGCTGGTGCCCCAAAGGCACATCAAAGGCAAGCCCGTCCGTGACCCGACCACGACCAACACCAGGGACCTTGGTTCTCTGACCACCCACTGCGATGACTCAGCTGCCCTCCATGCACTCAACCCCGGAAGCAACAATAACTGCCAGCTGTCTAAGCCGAACACCACCCATGGCCAGTTCTCCTGCCGACACTGACGACGATCCTTCGCCACCCTCTGCAACCCCATGTCCGCCACACTCATGCCAGATGCGAGCAGCCCGAAACCCTGAGGTGCATCCTCCTCAACGTGTGCTCCCTGGGACCTCCTCGACACCCTCTTGCCAGACATCGCCTTCTTCATAGAAATCTGGGACAATTCCACCTCCGCCCCCTACATCGCCACCGCCATCCCCATCCCTGATAGATCAAGATCCAGAGGAAGGACCACCCTAACAGCCCAGGAGGAGGACTCATAATTGCACACAAGAGCTCCCTCTGACTCTCCACCTCCAGCACAAGCGACTCCCCTTCCACCTCTGAACACCTCCAGTTCCAGATCCAGGCCAGCCCCGGAACGACCCTACACAGCACCCTCACCTACAGACCCCTGGACCTCGAACCTTGTTCACTACTATCATCGCCGAAGTCATCGTGCCCCACAACATCGCCTCCCTTGACTACATACTCATCGGAGACCTCAACTTCCACCTCGACAACCTCAGCGACCTCAACTCTGCCACCCTACTGGACAACCTCGCCAACCTTGGACTTAAACAGCTCATCACCACCCCCACCCACAAGGCAGGACACACCCTCGACTCCATCTTCGCAGGAGGGAACAACATCCACTTCAGCCACACTACCCAACCTCCCTGGATGGAAGACCACTGCATACACTTCTCCTTCAACAATGTCACCGCTCACAAACCCACACCACGCCCACCGAGAAGGAACTGGAACAAGGTCACCAAGGAGCACCTTAACTCCTCCCTCAACCACGATCCCCCTCACGCCTCGACCAATGCCAACTCTGCAACCAAAGAACTACACCAATGGATCACCAACTGCGCAGACAAGCTCACCCCCTCCACAAACCTGACAGACAGTGCCCCATGGAGGCCACCTGGTTCACCCTGACCTCCAGAAACCAGACGCACCTGCAGAGCAATGGAGGAACAGCAAAACCACTGAATACCAAACCACCTACAAGAAAGCCCTGACAGAATACCACTAACTCATTAGATATACCAAAAGGACCTTTATCTGGAACAAAATCCTTGCCAACTCCTGCAACTCATAGGAACTCCTCAGCAGCATCCAGGAATTCACCAAACCCCCCCAGTGAAACCACAGACGTCACACCCTCCCAGGACCTCTGCAACAAGCTCGGCTCCTACTTCCATCTGAAAATTAATGGCCTCTACGACAACTTCGGCGAACAGACTCCAGAAACGACCCTTTCCCCCAGCAACAACAGTCAGGCTAAAATCCCTGCCTGGACCCTTGTCACCACCAAAGACACTGCCACGACTATGAAGAGCACTCACTCAGGAGCCCCCACGAATCCCTGCCCGCTACACATCTTCCACAGAGCCGCCATAGCACCCGAGCTATGATGCACCATCAACGCCACCTTCGACTCTGGCACATTTTCTGATGACTGGAAACGCGCAGAAGTCAAGCCCCTCCTCAAGAAACTCTCTGCAGACCCGATGAACCTGAAAAACTACTGAACCATCTCTCTCCTTTCCTTCGGGGCCAAAGTAACCGAGAAGATCGTCAACACCCAGCTGACTAACTTCATTGAGGAGAACGCCATACTCGACCCTTCCCAATCCAGATTCCGCAGCAACCACAGCACCGAGACCGCTCTCCTCGCCACCACAGATGGCATCTGCATGCTCCTCGACCAAGGCCACACTGCGGCCCTCATCCTACTAGAACTCTCTACAGCCTTCAACATGGTCTCCCACCACCCTCTCACATCCAGAGTCCACGATGCGAGCATGCAAGGAACTGCCCTCGATTGGTTCTGCTCCTTCCTCGCTGGCAGAACCCTGCATCTTCGAACCCACAGAGATCAACTGTGGAGTACCCCAAGGATCTTCACTCAGTCCCACGCTCTTTAACATGTACATGGCCCCCCTCGCCGCCATCGTTAGACAGCGTGGACTCAGCTTAGTATCCTATGCCAACGACAACCAGCTCATCCTCTTCCTCACGAAGGAACCCAATGCCACCAGGCTCAGCTTCCAGGAAAGAATACAAGAAGTTGCATCCTGGAGGAGCAGCAGCTGTCTGAAGCTCAACTTGGAGAAGACAGAAGCCCTCGTCCTAGGACCCACTCCCTCAGCTTGGAACAACACTTCGTGGCTCACCACCCTCTGCAACCCCCCCCCACCCCCAAGGACCATGCCCAGTACCTCGGCATCATACTCGACTCCTCCTTCACCATGACCCGCCAAATCAACGCTGTTGCCTCCACCTGCTTCAACACCCTCCATATCCTTTGCAAGACCTTCAAATGGATCCCTCTCAAGTCCAGGAAGACCGTCACCCACGCACTCATAACAAGCAGACAGGACTACAGAAATGTCCTCTATCTTGGAATCAACAAATCCCTGCTACGCAAACTCCAGACAATCCAGAACACTGCGGCCAGACTCGTCCTCGGCATCCCACGACATGAACACATCACACAACACCTGTGAGACCTACACTGGCTCCCCGTCAAGTAGAGAATAACTTTCAAGCTACTCACCCACGCCTACAAATCCCTCCACAACACCGCACCCAAATACCTCAACGAAAGAGTCGCCTGCCAAGTACCCAGGAGAAACCTCTACTCCGCCGACCTCACCCTCAAAGAAACCCCGCAATTCGGCAGAAGCAGAACCACAGCGGGTGGAAGAGCCTTTTCCTACATCGTGGCAAAGGCCTACAACGAGCTCTCGATCAACATCAGATGCTCCCCCACTCTGCACACCTTCAAGACCTGGCTCTTCGGCTGGCCCGGAGCTGCATCCCCCAGTGCCTGGAGACCCTCACGGGTGAGTAGCACGATTCACAATTCCCTGATTGATTGATTGATTGATCGAATAGAATAGGTGTGTTTATGCTTAAATGTTAAGAAGTTGAAGTTGTTATTGGAATTCAGAGCAGTCCAAGATCCCAGAATATGTTGATAGTCGAGAAATATTAAGTTATGTTATTATTCGTCGGCTAATGTTTGTGGTGCAGATTTGTGAGGTACCATTGACTGCACAATTGAGATAGAGACTATAATAAATTGCTGTGAGTGTGCTAATATTTATTGGTGTTAGTGGAACCTTTTGTGTAAAGGGGAAACTATATCAGTCAGGGTGATTACCCACTGGTCGAGATTTCATTCATGTTTATATGTGTAAGGAAGTTGGAGGGTGTTAAAACTTGTTTTCCATTGGTTGTTATATGAATCAACTACTTTGAATTCTTTAGCAGAGCAGGCAAAAGTTATTTGTTTATTGTGCTTGCTTAGATTTGTAGAATTTGTGTATGAGAAAATAATAAAAGAAGGTGAACTCCTGCAAGTAGTGAAGAATTACATCATAATGTGCAACGGTGGGAAAAGTCAGTTGCTGTGAAGTGCCATGCTGAGATTGGTTGACGAGTCATCAAGTACTGAGCTGCGATAGACTTGTGAAAGAAAATTATAACAGGATTGGAGGCAACTATTGACCTATACAGAATTGTAATTTGAACAAAAACATTCATGTTTTCTGAATTCAATTATTGTTCATTTATTGCTGAATTTATGTGATCATGAAATGTTTTAAGTCTCTCAGAGATTTGATGAGATCCCAGTTCGGGAGGGTGAAGAGGCTCCACTGGAAGGTACTTCAGCTCATTATATGGCAACAAATGTAGGACTTCAGACATGTTTGTGGCTTCGTCAATGGTGAAAGATCACTGAAAACAAAGGGCCATTCAAATTTTCACAATATGGTACTTTTGATTTCATGGTTATTGAAAACTTAAGAGATCATGTATAAGAAATAAAGCCACCTCCTAGACATACACAATATGAAGCGTTAAAAACATGGGAATGAGCAGCTCATGCCAAAGAGAAAGAAAAATACCAGGACAGAGCAAAGGGAGCAGTGCAAAATTACATGGGTGCTTAATGGGATGAAGGGCAGCAGAGATGGAGGAAATGCATAATTGAGGGAGCTAGAATGTACCCAGCAACAGCAACAGAAAAGACTAAAAGCCGAAAAGAAGGAACTGATGATGAGGAAGCTGCAAGAAAAACAGACACTGATAGCGATTTAGGGTATGACATTTCAGATGCTTTGTTATCCTCCCATCTACCACCATATGTGGCCCCAATAACAAACACTGAGGGTGTTACAAACACTAATACTACAGAGGCTACAGCCCCTGTTAATATGAATACAACTCTGATTAAATGACCGCTTCCAATTAAAACTGCACCTATTGAAGCGGCCTCTACAGCAATTGCTCCAAGTGTTACTTCTTCAATTGTGACTGTTCCTACTCCAGTGTCACAAGTTGAATCAGCTCAGACATTGGGAGTGGTGTTGCAACTGCACCAATAAATATTGTCCTGAATCCTGATCTTCAAGGTTTTTAGAAGGAGTAGCTGTGGCAGGGTTCATCCCAACATCACAAAACTCAAAATTGATGCATTTATCCCACCACAAAATGTTCAATCTTTGAGAGAAGACATTTGGTTTGAAGAAACTTCGAAAATAAAAGGGTGGGTGAAACAGATCTACTAGCGAGGAAAGAGTGAGACCCCTGGATGTAACAAAATTGAAGGTGGAAATAGAAGAAATTATCAGAGGATGCCTAGACATCTCACCTTTGAATCGATATTAGGAAAATTATTTGATATATCTAAATAATGAAATCACAGGAAGTGTGGCTGCAACCTGTGACAGATTAACTGAGTTTTCAGGAAAATATGAGATAGATCTCTCCAAGAGTGTTCATGTACAGCAAAGCTTCAGTGCACAGTTAAATAATTAAGCTAGTGTGACATTGTGGTGTTCAGGAATGAGATTACACATTGTGGAATTAGTAAATTGCATCCACAAGTGGAGCGATTTTGATAGATTAGAGAGCAAGTGGGCAAAGAAACAGGGAAAGAAGAATAAACAATCAGACAATAAAGAAGCAAATGGTAAACCCCCACCAGAACCCCAGATGAAGATGAGGCATTAACTTTCCCTGTGAGGGATATACAAGGTGGAGGGTATGTTCATGTACTGCGGAGTAAAGGTGATCTTGCAACGTTTCCAAACAATTTTCCAAATCTGAGAGAGAATCCCACTCATTGGTATACACAAGTTAACAGGTTTGTAAAAATCTCAAAGGTTTTGTGGACAGACTTGAATGCTTTTTAAAGTATTGTGGCACTGAGTTATCTGTGATCTGAGTGTAAGATAGCTGTGCAATGGCCACATACTGACCCCCCAAGAGATGCCTTCACTTGTTGTAATGACCAAGTATGATAAGTTCATTACCTTTTTTAAAGGAAAAGTTCCAGCGAGGGACATCTATTGGCTAAAGATAAATAGAACTACCCAAAAAGCAAAATAATCTGTGCATGCTTATTATGAACAGTTGTTGCAGGTGTTTAAACAGCATAGCCGACAAAAAGCTCCTGAAAAGGAAGATATGGGGAGTTTTGTGTCAAAGTTCATTCTTGGGTTGTGACCAGAGATCGGTATGCATAAGCAACACAATGTGATTTGTTGCTGGAGAACACCTTTATATGAAATACCTAGATATGCAAAATACTGTAGTGATGAGCAAGAAAAGAAGCATATGAGACTTAAAGAGATGTTTGTGCTGGCTCAAAAGGGATTCCATAGTCAATCGCATGAAGGAAATGTTTGTAGAATACAAGGTGTTAAGTTTCGGATTGGAAGTAAAATTGCAGAAGCTGGAGTTGGTATTCCACTGGGTAGAGGTCAAGGTGATCCGGTTGATCCAAAATCTGGAGTAGACATTGCAACACTGAAGAAATCAACAACTTTTCATTATTGTAACAGGCTCCAGCACTGGAAGATAGAGTGTAGACAAAATCCGAATCTAATGTGTGGTGATTGGCAAATGCAAGGGGAAAATCAAACATAAATGCAAAATATTCCAGTTCAGGTTCCAGTCCATTGAATGCATATGCCAATGCAGTCACAAGTTCTTTTGATGTATAGACAACATGTTCCCATGGTACCAGAGTATATAGGTAATCCCAGATTCAATATGTAGCAATTATTGAGAGCAAATTCAAATCCATTTCAAAATCAGAACCCGTTTCAACAGTTCCCTATGTTGGAGAGTGAGAGTATTGATTCTGAAAATTCTCAATGATGGTGCCTAAGGAAGGTTGTGTACTTAGCACAGTCTTAGAGGTAGACCAAAGTGGACCATTTGTAGAAGGAGAGGTTAATGGTCACCAAGTATAATTTCTCATCAACACAGGAGCTATCTGCTCCATTGTTAGAATAGCAGAAGTCCCAGACCTACCTTTTTGGAAAAGAAGATCCAAGTTGTAGGTGTCACAAATAATCAAATAACTAACCCTGTTTCAAAGAAAGTGCATGTAAAAATCGTTTAATTTGAGAAAGATCAGAAATTTGTTGTATGTGATTCAAGTCCTTTAAATCTATTCGTAAGGGATCACCTTTGCCAGTTAAACTGAACTATTTACTCTGCACCAAATGATGAATTTAAAATGGCCCAACAAGGAACACCTGTAGGATTGTATCCTGTAAGCACGAAAGAGGATCTGCCACCCATTTTTGTGAGATACTGTAAAATCAGTAGTATGGCATTTTTCAGGGCAAGACATTGAACTAATCAAAGGTGTAGAACCAGCCTGAATCACAATAAAACCAAATGCAGTTTTCCTAAGAACACTACCATATAATCTAACACCTAAGACAGTTGCTGGAATAACTACAGTAATTGAAAACATGCCAAAACATTGGATTTTTAAATACATTGTCGGAAGTCCTTGCAATTTGCCTATTATGGGTTTATAGTAACCCAATACAAAATATAGAATTGTACAGGATCTTGGAAAATTGCAGTGTAGAATGGTTTACCATTCCGGATCTCTCGATCTCAGTCAGGCTTTTCCTCTATCCTGTTGCAAGAGGACAGTCAATTCTTGTTCTCATTTGTATTTAGAGATAGATTTTTGGCACAGTGCTGAGTTCCACAAGGGTGTACATGAGTCGTTCAATTTCTAATCAGATCCTGAAAAAGAATCTTGAGACTATGCAGATGCTATGCAATTCAATTCTTGTGCACTATATTGATGACATGTTTGTGGCATCAAGTATGAAAGAAACTTGTAAACAGGACACAATTGCTCTCTTAAATCACCTGGCTGAGACAGGACACAAGGTGTCCCTGAGCAAATTATAATATTGTCAAAAAGAAATCCTGTATTTGGAACATCTCATTGAGAATGGAATGAGAAAGGTGTCACAGGAGAGAATAGAGACAATTCTGAAGAAGCCCATCCAGAACTCAGAGAGAGGTCATTATGTTCCTGTGAATGGTTGGCTAATGTAGACAGTGGATTCCAAACATTTCTCTAGTGGCTAAGCCTTACTAAGGCTGATGCATAAAGATGTGCTTGATTCGCTTCCATAGGACAACAATTGCTTGTAGTTGACAGAAGGTCTCTGTCATGCCCCAGCACTAAGAATGCCTGATTGCTGTAAAATGTTCACATTGTTTTGCAGTGAGAGGGGGGGCTGCACTCTCTTAGTGCTTACTCAGTCGCATAGAAACTCTCAAAGACTTGTGGCATATTTTTCAACCACTCTTGACCACATTGCCATAGAACTGCCCAGCTGCCTCAAAGAGGTTGCAGCAGTAGGTGTCAGTTTTAGGAGATGTAAGAGCATAGTGATGGGACATCCACTTACAGTGATGGTCCCTCACTCTATGGAAATTTTGCTCAGCCCTACCAGAACACAGTACTTGACAAAAGTTGACACACAGCAGACTTACAAAATATGAACAACAAATATTGGCTGCTGAGAATGTTGTTCTTAAACGATGTCAAACGTGCAATTCAGTTACATTGTTACTGTTGCCTGAAAATTAAATTGATGGAGATGAAGTTGAACATGACTGCCCAATGTTACAGATTTATGCACCAAGCCAAGACCAGACATTAAGATGAACCTCTCGATGAGCCGACTATGAAATTTTTTGTGATGGCTCATATTTATGAGACAATGAGGGAAGTCTGGGAGCAGCTTATGCTGTTTGCACAATTCAGGAAGTGATAAACGTATCCGGGCTTCAAGGTGTTATCTATGCACAATGCCTGTTTGTAACAAGCTGAGGTATGTCCTATTTATAGTGGGAATTTTCTCCCGATGGGGGAAAAGCCTACACAGCAAGGAGAATTGACAGCCTCAATGTAGCTAAACTGCTGTTACGTGATCTCATTCCAAGGTCCGGGTTCTCAGTTTATCTGGTGTCAGACTGAGGGACCCATTTAAATAATGAATTCCTTAGAATGTTGTCTGTAGCTCTTCAAGTGGAACAGAAATTGCATTGTAGCTATCATGCTGAGCCTTTGGGGTTAGTCGAGCAGTTGAATGGCAAGCTGAAATCTAGATTGGCCAAAGTCTGTGCAGCTACCTCTCTGAAATGGACCAATGCCTTAACCTGGTTTTGATGAGTCTTCACACCCCTGAAAGGAGAACTGGATAATCTCCACATGGAATTCTCATGGGTCGTGTTATGAGACTACCTGCTGTGTCTGTGAATGCGCTTATAAACATCCCAGATGACATGATACTCGATTACTGAAAAGGGAAATCTGATGTGGTGTGTTCTGTTTTTCACCATGTTGGAGCTGCTACTGCCATTCCACATCAGGAGCAGTGTCATGACCCGAACCCAGGTGACTGGGTTTTGGTGAAAAAGCATATGCAAAAATCCTGAAGCAAAGGTGGAAAGGGTCGTACTAGGTCATCTTGATTACCACCACTGCTGTCAAATGTGCTGGGTCACTTAATCGGTTGCATGCCTTGTACACCCAGAGAGTGAGTTGTCCATATAAATAAATAGTGTTCCTTGAGCCAAATTAGACAGAACATGTGTCTATACTTTCCGATGGACGAGAGGGGGTGAAGTACATAAAAGTCTTTCACCCATACAGGTTTCTGAAATCTCACAAAGTGCTGCGGAAACACCTACCGAAGAAGACAAATTGAGAGACGAAAATAAAGGAACTGTTAAAGCATCAGGAGGGCAATCAAATGATCTAGGCAAAGGAACAAGTGAGAGAAGAGAAAGTCCCCGATGGAAATCGGAATGTCCAAATGGTAGTATGCAATTGAGATCAAATGTGTCAGTTGAACACATACCACAAACCATTACCAAAGAAACGGTCTCTTGTGGTGTAAGTGAAACAAAAGAAGATCAACAGACTCCAAGGAGATCCAAGAGAGAGAAAGTACCTTGTTGCAGGTATTCTGCACCTGAATGTACTTATTATTCAGATAATGTGCTGAATGTATCCGGTCAAAATCCTAATGCATTGATATTGGAGACATTTGAATCTCTATGATATGCCACACCTAAAAAGTATTGATTAATTCAGAGAATTCTGAAACCAACAGAACTGATATGACAAATGATGAACTATGTTTAAGTAAAAAAATATTAAGACTGAAATAAATGAACTTGACAATAAACAACTGGCCAAGGTGTATAAGAATTAAGAAAAACTTCTAGGGCCAAGGTTGCAGTAGAGGAGTAGGAAAAGCACATTGAGAAGAAGATGGAGCAGGGCTAAGGATGTCTCATGAGACTTTTGTACCTTAGCTGAATGAGAAAACTGCAAGTTAATCATCAAAAATGTTGGCTGTTTGCACAAGTGGAAGTCAACACAGAATATTGAATCTGTCTGCTGCTATACTCTACTAAAGGTCTCACTGTAGACAAACATGGGTATCCTTACCAAGGCTAAGTGCAGAATAGTGATTATTGTCTCACTGGTTGTTGTTGTATTGGATTTTATAGTCCTTTTAGTTGGAATGAGTTTTACACCAGAACAGAAACACCTCGATCTACACCTGCACCTACACACCTGCTCACACAATAGACGAGAAACAATTAAAAGTTCATTAATAGATTGCTCAAAAGAAGAGATTTTGACCAATGTTTATTCAAGATTATTTCATGAATACATAGAATATTGTGTGTTTATATTAGTTTGTGTGCCTAGAGTAGTGGTCAGATGAGCAATTCTGGATTCCTTCCATGACTCTCTGACACGACTCATCTTTGAGTTTTATAATTCTCTACATGAGAGGTCTATTTTTATCTATTGTCAGCTGATTTAGAGCTGAAATTACTTTCCAGCTTGATAAGCAGAGGCTTTGTGCTTATGCATTGATTTTCTCTCATCAGAACTCTTTATTGAGTATCTGAACTGCTACCTTATTTTCACCATACTAATGATAATAATAATAATAAATGCAATTTCTAAAGCACGTAGCTACCAGGCCTGGGCGGTAAATTCCGTTCAGCTCGCGGAATTTGGGTAATTTTGCGTTCTGTGGAGAACGCGGAATTGCCCAAAATTCTGCGTTCCGCGGCTTCGCGGAATTTTTTGCTTGTTCGTGTTCTCAAAATGCGTGTTCGCAAGATATTTCCCCCCGGGCACGCAAACAGCATTCACAAACAGGAAAAAAGCATCGCGAACAAGCAATTCCGCGTGTTCATGTTATTTCTGCGTGCTCGCAGAGATTTTTTTACCGTTTTGCGGAGCTTTGCATAGCGCTACTATGCAAATTCCGCCCACCCTAGTAGCTACCTCATGTGAGGTGTCCCACTTGCAATGTACATGTATCTGCAAGCTTAAATGCAACTTTTACACCCCCATGAATCCCGTGCTAAAGAACCAGGTTTTGAGTTTTTTTCTAAATAGATCTTACAACTGATCCTGATGAACCATCAGGTGCAAAGCATTCTACAATTTTGGCACCAAATACCTAAAAGAGCTCCCGCCTGTTCACCCTTTTTTAACCTTGGGAACAGTCACCAACATCTCCCCTTCTGATCTTAGATTTCTCCATGGTAAATATGGTTTAACCAAAAATTGAAGGTAACGTGGACCTTTGTTTACAAATGCCTTGTGATAATAACACCCTTATTGTAATATATTTAGATTGGGGAACCTCCTTTATGGAAAACGCTTACTGTATTGTAACAATAATTACTATTGTTTGACTATTGTTCTATTTTACCTTATATTGAAATATCGATTATTGGACTCTGTTCTTTCTAATGATGATGCTTAGAAGACGAATTATTTTTAAATAAAACTGAAAAACCTGAGAAATTGAAAAATAAATCTCTTTAAATCATACAAACAAATCTCTTTGGGGACTGTACTTAAAGTTCTTAATGATTTAACATGTCAGTTGAATTAATGCAGATGATTGCTCCTTACTTCTCAATGTCGACGAACAAAGGTCTCTAAGACCAGTGGCGGAGGTTATTTAATGATCACACCCAATAATTCAGATATAGAAAATCCCGCTCTCCCACTAGAGAACTCCACTTTGCTTTAATACTGTTTTATTGGTAAATTCCAATAAAATCTGTTTCTATTTTTGTTTAAATAAAATCTTTCTCTGATAAAATGGATCATGATTTTGACAAAGAAGGTCAAAGTGTTTCTCTTTTAAAGATATCTCCTTTCTGAATATTGTATTTCTAGTATTGTACTTTGTAGTTAAATACTTCAAAGTAATTCTACCGAAAATACGTTAAAATATTGTTTTTCAAAAGTCCTCTCAAAATATCTTCCTGTGTCTATTTCATCTCTATTGAATTACAGTGTCCTTTCATTGTTAATGTAGTTTTCTTTTCAAATGTTCAACAGTCCATTGTCTATGAATGATGGCCCATCAAAAATAACCAGTTTGTCCTAAAAACACACTGGTCATGTGAAGCAATGAAAGGCTCCTAGTTACCTTATAAAGTGAGGCTATCAATGGATTTATCAGACTGGAGAAGAAACTTCTCCAGCCCCCAAATTGTCTGACTGACTACCTACTGAGAATCCCCTTCTCTTCAATGCTGGAGTGCATATAAGATTTGCCTACGGTCAGGAGCACTCACCTTAATGCCAGGTCTCTCAACTAAAGCGCCACTAATCTGAGCAATATCCCTACCGATAATGCACTTTATTTTATCGCTATCACATAAATTGGCTGAAAGGCACAGTGGTTCACTCAATCATTAACTTAAGTGATGGATTCGAATTTCTAACTAAGAAGGGAAAACATGTTTGAGGTGGTGGTCTTGTCTCTTTGTCAAATCACATATGAACCTTCACCGGAAATACACGTCATGAAATGCACATATTACTTAACAACCTCCAAATAACAGTCTCAATTTAGCCTTCATGAGAGCTCCAAGTGCACCTTTGTCAGCTCTGGAGTACCCTTCCTCAGCGGTTGATGCACCATTGCAGCACTCTTATCATTGTAGTTGTCTAATGCAAGAATTGTTTGCTGCAATTGGACTCTTCTAAATGAAAATCAAAATACTACAAAAGGCACAAAGATATGTAGTGTATCTCATCTTTCAACTAAAGAAACCTAACCCTATTTCCATGTCCTTCCACTGCTCTCAGTGCCACAGTTGAATGTAAGACCTTATGCATTGTTCACAAAGTATTTTCATGCCAGAACCAAAGCTACCTCCAAAAGATTATGCATCCTTATCTCCTAACCAGATCCCCATGGTTGACATTTGACAATCATCTCTTGTTTTCTGATCTAGATTTAAACTATTTGGTGAGAGACCCCAGTCCACGTAAGGCAACTAAACAGACCTCACTTTGTCGATGCGGCCATCACCTACTCTCTGTTTCCCAACCTATTTGTTGCCCCTCCAACCATCTCCCAAACACTGAGAAGCTACCTGGGATAGTGCAAGTGCCATATAAAATCACTAAATACGATAAAACTGTGTTTTTCTGATATCTTTATGACATTTGCCTATTGTACCACTTTTAAAAATAAAGCTTATTGTACACATTATTAAATTTATGTTTCTTTCATATCTATGCAATAATTTCTTCTTAAAGCTGTTGCTAATACTTACATATTATATATGTAAGTATATATATCTTTACTCTACTTTACGGAACAGACACAATTTTAAGCAAAGCACGTTGCATAAAAACTCTATATAATGGAAAAAGTACAGTTAGACCTTTCACATACTGTTCGAATAAATACACAAAACAGGACATTAATTATGCTTTTAAGAAAGACTAGCTGAACACATTTTGTTTCCCTGGTTTCCATTAGTTTAGTAAATCACAATATGACGTCTGTATTGCACTCATCAATATTCATGTTGGAGGGAACCACTCACTACAGATACATACATTCCATAGTACTGAGCTGCGCTCTTAAAGTCTACAGAGGAGATCAGAGAGGTAATGGATAACGGAGGCAACGCAATGTTGATTCTCCTAGATTTATCCGCGGCCTTTGATACCGTGCATCACACGGTACTTCTTAACCGGCTATCAGAGATCGGAATCACAGGGATAGCATGGAATCTGCTCAACTCCTTTCTCAAGGATAGGTTACAAACCGTTGAACTTAATGGTAACATCTCCGAGCCCTTTTCACTGCCGTGTGGGGTGCCACAGGGATCATCTCTTAGTCCCACTCTCTTTAATATATACGTGGCACCCCTGGCTGGCATTATTAGAGCATTCGGATTTCAGCTTACCTCCTACGCAGACGACACTCAAATCGTGTTGTCGGTGAAGGAGGGACTTGAAAAAGAAACAGGAGCACGGTTTTCAGACTGCATGGGTGCGATCTCCAGATGGATGTCAGCTAATTGCCTCAAACTTAACTCAGCTAAAACCGAGGTTCTTAGGTTTGGCAATAACCCCCTGATGTGGACACCAGATTGGTGGCCTGCGGATCTTGGTCTCTGCCCTACACCCTGCAGGAAAGCGAGAAACTTGGGTGTGGTGGTAGATGAAAAACTCAATATGGGTGACCAGGTCAGCAAGGTGATATCTGGATGCTCGCTGATACTGAGAATGATCAGGAAAATTAAGTTCTTTCTCTCCGAGGAGAACCTTAGAACTGTGGTGACTGCATTGATACTATCTCGTCTAGACTATTGTAATAGTCTTTATGTTAATATTCAAGTACAGCACCAAAACAGGCTCCAAACGATTCAGAATGCAGCAGCCAGACTTTTGACGGAGACCCCGAGGACGGTCTCAGTTAAGGGAGAACTGAAAAAGCTACACTGGCTCCCTACGCATTTGAGATCTAGATTTAAGGCTCTATGCATTGTGTTTAGAGCCCTGGCCGGAACAGGGCCTCAGTTCCTAAGAAATAAGTTTTTCTGGTACACCCCTACTAGATCTCTCAGATCAATGGGTGCAAAACTAGTGAAAACCCCCTGTTTTAAAAAAGTCAATTGGGGAGGCAGAAGCTTTGTTACCAGTGCTTCCAGAATCTGGAATGAACTTCCTTTCTCCTTAAGAAACTCCCCTGACATCAGTACGTTCAGGAAGGGTCTTAAAACCTGGTTCTTTTCTCAGTTTTAGTTATGTTTCTTTTTTGGGTAGTTAATGCCTAGCGCCAGGACACCGGAATGGTAATCGTGCGCTTTATAAATTTTAAAAACATAACAATATTCCTCATAAAATCAGACATGCTAGGTAAATATGTTTTTCCAATTTAAAACTACCCCAGAGCAAGCACGCATTTTATCTGATCGCTATTAAAAAAGATAGATTAGCTTCAAACAGTAACTGAGAAATGTTCTTGTTAACTCCATGTCAATGTATTTAACGATCATTGATGTACAGTCATTAACATGGATTTATTTTTTGTCATTCTGCGGACATTAATGCCAAACCAACAATCGATGGTAATCTCCACCTTGACAATGAGATTGGAACCGAAAGAAATAAATGTGACCTTATCAGTGGCACCTCGAATAAGATCAATATGGACTGTGCACTTAGCATAAGGAATGATGTTTCATCCAAAGTTGAAGAGTATTTCAAAGCCCTGGTCCTGAAGGCAAGCTGTTTATTGGTATTCAGCTCAAAACATTTGTCTAATCCCGGTTTTGCTGCACTGAAGCACGTGCACAGATTATAAAACTGGATGCTGTGGAGTAAAATGAGAATAAATACAAATATTTTATTATGTATCTAAATGACAAATGAAAATTGTTCATTGTGAATTGCTCAATTTTGTATTAGGGTTTTTGTATTGTGATGTGACATAAAAATCGCACTTTCTCATTATGCTAAGCTACAAGAATACAGCTTAAATTGTGCGTGTGCTGGGGCTGTCTTTACAGTTTAAACGGGAGCACAGAGTTGTTAAAAAATGAACTTCCAAAGAAGGGGGTTTGTGTTTGAAAACTAATGACCTCCACACCCTCAGAGTTTTTTCCTAGGATGTGGGGGGTCATTATTTTTTTTCTGTCCCTCACTGACTGATGCTGGCATTAACAGACAGAAAAAAGGACATACCACCATCCACTCTAAATAGGAAACACAGTGGAATGTGATTCCTCCGACAGCCCCTGCTCCAGTGGGCCATTGGAGGAAGCTTTCAATCAGCAGAGCCATCATGGGCTCTATCGCTGGGAAGATTCCAGTCCACCTGTCTCTAAATGAGGCAAGTGGACCAAGAGTTACTGCTTCACGTTTGCAATGGGGTACCCTTCCATCAGACTCTAAATCAGCCCATAAATATTTAAAGAAAACAAAACATTGCAACTTTGGATGTCAGTCCACGTTTCCAGACTGTTTCTTCTTTTCTGACCCAGAAATGTAATGAAAATATGCAAGACACACGACTAGCACTATATTCTAACAAAGAACCATGCCAATGGACACATGCTCAATATATATTTGCCATTAAAATGTGGCAAGCACTGACAGTCCAATATAAATTCATAACTGTCCTCTCAATATGCAAATTAACTGGTGCAGCTATATTTTGCCTGCCAATGTGACCGCTGAAAAGGTGTGTATAAACGGAATATTTAGACAAAGCCTGCAATCTCTATATAGCCTCAAAACTGTCTAACAATGTTGGGAAACTTTCTTCTAACAACGTGCAGCACAGCAAGTTTATGTTACAGTCCTTTTTTCCTTTTTTTTTAATGGTCAACAAGGGAATTTCATTTCAAGTTATACTGAAGTATCTCATACCGTCCAAAGAAAGAAGAAAAAACAAGTAACACATTTAGAGGTACATCACTACACATATCCACCACATATCCAAACATTCCTAAAACAATGCAATTGAAAATAATAATCATAAACTTAAGACTAACATCTAAATTCCTGCTTCCAGGAGGGGCCCCTTCAAATTAAATATTACTCAGTCCTGTATTCCAATCTAGTAATCTTATGTATCCAATGCCAAGTGCCCTCATATAGGGCCATATGTAGGTAATTTCTATTTACCGATTCCTAAATACTGAATTTTACCGATTCGGTATATAAGAATCGGTAAATAGAATGTAGGTAAAAAATCGGTAAATTTTACCGATTAGGTAATATTCGTTATTACCGATTCGGTATTTACCGAATCGGTAATAAGGAATACCTTCCTAGTCATTCCTATGGGCCTGGAGGCCCATAGGAATGAATGGGAAGCCATTAACTATTATCGATTCGGTAAATACCGAATCGGTAATAGGGGGAGCATATTCAAGGGTGGCAGGGTGTCACATTGACACCCTGTCGCACCCCTGAATCGTGCATGTGCATGTGTGCACATGTGGCACACATATGTGCCCTAAGGGCATGTATGTCTGCCACATGGCATTTCTAGAAAAGCACACAATTGCTTTTTAAAAGGTATTCGGTATTTACCACCAACCTGTAGTTGGTGGTAAATAACGAATCCTTAAAACAAAAATGCACTCGCTTGAGTGCTCCCTACATAGGATTTAAGGATTCGGTAATTTACCGATTCGGTATTTTACCGATTCCTTAAAATAACGAATCGGTAAATTACCGAATCCTTAAATCCAGCCTCCTACATCTCAATTGCCTAAATACCGGTCGGTAACGGGAAATTTACCGATTTTCGGCCGTTACCGACCGGTATTTAGGTACCTACATATGGCCCATAGTCTCTAGTTTCATTAGGGAGCGAGTTCCTCTTGCCCTAGCTAGGGCTTTCTCCATTTTATAGGTTTCCCTTACTATAACCCACCATTCCCCTACAGAAAGAGGTTTAGAAAAGTCGGGCAGCAACTAGTAAGATTATAATAAGCCGTCTCAATAATTGACTCACTTCTTTATAGCCCAACATGATTTCAATGACTGTTGGGGGAAATCTATCCCTAATCGTTCCCTCATCATCTGGCCTATCTTCTGCCCGAAAATTTCTAACTCTGGACAGATAGCAAACATATGTACTACAATAGCAGTATACACCCCACATTTCGGGCATTTTTTCCGGTGCCCTCCTTGACCCCCCCAGCCCAACTAGCAATCTTCTCTGTGGTATAATAAAACATGCAAATTGTACGAAATTGGTGTAATCTCAGGCTAACAAAATGAATTGACCCATCTATAGTTCCTAGTGCTTGATTTATGATTGTAGGGGTAACATTTATCCCCAAGGCCTTACTCCATTGTACAGCAAGCTTTTCACAACCATTCTATCTAAAATTGCTAAGGCATTGGTACATAATACTTATTACAGATTTCAGCTTCTCCACAGGCAAGCAATCCCACATCTCTGAACTAGACACTGCGGTTAAGGCTAGGTGTCTTAAAAAGTAATCCTTAATCTGGAGAGACTTAAAAAACATTTGGTCAGGGAGATTGTAAAGAAGCTGCAGGTTCTCAAATGTGCTAAAGCCATTACATTCGTACAAGTCACCCAGACATTAATTCCCGTGCCTAGCCCAGCGTCTACTGATGGTATCATGAAATACCTCTGGAAGCATAGGTTGCTCCATAGTGACAGTTTATCATGGAAAAGCAATAATGTACATTTAACAGACATTGCCTGCCATATACATACACTATCCTTGATGGTCTTGAACCTTACCCTTTTGAAGTAATTAGGGTCATTTTCTTTGTATAGAAACATTCGACAGTCGGATACCAAGATCAATCGGTGACAGAAATTTAGATTTTCAGGATCTAGGAGACTGCGGAAACGTCCCACGAATACTGCCCAGTAATACATTTTAAAATCCGGAAGGTCGAACCCTCCCTGATTTTCTGGAAGCTTCAATAAATCTATTGCCTGTCGGGCTTTTTTATACCCCCAAATAAAATTACCTAACACACCTTCTGATTTTCTAAAGAAGGAATTAGAAACATAGAGGGGAATAGACTGAAATAGGTATAAAAACTTTGGAAGTACCTTAATTTTTATAATACACCTCCCTACTATACCAATTGGGAGCTCATGCCAATTTTTCAGTCGCTTAGCTATATCTTCCTGCAAGGGCTTGTAATTCAAAGTGGGTATGCATTCAATCTGCAACGAGATATGCACCCCTAAGTACGTGGCTACAGAGCACACACCCACTATGGATCTGTCAGCCTGAAAGTTAAGAAACATTTATTTTATAGCCTGACAACAAACCAAATTTGCTTGCTTCATCTTCAATAAGACTTATTGCCGTAGCCGGATCGGTGGTGAAAATTGCAATATTGTTTGCATAGGCAGTTACCTTAAGCAGACTTTTTCCTAATGTTACCTCTATAATTTGTGAATTAGAATGTCATGCCTGAATACATGGCTCAATATACCAAGCAAACAACAAGGGAGAGACAGGGCATCCCTGCCTGTTGCCACTTAGAATTGAAAAAGATAATGATTGTAAGCCTGCATATAATAGTTTTGCTTGAGGTTTATTATACAAAGCTTGTACCCATTGACTAAATTTCCCTCTAAAACCACATGCTGCAAGTGTAGCCCACAAATGGTCCCTGACCATCCTATTGAAAGACCATTCCCAGAATTATTGCTGACTTTCTAGCTAAATCGAAGGCCCCACTGCAGTATTTTCATGAGCAGTGATGTCCCTGCCTTGGATAAAGCCATGTTGCTGGCAATATACTAATCCAGGCATTAATGGGGCCAGGCGGTTAGCCAAGATTTTAGCAAAAATCTTAGCGTCAGAATTAATAAGAGAAATCATTCGATAAGAACCACATTCCTCTGATGGCTTGGTTTTTTTTTATTATAAAAAAGACTATATTTGTCATACTCTAAGATTCAGGGATCCTACCACTAGAATCAATATATTGTCTAACCACCCCCAAAGGCAAGACCATAATACTCTTGAAAGTTTTATAGAACTCGGCAGGTATGGAATCTTCCCCTACAGCCATCCCAGATGGAAGGGTAGATATTACCTCAGGTATTTTGCCATGTGAAATTTCATTCTCCAATAAAACTGAGTCCACATTGGTCAGCAAAGGTCTTAATTATTCTACAAACTTCTTATCGACTAATATGATTGTTCCCCTCATAGAGGAACTCTGGGTTGTACACACAATTGTCTGATACCCCAAATGCTTGAACAGACCACAATCTTTATAAGCTAAGTGTGTCTCTGTCAGTAAAACAATCTGAGGTCTATACATTTTTAGCTGCTCCCGAACAAGTTGTCTCTTAATTTCATTATTCAGGCCTGATACATTCCAGACCATGCACCTAATCTACTCTATAAGGTGTATTATTCATGTCTCCGAGACTAAAACCTAGTATAATCTCTCTAATATCCATCCTTATGTACCTACTCACTCTGTTTTGCATATTGTATTCTCTAATGCTATTTACTACCACCCTCCCAAAGTATTTATACACGTCCCTGTTGACATTTTCTTCTGCCTCCCCCCTCAACCTACCAAGCAACGCCCTCCCCTCACACTGACCCCCTCCCTCCCTGTATCGTGATGGAGGACTCCTCCCCCTTATAAGCTGCCAATAAATTGGCAGCTGCAAAGAAACAGTGCACCCCCGGTATCCCCACACACCACCATACCCAATGTGTCAATTAGCTAAAGAAAAAAAAAGAAAAAAGCAAGAGAAGAAAAGAAGATCCGAAGATCAGAAAATTAGTAGCATAAGTTGCCCATAATGATAAAAAAGGAAACTAGATCTTTTTCATAGTCAGTGGCCTTAGGAGTCCAAGCTTCTTAAGTTTTTGTCCTCCTTTATTAATTTTAATCGTGCAGGCTCCTGTAGGAAGACCTGTTCCACTTCAGCTTTCAACAGATCAATAAGCTGTCTTAATTTCCAGCGCCTATCCATGGTCGCTCTGCACAAATCTGATCTCACAAAGATAGTTAGACATTCAACATTTACACAAGAGTTAGGGTGGGCTTTTAGGGTTGTTGCTTGCCTAAGTAGAAAGTTACCATAGAAGATCAGCAATGGTTGTGGGTAGCGAGATCCCTGCTTGTGTGGCAATCTGTGCACATGCTGTAACTGGCAATCCCAGTCCAAATCCACAAGGTCAGGAAAAGCCTTTTGAAATAGCTGGACCACATATGTGCGAAGATCCGATCCCTCTTTGCCCTCCGGAACCCCAAACAGCCTTAAATTTATACGGTGTTGCCAATTCTCCAGATCCTCTATCTTATCCTGCATGGCAAGTATCTGACCAACATGCATTTGCACAGAGCTGACTATTAGAGTAATAGCTTCTTCAGGGTCCGAAACACATTGTTATTATTCAGATATGTCTTTCATTAGTGTGCCGACCTAAGATGTCACTTCATTTAATGCCTGCTGAATACTAAGATTATCTTCCCTCGCCTGTGTATAATGTTCATGCACTTCCAATCTTTGATCATGTGGGGCCTGTAGAATCAAGAAGAGTATTGACTCACTGCAATCCTGTATATCTTTGAAGTTCTGCCTCTCTGCTGCCTCTTCCCCCCATTAGGAGGAGCAGGTGTTAATGACAGGCTCTGTGACCCGAGGCTAAATCCCTGTGTTATGGTTGCTGTCAGCTCTAGACTGATACCAGTTCTATGCTTTATTTCTGAGCTGTCTGTAAGGCCTGCCCCTGAGAGCCCAGATATTATTGACTTTACTTCCCATTTCACCTGGACCCACTTGTGCAGAGGACTGCCCTCTAAGGAGGTCTTACATTGTGAGGTAGACCTATCATGTTGCTGGGTGCCATACATTTCAGGTGTTTTCTTCAGTACCTTTTTCAGTTTAGATCTTCCTTTCTTTTTTGGAGAGGATGAGCGAGGCGAACTGGTTCCAACCTGGGCCTCATCTGCTGGTTTATTAGTCGACTGTGGCGAAACCTGTTTAAGGTATGTTGTTGTGGTGTGGAAATATACCTTTTTAGGGGTACACTGGTGCAGGGTCACTGGAGTAGGAAATAAATAACAAGTTTATTAATCACTCATGAGTGGGACCATGTCCACAAAGCACTCTTAAGTGCTGCCTGAGGTAGTACACTGAAGTCACAGAACACAGGGCTTTTATACAGTTTTTCTGCAGTGCAAGCATGTGAACAGAAATGGAAAGAACAGTTTTAGAAATAGTTATCAGCAAACAAGGGCAGATGAAAACTACATTGTTAGCAAAGTGGGAGGGGGAGCAGGAGTGCTTATGGCAGCAGAAATGATTGACAGTTAACAGATGTACTGGCAGCTACAACTCTCAGCACGTATATTGCTTTTAGCTGAGTCAGGAAGTCAACTAAAATAGATAGCACAGGCAGAGTGAAAAGACGAAAGAATTACGAAGGAAACTTAAAGGGACACCACAGCCAAAATGGCTGCAGCTTATGCCAAGTAAAATATTGCACTTTTCCCACAGTGGAGGGTGTGGAATTATTGCTGCCTTGGGAGACACCTTGCATCTCCAACAATCCTTCGTTGTTTAGGGGTGACGCCTGAGGTGCCAGCTGTATTGAGGAATCAGCTCTAAAAATAAGACTTTCTGCGTCCATGCTATACCCTACATATCCTGCCAGTTCTCTAGTTGCTGAGTTCTCCCACCCACACTTTGTAGTAGTTCTCTTTTGCTCTCCGCTACCGCTACTGCCGCAGCTGGCTTTACTTGCTACAATGTACCCAGTCTCAGAAAGCATTTCAAGAAGGATTCTTTGTATTCTCAATTTTCCCCGCCTCATAAACACAGTTATGTTACAGTCCAGAGAACAAACAAACATGAACTTCTCCATGAGGGGCGTATGACAGCCGTTCACTAGAGCACGGGGGAGTGTCAACATCAAAGAACACAGCTTTCTTCGTACTATTATACAATGTCTTACTGTTTACAAAAAACAGGCGGTGACACTTCCAGCTTTTCCAAAACACTCTCCTTATTAAGGAGATACCTGTCTATGCATTTTGGCCATACAAGACTGCCTTGCTTATCTCGAAGACAAGTTTGTCTTGTATGACTGGAACATATGGAGCAGTCTCTCTTTAATAAATGAGTGTGTAATCGAACAGCTGGAAGTGTCGGCACCTGTTTTTTGTAAACAGTAAGATTTTATATATATCATGGGATCAAGAACCGTGTAGGGTCGAAACACGTAATGGCTGCCGAGGCTTGATGAGCTGTCAATAAATAATTGTTTCCAGCATTCAATTGTGGTCCATGCTCCATTCTTCGATCGACTGAGGTGCATATGGAGTATTGTATATATATATATATATATATATATATATATATATATATACATATATATATATAACCTACTGGCAGTCGCCAGTAGGTAGTTATAGTTAGGACCTAGTTACCATTGGAAAAGAGTTTATTGATTTGCCAATTTCTTCTGCGCCGTTTGACAAATCTTTGTGAAATATTCCCCAAAACAGGGTTGGACCGCTCAGTTTGTGTGTTGAAAGTTTTGGGGTGATTCGTCAAGCGTGGACTGAGAAAAAACTTGGGGTCCCAAAGAGCGTTTTCTCCATGTTTATTTCCATAGGAACTTTATTACAGGCTACAGCCCGAACTGCTAAACGGAATTACACCAAATTTGGCAAAAAGGAAGGTCTTGGTTTAGACTGTGTCCTTTTTGTTAAATGGTGTAATTCCATTCAGTAGTTCTTGAGAAATTAAAAAAAGAAAAATATCGATATCGGAGCACCGAGGAGTCTCGAACCCTCCCGAGCACGAGCTTCACTCTGATTGGCTGCCAACACCCCAAACCAGGAAGTGTTGGCAGCCATCTTGTGACTCGGTAACCGAGTCACAAGAAAAGAGTGGAAAAAAGGTTGAAAAACAAGAAAAGGGGGCAGGGTAGAAACACCCTGACCCCCTAAGCCTGCTAAGGGGGTCCCACAAGGACCCCCAGGGCCAAAAAAAGCATTTTTTTTTGGAACAGCAGAATTCGCATTGGGGTCGCGAATCCTGCTGAAAATGTTCCGCTCTTCATTTTAATGAGGCCCCAAGGTGGGCCAGGTCCCGGGAGCAATGTCAAAATGAAATAGCAGGGGCCCGCAGGGGACCCCGCAGCCCCGGGGAACGCTACCTCCCCAGGGCTTCTTTCAAAATGAATGTGTGGGGGTTACACCCCCCCATGCTGCCCTAGGGACTGCCATCTCCTCGGGGCTTTTTAAATTGTATGTGGGGGGCACAGGCCCCCCCACATGCCCCGGGGACCACCACCTCCCCAGGCAACTCTTTATTCACATTCGGGGGCATTACTGACCCCCAGCCCCAAGGACCACCACCTCCACGGGGCTTTGCAAACATGGGGAGGGGGGGCACGTAGTACCCCTCCTGGAGCCATTGATGGCCCTGGGGACCGCCACCCCCCAGGGCCGCTCCTGCAATGTCCCAGGGTGCCCACCCCAGGACATTGCTGTTTGCTATGGCAGGCCGTGAGCACGGCTCCTGCCCTGCCATAGGTAACTCTGCTTTGCTTCATTGAAGCGAGAGCAGGGAAACCTGTTCTCGCTTCATCGAAGCAAAGCAGATTGCTTTTCAGCAAGGAGAGCTGCATGTCAGAAGCTCCCCTTGCTCAAAAGCAATGCCGGCTCCCGCAGGAGGCAGGGAGCCGGCGGGACCGTGGGGAAATTGGGGCTCCCCCAAAAGTCCCCAATGCAAAGGACCTCAGGACACAAGTGGACTTCATCCTCCGAGCAGCAGTGCACCAGAAGCCGTGTTTGCAGAGTGGTGTAAAAAGGGGTGTGGCCTTGGACCACCTCTCTGCAATCCAGCTGTGTGGCACTTACTGGAGGTACCTGGTGGGCTAGTTGGCCACCAGGGACCCTCAGTATTCAAGGGGACTTAGTCGTCCAACTTAGAACGCGCCAGGGGGCACGTTTGCAGAGTGGTGGAGAAAAGGGGCATGGCCTTTGTCCAACTTCCAGCTATTCCACTGTGTGGGGCTTACTGGAGGTAAGAGGTAGGCTAGTTGGCCTCTAAAGGACCCCCAGCAGCGAAGGGGACTTCAATCCCCATCCAAGAGCGTGCCAGGGAGCGTGTTTGTAGAGTGGTGGGAAGAGGGAGTGTGGCCAGCTCTTTGAACTTAGAAATGCTGCTGTGTGGGACTTACTGGAGGTAATAGGAGGGGTAGTTGGCCCCCAAGAATGTCCTTGGGGGCCAACTACTCCTCTTGTTACCTCCAGTAAGTCCCGCACAGTGGAATTGCTAAGACGTCTTAGGAGGCCATGCCCCCCTTTCTCCACCATTCTGAAAATGTGCCTCCTGGCAGACTACGGGATGGGGGATGAAGTCCAATTTACTCCTTAGGGACTTTGGGGGCCAAGAAGCCCTACTGGTACCTCCTGTAAGCCCTACACACCGGAATTACTGAGCGCTGGTTGGAGGCCCAGCACCCTTTCTGCACCACTCTGCAAACGTGACTACTAGTTAAAGAAGTGTTTGCAATGTTACAGGTTTCGCATTTGCGAGAATTAGAGCTATTGGCGTTGTAAATGCAAACGTTTTTTACTAATGTTTTTTGGAGTGGAGTGGATGTACGTTGGGTATAGTGGAATTATGTGATTTGTTGTGCAGTGAAATTATGTGGCTAAAAAGTATGCGGTCTTTACTGTATAGGAATTATGTAGAGTGGGATTATGTGTTATGGAGAGTAATTATGTGGTGTGGTAGTCTGTGTTGTGGAGCGAAAACCTCAAGTTTAGTCTTCCTCGTTTCCATAGAAACTCAACTATGAACTCAGTGAGACAAAAAAAGATGAAATCACTGAGGAGCACTTGTGGACCTAGTCAGAGGTATGAGCTGGGCCACTGGAATTATGTGACTGGCTGCACCAACTTTCGCACAGTTATAAATTTTCTGCATTTGCCACATAATTCATCATCTGCACCCTAATCTGCAGACTCGAACAAAAAAAACCTTGTTTCTAGCTGAACCGGGTCAAACGTTACCAAAAATGCAGCGACAAGTGTTACAGCGTGGTGGAAGGCCCTCTGCAAACCTAGAATTGTCACCTGTTACTTATTGCTAAATGTGGGTGTTAAATTGGTACTAATGGTGTGCAAGCCACTCTTGCTTCCCTCTGCGCCTCTCTTGCCTCTTTCTGTATTTCTGTTGCTTCTTTCTGCACATTTCTTTCTTTTTCTGCACTTCTCTTGACCTCATTCTGCAAATCTCTTGCACATTCTGCACCTCTCTTCCCTCTTTCTGCACGTCTGTTGCCTCTTTCTGTACCACATTTGCTTCTTTCTTCACATCTGTTGTCTCTTTCTGCACTCGTCTTCCCTCTTTCTGTACCTTTTCTGCCTGTTTTTGCATCTCACTTGCCTCTTTCTGCACTTTTCTTGCTTCTTTCTACACCTCTGTTGCTTCTTTCAGCAAACCTCTTGCCTCTTTGTGCACTTCTCTTACCTGTTTCGGCACCTCTCTTGCCTCTTTTTGCACCTCTGTTGGCTCTTTCTGCACCTCACGTGCTCCTTTCTACACTTCTCTTGCCTCTTTCTGCATCCCTGCTGCTTCATTCTGCACTTTCCATGCTTCTTTCTGCACCTGTCTTGCTTCTTTCTGCACCACTGTTGTCTCTTTATGTACCTCTTTTGCCTCTTTCTGTACTTTTCTTGCCTTTTTTTGCACCTCTCTTCCCTCTTTCTGCACTTCTGTTGCCTCTTTATGCACCTCATTTGCTTCTTTCTGCACCCCTGTTGTCTCTTTTTGTACTCGCCTTCCCTCTATCTGTACCCTTCCTGCCTGTTTCTGCATCTCACTTGCCTCTTTCTGCACTTTTCTTGCTTCGTTCATCACCTCTGTTGCTTCTTTCAGCAACTCTCTTGCCTCTTTGTGCACTTCTCTTGCAGGTTTCCGCACCTCTCTTGCCTCTTTTTGCACCACTTCTGGCTCTTTCTGCACCTCACTTGCTCCTTTCTACACTTCTCTTGCCTCTTTCTGCACCCCTGTTGCTTCATTCTGCACTTTCCATGCTTCTTTCTGCACCTGTCTTGCTTCTTTCTGCACTCCTGTTGTCTCTTTATAGACCTCTCTTCCCTCTTTCTGCACATCTGTTGCCTCTTTCTGCACCTCATTAGCTTCTTTCTGCATCCCTGTTGTCGCTTTCTGCACTCGTCTTCCCTCTTTCTGTACCATTCCTGCCTGTTTTGGCATCTCACTTGCCTCTTTCTGCACTTTTCTGGCTTCTTTCTACACCTCTGTTGCTTCTTTCAGCAAATCTCTTGCCTCTTGTTGCACTTCTCTTGCCTGTTTCTGCACCTCTCTTGCCTCTTTTTGCGCCTCTGTTGGCTCTTTCTGCACCTCACTTGCTCCTTTCTACACTTCTCTTGCCTCTTTCTGTGCCCCTGTTGCTTCATTCTGCACTTTCCATGCTTCTTTCTGCACCTGTCTTGCTTCTTTCTGTACCCCTGTTATCTCTTTATGTACCTCTTTTGCCTCTTTTTGCACTTTTCTTGCCTTTTTCTGCAGTTCTCTTGCCTCTTTCTGCACCTCTGTTGCTTCTTTTTGCACTTCTTCTGCCTCTTTCTGAACCCCTGTTGCTTTATTCTGCACTTTCCATGCTTCTTTCTATACCCCTGTTGTCTCTTTATGTGCCTCACTTGCCTCTTTCTACACTTCACTTGCTTTTTTCTGCACCTCTCTTGCCTCTTTCGGCACCTCTCTTGCTTCTTTCTGCACTTCTCTTGCCTCCTTCTGCACCTCTTAGTTAGAGGTAGTTTTAATCCCCCTGCCCTGTTATGTACTAAGGCCATACAGGGGAGGTCATGCCAATCACAGGGGTACCCCAACCCATAGTGTACCCTAGTGTATTTAGGTGTTTTCACTGTATTCTAAGTGTCTTTCAGCATAGCACTGGCTCAGGGCCTGGTTAGTCAGAGTCAGTTACCACCAGTACCTGTCAGCACAAAGTTAGGGCACAGGATGAAGTTGCAACAAGGCCTCTTTTTGCTGCTCTGTTGGTTCTTTGTGCACATCTCTTGCTTCTTTCTGCACCTTTCTTCTACTTTCTGGACTTCTGTTGCCTCTTTCTGCATTTCTCTTGCTTCTCACTGCGCCTTTCTTCTTCTTTCTGCACATGTCCTATATCTGTAGGCATAGTTAGAAATTAGCATTTAAAAAACCTTTGAAATTCACTGAAAAAAAACACAGGTTTCAGGGACATTATAGTTAAAAATTAGCATTTAAAAAACCTTTGAAATTCATTGTAAAAACCATAGGTTTCAGGGACGTTATAGTTAGAAATTAGCATTTAAAAAACCTTAGAAATTCACTGAAATAAAGTGGTCGTTATAGACATTTCATTCACTCATACAAAACCAGAGAAATTTGGCCATTATAATTAGTTCAGCTAACTATAACTCGCACACCCGCAATGCACTGCTGATGACGTCACATATTACATCATTCATGACATGGTCAGTGACATCACTGATGACATAATTGATGACATCTCAAATGACATCACTGATGACATTACTGATGGCATCATCCACGTGATAATCTGATGCACCTCCTCATACCCTAATGTAACCTTTGGTACGGTACACCCACTCTAAAATACAGACTACCATTTTCGAAACCATAGACACACCAATACCAGTTAGTACATATCCACTCACTAATTCCTAGGTCTACACGCATATCCACTCATTCACCCATACAGTCACTCATACATGCAGACAACCATCAATGTGGCACTATCATATGCACTAACATATCTATACAGACACTCACACACCCCCAATCATCCATAGTTACTCACACACCGAAGCAGTCATGTAACGAATCAATCACACTCCCATGTACTCGCCCATACTGGAATACACACACCACCTCACTTATTCAAACATATACTAACACATACTTACACTCTTATACAATAACTAATACAAGCAGACACTCATCCATACAACCACTCTCACAATCACTCACTCTCATATATAGTCATTTATATACTCCAATACTCACATATACTGCCTTTCACATATGCAGTTACTCACACATGTACCACTGAGACATCCATTCACTCACCAACACACCCATACACACACTCAGCCAACCATACAGCCCTTCACAGATGCACTCTTGAACCCATACACCCAGTGAATCACCCACTCACACATCTATGCACAGAGTCACACCCCCATCCACCCACACAGACACTCAGGCACCCATACAGATACTCGAACACCCAATAAATGACCCATATAGACCCTCATTTAGCTACTCACCAACCCATGCAACTGCTTACACACCAACTGACAAACTAAACTGTGTGAATGTCTGTATCAGTCACTAACCCATGCATTCAGTAAGACACATTTAATCACTCACTTATACAGTCAGTCACACACCTACTAAATCTTCCATTCTGACACTTATACACCCAATCCTTCTTCAATACACCTTGGCCTATATATACATAAACATAGTTAAACTTTACAGAAACAGACAGTCACTGGATGATGTCATCAGTGATGTCATTTGAGATGTCATCAGTGATGTCACTGACCATGTCATGAATTATGTAATATGTGACGTCATCAGCAGTGCATTGTGGGGGCGCGAGTTATAGTTAGCTGAAATAACTATAAAGGTCGAATTTCGCTGGTTTTGTACGAGTGAAATGTCCAACTAACTATAACGTCCCTGAAGCCTGTGGTTTATCTCAGTGAATATAAATATATATATATATATGCCACTCCTCGTGCAACCAAGCACGCGTGCACTCCTCTCATGCAATAACGCCAACTCCGAAAATCTCCTAAGAGTTTTAATTTTCAATGCATCGAGCCAAACAAAAGGGTGCTTTTGTTTGGCTCGATGCATTGAAAATTAAAACTCTTTGGAGCATTTTCGGAGTTGGCGTTATTGCATGAGAGGAGTGCAGGCGTGCTTGGTTGCACGAGGAGTGGCATATGAAACCGCGTTGCCTCGGACCCGGAGGTGCACCGCGGCTTACAGTGTCCCGGCTTTTTCTGAGGGTGAGAAATGAATATATATATATATATTCACTGAAAAAAACAGAGGTTTCAGGGACGTTATAGTTAGAAATTAGCATTTAAAAAACCTCAGAAATTCACTGAAAAAAACAGAGGTTTCAGGGACGTTATAGTTAGTTGGACATTTCACTCAAACAAAACCAGAGAAATTCGGCTGTGCTAACTATAACTCACGCCCCTGCAATGCACTGCTGATGACGTCACATATTACATCACTCATGACATGATCAGTGACATCACTGATGACACCACTGATGACATCTCAAATGACATTCACTGATGATATCACTGATATGTTTTATATATATAGATATAGATATAGATATCCATCAAAAGTTGCCCATTGCTTAAGGACGCAACTCGAAAACAAGACAGGACCCCATCATTTGCAACAGAGTCCTTTATCTGCGAAAACCGGCATTTTTCCTCAGCATACATTAAAAGCCCTACGCGTTTCGAAGACTCTCTCTCCTTGTTCACGGGCTGGCATAAGTGTTTGAGGCAGATATTCGGGGAAGCAAGTCCCGATTCTTAAATGTAGTTCACGCCCCCTGGTGGGCTTGCTCAGGTGCAGTTCATTGGCAAGCATCGTGGGACTTGTATTTCTTCTTCGTAACATTGTATCCTTTGGTGGATTCTGGCAACAAAAACTACATAGCAATTAATTCTTACCCTCCAGTGGGTCGCCAAGAAGAAGTCCGGTTTACAATACCGCTTTAAATCTTGTTTTCCTGCATTGAGCGCGATACCAATATCGCGCTGCAGCCCAATATATTCCTATGGCGGTGCAGTCCTCACGGCCAGGACCGGCCGTTGAAGTTATCCATCAAAAGTTGCCCATTGCTTGAGGACGCAACTCGAAAACAAGACAGGACCCCATCATTTGCAACAGAGTCCTTTATCTGCGAAAACCGGCATTTGCTGAGGAAAAATGCCGGTTTTCGCAGATAAAGGACTCTGTTGCAAATGATGGGGTCCTGTCTTGTTTTCGAGTTGCGTCCTCAAGCAATGGGCAACTTTTGATGGATAGATATAGATATATATATATATTATCTACTGGCGGTCGCCAGTAGATAGTTATAGTTAGGACCGTGTTTCCATAGGAAATCTGAAAATTCTATTTTGAATAACTTTGGCGCCGGTTGACGGATCCTCGCGCAAATTTCAAAACTAATGGGGTGCTCCGCTCAGCTCCTACCCTGGAAATCTCGGGGTGATTCATCAAGCGGTGACTGAGAGAAAAGGGGGGTCCCAAAACGCGTTTTCACCATGCATTTTCCCATAGGACCTTTAGTCGAAGATACAGCCCGAACCGCTGAACAGAATTACTTGAAATTTGGCAAAGAGGTAGTCCTCAGGTCAGGGATGTGCCTTTTGCATATATGGTGTCAATCTGTTCGGTAGTTCCTGAGAAAACTGCAGTTAAAAGTACATAAATATCTATATGCGCGCACCTTAAGGTGCGCGAGCGTAATGGTGATTGGTGGTTACATGTCAGTCAACATTCGAATCGGTCAAAATCAGGAAGTGTTGTCCGCTATTTTGTGTGTGACAGTGAAAAAGAAAGGTGTAGAACGTGAAAACGGGGCAGGGTACAGAGTTCCTGACCCCCTAGCTTTTGTCAGGGGGTCCCTGAAGGACTATGAAGGGTGACATTTTTATTTTTTATTTTTTTTAAATCACGGGGTGCGTGCACCGTACGCGCACCATGCACGCACCATCGCGAGGTGCGCGCACGGTGCGCGCACAGCGGAAAAAAAATCATAAAAAAAATAGAATTAAAAATCAAATTTAAGTGTTTAGATGTTAGGTGGCTCTAAAAAGAGCTGTTGTGTTAATTGAGGAACAAAAAAATGAAAAACATTATAGGGTGCCGCATGTGTGCTGCTGTATCTTGCTCTCTATTAGGGGAATGCTGGTGTCCCCATAAGAGAGAAGAGCATTGCACGCATTGCACGCATTGCACCGTATATGCACCCTCTTGAACAGAGGGTGTATATCCAGAGGATCAGGAGCAGGTGAAGGTGCCGCCGCAGATGAAGTGCTCGGCTGAGCTGCCGATGATGTGCTCGGCTGAGCTACTGCGGATGTGCTCGGCTGAGCTGCTGGAGGGTTTTCTCTAGCAGCTCGAGCATAAGCCACAGGATGTACTTCTCTAACGTGCCTGATCATAGTGAAGATACTAAAAGAGTATTTCTTTTTAGGATCTCCTCTTGATAAGACACCACCACAAATAGTGCAGGTGACTTTTGGAGCATTCACCTTCTTCTGCCCCTCTGGAAAAGTGAAAAATTGTGATATAAAATAGTTTTTCTGTTTCCTCTGCCTCTGTGGCACAAGGGTCTCCTGCTCACTCCCAGAAGATGACTGCTGCTCTGCCATTCTCAAGTACTGGAGTACTGGAAAAGCTGCTCAGCTCCTTCTCCCAGGGAATCAGAAGTAATAATGAGGGGAGTGGGTGTGGTGTTGGAAGTTTCTGGAACTGAAACTACTATAAACCAATGAAAAGTGTTGTTTCTTAATCACATGACCTGAAACTACTATAAACCAATGAAAAGTGTTGTTTCTAAATCACATGACTTGCCGTGCGTGCACCGTGCGCGCACAGTGCACGAACGGAGCACGCGCGTATGGAGCACGCACGACGTACGTATGCGCACGTGGAGCACGTACACATGCGTGCACCGTGTGCGCACCGTGCGCGCACGGTCAAAAACCCTTAAAATTTTTTTTTATAATTTTTAAGTGTTTATACGTTTATAGAAGATATTAACTATGCTGTTCAACTTTATCCAAATTAAAAAAAAAACCTGAGCCATTCCATATTACAGGATAAAGTCAATCTATCACTATATATATAGGTAGCTTATTGTAAAATAAATATTTAAAAATATAATAATACATTCATAAATTAGCATTTAAAAAACCTTGCAAATTCACTTAAAAAACCATAGGTTTCACACACGTTATAGTTAGGAATTAGCATTTAAAAAACCTTGCAAATTCACTGGAAAAACCATAGGTTTCACACACGTTATAGTTATGAATTAGCATTTAAAAAACCTTGCAAATTCACTGAAAAAACCATAGGTTTCTCACATGTTATAGTTAGCTGTACATTTCACTCGTACAAAACCATTGAAATTCCCCCGTTATAGTTAGTTCAGCTAACTATAACTGTCATTTGAGATGTCATCAGTGATTTGAGATGTCATCAGTGATGTCACTGTTTTTTTCAGTGAATTTCAAAGGTTTTTTAAAGGATAATTGCTAACTATAACACCCCTGAAACCTATGGTGTTAATATACACACACTATCCCTAAATAAAGTTCTAGGGCCCGATTCACAGAACTAACTTAAGACGAAATCCTAAACTTACTACCATTTTGGTATTCACAGAAGGCACTTACTCATTTTGGTATTCACAGAAGGCACTTACTCATTTCGGTATTCACAGAAGTTAGGAGTCCTAACTTTAGGACTCCTAAATGCCTTCTGTGAATACCGAAAGTCTTAAAATTAGGATTTTTCTCAGTTTAGTAGTAGTATAGTTAGGACTCCTAACTTTAGGACTCCTAAATGCCTTCTGTGAATACCGAAATTCTTAAAATTAGGATTTTTCTCAATTTAGTAGTCCTAAGTTTAGGACTCCTAACTTTAGGACTCCTAAATGCCTTCTGTGACTACCGAAAGCCTTAAAATTAGGATTTTTCTCAGTTTAGTAGTAGTATAGTTAGGACTCCTAACTTTAGGACTCCTAAATGCCTTCTGTGAATACCGAAAGTCTTAAAATTAGGATTTTTCTCAATTTAGTAGTCCTAAATCTAAATTTAGGACTACTAAATTGAGAAAAATCCTAATTTTAAGACTTTCGATATTCACAGAAGGCATTTAGGAGTCCTAAAGTTAGGAGTCCTAACTATACTACTACTAATCTGCGAAAAATCCTAATTTTAAGACTTTCGGTATTCACAGAAGGCATTTAGGAGTCCTAAAGTTAGGACTCCTAACTTCTGTGAATACCGAAATGAGTAAGTGCCTTCTGTGAATACCAAAATGAGTAAGTGCCTTCTGTGAATACCAAAATGGTAGTAAGTTTAGGATTTTGTCCTAAGTTAGTTCTGTGAATCGGGCCCCTAGTGATTATAGTTCCATTTCATTCACAGCTCATTTGAGATGTCATGACTGATGTCATGAGTGATGTAACTGACCATGTCATGAATGATGTAATGTCTGAGGTCATTAGCAGTACATTGCGGGGGCGTAAGTTATAGTTAGCTCAGGTAACTATAACAGCTGAATTTCACTGGTTGCGTATGAGTGAAATCTGAGTCTAACTATAACGTCCCTGTAATCTTTGTTTTTTCAGCAAATTTCTAGGTTTTTTTAACGTTAAGTAAGATGCATATCACAATGGATGTGGGGGGGTTGGAAGCAGGGCCTTGCCTGGCATTGTGCTGCCCCCACCCAAGCTTGCTGCTCCTGCCTCCCCTCCTCCTAGCTATCCATTGTCCAAGTCCATGTCCCTGCTCCATAATTACAACCCGCCTTCTCTGAACAGTTAGCTTGCTGCCCCATCCACCTCCTCCCTATCTTCTGTTGTCTGAATCAATGCACTAGCCTCCTCCCTCCGGCCATGAATGTTCTGATGTGCTGCCACTGCCCTCCATCTACCATGATGTCCCAGTCCACTTCTCCTGCCCTCCATTGCCCAATTCTATGCCCCGCCATTGACCTCCTGCTTAGCCTCTGTGCTTAGCTTGCTGCCCCTACTCTCCTTCCCCCTGCCCTCCAATGTCTGTGTGAATTCCCCTGCTCCATCCTTTTTGCCCACCATGTTCCATGGACCTGCACCCCGTATCAACTCCGAGTGTTCTGTTGAGCTGCCACTCCCCTCCCTCCTGCCTAGCATTGTCAGATGACTGTAACCTGTCTCTGCCACCTCCACTCTGCCTGTCCACATTCCATGCCCCTATCCCCTTCCTCCTGTCCTCCATGGTCCATTTTACTGTGACACCCTTCTGCCCTCCCTGGTCTGTTGTGCTGCAACTAATCCTTCTGCCTGCCCCGGGTGGTCTATTGTGAGACCCCTTCCTCTGAACTCTGTCTGTGCCCAGCTCCTGCCCCTCCCTTCTATCCTCCATGGTCCTTTGTGCATGCTCCTGCCCCCTCCTTCTTGCCCATCATGGCCATTGTGCTGCCACTAACCCTCCGTTTGCCATGCATGGTCTTCTGTGCTGCCACGGCCCCTCCCACCTTCCCTGTGTGGTCAGCTAGCTGCCCCTTACCCCCTCCCAACTTCCCTCCATGGTCTGTGTGTATGCCATTATAGTCTCACTGTTGCTCTCCATGGTGTGTCTTGCATCTAGTGCCCATCCTGCCTGACCTCCATGGTCAGCTTGCTGCTCCTGCCCTGCCGCCTTGCCCCCTGCCCTCTATTTTCCATGTGAAAACCCCTATTCCCTCCCTCCTGGCTTGTCTGTTCCATTGTAATGCCCCTGATCCCTCCCACCTGCCCTTTATGGTCCATTATGCTGCAGCTTTCTCTCCTGTCTGTCCATTATAGTCAGCTAGCTGCCATTGCCTCTTTCCCCTCTGTTCTCTGTTGTCCATGCGCATGGTCCTGTCCCCTCCCTATTGCTCTCTATGGATTGTTGTGCTGCACTCCCGTCCCGCATGCCCTGTGTGGTGTATTGTGCTGCTGCAAACCCTGATGCCTGCTCTGTATGGTCAGGTTGGTGCACCTCTCCATGTCCCTCCTGTCCTCTGTTATTCGAGTCCATGTCCCTCCCCAATTCCTCCTGCCTTCCATGATCCTATCTACCATACTTGCTAACATTTTGAACTTAGTAAAAGGGAGATTTTGAAAAAAAAATGGGCTATTGATTTTCCCCATTGACCTATATTGAAAAAGAGGAGATTGTCGACAGGCGACAGGAGACAGATCAAATAAAGCCCATTTTGGCTTAAAAACATTGGGTGTTTCCTGGCTCAATCGGGTCTGTTGCCATGTATGATTGTAGTACCACTGCCTCTTCTTTCTGCCCACAATGGTCTTTTATATTGCCACAGCCTCTCTTGCCTGTCCCGTATTGTTGGTTTGTTGCCCCTGCCCCTCTTTCCACTGCCCTCCATAGTCTGTTGTGCTGCCACTGCCCTTCCTGCCTCCCCAGTGTGGTCAAATTGTTGCCTCTGCACACTCCTACCTGCCTTCAATTTTCTAAGTCCGTGCCCCTGGCCTCTGCCTCTCAACAGTATCCTAATGAACAACTAGATTGCTAACCTTCTATATTTATTACAAATGTGTGGCACGCCTGACGTCATCTTGATGTAATCAAAATTGTAATACCTAGAGCATTTCCTTTAGAAATTACATATATGAGAGGGTCTTATTTGCATCGAAATTATGGTTAGTGCTCTAAAAAACTAAAATGAGGACATATTTTCTGAGTTTTCAAATAGCGACAAAGCATTTTTAAATTATTTGTTATCTTTATGTTTTTTTATCCAGTTGACCACTTGATTAAATGTTGCACTTAGGAGATGTGGTTTTACTTCCAGAGCTGCAGACTTTGCAACTGGGGAACCAGGTTGGAGTTTCTGCTTCAGCTCGACATTCTGTGATTCTGGTCAAATCACTTAATCTCCTCATGTCTACAACCAAAATGAATTTGTCCTTGTGTGATGTAACCAATGCTCATGTAAAGCACTCCAATACCTGACCAGTCTGCACTATATAAAACTGCAAAAACACAAACAATAACAAGTGTTTTGCACACTTCTGTCATTGGGCTACACGTGGGCTATATCTGGGTGATATTTGTGCTACATTTGGGCTCTTTTGTCTCTGGTGGCCATCTTGGGAGATTTATTTGTTCTGAAGTTTCCTAATTTCCTCATTTACTCAGTCTCCTCAGTAGAAAATTCTTTCAGTTTTTTACTTTGATTCCATCTAGAAGGCATTCCGATTGTCACACATTTGCCATAAATTCTGAATGTTAGCACTCTAGTTGCTGATTAGATCACTGTAGTAAAGCTACTACTCACCAGGGACGTCTGTTGCTTGTATTGATAGTGCATGTTTTAGTCTGCATGTCAGAATTTTTTAATGAAATAGAAGAGGATTTGAGAAGTCACTCAATATGTGCCCTCATTTTTCTTTCTGCAGCACTAATCATAATTTCTATGGCAAAATGAACCCCCTCATTTTGTTCCTTTGCAAATTACATGTTTTAAGTGTTACCTCTTTATTCCAATCAAGATGGCTTAAGGTGTGCCATACATTTGTCATAAGTAAGACTGTTAGCGCTCTAGTTTTTCTTTATAACACTCAGGGACATTCTGTCATTGGTCTATACATGGGCTATATCAGGGTGATATTTGTGCTACATTTGTGCTCTTTTGTCTCTGTGGTCATCTTGGGAAACTTATTTGTTATGAAGTTTCCTAATTTCCTCACTTACTACAGTCTCCTCAGTAGGAAATACTTTCAGTTTTTTACTTTGATTCCATCAAGAAGGCATTCTGATGTGTCACACATTTGCCATAGTTTCAGAATGTTAGCACTCTAGCTGCTCATTTGATCACAGTAGTAAAGCTACTGCTCACCAGGGAAGTCTGCTGCTGGTATTCAAAGTGCATGTTTCAGTCTGCATGTCAGACTTTTTTAATGAAATAGAAGAGGATTTGAGAAGTCACTCAATATGTGCCCTAATGTTTGTTTCTACAGCACTAATCATAATTTCTATGGCAAAATGAACCTCCTCATTTTGTTCCTTTTTAAATAAAATGTTTTAAGAGTTACCACTTTATTTCAATCAAGTTGTTCTTTAGAACACTCTGGGAAACTGCAGTAGAACACAAAGGAATCAACTGACAGTCTCTGCCCTTGGTAAATGTACATGTTTTACTGAGAATGTCAGACTTCATTCTCACATGACTGAGAAAGATAATGTGAATTTACAGAAAATATGCTCTCATTTTAGTTTTTAGATCACCTTCCAAACCTCGGTGGGAAAAGTTTGAGAAAATAGTTTTCTCTCAAACATGATTCATGATATACCGGCAGAAGGCTTTTTCACAGGGTAAAATCATCTTAGAACACACCACAATTCCTAAAATTTGTATGGTACCATCAACAAATTTATTAATAATACCTAAAGTCTTATCAACCTTTATACATTCTCCATTTGGTGACCCTCAAAACCTTCCATTCACTGCAATGCTTTTTAATGAGGTGTTATCATGTATATTGGTCCCAAGATGGCTGCCAACACTTCTTGGATGAAGTACTGACAGCCAATCAGATCTCACGATGAGATGTGTGGTCTGGCTCCGCCCAGATATATAAAGTTTTTTTTCCTTTAATAGTTAAAGAACTACTGAACAGATTTACACCATTTAACAAAAAGTTTGCTTTCTCAACCAAGAGCTACCTTTCTGCCAAATTTGGTGTAATTCCATTCAGCGGTTTGGGCTGTAGCTTTGTCTAAAGTTTCCTAGGGAAATTTACATGGGGAAAATGTGTTGTGGGACCCCCTTTTTCTCAACCCTTGCTTGATGAATCACCCCAAAACTTTCAAGACAGAAGCTGACTGGAGCGCCCCACAAGTTTTGAAAATTTTGCGAAGATTCATCAAACGACGCCAAAGTTATTGGCAAAACAAAAAACTCTGGGTAGTTCTCAAGTTTATGTGGAAAGCAGCTCCTGTTAGAGCACTCTCAACACCAGCGACACTCTGGATCTGCTCACCTCAAATGTCTGCTTTTCTATCAAAGTATTTAAGCATGGGATTAGCACAGTGCCATCCACGCCGAGATAGAAAAGGACAAAGTCTTTTGCCATTTCTACAGCAAAGTCTTTAAGCATAGGACTAGCAAGTGCTGTCCATGCTGAGCTGTAAAATGACAAAATCCATTTACCACTCCAGGCACAGTATTACAGCTTTGAATTGGTAAAATACCAACCAAGCCAACCTGAAATGAGTAAAAGCAACCCCTGACACAGTGTTTTGCTCTAATTAGAGCTCTTCAGAGAGGTATAGCTTTGTCCAGACACAAGGGAACACCCAGTATAAGTCAAAACAAAACCCTTTTAGGCATAGAGTGATGAATAAATTATGCACAAAAAAAGCAGGGCGCTCTGGGAAGAGAATGTGGTTTGTTTTTATTAAATTTTTTTAATGATTTTGTGAGTGTATGTATTGTAGAATGACTTTATAATATATGCTGTTTTCTGACATTTTGGTAAAAAAAAATGTGGGGATTGTAACAAAACAGGATGTGGTTCACAGTTTGCAAAATCTTTGTAAAGTGTGTTAGGCTACGAAACAGATAAATATTCAAAAGAAATTGTTAATTTGCTCAGTTGTTGTAATTCTTATATCAAGACATGTCACCAGCAATCTTCTTTTGCGGTCTTATTGCTTTTGCAGTAGTAGGGAGTGTAGAGGGACTAGCCTCTCTGCTGAGACATCTCTCTGTAATGATGGGCATGCATAGTAGGGTGTGGAGAGGGACTGCCCTATCATTTCAAACCTCTCTCTCAGATGAAGGGTGATCGTAGTGGGGTAGTGGAGGGACTGACCTCTCCTTTCAGGCCTCTCTCTCAGGTGATGGGTGTGTATAGTAGAGTATATGCATGGTTGTTCCCTCTCTTTTTAGTCCCGTCTCTCAGATGATGGATGTGTATAAGTTTCCTTCCCAGTTACCAGAGAAAGGGCAACTCCTCCCAGTAGCAATGGTGCCAACCGACACATTAATACAAGCATGAAATGTGGAAAAAGGGCACAAATTAGGAACACAAATGAATATCGATGGGTAATGAAGAGGACGAAAAATCAGGCAACTAATTCTTTGTGATTCATTTTATTCAAGTCTGAGCCTATGCTTAAGGTGAGAAATAATATCACAGGAAGAAATGTAAATGCCATCATGCTTTGGAAATTTCAGACAGCAAATGATGGAGACAGAATTACTGTTGGTAGACATAGATACAAAGTTAGATCTACCTACTCTTCCATGAAAATTGCATTTTTGAATAATGATTTGCAACTGAAGAAGAAGCCCAAATTTTACATCCCATATTCCTCCACTCTTTACCAACAGTTTCCTTCACCCTTCACTCCAAATGGCAGATGAAGCAGATGCACCCTTCGAGACACTGATGCGAGCAATGTGGATTGAAGGAAAACCTCTCAATGTACCACAAGCCCATCTACCAGAAATTCTCTGCCTTCCACTTGCACAGTGAGAGACCAAAGGGTAATACTGCCTGTCATGGCTTCTTAGAGGTGCCCTACTTTTACCCACCTCCAGTCCTGGGCATTTATGACCACTGCTTTCACCACATGCTCAGGGCACTGTCACTCAGGATGCCATCTGCAGTACATGGCAGGAGTCACGCTGCCCATGATTGTGGCTGTTACATGTGCTGCTCAGTTCTTACCCATTACACCCACATTATATCTTGTCCCTATGTAAGCATACCAAAATCTACAACCATATGTCCCATCTTAGTGGCAGACTACAGTGGCATTCTACAATCTTTTGTAATATTTAAGAATCCAGGTTTCAATGGTTTAGTGCAGGGTTTGAGGATCCTGCATCTATAAATCCAATCCCAAGTCATTCCTAGTGCTTGGCTTTCCTCCATATTAAGGAGAGAAGGGGGCATATCAACAAGGGCTTTATCTCTGCTTTTTTGGCTTTAAAAGCCAAAAAAGCAGAGCTAAAACTAGCACCCTATCAACAACAGGGTGCTAACACGCAAATTTGCATGTTAGCACCCTTTTACTCTACGCTTCCCCTTGCATCTCTAATGAGATGCAAAGGGGGCGTTCCAGAGTAAAATAATAGGAGAAATGTCGCTAAGCGACATTTCTCCTATTATCAAGAATGTCGCTAACCCTGTTAGAGACAAAAAAAGCAGCGCTAACCGCGGTTAACGCTGCTTTTTTACGTCTGCTAATTTTCAGACTTAGCCATGATATCCTCTGGAAGGAGGATATCATGGCTAAGTTTGCCTGTCCCTATCAACAAGGTAACGTGTGATTATCGCTGGGTTTCCAGCGATAATCTCACGTTAGCCTGTTAGCGTGTAGATTTTTATTGCTATTGAGATAAGCGTTGCTAATAGCACGCTATCTCAGCGATAAAAATTCACGCTAGCCGGCGATAATTATCCTCACGCTAAGAGCGCTGAGCGATAATTATCGCCGGTTGTTGTTGATATGCCCCACAGTTTGGGACCAGCTCTTCACAATGTATACCTGGCTCTTCAGGAGAGATTATGTTCAAGCCAGATGTCAAGAACATCTTCCAAGTAGTCTGGTTGCATTGCTTCTTGAAATTCCTTCTGCAGCATCACCTCAAAGAATTTCCTTGTATCCTTGGAATTCTTTAATCTTTCCCAGTGCTACCTACAGAGACCTCAGGGTAATGATATCTAAGGAGAATTAGATATTGCTTGCTTGGATCATGGGCCCCTGTACTGTTTCCTCCACCTACGTTCTGTAACAATGTTTTTTGGGCCTCCTCAGTGTTACATGTAGATCCTATGTGAAATATTGTTTCTGAATGGTATTTCAAGTTTGGAACATTAGCAACTACAATAGGACATTGGAACAAGACGAGTCTTGTGAAGATTCTTTTTGCTTGAACAAGCCAAAGGTACTGCGCCTTTGATATGTTGAATGTTTAACTTAGTACATCAGTTACTGAATAACTCTTGTTTAGCTCTCATTTCCTATAGAATGTTACCATTCATGTGGCTGCATTTAAGTTGATGTTTCATGTTCAGGTTTTCCTTACACCAAAAGAGGAGGGGCTTCCAAGGATAAAAAATTACATGGATCAGTAATGTGTGGTTTCAATTCTGAAGCATGAAAAGCAGGATGAACTGTCCAAGTACAGGGAAGCTTCAAAACAAGCTTTATATGATTAACCTTATTAGTGTTAAAAATGGGCCACAAACTTCTATGATACAAAATGAACTGGCTATGAATGCACTTGAAGGAATCGAGAAGATAGCCAACGCTTAACCCTTAGCAAACAAGGATGAAGAGGTTCTTGACTTATCTGTATGTTCTTTCATCTGAAATGTAGAATGACATAAACTTTCAGTAAATCTCTGTTGTTGTTTTTATAAATATTTAATATATGAAACTAATCCAAACAGAGAAATGACGGAACCTACTCAGCAGTTACATCCTTTTTCTGCTGACTGGTTTTGCGGGTATTTGAACGTTGAACGCTTGGGTACTGCTGCCCAGTCCCAAGTGTATGTGCTCTGACCCCTAAAACATGGTAAAATTGGATAATCCAAAACTGGCATATTTAGCTTCCCAGTAAGGCCATCTTTTATGGTGCAGGAAAATACAGAAGTAACACTGGAAGTCAAACCTGTACACCGCAGCACTTATTATACCATCCACTGGGCTGTTATGGAAATCATGGCTTTAAATCTACATGTGTAGCCTGGCTGCCCGAGTTTTAAACCTGCAAGCAAACCGGTAAAAACAACATTTTCGACAGGCAAAAACTTTGCTTATAAAGTAAGCCACTCCTAGTAGGCCTTGTAGCCCATCAGGTAGGAGACCTAGTATTTAAAAGTGGAACATATACGGATTTTATGTTGGTATGTTCCTACAGTGACTATCCCTCAAAATATATTTTCACTTTTAACAGCTGTAGCTGATACTATTAGAACGACTAAAGTTCAAATAAAGTACAATTTTGCTAATTGTTCTATGGGATATGCGACAGAAATTATAAAACCACTGTTTTTGCTTTTTATAAAACTCCATAATTAATGGTGAGCTTGGAGTTTGATAAACATATAGAAACAAATACATTTAAAAAAGATAGACTTTGCCTGTCTGAAGCTCCAGTGAGCTAATTTGCATTAGACTGCCAGCAGTTTTGCCTTCTCAATGCTTTCCCCTTAATACAGTGTGTAACTTGCTCCCAGAGCAAAAACAATGGCCTAGACTTGTTCATAGGAAGACTTGGATGTGAGCTATGTGACTCCTCTCAGCTCAGGAAGGGCAGATTGTTAGGGTTCAGGAATTTCCTTCATTTATAAGGGATCATATTTAATTGTAAAGAGGTCCTTGTGAAGAGACAATTTTGTTTCCAGGGTCAACTGTAGGTTTCTTGGCACCTGCCCAGTGGCAGGGAGAGCTTATCATAGAACTAATATGATAGGTTTGAGGAGTAGGGGACTGCTCATGTACCTAAACACAGCCCTGGCTGGGACACCAATCACCTGTAAGTGAAGAAGGCTTCTACCATGCACTGGTTAGGGAATCCTACAAAGTGATACCTCACCCCCTGCTCATCAGAACACTTTCTGAACCTGTGGAAGAACAGAAGAGGACTAGACCTGCTGTAAGTGACCTGTGTGAACACCTGTGGAGTTAGACCTGTTCCCACTTGTATCCAAGACTGAGAAGTGAACGTCAAGGGTCAGTTGGATGACCTATTGTTGGCTACACAGCGCCAAAGTAGTCTTTCTTCTGAAGCCAACAGGTTGACCAGTAACTGCTGGAACTGGACAGAACCCTGCAGGTGGATTTTGCTGGAGGTACTTTAGTGCTGTCCCTGGGGTCCTGGGAGCAAGAAGAACTGCTCCAGAAAGTCACAAAAATTAGGACATAACATTTCTAGACTCCAGAAGGACCTCGCTGCAAAGGCATCTAATTTCGATAGACTTAATCCGTTGCAGCTTACGAGTTTGTCCCATTGAGTTTTACAGAGAGTAACTCAGTCACAAATGTTATGGATTTCCTGTCAGACCTATTACAAGGGACATAATGTACTTGAAATCATAGGGATGGGATAACTGTCACATTTTTGATGGAGGAACCCAACTGCTAAACTCTAAATCAGGCCCTGTGACCGAAGGTAGAGCCCATGACTAGGTGAAGGCGTGCAACATATCCAAATTGTGTGAAAACTTCCACAGGACGGAAATAGCTTCAGCTGGGCCTTGTTCAACAGTCATCTGACTTCCAGTGGACTTCACTAGATACAGCCTTCAATCTTGCCCCACTGGAGGATTTATTTGGCAAAGTCAGAAGTGAAATCTTTGATCTGGATGACCCGTTTTGCATATCTGACATCTACTATATCATGGTCGGCCTGAAATCATGTTTAGGTCCCAATCAATCACAAACAGTGACTTCTGATTGTTACTTTACATTTTGTTATCACTTGTTGCTCTAAAACTTTTTTAAAAATCACATTTTATTGATTTTAATTATTTGTGTGTCATTTCCCAATTAAAACTTTCTTATATTTTTAGAAATAGGTCGTGGGATTTTTATTGTGCTGTGATTTGACTCTTTAATTGTTTTGGTACTTCTAAATACTTGACACTTTCTTTAAGCTAGGCCTGTCTGCACTGTGCCAAATCTTTTAAGGGTTGAGCCAAGTTTTGTTTATTAGACTTGTGAGTTGGACCTGGCAAGATTTTGGACTTATTACGTAGAAAAACTCACATACTCCCCAACTAATAACACTCATTTTTGCAGTCTGCAAATCCTCTTGAACATCATTACTGTAACATAGATATTGTTCCAGACTTTGATGAGTTCATTCTGTTTGTCCATTGGAGAACATATGATACCCAGAAGAAAAAACTAAGTTTGTTTAGTTCCCAGAGCCTTGCACAGAGCTTACCAAATGTTGGAATGATATTGAGATACTGTATCAGAATTGAATATAGGTGGACTATAGGTTTCTCTGTCGAAACCATCTTTGTGAGCCTCATAATTTGGCTCTGGTTTTCACTATCGGTGCTGTGGTGGTGGCATTTTCTTTGCAGTGAGGCAATCTGCTCCATTTTCTAAGCTTGTCACGGTGTGCCTTCATCATGGTGATTGGCCATTCGCGATAATTGTCCTGTATTTCACATTGCAACCAGGTTGGTGTGCGTTTTGTTTTAACATGATTTATACTTTATTTACATTTGTTGGTTTAGTACTAAGTGTTCTCCTGTTACAAACACAATATTAGAAGGTTTGCGTTTCATATCCCTAGACCTCTAGTTTTAGGCCAAATCAGCACAGGGAGGTGGGATATGCAACTGATGACATATTTGACATATGTACATTCATTTGTAATTGAAATGTGTTGTCTAGGGCATCTCAATGTTTGTAAACATCGTGGTGACTTGAACTGGTCACCACTGGTCATATCTGATCACTGTACAATTACTGTCATATATGTATTTCTCTGCAGCCTTGAAAAAGCCCAGTGGGCGAAACGCGCGTCGGCTGCTGCTGTTCTGCGTTGTTGTTTGATCATTAAAAAATCTGCAACAGGACCCGATTGGAGAGTTTCTTGTCATACGACTGCGATTAAGGACATTTGAAAATACTGACTATTGTTTGCAGTGCATTGGTTTTCACTTAAATATTGGATTATAGTTACTCCTTTTGGGTGTGCTAAGGTGTATTGTGAATGAATATAGGTGGTTGTTAGGCTCCGTTTGGGGGACCACAGGAAAAGCAGTGCATAGTGGGCCTCAACCATGGTGGTTAGGGTAATTTCCCACAGACTTTGCTGTTCGGCAAAACCACGATTCATTTGTCCATTTTAGAGTTGGTAGGACCACCAGATTTCCTTCAAAGGAGCCCCAGGTGGCATCCTTGAAGGAAAGCGTCCTGTGACGGCCAGACAAAGGAGAGTCTGTCAAAGGAAGGATATTATATCACCCGCCCTATTTAAGGTGGAAAGTGTGATGTCCTTTTTTTCTGCCCATTACTGGCAGATAGTACGTGGTGGTTAGGGGCGTAAAAAACAAATAATGACCCCCTACCCAGAGAACAATTTCTTTTCAAGTGGTTATCATTAGTTATTTGTTTTTCAATAATAAACTCCCACTTTGGGTGTTTGATTTTTAAAAATTAAAATGTTGGTAATGTTTGGTGAGTATTAGACAAAATGGAAATATGCTGTTCCTCTAGAGTCAGGAAATACAGGATATACAGAGTCAGGGAAGACAGCATTCAACAGTACGTGCTATAAGAGTTAGCGTTGGTAATTCATATGTTGGATTTTAATGCCCTCACACACCCTTTTACAGATGTCATGCTTCATCATTTGGCTGCTCCTCGCTGGGTCGGCGGTGCAATACCAACGGGCACCCTAAATAGGGGCACTTTATCGGAGATCTTTTATCCAACAGCCGTGCGGTGAAGTGCGGGTGTGGGGCCAGAACTGTGTAGACGTGGTGAAGTGATTTAAAATAAGGTTGGGAGTACCTGTGGGAAAATTTTTATTCTGGGGGTCTCCTACCCAATATAAAAACAATAAACAAGGCACTCGCTTGAGTATAATTCCTCAAGCAGTTGTGTCCTTGTTAGCAAGTGTGGGTCAACATGTTTCTCGCTTTTAGCTAACTGCACTAGCGATTCTTCAGGACCGGACAAAAATTAAAACTATCTACAACTCGCAACTGTGATGTTCAATGATATTCATGATAAACCTATCAGTTGTTTAATATACCTGTTAAAACCTGGATCCACCTGTTGAAGGAAATAAAAACAGGCATCAATTTAGGTGGTATAAAGCAAGCATAAATCTGGTCTTAGCGGTGACTCTGGCTCCTGTTCATTAACATACGTGAAGTGAACGCATTTGCGTTGTGAGGACGTCTAAAAACAACAGCTTTAAAAAAACAAGTGGTGTTTCTCCGCAGTGAACTATTGTGTCTTAATGTCCCTGTGGAAAAACATTGGTGCTGCAGAAATACATTGGAATGGACTCACCCAATAAGTATAAACCCCAGGCTTCAACAGTGCCCGGTGAACCACACATAATGCTTTGCTCCTATGTATGAAAGACTGAAAGGGAGACAATATTGATATGCAAAGATAAATATATTCATCCTTAAACGAGACTTTTTTCTCCATCAGAGTCGGTTTGTTAGGTAACCCACAGCTGTGGTCATGATTATAAGCCTACTTCCCCAAAGAATGGTCACTGGTCTCTTATGAATACCTTCTAACAGTTGTTTGTCCTAAGGGAGTATCTAGTGCAACTATCTTTCATGAAGGTTTTTCAACAAAACATAGTATATTTATATTTAATCATTATTAGAGGCCAATCATGGGAATGAGGTAACGTACCTTAGTCAGGGAATTGCTATAATATTAGTGGTGTAGCGACGTGCTGAGTAGCAATGGTGGTCAGCAATCATTCTACAAGTTGTGTTTGATTATGTATGTGTATACCAATACACTACGGGGGCAGAAACTCTTCTTTCCAAATGCCGCGTGTGTGTTTGTCAAAGTCCATATCTGTCGGTGCAGCGTTTCTCTTAGAGCAGAATGTGGACACTGGTGTCTGTTAATTTAAAATCGCCAATTCCTGGACCTTATCTTATCACTCTAATATTTATGATGGTGTCACCAAAGTTGTTGTGTCTTAGTGACGATTACCCGCATTTAAATTGTGGACTCAAACGTGTTTGTTATAATGACGACGTGGCATTTTAGGACAGTAGTCCATAAAGGAGTGTGTAATTGTTACAATGGTGGCCGCCTTACTTAGCCCGATTTGTTCCCGAACATGTTTAGGCTAAAAATCAACGTGATAATCTGACCTCTAAGTGGAGCGGTGTAAAGGCTGCTTCTAAAAGTAGGCGAGTGGCATCAAAACCAATGGCTGCCATCCCTTAAAATGTTTGTACCTTGGCAGGAACTGCTATGATAGCGGTTTCTATCAGCAGCACATGATGAACTATAGGCATATTTCTATACTGCAGTGGGACTGTTTCCAACTTGGAGCACCCCCTACAAAGGCACAATGAAGTCGGAGCTTTCTGCAGCTAGATATTATCAGCCATTTCAAACAGTGTTCAGTAAGTGGCCTTAACAGTCAATTATTCCCTTTATCAATTGTTTTGAAAATGTAAGCTGGAAGAACTGTTAATGTTCCAGTGCTACTGGATAACAGAGCATGTGAATTGTTTATTGAGTCTGATTGGGCCCTTCAAAATTATATTTCGAAGCAGAATGCAGCACACTTAAAAAGAGGTAACAACAAGGAGAAATAAAGATTTTTCGTCTTGTTGTGCCTCTATCTGGAAGGCGCACAGTTTTGATGCATGTTTGGTTTACTTGTCTTGGTAAATCTGGGAATGCACCAAGAAGCTTGGGTATTGGTGTGGGAACACACACACTATACCCATGTAATGCCTTCCCGGCAGATAGTAACACATGGCAATGATGGCGCTGCCTTGCCTTACTCCAGATTTACCAAGCAACGCAGAGCCATGCAAGGTGGTCTCGCATGGCTTGGTAAATCTGATGCAAGAAATGCGTTGCCCTTGTGTCACTTTGGGTGATGTAAGGGCAACGCAATCCTTTGATAAACCTGTGCCCCAGGCTTCAACATAGAAACATAATGTTAGACGGATGATGTTTTAACATATTCAAATTTCTGCTATCTTGAGTCCATATTTATTTATTTCAAATGTCTTCTTACGATCATTGCAGTGTAAGATCCAGGGGCTATATCCACAGTGAAATTTGTTTTCATGTGCAGTTTAACTTAGTTGCAAAAAATAATATGTTCACATGGCTGAAGGATGCCATGTAAATAATCAAGGTGTTAATGGCTATTAAAGAAGTTTTGATTAGTCAAATTTGTAAGCTCATCTTGGCATGTGATATTTAATAGGGGGTAGATAACGATTTACAAACCATAACATAATAATGCTTATACAACACATCATTCAATAAAAAAGAGCCACATAGAATTATTGGATTCAATTGAGACATATGTTGTTTCAGATAATTTTCCATCTAGTCAACCTCAGTCCAAACCAATTTGAATCTAATGTACCCTTAATTTCGAAAACCCCAAATCACTTTCAAACTCAATATGTGCCCTTCTTTGCACTCCAGTTAAAACTGTTCCATGACTGACTATTACCTCTTCAGAATAACTTCAGCATTTCCTGTCTCTCTCCTCATCTCTCAGATCCAGATTAGCTATGAGGTTATTTCCCTGGCATATCTGCACTCTCGAACATTGTTGAGTCATTGTTTCATATATATAATGACCAATCCTGCTTTTGGGATCCCTTAATAATGAACATACTTAGAGCTGTGATAAGGCAGGGCTCTAGTGATTCCTGGAGGGAATCAATTATAGTGCTGATTTTCATAAAGGTGATAGGAACCTCCAAACCTGTTACCGCCCTATCTCGTTATTATCTTCTGTCAAAATCTTAAGGCATGTAATTTTGGGCAAACTGGAAGATTGGGCTGAGTCTTTTTTTTCGGAGGTCCTAAATGGGTTCGGGCCCGGCCTAGACACAGTCGAACAGACACTCAACCTATCTTTAATCTTAGGGAAAAATTTGAAAGCCAAGACATGTGCCACATATATGGCTTTCATGGACCTATCCTGTGCTTTTGACTTAGTTGAGAGGGAGAAATTATCGGAATGATGGATCAAGCTGATATTGACCCCCACTCATTGGATCTTCTTTGGCACCTTCACTAGGACACAATTATGAAAGTGCGTTATACCCAAAATAGTAAATGTGCTCACTCTCTAAAGCTTACAAGAGGGGTAAGGCAGGGCTTTAATTAGTCACCTTTTTTATTCTTATTTTATATTAATGCCCTAAGGTCAGTTTTAGTCTCCTGTATAAGGGATGTCCCTTTCATCGACCCCATCTGATTCCTCTACTTTTATAAGCAGACAATGCAGTCCTTATCACATGCACAGCCAATGGATTACAGGCCCCTTATACTTTTAAGATTTTATGGGAAATTTAAATCTGAAGTTCAATCATCCCAAAAATTATATTGACTTGTGGCCTAAGAAATACTAGATCCAAAAACATTTTTAGCAGTGAGACCCCTATCGCTAAGGTACTTAATTTTATCTACCTGGACATTTTGTGTGATGCAAATCTGACTTGGGATAGGTTAATTTATCAGAGAACCCAAAAGATGGTGGAATCATGTGAATCGATCTGTAGTTTTGCTAAAAAGTTCGGTCATAAGCCACGTAGAGAGATGTCCTTGTTATGTAAGAGTAAATGCTTCTCAACCGGAACATACGGAGCGGGTGTATGGGGATATGCAGTACCGGGTAATCTGCAATAATTTTTTGTGCTGGCTCCTGGCCATCCCCAAAACCATGCCAAGTGTAATTTCAGATCATGAATGGTTTAGATGATCCTTATTACTCCGCACACATATCTAGAACGCACAATAGGGGAAGGGGAAACCTATACCTGGTCAGCTATGTGTGTAGACTACAAATGCTGGGAAGTGATAGATAGTGACATTGGGCAATATTTAAAATGTTTACACCCTGCTCCCTACCCCCTACCCATCGTTCCTTGACTGCACCCCACACACTGCGCCCTAATACAGGAACCGATGTCACCGTAGGCAAGGCATCATCTTTATTAGATACACTGCTTAGCGATTGACTTTTTGGCAAACATTGGAGCCAGCCATGAACAAGGATTAAGATATGTATTACTGATCAAATTAATCTCATGTTAAAAATGCCTACATGACCTGTTTGTATTTTTCACTGATATATGCGCATTTGTACCGTCTGTTATTAAATCAAATAAATAAACAAATTTAAACAAAAAAAAAGAATGGTTTAGGTTATTTGAAGGATCAAGTAAGACTGGCCACTCTATTATTGTGGCTGAAACTATGGGTTACTCCGAGACCAGTTTGCCACTAAAGATAGTGGAGGACTGTCTGAAATCAAGTAACATGTTTGCCTTTCCCTGGTTAGCATACGTTAAGAAAAACGTTTGTGATCTGGGTTTGAGTCCCTGTTTTTGACTCCCCAGAAAGCATTGTCTCCTCTTCTAAGGAGCTGGTAAAAGAAAGGTTATTTGCGGACAGAGAAAAAAAGGCCAGAATAGTTAAGGCACTTGACATGGGTTCAATCTTCTGATATGTGCCTATTTCTACCTCTACTGGGATGGATCCATACCTAACTTGGATAGTGAATCCTGAGCACAGATTTTATCTTTACACATTTAAGACGAAACACGGTCCACTTTTTAGTAGCATTTCCCATGATGGGCTCCTGGATTGCCACATTATCTTATTGCCCTTGTGATGCTATTTCTACTAAATCCATGATGCATTTCATGCTTTTTTGCACATTATATCGCACTTTAAGATCTCGTTTTTTATGGCCTATTTTAAATCACATCCATTTTACTACACATCAAGTAGGGTTGTATTTTTACAATGTCTATCTGCTCCTACAATCTGCTTCATTTTTCTGAACTATGGGGAATATTTACAAGGCTCAGTCGCCACCAGAAAGTCACCTTTTTTGAAGCTCCAATGGCGTAGCGCCATTTCCCATATTTGCAAGGTGGCGCTAAGCCACTTAACTTGGCTTAACGCCTCCTTGTCCCTTCCTGCACATAAACAATCGTCCCTGCAATGGTCCTGCATGGTGGCAGGGGGCCTGCGCTGGAGCTAGGCTGCATTTTTGGCGTAAAAGCTAGGGGAAACACAGGGGTGTGTCGTATTCTTGTGAATATTGCGCATCCCTGCGTTTTAAAAATGTCATAGCACGGTGCTGCGGATCTTGGCTCAGCTCTGTGCTCCGAAATCTTTTGTAAATATGTCCCTATATGTTTTCTGCCCTAAAATTGAGAAAGAAATATGCTTTATAATCAGTGTAACTTCAGTGTTTTCCCTAGCTGTATGATGTTATTTCAAAATCTTGGTTTTTAACCAACAATTTATGATTGCCTGTTTGCATTGAAAGACTTTTTGTATTCTGCCACCGCAAACTAATTGATTCAAAATTGTAATCTCTGTTTTATGGGCACAAGTGGAATGGTTTAAAATCAAGTTTCAAATTGTTTACATTAATCGGCATGTCTTTATGTTTTAAGCTCTAAGGATAGCTTGATTGTTTGACATACTCATATTGAAAATATATATCAATTCTTATGATCATGTGATTATGAATTTGAGGTCAGATTTTCACCGAATAAAGATTAATCCCTAAAATGAGCGTATATTTTTGCAAATTATGTGGAATGCGTGTATTTCAAAAATATAGGTGATATTATTTGTCTCTAGGGTTTCACAATTGTAATGATTGTTTTTGAGTAACACAACAACATTTTGTTGTTGAGATAAAACGTATGAATTATTTCGTATATGAAATCGGAGGAAACTTTACTAATTAGTTGTAGTGCATTTCACCTCCAAGTGAACTTGTTAAACAGCTACACCCCCGACATCCCCTCTCATAACTTGCATTCCTAGGTGCGCATTTTTTTAAACTCTGAAATTAATGCATAACCACATTTTTTGAGTCAGAGAACTCTGATCTTTGGAATGTCTTGGTTTACAGTAAAATACTTGACTGCTGCCCTTAGCCTCACCCACGAATTCTCAAGTTTACTGCGCTCAGTAACTGTCCACTTTAGTCTCAGCTCAGTATCTGCTTGCTCATCATTCTGCAACACAAGATAAATAATAAAAGCGTAAATGAGATTTGCTTTGAGGACATTCAACTAAGAGCTTCACAACCACCGAGGATGACTTAAAATCAACCACTCCAATTGAAGCTGTTGAAATGGTTCACTGTTGACATCTGTGTGTTAATGTACGTCATGCAGTGCCTCTCCCAGGCAGGGCCCACTAATGTCTTCATCCTTCTGAGCTTCATAAATTGAGTATCATGACACGGTGCAATTGTAACATCTGTAATAAACAATACTATGAAACTCTAATAACAAGTGCTATGGAAAAACAAGTTAAATTAAATCCTAGACGTTGGCGCAGCACGCATTCTGTTATGCCGTGTGGCCTTGTAGCGGGAAGTGTTACTTTCCGCAGATCAGCGGTTACTATCAAGACATGCGCTGTATGTAGGCTTCCGATACGGCTCCTGGCAAAGGAAAATAATCTCCTGCTTGTTGTTTGACTGCAACAGGTATGAATCAAGGCGCTACTTTATTTATGGGAGAGGATGTGGTGTAACGGCCAGAGTTGCCGACTTTGGAGCTGGGGAACAAGGCTCGAGTCTTGGCATTGGCTCAACTTCCTGTGATTTTGGGCAAATCATTTAATCTCCCCGTACCTACCAGAAATGAATGTGTCCTTGTGTAATGTAACTGGTGCTCATGTAAAGCGCTCCAATACCTTCGGTCGAATTTGCGCTATATAAATCCGTAAAAAATAAATAGTACCCCTACTAATTGAGCTGTTTCAATCTTTTAGAATGATTTGCTACACATGCTGAAATGCAGTATCAGGTTAGCATGAGATGCACATTTCCTAAAAACAATATTTAAAAAAAAGAATTCACAACATCTGTGGTAGATACTATCCCAACTAACACAAGACTTTGCTGAATTTTCAGATGAATCAGTTTGGTTCATAAATGATAAATTTGTATTATGCATTTATGTGTATGTAATTAATTTTGCTTCTTTTAATCAGGCCACTCCATTGCTCTCAAATAATTTTCCAGATTAGGTTGTTATTACATGTAAAAATCTATGTGCTATTTGCAAAGAATTCCAGAAGTGCCCCTTGGAAGCTGAGAATGTATCACATACACATGTCCACATTTAGAAAAATAGAACGTGCCTATTCTATATTCTATCTGTGCATTTACCTTATCAGTCAATGTTTACTAGCTAACTATATTGGATTTCCAACAGGAAAATAAATTTGCCTCTGAAGTAACTCCTTCCTTCTTACTTTCACCAAATTCGAGGCGCCCCTTCCTATAGAAACCCCTAAACCGAATGTACTCCCACCTTTGACATAAGAAAACCTTCACACAAAAACTGGTGAATGCAAAATATTTGTGAATACCTACAATACGTGAGTATTGTGGGTGTTCACCTTTTTTTGTAGCTATCCATGTACTGAAAAGACCCCAAGCTGCCTATGTCAAGTCTTAGGGGCATATGTATCAAGCTAATTTTTACTCGCAAACGCTGCGAATCGCAAAATACAGCGTTTGCGAGTAAAAATTCGCAAAACGGGATGTATTAGGCAAAATCCCATCGCAAAATTAAGGAATTGCTAATTTAGCGATTTCTTAATTTTGCGCAATCATTTAAGAAATCGCACATTGCGATTTCTTAAATGATATGTAAAAAGCACCCAAGTTGTGCGAATTATCCTTAAGAAATCGCAAATTACCACCAACTTCCAGTTGGTGGTAATTTGCGATTTCCTTTCAAAATGCACTATTTTTAATTTTGCAAAGTGCCACGTGACGCTCATACATGCCCTTAGGGCATGTATGTGCGCCATATGCACACACATGCTCATTTCAGGGGTGCATCAGGGTGTCATCATGACACCCTTGCACCTTTGAAATTATTCTCAAATAGCGATTAGCAAATTGCGAATTCGCTATTTGAGAATTACTTCCCATTCATTCCTATGGGTCTCCTGGCCCATAGAAATGAATGGCCAGGTATTCCTTAATTGCGATTTCGCAATTTGCTAATCGCAATTAAGGAATTTTAAGAAATCGCAAAAAGTTTGCGAATTTTTAAATACATCCCGTTTTGCAATTCTCAAATAGCGATTCCTTAACAATCGCTATTTGAGAATCGCAAATGGTGATGTTGATACATATGCCCCTTAGTCACATTTACATTTATGCCACCCTCGTGTTACTTTAAGGTAAACTGTAAACTTGAATAGGAGCTCACAAATGGTGGAATTTGTTCAATTTTAAGTTTCAATTAGGTGATAAAACAGCTTGGTGAATCCAGTGGCAGTTGGTGAACTTTGAAAGCAGTGGGGCATAAATAAATGAGAATATTGACTTACTTAATACTTTTGTGATACGTGGCGTAAGCCTAACTCCCAATAGGGGTATCGATGTGCATCCTCTGCAAGAAAACTTTGGAAACTTAAGGCCAATTGTTTTTCATCAATGTAGATTGAAATCGGTTAAAGCTCAACGTGTGTTTTTGTTAAACAAATCTGGTTGTACAATGTCAGATGCAGCATTTTTTTCTAAAACATGCATAGCATCCTTTACACTTACTTTTTCCATTCTGTCAGGTATTCTCGGTCATATGTTATGACTGCATTTCTGCAAGTACTAGAAGCCTCACAACCACATACAAAAAACAGTGTTTAGACAAAATACTATAAACAAAAATATCTTGGGACAAAATATTGTGTCAATAATGTCGAAGAAAAACAGATTTTGAAGCTAAGTTTCTATAGGTAAGCAAAGTTTTACTATATATAGCTCCACATAAATGTACCTTGATGATATATTATCTTCAAGGTACATAGATGTGGAGCTGAACATTGCAAATACTCTCTTATTTGCACTTTCCTTCTTGATATTTTAGTCCTCAATACTTTTGACATGGTTTTCTGTCCACACGATATTTTTATTTCCGATACTCTGTCAGTGATCCCAAAAGACATCTGAGCTAAATCAAGCTATAGGTCATACAATAATACTTTTGCTCCACTACACATGAATTACAGGCTCTAAGATGTTATTGCAACTATGACTGATCTTGCTCCAGATAGTAGTAGCGATATCATAGACAGTTTTAGCAATATAAATGATAAAATACCTTCGCACATATCATTAAATAGCAGCTTAGCAAAAGTTCAACCTGGTACCAATCTCCTAAAACAGCAATAAACGTTCTGAACAGAGCTTGAACTTTCCTGAAAACGCCAGCTCCAAAATGTCTTTCATATATAGTCTGTTTCTATCAGAAACATTAGCTTGCCAGTTTCTGAAACTAAAGCCATTACACGTTAAGCACATGCTTTTCCTTTTGCATAAATAACTTCAAACCCCTAGAATAAAAACTTGTCATTTTCTCTAAGTGTGCACACTGTGACACATGGACCAATTTTGCCTTTCAGACTCCTTTTTCATCACATACCAGGAAAATCGATTATAGGGCAAGGATTGACACCTTATTATGAGAGGAGAGCCAAACATTTGGCAAGAAAGACCACAACAGTTCAAGGACTGGTAGCATTGTATCAGGACTAACATTACACAATTGATGTTCACAAGTATCTTACAAACACTACACAACATGTTTGTATAGTCAGAATGTCACCAGCAATGACTATGATCTTTCATCCAGAGGCAAAGTATGCAGGGGGAGCCAATAATGTGACACAAATACTCGTCCTATGGCAAAGACAGTCCAATATAGGTACCCTTCCAATGCAAACCTTTGAGTAAAACATCTACACATACTCCAGAAGTCATACACACTTTTACCTGAGTTCTTTAACACAGCCTCACAAATGTGGTGACAACATACATTGGTGTGTATTTGTTTTTCTTGCAAACAAATCAAATGGTGGAGGTATCACCTAGCTACAAAGTCCTTTACATTTGGTGGATTTTACTATAAACGTCACTTTAAAACAGAATTCTTAAATATGCTGGATGGTTAAAGCAAAAAATATGCTTTCAATCAAGAACTTCAAATCGAGATACTTAAAACCACAATAAAATTTTCGAATGAGCCTTTTTCAAACATGCTCCCAGAGAACATAGTGGGAAACCATTTAATGTACTATTATTGTGTTTCATGATATTGCGATGTTCAAATGTCCTCCTTTTGTGCATGATGAAATCTTCAAAGAAAGTGGGCCCGATTCACAGAACTAACTTAAGACAAAATCCTAAACTTACTACCATTTTGGTATTCACAGAAGGCACTTACTCATTTTGGTATTCACAGAAGGCACTTACTCATTTCGGTATTCACAGAAGTTAGGAGTCCTAACTTTAGGACTCCTAAATGCCTTCTGTGAATACCGAAAGTCTTAAAATTAGGATTTTTCTCAGTTTAGTAGTAGTATAGTTAGGACTCTTAACTTTAGGACTCCTAAATGCCTTCTGTGAATACCGAAAGTCTTAAAATTAGGATTTTTCTCAATTTAGTAGTCCTAAGTTTAGGACTCCTAACTTTAGGACTCCTAAATGCCTTCTGTGAATACCGAAAGTCTTAAAATTAGGATTTTTCTCAGTTTAGTAGTAGTATAGTTAGGACTCCTAACTTTAGGACTCCTAAATGCCTTCTGTGAACACCGAAAGTCTTAAAATTAGGATTTTTCTCAATTTAGCAGTCCTAAATTTAGATTTAGGACTACTAAATTGAGAAAAATCCTAATTTTAAGACTTTCGGTATTCACAGAAGGCATTTAGGAGTCCTAAAGTTAGGAGTCCTAACTATACTACTACTGAACTGAGAAAAATCCTAATTTTAAGACTTTCGGTATTCACAGAAGGCATTTAGGAGTCCTAAAGTTAGGACTCCTAACTTCTGTGAATACCGAAATGAGTAAGTGCCTTCTGTGAATACCAAAATGAGTAAGTGCCTTCTGTGAATACCAAAATGGTAGTAAGTTTAGGATTTTGTCTTAAGTTAGTTCTGTGAATCGGGCCCGATGAGTTTGAAAAGCGCCATATGAGTGCAGACCACTAAGAGGCACACAGGGACTTTCATATTCAAATCTCGGGGTCAGGATTGTATTTTACTACTATGTTTTCCAACCAGCTCTCCTTTTTGTAGTCTCTCCCTGTACCTCTGCCACTATTTATTTGTAGTTAGTCTCCATACCTCCTCTCCTATATTGTCTCTCTGCAGTCTGTGTCTTCTATTCTATATCTCAGAAGTTTGTCTCTCCTCCACTTCTCTGTTAAACGCCTCTCATTTGCTGTCTCTTGATTTTAATTCTACCTTTCTTTTCTGCAGAACATTCACCTATATTTAGTGTCTTTTTTCTGCTGGGTTTCCTACCTCTCTAACTTGGTTTTCACTTTCTCTTATGTTATCTTTCCTCTCTGCGGTTTGTCTCTATTTTGCTATCCTTCTGCAATCCTTTCAATGTTGCCCTGTTCTGCAGATGTTGTCTCCTTCCCGGAACCTTCTCTCCATTTCCCCAAACTCTGCTTTGCTTCCTCTCTAATGTTTATCTTTACTGTTCTATTATTCTGCTGTGCAGTCTCACAATATTGCTCTGCTCGCCACACTAGCTCTCATTTCCTGAACTTTCTCTCCTCCATCTCCCCATCCTCTGCTATCCCTTTTCTCTGCATATTTTCTTCCTGCAATCAGTCCTTTCTTGAGACAATCTATCTCTCTGTGCTGCTCATCAACCTTTCTCTCACGAGTCTCTTTCATCACAACCGTCCTCTTTGCAATCTGTCTCTTAGTATTATCTGTTTCAATTCCTCTTTTCTGTCGCTCCTCTAGTATCCATCCTGTATGCAGAGTGCGCCTCTGCATTGTTCTGCTAACTTCTCTATCTGATCTCTCACTCTCTTTCTCTCTCAGTGACTCCTCGGAAAACCTTTCTCTACAAAGTTTGACTCTTACTTTCCCTCACCTGGTAGCACCAGGATGCCTCAGTCCACCATTCGCTCACAAGCCGTCCTTTATCGATATAATTACTTTTCCTTCCCCCTTCTTCTTTGAAGTCTGTGTTCTCTCAAAGGCCTGTGACTCTTGCACTGTTCCTAAACTCTGGGATTCGTTCACAGGCACTATCACATCAATGTGGATTGTGTTTGCTTGCAGGATACAATGTGATCTGATGTTTAATGAATGAGTGAAAAGATATTAAACATCAACTCAAGTAGAATGTGCATACCTTTTATTTCTTTTACATACAGTGCCTAGAGGGCTGTCTCTCCTACTTCAGCTGCTGACATAATTTTTCACATTTCTAGCTCAGGTATTTATTTTGGAAGAATTTGCTTTTATTTACGACCCTATAAGCAGAAAGCTTAGGAAAATAACTTTCCTTTCTTAAGAAAAATAGTTATAGGGTTTTCAGAAGTGGCTTTGAGGGGGTGTGGCAAGGGAGGCTGAGCACTCAATCAATTAAGGAATTTGTAGAGCGCACTACTCACCCGTGGGGGTCTCAAGACGCTGGGGTAGGGGGGGTGCTGCTACTGCTCGAACAGCCAGGTCTTGAGTAGCCTCCTGAAGGTTAGTAGGTCTTGGGTCTGCCGTAGGAGGATGGGGAGAGTGTTCCAGGTCTTGACGGCGAGGTAGGAGAACGATATGCCGCCGGAGGTCGCTTTTCGGATGCGGGGGATGGTGGCGAGGGCACAGTCGGCAGAGTGGAGCTGGTGGTTCGGTGTGTAGAAGGTGAGGCGTCTGTTGAGGTATGCTGGTCTGGTGTCATGGAATGCCTTGTGTGCGTGGGTGAGGAGCTTGAAGGTGATTCTCTTGTTGACAGGCAGCCAGTGCAGGTCTCTCAGGTGGGGTGTGATGTGGCTGTGTCGAGGGATGTCGAGGATCAGGTGGGCTGAGGCATTCTGTATGCGTTGTAGTCGTTTCAGCAGTTTGGCCGGGGCTCCCGCGTAGAGGGCGTTTCCGTAGTCCAGCCTGCTGCTGACGAGGGCCTGGGTGACCGTTTTTCTTGTGTCGGTGGGGATCCACCTGTAGATCTTGCAGAGCATGCGGAGGGTGTTGAAGCAGGAGGATGAGACGTCATTGACTTGCTTGGTCATTGAAAGTGTTGAGTCGAGGACGAACCCCAGGTTGCGAGCGTGGTCGGTGGGCGTTGGTGCTGCTCCCAGGGCGGTCGGCCACCAGGAGTCGTCCCAGGCTGAGGGGGTGGAGCCGAGGATGAGGACCTCCGTCTTGTCCGATTTCAGTTTCAGACGGCTGTTCTTCATCCATTCGGTGACGGCTTTCATTCCTTTGTGGAGGTTGGTCTTGGCGGTGAGGGGGTCCGTGGTGAGGGATAGGATCAGCTGTGTGTCATCAGCGTAGGAGGTGATGTTGAGGTCGTGCAGTCTGGCGACGTGGGCGAGCGGGGCCATGTAGATGTTGAATAATGTCGGGGCTGAGGGATGTTCCTTGGGGTACGCCGCAGATGATCTTGGAGGCTTCGGAATGGAAAGGGGGAGGCGGACGCTTTGGGTTCTGCCGGAGAGGAAGGAGGTGGTCCATTCCAGAGCCTTGTCTCGGATCCCTGTGTTATGGAGTCGTGTGCGTAGGGTGTGGTGGCAGACCGTGTCGAAGGCGGCTGATAGGTCCAGGAGGATGAAGGCTGCGGTTTCGCTGTTGTCCAGCAGGGCCCTGATGTCATCGGTGGCGGTGATGAGGGCAGTTTTGGTGCTGTAGTTGCTGCGGAACCCAGACTGGGATGGGTCCAGGATGTTGTTCTCCTCGAGGTAGCGGGTCAGCTGCTTGCTGACGGTTTTCTCGATGACCTTTGCCGGGAACGGGAGCAGGAAGATGGGCCGGAAGTTCTTAAGGTCCCTCAGATCTGCCTTAGGTTTCTTGAGCAAGGCGTTGATCTCGGTGTGCTTCCAGCTCCCCGGGAAGGTTGCGGTCTCGAAGGAGATGTTGATGGCCTTGCGGAGATGGGGTGCGATGTTGGCACTGGCTTTGTTGAAGATGTGGTATGGGCACGGGTCTGACTGGGAGCCAGAGTGGATGGTGTTCATGATTTTGATAGTGTCGTCGTCGTTGATGTTGGTCCAGGTAAGCAGGTGGTCGTTGTGGGTGGTGGTCGTGGGGTCTGAGGTGTCGTTGGCTGTCGTGGTGGTCTGGTTGTTGAAGCTGTCGTGGATGTCTGTGATATTGCGATGGAAGAAGGTGGCCAGGGAGTTGCACAGGTCTTGCGATGGTGGGATGTCGTTGTTGTTGGAGCTGGGGTTGGAGAGTTCCTTCACAATGTTGAAGCTCTTTGCTGTTGTGTGCGTTGTTGTCGAGGCGGTCCTTGAAGGAGGAACTTTTGGCGAATCTGATGAGGTGATGGTGTTGGTGCATGGCGTTCTTGAGAGCTGCATGGTTCTCCGGTGTCTGTTCGCGGCACCATTTCTTCTCTAGTTTTCGGCAGGTTTGTTTAGAGGTCTGGAGGTCCGCGGAGAACCAGCTGGCATTCCTGTTGGTGTGTCTGTTGGAGGGTTTCTTGATCGGTGCGAGGGTGTTGGCGCAGTCGTCGATCCAATGCCTGAGGTTGCTGGTGGCGGCGTCGGGGTTGGTGGGGTCGGCGGTGGGCTACGGATGAGGGCGGTGTTTAGCTGGTCCTCAGTGATTTTGTTCCAGCAGCGGCGGGGGATCTGTTGGGTGTGGTGGTGCGTGGTGGGTTTCTGGAAGGTGAAGTGGATGCAGCGATGGTCGGTCCAGTGGAGTTTGGTGGTGTGGCTGAAGGAGACGTAGGAGCTTGCGGAGAAGATGGGATCAAGCGTGTGGCCGGTGGAGTGGGTGAGCGTTGAGACAAGCTGTCGAAGTCCGAGGTTGGTGAGGTTGTTGATCGGGGTGGTGGAGTTGGTGTTTCTGTTGTTCTCGAGGTGGAAGTTCAGGTCTCCGAGGAGGATGTAGTCTGTGGAGGTCATGGGGTGTGTGCTGACAAAGTCGGCGATGGAGTCGCTGAACTGAGGCCGGGGACCGGGGGGTCTGTTGTTCAGAGTTCCTCTGAGGGTGGTGATGGGATCGGTGTGGATCTGGAAGTGCAGGTGTTCGGCAGTGCTGAGGATGTCGTCGGAGTTGGTCGAGACCTTGAGAGTGGACTTGTGGATGATGGCGATTCCCCCTCCTATTCCATTGGTGCGGTCTCTGAGGGTGATCTTGTAGCCGGCCGGGATGGCTATGGCGATGTCCGGTGCCGAGGATTCGTTCATCCAGGTCTCTGTCAGGAAGGTGATGTCCGGGGAGGATGTGTCGAGCAGGTCCCAGAGTTCGACGGCGTGTTTGCGTGCGGAGCGGGTGTTCAGTAGTATGCATCTGAGGTGGTTGCGTCCTGTCCTGGTGGGCGGGTTTGCGGCTCAGAGACTGGTGAAGCTGCAGTTCCGGCAGGAGAAGGGTCCTTTGGTGCGCTTCGGGCTGCCAGGAAGCAGGTGTATGCTCGTTTGGTGTTTAGTGCGTGGAGGTGGTTGGAGACGGGCATCGTGGCATTCACAGGGGCCAGGGGTTCTGGCGCTGGGCGCGGTCCAGGCACAGACGGGCTTGCCTAAAGGCGAGCCTTCAGCACGCCAGTGGCACGCCCGCTGCGTGCGTCCGCTGCGGGGCCGCTATAAGAAGGGGAGGTGGGAGGGAGGAGCAGCTGGGAGGTGGGTGAGGACGAATGGGAGAGCGGGGGATGAGGCCATAGGGCACGCAGCGGCAGGAAATAGGAATGAGGAACGTCGAGGGGTACAGAAGGCAAAAAAGGGCACAGGGCACAGAAATAGCACAAATGGGAAAAAAGGACGAATGGAAACGAAACAAATAACAAATACAACAGGAAGCAATGCAATTACACTAAAGCAAAGTGTAGCGAGCGGGGGCGGGACCGCAGGGGACACAGCAGCGGGATAACCCACGGGAGGAACGGCGAGAGGGCAAAAGGGCACAGGGGACAGAAATAGCACTAGGGAAAAGGAGGAATGAAACGAAAACAAAATAAACAATACAACAGAATGCAATACATTAACACTAAGCAACCTACGGCCTACCACTGGCCACCAGGGATGAGGCGCAGGCGGTAGCCTGCGGGTGGAGGAGGGCTTTGAACTTTCTTCATCAGCAGCGGCAGCTGGGCTAAGGGCACGGGCACACAGGTGGTGCTGTGCGGCGTGGGGAGCGACCTGCACCAGCTGTGCTGCAGCATTTTCAATACTCTGAAGTCCTTTCAAATATACTCTGGGATGTTCAGGTAGAGCATGTTTCCATAGCCGAGATGGCTGGTGATCAGCGCATGCATGACTGTTTGCGTGTTACTAATGGGAGCCATTTAACAATCTTGACACAGCATGATGCAGGGACTGACCAATTTGCCCAATAAAATCCAAAACTTTCTAGCTGTTAGTGGAGAGTAAGTAGATCCCAACTGTTTAGGCCACTGACCCCTTGTTGGACCAAATAGTGGTGGCTTTTCTGAATAGGATGACCTCAGCCTTGCCTCCATTCTGCTTCAGGTGCTTTTCCTTCATTCGATAGGCTATTTGGAGATTCCATTTCCAGAAGTTAAAATGTGTCTCATCTGCATTTACAAAGCAAACACAAGGAGATGATGAAACTTTTCAGACACTCACCCCCAGTCACAGATCTGGGTTAAATCCATCATTGTTCTTTAGCTCACGTCGCCACCCCAGTTCAGACCCAGCCATATGCAAATCAGTCTTGACCCTGTTCCTCATGGGAACAGTCCAGCCTGAACTGCCAAGCCAGTTCTTCCCTGGACAGGAAACAAGCAACCTGGGACTGGTTTTGGGGTAACACCCCGCATCAGCCAGGCCAGCTTGAATCCAGTGGCAAAGTGAGCAAGGGACCCACGTCTGGGCATTCCCTGCCAACTTAGGGTGAACAAAGCAAACACAAGGAGATGATGGAAAGAGTGCTGAAACTTTTCAAACTCTCACCCCAAGTCACAGATCTGGGTTGAATCCATCATTATTCTTTATCTCACTTCACCACTCCAGTTCAGACCCAGCCATATGCAAATCAGTCTTAACCCTATTCCTAATGGGAACAGTCCAGCCCGAACTGCCAAGCCAGGTCTTCCCTGGACCGGAAACAAGCATCCTGTAACCCGTTTCGGGATAACACCCCCATCAGCCAGGCTAGCTTGAATCCAGTGGCAAAGTAAGCAAGGGACCCATGTCTGGGCATTCCCTGCCAACTTAGGGCAAACAAAGCAAACACAAGCAGATGATGGATGGAGATTGAAACTTTTCAGACACTCACCCCAAGTCACAGATCTGGGTTACATTTCCGGCACTGGATATGATCAACTGCGTGTCATCAACAAAGGACACAATGTCGAAGCTAACAAGTCTGATAATATCAGCCGGGGGTGGGGTGGTCATGTAAATATTAAAAAGAGTCAGGCTTGGGGACTCTACATATTATTTCATAGGGGTTGGCAAGCCATCTTTAATATTTTTTACTCTTGAAGACCAGTGCATTACATTTGTCAACAAGTCTCCAAGTCAATGGGTTTCCCCGTTTCTATCATTTCTTAAAAACCTCTCCAGGGCTGTGTCAAATTGTGTTGCAGCTGTTGCTTTGCCTTGGAAGACCCAAGGATAAATGTTATGTTTTTTACACAGGATGCTTTTACACATACATAGGCAGCACAAGGAGGGCAAATATGCTATTTATGATGCCTAAAACTGCTTTTCTTTAACAGTTTATTTGTCTTTCTTCAGAAGAACCGAATAATCTGTCCTCCCATGTAATTCGCCCCACACAGGAGTGAGCTGGCGGGATCCAGACGGTAATAGGGATAGGAATGAGGGTTTTTTGGATAATATGTTTCGTGAGTGAGGTGGCAACTGGCTCAATTTAATTCTGTTGCCAAGTTAGAGTGTAGGCCACATGGAGGGGGAGCTCATGTGGTTATAATGAGGAAATCCATCAAGGAGTTAAACAAGGTATTGGCAACAGGTAGCACTGGATGCACTAGTCAGCTGAAAGCAGTAATAATCACTATATCACTCTGGCAGGAACATTAATTTATGGCCTCCACTTTAAGAGCGTCACCAAGTGGTAAAGAGGCACAGGATATGTTCCGGAAGAGGGGGCCTGTCCAATTTGGAAAGGTGCAAAAGACAAATATGAAAGGCATATACGGCGAATATGGGGCCAGGATATTTTGTGTCTCTTAGACGTCAATTGTATATTGGATAGATAACTGGAAAGAACAAAAACAAAGATGAACCCCCAGGGTCATTCCTCGACCACACTGCTAGAGGCTTTGGAGAGGCTGGATTTGGTGAAGCTGTGGGGTACACAAAGGAGAGACACTAGTGCTGTTCCTACTATTCACTCACACTTAAGCTGCACTTACAAATTGATTTTATGTTAACATACACCATACATATTGGATGGGTCCAGTGAGGTGGAATACCATGAAGATCATGAAACTAAAGTGGTGACTGCAGAGTGAAATTTAGGGGCACGTAAAAACTGCAGACTGGGGCTTTGCTGGATGAGCCCTACGGCGAGTCAATAAGGTGGGATATGGTATGTTTCTTCACCCTCATAGCAGGTTTCTTACGTCAGCAGGTATAACTAGGGAGGTATTTAAATTATCAAAATGTGGGAAACGAATAGCCACCTTCTTTGAGGAATGGAAGGACTAGGGTAGGAGTTGGCAAACTATAACTATCTAGGTGAGAGATGTAAATGTAAAGACTAGTTGACTTTACGTTTAAATAAAGATTGGAAAGCTGACTAACATCTGTTTTAAACCTACCCAAATCTTGCCCAGTGGAATTTGGCTTGGTGAACATGAGTTACATACTTGATACCTTGTTTATTAAATATTGTCCCAGACTGTCGCTAGCAGAATGTAGCTCCTGAAAGTCTCTCATTTAATTTGAAATGCAGCTAAATCAGAATGCAATTTCACCCTTTCATTTGAAAATAGCTTTAGAAAGAATTGGGGCGAGCCCTAAGTGGAAGTACTCACTGTCCCTTTTTGGACCTCCTGCATGAGTTAATAGAAAAAGTGCTGGGTGTCTTCATTCAAAATAGATCTGTGTAATATAAATATTTTGAAATGATCCGATTATTTTATCAACACATATACAAATTGATATCATCATTATTATCTGATGGTTCCTGTGAGAAAGTAATCCTTTTTGCCCTGTTCACCCCCATTTTATGACTGATACTGGTGGTAACTGACTCTGACTTAGCCCTGGGCTCTGCTACACAGGTCCAGGGCCATTGCTCTGATGGAAAAGGAATTTGATAATTAGGTATAATTACAATTGACAATGACATACCCTGTATGTCACTTGTATATAGTAGGGCAAGAGGGATGAAAACTACCTATAGGTCCCTAGTATGTAATAGGGCATGAGAGTTTAGAAGTCCAGTAGATCTCCAGCATTAGAGTGTGCATTGCTGTGTGCCTGCTGTAATTTTTAAAGGCAGCCTTGCTTTGCAGACTATCTTTAAAAAACAATTACATGCAAATTCAATTCTGGTGGTACGGGTACTTCCAAAGGGGGTAATCTGCCTTATTTTTTACATATTAGTCACCCCTAAGGTCTCCCCTAGGTGCCCCAGGGGTGGGGTGCCTTGAACTATAAGCAGGGAGATTACAAAATATGTTTTAAAAGCCCTGGTGATGGAAAAACTGCCAATTCCGTTTTTCCCCATTGTAGAATATTAGCTCAATAGGCTAACATTGAAATATTTTATTTAAACGTAGCTATTGCTAGAAAGGGGCTAACAATGTCATTCAAATAATGTAAAGATTGCTAATGATAAATATAACAACTTGCAATGGTTGAATTTATCATAATTAGTGAAGAAAATAAGTTATAGAACTTTCTGTTTTGTAAGCCAAAATCCTGCCCCCCTTGCTTGTCACCACAGATAATTGAAGAAAAATGTGAGCCTTGCAGAGCAACTCAGTACTGAATTTGAATTTGATGCCTGAAAGTACAAGAAGAAGGCTTGCCCTGCTGGAACTCCTGGTCTGCATCATACAGGATTGCTCCCTGAAGGACTGCTCTTGTTTGCACACTAGGAACTACAGTCCTGAGGACTTGCTACAAATAGAATTAAGAATTGGACTCCTTGAAAGCAAACACTTAAAACAGCTTGCCTTCACCATCTCCTCCAAGAGATCCCCTGCCTGGATTGTGTCCAGTGGACTTTTAAGTATTTGGCAAGGTGTATTGTGGGAACTGTAGCCCAAACTTCCAAGGACCATCTCAGAGCTTCTATACCCTTGGATGTGTGTTTTGGACACTTTTGACCCTCATGAAGAATTTTAGGAAGAAGTTTCAGGAGTTTGAAGAAGGTTGGAGGAACGTTTGGAAAAATCTCCATAAGTGGGCTGAGACCATGTTGAGAGCTCCGGAGCTCCAGACTTCCAGGATTTGACTACATCTCATTGAAATCAGCCTGCTAGAGGGAACCGCCTGCCGTGGAGAGAAAATCCTCTGGAAAAGTTTTTTACCGGGGCTCTATCGCGGTCGGCCCCAAACTTTGACTTTGTCCTAGTCAAGCGACCAGATATCCCAGGTTGGCACTATTTGTTTTTAAGCACAATAAAGTGGTTATTATTTTAAAATAATAAAATATTTCCCATTTTTATAAATTGGTATGGGGTTTTTATTGTAAGTTGTGCCTTACTTATTTAATGTTAATGTATTGGTGTTTTTAAATGCTTTACACACCTGCCCCTGAGTTAAGCCAGCCTGCTCGCAGCCAGCTACAGAGGGTTGTGTCATGGGCTAATGTTTTGAGACACTTTGTCTGGACCTTATGTGGAGTGGTTGGCCTTGTTGCTACTGGAAGGTGCATACCTACCCCTACTAGCAATCCATCCCCTAACAGTTCCATTCCCCGAAAAATGAGAGCCAGTTTTGAAAATCATCATCTTTTGCCAGGGAGTCCCCCAGATGTTTGCCTTCTTTAACTGAAGACATTTACACTGGCCATAGAACTCTTCACACATTCTCTTGCTAACCAATGGTAAAGTGCTCGTGCTTTCCCTTCTAAACATGGTCAAATTTGCATACACCTAGTATATTGTGCTGCACGTGCCTAGGTCCTGTAAATTAAATGCTACAAATGGAATGCAGCACTCATTTTGCCACCCACTAAACTAGCACTGTAAAACTTCTCTTCAGGCCTGCCTTTTCTGCCTGTTTGCAGTTTCAAACTGCAATTTTGACATGGCAAAATTAACCATTTTCACAAACACCCTGTAGTCTAAGTGATGGGTCAACAAGTTTCAATATTTTGTGTACTCTTTAATCAGTGTCTTAGCCTTTCATCAGGACCAATCTACTAGTCACTCTGCATAATTATGTATGGAAGAATGAAAGGTTGTGCAGTAATATAATACAACCAATGGTCCACATGCTTGGAAAAGGATCCACCGCTGTCTGCACCCTAACTGGCTGGGTTACGAGCCTCAACTCGAGGCCCTCGACCCAGAAAAATGAGCGGAATACACAGCAGACAGTAAAGTCCCATTCCAACTTATCCTTGCCAGAAGGTACCAAAGCCAGGTAGGAGTTGAAGACTCTCCTCTTTATTTTTTTAATACTATCCCTTGGAGACATTAATAAAGACATGTTTAGGCCCACCAAGAGGTAGTTTTAATCTCATTCCCACTCCTTTACTATTCACTCTGCGCCTCACTCAAACTATTGCACACATAGGGATTATCAATCCAAACAGCTCCTCTCCTGCAGCAGAGTTGTAGCCAACACCATTAATTAGATTAGGTGGTGTGAGAAGGACCCCTATGATGAAGCATGCCAATTAAGGGTGGGTGAGGTTTTTCATGCTAGCAGAAGACTGTTTCCAGAGTCTGAGAGATGGAGCTATATTTAATCAGATTTACACTTTTTTGCGACTTATCTCTAGAAGACCTCAAGTCTGTAGTGTGTGTGTTTTAGTTTTAGGAAGTAATACTCCCTGCCCCACCTTTTTGGTATTTTTCGTTTCAAAACCTTCCTATTAAGTGCTTATAAGTCACCCCTAAGGTTGGCCCTAAATGCCCATAGGGCATAGCATTTAATAAGTTGGACGTGTATATTTAAAACAATAGGGTTATGGTCAGAAATAATTTGTGGTAACACCTCTATACTTACATCATCAGAAACCTTAGGAGAAATAAAAAAATAATCTAAGTGAACAAATTTACGATGCGGCGCAGAAAAATAGGTAAAGCCTGGTTCTGTAGGTCTAAGCTTGTTCCAAACATCAATCAGTCCATTCCCCAAAACTAAGTTCCTAAGGGCTCTGTAAGATTGGGTCTTTCGTCCTTGATAGTTCCAGGTGTCTCTTATATTGCAATTTGCTGCGATATTGATGTTGAAATCGCCACATATAATTAAGGGCTGGTTCCAATTAGCTAATTCACAATTGATAAGATTGAACATTTCTTTATCATCTAAGTTAGGACCATATAGTGAACACACTGTAAATTTCACCCCATCTATAGTAATCTGCGCTATTCCCCATCTACCCCATTTGTCACCTAATGTTTTACTGCACTTCCCAATCCCTTGTTTCATGAGAACAGCTATTCCTCTTGTGTTTCCCATTTGTTTAGAGCAAACTAAGAGCTCAAGACCCAATCTTTTTAACAGATCCCTCTTAGCCCAAGAAATATGTGTCTCTTGGAGACAAAGAATATCAATATTCAACAGATGAACCAAATGTCGTAGGACCCCGATCTTCCTATAGTCATTCAAGCCATTAATGTTTAACGAACACATTTTTAATTTTCTCCCCATTTCGTATTCCTAACAAAAAAGTTAATAACCAGTTTCTCTGCATAAAGTATAGGTCAACCAATCTTGCTGCTTTACACCCCACACCCCACCACCGAAACCCCCCCACCCCCAGGTACAAGACCTCCGACCCACCCCCCTCCCCCCCCCAACACATGAGACTCAGGAACTCTCAGTTCCTGCTAGATGAGACACTGCGTTCACCGGACTCCGCGTCAAATACACAATAAAGAAAAAGTACAAAGAATAAGAAAGAGAAAAAAAAAAAAAAAAGAAAAAAAGACATCAGTAATACTGTTCTCTTGAGAGAGTAAATCTTCACTAAATATAACACGTTAAGCAGCTAAACCAGGTAAAAAAGCTGTTAGTTTAAAGATTAGCCAAATATTCTTTGGCCTTGATCTCGGAAAAAAAAAATGTAGTTTGTCCTTTCCACAGAATCTTTAGCCGGGTTCTGAAGATAAACAGTAGCTCCCTTTTTCTGGAAATCTGGAATTAGCTGCCTGAGATGCCACCGCTGGGTCACAGTTGCCTGACAAAAGTCCGGCCGAACAAAGAAGGAACATCCTTTAGCAGTTGCTTTTTTATCTGGTCTAGCTAGAGCTGAGATGTCTTCTCTCGCCAAAAAATTGTTAAAGCTGACCAAGATTGCACGAGGGAACTCTGCTTCACCCTGCCGTGGTTTCCTGATAGTAAAAGGAAAGCGATGAGCTCTTTGGATCTCTTTTGACCAGTCCCACACTTTTAGATCCGGAAAGGCCTCATTTAAAAGTCCAATCACAAACTGCCTAACGTCATTTCCCTCTTTCTTTTCTGGAATCCCAAGAAAACGCAAATTATTCCTGCGAGCCTGATTTCCAAGATCTGATAATTTATAAGAAAGATCATCCTTAAGGCCTTTGACAACTTCAAGTTCTTGCTTCTGAGATTTCATTTCTTCTTCTAGTGCCAAAATGCGACCCTCAGCTTCTGTCACTCTATCCGCTGTTTCAGAGGTAAGTTTGATTGCACGACGAACAGTATTTTTCAGTTTTGTGCAAGTGGCCTGGGTACGAAGGTTTTCTGATTTAGTTTCTGCCCGATGAGCCATCATGGTGTCATAGATGGTGGACAGGGTAATTTCAGGAGGTGTTTCCATCGGAGAATTTATTTCTAGAAAAGTAGCAGACCTCTCTGAGCTTACAACCCCGGTCTGGACATCAAAACTATTCTCATCAAGAGAAACAGGCAAAGCTTTCTCAGCATTTTTGGAGATATATTTATTAGAGGGAATATTATGAATGCTCTTCTTCTTACGTTTCTTCAATGTAGCCATACTATCATTAGGTGACACTAGAAAAGATTGACCGGCCTCTTCGTCTTCATCTTCGTCTTCGCCCGAAAAGCTGTTTTCTTCCATATTGTCCGCCCACTCCCTCCTTTCACTTGAACTTTCATCAGATGAATGGTCCGACAAAGAATAAAAGTTTTCCGGAGCCTCTTGGGACTTTAAACCTTCCGCCATGTGATTTGCTTTTATACCAGCAGAAGAATCGCCGAGCATTATATCCTGCAGCGAATCAGTTTGGCCATCATCTACCATAACTCTCTGAGAGTCCCGGGCCCTGGGATTCGCACTTGCACTTGCACTTGCTACTGTTGCATCTGTGGCCTCAGACGTCCCTTCAACTAAGGTAACATTGTTACAATCCAAGACAGCAGCCTCCGTGATAACAAGCGTTGAGGATGTAGTTGCAGTTGCAGTATGCTTAGGTATTTTTTTATCAAAAAAACCATGAAATGAGAGAGCGTTTTTTTTTAAAGAGCTTTGAGGAGCGGATTTAAATGTACTTTTACATGTCTGATCTCCCAAAGCGTCATCCACACCATCATTACCATCAAAAAGTTCATGCTCTTTTGTAGGTGTAGGTTCAGTTACAGTATTTTTAACTATAGGTGGTCTCTCATCCACCGGTAACTTTACCTTTACACTACGGGTCTGGACTTTCGTTTGCGGTTTCTGCACTCTCTGCGGCATTTTCCAACCTCCTCGCAAGACGCTGTTCCCACTCTTTCTCCCGCGGGCAACCAGGAACCGACTTCCCGCCAAAGATCCTAAGAGACGCCACAGAACAAAGCGCTCGCGGGACCGGAACACACCGAAGACGTCAAGCAGCATCCGTTCACAAGCTGTGCTCAGCGTTCGATGCCTCGGAGACCAGCCAGCCAGGCAGTCAGCAATCAGTAATCTCCGTGATGGAGTGCCCGGAACGGACACGCCGCTGAAGTCAAAAAAGTTTGTAAGTTTCCTTTAGCACGGTTAATGCTCAAATAAATGCTCTCTATTTTAAAAAAGGAAGATTCGTTGTAAATTCAACCCCTCGTCGACATGCTTTTTTTCTCTTTCTTCCAAAAACGCGGAGCCAGGGGACAGAGCTGCTTACACAGCCCGCATCGCCGCCGCCATCTTGCCTCTAAAACTTTTAATTCCTTCTATTGAGCATTGTAACAAGAGGCAATGGTCATTTCAAAGGAACCTACTGTTAGACCAGGATTACCTATCCCATATGGATCGGATTATTAAGGAATTTTTTGTTAATAATAATGGGTCTGCATCGATACAGGTAGTTTGGGATACTTTTAAATCGATTATTAGAGGTGAGACTCTGAGTTTCTCTCAGCATTGCTTAAAGAAAAAACAAGCTGAATTTATTGCTGCTTTGGATAAAATTACTTCTGCAGAAGTAAATCTAGCTTCCTGTATTGGAAATGGTATTGGTATTCAAGAAGCTCAGAAAACCGTATCAGTGGAACGCTCGACGGTTTATTCTTTTTTGGCAGAACAGGTAGCTATAAAATACAAATTATTTAAAAAAGACTGTTATGAACTAAGCGAACAGACGGGTAGGATTTTAGCTCAAAGGCTGAAACAAAAAGCAACCAACACGGAAATTTTTAAAATAACAGATCAAAACGGTGTAGCTCAAGAGACTACCTCTGGCATATTAGGGGCATTTCGGGACTTTTACCAATCTTTATACAATAAGTCAAATGATGGCACCAGTATAAGGAATGATGTGGTTAACTACTTTTCAAGTTTAGATAGCTCTTCTTCTCTCACTGCTGCACAAAGTACAATATTATCTGCCCCAATTACTTGGGAAGAGTTAGAAGAAGCGATACTGGGTTTGGCTATTGGCAAAGCGATGGGTCCGGATAATATCCCTTTAGAATTTTATCGCACCTTCCGCAACACCTTGAAATCTGAGTTATTAAACATTTATCAAGAAGCCTTTTTAGGTCAATCTCCTCCTTCATGGTCATTAGCAACTATAGTTGTATTTAAAAAAAAAAGGTAAAGATGCTTTGGATTTAGGGTCGTATAGATCAATTTCTCTACTAACTTCTGATAGTAAGATTTTTTACAAAATATTAGCAAACCGACTGAAAGACTTTATGCCCAATTTAGTTGCAAAATTTCAACATGGTTTTATTAAAAATAGAGATACAACAGACCATATAAGAAGAATTATTACCCTTCTAGACTGGGCTCAGGCTTCGGGATCCCCGGTTGGTGTGGCACTATTGGACGCAGAAAAGGCGTTCGATAGGGCTGATTGGGGATTCCTCTGGTCTGTCCGAGTCTGGAAGGGATTCCCAAGTGAATATATAACAGCCTTGAAAGCTTTATATACTGACCCTAAGGCAAGTATACGAATTGCTTCGGATATTTCTACAACATTTCAATAACGAGGGGGACAAGGCAGGGATGCCCTTGTTCCCCCCTGTTATTTGCATTATATATAGAACCATATTTACAAAAAATCATGCGAGATGGCAATATTCCCCCAGTGACGATCCACCAAGTCGAGTATAAAATCCTGGCTTATGCCGACGATGTCGCGATAGTGACCTCCGACATTAATCAAGCTTTTCCCAAGATTATAGAAACAGCTACTGAATTTGGATCATATTCTGGGTACAAATTAAATATCTCAAAAACACAGATGATTCACTCAGCCACTGGCGTACCAATTGGTCTGCCATTATCCAAGACGGCTTTGTATCTAGGTGTGATTTTGTCACCTAAAGTAGAAGATATTGTCGGGCTTAATCTTGACCCCTTACTTGGCTCTACGAATAGGTCCTTGGAGAGGTTAGATAATCTACACCTTTCTTTGTATGGTCGCGCTAATGTTGTTAAGATGCTTTTTTTCCCTACATTTCTTTATTTTTTTCGGACCATACCATTACTCTTTCCATCCAGTTTTTTTATTAAATTAGATAGGATAGTCTCTAGATTTTTATGGGGATATAAAAGAGCAAGGAAGTCCCTTATTAGTTGTACCCTACCCTCGCTCCGTGGTGGTTGGGGGATTCCAAATTTTCGTTTATACTACATGGCGATATCACTTAGACTAATGAGTATTTTAATTTTTGAGGGGATGATTTTGGATGATTTTCTATACCCCTCCATTTACACAATGATTCTTGGTAGTCAAGCACACAGATGTTTAGTTCGTTTTTTAGAACCAAGTTACTATAAGAAGACAAGATTTAAAGTAATGGAAGCGGCCTTCCAATTATGGAAAATATGTAAACGAAGACTCCGTTTAGATAGTAACTTCAATTTTTATATGCCCTTATATGATAACCCATCGCTGCCACCAATATTCTCAGACCATATCATGCAGCGCTGGCAAAATTTTAATATTTGTCAGCTTGGGGATCTCTTTCCAAATGAACAATTTACAACTTTCTCGCATCTTCAACAATTATATAACTTACCTAAAGTAGACTTTTTCAAATACCTTCAAATACGCAGCTTCCTAAATCATAAAAATTTAGTGAATTCTAATAAAATTAAGAAACATGAGGTACTAGAATGCTGCCGGAAACAAAATAAAATTGGGGTGATATATAAGGCAATGATTAAAGGTCTAGAAGACAATCTCATATCCTATAATTCAAAATGGCAAAAAGAAATGGGTATTGTAAATATAGACATATTGGATGCTTTAGCTTTGTCTGACCAAGTATTATGCAATGGATCTTTAAAAAGTCAGAGTTTTATGAGCACATTTGATTTATATTATACTCCAGCCAAGTTATTAAAATGGAAAGGGAATGCCGGAGATAAGTGTAATCGCTGCGGATGTATAGGTGCAAATTCCATCCATATGTTTTTTTTATGTCCCAAATTATCTCAATTTATTTCTGAAGTTCAAGCGTTTTTAAACCTAATCACAAATATTCCTTTAGTATTGTCTGTTGATCTCGTAATACTCGGCGTTCAAACTAATCCAGTTAGGCTGCTCACACGTACAGAAGAAGGTTTTCTATTCATATCAATGTCTATTTTCAGATATTGTATCACTTCGCACTGGCTTGACGCTGATCCTCCTTTATTTTTTCAATGGCAAACTAAACTGTTAAATATCTATCAATTAGAGAAAGCTGTATATTGTCTAAAGGGGACGAAAAAGAGGAATTTTGGTTTAAAATTATGGGCTCCTTTATACAATTGGCTACAATGCTAAAAATATAATTTGTAATTAATCTGATCTTCCTGTTATGAAGTATGTAAAATAATTGTTTTTATTTTTGATTACCTATTTGCTGTATAATTCATTGGACATTATTGTGTTTGGAGTACTATTTACTTGCTGCTATGAAAATCAATAAAAATAAATAAAGAAATAAATAAAGAAATAAATAAATAAATAAGAAAAAAAATGCAAAAATAAAAAAAAAAAAAAAAAAAAAAGGACGTGTATATTTAAAAGTTTACATGTGCTAGCACTAAAGAAACTACAAAGTTGCTTTTCACTGAGGCAAGGCTGCTTCTCCCATAGAAAACATTGGATTACACTTTAACAACTTTAATTTCAGTTTGGGAGCTGCTAGAAAAAGGTTCAAAGACTCATTTTAATTGTAATGTAATATGCAGCTTAATGGATTTTATATTGCTATTTTGAAAATGATACTTTCAGAGAGTTGCCATTTTTATGCTTAAGTTAAATATGCCTATCTTCCGGTGTCCAGGTTCACTTGACTGTTGAGTGCCTCCTCTTTGGGATTTGTGGATTGCTCCCAAACAGTGGATAAAATACTTGGGTGTGGAGAGGTGTTTTTCCTCCTTGAGCAGGATGGCCTTGTGGGCTGTGTCCAAATCCTTCCTGAGCTTCAATGGATGTCTACCCAGTCAGTGACTAGCTCCATTGCAGTTGGCCTTAACTTTTAGCTTTCACCCAATCTAGTGTGACCTGATGAGCATGGTTAGCTGGAGTCTCGACTGAAATGTAATGGAAATGTTCTTCACTGGTTCTCCTACCTTTCTAACCAGCAGCAGTTCATTCTTATGGGCATCTTTTTGAACAACACTACACCACAATGTTTTAACCATCCTCAACTCAGCTTCCTTTCCTATTACTCATTTATTTATGCTTGCCTTTGACCATGTAGAGCACTCCACTACCCTTTGGCTAGGTTTGTGGTATGCAACTACATGTGTGCATACAATCATCTGACTTTTAAATAGTATAAAAAACTCCATTATGTTGAGTCAGTTGCTGTCAGAGCGAAGGGAGCAATAAAGGAATAGAAAAGTGTATTGTGTTTTGGGGTCAGCTGATTCTTTAAGTTTAAGTTTGCTAAGTAATGAATCTTGGAAATATGGAAGCAAGAGATATTAAGTTTTGTTTTTATGATGTTTGCATCTTCATCTTCTTCTCCCTCACTCCACACTATTACATGCTAAAATTGTCTTTTTGAATTTCCCTGTTTCAACATTCCCCTGATAGTGAACTTCACTCTCCACACAACAGGAGTGATGTCACCCACTAGAAACAATGTCAGCCACTAGAAACCATGATGAAGTGTTGCATCTATGTATCAGTGTGTATGAAAGGTGTTCTTATAAAGTCCACTTTCCACTCGAGTGGCTTAAATACCCTTCCTGTCTAGTCTTTATGAATAATATATGAGTGTAATAAACACACCACATTATACATACTGGTAGTTTCCTCCTCCTGGCCATTAAATGTCCTTAAACTCTCTTTCCTTGGATTGATTGAAATGTAACAGTGTTGTTAGACAAGCATACCTATATTGCATAAACAAGACAGCTGCAATGTTTACTCTAATAGCATTACAAGTAGTATGAATACAACTGTATTGATTCTGCTCACTGCTTGCCATTTTTATGATATCAATTGCCTCGTCCCCGACACACATCAAGCCTAAATGCACTTTGCGAGCTGCCATACAGGCGGATGGTCTTTCGAATCTTCTACCACTGAAGAGAAAATGAACCAACGTCTAGCTGTGTTCTGTTTGCTATCAACCCTTGAATAAAAGCAGCACTTCATAAACAGCCCCATAGTCAGGGCCAGATCACAAAACGCTTTTGGCTGGCACCATTAATTGTCCTCATTGGTAAACAAAGCAATGCATGGTGGAAAACCCTTTACCACCATATAATGAATGCAGATTTATGGCGGTCGTAATGTATGACATTAATATTTGAGCTTATATAAACAGACATATTGCAGGTGAGGTACAGCAAAACCACAACACTCTATTACAATAACACACATCAATAACAATAAAACAGCTCTACAACTAAGCACAGCAAAGCAAAGCAACAATGCAACAATAACAACAGCACACATACAAGACTTCAGCTACATAAGGCTATAAAACAACAACAAAATCACATCACAAAACCGTAACTTAACAATGCAACAACACACCTATTAAACACAGCACACTAACATACCAATACAGTAATACATCAACACAAAACAACCCAACAACTGTGCTGTCATGCTTTTGTTCTGTTTTGTGGCGTATCTTTATAATATATTGATTTACTGTTGTGATATTTGCTGCTATGTTATTCTGGTGTATTGTGTTTGTGATTTTCTTGGGTTGCTGTGCTCGGTTGTATTCTGTTATTTAAGTATGTTAGTGTGATAATATATATATATTTTTTTATCAATCAATCCACTTTATTCGATTATTTAAAATCATAAAAGTACAAAAGACAAAATGCAAAATACACATCCCGTAAAAACAATTGGGCGATCTGTATAATACAGTGATTTTGAATCTGTTAAAAAAAAGAGCAGAGAATCTCAAAGTTATAAAAACAATTCCATTACAATAGCAATAAAATGTATACACTGTTTAAGCTAGGACATCTTTTTTTCTTGATTCGAACAGCAGCAACAAGAAAACAAGCAACATTGAAAATCTCCCTGGGGTTACTCAGCATTTGAAGATAAAGTAACGCCACTCTAACTTGTAAAAAGCCCTTTCCAGTCAATACAGGGATTAAAAACTTCCTCCGAATATCATTATAATAATCACTGAACATCATAAAATGTAAAGTGTCCTGTACAGAAAAATTGTCACAACCACAAGGAGCAGCTTCCTCTGGTTTACACCACCCCGGAAGATCACCCAATGAGACATGAATCAGATTAAAGCAGAACCTAGTCAGGAGCCAGCGATGAAAAGGCTTAGTCACAGTTTTCAGATAGGGTTCAATTAACAAGGTGGTTTTAGACAAAAAATGGGCCCTAGGTGAAGGTTTCTATAGCTCCTTATCTTCCCGTTCCATCATTAGTGTATTCAGGAAATTCATCTTGACCCATTTCACATCTTCCTTACAGATCCTTTCGGGGGTTTCAAATAGTTCTGGCCGGCCTATTTTAAAGAACATATACTTAACATATGACAACCACTTGATGTTATTAGCTTTGTCCAGTTTGACACTATCTCGCAAGATCAGATGGTTCAAAGTCAATTTTGGATTGAGCCAGGTTTTAAGCCAACACAATAAAGGAGCTAAACTTAAGGTATCCGAGACATAACCCCGCCCCAATTCCTGGTGAATAGCAAAGGTAGATGTTGAGTGAGGTACAGACAGAAGACTGCGGAGAAATCTGTTTTCAGCTATCTGCACCCTCGACTGTTGTTTAAAACCCCATATGGAAGAACCATATGCCGCAATGGCCAGACATTTTGATCTATATATCTTAAAAATGGCCTCTATAGGCCTACATCCCAAGCGCTGGGCAAACCCTAATAAAGCTGACGTGGATCTAGTGACAGCCATTTTTTTTTACTTTAGCTTGGTGGACCAATGAGCCTTTATCATCAAATAGTACCCCTAGGTATGTAAAGGAGGTCACCCTGGACACTTCCACCCCATTGCAGTAGAACGATTTCGCTTTTCTATTTTTTTCCCAGATAACATAATATGTGACTTCCCAGTGTTCACGACCGGACCCAAGGAATGCATGTAGGCTCCAAAAGCATCCAATAATTTCTGGAGACCTACCGCAGTACGAGCTGAAAGGACAGCATCATCTGCGTACAGGAGGACCTGTATTAGGCACTCTCCTACACGCGGGATATCCGGGCTAGCCTCCATTAATGATTTGTCCAGGACATTAATATAGAGTGTAAAAGGTAGGGGCGCCAATATACACCCTTGGCGGACGCCCCAGTCTGATTTTAAGAATCTAGTACATTTACCATCCTGGGAAATCATAACTGATGCGAAAAGGTACCCATCTCCAACAGGATACTCCACAGCTTAGACCTGTTCACCAGGTCAAACGCTGAGGACAGATCCATAAAAGCCACCTGCAAGGAGCCTTCTTTGGCCACAGTATACTTACTAATTAATAAATGCAGATTGAGGCACTGGTCCATGGTACTTCTGCCTTGCCTGAAACCATACTGTAGGTCAGATAAAATCTTATTATCAGTAGCCCAGTCTGTAACTTTAGCTAAGACCACCTTGCCCAATATTTTTACCGCTGAGTCAATCAGTGATATAGGTCTATAGCACCGCGGGTCCCCTCTCTGACCTTTTTTAAAAACTGGGATAATAATAGATTGGCTCCAGTATACCGGGAACCCCTGCATACAAGATGCATTAAAGACATTAGCTAATATTTTTGCCCAGAGTTTAGGTTCACATTTGTATAAATCAGCAGGAACACCGTCAGGTCCAGGAGCTTTCTTGCTAGAAGTCTACTTTATTGCTCTCTCAATATCCACCTCACTAAACGCGAATGGAGCTATTACCTGCCGAGGCGGTGGACTGCAATTGGAAGACACTAAATCAGTAGAACCATACATTCCCTCAAAATGGGCTAACCACTGTACTTCTGTAATATTACAGTCCTGGGTGTCATTCAGCAAAGTGGAGAAAAAAGAAGCATTAACAATAGCCCAGAATCAGGAACTGTCCTTTAAGATCTCTACAGATGAAAGTGTATTCCAGGCCTCTAACTTGATATCTGTTTTTCGCAGATGCACTGCTGATTATACTGCTTCCAGAGGCTCACTACCAGTGCCCTATCCCGGGGTACACTTTTCAAAGCTAAAACTAGGGAACGGTGGGCTTGTGAGCACTTATCATCAAACCACCTCAATCCACAATTCCCTTTAATTTTGGTGTTAATAGTCAGATCCGCTGCAATCTGTCTGCATAAACCATCAAAAGCTTTAAGTACCAAATCCTTTGAGTTAGAGGAGTCAGCACATATTGCAAGATTCCCTTCGGCCTTTAGACAGAAATCAGTAAAAAAGGAGTCAGGTGTCACTTTGGACCACTTGAGCCTCCTCCCTTGATCACACGTTACCATACAGTTGGCTCCCTGGTTTCTCCACCCTGAGCTCAAAATGCCAGCACCATTATCTAATGCTAAAATGACAGGGTTGTGGTCGCTATAGAGTGACAACCCAGCATTATAAAATACTGCTTTGTCTAACAACATGGGGGACAAAAACATATAATCAATAATAGTGTCTTTACTCTTAGATTTAAACGTGGGTCATCGCTCTAATTGACTAAAAAAAACAGGTTCGAAAATATCAGCTTCAGACAGAAGGTCCTCTAGGACCTCCACCCAAAATGAGTGTTCAAAATGAGGAGTCACCGATTGACTATGTCCTAGATGATCATCAATAAAACAGTTTAATTCACACGGATGTATATTAAAATCACCCATTAATAATGTATAATAAGAAGTGAATTGCTTCAGCCTATATTCTTCTAAAAACAATTTAAGAAAACACAAGTGTTGGTTCCTGAAATCGGATTCTCCAGAGTTATAAAAGTTAACCAATAATATCTTTGGATGATCGGGGGAAGTTACTTCTACAACCAAGCATATTGAATAATCCACCTCTACCCTTTTTTAGAAGCCATTTAGTTTAAGGGAAAGGAGGAGCACTAAACCACCTATTGCTCTACATGCCGAGGCAGGACGTGCAGGTTTAAAGAAAGACCTAAACCCATTCAACCAAAAATTATCCCTCATATCCCAAGTTTCCTGTAACGCTATTATATCATGTGATTTGATAAATTCCAACCAAATAAGATCATCTCTTTTTGAACTAAGGCCCGCAATATTCCAACTAATTATTCTGCAGTTCGGTGGAATTCCATCACCTATATCAACTATGTCGGAACCCTTAGGGCATTGTGCAAGAATACAACCCTCTCTCCCATTCAGTCAATCATTCACGTCCAATTGAGCTAGAGGCGAGAATCTATTTGATAATGGTAGGCCTCCCTCAGTAGACCAAGGCAACCGTGGAGCCAAATTTAAAGATGTTCCTACACCCCTATTTATATTATCAGAACCTAATGCAGAGCTTCTACTACGGGGAGGACATGTTAAGGGGTGAAAACGTAAGTCTAACGGCCTTACTCCATCACAGGCTCTTGGAATACTTGTCGGGGGATAAAAGAAACCTAGTGGTAACGCCCTAATGTCGCCCCCATGTAGGATAGAGGCATCCGAGAACAGCCTGTCGATAATATCTCTTTTATTAAAATTAACCATAATACAGTCACCGGGTAGTTGTTTGGGTCCATTTCCCACCCAAGCCACCCTTCTAGCCATTACGATATGGGCAGAAATCTTAGAATGGCCGATACAATGATTATCACACCAATATTTCGCCTTACGTATCAAGGCCGCCGTTGATTCACTATCAGGGGCCCTAAGAGAGGGGACCCCCAACAAGAACCGCAACCAAAGGGGTGGCTCCTGGTGGGAGATTAATTGTACCGCCATTATGACTTAATTTGTTAACTTGAGGAACACAGTTCTCATTAATTGTCAGCGACGGGCCAGTGGATTGCAAGTTGACTAGGCTTGGGATACTAGTGCTCCTACATTTTGATTAGCAATCGGTCTACCAACAGAATTTGATTGTGCCCCTCCCCCTGAAAGTTGAAATGGTTGATTACCTAGGTAATTATCTTGATTGTTAGACCCACTCTCTATAGGTGGGTTGGGTAACAATCCTATTTTTTAGGTAATTGTGGAGTATACTTTATGTCCCTTAAAAAGGAGTCCAACCTCTCACATTTCTTCTTAAGGTCCACAACACAAGAGTTAAGAGTATCAATAACATCTTTAGAAATACCAATTGATATGGATTCAAACCGCGCACTAAAAATCTCCTCTATCAGGTTCCGTAATGTCAATTGTGTATTTTCATCCAGCTTAGGTGACGTTTTGGGGGAACATTTTTTTGCACCTCTTTGCCGTTTACTAGCTTTTCTATTGATGTCTTTACTCTCCGCAAATTCCCCCTTTGCGCCCCGTGTAGAACTTTCATTATCCGAAATGGGAGCTTCCAGAATTGCAGCCTCTGGCAATACAGTCTCATGAGATAGGGCTACGCTCCTTGTTTTTGGGGCACTAATCAATACCACCGGTTCCAGTGGTACGGGAATATGTGGTGGATGGTGGATTACCATAGACCCTTCTCCACAAATTTGACTTGTGCCCAAGCCCAGCTCCTTTTCAGCATTGGCTATCTCTTTATTCAGGGCTCCCACAGCTGAAGTCAGATATGATATTATTGTAGGGGTCTTTCTGGGGATTTTAGCCTTTAAACCCTGCTGTTCCCGATTACCCAAATGTTTGCGCCAGCCCAGCCCCTTCCAGACTCCGTTGGGCGCGGACGGGCCCGCTCGAGGCCCTGGCTTTCCCTGGGCACGCCCGTGCGCGTCCTGCGCTGCGGGAGGACCGTGCTGGAATCAAGGCCCTCCGGCGCCCTGTGATGACGCCCTCCGCTGGCACCACACAATGCCTGCTGGGGGATGTAGTTGCCACCAGGCCGTTCCCCTCACGGCTGGAGCCAGTGGCAGAGTAGCGAAAAAGGAAATCCGCCTGCCGTTCCCCTCACGGCACTGGAGAAAGCAAGGTAAGATGAAAGGCAGAGGGTGTAAACAGCCGTTTCCCTCACGGCGTGAATGAAAGAATTTTGCGCGTCCTGCGCTGTGGGAGGGCCACACTGGATTTGAGGCCCTCTGGCGCCCTGTGATGACGCCCTCCGCTGTTGCCACACAATGCATGCTGGGGGATGTAGTTACCACCAGGCCATTCCCCTCACGGCTGGAGCCAGTGGCAGAGCGGCGAAAAAGGAAATCTGCCTGTCGTTCCCCTCACGGCGCTGGAGAAAGCAAGGTAATAAGAAAGGCAGAGGGTGTAAACAGCCGTTCCCCTCACAACGTGAATGAAATAGTTTTGCACGTCTGGAGTGATGACGCTGTAGAATTTTCAGTTGAAGAGATAGTGAAGTTTAATAGCACAACAGCTACACAGCAAAGGGAAGTACGGCCGATCCACAACAGCCTCCAACTGTCCCAAGCTCCACTTCAAAACATATCCCACAACGACTCCGTAACCTGGCAACATCCTAACATTCTGCCTGATGTCACCAATGACAGAATACAATGAACATAACTACATCTAAAGCCTATCCCCACTGAAAGTAGAGAGAGAAGCTATAACATATCCTCCTTTCTCACTTAAAAAACAAACAAAAATAAAAGCATAAACTGGAAATAAAGGAAACAACAAAGCATGTACAGAAAATACAAAATGAGAACACTAAAGTAAAACGTTTCACATACGGTACCTTATGGGAATAATTTTTTTCCTCCCACTTCTCCTAGCCGGGACCTCGAGAGGTCCACTGACCACCATATCAGGAGAAGCAGAAGAAGAGCATGGAATAACATTCTTAACTTTAACAATTTTACATACATTCTACCATTTCCCTCCTTCAACTTGAATGGAATTCTTTCCCACCTTGGTAACAAGAACAGGTGGACCAAACTTACTCTCTCCCTTCTTGACATGAAAAGGAGACTTGATTCGCATCGTGTCTCCGACACCCACCGAAACCAATTTGACACTTTTTTTATGTCAAACCATGACTTTTGTTTGTGCTGTGAGCAAGAGACATTTTCTCTCACTAGTTCCATAAGTGAATCAATATCAGGAACACTTTTGATCCACTTATTCATCCAGGCGGGTTTAAAGTTAGTGTTCGCCTTTCTTCCCCTCAGAAGCTCGAAAGGAGAGACCTTAGTAGTAGAGTGGGGAGTGGTCCTGAAGAACCATAACATGCTCTCCAGAGAATTAACAATGTCCATATTCCCACACGTGGCCCACCTAATGGAGTCCCCCACTACTCTATTCATACGCTCTACCAGCCCATTTGATTGGGGATGGTAAAGTGAACTCTTTACATGTTTGATGTTACATGATGAAAAGAAATTCCCAAAACTCAAACTGGTGAACTGAGTACCGTTATCCCTCACCAAGGACTCTGGAAACCCCTCCCGCATGAAAACTTCTTTGAGGAAGGAAATGATGATATTGGTGGAAACCTCCTTGACCAGTTTAATCTCAGGCCATTTCGAAGCATAATCGATAAGGACAATAATGAACCGACCACCACCAGGCAATACTTCAAGAGGCCCCATGATATCTAAACCCACTTTTGACCAGGGACCAGAAGGACATTCAATGGGAATTAGCGGGGGGTAACAACTTTTAATCCTTTATCAGCCGATCGACAAATATGGCACATATCAACAAATTCATTGATTTAGTTATCCGTAGAAGGCCACCAGAAACACTCACGAATACGTCTTTTAGTGAGTGTTGATCCTAAATGACCATTGTGAGCACTTGTAATAATCCCCTTCCTAAGATGTTGTGGAGGAATAAGTCTGTTAGCACGGAGCAAAATACCACCTTCCAAAGAAATTTCAGATTGGACTTTCCAGTAAGGCTGTAAACTTGCAAGAAGAACACGCTCCCTCGGCCACCCTGATTTCACAAATTCACAGACCTGCTGCAAAATAACATCATCAGAATGAGCTTTCAACCAATCGTCTTCAGAACCAACACCATGCTCCATTAAATCAATTGAAGCAATCGGACAGTCGTCGGAGTCTTCCTCACCACAATCACTCGAACTAGGGTCAATCCTTCCTTCGTCAATCGGAAAACGAGATAAGAAGTCAGCCCTGACATTCCTCCCACCAGAGACATGTACAACATCGAATTGATACTGCATAAGCCGTGACACCATGCGTAAAATTTTTGGGGAGCAGGATTTCCCTGTGCTCAAACTGAGAATATTTACCAATGGTTTGTGATCGGTCCTCAACAAAAAACGCCTTCCCCAAACGTAAGGACGAAACTTCTCAATCGCCCATAAACATGGTAATAATTCCTTCTCAATGACCGAGTATTGAAGTTCATTGCTTCTCAGGACTCTGGAAGCAAAAGTGACCGTACGTTCAACATTGTGCTCGTTTTGTGTAAGAACAGCCCCCAAACCTACATGACTTGCATCAACTGTTATACAAGAAGGTAAACTTGGGTCGAAAGGCTTAAGAGCCTGGCTATTCTTTAAACACTCTTTCACAGAACTCAAAGCCGAAGCACAATTGTTGTTCCACTCAAAACTCACACCTTTCCTGAGAAGGGAACTAATGGGACGTACAAGAGAAGCATAATTAGGGATACATTTAGAATAGTACTCGAGAAGACCAAGCAAGGATTTGACACCAGTTTTATCAAGCGGGGCTGGAGCATGAGTGATGGCGTCTAATAAACCCTGTCTAGGCTTGATACCTTCACCTGAAATAAGGTGACCTAAATATTCAATTTCATCGCGAAGAAAACTGCACTTCTCTGATTTAACAACCACGCCACGTTTTTTGAAGATCTCAAGTACCTTTCTAAGTACATTATCATGTGATAGGACATCCTTAGAATGTATCAGGACGTCATCTTGAAAGACTAAGACTTCCTCAATATTTCCCAACGTGTTTTGCACAACTCGTTGGAAAACGGATGCTGCAGATGCAAGTCCGAAAGGAATCCGTTTGTACTGAAACGTTCCCAACGGTGAGACAAAAGTCGTGAGAAGACGAGACTCAGCATCCAATTCTATCTGATGGTATGCGCTTGCTAAGTCAATTTTCGAGAAAAAACGTGACCCTCTAACACATGCAAAAAGGTCATCAATTTTAGGTAAGGGGTGAGAATTGACCCAGATCTCTCTGTTTAGAGATCTCAAGTCAACACAGACGCGCAACTTCCCATATTTTTTGCGCGCAATGTCCAAGGGTGAAAGCCAGAGTGATGACTCTTTAGTTTTGATGATACCTTGATCACAATGTGACTTGATTTCAGACTCTAGATCGTCTCTAACGCTAAAGGGTACACCCCTTAGTTTATGCTTAGTTGGCACCACTCCATCCTTTACAAGAATTTTGTGTCTGAACCCTTGTATAGTTCCTAGATTCTTTGAGAAAACAGAAGGGAAACATTCATCCCAACCTCTCAAATTGTGGTCATCTGTGACAACGAGGACTTGTTCAGCTGCACCTGGTTTTAAAATCATTCTGAACAAGCCTTGATGATACCAGCCCAGAATGTTCAACCCTTTGATGGCTACATAGATCTTCCCCCATATTTTCCTCCACTTGAACATGAGATCATCCTCAAACAATCCTAATAAATCAATTTTACAACCCTCATATGAAACAGGGGAGCGATCAGGAGGTTTTACGGCTCTGTCACCCAAGTCTCATTAAATAATTTTTGTGTTATCATGGGGATTCTTGCCTCAGAATCCACAAGTAGATTGAGGCATTTATCAGCAACACAGATTTCAACAATAGGATCGATGCAATCAGAGGAATCATGAACGTTTGTTTGAAATAGCATCATGAGAATCAACAATTACAGAAACAACCTCAGTATCAGATTCTTGATCAGATTCTATGACACATGCAACAGTTCTTCTATGATATTTCTTTTTTAAACAAACTTTTTCAAAATGTCCTGTTTTCTTGCAATAATTGCAGATTGCATTAGCTCCTGGACATCTCCCCCCTTTTTGATGAGGTGGATTACCACAACGGTAACAGATTTGCTTGGCATTATGGAATTCATTCTTTGAAGTAGAACCATTTTTGGCACTGTTTGAAAACGTATTTGAGAAATCTTTAAACGAACCACACTGAGATTTAGCAAGTTTAGTTTTATTTTCCTCAGCAACTTCATTGACAGAATCAACAGGCTTAACTTCCAGCTCTTTCAGTGAAACTTGAGATGTCTTGATGCTCTTCACCGAGTAGCGAGAGGCGGTGCAACTTCGTTTGACGAAGAGGTGACAGTCAAAGTAGAAGATAAAGAGCAGTCTTACCGCTCGTCGATATTTTTGATGCACGTCGGGTCCTGAATGTCGCTGTGTAGCTGAGTAGATCGTCGCCAATAATTGTAGTGATGATGCTGTAGACTTTTCGGTTGAAGAGATAGTGAAGTTTAGTAGCACAATAGCTACACAGCAAAGGGAAGTACGGCCGATCCACAACAGCCTCCAACTGTCCCAAGCTCCACTTCAAAACATTTCCCACAACAACTCGGTACTCTGGCAACATCCTAACATTCTGCCTGATGTCACCAATGACAGAATACGATGAACAGAACTACATCTAAAGCCTATCCCCACTGAAAGTAGAAAGAGAAGCTATAACAGCGTCCCGCGCTGCGGGAGGGCCGCACTGGATTTGAGGCCCTCCGGCGCCCTGTGATGACGCTCTCTGCTGGTGCCACACAATGCCTGCTGGGGGATGTAGTTACCACCAGGCCGTTCCCCTCACGGCTGGAGTCAATGGCAGAGCGGCAAAAAAGGAAATCCGCCTTCCGTTCCCCTCACGGCGCTGGAGAAAGCAAGGTAAGATGAAAGGCAGAGGGTGTAAACAGCCGTTCCCCTCACGGCGTGAATGAAAGAGTTTTGCGCGTTAGTGTGAGAATATAGATTGTGCTATAGTGATGGGGTTGTGCTGCATTTCCTTGTGTTGTATTCTGTTGCTTTTTGTATTGTCATTTTAGGTTGAGTTGCTGTAGTAATGTGTTTTTGTTTTGTGCTATTGTGTTGCATTTTGCAATGGCAGTGATGCAATGTTTTTTGTGTTGCTTTATTGTGTTGTGAGGTGCTGTGTTTTGTTTTGATTTAATTCATGTGTTTTCTGCTGTTATTGTGTTGTTGCTTTGCTTTAAGTTATCTTATTTTGTTGTACTTAATTACTTTAGAGGCGTCAGCAAATGTTATATTTCCAACCAAATGTATCCCATTGCTTTCAATATTGTGAGAAGTTGGCCTGGCATATACTGGTCACTAGTTATAGTGGCACCTTGCACCAGTCCAATTCGACTCTTATGGTAGATAGGTTTAAGACAACCTTTTAAAGAAAGCTATCCTAGTGGTAGCTGTGGAGAGCAGCCTTCAGGCTAAGTCTCAGAGGAATGTAAAGCAGCTTGTTTTACATTATAATCTCTTAAATCACCAAATGAAAGGACACCACACAGGTATATATATATCAAATATATATGTATTTATTACTTCGCACACTCTACTAATCTCTTTATGAGATTAGAAGCCATATACACATTAAAATATCAACGTTTCACAATAAATTAAGCACAAATATGGCTGGAGCCCTAGGGGCGTACCAGACCATATACTAAAAAAATGGTATAAGGATGTCGACTTGCAAAATGACAAGGCCAAGGCCCTGGGGAATCGCTGGGGCTTCACTACTGCAGTGTTAGCAGGTAAGTAACAGGCCCACGGGATACACGTGCAGTGTGTGAACACAGCCACGGGTTCCCTATTGATTATAATGGTGCAAGTCGCGGTTTCATTTTTAAAGTTCTAGGGTACTTCGAGGAAGTCTACAAGCAAGCCACTTACAAGGTAAGTACTTTGAGGGCCAACACACACTAGGGCACCGGAGTGCACGAGTTACCTCACCCAGGGAAGCTGGGTGCATAGGTGTCTTTTGGTGTCGGGTCGCGTCGCTGTTTTCTATGGGGACCAAAGAAGACTTGCTGCTTGCGTCGACTGAAGAAGTGTCCAGTGGAATACAAGGGTGGACTCAAGATGCTGACGGCCTGAACATTGAAGGGACAGTGTTCAAGGTCACTTGCCAGTGACCGGTGGCCAGGAAGATGGATGACCACAGATGTCGGGTGATTTCAGGTCGTCGATGGTGTTTTGACTCTTCACTCACGAGGTCCAGGAGGGATTGATGTTGACCAGCAGCTGGATTCAGAGTGTCCCAAAATGTTTGCAGCTGATGGCAGTGTCGGCAACCTGATTGGAGCCAACAAGCCTTGGCAACTGCAAGTCTTGTGTAGACTAAAGAAAGTCGATGGTGCAGACCAGCAAGGTTTGATGGACTCACCCGGCAAAGGTAAGTGAGGGCAGGCCTGGAACAAAAAGGGGCGCCCTTTTAGTTGATGAGAAAGTCTTCGGAGGACCCACAAGCCAATGGGCAAGGGATCGCAAAGGTGCCTCTTCAGGAAATGCTTCACAGGAGCCCACGGTCACTCGGGATGGGGTAGGCCTCTGATTTTCACTGCAAAACCTGCTGGAGGCTTGGGCCACAAATGGTCCAATGCACAAGTCCGAAGGATGTCGTGAAGGGTTTGCACTTGACAATAGTGCATGGTCCCTAGGTATTGCTGTTCCTCGTCACTCGTGGGGTTCACTTGCCACAGCTTTGCTGGGGACTCACAATGGCCATCGAGAAGTCAGGAAATCTACTTCTGGGGCAGCAGGGACTTTGAACTCCGGTGGGAGCGGGAAAGTTTGCAACTAGTGATTAAGGTTTTTGGTGCCTGCCAAGCAGGGGCGTCACTCCTTGACTCCAAGGGAGATTCTTCTGTCTTCCAAAGGTAGTGGAATGTCGAAGGGCCAGGAATCTTCTTTGTAGAGCGTCGTCCAGGGTTATCTGATTTGCAATGACAACGTTTGCTATCTTATATTGAAGATAGGGAAGGGACTAGCTCTATTACCACTCCTCTAGGAGGGCCTGGGGAGGGGGTGGTTACATCCACTTCCCTTTGTCCAGTTTCGCACCAGAGCAGGGGTGGTAGCCCCTGAACCGGTTTGAGCTGGCATATGCACAGAGGAGCCTACTGCTCCCCCAGTGCAGGACTTCAAAGCACTCTAGGAGTGCACCCACCCAGCCCCAATACACTAAATCCTGTCTGGAAGGTGGTGACACCTCCCTGTGACAGGATGCCTTTTGTTGGGCTTCCTCCACTGCGAGTTTCAGTCAGCAGCAGGAGGGCAGCCCAGTGTCTGTGCTGGTGGCATCCATTTTGTGATGCCAGGGCTCTATAGGATTTCTATCGTTTTGCATGTCGTCCCCTCTAGAAGGGTGGGATCATGCTCCCACATCATGGACTGATGTGGGGGTATGATTCCAAGTTGTTTGCCATAAACACGACATGTTTTGATGCAGTCATTCCAAAGCTAGCATTTTAATGCACTTACGAGTATATGGTTTAACCGCATCCACAAACAGCCATAGAGAATAGACTCTGGTAGCCTCAGAGGGGCCCTGCTCATGCAGAGGCACCCCCTCACATTGTAAACCACGCACCCTGCCCTCAGGATTGATAGGGCCTGCCATAGGGGTGGCTCATGGGTTTATATGTGTGTGTATGGTGAGATATAGAAACCTATATCTCTGTGAGGAGTGCTAACACTACCTCACACAGGCTGCAGTAGTAGGCCTGTGGTGTCAGATTGAGAATGCTTCCAAGGGGTGACATAATACCTGCTGCAGCCCCTGGTAGGCCTGTGAAGTGCTTATGCCCTAGGTACCTAAGGTAGCATATACTAGGGGCTCATAAGGTACCACAGTATCCAATCACTAGTGCATCTAATATGCACACCAAGTCGTTTAAGAGAGAAAGCAGATAGGCTGGGGTCCTGAATAGCAGGATCCCAGCCAGACTAGTCAAAAACCATCAAAACACCAGGAAAATAGTGGGGGCAACCATATAGTCAGATTCCACCTTCCTACAAATATCCAGAGACATTTACCAATGGCTTTGTTAGTAACATACTGCTGATCCAGCTCTTCATATAATCAAGACACCAGTCAGACCAAAACTGTGACGAGGGAGGACCTTGTGCAGACCAAAAAAGAGAGCACTGCAATTTCTAATTTCAGGCATGTTCTCTGATAGTTATAGGTTGAATACTTCTTTAAATTGTTGAAAACCTGAAACAGTGATATGTTAACACCTAATTGGGTCTTTCGGGTAGGAAGAAGTTTGATCAAATCCTTTCAGCAGGTTGAAGGAGAATGGGTCACCCCCAGGTTTCTCTACCAGCAGAAACAAATGTTAATTTGCAAAGGAGGCACCAATTCCCCGGTGTTGAATACTATGCTGTGTAGAATTCCATCCTGCGTGAATTTAATCCTGTGTTAAAAGTCACATGACATTCCCAGTAGTATGACTGAAAACCTGCACCATGTGTGCTACTGGGAATGTTTGTGAAAAGGAAAAATCATGAAAGTGCGTTCAGACTCAGGTATGAATCACTGTCCGGAATTTCATGGTTTGTGTCCCTGAAAAGCCCATTTGCAACTGACCTAATTACAACTCCTCTAGTCTAAATAGACGACTACTAAACAGCTCATTCCCGCTTTACACTTTCTACTTCTGTGCTTTGATGATAATATCATAATGAAATATACTTAGGTTGATGCTATATATAGGTTCAGTGACTATTTCTAAAAAATATATATTTTGTGCATTTTTTCAATATAGTAGAGCAGTGTTAAAATCGTACTGACAAGCAAAGATCTATTCAAGATCACTTCTTCATATGTAAGCTAAGACCTTAAACATGAGCAGTGAAGATCACCAAGTATTGCACTTCCAATGGCCATAAGAATTTGCAGGCTATTTATTGACAAAGGTAAATTTCCATGCGGATACTTTAAAGTGCTTAGATTTCAGCCCACCTTTTAGGCAGAGATCTCTCACCTAGATGGAATTCACCAAACCTGGTTGGAAATCTCAATCTAAACATATACTTATGAATGTCTATCCTCTCAAATGAAGAGGTGGAGTCTCCTATGACTGGATTTATGACCTTAGAGTTACTACTAGTAACTTTATGACCTTAGAGTTACTACTAGTAACTTAACTCATTTTTGTACTGTCTGCCTGTTTGGGAAGATCATTGAACAGACATCTCTACCACAGGTCGAAGATGTCTGAATGGAAGTACATTTGGAAATGTGATACACCTGAGCAAAATCACTCACACTTGGCACACATTGGCACAGCAAACACATAAATACTATCTACACCCTAGATCTTCCCTCTTCTCCTTGTACTGCCTTTCCTACAAGGAACCCACACCAGCTCTAGACTCTAGGATGTAGCCACACGCAAGAGGAAGAGGTACTTCACTGAGGAGGAGTCAAGCCTTGCAGTTAACTTTCTTATAGTTCACTACAGAAAAATACATGGTCTGCATAAATACAACCTCCGTGGAGCAAATATACATTTGGTTGTATAATGAATTTTGTATGTATAACTTTTCTATGGAAAACATGCCTAAGGAAATTGGTTCTGAAGAATTTCTTTCAACAAACCTTTTTTGACAAAGTTTTCTTCAATAATGTCTTCTACCAGGTTTCCAAGAGTTTGTTGGAAAAAATTTATTTCCTCTGGTGTGCATTTGATTGACTTTTTTTTTTTGCAGGGTTCCTCCAGCTCTTTAGCCCCCTAACTTCTATGTATTTGTTTTTACCTTTTAGAAATGATCCTCCCCTTAATAACCCCTTTTAATTCTCGTATTGTTCCCTCCACCTACCCCCTTCTATTAAAGCACATTACTCTGGTCCACTTCTCTCTTCTCCAATTATTTTTTTGTAATTCCTACAACTAATCCTGTTTCCCCACTTATGTTACCCCATTCTCTTTTCTCGCTCCCTTTTCCATTTTCACCTGCGTCAAGTTCTCTTTCTTACTCTCTGTTGTCTTCATTTTCCTCAGTTCCAGGTCACTGTTGACATAAAAGTAAGGTCACTGCAAGTTTTTTTAATTAAAAAACAACAAAAACAAATCACCAGTCTATCTTTTTCATTAAAACATAATATTTGTTTGACAAGTTGTTTTGTCATTCTGACAATGCTCTAAGGTGAAGTTTCGGGTTTTCTTCAGTTTGGAAATTTATGATAATGATAAAATTACAAGTTGACCATGTGCCTGGACTGTTGACAGACCAGACATGCACCACAGGGAACATAACAAATGGCAGGTTGAGAGGAGACAGGTGAAGGAGAAAATTATAGGATTTAGGTGGCTAAGGCTGCTTTTAGAGGTGTACCTGGATGATTTCTCCAATTCAATCTCCCCCCAGTCCTAGGAAAAGCACTAACCTTACATAAAAGGCAGCACTTCAGAAGTCATTATATCGCAGGCAATGCATCAGGAGTTATGACATCACAGGCACATATAGCTACATTTATAATGAGAGTACCTACATCGTATAGGACATTACTTCACAGGTAAGTCGTAGCATAAGAATATAAAACAAAATTCCAGTGCACATGTACTTAACATATATATATGTGCATATATATAATTCACTTAAAAAACCATAGGTTTCACACATGTTATAGTTAGCTGGACATGTCACTCGTAAAAAACCAATGAAATTCCCCCGCTATAGTTAGTGCAGGCAACTATAACTCACGCGACCGCAATCCTCTGCTGATGACGTCAGATATTACATCACTGATGACATATGTGTCTTTATGAAAAATAAATATTTGTAATATATGTATAGCTAAAGATTAATGGAAGAAGACATGGGTAAATAAGTGTCTAAATACAGTGATGTAATATCTGACGTCATCAGCAGAGGATTGCGGTCGCGTGAGTTATAGTTGCCTGCACTAACTATAACGGGGGAATTTCATTGGTTTTTTACGAGTGAAATGTCCAGCTAACTATAACATGTGTGAAACCTATGGTTTTTTAAGTGAATTTGCAAGGTTTTTTAAATGCTAATTCGTAACTATAACGTGTGTGAAACCTATGGTTTTTTCAGTGAATATATAAACATATAAATATAATCTGCATATCTATATAAATATAAATTCATGCAAACATATACATATATGCATACATATGCATGGTATGTACATGAAAGTTTGAAAAACTCTAATACAAGCAAAGCTAAAAAGCCACCTAATTACAAACAGAATTGCTTTAACTTAAACGAGGGCGAGACCTATTGCATTTTCAATGCTTGTTTACTTTGATTCCATCAAGAAGGCATTCAGATGTGTCCCACATTTTCCATAAATTCTGAATGGTAGCACTCTAGTTGCTCATTATATCACTGTAGTAAAGCTACTGCTCACCAGGGAAGTCTGCTGCTGGTATTGAAAGTGCATGTTTCAGTCTGCATGTCAGAATTTTTTAATGAAATAGAAGAGGATTTGATAAGTCACTCAAAATGTGCCCTAATTTTTCTTTTTTCCTCACTAATCATAATTTCTATGGCAAAATGAACCTCCTCATTGTGTTCCTTTTAAATTAAACTACTCACTCTCTACTACTCACTCGCTATTACTTTCTACAACTCACTCTCTACTACTCACTTTCTACTACTCTCTACTACTCTACTACTCTCTATTACTCACTCTCTACTACTCACTCTCTACTACTCTCTACCACTCACTCTCTACTACTCTACTACTCACTCTCTACTACTCTCTACTACTCTCTCTCTACTACTCTCTCTCTCTACTACTCCCTCTCTACTACTCTCTCTACTACTCACTCTACTACTCACTCTCTACTACTCTCTACTACTCACTCTCAACTACTCACTCTACTACTCTCTATACTACTCACTCTACTACTCACTCTACTACTCTCTACCACTCACTCTTTACTACTCTCTCTCTCTACTACTCACTCTCTACTACTCACTCTACTACTCTCTACTACTCTCTACTACTCTCTCTGCTACTCACTTTCTACTACTCTCTACTACTCACTCTCTACTACTCACACTCTACTACTCTACTACTCTCTACTACTCTCTCTACTACTCACTCTCTACTACTCACCCTCTACTACTCTCTACTACTCTCTCTCTACTACACACTCTCTACTACTTGCTCTCTACTACTCACTCTACTACTCACTCTACTACTCACTCTCTACTACTCCCTACTACTCCCTACTGCTCACTCTCTACTACTCTCTACTACCCACTCTCTACTTCTCCACTACTCTCTACTAATCACTCTCTACTACTCACTCTGTACTACTCTCTACTACTCACTCTCTCTACTACTCTCTCTCTACTACTCACTCTCTACTACTCACTCTCTACTACTCTCTCTCTACTACTCTCTACCACTCTCTACTACTCACTCTCCACTACTCTCTACTACTCACTCTCTACTACTCTCTACTACTCACTCTACTACTCATTCTCTACTACTCATTCTCTACTACTCTCTCTCTGCTACTCAGTCTCCACTACTCACTCTCTACTACTCTCTACTACTCACTCTGTAATACTCACTCTCTACTACTCCCTCTACTACTCACTCTCTACTACTCTCTACTACTCCCTCTACTACTCACTCTCTACTACTCTCTACTACTCTCTACTTCTCACTCGCTACTACTCTCTACTACTCACTCTCTACTACTCTCTCTCTACTCTCTACTCTCTATTACTCATCCTCTACTCTCTACCTCTCTACCTTTCTCTACCTCCCTCTCTACTACTCTCTACCTCTCTACCTCTACCTCTCTACCTCTACCTCTCTACCTCTACCTCTCTACCTCTACGTCTCTACCTCTACATCTCTACCTCTCTACCTCTCTCTACCTCTCTCTACACGCACACATATGCACATATATGCATTATATATGTATGTGTATATATATGTATATACATACATATATAAACATATATATAATCTGCATATCTATATAAATACAAATATAAATGGATGCATACATATACAGATATGCATCTTATTTACATGACATTTTGAAAAACACTAATAAAAGCAAAGCTAAAAAGCCACCTAATTACAAACAGAATTGCTTTAACTTAAACGAGGGCGAGACCTATTGCATTTTCAATGCTTGTTTACTTTGGTTCCATCAAGAAGGCATTCAGATGTGACACATTTGCCATAAATTCTGAATGGTAGCACTCTAGTTCCTCATTAGATCACTGTAGTAAAGCTACTGCTCACCAGGGAAGTCTGCTGCTGGTATTCAAAGTGCATGTTTCAGTCTGCATGTCAGAACTTTTTAATGAAATAGAAGAGGATTTGAGAAGTCAAAATGTGCCCTAAGTTTTCTTTCTGCAGGACTAGTCATAATTTCTATGGCAAAATGAACCCCCTCATTTTGTTCCTTTGCAAATTAAATGTTTTAAATGTTACCACTTTATTCCAATCAAGATGGCTGCAGGTGTGCCATACTTTTGTCATAAGTAAGACTGTTAGCGCTCTAGTTGTTCTTTAAAACACTCTGGGATTTCTGTCATTGGGCTATACTTGGGCTACATCTCGGTGATATTTGTGCTACATTTGGGCTCTTTTGTCTCTGGTGGCCATCTTGGGAGACTTGTTATGAAGTTTCCTAATTTCCTCATTTACTGCAGTCTCCTCAGTAGGCATACTGTCAGTTTTTTACTTTGATTCAATGAAGAAGGCATTTAGATGTGTCACACATTTGCCATAAATTCAGAATGTTAGCACTCTAGTTGCTCATTAGATCACTGTAGTAAAGCTACTGCTCACCAGGGAAGTCTGCTGCTGGTATTGAAAGGGCATGTTTCAGTCTGCATGTCAGAATTCTTTAATGAAATAGAAGAGGATTTGAGAAGTCACTCAAAATGTGCCCTAATTTTTATTTCTGCAGCACTAATCATACATTCTATGGCAAAATGAACCCTCTCATTTTGTTCCTTTTTAAATTAAATGTTTTAAATGTTACCACTTTATTCCAATCAAGATGGCTTCAGGTGTGCCATACCTTTGTCATAAGTAAGACTGTTAGCGCTCTAGTTGTTCTTTGGAACACTCTGGGAAGCTGCAGTAGAACACAAAGGAATCAACTGACAGTCTCTGCCCTTGTTGGATGTACATGTTTTACTGAGAATGTCAGACTTCATTCTCACATGACTGAGAAAGATAATGTGAATTTACAGAAAATATGCTCTCAGTTTAGCTTATAGATCACCTTCCAAACCTCTGTGGGAAAAGCATGTGAAAATAGTTTTCTCTCAAACATGATTCATGATATCCCAGCAGAAGGCTTTTTCACATGGTAAAACCACGTTAGAACATACTACAATTCCTAAAATGAGTATGGCACCATCAACAAATGATTTATAATGTAACTAAGGTCTTAAAACCTTCTATTAACTGCAATACTTTTTTAATGAGGTGCTATCATGTATATTGATCCCAAGATGGCTGCCAACACTTCTTGGATGAAGTGCTGACAGCCAATCAGATCTCACAATGAGATGTGTGGTTAGGCTCCGCCCAGATATGTATATGATTTTACTTTTGATTTTCTCAGGAACTACTGAACGGATTTACACCATATATGCAAAAGGCACATGCCTGACCTGAGGACTACCTCTTTGCCAAATTTCAAGTAATTCTGTTCAGCCGTTCTGGCTGTAGCTGTGTCTAAAGGTCCTATTGAAAAATGCATGGGGAAAATGCGTTTTGGGACCCCCCTTTTTTCTCAGCCCCCGCTTGACGAATCACCCGAGACTTTCAGGGTAGGAGCTAAACGAAGCGCCCCATTAGTTTTGAAAATTTCGCGAGGATTCGTCAACCGGCGCCAAAGTTATTCAAAATAGAATTTTGAGATTTCCTATGGAAACTAGGTTGTAACTATAACTATCTACTGGCGACCGCCAGTAGATAATATGTGTGTCTGTGTATATATATATATATATATATATATATTACCTACTGGCAGTCGCCAGTAGGTAGTTATAGTTAGGACCACGTTTCCATAGGAAATCCGCAACATTCTATTTTGAATAACTTTGGCGCCGGTTGACGAATCCTCGCGAATTTTTAAAAATATGTGGGGCGCTACGCTCCGCTCCTACCCTGAAAGTCTCGGGGGGATTCGTCAAGCGGGGGCTGAGATAAAAGGGGGGTCCCAAAACGCGTTTTTCCCATGCATTTTTCCATAGGACCTTTAGACACAGCTACAGCCCGAACGGCTGAACAGAATTACTTGAAATTTGGCAGAGAGGTAGTCCTCAGGTCAAGGAAGTGCCTTTTGTAGGTTTGGTGTAAATCTGTTCAGTAGATTCTGAGAAAATAGCCTTTAAATCAATATATATATCTGAGCCAGCTTACGGTGCGCTTACGGTGCGCTTACCGTACGCGTACGGTGGCGTGCGCGAGCGCGATTCTGATTGGCCCTTAGATCTTAGTAAACATTCGAATCGGTCAAAACCAGGAAGCGGCGGCCGCCATTTTCTCTCTCGCACTCTGACAGGGGATTGAAAAACCAAGTGCAAAAACATGTAAAGGGGCTGTTTACACAGCTCCCAAGCACCTAGCCATGTCGAGGAAGTCCCCAACGATCCTCCAAGTGAAAAAAGGTAATTTTAATTTTTTCGAAAATTTCGCCGATTACGCTTACCGTACGCGTACGGTAAGAAATAATAATAATAAAAAAAAAATATCCACACTCTCCCCACCCCGTGTGGAAAAGTTGCCCGAAGGGCACCTTTTGTGCATGGCTTAATAGAGCTAAACAAAACTTATATTTTACCTGTCACAACGATGCTCATCATATGTCCTCCATGTGCGCACGGTGCGCGAAGCGCATCGTGCGTTCATGGCCCATCTAGCGTAACGTGGGCACCGCGTGCTCACTGTGCGCGCACGGTGCGCGAAGCGCACCGTGCGCGCACGGAACGAACTGCGTTAAGTGGGCGCGCACGCCACAAATGGCGTAAAGTAACTTAGCATTTAAAAAACCGTACAAATTCACTGAAAAAACCATAGGTTTCACACACGTTATAGTTAGGAATTAGCATTTAAAAAACCTTGCAAATTCACTGAAAAAACCATAGGTTTCACACATGTTATAGTTAGCTGGACATTTTACTGATAAAAAACCAATGAAATTCCCCCGTTATAGTTACTGTAGGCAACTATAACTCACGAGACCGTAATCCTCTGCTGATGACATATGTGTCTTTATGAAAAAAAAATATTTGTAATATATGTATAGCTAAAATTTAATGGAAGAAGACATGGGCAAATAAGTGTCTAAATACAGTATTAGCATCAGCAGAGGATTGCGGTCGCGTGAGTTATAGTTGCCTACAGTAACTATAACGGGGGAATTTCATTGGTTTTTTATCAGTAAAATGTCCAGCTAACTATAACATGTGTGAAACCTATGGTTTTTTCAGTGAATATATATATATATATCACCTACTGGCGGTTGCCAGTAGGTAGTTATAGTTAGGACCTATTTTCCATAGGAAATCTGCAACATTCTATTTGGAATAACTTTGGCGCCCGTTGACGAATCTTTGCGAAATTTTCAAAACTTTTGGCCAGCTCCGGTCTGCTCCTATTCTGAAAGTCTCTGGATGATTTGTGTAGCGGGGGCTGAGAAAAAAGGGGATCCCAAAATGTGTTTTCCCCATGCAATTTCCCATTGGACCTTTAGCCGCAGCTACAGCCCGAACTGCTGAACGGAATTACACCAAATTTGGCAGAAAGGTAGCCCTTGGCTTAGAGTCTTGACTTTTGCTTAAATTGTGTAAATCCGTTCAGTAGTTCCTGAGAAAATAAAAGTTAAATCACATATATATCTGGGCGGAGCTTAACCACACATCTCATCGTGAGATCTGATTGGCTGTCAGCACTTCATCCAAGAAGTGTTGACAGCCATCTTGGGACCAATATACATGATAGCACCTCATTAAAAAGCCTTGCATTTTATAGAAGGTTTTAAGACTTTAGTTACATTATAAATCATTTGTTGATGGTACCATACTCATTTTAGGAATTGTGGTATGTTCTAAGGTGATTTTACCATGTGAAAAAGCCTTTTGCTGGGATATCATGAATCATGTTTGAGAGAAAACTATTTTCTCATGCTTTTCCCACAGAGGTTTGGAAGGTGATCTATAAGCTAAACTGAGAGCATATTTTCTGTAAATTCACATTATCTTTCTCAGTCACGTGAGAATGAAGTCTGACATTCTCAGTAAAACATGTACATCCAACAAGGGCAGAGACTGTCAGTTGATTCCTCTGTGTTCTACTGCAGCTTCCCAGAGTGTTCCAAAGAACAACTAGAGCGCTAACAGTCCTACTTATGATAAACGTGTGGCACACCTGAAGCCACCTTGATTGGAATAAAGTGGTAGCTCTTAAAACCTTTAACTTAAAAAGGAACAAAATGAGGGGGTTTATTTTGCCATAGAAAGTATGATTAGTGCTGCCGAAATAAAAATTAGGGCACATTTTGAGTGACTTCCCAAATCCTTTTCTATTTCATTAAAAAATTCTGACATGCAGACTGAAACATGCCCTTTCAATACCAGCAGCAGACTTCTCTGGTGAGCAGTAACTTTACTACAGTGATCTAATGAGCAACTAGAGTGCTAACATTCTGAATTTATGGCAAATGTGTGACACATCTGAATGCCTTCTTGATGGAATCAAAGTAAAAAACTGAAAGTATTCCTACTGAGGAGACTGTAGTAAATGAGGAAATTAGAAAACTTCATAACAAATAAGTCTCCCAAGATGGCCACCAGAGACAAAAGAGCCCAAATGTAGCACAAATATCACCCAGATGTAGCCCAAGTATAGCCCAATGACAGAAGGTTCCAGAGTGTTTTAAAGAACAACTAGGAAGCTAACAGTCTTACTTATGACAAAGGTATGGCACAACTAAAGCCATCTTGATTGGAATAAAGTGGTAACACTTAAAACATTTAATTTGCAAGGAACCCAACGAGGGGGTTCATTTTGCCATTGAAGTTATGATTAGTGTTGCAGAAAGAAAAATTAGGGCTCATTTTGACTTCTCAAATCCTCTTCTATTTTATTTAAAAAATCTGACATGCTGACTGAAACATGCACTTTGAATACCAGCAGCAGACTTCCCTGTTGAGCAGTAGCTTTACTACAGTGATCTAATGAGGAACTAGAGTGCTACCATTCAGAATTTCATGGCAAATGTGTGACACATCTGAATGCCTTCTTGATGGAACCAAAGTAAACAAGCATTGAAAATGCAATAGGTCTCGCCCTCGTTCAAGTTAAAGCAATTCTGTTTGTAATTAGGTGGCTTTTTAGCTTTGCATGTATTAGTGTTTTTCAAACTTTCATGTACATAACATGCACATTTATGCATATATGTATATGTATATGTATGCATGCATTTATATTTATATACATATGCAGATTATATATATATGTTTATATATGGATGTATCTATATATACACATACATATATAGATATATAAATGCATATGCATATATATGCACATATATATGTGCATATGTGTGTGTCTAGAGAGAGGTAGAGAGAGGTAGATAGGTAGAGCGGTAGAGGTGTAGAGGTAGAGGTGTAGAGGTAGAGAGGTAGAGGTAGAGAGGTAGAGGTAGAGAGGTAGAGAGTAGTAGAGAGAGAGGTAGAGAGAGGTGGATAGGTAGAGAGTAGAGAGCGAGTGATAGAGAGTAGAGAGTGAGTAATAGAGAGTAGTAGAGAGTAATAGAGAGACTAGCAGAGAGTGAGTAGTAGGGAGTAGTAGAGTGAGTAGTAGAGAGTGAGTAGTAGAGAGTAGTAGAGAGTGAGTAGTAGAGTGAGTAGTAGAGAGTAGTAGAGAGTGAGCAGCAGAGAGAGAGTATTAGAGAGTAGTAGAGAGTGAGTAGTAGAGTGAGTAGTAGAGAGTAGTAGAGAGTGAGTAGTAGAGAGTAGTAGAGAGTGAGTAGTAGAGAGTGAGTAGTAGAGTGAGTAGTAGAGAAGTAGAGAGTGAGTAGTAGAGAGTAGTAGAGAGTAGTAGAGCATAGTAGAGAGTGAGCAGTAGACAGTGAGTAGTAGAGAGTAGTGGAGTAGTAGAGAGTGAGTAGTAGAGAGTAGTAGAGAGTGAGTAGTAGAGTGAGTAGTAGAGAGTAGTAGAGAGTGAGTAGTAGAGAGTAGTAGAGAGTGAGTAGTAGAGAGTGAGTAGTAGAGTGAGTAGTAGAGTAGTAGAGAGTGAGTAGTAGAGAGTAGTAGAGAGTAGTAGAGCATAGTAGAGAGTGAGCAGTAGACAGTGAGTAGTAGAGAGTAGTGGAGTAGTAGAGAGTGAGTAGTAGAGAGTAGTAGAGAGTGAGTAGTAGAGTGAGTACTAGAGAGTAGTAGGGAGCAAGTAGTAGAGATCAAGTAGTAGATAGTGTGTAGTAGAGAGTGAGTAGTAGAGAGAGTAGTAGAGAGAGTAAGAGAGAGTAGTAGAGTAGTAGAGAGTGAGTAGTAGAGTGAGTTGTAGAAAGTAGTAGAGAGTGAGTAGTAGAGAGTGAGTAGTAGAGAGTGAGTAGTAAAGAGTAGTAGAGAGTGAGTAGTAGAGAGTAGTAGAGTGAGTAGTAGAGAATGAGTAGTAGAGAGTGTGTAGTAGAGAGAGACAGAGTAGTAGAGAGTGAGTAGTAGAGTAGAAGAGAGTGAGTGGTAGAGAGTAGGAGAGAGTAGTAGAGTGAGCAGTAGAGAATAGTAGAGAGTGAGTAGTAGAGTGTAGTAGAGTAGTAGAGAGTGAGTAGTAGAGAGTGAGTAGTAGAGAGAGTAGTAGAGAGTAGTAGAGAGTGAGTAGTAAATAGTGGTTAGTAGAGAGTAGTAGAGAGCGAATCGTAGAGAGTGAGTAGTGGAGAGTGAGTAGTAGAGAGCGAATAGTAGAGAGTCAGTAATAGAGAGTGAGTAGTAGAGAGAAAGTAGTAGAGAGTGAGTAGTAGAGTAGTAGAGAGTGAGTAGTAGAGTAGTAGAGAGTGAGTGGTAGAGAGTAGTAGAGAGTAGTAGAGTCAGTAGTAGAGAGTAGTAGAGAGTGGGTAGTGGAGAGTGAATAGTAGGGAGTAGTAGTAGAGACTAGTAGAGAGTGAGTAGTAGAGAGTGAGTAGTAGAGAGAAAGTAGTAGAGAGTGAGTAGTAGAGTAGTACAGAGTGAGTAGTAGAGTGAGTGGTAGAGAATAGTAGAGAGTAGTAGAGTCAGTAGTAGAGAGTAGTAGAGAGTGGGTAGTAGAGAGTGAATAGTATGGAGTAGTAGTAGAGACTAGTAGAGAGTGAGTAGTAGAGAGTAGTAGCGAGTGAGTAGTAGAGAGTGAGTAGTAGAGAGTGAGTAGTAGAGTAGTAGCGAGTGAGTAGTAGAGAGTAGTAGAGAGTGTGTAGTAGAGTAGTAGAGAGTGAGTGGTAGAGAGTAGTAGAGAGTAGTAGAATGAGTAGTAGAGAGTGAGTAGTAGAGAGTGAATAGTAGAGAATAGTAGAGAGAGTAGTAGTTGAGAGTAGTAGAGAGTGAGTAGTAGAGAGTAGTAGAGAGTGAGTAGTAGAGAGTGAGTAGTAGAGAGTAGTAGAGAGTGAGTAGTAGAGAATAGTAGAGAGTGAGTAGTAGAGTGAGTACTAGAGAGTAGTAGAGAGCAAGTAGTAGAGAGCAAGTAGTAGAGAGTGTGTAGTAGAGAGTGAGTAGTAGAGAGTAGTAGAGAGTGAGTAGTAGAGAGAGTAGTAGAGAGAGTAAGAGAGAGTAGTAGAGTAGTAGAGAGTGAGTAGTAGAGTGAGTTGTAGAAAGTAGTAGAGAGTGAGTAGTAGAGAGTGAGTAGTAGAGAGAGAGTAGTAAAGAGTAGTAGAGAGTGAGTAGTAGAGAGTAGTAGAGTGAGTAGTAGAGAATGAGTAGTAGAGAGTGTGTAGTAGAGAGAGAGAGTAGTAGAGAGTGAGTAGTAGAGTAGAAGAGAGTGAGTGGTAGAGAGTAGGAGAGAGTAGTAGAGTGAGCAGTAGAGAATAGTAGAGAGTGAGTAGTAGAGTGTAGTAGAGTAGTAGAGAGTGAGTAGTAGAGAGTGAGTAGTAGAGAGAGTAGTAGAGAGTAGTAGAGAGTGAGTAGTAAATAGTGGTTAGTAGAGAGTAGTAGAGAGCGAATCGTAGAGAGTGAGTAGTGGAGAGTGAGTAGTAGAGAGCGAATAGTAGAGAGTCAGTAATAGAGAGTGAGTAGTAGAGAGAAAGTAGTAGAGAGTGAGTAGTAGAGTAGTAGAGAGTGAGTAGTAGAGTAGTAGAGAGTGAGTGGTAGAGAGTAGTAGAGAGTAGTAGAGTCAGTAGTAGAGAGTAGTAGAGAGTGGGTAGTGGAGAGTGAATAGTAGGGAGTAGTAGTAGAGACTAGTAGAGAGTGAGTAGTAGAGAGAAAGTAGTAGAGAGTGAGTAGTAGAGTAGTACAGAGTGAGTAGTAGAGTAGTAGAGAGTGAGTGGTAGAGAGTAGTAGAGAGTAGCAGAGTCAGTAGTAGAGAGTAGTAGAGAGTGAATAGTAGGGAGTAGTAGTAGAGACTAGTAGAGAGTGAGTAGTAGAGAGTAGTAGCGAGTGAGTAGTAGAGAGTGAGTAGTAGAGAGTGAGTAGTAGAGTAGTAGCGAGTGAGTAGTAGAGAGTAGTAGAGAGTGTGTAGTAGAGTAGTAGAGAGTGAGTGGTAGAGAGTAGTAGAGAGTAGTAGAATGAGTAGTAGAGAGTGAGTAGTAGAGAGTGAATAGTAGAGAATAGTAGAGAGAGTAGTAGTTGAGAGTAGTAGAGAGTGAGTAGTAGAGAGTAGTAGCGAGTGAGTAGTAGAGAGTGAGTAGTAGAGAGTAGTAGAGAGTGAGTAGTAGAGAGTGAGTAGTAAAGAGTGAGTAGTAGAGAGTAGTAGAGAGTGAGTAGTAGAGAGTGAGTAGTAGAGAGAGAGTAGTAGAGAGTGAGCAGTAGAGTAATAGAGAGTAGTCAGTCAGTATCAGTCAGTGTCAGTCAGTCAGTTAGTGTCAGTCAATCAGTGTCAGTCAGAGTCAGTCAAGCAGTGTCAGTCAGTGTCAGTCCGTCAGTGTCAGTCAATCAGTGTCAGTCAGTCAGTGTCAGTCAGTCAGTGTCAGTCAATCAGTGTCAGTCATTGTCAGCCAATCAGTGTCAGTCAGTCAGTGTCAGTCAGTCAGTGTCAGCTAGAGCAGCTCTGCTGACCTGGTTCTCTGGCTCTAAAGCAGCTCTACTGACCTGGTTTCTCGTGCTCTACAGCAGGTCTGCTGACCTGGTTCTCTGGCTCTAGAGCAGCTCTGCTGACCTAGTTCTTAGGCTACAGAGCAGCTCTGCTGATCTGGTTCTCTGGCTCTAAAGCAGCTCTGCTGACCCAGTTCTATGGCTCTAAAGCAGTTCTGCTGACATGGTTCTCGGGCTCTAGAGCAGCTCTGCTGACCTGGTTCTCTCCCTCTAGAGCAGCTCTGCTGACCTGGTTCTCTCCCTCTAAAGCAGCTCTACTGACGTGGTTTCTCTGGTTCTACAGAAGCTCTGCTGACCTGGTTCTCTGGCTCTAGAGCAGCTCTGCTGACCTGGTTTTTAGACTCTAGAGCAGCTCTGCTGACCTGGTTCTCTGACTCTAAAGCAGCTCTGCTGACCTGGTTCTATGGCGCTAAAAAAACTCTGCTGACTTGGTTCTCTGGCTCTAGAGTAGCTCTGCTGACCTGGTTCTCTGGCTCTAAAGCAGCTCTGCTGACATGGTTCTCTGGCTCTAAAGCAGCTCTGCTGGCCTGGTTCTCTGGCTCTAAAGCAGCTCTGCTGACCTGGTTCTCTCCCTCTAAAGCAGCTCTGCTGACCTGGTTTCTCTGGCTCTACAGCAGCTCTGCTGTCCTGGTTCTCTGGCTCTAGAGCAGCTCTGCTGACCTAGTTCTTAGGCTCTAGAGCAGCTCTGCTGACCTGGTTCTCTGGCTCTACAGCAGCTCTGCTGACCTGGTTTTCTGCACTCACGATGCACGCATCCGACTTCGCAAAAATATATTTAAAAATAATATAAGTTTATTATAAGTACAAACATATTATTTTTATGAATATTTTACATAATCACTTGCCCTAATATGTATATTAAAGACACATACATATCATTTTGGAACATCATTTTTTTTTGCTGGAGTCGCAGACCCAGCGCGCCCCAGCACGTATATGACGTCACGCGGGACCCGCAACCACGCAAACATCTCGTACCGTAATGCGCATGTGTCGTGAATGCGCGGGAGCAGGAGTCATGGACTTGAGGCATACCAATCGTTCACATCACGTGATATTAAAAGTATATGATGTAACTGAAAAACACGCAGCCGTCGCACACCATACACGAATCCTTCATGACTTTTCTAAAATGGCGGATAGAATGCGCGCACCCACCGTGATGTGTACGCTTTGAGTGTGCGACTCTGAATTTTTTTTTAATTTTTTGCAATTTTCAGAAAAAAATATAATGTTATTTAATGAATAAAATATTTATCAATAAACAGTTAAAAAACTGTAGAAAATCAGTACAAAAAAATAGGTATAACTACTATCAAACTTAAAAATTAGCATTTAGAAATCCTTTGAAATTCCCTGAACAAAAAACATAGGTTTCAGAGACGTTATAGTTAGAAATTAGCATTTAAAAAAGCTTTGAAATTCAGTGAAAAATCCATAGGTTTCAGAGACGTTATAGTTAGAAATTAGCATTTAAAAAACCTTAGAACTTCACAGAAAAAAACATAGGTTTCAGGGGTGTTATAGTTAGCTGGCAAAACCATAGAAATTCCTCCGTTATAGTTAGTTCTGTTAACTATAACTTGCGCGCCCGCAATGCACTGCTGATGATGTCACATATTGCATCATTCATGACATGGTCAGTGACATCTCTGATGACATCACTAATGACATTTCAAATGACATCACTGATGACATCATCCACGTGACAATCTGATACACCTCATCATACACTAGTATAACCTTTCATCACTCACTGTAAAATACAGAGTACCATATTTAAAACCATTGACAAACCAATACCAATTACTACATACCCACTCACTGATTCCTAAGTCTACACACACACCTACCCATTCAACAACAGAATCATTTATACATGCAGTCACTAATTAATAGAACACAATCAAATGCACTTATACACATATATAGACATTGACACATCAGCAGTCATCTTAGTCGGTTATGCAGTCATCCTACTCACTCATGAAAAAAATTAATCGCACTTACATTTACTCACTTACACAATTATCCAACAACACCTCATTTATCCAAACACATAGTAACTCATAGTTAATATGTTAAAAAAGCACCATTACAATTATACACTCATTCATATAGTTACTCTCACAATCACTGACTCTTACACATACTTATTTATATACACCAACTATCACATACATTGACTTTTATTTTTTTACTTTGTTGAAGATGTACAACTAAAACATATATTTGCTCACCAACACAAAAATAAATACACTCAGTCACCCAAACAACTATTTCCACATGCACTCTTAAACCTATACACCTAGTCAATCAACCATTCACACATCTATGCACATTTACACACACCTCATCCAACCACACACAAACTCAGTGTCCCATACAAATACTCACCCAACTAATCAAAAACTAAATGTAAATTGTAAATTGATACTTGTATAGCGCACTACTCACCCGCAAGGGTCTCAAGGCGCTTGTACGAATACCGCTGTGAAACCCATCCTGGCTTTCCCTGTGAGGCGTCCACTCCTGGGCACCCCCAAGGTGGAGGCCAGGCATCCTTAGCGTTGTGGGGGCCGTTGTGGAGATTAAGCAAGCTATTGCCCAGAGTTGCAGAGTGGGACTCCATGATTGGAATGGCACCGAGGCGAGAATTATCAGGTCCGGGAAATTTTTGAGCCGAAGACCCGCCGAGGCAGAGAATTGAACCCTGGTCCCGGGCTAGACCTCTGCATCAGGGTCTGCCGCTCTAATCATTGAGCCACACTTCTCCACATAACTCAACAACTAAGCTACACACTCATGTAGTTAGGGACCAACTGATGCAGCATGTTATACAACAACAGAGACAGTGCTGCACACATTCACATAGTTTAGTTACTAATCCATGTATTAAGTGAGACACTTTTAATTACTCACTTAAACAGACAGTCAGACAGCTACTAAATCCTCCATCCAGACAGTTATATATCCTCTCAATCTTCAATACAGATTGGTATATATATAATACATATTTAAATTTCAAACTAAACCACATTCACTGGACGATGTCATCAGTGATGCCATTTGAGATGTCATCAGTGATGTCATCAGTGATGTCACTGACCATGTCATGAATGATGCAATATGTGACATCATCAGCAGTGCATTGCGGGCGCATGAGTTATAGTTAGTCTATGGTTTTGTATGAGTGAAATGGCCAGCTAACTATAACACCCATGAAACCTATGGTTTTTCTGTGAATATATATATATTCACTAGCTAACCATAACTCACACCCCCGCAATGCACTGCTGATGACTGCAGCTAACTATAACGGCTGAATTTCACAGGTTTTATACAAGTGAAATGTCAGCCTAACTATAACGTTTCTGTAACCTGTTTTTTCCCCTAGAATTTCTAAGGTTTTTTAAATGCTAATAACTAACTATAACATCCCTGAAACCTGTCTTTTTTCAGTTTTTTTAAATGCTAATTCCTAACTTTAATGTCCCTGTAAACTTTCGTTTTTTGTGAATTGCTAACGTTTATTAACTAGCAGTCACATTTTCAGAGTGTTGGAGAAAAGGGGATGGGCCTCCAACCAGCTCTCAGGAATTTCACTGCGTAGGACTTACAGGAGCTACCAGGAGGGCTTCTTGGCCCCCAAGGTCCCTCTGGAGTAAAGTGGACTTCATCCCCCAACCAGTAGTGTGCCAGGAGGAGCGTTTGCAGAGTGATGAAGAAAGGGGGGCATGGCCTCCAAAGACCTCTTAGCAATCCCACTGTTTGGGACTTACTGGAGGTAACAAGAGGGGTAGTTGGCCCCAACGACGTCCTTGTGGCCCAACTAACCCTCCTGTTACCTCCAGTAAGTCCCCCACAGCAGGATTGCTGATTTTGATAGCAGGCCACCCCCATTTCTCCACCAGTCTGCAAACACGCCTCCTGGTGCGCTCTTGGTTGGGGGATGAAGTCCCCTTTGCTGCTGGGGGTCCTTAAGGGCCAACTAGCCTACCTGTTACCTCCAGTAAGCCCCACGCAGTGGGAATGCTGAGAGGTGGTCGCATGCCACGCCCCCTTTCTCCACCACTCTGCAAACACACCTCATGGTGCGCTCTTGGTTGGGGGATTTAGTCCCCTTGCCTCTTGAGGGTACCTGGGGGCCAACTAGCCCTCATGTTACCTCTAGTAAGCCCCACACAGCTGGATTGCTGAGAGGTGGTCAGAGGCTATGGCCCCTTTCTCCACCACTCTTCAAATGTACCTTCTGGTGCACTGCTGCTTGGGGAATGAAGTTCACTTTAGGCCCTCAGGACGCAGAGGGACCTCATCACCCCACCAGCAGTGCACTGAAAGGTGCATTTGCAGAGGGAAGGGAAAAGGGGCGTGGCCTCCGACCGCCTCTCAGCAGTCCCACTGTCTGGGGCTTACTGAAGGTAACAGGTGGGCTAGTTGGCCCTTAAGGACCCAGTGACCCCATCCCCCAGGGCCCGGACATTTCTTTTCTGGCCCTGGGACTCCATCTCCCGGGGCATGATCAGATGGACAAGGACCACGGGGGGAGCCTGAAGGCCCCCCTGTCCAGGCCGGCTCCTGCCTTCTGCGGAAGCCGGCATGGCTTTTTACCCACAGGGAGCTCCTGACATGCAGCTCCCTGGGAGGCAAAGTGCTCTTCCTTGTTCAAAGCGAGTACGCTTTTTGCTATGGGAGGGTGGGAGCAGTGCTGCCGCTATCCCATAGCAAACTGCAGGGTCCCAGGTGTGGGCACCTCGGGACATTGCTGGTGCCCGCCCTGGGGGGTGGCGGTCCCCAGGGTAATTTACAGCTCCAGGAGCTCCCGCAAATTATTTTAAACATAGCGTTGGGGATGTGGCACCTTGCCTAACTGCACTTAGGAACCAAGATTGATGGCGTAAACTTCACAGTATAAAATTAAGGCTTCACCTCCCTCACTTGGAATATGCTTCCTGCGTAGCTATGGGTGCTGAAGCTGCAGGCACAGAGCACCCCAGCCAAAGCTCGCGGGCATGACTGCCGAGGGTCAGGTCGGCAATAAGGCAGTGGGTTCCTTTTTCCTGCTAGAGGACACGTCCATGCTGTGCCGGAAAGAACAGAGCATACGATAATTCATCACACCACTGACAAATCACGCACCCTGAAAGGAGGCCGCATTGGGTGTCAAAAGGACATTTTATGGGGCAACAGAAAACACAGCTGACCCGAACACAATGTAAAAATGTGCTCATCGCAATACAATAAATAAAGTGGCGCCTCCCCATTAAACAACTCTATTTACATTCTCCCAAAACCACACGCACAAACAACACACGCACACACAAGCTGGCACGCTTATAGAAGCTAGCACTGTCAAACACACAGACCTCCACAGGTGTGGAAATGCAACAATGACATTAGCAGAAAAAAGCAGATGGAGACTTGGACACTTTCCAGCCACAGACAAGCACACACACATATGTCATAGAGTATAAAACAGACACAAGCACACAAAACGCATAGAAAGACTTGGCCACCCTTAGACAGAGGCATTCACCGATACACAAACCTGCACACAGGCAAAAACACACCAAGGCACAGAACAAATATCCGCTCAATGCAGAGATGCATGCAGCTCTACCTAAAACACCCACATTGGCACAAAGAGACACGGAAGCAAAAGATAGACTTAGAACAGGCACACACATCAGCATACATACCCACGTATATTACAGTCACATCCTAACAGGCACACACATGCACATGAAAACATATACACACACAAACACACAAACACATTCACATACAGTTACCCTCATACACACTCATAAAACACATTCTAACCCAAACACAAACAAGCCGACACACCAGACAGCAAACACATATACAGTGGCATATGAAACGTCTCTCTCTCTCACGCACAAACGTGCATGCAAACACCACTGTACTCTATATCATAGCTACAGACGCCTGCCCTGTCAAGACATACATTTTAGTCCTGTTAAAAGTGTTAAGCACTGAGCACCTCCCTGGTTGAGTAGAAAAGCACAGCAGGGATGAGGCGTTATACGTTTAATGCCCTCTGAATGCCATTTCAAGTGGCCACAACTTGCAGCTGAAATCTATTGATATTGGTAGCTGCAGCGGCTGTTTGTTTTAATGTATCACATGACAGCTGTTTGTCCCAAAATCACGACTCTGCAAAATCAGATGCCTAATTGATTTGGAAATTGGGTTGTGGCACCCGAAAAACAATCTGACCCATTTTCAAGTTCTGCCTTCCAAGACATGGGCTTAGTCCTCCTGAGTGTTCCCCTCGCTTGAGGCTTCAAACCACAGTGCTCTAGACTCTGCGCTTCAGTGACCCCTGCCTGTCAGCCGCATGCAGACACCACTTCATGGACCTCCGCACTGCACCGATAGACCACGGCCTCACGGCCTTCATCTGCTGAGGGTCATATATTTCATGAACACTTACAGTACACTGGAAGACATCTGGTCCTCAGTGTGGGACAGCGGCGGGGGCACACCAGTGGTGCCATGGGCCCTGGTGCAAGCAAGTTAAAAATGTGCACCCGTTCACTGCACAGTAAAACGCAATAGCCACTGGTGTGCATTGGGTACCTAACACCCATGTGCCACGGTGCCACTGCACCTGCTGTACTATTGATAGCTACAGCCTAGACAGCACACCAATAGAATAGCAGCATAGAGCCAGCAAGCTGCTTGAGCACACAGTATACACTATGAAAGTGTCTCCTACACACACCTCGGCATGCTTCAATTTCTCCTAGCACTTGTGGCACTATGTAAGGAAAGCACTTCCCTCTTTTAGTTGGACTGTGTTAATGTATCTATTTACTTCTAATACAGGCCTTTCTGGGTAAGTGCTAGATCACTGAAGTGTGAAAACATGATGGGAGTATTGAGGGTGTCCTGAGAATACTGCAGTGGGGAGATTTGTGTGTCACTTTCGTATTCTAGTTAGCACCCCAGAAGTCCCCATATGAATGCTATGCGTCAGTGGTACATAGAATGCACCAATTACCAAAATGTTAGTGTTGGCTGAATTGATGCTGGTAGACAACTATTAAAATCCCCAAACCTAGATCCATGCACACATTTTTTAGTGCACAATGAACAGGCGCCCCCCGCACCTAGGGGAGGGGCGTCCTTAGTAGCGCCACGGGACTGGGCCTCCTCCGGGGCCGAAAAGGGGGGCTGGATGAGGTGATGTCATCGGGATGCGCTGGAAGGATATTTAAGTCCGCGCCCCGGGATCTTCAGCCTCTTTGTCCCCTTAGACCTCCAGCAAGCTGCAGGGGCGCATCGTCAACCACCCACCTACCCACCCGGCAAGAGAGCGAGGCTTTTACGGAGCGTGACGGAGCGCTGATAGTTAACAACAAAGGGGGATGCACAACAATGGGGGTTCAGCGACTGGATGGCCCCAGGAGGGGGTAGGATCCACATGTGCAGAGGGCAGGCGGAAGGGGGGACTGACCTGCTGGTGGTCCTGGACTCTTCTGCCCTAACCCACAACATATGGACTGAGTTGAACCTTGGGGAGGCTGTCTGAGTGCAGGTACCCAAGTGGGGGGCCAGGTGCTATGCGGGGCCCTGGTTGTCAAGTAGTGCAATTGTTTGCTGTAGCGCATTGGAGCCTGCTGGCACAATGTGCGCAGCAGAGTGGGGTCTTGGTGGGCCGAGATGGCCAAGTTTAAGTGTATGGCCAAGTTCAAGCGTAATGTGGTGCATACCTTCTTTAATACCTTTGACAGGTCAAGGCCACTAAAGTGTACGGCCATGCTCAAGTTCAAGTGTAATGTCGTGCCTAATTGCCCTGCAGCCTTTGTCATGTTGATGCCGCTAAAGAGTGATGCTGTAAATAATTTTATATACAAAAAGGATACTGTTTTACTCTCATGTTGATCACTGGTGAATTACCTGTTTTGAGGTGAATAAAAAGGCTACGCCATGATTCCAAGAGTTTTTGGGGCAATTGGGGAGGAGTGAATGTCACGTTGTGCGCGTACTACGGATGTGTGCATTTTATCTATGCACTATTTTGGGTTAACCAATAGCCTGTCCTTTGTGATAAAAACGTCACAAAAGTGAATTCATGTGAAATAACTTATTCGGACCAGATTTTCTGTCACAAGAGCCACTTGACACTAGTGAATGTTCATTGCAAAGCTCACAGAGGCAGCTTCTAACTACAACTCAACCTTGGCATGTATTGTTGAGTTCCACGGTATCAATGTGCTTGTATGTAAACTGGATGACTGAGACATAAGGAGTAGAGCAATGAAGATAACCTTGGAATACTAAACCCTGGGATTTTGTCTCCCCTCCACAACTTGAACAAAACTGTGTGATCCTGGTCAATCTTTCTACATGTGTTCCAGTTAAGCTGCCTTTCTGCCAAAGAGTGACAAGTTGAGTGCTTAGGCATGCTAGAAATGCTTCAGTTTAAGGTGGCGTGTTATACACATCTTATCAGTTACCTGTGGAGCGAATGGTGAGGCCCGAAACATGTGGAGGGTCACAAAGACTGCTAGGAAAGACAGACACACACATCTGTTTCTTGGCCTGTCTTTAAGCAGGTGTCAGTAAGGACTGCTGGCAACTAGAGACAAGTACAGAAGCACCATGATGCTCTTCCAGACCTAATACACCCTTTTACCAAGACAACAAGCCCATTATATATATATTACTGTGTCATTATTGGCTTATATCTGCCGGAGGAGCAGACATCTGTACAATAATTCACCTGTTTCAACCAGAATTGTAACTTATGCATCAAATCAACACATATCCGCACTTTGGATTCATATATTTTTTGAAATCACATTTCATGATAAGTGCTACAGTGAACCCTGTGCCTAAGGCAGTAACATGTATACACTATATCAAAGACAATTGTTTTTTGTAGCCTGTCCTGCTGTTTATATGCACTTCCTCAACAAATGATAGCACGAAGAACTAAGGTATGGGGCGTAACTTTATTGTGATAAAGTGGTCCATTATGGGATTCTTTTAGTTTCATATTCACAAAGTGAGGAAGATGTGCTACAAATTTAGGGTTGCACCACAATTTACTTAAGGGTCCTTTCAGTGCATGGTTTCTAAAACTGTCCATCGAAGCTCACGGCTACCATGTTCTGACTCCAATGCTTAAAATGTTAATACACCAAAGTCAGTTATAGCCAGCCAACACCATTGCGGCCTTCTACCATACACGATCTAAGTGGCACTAAAGCACCACTGGCTTCGTGCCCGATAGGGTTAAAAAGACTGGGATTAGGGCACATGAGGTAAAGACAGTAGACTCCGTATGTAGGGCAAATGCTTGACCACCACTAAATGCTTTAGGCCTCCAGGTTATGAAAATCTTTAAAGAACAATATACCCGTCTGAGATGAGAACAGCTATATATATATATATTCACAGAAAAAACCATAGGTTTCAGGGGTGTTATAGTTAGCTGGACATTTCACTCGTACAAAACCATAGAAATTCCTCCGTTATAGTTAGTTCTGCTAACTATAACTCGTGCGCAAGCAATGCACTGCTGATGATGTCACATATTACATCGTTCATGACATGGTCAGTGATATCACTGATGACATCTCAAATGACATCACTGATGACATCACTGATGACATCATCCCGTGAATGTGGTTTAGTTTGACATTTAAATATGTATTATATATATACAAATCTGTATTGAAGATTGAGTGGATATATAACTGTCTGGATGGAGGATTTAGTAGCTGTCTGACTGTCTGTTTAAGTGAGTAATTCTTTTGTAAAAAATGTTTCCAATTTTTTTTTCGGAGTCAGGCACCCAAAGCGTACACATCACGGTGGGTGCGCGGATTCTAGCCGCCATTTTAGAAACGTCGTGAAGGATCCACGTACCGTGTGCGACGGCTGCGTGTTTTTCAGTTACATCCTATACATTTAATATTACGTGATGTGCGCGATTGGTATGTGACCAGTCCGCGACTCCTGCTTCTGCACATTTGTGACACATGCACGTTACAGTACGCAACGCTTGCGCGGTGGCGGGTCCCGTGTGACGTCATATACGTGCTGGGGCGCGCTGGGTGCACAACTCCCGCGAATTTGTTTTTATTTTCTAAAATTATATGTATGTGTGTTTAATATACATATTAGGGCAAGAGACTATCTAAGATATTCATAAAAATAATATATTTGTACTTATAATAAGCTTATATTATTTTTAAATATATTTTCGCGAAGTCGTGTCGGGTGCGTGCTCCGTGAGCGCAGAGTGCGCGGATCCCATGTGACCTAAAAAAAAAGATTTCATTGGTTCATAACATTTCCCACTGTAACTATTGAAGGACCCCACCCATTTTAATCATTTTTGTTGGAGCATCTTAAGAGAGACATCTCTTTTCCTATAAAAACCCTTTTTGCTTGTTTTTTTTGGTGTTTTTCAAAAAATATCAAACAAAATGGCATTTGGACAGCAGCAACAGCAGGAGGAAATATCTTCTGAAGAAGAATTCTTGCAGGAGGCACCACGTCCACAGAGGCCGGAATCTATCGTGTGGAAATTCTTCACTTTTCCACTTGGAGAGAAGAAAGTAAATGCGAGAAAGGTGACGTGCAAAATTTGTGACCGAGTCCTGTCAAGAAGCAGTGAAAAAACATACTCTTGTGCTTGTGGCACTGCTTCTATGTAAAAGCATCAGAGGAGATGAGGTGAGCTGCTTTGAACCCCTCACCTGCTGTGGCAAGTACATCTGGAGCATCCTCAGGAACACCTGCAATGGACATTAGGCCAGAATTTGCCTTTCTCGAGCAACACTGCGTGAAGTGTAAGAAACTTATATGCTTCGGTGAGCAGTCGGTTAATGCAGTTTGTGCTGTGCAACACAACCATCGTTATTAATTTTTTTGTTTTTTTGTTTTTGGAATGATAAGTATTCCAAATGTTTCCTGTTTTATAGGTTCTTTTTTTGTTCATTTTTTGAAAAAACACCAAAAGAAAATACAAAATTAAAAAAAAAAATTAAAAAAAATACAAAGGAAAAAAAAAGTTCTTATCAGAACTACCATATCTGGTTAAAGAAAGAACTATAATTGCAAGGTAATGTGTGAAAGTTTGGTTGAATATATGTATACAGCATGATTGACTGAAAGAATGCATTAGTAGTGTATGGTGAATTTATAGGTGAAGATTTATGAGGAAGTACTGCAGCGTGACACTGCACGTTTTTTAACTGCACTGCACTGTGGCAGTTCCGAAGCACAGGGATGTGACATATGTACATGAATATGTTGCAACTCTGTGCTTCCCTCTGCACTGCTGCACAAACTGCAGCCATGCGGTGACACAGGCACCCTTGCACCATGGTGCAAGGATGTCTGTGTCGTGTGGAGATTGTTTTTGTGCAGGAAGGGACACCTTCCTGCACAAAAACAATCAGTAAAGGCATTTTCCTCTTTCAATGTATGCTGTGGAATGCAGCATGCATTGAACGAGGAAAAAAATAAGGAGAAATGAAAACAATCCTCCTCGTTGCGCCTTGCTACACCAACTCTAGGATGGCGCAGCATTCAAACACATTTCCAGATTTACGATTTCTCATAAATCTGGAGATGTGTCTTGTTCTATGGGTGTTGCGTGGGAACAACCACAGCAACACCTATGGGACGCCCCTTCAACGCAAAGTTCTGTGTATTAAGAGGTCGTATTTACATGGAGAGGAAAACGCACGCAGGGTGGCTTTTCCTCTCCCTGTAAATATGGAGGAGTGCCTGGCGCCATCACTATGTTACAAAAAGTGACGCACTGGTGGTGCAGGGTGCTTGTAAATCTGCCCCATAAGTGCTTAGGTATTGGCAGACTGATACAATAAGAACATAGTGCTCGATGGGTGATTGAAGAACTGCATGAGACTGACAGGAGGTATACTACTCTGCATGGGTACTACTTTAGTATTTAATGGAGTGGACCAATAGTATGTATCTGCTTAGAGATTTGTAGGGATTATGCACAGAATATTTTATGTGTACTTGTGTTGGTGCCTAGGTCATTTTATGAGAATACCACTAGTAACTGGAATGATGACAGTGCTACAAACAGAGTGAACACTTAATTTATAAGTGCTTACGTATTGGTGGAGTGATAGGATAAGTAGATAGTGGTAGATAAGTGATTAAAGAAGTGCATGGGACAGACTGGACGATTCCTACACTGCATGAGTACTAACTGGGTATTTAGAAGAGTGTATCAATAGTATGTAGCTAGTTAGAGGTCTGCTTGGATAGTGCACAAAATATTATAGATATACTTGTGTTAGTAGCTAGGCCATTCCATAAGTTCATGACTAGTAACTAGAATAATTACAGTATTACAAACAGAGTGTATAGTTAATTTATAAGTGCTTAGGTATTGGTGGAGTGATAGGATAAGTAGATAGTGCTGGATGGGTGATTGGAGAAATGCATGGGACAGACAGGAGGATTCCTACACTGCATAGGTACTAACTGGGTATTTAGAAGAGCGTATCAATAGTTTGTAGCTGGTTAGAGGTGTGCATGGATAGTGTACAAAATATTGTACCTGCACTTGTGTTTATGACTACGCCATTCCTTAAGTATACGACTAATAACTGGAGTAATTTCAGTGTTGCAAAGAAAGTGCGTGCTGAATTTATAAGTGCTTAGGTATTGATGGAGTAATAGGATAAGTAGATAGTGCTGGATGGGTGAATGGAGAAATGCATGGGACAGACAGGAGAATTCCTACACTGCATAGGTACTAACTGGGTATTTAGAAGAGCGTATCAATAGTTTTTAGCTGGTTAGAGGTGTGCATGCATAGTGTACAAAATATTGTACCTGCACTTGTGTTTTTGACTACGCCATTCCTTAAGTATACGACTAATAACTGGAGTAATGACAGTGTTGTAAAGAAAGTGCGTTCTGAATTTATAAGTGCTTAGGTATTGGTGGAGTGATAGGATAAGTAGATAGTGCTGGGTGGGTGAATGGAGAAGTGCATGGGACAGACAGAAGGATTCCTAGACTGCATAGGTGCTAACTGAGTATTTAAAAGACTGTATCAAAGCTATGTAGCTGATTAGAGGTCTGCATGCATATTGCACAGAATATTGTAGCTGTACTAGTTTTACTGGCTAGGCCATTCCTTAGGTACATGACTAGTAACTAGAATAATTTCAGTGCTGCACAGACAGTACATGTTGAATTTATAAGTGCTTAGGTATTGCGGAGTGATAGGGTACGTAGGTAGTGCTGGATGGGTGATTGGAGAAGTGCATGGGACAGACAGGAGGATTCCTAGGTTGCATGGGTAGCACTTTACTAAGTAGCTGGTTAGAGGTTTATATATATAGTGCGCAGCTGAATGTAGTTGTGCAGTGATAGTGTTTGGATTACTTAATCTTACCTTGACAGTAGTACATATCAAAAAAATGCTAAACATTTTTTTCAGTTATTATAAGTGCTTAGGTATTGGTGGAGTAATAGGATAAGTAGCTAGTGCTGTATGGGTGATTGGAGAAATGCATGGGACAGACAGGAGGATTCCTACACCGCATAGGTACTAACTGGATATTTAGAAGAGCGAATCAATAGTATGTAGCTGGTTAAAGGTCTGCATGCATAGTGTACAAAATATTGTACCTGCACTTGTATTAGTGGCTAGGCCATTCTTTAAGTATATGACTAATAACTGGAGTAATTTCAGTGCTGCAAAGAGAGTGCATGCTCAATTTATAAGTGCTTAGGAATTGGTGAAGTGATAGGATACGTAGATAGTGCTGGATGGATGAATGGCGAACTGCATGGGACAAACAGAAGGATTCCTAGACTGTATAGGTACTAACTGAGTATTTATAAGACTGTATCAATGCTATGTAGCTGATTAGAGGTCTGCATGCACAGTGCACAGAATATTGTAGCTGTACTAGTTTTTTCTGGCTAGGCCATTCCTTAGCTACATGACTAGTAACTAGAATAATTTCAGTGCTGCAAAGAGAGTACATGTTGAATTTATAAGTGCTTAGGTATTGGCGGAGTGATAGGATACGTAGATAGTGCTGGATGGGTGATTGGAGAAATACATGGCACAGACAGAAGGATTCCAACCCTGCATAGGTATTAACTGGGTATTTAGAAGAGTGTATTAATAGTATGTAGCTTGTTAGAGATCTGCATGCACAGTGTACAAAACATTGCACCTGTACTTGGGTTAGTGGCTAGGCCATTCCTTAAGTATATGACTAATAACTGGAGTAATTTCAGTGCTGCAAAGAGAGTGCAATATAAACAACAGTCTTGAGTTTTGGCTTAATGGCAGCAAGGCCTAGCCTAATAATAGCAAATACCAAACAATGTGCCAGTGCTGCACTTGATTTACATGCACATTTTTTTCTAGGTGTATTTATTGAAACAATCACACTTATGACTACTTTTTCAGTCAGATTTAATCAAACGCAAATCATTGGATTACATTAAATTTTCCGGCTATAGGCTTAACTTACAGAAGACCCAAATCATAACCAACTATACTCCCGCTGTCCCGGTTCCGGAGATCTGTAAAAATGCTACTTACTTAGGCGTTAAGTTAACGGCTAAAATCCAAGAAATTAACAACATTAATTACAATGAACTAGTTAAATCTACCATTTCACTATTAAAAAAATGGCACAGACTACCACTGAATATCATCGGCAGAATTAACTTAATCAAGATGAAGGTACTACCCAAATTCATGTACCTATTTCGCTCTATTCCGTTGGCCCTAAACAACCTGTTTTTTAAACAACTAGACGGAGCATTCAGTAGCTTTATATGGGGCTATAAAAAAGCAAGGAGGTCACTGAATTCTTTGAAAAATAACATAAATGCGGGAGGGCTTAATTTTTCCGATTTTAAATTATATTTTTGGTCTGCTTTTGTTTTCCGCTTTCGTTCGTTATTAAACCAAGGTGGAACATTTTTTTTTCACTCCTTTATGCTAAAGCAAGACGCTAACCTATTCTTATTACGAGTGAACGACCCCAACTACTTTAAAAGAGTAAAATTCAAGACCGCAAGAGACATTGCAAAGATATGGGCTAACATTCTTATTTTTTGTAAAACTACTTTTTACCACTCAAAACTATTGTTGTGGGGGAACCCGGGTCTTCCGGAAATCTTCAATGAACATAGTGCTCAAAGCTGGTCAAGACGGGGCATTAGGCTCTTAGGGGACCTATATGGCACGCAAGGCTTTCTGGATTTTAATACACTTAAACTGCTTTACGGCCTCTCGGAATCTATGAGATATAAGCACAGACAGATACACGACTACCTGGTGAACAAAAAACGAATATCCGAGACTACTGACTCCGATATCTGGACCCATTTCTACTCCTCAACAATCAAATCAGCAATAAGTAATACTTATAGCTTTCTAACCAACTTCAAACAAAATGATTGCTCTAAATTAGCCGCCAAATGGAGCAGGGTCTTAGACACAAATGTCACTTCGAAAGATATAGAACGCTCCCTATCAAATATTAACAGCAGTGTTCACTCTTCCAGCCTGAGGCTACAGCAATTTAGAACGACCTGTATGCTATATTACACACCAGAAATCATCTCCAGGTGGTCCCCCAACAACGCTACGAATGACCATACCAAATGCCCCAAATGTTCGGCCCACGCAGTTGATCTGGCACACATGCTGTTCTCTTGTCCCACTCTTAAGGACTACTGGTCAGACATCCGTAAAGTTCTTGAAATTAGGTCAATCCAGCTCCCCTCACTCTCTGCCTCCTTCGTCTTATTAGATATCAATCCCACCCCTTTCTCTCAGGATGCTCTGGCTTCAATCCTCATGTCTTGTGCTAAACTAACTCTTGCCAGAGCCTGGATCTGCCCTGATCCACCATCGGTGTGGGATTGGTGGACACTAGTAATCGAGATCTATTCAATGGAGGCTTCATTAGCTAATCTTAGGGGGACCCGCTCCTTGATGAAATTTGAAAAGAATTGGGGTGAATTCATGGAATAGTGTTGCTTTTTTTCTGAGTTTAATCTCGCTTACTTGTCTGGATTTTTTTTTTTTTTTTTTTATACCTTTCTTTTCCTCCCTCTTTGTGAACAAACATATGTATTATTGTACGTTTTTCTCATCAGCCTGTTCAATAAAAAAATGCAAAAAAAAAAAAAGAAAACAAGTGTTAATATGCACACAATGTCATTTTAGCATATCTTGCCCCATGACCGCCATACCTGTACGTTCGTCAACGTGACATATTCATAATAAACATACTTAGAATTGCAAACATCAACATAAACAATGGACTACACATTACTTTAAAGTGAAAGGCTAATCTGGGCACGTTGCGTATTATAGTGGTTCTTACACAAAAGAAAAGGAAAAAAGGGGTGTTAATATACACACACTATCCCTAAATAAAGTTCTAGCGATTATAGTTCCATTCACAGCTCATTTGAGATGTCATGAGTGATGTCATGAGTGATGTAACTGACCATGTCATGAATGATGTAATGTCTGAGGTCATTAGCAGTACGTTGCAGGGGCGTAAGTTATAGTTAGCTCAGGTAACTATGACTGCTGAATTTCACTGGTTGTGTATGAGTGAAATCTGAGTCTAACTATATCGTCCCTGTAATCTGTGTTTTTTTCAGCAAATTTCTAGGGTTTTTTGTTTTAACGTTAAGTAAGATGCATATCACAATGGATGGTGGGGGGTTGGAAGCAGGGCCTGGCATTGTGCTGCCCCCACCCAAGCTTGCTGCTCCTGCCTTCCCTCTTCCTAGCCATCTATTGTCCAAGTCCATGTCCCTGCTCCCTTATTACAGCCCTGTGTGGCCGTTGGTCTGCCACTGGCCTTCCTGCCTTCTCTGAACAGTTAGCTTGCTGCCCCATCCACCTCCTCCCTATCCTCTGTTGTCTGAATCCATGGACTAGCCTCCTCTCTCCAGGCATGCATGGTCCGATGTGCTGCCACTGCCCTCTATTTAGCGTGATGTACCAGTCCACTCCTCCTGCCCTCCATTGCCCAATTCTATGCCCCATCATTGACCTCCTGCTTAGCCTCTGTGCTTAGCTTGTTGCCCCTATTCTCCTTCCCCCTGCCTTCAGATATCTTTGTGCATGCCCCTGCTCCATCCTTTTTGCCCACCATGTTCTGTTGAGCTGGCACTCCCCTCCTACCTGCCTAGCATTGTCAGATGACTGTAACCTTTCCCTGCCACCTGCACCCTGCCTGTCCACATGCCATGTCCCTATCCCCTTCCTCCTGTCCTCCATGGTCCATTTTACTGCTACACCCTTCTGCCCTCCCTGGTCTGTTGTGCTGCAACTGCTCCTCCTGCCTGCCCCATGTGGTCTGTTGTGAGGCCCCTTCCCCTGAACTCTCTTTTGTGCCCAGGTCCAGACCCTCCCTTCTATCCTCCATGGTCCTTTGTGCATGTTCCTGCACCCTCCTTCTTGCCCATCATAGCCATTGTGCTGCCACTAACCCTCCCGCTTGCCATGCATGGTCTTTTGTGCTGCCATGGCCCCTCCCACCTTCCCTGTGTGATCAGCTAGCTGCCCATGACCCCCTCCCACCTTCCCTCCATGGTCTGTGTGTATGCCTTGTTCCCCCAGGGACCACCCCAGTTTGGACCTCATTGCCCACCCCAATTTGGACCCCAAGGCATGAACCCACCTTTTTTAGGCAGAGGTTGGGGCAGAGGGCGAGGGCGAGGGTGAAAAAGAGGCAACCAACAGGAGAAACGGGTTCAATGGGATAAACCACCCCAAAGGGGAATGGAGACAAGGAGTCACACCAGCAAAAAATCAACCTAGTAGTCAACTTGTCAACTAGGCAACTTACAGAGACAGAAGACGTGTCCTCCAGAAAGGTTTAGGATTTGTTCCTACCCCTAAGGTGGACCTCTTCACTCAGACCTGCGAATTACACCAATTCTTTCGCAAAATACGGCTTAAATCTTTCTTTGACGGTAAGGACCGTACACCTGACGAGGATTCGGGTTTACATAACCCTTCCTCCTTCACCCCCCACAGCGGGATGGTACCCAATGAAATCTTGACCTATGAACAGGCAGTATTAAAAGACGTGAAAGCCTTAAAAAGACCTAAACCATTTAAGAATGTGACTAAGAAAGAGATGTTGGCTATTGAATCACTTGCCAATGATTCAACCATCGTCATCAAACAGGCAGACAAAGGCGGGGCTACAGTTATAATGGCAACAACGGACTATGACACAGCGTGTCTCAGACAATTGAGCAATAGAAAGTACTATACACCTATCCCGAAGAACCCGACTAAGCGCCTCAACAGAACCATTATGGGGTTGGTTGAGTCTGCAGAAAGTCAAGGATGGCTAAATAGGAAGGAGGCTTCTTTCCTCATATAAAAAGAACCTAAGACCCCCTATTTTTACATTTTACCTAAGATCCACAAGGGGGTCACACCAGTCCCAGGACGACCGATAGTGTCCGGGATTGACTCTGTTCTTGAACCGCTGTCACAATTTTGTGATTATTTCTTACAACCTTTGGTGAAACTCACACCATCATACATACAGGACACTACTGATGTACTACGGCTACTGGATCAACTCCAGGATACCGATCAAATCACGTTCCTGATTACTCTAGATGTGGAGGCCCTCTAATATCCCTCAGAGGGCCACTCTAGAAGTTATAGAAGGCATTCTGAATACATCTACATGGGAGTCACCCACTCCACCTTCCTTTATTATGGAATGCACCACTCTAGCACTGACCGAAAATTTCTTCGAGTACAGTGGCCAACTTTACCATCAGACACAAGGTACTTCCATGGGAAGTACCTTTGCTCCTAGTGTGGCTTGCCTCTATATGGCATCCTTTGAGGAACAACATATTTTCCATGACACTAACCCATTCCGCAACAACATTCGTCTATGGAAGCGCTTTATAGACGATATCCTGATTCTCTGGTTAGGAGATCGCGATAGCTATGGCGATTTCTTCAGGTGGATTAACAATCTTAATCCTTACCTCCAATTTACCATTACAGCATCTCGGTCCAAAATAGCCTTTTTGGACTTAACCATCAATATTACACAGGGCAATTTCACTACCACCATGTACAGAAAGACCACTGACCGCAACAGTCTGCTACATTTCGACAGCCACCATCCTAAATCTCTCAAAGAGAACTTGCCCTTTGGACAATTTCTGAGAGTGAGGAGAAATTGTAGCACTTTGGACGATTACAAGAGTGAATCAGCCATCCTGGCACAAAACTTGACAGAAAGACAATATCCAAAGAAGAGTATCGCTCTCTCTAGAAAAAGAGCACGCAACAATCACAGAGAGGGTCTCCTGGAGCACAAGGCTTAGAACAGAACCGAAGTACTGACTTGCGTAACTACATTTACACCTGCCTCTAACCAACTGACCAAGGTGCTGAAAAAGCATTTTGGCATACTTAACACAGGCACCACTAACTTTGAATTACCTCAGTTTGCGTATAAACGCTCTAAGAACATCAAGGATATGCTTGTACAAACTAGACCCAAACCAAAGGTAAAAACACTGCAGAGTACATTGTGGCACTTGCCCATGGTCATAGGACACTATCCATGTGGGACATGCAGTGCCTGTGCCTTTGCATCAGCACAAACGACTATAACATTGAACACAACCTTTGTCTGGGAAATGAGATCGCACACTAATTGCAATACTACGAATTGCATCTACCTTCTTACATGCCCCTGTGACCTGTACTATGTTGGGATGACAACACGCCCAGTAAAACTACGAATTTCAGAACACCGCAGTAATTTTCGCTGCCACAAGAGTAACACCAAAATGTGTGTTCACTACCTTGAGATGAACCACTCACCCGACTCTGTCAAATGGGTCATTCTTGAAGCCAACCCCCATACAGCAAAACAAAATCTGTTCACGAAGGAACAACGTTGGATACACCGTTTATCTTCTGACACCAAAGGGCTCAATGAAGAAATCCCGTGAGGGTCAATTAAGATTTAACATAATTAACTCAACCCCTCTACATCCAACAGCTGCACCTACTGCTCTTTGGTGTTGGTTCATATACCCATGCCCATGTCCACTTTTTACCAAGAGGGAACTAACTAACCCTCCATATCCTATCAGGGCTCCTGAGAACTGCAGAATAAATTTAACTACACTGGAGTCAAGACCAAATGAATTTGTCACCATTTACCTATCATCCACTATTACACACTACATTAGCGTGACTATACCACCTATTCGCATAAGAACACTTATTTTCCTCCATTAATGATGTTAACATCAACATCATTCTAAGATGGCCGCCGTTTGTACTTGTCTTTCCAATTAACCAGGACAACCCCTCTCTTATTCACATGGGCTAACGATCATGATAAGTCTGTCATCACTTTCCATTGCTTTACCTCCCAGACTCGGTGGCATGGGTAGGTCGCAAGGAGCAACGTGAGGACTACACATGTGAGTGAACTGCTATCTCAGCTCCCCACATTTTGTATGTTTGACTACCTTGATCGCCACGTTATTAAACATGCTTCTTTAACTTGCACGGCGCCACTACAAACTCTTTCTCTGGTTAAGAATTCCCCGGGCGAGACAGGTCTTTATCACGGCTTGTTACCCTCATGGCTTCTCGATCCATTATATGGGGGACACTGAACGGCACCATTGCACTGCATCTTTATACCTTTACGTCAGCCAGACACTCCCGGGCCACACGGGTCTCAAATTACGGTCCGTTACCTCTACGGGTGCTATTTCTTCTCATTTAGGGGATAAATAGCGGCACCATGGTTCTTAGCCCAGACACTAATTTAAACGACAATGGACGAACGATCCTGCCCGCTTACTTATGCCATATTTATACGGGGCAAGGGAACCCAAAGAGGTAGTTGAGGACCTTGGGTAATAGTTCAGTACAAACAACCATGATCCTCAAATAGTTAGGATAATGATTAGATAAATATAGTTCAGAATCGATACTATATTCTGGAAGTCCAGCCGGACAACCGATTTAATATTTCAATAAAGAAATGCACACATATAGGAACAAAGTAATTGTGGGACACAGTCCTGTATCCGATTAGAACAACAACATTACAAAACAAACAAAGGCATTTCAGGCAAGACAAAAGGAGCTTTTTTACATTATCCAATGTTGTAAGCTTTTTCAAAACAGCTAATGCACTTTTTTAACACAATGGATTAACGTGCATGCTATTTTAGAAGGGGTCGACGACGTTTCGATCCTGTCTGAAGAGTACCAGGATCATCATCAGGACATTAATGTGTACATGCCTGATTGTAAACGAAATTGCCTGGAGTCGTGAGAATACACGAGCCGTCCAGTGACGAGGGCAACAACGGTCATCAGGTGCGGTGAAGGTTCACTAGTATGAGCTGAACGCGAATGCACGATCCGGCCGGAGCCAAGGGCAACAATGTTCGCCAGATAAAGTCAAGGTACACTAGATGGAAGGTTTCACCGTAACCTAAGGACCTGGCTGGATCCCGTGCATTGTCACGCCGCCTCGACAATTCGAAGCACCGCTTGGACTATTAACTTTTGGATAACCCTTCCATCTAGTGTACCTTGACTTTATCTGGCGAACATTGATGCCCTTGGCTCCGGCCGGATCGTGCATTCGCCTTCAGCTCATACTAGTGAACCTTCACCGCACCTGATGACCGTTGTTGCCCTCGTCACTGGACGGCTCGTGTATTCTCACGACTCCAGGCAATTTCGTTTACAATCAGGCATGTACACATTAATGTCCTGATGATGATCCTGGTACTCTTCTGACAGGATCGAAACGTCGTCGACCCCTTCTAAAATAGCATGCACGTTAATCCATTGTGTTAAAAAAGTGCATTTGCTGTTTTGAAAAAGCTTACAACATTGGATAATGTAAAAAAGCTCCTTTTGTCTTGCCTGAAATGCCTTTGTTTGTTTTGTAATGTTATTGTTCTAATCGGATACAGGACTGTGTCCCACAATTACTTAGTTCCTATATGTGTGCATTTCTTTATTGAAAAATTAAATCGGTTGTCCGACTGGACTTCCAGAATATAGTATTGATTCTGAACTATATTTATCTAATCATTATCCTAAATATTTGAGGATCATTGTTGTTTGTACTGAACGCTTACTTATGCCAGCAGCTCAGACCACTGTTTCAGTTTTAGTCTTGAGTTTTACTTATCACACACTAGAAGAAATTGAGCACTATTAGTGCTCTTGATTTATGATTTTCAAAAATACCTGGTTGATCACATGTGTACTGTCTATATGTCTTGACATACTGCGTTTAGCTTACTCCAATTTGGTTGTTGCCCCCCCCTCTCCCTTTTTTGCTTATTTGCCCTTTTTTGCTTTTTACATTTACAGTGTGTCCTCTTTCTATTGTTTTCCCCATATTGTGTTGTTGTTGTTTTTTATCGCCTAGTCCTACTATTTGAGGAACTCAGACTCATGCGTAAACCACCGAGCACTGTTGCAGTCCGAGTAATTACTGAATAGGGTGAGTCGTACCTCTAGATTCTCTGCTGCATCCTATGGTTTTCCACTAGGGCGAGTAGTCACTTTAGCTCACTGTGGGGAACCACCATCAACTCCCTTTTTTAATAAGTCCTCTAACACATTAGCGTCCACCACCATTAAGTTATAAAAGAGTTTGGAGTCACATTGAAGTTTGTGTTTCCTACTGTTATATGCGGGACGCACCTGTATGTTATAAAAAGTTTTTTAACCTCCTTTCTTTCCTTACAGGTAGCCCCTGACCGCAACAGGTACTTTAGTGAAGTAAGACTTACACTCACTACACACCTTATTCACTAGTAGTTTTTAGTTGTAGATAGTTCTTTTCCTTCTCTGTTGGTCCTGAAGAATCGCAAGTATATCCACTCCATGCGAGGAACATGTTGACCTTTTACCTTTTAGCATAGGACACTCAAATACGAGACATTATACTCAGGTGAGTGCCTAGCTCACACGCTTTTAATTAGGGTAGGAGACCTCAGAATAAAAAGTCAATTCATATCAGGTACTCCTTACCCTATTTTAAATCACTTTAGCACATCTACACTACTCTGGCCCCACACCCGCACTTCACCATACGGCAGTTGGATAGAAGATCTCCGACAAAGTGCCCCTTATCTAGGGAGCCCGTTGGGCATTGCACCGCCGGCCCGACGAGGAGCAGCCCATATGATGAAGCATGACACTTGAAAGGGTGTGTGAGGGCATTAATATCCAACATATGGATACCCAACCCTAGACACATTGTCTGCCCAGTTGGATCCATCCTTCTTCCTTTTTGACTCCATCTACTCTTACATAGAGGAACGGCATATACTCGAATTTTGTGATTCCTGTACCCGGGGCTTAGTCTATGCTGGACCTCCCACTCCCTTGTGAGTGGAAAAGGCCCCCCTGTCCCTCCTTTCTTGTATTGTATGCCATCATAGTCTCACTGTTGCTCTCCATGGTGTGTCTTGCTTCTAGTGCCCATCCTGCCTGACCTCCATGGTTAGCTTGCTGCTCCTGCCCTGCCCCCTTGCCTCCAGTCCTCTGTGTCCATGTGCAGACCCCTATTCCCTCCCTATTGGCTTTTCTGTTCCATTGTAATGCCCCTGATCCGTCCCTCCTGCTCTTTATGGTCTGTTATGCTGCAGCTTTATCTCCTGTCTGTCCATTATGGTCAGCTAGCTACCATTGCCTCTTTCTTTCCCCTCTGTTCTCTGTTGTCCATGTGCATGGTCCTGTCCCCTCCCTATAGCTTTCTATGGATTGTTGTGCTGCACTCCCGTCCCGCATGCCCTGTGTGGTGTATTGTGCTGCTACAAACCCTGATGCCTGTCCTGTATGGTCAGTTTGGTGCACCTCTCCATGTCCCTCCTGTCCTCTGTTATCTGAGTCCATGTCCGTACCCCAATTCCTCCTGCCTTCCATGATCCAATGTACCATACTTGCTAACATTTTGAACTTGCTAAGAGGGAGATTTTGAAAAAAACTGGGGTATTGATTTTCCCCTTTGACTTACATTGAAAAAGAGGAGATTGTAGACAGGAGACAGATCAAATAAAGCCCATTTGGGCTTAAAAACATTAGAAGTTTCCTGGCTGAATCAGGTCTGTAGGCATGTATGGTTGTACTACCACTGCCTCTTCCTTCTGCCCACAATGGTCTATTATATTGCCACAGCCTCTCTTGCCAGTCCTGTATTGTTAGTTTGTTGCCCCTGCCCCCCTTTCCACTGCCCTCCATAGTCTGTTGTGCTGCCACTGCCCTTCCTGCCAGCCCAGTGTGGTCAAATTGTTGCCTCTGCACCCTCCTACCTGCCTTCAATTTTCAGAGTCCATGCCCCTGGCCTCTGCCTCTCAACAGTATCCTAATTAACAACTAGATTGCTAATATTCTATATTTATTACAAAAGTGTGGAACGCCAGACGTCATCTTGATGTAATCATAACTGTAATACCAAGAGCATTTCCTTTAGAAATTACATATATGAAAGGGTCTTATTTGCATCAATATTATGGATAGTTCTCTAAAAAACTAAAATGAGGACATATTTTCTGAGTTTTCAAATACCGACAAAGCACTTTTAAATTATTTGTTATCTTTATGTTTTTTTATCCAGTTGACCACTTGATTAAATGTTGCACTTAGGGGAGAGGATGTGGTGTTACTTCCAGAGCTGCGGACTTTGCAACTGGGGAACCAGGTTGGAGTTTCTTCTTCAGCTCGACATTCTCTGATTCTGGTCAAATCACTTAATCTCCCCATGTCTACAACCAAAATGAATTTGTTCTTGTGTGATGTAACCAATGCTCATGTAAAGCACTCCAATATCTGACAAGTCTGCACTATATAAAACTGCAAAAACATAAAAAATAAATAGTGTTTTGCACACTTCTGTCATTGGGCTACATGTGGGCTACATCTGGGTGATATTTGTGCTATATTTGGGCTCTTTTGTGTATGGTGGCCATCTTGGGAGATTTATTTGTTATGAAGTTTCCTAATTTCCTCCTTTACTGCAGTCTCCTCAGTAGGAAATGCTTTCAGGTTTTTACTTTGATTCCATCAAGAAGGTATTCAGATATGTCACACATTTGCCATAAATTCTGAATTTTAGCACTCTAGTTGCTCATTAGATCACTGTAGTAAAACTACTGCTCACCACGGAAGTCTGCTGCTGGTATTAAAAGTGCATGGTTCAGTCTGCATATCAGAATTTTTTAATGACATAGAAGAGGATTTGAGAAGTCACTCAAAATGTGCCCTAATTTTTCTTTCTTCAGCACTAATCATAATTTCTATGGCAAAACGAACCCCCTCATTGTGTTCCTTTTTAAATTAAATGTTTTAAGTGTTACCAGTTTATTCCAATCAAGATGGCTTCAGGTGTGCCATACGTTTGTCATAAGTAAGACAGTAAGCGCTCCAGTTGTTCTTAAGAACACTCTGGGGCATTCTGTCATTGGGCTATACTTGGGCTACATTTTGGTGATATTTGTGCTACATTTGGGCTCTTTTGTCTCTGGTGGCCATCTTGGGAGACTTATTTGTTATGAAGTTTTCTAATTTCCTCATTTACTGCAGTCTCCTCAGTAGGAAATACTTTCAGTTTTTTACTTTGGTTCCATCAAGAAGGCATTCAGATGTGTCACACATTTGCCAAAAAATTCTGAATGTTAGCACTCTAGTTGCTCATTAGATCACTGTAGCAAAGCTACTGCTCACCAGGATGGTCTGCTGCTGGTATTCAAAGTGCATGTTTCAGTCTGCATGTCCGAATTTTTTAATGAAATAGAAGAGGATTTGAGAAGTCAAAATGTGCACTAATTTTTCTTTCTGCAGCACTAATCATAATTTCTATGGCAAAATGAACCCCCTCATTTTGTTCCTTTGCAAATTAAATGTTTTAAGTGTTACCAATTTATTCCAATCAAGATTGCTTCAGGTGTGCCATACATTTGTCATTAGTAAGTCTGTTAGTGCTCTAGTTGTTCTTTAGAACACTCTGGGAAGCTGCAGTAGAACACAAAGGAATCAATTGACAATCTCTGCCCTTGTTGGATGTACATGTTTTACTGAGAATGTCAGACTTCATTCTCACATGACTGAGAAAGATAATGTGAATTTACAGAAAATATGCTCTCAGTTTAACTTATAGATCACCGTCCAAACCTGTGTGGGAAAAGCATGAGAAAATAGTTTTCTCTCAAACATGATTCATGATATCCCAGCAGAAGGCTTTTTCACATGGTAAAATCACCTTAGAACACAACACAATTCCTAAAATGAGTATGGTACCATCAAAAAATGATTTATAATGTAACTAAAGTCTTAAAACCTTCTATTAACTGCAATGCTTTTAATGAGGTGCTATCATGTATATTGGGCCCAATATGGCTGCCAACACTTCTTGGATGAAGTGCTGACAGCCAATCAGATCTCACGATGAGATGTGTGGTTAGGCTCCGCCCAGATACATATATTTCTTTTTCCATTAATAGTTTAAAAACTTCTGAACGGATTTACACCATTTAACCAAAAGGCACGACTCTGAACCAAGGGCTACCTTTTTGACAAATTTGGTGTAATTCCTTCAGCAGTTCGGGCTGTAGCTGCGACTAAAGGTCCCCATGGCAAATTGCATGGGGAAAACACGTTTTGGGACCCCCCTTTTTTCTCGGCTTCCGCTTGTCGAATCACCCAGAAAGTTTCAGGATAGGAGCTAACCGGAGCTGGCCAAAATTTTTGAAAATTTTGCGAAGATTCGTCAACCAGCGCCAAAGTTATTGGGAATAGAATGTTGCGGATTTCCGATGGCAAATAGGTCCTAACTATAACTGCCTACTGGTGACCGCCAGTAGGTAATATATATATATATATCCTACTGGCGGTCACCAGTAGGTAGTTATAGTTAGAACCCAGTTTCCATAGGAAAAACATTTTTGGGATTTGCCAATATCTTTGGCGCTGTTTGAAGAATCTTCGCAGAATTTTCAAAACTATTGGGTTGGACCACTCAGTTTCTGTGTTGAAAGTTTCGGGGTGATTCGTGAAGCGGGGGCTGAGAAAAAAGAGGGGTCCCAAAGCGCTTTTTCTCCATGTTAATTTCCGTAGGAAATTTTGGAACAGGCTACAGGCAGAACTGCTGAATGGAATTATACCAGATTTGGCAGAAAGATAGCTCTTGGTTCAGAAAGCACCTTTTTTTTTTAAAATGGCGTAAATCCGTTCAGTAGTTGCTGAACGATTTAAAAATAAAAATATCGATGTCTGAGCACCGAGGAGGAGTCACAAGTTTTTTTCTGATTGGCTGCCAACACTCTAAACCAGGAAATGTTGGCAGCCATCTTGTGACTCGGTAACCGAGTCACAAGAAAAAGGGGGGGAAAAAAGTGGAAAATGAAGAAAAAGGGGCAGGGTAGAAACATCCTGACCCCCTAGGCCTGCTCAGGGCGTCCCACAATTACCCCCAGGGCCAAAAAAAGCATTTTTTTAAAAACAAATCGGGCGAATTCACGCTGGTTGTGTGAATCTGACTGAGAAAAATAAAAAAACACGGGTGGACAAGGTCCCGGGGGCAATGTGAAGTTAATTAGCGGGGACCCGCGGGGGCTTGCAAATTGTGTCAGAGAGTGTGCAGGGCTTAGCTACTACCAGACAGCGGTCATGACCTCTGTCAGACTCCAGGCCATAGAGGGTACAGGGCTCAGCTACTACCAGACACCGACACAACCTGTGTCAGACTCCGGGCCATAGAGGGTACAGGGCTTAGCTACTATCAGACACCGGACACAACCTCTGTCAGACTCCAGGCCATAGAGAGTACAGGGGTCAGCTACTGCCAGACACCAGACAAGACCTCTGTCAGACTCCTGGCATGAGAGGGCGCAGAGCTCAGCTACTGCCAGACACCAGACACGACCTCTGTCAGACTCCGGGCCATAGAGTGCACAGGGCTCAGCTACTGCCAGACACCAGACATGCCCTCTGTCAGACTCCGGGCACAAAAGAGGGCAGGCACGTCCATTCGGCTTGAGAGGGCGCAGTCACCCAGTGTCATACGGGGGCACAAGAGAAGGTCAGGGATAGCCACTTCCAGACTCCGGGCATGTGAGTGTGTAGGGCTCAGCTACTGCCAGACACCGGACACGACCTCTGTCAGACTCTGGGCCATAGGGGGTAAACGGATCACCTACTGTCAGACCCTGGACATGACCTTTGTTAGACTCCAGACATGAGAGCGTGCAGGGCTCAGCTACTGCGAGACCCCGGATGTGACCTCTGTCAGACTCCGGGCACGAAAGAGGGCAAGGCATGTCCATTTCGCTTGAGAGGGCGCAGTTACCCAGTGTCATATGGGGGCACAAGATAAGGTCGGGAATAGTCCCTTCCAGAATCCAGGCACGAGAGTGTGCAGGGCTCAGCTACTGCCAGACACCGGACATGACCTCTGTCAGACTCCGGGCACGAGAGCGTTGTCAGAGCTCAAGCCTCCTGTATTATTAAATGGCCTCACTGTAACTAGATATATAGGGCCCGATTCACAGAACTAACTTAAGACAAAATCCTAAACTTACTACCATTTTGGTATTCACAGAAGGCACTTACTTATTTTGGTTTTCACAGAAGGCACTTACTCATTTCGGTATTCACAGAAGTTAGGAGTCCTAACTTTAGGACTCCTAAATGCCTTCTGTGAATACCGAAAGTCTTAAAATTGGGATTTTTCTCAGTTTAGTAGTAGTATAGTTAGGACTCCTAACTTTAGGACTCCTAAATGCCTTCTGTGAATACCGAAAGTCTTAAAATTAGGATTTTTCTCAATTTAGTAGTCCTAAATTTAGGACTCCTAACTTTAGGACTCCTAAATGCCTTCTGTGAATACCGAAAGCCTTAAAATTAGGATTTTTCTCAGTTTAGGAGTCCTAAGGTTAGGACTCCTAACTTTACAACTACTAAACTGAGAAAAATCCTAATTTTAAGGCTTTCGGTATTCACAGAAGGCATTTAGGAGTTCTAAATTTAGGACTACTAAATTGAGAAAAATCCTATTTTTAAGACTTTCGGTATTCACAGAAGGCATTTAGGAGTCCTAAAGTTAGGAGTCCTAACTATACTACTACTAAACTGAGAAAAATCCTAATTTTAAGACTTTCGGTATTCACAGAAGGCATTTAGGAGTCCTAAAGTTAGGAGTCCTAAACTTAGGACTACTAAATTGAGAAAAATCCTAATTTTAAGACTTTCGGTATTCACAGAAGGCATTTAGGAGTCCTAAAGTTAGGAGTCCTAACTATACTACTACTAAACTGAGAAAAATCCTAATTTTAAGACTTTCGGTATTCACAGAAGGCATTTAGGAGTCCTAAAGTTAGGACTCCTAACTTCTGTGAATACCAAAATGAGTAAGTGCCTTCTGTGAATACCAAAATGAGTAAGTGCCTTCTGTGAATACCAAAATGGTAGTAAGTTTAGGATTTTGTCTTAAGTTAGTTCTGTGAATCGGGCCCATAGAGACGTGCATGTCCTGCAGCGAGTAAAGACTTTTTAGCGATTCCCTTGCCATGCTACCTTGAGGAGGTGAGGGTGTTTATACACGCTCCCTTAGGTGTTAAAAGCAGACCAGCAGAAGGAACTGGTGCTTAGCTTTCGGTTGTGGACCTTGGACCACGCCTCCTTCGACCACGCCTCCTTCCTGAATCTTCTTGAGGATTTCCTGCTCCTCTATTCCGAGCACCTTGCGGTATTTATTTGATCTTTACTGACCGCAACCATTATATTTTTAAGTGCTGGAAGTTTGTAGCTGACTCGCGGCCACGTTTACGCAATATTCGCGGCTGCGTCTTGATTCCTGCACTCGCGACCGCGTTTGGTGAATACTCATGTTCGCGTTCTGGATTTTGCACTCGCGACCGCGTGTGGTAGAGATACACGGTCGCGTCTTTCTTTTTGCACCCGCTGCCACGTTTCAAGGAAGTCGCGGTCGTGCCATTGTTTTCTGTTAGACTCAAGGTCGCACTTAAGGTGCATACGCGACCGCGTCCTTGTTCGCTAGTTTTATGGCCGTATGTTTGTTTGTTGTGGGAACCGCAGCTGGGACGAGGTTCCTTGCTATTGAGCCTTGTGCCTTTTGTTGTTTAGCAGTCGTGTTTTAAGTTTATACACTGCAGAGTTTATTTTTTTTTTTTTTGCAATAAACACAAAGAAGCTGTTTGAGTTGTCACTGTTTTTTTGGACCTCTGCATGAGTGATCCCAGCAGTTTCTTTATTCCTTTTGTTTTGTGGGACAACTATATCAATACATTGGGCTAAGTCTTGAGTTTCAAAGACTCACCAGGACATTGGATCATTCTCTTAACGTTGGAATCACAGTTCATTTGTTGCTGACGGAAAAGGAACCAAATAGACATTGACTGTTTCATCTCATTGAAGCTAAGTCTATCTCTTCTAACTTTTGGAGACTCTAGCTGGTAAGTGGAGCTTTGATCTCTGCAGGACAGGCACGTTTATACAAATTAAAATCTGTTAATAGTACAGCTGAAGGGATTTATGAGAGCTGTTTTCTGTTTTTACACTTTCTTTTAGGTTACCATGCCTGAATCTTCTCTTGTGATCTACAATCCTTGAGTCTCCTGGGGGAACTAACAGGTGGCCATTTGTTCCATATTTGTTCCCCACATATCCTTCAGTTAGCTTTCCTGTATGAGATATATCTATTTCCATATAGAGCGCTGTCTTGGGGAGTGTGGGGAGTTTCTCTTCGTTCCTGTGGATTGAGTAAAGTTCCAGGTTCGTGAGTTTCACAACAAGCGTTCAGGGCTCAGCTACTGCCACACACCAGACACTACCTCTGTCAGACTCTGGGCCAAAGAGGGTACAGGGTGCAGCTACTGCCAAACACCAGACACGACCTCTGTCAGACTCTGGGCATTAGAGGGTGCAAAGCTCAGCTACTGCCAGACACTGGACACAACCTCTGTCAGACTCTGGGCACAAGAGGGTGCAGAGCCCAGCTACTGCCAGACACCGGACACGACCTTTGTCAAACTCCAGGCACGAGAGCGTGCAGGAGTCAATTACTGCCAGCTACCGGACAAGACCTGTGTGAGACTCAGGGCATGAGAGCGTGCAGGGCTTAGCTACTGCCAGACACCAGTCACGACCTCTGTCAGACTCTGGGTCAACGCCATTGTCATGCACGAGCACAAGAGAGCGCAAGGGCCAGCCAGTGTCAAACACAGGATATAAGAGAGCGCTGGTCTCTACCACTGCTATACACCAGCATGAGACAGCGTGGGGCACATCACCTGACAGACTGGGGGTGCGAGAAACCAGGGGCACGATCACAATCAGACACCCCACACCAGAGCACGGGACTCAGCCTCTGTTATGCACGTGCACAAGAAAACACGAGACTTGCAGACTGTCAGACACCAGCAGAAGAGTACAAGACACAGCCACTGTCATACACCGAACACAGCACAAAGCCACTGTCAGACACCAGGGACGTCTCACGAGCTAGGATGGTGCACGCGGCAGGCCCACCATCAGGCAGCATGCACGGTAAGGAATGACACTCAACCACAGTCAAACACTAGGCACACAACCCTGTCAAACGGCAAGCGTCTGAGAGAACTAGGGACAGCTCTATGAGACACTAGGAAACAGGGACGAGGTCTCTATCAGACATAAATGCACAATTCCAAAATCAGGCCACGCCCAATGCGTATGGTCCAAGTGCAGGGTGTCTGGAATAATAACAAGGCAAGAGTCCCCTATCCATGTTTAAGAAAGGGGCCACACAGCCCCCTTTCAAAGTATTTTTTTTTTTAAAGCCGTTATCTTGCCAGAGGCCCACCCCCTCCCTGCACCACTCAGCAAATGCGCCCCCTGGCGCGTTTTAAGTTGGGGAATTAAGTCCCCTTGAAAAGTGAGGGTCCCTGGGGGACAACTAGCCCACCAGGTTCCTCCAGTAAGCGCCACACAGCTGGATTGTTGAGAGGTGGTCCAAGGCCATGCCCCTTTTTACACCACTCTTCAAACGTGCCTCTTAGCGCACTGCTGGTGGGGCGATGAGGTCCCCTTGTGTCCTGAGGACCTCAGGACACAAGTGGAATTCATCCCTCAAATAGCAGTGCGCCAGGTGGCGTGTTTGCAGAGTGGTGTACATTTGGACATTTCACTCATACAAAACCAGTGATGTAATCAGTGATGTCACTGACCATGTCATGAATAATGTAATATGTGATGTCATCAGCAGTGCATAGCGGGGGCGCGTGTTATAGTTAGCTAATCTAACTATAACGGCCGAATTTCTCTGGTTTTGTATGAGTGAAATGTTCAACTAACTATAACGTATTTTTATATATATATATATATATTATATATATATTACCTACTGGCGGTCGCCAGTAGGTAGTTATAGTTAGGACCCTGTTTCCATAGGAAATCCGCAACATTCTATTTGGAATAACTTTGGCGCCGGTCGACGAATCCTCGCGAAATTTCCAAAATAGGTGGGGCGCTACGCTCCGCTCCTACCCTGAAAGTCTCGGGGGGATTCGTCAAGCAGGGGCCGAGAAAAAAGGGGGGTCCCAAAACGCGTTTTCCCCATGCATTTTTCCATAGGACCTTTAGACACAGCTACAGCCCGAACGGCTGAACAGAATTACTTGAAATTTGGCAGAGAGGTAGCCATAAGGTCAAGGAAGTGCCTTTTGCAGGTCTGGTGTAAATCTGTTCAGTATTTCCTGAGAAAATAGCATTTAAAAGCATATATATATGTGGGCGGAGCCTAACCACACATCTCATCCTGAGATCTGATTGGCTGTCAGCACTTCATCCAAGAAGTGTTGGCAGCCATCTTGGGACCAATATACATGATAGCACCTCATTAAAAAGCATTGCAGTTAATAGAAGGTTTTAAGACTTTAGTTACATTATAAATCATTTGTTGATGGTACCATACTCATTTTAGGAATTGTGGTATGTTCTAAGGTGATTTCACCATGTGAAAAAGCCTTCTGCTGGGATATCATGATTGAGAGAAAAATATTTTCTCATGCTTTTACCACAGAGGTTTGGAAGGTGATCTATAGGCTAAACTGAGAGCTTATTTTCTGTAAATTCACATTATCTTTCTCAGTCATGTGAGAATGAAGTCTGACATTCTCAGTAAAACATGTACATCCAACAAGGGCAGAGACTGTCAGTTGATTCCTTTGTGTTCTACTGCAGCTTCCCAGAGTGTTCCAAAGAACTACTAGAGCGCTAACAGTCCTACTTATGATAAACGTATGGCACACCTGAAGCCATCTTGCTTGGATTAAAGTGGTAACTCTTAAAACATTTAATTTAAAAAGGAACAAAATGAGGGGGTTCATTTTTCCATAAAAAGTATGATTAGTGCTGCAGAAAGAAACATTAGGGCACATTTTGAGTGACTTCTCAAATCCTCTTCTATTTCATTAAAAAATTCTGACATGCAGACTGAAACATGCACTTTCAATACCAGCAGCAGTTTTCCCTGGTGAGCAGTAGCTTTACTACAGTGATCTAATGAGCAAAAAGAGTGCTAACATTCTGAATTTATGGCAAATGTGTGACACATCTGAATGCCTTCTTGATGGAATCAAAGTAAAAAACTGAAAGTATTTCCTACTGAGGAGACTGCAGTAAATAAGGAAATTAGGAAACTTCATAACAAATAAGTCTCCCAAGATGGCCACCAGAGACAAAAGAGCCCAAATGTAGCCCAAATATCACCCAGATGTAGCCCAAGTATAGCCCAATGACAGAATGTCCCAGAATGTTCTTAAAAACAACTAGAGCGCTTACTGTCTTCATTATGACAAATGTATGGCACACCTGAAGCCATCTTGATTGGAATAAACTGGTAACACTTAAAACATTTAATTTAAAAAGGAACACAATGAGGAGGTTCATTTTGCCATAGAAATTATGATTAATGCTGAAGAAAGAAAATGAGGGCACATTTTGAGTGACTTCTCAAATCCTCTTCTATTTCATTAAAACATTCTGACATGCAGACTGAAACATGCACTTTTAATACCAGGAGCAGACTTCCATGGTGCAGTAGTTTTACTACAGTGATCTAATGAGCAACTAGAGTGCTAACATTCAGAATTTATGGCAAATGTGTGACATATCTGGATACCTTCATGATGGAATCAAAGTAAAAAACTGAAAGCATTTCCTACTGAGGAGACTGCAGTACATGAGGAAATTAGGAAACTTCATAACAAATAAATCTCCCAAGATGGCCACCGGAGACAAAAGAGCCCAAATGTAGCCCAAAATCACCCAGATGTAGCCCAAATATAGCCCAATGACAGAAGTGTGCAAAACACTTATTATTTTGTGTTTTTGCAGTGTTATATAGTGCAGACTTGTCAGGTATTGGAGTGCTTTACATGAGCATTGGTTACATCACACAAGAACAAATTCATTTTGGTTGTAGACATGGGGAGACTAAGTGATTTGACCAGAATCACAGAATGTCGAGCTGAAGCAGAAACTTCAACCTGGTTCCCCAGTTGCAAAGTCTGCAGTTCTGGAAGTAACACCACATCCTCTCCCCTAAGTGCAACATTTAATCAAGTGGTCAACTGGATAAAAAAACATAAAGATAACAAATAATTTAAAAGTGCTTTGTCGCTATTTGAAAACTCAGAAAATATGTCCTTATTTTAGTCTTTTAGAGCACTAACCATAATTTTGATGCCAATAAGACCCTCTCATATATGTAATTTCTAAAGGAAATGCTCTAGGTATTACAGTTTTGATTACATCAAGATGATGTCAGGCGTTCCACACTTTTGTAATAAATATAGAATGTTAGCAATCTAGTTGTTCATTAGGATACTGTTGAGAGGCAGAGGCCAGGGGCACGGACTCTGAAAATTGAAGGCAGGTAGGAGGGTGCAAAGGCAACAATTTAACCACACTGAGCAGGCAGGAAGGGCCGTGGAAGCACAACAGACTATGGAGGGCAGTGGAAAGGGGGGCAGGGGCAACAAACCAACAATACAGGACTTGCAAGAGAGGCTGTTGGAGGGAAGATCTATTACGGGTCAAGGAAGCTAGGGGCGGTCCCCAGATCCCCGGGAGCCACCACAGAACTGAGCAGGAGAGTGAGTCAGGGACAAAAGGGGCACCTTAATTTGAGCCGGGGTGCTAGGAACGCTTGCTCCAAAAATGAAGAAAACAGACATATGAGACATGGAATTGGAGGCAGAATACAATGGCAGTTTAATGAGAAGATGCAACTTCAAAGAAACCGCAGAATAGAGACATAAAGTACAAAATACAGAATCCAGATAATCATACAGCTGTCATAATATTCTCTGTATCTCAATTAATGTACTGACAGAGAGAGAGAGAAAACACATCTATAAATGCATCATGAGAAACAAGTTACACCAAGGAAAATGTTACCTAGGAACACTCACGTTTACTCTTAGAGCAAGCATTCCTGCAATTACAATACAAAATCTTTTAAATGCAAAAGTAAAGAGAACAATGGTTAAACATAACATGACATTTCATATAGGTAAAATAGAATAAGATACTTCAAGCAAAGCAGAGCAAGACATTTTAAGCAAAGGAAGACAAGAGCTCCCAGCTCTTGGGGAAAACCTGCACTGCCTGTTAACCTACATACAGACGGCGAGGTAGTCCGTCGATATCTGTGGGTGCTCCCTTTTTATATCATTTTGTGGGCTCCTTTGCACGCTACATCTACCTACGTATGCTACCCAAAAGCTTCGTCTGCAGATTTTACCAGACATTTCGTCATTTACCCACTTAATGCTGACAATGGACTGGGTGAAAAGGTCAGTCTCTCAGGCCAATCGCTTATCGTAAGTTCCATAGAGCAAGCAGAAAATAATGGGTATTGTACGGGAATTCAATATATTCATGTATAAAATCTCCTCAGTTCTCCTAACTTGACGCTCTGCGGTTGCCACTTCCTTAAAAGCGGGAAACCTGCCCAGGAAGCAAGTACCAGTCCAGGATGCAGCCTACTGTATGTCGACAGCTTCAGGGGGATGTTGAACTTTGATACCGAGCACGGAGCACTCGGGTAGGGTGGGGGCTACTAGTTTGGATCAGAAGGCCTCGCAGACCTGCCTTCAGACTGCTATACACTAAAATTGCAGAGCTATGGTCAATTTAACAAAGAGGCCTACATATTGAACAGAAGGGCCTACACAGGGGTTTTATGCTGGCTGAGTGGTAAGGATGTCTCAGGATAATTATATAGCAACACAGGACCCGCTGGTCAATTTAATACGGCCTACAAATGCAGCTGGCAGGGCAAGGACAAGGGTCTCATACTTCAGGTGTGGACAGAACGGGCCAGGGGCCCCCTGTGATACAAAATCTACCCTCCTTCAAGGCTGTGGCAATGTAATAGACCATTGTGGGCAGAAGGAAGAGGCAATGGTAGTACAACCATACATGCCAACAGACCCGATTCAGCCAGGAAACGTCCAATGTTTTTAAGCTCAAATGGGCTTTATTTGATCTGTCTCCTGTCTACAATATCCTCTTTTTCAATGTAACTCAAAGGGGAAAATCAATACCCCAGTTTTTTTTCAAAATCTCCCTTTTACCAAGTTCAAAATGTTCGCAAGTATGGTACATTGGATCATGGAAGGAAATGGGATAGGGACATGGACTTGGATAACAGAGGACAGGAGGGACATGGAGAGGTGCACCAAACTGACCCTGCAGGGCAGGCATCAGGGTTTGCAGCAGCACAATACACCACACAGGGCATGCAGGACGGGAGTGAAGCACAACAATCCATAGAAAGCAAGAGGGAGGGGACAGGACCATGCACATGGACAACAGAGAACAGAGGGGCAAGAGGCAATGGTAGCTAGCTGACCATAATGGACAGACAGGAGAGAAAGCTGCAGCATAACAGTCCATAAAGGGCAGGAGGGACGGATCAGGGGCATTACAATGGAACAGACAAGCCAGGAGGGAGGGAGTAGGGCTGGGGGCAAGGGGGCAGGGCAGGAGCAGCAAGATAGCCATGGAGGTCAGGCAGGATGGGCACTAGAAGCAAGACACACCATGAAGAGCAACAATGAGACTGTGATGGCATACACACAGACCATGGAGGGAAGGTGGGAGGGGGTCAGGGGCAGCTAACTGACCACACAGGGAAGGTGGGAGGGGCCATGGCAGCACAGAAGACCATGCATGGCAAGTGGGAGGGTTAGTGGCAGCACAATGGCTATGATGGGCAAGAAGGAGGGTGGAGGGGCATGCACAAAGGACGATGGAGGATAGAAGGGAGGGTCAGGACCTGTGCACAGACAAGAAAGTTCAGGGGAAGGGACCTCACAACAGACCACACGGGGCAGGCAGGAGGAGCAGTTGCAGCACAACAGACCAGGGAGGGCAGAAGGGTGTGGCAGTACAATGGACCATGTAGGACAGGAGGAAGAGGATAGGGGCATGGCATGTGGACAGGCAGGGTGGAGGTGGCAGGGACAGGTTACAGTCATCTGACAATGCTAGGCAGGTGGGAGGGGAGTGGCAGCTCAACAGAACACTCAGAGTAGATAGGAGTGGCAGGTCCATGGGACATGGTGGGCAAAAAGGATGGAGCAGGGGCATGCACAAAGACATCGGAGGGCAGGGGGAAGGAGAATAGGGGCAGCAAGCTAAGCACAGAGTTTAAGCAGGAGGTCAATGATGGGGCATAGAATTGGGCAATGGAGGGCAGGAGGAGTGGACTGGTACATCATACTAAATTGAGGGCAGTGGCAGCACATCAGACCATGCATGGCAGGAGGGAGGAGGCTAGTCCATGGATTCACACAACAGAGGATAGGGAGGAAGGGGATGGGGCAGCAAGCTAACTGTTCAGAGAAGGCGGGTATTAGGAACTTTATTGTTTTTAAAACATTGTGTCTGTGCGAACTACTTAAAATATGAACAAGTATGCAGCATAATCTCACTTTTATTCAGGAAGAAGAGGACGTTTGTGACTGTGACTCCGGGCTCACTTGGCAGAAACACCCCCTGACCCTCCACCCCCTATCGCAAAATGTAATGCCCGTGAAAAGGGTAGGTGAACACAGTGTTATATAGAACATAGTCCTGAGAGCACGATTGAAAATGAAAACTAGATATAGTGTATGGTATAAACTATGCACCAAAAAGTGTGATATAAGATGAACCGGGCGTGAAATATAATATGCAATACATTGTGCGCAATGACAGATTCATTGGAGAGCGCGAGATAGCACAGGCACTAGCGTGTGCTATGCGATATGCGCCTTGGAGTGTAATATGCACAGGGCAGTGTTGTGTAACCTAACTAGTCTCTAAAGTTGTAATATAAAATATGTGCTGGGGAGTGTAACGTTGCATATGCACTGTGACAAAGATATGGATCCCAGATTGTAATATGTATGGCATAGCACTGTGCGTTATAACATAGGCATCGAGAAAGGCACGTTAGATGGGGCAATATAACCCGTGCAAAGACAAGTGTGGCATGACATATTCACGGGGTGGTGTTACAGTGCACATGGGCTAGAGAGTGTCATAGCATATGCACTAGCTAGTGGAATACAACACAGAGGTGTGTGGCACTCGGCAGGCAATGGTGGGTGTAACACAGCATTGGGCTCTGTCAGGAGCACGCTGTGACTCTCAAGTGATGTTCGTCCCCTTTCCAGAGAGTAAAATAAAAAGTATTACACATCCGGCAGTGGATGTGTGTTTTATTAACCGTGAGGGGGGTTTCTTGCATAGTTTTGGTCGAATTTTTGTCGAATCCCCTTTGAATGGCTTGGTGTGCATGTGTATTAAATGTGCCCGTCAATAGCTACCCATGTTTGTATAAATAAACGACAAGGGTGTCTACCAGGATTAGGCACGGTAGGGCATCAGACATGTCAGAGCTTCACTAGTGGTGTAAATACATTCCACGTGGATTCATTGCATGCATAGTCGCCTTTTAATGAATATCACGCAAATCGTCATGGTGATAGGTACGTACGGTTTGTCCAGCATGTCCTAGGTGTGTCTATAAATATATATTTTTTAAAAATAATAAAAAACAGTGGCCGGCCCTGGGGATTGGGGTCAAAAAAATATAATTAGGAGACTGGCCCTGGGGGATGGGGTCATCAGGGCCAATACATTAGAATAAGAAGGGGAACCAAACAGCCCCCCTTCTTAAAAAACTAAAATAAATAAAAGACTGGCATCGTGCCGGAGGCCATGCCCCCTCCGTGCAGCACTCTGCAAACGCGCCCCCAACAGGCATCTCCAGTATGCGCCAGGGAGCTGCGCTGCAGCCAGGTGTTCTGAGGCCAAGCCCCTTTTTACACCTCTCTGCAACGCAGCTCTGTGGCGCTTACTGGAGGTACCTAGTGGTCTAGTTTGACCCTAGGGACCCTTAGGATTCAAGGGGACTTAATCTCTCAACTTAGAACAGCCACAGGGCGCGTTTACACAGTGGTGAAGGGAGGGGACGGGGCCTGAGGTGACGTGTGCAAACACGCACTATGGCACGTTTTAAATTGGGGATATAATTTCCCTTCAATACTGAGGGCCCCTGGGGGCTAACTAGCCCACCAAGTGCTTCCAGTAAGCGCCACTGAGCTGCATTGCAGAGAGGTGGTCCAGGCCGTGCCACTTTTTACACCTCTCTGCAACGCAGCTCTGTGGCACTTACTGGAGGTACCTAGTGGGCTAGTTGGACCCTAGGGACCCTCAGGATTCAAATGAACTTAATCTCCCAACTAAAAATGGACACAGGGCGTGTTTACACAGTGGTGAATGGAGGGGACGGGGCCTGAGTTAACGTGTGCAAAAACACCCTGTGGCCTGTTTTAAGAGGTAGTTTTAATCCCCATGCCCTATTATATACTAGGGGCTTACAGAGGAGGTCATGCTAATCACAGGGGGACCCCAACGCATAATGTTCCCTAGTGTATGTAGGTGTTTTCACTGTATTCTAAGTGTCTTTTAACATAGCACTGGCTCTAGGACTGGTTAGTCAGACTCAGTTACCACCAGTATCCGTCTGAAAAAGTTGAGGGTACAGGATGATTTTGCAACAAGGCTTCTTTCTGCTCTTCTTTTTGTTCTTTCTGCACGTTATCCTTCTTCCTGCACTTATCTTCGTATTTGAGGACTTCTGTTGCTTCTTTCTGCACTTCTTTTGTTTCTTTCTGTGCATTTTTTCTTCTTTCTTCACATGTCCTATCTCTGTAGGCATAGTTAGAAATTAGCATTTAAAAAACCTTTGAAATTCACAGAAAAAACCATAGGTTTCAGGCACGTTATAGTTAGGAATTAGCATTTAAAAAACCTCAGAAATTCACTGAAAAAACCATAGGTTTCAGGGGTGTTATAGTTAGCTGGACTTTTCACTTGTACAAAACCATTGAAATTCCCCCGTTATAGTTAGTTCAGCTAACTATAACTCGCGCGCCCGCAATGCACTGCTGATGACGTCACATATTACATCACTCATGACATGGTCAGTGACATCACTCATGACATCACTGATGACATCTCAAATGACATCACTGATGACATCACTGATGACATCATCCTTGTGATAGAGTGGCAGACCTCCTCTCACCCTAATATAACCTTTGATACACACATTCAAAAATAGAGACTAAAATTTTCAAAACAATGGACATACCAATACCAGTTACAACAACCTCTTCAGTAATTCTAAGATCCACATACACATCCACTCATTCACCAACAGTCCTATACAGTCACTCATACATGTACTCACTCATCATATGTACTCATACACCTATACATCCTGTTACACAATGCCACTCATCCATAGAGTTACTCACACACATAGTCACTCATGCTAATAAAGAATCAAACATACATTTACTTGCATATACAGTTATACACACACCACCATACTTACTTCTACGGAAACTTACACATACTTAGTCTTTTAAACAATCACTTAAAAAAACACATACTTATTCATACAGGAACTCTTTCAATCTCTCACTCTCACATATACTCACATATATACACCAATAGTCACATATACTAGTTTAAAACATATGTAGTTACTCATAAAGACACTATTGAGACAGTCATTCACTCACTAACACACCCATACACACACTCATCCACCCATACAGTCCTGCACACATGCTGTCTTCAACCCATACAAACAGTGAGTCACTCATTCATGCACCTATGCACTACGTAATACCCCCCACCGAACCATGCAGACACTCAGACTGATACTCAAAAAACCAACTAATAACCTATATAGACACCCATGTAGCTACTCACCAACCCATGCAGCCACTTATACACAAAGTGAGAGACTGATACAGATATTTACATATTTAAACATTACTCACTAAGCCATGTATTCACTATGATACACTTAATCAGTCAGTTACACAATCAATTTTTCAAAAACAAATCATCCATTTAGACACTTATATACCCATTTATTCTTCCATCGACCTTGAGATATACATATATAAAACATATTTAATTTTCAGAAAAACACACATTCACTGGATGATGTCATCAGTGATGTCATCAGTGATGTCATTTGAGATGTCATCAGTGATGTCATGAGTGATGTCACTGACCATGTCATGAGTGATGTAATATGTGACGTCATCAGCAGTGCATTGCGGGCGCGCGAGTTATAGTTAGCTGAACTAACTATAACGGGGGAATTTCAATGGTTTTGTACAAGTGAAAAGTCCAGCTAACTATAACACCCCTGAAACCTATGGTTTTTTCAGTGAATATATATATATATATATATTATCTACTGGCGGTCGCCAGTAGATTGTTAGATAGTTATAGTTAGGACCGAGTTCCCATAGGAAATCTGAAAATTCTATTTTGAATAACTTTGGCGCGGGTTGACTTATCTTCGTGAAATTTTGAAAACTAATGGGGCGCTCCGCTCAGCTCCTACCCTGAAAGTCTCGGGGTGATTCGTCAAGCGGGGGCTGACAAAAAAGGGGGGTCCCAAAATGCGTTTTCCCCATGCATTTTCCCATAGGACCTTTAGTCGAAGGTACAGCCCGAACGGCTGAACAGAATTACTTGAAATTTGGCAAAGAGGTAGTCCTCAGGTCAGGCATGTGCCTTTTGCATATATGGTGTCAATCTGTTCAGTAGTTCCTGAGAAAATTGCAGTTAAAAGTACATAAATATTATATATGCGCGCACGGTGCGCGCACGGGGTGCGCACCAAATGTCCGCGAGCGTAATTCTAATTGGTGGTTAGATGTCAGTCAACATTCCAATCGGTCGAAATCAGGAAGTGTCGGACGCCATTTTGTGTGTGACAGTGAAAAAGAAAGGTGGAGAACGTGAAAAGGGGGCAGGGTAGAGAGTTCCTGACCCCCTAGCCTTTGTCAGGGGGTCCCTGAAGGACCCCGAAGGGTGAAAAAAACATTTTATTTTTTTTCAAAAAATTGCGGGGTGCACGCACGGTGCGCGCACCCCCCAGCCACCATTTTGAGTTTTAGAGGCAGAAGAGAGCTAAAAACATAAGTGCAGAACGTGAAAAGGGGGCAGGGTAGAGAGTTCCTGACCCCCTAGCCTTTGTCAGGGTGTCTCTGAAGGACCCTGAAGGGTGAAAAAAATCGCGGGGTGCGCGCACGGTGCGCGCACCGTGAAAAACCCTTAAAAAAAAAACAAAGAACATTTTAAACTGTTTATAAGTTTATAGAACATATTAACTATGCTGTTCAACTTTATCCAAATTCAAAAAAAAAGAGCTGAACAATTCCCTATTACAGGATACAGCCAATCTATAACTATATACATAGGTAGTTTATTGTAAAATAAATATATAAAACATATAATAATACATACATAAATTAGCATTTAAAAAACCTTACAAATTCACTAAAAAATCCATAGGTTTCACACACGTTATAGTTAGGAATTAGCATTTAAAAAACCTTGCAAATTCACTGAAAAAACCATAGGTTTCACACACGTTATAGTTAGGAATTAGCATTTAAAAAACCTTGCAAATTCACTGAAAAAACCATAGGTTTCACACACGTTATAGTTAGTAATTAGCATTTAAAAAACCTTGCAAATTCACTGAAAAAACCATAGGTTTCACATACGTTATAGTTAGGAATTAGCATTTAAAAAACCTTGCAAATTCACTGAAAAAAACACAGGTTTCACACATGTTATAGTTAGCTGGACATTTCATTCGTACAAAACCATTGAAATTCCCCCGTTATAGTTAGTTCAGCTAACTATAACTCGCGCGACCGCAATCCACTGCTGATGACATCACATATTACATCACTGTATTCACTAAGATACTCTTAATACGTCAGTTATACAATTAATTTTACAAAAAAAACATCCATTTAGACACTTATTTACCCATTTATCCTTCCATTAACCTTTAGATATACATATATAAAAAATATTTATTTTTCAGAAAGACACATATTCACTGGATGATCAGTGATGTCATGAGTGATGTTACTGACCATGTCATGAGTGATGTAATATGTGACGTCATCAGCAGTGGATTGCGGTTGCGCGAGTTATAGTTAGCTGAACTAACTATAACGGGGGAATTTCAATGGTTTTGTACGAGTAAAATGTCCAGCTAACTATAACATGTGGGAAACCTATGGTTTTTTCAGTGAATTTGCAAGATTTTTTAAATGCTAATTCCTAACTATAACGTGTGTGAAACCTATAGTTTTTTCAGTGAATATATATATAAATCTCACTTAAAAAACCATAGGTTTCACACATGTTATAGTTAGCTGTACATTTCACTCGTAAAAAACCAATGAAATTCCACGTTATAGTTAGATCAGGTAACTATAACTTGCGCGCCCACAATAAACTGCTGATGACGTCACATAGTACATCACTCATGACATGGTCAGTGACATCACTCATGACATCAATGATGACATCTGAAATTACACATTGTGGATTGCGGTCGCGCAAGTTATAGTTACCTGATCTAACTATAACGTGGAATTTCATTGGTTTTTTACGAGTGAAATGTACAGCTAACTATAACATGTGTGAAACCTATGGTTTTTTAAGTGAATTTGCAAGGTTTTGTAAATGATAATTCCTAACTATAACGTGTGTGAAACCTATGGTTTTTCCAGTGAATTTGCAAGGTTTTTTAAATGCTAAGTTATGTATTTTTTTTTTTTTTTTTTCTGGTTTTTCACTATGCGCACACCCTGCGCGCTCGGTGCGCTTCGGCACCGAGCGCCCACGTTGCGCAGTCCATGCCGTGCGCGCCTCGCCTTTTTTTACGCAGTAACATTTGTTTTTTTCTCCCTTGTGGGTCCTTTAATTTATTTAATAAATGTGATTGTTACTTCTTATTTTATTTTTTTTTGCCGTGCGCGTACGGTAAGCTTACCGTACGCGTACCCCGCGATATTTTTTAAAAATTATTAAATTTATTTTTTGTACTTTTGGGTCCTTCTTGGACCCCCTGACAAACACTAGGGGGTCTGCAACTCTCTTCGTTGCCCCCGTTTCACGTTCCCCACCTTTGTTTCTCAGTGCGAGAGACAGAAAATGGCGGCTGACACTTCCTGATTTCGACCGATTCGAATGTTTACAGTCATGTAACCACCAATCAGAATTGAGCTCGCGCACGGCACCGTACGCGTACGGTAAGCTTACGGTAAGCGCACGGAGCGCGCTTACAGATATATATATTGATTTAAATGCTATTTTCTCAGGACCTACTGAACAGATTTACACCAGACCTACAAAAGGCACATCCTTGACCTGAGGACTACCTCTCTGCCAAATTTCAAGTAATTCTGTTCAGCCGTTCGGGCTGTAGCTGTGTCTAAAGGTCCTATGGAAAAATGCATGGGGAAAACGCGTTTTGGGACCCCCCTTTTTTCTCAGCCCCCGCTTGACGAATCCCCCCGAGACTTTCAGGGTAGGAGCGGAGCGTAGCGCCCCATTAGTTTTGAAAAATTCGCGAGGATTCGTCGACCGGCGCCAAAGTTATTCCAAATAGAATGCTGGTGTTTCGCCCTAGTGGTCCATTGACCGTGGGCTTTTTCAAGGCAAAGATTGGTTATATATGGAAGTAATCTTCGTTTTTCTCAGCGAAAACGTTGTTAAGACTTAACAACGTTTTTGCTGAGAAACACGAAGATTACTTCCATATATAACCAAGCTTTGCCTTGAAAAAGCCCACGGTCAATGGACCGCTAGGGCGAAACACGTGTCGACTATCTTTCAATAGTCTGTTTCACATTCTCACGGGAAAAAAAGCTCTAATAAAAACCAAGCACGAATAACACAAGAAGACGTTTGCCATTTTTTCCAGACTAATTTTTGACATATCAAGAGGGCATAATCCTCCATCCCTCTATATACTTATTTCCATAATGGCTCTTGGGTGTAACCATTTACGAGGAATGTGCCTCTTATAAATTATGGGCATCTAAAGTTGTAGCACCAGAAGTCCAGAAATTTCCACCCACACAGTTACCCATATATATATATATATGTATATATATATATATATATATATATATATATATATATATATATATATATATATATATATATATATATATATATATATATATATATAAAAAATCTAATGGCGGTCGCCAGTAGGTAGTTATAATTAGGACCAAGTTTCCATAGGAAGAGCATTTTTTGTTTTGCTTATAACTTTGGCGTAGTTTGATGAATCTTCATGAAATTTTCCAAACTAATTCTTTGTTCATATCAGCTCCTATGTTGGCAGTGATTCGTCAAGGGGGGGCTGAGAAAATAGGGGGGGGTCCCAAAACGTGTTTTCTCCATGTTAATTTCCATAGGAAACTTTAGACAAGGCTACAGGTCGAACGGGTGAACGAATTTACCCCAAATTTGGCAGGGAGAAGGGTCTTGGTCTAGAAAGCACTCTTTTGATTATTTGGTGTAAATATGTTCAGTAGTTTTGGAGAGATATCGAAATTTACAGATATCGATATTTGGGAATTCTGCCATCTGATTGGCTGAGGCGTTACGAGCACGAGCTTGCTGCTTATTGGCTGCGAGAGGTGCGAGCGGTTGCAACTAGGAAGTGTTGGCAGCCATTTTGTGATTCTGTTGAAGCGAGTAAGGGGAAAAAGGAGGAAAGAGGAGGGTAGGGGCACTGTAACCTCTGTGGAGTGTTTAGGGTGTGCTATACAGGGGTGCGAAGCAAACTACTCATCGGTACCGGGCTGAAAGTGCTGTGCTACAGAAATTAAGTGAGGTATTGCCTAGAGTCTGATGCTGCTAAGGTGAGCTGCTGCAGGACTCGGGGATTAAAGCGTGAGCCCAAACTGTGTGTTTTATGCTGTGAAGTCAGGTGCCCTCTCAGTTGCACCACACCTGTGGAAGTAGTGTCAGCATGTGTTTATACCTACTAGGACGAACTACTGACCCCTACTGGTCTGAAAGTGCTGGGGTACGGAAAATATGTGAGGTATTGTCTAGAGTCTTATGCTGCTAAGCTTAACTGCTGCCGGACTCAGGGATGAAAGCGTGAGTACAAACTGTGTGTCATATGCTGTGAAGTCATGTGCTCTGGCTGCTGTGTCACATCTGTGCAAGTAGTGTGAGCATGTCGTTATACCTACTCAGAGGAACTTTTGTTTCGAATATTGTAAGTTGTGTATGGTGTTTAGGTGGTGTTATACAGTGAGAGCGAAGGTAAATTCCCGCGTATCAAGTCAATTCGGTATTTGGAAAGTGCTAAGTACTCACTGGTACAGGTCTGATGGTGCTCGGGCCGTAAGCTGAGCTGCTGCAGGACTCAGGGATAAAGGCGCTGAACTACTGACCCCTACCGGTCTGAAAGTGCGGGGTACGGAAATTAAGTGAGGTATTGCCTAGAGTGTTATGCTGCTAAATTGAGCTGCTGCTGGACTCGGGGATGAAACTGTGAGCCCAAACTGTGTGTCCTATGCTGTGAAGTCATGTGCTCTGGGCGCTGTGCCACACCTGTCCAAGTAGTGTCAGCAGTATTTTATACGTAGCAGGAGGAAGTTTTGTTTGGAACACGGTAACTTGTATATGGTGCTGGTAAGTGATCCGCAGCACTTGCAAAGGCAGTGCACCCAGGACATGCAGCAGACGTGCAAGGTATAGGTGGACGTGAATGGAGTCGACCATGTGTTCGGGATGCCCTGCTATGCGTCAGTGGCTCTGCTTGTAGCTGCACTGGCTTGCTGTGTGCCAGCCTTGTGGATGAAATGGCACAGCTTGGTGCAATGAGCCGGATCTGTGTGCAATGGGTGCAGGGCAGGGTTGTGATGGGAGTACGTGTGAAGGCCATTTCACGCACACTAACTACGACAAAGGACTTTTGAGTGTGGGATGTGGAAGTGACCCTTGACCCTGCTCTGGGCCGGTCGCTCCACGCACCACGCACACTCCCCATGAGTGAGCCCAGGCTTCCCCCGCTTCTGCCGAGCTTCACCGCTGCCCTGCAGCTGAGTTTCTGGGCCTCTGTATTTTGTTTTCTGCCTCTGTATTTTGTTTCCTGCCTCTGTGTTTTGTTTCTGTGCTTGTTTTTTCTCCTTGTTTGCGCCGTTAGTGTGTCCTGCCCCTGCCACGTTTCCCGCCCTTCTCCACGCTCCCTGCCGCTGCTCCCCTGCGGCCCGCCCCTTTTTCTTCTGTTTCCCTTCCCATTCGCCGCCCCACTCCCGCCTCCCAGCTGCTCCTCCCCCCCACTTGGCCATTTATGGCGGAGTGCACGCGGTGGTGAGCAGTGACCCTTGACCCTGCTCTGGGCCGGTCGCTCCACGCACCACGCATGCTCCCGTGAGTGAGCCCAGGCTTCCCCCGCTTCTGCCGAGCTTCGCCACTGCCCTGCAGCTGAGTTCCTGGGCCTCAGTATTTTGTATTCTGCCTCTGTATTTTGTTTCCTGCCTCTGTATTTTGTTTCTGTGCTTGTTTTTTCTCCTTGTTTGCGCCGTTACTGTGTCCTGCCCCTGCCGCATTTCCCGCCCTTCTCCCCGCTCCCCGCTGCTGCTCCCCTGCGGCCTCGCCCCTTTTTCTTCTGTTTCCCTTCCCATTCGCCGCCCCGCTCCCGCCTCCCAGCTGCTCCTCCCTCCCACTTGGCCATTTATGGCGGAGTGCACGCGGTGGTGAGCAATGACCCTTGACCCTGCTCTGGGCCGGTCGCTCCATGCACCGCGCACACTCCCCGTGAGTGAGCCCAGGCTTCCCCCGCTTTTGCCGAGCTTCGCCGCTGCCCTGCAGCTGAGTTCCCGGGCCTCTGTATTTTGTATTCTGCCTCTGTATTTTGTTTCCTGCCTCTGTATTTTGTTTCTGTGCTTGTTTTTTCTCCTTGTTTGCGCCGTTACTGTGTCCTGCCCCTGCCGCGTTTCCTGCCCTTCTCCCCGCTCCCCGCCGCTGCTCCCCTGCGGCCCCGCCCCTTTTTCTTCTGTTTCCCTTCCCATTCGCCGCCCCGCTCCCGTCTCCCAGCTGCTCCTCCCTCCCACTTCGCCATTTATGGCAGAGTGCATGCGTACGCGCAGCGAGCACGCGCAGAGGGCGCGCCAATTGTGCGCCGAAGGCGCGCCAAAAGCAAGCCCGTCTATGCCCGTCCGCGCCTGGACTGCGCCCAGCACCAGAAACCCTGGTCCTCACCGACGCAAGCCCGCCTGACTGATCTACGACGCCACCACCCTCCTCGCTCTCAACACCGGCCGGATCAACGACTGCTACCGAGCCACCCCAAGACGCACCCACGGACCCTTCACCTGCCAAGCCTGCAAGTTCACCTGCCTCCGGACCTGCACCGCACCCGCCAAACCCAACACCAGCAACAACCACCTCAAGTGTATCCTGCTCAACACCCGCTCCGTCCACAGGCACGCTGCCGAACTCTGGAACCTCCTGGACACAACCTCACCAGACGTCGCCTTCCTCACAGAGACCTGGATGAACGCCTCCTCAGCCCCCGACATCGCCATAGCCATCCCGGACGGCTACAAGATCACACGGAGGGACCGCGTCAACCAAACCGGAGGAGGCATCGCCATCGTCCACAAAAACACCCTCCGCATCACGACCAACTCTGACAACAGCCTCACCGACGCTGAACACCTCCACTTCCAGATGCACACCGACCCCCAAGACCACCCTCAGAGGCACCCTCATCTACAGACCCCCGGGACCACGCACACAATTCAGCGAAGCAATCGCAGACTTCGTCAGCCCGCACGCACTCACCTCATCTGACTACATCCTCCTTGGAGACCTCAACTTCCATTCGGAAAACGACAAGGACCGCAACACCGCCGCCCTGCTGGACAACCTCGCCAACCTCGGACTCAAGCAACTGGTCAACACCCCCACCCACCACACCGGCCACATGCTTCACCCCATCTTCTCCTCCAGCAAGCACATCTCCTTCAGCCACTCTACCGGACTACACTGGACAGACCACAGCTGCGTCCACTTCACCTTCAGGAGAACAACGATCCACCACAACCCGCAACAGGCCACCCGCAGAAGCTGGAGCAAGATCACCTCCGACAAGCTGACCACCGCCCTCATCCAGAAACCACCCACCAACACAACGGACCCCAACCAAGCAGCACGCAACCTCGCACAGTGGCTCACCAGCTGCGCCGATGACCTCGCACCACTGAGGAAACCTCCCAGCAGACCCGGCAGCAGGAGAACCCGGTGGTTCACCGACGACCTCAAGAACTCCAAGAAAACCTGCCACACCCTCGAGAAAACCTGGCGCCACAACCCGACAGCAAACAACATGACAGCCCTCAAGGACGCCACCCGCAAACACCACCAGCTGATCCGCACCACCAAAAGGACGTCATTCAAAGAACGGCTGGACAACAACTCCCACAACAGCAAGGAACTCTTCAGCGTCGTTAAAGAGCTCTCCAACCCTAGCGCCAGCAACAACGACATCACACCCTCGCAAAACCTCTGCGACTCACTCGCCACTTTTTTCCACCAGAAGATCGCAGACATACACAACAGCTTCGGCGCCCAGACCACGCACCCAACCACTGAAACAACGCCCCCCACCACCACCATCGGCACCTGTACCCCCGTCAGCACCGAAGACACCACCCGCATGATGAACACCATCCACTCCGGATCCCCTACCGACCCCTGCCCACACCACATCTTCAACAAAGCCGTCTCCATCATCGCACCCCATCTCCGGCTCCTTCGCTTCTGCCACCTTCCTGGAGAGCTGGAAGCACGCCGAGATCAGTGCCCTCCTGAAGAAACCGACCGCGGATCCCACGGACCTCAAGAACTTCCGTCCCATCTCGCTCCTCCCCTTTCCGGCCAAAGTCATCGAGAAGACCGTCAACAAACAACTCTCCGCCTTCCTCGAGACGAACGGCTACCTCGACCCCTCACAGCCCGGCTTCCGAGTAAACCACAGCAACGAGACCACCCTCATCGCTGCCACCAACGACATCAGGTCCATGCTCAACAACGAGGAAACAGCGGCCCTCATCCTCCTGGACCTCTCGGCAGCCTTTGACACGATATCCCACCGCACACTGATACAGCGACTCAGCAACTCCGGCATCCAAGGAGCGGCCCTAGAGTGGATCATCTCGTTCCTCACCGGAAGAACCCAGAGAGTCCGCCTCCCACCATTCCGTTCCGAGGCCACCGAAGTCATCTGCGGCGTCCCACAAGGATCCTCACTCAGCCCCACCCTCTTCAACATCTACATGAGCCCCCTCGCAGCCATCGCACGTCAACACAACCTCAACATCATCTCCTACGCCGATGACACCCAGCTGATCCTCTCCCTCACCAACGACCCCGCCTCCGCCAGATCCAGCCTCCAGGAGGGCATGAAAGACGTCACTGAATGGATGAAGCTCAGCCGTCTGAAACTGAACTCAGACAAGACGGAAGTCCTCATCCTGGGACCATCCCCCTCCGCCTGGGATGACTCCTGGTGGCCCCCGGCACTGGGCACCGCACCCAAGCCTACGGACCACGCACGCAACCTGGGCGTCATCCTGGACTCCTCCCTCACGATGACCAAGCAAGTCAACGCCGTCTCATCAACTTGCTTCAACACCCTGTGCATGCTCCGTAAGATCTTCCGATGGATCCCCACCGAAACCGGAAAGACAGTCACCCAGGCCCTCCTCACCAGCCACCTGGACTACGGGAACACCCTTTACGCCGGAACTACTGCCAAACTTCAGAAGAGACTCCAACGCATACAGAACGCGTCAGCACGTCTCATCCTGGACGTCCCCCGCCACAGCCACATCTCCGCCCATCTGAGAGACCTGCACTGGCTCCCCGTCAACAAGAGGATCACGTTCAGACTCCTCACCCACGCACACAAGGCCCTCCACGACATGGGCCCGAAGTACCTCAACAGCCGCCTCACAATCCACACACCCACCCGCCAGCTCCGCTCCGCCAGCCTCGCCCTCGCCTCCGTTCCACGCATTACCAAGACCACCGCCGGGGGAAGGTCCTTCTCCTACCTGGCGACCAAAACGTGGAACTCCCTCCCAACCCACCTACGGCTGACCCAGAACCATCTCTCCTTCAGGAAACAGCTCAAGACCTGGCTGTTCGAGCAGTAGCGACCCCCCCCCACCAGCGCCTTGAGACCCTTGCGGGTGAGTAGCGCGCTATACAAATTCGCTGATTGATTGATTGATGTCCACTCGTTGTTCTCAAATCGGGCAGTGGGTAGTGTGGGAGACGGATGCAAATATTATCGTGTCTGTCAGGGGTCTGGCTACTTGCAAGTTCCTTCTCGGAGCAGCAGATGTGTTAGTGCAAAATAGCTCAGACAAAGAACCTTTCATCCTTACAGTAACTTCTCCAGGTGAATTCATACAGGATGTGTTCAAAGGCCAGTCGTGGGTGTTGTGGGATGTCTGCGATCCTGGCCCTCATGGATGAGATGCCCAGCACGTGGCACATGGGCGGGTTCACTGTGTGTTATGTTGCCAAATAGCTGCTCCGCCCTCCAACGAGCCCCCACACTTTTGTGCGCTGTGCTGTTGTATCCCGTGCACTCCTACGGCACACCTTTGTAATGCCTATTGGTGCATGTCCTGCGGCATTCCAATCACACCGTGACACTGCCGTTTGGAGGTGGTGCATGCCATTTTACAACATCAACTGCTGCAGGCCTTGTGGCGGCCACAGCAGAATACAGAGACACACTTACCGCACTTCTTGCACACAGACATGTGTGAGACAACCGGTTCCCTTTGCCGCTTGTGCATGCAGGAGGATGCGTGAGTAGCTACATCTCCAGGCTCACTGCCAACGCTGAGGTAACATGGTAACGTCCACAGAAGACAGCACACTGTGATGTTGCAGGGCTGGTGCCTATCATGCTAACACAATTACCACATGGACATACTTGCTCAAATGCGAGTTCGGGGACACTGGCGGTCCTGGGGTTGTTGCGAGGAGTGTTATGGCCCTCATGGGTATCCGTGTATCATGCTCATTGACTCTATGGCACCTGTGGGTGTTCAGGTGTGGCTCTTGGCTGTGTTCCTTTTCATGCTGCAGGTAGTCGTCCTGCTTAGCACCAGCAGAAAGCAGGTCAAAAATCTCTGGTGCTAACGTGGCTTATCGCCGGAATTTGTTTCGCTTCGTACTTTTTGGCTTTCGTTGTGAAAGTTGTGATGTGATTTTTTCATGTCCAGAAAAATAAATAAACTGGGCAGTGTATCCCATCAAGATCCAGCACCTGACCCACTATTCCCAATCAATATAAATACACTGAGATTTCTTTATTGATTTTGTGTGTACACTGTATATGCACCCACTACCACAGTGGAATTCAATACAGGATTTTAGTAATTAGAATAGATCACAAAGGTGCACCTCGTGTGCTTTTGCACGGGAACGCCTACTCTGCATCTCATTATCAGCACTTTAATGCAACTAAAGTTGAGATAAATCTAACACACTATTCAGAAGCTGGTGGAAACTGCAGACATCACCAGTATTCCCACGATAACTGCCCCAAAATTTAACACCATGATGGACACTACCAAATACCAGTAATAAGAACGAGAAAGAGTGACACAGCACTAAAGTAACAACCAAAAACTTTATTGAAAAAATCAACACAAAAAAACAAGGCGGAAGACTCCTGTCGGGTCCATCAATGTCGACGATACAGCCCGGAAATAAAAGCACAAAATAAGGACGTGTGTAATGCGCATATCAGAGGAGTGAGACACAGAGAAAGAGAGAAGGAAAAAAAGCCAGAGAGAAAAAGAGAGGGAAGGAAAGAAAGGGAGTGAGAAAGAGAGAGAGAGAGATAGAAGGAAAGGAAGGAAGAGAATGAGAGTAAATAGAGTGAGAGTGAAGAGAGGGAAGTGAGAGAGAGAGAGAGAGAGACACTGCCACCCCTGGGCAGCCATGACCAAATAATTGCCTGCTGCCACCGGTGTGTCTACCAGTGGGCACTCCAGGTGCCCGTCAAAGCTCCGTGGCCCGACAGATCTCACAGATGTTGCTGGGTCCTGAGTCATGAAGGGCGGAGACCACATCAGCCTCTCCATGGCCCGGCAGATCTCACATATGTCGCTGAGTCCTGAGTTATCAATGGCGGAGACCACATCAGCTTTTGGGGCCGCTAACCCTGTGCAACGCAAGTCAGTGCCACGTGGTGGTAGGCTGCTGACGGCCATACAACTTAGGGTGCGACTAACCCTGTGCAACTCAAGTCAGTGCCACGTGGTGGTAGGCCCCTGACGGCTACATCAGCTTCGGGTGGCACTAACCCTGTGCATGTCAAGTTTGCGCCACGTGGTAGTAGGCCCCTAACGGCCATGCAGCTCAGGGTGCGACTAACCCTCTGCGCAACTCTTCATGGACTCTTTATGATTCAGACCCGTGGAGCGTCTGCCATCCAGTCACCACCGGCAATAAAGGATTTGACGTTGTCGATGCATTATATTTGCGTGGTCATATGGCCTGTGACACATGTGCCGGATGGGTGTGGTGTGTGTGCAAACCTGTCCTCAGGGAGTGGCCGTGACATGTTGACAACTAGACCACTGACCTGCACACCAACAGTGAGTACGCCTGCGTCAGGTAGCTATGTGGGGGGTGTGAAAATGGGTTTTCTCAATGGATTTTCCATAGGAAACTTTAGACAAGGCTACAGGTCAAACTGGTGAACAGAATTACGCCAAATTTGGCAGGGAGCAAGGTCTTGGTCCAGAAAGCGGGCTTTCTCGCATCGAGTGAAAATATAAAAGAAAGGTCTCTGGGGCAATTTAATATACAGGAGCTCTGTTTCTGCAAGATAACTCTTTCACGCTGCCTCTGCCCAACATCACCACTTCGCAGGTATGCTGTTAGAAGCCAGTCCGTCGGCTCGTAGCTCTCTACCTTTGCGAGCTAGTACGCTACTATGCCTGTACCTCTGTGAACTACTACAGTGCTGTTCCTTTGGGAGCTGACGGCTCATAGTACGGCGTCTGTGAGTCGAGCGGACGGGCCGCAGTTGTCCCTCAGCGAGTTTGGGTGCGAACTGTTCATAACTCAACCTACATAAGTATTGAAAAACCATTTTGTGATTCAGTCCGTCAGCTGGCATCTGTCTGAGGCATTTCTGAAAACATATCGGAGTTCTTTCTGTGAGAGATACCCCTTTCACGCAGCCTCTCCCCACATCAGCAGGTAACGCACCCTCTTCCCACATTACCAACATACCCCCAACAACCTTCTTGGGCCCGGAAGTTTCCCTGTGCGGTTGGACAAATAAGAATCTTAGTCTTGTATAGGTTTACATATGAAACATTTTATTTAAAGAAAACAAAAAAAAAAAAAACAGAAGGGAGTCTAGTGCTGTGGTCGCAGCCACGTAGTTGGGGTCTCTGACATTTAGGACTCAGGACACAGTTCCACATGTGGGATCGGCTTGTGTTGAACAGGGTTAGTGGCACCACGTGTCGCGGCTTGTGGTGAACAGGGTTAGTGGCACCACGTGTAGACTGTTGTTGAGTGTTTGTTTGCACTTGAAGATGAATTTGTTGATTGTACTAAAGGTATAACTGATATAAATTAAGTTCTTGAAGCAAAGATACTAAAAGGATATTATGTAGGTTTTAGGCCAGTGATAGTTACTTGCCTAGTGGACTCTGTAATTAATGAATCAAGATTTAATTTTAATTGTGAGCCCTACTGACTGCAGTGTAGGCGTATCATGAAAAGATGAAATATGTATAGAATACACTGTCAAAGTGTATGAGCCTGTGATGCTGCTTGGTGCGGATGGTCCACAGTGGGAGCTATGTCTCTTGCCTACTGCGTCATCTGCAATCGTGACTGTATCTGAATTGTGAGCCCTCTGACCGCAGTGTAGGCCAGAGGCAGCGGTGAGCAAGGGCCGGCAGCCACATGCATAGGTTGGTGGTCGCTGCCACGGACTTGGGGTCACTGCCATTCAGGATTCTGGACACAGTTACACATGTGGGATCGGCTTGTGTTGAACAGGGTTAGTCGCACCACATGTCACTGGCCTTGCATATGGAAATATGCATAACTGATCAAAGGGAGTATGCTGCTGTGGTCGCTGCCATGGACTTGGGGTCACTGCCATTTTGGACTCAGGACACAGTTACACATGTGGGATTGGCTTCTGTTGAACAGGGTTAGTGGCACCACATGTCGCTGGCCTTGCATATGGAAATATGCCTAACTGAGCAAAGGGAGTGTGCTGCTGTGGTCGCTGCCACGGACTTGGGGTCACTGCCATTCAGGACTCAGGACACAGTTACACATGTGGGATTGGCTTGTGTTGAACAGAGTTAGTGGCACCACGTGCCACCGGCCTTGCATATGGAAATATGCCTAACTGATCAAAGGGAGTATGCTGCTGTGGTCGCTGCCACGGACTTGGGGTCACTGCCATTCAGGACTCGGGACACAGTTACACATGTGGGATCGGCTTGTGTTGAACAGGGTTAGTGGCACCACATGTCGCCAGCCTTGCATATGGATATATGCCTAACTGATCAAAGGGAGTGTGCTGCTGTGGTCGCTGCCACGGACTTGGGGTCGCTGCCATTCATGACTCAGGACACAGTTACACATGTGGGATCGGCTTTTGTTGAGCAGGGTTAGTGGCACCAAGTGTCGCCAGCCTTGCATATGGAAATATGCAAAACTGATCAAAGGGAGTATGCTGCTGTGGTCGCTGCCATGGACTTGGGGTCACTGCCGTTCAGGACTCAGGACACAGTTACACATGTGGGATCGTTAGGCTTGTGTTGAACAGGGTTAGTGGCACCACTTGTCGCCGGCTTGTGTTGAACAGGGTTAGTGGCACCATGTGCTGCGGCTTGCGTTGAATTCTGCCTGAATAAGACCACGTGGTTATGACTTGTGGTGCAGTGAGTTAGTGGCACCTGAAGCACTCAGCGTGTGTGCTCCTTGCGATGATGCGTGGTCCAGGCGGGCCTCACTGGTAGCAATGTCTTTACATGCTTTGAAAGAATCTTTATAGCAGTCAAAATCTACAAGTAATTCCATTTCAGTCCTCCAAGGTTTGAAGAGTTGGAGAAGAGCTAAATAGAAAAACTCTCTCTTATCTGGAGTATCACAACTTAATTTCCTGTGATTAATCAAATTTCCTTTGGCATTCTTTAAGAAACATCCATCAGATCCAATTACAGCATATTTCACTTTATTTACTTTCTCTGTAACATTTTTTCTAAAACTATAATGTTGCAGTATTTCATATAGACATATATTTTTCAGGTATGGACTTCTATTTGGATAGTATGCGAGGAACAGGAATTGAGTTATCTGCAACATATTGTATGTCCATATTTGCATTCCACATCTTCAAAATTACTGGATTGTAGTCATTAATGTACTTTGATTCTTCTGTTCTTTTAATATTATAAGTATTTTTGGGTGATTTTCGAGTGATAGTATGCCTCACTGCTGACATAAAACTGTTCACTCTTCCTTGCGATGACTTATGGTGCACTGAGTTAGTAGTACCTTTGGCGCTCAGCGTGTACGTACACTGCGATGATGCGTTGTCCTGGAGGGCCGCATTCGGACCAATGTCTTTTGTCTATTGAATTCTGCCTCAGTAAGGCGACGTGTCAATGTCTTGTGGTGCACTGAGTTAGTGGTACCTTTGGCGCTCAGCGTGTACGTACCCTGCGATGATGCATTGTCCGGGGGGGCCGCACTCAGACCAATGTCTTTTGTCTATTGAATTCTGCCCCAGTAAGGCCACGTGGCGATGACTTGTGGTGCACTGAGTTAGTGGCCTCTGAAGTACTCAGCGTGGGCGCACCCTGCGATGATGCGTGGTCCGAGAGGGCCGCACTGGGAGCAATGTATCTTGCGTACTACACTGCATCATCTGCAATCACTACTCCCATCTGAATTGTGAGGCCTGCTGTCCGCAGTGTAGATTGAAGACAGTAGTCTGTACAGACATAAGTCTGCGGTGCTGTGCCGCTGGGTTCGCAGGGGGCCTGTGTCGAGGAGAGCTGCAGTCATGGCAGCAGCCTCGTGGCAGGGTGAGGCCCGCCGCTCTGGCACAGTCGTTGGTCTTCACAGTTCACAAGTGAACCACGCCCAGAGCCCCAGCCTATTTATTCACACTCCTACGCTGAAGTGGCATACGTCGGACCAGCCCACTCTGGTTACCCTTATGCTTACAGGGGGGGACGATACAGCTACATGACTGAGATCGTCCATAGTGTTTGATGTAATATGGTTGGGTCCACTGTCCACAACACTACAAGCACCAGTAGTATTTGTGCACATGGAGAGCTGTGTGTTCTGCATACTGAAATGTGTCCAGCACATCACCGCTATACTTTGCATTGTGTGCATTGTTTTTCATGGGTGAATTGCTTCCTTCACATATAGTTTGTTCACACCTGTCCCAATATTCAGCTAATATGTGGCTGAGGGGCAGTGCCGTTTTAAGAAAGTTTGCTGTCTTGTTCTGTGCTGTCTCGGTGGTAGAAGGGGGTCCTGGTGGTGGTGGTGGATGTTGTGGCAATCTTGGGTGTCAGAGCTGCTTCATCAGTAGGTCTATGACATTTGTTGGTCTTCAGATGTGGCTCTAGGCTGGGCTCCCTTTCATACTGTATGTAGTTGTTTAAAAAACAAGAAGACATTAAATTATAAATAAAAAAATACAAAAACAATTTTTAGGATATTAAAGTTACAAAATATTTAAAAAAATCAAAATTACTGTGAAAAAAGGTTTTCTGAACATTATAATTAGAAATTAGCATTTAAAAAACCTTTGAAATTCACTGAAAAAACCATAGGTTTCAGGCACGTTACAGTTAGAAATTAGCATTTCAAAAACCTTAGAAATTCACTGAAAAAAACATAGGTTTCAGGGACGTTATAGTTACTTGGACATTGGACTCATTTAAAATCATAGAAATTTGCCTGTTATAGTTAGTTGAGCTAACTATAGCTCACGCGCCCGCAATGCACTGGTGATGACGTCACATATTACATCACTCATGACATGGTCAGTGACATCACTCATGACATCACTGATGACATCTCAAATTACATCACTGATGACATCATCCACGTGATAGTCTGACACACCTCCTCACACTCTAATATAACCTTTAAAACACGTTCTGTAAAATACAGACTACCATTTTCGAAACCATAGACACACCAATAGCAGATACTAGATACCCATCCACTGATTCCTATCTATATAGTGTGAGCTAGACATACACTCATACAGTCACTCATACATGCTGTCACTCATCATTACATCAGTTTAATAATAATGATAATAATCCGCATTTGTAAAGCGCAAACAATCACCCGTAAGGGTCTCTAGGCGCTGGGGGTCGTCGGGAAGATTAAGCAAGTTATTGACCATAGTCACATGGTGCTGTGCTAATCTGCCACTGGTGCTGGGGATCGAACCCTGATCCCCAGATTCCGGAGTCAGTCACCCTGGCCGTGGCGCCACACCTCTTCCCTCATATCCCAGTATCCACTCATACACCTATACATACATTCACACAGTGCTTCTGATCCATAGAGTTACTCACACATCTACTCAGTCATGCCAAAAATCAATCACACACCCATGTACTCATTTATGCGGAGATATACACACCACCTGACTTATTTATACACACACCACCTCCCTCATTACATAGATGCTAACACAAACTTACTCTCTTATACAATCACTAATACAAGTACGCATTCATGTATGTAGACCCTCTTGCAATCACTCTATCTCACGTATAGGCAATTATACACCCCTACACTCACATATACTGTCTAAAAACATATATAGTTACTCACATATATACAACTGAGACATCAATTCACTAATCAACACACCTGTACACACAATCAGCTACCCACACAACCCTTCCGAGATGCACTTTTGAATCTATACAACCAGTGAATATGCCATTCAGACATGTATGAGCCAGACACCCCCCACCCACCCACATAGACACTCAGACACCCATACAGATACTCATACAATCAAACAATAACCCATATAGACACTGATGTAGCTACTCACCAACCTATGCACCTGCTTACACACCAAGTGAGAGACTAATATAGACATTCACACAGTTTAGTCACTAACCCATGCATTCAGTAACATTCAGTAACATACGTTCAATTAGTGACTTATACAGTCAGTCATGCATCTACTAAATAATCCATTCAGGCACTTCTACATCCACTCATTCTTCAATAGACCTTGGCATAAATATATATGAAAAATATTTAAACTTTACAGAAACACACATTCACTGGATGATGTCATCAGTGATGTCATTTGTGATCTCATCAGTGATGTCATGAGTGATGTCACTGACCATGTCATGAGTGATATAATATGTGACATCATCACCAGTGTATTGAGGGCACACGAGTTATAGTTAGCTCAACTAACTATAACGGGCAAATTTCTATGGTTTTATATGAGTCCAATGTCCAAGTAACTATAACGTCCCTGAAACCTCTGGATTTTTCAGTGAATTTCTAAGGTTTTTTAAATGCTAATTTCTAACTATAACGTGTCTGAAACTTATGGTTTTTTCAGTGAATATATATATACTAACTGACGGAGCGGTTTCCGGTGTTTTCTCACATTAACTGCATTGTATGTTTTGCCAAGGGACTTTGGAGGGGACATTTACAAGCAGGAATTTTTTTAATGTGCATACATCAGTTTGCATTTCATAAAGGGCAGCATGCGCTTAGAGTCAGAATTCCGGGGGCGTAGCCGGAACAAAAAACCACCCAGGCCTTTCTCCATTACTTTAACAACCAGTCCCGGCACCCCATTACCGGTGAACGCAATGGAGGGGTAGGTGTGGAGGAAGTAGCCCGCGCTTTAACGCGTAAGTGGATGTACTAATTTATTGACCTTCCTGAACCTATGAGCTCAGCTGCTCGAGTACCCGGGAACTTTACCATTTATTTAATTGGTTATTATTTTTTCAGCCCGGCTTTGTGGGAGCCCATTGCTTTTGCCTTTAGAGGGACTGTCTCAACAGGGCCAGGTAAGCTAACAATGGGCACTATTAAGCATGTGGGTCATCAGCCTTTTTCCTGGTGGGACCTTTATTAGGCAACATGTTACTACCTTAGACGCCACATAGAGATGGGATTCTGTTTCGGTGATGGGTGTCTCGTGTGTCTGCTATCCCCTTTTCTATTTAACTAGAACTTATGTGCACACAGCTGTGGCACATTATGAGGCATCAAGTTGTACTGAAGTCCATATGTTCGGTTTATATTTTTTTGTTTTTCTTTCCTAGGCATTAATCATGAGCGGCATCCATCATACAGCTGTTGCCACACTGAGGGTATACAAGTTACTGTTCCGCCCTGATTGAGATAGAGGGTATTTTTAACTTATTGACACTGTTCACCTGCACTTCACTGAATTGTTTTATGGTCCTGAAGAAGCGCAAATGACCCTGGTTGGGCAAGAGAAGCGCGAAACATGTCGACCTATGACCTTTGACACCCAGGCATAGTGAGCCTTTGGGGCAATGTTTTTTATTGAGCGGTTTTCGGACTGCAAAGGGTACAACAGTTACACTGTCGCTGCATGTTGACCCTTTTTAATTCACTGACTATTTTGCACGCACAATTTTCCTTTTATTTACCCTCTTTTGAACCCACTCCCCACACACCCTCATGCACCATCCGGCAGTCCTAAAAGATCTCCGACAAAGCGACCCTTCGGGGGACCCGTGGGGAATTGCAGCGCCGGCCCTACGAGGAGCAACCGCCCGATGATGAAGCATGACACCCCTTGGGGTGTGTGAGGGCATCAGAGGACAAAAAATCTTTTTTCCCCTCATTTGTGGGCCCGTCACACCTAAGGTTCCTTTGTTTTGTTTTTTGTTTTCTTGCTCACATTTTTCTTGTAAAATGCACGGGTGACTTTTTGCACCCTTAAGTATGGGTGACTTATTGCATCCTACTGTAGGAACAGTGTCCTTCGTTGGTTTAAAATATATGTATCAGGAGCATGGACACTGGACCTTTAATAGCTCCTAGGTCCCCCCCTCTTTTTGTTTAATATGTATGGCACGGCGGTTCAGCCGAGGGACCTTACTATCTTTGTATGTCTTTTCCTTTCTCAGACACACGAGTACCCATTACTTTGACACTGGGAGTAGTTTTAACACTCCTTTTTGACTCACTTGTGACGACCAAGATGTCACCCCCTTTATTGAGTCCTAGGTCCCGTAGGTATTTCAGAGGTTGCCATCTAGGTCTGTCTCAGGTTCATTTAATATTATTATTATTATTGGGCCTTAGGTACTTCCCATTTATATGCAGCTCTCCTGTTTTTTTGCAATTACGGTAATTACCATTGCCCTAATGCGTGTTCCTTTTCATTAAAATTTGGGGCTCACACCTCCTTCTCACCAGCCCCCTTAATAGTATATCGGTATACGCGATGTAAGGGGAGGTGTTTGAGGAACAATGCCTTTAGCAGCGATATGACATTTTGCGCGCATGAACTGGGTAGTAGTCCCCCGTGCTGTGCACATGCGCACCTGTCTCTGCCGCAACGCATGCGCTGTGTGTCATCTTTCCGAGGGCCGATCCGGCCATGAAGGTCTCCGAGATTCCCGCATTTTACTCACACTAGATCTGTTTCTGCTATAGCGCATGCGCTTAGAGTCAGAATTCCGGGGGCGTAGCCGGAACAAAAAACCAACCAGGCCTTTCTCCATTATTTCAACAACCAGTCCCGGCACCCCATTACCGGTGAACGCAATGGAGGGGTAGGTGTGGAGGAAGTAGCCCGCGCTTTAACGCGTAAGTGGATGTACTAATTTATTGACCTTCCTGAACCTATGAGCTCAGCTGCTCGAGTACCCGGGAACTTTACCATTTATTTAATTGGTTATTATTTTTTCAGCCCGGCTTTGTGGGAGCCCATTGCTTTTGCCTTTAGAGGGACTGTCTCAACAGGGCCAGGTAAGCTAACAATGGGCACTATTAAGCATGTGGGTCATCAGCCTTTTTCCTGGTGGGACCTTTATTAGGCAACATGTTACTACCTTGGACGCCACATAGAGATGGGATTCTGTTTCGGTGATGGGTGTCTCGTGTGTCTGCTATCCCCTTTTCTATTTAACTAGAACTTATGTGCACACAGCTGTGGCACATTATGAGGCATCAAGTTGTACTGAAGTCCATATGTTCGGTTTATATTTTTTGTTTTTCTTTCCTAGGCATTAATCATGAGCGGCATCCATCATACAGCTGTTGCCACACTGAGGGTATACAAGTTACTGTTCTGCCCTGATTGAGATAGAGGGTATTTTAAACTTATTGACACTGTTCACCTGCACTTCACTGAATTGTTTTATGGTCCTGAAGAAGCGCAAATGACCCTGGTTGGGCAAGAGAAGCGCGAAACATGTCGACCTATGACCTTTGACACCCAGGCATAGTGAGCCTTTGGGGCAATGTTTTTTATTGAGCGGTTTTTGGACTGCAAAGGGTACAACAGTTACACTGTTGCTGCATGTTGACCCTTTTTAATTCACTGACTATTTTGCACGCACAATTTTCCTTTTATTTACCCTCTTTTGAACCCACTCCCCACACACCCTCATGCACCATCCGGCAGTCCTAAAAGATCTCCGACAAAGCGACCCTTCGGGGGACCCGTAGGGAATTGCAGCGCCGGCCCTACGAGGAGCAACCGCCCGATGATGAAGCATGACACCCCTTGGGGTGTGTGAGGGCATCAGAGGACAAAAAATCTTTTTCCCCTCATTTGTGGGCCCGTCACACCTAAGGTTCCTTTGTTTTGTTTTTTGTTTTCTTGCTCACATTTTTCTTGTAAAATGCACGGGTGACTTTTTGCACCCTTAAGTATGGGTGACTTATTGCATCCTACTGTAGGAACAGTGTCCTTCGTTGGTTTAAAATATATGTATCAGGAGCATGGACACTGGACCTTTAATAGCTCCTAGGTCCCCCCCTCTTTTTGTTTAATTTGAGAGTTTTGGCGTCATATTAGTAAAACATACCAGTGCTCTACGAATTGTCACTAGGACATGCTTCATCTAAGGGTGGACGATACATGCATTTTCAGTGCATGCATATTTCGGAAAATTTGCGTACTATGCTGTTAGTTGTATTTAGGTATTTATTTTTTATATTTGCATAGTCAATATATGTTGTAATGAGCAGAACTTACCGACCAAGCTTTTAAAAAATGTAGAGTCTATCTTCTATGTCTACCCAGATTCTATTGAAGGGGAGGGCTATATAACTCACTTTTGTATGGCGCCATTTGGATTGACAAAGCCTGCTGTGCAGGCGAAACGCGTCTCTGTTTTTTACTATGGGATTGAGTCTGATCTGATTCAATAAAACAGATGCCGTATCCTAACTGCCTGGAGTCCGTGTCTCCTTCCATGGTTCACTCTGTGGGAGTTGGTTGCTTGTTTTCATATATATATATATATATATATATATTATCTACTGGCGGTCGCCAGTAGATAGTTATAGTTAGGACCGAGTTCCCATAGGAAATCTGAAAAATCTATTTTGAATAACTTTGGCGCCAGTTGACTTATCTTCGTGAAAATTTCAAAACTAATGGGGCGCTCTGCTCAGCTCTGACCCTGAAAGCCTCGGGGTGATTCGTCAAGCGGGGGCTGAGAAAAAAGGGGGGGTCCCAAAACGCGTTTTCCCCATGCATTTTCCCATAGGACCTTTAGTCGAAGGTACAGCCCGAACGGCTGAACAGAATTACTTGAAATTTGGCAAAGAGGTAGTCCTCAGGTCAGGCATGTGCCTTTTGCTTAAATGGTGTAAATCCGTTCAGTAGTTCCTGAGAAAATCAAAAGTAAAATCACATATATATCTGGGCGGAGCCTAACCACACATCTCATCGTGAGATCTGATTGGCTGTCAGCACTTCATCCAAGAAGTGTTGGCAGCCATCTTGGGACCAATATACATGATAGCACCTCATTAAAAAGCATTGCAGCTAATAGAAGGTTTTAAGACTTTAGTTACATTATAAATCATTTGTTGATGGTACCATACTCATTTTAGGAATTGTGGTGTGTTCTAAGGTGATTTTACCATGTGAAAAAGCCTTCTGCTGTGATATCATGAATCATGTTTGAGAGAAAACTATTTTCTCATGCTTTTCCCACAGAGGTTTGGAAGGTGATCTATAAGCTAACTGAGAGCATATTTTCTGTAAATTCACATTATCTTTCTCAGTCATGTGAGAATGAAGTCTGACATTTTCAGTAAAACATGTACATCCAACAAGGGCAGAGACAGTCAGTTGATTCCTTTGTGTTCTACTGCAGCTTCCCAGAGTGTTCTAAAGAACAACTAGAGCGCTAACAGTCCTACTTATGACAAACGTATGGCACACCTGAAGCCATCTTGGTTGGAATAAAGTGGCAATTCTTAAAACATTTAATTTAAAAAGGAACAAAATGAGGAGGTTCATTTTGCCATAGAAAGTATGATTAGTGCTGCAGAAAGAAAAATTAGGGCACAATTTGAGTGACTTCTCAAATCCTCTTCTATTTGATTAAAAAATTCTGACATGCAGACTGAAACATGCACTTTCAATACCAGCAGCAGACTTCCCTGGTGAGCAGTAGCTTTACTACAGTGATCCAATAAGCAACTAGAGTGCTAACATTCTGGATTTATGGTAAATTTGTGACACATCTGAATGCCTTCTTGATGGAATCAAAGTAAAAAACTGAAAGTACTTCCTACTGAGGAGACTGTAGTAAAGGAGGAAATTAGGAAACATCATAACAAATAAGTCCCCCAAAATGGCCACCAGAGAAAAAAGAGCCCAAATGTAGCCTAAATATCACCCAGATGTAGCCCAAGTATAGCCCAATGACAGAATGTCCCAGAGTGTTCTAACGAACAACTAGAGCGCTAACAGTCTTACTTATGACAAAAGTATGGCACACCTGAAGCCATCTTGAATGGAATAAAGTGGTAACACTTAAAACATTTAATTTACAAAGGAACACAATGAGGGGATTCATTTTGCCATAGAAATTATGATTAGTGCTGCAGAAAGAAAAATTAGGGCACATTTTGACTTCTCAAATCCTCTTCTATGTCATAAAAAAATTCTGACATGCAGACTGAAACATGCACTTTGAATACCAGCAGCAGACTTCCCTGGTGAGCAGTAGCTTTACTACAGTGATCTAATGAGCAACTAGAGTGCTAACATTCAGAATGTATGGCAAATGTGTGACACATCTGAATGCCTTCTTGATGGAACCAAGTAAAAAACTGAAAGTATTTCCTACTGAGGAGACTGCAGTAAATGAGGAAATTAGGAAACTTCATAACAAATAAATCTCCCAAGATGGCCACCAGAGACAAAAGAGCCCAAATGTAGCCCAAATATCACCCAAATGTAGCCCAAGTATAGCCCAATGACAGAATGTCCCAGAGTGTTCTAATGAACAACTAGAGCGCTAACAGTCTTACTTATGACAAAAGTATGGCACACCTGAAGCCATCTTGATTGGAATAAAGTGGTAACACTTAAAACATTTAATTTACAAAGGAACAAAATGAGGGGGTTCATTTTGCCATAGAAATTACGATTAGTTCTGCAGAAAGAAAAATTAGGGCACATTTTGACTTCTCAAATCCTCTTCTATTTCATAAACAAATTCTGACATGCAGACTGAAACATGCACTTTGAATACCAGCAGCAGACTTCCCTGGTGAGCAGTAGTTTTACTACAGTGATCTAATGAGCAACTAGAGTGCTAACATTCAGAATTTATGGCAAATGTGTGACACATCTGAATGCCTTCTTGATGGATCCAAAATAAAAAACTGAAAGTATTCCCACTGAGGAGACTGCAGTAAATGAGGAAATTAGGAAACTTCATAACAAATAAATCCCCCAAGATGGCCAACAGAGACAAAAGAGCCCAAATGTAGCCCAAATATCACCCAGATGTAGCCCAAGTATAGCCTAATGACAGAATGTCCCAGAGTGTTCTTAAGAACAACTAGAGCGCTTACTGTCTTACTTATGAAAAAAGTATGGCACACCTGAAGCCATCTTGATTGGAATAAACTGGTAACACTTACAACATTTAATTTAAAAAGGAACACAATGAGGGGGTATATTTTGCCATAGAAATTATGATTAGTGCTGAAGAAAGAAAAATTAGGGCACATTTTGAGTGACTTCTCAAATCCTCTTCTATTTCATTAAAAAATTCGGATATGCAGACTGAAACATGCACTTTTAATACCAGCAGCAGACTTCCGTGGTGAGCAGTAGCTTTACTACAGTGATCTAATGAGCAACTAGCGTGCTAACATTCTGAATTTATGGCAAATGTGTGACATATCTGAATACCTTCTTGATGGAATCAAAGTAAAAAACTGAAAGCATTTCCTACTGAGGAGACTGAACTAAATGAGGAAATTAGGAAACTTCATAACAAATAAATCTCCCAAGATGGCCACCAGACACAAAAGAGCCTAAATGCAGCACAAATATCACCCAGATGTAGCCCACATGTAGCCCAATGACAGAAGTGTGCAAAACACTTATTTTTTGTGTATTTGCAGTTTTATATAGTGCAGACTTGTCAGGTATTGGAATGCTTTACATGAGCATTGGTTACATCACACAAGATCAAATTCATTGTGGTTGTAGACATGGGGAGATTAAGTGATTTGACCACAATCACAGAATGTTGAGCTGAAGCAGAAACTCCAACCTGGTTCCCCAGTTGCAAAGTCTGCAGCTCTGGAAGTAACACCACATCCTCTCGCCAAGGTGCAACATTTAATCAAGTGGTCAACTGGATAACAAAACATAAAGATTACAAATAATTTAAAAGTTCTTTGTCGCTATTTGAAAACTCAGAAAATATGTCCTCATTTTAGTTTTTTAGAGCACTAACCATAATTTTGATGCAAATAAGACCCTCTCATATATGTAATGTCTAAAGGAAATACTCTAGGTATTACAGTTTTGATTACATTAAGATGACCTCAGGCGTTCCACACTTTTGTAATAAATATAGAATATTAGCAATCTAGTTGTTCATTGGGATACTGTTGCGAGGCAGAGGCCAGGGGCACGGACTCTGAAAATTGAAGGCAGGTAGGAGAGTGCAGAGGCAACAATTTGACCACACTGGGCAGGCAGGAAGGGCAGTGGCAGCACAACAGACTATGGAGGGCAGTGGAAAGGGGGGCAGGGGCAACAAACCAACAATACAGGACTGGCAAGAGAGGCTGTGGCAATATAATGGACCATTGTGGGAAGAAGGAAGAGGCAGTGGTAGTACAACCATACATGCCAACAGACCCGTTTCAGCCAGGAAACGTCCAATGTTTTTAAGCTCAAATGGGCTTTATTTGATCTGTCTCCTGTCTACAATCTCCTCTTTTTCAATGTGACTCAAAGGGGAAAATCAATACCCCAGTTTTTTTTCAAAATCTCCCTCTTACCAATTTCAAAATGTTCGCAAGTATGGTACATTGAATCATGGTAGGCAGGAGGAATTGGGGCAGGGACAAGGACTCGGATAACAGAGGACAGGAGGGACATGGAGAGGTGCACCAAACTGACCCTACAGGGCAGGCATCAGGGTTTGCAGCAGCACAATACACCACACAGCGCATGCGGGACGGGAGTGCAGCACAACAATCCATAGAAAGCAATAGGGAGGGGACAGGACCATGCACATGGACAACAGAGAACAGATGGGAAAGAGGCAATGGTAGCTAGCTGACCATAATGGACAGACAGGAGAGAAAGCCGCAGCATAGCAGACCATAAAGGGTAGGAGGGACGGATCAGGGGCATTACAATGGAACAGACAAGCCAGGAGGGAGGGAATAGGGGGTCTGCACATGGAAACAGAGGGCTGGGGGCAAGGTGGCAGGGCAGGAGCAGCAAGATGACCATGGAGGTCAGGCAGGATGGGCACTAGAAACAAGACACACCATGGAGAGCAACAATGAGACTATGGTGGCATACACACAGACCATGGAGAGAAGGTGGGAGGGGGTCAGGGGCAGCTAGCTGACCACACAGGGAAGGTAGGAGGGGCCATGGCAGCACAGAAGACCATGCATGGCAAGCGGGAGGGTTAGTGGCAGCACAATGGCTATGAAGGGCAAGAAGGAGGGTGCAGGGGCATGCACAAAGGACCATGGAGGATAGAAGGGATGGTCAGGACCTGGGCACAGACAAGATAGTTCAGGGGAAGGGGCCTCACAACAGACCGCGCGGGACAGGCAGGAGGAGCAGTTGCAGCACAACAGCTCAGGGAGGGCAGAAGGGGGTGGCAGTAAAATGGACCATGGAGGACAGGAGGAAGGGGATAGGGGCATGGCATGTGGACAGGCAGGGTGGAGGTGGCAGGGACAGGTTACAGTCATCTGACAATGCTAGGCAGGGGGGAGGGGAGTGGCAGCTCAACAGAACACTCAGAGTAGATAGGAGTGGCAGGTCCATGGAACATAGTTGGCAAAAAGGATGGAGCAGGGGCATGCACAAAGATATCGGAGGGCAAGGGGAAGGAGAATAGGGGCAGCAAGCTAAGCACAGAGGCTAAGCAGGAGGTCAATGATGGGCCATAGAATTGGGCAATGGAGGGCAGGAGGAGTGGACTGGTACATCATGCTAAATGGAGGGCAGTGGCAGCACATCAGACCATGCATGGCAGGAGGGAGGAGGCTAGTCCATAGATTCAGACAACAGAGGATAGGGAGGAGGTGGATGGGGCAGCAAGCTAACTGTTCAGAGAAGGTGGGTATTAGGAACTTTATTGTTTTTAAAATGTGTGTCTGTGCGAACTACTTAAAATATGAACAAGTATGCAGCATAATCTCACTTTTATTCAGGAAGAAGAGGACGTTTGTGACTGTGACTCCGGGCTCACTTGGCAGAAACACCCCCTGAACCTCCACCCCCATCGCAAAATGTAATGCCCGTGAAAAGGGTAGGTGGACGCAGTGTTATATAGAACATAGTCCTGAGAGCACGATTGAAAATATAAACTAGATGTAGTATATGGTATAAACTATGCACCAAAAAGTGTGATATAAGATGAACCGGGGCGTGAAATATAATATGCAATACATTGTGCACAATGACAGATTCATTGGAGAGCGTGAGATAGCCCAGGCACTAGCGCGTGCTATGCGATATGCGCCTTGGAGCGTAATATGAACAGGGCAGTGTTGTGTAACATAACTAGTCTCTAAAGTTGTAATATAAAATATGTGCTGGGGATTGTAACATTGCATATGCACTGTGACAAAGATATGGATCCCAGATTGTAATATGTATGGCATAGCGCTGTGCGTTATAACATACACATCGAGGAAGGCACGTTAGATGGGGCAATAAAACCCGTGCGAAGGCAAGTGTGGCATGACATATTCACGGGGTGGTGTTACAGTGCACATGGGCTAGAGAGTGTCATAGTATACGCACTAGCTGGTGGAATACAACACAGAGGTGTGAGGCAATCGGCGGGCACTGGTGGGTGTAACACAGCATTGGGCTCAGCCAGGAGCACGCTGTGACTCTAAAGTGAGGTTCGTCTCCTTTCCAGAGAGTAAAATAAAAAGTATTACACATCCGGCGGTGGATGTGTTTTTTATTAACCATGAGGGGGGTTTCTTGCATAGTTTGGTCGAATTTTTGTCGAATCCCCTTTGAATGGCTTGGTGTGCGTGTATATTAAATGTGCCCGTTAATAGCTTCCCATGTTTGTATAAATAAACGACAAGGGTGTCTACTTGGAGAGTACCCACCGGCGGGGGCGCCGGGATTAGGCACGGTAGGCCGTCAGACACGTCAGAGCTTCACTAGCGGTGTAAATACATTCCATGTGGATTAATTCTATGCATAGTCGCCTTTTAATGAATATCACGCAAATCGTCATGGTGATAGGTACATACGGTTTGTCCAGCATGTCCTAGGTGTTTCTATAAATATATATATTTTTAAAATAATAAAAAACAAAGGCCGGCACCGGGGGATGGGGTCCCCGGAGCCATAAGTGGCCTGAGGAGGGGGCAACGCAGCCCCCTCCTAAAGAATTTAAATAAAAAAAGGTCATGACCCGGGGGTTGAGGTCCCCGGGGCCGATTAAGGCCTTGGGATGGCCAAATGTATTTTTTTTCAACAAAAAAAAATTAGGGTGCAGGCCCTGGGGGATGGGGTCCCCAGGGCCAGTAAATTAGAAAAAGAAGGGGGGCCACACAGCCCTCCTTCTTAAAAAAATAAAATAAATAAAAGACCGGCATCGCGCTGGAGGCCACGCCCCCTCCTTGCATTGCAGGCGCGCGAGTTATAGTTAGCTGAACTAACTATAACGGGGGAATTTCAATGGTTTTGTACTAGTGAAAAGTCCAGCTAACTATAACGCCCCTGAAACCTATGGTTTTTTCAGTGAATTTTTAAGGTTTTTTAAATGCTAATTCCTAACTATAACGTGCCTGAAACCTATGTTTTTTTCAGTGAATATATGTATATAAATATATATATGGGTTACTGTTTGAGGGGGATGAAACTCTACTGAAGAAATCCTACTGAAGCAGCAACCAAATTCTCTGTTTGGGTGAAGTCACAAGCATCCCCAAATTAACCTGTGCTGGACCTCCTGGTAGCTTGGCACAAGAAGTCAGGCTTAACTTAGATGCAATTTGTAAAGTATTTCTGCAGCACTTCAAACAGTAGTAAAGTGAAAACATAACACAAGAAAATTCCCACAGCAATTAAGAAAAATAGAGTAAAATGTGATCAATTGTTTTTGACCAAACAACAAAAATCCAGCCAGTAGAACTGGAGATATGCAATTTTAAAGATTTAAGTAAAAATATTGACTGGAAGCGCAAAGCGGCAACTGTGGTTTTCTGGCAGTTTTTGGAGCAGTGGTGGGTGATGCAAGTTCCTTGCATGGAGATGCGCCACGCAGCGGCGGTTCTTGGGAGCTGCGTTGGGCAATTCAATGTGCTTGTGAGGAGATGTGCTGCACAGTTTTGATGGCTACGATATGAAGTGCTGCATATGGGATGCATCGTGCAGCGGTTCCGATGCAGAATTTGATGAGGCGATGCATCATGCTGCATCCGTTCTGCTGGAACCTCAGATGGACTGGCAGAGGACCTTCAGGCCCCCTTCCAAGGTTCCAGGACTGGGGTGGCACATCTTTGGGAAAGACTCACAGCTGGCAGAGTCCAGGAGCTGGGTTCAAGATGGCAGGAGCCTGTTCTGTCCCTGAGGATTTGATCAGAAAGCCCATCAACTAGCCCTTGGAGAAACCCTGGTGGGCCTATTTTCAAATAACATGTCCTGTCCGTCTCAATCAGGCAGGAGAGCAGCAGGGCCACATGGCAGCAGGGCCACAGGGCAGCTGGGAAGCAGAGTGGCAGTCCATGCAGCAAGAAAACACACTACTCCTTCTTCTGAGTCTCCCACAGGTCCAGATGTGTACTGAAGAGTGGGTCTAAGGGTCAAATATGTATACCTGGTGCCCACTTTGAAGTACAGGTTTCTAGAGGTTTCCACCCCCTGAACTGTCAGGCATCTCATTCTTCACTGCCCAGGTCCCGCCTTATCTGGGGTCACAATACACTGGTGACAAACCCTTTGTGAGTGTGCTCAGGCAGGGCCTTTGTGAGGTGCAAGCATCGTAGGTGCCAGCTCCACTGCCTTTTTAAGTCAGACTAGCCCATCCTGCCAACACCAATCTTACCGTTTTCTTACTGCCTGGGAGCAATACACAAAGACCAACTTCCAACTACACCTAATCATGTGACCCAGGAACAGGCTGCCACCACCAATGGTTAGAAAAAGAAAATGACAATGTTCCAAAAGTAGCATTCTGAGAATTGTGACTTAAATCTGACTTTACCATTAAAGAGGGCTTTAAATTACACTTCCTTAGACACCAAACTCAACATTCCTATCTGCTACCTGATAAAAGCCACCACTTATTAAATGTAATAAGTTAACCCAATGTTAGGAAAAGAAGGCCTCATAGTATAGAAAAACAAATGTAAGGGTTTTTCACTACCAGGATATGTAAAACCTAAAGTACATGTACAACTGTTTAAGTACATTGCACTCTGCTGTCTGGGCTGTGTAGGGTCGTGACTTATATATATTAAAAAGGGAGGTTTGGCCTGTCAAGAGATTTATCATATAAAAAAGTAAATTGCCGGAATAACCTGTGTGCGCTGCTGAATGTATTTAACCTCATGTATAAACAATTAGCTACAACATTAAATATTCTTCTTTTCAAAAAGTTCAACAAAGCAATATTCAATATCTACATCAATTTACAAATCAAAGAAATTTGTTTCAATACATTTATGCATGTATGCTTTTCAACATCATCATGAAATCAAATGAGTACAATTAAATGATATTATTACAAACGAATATAATTTAATTAAAACATTTAATAATGTCTTCTTCTGTGTGGTCCACAAGAGACAATCATTGATGCCCTATGCATTTCGGGACCCACGGTCCCTTCTACGGTGGCCACTATGTTCAAACACAAAGAACGATTCTAATTAGACCAATGAAAAGTTTACCAATCTATAGTTATATTATTCTCAAAAGCCAACTAGAGGTGCAATAACACACCACACCTCAAACATTTGTAGTAAAAACACCCCTATGTTAGTGATGTTACCAACAAATTCCTAATTGCAACCACTACTATGCCCACTTAATAGTGATTGACACCCTTATGATTGGTTTCTATAGTGTGGGTAGCGATACCCCATGCTATTAAATAGCACTCACAGATTAAATGTGGGCCAGGGTTCTTTAGAACAACAACAATGACAATTAATTGTAATCTGTGCCCACCGTACGGGGTCTCTCTGTAAACTATTCAAGACTCCTCTGTGAGCCCGTAGTCAACGTACTTCAGGCCTGCTCAGTCTTGACAAACTGGAGGACGACAGGAAACACTCTTGATTTCATGGAGACACCACCACTCTGTAGATGCCTGAAACTGTCCAGCAGACTAATCAATGATCTACACCGTATCTGTTAATCCCCATGTTTTTTTTAAATGCAAAACAAGTGATCTCATACCTCTATTCGCGTTCAACTGTACCATCTGATTTTCGAACACACGACTCTGCTGTACCAAGGTCAAAGAACTGCCATCTACCACAAGCTAAATACCATGTATTTTTCAGCGTCTACCTAATAACGACATGAAGATAGGACTATATGATCCCAAGTATCTCCGATGCTACTAGCAGGCATTTTAGACTATATCAGAAATCTTAAAAGTTATGAACAAAGCTCTTGTTTATTAAAACAAGCAAAAAACCAGAGTTTAAATCATAGCGCCGTCGTGATAAACCATGATTCACCTATAAAACCATTGCGTAACATGATATTACCTGCATTCTTATGCTCAATTTATGTCAGCAACGATCTAAACTGCGTCCCGGGTAGCATCGCATCACGTAAATGACATCCAACACAGTTAACGGCCATATTAAATAGAAACACGACGAATCTCAATGCAAACTGAACACTGGAAATTCAAATCCCATCCACAGTCAATAGCCTGGACGATCTAGTCCTTCATGGTAATGACATCGCAAACATGGTACAACATCACTTTATGTTATTATACATGGTGTCGAATGGCTGCAAGCTATTAAATACTATATACCACATTGGATCAACATTGTCAATGACCAGATCATTATACCCAGTACATGTAATTATCATCATTATAACAAGCATTTGAACATCTACCTAACTTTACTGATCACCTACGTTTTTCAATGTATGTAGTATAATGTGAACACAATGTATGATGTGTAAATGTGAAAAATCAAAATGCAACAAACACAGACTGAAGAGCCTGGATCTATCTATAAAAAGCAGCTAATTTCCAATTTATCATTGAGGCCAAGTGGAGTCATTGTGTTAAACTTCTTAATCCAAAAAATCTCTCTTTGAAGTAAGGTATAATTGGGATCTGATGCTGGTTTCAACATCACACTTTCTAAGACCAGAAGTCGTATTTGTGCAATGTTATGGAGTTCAGTAACCTCATAACAGCTGGTTCTTATTGCGAATAGTGCTTTTGTGTTCATAAATACATATTTTCACTTTTCTTTCTGTTTCCCCTATATATAGCAGGCCGCACTGGCATTTAATGCAATATATAACATTGCAAGAATTGCAGTCTTCTGAATGCTTCAAGGTCACTATTTCACCAGTCCTTGGATGAGTGATGATTTTCCCACTGATCACATTGTTACAATGAACACAGTTTTTACATTGTCCTATTCCTTTTCAATTTCGTTTTGTGATGTCATCCATTCCTGACAACAATTCCTTAATATTTCTAGTTCGAGTGTATGCAAATACTGGTTGTTCAATAAATAAATTCCTAAACTCTGGTTCTGTTTACAACAATTTCCAACGGTTTAACATGATTTTTTTGATTTGTCTGGATACAAAAATCCTTTGTTGTTTTTCAGGTTTAAGCTGCATTTTAAGTAATTCCTGGTGTTCTTTTGATGCAATCCGTTCTTCAGCTTTCTTTACAACTGATTCCGGATAGCCTTGATTTAAATATCTTAACCTTATTTTAGTGATGGCCTCCTCACATGCTTCTTTTTTAGAAGATATTCTTTTAACTCTCATCATCTGTGAGAATGGCATGTCTAAAAAGAAGTTGAAGTTGGAAACTGCACTCATAGGTTGCAATGTGCTAATTGGGTATAAGTCAATTTTACCATGTTTAAATGCAAGAGTTCCAGCACTATAGCACAGTGTTGGACCTGTCAGCCCTAGGGTGGTCTCCCCTTCTATTTTTGTATCGTGCCTCATTTTTTCCACCCTCATTTTTATGTTGGACTAGGTCTCCGGGCGCCTTTTCATTGCAAATCAATGTTAAGGTGCAGGTGCTCCCTTCTCCCAAGATGGCTGCCACAGGCCCCTGCTACTGCAGAGTGGTCTTTCATAGTAGCACCCTAGCTGCCAGGAGCTGGCTGGAACCCCACAACAATGTTGCGACTCCAGCCCGCCTTTTTGTCCCATAGGTAGAGTGGGGAAGCTCCTGGAATGTGCTGGAACCTTCTAGAAGGGAGGTGTGGTTTTTCTTTTGCCGCCTTGGCTAGAGGTCACCTGACCTAGGGCTACTTAAGAGAGGGAGGGAAACTTTTGTGGTGAGTTGGTCATTGGGGTGAAGCAGAGCTGGAAGAATCCACCAGGAGTGTAGGCGGTAGGGCCTAGCCAGGGACTTATGCCTCTGAGAGTGACAGGATTTAGGTGCTGCCTCTTAAGTGAGTGAGGGACCCTGTGAAACCCATTGATCTTGCCCAGTAGTAGGAGGACCCAGAGACTCTCTGCCAGCCTGACTAGGAAGGACCTAGTCACCTTCTCCATCCCTACCCCCCTGTAACAGAACCCCTTAAGGGCGCCAGATACATCTGCGCCTACAAGACTTTATCTGACAGCTAAGAACAGAAACTTACAAGCCAAGCACTGAGACTGCGTGTCCAGATTGAACTTTAAACTTACAAGCCAAGCAATGAGACTGCGTGTCCAGATTGAACTTTAAACTTACAAGCCAAACCCTGAGACTGCGTGTCCAGACTGACCCCCGAACCCTGATGTGAAGCCGATTGGAGAACCACCAGGGATCGACCAGGTATTAGCGCTGTGACCCGTGCGCTCCCTGCCCTGGTCTGGGACCCCCGGCAGCGGGCTCCGCTGAGCACAGAACCCCCGTCCCTAACTTTAGCACCCCCGTGTTGCGCAAGCCAGCGCACTCACCGCCGCGACCCTGAGGCCGGAAGAAGTACCCTGCCGTGTCGTGAGGCCCGTGGAGAAGCCCAGGGCCCCATCGCTGCCGTCGCAGCTGTGAGGAGAAGTGCACGAGGTCGAGAGCGAGTGCCCCCATCATCGCGGGAACAGACGCCTTCCAGCGCGGAGATCGAGGTAAGCCCGAAGGCTGGGATCGCCCCGGTGCGCCCCCTGCTGGTTGGGAGCCACACCGCACCCTTTGCCCGGGTTCCCTCTCCGTGGGAGTTTCCCCTGTCATCGCGACGGAGAGCCCCCGCCGAGGGATCCCTTCCTGGTACCCCCCGTGTCTGCCCTGAAGCGCGGTGCCTACGAACTGCACCGGAGCAAGAGACTCGCTCCGCAAGTCCCGAGCGCTCCCTGCAGACAGCCCCGTGTGAGACACTGACTGCACCCGAGAACGAGCAGCGCTTGAATATCCCTCTTCACGAATAGCGCTCTGTTACCCCTGCTCCGCATTGGAATACTAACTGTCATTGCTTACGAGTGGCGCTATGATATCTGTGCTCCGCAGTGAGATGTTAGATGCTAGTGATTCCGAGTAGCACTCTGTGATTCATATGCCATATTGAAGTGTTAGACGCTATTGAGTACGAGTAGCGCTCTATTATTCATGTGCCAGGTTGAAGTGTTACGTGCTATCAAGTCCGAGTAGCGCGCTGTTATTCCTGTGCCATATTGAAGTGTTACGTGCTATCAAGTCCGAGTAGCGCGCTGTTATTCCTGTGCCATATTGATGTGTTAAACGCTATTGATTACGAGTAGCGCTCTGTTTTTATATACCCTATTACAGTGCTATGTGCCAGAGATCACGAGTAGCTCTCCCTGCTAGGTGCCCCGTTCTGAGGTCGTCACTGGTTAGCGCGCCCAACGCGCGTGTGCAGCTACGTGAGTGGTAGTTGTGCCCCAGGCAGTACTGTCATTTCCTGAATTGCATATGTGGTAGAAACAGCCTATATAGCTCCTGACTGATATGTACATCGCTAGCTATTGTATTATCCGCATATGAAATGTACTGCTACCTCATGAACTGCATTTAACGTGAACTACTTGGATAAACTTGAGGATTTACATAATTCCTACAGTGTGGCGTCACTTATTGTGTGTGTTCCTCGTCGCATGTGAGGTGCGTGTTGTATGGTTGCTTTACACACAGACCTTTGGTGGCCCGACCGCTCGTGTCACGTTACCGCCCCATAGGACCTGGAAACCCCAGGTCCTACATTGTTGGCGAGCGGTGGGATCCTTAGGACCTGTGACCATACAGCACCCTTCCGTGAGGCGGAGGGCGCCACAATTAAACGCCTAATTGTTCCAGAGCTCTGAAACCATTGATTGCTGCATTTTTTTTTATTTTCCACTGTCCAGGTTGAGAGTACAGGAAGCCTGGTTAGGTGAGAACTGTTACCTATACCCTAAGAAATTTTCTCCTTAGTGTCTAGGTCCCCACCTGCCAGAATGGAATTCCGGTTAGCTGACCTCGAGGGGTACTCAGTGAAGCAACTAAGGGAGTTCGGGCAGGGGATGGGGGTGCCTGAGGTACGGAAGGCCAAAGGACCGGAACTCCGCACCGCCATTAGGGCATGGGTAGAAGCCCACCCAGACGGGAGAGGGGATGAGGGACAGGAGGCCCCAGAGGCACCTCAGGAGGAGAACGCCCAAGAAGTGACCGACATATTGAATGTAGATGTGTCTGAAAATGTGCCCCCAGGGAGACGTTCTGGGGCCAGTAGTAGGACAGGGTCGAGGAGGAGCGCGTCCCCAGAGGAGTACGAGGACAGGAGGGAAGAGAGGCAGTTAAGGTGGGAGCTGGCCAAGTTAGAACAAGAGAAAGAAAGGGAATTGGCCAGAGTGGAACAGGAAAGAGAAAATAGGAGATGGGCAATGGAGGAGAAGAAGCTTGCGCACGAGCTTCAGCTAAAAGAGCTGGAGTTACGTGCCCTCCAATTGAACGCGTCCAATAAGGACAATGGTGGCAGCATACCTAAGGAACCTCAAGAATCGAAGTTCTACCTACCTAAAGAGGTAATTGCCAATTACACAGTGGGGGACGACATCATGAAATGGTTGGAGGCATACGAGGTAGCCTTGACAGCCCATGGGGTACCCGAGAGTAATTGGGGAGGTGGTTTATACTGGTATATACCTCCCAATGTTAGGGACACCCTGTTATATTTGGCCAAGGCGGATCAGGTAAGGTATGCCCCCATGAAAGAGGCCTTGTTAAAGAAGTTTGGTCTCAACCCCGAGAGGTACAGGCAAAAGTTTTGTGGCAGCCATAAGCTGTCCACACAGACATGGGTAGATTTTTTCGACTATGCGAGGAAGGCACTAGATGGTTGGGTGCGTGGCAGCGAGGTGCAGGACTACCAAGGGTTGTACGATCTTTTTTTAAGGGAGCACCTCTTGGATAAGAGTTTTCCGAAGCTGCGCCAACATCTGGTGGACCGCAAGTTGATGGATCCCCGTGAGCTTGCGGAGGAGCCAGATATTTGGGTGAGCACCCGGATGTCTCACAAGGGCCCCGGGGGAGATGGCTCGAAAGGCGGACAGGGTTTCCCCCAGAAGAAAGAGGGGGGAGATAAAAAGGTGGAGTTCTCGAAAGGTCCCCAAAATAAGTTTGGGAAGGGAGTAGGAACCCCACCCCCGTCCAATTCCACAAGACCGACTTACCCTGACAGGAGTCAGCAGCCTAGGATTGTGCGGTGCTACGAGTGTGGGGAGATTGGACACTACAGGGGAGATCACAAGTGTCGCAAGCGACCACCAGCCCCAACGGGCGGGAAAAGTCCCGGGGTGAGTAGTATAGCGCTTGGGGTGGAGCTGCCCTTAGATAGGGAAGGGGAGTGGACAAGCCTGAAGCTGGTTTCACTCGGGGATAGAGAGGTGGTCCCCTTAGTGTCCCTGCCCCCGAACACTGCTAAATATCAGCAGAGGGTGAGAATTAATGGGGAGGAGGTGGAAGCTCTGAGGGACACAGGGGCCAGCATGACCACTGTCGTGCGGCAGCTGGTGTCCTCAGACCAAGTAATCCCCGAGGAGTTCCATCCGGCCGTATTGGCTGACGGCAGTATGAGTCACTATCCAGTGGCTCGTGTTCCATTTGAGTGGGGAGGAGTCAGAGGCCTGCTGAGCGTTGCTGTGAGCCCTGCCTTGCCTGTGGGGTGTTTGCTAGGAAACGACCTGGAGCACACCAAGTGGAAAGATGTCGAGTTTCACGCTCACACCGAGATGCTGGGATTACCAGGGTGGACTTGCGTCAGCACGCGGTCCATGGCTGCCCGGCATGGAACTCACCCTGGGTTGGAGCCTGGAATCATGGCCCAACCCAAAGCCCAACGTGGAAAGAAGAAGGTGGTAGAGGACATGCCTCGTGAGATGGATGGGGAGGCTGGAGAGGTGCCCCCGGAGTCCGCGGAGGTAGATGTCGTTCCTGTGGAGGACTTGCCGACCCTTGCTGACTGGCATGTGGAAGGAGGGCCTACCCGGGAAGAATTTTGTCAGGCACAAAGGGCGTGCCCCACTCTTGAAGGCATGCGGCGGCAGGCCGAAGCCCAAGTGGCCAGTCAGGAACTGGGAGGTTATCATGTGTATTGGGAGGATGGTCTCCTATACTGTGAGCCCAGGGTGCCGGTACATGGATCTTCGAGGGCCATAGTGGTCCCCCAATGTTACCGGGCCTTTCTGCTGGAGTTAGCGCACGAGATACCCTTAGCCGGACACCTGGGTCAGGACAAAACCTTTGCACGGTTAGTCCCCCATTTTTATTGGCCCAGGATGAGGATTGCATCAGATACCTTTTGCAAGACCTGCAAGTCAGGCTAGTGGCAAGACTGGGACTAAGTTGAAGGTCCCTTTGGAACCGCTCCCCGTGGTCGGGACCCCTTTTGAGAGGGTCGGTATCGATATTGTGGGGCCATTGGACCCTCCGACCGCAGCGGGACACCGGTTCATCTTGGTTTTGGTGGACCACGCCACAAGGTACCCAGAGGCTATTCCTCTGAGGACCATCACTGCACCGGTGGTGGCGCGGGCACTGTTGGGGATTTTTACCCGAGTGGGATTCCCCAAGGTCGTGGTGTCGGACAGGGGCACCAGTTTCATGTCGGCCTACATGCAGGCCATGTGGAAGGAGTGTGGGGTGACCTACCGGTTCTCCACTCCTTACCATCCCTAGACGAACGGACTTGTAGAGCGCTTCAATAAGACATTGAAGGGGATGAATGGGACGTCCTCCTCCCCTGCTTGTTATTCTCCTATCGGGAGGTACCGCAGAAGGGAGTCGGGTTCAGCCCGTTTGAATTGCTCTATGGCCATCCCGTTCGGGGGCCCCTCAGTTTAGTGAAGGAGGGGTGGGAGAAGACTTCACAGAAGCTTCCCCGTGACATTGTCAGCTACATGCTGGCGTTCCGCAGCCAGATGGCCAAGCTGTGGAAGGCAGCCACAAAGAACCTGGAGGCTAGCCAGACCGTGATGAAGGAGTGGTATGACCGCAACGCTCGGACGGTCGAGTTAGACGTTGGACAGAAGGTGTGGGTTATGGAACCTGGGGAGCTTTGTGCCCTCCAGGACCGGTGGACTGGCCCGTTCGACATTGTGGAGCGGCGAGGCCAGACCACGTACGTAGTCGATATGAAAACCCCCCGTCAGCCCCTCAGGGTGCTCCACGTCAACCGCCTGCAGCCGTCCTATGAGCGATCAGAGCTTGCTCTCCTTATGGTGACGGATGGGAGCGAAGAGGAAGAGAGTGAAGTTCTTCCTGACCTTCTAGCGGTGCAAGAGAAGGATGGTTCGGTGGAAGGTGTAGTCCTCTCCCCATACTTGACCCCAAAGCAACAGAGGGACTGTCGCCATGTCCTGGGACAGTTCGCCTCGTTGTTCTCCCTCACACCTGGAATCACTCATCTGTGTACCTATGATGTGGACACAGGGGACAGCCCCCCGGTGAAGAACAAGTCTTACCGGCTCTCTGACCGAGTGAAGGATAGCATCCAGCGTGAGGTGGCAAAGATGCTGGAGCTGGGGGTGATAGAACCTTCCAGCAGCCCGTGGGCTAGTCCAGTGGTGTTGGTGCCGAAAGCGGCCCCACCGGGTACGACACCGGAGCTTCGGTTCTGTGTGGACTACCGGGGGTTGAACTCTGTCACGAGGACAGATGCTCACCCCATCCCAAGTGCAGACGAGCTGGTGGACCGGCTGGGAGCAGCCCGGTACCTCAGCACCATTGACCTGACATCCGGATATTGGCAGATTGCCATGGCCGATGGAGCAAGGGAGAAGACAGCGTTCTCCACCCCCGAGGGCCACTACCAGTTTCGAGTGATGCCCTTTGGGCTTAAAAATGCTCCGGCCACATTCCAGCGGTTAGTGAATCAGGTACTATCTGGCCTGGAGTCCTTCTCAGCGGCCTACCTGGATGACATAGCTGTCTTCAGTAGCTCCTGGGAGGACCATCTGCAACACCTCCAGGAGGTATTGCAGGCGCTGCAACGCACTGGCTTAACAATTAAAGCCAGCAAGTGCCAGATTGGACAGGGATCTGTCGTGTACCTGGGACACCTGGTGGGCGGAGGTAAGGTGCAACCCCTCCAGGCCAAAATAGAGACCATCTTGGCTTGGGAGCCCCCCAAGACCCAAACAGAGGTCCGAGCTTTCCTCGGCCTCACTGGGTATTACCGCCGGTTCGTCAAGGGATATGGCACCATCGTAGCCCCCTTGACGGAATTGACCTCAAAGAAGCAACCTCGCAAGGTCATATGGACAGCTGCATGTCAAGAGGCCTTTGACACGCTGAAACATGCGATGTGTACCGCTCCAGTACTAGCAACACCAGATTTCAGCAAGGAATTTATTGTACAGACAGATGCCTCAGAGCACGGCATAGGTGCGGTGCTCTCACAACTCAATGCCGAGGGCCAAGATCAACCTGTGACCTTCATATCCAGAAGACTCCTCCCTCGGGAACAGCGATGGAGCACCATTGAGAGAGAAGCCTTCGCGGTGGTCTGGGCACTGAAGAAGTTGAGGCCATACCTCTTTGGCACTTACTTCCTTATTCAGACCGACCACCGGCCCCTTCGCTGGCTCATGCAGATGAGAGGCGAAAACCCCAAGTTGTTGAGGTGGTCCATTTCCCTACAGGGGATGGACTTTCGGGTGGAACATCGGCCCGGAGTTGACCACGCCAATGCTGACGGTCTCTCCAGGTTTTTCCGCCTCAGTGATGAGAACTCCCTAGAGGTTGGGTAGCTCTCCCCTCTTTCGGCTGGGGGGAAGCATGTTGGACCTGTCAGCCCTAGGGTGGTCTCCCCTTCTATTTTTGTATCGTGTCTCATTTTTTCCACCCTAATTTTTAGGTCTCCGGGCGCCTTTTTATTGCCAATCAATGTTAAGGTGCAGGTGCTCCCTTCTCCCAAGATGGCTGCCAGATGCCCCTGCTACTGCAGAGTGGTCTTTCATAGTAGCACCCTAGCTGCCAGGAGCTGACTGGAACCCCACAACAATGTTGCGACTCCAGCCCGCCTTTTTGTCCCATAGGTAGAGTGGGGAAGCTCCTGGAATGTGCTGGAACCTTCTAGAAGGGAGGTGTGGTTTTTCTTTTGCCGCCTTGGCTAGAGGTCACCTGACCTAGGGCTACTTTAGAGAGGGAGGGAAACTTTTGTGGTGAGTTGGTCATTGGGGTGAAGCAGAGCTGGAAGAATCCACCAGGAGTGTAGGCGGTAGGGTCTAGCCAGGGACTTATGCCTCTGAGAGTGACAGGATTTAGGTGCTGCCTCTTAAGTGAGTGAGGGACCCTGTGAAACCCATTGATCTTGCCCAGTAGTAGGAGGACCCAGAGACTCTCTGCCAGCCTGACTAGGAAGGACCTAGTCGCCTTCTCCATCCCTACCCCCCTGTAACAGAACCCCTTAAGGGCGCCAGATACATCTGCGCCAACAAGACTTTATCTGACAGCTAAGAACAGAAACTTACAAGCCAAGCACTGAGACTGCGTGTCCAGATTGAACTTTAAACTTACAAGCCAAGCCCTGAGACTGCATGTCCAGACTGACCCCCGAACCCTGATGTGAAGCCGATTGGAGAACCACCGGGGATCGACCAGGTATTAGCGCTGTGACCCGTGCGCTCCCTGCCCTGGTCTGGGACCCCCGGCAGCGGGCTCCGCTGAGCACAGAACCCCCGTCCTTAACTTTAGCACCCCCGTGTTGTGCAAGCCAGCGCACTCACCGCCGCGACCCTGAGGCCGGAAGAAGTACCCTGCCGTGTCGTGAGGCCCGTGGAGAAGCCCAGGGCCCCGCCGCTGCCATCGCAGCTGTGAGGAGAAGTGCACGAGGTCGAGAGCGAGTGCCCCCATCATCGCGGGAACAGACGCCTTCCAGCACGGAGATCGAGGTAAGCCCGAAGGCTGGGATCGCCCCGGTGCGCCCCCTGCTGGTTGGGAGCCACACCGCACCCTTGGCCCGGGTTCCCTCTCTGTGGGAGTTCCCCCTGTCATCGTGACGGAGAGCCCCCGCCGAGGGATCCCTTCCTGGTACCCCCCGTGTCTGCCCTGAAGCGCGGTGCCTACGAACTGCACCAGAGCAAGAGACTCGCTCCGCAAGTCCCGAGCGCTCCCTGCGGACAGCCCCGTGTGAGACACTGACTGCACCCGAGTACGAGCAGCGCTTGAATATCCCTCTTCACGAATAGCGCTCTGTTACCCCTGCTCCGCATTGGAATACTAACTGTCATTGCTTACGAGTGGCGCTATGATATCTGTGCTCCACAGTGAGATGTTAGATGCTAGTGATTCCGAGTAGCACTCTGTGATTCATATGCCATATTGAAGTGTTAGACGCTATTGAGTACGAGTAGCGCTCTATTATTCATGTGCCAGGTTGAAGTGTTACGTGCTATCAAGTCCGAGTAGCGCGCTGTTATTCCTGTGCCATATTGAAGTGTTACGTGCTATCAAGTCCGAGTAGCGCGCTGTTATTCCTGTGCCATATTGATGTGTTAAACGCTTTTGATTACGAGTAGCGCTCTGTTTTATATTCCCTATTACAGTGCTATGTGCCAGAGATCACGAGTAGCTCTCCCTGCTAGGTGCCCCGTTCTGAGGTCGTCACTGGTTAGCGCGCCCAACGCGCGTGTGCAGCTACGTGAGTGGTAGTTGTGCCCCAGGCAGTACTGTCATTTCCTGAATTGCATATGTGGTAGAAACAGCCTATATAGCTCCTGACTGATATGTACATCGCTAGCTATTGTATTATCCGCATATGAAATGTACTGCTACCTCATGAACTGCATTTAACGTGAACTACTTGGATAAACTTGAGGATTTACATAATTCCTACAGTGTGGCGTCACTTATTGTGTGCGTTCCTCGTCGCATGTGAGGTGCGTGTTGTATGGTTGCTTTACACACAGACCTTTGGTGGCCCGACCGCTCGTGTCACGTTACCGCCCTATAGGGCCTGGAAACCCCAGGTCCTACACACAGGTTAGCAGTGATAAAGTGCAAAGAGTCCTAAAAGCCAACAAAAGCGGGTTCAGAAAATTGATGGGTGAAGGCAAAAGGTTTGGGGATGACCCTGCAGGTCTGAACCAGTAATAGGTCCACAATTTCCATTTACTGGTAACCTAGAACTCCATTGTGGCACTTGACTCTCTCAGGGTAGCGAAGCAGCAGTCCAAGGGAGGTGCTGTGAGCTAGTAATCACCATTCACTGGCACGCATGAATAACACTCAATACATGATTGTCCAGTCAGTGCCTTTTCTCTGACAAAGGAAAATGACATTTATTACGCATATGTTACTAAATACGACACAATAATTTATAAATATATACATAAGGCAGATAGAAATACCTCAGTGACTATAAAATCACATTTGGCCCCCTAAAGGGAATATAGCACGTTACAACACGTGCTATTACCACATAGTAGGTAACAACGCGGTCGTTACGACTGCTTTGTTACCAAGCGTGGCATTACATCGCAAGTCGTTTCAACGACTTGCGCTAGGTGGCGCACTGGACTTAGGAATAGTATAAATTACTATTCCTACTCCAGTTAGCGCAACAGCAGGGAAGGTGTTGGATTCAAAATCAAACACATTCCCTGGTGTTGCACGCCACCTAGTGCAAGTCATTGAAACGTCATGCGATGTAATGCCACGCATGGTAACAACGCGGTCGTTGTAATGACCGCGTTGTTACCTACCTGCATGGTATTGACAGCATTGTAAACGCTGTTTCCCCCTAAAGGTCATGACTCCCAAAATCAAAGTACCCACCCCACCTATACTAGATAGCACATCTCAATATAGGGGACATCACTTTAAATAAAACAGGCCTATTGGCTTTGTCAATGGGTCATCACAACAACATATAAAGCAAGCCTATTGACTTTGTTAAACATTCACCTTACTAAAAGACAATTACACCACATATTCACTAAAATCAATAAAAGTGTGTAATTGTAATTTTTAACTGTCAATAAAGCATTGCAAAATTGATCAAACATCACTGTTAGCACTATACTATTAGTAAAGCATTTGAAAACGAACACTGTATCTTCTTAATACACTTTCCATATAAAATACAGCCATAAACCCAGACCCTAGAGTGCTTTAAAAAATGATGAAAATATTTTACCAACTGCAGAAAAGACCTAAATAGATATTGTTTACCCCATCACACTGTAGACACCACAACTCCACTCTCTCTCGCTTTTACATCAACAAATGCAAGACTGCTTTAAATTATATTGAGTCTTATTGTTACACAGACACCCATAGTTGTACACCAAAATTTGAACACAGAAATGAAGCAAATGAGGCATGGCCTACAAAAAAACATGCACGACCATATATCCAAAATGGCTCCCAGACCCAAGGATTTGTTGATAAATGCGTGGGTGAAGGCTAAAAATGTAGTTCCTTTTTTTGACCTGATCCAAAAAGAGTCCACCCCTTTAGGCAAAGATTGCTTCAATCCCTACCCCATCCAAAAATAATCCATTGCCCCGATATCAAGTCACCAATAGCATGAATAAGCTGTCAAAAAATGAGCAAAATACTTGTATTTCCCCCTTTACCCTGTCAGAGAGGCCCACACTTCCTTGCTTCTAAAGACAAGAAAGCAAAAATGCTAAAGAAAATGGGAGGATATGGCATAATGGCCAGAGCTGCTGACTTTGGAGCTGGGGAACCAGGTTGGAGTCTTGACGTCGCCTCAACATCCTGTGATTCTGGGCAACTCACTTAATCTCCTCATGCCTACCAAAAATGAATGTGTCCTTGTGCAATGTGACTGGAGCTCATGTAAAAATACCTTTAGGTTGATCTCGTGGTATATAAAACTGCAAGAAACATAACAATGTTATAATTTAATTTATGTTGGTGTTGATCATCATATTCCAGCTATCTTGGCCCTAGGGCAGCCCTGCCTCAACCATAGTAATTCTAGCTACCTGGGTTTCCCAGAAAAGCTAAAGAGAAGGCTTCAACTGGTGCGCACAACTTCAGCATGGCTCATTACTAAGACCCGCCATTGTGATTACCTGTCTTGCATCTTGGTGTATCTAGTATGGTTGCCCTTCAGGAAAAGAATATTTTTCAAAGAACTGGTAATTGTCTGTTGGATTGTTCACTACAATGTACCCTTCTTTTTGGCATCTAAGTTTCATATTATTTTCCGTCAGCATTCTTTACACTTCTTTGGGCAGATTTGTATGGCCATCACAAAAGTAGGAAAAGTCACATTTGTTTAAAGGGATTTCTAGCTTGCCACAGCACGAGAATAGGATAAACTACCTCAATAGTTTCATTCTTTCATCTTATTGCTGGTATTGCTAAAGGAGTTGAAGGCATTCCTTTTAAGCCAACTTTATTAAACAAAGTTTAGTTTAAATCGGGAAAAACCTTAACAACATGCTCATCCACCCATGCTGTTTCCCCGCAAAGCGAAGCACGCTTGCCTTAACCAGTCATATGACTTAACTACGCATATGCGTGGTTAAGGCAATGTGCAGTCTAGATACTGAGCAGATGGGCGGGAGATAAAGAGAAGAGGAGGAAGGACAATTGGGAGAGGATGCAGTGAGGTATGTAGGGCTGGAGCAGGTTCTTGGGTGGTAGTTTTTGGGGTGGGGTAGTTTTTAGGACTCGGGGGTCGGAGTTGTTTGTAGGGCAAGGAGCAGTTTTAGGGCTCAGGGCAAGGGGGGCTGGGTTGTGGTCCTTAGCTGGTGTAAGGGACAGTTTTTAGGGCTCAGGGCAGTGGGACAGGGTCGTGGTAGACTTTAGGGGAGGGGGACAGTTTTTGGGGCTAAGGGCGGGGGAAAAGGGACAGGTTACAGGGTAGGGGGCAGTTTTAGGTCTCAGGTCGGGGGGCTGGGTCGGGGTACGTTTGGGATGTTAGGTAACAGTTTTTAGGGGTCAGGGCAGGGGGCTGTGGTCGGGGTAGTTTTTGGTGCATGGGGTTAATTTTTAGGGCTCAGGGCCAGGGGGAAAACGGACAGTTTACAAGGCAGTGGGCAAATTTAGACCTCAGGGCGGGGAATGAGTTGGGGTACTTTAGGGGTAGAGGGGACAGTTTTTAGGGCTCAGGGTGGGGGGTGGCTGGAGTCGGGGTTGTTTTTGGGGCGTGGGGTTAATTGTTAGGGCTCAGGGCAGGGGGAAAAGGGACAGTTTACATGGCAGGGGGCAGGGTTATGATCTTTAGCACGCATGCCCCTTTATCCATCATGTCTTTACCACGGATTTGTGTGGTAAAGGCATGTGCGGTAAAGATGCGGTCATGGTAAAGACTGCTTGGTACAGGCATGCGTTGTTCAGGCGTGCATTGTACCATCATACAACCGTTTGAACCGGATTAAGTACCAGAAGACATTTTTTTAGTTAACTTAATAAATAACATTCAGTAGTAGACGGATTAAGTGAGTGTTGTGCTATCTTCTACAGAACCAAGAAACTTTAGTCAATGTGTTCTCCAGAAATATCAAATAATATAACATAATACAGCGCAAATACATGAACTACCTCAATAACAAAATCAGACAATTTATACATAGGCCTCTCAGCTAGCTAAACTTCATCAATGCCCTTGATTTATTTCAGGAGCTACTTGAACGCCTCCTAAATATCAACCACAAAATGTTAGGGGATTCCTCCCGCTCCATCATATAACCAACTCCACAATGAGAACCAAACCAACATTCTATTGTGCCTCACCATTCCATTACAGCACCACCACTACTATCCTCATAAGAATACAATGGAAATAGTAAAAATATTTGGTTTGACTAGATGCAGGAAGAAGATACTGCACAGCAGACCATGTCTGCTAGGTTCTGCCACTCAGAAGCCTGATTGATTAAAAAATAGCCAGACATAAGGCTGAAATGGAAGTGAAAGCACTGAAAGTGTTATACTGCCTCTACAACAGTGACTACTGTCTCTATGATCCTTTTGAACCATCTTTTTTTTAATAATTATTTTTATTGTTGAGGGTTTATTACACAATTACTCACTCGTATAAAACTAAAGTGCTTACAGTACCCAATTTTGATTGACACATGTCATCCACTAAGCATAAACATTCAGTGAAGTATGTATTTCAGATGGCTGAGGGTAATACAGCATTGTAATTTGGTGGAAAGTGCCTGCTAGTCACAGCCATCATTCTACCCATGCTGACCGCTCCGCCAGGATATCGGTACAATTGCCTGTGCCAGATCTGTGGTGGGCAGTCTTTCCAGCCACCACGGAACTAGGACGAGTTTCCCGCCATCGTAATTTGGTGGGGGGTAATTGCTGTCCGATGGTGGAGGGTACGCCATTGCACGGCTGGCGGTGGCAGACCCTCCGCCATCGTAATCACCCCCTAAGTTCTAGTCGTGCACTTAGTGCGGACAGATCAATGTTTTCGAAAAGATGCCTAATTTGAATAAAAGACCATTTAAGTATGTCTTTAGAATGACTCAGGCCACATTCTATCTCTGTCCATTTTTTCCAAGTGTCACAGCTAAGAAAAGCTCCCACATTAATATATCCGTTCTTCTCCCATTTCTTTAATATATTAGATTGGATCAGCCTATACTCCCCAGCCTTCAAGTCAGCCAAACATGTAGAGTGATTGATCTTAGGTATTTCGAAATACTTGAACAGTTGGGCTTTTTGTTTTAAAAACCACTGGAAGACCTTATAGCATACTTTTTGGGGGTTTTCACCAGCCTCATAGGATCTAGAATTTTATATTCCTTCAGTATCCTTATTATAAAAATTATATCCATGCTTGGAGGATTAAGATAGTTAAAAAATCTATGTGTGTTATGTGCAAAATTAGCATAGTCGTATTCCCTCAGGTAGGTAAGGGCTAACCCTCCCTCCTCATATGGGTTACTTAAAGTGATCAGTGCTTACCTCGGTACCTTGTTGATCCATATAAAGGATGGGAATAGACCAGCTATTTCTTAAAAAATTACATTTGTAGTGCACAGGGGATTGACGCGCATAGAAAATTGAATATTGGTAAAATTGACATTTGTATTAGTGCTACCCGTCCAACTATTGAGACTAGGAGTTAATTCCATTTTGCAAATAAGCGCTTGACTTTCTGCACTAGGGGGACATAATTCAGTATATATAGTTCATTCACATTTTACGAAACAAATATGCATCGATATCTCTTAGGCCTAAAATTGTGTAATGGCTGTAGATCAGGTATTAATGTGTGACCTGAACAATTGCAGAGTAAAATTACTCTCCACAAGCTTAAGAAATAGAACAATATCATCGGCATATAATTTTATATTGGACAAGCCTTGCAATGGTGTTGTTTGTAGTGCTTTTTGCCTAATGGCTATTGCCAAAGGGTCTATGAATAGGGCAACCAGAATTGGGGATAGAGGACATCCCTGCCTTGCCCCCCTATTTATTCTACAGCTACCTACATTTCTAGAATAAATAATTATTTGTGCCAAAGAGTCCTCGTATAGCTGTTTGACTATGTGTATGATTTTTTCCGAGAACCAAATCTAGCGAGAATTAAAAAATGACATTCCTTTTGGACCATCTTGAACAAAAGAGAAAGAATATGTGTTTTTTGAGAATGCAAATTCATAATCAGAATTTTTTAAGAAAGATTCCTCACAAATTCCTTGCCTGACGGATTCAACTGATCAATGCAGGTCCTGCTAAAATGCATGTGCTATGACACATTGGACCCAAACCTTTTGACTTCCTCTGCCTATTTTTCTGACCATTTTTTGGTTGACTTTAGGACTCTGGGCACTTTACCGCTGCTATTAAGTGCTAAGGTGCAAGTGATCTCTCCTCTAAACATGGGATGATTGTATGTTTACATCTGTTTGGCATTTTTGATTGACTTGAAAATCTCTTGCAAAGTGGTATAATATACATGGGGCCTGTAAATTAAATGATACAGTGGGCCTGCAGCCCTGCTTGTGCCACCCACAGAAGTAGCCTTTCAAACCTGTCTCAGGCCTGCCACTGCAGTGCGCATGTGTGCAGTTTACTGCCACTTCAACTTGACATTTAAAACTACTTGCCAAGCCTTAAACTCCCCTTTTATTACACATTGGTCACCCCTAAGGTAGGCCTTAGGTAGCCCTATGAGAAGGGTGCTGTGTAAGTGAAAGGTAGGACATGTACCTTTATATTTGGCATGTCCTGGTAGTGACAAACAGTCTATTTTGTTTTTCACTTCTGCTAGGCCAACTCCTCTCATAGGCTAGCTTTGGGAATTCCGTTACATATTTTAAGTGGCAATTCCTGGTCAGAAAGGAGTGGCATGGCCATGTTTGGAGTATTTAAAATAATATTGATACATCCTACTTAGTGGTGAAGTTGGATTTCATCTTACTATTTTGGAAATGCAACTTTTTGAAAGTGTGATTTTCTCTGTGCTTATAACTCTTTGTGGTTTACAGCCTGCCTCCACTAAACACATCTGGGTTGAGTGACAGCTACACTTTGTGCATTCTCACCAGATAGCCACAACACAGGAAGGACTGGGTGTAACATGGGATACATCTGCAGTCATCTGCATACTGATAGTCTTCCTGGGCAGGGAGAGGTGGTTCACACTTACATCCGAATAGGTTGGGTCCTGCCCTCACACAAAGGGCTGATTTACCCCCACTGATCTTCTGAAGCCAGGACTGGACTGAAAGGGACTGTTGTGCACTTCTGAGGGTTCCTTTGAAGTAACCTCTTACATCAAAGGCATTTAAGAGTATAATACGGGGTCTCTGACCCTATCTAATCAGACACTTCTGGATCTTGAACTGGACCTCTGTCAGAAGAACAGAACTGCTGTGACGCTCAAAGGACCCAACTAGACTGCTTTTCTGGAAGGAATGCTGCCTGCTTGTTGACCTGCTGCTCTCTGACTCTGCTGAAGGAGAGCTGAACTCTGCCTTCCATCCAAAGTGATCTCAAAGGGCATGTTAGCTTGCCTCCTGTTCTTCAGACGTCTCAGGGCCACAAAAGACTTCCTGCAATCCTTCTGTGGCTGGTTGACTCTTGTCTGTGAGTTATTCCTTTGCCTGGGGTACCTCTCCAGTTCTAGGCCTCAGAAGTGGGTGCAACAGCTGTTTTTGCTACAAAATCGATGTTGTGATGACTTTTCACCGATCAGAAGTGATGCACTTCGAAAAAGGGGTTGAAAGGCTTTCAAAAGCTTCTTTCAACGGCGCAAATTGGCGCCAACGCTCGCCTCCATCTATGATGACGTGGCACCACCTCGTCATGCGTCTTCAACATCAACACTTTACTCCATCCAAAGTACTTTTTAGCGGGACCTGTCTGGGTCCTGTAGCCATTCTGCCCTCAATTAGGGTTGGCCTGAACTTTGGATTTGCACTGGCACTGCGCGACCTCAAGTAACATTTTGGTGCTTCTTGCTTCTAAGCACTGTATTGCATTTAGTCTTTTAAAATTCAATATCTTGACTTTTGATTATTGGAATTTCATCAGTGTGGTCTTGTTTTGTTCATAATTTAATAATTCATTTATATAAACCTGTGTGGAGTATCTTTGTGTGTGGCGTATTCATTGTGTTACTGTGTGAGTGTGTTGCACAAACGCTTTACACATTGCTTCTGATGCTAAGCCTGCCTGCTTTGCGCCATGCTACCAGAGGATGAGCACAGGTTATCTTTGGTGTGTAACTGACTTGACCTGACTAGAGTGGTGGGTTCTGTCTGGCTTAGGTGCATACTCTAGCCAACCAGAAAACCCATTTCTAACAAAGACAATGTGTTTGGGTGAAATACAGGGGAGAATTGAGAGTAAATATAGGTTGGTGGACCTTCTGGAAGCCCAAATTCAGAAAATAAAATTATGTGATTGGACAGGGAAGATTTATTTCCTATTGTTCATTTCAGATCTGCAAAGCCAAAGCAAGGTTCACGGACCTGAAGGTCTCTGTTTGGCTAATGGAGAAGTCTGCCGAAGCTACCATTACAGGTTCCAGGGACACCTACATAATTCAAGAATAAACATAAAATACATTTTTTTTCCCAGACCCCAAAGAAGGGTTCCCCAACCCCAGCATGGTTCCAAATGCTCTCTGATCCCTGGCTTTGGATCTGTGGATCTGTGAGCCCCAGCACTCACAGGCTCTTGTTGAACCATCCACAGAGTTGCAAACCCAGTATTCTGTCCATGTATCACCCAAGGGGTCCAATACGTTTGCAAATCCAAGTTGGAGTTTGTGAGCCCAACGAAAAGAAAATAAAAGAGACTTAACTGTCTGAAAGCCTAGCCACAGGGTTAAGTCATTTGCTGTCCTTTGCAGGTTGGGCTGAGGCCTCATGGTGAACACCCTACCGCACACAGCCATCAGATGTGTGCTGCGCGCATTGACCACCTACGGTGGGTTTGGCTCAGAGCCTGCCAACAAGTCAAGCCCTTCAGCCAACTTCAGATGCACACAGCCTTCACTCTCGTACAGCAGGGGTTGAAATGACAAAGGGTTGGACATAGGTCCTACAGCTACCCCCACTACATGGATCAACATATTTCATGCCAGGTATAGGGATTTAAGAAATATTTTTAATGGAGAAAGGAGGTCACCTAATGTAGGAAGAAAAGAGGGAAGAGACCAAAGGTGGTGGGTGTATGGTCATCATATAGATCATAGACTCACTGTTGCAATTTGTGCGTGGCAGCTATCTAATAGCTTCTTAAAGCCTGGATCTACTTTGGCACTTGATCTGATGAAAGTACAGATCCCACAGTTTCCAGCTGCTTTGAATACTCAATAAAGGCCATAGAGTGATTTGTGACACCGTTATTGTCAAATATGAATCAGGTGGTCTCTTCTGCTTGTAACCCCCATTTACAAGAAGAGTGGCATGCGAGTGGCTTAGGAAGGCCTGCTTCTCTTGCACCAAGGATGGTTAAACGTCTGTGTTAGACCTGGCATCATTGGCGTGGGATTTCCCTGTATTTTGTGCCTTTACCTCCTGTGTTTTTGCTGTGTGTTGGACTTTGTTTTGCTGGTCTAGATGCTTTGGGCACTTTGCCACTGCTGTTCAGTGCCAACGTGCAAGTGCTCCCTTTGTAAATTGTTGTTATGGATTGGTGATTCCATGATTGGCATATTTTATTTACTAGTCAGTCCCTAGTACAGTGCAAAGTGTGTGCCCAGGGCCTGTAAATCAAATGCTGCTAGTGGTCCTGTGTTTTTTTAACGACGGGGGGTTGGGCCTATACCTACACCCAAACTAGGCCTCAATAATAATTTTGGACAGAAAATTGTTTGGGCGTGCACTTTAAATTAATACATTTAAACAAAAAACACTTTGACAACTAGAGTGGTTTTGGTGTCTTTAGTACACCTTTTCTTTGTTCATTTGATTTTGAAACATACACGTACAAAATTAACCTCATGTCACAAAGAAGAACAGTATCTATAATGGTTAAAAAAAACATCAATAATAACAACACATTTTACGTTAAAAGAGTACATAACCAATAAAGTGACAAAACATGACAAAACACAATTGACCAGACCTTGACTTATAAAAGAAACAATGGCGGTGCAGACTGTTTACACTTTACAACGTTGCAACTTGCCATGCACAAAGAGTCAACAAAACAATTACAACAGGCTAATTGCCCTGTTTGTACACTGTGTTATTCAGTGAGTTTGTGGTAGTTACGGCTAGCTGGGGTGGGTCGACGCATTTCGGGAACCCTGCTTTTCTTTAGGGTTCTCCTCAGGACTAGGACTTGGTCGGACACTAAAACATGGTAAAACACGAAAAGTATATCAGTTATGTGTCCCCGAACTGTAATAACCCTATTTGCCTTAATCATTAAAGGGTCTATTCTTACCATTCGTGGGTAGGAGATGAGCACGGTGGTGATTGCCAATTAATGGCACTTAAAAACACGTTGTACAATGAAGTTTTGGAAAAGTAGAGAAAAGTTGGGAAATTTTACTAAGCTGTGAGTCATGCAGCTTTAGTATAGGTGCACTCTATTAAAATGCCACAAGTGACTTTAAAGAAACTGCAGCACATGGCTAAGGAAAGCGTTTGTGATTATAGTCCATGCATTGTTAAAGATTGACTTTCCTCATGTCAGCAACGGGGCGTGCCAGCTGGCGTGTATAGATTCTGTGTCACGGAACCTGCGTGGTCAAAATGGGGTCAGTGTCTGATGTTAAGCATAATTTGAAGTTCGCAAGTGCAGTCAATATATAAATCGTAGTCATAACTCACTTTTAATCGGTTTCGTTATCAGGCATCAGAGTGAGGGAAAGTTATACAGTGGTCGCGTCGCTCAGCTAGCGATAACTACCACCAACTCACTGAATAACACAGGCAGGGCATTGGGGGCAAGACAAGACCTTTGAAAGACTTGTCACCCACTTTTACTTGCCCCAAATGCGTAAAAACTCTGACACCCACTGTAGGTCTTGCCAGTCTTACCATGCAAGTGGTAAGAGTGGGAGGAAGTGCAAGGCTCCTCTCCAACCTTTCCCTGTAGTCAGCACCCCCTTTGAGAGGGTGGGTACTGATATAGTCGGGCCTCTGGATCCCAAGACAGCCATGGGCAACAGGTTCATCCTGGTCTTGGTGTACCATGCCACCCATGACCCAGAAACTATCCCTCTCTGGGGAAATCGTATGTTGCAGAGGACAGAAGTGTGAGTTCTTCCTCAAGCCAGTGTTAGACTGGCTAGTTTCCATAGACGGTCTGCCAGATGATGCTCTGTCATGAAAGAATCAATGTGAAAGTGAGAGTCAGTTGACGGAAGAGCCATAATTAATTTTGTCTCCCAAGGCTTGAATTATCCCTCTATTAATTTAATCCACGTGGATCAAGTCTGACAGATGTACACACACATGTTTAGATAAGGGGATTTAGTTAAAAGAACAAGAAGATAGATTTGAAGGAGACAGATTGTTCTATCAAGAAAAATATATATTTTCAAAGCTTTCAGTTAAGACAACAGTGTATGAATTGCCATCATGAGTCAAAGGTTGCTGGACATCCTGGAACAGCTAAGACTTTAGCAGAAGTAAGGAGACATTTTTTGTTATCAAATCTATTTGTTCATGTTACGAACTTATGTACAAACTTGTTCTACTCGTGCTTCAACTAAGAGTTCTCACAGTAAACCCACAGGCATATTATAACCTATGCATTTTTCCACCTGGACCTTGGAATACAGTGTCATTGGATTTCATTTTAAAATTACCCATACATCGAGTTTGCAGTTTCTTCTTGTCGTGGTGAACCATTTGACTAAGATAGGTAATTTTATATCCTTGCCTGGGTTATCCACTTCTAAGCAGGTGGTACAACGTTTGCACAACACATTGTTCAATTGGATGGTGTTCCACAGGTTCTGTTTACTTATATAGTGTCTGAATATATGTAAAAGTTCAGATGTGCCTTGTGTAAAGAACTTGATATGAAAGTTCATCTGTCTACTAGTTACCATCCTCAGCTGGATGAAAAGACAGAGAGAATGAAGCATTTTGAACAGAATTATAGATACCAAGCTTTGTTACAAGTGAGGCTGTGGAATACAATGTGTTTAGCAGAGTTAACATGTAATAATACTGAACCATCTATTGCAATGTCACCTTTCTTCTGCAAATACAGTCACCACACCCATATATTACCCTTAGATCAGTCCCGATGTACTTTGTTTTCTTTGGTCTAAAACGTATGCACAGTAAGCCTTGGAAAAAGCTAAGGATAGTTACAGATTCTATTCTAATCCCAAAACAAGTGCATCACCCTATTATGTCATAGGTGAGATATCATGGTTACTCAAAATAAATTGCATATGAAGACATCTTCAAAACTGCAACCTAGATGTATGGATCTATTTATGATTGAATAATTACTGTACAATTGAATTAGTTTCAGTCTATAAACATTCTCCTAATATTCCATGTTTTGTTGTAAAAATATTGTTCTGCAGAAAAGTCTTGCTCCACATCCTATTCCAGTGCAAATGAAAGCTGAAAATCAATATAATATACATATGATTTTTGATGCAAGATTTGTCGGAAAAAAGCTGTGAGATTATTACTGCCAAACAAATAAAAATGCCTGGGCTCAGTTTAAATATTTGAGCGCAATCTGTGTTTGTGTATATTGATATGATATTTCTATAGCGCAAATCCAGCCAAAAGGCAGCAGAGTGCTGTACATGGTCAAAGGTAAGCTTAAAGTCGGTGAGTAATAGGAGAGGAAGCTGAGTTGTGATCTGCGAATGCATTGTGATGTAGTGTTCTTTAAAGAGGTGAGTCTTCACCTGTTTCCTAAATTGGAGTAGCATTGGGGCGGGCCTGGTGGAGCCATGGATGTTGTTCCAGATCACCCCTACAATGTCATTTACATTTCAGCTGTAACAAGAGCAGAACATTAGGAGCTGCGAGTGATCCAGATCAGGGCATATAAATTCTCCCTACTTCCACGGATAGAGTAATTTCACAGATACACGCACATACACTCACCATACGCTTGGGCCCATTTCACTAACATACACTCAGATTACTCTATCAATACCAACCATGGGAGAAAACACCTCCTAAACACCCTGCATCTACAGTGAGGTCAATGAGACCAAATTGACACTGTCTTGAGTCATGATTTATACAACAATAATCACAATAGAGTACTCAATAAAGGACAAGAAATAACCACCAACACTGTATTTAAAATAATGGTACTTTATCTAAAATTAGTTCAAATGAAAAGGCAATCAAAATAAAATCATTATTCTCATAGTTACCTATTCTAGCTAAATGTCATAAATGGGTCAGGACAGGTCTCTCAGTAGAAGTCTCCTAAGTCACCGTCCTCACAGCATCGATCCTCACCAACGCAGGTTTGGGAAGAAGTGGCCTCAAAATCCCGAATGCAATGACCACAGACCCTCTCTAGTCTAGTATATTTATAACAAATCTTACAAAATAAAGCAACATAAAATGTTTTGAATTTCCGTTGAGCCGCTGAGCAGAGCGAACAGGAAAGGATGTAGCATCGCTACATTTGAGAAACCTCCGCTCAGAAAAAATCACAAAAATAAAAAGACGGAAGAAGGAAACTCGAGTTTGCAAATGTAACTTTTACAAATGTTCTTCCTCGGAACCCATAGCGAAACCTCCGCTGTAATCACAAAGTTCATTGTGGCTCTCTTTCCCTCCAAGGTTACTTGGATGTTTGCCTGGAGTCGCTGTCATCACGGAAACTTTCAAAACTCCAGCAGAAGCCATAGTCAGGTGACTTTCAACAAGGCCTCTCGTCATCCATTTCACTCGAGCACAGGCTGTAAACGGCAGCCATTTTCTCTTAGGCCAAAACGAACCATCTTAATCGAAAGAAATACAAACAACGTTACTACATCATCGCAATGATTAAACAGTGTTAATTCCCACTAATACCCTTATGTGTATGTAATTAACTAGCCATCTGCAACATATTTAAGCATTAGTACACGTTATTTCAAAAGCGTTTTGTGCTTAAAACAAACAGCACTTAGCAACATTCAATTTAATAAAACCTGCACATTATTATTAAGCAACATATATGCATTCCCACGTGTAATTTCTCTTTGTTAATCATGTTGGTTAATCAGAATTTTCACACAAAACAAATAATTACTGATTACAAATTAGTATTTTAATTCTTGACATATAGACAAAACCGGAGCTTAAAAAACCCGATAAATTTTCAACAGAAAACTCTGCTCCAGCACGAGCTCTGTTTATAACCAGGGCCGGACTGGCCATTGTGGGCACCGGGCAATCCCCTGGTGCGCCGCACGGGTGGGGGCCGGTTTTGGGCACCTGGGGGCCGTTTTTGTTACAGGGCCATTTTTGCAGTATAGCTGCAAAATCGGCCCTGTAACAAAATCGGCTGAAAACTGGCCCTGGCAAAGAGCTTGGCGGCACCCCCAAGCCCCACTTTGCCAGGGCCGGTTTTGGTTCCCAGTCCGCCCCTGTTTATAACTCACTTAAATAACTTTAATTTAGAAAACAAATGAATACATGTGAAGTTTTGAAGAAAAATGACTGTAATGCCGAGAATACGATAGTCACAAAAAATAAATAATGCCTAGATGAAAAACGTTCACTATTAATTAACATAAGTGCACCTGTCAGCTTTCTCTTGACATTATTCTTAAATAAATGAACAACCAACATCCCAGTTTGGGGCTGCAGCTTATACTGCGCAGAGGAGGGCGTAGACTACAGGGCACTGCATTGCAAGAGGTTTGCATTGATATTTTGATACACTGAGAGGGCAGAGACTGGAATAGGGTGTAACGTGACACAGTATGCTTTAAGACACACAGCACACCTTATACCCTCACAGGCCCCTAAATTAGGGTGACCAACTGGCTTGTGTGCAAATTCAGAACGGTGAGTGTAAAAATTCAGGACAAAGGGTCAAAATTCAGAACAAAAATTCAGGACAGGTGGTCAAAATTCAGGACAAAAGTAAGCTTACAGACTCATCAGAAGAGGGTGCCCAATAGTATATAAGTAAGTAAATAGACAACCACTTAAGTACAAGTGAAAAGATGTTTATATTAGGTTGAGACAATTGTGCACTTCATGGTTTTTCAGTATGCATGCAGCTTTGAGCAAATGTGCAGGTCTGTTTGTGGTAACAAAACACTCCCCGCCCACCTTTCCAGACTCTCAGGGAAACACCCTATGCCCGGTCCGGCCAGTCCAACCTTGCTATCACCCTCCAATGGTGACCCTCCTCTTTACATAGACCCTCTCTCATGTGTATTTAATTTCCCTTATGGTGCTACTGATCCCAAGTAAGTAGGACAGGGTGTCAGAGTGCTTTACATCACATACATATTATATAGAGACAATGACTCATATAAATGTGAAAGTCAATCTATAGGAAATGTACTTAAGATAATGGGGGTTTCAAGGTGTAATCATTCTTTCATCCATCATTCAGTCTTTCACCATTCAATCTGTCCTTCCATCTGTGTGCCCATCCATATCAATATTCAACCATTTGCAAACCTATCCATCATCTATCTTTCCACCCAACCATCATTCCACTCATCCATCCCTCCATCCTTTCACTCATCCATCCCTCCATTCATCCTTTCACCTTATCCATCCGTACACTCATCCATCCACTCTTCCACTCATCAATCCATTCACTCATCCATCCAGCCATCCTTTCACTTACTCATTCATCCACCCAGTCACTCATCCTTCCACCCATTCACCCTTTCAGTCATCCATCCATCCTCCCTTTCTCTCTCATCCCTCTTTCATTTAGAAATCCATCCTTCCATCCATCTACTCATCCATTCATGAATCCATCCTTTGACCCTATCACTGATCCATCCTTTCACTCATCCACCCTTTCACTCCTTCACTCATTCATCCATCCTTTCTCTCATCCATCCAGCCTTTCACTCCTTCATTCATCCACCCATCCTTTCTCTCATCCATCCACCCTTTCACTTCTGCCTTCATCCATCCTTTCTCTCATCCATCCACCCTTTCACTCCTTTACTCATCTAAACACCCTTCTGTCCATCCACCCTCCCTTTCACTCACTCATCCAGCCTTGCATCTACCCTTTCACACATCCATCCACCCATCCATCCATCCATTCACCCTTTCACTTATCAATGCATCAATCCATCCATCAGTTCACTCGCCTGTCATCTACCCTTTCACTCATCCATCCATCCTTTCACTCATCCATCCATCCTTTTACCTGTCTATCTACCCTTCCACCCATACATCCATCTATTTACATTTTCTCTCATCCATCCTTCCACCCACTCATCCATCCAACCTTTCTCTCATTAGCCATCCATTTACTCTTTCAATCATCCATTCACCCTTTCACTAATCCATCCAGCCATCCACCCATCACTTCACTTACACACCTTTTCACATTAATTATGAGCTGAGCCTGTGTCTGCTGAGTTGCAGACAAAATAGGCCCATCAGAACTTCACCTCTTCTGTAGTTCCTAAAGCAAGGGGTGGGGCGGGGGAGGGCTCACTATGCCCCTGTACATAGGCAATACAAAAAAGTGGAAGTCATGCATGATGCACAGTGCCACTGTGACATGATGTTATTTCCAGGGCTTCAAGTGGGATGAAAAAAACTGGGGTCTCTCCAAAGGGGGCGTCATTGCCTCTAGATATATAACACAAGTAGTGTTACACCTACAAGCCAGAACTATTGGCTTTGTCAATGGTTGCTAGTTGCATAAAATAACAAAGCAACAACCATGGCTTTGTTGAATCAGTTTTAAAATGATGAGACAGTGAAAGACCCATTACCTTTTTTTTAAAACTTGTTTCACCAACTTTTCCCGAACTGGATTCTCACCTAGCAGCATGGGCTTTTTTTGTTCATTTCTTCCACCTGACTGAATGTCCTGCCCTAGACCGAGGCAGGAGGAGGTCACCACATGCAGCAAGAGCACAGACTGGCCCATTGTCATTCTGTATGTAGCAATCAGCCGAAGATAAAATGACAGTGGGCGAGGTGGGACTGCTCTTGTGCTCAGAGGAGTGCGAGGTGGCCACATCAAGGAGCCGAGGCTTCTGGCAGGGGAACAGTGATGTTCCCCAATACCCAAAATTATGGACAAAAGGCATCCGTAAAAGGGATCGTCACGGACAACGGGCATGAGATCCAAATTATGGACGGTCAGTAAAATTTACGGACGGTAAGTCACCCTACCCTGAAACACAATCAAGAAAAATGCCGTTCTGGTGGTAGCTGCCTTTCCCCACTTTTGCATGTTTGTTTTAAAATTGTTGTTCAACATTTATGTCCACGTGTTTATAGCATACTGCAAGTGTAGGTTCATTTAACAATGTGCATCTACACTTTACATGCAACTACAGGTTGCCAATCGCAGCTGAAGAGTCCATATATGTTAAACATACAATTGTAAATGCTGCCCCCATGAAAGTAAACAGGGAAAAGGGGAGGATATCTGTGGCCAGTGAGAGGGGGTAATATGTATGAGTCAAGTGTGCCCGCAAAAGTGATGAAGCCGGATTCTTGCCTACCTTTCAATCACCAAGAATCTTCTCAGGTCGCCAGGATCTTTTTATCTGCTAAATAGTGTAGAGGGGAGGAAACCCAATTCTTAGTACATAATCACCAAAATTAAATCTCATTTCAAAGGGACCACTGACTCCGAATCTAAAATTTTAGGATTTTATTACAACCAAAAATAACTGTACATACAAGCACCTCAATATAAGTTGAAGAAAATAAATGGGCACTAATACAAAGGAAGTTCTACGCAAGAGTCTCATTCGACTCAGAATGAGAATAATCAATTCCAATAACATGAATAGTGTGAAGATTAGTCCAAGCTCTACATTGGAAGTCATTAGCTAAAAAGAGAAAAACAGTTAATCTATCCCTACACTATCTCTAAGATGACATCCCTACTTAGCATTTCCCTCCCAGGCAAGAGAGTAAAAAGGTGTCAGAAGTGAAGACTTCCTTAGAAGCACATTCACTTAGAGCTCGTTCTAAGATGCTCCTTCTAGCTCCCCATCTAAACCTCAACTGCTCAACCCTCGGGGCTCTGTCCCTAATACAAAATCCCAAAAACGTAGAACACGCCCTTCGGCACACCTCTTCAGCCAGGTCTTTTTCCAGTACTTTTCCAGTGAAACTTGTACTCCATCCAACGACGGTTAGCTTGACCTTATAGCAGGCACCTTCTCCGCTGAAAGTATCATCCGTAAATTCCAATGTACTCCCCTGTTGGCTTCTCGTACCATCCTAACTCCTAAAACAAAGACCTAGGGGCATATGTATCAACATCACCATTTGCGATTCTCAAATAGCGATTTTTAAGGAATCGCTATTTGAGAATTGCAAAACGGGATGTATTTAAAAAATTGCAAACTTTTTGCGATTTCTTAAAATTCCTTAATTGCGATTAGCAAATTGCGAAATCGCAATTAAGGAATACCTGCCCATTCATTCCTATGGGCCAGGAGACCCATAGGAATGTATGGGAAGTAATTCTCAAATTGCGAATCGCAATTTGCTAATCGCAATTTGAGAATAATTTCAAAGGTGCAAGGGTATCAAGATGAAATGAAATGAAATGAAATGAAAAAGAATTTCTAAAGCGCATGGCTACCCTGATACACCCCTGAAATTAGCATGTGTGGTCATATGGCGCACATACATGCCCTAAGGGCATGTATGTGCGTCACGTGGCACTTTGTAAAATTACAAAACGTGCATTTTGAAAAGAAATCGCAAATTAACACCAACTAGTAGTTGGTGGTAATTTGCGATTTCTTAAGGATTGGTGATTTGGTGAGTGTTACATCTCATTTAAGAAATCGCAATTTGCGATTTCTTAAATGCTTATGCAAACTTAAGAAATCGCTAAATTAGCGATTCCTTAAATTTGCGTTGGGAATTAGCCTAATACATCCCGTTTTGCGAATTTTTAATCGCAAACGCTGTATTTTGCGAATCGCAGCGTTTGCGACTAAAAATTCGCTTGATACATATGCCCCCTAGTCTCTCTAATGAGCTAAATGTCCTTGCACCTGCAACAGAAACATGGGAACGAAAAACTTTTCACTTCTCTAAGATTTTTCATCCTCATGAAACCCAAAGCCTTTACCAATAGAAATCATTTTCGGCCTACAACGTTAGCTAACCTAAGAAATGAACAGGCCTTTCTCTTTAAACGTATATGCGATCAGGCCCTTACACTGTTAAACACACTCCTAAATCACACTTTAAGCATTAGTTCATTATTCCTTTATACGTAAATAAGCAGCCTACACGTGCAACTTTAACATGGCGCACGTTTAAACTAATACATTGCATTACATGAAAACTTATCATTATGCATTTACTAAAATACATTTGCAATGATCTGCAGCATTACTTTCCATGAAAGCAGGGTTATATTTCTAGTCACACCTACGTTAAACAAATCTAATAATAAATGTCTGTCACACCTAAACTACTTCTATTAATATGTGGGTGCGGACTAACAGTGAATATGATGCACCCCTACAAATTTCAGACTAACGTGGCACTCTTTCAAAGCATAAGAACATTTGGGGACCTTGCATTGCCTACTCTGATGGTAACTAGTTACATGATGTTTGTTTGTTTGTTTATTTATTGTACAATTAATAAAAATTCACAATATAAAAACTTCAAAAAGAATACGTTTAAGCCTTACTCTGATGGTAGCTAGTTACATGATGTGGGCTGGGAGACCAAAATATTATTCACAGCGATGTATGACTTGTGTTGTGAAATGTCTTGAACTTATACTACGTGGTGACATGCATCTGGTTGTATATTCTGTATATTCTTTTTTTGTCTTTACATGTATTAGAAAATCAATAAAAAAGGATAGCAAAAGCAATTTTAAGACATGCGGAATGGAAGAAATGTGCTATTAATAGTATGGTTACGGGATCTCTGAAGAGCCTATGCTTTTATTTTCTTTCAACACAGCCTTTTGAATGGAAATCAGCACCAAAATTACAGTGGCATTTAAATCTCAAGCTCAGTCCTTAGGGACACCTTAAGCATGTGTTATTATAGTGAGTGTAGGCGTACTGCAGGTACCATACCTGGGGTGGCGCGTCCCCCAGGAAGCTGAGGGAAACGGGAAAAATAAAATGATAACAAAACCATTTTTATTATCATTTTATTTTTCTTTCAGCTTAAGGCTGTCAGGTCTGGGCAGCACCATGACAAGAGCAGGGGGAGAAGCAGTGCACACTGTAAGTGCGCATGACGGTTTGGCCGGCTGTCTAAGGCCAGCCAAACCGTCATGTGCACTTTGATCTCTCTTCACCCGAGCTGGTGGAGTAGAGGCACAGGCTCATAGGACCTGAACGAGCGTTAAAGAAGCCTGCTCAGGCCAATCATGGTGCTGCTGTCATCCTGTATTCACAGTGTGAGAGCAGCATCTTGATTGGTGTCTAGGAGCCTGTGCAGTGTGCAGGGGCCAAAGCAGAAAAACCACAAGACGGCGACCGGCAGCAGCAGGTAGATGCTTTTTTGGGGGTATTATTTAACTCCTACCCCCCACACCTCCTCCCGACTCACCACTTGTTATGAAGGGGAGCCGCTACTGTATTAAACATAGTTTGCCAGGGGCGCAATGGGCTTTTGTACTCACTATTTCCTGTCTTGGACCACTATGATATTGAAGAGTGACCTGAGGCACATGTGCACCTCCTTCAATAGTAAGGATTGCTCTGGCACAAATTGTGCACCAGTGTAATCTCAAAGGGATTTTTCCTTATATGGTTTGGGAGTGGCACCTTGTAAATGAGTAACAAGCGTGTGCACCCCTGTGGCAAATCCTAAACAAATGAGGGGGATCTCTCTGCCTCGGCTCCGCATTATAAATGTGGGTTTATAAGTAAACTGGCCCTTAGGAGGCTCTCTCACAGTGTGCCGCCCGAAGGCAGCGCTCCGGACGGTGGAAAGAGGGTCCCATGGACCCTCCACAGATATCCCCTTGCATGAGGGTCCATTCACTCACTGCACCCGCCTGCAGGGGGATCTCTAAACCCTCTTTAAAATCCAGGCAGGTTGCCCCCTGCACTGTGAAACATGGACCGGCTTTGAAGCAGCTGCTCGGTATTTCACTGAAGGCTCTACCCACAGGGCAGCATGAGTTTGCAGCTCATTCATATAATAGGGTGCACGGTCCCTGTTTACTCCCGGCGCACCTGTTTAAAAGTGCGCTGTGGCACAAACAGGAACAGTACAGCCTTTCAATAAAGCGGCCCAGGGTGGCACTGCTGTAGTGCGCCTCTGGCAGTAGCGGTCCGTGCAGGGAGTTCCGTGGGGCGGTGAGGCGGGGTGGGGGAGAGGCAGTGTGGGGAAATGTAAACACCGGAATATGGATGAACGGAGGTAAGTACACATTTAAATAAATAAAAACGAATTTTTTGATGCAGCGCACGCAAAGGAATTTGTTTTATTTATTTAAATGTGTACTTACCTCCGTTCATCCATATTCCGGTGTTTACATTTCCCCACCCTGCCTCTCCCCCGCCCCGCCTCACCGCCCCACGGAACTCCCTCCACGGACCCCTACTGGCCTCTGGCAATACAGTCAGGCCCAAAAAGTTCAGCATTTCTGAAAAAAAAACATGTCTGTGAAACGAATAAAGAAACGTGACTGATAACTTTGAAGAACACAAGGTTGAGAGGTGCTATAAAATGATTCTTTACCATATAGCACGGATTATGCATATCTATTGTATTCAATACACCAGTAGCAGACTGGGCAGATCAATCTCAGAAATGTTTCTGTGCCCTCGTCATGAATCCATCGGCGGGACCAAGAGGGAATTGAGGAGCACTCTGCAGCCCTGGAGCTCTGAAGTCGGAATCGATAGCTCGTGAAAGCATTATGGGAAATATGGTGAAGTGCTTTTGCAAAACTCTATTTTGTGTGCGTTCTTCCAATCAGACGGCAGGAAGATGAAGCGATGCTCAGAGTTATACTAGGTTTAAAACTGGCGCAGGACTCCATAAACAAAGATGCCAGTGTCGTTCCACACATGCACTTGTACCATTGCATAACTGTGAAGTGCTTCCCGCAAGAACTGCCACTGATCAATACCTCTCTGCTCATTAAAACGCCAATGGATGCTTTATGCTTTCATTTTAACTAGCGGACACAGCACGTGCCCTCACAAATATTCATATTACAATCTGCATGCCTATGTGTCTGCTCACTATTGAAAGTTCAGCAGCCGTTTGTAAAAATGTGGTTTGGATTATAGAAATATGTCCTCAATGTATGTGAGCACTTCCGGTTCTTCACCCTCTGTCACTGGCATACAATGATGTGTGGGATGCAGTAGATTCATTAGGAGTGAAGAATGCGTGTGATAGCAGGGAACAGTCCAAGCAGATATAGCAGGGAGGGGAAATTCCATTTGAAGGCCCACGCAGCCCTCTTTAGCGATGCACTATTAAAAAAGTTAGAATATAGAACATTGTAAGCTAACTGACCACTGGACATTGTCCAACCTGTGGATCACTCTCTATACAGAAATCAATTGTCCTTGTTTCCTGAAAGAACATGATGGACACAGGAGAAACTTGGTGAAGAGCTCTCTTGTCCAATCAAAATTAAGTAGGCCCTCAATTCTTCTCTTTGGCCCACAATTCAAATACTCCAGGAAACAGCAGGCAGGAAAAAATAGAATTCCAACATTTGCACGCCGCATTTTGCAACAGATCCTTACCAAAACAGCTCATAAGAAAAGAAGACAAACTTTTTGTGTACAATGCCCATTTCTAACTGTTAATTAATACAGACCCCATATTTAAAGCGATAAAATCACTTGTTCTTTGTAATACCTCAACCTGAATCCCCTTGAGCGAGAACATGCATTATTAGCTGGGGTGAATTGTAGTCCACCACAAGTAATAAAGTCACTAACTTGTTGGGTCAAGTCAAAGGTTTTATTAATTTAAAGCAGAGCTCAATCCCTGGTAGCTACGGCACAGAGCAGACAGGCTTAGCTCAGAATAAATGTGTGAAGCATTTAGAAGTGCCATAACAGTTTAAAAGTCAAATACACAACACAATAAAAATCCCACTCCAATTTATAAGAACAGCAATTAATTTAATGGGAAAAATGACACAAAAATGCATTTTTACATTTTTAAGTGAAAATAGCACCCAAAAGTGCTAAGCTCTAAGCAGTAGTGTCGTGAAACCCCCGCTCCAGCAGCTGGAGGAGGGGGCAATGCTACTGGACCTGGCCCCACAGAGCACTATGCGCCGAACCTAGAGGAGCTTGTCGGTTCGCTTGTGGCAGTACGCAAGATTTATGTGAGTTGTAGTACACAACCCTGTTCCTCTTCATGGAGGACTGCCAGTGCAACACTCAGAGGGTCTCCAAGGGCTGCCTTGTCACTCAAGAGAGACAGCGAGAGGAATTCCAGTACAGCCAACAGTCTTGGCTTGCATCGCCGACATCGTTGCTTTGTTTTACTAGCATAGGCTCTGGAATTAGGAAAGCTTGGTCAATGTAGCATGCTCAAAACAACTATGCTGGAGTTCCAAAGCCTTTAAATGTTAGTTTTATCTTATCACCTTTGATGTGCATTTAGAGACAGAGGTAAAATGTCAGGCTACATCTGACAAACATGTGTTTATTCTTTGAACGTGCAGCTTGGTGTTTACTTTGTTTTACTGCAAAGAGAGAGGATTTTGAAATGTGAAGTTGATAATCTTGCTGGTGTGAAAGGAAAGGCAGTAGAGTGTCATTTTGTTCAAACACAAAACAACATTTAAATACCTGTAAATGAACTGTGTTAATATTTCAAAATGTATTAGCAGTCATGAATGCACAAAATAGGCAGTTTATTTGTCATTTAGGATCAAAACAAATCACTTACTTGGTGCTGCACAAATTACAAATATTTGCTTAAACCTGATTTCCACACATTATCATTTGCATGCTATATAAAATATATGTCTGTACTAATAAGTGACAGTTTCAATGGAGAATGTGTCTATGAATGAAAGTATGCTACCACACCATGCTTACATTAATATACTTGTGAGAGTGTGCTCCAAAAGACACCACCAGCTACATACTAGACCCTTACCACTATCTTGCTGAATAGATGTGGCTCATTTGCTACACTTGTTCTTTGTGTGACACTTGGATTTTTCACAATCCCTGTGACTTCAGTGGTGCAACATTGATGGCTGCACTCCCACTTTGAAAATTGTTCCTGCACCACTATCTGTTCTGGGAGGCAAGAGAGCAAACAAGCTCCTTGCTGCATTTCTCTCTCTCCTCTCCTATTTTAATAATGTGCATCAGCTGGGGTGTTTTGTCAATGTGGGAAGACTAACTTCCATACTTTAAACCTGTTTCCTTTAAGCTTGAAATATTTCAACTCTTTCTGAGTGCCAAAAGTGTCTTATGTAATTAATAATTTGACAATAAGAATGGAAAATAAGACCAAAAACTGCTTTCCTTACCAGGCTTTTATGAATGCAGAAACTATGTCACTCACATTTTTTAAACACAAGAAATGCATATAGCTCACTGTAGAAAATTTGAAATAGCATTTGTATTTGTCAAGATTTATTTTTCAGATGTAATATTTCTATTACTATCCCCCCTTATAGAAGAGCATGCCATTATTTTGTCTAATTTATAGCTTTTATTTAATCAACTGCATGAATTTTTAATCCAAGTTTGTAAACATATGGCATAAATCAGGGGTACTACACTGGCCAAAACACATTTATTGGCATCTCACCAGCCCAGAAAGGAGGTGAGAGTAAATCAAGAGGTTAAGATGGAAGAACAGGGCCAAATGGAGGGGAGTAAGGAAGAGAAAGAGACAAATGGACAGAGGAGTTAGAGGTGAGAAAATGGAAGAGAACAAATAGAATAGAGAGATGGATGAGATATGAGGAGAGCAACACATGTGTGATTGGAAGTGAGATACTGGGCAATACAAGCAGGCATAGATGAGAGAAGAAGGGGTAGTAGGAAGGAGGCAGGTAGGAGAGAGGTGAGAAGAAAGGGGTGTAACACAAAAGAAGGAGGAAGTCTGTGGAAATTGAAGAGAGAGAGACCAAAGGAGAAGGGAGTCATGAGAAGGGGGAGGAGAGAGGAAAGGGGGAGATTAGAGGGAGGGAGTGCTAGTAGAAGGGAGTGAAAAGGGAAAAGATAGGAAATGTCAAAGGATAACCCTTATATGGAGAAACGGTCTTGCTCGTAATCATTCTGGATGCATGTCCAAGTTGGGGGTATTTATTTTTTCTGGCTACTCTCCTGGCTCCAAAGGTAGTCAATGTTCACAGTAGACTGGGACCTTCATGAATTTTGAGGCCGACTACGATGGAGCCCGGGTCTGATACACAAACCAGGTTTGGCCCAGTCAGAGGTTTTACCTTGATTCTTAGGCCTGATTTAAATTTTGGTGGATGGCCCCCTTCTCCACCAGGGCGACAAAGTAAATCATTCCATCATCCTGACAGAAGTGCCACTACCCAAATTTAGACATGTCTGTGGGTCCAGCAGACATTTCTAGCATTGACCGGAACCGCCGTCATGGCGGTTCATGTCAATGCATTGTAAGTTTGACGGCTTTTTCAACATGATAGAGCCGCAATGCACAGTTACAATGTTTTATTTTTATTTTCAAAAAGAAAATCCCACTGCGGAATATTCTTTTTGAAAATAGAAAAAAATGCCCTTTATTGGCAGGTTTTTCTTGACATTGACATTCATTGAAAATCGGCTGCATGACCCCCATCTAAATTAGCTATTCAGACATACAGACAAACCTCTAATGGCTGGCCTTTAGTGGGGTTTGACTACAGTGGAGACGGAGTAGTGTTTTCGGTCATAAAATCCATGTGGGCAGACCATAATGTTGTCAGGAAGGGAACTCTGGTGCTGTTATAATGGAGTACCCTTCCCACCAACATTTAAATCATGCCCTTAGTCTTTTTTCTAAAAGTCAAAATGCCTCAGCAGAGCAAGGCACCAGGTTGTATCTGAGAAGTCCACACAAAGTTGTATAGGTGAGGTACCGCTGAAGCCATTGTTTTTGGCAGGAAAAGCTCAGAGCAGGAGAAATTTTAATTTTGCGCCCATGGAAGTTTTCTTGCCAGCAGGATATTTTTGGCACTTTCACCTGGTTAAGATTTCTACCTCCTGACTTTGTCTCTATTTTTGAGCTCAGGATCCTCCAGTGGGGAAGGGCTGCAAGCTGTTTCCGACGACGGCTCCACAAGGCTGGTTACCTTCTCACCAAGGGCCCAATAATACAGATTTGCTGCTGCAGAAAAGCTCAGCACTGGGAAAACCCATTTCTTCATCCCAGCGAGGTCGCCCCTTGGAACAATTGGCTTAGGAGGTTTGCCATGGCCCTCGAGAGTTCTTGAATTTTTCTAAGTCCTATGTTTCCAGAGATGTTAGAAGAAGTCCAATTAGACACAGCCAAGGGTCCCAGGACCTTGGAAAGATCACTTAGTGGTCAACACTTGGTTTAGCCACAAGCAGAGTCCAGGACAGGTCCTGTTGAAACTGGCCACCTGGGAGCTGTAGGAGAAAGGCCTGTTGTAGTTTTTTGTGTCAATTGTAGCCAACCAGGAGGCCAGCCTCCTGACCCTTGGAGTCCACTTTTTTTGTCCTGGGTACAATTGGGGGCAGGTCCAGTCTTTCAGGGCTCCTCTTAGGTTACAGACAGCAGGTCCAGTCCTCTTCTGTTCTTCCTAAGGTCCAGCGGTATTCTGAAGAAGGTGTCTTGGGGTGCCACATTTATGTGTGGCATTAGCTTGTGGGTAGGGGTGACTCCTGGGCCCTGTTTAAACAATACAGTAAAAGTTCAGTGGAGCAACCCTACCCACTTTTGCAGCAGATCTTGTGTGCTCTACTACATACAATCCCACAGTGCCCCTCATGCACTAAATCCAAGTTGAAGAAACCCTTCTTCCCTTGTGCAGGGCCTGGGTGGCAATGGTATTGAACAGCCCCTCCACTGTTGACACTTCAAATTAATTCTGGTGGCAGATTTACCTCCACAGTGTGTGGTGCCTACCTAATAGGGAGAATAAAGGAAGAGGGCTGTCCAGGTGTCATCTGACTGGTCTTTCTGCCAATGGAAGAATAACATCTCCCCCTTACAGGCCTTTATCTTAGCACAGGGAGCAGTTTTTTACACCTCATCAAGGTTAAACACTGACTTGACCTCTGCAAGAGAGCTAACAGAATTTAGCCTTCAGCAGCTTCAGAAAGGAAAAAGGTAACTTTCTAAAAGTTACATTCCTTAATCTTTATCAAATATCCAACTTCATCATTGAGTTGGGCTTTTAATAAATATGAAAAATGGTGGTTCAATCATATTTCTAGCTCAGAAGTCTTCCATCTGTAAGGCATGACCCCTAGGGGGGTCGTGGAGTCATGCGAAGGGGGCGTGCATTCACCAGCTTCACTTCTGCGCAGAATCTGGAAAAAGACGACCGTTTCCGAACGGATAGATCCGATAGTTAAAATGCTTCAGCTGGAGCATAATTCAGGGAGTGTCCTGTGCTTTGAAACTGAAGCCGGTCAGACAGCTAAGCAAGGTGTCCTGCCAGGGTGCCTGCCTGCCTGCCTGAAAGAAATGCAAATATGCTATACGAGTATATCTGCAAATGTAATGGGTAACGAGCAAGAAACAGAAAACCTGGGCTTGGGCAGAAAAGAAATTGTGGTAAATGTGGAGGAAGACTAGGAGTGTTTTATTTATAAACCTTTGGGGTTTTGATGTTAAAGAAAGGAGGGAGGCTAGACTGTTGGCAATGGCAATATTAGGCATGGGGATGGGTTAAAGTCAAGCGTTAGTACAATTGTAAATTACCAGTATGTGTGGCAGGACCAAAGGTTCTTCTTCTTGTTTCTGGTGAGATCTGCATGCTTCCAAATAATGCAACGTTTTCCACGAAACATAAGCAAGAGCCAAGAGTAATTCATTTACTAAGGTGGTAAATTAGTTTTCTGAATTAGCCACGTTATAAGTTTCAAAGGAAACAACTTAGGAGTATAAGAGGCATAAACACATATCTAGAGAAGGGCCCAAACACCTGGTAATATGCATTATAGATTGCTGCTGTAAACTATAACTTACCTGGCAGGCACATTAGAATTCCTGTTCTGACTTTCCTGTAGCTGACTTTTTATCAGCGGATCAGTAGTCCAGATGCGTTTCATGGGAGCTGACAGTTAAAATGTTGGGAGTACTTCAGTTCCATACTTAGATACATTTTCACAAAAAGTATCACCATACTGAAAGACCCTACTAGGAAACGTGTGTCTGAATGGACAACTGAGCTCTGACGTGCATGCTTTTAATTGTGATTGTATTTTCCTAGCTCATACTATCCCTAAGGAGGTGATGAATGGACAGTTATGTAAAAAAATTGCATTACATACGGTCTGAGTATTAAGAAAATCTAGATTTTGGAAGTACCATTTTATCATAAAACGGTTTGCTCATTTTGTAGCAGTTTATCTTATACTGTGTGTAATGCAAGTGTAAAATAATGAATTACATATTGACAGTGCTTTCTGTCACATGCTGTGACCTCGTAGCACTAAAATTACACAAATCACTACTCTAGTCTCCACTGCACCAACCAAGAATTAAATCTGTGGCTCTCTAATTACACACAGACCTTTGCAGAGCATTAACTATTAGAGGTTTCATAATGTACTGTAGTGCATTTCCCACTGAGTAACAAGTTTTATTTATTTTTTATTTGAGCTATCCGTTATCTTATACGTAGCTACCTTATGGGGAATGACCTAAAAAATGTACAGAATATTTTGTTTTTAGTTACACCTTTGACCTGCCCCCACCCCCAAATGCTCAAAAGTCCCACTAGCCCACCCCAAAAATGACTTAAGTCAACAACAGCTGCAAACTAATATTCATTTTTTGCTAAAATAGAAGCATATGTTTTCATAATGTTAAAAATAAAAACCTTTTTAGAGAAAGAGTGTGAAAGAAGATTAGGGGCCCACTTCCTCTCCTGGAATTAAATAAAGCATCCTACGTAGACCTTACAGTTCACCATTAATGATTGTAAGTGCTTTGTTTTAATTATGATGAATATTGTTCAGCAACTTTCAGTTCCATGTAGCTGTAATTCCAAGCTGTCAGCATCCAATTAAATTTAATATAGTTCTCCTTAGATGCCGTTCACTAAAGTTGCAGCTCATGCATAACAGCCATTATACCCAGGGTAATTGGAATTTTGCGAATGTTCAGCTATGACTATCTTTGCATTATAGATTTGCCACATTTGCCTCATAATCCATCATCTACAGCATAATCAACTGATTTTCACCCACAATTTTTTATAGCTTAACTGGAAAGTTACTAAAAAGCAGTGACACATGTTTCTGCACAGTAGAAGGTCCTTTGCAAAGCTGGACTTGTCACCTTTTTGTTGCTTATTGCTATATTTGGCTGTTAAACTGGTACTAATAAGGGGGCAACCACAGATTAACTGTCTCTCTGGTGAAAAGCAGGCACACCCATCACGTTACTTCAGAAGTGTGTTATCATCGAAATAAGTTTTGTCAAATCATGTTTTGTTTGTGAAAAAGAAAGTATCATTGTGCATTTTTTGGGTTATTCTTTATTGAGATGTTTTGTTCGAACTGTGTGGTAAGCCTCTGATACCAAACCACAGTCACCCACAAACCTTTGGTTTGCTTAACACTGTTTAATAGGATTTCCACATTGTAAAAATGATTTGCTGTGAGAATTGGGGATGTTTATATTTGTCGATGGTTGTTGATGATGAGGAGCACCAGGTTCTAGAAATCTTTGTCAGGAGGGGATCCTTATGCCTAAAAAATGTTGACTGAGGGTCTCAGCATCAAAACGTTTTAAAACCTCTGTTCTAGTTTGTCCCAACACACCCTGAGATAGCAGAATTATTATTCAATACTGCGTCCAACTGTTTCTGTACTAGGCCAGCAAGCCTTACTACAGTAAAAATAGCTGTTGGGTACTAGTCAGTTGAAGGACATGTTAGCTTTACATTTCTGAATGTCCTGCTTTTAAATACCATGTACCCTGTTTTGGAAATTGGGTTACTTGTTGAGGGGGGTGAAATCCTACTCAAACAGCACCAACAATTCTTGTCAGGGTGTAACACAAGTAAACCCCAATTTAACCTGCCCTCAACCCTCTGGTAGCTTGGCACAAAGCAGTCAGGCTTCACTTAGAGGCAATGTGTAAAGTATTTCTGCAGCACTTCAAACAGTAATAAAGTGAAAACACAACACAAGAAAAATCCCACACCAACTTCAAAAAATAGCGTAACATTAAAAAAATTACTAGAGATCAAAATTACAAAAATAGAATCAGCAGAACCTGAGATATGCAATTTTAAAAATGTAAGTGGAAACAGTGCATAAAAGTACAAAGCACCAACTGTGGCTATCCAGTCATGCCATACTAGGACAAAGTCAGAAGTTCAGGCCAACCACGCTGGAGTGCGGGGCGCATACAGGGGCCTAGTTAGGCCTGCTGAACCAAGTACTTTATGTCCTTGATGCACTATCTGTGCGGTGTTGCTTTGCGAGGATTTGCGGCGTCCGGCATCGGTTCAGATGAAGCTGTGCGGTGAGGCTTTGCATCACTCTACGGTGGTTCTGATAAGCTGTGCGGTGAAGCTTAGGGAGGCTTTGCGTCACTAAGTGGCAATTCCTATGTAGCTAGCAACTGTGCAGTGAGGCTTTGTGCATCTCTGCGTCACTTCACATTGGTTACAATGAGGACAATAGTTGTGCTAGCAGAACACATTCAGGCCCACTTCCAAACGCCCAAGACTGGGGTGGCATGACTTGGGGGTCAGGACTCACACCAGGCAGAGTCCAGGTGCAGGGTTCAAGGTGTTTGTAGACTTTTCTATATCTGAAGTTCTGATCACGATGCCAGCCAACTAGCAATTGAAGTCACTCTGGTAGTCCTTGGTTCAAGATGCAGGTCCAGTCCTTGTGACTCAGGCAGCAGGGCAGCACAGTAGAAGTCCCTCTTGCAGCATAACAGCACAGCCGTCCTTCTGTGTCTTCCACAGGTCCAGAGTTGTACTAAAGATTTGGGTCTGAGGGTTCACTACTTATACCTGGTGCCCACGTTGAAGTGGGAGAAACATCTAGAATCCCCCTTCCACAGAAGTATCTGGAATTTCCCTCCCCTATCCCCATCTTGTCTGGGGGTACAAAAGACTAGTGTGAAACCCTTTGTGAGTCTTTGGTATGTCCAAGTGTGGTAGATGACTGCTCCGCCCCACAAAGACCAACTGCCAGATACACCTAGTCATGTGACCCATGATACAGGCACCAAATGGTTAGGAGAAGAAAATACAATTTTTCTAAAAGTAATCTAGAGAAAAAAACTTGTCGGAGGGATTATTTATCCTCAACTCAATATTACATTGTTCATAATATGATCCAACTGTACAACATCAGTAAATGACTCATGTATTATACCAACAACGTATTGTTATTAACATAGATGTATTGATAGGGAATGCATCACTATAACATCATATCCATTATAAATAATTACAATACAAATCCTGAAATTATATACAACATTACATAGGTATAACAACACTGGCGCCACCGTACAATCCCTGTAAGTTAATAACATCCATTCAGTCTAGGGATCCAGGGAAGTGCTAAATCCTCTTAACTATACAGGTTCAACAATCCACAGTCCATGTGATTCAAATCACTATATTTCAACTGTTCATAGAGGGCTGAAGCACCATAACGTGTAAGCAATGATGTTAAAGAGGACAAAGTGTCAGCATTTCAGTCTCAGATGGCACAACAGGTTCACAAGAGCATCATCAGGACTCAGTTGTGAGAAGGAATAAAACCTGCAAGTACTGACACAAAACACCAAATGAATCAAAAATACAAACTAACAATGCGTCATACATCAATGTGCATCGCTTGCCCACAATCTATCTACACAACAGAGTGTCGCTTATGGGGGCACACCAATCCTATAATCAAGTGCACCAAAAATGCCCAAGGAGTGAGAAACACATATCATACCATTAAAAATTAGACTATTGAGTGCAAGAACCGTGTAGTGTCTGAAAACAAGAATCATGCCCATCCTAGTGAAAACACTAAAACTCAGTTACCTCACCACCAATTCAAGTCACTTCTGCAAAAAGGCTTGGCAGATGCCTTATGCATCGAACAATTCTCACTAAAACTAATGCAAGCACACACAATTCAGAGACTCCTTTTCAGCCACGGTGAACATAATAAAACATGGTTATATAAGAACGCTGTAGTCTTAACCAGAAAAACCACTTGCACCTAGGGTAATGCACTCTACAGAAAACCAATGCCAGTTAGCATACAAATGCACTGGATCACAAAGCTCATGGTGTCAGGGACTCTTTAAAACACAGAACTTACTTTCACGCCGAGAACCAGACCATCCAGACAAATCCCGCAACACGTCCAAACCCTAAATTAAGCTGAGGCACATTTTAATTGGAAAGCTCAGCAACGTGGGCATGCCCCCAGTGGGTGCTGTGCACTGCTAAGCGCTGCTGTAGAAATCTTGGAATGGCAAATAAGACAAAAAGCAGGAGAGCCTAGCACTCTGCAAACAAGTTGAAATCCACATAATGATAGTTAAGTAGGGTATCCTTAAAAGCACACTACCTTGCAGGGCTACAAGGCCTACATAGGGGCGACTTAATAATAATTGAATCAATATTTTGGCCTGCCAAAGAGGTTATTTTGACAGGTTGAATTGCAGTTTTTACACCTACAAATGGTAAACCTGAATCTATGTTTGCACTGCCACTATAGTGGATGGCACAATAGGTGCTGTAGTCCACTGGTGGCATTCAACTTAAAGGCCCTTGGTAAATTTTGTACCATATGCTAGGGACTTCTAGGCGAGGTTAATACACCAATTTAGAGTATGCCAATTCAATCATGTTTACAGGAGTAGCACAGGCACTTTACTACTAGCTAGCATGGAGAAAGTGAACAGAATTCTAAAGCCAGTAAAAATATAGGGTCCGGCAATAGGCAAAAAACCTGAGGTGACCACGCATAAAGGCAGATTTGCTGCAAAACATAACACTAATCAGCGTCATCAAACTACTTTCTGTAAAAATAACCAGCTTAGCTTATAGAAACAGGAGAGTAGCACTATTATCAAGTCGCTACCCATTACATAGTCAATTATTTGTCTGAGCGCATTTAGTAAAAGACTGAAGAGTTACTTCCTCAAAGGGCTACTTAATGTCTTGTTGCTCCTTCACGTTTCTTTTATTGTGCTGCTAGTGGAACACCCTAATCAGTCTCGCCATTCTGCAACCTTCCCAGAGAGATGGTGGAAATAAGGAGATTTTCATCTTTTTTCATATTTTTATATTTTTCTTGACAAAACCTTCAGTCAAACTATCAGTTCTTCTGTGTCATTTAGAGTTCAGAACTGCTAATTGACCGTTGGTGGTGTCTCCGCTGACTCCACCAGCACTCAGTCTAGGCAATGGCCACAAGGTCACTGCCTTTGAGGTGTCTGGAGACTCACCCTATTATACAGGACTCCTGATACAAATTTTCTCTACACAAGTTTACCAACTCAGACATGCACACATGGATAGAGAAAATCAACAACTGCCCTCGTGCTCAGAGAGAAAATTCACTGTGGTTAATGTCAATGCTTTTAGCAGTTTGATAAACGGCTGCATCAAGCATGATGGAGCCATACAGCAAATGTTTTTATTTTTTTTAAAAAAGGTAATGCTCCCCTCACCATTGGGGTTCTCTCCCATGGCGAGGGAAGCATTTAGAAGTTTCCATTTCCCCGTATCGCCATGCCTTTCAAACTAATGTTCATCTAGTTATCATTAATTATTTTCATTTTGTAACACTATTCACGGCAGATTATACTAATCCCCAACTCAGTGATAGTAATTTGATTGACATAAGAATGATAAATGGCTGTGTCATCCCTTCTGGGATCTGGGCCTATTACCTGCTGAGTACAGAAATATATCAGCAAAAAAATGCTCAATTGACTGAATTATTTTTTGTCTACATTTTTGCAGCAAATATTTTAAACTGATTATTGATTGATTGATTTATTGTTAACCTTTCGATTATTTAAAATCATTACAGTACAAAAACTAAAATTGATACCCACCCACACATGCCCTCCCACCCATGCCGCTCCCCTCCCCAACCTTACCTTCAGCTTTAAAATCCTGTTTCCAATAGTCAATCTTGTGATGCAAAGTCCATATTGCCTTTCATCCGGGGATTTAGTTCATATTGCGGCAATGTTCAAATCAAAACTCATGGAGTGGCGGGCTAACTCTTCTTTGCCCATGGATGTTGTGCCGTCACCTTATTGGCCCATTAATCAGTCTCTGAAATTCAGGAGCTTGTGGAAAGACATTTATACACTTGCATCTAAGGCCTGTCTGATCTGATGAATACATTTGCCGCTCTTGCGCAATATTGGGTTTTTGTTTCCAAAAGGCCCCAGTCTGATGCCTCCTTGCACGTTCTGATGCCAAGTTCTCTTAAAATGGGGCTGAGCAGCCTTTGTCGTTCACTGGTCAGTTTGGGGCAGCAACATAGTAGATGGAGCCAGGATTTCCTTTGATAGTTGCATAGACGACAAGAAACGGCTCCGTCTGCTCGCGCCCATGCTGGGTTAAAGTCCGCAGTTCTAAGGGCTGTTAGCCTCATAAAGAGGATTCTCCTGCGATCCTGGGCCCCTAGTATAAGATTCGTCCAATGCCATCATGAGGGTGTTTTGACAAAGTGCGGTTAGATCCTTTTCATGCGAAATAGAACAGACTTGCCGTTTGATGATATTTGACCAGGCCTTATGCGGGATGTCTGGTAGAGACAGACTGTTGGATTCGATGTTTAAGGTCCCTATTGCTTTGTCTAACTTGATATGCCAGGGGGAGTCCTCTTCTCTGAATATTGTTACCAATTGGTGTTTGAGAGAGTTATGAGGGGCTTTAAGGACTCTGATATAATACTCAATTAGGCCCCCCTGGAGGGCCAGTTCAGGTCTACATAGCCCAAATTCCAAACGTAACCTGATGTTCCTTGCATGCCTGGGTTCTTGCAACACAGACTTATGGGCTTTGACCTGCGCTGCTGCTATAAGTTTGTCTAAAGCTCCCGGAAATGCCATATGGCCATAGTTAATGGCAGGGATTAATTTTGCTGTAAGGACCCTCAACATGGGTTCCGCTGTTGGGCTGGACAAGCGTTGGCTTAAGCGTCTCATTGTTAAAATTACACTATTAGTTTTGGCATTTAAGTGTTTTATATGAGTTGCCGGTGTTCCCCTCTCGTGTAGCCAAACACCAAGATAATTATAGGCTGTGGTGGTCCCTATTAGGTGATCTCCCAAGTTCCAGACTGGTTGTTTTTTGTGGGGATATCTGCCAAATATCATCTTTGTTTTACTCTGGTTGACTGTCAAGTGATTTTCCTTATTATACTTACCCAACTCTTTTAATGCTCTTCGGAGGCCCACCCTTGTGTGATCCATCACTACGGTATCATCTGCGTACTGAAGAATTGCCAATTTCACTGCGCCCATTCTCGGTGGAACTAGACGTGCCTCTTTCAGAGCTCCCCCCATGTCTGCTGTATAGAGGTTAAATAAAAGGGGGGGCCAAAACACAGCCTTGCTTCAGGCCGTTGTTGGTTTCAACTCTTTCTGATAACGCTGAAGGGCTTATCTTGACTTGTACCCAGGTCCCCTCATGAAGGGATATGATGGTTTTCAAGAGCTTTGATGGAATCCCCCAAGCTGACAGTTTTGTTATGTTATGTTATGTTACAGGGATTTATATAGCGCACGAATACCCGAGGGTGTCCTGGCAATACCCATTATTCCTGAGCGGGGGTACAGAAGTTTTTCCACTACACATTGAACAGCCAGGTCTTCAGGCTCTTCCCGAAGGCCAGAAGATCAGGACACATTCTTAGATAGGGCGGAAGGGTGTACCATGCCTTAGTGGCTTGCAAAATGAAGCTTCTTCCGCCCCAGGAAGCCTTCCTTATCCGTGGTACTATAGCTAACTTGGCTTCCATTGAACGTAGCATCCTTTCACCAGAGTTTAGCCCTAACAACTCTATCAAAAGCTGTGCTGTAGTCTATAAAACAGCAAAACAGCGGAAGGTGCCTGTCTTTCACAGCTCGTTTTGAGAGTTAGGCCAGGGCCATGATGTTATCCGTTGTTGAGCTGTTTGCCCTGAAGCCGGTCTGGTAGAATGGGAGAATCTCGTTGTTATTGGCCCAAACCTCTAGTTCTCTCAATAATAGTTTAGCGTATGCTTTGGCTTCTACATCGAGCACGGTCACAAGCCTATAGTTCGCGGGGTTGGAGTGATCGCCTTTCTTATGAATGAGAAAGAGGACCGATCCTTTCCAAGATTGGGGTGTTATTGCCATTGAATAAGCAAAATTGAATAAAGGGGTGAGGACTGAGGCAAAGAAGGGTGGGACTGATGTGAATGCCAGGGCTGGAATGCCATTAGAGCCTGGCACCCCATCGTTCCTTATTTTCCTGATCTCCCTTAATATTGCTGCTTCTGTGAAGCCATTGCCCTCGATCATCATCGGTCCTCCTTCATACATATGCTTGGGGAAAGTGTCTGTACAAGTGCCTATTTCCAGGGTGTTCTTAGGAAGGGCATACTCAGCAGCTGGTATTCCTCTGTTGTATAAGCCCCTTACATATATTTCCCACTCGTTACTCGCAATGTTATTCTCCTTGCTCCTTGACTGGGAGCTCAGGTGGTTGATATACCTCCATAATTTGGCATTGTTCTTTTCCTTTAACAGGGCGAATACTGTGAGCCATTTTTGTTCCTTTTCTTTCCTCTTGTACTCGCCTACTTTTCTCCTGTAGGCGGATCTCAACCCGCCATGGATGCCCCCTCTGCCTATGTTCCTCTTTTCTTCCTTCCTCTGAATGCCTTCATGAGAGCACTTTTGCAATGACTCAGGCTCTTCGTCTTCGGTTTCTTTAGTTTAATTGACAAGGGGTCCTTGTGGGAAAGTTTTTTTTTACAATGATTTTTTCCCAGCTTCCGCCATAGAACATCTGTCAGAGCTTCCCAGAGACCTATAGCTTCTAAATAGATCTCCCACAGACCACGAGCTTGCCACATATGTGCCCACTCCTGGATTTATCCTTCGAGTTTGGTTCTCCATTTTATTCTTTGAATGGCTCTAAAATGTTCATCCCCTGTGGATTCTCCCATCACTTTCTGAAGGTCTGCTGATTCCAATCCTAGGTTGAATGTTGCACATAGAGGTCTGTGATTGCTTTCCCCTCTATTGTCGACCGTAAAGTCTTTCAGCTTATCGGCTGATTTCTCGTTGATTAAAATATAGTCAATAGTGGTTGTATTCCTAAATGATGGTTTGGGGCACCCCAAGGGTGATCGTAGTTTCTTCATGAAGTGAGTTGAGCAAAGTTTAACATTTTTAAAAAGAGAGCACTGCGCCCACATTCTGCCCTTTATTTTACTTGCGAGGAGCCCTTTCCAAACCTCTCAAATTAAAATCACCTGCCATTATTACGTTATAATGCTCGTATTTAATTAATATTTCCTCCAGCGTGATGGTGAATCATTCCATACTGGCTTCAGTCAGTGCCAGGTTGATATAACAACTTATGAGCAGCAAATTTAATGGCTGGCGGCCCTCCCTTAGCCCAGCAATTGTCATTACTTGCAGGTCTGGAGAGTTTACTCTTATTTCTGTTGATTTAAGTTTACGCGTATGGCTTATGAAAATTGAAAGGCCTCCGGAGGGGCGTCCAAAGATGGTTTTTTTGTTGCAGTTATCCGATGTTCATGGAAGCCTACTATGGTAGTTGATGTCATTGACGAGGTTTCTTGGCAGCATATGATATCCCCTTTTGCGAGGTAGTCCTGTACTTCCTTGTTCCCTACTTTTTTATTTAACCCTGTGATGTTCCATGATATGAGGGTTAATTCTTGATGAAGGTCGGAGTTATAACCTTGCTATTGATCTTCCCGCACTGACATTTCACTTCCTGTTCTTGCGGAGAATCAAATTTGGCTAGGGGTGCTGATGCCAATGCCAATTCTCACCTCTTGTAGCCTGCTTTGATTGCCCCATTAGCACGCTTTGTGAATTGTCTCTTTGAAAGATCGAGATATTTATTGGTGTACTAGGGCGTTCATTGGTATGTTCCCCTTGTTTTCTGTTGTGGTTAGTGCCTTTCAGAATTGATGCAGCCCCCGGGCCCTCTCTTTGAGGAATTAGGACGGAGGAATATTTAGGTTGAGTGGGTTCTTTTGCTTCTGTGCCCCAGCTTGCTAATTGTAGGGCTTCTCCAAGAATTGCCCGTTGAAGAGATTGTTCACTAAAGCCTAGGAGGGTTGAATTGCCATGGCTGTCTCCCTGTGACGGTTTGAACTTTACCGACTCTCTGTTTTCAGAGGTGATCTGAGACAGGGACATGACATGGCCAAAAAGTCGAAGGATATTAGTTCTGTTTAAGATGTTGTGGGGGCCTTCCATGTGGTATCTTGGGGTGAGCATCACCTCATATATTGTGGGTGTTTCCTCAAGGTATTTTGTTTGCGTGGCCCCCCAATGCTCTGGCTGCATGATCTCAAAATTTGTGGGGGATTGTTGGAGGTTTGCCAATGTTGTTCACTTTCAGCCCTGTTGTTGTTTCCTGTCCAGCTTTCTTTTTGCTTCTGCTCCGTCAGGGGAGGTGTATTATGCTCCTTTCGGCCATTATGACCCTTCAGTTCCAGAAGGTCCGAGAGACTTATTTGTGTGGAGGCGTCTTCTTTGCCCGAACTGGCCGTATTTGTTGTCGCCTGGGCCGCCATAAATGTTGACCCGGTTAGTTGTTGTGGGTCCACCTGATCCACCTGGTCCACATGGTCCCTGCCCTGTTGCATCAGACCATCTCTTGCTCTTTCTTCAGTCTTTTCTTTCAGTGCCAGTATGCACAGCCTCTTATTCTTCTGTTTGAATTTAAAAATCGGGTAAATTGGCAGTGTGTTGCTTTTCTCCCTGGGTCTATGCCTGTTCAGCATTGCCGGCAAGATTGATCTTCTTTTCATTTTTGATGTCATCAGCTGTTTCTTCAGCTTTTTCTTTAGGGGGGCTTCTGATCCGACTCCTACTTCCCCCTCCATGTTCACTTTCTGCTCTTTGGCTTCCTTTATGTCTGGGCTTGCCGGAGTTTCCTTGGTGTCGCTCTTTGTCAGGGGTGCCAGGGTCTCTAGGCTAGTGCGCTCATTTTCTCTGGCTTTTGATTCTGAATTCCTCGCATGGCTGGGTTCACCATTGGTCACCACTGTGTGATTTCCCTTTGCCCGCAGCTCAATGGTATAAGATCTCTTTGATGAGTTGCTACTGCTCTTAGTTAATGCTACTATGTCCCCCAGTATTTCTGGCATCTCAGCCCACTTGTCTATTATATCGGCACATGAGCTTGTACGAGCTATCATTACGTGATTATAGTTGATTGTTGCCTCCAGTTCTTCCAGCTTGCGGCCCTGGTACACTAGGCATTGGGCTATTGATTGAAGGAGGTCAACTTGGACCTCCATTTTTGTTGATTGCCATATCTGAGCCTTAGCTATTGACTTTTGGGCTTCTCTGATGGTTATCAAATGGGGGGGTATCTTCTTTCTCATCTTTATCTTTCTGGCCTGTTACTGTGGACAACCTTGCTCGATCTTTTGCCTGGTTTTTTACCATGTCCTCATGCCCAATGAGGTTGGGGTTGAAGTCCAAAGTCCTTTTGATTGTTTGCTTTAGTTTTTGTAGAAAGGAGTCGGTGAGGTCACTTGTCACTGGCGAATGGGGTTTTCGGCGTCCTATTGATGGAGCCTTTGTAATCGGTTGCGAGATAGTTTGCGGGCTGGTACACATCATATCTATGCCCTCAATAACCTCCTCCACCTGATGAATTAAGGCCTTGGTCGGTAAGAGGCTATCTGTCCCGTCGGTAGGCTTCCTAACGGTACCTACCACTGTCATGTGCCTTCCAAGGTCAGTGTCACCTAACCTTTCATTGTGTAGTTTACTGTTCTCCCCTACATCCCCCACTTTACACCTGCTAGAAAGGAGCAGATTTGGACCTTCCTGTATCCATGCTTCCTGCACCCGGTCCTGGTCCTGGCCCCTTTCTTCGGGCAGCAGGTGGCTCCTTTCCCCAAGGGAGGAACTTTTGCTGTTGGGTAGCTCTATGTGTGCCTGACCAGGCCCCGTTGTTAGGGAGTTGTTCATTGTGGTCTCATCAACCCTTCCGGGGGTGGCGGGCTGCCCGGTGCCTGAAAATAATGAGTGATAAGCCCTTGTTGTGGGGGCCGTGGGGGGGGGGCTCGCTGGGTTCGACTCCTGTCTTGAATTCTGAGCCGTGCTTCTTGTGACCCTTGTTGTGTGAATTTTGTGGCCATTTTCATCAGGATCCATCCTCTTTAGTTTAGTAGGGTTTCCCTTGAGCATTTCCCTTCTGCGCCAAGGAGAGAGTGTTTGGGAATTTAACGAATTGGGGAATTAGCTCCCCTTGCTTTTTAGTCTGTCCCTGTGCACTCTCTTCTGAGTGCTGCCTGGGACGTGCTCCTCACCCCACAGTGCTATGCCAAATAGCAATGTGCCTTGAGCCGCTCCCCTATGACCGCCCTCCGTTGTCTCACTGCACTCACAGGCTCACACTGAACTCACCCGGGAAGCCTGATGTCCTATGGCGGGTGTCCCCAGCTGAACTCAGCCTTTCTGTAGGGCCACCTGCTGGCTGCTGGCTGCTGGCTGCTGGGTTGGGCTGCTGCCGGAGCTGACTCTCCTTCTGCCAGAAACTACTTGAAATCACAATCACAGTGTTGCTGCCTCCTTGTGGTCCTTGTGTGTCTTGTGGCTCTTTTAGAAGTCTTTAGAAGTCTTTAAATGCTGGTGGGCGAGTTGGGCCTCTGGGCAGATGCAGGCTGCACCTGGTACTAACCGGGCCGCCTCTGCATCGCACCGGACACACTCTTGGCAGCTGCCGCCTGACGGCCGTTGCGCTCGCACTTGGGAGCACACAAACTCTTTACCTCGCGTGTTTCCCCCCCCCGCCGGCGTCCTCAAATTCGCCGGCGGGTTCTGCTGGTGCTGCCGGTGATTCTCAGTGTCACTCTCTGTCTCCGCTGAGGCTGCCGAGGCTGCCGTACGCACACCTCGGTACAGCAGAGTACAGCGAGGTGCAGTGCAGAGGTCCTGCTCCGATTGTGCCCCGCCCTCTGCTCTCAACGTGTTACGGCATTACGCAAAACAGAGGAGTTCCTGCCGCGTGAACATCCACAAATTGATTCATGTGTTGATCTTTAATGATGGAATTGGAAAGATCCTTACACGCTTATGTACAGTGAGTTAATACCAGCTGAATTATCGAACTATAATCCATTCAAGGAAGCATCGATATCCTATGTATTTCTGCACCAGCCACAGCAAAAAAACCGCCCTAATCACTGCCACTGATGATATCAGAACCCCCCTCGACCAGGGAGAAATGGCCGACCTGATCTTCCTTAACCTCTCAGCAGCGTTTGACACCGTATCCCAACACATCCTTACCAAGAGGCTTCACCACATTGGAATCCAAGGAGACACACTCTAATGGATCGCCTCCTTCCTTACCGGAAGGGCCCAGAGAATACGCCCATTACCGTTCACCTCTGAATCTAAGAACATCATCTGCAGCATCCCTCAAAGTTCGTCCCTCTGCCCCACATTGTTCAACACCCACATGACCTCCCTGGACAACATTGTAAGAACCCATGGACTAAACATCATATGCTACAGCGATGACACCCAGCTCATCCTCTCGCTATCTGAAGATCCCTCCACCACAATAAGCAACTTCTGCAGGTGCATGATGAACGTCACCAACTGGATGAAGACTACTGCCTCAAACTCAACACAGACAAAATAGAGGTACTAATATTTGTGAACAACACCTCCCCTTGGAATGACGCCTTGTGGCCACCTGTATTAGGAACCTTACCCACCCAGACAGATCATGGCCGCCACCTCTGCTTCATCCTGTACAGCAAGCTCACCATGAGAAGTGTCCTGCGCCTGTTTCCACACTCTCCATATGCTCTGTAAGTTCTTCAAATGGCTCCCCATCAACACCAGATGTACTATCACTCAAGCACTACTTACCAGCTGCTCTCTACGTGGGAATTACCTTGCACCTCCTGAAGAGACTGCAGACCTCACAGAATTCGGCAGCCAGACTCATCCTCGACCTCCCAAGGCAGACCCATATCACCCTCCACTTCAAGAAGCTCCACTGGCTCCCCATTCAGTGAGATGTTAATTCAAGATACTGATCCACACCTGCTAAGCCCAACACAACAAAGGACCAGCATATATCAACCAGCGCCTGAACTTCTAGTAACCCTCCAGACACCTGCACTCTGTGTCCCTCTCCCTTTCTCACACCCATCGCATCTGTCAAATCAACACGGAAGGAGTCTCCCTCTCCTACCTCACTGCAAAGTCCTGGAACGACCTCCCCTTCACCTCTGGAGCTCATCCTCTCTGCTGGAATTTAGAAAACGACTCAAAACCTGGCCGTTCAACTGACCCCTCTCTGCTGCAGGATTTTCAACCCCTGGATACCCTCATAGGTGATTAGCCATGCCTTATAAGTCTTGATTGATTGATTGATTGATTGATTGATTGATTGATTTCTGACCATCAGTATACCAATGTTACAAGGTAACTTAATGCGTTTAGGAGTGGAATTGCTTTCAGTGTGCAATGGTAAGAAGTAGACATACTGGTATTTGGTTTTCATTTATTTGTAATTTTTGCTGCGGATATGTGAATAATTTTGTAACAATGTTAGAGAAGTGTGTTAAGGTAAAGCCTGCAGAAGTGCGGGGGGCACAGATTGTTAATAAAAGTCTTATTTCATGAACACCTGCATTTATTGAATCAAAAGGGTATGAGTCAAAGTGTGTGTACAGATATTATCTGCAGACTATTGCTGCTGCTCAGTCTTAGAGGATTTATCAAGAAGATGGTTCTCAAGCTTCTCAACAGAAGATCATTTATGATAGTTTTCCTTGTCATAGATAGGTGTGATTTTCTTTACATCAAAAAGTACATTACAGTTTGACATTCCAAATGCCAAGATCTATATAGCTTCACCAGCAGTGATCTTTAGTCTGCTTTCAATACTGAGGGTATCTGAAAAACACCCCCATGAATATTTGAGAAGCATTGCTGCCCTCCAAGGCCACGGATCATAGTTAGCCCTGCACTCTGTCCTACTTGACCTCTCAATGATGATTGAGACTCAGTGCTCTTCAGCCACTTGGAGTAGTTCTGACCCTGGAAGGTAGAGTTTTGCAGTTGTTAATGCCTGTTCTGTAGTCTAGTTATCCTTAAGGTCCAGGGTGCCCATGATCCTCTTTATCCCATACATGTTGTCACTCACGTCATTGACAGTTGCAACATATTAATATTATATGTATGGTGAATACATTAAAGGACTCAACACAATAGGCCTGTTGTTCCACTGAAACCTGTAACTAGACTAATTGGAATTCACAAAAGGTGTGGCCTTACTGCACAAAGTATCCCCAGGCAATAAAAAGTAAAATTAACAATCAATGGTTTACAGAGGGGACAAATATTCCAGGTCATACCGAGAGATTTTGACCCCAGTAAAAGCAACAGCGGTTCAACTTGACATGTGGAAATTGGTCCTTAAGCTTCAATTTCTTTGTTATTTCTGTGCATAGGGGCCAATACAGTATTGCCTTGTGATAAACCTTTTATAAAGGGATCTATTATCACCAATGTCCCATGTATTGGTGATACTGGGTCCGGCATTACCTCCCTTTAATTCCCAGTGACTTGTAATAAAAAACCTAAGTGGTACAATAGAACTCTGATGCTAATGGACACTTCACATACCACCTAAAATTGTGAGTTTTAGCTAGCACCCTCAATATATACCCATATAATATTTTTCAACATGGACTTTTGAATGGTAACCCATTCGTTTTTAGAGTGAAATTATTTAAACAAAATTGCACTTTGGCATGTAGTTTGTTCCTTGCATACTGCATTGTGATGCATTATCTTTTCAGTTGAATTTCAATGCTCTATTCCATTATTTTTCACAGAACAAACCTGTGGGTGTAGTTGTTTTTTCCTGGTAATCATAATTTATCAGGGGGTAAAGATGTCAATTCGTAGACCACAATAAGAGCGAAAGAGGTTTATATTCACTATCGTATGTACTCCAAACTAACTAATCACTCGTCACTATGTCCTCCAAACTAACTTATCACTAAGCAGCCATGCTTCTTCATAAATGTTTGACTACATGAGGGAAGCAGTTTATGATATGATGTGATTGTGAGACCGCACCTTGTAGTAAACTCACTATCTGTACTGGTTCCAGTTAGATTCATTTGAAAAACCATAGCTCAATCCTGAGTAGCTGTGGCTCTGAGCAAGTTTTATCAAAAGGACTAGTATAAAGCAGTAAGAAGTACCAAAACAGTTGAATAATATGGAAACAAGACTTAATAAAGATTCAACATCAATTTATAAAAATAGGTTGTATTTTTATTCTTCTATTGACACCTTAATGACAAACATCCACTAAAGGGTTGCGAAGTTAGACATTTTTAAAAGCGCAATAAATCATTGTAATGGACCTCGCTCGTGGTCAATCTTTGCAAACTTTGGAAAACATTTATAAAGTTGTAAACTACTACCCCTTCCCACTTCTGCAGACCAGCTCCAGCAGGGAGCATGTCACAAAGGCCAAAAAGGCTTGGTTGAACAGTTACCTCTCAGTCAAAGCAGTTTCCAGTCCAGTTTCAGGCTCTATGGGCCAACCGCCTTAGACTATAAAGAAGTGGTCCTGAGTCAAAGGATGCTGAGGGTGTTGATCTGGTGAAGAGGGTCTTCTTGGTGCCAACTATTGGTCTATGAACATGGTGGGGTGACTTTGGCCACAGGGGTTAATACAAGCAAGTAGTTGATAGGTATTTTCTTCACATACACAGACATATCAAGGAGGGTAGGGATCCAACTTGCCCTGATGAAGGCCTGAGAACGATTGAGGGCATATGTAGGGGCCAAAACATGTAGGCATGATGATCAATAATGGTTGAATGCTATATAATCTCCCCCTTTTGACCCAAATAAATTTTAACCCCGCCCTTTGTATCCTTTAAATAAAAGAAATTCTTTAGGGTTTACACAGATTCAGTTTTAAAAACACTCTGGGCCATCCGCTTATTAAGCATAATTTATTCTAAACTCACTCTCTTAGGGCCCGATTCACAGAACTAACTTAAGACAGAATCCTAAACTTACTACCATTTTGGTATTCACAGAAGGCACTTACTCATTTTGGTATTCACAGAAGGCACTTACTCATTTCGGTATTCACAGAAGTTAGGAGTCCTAACTTTAGGACTCCTAAATGCCTTCTGTGAATACCGAAAGTCTTAAAATTAGGATTTTTCTCAGTTTCGTAGTAGTATAGTTAGGACTCCTAACTTTAGGACTCCTAAATGCCTTCTGTGAATACCGAAAGTCTTAAAATTAGGACATAATTTTATCGCCTGTCTTGATAATATGCCCCCAAGAAGGGTAATGATAATATACCCATGAGATAAAGTCTTACATGGGACCTATTCCACAACGGTACAATTGCGAGTATGAGAAAGTTTACACTTTTTCTGTGTTCGCAATACTGCATTGTAAGGTTTACATCTTTGTATTCATTTTGAACATTTCCACATACTCACCTACATCCATAAGCCGGTGAGGTACATCAGTAGGGGAGGTTAAAAGGCAGCAAAAGGCAGGTGAGAAGAGAAGGGAGCCGTCTGGACAACTAAAGACCGAAGTAAAAACTGCATTTTAATGGTAAGGTTACGTTGGCGGAGTCTCCGCTGTCATAACTTACCATTAAAATGCAGTTTTGTGAATACCAAAATGTGTAAACTTCTACAAACGTGTAAGTTTACTTTTGTGAATTAGGCCCAGTATATTTAAACTTCTATATGAACTAATCTTCTTAAATATAAGGAAATTTACTCAGAATGGCTGTCTTCGGTTTGCAGACATCTGTAGGGTCAACATTGAATGGATTTCTTAAAACATAAGAAAATGCAATGCAATAAAGTCACTCACAAGGGTATAGACTGATATCTTAGTACTGTTAAGTAAAAAAATACAGTATTCATGGAATGTTGCTCAGTGTTAGAAATATGAGTGGCCTGGAGCAATGTGCAGCTGCTCGTCCTTAACAAAAACAAATACTGCAGAGAAACCAGGAAGGAGGTGAGGTTGGATAAAAGAGTGGAGCGCAGGCCCAACAGCTGAAAACCTAGCAGCAGTGTGCAGCTCTAAAACGTGAAAAATAATTAAGTTAAATAAATAAATAAGTGAAAAGTTCAAGGAAAGTGATGAACTCCCATGAAGTACTGCAGGAAAATATAAAAGTAGCCCCACAAGTCAGCAGTGGAAGTGGAAGGACACAAGTCAACCAATCATAAACTTTGAGAATGTTGGAAATGACCGTTGGAAATGACCGTCTTTTGTGCGTACTGTCCCAGGTTTGGTCCTTGACTGTTTTTGCTGTCTGTAGAACTCTGTGCACTTTACCCTTGCTAACAAGTTGTACATTTCCTGTACTCCCTCTTTCAACATGATGAAATCGACATATCCTATTTGACATATGTAACTTACCTATACATGGTTTCACAATGTACCCAAGGCCTTTAGGTTAAATGTCACAAATGGACTGCAGTAGTCATTGTGCCATCCACTGTACTGGCAGTCTAAATATGACTACAGACCTACCATCAGTAACTTAGTGGAGCAAGTGTAAACTGCAAATGCAATCTGTAATGATAATCCTGTTTGATAGGCCTAAATTTAAACATTAATACATCATAACCATGTTGTCTTTATATTCCCTTAAGGCAGGGTGGATGGTGTGTAAAAGTAGGACATGTAAAGCTTTAATGTTCAACATGTCCTTACAGTGAAAAAGACCTCAGAGCTATTTTGAGCTACCATGGGTAGCTGTTCCATAGGAAAACATGGAGCTGCAATATTAACTTTAATAATAGCTATTTCTGTTTGGGGAACAGCTACAGATTGCATATTTGGACTTTTTCAAATATTTGTGACAAGCCCAGTTTATTGACAAAGTCAGATTTGTAATAAATATTTTAGAACAGGTACTTTTAAAAACATGCCTGTTACCTGCCCAAATCCTCTAGAAACCCATCCACACAAACTTCCATCTGTCATCCAGAAGCTGCATGGCACACTGAATGAGATGTGAACTTGCTCCTAGTACTGAAACAAAGGTCTTGGATGTGGTAACCTGTTCAGTTCCTCTGACAGGCTGACCATCTAATTAATTAATCTCAAAGTGGTCTACAGCGTCACTGGCTGATGTAGCCAGCACCTGGGCCTTCCTCTTCCTTTGTCTAACTAGTCAGTCAGGGACTATGCTCAGTGGGAGAGGAGCTGCATCCAAAACTGGTGTTGAGTGACCACAAAGGATGGGTTGCTCATTTCCGTGGCCACAGCTCCAGTATGGGCAGAGGAGCTCTTCACAGTGAAAGAAAGGTTCTTCCATGTTGGCTTTGGGAAGAGAAGAGCACTTTGTGATTGATTATAGTAAAAGACACAGGACGTGCTCTAAAACTGGTTAGGGTCAGGAAACCTTTAGCCCATTGGTTAGGGAGTGGCCAAGAGTTTCAGAGACCGACAGGCTGGCACTAGGAATATATGTGGCATCCATAGTAGCTTCCTCAGATCACTTCTGGACCTGTGGAAGAACAGAAGAGGACTGGACATTCTGTCTATGACCTGAGAAGAGCCTTGAAGACCACTACTCTCCCTCTTATACTCCAAGCATCATAAGTTGGACCTCCTGTTGGGGCTACAGGGACACAACAAGCTTCAAGAGGATTTCTCTGGCCTCTGCTGGAGTGAGTTTTGAACATCAAGTGCTGTCTCCAATTTCCTGGATCATTGGATGGTTGCAAAGTGTCCTCCTCCAGAAAACACCTGAAACCTGATACTTAAAAACTTTCTTGCAATTTGTTTGCATTAGGAACCAATTGGGGACCGGGACCAGCCAACTAATCTGATCCCATGAAGGTGTAATGCCACTGGGCCAAAGATTCAGGTTGCTTCTGCTACATTTTTTTCTGCAAGAGCAAACCCAAAACAGCTGTACCGCGTGAAGAAGGTGTCTATCCTCATGGAGCTCTCTTCAGTTACAGCCTATAGTCTGAAGCCTTGCCCTGCTGTAACAATCAGAACTTCAAAAAAATGACTCAGTCTGAAGGTAGAAATTATCAGCGGGGAAAGGCATAAATTCTACATACATTTCTACCTTCAGACTGAGTCACATTTCTGGAGATCTGATTATGTGTGCGATATTCAAATTTCGTCTGCTCTGAGCTCTCCTGCCAAAAGTCAATCGTTCCACAGAGACCTCATCTAGCAGCTATTTGATGACATACAGCTCTCTTTAGCCACAGTCTGCCACCTTGATTTTTTTACTTCCTTCCAGAGACAAAGTCTAAAAGTAAAACCTTTCACCGGGAAAAACCTCGTCCCTGTATCCAACCAAGCTTCATTACAGTTGGCCTTAACATTTGACTTTGTCCCGTCCAAGAGCAACCAGATGACCACTGCAAGGAGGAGTCACTTTTGTGCATGTTCACCCCCCAGTTTTTGGACAGATACTGCTGGTAAATTGATTTTTTACACAATGGGACACTGTAGTGCAGCACACACTCTATGTGCTCTGACCCCTAAAAGCATGTATTATTGGTTAATTCCTGACTGGCATATTTAACTTGCCTCTAAGTCTCTAGTATATGGTACCCTGAGTCCTGATGGCCTGTAAGTTAAAAGCCACTGATGAAATGAAGCACCAATTGTGCCACCACTAAAGTGGCAATGCAAAGCATTTCTTCAGGCCTGCCCCTTCAGCCTGAGTGTGCAGTTTTGAAACTGCAAATTCAACCTGGTAAAATAAACCCTTCTGCAAGGCCTAAACCTTCCTTTTAATACTTCTAAGTCACCCTTAAGGTACATAGGGCAGGGTGCTTCGTAAATGAAAAATAGGACATGTATACTCCGGTTTTACATGTCCTTGAGGTGAAAAATCTCCAAAGTCGTTTTTCAATGATACCGTTTTTGATACCGTCTCCCATGCTATTTTATTACAGCGTTTGGGTGAGGCTGGTGTCGGTAACATGGCACTTGAATGGTTTCGATCATTTCTATCTGATCGTTCGTTTAGGGTTGTTACACCTCCCTTTCAATCTAAACCTTACCCCATTGCCCAGGGCGTGCCGCAAGGGTCGGCTCTCAGCCCCACTCTTTTCAATCTTTATGTGCAGCCGCTGGCTGCTGTCGCCAAACGTTGGAACCTGACCATGGTGTCCTATGCTGACGACACGCAGCTGGCGGTTGCATTAAGTGGGGCTTCCGACCTCGAGGCTGCTAAGTTCCGTGAGGGAATCAGTTCAGTAGCCCGTTGGATGACAGATAATTGCCTGCAATTGAACGCTAAAAAAACCAAGGTGCTCATTGTTGGCAAGCAGAGTCATCTATGGGGTGGTCATTGGTGGCCATCGGAGCTTGGCCCAACTCCTCTCCCTGCCACTGAGGTAAAAAATCTTGGGATTTGGCTGGATTCCAGACTCAGCTTTGTCTCCCACACAAAGACAACTGCTGCCACGTGTTTCGGGATTCTCCGAAGGCTTAGACCTACCTTCAAATTTTTTGACGCCCCAACCAGACAGCTTATTGTACAAGCTACGATTCTGTCTCGGTTGGACTATGCGAGCTCTCTTCTGTTAGGAGCTAACCTGGCCGAACTCTCTAGACTTCAACGCGTCCAAAACGCCGCTGCCAGGGCCCTGGTTGGCTTACCGAGATTTTGTTTGGCCAAAAAAACCATCAGCAGACTTCACTGGCTCCCTGTTGTTCAGAGGATTAAGTTCAAGTCCCTATGCTTATTGTTTAAAATCCCGAAGCACTCCTCTCCTCAGATTCTGGAGCATCTTATTTTGCCTTATGTACCCTCGCGTTCCCTAAGGTCCTCTGGACTTCATTTGGTCACAGTTCCGCGCTTTAAGAGGGCTAGGGCCGGTGGCCGCTCTTTTAGAGTGCTTGCTGCTAGGCTCTGGAACTCTCTTCCTGTCCATATCCACGCAACTGATGAACTTCTGGCCTTTAGAAAGGCCGTTAAAACCTTCCTCTTCCCTCAGGATTCTTAGTGCTGCTCCTGCCTCTGGTATTGCTTATGTCCGGTATCTTGTCCTTCATAGCGCCGGGACGCCCCTTTGCTGGGGCATCTGTGCGCTCTATAAATCCGGTTAACATAACAATGTGGTAAGACTAAGGGGCATATGTACAAGGAGTTAACTTCACCGTTGCAGCACTTTTTTGACGGTACGGTGGTGATTTTCTTTATCGCCATATGTACAAGCTGTCGCTAATCTCAGTTAGTGGCATTTTTCCAGAGAAAACGTGCATTTTAAATATCACCACTTCTGTTAGCAATAGTTAATGAAAATGAGATGCAAGGTAGGCATTCCTGTGGAAAAACGGCCCATACCTCACTTCTCTATATTTACAAGGAATTCCTTGAATGGAGCAAGACCAAAAAAACTGCCTCAAACTGCAGTCAGAGGCAGTTTTTTAAGATCAGAACATAGCTAGTCTTAAAAATAGTGCAAAGACTTGGGGCCTCATTTCCTCAGGTTTTGGTGCTGGACAGCGCTGCAAGGAATGTTGCTGTGCTGCCCTGTGACAAAACTATAAGGCAGGAATGCACACCATCAATAAGATAGGGCGCATTCCTGGGCCTCATCCATGAAAAGTGTTGCAGCGCTGCGACAAAACAGCGTTGCAACACTTTTCACTATGCCCTTCTTGCGACACCATGGATGCGCTGTATGCACTGTACAGCGCTCCATGTCACAATTAATGACAGATACGTCTGGAATCCTGACGTATGTGTCAGCGCTAAAGTCTTGCATTGCTGCAGCTGTGTCACAAGCATGACTCAACTCCAGCAATGCATGGGGCCAGTCTATCCCTGTGGCACTGCGTCGCCCTTATGCCTGCTATGAGGCAGGCATAAGGTACTGACGCAGTGCCGTCCTACAATTGTCACAGTGAAATCTGATGGATTTCACTGTGCCACTCCAATGAGGCTTTGATGCATGGGAACGCACACCCTGCATACATCATACCTGATGCAGATATAATGTGGCACAGGGCTTCACAAGGTCACATATATGCCTACATGTGCCACTTTGTAAATACGGTGCAACGTGGTGCAAGAATCACGCTGCAAGGATGTCAAGAAACTGACGCACTGTCGGGGTGAAACTGTCAGAAGGGGCTCATGAATAAGCCCCCTTGTATTTTTCACCTACATTGGCGCACAATGGCTGCCATGTTCCAACGCAGGCACCCTTGCGCCATGGTGCAAGGGTGACTGTGTTGCCGAGCTGCTTGATGTTGTGGCTCCATCAATTTTTGAGATGTCTGCAGAGCATTTGGATTAGTGGAGAGCGTGAGTGAACCAGTTGGCCTTCTTGGAGTGTTGTTTACGAGGGAGGGCGATGATGGCGGTGGTGTACATTGGCCATGGTGAAGACGTGATGTATACAATGATAGTCAGTCCAAGAGAGTCCAGTGGTGTGGCTGTAGATGAAGTTCCCACTGGTGGAGGAATGTGTGTGCTGCTATGTGGGTTGGTGCGGTGACTAGCTGTTTGAGTCTGATGTTGGCGAGCTTCCCCAGGAGGGCGTGGTGTTCTTGTCACTGGGGTTGTCCAGGTCGAACTTGAGGGCACAGAGTAGGATGGGAGAGCCTAGGGTGCAATGAGGTCTACAATGTATCAGTGAATGGGGGTCCATGGCCTGGGGGGCCTGCAGATGAGGGTGCCTGCAGAGGATAGGGTTGGTCCTGATCTGGAAGTGGAGGTGTTCCATGGTCACCCTTGGGTCCTCCTGGATGGTCAGGTTGGTCCTTGTGGGTGATTTAGTAGCCGTTAGGGATGGCGATGGCGATGTCCGGTCAAGAGTAGAGGTTGGTCCAGGTTTACATGAAGACGGCGATGTCTGAGGAGGTGGCTGTGAGGAGGTCCCGGATTTCTGTTGCTGCTTGTGGAGGGACCACACGTTGAGAAGGATGCAGTTGAGCCAGCCGGGTGTGCTGTTGGTCGGCTGGGCGACATGAGGCACAGATGTGCTGATGTGGCAGAAGGTGCATTTTTAGTTTCAACAGGCGCAGGCTTCAAGAGAATTCCACTGTGTTGCTAGATGGCAGGCACTGTGGCGTCCAGGGTTGATGGCGAGGAGGGGGCTGGCATCGTAGCGGTGGAGTGTCTGAGAGGAGTGGGTCCTTGGTGCTGGGCATGGTCCAGGGGCGGACGGACTTGCCTATGGCTTGCCTTTGGCACAGGAGACGTCCATTACATCGCAGGCATCATATTGTAATGCCTTTACAATGCTACTTTTACAACGCAAGGTGCCTTTACAACGCATGCCATTACAATGCATTGTAAGGTTAGTAATGGAGAATTTTGTATTGTCGGGCGGGTACGGGTTTAGGGGTGCAAAGATCAATTTGAGGGTTCAGGGTGGGTTTTGGGGTGCAAGGGTTAGTTTTAGGGTTGCACTCACTGGAGTGGGAATAGTAATTTTTACCTCTCCGCTATCCAGCACTTTCCCCACTGTTCCTATATGTGTAGTATTAGTATGCATTGTAATGGAATGTGATGTAATGGTATGCGTTGTAATGTAAAAATCCTTTGGCACACCAGTGGTACACTCGATGCGCATGGGCGCACAGTGGCCGCCATTGAGAAGTGCTGTGGGGTGACTGGACAGTTGGGAGGTGGGAAACGCGGGAAAGGACACAGAGGGGGAGGGGACGCAGGGGTGGGTGTGAGCGGGGGTTGTTAAATTTTTTTTAAGGTTTCTTACCTCGAGGCCGGGTCCCGCGTCTCCTGTGCTGCTGCTCTCCTGAGTCTGCTTCCAGCAACAGGAAGCAGACAGCCAGTCTCTTGCCCCTAAGCCAATCACAATGCTGCAATACAGCATTGTTATTGTTCTTGAGCGCCGTGACAAGGCGTTCAGCCAGGGGCTGGAGGGGTGGGCATGATGTCCATGCAGGCTGTAATGTAGCCTGCATTGCAAACAGTGAAGTGTGCATGACAGCTTTGGGCAGCCTGAGAGGGCCGACAAAACAGTCATTGCACACTTGAGTGGGCATACCACTCTGCACCTGCCCTGCTCCATGAGTGGAGCAGCTCTACCCACCCTCCCCCCTCAAAGGACACATAGCATGGGTGCATCAGAAAGTTATCATCATGTTATTATTTTGCCTCTTCTTGCTCTACTTGAGAGCAATGGGGCGAGGCTCTTCTGCTATAGCGGATGATCTGCCACTGGGGGTGCGTCATCCACAGGTGCTGGGTATGGGCGCCACGACCCCCAGGCCTCCTCTGCTATGCGTCCCACCTTCTCCTTACCTGGACATTGACACCATGGCGCACTTCGCTGCACTATCTCCAAATCTGTGACTCAGCCAGCAGGAGCCTCAGTTAGGTGGGATTTAAAAGCCTAGGTACAGCAGTCGCCGCCAAGTCCGCTGGTGAACCTCCCAATGCAGGTGATGCAACTGGGCCCCCTTAGGTGTGAAGTTGCAGCGCTCCCACCACACATGTTCTGCGCAGCTCAGGGGCGTCACCCTCCACAGTGTCCGGCCAGTGCAACATCATCCAGACTGTGATGCAGAGAGGCGCTGCCCACCATTGGTAGTCTCCTCCGTTCACCCCAATGTAGTGGTGTATTGTAGTATGCAATGCAGACCTCCCTACATTGGTGCGCAGGAGCACCTCTACTGTTCACATCTCCAAGGGGCTCAAGGCGGTCTTCTCACAAATGTCAGCAACGTGTCTCCGTGCGACCTGCCAGACTTCATCACCAGGTAAGGGCGATCGCCATGCCTCAATGTCTACCGCCACTGCCCAGCGACTCCACAGCACCTCTGCATCCCAGCCTGGGTCCAAGACGCAGGCCCAGCGAGGCCTCCATCCCTGAGGACTGTCGGTGCTTTCAAGGCTTTGGATGCCATGGTGTTGCAAGGAGTGGGCAATGAAAAGTGATGCATCATCCGTTTTGCACAGCAATGCACCTCTTTTCATAGATGTAGCCCTGAATTTCCCCTTCCCCTGGGACTGGCTGGTCATCTTGGCTGTTGGGGGGCTTGAGCCACTAACAGGGCGATAGTTTTCAGCAGTACACGGCGGTAAACAAATTGCCGCTAACGTCAGCATTAGTTAAAGCCAGTGTTTGTACATATGGCCATAGCTATCTCATAGAAAATTACTGCGTTACAATAAAGCACCATATAATTTATAACATTGGTTTGGAAATAGCTAGAACTATGATTTAAGGACTCAAATAAATAGGAATTTAAAATCCAATTTAAAACCCAATCTGATGGTAAAGTCAGATTTTAAATTAATATTTTGAAAATGCTACTTTTAGAAAGTTGGCATTTTTTCTTTTTTAAAAGCCTCCAGTAGCCCTTCAGAGATAATGCCCAACTGTCACCAGAGGTGTGAATTACTCTCAGGAAAGGGCACAAAAGGGCCTTGGCTGGAAGGAGGTGGGCCCTCCTTCTTACACGATGCCCTGGGGATGTGGTCACCAGCTATGCAAGCTTCGTATTGGCGGCCCCTGTCAGGCAGATTGTAGTGAGGAGGATGTGCACAGGATCACACAATGCAGAGAGCGCCGACCAACAGTGTCAGACACACAGTTCCTAGTCATACACTGTAAACTCCCATACTGCTTAATGTAGAATGTAGACCTTCCATGACCACATACTCTTACCACAGTTTTGAAATAGTGGTGTAATGACAGGTGGCTGAAAGTTGTAGAAGACAGACTGTAGAGGTAAATACAATGTCCAAATAGTGTAGATTAGAAGAGCACAGCACGCCTGGACGAGGGCAGTCCAGTGGTGAGGACACTGGTGGGGCTGAACGGCGTAGTGCTTCATCTTACTTGTGTAGTTGTCTTCTTTTCTTTTCTTATTGATGCTTGTTTTTCGCTTGTTGTCGTCCTTCATGCTGATTGTAGAACACGCTTGTTTCGAGTTGTCTTCTTTTGTTTTCTGTGAGGAACATACTTCTTCCTTTTTGACGTCGCAGTTGTTCTGAGTAGAATGCCTTGTTCCATGTACGTAAATTTTCCTTTCCTGTGGGTACCTCCGCTTTTGTACATTGTGGTAGAAGCCACTGTAGTTTCTGTAGATTGCGCCATCTCCAGGTCCACCTGTGTTCGCCAGGTACCTTAGAACCGCTTGTTCCACGTAGGTACGTCACCAACTCGCCGCCAAATAAATGTAGTGAGGAGGTCCACGCAGGAAGGTAGTAAGTAAGGATGTTTTATTCAAGCAGGTAACAAGTTTAATAGTTCAGAAAAACAAGCGGTTAAGTTGTGAAGGAGAGCCCCACCAGGAGCAGCCTGTATGCTGCTCAGCTCATGTCCAACTGTCGCTTCACCACTCTGTATCCCAACATTCCTAGGCACATCATGACTCCAACATTCTATTAAGCACAGAGCAAAGGCACTGGCTGAGCAGGAGGTGTAAAATACATTTCATGACAAATGCAGGATACTACACAGATGTAATATCACATTTAGGTCTGTCCCTGTCCAAGTATTGAGAGTGGTACCAATCCCAGTTGGGGCAAAACCTGTACCACAACTGGTTTTGTAGGTGGAATTCCTTGTTTCCATAGACACACCTTAGGGGTGTCCCCTGAGCTGTGACCAAAGGGAGACGATTCTGCCATTTTGTATTTTGTCAGAGCAGGGCACTCTGGGATTGTTTAGTGCTTACCTCCCAGAAAATTATGTGAAAGTGGGTAGGGTTGCCCCAGGGAACCTTTTCCCTATTGGTTAGGGAGTCAACCCCATCCACAAGCTATTGCCAGGCACAACACTGGCACCTTTGGATATCTTCCTCAGAACACTGTTGGACCTGAGGCAAACAGAAGAATGACCCAGCTGAACCCTGACTTCAGAAAGAAGACTCTACCAACTATAAACTGTGGAGGGATACCCCAAGGGTTACACCATCGCCTATGTGAACCCAGGACAGAAGAATGGACTCTAAAGGCTAGTTGACTAGCCTCCTCCAGGGACCCAAAAGCTGCAAAAAACACTTTCCTGACACACCCAGCTGACAATTTCCAACTGGACTTTAAGTGGACCCTGCTAATGGCTGTTCTTGGAGTGAGTCCTTACCCACAAATGATATCCCTAGTGTCCTGGGGCTCTTGGATGATTGTCAGAGTGTACTCGTCCGGCCTAGCTCTAGAGGCTGGTATTTAAAACCATTTCCAGGGAATTCTGCAAAAAAAAGAAAACGACGGGGTGCCACAAGATCAAAGCTGAGCTGCAGCCACCAACATCACATTGCCAGTTGAATTCAACTTCCTGGATTGACCCACTGAAAGAAGTTTGACTTCCAAAAAGGGGTTTCTAAGTCAGAATGTAGAAATCTTCACTGGAAGAAGGCACTGAGAGTATCCGGCAGGTGAGGGACCTTCCCTGAGTGTAAAATTCAAATTTCTCCCACTCTGAGCTTTCCTGCCACATGTCAACGGCTTCACCGGGACCTTGTCCGACGGCTATCCAGCCTTGTGGGATCTATCTCTGGCTTAGCCTGCTGCCTTGTCCAGCTGAGGATCTTCGACTTCCCAAAAAGTTCGTAAGTCAGAAGGTAAAATTTCCACCGGGCCAAACATGGGCCCTCTGTCAACCTTTGCATTGGAGAAGAGCTTGGGCTCGGCCCTGGAGAAAAAGAAGGGCCTGTTGGCCCATGAGAGGAGCCAGAGAGAACTGGACCTAAGAACCAAGAGGCTTCTGGGTCCAATGAAGATGGTGGCTGGGACAGTAGCACGTAGGAGAGGCAAAACAGCTAACATCCTCCAAGACCTGGAGCCTAGCTGTGTGGTAGGGGAATATATTGATATGCATAGGATCCCAGAGAAGGACATGCCAATGTTGGGAGGTATATCCTTTTGGCACTAGAAGTAGATGTCCAGATTTCCTATTAGACCCTGAAAAAAGCCTTTATTACCAAGTTTGTTCTGACGCATGAGAAGTACCGCCTGAAGTTCAAGAATAGCCAGAAGCTGTCACACCAGTCATGGGTAGACTTTGTGGTCTCATCAAATAAGGCACTGGGTGGTTGAGTAAAAGGCAACAAAGTGAATGATTACAATAGGCTTCATATTCTGATCACGAAGAATCACACAGTAAATCATTTTTTAGCTTTTTTTTATAGATTTACAGCAGCTTTTAATTGATATAAATCTTTCAAAGACCATATTTACACATTATTAGAAAAATAACTATAACAGATAAAATGTTTTTACCACATCATACATACACTCCACACATACTAGCTCTCATACAGCAGGTTCACTTTCATACCCTTTTCCATAAAGACAATAAAAACAATCAGTGATTTTTTGCAGTTCCACAATAGAAATAGGTCTTATATATATGAATCGTTAATAATCTTACATCACAATTAGTTCTATTGTTAATTACACACATTTGAATTTATGTGGCTTTGGCATAAATGTATTGGATGCCTAATACAGCTTGAATTAATCAATATATGTTGCTTATGTCTTATGTATGTTGTCCTGGTATTTCCTCTTGCATGTGGCTTATGTTTATTATCCTTTGTTTCCTCTTTACACGTGTTTCGGCAACCAAGCGCCTTCTTCAGGAAATCCACTTCAAAACCACAACTCGTAGATTGACCAATGCTAAGATCCGGAGATCCTCAAATCAGAAGAGTTCATAATATAATGAGTGGGTACTTCAATGTGAAACCCAGTCCAAACTACACTAATGCTCAGACTAAAAGAGAGTGAAGTGTCTATGATGAGCAGTGCTTAATTTGTGCCGGTGCTTTCCGGTGCTTAGCACCAGCACTTAATCATCAGGGCCGGGTCTACACTCAAAGCTGGATGGCATTGATTTTGATGAAGTTTCTGCACATGGAACTTTGTAACAATCAACCGCAGACTACACCAGGAAGAGTCCGACTTGAAAGGCAGCCTTGAGCCCTTTGTCATGATGACTCGTGAGTCGGGAAAAACTGTGTGCTGCTCCTCCTTGAGTTGATGGACACCGGTACTGATCACGATCGTTCGTCTTTGGCACAGTGGCACTGCTACTGCTAAAGGGGGGGAGGGGTAGGGGTACTGTGTTGAAGTGCCAGGAGGGTAGTACTACTAGTCTACAGTTACTGACTGTTGTACTGGAATCTGTCTACATCATGAACAGAGTGAGTAGTACTGTTGTGCTCTGGTGTGTCGCCGACGCCGACTGGGGAAATTTAAAAAAGTCTGAGAAGGTGCCAAATCACGCCAGTCAGGTACGGTACAAGTACAACAACATGCAGTTTGTATGTCTGCACATGCTGCGCTCAACGCTGCCGGTACCTGGACGATGGATGGGACGGCCCGGGAGATAGTGGTGCGTCATGTGACTGAGTCCATGACCGACGACCGTGTCCGGTGTCCCCAGTGCTTCTCGTCCGCAATCTGACAGTTTCCAGAGACAGTTGGTGTCGGTCCCATGCACGCACTGACCGCACGGCAGCCACAGGACAGGAGGCAGGAGCATAGTCACAGACTCAGTAATCCGGCGTTGCGTCGGCCTCGGCCAGCAAGCTAGTGTGTCGCGGCCTTAGTTACGGGCGGCAGCTGGGAGTCTACCTGGCTGGTTGGCCTGCACTGGCTGAGGCGCTGAGCCCACCAGTGGAGAAAAATAAATGGAGATTCAGATTCATGAATGAAATGTGAATGATTCTCAAGTCAGTGGGTGTCTGTGATCACTAATGAAGATCATACTGTTAATGATGGCGTCATGAAGGCCACGGCGGTGGACTGCAGTGTTCCCGGCCCGGTGGGCGGGTCGGGAGACTCGGGACTAGTCACTGAATTGGGCTGGATTTTAGTTCTGCGGGGGTTGGGGCTGTGCGGCAGGAGGCAACATGCGCAGATTTCATTGCGCATTGCCACGCCCCAGCATACCCGCGCACGGCCGCACCCCACCACCAACATCCATCGTCGTGGTTCAATCAACTGGCCACGGCCTTGCAACTCTCCTCGGTCACAGCCAGCGCGACCCGACGACGACATTGATGTTAAGGCCAAGGGACTGGTAGTGGTAGACTGGTAGCAGAGCAGTTACTAGGCAGTACTGCCCCGGCAATCTGTTCAACACAGCACCCCGTGACCCAGGTGAGGGCGTGAGCCACGCTGCGCACCGCAGGCTGCAGCCCGCAGGCAAGATGGCAACACAGGCCCCGCCGCCCGCTCGCCAATCCGAATCCGTTAATAAAGCAGGCTACTGGCTACTACAGCGCAGCAGGCCAGCAGCTTAAGGCAGTGCTGTGGACTGGAGTGGAGGACACACAGACTCTGTCTGCAGTCAGATGCGTCACGCATGTCCTGGGCACGGCCACTTCGTTTAACTTCTTCTTTAACTAGTAGCGAAGACGTAGTACTGTAGCCGACGTGCCCGCGGCCCGCCCCATTCCATGATCATCAATGATGATGATGATGGCTGCCAAGACGAGAATGGAGAGATTCACGATGCTGAATGAATCTCATCGATCTCATTTCAGACTACTCAGTTGAGTTCTAACTTCTCCTTAATTTGATATAAAACTGATGGTATCTTGCTATGTGTTGCCGGCCCGGTGGGCGGGTCGGGACTCGGGAGGGAGAGTCTGAGTGACACTGATTTGGGCTGGTTTTGGTTCTGCGGGGGTTGGGGCTGCCTGTAGTTTCATTCGTTCAGCATTAGCCACGCTCCCGCATACCCTTGTCACGGGCCGACCAGTGTGGCCGCACCCCAGCACACTGAGTTATCTTACTGATCCATCTTACTGGGTCCGTTACTCCATTTAACAACAACTTCAGTGCCAGCCAAGCAGCGCGACCTGACATTGGCGTGCCGCGTTGAGGACTGGCACCAGCTAGTACTACTGTGTGTTGTATAGTAGTAACCTGCCAGTATGATACTACCGGCGGCGGTAAGATCAGGTCACGGTGACACAGGCTGGGCTGGCAGAGTGGCAGGCCTAATGCCGCCATTAGTGTGTCTCGGGCGACCCAGCAGCTTCCTGCCAAAGACAAGGAAGGAGGCATCGGACTGAAAAACGCAGGCACACAGACACATTATCCATCCAGTTGTGTGCAGTTTTTACTGAAGGTTTTTTGGGGGGATTGTTCTGTATTCCTCTGTTGCACTTTGATAAAGCAACAGGTAGCATAGTAAAATCATGCCCAAACAAAAGTGCTTAGAAACAAACGGCTCTAGGTGATACGATACCCTTACCCCCTCAAGCACCGGAGAGCCCTGTACACGGAGGTTTGCCAAAACCTTTCAGACCTGTTTGATAATAGTATGTGAATCCTCGTCTTTCTGACCTTTTGCTAGTATTTTTAATTGAGTCCGTGCAGGAGGGTGTGCGTAGGTCCAGTGAAGTTACAATCTTTGAAGGTATCCAGCGGAAACACTGCCTTTAGAAATTGCAGGCTTGTTTGATTTTCTGCAAAAAATTATGACTTCATCTGCTCGTGTTTGTTATTGTAACAGTTCTGTAATACAGCAAGTCTAGGTAATTTAAGTCCAAGAAAATATATTTGATTCTTTCAGGCAATGTCAGGCATTTGTTTTTCAGGATGTTTTGATTACATCTACAAATGTTTTTAAGTGTCGAACCTACTTTAAAGGGGTAATGTTATTTCTCAAATTTGCATTGTAATTTTGTATATTTGAGTTAATGTAGTTATGAATGTATTAATTCAAGCACAAACATGGTTGATTTGGACTTTGCAAATCCATGCAGTACAGTGAAGAAAACCGTTCTTTAGTGCTGTGATGCTCTTATTAAATGTTAGTCGCTCAAGGGATCATTATGCTACATTGGTAGTCACGTAGTTAGTTCAAGACTTCATATTACTACATTGAGGATGGATGAACAGGAAGTAACTGTTAAATAAAGACCTGTATTCACAGTTCAGCGCACATAGTGCTTCGTATTTACCTGGGAAGACTACAATATAAGCGACTTGAATAAGAATGTGCTCCATTCCATTTGCCAGTTCATTGGTTGAAACCAGCATGAAGTCGTCTCCTCCACATTCGGTTTTGGGGTAGTGGAGGCGGCATCGCCCTCAAGTCTGGTTAGGCTCATCGAGGTTAACCTGTGCGCTCACATGCAGACTGGCCCTGAATTTGTTACCCCAAGAATCTTCTTTTTAACTCCAATACGGCCTGTTGCGGCTTCCATCACACTAATATTGAGGTTAAAATGACTTGTGCAAATACTTCATTTGGAATTTTTAACTGTAGTTTCTCATGATGTACTGTTAATTATAATTTTTTTAGCCCAATGCATTCAGTGCATTTTTACACCACCTCGGTGCTCCTTTAGGACTCGGGAGTACTTCTGTGGTATCTCTTTTAGTGAGTTTCTTGTGGCTGTAAGATCCCATTCGGAGCGCTGTAGTATCAGAACGTCGTGCTTGTCTAACCTGCCGCAGTTAGGCAATAATGTTTTAAGCCAGACTGCATGTGTGATTTGAGGCAGATGAAATATTGAGCGCCAGGTTGCCGGTACTAGCCTGGATGTACCTAGAATACCTTTGGAATGCTGGGCTGGTTTAAGGTTAGACCTTCACAATGGTTAGACAACCAGGAAACCCCGATTGGGTGTTTTCCTGCCCCACCACTACATCAAATCAACCAACATCACTGATCCTTCTAGCACCACAGGTTCTTCCCTTAGATGCTTACCTATGAGGAAAGCTCCCTTTCTGAAATTCAGATCAGGTATTACATTTTTAGCAGTGCCAATTGAAGATGTGGGTGGAGCTAATAGAGTGAGTGGGTGGAGCCAGAAAAAAGTAGGTGTGGCCTCCGACAGACATTTCAGCACCTGCACTTCATATTTTACAAATTAAGCACTGATGATGAGAAATGTACTGGTTGAGTATTCTGTGATGAAACTCTCTCAAAATTCTTACTTTTCAATAATTCATGGGTAATAATGTGAAATTATGATCTTTGAACGATTTATATGTATATACAAAGGAGAGATGTTTCTATTTGTTGTATGTTAATAAAAATACGAATTCCAAGATTTTTTGCATTCTCTGAGCCACATATTGTTGATCAATTCCTAATTGAATGAGTGAGGTTGCAGGGGTTTCTCCTTGCAATATATAACAAACCATTGGTATTGCCAATGTAGTGTTTGAGGAGGAGGTGGCCCCATTTAATTTTTTTGGGGGGGAGGGTTCAGATGTTACCCATTTGTCCCTGGGTGGCAGAGAGATGGTGACTAGAGTTCACATGCCTGACAACTCTAAAAAGTACAGACAGTGGCCCACCATCAATGGGCAGAGGGTTTAAGCTCTAAAAGACACAGAAGCCAGCATTACTAATGTTAGGTGTCGTCTGGTTTGCTCAGTGCAGTTTAACCCTAGTGTAATCCACCAGGTTGTGCCAAATGAAAACAAATTAAGACATTACCATGTGACTTTGGTTCCGCCGGAGTGGGTGGTGTTCTCAGATACACTGAAAGCAGCTGTGAGTTCTGCAATGGATGTTGATCGTCTGGTGAGGAATGACCTTGAGTGCACTATATGTAAACAAGTGGAGTTCAGGCCTCATGTGGAGATGTTAGGACTGCCTGAGTGGGTGCTTATGACCACAAGGTCCATGCAGACTGTCAGGGGACTCAGAAGGACCTGAAGCATGAATCAGTGGCTCTGGTGCCTGCTAGTGTGGGAAACTCACCCCAGAAATTCCCAAGGTCTGGGAGGAGGCTCAGGGTGAAGGTGACACCCGTAAACTACAGAGGAAGACTTTGTTGCCCTGGGAGATGTGCTGAGCAAACTGAAGGAGGACCATCCCAGGCACAGTTCTGTAATGTAGTGGGAATGCCTCAGTCTTGAGGGCCTTTGATGACAGGTTCAAGCCCATGCCAATGGCAACACCTCTGGTGATCACCTTATATTTTGGGAGAATGGTATCCTGCATAATGAGCCTAAGGTGCCTCAGCTGAGCCTGGAGCAACCCATATGTTGGTGGTCCCTCAGTGCTACAGAGCCTTCTTACTGCAGTTGGCTCAGTAAATCCCCCTGGCAAGACATATGGGCTAGTCCAAAACCTTTGACTGATTGGTCCCCCACTTTTATTGGCCCTGGATGAGAATGCAGTCTGGTGCATTCTGCAGAAACAGTGTAAACTGCCAGGCTATTGGAAATCAGGGACAAAGCACAAGGACCCCCCCCCCCCGCCCGTTCCATTCTCCATAGTGGGAAAGCCCTTTGAGAGGGTGGGCAAAGACCTCATTGGTCATCTGGACCGCAAGGCAGCCTACGCAACAGGTTCATCCTGGTATGGGTGGACCATTCCACAGGGTACCTTGAGGCCCTTCCTCTGAGAACGATGACTGCGCCCTTAGTGACCAGGGCACTAATGAGGTTATTTACCCTAGTAGGTTTCCCCAAGAGTCTTGTGTCTGACAGGAACACCAACTTCATGCCTACCGACATGAAGTCCATGTGAGAGGAGTGTGTGGTACTATCAAAGTTCTCCACTCCATGCCACCCCCAGACTAATGGGCTTGTTGAAAGCTTCATTGAGACTCTGAAAGGCATGATTATGGGCCTGCCAGAACCAATGAGGTGTAAATGAGAGGTCTTCTTGCCATGCTTATTCTTCATATATAGGGAATAGCCTCCAAGGTGTTTGTGGTTCAGCCCCTTTGAGCCTCTGTTTAGACACCCGGTATGTGGACCTCTCAATCTTGTCAAGGAAGTGTGGAAGCAAGCTCTCAAGAAACCACGTCAGGATGAGTGCTGCACACATAATTTACATATTGCCTCTAAGGTAATCCTGGCTGCTGCGTGCCAAGCTACCAGAGGGTTAAGCACAGGTTAATTTAGTTACTTTTGTGGTTCACCCTGACAAGGATTGTGGTTATTGCTTGAGTGGAGCTTTCGCCCCATTCAACTAGTAACCCAATTTCTTACAACCCGTGATGCCCCTACAAAGTGTACTGTGCTGACACTCTGAAAAACTAGAAATGCATGTGGAATAGTTGCAATTCATGTACAAGTATTAGTCTATGCCACAGTGGTATCAGGTTTCAATTGTCACTTAACGTCAAGGGGAGCAGAAATGCCCGAGGAATAATTAGTGCTATTAAAACAACTTTGGGGCCCCAAGATGAAATTAAAGGTAAAGACCTGGCGAAAAGGTAATTTGACCATTGTCAATCTACCAAAGGAATGAGCCACATGGAGAAAAGAGGAGGAGTATTTAATTCAGTTTTATATATGAGGAAGAGGAAAAGATTAAAGAATAAATAATTAATAAGCCAGGGCTCAATTACAAGTACAACTCCAATGGTAGAGGGGTGTGCCTCAACCCACATATAGCAATTTAGAACATAGGGAAACAAACAAGAAGTAGTCACGCAATGTTCCTGTGCCGTTGTTGTTAGATGATAGAACACCTCCAACTGTTTCATCACAGTTCAATGTAGCAAGACAGATTTAAGTAAGCTTGTTGACAATTTGGGTATCCCACTGTGAGACACAAGAGCCACTTGCACCATTAGAATGTTGATTGATAAAATAAAGGGTAATTATAATGGGTGAGAAATTCACTCCCAGGTCCCTCATGTTTTAGCAGACAAAAACTGATAAAATATGGATGTTGCTGACCATAAGTCAATTTTCTTAGTAGTACAACATCTTAGTAATACACAGGAAGACAACATCAGTGAGCTCTAGGCATGATAGGGCACTTACGGCCAGAAAGGGAAGCTCAAAGTGTGAAACCATAAAAAACGAATGCCGAAAATTGGGTAATAAAGAACAACTAGTAACCCCAGGATAAAGTTCAAACACAGTTAATATCAAGGTTGCTCAAAGTGAATCAGCTGATATAATACATTAGTAAGGAATGGCAACAAAGTAACTGGAAACCATACAAGTTTGTCAAGAATAAAAGACCAAATGCCATGGTCATGAAGACTGGCCGTGATGAATTCTGGCTTAGAGACATAACAGACACTGACAGTTGAAGGGTCTTGGGCCTCAAACACGTTTTATTTATCAAAAGGCCCATACAAAGTCGTAAATTGAAGTAATATTGTGAAGATTTTTCAAGTATATCTTCAAATAAAAGATGCTGCACAATCCAACAGAATAAAAAAACAAAACAAGGGCAAGTGCTCATAAATGCCTGTGAGGCAGCTGTACAGGATCATGATTCTGTGTGATTAGTACTAAGGAAAGGGGTAGGACATGGTGTGAGATATTGTGATTGGGATGTCAGGTGAAGTATAATAGAGGGCCAAGAGAGATTATTCCAGGACATCCCCTAGTCCGAATAAGACACAGAATCAGACTGATCTTGGTTGGGGTCTGATTTGGCCTGTAAACTGGAACATTGTAGTTGTGTTAACAGGATCTGCAAATCTTGGAAAATATCTTGGACAGCAAGGGGAATTTGGCCTGGAAATATTATCATGAAATTGGTTTGCTTGAAAATAATTCAGAAATTGTAGTTTGATATAGTATGTGTGCAGGAGACAATCGCCACCAAATAGTGTGGTAATGCAAAATTATAGTATTCCTTTCAGAATGTGAAGAGGGGATACTTAGACTCCCAAACCTCACAGACATTCATTGGCTTTGGGCTGAGTAGGGGCCCTTGAAGGGTTGTGCGGCTCCGGAAGGGAGCACTCCCCCCACACCACAGGGTCAGCAGAGGTCTGCGGGACACCCTGCCAGCAGTATGACAATGAAGGGTTATTCAAACTTTTATACTCCATCCACTCAATGAACGTTTGTACTCCAGCCACTCAACAAATGTTTATACTGCAGACACTCATCACCCTTAACACAGGATGACCAGCGTAGTTCTGGCTCCACTTTTTTGTTTGATCAGGCCACATATTTGTTTACATATGAGCTCATGTATTCGTGTTACTTCACATTATTGACATAATATAGTGTACTTGAATAGATACAGAAAATGCATTTACTGTGCAATCTCGACATATTTATGTTCATGCATAATAACGTTTTCTTTACAGTAAAAAAAATGCAGTTCTCACATACATATCTGCATTTGTGTGGCTTGCATAATATTGTTACTTCTTATATGTTCTAGTCCTAATTTGAATAATGCTCTGCATTTATTTTATAACTGAAAATATATCCGTTTGAAAAATCTTTACATCCATATTATAACCATATATGTATCTGTAATCATGCATCTAAACATGTATTGTGATACTTACCACACTAACTTGACCAAAGGCCTTAAGCATTTGGATTTCTTAATGTTTAAGCTTCAACATGACAGTTTGCTATGCATGCAATGTTTTTATCTCCTCTTCAGGCGCAGTTGTGTAATCTAACGAATAGAAAAAGCCACATTGTGTAAGAGAGATAGGTAGGCTTATAAGGAGTATCTTTTGGCTAGGACGAGAAACCTTAATGAACAAGGGAGGACTACTGTTTGTACGGAATTGGGAGACGGGAGGAATCCAAGGACGGTCTGATGTTTGGAGTAAAAGAAAGGAGTTTCAAGTGCAGTTGCTAAGCTTTACTGTTTGAAGGTGGAAAATAATGAGACATGTGACATGGGATTCTTGAAGGTTCTGTTGTGGGTATAATTGATGATAACACTTCAGTTTATTCAGATTCCCTTTCAGACTTGGAGAGGAGCAGACCTCTTTGTGCCATTTCAGCTGTGTAGCTTCATGCTATACAATATTCTTCTTTTAGAGAACTTCTACAGAGGTGCTGCTATGCTGTCGCCTTTCTCCTTTAATCGATTTAATTAGGGTTGCCCCATCCAGCACCATTTAGAGCAGTTTTATGACAGAATATTTAGCTTATCCTCATGCATAACAGGCAAGAGGACCGCAAATCTTATATGGATCATCAGATCCTCTTTTTAATATTGTGATTTGTAATCACTGAATTTCTTGTATGTTTCATGTCGTGGAGGCTAAACTTTATTAGTCACCTGTAGTGATCCTGTATTGTTGCAATATATTACAGAGGCTTGTGTATATCAGTATAGTTTTGAAATTGTAATAAATCCATACTTAATTCTTTCTTACGACTCAGAGTTTTATTGTGTGGCCAAATGGGTTACACTGTAATTCTTATATTGTTGTTGATCCTAACTCCTTTTCTTCCTCAGGCACCTACAAAAGTTCCATTGCAGGAAGCAAGGAAAAAGGGGCCCAAATACGATGCGTTAGCACCGGCATTCTTGTGAAGGAGGAATCGTGGCAGCTAATGCCTTTATGAACTGGAATTACACAATAAAACAACTGCAACTTTACTGTTAGTAAAATTCTATATCATTCCCAACCAAAGGGGAAAAAATACAACTAGTACACTTTATGGGCGCCATTCAATTGTGAATGTGTGATCAATTGCATCATTGTACAATAATCACCAGAGATGTCAATATTTATTGGACAGACCCTGCTCCAGTGATGTCTGAAAGGGATATAGATCTGTAGGGTCTCCAAAGCCTCGGAGCCAATTCAGACATCTGAATCAGTTGGGAAAGACTATATTTAGAGTACTTAACCCCTTGTGTGCCCATGACGAGCTGGACTCGTCATGGAGCACAGTCGCGCTGTGCCCTTGACGAGTCCAGCTCGTCATGAGGCATTCCCTGGGGAATCCCTCTGGTGCGGGCACCAGAGGGATTCCCTTTTTTTCGTGAAAATAGCCTCGGGAACAGGGGAAGAGCTTCCCCAGCTCCCAAGGCCCCCCCCCCTGCTTTCAGTGTAATGACAATCGGCGCGCACGTCAAGAGGCTCATTTCAGTTTCACTTTGTACGTGCTCAGGGGGCTATCTCAGCCCCCTGAGCACGTAGAAAGACGGGAGAGGTATCGTTGGAAAGGGGAGAATCTCCCCTTTCCAATAGTACCCCTCCCCAGTGGATCCCTGCTTGGGGATCGCCAAAGGAGGGCTATCCCCAAGCAGGGATCCACCCACTAGACACCAGGGAGGGGGGAGCGGCCCCTTGGGCAAGGGCCTTTGCTCCCCCCAAATTATTTTGGCGAAATTTAGTCTTTTTGCCCCCCCCTGGGGGGCAGATGGGGGCAGTAGCCCCCAATCTGCCCCCGCAGGGGTGGGGCAAAAAGCCCACTAGACACCAGGGAATTTAAAAAAAAAACAAATAGGGGCGGGGGCTGCCCAAAACGGGCAGGCCCATGCCCCCACCCCACACCCCAATTATTACAGCCTTTCTGCCACCCCTGGGGGGCAGATGGGGCATTGGCCCCCAATCTGCCCCCCCGGGGGGGCAAAAAGACCACTAGACACCAGGGAATTTTACAAAAAATAAAAATAGGGGTGGGGGCTGTCCAAAACGGGCAGGCCCATGCCCCCACCCCCCAATTATTACAGTCTTTCTGCCGCCAGGGGGCAGATGGGGCATTGGCCCCTAATCTGCCCCTTCGGGGGGGGGCAGAAAGCCCACTAAACACCAGGGATTTTTTTGGCGCAATTGTTTTTAGGGTGTGGGCTGCCCGAAACGGGCACACCAATGCCCCCACCCTCCCCCCCCACAAAAATTACAGTCTTTCTGCCCCCCAGGAGGCAGATGGGAGCTGTAGCCCCCAATCTGGCACCCCCTGGGGGCGCAGAATGCCCACTAGAAACCATGGATTTTTTTGTTTTATTAGTGTAGGGGTAGGAGCTCCCCAAAATGGGCATAACAATACCCCACCCCACCCCCAGAGAAATTCCAGTCTTTCTGCCCCCCTGGGAGGGCAGATTGTGGCAGTGGCCCCTGATCTGCCACCTGGAGGGGCAGAAAGCCCACTAGGCGCCAGCGAGTACGCAGGCTTTTTTTATGCGTGGGGGTGGGTGCTGCCCAAAATGGCCATACCAATGCCCACACCCCCACAAAAAATAGCCACAGTCTTTCTGCCCCTTTGGGGGCATATCAGGATGAAACCCCCTTCCCCGATTCCCCCACAGGGCGGCAGAAAGGTTTGCAGGGCATTCTGGGTAAGGAAACGTTGGGGGATCCACGCAAGCCATACCCCCCCGGGTGTCTAGTTTTCAGAAATGTGTGGGTTTGGTAGGTTTCCCTAGATGGCCGCCAAGCCCGGGGTCAAAAACTCATGGGACCCCCTTTGCAAAATCAGGTTGTTTTGTGATTGGTAATTTTGAGGTCTCCTCAATAGGTTTTGGGCCCTTGCCTGACGCGGGCACTAGGCCTACCCACGCAAGTGAGGTACCATTTTTCTCTGAAGACTTTGGGGAACGCAGGGTGGGTGGAAATTTGTGGATCCACGCAGATTCCAGAACTTTCCACCAGAGAAATGTGGGGAAAATGTGGTTTTTTGGCAATTTTTTAGGTTTGCAAGGGATTCTGGGTAACAGAACCTGGTGGGAGGCAGTCAAGTCACCCCATCCTGGATTCCCCTGGGTGTCTAGTTTTCAAAAATGTATAGGTTTGCTAGGTTTCCCTTGGGACCGGCAGAGCTATGGTTCAAAAACTACAGCTAGGCACTTTGCCTAAAAAGGGTCATTTTTCGCACCAAAATTGAGGTGTGTTCACGTTATGTTTTGCGCCGCTTCCTGTCGCGGGCACTAGGCTGACCCACACAAGTGAGGTACCATTTTTCTCGGAAGACTTTGGGGAACGCGGGGTGGGTGGAAATTTGTGGATCCACGCAGATTCCAGAACTTTCCACCAGAGAAATGTGAGGAAAAGGTGTTTTTTTTGTCAATTGTTTAGGTTTGCAAGGGATTCTGGGTAACAGAACCTGGTGGGAAGCAGTTAAGTCACCCCATCCTGGATTCCCCTGGGTGTCTAGTTTTTAAAAATGTATAGGTTTGCTAGGTTTCCCTAGGTGACGGCAGAGCTAGGGTTAAAAAACTACAGCTAGGCACTTTGCTAAAAAAGGGCAATTTTGCATTGTGAAAATGTGGTGTGTTCACGTTGGGTTTTGAGCAATTTCCTGTTGTGGGCACTATGCCTACCCCTACAAGTGAGGTACCATTTTTATCGGGAGACTTAGGGTAATTCAGATTTGTAAAGGAACTTTTATTACCTATTGACTTTCGATGCATTTCTGCCTTCCAAATGAAAGACATTGTGTAAAATAGAAGTCATTCTAAAAAATGACTAATAATTCTCATGCTAGTATGAGTATCCCAATTTCGGAAATGTGCAAATATGTACTGTTTCTAAACTCTATATTTTGTTCCCATTTCAGAAATACATAGGTGTCTTTCATACCGATTTTTCCATGTGCACATTTTTACAGAATAATTACATAATATAAAACCATTGCAAGTTGCTGCTCAGTTTTTGGCTCTGGGTTTGTCGGGTTCTTGGTGAACCTACAAGTCCTATATATCCCTGCAACCAGTAATGTCCAGCGGATGTAACGGTATATTTCTTTCAAAGAGCTGTCAAAATTAGAAGAAGTTACAGGTGAAAACTTTGACACAAAAGGTGATTTTTTTTCAACAAATTTTCAATTTATCCTATATTTAACTGTTAGTTTCTATAAAGAAACCTTGATGGATCTACACAAATGACCCCTTGCTGAATTCAGAATTGTATCCACTTCTCTAAAATGTATAGCTTTCCAGGATCCATTATTGCTTTTGTACCCATTTCTACCATTAACTGGAAGGAGGTTGAAAGCACAAAAAATAGCAAAAATAAGCTATGTCCCAGAAAAATGCCAAAACTGTGTAAAAAAATTTGGGTTTCTGACAAAAGTCTGGTATCCCCTAAAAGCTGGGAAAATGGTGATTTCAGCCCCACAAACCCTTTTTTGATAACATTTGCAGGGAAAAACCCAGATGCTTTCATTTGCAGCCTGTTTTTCCCATTTTCCCCCCAAAAACCTAAATTTTGCTGTATTTTGGCTCATTTCTGTGACTCCTCCAGGGGAATCCACAAACCCTGAGTACCTTCAGAATCCCCATGATGTTGGAAGAAAAGGACGCAAATTTGGCGTGGATACCTTATGTGGTCAAAAAGTTACAGGGGCCTCAGCGCGCACTACCCCAAATAGCCAAAAAAGGGCGTGGCACAGGAGGGGGAAAAGGCCTGGCAGCGAAGGTGTTAATATGAGATCACATAATCACACCAGTATAGCCTACACCCACTTTTCACCCTTCTGCAATCCAGCTCTAGATTACCTTTATGTCAATTTCACTCTGTTCCAGACAATGCAATTTTATAGGCATAGATTCTAGAATTGTGAGTGTCCCTTCTCAGGCTTTCACCGTAGACTGGGTCAGCCCCAGGAACAAATTTGATCCTGACCTGGGTTTGGAAGAATGTGTCAGCCAGTTAAATGATTAGTTTGGACCTTATTCAAGAAAAAAAGTCAAAATAGTATAATATTATTGATTGTACTTCATAGGAACATGAATGTTGATGTACAAGCAGACAGAAGTTGTCAAAAAAGGACATAGGACATGATTACGATGGCAGACGGACTTCTGTCCATCTGCCATTGTCCCAGGGATGGAGACCGCCCGCCTATAAGGCGGCAGTCCCACATATGGCATCACAATGCGGCCGCCACCATTGCGGCTGCAAGTGCCATGTTTTCCATTGTGGAAGGTGCTGCTGGCTGCAGCACCTGCAGCAATTGAAACAATGCAAGTATTGCATTTCCCTGGACTACGTGGCAGGCACCACACAGTGCCTACCACATGGTGCAAGGAAATGTAGGGGGACACAATAGGTGCCCCCAAAGTGGAAAACCAAAGTGTCCAGGGGCAAGGGGGGCCCGCTACGGGCCCCAAAGTCCTTCCCCGCCAGCCTTTCCATGGCGGGCAAAACGCCAAGGAAAAGCTGGTGGGGATCCAGCATCCTAATCAGACCGGTGGTGCCTGCTAGGCACCGCCACCATTCTGAGGATGCAGGCCCACCCGACAGGCAATCGGAATCAGTGCTACTGTTGGACCAGTGGCGGTTGGGCTTTCTGCCCGCCAACACACCGCCCGCCATCATAATCTGGCGGGCGGGAAATGGCCTCACGATGAACCGGCATTGTAATCAGGCCCATCGTTTTTTCCTAGATTCAGGTTTTTACTGTAGAAGCTAATAAGTGAAAAACAATATGTTTGAAATGGAAAGTATATGGGGGATGGTGTAACACTGGTCTACGTTGCCTGAGAGTTAAGTTAAATAAATCAACTAGAGAGTTGATGAAATCACAGGTATTAGAATTAAACTTTCGTCAGATAAAAAAAGGTCAAGAAAAAAGTACAGGGTGGCAGTTTGTGGAAGAAAATGAAAAAACCAAAATGAGCAATGATTACAAATTAGTTCAATGTGTGAATCGAGAGAATTATATAGATTTTGGAATAATATGAATTATATAGTAAACCCTCAACTGAAAGTATACATTAAATATATTATCCCTGGTAAATGAATTAGATATATTAATAACTGTTCTGTGACAACATGATTGTCAATTCATCAAAATACCAGGGGTAGCAGAAGTGACGTCATATACCCTGAGACATTAATAACATCCCTGGAAGTGGTGTCGTATTACCCTTGACCCTAATTTTTTTTCACTATGATGCCATCACAGTAACTGCTATCTCTGAAGTTCCATAATAACAGCATGAGTAAAATAACACAACACAGACAAACATGTATTTTAGATACCACCTATATGATGGTGCTCATTTGATCTTTGAAAGTTCGAGGACATAATACTTGCCCTGTTTTGTAGTGTGTGTGCAAAGCAAAAAAGCCAGACTTCTACTAGGGGGTTTCTCTCTCTGAGAACATTTTGGAAAAGATGTGGTTATATAATGTATTTTAAAGCACAATTTTCACATGAATTTGCTAAAAAAGTAATAGGTTATGATATTGCTCTCCTTCAATTTTAAAATCCTTGCATGGTGTGTCAAGCTCATGAAATCTGATGCTTATTAGGAGTTAACCCAATTATTTTTTCAAAATGTGCTATATGTGTCACCATATGCGGGAACCTCACAGTGAGGTGTGAAGATCTCCACATAGAAAAGATAGGCCTGTTATATCTTTTTATGTGCCAAATTTTCCTCCCTGACTGTGGACTCTCTGCAGTCGTAAACTTACTATTAAAACGGAGTTTGTGAATAGTGAAAAAATAGTAAACCTACAAAATAATGAAGGTTTTCCTTTGTGAATATGGCCCATACTCTTTAGCAACAGTTTGAGGGGGCTGGCCCAAAGCCAACTCCGCATATTCCTTCATCCTGATGACTTTATGTCTGATGTGCATATATAGCTGTCTGTAACAAGGCGTAAAAGACTCTCCTGCTGTAGGAGAGATAAAACTTTTGCTGCAGTGGTAGTGTGCTTTTATCCACCATGGCTGTTCCCAGTATGGCCTTTTGACATATATATATCACAATTCTTTTAGCCCCACTGTGAGAAGTTGGCCTGGCATATGCTGGTCACTAGTTAAAGTGGCCACCTTGCACCAGTCCAATTCGACTTTTATGGTAGATAGGTTTAAGACAAACTTTTACAGGAAGCTATCCTAGTGGTAGCGGTGGAGAGCAGCATTCAGGCTAAGTCTCTGAGGATTGTAAAGCAGCTTGTTTTACCTTATAATCTCTTGAATCATTAAATGAAAGGACACCACACAGGTATATATATAAAATATATATGTATTTATTTCTAACACACTCTACTAATCTCTTTATGAGATTAGAAGTCAGGAACATGTGCACAAATCAACAGTTCACAACAAATTAAGCACTTATATGGCTGGGGCCCTAGGGGCGTACCAGACCATATACTAAAAAAAAAGTTTAAGAAAAACGACTTGAGAAGGTAGAAGGCCTAAGGTATTCAGAAACGCTGGGGCCTCACTAATCCACCCAAGGCAGGTAAGTAAAGGACCTACGGGAGACGCATGCAGTGTGAGAACACAGTCGCAGATCCCAATAGACTTCAATGGAGCAAGTCGCGGTTGGAATTTTAGAGTTTTAGGATACTTCGGGAGAGTCTACAAGAAGGTCACTTACAGGGTAAGTAGTTCTAGAGCCAACACACACAGGAGCACCAGAGTTCACGAGTTACCTCACCCAGGGAAGCCGGGTGCATAGGTGTCTTTTGGTGTCGGGTCGCGGCGTCGTTTTCAATGGGAGGCAAAGAAGACTTGCTGCTTGTGAAGACAGGAGAAGTGCCCGGTGGAATCCAAGGATGGATCCAGAAGAAAGAAGACCTTAAAGCAGTGGAGACAGTGTTCAAAGTCACTTGCCAGTGACCCGGGCCCAGGAAGATGGATGCCCACAGTCGTCGGGTGATTTCAGGTGATCATGGTGGTCTTGACTCTTCAGCCACGAGGTCCAGGAGGCGTCGACGACAACCAGGAGCTGGATTCGGTGTGTCCTACAAAGTCTGCAGCTTACTGAGATGTCGGCAACCGGATTGGATCCAACAAGCCATGGCAACAGCAAGTCTTGTGGAAAGTGAAAAAAGTCAGCGGTGCAGACCAGCAAGGTCTGAGGGACTCACCCAGCAAGGGTAAGTCAGGGCAGGCCTGGAGCAACCAGAGGAGCCCTTTGGTTCTGTAGAAAAGTCTTCAGAGGACCCACAAGCCAGCTGGAGGATTCAATTCACAGGAGCCCACGGTCACTCGGGATGAGGTAGGCTCTGATCTTCGGTGGAAATCCTGCTGGAGGCTTCGACCACACGTGGTCCAATGCACAAGTTCGTAGAACATCGTGAAGGGATTTCACTCGAAAATAGTGCACGGTACACAGGTATTGCTGTTCCTCATCACTCGTGGGGTCCACTCACCTCAGCTTCACTGGGGACTCACGATGGCCATCAAGAAGTCAGGAAATCCACTTCTGGGGCTGCAGGGACTTTGGAGTCTGGCGGGAGCGGGAAAGTTGCGACCATGGATGCAAAGTTTTGGTGCCTGCGAAGCAGGGGAGTCACTCCTTGACTCCAAGGGAGATTCTTCAGTCTTCCAAAGGTAGTGGAACGTCGAAGGTCCAGGATTCTTCTTCAGAGCATCGTCCAGGGATAACTAGTTTGCAATGGCAAGGGTTCCCTATCTTATACTAACAGAAAGGGAGGGACTAGCTCTATGACCACTCCTATTGGAGGGTCAGGGGAGTGGGTGGTTACACCCACTTCCCTTTGTCCAGTTTCGTGCCAGAGCAGGGGCAGGTAGCCCCTGGACCGGTTTGAGCTGGCATATGCACAGAGGAGCCTACTGCTCCCCCAGTGCAGGACTTCAAAGCACTCTAGGAGTGCACCCACCCAGCCCCAATACACTAAATCCAGTCTGGAAGGTGGCGACACCTCCCTGTGACAGGATGCCTATTGTTGGGCCTCCTCCACTGTGAGTTTCAGTCAGCAGCAGGAGGGCAGCCCAGTGTCTGTGCCGGTGGCATCCATTATGTGATGCCAGGGCTCTTTCAGGATTCTACCGTGTTTCCACAGTAGGTATATGTCTATCCCTCTAGAAGGGTGGGATCATACTCCCACACCAGTTACTGGTGTGGGGGTATGATTCCAAAGCATTTGACACCAAACACGACATGTTTTGATGCAGCCATCCCAGAGTTAGCATTTACCGCGAGGTTATAGGTTTAACCGCATCCACAAACAGCCACAGAGAATAGACTCTGCCAGCTGCAGAGGGGCCCTGCTCAGGCAGAGGCACTCCCTCACATGGAAACCAAGCACCCTGCCCTCAGGATTGATAGGGCCTGCCTTAGGGGTGACTGATAGGTTTATATGTGTGTGTAAGGTGAGATATAGGGAACCTATATCTCAGTGAGGAGTGCTAACACTACCTCACCCAGGCTGCAGTAGCAGGCCTGTGGTGTCAGATTTAGTCTGCTTCCCAGGGGTGGCAACATGCTTCAGCCCCTGGTAGGCCTGTGAAGTACCTATGCCCTTGGTACCTAAGGTACCATATACTAGGGGCTCATAAGGTACCACTGTATCCAATCACTAGTGCATCTAATATGCACTCCAAGTTGTTTAAGGGAGTAAGCAGATAGGCTGGGGTCCTGAATAGCAGGATCCCAGCCAGACTAGTCAAAACACCAGAAACAAAGTGGGGGCAACCATGTAGTCAGATTCCACCTTCCTACACCCACATCTTGTGATCTATGTACACATCACTATTTTTCCCCTCCCAGGCCTTGTGTTATTTTCTTCTATTTTGTCCCCCAATTGGGATACCATCCTTTCATGCAAGGGCTAATCGGATGGGGTCTGCTTACTTCTGAACCACCTCATTAATATGCATGTGGCCCCATAAATCACATCACATACATATTGAAGGAATGGAGAGATGGCTTCTGTCAGGTCTATCCCAAGATAAGACTGGAGGTAAGGTTATATGAGAGGCTAAAGTCAGCATCAACGGCCACCAGCTCCCCTCTAGCCATGCCCACCATCTCTCTTTGGAGGTGGGGAACAAGGGAGGTGGGAGATAGAGTGGGAGTAGCAGCTCAGTTTAGGGCACAAACACACAGTTCTGTGTCCCAGCAAGGAGCCAGATTCTATTGGGATCTTTCTTGGGTTAAGAAGAGTTCAAAAAGAGCTTACTCCTTTCTGGGGCACAGGCAGACCATTCTGTGCCCCATTACTGGGCTGGACCCCCTATGTATATTTTTCTCAGGCAATGAAGAAATCCAAAACTCGGCGGGCTGCTTTCTGCAGAAAAGACACACAGTTCTGCACCTCAGCAAGGAGCAGGATACTGTTTGGGCTTATTTGTAGGCTAATTAAAAAGCCAGACAATGTCTGGCTTCTTTCTGGAGGAGATTTACATAGGTCCTGATTTACAAAGTTAAACTTACATTTTTGTGTAAGTGTACATTTGTTTTGGAATTCATAAAACCCAATTTAATCGTAAGCTTATGACTATGGAGACTTCGCAGTTGGGGCATAGAATGTTGCACGTAAAAAATAGGCATCTCGTATCTTTTTATGTGCGGAGTTCTCCACCCCAACTGTGGAATATTCACAGTTGTAAACTAACTATTAAATCAGAGTTTTCAAATTCCAGAACAAATGTAAATGTACCCAAAAGTATAAGTTTACGTTTGTAAATCAGGTCCCAAGTGTCTAGTGGGTGGATCACAGCTCAAACTAATTGAAAACTTACACATGCCAACAAGTCTGAAAAAAGGAGATCTGGCTTACATCAAAGGATACCTGAGATTACACATAATTAGGCGTTTTATATATATTCCTCCAGGTTTGATATTGTCATTAATTAACAGTGCAACATAAACCATGACGCTGCCACAATTGAGTGATCTGTGCTATTGTTAAATAATTCATTGTGCATACCACATCCTCTAGGAAAACCCACTGATAGTTAATATTTTCTGACTTGTAAAATTTCAACAGAATGTCCTTGGCTTATGTTCTGATATTTATATTTGTTTATTGGAGGAAGGAAATAAACTATTGAGCAAATGTTTTGAAAAATAAAAGTAGTCCGTATGTTCAAAAATATCATCAGGGACATGACATATTGATGTGGAGGTTTCTCCGTTGATGCTCAGGACAAACCGTTCTGGAGAGGAGATGGTTGCACCTTGCCATCTGTGCAGGGTCACCCACAAACTTTTAGCCTTTACCCCTCCTGTTTTGGTGAATTGGGTTTTGTTGACTTTAGGACTCAACAAGTGCAATTTACCACTTTCATCCAGTGCTAAAGTGCTTGTGCTCACTCCATAAAACATGATACAATTGGCTTACACCTGTTTGGCACATTTATTTTACTTTTAAGTCCCTAGTAAAGGGGTACTACATGTACCCAGGGCCTATAAGTTAAATACTTCTAGTGGACCTGAAACAACCAGTGTGCCACACACTATAGTGGCCTTTTGAAACATGTCTCAGGCCTGCCACTACAGCCGGTAGTACAGTTTAAAACTGTCATTTCAACCTGGCAGATTAAAACCTTTTGCCAGGCATAAAACTTCCTTTTTAATACATATACGCCACCCGTAAGAAAGGTCCTAAAAGTTTCTAGGGCAGGGTGCGTTGTATTTAAAAAGTAGGATATGTGGATTGTAATTTTACATGCTCTGGTAGTAAAAACTGCTAAAAGACATTTTTCACTATTGTATGGCCTACCTCTCCCATAGGATAACATTGTGTTACCTTATTACATTTGATAAGTGATGATGTTTGCTTAGGAGCAGGAAGAAATGTCATGTTTGGTCTCCAGAAAATTGCAATTTAAAAAATCCTCTTTAATTATAAAGTCAGATTTGAAGTCGCAATTCTGAAAATGCCACCTGTAGAAAGTTAGCCTTTTCTTCCTCACAGTCTGTGTCACAAAGGGGTAGTTAGTGTTGGCAGGATGAGCCATGCTGACATAATGGGTAAGGGTGGAGTTGTCACCTACCATGCTTACATTTTAAAGTAGTTGCCTCAGCACACTCACAGAGAACTTCACATTAGCCTTTTGACATCCTGGGACCAGGGCAGGTAGAAAGTAACTTCCAGGAACATTTGTGGGGGAAAACATCTATATTCTAGAAGTTTCTCCCCATTTCAAGAGCTGGCACCAGGTAAAAATATTGGACCTCTTTAACTACTTATCAGAAGACTCCTGGACATGTGGACTCTACAAGAAGAAGGACTGCCCAGCTGTTTGAAGACTGTCCTGCTGCATGAGGACTGCCCAGCTGTTTGCAGACTGCACTACTGCCAGAGGCCTGCCTTGTTGCTTGAACCCAGGGCTACCAGAGTGTCTCCAAGGGCCAGTTGGCTGACCTCCTGTTCTGAGCTATACGGACACAACAGGCTCCTGGTTGGTGGCTTCTATGCAACCGACACAGCATGACACATTTTGACGCAAGTCCTGGCATCACCAGCTACAGCCAGGTGGCTTCCTAGAAACCGATGCAAAGTGACCCATTTCAATGCAAGTCCTGGCCTCACCAACTCCAGCCCAATGGCTTCATCGGACCTGACACAGCACTATGCACCTTGACACAAGTCTTTGCATCACCAGCTTTAGCCTGGTGCCATGGTTGGAACTGATGCAGAACACCGCACCTTGATGCCAGACCGCAAATCACAACTCCTGTTCAGTGGCAACACTTGCGCCAACCCAGTGCAACGCACCTCAATTCAAGTTTCTGCAGTCCAGCCCCAGTGGCTTCATCAATGCTATGCAGTTCGATGCATCTCGATGCCCACATCGCAGCTTCGGATCAGCAGCTTCGACAATACCAGCCCAGCTTGTCCCATTGCAGCTCCTGTTCAATGGCCCCTCGACGCAGCGCAGCATAGATTCCTCATATATCTTTGAAATTCAACATCTCCAGTTTTACTGATATGATTTTTATCAATTTTGGTATCATTTATAAAAAAAATCCCAATTTGTCTAGATTGCTGGGGGATTTTTCTTGTGTTATCTTTTCACTTTATTTCCATTTGAGTGCTGCATAAATACTTTACACATTGCCTCTAAATTAAGCCTCCTTGCTTTTGTGCCAAGCTGCCAGAGTGTCAAGCAGAGATAAATTTAGTGACTTTTTTGTGGTTAACCACTATAAGTTTTGTGGCTGTTTATTGAGAAGGACTTCCTCCTCCTTCAACCAACAACCCAATTTCTCACAGAGAGAATTCACCCACTCAAGCTTCTCATCAGCGTTTAGCTGAAAGTGTGAGGTAGATTCCCATGTTGAGTGACCAGTCTGCAGCCTATGGCATTCGGTGTTCATTTTCTTCTATGTTTTTTCCCGTGATAACTTAAGCTGTTCACCTGAACCTTTCTCTTCATAGTGAACTATGATCTTAGCACTTTCTGTATTTGCTTGCAAAAAGTTCCGCTGGTGGTATGCATTGTTCAGGGTGATATGGAGTGGAAATAAAGGTACAGGATGCTGTCTTTTGCCAGAGAGGATATAAACATGAAAGCTGTTCTAGCACTAATGTGTTCAATTGCTTGAGGGTTCTGCTCGCTAATATGGCTCAGTGAGTAACACCCTTGCTTCTGACATTTGCTGTCACCACAGTTCATGATTACAAAGGTCATCTGATTCCTTCATCTTTCTGAGGTGAGTGTATTGAGCCTCATTGCAATAGGTAATAGCAGCACGTGTTACTTAAAAAGGACAAACACTCTGGTACAAAGTGCTATATAAAAAGCACGTTTTTATTATTATTATTTTTACATGTTTGCGTGGCAATGCAGAAAATCCGGCACATTGGTTAATTCCATTACGCGCGCGCAAGCCATATCCAAACGGGGCGTGATGAACGCTGCACGCTGACTAAATATACATTTCCCTTAAGTGTTTATTGATTTAAAATATTGGAGTAATGTTTCGTGTTGAAATACCCATCTCAAACTACTTTACAAAAGATGAAGAGGGGAAAAATATATTATGAAAAGCAAAATACACACATTAAAGTCTATTACTTTAGTTCCATCACGGGTAATTGCTCGGTTTCTATTTTGGCTACTCACTTCCAAGAAAGCTTCCTACAGAAACGAATTAGCAGTTAGAAAGAAAAGCGATCTTCAGTCATTAGGACGATAGCCGTAAGGGAGGTTTTCGAAGCACAATCGTTGTTGCTATAATTGACAAAGGTCCGCACGATCTCGGTATGTTACAAAAACATGTTTTAAAAGGCAGTGATAGTGTTAAATGACTAGAGGAGGTAAGGAGGTGGATTTGATTACCGTTGGTTCTTAGGTGCTGTCCTCTGTTTCAATTAAGAACTTGGGGGCATATCAACAAGCAGGCGATCGGCCGTTTTCGGCCGAAAAGCGGCGATAATTTTATCGCCTAATCAGCAAGGTCACGCTAACGCGTGAAACCTTGCTTTAGCGTCAGGATTCCTAACGCCCAGCTTTGCATCTCTAATGAGATGCAACGTGGGCGTTCCTGACCTGGCATGAGAGGAGAAATGTCGCTAAGCGACATTTCTCCTATCAGCAAGCCTAACGCTATGAAGCATAGCGTCAGGAAAAGTAGCGATAACCCCTGTTATCGCTACTTTCCTTACGCCTGCTTTAGGCCTGACTTAGCCATGATATCCTATGGAAGGTGGATATCATGGCTAAGTTTGTGAGTCTCTATCAACTAGCTAACGTGAGATTATCGCTGGGTTTCCAGCGATAATCTCACGTTAGCCAGTTAGCGCTAGGATTTTTATCGCCGATGAGATAAGCGTTGCTAATAGCACGCTATTTCTCAGCGATAAAAATCGGCGCTAGCCGGCGATAATTATCCGAGCGCTAAGTGCGCTCAGCGATAAATATCGCCGGTTGTTGCTGATATGCCCCTTGAAAATATTAGTGGAAGGTGAATGCCAGAGGAGCGTAGGCACAACTTGGGGTCATGATGAGGGCCCTTATAGAGCATTTCCGCCACCGATAAAAAGAAACATTACTAACATGGAAATATGTAAGACAAACACCTAAAAAAAGACTTGTAGAGGTGAACCCAGGGACTCATGCACAGTCACGTAGACAAAAAAATGAAAAAAATAGGAGAATTTAAATGGCTGTTTTTTTTAATGAAGTACTTGAGTACAATAAGATAAAGAAATCCTTTTGGATATTTCATTTGTTTTCTTTATTTAAGTACTGCTAATGCAGAGAATACCACATATTATCTTCTTGCGAGTGGTTTATGGTGGCCAGGACAGCAAAGTCTTTTGGGTTTTTTTCCTTTTTTTTCAAGTATTTGTATTTTGAGTAGATGAAAAGACAGAGTTACAAATTCTTAAAGTACAATGGAAAGAGCAATCCACATTTGTTCCAACAAAACTGCCTGAGAAAACGGACGAATTACCATACTGTGCAAACAGTGCAATACTAAACCAAGAAGGGAACAGCAAAGAAGTTCTTGTAGTTGTTGGTGTTGCGATGTTACCAGCTTATTCATTTGTTTCTTCCTTGGAGTTGGAGTTGAAAGGCTCAATGGTAAAGCTTTGTTGTGGCCAGGACTCACAGGTTTCCTGAAGTTGCCAAATTGTTGGCAGGTACTTGGGCCTTACTTAGGCATTTGGGACCCTATTACCGGAATGCCCCAGGGGGCACAAGTGGCGTTTGCGCCCGCTTTGCACGCCCCATAACATTTTTGTATTACAGATGGGGCCACAATGCTTGTGTGTCTCCTTCTGTAATAACAATAGCACTGGCACACATAAAACGCCAGTGCTATCTTCAGAGGGCATTCCCTCATTTACATGCGAGCGTGGCACCATGCAAATGAGGGAATCCTTTTGCCTCTGTGCCCACGCATTATTATACATGTGGGATATATTCATAAGAACAAGGGGACCCCAGTAGTACGACCATGGGTAATCTATGTAATGGAGAGGAGCAATGGTCTAAATGGAGGACACTAAGGTCCTCAGGTAGCCTGGGCTACTGTTATTTAGATGAGCGAGAGACAGGTGAACAAGGCAAGAAGTCCACGCAGGACTAGTTACGCAATATATGCAGGGACGCACGGTTGAAATGACATCACATTTATCAACAGCATAAATGGAATATCAATTTTTGTATTTCAAGTGATAGTTCTGGTGCTCACACAAGAATATAGTGAAGGTGCATGAAGTGAGGGGTGCTAGTGACATTTAAAATTACATCGCATTGACAACAGTAAACAACACTCCAAATTAAATTAATGCAGTGAAAGAGTTTTGGTTGTAAAGGTTGACGGCGTTTCGATCTCATAAATGTGAGATCATCATCAGGACGAGAAAGTGTGAGGAAGTAGAATCTATTTAGGAGAAGACAACATGATATCAACCAAAGGTCCTGAGTTGAGAACATTTTCATTGTATATAAAACCAATTCCTGAATTAGAAACTACGGCAGTCAAAAAACAAGTGATAGAAAAATTGCAGTTAATGTCACATAAGATAAGGGTAGAGCCTGGAGTGGCCAGAAAGTGCTAACTTCTGAAAAGGGTTGAAACAGGAGTGGCCAGAAGGTACTAACTTCTGGTGAAGGGGTGGTATTTCAAGGAGATAGATCAAGTTTAAAGAAGCGTAGAAGGCACCGCTAAACCAAACGCGTTGCAAGGGAGGAGCAGCCGCGGTGCACAAGGGAATGAGAGAGAGATCCGTGTGTGTATTAGCGGCAGCATGATGCATGAAGGCTGGTGCGGGAGTAGTGAAACCGCAGGACTTACTGGCAAGACAATAGTGCCGGGGCCACACGGGCCAGGTACTCGAAGCGACGCTCCTGGGAACCAGAGGGAGAAATCAGTGTTTCAAAGAAGTGCGAAGCACATTAAGTGCTGGAAGGCAAGAAGGAAGGGATAAGCAAGGTGGTGTAATCAGAGCAGCAGCATGATAATGCTACAAGAGCCAGGACTTACTAGGTGGGCTGAGAAGTCGGGTGCAAGGGGCCACACGGGGCCCTGATGGTGGGCAGGAACCGCCGGAGGGATCAGAGTCCCGAACTGTCGGTGGCAGCGTGAATGCGGGTTGATGCTGTAAAAATGCACCTGAGCAGTAGACGGTGACTAGTAGGGACGCGGGCCAGTGCGGAATTGAAAGCGCAACTTACTGAAGGTCCAGTGGCCATGGGGGGCCGATGGAGACTTGTGGAAGTGGTGAGGATTTTCCGAATCCCGGGTGAAGAATGACGGAGACACCCGGTATGCGTGGGTGTCCGCAGTAACTCTGCGAACCAAGGGGAGTTACAGTTAAAAATGGTGAAGGGCTGATGAGGAGGACTAAGGGGTCCTCAGCTACCAAAGTGTACTTACTGAAAGATCCGCGTTAGTTCGGGTCTCGAGGTGAGCCAGGACAGGTGCCGATGTCTACTGCGTAGGAATGAAGACATGGAGTGCAGCGGAGGGAGGCAAAGGCCTGAATAACCTGGAACGTGCGGGGAAGTAAATGCGTATGCAGTGTGGGAGCGGCCATGTTGGGAAGGATTGTTTATGGCAGCTGGAGCATACGAGAAGGACACGCATGTGCACATGGAGACTTGGCCAGAGGGTGGCGGTCATAATAGATGAGTGCGCAAGTGCAGTGAAAGTGATGAAAAAAGCTGTTACAGAGAGACAGCTGAAGGCAGAACAAGTCATAGAGCCTTCCAGAAACACATAGGCTGCTGGGCAACAACAGATGGAGACGGGCAGAGTAAGCAAAGATAAAAGAAAAAATAAGGAAATAAGGAATTAATAAAAGGGAATAAAAAATATGTACATACTATATACAGGACAATGTATATACAAGTTATTACATGCAGGGGAGAAATGGACTACTGCAGGTAAAAATTACAGGATCATGTTCCATTCCTCAATTGTTTTATGTCCATTTTCAATTGATCTACAGTTGAACAATTTATTTGCATTCCAGCCTGTTGAGGATTGCTTGTGGGTCTCCACCCCTGCTGTGTGGGCATAAAATGTCAATGACTTGCCAACGGAGGTCTGATTCTGAATGTCCTTTTTCCATAAAGTGCTCGACCAATGGTGCAGTGGTGATTTGGCAGCGTTTTCTGCTCTTATGTTGGCTTATTCTGGCTTTTACTTTTTGGGTAGTCTGTCCAATGTAGATAAGGTCACACGGACAGCGAATGCAGTAGATTACATTTACTGAGTTACAGTTTGAGAAGAAACTGAGTGTGTGCGTCACAGTACCATATTCAAAGACCTCTGTATTCTTAGTGAGTGGGCACGCTGCGCAGTTGCTACATTTGAAATGGCCCACTACTGGAGTAGACCTAAACATGATTGCACAGTGTTATCATTATGCGAGGGTTTTTTTGTGCCCATACCAAGTGGTCCTTGATGTTCCGCCCACGCACGGTGATGTTGATAGAAATGAGAGTAGCCCACTGCTTTTTGATCAGCTTAGTTATTTTGTTGCTTGCAGGGCAGAATGTGGTAACCCAGGCAATGCGCGGCATGGTTTTCTTGAGTTTAGGTTCAAGTAGGGATTCCATATGTGAGTACCATGCTCGCTTCATGGATCATTTTACCAAGCGTCTGGGGTAGCCTCTACTAACTAGTTTGATACATAAGGTATCGGCTTCCCTGAAGAAATCTTCTTTGAGTTTGCAATTTCTGGGTATCCTCAGAAATTGACCATAGGGCAGGCCGTCCCTGAGTGCTCGTGGATGGGCGTTCCTATAGTGGAGTAGAGTATTGCGTTTGGTGGCTTCCTGTACATTGGAGTGTAAACCCCTCCCTCAGCCGGTTTCGATGTTACGTCCAGGTAGTCCATCATTTCACTGCTTGAACTGTAAGTAAATTTAAGGTTGGGTTGGTAGTTGTTGAGCTATGTGCAAAAGTCGTGTAATTCAGTCGTGGTGCCTTGCCATATCATGAATAACAATGTAACAATGTATCAACTGGGTAACATTTTAGCATGGACAGTTAGAAAAAGTAGCATTTATCATAAATAATATACGCCCAGTACCCACTTGTGTATTATGGTCACTATACACTTTAATTGTACAGTAGTGCTGTTATAACTACCTGCAATTACTAAAAATCTTAATTTCATTCCTTCCTTGTGGTCTCCCTTTGTACTCTTTCCCTGGTTTTTATGATATATGCTACTTTTTCTAACTGTCCATGCTAAATGTTCCCCAGTTGAGACATTGTTACATTGTTATACTAATTATCCGATCTCACCTGGGTTAACGAGTTCCACTCCTGTTATTATTGCCTTGCCATATCATGAAAGCATCATCAATGTAACAATGCCAACTTCTGATTTTTAGCCGGTGTGGATTGGCTGGGTTGAGGACAAACAAAGAGGGTTTCAAAATTAGGGGCAAAAACTGCCCCCATGGAAGTTCCCTTACATTGTTTATAATACCTGTCGTTAAACATTAAGTAGTTTTTTGTCAGGGCTACCTCCAGGAGTGAGATGATGAAGTCAGTTGGCACTTTGTGTGGTCTGGAACGGTTGTTCAGGTGGGTTTTAATGACTGTGGTGTTTTGTCCTGTGGAATGTTAGTATAGAGAGATTCTATGTCAAGGGTGACCAAGAGCTCGCATGTGGGGTCAAAACGTTCTTGCTCAACCAGGTTGATAAAGTGTGTGGAGTCTTTGACGTAGGCTATGGTGTCTTGTACCAAGTCACGGATGAAAAAGCCGATATATCTGCCAAGTGGTTCGAGGATAGAGCCACACCCTGAGAGGAAGGGTCTACCTAGAGGGCTTTCTTGGTTTTTGTGAACCTTTGGTAGTGTGTATAGTACTGGCGACTGCCGGTTTATGATGTTGAGAAACAAGAACTCATTATGACTGATGAAGTGTAGTTTCTCCGCTTCTCTGGTGATGGTCTGAATAAGACTCTTGATTTCAGAGAGGGGGTTGTGGGTAAGCAGTTTATAGTAGGTGCTGTTACTAAGTTGTCGCAAGATCTCCTTGTCATAAGAAGTTTTATCCTGGATGACAATCCCCCCCGCCTTTGTCACAGGAATTTATAATTATGTCGTCCATGTTTTTTAGTTTTAAGAGACTTTTCTTCTCATCTAGGCTGATGTCATATGGATGAAGTCATGTTGGTTTTTCAATTTATCTAAGGCTTTTAGGACTAAGTTTTCAAAGGTGATGACCTCTGTTTGTAGGGAGCTAGTGGGTGGATTGAAGGTCGATTTGAGACGCAGTCCTGTCATGTCAGATTTGGGTGTAGTCTCTCTATTTTGAAAAAAATATCTAAGTCTTATTTCCTAAAGAATTGGAAAATCTCTGTCTGGATGTTGAACCAATCGCATTTCTCTGTCAGTACATACGATAATCCTGTGCTCAGTAGGGAAATCTCTGTCGGGGCTAGTTGGTGGCTGGACAGATTAAAAATGGGGATTTGTTCCGTATTGAGAGAGGGAGAGGAATCCTCTATCCCTATAGTGTTCAATACTGGTAGACCCATTGATAGAACTTCCGTCGTGTTTGACACTCTCCGGGTGGGAAGTTGCATCATTGCTTCAACCTGCCCCTCTCTGTTTGGAACGGCTGATCTCTCCCTAAAAAATCAGGGTTGTTGGAGGAGGTGCTGTGCCCTGCCCCTGGGTCAGAAGAGTCAGAGGGCCAGATGTAGGTGGCTAAATACCGGTCAGTAACGCCGAAATTCGGTAAATTTCAGCGTTACCGACTGGTATTTAGCCATTCCTAATGTAGTTAAGGAATCGGTAAATAAGGAATCGGTAAATACCGATTCCTTATTGCTCTTGCATTTAAGGAATCGGTAATACCGATTCCTTGAATGCAATGTAGGAAGCACATTAAAGAGTGCTTTTGACCCTTAAGAAATCGGTAATTACCACCAACTTCAAGTTGGTGGTAATTACCGATTTCCTTTAAAAAATCACTTTTTTGTTTTTTGTTAAGTGCCATGTGACACACATTCATGCCCTTAGGGCATGTATGTGTGCCACATGTGCACACATGCACATTTCAGGCATGCAACAGGGTGTCCTTTTGACACCCTGGCATCCTTGAAAGTGCTCCCGCTATTAGCATGAACTCCCCATACATCTCCTTCAGGCAGGTTCAGTCACTCACTGCACCCGCCTATAAGGGGATCTCTAATACCTATTCAAAGTGCCGGCGGGCTGCCACCTGCACAGTGAATCATGGAGTGGCTTCAAAGCAGCCGCTCTGTTTTTCACCTGAATGCACTGCCCCCAGGGCAGCGCGAGTTCATGGCTGCCCTGGGGGCAGGGCATTCACTATAATGTGGCACATTTTCCGGGTTAGCGCTGTGGTTAGGTGCACCCAGCGCTAACCAGAAAAATACACTGCATACATAATATGACCCCTGATGAGCAGACTACCCATTCAGTGGCATAACAAAACTTGAGGGCCCCCTGCAAAGAACATGGAGGGTGCCCCCTCCCAGTGGCATAGGAAGGGGGGTGCGGTGGCTGCAGGCCGCCCCAGGTGTCATCATTGAGGGGGGGGGGGTGACAAAATGGCGAAAAATGTGTTTTAAACACACATTTTTGCAGTTTTGATCCCCCTCAGTGATGACACTTGTCACCCCCGGCTTGACAAAATGGCAAAAATATGTGTTTTAAAAACATATTTTTGCCATTTTGTCAAGCTGGGGGTGACAAGAAATTTTCTGCACCGGGTACCACCTGACCTTGCTACGCCACTGCGCCCTCCCGCATGACCCAGTCAGGAGCTACCAGGTCCGGGGCCCACCACCTGTGCACAAAGCCGGAGGAGGCCCCCTCTAGCTGGGGGGGGCCCCCCTGCACCGCGGGGGCTAATGTTATGCCACTGTGTCCATTGGTTTGGATGTAGCAGAATAAACAAAGGAAATTCTTGAACTTAGCAGGGCACACTCTGACTGTAGATAACAGAGTAGAGGTACATCTTCATTTTTTATGTCTTTAAAAAAAGCTCCAATTCGTGTCTGAAGAGGTCAGGAAGATCGTTTCAGAAGGTGAAACCCGATATGCAGGAACCGAACTGTTCACTGAAACTTTTGCAATTGGCAAACCAATGGCAGATTACCCCAAAAAAGTATGTAAGCACCATGAAGGCTGGAAGAACATGGATAAATGCTAAAGTGTAAATAGGCACGTGTCATGTACCAGTAAGCTGAAGTGGATCCTGCCATCATAACTTTGCCTCCCCAATCCAAATGGCTACTTCCAAATTCTTATTTCTGGGGCAAAACAGGGAATAAGGGGTTGGTAATGGTAAAATACGCCCACTGGACTGTTATCTTTTCTAGACTGGCCTGGAGCCTGTTACATAATACTGTAAGTTATGACACGAGAATAAACAAATGTACCAATAATCACTGGAAAATGTATGCATAGTGAAATCTTGCCACTGCAAGGCATATATGTGCACGTGTCTTTTTTTAAATGGCCTGGCCTGTATTTTTTGCAGGCCAATAGAAATAATTGGAAAAAGAAGTTAAATTTGGTAGTTTTTCCGTTGAGCTACATAAACCTAAAACAGCATTTGTATAAAGAATTTAGGGCCTGATTTTTATATTAGCAATAAACATACTCTGTCGCAACAGAGACAGAGTATGTTGCTAATATAATAGTCCACCCGCTGAATTTACATACAGGCAGACCATAATTTGCCAATGGCGGAAACTGCTCCGTCTCCACCATGGCCAAACTTCTCCGATGGCCCAACGGAGTCAGGGGTATTTAGAGAATTGGTTATATATCCACCCAACCAATTTAGATAGGGGAATATAGAGCTATTCATCAGGTGGTAAGGGGCAGTAAAACACTAAAAATGCCCCCACCCCTATTTTTTCATTTTCCAAAATAAAAACCTACTTTGGGGTTTTGTTTTTGAGGAAAAAAAAGTTTTGACATTTTGGCAAAGTTCCAAAATATTCACAAGAAACACATTGACGACAGTTACTGTAAATAGTAGAAATGTCTGTCGGGCATGTCTAAATTTGGCAAGCAACTATGCCATCATGGCGAAGGAGTAATTTACTCTGTCACCCTGAAGGAGTACAAACTATCCACCAATTTATAAATCATCCCTTAAATTAAGAATTATTTGAGAGCTGTCTAAATTATTTCAGAATGATTATTAGAGCATACAGAGGGACAATTGCAGTGTAATAAAATAGTCCTGACAATTTCACACAAATTTGTTTTAATCAACCAGCTTTGGCTGTTCCAGAATAGAAAAATATAAAGAAATGGCCAGAATTTTTTCTGAGAAAGGAGGCAATCCTAGAGGGACACCTACATCCTATTTGACTCCAGAAGATCTGTGAAATTGGAAGATGCAGTGATATGGAAAGGCAAAACAAATGGAGCACACCCAAATTAATGTATTCTGGAGTAGCAGGCTGCAGGAGATGAACCCACCGAAGTTACACAAGAACAAAATAAGTGAAACACGAAGAGAGGTCAGGTGCGAACTTGGATAATAAGGATGGAACCCACCAACTTGCCAGTTGCCATACCAGACTCCAGTGGTTAGTGTTCTTTAATTGTGCTGCTGCCTTTCTTGACCTGGAAGTGAAGGTCATTTCCCGCAGCACCATTTTGGAGCAGTACATATGCAATAAGAGTATCTATTGATTCTGTCATTGGAGCATTTGAACGTTTCCTTTATGCAAATGCCTTGTTTGGGCGCTATGCTTGCTCTGGCTTCCACAGACTCCAGGCTTCCTTGATCCATAGGACATGCCAGTGACGTCCAATCCTGTGCTACACCATCGGCTGGGAAACTGCAGAGCTTCAGGTTCCTCAGTCTTTGGGTGCTCACCACCCATCAAGAACCTGTACCACCAGGTCTCTGTCGATAGCTCCTAACCATAGGGCTGTCTAAGCTAAGCCTACAATAGTAAATGACAGTATTTGTTTTTTCAGTATTGTACTAAGCCAGGTTCCAAAACATGCATTCTAGGTGAAGAGGCCTGTGTCCTCTAAAAACAAAGGGGCTTATTTACAAGCCCTGTGCGCCAGCATCACCTTTTGTGATGTTCCGGTGGCACACAGGGCTTAGCTTTATCTACAAGACCACATAAGGCCACCCTGTGTGGCTTTCATGGCCTTGTAGATACGGAGTAAGGCAAAGTAGTGCAAGTAGCTGCCTTGCCTTACTCTGCTTTATAGAGACGTTACACGGGTGTTGCTGTGAGTGTTCCCACGCACCATCCATGTACTTAGACGCTGCCCCAGATTTACAATATCTCATAAACCTAGGGCAGCACCCAAGCCTTGTGCCTCCTATTTCTACCTGTGCTGCATTCTGCAGCACAAATGGAATGAAGAAAACGCCTCTTGGGATTGTGTTCGTGCAGGAAAGTGTCTCTTCCTGCACAAAAACAATCATGCGAAAAATTCAGAAACTGTTGCACCTTTGTGCACGGGTGCCTGCGTTGGCACAAGGCTGTAAATTATGTGCGGCCGCTGACTGAAAAGACAGGAATGCACCATATCTTGTAAATACGGTGCGTTCCTGCCCTTTTGAAATTGGTGCAGGGCAGCGCGGCAAAATGAATTGCGGCACTGCCCTACGCCAATTCATCGTAAATATGCCCCAACGATTCCACATCTAATTCAATTGGAGCAGCCTCAACAAGGCTCTGGTCAAAAAGTACTTATTTTAGAAGAAGGGACACTGGAGAGGCTCCATTAACAGTTTAATGATTTTACATTTTCTCTGAATACCTCTTCAATGGAACGGAATAATTGAGCAATAACATTCCACTGAATAGGAGAGTGATGTTGGCGAGAAGGGCATAACTAATTGAAAATAACACAAGAAATATCTTCGAAAATCTTTATGAGGTTCATTTTTTTTTTCGGCAGCTGCTTTGTCTTCCCTACATTTGTCAAATTAGGTTTCAGCTATATTTTTACTTGCTGTTCTTATTGCTGAGTTCACACAGGCGGAGATGGAACTTATGGTGCAACTTTGTAGGTGAAATTGTCACTAAGTTGGCAGATATGCCTTTGCTTGGCATAAGTGACACCCTAGATAATGCTTTTGAAAGCACTGAGGAGGCTGAAAGCAAGGAGGCTGAGGCAGGAGACTCAGGGGCATATGTATCAACATCACCATTTGCGATTCTCAAATAGCGATTTTTAAAGAATCGCTATTTGAGAATTGCAAAACGGGATGTATTTAAAAAATTGCAAACTTTTTGCGATTTCTTAAAATTCCTTAATTGCGATTAGCAAATTGCGAAATCGCAATTAAGGAATACCTCCCCATTCATTTCTATGGGCCAGGAGACCCATAGGAATGAATGGGAAGTAATTCTCAAATAGCTAATCGCAATTTGCTAATCGCAATTTGAGAATAATTTCAAAGGTGCAAGGGTGTCATGATGACACCCTGATGCACCCCTGAAATGAGCATGTGTGTGCATATGGCGCACATACATGCCCTAAGGGCATGTATGAGCGCCACGTGGCACTTTGTAAAATTCAAAAAAGTGCTTTTTGAAAGGAAATCGCAAATTACCACCAACTTGAAGTTGGTGGTAATTTGCGATTTCTTAAGTATAATTCGCACAACTTGGGTGCTTTTTACATATCATTTAAGAAATCGCAATTTGCGATTTCTTAAATGCTTACGCAAAATTAAGAAATCGCTAAATTAGCAATTCCTTAATTTTGCGATGGGATTTGGCTCATACATCCCAATTACCGATTTTTTAATCGCAAACGCTGTTATTTTGCGAATCGCAGCGTTTGCGATTAAAAAATCGTTTGATACATATGCCCCTCAGTCTAGTGTTTCTACGTGCCCCTGTATCGGATCATCTCCAGGAAGTCTGTGCTTGTTGCAGTTGAGTTTCTTAGATGCAGCAGTATAAAAGCTTCACGCTACAGTCCCCTGTTGTCTGCAATTCTGTTTAAAAGTGGATTACATACTATTTTGCGGTAGGTCATGCTCCTGAAGACACCTTGCGACCATTGTTAGAATTTTGCATGCTTATGGATTCCTGCACTTCCTTAATACTGTCCTCATGCTCCTGTATCTCCGGTGTTTGGTTTTATTGCTCTTGTTTGGGAAGCTCTGGACCAAAAGGGTACAAAAGGGATTACCAACAGTTTACTGCTCTTCTGAATTGGTAAGATGCATGATTACAATGCGTTTTTGGATATTTACTCCCCATCCACTGCTGTGATTTCCTGAACTCTTGTGGATGGTAGTTATTTACTCTGAAAAAGAAAAAAAGAATGTTATTTTTTGGATTACACGTCTGCATCACAGTGATTGAAAATTAAAGACTATTTGTTTCTGAGACCATTCTGGTGACCCATGGAACATTTCTCAATCACTACACTTAGATATTTTTGTGAGACATTGAAGGAATTAATTAATTTTGATTTACATCTGGTCTAAATGTATCTATTTCTAACTTTTTAGGTAACCTTAGGTACTATTGTAATGTTCAAGTTAGTTGATGTTTCAGAGGTATTCAGTTTACCCATATTCTGTTTGTTCTTTATTTTCGGATTTACACTGCATAATTAGGGTTTCAGTTGATAGATTCTAGTAGGAAACTGAGAGGCAATACATAAGAACATGCGCAAGATACCCTTGCCAATGTAAGCTCCAAGCATGGTCATGTTTATGTTTTAGAAGGGCAGGTCCTAACACATATTGTATTCTTGCAGACACACAATGATACTAGAACACTGAAGACATCTACATCATGGAGAACTGATGCAGTCACCTTGAAGGGGCCCTAAGTAAGCCATCTTTAGTTTTTCTCCATTTCCCCTTTCCCCTGGGTGTTAATCTCATCTGGAGTTATATTTACTTCTCAGGCAGTTGCAGTGTTCTGGTGTTATGGCGAATCAGTTTCTGGCATTCATGCTTCACTCCCACATGATTGTACAACCAAATTAAAATTGGTTGTGTTCAGATGTTACAGAATTGCAGGCTCAAATTTAAAATTCTTTGTCTTAGTGAGATGGAATTCCCGAATCCCTCTTTGGCAGATGTAATTACTGTACTAGTATCTCTACAACATGGATCCAATGATTTACAACAGGCAGTACAACAGTCTCAAACCAAAATACATCAGTTTGCACAGAGGCTAGACGATTTTCAGAGTAGTCCAGAAAAAACATATGATAGACCTAAAACTATGAGTAGTTCTGGTGGGAACACTGACACCAAGTTTACTCTTAAATCACCTAACTTTGTTTATTCTAACTCAAAGCCATCAGAAGTTGAAAGTGGTGCAGCCTATTGGGAGGTTGTATCAAACCCAGTAGTTCAGGTTCTTGCCCAAAAAACATTGTTCCATTGGCCCCTCCTGAGAGTTTCAATGGGAATCCCCTAGGTTTGCTACCTTTTTAAATCAATGCCATTTGCATTTTATGTGCAATCTAGCTTTTTAAGTTTGCTACCTTTTTAAATAAAAGCTAGTTACATTGTATGTGTAAACCAGCTTATTTTCTGAATGATCAAACTCGAGTGGCATTTATCTTTTCTTATTTAGGGGGAACTGCAGCTACATGGTCAATACCACTGGTAGAGAGGGGCCATTCAATCTTATATAATTATACGGACATGATAGGCTGAGATGAGGAAACAAATTGTTTGATAAACATGCGTTTATGCAATCCATAGACACAAAATTACTAAATCTAAAACAGGGGAACCTACCTGACCATATTTAATAGACTTGTTGTGGAATCTGGGTGGCCTAGGGAGAAGATAGCTTATTTGTTCTATAGGTGCTTAAAAGTGGATTTGAAGGATGTACTGGCTCAGGTGGTGGATCCACCAGAGGACTGTGATGACCTTATTGACCTGGTTGTCAGGTTATACCACAAATCGGTAGAAAGAAAATCTGAACGAAGTAGAACAAAGAATTTGCATAGCCCAAAAGAAAAAGGTTGAGCTCAAGGTTGTAGATGGACAGAAACTATGCAAATTGGGGGTATTGGTGGTCCTACTTCCAATGGGGAAAGACAAAGACATAAAGATAAGAAATGTTGCTTATATTGTGGATGGTCTGGACATTTTCTTAGATATTTCAACAGTAAACCGAAGGAGAGGTCTAAAATCACATCTATAGTCTCAAAAGAGGCGGGAAAAGCTTAAACCCTGTGACTGTAGAGACCTAATTACCAGGTAGTTTAGACACAAGGGTCTTTTCTGATTTTGAGTGATAATAGCTTTGAACATTCCACTAAAAACCTTCACGTATCTGTATGTTTGAAATGGGAACTTAACAAACATATTTCCCTAGACTTGGGGGCCGATTACAATCCTGGAAAACACCCGGTACAAACCGTGGGTCGGAGCGTTTTCTCCGTCCGACTCGTACCGGGTTGTAAAACTTTACAAACATGCAATTACGATTCGTACGGAAACACCATTTCCGTACGAATCGGAAAAAAGACCAACCGACAGAAAAATACATACAAATGTGATCCGGGACACCGCGGACGTGACGTCCGGACGGAGTTAGGCATGTTTTTACGTACAAGCAATTACAATTCGCACCGACTGCAGTCCGGATGGGAATATTTTTACGGCACCCAAAAAGTGCTGGAAAAGCTAAGTAAGCGGCGATGCGAACTGATTAGGGGGCCCGGTACGTGCCGTACCCCCCCCGCCCCCCGTATGTACGGGGCGCACCCCCCAGCCCCCTGTATGTACGGGGCGTACCCCTGTACCCCCCAGCCCCCCGTATGTACGGGGCGTACCCCTGTACCCCCCAGCCCCCCGTATGTACACGGCGTACCCCCCAGCCCCCCGTATGTACAGGGCATACCCCTGTACCCCCCAGCCCCCTGTATGTACGGGGCGTACCCCCACCCCCCGTATGTACAGTGCGGACCCCCAGGGGGTACGCTCCGTACATACGGGGGGCTGGGGGGTACGCCCCGTACATACAGGGGGCTGGTGGGTACGCTCCGTACATACGGGGGGCTGGGGGGGGTACGGCACGTACCGGGCACTTGTTTAGACATCTCCATGGATGCTATGGGAGTTCGCTCCGGACGGTCTTTTTTCCATGCAGTTGTACAATCGGACGGATGGGACGGATCGTACTTGCGCATTGGGACTTTAGTTTTCCCATTTGTACGTAAAAATGTCAGGGGACGTGTCGGAGACTTTTCCCGACCCGAGGACGTGTGGGGGAATTTTCCCAATGCGATTCGTATGGACTTTTTCCCATACGAATCGTACTTGGCAGTTTGTACGGCGCTTTTACCATTTGTTCGGAAAAAAGTCCAGATTCAATTGGGTTGGGGAAATTTTTTCCAGGATCCTAATCGGCACCTTAGTGATTGATTCTGGTGTCACTGATAACTTTCTGTATTCATCCTTTGCTAAGCAATTGGGTAATCCTATTGTACCCAGCGACAAGGTTGAGAATATTTGCAGTATAGATGTTACAGAGATTTTGCCAGGTCCAGTAGTCTCTGAAACTATACAGATGATATTGGTAATGCCTGATGATCATCATGAGTCTATTTGTTTTGATTTACTTGTTGCTCCTCAATTCCAAGATCTTTTAAGGGTAGTTTGGGTATACCAACATAGGGGCATATTCTCAAGGATCTATCGCCGATTTATCGCCCCATTCTCAAGCTGGTACAAAATGCCGACATCACCAATTTTCCAGCGATAGCTGCCACAAAAAACATCGCCATGGATGAGAGCGACAACTAACGCTAATGATATGCAGAGTAGGCGTTCCGGTGCAAAAACACACAAAAACACCATGTCCCGACATTCTCAATGACCAGCCAGATCGGCGATGTGATCCAAAACCAGTCGATAAGGCGCGTTAGCAGCATGGATTTAACACCTGCCTGCTACTGGTGTTAAGCAGGGTGACAACCTGCAGTATAAAGGGGAGCCCAGCCCAGAGCAACATCTGAAGAACAACACATGTCGTGGAGCTACTGATCATGCAGCTTGGTGACCCAAGAGGGCCACAACACCCACGCCACCACCCCTAGGCCCTCCCCGGACCACCCCCACAGACTCCCACTGAGGCAGCGCAGAACAAGACAGCGGACCTTCAGAAAATGCAACAGCCTCACAGACTTAACGTCAGAGGATGTCATTGCCCACTACAAGCTCAAAAGGACAACCATCCTCCGCATCCTGACCCACATTGCCCACAGGCTGACAATACCAACACAGAGGACAACCAACATCCCTCCGCAGCCTAGCAAGATGGATCCCTCCCCACCCCACCCAGAAGCATGTGTCAGCCATTACACAACCCACATCAAACTCAGAGTAGGTAGCCATCTTCCCTGGGAGGGTGTCTGGAGGTGGCAGCCTGCACCACTACTCCCATCATGCCCCCTGTCCCACAGCCTAGCAAGATGGATCCCTCCCCCACCCCACCCAGAAGCAAGTGTCAGCCATTACACAACCCACATCAAACTCACAGGTAGGTAGCCATCTTCCCTGGGAGGGTGTCTGGGGGTGGGGGGCCTCCACCACTACTCTCACCATGCCCACTGTCCCACAGCCTAGCAAGATGGATCCCTCCCCCCACCCCACTCAGAAGCATGTTTCAGCCATTACACAACCCACATCAAACTCACAGGTAGGTAGCCATCTTCCCTGGGAGGGTGTCTGGGGGTGGGGGGCCTGCACCACTACTCCCACCATGCCCCCTGTCCCACAGCCTAGCAAGATGGATCCCCCCCACCCAGAAGCATGTGTCAGTCATTACATTACACACACCTGAGCAGGATGGAGCAACCCCCCCACCCAGAAGCAGTAGGAGGCCAGCACAGTACACCAAACAAAGTTACAGGTAGGTAGCCATCTTCACAGTGAGGGTGTTTGTGGGTGGGAGGTCTGTACCACTACTCCCACCATGCACCCTGCCCCCCTTCAGCATGATGGAACCCTCTCCCCAGCAGTTGGAAGCCATTACATCACCCTTATCAAATTTACAGGTAGGTAGCCATCTTACCAGTGAGGGTTTTTGTGGGTGGGAGGCCTGCCCTACTATTCCCACCATGCCCCCTGTCCAACACCTGAGCAGGATGGAGCACTCCCCCACCCAGAAACAGTTGGAAGCCAGCACAGTACACCAAACAAACTTACAGGTTGGTAGCCATCTTCACAGTGAGGGTGTCTGGGGGTTGGAGGTCTGTACCACTACTCCCACCATGTACCCTGCCCCCCACCTCAGCAGGATGGAGCCTTCCCCTCCAGCAGTTGGAAGCCATTACATCACCCTCATCAAACTTACAGGTAGGTAGCCATCTTCACAGTGAGTGTGTTTGTGGGTGGGAGGCCTGCACTACTATTCCCAACATTCCCTCTGTCCCACACCTGAGCAGGATGGAGCACTCCCCCACCCAGAAGCAGTTGGAGGCCAGCACAGTACACCAAACAAACTTACAGGTAGGTAGCCACCTTCACAGTGAGCGTGTCTGGGGGAGGGAGGTCTGTACCACTACTCCCACCATGCACCCTGCCCCCCACCTCAGCAGGATGGAGCACTCCCCCCAGCAGTTGGAAGCCATTACAACACCCTCATCAAACGTATAGGTAGGTTACCATCTTCACAGAGAGGGTGTTTGTGGGTGGGAGGCCTGCACTACGACTCCCAACATTCCCTCTGTCCCACACCTGAGCAGGATGGAGCACTCCCCCACCCAGAAGCAGTTGGAGGCCAGCACAGTACACCAAACAAACTTACAGGTAGGTAGCCATCTTCACAGTGTGGGTGTCTGGGGGTGGGAGGTCTGTATCACTACTCCCACCATGCACCCTGCCCCACAGCCTAGCAAGATGGATCCCCCACCCAGAAGCATGTGTCAGCCATTACATAACCCACACCTGGGCAGGATGGAGCACCCCCCCCACCCAGAAGCAGTTGGAGGCCAGCACAGTACACCAAACAAACTTACAGGTAGGTAGCCATCTTCACAGTGAGGGTGTCTGGGGGAGGGAGGTCTGTACTACTACTCCCACCATGCGCCTTGCCCCCCACCTCAGCAGGATGGAGCTCTCCTCCCAGCAGTTGGAAGCCATTACATCACCCTCATCAAACTTACAGTTGGTTGCCATCTTCACAGTGAGGGTGTTTGTGGGTGGGAGGCCTGCACTACGACTCCCAACATTCCCTCTGTCCCACACCTGAGCAGGATGGAGCACTCCCCCACCCAGAAGCAGTTGGAGACCAGCACAGTACACCAAACAAACTTACAGGCAGGTAGCCATCTTCACAGTGAGGGTGTCTGGGGGTGGGAGGTCCGTACCACGACTCCCACCATGCACCCTGCCCCCCACCTAAGCAGGATGGAGCCCTCCCCCCAGCAGTTGGAAGCCATTACATCACCCTCATCAAACTTACAGGTAGGTAGCCATCTTCACAGTGAGGGTGTTTGTGGGTGGGAGGCCTGCACTACTATTCCCAACATTCCCTCTGTCCCACACCTGAGCAGGATGGAGCACTCCCCCACCCAGAAGCAGTTGGAGGCCAACACAGTACACCAAACAAACTTACAGGTAGGTAGCCATTTTCACAGTGAGGGTATCTGGGGGAGGGAGGTCTGTACCACTACTCCCATCATGCACCCTGCCCCCCCACCTCAGCAGGATGGAGCACTCCCCCCCAGCAGTTGGAATCCATTACATCACCCTCATCAAACTTACAGGTAGGTAGCCATCTTCACAGTGAGGGTGTTTGTGGGTGGGAGGCTTGCCCTACTACTCCCAACATTCCCTCTGTCCCACACCTGAGCAGGATGGAGCACTCCTCCACCCAGAAGCAGTTGGAAGCCAGCACAGCACACCAAACAAACTTACAGGTAAGTAGCCAGTATGTGCACCCACCCATTTGTCACAAATTAAATGGTGCCATATGACAACACCAGCTCTCTCATTGCACAAAGAGGCATGCCTACCCCATTGCCAAGCACAGTGTGAACACAGTAAGCTAAGGAAACTGTCACAGCTACCAAAGTGTGACACACCAATGCACAAGTAGAAGAAAGTCAGGGCACAATCATGCACAGCACCTAGTTACATGTGCATCGCCATGGGGCAAGTGCAACAAGGACCATTCGAAAAATATGAAAGCATGTGTGGTGGCACAAATCAAGATATGCACATGACAGGACAAAGGTATGCAGGAGATGACAATGGCCAGTCCATGGCCAGATGTGACGTCTGCCAGGTCAGACAAATAAACAATGAGTTCTCAAACACATGCTGTGCCAGGCCCTAGATGGCAACAACTTCCTGTAATCCTTAATTGTGCATGAGTCACATGGTATGCCTTGACACCTCACACCATGGACAAGTAATGCCTGTACCACTGCATCATGTCAGGAAGCACAGTGGTGCACATAGTAAACAATGTGATGATCTGTCAATTGTGCAGTGTACAACAAGCGAATGACACACAGCTAACACAAAGCTTGCCGGGTGCACTACAATGACCATTTCCCATCTGACCCATAGGTGACCAAGAACTCACTGCAGAGAACAACACCAGCAACCTGCAGAGCCAGTCTCCCCCGGTACATGGACTCTCGGATGTTCACTCCCAGGATTCCATGGACGATGAGCTTGAGGCCGGCCCATCTGGTGTGCCAGGGAGCAACAGGTCCCAGGACCCCATCGTCCCCCCACCACATCTGCGCCAACAACAACTTCACAGCAGACCCCTGCTGTCACGGCCTGTGCGGCCACCAACACCACCACCACCAGTGCTGCCTGCAACACCCTCCCTGTCCCAGAGGATGACCAGCACACACTACTGATGGAAGAGGGCAGGGAGAGGATGCGGGTGCCCACAGTGGTGAGGAAACAGGTCCGTGGCAGCAGGGCAGATGGGAGGGGCTGGGTCACCCACAGACAACAGGAGGCTGGAACCCAATCCCTGGAACACATCACCAGAGTCCTAGGCGCATACGCACAGGCCCAGGGACGAACAGGCCGGTCCGACGAACTGTTGCACAAGCTCATCCTGCTGATGAGGTCCATCGACACCCGCATGGGAAAAATCGTGGACCTCTTGGACCAGCAAGTGGTGGTACTGAGGGACAGGCATGCACCACGGACAACACCCCCACCTCCCTCTGGTGGGCTGCACGATGACAGTTCAACATCCTACCCTGCGCCCACAGAGAGGGGAGAGTCCTCAGACCCCACTGGCCCTGGAGCAGGCCCCCCCCCCCGCCAAACGATGAAGGGTCCCTCCCAAGAAGACCCTGGGAGTATCTGTAAGCCAAGCACCTGCCAGACACCAGTTACGGAGCCAGCCATGATGGCAACCCTCTCCACCACTGCATTGACTTTTTGGACTGTCCTTCCCCACACTGCCTTGTGAATGGCATCTGTCTGTTGGACTGGGTCACCACAGCAATGTGGTGACTACTCGATTATCTCATCTACCACAACTGTCAACTCACTGCTCCACCGCACCCCCCTATGGAAATGTACACCCCCCTCGCATCTCACCATTGCAATTAAAATATCCTTACACATATGTTGTCGTGTCTGCTCCGTCTTTATTGCAGGATGTACAGTCTTCAACATGATCACAATGTACCAGGAGCATGGGCTGTATGTAGGCAAGTAGAAGTCGAAGGCACCTAGGGAAACACAACAGAACTACTTTCACTGGTCTGGGTGTGGCATCACAGATATCACACAACCCCTATCATCAGGAGAACCCAACATGCACATGTCACAATGGGCAACAAGTGTCAACAGACACGTCCTGTAGATGTTCCCAAATGACCTGTCCCATAAACATTGCCAACCACCACTGAGCCTACAACTGGCTGCTGCTACAATTCTCACATGCCCCTTCACAACAGCAATATCAGCAGACAATGGGTATGTTGCACATTGACACCCACCTTCAAGTGAAGTAGCGGGTGATGAGCTGTTCACACAGGTCAACGCCTTCCTCCTCTCCACTGTCCTCATCACTGGACACGGCTTGGTTTGCATGCTGGGGCCTTGGGTCCTCACCATCATCCAGGAGCAGGGGAATCTCCTCACAAATGTCTAGGTTGTGGAGCATGCAGCCTGCCACTACAATCTGACACACCTTCCCGGGCGAGTATGCCAGTGCACCTCCGGTCTTGTCCAGGCAGCGGAAACATGACTTGAGCAGACCAAAAGTACGCTCCACCACACGACGTGTCCTCCTATGGGCCTCATTGTAGCGGACTTCAGGCCGGGACCAGGGATTCCGCAGTGGGCTTAGCAACCAGGGACGGTTGGGATAGGCAGAGTCACATAGGTATGACAAACACAAATAGACATTGCAATGTCGCAGAGGCTGAGGGCAGCAGGTCACACACCCAGCACGCCACACGACTAAGCATACTCACCCGCAATCCATGCACGCTCAGGAAGAAGATTAGCCATCAACTGGGGCACAATGCTGTTCTGCAGGATGTAGGAGTCATGTGCCGAGCCTGGGAATTTGGCACACACGTGCGAGATGGTCATATCTGCCAGGCACACCACCTGCACATTGATGGAGTGGTAATGCTTGCGATTGCGGTAAATGTGCTCACTTGCCTGTGGTGGCACAAGCCCAACATGGGTGCAATCAATGGCCCCAACAACATTGGGGATGTGTCCAAGGAGATACAAGTCTCCCTTCACAGCTGGCAATTCAGCACCCCTGGGGAAATGGCTGTATCTGTCCTTGTATAGCATCATGGTGGACAGTATATCACGCAGCACCATGATGAACATCGGTTGTGACATCCCACCAGCGCTGGCCACTCTCTCTTGGAACGATCCAGTGGCAAAAAAATGCAGGGCTGCCATCACCTTATAAGTAGGGGGGAAAGCTGTTGGATATGTCCTGCGGGGCCTCAGGTGGGGCTCCAACATCAGCCCCTATCCACACGGGCAGGACCAGCGGCAGGACGCAAAGGTGACACTGGGACCCCTTGGGTGGTGTTGCTGGTGGTGTTTGCTGTAGCTTCCGGGGGGTCCGGTGTCCCTGTGCTGTGGGTGTTCATTGGCCTTGGTCTGTCTGTGTTGGCGGGGGTGCCCTGTCAGTTTCCAGATGTTGGAGGCGTGGGTACAGGGGGTGCAGATGTTGATGCTGCTGGTGCTGCATGATGCCTCACACCGGAGGGGCCAGGTTGGTCGTCGTCATCCGAAGAGGACAGAGACAGAGTGAGACCAGAGAGCTCAGTGTACGCCGGAGTCTGGGACTGGGAATCCTCATCATTTGGTGCTGGGTGCCCCGTACCACCTGTGTTTGCAAGAGACACACGATGTGAGTTATGTTTATACATGCATCGATGGTTCACAAACATGACATTTTCTACTTTTCGAACAGATGCCTGCCTGTACACTGCTTTTTCTCAGCTTGTCACGGACAGAGTTTGATATTATTGTTGGCCATTTCCCAGCATGGCCTTGTGCTCCCCACAACAGAGCCCAGTGTCAGACATCTTGTCAGTCCCTTCACACTCCCTGTAGGGCAAGTATGGTTCAGTTAGAACTTGCTGGCCCATGTGGGTGGGTGTAGATTGTCTGTGACTGCAAATCCCATCATACTCTTGGCTACACCCCCCTTCCCAGCATGCCCATACATCCTTCCTCTTGACTCTGCTTCCCTGTGAGGGGGTGTGACAGCAATGGCAAGATGGCTGACTGTGAAGTCCTGGTGTTTGTTGTTGCCCATTTCCCAGCAGGGCCTTGTGCCCCCCACAACAGAGCCCAGTGTCAGACATCTTGTCAGTCCCTTCCCACTCCCTGTGGGGCGAGTATGGTTCAGTGTGAGCTTGCTGGCCCATGTGGGTAGGTGTAGATTGTCTGTGACTGCAACTCCCATCATACTCTTGGCTACACCCCCCTTCCCAGCATGCCCATACATCCTCCCTCTTGACTCTGCTTCCCTGTGAGGGGGTGTGACAGCAATGGCAAGATGGCTGACTGTGAAGTCCTGTTGTTTGTTGTAGCCCATTTCCCAGCAGGGCCTTGTGCTCCCCACAACAGAGCCCAGTGTCAGACATCTCGTCAGTCCCTTCCCACTCCCTGTGGGGTGAGTATGGTTCAGTGTGAGCTTGCTGGGCCATGTGGGTGGGTGTAGATTGTCTGTGACTGCAACTCCCATCATACTCTTGGCTCCACCCCCCTTCCCAGCATGCACATACTTCCTTCCTCTTGACTCTGCTTCCCTGTGAGGGAGTGTGACCGCAATGGCAAGATGGCTGACTGTGACATTCTGGTGTTTGTTTGGCTATAAGTCCAAAGAGAGCCCCTGTGCTTCACACAGCAGCACCCAATACGGGGTATCTTTTGCTGATATTTCACTGAGGTGTGTGTCAATGCATTCTACCCGGTTGTGTGGAGTTTGTGTTGGGGGGTCTCCAGATGCTGGTAAGTATGCTCAGGGCTGTCAGTCCTCCTTCCCATCATGAAACGTGCTTCCATTGTAGGGCGTGCAAGTTGTCTTTCAAGATATAAGTCAGTGGTGTCCTGCTTCTGATTTGCACACAACCCCTAGCAGGGCCTTGTGCTCCCCACAGCAGGAGCCAGTGTCAGCCATCTTGTCAGTCATATTCCACTCCCTGTAATGTGGGCATGTTTCAGAGAGGTCTTGATGGGCCAATCAGGAGGGGGAGCATTATCTGTGACTACAGGCCCCATAATGTTTTATGATACACTCACTTCACCTGCATCCCCACTATTCCTTACTGTCAGTCAGCTACACTGTTAGGTAGTGTGTTTGTGGTGGCAAACTGTCTGGCAGTGTCTATTTAGCTTTGTGCCTCTGGCTTGCTCTACTTGTTTGTAGGTTGGTGCATGTCATGACACAGTTCCAAGTCACTATAAGATGGCAGGTATTGTGTTTTTCTGACTGGCATACACATCTTGGGTTGATTATCTATTGGTTAGTGTAGCTTTGCTTGCGGTGCATGGTTTCACTGTCCCCTTGCCACACAATCTTGGGTATGTTGTTTGTGTACTCACCAGGCTCTAGTATGTCTGTTAGCCCATGGACGCTCTCTGGTGGTAAGATGTCCCGCACCTTCTCCTCCCAGGTCCTGAAGTATACTGGTTAGGCAGGAGGGCCACCGCTGGTGCCCTGACTCAGGGAGTGATTTTTTTTGATGAGTTTCTTGACCCTCCTGCGCACGTCATACCACCTGTTCTGGATATCGTCCTTTGTGCGCCTTGCTGGTGCTTGAGCGTTCACCTTGTCCACAATCCTCGCCCACATCTTGGCTTTCTGTGACATGGGGGTCCTTTGGACCAATGTACCAAACAAATGTGGCTCTACTCTGATGATCTTGTCTACCAGCACTTCTAACTCACTATCTGTGAACTTTGGATTTTTCTTTGGGGGCATGGTGATGGGTGGTGGTGGTGAGGATGTGTGTGTGAGGGTGCAAGTGAGGGTGGGTTGGTGTTGGTTTTGCTGGCTGTATGTGTGTGTGCTTTTGTATGAGGTGCTGATGGTGTGTGCATTGTGTGATGGGTGAGTTGTGAGTGTGTCTGGGGTTGCTGTGTACTGGTGTTTGCTGCTGGCTGTGTCTCCTGTTTGCAAGGGATGATGGTAGTGATTGTAGTCCTTTATATAGTTGGAGTTGTGGGTGTGTCTTAGTGCCAGTTTTTTTTTAATATTTAGTGGCTTTGTCATTGCTTGTTTGGTCCTTTTTTTGTCTTTTTACCTTTGGGTTTTGTAGGCATGAAGGAGACGTTCATGTGACGGAAACGGACGCTGCTGTTGTCTCGTGCGTGCTTCTCCGCCTCGTTCACGCTGCCTATCTTCTGTGTTTCATACGCGTCGGTAGCGAAGGCCGCTATTGCTTGTGGGCCCGGTTGTCTGTGCGTGCGGGTCGTGCGGCTTGGTCTCCGTGCTAGTCGGTCTGGTTTTACACGCATTGCATCGTACTGCGCGGATCGGACATCGTGGGTACGGGTCGGTCGGGTTCATTCCGGGTTCGTGCCAGTCGGTGTAAATCGCGTTGGTTTTCCGGCCGGATCACTATTTTCCCTACGGCACGGTCGTACGGCTTGTATTCTGTACGTGTTGGTTGTAATTCACACGCGTTGCATCGTACTGCAGGGGTCGTATGGCACTGGTCAGTGTCAGTCGGTATTCGGTCCGGGTCCGTGTCGGTCGGTTCATTTTGCGGCCAGAATTGAATCTGCGCCTTAGTGGCGGTTCTACAAGTTAAGGTAGGTTAAATCCGGGAGGGTGATGTAGGTTGGGAGAGGCTTCCTTGGGTACATTTTGGTCGCGTATAGTGGCGCGTTTAGAGGGAAAACGTCAGTTACTAGCAAAGCATGGTATGGTTTGTTTACTGTAATTTTTAATTGGTGTACATAGATCTGAAAACGCAAACTAATGTAATTGTTTTAATACTTGTAGTGAACCCCTGAAGAAGGGCTATCGAAAGCCCGAAATGTATTGGATAAAATAGATCCACTAGCGAGGATGTTTTATGTATGTGTCATGCTCCAGAGAAAGGCCTGGATTGGCATATGTGTTGCAGTAGAAACTTTCGAATACATAAAGTGCCTCACATGTGACAGGATAAAATGTTTTGAAGAAGATGATATGTTGGAGGATACGGAATATAAAAAAAGAAAATTAGATTAAACGAGGATAAATTGTAAATGATTTTTGGTACCAAAGACAGAGTGCTGTGCGTTCGGTTGAAGTGCTACCTCGCTCCAGTTTCTGAAGTGTTTTCATGCACGCGGTACCTGGGCAGACCACGTTACCGAGCTGCACACTATAGGATTAAAAAGGAATAAACTTTGTAGAACAAAATAAGTGGAAGAAATAGGTGTGCACTTGGCCCCCCCTTTTTTTATTTAAATCCACTTGCCAAGCCTTAAACTCCTCTTTTATTACACCTGGGACCTAAGTGACCCCAAGGACATGGTGCTGTGTAACTAAAAGGCTGGACATGTACCCATAGGTTTTAACATGTCCTGGCAGTGACAACCAGCTAAATTCGTATTTCACTGATATGAGATCTACTCCGTCCATAGGCTAGCATTCGGATTTTCTTAAAATACCTTTTACGCTGTAATTCCTCTTTGGAAAGGAGTAGCTACTTCATGTTTAATATCTTTGGAATGGTGGTGATAAATCCTCTTTAGTGGTAAAGTTGGATTTGACATTACCATTTTAGAAATGCCACTTTTTGAAAGTGGACATTTCATAGCTCTTATCTTTCCTCTGTGTGCCTGCAGCCGCCTCCGATGAACATCTGGGCTAGGGAACAGCTGCACTTTGTGCATACTCTCTAGATATCCACAACACAGGGGCTGGGTGTGACAGGGGATACGTCTGCATCCATTTGCATACTGATAGTCTTCCTAGGCAGGTAGAGGGAGAGGTGGTTCACGCTTACATTTGAATAGGTTGTGACCTGCCCTCAAAAAAAGGACTGATTTACCCCCTACTGGAAGTCTGGAGCCAGGGCTGGGTCGAAAACGATCCTTCTGCATTTCAGAGAACACCTTTGAAGTCACCTCCTACATCAAGGGCACTTTGGGGTATAAGTACCAGAGCTTTGGCCCTATCACCCAGTACACTACTGTACCTGGAAGAAAAATTTGCTGGAGTAAAGGCTGCTGTGCTGAAGGATTGCCACTCTGTTGTGTCTGATTGTTCTAAGGTACCGCTTCCTTGCTTTGTTGAGCTGCCCTGCTGGCTACTGACCTCTGCTCTGCTAGAGAACCAAGGATTAAACTCCATAGTAAGTCCAAGGATTTTCTGGCGTGCCCCTGTTCTCCCTGAAGTCTCAGGGACATCAAAGATCTCGGCATCTACTTCTTTTGATCTTCATCCATATTGCAGAGGTTGTTCCACGAGGACAATCGCTCTGCTTTGTGGGAGTATGCCTGATCTTCAGCTGCTGCTAGTGAGGAGTGAGCGCCGTGCTTCATTCCACACGATCAGGCCATTTTACAGCCCTGCACTTTGCCCAAGCTGGAAGTTTGCATTCGTAGAAATCATCACTATATTTCATGTTTAAAAATACGACCAGCTGTCTGTCCCATGAGGAACCCCACTTTGTGGCTGAAGACAAATCAAATGCCATGGGGCTTCGAATGCTCTTGACACCCCCCAGCCTGACCCGTTGCCTAGGCGACGTTAAGTGCACCTCAACATCCGCACCCCTTCAACTTGCCTGCACAGAAGAGGGACTGCGCCCTGCAATGTAGGCCCTATGTCCGAGGCCCATCGATGCCCCTGCAGCTCAACTCCTACTTCGTCAACAATACAAGGAGCCTGCTGATGCCCTCAACAGACCCCTACGAGGTACCTTGCCAGTACACGAGACTCAGTCGGGTCCTAACCACTAGCAGCTTGCCCCTTGTGTAAAAGTGCTTGATGGTTGCCTGTAACTGGACCGAGCAGTCCTTGCAGTTGTGCGATACTCCCTGCACCCTGCTGCATTAAACACCTTCCGACTTCAAACCTCCACTAGGACCCTGGATACCATAATAGAAGTGCACTGGCTCTTCTGAGACTAAATTACTACACATACTTTGAAAACGCCCGTAAATTATAAAGCATTGCCTTTACATTGATTTCTGTAGAATTGCCAAAGGTGAGTAGGTCAGAGAAAAAGAGCCACTACAAGGGAGTAGTTTTTTTTTGGAAATGGAGCCCTCACACACCCTTGTTGGTGTCATGCTTCATCATCAATCCTGCTCCTCGTCGGGCCGGCCCTGCAATGCAAATGCTACGCAGATTTTAAAGAAGAAGATTAAATAAAGGATTTTTAAACAGAACCTGCTGATTGGACTTACTCTTGTTGGAATCTACTAAATTGTACTGTATATAACTTCTTTGGTGTGCTGGATCATATTATTTTTGTTCATGATTTCATTGGAGATTTAGGGGTATTGAATCTCAGATCCTCAGCACCCTAAACAAGCTCAACAAAAAACATTTGACCAAATGTAATAATAGGTGCAGATAGAATTGCCTCATACCTCACTTTATGTGTGCCTGTTGAGGTTGAAAATGAGGTTAAAGACCCCCCAAAAACCCTCTGTGGATGTTACTGCAAATCTAACTTGGTGTGATATCTAACTACATATCTCATTATGTCCCCCACGTTTGACTATTGTTGTATATTTCCATACACATATGGGGCATCCCTAGTCTGTAATGTTGCCTATTTTCAAAATCTAGTTGCCCTAAAATCTAAATGTAGCCCCCTCTGAGTTTGCTGTAAATGAGCCACTATCAGGCATGCCTTCCCCCATTCACACTTAGAAAAGATCCACACTATTGTGATCGGCCAATGCAAGGTGCGCAAACATCGAGATTACTCGGAAGAAGTTGTCCCGCTTTAGCGTTCCTTCGCTACAAACCGTGTCTCATACGTATCAATGAGACTTCAATATACACAGATCCGTGTTACTGAAACCCTTTCTTACCGGTATAATTAGGATGTTCGGTCAGCGCTCGCTCCCTCAAACACCGCCGCCCAAGAAGCTTCTTTATCAAGGACCTTACTGGTGTATCCGGCTCGGAGGCCTTACCCTACTTCCGGCACTGCATCTGATGTGTGGACACCCGTACTGCTATGTTACCACAGCGGCCATCTTAGAGTATCTAGAGTCACCTTGCATTCTCATTTAAAAAGGTGTTCAAGAGTGTTACATAGATACTCTAGAGTCATACGGTGACACATAAACCTAACAAAAATAGCAGCTGTCCCATAAGATTAATTAATCTAGATATACATGCATTTTTTGTGAAAGTACATACTGTGGAAAAATAGTTGGTATTATTTTCATTATGTTTACTATATTTTACGTTGAATGCTGCTAAATCCTTCAGGAGCTCAATTAGTGGTGTACAAACGTTAAAGAAAGGGGGAACAAAACTCTCCCTATCTCATTCTTAAATGGCTAAAGATCGATAAAGTCATAAAATGACTACCAATATTTGCCTAGAATGGTACCGCTTTATTCCACTCAATAAGGTCATTCAAACCCTGTTGGTCTGCCCCCTCTTGATAGATCCAGTGGGCTTCCTTCATGATTAGTCTATTTTCCACATTGTACTTATCACCTAATACCTTTTCTAATACCACCCATCATATATCTCTGGGTTGATGTTTATAGGTAACGAAATGTTGGACCAGTTTGGTGGTAAGTTTGCCTGATTTTAGGGTGCTCATGTGTTCCTGGATTCTCACCTTGATTTTACGCGTCATGAGGCCAGTATAATGTAAGTCACAGGGACATGTAATCCTGTAGATGACATTAGTCGTATTACAATTACTGAACCTATTTAAATGCCAGATGTTCCCATTTGTTAAGATCACATTTTTGGTAGTTACTGTGAGGTCACATGTCTAAAAGTGCTTGAGGGTTGCCTGTAACCGGACCGAGCAGTCCTTGCAGCTGTGCGGTACTCCCTGCAGCCTGCTGCATTAAACACCTTCCGACTGCAAACCCCCACTAGGACCCTGGATACCATAATAGAAGTGCACTGGCTCTTCTGAGACTAAATTACTACACATACTTTGAAAACGCCCATAAATTATAAAGCATTGCTTTTACATTGATTTCTGTAGAATTGCCAAAGGTGAGTAGGTCAGAGAAAAAGAGCCACTACGAGGGAGTAGTTCTTTTTTGGAAATGGGGCCCTCACACACCCTTGTGGGTGTCATGCTTCATCATCAATCCTGCTCCTTGTCGGGCCGGCCCTGCAATGCCTGACGGGCACCCTCAAGGGGGTTCTTTATCGGAGATCTTTTTCCAAAGCTGTGATGTGATGTGCAAGTTAAGGGCCTTTTGTGTAGATTAAGGAAACATAGTTGTCGATGTAGAGAATAGTGACTTAAAAAAGGCTAGGCAAGTCTCAAATCAAATTTTAATCCATGAGTATGCCTGACTTATTAAAAACGAGATGTCACCAGTGGGGACAATGATCCCAGGTGACTTATAAGGTCAACATTTTCAAGCCGTCAATTAGTCAAGATGTGATCTAGGGCAATTCTTCAGGACAGTAAAATGTATAACTAATCTACACAGTGTCTGGGACCAAGGAGGAAACAAGTAGTGTCCAAACACTAAGGGGTCTATTAGGATGGCGGGCGGATGGGCCCCGCTGGGCCAGCGGTTACTTCCTAATGGCCCCAGCGGGACCGCCGCACCCCTGGTGGACGGTCCCGTTCACTGTAACTGTGTCGGGCATCGTAATAGGCCCCTACATACCCTATAAGTGTACCTGCAGAATGTAAAATCACTGACCAAATGAAGGTAATGTCATCACCTTCTTGAGAGAAACACCAAGATAAACGCTAAAAAACAGGAGTTTTTATGAATTGATGGACAACTATGCCCTTCCTGCTCTATGGTGTGGTAGTGGCCACTGTTCAACAAGCTTGGGGTGAGAGAGGGACTGGAACCCCCTGAACATACCTGCCTGAAAGAAATCTGCACCATGGCTGGAATGGTGCAAGCAATCATTCTGATTTACAAGTCCCTTCTTTCCCGACCCGAATGCGATCTATCCCACCTCTGTGAATACTGGGTCTCTGACATGGGCCTGGAACTCACGGATGATGACTGGGCTAATGTTCTGACTAACACCCCTTGCCCTTCTCGCAATTATTGTTTCAGGCTAGTTCAATATTACTACCTTCATAGTGGGTGCCAGAACCAGAAGAGCATGAATAGAATATTACCAGGGGGGCAAACATCCTTCCCAAGATTTTGCCTAGATGGGGTGGACTTTTGCCATATAGTCTGGACCTGCCCAATCCTCACATCTCACTGAGACACAGTAATACACCTTATTAACTCGGCCACAAGCTGGAACCTGAAACGGACTTCTGCTGTCTGTTTACTGGGGCTGTTACCTGAACCCAAATCCAAGTTAATTACCACTGAATTCTCTAATTTAGCTCTTGCCCTGGCATGCTGCTATTGTCTATGTTCTGGAAGTCTCCCACAAGGTGAAGACATGAGCTGTCCAAATCATCTGAATGCGAAGGCTCTCTGCTGAAACTGGAGGTGCAGAGAGGCAGCTGCATTACCAACAACACACAAGCCTGGATCAGATTTTGCAGGGCAGCAAGCTCCATGCTGATGATGTCTGATTGCTCTCCAACTCAGATGGGAAGTCCTCAGATAAGAGATGAGGTGCTGAGCCCTTACCTGTATAACTGCCCCACCTCAATACTGTGCGACTAAACTGGAAATGCATGCAAGCTTCATGGAGTTTAGGGGTCCAAGAGGAAAGGTGGGCTGTCTTCATTTGCATCCTCCCCTCTTCACCATATACAGGCATCATCCCATTTTGAAACAACATCGCAGTGGCTGTTTGTCTATTTGTTTATATGAGCTTCTTATTCGGTTTCTTGCTTACCTGTTTTCTTCTCCTCATGGCTACTCCTGTTGCATTTACAGACTTAGTCACAAAGTACGTTTGTATGGCCTAAAACTGTAAACTTTTACTCCTAATTGTAGTGTGCCCTGTCTGGTTCGTCCATGGGATTTCCCTTCTCAAACCAGTTTGTGGCAACTGTTAGTTTTTCTCTTGTCGAATTATATACTACACAATACTGTTCCTGTTGTATAGTCGTGTAACGTGTAAAACCTTAATAAAATGTGTTGCATGGAAACCCAATAATATCTCACGATCTTTGATTTCCATGAATTTGATTACCAAACCTACTATTATAAAATTTAAAAAACTTTCTCAATGCAAATCACAAGTAAGAAAAATTGGTATTGAGACCGAATATCGAGTAGGAAATGTCTACTTACACAAATATTGAGTTGGAAATATCGCAATTCAGAAATATCGACCGCAAGAATATCCTGGTCACGAATATCAAATTTAAGGTAGGAAATATCATTTTGAAAAACATAGAAGTCATTAATATTGTTTGCAAAAATATATAGGCACATGCATCAAAGTAAAAACCGGTCGCAAACGGGCAGATTCTCAGAATCTGCCCCTTTGCGAACGGTATTTTTGCATTTGGGATGCATCATCCCAAATGCAAAAATCGCAATTTAAGGAATCTCTAAATTGCGATTCCTTAAATTGCGATTGCATTTAAGGAATCCCAAATTGAGATTCCTTAAATGCAATGCATTAAAGTAAAAAAATTTGCGATTTCGCTAATAGGGGGAGCAAATTACCATGAAGATGAAGGTAATTTGCAAAAACTTTGAAAAATGCACTTTTGTGCATTTTTCAAAGTTTCATGTTGCGCACACACATGCCCTTAGAGCATGTGTGTGTGCAACATATGTGCACAGATCAATTTCAGGGGTGCAATAGGGTGTCATTTTGACACCCTTGCACCCTTGAATTTGCATGAGCAATTTGCGAGTACCTACTGGTACTCGCAAATTGCTCATGCAATCTCCAATTCATTCCTATGGGCCTGGAGGCCCATAGGAATGAATGGGACGGCATTCCTTAATTGCGACTCGCAATTTGCGAGTCGCCATTAAGGAATTTGTAGGAATCACTATTTTTATAGCGATTCCTACATGCATAGGCTTTTGCAATTCCTTAATTGCGATTCCTTAAAAATCGCAATTAAGGAATCGCTAAAGTCTTTGTTGATGCATGTGCCAGTTAGTTGTTTAAAATATCGATTTTTGAATTACTGTTATGTATTTTAGTTTATATTTTAAATGTATGTGATGTATTTGTATAAGTATTGTTTATTTTTTTAAATATATGTGTTAAAAATGTTGTAGTTATCGATCCTACTTTAATTACATTTTGGGGCCGATTCCGATAGCTGGTCGGACAGCTGTCCGTAGCCTTACCGTGCGACCGACACGTACCCGGAGCCGGTCCGTCCTGTAGAGTAAGTACGATGCGCATAACTGCCAAAAACACGACCGACGCGTAGGCTGTGATTCAAGCTCCGTTCTCCGTCTGAGTCGTAACTACTAACGCTGAACCGAGTCGCCCGGAAGCAGTATCCATAGCAGTTTCCGGCATGACAAGTACGATACGTACTTCCTACGCGCCGGACAGGTCGTCACGTACGGCACGTCACAGCATCCAGAAAACAAACATATCAGCTACGATTCATGCCACAACTCAATACACGGCTACGAGATGGACCAGCTTGCAGTGGATACGAGACGGAGCAACAAGCAGCGTGTACGACACTAACACATCATGAATCCCATCGCGCAGGTCTACATCTATGACCAGATCAGGAACCGACATCGACGGCGCAGACGGTAAGTCAGACACCTGCCACATAAACAAATGACACGTACCTGCAAAATGGCACACACACACAGGGGATCCACATCCTGGCCACTAACAACAGCCCACCATAGGGGTTGCATGGCAAGCACCACTAACACCCCCACCCATAGGGCTCATGTTGCCCATCACTACTGCCACCCCCAGCCATAGGGCTTATGTTGCCCATCACTACAGCCACCCCCAGCCATAGGGCTTATGTTGCCCATCACCCCTGCCACCCACACCCATAGGGCTTATGTTGCCCATCACTTCTGCCACCCCCAGCCATAGTGCTTATGTTGCCCATCACTACAGCCACCCCCACCCATAGGGCTTATGTTGCCCATCACTACAGCCGCCCCAAGCCATGGGGCTTATGTTGCCCATCACCCCTGCCACCCCCACCCATATGGCTGATGTTGTCCATCACCCCTGCCACCCCCACCCATAGGGCTCATGTTGCCCATCACTACTACCACCCCCAGCCATAGGGCTTATGTTGCCCATTACTACAGCCACCTCCACCCATAGGGGACCTGTTGCCCATCACCCCTGCCACCCCCACTCACAGGGAACCTGTTTCCCCATCACCCCTGCCACCCCCACCCATATGGCTGATGTTGCCCATCACCCCTGCCACCCCCACTCACAGGGGACCTGTTGCCCATCACCCCTGCCACCCTCACCCATATGGCTGATGTTGCCCATCACCCCTGCCACCCCCACTCACAGGGGACCTGTTGCCCATCACCCCTGCCACCCCCACCCATATGGCTGATGTTGCCCATCACCCCTGCAACCCCCACTCACAGGGGACCTGTTGCCTATCACCCCTGCCACCCCCACCCATAGGGCTGATGTTGCCCATCACCCCTGCCACCCCCACTCACAGGAGACCTGTTGCCCATCACTACTGCCACCCCCACCCATAGGGCTGATGTTGCCTATTACCCCTGCCACTCCCACTCACAGGGGACCTGTTGCCCATCAGCCCTGCCACCCCCACCCATATGACTGATGTTGCACATCTCCCCTGCCACCCCCACACATAGGATGGGTGGTGCGCAACACATCCAGCATACTCCAACATCAGGTATGTCCGTAAAATACATCCCCCCTAACATCATGTCAACAGTGTGTAGTCTGTGACAAATGCCCACAACAGTGATTATGGCTACGAGCATACAATGTAAGTAACAGCACATGTGTGACCATCACATGAGTGTGACATACACAAGGCAAGCATCACCATAGCACTGTGGCAATGTAAAAAGAACACCCCCTCACTGTGTAGAACAGAAGTTAAGTGGGGGCTTCCAAAATGCAGCAGATGTTGAGCATTGTGGTGATGGGGACTAAACCCCCCTCATCACAGTGACCAAAAGGTAAGGGTCATCATGGTCAAAGCTGCAAATAACAAACAGCATGTATGATCCCTGCTCCCAACACATCAAACACTTCTGGGGCAAACTAGTGGTTGTGTCCCATACACACAGAGATGTGGTGAGGCCAACAGTGCTGTGAAAACATAACACAGACAAGCACCACACATGGGGGCTGACAATGCATACAGCGTACAATGACACAACAGCAGAAGTGACCATCACCAAGCATGCACACATCTCGAAAATAGACACACCAATCAAAACAACATGTGTAGACTGTAGGTGTCAGATCCCAAACTCACATTCCATGCCAGCAATGGCACCTAACAACCAGGATGAATGTGCACAATGATGTGATATGACTCATAGGGACAGCATGCAAAATCACAGGAACAGCATCCAGACAAAGGCCCACAACAGCAAAATCAATGCAAACAGGCAAACTCACACTGCACATCTGACATAGCATGTGTGTGTGTGTGTCACAGTATCCCCAGGCAACTACACAACACATGATGGGGGCAGAACCACAGTGACACAGATGTGGACACAGTGCCATACAAAAGTAAACCATCATTGGGACATCCTCAGTGGGCAATCAGGCATTGTGAGATGAGAGGGAGCACAACAGACACATGTGACACAGGCTGGAATGAACACCAACTAACACAGCAAGAGACTGACACACAACAGCACTACCCCCAGGGACCAAATATTGGGGTGCCACAAGCATGCATGACACCTCCACTGTGATGACAAAGGCAGATGTCGTACAAACTGGGAAACCCAGACATGTGTCCTGTTCCACAAACGTACATCACACATACACAAACACAAATCACTCAGCATGGCCCCTCATCCATGGACAAATGGGACCTAGGGGACCATCCATGCAAACATTTACATCAGTCCACCCTCAACACCACACACCCTGAACTGCAACAATGCGCATCTGTGAAGCCCACATGGACAGGTAACATTGCACATGCACCCATGACAAACACAGGAATGTTGGGAGGAACTAAGGTGCACAGACTCATCACACAAGGACAGTTTACAACCCTGGGGAATGACAGACATACTGCACAGTATGCGGTACATGGCCATGACGTCAAAGCACATGTAACCTTCAGAATACCTGCCACAGTCCCAGGACAATGGAGAAGCCAAGGAGAACCACAAGGCACACATGCTGACACCTGTCAACATTGCAGCCCTGAACCCGACAAGTGGGAGCAGTCACACACACATACACATTTCTCAATCACTGAAAGGTACCACCTAGGGACAACTACATGATATTGCGAATAAACAAGTGCCTTGGGGAACCCTGACTGTGTCCCATCTGTGTCTGACAACATCATCACCACTCAGAACTGACAAATCCCAATGATGATACACCAATTAACTGTAGTGTGTCATGCACCCACACATCTGGTAGTCCATGGCAAAGTAGTGGGATGAACACAGTACCACTCAGCAAGCATCAACAACAGGAACATATCAAGGGAACACTGCCTGTGCATGAAAAGGGATGTGGACACACACACATGCTCATACAACACACACCATGGGCCCAGGCTATGTCACGGGACAACACACTTGAGGGGACCCAGCTCCTGTGGAAGCCCAGCTGTGCCAAACATATTCACAGCACGTCTCACTCATGTCAGCAGAACCCAGTCAGCCATCAGTTACCACACAATGAAGGCTCTGGTCACAACAGCCTGGGTATAGGAGTCTCCCCTAAGTCATCTGCACATACTCAAAACATATGTCTAGCAAGTTGCACAGAGGACACCGTTGCTCCTATACCAATGATACCCACACCTGTAGGTCCAGTGGTGATGCGCACAAAGTCTGTGAAATTGACAAATTGGACAATGGGAAGCACATCATATGTGCATGGGTGCAAGCCACAGATGTGACCATGCAAATGAAATGTACACAGAGATGTCCACAAATAGTTGATCATAACACACAGGTAGCTGCAAAGGATGACATGGATACCCACCAGAATAGGATACCTAACTCATGGACCACATGGAGTACCTCACATCAACACATCAGTATTCAACATTGGAAACCAAGCATTACAGGTGCAAGGGCATGTAAAACAGCATCAACATAATGTACAGCTAAATCGAGTTCACAGGGATAAAGAAAACAGCTTTATTCAGCATATTAAAAGTTAAACGTCTGTTCTAACAAAAGGCCAATGGCCAGTCCATGTCCAAATGCCAAGGTGTGAACTAGAGTGACAAATTCAGTATATAAAAATCTAAACGTGTGTTCAGACAAAAGGCCAATGGCCAGTCCATGTCCAAATGCCAAGGAGTGAACTAGAGTGACAACTGTCACACTTTGCTTGCCTGCACTGTTAAGGACCGGGGTCATCCCCTCGGAGGGGCATACATGGGGGCAGGCCAGACACCGCAGGGACAAGATCAGGGTGCAGCAGAAGGAGGCAGTGAAGAGGTGGGGGATGCAGGCGAGACACTTGCAACTGCAGTGGAGTTGACTGAAGTGGTGGGTGCTGTCACAACTGTGGGGTACAAGTCAGATGGTGGGGGTGCCGGCAGAACTCCAGTGGGCAGGTCAGATGGAGTGGATTGGCTTACCACTGCAGTGCCCAAGTCAGACGGGGTGGTCGTGGACTCCAAAGCAGTGCCTACATCCATGGGAGTGGAATGGGGGACACGTGAGGTCGGCAGGGCAGGTGGGGACACGGTCCCCACATCAGTGGCACTAACTGTCTGACCAGGTGTGGAGGAGCAAGTGCTAGGGGGGATGGCCTTAGCATTTTGGGTATGGTGTATCTGTGGGTGGGGGAACCCGGGGCAGGGAGTGGTGGGGGAACCTCTGGAGTGGTGGCCTGGGGGATGGAGGACGGAGACTTTGCCTTGGAGCTGAGTGGTGTCAGGGGTTCTTGCTCTTCTGGTGCCGGGGAGACTTGCGGGTGGGGGTCTCTGTCTGACTGCTCCTGGGGGAGGGTGTCCGGGTGTGAGGGGCACTTCCTTCTGTGTGTGGGGACTTCCTCTTCCCCTTATAATCAGGATCTTCAGGGTCGGTGGGGAAGCGGCCAAGGTCACAGAAGAAGAGCTTCTTGGGGGATGGGGTTGCAGGTGAGGCAAGGGAAGGGGGCTGGGAGGGAGAGGTCTCGGAGGACTGTGGAGTAGTTGTGGATGACTGTGTGTGTGTCAGCAAACCAGCCCCTGTGAGTGTGGAATCAGTCACCTGCGCTTGCTTGTGTGCACATCTAGCCCTTGGTTTGGGGGTTTCTGTGCTTTGGACAGGTAGGGTGCTAGGAATCGTGGGTGGTGCAGGGGTTGGATGGGTGCGGGACTGTTGGAGGAGGGACACTGCTGCCGTCAGGGAGGAGGCCACGGACTGATTGGTCCTCTGTAGGGCAGACATGCCCAAGGAAATGCCCTTCATGAATCACACCAGTTGTGTTAACAGACCTGTGTGTGCATGGAGGACCTTCAGCAACGACGTCTGCCCAACATGGATCTGTCGAAGTAAGTCCACAGACTCCTCACTCAGGGCAGCAGGGGACACAGGGGCAGAGGGTGCGGTGCCTGACACAAAGGAGACATGCTCACGAACATGGGAGCCCACAGGGACCTCTGGGATGGGAGCCGATGGGAGGGGGGTGGTGGTGGCAGTGGCGGTGGCGGGGACAGCCTCACTAGCTGGGGTTTGGTGGCTGCTGACACCCGCCTCCACAAGGGAGTCATCCTCAGAGCTGCTGTGGCCCTCAGCTGGGGGTGATGGTGCTGACGACTCCTCTGTGTGGCTCCACTCACCCTCCGTGCCACTGGGTCCACCCGACTCCTCTCCTTCTGTCCCTGTAAGGCTCAGTGGCTCCTCCTGGTCTGTGGAGCTGTCCCCTCCTGTGGCCGTGGATGTATCTGGATAGGAATAGGAAGTAAGAGAATAACATCAGTCACCTGCACCGACTGCACACACCACAGTGAGTACATCACATCACAGGGCAAGCCCTGGCAACATCAGCTGAACACAGCTCAAAGTGCCAACACTGTTTAGGATAAGACAATTGTCATTCTCAACATCAACCATGTCACACATATCCCCCCTTGACTTTCACACATATGTCCGTTGCATGTTGGATGCTAACACCTCAATGTGCCAACATGCACCACCCAAACATTAGTTGTACATGCAAGTGAACATGTAGGAGTATGTCACTGTACACACAGCACATCTCTTGCAACTGACTCAGTACAGGTGTCCGGCTGAAGGGATGGGCAGAGACTCATTTCACATGCTTGAGATGCATGCCAGCAACACACACTATGAAGTACTCATGTCCTGATGGGCAATGCCACAATGGTGTGCATGGTGCACACTTGAACACTATGCAGGCTCACTCACAGCAAGTTAAATGCCATGGCACTGGGATGCCCTGAAAGTCAGTCAACACTGTCTCCTGTCTGCAGATGACCGGCGCACTTGCCCATCCCATGCAAACAACATATCCAGGACCCAGAAGACCCCACATCATGCAAATCCTACATATGAGCCTCAGCAAACACAAATCCCTCTACATTAACACATCACAGTCTGCCATGCATGTAACCCAGCTGCATGAAGGACACAGTTGCATACACCATTGTGCGCTGTCAGATGATCACACACCTATATGTCACACAGGTCTTGTCTCTCACAGTCACATCGCAGATGTCATGCTGACCCTCTGAATCATGGACACCCCAGTTGTACGTAGCAACAAGCCACACCCTAATGACACAGAGGCAGACACCTGAGGGCACATGTCACTAAGCACAACCTGCAATTTCATACACAGGAGTGGGATTACAGAGTGTTTCTAAATGCCCTTGAGGGGGCATGACTGGCCAGGACTAAGTGAAACAGTGTTTGGCCCTGGTCAGTAGTCAGGAGACTAAGCAAGTGTGACATACTTGATATACATACTCCTGAGGCCCAAAAATTGGAGACCACTGCTGCATGGGTTTGTTTGGAATACCCCAGCCACATGTTGCGAGTCAGACAAGCAATTGGTACACATCTCAAGGGCACACACAGATCACATGTCAGATCTCACGCATTGTGTAAACAATTGACCTAAACATGAAACACACAACAGATTCACGGGAACTGATGCTGACCGGTACCTGAAGCATAGCTGACTGCAGGGACACAGTGCCCTAGTGACACAAGCAACAGACTGGAGGGGCCACACCTGTGGAACAGATGAGGAGGGTGCATCACACAATTGAGGGACCTGAGTTTTGGACTACAAGACCTACGTAATGTGGAAGTGTGACCAGGACAAAAGACTGCTATTTGCATGTCAGACATAGTGGGATGTCGCAAACGATGTTTAGTCGGGTCTTGGAGGGGATGTTGCAATTCCTCGACCTGTATATCAATTTTCCGAGCCCAGCTGAACTCTCTGAAATAAAGGATGCCTTTTATACACTGGGGAGGATGCAGAACGTCATCGGATCAATTGATGGGACACATGTTGCCCTGATACCACCGCAGGCACATGAGCAGGCATACCGGAACAGGAAGCACTACCATTCAATCAATGCTCTGGTGGTCTGTCTTGCTGACATGTCGATCACACATGTGTGTGCACGGTTCCATGGTTTTCCGCACGATGCCTACATTATGAAGAGTAGTCGCAATGCAACGCTGATGTCACAGATGCCAGCTCAGCATGCCTGGCTTGTCGGTGTGCACTGACTGTTTCTCATTGTGTGTATTTGTCAATGTTGTATTCCGCACTCTGACAAAACTCAGCTATTTGTTCATTTTTGTGTGTGTAGGTGACTCCAGATACCCCAACATGCCGTGGTTGCTGACACCTCTCAGGAACCCTGTGACACCAGCCGAGCTGCGCCACAATGAGGCACATGGTCGGAGCAGGAGGGTGATTGAGCGGACATTCGGCCTACTGAAAAGCCGCTTTCGCTGCCTGGACAAGACCGGAGGGGCCCTCCCATATGAGCCTGCAAAGGTGTGCAAAATTATCCTCATCTGCTGCATGCTAAACAACATGGCGGTGCGGAAGGAGGTGCCTCTCATCCAGGATGACGATGACGACGACCAACGTCCGGCACCTGTGGAGGATCCCGCCCTGGGCCAAGATGCCAGTGATGATGAAGATGATGGTGACGTCTGCTCCCAGCTCATCAACAACTTCTTAACCTGAATGTGAGTTTGCAGGGTTGTTATGTGAATGTATGGAGGTAGCCTGGAATGTGTTGTGCCACCTCTGTTGCTGTCTGAGTGTGCCTGTGTGCCACTTGACTGGATGCATGCTGTGATGTGTCCATTCAGGTGGTGTGTACTCCACAATAGGGTAGTACTGCTAACTAGTATTTGTGTAGGTGTCTTGCAACATGTTTTGTGCATGTGTATTGCACTTCTCTCCTGTTCTTCTGTGCTTTTGACTGTATCTTGTCTGTCCTTCCCAGGGTACTTTGCCTGTTGTGTGGTCAACTCTGACCCCCAACACACAGAAGCCAACACCAGTGTGGAAGTTGACAATTCCCATCAACTGATGTACCACACATCCCTGGACTTCCATTCTCCAACACATTAGGAGCGTGTGTCCACTGTTACATAGAATTGCCGTGCAACTAGTGTGGAATGAACGTGTTGCTGATGTGTAATGAACCTGTGCTACGCTTTGTTATGTGCGTTGTATGTCTTCCCACATCTGAGTGACATCTGCTTACCTCACCTGTGGACTTGTTACCACTGACTGGGCTTGGTGTTGTGTCCCTGCATGCCAATGTGTTTCAGGTCAACATCATTGTGCGTGATTAGTAACATGGCCATGGGGAGTATGTTTTGTGTTGCCATAGTGGTGTGTGTCCCTCACATGTGTCACATCCCCATGACTCACTTTACATTGGTCACATTGTTGCAGTATTTGGCATGCACTGTGTTGTGTAGCAGATCAACATCTCCCTGAACATGACAAGTTGGAATCACAACAGAGGCAAGTATGGTGTACTGGTGAGTTTATTTACAAACATGTGTGAGGGAAGTGCACATGATGGTGGGTGATGTACAGAGGTTTAGGAATCCAAAGTTCACATTGGAGTTGGAAGTGCTGGTAGATGAAATTTCCAGAGTAAAGTCCACAGTCATCTGATACATTGGCCCAACATGAACCTTCCATGTCATGTGGGCGAGTTGTGTGCGATTGGACAAGGTGAACGTGTTGCGCACAAAGAACATTGTCCAGAACAGGTTTAGAGGCCCTGGGGGATGTGCTGGGACATCTGCCTCTCACATGTCCTTCTTCGGATGACCCCTCTTCTTCCGGGGGGGGGGGGAATCCTCATGTGCAGGCCTCTGCGGTGCAGGGGACTCTCCGCCAGAGTCCTCCTCCCTCCCTGTGGCGCTGGCAGATGGTGTTGCGACAGATGTTGTGGGCACACAGGGGGGTGTGGACAGGTTGGTGTTGATCTGGCGGAGGCATTGTAGTATGTCCCGATGTACCGCAGTGATGTCATCCCACTTGGCCCCCATGCGGGCATGGTGGGCGACCTGCTCGTGTTGCATGTCCTTGAGGATCCCCACTACCTGGCCAAATCCTCCGGTGCTATCCTGGTACGCATCTAAGATGCGTGCCAGGTGGGGGTCATCATGCAGTCCAGACCCCTCTGCAAGGCGCGCCCTGTGCCTCCCACCCCTCCCAGCACCCCTCTCCACACGGGCAGGACAAGCAGCAGGATGCACAGGTGACACTGTGACCCATTGGGTGGTTTTGCTGGTGGTGTTGGCTGTAGCTTCCGGTGGGTCCTCTGTCCCTGTGCTGTGGGTGTTGATTGTCCTTGGTCTGTCCGTGTTGGCGGGGGTGCCCTGTCGGTGTCCAGATGCTGGAGGCGTGGGTACAGGGGGGGCAGATGTTGATGCTGCTGGTGCTGCATGATGGCTCACACCGGAGGGGCCAGGTTGGTCGTCGTCATCCGAAGAGGACAGTGAGAGAGTCAGACCAGAGAGCTCAAAGTCCACCAGAGTCTGGGACTGGGTATCCTCATCATTTGGTGCTGGGTGCCCAGCACCACCTGTGTTTGGAAGAGACACACAATGTGATTTATGTTTCTACATGCATCGTTGGTTCACAAACATGACATTTTCTACTTTTCAAACAGATGCCTGCCTGTACACTGCTTTTTCCCAGCTTGTCACGGACAGAGTTTGATATTGCTGTTGGCCATTTCCCAGCATGGCCTTGTGCTCCCCACAACAGAGCCCAGTGTCAGACATCTTGTCAGTCCCTTCCCACTCCCTGTGAGGCGAGTATTTTTAAGTTTGATCTTTCTGGGCCATGTGGGTGGGTGTAGGTAGTCTGTGACTGCGAGTCCCATCATACTCTTGGCTACATCCCCCTTCCCAGCATGCCCACACTTCCTCCCTCTTGACTCTGCTTCCCTGTGAGGGGGTGTGACAGCAATGGCAAGATGGCTGACTGTGAAGTCCTGATGTTTGTTGTTGGCCATTTCCCAGCATGGCCTTGTGCTCCTCACAACAGAGCCCAGTGTCAGACATCTTGTCAGTCCCTTCCCACTCCCTGTGAGGCGAGTATGGTTCAGTTTGAACTTTCTTGGCCATGTGGGTGGGTGTAGGTTGTCTGTGACTTCGAGTCCCATCATGCTCTTGGCTACACCCCCCTTCCCAGCAGGCCCATACTTCCTCCCTCTTGACTCTGCTTCCCTGTGAGGGGGTGTGACAGCAATGGCAAGATGGCTGACTGTGAAGTCCTGATGTTTGTTGTTGGCCATTTCCCAGCATGGCCTTGTGCTCCCCACAACAGAGCCCAGTGCCAGACATCTTGTCAGACCCTACCCACTCCCTGTGAGGCAAGTATGGTTCAGTTTGATCTGGCTGGGCCATGTGGGTGGGTGTAGGTTGTCTGTGACTGCGAGTCCCATCATACTCTTGGCTACACCCCCTTTCCCTGCATGCCCATACTTCCTCCCTCTTGACTCTGCTTCCCTGTGAGGGGGTGTGGTAGCAATGGCAAGATGGCTGACTGTGAAATCCTGGTGTTTGTTAGGCTACAAGTCCCAAGTGAGCCCCTGTGCTTCACACAGCAGCACCCAGTATGGGGTATCTTTTGCTGATATTTCAATGAGGTGTGTGTCAATGCATTGTACCCGGTGAGTTGTGTGGAGTTTGTGTTGAGGGGGGTGTCTCCCCATGCTGATTAGTATGGTCAGGGCTGTCAGTCCTCTTTCCCATCATGAAACGTGCTTCCATTGTAGGGTGTGCAATTTGTCTTTCAGGATGTCAGTCAGTGGTGTCCTGCTTCTGATTTGCACACAGGCCCTAGCAGGGCCTTGTGCTCCCCACAGCAGGACCCAGAGTCAGCCATCTTGTCAGTCATTTTCCTCTCCCTGTGATGTGGGCTTGTTCCTGAGAGGTCTTGATGGGCCAATCAGGAGGGGGAGCATTATTTGTGACTACAGGCCCCATCATGCTTTTGTCTACACTCACTTCACCTGCATCCCCACTATTCCTTCCTGACAGTCAGCTGCACTGTGAGGTGGTGTTTTTGTGGTGTCAAACTGTCTGGCAGGGTGTATTTGGCTTAGTGCCACTGGCTTGCTCTATTTGTTTGTAGGTTGGTGCATGTCATGACACAGCTCCCAGTCACTATGAGATGGCAGGTATTGTGTTTGTCTGACTGGCATACACATCTTGGGCTGATTATCTATTGGTTAGTGTAGCTTTGCTTGCAGTGTATGGTTTCACTGTCCCCTTGCCACACAATCTTGGGTATGTTGTTTGTGTACTCACCAGGCTCTGGGATGTCTGTTAGGCCATGGACGCTTTCTGGTGGTAGGATGTCCTGCACCTTCTCCTCCCAGGTCCTGAAGTAGACTGGTTTGGCAGGATGGCCACCGCCGGTGCACTGACTCAGGGAGCGATCTTTTTCGATGAGTTTCTTGACCCTCCTCCGCACGTCATACCACCTGTTCTGGATGTCGTCCTTTGTGCGCCTTGCTGGTGCTTGTGCGTTCACCTTGTCCACAATCCTCACCCACATCTTGGTTTTCTGTGAGATGGGGTTCCTTTGGACCAATGTACCAAACAAATGTGGCTCTACTATAATGATCTTGTCTACCAGCACTTCTAACTCACTATCTGTGAACTTTGGATTCTTCTTTGGAGGCATGGTGATGGGTGGTGGTGGTGAGGGATGTGTGTGTGAGGGTGCAAGTGATGTTGGGTTGGTGTTGGTTTTGCTGGGTGTATGTGTGTGTGCTTTTGTATGAGGTGCTGATGGTGTGTGAGTTGTGTGATTGGTGAGTTGTGAGTGTGTCTGTGGTTGCTGTGTACTGGTGTTTGCTGCTGGCTGTGTCTCCTGTTTGCAAGGGATGATGGTAGTGATATTAGTCCTTTATATAGTTGGAGTGGTGGGTGTGTCTTTGTCCCATGTTTTTTTTGTATTTATTGGCTTTGTCATTGCTTGTTTGGTCCTTTTTTTGTCTTTTTCCTTTGTGTTTTGTAAGCATGAAGGAGACGTTCATGTGACGGAAACGGACGCTGCTGTTGCCTCGTGTGGGCTTCTCCACCTCGTTCACGCTGCCTGTCTTTTGTGTTTGGTACGCGTCGTTCACGGCGGTCTCTATTGCTTGTGTGCCGGGTTGTCTGTGCGTGTCAGTCGTGCGGCTTGTTCTCCGTGCGAGTCGGTCTGGTTTTGCACGCATTGCATCGTACTGCGCAAATCGTACATCGCAGATACGGGTCGGTCGGCTTCATTCTGGGTTCGTGTTGGTCGGTGAAAATCACGTCGGTTTTCCGTCCGGATCACTATTTTCCCTATGGCTCGGTCGTGCGGCTTGTATTCGTTACGTGTCGGTTGTAATTCACACGCGTTGCATCGTACTGCACAGGTCGTACGGCGCTGGTCCGTGTCGTTCGGTGTTCGGTCCAGATCCGTGTCGGTCGCTTCGTTTTGAGGCCGGAATCGGAATCGGCCCCTTTGTGTTTTTTAGTTTCGTAGCAGATTGAGGATTTATAGGGGAATAGGGTGGGAAGTAATTTAATAACAATAAATTAATGATTCTTTTTTATTTATTTAATTTAGATTTTATAGTGTTAATTGTGGGAAATAATTTATCTGTAATTAATTATTAATTGGTTGTTAATTAATATTAATTAATTAATTGATAATGAATTATGGTAATTGTGTACACATTTTTAGGTACAGGTTGTAGGGTTTATTGGGGTAAAGGGTGGGAAGTTATTTATTTTGTATTAATTAATTATTTGTTGTTAATTTATATTAATTACTTTTTTGAAAATCAATTATGTAAATTGTGTAATTAATTTTAGGCGTGGGTTGTGGGTTTTATAAGGGGTAAAGAGTGGGAAGTAATTTATGTTTAATTAATTAATTAGTTGGTAATTTATATTAACTAATTAATTGATAAATAATGATAGTAATTGTGTGATTTTATTTAGGTATGGGTTGTGGGTTTTTATGGGTTAAAGAGTAGGAAGTAATTAATTTTTAAATAATTAATAATTAGACATTAATTAATATTGATTAATTAATTTATAACTAAATATGAATTTGTGTGATTAAATTTAGGTGTAGGTTATCGGGTTTATAGGGGTAGAGTGTGGTAAATAATATGTGTTTAATTAATTAATAATTGATTGAGCATTAATGTTAAATAATTAATTGATATTTAATTGGGGTAGTTGTTTATATATTTTATTGTATGGGATTTACTTTTTTAGGGGTAAAGTTTGGTAAGTATTTTGATTTACTTACTTTATAATCAGTTTTTATATACTATTAGTTGTTTAATTGACGATAAGTTTTAATTGTGAAATAAATTTTTTACTGTTTAGTTTTACCAGTAGTTTGTGGGGTAAAGTGTGGGAAGTTTATTAATTTTTATGAGTTTTAATTTGTTTTTTAATTAATATTTTTTTATTGTGAATTAATTATGAAAGTCATTTTATTAAAATAAAATTTAGATGTGGGTTGGTAATTGTGTGGTGTTATAGTGTAGGAAATAAACAAAAGTAAATGTATGTAATAATTCATGTTTTTGATTCTAAATAATTTCTTATTAAAATATTTATTTGTTTGAAAATTATTTTTTATTAATTTTATTAAATATAATATTTGCAGGTATTTGTCATATGCATATAACATTAACATTATACAATGTTTTTTTAAAATTTGTAATATTAAATATAATTGTATTTTAATTTTTAATATATTTATATATATATATATTTTTAAATATTTTTGTTGTTAATATTTTGTTTGTTTTTACTTTTGAACTGACGGGAGTGAGACTATTAATTGTTACCTCTTTGCAATCCAACATTTTCCCGAATGTTGCACTTATTGGAGTGGGAATAGTAAACTTTATCCTACCACTTTCATTTTCCCTACTGTTGCACTCACTGCACTGGGAATAGTAAGTTTTACCCCTACGCAATCCAACACTTTTCCTACTGTTGCTCTCACTGGAGTGGGAATAGTAAGTTTTACCCCTACGCTATCCAGCGCTTTCCCTACTGTTGTAATCATTGGAGTTGGAATAGTCATTTTTACCCCTATGTAATCCAGCACTTTCCCCACTGTTGCACTGACTGGAGTGGGAATAGTAAGTTTTACCTCTCCGGTATCCAACACTTTCCCTACTGTTGCACTCATTGGAGTGTGAATAGTATTTTTTTCTCCTAGGCAATCCAACACTTTCCCTACTGTTGCACTCACTGGAGTGGGAATAGAAATTTTTACCTCTCCGCTATTCAACACTTTCCCTACTGTTGGACTGACTGGAGTGGGAATAGTAAGTTTTACCTCTCTGCTATCCAACACTTTCCCTACTGTTGCACTCATTGAAGTCGGAATAGTAATTTTTACCCCTCTGCTATCCAACACTTACCCTACTGTTACACTCACTGGAGTGGGAATAGGAAGTGTTACCCCTCCGCTATCCAACACTTTCTCTACTGTTGTTCTCACTGGAATGGTAATAGTAAATTTTACCTCTCCTCTATCCAACACTTTCCCTACTGTTGCACTGACTGGAGTGGGAATAGTAAGTTTTACCTCTCCGCTATCCAACACTTTCCCTACTGTTGCACTCATTGGAGTGGGAATAGTAATTTTTACCCCTCTGCTATTCAACACTTTCCCTACTGTTGCACTCACTGGAGTGGTAATAGTAAGTTTTACCTCTCCGCTATCCAAATCTTTCTCTACTGTTGCACTGACTAGAGTGGTAAATTTAAGGTTTAAATAGTTTAATGTTTTAATTTATAATAGAATGGGTTGTTTTTAATGGATTCTATGTTATTGGTGTGTATATATATAAATATACGTGTGATCAAGGGCACAGGGTGCTCGAAACGCGTCGCAGAGGGAGACAATAAACAACATTTACTGCCTTACCTGTTTGGGTCCGTCTCTCTCTGTTCGCCGAAAGGAAGTACAAGGAGTCTGGAAGAATATATAAATATATATATATGTCTACATTTTTATATAATTTTTAAATAATAAAATACATTAAAATTACTAGATTATTAATTACATCCACTTTATTTTTTTTAAATGTATTTTAATATTTAATATATTTTATATTTAATATTTTATTAAATATATATATATAAATCGATTTTTTTTTACAACTATATTTTTAACATCAATATTTTTTTCTCAATATTTTTATACTTACCCGTTTAAGTATAGGAAGTTGATATTTTTGCATTCTAAATGTTTTGCTCAATATTTTTCACTTCATTATTTTTTACATCGATATTTTGTCAGTGAACCAGAAAAATACATAAAAATCACAGTGATCAACGTGCAGCCTAACAATCCATCACAACACACAAACCCTAACTTCAGTAGCACACCACATCACTCTCAAACACAAGAATCATTCTGCCTTATTCCTACTTACAATTCTCTTTGCTGAAGAACAGCACTGCAAGTCAGGCACTCAGCACATTCCACCAGGAAAATCTGCATGAAAAAAATCCATTAAAACTGACGACAGGACAAACAAGGAACGTTTCTAAAGCAAAATGGAGGTTCTCTTAACATGCAACCATCCTCTGCTGTCAAATTTTGTGGGAGTTGGGTCCCCTGAAATTTTTACACCCCAAAATATTACCTCAACATACACTCAGGGAATGATGAATTAGAAATGGTGTTAAACCTCAGTTTCATCAGGCAATGTGCTCCTGGGTTAAGGCACCTCCCAAAACATAAAAATAATCAAAATTACAGTTAGTTAAGTAAACACCCACTTAATAGCTAAGGGGGTCATTACGATGGCGGATGGCCCGCCACTGCCAGCCGTGTGGTGGCGGGCCCTCCACCATCTGACAGCAATTCTCCCCTTGCCAAATTACGATGACGGGAGGGAATTGTCCTAGGACCGTGGCGGTCGCAAAGACCGCCTGCCACAGTTCCATCACAGGCAATTGTATCGATTGCCTGGCGGAGCGGTCAGCATGCATAGAATGGTGGTGGTGCCTAGCAGGCACCATCCGCCAAATTACGATGCTGCTGAAAATCAGCCTTTCCATGGTGGTGAATCTGTGATGGAAAAGCCGGCAGGAATTGGATTCGGGGGTCTGTTGCGGGCCCCCCTTGTGTTGGGGGGAGATGGTTGTGCACTGGGGTGGTACCCATGGTACCACCCTACATTTCCATGCACCAGGTGGCAGGCACCGCTTGGTGCCTCCCACGTAGTGCAGGGAAACACACAACATGGGTTTTTGACATTGAGGTGGGTGCTGCAGCCAGCAGCACCCACGGCAATGTTAAGGTTGCAGGATGCGACCGCCAGAGTGGCGGTCGCATCGTCATAGGGCGTGCAGGACTGCCGCCTTACAGGCAGGCGGTCCCTGTCCCCGCATCGATGGCGGGCAGACCCAAGTCCACCCGCCATCGTAATGACCCCCCCTAAGTTTTAGATCAGCAGAATACATTTTAAGGATTAATTACAAAATTCAAAAGAAATGCGGTACAGAGACGCTGCTAGAAAAATTTAAGCAAATAGGTCATTACAGGGTTGTAACAAATCAAAAATATTCTAAGGCCAAAGTGGGCAGTAAAATCAATAGAGTAATGGACAGCATCCTAGTGCATTTCGGAAAGCTCAGGAAAGTTCAGGTTCACCAAAAATATTGAGGGCTTATATGCACTATTCTTCCATATGAAGTCACTAAAACTACTAATTCATTGTGTAGACAATTTTCCATTCACACCAAATTAGAGCACCGTTTTATTAAATGTCATATTGTCTGAGCACCTTAGCCCTCTCCCACTACGTGAATATTGATTCTGCCCATTCTATACTAACGTCCTCCTGAGACAGAAGGACAAAGTAGTTACATGAACAACAGCAAAATATTATGAATGAATAGGGCACACTGAGCTAGAGGAAGGTCCTTGAAGAAAACTTTATTGTGCCATCATAACAACATTTTCTTTGAACAATATCAGTAAAAATAAACTAGCATGACTCCGCTTGACTGTGTGCTGCAGAACTAACGAAAACAGTGAAATGTGCAGGGTGAGCATCCATTTGAAAAAGATGGCTACCAGGCCCAATTTGAGGCCTAGTTAGCAAGAGTCAGAAACACACACTTCTGTATTTCATTAGGAAATTTGTTTCAAATACAATAGTAAAACATTAGTATGTACATGTAAAATCAAGAGTACAACCACATTCTACTCGTTATTATTGATCCATTAAATACAAATGCACAGAAAACTTTAACAACCTTCCCTCTCTTAATATTCTGTGATCACTAAAAGAGTTTTTAGATTCCCACCTCAGAAATGTTACTCAGGCCCTTGACATGTGAAAGATTTCATCTATTGCCATGATGGGAAAATGCTTCCAAGGGACATGTAAATACATTTACATTTACTATGTTCACAATCATCTACTGTTGTAGATAGGTCAGCCCAGAATAGGCCACAAAGCAAACCCACCCTATCACAATTTTTTTAAAATATAAACTGTACCCACTTACAAAATGTTCACATTCGCAACTGCCCTTTTTGAATGTAAACTCTCTCAATTATGAGCCTGTGGATGAGAATTAGAAATGTATGAGAATTGTATATCTAGCCTAATCTATTCATACTGTGGTTCCATGGTAATCTTGTAGCCCCAAAATACGAGGCCAAAAGCATAACTAAGGCACCACTCGATCATAAAAATAGCTTTAGGATCAAAAAGGAGAAAACTGGCATAACACTGGACTAAATGAAGTCTGAGCACAAGACAGCAGCTTTTTTTTTACAGCTTATTCAGAGCAGGCAATAAATAAAATATCGTATAGAAAAGTAATGGTGCTATTTGTAATGACTTCCTTGAACCACTCTCATGAACAAACGTAATGTTTACGCTTTTAATAATGCAGCAGCAGGCCCATTTTTCCCGCGCGGCTTTCCAAAATCATTATTCGTTGCAGTATTTCCTAAAGTAAGGTAGTAAATGCCGGGGACTTGTGCGATGAGCCCATAAATAATTAACACTGCTTTATGTGCCTTTTGTTTTAACATTTCCTGTCCTAAAATCTATACATATCTTAAATAATAAATAATTGTTTGGTAAATAGCACAGTATAGTTTGATGCCTTTCATATGTCTGTAGACAATTATGGTTATGAAAGTAATGAATCCACCGCTCAAATGTGATGGTCTGAGATTCAGTGGTTTCTAAGACTTGTCAAAAAAACCACAGACCAATTACCCACAAGCATTCAAATGTATAACAAATGTAAGAAACCATCAACCTCTTGAATTAGCTCGTGTATGTCACACAAATTATTCAAGACCATTTTCACTTTGAAACCCAGAAACGTTAAGTTTACATGGTCCCTAAAATGAAGAAATTTCGCAGACTTTTTGGGATTCTCGAGTATGAATTTGCAAAAAGCAAGAAAAACTTTTATTGTGCTATAGATATTGAATGTTCACCTTGTTGTTTACCACACGACTGGCTGCTTCTGTGGAAAACCCCAGCATTGTGAAGGACACTGCAGTGAAAGGGTTCAAAAGTGTTTGCCTTTATTGCAGTACCAGAGAGATTGCTAGGAGAGGGTCTCTTGTCTGTATGACAATGAGGATGCTATTAAAGGTCGCCACAGGTTACACAGCTTGAGACAGGACACGTCTTGTGGTTTGACATCCATGTGCAACCATCATTGTGTGTATTGTATTATTTATTAATTTTGCTTTTTAGTCCAAAATATGGTGCCACGCCCTCTGAGCACTTCACTGCCACTATTACCAAACCTAAAATCCTGTAAAAGATCGCCAAGTAAATGCATGAAAGGACGTGCATCATCAATATATTTAGCCATACTGTCCCTCTCTTAGGGGCTCATTATGATGGTGGAAGGACCGCCACCGCTGGGTCAGCGGTGAGGTCCGCAGGCCCTGCGGACTGCGATTCTCCCACCGGCATATTATGATGGCAGTGGGATTCAGACCTCGAATGCGGCGGAGGCAAAGCCCGTCTGCCACGGAACCGCCCAAGGAAATTGTTATGATTGCCCGGCGGAGCGGTCTGCATCCACAAAATGGTGGCGGTGCCTATCAAGCACCGTCCGCCAAATTATGATTCAGTCTCCAGCAGCCTTTCCGTGGCGCTGCAACTGCCGTTGAAAGGCAGGCGGAGTTTGGTCTTGGTGGCCCATTGCTGGCCCCCCTTGTGGTGGTGGGAGGTGAGGGTGCACTGGGGGGCTACCCATGGTACCCCCCATCATTTCACTGCACCAAGTGGCAGGCACAGTGTAGTGCCTGGCACGTAGTGCAGTGAAATTCTCAACATGCTCATTTTGGCATTGCGGCGGTGCTGCTGTCAGCAGCCACCGCCACAATGTTAACGGTGTGGAACAAGGCCGCCATGGTGGTGGTCCCATCATAATAGGGTATGCGGGACCGCCGCATGCATGGTGGACAGTCCCAGTTAACGTCACCGTGGATGACAGGGCCAGTCCATCCGCCATCGTAATGAGCCCTTTAATTACAATTAATTTCTCAAACATTGATCTCCATGGAACAGGTAGAAAATCAGCAGCGATTTTTATTTCAGGAGAATATCCCACGCTTAGATCCACATGGGACATAGTGTGTGCACATGTGCATATGTGTTTGTGTATTGGTGCCCTGACCCAATCTCACCATCTGCCTGCAGGCACAGTTTCAAATAATGTGATCAACTGACTTTGACACACCGTATCCACACCTTTATTAAGCTTTCAGATAGGAAGGTATGGTCATGCCACTTCCACATAATAATTCTAAGCATTCCTCTTGCTTCACAGAGCGGCACTGTGACCCCAATGGTGCTGCTGAGACAGGTCAGCACTCTCATCTCAACCCATTCCATCATTCCAAGGACAATGTGCTGTGTTATGGTTCCCAATATCGCTGATGCATTTACCAATCAGGATCCCTAGAATTTATACTGCCACACTACCAAGGCATATCATGGACACTTTATGAGCAGGAAGGAAGTATTCCCTTTTGTGTGTGCCATATTACACAAATTGCATTCAGCATTAAAACGATTTCCCTATGACATTGTGGCATAGTGTCTCAGAAGGTTACCTCTGTCTCCCTGGGCTTGTTCGCCATGTACTTAGGGCAACAGTCAAGTTTACTATCAATGAAGAAGTCACATTTTGCATCCTCTGCTAAATCTGCAGAGAATGTGAGGACACAAGGCACTATGCAGTTTGGTAGTTCCCATGTACAGGACTTAAATACAAGATGTGGGAGGGTGTTGGCTGCAGGTGTGGGTATGCATGAGATGGACACAGTCAGGGTTCTAACAGAGATGTGGCAAACTACAAAGTCATTGAGTCTCACAACTTGTCAGGGGATAAGTTGAGTGTAGAAATCAAAGACTGGTTTGCAGCCGCGCCTCTGTCTATCTAGTTGACACAGTTTTCAGGTAAAAGCCATATTGGAGTTTGATTCAGAAGAGTATATATGGTGAAAGGGAGGCCAGGTGAGAGGTAGACACAGCTAAACTGAGTCATGTCACAGATAGAGAGGAAGAAGAGTAGTTATGCAGGAGACTCACCAGATGGTTCAATTAAATACACTCACTTACAATTACCACCATGGAAAATCCTCAGGCCTTTGAAGAGGATCAATGGACCTTTTCGACTTTGTGGAGAATTAGAGCCTGTAAAAAAAATTCATTACATCAAAGAAATTTAGAATTTTAGGCAAATCAATGATAAGAGAGTTATAAAGTTCAAAAAGTTTATTTTATTCCTTTTTAGGAAATTCGGAATATATGTATTCAATTTAGTAGATCACAGACAAACAAAATTGTTTAGAAATCAGAATCAAATAAGACACAGTGTTCCATAAAGAACCAATAAAACTAGCTGAGTTTACCACAGTGGTAGTAACAACTGAAAATAAGAAAAGTGACCGGAGCAGGAGCAATGATCACAGAATCAGTCACCTCAAAAATAGCAAAGGAATTAACTTTTCATGAAAAAGAGTCTTTGAACAGGGAAAATCACAGCAATATAATCACCGGACAAGGCAAAGAAATAAGGTGTGGAAAGAGGTGTGGAGGTGGTACTAACTAGCATGGAACACTCATTTGTGTACATTCTGGAAATGATAAAACTTGTTGGAAAGCATCTTCACCCTTCGACCAATCAGAGTTGTACATGTAATGGTGTTGTCCGTCATGGGACGCCTCTCCTACCGATACCCACAGCTTGTGCTCTTCGTTCCAGGGTTCGATACAAATGTTGGTTATATGAGGAAAGGTTCTCATGAGAACCTTACAATTACCTAAACTAGCGATGCTCCACAAACTTACTGTGTAGACATTTACAAGTCAGCAGCGGAAAAGCAAGTATCAACGTTATTCGGAAATGGCATTTATAAAGTTGATGTCACATTCTATTTTATAGAGTTATACCAATCCATTGTCTCTACTGCAATGATCTAACATAGGGTGAAAGGTTCAAGCAAACTTCATGAGAGTCAGCATACTTCTAGGTGGCATCAGTGCTGAACAAAAACGCATAACATTTCATCACGATTAATCAGAAAAGTCGAAACAAAAGCATTCGGGCCATGTTACAGTCTAGGCCTCAATATTAGTGCTTTGTACGAAAAACGTTACATTTACATGTTTATTAATAATATCTTTGATTAATTATTCAGGATTCCTATTTTAACGAATGAGATGAAATTACATATGCTGTCAATTTGCAGTCACGTCTCTAGGTTTTCTTTTACTAGAGCACTATTGCAGCAGCATTTAAATGCATTCTAATTTAGACTCTATGGGCCCGATTCACAGAACTAACTTAAGACAAAATCCTAAACTTACTACCATTTTGGTATTCACAGAAGGCACTTACTCATTTTGGTATTCACAGAAGGCACTTACTCATTTCGGTATTCACAGAAGTTAGGAGTCCTAACTTTAGGACTCCTAAATGCCTTCTGTGAATACCGAAAGTCTTGAAATTAGGGTTTTTCTCAGTTTAGTAGAAGTATAGTTAGGACTCCTAACTTTAGGACTCCTAAATGCCTTCTGTCAATACCGAAAGTCTTAAAATTAGGATTTTTCTCAATTTAGAATTAGTAAAGTTAGGACTCCTGACTTTTACGCAAGTCTTAAAATTAGGATTTTTCTCAATTTAGTAGTAGTAAAGTTAGGACTCCTGACTTTAGGACTCCTAAATGCCTTCTGTGAATACCGAAAGCCTTAAAATTAGGATTTTTCTCAGTTTAGTAGTAGTATAGTTAGGATTCCTAACTTTAGGATTCCTAAACTGAGAAAAATCCTAATTTTAAGACTTTCGGTATTGACAGAAGGCATTTAAGAGTCCTAAAGTTAGGACTCCTAACTTCTGTGAATACCGAAGTGAGTAAGTGTCTTCTGTGAATACCAAAATGAGTAAGTGCCTTCTGTGAATACGAAATGGCAGTAAGTTTAGGATTTTGTCTTAAGTTAGTTCTGTGAATCGGGCCCAAAGAGTAGAAGCAGGTTAAATTGCAAACATTTCAGTCCTTGCTCCCAGCTACATGCCGGAAATGTGTCATACATGATTGACGTGTGCCATCAGGGAACCAAAAACATGAGGACTGATCAGCATTGTTTGAGTCCAGCATACCACCAATGGCAAAATTAGCATGACATACAAGATATTGACTACAAATATATCGGTGATGTCCACAGTGCAAGCAGTGCAATGTCAAGGTCTGGTGGTGTTAAGGGATATACAAGCGGAGACTTCCTAGGGTTCTTCTTGCTTCCTGAACTCATTAAATTAACACATTTTAGGTGTGTGAGAGTGTGTGTGAGTGTGTGTGAAAGTGACGTCCCCTACAGAAATAGAAGTCCCCGTTGAATCTGAAGTGGTGTCAATAGAAGTGTGATGTTCTACACTACATGGGTTTTAATTGTATTTGTGATTTGTCATAATACCTTGCAGATAGATGGTTGTGATATGTCATTTGTCTTTCCATTAACTCGCTGTTGTGAATTTATGGACTAGCATTTTACTAGGCATTGTATTCACAAAAACAGAAGAGACATTCAGGGTGCAAAAAGGCAAGGATTTTGTTCAGAAAATTCATAAGAAGGAAACATGTGAAGGCAACCTTTTTGTGATTAGTGGGACGATGGGAAGCTGGCATCAAAAGGGGGAAAAAGGGAGGAGGCCAAGGTCAATAGGTCACACCCAAAGATACATGATCTGTACCTTTGGGGGTGCACCAAGGATGAGCACCTCAGGTTTCTCTGAGTTTAGCTTCAAGGAGTTTCTGAAAGCCACTCAAAAACCTTTCCATCATTCCAAGGACAATGTGCTGTGTTATGGTTACCAATATCGCTGATGCATTCCCTGGAATTTATACTGCCACACTACCAAGGCATATCATGGACACTTTATGAGCAGGAAGGAAGTATTCCCTTTTGTGTGTGCCATATTACACAAATTGCATTCAGCTTTAAAACGATTTCCCTATGACATTGTGGCATAGTGTCTCAGAAGGTTCCCTCTGTCTCCCTGGGCTTGTTCGCAACAGTCAAGTTTACTATGTAATTGCATCACTGTTTAGGACAAAGAGCTGAAGAAGGTCAGGCGTGTCTGCACACTCGTAAGGATGAAACTTTAGCTGGATGTTATCTGCGTAGGCACAAAATAAAAACCCAAACAAATAATCAAGCACCGCTGGGAGGGTGTGGATGCCTTGAATGACGTAGGTTTTCAAAGGCACACTATGCAGGTCAGCAGAACAATGATCTTGGATTCAGACCAGAAGGAGTGCAGCGAGCAGCCTGAATTCTGTTCTGTAGGCAAGATCTGAGGCACATACGTGCAGTAGGCAATCCCTGTCTGTTTCAGCCATTAGGGGAGCCTCAGATGGTCGATGGTTTCAAAGGCAAGGTCATGCTGGAGTTGCCTCTATATGAGGAAAAGGTTGTTGGTGTCAGCCTTGTCTGTAGAGTCCCCTTCCTTCAAGTGTTTATGTCAGTTGTAGTAATTCTGGCATCAGTACTTTCAGTTTCCAGGTGATTGCTTGGAGGTGTGCTTCTGCGGGTGGATTGAATTGCTTTGGCTGTGATGTTCCAAGTTTCCTTTCATCTGCATGCTGCTCTTGCAGTTTAAATTAGTGCAATCGCTTTTTTGTAAGGTTTTTGAAATGTTGATTTTCACCTTGTGGTCATGTTTTGAATGAATATTCACGGTTGCATATGCCTCGGCATCTCTTTTCAATTTTTATTTTGAATTGTCTCGTGTGTGTTTATTTATGTTTGGATGGATTTGTGAAACGTGCTTTTTGATATAATAATTTAAGGTTGTTGATGCAAAGCAGCTTTTGGACCTTTTTTTTGCACACTTGTTGCAGAGTTTACATTTCTTGAAAGCTCTATTTGTACTTGTTCTTACTTCACGTGTTTTCTTGATACAAAACGTATCGCCAGCTGAGAACTGCGCTGTCTTTTCAGCACTCTTGATAATAATGTTATAAATGTATACTGTTAGCGTTTGAGAGTTACAAACGGAATGAAGTAAATCTCCATCTAATTGCTATATTTCGTGTTACATTGTGGCAGACAGGCAACCTGATTTGTACTTCTATGCAATACGGAAATGATTGAATTATTGGTTCACTATAGAGTTGTGAATTAGAAATGAACGCTTAGAGGCCTGATTCACAAACTGCAGTTTATGGTACGTTTTGGAGTGCTACAAAACATACTTCAAATTTAAATTCGCAAAGTATGTTCAGAGTTTTACACCTTCTCATTACCTATCCCTATGTGTGCAGAGTTCTCCTTCCCAACTGCAAAGTCTCTGTCTCGATTTCAGTGTCCACACACATAAGTATACTTTTTAGTAGTGTGGAAGGGACTATAGGGAGTGAGTGGAAAATGAGGCAGGGTTACTATAAAAGGGGATGGGATTAGGGAAGAATAAGAGGTGTTTAGAGAGGCCAGGGTGGGGGTCAGGGAGGGAACTCACCCACCCACACCAGAGTTAGCCAATTGCAATACTCAGGGGGTGGAGACATGTTAACTTACACTTTTGTAATAAAGCTTCTCTCGGAGTTTGTGAATCTCACAAAGTAGTAAACGTATTCCAAAGTGTAAATTATTCAAAAGTGTAAATTCGTTTTCTGCTTCACTATGTGGCTCCTACTGTCCTTCTCTTCATTCAAGAAAGGTTTGTGTCTATTAGGTAACCATATGCAGAAGCTCGCTGCTTGTAATGGCATTTTGGATGGCATAGTTGGTGGCATCTCACTTGCCACTTCCTACTCTTAGTGTCTCAGTCAACTTCCTTAAATCTGATCTACAGATTCCATCAGATTCAATAGGAACTTCTTAGAAAAAAACCTCAGACCCCTACCCCATACTCAACTGTTTAACAAACCCACCTTACATTCCTTGGAGGTGTCTGCCTACCTGGCAACTCCAATACACAGCATTGAAGGAATCCCTCAAAAACACTATTCAATACTGGACAAGTAGCAGCATGTCACTAAAACCACCTCATCTAAATGCAACCCCCTCAACCTCATCCTGTCTGCATCACCTACAACTTACTGCAACAATGGGAAAATCCTTGACTGGTAGTACCACATTACTATCATGTTCTCTATTTTGCAGATCACTCTTGGCATTAAGTTCAATGAAAGAGGGAACATTGACCTTCTATTCCTTCAGAGACCTTTCTAAAGACTCTGTCCAAGAAGACCTTAGCCTGTCGAAACAAATCCAGGCTACATAAGAGGAATATATACACTACAGCAGTGTACAAACATGTAGGATGCAATTACACATTGAAAACCTGATCTTCTACTGCCAAATTCAATGGCACCACTGTGCATCCAAGAACTTTCTGATAAAAGACTTGCCATATGAAGACAGGAAAAGAAATTGATGAGGATTAATATCAACTCAGCATAAACCACTTTCTACAAAACGACCATCAAAAAGGCAAATAACATAAACCAATCACTCCAGAAGGCCTTCACGCAAAGTATCAGCCCACTCTCAGGTCTCCTCGTGCCTTGGTTAAAAGAGAAATGCAGTGCGATCAATCAATTCTTCACTGACAAGAGAAATACAATTTGATCCTACATCAATGCAAAACAAACATCTAAACTACCTTCCACACCACATTGCTCAACCCTAGATTGGACTGCCGTCAAAACCTCCGGTCACTCACAACCCCTTCTCCTTCTTCCATCAGTCTAGGATCGTTCCAAGACACCTTAAAGACTGGACAGATCATCACTTGCTACTGAAAAAACTGAGGGCCTGATTTAGAGTTTGGAGGATGGGCTACTCTATCATAAACATGACAGATATTGTGTGTACCTTATTACAAGTGACACAGGTGGGTGGGGCATCTGTCATATTTTAGACAGAGTATTCCATACACAAACTCTAAATCAGGCCCAAACTCTGGACTCGGGCAACTTCACCAGCCTCTCCCAAATTGCCAAGCTGCTCTTTCATATGTAACATCTTTGGGAAAGCCATCTCAGCTCACCTACAAGAGCAGCAGATCAACAAAACTAGTCTTTTACAAGACCACCAGTTGAGCTTCAGACAACACTGATACAATACAAACCCTGGGAAGGTGCATGGGGTTTTGATATAGGCCTGTAATGTTTCACTTCGTACTTTCATAACAAGCAACAATTCATACAGATAGGAACCAAAAAGTTTCAGAAACTTCACAATGCCCGTGGAATGTCCCAGGGATCTATCTTCTCTCCCATCATCTCCCGTCTCTACATGAAACCTCTCATATCCTTAATTACTGAAAACAACAAAAGCTATCTATACACCAATGACACCAACCTCTACCTTATAATTCACTCATCCATTGACCCACAGTGACTTTAAACCTGCATCAAACTAATGCAGAATTGGATATAAAGTACCTATTTAAAGCCCAGGACTACAAATATGGAATTCCTTCTTTTCACCAACAGGCCCAACGAACCACAGACCCAAATTAGGCTGTTTGAAATTAACCTAAAGTATTTCATCCTTAAGCATAAAGACAATTCAAAGTCACTTGGATTCTTCCTCAACACAGACTTCCCCTTCAAAGAACACATCTCCAGAAAAACCAAGACAGCATGGTACCAGTTTTCCCGCCTGAAAATAAATAATCCTTCCAGACACCCATTTCAGAGGAAAAGTGCAAGCCCTGGTCCTCCAACAGCTGGATGGCAGCAACACACTACTTAATGCCCTACCTGATACCATTCAACCAGATTATCCTTGTGCTCAATGAACTACGCTTGCTCACCTTCCATGCACTCACTCTGATCAAATCTCAGGGGGACTAGTGGTGTACTACTAGGAAGGCCTAATAATTGGTGTATAAAACAATTCTCTGAGACTTGTAGGCTATGGATGTTTTTATAACCCCAGAGTTCCGAACCATACATTGCAGTGCCCAGTGTCTGTGTGTTATAAATTTGCACAACTGGTGAAATTGGATGACATAATAACAGTATTGCCCCACTTTGCTGCACAACTTTGAGTCTCCTATTTTCTGTGTGATTACACCAGTCCATACCTTCACTAAGGGACAGCTTAACACTTGTATCAACTTACCACCATGGTTTCCTTACATAGGCAGTATATCTTATACAAAGTAGTTCCATTAGCTGGTAATTAGGTTTTTCAGCTGGTGGTGTAGTATATTATGAAATCTCTGCCATTTTCATAATGCATTTCAGGCCCTTTGAGATAGTTTGAAATGAGAGCAAAGATTAGAACAATGCCAACAATATCTTTTGTAAGTTTATAGTAGGTAGTATTTGTATAATCTTAAGTGGAGAACATGGGCAGACATCAAGCCAGAAGTGCGTACTGAACTATATGACCTGTGGTAAGCCAGCAATATGTGAACCAGGTCTACTTCCTGTTGTTGGCTTTGAAAAGAATCTGAAGACCCGCTAGCGCCCCATTGGAGTAGATCACGCTTTCAGAAACCTGCTAGAGTTTGAAACTGTTGCAATCATATTTTATCTGGTTATATAAAGTCAGTTGCCATTGCCAAAACTTTAAAGAGGGTCTGCTTTTCCCTTGCCCGGGTTTTGTGGCTATTACCCACTTAAACAAATTAGATCATATGCAAGCCTAAGAAATGTATTAGTTCATCCCCATTGCTTCCAACTTGATATTCAACACGAGACTCTTTATATCACATATTCGATGGTACAGGGTATTGAGCAATGTGTTGTAAAGGGACAGTGCTGAAAAAGATGTTTATGTTGAAGAACAGATATTGAATTCAGCAGTGACTACCTTCAATTTCACATTCTTGGAAGATCTGTGTGTGTCAAAGTAACTGACTCACCCTCTTTAAGTTCAAAATAGTTTATTGAATTTCTCATAATAAATCAACAATAACAAGAAACAGTACAAAAAATATTACCGAATAAATACCCAATAACATTAGAGAAATCATGAGAACATCAATTAAATTGCAATGGGTAAACAGTGAATATAATATATATAAAACAGAAAAGAGGGTGAGGGAAAGGGAGTAACTATAAATGTTTTATAATATTGACGAAAAAGAGTTACTGAAACTTAAAACTCTGGATTAATATACTAACAGTAGAAAACTTGAAATAATACATAATTAAGAAGATAAATAGATATCAACAGGTTTACAAAAAGAATGATATCAGATAGAATTATGATTAACTCCATGTAAAGATAATTGAGCTCCTCTTCTAGTAAATATAACCCAATACCACCAAGCGTGAACAGACAATAATGAAACATCTTTCCAACATGTTGTAATGGATTTTAAAGCAGCTGACAATAAGGGGCCGATTCCGATGGCCGGTCGGACAGCTGTCTGTAGCCTTACCCTGCGACTGACACGTACCCGGAGCCGGTCCGTCCTGTAGAGTAAGTACGATGCGCATAACTGCCAAAAACACGACCGACACGTAGGCTGTGAATCAAGAACCATTCTCCATCCGAGTCGTAACTCTCAAAGAGGAACCGTGTCGCCCGGAAGCAGTATCCATAGCAGGTTCCGGCATGACAAGTACGATGCGTACTTCCTACGCGCCGGACGGGTCGTCGCGTACGGCACGTCACAGCATCCGGAAAACAAGCATATCAGCTACGATTTGCGCCACAAATCAATACACAGCTACGAGACGGACCAGCTTGCAGCGGGTACGAGACGGAGCAACAAGCAGCGTGTACGACACGAACACAACATGAATCCCATCGCGCAGGTCATACCAGTACTCTACATCCATGACCGGATCAGGAACCGATGCCGATGGCGCAGGCGGTAAGTCAGACACCTACCACATAAACAAACGACACGTACCCGCAAAATGGCACACACACACAGGGGATCCATATCCGGGCCAGTAACAACAGCCCACCATAGGGGTTGCAGGGCCAGCATCCCTGCCACCCCCAACCATAGGGACTATGTTGCCCATCACCCCTGCCACCCCCACTCACAGGGCGTATGTTGCCCATCATGCCTGCCACCCCCACTCACAGGGGACCTGTTGCTCATCACTACTGCCACCCCCACCCATAGGGACTATGTTGCCCATCACCCCTGCCACCCCCACTCACAGGGCTTATGTTGCCCATCACCACTGCCACCCCCACTCACAGGGCTTATGTTGCCCATCACCACTGCCACCCCCACTCACAGGGGACCTGTTGACCATCACCTCTGCCCCCCCACTCACAGGGGACCTGTTGCCCATCACCCCTTCCACCCCCACTCACAGGGGACCTGTTGCCCATCACCCCTGCCACCCCCACTCACAGGGGACCTGTTGCTCATCACTACTGCCACCCCCACCCATAGGGACTTTTTTTTTTTTGTTTGTTTTTTTTTAAACCGTTTATTACAAAGTTCAAAGAATATACAAAGATGGGCCTACAACCTTCAGGCCGGCCGCTAACAAACAAGAGGAGCATAAGATACACACAGTAGAACGCAGGCAGCGGCAAAGGGAAACATACAGGAGTTAGCCGCGTTGATGGTCACACCATACAGACCCCACATGACGGTTTCTTTTAAACCTAAATAACAACAAACAAAATCCAACCACAAGGCAACCCACGATCGAAAACAGCAGTATGTGCTCCCCTAGAAGGGGGACCCTACCAAACCATAGGAGTATCAAGGGGGGGGAGAAGGTCAGAACAGGGACTGGGTGGACTTAGTGCCCGGTACCGGAGAGCTAAACCGGCTAAGGGGACGGGTCAGGAGATGGATCGGGCAATAACGGCGGGGCGCAGATTCCACCACGGTAGGCGTTCCAGGGGCCCCACACTTTCACCCATGTCCCAGGCTTACCTCTCGCTACATACACCACCTTTTCCCGAAACATGCACCAGTCCATATTTTCCTTCCAGGCCGAAACAGTCGGGGGCCTCTGGGAACCCCACAGTTGAGCAATATCGCGCTTGGCCACCATATATCCCAGAGTCACCCACCACGTCTGTGGCGCCGAATAGTCGGTTGGTTCCCACACGTTCAACAGGCATCTCCTCGCTTCGGGCAGCAGCGGCACACGCGTAACCACCCGCAGGACCTCATGCACACCACGCCAGAATCGCTCCACCTCTGGGCATTCCCACAAAATATGAAGAAAGGTCCCCAAAGAACCACACCCACGCTTACACAACCCGTCCACAGCATAGCCCATTCGCAATAGCCTTGGCCCCGTTATGTAGACCCTATGGAGTATCTTGAGCTGGACGAAGCGAAGGCGGGCCGGTATGGCCACCTCTTTCGGGGAGGCCACCGTAGAGACCCAGTCCTCGTCGTCCAGCTCCAATCCATCGGCAACCCAAGCCTCGCGAAGATCAAGCAGCAATCCCACGCGGTCATTGATCAGTTTTTTATAGATTAACGAGATCGTGCTTTCCGGAACATGTCCATCCAGCACTCTATCTTCCAGAGGGGAGTACTCCGGGATGGAGGCAACGTCCGGGAAGGCGGAGCATAGTGCATGACGGATCTGCATATACCGAAAGTACTCCCTGTCTTGCAACTGGAATTCCGTCTGCAGCATCCCGAACGTTTTGAATCCCCCCCTCATCCAGAGATCCCCCACCCTGCTAATGCCTATCATGTCCCACTTCTCGAAGCCCTTCGAGGTCCACAGGGAGCCCAACTGCTCAGATGCGTACAGCGGTGACGCCCGGGTCAAACGATCCTTCCACCCCATCGCTATATTAGCCGCGTGCCACACTCTTACCATGACACGTGTGGGGCCCGTAAGACGTGCGTCGAGCGAGCTGGAGTAGAGCGCTCGATTATAGTCACCACCCGGCAGTAGCATCTTATCCATTTCAAAGGCCGGGTTTAGGGCGGGCCCGTATAGGCCGTGATTAATCGCAGCCAGCTGGGAGGCCCATTAATACCGTTTAATATCCGGGAGGGCAATCCCCCCGTCATACCACGGGAGCGTCAGCTTCGCCAGGGCGATACGTGGTCTCCCGTCCCAGAACAGGCGGCGTTGCAAGCTCTCCACCTCGCGGAAGTAGCGCGCCGGGACAAGGTCCATTGTATTCTGCAGAGCGTACAGGAAACGCGGCAGCGACATCATCTTAAACAATGCCGCCCGGCCGACATAGGGACTTTGTTGTCCATCACCCCTGCCACCCCCACCCATAGGGCTTATGTTGCCCATCACCCCTGCCACCCCCACTCACAGGGGACCTGTTGCTCATCACTACTGCTCCCCACCCATAGGGACTATGTTGCCCATCACCCCTGCCACCCCCACCCATAGGGCTTATATTGCCCATTACCCCTGCCACCCCCACTCACAGGGGACCTGTTGCCCATCACCCCTGCCACCCCCACTCACAGGGGACCTGTTGCTCATCACTACTGCCACCCCCACCCATAGGAACTATGTTGCCCATCACCCCTGCCACCCCCACCCATAGGGCTTATATTGCCCATTACCCCTGCCACCCCCACTCACAGGGGACCTGTTGCCCATCACCCCTGCCACCCCCACTCACAAGGGACCTGTTGCTCATCACTACTGCCACCCCCACCCATAGGGACTACGTTGCCCATCACCCCTGCCACCCCCACCCATAGGGCTTATGTTGCCCATCACCCCTGCCATCCCCACTCACAGGGCTTATGTTGCCCATCACCCCTGCCACCCCCACTCACAGGGCTTATGTTGCCCATCACCTCTGCCACCCCCACTCACAGGGGGCCTGTTGCCCATCACCTCTGCCACCCCACTCACAGGGGACCTGTTGCCCATCACCCCTGCCACCCCCACTCACAGAGGACCTGTTGCCCATCACCCCTGCCACCCCCACCCATGGGGAACCTGTTGCCCATCACCCCTGCCACCCCCACTCACAGGGGACCTGTTGCACATCACCCCTGCCACCCCCAGCCATAGGATGCGTGATGCCCAACACATCCAGCATACGCAAACATCAGGTATGTCCGCAAAATACATCCCCCACAACATCATGACAACAGTGTGTAGTCTGTGACAAATGCCCACAACAGTGAATATGGCTCTGAACATGCAATGTCAGTAACAGCACATGTGTGACCAACACATGAGTGTGACATACACAAGGCAAGCATCACCACAGCACTGTGGCAATGTAAAAAGAACACCCCTTACTGTGTAGAACAGAAGTTAATTGGGGCCTTACAAAATGCAACAGATGTTGAGCATTGTGGTGATGGGGACTAAACGCCCCTCATCACAGTGACCAAAAGGTAAGTGTCATCATGGTCAAAGCTGCAAATAACAAACAGCATGTATGATCCCTGCTCCCAACACATCAAACACTTCTGGGGCAAACTAGTGGTTGTGTTCCATACACACAGAGATGTGGTGAGGCCAACAGTACTGTGAAAAAATAACACACTCTCGGCCATGTGCAGACAAGCACCACACATGGGGGCTGACAATGCATACAGCGTACAATGACACAACAGCAGGAGTGACCATCACCAAGCATGCACACATCTCGAAAATAGACACACCAATCAAAACAACATGTGTAGACTGTAGGTGTCAGCTCACTAACTCACATTCCATGCCAGCAATGGCACCCAACAACCAGGATGAATGTGCACAATGATGTGAAATGACTCACAGGGACAGCATGCAAAATCACAGAAATAGCATCCAGACAATGGCCCACAACAGCAATACCAATGCACTGGTGCAGATGCACAAACAGGCAAACTCACACTGCACATCGGACACAGCATGTGTGTGTGTGTGTGTCACAGTATGCCCAGGCAACTACACAACACATGAGAGGGGCTGAACCACAGTGACACAGATGTAGACACAGTGCCATCCAAAAGTAAACCATCATTGGGACACCCTCAGTGGGCAATCAGACATTGGGAGATGAGAGGAAGCACAACAGACACATGTGACACTAGCTGGAATGAACACCAAGTAACACAGCAAAAGACTGACACACACCAGCACAATACCCAGGGACAAGACATTGGGGTGACACAAGCATGCATGACACCTCCACTGTGATGACAAAGGCAGATGTCGTACAAACTGGGAAACCCAGACATGTGTCCTGTGCCACAAACGTACATCACACATACACAAACAAAAATCACTCAGCATGGCCCCTCATCCATGGACAAACGGGAGCTAGGGGACCATCCATGCAAACATTCACATCAGTCCACCATCAACACCACACACCTGAACTGCAACAATGTGTATCTGTGAAGCCCACATGGACAGGTGACATTGCACATGCCCACATGACAAACACAGGGATGTTGGCAGGAACTAAGATGCACACACACATCACACAAGGACTGTTTACAACCCTGGGGAATGACAGACACACTGCACAGTATGCGGTACATGACCATGACCTCAAAGCTCATGTGACCTTCACAATCCCTGCCACAGTCCCAGGACTATGCAGATGCCAAGGAGAAACACAAGGCACCCATGCTGACACCTGCCAGCATCGCTGCCGTGAACCCGACAAGTGGGAGCAGTCACACACACATACTAATGTCTCAATCACTGAGAACTACCACCTAGGGACAACTACATGATATTGCGAACAAACAAGTGCATTGAAGAACCCTCACTGTGTCCCATCTGTGTCTGACAACATCATCAACACTCAGAACTGACAAATCACAATGATGATACACCAATTAACAGCAGTGAGTCATGCACCCACACATCTGGTAGTCCATTGGAAAAGTAGTGGGATGAACCCAGTACCACTCAGCAAGCATCAACAACAGGAACATATCAAGGGAACACTGTCTGTGTATAAACAGGGATGTGGACATACACATGCACATACAACAACCACCATGGGCCCAGGCCATGTCACTGGACAACACACTAACTTGAGGGGACACAACTCCTGTGGGAGCCCAGCTGTGCCAAACATATTCACCGCAAGTCCCACTCATGTCTGCAGAACACTTGGTCAGTCAGCCATCAGTTACCACACAATGAAGGCTCTGCTCACAACAGCCTGGGTACGGGAGTCACCCCTAAGTCAGCTGCACATACCCCAAACATATGTCTAGCAAGTTGCACAGGGGACCCAGTTTCTCCTATTACTGATGCCCACACCTGTAGGGCCAGTAGTGATGAGCAAGAAGTATGTGGAGGTGACAATTTGGACAATGGGAAGCACATCATATGTGCAGGGGTGCAAGCCACAGATGTGACCATGGAAATTAAATGTTCACAGAGAGATGAACACAAATAGTAGATCCAGACACACCCAGTTTGCTGCAAAAGATGACATGGATACCCACCAGACTAGGATATATATCTCATGGACCACAGGGAGTACCTCACATCAACACATCAGTATGCAACATTGTAAACCAAGCATTACAGGTGCAAGGGCATCTAAAACAACCTCAACATGATGTACAGCTAAATCAAGTTCACTGGGACAAAGTAAAAAGCTTTATTCAGCATATGAAAAGTGAAACGTCTGTTCCAACAAAAGGCCAATGGTCAGCCCATGTCCAAATGGCAAGGAGTGAACTAGAGTCACAAATTCAGTGTATGAAATTCGAAACGTCTGTGCAACCAAAAGGCCAATGGCCAGTCCATGTCAAATTGCCAAGGATTGAACTAGAGTGACAACTGTCACACCTAGCTTGCCTGCACTGCTACGGACCGGGGTCATCCCCTCTGAGGGGCATACATGGGGGCAGGCCAGGCACCGCAGGGACAGGATCAGGGTGCAGCAGAAGGAGGCAGTGAAGAGGTGGGAGATGCAGGTGAGACACTTGCAACTGCAGTGGAGATGACTGAAGTGGTGGGTGCTGTCACAACTGTGGGGCACAAGTCAGATGGGGTGGGTGCCGGCACAACTCCAGTGGGCAGGTCAGATGGGGTGTATTGGCTCACCACTGCAGTGCCCAAGTCAGACGGGGAAGGCGTGGACTCCAAAGCAGTGCCTACATCCATGGGAGCAGAATGGGGGACAGGTGAGGTCTGCAGGGCAGGGGGTGGGGGCACGGTCCCCACATCAGCGCCACCAACTGTCTGACCAGGTGTGGAGGAGCAAGTGCTAGGGGGGATGGCCTTAGCATTTTGGGGATGGTGTATCTGAGTGTGGGGGAACCCGGGGCAGGGAGTGGCGGGGGAAACTCTGGAGTGGTGGCCTGGGGGATGGGGGACGGAGACTTGCGGGTGGGCGTCTCAGTCTGAATGCGCCTGGGGAGGGTGTCCGGGTGTGAGGGGCACTCCCTTCTGTGTGTGGGGACTTCCTCTTCCCCTTGTAATCAGGATCTGCTGGGTCGGTGGGGAAGAGGCCTAGGTCACAGAGGAAGAGCTTCTGGGGGGATGGGGTTGCAGGTGAGGCAAAGGAAGGGGGCTGGGAGGGAGAGGTCTCGGAGGACTGTGAAGTGGTTGTGGATGACTGTGTGTGTGTTAGCAAACCAGCCCCTGTGAGTGTGGAATCAGTCCCCTGTGCTTGCTTGTGTGCACGTCAAGCCCTTGGTTTGGGGGTTTCTGTGCTTTGGACAGGTAGTGTGCTAGGAATTGTGGTTGCTGCAGGAGTAGGAGGAGTGTGGGACTGTTGGAGGAGGGACACTGCTGCCATCAGGGAGGAGGCCATGGACTGGTTGGTCCTCTGTAGGGCAGACATGCCAGAGGAAATGCCCTCCATGAATGACACCAGTTGTGTCAACAGACCTGTGTGTGCATGGAGGACCTTCAACATTGACGTCTGCCCTACATGCATCTGTCTGATTAAGTCCACAGTCTCCTCACTCAGGGCAGCAGGGGACACAGGGGCAGGGGGTGCGGTGCCTGTCACAAAGGAGACATGCTCACGAACACAGGAGCCCACAGGGACCTCTGGGATGGGAGCCGATGGGAGGGGGGTGGTGGTGGCGGTGACGGAGACAGCCTCACTAGCTGGGGTTTGGTGGCTGCTGACACCCACCTCCACAGGGAAATCATCCTCAGAGCTGCTGTGGCCTTTAGCTGGGAGGGATGGTGCTGACGACTCCTCTGTGTAGCTCAAATCGCCCTCCGTGCCACTGGGTCCACCTGACTCCTCTCCTTCTGTCCCTGTAAGGCTCTGTGGCTCCTCCTGATCCGTGGAGCTGTCCCCTCCTGTGGCCGTGGATGTATCTGGATAGGAATAGGAAGTAAAAGAACAACATCAGTCACCTGCACCGACTGCACACACCACAGTGAGTACATCACATCACAGGGCAAGCCCTGGCATCATCAGCTGAACACAGCTCAAAGTGCCAACACTGTTTAGAATAAGACAATTGTCATTTTCAACATCAACCATGGCACACATATCCCTCCTTGACTTGCACACATATGTCTGTTGCATGTTGGATGCTAATACCCCAATGTGCCAACATGCACCACCCACACATTAGTTGTACATGCAAGTGAACATGTAGGAGTATGTCACTAGACCCACAGCACATCTCTTGCGACTGACTCAGCACAGGTATCCGGATGAAGGGATGGGCAGAGACTCATTTCACATGCTTGGGATGCATGCCAGCAACACACACTATGATGTACTCATGTCCTGATGGGCAAGGCCACAATGGGGTGCATGGTGCACACTTGAACACAACGCAGGCTCACTCATAGCAAGTTCAATGCCATGGCACTGGGATGCCCTGAAAGTCAGTCAACACTGTCTCCTGTCACAGGGGCAGGGCATCCAGACAACAACAATATGCACTGACTCACAATCCTAGCTCAGGGGCAAATCTGACTCTGCAGATGACCGGCACACTTGCCCATCCCATGCAAACAACATAAGCAGGACCCAGAAGACCCCACATCATGAAAATCAGACATATGAGTCTCAGCATACACAAATCCATGTGCCCATATATAACCCAGCTGCATGAGGGACAAAGTTGCATACACCATTGTGCGCTGTCAGATGATCACACACCTATATATCACACAGGTCTTGTCTCCCACAGTCACATTGCAGATGTCATCCTGACCCTCTGAATCATGGACACCCCAGTTGTACGTAGCAACAAGCCACACCCTAATGACACAGAGGCACACACATGAGGGGACATGTCACAAAGCACAACCTGCATTTCACACACAGGAGTGGGATTGCAGAGTGTTTCTGAATGCCCTTGAGGGGGAAGGACTGGGCAGGACTAAGTGAACCAGTGTTTTGCCCCGGACAGTAGTCAGGTGGCTAAGCAATTGTGGCATACTTGCTACACCTACTCATGATGCCCAAAAATTGGAGTACCCTGCTGCATGGTTTTGTATTGAATACCCCAGAAACATGTTGCGAGTCAGACCAGCAATTGGTACACATCTCAAGGGCACACACAGTTCACATGTCAGATCTTAGGCATTGTGTAAACAATTGACCCACCCATGAAACACACAACAGAGTCACGGAAACTGATGCTGACTGGTACCTGATACATAGCTGACTGCAGGGACACAGTGCCCTAGTGACACAAGCAAAAGACTGTAGGGGCCACACCTGTGGAACAGATGAGGAGGGTGCATCACACAGATGAGGGACCTGATTTTGGGACTACAAGACCTACGTAATTTGGAAGTGTGACCCGGACAAAAGACTGCTATTTGCATGTCAGACATAGTACACAGATCAGGCATGGATTTACCCCCTTCCTGCTGCTGTCTGGCCTTCAGCTGCCTATCCAGGTCCGGGAAGACCACCGCCAGTATCCGGAGCATGTGGGGAGTCAGGGTCCGGTGTCCGCCCCTCCTGCGTGGAGGTGACAGCTTCAACTGGACTCTAGCTATCCTCCGGGTCCAGCCCTGAAGGTCCTGCCACCTCTTCTGGCAGTTGCGGATGCAGCGCTTGTAGACCCCCACAGAACGAACAGCCCGGGCGATAGTCAGCCAGATCTCCTGCTTCTGGTGGGCATCAACCTGTGAGGAGGACAAAGTGAAAAGTACATTAACACACATGCCCCAGATTTGTGCAGCACACAATTAGATATACATGTCATCATCACAAAGGAAAATTAATTATACAGGTAGTGCAACCCTGGGGAATGATAACTCACATACATGTCTGACATGTTAACAATGCCTGGATAGTTTAATCTGGCAAAAATGCACTTTAGCAGCAGGAAAACTATTCAGTACATGCACCTACACACTTCGGGGGATGAAAGTAGTCAGTGAGAATGCTTGCAACTGACTAGCAGTACTAGCAGTGTGTACAGCAGACAACATGCATAATTAGGAAGGCAGTGGACAGCACACTCACCTGCTCCCCTGGTGTCCCATAGAGCTTTCTGTACTCTAGAAGGAGCCCGTCCAGTAGGGCCTGGTTCTCCTCCTCAGTGAAGGCTGGGGCCCTCTCCAGTGTACGTGCCATAGCAGGAGCCAGAGGATGCATAGACAGCAGCAGTGGTAGCAGGGATGTGGTCCAGTAGCATGTAGTGCAGGCAAGTGAGCTCCCTGGGGCCCAGCCAGCCTATATCTGTGCTGCAGAGGCAGACTCTGTGCCATGTGTCCAAAGTGATAGGTCCAACACGGTTGCATTCTATGAATCTGGCCAATCCATTCATGACTCGTACATGCCTTCCGCATCATTCAAATCTTCACCTTCATGGAACCCTTGAAATTGCGACATTGTTGTAGGCATTCAACTGAATTTCCATTGCACAACTCGTACAAGTTTTGAATACGCATCCGTCTCCATGACAGTCCTGAGCCAATGGGTGCGCCCGGCTCGTTCAACTGACTGTACAACGCGTATTTTGAATATACACATGCACCCGTCTCCATACAGTTCAATGGCCAAGGCGAACGCCTGTCTCGGACCATGCCTGTCCGACGCGTATGCATGATAGTCCCCCGTGTCGGACCTCATTTCATTCAATGACAAGGTGTACGCACGGCTCAGACATGACCCGTGCAATGCGTACGTATTGTCACCCGCGTCGGACCTCATTGCATTCAATGACAAGGCGTACGCATGGCTCGGACATGACCCATGCAATGCGTACGCATTGTCACCCGCGTCGGACCTCATTGCATTCAATGAAAAGGCGTACGCATGGCTCGGACATGACCCATGCAATGCGTACACATTGTCACTCGCGTCGGACCGCATTATTGTGACTATTAGATGGATTCAACACACATATACTGGCCATGGACACCTGCACACACCTGCCACACTATAGCATTGGCCACACAGTGTCCCATGGCATGTGAGTCTGCATTCCCTGGGTGTTTGAGGGGGCCACAGCAGTTTTATTGTCTGGCACTTTGTGCAGCCACTCCCAGGCTGTTATCTTGTACATGGGGGGAGAGTCCTTTGTGTGTTGTGCACATTAGCACTGTGATGTGCAATTGGACAGTAATTGGCATGAGTGAAGGCCACAGTGTCAGGTTGGATATGTTTGGGGCATGTCACATACACTTCGAGTCCTCGGGGTGATGGCATGTACGTCACAGTGAGACCTGTAGCCCCAATACTAATGTGCACCCACAGTCTGTGTGCATGATGTGTCTCAGATGTGTCTGATCACATGTTACCAATGGGTGACAGTCGCCACCTCCATGTGGTATATGCATCAACCTTGATGGGGTGTGTTTCTAAGAGACGTACATGTAGGGCCGGCATGAACAACAGTGGCCACTACCTGTGGGACTTACGCTTGCCTTGTGGTGTGTACGTGCTACGCCATGTCCATTGCTGTGTTGATGTGGCAATACAGGGAGCCTGGGTTTCTGTATGGCAAAGATCTGTGATGCCTGGGAGACATGAGTCCTCATTAGTCTCTGGGGTGGGTTTTTTGAACGTTGCAGCAGCACATAGGTTGGGTGACACAGACAGATGAGTAGCCCATTGCACTACATGGCACTCATGTGGACATGTGGAATTGAGATGTGAGGTGGTGGTTTTGTAGGTGACATATGTGTCCATGAGCAACAGCACACACCTCAGTACATTGTGTAATGTCATGAACTAACATGTGAGAGTGATCGTGGTCATGGCCACATGAGGGGATGTACTGACAATCTTCCTTTGTGCATCTCTGTACTGCAGGGCACCAGCTGTCCATCGTCCGTTGCCAGACCTTGCAACCATGCAGGAACGAGACAGCATCAGACGGTACCGCTTCACCAGGCCACTGATTGAGGAGTTGGCAGAGCAGTTGGCACCACATCTGCTACCTGGCCGGACATACCCTACAGCACTGACCCCAGAGGTGAAGGTGATGGCAGCCCTGCACTTCTTTGCTACTGGTACCTTCTAGTACACTGTGGCTACTGCTGGTGGGATGTCGCAAACGATGTTTAGTCGGGTGCTACGCGATGTCTTGGAGGGGATGTTGCAATTCCTCGACCTGTATATCAAGTTCCCGAGCCAAGATGAACTCCCTGAAATTAAGGATGCCTTTTATACACTGGGGAGGATGCCGAACGTCATTGGATCCATTGACGGGACACATGTTGCCCTGATACCACCACAGGCACATGAGCAGCCATACCGTAACAGGAAGCACTACCATTCGATCAATGCTCTGGTGGTCTGTCTTGCTGACATGTTGATCACACATGTGTGTGCACGGTTCCCTGGTTCTGCGCACGATGCCTACATTATGAGGAGAAGTCACTTTGCAACGCTGATGTCACAGATGCCAGCTCAGCGTGCCTGGCTTGTCGTTGTGTACTGACTGTTTCTCATTGTGTGTGGTTGTCAGTGTTGTATTCCGCACTCCTACAAAACTCAGCTACTTGTTGATTTTTGTGTGTGTAGGTGACTCCGGATACCCCAACATGCCGTGGTTGCTGACACCCTAAGGAACCCTGTGACACCAGTCGATCTGGGCTACAATGAGGCACATGGTCGGAGCAGGAGGGTGATTGAGCGGACATTCGGCCTCCAGAAAAGCCGCTTTCGCTGCCTGGACAAGACCGGACGGGCCCTCCCATATGAGCCTGCAAAGGTGTGCAAAATAATACTGGTCTGCTGCATGCTACACAACATGGCGGTGCTGAAGGAGGTGCCTCTCATCCAGGATGAGGATGACGACGACCAACGTCCGGCACCTGTGGAGGATCCCGGCCTGGGCCAAGATGCCAGTGATGATGAAGATGATGGTGACGTCCGCTCCCAGCTCATCAACATCTTCTTCACCTGAAAGTGAGTTTCCAGGGTTGTTATGTGAATGTATGGAGGTAGCCAGGAATGTGTTGAGCCAGCTCTGTTGCTGTCTGAGTGTGTCGGTGTGCCACTTGACTGGATGCGTGCTGTGATGCGTCCATTCAGCGGGTGTGTACTCCACTATAGGGTAGTACTGCTAACTAGTGTTTGTGTAGGTGTTTTGCAACATGTTTTGACATGTGTATTGCATTTCTCTCCTGTTCGTCTGTGCTTTTGACTGTATCTTGTCTGTCCTTCCCAGGGTCCTTTGCCTGTTGTATGGTCAACACTGACCCCCAACACCCAGAAGCCAACAGCAGTGTTGAAGTTGACAATTCCCATCAACTGATGTACCACACATCCCTGGACTTCCATTCTCCAACACATTGTGAGCGTGTGTCCACTGTTACGTAGAATTACCGTGCAACTATTGTGGAATATACGTGTTGCTGATGTGTAATGAACCCGTGCTACGCTTTGTTATGTGCATTGTCTGTCTTCCCACATCTGAATGTCATCTGCTTACCTCACCTGTGGACTTGTTACCACTGACTGTGCTTGGTGGTGTGTCTGTGCATGCCAATGTGTTTCAGTTCAACATCATTGTGTGTGATGAGTAACATGGCCATGGTGAGTATGTTTTGCGTTGCCATAGTGGTGTGTCTCCCTCACATGTGTCACATCCCTATGACTGACCTTACGTTGGTCACATTGCTGCAGTACTTGGCATGCACTGTGTTGTGTAGCAGATCGACTTCGCCCTGAACATGACAAGTTTGAATCACAACAGAGGCAAATATGGTGTACTGGTGAGTTTATTTACAAACATGTGTGAGTGAGGTGCACAGAATGGTGGGTGCTGTACAGTGGTTTGGGAATCCAAAGTTCACATTGGAGTTGGAAGTGTTGGTAGATGAAATGTCCAGAGTAAAGTCGACAGTCGTCTGCTACATTAGCCCAACATGAACCCTTGCGCACTGAGAACATTATCCAGGACAGGTTTAGAGGCCCTGGGGGATGTGCTGGGACATCTGCCTCTCACATGTCCTTCATCGGACGACCCCTCTTCTTCCGGGGGGGATCCTCATGTGCAGGCCTCTGCGGTGCAGGAACCTCTCCGCCAGAGTCCTCCTCCCTCCCTGTGGCGCTGGCAGATGGTGTTGCGACAGATGTTGTGGGCACACAGGGGGGTTGGGGACAGGTTGGTGTTGATCTGGCGGAGGCATTGTAGTATGTTCCGATGCACCGCAGTAAGGGCATCCCACTTTGCCTCCATGTGGGCATGGTGGGCGACCTGCTCGTGTTGCATCTCTTTGAGGATCCCCACTACCTGGCCAAATCCTCAGGTGCTATCCTGGTACGCATCTATGATGCGTGCCAGTTGGGGGTCATCATGCAGTCCAGACCCCTCTGCAAGGCATGCCCTGTGCCTCCCACCCCTCCCAGCACCCCTCTACACACAGGCAGGACCAGCGGCGGTACGCACAGGTGACCCTGGGACCCCTTGGGTGGTGTTGCTGGTGGTGTTGGCTGTAGCTTCCAGGGGGTCCTGTGTCCCTGTGCTGTGGGTGTTGATTGTCCTTGGTCTGTCCGTGTTGGCGGGGGTGCCCTGTCGGTGTCCAGATGGTGGAGGCGTGGGTACAGGGGGGGCAGATGTTGCTGCTGCTGGTGCTGCATGATGGCTCACACCGGAGGGGCAAGGTTGGTCGTCGTCATCCGAAGAGGACAGTGTGAGAGTCAGACCAGAGAGCTCAGTGTCCAACAGAGTCTGGGACTGGGTATCCTCGTCATTTGGCGCTGGGTGCCCAGCATGACCTGTGTTTGGAAGAGACACACAATGTGATTTATGTTTCTACATGCATCGTTGGTTCACAAACATGACATTTTCTACTTTTCTAACAGATGCCTGCCTTTACACTGCTTTTTCCCAGCTTGTCACAGACAGAGTTTGATCTTGTTGTTGGCCATTTGCCAGCATGACCTTGTGCTCCCCACAACAGATCCCAGTGTCAGACATCTTGTCAGTCCCTTCCCACTCCCTGTGAGGCGAGTATGGTTCAGGTTGATCTTCCTGGACCATGTGGGTGGGTGTAGGTCGTCTGTGACTGCGAGTCCCATCATACTCTTGGCTACACCCCCCTTCCCAGCATGCCCATGCTTCCTCCCTCTTGACTCTGCTTCCCTGTGAGGGGGTGTGACAGCAATGGCAAGATGGCTGACTGTGAAATCCTGGTGTGTGTTTGCCTAGCAGGCCCAGCATGGCCTTGTGCTCCCCACAACAGAGCCCAGTGTCAGACATCTTGAAGGTCCCTTCCCACTCCCTGTGAGGTGAGTATGTTTCAGGTTGATCTTGCTGGGCCATGTGGGTGGGTGTTGGTTGTCTGTGACTGCGAGTCCCATCATACTCTTGGCTACACCCCCTTCCCAGCATGCCCATGCTTCCTCCCTCTTGACTCTGCTTCCCTGTGAGGGGGTGTGACAGCAATGGCAAGATGGCTGACTGTGAAATCCTGGTGTTTGTTTGGCTAGCAGGCCCAGCATGACCTTGTGCTCCCCACAACAGAGCCCAGTGTCAGACATCTTGTCAGTCCCTTCCCAGTCCCTGTGAGGCGAGTATGTTTCAGGTTGATCTTGCTGGGCCATGTGGGTGGGTGTAGGTTGTCTGTGACTGCGAGTCCCATCATACTCTTGGCTACACCCCCTTCCCAGCATGCCCATGCTACCTCCCTCTTGACTCTTCTTCCCTGTGAGGGGGTGTGACAGCAATGGCAAGATGGCTTACTGTGAAATCCTGGTGTTTGTTTGGCTACAAGTCCCAAGTGAGCCCCTGTGCTTCAGACAGCAGCACCCAGTATGGGGTATCTTTTGCTGATATTTCTATGAGGTGTGTGTCAATGCATTGTACCCGGTGAGTTGTGTGGAGTCTGTGTTGGGGGGTGTCTCCCCATGCTGATTATTATGGTCAGGGCTGTCAGTCCTCCTTCCCATCATGAAACGTGCTTCCATTGTAGGGCGTGCAAGTTGTCTTTCAAGATGTAAGTCAGTGGTGTCCTGCTTCTGATTTGCACACAACCTCTAGCAGGGCCTTGTGCTCTCCGCAGCAGGACCCAGTGTCAGCCATCTTGTCAGTCATTTTCCGGATCACTATTTTCCCTCCGGCTCGGTCGTACGGCTTGTATTCACTCACGTTGCATCGTACTGCACGGGTCGTATGGCGCTGGTACGTGTCGGTCGGTATTCGGTCCGGGGCGGTGTCGGTCAGTTCGTTTTGCGGCCGGAATCGGAATCGGCCCCTAAGTGTTGAAAAGTTTTCCTTCTAATTCATTAACTTTTTGAAAAAGAACAACAGATTTGCAAATTATTAATTTGAATGAAACATCTTCCTGAATATTAAATATTTTTTTATAATAATCCAAACTTCAGTCCAAAATTTAAAAACAGGTGGACAATCATAACGCATATGCCGTAAGTGAACCAGAATGTAAGTTACAGTGCCAGCAAATTGAAGATGGAAGAAGTTTCGCACAAAATAATCAAAACGGAGTCCATAAACAGTTATATAAAATATATGAGTTAGTTTGATATAGTGAAACAGGTAAGCAACCCGAAATACTATTAAGCCAAATAGTTTTCCATGTATCAATAGAAGGAGAGATTGAAAGTTCATTTTTCCAGAAAGTTGATATTACATTAACATTGGTACCTTGAGAGTTGGACATATTTTTATATAATATAGAGACACCATGAGGTAAAGTGGAAACAGTTTGAATATAAATTGATAAGTCAGATTTAATATTAGAAGGAATACTATGAGGAAATTAATCTAAAATAGAATTACATAATTAATCATATTTCAAAAAATCAGAAGAAGGTAAAAGAAATTTTGTTTGCAAAACTTCAAATGATAAAAAAGCATTTATTTATTTATTTATAGAGTTTTATATAGCGCGAACGTGACCCATGGGTATCAGAGCTCTTCACATTTACAATAGGTACAGATTAGATTACACTTGTATAGCAGCAGTAATATATATATATATGAATCAGGTACAAGTCTTTCTTACCAGTTACACAAAACAAGTTTAAGAACTTTTTAGAATATAAGGTGTACACATTGGTATCATACAGCATAGTTCCGAAGTGTACCTTTTGAATGTTTTATATCAGTACCACAACGATCCATTAATTGTGTTACTAAACAGTTAAAGAGGTTTTCGCAGATAACTGGTAATTTTTATCTTTACAATCGTAAATGTCTTTGTGGTCATTTTGTGCAGGATGTATCTACACAATACAGGGCTATTCGACTTCTGGTTTTTAATCATGGTGCAGACGAAGAACAGTCTTGTCTAGGGAAGGAACTTGCTCATTAGGAAAATCTTGGCTTTCCTCTTGAATGTTGCCAAATTTTGAATCTTTCTAATCTTTGGAGGGAGTGAATTCCAGATTCTGGGTGCCGCTCTGGTGAATGTTCTGTCATATATTTTCTTCTTCCGAAAGATGGGGGGTTTCAGCAACAGCTCTTTGTCACTCCTGGCCGGCCTGCTTCTCCCTGATAGCTCAATTTTCTGGGCTAAGTACATTGGTGTTTTTTAGTGGAGCGCTTTGTGGGTAATACAAGCCAGTTTAAGTTGAATTCTGGCTTCGTATGGATGCCAGTTTAGTGCTTTCAGATGTGGGGAGATATGGTTGTATTTTCTAGAACCTGTAATGAGCCGTGCGGCCGCATTGAGACAACCTTTTAGTGGTGCTGTTGAGATTTTTGATAGACGTGTTAGTGTTGAACATCCATATTCAATCCTTGAGATAACCAGGGACTGAACTGCCAATTTGAGGTCCTGCGTAGTAATGAATAGTTTCACTTTTCTAATATAGTTCAGGGGAAACCGGGCACTATTAGCCATTGATTTGATGTGGGCTTTCATGTCTAGGTTCTTATCCATTATCATTATTGTGATAGATATCCTTATGGTAGAAAATACCAGTTTTAACCCAAGAGGACCAAAATCTAACATTTCTATTAAGTTTTATGACTAGGTTATACCATAATGACATATCTTCAGTAGAAGATATCGGTGATTGAAAAATTAAATCCAAATCATTGAAAATTAGCTTGGTGGACTTTAAAATACCAGATTTATGAAAAAATTTTGATTACTTAGACATAGCTAACAAAGTGGGTAATGGAAAAGGTTCTATTAAAGCATTTTCAATTAAAAGCCAAGTAGGGGGATTTTTTAAGAAAGAGTGATTAAACCAAATAGAGCTTTGTTTTAAAATAAAAGCTTTGTGATAATTAAACAAATCTGGTAATCCAATCCTCCATTACACTTAGGTACTTTTAATTTTTTATACCTGATACGAGATGATGTAATATTCCAAAGAAATTTGGAGAGGAGTTTGTCTACAGTTTTATAAAACTTTAGAGGAAATTGCGTGGGAATCATGGCTAGAGTGTAAAATATTTTTGGTGCGATAGTCATTTTTATAGAATCCATTCTACCCCACCATGAAAGATAAAGTGAAGACCATTTGGTTGTTTTAACTTTAATATAGTTAATGATGGAGTCACAGTTTAGCATTATTGTCGATTTCATAGATGAAGAGAGCTCAATTCCAAGATATTTTAATTTATCTCTTTGCCTAATGATATCAATCATGGGTAACATATCAGGAGTACAATAAATATTTAAAGGAAAAAATTCTGTTTTGTTAGTGTTTAACTTATATCCAGAAACTGTGGAATAAAACATAATAATTTCAAGTAATGAAGGGAATGAGGATACAGGATCACTAATAAATAATAACACATCATCAGCATATGCTAAAGTTTTAATAATAACCTCTTTGATGTTAATTCCTGTAATATTATCAAATTTTCTTATGAAAACAAGCAATGGTTCAATACCAAGAAGAAACAAAAGGGCAGAAAGGGGACAACCTTGTCTTGCACCTCTAAAAAGAGAAAATTGACTAGAAATTTGTCAGTTAATAAATAAACGAGCAGTAGGAGTAGAATATAAAGCAGAAATCATATGAATAAATACGTCACCAGAATTAAATGACAATAAAGTATGAAATAAAAACTGTCAGCGAATTGTGTCAAACGCTTTTTCAGCATCCAATGCTAGAATACCTGCTGGTAGAGATAAAGTGGACCCTTGTTCAATAACGTGTAACAGGGTTCTAGTATTATTGGCTGAATAGCTATTTTTCATAAAACCAGATTGATCTGGATGGATAATAGGATCTAACACAGAGGATAATCTATAAGCAAGTATTTTGGCATACAATTTACAATCTTGGTTTATTGAAGAGATAGGGTGATAATCTGATACAAGGGTAGGGTCTTTATTAGGTTTGGGTAAAACAATAATTAAAGCTTCTGTAAAAGAACCAGTGGTAGTTCCCTTAGAACCAAAAAAAGTGAAACGTTGAAATAAATGAGGAATACATTGTAATTGAAATTCATTTTAAAATTCAGCGGGTATACCGTCAGGGCCAGGGGATTTATTTTTTTCAAAAGATTTTATGGCTAATAGTATTTCATCATGAGTAATAGGGACTTCAAGTTCATTTTTATCTGATTTAGAAATCTTGGGTAAATCACAATTTGATTAAAAAAAAAAATTAAGGAAGCATCATCAAAATCAGGTTTGTTATATAGAGTAGTATACAACTCCATGAATTCATTAACAATATCATTTGGGGATAAAGCAATTTTACCATTACTGCCATGAATTGAATTTAATTTGTATTTTATCTTTTTTAATGCATAAATAATTGGCTAATAGTCTTCCAGATCTATTCACATTGAAAGCTAATTTGGCTTTAGAATTTGAAAGCTGAATACCAGCTCTTTTGCTAAGGATTGAATTAAACTCATATCTAAGTTTCTGTAATTAGAATCTGTATTGAGGGTCAGTAGACGTAAAAAAAAGCCTCTCATATTTAGCAATTTATTTTTCTATAGATTTAATATTTGCATTAAAGGTTTTATTGTCATGAGCCATAATAGAAATAGTAACACCTCTAATAAAAGCTTTACAGGTGTCCCATCTATTCACCATAGAAGTAGAGCCTTCAGGGTTAAGAAGAAAGTAATCATTTATAGCAGTTAAGAGTTTAGGTTTATTTCGTTCATTAAGAACAATACTAGTATTCATTCTCCATCTGGATTGCATTCCAACATTAGAGTTCAATAAAAAAAAAAAAATGAAGGCATGATCCGAAATATCAATATTACCAATATTAGGAGTGACCACGGAGTTAATTAGTTGTCTGGATATTAATAGATAATCAAGCCTAGAATGAGAATTATGTGGGTTAGAAAAGAATGTAAACATTTTTTCTGTGGGAAAATGTCATCTCCAAATGTCAACTAGCTTTGTAGTTTGAAGAAATGGTTTAAAAGCAAAAATAACTTTAGGAGGTCGAAATTCAGTAAGAGATAATCTATCTAATAAGGGGTCTGATATAACATTAAAATCTCCACCAACTATAAGAGGAACTTTACCTAATTTGAGAACTTCAGTTGCCAAGACAGACCAAAAGTGAGGATCATCAGCAGTAGGATCATAAACGTTTAATAAAAACATAACCGAATCATGAACTTTAATCTTAGCAACAACATATCTTCCATCTGTATCTGAAAATTTACTCAGAATTTGACAATGCAAAAAAATAGCAACACCATTTTTCTTGCCATTTGCAGGAGATGAAACAATACTATCAACCCATTTTTTTCTCATATACTCCAAAATGTTGTCATCAATATGAGTTTCTTGTATGAAGCAAATATCCACTTTACAACTACCCAAATAGTCTAAAATGTTCGTACGTTTAACAGGATGATGTAACCCCTTAACATTTAAAGAAACTATCTTAATATTATGAATACTAGCCCCAGTGAAAAAGAAAGAAATAGAAGGTCAAGAAGAGGAGACAAAGATGTAGGTCGACAATAGTAACTCCAAAACAGATGATGAAAAGAGAGACGGGAAAGAGAAAGAAAACAAATGAAACATAGAAAAAAGGACAAACACTAAACATTAATAATGGGCATGAAACACACACACACTTTACAAGCATGACTGAAACCGCTGGAGCCCCCTAGAAATATAACCATAAAAGTTGTCAGGAAAATTCATAAAACTGATGTTCAGGTAGTAGAGTCATGAGTTTCCATTTAATGCTGTGAGTGCTGATCCAGTAATAATTTTAACTCTTCAGGTCATTGGAAGGATTTAGAGAAAGTATCTTTCCAAATGCGCATTGTAAATGGGTCAAAAAGACCATCTTTGAATCCAAAACTTCTGAGCTGAGGTCGAAGAGCAGTAAATTCCTTGTGAATAGAAACAGTTTCTTTAGCAAAGTCTTGGTGAATAAAATGTTTATTTCCATTGACCATCAAAGAAGAAATTTCTGTTGCAGCTTTTCATATCAAAACCAAATGATTGTGGCGAAGAACTTTAAAAATCATTTGTCGAGGGTTTTGTGTGGCGTGGATTACGATGTGATAGAATCCTATGCGCCATATCAATTTCATATTTTTCTGGAAATTTGATGTTTAGAAGACCAGGAATCAGAATTTCCAAATATAATCTTCAATTGGAACATTCAACATCCTCTGGCAAGTTTAAAATGTGTAAATTATATTATCTATTATGATTTTCCATATCCAGATGGTGAGCAGATATAGGCGAGATGTTTGCCACAAGTAGAGAAAAAGCGTTGATTTTAACATTATTGTCATTTATTTTAATTGAGTTATCAGAAATTTTCATTGACATACTAGCCATGTCTTTGCGCAAATTTTTAATCTCTGTTACAATTTAGTCTGTGTTGACATGAAGAGCTTGAATTTCATCAAGAATCAATGATAAAGAAGGTTCACTTGACTCAACCACTTTAGATTTAACAGGAGGAGGTGAAACCTGTTGCTTCCTTTTGTTATAAGGTGCGTATTCTTATGATCGATGCTTTTGTTGAAGTAAATGAACTTGCAATTAATATAAAATTCGGAAAAAAAAAGAAAAATGTAATAATGTCTGAGAAAACCTGTACTTAGAGTGAGAATTGCTGAGAAAAGATTGAAAAAATGAAAGGTGCAGCAGCTGAAACTAACTGCGGGAGTGGTTAGGCCATAGCTAGGCCCTCTCCTAAGCACTTACTCTGCCCCCCTGACAGAGAAGCCGGGCATTACCTCAAAGCAGTACTGGGAGCTGAAGCAGGAAGGGATAAAATGCCACTGCCACCAAAGCAAGGACCAGGAAAAGCTTCAAAGCAAAGGTATGCACATCAATAATTCAGCGACCTCATTATTTGAAGTAATTTGCCCAAATAATTGTCTTTATTTGGCCAAAAACGGGGAAAATCGATCGGAGCTCAGCGGGCAGCGGACATCTTGTTTCGCGCTCGCGCGCATCCGTTACTGACTCTTAAGAACGCTTTCAAGCAATCCCACTATTTCATATTTATGAAATAGAGATTAGCAGATAAAAAGGGCCTTTAAGTTTGCTTTTCCCAATGTGAAAAAAATGTCTGTATTGCTATTGTAATTCATTTAAAATACACCACCTCACACATTATACATTTGCTCAGAGGGGAATGCGATAGAAACGCACAGATGCCGGACTGGGTTATCTAAAAGAGTAATTATCTGTTAACGTAGTTCAGAGTTTCAGGCGTAATAAACTATTTGTTTTTACCGAAGCCCCTTTTCTATTGTATGGTTTTTTCAATGCTGTTCCTAATTCCCTAGGCGTACATGGATTTTTAGAGAATACATAGAATTTCCAAACGAAGTAATCAGTTTAATATTCTTCTTTAGCTAACCTTGACGATGGTGCCAGTGGCAATAGCTGTAAAGTTTCAAACAATACGCACTGATTAAGTGGAGTTGTTTACTTGCTTTGATAAATAATTCTATGTAGTTAAAATATCATAATATATTATTAGTGATCATCTGAAAGAACAGAGCGAAACCATGTGGTTAAAGCTTTAAAATGTCCTGGATTGCTGTACACATAGGCAGAGAATGTTCTGACTGGTAATTAAAAAGCCACAAAGACATGTAAAATAAAACGAGAATATAATGCCACGTGTTTAGTTTTTCAAGCATTAGTTGTGTTCAGAAGGTTTATCTTCTTGCAGTATGTTCCTGCTTCCATGTTCCAAGGTAATATCAGGTGCATTTACATAAAACTCCACCCATATGGCACGTGTTGGGATGAGAAAGTCCTTGGCATGGTAAAAGACGTGTACCGCCTCTCTGAGTGACCAACAGTACTGTTTCCTGGATCCTTAATATAGATTTTTTGTCACAGGCAAACACGGATCATGCGTGTGCGCCTTGACATAGGCCTATCTCACAGATTGGAGTCTTCTTGGACCAGAAGGGGCACCCTAAGTGCTAACCTTATAGTAACAGCTGCCTTCACCAAAGAGTTATGAAGTACGATTGCTGTGGTGGCAGCATACCGTGTAGTGATCGGTAGCAGTGAACAGGTCCTTTTTACACTGGGTCACTGGAGTGAGGCCTTTAGGCTCACTCACTATTTTAAATTCCACAGCTATGGGTGCCGATTACGATCCTGTAAAAAAATTCCCCGTACGACTCGTATCCGTTCTTTTTACCGTACGAATCGTACAAGTGCCGTACAAACTGCCAAGTACGATTCGCATGGGAAAAAGTCCATACGAATCGCATTGGGAATAATTCCCCACACGTCCTCGGGTCGGAAAATGTGTCCGACACATCCTCGGACGATTTACCGTACAAATGTGAAAAGTGAAGTCCGACCGCGCAAGTACGATCCATCCCGTGCGTCCGATGTTACAACCGGATGGAAAAAACACCGTCCGCACTGAACTCCCATAGCAACCATGGAGACATGTGCCCGCATACGCGCCCAACACTCCCCCCAGCCCCGTATGTACGCGCCCAACCCCCCCAGGCCTTGTATGTACGAGTCGAACCCCCACCCGTGCATGAACACCCGTGTACGTACGAGTCGAACCCCCACCCGTGTATGTACACCCGTGTACGTACGAGTCGAACCCCCACCCGTGTATGTACACCCGTGTATGTACACCCGTGTACGTACGAGTCGAACCCCCACCCGTGTATGTACACCCGTGTATGTACACCCGTGTACGTACGAGTCGAACCCCCACCCGTGTATGTACACCCGTGTAGGTATGAGTCGAACCCCCACCCGTGTATGTACACCCGTGTATGTACACCCGTGTACGTACGAGTCGAACCCCCACCCGTGTATGTACACCCGTGTATGTACACCCGTGTATGTACGAGACGTACCCCCACCCATGTATGTACACCCGTGTATGTACACCCGTGTATGTACGAGACGTACCCCCACCCGTGTACGTACGAGTCGAACCCCCACCCGTGTATGTACACCCGTGTATGTACGAGTCGAACCCCCACCCGTGTATCTACACCCGTGTACGTACGAGTCGAACCCCCACCCGTGTATGTACACCCATGTACGTACGAGTCGAACCCCCACCCGTGTATGTACACCCGTGTACGTACGAGTCGAACCCCCACCCGTGTATGTACACCCGTGTATGTACGAGACGTACCCCCACCCGTGTATGTACACCCGTGTACGTACGAGTCGAACCCCCACCCGTGTATGTACACCCGTGTATGTACGAGACGTACCCCCACCCGTGAATGTACACCCGTGTATGTACACCCGTGTATGTACACCCGTGTATGTACGAGACGTACCCCCACCCGTGTATGTACACCCCCGTACGTACGGCCCGTACCCCCACCCACGTATGTATGTAGCGTACCCCCACCCCAACCGTGTATGTACGGCCTGTACCCTCACCCCCGTATGTATGGAGCGTACCCCCACCCCAACCGTGTATGTACGGCCCGTACCCTCACCCCCGTATGTATGGAGCGTACCCCCACCCCAACCGTGTATGTACGGCCCGTACCCTCACCCGCGTATGTATGGAGCGTACCCCCACCCCAACAGTGTATGTACGGACCGTACCCCCACCCCAACAGTGTATGTACGGCCCGTACCCTCACCCGCGTATGTATGGAGCGTACCCCCACCCCAACAGTGTATGTACGGCTCGTACCCCCACCCACGTATGAATTGAGCGTACCCCGACCCCAACAGTCTAAGTACGGAGCGCACCCCAGGCACCAACACCAGCACCTTCACCCAACATCGCGCATGTACGAGTCGTACCAAGCCAGAGACAAGGACAGCACTGTACAACAAAATGGACGATGTACACACCGTACACATGCTAAAAACACACGTACACAACCAGGACAAAGCAAAACATCACAAGAATACTCTATTCGAATCGCACAAAGCCACAAAACATGTCCAACAAGCACAAATACAACACATTCACTGACCTGCAACTGCCAAACTCCCAAACAGAGGCCCAAAACACAACCACTCCTTATAACACACCCACCCAAAGTTCAAACACAGCCACACCCACCAATGGACCAATAAAAAGGGCCCACAGACACAAACCATGAGACTTTGCAACAGACTCACTGCTGCCAGACCCCACAGACAACCCACAGCACCATACTTGAACCTTTACTACACCTTACACTTGCACACCTTCACACAACCACCTTCACAAACACCCCCTCATCACATTCACACACACACCTGCACAACCACACCCACACACCCACAACCATCCACACCCACACCCCCCACAACCATCCACACCCACACCCCTCACCATGCCCACTAACAAGAATCCAAAGTTCACTAGCCAAGAGTTGGAGGTCCTTGTCGACGAAATCCTCAGAGTCGAGCCACACCTCTTTGGAACATTGGTCAGACAGACCAGCATTTCCGAAAAAAAAGCCATGTGGCAGAGGATTGTCGATGCTGTGAATGCTGTTGCGTCCACCAGAAGGACCAGGCATGAATGCCAAGCCAGGTGGTACGATCTGCGGAGGAGGGTCCGAGCCAAAATGACCGACGACCACAACCAGGCCAACATTACTGGAGGAGGGCCGCCCCGCAGACGCGTACAATACCATCACTGGGAGGAGAGGGTGATGGCCATACTGCCGGTGATGGCAGTGGACGGAGTAGAAGGACTCGGAGAGCCTGGTGAGTACACAAACAACTCACCTCACATGGGGGGAACGTCATCCACAACCAAACTCACAATCATGCATGCAACCACCCCAAGCTATCGCATGACTCAACCACACTCCATAAACACGCACATGCCACTAGCGCCACCATGCCCCATGCACCCAGCTGGACGATCCCAAGTCACAGGCCACAGAAAACACCAACACAAGACACGGTAACCCGGATGGCGGGAGTGTGGGCCTCAAAAATCACATAGTGCAACTCAGAAGCAGACAACAATGCCCTCTGCCCATATGGCCTAGGTCACAGCCAGACAAACAGTGTGTCCCCACACAGGAAAGACTTGCCAGCAAATGGCGGACGCCTTGCATTTAGACATGGGGGTGAAGGCACTTTTTGCACATGACAGCAGCTAATGAACAGCCAACACTGTGAAAGAGTGGCAGCACACACCACCACAGCAGCAGCACAGACACTACACCCAATGGGTGCCTGGAGATCAGAAACAAACTCACATGAACAAGCCAAGGGCCATTCAAAGATCTGCAAAAAGTGTGTGCCTAGGAAGCTGGGCTGAGGTGACAGAGGGTGACACACAGAGGGAGGGAGAGGGGGAGAGAAAGGGAGGGAGACACAGGGAGACAGACAGAGGGAGGAGGCTGACACAGGGAGGGAGGGAGAGGGGGACAGAGAGGGAGTGAGAAAGGGAGACACAGGGAGACCAATTCAGCCTTGGGGGTGTGGGAATGTCTGCTCGTCAGCAGGTGGACTGCGTGCATGTAGACAAGGGTGGCCAGTGCCTGAATCCCCCTCTCTTCTCCATGGCAAAACACTGGGCCATGTCTCAACCTGTGCACGAGCACAACGACAGCTACCTGCATTATATAAGTGTGTGGAACAACTCCATGTGCCCACGTACAGTGCAACACGGAAGGCGCCAATGCATGGCTCGCCACACCTGCTCACTCCACTGCTGACTGCAGTCACAATTGACGCAGCAAGTAAGACTGTGTCACACATAGGTAAAGTCTCAAAAGCTGTGGCCAAGGGACATACCCATGCACAAGTGCACTGTGAGTGGAATGCAAGACATATCCAAATACCCAGAGGAAATGTGCCAACTTTGAAACAAATGTAACATGGATGTTGCATGGAACAAAAATAACATTGTCTCTCTCACACACAGGTCAGCGTCGTGGATCACCCCCCAACACTGGGGGGAAGACTCACGGGACCCGGCTCTGCGGGATGACGATCCCACCAGCAGCGACGACTCTCAACACTCTGTGGACGACCCCGACCAACCTGGCCCCTCTGGTGTCCAACCACCTGCAGCACCTGCGTCAGGTACAACTGGGCCAACCACCACCCCCACTCCTGCCACATCCCAGGAGACACCCAGGATCCCTGCCCCACCACCACAACGCAGCCAGGCTGACCAGGAGGGACACGGTGTACCGGGCACCCAGGAGGAGGCAGGCGACAACGCTAATGCCACCCCTCAGGGGTCCCGGAGACCCGATGTGCCCACAAGGGCAAGCCAGGTGCAAGTGGGCAGGGGTGGTGGGAGTGGAGGACGGCGGAGGCGCGAGCCTGACCAGTTGGCTGCGGAACCGGTATATTCCCATGTCAGAAACATCCTGGACACATACCGGCAGGACACCACGGGCATGAGCCAGGTTGTGTCCACCCTCAACGAGATGAAGGGGACCCTCGAGGAGATCAAGACCCTGCAGGCCCAGCAACATGCCTGTCTACTGCGACACCAAGGGCAGATGGAGGACAGACAGGCTGAGCTTGTGACGGTGTTCACGGGAATTCACCGTACACTCCGTCGGATAGCCGACAACATGGGCAATCCTCCCTGTGCCACCAGGCCAAGAACATCACCACCCACAGGGAGGGATCAGGAGAAGGAGGAGACATCCGACGGAGCATCCCAAACATCGTCACGGCCTGCTTCTGAGGGTTCCCGCAGGAGGGCAGGTCGTCCACGGAAAAGACCGTGAGGGTCGGCGCAACAGCACCATCTCCCAGGACACCTGGCCTGGCACCTGGCCCACTGGACCAACAGCAGCACATCAGCAAAAGACATTCTCTGCCACATGGACTTGCTGGTCACTGTCTGACCAATGTTGACAAAGACTGTGGCATGGACTCTGATGATTTCCAATGGCAAGGACACCAACTCCCCCAGTGAACTTTGGATTCCACACAACCGGAAAGCCCCTCTTGTCATACCCCCCCAACACGTACCCCAACACAAGTAAAAAGTTACACTATAAAGAGATGATGCCTACATTTTGCATTATTACCTTACATGTGTCTTGTAAAGTCTAACCATGCCTGAGTTCTCATATGACTTCAACCATACATACCCTGGGGCCTGAGTCTGGCACAGGACACACATGGGTCACAATGTATTAGGCAAGACAGACATGGAGCACCATACACACCCGTGATGGGCCCAACCAGCTGAGGGGGTGGCCGCACAACCGTGCCGATAGACATATTGAGTACAGCGACAGTCATGCGCAGAGGTCAGGGATCATGTGGAGTGTCCTGGGGGGCACCCAGGTATGTGTAGACAGGTGGCAGAACCATGTCCTGCAAGCTTGAGTCAGGTGGATGCAGAGAATGGTGGCCTGGCCAACGTTGGATGCATGGGGATGGCACATGTCACAATACCCACACAGTCATGGACATCATGCACAATACAGAGTCTAATCCCACACAAACAGCTTGCATCTTGCTACTCTACACATAGACACATAGCCACTATCACGGAAAACCATGCCAGACATGCCGTATGCACCGTGGCAACACACCAGCATTGACTGAGAAGAGGCACCTTGGAGGCATAGGGACACCTTTATTAGTCATGTATTCGGGAATGCAGAGGCAACTCGGAGTACACATACACAGGTCATGTGGAGTAACATGTGGGTCCAACACTGGAAACCCCCTTCTGCAGCACAAATGCGTGATAGCCATGGAACTGGCACACAAGTGTCGGGTAACAGCTAAACACCCCCTGCTGCTCACGGAGAGGCTGCCAGACACCATTGATCCTCTCATGTGGAAGTTCCACACCATGTCAAGCCAATGCAAACCATATGTGTCCGAGGGCAGTGTTACACACATTGATGCCATCATCACAATCCACCATCCCATCCCAGATGACTGTCAACAAGTCTGATCATCTATTCAGGTGTATCCAGCTACATGTAATGTGTCCCATGGTGATGCGACATGTCTGCAGAGGAACCAAACATCGACAGGGGTAGTGTGCACACATCGTAAACAACTGCCACACCCAATACACCCCTGATGCATCCCTTACCCTAAGGAGACTTCCAAACTTGTCTGTGCGTGTAACGCTGAATCAGCACACGATGACGTGTCCATGAGGAATAGCAGTGCCACAACAATGCAACCAGCAGACGGCATGCGCAAGTACCTGGGGATGAGAGACACACAAGAAGTGAGCCACAAAAAGCACAGCCACTTGCATGTGCATGTACTCGACACATGTAAGGATGACAACATGCTAGGTCACAATTATGACTGGGGAAATACACTCATCACTGGCACCATCACTCCAGTGACACATCCACACACACCTCTGACTCACGTGGCATACATGCAGATGGACACACACATCGCCACACATGCCACACGGGGACCAATGCGTGCACACTCAGACACTGGTACTCACCACTAAGCAAAGAAGTCGCGTATGAGCCGACTCCGAATGTCCTCTTGTGGAACCACATCCTCCACATCACTAGCCCCATTGCCAAGCCCTTCGTCCTCCACGGGTGGATGGTCCTGATCATCTTGATCCAGGATGAGTGGCACAGCTTTCTCAACTGCCATGTTGTGCAGCATGCAGCAGACCATGAAGATCTTGCAGACCTTCGCCGGGGCATATGGGAGGGCGCCGCCGGTCTTGTGGAGGCACCTGAATCGGCTCTTCAGGAGGCCAAATGTCCTCTCAATCACTCGCCTTGTCCGGCCATGGGCAGTGTTGTAGCGGAGCTGTGCCGGCGTGCTGGGGTTGCGGAGAGGTGTGATCAGCCATGGCATGATGGGATAGCCAGCGTCCCCTACATGGAAACCACATGGACATAAGTAGGACAGGAGAAGCGGTCGTGCTGGAAGTCTACGCAAAATACAGGACAGACAGAGTGTACCCACCAACAACACATGCTCGTTCGTTGCGCAGCTGCGTCTTCATTTCAGGCACCCTGCTACGCCTCATGATGTAGGCATCGTGTGCTGATCCTGGAAAACGAGCACAGACATGTGAAATCACCATGTTGGACAGACACACCACAAGGGCATTGATGGAGTGGTAGTGTTTGCGATTCCTGTACGCTACCTCCTGTGCCTGTGGTGGTAACAAAGCCACATGTGTCCCATCTATGGACCCAATGACATGGGGCATCCCTCCCAGGGCATAGAATCCACGCTTGACCACAGTCAACTGTTCAGGAGTTGGGAAATGGATGAACTCATCCAGGTGAAGCAACATGGCCTCTAAGAAATCATGCAGCACACGGCTGAACATGCTCTGGGACATGCCACCAACATGAGCTATGGTATATTGAAAGGTACCCGTGGCAAGAAAATGTAGGGCTGCCATTACCTTCAGCTTGGGTGTCAGTGCCGTAGGATACCTGTGCAGCGGTTGCAGGTGTGGTGCCAGCCTTGCCGTCAACTCCTCAATCAACGGTTGTGGGAAGCGGTAGCAGCGTATACAGTCATTCTCCCGCATGTCAGCCAAGTCCGGAATTGGTCGGGGAAGAGGCGGCGCTCTGCAGTAAATTGGAAGTGACAAGGAAGAGTGAGTGCACTACAACAACAATTTATATGTACTGAGCACATGTTAATCTGTCAATACACATATGCTACATAGGGAGTCAGGTATGTGCTACATGCCCTGGACACGTATGGCTGCCAGGTGACACTCCTACCAAGACCCAGCCACACACGGAGATTGTGAACCTCCACATCCCATGGCATGGGACTAGCTGTGTCCCAGTGTAAGTGAACAGCCAGAAGCAAAACAGGAGTGACATACATCAACACATCAGCAGAAGTAGGATGTCGATTGCAGAGACAGGTAGCGGAACACTAGAGACACAGATCACATGACATTACACTAGGACAGCCCACACACCTTGCCATTAAGGTGTACATGTCATGACTCACCACACATACATTGAGAGGATGCAGACAGGTCCTTGTTACGCTACTCCGTGTCCCATGCATACATACACACCTTACATCCGATACCACATGTGGCCTGGTGTGCGTAACAGTGTGCCATGGCCATCTACACACAGACACATGTTGGTTGCTGCAACAGCAGATGTTTTTGAGGGAACACCAACATCAAGCTAATGGGAACACACCACACATACATGACATAGACACATCGTGCACCGTGGGTAGTCACATGTCTGGTGTGGTAACCCCTGTAGCGGGCATCAGGGGACACTTGCGTGTCTTGTTGACTGTGCCATGCCAGTGACGCTCATCCCAAGTGTGCAGTACGACATGTACACATGTCAAAGGAGTTAAGGGCATGTCTGGCACATATTGCACCGTCACACATGACATCTGTACACATCTCATCATACATCAATTGCCTTCTCAACTCAGGAGTAATGTGCCACATCACAGCCTTTCACACCTGTGCCCCACACATGTAGTACTGCCCAGACAATGCCTTGAAGTCCATCCATGGACAAGTATGTCAGCTCTATTCCTTCCTGTGTGCTGCCTGTCCCCACTGTGATGTGTGAAAGGCACCGTACATTCGCTCTGAGGGCCTGTGTACGTTCCCTATCACTATGGGAGTGCTGCCGTAGGCCTACCCATAGTGATGTTGAGCGTACAGGCGTGTGTACGGTCCGTATCACTATGGGTACGCATACGCGAGCACACCCATAGTGATGTTGAGCGTACGCGCGTGTGTACGGTCCGTATCACTATGGGTACGCATACGCGAGCACACCCATAGTGATGTTGAGCGTACGCGCGTGTGTACGGTCCATATCACTATGGGTACGCATACGCGAGCACACCCATAGTGATGTTGAGCGTACGCGCGCGTGTACGGTCCGTATCACTATGGGTACGCATACGCGAGCACACCCATAGTGATGTTGAGCATACGCGCGTGTGTACAGTCCGTATCACTATGGGTACGCATACGCGAGCACACCCATAGTGATGTTGAGCATACGCGCGTGTGTACGGTCCGTATCACTATGGGTACGCATACACGAGCACACCCATAGTGATATGGACCATACAGACGCGCGTACGCTCAACATCACTATGGGTGTGCTCGCGTATGCGTACCCATAGTGATACGGACCGTACACACACGCATACGCTCAACATCACTATGGGTGTGCTCGCGTATGTGTACCCATAGTGATACGGACTGTACACACACGCGTACGCTCAACATCACTATGGGTGTGCTCGCGTATGCGTACCCATAGTGATACAGACCGTACACACGCGCGTACGCTCAACATCACTATGGGTGTGTTCGCGTATGCGTACCCATAGTGATACGGACTGTACACACGCCTGTACGGGCCGTTGCTATGCATTTGGGGTACCCTAGGGCCCCGGAACGCACCGTACCTGTGTGTGAATCTCCAAATTACATAGGGGACACATGAGGAACAAGTATAAAGGCCTACATGCATGCTGGTTGTCATGGAGACCAAGTTTAAAGTATGATTTTGTTTCTGCAGGTGCACAGCAAAAGTCAGTTTGAATGAATCTACTTTGTTGCAAAGTGGTTGTGGAGTTGACATCATGCTCAAGAAAAAAAACAAGAAAAACCCACTGACTGTGCTAGGTTTAAAGGGATTGGAGGAAACATAGGATGCAAATGTGAGTGACCAATCACTCTGTACTCCTGTGCATGTAACAGGCCAGCAAGGCAGATATAAGGCAGCCAGGTCCCATGAGAGAGCACTTGCCTGCACATCTTTGGATTCTACGACCCAGCTGCTGCTCGTGATTCCCTGGAACCATGTCAAGGTCTGTGGAGAGGGCCCAGCCTTTCACCCTGGAGGAGAACCTGGCATTGCTGGATGTGATCCTCCCACAGTACCCCCTGCTGTATGGGCGACCAGGGTATCAGGTGAGTGCAGAGTCCACTAGCACAGACTGTGTCCCTTTTTTGTGACTGTGACTTCTGGCATTGTGTCCATGTGTGACAAACATGCAATGTACTGTAGGGGGGGTCCCAGGGGGGGGAATGCCTGATGTCTCCCAGCCAGAGCATGCTGTGGTGCATGTCTGCCGCCCTCACTTGCATTGTGTTTACTGTGACAATCACTGCATGGTGCATGCCACATTCTGCCGGTCTTATCCTCCTGGGAATGTTGCCTCTACAGTCCTCATGTGATTATGTGGTCAGCCCAGTGTGACAGGTGACTGTACCCACAGATGTGTGTTAGTTCTGTGTACCTGTGCTGAGAGTGTCCACATGATGTGTTCATACCCTGGACATCAGTGTGTGTGTAAGTCCCCTGTCATGTGGGTGGGTGCATATGTGGAGTGTAGCACCCAAGCTGCATGAGGGATGGATATACCCTGCCCATCTGATGTGAGCAGGGAGCAGTGCTGTGTGTCTGACGTGCAGAGCCAGCCCCACACCTGTGAGCCCCCCCCATCTAGTGGCACATGTGCAGAGTGAGGTTTGTAGCTGCATTTGGCAATGGCAGGTGAATGTCCTGTGCCTGTGTGTGTGTGTACTCTGCTGAGGAAGCGTCAGTGGCCTGTGGCATGTGACTGCTTTGAGGTGCTGCACATAATCCTGGTGTAGCTTGTGATGCACAGTGTGAGCCTGGATCATTGATTGTGTCGTTGCCCTCATTCCACCTGTGTACTTTCAATGGCACGTACTGCTTTTGCCCTTCCCCAGAGGATAATGTCCCTAGGACAAAGGTGCAATGCGTTGGATGCATACTATGCCTTGTTGTAACCAGCTAATTTGTTCTAATATGTGTCTCTGTGACATGTGCCAGGTGTATTGATGTAGTGTCACTTGTTCATCCTCACAGGTAGGCGCCTCTGCCAAGAAGCAGATCTGGATGAACGCCGTCAGTGCCGTGAGGAGGACGGATGGTCGCAAGCGGCGCCTGGCCCAGATGAGAAAACGCTGGCAGGATATCCGGTGCTGGACGCGGAGGATCGCACGGGTCCTGCTGGGGGACTCACCTGAGACCCATAAGAACCGTGGGCGCCGCCGTCTGACCCACATCCACAAGCGTGTGCTGACGGTGGTCTTTCCAGACTTGGACAGGCGCTTACAGGAGAAGCAGCAGCAGGAAGGGGGTAGGTACATGTGTGTTTGTTGTGTGTCACCAGCATTTGTAAGTGCGCAGTTGCATGGATACACTGCCAGGGTTTGAAGGTGCTGTGCAGATCCTGTTACCCACAGTATAGCGGTGCTCTCCTGCCTCCCTTCCCCTCCTTGCAATGTGTTCCCTGGTCTGTGTGTAGTCACTCCTTCACAAGGTTATCTAGGCTGGCAGTTTATCCACGTGAACAATGCCTGTAGCATCATGTGTGGGGGTGGTGTGTAATAGGTTTTGGGACCTTGCCTATGCCCTGTCCAGTTCAGTACTTGTGGGTTCCATGTCAGTTGGCACTGATGCTGAGTCCAGACATCGGAGTTGGTCTCTCAAGTGTCATGCCTTACAGCACGCATGTCCTATGTTGTGGCCTGTTACATGATGTGCATGAGTGTGCGATACGCATAGTGCAGGGATGGTGGCGTGTGTTGCAGTCATTCCCATTCAGGACCATGGAGTTGTGTGGCCACTACTGTCCCCTGGGGCATATTTTCCTAGGTGGCATGTGTGTCAACACAAAATGTGGACACTCTCAGTGTCTACAGCATAGGTTGTGCTCTGTGCCATTGTCCCCTGGCACCATGTATATTGACGTAAAATGTAGTACAAGTGTCCACTGTACAGCCTGACCTGATTTTCCTTGTTCATACTCACGGTGGCCAGTGCCTGTGTGTCTTGTTACAATCATCTGATGATGCCCATTTGTACATGATTATTTGGACAGGCGCACCTTGGGTATTTTGTGTCCAATCTTGCATGTATCCAGCACATGTGTATTTCACCCAGACTAAGAGATGTAAGTGCTTCCTGTGTCTCAACAAATTGTCTCATGTAGGGGGTGGTTGGTGCGGGCAAAGCCTACATGTCAAAACCTGAAATCTCCTTGCTAGGTCTGGCCAGTGTGTGATGTTTGTCTGGACATGCACTCAAGGTGCAGTGAGCCAGTCATGGTGGGCATGTTTTCAGTATTACCTATGCAGCATGTGCCTAAAGTTCATGGATGTGGTCCCTGCTCATCCCTATTTTCGGCAACGCTGTGTGGTGCAGATGCAGTGCTGGATTGTCCCCAGAGCCTGGCTCCTCTGTCAAAATCCATTTCATGTCATTTGCTATTGTGTCATGCTCTCCATAGTTTTTCAGTGGCATTGTGGGTCAACCAACTGTGTGTTGCAGGGCCTACATATGTGCCTTGTTTTGTAGATATTACTCATCTTTATTTTTTTCAGGCTATGCACTGTAACCTATGTAGATTGGACTCATGTGACATATGTATACAGGTGTATGATTAATTCCTGTCTCTTCACCTTGCCCACAGCATCGTCGGGGGACACGGATGGAGACATCAGCACAGACCGAGCGGAGGGACCGAGCACCAGTGCCAGCGGTGACATCTTGGCTGGCACATCGAGTGGAACTGAGGCGGAGGGGAGTGAGGCGGAGGACCTGTCCACTGCCACCATAGAATATGAAGCTGACAGGTCCGAGGCTGAGCTCTCCGAGTGGGCGGAGGCTGCACCACCAGCTAACTGCGGCACAACATCTCTCCCCGCCCCCTCCATTGCCATCAGCCGCCTCCCACTTGCTCGTGTCCCTTCCCAGCGTGCCCGGTCACCACATGTCTCCTTCCTGACAGGCACCGCACCCCCTGCCCCTGTCTCCACTGCTGCCACCAATGCCCAGTCTGTGGACATCCAGCGGCAGTTGCAGGTTGGTCAGGCTGCGATGCTTAATGTCCTCCATGGTCACAGCCAAGTGCTGAACAACATGGAGGCATACTTGGAGGGCATTTTCTCATTGCAGGCTGACCAACGCAACTTGCTGAGGTCCATTGACTCGACACTGACTTCAGCAGTGGGTCTCCTGCAGCGCTTCGTCCAACCCCCTACCCCTGACCCATCCACACTTCCCACTCCCATGCCTGTCCCACCCAGACGTCAGCATGCACCCACCACAACAGACACAGGCACCACACCAGCAGGGAAGGTCAAACGCACACCTCCTGGCACGCACACACAGGGTGAAGTAGGCACACCCACTGGGTCGGGGGGCAAACGTAAGACACGCAGCCAGAGTGGGAGTCCACATTCCACAAAATCCACTCCCTCCAAATCCCCTCCCCTCAGCTCTCCTGGCCAAAAGTCAGATACAGGGTCAGTCCTGCCCAGTCTGTCCATCAGCCCCAGTGTGGCACCACCCTGCAAGCGGTGGAGGCAGGACACCGGCAGGGGAGTTGAGTCCCCCCCCTGTCCACACCCTCCCCCAGTGGCGCTGCGACCCATCCCTCCGACCCCCCCCCCTCCTTGGGGCCTGTGGTTCCTTCGGGTGCAGGGGAGTCGCTGGAGGACCTTGCTAAGGTGTGCAGCACCATCCTGACCTCCGCCTTTGGCGCTGCCCCACCCACTGTGGTGGAGTCCTCCGTCCCTGCACCCACGACGCCTACCCTTCGCCCTCATGTCCCTGCGGTGCCTGGTCCTTCCCCCCCACATGATGCCCCCCCCCCCTCTGGAAGACAAAGGAGTCTGACTGTGCAGGCAAGCTAGGGGACACGCGTCCCACTGTGTCCCCCACCTGGATTTGAACTTTGGATTGCCCTATGGGCATTGTACATTTTGAACTTTCAAGGGACAAACAGATTTTTGGATGCTGAATAAAGCAATTTCTTTTTCCTCAGTACACTACTGTCTATCTGGTATTGCTGTTGGTGGACCTGCTCCATTATTTTGGGTGGTGATAATGTGTTGGGTGTGTGAGAATTGTCGTCTTGTGCTGGTCATAGGGTGGACCCTGGTATCTGTGTGCCATCACAAGCTGTTGGCTACATAACTTTGTTCATGTAAGCAGTTACTGCATGGTGACATCGTCCCAAGGTGTGTTCCTTCCTCTGTGTAACCTGACATCTTCCCTGCAGGGTCATTCCAATATGTGGTGCTGAGCTGTGTCTACATTGGCTGGGTGTGTGACGGACTCGTTAGACTTTGGCCATGCATGCTGAGCGATGTCTCCACCTGCATCATTCGTGGCATCCTTGGTGGTCACTGCACTTGTGTATGTAGACTGTTGACATGACTTCATGTGGACATGTTTTCTTTTCGGCCCTATGCATGTGTATACTCCCAGCCTCGCACACATGTGGTACATGTACTGCAGGATCTTTCTGCACCTGACTGACATTTGTGGGCATTGGATCTGTGGGCACTCCACCCTTTTCTCTGCAGGGGCACTGCTGTGAGTGTTAGGCACCCACCCCTCCTGTGTCTGGGCACTGCTGGGAGGACTCTGCACACACCCCTCTTATGTCCGGGCACTGCTGTGAGTGTTAGGCACCCACCCCTCCTGTGTCTGGGCACTGCCGGGGGGATTCTGCACACACCCCTCCTATGTCTGGGCACTGCTGTGAGTGTTAGGCACCCACCCCTCCTGTGTCTGGGCACTGCTGGGGGGACTCTGCACCCACCCCTCCTATGTCTGGGCACTGCTGGGGGGACTCTTCACACACCCCTCCTATGTCTGGGCACTGCTGTGAGTGTTAGGCACCCACCCCTCCTGTGTCTGGGCACTGCTGGGAGGACTCTGCACACACCCCTCTTATGTCTGGGCACTGCTGGGAGGACTCTGCACACACCCCTCTTATGTCTGGGCACTGCTGGGGGGACTCTGCACACACCCCTCCTGTGTCTGGGCACTGCTGGGGGGACTCTGCACCCACCCCTCCTATGTCTGGGCACTGCTGGGAGGACTCTGCACACACCCCTCCTGTGTCTGGGCACTGCTGGGGGGACTCTGCACACACCCGTCCTATGTCTGGGCACTGCTGTGATTGTTAGGCACCCACCCCTCCTGTGTCTGGGCACTGCTGGGAGGACTCTGCACACACCCCTCTTATGTCTGGGCACTGCTGGGAGGACTCTGCACACACCCCTCCTGTGTCTGGGCACTGCTTGGGGGACTCTGCACACACCCCTCCTATGTCTGGGCACTGCTGTGAGTGTTAGGCACCCACCCCTCCTGTGTCTGGGCACTGCTGGGGGGACTCTGCACCCACCCCTCCTATGTCTGGGCACTGCTGTGAGTGTTAGGCACCCACCCCTCCTGTGTCTCGGCACTGCTGGGAGGACTCTGCACACACCCCTCCTGTGTCTGGGCACTGCTGGGGGGACTCTGCACACACCCCTCCTATGTCTGGGCACTGCTGTGAGTGTTAGGCACCCACCCCTCCTGTGTCTGGGCACTGCTGGGAGGACTCTGCACACACCCCTCTTATGTGTGGGCACTGCTGGGAGGACTCTGCACACACCCCTCCTGTGTCTGGGCACTGCTGGGGGGACTCTGCACACACCCCTCCTGTGTCTGGGCACTGCTGGGGGGACTCTGCAGCCACCCCTCCTATGTCTGGGCACTGCTGGGAGGACTCTGCACACACCCCTCCTGTGTCTGGGCACTGCTGGGGGTACTCTGCACACACCCCTCCTGTGTCTGGGCACTGCTGGGGGGACTCTGCACCCACCCCTCCTATGTCTGGGCACTGCTGGGAGGACTCTGCACACACCCCTCCTGTGTCTGGGCACTGCTGGGGGGACTCTGCACACACCCGTCCTATGTCTGGGCACTGCTGTGATTGTTAGGCACCCACCCCTCCTGTGTCTGGGCACTGCTGGGAGGACTCTGCACACACCCCTCTTATGTCTGGGCACTGCTGGGAGGACTCTGCACACACCCCTCCTGTGTCTGGGCACTGCTTGGGGGACTCTGCACACACCCCTCCTATGTCTGGGCACTGCTGTGAGTGTTAGGCACCCACCCCTCCTGTGTCTGGGCACTGCTGGGGGGACTCTGCACCCACCCCTCCTATGTCTGGGCACTGCTGTGAGTGTTAGGCACCCACCCCTCCTGTGTCTCGGCACTGCTGGGAGGACTCTGCACACACCCCTCCTGTGTCTGGGCACTGCTGGGGGGACTCTGCACACACCCCTCCTATGTCTGGGCACTGCTGTGAGTGTTAGGCACCCACCCCTCCTGTGTCTGGGCACTGCTGGGAGGACTCTGCACACACCCCTCTTATGTGTGGGCACTGCTGGGAGGACTCTGCACACACCCCTCCTGTGTCTGGGCACTGCTGGGGGGACTCTGCACACACCCCTCCTGTGTCTGGGCACTGCTGGGGGGACTCTGCAGCCACCCCTCCTATGTCTGGGCACTGCTGGGAGGACTCTGCACACACCCCTCCTGTGTCTGGGCACTGCTGGGGGTACTCTGCACACACCCCTCCTGTGTCTGGGCACTGCTGGGGGGACTCTGCACCCACCCCTCCTATGTCTGGGCACTGCTGGGGGGACTCCGCACACACCCCTCCTATGTCTGGGCACTGCTGTGAGTGTTAGGCACCCACCCCTCCTGTGTCTGGGCACTGCTGGGAGGACTCTGCACACACCCCTCTTATGTCCGGGCACTGCTGGGAGGACTCTGCACCCAACCCTCCTATATCAGGATATGTACGCTTAGAACATACACGGGTGTGGGTTCGCTCCATGCATACGCGGGTGGGGGTACGGTCCGTACGTACACTGTTGGGGTGGGGCGTACGATCCATACATACGGGGGTGAGGGTACGGGCCGTACATACACGGTTGGGGTGGGGGTACGCTCCATACATACGCGGGTGAGGGTACGGGCCGTACGTACACTGTTGGGGTGGGGGTATGCTCCATGCATACGGGGGTGGTGTTACGGTCCGTACGTACACTGTTGGGGTGGGGGTGCGCTCCATGCATACAGGGTGGTGTTACGGTCCATACGTACACTGTTGTGGTGGGGGTACGCTCCATGCATACGCGGGTGGGGGTACAGTCCGTACGTACACTGTTGGGGTGGGGGGTACGCTCCATACATACGCGGGTGAGGGTACGGGCCGTACATACACGGTTGGTGTGGGGGTACGCTCCATACATACGCGGGTGAGGGTACGGGCCGTACGTACACTGTTGTGGTGGGGGTACGCTCCATGCATACGGGGGTGGTGTTACGGTCCGTACGTACACTGTTGGGGTGGGGGGTACGCTCCATGCATACGGGGGTGGGGGTATGGTTCGTACGTACACTGTTGGGATGGGGGGTACGCTCCATGCATACGCGGGTGAGGGTACGGGCCGTACGTACACTGTTGGGGTGGGGGGTACGCTCCATGCATACGGGGGTGGGGGTATGGTTCGTACGTACACTGTTGGGATGGGGGGTACGCTCCATGCATACGTGGGTGAGGGTACGGGCCGTACGTACACTGTTGGGGTGGGGGGTACGCTCCATGCATACAGGGGTGGGGGTACAGTTCGTACGTACACTGTTGGGATGGGGGTACGCTCCATGCATACGCGGGTGGGGGTACGGTCCGTACATATCCGTACCCACGCTGTGGAATGCATTTGTATGTATATTTTCGTCGTTCGGTGTTTTGTACGAATCGTACGGAAATAGTATTTCCATGCGAATCGTACTTCCATGTTTGTATATTGTTCCGACCGGGTACGCGTCGGACGGAGAATATGCTCCGTCCGACGGCTCGTACCCGGTTGTTACAGGATCGTAATCGGCACCTATGTGTTTAACTCGCACTTGGCCTACATCAGGTAGATGTAGAGTGCTGCACAGCACATAAGTAATGACTGCACTGAATGTATGTGTGTATAGGAAGGGTACAGTACAAGGCTAGAGCAGTGCTGTGCAGTACATTCAGTGTTGAGTGTGCGTACAGAGTGTATGTATGACTGTGAGGAATACAGTACATGAAAGATGTAGTGCTGTGCAGTGTGTGTGCAATTAAAGCATGAGCTGGGTGTATGTGTGCTTAAGAGAGGTGCAGTATATGAAGGGTGAAGTGTTGTGCACCACACACATGGGGTGTACTGGGAGTGTGTGTGTTTGAAATATGTCACCATGGTACAATATAGCGAAGCTACAGTACTGAACAGTGTGCACAGATTGAATGTGTGTGCAGAATGTATGTGTCCGTAGTGGCACAGTACATAGAGGTAACTGTGCCGGACAGTTTGTGTGCTGTGTATGTACCCTTAGTGCAGGTGTGCCTGTAATGGTACCGTACATGGATGAGCCTATGTTCCATTTTATTTTGGAAAGCCCAGGTTTGCTTGGTGAAGACATGAGAAATTGAGGAATCCTCCCGGACAGATTTGTGTATTGATGCATTTCTGTGAGCTGGGTGGGACACACTGGAGGAAGGGGGAAATAAATTCAACCTTTACACTTCAAAAGGTTTGTTAGACGGCGACCTCAGAGGAGCCCGGAAAGGGGTCCTGACTACCCTGAGACCCACCCTCAAAGTATCGTAGCCGGGCACTGGCGGGAGGTTCCCCAGGGGGAGGAATCTCGCAACTAGGTTCGTACTTCTGGCACCACACGACACAGAGAGACCACACTGGGTATCCTCAGAACAAGCTTTATCAAACAGGTATCACTGCAAATATGTACAAGGTGAGCACGGGCTCAAGAGTCTCGGAAAGGTAGGGGGGTAGCGGGACTGTCTCTGGTAACGGTTCAAAGCAGGGACGTATCCGGCGCACAGCTCCCAATCCTCGAGCTGGGGGATACGTGGTCGGAGTTGGGGTCCGGCGGGACCGTGAGAGTCTGGGGGAGCCGCGAGTCACTCAGCAGGGCTCAGGTACAAGGTCGGAGGTGTTACGATCTTCAGGGAGCCGCGAGTCACTCAGCAGGGCTCAGGTACAAGTTCGGAGGTCTTACGATCTTCAGGGAGCCGCGAGTCACTCAGCAGGGCTCAGGTACAAGTTCGGAGGTCTTACGATCTTCAGGGAGCCGCGAGTCACTCAGCAGGGCTCAGGTACAAGTTCGGAGGTCTTACGATCTTCAGGGAGCCGCGAGTCACTCAGCAGGGCTCAGGTACAAGTTCGGAGGTCTTACGATCTTCAGGGAGCCGCGAGTCACTCAGCAGGGCTCAGGTGAGTTCCAGTTTCAGGAGCCGCGACCACGTCAGCAGGCTCTCGTTGTTCCAGCGTCGAATCTGCCGGATAGCCCCAGAGCACCCCTTGTTATAGTTCGACCCCTCTTTGATGTCCGGAGTCTGTGCCGGCAGGGGTCTTGTCACCTGGGGGTCGCTTGTCGGGTTTTCCTGCTATAGTCTTTTGATCCTTTCAGGGCCGGGTCGGGAGGAGTCCCAGACACCCAGCAGGCGTGGAGCCAGCTCTCAGGGAGGCCGGAGGGCCGATCGAAACCCATCGTCCCGGGGGAGTTCAGAGGTGCGATAGAAACTGCTCCTCCCTCTCTCATCCCCTGGAAGCGTGATGTCCTCCAGCCGGAGTGGCGCCTCTAGGCCCGGGTCGCGCTGGGGCCGGGCGGCCATCTTGGTGCATGAAGTGGGCACGCGGGCCCGGGGTGGCCGAAAGGAGAGAGGCCAGGGACGGGGATGTCCGGGCCGGTGCGTGTGTCCTGGTGGGGAGGTTCGGCTGGGCCGGGTGCTTGGGCTGTAGGTACCAGGTTTCGGTGGTGCGGGGGCACGGAGGGCCATTCTACGAGGCCGGGTCCAACACGCGTCCCCCCCAGCTGAAAGCCGGAGAGAACTGCCCATCAGCTTGGGGGGTTCTCTTCGCTGAGGCGGAAGAACCGGGAGAGGCCGTCAGCATTGGCGTGGTCCGTACCAGGGCGGTGTTCCACGGTGAAATCCATCCCCTGGAGGGAGATTGACCACCGCAGTAGCTTGGGGTTTTCTGCATGAGCCAGCGTAAGGGCCGATGGTCAGTCTGGACTCTGAAATGGGTGCCAAACAGGTAGGGTCGTAGCTTTTTGAGTGCCCAGACCACGGCAAAGGCTTCGCGCTCTATGGTGCTCCATCTTTGTTCTCGGGCCAACAGCCGCCGACTGAGGAAGGCGACGGGCTGGTCTAGGCCTTGGTCATTTACTTGGGACAGGACGGCCCCAATGCCATGCTCGGAGGCATCGGTCTGGACTATGAACTCCTTGGCGTAGTCGGGAGCCTGGAGGACGGGGGCCGTGCACATGGCCCTTTTTAGGGCATCGAAAGCTTCCTGGCAGGCAGCCGTCCACTGCACTTTCTTTGGCTGTTTTTTAGACGTGAGTTCTGTGAGAGGGCCGACAAGGCTGCCATACCCCCGAATGAATCTTCGGTAGTAGCCCGTGAGTCCCAGAAAGGCTCGGACCTCCGTCTGGGTGATGGGTGGTTCCCAGGCCAGGATGGCGTCGATCTTTGGCTGTAGAGGGGCGACCTGGCCACCCCCGACCTGGTGCCCCAAGTAGACCACGGATCCTTGCCCGATCTGGCACTTGCTGGCTTTTACTGTGAGGCCTGCCTGGCGCAGGGCGATTAGCACCCTTCGGAGGTGCTGGAGGTGCTCACTCCACTCTGAACTGAAGACAGCGATGTCGTCCAGGTATGCCGCGCTGAACTGTTCTAGCCCGGCCAGGACCCTATTCACCAGTCGCTGGAAAGTGGCCGGGGCATTTTTCATCCCGAAGGGCATTACGCGGAAGCGGTAGTGTCCATCGGGGGTGGAGAAAGCGGACCGCTCTTTGGCCCCTTCGGTGAGCGCAATCTGCCAGTATCCGCAGGTGAGGTCGAATGTGCTGAGGAACCGGGCTGCCCCTAGTCGGTCAATGAGTTCGTCGGCTCGTGGAATGGGGTGGGCATCGGCTCGGGTAACGTCATTGAGCCCCCGGTAGTCCACGCAGAAGCGGAGCTCGGGGCGACACCGGGGGCCGCTGCCTTCGGGACCAGGACCACGGGGCTGGCCCAGGGACTGTCAGAGGGCTCGATCACCCCTAGGGTCAACATCTTCGAGACCTCCGCTTGAATGCAGGACCGGACCCGGTCAGGAACCCGGTAGGCTCGGTGTCTCACCGGCGGGCTGTCCCCGGTGTCCACATCATGAACACACCAGTTGGTGACCCGGGGGGTCAGGGAGAAGAGGTCAGAAAATTGTCTTAGGAGCTGGCGGCAGTCCGCTTGTTGCTGGGCAGTGAGGGCTGGGGAGAGGTTCACTCCTTCCACGGAGCCATCCTGCTCCTTGATACATAGGAGGTCCGGGAGGGGATCCGACTCATCTTCGGCCCCGTCATCGGTGGCCAGCAGGAGGCTCAGTTCTGTCCGCTGGAAGTGAGGCTTGAGGCGGTTCACGTGCAGGACCCGGAGGGGATCCCGAGGCGACTGGACGTCCACCAAGTAGGTGACTTGGCTCTTCTTCTCGACCACTTTGTAGGGCCCAGTCCATCGGTCCTGGAGAGCGCCAGGCTTCACGGGGGCCATGACCCACACCTGCTGGCCCGGCTGGAACTCGACCAGAGTAGCATTCTGGTCGTACCAGCGCTTCATTTCTTCTTGACTTGCCTCCAGGTTGGCCTCGGCCAGTTCTCGGAACCTCCTGGTCTGGTTCCGGAGGGCCAGGACATACTGGAACACATCTCGGGGGGTGGTCTGGGGTGCTGCCTCCCACCCTTCCTTAACCAAACTGAGGGGACCTCGGACGGGGTGCCCATAGAGTAATTCAAACGGGCTGAACCCTAAGGACTTCTGGGGGACCTCCCGGTAAGCGAACAAGAGGCAGGGGAGCAGGACGTCCCACTTACGCCGGAGGGGCTCTTCTAGGCCAGCGATCATCCCTTTCAAAGTCCTATTAAACCTCTCTACTAGGCCGTTCCCTTGGGGATGGTACGGGGTGGTGAACTTATAGGACACCCCACATTGTTGCCACAGGGACGTCATATACCTGGATATAAAATTAGTGCCGCGATCGCTCACGACCTCGCGGGGGAAACCCACCCTGGAGAAGATCCCCATCAGGGCCCGGCCCACCACGGGGGCCGTAATGGTGCGTAGGGGAATAGCCTCTGGGTAGCGGGTGGCGTGGTCCACTAGGACCAAGATGAAACGGTGACCTTGGGAGGTGGGGGGGTCCAGTGGCCCCACGATGTCGATCCCGACTCGCTCGAAGGGGGTACTGATGACCGGGAAGGGTTGGAGGGGAGCCTTGCGCTTCCCCCCACTCTTCCCACTGGCTTGGCACGTGGGGCAGGACTTGCAGTGGGCCTCTACCGCTGCTTTCATCTTAGGCCAATAAAAATGGGTCACGAGACGGCTGTATGTCTTGTCCTGACCCAGGTGACCGGCGAGTGGGACATCGTGGGCTAAGCCCAGGAGGAAATCCCGGAAGCGGAGAGGTACCACCAGTACCCGTCCGGATCCCAGCTCCACTGATTTCTGCTCACTATACAGGACGTTATTCTCCCAATAGATTCGGTGCGTTCCGGTCTGGTCACCTGCGGCTTGGCCCTCGGCCTGGCGCCGCAGCCCGACCAGGGAAGGACAGGTGGCTTGCTCCCGGCAAAATTCTTCTCGGGTGGGCCCGCCCTCGTGGCGCCAATGGGCCAACTCGGGTAGATCCCCCAACTCGGGGACCGGGGCGGGGTCGGATGGTGCGGGTTCGTCGCTGGCGACGGACCCTTCCGATGGGGGAACGGGAGGTCCCTCGGCGGGGACGGTGCTGGCTACTTCGACCGGGGTGTTCTCGACTTCTCTCCGGGGAGTGAGTCGGGCTGTCATAGATCGGGTGGTGGCACACACCCACTCGGGGAGTCCCATCATTCCTAGGTGGGCTTTGCGCTCTACGTGCTTCCAGGGAGAACTCTCCAGGTCGTTCCCTAAGAGGCAGTCGACCGGCTGGGAGGTTCTTACGGCCACCTTGAGTTTACCTATCACCCCTCCCCACTCAAATGGCACCAGGGCCACCTGACACAGACTTTCCCTATTGTCTGCAGAGATTACGGGGCAAAAGACATTGGGGAGGATCTGCTCCTCGGGAACTAGGTGCCTGAGGACACCGGTGATACTGGCCCCGGTGTCCCGCAGGGCCTCTACCTGGTGGCCATTGATCTTGACGAGCTGCCCATATTTCTGTGTGTTGGACGGTAGGAGGCTACCAGGGATCATTTCCCTATCCCCCAGGGATACTAGGGCCATAGCGGCGGGTTCCCACTCCTCGGCTTCCTCAACCTCCTCCCCCAGGGCTACGTTGGCTATCTGCCTCGCAGGGGTGACTTGGGTGGCCATGGGGCACTCTGGGTCATTGGCGTAGTGCCCGGGTTTCTGGCAGCGAAAACATGTGACGGTCACCCGGTGTCCCCGTCTCCCAGGGGGCCCTGTTACTGGTGGGGGGGCGCCGGGAAAGGTGGAGGTGGTGTCTTCGTGGGGCTAGGCTGGGACTCCCTCGGCCCTCCCTGGTTCCCGCCCCCTCTCTGGCGGGGTGGTCCCTGACTGGTTCGGGGGTACTCTCCTACCATGCCTCGGGAGACCTGGGTGTTGGTCCAGCGGTCGGCCTCCACGGCCAGCTTCCGGGGATCTGTGAGCTTGCTATCCAGCAGATGTTGACGTAGCTCTACGAAGCAGTTCGCAGCCAGATGTTCCCATAACATGAGGTCAGTGAGTTCGGCAAGGGTGGTGACCTTGCTGCCCTTGACCCACCCATCGAAGGCCCGACTAAAAAAGTTTACATATTCCACCCAGGTGGTGCCCGGGATCTTCCTGCAGTCCCAGAACCGTTGGCGGTACATTTCTGGGGTGAGGCCGTATCTTGTGAGGAGAGCCTCTTTCATGTGGCTGTAGGAGGTCTGCAGGGAGAGGGGTAGGTCGAGCAGGGTGTCCCTTCCTTCGCTCAGAAACCGTCCCCACAACCCCGCCCCCCAGTCCTTCTGTGGAATCCGATGGGAGGTCATGGCGACCTCGTAGGCCCGAAACCATTGCTGAATATCATCGTTTTTATAATATTCTTTGACCACATCCTTGGGGATGTGGACCTTCTGTTCCGCTGGGGGGGCCGTCTCTCGGTTCCCCGAGGGCCCCCCGTCCTCATTTCGGGCCTTGAGCTCGAGTTCCTTTAAGCTCCGTTCGTGCTCCAGTTGGAGCTTTCTTCCTTCGTGCTCCCGTTGGAGCTTCTTTTCTTCCAGTTCGCCTTGTACACGCATTTGCTCTACTGCTAGCTTTTTCTCCGCTAACTTCAATTCGCCCTCGATTTTGAGTTTGGCTAACTCGAGTTCATGACTGCGGCTTCTCTCTCTGTCCGCGAGCTCTTCCGGGGATAGGCCCCCGTCTGGTACGATGCCTCGCACCTGATTGCTACTGCTTTCGCTTTGGGGGGGTTCGGCTTCGTCGGGGCGCTCCCCCGTGCCTTCCGGGCGGGAGGCCCCGGTCTCCACCCAAGTTTTCAGTGCTTTCTGCAAGTCTTCCTTAGTGTTGAGGCCAGTGGTAGCGATTTTAAGTTCTTTGCAAAATTGTTTTAGCTCTTTGTGTGTATATTCTTCCAGATGCTCCACCTGGAACACTCTGTTGGCGTTGGTTTCTGCGGAGCTCGTGGCGCTTCCTTCTGCCATCTTTGTTGGTCGTGCGTCCGTCGTTTACTGTACGATCTCTAGGTGATGGGCCCGAATCCCGTCGCTTGCCACCAATGTTAGACGGCGACCTCAGAGGAGCCCGGAAAGGGGTCCTGACTACCCTGAGACCCACCCTCAAAGTATCGTAGCCGGGCACTGGCGGGAGGTTCCCCAGGGGGAGGAATCTCGCAACTAGGTTCGTACTTCTGGCACCACACGACACAGAGAGACCACACTGGGTATCCTCAGAACAAGCTTTATCAAACAGGTATCACTGCAAATATGTACAAGGTGAGCACGGGCTCAAGAGTCTCGGAAAGGTAGGGGGGTAGCGGGACTGTCTCTGGTAACGGTTCAAAGCAGGGACGTATCCGGCGCACAGCTCCCAATCCTCGAGCTGGGGGATACGTGGTCGGAGTTGGGGTCCGGCGGGACCGTGAGAGTCTGGGGGAGCCGCGAGTCACTCAGCAGGGCTCAGGTACAAGGTCGGAGGTGTTACGATCTTCAGGGAGCCGCGAGTCACTCAGCAGGGCTCAGGTACAAGTTCGGAGGTCTTACGATCTTCAGGGAGCCGCGAGTCACTCAGCAGGGCTCAGGTACAAGTTCGGAGGTCTTACGATCTTCAGGGAGCCGCGAGTCACTCAGCAGGGCTCAGGTACAAGTTCGGAGGTCTTACGATCTTCAGGGAGCCGCGAGTCACTCAGCAGGGCTCAGGTACAAGTTCGGAGGTCTTACGATCTTCAGGGAGCCGCGAGTCACTCAGCAGGGCTCAGGTGAGTTCCAGTTTCAGGAGCCGCGACCACGTCAGCAGGCTCTCGTTGTTCCAGCGTCGAATCTGCCGGATAGCCCCAGAGCACCCCTTGTTATAGTTCGACCCCTCTTTGATGTCCGGAGTCTGTGCCGGCAGGGGTCTTGTCACCTGGGGGTCGCTTGTCGGGTTTTCCTGCTATAGTCTTTTGATCCTTTCAGGGCCGGGTCGGGAGGAGTCCCAGACACCCAGCAGGCGTGGAGCCAGCTCTCAGGGAGGCCGGAGGGCCGATCGAAACCCATCGTCCCGGGGGAGTTCAGAGGTGCGATAGAAACTGCTCCTCCCTCTCTCATCCCCTGGAAGCGTGATGTCCTCCAGCCGGAGTGGCGCCTCTAGGCCCGGGTCGCGCTGGGGCCGGGCGGCCATCTTGGTGCATGAAGTGGGCACGCGGGCCCGGGGTGGCCGAAAGGAGAGAGGCCAGGGACGGGGATGTCCGGGCCGGTGCGTGTGTCCTGGTGGGGAGGTTCGGCTGGGCCGGGTGCTTGGGCTGTAGGTACCAGGTTTCGGTGGTGCGGGGGCACGGAGGGCCATTCTACGAGGCCGGGTCCAACAAGGTTGCTCTTTGATTCCGTGATAAATCATGAGGAAGAGGCCTTTCCACACATCAGGAAGGAAATGGGACTGACAATGGAATAATAAAGAGTACGCCTGGGAGCCCAAGATTATCCATTTGATGCATATATCACTACGGCTGACATCCAGGTGTGAACTCTAGTCAATAAAATGGCCTGTGTTGAGGGACTATCAGCTTCGGAGTTTCTCTTTCTGTGACAGACAGCCTTTCAAGAGAGCAACAGAACCCCAACATAAAACTTTAAAGACTTAGGCACTAAATCATATTTGGTGTCTGGAAATGGACTATAAAAAGAGGAGATTGAGACCCCCCAGATTTTTCATCTGCCAAGCAGCCAGACGATCTGTGTGAGAATAGGAAGCTCTGAAAGGCTTCTGCTCGTAACAAGGACTGCGGTCCAAGGCCTGCTATCCTCCCTGCTGTGTGAGAGGACATTGCCCAGGGAGCCTGACATCACCTGTACTGAAGCCCGGAGCACCAGCGTCTACCTGCTTGACAAAGCCCTGTGAGGAAGAGAAGAGCACTGGAGGGAGCGGGGTCCAGTTAGGAACACTACTAAGAGGACCCCCTGTGCAAGGTGTGAGAATAGGGCTGTCCACTGATCGGGCTGCTGCCCTTATGCAGGATTGACTCAGTGACCCCTGTATGCCAGAAGAGGGATGCTGTGGACTGAGCTGTGCATTGAACGCTGTGTAGGGAGTGCCAAGTCTGTACTGCTTCGTTGTGGTGACCCCATGTGCCAGAAGGGGCCACCATTGAAGTAATTGTGTGACCAGTGCACTATTACTTGTGAACGTTTTAGCGGTGACCCCGTATGCCAGGAGAGTCTGCCGTGGTGTGGGCCTTTGCACAGGAGGTGTCTGCATTGTGTCCAGTGGTACCGCGGCAATCCCCTATGCCAGGAGAGTCTGCCGGTACTAAGTTGCCAAAAGGTTTGTGCTGTTTCCCAGGACAAGAGTAAGGCTGTAACCAGTGGGTCAAGACCCACACATCAAGACCTGCACCTGATTGACCCCCTCGAGATCATGAAGGACACCAAGGAATACATCGCACCCTCGCTGGACTCTGGTCGGGAGCTGGCAGACCAACCCCCCCATCCCATGTAGGAAAGATTGACTTACTGCATCTTCGCTGACTGAGAGCATCTCCAGTCACTGTCAAAAGCTGGCAGTGCCACTCTGAAGAGAATCCGCACCTGCTGGGTGCTGCCACATGTACCATGGGCAACCTTTACTTCACCGAACAAGATCAGGGCTTGCGAGGGACCATGGTCAAGGCCATTGCTGATGTACTGAATGCTTCTGTGCTGCAGGAGTGGGTAAGACTTGAATCGGATTTGTTGGGCCCCTGGGGTGACTCACTCTTGAAGGTGATGCAGCACCATAGACACTTTTAATTACTACCTCAGAGTCAAAGGGGAACTCACACATGCAGCCTACTTATGAGCATTCCTTGGATGTGGACACCAGTGAATGGGGACTAACCCCAACCACATTACAAGGACGTGGTTTAGACAGGGATTTGACTGACAAACACCAGAGTCTCAACCTCAGCGGGATTGTGTTGTTGCTTTTGAATGTTGTTATTCCTTTTCATGTGTAGAGTTATAAATAAAATACTTCTTTTTCATAGAAAAACAAGTATTTGGACACTGATTTATTTACATTACTGCAGGCACTTTGAGTCATGACTCTTATTCCCTAATCTGTATCTACACTCCCTCCCCCCACCCAAGGGGGCCTTTGACTACTCAGCTACCACTGAGAGTCAAGTGCAGACGGCATACTTGGCTCAGTAGCTCAGAATCCATAGTAGGTGGGGACCAAAGACATCGGAGGTAACAGGCCTCAACCACCATCGTTGGGTCCAGTAGGCCATGCGTGTCCTGAGGCCCCCTGAAAGGGGTTCTGACAGTATACAATTGTTTTCACAACATAATTCATTAAAACGTCTTGGAACCTCAAAAAATACAAAGAAATTTACAGGTCAACACTCTATGCACTATTTGACAATCACCTGGCTTTACCTATCTTGTCATTAGAAGTGACCATAGTTGTAGCTTTTGTAAGTTTAACATATCGGGCATGATCTAGTGATGTTTGAACGATACCCTTATCATTTGCAGAGTGTCAATTAAACTAAAGGTGGCTTGCGTAGAAGATTTGTTGATTCCTGAAAGGAGGCAGTATTCCCTTCCTCTTTCAACTCATTTATGGGATGATGAAAGGGCCATGACAAAAAGTTCAAGAACGGTAGTTTGGAATAAAGCTGACTATTGTTCTGACAGCTTTGGTAGAGAAACAATTCAAAACACACAGGAAGATTAGAGACAATGGTTTATTTCACATGCTGTGTTGGTAATCACTGAATGTAGCCAAGTATTCTGAATGAGTAGTGCTGGCCACTCATGCAGACATCTTCCATGATTGGGTTTTCCAAACACATAATCCTAAATAGGACAGTGGTTAGACAACAGGAAAGTCACAGGAGCAATCGATACAAGAGCTAGGACTCTTCATAAAACCAGCAAAAAAACAAACACATGCTGGGCACATTAACACATTGATATATATTTAGAAAATATGAAAGCAACCTTAAACAAACTTTATAAATATGTATATGTATTAAAAGGAAACAGTGGCGTTGCTAGGCCTTATGACGCCCGTGGCAGCCCCTGCGTCTGATGCTCGTAATGGCCAAATTTAAGAGCTGGGGAGTTGAGGGTGCTTGCAATTCCTGCGGCGGCCGCCCCACAAAACTTGCAGGGCAAGAGCGGGGGAAGGCTGCCGCTTCCAAAACTTGTGTCGCTCGGGGTGGACGGCCCCACTGAAAGGAAAACAACAACAAATCAGACAAACTGCAATATTTCTCAGAAAAATGTATTAGGATGATGTTTTAAATACCTTGCATGGTGCACCACCAAGCCAATATCTGTTTCTTGAAAAACATTCCCCCAGGCACTGCAATGTGGTAGCGTTTGCAGCATGTTGCTGTTATCTCAAGATCATATCTGCCGCCCCTCCAGAGACCTGCTGCAAATATATAACATCCCAATTCTTCTTTCACTAATTTCACATTCATGTATGTGCATGTCTGTACCTCAAATGTAGGCCACTCTGACGGTTATAAACTGGTATAAAGTGGAACGAATAGCAGTTTCACTCAGAGGTGGAATGCCACTAGGTTTTTATGTTTGATTGCATGTTGTTTAATTGAGTCTTTTTGCTCCTTTGATGGTTGCCTGTGTGTTGTTTCTTGTTTTCATAAAGGGCCCAACTACAATCTCGCTTGCAAGGGCTACGGACTGCATCCGTCAAGAGCGAGCCCGACTCTCTGCCCCATTTTCCGAACGACTCGTACCGCTGTACGAGCAAGCAAGTAAGATGTATATATAGCCTCGCGCTCCGAACGACTCGTACCTGTCAGCAATGCCTTCCGGACAACTCTAACATGGCTGACTTGCGCTGCGCAATGGAGCCGGTTTCTGAGCGAGCAAGTCCGATGAGTGCGTCTGTCAGTTAGGTAGACTAGCTCCTGACGAGACGTCGCTGTTGCCGGAGAGGTACTTAGGGAGCCCGTAGCGGGCTCCCCTTCACCCGTAGCTCTACGAATTGGTCACTGGGGGGGCCCTTGCATGCATGGTGCAGGGGGCACCAAGGCATCCCCACGACAGGGGGCACCCTTTTCTACAACCTACCTTTTTTCTCTATGGGAGCCTATGCAGGTGATGTACAACAGGCTCCCATAGACTTCAATGGGACTCCAAGCAACCCGAGTCCATCAGCGCGCAATTGCATTGTAAACGGTCGCTCGGAGCCCCAGAGCTCGAGCCATTCGGAAAGCTCTACAGGCCCGTGTCAGCCGCAGGGCTTTCCCAGCGAGAGCGGAATCGGACCCTAAGTGTGATTATCGCTGTTCATGTAATTAAGGCCCCTACAGGAAATTGAGGACTCAGTGAACATTGGTCTGCTGTGAGTCTCGTTAGTGTCCCGAGTATGTTAGTGGGGAATATTTGGAACAAGCTTTTTACGAAGCATTACAAATACTCACCCAGAATAAACAATGAAAGAAGAACAAAGTTCTGTTTTTGCAGGGATTAAAGGAAGAGACCACTTAGGACAGGATGTATCAAAGAGTTTTTCCCATTCTGTGTCAATGGTAAAATGCTTTAGTACATAAGAGCCTTGTCCAAAGTTTAACTAGTACATTATTTAATTTGTAGGTAGTTGTTCACAGACTTGACCGTACCTACTGCATTTTATTCATAGTTCTGAATGGTACCTTTTGTACTAACCAGCATTACAGGTAACATGGTCATGTGTACCATGACAAGCAGCTAAATGGCCCGCCAGGTCAACAGATGCTGTGATCTCCACTCCTCTGGTCGAGAAGCACTTACAAAAATGAGAGGTACCCATAAGGAAGAAAGGCATCTCTGTGCTTTCACTGGAGCAACCACTGTGGTGCCTCCACTGAAGGCATAGAACATTGCTGAGCAAGCACCATGCTAGCAAAATTATATTTTTTTTTCCTTGACAAACTCCCAAAGAAGGAGTACGTTTCTTGAAAACAACAGAAAAACTATGGTTCTGATGTGGAGGGCACTCGTTCCCTGTGATCTGGAGCCAATGCTCAGTTTTGCTACCTGGGACCACCATGCTTTGTATTCTTTTATTTTCTCCTGGAAAACTAGTGATAGTTGCCCACCCCTAAGTTGAACAGGTTGCTGTCATTTTGACCTGTGGTGGATGAGTCATCAGATCAAATATTTATGTTGGCAGAACCAGTGGAGCTTTGACAGTTGTAAATCCAGTGCTTTCCCCAAATCTACTTTAGCAGGGAAACTGCAAGATTGGTGAGACGTGAGCACTGCCAATCTACAATGGTGCATTTCGTCCTCCAAACTTTAAAGGACCTCCAATATGGGCACTCCAGATTTGCTCTCTCAGAGAAAAGTCCTCTGGGAGACTAGGGTAGGAGAACATGTATCTGGCCATGCCTAGATATGGGATACTTCAGAAATTCATTAGAAAATGCAAAATATTTTACTGAAACTTTGTAGTGCATGTCCGATCACTTAAAGAATAAAAATAAAACATTGAAAAGGACTGCCCCATTTCACCCTTATGATTCCTCTCAGCTATTTAGTACCTATTTATATTGAAAAGAAATCAATGTAAAATGTTTGAAATTAATTGAGCCTTGAAACATATCAAAGTGTTGCTGGGTGTCGACGCAATAATGAGAACGTTGTTGATCAACAAAGTTTATGTAGTTGAAATAATGATGATAGTAGAAGGATTCCACGAATTATCAGGATATCAAATGAACAGGTACAAGAGTGTAGCTCATACTCACCCGCTTAATCAACCCAAAATATCACACATTTCAGTGGATAACCTAATTTTGAAAACCTGATAAATGTACATACGAAGTTCAGAGCACAAAAATAATAAATATATATCCTGCTCAGGAAAACTATATTTCTATTTTGAGAAAAGGAAACAGCAACAACTTTTATTAAATGAGATTACGCACAATAAAATGGAAACAGTCCCAGGTCAATGTATATCCTTATCGACTGACTATTAGTTTATGAAAACAAAGAATCAAGATATCAATGCATTATAACAAAATCAGACAGATCAGAACAAAATTTTACACAGGGGCACTTCCGGTGAAGACAACTGACTCTGCTCTATTGCCTTGGACAGTACCAGCTCTCTAATTCGATAATCCCCAAAATTGACTAGGATTGTACTTGGAAATTTAGATGTAGCAGAGGAATGCGCTGGAACTCGATGAGCTCTCGTTAACGTTAGATCCCCAGAAAAATCTGGCAAAACTTGTCCCTTAATAAATGACTCCACCCATGGAAACGTTTGCAGCCCTATGGAACCCCAACAATATGAAGATTGGAGTGACCTGAGTGATTTTTCAGCTCTTCAGTTTTATTTTCTAACAGGGACTGCTGCTTGAGAAATTGGCTCATTTCCTTCTGGGTTGAGGTGAGCTGATTTTCTAGCTCGGAAATCCTGAAGTCGGCCTCCTTTACACACTTTCAGCAAGCTCAGCCATTTATTCTTCAATTTTGTTAAGCCTAGCATTGAGGTCAGCAGTTTCTAGTGCTTGAGAGACCTTCAGTTCCCTAATCTCCTCAAGTCCCTTCACTCCAACATCCAGTTAGACTGAAGGGACTTCAATATGCTGCTTAAAGGCTTGTTGCTGAGTCCTAGCCCCTTCCACACCGGCCATTTGCGTATCCAGAGCTTTTGGATGCTAAATTCTAAAAGCCGCCGCCTGAGGACCTGTGGAGATCATTGCAGGATTTCCTGTTCGCCTGGTAAAGAAGCAGGTAGTAACAGGGGAGTTAGCGAACCCATCGTCTGAGATGCTTATAGGATATCCACAATGACCACAGACTTCAATTTCTGAAACAAAGGGTATTCCTTAACTGAGGCCGTCTGAGGTTCTAAATCAGCTTCATGATTTAGCAACGGTACTGTTGTGACTTCACCAATCCCTTGATTACATTTGGTCAGATTTTTATGATCTGTCTGAACAAGAGATTCAGTAGACTCAGGATCAGAATATTCAGCAGCATCAGGCGATGTCAGATTATCCTAAATATCTCCTATGCCTGGGCCTGTATTTGTAGCCATCATCAATTCCTTACATAGCAGGGAGGTATGTCTGGCCTGTGTTGCCGCCTGCCTACCACGTATTTTAGCCCTTTGCGCCAACCCTGCAGCCTCAGGTTTGGCCGACGCACCCGATGCTTTAGAGTGGTTTCTCATAATTATTACGGTCACTTCACGAACCCAACCAGCAACTCCAACCGGGCGGTAAACTTAGTGCTTCTCAGAAAAGAGAAGTTTAGAACAAAAAGCACTTACCATCCGAGTTGGAAACCTGGTGGTCCAATGTGTCTTTCAATCGTAGCCTCTAATTGCAATGAGAGTCCATAGAGTCCTTTGTCATTCAAATGACAAACCATTGTGGAATTGCCAACTCGCAATCTATGAGGGATCTGAAAGCCACTGGCTACAACCGCAAGTCTCCATGTAATAGTTGTGTTTTTTTTCCTTTATTCCCCTCCTTGTAGAGGCTCACAAACATTAGTGGATGTAGCGGGCAAACTCCCTCTGATGAAGTACCCCTCTGAATGCACCTAAGACGTGCTCCAAAGTGCCTATGAGAGCTGGAGGTGATCCAGAGCAGCCACACGCCACATATGGACACAGCCCAAAAAATCCCCAGATTCGCGATCTCCCTAATACACCACACACTTTAAAGGCTATGGAGCCTGGTGTGCAGGCTTCAAAGGCTAGAGACAGTCACAAGTGGTCAGCAGCGCGAACCGTATTTTTTCAAACATGCCAGTAGAAAAAGTCCTCTTGTGCAGTCAGCGGCCGGACCGGTAAGCGAGCATCAGATGAGGGGAGGGACTGTGGTACTCTGCTGCAGAGCATGTGGGATCCGCCTGGCACCACACTGCACTCTAAGACACGGGGCCTTTGTCCACCTCCCATGGGAAGTTACCATTCAGCCTTTCAACTATACCTATTGCCCCCTTGCCATTCAACCACTGAGGAATTATGAGTACATAAAACAGCCCGGCCCAAAACGACATTGATGTGCTTTATGAAGAGCTACCAAACAATTATATCTACAAATGGTTTTGGCAGAGAATGCCCAAGAGAATCAAATCAGAGACTATTGTTAACTCTTATTGAGGTGGGAACAGTGTTGTATCTGACTCCACGGGTTGTATCCCAGTTGAATGAATGGGACATAATCTATCTGAAAAACTGAAAATTGGATTGGTCTCATATAGGGAAATACCTGCAATCAGTAGCTTCACCGATGCCTATCAGGCAAAGAGGGTCTTTTAGGGACTGGCTAATGTGGGGCATGTGCCAAAAACCACTGGCTACCATGTAAGCTATCACACAGTTCCCCTATCTCAAATAGAAACAGCTTGATCCGTTTTTGAAAAAACTTTATCCAGTGGTCCATCTGCTACTGGCACATTAACGTTTGAGTGTCAAGATGCCAACACTATTTAATAGTGGCCTTCTCATGCTCTTTTTATCCTGTTTGTGATGGTCATATAAACCATGGCTCCCATTCGGAACAAAAATGAAATAATGTGATTGATGTGTAGGGAAAAAGTGTTGAGGTGATTTGTTGGTTTTATTCCCCCGAAACCCTCACTTTGGGGCTTATTTCAGAAAATTAAAAAAATTGCAGGTGGGTCAATATGTCAACACATTTTCAATGAATTTGCTCCTTGGATGTCGGTTGGAGCTCTATCATCAAAAATGCTCTGCCACAGCGATCAAGGCCTTAGAATATGGTGGGCAATATGTCATTGGGTCAACAAAGACGGATCTTCCCCCAACCCAGCGGCCAGGCGTATTATGCTATATTCTGAAGATGCCCATGTTAATTAACAAGCAATGACAAAGAAATAAGATTTGACTTTTGGGTCATAGATCCAGAGCAGCCACACGCCACATATGGACACAGCCCAAAAAATCCCCAGATTCGCGATCTCCCTAATCCACCATACACTTTAAAGGCTATGGAGCCTGGTGTGCAGGCTTCAAAGGCTAGAGACAGTCACAAGTGGTCGGCAGCGCGAACCGTATTTTTTCAAACATGCCAGTAGAAAAAGTCCTCTTGTGCAGTCAGCGGCCGGACCGGTAAGCGAGCATCGGACGAGGGGAGGGACTGTGGTACTCTGCTGTAGAGCATGTGGGATCCGCCTGGCACCACACTGCACTCTAAGACATGGGGCCTTTGTCCACCTCCCATGGGAAGTTACCATTCAGCCTTTCAACTATACCTATTGCCCCCTTGCCATTCAACCACTGAGGAATTATGAGTACATAAAACAGCCCGGCCCAAAACGACATTGATGTTCTTTATGAAGAGCTACCAAACAATTATATCTACAAATGGTTTTGGCAGAGAATGCCCAAGAGAATCAAATCAGAGACTATTGTTAACTCTTATTGAGGTGGGAACAGTGTTGTATCTGACTCCACGGGTTGTATCCCAGTTGAATGAATGGGACATAATCTATCTGAAAAACTGAAAATTGGATTGGTCTCATATAGGGAAATACCTGCAATCAGTAGCTTCACCGATGCCTATCAGGCAAAGAGGGTCTTTTAGGGACTGGCTAATGTGGGGCATGTGCCAAAAACCACTGGCTACAATGTCAGCTATCACACAGTTCCCCTATCTCAAATAGAAACAGCTTGATCCATTTTTGAAAAATCTTTATCCAGTGGTCCATCTGCTACTGGCACATTAATGTTTGAGTGTCAAGATGCCAACACTATTTAATAGTGGCCTTCTCATGCTCTTTTTATCCTGTTTGTGATGGTCATATAAACCATGGCTCCCATTCAGAACAAAAATGAAATAATGTGATTGATGTGTAGGGAAAAAGTGTTGAGGTGATTTGTTGGTTTTATTCCCCCGAAACCCTCACTTTGGGGCTTATTTCAGAAAATTAAAAAAATTGCAGGTGGGTCAATATGTCAACACATTTTCAATGAATTTGCTCCTTGGATGTCGGTTGGAGCACTATCATCAAAAATGCTCTGCCACAGCGATCAAGGCCTTAGAATATGGTGGGCAATATGCCATTGGGTCAACAAAGACGGATCTTCCCCCAACCCAGCGGCCAGGCGTATTATGCTATATTCTGAAGATGCCCATGGTAATTAACAAGCAATGACAAAGAAATACGATTTATCTTTTGTGTCATAGATGCATGTATGTACACCCAACATGGTGGCATACATTCACAAATAGAAGACCCACACATACAAACACACCCACACAGCAATTTTCACAGTGTACTACTTGGAATACCAACTCCTAAATATCCTGCTACAAAAATTTTGTGCGTTGCATTTCAAAACATTTCAAAAGTAAGGCATGAGGGTTTTAGTTTTACTTGTCCTGGTAGTGAAAAGTTCCTAAAGTCGTTTTTCACTACTGTAAGCCAATCTGTCCCATTATTTAACGCTGTTTAGATTCAAATGAAATGTAATTTATAATGCTCCTTAATGGTAATTTGGGATTTTGAGTCACAATTCTGAAAATACCACTTTTAGAAATTTGGCATTTTCTTCGGCTAACTATTTGTGCTTTCTGGCAGTGTCCTTTGTCACACGACAAGTGGCTCTGCTGTTGGGGTTTGTGTATCCCTTCCAGACAGTGACACAAAGGGGACTAGATGTGGGCAGGATGGGACACCCTGCCTGGTTGCTCTGTGCCCTGCCCATTTTGCACTTCAAAGGGCTTTTCTCCAGCACACACAAAATAACCTGACACTAGTCTATTGCCACCCAAGATAGTGTGGAGCCTTGCCAGGGGAGGGGAAGAACTTTCCAGAACCAGATGTGGGTGTAGTATATGGAATCCCAGCCACAGGATGTCCACACACAAAGGGTGGAACCAAGTATAGATTTTGGGCCCTTAGAACAACTCTTCAGTGCCAGAAGGGCTGCCCTGCTGCTGTTAGGGCTGATAGGACTGCCTTAATACCAGGCTATATGAGGAATGAGGACTGTACCTACTCCTTGACACAGGACCACAAGAGAGACCACAAGAGTGAACTCCTGTGTGAACTATAGGGACATAACAAGATCATGAGATCTTGAACTCTGCTGCTTTACTCTGCTGCAGTGAGTCCTAACCTCCCATGTGGTGCCTCCCAGGTTCTAGATCCTTGGAAGGGGTGTTGGAGGTAACACAGCACAAGAAAAATCCCAAACCAATGTAGAAAAGTACATTCTAATAAATAAAATGATAGAAAAAAAATTAAATCCAATCACTGGAACCGGCATTATGAATTTTGTAATTTTTTAGTGAAATCTATTAATTAAAAAAATTAAATTATTTATTAAAATTGACTCTGTTTTTCTAAAATGGTTTGGGATTTTTCTTATGTTGTGCATTTACTTTATTACTGTTTGTATACTGCATAAATACTTTACATATTGCCTCTAAGTTAACCCTGACTGCTTTTCTGCCAAGCTACCAGAGGGTTAGGCAGAGGGTTAAAGACAGGTTAATTTAATGACTTTTATAGCTCACCCCGATAAGAATTATAGTTGTTGCCTGAGTGGGTATTCCACCCAGCTTGTAAGAATGCAGCAATCCGCAAATCTGTCTGTTGCATCTCTATACCTTCACTCCATGTTTCATCATGCAGGCCCGGATCTCTCAAAATGGAACCTAGGACCCTCCAGGGACATCCATGTATTGTATCATCTACAGGCACAAATACACCCAGTGCATGTATACAGCATACACCAACTGTTCAGTACTGAATCGTCCACGTACTGTACCACTCACAGGCACACACATATCCAGCATATGCATTTAACATGCACACACTACCTAGCAATGTATCCTTTATGTACTGTGCCACACGTAGGTGCTTGAACAAAATATTGAATAAAAAATATTGTGATATAAAAGTATTGTGGCAAGAATATCGGGATGTCAAAAATATCGTGAACAGAAATACTGTAGGTAAGAATATCATTTTAAGTGTTGTTTTTAATATTATTTGTACATAATATTGTTTGTAAGTGTTATTTTATATGAATATTATTGTAGTTTGTTTGATTTTACGTGTTTATTTTTTTCATTTGTGTCTTTAGTAAGATAATTGATTATTTATGAAATTTTTGAAGTTTTTATTTTTAGTTGTATTAATGTGCAAAAATAAGGTATCTATTATGTTTTTTATTAGTGGCATGTTGCAATTTTAGGGGATAAGGATAGGGAGACTTTTAAAAATGAATATTTTAATTTAAATGTAATGCTAATTTTTCTGATGAAATGCACATTTATATAGAAAGATAAATACATTAATTTTGTTAAATTAATATTTTTATAAATAATAGTTCATATTTATTTTTAATGTGGTGATAAATTATATGACATTTTTAAAAATGTGTTTTGTTGTGAATATGAAAATACATATTATAGTTATAGAAATTTTGGGAAAAACAAAATGTATTAAATTTAAATTCAATAATGTTAAAATTTATTAATGCAGTTTTGTTACATATTTTGGATTAATAAATCTTTTACAAACAAATTCTTATTGGAAATGTTTATAAAATATTTTTTAATGATGAAACTTTTAGGGGTCCATTACAATTGCGGGTGGATCACGACTGCTGGGCCGGCAGTGGCCACCGTGGGCCCGGCGGTGAAGATCCGCCCACCAAATGTCCCCAGATCACCCCCGCCACATTAGTATGGCGAGGGGCACCGCGGCGGACGGAATGACTGTCCGCCACTTTTCCGCTGGTCAGATTGCTGGCCGGGCGGAAAAGGGACCCAATATGATGGCGGTGCCTTGCAGGCACCGCCATCCATTTCATGATGCTTGCCTTTCCATGGCAGAGACTCCACCATGGAAAGGCATGCGGAGATGGGCATTGGGGGCCCATTGTGGGCCCCCGGGGGAGGTGGGGGTTGCACTGGGGGGTACCTATGGTACTCCCCTTCATTGGCATACACAAGGTGCCTGTTATGTTGTGCATGCCAATGCACAACATGCATATATTGCATTGTGGTGGGTGCTGCTTGCAGCACCACCCGCCACAATGTAATATATGCGGGATGCGACCGCCAGGGTGTCGGTCTCATCCTGATTGCCATAGCGGGACTGCCGCACCTATGGCGGTCGGTCCCATGTACCCTTGTCCGCCCGCCATGGTAATGGACCCCATAATCTCATAGTTTTGAAATAGTTCAAAAAAAGTTTTTGAATTAAAAATGTACTTACAAATATATTCAAAATTATGTATAATTGAATTATTAAAGTAGAATAAATATGTATTATGTATGATATAATATTTGAGATTTGATTGTATATTTATATGCTATAGGTTTATTTGTTTACATTTTATTTAAAAAAATATAATGACAGTTTTATTATCTCAATTATTGAAATAAGTTCTGTTGTTGGGAATAAATAATCGAAAATGTATTCATTTAAATATAATATCATTTATGTTTATTATAGAGTTGGAAAATTACCTTTTTTATATCGATGATTTTTAAATTTGGATTATGAATCCATATTTTTTTATATGTTTCACAATGTTGTAATTTTTATAAATAATAATATGTATTATTCATAAATAATGATTAACATTATTTTATATGTTAATCATTAATTTTAAATATAAAGATTTTTAGTTTGGATTATTGTGTCTTTAAAATATATGTGTGAGTATTGAGTATTCATAGTGTACATAAACCTTTTACTCTCCAACACCTTCTCTAAAATGGCTTAGATTGGAGTGGGAATAGCAAGGGGGTCATTATGATAACAGGCGATCCGCCCGACAAAATCTACTGCCCGAATAACTTTTCCTCCCTGCCACATTAAGGACGTCCCCGGTTTTCCACCGGTAGGCAAACCACCCGATTGCCTACCGGGCGGAAAAGCCCAGGAATATGGTGGCAGTGCCTTGCAGGCACTGCCATCCATATTATCATCATAGCAGTGAATTGCCTTCCCATGGTGGAGACTCCGCCATGGAAAGGCATGCATTTTTTTGGGGGGGGCCCATTGCGGACCCCCAGGGTGTTCGGAGGAATGGAAGGGCACATGGGGGTACCTATGGTACCCCTCTGCATTTGCATGCACAAGGTGGCAGGCACCGCGCAGTGCCTGTCACGTTGTGCATTCAACATGCAATTTTCACATTGCGGCGGGTGCTGCTTGCAGCACCGCCCACCGTAATGTTTAAAATGCGGAATGCGCCTGCCAGTATGGCAGGCGCATCCTAATGCCATTTGCGGGACCGCCGCGACAATGGCGGGTGATCCCGTTTCTCGATACGGTGGTGGCATCGTAATAGGCCCCCAAGTGTCACCCCTTTATGTTCAGCACCTTTCCTGAAAAGGTTTACATTGGAGATGGAATGGTAAATCTCACCCCTTTAGTGTCCGGCACTTTCCCCAGAATAGCTAGGTTAGTGTGGAAATAGCAAATGTATCTCTTTCAGTGTCCAATGCTTTCCCCAAAATGTGATGTGGGAATAGCAAATGTATCTCGTTCAATGTCCAATGGTTTCCCAAAATTGTTTAGTTGGGAGTTGGAATAGTATATGTTGCCCTTTTATTGTCCAACATCTTGGCCAAATTTGTTTAGATTGGAGTGGGAATAGTAAATGGCACCACTTTAGTATCCAATGCCTTCCTCAAAATGGTTTAGTCTGGAGTGGAAATAGCAAATGTCACCCCTTTAGAGTGCTGCACCTTCCTCAAAATGGTTTAGATTGGTGTTTAAATAGCAAATATCACCCCTTTAGAGTCCAACACTTTCCTCAAAATGGTTTGAATTGCAGTGCAAAAATAAAATGTCACCTCTTTAGTGTCCAACACCTTCCCCAAACTCGTATAGTATGGAATGGGAACAGTAAATGTTGCCCCTTTAGTGTCCAACACCTTCACCAAAATTGTTTATGTTGGAGTTGCAATGGTATATGTTGCTCCTTCAGTGTCCAACATTTTCCAAATTAGTTTAGATTGGCATGGGAATAGTAAATGTTATCCCTTTAATGTCCAACACTTTCTCCAAAATGGTTTACGTTGAAGTGGAAATATTTGATTTAACCATTTTAGTGTTAAATTATTTTGATAAAAGGCATTTCTATGTAGTAGGATTAGTTTATGCTATTTAACATTTAATTAACATTATACTTGATTTTCAGCAAGTGTACTGTGGGCAGGCCCGTATTTATCCATCTTGCCTTCATTGACTTGACGTCCACATTTGACAAGGTCAACCAGGCAAAACTTCGGAACCTGCTAATCACCTTGGGTACTGATCCTGACATTGTGGAACTGTTGAGTGATTTAAATGCTTGCACTTCAGCCTCGGTCCAATTGTCCTGGGGGGACCAGCATATGAGTGTTTGGCATGCGCAGTACGACAGGGTTGTATCCTTGCCCCCTTTCTGTTCACACCATGCATTAATAGTCTGGAGCAGGTCCTCTTGTCGGTGGGAGCTAATTGTCCGAGGGTGGGCTACAGGTCACTACCTGTATTATTATATGTAGATGGTGCAGTCCCGATGGCAAGGACCACAGTGGGGCTACAACTCTTGATGGATACGTTTCTTAATTTCACTGCGAAAGGATCTTACAGTTAATTTCGCAAAATCACAAGTGATGGTTGTGAGCGTCACAAAAACCCACTTGAAAACATTCATGGTGGGATCTCACATGCTAACTAAAGTCTCAGTATTCCCATATCTTGGGGTATTGTTTGACAATCAGAGCAAGTGAAAACCCCTGGTGGAATCAAAAAAACATTAGCTTTTAAAGATAACAGCTGCCATCCACAGGTTTCCGCAGTGCTTGGGTCCACGACCTCATTTAGTAATAACTAAGGTGTACATGGTGGAGTATGTATCCAAGGTGGTCTATGGAAGAGAAGTGTGGGGGGTACACCAAAACTGATAGCATTCAGTTGATCAAAAACTCGTTTTTGAGACGGGTATTGCAGGTTCCCCAAAGCACTCCAGCATTTACAGTACATGAGAAACTGGGAGTGCAGTATCTAATCAATAAGACTGTGCTGAGGCCACTAATCTATTCGATCAAATTATGGTCAGCCAGTGAACTACAGTTAAATAAGGCAATTTTGAGAGACTGTCTGTCTAGGGCGCATGCTAGGAAGATCCCATGGGTTGGGTGCATTAAGGGCGTTCTGAGCAGCCTGGGGTGAGGACTTTTGTTTAAGCAGATAACGCCTGACTCCCTAGCGGAAATTTTGAATTGCAATCCTATTCCTGTGAGGGGCTCTTCAGAAGAGGTGACGCACGCTCTTGAAAATTGGCTCCATAATTGTGCAGGGTAAAACTTCTGCGCCCTGGTTTACGGAGGCTTTAAGGACAAGCAAAAGGGTGTGTAAATGTCTCGAACGTTTATGGAGAAAGGAATTTGATCCTATAAGAAGAAATATATATAAACAAGCACTGAAAGCTCACTATGCTAAAGTCCGGGAGGAGAAAAAAAGTTTTCTGGCCACTAAAATTGATTTAGCCAGAAATAAAAGTCAAGAATTGTTTAAAATTGGGAAAGATTTTTCCTCTCCTAATGTTACTCGGAGCCCTTTTACCCCTACCCTTGAATGGACGAATCAGGTCGCAAAATTCTTCTTTGATAAAATTAAGTCCATTCAAGACTCATTTGCTAAATCTATTTGTATGAGCCAGGATGCTGTGTTAGATCCTAAAGGATTTTCTTGGGAAAATATGCTTTTGTATTCCCCCCCATGTCCCTGCAGACCTCGCTTGCCATCATGAAGGCACTCAAGTCTGGGTCGCCAGCCGATTCTTGTCCAGTGAAAATAATGTCATCTGTAGCTCAGGTCTTGAACCCAGCTGTGAATCACGTCCTGAATTTGTCCCTGTCAGAAGGTAGGGTCTAGTGAGGTGGAAACATGGTAAGATTATTCCCCTCCTGAAGAAACCTTCAGCGGACCCTGCTGTGGTAAGCAATTATAGGCCCATAACATTACTTCCTTTTTTTGCTAAGGCATTGGAGAAGTACAAGAACATGGTCATCACCGATTTTTGTGAGACCACCAAGGTTTTTCATCCCAGTCAATCCGGTTTTATAGCCAATTATAGCACTGAAACGGTTTTATTGGAAGTCACTGAAACCATCAAAGCCAGCCTTGATAGAGGAGGTAAGGCGGTCTTGATACTGCTGGACCTCTCGGCGGCTTTCGATACTGTGCCTCATGGACGGCTCCTACAGAGACTTAGTGAATGTGGTATTGGGGTCATGGTTTTCAGTTGGTTCTCTTCCTTTTTGGAAGACCGTTAGCAGTCTGTGTGGTCTCCCCCTTTTTCGACAGATGTCCCTATAATGAATGTTGGAGTGCCTCAGGGCTCAGTGCTGAGCCCAACGTTATTTAATATCTATATGGCACCGTTGGCACCCCTCGCAGAACAATATGGAGCACGTGTTATAACCTATGCGGACGACTCCCAATTGCTGTTTACGTGTGAGAAGGATGAGTTGTTTAATGAAAACTTAATCCATTTATGCCTGACAAAAGTGTTTGACTGGTTCAGACAAAACCAACTGTCTTGCAATTCCACCAAAACCAAAATAATCTTCTTCGGTCACACTCCGGGGGATGAATGGCGGAATTGGTGGCCTCAGAATCAACTGCCACCTGCCAGCCCAGTTACCACAGTTAAACATTTGGGAGTCATGCTTGACTCTGACCTTTCTATGAAGTCACAGGTGCAATCCGTGGCTGGTATGTGATTTGGACTGTTAAGAATGTTGAGAAACTTTCTACCAATGCTTCCCTTGTCCCACAGAAAAACGGTGGTCCAAGCCTTGATTATGTCTAGGCTGGACTATGCAAATGCCTTATACCTGGGAATTCCAAATTATTTATTGGGTCGTCTGCAGGTTGTCCAATATTCGGCCGCCAGAGCTACTTCTCTGGTAGGGCCTAGGACCCATATGACGACTCATTTAGAAGCTTTACATTGGCTTCCAGTGAAGAACAGGATAATCTTCAAGTCTCTTGTGCTGGCCTTTAAGGCTCTGCACTACAGTGGGGCCCAGTACATCAGGAAAAGAATCATTCCTTACATCCCGGCCAGGACTTTGAGGTCTTCAACTCAACACCTGTTACTGGTACCCAGGTTTTTGCGGACTAGGAAGGGGGGTCGCTCCTTCCAGGTGGCCGTGGGAAAATTATGGAATATTCTCCCTCTCGCTTTCACAAAGGAACAGGAACAGGAGCTTCTTAATTTTAGACACCAGCTTAAGACCTGGCTGTTCCAGCAGTAACGGTGGTCTTTGAGGTTCAGAATGTATACTATCTCTCTTCCAAGGGGATCTTTCAGCACCGGGCACTCCTTGGGGTAGCCGTGCGCTCTATAAATCCCCCATAACATTAACATTAACATTAACCCAGAATCCATGAGTCATGCTGAAATAAAAGAGGTCAAACACACTCTGTTTTCAACAAAGGGCACAAAATAGGGAACAATTAGAGGTGTTGAAACCTCTGGTATGGGGCTTTCTGCTGCTTAAAACTGTACCTTGTACGGAACCTTATTTGTATAGTTCGGAGAATGACAGGGTCGGATTATTATTGGCCAGATTTAGGACCTAATACGACAATACAACGGTCGTGTTGGTGGTCAGTCGGACTGCCACAGAACCCCTGACACTGCCAGGGATTCACGATCCCTGGCAGTCTTGCAGTGGTGTGAGGCTGGTAATGTTCTCGCGGTACCGCTGCGATACCGCCCAGCAATTTATTAGCTTCCTCACCGCTACAGTTTTTATGGCTGGGAGCCATCCATGAAAAGTGTGGCATGAGTAAACAAAGGGCTCCTGCACCATGGACTGCATGCAGAGGGGTACATGCTGTGCCCCCGTATGCATGCACCCCAGTTCCTGCAGGGCACTGACTTCACACTCCATGCCCTGCAGGAACTGCCTTTGACGCTCCAGTTGCAGTGCCTATTTCAAAGGCACCGCCGTGGGACCACCAAGAAACCGCCTGCCACAGACTTTAAAAGTCGTACTCTGGTGGGTGGTCTATTTCGGCTGTCTTGGAGCAGAGGGGCAGTGTGTCGGCTCCACTCCGAGACTGCCAAAGTCAAAATAAGGCCCTTGGACTCATTATGATACACCATCTTCTAACCTTCCTAAAGAGCTGGAGAAACATGGGCACTTTGGGTCCCTGCGGCTGAGACTCTCAGTCTCCTCAGGACACCCTTCACTTCACTTCACCCTTCACTTTACTTTATTGTGACGATATTTTGTGTGTATTATTGTGTTCACAGGCCAGAGAAACATGTTTATTAAACATTTATTGAGAGCTCTGAATTTTAATCAAGCTTGCCTGGACCTGTTGATGTTACAACTTTTCTCTGATTCTCATGTTATTTTTAATGTGTGTTGTTCTCTTAGAGCTGCTACAAGGGCAAGACATTCCATGATTGAGCTATAGTGTAATTTTTCAAATCCCTTTCTTTATCACATGACCAGCTGCGTGACTATGTTTCTGTTATGTTGCTGGCCCGATTTTGCACTATCTATGTGTCTTATCCATATTGTGAAATGTAGTAATTTATGGTTTTTGTACATTATATTTATTAACTGCACTCATTTGTATTTGTGCTTTTATGGTTATCATCTAACCAATTAAAGTCTAATTGAATTGAATTAGCATTGTTGATGTTTAGAAAGATAATTAACTTAGGGGGTGATTAGGATGGTGAAAGGACCGCCACCGCAGGGCTGGCAGTGGCAACCGCCAGCCAAGCGGTGGCGGTGCTTCCACCATCAATCTGTTTTTCCCCACCGCCAGCTTAGGATGGCGTTGGGCACTTGACTACGTCCCCAGCAGACACAAAGACCGTCCGCCGCCAGCAATCGTTCCAATTGCCTGGCGAATGGTGCAGGGTACCCAAAATGGTGGCGGTGCCTAGCAGGCACTGTACACCAGATTAGGATACATGCAAAAACAGGCCTTTCCATGACGGCGATGCTGCCATGGAAAGGCATGCAGAGTTTTACTACGGGAGCCCGTTGCGGGCCCCCCTTGTGTTGGGGGGAGGTGGGGTGCACTTTGGGGGTACCCATGGTACCCCCTAATATGTCCCTGCACCAAGTGGCAGGCACCATGTGGTGCCTGCCATGTGGTGCAGTGACATGCACTACATGCGAATTCAGCAACGCGGAGGGTGCTGTTTGCACCTGCCGCAATGTTGAAATGTGGAATGCAACCGCCAAGGTGGCCAGATTCGCGGTGTGGGACCGCCGCATGTCTGGCAGCCGGTCCTGACAGCGCGGGGATGGCGGGCAGACTCAGGTCTGCCCGCCATCCGAATAAGCCCCTAAGTAGTTTGTTGTATATTTGTAATAAATAAGATTATTTTTCACATATTTTCATAGAATACAGATATGGCAATCTTTCTTTTTACCCCCAAAGTTTCTTTAATATATATTTTTACATTTTCATAAAATATATATTGATAAAACATTTTTTAATACATTGTTATTATTAAATAAAGAATGCAAATCATATTGAAATAGTATTGTATCCATTTAACATGTTTTTACATTAATTCAGTTGTTCTTTATGCACATTAATAACAGAATTTTTACATAACTTTTTTTAGTAAATAATAAATAATTGTATCTTTCTATACTATCAATAAAATTTATACTTTACAATTTTTAACAGCATTTTCTTACATGTTTAATATGTTTAATGTTTTTTTTTTAAAAGGTAAATATTTCTTTTAAACATCTGTAACTTATTTTCCTATTAATCTCTACAGGGATACAGGCTTTTTTTTAACTTTAATTTACCGACTATTGTTTTTTATTACTGCTACCTTCTATTTTGTAGCTTATTTGTGTCATTTTTAGTCAATGTTCTGGGATCCAGGTCATGGGCAGTTGCTGCTGTTTTTTTTTTTTAGGGTTTTGAGGGTAGGGAGGATGAAGGGTTGGTGTTCTAGAAGTTTGTTATAATGCTTTTTGTGGGGTTTTGGTGCATTTAGTTGTAGTAACTGCAGTTTTTTTCACTAGTGTTTTTGTTTACATATTTGTGCAGTCTTTTAGTAATGTGTCACTATACTATGTTATATTATTTAATGTTTTGTGATGATTAAGGGGCCCATTAGGATGGCAGGAGGATCGCCCCCTCCGGGGCCGACGGTAGCCACCGCTGGCCCGGCGGGGGCAATCCGCCCGCCATCCTTGCATGAATGACCCCCCGCTATATAAATATGGCTGAGGGGTCAGCGGCAGAAGGAAAGACCGTCCACCACTTTTCCGCCGGTCGGCTCGCCGACTGGGCAAAAAAGGGCAGAATTTGGTGGCGGTGTCTGCAAGACACCGCCATCCATATTATAATGCAGGCAGAGATATGCCTTTCCGAAAGGCATGCGGTCTTTTGTATTGGGGGCCCATTGCGGGCTCCCAGGGTGTTGGGGGGTAGGGGGTGCACTTGGGCGGTACCCATGGTATGATGAAGCATCTGAGGACCCTCCATCCGGTGAACCTTGCTCGGGAGGAATGCCGCAGAATGAGAGTTTAGACATCCGTACACAGTTTCAAACCCTAAAAGTGCTCTGCATAAAATGCAATGCTGTATTATGTTATGGAGAGCAGTCAATTGATCTTATCTGCCGAAAGCAAGAGAGTCATCATTGCTTTTTTTTTGTTCTCATTGTTTTGTTCCTCCAGTTCTGTTTTTATCTTTTTTTTTCAAGAAAAACCAAAAAAAATTAAAAATTGTTCAAAAAACCCCAAAAAAGTATAAAGGAAAAAAAGAAGAAAAAAAAAGTTCTTCTAAGAACCAACTTTCCTGGTTTAAAAAAAGAGCTATATTTGTTTGTTAGTGTGTGAAAGTTTAGATGAATGTATGTGTAGTATGTAATTGACTGAATGAATGCATTAGTAGCGTATGGTGAATGTATAAGTGCAGAACTATGAGGAAGTGCTGCAGCATCACACAGTAACCTCTTTAACTGCAGTGTGCTGTAGTACTTCCGAAGCACAGGGATGCAACATATGTACATATGTACATTGATATGTTGCAAATCTATGCTTCTCTCTGCACGGCTGCTTAAACTGCAGCCATGTGGTGACACAGGCACCCTTGCACCATGGTGTAAGGATATTGTTATATTGATAAGTAGTGAGATGCACACCGTTCTTTTTTGCACTTCAAATGTTTTCATGCTTTATGTTCTCATGCTTGTCCATTGCAACTTTATCTATAGGATATCTGTGTCATGTGGTGTTTCTTTTTGTGCAGGAAGACACACCTTCCTGCGCAAAAACAATCAGAAAACGCATTTTTCTCCTTCAATGTATGCTGAACATTTTAGCATGCATTGAAGATTAAAAAATGAGGAGAAATGAAAACAATTCTCCTTGTTGTGCTTTCCTACACCAATTGGAGAATGGTGCAGCATTCACACACATTGAGATTTATGATTTCTGATAAATCTGGAGATGTGTCTTGTTCTATGAGTATTCAGTGCAATCACGCACAACAACACTTATAGAACACCCTTTCAACGCAAAGTGGTGTGTATGATGAGGTTGTATTTACATGGAGTAAAAAAGGTACACAGAGTGCCTTTTCCTCTCTTTGTAAATATGAAAGAGTGTCTTGCACAATAACTATGTTACAAAAAGTGACATATTTCAGTTTTTAATATTGCTTGCGAATGATAGAACGTAAGCACAGAGTTTTGTCTGCAAAGATGCTCCAAAAAGAATGATTGAAATGATTGCGGTCCTTCAATAGGTACAATGGGAAATATTATGAACCACTCAAATCTGTTTTTTTAGAGGTCACATGATATCCGATAACAGAGAGATTTCAAAACTACATAGGTATAAACAGAGTGTTTTTAAAAACGTGTTCAAACTTTGTAGCTTCTTGCAGATCTGGCCATTCTGCATATTAATACTTAGTTAAACTTACCTTCACAGTAATAGAAATAAAAAATGGGACACATTTTTTTCAGATGTTTTTTGTAATGTAAATTGGGGTAAATTGCTTATTTTAGAATTAGGATCTGTGAAAGAAAAGAAAAAATAGTTATAACATGTAATAATAAATTTTTTTTACAACACAGCATAATTTAAACAATGTAATTTGTTTGCCTTTTTGCTGTTCTCAGAATATATTGAATTTCACTAGAAATAGTGATTTCAATTGTACTCATCACTTAACAGCGGGCAAAAAAAAACCAATCAAAAAGATTGTTTAAAAAAAACCAACATGCTATTCTCAATAAAATACCAGAAAATACAAATCACACATGTATGAAATGCTTATGGCTAATACAATTTTATAACTTTATAAAAACTGTAAATGTTGTCGCTTTTAAATATTCACTGAGTCAATGAGCATGAAAAAGTCCATAATTCAAACATATACCTTTCTTTGAGGCCAAATGGTATTTTTGCACTCATTTTTAGGTAAATTTTCCAATGATAATCCTATTAAATTATACTAATAAATTCCTCAGAGAGTGAATTATCTTCCTAAAACTTTGACTTTAAAAATATTAGGTAGGAATTTGGTAATTCCCTAGGCAAACGTTGTTTGAAGGCCAACTGGGAATCATTACAAAGTGCCCAGCCTTTCTCACATTTTAGATAGGCAGTGTAATGTCCAGATGTTGTGGAAGGACCATCAAGGAAAATGATTGCATTTGCTACACAAGTCCTTCCTGATATTGATAGTTGTGTTGCTACAAATTGCTTTATTAATGTATCCAATTTTCGTCCATCAGCTGTACAACGTTGCATCATTAAAATTATGTATTGTCCATATTTTGTTAAAAATAATGTGGATAACATTTCTGATTTACATTGGCTACACTCCATGTTTTAATTTGTACCTTTAACTAATTTATTGAAAGACACTGATTTACAGTCTGGTAATGTTAAATACAGAAATCTTTCAGTATCTACATTAGTGGTACATGTATACATGCAATTTTCACAATGATGTTCCGATTTGTAAGAAATGCCAAAAATATGTTCTATTTCTACACCTTCATTTTCAAAAATGGTAAGCATATACATTCAAAATTCCTGAGCATCTTGCTGGATATTTTGTGTAAATTGTGTAGAACCAGAACACACATCCAAAAGATTACGAACATCTGAAACAGATTGTATTTTACTTGTATCTGTTGTCAATTTTTCATAAACAGAATGCAACAGAGAACAAAATCTTTTTTGCCGATTCTGCATAATTTGTTCCTGCAAACCTTCAAGATAAAAAACAACATTGACCACTACGTTAGCATAGCAGTTGACACCTGAACTATTTTCAAACTGATAACCAACAATCTCTTCAATAGTGTCCTTTTTCTTTTTACTTGCAATCACAACATTATCTTGTTCTTTTCCCTTCTCTACACCTTCAGTACAGTTATTCTCAAACCTTCTTTTTTGACCAACCACTCGCTTTTCAAATACAGGATATTGACCTAAATTGGGAGCATACACCCTTCTTAACCTATTATACTCTTTTACTCAGTTTGCATCTGCAGTAACCTTTGTCTCATCAAAATCAATCAAAAACAAACCAGATAAGGTTCTGACTCGCGACAAAGCAACATATGCCATACCCTCTTTAAATACGGTAGATCCAATGTTAACCAATGCACTGTCTACACTTAATCCTTGAGATTTATGAATAGTCACTGCATATGCCAGAGAAAATGGAAATTGTTTCCTACGGATATATAAATCTGTAACAAGCAAAAAACGTACTGAACAACAACCAATTTCTTTAACTTCTTCAATCTGATCAAATTTAATTTTTAAAAATTCAATTCCTACTTTTTTCTGATAATTAACAAAATCCACCACTTTACCCATTGCTCCATTAACTAAACCTTTTTCTACATCCAAATTACGCCTTAAAATTACCCGACAGTTTACACATGCATATAGTGTCTTTTCTAAACCAGCTGTTTTAGATATTTTTTTTTTCTAAAGAATCCAGTTTTGTTTTCATCTTTCCCATCAAAATAATAGTGATTCCTTCATGCTCTATTTTATCGATGGCTTCCATGTTTATAATTTCTTAATTTTCCAGTTTCAATAGTTCTTCGTTGAATATAGAACACTCACGCAGTGTTGGCATTAAGCAGATCACTGATTTATTTTCTGCAATTTTCATGTACTCAGGAACTACATTTTCATTTGGAAACAAATTGCAAAGTAATCGACTCTCCAAAGCTTGTTTGCCATGTTCTGTCAGAATTCCAATTCTTACTTCCATATTCAGCATCATTTGCCTGTCGCATATTTGTTGTCAGTTCTTTGTATTCAAAATATGTCCAAATGTTCACGTTACCAACACTACCAAGAGACTTTCTGGTATCTTCATGTGCAACTGTTTTAAATACCGGTTGTCCTTTTACCGGAGTCAGTTGCAGTAGATCTACAAAAACTATGACGTGTTTTCCTCCAAATAACACGTCCTACTCTGTTTTAAGAATTTGCTGCATTCTTAAATGCATAAAGGCAAGCATCAAGTTTGAGACCATGCTTACCTCATCAATAATGAGAAGTTTCATTTTCCTCAAGACTCTTGAAACTTCACAACAAGCTTCTCCAGATAGCTTGTGGTATTCCAATTTGTTCTCATGCTCTACTGGTAGCATTAGTAAACGATGTAAAGTAATTCCTTTAATGTTATGTGCTGCCAACCCAGTTGGAGCAGTGACAACACAAGACAAATGTGACTCAGTTGTTGTCTGCAGATAACTTGTAATTACTTTAATTAATAAACTTTTTCCTGTTCCAGCTTGACCACTCACATACATTCGGATAGGTTGAAATGATGTACATGAGCACCCTTTCTTTTCATGAAGTAATCCATGGTCAATCTGCTCTTTCACTTGTTGATATATTTGTTTCTGTTCAACATTTAGTTGTTCTTCCAAGTTTCCTAACTGTATTACATCTTCTTGAGCTTGATACATTGCTGTTTCCACCTCATTCATGGCAATCGCTGCTTCATTTTCAACAATTGATCTTGACTCAGTGCAGCAGAACTTTGACTGTCTTGAGAACTGTCTCTAGCAATCTCAGCTGCAATTGTAGATTCTTGATCAATTTCATCATTCAACATTTTCACATAATTTGCAAAAGCACTGCAGTGTGTGCTATCTTTACAAGCATTAAATGAATCTTCATAGCTCTGAAAATCTCCAAGTAATTCCAGTTCTGAACGCCACGGTTTGAACATTTGCAAAAGGGCTAAATAGTAAAATTCCCTTTTGTCAGCAGTGTCACAACTCAGTTTCCTGTGAATCATTAAATTTCCTTTCCTTTGTTTCACCAGACATCCTTCGGAACCAATCACTACATATTTTCCATCATTGATGTTCTCTGTAGTATTCCGTTTAAAAGAGTAGTTTTGCAGCACTTCATAGAGACACATGTTCTCAAGATGATGACTTCTGTTTGGGTAATATGTGTCCAACATATTCGTTTTCAAAATATCTGTACTTTCTGGTTCTTTTCCTGCTAAATATTCAATTTCTTGAACAGATTTCGGTACCCTATTTCGCCTTGCTGCAAGACCTAGACTCACCCAAATGATTCTTCTACTTTTGGAATATAGACTTGCAGATGATAACCGATCTGAGCATTCATATGCTCCAATTTCACGATGCGATAACATCTTCAAACTGAAACTGTATCATTTCTTACTTAGAGTCTTCTTGTGAGAAATCTCTTCCCACATTTCTTTAAATTCCGTCTTTTCTGATTTAGTAATATAGGACGTTACATATCGAGCAACAGCAATGGAATTGTCCACAACATACTGAATATCCATGTTAGCGTTCCACATGGATCAAATAACTGGATTATAGTCATTTATGTATTTTGATTCTTCGCTTCTTCTTAAGTTGTAGGTATTTTTTTGAGACTTTCTTGTGATGGTATGTCGCATAGCTGACATAAAACTGTTCACTCTTCCTTTGGATAATACAGGACGTGGAAATCCAAAACGACATTTGGTATAGAACTTATCCTTTGACTTGTACTTTCGTCGACAGTTTTTTCCACACCTATGGCTTTGGAATCGTAAGACTTGTTGTTTTAAGTTTTTATCTTCTCTGCTATTGGGTACGGCACATGTGGCATAATCTTCAATGAAAGACAAAACAGTTTCATCTGAATCTGTTCCAAATTTGGGGGCGTCCTTGATCCATAACAACATATGTATATGAGGAGCACCTCTTGCTTGATACTCCTTTCTCCAAAAGAAATCCACAACTTCTCCAAGAGGAGGATTTTTTTTTATTGCAGATGAAAGACATCATAGCTTCAAATCTATGATTGAAATATCTGCATACATTACCAGGATCCAAAGAGCACAATTCTCCAGGTGTCTTGTATTCAATATTTTTTATATTGGAATTTGCCTCTCGAAGAAATTCAAGTAAATCATCCCAAGCATACTCAGCATAGCTTATTGTAACAAACCATGTAGGAGTTCCCAAGTTCCGTAGCATACATTTCAGTTCTCCATGACGATGGTACCAATATTCATTAGTCCCACGCTAACATGCCATCAGATTAATCAACTGAGTTTCTAAATGATCATCTCTCTGATGCACTTTATCCATAAAATCCTTTGCAGTTACATTTTGCAGATGCATTCCAGTTTTTAAAATGTGATTTACTGCATATGAAAGTGCAGACAAGTCACTTTCAAACAGAAGATGAAACATATAAGGGATACATTGTCGAAATCTTGGATCTTCAGCATATAATCTTGTTGTCCGATATTCAGATGCAGGAATCTGCACAGGACGTTCATCATATCGTCTACCTTTTCCTGTTGGAAACTGCGGGAAACAACAAGCTTCCAAGCTCTCTTCCCGTACACTCATGGGACTTCCTCTTGCTTTTTTCATTTGGAACAACTCAATCGTATTCCCCATCACCTCTTTGGAATGAAGTGGATGTACACTGTAATGTTCATAGATTTCTTCACATCTGGACATGTCCACTTTTTCAATTTATCCACTTAGGTGCCGATTCCGATCCGGTAAAACCCGGGTACGAATGGTCGTACGGAGCGTTTATTCCGTCCGACTCGTTCCCGGGAAAAACACCTTACAAACTCGCAAGTACGATTCGCACAGAAATACCATTTCCGTACGAGTCATAAAAAACACCGACCGGCAAAAAAATACATACAAATCTGATTCTGGACAGCGCATACGCGACGTCCGGAAGAAGTCAGGCAGCGTTCTATGGACCAGCAAGTACGATTCGTGCCGACGTCACTCCGCATGCAGCATTTTTTACGGGAGCCAAAAACTGCCAGGAAATTGAGGACGACGCGAAGAAGGAGCACCGGTACGCGACGGACAGCGATGGACCCTAACCTACGCGTCATCCCAGCCCTCATAGCCTACCACCTCGTGTACAGAAACCAACACAGACGCCGCAGAAGGTCAGAACAACCCCCAGGGGCAAAGGGGGGGGTGTGCAAGGGGCAGGAAACATAACCCACACCCCACAAAATACTAATACATCCTGCACATTAATTACCTCCATGGTCTGGCCACTTCGGGGGGCGTGTCCACCAATCCCACATCCCGCCACAACGGAAGTGGACGTGGACGCATACCCGTCACCACCACAATGGTGGTACGGGACGTACCCACACCCCCCAGAGCGTGGGTACAGCCCGTACCACCATTGTAGTGGTGATGTAGGGGTACGCGTGTACGGACCGTACCCACGCCCCCAGAGCGTGGGTATGGGCCGTACCACGCGTACCCCTACGTCACCGCCACTATGGTGGTACAGCCCGTACCCACGCCCCCAGAGCGTGGGTAAGGGCCGTACCACGCGTACCCCTACGTCACCGCCACAATGGTGGTACGGCCCGTACCCACGCTCTCCAGAGCATGGGTACGGGCCGTACCACCATTGCAGTGGTGATGTAGGGGTACGCGTGTACGGAGCGTAACCACGCCCCCAGAGCGTGGGTACGGTCCATACACGCATACCCCTACGTCACCACTACAATGGTAGTACGGGCCGTACCCACGCTCCCCAGAGCGTGGGTACGGCCCGTACCACCATTGTAGTGGTGATGTAGGGGTACACGTGTACGGACCGTACCCACGCCCCCAGAGCGTGGATATGGGCCATACCACGCGTACCCCTACGTCACCGCCACTATGGAGGTACGGCCCGTACCCATGCCCCCAGAGCGTGGGTACGGGCTGTACCACGCGTACCCCTAAGTCACCGCCACAATGGTGGTACGGCCCGTACCCACGCTCTCCAGAGCGTGGGTATGGGCCGTACCACCATTGCAGTGGTGATGTAGGGGTACGCATGTACGGAGCGTACCCACGCCCCCAGAGCGTGGGTACGGTCCGTACATGCGTACCCCTACGCCACCACTACAATGGTGGTATGGGCCATACCCACGCTCCCCAGAGCGTGGGTACGGGCCGTACCACGCGTACCCCTACAGCCCCATTACATGATGGATACAAGGCGTACAGATGCCACAGATGTAGGTGTACGGCTTGGTGCAGCACATCAGCTGTAAATTGGGGGTGGTGTATGCCCAGGACAGCAGTGTACCACAGCAAGGGTGCAAGTGGGTGGGTGGATGGGTGGAGAGGACACCCAGCAGTGCCCAGACATATGAGGGGTGTGTGCCTATCACTCCCAGCAGTGCCCAGACATATGAGGGGTGTGTGCCTATCACTCCCAGCAGTGCCCAGACATATGAGGGTTGGGTGCCTATCACTCCCAGTAGTGCCCAGACATATGAGGGTTGGGTGCAGAGGACCCCCAGCAGTGCCCAGACATATGAGGGGTGGGTGCCTATCACTCCCAGCAGTGCCCAGACATATGAGGGGTGGGTGCCTAACACTCTCAGCAGTGCCCAGACATATGAGGGGTGGGTGCCTATCACTCCCAGCAGTGCCCAGATATATGAGGGGTGGGTGCAGAGGACCCCCAGCAGTGGCCAGACATATGAGGGGTGGGTGCAGAGGACCCTCAGCAGTGCCCAGACATATGAGGGGTGGGTGCCTATCACTCCCAGCAGTGCCCAGACATATGAGGGGTGGGTGCCTAACACTCCCAGCAGTGCCCAGACATATGAGGGGCGGGTGCAGAGGACCCCCAGCAGTGCCCAGACATATGAGGGGTGGGTGCAGAGGACCCCTAGCAGTGCCCAGACATATGAGGGGTGGGTGCCTAACACTCCCAGTAGTGCCCAGACATATGAGGGGTGGGTGCAGAGGACCCCCAGCAGTGCCCAAACATATGAGGGGTGGGTGCCTAACACTCCCAGCAGTGCCCAGACATATGAGGGGTGGGTGCCTAACACTCCCAGCAGTGCCCAGACATATGAGGGGTGGGTGCAGAGGACCCCCAGCAGTGCCAAGACATGAGGGGTGGGTGCCTATCACTCCCAGCAGTGCCCAGACATATGAGAAGTGGGTGCCTAACACTCCCAGCAGTGCCCAGACATATGAGGGGTGGGTGCCTAACACTCCCAGCAGTGCCCAGACATATGAGGGGTGGGTGCAGAGGACTCCCAGCAGTGGACAGAGACATGGGGGGTGTACATCATTATCAGATGACCACAGCTCCATGGGTGAATGTACGTATCCCTAACTTAGGACAATGATGATAGTGCCATAACAACACATCACTGACAGCAGTGTCCCACTCCCAGGAGGAAGGAGGTCTTACCCCCACTGCATGACACACCACATGTGGGTGTGAGGACAAATAACACATGCATACCCACCCCTGGCAGATGCAGCACAATACACACACTGAGATCATGCCACAAGACTGTATAGTCATGTCACTGCCTAAGAAACTAAGAGAGCCAAAGAGAACACACACTGTCACGCACATCCCAGGACTGATAGGAATGTTCAGGTGCTGGGCTAGCCACCAAGATGTTGTATGTCATGGAAGGAATAGGGTGGAGTTCACACAGATACAATGCCCACAATTGTGAGTCAGGTGTTCAAATACCCAGCAGAACAAGTACCATATGTGTACTAGGCTGGGATTACACACATGCATTGTGCGGAAAAGGGACCATTTATCCATGAAGGCATGGCAAAATACTCTATACACAAGTACAGTGAGTACCAAGGATGGCACAGACGATGCAGCCGGACACATTGCTGAGCAGCCATGGCCAGAGTTGAAGGGACCCATCACCAACAAAGGACATGTAGACTCAGGGCAACACAATAATTGTGCAACTCTCTGTAGGGGAGATGTCAGGTGCCACAGAGGAAGGAACACCCCTTGGGACATTGTCTCCAAACACAAAGAGCATACACGACAAAGAATCTTTGCAGAGATCGCGTGATGGCACGCAGATACCAGGTTCCACCCCATGAGCAGCAGACCACAACATTTCCCAGAAACATAACACATGCCCACAACCCCAACTCCTGTAGCATCAGCATCAACATCAATACCTGAAATGCAAGACTTTTCCAAAGAAAAAGAAAATGCTTTATTCAGCATGAAAATAATAATGTGTAAACGAGACTATTCACAAAGGCCAATGGCCAGTCCATATCAGCAGTCCTTGGGGGTGGACACATGGCCATGCATCTCCCCTAGCTTGCTTGCATATCACAAGAGTGGTTCGTCGACTGGGGGGGAGCATCCTGTGGGGAAGGACCAGGCACCGCAGGGACAGGAGGGGGAAGGGTAGGTGTTGTGGGTGCAGGGACGGACGACTCCACCACAGGGGGTGGGGCAGCGCCAAAGGTGGAGGCAAGCTCAGCGCTGCACACTTCTGCCAGTTCTTCACGCGTCTCCCCTGCACCCGGAGAAACAACAAGCCCCAAGGAGGGGGGGGGGGTCGGAGGGATGGGTTGCAGTGCCACTGGGGGAGGTGGTGGATGGGCTGAGGGACTTAACTCCCCTACCCGTGGAGTGCCATGACCGTTTGCGTCCAGGTGAACTAGTGGGGCTGAGGCCCAGCCCAGCAAAGTAGGCCTCCTTCTCTGAATCTGGGGCAGGGGAGCCAAGGGGAGTGACATCGGAGGGACTGGGGAGTGAGTCATGTGGATGAGGACTTTGGCTGCGTGCCTGCCTGAGTGCCCCAGACCCAGTGGGTGTGCCTGCTACCCCCTGAGTGTGTGTGTCAGGAGGTGTGCGTTTCCCCTTACGTGGTGGTGTGCTGCTTGTGTCTGGTGGGGTGCGTGTGTGTGGATGTCTTGGTGTGCTTGGGACAGGCATGGGTGTTGGACTTGTGGATGGGCCAGGGGTAGGGGGGGAGGCAGCGCTGCAGGTGACTCGCTACTGCCGTCAGTGACGAGTCCAGGGACCTCAGCAACATCCGTTGGTCAGACATCGCTGATGACATGCCCTCCATGTACGACACCATCTGGGTCAGCAGTCTGGTGTGGCCATGGAGGACAGTCAGGATCGATGTCTGCCCAACTTGCAACTGCCGCTGAATGTCCACAGACTCGGCAGTGAGGGCAGCAGGGGGGACAGGGGCAGGGGGTGCGGTGCCTGGCACGAAGGAGACACGGTGTGGCATAGCACGGACAGAAGGGACCCGAGCAAGTGGGAGGGCGGTGATGGGAATGGAGGGGGCGGCGAGAGATGTACTGCTGCTTTCAGCTCTGGGAGCAGCCTCCGCCCCCTCTGGGAGCTCAGTCTCGGACCCGTCTGCCTCGTAGTCTGTGTTGGTACTGGGCGGGTCCTCCGCCTCACTCCCCTCGCCCTCCGTGCCACTAGATTCCACCGACTCCACAGCAGTGGTGGCACCACTGCTCGATCCCTCCTCCACGTCCGTGCCGGTGTCTCCCTCGGTGTCCTCCGATGATGCTGTGGGCAAGGTGAAGAGACAGGAAAAAATCAGTCACCTGTATACATCTGACACATTAGTCCAAACAAAATAGGCAACAGTGCATATCAGGAAAGGCATCAGGAGTAACATCTAGGATACTCCCCACATATGTAAGCCCTGCGCTCCCCAGTTGGTTGACCCACCATGCCACTTGGAAACAATGAAAATTAGGACACAACAGCAAATAACTTGAAATCACAAGATCATGAGAAGCTAGTGTCTGGGATCAGTTGAGCACAGCAAGACTATGAAGGCATGCCACCTCTTGTTCACTGTGAACCAAACAGTATTGTCGCACCCAAGGCCAAATACCACATGCCAATGCAGAAGGTGTCCCCACACTCAGAGACCTGTGAGTACTTTTGACACCCCAAAGAAATACATTGTGACTCCTGGAGAATCACAACCCTTTACACAATGGACATGTCTAGCATGTTTGAATGTGGCACTCTGTGAACACAACACGCATGTGTCTGTATAGCAGAAGTCACACAAGGAGGTGCACACCAAACTACATGTACACAGTCATTGTCTGAGCTGCCAGACTCATTCAAATCAGCCACTGTGAGGCAGAAATGGCGTAGCAGTAAGTACATATACATGGCACCAGGGTGGCTGGATGACTTGACACTCGTAAGTTGGTATCAGCAACAACCACGGTCTAACCCAAATGCTAGCACACTGTGGGAACATGTATATGTATGAACTCCAAACAAGTGTTGTCCAAACTGTGCCTTACTTTCAAATGTGCCAGCGTGTCCTTGGAAAGTGTAAAGGTGGTGTCTTGTGCACTTCCTTGGGAGACATCTGTCATGCAGGCACATCATTGTCCTTCACAACCAAACAACAAAGTTAAGCATATGAAACATTGAGACATGTTGACAGGTGTAGTGAGTGCCAATGGACATTTTCCCAGAGTAACAACTTGAATAATGTCATTTGTCACATGGCTATCCGTCACCTGATCACACAGTTGGCTACACATATCACCTACTGACTGTCATCTGGAGTGGCACACATGTCCACACCCAGGACAATGCATAAGCTAATGGGCCTGCAATTGTTTAGCAAAAAAGCCTAGCTGTACTGTGGGTTCCCCCTCATGGCAAGCCAGAATGTACCCACAGATGTCAGCACACAAAGTCACAACTGTGTAGCATCTGAACCACACACAGGTGCCAAAAATGTCCAAGCAGGATACATGATTGCCAAGAACTGACACAGGCAATGAAGCACCAACAGCAAGCACTGGCCAACATCACGGGGGCACTGCACAATGACTTTCTGTACTGCGAATCATCACACATAAGTCAGAACTGGCAATGAAATATCAGGGTTGAACATGTACGCCCCTCCCGCGCACACCCACCCATACCTGAGTCAATATGACTGATACCAATCAAGAAGTGAAAGCTCTTATTCAGGGTTACAATAACTGTGCTTGAAAACTAGCTTCATTAACACAACATCACCTTGTAGGGCTGGCAAAACATATTGGTCACAAACAAACATCAACAGATTCTTGTGAATAGCCACACAGGCACTGCCCAGTGTGAGTATGCACAAGCAAACTGCTGTATCCCTGTCCAGTGGGCAAATGTATCACACATGTGAAAACTACTACCTAGGCCAGGGAACAATGCCACAGAGGCAGAGCCATTATGATCCCACAGTGAATGTGCACAGTGTTGGATGACACACATGAGTAGGAGGGCAGGCTGTGACAGGGGACTGTAGTGTGCACACTGCTCCATGGTCCTGGAATGAGCTGACTGTTACAGGAGCAACCGTCCCGCCACTATGCATATATCCCACTCATGCACATCATGTCTGAGGCCACACCATTGGTAATGCATGCAGCAAGTCTGTTCATTTGAAACCTCACACTCCTATGTTGGGACTCAGCGTCAGTGGCAACAAATATGCACCCCCTAATGACTGTACAGGACAGGGCAGAGGCAGACCACCCCCAAACATGATGCTGAAACCTTGATAAACTGGCAGCCTAGATGACCATGTGCAATAGTGATCACACACAGACCAGGTAACACATGTCAAGGAGGGGAAGGGAGGAAGAACAGCACAGGTTGACTGTGGGGGAACAGGATATGCACTGCACATATATACCCTGGCAGTGTCTCCAGGCGACTGAGCAGCAACAAAAGCTGGCGACACACAACAAACACACATGTACCTACCCCCTTCCTGCTGCTGTAACTCCTGTATCCGCCTATCCAGGTCAGGGAAGACCACCACCAGGACGCGCCGCATCTGGTGGGTCAGGCGCCAGCGCCCGCCATGCTTGCGAGGAGCCTCCTCCTTCAGCATGACCCGGGTGATCCTCCGGGTCCAGCACCGGATGTCCTGCCATCTCTTCCTCACTTGTGGCAGGCGCCGACTGCGACCCTCCGCCGATTGCACGGCCTTGACGGCGTCCTTCCAGATCTTCCCCTTGTGGTAGGGGGATACCTGTGTGGATGACAAAGTGGGACAACATCACTACACCTGCACCATGTCACAGAGACACACAGTTGAACATCTTAGATTTGTAGAACAGGGCATAGTATGCAGGCAAGTAATAGCACCTTAGTCATAGGGACTTTTTCCACTGGGGACGCAGCAATGCACTACATGGCATAGTAAGTACACAGGTGGCATGCGGGGTGCGAACCAATCCCTGATCATGGCACACACTGTGCATCCCAAGCAACACAAGGCTGATGGACAGCACCGCAAAGCAGTCACATGCCCCAGGCCACTGACCAAACCTCAGCAGAGTACACAGACACACACAGGCACACATCAATCACCTGCTATTGGCAACAGCGGGTGCAAACCTCACTCTGCACATGTGCCACTTGCCAGGGGGGGGGGTCACAGGTGTGGGGCTAGCTCAGCAAGTCAGAAACACAGCACGGCTTACTTCACACATCAGATGGATTGAGTAGTTGCCTCCTTCATGCAGCTGTGGTGCAACACTCCACATAGACACTCATCCACATGACAAGAAACATTCACACACATCAATGTCCAGGGGGCGTACACATCATTTGGACACTCTCACCACTCTCACCACAGCTCCACTCAACTCTCACACACATCTGTGGGTGCAGTCACCTATCACACCAGGGTGACCACTGAATCATCGCAGGACAATAGAACAAGAATGCCCAAGAGGATTTGACTGGCGGAATGTGCCATGCACTATGCAGTGAATGTCACAGTAAGCACAATGCAAGTGAGGAGTGCACACATGAACTACATCAAGCCCTGCATGAGAGACATAAGCCACCCCCCCCGGGACCCACTCCACCCAACATTGCATGTCTGTCACACCTGGCCACAATGCCAGAAGTGACAGACACAATAAAGGTGCACAGGCAAAGGTACTGGAGTCAGCACTCACCTGCTCCCCTGGTCGACTATACAGCATGGGGTACTGTGGGAGGATCACATCCAGCAGGGCCTTGTTCTCCTCCTGGGTGAAAGGCTGGGCCCTCTCCACAGTCCTTGACATGGTGCCAGAGGGAGCCAATACAGCAGCAGTGGTATCGACTGACATGTTGGGCAGGCAAGTACCCTCTCATGGGTTCTGCCTGCCTTATATCTGCCTTGCTGGCCTATTTCATTTACAGGAGAACAGAGTGATTGGTCAGACTCATTTGCATCCTACGTTTCCTCCAATCCCTTTAAACATACACCAGTGACAGCCTTTGCATCTTTCGATTTTGCAGCATCATGTCAAGTCAACAACCACTTTGCAACAATGTTAAATGTGGCCAACTGATTTTTCCAGATCACATGATGTAAACTTTTGAACTTGAAACTCGGTATCCATGACAACCAGCATGCATTTAGGCCCTAATACTTGTCCCTCATGTGTCCCCATTATAATTCTTAAATCCCCACACAGGTACGGCGCTTTTCACACGTACCCCTAGGGCACCATCACTACAGTGATACGGGCCGTACTCACGCGTGTATGGCCCGTATCACTAGGCCCTACGGTACCCCCAACGATAGTTATAGGCACGTACTCACGCGTGTACGGGCCGTACACGCGTGAGTAAGTGCCTATCACTATCGTTGGGGGTACCGTAGGGCCTAGTGATACGGGCCATACTCACGCGTGTACGGGCCGTACACGCGTGAGTACGTGCCTATCACTATCGTTGGAGGTACCGTAGGGCCTAGTGATACGGGCCGTACTCACGCGTGTACGGGCCATACATGCGTGAGTACGTGCCTATCACTATCGTTGGGGGTGCCGTAGGGCCTAGCGATAGGCACGTACTCACACGTGTATGGCCCATACACGCGAGTACGGCCCGTATTACTAGGCCCTACGGTACCCCCAACGATAGTGATAGGCACGTACTCACGCGTGTACGGCTTGTACACACGTGAGTACGTGCCTATCACTAGGCCCTACGGTACCCCCAACGATAGTGATAGGCACGTACTCACGTGTGTACGGCCCGTACATGCGTGAGTACGTGCCTATCACTAGGCCCTACGGTACCCCCAACGATAGTGATAGGCACGTACTCACGCGTGTACGGCCCGTACATGTGTGAGTACGGGCCCTACACACACCCTCAGAGCGTGTGTAGTGCGTTTCACAGCTTACACTGGTGATAGGAGGCGCACACGAAAGGAATGGAGGTGTCATACTCGCACAAGGCTATACATCAAGTCCTTGTCAGTGCAGTCCTTCATGTGCAGGGCCTAGGTGTGTCAGGCAGTGATGTGGCACATGTCTCCTCATGTTGTGGCACAATAGATGTGTGATGCGCTGTTTACACATGTCATGTGTGATGGGGCACTATGTGGCACACTTCCCCTTCACACTTTGCACATGTGTGCATGTGCGACACACGGGTCAAGCACTGCATCACTGGTATGGCACAGTCAGCAACACCCGCAACTGTCCCCTGATGGCAGGTACACAGATAATTACACCTCACATGTGACTCCCAGTGTGCCACGATGTGACTATGTCATGTGTGTGTCATGTGTTCCCATGAGCTTTCCGTTGGTGTTCCGTCAACTCCATCTGCTGTTGCAGCTTCCAACATGTGTATGTGTGCATTTGTGCATGACACACATATACGCACACCATGCCACATGTGGACTCACACGTTACATGTGTCATGATGGTTCGAAGATGACTTCCTGACATGAGGCAATATCGGCGTTGTATCAATGTCTGTGACATCAGTTTTTGACATGGACCCCTTAATGGAAATGTGTGTCATCTGTCCATTTCCAGATAACATGTGACCTGTGCGTCTAGACTACCGACAGCTGTCTGTATGAGATGACATCCTTCTAATGCTGATATGTGGATGTCTGTCACTCATGTAATGTGTCTGGCTTGTCACTTACACTGGCCAACAGCTATTTCATGGCATGTCACGTCAACATTGCCATGCAACTATTGTGGCTGGGTCTTCGTACGAGTATCACCTGGCTGGCCCACGTGTCCTGGATGTATTGCACAGCACAGACTCTGTATTAAGCAGATGTGTTTTAGCTGTTGAACATGTGCTCACCTCAGTGACATTGGTGTGGTAATGTACTCACTCTTCTTTATTCCTTCCAAATCTCTGCAGGGCACCGCCTCTCCCCAGACGAATGCCAGACCTGGATGCCATGCGTGAACATGACTGCATACGCAGATACCGATTCTCGAAAGAGTTGATAGAGGACTTGACCTGCCGGCTTGCACCACACCTCCAACCACAACACAGGTATCCTACAGCTCTGACCCCCAACGTGAAGGTGATGGCAGCCCTACATTTTTTTGCCACCGGCACGTTTCAATTGACCATAGCTGATGTCGGTGGCATGTCCCAGACTATGTTCAGCCGTGTCCTGCATGATGTTATAGAAGCCATGTTGTTGCACCTGGATGAATTCATCCATTTTCCCACTCGTGAGCAGTTGACAGGTGTCAAGGGTGAGTTCTATGCCCTGGGAGGGATGCCTCATGTAATTGGGGCCATTGATGGGACACATGTGGCTTTGGTACCACCACAGGCACAGGAGGTAGCTTATAGAAACCGAAAACATTACCACTCCATTAATGCCCTTGTGGTGTGTCTTGCTAACATGCTGATTTCCCATGTCTGTGCACGTTTTCCAGGGTCCGCACACGATGCATACATCATGAGGCATAGCAGGGTGCCAGAAATGATGCTGCAGCTGCACGCGGAACGAGCATGTCTTGTTGGTGGGTATACTCTGTTAGTCCTGTGTTCAGCGCTATCTTTGTATCTTACGTCATCTCCTGACCCACTTCTTCACATGTTGTTTCCATGTAGGGGACTCTGGCTATCCCAACATGCCATGGCTGATGACGCCTCTCCGCAACCCCAGAACAGCTGCAGAACACCGGTACAACGACACCCATGGGCAGACGAGGCGCGTGATTGAGAGGACGTTTGGACTCCTGAAGAGCAGATTCCGGTGCCTCCACAAGACCGGCAGTGCCCTCCCATATGCCGCGGGGAAGGTCTGCAAAATCTTCATTGTGTGCTGCATGCTGCACAACATGGCAGTGGAGAAGGCCGTGCCACTCATCCTTGATCCGGATGAGCAGGATAATCCACCCGTGGAGGATGAAGGGCTCGGGCACGGGGCAAGTGAGGATGAGGATGAGGATGAGGACATCCGGAGTCAGCTTATCCGCAACTTCTTCTCATGATGGTGAGTCCCTGTGTCTGAGTGTGCACGCTTTGAGCCTTGTGTGGCATGTGTTGCAATGTGTGTGTCGAGCTGACTGTGTGCTAAGTGACTTGGAGGTGTGTTCTGATGTGTCATTCAAGTCATGATGTCATTCCACACATATTAGCTGGGACACTAAATTTGTTAAGGGCATGGTGACAACATCATTCCTGTAGAGTACATGTACATGTCTGCGGATTACTAGCTCTTCGCTGAATTGTTGTGTGTCTGTCCTCCCCAGGTTCTTGCGGCTGTCGTCTGCTCATGTCATCATTGCCCTCCTGCTATTCCTCATGAGTATTGCAACGTGTGCTGGATCAGAGTTACATGCACAGACATGGTGAAAAGTCATTTGGGGTAAGGAGTGCAGCAAGGCATTTTGTGGGTGGTACGTGTTTGTGATATGTGGGGACTGCTCCTATGCATGCATACATGTCGACTCACCATGGGCCACATGACGTGTTGCATGGCTCCCATGAATTGATGGTCACCCTTCCTGACAGTCATCTGTAATGGTGTGTGGATTCTGATGAAGGCATCAATGTGTGTATAACGTCTCCAAGGAACATACAGGATGCTAATGGTGGACATAGTGTGGGACATCCCCTTATGAGGCTCAATGGGGAATTGTAGACTCTCCGTGTGCAGCAAGGGGTGTTAGGCTCAACCCCTTCACCTATGTGTTAGCTCAGTAGGATTTACACATCTGTGTTTTGAAGGGGGTGTCCAGTGTAGGTCACACATGGTTAGCCAAATGACCTGTGCTGTGAGTCTGTTCCAATTGATGGATTTCCTTTAGTGTGAGGCTGAGTAATAAAGGTGTTTGTCACACTCCAAGGTGCCTCATCTCTGTCAATGCAGGTCTCTTGCCACTTTGCATGCAGCATATCTGGCATAGTTGTGGAAGATTATGCATAGGAGTCCATGTGTAGTTTAGCAACATGCATGCAGTTGCTCATGGGTTAGGCTCCCTATTGGGCATGAAGTACATGGTCGTGTATGTTTTTTGGCATGTTGGTCCGCACAATGGGCCACCAACAGCTGCTGAGGGTGTGTCCCCTGTGCGCAGGTCGGCCTTCAGTTTCCTGATCCGGTGTCATGCTTCTTTGGTGATTGTGCATGCATTGTGTCTGGGTGTGCCATGTGACACTGGACACTCCTTACTTTACACACGCGCCTGTTGCAGTTGTCCTTCTGACATCCTAGTCTATGTGTGCAAATTCTGTCATTTTGCAAGGAGATGCCGCCTGCTGCTGCGGCCTCTGCAGCAAGGGCCAACAGAGTATCCAGATTTGGCAACACACACGCCTCCAGGATGCTCCTCACTTCCTCCCTCCACCCATTCATTTTGCTGTCCTCAGCTTGTCTATGCCACTGTTGCCGCCACGTGGTGCCAAAGGCTGGACCATCAGCACATGCAAGGTGCACATTGCACCACCATCATGTCCTTGCATTACCCACATCACACTACAGTCCAGCTATGTCCATCCGCACATCTAACGCCTGCTGTCAGACATACTCTGGGCACACATACGACACCTTTGCATGCTGAGTGTGCAACTCCCACGGCCTACACTGCGCTGCCCCGCCTTCCAGGCCCTGTCACACCAACCAGGTCACGTCCCTAATACTCCCCACCGGCTCTGTAGCCCAGCAAGGCCATTTGAGTGGGACTCAAGGCTTCAGCATGTAGTATGGTGTCATCCTCTGGGACATGGCACAGGTATCATCTCTCAGCATGTCAATATACAGAGTGTCCCGGACCCCCCTCTCCACCATCACATGCGCACAGCACCTCATCATCAGCTCGTAAGCCATTGACAGCCAGGTGCTCCTCACCCTCAACAAAGACATAGACATTGGCAGTTCCATCATTCAAGTATGCATGAGATCTATTGATGAATGGCTGCACACGAGCCACCTGAGGCTGGACTTGTACAGGACTGAGCTGAACATCTGAGGATTGTCCCCTTCCAGCTGGGTCAAGTGCCTGTGTCCCACCCGCAAGAGCCCTGCACAAGCACCCAGTGGCCACACACACAAGATGGTGTGCATCATGTTTGGCTCGCTCACATTTGCCATGCTAGTCCACAGCATCTGTACCTCATGCTGCAAGGCCCTCTGCATTATGCACATGATCCACAGATAGATCCACTCCAAGAAAAGACAGACCATCCCCCAGGTCCATGACAACATCTGTGTCAAATACTGCCCTGCCCTCTACGGAGCAAGTACATCCAAACTCCCAGGAAACTTGTCCACATCCAGGGGGCATCTACACACCTCAGATTCAACCCCCTGCGCCCCAGCCACCTCACCGTCCACCATGGATAGCTGCACTGGATCACTGGCTGCTGCAGGGTGACCTCCACACTCCCCACCCACACTCAGGAGGCCGTCCACAACCCCGACCCCAACCAACCTTGTACGTCTGTCATCCTAGATCCCGTTGGGCCATCTCCGTGCATCCAACCTTGCCCTGACCACCGTTCTTCACATCCACCGTACTCCAGCATACAGGACATTGTTCTCCCACCTGCCCACACATACCTGAGACTCCCTCCCCGGGAACCTCCACATGAGCCATGACCTCTACGCCTTGATGATGATCTCCCAAATAGGTCTCTCCGCGCAGTTTAGCAAGCCCCCCTCAGCAGCCAGAGGCCATCACAGGTGAGTGTTGTGCTCCATGCCTACATTGAATTATACCTTGTGACCCATGTGCGTCCTGTACCAGACTCTGATCCCAGGGTATGGATGGCTGGAGTTGGTTCAACACTCAGCCATATTTTGACATTTCCACACACATATGTCGTTGAATGATGCAAAATGACAAGAACGTCTCATGTCCAAAGTGAAATATTTATTTACGGTGGGGTAAGTGGTTTGGTAGATGCAATTGGGTGCTGTACCGGGGGAATAGCATCCAAAGTTCACAGGGGGAGATGGTATCCTTGGCATTGGAAGTCATCAGAGTCCAGACCACAGTGTTGGTCATCATTGGTCAGACTGTGACCAGCAAGTCCATGTGGCAGAGAATGTCATTGGATGAGGTGCTGCTGTTGCGCCAGAGGGCCAGGTGCCAGGCCAGGTGACCTGGGAGATGGGGATGGTCCACTGACTCTCACGGTCTTTTCCGTGGATGACCCACCTTCCTCCGGAGACCCTCAGATGCAGGCCTTGACGATGCTGGGGACGCTCCATCAGATGAATCCTCCTCCTCCTCCCTCCCTGTGTCTGGTGCTGGTCTACGCCTGGTGGCACAGGGAGGGTTTGCCAGGCTTTGGGCGATCTGACGGAGTGATTGGCTCACGTCCCTGTGCACCGCCAGGAGCTCAGCCAGTCTTGCCTCCATCCGTCCTTGGTGTTGTTGATGACTGGCATGATGCTCGACCTGCAGGTTCTTAATGTCATCGAGGGTCCCCTGCATCTCGGAGAGTCTTGACACGACCTGGTTGATGCCTCTGGTGTCACGCCGGTATGAGTCCAGGATGTTGCATATGTGTGACATACTGGGGTCCTGAGCTGGCTGGTCAAGTTCGCGCCTCCACCTGCCTCCACTCCCACCACCCCTGCCCACTTGAGCCTGGCCTGCCCTTGTGGGCAAATCGGGTCTACGGGACCCCTGAGGGATGGCATTTGCAGGGTTGCCTGCCTCCCCCTGGGTGCCCGGAGAACGTTGTCCCTCCTGGTCAGACTGACTCTGTTGTTCAGTGTGAGCAGGGCTCCTGGGTGTGTCCTGGGATGTGGCAGGAATGGGGGTGGTGATTGGCACAGATGTACCTGACGCAGGTGCTGCAGGGGCTTGGGCACCAGAGGGTACAGGTTGGTCCGGGTCATCCACAGAGTGGTGAGAGTCGTCGCTGCCGGTGGGATCGTCTTCACGCGGTGCCTGGGACTGAGATTATTCCCCCCCAGTGTTGGGGGGAGATCGATGACGTTGCCCTGTGTGTGAGAGAGAGACAATGTTAATGGTGTTTCATGCGACATCTATGTTTCATACATATTCAAGTTGACACATTTCCTCCAGGTAGTTGGATGTGCCTAGCATTCCTCTCAATGTCCACTTGGGGATGGGTATGTTGCGGGGGACAGATTGGGATGTTCTCCTGAGTGTTTGACCTGTAGATTGTTTGCTCTGATGCTTATTTGGCTCTGGATCGGTCTTGTTGTGTCACATGTCCATTGTGGGAGTGTGTAAATCCGTTGCCTGCCCCGGGTGTGTGTGCTTGTGTTAGGGGGGGGTTGTGACCGGGCCTGCTGTTGTGTGTAGTGTGAGTTGTCATTGGGTCTCCCAGGTGATGTGTGTGTCCCCTCATGGTGCATGCTGGCATGACAGTGAGTGTGAGTTCCTGTGCTAGATACCTGTGCTTGTGGAGTTGGTGCTTGAGTGTACAGTGGTCCCAGGAGGACCTTGTGCTGTATACAGCAGGGCCAAGTGTCATCTACCTTGTCAGTACTTTGCCAGTCCCTGTGCATTGTGCATGGTTATGTACCTATGCCATATGGGCTGAGGGCATTGGTGTCTGCGACTCATTTTCACAATGTGTTGTGTGGGGTGCACCCTCCCAGCCTCCCGGACATCCAGTCTTGTGTTTGTGGTTGTTGTAGGCTTGGACTTGCCTTGATTTGTGAAGGGTGCATGGTGACGTTAGTGGCATGAGCGTGGTTTTTGAGTGTGGTTGTTTGTGGTAAGTGCTTGGGGGAAGTTGCGTGCATTTGGTGTATATGTGGTGTGGACCCCATTGCCCCCATGTTACGTAAGTTGTTTGTGTACTCACCAGGCTCTGCGACTCCTTCGACTCCGTGTACTCCCACCGGCGGTAGCAGGGCCATCACCTTCTCCTCCCAGGGATGGTAGTGTACGGGTCTGCGGGGTGGCCCACCTCCAGTGATGTTAGTCTGGGCATATTCTTCATTCATTTTCCTCTTGACCGCCCTGCGCAGATTGTACCACCTGGCTTGGCATTCATGCCTGGTCCTTCGGATGGGCGCAACAGCATTCACCTTGTCGACGATCCTCTGCCACATGGCAGATTTTTCAGCTATGCTGGTCTGTCTGACCAATGTTCCAAACAGCTGTGGCTCGACTCTGATGACTTTGTTGACAAGGAGGTCCAGCCCTGCCGTAGTGAACTTTGGATTCTTGTCTGTGGGCATGGTGTGGGGTGTGGGTGTGGGTGTGGATGGTTGTGGGTGTGTGGGTGTGAATGTGACGGTGTGTGTGTGAATGTGAAGAGGGGGATGTTTGTGGAGGAGGTTGTGTGAAGGTGTGTGAGTGAAGGTGTAGTGGAGGTATGAGTGATATGGAGTGGTTTCTATGTGGAGTTGTTTCTCAGTGGGGTCTGGCAGCAGTGGGTCTGTTGCAAAGGCTCATGTGTTGTGTGTGTGGGCCCTTTTTATTGGTCCATTTTTGGGTGTGGCTGTGTTTGAATTTTGGTGGGTGTGTTATAAGTGGTGGTTGTGATTTGGGGCCTCTGTTTGCCTGTTTGGATGTGCCAGGTCAGTCATTGAGATTTCTTTTGTCATGTAGACGTGTTTTGTGGTGCTGTGCGAGTCGAATTGACCCTCCTTGTGCTGTTTTACAGTGTCCTGGTTGTGTAAGAGTCATTTTCGCGTAGGTACGATCCGTACATACGTGATGCTGGGGTTCGGTGCATACCCGTGCGGTCCTGGGGTACGGCACGTACATGCGGAGGTACGGCACATACATGGGGGGACGGCGCGTACATGGGGGAAGGGGGGCGCGTACATGGGGGGTAGGGTGCATACATGAGGTGGGGGTACGGTGCGTACAGGTGCGGCCCTGGGGTACGGCGCGTACATGCAGAGGTACGGCACATACATGGGGGGGTAAGGCGCGTACATGCGGTGGGGGTACGGTGCGTACACGTGTGGCCCTGGGGTACGGCGCGTACATGCGGAGGTACGGCACGTACATGGGGGGGTAAGGCGTGTACATGCGGTGGGGGTACGGTGCGTACACGTGCGGCAATGGGGTGCGGCGTGTACATGCAGAGGTACGGCGCGTACATGCGGGGGTGATGTGCCTACGGGGGGGGTACGGCGCGTACATGGGGGTTACGGTGCATACAGGTGCAGGGCTGGGGTACAGTGCGGGCAGGGGGGGTAAGGCGCGTACATGGGGGGGTACAGCGCGTACATGGGGGGGTACGGCGCATACAGTTGCGGGGCTGGGGTACAGTGCGGACAGAGTGGTGTACGGTGCTGACATGGTGCTGACATATTTGGGGGTGGGGCGCTGTACGCCTCATACACAGGCATGAGTTTACCCGTGTACATGTGTGCCACTGCGTTGGCTCCGTACGGGACTTTTTACGTGCGATTGTGTATTCGGACGGACGGTCGGGATTGTACTTGCGCGCTCGGACTTGTGTTTTACGATTTGCACGTAACAATGTCCGGATCACTCTCGTACACTTTTCCCGGCGATATTCAGACGTGAACACTTTCCGACGCACTCTCGTAGACTTCTCCCGATGCTATTCGTAGATATTTTTCACGGACAAATCGTACTTGGCCGCTTGTACGGTGCTTCTCCGACTCGTACGTAAACAAATACGGATACGGGTCGTACGCAAATTATTTTTAACGGATCGGAATCGGCACCTTAATGTTTCAGTATCTTCTGCTAAATCTATTTCTTCTTCTCCTACAAACACATTTCTATAGTACTCATTATTTTTTATCATATACAATGATGCCTATTGCACTTTTCTAACATCCACTAACTCTTGCCAGATTTTCTTATTCTTAGTAGGAACACCATTAACTAGAATGACTAGTGGTTCATTTTCTGCATGGTCTGCACCAATAGTTTCAATATTTTTCTTTAAATCTAACGGTAAATACACAACTCTTCCTTTCAATCCTCTTTGTAACTCTGATGGAGGTAATTTACCTGTTTTAGGCTCCATACGAACAATAGCCTGAAACGGGTGCACACATTGAATGAGAATATACTCATACGTATTTAAATCTATCAGCTCTGGAGGAATGGCAACTAACTCTAGATTATTATGAACAGCTCTAGCAGGCATTTTATTCTCATCTAATTTGTTATAACAATATTTGCAAATACGCTGCTCAGATCCCAAATCAAAACAATCCTCTACCAACAAATAAGTTGCAAATTCCTTCCACTCATCATTATCTTCTATTTCACTTTTTAAATACAGATTGACACCCCTAGTCTGATTTTTATAGTGACTTCGCCGACAACAAATACAAGAAACATTTGGTCTTTCTCCTGAAATTACCTTAAACTTTGTGATTTCATCCTCAAAAGTTTTTGTAATCACGGGTTCTACATTGTCTTCAACATTTTGTTCTACTAATGTGTCAGTTTCTGCACTCTCTTGCTGAGGACCAAAGTAACAAAACTCAATATCATCACAAACCTTCTTCACATCTGATACTGACCCACGCAAAAGAGCACTGTTCAACTCATTTAACTTTAGTGCTGGACTTTTTGCATAATACAATCTTCTCACTAACTTCCGCATTTGAGTATGATGTACTGCCAACATCCTGAAATGGTGAAAAACACTTTGACAAACTTTCCTAGAAAGACAAGCCAGAGAATGACCTTGCAAACCAGTATTTTTTCTCACTCTGCAAGGGTCTAGTCCTTGCAACACCTTAATCTTCTGTTTAGCACTTTTTTTACTATGTGCTCGTAAACAACTACATAATTTATCAATAGATTCTTGTCGTACACTACAAATACTACTGCAATCCCAAGTGTACACAGGGTGTTTAGGACGTCTCCCTAGAACTTCATCAGCTATCACTTCTTCTGCATTTCTTTCAACCATTTTCTCTTTGTCAATTGAACAACCATCTCTAACCTCATAACCTCGACCACTGGTGTCAACTGCATACAATAATTTATTGCTCTGTAAATAACTCTCTTCATTAAAGAAAGGCTCTGAACTGGAACTGTGTTTCCATTCTCCCAAAAAAAATCACAATTTTTTTTTCTATTAATTACTCTTTTCCTCCTACTTTTGGCCTTCATTAAATGGTTTGGTTTATCTAGTGATCAAATTCTGTTTAATACTAAAATTAATCGTTTCCTTTTTACTTCAAAAGCCTTTTCAACAACGGTTTCAATATGCTTCTTCTTTTTTTAAATAGAGCTCTCTTTTTATATTTCTTCACATCTTTCAGCAAATTATGTACTACTCTCTTGTAAAATATTTTTTTGCGTATTTCCTTATACTGATTTTGCCTTCTTTTACCATACTTTGTCTCCTTTTACTGTCCATTTGCTTTTTTGCTTTTCCTCTTATTTTGATTTTTTTTCTAGTTGAAGCATTCTCAGAGGTTTCAGCATTCTGTACATTCTGTTTGGTCCTACAAACATTTTTAATAAATTGCTTTGTGATCTTACCAGAAGATTTTTTCTTTTTAGCCAGTTCATTCAATACTTGTGGTTGATGTTTCTTCAAGTAATTCTCCTGTCTCTGTTCTTTTCTTTTTCTTTTTTTTTTCTGGCATGATTTCTCTATTTTAGCAGTGAAAAACAGTATCTGTAAAAAATAATCACAAATAAATGTATATTAATAACTTTCAAATGTATACTATTCTATTACTGTAGAAACACATTGGGCCCGATTCACAGAACTAACTTAAGACAAAATCCTAAACTTACTACCATTTTGGTATTCACAGAAGGCACTTACTCATTTTGGTATTCACAGAGGCACTTACTCATTTCGGTATTCACAGAAGTTAGGAGTCCTAACTTTAGGACTCCTAAATGCCTTCTGTGAATACCGAAAGTCTTAAAATTAGGATTTTTCTCAGTTTAGTAGTAGTATAGTTAGGACTCCTAATTTTAGGACTCCTAAATGCCTTCTGTGAATACTGAAAGCCTTAAAATTAGGACTTTTCTCAGTTTAGTAGTAGTAAAGTTAGGAGTCCTAACTTTAGGACTCCTAAACTGAGAAAAATCCTAATTTTAAGACTTTCGGTATTCACAGAAGGCATTTAGGAGTCCTAAAGTTAGGATTGCTAACTATACTACTGTTATGAATACCGAAATGAGTAAGTGCCTTCTGTGAATACCAAAATGAGTTAGTGCCTTCTGTGAATACCAAAATGGTGTGCAAGGGGAGTGACAGGATGTTTATTAGAGTATATAGATACTGACTGGGCAATTGAAGGTGTGAAAGACAATTGTATAGGTGATTTGAGGCAAGCATGCATAGTGGATAGACGTTTGAAGTAGTCCATGTGCTAAGTCCGGGTTCACTACATAAGTACCTGGGTACTAACTGAATCATTAGAGTACTACAAGGAGAGTGCCTCAGTGAATTTATAAATGGTTGGGTTTTGGTGCAGTCAATGGATTAGTACATGGTGCTGAATGAGTCACTAGAGGAGTGCAAGGGAAGTGACAGGATGTTTGCTGGAAGTGTATGGATAATGACTGGTGAATCACAGGTATGAAAGACAAGTGTGTAAATGGTTAGAGGAATACGTGCATAGTGGATAGGGGTTTGAAGCAGTCCATGTGCTAAGGCCTGGTCACTGAATGAGCACTTAGGGGCATATCAACAAGGGCTTTATCTCTGCTTTTTTGGCTTTAAAAGCCAAAAAAGCAGAGATAAAACTAGCACTCTATCAACAACAGGGGGCTAACACGCAAATTTGCATGTTAGCACCCTTTTACTCTACGCTTCCCCTTGCATCTCTAATGAGATGCAAAGGGGGCGTTCCAGAGTAAAATAATAGGAGAAATGTCACTAAGCGACATTTCTCCTATTATCAAGAATGTCGCTAACCCTGTTAGAGACAAAAAAAGCAGCGCTAACCCCGGTTAACGCTGCTTTTTTACGTCTGCTAATTTTCAGACTTAGTCATGATATCCTATGGAAGGAGGATATCATGGCTAAGTTTGCCTGTCCCTATCAACAAGGTAACGTGTGATTATCGCTGGGTTTCCAGCGATAATCTCACGTTAGCCTGTTAGCGTGTAGATTTTTATCGCTATAGAGATAAGCGTTGCTAATAGCACGCTATCTCAGCGATAAAAATTCACGCTAGCCGGCGATAATTATCCTCACGCTAAGAGCGCTGAGCGATAATTATCGCCGGTTGTTGTTGATATGCCCCTTGGGTACTGACTGAATGATTAGAGTACTGCAAGGACACTGCCTGGGTGAATTTATAAGTGTTTGGGTTTTGGCGCAGTGAAAGGATTAGTACATGGTGCTGAATGGATCAGTAGAGTAGTACAAAGGCAGTGACAGGGTGTTTCCTGGAAGTGTATGGATATTGACTGGGGGATTGAAGGTGTGAAAGACAAGTGTGTAGGTGGTTAGAGGACTACATGCATAGTGGATAGGCGTTTGAAGCAGTCCATGTGCTTAGGCCTGGCTCAGAACATGAGTACTTGGGTACTGACTGAATGATTAGAGTACTGCAAGGACACTGCCTGGGTGAATTTATAAGTGTTTAGGTTTTGGCGCAGTGAATGGATTAGTACATGGTGCTGAATGGGTCACTAGAGGAGTTTAAGTGGAGTGACAAGGTGTTTGAGGGAACTGTATGAATAGTGACTGGGGTATTGAAGGTGTGAAAGACAAGTGTGTAGGTGGTTAAAAGACTGCATGCATAGTGGTTAGGCGTTTGAAGCAGTCCATGTGCTAAGGCCTGGCTCACTGCATGAATACTTGGGTACTGACTGAATGATTAGAGTACTGTAAGGAGAGTGCCTGGGTGAATTTATAAGTGGTTGAGTTTTGGCACAGTGAATGGATTAGAACATGGTGCTGAATGGGTCACCAGAGGAGTGCAAGGGGAGAGACAGGGTGTTTCCTGGAAGTGTATGGATACTGACGGGGGAATTTAAGGTGTGAAAGACAAGTACGACTGCATGCATAGTGGATAGGGGTTTAAAGCAGTCCATGTGCTAAGGCCTGGCTCACTGCATGACTACTTGGGTACTGACTAAATGATTAGAGTACTGCAAGGAGAGTGCCTGGGTAAATTTATAAGGGGTTGGGTTTTGGCGCAGTGAATGAATTAGTACATGGTGCGGAATGGGTCACTAGAAGAGTGCAAGGGGAGTGACAGGGTGTTTGCTGGAAGTGTATGGATACTGACTGGGGAATTGAAGGTGTGAAAGAGAACTGTGTAGATGGTTAGAGGACTACACGCATAGTGGATAGGCGTTTGAATCAATGCATGTGCTAAGGCCTGCCTCACTCCGTTACTACTTGGATATTATCTGAATGTTTACAGTATTGCAAGGACAGTTCCTGGGTGAATACATAAGCAATGACTGCCTTCTAATTCTATCAAAACTTGAGAACAGGAAAGGTTTTTAAGCAGTTATGTGTATGCAAAAATATGAAGTATCCAGATGCTTCTCTCACAGTGGTTCCCAAATGCACACAGACTCACAGTGTGATACTAGACAAGCAACACTTTCCCTTGTACTTTAGCAAAACTCATTCACTACTCTGGAAGGAGTAAGGGGTTTGCACACAATCTACATATTTCAGTACTGCACTTTACTATCAAAGCCTGACTCATTTTTGAATGCATAAGCAATGACTGGCTTCTAATGCTACTAAAACTTGACAACATGACAGGTTTTAAAACAGTTATCTGTCAGCAAATACATGATGTTACCAAATGCTTCTCTCACTGTGGTTCCCAAATGCACACAGACTCACAGTGTGATTCTAGACAAGCAACACCAGCCCTAGGAGTTCACCAAAACTCATTCACTACTCTGGAAGGGGTAAGAGTACTGCACTCAATCTACTTATTTCAGTACTGCACTTTAGTGTCAAAGCCTGCCTCATTTTATCAATGCATAAGCAAAGACTGGCTTCTAATGCTATTAAAACTTGACAACATGACAGGTTTTAAAACAGCTATCTGCAAGCAAATACATGATGTTACCAAATGCTTCTCTCACAATGCTTACCCAAATACACACAGACTCAAGGTGTGATTGTAGACAGCCAACTATCCCTTGTACAAAATACATTTACTAGTCTACAAGATCTAAGGTGACTGCACACATTACAGAAAATATTCTACTACACATTAGTACCAAAATGCTTCTCTCAAAATGATTTCTAAATGCACACAGACTCACTGTGTGATTCTAGACAAACAGCACTATCCCTTGCACTATACCAAAACACATTTCTTAATCTACGAGTACTACATTTCAGTGTGGAAACATGACTCATTTTGCAAATTCATAAACAATGACTGGTTTCTAATTCTACCAAAATATAAAAACAGCACAGTTATCTGTCTGCAAACACATGAAAAACACAAATGCTTATCACAGAATGGTTTCTACATGCACACACACTGGCAATAAGATTGTAGACAAAAAAAGTACTCCCTGCACTTTAGCAGGAGAAATACATTAGTCTAATTAAAATCAAAATAGACCACATACATCCCCTCACAATTAAACAACTCACCTTTCAAGTTGTTTTGTAGATTAAGAAGTATATCAGTCACACACCAGATTTTCTTATACAGAATCTCTGCACTGTGCACCTGTCAGCAAAACCAAAGAATGGCAAAGTTTCCCTCTCATTTTCCACACATATACATGTAAACATCAAATCACATTCCTTCCCACATTAATTCAAAAGCTAACACAATTTTCTATTGGTTAAACATTTCAACCCTTTCCAAATGACATAAATTTGAACCCTACCCCCAATCTGCCTTCTGCCTGTTACCATAGAAACAGGTCATGGAACACTGAACTGAGCACACAGGTCACAAGTTCAGCACTCAATGTTGCTAATCAAAACAGCAAGTGCGCTTGACTTTTCAACATATCAGCTTATCATGTATAATGTTCCTTTCAATCAGTTTTTGTTAACCAATAAGAATCATGCGTTTAACAAACAGAAACATGCACCCTACTTTTCAATGTAGAAGGTTATCAAACAACCAATGATTTCTTGTCTTTTTTCAAAACTGCCACCATTTTAGAAAGATCTTACTTTTCAAACTGCCATTTCATTTACAGAGACCATCTGAGTGCATCCAGACCTCCCTTCAAGATGCTTAGAATGTGGATTGTGGGACACAGCTATATTTTCTGGAGGCAAAGGTATGCAGAAAACAAAGGCATTCACAAAGACCTAGGTTTGCCAAATGTAGACATTAAATGGATTGGACAGATAGGGTTAAAGTGGCACCAATTGATGCCACTGGTAAAATCCTTTATGCATCTCCAACACCCTGACCTCATAATAGTGCACTGTGGTGGCAATGACCTAGGCACTTTGACTGGGGTAGGTCTGGAAATGCTTATGAAGGACACCTTTGCAGAATTGATTTAACTTTTTCCCAAAACTGCCTTTGTGTATTCTAACATATGCCAAAGGCAGAAATGGTACTGGTCCAATCATTTTTGTCCAAAGATTGAGAAAGCTAGGAAACATGTGAATAAATCTGTTTCTGCTTTTCTCCAAGACTATAGAATGGGGTCCATTTATAATAACAATCTGAGCTTTCATATGCAAGAGATGTATAGGAGAGATGGAGTACACTTTATTGATGAAGGAAACAGAGTCTTCCTCAACAACTTTAGACTCTGTATAGGTACTTACTTATAAGTGCCAAAAACTCTCAATGAACACAACGGCTCGTTTTAGAGCCACTCAAGAATGAAACACTTAATCTTGATGTTTATCTCCCAAAAATGTCAGGTTTTTTTCCTTGGATCCGCACACCCAACGCGAGAGAAATCGCGCACCCAACGCGTTAGGATGCGCGACTCCTAATTTTACAGTAAAAACAAAATAGCCCCTATCACTAATTTTTATTATCCCCGGGGACCCCATCCCACGGGGTTTATTAAAAAACGCTGGGGACCGTGGGGGGAGCCCCAACGCCCCCACGGTCCCAGCTGGCCCCCCGCATCCTTCGGGAGCCGGCACTGCTTTTCCACATGGGGAGCTGCTGACATGCAGCTCCCCGTGTGGAAAAGCAACATCGTTTGGATTTTGAAAGGGAGAGCAGGTTTCCCTGCTCTCTCTTTCAAAATCCTAACGAAGTTTGCTATGGGAGGGCGGGAGACTCCCGTCCTTTCATACCCAACAACAGTGCCCTGGGGGTGGGCACCCCAGGACACTGTAGGAGCCAGACCTGGGGGGTGGTGGTCCCCAGGGCCCTCAAGGGCTCCAGGAGGGGGGCCATGCAGCCCCCTCCCTCAAATAATAAAGCCCCGGGGGTGGTGGTCCCCGGGGCTTGGAGGGGCCGCGCTTCGGGTTTTTTTTTTTCCTGACGGATTCGCGCACCCTGTGCGCATTTCGCCGTTTTTGTTTTTTAAAAAAAAGGGGGCCCCAGGGGGTCCTTCTGGGACTCTGGAGGGTCAGAGTATTTCTACCCTGCCCCCTTTACATCTTTCACACACTTATTTCCTTTACTTAGCCAGCCTCGCTTCTACCGAGGCACAAAATGACTGCCAACAGTTCCTGGTTTCAAATGTAGACAGACACTTGACAGCCAATTAGCATTCAGCGCGTGATCGGGAGGGTGCGCGCTCGGTTCGCAGAGGGTGCGGTCAGGGTGCGTATAGGGTGCGCGGATCCTCCGAGGCCATAGATATATCTATCTTTTTAACTCTAATTTTCTCAGGAACTACTGAACGGATTTACACCATTTATGTAAAAGGCGTGAGTCTGACCTGAGAACTACCTCTTTGCCAAATTTGGTGTAATTCCGTCAAGCAGTTCGGGCTGTTGCTGCGTCAACAGGTCCTATGGGAAATTGCATATGGAAAATGCGTTTTGGGACCCCCCTTTTTTCTCAGCCCCCGCTTGACGAATCACCATGAAACTTTCAGGATAGGAGCGAACCGGAGCTGCCCAAAAGTTTGGAAACTTTCGCGAAGATTCGTCAACCAGAGCCAGACTTATTGGGAATAGAATGTTGCAGATTTTCTATGGAAAATAGGTCCTAACTATAACTACCTACTGGTGACCGCCAGTAGTTAATATCTATCTATCTATCTATCTATCTATCTATCTATCTATCTATCTATCTATCTATCTATCTATCTATCTATCTATCTATCTATCTATCTATCTATCTATCTATCTATCTATCTATCTATCTATCTATCTATCTATCTATCTATCTATCTATCTATCTATCTATCTATCTATATATCATGCAATAATCCAAATAAGTGCGCTTTCACGATCTCGTGAGCAAGGCTGCGGACGCAGTCGAAACGCGTAGTGAATAAACTTGGTTTGCATCAGCATTTGGATTGTGTGTCTTATGATCCTGAGAGTGCACTTATTTGGATTATTGCATGATATTGACTTACAGCACACTCCGCGCTGTGTGCACCACCTTTCACAGGTTAGCTGTTCCAAAGGAGCACATTTGTTGGGAAATATATATATATTATCTTATTACTTTAGTCTTATTTAAAATTGGAGTTTTACGATGTCAGGCGCACCGCAACCGATTGAACATCGGTTCCGGGTACTGCCCAACATCTGCCTTTGTGGTCCGCCCATCGAATTACGATGTGGCGGGTGAAGGCATTTAGTAGAGGGACAGTCGGTTGTGCATCCGATGGGCTCAAGGAGCATGTCAGAGCATCACAAGGCCTCATAATCCCCTAATGATGGCGGAGCCAGCCTCGGCTTCACCGTCGGGATTATGATGTCACTTGCCAACAACCTTTCCATGTTGGCCTTTCTGACATGGAAAGGCTGTCAGGAAGTGTCTTTGGGGGCCACTGGTCCACCCCCCCTTAGCCCCATGGTCCTCCACTATGGAGCCTGGGGGGCCCTAAACATCCCTGCACCGTGTAGCAGGCACCGCATGGTGCCTGCCACACGGTGTAGGGATGTTTAAAAACATCCATTTTTCAAGGGCAGCTTGTGCTACAAGCCTTTTCTGCCTGCCACACAAGTTGCCATTGAAAAATGGATGTTTTCGACAGCCCATAGGGCGGCCGCATCCAAATTGTGTGGTCAGAAACGCCGGCCTATGGTCGGGTTGTTCCAAATCGCAACAGAGTCCGACATCGTAATCAGGCCCAATGTTTCTTATTTATACAAAAACCTATTTCTAATGTTGATCAAGATTATGCAATACATTTTGGGAGTTTTATAGGTTAGTATTTTTTTTGGGGCTATTGCTTCTAAGTAATGTACTCTTTTGGTGTATATGAAGAGTTTTACTTTAAATTGTAAAATGTACAATCTTTTGGTTTGTTTTTTAAGTGATATGGTGAAATTTGGGTTACAGATTGCTCTATTCATTGTTGTTGATAGCTTTGTTTTTTTTGTAGAGGTTCTATAAATTTGGAGAGTGTAGGTTGCCTCCTGCCTAGTGTGGATTAGAAGGCATTGTGCCATCTTTCCACTGCATTGTTTGTGTTGGCTTCCTGTGCCAAGTTTAGTTCATGTGATTAAACATGTTAAAGCGGATATAGGGGGTCGTTGGCCTGTGCTGTGTTCAGGTACTTTAGGGGTATCTATTTTATGATTTTTGTTGTGGGCTCCTGAGAACTAGTGCTTGCCTCTCTAATATCCTGCAATACCTCCATTACTTCTATTTCTGTTATATTTGGGGGAGGTTGTGTTCCCTTACATTAATTACAACATCATTTTTTGTAGTAACCCTCCTATAACATGCATTAGGGTAATATTTAGTATATTTCCAATTCACAGTTTACATTGATGTACTTTTTGGTTGTAGGTGTGGCCAATATGACCTAATAATTGTTTTCCTTTCTGTGATGCTATATATCTTGCGATTTCTGTCGGTGTGTCTGAAAATAGTGTAATTGTATAAAGAATTACAATTTTAAAATGTTTATACATTTGTTCTTAACATATAAAATTATGCAACTAGTTTTCTTTTTTAAACTTACATGTATGTTATTCTTAGATGTTTCACTTTTTTGCAGCGTGTCGGTTGGGGGTGTTGTAATGTGGAACATGTTCATCCTTTTCTGTAGAAAAAAAGAGCATTAATTTCATTTAAAATATTTATTTGTTGGTAGTTTGTAGGGGTCAAGGTCATTAGGCTTTATTTTTTTCAGTTTTAGGGTGAGTTTCTGTTTTATAATAATCTAAGTATACTTACATTTTAAGAAAGAAATTCTAGTTTGTGATCGGTGTTGTTTTTTGGTAGCTTAATACTTTCTCGGTCGTGGTGTATTTCTTTTTAGTAAGTTCACATAAAGAAATAGTGCTTGTAGAGTGTTTTCTTCATTCTTTGCCATTTTACAATTTTATTTTCAATTAAAAGCAGTTTTAATTTAAGTATAAGTTTTACTAAGTTTGCAAGGCAGCTGCTGAGATATATATATTTCGGTTTTCAGGTTCTGGTCAGAGAATCCAGCAGAGTTTCCTCTTCTTGTTGCTTTTGTCTTTTTTTGTAGTATTAAGCTGATGAAATTTGTGTGCAATTTATTTGGTTGATTTAATTGTTTGTGTGATTTTATTGGTTAAGTGGTATTACAATTTAATTGTATTGGTTAGTTTTGTTTTAGTTAAAAACATTTGTTATCAGTTATGTCCTTTTATGGTAAATGCTAATTTATATTTTTATATCTGTAAATAATTAAAAACTAAAATGTATACATGGTTAACGTTTTGTTTAACGTAAAAAGCAGTTATTTGTATGTTTAATAACGATAATTTTATTATTTTGGTGATAATATTGTGTGACGCAATATATTTACATTTATTTAACAAGAAACTATATTTTGAACAGTGATATTTTTATGCTTGATATTTGTGGTTTGTGACATTAAACCCACTCATAGGCACACATACATCCAGCATGTGCCTTTCACATGCACGCACTGCACCCTTCATGTATTGCACAACTCACATGTACACATGTATCCAGCATGTGCATCTAACATGAGCTCACTTTATCCTTTATGTATTGCACCTTTCACAGGTACATATACAACAATCAAATGTACTTTTCCTGCATGCACTGCACACCACTACCTCCCTTAGGTACTGTACCACTCATAGGCACATGCACCTCCCTCACATGCATACACCATGCATGCACTACTTAGTACTGCATTTTCCCTGTATGGCACTCTCCCCTTTTAGGATAGTCCCATCATGTTTACCCAATTTTTACATATGTTGTCCCATCCACACGACAATAATGACTCTAAACCCGAAGACCTTTTACATATTACCTTGCTCCTGTCTCTTTGACACATGGCTCTTGGTACTCTATCATAATCCCTGTACCTGATGTCCTCAGGCACGGCAGAAATATTCTGTGTAAGGGTCACTACTTTTTTTCATCCTTGGCCAATAGCCAGCTGTGCATGCTCTCACTTGTTTAGATAAGAAACAGTGATTGTTTTTAAAACATTTATGATTGTTTTCAAAACATCCATGATTGTTTTCAAAACATATTGATTCTAAAAAAAAGCCTGGAGTGATCACTTTAGTATAAAAGACCCTCACTCCCCCTGAAAATGAGAGGAGAATTCCTTCCAAGCTGAGACGGGGGTCCTACATGCTGATTTTCGACACGCAGCGGTCTGACATCCCTTGTGGCCTGTCATCTTCGAAGCAGGGATGGGGACCTTCATCCTAAACCATCAGGTGAGGGGGCTGGTTCTTCCCTGGGGGTTTCTTGGCTACAGCTACACATAGCTATACAAACATACACCTTCACATCCAGGTTAGGCTAGGTACATTTTAGCAAAATTACTTAGGGCGTGCATTTTAGGAATATGCAAGTGCTACTGTTTTCATCTGAACTGCTTATATTCATCTTAGCACTATGGTAGAGAAGTATCTACTATTTACAATATTTGTACTAGCAATCTCCTTCGTATGCTTCAGTCTTCTGATTGTCGCAGCATTTTTTTTTTAGACAACGCTGTCTATTGACCAATAAATCCTTATTGAAACGTCCTAATCGCCATCCTGTGTATTTTCTGAGAGAACGTAAGCACAAGTGTCTGAGTGAAACGTACTGTACTGTATTTCACGATCCCTGAGGAATCAGGGTTGTCATTTTCAGTGGTTGCCAGAGACTACCTACACCACTGTAGAATACAGGGGGATGGTAGTGGCATTGCAGAGCTAGCTGGTCTAACAGCTGACATATCCTGTATGGGTGTCCGGAAGCGGTTGGGACACCAAGCCCTCAGGTTAGGTCATCCAAAATATGCAGTGGGGGACTCCTAGGAACTACACAACATGGCGCTGCCAACATTGGTTTGTTTCTTACATTAACAGTGAAAATCTGAGTAGTTCTGTCGTGCTTTCTCAGAAAGCCCTACTCACACCTTTTCAGAGACGTCTGAAGTGGGAAGGGGAATCTGCCTCAGCTGAGCAGATATAATCTGTGTATTGGCTGAAGGTTTAGCAAGCTTGTCAGGATAAATTATTCCCCACATTATGCGAAACACTATCTCTTAACTTTCTGTTCTCTTAAAAAATGACTGAACCCCCGAGTAGCTCAGGGGAAAATGAATTGGCTAATGCTCTTAACATCACAGAAAACTGCAGACATGCAGTAACTATAAAATTGCTAGAACACGGCCTACCAGCAACAGGTGGCTGTGTTACCTTCGTGATTGAGGTACACAAGGTGCTCGGAACAGAGGTATTCTATTCTTGGGTTCAGTTCCCACCTGCAGATCTGGTGACTAATTTGTTTCACACATACCTTGTAGTTGAACCATGTGTGAATACATTCCATACGAAGACATTGAAGTCCTGTTAACATACCAGCAAAATAGAAACAGGTTTAAAGCCATCCACAACATGTGTCGTAAGACTCGGTTAGCTCAGCATAGAAAGAGTGACCTGGCCAGTCTTATCGACATACACTCCACATCCTGAGATAGATATACTACCAGTGTATGAAGTCCATACAATATACAAAGACATAGTCAGGCTATACAGACACATTATCCAGTTTGTCATGCGAACATTAATAGTCTAACCTGCAAGAAATGCCCCAACTGGTCCACATCAGACCACACCTATAATTAACCTGCAGACACTGAAATCAGTAATAGGGACAATTCTTTCCAAATGGGAGCAAATTCCGCCCTGGATGGCACAAAAAATTGCACAGCTGGAAGCAGTATTTCCCCATACGAGTCCACGACATAGAACGCTAACAATTTGCTTCCCAATGGGGATGGTTCCCTTGATCGAGGATTGTACCACTTGAGGAACAATCTTTGCAGCCGTTCACATCAGAGTACACTGTACCTCTTCCTTAGCAGTCATTGCAGAAGTATTGAAACAAATACAGAATGGGGACCTGCCCTGGACTTGGGAATTAAACTGCTGGGTAATTTTACCCAAGTCTCTGTAATCATGCTGAGTAACATAAAGGGGGAGGCAGCAGCAGTGGTAATACACAGCCGCCTAAGATAAACAGCTCCTATCAATAGAGAATGAGAACTACCAAAAATTCTAAGAAACCTATGCTGCATTAGGTAGAGATAATTTGGAAACCAAGGCTGGGAAGCCACAAATGGCGGTAATCCCGACAAGGAACAGAATAGGCAGAGATACGCACTCGTGCAGTGTAACAAGGTAATCCTGAGTTAATTGAACTCGTGGGTGCAAGCGAGTAACTTCCCCTGAGTAGGGATGAAGTCTGGTTAAAGCACGTTCTGGATGAGAGCGCGTCACTCGTGTTGCACTCCGGGGTGGAATTTAATCCTCCAAGTGAATCAAAAAATACTGTTGATGTTTGTTCAACAAATTAAATTGTTTAATAATCGTAAAATTCCAAGACGTTGCATATTTGTGTACATATCACATTTCACGTTTCATTCTTTAACATCCGAAAGTAACTCAAAATGCCCAATGCATTTTGGGCTGACAGAGCCCTTCATCAGGGGCAGCACTGCAAAGAAGAGGAGACAAGGAATCAGCCTACATCCAGGCGATCATGCCAGAAAAGTTGTTGTTACATCTGAGTGTCAAAAGGAAACCAGTGCCGTGAGTGAAAATGTGAAAAGGGTAGATGTGAGTTAAAATTTAAGAGCAATCCATGTTCAGGTCAAAACAATTATATGGAGGCAGTGATGAAAGAAATGAAAAAAAGGGAAAAAAAAAGGAGGAACATAAAAGATTAATGCGTGTATAGCTAATGAATCCCAGATGTCTGGACGAAAGCCGCCTAAGATAAACAGCTCCTATCAATAGAGAATGAGAACTACCAAAAATTCTAAGAAACCTATGCTGCATTAGGTAGAGATAATTTGGAAACCAAGGCTGGGAAGCCACAAATGGCGGTAGTCCCGACAAGGACAACTCACAGCAAGCACCCACTTCTTCTAAAAAGAAATGGGAAAAAAAATTCTAAAAATAATAATTCAGAAAAGAATTCACGATCAAGGGGTGGGTCTCTCCAACGGGAGTCCTCTGCATAGAGGTACAACCTCAGGAATTGTTATGACATTAGGAAACCTGATAGATATCAGGACACTGATACATATTCCTTTAGTTCCTTCCAGGGTTCATCAAAACACTCAGAACTCAGAGAGGGATGGGCGATCAGAACAAAAGCAAGAAGATCGACCAAAGAAAAAAAGGGAAACACATCACACTTCAGATTAGATTATGAGACAGGAAGAGCAACCTAAAGCAAAACCTCGATTCAAAAAGAAGAAAGTAGCTGGTTTAAAGATTAGATATGCCCAGGTTACTGAGGACTCAGCTTCTGAATGGGGAATGGGCACTGACGATGCTAGACAAAGCGGCAGAAGTAACAATAGCTCACGGAACCTGAAGGATTTTCTGGTGACTGCACTATTGAATGAGCACATCACGGTAGAAACACCTGATACCAGAGTTAGAGTCCTGCATAGACTGTACAAAATTACACTGCAAATAGAGGAGGACATCTCAAGGAAGGTTAAATGTCTCTTTTGGGTGTACTTACCATATGGATATGACGTACTGCTAGCAGAATGAGATTGGCCCCCTGAGCTTGTGATGGATTGCCCAAAGGGAGAAAGCGTCATTTTGGCTGCTTTCTCTGACCTCATTCCAGAATCTTTAAAACACTCATATGCGTAGGACTGGGTGCTAGCACTAGCTCCGGCATTATACTGCAACCATGTAGGGTGGGACGTAAAGTCTACCCACCACGAAATCCCATTAAAATCTACTCCAAATCCACAGAGACAGTACCCTATAAAAAATGATACAAAAATACAGGTCAAAGAAATCCTAGACCATATAGAATACCAAGGTGTAATTGAGATTTGCACATCCACGATGAATAATCCTTTGTTTCCAGTCATGAAACCTGACAAAACATATTGTCTAGTTTTAGATTACAGACTTTTGAACACATGCACATGAACATTTGCAGTTGAAAATGCACATAGTGCTGCATCAATGAATAACATTGTGCAGAAAAAAAACAAAATTACATTAGATATCTCAAATGGATTATTTAGCCAAAATACAGCTCCAGAAAGCAGATATTTGACAACATTTTCTGCACTCAGAGAAATTTTTGTCATTTGCCTCAAGGGTATAAGAACAGCCCGGGCTTTGTCAGATTTATTACAAAAATGCAATGAGGAGGCAGTGTCCTATGTGGATGACATCTATCTGTCGGACGATGAATTACTTGAACACTTGTGCAGGTTGAACAACATAATTGTAGGATTCGCCAATCTGGGCTACAAATTTACTTTCAAGAAATCAAAACTTGCCCATCTCAATGTACAATTTTTGCGATATAAGCTGTTAGATGAAGGCAAGAGCCAGGCAGCCAACTTTTTAGACAAGGGTGCACTGCTCCAACCTCCAAAGAATCTAAAAGGTTTGCAATCCAAATTAGAATTTCAAAATTTTGGAAGAACGTACATTCTAGATTATGCAGAAAAAGCTAAACCTTTCTACCACTTAATCAGACCTGATTTCACACCACAACAGTGGACACAACAACACACAGATACTCTCTGTTCAGTTCAGGCTGACATGATAGCATTTAAACACTTACAAACACACGTGTGAATACCACTAACTTGGTGATCCGGGTCGTCAAAGGTTTATCAGGGTATACTTACCACACTTTCAATGAAGGTGAGACAGTTCCAATTGCATACAAATAACATTTATACATACATTCTGAAATGTGATTTGCAGCCACAGAAGAAATACTGACCACAAAACAGACTGCTGTAGTGAGAGAAAGAGCACTAGCACAGGGGAAACGCATAATCGTTGTAACCCGGTACCAACTTTAGAAGCTGTTACCAAAGTGAGCATTCCAGATGCGAAATCACTACATCTTCGATGGATACAATGGGCTAAATCTCTCACTGCAACAGATGTAAAGAATAGGCCTGGGCAGTGAACTTCGCTCCGTTCGCGAAGTTTGCGGCATTTTGCTGCACTCCGCACTCTGTGGAGCTGGCATTGTGCAGAAAACTTCTCATCGCGATGTGCAGCGGAGTTTTTTCCCCACTCGCAATTGCGAAATTACCTTTTGCGAATGGTAAGTTCACGAGCGCGAGCTGCCGCTCAGGTAGAATTTCTACCCGAGTGACAGGAATACCAGCGCAAACTTCAGTTCGGACTGCACTCTGCCACCTGCGGAACTTCGCAGGGTTTTTTTGTAACTTCGCGAAGTTCCGTGTAGCAAAACTCCGCAAACTACGCCCAAGTCTAGAACAGATACGACTACATTAAAAACACAAGCGTTCCTGCAGTACGAAGAAGAATACCCTCTCCCGAATAAAATCTTGCCTCTAGAGATATATGAATACATCATTTATACTGATGGATTTGCTCAACCTGCCATAGGAAGTAAACAGCAGTATAGCACTGCGTGTGATATGGTTAAAGGACGTTTGCGGGATGGTAAGTCCCATCCCAGCAATACGACTACACAATCTCTAGGAGATTGTACAAAATAGTTGGCAGAGCTGAAAGTCCTGTTATTGGCACTACAGTATATGGATCGGGAATTCCCCACACTGATAGTGTGTGATTTATTTTACTGTGTTCAGTCAGACAATGAATATCTTCAATACTGGGGCCAGAATAGGTTTAGAGATTCCAAGGGTTGCACAATTAAACACAAATTGTTATGGGAACAAGTGGCAAAGTTAAAAGCATGCCTGCCACGGGCTCAGGCTATTCACACCATGGGACATATTATCTAGGAAGTGGCGGTGAGAGGCGTTAGCCTCCTTGGCTTAATGCCTCTCATCACCACTTCGGAAGCACCAGGCTGCACCATATTACCAAGGATATGGTGCAGCCTGGCGTTTCCCCCTTCGATGGCGCTAAGTCTCACGACTTAATGCCAACGCAGGCACCCTTGCACCAGAGTGCAAGGGTGTCTGCGAACAGGGTGGTTTGTTTATGTACAGGAAGGTGTCCCTTCCTGTACATAAACAAACCTAAAATGCCATTTTATAACTTACATGTGTGCTGCTTCATGCAACACACATGTAAGTTCCAAAATTACATTTAAAAAAAAGGTTGTTTATGTACAGGAAGGGGCACCTTCCTGTGCATAAACAAACCTTGGCATTTTGCTTTTTTCATGTGTGCTGCACAAGGCAGCAAACATGGAAAAAGCAAAAGCGAGGAGAAATGAAGCATTTCTCCTGGTTTCGCCACCTTAAGACCAGGATTTTCCTGGTCTCGCTGCCACCTATTATCGCCTCTCTTGACAATAGGTGGCAGCGTCGAACTGAATGGGTGTTTGCGGTGGAACGCCCACCGCAACACCCACTGCACGTCCCTTTCACGCTAATTTTAGCGTGAAAGGGGCCCTATTACCAAGGCAGCGTTAAGCCACTTAGGGGCCGATTCCGATGGCCGGTCGGACAGCTGTCCGTAGCCTTACCGTGCGACCAACACGTACCCAGAGCCGGTCTGTCCTGTAGAGTAAGTACGATGCGCATAACTGCCAAAAACACGACCGACGCGTAGGCTGTGAATCAAGCTCCATTCTCCATCCGAGCTGTAACTCCTAAAGATGAACCGAGTCGCCCAGAAGCAGTATCCATAGCAGTTTCCGGCATGACAAGTGCGATGCGTACTTCCTACGCGCCGGACGGGTCGTCACGCACGGGACGTCACAGCATCCGGAAAACAAGCATATCAGCTACGATTTGCGCCACAAATCAATACACGGCTACGAGACGGAACAGCTTGCAGCGGGTATGAGTCGGAGCAACAAGCAGCGTGTACAACACAAACACATTATGAATCCCATCGCGCCGGTCATACCAGTACTCTACATCTATGACCGGATCAGGGACCGACGGCGCAACCGGTAAGTCAGACACCTACAACACAAACAAATGACACGTACCCGCAAAATGGCACACAGGGGATCCACATTCTGGCCACTAACAACAGCCCACCATAGGGGTTGCATGGCCAACACTACAAACACCCCCACCCAGAGTGGATCTGTTGCCCATCACCCCAGCCACCCCCACTCACAGGGGACCTGTTGCCCATCACCCCTGCCACCCCCAGCCATAGGGGACCTGTTGCCCATCACCCCGCCACCCCCACCCATAGTGCTTATGTTGCCCATCACCCCTGCCACCCCCACTCACAGGGGACCTGTTGCCCATCACCCCTGCCACCCCCACTCACAGGGGACCTGTTGCCCAGCACCCCTGCCACCCCCACTCACAGGGGACCTGTTGCCCATCACCCCTGCTACCTTCACTCCCAGGGGACCTGTTGCCCATCACCCCTGCCCCCCCCAACCATAGTGCTTATGTTGCCCATCACCCCTGCCACCCCCACGGGCCCTGTTGACCATCACCCCTGCCAGCCCCACTCACAGGGGACCTGTTGCCCAGCACCCCTGCCACCCCCACTCACAGGGAACCTGTTGCACATCACCTCTACCACCCACAGCCATAGGGGACCTGTTGCCCATCACCCCTGCCACCCCCACTCACAGGGCTTATATTGCCCATCACACCTGCCACCCCCACCCAGAGTGCTTATGTTGCCCATCACCCCTGCCACCCCCACTCACAGGGGACCTGTTGCCCAGCACCCCTGCCACCCCCACTCACAGGGGACCTGTTGCCCATCACCCCTGCTACCTTCACTCCCAGGGGACCTGTTGCCCATCACCCCTGCCACCCCCAACCATAGTGCTTATGTTGCCCATCACCCCTGCCACCCCCATGGGACCTGTTGACCATCACCCCTGCCAGCCCCACTCACAGGGGACCTGTTGCCTAGCACCCCTGCCACCCCCACTCACAGGGAACCTGTTGCCCATCACCCCTACCACCCCCAGCCATAGGGGACCTGTTGCCCATCACCCCTGCCACCCCCACTCACAGGGCTTATATTGCCCATCACACCTGCCACCCCCACCCAGAGTGCTTATGTTGCCCATCACCCCTGCCACCCCCACTCACAGAGCTTGTGTTGCCCATCACCCCTGCCACCCCCACCCATAGTGATTATGTTGCCCATCACCCCTGCTACCCCCACTCACAGGGGACCTGTTGCCCATTACCCCTGCCACCCCCAGCCATAGTGGACCTGTTGCCCATCACCCCTGCCACCCCCACTCACAGGGAACCTGTTGCCCATCACCCCTGCCACCCCCACTCACAGGGCTTATGTTGCCCATCACCTCTGCCACCCCAGCCATAGTCCTTATGTTGTCCATCACCTCTGCCACCCCCACTCACAGGGGACCTGTTGCCCATCACCCCTGCCACCCCCACTCACAGGGCTTATGTTGCCCATCACCCCTGCCAACCCCACCCATAGTGCTTATGTTGCCCATCACCCCTGCCACCCCCACCCATAGTGCTTATGTTGCCCATCACCCCTGCCACCCCCAGCCATAGGATGGGTGATGAGCAACACATCCAGCATATTCAAACATTAGGCTTGTCCTCAAAATACATCCCCCATAACATCATTACAACAGTGTGTAGTCTGTGACAAATGCCCACAACAGTGATTATGGCTACAAGCATACAATGTAAGTAACAGCACATGTGTGACCAACACATGAGTGTGACATACACAAGGCAAGCATCACCATAGCACTATGGCAATGTAAAAAGAACACCCCCTCACTGTGTAGAACAGAAGTTAAGTGGGGGCTCACTGAATGCAGCAGATGTGGAGCATTGTGGTGATGGGGACCAAACCCCCCTCATCACAGTGACAAAAAGGTAAGTGTCATCATGGTCAAAGCGGCAAATAACAAACAGCATGTATGATCCCTGCTCCCAACACATCAAACACTTCTGGGGCAAACTAGTGGTTGTGTCCCATACACACAGAGATGTGGTGAGGCTAAAAGTGCTGTGAAAACATAACACTCTCGGTCATGTGCAGACAAGCACCACACATAGGGGCTGACAGTGCATACAGCGTACAATGACACAACAGCAGAAGTGACCATCACCAAGCATGCACACATCTCGAAAATAGACACACCAATCAAAACAACTCTAGGTGTCAGCTCACAAACTCACATTCCATGCCAGCAATGTAAACCATCACTGGGACACCCTCAGTGGGCAATCAGGCATTGGGAGATGAGAGGGAGCACAACAGACACATGTGACACAAGCTGGAATGAACACCAACTAACACAGCATGAGACTGACACACAACACCACCACCCCCAGGGACCAGACAGTGGGGCGACACAAGCATGCATGACACCTTCACTGTGATGACAAAGGCAGATGACGTACAAACTAGGAAACCCAGACATGTGTCCTGTGCCACAAACGTACATCACACATACACAAACACAAATCACTCAGCATGGCCCCTCATCCATGGACAAATGGGAGCTAGAGGACCATCCATGCAAACATTCACATCAGTCCACCCTCAACACCACACACCCTGAACTGCAACAATGGGTATCTGTGAAGCCCACATGGACAGGTGACATTGCATATGCACCCATGACAAACACAGGAATGTTGAAATGAACTAAGGTGGACAGACACATCACACAAGGACAGTTTACAACCCTGGGGAATGACAGACATACTGCACAGTATGTGGTACATGACCATGACCTCAAAGCTCATGTAACCTTCAGAATCCCTGGCACAGTCCCAGGACAATGCAGATGCCAAGGAGAAACACAGGGCACACATGCTGACACCTGCCAGCATCGCAGCCGTGAACCCAACAAGTGGGAGCAGTCACACACATACAAATGTCTCAATCACTGAAAACTACCACCTAGGGACAACTACATGATTTAGCAAATAAACAGGTGCCTTGAGGAACCCTGACTGTGTCCCATCTGTGTCTGACAACATCATCACCACTCAGAACTGACAAATCACAATGATGATACACCAATTAACAGTAGTGTGTCATGCACCCACACATCTGGTAGCCCATTGGAAAAGTGGTGGGATGAACACAGTACCACTCAGCAAGCATCAACAACAGGAACATATCAAGGGAACACTGTCTGTGTATGAACAGGGATGTGGACACACACATGCTCATACAACACACACCATGGGCCCAGGCCATGTCACTGGACAACACACTAACTTGAGGGGGACACAACTCCTGTGGGAGCCCAGCTGTGCCAAACATATTCACCGCAAGTCCCACTCATGTCTGCAGAACACTTGGTCAGTCAGCCATCAGTTACCACACAATGAAGGCTCTGGTCACAACAGCCTGGGTACGTGAGTCTCCCCTAAGTCATCTGCACATACCCAAAACATATGTCTAGCAAGTTGCACAGAGGAACCCGTTGCTCTTATTACAATGTTGCCCACACCTGTAGGTCCAGTCTTGATGAGCACAAAGTATGTGGAAGTGACAAATTGAACAATGGGAAGCACATCATATGTGCAGGGGTGCAAGCCACAGATGTGACCATGCCAATGAAATGCTCACAGAGAGATGTACACAAATAGTTGATCCTGACACACCCAGGTAGCTGCAAAGGATGACATGGATACCCACCAGAATAGGATACATATATCGTGGACCACAGGGAGTACCTCACATCAACACATCAGTATGCAACATTGTAAACCAAGCATTACAGGTGCAAGGGCATGTAAAACAACATCAACATGATGTACAGCTAAATCAAGTTCACAGGGACAAAGAAAAAAGCTTTATTCAGCATATTAAAAGTGAAACGCCTGTTCTAACAAAAGGCCAATGGCCAGTCCATGTCCAAATGCGAAGGAGTGAACTAGAGTGACAAATTCAGTATATGAAAATCTAAACGTCTGTGCAAACAAAAGGCCAATGGCCGGTCCATGTCCAAATGCCAAGGAGTGAACTAGAGTGACAACTATCACACCTTGCTTGCCTGCACTGCTAAGGATCGGGGTCATCCCCTCAGAGGAGCATACATGGGGGCAGGCCAGGCACCGCAGGGACAGGATCAGGGCGCAGCAGAAGGAGGCAGTGAAGAGGTGGTGGATGCAGGCGAGACACTTGCAACTGCAGTGGAGCTGACTGAAGTGGTGGGTGCAGTCACAACTGTGGGGCACAAGTCAGATGGGGTGGGTGCCGGCACAACTCCAGTCGGCAGGTCAGATGGAGTGGATTGGCTCACCACTGCAGTGCTCAAGTCAGACGGGGTGGTCGTGGACTCCAAAGCAGTGCCTACATCCATGGGAGCGGAATGGGGGACAGGTGAGGTCGGCAGGGCAGGGAGGGGAAACGGTCCCCACATCAGTGGCGCCAACTGTCTGACCAGTTGTGGAGGAGCAAGTGCTAGGGGGGATGGCCTTAGGATTTTGGGGATGGTGTATCTGTGTGTGGGGGAACCCGGGGCAGGGAGTGGCAGGGGAACCTCTGGAGTGGTGGCCTGGGGGATGGAAGACGGAGACTTTGCCTTGGAGCTGCGTGGTGGCAGGGGGTCTTGCTCTTCTTGCGCCGGGGGGACTTGCAGGTGGGCGTCTCAATCTGACTGTGCCTGGGGGACGGTGTCTGGGTTTGAGGGGCACTCCCTTCTGTGTGTGGGGACTTCCTCTTCCCCTTGTAATCAGGATCTGCAGGGTCGGTGGGGAAGAAGCCAAGGTCACAGAGGAAGAGCTTCTGGGGGAATGGGGTTGCAGGTGAGGCAAGGGAAGGGGGCTGGGAGGGAGAGGTCTTGGAGGACTGTGGAGTGGTAGTGGATGACTGTGTGTGTGTCAGCAAACCAGCCCCTGTGAGTGTGGAATCAGTCCCCTGCGCTTGCTTGTGTGCACGTCTAGCCCTTGGTTTGGGAGTTTCTGTGCTTGGGACAGGTAGGGTGCTAGGAATCGTGCGTGGTGCAGGGGTCGGAGGGGTGCCGTACTGTTGGAGGAGGGACACTGCTGCCGTCAGGGAGGAGGCCACGGACTGATTGGTCCTCTGTAGGGCAGACATGCCCGAGGAAATGCCCTCCATGAATGACACCAGTTGTATCAACAGACCTGTGTGTGCATGGAGGACCTTCAGCATCGACATCTGACCTACATGGATCTGTCTAAGTAAGTCCACAGACTCCTCACTCAGGGCAGCAGGGGACACAGGGGCAGGGGGTGCGGTGCCTGGCACAAAAGAGACATGCTCACGAACACAGGAGCCCACAGGGACCTCTGGGATGGGAGCCGATGGGAGGGAGGTGGTGGTGGTGGCGGGGGCAGAGACAGCCTCACTAGCTGGGCTTTGGTGGCTGCTGACACCCGCCTCACAAGGGAGTCATCCTCAGAGCTGCTGTGGCCTTCAGCTGGGGGGCTGGTGCTGACGACTCCTTTGTGTGGCTCAACTCGCCCTCCGTGCCACTGGGTCCACCCGACTCCTCTCCTTCTGTCCCTGTAAGGCTCTGTGGCTCCTCCTGGTCCGTGGAGCTGTCCCCTCCTGTGGCCGTGCATGTATCTGGATAGGAAAAGGAAGTAACAGAACTACATCAGTCACCTGCACCGACTGCACACACCACAGTGAGAACATCACATCACAGGGCAAGCCCTGACATCATCAACTGAACACAGCTCAAAGTGCCAACACTGTTTAGGATAAGACAATTGTCATTCTTGTTAGACCCGGCCCTCGTAACATAGCCAGACCTGACCCCTGCACCTCACACCAGCCCCCGAGCCCACGACCAGAACACACACACCCGACCCGGACTTCCCCGTCCGTGGCCTTCCTCCTTTCGGCCACACCGGGCCCACTTCATGCACCAAGATGGCCGCCCGGCCCGAGCGCGACCCTGGCCTAGAGGCGCCACTCCGGCTGGAGGACATCGCGCTCCCCTTGGGATGAGAAAGGGAGGAGCAGTTTCCATCACACCTCTGCGCTTCCCTGGGAAGGTGGGTTTCGATCGACCCGCCGGCCTCCCCTAAGGCTGGCTCCACGCCTGCTGGGTGTCTGGGACTCCTCCCGACCCGGCCCTGAAAGGATCAAAGGACAATGGCAGGAAACCCCAACAAGCGACCCCCAGGTGACAAGACCCCTGCCTGCACAGACTCCGGACATCAAAGAGGAGTCGCCCTATAACAAGGGGTGCTCTGGGACTGTCCGGCAGATTCGCCTTGGAAACACCTGAGCCCTGCTGAGTGACTTGCGGCTCCCTGAAGATCGTAAGACCTCCGAACTTGTGCTTGAGCCCTGCTGAGTGACTCGCGGCTCCCTGAAGATCGTAAGACCTCCGAACTCGTGCTTGAGCCTTGCTGAGTGACTCACGGCTCCCTGAAGATCGTAAGACCTCCGAACTTGTACCTGAGCCCTGCTGAGTGACTCGCGGCTCCCACAGACTCTCTTGGTCCCGCCGGACCCCACGACGACAAGCGTATCCCCCAGCTCGAGGATTGTGGGCGGTGCGCCGGGTACGCTCCTGCATCTGATCCATATCCCCAAAGACTGTCCCGCTACCTCCTACCCCCCCTCCAAGACTTTGTGAGCCCGCGCTCCACTTGTATATACTTGCCTTGCTGATCATAAAGATCCTACAACTCCGATCTGATAAAGATTTATTCTTAAGAACTCTCGGTGTGGTGTCTCTTTGTCGTGTGGTGCCGAGTGTACGATCCTAGATACGTGATTTCTCCCCTGAGGAGTCTCCCGCCAGTGCCCGGCTACGATACCTCGAGGGTGGGTCTCAGGACAGTCAGGGCCCCCTCCGGGCCCCTCTGAGGTCGCCTTCTAACAATTCTCAACATCAACCATGGCACACATATCCCTCTTTGACTTTCACACATATGTCCGTTGCATGTTGGATGCTAACACACCAATGTGCCAACATGCACCACCCACACATTTGTTGTACATGCAAGTGAACATGTAGGAGTATGTCACTATACACACAGCACATCTCTTGCTACTGACTCAGTACAGGTGTCCGGATGAAGGGATGGGCAGAGACTCATTTCACATGCTTGGGATGCATGCCAGCAAAACACACTATGATGTACTCATGTCCTGATGGGCAAGGTCACAATGGGGTGCATGGTGCACACTTGAACACAATGCATGCTCACTCATAGCAAGTTAAATGCCATGGCACTGGGATGCCCTGAAAGTCAGTCAACACTGTCTCCTGTCACAGGGGCAGGGCATCCAGACAACAACAACATGTACTGACTCACAATCCTAGCTCAAGGGTAAAGCTAACTCTGCAGATGACCAACGCACTTGCCCATCCCATGCAAACAACATATACAGGACCCAGAAGACCCCACATCATGCAAATCATTCATATGAGTCTCAGCAAACACAAATCCCTGTACATTAACACATCACAGTCTGCCATGCATGTAACCCAGATGCGTGAAGGACACAGTTGCATACACCATTGTGTGCTGTCAGATGATCACACACCTATATGTCACACAGGTCTTGTTTCTCACAGTCACATCGCAGATGTCATGCTGACCCTCTGAATCATGGACACCCCAGTTGTACGTAGCAACAAGCCACACCCTAATGACACAGAGGCAGATGCCTGAGGGCACATGTCACTAAGCACAACCTGCAATTTCATACACAGGAGTGGGATTACAGAGTGTTTCTGAATGCCCTTGAGGGGGCATGACTGGCCAGGACTAAGTGAAACAGTGTTTTGCCCCGGATAGTAGTCAGGTGGCTAAGCAAGTGTGACATACTTAATATACATACTCCTGATGCCCAAAAATTGGAGTCCCCTGCTGCATGGGTTTGTTTGGAATACCCCAGCCACATGTTGCGAGTAAGACCAGCAATTGGTACACATCTCAAGGGCACATACAGATCACATGTCATGTCTCAGGCATTGTGTAAACAATTGACCCACCCATGAAACACATGACAGATTCACGGGAACTGATGCTGACCGGTCTCTGAAGCATAGCTCACTGCAGGGACACAGTGCCCTAGTGACACAAGCAACAGACTGGAGGGGCCACACCTGTGGAACAGATGAGGAGGGTGCATCACACAAATGAGGGACCTGAGTTTTGGACTACAAGACCTACGTAATGTGGAAGTGTGACCAGGACAAAAGAATGCTATTTGAATGTCAGACATAGTACACAGATCAGACATGGACTCACTCCCTTCCTGCTGCTGTCTGGCCTTCAACTGCCTATCCGGGAAGACCAAAGCCAGGATACGGAGCATGTGGGGAGTCAGGGTCCGGTGTCCACCACTCCTGCATGGAGGTGACAGCTTCAGCTGGACTCTAGCTATCCTCCGGGTCCAGCCCCGAAGGTCCTGCCACATCTTGTGGCAGTTGCGGATCCGGCGCTTGTAGACCCCCACAGAATGAACAGCCCGGGCGATGGTCAGCCAGATCTCCTGCTTCTGGTGGGTATCAACCTGTGAGGAGGACAAAGTGAAAAGTACATTAACACACATGCCCCAGATTTGGGCAGCACATATTTGGATATACATGTCATCATCACAAAGGGAAATAAATTACACAGGTAGTGCAACCATGGGGAATAAAAACTCACATGCATGTCTGACGTGTTAACAATGCCTGGATAGTTTAAGCTTGCAATAGTGCACTTTAGCAGCAGGTAAACTATTCATTACATGTACCTACACACTTTAGTGGGTGAAAGTAGTCAGTGAGAATGCTTGCCACTGGTGTACACACTGCTAGTACTGCTAGTCAGACAACATGCATAATTAGGAAGGCAGTGGACAGCACACTCACCTGCTCCCCTGGTGCCCCATAGAGCTTTCTGTACTCTGGAAGGAGCCCATCCAGCTGGGCCTGGTTCTCCTCCTCAGTGAAGGCTGGGGCCCTCTCCAGAGTACATGCCATAGCAGGAGCCAGAGGATGCAGAGACAGCAGCAGTGGTAGCAGGGATGTGGTCCAGTTGCATGTAGTGCAGGCAAGTTGGCTCCCTGGGGGCCAGCCAGCCGTATATCTGTGCTGCAGAGGCAGACTCTGTGCCAAGTGTCACAAGTGATAGGTGCAACACGGTTGCATTCTATGAATCTGGCCAATCCATTCATGACTCGTACATGCCTTCCGCATCATTCAAATCTTCACCTTCATGGAACCCTTGAAATTGCGACATTGTTGTAGGCATTCAACTGAATTTCCATTGCACAACTCGTACAAGTTTTGAATCTGCATCCGTCTCCATGACAGTCCTGAGCCAATGGGTGCGCCCGGCTCGTTCAACTGACTGTACAATGCGTATTTTGAATATACACATGCACCCGTCTCCATACGATTGAATGGCCAAGGCTCACGCCTGTCTCGGACCATGCCTGTCCGACGCCTATGCATGATAGTCACTCACGGACCTCATTGCATTCAATGACAAAGCGTACGCACGGCTCGGTCGTGAACCGTGCAATGCGTACACATTGTCACCCGTGTCGGACCTTATTGCATTTGATGACAAAGTGTACGCACGGCTCAGTTGTGAACCGTGCAATGCGTACGCATTGTCACCCGCGTCGGACCTCATTGCATTCAATGACAAAGCATACGCACGGCTCGGTCATGAACCGTGCAATGCGTACGCATTGTCACCTGGGTCAGACCTCATTGGATTAAATGACAAAGCGTACGCACGGCTCGGTCATGAACCGTGCAATGCGTACGCATTGTCACCCGCGTCGGACCTCATTAGTGTGACTATTATACGGATGCAACACACATATACTGGCCATGGACACCTGCGCACACCTGCCACACTATAGCATTGCCCACACAGTGTCCCATGGCATGTAAGGCTGCATTCCCTGGGTGTTTGGGGGGGCCACAGCTGTTTTTTTGGCTGGCACTTTGTGCAGCCACTCCCAGGCTGTTATCGTGTACATGGGGGCAGAATCCTTTGTGTGTTGTGCACATTACCACTGTGATGTGCAATTGGACAGTAATGGGCATGAGTCAAGGCCACAGAGTCAGGTCGGATATGTTTAAGACATGTCACATACACCCTGAGTCCTGGAGGTGTTGGCATGTACGTCACAGTGAGACCTGTAGCCCCAATACTGATGTGCACCCACAGTCTATGTGCATGTTGTGTCTCAGATGTGTCTGATCACATGTTACCAATGGGTGACAGTCTCCACATCCATGTGGTATATGCATCAACCTTTATGGGGTCTGTGTCTAAGAGACGTACATGTAGGGCCGGCAGGAACAACAGTGGCCACTACCTGTGGGACTTACGCTTGCCTTGTGGTGTGTACGTGCTACGCCATGTCCATTGCTGATGTGGCAATACAGGGAGCCTGGGTTTCTGCATGGCAAAGATCTGTGATGCCTGGGAGACATGAGGCCTCAATTGTCACTGGGGTGTGTTTTTTGAACGCTGCAGCAGCACATAGGTTGGGTGACACAGCCAGATGATTGGCCCATTGCACTACATGGCACTCATGTGGACATGTGGAATTGAGATGTGAGGTGGTGGTACATTGTGTAATGTCATGAACTAGCATGTGATAGTGATCGTGGTCATGGCCACATGGGTGGATGTACTGACAATCTTCCTTTGTGCATCTCTGTACTGCAGGGCACCAGCTGTCCATCGTCCGTTCCCAGACCTTGCAACCATGTAGGAACGCAACTGCATCAGACGGTACCGCTTCACCAGGCCACTGATTGAGGAGTTGGCGGAGCAGTTGGCGCCACATCTGCTACCTGGCCAGACATACCCTAAGGCACTGACCCCAGAGGTTAAGGTGATGGCAGCCTTGCACTTCTTTGCTACCGGTACCTTCCAGTACACTGTGGCTACTGCTGGTGGTATGTCGCAAACGATGTTTAGTCGGGTGCTACACGATGTCTTAGAGGGGATGTTGCAATTCCTCGACCTGTATGTCACGTTCCCGAGCCCAGATGAACTCCCTGAAATTAAGGATGCCTTTTATACACTGGGGAGGATGCCAAACATCATTGGATCTATTGATGGGACACATGTTGCCCTGATACCACCACAGGCACATGAGCAGGCATACCGGAACAGGAAGCACTACCATTCGATCAACGCTCTGGTGGTCTGTCTTGCTGACATATCGATCACACGTGTGTGCACGGTTCCCTGGTTCTGCGCACGATACCTACATTATGAGGAGTAGTTGCATTACAACGCTGATGTCACAGATGCCAGCTCAGCGTGCCTGGCTTGTCGGTGTGTACTGACTGTTTCTCATTGTGTGTGTTTGTCACTGTTGTATTCCGCACTCCTACAAAACTCAGCTACTTGTTCATTTTTGTGAGTGTAGGTGACTCCGTATACCCCAATATGCCATGGTTGCTGACACCCCTCAGAAACCCTGTGACACCAGCCGAGCTGCGATACAATGAGGCACATGGTCGGAGCAGGAGGGTGATTGAGCGGACATTCGGCCTCCTTAAAAGCCGCTTTCGCTGCCTGGACAAGACCGGAGGGGCCCTCCCATATGAGCCTGCAAAGGTGTGCAAAATAATACTGGTCTGCTGCATGCTACACAACATGGCGGTGCGGAAGGAGGTGCCTCTCATCCAGGATGACGATGGCGACGACCAACCTCTGGCACCTGTGGAGGATCCCGGCCTGGGCCAAGATGCCAGTGATGATGAAGATGATGGTGACGTCCGCTCCCAGCTCATCAACAACTTCTTCACCTGAATGTGAGTTTCCAGGGTTGTTATGTGAATGTATGGAGGTAGCCTGGAATGTGTTGAGCCAGCTCTGTTGCTGTCTGAGTGTGTCTGTGTGCCACTTGATTGGATGCGTGCTGTAATGTGTCCATTCATCTGGTGTGTACTCCACAATAGGGTAGTACTGCTAACTAGTGTTTGTGTAGGTGTTTTGCAACATGTTTTGTGCATGTGTATTGCATTTCTTTCCTGTTCTTCTGTGCTTTTGACTGTATCTTGTCTGTCCTTCCCAGGGTACTTTGCCTGTTGTGTGGTCAACACTGACCCCCAACACCCAGAAAACAACACCAGTGTGGAAGTTGACAATTCCCATCAACTGATGTACCCCACATCCCTGGACTTCCATTCTCCAACACATTGTGAGCGTGTGTCCACTGTTACGTAGAATTACCGTGCAACTAGTGTGGAATAAACATGTTGCTGATGTGTAATGAACCTGTGCTACGCTTTGTTATGTGCGTTGTCTGTCTTCCCACATCTGAGTGACATCTGTTCACCTCACCTGTGGACTTGTTACCACTGACTGGGCTTGGTGTTGTGCCTGTGCATGCCAATGTGTTTCAGGTCAACATCATTGTGTGTGATGAGTAACATGGCCATGGTGAGTGTGTTTTGTGTTGCCATAGTGGTGTGTCTCCCTCACATGTATCACATCCCCATGACTCACCTTACGTTGGTCACATTGTTGCAGTATTTGGCATGCACTGTGTTGTGTAGCAGATCGACATCTCCCTGAACATGACAAGTTGGAATCACAACAGAGGCTAGTATGGTGTACTGGTGAGTTTATTTATAAACATGTGTGAGGGAAGTGCACAGGATGGTGGATGCTGTACAGTGGTTTGGGAATCCAAAGTTCACATTGGAGTTGGAAGTGCTGGTAGATGAAATGTTCAGAGTAAAGTCCACAGTCATCTGATACATTGGCCCAACATGAACCCTCCATGTCATGTGGGCGAGTTGTGTGCGATTGGACAAGGTGTATGGGTTGCGCACAAAGAGCACTGTCCTGAACCGGTTTGGAGGCCCTGGGGGGTGTGCTGGGACATCTGCCTCTCACATGTCCTTCTTCGGACGACCCCTCTTCTTCCGGGGGGATCCTCATGTGCAGGCATCTGCGGTGCTGGGGACTCTCCGCCAGTGTCCTCCTCCCTCCCTGTGGCGGTGGCAGATGGTGTTGCAACAGATGTTGTGGGCACACATGAGGGTGTGGACAGGTTGGTGTTGATCTGGCGGAGGCATTGTAGTATGTCCCGATGCACCGCAGTGATGTCAGCCCACTTGGCCTCTATGCGGGCATGGTGGGCGACCTGCTCGTGTTGCATGTCCTTGAGGATCCCCACTACCTGGCCAAATCCTCCGGTGCTATCCTGGTACGCATCTAAGATGCGTGCCAGTTGGGGGTCATCATGCAGTCCAGACCCCTCTGCAAGGCGTGCCCTGTGCCTCCCACCCCTCCCAGCACCCCTCTCCACACGGGCAGCGGCGGTACGCACAGGTGACACTGGGACCCCTTGGGTGGTGTTGCTGGTGGTGTTGGCTGTAGTTTCCGGGGGGTCCTGTGTCCCTGTGCTGTGGGTGTTGATTGTCCTTGGTCTGTCCGTGTTGGCGGGGGTGCCCTGTTGGTGTCCAGATGCTAGAGGCGTGGGTACAGGGGGGGCAGATGTTGATGCTGCTGGTGCTGCATGATGGCTCACACCGGAGGGGCCAGGTTGGTCGTCGTCATCTGAAGAGGTCAGTGAGAGAGTCAGACCAGAGAGCTCAGTGTCCACCAGAGTCTGGGACTGGGTATCCTCGTCATTTGGTGCTGGGTGCCCAGCACCACCTGTGTTTGGAAGAGACACACAATGTGATTTATGTTTCTACATGCATCGTTGGTTCACAAACATGACATTTTCTACTTTTCAAACAGATGCCTGCCTGTACACTGCTTTTTCCCAGCTTGTCACAGAGACAGTTTGATATTGTTGTTGGCAATTTCCCAGCATGGCCTTGTGCTCCCCACAACAGAGCCCAGTGTCAGATATCTTGTCAGTCCTTTCCCACTCCCTGTGAGGCGAGTATATTTCAGTTTGATCTTGCTGGGCCATGTGGGTGGGTGGAGGTTGTCTGTGACTGCGACTCCTATCATACTCTTGGCTACACCCCCCTTCCCAGCATGCCCATGCTTCCTCCCACTTGACTCTGCTTCCCTGTGAGGGGATGTGACAGCAATGGCAAGATGGGGGACTGTGTAGTCCTGATGTATGATGTTGGCCATTTCCCAGCATGGCCTTGTGCTCCACACAACAGAGCCCAGTGTCAGACATCTTGTCAGTCCCTTCCCACTCCCTGTGAGGTGAGTATGTTTCAGTTTGATCTTGCTGGGCCATGTGGGTGGGGGTAGGTTGTCTGTGACAGTGACTCCCATCATACTCTTGGCTACACCCCCCTTCCCAGAATGCCCATACTTCCTTCATCTTGACTCTGCTTCCCTGTGAAGAGGTGTGACAGCAATGGCAAGATGGCTGACTGTGAAATCCTGGTGTTTGTTTGGTTACAAGTCCCAAGTGAGCCCCTGTGCTTCACACAGCAGCACCCAGTACGGGGTATCTTTTGCTGATATTTCAATGAGGTGTGTGTCAATGCATTGTACCCGGTGAGTTGTGTGGAGTTTGTATTGGGGGGGTGTCTCCCCATGCTGAGTAGTCTGGTCAGGGCTGTCAGTTCTCTTTCCCATCATGAAACGTGTTTCCATTGTAGGGCGTGCAAGTTGTCTTTCAGGATGTCAGTCAGTGGTGTCCTGCTTCTGATTTGCACACAAGCCCTAGCAGGGCCTTGTGCTCACCACAGCAGGAGCCAGTGTCAGCCATCTTGTCAGTCATTTTCCACTCCCTGTGATGTGGGCATGTTTCAGAGAGGTCTTGCTGGGCCAATCAGGAGGGCGTGCATTATCTGTGACTACAGGCCCCATCATGCTTTTGGCTACACTCACTTCACCTGCATCTCCACTATTCCTTCCTGACAGTCAGCTGCGCTGTGAGGTGGTGTGTTTGTGGTGGCAAACTATCTGGCAGGGTCTATTTGCCTTAGTGCCACTGGCTTGCTCTATTTGTTTGTAGGTTGGTGCATGTCATGACACAGTCCCCAGTCACTATGAGATGGCAGGTATTGTGTGTGTCTGACTGGCATACACATCGTGGTATGATTATCTATTGGTTAGTGTAGCTTTGTTTGGGGTGCATGGTTTCACTGTCCCCTTGCCACACAATCTTGGGTATGTTGTTTGTGTACTCACCAGGCTCTGGAATGTCTGTTAGGCCATGGACTCTCTCTGGTGATAGGATGTCCCGCACCGTCTCCTCCCAGGTCCTGAAGTAGACTGGTTTGGAAGGAGGGCCACCGCCCGTGCACTGACTCAGGGCGTGATCTTTTTCGATGAGTTTCTTGACCCTCCTGTGCACGGCTTACCACCTGTTCTGGATGTCGTCCTTTGTGCGCCTTGCTGGTGCTTGTGCGTTCACCTTGTCCACAATCCTCGCCCACATCTTGGTTTTCTGTGAGATGGGGGTCCTTTGAACCAATGTACCAAACAAATGTGGCTCTACTCTGATGATCTCGTCTACCAGCACTTCTAACTCACTATCTGTGAACTTTGGATTCTTCTTTGTAGGCATGGTGATGGGTGGTGGTGGTAAGGGATATGTGTGTGAGGGTGCAAGTGATGTTGGGTTGGTGTTGATTTTGCTGTGTGTATGTGTGTGTGCTTTTGTATGAGGTGCTGATGGTGTGTGAGTTGTGTGATGGGTGAGTTGTGAGTGTGTCTGTGGTTGCTGTGTACTGGTGTCTGCTGCTGGCTGTGTCTCCTGTTTGCAAGGGATGATGGTAGTGATTGTAGTCCTTTATATAGTTGGAGTTGTGGGTGTGTCTTTGTCCCATGTTTTTTTTGTGGTATTTATTGGCTTTGTCATTGCTTGTTTGCTCCTTTTTTGGTCATTTTCCTTTGTGTTTTGTAGGCATAAGGGACACGTTCATGTGACGGAAACGGACGCTGCTGTTGTCTCGTGCGGGCTTCTCCGCCTCGTTCACGCTGCCTGTCTTCGGTGTTTGGTACGCGTCGTTCGCGGCATTCTCTATTGCTTGTGTGCTAGGTTGTCTGTGCGTGTCGGTCGTGCGGCTTGGTCTTCGTGAGAGTCGGTCTGGTTTTACACGCATTGCATCGTACTGCGCTAATCGTACATCGCGGGTACGGGTCGGTCGGGTTCATTCCGGGTTTGGGTCGGTCGGTGATAATCGCGTCGGTTTTCCGGCCGGATCACTATTTTCCCTACGGCTCGGTTGTACGGCTTGTATTCCGTACGTGTCGGTTTGTAATTCACACGCGTTGCATCGTACTGCACGGGTCGTACGGCGCTGGTCCGTGTCGGTCGGTAATCGGTCCGGGTCCGTGTGGGTCGGTTCGTTTTGCGGCCGGAATCGGAATCTACCCCTTAATGTGGCTATTAGACACGTTATGTGGTTTAACGCTGCCTTGGCAATAGGGCGCTTACCTTATCGCCCCCACAACATCACAAAAAGTGACGTTGTGGTGGCGATAGGGGCTTGGTAATATGCCCCCTTGAGTCACCAGTGTGTTGGCATACACATTGAAGGGAATTCACTGGCTGATGAAGCCGCCAAGGCGGCAGTGTGAACTGCCGCAGTCGCTGCAATCACTCATTCTAGTATGAGGCTAGACAGAGACATACTGATAGCTGTCAATGCCTCAAATAACAGCTCTGCATTTCCAAAGGGTTTCCACTCAAATATTCCTACAAATTAGATGTGCAAAACACATCCTATGCTCAAATTCCAGGAGTGGGGGATAGAGTTATACCAATTTGGGAAAAAGGGGGTGGTGATGGACAGAGTTTCTGAATGATGCAGAATACTCTTACCAAGTCAAGAGATCATGGTTTTAATCCATCACCGTTTTTTAGCTCACTGCACCATCCCAGCTCAGAACCTGGCTACATGCAAATTAGTCTGTACCTGTCCCAGTGCATGATGGGAACAGGGCAAACCAAACTACCAAGCCAATTCTTATACTGGGAAGGAAACAAGCTTCCGGGGACCGGTTTCTGGCATCACAGCATTCGTCGGCCCGGCTTGCCTGAATCCTGATGGTGCAATGAGCAAGGGACTCACGTCTGAGCATACCCTCCCACACTGAGTGTGGATAAAATCGATTTGGGAAAAAGGGGGTGGTGATGGACAGAGTTTCTGAATGATGCAGAATACTCTTACCAAACACAGATCGTAGATTAGGTTTGATTCTAGCTGCACACAAGGTTCTGGGCTCTGCACATGCAGTAGTCACCGCTACAGTTCTGTTACTGAAGCGGCGGTTCTGGTGGCCAAGTTTGTCTAAAAAAACAAAGGCTTATGTCTTAAAGTGCGGCATCTGCCAGCAGATGAAGGATTATACCGTAGCACGTACGGTGCACAGACAGAATATCAAGTTTAAAATGTCGACATACACAAATATCAAGTTTTATGTATCGTGATAAAGATATATCGACAGGAAGAATATTGTGGTCAAGAATATAGACTTGCAGGTAAGAAATTTCAATTTTGGAAATATCAAAGTTGTTAATAAAGTTTGCAATAACGATGTTTTAATTAGTGTTATGTATTTTAGTATGTATTTTAAAAGTATGTGATCTCTTTTGTTGCATAAGAATTTGTTTTGTTTTTTAATATATGTGTTATATTTTTAGTAGTTATTAATTTTATCTTAACTAAATTTTGCGTATTTAAGTTCTGTAGCAGGTTGTGGGTTTATAGGGGAATGGCGTGGGAAGTAATTTAATTAAAATAAATTAATGATTATTATTTATGCATTAGTATTTATTTAATTTGGATTTTATAGTGTTAATTGTGGGAATTAATTTATTAATAATTATTTATTAATTAAATATTATTTGTAATTAATTAATAGGCAATTATGTTAATTGTGTAATTTATTTAGGAGCGGGTTGTGAGTTTATAGGGGAATAGGATGGGAAGTAATTTAAGTATAATAAATTAATTATAATTTGTTATGTATTAGTGTTTATTTAATTTAGATTTTATAGTGTTAATTGTGGAAATTAATTTATTATTAATTATTACTTACATGGCTGTTAATTATTATTAATTAATTGGCAATTATGTTAATTGTGTAATTTAATTAGGAGCGGGTTGTGAGTTTATAGGGGAATAGGATGGGAAGTAATTTAAGTATAATAAATTAATTATAATTTGTTATGTATTAGTGTTTATTTAATTTAGATTTTATAGTGTTAATTGTGGAAATTAATTTATTATTAATTATTACTTATTTGGCTGTTAATTATTATTAATTAATTGGCAATTATGTTAATTGTGTCATTTTTTTAGAAGCGGGTTGTGAGTTTATAGGGAAATAGGGTGGGAAATAATTTAATTATAATGAATGTATTAATATTTTTAATGTATTATTATTTATTTAATTTATATTTTATAGTGTTAATTGTAGAAGATATTTTATTATTACATATTTATTAAATGGTTGTTAACTATTATTAATTTATTAATTTGTAATTAATTATGTTAATTGTGTCATTTTTTTCCCGGAGTGGGTGGTGGGGTTTATAGGAGAATAGGGTGGGGAGTAATTTATTTATAATTAATTAATAATTGGGTGTTAGTTAATGCTAATTAATTAATTAAAATTAAAATATTACAATTGTGTAATTACTTTTTGATGTTAGTTGTGGGGTTTATAGTGGTAATGGCTGGGAATTAAATTATTTTAAATTAATTAAAATGTTGTTAATTGATATTAATTTATTAATGTAAAAGTAGTTATGGAAATTGTGTAATGATTTTTAGGTGTGGTTTGTGTTGTTTATTGAGGTTGAGAGTGGAAAGTAATTTATGTTTAATTAATTAATAATTAGTTGATTTTTAATATTAATTTATCAATTGATAAATATTATGGTAAGTGTTTATTGTTATTTTGTGTGTGTGTTTTGTTTTTGTAGGGGTAATGTTTGGGGAGTAAATTCATTTGTATTTCTTTTAATTGTTTTTATATCAATAATATGTGTTTATTTGATAATCAATTATGTTAATTAGGGTGGTACATTTAAAAAAAAATGTGTGTTGTGAATTGTGTGGTGTTATAGGGTAGGAAATAAAAAATATCACATTTATGTAATAAATAATGTTTTTGTTTATAAATAAATCCTGTTAAAAAATTATTTTTGAATTATTTTTAAATAATCTTTCTAGCTATTTGTTAGATCTTTTTAACATCCTAATCTGTTTCTATTTTTTTTAATATTTAAAACTTTTATATATGCTTTATTTTTTATTTTGTTAATCTTTTGTGTTGTTCATAATTTGTTTGTTTTTCATTTTGAACTGACTCCAGTGGAAATATTAATTTTTACCACTCCGCTATTCAACACTTTCCCTACTATTGCACAAACTGGAGTGGCAATAGTGAGTTTTACCACTCCGCTACCCAACACTTTTCCTACTGTTGCACTCACTGGAGTGGGAATATTATTTTTTACCCCTCCGCTATCCAACACTTTCCCTACTGTTGCACCAACTGGAGTGGGAATAGTAATTTTTACCCCTCCCCTATCCAACACTTTCCCTACTATTGCACTCACTGGAGGGGGAATAGTAAATTATACCTCTCCGCTATCTAACACTTTCCCTACTGTTGCACCCACTGGATTGGGAATAGTAATTTGTACTCATCCGCTATCCAACACTTTTCCTACTTTTGCACTCACTGGAGTGTGAATATTTAGTTTTACCCCTCCACTATCCAACATTTTCCCTACTGTTGCACCCATCGGAGTTCGAATACTAAGTTTTACCCCTCCGCTATCCAACACTTTCCCTACTGTTGCACCCACTGGAGTGGGAATAGTAAATTTTACCCCTCCGCAGTCCAACATTTTCCCTGCTGTTGCACACATTGGAGTGGGAATACAAAGTTTTACCCCTCCGCTATCCAATACTTTCCCTACTGTTGCACTCAGTGTAGTGGAAATAGTAATTTTTACCCCTCCACTATCCAACCTTTTCTTTACTATTGTACTTAATGGAGTGGGAAAGTTAAGTTTTACCCCTCGCTATCCCACACTTTCCCTACTGTTGCACTCACTGGAGTGGCAATAGTAAGTTTTACCCGTCTGCTATACAACATATATATATATATATATATGCAAACAAGTCCCTCCGTGTAGAAAGACCATATATATATATATTTCCTTTAAAACAATTATTAAACTATTAATTTTAATTTATTTTCGAATTTTATACATATACAAAACTTTACTTCACAATATTCATCCTGTCGATACATATATATATATATATATATATATATATATATATATATATGTGTGTGTGTATATATTGCATTTTATATATGTGTTTAAATATTTTTTTCATCAAGGGGCCGATTCCGATCCTGTATTTTTTTTTCCCGTACGACTCGTATCCGTAAATTTTTCCATACAAATCGTACAACTCCTGTCCGACCCGTGAAGTACGATTCGTACGGGAAAAAAACATACGGATTGGCCCGATCCGTACAAATCAGATCGGGAAAAGTTGTACGAGACGGACCCGGACACTTTTCTGTACAAATCGTAAAAATGCAGTCCGACCGTACTAGTACGATCTGGACCGGCTTTCCGATTTCCGATTTGTACGGAAAACGTCCCGTACACGGGGAATGCCATTACCCGCTACGAAGCGAACTTTGTACGACTCGTATCCTGGGAAAAGTTGTTCCCGGGGTGCGAGTCGTACAGGCATACACCCCCGTGCGTTGTGTATGTACGGTGCGTACCCCCAGTGCGCATGTACTGTCCGTACCCCCAGTGAGCATGTACTGTGCGTACCCCCAACATTGCGTACCCCAACATCGCGTACCCCAACATCGCATACCCCAACATCGCGTACCCCAACATCGCATATGTACGGTGCATACATACGCGATGTTGGGGTACGCGATGTTGGGGTATGTGATGTTGGGGTACGCGATGTTGGGGTACATGATGTTGGGGGTACGCACCGTACATACGCGATGTTGGGGGTACGCACTGTACATACACAACGCACAGGGGTGTATGCCTGTATGACTCGTACCCCTGGGGACTCTGCTTTTACAGCTGTTTTTGGCTCCCGTAAGAAAAGAGCTGTACGGAGTGCCGTAGGGACGAATCGAACTTGCTGGCCCGGAAACCGCTGCTTAAAAACGTACGGACGTCGCGTACAAGCTGTTCCGGATCAGAATCGTTGGTTTATTTTAGCCATATGGTCTTTTGTACGATTCGTACGGAAAAAGGCTTTCTGTACGAATTGTACTTCCTAGGTTGCAAGAAAAGTTTACCGGGTACGAGTCGTACGGGAAAAACGCTCCATACAACTATTTGTACAGCCTTTTTCCAGGATTGGAATCGCCCCCCAAATGTTTTTTATTATATTTGTTAAAATGAATATTAAATCTAAATCATTAATTTAAATTAATTGTGTTATTTAATATATTTAACATTCATTTTTATTTAAATAAAAAAATCGATATTCTGTACATCAATATTTTTTTCATAGATATTTTTGTACTTACAATTTTAAATATAGGATGTCGATATTTTTTACATCGATATTTTTGCATCGATATTCTATCAGTGCACCAGCACTGCCACCAGAAATACCATTACTCATTTCAGACAGACATCTGGCATGTGTCTATTTGGATCACTGTGGCCCCTTAAATTCGGACAGGACTTACAAGTGGCAGTAGATTCATGCTCTAGATTTCTATGAGTGTGGCCTCAGCGCTCGGCTGACGCTCGAACTGTTATAAAGGATTTGCGAGTCTTTACTAGGACATACGCAATTGGCACATTGCATTCCGACCGTGGCCCTGCGTTTAGCTCTCGGGCTTACAAGGAAGCCTTGGAAAGTATGGGCGTGGCCTTGGAGTACTCCTCCCCCTACCACCCGAGGGAAATTCGGTGGTGGAGATGAAAACCCGGGACGTAAAGCAATCCTTAACAGCAAGGGTATTAGGTGCGGGCAGTAGTTGGGTCAATCACCTATATGGGGTCCAGAGGCCACTGAATAATATGCCAAGAAAATCCTTGGGCGGATGTACCCCCTATGAGATCCTGTTTGGGACAAGAATGTGGGTACCTGGCACAGTGGCGGATGTAAAACCATTTGAATTGAATGATGGTTTGACTGTTTTACAGGTACTCAATAAATTCCGGGCATTACAAAACAATGTCCAAGTAAAACGCACCGCCACTGGGGAGGTGAAACCAGTTCCGGCAAGACCTACCTGGGTCCCAAAAGTCAGAGACCTAGTCAGAGAAAGGATCATGGACAAGAAGGAGTTTGGGCCTTCTTACAGAACACCTGTAATTTCCTGGAGGTTCAAGGAACAAGAACAGTACTTCTTCCGCCTCTTTCCAGTAAAAAAGAAAAAAGATTCATCTCCTTTGATCTGATTAAACCACACTATGGGGCCGATTCCGATTCCGGCCGCAAAACGAACCAAGCGACACGGACCCAGACTGAATACTGACCGACACGGACCAGCGCCGTACGATCCGTGCAGTACGATGCAATGCGAGTGAATTACAACCGACACGTACGGAATACAAGCCGTACGACCGAGCCGGAGGGAAAATAGTGATCCGGCCGGAAAACCGACGCGATTTTCACCGACCGACCCGTACCCGCGATGTACGATTAGCGCAGTACGATGTAATGCGTGTAAAACCAGACCGACTCGCACGGAGACCAAGCCGCATGACCGACACGCACAGGCAACCCGGCACACAAGTAGTAGAGACCGCCGCGAATGACGCCTACCAAACACAGAAGACAGGCAGCGTGAACGAGGCAGAGAAGCCCGCACGAGACAACAGCAGCATCCGTTTCCGTCACATGAACGTCTCCTACATGCCTACAAAACACAAAGGAAAAAACACAAAAAAGGACCAAACAAGCAATGACTAAGCCAATAAATACCCGACACAAATTAATTGGACAAAGACACACCCACAACTACAACTATATAAAGGACTACAATCACTACCATCATCCCTTGCAAACAGGAGACACAGCCAGCAGCAAACACCAGTACACAGCAACCACAGACACACTCACAACTCACCCATCACACAACTCACACACCATCAGCACCTCATACAAAAGCACACACACATACACACAGCAAAACCAACACCAAATCAACATCACTTACACCCTCACACACATATCTCTCACCACCACCACCCATCACCATGCCCCCAAAGATGAATCCAAAGTTCACAGATAGTGAGTTAGAAGTGCTGGTAGACGAGATCATCAGAGTAGAGCCACATTTGTTTGGTACATTGGTTCAAAGGACCCCCAGCTCACAGAAAACAAAGATGTGGGCGAGGATTGTGGACAAGGTGAACGCACAAGCACCAACGTTGCGCACAAAGGACGACATCCAGAACAGGTGGTATGACGTGCGCAGGAGGGTCAAGAAACTCATCGAGAAAGATCACGCCTTGAGTCAGCGCACCGGCGGTGGCCCTCCTGCCAAACCAGTCTACTTCAGGACCTGCGAGGAGAAGGTGCAGGACATCCTACCACCAGAGAGCGTCCATGGCTTAACAGACATCCCAGAGACTGGTGAGTACACAAACAACAAACCCAAGATTGTTTGGCAAGGGGACAGTGAAACCATGCACCCCAAGCAAACCTACTCTAACCAATAGATAATCAACCCAAGATGTGTATGCCAGTCACACAAACACAATACCTGCCATCTCATAGTGACTGGGGACTTTGTCATGACATGCACCAACCTACAAACAAATAGAGCAAGCCACTGGCACTAAGCCAAATACATCCAGCAAGACAGTTTGCCACCACAAACACACCACCTCGCAGTGCGGCTGACTGTCAGGAAGGAATAGTGGGGATGTAGGTGAAGTGAGTGTAGCCAAAAGCATGATGAGGCCTGTAGTCACAGATCATGCTCCCCCTCCTCATTGGCCCATCAAGACCTCTCTGAAACATGCACACATCACAGGGAGTGGAAAAATACTGACAAGATGGCTGACACTGGCTCCTGCTAGGGGTTGTGTGCAAATCAGAAGCAGGACACCACTGACTGACATCCTGAAAGACAACTTGCACGCCCTACAATGGAAGCACGTGTCATGATAGGAAGGAGGACTGACAGCCCTGACCATACTAATCATCATGGGGGGACACCCCCCAACACAAACTCCACACAACTCACCGGGTACAATGCTTTGACACACACCTCATTGAAATATCAGCAATAGATCCCCCGTACTGGCTGCTGCTGTGTGAAGCACCGGGGCTCACTTGAAACTTGTAGCCAAACAAACACCAGGATTCCACAGTCAGCCATCTTGCCATTGCTGTCACACCCCCTCACAGGGAAGCAGAGTCAAGAGGGAGGAAGCATGGGCATGCTGGGTAGGGGGGTGTAGCCAAGAGTATGATGGGACTCGCAGTCACACCCAACCTACACCTACCCACATGGCCCAGCAAGATCAACCTGAACCATACTTGCCTCACAGGGAGTGGGAAGGGACCGACAAGATGTCTGACACTGGGCTCTGTTGTGGGGAGCACAAGGCCATGCTGGCAAATGGCCAACAACAAGATCAAACTCTGTCCGTGACAAGCTGGGAAAAAGCAGTGTACAGGCAGGCATCTGTTAGAAAAGTAGAAAATGTCATGTTTGTGAACCAACGATGCATGGAGAAACATAAATCACATTGTGTGTCTCTTCCAAACACAGGTCGTGCTGGGCACCCACTGACAAATGACGAGGATACCCAGTCCCAGACTCTGGTGGACACTGAGCTCTCTGGTCTGACTCTCTCACTGTCCTCTTCGGATGACGACGACCAACCTGGCCCCTCCGGTGTGAGCCATCATGCAGCACCAGGAGCGTCAACATCTGCCCCCCCTGTACCCATGCCTCCACCATCTGGACACCGACAGGGCACCCCCACCAACACGGACAGACCAAGGACAATCAACGCCCACAGCACAGGGACACAGGACCCCCCGGAAGCTACAGCCAACACCACCAGCAACACCACCCAAGGGGTCCCAGGGTCACCTGTGCGTACCGCCGCTGGTCCTGCCTGTGTGGAGAGGGGTGCTGGGAGGGGTGGGAGGCACAGGGCATGCCTTGCAGAGGGGTCTGGATGATAACCCCCAACTGGCACGCATCATAGATGCGTACCAGGATAGCACCGGAGGATTTGGCCAGGTAGTGGGGATCCTCAAGGACATGCAACATGAGCAGGTCGCCCACCACGCCCGCATGGAGGCAAAGTGGGATACCCTTACTGCGGTGCATCGGGACATACTACAATGCCTCCGCCAGATCAACACCAACCTGTCCCCACCGCCCTGTGTGCTCACAACATCTGTCGCAACACCATCTGCCAGCGCCACAGGGAGGGAGGAGGACTCTGGCAGAGAGTCCCCTGAACCGCTGAGGCCTGCACATGAGGATCCCCCCCCCGGAAGAAGAGGGGTCATCCGAAGAAGGACATGTGAGAGGCAGATGTCCCCGCACATCCCCCAGGGCCTCTAAACCTGTTCTGGACAATGTTCTTTGTGCACACCCATTCACCTTGTCCAATCGCACACAACTCGCCCACATGACATGGAGGGTTCATGTTGGGCCAATGTATCAGATGACTGTGGACTTTACTCTGGACATTTCATCTACCAGCACGTCCAACTCAAAAGTGAACTTTGGATTCCCAAACCACTGTACAGCACCCAACATCCTGTGCACCTCACTCACACATGTTTGTAAATAAACTCACCATTACACCATACTTGCCTCTGTTGTGATTCAAACTTGTCATGTTCAGGGCGAAGTCGATCTGCTACACAACACAGTGCATGCCAAATACTGCAACAATGTGACCAACGAAAGGTCAGTCATGGGGATGTGACATGTGAGGGAGACACACCACTATGGCAACACAAAACATACTCACCATGGCCATATGGCTCATCACACACAATGATGTTGACCTGAAACACATTGGCATGCACAGACACAACACCAAGCACAGTCAGTGGTAACAAGTCCACAGGTGAGGTAAGCAGATGTCACTCAGATGTGGGAAGACAGACAACGCTCATAACAAAGCGTAGCACAGGTTCATTACACACCAGCAACACGTTTATTCCACAATAGTTGCACGGTAATTCTACGTAACAGTGGACACACGCTCACAATGTTTTGGAGAATCCAAGTCCAGGAATGTGTGGTACATCCGTTGATGGGAATTCTCAACTTCCACACTGGTGTTGGCTTCTGGGTGTTGGGGGTCATTGTTGACCACACAACAGGCAAAGGACCCTGGGAAGGACAAACAAGATACAGTCAAAAGCCCAGACGAACAGGAGAGAAATGCAATACACATGCACAAAACATGTTGCAAAACACCTACACAAACACTAGTTAGCAGTACTACCCTATTGTGGAGTACACACCACCTGAATGGACACATCACAGCACGCATCCAGTCAAGTGGCACACAGTCACACTGAGACTGCAACAGAGCTGGCTCAACACATTCCTGGAAACTCACTTTCGGGTGAAGAAGTTGTTGATGAGCTGGGAGCGGATGTCACCGTCGTCATCCTCATCCAGGATGAGAGGCACCTCCTTCCGCACCGCCATGTTGTGTAGCATGCAGCAGACCAGTATTATTTTGCACACCTTTGTAGGCTCATATGGGAGGGCCCCTCCGGTCTTGTCCAGGCAGCGAAAGCGGCTTTTAAGGAGGCCGAATGTCCGCTCAATCACCCTCCTGCTCCGACCATGTGCCTCATTGTAGCGCAGCTCGGCTGGTGTCACAGGGTTCCTGAGGGGTGTCAAGCAACCATGGCATGTTGGGGTATCCGGAGTCACCTACACACACAAAAATGAACAAGTAGATGAGTTTGGTAGGAGTGTGGAATACAACAATGACAAACACACACAATGAGAAACAGTCAGTACACACCGAGAAGCCAGGCACGCTGAGCTGGCATCTCTGACATCAGCGTTGCAATGTGACTACTCCTTATTATGTAGGCATCGTGCGCCGAACCAGGGAACTGTGCACACACATGTGTGATCAACATGTCAGCAAGACAGACCACCAGAGCATTGATCGAATGGTAGTGCTTCCTGTTACGGTATGCCTGCTCATGTGCCTGTGGTGGTATCAGGGCAACATGTGTCCCGTCAATGGATCCAATGACGTTTGGCATCCTCCCCAGTGTATAAAAGGCATCCTTAATTTCAGGGAGTTCATCTTGGCTCGGGAACTTGATATACAGGTCAAGGAGTTGCAACATCCCCTCCAAGACATCGCGTAGCACCCAACTAAACATCGTTTACGACATAGCACCAGCAGTAGCCACAGTGTACTGGAAGGTACCAGTAGCAAAGAAGTGCAGGGCTGCCATCACCTTCACCTCTGGGGTCAGTGCTGTAGGGTATGTTCGGCCAGGTAGCAGATGTGGCGCCAACTGCTCCGCCAACTCCTTAATCAGTGGCCTGGTGAAGCGGGACCGTCTGATGCTGTCGCGTTCCTGCATGGTTGCAAGGTCTGGGAACGGACGATGCACAGCTGGTGCCCTGCAGTACAGAGATGCACAAAGGAAGATTGTCAGTACATCCCCCCATGTGGCCATGACCACGATCACTCTCACATGCTAGTTCATAACATTACACAATGTACTGAAGTGTGTGATGTTGGTCATGGACACATATGTTACCTACAAGACCACCACCTCACATCTCAATTCCACATGTCCATATGAGTCCCATGTAGTGCAATGGGCTAATCATCTGGCTGTGTTACCCAACCTATGTGCTGCTGCAACGTTCAAAAAACCCACCCAGTGATTAATGAGGACTCATGTCTCCCAGGCATCACAGATCTTTGCCATGCAGAAACCCAGGCTCCCTGTATTGCCACATCCACACAGCAATGGACATGGCGTAGCACGTACACACCACAAGGCAAGCGTAAGTCCCACAGGTAGTGGCCACTGTTGTCCATGCCGGCCCTACATGTACTCTTAGACACACACCCCATCAAGATTGATGCATATATCACATGGATGTGGAGACTGTCATCTATTGGTAACATGTGATCAGACACATCTGAGACACAACAAGCACACAGACTGTGGGTGCACATCAGTATTGGGGCTACAGGTCTCACTGTGACGTACATGCAATCACCCCCAGGACTCAGGCTGTATGTGACATGCCCCAAACATATCCAACCTGACACTGTGGCCTTCACTCATGCCAATTATTGTCCAATTGCACATCACAGTGCAAATGTGCACAACACACAAAGGACTCTCCCCCCATGTACAAGATAACAGCCTGGGAGTGGCTGCACAAAGTGCCAGACAAAAAAACTGCTGTGGCCCCCTCAAACACCCAGGGAATGCAGCCTCACATGCCATGGGAAACTGTGTGGCCAATGCTATAGTGTGGCAGGTGTGTGCAGGTGTCCATGGCCAGTATATGTGTGTTGCATCCGTCTAATAGTCACACTAATGCGTTCTGACGCAGGTGACAATGCGTACGCATTGCACGGGTCATGTCCGAGTCGTGCGTAGACCTTGTCATTGAATGCAATGAGGTCCGAAGAGGGTGACAATGCGTACGCATTGCACGGGTCATGTCCGAGTCGTGTGTAGGCCTTGGCCATTGAATGCAATGAGGTCCGACGCGGGTGACAATGCGTACGCATTGCACGGGTCATGTCCAAACCGTGTGTAGGCCTTGTCATTGAATGCAATGAGGTCTGACGCGGGTGACAATGCGTACGCATTGCACGGGTCATGTCCGAGCCGTGCGTACGCCTTGGCCATTGAATGCAATGAGGTCTGACGCGGGTGACAATGCGTACGCATTGCACGGGTCATGTCCTAGCCGTGCGTAGGCCTTGCCATTGAATGCAATGAGGTCTGATGCGGGTGACAATGCGTACGCATTGCACGGGTCATGTCCGAGCCGTGCGTACGCCTTGGCCATTGAATCGTATGGAGACGGGTGCATGTGTATTTTCAAAATACGCGTTGTACAGTCAGTTGACCGAGCCGTGCGCACCCATTGGCTCTGCACTGTCATGGAGACAGATGCGGATTCAAAACTTGTACGAGTTGTGCGCTGGAAATTCAGTTGGATGCCTACCACAATGTTGCAATTCCTAAGGTTTCATGAAGGTGAAGATTTGAACGATGCGGAAGACGTGTACGAGTCGTACAATTCCATGGATTGGCCAGATTCATAGAACGCAACCATGTTGGACCTTATCACTGTGGACACATGGCACAGAGTCTGCCTCTGCAGCACAGATATAAGGCTGGCTGGACCCCAGGGAGCTCACTGGCCTGCACTACATGCTACTGGACCACATCCCTGCTACCACTGCTGCTGTCTATGCATCCTATGGCTCCTGCTATGGCACGTACACTGGAGAGGGCCCCAGCCTTCACTGAGGAGGAGGACCAGGCCCTGCTGGACCGGCTCCTTCCAGAGTACAGAAAACTCTATGGGACATCAGGGGAGCAGGTGAGTGTGCTGTCCACTGACTTCCTAATTAAGCATGTTGTCTGACTAGCAGTACTAGCAGTGTGTACAGCAGTGGCACGCATTATCACTGACTACTTTTATCCCCCACAGTGTGTAGGAACATGTACTGAATATTTTTCCTGCTGCTAAAGTGCATTTTTGCCAGCTTAGACTATCCATTCATTGTTAACATGTCAGACATGCATGTGAGTTTTCATTCCCCATGGTTTCACTATCTGTGTAATTATGTTCCCTTTCTGATGATGACATGTATATCTAATTGTGTGCTGCACAAATCTGGGGCATGTGTGTTAATGTACTTTTCACTTTGTCCTCCTCACAGGTTGATGCCCACCAGAATCAGGAGATATGGCTGACCATCGCCCGGGCTGTTCGTTCTGTTGGGGTCTACAAGCGCCGCATCCGCAACTGCCAGAAGAGGTGGCAGGACCTTCGTGGCTGGACCCGGAGGATAGCTAGAGTCCAGCTGAAGCTGTCACCTCCACGCAGGAGGGGCGGACACCGGACCCTGACTCCCCACATGCTCCGGATACTGGCAGTGGTCTTCCCGGACCTGGATAGGCAGCGGAAGGCCAGACAGCAGCAGGAAGGGGGTAAGTCCATGCCTGATCTGTGTACTATGTCTGACATGCACATAGCAGTCTTTTGTCTGGGTCACACTTTCACATTATGTAGGTCTTGTAGTCCCCAAATCAGGTCCCTCATCTGTGTGATGCACCCTCCTCATCTGTTCCACAGGTGTGGCCCCTACAGTTTTTGGATTGTGTCACTAGGGCACTGTGTCCCTGCAGTCAGCTATGTATCAGGTACCAGTCAGCATCAGTTCCTGTGACTCTGTTGTGTGTGTCATGGGTGGATCAATTATTTACACAACGCCTGAGATCTGACATGTGAACTGTGTGTGCCCTTCAGATGTGTACCAATTGCTGGTCTGACTCGCAAAATGTTTCTGGGGTATTCAATACAAAGCCATGCAGCAGGGTAGGTATGGCAAGTATGCCACAATTGCTTAGCCACCTGACTACTGTCTGGGGCAAAACACTGTTTCACTTAGTCCTGCCCAGTCCTGCCCCCTCAAGGGCATTCAGAAACACTCTGTAATCCCACTCCTGTGTGTGAAATTGCAGGTTGTGCTTCATGACATGTGCCCTCAGGTGTGTGCCTCTGTGTCATTAGGGTGTGGCTTGTTGCTACGTACAACTGGGGTGTCCATGATTCTGAGGGTCAGCATGACATCTGCAATGTGACTGTGGGGGACAAGACTTGTGTGACATATAGGTGTGTGAGCATCTGACAGCGCACAATGGTGTATGCAACTCTGTTCCTCATGCAGCTGGGTTATATGCATGGCAGACTGTGATGTGTTAATGTACATGGAGTTGTGTTTGCTGATACTCATATGTCTGATTTTCATGATGTGGGGTCTTCTGGGTCCTGGATATGTTGTTTGCATGGGATGGGCAAGTGCGCCGGTCATCTGCCGAGTCAGATTTGCTCCTGAGCTAGGATTGTGAGTCAGTGCATATTGTTGTTGTCTGGATGCCCTGCCCCTGTGACAGGAGACAGTGTTGACTGACTTACAGGCCATCCCAGTACCATGGCATTGAACTTGCTATGAGTGAGCCTGCGCTGTGTTCAAGTGTGCACCATGCACCCCATTGTGGCCTTGCCCATCAGGACATGAGTACATCATAGTGTGTGTTGCTGGTATGCATCCCAAGCATGTGAAATGAGTCTCTGCCCATCCCTTCATCCGGACACCTGTGCTGCGTTAGTCGCAAGAGATGTGCTGTGGGTCTAGTGACATACTCCTACATGTTCACTTGCATGTAGAACTAATGTGTGGGTGGTGCATGTTGGCACATTGGGGTATTAGCATCCAACATGCCACAGACATATGTGTGCAAATCAAGGAGGGATATGTGTGCAATAGTTGATGTTGGAAATGACAATTGTCTTATTCTAAACAGTGATGGCACTTTGAGCTGTGTTCAGCAGATGATGCCAGGCCTTGCCCTGTGATGTGATGTACTCACTGTGGTGTGTGCAGTCGGTGCAGGTGACTGATGTTGTTCTGTTACTTCCTATTCCTATCCAGATACATCCGCGGCCACAGGAGGGGACAGCTCCATGGAACAGGAGTAGCCACAGAGCCTTACAGGCACAGAAGGAAAGGAGTCAGGTGGACCCAGTGGCACGGAGGGCGATTTCAGCCACACAGAGGAGTCGTCAGCACCATCCCCCCCAGCTGAAGGCCACGGCAGCTCTGAGGATGACTCCCCTGTGGAAGCGGGTGTCAGCAGCCACCAAACCCCAGCTAGTGAGGCAGTCTCCGCCACCACCAACCCCCTCCCATCGGCTACCATCCCAGAGGTCCCTGTGGGGTCCCGTGTTCGTGAGCATGTCTCCTTTGTGCCAGGCATCACACCCCCTGGCCCTGTGTCCCCTGCTGCCATGAGTGAGGAGTCTGTGGACTTACTTTGACAGATCCATGTAGGGCAGACATCGATGCTGAAGGTCCTCCATGCCACAGGTCTGTTGACACAACTGGTGTCATTCATGGAGGGCATTTCCTCTGTCATGTCTGCCCTACAGAGGACCAACCAGTCCATGGCCTCCTCCCTGACGGCGATGATATCAGACAACAATGTCTCAACGTGGAATTCAATGGAAGGACAAGTTATTCAAAGGTGAGCTGTATTTTACAGTATCAGAGGAGTGAATCCATACAGAGAGGACAACAGGAGACCAAGTTTGTAGGAAAGAGTTGTATTTTCAACACATGATGAACATATTGCGTCATATGTACATATCATATAGGTTAAAAAGCACTGCGTGACACTTAGTGAAAGTGTAACCGAAAGAATACTGTGCACAAGTGCTCGTGGAGTTTGTGACGGCGCAAGTGACACATAAAGTGGTATATACAGCGGTGAAACGGCGCAACAGGGAGAACAATGGTACTTTGAATATGCCAAAGTTAGGGCATTTACACAATAAATGTATGAGATTTCAAAGGACAGTAGAGCAAATGCCCATGTTTGTAAATGCGCCAACAGTAACGCTGTTGAAGTCGACGGCGTTTCGGCCCGTAACACTCAAGGCCATCATCAGGACTGGTTACACATATTTTGAACAGTGCTAGGGTAAAGGAAAACAATTCTCAAAAGCTGGACCAAAGAGGGAGAAAAGGGGACAGTCGTACAAATGGTGGTGAGCACGGCGACCATTGTTCTCCCTGTTGCGCCGTTTCACCGCTGTATATACCACTTTATGTGTCACTTGCGCCGTCACAAACTCCACGAGCACTTGTGCACAGTATTCTTTCGGTTACACTTTCACTAAGTGTCACGCAGTGCTTTTTAACCTATATGATATGTACATATGACGCAATATGTTCATCATGTGTTGAAAATACAACTCTTTCCTACAAACTTGGTCTCCTGTTGTCCTCTCTGTATGGATTCACTCCTCTGATACTGTAAAATACAGCTCACCTTTGAATAACTTGTCCTTCCATTGAATTCCACGTTGAGACATTGTTGTCTGATATCATGTACTGCCCCAGTCTCACTGTGGTTTATGGGCTACCTCCTGTGGTCTGATACTTCCTCCCTGACGGCAGCAGTGTCCCTCCTCCAACAATCCCACACCCCTCCTACCCCTGCACCACCCACAATTCTTAGCACACTACCTGTCCAAAGACCCGAAACACCCAAAGTTCAGGACCAAGCCGTGCGTACACTTATCCGTTGACTGCAAGTCTGTGGCCTCCTCCCTGAGGCAGCAGTGTCCCTCCTCCAACAGTCCGGCACCCCTTCTACCCCTGCACCACCCACGCTTCCTAGCACCCTACCTGTCCCAAGCAAACACACACCTGCACATTCTCACAAACCCACAAACACATGCAGCACACAAACACCCAAACCAAGGTCTATACGTGCACACAAGCAAGTGCAGGGGACTGATTCCACACTCACAGGGGCTGGTTTGCTGACACACACACAGTCAACCACAACCACTCCACAGTCCTCCGAGACCTCTCCCTCCCAGCCCCCTTCCCTTGCCTCACCTGCAACCCCATCCCCCAGAAGCTCTTCCTCTGTGACCTTGGCCTCTTCCCCACTGACCCAGCAGATCCTGATTACAAGGGGAAGAGGAAGTCCCCACACACAGAAGGGAGTGCCCCTCACACCCGGACACCCTCCCCCAGGTGCACTCAGACCGAGATGCCCACCCGCAAGTTCCCCCGGCGCAAGAAGAGCAAGACCCCCCCCGCCAGCACGCAGCTCCAAGGCAAAGTCTCCGTCCTCCATCCCCCAGGCTACCACTCCAGAGGTTCCCCCGCCACTCCCTGCCCCAGGTTCCCCCACACACAGATACACCATCCCCAAAATGCTAAGGCCATCCCCCCTAGCACTTGCTCCTCCACACCTGGTCACACAGTTGCTGCCACTGATGTGGGGACCGTGTCACCACCCCCTGCCCTGCAGACCTCACCTGTCCCCCATTGCGCTCCCATGGATGTAGGCACTGCTTTGGAGTCCACGCCCACCCCGTCTGACTTGGGCACTGCAGTGGTGAGCCAATCCACTCCATCTGACCTGCCCACTGGAGTTGTGCCGGCACCCACCCCATCTGACTTGTGCCCCACAGTTGTGACAGCACCCACCACTTCAGTCATCTCCACTGCAGTTGCAAGTGTCTCGCCTGCATCCCCCACCTCTTCACTGCCTCCTTCTGCTGAGCCCTGATCCTGTCCCTGCGGTGCCTGGCCTGCCCCCATGTATGCCCCTCCGAGGGGATGACCCCGGTCCGTAGCAGTGCAGGCAAGCAAGGTGTGACAGTTGTCACTCTCGTTCACTCCTTGGCAATTTGACATGGACTGGCCATTGGCCTTTTGGTTGCACAGACGTTTCGAATTTCATATACTGAATTTGTGACTCTAGTTCACTGCTTGCCCTTCTGACATGGACTGGCCATTGGCCTTTTGTTGGAACACACGTTTCACTTTTCATATGCTGAATAAAGCTTTTTACTTTGTCCCTGTGAACTTGATTTAGCTGTACATCATGTTGATGTTGTTTTAGATGCCCTTGCACCTGTAATGCTTGGTTTACAATGTTGCATACTGATGTGTTGATGTGAGGTACTCCCTGTGGTCAATGAGATATGTTTCCTATTCTGGTGGGTATCCATGTCATCCTTTGCAGCTACCTGGGTGTATCTGGATCAACCATTTGTGTACCTCGCTCTGTGAGCATTTAATTGTCATGGTCACATCTGTGGCTTGCACCCCTGCACATATGATGTGCTTCCCATTGTCCAAATTGTCACTTCCATATACTTCGTGCTCATCACTACTGGCCCTACAGGTGTGGGCATCATTGGTATAGGAGCAACTGGGTCCTCTGTGCAACTTGCTGTACATATGTATTGAGTATTTGCAGATGACTTAAGGGAGACTCACGTACCCAGGCTGTTGTGACCAGAGCCTTCATTGTGCGGTAACTGATGGCTGACTGACCAAGTGTTCTGCAGACATGAGTGGGACTTGCGGTGAATATGTTTGGCACAGCTGGGCTCCCACAGGAGTTGTGTCCCCTCAAGTTAGTGTGTTGTCCAGTGACATGGCCTGGGCCCATGGTGTGTATTGTATGTGCATGTGTGTGTGTCCACATCCCTGTTCATACACAGACAGTGTTCCCTTGATATGTTCGTATTGTTGATGCTTGCTGAGTGGTACTGGGTTAATCTCACTACTTTTCCAATGGGCTACCAGATGTGTGGGTGCATGACTCACTCCTGTTAATTGGTGTATCATCATTATGATTTGTCAGTTCTGAGTGTTGATGATGTTGTCAGACACAGATGGGACACAGTGAGGGTTCCTTAAGGCACTTTTTTGTTCACAATATCATGTAGTTGTCCCTAGGTGGTAGTTTTCAGTGATTGAGACATATGTATGTGTGTGTGACTGCTCCCACTTGTCGGGTTCACGGCAGCGATGCTGGCAGGTGTCAGCATGGGTGCCTTGTGTTCATCCTTGGCATCTGCATAGTCCTGGGACAGTGGCAGGGATTGTGAAGGTCACATGAGCTTTGAGGTCATGGCCATGTACCGCATACTGTGCAGTGTGTCTGTCATTCCCCTGGGTTGTAAACAGTCCTTGTGTGATGGGTGTGTGCACCTTAGTTCCTGCCAACATTCCTGTGTTTGTCATGTGGGCATGTGCAATGTCACTTATCCATGTGGGCTTCACAGATACACATTGTTGCAGTTCAGATGTGGTGTTGATGGTGGACTGATGTGAATGTTTGCATGGATGGTCCCTTAGCTCCCGTTTGTCCATGGATGAGGGGCCATGCTGAGTGATTTGTGTTTGTGAATGTGTGATGTACGTTTGTGGCACAGGACACATGTCTGGGTTTCCCAGTAGTGAGCTGACACCTACAGTCTACACATGTTGTTTTGGTTGGTGTGTCTATTTTCGAGATGTGTGCATGCTTGGTGATGGTCACTTCTGCTGTTGTGTCATTGTACGCTGTGTGCATTGTCAGCCCCCATGTTTGGTGCTTGTCTGCACATGGCCGAGAGTGTTATGTTTTCACAGCACTGTTTGCCTCACCACATCTCTGTGTGTATGGGACACAACCACTATTTTCCCCCAGAAGTGTTTGATGTGTTGGGAGCAGGGATCATACATGCTGTTAGTTATTTGCAGCTTTGACCATGATGACACTTACCTTTTGGTGACTGTGTTGAGGGGGGTTTGGTCCCCATCACCACAATGCTCCACATCTGCTGCATTTTGTGAGCCCCCACTTGACTTCTGCTCTACACAGTGAGGGGGTGTTCTTTTTACATTGCCACAGTGCTATGGTGATGCTTGCCTTGTATGTCACACTCATGTGTTGGTCACACATGTGCTGTTACTTACATTGTATGCTTGTAGCCATATTCACTGTTGTGGGCATTTATCACAGACTACACACTGTTGTCATGATGTCGTGGGGGATGTATTTTGCAGACATACCTGATGTTTGCGTATGCTGGATGTGTTGCGCATCACCCATCCTATGGCTGGGGGTGACAGGGGTGATGGGCAACAGGCCCCTTATGGGTGTGGGTGGCAGTGGTGATGGGCAACATAAGCCCTGTGAGTAGGGATGGCAGGTGTGATGGGCAACAGGTCCCCTGTGAGTGGGGGTGGCAGGCGTGATGGGCAACACGCCCCCTATGGGTGTGGGTGGCAGGGGTGATGGGCAACATAAGCCCTGTGAGTGGGGGTGGCAGGAGTGATGGGCAACTTAAGCCCTGTGAGTGGGGGTGGCAGGGGTGATGGGCAACAGGCCCCCTATGGGTGTGGGTGGCAGGGGTGATGGGCAACATAAGCCCTGTGAGTGGGGGTGGCAGGGGTGATGGGCAACAGGTCCCCTGTGAGTGGGGGTGGCAGGGGTGATGGGCAACATAAGCCCTGTGAGTGGGGGTGGCAGGGGTGATGGGCAACAGGTCCCCTGTGAGTGGGGGTGGCAGGGGTGATGGTCAACAGGTCCCCTGTGAGTGGGGGTGGCAGGGGTGATGGGCAACAGGCCCCCTATGAGTGGGGGTGGCAGGGGTGATGGGCAACAGGTCCCCTGTGAGTGGGGTGGCAGGGGAGATGGGCAACAGGTCCCATATGAGTGGGGGTGGCAGGGGTGATGGGCAACAGGTCCCCTGTGAGTGGGGGTGGGAGGGGTGATGGGCAACAGGTCCCCTGGGAGTGGGGGTGAGAGGGGTGATGGGCAACAGGCCCCCTATGGGTGGGGGTGTTATTGGTGCTGGCCATGCAACCCCTATGCTGGGGTGTTAGTGGCCAGGATATGTATCCCCTGTGTGTGTGTGCCATTTTGCAGGTGTCATTTGTTTATGTGGTAGGTGTCTGACTTACCGTCTGCGCCATCGGCGTCGGTCCCTGATCCGGTCATAGATGTAGAGTACTGGTATGACCTGCACGATGGGATTCATGATGTGTTCGTGTCGTACACGCTGCTTGTTGCTCCGTCTCGTACCCACTGCAAGCTGTTCCGTCTCGTAGCCGTGTATTGAGTTGTGACGCGAATCGTAGCTGATATGCTTGTTTTCCGGATGCTTTGACCTCCCGTGCGTGACGACCCGTCCGGCGCATAGGAAGTACGCATCGTACTTGTCATGCATGAAACTGCTATGGATACTGCTTCCGGGCGACACGGTTCCTCTTTAGGAGTTACAGCTCGGACAGAGAATGGGTCTTGATTCACAGCCTACGTGTTGGTCGTGTTTTTGGCAGTTATGCGCATCGTACTTCCTATACAGGACGGACCGGCTCCGGGTACGTGTCGGTCGCAGGGTAAGGCTACGGACAGCTGTCCGACCGGCCATCGGAATCGGCCTCTAAGTGGCCGATTCTCAACAGCAGTCCATGTGGAGTCCTGAGTAGGCGCAGATCTCCTCTCGCTACTATACAGGAAGTTAAGATGGAAAGACTAATAACGTTTCAAGACTCCTCTGTGCAAGATGCTGGAGTTGCCAAATTACACCTCTTGAAAGTGAACAACATTCAAATACTACTGAAATGCAAATTGCAATTCGGCCCAACAATGAATTTTACATCAACGTGCTTTCACAAGAAGCAACTGCCAGTTCTACAAACACTGCTGAGCCCCAAAGATAGATCGAACTGTGTCTGGCTACTTCATCAACTTCGATGACTTTTCTTCAGATCTAAGGGAACCTGAGCAAATGCCACACACCTCTAAAAAAGAACAACTTTGACAATTCGATTGCTGGCTGAAAATGACTTACTTGGTGTCCCCTTTGTGGCATCTTTGGCTTGCATTCGTGATCCTGTTCCTGTTAATTTGGATTGGTACAGTAACTGTCTTTTTCCTACTACATAGGGGCCGATTCCGATTCCGGACGAAAAACGTACCGACTGGCACGGACCCGGAACGGAGACCGACCGACACGTACCGGCGCCATACGACCCGTGCAGTACGATGCAATGCGTGTAAATTACAACCGACACGTACGGAATACAAGCCTACGACCGAACCGTAGGGAAAAGAGTGATTCGCCGGGATAACCGATGCGAGTACCACTGACCGACATGCACCAGGAATGAACCTGACCAACACATACCGACAATGTCCGATCGACGCAGTACGATGCAATGCGTGTAAACATAGACCGACTCACCCAGAGCCCAAGCCGCATGATCGACACGCACAGAAAAGGGACCTCAAGCAATAGAGATCTCCGCGACCGACACGTATGAAACACAGAAGAAAGTCAGTGTGAACAAGCCAGAGAAACCGGCACGAGCCAACATCAGCGTCCGTCTAGGTAAGAAGAACGTCTCCTTCATGCCTAGAAAACCCAAAGGAAAAAATACTAAAAAAGGACCAAACAAGCAATGACAAAGTCAATAAATTAAAAAAAAACTGGAACAAAGACACACCCACAACTCCACATATATAAAGGACATCAATCACTACCATGATCCTTTGCAAATAGGTGACAACAGCCAGCAGAAAACACCATCACACAGCAACCACAGACACACTCACAACTCACCCATCACACAATGTACACACCATCAGCGCCTCACCAAAAGCACACACACATACAGCTAGCAAAACCAACACTAACCCACCCTCACTTGCACCTTCACACACACATTACTCACCACCACCAGCCATCACCATGCCCTCAAAGAAGAATCCAAAGTTCACAGATGATGAGTTAGAAGTGCTGGTAGACGAGATCATCAGAGTAGAGCCACATTTGTTTGGTACATTGGTCCAAAGGACCCCCATGTCACAGAAAATAAAGATGTGGGCAAGGATCGTGGACAAGGTGAACGCACAAGCACCAACGTTGCGCACAAAGGACGATATCATGAACAGGTGGTATAACGTGCGCAGGAGGGACAAGAAACTCATCGAGAAAGATCACGCCTTTAGTCAGTGCACTGGAGGTGGCCCTCCTGCCAAACCAGTATACTTCAGGACCTGGGAGGAGAAGGTGCGGGACATCCAACCACCAGAGAGCGTCCATGGTCTAGCAGACATACGAGAGCCTGGTGAGTACACTAACAACATACTCAATATTGTGTGGCAAGGGAACAGTGAAACCATGCACCGTTAGCCAAGCCACAGTAACCAATAGATAATCATCCCAAGATGTGTATGCTAGCCAGACAAACACAATACCTGCCATCTCATAGTGACTTGGAACTGTGTCATGACATGTACCAACCTACAAAGAAATAGAGTAAGGCAGTGGCACAAAGCCAAATAAACACTGCCAGACAGTTTGGCACCACAAACACACTACCTCACAGTGCAGCTGACTGACAGGAAGGAATAGTAAGTGTGCAGGTGAAGTGAGTGTATCCAAAAGCATGATGGGGTTTGTAGTCACAGATAATGCTCCCCCTCCAAATTGGCCCATCAAGACCCCTCTGAACCATGCCCACATCACAGGGAGTGGAAAATGACTGACAAGATGGCTGGCACTGGGTCCTACTGTGAGGAGCACAAGGCCCTGGTAGGGCTTGTGCACCAATCAGAAGCAGGACACCATTGACTGACATCCTGAAAGACAACTTGCATGCCCTCCAATGGAAGCACGTTTCATGGTGGGATGTCTGGCCGGGTGGGAAGGAGGATTGACGGCTCCGACCATACTTACCAGCATGTGGAGACACACACACCCCTCAACACAAACTCCACTCAACTCACCGTGTAGAACGCATTGACTCACACCGTAGTGAAATATCACCCAAAGAGAAACCGTACTGGGTGCTGCCATGGGAAGCACAGGGGGTCTCTTTGGACTTGTAGACAAACAAACACAAGGACTTCACAATCAGCCATCTTGCCACTGCTGTCACACCCCCTCACAGGGAAGCAGAGTCAAAAAGAAGGAAGTATGGGCATGCTGGGAAGGGGGTGTAGCCAAGAGCATGATGGGAGTTGCAGTCACAGACAATCCCCACCCACCCACATGGCCCATCAAGCTCACACTGAACCATGCTCGCCTCACAGGGAGTGGGAATGGACTGACAGGATGTCTGACACTGGGCTCTGTTGTGGGGAGCACAAGGCCATGCTGGGAACTGGGCAACGACAAACATCAGGACTGCACAGTCAGCCATCTTGCCATTGCTATCACACCCCCTCACAGGGAAGCAGAGTCAAAAGGAAGGAAGTATGGGCATGCTGGGAAGGAGGTGTAGCCAAGAGCATGATGGGAGTTGCAGTCACAGACAATCCCCACCCACCCACATGGCCCATCAAGCTCACACTGAACCATGCTCACCTCACAGGGAGTGGGAATGGACTGACAAGATGTCTGACACTGGGCTCTGTTGTGGGGAGCACAAGACCATGCTGGGAACTGGGCAACAACAAATACCAGGACTGCATTGACTGACATCCTGAAAGTTAACCTGCACCCACTGCAATGGTGGAACGCTTCAGGATGGGATAACTGGCCTGGGGGAGAAGGAGGCCCTGACTTGAAAACAAATAACACCGATGCTGGCCATACACACACCTTCTATGCTAAAACACATTGCACACGTGGTATCAGTCACTCACAAAGATGATACCCGGGCAAGATGTCTTACACATGGGCCTGAGAAATGATGTGGCTGAAAATCACACATATGCACTGGCCAAACAAAACACGGTCGCACACACACCAATTGCAACTGTATGCTCAAACTCACTGTCTGGAGATGCAGTGTCCAGGGGTGCCCCCTGGCCTGGCTGGGGAGGTGTGCCTTGCAGATGACAAGTGTGGAAGCCATATATTGTACATTGCATCAAACACACAGGAACTCACATATACATCATTGACAGGGGACATCTGACAGTGAATGGAATGGACACACCAATATAGCCGACACCATAGCATGGTCTCATTCACACTCAGTGATGTTGTGAGCTGCATTCCACTCCTACATCGTGCTGCAACATATGCATCCTTCACACAACACACCACTCACTGACATAGACACTGTAGACACAAGGTATAACCTGGACTGCATTGGAGGAGACATGCTACTCACAGCAGCCAAACATTGGAAAGCCAGAGTGCCTCCTTGCCTAATCCATGTCCCCATGGAGAACATTGACAAGTCAAATCACATATGCACGTACAAAACTCAACACCGGACTCATTAACGATGGGGACATCATCACTTGTATGAAATGAGATGGGAACTAGGAACACAGGAAAAATACACTTTCCCCAAAGAGATCACAGGCATACCTGACTGTGACCATGTTGTACCAACACACCAATGTGACACACAAAGACTAGCAAAATCTGCGACCACACATGCCCCAATCTTAGAACATCTCCTCAGTGGAATTGCACGTATGTCCTTGTTAAAGCTTGTTGGACTTGGCCCTTCTGGCAGGTTCACCCCTAAACTTTTTGCATTATCCTAGTTTTTTCCCTATGGAGTCCAGTGAATGGGGAGAGGGGCTGAGCACAACAGAATGCTCCAAAACCAGTTGCATATGGTTTTTCCTTAACCCTGCAGCCTGAGACAAAGGAAATGTGTATATAAAAAGGGACTGTGACCCCATATAAAGTGTTCTGCTGACCCTAACTGGGGGGGCCTGCTGCTGCTGCTGGGCGCCAGGAGGACCACCACTGGGGACTGCCTCCCTGCCTGGAGGGCCCTGTGAGCTGGCCCCTGGGCCCAGCCCTTGCACCCCTGCCTTCCTAAGGACTTTGTTCCTGGACCTTGCCCTCAAGCACCTGGGAAGCGCTGTATTTTTATTTCTGAAAAACGGTTTATTATCCTGAGGAGCAGCGCTCCTAATTTCATTGGCAATGCGGAGCGGCGATCCTTTTCAAAAGGGAATCACCGGCGCGGAGATTCCCCCCACAGGACTGGGAAACCGAGCGGGTGCCCACCCGCGTTATTTGCTGCCCATTTATGTCTAAAACCAAACCGAGCGGGAACCCACCCCGCATCGGTGACTTCGCGGCGGGTGCCCATCCCGCATTGCAGTGCTCAGTGGCGGGAGCCCACCCGCTTAGTAATCTTAATTATGAGGGAGCCTACCCCTCATCAGCAGAACTGGTGTCCGGCCGGAGCAGGGCTGCCGCGGCGCGACCGAGAAGGAAGGCAGAAGCGCCGTGTCTGCCCCCAACCCCCGCCGCGAGAGAAGTGCTAACGGCAGGGAAGAAAGCGGACAAGTGCTGCCGGTGAGTGGAACTCCCGAATTTCTGTGGTTGGAGGAGGCAGAGTCAGAGCGGCCCCGTCTTGCAGCGGGCCGCTGCCACGTTGTTTAGCAGCTTCTGAGTGCTCCACCATTTGCGAGGTGCAGGTGCTGTCTTAAGAGCCCGTGTGCTCCAACGTGGGGACCAATCTTGTTTCCAAAACCCCAGCGGGGTTCAGAAGCACCGCAGTACCAGCCCCACTTCTCCTCACAGTTGCGCCGCCGTTGCGGGCAACTACATCACGGAGACATTTTTCATCTTTGAGCGATAGTCCCAGAGTAGGACTCCTGGGGGCACGCTGAGTGCACGCCCTACCTGCTTGTGGCGCATTGTTTTGGGTGCCAGAGGCACCCAGAGTGCCAGGAAAGCTCTATCGCCCCAGCTGCGCAGCAGTGGGCAGCTGGATCGTTTGGCCCCATTGTTCTCAGAGCCCCAGTAGGGTTCAGTAGGCACAGTGGTGCCAGCCCCCATTCTTTTCCTCGGGGCATTCTCATTTAGATTCCCAGACAGGGGCTCAGGGGGCACGCTGGTGCCCAAGCTCATTGGCACAGCTGCCCAGCACTTAGTGGGCAGCTGCAATGTTTAGGATTGTGGCCCTGTGCGCTGTTGCTTATGCTGCTTTGACAGCCCAGCCCTGACATTTTGGACAAAGGGCGTTTGAGCCCCTGAGAGGCCGAGTTGGCCTGGGGACAGTTTTCCTGTGTTGTTCCCGCACCTAGGGTACATGGTTATTTCTACATGTGTACTTTTGCGTAATGTGCATTGCCTTTATACTTATTTCTATTTCTAAATGTGTCTATGCTTAGGAGATTGTTTTCCTAGTGTAGGTTATGCTAGTGAGTTCATGGGACCCGGCGTGATATATGCCTAAGGTGTTTAGGATTGCGTAGGGTGTACTTACCTTTTGCCAGTAGTTACTGGTTGTGCTCTACAGTTATAATTTGTGTTACAGTTGGTATATGTTTTACATCTACAATTGGTGATTTGTGCTAATTGTGACAGTGGTCCATGTGGCCCTGTCTTGTGTGAATAGTCCCCTGTAAATTCTGCCCAGTGCCAGTTGGCACAGTGTAAATTGTGTGAATATTATCTAATGTGTTTTGGTATAATACAAAGGCTATTTTTATATATAACCTTGTGTGGAGTTCCTTTTGTGGTGGGCCTTGGGTGTTGTTGCTGTGTGCGCGCGCAAACGCTTTACACATTGCCTCCGGGATAAGCCTGACTGCTCATGCCAAGCTAGCAAGGGGGTGAGTAGGGGTTATCTTTGGCATGTAACTCCCCAGCCCTGACTTAGGGTGGTGGTCTCTGCCTGGCTTTGGCGCAAGCCTTAGCCAACCAGAGATCCCATTTCTAACATTGGTGATCAGCGGTGGGATTAGGACTTGCGTTTGCGCAGTACCACAGCGACGACTGGCTGCACTACAGAACTCTGCATTTTAGATAATCACGTGTTTGGGGATTATTGTTCTGAGTTTTATTTTTAAATTCTTCTCCTAAAAAGTGTCATTTGAAAATTGTGTACTCTTGCTTCAGCTCAGACACCTAGGTCCCTTGTGTTGCACGTGTCCCTGGGCTTCCTGCCTAAATGGAGTCTGCTTTTAATTTCTGTGGTCTGTTTAGATACAGTATGGGGGAGTTCGTTGAGTTTTGTGAGGAGAGAGACATAGCAGTGAGTGTGTCAGACTCCCAGTCAAAACTTAGGGAAAACCTGATCCAATGGCAAAAGGATGAATGGGAACGTGAGCGCAGTGAGGAGGAGACGGCCCGGGCCACACGCCAAGAGGGTGGTGGGTCTGGGGGGAGCCCTGAGGAGTCTGAAGAGGAGGAAGAAAGTGACAGGACAGGGACGCCAGTAGATAGTGAAGACCCCATAGATAGGGAGTCCTTTGCTGGGTCCAGTGTCAGGGGCAGCACCCCATCCCTTTTCCTGTCCCCCGAGGAGTGGGTAGATAGAAGGGAAGAAAGGGAGCATCAGCTGGCTTTGGAGAAGCTCAGGTTAAAGCATGCCAAGGAGATAGCGCAGCTGGGCGTGGAAGAGAAAAAGTTTGAGACCGAGAGTGTCTTAGCGCAGGAGAGGATGGCGGAGGCTGAGAGGGCCTTCGCCAGGGAGAAATTAGCTCTGGAGGGTAGTTTGTCCCCTGAGTGCAGTTGTAGTTGTCTGGATTCCCCAGGAAGGGTAGAGTCTAGTATTGGCAGCGATGTATAGTCCAGTGCAGGAAGTCCCATTTCCAGTTGCCAGAGTATGGTACCTGTTTCCCAAGAAGAGGAGGATAGGTTGAAATTCAGGGGCAGTAGGAAACTGTCTCGCCAGTCTTGGGAGGAGTTTGTAGAGGAATGTAATGAAGCACTGGTCAATTGTGTAAAGCTTGACCCGGAATATGACTTTGGTAAACCTCTCAATATGATTCTCAAAGAGCAAATGTTCAGTATTGGTTGTTGGCCGGAGTTGCGCCAACACCTGTTGAGGTTTGAGCCCTGTGATCCATGGGAGCTTGCAGAAGAGGCAGACCGTTGGGAAAGTGCCCAAGGTGCTGATGAGGCAAGGGAGAGTACTTCCAACAGTAGTGGCTCAGGTATCTTCCCGTCCAGTATTGGGGAAGAGGCTCAGAGTAGCCCAGCTAGGTCCCAGAGTAGTGAGGGGGTTGTAGGGGCTCACGACCTATCTCAGTGGAGTAGGAGTGAGTGTGTGACTTCGAGTCCCCAGATGCCCGAAACCTAGTCACAGAGCCTGGATGGTTTCTTCAGGGAACACCAGGTTGGGGGACTAGGCTGTCCTGTTAGTCCATGAGAGGAGGATCACCTAGGGTATGGAGAACCTGGAGCATCTGTAAGTAGAGCTCCATGGGTTCTGGTGTCTGGCAGTGCCGCTCCAGTAGTGAGGGTACAGAAGTCCAGTGAGAGGGGTGGCATGGGGCTGTGTTCCCCAGTGGAGGAGCCAGTGGGTCAGGGACCAGCCGGGAGGGCTGAGTCTCCTAGAGGTGACCATGGTGACCACACATCTGTCCTGGGGGATCTTCAGCACTGTCAGGTGGACAGGGGACGGGAGATCTGCGCCAGGCAGACTGTCACACAACATATGAGGTATATGATACCCTCGGGGGGATGGTGTGTAAGTCCCCAGAAGTTCTGGAGTGCCAGGCAAGTACTCAGCTAAAGGGTTTAGACCCATGGTTGGGAGGCCAGGTTCAGGATCAGCCTGACCTGGAGGGAAGGACGACTGTAAGCAGTGTCCTGACCGATGTAGCTGCTAGGGGCACCACTCCAGTTGGGAGGGTGGCGGACTGTGGAAGGGGGTGGAGAGGGAGGGAGTCCTCGCCTCTGACCCCGGTGCAACCTGAGAGGTTAAACCCTAGGTTGGGAGACCAGTTCTTGGAAAGAGGTCCTGAGCTGGTGGGTGAATTGTGTTATGAGGTCGCCTCTCAGAGGAAGAGAGGGCGGAACCCTAGAAGAAGAGGTAGGGGGAGGAGAGCCTCGCCCAGGACTTGTGGTCAGCTTGAGGGTGCAGACCCTAGGCTGGAGGATCAGTGGCAGTCTAGAACTGCCCTGATGAGGGGTAGAGTGGAGAATGGTTACTATGTGCCAGGGGTTACTACCCCCCACTCTGTGGATAGGCAAGAACCAGAGGCATCTGGATGGCCTAGGGCCTGGTCCTGGCCGCGGACAGCTGAGGAGTACCAGTGGGGTAGCCCAGTTGTTCCGCAGAGCTTTCACAGATGGAACCACGTGGATTCAGAGTGGCGTAGAACCGGAGGGTGTCCCTGCTGTTGAGGGCCCGTATCCGTGTTCTATCGCCCAAAGCAGGGAAGCCCATCAAGGTGGTGATTGGTCTCCCCTGCGTTTTGGCTGGAAGGGAGTAGTGTTGGACTTGGCCCTTCTGGCAGGTTCACCCCTAAACTTTTTGCATTATCCTAGCTTTTTCCCTATGGAGTGTTAGTGGTTTTAGACCCCTAGGCACTTTAACACTGTGTCCCAGTGTAAAGTGCGTGCGCTCGGTGTTACATTTAGTGAGACTGGCCTGCCCTCCCATAGGAATGCATGGGGGATATGTGTGTCCATGGTAGTTCCTGAGGCGTGGGGAGTGCAGGGTCGAGTTTGGTATGTGCAAACTCGTGAGATCGAATGCTGCGCGATGATGTGTGCGGCGTTACTGTGTCTAGTGTAGAAGTTCCACTTCTAGAAGCTGGCATGTCTGTGTAATAAATGTGAAGTGACTGTCTGGCTTGTGATTGGCTGGTGTGCCTGGCTCCAGGAGTCAGGATGGGTCTGCCCCAGTGGTGAATAGGGAGATTTACATCCAGATGGGTGGGAGGAGTGCACCTGGGACCTGAATAGGGCTGGGCCTTCCCTACACAATGCTGGCTCCGCCCCCTGTGGTGCGACTGATGTCCCTAGCCTGTCCAGTGAATGGGGAGAGGGGCTGAGCACAACAGAGTGCTCCAAAACCAGTTGCATCTGGTTTTTCCTTAACCCTGCAGCCTGAGACAAAGGAAATGTGTATATAAAAAGGGGCTGTGACACCATGTAAAGTGTTCTGCTGACCCTAACTGGAGGGGCCTGCTGCTGCTGCTGGGCGCCAGGAGGACCACCACTGGGGACTGCCTCCATGCCTGGAGGGCCCTGTGAGCTGGCCCCAGGGCCCAGCCCTTGCCCCCCTGCGTTCCTAAGGACTTTGTTCCTGGACCTTGCCCTCAAGCACCTGGGAAGCGCTAAATCTTGATGGCCTGAGAAGCGCTGTATTTGTATTTCTGAAAAATGGTTTATTATCCTGAGGAGCAGCGCTCCTAATTTCATTGGCAATGCGGAGCAGCGATCCTTTTCAAAAAGGAATCCCCGGCGCGGAGATTCCCCCCACAGGACCGTGAAACCGAGCGGGTGCCCACCCGTGTTATTTGCCGCCCATTTATGTCTAAAACCAAACCGAGCGGGAGTGATGAATACAGGCCCCAGCTAGGCCCGCAAGGCACAAGGGTTCGCTCTCCTGTAACGGAATCTATAAGGAAGTTGGCACGGAAACTGCAAAGTACAAAAACAGCATTTATTAACCCTTAAGGGTGGTCCTACAATCCACACAACACTCTTCAGTATTGCATGGAGTAGCACAAAGAACTTGCGTACACAGTCCCCTTTTATACACAACAGAGGGGCTCATAGTGGGTGGATACAACGTGAGGTCGAAGAACATTACCATTTATGGTCATTCTCGATACTGAATCAATACATGGGCGGAGCCAACACACTCCTTGAGCCCGCGAAAACACATGGTCAAGCAAAGCTAATTATAACAGATGTGGTCAAGTCTGGGCATGCGCCAGATGGACAGGAGAGCTATTTATAAACTGTTACTAGGCAGATTGCAGGAGCAACTAACACAGAGGTCGGACTCTCCTCGTGGTGAACACGTGGCAGCATGTCAATACAAAATGGAGTCCGGACTTCGGTCAACATAACGAAGAAAACATGATCTAAAGGGAAAGCATTAATGTTTTCAGTAAATGCTTAATCACATTCTGCCTTAATTTACAACAGACGACCCTTTCAGCATTTACTGAAGACATCCGGTTTCCAAGAATAATCATCATATATATCAATTATCATCATTCCCTTAACCTCTTTAGCTAGACCCTTCTGGCGAGCAACATCGGCAATAGCTTTCTTATCTGGAATGCAGAATGAAATGCATACGGAACAGCACAATGGTCCACATTGAATACACATACAGAAAAGGAACAGAACTGCTATAATAATGCAGAGACCAGTTAAGACCTTCCATCCCCAGGCAGTAACCAACGCCCAAAACCATCCAGAAAAGGACCAAGTGCCGTTTTCTGTGTGGATTTCAGCTGCTATTTTATGCAGCTTGTTAATGGCGTTATAAACGGATGGCGTATGATCAGGGATGAACACACAGCAGCTACTTCCAATAATTTTACAGGCTCCTCCTCGATCAGCTAGCATTACATCTAATACCATACGATTCTGCAACGCAACAATCCTAGTTATTTGTAACTCTTCCGTAAGATTCCCAAGAGCAGCGGCAGTCTGATTGGTCACAGCTTCTACCACTCTTGTTAATCTTCGGATCTTCCTACTATTCAAAGCGGCTCCAACAAAGAAAAACAGTCCTAAGTTAAAATCAATATACTGTTGCAAGCTGGTATCGGTCTGATCCACATCATCAATTGATAGAGTACGTTTGTATCTATTTACAGTCACATTATTCAAAAGTTTCAAATCCTTATGATATGACGCGGGTGCTAGGAATACAGGAGGTAATAGGAATTATACATAGCATACCCCAGACCACCCAGCCGGCAAACGGTAATAACCTTTATTTCCACACACAAAGTAGGTATTATGGGACGCTAGGAAGGTACTGTCATTCAACCCGTCAATGTTCAATACGGTTATGCAATCACTGACACCAACAGGGATAAAACCCACACTCTGGACACACAGGTCCGCTTGAGCTTGTGCTACTTGGATTACGAATTTGTCCTTCCCCACAGTGTCTCTGGTGTTCGTGAAGATATAGGGAACGGATTCATTGTCCGGTCGGTACTCTTCCCATTCCCAAATTGTCCCATTCGCTTGTGGATACCCATTCTTGTCCTGATGGCATTCTTTATTAAGTCTAAAAAGCAATCGTCCCACTGTCGGTTTCCGAGTGGCAAACAGCAAAGTGTACCATGCTCTACAAGAGCCATTATGAGAGAAAGGAAGTGGTATGAATGGCGTACCTCCTTTCTTCTGATGGGCTGGCATCATCCCACATATCCAACAGTTCGTAGCGTTCGTAGCAACGTGGGTGTGATGCAGCATCTGAATGAAAGTGTTATTCAAATAGGATTGTCGATGCTTCAACTCTTGATACGGTAATGTATAAAAGTAGTGCTCCTCGGGCACCGGAGTTGTCAACACAAGTGTTCTCCGAGCAGGAGTTACCTCCTCCACAAACCATGTGGTTATCCCAACAATAGCTACTGTTAGCATGAACCCCAACGCACAAAGGATTTTATTCTTCTCCATGTCAAAAGAAACAATACCCTGATATCTTCCTGAAATTAAAAAGTCTGTCAGAACTCTTCCCCTTGGGCAGCGGTTGATTTCTTCACCAGCGGGCCAAGACGGGTGTCGCTACACTAATGCAGGGCTGATCCCCCCCCCTTGCCACATCGGCTCTCCGTTTCACTAACCCAAGGGCCGTTCTGACAGTATGTCCCGGTACTGGAAACCTCACTTCCTTGGTCGCAGATGATATCGCCTTCCTCCAGAAGTCGCGTGGTCCGGAAAGAGCTCCTCAGTGTCGTTTGGCTCCGCAGCACGGCCTGTCTCTGCTGCTAGGATTTCTCGTTGATTGGTCAGCACGGCAGACTCCACCAATCCGGGCGGTACCTTTCGACAGTGCAAGGAATGGATCCAATTCTTTCGGTTCGAGACTCGCACAGCCGTCCTCGTTGCAAGGAGGACTTGTTCAGGTCCTACCCATCTCGGCTCCAAACTGTTCGTTCTGTCGAAGACCTTCACCATAACATGATCTCCAGGCCGGAGACCATGTCCTTCGCCGGTAGACCGATCAGGGAGCGCCTCTCGGACCTGTTGATGAATAGAAACCAAGTTATCCGTTAACTGTGCCAGATAATCGCTCATCATTACACAAGGTACATCATACACAGCCTTAGGCCTTGGTGGACCCCAAATGTTCATTGGGCGTCCGAATACTATTTCGTATGGCGTAAGGCCGGTTCGAGAGTGTGGCACTGACCTAATTGACAATAACGCCAGTGGCAGGGCGTCTGGCCAAGTCAAAGACGTTGAAGCTTGGATTTTGGCGATCTTAAGCTTCAGTGTACCATTATACTTCTCGACTAGTCCGGCAGACTGGGGGTGGAATACGGCATGAAACTTCTGAGTGATGCCTAGGCCCTTCAAGACATACTTTATAACATCCGCTACAAAGTGAGGGCCATTATCACTCCACAGAAGTCTACAGACGCCGTATCGAGGGAAAAACTCTTTTAGCAGTAGCTTCGCCGTGGTCATTGCAGTATTGTCTTTCGTAGGGTACGCCTCAACCCATTTGCTGAAAGCGCAAACCACTACTAGAACATACTTCAAATTGTTACAGCGCTCAAGCTGGATGTAATCCATCTGCAGAACCTCAAAGGGTGCAGTGGGTGTCGCAAATCCTCCTGCTGGAGTTCGAGTGCCTTTCCCTGGGTTATACTTCAGGCAGATCATACAGGTCTGCACCACCCTCTTTGCTGTGCTAGCAATCTCTGGATGCTCCCAGACTTGGGTAAGCAATTTCACAATTGCGGAAGCTCCAACATGTGCTAGCCCATGTGCCATCTGAACCATAGGTTGTACAAAAGCCGTGGGTAACTTCCATCTATCCATCTGTTTATTTCTCCAACAACCCTCGTCATCCAGTTCTCCTTCGCTAGCCCATTGTTCCCGCTCTTTGTCAGAAGCGGTCCTTTGCATTTCTCGCACTTCCTCCTTCGCTTCACGCCATCTCTCCACCTGTGACTTTACTACATACATGGCAGTAGCGCCGGGCTGCATCGCAGTCTCCCGTGCTACTCGATCCGCTAACGCATTCCCTTCTCCAACTTTATCAACCACTTTCCTATGGGCGCTACACTTAACGATAGCAATTTTCTTTGGGTATGTCAATGCAGTTAAAAGATTATGAACTAACTCTCCATGCATTATCTGTACTCCATGTGACGTTAAAAACCCTCTCTCCTTCCAGAGTAGGCCGAAGTCATGCGCTACTCCGAAGGCATAGCGGCTATCTGTATAAACATTCACACATAATCCTGTACTGAGCTCACATGCTCGTGTTAATGCTATCAGTTCCGCTGCTTGAGCTGATTTCTGTGGTATGCGTGCTGTCTCCACTATCGTGTGTAATGTGGTAATTGCATACGCTGCTGAAGTCGTACCATCTGGTAGCTTCAGGCATGATCCGTCTACCCACAACTCTCCATCTACATCTGAAAAGGGCGTATCCTGGAGATCAATACGACCCTTTGTTTGTTCCTCAGTCACAAGAATACAATCATGCGCTTTCTGCGCCTCAGGCTGGGTCTCGGGGTATGGCAACAATGTGGCCGGGTTTAATGTCACGCACCTTTTCAACGTAATATGAGGAGCCAAAAGCGTCAGCTCATATCCCGTTAAACGGGCACTGGTCAAATGCTGCGTCTTTGTTTGATTAAGCAGGGCATCCACAGCATGGGGAACTAACACCAACAATTTATGGGACAACACAATTCCTTCACTTTGGCGTATTGACACAGCTGTCGCCGCTACCGAGCGAAAACACCCTGGTAATGCTCGGGCGACAGGATCAAGCACAGCCGAAAAATATGCACAAGGGCGCTGCTTATCGCCGTGCATCTGCACTAAAACTGACAATGCACATCCATCTTTCTCATGCACATACAACGAAAAGGGTTTTGCATAATCAGGGGTCCCTAACACTGGTGCTGAACAAAGGGCCTGTCGCAGTTGCTGAAAAGCAGCATCACACTCATCTGACCAAGGGATTGGGATAGGCGTGTCTTTTGTCAAAAGAGCTAGTAATGGCTTAGCTATGTGTGAAAACCCCAATATCCACTGTCTACAAAAAGAAACAAGGCCCAAAAATGCACGCACATCCTTCTGCGTGGATGGTCTCGGTGTGCCCAAAATTACTTGGATACGATCTGATGTGAGTGCACGTCCCTCCTTAGACAAAAGGTGACCCAAATAAGTCACCTTTGGTCTACAGAATTGCAATTTCTTCCTAGAGACCTTGTGATTGTGGGATGCTAAAAAGGAAAGTAAGGATAACGTGCTTTTCTCACACAACTCCAGGGTGTCAGCCGCCAACAAGATGTCGTCGACATATTGAATGAGGGCGACCCCCTCGAGTAAAACAAAGGAATCCAATTGCCGTTTCAAAGCCTGACTGTAAATACTAGGGCTTTCTGTATAGCCTTGGGGAATTCTACAAAAACGATAAGATCTATTGTTTAATGTGAACCCAAAAAGAAATCGGCTATCAGGGTGAATGGGAATAGAAAAGAAGGCATTTTTCAAATCAATCACTGAGAACATGGTTGCCGTAGGCGGGACCAAGGTAAGCAACGTCGTGATATCAGAAACCACCGGGTACTGAGGTATCACGATCTTGTTTACCTCCCTCAAATCAATTATGAACCGATAGACCTTTGCATCCGTGTCCTTTTTCAAAATTGGGAGAATCGGACTGTTACAGATATTATAGGGAACTTCTTCCACTACTCCTACTGCGATCAAGTCTTGCACAATCTGTATGAGAGCCTCCTCGCCCTCCTGGGAAATACGATACTGCGGGAGGCGTGGTAGCACCGCCCCCTCCTGGACACTAATGTGGACCGGAGGAATCACCATGTGTCCCACATCTGTGTCCGAAGTCGCCCATAAAGCTCGGGGGAGGGTAGCCAACAACGCATCCTCTGATATCCTACACATCCGCCCAGACCGGGGGTAGTTGTCATTCAAGATCACCCTCACACCCTCAGGGGAGCAGCGGATTGTAGCCCTAAAGTACTTTAACATATCAAGGCCCATAATGTTATCCGGTGTATACGGAGCAAGCAGAAACGGACAGGGCGCAGAAAAAGAATCAACCTTAAATGTAAGGGGCTGTGAAAGAGGGCTTCGGGAAAGTGTACCGTCAAACCCTACCGATGTAACCACTGAGCCGGATGGGGGAGCCCCCGGAACCAAGTACCTAGACAATGCACTACGAGTCGCTCCTGTATCTACTAGGAACTGATCAGTAGAACCTAAAACCTCAGCCGATACATAAGGACCTGTCTGATCGACCGGCACCTCAACTGATTCAGACCCCCATCCAACGCATTCCTATGCATGCTGCGAATCGTGATATCCCGATCGATCGATGTCCGATACATGATACTGGTGCTGGCGATCGAAAACATTTGAGCTATCTCGGTGCTGCCCAGCAGTATCGAAACGGGCATTATCATTAGAATTCCCTCTAAAGTTCGAGGAACCCCCTCTACCTCTCGGACCACCCGGAGTATGCCCCTGACGGGAAGCGCGCAACACTGGGCAATCCCTGGCCCAATGGCCCAATTGCTTGCAATACGCACACTGGTTCCTATTCAAATCAGATCGTCCCGGAGGGGGACCATAAGATCCGCCCCTTCCTCTATTATTACCCCGTCGGGGCGGGCCATATACTTGTGCTAACATCACCTTAGTCTTGAGGTCTTTCGATTTCTTCTCTTCCTGGCCCTTCGCCTCGTGCTCCTGACGCTCATAATACTGAGCGATAGTCAGAAGGGCCGTCGGCGTCGCGGAGGACCAGGAACTCTCGCTCGCTTTTAACCGGGCCGCAACTGCCGGTAGCAGATTAGCCACATATTTGTCCGCGAAAAGGTGGCGGCCCGTGTCGTCAGTAAGCGACTGGCCACTAAAATCATGAAACGTCTCCTCAAAGCGCGTAAAGAAGTCCGCAACTGACTCGTCAACTTTCTGTTTACATGCAGCTAACATATTCCAGTCAATCTTTTTAGGGGGGATAATCGTCTTCAACTTAGCCACAATAGCAGCGGGGAGATCTAAAATATTCTGGGGTGGTTTCTGTGCAGGCTTCCGTTCCCTATCCTCATCCTCAAGGTCAGACCACCGGGCCTTAAAGGCAACCGCATCATCTACCTTTCGGACAGAGCGCCACGTATCCGGCGGTAGGATAAGGCCAAAGAACAGGTCTATATCCGCTAAAGTCATAATGCAAGAATTCAAGGCCCCCTCGACTTCTTCATAGAAGGCCGCTGGATTCTTGCGGGGGTCAGGCAACGCATTCTTTAGTGCCATAACATCGGCCCTATGCCATGGAGTGTAAACCCAATTATATACAAAATATCCCCTTGCATCGGCGGAGTTAATATCCGAGCTAGTCCCTGCTCCCTTAGGAGGAACATACAAAGGCGCCGCCTCTCGCATTGGTTTAGCATGCACTATGTCATCCTTATCTGACTGGGAGGCGGATGGGTGGCCCCCTGCTGCAGACGAATCCGACTGCTTCTCCTCCTCCGTTTGTTGACGTGCTTTCTCTCTAAGGGCCAGCACCTCGTCCCGCAAAGCGAACAGCCGCCGAGCCGCCTCAGGAGCCTTAGGGGGAGAAAAAACACCATTACGTAATGCTCCGGCATCCGAAGACACTTCGTCAGGCTCAAGGACACTAGAATATTTTCGGAAAGCAGCAATTACTTCATCCGCGAAATGAGACAGAAAATACACCCTCTCTCTATCTTGCCACGACCCCCAAGTATGGAACAAGTCCTCCTTAGATATCTTGCCCTTAAGGGCACGGAGGGAAAGTTTCCGAAGCTCAGCCATATGCTCGGCCGATAACATGGACCGTGTGTCTACCTTACCCGGAGCCGGGCCAGAATCTTGCGGCCGCGGAGCAGATGCGCCAACATAAGGGGGCGGAGAACGATCTAGTAAATAAAAATCATCATCAGGATTATTAAGGACAGGATAAAGTGGCTGGCGAACAACATATTGACCCGAAACCTGTAGCCTACGCTCTTTCTCTTGTCTGTCCGTTTGCTCTTTGTCCTCCCGACGCTTCGCTTCCTGCGCTCGCACATGATCATTCTTCCGTTGTTCTTTATCAAACAGCGCTTTCTCACGCTTCTCTCGCTCACGCACTTCCTTCACCCATAATCGCACACACTCAAACATATCCTGACGAGCACGCCGCTTACACATACACTGTTCCACATACTCAATCTTACGTATATCAAACGATCCATACAAAGGCCATCGCAACTCAGGATCCTTCCTCGTGTATTTCCTCCATAACGTGCTGTACATTATGGAAGAAAGACCATGCTTCACGTACATATCCCTATTAGGAGTCCCCTCTGGGGGAGCTGGAGCAGATTCCTCGAGGTTCAACCGATTTCCAAAACAGCAGCACCACTTACGGAGTGCGCTAAAAGCAGGCATGCTAGAAATAATGCAAAATATGCAATATTATAAGGAAAAATGGCACTTAATCGTTGCGCCGTTCAAAGTTTACACAGCTCCTGGAGAAATCTCTCCACATTACCTGCCTATATGTGTTGCAACGCATATATTTTCACAAAGACAAATTCAAAATATGACTAGTCATCATCAATCAAACTCAAATAGCCAACCCAGGCTTCAAAAACTCGGAGCAAGTACCGTACAACGGTTCTTACCAATCAAGAGTCCAGATTCCAACTGCCAAGCTCCACAATCGCCCAAACGGCTCTCACGGCAGGACCGACAGAAGAGGTCTCAGTCGATGACCGGCGCCACCCAGACGGTCAGCTCGGAAGGGAAGGAAGAAAAACCTCGGGATGCCAGGGCTAAGACGCCGCTGGCAGTGATCACGTCCCCGGCCAAACTCCTCACCTTCGTCGCGACCAGTCCTTCGAGCATCCGAGTCGCCGATGAGCCCCACGTGACGGGCGCCAATTGATGAATACAGGCCCCAGCTAGGCCCGCAAGGCACAAGGGTTCGCTCTCCTGTAACGGAATCTATAAGGAAGTTGGCACGGAAACTGCAAAGTACAAAAACAGCATTTATTAACCCTTAAGGGTGGTCCTACAATCCACACAACACTCTTCAGTATTGCATGGAGTAGCACAAAGAACTTGCGTACACAGTCCCCTTTTATACACAACAGAGGGGCTCATAGTGGGTGGATACAACGTGAGGTCGAAGAACATTACCATTTATGGTCATTCTCGATACTGAATCAATACATGGGCGGAGCCAACACACTCCTTGAGCCCGCGAAAACACATGGTCAAGCAAAGCTAATTATAACAGATGTGGTCAAGTCTGGGCATGCGCCAGATGGACAAGAGAGCTATTTATAAACTGTTACTAGGCAGATTACAGGAGCAACTAACACAGAGGTCGGACTCTCCTCGTGGTGAACACGTGGCAGCATGTCAATACAAAATGGAGTCCGGACTTCGGTCAACATAACGAAGAAAACATGATCTAAAGGGAAAGCATTAATGTTTTCAGTAAATGCTTAATCACATTCTGCCTTAATTTACAACAGGAGCCCACTCCGCATTGGTGCCTTCGCGGCGGGTGCCCACCTCGCATTGCAGTGCTCGGTGGCGGGAGCCCACCCCGCTTATTAATCTTAATTACGAGGGAGCCTACCCCTCATTTGCCCGTTTCACCGCCGTGACCCGGCGACCTGGAAGCCAGGCCGAGCGGCCGTGTTGTGGGCGGGGCAAGAAGCAGGAAGCGGTCGGGAGCCTACCCCGCGCTCCTGTGCCCAAGGACGGACCCGGAAGCTGACGGGAGCCCACCCCGCGCTCCGGTACAGCCAGGAGAAGCGAGCCAGCAGAGGAGTCCAGGCGGGAGCCTCCCCGCACTGGACGGTGACCAACGAAGGCGGGGCCTCCCGGCAGAAGCGGAGTCTGGCCGGAGCAGGGCTGCCGCGGCGCGACCGAGAGGGAATGCAGAAGCGCCGTGTCTGCCACCAGCCCCCGCCGCGAGAGAAGTGCTAACGGCAGGGAAGAAAGCGGACAAGTGCTGCCGGTGAGTGGAACTCCCGAATTTCTGTGGTTGGAGGAGGCAGAGTCAGAGCGGCCCCGTCTTGCAGCGGGCCGCTCCCACGTTGTTGAGCAGCTTCTGAGTGCTCCACCATTTGCGAGGTGCAGGTGCTGTCTTAAGAGCCCGTGTGCTCCAACGCGGGGACCAATCTTGTTTTCAAAACCCCAGTGGGGTTCAGAAGCACCGCAGTACCAGCCCCACTTCTCCTCACAGTTGCGGGCAACTACATCACGGAGACATTTTTCTTCTTTGAGCGATAGTCCCAGAGTGGGACTCCTGGGGGCATGCTGAGTGCACGCCTTACCTGCTTGTGGCGCATTGTTTTGGGTGCCAGAGGCACCCAGAGTGCCAGGAAAGCTCTGTCGCCCCAGCTGCGCAACAGTGGGCAGCTGGATCGTTTGGCCCCATTGTTCTCAGAGCCCCAGTAGGGTTCAGTAGGCACAGTGGTGCCAGCCCCCATTCTTTTCCTCGGGGCATTCTCATTTAGATTCCCAGACAGGGGCTCATGGGGCACGCTGGTGCCCAAGCTCATTGGCACAGCTGCCCAGCACTTAGTGGGCAGCTGCAACGTTTAGGATTGTGGCCCTGTGCGCTGTTGCTTATGCTGCTTTGACAGCCCAGCCCTGACATTTTGGACGAAGGGCGTTTGAGCCCCTGAGAGGCCGAGTTGGCCTGGGGACAGTTTTTCTGTGTTGTGCCCTCACAACATGTGTACATGTGTACTTTTGCGTAATGTGCATTGTCTTTATGCTTATTTCTATTTCTAAATGTGTCTATGCTTAGGAGATTGTTTTCCTAGTATAGGTTATGCTAGTGAGTTCATGGGTCCCTGCGTGATATATGCCTAAGGTGTTTAGGATTGCGTTGGGTGTACTTACCTTTTGCCAGTAGTTACTGGTTGTGCTCTACAGTTATAATTTGTGTTACAGTTGGTATATGTTTTACATCTACAATTGGTGATTTGTGCTAATTATGACAGTGGTCCATGTGGCCCTGTCTTGTGTGAATAGTCGCCTGTAAATTCTGCCCAGTGCCAGTTGGCACAGTGTAAGTTGTGTGAATATTATCTAATGTGTTTTGGTATAATACAAAGGCTATTTTTATATATAACCTTGTGTGGAGTTCTTTTTGTGGTGGGCCTTGGGTGTTGTTTCTGTGTGCGCGTGCAAACGCTTTACACATTGCCTCCGGGATAAGCCTGACTGCTCGTGCCAAGCTACCAAGGGGGTGAGCAGGGGTTATCTTTGGCATGTAACTCCCCAGCCCTGACCTAGAGTGGTGGTCTCTGCCTGGCTTTGGCGCAAGCCTTAGCCAACCAGAGATCCCATTTCTAACAAAGCTCAAATGTGTACCGGGATGACACACCTGTGTCAGCAACGTGATGGCCCTTGAGTAGTAATGGCCATGTACAGACAAATCTATACATGAGCTGGGCATGCACACACTTCGACATGCACATTGAAATGTTTCTTTTTGGCTGGGCTATGTGCCACAACAATATCAATCTCTGTCCGTGACAACCTTGGACAAAGCAGTGTACAGGCATGCATCCTGATGTACAGTAGAAAATGTTGTGTATGTGAACCATTGATGCATGTAGAAACATAACTCACAGGTGGTGCTGGGGACACAGCACCAATTGAAGAGGAGTCCCTGTCCCAGGCTCAGGTGGACCCTACGCTCTCTGGTGTGGATCCGTCTCTGTCCTCTTCGGATGACGACGTACAGCCTGGCACCTCCGGTGTGAGTCATTATGCAGCACCAGCAGTACTAACATCTGCAACACCTGCACCCATGTCTCCAGCATCTGGCAACAGACAGGGCACCCCTGCCAACACGGACAGACCAAGGTCACAGAACACCAACAGCACAGGGACACAGGCCGCCCAGGAAGCCACGGACAACACCAACAGCAACAAAACCCAAGAGGGCCCAGTGTCACCTGTGCGTGCCGCTGCAGGTTTTGCACGTGTGGATAGGGGTGCTGGGAGGGGTGGTAGGCAGAGGGCACGCCTTGCAGAGGGGTCTGGACTGCATGATGACACCCAACTGGCACACATCATAGATGCGTACCAGGATAGCACCGGAGGATTTGGCCAGGTAGTGGGGATCCTCAAGGACATTCAACAGAAGCAGGCTGCCCATCATGCCCGCATGGAGGCAAAGTGGGATGCACTTACTGCGGTGCACCAACATGTCCACACCTCCCTGTGTGGCCACAACATCTGTTGCCGCACCATCTGCCAGTGCCACAGGGAGGGAGGATGAGTCTGACAGAGAGTCCTCTGCACTGCAGATGCCTGCACCTGAGGATCCCCCCCCCGAAGAAGAAGAGGGGTCATCCAAAGAAGGACAAGTGAAAGGCAAATGTCCATGCACAACCCCCAGGGCCTCTAAACCTGTTCTGGACAATGTACTTTGTGTGCAAACCATTCACCTTGTCGTATCGAACACAACTCGCCTACATGACATGGAGGGTTCATGTTGGTCCAATGTAGCAGATGACTGTGGACTTTACTCTGGACATTTCAGCTACCAACACTTTCAACTCTACTGTGAATTTTGGATTCAAAACCCAACATACAGCACACACCATCCTGTGCACTATCCTCACACATGTTTGTAAATAAACTCACCAGTACACTATACTTGCCTCTGTTGTGATTTCAACTTGTCATGTGTCATGGAGATGTTGATCTGCTAAACAACACAGTGCATGCCAAATACTACAACAATGTGATCACCGTTATGTGAGTCATGGTGATGTGACACATGTGAGGGAGACACACCACTATAGCACCACAACACATACTCACCATGGCCATGTAACTCATCCCACACAACGATGTTGACCTGAAATACATTGAAATGCACAGACACCACACCTATCCACAGTCAGTGGTAACAATCCCACAGGTGAGGTAAGCAAATGTCAGTCAGATGTGGGAAAACAGACAACGCACATAACAAAGCGTAGCACAGGTTCATTACACTTCAGCAACATGTTTATTCCACAATAGTTGCAAGGTAATTGTACGTGACAGTGGACACACAGTCACAAAGTGTAGGAGAATTGAAGTCCAGGAGTGTGTGGTACATCACTTGATGGGAATTGACAACTTCCACACTGGTGTTGGATTCTGGGTGTTGGGGGTCAGTGTTGACCAAACAACAGGCAAAGTACCCTGGGAAGGACAGACACAAGACACAGTCAAAAGCACAGCAGAACAGGAGGGAAATGCAATATATATGCTCAAAACATGTCAAAAGAAACCCACACAGAAAAAGGTTAGCAGTTCAACACTATTGTGGAGTACAGACCACCTGAAAGGACACATCACTGCACACATACAGTCAAGTAGCATACAGACACACTCAAACAGCAACAGAGCAGCCCCAACACATCTCAGGCTAACTCAATACATTGACATAACAACCCTGTAAACTCACATTCAGGTGAAGAAGTTGTTGATGAGCTGTGTGCGGACGTCACCCTCATCATCATCATCACTGGCATCGTGGCCCAGGCCGGGATCCTCCACAAGTGGCGGAGGTAGGTCAGCGTCATCCTGGATGAGAGGTAACTTCTTCAGCACTGCCATGTTGTGTAGCATGCAGCATACAAGGATAATTTTGCACACCCTTGCAGAGTCATAAGGGAGGACCCCTCCGGTCTTGTCCAGGCAGTGGAAGTGGCTTTTCAGGAGACCAAATGTCCGCTCAATCACCCTCCTGCTCCGACCATGTGCCTCATTGTAGCGCAGCTCGGCTGGTGTCACAGGGTTCCGGAGGGGTGTCAGCAACCACGGCATGTTGGGATATGCGGAGTCACCTACATACAAACAATTGAACAATTAGCTGAGTTTTGAAAAGAGGGTGCAATACAACTTTGCCAAACACACACAATGGTAAACAGTCAGTACACACCGACAAGCCAGGCACGCTGGTCTGGCATCTGTGACATCAGGGTTGCAATGCGACTACTCCTCATAATGTAGGCATCGTGCACAGACCCGGGGAATTGTACACACACATGTGTGATACACATGTCTGCAAGACATACCACCAGAGCATGGATGGAGTGGTAGTGCTTCCTGTTCCGGTAAGCCTGCTCATGTGCCTGTGGTGGTACCAGGGCAACATGGGTACCATCAGTAGATCCGATGACATTCGGCATCCTCCTCAGTGTATATGTTTATGTCAGTGAGTTGACCTGGGCTCAGAAACTTGTTGTACAGGTCAAGGAAATGCAACATCCCCTCCAAGACATCGCATAGCACACGACTGAACATTGTTTGTGACATACCACCAGCAGTAGCCACAGTGTACTGGAAGGTACCAGTAGCAAAGAAGTGCAAAGAAGTGCAGGGCTGACATCACCTTCACCTCTGGGGTCAGTGATGTAGGGTATGTCCGGCCAGGTAGCAGATGTGACGCCAACTGCTCCGCCAACTCCTCAATCAGTGGCCTGGTGAAGCCTGGTGAAGCGGTACCGTCTGATGCAGTCGCGTTCCTGCATGGCTGCAAGGTCTGAGAACGGTCTATGGGCAGCTGGTGCCCTGCAGTACAGAGATGAATAAAGGAAGATTGTTGATTCATCCACCCATGTGGCTATGACCAAGCAAAATATCACATGATACATCATGACAATATACAATGCACTGAGGTGTGTGCAGTTAGGTATGGACACATATGTCACCTACATGCACATCACCTCACATCTCAAGTCCACATGTCTACATAAGTTCCATGTAGTGCAATGGCCAATCACTGGGCTGTGTCACAGAACCTATGTACTGCTGTCACGTTACAAACACACACCACAGTGACAAGTGAGGCCTGATGTCTCCCAGGCATCACAGCTCTTTGACATGCAGATAACCAGGGTCCCTGTATTGCCACATGGACACTGGCATGACATGGCGTATCATGTACACGTCACAAAAGAACCTTGAGTCCCACAGGTAGTTGCCACTGTTGTCTCTGCAGGCCCTACATGTACATCTCGTAAACACACACACAACATCAATGTTGATGCACAAACCACATGGATGTGGAGACAGACTCCCATTGGGCACATTTGATCAGCCACATCTGAGACACAACATGCACACAGACTGTGGGTGTACATCATGGCTATAGGTCTCACTGTGACGTACATGCCATTACTCCCAGGACTCAGGGTGTATTTCACATGTCCTAAACATATCCAACATGAAACTGTGTACAGTTGCACATCACAGTGGTAATGTGCACAACACACAAAGGATTCTGCCCCTATGAGCATGTGCACAGCCTGGGAGAGGCTGCACAAAAGTGCCACACAACAAACCAAATGTTCCCCCCAAAACTCACAGGGAATGCAGCCTTACACACCAATGGACACTGTGTGGCCAATGCTGTAGTGTGGTAGGTGTGCACCTGAGTCCCTGGCAAGTGATTGTGTGTTGAAGCCGTCAAATAGTCACACCAATGAGGACCAACGCAGGTGACTATGCGTACACATTGCACAGTTCAGGACCGAGCCGTGCGTATGCTTAGCCATTGACTGCAATGAATGTCCGACGCGGGTGACTATGCGTACGCATTGCGCAGTTCAGGACCGAGCCATGCGTACACTTAGCCATTGACTGCAATGAGGTCCGATGCGGGTGACTATGCGTACGCATTGCACAGTTCAGGACCAAGCCGTGCGTACACTTATCCGTTGACTGCAAGTCTGTGGCCTCCTCCCTGAGGCAGCAGTGTCCCTCCTCCAACAGTCCGGCACCCCTTCTACCCCTGCACCACCCACGCTTCCTAGCACCCTACCTGTCCCAAGCAAACACACACCTGCACATTCTCACAAACCCACAGACACATGCAGCACACAAACACCCAAACCAAGGTCTAGACGTGCACACAAGCAAGCGCAGGGGTCTGATACCACACTCACAGGGGATGGTTTGCAGACACACACACAGTCATCCATAACCACTCCGCAGTCCTCCGATACCTCTCCCTCCCAGCCCCCTTTCCTTGCCTCACCTGCAACCCCATCTCCAAAGAAGCTCTTCCTCTGTGACCTTGGCCTCTTCCCCACCAACCCAGCAGATCCATCTTACAAGGGGAAGAGGAAGTCCCCACACACAGAGGAGAGTGCCCCTCACACCCAAACACCCTCCCCCAGGTGCAGTCAGACTGTGGCCCCCACCGCAAGTCCCCCCGGAGCCGGAAGAGCAAGACCCCACCCCCGCCCGCAGCTCCAAGACAAAGTCTCCATCCTCCATCCCCCAGGCCACCACTCCACAGGTTCCCCGCCACACCCTGCCCCAGGTTCCCCCACCCACAGACATACCATCCCCAAAATGCTGAGGCCCTCCCCCCCACCACTTGCTCTTCCACCCCCGGTCAGACAGTTTGTGCCACTGATGTGGGGACCATGTCCTCCACCTCTGTCCTGCTGACCTCACCTGAACCCTATTCCACTCCCATTGAGTTAGGCACTGCAGTGGAGTCCACCACCACCCCGTCTGACTTGGGCACTGCAGTGGGGACCCAGTCCACTCCATCTGACCTGCCCACTGCAGTTGTGCTGGCACCCACCCCATCTGACTTGTGCCCCACAGTTGTGACTGCACCCACTACTTCAGTCAGCTCCACTGCAGTTGCCAGTGACTCTCCAGCATCCACCGCCCCTTCACTGCCTCCTTCTGCTGCACCCTGATCCTGTCCCTGCGGTGCCTGGCCTGCCCCCATGTATGCCCCTCCGAGGGGATGTCCCCTGTCCTTACCAGTGCAGGCAAGCAACGTGTGACAGTTGTCACTCATGTTAACTTTTTGTCATTTGGATATGGACTTGCCATTGGCCTTTGTTTTGAAAGGACTTTGCATTTTAAAATTGCTGAATAAAGCTATTTTCTTTATCCTTGTGAATTTGATTTAGCTGTACATTATGTTGATGATGTTTAGCATGACCTTGCAGTTGTAATGCTAGATATCAAATGTTGAATACTGAGGTGTTGATGTGAGGTACTCCATGTGGTCCATGAGATATGTATCCTATTCTACTCGTTATCCATATCATCCTTAGCAGCTAAAAGGGTGTGTCATGATTAACAATTTGTGGACATCTCTGTGAACATTTAATTTGCATGGTCACATCTGTGGCTTGCGCACATGCACATGTGATGTGCTTCCCATTGTCCAATTTGTCTATTTCTCTGACTGTGGGCGCATCTCCACTGGACATGTAAGTGTGGGCATCATTGGTATAGGAGCAACTGGGTCCTCTGTGCAACTTGCTGTACATATGTGTTGAGTATGTGCAGATGACTTAAGGGATACTCCCGTACCCAGGCTGTTGTGACCAGAGCCTTCATTGTGTGGTAACTGATGGCTGACTGACCAAGTGTTCTGCTGACAGGAGTGAGACCTGCTGGAACTATGTTTGGCACAGCTGAGCTTCCACATGAGTTGAGTCCCCTCAAGTAAGTGTGTTGTTCCGTGACATTGCCTAGGCCCATGTTGTGTGTTGTGTGGGCATGTGTGTGTGTGTGTGTCCACATCCCTTTTCATACACAGGCAGTGTTCCCTTGAGATGTTCCTGTTGTTGATGCTTGCTGCGTTGTACTGTGTTCATCCCACATCTTTGCCATGGGCTACCAGATGTGTGGGTGCATGACACACTACTGTTAATTGGTGTTTCATCATTGGGCTTTGTCTGTTCTCGGTGGTGATGATGTGGTCAGATGCAGATGGGACACAGTCAGGGTTCCCCAAGGCACTTGTTTGTTCGCAATATCATGGAGTTGTCCCTAGGTGGAACCTTTCAGTGATTGAGACATGTGTATGTGTGTGTGACTGCTCCCACTTGTCCGGTTCAGGGCTGCAATGTTTGCAGGTGTCAGCATGTGTGCCTTGTGGTTCTCCTTGGCTTCTGCATTGTCCTGGGACTGTGGCAGGTATTCGGAAGGTTACGTGAACTTTGAAGTCATGTCCATGTACCGCATACTGTGCAGTATGTCTATCATTCACCAGGGTTGTAAACTGTCCTTGTGTGATGAGTCTGTGCACCTTAGTTCCTCCCAACATTAGTGTGTTTGTCATGGGTGCATGTGCCTTGTCACCTGTCCATGTGGGCTTCACAGATGCACATTGGTGCAGTTCAGGGTGTGTGGTGTTGAGGGTGGACTGATGTAAATGTTTTCATGGATGGGCCCCTAGCTCCCATTTGTCCATGGATGAAGGGCCAGGCTGAGTGATTTGTGTTTGTGTAGGTGTGATGTACGTTTGTGGCACAGGACACATGTCTGGGTTTCGCAGTCTGTACGACATCTACCTTTGTCATCACAGTGGACGTGTCATGCATGCTTGTGTCACCCCAATGTCTGGTCCCTGGGGGTAGTGCTGTTGTGTGTCAGTCTCTTGCTGTGTTAGTTGGTGTTCATTCCAGCTTGTGTCACATGTGTCTGTTGTGCTCCCTCTCATCTCACAATGCCTGATTGGCCACTAAGGGGGGACAAATGATTGTTTACTTTTGTATGGCACTGTGTCCACATCTGTGTCACTGTGGTTCAGCCCCCCTCATGTGTTGTGTAGTTGCCTGGGGATACTGAGACACACACAAACCTGTTGTGTCAGATGTCCAGTGTGAGGTTGCCTGTTTGTGTTTGTGCGTCTGCACCAGTGCATTGGTATTGCTGTTGTTGGCCATTGTCTGGATGTTGTTTTTGTGATTTACCCTGCTGTCCCTGTGAGTCATATTACATCATTCTGCACATTCATCCTGGTTGTTAAGTACCATTGCTGGCATGGAATGGGAGTTTGTGACCTGACACCTACAGTCTACACAGGTTGTTTTGATTTGTGTGTCTATTTTCGAGATGTGTGTATGCTTTGTGATGGTCAGTTCTGCTTTTGTGTCGTACACTGTATGCATTGTCAGCCCCCATGGGTCGTGCTTGTCTGCACATGGCCTAGAGTATGTTTGATTTTCACAGAACTGTTAGCCTCACCACATCTCTGTGGATATGGGACACAACCACTACTTTGCCCCAAAAGGGTTTCATGTGTTGGTACCAGAAATCATACATGCTGTTTGATATTTGCAGCTTTGACCATGATGACACTTACCTTTCGGTCACTGTGATGAGGGGGGTTTTGGACCCCATCACCACAATGCTCAATATTTGCCTGCATTTGGAACCACACACTTAACTTTTGTTCTACACAGTGACAGGGGTTATTTTTACATTGACACAGTGCTAGTGATGCTTGCCTTGTGTAGGACACACTCAGTTTTTGGTCACACATGGTATGGTAGTTACATTGTATGTTCGAAATCATAATCACTGTTGTGGGCATTTGTCACAGACTACACACTGTTGTCATGATGTTAGGGGGGATGTATTTTGCTGACATATCTAATGTTGGTGTATGATGGATGTGTGGTGCAGGGGGTGGCAGTAGTAATGGGCAGCAAGTCCCCTATGAGTAGGGGTGGCAGTAGTGATGGGCAACATAAGCCCTATGGGTGGGGGTGGCAGGAGTGCTGGGCAACATAAGCCCTATTAGTGGGGGTGGCAGTAGTGACGGGCAACATATGTCCTATGAGTGGGGGTGGCAGTGGTGCTGGGCAACAGGTCCCCTATGGGTGGGGGTGGCCGTAGTGCTGGCAACATAAGTCCTATGAGTGGGGGTGGCAGTAGTGATGAGCAACAGGTCCCCTATGGGTGGGGGTGGCAGTAGTGATGGGCAACATAAGCCCAATGGGTGGGTGGGTGTGGCAGGAGTGCTGGGCAACATAAGTCCTATGAGTGGGGGTGGCAGTAGTTATGGGCAACAGGTCCCCTATGGGTGGGGGTGGCAGTAGTGATGGGAAACAGGTACCCTATGGGTGGGGATGGCAGTAGTGATGGGCAACAGGTCCCCTATGAGCGGGGGTGGCAGTAGTGATGGGCAACATAAGCCCTATGAGTGGTGGTGGTAGTGGTGCTGACCATGCAACCCCTATGGTGGCCTGTTGCAAGTGGCCAGGATATGGATCCCCTGTGTGTGACATTTTTGCAGGTACAAGTTGTTTGTTTGTGTGGTGGGTGTCTGACTTACCGTCTGCGCCGTCCGCGTCAGTTCCTGATCCGGTCATAGATGTACAGTACTAGTATGACCTGCGCAATGGGATTTATGATGTGCTTGTCTCCTATACGCTGCTTGGTGCTCTGTCTCGTACCCGTTGCAAGCTGGTCCGTCTTGTAGCCGTGGATTGAGTTCTGGCGCGAATCGTACCTGATATGCTTCTTTTCCGGATGTTGTGACATGTCATACGTGGCGACCTGTCCTGCGCGTATGATGTGGCATCGTACTTGTCTGGCCGGAAACTGCTATGGATACTGCTTCCGGGTGACTTGGTTCGGCGTTCGGAGGTACGGCTCGGACAGAGAATGAAGCTTGAATCACAGCCTACGTGTCGGATGGATTTTTGTCAGTTATGCGCATCGTACTTCATCGCCAGAACAGACGGACTCCGGGTACGAATCGGTCGCAAGGTAAGGCTAAGAACAGCTCTCGGAGAGCTGTCTGACCTGGACCGGAATTGACCCCATAATGGACATTAACACACACAATGCTCTACTGTACAACCTGTGAACTTGGTCCTGAAACCACATACGTCATGTTACACCTACCTGATCATGTGTTCGAGGCCTGAGTGTATGCTGCTGATGTGAGTGGATACGCAGTGGTAAGCCTCACAACTACAATTCCCAGCAACCCCTGCATTTGCTGGCAGCGCGCAAATGACGACACCTGGACCCGGAAGCATAAAATAATTTACTTTGGTATCCGTCACTTGCTGCATATACTGAGTCGAGAGAGCGTAACGTCCGGAGCCAGGGGCGAGAGACAGACTTCTTGTTTTCTGCTGTGAGGGCGGTAAGGGAGACACAGTCACCTTATCCTTTGATTTGGATCCCCAGCCATATTTCATAACTTTACCAAAGTCTGGATTTTCTTGCATAGTGAAACAAGTGTTTGAAGTTGTTTAAGCAGACCTGGAAATATTGAAAATGGGGTGGGGGTGCCCAGAATTCCCTACTGCTCATTATTAAATTCTTTGAATATGACATATAAGATATTATTCCTATGTCATTCGTATACAAGACTTTAATCACACAAACACCGGGCTGCTATGTGGATTATCTGGCTGTGACCTAACAGTTAGGTTCTGCTGTTCCTTACCATACGGCGATAGACATGAATTATGAATGCCTATTATAAAGAGATGATCCTTACAGTATAACGTTTTGTTTTGTTTCTTTTCTTAGCAGGGGCTCGAGGTGTGAGTCTTTTCCCAACACCCCCTGTGATGCAAGATCGTCTAAGTATAGTGGTGGGTAAAAGACTGGTGCGAGTGTGCGTGTGTGTGTGGTATCTTTCGATAATACGCCCACTATATAGTGTCTGATGTTTCTTACTTTTAGAGGACCTTCAGGTGATGAAAGGTATCCTCAAACAGGACTACTCTACAGATCATCTTTATTTTCCTTTACAGGTAGGTATAGATTTCTATACAGATATGTGGTATAGGGAAATAACCAAAGGGTTGTACAACATTCTTCTAATGTTGGTTATTTTTTGTTCATTGTGTTATAGGTCTCCCTCCCTGCCGTCCCAATCCTTTCCTTCCCTCGCTTAATCATTCCAACCCTCTGTTCTATTATAGCATCAGAGGGTGGGGCGATTGAGAGGTGGACCCACTTGAGCATCAAACCGATCCTGAGAGTTTGGAATAAAACCTTGACACGTCATCATGCTGTGAACAAAGAGACTTGTACCTAGTGAACATTTCAGCAGTTCCAGTACCGGCTGGTATAGTTTGGGAAAGAGTTTCATATGATGTATTTGGTCCTACTGAACATTTGAAAATTCTACACGTGTATAAAATTTCAGTGAATGACTTCATTACGCCAAGTACACTCCCTGATGATTGGGACATTGAGACTGTAAATACTATGCTCTCAGATTTAGAATAATCTGCTGCATTTTCTTACAGGGAATTGTACGAAGACACACCTGACTTCTATAGCATGTATTGTTACCAGCATTATGGTCATCACTTTTTGCACAGAGCTAGAGTTCCACATGCTGTAAACACTTATCATTAATGGGAACATTGCCCAACACCACCAAAAGGTAGTTCTGCCACATTCGCACAGAAATTTGCATACTTTTCAGGGTTCAATACATCAGATCCAATGTCATACTACTATAAGCTAGTACAGACTAATGCAACCACGAAGAAAATTATGCTGAAAAACACCAAGATAATTTATTCACCACCTTTTATCTTCCAACTGTCTATACAAGGTTTCGACAATTGAAGGGACACAATAGACCCAAAATCCATCTGGGGGACAAAAGATTGGCAGGTTCAGGGAACAGAGGCCTTATTTAGAGCTTGCCTCATACCGTTACAGATAATATTCCTGAACAGAACAGTGCAACAAACTACCTGCTACGGGTTTACAAAAATAGAAGAACTAAAAACATCATGCATCCCCTTATCCATATCTATTGAAGGTATATTGAATGACACACTGATTAGTGAGGAGGTTCTAGGTGCAATGATACAGAATGGTACATACAATTCCTCAGCTGCTAATTGGAAGGGATGGCTGGTTTGGCCTATCGACACAAATAGGTGTCAATAAAGATTCAAGGGTACCACCAGAGGGTTTAGTATCCACAGGCCTGACTCACGTTATGTGCACACAGACGACCCAGGGGTAGTGATTTCTTATAATGTTGGGAAATTGTGCATAGAATGGCTAAGAACCACAACACTACAACAGGTGAAACAACACTTGTCCCTTCTAGCTGAAAACATGGATCTTAGGGATTTCTTGCTAGGTCCCAAGAAACTGCGTAAGAAACGCTTCTCGTATGTCATCTACAATGAACTGTGGAAAGTCTTCCAACAGGATGCTGCTGAGAGATTACGTGAAATTGATAGGATTAGCCTAGAAAAGGCCCTGGCTGTGGTAGACAATGGTATGACCACATTTTTTTTCACGTATTTATTTACTGAGCAACATTGTGTCATTGGCAATTGACATAATGGAACAAGATGTGTCTATTCTACAGCATGGGCAATCTCAATGGCACTCCATTATGCTTTTAAGCTGGATGCTGCAAACACTGTGTTCAGGCCACGTGCCATGGCAATACATTAACAGCACAAATTTGTTTTCAGCGTACAATCTGACTGACAGACAGTTGACCATGGCGCGCAGAAATGCAACATAAACCATGCTGCTTATTGAAAAATTAGAGAAGTTACCTTTCACTGTAGCAGAGTCACCGCCTACAGAATGGTTAATTCATGGCTATATCATACTGCCAGTCACAACATTTCAGTTCCAATACTGCCTTAGATGCATCCAAGCAGACAGGTATGAAGCGTTAGGTGAAGGGTACATACAGGAAACCTGGGAGTCACCGTATATATATATAGGTACAGAAATAAGGCCACTGAAATTTTCTTAATTGGTACTGACTAGGGGAAGGCTTTAAGTGGTTCTTTAGTGTACAAAGAAGTGTCACTTCATGGAAAATGTAAAGCATCAAAAGTGAACTTATCTTGCTACTTGAAAGGCTCTCCAGCTGCCATGATTCATCCAGTTTTTTTAATTGCTTTCGAATGGAAGTTACGAAAAGACGTACGTCATTGGTAGGACTGCGTGCGCATGTGCAGTCCTACCATGATGTACGGCTGATGTAGGGGATTCTGCAGGACCACAGCGAGGAGGAGGAGAGCAGCCTGGAGACGCCGTGATAAAGGTAAGTGTGTTTAATTTACCTTAATTTCTATTTTAAAAATATTTATTGAGGGGTGTGGAGGCAGAGAGGGTCCGGGGCTGAACTCCGCTCCACTGTGGAGTTGGAGTTTTGCAGAAACCTTGTGTTCTCAGCGGAACGCAGAGTATGTGAAAATCCGCAAGCTCTGTCAGCGGAGAGGAGTTCCCTGCCCACAATTACTTTTACCTAGTAGCTTGCTTCGACACCAGGCTCTCGGTACTCTACCATAATCCCTGTACCTGATGTATATAAACATGTCCCCAGGCAGACCAAAATTATTCTGTATGAGGATCACCACTTTTTTTCATCCTTGGCCAACAGCCAGCTGTGCATGATCACACTTGTTTAGAAAAGCATTGGTGATGGTTTTCAAAACATTTATGATTGTTTTCAAAACATCCATGATTGTTTTGTAAACATATTGATTCTAGAAACAACCCTGGAGTGAACACTTTAGTATAAAGGACCCTCACTCCCCCCCTACAAATTGGAGGAGAATTCCTTCCAAGCTGAGACGGGACTCCTGCATGCTTTTTCGACACGCAGCGGTCTGATATCCCTTGCAGGCTGTCATCCTCGAAGCAGAGACGTGGTCCTTCATTTTAAACCATCAGGTGAGGGGCTGGTTCTTCCCTGGGGATTTCTTGGCTACAGATACACATAGCTATACACACATCCACCTACACATCCAGGTTAGGCTAGGTACATTTTAGCCAAACTAGTTAGAGCGCGTATTTTAGGAATATGCAAGGGCTACTTTTTTATCTGAACTGCATATGTTCATCTTATTAGCACTATGGAAGAGAAGTATCTACTATTTACTATATTGGTACTAGCAATCGCTTTCATATGCTTCTGTCTACTCATTGCCACAGCACATATGTTTTACTCAAGGCTGTCGCTGGACCAATAAATACTTATTGAAATGTCCTAATCACCATCCTGTGTATTTTCTGAGAGAAAGTAAGCATGAGTGTCTGAGCAAAACTTACTGTACTGTATTCAACGATCCCTGAGCAATCAGAGTTGTCATGTTCAGTGGTTGCCAGAGACTACCTATACCACTGTAGAATACAGGAGGGTGGTAGTGGCACTGTAGAGCTAGCTGGTCCAACGGCTGACATATCTGTGGGGATGTCCGGAAGTGATTGGGACACCACACCCTCAGTTTAGGTCATCCAAAACACACAGGTCCTGGGGGACTCCTAGGAACTACATGACACCCTGGCCCACATAAACCCAGAGCAGGTGCACCACTTCTTCAAAGCACCACTCTCCACGCCAACGTGATGTAGGCTGAAGGTGAATTAAGCACACAACAGCGGAACCTTTGAAATGCGAGTGAGCCTGTAGGCCTCACTCCAGTGACGGAGCTCAAAAGGATCTGTTCACTCCTACTGATCACTACACTGTATGCTGCCACCACCACATTCATGCTGCCTAACTCCTGGCAAAGGCAGTAACCTTCCACCACCATGTGGGTCGAATTTTTGACGTCCTCCCAGTTCAAATAGACTGCAGTCCGTGAGACAGTCCTATGTCATGGTGCAAGGCCATGATCGGTGTTTGACTATGCTTCAGCATCAATATTAGGGATCCAGGTATCAGTACAGCTGGTCACTCAGGGGAGGGCTGCATGCCCATTACCATGAAGAGACCTTTTCTGTCACAACAATGACATAACATACCCTTTTGCACATTCTGTTACAGGACCGAACGTGCCTGAAAACCTGCATGTTCTGCTCAAATCCTTCCATTCAGAAATACAATAAGTGCCCCAAGTTTATTGACCGTGGGAGTTTAGAATCTGTGGGGATTTCCACAGCAGATAATGTTTTCACTGTCAAAAGGTCAGAAAAGGGAGCTTTGTTAATGAGAGTGGGCAGCCGTCAGAGGCTCCAGTCAGAAGTTAATGTAGTGATGATGACTGCTTTCCAAAACCTCAAGAGCTTGAGAAGATAACTGTCAAGTTAACCAAAGCATTAGTGGGGAGCTGGAAGCCGGAGACCCTTTCCATCTACCTGCAGCAACCACTACCGTAGCCTGATATTCACTCCCTCTCAGCTAATGCACATATAATTAAGTTTCATTCACCTCTCAATCAATGCAATGATGTATTTCACATTCAAAAATGGACTGTATTCTTTGTTTGGAACTTTCAAAAATAAATGATCTGTCTTCTGGAGGGCTTCACAGTCAGCAGGTGTTTGAAAACAGTATATAATTTGTCATTAGCACTTTCAAATGTCATGGACTGCATTACATTTTTATAATGTTATGGTAGTGTAAAATCATTTGAAAGCATGAGTGTTAGATCTGTGTGAAATCATGTAAAATGTCGCTGGTCTGGAAAGGAGTTATTATCCTACACATTTTAGAAAATAACTGCAGGAAAATCGAGAACATGGCAGAGTTTTGGAATCACGTGAAATTATAGAAACATTTCTGAAATTTCGGTATGGACATTATATGAAGTTGTTGCGTTTGCATGTTTAGCAGTGTTTTCGAATAGGTATGCACAAACAATTTGCAATTAATTCGGCTCAAGAAGAGGGAAGCGTCATGCCCTATGCATGACCAGCACAATCCCACCAAGTATCAGGATATCTTACAAAAAACTTAAGTGCCGGGGCTCTCATCAGAAGGCCACTGCAGTTTGCACCACACATTGCCCCTGCTATACTGCCAATGATATTAACAACACAGCTACTAAATGTCACGCTCCTACAAGTGTGACAATTCGGACTATTTCAGGCCCCCAAAGCTATAAGAATGGCTTGGGCAGCAGGTAATAGCCATTGTAATGCATATTGAATTAATAATTAATTGTTGTTGGGGTCATCTCTAAATTAGCCAGACAGCACAAGCTCGAGGCAGACTGTCACAAGTGCCGATGTTGACAATGAGGTGCAGGTGCCAGCACCGGAAACTCCTGGCTCAAATTAAGCACTGTACTTGCACCCTGAATTGCTGCCCACACCAACTGTGCCTGTCCTAGGAGAGTGGCACATGAGGCACGTGCCAAGTGGGGTTCAGAGAAAGGCAGAGGAGAGAAGGTCCGCCATGGCAAAGGAGCGGATCAGGCGTCCTGCAGAAGACAGACACGTGACTGCCTGTAGCAAGCCTGACTCTCCCTCGCCACTGCTGCTGCCACAGCCGATGGTGAGTATCGGCTCCACCATGAACCTGCCACTGGGAACAGAAGTGGTACTGGGCGTGCCATGGCTGATTTCTGGTGCATGCTGCTCTATGTTGCCACATGTGGGTGTTGCTGTGTCGAGTTGAAGGAGTGGACAGAGTGGTGGGGTCAGTGGAGCAAGGGTAATCTCCGTGGGCCACCCTAGAGAATGGGCAGACCAGGCAATTTTTCCAGAAGGTGATTTTCTGGTGCAACTAGGTCTTTTGTGCCTGTGTATGTTCCTTGCGCTGGGTACCAGTATCAAGCAGCTTCTCTGATGAGACTGGTAAAGTGATGAGTTTTTTCTTTTTCTCGAACTATGCTGTAAATGCTTGCATGGGGACTCTTTTTTCCACTTGCAGAGCAGTTTAATAGTTTGACTTCCTTGCCCAGCTCAGAAATTGTACTTAGTTTTTCATGTAAACCTGCCACTGATCCATTTCTTAGAAATTCTACATAAGGTTCACCTTAATGCACCTCTGTGCATCATTATTGAGGCCACCAGTAACTTAACTCATTGGTTCACACAAATATTTGTCAGAAATTGAAGCTGATTAGGTGGTAACCACTGTAAAACCCTGCCGCCTGATTACAAATTCAAGGCAGTGGGAGGTATGAAAATCCTTCAGAACAAAAGATACACAACAATGGCAAAGCAAAAAACAAATTTATCGGCACACTGAACCGTGGCCTGGCCATCACACTGGTCCTGCCTGTCAATCCCTCCAATTAGGGGGTGGGTAAAACTGGTGTAATTCTTTAGCTTAATTACTTGTAATCATTGCAAAATAACTTGTAAATATATGAAAAGCATAATCCAGCATTTAACGCTATTTTCTTATTGCAAAATGCACCCTTGCATCTAAAATGGGTCTGAGGATGCACTTTGCGCTTAGAAAATAGCATTAAATGCTACAGGACATGAACAGTAGTAGCCAGCAGCCACTCGCTGTCTCTTAGGGGCATCGCTACTAGTAAAGTGGCGAAGCGTGTTGTTAAGCCAAGAAGGCTAGTGACATGCTCTGTCACTTTAGAAACGCAGGGCTGCACCATATTTGCAAGATGCATTTCCCCTGCGCCGGTGCTAAATTTAGCTGCCTAGCGCCTACACAGTCACCCTTGCACCATGGTGCAAAGGTGTCTGCGTTGCAGGAGAAGGGAGACCTTCCAGCACATAAACAATCTTTAAATGGCATTTTGCAACTTCTATGTGTGTTGCTCAATGCAGCACACATAGAAGTTGCAAAACGCAATTTTTCTAAATGCTTGTTTATGTGCAAGAAGGGACACTTTCTTGCACATAATCATTGGCGTTGTGCTGTTTCCATTTGTACTAAACAACACAGCACACATGAAAACAGCAAAAACGTGGAGAAATTAAACATTTCTCCTCAGTTCGCCAGGGTAAGACCAGGTTTTCCCTGGTCTTAATTTTGGTGCTGCCCTATAGTTACCACATCCCTGTAAATATAGGGCAGCATCAAAATCAATGGGTGTTCGGGTGGAACGCCCACCGCAACACCCATTGCCCTCCCCTTTCATGCTACATATGGCATGAAAGGGTGCCGTATTTAAAAGGAAGAGTTAAGCCACCTTTAGTAGCTTAACTCTGCCTTGTAAATAAGGTGAAGCTCCTATCGCCACCACAGCATCCTGAAAAGTGACGTTGTGATGGTGCTAGGGGCTTGTAAATATGCCCCTACGTTTGTTGTTCCTGTGATCCTTTGGTAGGATTTTTGCCCCAAATTACTGTTTATTACTTAAGCTGGCGTAATCACTTAATTTTGCATCATGAAAGTGATGCATAATGACTGATGTTACTCCGATTACTCCTGCATAACTGACATGTCTCCCAGGCCTACCTCCAACCCTCCCTAAAAAGGGTTTATGAGGCTCATGAGAAGCACAAACCTTCATGCAACTAACTGAGCAACAAGACCAATATTTATGTCATGTTGATGCATTCTCGCTCCGAATAATCACTTTTGGCCAGTTCACCAAAATCCAGGAAAGATCTTCTTCCTGGATGCTGTGCTGTCCTGAGAAGCAAAGAACACTTTGTTGAAAGGACTTTTTCAGTTCTTGTGCAAAGATGGATTCTCCTGTATATTAATTCCTACTGTTTCCCTATTCTAGCTTAGTTATTGACACAGCAGAGGACAAAAGTGCCGGAGGCTTCATATTTACAGTCTTCAACAGACATGAATAACAAATATGTAAAAGCAAACACCCATAAACAGACACACATACATCTATAACCTCAACTTTACAAATGATATGAATAATTATATACAGAAGTTGACTCTTCAGCAGTTTGGCAAGCATTAATGGGAACCAAAGCGGGAAGCCTGAGGGTACCTGCACCGATTGCTCCTACTGTTAACAGATCCAGAAATGCAATTAATAAAAATAAGGACTGCATTACAGATATGCCATTCTGTTCCACTCTGTGCCATGCTACACCCATAACTGTGTGCACCGGGCATAGCCATCAACAGCTTGTCCTACAACAGCAAATATGCTGTTCCCGAAGCAAGTGCAAACCTATGCCTGCCCTGGGGACAGCGCACCCGTGGAAAGTGGATTGGCTGTTTGAAGTCGCTGGTCCACTTTTCACTGGAGGTGCTGACCCGGCCTCTGCTTCAAAAGGGGTCATACCCTGCCAGCAGGGGGATACCCTGTGTGGTCTTAGGGAGCCCCTAGGCTTCCATCAAAAGGTTCACCCACTGTGGTCACACTGATTGTCCACCATCTCTCTGTAGCATGCAGTCAGTGTGCCTCATGATATCCTCTTTGCCTTGGTGTTCACATCTGTAGTAGGGTGCTGGAGCAAAGGCAAACAATTCCCTCATTTGCATGGGGTCATGGAGGCACATCCTCTTGGGATTATGTTGACAGACATTTAGCACTGGGACGATCCATATTACAGAAGAGCCCTTTTCTATAATAGTATAGTGCGCAGGCGGTGAAAGAAGGGGGCATAAATGTCCATTGCGCCCCAGGACTTTTAAAAGAGAGTTTAATGTGAAACTATTAATTTGACAAGAGTATATGCAAGTGTATAGCTCATAAAAAGGAATCACTGCCTCAGATGTTCCCATTACTAATTCAATGTTAACCTGAAAATTAAAAAAGTCTTTTAGACTTTGGTTTTACCAGTACTGGGTGTCTCCCACATTCCTGGTGGACTACACTATACTCCTGCAGGTGGAATCCTGTGATGTAGTGGCCCTCAATATGCATTTGACACTTGCCACTTACCCGACTATTCTCTTTTTTTGCTGACAGAGTTCTTTTCAATGTCTACATTGCACCCTTCTTTTTAATCATAAGACGACAGTCTTTATAGTGACAATGCTCCCATGGTGAACACTTTTGAATTGTATATGTGCTTTTACCATCAGGATGTTTGCCAGTAAATGGGACCTGAATGTGCTCATTCGGAGGAGGAAAGGGTGTCAGGTTGGGGTGTGGGAGAGGGTGTGGCATAGGTAAGCCCATTATCTGAAACACAAACCTTTGAACTTTTGGCCACAAGGCCTTGACCAGACCCCTCTCAACTGTGACCAATGTTGAAATCCTCTTTCATGACCACCTGATTCTGGTGTCTCAAAGAGTGGCTTTACCCTGCATGCCCTCGGAAATTTGAGCCTCTTTATCTGAAAGACACGCAGCGCAACGTGATCCAGGCAGTGATTTCTTTCCACCTTGACCACAGTAACTTGCTCCATCTGAAAGCAAACAAATGTATTTTATGTCATTTTCAGAACTTTTTAGAGAACACAGCCTGGTTTTAGGAATTGTGAACCCATCTATGGTCATCTGAGAATCATTCAATGGCTCCCTGTGGTCAAAAGATGCATCCTTAGGCTATCTTACCATGTTTATGGCTTCAGAAGGCTTTAGTCAAATCCAGTCAATCGGTGATTCTGAAATTATTTTTTCAAGCTGCCTCATCCACTCATCTCGTAACACATTTCCTGGGAGACTTGTTGGATTGGAGTACTAGGGGACCCTGTCCCCTTTTCACATAACTATAGCACATCTAAAAGAAGGTAAGGGGAAAAGTTTCTTGAATAATTATAAATAATCTCCCTTCTCTGGCTCTCATTTCCTGCATATGCATTAAACCACGGTTACCGGTCATTAACAAATAATGAACTATCTGCTTCAAGTTGTTGGCCTTATGAAAGTCTTGAAAAAGGGGCATTGAATATACATGCAAAAGATGGTGACAAACATAACGTTGACTTCTGTGAGTAGAGGTCTAACTATGGGCCTGATTGCGATGGCGGTGGGACCGCCACAGTCAGAGCTTCGGTGGTGAACCATTGGATACGACCGCACATTAGGATGCAGGTGGTCGGAGATCGGCTGGCGGGGGTAAAGTCTGCTGCATCCGACAGGATCAAGTATCCAGTCAGTGCGGTGGTCAGACTCCAATTCCGTACAATGGGGCGGTGCCTGTTCAGGCACCTCGGTAGGGATTAGGATGTCACTTTCTGCCGGCCCTTTAATGTAGGTTAACCTGCCATGAAAAGGCAGGCAGAAGGTGACTTTGGGGGCACCTAGCAGGCCCCTTTTCCCCCTGGCCCTCCGCTATGGGCCCAGGAGGGCACCTATGGTGCCCCCCTATACATCCATGCACCATGTGGCAGGCACTGCAAGGTGCCTGCCACATGGTGCAGGGATGTTTGGGATGTGTATATTTTGTACTGTGGCGTGTGCTGCAGCCCGCAGCACATACCGCAATGCAAAGTATACAAAGTGCGAGCGCCATGAAGGCAGTCGTATCCTAATGTGGGCAGCGGGACTGATGACATCTAGTCAGGCAGTCCTGCTTCCGCCACAGTGCCGGTCGGACGAAAGTCCGACCGGTATCGTGATCAGGCCCTATGAAACAACTTATAGTTCAGTTCATAAACTTTATTCGACAGTTAAAAAAACGTCATAAAAGTACATAGATAAAAACATACATGTGACATTACACAGGAAAAATACATATCATCATGGGTTGTTTACAGGGCATAAAAAAGTCAGCAGTAAAAAACCAGAGAAAATAGCTAAAAAACCATACTTTTTCTTGCAGCAACAGATTTCAGAATAAAAGTTGCTATATAAAAACACAAATCCGGGCTAGCAAGTGAAAATAACAATTTCATGGCATTTGAGGTAGAAGACACAGAATGTTTTTTAAATAACGGTTTCAAGTAAACAATACGTAGGGCTTTGTAAAGGGGGCAGATTAACATAAAATGAAGGGTACTTTGCTTGGTTAATTCGTCACATGGACAGACAGATGTTGTATAGTGTTTCATTGTAGGAAAGGCCACAAGATTGTGGACAATACCAAGCCTAAGTCTGGATAGGACGAATTGGTGAGATTGCCTGTAGATTATTTGGAGATAGAAAGGCAAACCAGGACCCTCGTTTGCATTGGAGGAATAGAAAGCATGAGTCGAGTAATTACTTGTGTCTGCTTTCCGTTTAACGAATTTTACCCTCAAAAATTCCTCTTTCACTTCCTTTTTGGATAAAGTGGTTACAATCTCGGGATCTTTGCGTACATCCAAATCAAAGATGTCTCTAAAAGTAGTGAACACATACTTTATCCATGGTATATTCTTGAAATTATCCAAAGACAGACAATCTTGGATAATACTCTTTGTGAAGCCTGTTTCGTCCTTCAGCCAAATAGACCTCCATACCAGGAGGGGTCTCAATTCAATGAGATCGGCTATATGGTCCAACCTTAATTCCTCGTGGACCAGGTAATTAGATGCCGATGAGGGTAAACAAAGTAGCCGTTTCAAAAATAAATTTTCCAGAATTTGTAAGTCTTTGTTACACCCGTGCCCCCATACCCCTGAACCATAAAGTGCTATTGATGAACATCTGTGTCTATAAATATTTAGCATTGCTGGGATCCGTCGGCTTCCCAATTTGTTGGCAAATCGGAAGACACCTAGTGTAGCCTTCTCCAACCTGGCTTTTATATTAATGTGTTCAGGTGTCCATGAGCCCCGACTGTTAAGAGTAATGCCCAGATAACAGAAGTTATCTACAACCTCAATTCTGTTATCTTTAAAATAGAAAGACTTATGGTGATTCACCTTTTTGCCACAGACCATGATGAATGTTTTAGAATTGTTAATTTTAAGTTTCTTACCCTGGATAAAGTCATAAAAACAGTTCATTAGCCGCTGTAGGCCGATTGGGGTTCTAGATAATAAAACGGTGTCGTCCGCATATAACAACACTGGGATTGGAAGGCCACCTGCTTGTGGTGCGTCAGCTTGGACCTGTTTTAGTTCTTGTTCCATAGAATTAATAAAAAGGGAGAAAAGCAAGGGGGCCAATACGCACCCCTGCCTAATGCCTGATTTTACCATAATCTTTCTCGTACACTCTCCTGCTGGTCCATATCGTATCTGAGTAGTGAGGTTGGAATACAACCTAGCTAAGAAATGGATAATGGCTGAGGGAGCTCCCATATCGAGAAGGGTTGTCCACAACAGGGAGTGGTTCACCAGGTCGAAGGCACTAGAGAGGTCCGCAAAGCAAAGAAATAAGGAACCCGATTTGGCCTTAGTATATTTTCCTATTAAAAGGTTGAGGTTAATGCACTGGTCAATGGTCCCCAAACCCTTTCTAAAGCCATATTGTGATTGTGCCAGGATATTATTACTAGTCGCCCACTCCTCCAGGCGTAATAGTAGTACGCGGCTCATAATTTTAAGGGAGGAGTCTAAAAGGGAGATGGGGCGGTAATTTTTGGCCTCTCCTCTATTTCCCTTCTTATAAATCGGGATAATTACGGATTCACTCCAGGTTGCCGGGGTGGAGAGATCATTGGCAGCATTAAAGACCTGGGTCAATAGGGGGCTCCAAAGGGCCAGATCGTGTTTGTAAAGATCTATAGGGACCCCGTCAGGTCCCGGGGCTTTACCTCCTTTACTAGAATTAATCGCTGTAACTACTTCTCGGATGGTGATTCCCAAAGTCTGCGGGGTCAGCTGGGGATTCATACAAATTTTATCATAAGACTCCTCGGGGGGGTCAAATATTCCTGAAAAATATCGGACCCAGCTATCTTCGCTTACTAATGCGGTAAGTACTGGGAAATCTTCTTTCTGGAGGAATGGGGCATTAATCGTACTCCAGAACAATTTACAATCCCGGAGAGCTGCTGCACAATCCAGATTGTCCCAGGCTTGTTCCCGGAGTTCGTTTTTCCTGCGTTTAAGTTCAGTGTTATAGTTGGACCGCAAGGATTTAATCGCTTCCCTGTCTCTAGGATGGTTGGATAGTGCTTGCTTCAGGGTTTTTAGCGCTGACGTACAGGCTTGGTCGAACCAGCCAACCTTATCCCGTCTAGAAATCAACTTATTATTAGTAAAAATTCTACTAATAATAGTGCCTAAATCCTCAAAATCCGCTATAATACCCTTAGAGAGGGCATTGACTTCCAGACAGCGAAATATCTGCCTGGAACCACCTGCCACAACTGCACTATGTAGTTTTTCTGATTTTTCTGTGCACCACTTTATCCGGGTTCCATTAGGCCTATTTGGGACAATATTGTCGACAACCCTACCTGTAGGCGTAATTCTGGGGCCCCAGATAATAGTAGACATAGTTAGGGCATTATGATCACTCAGGCAATAATCCTTAATTATTGGCACAGTGCAAAATGGCATCAAAAGGGTTGAAATCAATACATGGTCAATAACCGACTCGGTATCCCTCCCTTTAAACGTGGGAACAATGTTGCCCTCTTTATCAAGAGCTGGTTGGTGGATAACTAGATCAAGTTTTAACAGAAGACCATTAAGGGAAGTCCCATATGGGGTGTGTTGAAAATGTGCTAAATACTCCCCCGAATCCCCATCGAACCCACAAACTGAGGTTTGAGAGTGCGGGCACGTTCTGATATTGAAATCCCCTCCCCAAATGATGTCGTAAACTGTGTGGGAATTATTACAGATTCTGTTTAGGGAGGCTTCCAGTTCGTCCACAACCAGGGTACTGGTCGGATCAAATGTGTTATTGTAATGATTGATCAGTAAAGTGTTCCTACCCTTTTTAGATTGTAATTCCAGGATTTGTGAATGTGTGCCAACAGTAGAATATGAGCCTACAGTTATCGGGAGATCGACTGATATGAGGACAAGCAGACCCCCTTTAGCCCTCCCCATAGCAGATTCCTTGGCAACACAGTTATAGGAAACAAAACCATCAAAATGAATGTCTAAAGTGGACCATGTTTCCTGTAAACATAGAATATCAAACCCAAGGATAAGTTCCCTCCACCCTAGAGCCGAAGCTCTCTGTCGCCAGCCAGCTATATTCCAGCTCATCATAGAATACCCTTGATCCCTTGGGGTTGATATCTCTTCCAAGGGAGTAATCATTGAACGTCCGCTATCAGCAATAACCTCATCGTGTGGTAAAAGGTGGACTTCAGTAGGTTTATCAAAAGTTAAGGGGGTCAGATCAAGTAGATCAGAAGTTATTTTGCCAACCGTTACTGGTAAGATATAATCCTCCCCAATAGCCCCGCTATCGACCGGATTAGTCACGGTGGGTAGGGGGGGAACAGTGGTGAAAGCACTGGGTAGTCAGTCGACTCCCTCTAGCCCATCGAGACAACTATATCGATTATAATCCCAGAAGGTGTTCTGCGGGGTTGAAAATGGGAGCAGTCTGGGGTATCTTGGGCGAAAAGGTCTTCCCCTACGTTCAACCCTTGTCCATTCATCGCTTACATCATAGTACAAGGGGTTAATGGGTGGGGGGAAGAAAAAGGAGACAGGGAGAGTCTGTATAGTGGAATCTAATGATCTATTAACGCCCGCACATATGTAAGACACAGTACGTGGGTCTCTAAAACTGACAGTGATACAGTCTCCCTTAATGGATTTAGGGGTTTTACCAATCCATGGTACCCTCCTCACCATGATGACTTCATTGTGCAGATGTGCCGGTAATGGTCGATTCCAGTTAAGCCATTTTATGACTTGGTTTTTAAGGGAGCTATAGGTTTCGGTTCCACCCTTGTCTAATGGAGGTGCTCCTGCCAGAATTACCATGAACCGGTTGGCCTCCGGTGGTAGGTCGGGCCGTCTAATTGTTGGAGTTTTGAGGTCTTCAGGTGGGGGCCCTTGGGTATCAATAGGCAAAAATGCGGGTGGGATATGCGAACCGGGGGGGGGGGACTTGGATATTCTGGGGGGCAACTAGGCTAACAGAACTAGGAACTTGGGGAACAGGTTGGATGCTTGTGGCCATTGAAACGGGAATTGGGGGCAGAGTAGTAGAAGGGATAATTTGGGGGGCAGGCATGCTAGGAGGGAGACCAGAACTATTAGGCTTGGGGGAGTTAGCTAAAAGTAAAGCGGTTGATTTCTCTATATTAGACATTCTAAAATCAAGCCTATCTAGTTTGGCCTCTAAGGGAGAAATAAAAGATTTTAGTAGGGTTGCAATTTTATCCATGGAGATATCGTTACTGGGTAAACTCCCTCCACCTTCGGAATTCAACAATGCCGATACTCCGTCTATTCTAGCTGTTTTGGATGCCCTCCCGTTATTTTTACCTTTTTTGTAATGCTGTCTCTTCCGTTTCTTAATAGCCCCTTCTTTTCCCCCCTGAGTTGGAAGAAGGGGAGAATTTCCATCAATTACAGAGGAAAGGGAAACATTTGCACAATCAGAGACATGGCTAAGATCAGCAATGACGGTGGAGGGATTAGATATAACAACAGAGTCAATACTAGGCTGGGCGGCGGAATCGGGTAGTAAAGGATGAGCATCCACCACAGGCAAGCAGTCAGTAGGACTTTCAGGAGTTTTGGCATTAGCAAAAGGGCCCATACTGGAACGTTTAAGAGACATTAGTTCCTTGGACAAACGTTTCTCCAGTGTAACAATTTCTTTGTCAATAATATTGTTAGCCCTAATGAGAAACTTCTCCATACCTCCTGCGGCAGATTGTGATCCTCCAGCCAACCGGGATTTGCTCCTGGTTTCGCGTGATACACAGGGAATCAGGCAGCAGGAGGATTAAGGGGGGTAGCCCGGTCCGGTCACTACCGGTCACGAACGGGCACAAACGGGCCCGCTCTTGGCCCGGTCTTCGCCCCGAGCTTCACCCCGCGCGCGTCCCGCTAGCGCGTAAGGGTGTAGTATATTAAATAGGGGGAGGAGTCGGAGGAGGAGCTGGCGGGAAGAGGCCACAGGTGCTGCGGTGAATTCCGCGCTGTGCACAGTGGTCCTCGCAGTCCCGCCAGCGATTAGGGCACACACAGCAGCTCCCGTAGCGCAGCCAGAGTCCGCAGGCAGCAAGGCTCGAGTCCCCCAACACTCCAACCAACACGGGCAACAGAATCCTCTGGTTTCAGCAACGAGCGGCACCCGCGAAGCGGGGGCCGCGAGTCTTAAGAGGAGGCGGTGCAGCTTTTCCGGGAGGAGCTGGCGGGAAGAGGCCACAGGTGCTGCGGTGAATTCCGCGCTGTGCACAGTGGTCCTCGCAGTCCCGCCAGTGATTAGGGCACACACAGCAGCTCCCGTAGCGCAGCCAGAGTCCGCAGGCAGCAAGGCTCGAGTCCCCCAACACTCCAACCAACACGGGCAACAGAATCCTCTGGTTTCAGCAACAACTTATAAACAAACATCCAAAAGCTCAAAAAGTGTGTTTTGTTGTTTCAATGGTGAAGGAGGGTGAGATACGAATTTTCCTCTCAGATTCCAAGTTCTTCAAACCTTCTGTTCCCTGTTCAATGTCTTCCAATACTGTTTCTGAGTACAAATGCTCTTATGCTTGCACAGTATGAATTTCAACACCGAACGATTCATGGAACAGTCTGTTGTGCAACCACACGTTAATAGATAGCATTAAAGAGTATGGTTATCCTTTTAGGGTTTCCGCAGATGCAACAGGTATTTGGGGTGGTGTGTGTATGGTCTATAGCTTCTTTACTTTCGAGGTCTTCCGTGCCAGCAACTAAATCCTCAAAAACGTCCTCCACAGGCATGTCTGGGACAGTAACCTGAGCCACAGTGTAATGCATTTACCATTGCAGCAGCATATTTGTACTCCTGCTCTAACAACTGGAATTTTCGAAAAAATGAAGGAAACATCTGGGGCCCAATCAACAAAGGTAAATATATATATGTATATTTACTCATGTGTAGATCTACCCCTAACCCTTGGTGTAACACTCCATTATTTTGTTATTCACCATTTCAGTGAGAAGCTATACACCTAGGTGTAGACTTGTAAGTCCTCACCCCCTCAAATGAAGAGGTGAAAACTCCTACACCAGAATTTACAAGCATAAACGTAGTAAAAATAAAATTTCACCTGCCAGTGGCCTCTGCAGGGTGAAGGTCTCACGATAGAAAAGTATGAGGAAAGTTTAAAAAGTTTATAGTTTAAAAAAATAAGAATATCTTAGTATATATTATGAACGTAAAAAATATGTTTTAGCAATCTGTAGCCAATAAAATAAAAACTTAGAGTGCACTAACTCATCAAATTAAACATTTATTAAATGGTGAAATAATTTAATAAATACCAATAAATAGACAATATAACAAACACATAATAAAACCATTTAAAATTATTAATGTACTTTATAAATTTCCATTTTTAGACAATCGTTTAAAAGAAATAGCCACCTTCCCTAATATTTTTAGTTAATTTTGTTAAAGTCTATGAACGAAATTTATTTCAATACCTTTTAACTTTAAAAAAAAGTTTAAAAGTTTTGTTTATTCATTTAAATACGTTTATCATTACATTTTACAAAAATAAAGTAATTGGTGAATAATTATACATAACTTTCTTAGCATTAAATGTTGAACTTCTTAATTTAATTTAGCATTTGTTCCTTCGGGGTGTTACGTTAAATTCCCTGCCTCCATTGTTTTTGATGGTATGTGTTGCGGTACCTGTAGTTGCTCATCAGTGGTTCTTGACTTATTCCAAGGCTGGCTAGGGAAAATTTAACTTTTGGAGCTGTAGTAACATTAGAAGTATATTTTGTAAGCTGCAGTGGTCTTACTCATTTGTTGGTGTGATTTTTGAATTAGGTTATCCATACCAGGGCCCTCCTTAACTTTCTCTTAGCTCTACAATTTTCTGAGCAGGTATTCATCATTTTCTCAGCTTTCTTCTGGGTACCTCCTACACTTGTTACAAAGTAGCATACTTATATGCAGGGAAAACTCTGCCACAGTGGCAGAGATCGCCACACCAGAATGAGGTCTCCGGCCATCGTTTTGTTAATTGCGTTTTGTAGCACCTGAGTACTGTAGTATGACTTAATGTACTCCAAAATGCAGTGTGTGAATTGGGTCCCTGGTTTGCACATTAACATTTAGAGGATCTGAGGAGAGGTGTGACTAAGATGGGACCAAAAGTTAATAATATAGAAAAGACAGAGGGTCCGATTCACAGAACTAATTTAAGACAAAATCCTAAACTTACTACTTTTGGTATTCACAGAAGGCATTTAGGGGCCGATTCTGAATCCGGTCGCAAAACAAACCGACCGACATGGCCCCAGAATGGACACCGACCGACACGGACCGACGGCGTACAACCCGTGCAGTACGATGCAACTCGTGTGAATTACAACCGACACGTACGGAATACAGGCCGTACGACCGAGCCGTAGGGAAAATAGTGATCCGGACGGAAAACCGACGCGAGTTTCACCGACCGACACGAACCCGGAATGAACCCGACCGACACGTACCCACGATGTCCGATCCGCGCAGTACGATGCAATGCGTGTAAAACCAGACCGACTCGCACGGAGCCCAAGCCGCATGACCGACTCGCACAGAAAACGGGCCCACAAGTAATAGAGATCTCCGTGACCGACGCGTATGAAACACAGAAGATAGGTAGCGTGAACAAGGCAGTGAATCCCACACGAGCCAACATCAGCGTCCGTCTCGGTCAGAAGAATGTCTCCTTCATGCCTAGAAAACACAAATGAAAAAAGACAAAAAAAGGACCAAACAAGCAATGACAAAGCCAATAATTATTTTTTTTAAAACCTGTGACAAAGACACACCCACAACTCCACCTATATAAAGGACATCAATCACTACCATGATCCTTTGCAAATAGGAGACACAGCCAGCAGCAAACACCATCACACCGCAACCACAGACACACTCACAACTCACCAATCACACAACTCACACACCATCAGCACCTCACCAAAAGCACTCACACATACACCTAGCTAAACCAACACTAACCCACCCTCACTTGCACCCTCACACACACATCACTCACCACCACCTCCCATCACCATGCCCCCAAAGAAGAATCCAAAGTTCACAGATAGTGAGTTAGAAGTGCTGGTAGACGAGATCATCAGAGTAGAGCCACATTTGTTTGGTACATTGGTCCAACGGACCCCCATGTCACAAAAAACCAAGATGTGGGCGAGGATTGTGGACAAGGTGAACGCACAAGCATCAATGTTGTGCACAAAGGACGATATCCAGAACAGGTGGTATGACATGCACAGGAGAGTCAAGAAACTCATCGAGAAAGATCACGCCTTGAGTCAGCGCACCGGCGGTGGCCCTCCTGCCAAACCAGTCTACTTCAGGACCTGGGAGGAGAAGGTGCGGGACATCCTACCACCAGAGAGCGTCCATGGTCTAACAGACATACCAGAGCCTGGTGAGTACACAAACAACATACTCAATATTGTGTGTCAAGGGGAAAGTGAAACCATGCACCGTTAGCAAAGCCACAGTAAACAATAGACAATCATCCCAAGATGTGTATGCTAGTTAGACAAACACAATACCTGCCATCTCATAGTGACTTGTAACTGTGTCATGACATGTACCAACCTACCAACAAATATGGCAAGGCAGTGGCACAAAGCCAAATAAACACTGCCAGACAGTTTGCCCCCACAAACACATTACCTCACAGTGCAGCTGACTGACAGAAAGGAATAGTGGGTATGCAGGTGAAGTGAGTGTATTCGAAAGCATGATGGGGTTTGTAGTCACAGATAATGCTCCCCCTCAAAATTAGCCCATTAAGACCCCTCTGAACCATGCCCACATCACAGGGAGTGGAAAATGACTGACAAGATGGCTGACACTGGGTCCTGCTGTGGGGAGCACAAGGCCCTGGTAGGGGTTGTGTGCAAATCAGAAGCAGGACACCACTGACTGACATCCTGAAAGACAACTTGCCCGCCCTCCAATGGAAGCACATTTCATGGTGGGATGTCTGGCCGGGTGGGAAGGAGGACTGACAGCTCTGACCATACTTACCAGCATGTGGAGACACACCCCCTCAACACAAACTTCACACAACTCACCAGCTAGAATGCATTGACCCACACCTCAGTGAAATATCAGCAAAAGATACACCGTACTGGGAGCTGCTGTGTGAAGCACAGGGGCTCTCTTTGGACTTGTAGCCAAACAAACACCAGGATTTCACAGTCAGCCATCTTGCCATTGCTGTCACACCCCCTCACAGGGAAGCAGAGTCAAGAGGAAGGAAGTATGGGCATGCTGGGAAGGGGGGTGTAGCCAAGAGCATTATGGGAGTTGCAGTCACAGACAATCCCCACCAACCCACAGGGCCCAGCAAGCTCACACTGAACCATGCTCACCTCACAGGGAGTGGGAAGGGACTGTCCAGATGTCTGACACTGGGCTCTGTTGTGGGGAGCACAAGGCCATGCTGGGAACTGGGCACCAACAAACACAAGGACTTCACAGTCAGCCATCTTGCCATTGCTGTCACACCCCCTCACAGGGAAGCAGAGTCAAGAGGAAGAAAGTATGTGCATGCTGGGAAGGGGAGTGTAGCCAAGAGCATTATGGGAGTTGCAGTCACAGACAATCCCCACCCACCCACATGGCCCAGCAAGCTCACACTGAACCATGCTTGCCTCACAGGGAGTGGGAAGGGACTGTCAAGATGTCTGACTCTGGGCTCTGTTGTGGGGATCACAAGGCCATGCTGGGAACTGGGCACCAACAAACACCAGGACTTCACAGTCAGCCATCTTGCCATTGCTGTCACACCCCCTCACAGGGAAGCAGAGTCAAGAGGAAGGAGGCACGAGCATGCTGGGAAGAGGGGTGTAGCCAAGAGCATTATGGGAGTTGCAGTCATAGACAATCCCCACCCACCCACATGGCCCAGCAAGCTCACACTGAACCATGCTCGCCTCACAGGTAGTGGGAAGGGACTGTCAAGATGTCTGACACTGGGCTCTGTTGTGGGGAGCACAAGGCCATGCTGGGAACTGGGCACCAACAAACACCAGGACTTCACAGTCAGCCATCTTGCCATTGCTGTCACATCCCCTCACGGGGAAGCAGAGTCAAGTGGAAGGAAGTATGGGCATGCTGGGAAGGGGGGTGTAGCCAAGAGCATGATGGGAGTTGCAGTCACAGACAATCCCCACCCACCCACATGGCCCAGCAAGCTCACACTGAAACATGTTCGCCCCACAGGGAGTGGGAAGGGACTGACAAGATGTCTGACACTGGGCCTGAGAAATGATGTGGCTTACAATCAAACATATGCACTGACCAAACAAAACCCGGTCGCACACACAGCCATTGCAACCATATGTTCAAAATCATTGTCTGGGGATGCAGTGTCCAGGGGTGCCCCCTGGCCGGGCAGGGGAGGTGTGTCTTGCAGATGACAAATGTGAAGAACCATATATATGGTGCATTATACAAAACACACAGGAACTCACATACACATCATTGACAGGGGACATCTGACAGTGAATGGAATGGACACACCAATATAGCCGACACCATAGCATGGCCTCATTCAGAATCGGTGCTGTTGTGAGCTGCATTCCACCCCTACATCGTGCTGAAACATAGGCATCCTTCACACAACACACCACTCACTGACATAGACACTGTAGACACAAGGTCAAAGCTGGACTGCATTGGAGGAGACATGCTACTCACAGCTGCCAAACTGCAACACACACACCAACGGCCCTCACTGTAATGAACATTGAAAAGCCAGAGTGCTACCTTGCCCAATCCATGTCAACATGGAGAACATTGACAAGTCAAAACACATAAGCACGTACAAAACTCAGCACCAGACTCATTAACGATGGTGACATCATCACTTGTATGAAATGAGATGGGAACTAGAAACACTGGAAGAAAACACTTCCTCCAAAGAGATCACAGGCATACCGGACTGTGACTAGGTCATACCAATACACCAATGTGGCACACAAACACTAGCAAACTCTGCTGCCACACATGCCCCAATAGTACAACATATCCCCAGTGGAATAGCACGTATGTCATTGTTAAAGCTCACATGTGTACAAGGATGACACACCTGTGTCAGCAACGTGATGTCCCTTGAGTAATAATGGTCATTTACAGACATATCTATCCATGAGCTGGGCATGCACACACTTCGACATGCATATTGAAAGGTTTCTTTATGGCTGGGCAATGTGCAACAACAATATCAATCTCTGGCCGTGACAAGCCGGAAAAAAGCAGTGTACAGGCAGGCATCCGTTCGTACAGTAGAATATGTCATGTTTGCGAACCATTGATGCCTGTAGAAACATAACCTACATTGTGTGTCTCTTCCAAACACAGGTGGTGCTGGGGACACAGCACCAAATGAAGAGGATTCCTAGTCCCAGACTCTGGTGGACACTCAGCTCTCTGGTTTGACTCTGTCTCTGTCCTCTTCGGATGATGACGAACAACCTTGCACCTCCGGTGTGAGTCATCATGCAGCACCAGCAGCATCAACATCTGCACCCCCTGTACCCACGCCTCCAGCATCTGGAAACAGGCAGGGCACCCCCGCCAAAACGGACAGACCAAGGCACTGAACACCAACAGCACAGGGACACAGGACCTCCCAGAAGCTACAGGCAACACCACCAGCAACACCACCCAAGGGGTCCCAGTGTCACCTGTGCGGCCCGCCGCTGGTCCTGCCCATGTGGATAGGGGTGCTGGGAGGGGTGGGCGGCAGAGGGCGCACCTTGCAGAGGGGTCTGGACTGCATGATGACCCCCAACTGGCACACATCATAGATACGTACCAGGATAACACCGGAGGATTTGGCCAAGTAGTGGGGATCCTCAAGGACATACGACAGGAGCAGGCTGCCCACCATGCCCGCATGGAGGCAAAGTGGGATGCCCTTACTGCGGTGCATCGGGACATACTCCAATGCCTTCGCCAGATCACCAGAAACATGTCCACACCTCCCTGTGTGGCCACAACATTTGTAGCCACACCATCTGCCAGTGCCACAGGGAGGGAGGAGGACTCTGGCGGAGAGTTCCCTGCACCGCAGAGGCCTGCACCTGAGGATCCCCCCCCAAAAGGGCATGTAAGAGGCAGATGTCCCAGCACATCCCACAGGGCCTCAAAACCTGTTCTGGACAATGTTCTTTGTGCGCAACCTGTTCACCTTGTCCAATCGTACACAACTCGCCCACATGACATGGAGGGTTCATGTTGGTCCAGTGTAGAAGATGACTGTGGACTTTACTCTGGACATTTCATCTACCAACACTTCCAACTCTACTGTGAACTTTGAATTCAAAAACCAATGTACAGCACCCACCATCCTGTGCACTTTCCCCACACATGTTCGAAAATAAACTCACCAGTACACCATACTTGATTCTGTTGTGTTTCCAATTTGTCATGTGTCATGGAGATGTTGATCTGCTAAGCCACACAGCGCATGTCAAATACTACAACAATGTGACCACCGTCAGGTGAGTCATGGTGATGTGACACATGTGAGGGAGACACACCACTATGGCAACACAACACATACTCACCATGGCCATGTTACTCTTCCCACACCATGATGTTGACCTGAAACACATAGGTATGCACAGACACAACACCTATACACAGTCAGTGGTAACAAGTCCACAGCTGAGGTAAGCAAATGTCACTCAGATGTGGGAAGACAGACAACGCACCTAACAAAGCATAGCACAGGTTCATTACAGGTTCATTACACATCAGCAACATGTTTATTCAAAAATAGTTGCAAGGCAATTGTACGTTACGGTGGACACACGGTCACAGAGTGTCTGAGAATTGAAGTCCAGGGGTGTGTGGCACATCACTTGATGGCAATTGACTACTCCCACACTGATGTTGGATTCTGGGTGTTGGGGGTCAGTGTTGACCAAACAACAGGCAAAGTACCCTGGGAAGGACAGACACAAGACACAGTCAAAAGCACAGCACAACAGGGGAGAAATGCAATACACATGCACAAAACATTTCACAAGAAACCAACACAGAAACAAGTTAGCAGTACTACACTACCTGAATGGACACATCACTGCATGCATCCAGTCAAGTGGCACACAGACATACACAGACAGCTACAGAGCAGCCACAACACATTCCAGGCTAACTCCATACATAGACATACCAACCCTGTAAACTCACATTCAGGTGAAGAAGTTGTTGATGAGCTGCGAGCGGACGTCACCCTCATCTTCATCATCACTGGCATCGTGGCCCAGGCCGGGATTCTCCACTGGTGGCGGAGGTCGGTCATAATCATCCTGGATGAGAGGCACCTTTTCCGCACTGCCATGTTGTGTAGTATGCAGCATACAAGGATAATGTTGCACACCTTTGCAGGCTCATATGGGAGGGCCCCTCCGGTCTTGTCCAGGCAGCAAAAGCGGCTTTTCAGGAGGCCAAATGTCCGCTCAATCACCCTCCAGCTCTGACCATGTGCCTCATTGTAGCGCATCTCGGCTGGTGTCACAGGGTTTCCGAGGGGTGTCAGCATCCACAGCATGTTGGGGTATCCGGAGTCACCTACACACAAAAAAATGAACAATTAGCTGAGATTTGAAGGATTGCGGAATACAACATTGCCAAACACACACAATGGCAAACAGTCAGTACACACCGACAAGCCAGGCATGCTGATCTGGCATCTGTGACATCAGTGTTGCAATGCGACTACTCCTCATTATGTAGGCATCGTGCACAGAACCAGGGAACCGTGCACACACATGTGTGATGCACATGTCTGCAAGACATACCACCAGAGCATTGATCGAGTGTTCCGGTATGTCTGCTCATGTGCCTGTGGTGGTATCAGGGCCACATGTGTACCATCAATAGATCCAAAGACGTTCGGCATCCTCCCCAGTTTATAAAAGGCATCCTTTATTTCAGGGAGTTCAGCTAGGCTAGAGAACTTGATGTACAGGTCAAGGAAATGCAACATCCCCTCCAAGACATCGCGTAGCACACGACTAAACATAGATTGCGGCATCCCATCTGCTGTAGCCACAGTGTACTGGAAGGTACCGGTAGCAAAGAAGTGCAGGGCTGCCATCACCTTCACCTCTGGGGTCAGTGCTGTAGGGTATGTCCGGCCAGGTAGCAGATGTGACTCCAACTGCTCTGCCAACTCCTCAAGCAGAGGCCTGGTGAAGTGGTACCGCGGATGCAGTCGCATTCCTGCATGGTTCCAAGGTCTGGGAACGGTCGATGGACAGCTGGTGCCCTGCACAACACAGATGCACAAAGGAAGATTGTCGGTTCATCCACCCATGTGGCCATGACCAGGCTCAATATCACATGATACATCATGACATTACACAATGTACTGAGGTGTGTGCTGTTGGGCATGGACACATATGTCACCTACATGACCATCACCTCACATCTCAATTCCACATGTCCACATAAGTCCCATGTAGTGCAATTGCCAATCATTGGGCTGTGTCACCCTACCTATGTACTGCTGTGATGTTACAAACACATACCACAGTGACAAGTGAGGCCTGATGTCTCCCAGGCATCACAGATCTTTGCCATGCAGATACCCAGGGTCCCTCTATTGCCACATCAACACTGGCATGACATGCCGTATCACGTACACGCCACAAGGCAAGCATGAGGTCCACAGGTAGTGGTCACTGTTGTCTCTGCAGGCCCTACATGTACGTCTCTTAGACACACACACACCATCAAGGTTGCTGCACATACCACATGGATGCTGAGACTGTCTCCAATTGGGCACATTTGATCATCCACATCTGAGACACAATATGCACACAGACTGTGGGTGCACATCAGAATTGTGGCTACAGGTCTCACTGTGACTTACATGCCATCACCCCCAGCACTCAAGGTGTATGTGAGATGTCCTAAACATATCCAACCTGCAACTGTGTCCATGACTCCTGCCCATTACTGTACAGTTGCACATCACAGTGGTAATGTGCACAACGCACAAAGGATTATGCCCCCATGAACACGTGCACAGCCTGGGAGTGGCTGAACAAAAGTGCCACACAACAAACCAACTGTTGCCCCCCCCAACACACAGGGAATGCAGACTTACATGCCATGGGACACTATGTGGCCAATGCTGCAGTGTGGTAGGTGTGCACATATGTCCCTGGCAAGTAATTGTGTGTTGAAGCCGTCAAATAGTCACACCAATGAGGTCCGACGCGGGTGACAATGCGTACGCATTGCACGGTTCATGACTCAGCCGTGCGTACGCTTTGCCATTGACTGCAATGAGGTCCGACGCGGGTGACAATGCGTACGCATTGCAAGGTGCATGACCGAGGCGTGTGTACGCTTTGCCATTGACTGCAATGAGGTCCGACGCGGGTGACAATGCGTACGCATTGCACGGTTCATGACCGAGCTGTGCGTACACTTTGCCATTGACTGCAATGAGGTCAGACAGGGGTGACAATGCGTACGCATTGCACGGTTCATGACCGAGCCGTGCGTATGCTTTGCCATTGACTGCAATGAGGTCCGACGCGGGTGACAATGCATACGCATTGCACGGTTCATGACCGAGCCGTGAGTACGCTTTGCCATTGACTGCAATGAGGTCCGACGCGGGTGACAATGCGTACGCATTGCACGGTTCATGACCGAGCTGTGCGTACACTTTGCCATTGACTGCAATGAGGTCAGACAGGGGTGACAATGCGTACGCATTGCACGGTTCATGACCGAGCCGTGCGTATGCTTTGCCATTGACTGCAATGAGGTCCGACGCGGGTGACAATGCATACGCATTGCACGGTTCATGACCGAGCCGTGAGTACGCTTTGCCATTCACTGCAATGAGGTCTGACGCGGGTGACAATGTGTACGCATTGCACGGTTCATGACCGAACCGTGCATACGCTTTGCCATTGACTGCAATGAGGTCCGACGCGGGTGACAATGCGTACGCATTGCAAGGTGCATGACCGAGCCGTGCGTACGCTTTGCCATTGACTGCAATGAGGTCCGACGCGGGTGACTATCATGCATGCGGTTCGAGCAGGCATGTTCCGATACAGGCGTACGCCTTGGCCATTGGATCGTATGGAGACGGGTGCATGTGTATTTTCAAAATACGCGTTGTACAGTCAGTTGACCGAGCCGTGCGCACCCATTGGCTCTGCACTGTCATGGAGACAGATGCGGATTCAAAACTTGTACGAGTTGTGCGCTGGAAATTCAGTTGGATGCCTACCACAATGTTGCAATTCCTAAGGTTTCATGAAGGTGAAGATTTGAACGATGCGGAAGACGTGTACGAGTCGTACAATTCCATGGATTGGCCAGATTCATAGAACGCAACCATGTTGGACCTTATCACTGTGGACACATGGCACAGAGTCTGCCTCTGCAGCACAGATATGTGGCTGGCTGGACCCCAGGGAGCTCACTTGCTTGCACTACATGCTACGGGACCACATCCCTGCTACCACTGCTGCTGTCTCTGCATCCTCTGGCTCCTGCTATGGCACGTACTCTAGAGAGGGCCCCAGCCTTCACTGAGGAGGAGGACCAGGCCCTGCTGGATGGGCTCCTTCCACAGTACAGCAAGCTGTATGGGAAACCAGAGGAGCAGGTGAGTGTGCCGTCCACTGCCTTCCTAATTATGCATGTTGTCTGACTAGCAGTACTAGCAGTGTGTACACCAGTGGCAAGCATTCTCACTGAGTACTTTCATCCCCCAAAGTGTGCATGTACATGTAATGAACAGGTGTTCTGCTACTAAAGTGCATTTGTGCAAGTTTAAACTTTCCAGGCATTGTTAACATGTCAGACATGCAGGGCATTTGTCCTTTTCCATGGGTGCACTACCTGTGTCACTCATCTGCCTTTGTGATGACTACATGTATATCCAACTGTATACAGCACAAATATGGGGCTTGTGTGTTAATGGACTTGTAACTTTGTCATCCTCACAGGTTGATGCCCACCAGAAGCAGGAGATATGGCTGACCATCACCCGGGCAGTTCGTTCGGTGGGGGTCTACAAGTGCCGGATCTGCAACTGCCAGAAGAGGTGGCAGGACCTTCGGGGCTGGACCCGGAGGATCGCAAGAGTCCAGCTGAAGCTGTCACCTCCTTGCAGGAGGGGCGGACACCGGACCCTGACCCCCCACATGCTCCGGATCCTGGCGGTAGTCTTCCCGGACCTGGATTGGCAACTGAAGGCCAGACAGCAGCAAGGAGGGGGTAAGTCCATGCCTAATCTGTGTACTATGTCTGACATTCTAATTGCAGTCTTTTGGCCTGGTCACACTTCCACATTACGTAGGTCTTGTAGTCCAATATTCAGGTCCCTCAATTGTGTGATGCACTCTCCTCATCTGTTCAACAGGTGTAGCCCCTACAGTCTGTTGCTTGTGTCACTAGAGCACTGTGTCCCTGCAGTCATCTGTGCTTCAGCTTCCATACAGCATGTGTTACCGTGACTCTGGTGTGTGTTTCATGGGTGGGTCAATTGTTTACCCACTGCCTGGGATCTGACATGTGATCTGTGTGTGCCCTTGATATGTGTTCCAATTGCTGGTCTGACTCGCCACATGTGGCTGGGATATTTCAAACAAACCCAGGCAGCAGGGAAATCCAATTTGTGGGCCTCAGGAGTATGTATATCAAGTATGTCACACTTGCTTAGCCACCTGACTACTGTCCACGGCCAAACACTCTTTCATGACCTGGGCTGTCATGCCTACTCAAGGGCATTTAGAAACACTCTGTTATCCCACTCCTGTGTATCAACTTACAGGTTGTGCTTAGTGACATGTGCTTTCAGGTGTATGCCTCTGTGTCATTATGGTGTGGCTTCCTGTTACATACAACTGGGGTGTTAATGATTTTGAGGGTAAGCAGGACATCTGAGATGTGACTGTGAGAGACAAGACCTGTGTGACATATAGGTGTGTGATCATTTGACATCGCACAATGGTGTATGCAACTGTGCACTTCAGGCAGCTGGGTTACATGCACAGCAGACTGTGATGTGCTAATGTACAGGGAGTTGTGTTCGCAGAAACTCATGTGTCTGATTTGCATGATGTGGGGTCTTCTGGGTCCTGGATATGTTGTTTGCAGGGGATGGGCAAGTGCACTTGTCATCAGCAGAGTTTGATTTACCCCTGGGCTATGATTGTGACACAGTGCATACTGTTGTTGTCTGGATGCCCTGTCCCTGTGACAGGAGACAGTGTTGACTGACTATCCAGGCATGCCATTGCCATGGCATTTAACTTGCTATGAGTGATCCTGCATTGTGTTCAAGTGTGCTCCATGCACCCCAGCGTGGCATTGACTATCAGGACATGTGAACATCATAGTGTGGGTTGCTGGCATGCATCACAAGCATGTGAAATGAGTATCTGCCCATCTCTTCATCCGGGCAGCTGTACTGAGTCAGTGGCAAGAGATGTGCTGTGTGTATAGTGACATACTCCTACATGTTCACTTGCATATCCAACAAATGTGTGGGTGGTGCATGTCGGCACATTGGGGTATTATCATCCAACATGCAACAGACATATGGGTGCAAGTCCAGGAGGGATATGTGTGGCATGGTTGATGGTGAGAATGACAATTGGCTTATTCTAAACAGTGTTGGCACTTTGAGCAGTGTTCCGCTGATGATGCCAGGCCTTGCCCTGTGATGTGATGTACTCACTGTGATGTGAGCAGGCAGTGCAGGTGACTGATGTTGTTCTCTTTCTTCCGATTTCTATCCAGATACATCCACAGCCACAGGAGGGGACAGCTCTATGGACCAGGAGGAACCACAGAGTCTGACTGGGACAGAAGGAGAGGAGTTGGGCGATCCATTGGCACGGAGGGTGAGTGGAACCACACCGAGGAGTCCTCAGCACCATCCACCCCAGATGAGGGCCACAGCAGCTCTGAGGATGACTCCCTTGTGAAGGCGGGTGTCATCAGTCACCAAACCCAAGCTAGTGAGGCTGTCCCCGCCACCGTCCCCACCACCACCATCACCACCCTCCAATCGGCTCCCATCCCATAGGTCCGTGGAGGCTCCAGTGTTCAGGAGCATGTCTCCTTTGTACCAGGCACCGCACCCCCTGCCCCTGTGTCCCCTGCTGCCCTGAGTGAGGAGTCTGTGGACTTACGTAGACAGATCCATGGAGGGCAGACATCAATGCTGTGTCCTCTATGCACACACCAGTCTGTTGACCCAACTGGTGTTGTTCATGGAGGGTATTTCATCAGGCATGTCTGCCCTACAGAGGACCAATCAGTCCGTGGCCTCCTCCCTGACGGCAGCAGTGTCCCTCCTCCAACACTCCTACACCACCCACGATTCCTAGCACCCTACCTGTCCCAAGCACACACACACCTGCACATCCTCACAAAGCCACAGACATGAGCAGCACACAAACCAAGGTCTAGACGTACACACAAGCATGCGCAGGGGACTGACACCACACTCACAGGGGATGGTTTGCAGTCACACACACAATCATCCAAAACCACTCTGCAGTCCTCTTCAACCTCTCCCTACCAGCCCCCTTCCCTTGCCTCACCTGCAACCCCATCTCCACAGAAGCTCTTCCTCTGTGACCTTGGCCTCTTCCCCACCGACCCAGCAGATCCAGATTACAAGGGGAGGAGGAAGTCCCCACACACAGAGGAGAGTGCCCCTCACACCTGGACACCCTCCCCCAGGCGCAGTCAGACTGTGGCCCCCACCGCAAGTCCCCCCGGAGCCAGAAGAGCAAGACCCCACCCCAGCACCGCAGCTCCACGACAAAGTCTCCGTCCTCCATCCCCAAGGCCAACACTCCAGAGGTTCCCCCGCCACACCCTGCCCTGGGTTCCCCCACCCACGGACACACCATCCTCAAAATGCTGAGGCCCTCCCCACCTACCACTTGCTCCTCCACACCTGGTCAGACGGTTAGTGCCACTGATGTGGGGACTGTGTCCCCCCTCTGTCCTGCCGACCTCACCTGCACCCCATTCCGCTCCCATGGATTTAGGCATTGCAGTGGAGTCTACGACCACCCTGTCTGACTTGGGCACTGCAGTGGGGACCCAATCCACTTCATCTGACCTGCCACTGCAGTTGTGTCGGCACCTACCCCATCTGACTTGTGCCCCACAGTTGTGACTGCACCCACCACTTCAGTCAGCTCCACTGCAGTTGCAAGTGACTCTCCTGCATCCACCACCCATTCACTGCCTCCATCTGCTGTGCCCTGATCCTGTCCCTGCGGTGCCTGGCCTGCCCCATGTATGCCCCTCCGAGGGGATGTCCCCTATCCTTAGCAGTGCAGGCAAGCAACGTGTGACAGTTGTCACTCAAGTTCACTCCTTGTCATTTGATAATGAACTGGCCATTGGCCTTTGTTTTGAAAGGATGTTTACATTTTCATATGCTGAATAAAGCGTTTTTCTTTATCCTTGTGAACTTGATTTAGCTGTACATTAGGTTGATGATGTTTAGCATGACCTTGCACCTGTAATGCTTGATTTCCAATGTTGAATAGTGAGGTGTTGATGTGAGGTACTCCATGTGGTCCATGAGATATGTATCCTATTCTGGTCGGTATCCATGTCATCCTTTGCAGCTAACTGGGTGTGTCATGATCAACAATTTGTGGACATTTCTGTGTACATTTCATTTGCACGGTCACATCTGTGGCTTGCACACATGCACATATGATGTGCCTCCCATTGTTCAATTTGTGTATTCCCCAGACTTTGGGCGCATCACCACTGGACCTACAGGTGTGAGCATCATTGGTGTAGGGGCAAATGGGTCCTCTGTGCAACTTGCTGTACATATGTGTTGAGTATGTGCAGATGACTTAAGGGAGACTCCCGTACCCAGGCTGTTATGACCAGAGCCTTCATTGTGTGGTTACTGATGGCTGAATGACCAAGTGTTCTGCTGACATGACTGAGACGTGCTGTGACTATGTTTGGCACAGCTGGGCTTACACAGGAGTTGGGTCCCCTCAAGTAAGTGTGTTGTTCCGTGACATAGTCTGGGCCCATGGTGTGTGTTGTGTGAGCATGTGTGTGTGTGTCCACATCCCTTTTCATACACAGGCAGTGTTCCCTTGATATGTTCCTGTTGTTTATGCTTGCTGAGTCGTACTGTATTCATCCCACAACTTTGCCATGGCTACCGGATGTGTGGGTTCATGACACACTACTGTTAATTGGTGTTTCATCTTTGGGATTTGTCAGTTCTGAGTTGTGATGATGTTGTGAGACGCAGATGGGACACAGTCAGAGGTCCCCAAGGCACTTGTTTGTTCGCAATTTCATGTAGTTGTCCCTAGGTGGTACCTTTCAGTGATTGAGAGATGTGTATGTGTGTGTGACTGATCCCACTTGTCTGGTTCAGGGCTGCAATGATTGCAGGTGTCAGCATGTGTGCCTTGTGGTTCTCCTTGGCTTCTGCATTGTCCTGGGACTGTGGCAGGTATTCTGAAGGTTACATGAGCTTTGACATCATGGCCATGTACTGCATACTGTGCAGTATGTCTGTCATTCACCAGGGTTGTGAACTGCCCTTGTCTGATGAGTCTGTGCACCTTAGTTGCTCCCAACATTCCTGTGTTTATCATGGGTGCATGTGCAATGCCACTTGTCCATATGTGCTTCACAGATGCACACTGGTGCAGTTCAGGGTGTGTGGTGTTGAGGGTGGACTGATGTAAATGTTTGCATGGATGGGCCCCTAGCTCCCGTTTGTCCATGGATGAAGGGTCATGCTGAGTGATTTGTGTTTGTGAAGATGTGATGTACATTTGTGGCACAGGACACATGTCTGGGTTTCACAGTTTGTACGATATCTACCTTTGTCATCACAGTGGAGGTGTCATGCATGCTTGTGTCACTTCAATGTCTGGTCCCTGGGGGTAGTGCTGTTGTGTGTCAGTCTCTTGCTGTGTTAGTTTGTGTTCATTCCAGCTTGTGTCACATGTGTCTGTTGTGCTCCCTCTCATCTCACAATGCCTGATTGCCCACTAAGGGGGTCCCAATGATGGGTTACTTTTGTATGGCACTGTGCCCATATCTGTCTCACTGTGGTTCAGCCCCCCTCATGTGTTGTGTAGTTGCCTGGGGATGCTGAGACACACACACACACATGTTGTGTCAGATGTGCAGTGTGAGGATGTCTGTTTGTGTTTGTGCATCTGCACCAGTGCATTGGTATTGCTGTTGTGGGCCATTGTCTGGGTGTTGTTTTTGTGATTTACCCTGCTGTCTCTGTAAGTCATATCACACCATTGTGCACATTCATCCTGGTTGTTAGGTGCCATTGCTGGCATGGAATGTAAGTTTGTGAGCTGACACCTACAGTCTACACAGGTTGTTTTGATTTGTGTGTCTATTTTCGAAATGTGTGTATGCTTTGTGATGGTCACTTCTGCGTTTGTGTCATTGTACACTGTATGCATTGTCAGCCCCCATGGGTGGTGCTTGTCTGCACATGGCCGAGAGTATGTTATGTTTTCACAGCACTGTTAGCCTCACCACATCTCTGTGGGTATGGGACACAACTACTACTTTGCTCCAAATGTGTTTCATGTGTTGGGACCGGGAATCATACATGCTGTTTGGCATTTGCAGCTTTGACCATGATGACACTTACCTTTTGGTCACTGTGATGAGGGGGGGTTTAGACCCCATCACCACAATGCTCGACATTTGCTGCAGTTTGGAACCCCACACTTAACTTTTGTTCTACACAGTGAGGGGGTGTTATTTTTACATTGACACAGTGCTATAGTGATGCTTGTCTTGTGTAGGCCACACTCATTTTTTGGTCACATATGTGATGGTAGTTACATTGTATGTTCGAAGTCGTAATCACTGTTGTGGGCATTTGTCACAGACTACACACTGTTGTCATGATGTTAGGGGTGATGTATTTTGCTGACATACCTAATGTTGGAGTATGATGGATGTGTAGTGCATCACCCATCCTACGAGAGGGGGTGTCGGGGGTGATGGGATACAGTTCCCCTATGAGTGGGGGTGGCAGGGGTGATGGGCAACAGGTCCCCTATGAGTGGGGGTGGCAGGGGTGAGGGCAACATAAGCCCTATGAACGGAGGTGGCAGAGGTGATGGGCTACAGTTCCCCTATGAGTGGGGGTAGCAGAGGTGATGGGCAACATAATCCCTATGGGTGGGGGTGGCAGTAGTGCTGGGCAACAGGTCCCCTATGGGTGGGGGTGTCAGGGGTGATGGGCAACAGGTCCACTATGGGTGGGGGTGGCAGGGGTGATGGGCAACAGGTCCACTATGGGTGGGGGTGGCAGGGGTGATGGGCAACATAAGCCCTATGAGTGGGGGTGACAGGGGTGATGGGCAGCAGGTCCACTATGGGTGGGGGTGGCAGGGTTTATGGGCAACATAAGCCCTATGAGTGGGGGTGTCAGTGGTGATGGGCAACAGGTCCACTATGTGTGGGGGTGGCAGGGGTGATGGACAAAATAAGCCCTATGAGTGGGGGTGTCAGGGGTCATGGGCAACAGGTCCACTATGGGTGGGGGTGGCAAGGGTGATGGGCAACATAAGCCCTATGAGTGGGGGTGTCAGGGGTGATGGGCAACAGGTCCACTATGGGTGGGGGTGTCAGGGGTGATGGGCAACAGGTCCACTATGGGTGGGGGTGGCAGGGGTGCTGGGCAATAGGTCCACTATGAGTGGGGGTGGCAGGGGTGATGGGCAACGGTGAACAACCATTACAACGCAACTTTTACAACGCACTGCCATTACAACGAAACTGTTACAACGCAAATGCTGTGACAACGCATGCCATTACAACGCAAGTCTTTACATCGACTTGCACTAGATGGCGTGCTAACATTAAAAATAGTGTAGTTTACTATCCAAACACCTTCCCTACTGCAACGTGGACTGGAGTTAGAATAGTAAATTACCCTTTTTTAATGTTAGCACGCCATCTACTGCAAGTCGATGTAAAGACTTGCGTTGTAAAGACTTGCGTTGTCACAGCATTTGCGTTGTAAAAAATTTGTTGTAACAGCATGCGTTGTAAAAGCATGCGTTGTAACATCATACATCAGATGGGCAACACGTCCACTATGGGTGGGGGTGGCAGGGGTGATGGGCAACAGGTCCACTATGGGTGGGGGTGGCAGGGTTGATGGGCAACATAAGCCCTATGAGTGGGGGTGACAGTGGTGATGGGCAACATGTCCACTATGGGTGGGGGTGGCAGGGGTGATGGACAACATAAGCCCTATGAGTGGGGGTGTCAGGGGTGATGGGCAACAGGTCCACTATGGGTGGGGGTGGCAGGGGTGATGAGCAACATAAGCCCTATGAGTGGTGGTGTCAGGGGTGATGGGCAACATAAGCCCTATGAGTGGGGGTGGCAGGGGCTATGGGCAACAGGTCCCCTATGGGTGGGGGTGGCAGTAGTGCTGGGCAACAGGTCCACTATGAGTGGGGGTGGCAGAGGTGATGGGCAACAGGTCCACTATGAGTGGGGGTGTCAGGGGTGATGGGCAACAGGTCCACTATGAGTGGGGGTGGCAGGGGTGATGGGCAACACGTCCACTATGGGTGGGGGTGGCAGGGGTGATGGGCAACAGGTCCACTATGGGTGGGGGTGGCAGGGTTGATGGGCAACATAAGCCCTATGAGTGGGGGTGTCAGGGGTGATGGGCAACAGGTCCACTATGGGTGGGGGTGGCAGGGGTGATGGACAACATAAGCCCTATGAGTGGGGGTGTCAGGGGTGATGAGCAACAGGTCCACTATGGGTGGGGGTGGCAGGGGTGATGAGCAACATAAGCCCTATGAGTGGTGGTGTCAGGGGTGATGGCCAACAGGTCCACTATGGGTGGGGGTGGCAGGGGTGATGGGCAACAGGTCCACTATGAGTGGGGGTGTCAGGGGTGATGGGCAATAGGTCCACTATGGGTGGGGTGGCAGGGGTGATGGGCAACAGGTCCACTATGAGTGGGGGTGGCAGGGGTGATGGGCAACAGGTCCACTATGGGTGGGGGTGGCAGGGGTGATGGGCAACAGGTCCACTATGAGTGGGGGTGGCAGGGGCGATGGCCAACAGGTCCACTATGGATGGGGTGGCAGAAGTGCCTGGCAACATAAGCCCTATGAGTGGGGGTGGCAGAGGTGATGGGCTACAGTTCCCCTATGAGTGGGGGTGGCAGGGGTGATGGACAACAGGTCCCCTATGAGTGGGGGTGGCAGGGGTGATGGGCAACATAATCCCTATGGGTGGGGGTGGCAGGGGTGATGAGCAACAGGTCCACTATGAGTGGGGGTGTCAGGGGTGATGGGCAACATAAGCCCTATGAGTGGGGGTGACAGGGGTGATGGGCAGCAGGTCCACTATGGGTGGGGGTGGCAGGGTGTATGGGCAACATAAGCCCTATGAGTGGGGGTGTCAGTGGTGATGGGCAACAGGTCCACTATGGGTGGGGGGTGGCAGGGGTGATGGACAACATAAGCCCTATGAGTGGGGGTGTCAGGGGTCATGGGCAACAGGTCCACTATGGGTGGGGGTGGCAGGGGTGATGGGCAACATAAGCCCTATGACTGGGGGTGTCAGGGGTGATGGGCAACAGGTCCACTATGGGGGGGGGGGGTGTCAGGGATGATGGGCAACAGGTCCACTATGGGTGGGGGTGGCAGGGGTGATGGGCAACAGGTCCACCATGAGTGGGGGTGGCAGGGGTGATGGGCAACAGGTCCACTATGGGTGGGGTGGCAGGGGTGATGGGCAACAAGTCCATTATGAGTGGGGGTGGCAGGGATGATGGGCAACAGGTCCACTATGGGCGGGGTTGTCAGGGGTGATGGGCAACAGGTCCACTATGGGGGGGTGACAGTGGTGATGGGTAACATGTCCACTATGAGTGGGGGTGGCAGGGGTGATGGACAACAGGTCCACTATGGGTTTGGGGTGGCAGGGGCGATGGGCAACAGGTCCACTATGAGTGGGGGTGGCAGGGGTGATGAGCAACATAAGCCCTATGAGTGGTGGTGTCAGGGGTGATGGGCAACATAAGCCCTATGAGTGGGGGTGGCAGGGGCTATGGGCAACCGGTCCCCTATGGGTGGGGGTGGCAGTAGTGCTGGGCAACAGGTCCACTATGAGTGGGGGTGGCAGAGGTGATGGGCAACAGGTCCACTATGAGTGGGGGTGTCAGGGGTGATGGACAACAGGTCCACTATGAGTGGGGGTGGCAGGGGTGATGGGCAACACGTCCACTATGGGTGGGGGTGGCAGGGGTGATGGGCAACATAAGCCCTATGGGTGGGGGTGGCAGTAGTGCTGGGCAACAGGTCCCCTATGGGTGGGGGTGGCAGGGGTGATGGGCAACAGGTCCACTATGGGTGGGGGTGGCAGAGGTGATGGGCAACAGGTCCACTATGGGTGGGGGTGGCAGAAGTGCTGGGCAACATAAGCCCTATGAGTGGGGGTGGCAGGGGCTATGGGCAACAGGTGCCCTATGGGTGGGGGTGGCAGTAGTGCTGGGCAACAGGTCCACTATGAGTGGGGGCGGCAGGGGTGATGGGCAACAGGTCCTCTATGAGTGGGGGTGACAGGGGTGATGGGCAACATAAGCCCTATGGGTGGGGGTGGCAGTAGTGCTGGGCAACAGGTCCCCTATGGGTGGTGGTGGCAGGGGTGATGGGCAACAGGTCCACTATGGGTGGGGGTGGCAGGGGTGATGGGCAACAGGTCCCATATGGGTGGGGATGGCAGTAGTGCTGGGCAACATAAGCCCTATGGGTGGGGGTGGTAGTGGTGCTGGCCATACAACCCCTTTGGTGGCCTGTTGTTAGTGGGAGGATGTGGTTCCCCTGTGTGTGTGTGTGCCATTTTGCGGGTATGTGTCATTTGTTTGTGTGGTAGGTGTCTGACTTACCGTCTGCGCCGTCCGCGTCTGTTCCTGAGTCGGTCATAGATGTAGAGTACTGGTATGACCTGCGCGATAGGATTCATGATGTGTTCGTCTCGTACACGCTGCTTGTTGCTCCGTCTCGTACCTGTTGCAAAGCTGGTCCGTCTCGTAGCTGTGGATTGAGTTGTGGCACGAATCGTAGCTGATATGCTTCTTTTCTGGATACTGTGATGTGGCGTACGTGGCGACCCGTCCGGAGCGTAGGAAGTACGCATCATACTTATCAGGGCGGAAACTGCTATGGATACTGCTTCCGGGCAACTCGGTTCGGCGTTAGGAGTTACGGCTCGGACGGAGAATGGAGCTTGTGTCACAGCCTACGTGTCGGTCAGGATATTGGTAGTTATGCGCATCGTACTTCATCAACAGGACGGACCGGCTCCGGATACGGGTTGTTCGCATGGTAAGGCTATGGACAGCTCTCGGAGAGCTGTCCGACCCGGATTGGAATCGACCCCTCAGTAGTAGTAAAGCTAGGATTTTGTCTTAAGTTAGATTTAAGACAAATTTAAGACAGGCTTAAGACAGACTTAAGACAAACTTAAGACAAACTTAAGACAGGTTTAAGACAGACTTAAGTTAGGATTTTGTCTTAAGTCTGTCTTAAGTCTGTCTTAAGTCTGTCTTAAGTTTGTCTTAAATTTGTCTTAAGTCAAACTTAAGACAAAATCCTAACTTTACCACTACTAAATGCCTTCTGTGAATACCAAAAGTAGTACGTTTAGGCTTTTGTCTTAAGTTAGTTCTGTGAATCGTCCCCTAAAACATTTGCTGTAAAACAACTAATTTACCTACAATAAACAAATACTTCAAAAATACATGCCCACAGAGGGATACATTTTCTTTGCGTGGGAAGTTATTTCTTTCTTTTTGCTAGACTATGTCCTAATCTCTCCATCTTGTTGCAGCTCAACACAGTATGCCCTGGCGTGTGTCCTTATGTAACATAACTGGTGCTATGTAGAGCGCTCTGATACCCGATGCGGGTCAAGTTTGCGCTATATAAAACTCTATTAAGAAAAAATAGCAATTGAAGCATGTAACAAACTGGAAAATCTTTGTGGATGTCAAACCAAATCTTGTCAAAGTATTTTCATTCTCGGATTAGTGAGAAGCGCATACACAATCTCTAAAGCAAAATGAAGGGCGTCAGTGTGAAACATTTTGCAACCCAAGACTGAGAAATATCACCAGAACCAGACGGTAATAACCAGCAGGAAAGCTTGCTATTTGCTTACTTTAGGCATTAAATAACATCTCCCATTTATTTCTTTAAGATTTCATAACCTAAAGAACCCAAAAGGTGCACATGGAGCTTCATGGCTTGTCTTTCTAGATCTCTCTGCAGCTTTTGACACCGTCAAACACAATATGCTCTTAACTGCCTAAAATATTTTGGAATCACTAATGTGATTGCTTATTTTCATTTATAAAGGTATGAAATAACTCACTTAAAATAATTACTCCCTCTCACCATATCACCCCCACTGTTTGAGCCTGCTACCTTCTTATTTTGCTTATTTGGCTGATTATGATAGATATGCTGAGCATTCACTAAGGCCATGACTTTCATCACAGCAGAAATCTCCCTGTGGAATTAGATAGGGAATTTTAAGAAAATTAATTCCGTATAACAAAAGATTATTTTCCAGCGAAATATATATTTTAATTACAAAATATTAAAACACATTTCCCTAACTTCCACTCATTTACGACTATTTCTGTAACAAAGGACAGCACTCCTACACTAAAAGTTAACATATTATTAATTTAAACCTAATTATTATTTCTATTTTTTCACTAAAGTAATTTAAATGTTAAGTTATAGTGATAAATGTAATTAAAATATTATGTGTATTAAAAATTGAGCTTCCGTTTTTTTAAAATATGTAATAATAAAAATAAGAAAATCGCCTTCCTCCATTGATTTTTAAGGGTGTGTGTTGCAGTTCCTATAGTTGGCCTTGCTTGGTGCCTAACAGTGCTAGGCTCAGCTGGTGTGCATTTGAGCCTGTTTTGTCAGTAGAACTACTGCTGTTGGTTTAAATGTGTATTTTGCGAATTGGGATTGTGTTACTCTTATGTGGGTGAGTTTTTTGCATAAACCCCTCCTTCAATTTCCCTTAACCATAGAGATTTTGTAGTAATTATTCCCCATTTTCCCTCCACTCACCCTGTTCCTCCCACATTTACTAATAAATCCTAGTGTTAAGTCTGCAGAGATCACTTGCACCATGGCAGAGATCACCAAGCACAAAATATGGGATAGGCAGAGGTGGAGATCTCCATCTGGATCTTTGTGAATTGCATTTTAGAACATGTACACTTCTTCATGTACTCCAAAATAGAATTTGTAAATAGGCCCCAAAGAAAGCATACCATGAAATCAAACATACACAGACTGCTGCGCAATCCTTCAGAAAATCAAGTCAGATTTATCTGCAGGTATGTTTCACACCTCACTAACAGAACATGTTAGATGATCCCTCTGGCATGTGATTGACTAGGCGTTTACTGAGCATTTACACCGCAATAGAAATGACAAATGTGCCAGGACATTTCTGAACAACTTAACTTAAACATGTCACACTAAAATGTGAGCAACGTTGCGCCTGAGCCATCTATTAAAATAACTCTTTTAACAAAAAAGCATCCATAAGATGATCAATGGACAGTGGTACCCGAGAGCTGAACGAAATATAAGGCCAAGTCATTTGGCTCAAGAATCCTGTATCTAGTGCACTACAAAGATCATTGACACTGACAGAATTGATACATGTTGCAACCTCGTACCTTCTATGAATTATTACAGATACGTTTTTTCTAACCAGATACAATGATGTAGACGACTTTAACTCCGGTCTATAAAAAATGGTGATAAAAATTCTGTAAATGCTAGTCAGCAGAAATTACCTATTGTAGCATAACCTAACATTCCACACCATATCATACTATAAGCAGTGGCGGTCCGTGCAGGCAAGTGTGGTAGGCGGGAAGGGTTCAAGTCGACAGACGACGGAATAGGGAAAATTAAATAAATCCTATTCCGTCGTCTGTCGACATCCCCCCACGGCTTCGCTTCACCCCATCACCCCACTGCCCTTACCTGCACGGACCGCTGCTGACTATAAGATAAATCTTTTTAATCCTATGCACCATGTAGACTTTTTTCATCTACAAATGTCAGCTCCACTTCTTATCAAGGTCCTTTAAATTAGGATTTGTATTCTTAAAACAAATGAAATGGAAAAAAAATCCTTGAATTGTGAGATGCTCTTTTGGAAATAAATGGAATCCGTTTTTTCTATGTTGTTTTCTCTGATAACCAGACAGTGTGGAGCCCCTCTGATCAAACCACAAAGATGTGTGTCTCTAACTTAAACGTTGATTTAGCAGAAGGCACGGCTAATGCTGCTGCTAATGCAGCTCTCATTTAACTGTAATAACGCAGTGTGTTATTTCCCTTTGGTTTGCTGACTTTGACATTGGAATATGTCATGATGATTGAGCCTGTTCTCAATAGGATCGCAGTTTAAGAAAATAAACAAAAGTGTTAATAATTTTGAATTTAGACAATTGCATGTTAATACTCTGTGCACGTTCCATGATGCTGCATGGACTTTAAATTATTTGGGTGGCATCTAAATGTTTAGCAGATTTGCTAAATACTGTGCAAAAAACAACTTCCGCAAGAATTTGCATTCTCCGTTAAAATGCCAAGCATGTGGAGCAACATCTAAAAAACATGCCCAAAAAGGTAATCACTTCCGCCATAAACTGCGGACAATAAATAAAGTGTACATTTCTATAATGGAATAGTCTAAATCTGGATTACACTTGGGTAACGCATTCACGTGTCTGGTGGCTCAGTGGACTAATGCGTCTACTACAGGGGCCTGTGTTCGACCTCATGGTCACAGGTTCAAATCCCGTCGGGTCCACTCAGCCTTTCATCCATCTGAGGTCGATAAACTGAGTACCATTGAGTTGGGTAAAAACAAACATCTGTTATTCAGCGCCAAGATACCCGTAGTGGTGAACCTGCGCTTTACAAATACACATGTTATGTCTGTTTTTGGATCCAGGAAAGCAGGTTATATGGAAAATGAATTGTGGAAACAAATACACCTCTCTGCTTTCCAGGCCTTTCTGTACTGTATCTGCAAAATACCTTACTGATTGTAATAATCCGTTCTTATTTATATATTATGTTTGGGTCATGGTGAGAAAGGTTTTTTCAATTGCTTAATTAGCTAGGTCATCCCACAGAAAAGTTGTACTTGTCAATGTGTACGACGATACCCTAGGAAGGGCTTTCCAATTAAAAATTGGCAAATCAGAGGAGACCCTGTGTACAAGATGCAAAAAGCTTTTTCTATGAGTGGGAAAGGCTTACACCAGACATAGTTGAGGTACGCCTGCAAAGCCAGGCCTGAATCACAAAGATGTGTTTTGTAAACAGTGACAAAGAGTAAGAGATGCTTACTCATAGAAGCCTAAGCAGGTAACACCCATGCCTGCAATAAGACACATCTAGAAAATGCCTAGTAAATCAGACGTAGACATGCAGGTGCAAGTCATTAAAGCCTTGAACAAGACTACTCGTTGAAAAGTCTCTATAAATTGGAGTTCGCGTTCATTTGTTGAACTGGATAGTTTGAACCAGCTGATATCTTTAAAGCATCCATGGAAAAGCAGCTCACTCAAACTCACATTTCCAGTTCACACGCTAAATCAAAAGAGCTTTTAAAGGCAGAAACTGCTGCTGTTCATGCAATGCATAAGGATAAAAATAATGTCATCTAGCAAAGCCATGTCTTATCATTTGAGTATGTCAGCAAACACTGCATCCATGAACCACTGGAATACGGAGAGGGAATTTCAAATTCCAAAAGATATCACTCTGTATTCACAATGCCCAAATAAGGATCCACAAGGGTGCATTACATTCATCCCATTTTTATATGAAGCAATTGTTAGACCTGTCTTGGGTTGAAGGTAAAAAAAAAGGTTGTCTTCTTATTACGGTTCAAGAATATTAAAGACCATAAGCTAGAACTGTAGGTTTGACCAATAAGCTTAAGAACCGTTTATGACGCAAAAAATATAGTGTGACATCGGATAGAGAGGGTATAACAGAATAGGTATCTCTTCTTTTCCTTTTTCATACTATTTACATTCTACTATGTACCTGCTTGTCCCAGGCCTAGATAGTGAGTCCTTTGGTGACACATGTCACACTAAGTAGGTGAGGACTTTAAGCTAAGGTGTCAAAAGGAAGCAAACATCCTTGATTCTTAATTCCTCTTTAGTTGATATTTATGTACTACAAGTGAGGATGAGCGACAGTCCACTTAATCATAACTATCCTCTCATTTCCCTGTTAGTGTTAATTATTTTTGATTTTTTGACATCTAGAATTCATATCTATGTGGCAGTCTGAGGTATTGTATGCTGACCCGTTGAAAAGAAATGGTAAAACTGAAGGGTGCATTGCCTTTTGCTTCTGAAGCAGAGTATCTGCCCCACATTTTAAAGTCAATATTATATCAATTAAAAAACTGCAGAGAGCACTGGTTGTTTTACTGTTGGGCATATGTATCATAAGCATTCCCAGCACAGTGGTATCAATAATATAAAGATTACATCCTTTAGGCAATTTGGTGTAGACAAAATTAAAATCTACAATAAATAAGATTTGAAGTTCCTCTTGAGTTGTTGTTCTTACGAAATAGGGGGCCCGACTCACAGAACTAACTTAAGTCAAAATCCTAAACTTACTACCATTTTAGTATTCACAGAAGGCACTTACTCATTTCGGTATTCACAGAAGTTAGTAGTCCTAACTTTAGGACTCCTAAATGCCTTCTGTGAATACCGAAAGCCTTAAAATTAGGATTTTTCTCAGTTTAGGAGTAGTAAAGTTAGGACTCCTAACTTTAGAGCTCCTAAATGCCTTCTGTGAATACTGAAAGTCTTAAACTTAGGATTTTTCTAAGTTTAGGAGTAGTAAAGTTAGGACACCTAACTTTAGGACTCTTAAACTGAGAAAAATCCTAACTTTAAGACTTTCGGTATTCACAGAAGCCATTTAGGAGTCCTAAAGTTAGGAGTCCTAACTTCTGTGAATACCGAAATGAGTAAGTGCCTTCTGTGAATACCAAAATGGTAGTAAGTTTAGGATTTTGTCTTAAGTTAGTTTTGTGAATCGGGCCCTCGGACTATTGTGCGATGTGCCGGCTTCAGACTGAAGGGCTTCAAACGTCTTTACGCCCTTCCTTAAGTCATCTGTCAGCAAGAGCTTCAAAGGGAACACAAAAGAGTACAGGTGATGAGGAGGTGTGATGATGAGGCCTGCATTTTATGAATTTGATACAATTGACCTTGCTACAACTTTGCTTCTTTAAATAAGTGGTTCACATTATGCTTTATGTCTCAACTATTGTATGAGACATCTTAGGGTATTGCTAGCAAAAGCTTGTTAGAATGACTTAAAAATGGACTGAGATAATCTGGTTAGAGGTTGGAGGCAATAAGAGTAGTGAAGAGAGGGCTCCTTGTCAATAGGTGTCCTCAGCAATCTTGGATTTTAACCTAAAAAAATGACTTGTAGATTTATTTTGAGAACATGAACTACATAACTCTGTAATAAAAGATGAGTGTAGAGTTGAGTGTAGAGTGTTGGATTTATTTTAGTTTGGATTAAGATCACCTATCATTGACATTATAAATTCTTTAAAAACCTGTTAATAGAGCACTGGCACACCAGAGTCAACATGGAAGAAGAAGGATGTTTGCTAGGCTGTTGTGCTAGGATGATCCATGTTTTTCTGCCAAAGGGTAGCAGAAGAGCTGTTTAGAACTATGACTAAATCTTTTCTCTCCAATACTAATTCCAAGAACTGGAAGTACAACTTGCCTTACCTGGCCCATCAAGATATTTGGACCAACCTCGCTGGAACAACTCTCTGCATGCTGATGGAATTTGCTCCTAGAATACATGATGCCTACCACGTTAGAGGAAGTTGGAGGTCCTAAGGTGTCTGCGGTTCAGTTTACTGGATTCCTGTTAACCTATGTGCTGCTTGGAAAACAGTGAAAATCTGCATCTATTACATATTTGAAGGTTTGAATGCCTCCAGCTAGCCCACAGGAAACCAAGTGTAAAAAATGTCAAGACATAAATTTCATTTTGTTGGACATTGTCCTGAGTTGCAGGACAAATGTTCCATTGCTTGTGGGTTCAAGCAGACTGTGGTAAAGCAGAATGATTCTGACAAAACACCATTTGGTCACATAGCCTCACTGACCTCTTACTATAATGGCTTTTGTTTTCCTGTCCACCGGGGTTGTGCTGGATAATGGTTTTATCCATTCTTTGTTAAATCAGGTTTAGCTCCATTAAAGGCCTGATTCACAAAGGTAAACTTACACTTTTGTGTAAATTCACTATTGTTTGCAATTCATTAAGCTCTTTACTGGTAGTATCCTAGCGAGTGCAGAGTCTCTGTACATAAAAATGATAGGACTGTCCAATTTATTTATGCTCGGTGATATATACATATGTGTGTTTACACATACAGTCAGCGATCATTATTTCTTCATCATGTTATATACAATAATATATTTGTCAACATGAGTGTATGAAAGTCTGACATTTTATCAGTTATTCATCCTATAATACAAGTAATAGAGTTGTTTTGCAATATATAAAATACTCTAAAAACATGTTTGAGATACAATTATTTCTAAGTAAGATTTGCATTCCTTTATCAAATAAAAACAAAACTACACAAAAAAATGCTCACTCTGCAACATTATCAAGGAAGACAGCTTGCCATGTGAACTGGTGTCTGAGGAAGGATGCCTGCCATCAAGAAATCATATCTATGTGCCTCAATTCTATCACATACTTTCTGCATTCCTAGTGATATTTATTAAACACCATGGCAGATGATATTTCTCAACTTTTATCAAACACCAAGCCAATGTTTAAAAAAATGCTTTTATAAAGTCAAAGCCATGACAATGGGTATTTTAATGCTTAACAATGTCAATCTTGGGGGCATGGCCTGGCGTCTGCCAAGATGGCAGCTTAGAACGAGAGCTCCGCCGGGACCACAATGAAAGTACAAAATATCCACATGAAATCCTGTAGTTGCAGCGCTACACAGAAGTGTAGGATGGCGTGACACCAAGCGCTGTGGTTTGGTGTCCTGAGACGGGGACCACGTCGTGCGATCACGGAGCTGGACGGTGGCGGGCCTGTACGGCCGGAAGATGTTGAGGACTGCGGAGGTGCTGGGCAGTGCTGTAGTTTCACGTGCCGAGGAAGACTGCGCATCACGGCTGTGTGCCAGGGAAGCAGCCATATGTGACCGAGAGATGCCCGGCTAGGGCTCTGGGGATCCTGCATTGCGCTGCCGCTCCTGTCTGGTAAGAGCTGGGACGCCAGGCGGAGATGGGCAGTGGCGGGAGAAGGGAGCGGCCAGAGGGAGTGCAATTGGCAGGGCGGCGGCCCATTTGATCGGACTGCGCTGGCGGGGCAGAAGAGGCGCCCTCTCACCCCATCACCGAACAATTCCCAATGATTCAATCCTGGGGCACCCAAGAAAGGCCCTGATTGAGTGCATGAAACAGCACAACATCTCCTGCTTGTACTGCGACGTCATCGACTGAAGGCCGGGGACCCGAGTAGCAGCTTGGTTGAGGCTGTGTTTGTGCCCTGGGGTTAATGTGGCAAGGAGAGCTGGGGCACGCACATTGTTATGCCCACATTGAGGCTGGGTGGCAATCTGGCTCTGGTACTAGTGGAGTAAGGTGCTTCGGGCTCCGGTACAGCCTGGTCCACGGAGCCACGCCGTCTGTATCGTGGAGGAAGGGGCACAGGGATCGTGCGTAGCTACTGGCCCTAGTGGATACTAGTTGCGTATCAGGAGCCTGCAGAAAGTGCGTACAGTCCTGATACGGGCCCCCTCCTGCTGTGGGCACAAAGATGGCCACACAGATTGGTGGTGGGATCGGATCGGAGGTGCAGGGGAAGACAGCAGGGCATTGGTTGTCCACCATAGACTGGTCCTACCGGGTCTGGACCCTGCCAAAATGAAGCCTAAAGGGGCCCCGCCGGTGCAGTCCAACAAATTGGACAAACATGCGATCCCAAAGCAGCCGCAACTGGAGGAAGGAGCTAATGCCGATCGGGAGGAAACGTCTGAACCGTCTCTAGCATCAATAATGGCGGCCATTCAAGTTCTGGGAACGAGATTAGAGACAAATATTGATAAAGTATCGATAAAAATGAACTTGATACTGGCTGACATGAACAAGACCTCTGAGAGGGTTACAGCGGCGGAGACGAGTATGACAGAACTTCACGCAAATTGGAGGAACGGGTCCAGCAACTAGTTCACCAACACAAACAAGTGGCCCTGAAGCTGGAGGACCAGGAAGGAAGCTCCCGCCGGAATAACATAAGGGTGGTGGGGTCCCGGAAGGGGCAGAGGGCCCCAGTATGGACCTCTTCCTTGAGGACATAATATTGAACCGTCTTGAACCCTAAACGACTGTCCACCTTCTTTACTGTGGAGAGGGCTCACAGGGTCCCAGTCCCTCCTCCGAAACCTGGGTCACCCCCCAGAACAATCATTGCTAGGATCCTAAACTATAGGGACTGGGACGCCATCCTGCAGGGTGACCTCCCCTATGAGAACACAACCATGAAACTTTTCCCGGACTTTACTTTAAAGGTACAGCAGGAGCGCCGCACCTTTGAAGGAGTAAAACGCGCCCTCAGCGAGAGGGGCATAAAGTATATGATGTTCTTTCTGGCGAAACTCAAAGTGATCAACAATGGCAGGTCCTGGTTCTTCAAAACCTCTTACGAAATACAGAACTGGCTGGACGAGGGGCACTCCCAGAAGCGCAACCAGTGCCAAGTGGGTGACTGGAGAGGAAATCATGATCGGCAACCTGGGTCTCCAAGCAGGCGTGCACGAATGGACAATCGTGATAAACGATCTGGGAGGTCACAGTCGATGAGCCCAGCGGTCTCAGAGAATCAAAGAAAGTAACCCCAGCTACATAGATGTAAGGTTATTGGAACTCACAGATTATTTATTTATTTATTTTAATTATTTATATAGCGCAGCTGATACCTTGCAGGCTTCCTGGCGCTGAGGAAAAAAATACTATACTGAAGAGGAGCACGAGTAGGTACGGCTGGGCGATCTAGGGGAAGAGCCAGGCCAGATGAAACACGTAATGTATACAAAAGTGTCAAGTCAGTGGGCAACTGTACTCATTAAGGTGGGTGGTCCCGCATCTCATTAAGCTGCAATGAGCTATGGACTTTTCTGCAACAAACTTTGAAGGTCTCGGGCTGAGTTGGGCCTTTCTGGGGATTCAAGGGAGGCGGCGACCGGCAACCCCTACTTTACTTGTTTGTTTAGTGGGCGACAGGCGCTCTGCTAGTTTGGGATGTGGGTAGTTTTAGCCCTCCAATGCAGGGTAGCAGGGAGGGGGGATTCGTTAGCGGGTTTTATTCTCAAATGTTTATGTTTATAATGCTTCTGAATCGGTACAAGTGCGGGTGGGTGGTGGGGGGCTGAAGGGGAGGAACAAGGGGGCATGGGAATTGCACGACTCCCAGATGGCCACACAGAAAGTTAAACGACTTAAGGTGTTATTGTGGAATGTGAACGGTCTGGGGGACAAAATTAAGCAGACTATGGTGCTTCAATATTTGCATAGACACTCCCCAGACATAGTACTCATGCATGAGACACACCTAAAAGGCAATAATTATCTAGCCCTTAACCGGTTTGGGTACACCCTCTTGGCCCATGCTGGGTTCACTAATGGTTCACGGGGAATGGCGAACTTGCTCAAAAACTCGGTGCCCCTAGTATTGAACTGCACATGGTGTGACCACCTAGGATGCTACGTGGTGCTTACGGGGATGTCGGAGGGCCTCACCCTGAATATATGCTCAGTATACATACCTCCTAGGATGCATGGGGTTATGTTTCCAGATCTTAGCAAATTGCTGCTCGACATGCCCCTGGGAACCTTGATTCTGGGAGGGGATATGAATGACACGATGTCACAGGAATTAGACCGAGACATATTATCCCACAGAGTTGGGGGGCCACAGCCGTTAAATGTTTTTGTGAGTGCGATGGGGCTGGTAGATCTTTGGAGAGCACATAATCCGGGCACAAGACACTACACTATTTCAGCGTCGCATGGCAGCGGATCATGGTTAGACTATATATTTTCACACACACTGTGTCGGCTGGTCTCTTTCGGGCCGGATGCCACAGGGCCCGTGGAATATCAGATCATTCCCGGTAGAGGTGTATATGTGGGGCCCGGTGAGAGACTGGACTGTACCCCCACTCCTAGTCCCTTATTTAATCAGAGACTACGAGTTCCAGGACAGGTTTAGAGAACGAACAGAGGAATACTTCGCAGAGAACTCCGGGACCGTGCAATCCCACTGTGTATTGTGGGAGGCATACAAGGCGGTGTCTAGGGACTTTGTGCAGGCAGCAGCTGGGTTACACACAAGGAGAACCGGGCGCAGTGTGACAGTCTGGAACAAAAAAATAATGTCGCTTGAATCGGCATTGGGGTTGGATCCCGGGGACGAGGTAGGTTGAAAGCACACTATCCAGCTTAAACAAAAGGAACTTAGAGATCTAGGCGAAAATCTGGCCCGAGTGCATGCGATAGCGATACAGAGGTGTATTTATGACCTGGGTGACAAAGCCAATAAGCTTACCACATGGCTGGAAAAGAGGGACAAGAGCCGTAACTGGTTCTCCGGAATCCGGGCTTCCGAGAGTGCGCAGCGGGCTGCGGGAGCAGATATTGCAGAGGGTTTTGCTCAATACTATGGGGAGATTTACCAATCACAGACTGGGAGAGGGGATGAAAACTGTAACGAGTTTCTAAAGGACATAGTGCTGCCAACGCTTAGTGTAGAATATCGAGAATCTGATGACTCGGACCTGACAATTGAAGAAATTGAAGGGGCCATGAGGGATTTGCAGTCCGGGAAGGCAGTGGGCCCCAATGGGTTTCCTGCGGAGTCATTCAAGTGTGTGTTGGGGACAATCGCACCGTACATGCTTGACATGTTACAAGAAGCAAAGGGAGCGGGCCAACTGCCGAGAGACCTGAGAATGGCAACCATAGTTGTGATTCATAAAAAAGGGAAGCCTCAGGATCTCTGTAACTCCTATAGGCCTATTTTGCTGCTTAACTTTGAGGCCAAAGTGCTAGTGAAGGTTTTAGCGAACAGGTTATGCCCAGTTCTTCAATCCCTGATACATCCGGACCAGTCCGGCTTCATGCCCCACAGAAGCACTAGGTTAAATCTCCGACGCCTATAAGGTGTGATACATATGGTTTCAGAACGGCCGGAGATGCCGGCAGCACTCCTGTCGCTCCACGCCCATATGGCATTCGACAGTATCGAATGGCCATACCTATTCACAGTTTTGACTAAACAGGGATTTGGTCTGAGCTTGGGTTGGGCTTTTATATTCGGAGCCATTGGCACAGATTAGCGTGAATGGGGCCATGTCCTGGGTCTTCAAACTGCATAGGGGTACATGGCAGGGCTGCCCGCTCTCGTCGATCCTTTTCGCGCTCGCGCTTGAACCGCTGGCCTCTTGGGTATGAGGGGATCCGTTGTTAGTGGCATTGATATAGGAGGGGTAGGGAGGAGCGCATTTTCCTCTATGCAGACGATATCCTACTTTATGCCTACAGACCTAGACAAACATTTCATAGGCTCATCCACATCATACAGTCTTTTGGTGCGTACTCTGGGTACCCCATAAACTGGGATATATCCCTGGTGTTCTCGCTGGCGGGAGCACCTCCTGTGCTGACATCAGCGTGTAAAGACTTGGTACACAAAGAGACTTTCAAATACCTGGTCATTGGGATTACCAAATCAGAGGGGGAATTTATGCAATTAAACATACACGTACAACTGGATAGATTGAAGGGAGACGTGGCCCACTGGCGACACCTACCGGCATCTCTCATGGGATGGGCAGTTCTGTTTAAAATGTTGGCTCTCTCGTGCTTACGGTATGCAATACAGAATACTTTTTTTCTGATCCCAGAAGCTTTATTTCGTGCGAATGACTCAGAGCAGTGTACGTTGTTGTGGGGGGGTCCCAGAATCGCCCTGCAGGAGCTACAGATGGAAGTGTATGAGGGAGGGCTGGCGGTGGCAGATATTAGAAAGTACTACTGGGCGACACAGCTTGTCAATGTCAACGGTGGGTATTCTCTTCGACCGAGGAGCCAGCATATCGGGTCGATCGACTGGCCTTGGGTAGGGGTAGTTATCGCTCTGCACTCTACACGAAAAGAAGGGATAACAAGTCCCTCTCAATTCACACGTGGACGATGGTTGCAGTATGGCGGAAGGCAACCAAGATGTCCGGGTGGGAGGCCAAACTCACGGAGCAAACCCCACTACGGGAGCGGGATTTTCTGGCTGTGACAGCACGCCTCAAGGGCTTCAATAGATGGAGCAATATAGGCATAGACCTCCTGGGTGATGTCTGGAAAAGTGGGAAAATGTTAGACTTTGCCACCCTACAAACAGAGTACCAGATGGGGGAGGGTGAATTTTTTCGATATTTGCAGCTACGACATGCACTTCACTGCCACTTGAAAGAGGTGGATCCGCTGTCAGAGTACACACCACTGGAGGATAGGCTTCTGCTTGTTCTCATGATAGATAGGGCTATATCCCTCACGTATAAGAAGCTGATAAATAACACACCAAACCCCTTGGGACCATTGAGAGAGGCTTGGGAGTCGGATGTTGGTCGCTTCGAGGATGATGACTGGGCAGAGGCCCTGCAGAGCCCCAGAGAAATAGCTGTGAGAGCAAGATTTCGATTAATTCAACTCTGAATTCTCCACAGGTCATATTCCCCCGGGACCGTGCAACATCGTATTGGACATTCTGTGTCTGAGGACTGTGCAAGGGGATGTGGTGAGACCGGGACATTCTTTCATATATTGTGGGCGTGCCCCAAGATTCAAAGATATTGGGAAAACCTGATGTGAGAAGGTGGCCTGATATATGCTGTCCACTAATTCTAGTGGGCAACTTGTATCACTCCAAACAACCCCTTATGGTGAAATGGTTAAAGACAACCTTATATGAAAGCTATCCTAGTGGTAGCTATGGAGAGCAGCCTTAAGGCTAAGTCTTGAAGGAATGTAAAGCAGCTTGTTTTACCAGTCTATAATCTCTTGAATGATCAAATGAAAGGACAACCACACCAGTAAATGCACAAATACACGTTTGGGCGCTAGGGGCGTACCAAACCATATACCAAAAAAGTGGTATAAGAACCACGACTGGAATAGGCACTAGGTCTATTGCCTCTAGAATCGCTGGGAAACCAAGGAACCACCCAAGGTAGTGACACAGGGGACCCACGGGAGCTGTATGCAGCGTGAGAACACAACCGAGGGTTCCTATTATCTTCTACGGGCAATGTCGCGGTTGGAAATTTAAAGATTAGGGACACTTCTAATCGAGTCTGGACCAAACCCTTTTGGACTTAGGAAGTTCTAGGGCTAGCACCCATGAAATCATCAGAGTACTCGAGTTACCTCACCCAGGGAAGCCGGGTGCATAGGTGTCTTTTGGTGTCGGGTCGCGTTGTCGATTTCAATGGAAGCCTGCAAAGAACTGCTGTTGCCGGGAAGAGGAGAAGTGTCCAAAGAGATCCAAGCCTGGATCTAGGATGTAAGGAACCTGAAAGCAGAGAGGACAGAGTCTGGGTCACTAGCCGGTGACCGAGGGCAGGATGGACCAATGCCCACAGATGTCGGGTGCTTCAGGTGAGTTGATGGGTGTCTTGACTCTTCAGCCACGAGGACCAGGAGGCGTCGATGAAGTCTTCATGTTCTAAGTGGAATTACTTAGAGAGTCCATCTGCTTTGGCATGGTTACTCCCAGGTCTATGTTCTACTGTAAAGTCCATCCCCTGTAGGGAAATGGACCACCTAAGCAGTGTGGGGTTTTCACCCTTCATTTGTTTTAGCCATAGGAGGGGCTTATGATCTGTCTGAACAAGGAAGTGAGTATCAAACAAGTATGGCCTCAACTTCTTCAGAGCCCAAACCACAGCAAAGGCCTCCCTCTCAATGGCTGACCAACGTTTCTCTCTAGGGGTCAGCCTTCTGCTTATGAAAGCTACTGGCTGATCCTGACCTTCTTCATTCAATTGTGACAGTACAGCCCCAACCCCCAATTCAGATGCATCAGTTTGAACAATGAACTTTTTGGAGTAGTCAGGACTCTGCAGAATGGGAGCAGTACACATGGCCTGCTTCAGGTCATTAAATGCCTTTTGACAGCTAGATGTCCACTGAACCTTTTTGGGCATTTTCTTAGAAGTTAAGTCATTCAAGGGTGTCACTATTGATCCATACCCTTTGACAAATCTCCTATAGTACTCAGTCAGGCCTAAGAAGGCTCTCGATGTATACACAAAAGGCTATTGAAAAACGTTTTTCATTTGCCAAAAGGGTGGAGAGGATTCTAGGTCAGAGTAATACCTCCCTATATAATCAATGCCACTATAAATTTACTCCAACTGACCAATAACCGGTCAACATCAATATACGTTGATGGAATATTATGAAGAAGCTACTGAGAGAAAATATTAACTTCACCAATAGGTGAGCAAGGAAGCAATTCCTTTTGGTTTAGGTACCCTCACACACCCTAGTGGTGTCATGCTTCATCATCGGGTCACCCTGACGCCTAAAAGTCGGGGTGGGCTCAACCACAATGTTGGGAGCTCTTTGAAGATGTTATAGACCAGGGGGGGCTAGAAAATAAAAAAACCTCAGACAGATCCCCAGTATCCCTTTATTTACGGGTCTGTCTGGGATACTAAAATATTTCAAATAGGGTCTTTGTAGGATAGATATGGTCCTATGACCCTAGTGCCAACATGTTTCAGTCCGTGTGCGGCCGTAAAGGTCCAGGACTTTCTTCAGGGCAAACAGAAGGCCACCCTGGATAACAGAGGAAGGGATTCCCTAACCTGTTTATTGACGCAAGGGCAGAGTAGCTGCTCCTTGAATAAGTGACTGATTAATTAATCTGTCATGCTTTGTATTCCATCTGCAAAAGAGAACAAAAGAAAACAAACAACAAACAACTTATACTTGTGGGTTTTCTTAGTGATCGTTCCCATATTCGTGTTTAGGATGTATAACACCTACATGTGTCAGGTGATCATAAGGCCAGGTGGTGTACAACTATCTCCATCCATGTGCCACTCATACCTGTATCTGTACACAATTAGTCAGCGTGCCAGATATATTGTGCGGTGGCGAATTCGCTCGCATCCTAACTGTATCTTCATGCCAGTTAGTGTACACTATCAATATAAAGACACTCTCCTATGTTCCACTCACACTCAACATTCTCACCATATCTGTGACTCAACATGGTACTGTCTTAACCATGCGTGATTACTAATAGAACACTATGTGCAATTGCTGTGACATATTACACACATGCACTCTCTCTTACCCGATTTTCGAATGGGATCCGTTTCTCAGGGGATCGTAGGGCTATTTGGGGGTAGCTCTGTAGTCACACTCTATCGTAGGGGCCCCCGAGTGTGAGGGAGAGAGGAAATATTTGGAAGCAGTCTTTTTAGAAATGTGGAGATACTCTGTGGATAAATATCTCTCCCTGTGAGGATGACAATCTCTACAAGTAAAAATATTATATCCCTCTCTATTTCCCGACTTACTTCATCAAGAGTCCTGCCCCGTCTGTCCACCTACCTGGTCTCGATCCCCGGCGTTTCGCGCCGTGTATCGTTTGGACGGTAGGTTTATACTTCCGCGTTTGGTGTAAGCGGACGGGATTGGTCAATTATGTCACGTGATGTTTCACGTCAGCGTATGATCCCGTCTAAGGCGGTAGTGAGGTTTTAAATAATTTATGTTACTAAGTTGGCTAAATACGGAAAAGGCATCCACTTGTCCTAATATTATCTCCTACATAAAAGATATAACCCCAATCTCAGTTCCAAGGGGAACAATATGCATATATTTTTCAGTGATCGTGTATGTGAGACACGTGATCGGATACCTCGTCCAATCAGGTTTTGACGAAATCCGTAGTTCTAAGGCTAATGAACAAGGGGAGATGTAGTTTAATCCTATCGGGTCGTAATAATTACGAAGGCTAAAGTTCCTGTTTATATTTACACCATGTTCCCTGAGGTTCTGTGAACGGCTATAGAGACTCAGAGACAGTTTTTTAGAGGGGTGCAGAAATACAACGTCTTATAGTATACAAGTGTCCTCAAATGCACCAAACAGGTATATTTGTATTTCAAAATGATAGGGTTCAGTCGTATGGTTTTGTGGGCCTATCTTGGGGGTTTTTTGTCTCACAAAATCAAGTTTCTACATTTAGGAATTACATGTCCCATAATACAAGGGATACCCCGGTTGATGTTGTTACATCTGGTTTTAATCAGTTAGATAGGTCTTAGATCTAAGGTGTGCCCCATAGTTCTAGTCATACAAGATAATCCTTAATGTGAACACGAGATCTCTACTTGTTAAGTTGATTCCAGGGTATGGAATCGTTGAGACCCGTTTCATGGGTTTTCAACCGATAGACCCATTGGTGCTCCCTTTCTAAGAGTTTTCTTTGTTGATTGCCTGTGTTTTTAATTTTCTCAAGTACAGTCCATTTTAATTCTGTATCCTTATGATTCTTTTCGTTGTAGTGTGCTGTTAGTTTAGTAGCTGTAATCGCTCTCCGTATGGTGCTCCTATGTTCGCTAATGCGGACTCTAACCTTTCGACTAGTCATCCCGATATATATCAATCCGCATGGGCATTTTATAATGTAAATGACCGATTCGGAATTGCAATTGGTGTGTGACCTTTGCTCCCATGGTGATTGAAGCCTAGGTCTAGGGTCTTAGTGTGTTCTGTGAATGGGCATGCCACACATGAGCCGCAAGGGTAATGTCCCATGACAGGGGATGTACCCCAGAGTGTCGTCTGATTCACACTTCTAGTTGTAAAAGTGTTAGTGTGTACTAGGGCATCTTTTAAACTGCGTTCTTTCTGAATGGAAACATAGGTTTTTCAAAAGCTAATCTGTTTGATGTTAATACGGACCATTTCTTGTTTATTATTTTTTTCAATTCATTTGATGATGAGTTGTACGTGGTTACACAAATCAACTGGTCCGGCTGATTTCTCGCATGTGTTTCCAAAAGAGCCTCTCGTGGAGTGTTTCGTGCTCTTTTGTTAGCCCTGTCCACGATCTTAGTCGGGTACTTCTTCTGTTTAAGTTTGCTTGTCAAAATTGCTGCTTCTTTTTTGTAAGTTTGAAGGTTGGAACAATTTCTGCGGATTCTCAGAAACTGACCTACTGGAAGGTTTTCTCTTAAGGAACGTGGATGAGCGCTGTCAAATCTTAATAGACTGTTCCTATCAGTTGGTTTGGTATACAAGGAACTTTCAAGAGTCCCATCTTTTGCTGTAAACGTAACATCCAGAAAGGAAATTCTCTCCTTGTGCATATTCATTGTAAATTGGAGGTGGGGGTTCAGGGAGTTAATCCACGTTTTGAACTTGTTGAGGCTCGTTAGGTCACCCTTCCAGATCATAAAGACATCGTCTATGTATCTGTACCATTTGTGGATATTCTCACTAAATGGATTGTGTGTCCATATATGTTGATCTTCGAAACCGCTAACATACAAACAGACATGCCAGACTAGGGGTGAATGTGCTGCCCATTGAAGTTCCGTGTACTTGTAAATACATTTGATCCTCAAAAGTAAAGAAGTTTTCAGTCAGGGCTAGATGTATAAGGGTGATCACCCATTCAATCGGAGCTGCCCATTCCCAATCCTCTTGTACCAGAATCTCTTGGACTGCTCTAATGCTTTCTGTCTGAGGTATGTTTGTATATAGAGCTTCCACGTCCAAACATACCAGAACATTTTCCATAGGGTTATATTCCACCTGTGTAAGAAGGTTAAAGAGATGCTTAGTATCTTGGACGTAAGACTTGATCTTCTTCACCAAGGGACGTAGGAACCAGTCCGTGTATTTAGACAATGGCTCCAAAATGGAGCCAATACCGGAGACAATGGGTCTGCCCGGGGGAGGAATCTTTCCCTTGTGTATCTTGGGAATGGTATAAAACAATGGAGTTCTGGGATCTTCCTGATTCAAAAAAGCATGCTCCTTCTTAGTGATCCACTCTTGAGTGAGAGCATCTGTTGTAAGTGCCAAGATAGTTGTTTTTATACGTTGTTTTGGATCCCTGTTAATCTTTTTGTAATATCTGGTATCCGCCAGTAGATTCAGAACTTCAATGGGCAGCACATTCGCCCCTAGTCTGGCATGTCTGTATGTTAGCGGTTTCGAAGATCAACATATATGGACACACAATCCATTTAGTGAGAATATCCACAAATGGTACAGGTACATAGACGATGTCTTTATGATCTGGAAGGGTGACCTAACGAGCCTCAACAAGTTCAAAACGTGGATTAACTCCCTGAACCCCCACCTCCAATTTACAATGAATATGCACAAGGAGAGAATTTCTTTTCTGGATGTTACGTTTACAGCAAAAGATGGGACTCTTGAAAGTTCCTTGTATACCAAACCAACTGATAGGAACAGTCTATTAAGATTTGACAGCGCTCATCCACATTCCTTAAGAGAAAACCTTCCAGTAGGTCAGTTTCTGAGAATCCGCAGAAATTGTTCCAACCTTCAAACTTACAAAAAAGAAGCAGCAATTTTGACAAGCAAACTTAAACAGAAGAAGTACCCGACTAAGATCGTGGACAGGGCTAACAAAAGAGCACGAAACACTCCACGAGAGGCTCTTTTGGAAACACATGCGAGAAATCAGCCGGACCAGTTGATTTGTGTAACCACGTACAACTCATCATCAAATGAATTGAAAAAAATAATAAACAAGAAATGGTCCGTATTAACATCAAACAGATTAGCTTTTGAAAAACCTATGTTTTCATTCAGAAAGAACTGCAGTTTAAAAGATGCCCTAGTACACACTAACACTTTTACACCTAGAAGTGTGAATCAGACGACACTCTGGGGTACATCCCCTGTCATGGGACATTACCCTTGCGGCTCATGTGTGGCGTGCCCATTCACAGAACACACTAAGACCCTAGACCTAGGCTTACAATCACCATGGGAACAAAGGTCACACACCAATTGCAATTCCGAATCGGTCATTTACATGATAAAATGCCCATGCGGATTGATATATATCGGGATGACTAGTCGAAAGGTTAAAGTCCGCATTAGCGAACATAGGAGCACCATATGGAGAGCGATTACAGCTACTAAACTAACAGCACACTACAACGAAAAGAATCATAAGGATACAGAATTAAAATGGACTGTACTTGAGAAAATTAAAAACACAGGCAATCAACAAAGAAAACTCTTAGAAAGGGAGCAGCGATGGGTCTATCGGTTAAAAACCCATGAAACGGGTCTCAACGATTCCATACCCTGGAATCAACTTAACAAGTAGAGATCTCGTGTTCACATTAAGGATTATCTTGTATGACTTAGACCTAGGGGGCACATCTTAGATCTAAGACCTATCTAACTGATTAAAACCAGATGTAACAACATCAGCCGGGGTATCCCTTGTATTATGGGACATGTAATTCCTAAATGTAGAAACTTGATTTTGTGAGACAAAAAACCCCCAAGATAGGCCCACAAAACCATACGACTGAACCCTATCATTTTGAAATACAAATATACCTGTTTGGTGCATTTGACGACACTTGTATACTATAAGACGTTATATTTCTGCACCCCTCTAAAAAACTGTCTCTGAGTCTCTATAGCCGTTCACAGAACCTCAGGGAACATGGTGTAAATATAAACAGGAACTTTAGCCTTCGTAATTATTATGACCCGATAGGATTAAACTACATCTCCCCTTGTTCATTAGCCTTAGAACTACGGATTTCGTCAAAACCTGATTGGACGAGGTATCCGATCACGTGTCTCACATACACGATCACTGAAAAATATATGCATATTGTTCCCCTTGGAACTGAGATTGGGGTTATATCTTTTACGTAGGAGATAATATTAGGACAAGTGGATGCCTTTTCCGAATTTAGCCAACTTAGTAACATAAATTATTTAAAACCTCACTACCGCATTAGACGGGATCATACGCTGACGTGAAACATCACGTGACATAATTGACCAATCCCGTCCGCTTACACCAAACGCGGAAGTATAAACCTACCGTCCAAACGATACACGGCGCAAAACTTCGGGGATCGAGACCAAGTAGGTGGACAGACGGGGCAGGACTCTTGATGAAGTAAGTCGGGAAATAGAGCGGGATATAATATTTTTACTTGTAGAGATTATCATCCTCACAGGGAGAGATATTTATCCACAGAGTATCTCCACATTTCTAAAAAGACTGCTTCCAAATATTTCCTCTCTCCCTCACACTCGGTGGCTCCTACGATAGAGTGTGACTACAGAGCTACCCCCAAATAGCCCTACGATCCCCTGAGAAACGGATCCCATTCGAAAATCGGGTAAGAGAGCGTGCATGTGTGTAATATGTCACAGCAATTGCACATAGTGTTCTATTAGTAATCACGCATGGTTTAGACAGTACCATGTTGAGCCACAGATATGGTGAGAATGTTGAGTGTGAGTGGAACATAGGAGAGTGTCTTTATATTGATAGTGTACACTAACTGGCATGAAGATACAGTTAGGATGCGAGCGCATTCGCCACCGCACAATATATCTGGCACGCTGACTAATTGTGTACAGATACAGGTATGAGTGGCACATGGATGGAGATAGTTGTACACCACCTGGCCTTATGATCACCTGACACATGTAGGTGTTATACATCCTAAACACGAATATGGGAACGATCACTAAGAAAACCCACAAGTATAAGTTGTTTGTTGTTTGTTTTCTTTTGTTCTCTTTTGCAGATGGAATACAAAGCATGACAGATTAATTAATCAGTCACTTATTCAAGGAGCAGCTACTCTGCCCTTGCGTCAATAAACAGGTTAGGGAATCCCTTCCTCTGTTATCCAGGGTGGCCTTCTGTTTGCCCTGAAGAAAGTCCTGGACCTTTACGGCCGCACACGGACTGAAACATGTTGGCACTAGGGTCATAGGACCATAACTATCCTACAAAGACCCTATTTGAAATATTTTAGTATCCCAGACAGACCCGTAAATAAAGGGATACTGGGGATCTGTCTGAGGTTTTTTAATTTTCCAGCCCCCCTGGTCTATAACATCTTCAAAGAGCTCCCAACATTGTGGTTGAGCCCACCCCGACTTTTAGGCGTCGGGGTGACCCGATGATGAAGCATGACACCACTAGGGTGTGTGAGGGTACCTAAACCAAAAGGAATTGCTTCCTTGCTCACCTATTGGTGAAGTTAATATTTTCCCTCAGTAGCTTCTTCATAATATTCCATCAACGTATATTGATGTTGACCGGTTATTGGTCAGTTGGAGTAAATTTATAGTGACTAAGAAGGCTCTCACCTGAGTCTGGGTAGTTGGAGCAGTCCATTCCATTATGGTCTGGATCTTGCTCTGCAATGGTTGAACCTGGCCTCCACCTACAAGGTGGCCCAGGTACACAACTTGACTCTGCCCTATCTGGCACTTAGTAGCCTTGATAGTTAGGCCTGCTTTCTGCAGGGCCTCCAAAACATTCCTTAGGTGGACCAGGTGATCCTCCCAGGTGGAGCTAAAGACAGCAATATCATCAAGATATGCTGCACTAAAGGCTTCCAGGCCTGTGAGAACTGTATTCACCAACCTCTGGAAATTGGCAGGTGCATTCTTCAAACCAAAGGGCATTACCACAAATTGATAGTGCCCACTAGGGGTAGAAAATGCTGTCTTTGGCTTTGCATCATCAGCTAGTCTGATCTGCCAGTAGCCAGCTGTCAAGTCAAATGTGCTGAGGTACTTGGCTGAGGCCAAAGTATTTATAAGCTCATCTGCCCTTGGTATTGGATGGGCATCAGTCCTAGTGACTACATTTAGACCCCTGTAGTCCACACAAAATCTCATCTCTCTTTTCCCACCACTGGTGTGAGGTTTTGGCTCAAGAATCACTGGACTAGCCCAAGGGCTATCTGAGGGTTCAATCACACCCAAATCCAACATTTTCTGGACTTCTGTCCTGATACAGTCCCTGACATGGTCAGGTTGCCTATAAATCTTATTTTTAATAGGCAGACTGTCCCCAGTGTCCACTTCATGAGTGCACCAGGTAGTCTGACTTGGAGTCAGTGAGAACATGTGTCTGAACTGATTGAGAACCTATCTGCAATCAGTTTGCTGCTGGGCAGTGAGGCTGCCTGCCAAGGCTACACCGTCAACTGATCAATCATCAGGGTTCTGTGAGAGGAGGTCAGGGAGTAGGTCACTCTCTTACTCCTGTCCCTCATCAGTTGCCATGAGCAAGCCCATGTCAGCCCTGACCACATATGGCTTCAGCCTGTTGACATGGAGAACCCTATGGGGTCTCCTGGGAGTTCCTAGGTCTACTAAATAAGTAGCCTCTCCCTTCTATTCAACAATAGTGTGGGGTCCACTCCACGTATCCTGGAGAGCTGCTGGGGCCACAGGCTCCAACACCCACACTTTCTGTCCTGGCTGGTAAACAGTCAGTACAGCCTTTTGCTCATGCCAGGCTTTTTGCAGTTCCTGGCTAGCCTCAAGGTTTTTGTTTGCCTTTTTCATGTACTCAGCCATCCGGGAGCGGAGACCAAGTACATAGTCCACTATGTCTTGCTTTGGGGGCTTGAGAGGTAACTCCCATCCTTCCTTCACCAAACACAATGGACCCCAGACAGGGTGACCAAACAGAAGTTCAAATGGGCTGTAGCCAACACCCTTCTGAGGCACCTCCCTGTATGCAAATAAAAGGCAGGGCAAGAGCAGATCCTATTTTTGCCTAAGCTTCTCTGGGAGTCCTTTGATCATGCCCTTTAAGGGTTTGTTGAATCTCTCAACAAAACCATTGCATTGTTGGTGATAGGGCGTGGTGAATTTGTAATTCACTCCACACTCCTTCCACATAGCAGTTAAGTAACTTGACATAAAGTTTGTATCTTTGTCAGATACTACCTCCTTAGGAAAGCCTACTCTTGAGAACACACTCAAGAGAGCTCTTGCCACTACAGGTACTGTAGTGGTCCTTAGGGGAATTGCTTCTGGATACCTGGTGGCATGATCCACTGCAACCAGTATAAACCTGTGCCCAGATGCTGTTTGAGGATCCATGGGACCAACAACGTCAATCCCAACCCTCTCAAAGGGAACCCCCACCACAGGTAGTGGTATCAGGGGGGCCTTTGTAGTGCCACATGCTTTGCCACTGGTTTGGCAGGTTACACAGGAGCGACAAAACACCTTTGTGTCTTCAGACATGTGGGGCCAGTGAAAGTGAGGAAAACTTCTGTCCCAAGTCTTGTTCTGGCCTAGGTGTCCTGCTAGGGAAATATCATGGGCTAGTGTCAATAGGAAACCCCTATATTTCAGAGGTATAACCAACCTCCTGGATGCACCACGCTTGGGGTATCTACTCTCTGAGTATAGGAGTCCATCATCCCAATAAACTTTATGGGTGCCACTAGCATTCCCAGTAGCCTCGTCAGCAGCTTGCTGTCTGAGGGTTTCAAGAAAGGGGCAGGTCAGACCTGGAAGGGCCTCCTCTCCTCAAGAACTCAACCTGGTCAGGTTCAAGCTCCTCTGGGACAGTTCCTTCTTCAGGCTCAAGATCATCTCCCTGAGGAGACTGATCAGCACTCTGAGTCAGGTGGGAAGGCTCTGCCTTAACCCTACTGCTCCTCCTCTTGTGAGGCACCTGGTCCATTATTCCAGAATCCAGGGCCTGTCCAGCTTTTGACATTTTAGCCTGTGACCTAGTCACAGCAAAGACATGTGCAGGGATCCCTAACATTTCTGCATGTGTCCTGAGCTCCACTTCAGCCCAAGCTGAAGTTTCCAGATCATTGCCAAGCAAGCACTGTACTGGTAGGTCCGCACTTACCACAACCTTCTTAAGGCCAGTTACCCCTCCCCAGGAGAAGTTAACAACTGCCAGAGAATGGTCTGTTCTGACATTGCTAGCATTGGTCACTTGGTACATTTCACCAAGTATAATCTGCCCAGGATCCACAATATCTTTTGTCACCATTGTGACACTTGCTCCTGTGTCCCAGAATGCCCATGCTTCTACTCCATTAATTAAAGGCTGCTGTCTGTATTTGCCCAGGTTACTGGGGCTCACAAAGGGGGACATATCCATGCCCCCATCACTGACAAGCACTGCCTGAGTTGGTACTCTGACTAGGCCAGAGTCTATCTCAGAACCCAGGGTCAACCCTACTACACCCTTATTCTGTGTATTCCCACCACCAATTGTAACTGCACAAGGGGGAGCAGGTGCCTTAGGGGCATTGGTGGGGGCTGGAGTATTTTCTTTGGCCTTGGTGCAGTCACTAGTCCAATGAGTTTTCTGCTTACAGATTTTGCACCAGGGCTTCTTTTGGCCTTTCCCTTTGTTAGCCTGTGAATCCCCACCCAAAGAAGATTTTGGGGGCCCTTGTGAAGAATTCTGGTCTTTACCCTTGTCCCCAGCCTTATCAGAGTTTTTGGAATCTTGCTTCTTAGGGTCACCACCTTGGTTCTGTACTTTCTGCCTCACCCTGGTTCTAACCCATTTGTCTGCCTTCTTTCCCAATTCTTGGGGAGAGGTCAGATCAGAGTCTTCCAGGTACTGGTGCAACAGCTGATTTTGACAGTTATTAAGAATCTGCTCCCTCATTATCAAATTGTACACTCTTATGAAGTCGCACACTTTACTGCCCAATAACCAACCTTCCAGAGTCTTAGCAGCACAGTCAACAAAGTCAACCCAGTCCTGATTTTGTGCCTTTTGGGTGTCTCTGATCTTTAACCTGTATTGTTCAGTGGTTAGGCCAAACCCATCTATTAGAGCCCTCTTCAGGACTTTGTAGTCATCAGCATCCTCTTCTGTTACAGTGAGGAGCTTGTCTCTACCTTTTGTCTGCAAAGGAGAGCCATAAGATTGCTGCTCACTGACCCTGAGGGACCTTCTGTACTTTACAGGCCCTCTCCAAGGCAGTTATCCATTTGTGGATGTCATCCCCACTCTGGTAGGGAGGGACAATCTTACTTAGGTTTCTATGGTCATAAGACCTCTCCCTATCTCTAGGGAAATTGCTGCCACCAAGGGGCTCTAGTCCCTCCTTTTTACTAGCTCTGTAGAGCTCCAGGGCTTCCCTATCTAAGGCCATCTGCTGCTTTCTGAGGTTGAACTTGTCTTGCTCATACTTCAGTAGTCTCTTTCTCCTCTCCTGGGAGGTTTCCCTCCCTCTGTGAGAAGAAACAGAGGTTCCAATAGAGGAGTTAGTCTGGATAGATCCCATTGACAGAGATCTATCCCTTCTAGCCCTGTTGTCAGGCCTACCAGGAGGAATAAAGGAAGTGGCATTATTGTCATCCTCCTCATCCTCATTCTGATGGTCTGTGTTCACCAAAGTCTGGTCATTGTCACCAGTCTGGTCAGCATTAGAGTTAGGGTCAGGGGAGTTTCCACACCTGGACCCACACTCAGGTGCTGCTCCACCCACACTGTCTACATCATCAGGCCCAGTAGGACTTGTGATATCATCCAGTTTCAGTATTTTTATGAGATGCTGTGTGGATGGACTTTTGCCTGTCTTCAGCTTCCTAATGGTACATAAGGCCCTAAGCTGAGCAAAGGAGAGATCCTCATATTTAAAGGGAAGGAGCTCAGTGGTTCCTGGTAGGGACCCACTAGTTCCTGGCTGGTTAGACATTACTAATGTGGTGTAGTGTATTGCACTACCTACACTAGTGTGGCCTACTAAACTCTCTTGAGTTGTAGAAAGGGTGTGCTATCCCTTAACACACAACTCTAAGTTCAGTAGAACTTACTGTAGCTAAACTTGATATTATATGTACCTCAGGTACCTTTAGTGGTTTTCAGTTGATCCATTCAATTGAGATTATCTGGAAAAACAATAGCAAGCTGGAATACCACACGCTGCACACCAATGTGAGAAGGTGGCCTGATATATGCTGTCCACTAATTCTAGTGGGCACCTTGTATCAATCCAAACAACCCCTTATGGTGAAATGGTTAAAGACAACCTTATATGAAAGCTATCCTAGTGGTAGCTATGGAGAGCAGCCTTCAGGCTAAGTCTTGAAGGAATGTAAAGCAGCTTATTTTACCAGTCCATAATCTCTTGAATGGTCAAATGAAAGGACAACCACACCAGGTATATATTTAAAATATATATATTTAGGTTAACACACACCCCTCTAGTCTCTTTATGAGACTGGAGTTGGAAGTACTTTAGTTACAAGTGATCAAGCATCAGTAATAGCACAAATACACGTTTGGGCCCTAGGGGCGTACCAAACCATATACCAAAAAAGTGGTATAAGAACCACGACTGGAATAGGCACTAGGCCAATTGCCTCTAGAAGCGCTGGGACCCAAGGAACCACCCAAGTTAGTAACACAGGGGACCCACGGGAGCTGTATGCAGTGTGAGAACACAACCGCGGGTTCCTATTACCTTCTACGGGCAATGTCGCGGTTGGAAATTTAAAGATTAGGGATACTTCTAATCGAGTCTGGACCAAACCCTTTTGGACTTAAGAAGTTCTAGGGCTAGCACCCACGAGAGCACTGGAGTACTCGAGTTACCTCACCCAGGGAAGCCGGGTGCATAGGTGTCTTTTGCTGTCGGGTCGCGTCGTTGATTTCAATGGAAGCCTGCAAAGAACTGTTGCTGCCGGGAAGAGGAGAAGTGTCCGAAGAGATCCAAGCCTGGATCTAGGATGTAAGGAACCTGAAAGCAGAGGGGACAGAGTCTGGGTCACTAGCCAGTGACCGAGGGCAGGATGGACCAGTGCCCACAGATGTCGGGTGCTTCAGGTGAGTTGATGGGTGTCTTGACTCTTAAGCCACGAGGTCCAGGAGGCATCAACGAAGTCCACGGGCTGGATTCGAGCTGTCCCATGAAGTCTGTCAAGTGCTGCGGTATCGGCGACCAGAATGGACCCAACAAGCCTTGGCAACGGCAAGTCACTGGAAATCAGAAAAAGGACTGCAGTGCAGACCAGCAAGGTCTGAGGGACTCACCCAGCAAGGGTAACTCAGGGCACATCTGGAGCAACCAGGTAAGCTCAATCAGAAAAGGAGTCGCCTTCGTGGGGACCTGCTAGCCAGTGGGCTAGTGATCGCGAAGGAGCCTTGAGCGATCGCACTTGGAGCTGTCCCACGGGTCCAGGTCACTCGTGGAGTGGAGGCCAACAATCTTCAGTGCAGGAGGTGCTCAAGGCTGGGGCTACTTGGAGCCCAAAGCACAACTTCGAGGAGGACCAGGAAGATAGTGTTGCTGCAAAAGTTCACGGTGTCCAGGGGTCACGGTTTCACGTCACCCACGATAGCCACTGGCCTCAGCTTTGCTGTGGACTCAGGGTAGCCTCGGGGAAGTCTGGAAATCCACCTCTGGGGATGCAGAGACTTCGGCGTCCGGTGGAAGCTTCAGAATTGCAGACCAGTCAGTTGCTTCTTTGGTGTCTGCCAAGCAGGGGAGTCACTCCTTGACCCCAAGGAAGATTTCTTCAGTCTTCTAGTCAGGATAGAACGTCGAAGGTCCAGGATGTACGTTGCATAGTTTTGTCCAGGGTGATCTAAAGTCCTAGGGACTGGATTCCTATACTTATACTAAGTTAAGGGGATGGACTAACTCTAAGGCCCCACCTATGGGTGGACCTGGGGTGGGGGTGGTTACACCCCTTCCCCTTTGTCCAGTTTCACGCCAGAGATGGGGCTGAGTGCCCCTGCAACCGGTTTGAACTGGGCTATGCACAGGGACACCTTGTGTGCCCCAGGCAGTGTCTCAAAAGCATTCTCTGAATGCGCCCACCCTGCCCCAATACACATCTGCCTGTCTGGGGAGGTGGTTACACCTCCTTGTGACAGGAAACCTATTGCCGAGGCCTCCCCTGCCGGAGTTTCTCTCAGCAGCAGGAGGCCAGACCCGTGCCTGTGGCAGTGGCATCCATTTTGTGATGCCAGGGCTTTGGAAAGTTTTAACCGGGTTTAGCCCGTGTGAAAATGTCTCTCCCTCTAGAAGGTTAGAATGCTACCCCTGCCACCAGGACTGGCGGGGGAGGGGGGTAGTATTCTAAAGCGTTTGACACCAAACACAACATGTTTTGATGCAGCCATCCCAAACTTAGCATTTACCGCTCTTAAGAGTATATTGTATGGCTGTATCACAGAACAAATCTATACAGTGGGGCGTCATGCGCCCCAACCAAACGCACTGCGAAATGTGCCGCGTTGGCAATTATCAGGTCCTCGTAAACCACTCTTTTCTTGTTCCATTCATCCTTTTATTCCTCTTCTTTGTTTTTCAATCTTAACTTTCAGTCCCCACACAAAGTCGAGCGCCATTTTCCAAATTTCTTAATGTTCAGACTGTGCCCCTCCGGACCTCTTGTGAGAACATGACAAAAGCGGAGTTCATCAAAGGAGTGTTTATTGAATAAAACCCAATGCATTTTGGGCAAAAAAGTGCCCTTCGTCAGGGGTCACTGTAAATACCAATAAACAATCATTAATTAATGTTAATCATACTTTAAGGCAAGGAACTTTGGAGAATGTCACTGTTTGTATAATAATTGTTTTTTTGGCGACGCATAATGAGATCGTGATTATCCTGTTTAGCTCTGTTAATTAAACTGCATCATGGGACATGTAGTATTTACCATATAAAAATCCTTTTGTAAGCAGCCTGATGACGGGTAAAGTAAATCAGCTGACCAATTGTGAGAGATTTAAAATCGAGCAGGATTGTGGGAGGAATAATGATTTCCTGTAATGGAGATGATGTTGAGTGGCTTTTAAGCTTGGTGGCAGGTATGTGTATGTAATGAGTTTGTTAACAAGTGCAAAGCGTCAATGTCAATAAGATGAACTAATGGAAGTAAATATCAGACGGTAGTTTAAACCGTTGTATATTTGGAAGGTCATGGTTAAAGTGATCAGTGAAGGGAGAGATAGGGATTGAAGGTGTTGGTAGTGTGGAGGAAGCAGCCTGTCTGTAGGGAGAAACAAACAAGCTGTTCATGAGGAGTGGGAGGGAGAGATGACATTTGGGAAAACACTTCATTGAAACAATGGGAGGGGATTGGAAATGTGGAACACGCAGCCTGACCACAGGGAGAGACAAATGAGTGGTTTATGAGGAGAGGGAGGGAGAGATAACATTTGGGAAATTACCTTACTGAAAAGATGGGAGGTTGATTGTATAATGACAGGGGTGCTAATTGTTGTTAAATATGACCACGCTGAAATGTAAAATGTACTTTGGTGTATCGAGCATTCAATGTGGAAAATACTAATCAAACATGATGTGAAAGTATGATTAATGCCAATGAGTTAAAGTATGATTAATATTAATTAATGATTGTTTATTGTTATTTACAGTGACCCCTGACGAAGGGCACTTTTTTGCCCGAAATGCATTGGGTTTTATTCAATAAACACTGCCTTTGATGAACTCCGCTTTTGTCATGTTCTCACAAGAGGTCCGGAGGGGCACAGTCTGAACATTAAGAAATTTGGAAAATGGCGCTTGACTTTGTGTGGGGACTGAAAGTTAAGATTGAAAAACAAAGAAGAGGAATAAAATGATGAATGGAACAAGAAAAGAGTGGTTTTCGAGGAACTGATAATTGCCAACACGGCACATTCGCAGTGCGTTTGGTTGGGGGGCATGACGCCCCACTGTATAGATTTGTTACTCACGGTGTCAATTGGGCAAGACACTTTTACCAAGCTGCACGGACAATGGATTAATTTTGGACAAGTCAGAGAATGAATAAATAATGGATGAAAAGGTGTGCAGCCAATTCCCAGAACTGTTTATGTATCACAGAGCAGCCATAAGGAAGTACTTCCAAAAGCTGCAGAGCGGCTCAGCTCATGCTTGGGCACCCTCTCACATAAAACCAAGCACTCTGCCTTCAGGATTGTCAAGGCCTGCCATAGGAGTGGCTTATAGGTTTATATGTGTCTGTATAAGGTAGTGATATAGGTAGCCTATACCACAGTAAGGGGTGCAAGCACACCCGTATCCAGGCTGCAGTAGCAGAACCGTGGTGTCATTTTGGAGTGCTTCCCAGGGTTGGCATAATACATGCTGCAGCCCCTGGTAGGCCTCTGAGGTACCTATGCCCTAGGTACATAGTATACCATATACTAGGGGCTTATAAGGCATTCCAGAATCCAATTGAATATGTACATAATGTACATGGAAACCATTTTAGAGAGGAAGCAGCTAGGCTGTGGTCCTGATTAGCAGGGCCACAGCCAGACTAAGGTCGAAAAACAGTGAAACACCAGTAAAAAGTGGGGGTACCCATGTGAAGCAGATCCTACTCTCCTACACCTGACACAGGTGATGTCAACGGTTGTTGGGTCCACAATCCCGGTAGATGCGAGGCGGCATATCCAAGGAGTGATGGGAGATATAGTCTGTCCTAAATGGGCCAAAATCTGGCTCGCACTGGCGGGTGTGGTGGCAAAAAGGAACATTTCTCGATCATGGGGTGCCAGGGAGGTACCAACTGTGGAATGCTGGAAAAATGACTTGGATTGGTCTCAACAGGCTGAACAGACTGTATACCAGAGCAGAGGGTGCCCACGCAAGTGGGAAAATATATGGGGGGCCTGGATGGGCAACAGTGACCTCTGAATAGCTGCACGTAGGGGGCCCATGGCCAGTGAGCATGTGGTTTATGACATCTACGATCACCTTGGGGGTAACAACGGACTAGCGGGAATGTGCAATGTGAACGCTGCTATGTATCTGTAAACACTGAACCACCACTGTGTATATTGTACGGTTTTTATGGAAGCATATGTTTCATGGTTAATAAAAAGAATTCAAGTCAAGTCAATCAAGCTTTATTGCGGTTAGATTTACCATAAAAGCACATAAAAATAAGACAACAGTACAATAGGTCAAGCAATTCAATTCATACATGTAATCTCAATTATATAGATGATTGTTAAACATATCCTTAAAAAAATGTTAAATTTAAATACTAGCCAGAATTCTAAAATTGTTAAGCAATGATCATTATAAAAGGAATAAAATACGATCTTTTCTCTCGATATCCGTAAAACTTAATGCTAATGTATAGCAGCATTGTTTATCAAGTTCCTTCGAATTATCCACATTGAATGCAAGTATTTAGCTACTGCAGAAACAATCACTGCGTTAGTATCAGTTTTTAATATCCTAAAAAAGGCCAAATATTGCTTTATACCCAGGTTTTTACACAGCTGAATTATCCATTTCTTCCTAATGCAAGCATATACTGGACAGAAAAGGATAACATGTACGGGAGTTTCTTCCTCAGTTCGACAACCTGGGCAAGGACGTGCCGGGCCCCCTTACCAACTATCAATATTATGATAAAAAGGCAAAGTGCCATATCTAAATTGCAAATAGAGCTTCTTTGCTAAAGTGGGTTGTATTGCATCAATCTCAGGCTCAAAGCTATAGAAGGACTTAACGTCCAAAAAAATATCAGTTAAGCTTGAAGTTTTTACTGAGCGAAAGAGATTCCTTAAATTAGATTCTTTTACAATGCTTGTAAAAAGAATTAAAAAACAATATCAATCTTTGTCTTAGTTCAAGGTGGCATGTTCTTCAAAATGTATTGTATGTACATTACATTTTGATTAATGCACTCATCATTTCTTTCTCTTGTCCACATTCCTTTTCAGCAGACAGAGTTGGAAAATAATCCCATCAATGGGTACTGGAGTGAAGAAGACAAGTTCCTCGGTTACTAGGCAGGCACCAGAACATTCAAATACTAGTAAGGAGGAAGAACTTTCCCACCAGCAGGAAGAGTTCACCCCCTCCCCATAGTAAGAGTCAGTTGCTCTCTGACAGTGTTTGGGTGGAGATTGTAGAGGTCGTGGTGTAAAAATGGACAAGACACGTCAGGAAAATGTGGACACTGGGTCACTGTGCTTAGCCAAGAAGAACAACTAACAGTGGTGTCATAGGCACAGGACCCTCTATCTTCTGGGCCTGCTGCCATCCTCTCTATTACCTGAGATGCCCCCACAACAACTAGTCCTACAGCTGAACTGCCTGCTCTACTTCCTCCTCCAGCAAGTTGCCATCAGATATAGCAGCATCTAAGGTAATCACTAGCCCCAGTCCCTTCTGAACCCTCATATGTTCAGCCTACCCAGCCCCCTCCATATGTACTAAAGGCTGCTCTCATGGAGGCCATTAGTGGCCTAGCTGATGCTTAGGCAGTGCTCTCTCAGGATGTGTGGGTATTGACTGGGAAAATGCGTGAACATCATACAGAGCAATGTTCACACCTGAACCCTATTCAAGAAAATAGAGAGTAACCCCTCAAACCAAGGGAGCAGCGTTATCAAGACCAAATATGTAAATGCTCCCCTTAATGAATATTAAACCATGCCATCACCTATACTCCCCAACTATACAATCTCACACCTCTCAAATGCATAGCCCCTTAAAAACATATAGCTAAATTGAATAACACAAAACAGAGAAAAATATATATTGCTTTAAGCCAATAATATAGTAATATCGCATACATACTTTAAAAAAAACATATACCACAGATCATAATAATAAACAAATAAGATTATTCAAGGACACATCAATCTGTCTTCAGCATATACACCTCTGCAGTATATTTGAGTGAACATCCATGAGTTTTAATTAATATCATATAAGGATGTCCAGTGCCAGCAGATCGTGTGTCAATATTTTATTGACACATTTCATTGGAATTAGCTTCTAAGTTCCACCTTCTTCAGGGCTAGTATCTATCTTCCATAAATTTAAAGTGAATAATTTCTCCCAACATCCAATCATTCCAATCATATATACCGAATGGGCAGCCGGAATTATATTTCACCCAGCAAGTATACTAGATGAGCAAAAACTGTCTACTGCGCACAGCATCAAGGTTTAGAGGCTCTATATATACCTCCTCCAAATGTTTACAGCATAGAGCAGGAGAATTAATTTATCTAATATAAAAAATATATATTTTGGATGTGTTGCTTGTCTTTTCTGAGTAAGTTAGTGTGCATGTACTTGCATGAAATTGTATGGCATTCATTGGAGAATGAAAATTCATGTTTATTTTATTAATAGCTTTGTGCATAAGCTGATAGAGCTAGGACCAACACCCATCCAACATGCCAGAAAACTGGGGATCATCCTGGACAACAAGCTCAAGATGTCGGCTCAAGTCAATGAAGTGAGCACTGCCTGCTTCCACATCCTGTGCATGCTACGGAAGATCTTCAAGTGGCTACCACAGAACACCAGATGCATGGTCATGCAAGCACTCATCACAAACATACTCGACTACGGCAATGCACTCTACACTGGAATATCTAAGCAGCTCTTACACAGACTACAGAACATGCAGAATGCCACCACGTACTCACACTGAACCTCCAACGCTGCACCTGCATCCCACCTCACCTCAGAGAGCTTCACTGGCTCCCCATTCAAAAATGCAGCCATTTCAAACTCCTCACACACATACAAAGCCTTGCACAACACTGGGCCAGAATACCTGAACAGCTGCATACGCTTTTGCCAGACACCTGCATTCAATCTCACTCACACACACACCCCCATACACAAAAGCAGAGCAGGAGTTCACTCATTCTCCTACATCACAACCAAAACATGGAACAACCACCCACTACACATTAGAGCCTCCTCCTCACTTCTGGAGCTACGCAAGAAGCTTAAGATCCTGCCTTTGAATACCCCTATGGGGGGCCACACACCTACACACCTGCTCACGCACCTGGATACCCTCACGGGTGATTAATGCACTATCCAAATCAACACAGCATAACATTACATGAAACAAACAAAAGCGCTCTATAGAACGGAAAATACATTAAAGCACAGACAAGTAGAATTAAGGTGCATGGTGTTTTATTTGCAAAGTTCCTCACAACTAAAATTATTTTAAAGAAAAATTGGGAATTCTGCTTACAAAATTTAAACAAACTTGTTTTTAATGAGTGAGGTGAAGCAGAAGCAGTATTGCAATTTGGAGGACGGTGTTAATGTCCATGCGCAAGTCATTCACATCTCTGGCTAGGTAAAACTGGTTGCATTGCATCATGTGGTCATGCTTGTAATTGTGAATATGGTTCTTTGCCTGCAGATTGACGTTGGCACTTGCTTATTATTCCCTTTAACATATGAATGGTTAAGGCATGTTACCTTCCACTTTCCTGCCTCAAAAACATAGATATTCACAGCTGGTCCTGGTAGCATGTTTTAATCTTCTCTAAGGCATCGGCCTGCTTGTCAATCATCTAAGAGAATTATTTAATGTTGCCCACAATCTCACACAGGGTCACAGTCACCCACGTCAACAACATCCCCCCAACAGAGAAGACTGTGGTCTGAAAAACTGCTGTTCTTAAAGGGAAGACTTTGGCACTGTCTAGCCTGTACCTCATGTGTGGCCTTCTGACATGGCAAGAGGTTGCCCATCATGGAGAAGGTTGCCATCTGGTGGTTGTGGGGGCATGATTGATGAATGTGAGAGAGCTGCTCCTCATCATCATTGTCCTTTCCATCAGATGATGGAGAAAAGACGGACTTGCACTTGCATGGAAGGAGTCTGTAGGTAAATCAATGGAGGTATCTGCAGGTTGACAGCTATGTTCTAAATGGCTGGGACAAGCAAACTCTGCTGTTACATTGGTGCCTGGGGGCTAACAATCACCAGAAGGGACCTTAAAAGAGGCTGAAAGTGAGGTGATCTTTGAAGATGGTTTCTGGGTGGAGTCAACAATGTCCTCGTCCACTTCCTCCTCCTGTTCCTCCTCCTCCACCTCTCTCCTCTTCTTCTGCAGTGATGGCCACCAAGATAGCTGCTTGGAGGAGCGCATACTTTCTACCTGGAATTGCCTGCCATCCTCCACTTGTAAATGGGGCAGCATCGAAGCCTGGTGCAGTGTCCCCAGGACCTACATGAGGAAGAAGAAAAACATATATAAGTCAAACTATAACATTTTCTCATAAATAATTGACAAGACTACTTTCACAATAAATTTCTATAAGAAGAACTTAGTAATATGATAGCATACTAACACATAACAAGGTAATTTTTGAACCAAACATGCATTTAATATTTAGCTGCAAATGGCACTTACCATCTGCTGCGAAGCCAATGTTGTTGAAGACGGTGGTAATGGCTTCCCTAATCCAACAACTGCATAGAAAAGAAATCAAAAAGTTGAAATACATAAGTAGATAGGTTCCACCCTATGCCTGATGCTTAAGAAAGGAGATCCAACAAAGTCATCCAGTTGCCACTTAATAGCCCTGCTTGGTCTAGTGGCCAATGTTTATGCTCAACTACTGCTCAAACAGCTGGAGACTTGGGTATCGGACAATGGGGTTCTTCCATTTTCCAGACAGGTTTCCGTGCTGCAGCATCCAGTATTGACAACATCACTGCACTTGCTGCCTGAGCCACCAAGCAGCACAAAGCAGTCAGTTACCACTCCTTTGCTGCTTTATTGATTGCAGTGCGGCCTTTGACAAGGTGGACTGACGGAATCTATGGAAGAAGCTATCAGTGTGGGGTATTCCCTCTAATCTTTTAAGGACTATATTTTCCCTATACTCAGAAACGTGGATCCAAGTGAGAACCAGTCGGTAGGAAAGTGCCTCTTCTTGCATGGTTAGCTCCACTTTTTGTCTGATGTGATTTTGAACTGTAAGTGCACTGGGTCCCTGCTAACCGGGTTCCCAGTGCCAGATCTCTTTCCTCAAAACTGTACCACGATTGGCACAACTTCAGCCACCCCTATAAGTCCCTAGTAAATGGTACCTCTGGTACCTAGGGCATGGGTACGCAAGAGGGCCCTCTGGGGCTGCAGCACTGATTGTGCCACCCCAGGGCCCCCTCACCCAGGCTATGCACTCTGCCACTGAAGGCGGCTGCATGTTTTTGTGCAGAAAAATCCAAAGAACTGACATGGCACACAGCCCTGTGTGCCATGCCTCCCATGCACTGCATAAGGAATAGGTAAGCCACCCCCTACTGCAGGCCTTCCGCCCTAAGACAGGGTGCACTATGTCCTTTGAGTGGGCCTATCTGCATGAGCAGATAGGGCCCTACAATGTCCAGCCTATTCTGTCATGTTGTAAGTGAACAGGGAAGCCATGAAGAGTATATGGGCTGGATACTCGTCAACATGAGTTTCCTAGCTCCATGATGGCTTTATTGATTTCTAAGGTGTTTGGTACCGAACATCTTCTCTTAATAAATCCTCACTGATGCCAGTGGTGGATGTATTAATCAATTCACACAGTTGACCCTTTTAGAGGGTCCCCTGAAAATCTAACCAAACACTAGTGGGGTCTCTGGTCAGTTTTCACCAGCCTGCCACCACCAGACATGTTTCTGACCTCATGGGGTGAGAGCCAGAGATCTCAGAGGACGGAAACAATACCTGCTCTGGTGTGGGTCTTTCACACCTCCTTCAGGATGGGATGGTGTTACCTGCCAGGAAGCTTCAAAGGCGATGTACTTGGCCTTCATTCCAGGATGGCTCAGTACATGAAAAAGAAAACAAAACCCATGAGGCCAGCCAAGAGCTCCAGAAGCTCTGGTATGACCAAAAGGCTGCCATGGTGGAGTTCCAACCAGGACAGAAGGTGTGGGATTTTGGAGCCTGTGGCACCTAGTGTCCTCCAGGTTAAATGGAGTGGGCCTTACCCAATCCTTGAGAGAAAAGGGGAGGTCACCTATTTACTTGACCTCGGCACCAGTAGAAACCCATAGAGAGTGATACATGTAAATTGCCTGAAACCCTACAATGACAGGGCTAATGTAACCATTCTCATGGTTGCAGATGAGGGCTAGGAGGCAGAGAGTGAGCCACTGCCTGCTCTCCTTTCTCACAACCATAAAGATGGGTTAGTTGATGGAGTGGTCTTTTCAGACACCCTCGCTTGAAGGCAAGACGTCAACCAGTTTGCTGAGCTCTTTTCCTTGACCCTTGGTCATACTAACTGGTGTACACATGACATGGACACTGGTGATAGCCTACCTGTCAAAAACAAAATATACAGGCAGTCTGGCCATGTCAAAGAAAGCATCAAAGCTGAGGTAAGCAAGATGCTGGAGTTTGGTGTCACCAAACTTTCATAGCCCAGATGTGTTAGTTCCCAACCCTCATTCCCACAGTGCAAAGAAAGTAATGAGGTTTTGTGTGGACTGCAAGGACCTCAATTCAGTCACGAAAACAAATGTACAACCAGTCCCAAGAGCTGGCGAGCTTATTGACAGGTTAGGGGCAGCCACATATCTTAGTACCTTTGATCTTACATCAGGGTATTGGAAGACAGGTCTGACCCCTGGAGCCATAGACAAATCAGCATTTTCCACTTCAGATGTGCACTTCCAGTTCACTGTGATGGCCTTTAGTTTGTGCAGGAATATGGGTCCATCATGACCCCCCTCTAAGAATTGACCTCTAAGAAAATGTTCCAAAAGGTAAACTGGACAGTGAGCTGTCAAAATGCTTTTGGCACTTCGAAAGAAGAGATGTGCTCAGCACCCATTCTAAAAGCTCCAGATTACTGCAAGCCATTCATAGTGCATACAGATGCCTCAGAACATGGGATAGGAGTAGCCCTATCCCAGACCAATGATGATGTTGCTTTCATAAGCATGAGGCTTCTCTCCAGAGAGCAACGTGGAGTACAATTGAGAGGGAAGCCTTTGCTGTGGTTTGATCACTGAAGAAGCTGAGATCATACTTGTTTAGTTCTCACCTCCTATTCCAAACCGACCACAGACCTCTCTGATTGCTCATGCAAATGAAAGGAGAAAACCCCAAACTGTTAAGGAAATGGACTTTACAGTGGAACACTGACCTGGGACTGATCATGCCAATACAGAAGGCCTTTCCAGGTTCTTCCACTTAGACAATGAAGACTTTTCAGGAAAAGGTTAGTCTCATCGTCTTTCGTATGGGGGGTCATGTAGGAAAATGCCTCTTTTTGCATGGTTAGCCCCACTTTTTGCCTGATGCAAATTTGAACTCTTAGTGCACCAGGTCCTTGCTAACCAGTTCCCACTGCCATATCTCTTTCCCCAAAACTGTACCACGATTGCCACAACTTCAACCACCCCTATAAGTCCCAAGTAAATGGTACCCCTGGCACCTAGGGCATGGGTACTGAAGAGGGCCCTCTGGGGCTGCAGCTCTGAATGTGCCACCCCATGGCCCCCTCACCCAGGCTTTGCACTGAAGGCTGCATGTTTTGGTGCAGGAAAATCCAAAGAATCGACATGGCACACAGCCCTGTGTGTCATGTTTCCCATGCACTGCATAAGGAATAGGTAAGCCACCCCCTACTGCAGACCTTCAGCCCTAAGACAGGGTGCCCTATGTCCTATGTGTGGGCCTATCTGTATGAGCAAATAGGGCCCTACAATGTCCAGCCTATTCTGTCATGTTGTAAGTGAACAAGGAAGCCATAAAGAGTACTTGGGCTGGATACTCGTCAACATGAGTTTCCTAGCTCCATGATGGCTTTATTGATTTCTAAGGTGTTTGGTACCAAACATCTTCTCTTAATAAATCCTCACTGATGCCAATGATGGACTTATTCATAAATTCGCACAGTAGACCCTTTTAGATGGTCCCCTGAAAACCTAACCAAATGCTAGGGAGGTCTCTGGCCGATTTTCACCACAGACATGTTTCTGACCTCATGGGGTGAGAGACAGTGTTCTCAGAGGACAGAAACAATATCTGCTCTGGGTGTGGGTGTCTCACACCTCCTCCAGGGCAGGATGGTCTTCCCAGGAGGGAAGCTTCAAAGACAATGCCGCCTTTGAAATCCAACCCAGAAAACCCCAGATAGTGGGGAAGGCCTACACCCCTTCCCTGGTCCACGTTTGCCAGGATGAAAGGTAAGAAAATGGGTTAGATAAGGAGGAGGAGGGTCCCCCCTCAGCCTACACCACCCCTAGGGCGGGGATGGTGAGGTGAATCCCTCTCCTGAAATTCTACCATCTTGAGATGGTGAGAAAACCTCTAATCAGTGCTATGGTAGTGCCTCTTCCCACAGGAAGTATTCACTAGAGGGTGTAGACACCCAAAAGGTAAATAGCCCATTGGCTACTTCCTGTCTCGCATTGCAACAACACTAAATTCAGTATTTCAGTGGCTGCCTTAGACCTTGACTTTAGATTCCACAAGCCTAAAGAAGATAAAGGAAGAAGACGTGCTGCTGATCCAGGAATTGAACCCTGCTGAAGAAGAAAACTATGTCAAACCCTGCCAACACTGAAAGGACTCAACAACTGTGGTCTACATTCCTTACCTGAGACCTGTGCAGAATCCAAGAACCTCAGAGACCTGCCAGCCGTCGTCAGTTATCTGGGACCTTCGTTTGGACTGGTGGTACTAGTCCCCGGCACACTGCCGGTAAAAGACCACCATGAGGTGAAGACTGGCATAGACTGTGTCGACGTGATTCACCTCATCACCCTAAAGTTGCGGCAGCAAGTGTCTGTTGGTCAACAGTTCGGTAACCGACCCCTTCAATGCGTCCACCAGCCTGAGGTATCCTCACAGTACCTGCGACCGAAGTGGGAAACAGCCCTGCTCCTGTGAGCCTGTACCTGCTTCCTGGTGGCTTTGACTGCCTAAAAGCAGCAACTTGGGCACAACAGCCCAGACTGCAATGGACTGGCATCACCGCACATGTAGCTGAACCCTGCTGGTGATGAACCAGTTCTGCATCACAAGACCTCCGGCACCTCTGATCCAGGTCACCCAGAACTGCCTGCTGAGCACAAGCCCTGGGACCTCCAAAACTCTGACTCCCCTGAAGTAGAACTTCTACTGAACTCTGGGTGACTGGTGTCCCCCAAAACTCCATGGCGGGGTGTTGCTTTCATCGTTCGCGACGATAAATGAGTCAGCGGCACTCGGCTAACTAACCCTATGCTTTTCTTCCCTTTGACCGCGAAGGTCTCTGTCAGACGATATTGACCGCTATTGCTATTGCTTAAAAACCTGTAAGCATATGTGTCTTTTACTGTCCTACAAAGCATTTATTAACTGTTGAACGAAGATCTTGGTTTCTAAAAATATATATAAAGATGTGATTTTATTTTTCCTAATTGGTCTCGGATTTATTCTTGAGTGTGTCTCATTTATTGCCTCTGGGTGTGACAACAAACGCTTAGCACTAACCTCTCATAAGCCTAACTGCTTGCCCACACTACCACAAAAAGAGCATTAGAAATATCTGCTTTTACCTCTGCACACCTATTGGGGATGTGCCCTGCCCCGGGTGGGCACCGGGCATGCCAGTTTATAATAATAAAACAGAAAATGCCAGCTCAGCCGCAGAAGCCCCGGGGCTCCCTCCGTGGCCCCAAAAACTAACACTGGCACTGGGGCACCCCTTAGATTTAAAAAAGAGCCCGCCTACCTGCAGGTAGCCGGAGGGGCCACAGGGGCTGGAGGGCTCCCTCCCTGGCCCCTTATAAAAACAATAGTGGGTTAGTGTGTGTCCCCAGTGGGACTGGGACACCGAGAAAAAACAAAAAAAAAACAAAAAGTGAATACGAAATGAGTAGCCACAGACACTCATTTATTATTCACTGCTCCTTCAAAGAGCACCCCATAAGGCCCTAGGAGGGCTACTTACATACATTTTGTTTTTGTGATGTCCCTACTGGGGCAGGGACATTACCATTTTTATATGGAGTGGGGGGACTCTATGGAGGTCTGCAGCCCCCCAGCAGCAATAGAAAAAAGTCTCCTGGGCCATTGAAACCATGTCCCCAGGAGCATTTACCATACTTTTCCAAAGTATCTCCCAGGCTGGAGTTTTTGCTCTGCAGCTGGTATTTCAGTGCCACCTAGGGGCCGGTTGAATTTTTTGTGTTAAATTATAAAACATAAAATACAAGCACTTTGTGTGAATATTTTTACCACTGCATTTTTTGGGTGTGAAAAGGTAGAGCAGAGACATATTTGTTTTATTTTTTATTTTTCTTAAAGAAAAAATAATATATCTCTGACTTCTTATTTACCCCCCAAAGTGTAATAATAAAAACTATGTAAGAGGAAAGAGTCGCAGACATGTAGTTCAATACAACTTTATTAAATACTTTTTAAGTTATTATTGAAATATAGTTTTGATTAAAATTACTGGTAATTTTTGGAGAAAGATAATAGATCTGCTTTATATATAAAGTGTTATATATAGGGTGGGTGGTGGGTGTTGGGCATTAGACAGCAGGCAAGGCCCTGTGGCCAACACCCCACCATGCACGGCCAAAAGCTGAGTGCAGCGTCGAGTTGTCTGCCTGCGAGGGGTTGGCCGCAGGCCCTGGGACCAACCTTCCTCCGTGCATGACCAAAGGCTGCGCGCATCAGGAGGTTGGCATTTAGCATGGTAATAAAATATTACTTTACATAAAAAACTAGAAATTCACTTACTAAAACAGTGGTTAAAGTAATGTTATAATTAGTTGAAATGTTCAGTAACAACATAACGTTTTAAACTCTAAAAACCACAAAAATATACCAGTCACATTAAGTAACTATAACTCATGCCCTAAGGTAACTATAACTTGCGCCCTCATCATGCACTGCTGCTTACCGCCCATATTACATCACACATGATATCTTCAATGACATCTTTGATAATATCACTGCAACATTTCCAATTAAATTATTGATGAGAAAACTGTGCATGGCGGCGGTGCTAGTTATAGCTACCTTAGGGCACGAGTCTCATCCACCTTAACCTCAGCTCCTTCTTGGAAAATTCATGATGATCTGTCAAGTGAGGGCGAAAAAAGGGGGGCTCCAAAATGCATTTTTCCCATTCATTATTTATAGAAGACAATACCACAAAAACTGCTTGTGATTTAGCTTAAATCCATTCAGCGGTTTTTGAGAAATTAAGCCTCAAAATGTATGGATATTTCAGCCCACGGAGGCTCTGCAGAGCCAAAATATCTTTAGATAAGATCTAATTGGCTGTCACCGCTTCAACAAAGATGTGGCTGAGGCCAGTTAGGACTTGTCAAAAAATGTTTAAACATATGGGGCAAGGGTAAGGATACCCTGCCCCCATCTAGGTTTGGTGGGGGAGTCCAAAAGGGACCACCACTGGGGCCAAATGTAATTTGTTTTTTATCAGCGCCACGGAAGAGAAAGTGGGTTCTTGTCTGTTTTCTTTCTGAGCCCCCTGCGGGGGACCAGAGCCCGGGAATTGGTGGATGCATTTTAGAACAGGAGTGTGTGTGCAACTCCCTCCTCAAGCCTTTTTCAAGCCCTATGGACCCCAGTGTAAGGCCACATTTTATTGAAAGGGGACGTACAGCAGTGGGGGCGCGCAGCCACCCCTCCTGGGCCTTAATTTGGCATTGGGGACCCCATCCCCTGTGGCTGCCTTTCAATAAAAGGTGAGAGTGTGTCCTCCTCCATGAGCCTTAGTTGGGCCCTGCGGAGTCAATCCTCCGGGACCAATAATCTCAATTAGAGGAGGGAAGAATTAACCCCCCTCACCCTAGTCTCTTAGTGGCCCCATGGACCCCATCACCTAGGGCTGTTGTTTTAATTTTAGGGATGATGCGGCCCACCTCCCTGAGTGTAGATATGCCACGGGGACCCCATCTTCTGAGGCCTGATACAGGTTCAGTGCCCCGGGAACCCCAAATCCCCAGAACACTAGTGTCCTCTGACCAGGAGAGTGTGGGCATACCCTGCCCTCCCTCTACCGGGCAGGGAACAAAGCTTTGCTCCTACCTGGGTGGGAGTACACAAAAATGCTGCTCCTACCCCTCCAGGAGCAAAGTTACTAATAGGTGCTGGTTGTGGAGCCGGCTGCGTCAGCGGGGCCTTTGGGGCTTCACCGACAGCCCTCAACGAATAGAGGCGTTATTGGTGCCTCAAGTGGGCACCATCACCCAGGACACTGTTATTCCCTGACCAGAACAGTGCAGAAATACCCTGCCCGTACTCTCCCGGCAGGGGACACATCTTGGATCCCGACGGGGTGGGAGTACAGATAAATGCTGCTCCTGCCCTGCCCAGGATCAAAGTTACTGATAAGTGCTAGCTGTGGAGGCGGCTGGGGCAGCAGGGGATTTGGGGCTTCATCCATGGCCTCCAAAGAATGGAGACATTGTGGCTGCCCCAGGTGGGCACATGAACATCCACAGAAAAATCGAACAGGTCGCTGGCATCCTCCAGGGGAGTCAGCAAGGGTTGTGGGTGACCTGGGGATCCCCCAGGGCCCTGAATGAATTGGAGATATGTGGGTACCCTGGGTGGGCACTGGGGCACCCACTTTAGAAAGAAATGCTAGATCCCACCGGCTCATAATTCCCTAGGGATGTTTTTAAAAAATACTTTTAAGCCCGATGGTGCTCCTAGAAGAGGCAGGCGCACCACCAATCTTTGTTTACATGTTGTGGAGGCGTACAGGTAGTCCAGCAGACCCCCAACAATATAGAAAAACACGGTAGATCTCCTGGAACATTTAATTCATGACCCAAGTAGAATTTAACATATTTTTAAAGCACTCTGAGCTGGAACTGTATGCCCTTCAGCTTGAGTGCATGGCCTATTTGTGATTGCTTCTATAGCTGCGCTTTGTGGTTTGAAAAATGTGGAAAAAAAGACTCAAACGCATGTTTAATGTTTTTATGAAAAATGCTTTGTTAAAAATATTTTGAGACTATCACTATTATTAAACATTGCAAAGTGTGAATTTATGAAATATACATTTGATTTTAGTTATTGGTGACTTTTTGACAAAGTCATTAGATCTGTATTACATATGTTGATGTCCTGACCCCTTGAAAACCCAATCGGCCCACTGCTTTTTATATTTTTGTATTTTGAGTCACTAGGTCTGCCTCACTTAAAACAACACCCTTTTAATTGTTACATGAAATAGTCAGAAATGCGCTGCAGAATGGGGTTGGGTGCAGGGCCAGGCTGCGGACCAGGCCCAGCACCCAATCCCATGCCCGGTGCATGACAGGAGTTGGGTGACCACGGGGGGGGGGGGGGGGGCAAAAGCTATGCACAGCAAACGGGTTGGGCACCCATGGAGGGGAGGTTGGGTGGCACAGTTGTGTAACACAGGCCTCCGCAGCCCCCTCGGTGCAGGGGGCCCAAGCTGCATGGGGCCCCCTTAGCACAGTACTCTGGCCCCAGAGCTCCTTATTAAATCCAGAGCAGGGGCCCCTCCATGTACCTTGCAGAGGGGCCCCCTCAAGTTTCGTTACTCAACTGGGATGGCCATTGGATGTGACGCCCAACCCCACCCCACGCCACGCATGGCAAGGGACATCTCACTTTAAATTGAAAAAACTGAAATTCACCAGAAAGAAACAAAGATTATAGTGACATTACAGTTAGGAATTGTAATATTATGTTCTTTGACACTGATTATAATATGACTGCAACATCTGAAATTCAGCATTATTGGCAGCACGTGTTTGGCGGGGGAGTGATTTTTAGTTATGTTAGGGCCTATCTTGATTTTTATCAAAGTAGGTGATGACACCATGCTACGCATAGATACTAGCAGTCACTGTTAAATAGTGCCTTCAAATATGTAGCTTTTGGGGGACTTTTTTGGAGGGGTAGATATCATTAACTCTTACTGAATGTGTCCAATGATTAAAATGTGTTGATCCATTGTTCTATGCTGTGTGTTGTGGTCGAGTGTTTCCTCTATATGCTTGAATTTCAGTCTTTTTTTTGTTTTTTTTTAACGAGGGTGTCAAGATAACTGTGGCTATATTTAGGCCAGACCTAAAATGAACAACTATTGCATGTTCTTTACGTGGCACGTTTTGCTCATTGTGGATATATAACTATTGGTGACTTTCAGCTCTCACATTTAGTGGGGTTAATTAGTTTGTGTATAATTCCCATGTAATTCTCATTTTTATTTGCCGATTTGTGCAAAACTATCAAATGTATGCACATTCTGTTTTCTTTCCTGCAAGGAAATTAGCAAGCACACTCACTTTGTGTCATTACTTCAACTCAAAAAATTACAGCAAAATTACAGCATCTTATTTAGCGATAAATAGTCTGAACTGTGAAATGCACTTCATAGTTAATGCGCTGGGCTAAGGGCAACACAACCACAGGCTCCTTAATTACTGCAGCCTTTCGTTATGATCCCTGCTATAACGTAAAACCCTAGAAATGCCTTAAGCCGATTCATTAGCAATGCACCTCTGAACTTCTCCTCAAAGTATTAAAATATCAAATCAATTTGCTGCAAGTGTACTCGCCGCGAGGGTTATTTAACACCGAGCGATCGCTTGGCAAAGTCGCGCCACAATTAAAGAACATGTTCAGATAACGAGGCAGGGACATTGAAGTCAAACCAAGTACCTTTTTGAGAAGGGCAAAGATTTGCCTAATCATATTCAAAATAATCAATTTCTTAAAAAACAGTACGATGCATCTACACGAATCTGACGCAAGGCCTTGCTGCGTCACAATAATCAATTATGTCCAGCAGACCCATTTATCAGTGTTGGCGCCATTTCCCCGTGCCTCCCCTCCGAACATTCTAATGGAACCGCACGCGCACCATTACAATCGAAAATTCATATCATAGGTGAAGTCGAAGAGCCTCCTTGTCTCTATTAGCAGCCATGGATTCTAAAAATGCCCACAAACACTTTATCTTCAATTAATAATAAATGGAATCCTTTCATTGCGTCCAACAAAAATGCTGAATTTGTTCAGAGGCAAGGCACCCTCGCTGCCTGACTTATGTGCCGAAAACTAGGATGTTTACCTTCGGGTGCCCGAGGAGTGTGAAGGAATGGAAATGCACTGGATAAGAGGGCTGTGTAGAGGTGAACCTGTGGACTGCGGTGAGTGTTGATTTATACACGGCACGAGCCAATGCCAACTTTGCATAATTGAACCGCAGTCCACTACAAGCCGCGAGGTTTCCAGTTGCTGAATGACTTAAGTATCAGGGAAATGGCTTCACGCTGTGATGAGGAAATCTCCAGCCATGAGGTTTCCAGTTCCTGCATGACATCAGTGTTAGTGGGTCGGTGCTCCACCGTAACGAGGATTAGCGTGTTTGTTGACGGCTGAGCTGTCATACAGAATTTCAGTAAGGGCCATCCTAGCAAGGGCATTTTTGTACCAACAACTCATTTGATGGATTTAGGCTTCCCCAGCAGGAAAGAGAGCGTAGCATTTGTTTGTTTGTTTGCTGATATGAATACATATATATGCATCCCCTTGTGTGCGCCACTTAATGTCATGTCTTGTAAAAGCATCTTTCCTGGAGGTACTTGTACCAAAATTTTGAAAGGTGGCAGCATCATCCTTCTGTTGAAAGAGGTCAATCTGGACGCTTTGACTTTGTCTAGTTCTAGGCTTATAACTAACCTTCTGTATGCTGGCAAAACCCCTGGAAAAAAATAGTGGTGAGCAACACTCAGCAATGTCTCAATGCCTACAAATCCTTCCCTTCTACAATCTGGGGTTAGACCAGAGCATGGCACAGAGAGTGCCTTGATAGGGCGCTGGGGGGATGTTTTAAGTTTTTTAATGCGGGGCGAGTTGCCTTCTATTCATGTTGGATCTCTCTGCAGCCTTTTGCACTGTGGACCACATGCATTTAATTAGCAGACCATCCACTGTTGTGCAGGCCAACCTTGTCACTCTCAAACTGCCTCAATAATGTGCCACGTAGAAGCAACCGCAAGCCTGGCACCAAGAGGCCTCTACTAGGTACATTGCACATTATAAATGTAATGGTAATGTAGTGGTACCTTAATGATGCAAACCTAGTTGGTGAACAATGGTGTGCTGTACTGCATGATATAGGAAACAGGCTCATTTACAAAGCAGCAAGTCAATATATAAGTTTTGTAAAAAACTGGATTGTTATTTGGGGAGTGCGACTGCTCACCTCAAGGAATAGTGTAGTAATAAAGCGACAGGAGTAAACCCATATACCAGGTTGAGAAGTGGGTAGGTATGCTAGAAAAAACAACAATATCTCAACTGGTGTGATTCAAGTAAGACAGTTTAGACAGGCATGTCAAATACATTGCAGTAAGGAAGAATAGAGACTCTTGGGAACACAATTTTTGATTGGAAGGTGCACTAGGCATCATATATTTAAAACAAAGTTGAGTACAGTTGTAACAGCACTGTAAGGATGAACTTGCATAAATACAACCCGAAATTGACCTTGGTGCTAGTTGTGTAAGTGAGTGAACAAGTGGCGACGCAAGTGACAAAGTGCATTCAGCGGAAGAGGCGCAGAGTGAGATTGGTGACTTGATATATACAGTGAATCTTGGTGGTTCCGGTAGTATTTAGATACATTTAGAATTTAAGGTAATCATTGGAGGGAACCACAGCATATAATGCGCTATTGTTTGCGCTGAGTGGTCGACGACATTTCGATCCTCTAACTCAGGATCATCTTCAGGACTGGGTTGTTAGTTTGGGCGGTGCTGTACATAAGGGACAAAAAGGGGAAGGGGCAATTAGGAAGAAGGAAGGGGGTAGGTGTATCACATACCACTCCGCAGTGGGCAAGTGTAGGGGAAGAGGGAGGCAAGGTGGTGGGAGGGAGAGAACAGGAACAAGTAGGGGTATGAAGGATGGTTGAGCGCAGGGACGGGATCAAGAAAGGAAAGGGGAAAAGGAAGGGTAAGAGCGAGGCCGAAGAGAGAGAGGCAGGGTAGACTACCTGGGGGTGGGACAGTCGCGCAATCAGGCGCAAGGTAATTTGGGGGGAAAAAGGGACTCCAGAGATGATGTCCAAGAAGGGAATGTCCCAGAAAAGACACGTAGGTGGTCAAGGAATTACCTGATGAACCGCGCCGGGGTGCGTGTTGAGGTGGGAACCAATTGACAAGATAGGGCGTCGATCAATGTGGAGGGCGAGAGATCGATCTGTGCTGGAGGCACCGAGATTTGGTGTCGAGCGTTGGGGGCTGGAAACAAAGGGAGAGAACAGCCGGTAAACATTAAACCGTAGGGCGGTAAGGCAAAGGTAGTCCAGGAGACGCTAGGAGTGGATAGCGTGGGCAGGGTGAAGGATCCGTGATTACCTGTGGTAGCACGCCCGAAGTGCGTGTAAGGGCGCCGGATGAAAGCCACAGGGTCAGCCAGTAACTGGGGCGGTAAATGAATAGATCCGTCCAGGATGGACCGCGAGTCGGTCTCGGCGAGGGGAAAGCTGGGGAAGGAAGGAAGTTACAAAAGTTGGTGTGCGGCAGGGGTAGGAAAGCCTGGGCAGTCAAATCAGTGAGCGTAGGGACAGGACTTACTTGTTGTTCTTGAATCAATCAGAACGTGAGGGAGTACCGAAATGGGCGACTTCCCGCTGCAGCCAAGGCAAGTAAATGCGTGGAATGAGCACAGTGGTAGTTAAAAGCGAAACCCCGTGAATGCCGGTCATGTGATCGCGGGCTGATGACGCGACAGAATGAAGCCATGTGATAGATGGAGCAGTTTGGGAGGGGATGGGAACCGGAAGGGGATCGGGAAAGAGGGGGGGGGACACTAGACTGCATGAGTGGCAGGGGCAAACATTACAAACAGTGTAATCACAATCAAGGCATTATGCATCAAAATGGGTTTGGTAAGCACTTTAATAAGCAGATTGGCTGCCATAATATGATGGGGATACCATCTTCATTCATTGGAGAAGACTCTTAGGAAGATTATAGGCACAGAATGCTTTGACCCTATAAGGGGGGATTGTATATTGATGATAAATCTTTTGTTCAAACTTAAGCACTTTTGTTTAAATATGGCAGATCTGGAAAATAGGAGCTATTACAAAGTTTAAGGTTAATTGAAATCATTCATGAAAATTAGTTCACGCTATTGCCAGTGGCAGAGATTGATTCAAGCATTCCATTCATCACATTGTTGTTGCAGTTGATGCCCTAAGTGTGACAGGTATGCCCAGACATGGGTTTCGTGCTCACTTTGCCACTGGAATCAAGCTATACCTGGCTGAAGAGCCCCTAATAAGGGTGAAACCAGTCCTAGGTTGCTTGTGTTCTGGTTGGGGGAGGACCTGGCCAGGCAGTTCGGGCTGGGCTGTTCCCATGAGGAGCATGGTCAAGACTGATTTGCATATGGCTGGGTCCACACTGAGATGGCTTGGTAAGGAAAAAACAATGGATTGGGATTCACTTTGAGCGATTGCCAGTGGCTGAGATTAATTCAAGTATTCCATCCATCAACTTGTTGTTTTTGCTGTCCTCCATGTTGCGAGCACCAGTTTAATCATCTTGCCGACGGTCTTGGGTATCAGGTTGCCATAGAGGAGGCCAATAAGTTTTCCAACCCCATAATGGAGAGCTCGACTCGATACGCTGGATTGTGCTACCCTCCACAGAGCCATTTATTTACCACTAAGACTTGGGATGCGCCGACGTAGAGTTGAATATCAGCCATCACCATCCCACCGTCATAAGTCGAGAAGTGGCATTTGTGCATGGCAATACGAGTAGAGGGGTCCAACGCGTTCTCTGAAATATGCTCCTTCCTTCAGGCTAATAAGCCCAGAGGAAGGCGCATATCTTAGAGGCTACGTTTGTAAATCAAGAGGCTGGGATAGTCAGTGGGAAGTTCACCAACACGTACAGGAAGTGAGGAAAGACCATCATTTTAAAAAATGCCACCCACCCAAGCACATTTAGCAGTAAGGCATACCACCACCCTAGGTACTGTTTGATGTTAGTTAACGTTCAAGTGGCACATGAGTTCCGGCTCCAGGGCTATTGTGACACTCAGGTATGTGATACTCAGGCGTCGGATCAGTACGAATTCTTGGCAGGTGGCAGATTTGGAGTCGCCCCGGATCTGCACCAACAGGGATTTACTGTGATTCAGGGATAGGCTGGAGTCTTCTTCATACAGGTCGAGCAGCTGCAGGCATCTGGGTCAGAGAGGTGGGAGTTTACGAGGAACACGAGGACATTATCCGAATAGAGTGCAATTTCATCCTCTGGTAAAAAAGGCAGAATTTAAACACATAAATCGTGTCCCTTTCTTGACCAACATGTGAAGTGAAACACAGGGGCTTCTTTACAAGGAGCATGCACCGCCAATGAGTCAAAAGTGTAGACTCATTGGTGCCGCTATCAGTACTCCATATTTACAAAGTGACAGATCTTGGAGGATGTGTCACTTTTAGGAGCCCTGTGTCAAAAGGAACCTACGTTGGAAGCGCCTGTGTCACATAAGTATTTAAATCTGAAAGATAGGGATTCCATCATAACTTACACCATAAAACATATGCATGGATATTTACAAGATTTGACCAAAGTGACGAATCGCCAGCTTAAGTCACACAGAGGTCCAATAGCGTCGAAAGACCAGAGCCTGTGAAACCCGCGAATAGGAAATAATGCATTGACATTGGTATATAAAGAGAAACCAGACAGAACAGTGTGGCAACAATAACTACAGCATGGGGGTGCTCATTTTACAGCTGGGAGTTGCAAGGAGCCAACCAGCACCACCACCCCCACCCCAATCACCCACCCCACCCCCCACCACCACAAAGGCAATGCAGAAGAAAGGAGCACATTTATCACCTGTGGACTACCCTAATTGGCCCCAGGGAGGATGAGGTCATCACCTATTACTGGTTGAGGAGGACTCCATTATACAGCTGCTACACCTGATTGCACCAAGGCTCCAGCAAACAGCTGCCAGGTGTACCAACATCCCTCCACAGGTGAAGCTCATACTACACCAGCTGGCATCGGAGTCCTTCCAGATAACAGCCGCGTGGGCAGAATCTTCCAGCCATCTTCCTCTTCATTCCTTTCCTCCATCCTGGATGCCATCATCCGTCTGACACCCCATCCCCTCCTCTTCCCCACTACCCATGAGCTACAGCTGGAGACAAAACAAGGGTTTTATGCCATCGCTGGCTTCCCACACTTGCTGGGTGCCATGGAATGCACACATGTGCAACTGGTTCACCCTGCTGCAATATTCCAAATCTACCGGAACAGGAAACACACCCACTCCATCAATGTGCAGACCATTATTGGCCATTGCATGTTTTTTCCACATGTGCTGGCCAAATACCACAGCAGCGTGCATGAGGGATACATCTTCTGGAACGCCATAATAAATGACCGCTTCCAGGTTGGCAGTTATAGGAAAGGTCTACTTATAGATAAGGAAAACTCAAGCATCTAACAGACCCACTACCAGAAATGATGCCACAATATCCAGCTCTGTGACTGTGAATGCAGAAAGTGATATAAATATGAGGGGTGTGCCTCAGATATGCACCATGCATCATTGTGCATATGTAATGATATGTTAAGACACACAAAGCCACTTTGTCTGTCGTTGAATGGTGTAAAGGTACAGAGTAATGCATCGCTGGCCAAAATGCTGTGTAGCATCACAGTGTACAAGTGGGGTGTTCCTTGGGCATTGTGGGGGTGTTACCATGTCACTCACATGGTTCATCAGACATTTCATATTTGGTTTGGATGCTTATGGCACATGTACCATCACCTGCCCCAAAACCAACTGAAGATCATACGTTCTAATGTCTCTCATCCAGACTATGGACAGAAAGTGCCAACATGTCACACGAAATATGTGACACAAATGTTGCATCGGATAGGCTGTGATTTCCCTGACGCAGTATATTTGCTCAAGTCCAAATTTGAGCAGGACACAGGTGTGGTTGGGGTGTAACGCATATCCTAGACCATACTTCAAATTGTCAACAGCACATCTAATGTTGATATGCACAGTGGACTTTTTTCAAAAATATATGTCCTCCTATTGTGCGTTCACATCATAACATACACATGCCTGCAGATTACCGTTCTCCACCCTACCAACATTAGTACAGTCTAAATTATTGAAGGCATGTCAGATGTTCATGCCACTCACACAGCAAATTGTTTTGTGATCCACACATGTACCTGCAGTACAGTGTTTAGCTACCGTTTGGACTCCAATGGACTTGGGTGACCCTGTGAGTAGGCTCGGCATACCAAAACATGATTCCATCCTAGTATAGAAACTGCATATGTATTTGTGAGGCGGCATAGTTAACATGCATCGTTCCCAATAGCATAACCAGTGGGGAAGTTACATAACCCCATTTGTTGCAGGGAGTCCATTTTCCATGTCAATGACTTACTTGGGTTTACCCCTATAGCCATCCCACATCATGGGTACTAGTGCATCCCTCAGAGTACTGCACATCAGTGACATGTGAGATTAGGTGCCAGAGGAGAAATTTCCAAAATGGCATGGTGGTACAAAGGAAGTTGTGATGAAACTCAATGTGAACATGGAATCAGAGGGATGAACTTCTATCTGCCTGTCTGCTGCACATTGCTACTGTAGGTGTGCACATAGAAATGTATAGTACTGTTTGTGTGCCAGGTCCATACAGGCCATGATGAATCCTGCACCAGTGCAAACTGAATAGGTATGAGCGGATGTGGGACGGCGGGCATGGCTAGCAAGGCAAAGATTGCAGATGTGTCCTAGGGAAGCTCTGCACTCCGCACTGCTGCCCCGTTATCGGGTGTTAATCCTGGACACCACTATCCATCTGCAACAACTGAACACGCTATCTTGCTTCAGAGATCACCCTGCATCTGCCTTTGTCTCTGCTGAGCCGTTTGGTGACGGTGAGTGGAGTATCATTGAGGGCCTGGTCGAGGCTTTTCTCCATGAGGTGGCTGCCAGGGAGCAGCCACTGGGACTGGGAAAACATGGAGGCATATGAACCTCGACTGGCACCGTGCTCGGCTGCAGAAATGCACATTGACTTGAGCTTTGGAGTGGTGGGCACTACGGCAAGTTGCTCCGCCACAGCTGGACACGGTGAGAGGTAGTGGCAAGGCCTGTGAGCCCCATGGAAGCTACTGACCACATATAGTGACAGCTCCATTGGCTTCCTTGTCATCCTATTGGGCCTAGTGCTGTGCCCTGTAGCCATACCTTTCCATTGTTTGCCTCCTAAGCCTGCACCTCCCTGGGTACCCTGGGAGGCATATCAGTTTTCGTACTCACTCCTTTGGCCAGATTTGGGGGTCACTCGCAGTGACAATACAGGGTGGGGACCCACTCCCTGGCCAAGACACCAGATGCCCAAGTGTGAAGTGCCATTAGCCACGTACCCTATGTGGTGTTGGGCCTAGCGCACCGGAGAACATAACCTTTTATTGCTCCTCCTGCCGACCTAGGGACCGTTGTCCAGCCTCTGAGACATTTGTGGCCTGCGGAGCAGTGGGAGAAGCCAGACAACCACCGCCTGACGTCCAGACTGCAACACAGTGGGACCTATTGGCAGTGGAACCAGAACATTGCTCAGCTGCTAGGGCTGTGACACCCTGATCTAATTATAGGTGTCAGCAAGCAGGCCCAAAGAGGAGACGCCATAAAGGCACAGTCGAAGCACCAACCAGATGTACACATGGGTTCCTGAATCCTTGCCCCACAGGCACAGTCGCTCATGTGACTGGGGCTGCTCATTCTGAAGTGCCAGTGATCCAACTAGCGTGCACAAGCTGGCCCCACATTCTGCAGTTCCTCCTACACTTTTCAGTGGGCACACATCCCTAGTGTCTCCTTGGGCTGCTCGTGCTGTGGCGCCCCATCATAAGATAAAGCACAAGCAAGCAGCCCTATTTGGTGGTGCTGTCACTGCTACTCCAAAGCCCCTGGTGGATGTACTGGAGAAGCCTCTCCCGATGCTAATTTCAGCCCCTGGTGAGCGACACATACCATGCTGCCAGCACCCCTCCTGGTCACCAGATGACGGGTTGGGAAGGAGAAACTCCAAGTGTATATTGCCCAACCTGGGCCCCTCTTATGCTCGTAACAACCAAAAAGAGAACTGGGGGTCCCCAAGATATAGATGGAAGCACAAAAATACAAGAGCGTGTATATAAAGAATCAGTACATAGAATCTGAAAGCAGAGACTGGATTCCCATCAATCTTTTTTATGTGATCAGTATTATCATTTGGTCATCCACCCATTGAAGAGGTCTGTCTCTTGATCATAGAGACTACCTCCGTGGGGAGCTCTCTTGCTCAGATAGAAAGGTGGGACTAGACTCAACGATAAGGAAAGGCAATAGTGTCTATAATTGGTGATCCTATGTACCTCGTGCAGTGCAAAAAATGACAATGTGATGAGTGAAATCTTAAAAAAAGTTGTGCGGGGAAAAACACTTCTTTAATTGAACAAACTCCTCACACCCTTCTTAAAAACAGTGCAAAACATAGCAGTATTAACAAATGGCTGCTATTTACAAGGTCGACATGTTTCAGCCATACAGGTATATTACCCACGGCTTTCTTCAGAACCTACATTCATCAGAATCTTGCTACTGCAACATATGCTCACACCCCCCACAATAGTGTATGAAAGAAAGTAAATAGCACAGTTGATTTACTCAAGGTTGGAATCAATACAACCTTACTTGATCTCAATCCTCCGATTCAAAGGTGCAAAAATCACCTAAAAGGATAGAACAGTTGTCGTCAACACCTCAAGTATTAAACGTGCTTCCAAAATTAGGGCCAAACGGCCTCTATATACTAAAAAGAAATTTATATATATATATGTATAACCAATCATAACAAGGCACATATGTATATGGCTTACCCGTCTTGATCGGGGACTAAACCTCACCTCACCTGGAACCTTTCTCAGGGATATGAGGTCCCGCTCTGCAACAAATGTAGCGGAGAAAGGATCCTTATTAAAAACGAATTTTAATAATTATTTAGCCCTATGTTTGATAATTCTATACTCAGATAGATGAATATAGCGCATAGTGTCCACTAAGGTACACCTTTGAATGCTACAAAACCAGTCTCAACCCAAAATTAAGATTTAAAAAAAAATTCTTCTACATATAATGTCCAAAATAATGACATGAGATGTTATTAATCAATTCAGAGTCTATGGAGAATATGTTGTTTCAATAACAAACTGCATAGACTAATACTAAGCATCACCCAAGGTAATCTCTAAAGCCCTTATTAAGTGAAATTACTGCTAGTGTTATGTCCAAAGGGTGCCTGGTCAAGGGGTCTCCCACTACAAAGCCTTAATCGAACTGCGTGTGCTTACATGTCCGTCGTTGCCTCAGGCGTCTTCTGAATCATGGAAGGAGGCAACGACCGAAACAGGAGCCGCGCTTACATAGTTTATTCCAGCACACCTGGTGCTAATTGTCAATCACTCTGTTCAAAGTAACGTTGTCAGCGTGATGTCTCAACTTCGCGACAGCGCCCTCTAATGCAAGGATTGCTGGGCAGGGGCGGTTCGCGGATGCGGTGCTGCGGAAAAAGAAACTACAAACTGACGTCATCATATAGAAAAATGTAGTTCAATAGGCAAAAGTACTGCCACATAATGCTGTTGCGAAAAGACCGCCGCGTCAGCATTAAGTTGTGCATGCTGATACTTTCGGTAACTGCAACATCAGCTAAATATGTATCGTCGTGGTGCTGACCTCAAAAAATATGATGGAATATTTATTATTAACCAAAAAGGTCACTATCAAGTGTGAAAATGCGCACCATTTGGGAGGGACAGGGTGGTCAGAGCCAAGCTAGTTCGGGACCTCACTAACTCGTTCAAACAGAATCAAAATAAATCCTGATGTCAACACAGTGAGGACTACCCGCTAACACCACAACTCCAGATCCAGTAATTCGACGGGAGGCATCCCAAGAACACAGACCCTCTATCAATTGTTATGCAGATGGATGAATGCGTCAGATCACACTGCTAAACTGACGCCACATAAAGTAACTTAGAATGGAGAGATCCCCTACGTACAAATAAAATAAAATACATATCTTTGTTAGAATCAATACGGATCGCAAAAAGGTGACCAACATAAGACCTTTTGAGCCTCAAATTTGGTCAGATAGTAGCTAAAATACAGGTCTTCTGCTCGGTATTATGCAGATAAACAAAAAAACGAAAATGCATTATTAAGTTGTTACTGCATATCAGTTATTTCAATAGGCTTAAATCAGGGATGTCCAATAGAAGTCTTTAGGGACTGACACATATCACAGATAACGCGTCTTATCTTGAAATATTACATATAATCACCATGAGAGAGTTGAATACAAGTTGTTCCATCAGCTACTATCTCATCGTTTATGTATCGAGAAGACGGAAATAAAACAACCTATACTCAAAGGTGTTTATCATTGTTATTATGTATGTCCTCGGAGTATATATATTGTGCTTATTGTCTTAAGAGTACTAGATACATCTATTAATACACCAATATATTGCATATCATTTTAAAAGGAAAATATAGACATCAGTTAGAAATGCTTCGGCAATCCCTTTATATGATGGTAGTAAAGGATCATGCAATCCTGTCGTCCAGATTGTTTCACTACTCTTATATTCTGATGAGTATGCCATGTTATAGCCCAACACCATGGGCCAGTCTAGTGCATCAAAAGGAAGTGCCTATAAACTAGTCCATGGTATGTCGTCATTCAGACCCTGAACATCACAGTGGAGCTTAAAAACTAATTTTTGTTCTTTTATGAACAAGTACTTGGTGATGTCACGGATGTGTGATAGTATAGAAGGTTTCTCCAGTACTGTCCATTTGAAATCTTCTGCTCCATGGTTCTTTTCAACAAAATGTCTAGTGAGTCTGGTTGTAGTTTTTTTGCACCTGAAAGTGCTTTTGTGTTCAAGCATATGTGCCTTCACTTTCCGAGTTGTCATTCCGACATACTTAATTTGACACGGACAAGTAAGTAGATAGATCAAATTACTACTGTTGCAATTCGTGAAGTTGGATTGAACCCATGGTCTATTTGTTCCAATGTCTATAGTTGTCGTGTGTGTTGTCTGCGGGCAGATAGAACATACCCCACATGGGTGATGTCCTTCTACTGCCGGGAGATCCCATAGTGTTCCCACTGGCCTCGTAGGTGTAGCTTTAGGACGTGTGTGTATCAATCTGTCTCTTAAATTACCAGACCTTTTGAAAGCAAACAGCGGTAGGGCAATCTTGTCATTGCAACAATTAAAAATACGCCAATGTTTCCGAATGCTCTTCTGTATGTTATTTGCTAAAGTACTGAACGTGTTGACAAAAGTCAACCGATCAAGTATTGGTTTTGTTGTTGGTGGTTCCAACAGAGCTTCACAGTTGTTGTTGGTGGCCCGTTTTAAAGCTCGTTTAACAAGTTTATGGGGATAGTGTCTATCCAGCAGCTGTTCTGTTAGGAGTTCTGCATGGTCCTTAAAGCTGTTTGAAGTGGAGCAGTTTCTTCGAACTCGAAGACACTGCCCGTAAGGCAAATTGTCTCTTAGTGCGTTAGGGTGTTGACTATCCTATCGCAGTAGTGAATTGTGTGCCATGGGCTTACGGTATAGTTCGCTCTCTAAGCTCAATGGTGTAGCAAAAATAGACAGATCTAAAAAAGCCAAACTTGTCTTGTTTATTTCTACTGTGAATTTCAAGAACTCATTACGTGTATTCAGCCATTGATGAAACAATAGGATGGACTCATGATCACCCCGCCACACCACCAATACATCATCGATGTAACGCTTCCATAAGCGAATCGATTCAAGAAAAGGATTAGTTGGGGTGAGGACGTACTCTTGTTCGAAGGAGTGTACATACAGATTCGCCAGACTTGGCGCAAAAACACTTCCCATACTGGTTCCTGAGGTTTGTAAGTATAGGTTGTCTTCATACTTTAAAAAGTTGTCCTTCATTACCAAGCGTGCCAGGGACATGATAAAGGGTACGGGTGTGATGGATTTCAACTCGGTTTCTTCTAAGATGGAAGCCACTGTACCTAAGGTTTCATCTTGGGGAATGGAAGTATACAGTGATTCGACATCGAAGGAAACTAAGTAGTCTCTCTCGGTGTCGAATTCAATTTGAGGTAGTAGTCGTAAAACATCTTTCACATCCTGTAGATACGTTGGCATCTTCTGTACGATTGGTCTAAAAAAATAGTCCACAAAGGTGGATAAAGGTTCTAAAATAGAACCGAGGCCTGAAATCATTGGCCTGCCAGGAGGTGGTCTCTGGGTTTTATGCACCTTCGGTAGGATGTAAAAATACGGTGTTACCGGAAACTAGGTTTGTAAATATTGGGCTTCACGTGTTGTTATCCACCCTTCATTCAAAGCTTCTTCCGTGAGGTCTCCAATCATTTTTTTCAATCTCTCAGTAGGATCTTCTGTAAGGACCTTATAGGATCCGTTATCACTGAGCTGCCGAAGGCATTCAGTTCTGTAGTCGGTTGTGTCTGGAATAACAGTAGAACCACCTTTATCGGCGGGTTTGATTGTAATTCCACTATCCTTAGATAGAGATTGTAGAGCTTGTTGTTCTGCACATGGTAAGTTGTTATAGTTGTTACGCTTGTGCTTACACAGTTCAGCAATCTCTCCTTGGACTGCTTTTTCAAAAGTCAGTACCTGGGGTGGTACTATATGTCCGGGAGGATTAAACGTCGATCGTGGTCTAAGGCCTGTATTCTGTTCACTTTCATCATGTTCTGTTAGTTGTTTATCTCTGAAAAAATAGTGTAATCTTATTTTCCGAAAGAATTGTGCTAACTCACACTGGATTTGAAAGGGATTGCCCTCTGAGGTAGTGACAAAGCCAAGTCCTCTGTTGAGAACAAGTTCCTCATCCTTGGAGAGGATCCTCTTACTTAAGTTCACTACGAGGCTGGGTTTGTGTTGTTCTCTACTTGTGTGGGGTTCTTTTTTGTATTTCTCCGGGTTCCTGTGTGTGGACCCGTGGGTTGGTCCCAATGTACCTGAGCCTGCATGTTTCTTCTCCTGCCTCTGGATCTCTGTGGGCCATACCCTAAAAAAGACTGATTGTCATATTCAGGTTAAAATGTTTGTAGAGTTGCCATCGGTGGCTGGAAAGGTTGTGGTGGATATCCCCATGGAGTGGGTGGCCACAATTGTTGGAATTGTGGTGTGATATATCCCCTGCGATTGTTGGACCTGTAGAATCTACCTCTATATTGTGATTTCTGAACACTAGGTCCCTCAGAGTCATTGGAGCCCTCGTCGGAACTAGAACCTGAATAAGTAGATCCATATCTCCTACCATTACCCTTAAACTCAGGATTGTTCTCACTCGTGTATGGATATACTCTCTCGTGTTTGAATTTTGCTAGATCTTTCTTAAATTTATCGATTTTGGTCAATAAAATAGAGTCTTTAAACTCTTTGTTGTTTCTATTGGACTCATCTTGATTTTTCTTAAATAGTGTCGCCGTGATGGTAGTTTTTATTTGCGATTCTAGGATTTGTATCTCTATCAAAATAGAGTCAGCAACTCTCTTGCCGTGCTAATAATTAAAATTAGCCAATCACACGTACAGCGCCAGGCTATAAGAGACCAATCTTTTAAGAAGACCTTATCCTGCAGTTTGCTCTTAGATATTCGGCCATAATTGCACCGTGTATTGAGGAACGTGAGTGTGATTTTTTTAGAATGAGGACTTTTCCCCACTCGTCACCAATGTCTATCAAGGGGGCAATAGGTCCCTCAAGAATACTAGGCGTATTGTCAAGGATCGATTGGTACACAGCATCATCATATGCTAGAGCACTAAATTCGGCCATCTCAAAAAGAGAGGAAAATGTGGAAGAACAGAAAATAATAATAAAGGGGAAACGGTCCTGTGGTGAAAACCGTTAACCAAAATAGGTTACACAAAGAGAGCTCCCTAACAAGTGTAGTTCAAAGACAACCAGACCCGCAGCCAGCAGCTGCTCAAGAACAATAATAGCGCTTAGGAAAATAGGGCCTAAGGGATATTTTTAACGACCTGCCCAAGTTCTAATCCCCAAAGCTGACTTTTAGTATATAGAGGCCGTTTGGCCCTAATTTTGGAAGCATGTTTAATACTTGAGGTGTTGACGACAACTGTTCTATCCATTTAGGTGATTTTTGCACCTTTGAATCGGAGGATTGAGATCAAGTAAGGTTGTATTGATTCCAACCTTGAGTAAATCAACTGTGTTATTTACTTTCTTTCATACACTATTGTGGGGGGTGTGAGCATATGTTGCAGTAGCAAGATTCTGACGAATGTAGGTCCTGAAGAAAGCCGTGGGTAATATACCCGTATGGCTGAAACATGTGGACCTTGTAAATAGCAGCCATTTGTTAATACTGCTATGTTTTGCACTGTTTTTAAGAAGGGTGTGAGGAGTTTGTTCAATTAAAGAAGTTTTTTTCTCCGCACAACTCTTTTTAAGATTTCACTCCTCACATTATCATTTTTTGCACTGCACGAGGTACATAGGATCACCAATTATAGACACTATTGCCTTTCCTCATCGTTGAGTCTAGTCCCACCTTTCTATCTGAGCAAGAGAGCTCCCCACTGAGGTAGTCTCTATGATCAAGAGACAGACCTCTTCAATGGGTGGATGACCAAATGATAATACTGATCACGTAAAAAAGATTGATGGGAATCCAGCCTCTGCTTTCAGATTCTATGTACTGATTCTTTATATACACGCTCTTGTATTTTTGTGCTTCCATCTATATCTTGGGGACCCCCAGTTCTCTTTTTGGTTGTTACAGTCAGATTTGGGGATTAGAACTTGGGCAGGTCGTTAAAAATATCCCTTAGACTCTATTTTCCTAAGTGCTATTATTATTCCCCTCTTATGCTCAACACATGGCAGTTGGCCATGGATTGCGTATACTCTGGCACCCGGTCTGTAACGCAATGACTGCCGTCACCTATGGAGAGGTCAACTGAAGACATAGTGACAATGGGCCCACACAACTCAAGTGTGTCCCTTAGCACTAAACTGAACACTGTGCTACAGGCCATGGACAAGATAGGAGCAACTCTCGAATAGATGCACACGTCACTTGAAAGCAGAATTGATAAAGTGATGGCGGACTTCACCCTGTTACATGCAGACCACTGCAAGTCGGCGGACAATGTACATAGTGTTGAGCACACACTGGCTGAACTCCAACTGACAATTTGCGAATCAGTGTCCCTAGTGCAGACCTTGGTAGACCATGTACACATGCTGGAATGCAGAGCTGAGGACGCGAAGGGCCACTCTAGGAGGAATACCATACGTGTGGTTGGTCTTCCAGAAGGTGTGGAGGGCCTAAATGCAGTGATCTAGACTTAGACTTGGATACGTACCCTGCTCCCCAAAGCGCCTGCTCTCCGCCCTTCTTTTCTGTCAAAACGAGCCCACCGAGTGCCGGCCCGCCGCCGACCACCTGGCGCCAACCCTAGGCATTTTCTGTTCCATCTGCTTAATTCGGATCGTGGCTCCATCTTGCGTGAAGAGTGTGAGCTGAAACATATAAAATTCGATAACGCCTCTGTCATGATCTTTCCTGACTATGCTATGGTTTCTCGTAGTCAAGTGTCATCTCAGAGAGCTGGACATATGATATTCACTCCTGTTCCCTGCCCATCTCTGCGTGATGGCAGACAGGACCACACACTTCTTTGGCTCAGCTGAGGAGGCATGGGACTAGATGGAGTCCACTGTGTTTGCGGCATGGTGCCCTCCACCCACTGAAGTGGCATGGACTCGGGCATGGCAGGAGGCCGCTGCCTGGCATGCCGCAGGCGGGAGCGCTGCCCTTCACAACCTGGCCCTGCACCGAACCTGGAGCAAGTAATCTTAGAGAGGTGTCAAGCCTTTCAGATCGCATCCACGATGCGAGACCATACTCAGAGTCCGGCTCCAGAAGTGAGGTCTATGAAATCCTTCAAGGATGATGGCTCCTCTACCAAGTGGCCTCCTAGATCAGACTCGTTGACCCCTCCTGATGTGACTCCCCAAACTGCTGATGATATTATATGATTCATTGATGACTTTCACCCATGTTGTCCAATCTGCTTTCTTGTTAGCTTTTTTATTCTCGCATTGTATTGATTATGCATGCACTAACCTCTTTTATATTGCAGCTGGCAGTGGCCCAGTCCTCAGGAGTGTCCTACACATTTTAGCGTGCAGGTATTCTATACACTATGATACTCTGCTGTTATATGTACAATCATCACAATAGTTGATATCTCTGCATTCTGCAAATGGGGCGCTACAACTTTGGCTTTTGCACCATTCCCCTGCGCATCCTTTAGTTAGCCTGTAAGGCCAGCACTTGCCACAGAGAGTTAGGCAGTTTGGGCGAATACCTGTTGTTCCTCCACTCTGATGATGTTACATGTTATTCTTACACTTTTTCCCCAGTTATGACTGATTGCCCGGTAGTACACTGCCCCACTGCACACTGCAGGGACCTGGGTCCCACGCAGGCTAGCTGCATGCGGGGCTTTACCACATTTCCAGCATGTCCCACACTAACAGTATCACTTGGAATGTGAGAAACATGCATATGCCCTCGTGCCATTATGCTTTATATTCCTGCCTTCAATGCAGATCCACTCACATTGGGCTATTGCATGAGAAACACTTGACACTGGTTGAAGCCTGCAGACTTCAGCGACAGTGGCTAAGCCGAGTATGCGTTACTGACTACTCCTCTTGTGCCAGAGGAGTACTGGTCCCGGTGAAGCTAGAGATGCCTTTCATAGCGGATGAGGTTGTGGTAGACGCTGATGGCCAGCATGTGTTAATACACAGTCGCCTAGATGGCCATCGCATTTTCTTGGGGGCAGTATATGCCCTCAACACTGACCAGATCTCAATCCTGCACACATTATATAGGAAAATGTCCTGTGGGAGCGGGATCCCCTGGCTCCCAGGAGGTGACTTCAACTCTGTTGTCAATATAGTTCTGGGCCACTGTTTCCCTCCCCTACCATGCATGTTAGCCACATCCAATGCTCAAGCACTAGATGACTGGCTCCTGCACTTGCAACTTGTAGACATATGTTAACAACAACTCTGCCACTGATAAGTTAATTGAATGGGACGCCTTTAAGGTGACCATCAGAGGGCACTGCTTGTGGTTGAACTGGAATATTTGCAAGCAATTAGATGGTGACATCATGCGCATTGAGTGCATGATCCTGAGACTTCAGACACTTTTGGTAACTGATGTGGTATATACCCACTGACTGGCAGAGACATGAGACGAACATACCTCACTGCTGGATCATTTTTTTGTATTTCCCCCAACTTTTTTCTTCTTCTTGATGTCTCTTTTTGTTGATGATTTTTTATCGAATTTACACCTATTCCAATGCCACATTTCGTAGGCCCTGCAGCAGGAAGGCCATGCATTCAGCCTTTGAATACAACTCTATGCCTCTTCATTTCTGCATGTGACACTTTTATGTATGGAGAACTCTGTGCTCTTATGCTGCCTCCATATGTTTTCCATGTGATGTTGATGTATACTTGCCACTGTACCTGGTCCTGAAATGTCAGCCCCTTAACCATGTTTATGCTTTAAAACAAATTTAAAAAAAATTGTGGATGTGGGACATGTTACCATTCCACTAATACCAATGCTGTTGCATGCCTGACTCCTGCCCCCATATATCCAATGCCCTGTAATAGGCATGTGTCCATACCTTTGTAGTGTTTTGTGAGAAATAAGGCCAAAGTGTTAAGCACCACAGGCATGTATGCACTGTGTTTTTCATCATACAGGCCATTTCACAGTCCACCTACTGCTGCCGTTAACCATGCTGTCTACCCATGGAATGTCACCATTGAACCATTTTTGCCAATTACCTGCAAGATACAGTACAATATACTCATACATATGAGATCTAGAGCATAAATGCACACACTCATCACATGGATTAAGTATGAGTTGATGTGCATCTAGGTAACAATCCATACAGAAATATATTGACACACTTTTGGATATGTTAATGGGCACATGCCATTGGTAGGTTTCCATTATGTGGTCTAGGTTAAAGTTTTCCAGGTATGTCCTGGTTTCATCCATAGAGAAGTGTCTAACAGGTCTGTTGATCTGAAGGTAGCTAGCCACACTCTCTCTATGTGTCAACTACCTGGCACACTGTCAGTCTATGCTGCAATGTGTGTGGCCTTGGGTATCTACCATAACAGTGAAAGATTGCTGAGGCACAATACGTATACATGCTACACATTACTGATTTCACATAGGTGATAAGGCATTGATTTTACCCTCTTGCATGCTGCATGAATATCCCCAGGGAGTACCTAGATGAACCATGTGTACCATTCCATGTGTAGACTACATCATTGTGCAGAATCTGTCTTACTATGCACATGATTCAATGTGCATTAGGCCAGACAATGCCATTTCCTGTACCTACAGGCCAAGACCTGAGTGCTTTTGTATTGTTACTTTAGGAGAAGTACATGCTTCAAGTGACGTTGGTCATGATTTATTCCGTAGATGTCTTATATTTGGCTGGACATGCCACTTGTGCAGTTAATTGTAATTCATGCACGCAAATGATGAAAACCTGAACAATTTCAGCTTGGTCTGATACATATGTAATTTCTCCCCAACAGACAACATGACCCTGAGCAGGAACGCCAGTACTGCATCAGATTGGAGAGGTACTGCCACATTAGGCACATTGCCAAGGCCTTAAGAGAATGGGGAGCCGGTATGAAAAGGCAAAGGCCTGGAAGTCACCATCTCGGGCCCAAAAATCAGAGGACAGGGCAAGCACCAGGCCTGAAGTCGACCTCTCCCATGCGGCTGATCCCAGTGCAGTAGCAGGATTCTCCACAGAACCGCCAGCAGTGGCACCGCAGGTGGGTACCCCTACTCCTGCTCAGCTTACAGACTTTGAGAGGCAAGAACTGAAAGAAAATTAAGGCTGGTAGGGCTGAAACTTCAGGTGGCAAAACTGATGCGAAAGGTGTGAACACTACAGCAATCAGTGGACAAAATTAGTGAGCCGATATAGGCCCTCCCTCCATGTTCTGCCCCTACCAAGTTATTGTTGGTATTTTGTATCATAGGTTAGTATAGGTTTTAGCTTAGTGAAAGGGAAGGCTAGTTATAGTGTTTTTATAAATTTTAATATATGTGTTGTTAGGTGGAGATGTGAATGGGTAGATGGGTAAGTAGGTGGGGAGTTAATGTTTAGTATGTGTCAATAAAAATTTAAACATACAAAAATATATATATATTTGCTTTGGTTTTAATGTTTATGTAGTTTGTGTATAGGTGTAGTTCATATTTGTCTCATGTACAAATGTGTATTAAGGGAGGTGGGGTGGGCTGATGTTTAACCTGTCTGTCTGTGTAGACTAGTATAAGTTAAGGTGAGGTAGGTTAGGTTAGGTTTAACTTAGGATAGTGTAGTTGATCTAGCATAGGTTAGTGTAGGCATAGTTTAGGTAGGAATAGTTAGTGTAGTTTAGTTAATTTTGGATGTTAGTTTTTAATAGTGTTTTAAATAAAATATGTTTTGCACTTTAACAGTTGCTTGCTCATTGATTGCATGGCAGATGTAATATATGCTTTGGTTGGGTAGAGCCCATGCTGTAGGATTTTGTGACAGTGTTTGTATACATGTGTAACTAGGTGAGGCACCTAGGGAGTGGATCCTTTCACGTTTGCAATGGAGTCACTTAAGGGATCTTCAAACGTTATTGTGCGCTGTAGATGGCACTCTTGATGTGAATGGACACACAGGCCAAAACAGATATTAACTTAATGTTGCGCTGTGTTTGTACATGATGCTACGTGTCTTGTGTGGATGATTGAGTCAAACCATTGTGACTATACTTGGATGTGTTGTGTGCCACACTGATGACAGCCACTTACACACTCTCCCTAGCACTGTTTTGTTGTTACATCACTGTTGTCTGCTTGCCAATATGCATTGAGGTATCCAACACTTGGGCAGAAACGTCATTCAGTCAAACCACACTACATGCATGTGACCTTGGCTAACTACTTGCTAGTTTAGATGCACTTAGCGATCACAAAAGAATTTTGCATAGCCTGTGCAGTTTTACCCCTGGATTTATTATACACGTTTTACTTTAGATAGTAGGTAGTGTTTTTAGGGTCTGCACTTCCACCATGGTCTACTGAGTCAAATCATGAACAGATATACAACACACTGGTTGTGGTCGTGAATTTATTGCCACGTGAACCAAGGAACAAGTCGCAGTCCTTGAGCCAACAACCTTAACATATTTTGTGAGCCATTGGATAGCCAGACAGAGTCCATGGGGGATACATGTCATGGGATATGTGGAGTGGAGGAGTGTTCCAGTGCGGAGGACGACCAAATTGCCATTAGGGAAGATAGGCCACATAGACAGTCCACAAATGGGTGAGATCAACATGTGGGAAAGCAACGGGAGGACAGTACCAGTTGAGAAGTACAATGGCATGGCCATAAGCACAGGTAAATTTAGAAACTGGCTATGTGGCACAGAGAAATGCTACCAGACAGTTTTCCATTGGAAAGAGGGAAAATCCATATCTTTGTTCTCTGATGTGTGTGGTGTCTCCCATGAATGGGGTGTTTGCTGTGCCGGTGGCGACGGAGGCACACTCAGATCAGGGGCTGAAGCTGTGGATCCCCCTTTCCCAGCAGCATTCCATTGCGTCAACAAGTAAGGCAACACATCACTAAAAAGGGCCTGGGTCTTCTGGACCGTTTTAAACGCATGGCGGTCCTCAAATACGCGCAACGTACAGAGATTGATGTGCTCCTCCTCCAGGAGACTCACCTGTTGGGCAATAACTGTCCCTTTCTTGGCCGCTATGGTTATGACAGGGTATGGCACTCAGGTTTTGCACGGGGATCCCGAGGGGTGGCCATTTTGCTTCGCAAGTCCTTCCCCTTTGTCCTGACCCAGGTGCATTTGGACCCCCAGGGCATGGTAGTGGTGGTATGTGGCACTCTGGAGGGGCGACCCCTTACCCTGATGTCCCTCTACGCGGCTCCATCCCTCCTGCCGTCGGCCCTCTCCCACACAGCGGGTCTCCTCCCGACGCTCCCGGCGGGTTCCCTCATTCTCGCGCGGGGACTTCAACGCTGTCTACTCGCCCCACCTGGACTCGATGGGTCCGGTATCCCTGGCCCGCGTCGCCCGCGCAAAACAGCTCTCGTCCTGGGCTGAATCTCAGGGCCTCTGCGATGTTTGGAGGATCTGGCACCCGCAGGCTCGCCAATACACCCACACATCGGTGGCCCATCACTCCCATGCCTGGATCGACCTCATCTTCGTACCATCCACCGACTGCGCAGGGGTGCAGGATGTGCGCATTCTCCAGAGGGGCCTTTCGGACCACTCGCCAGTGCTCCTTGCTCTCGGCCCCCCCCCCCTCTCTGCCCATCCGATGTGGCGTTTGAACGCCTGGTTCCTCCACGACAAGGCTTTTCGGAAGGTGGTCGGGGGCGAGATAGCCGATTATTACTCTCACAATGAGGGCTCTGTCCCCTCCCCTGCCGTCCTGTGGGAGGCCGGCAAGGCGACTGTTCGGGGTGCCGCTAAGGGGCATCTGCAACGGCAACGACGGGCTCAATCCCAGAAGCTCGCGGACTGCGAGGCTCAAGCCTTGGAACTGGAGCGCAATCTGGAGGACTTGGATGACGACACGCAATCTCGTCGCTTGGCCTTCCTGCGGGAAGAGATTCGCTTACACTCCCTGGAGGCGGCAAAGATTCTGTGGCGCTCCTCGGTGGCCCGGGTATACGGCTGGGGAGACAAAAACGGCACTCTTCTCCACCGGCTGGCTACTTACCCCCGGGCGGGTAGGATCATTCCAGCCATCGCGGACTCTGCGGGTGGCCTCCACAGAGCCTCGGTGGCGATGGCCCAGGCGTTCGCTGACTATTATTCCTGGCTGTACCGTCTCCGGACGTCCACGCTCTCCCTAGAGGAGTTGCTGGGGACGAACGGGGCGACGCTTGAGCGGCTGCAGCCTGAGGTTTCTGAGACCCTCGATTCGCCTATCGAGCTGCAGGAGATTGAAGAGGCGATCGGCCGCCTGGCGCCCGGGAAGACCCCAGGACCCGACGGGTTCCCCCAGGAATACTACGCTCACTATTGTGAGACTCTGGCCCCGAGGCTTCGGGACCTCTTTGCGGACGTGGTGGAGACGGGCTCGTTCCGGCCCGAAACGGACACAGCAACCATAGTTGTCCTCCCCATGACACAGCCCCCCTCACGGTCCTGCTCCGACTACCGGCCGATATCCCTTATCAACACCGAACTCAAAATCTATGCCACGGTCCTAGCGCAGCGGTTGCACCCGTCTTTTGCCTCCCTGGTCCACCCGGATCAATGTGGATTTATGCCGGATCGGGGAACCAGACACTGCCTGCGGCGCTTGCACCTCGCGATGGTGCACCGCGGCCGCCTTTCCCCCTATCTGGCCCTCCTGTTGGTCGACTTTGAAAAGGCCTTCGACTCAGTGGGATGGGCGTACTTAGGTGACGTCCTGGAGCATATGGGTTTCGGTCCCCGGTTCCGTGCCATGGTAGCGGTCCTCTACGCGAGCCCGCGGGCCCGTGTGTTAGTCAGTGGGGCTCTATCTCGCCCGTTTCCCATAGGTCGGGGGACGCGCCAGGGATGTCTGCTCTCACCCCTCCTTTTCGCTCTGGCCATGGAACCCCTGGCGGTGTTGATTCGTTCAGATCCCGTTCTTTGCGGATGGGACTGGCCAGGTGTGGCCCCCGATAAGATTGCCCTCTACGCAGACGACGTCCTCCTCTATCTTTCTGATCCAGCGACCTCGGGGCCCCAGGTCCGCCGGATTCTCCGTCGGTTTGGCCAAGCGTCGGGTCTTCATCTGAACCCTAAAAAATCCGTTCTAGTCCCACTACACCCGTCACGGGACTGTTTCGACTGGCAATCGGATATTCCCCTCCGGAGACTCTCCTTTAAGTACCTGGGGATCTGGGTCACCCTCCTTCCGGAACTCTGCTGGGCCCTCAATGTGGCTCCTGTAGTCAACAAGACCAGATCAGATATGCTCCGGTGGCAGTCCCTCCCATTGAATCCGTTAGGGAGAGTCGCCCTATATAAGATGATGATCCTCCCCAAGTTTCTGTACATGCTACAAAACACTCCGTGCCCCTTTCCGCGCCCGTGGTTCCGGGACCTGGATAAGATGGTGACCAAATTCCTCTGGGGCGGCGGTAGGCCTCGGCTGGCCTTAGATCGCTGCAGGGTCCCCTCCTATGACGGCGGCATGAGCATGACTAACCTATACCTCTATTATTTGGCCACCCAGCTATTGATGATCCATGACTGGTTCTCGGGTGGTTGGGGCGACCCGGCTTATCGACTCGAGGTGCAATGCCTCGGGTTCTCCCTTATCCAAAACATGCTCTATGGAACAGCGATCCCCCTGTCGCTCCCCGGCGTCGTGCGGGCCCCCTTTCTCGCGTGGCGCGCAGCCTTGAGGCACACCAGATGGTCGGGGACGTTCACGCAACTCACTCCGCTTTGGCAAGGGACATGGCTGCGGGAGGTGGTGGGACTAGCGGGCTTTCGGCAGTGGGATCTTCTCGGTATCTCCTGTCTGGGCGATATATGGCGTGGGAGCCACATGTGTTCCTTCCAGGAGCTCCAGGCCCGCTTCTCGCTGCAGCCTTCTCAATTTTACCGCTACCTTCTATTGCGCCATGTGGTCCGGGCCCACGTCCCTCTAGACTCCAGATTGCCTTCCCATAGCCCACCTGAGGCTCAGGTGATGTTAGGGTATCTGGGGAAGGGGGGTATATCCCGCATCTATAAATCCCTGATTAACAATACCCCGGTGGACTGGAGCGGGCTAAAACAGCGATGGGAGGCCTGGGTGGGACCCCTGGATGACGCGGACTGGAGGGACGCCCTTATGGCCCCTCGGTCGCTTACCTCCTCCGCTAGGCTGCGGCTCATCCAACTCTATTACCTCCACACTGCTTATCTGACCCCGGACCGCCTATATCGTGCATGCCTCTGCGTGGATGCCTCCTGCGCTCGCTGTGGGGTAGCTCCGGCAGACTTCTTCCATATGGTGTGGTCTTGTTCCCGCCTGGAGGACTATTGGGCAGCGATTGAAGCCGAACTAGCGGAGGTCCTGGGATGGGAGGTTCCCCATGAGCCTAGAATGGCCCTGCTGGGCATCACGGACGGGATGGATGGGTCCCGTAACGAGAAGTATTTCCTCACTACTGCCCTTATGGTGGCTAAGAGGGATATAGCGGCCGTGTGGTCACAGCCAGACCCGCCCAGAAGGGCTACCTGGAGTAGAGGGGTGGATTGGTGTGCGGCCCAGGAGCGGTCGTTATACGCTGCACGGGGCTGCCCCAAAAAATTCCGCAAGATATGGGGGAAATGGCTGGGGGGCCTGTTTTGAAGGGTGGGGGCGCAAAGGGTGGGGGCGGGGGATGGGGGAGGAGGGGGGGGTCTTTACAATCGCTTGTTGATGCTTCCCTGATTGAAGTTACTGATGCCATGTTCAATGCACTGCTGTATATCATTCTTGATATTGTCCTTTATGCCGCAAAACACAATAAAAATTTGTTTATCAAAAAAAAAGGGCCTGCTGTCTTGCCAGCACAGCAACAGCGTTATGGTGTAAGGCACACATTGTCTCTATGTAGGAGTACTGCTTCCACTCCATGGACTCCAGGATGTTGTGAATCATCCCAAGCTGGATGGCAACCTCGCTGATGCCACTTCGGCAGGGCAGTTGTTCGTGCCTCTGCACCATGACACCAGTGATGTCAGCCAGGAACTGTTCTAAGCCACGGAGCAGTGGGTAGGTGCCTCTTATGGCCTCTGAGGTATCCTTATTTGGACTGAGGCACCTACAGACTCCCTCTAGGGTACCCGCCACAGTCTCTATCCCCGCCCACAGTGCATCTGCCACCTCCCACTGTACCCCTACTGCACAACGTTTTAATTCAATTTGGGGGTCCTCGGAGTCCAGGGCTGCGGGTGGGCTGGCTGGTGGTGTTTGTTGGGTGATAGGCAGATCCTCTGTAGACCCAGTACTCTGTTGTCCCTTCTTGTGACTAGAGATGGTGTCCAAAGAAACTACAGAAATTCTGGAGGGTTTCTAGGCTGAGGGTTGGCAGGACATGCAGTGGCTCAGGAATAGTTGGTACATCCTCTGCAATGAAATAGAGATACCTTTTTGTTGATCTATGTTAGATGGAGACATGAGTAATCAGGTTTACATTATAACTTCCTACTCATCCCTGTCAAGTCAACATTGATGCTTAGGACATCTATCCCTCATAGGTTTAGAGGCCAAATTGCTGTGTAGTTGCCTTTCCGATGGCAGTAGCTCTGCATTGTTCACACAACCACTTTATGACAGGGCTGACCTGTCATGTCATAAAACATGTTGCAACACATCTACACAGCTCACTGGCCCTGCCATTCCTGCATGTGTGATATGAGGTACAGTCCACCTCTGCCTTTTTGAGTAACTTTCTTTTTCATGATGCCTATACTGAAAGTGTTTTGACGTATTAACACCACTACTGTACACATTGCACCTAGTCCCCAGTGTGCCTGCATTCCCAGTGATCAGCACTCAGCCCACAACTCCTGAGAAGGTGAAGTGGGTTTGCTCATGAATTTGTGATGATCCTTCAGTCCGCCTTTCACACAATATACCACAGCACTCTGCCTAGTTGTGCTGTTGTGTATGCACGTTGTGCTTTTATGTGGCAAAGGGTTCAATTTTTCACATATCCTGTACCCCTCTACACAGCATCCAACTGTGCGACACAGCAGGAATGTGTTAGGGCATGTACTTGCCATAGGTTTCCTATGTGTGTATACTCATGTGATTTCATAGGACTCACAGTTGGCTCCATATACTCTTGGACAGTGGGCAATGTGCAGCACCTCTGAGGAGATGGGCCCAGTCACACTATGTAGATTGCTAACACTGACACTTAAGCCATTTCATCATTGACAGAGTAGGTCCTCTGCAGAGTTTCAGACACCTTTTTACCTAGGCCTCCTCACTTGCATGTGTATATACCTCCTCTGTCAAACCTGATTTTGAGCCTGGCACTCAACTTAATGCCACATACTGATGGTACCCAGATGATAAATTGGCTCTCATGTGCCTACAACAGCAACAATATGTGTGACCATATCCAGTGGACTGACTTGGCTGGCTGTTTTTGAGGGCTATGGGATGAACTGCAGCCCACATGTTGGTAGTGCTGGAATAGGTGACATGTACCTACCCAGGTTTACAACACAACTGGGCCCATCCACTTCAGCCTCCAACCATCCCTGACTCCTGCCATTTGTGGTGGCAAAGTAGTTTATGCTATAGCTTGGCAATTCCCTGTTTCACATCCTCTGACTTTGACATATGTGGCATGGTGGGACAGTTTGCCTTCAGATCACTACTGCCACATGCTACATCTTCACTCAGGCCCACATCACATGTATGATCTGCTTCCCCAATGGCCTCTTCTCTGTCATTCCTTCCGAGCAGAGACACAAGTGTGAGATTGTCAGACACAGCAGTGCATGTGTCTTGGTCAGGCTACCTTGTAGTACACATATCTTTTCTCAACTCCTTGCTATGCAATGTCTCACCATTCAGACACAGTGGATGTTTGACATGCTCAGCCAATGCCTACAATGCACTGCACTGCCAAGGGCCCACTAGGGCCACACACCATCTTTTGTTTCAACACACAGGTGTGCATCGCTTGCGTTCACTCCCACACCCAGTCTGACTTTGGTAATGACAGGAGCTTGGCAGCTCCATACACTGGAAGCTGACACCAGTGTGCTCCCACCCACCATGTCAGAACTGCTGCGTGCTATGTAGTTTCAAGCATTTTACTATTCATGTGACTCTTGGCATGTTCGTATATGTTAATCCTTCACATGCCCCAGACCTGGCCCTCCTCTCAGGTGTGCACTTTATCCTCTGACAACCCCATTGCATTCCATTGGTTTACAGTCCAGATTAGTGTGCATGAGCCCATTAGCCACAGTGGCATAATGGTGCAAGGTAGCCTGCACTGTAACAGTTGGGTTGGGCACGGTTGATGTGTCCATGCATGATGTGCTGCTCCATTCCAGGCCTCATTTAAAAGTGTTGGACGCAGGGCAGCACATCACGTCACTTTGCTGCGCTGCCCTAAGTCAAAAGGAAAGGGCAGGAAAGCACGGTATTGATGATATGTGGTGCATTCCTGTCCTTTCTGCCTGTGGTGGCACACAAATTGGTGCCTAGTGCCAACACAGGCACCCTTTCATTGTTCAAGGGTGTCTGAGTTGTTGGCAGGATTGTTTTTTTGCAAGAAGGGACACCTTCCTGCACAAAAGCAATCCATGGAGTCGTTTTCCTCTTTTCATGTGTGTTGCAGAATTCAGCACACATAGAAAGAGGAATAAACAAGAAGTAAAGTTATTTTTCCTCTATACAGCTCCCCTAGGGAAGCCCACATTTGTTATGTATTCCCAGGTTTACAGATCCTTCTAAATCTAGGACTGTGATAAAACCCATGGGTGTTGCATGAGAAAACCCACCACAAAGCCCATGGCACACCTCCTTGAAGTAGAGAGATAAGGCAAGACAGCGCTTTGCGCTGGCTTGCCTTATTCCATATCAATGAGGCCATGCAAAGCCACACAGGGTAGCTTTGCGTCACCTCATAAATAGGATTGGGAGGCCTGCAGCCCCAGAGAATCATAAAACGTGATGCTCCAGCAGTGCAGCCCTCTTGTACATGAGGCACCATGTATTTTGCTTTGTATTGTGGGACTTGTAGTTCTAGTGACTCATGTTATACATTGCACTACAAGTGCCAGTATACAAAGGTGAACCTGGTCTGGTGCTGCACTTCAAACATGGAAGGTATAAACGTGAGGGAGCTGGGCTGAGCTGTGCTACATGTGACTGGGCAGTGTGGCTTAGACTTATGTGATCTTTAACAGTACATGACCCAGATTCCAGCCCTTTGCCCTGCACACAGCTCAGTGGAGCGCTGGGACCTAGCTAGCTGCACTCCCCAACATGACCTTTTTTCCAACATTGCCCCTTGTTGTGACATACCCTGTAGGTCTCGCTGTTCCTTGTGGTCTGCACCGTCTTGTCCTGGGACTCCTGCCATCAACTCCTCTGGGATGATAGCTGCCACTGCTCCTCCAAGGAATCCAACTCCTCCTGTTGCGCCCGGCTTCCACTTCCGGACTGCATGGCTGCCTTCAGGATGTTGGCCAGTTCCTCTTTTGTCTGGCACTTGCAGCCATGCCAGCATACTTTGCAGTCAGCGACTGTCCTCTTGACCTGTCCCACTCTGTTGATCTTGTCCACTATGGACTGCCAAATGGCCTCTTTCTTTCCTAACGGCAATTTTGAGGTGACAAAGAGCTGATGCTTGTGCTATGTCCCCTCAGTGATCAAGACGTCATTCTCCTCCTCACTGAAGTTGCACTTCCTCTTCCACTGGGAGTCTGCCTGGATATCCTGGCTGGTGCTGGGGTGTTATCCTGGCTGCTGCTTTGTTCTCGCCGCTCCATGGCTGCCTTCTGTGAAGTGTGCCAATGTTTTTTTTCCCACAGCATCATTTTTTGTATGTTTTTTTACGCATGACGCAATGAAAAGTGACGCTAGGGTGGTTAGCGTCACTTTGCGTGCCGCTAAACGGCCTTACGTAGTTTTGCTGCTGCTGCGTCCGTTTTCAATATGACATCACACAGGCACCAGCGTCACTTTTTTTTTATGCTGCCTGATCCTTACGGCATGGTGCGCCATACTTAAATATGGCAAATCCATAGCATTTAAAAATGACTTAGCGATTCGCAAGTCATTTTGATGCATTGCTGACCCAACGCAGCAATGTGTCAATTTTTGTAAATGAGGGCCACAGTGTGTGTCTTTGTTTCACCCTCATAAGCTGCTGAGTCTGAAAGCACAAGTTGAACAATAGTGTCGGAAAGGAGAAATTTAACACCAGATGCTATAGCAGTAGCAAAAGAGACCCTATTTGGCCTAAGCTGCAGGATGCTTCTCAACAGGGCAACAGCACGTACTGAGGCTCTGATTTAATAATATTTGATGGCTTTGTGAAAAGGGAAGAGAAAAAATTTGACATATCTACTAAAATATGGCACATTTTTTTCTCTTTCCCAGTGCTGGTGCACTTATGGTTGCCATGACCCAACACACACACCCTTGCACCACAGGGCAAGGGTGTGTGTGTGATCGCTAAAGCATATGTTTTGTACTAGAAGGGTTTTCCAGTACAAAAACAATGCTTTAAGATGTTTCCTACATTGTATGTGTGCTGAACAATGCAGCACATATGCAAAGGTGAAAAATAAGGACAAATATAACACCTGCTTCAAGGAGGTGTAAGGGTTTGGAGCAAATCTCCTTCTAGCCATGTTAGTGGGCAGGGAATCTCCTGTACTGCCCATGGAACGCCTGCTTGATGCGCAGTAGTGCATAGTGCAAGTGTGTGTTACTTTCGGGAACTAACCAATGCAAATCCTAGTTTGTGTTGGATAGCAAATCCCACCCCAACTGTTTGCAACCAGTTTGCATTCGTTTTGTGATGCAAACTGGTGCAAAGCATTAGTAAATCTGAACCTATGTGTCCCAGTCTGAAACACTGTAGTGGGTACACCGTGTGGGCTATCCTTCGAGGTGGAATCCAGCAGAATCCATTTGGTTCCTGTTTCATGTCAATGTTGCTGCTGGAAAAGTTAAAGATCTAATTTCATCTGTGCTTAACAGATCCTCTTCTTCATTTGTTCCTCACTTTATTTCCGATTGAAAGGGAAATGCAATCTAATGTGATGTGCATGGCCCTGATCAAAAACTTTGGTGCAACATTTTTGGTTAATTAGAGAGTATAGATGATGTCTCTGTCTTCGCCAATCTTTACCTTCATGGGGGCATATTATCAAGCCAGGCGATAAAATTATCGCCGCTTTAGCGGCAGAAAACTGCCGCTAAAACGGCGATAATGGGCTTGATAATATGCTCCATGGAATTCTAATTGAAGCCCATGTTAGACGTCCTTCACATTTAACATGGGTTTCAATTGGAATTCCATAGAGCATATTATCAAGCCCATTATCGCCGCTTTAGCGGCAGAAAACCCAGAGCTCTAAACTTCCTTTGATGCCACTGACTCTCTAATGTGTAAGGCTAATACTTAAGACATTACTCTGAAAGCTTTATATAGTTACATCATTGCTCATAGCAGACATTGGATTTCCTTATGGGGATTTGAAATATGCATTTACCAGCACGGAGGCTGATGTGTCATCACGAGGCCAACAATAGTATATCGACTACGTGCTGAAACCCGAGGGCCTCACTATTAGAAAAAGATTGAGCTTACTAATAGGAAATGAAATAAGCCCGGATGAGCAGGACACGGGGTTCATCACCTGCTATGTGATCAGGTCAAAAGAGAAAAGTTCAATAACTGTTTTAGGAGAAGTGAGAAAAGTAATAAGCTATAATGGAAATATGTGAAAAATAGAAAAAATACAAGTGTCACTGAAAGCAAAAGTGGGGTGCAATGAAAGGTGGGTCAGGGCAAATGTATCTCCAAAGGGTGATTAAGCCCTTAAGTGATGATTATGAAGAAATATGTTATTAAACCATATGGGGCAAAGGGGAATCCCAGCGCTACGCAAAGCTCCCCAAATCATCTCGTAAAACCCAGTGGGTATTGTGTTCTTTTTTTACTAATTGCCAGTACATTAGATTGACAGTGGAGGGAGGAGGAAAACGTATTCCATACTTTTGGTATAAAGTAGGAAATTGATTGACCACCCAAACTGGCTGGATATAAGGAAGGAATAGCTAGCAGGAAAGTAGAAGTGGGTACAAGCGGGCCTCAATTAACATATCACTGGAAATGCGGCTCTCTAAATTTAGGGCCAAAGCTGTGAATAGCCCTGCGGTAGAAGCATAAAGCTTTACAACAAGTTTTGCCATTGGAAGCTAGTAGAAATATATGAATCTTTAGAAAGTGACTCACGACGGGGCAGTCCCAACACCAGCAGAACAGAAACATATGGCAGGAGTTTAGCCATCAAGCCTGTAGGCAGGTGTGGTACTTATTTTGTATACTGGGGGCACAGCAAGAAGATGAAATAGGCCAAAAGAAGATCAAAACATCGGAGAAATGAATACAAAGGGAGACAGAAACAGAGAGAAGTAAGTGGGATAGAGGGTGTCTATCCATTTTGCTAGTTTAATTGTGAGGAATAAATAAATGAGTATGGATAGACAGATGAAAGGGATGTTTATATATAACACATTTTATGGTATTTCAAAACCAGGTGCACATGATCAACAGGCCTGGTGAAGAGGGATACTGAAGAATAATAAAAAGTCAAAATTCTTCTAAACACACAGTAAAACAAACTGAGAGATGGTACAGGAAGCACCAGGGAGTAAAATATGGCATTTCTTTGGGCTGTGTCTTAGATGGAATTAACTCCGGTTTGCACTGGTTTTATGATTGGGATGGTGTAAGAAATTGGGTTTCTGGTTGGGGGGGGGACCTTAGGCAAGCAGTAGCCACAGTCTTTGCCAGGGTGAAACCACAATTAAACTCCAAATTAACCTGTGCTCAACCCCATGTTAGCTTGACATTGAGCAGTGAGGTTTAACTTAGAGGCAATGTGTAAAGTATTTGTGAAACACTTCGAACAGTAACATAGTAAAAACACACCACAAAAGGATCCCACACCAGATTTAGAATAATAGATTTTCCTTTAATAAATAAAATAACACCAAAACAACAAAAATCCAATCATTAGAACCGGAGGTATGCAATTTTAAAGATTTTCAGTGAAAATTGCACTAAAAAGCACAAAGTGCCAAGTGTGGATATGTGGTCGCCTGGACCGGGACAAAGTCGCAAGTTCAGACCAACCGCGATGGAGTGCAGGCCAATTTGACCTGCTGAACAAGACTACCTTTAGTCCTGGTTGCAGACTGTTGCAATATCTCGTGTTGAGGATGCGTCAGGCAATGCGTCGGTTCCTGAGGAGCTGCCAAGCTGTGAAAGGACGACCTGCGTCTTCATCGAGGATCTCATCAACAAGGACTTTCGATGCGATGACTGGCGTTGGGAATGCATCGCGCAGTCGAGACAATGAGTTGGTTTGACGGAGCTGAGACTGCAAGGAAAGGATCTGTGTCATCGTCGGGGCTGCTAGCGATGAGAGAATTGCAATGCAAGGGCCTGCTTTGGGAAGCTTCACACAGCGGCGGTTCTGATGCAGCCTGTGAGGCTGATGCAGAGTCTTTGCGCTGAGAGAACCTTTGCAGCAGAGAAGATATGTTGGTTCTGTTTGGAATTGCCCTGCACAGCAGAGGTGATGCAGCTTCAGGCCCACTTTCAAGGGTCCAGAATCTGGGTGGCACCACTTGGCAGGGAGGAACCCTTAGATGACAAAGTCCAGGCGCTTGGTTCAAGCTTGTTGGAGCCTTCTGTCCCTGAGGCTCTAGTCAGGAGGCCAGTCAAATAGCCATTAGAGTCACTCTAGGTTCCTCAGTTCAACAGATGCAGATCCAGCCCTTCTCACCCCAACAAGAGGGCAGCAGGTGGCAGGTCACACAGCAGGGCAGCTGGGTTTCAGAGCAGCAGTCCAGCAGATTGTCAGTCCTTTTAGCAGCACAGCAGTGGCATTTTCAAAATTTTAATTTAAAATCTGACTTTACCATGAGGGAGGATTTTGCATTATAATTCCAAAGACACCAAACATGAACTGGTTACCTGTTCCCATTTGTAAATTACAGATTAATAAGTGTAATAAGGTAACTCCAATGTTATCCTATGGGAGAGATAGGACTTGCAATAGTTTTTCACTATCAGGACATGTGAAACTAAATAGTACCTGACCACCTTTTTAAATACACTGTACCCTGCCCTCTGGGCTGTCCAGGGCCTTCCCTAGAGGGTACTTACACGTATTAACAAGCATTTGCAATGCAGTCGGTCTCGCATTTATGAGAGTTTGAGCTATTGGCATTGTAAATGACAATGCCTTTTATTTATGTGTTGTTTTTAAAACAGATAAATAAAAGGCATTGTCATTTACAATGCTAATAGCTTAAACTCTCTCAAATACAAGACCTATTGCATTGCAATTGCGGGCCATAAAACATTTTAAAAAGCGTTAGGAGAGAGCGTGTCCTGCCTAAAACAGAAAGTAGGACAAACCTATTTGAGAAAATAGTTCTCAGAGGCTGTAATTAAAGCCTAGGAGCAACAACACACGTAACATGGGTGTCGCCATGGGAGGTTACAAGCAGAGACGAGGTGGTACTAAGGCGGGACTAACAAGCCTATTGACCAATGAACAGCCACAGTTTAAAGTGTACAATGACGAAAGTCAATTAAAAATGTGGTCGGAGAGTGGACAGAGCTTCAAGTCCCTACCTCAATACAGCATGCCTCGCAGCGCAGCGCATTAGATGCCCAGGCTCGACCCAAAAATGAATTTGTCCGTCTGCAATAAAACCGGTGCTCATTTAAATCCTCTGATACATTTTGGTCAAGTTTGTGCTATATAAAACTCCGGAAAAAACAGGTAGTATACCTGGAAAACTGCGCCAGGTGCAGAAGTTCAGACAAACTGCACCAGGTGCTGAAGTTGAGACTAGCCTGTGGGAGTGTCATGTGACATATTACTGGGGCTCTCATTTCAACAGTGCGCAATTGTACATCACATACAAATATGCAAAGGGGAAAGGAGAACACATTTTTTCGATTTTTTTCCCCAGGGAAAGCAGTTTTCCTGTTGAGCAAGCCCTTACACGAGGTCCATTTCCTTTCCCATACTGGAAGTAATGATTTTGCAGTTCTTGCATAAATTGCTGACCATCGTTGAAAAGGGTTCAATTTCAGTTTGTAAAGGCCCACAACCATATGAATTTGTCAGCCTTCAAAAACTTAAAAAGATAGCCATTCATCTTTCCACCTACTTCCCTCACCCTGCCTGGAAGGCAGGGTGAGGGAAGTTGAGGTTGGGGCATGTGGGAGTTGCCGGCAGATTTCCAGGTTATTGAAAGTGATGATTCAGACGTGAGGCAATGGAGACTGACTTTGTCTGTCTGCACCAGTCTATTTCTCTACCATCTACCGGGCTCACTGTCATGTATCCAGTCATCTCTCTTTGTTAGAGATGCACGAGCCAAGATATTAATTAACAGGTAGAGCCAGCCGGAGACCAGCCAAGCGTATACGAGCCAGTGGGCAAGCCGTGAAAATGATCGGCATGTTAATCATAGAGTAAACATGATGTAAAAGTGCAATAATGTCTCTTCAGAATTCAAAAAAGTGCATTTCTTTAGCCCGTCACCTCAGTACACAAGATTATAGCACTGAATTGAGAGGAAGTTATTAAAAGTGCTAGTTTTAAGCATGAATTAAAACACTGCCGCTCCTACCGCCCGACAACAAAGCCATTTGTGAACTAAGAAGCGTCAGTTGCCATGCATACCCCGAATGTTGTCTAGAGTCTTATTATACTTAGAGTAACATTAAAATCTAGTTTATTAAACACGAGAAGTTTTTGTACAGCACGCACTTGAACTAGCATATTTCAAGGTGGCAATAATAAAGATGAAAACGGAAGTGCCGGCAGGCAAGAAAACATGAATGGGAGTGGGGGGGTTGTGGGAGGGTGAGAAGTCACAGACTGAGGGAGGGGGCGGTGGGGTGGGGAGACAGGGAAGAAAATAGTGTTAGGAGTAAAGGGGCCAATAGCCGTGGAAGGATACAAATGATGAATGAGGAGGGACTAACAAGCCTCAAACCAATTGGAAGGCAGCATTTAAGACAAAAGCCAATGGGCAGAGAGTGGGCAGAGCTTCCACGAAGCTTCCAAACTACAGTATATACAGCATGCCTCGCAAAGCGATGGCAGCGCATTCGCGCTGCAACGCTAGGCGAGACCTAAAAATGTGTAGAGGAAAGTGCTTGCATTTGACTATCGAATGAAGGGAAGTACTGGTCTCCACGTCCCTTTCGTGTGTTCATCTGATCACCTCAGGGGCCATCTATGAATACCGTGTCAGTTTTGTCTTTATCAGGGAGGACAAAAAACAAGCACTGTTAGCTTGACCTAAAAAGGAAGGTTTGAGTCTGACAAAATTAATTTTTGTCAGGTCGAAATAGCAGTTTAAAACTGCACATACAAGTTGCAATGGCAGACCCGAGACATATTTAAAGGGCTACTTAAGTGTGTGGCACAATCAGTGCTGTAGCCCCACGAGCAACATTTTTTAATTTACAGGCTCTGGGAAAATGTAGTACCACTTTATTAAGGACTTACAAGTAAATGAAATGGCAATTAGGGATAAGGCAATGTTACCATGTTTTAAGGAGTGACCACATGCATTTTAGCACTGGTTAGCAGGGTTAAAGTGTACAGAGCTCTAAGGCCAGCAAGAACAAGTTCAGCAAAAATAGGAGGGGTGAAGGCAAAACGTTTGGGGGAAGACCACCCTAAGACTGACAGGTCTAACAGCTGGTCCATTTAAAACCCATTTCCTATAACATTGGGTATAATATAGAAAGCGAGCAGGGCAATATTCAAGACACTAGACCTCATTGGCAGTAGGAACAGGAGATAATATTGCAAAAGCGAGGATTATAGGAAAATAAATACCAACATGTATTTGAGAGTAAAGGGTGACTGTCATAGACCTTTTTGGAAATATTAAGACCTTTTAATGTTTTATAGTCTCCATGGACATGTATCTGCTTTGTCACCTTTGAGGCAGTGTCTTCACGTGTAAACATAATAGTGGGTTGGATGAAATTACACTTTTGACACTAGACTTACTCATCATTCATCTCTTACATCTTGCTTTGTCTCTCGTCACCAGGAATCTAACCCAGACGTCATGTTCTAAACAGAGTTGACCGGTCCCTGGTTTCTTTAGAAATTTTCCAGTGCTATAGCCTATAGTGTCACAGTCTGTCATAGGGTACATACAACATACCTATAATTGTGCTTCTTGCAAGCTTTAATTCTTAGGCCAACTCCATTGAAATCTAAAGTTCCAACCAGCGCTACTGACAAGTCTGCATGAGTAAGGATCAACACTATGATCAGACTATGTACTATTTATCTCTCTGGTTCTTCTGGAAACTGAGAGGGTATTAGTAGTGGTCAGTATAGTGCTTTGCCATTTTGTCTTTTGGACGGTCATTACAGGCCTGCCTTGCTTTTGTCACCTTCATTTGTGGTATGCACATTCTTGCCAGCTTTACTCACAGGGATTGATCCAAATGCAGATGTGGGCACTAATGTTATTGCAGCGAGTCTGGCCAGTGTGAGCAGCCAGCTTATGAAAACCTTATATTTTTCCTCAGATTACATGGATGTGTTCCTCAATGAACTCACATTTTTGTTTAGGGATAGCTAGAGTGGTTGTTTTTGGAAGGTTTGTCCAAATTCACTGCCCTACTAGGTTAAGTTCAATTATATATCTTCCTAACCAGGTTGTAAGACAGCCATATCATCTGTACTATGTGGAGGCAACTTCTCTGATTCTTTTAGAGGTCTTGGAATAAGGCACACTTATTTATTATTATTCTATCTAGTAATAGAATATTGCAGGAAGTAGAGTATTGTTTATGGTGATGTGTGCATTACATCCTTTCCTGACTTTGGCTGCATATTTATTATGTAGTTTATTATTGCCAGTAGGGAACTGGATTGTTTAGCTATGGGGTAGGGAGGATACAATCTTGTGCGGCTCCCACAAAGTCCAATCAATCGGACTCCTAAAATTTAACTTGGCTTTTGTGGAGAATCATTTTGAATGGGGCAAGATTTGTAGTGATGAGCTTGACAAAATAGCTCAGGTTGAAAGCATGTGTCCCAGGACGAAATATCATTATAACAATGGATGCAAGTTAAAAATGTTTAGGGACCATACCGTTTCAATGAAATTTGACAGGATAAGAGACCATTGCATTTGACTTCAGAGCCTTACGAAAAGTGGAAGTCAGTTGCTCCGTTATAGAGGAGTACGTATAGGCTGTGTTTTGGGCTTTGGATAAGTTCAAGATCTTAATTTGGGGTTCTGGATTTAAAGTCTATACAGACCACATGCTACTCAAAGACATTTTTATGAAGAAATGGTTGGAAGTAGTGCCAAGTAGAATTAGATGGCAGGACATCAATTTGCAAGAATTTATTTTTGATGGTAAATACATAACTAGAATCAGAAATAGGGCAGCTGATTGTTGTCTAGTTTGGTGAATTATTCACTTGTAGAGGGAAGTGTTGCAGAACTGGAAGGTGAGGAAGAATGGTTGACAAAGAGGGGGTCTGCAGGAACACATAGTGTAGTTTCAGAAGAAGAGTGAAAGGGAGAAATGGAAGGTGGCCAAGTTTTGGAGAAGGTAAGGAGAATGCTTACTCATGGATGGGACTACAGAGGAATAGATTGGGACCAAATAAGACCTTTTAGGATGGTCAGAGGAGAAGTAGTGGAGGTTGATTATTGTTTGTTTAGAGGTAAAAAGCTCTTTTTTGAACTTCTTGTTGATGGCACAACACTGGGCCATATTATCAAGAACGACGATAACATAATTACCGCTTTAGTGGCAGGAAACTGCCGTTAAAGCGGCGATAAGGAGCTTGATAATATGCCCTTGAGAATTCCAATAGAAGCCCAGGTTCTGGTGTAAAGGGCCACAAACCTGGGCTTCTATTGGAATTCTCAAGGGCATATTATCAAGCCCCTTATCGCCGCTTTAGGGGCAGTTTCCTGACGCTAAAGCAGCGATAATTTTATCACCATTCTTGATAATATGGCCCACTGTCTTGCAGGATTCAGCACATACGGATTTAGATGCCGACATAGGCTCAAAGTATACAAGCAACTAATGACCATACAGTTTGCACTGTGAGGAAAATAACAACAAGAAATAGGATATTTTAATTTGACCCCAAACATAAAGTGTGAAAAGGATGTACCGATTGAGCGGTCAATAAATCATATGATGGACTCCAAATTCTAGTCAACATAGGTGCTTCTATATTATAAGCCCTGAAGAAGTCTATTTTATGAGACGAAACACGTTGGCTAAACTGGAAGAAAAGGTTTTATAAAAAGAATAAGAAGATGTGAATAAAGGAACACTTTTCAGAACAACATGGATGGAGTGTGTACACTATGTTAAATGGAATAATGTATAATTGAAATACCTTTTTTTATAATGAATGGTGTATTCTGATCACTCTCATACAATGACAAAGCTGATTCCACCCAGGTTGTTACGAAAGAGATTGATAGATATGGCACATAAAGGTCAATTTGGCATATACAAAATGAAAGAAAGACTAACTTAAGATTTTTGGTGGGAAGACATGGACGTGAAGAGGTTGATCAGGTATTGTGTGCAGTGTGGTAACAGTGATAAGAATTTTTCAATGAGACAACTACCAATGCATTGCCATTAGCTTATGGATGGACCATAGGTGGAGATAGCAATGGGTGCTGTGGGACCATTGGCTGATGAGATGAATTGTCTGTACATTTTGGTGCTTGTGGATATATTCCCAAGATAGCCAGATATAAAGTTTGACTCTGAAATCAGCACTAGGAGTGTCATCAAGTGCTTAGAGAAGACTTTCACTAGAGAGCGACTGCTTATGCCAAGTCTTACTTACAATGGGATGCAGTTTGGTTCCAGGGAAATGCAAGCATTTTTTCAGAGTATTATAATAAAACAGCATCGCCGTGCATTATATCATCCCAAAACCAAAGGTGGAGTAGAGAGGTTTAACAATACACTAAAGGAAGGGATTCAGTTGGCTATGTACAACAGTGTGAATTTGAAGAAGGAAATAATGAAGCAGCTTCTAGCATACCGACTAACACCATATCAAACAACATTTAAGTTGTTGAAAGTAAGGAGATCTAACTCCAAGCAAGTCTGGGGTGGATGAAATGGCAGATAGATTGGACGAGTGTGGATACAAGGGATTCCTGGGGACAGACAGAGTTGAAGATTCAAGCAAGCCTGGCTGAAGACGGCTGAAATGCCAGAAACCGGTCCTAGGAAGCTTGTTTCCGGCCCAGGGAAGACATGGCTTGGAAGTTCGGGCTGGACTGTTCCCATGAGGCACAGGGTCAGACTGATTTGCATATGGCCATGTCTGAACTGGGGTGGCAGAGTGGGCTAAAGAACGGTGATGGATTAAACCCAGATCAGTTGACTGGGGGTGAGTGCTTGCAATGTTCAACACTCCGTCCATCATTCCCTTTGGATTTGCTTTGTTCGCCATAAATTGGCAGGGTATGCTCAGACGTGAGTCCCTTGCTCACTTTGCCACTGGATTCAAGCAAGCCTGGCTGAAGACGGCTAAAATGCCAGAAACCGGTCCTAAGAAGCTTGTTTACGGTCCAGGGAAGACATGGCTTGGCAGTTCGGGCTGGACTGTTCGCATGAGGCACAGGGTCAGACTGATTTGCATATGGCCATGTCTGAACTGGGGTGGCAGAGTGGGCTAAAGAACGGTGATGGATTAAACCCAGATCAGTTGACTGGGGGTGAGTGCGTGCAATGTTCAACACTTTGTCCATCATTCCCTTTGGTTTTGCTTTGTTCGCCATAAGTTGGCAGGGTATGCTCAGACGTGAGTCCCTTGCTCACTTTGCCACTGGATTCAAGCAAGCCTGGCTGAAGATGGCTGAAATGCCAGAAACCGCTCCTAGGAAGCGTTTCCGGTCCAGGGAAGACATGGCTTGGCAGTTCAGGCTGGACTGTTCCCATGAGGCACAGGGTCAGACTGATTTGCATGTGGCCATGTCTGAACTGGGGTGGCAGAGTGGGCTAAAGAACGGTGATGGATTAAACTCAGATCAGTTGACTGGGGGTGAGTGCTAGCAATGTTCAACAATCAGTCCATCATTCCCTTTAGTTTTGCAGAGTTGAAGTTGCAGCATGAATGGAAGAATGTGTATGTTAAAATGCACAACACAAGGACAGTGGGTGTAAAAGTAGGGGGTGGGTGACATTACGGCTCTTACTAGGAGTGGGGCATGGACAAAAATTACCAAGCCTGTGAAAGTAGTGGAGATGTTTTGGAATGCAGTCATAACCCAGGAAGAGAGGATTTGGAACCTAGGAAGAGATGCTAATTGTTCAAGAGCCAGTTTGATTGGCGGAGGAATTATTGAACATCACAAAGCAAGATGGGACAGTGAGGAGGATGACAGCAGATGTGCTACCAGTGATGGTAGAGGCAATACTGTTGAAATTAACCCATGCTGTCTGGCCTGGAGGCTGGGCAGATGTCTTTCTCAATCGCATGATATTTTACAAGACTATGGGCCAGATGTATGCCCATTCATTTTGCGACTCGCAAATTGCGATTTTTGTGACTCACAATTAGTAAGTCGCAAAATGAAATGTACTAATGTGTCTCAGACACATTTAGTGATTCTTAATGGGGGTCACAAATTACTTACCTCATTAATATTCATGAGGTAGGTTGCAATTTGTGACCCATAGGGAATGGCCTGTAATCACAGGAATGGTGGCCTGCTGGGGTCAGCTCAGCAGACTACCATGTCTGTGATTGCTTTTTAAATAAAGTATTTTTTTTCAGAAATGCAGCCCGAAAATGGGATGCATTTAAAAAAAGAAAAAGAAAAAGTTTCCTTTTAATTTTTTAAGAGTAGGCAGTGGACTGTGCGACCACTGCCTGCTCTTAAAGATGTTGCAGCCCACATTCACAAAGGGGAAGGGGTCCCCTGGGGACCCCTCCCCATTTGCGAATGGGTTACCACTGAATTGAATTTGGTGGTAAACTGGTGGCAAATGGCCCAAATCTCCATTTGCGACCGCTAAAAACGGTCGTACATCTGGCCCTATGCTTTCCTTTCTAGGGATCAGTGACAGAATATCGGAAACACAAATATCGAGTGGACAGAATATTGTATCAAAAATATCAAAGGCAAGAATATATGGAAGGTAAGTGCAAATAGGTAAGTATAAATGTACTATTCTTAACTCAAGATCTACGTACCTTGCAGATATATATGTATATTGTCAAGGTACATATATGTGGAGTTATATATAATAAAACTCTACTTACCCATAGGAAATTACCTACACAATATTCTTGTCCTCAATATTCATGACAGAATATTCGGTTCCATTATATTGTGTTTTCGATATTTTGTACAAATTCTATTTCCTAAATTTACTAAGGGCCCGATTTACAAAGGTGAACTTAGACTTCAGTCTGAGTTTATGATTTTCTTGTATTCATAAAGGTCAGTTGCGGGTAGTAACTTTATGAGTGCGGAGTGCACGCACTCAGGGCAGAGTCTCCACACTCAGAGCAGAACTCCACCCAGAGTGGGGAAACTCCACACACATAAAGTTACTACTCATAACTTACCTTTGTAAATACCAAATAATCGTAAACTTAGACTAAAGGCTAAGTTTACATTTTGTGAATCAGGCCCATAGTGTTTTTATCCATATAGGGCTTGATTAGGAGTTTGTTGGTTAATTCTGACCCATGCGTAAGCCCCTGTTTATGCATGGGTCGGAATTACAAGTTTGCAGGAATTCCGATAATTGACAGATGCTTTAAATATCACAATCTTCATTAGATGTTGACAGGTCAAACATGGCAAAAATTGAATAGGGGAAATATGTACGTTATTTACCGCACCATGTGGATTTTGGTGCGTTATACTCGTAATAGGTGCTATTTAGTGCAGCTGATAAATAATATACCCCATTACATCATTATTTGTCAGGTGTGGTAATTAGCACCCATGCATATATATATATTCACTGAAAAGACCAACGGTTACAAGGACGTTATAGTTAGGAAATATAATTTTTAAAAACCTTAGAAATTCACTGAAAAAAACACAGGTTACAGGGATATTATAGTTAGGCTGACATTTCACTCGAAAAAAAACTGAGAAATTCAGCAGTTATAGTTAGCTGAGCTAACTATAACTTGCATTCCTGCAATGCACTGCTTATGGCCTCAGAATTACATCACTCATGACGTGGTCAGTGACATCACTGATGCCATCTCAAATGACATCACTGATGACATCATCCAGTGACTCTGAGTGTTTTTAAAAAGTTTATGAGTGTTAAATATATATATGAAGGTGTATTGATGAATCAGTGGGTGTATAACTGCCTGTATGGATGAGTCAGTGGATGTATGACAGACTGTATAAGGGAGTTATTAGGCGTCTCAGTGAATGTATGGCTGAGTGACTAGGTAGTGCGAATGCCTGGATCTGTCTGACAGTTGGTGTCTAAGTGGCTGTATGGGGTGGTGAGTGGGTACATTAGTGGCTGTATGGATGTTTTATTGGTTGTCTGAGTACCTGTAGGAGTGTCTGTGTGGGTGGGTGAGGGTGTGTGTGACTGCCTGCATGGATGAGTGAGTTGGTGAGTCAGTGATTGAATGGGTTAGAGAGTGCATCTGTGAGGGGCTGTATGGGTGACTGAGTGTGTGCACGGATGTGTTTGTGAGTGAATGGATGTGTCATTGGTATATGGGTGAGTAATTGCATATGTGAAAGTCAGTGAAGGTGAGTGTTGGAGTATATGAGTGACTGTATGTGTGACTGAGTGATTGTGAGAGTGGTCGTATGAGCGAGTGTGTGCTTGTGTCAGTATAGGTGAGTACATATGTGTTAGTATCTGTATGAATAAGAGAGTGGGTGTGTGTATAACTGTATAGGTTAGTAAGTGACTGTGTAATTCACTCAATTGGTGAGTGACTAGGTGTGTGAGTAGCTCTATGGGTGACTGACAGTGTGTGAGTGGCTGTAAGGGTGTATGAGTGGATATATCAGTGGCTATATTGGTCAGTGAGTTGGTTATGAGTGGCTGTATAGATGAGTATGTGCTTGTGCCAGTGCCTGAATAGGTGAGTATGTGTTAGTATCTGTTTGAACAAGTGAGTGGGTGTGTGTATAACTATATAGGTGAGTATGTGGCTGTATGATTGACTTTATGGGTAAGTGAGTAGGTGTGATAGTAGGTCTATGGGTTACTGACATTGTGTGAGTGGATGTATGGGTGTATGAGTGTATATATCAGTGGCTGCATTAGTGAGTGAGTTGGTGTATGTGTGACTGTATGGGTGACTGAGTGGATATGTGTGTAGACCTATAAATCAGTGAGTGGTTGTGTAAGTACGGGTATGGTTGTGTCAATGATTTTGAGAATGGTAGTGTGGAAGTTGGAGTGGGTGTCTAGGGGTTATATTGAGGTGTGAGTGGGTATATCCGAGATTCTGTGGAGGATGTCATCAGTGATATCAGTGATGTCATTTGAGATGTCACTGACCATGTCATGAGTGATGTAATATGTGAGGTCATAAGCAGTGCATTGTGGGGGCGAGGTTATAGTTAGGCCAGCTAACTATAACTGCTGAATTTCTAATCTTTTTTAAATTATATTTCCTAACTAGAACATCCCTGTAACCTTTGGTTTTTTCAGTGAATTTCTATGGTTATTAAAGTAGTCGTCACATCTGCAGAGTGGTGGAGAAAGGGGGTGGGGCCTCAGACCAGCTCCCAGGAATTCAGCTGTGTAGGATGTACCAGGAGAGCTTCTTGGCCCCCAAGGTCCCTCAGGAGTAAAGTGGACTTCATCCCCCAACCAGTAGTGCGCCAGGAGCCTCGTTTACAGAGTAGTGGAGAAAGGGGCATGGCCTCTGAATACCTCTTAGCAATCCCACTTTCTGTGACATACTGGAGGTAACAGGAGAAGTAGTTGGCCCCCAATTGATGTCACACAGCAGGATTGCTGAGAAGTTGTCAGAGGCCATGCCCCTTTCTCCACCACTCTGAAAACACGTCTCCTGGTGCAATACTAGTTGGGGGATGAAGTCCCCTGGGCTCCAGAGGGTCCTTGGGGTCCTTGGGGGCCAACTTAAATTTCTCAACAACTACTGAACACAAAACAAGCAAAAGACACTTCCTTGTACCAACATCTACCTCCCTGAAAATTTGGTGTAAGACGGTTCAGCGGTTATAGCTGTGGCTAAAGTTTCCTATGGTAATTCATATTACAAATGCACCCATATTTTAGGCCCCAATTTCTCGGTCCCCACTAAACAGATCCCCCCCCACTTTTTCCAGCACACACAGAACCTACCTTGCCCCTTTTTTGGGAAAACTTCATGAACATTGGTCAAATGACGCCAAAGTCATAGCCAAGTCAAAAAATGCTTTTGCTATGGAAACTAGGTTCTAACTATAAATACCAGTAGGTTACATATACATGGCACCCTCTCAGCAAAGCTTCAGTGTCTTCTGCGGTGCCACCACAGTATCAGTTCTGATGAAGGTGCAGAGATTCCCACCTGCCTGGCAGATTTTTAAGTTTGGAGGGCAGTCCTCTGCTAGGGAAGAAGAGGTCATAACTGATGGGATGGCCATCAAGGTTTAAATGACCCCTAAATGCCTGATTTAGAATTGGATGGTAACAGGAAATCCTAAGATTTGCCTAGAAAGTGATAAATCCCTAATTTTTCTTCAATTTAAATCTGTTTATTGAGGTTTTACAGCATGTATCTTATTGACAGTGCATCAAAATTGTACAGTGTAGGCAGCATACAATTAAAGCAAATTGTCATGGCATCTTTCAAAATCAACAGTGTGGTCGATGCAATATGGCAGTTTCCATTTAAACTCAGAGTGATTGGCAATAAACTGTCACACTTTTGCTAAATAGCGTGAAGGAAAGGAGAGAAAGGCATTAAAGGAGAATAGAAAGAAAGAAAACCTGAACTACAACACCAAAGAAAATAGCTGCTTACATTTCAATAAAGCCACTACCGACTCCCCCCACCCACCATATTCCCACAGAAACGTCACCAATTTAAGGAATAATGTTTATAGCAAATAGGCTGAATGTTCAGTAAAGGAGGGTGCTTGTCTCAAGTGAAGCCTATAAAAGCTGCTTAAGTGTGTATTCATGTTAAGCTGGTCATCATCAGACATGTGGGCCCGTCGGTTAGCCTGTGGTAAGTGGATAAAATTGTGTTTCGGTAGGAGGCTATTGGGTATTTGTGGAGTCCTTGGGTGTCTTCCCTATGTAGCACTACGCTTTCCACCTGGGCCTACACAAGTGATTAGGCGTTCCAAGCTTCTAATGTCGGTGATTTGGACAATTTCCACCATCTGATGATGAGGCATTTGATCATTATGAAACCTAAGTCTATGAAGCTGGTGGTGGCTTTAGTCTTCTTTTACCTAAAGTATACACCTAAAAGCTGCACCTCCCACGTATGCAAGCCCTGTCGGTCGGTACATTCTGACAAGTGGGTTGTTATACCCTGCCAGTGGGGGTGTAAACATGGGCAGCTCCACAACATGTACAGTAGATCTGTGTTGACGGTGTTGCAATGAAGACATTTGCCATCAGTACCCTGGAAATATCTGTTTTGTTGGTGGTAAGATAAGCTTGGTGTATATGTAGAATTGGATCAGTTTAAATCGGGCATTAAGCAAGACGTGTGTTGGGCAGTTGTGGCTGGCACAGGTAAGAGCGGTGTGGTGGTGCGGGGTGGGGGAAATCGACATACAACTGGATAAGTTAAATAAAACTTTTTTATAACACTTGCCGCATCGCCAAGTCGGTGATGCCGCGAGCACAAGGTAAGTGGCTTTATTTTTTTTTAATTTAATTTAACTCATCCCATTGAATGTCAACTTCCCCGACCGCCACTCTTTCCTGTGCCAACTGCCACTGGTGTTGGACCCTTCAATAAGGCATCCTATCCAATTAAGCAGGAATCAGGTCGGCTTCCCATCTGTTCCGGAGGGTTGTGAGTGGAGGGGTGTTATGTGGGCATAGAGTGTCAGCGAACCAATGCACCAAGTGACGGCCGTACTACAACACATGGAGGTGTTGGATCGTGTGATGCATAGGGAGTTTGTGGGACATATCCCCCCAGTGTTTTCCTAACGAGGCCAGAAAGGAGTTGTAGAGCAGGAATTGTCCGGAGTGTAATCCATTTTTGGCCGTTAATAGGTTGTATGGGAGGAGAATGCTGTCCGGATAGAGATCACCCACTGTGCCATGTAGCTAGTTCTATAAACGATGTGTAGGTGTCAGTCCTAGGAGTGTCAAGAATTGCCTGCGCATAGGGGATCTGGGGTTGTGTAAGGTAAAGGTATCTGCAGTAGCAACAATAGGCCACGCCTAACAGTAGAGGATGTGGGACTTTCGATTTAGAGCAGGGGTAAAATAAGCGAAGGACAGCGGATAGGATCCAGGCGGGCAAGGTCATGGCCGTCTCTTCTAGTTGTTGAGCAGCTGTCCATCTGACCACCAATTAAATCTGGGACTCAAGGTAGAATTGTTCCAGATGTGGCACTGCAAGTCCACCTTGGTTGAGGAGTATAGATCATTTCTTCAGGGCCACTCTGCAGCGGGAGGCATGCCAAATGAACTCTTTTGAATACCCCTCGAAGGAGTGGAAAAAGGATGCCGGCAGGTATATGGGTAAATTAGTGGAATAGTATAGGAAGTGAGGCAGAACTATCATTTTCAGGAGAACAACGCACCCGCCACCGCTATTGGTAGTATACGCCATAATGACATTTGTGATCTTAAAGAGGTGGACACCCGCGTAATGTTGCCATCAAATAAATTAGCCAGTGAATTATATATGTGTACACCTAAATACCTGAATGTGGAGGGCTGCCAAGGAATTCATGGGACGTCAAGGCTAAGGTGCTGGTTAGGTAAATCAGGAGTAAAGGGGAATAAACTGGATTTTGCCCAATTAACTTGCAGGCCTGAGAGGCAAGTGAAGTGATTCAGGGTCTGCGCTACCGTCTTAGAAACAGGGTGGGTGTCCCGTAGGTAGAGTAAAAGGTCATTGGCATAAAGGGAAATAGTATGTGTTCTATCCCCCAATGGTATGCCCCATGATTCACTCTGCAACCTGACTGTCGCAGCAAATGGCTAAATGGCCAGTGAAAAAAGAAGGGGAGGAGATAGCGGACAGACCTGTTTGGTGCCATTGTGTATGTAAAAGTGATTGGATATATGGGTGCCCGTCTTGTCTCCTACCAGCGGTTGGCGTGATAACTCCCCCATGGAGAATTTCTTGCTAATAGAGATTCTTCCAGCAACATTACGTTCTTCATACTATTGCTATGGGGCAGTAATTTATCAAAGATTACTCTACCAGTGGGGAATTCTTCTCAGACATAGTAACCATTTATTGCTTGAACTGGAGGATTTTCAAATACCACCCAACTTCAAATCAGACCCAAAAGTTTCTTCATTAGTCATGATATATCATACACCATTATGTATATTACATGAACCCACCTAATCAAAGGAGTCAACAAATTATACAAACAAATGAGGGGTCAGCTCAATCCTTCACCATACTTGACATATGTCAGATGGGACTCCCTCATAAGGAAGGCAGAAACACTGTGGTGATTTAACTGTTAGATGGCAGAGCAGTGTGCCTGGTTAATTTGCCATGTCCAATGCATTGAAAGAACTTTACTGTACTAATGAGACACTGTGAGCAGCATAGTAAAACCTTTAATTATTTGGAGGGAAATTTTAACTGTATCCCAGTAATGACAATGGACCAATCGTTCCTCCTGATCACTTAATGGAGTGGTGAGGCTTTTTTGTGCTGGCAGCAACCCAATGGGACTCTGGGGCTGCAACTTTTACTCTGCAATCAATTGCTTTGCAAACACATCCAGAGTCTGAGAAAACTTCCTGCCCTGGAAGTAAGGGAAAGACAATACTTCAGCACTCTCAATGATTTGAAATGTTTAAGGAAGTAGGGTCATTTGCAGTCCCAAAATGGACCATTATAGTAGAGGAACTGGTATTTTACCGACCGTACTAAGCAGAAATGGTGCAACGATTATGAGTGCCACAGCCCAAAATGCATTTTTGCTTCCAATTAATCCTCCCTCAGAAAAAGTAGTGTATTTGCTGCTCACAGCTACGAGATTCTGATGTCCACTGCGATGGAGCCTTACAATGAATTCTTTACCTCACTTTATTTCTTTATGTTTTTAAATAATACATTGTGTTTCTTGAACTTAAAAGCTAATCATGCTAATTACTGAAATCTGCCTCCAACATGACATGCTATGCTATGTTTTGTTATGTTAATTTGTACAGCGCACTATCACTCACAAGGGTATACTGGCGCTGAGTAAATGTGTGTGCTTAGTCCTACCTAGGGCAGATGGGTTCATTGAAAAGCCAGGTCTTCAGCTTTTTGCGCAATACAAGAAGAGAGGAGGAGTTTCTGATGTGGAGAGGGAGGTCATTCCACGCTTTAGGATCAATGTAAGAGAACACTTGTTCTCCTGATCTGATTCTGTGAATGCATGGGATGGTTGCATATAGGAGTCCTGCGGAGCGGAGGTGTCTGGATGGTTGGTTGAAGGAGATGAATCTGTTTAGGTAGGTGGGGCCCGAGTTGTAGAGTGCCTTGAATTATTTGTGTCTGAGGGGTTTGAATTGAGAGTATTTGTGTTTAGGAAACCAGTGATATTCCCTCAGGTGTGGTATAATGTTTGCTCTGTTGGGGAGGTTAAGGGTGAGTCTGGCTGCTGAGTTCTGTATGGTCTGTAGTCTTCTAGTGAGTTGCTTGGTGACCCCGGCATAGAGGGTGCTCCCACAGTCCTGGTGACGTGGGCGTGAGTCACAGTTTTTCTTGTGCTGCTTGGGAGCCATTTAAAGATCTTCCACCGCATTTCCAGTGTGTGAAAGCAGAATGCAGTAGCACAGTCATGTCTAGTTTGCTGTCAATGATTATAACAAGCTCCCTGGACAGGGTTCTGGGTGTGGGTTTGAGTTCAACCAGCCACCAATTGGAGTCCCTTGATGAGGTGTTCTTGCTGTAGATCACTACTTCTGTCTTGTTCGTGTTGACTTTGAGACAGCTGGCTTTCATCCACTTAGCTACTTCCGTCATGCAGGCGGTGAAATTGTTTATCATGTTGGAGGTCTTGTCCCAGAGGGAGAGGATGCATTGTGTGTCATTTACCCAGGAAAGGATGTTGATATCGTGGGTGAAGATGACATTGGCCAGTGGGATTATTTATGCACTGAAGAGAGTGGGACTTAGTGATGAATCTTAAGAGAATCCACAGATGAGTTTGCGGGCTTCCGAGGAGTAAGGTGCTAGACTGACAGCTTGTGTTCTATCTGTTAAGAAGGAGCAGATGCAGCAGGTCCTTGGATGCCAGTCTCATGCAGGGACCTGGTGAGGATGAGGTGTGAGACAATGTCTAATGCTGAATAGAGGTTCAGAAGAATGAGGGCTGCTGTGTCTACTCTGTCAAGGATCATGCGGATGTCGTCTGTGGTGGCACTAAGAGCTGTTTCTGTACTGTGTTTGAGCCTAAATCCAGACTGTGTGGCATTGAGGAGCTGGTAGTTGCTTAGGACCTTTTCCTGCCATCACGCGCATTACCTCGGATTCTTGCTTTTAACTTGCACAGCTCGATATTTTAAAAATTTGCGTCACTGTAATTGCGCAGCTGTATTTTGCTGTTTTATTTCTGAGCGCTGTTACTGCTGTCACCTGGGGATTAGATAGGTTTACCTGCATTTAAATTGTGCCCCACAAGCTGCAATTGCGAGACTGAGTTAGTGGGGTCCCTGGTCCTGGTGATTCGTCCGCCATCTTGGGTAGGTAGTGACGCTCTGGGAGATTCTCAGGCGCCATATTGGTTGGGGTTAGAGGCTCGAGCAGCCGGAAGCCCGCTCGGCGTAATACTATAACTAGGATGTGTAAGCAGACGCGCAGCGGATGCGTGCAGCGGAGGCGCCGTAGATGCGCCGGAGGTGCGCCAGAGGTAAGCCCGTTTGCGCCCGTTCGCGTCCCGGGCGCCTCTGGCGCTCCTGCCCCTCCATACCCTGCTTCCACTGAGGACTTAGAGTCCGAGCCCATCATCACCCCGCATAAGACATTGTCTTGCGGCTTGTTGAACGCACGCTCTTTGATAAAGCACCACGCTGAGACTGCTTTATTAATTGAATCGTCACAGCTAGATATACTGTTCGTGACTGAAACGTGGGCCACGAAGGACTGTGGCATGGAATTGGGCTGGGCTTGCCCGCCAGGCTACTTGATAAGACACAGCCCCCGCACCTCAGGCAGGGGTGGTGGGGTAGGCTATATCTTCAGAGATTCTATCTCCTTGACCGAATTGGTGACTACCAAGATAGCAGGGTTTGAGCTTATGGGCTTTTCCATCGTGGCTCAAGGAGGTACTTTAGTAGCAGGTCTTTTAGGCTATAGACCGCCCTCCCTGCCCACGACAGCCCTTCAATCTCTGATTGATCTGATCTACGACCTTTCGAACTCGCATACCAATTTTCTAGTACTGGGTGATTTTAACCTCTGGCCTTCTGGCCCCCATGACTTGGCCTTCCGAGAACTGTGTCAAGCCTGTAGCAATATCCAACTTGCTCAACTGGTACAGGTACCCACCCATGATAGGGGACATATACTAGACTTGGTATTTGCAGATAAAAACTTGGTTGTGGTAGATAAGGTCGAGGCCCAGGGTTGGACCGATCATTCCTTGATTGTTTTGTCCCTTCTTATGCCTGCCCCATGGAGACCCAATAAACTGACCAGTAGGAAGTTGAATCGGCAATGGAGTCGTCTCCTTAGGGAACCGATTCGACCCACACTCCTACCGGGAACCTTTCAGGTGGAGGAGAATGTGGATAAGAGCTATGCTTCTCTCTGCCGGCATATTGTATCATCTCTTGATGACCTGGCCCCCTTACGTAAGGTAAGAGACAGGCCCAGGGGCCTAAATGCCTGGTTCAGCGAAGAATTGGGGCACTCCAAACTTCGCTGTAAATAGGCGGAGCGTACATGGAGGAGAGGATACAGGGAGCAGGATAAGGCGGCTTATAAAGCAGCCTTGCACGAATACAAGGCCCAGTTAAGAACCGCAAAAGCCAAGTTTTTGGAAGACACTTTGGCGAAGGCCTCTAACAAATCTCAGACCCTGTTTAGATTGGTCAAGACTCTGTCTGACCCGCCTTGCATGGCGTCTACTATCCCGGCCTCGCAGGCACTGTGCGACTCGCTGGCCCTTGCATTTGAGGAGAAAATCAGGACTATTCTGACTGGACTCAAAAATTCTGAACAATCTGCAACACCCGCAGTCTCTCCTTTGGACCCGTCTGACAACCTGGACTCCAATTGGGCACCTAACAAGGAAGGTATGCCTCAGTTGTCCAGCTTTCCCATTCCCACGTTAGAGGAATTTGTTATCCAGGCAAGCAGTGTATCGTCAGGATCACCGCTGGATCCAATGCCTCATAAGATCTGGAAGGCTTTTCAAGAGGAGCTTTTCCCGCCGTTGCACTCCATCTGCTGTCAATCATTGACCACAGCGTCAGTCCCAGACAGCTGGAAGTTGGCTATTGTAACACCTCTGTTGAAAAAGGCTTCTCTGGACCCTCTCTGCGCGGCTAATTACAGGCCAATTTCGCTATTACCATTTGCGATAAAAATCCTCGAGAGATGGGTCACAAGAGCCTTATCCAACTTCCTAGAAACAAATCTGTGTCTGGATGCTGCACAATTTGGCTTCAGGCCAGCGCACGGCACCGAGACGGCCTTGGTCACCGTGTTGGACGATCTGCGAACGCGAGTCGACAAGGGCAAGTCTGCATTCTTGGTGCTACTTGACATGTCGGCCGCGTTCGACACGGTGGACCATGAAGTACTACTTGGCCGTCTTCGGAGTGCGGGAGTGTGCGGTCTGGCCCTAGACTGGCTCACGTCCTATCTGGACAACCGACAACAAGCCGTGGCACTACCACCTTTTCGATCAGCCACTAGGCGGGTGAAACAGGGAGTCCCTCAAGGATCGGCAATTAGCCCGATCCTATTTAATATATATCTCCGTCCCTTGATAGCACTGATAAAGTCATTCGGCATATCTGTTGTCAACTATGCCGATGACACTCAGTTGATCTTTTCATTTGAAGGTTCTGAGTCCATTTCAAGGGATGCCTTTCACCGTTGTATGGCAGCCACAGCAGCATGGCTGCGAGCCAATGCGTTGCAATTCAACGGGTCAAAAACGGAGGTACTCTACTGCTCCTTGGACCCCCGTACACTACCGGCCGATTTTTGGCCAGTGTCCATCCCGGGCTCGGTGGAGGCGGCAGATTCAGCTCGCAACCTGGGAGTTCTATTCGAACCCAATTTGCAGCTCGATGCCTCCGTAAACAAAACGGCAGCAACATGTATGGGTTTGCTCCGTGCTCTACGGAAAATCTTGCCACTTCTCCCACGGGGCTCCAGAGCTGAGGTAGTGCGTAGTTCCATTCTTAGCAGGATTGACTACTGCAACGCACTACTTCTGGGTGCCCCGAAGACTCTGGTCCTAAAGCTACAAAGGATACAGAATATGGCCGCTAAACTGGCCTTGTCTCGACCACGGTCCGCCTCTTCATCGGCAGCTTTGGCCGATTTACACTGGCTCCCAGTCCAGCAGAGAATTGCGTTTAAGGCTCTCTGCCTTGTTTTTAGGGCCCTGCATGGACTGGGACCAATACCTCTTCAGACTCTCTTCCTCTGGTATCAGGCAGCCAGACCTTTAAGATCATCTTCGGCGTTCTTGGTAAAAGTCCCTAAAATTAATAGAACGAGAATGGGTGGTCGCGCTTTTAGTTTTGCGGCTGCCACGCTGTGGAACACTCTCCCCTTAGCATTAAGGAGCTGCCCTGATCTGCTCACTTTTAAAAAGAGCCTTAAAACTTACTTGTTCCCCAGAGTAATGTAGCTGTTTAATAGATGCACGGTTAGGTCTCAGCGCCAGGATACCCTTTGGGTGACAGCTGCGCTCAATAAGCAATAAATACATACATAAATAGGTGGTTGATGAAGACCTGTCTTGGCAGTTCGGGCTGGACTGTTCCCATGAGGCACAGGGTCAGACTGATTTGCATATGGCCATGTCTGAACTGGGGTGGCGGAGTGAGCTAGGGGTGGTACAGACCTGATTTACTGAAAGGATCTTGTCGAACACCCCCAAACGAATAGATTGCTCCTTGCCCATGTGTGCCAATTACAATGAAACATGTTGAAGAATGTAAAGTACTTGCATTGGGAGGACTGGTGCTGACAGGCAGTCAGTGTGCTCCCACCCCCCCTGTTTCCCAAGACCATACTTAACTTCCCTTTCTCAGTCCAGTCATGCTGTGCGTTTAAACCTCTGTTAGAACATCATCATATCTGAGTAACCTCTCCTCACTGATTAAATCCTTATTGAGCCCTGGCTCTAGTCTTAATTAAATTTAAAATGTGTCCCGTGAAGGTGACAGTTTACATTCACAGGACAAAGGAGCAATAGAGAAAGCCAAAATGCTCGTGGACAACAAATGCAGCCATGGTTAAAAAGATTCATTTATAAAATTCACAGAACAGTAGCACAGTTTCCAGATATTCCCTAGAGGTCCATCTTAGCCAAGCGAAAAATTAACAGAAAGAGAGAAAATGCCGAACAGCCCTTACGTGTCAGTAATATTCGCCAGCAAGGCACCAGCAGATGTTCCAGCTTTTAAGGTCAGTCCGAGTGTCATAGACCATTTTCTTTCCCTCCCAGCAACATACGCAAGATGAGGCCCGCGGGATTCATTGCACGCTATCTTCTGACTCGGCTGCCGCGTGTGTACAAGAAATTCACCAGTAGGGCGGCCAAATGAAATATTGTGGTAGGGCACAGCCTGGACAATGCCTGTTGTAAAACCACGGGGAATGAGTCTTGTTTGAACAGGTGTCTGAATTCTAGAGGATTGAGCTGCTGATAGCCTCAGTTATCAAGAAGGGACCGTCTCTGTGCTAACCCATTTGTGCCCTGATCACAGCCATTGTTTTTAGACATGTGACCAACATATCATGTAATTTACCCCTTATTTACACACAAACTTTACTACCTTTTAGTGTAGTCGTGAACATTCTCATGCAGCTCCTGTGTCAAATGTGAATTTCAATTGTATTTATCTGCCTGTAATCTATTTAAGTGCATAGGAAATTACTCATATGTTCTCAAAAATTCATATATGTAATGTACGTGCTGTGTACAGGGTTAACGACAGTATTGAGGGTTACTATAGAGATTGCTAAAGTGCTCTCTCACAGCACCAATTAGCCCCGGAGTATTAAACACAACTTTGGGGAGGCCCCTACTAAGATTACAAATACTACAGATGAGATTATACAAATGATTGTGAGTTTGTTCACTGCAATATACACGTTTCTATTGGTATCATATACAATAGCCTTAGATTACAAGAACCATTTTATGATTGTGCTACCAGGGATTTCCAAAAAATCACAATCACAGTATTAGGATTCCTAGGGCCCAACCAAAGATAAAGTATTAACAAATACCTAAAAACGTTTTGAGTTTCGTTGCTCCAAACTCCTACTGAAGGGAGCCCACGACAGACCATTTTCAAATATCCAAAGGCGTGTCAGCACACTAAAGCAATCCGCGTGTGTTTCAGCCAACGTGTGCGTTTTGGAGGCTCAGCAAATTGGTGCACGAGCAACGTTTGTGTATGGACAGTGGACACAATGAATGCTAGCGAAGATACTGTCAGCTGGGCAGTGTATTCAATCATTTAAGTTAAGTAACAGTCTGAGTTCCTGACAAAAAGCATTCTTACTTGTTCGCTTTCGAAAGCAAGCTTAAAATTGTCCACTCTTACAAGTGCATTCTTTAGTCTATCACGAACTGTCTCACACACCATGTCCAATTATTCTAACTCTGTCCTTGCTATTCACAAATCTTATATTTGTGTTTGTGAGAGGCGTTTTAAGTTCCTTCATGTTTTAATGCAGATGAGAAATATCTGCTCAGTGGCACCATTTTCAATGAAGGAATTGGAGATTACAAAGGAAAAGATATTTTAGAGAGAAATGGCAATTTAATTCATAGGCCCACTTTAGATTTTCTGGAGATTATGTAATGCTGGGATGTAGTATGCAGGAGTTATGCTCGTCGAAGTAGTTAAAAAGGTTATTATCTGCCTCTAAAAGCACTAAACTTTGTCACCACTATTACTTTATTGTAAAACAAGTCTGAAGTACAGAATAATAGGTTCAAATATTTATAAACTCTCTAAAAATGTATATTTATTTCATGCAACTCCTAGGAGCTACACTGGAGGCTCTGGGGAAGACGCCACTTACCGTTCTTCTGACAATGACGGGGAAGGTGGTAGAATGCACATCTAGTGAGTTTTTCCCACGTGATGCCTGCACAATTTTATATCACGAACAAGGCACACGGGAGGCTTGCGTTGCGAGCCAGTCAGAAACACCACAACGTTTTGCAGAAATGGCTTCTTGATCCGCACAGGCTCACAATGAACAGTATTTTAGGAAATGGGGCTTTCACTGCCTTGGTTGGTACACTCAGGGTTGTATTAACGTTCTGATTCAGTTCTGCATTCATCACCCTTCTACCCACGTCTCAGAGTAACGTTATGTTCTTTCTCCTGTGATTTCTACGGCATTACAACACCATCCTTTTATGGAAATGCTCTGTGCTTCTTTCATTCTCTTTCTTATGCTTCGTCACTATCCTTCTGTGAGAATATCACTTTTGCGCTGCCAGTTTGTCACTTTTTTGATGCTCTGGCGGCGCAATGTGCCACAGCATATTTACAAGGCTATACAAAGCACTTTGCGTAGCTTTTCATGGCCTTGTAAATATGTGCCCCTTTTACCCAGAACACTGTGTGAAATGGGCATTCCATGTGTGTTGCTGTGGGTGTTGCCACCCAACACCCATGGAATCTAATACATTCCCAGATTTACGAGGAATTGTAAACTTGGAAATGTGTCAGATTCTAACGCCATTAGGGAGCTGCAAAGAGGAGAACCATTTTCATTTCTCCTCATTTTTTCTGCAGCTCGCATGGAAAGAGGAAATCGCCTCAATTGATTGATTTTGTGCAGAAAGGTTTATCTTCCTGCACAAAATCAAACAGCTCAACAACACAGGCATCCTTGCACTATGGCGCGAGGGTGCCTAAATTGGAGCATGGCAGCCAATTGTGCACCAGTGCTGGGGAAAAAGACAGGAATGCGCCATAGCTCATAGATACAGTGCATTCCTGCCCTTTTCTTTTGAGGCAGTGCAGTGCAGCAAGACTCCTTGTGACGCACCAAAACCTCGTAAATGAGACCCTCAGTTTTTATGTGCTCTGCCACTTGCATCCACCGTCTGCTCAAAGGCTCATATCATTCGTGGGTCCAGAGACTTGTTAGAATTTATGTTTTAGGTTAATTGATTATATGTACCTCTAAATCATACAGTAATGCTCTGGAATCAACCATTAATGTTGTAAAATCGTTTTCTTGCCCTGACGAGGCATTAAAGCGCTTTTCGGCGAGTAGAATGCTACTTCAGACCCTATCTGATTAGTGGTGGATTAGTATAGGGAACTATAAGTCGTTAATTTGAGTGGAGGACATGGGAGTCTGTTAGTTTGATTGAATATGATTAAGGAGGGATACAGGAGGGAAGAGTCTAGAATTTATTATAGTCAGGTGAGGAATGAGTCAAAGGAGGGGTAGAGGAGAGAGGAGTCAAGAAAGGATCTTAGGGAGATCATAGCAGAATGAGGTTTGGGATGAGTTAGGGAGTGGAGGTATAGGATAAGACATAGAGTAGTGCATTGGAGGGAGTTGAAAGCTTTTTTTCTTCCTTTATTTGTTTCTAAACTGAGATAAAAGTAATTAATATATAGATACATAACTACCAAGAAATTGTATACATGTATAAGGGAAATATTAAACAGATATTGTTAGAAATGGGGGTCTCTCGGTGGCAAGGGCTTGCACCTTTGTCCAAATAGGGACCCTTCTTACTAGTCAGGGTAAGGGAGTAACACTCCTAAAATAACCCCTGCTCACCCTCTTGGTAGCTTGGCACGAGCAGTCAGGCAGTGTGTAAATCATTTGCACATAACCAACAGTAATACAGTGTAAGCACTACAAACGGACACCACACCAGTTTAGAAAAATATCCAATATTTTTATATACTTAAGACAAGACCAAAACGATTAAAATCTAGAATACAGTACTTCAAAATCTTCAGTTATCAAAATAACCTCGTAAAACAGTTCCTTGATGTCGATAGCTCCGTCCTTGGCTATCACGGCGTCATGAGCAAACAAATCCAAACAGTTCTGGCTGACTGCGGCGTCGCGGGCCAGCTACGGCGTCGGGAAGACCTGCAAACAGTACCTTTCAGAAATGCAGGGCGTCGATGACCTCTCGTTGAGCTTCCGAACACACGGTGTCGGTTCCAGAGGTCGGTGCAGGAGTCGTCGGGGCCCTCAAAGTCACACGCGTTGCAGATCGAACTCCTCTTTGTTGAAGTCAGGAGCGCTGGCCTTCGGGTGCTGCAGTGCGAAGTGCAGCGGTGCGGCATGCTGTGCCCTCAGGTCACGGTGCGAGAAACGGCTCGGTGGCGGCATCAGATGGCGTCATCGGTGTGAGGTGAAGGCGGTGCTCGTCACGGTGCTGACAGGTCACGGTGCAAGCAGCGGCAGCGTCGTGGCTGGAGCGCTGTCGTCGGCTGATGAACTGGAGTTGATCGGTAGGCCAAGGCTGCAGTGCGGGATGAGGGCGGTGCATCGTGTAACTTTACGAGCGGTGCCCTCAAACCACGGTGCAAGCAGCGGTGTCGATTCCGGTGTGGAGCGTCGTCGTTGGGGATACCAAGGCATCGTCATGAAGCAGGCGGTGCGGAGTGCGGTGCCCACAGGTCACGGTGAGAGCAGCGGCTCAGTGGCGGCATGAGCAGGCATCGTCGGTGAGACCAGGGTCGTTGTGCGGCATTGCGGCATTGCGGCGTTGCCCTCTGCGGTGCCTTCAGGACACGGAGTCAGCAGCGGTAGACGACATCGAGCTTGAAGTCTTTGCTGTTCCTGAGACTTCTTGAACAGGGGGCAAGCTCTACCTCAAGCCCTTGGAGAAACTCACAAAAGTAGATTGCAGAAAGTTCAGTCCAGTCCTTTCACTGCTCAAGACAGAAGCAGCCACTGCAGGCCAACACAGCAATGCACACATCAAAGTGGTAGTTCCTCCTCACTGCTTCTCCAGCTTTTCGTCTTGGCAGTCTTCTTGATCCACAAGAGTTCTGAAATCTTGGGGTCTAGGTCTCAATATTTATACTAGCAAATCCTTTGTCCTCTGCAGGCAGAGGGTCCTGTACCTAGTTCAAACCAGTTCTGGGTGCATTCTGCCACTGTGCACCTTCTTCCTTTGTCAGTGTGGGCCACAGTCCTCAGACGAACCACAGGAGGTGCAGCCAGCACTGTGGAAGACAGGCATAGCCCTATTCAGACCCAGGTGCTATTCCTCCCACCCATCTGCATGCAGATAGGTCTATTCAGCCCTGTGCTGACTCACCCTGTCTCCTGGAGTCTCCCCCAGCCCCTGTCACTCACAAACCAGACAGACAATAGACAAGTTAGCAGAGGCAGGCTGGATGGTTAGGTAAGAAAATACCTACTTTCTAAAAGTGGTATTTTCAAACACAGAATGCTAAAACCATCTTCACTAAAAGATGCATTTTATCATTCTGAGTTCAGGCATACTAAACTCAAATTTCTACCATGTTCCCGGGGTCAGTTAGGATTATAGGATGTTATAATCAAACTGCCCATTCTGGCCTATGGGGAACAGGTAGCTTTGCAATAGTGAAAAATGAAGTAGGCTGTCATTCAGGACATGACACAACACACAAGGGCATGTCCTACCTTTCACATACAATGCACCCTGCCCACAGGGGTACCTTGGGCCTACCTTAGGGGTGACTAACATGTGGAAAAGGGAAGGTTTAGGGACTGGCAAATGGGTGCACTTGCCAAGTCCACATTGCAGTTACCAACTGCGCGCAGACTCTGCAATGGCAGGTCTGAGTTACCTTTTTAAGGCTTCTCACGTGGGTGGCACAATCAGTGCTGCAGGCCCACTAGTAGCATTTGATTTACAGGCCCTGGCACACTCGGTGCACTCTACTAGGGACTAACAAGTAAATCAAGTATCCAATCATGGAAACACCAATCCATAACAACATTTACACAGAGAGCATATGCACTTTAGCACTGATTGGCAGTGGTAAAGTGCCCAGAGTCCTAAAACCAACAGCAGGTCAGGAAAAAATAGGAGGAAGAAGCAAAACGTTTAGGGATAACCATGCAAAAAGGGCAATCTCCAACAGATATAAAATTGTATTCCATAAAGTTCCATATGCGCAAGTATGGATAGCAAGTTAGAAATCCAGACTTTCCAGTGTTGCTGTCATAAAAGTTAATTTATTTGTGTATTAGTATAAGTTTTTTAAATGTTTTCCTCATTATTTTAACAGTGAAGCATTTATAGACCCATAACCATCTAATCAAATAACATATATGAAAACTATGCAGTGACCTATATACATGTTAAGCATAACATAATGTATAGATATATATACAGCAAAACCAAAGGAAATGATGGACGGAGTGTTGAACATTGCAAGCACTCACCCCCGTCCATCATTTCCTTTGGTTTTTGCTTTGTTCGCCATAAGTTGGCAGGGTAGGCTCAGACGTGAGTCCCTTGCTCACTTTGCCACTGGATTCAAGCAAGCCTGGCTGAAGACGGCTGAAATGCCAGAAACCGGTCCTAGGAAGCTTGTTTCCGGTCCAGGGAAGACATGGTTTGGCAGTTCGGGATGGGCTGTTCCCATGAGGCACAGGGTCAGACTGATTTGCATGTGGCCATGTCTGAACTGGGGTGGCAGAGTGGGCTAAAGAACGGTGATGGATTAAACCCAGATCAGTTGACTGGGGGTGAGTGTTTGCAATGTTCAACACTCCATCCATCATTTCCTTTGGTTTTTGCTTTGTTCGCCATAAGTTGGCAGGGTATGCTCAGACGTGAGTCCCTTGCTCACTTTGCCACTGGATTTTCAAGCAAGCCTGGCTGAAGATGGCTGAAATGCCAGAAATCGGTCCTAGGAAGCTTGTTTCCGGTCCAGGGAAGACATGGTTTGGCAGTTCGGGCTGGACTGTTCCCATGAGGCACAGGGTCAAACTGATTTGCATATGGCCATGTCTGAACTGGGGTGGCAGAGTGGGCTAAAGAACGGTGATGGATTAAACCCATATCAGTTGACTGGGGGTGAGTGCTTGCAATGTTCAGCACTCCGTCCATCATTTCCTTTGGTTTTTGCTTTGTTCGCCATCAGTTGGCAGGGTATGCTCAGATGTGAGTCCCTTGCTCACTTTGCCACTGGATTCAAGCAAGCCTGGCTGAAGACGGCTGAAATGCCAGAAACCGGTCCTAGGAAGCTTGTTTCCGGACCAGGGAAGACATGGTTTGGCAGTTCGGGCTGGACTGTTCCCATGAGGCACAGAGTCAGACTGATTTGCATATGGCCATGTCTGACCTGGGGTGGCAGACTGGGCTAAAGAACGGTGATGGATTAAACCCAGATCAGTTGACTGGGGGTGAGTGCTTGCAATGTTCAACACTCCGTCCATCATTTCCTTTGGTTTTTGCTTTGTTCGCCATAAGTTGGCAGGGTATGCTCAGACGTGAGTCCCTTGCTCACTTTGCCACTAGATTCAAGCAAGCATGGCTGAAGACGGCTGAAATGCCAGAAACCGGTCCTAGGAAGCTTGTTTGCGGTCCAGGGAAGATATGGTTTGGCAGTTCAGGCTGGACTGTTCCCATGAGGCACAGGGTCAGACTGATTTACATATGGCCATGTCTGAACTGGGGTGGCAGAGTGGGCTAAAGAACGGTGATGGATTAAACCCAGATCAGTTGACTGGGTGTGAGTGCTTGCAATGTTCAACACTCCGTCCATCATTTCCTTTGGTTTTTGCTTTGTTCGCCATAAGTTGGCAGGGTATGCTCAGATGTGAGTCCCTTGCTCAGTTGTGCAGTTACTGTATGGGTGAGTGAGTGGGTATCTGAATGGCTGTATGATTGAGTGACTGGGAGTATACGTTGCTTTATGGGTGAGTGAGTGGCTGTTTGAGTGTCTGTTTTGGTAAGTGAGTTGGTGTGTGAGTGGCTGTACTGGAGAGTAAGTGTCTGTGTGAATGGCTGTATAAGTGAGTGAGCAGATGTGTGAATACTTGTATGGATGTGTGTATAGGTATGTAAGTGGTTGTGAGGGTGTGTACATGAGTGTGTTACTGAGTGCTTGTATGAGTGAGTGAGTGACTGTGTTGTCAGGCTGTATGAGTGAGTGAGTAGGTGTGTGAGTGACTGTGTAGGTAAATAAGTGGGTGTGTGAGTAGTTATATGGGTGAGTGTGTGGCTTTGTGACTGGCTGTACAGGTGAGTGACTGATTGTGAGTGGCTGTATGGGTGAGTGAATGGTTGTGTGAGTGGCTGTATGAGTGAGTGAGTGACTCTACGGAGGTCTGAGGGGATGAGTGAGTATTGGTATGGGTCTGTGAACGGGTGAGTGGTTGTGTGGGTATGTGAGTGGGCATACTAGAGGTTATATGGAGGTGTGAGTGGGTGTGTGAGTGTTTTTGTGGATGATGTCATGAGTGATGTAATTTGGGATGTCGGCAGTGTTGTCACTGACCATGTCATGAGTGATGTAATATGTGGGGTCTTAAGCAGTACATTACAGGGATGTAAGTTATAGTTAGCTCAGGTAACTATTTGCTGAACTTCTATGGTTTTGTATGAGTGAAATGTGAGCTTAACTATAATGTCCCCGTAACCTTTGGGTTTTTTCAGTGAATTTCTAAGGTTTTTTATTTCTATTTCCTAACTGTAACCTCCTTGTAACCTTTGTTTTTTTCAGTGATTTTCTTTGGTTTTTCAACTAGGAGTCATGTTTGCAGAGTGGTGGGGAAAGGGGGTAAGGCCTCTGACCTGGGCTGGCCGTCATATGTGAGAAGAAAGAGTTGCCCCGCATGAGAGGCACTCGCAGGTGCCACACACAGCACAGGGAAGATCTTGCGGTCACTGCGCCACCTGACGCGTTTCGGGCTACGCCCTTCCTCAAAGGTATGTTGTGCACGAATCACCAAACACTCGAAGTCCAGTATTTCCCCTTCTTTTATTTCCAAACTCAGGTGAGTAACTCCAAGCATTATGGGACTGGAAGTCCGTATAACCCATGTGGGCTGCTGCTGACTATATGTATATATGTGTGTATGTGTAGATATATATATAAAGTATACACAAGGAGATGATGGACAGAGCGCTGAAACTTTTCAGACACCCACCCCCAGTCACAGATCTGGGTTGAATCCATCATCGTTCTTTAGCTCCCCTCGCCACCCCAGTTCAGACACAGTTATATGCAAATCAGTCTTGTCCCTGTGCCTCATGGGAACAGTCCAGCCCAAACTGCCAAGCCATGTCTTCCCTGGACCGGAAACAAGCATCCTGGGACCGGTTTCGGGCTAACAGCCCTCATCAGTCAGGCTGGCTTGAATCCAGTGGCAAAGTGAGCAAGGGACCCACGTCTGTCCATACCCTGCCAACTTAGGGCGAACAAAGCAAACACAAGGAGGTGATGGACGGAGCGCAGAAAATTTTCAGACACCCATCCCCAGTCACAGATCTGGGTTGAATCCATCATTGTTCTTTAGCTTCCTTCACCACCCCAGTTCAGACACAGCTATATGCAAATCAGTCTTCAACCTGTGCCTCATGGGAACAGTCCAGCCTGAACTTCCAAGCCATGTCTTCCCTGGACTGGAAACAAGCATCCTGGGACCGGGGTTTCGGGCTAATAGCCCTCATCAGGCAGGCTAGCTTGAATCAAGTGGCAAAGTGAGGAAGGGACCCACATCTGGGCACACCCTGCCAACTTAGAGCGAACAAGGCAAACACAAGGAGATGATGGACGGAGCACTAAAACTTTTCAGACACCCACCCCCAGTCACAGAAAGGTTGAATCCATCATCGTTCTTTAGCTCTTTAGCTCACTTCACCACCCCAGTTCAGACACAGCTCGATGCAAATTAGTCTTGACCCTGTGCCTCATGGGAACAGTCCAGCCCGAACTGCCAAGCCATGTCTTCCCTGGACCGGAAAAAAGCATCCTGGGACCGGTTTTGGGCTAACAGCCCTCATCAGTCAGGCTAGCTTGAATCCAACGGCAAAGTGAGCAAGGGACCCACGTCTTGGCATACCTTGCCAACTTAGGGCGAACAAAGAAAACACAAGGAGATGATGGACGGAGCTCTGAAACTTTTCAGACACCCACCCCCAGTCACAGATCTGGGTTGAATCCATCATCATTATTTAGCTCACTTTGCCACCTCAGTTCAGACACAGCTATATGCAAATCAGTCTTGACCCTGTGCCTCTTGGGAACAGTCCAACCCGAACTGCCAAGCCATGTCTTCCCTGGACTGGGAACAAGCATACTGGGACCCTTTTCGGGCTAACAGCCCTCATCAGCCAGGCTAGCTTGAATCCAGTGGCAAAGTGAGCAAGGGACCCAAGTCTGTGCATACCGTGCCAACTTAGGGCAAACAAAGCAAACACAAGGAGATGATGGATGGAGCGCTGAATCTTTTCAGACACCCACTCCCAGTACCGCAAGGTACTTGTCACAAAATGCGGGACAAAGACCTAGTGGTTCAAAATTGCAGACTTAAACATAGTGAAACCTGCACACCTCTTGTGTTCCAGAATCGAAGTTATGCGTATGGCCAAGCATGAAGTTAGGCAGTTCAATGAGAGACAGAGACACTGCAAGGCATGTGCGAGATGGTACATCAAAAGGCAGATGTCCGGGACACCGAAGAGAGAGATTGAGTGGAGAAGACGTTTTCAAATGCAGTGCTGTGAGCGGCGAGGAAGAAGTTTCCGTAGAGAACCCGACAGAGCTCTACCTATTGTGGAGGAAGCCAAGGAGTTAGAAGCACTGCAACGAAACCTGGAAGAAAATCCTGAATGGGGCAAAGAAGAAAAGTGGAGGCATTGCCGGCAGCACTTCTAAACAAGCCACGCTCCAGGAGGAGTGTGTCTTTTCCAGGTGTGTGGTTGTTTAATAAACCAACGGAGAGTGGGTTCATACAAAGCTGAGATTAAAGGGGAAAAGTGACAGTTTGAGATTTGTCATGCCAACAAAAGTTCGAGATACATTCTTTTTGTTGTTGTTCTTTTTAGTAGTTTTGTTTTCTTTCCTTGTTGCTTCCTTTGAGTAATCATCAGTTTACTGAAAGCATTTATGTCACAATCACTGGAGTCGAGAGAAGGATTATCCCTACTCTATCGTTATGGTAAAAAGGTTGCGTTTAGTATAGGGTATCTTACTTCCTAACACCTGATAACTCCACCTTAGCAATAAGTAATATTAGATACCACAATAAACTAACCTCACGAAAAAAACGAACTATACCATATTCTTTCTGGTGAGGGTGCCGGCGGATGAACACTCTGAGAAGCCTAAAATCAAAGAAGCCACAGAAAGAGGACTAACATAGAAATTGGTGTACCTTTGATAAAGACAAATAAAATATATATACATAAATGAATGATTTTTGGAGTTAATTCCTGCTCTGATTGACAGTACTTGTAACATTTATTTCTCTGTATTCTAGGTAGAAGAGAAAACGCTATCCCTCTTCATCCCTATTTGATTTTTACCCCACCACATCCTACATCATAGGCCTTGTTTCCATACATAAGTGTTCCCCTGACATGCAGGATTGTGGCCCACATCAGCAGCATAGCCATTGATGTCAGAAGGAGACCTATTATGAAGCATGCCATCTGTGGGTGGGTGTGAGGCTCATCTGTATTTTCTGCAGGGGTGAAATGGATGGAATTGATGCTAGGTCCCAACTTCCCTCACCCACCTCATTCGCCCAACAAGGTCAAAGCAAAAGAGGGAAGGTGGGGAAGAAGAGGAGACAAAACAAGGAAAGGAAGAAGGGGTAGAATCCACTGGACCATCCGTTGGGGTGTCACTAAGGCTCCTACTGGAAAAGACATAAGGGTAAGTACATTCCTATTATACTAGTAGCTTGCTGTATATATGTATCAACTACTCTGATATTATACCTGTTGAGTGATGCACTATTCATATGCAGAGAACATTCTCAACTGGAACGTAGGACACACACAAATTATCTAGAACAATACAAACGTATTATTTATAAGGACTGAAGGAGTTTAACCACAAACAAGGATGAAATATAAAGCATGCCAACCTAAGTGGGAATCACCATAAGTATGAGAGTGCTGCAGTAAAAGAAAAGCGTATTTCCCAGACAAACGAAACAACAATACTTTAAATACCTTCTGATCCTATATTACAGAGGCAGACTGTTGGGGAACAAGGGTCACGCTGTGCAACAAAACCCGAAAGAAACAATGTTGCTAGTCGGCAAGGGAGCTCCGAAGATACTCGGAGCCCCGGAAGAGTAACCGACGACCCGGAATTGGAAAAAACTTCAAGGACGCCCGGGGAGGAATGCAGGAGCATCTACCTCTCCGGTGTGGGATCAGAGAGATGGCAGGTAAGAGATTGGTTAGAAAAAGGAATGTATAGGAGGCCTGGTGGGGTCCATGATGGAACTTGAAGCGCATTTCCTTTGCGGACCCCTTCCTTTTAAATACTCAGGCCCCGTCTTCGCCAGCTGCCATGAGTCGGCAGGCGGGGCTCTCTTCGGAGGTCGCGGGCGCGGCTAAGAGCGCTGCTGCGGGCTTTTCTGACCGCTAAGCCCGACAGTGGGTGTGGGCTACCATCCTATAGATATATTTTGAGGACAATACTATTGCTCCTTTCCCTTTGTTGGCCCTTGGTTGTTGATTATTGAGGGGGACATGCCCTGGTAATTATATACTCCCCTTCTCCTCTCTTGTTTTGATGTGTTAGACTATAGCCACCTGACCATGAGTTAAAGTTAGGCTCCAGTTTCGTTTGATCGAGGGTTCAACTCAATTGGGTCAAAAAATGTCTTGGTGGCACTGGAGAGTACCAACTGCTTAACTGTATTGTCTCTCACCTGCCACAGAAGATTGAACAGAGTAGATAGGTTATTTCTGGATGAACGTGCTGGAAAAAAACATCTTGGATTTGACATTATTGTTCAACTGAACTGCGGGTGCATCCCTCCGAACTTTCTAGAATCCTTGAAAACTTTGTGAAGTGTAGTGGATTGCCAACACCTGTCAAATTTTTATAATTCAGAGAAAATCAATTTTTACCTTGAGCTTTCCCTCAGCCATATTCCAAGTTCTGGCTACATTCTCCTCTGTGATTTTGACTTCATGATTTGGATGGCTGTGGTTGATACTTTTGAGAGGTGTGGAATTGATAAATAAATTTAGATCAATGCTGCTGGTGGTGCCTATATGGTCAGATTGGTACAATGAGCCTGTATGGTCAGATTGGTACAGTACTTCAAGGAAATTTGTGAATGTTTTGCAGTTTAATTTGATGTGAGTGATTTTGTAGCTAGAACTCTGTGTCATATATCACTGGGAACTCTGAAATGGCATGACACTGTTTTATTTCAGAGAATATTAGTCTTTCTACCTTCTACCCATGTTTATAGTGTTTAATCTTGGAGGAAGGAGGTTGAGGGCAATGAGAGGATCGGATAGTGGTGATCACCCAGAGAGTCCACTAAGAATAAAACATGTGCAGTCAAAACAAGGCAAAAAAAGAACTGGTTAGGGTTGAAGGCATCCAAGGCGCAATATGACTTCACCAAACTGGCTTTATCGGAAGCCTCTATACCCTTCAATATCTTAGGACATTAAGAAGATAAGCATCTGAAATACAGTTATGGTGGAAAATATTCATTGTGTGGCTAGAAAATATCGGCAGAGTTTAGATATTGCAGTCCCCTTCACAGGTATCACTCCCATATCAGCTCTGTCAGGCTATGTGTAAGAAAGAGCTGAGGTGATTGAGGCAACACATGGGGTGAATGGAACCTTGTACAGGAGAACTGATCTGGCCTGTCTGACTGTATAATGTGGATTAATTCAGAATGTGGGTAGTAAGGGCTACAGAGGCTTTGATATTAGGACACATTTTCAATGGATTGAGGGCAATGCAGATCAAAAAAGAGTAGACAGGGACGGCTTTAGCGTTGGTGGTGCCCGATGCGACAATCATTTTTGACACCCTCACACTCATGACCGCTTCCTCGGATTCTCTTACCACCAGGCAAAAGTGCTCCTCATCTCTCCATCCATAACTTATTGCTAAAAACAGCACCCCCTGAGGTCAACCCCCCACTACAGGTCAGCACTGCCCTAAAGCCGGCCCTGAGAGTAGGCAACACACATGGCTCGAGTTTCCCCATATTGCCCTCTGAATTATAGTGATATTTTCTGACTCTACAACATATTGTCACTGACATCTGTGGTGCTGTAACACCAGTTTTCTGATATCTGTCCGAGAAGACTTGGCTCTGTCTCACTCCTTCCTTTCCTGATCTTCTTGGGCTACATCCTAGTACACTTCTTGTCCCTTGAAAGTTAAGGGCATATGTACATGCCCCTATCACCACGGGTACGTTAGTGATAGGGGCCTTGCTTTATGTACAAGGCAGTATTAAGCCACTTAATGTGGCTTAATGCTGCCTTGTACATAAGGCACCCTTTCACGCTATGGTTAGCATGAAAGGGGCGTGCAGTGGGTGTTGCGGTGGGCGTTCCACCACAACACCCATTGTATTTGACGCTGCCCCCTATGTACAAAGGTGGCGTAAATAGGACGCAGCGCTAAAATTAAGACCAGGAAAACCCTGGTCTTAAGTTGGCAAAACGAGGAGAGATGCATTATTTCTCCTCGTTTTTGCTTTTTCCATGTGTGCTGTCTTGTGTAGCACACACTGAAAAAGCAAAATGTCATGGTTTGTTTATGTACAGGAAGGTGTCCCTTCTTGTACATAAACAAACCTTTAACCCCTTCTGTGCCACGCCCTTTCCCCCTCCTGTGCCGGGCGTTTTATTAGTGGGTGGGGTTCATGACGAGATAGTCTCGTCATGGGCACAGCGCGACCGTGCTCCATGACGAGACTATCTCGTCATGGGCACTGAAGAGGTTAAAAAAAAAATGCACTTCTGTCACTTTCATGTTTGCTGCATAAAGCAGCACACATGAAAGTGACAGAATTGCATCTTAGGATTGTTTATGTGTAGGAAGGGACACCTTCCTACACAAACAATCGTCCCCTGCATGCAAACACCATTGCACTCTGGTGTAAGGGTGCCTGCGTTGGCGCTAAGTTGTTAAACTTAGCGCCATCGCAGGGGGAAATGCAAGGATGCACCACATTCTTGTGAATACGGTGCAGCCTTGCATTTCCGAAGTGGCAGAGTGTGTCGTTAAGCCAAGGCAGCTAACGACACGCTCAGCCACTTCATTGTACATATCCCCCTTAGACCTCTGCCTGCATATTCTGCCTTTACCCCTCTCCCCATTTCCAAAGACCTAAAGAGATAAAAGACACAATCATATACTACCGAACTACATTTCACCACACCCACAATCAACCCCAACCTCGAGCTCCACGTACATTTCTGTACTTGTCTCCTAACTTCTGAAAGCAAAATTATTACCTATTCCATGAGGAACTAACCAGTATTCAGGTAGGTGTGGTTGGTACACACTAGATCCAACTTTTAAAAGATAGAAGGCAGTTGGCTAACAAACAGGAAAGAAAATCAAAGCTAAAAAAAAGCACAATTAAAGTGCACAATTCCAAATAAATGAACACTTCCACCAAACATCCCTCTGTGAGGCTACCTTGTCTGTCTTTCCTTAGCTATCCCACACATCCTCTGCTTGAAACACTTTGTTTTAATAAAAAAAATTTAAAAAAAGGTTTAGCTAATCATGAACTCCTGAACTTGCGTATTTTGATGTGAGTGACCAAATGATCTGCACTCACAGCTTAAAACAGGCCTTTGTCCCAGAAACCTGGGCAGAATGCAAAAAGGGTTCAAAACCACATCTGATATGTATGCCCCGATTACAAGTGAGTCGATGGAGGTGAGGTATTTACCGCACCCAGGGGTATATTCCCAAGAATGTGTGATAACTACAGCTAGAGTAGCTTAACACAACTTTCAACTTCGCAGCCTATCACGGGAAAATCACGCCGTGCCAACCAAGTATTCACAATGCGGCAGTAGCATGCGATAGTCACCAGATAACGCATCAAATGGCTGCACAAAATTAAACGCCACGCTGCAAAAATGCGAAACGTGAATGCAAAAAATCATTTGATGAGGCCAATCGCGGTATAAAAATTAACATAAAACAGCCACAGGCCGGCACGCGTCTGGCGGGAAAATGCAACATAAAAACCACAGAAACAACACACCAGATACAAGCCAAAGCACGTAGCAACATGGATGCACCCTGACCAAGCGCAGAGGCCAACGCGAACCCCACAACCCCCACAGACCACCAGCAAGGAACAACGGGGTCAGGGAAGGCCAAGGAGAAGAGGGACAGGAAGACGGGGTGCAGCCGCAGGAAAACAAGACCAGCATCATGGAGGTGACAGAACACTACCAGCAACTGACCAACAAGCAGACCACCTGGAATGCAGTCCGAGTGCAGAGGAGGCCAATCGAGGAGGCCAAGAGGCGCCGGCATGACGTGACAACCTAAACCAGGCACAAACCTGCTGCCAACAGTAAGGCAGGAACGGTGACAGGAGGTGGCAGTCCTGCGCCACAGGAGGAGCTGGAGGAAACCTAGACCACAGTCATCAGTGTGGAGATGGTGCAAGGAGTCGAGAGTACGGACATAGCTCGAGAGGACCTGACACAACATCAACAGGGAGAGTAACAAACAGGGACTGGGGGACGGGGGGAGATGGGCACAATGGCACACATGCACAACGAGGTGTAGCACACAGCACACCCACAATTACCCAGGATCATGTCCCTGATCCCCTTGGCACATTGCAGCTCACACACATAGCAAGAACAGCATGCCCACATTGATGACAACGTGGTACAATGCGCATAGCCAACACTGCAGAACAGAGGACACAACTGGCTCCGCACATGCACAGAAACATGACTACTACATCTGACAAAGCTGGAAACTGTGAAATGGAAATGCACGTGTACGACCTCACATCCGTCATGTAGTCCAAATGCACACTGTCCCGCAGAAGAATCCAGCACCTCCCAAACAGTCACAATGTACACAGTCATACAGTCTGCATGTAAACAAGAACAATGCACCAACATACATGTCAACACAATGTCAACATGCATCTCCCCTTCACATTGCAGAGGGGCACACAACACCTCCAGCAGAGCACAGAAGACAACACATCTGTGATGCCGGAGAGGACCACCACACCTTCGACACCGACGCCCTACAACAGCCCATGGATATCCCACACAACCCACCACCAGGACCCGGGAAGCCAAGCTACTTAGAGGAGCACACAGAGCCTGAAACAGACCACACAGCAGGAAGCACCCGCAAGCACAGCTGGCTCACGACGCTTCACCCACCCACACATGGCACCCCAATGCCATGTGCCAGCACGCACAAAGGAGGTGGCCCAACAGGTGTGGATGGGGTCCAAACCCATGGAAGGCGAACTAGATCACATACGTTGGTGTCTATCACCCTTCCGGGACCACCTACACCCCACACATGAGACCTTGCGCACCTCCTCACACGGCAGCGACGGGGCCCTGGGCTTCGCCTGGGCCTCGCGACACAGCAGGGCACTCCTCCAGGCCTCCAGGCCGCGGCGGTGAGCGCGCTGGCTTCGTCGTAGCAGGGGGGGCTCAAATTAAGGATGGGGTAAAGTGCTCAGCGGAGCACGCTGCCGGGGGTCCCAGACCAGGGCAGGGAGCGCGGGGGTCACAGCGCTAGTACCTGGTCGATCCCCGGTGGCTTGACAATCGATTTAGTAAATAGTTCACTAAGTTAGCTTGGACACGCAGTCTCAGCTCTGGCATTCAAGGCTTACAGCTCGCTCTTGTCATGCAGTCTCAGTTCTTGCAGTTAGGTTTCAATTCTCAGTTGACAGATGAAGTCTTGTGGCGCAGATGTATCTGGCGCCCTTAAGGGATTCTGTTACTGGGGGTAGGAATGGAGAGGGCGACTAGATCCTTCCTAGTCAGGCTGGCAGAGAGTCTCTGGGTCCTCCTACTACTGGGCAAGATCAGTGGGATTCACAGGGCACCTCACTCACTTAAGAGGCAGTACCTGAATCCTGTCACTCTCAGAGGCATAAGTCCCTGGCTAGGCCCTACCGCCTACACTCCTGGTGGATTCTTCCAGCTCTGCTTCACCCCAATGGCCAACTCACCACAAAAGTTTCCCTCCCACTCTTAAGTAGCCCTAGGTCAGGTGACCTCTAGCCAAGGCGGCAAAAGTAAAACCCCACCTCCCTTCTAGAAGGTTCCAGCTTCTTCCAGGAGCTTCCCCACTCTAACTATGGGACAAAAAGGCGGGCTGGTATCGCAACATTGTTGTGGGTCCCAGCCAGCTCCTGGCAGCTAGGGTGCTACTATGAAAAACGACCACCCTGCAGTAGCAGGGGTCTGTGGCAGCCATCTTGGGAGAAGTAAGCACCTGCACCTTAACACTACAAAAACGAAAAAAATGAGGGAAAAAGGGCCAAGTCCAACATAACCCCCTTCCAGCCGAAAGCCAGGGTAGACCGATCAATGCCTTGATGGTCTTCCCTGCTTGGGGCGAGAAAAGGTGGACGCAGGCCCGCAACGGCAGGAGCACCCGCAGGTTCTCCTCCGCTCTGGAACCCGATGGTTCCCTAACAAACCTCCCTGGACCAACGAAACCACCCCACTGGGGCTCCCTAGCTAGTTGTGGCCAGGACCTGCCCCTGGGCCGTCCAGATGTCTCTGGCCCGGGTGATCTCGCGGAGTGGGGGGCAGTAGCCCCAGGCCTGTAGTGCCTGTTGACCACTCCGGTCCTCCTCCTTGCAGTCCTAAACTGCCTCTGGTCCTTCCTCCTGGGGTTCACACCCTTAGGCTGACCAGCCTTCAGGGGCGAGGCTCTCCTCTCCCTAACTCTCCTTCTGGGGTTCCTCACCCTACCCTGCGAGGCACCCTCAGACCACCACTTCCTCCTCAGTCTAGGGCCTTGACCCTTCAACTGATTCCTCAACCTAGGGTCTAAACCCTTAGGCTGAGTCGGTGCCCGAGGCGAGACCTTCCTCCCTCTGCACCCCCTCCCAGAGTTCCGCACCCTCCCACCGGGAAAGGTACCCCTGGAAGTCAATCTTGGGGGGACACTGCTGATAGATGTCCCACCCGCCAGGTCAGGCAACCCCTGAGCCTTGCACCCCAGCACAGGATCTAAACCCTGAAACTGGGCCAACCCCAGAACCTCAGGCGCGCTGGTTACAGTCGCCCTGGGTCCTCCTGACACTAGGGGCTCCCCTGCACTGGATGGCACATCGGGACAGCCTAGGCTCCCAACCTGGGGCTCCCTTGCGGAACTCTCCAGGCCCTGAGACTTCGGTTGGGGCACCTCGGGACACCTCCCCGTCTCACGCCTTCCTACAGATAGGTCGTGAGGCCCTACAACCCTCTCTCCCTGGGACCTAGCTGGGCTATCTGCCACTTCTCCCACCTCGCTGGGTTGGGAGATCCCTGCACCACCCCCTTCAGGTTCACACCCCAATGCCTCCTCAGACACCCTGGTGATGTCATCCTGGGGTAAATAAACTTCTAGCTCCTGTGGAGCTTCCGGTATGCTGCCACCAGTGTCCTCACTGGACACACTCATCTGGAGGGCACGCAGCTCCAACTCCTTCATCCGAAGCTCGTGCGCCATCCTCCTCTCCTCCATTGCCCATTTCTTATTCTCTCTTTCCCTTTCTCTTTCCTGCTCCAACTTGGCTAGTTCCCATCTTAATTGCCTCTCTTCCCTTCTGTCCTCATACTCCTTTGGAGACGCGCTCCTACTAGACCCTGTCCTACTACTGGCCCCAGAACGTCTCCCTGGGGGCACATTTTCAGACGCCTCTATGTTTACGATGTCTAGGACTTCCTGGGCGCTCTCCTCCTGAGGTGCATCTGGCACCTCCTGTCCCTCATCCCCTCTCCCTTCTGGGTGGGCTTCTACCCATGCCCTAATGGCGGTACGGAGTTCCGGCGCTTTGGCCCTCCGCATCCCAGGCACCCCCAACTCCTGCGCGAACTCCCTTAGTTGCTTCACTGTGTACCCCTCGAGGTCAGCTAACCGGTATTCCATTCTGGCAGGTGGGGACCTAGACACTAAGGAGAAAATTCCTAGGGTGTAAGCAACAGTTACCGGCTCACCAGGCTTCTTGCACTCTCAACCTGGACAGTGGAACTAACAATGCAGCAATCAATGTTTTTAGAGCTTTGGAACACAACAGGCGTTTAATTGTGGCGCCCTTCGCCTCACGGAAGGGTGCTGTATGGTCAAAGGTCCCAAGGATCCCACCGCTCGCCAACAATGTAGGAACCTGGGTTCACCAGGCCCTAAGGGCGGCAACGTGGCGCGAGCCGGTCAGGCAATCAGAGGGCTATGTGTTAAGCAACCATACACCACACGCTTCTCATGGACTAGAGTCACACACAATAAGGGACGCCACACCGTTTAAATTATGCAAATACTTCAAGTTTATCCAAGTATAGCTGGTCAGTTGCAGTTCAGGAAATAACAAGGTAATACATGAATCATAATACCATCGTTCAGTACATGCGACACTCTTGGTGATATCTATGCAGTGCCTAACCTCGTTCATGTACCCACGCCCGCTGGTTAAATGCGGGAGATTCTAGCGCTGTGCGCGCTTATGTAAAGTCTTTCCCTGAACAGGCCGTCTAACACAGCGTACTACTTGTAAGGGGGAACATTGGGTTCATCAACATGACGCCTGTCGAACTGAGCGCTCCTCGTGACCACTGGCCCCTAGTACTGTGAAGCAAGGCACATAAAACACAGCGCTACGCGCAATCAGTTACATGTGGAAACGTTTGCGTAGAACAGTTATCACAACGCGTTACTCATAATCAGTTGCATATCATTACCTTCGAGCAGAGCATATAACACAGTGCGCTACCCGCGTTCCTGGGCATGTAATTTACTTTCGAGCAGGGCATATAACACAGTGCGCTACTCGCGTTCCTGGGCAGGTGATTACTTTCGAGCAGGGCATATAACACAGTGCGCTACTCGCATTCCTTGGCATGTAATTTACTTTCGAGCAGAGCATATAACACAGTGCGCTACTCGCATTCCTGGGCAGGTAATTACTTTCGAGCAGGGCATATAACACAGTGCGCTACTCGCATTCCTTGGCATGTAATTTACTTTCGAGCAGAGCATATAACACAGTGCGCTACTCGCATTCCTTGGCATGTAATTTACTTTCGAGCAGAGCATATAACACAGTGGGTTACTCGCAGTCCCGGTCTCTCCGGCTGGGGAAGCAGGGTCGGTGGCGTGAAGCGCCACACGAGGGTAATGTCAGTCAGTTCGTTGGACGGCTTCCAGCGGGGAGGGTGACCGGACTTGAGGAGCGGGTCCCTATGCTCCGGTGCAGTTCACAGAGCACCGCGCTCAGTATTACAAAAGGGGGGACACGGACAGGATCCCTCGGCGGGGTCTCTCCGTCGCGCAGGCAGGGGAGGGGACTCCCACGGAGGGGACAACCCGGGCCAAGTGCGGTGTGGTTTCCAGACCAGCAGGGGGTGCACCAGGGGGGATCTCGGCCTCCGGACTTACCTCCGTCTCGGCGTCAGCAGGCGTCCGTCCTCACGACGTTGGGGGAACTCGGCCCCGACCTTGCGCACCTCCTCACACGGCTGCGACGGCAGCAACGGGGCCCCGGGCTTCGCCTGGGCCTCGCAACACAGCAGGGCACTCCTCCAGGCCTCCAGGCCGCGGCGGGGAGCGCGCTGGCTTCGTCGTCGCAGGGGGGGGGCTCAAATTAAGGATGGGGTAAAGTACTCAGCGGAGCACGCTGCCGGGGGTCTCAGACCAGGGCAGGGAGCGCGGGGGTCACAGCGCTAGTACCTGGTCGATCCCCGGTGGCTTGACAATCGATTTAGTAAATAGTTCACTAAGTTAGCTTGGACACGCAGTCTCAGCTCTGACATTCAAGGCTTACAGCTCGCTCTTGTCATGCAGTCTCAGTTCTTGCAGTTAGGTTTCAATTCTCAGTTGACAGATGAAGTCTTGTGGCGCAGATGTATCTGGTGCCCTTAAGTGATTCTGTTACTGGGGGTAGGAATGGAGAGGGCGACTAGATCCTTCCTAGTCAGGCTGGCAGAGAGTCTCTGGGTCCTCCTACTACTGGGCAAGATCAGTGGGATTCACAGGGCACCTCACTCACTTAAGAGGCAGTACCTGAATCCTGTCACTCTCAGAGGCATAAGTCCCTGGCTAGGCCCTACCGCCTACACTCCTGGTGGATTCTTCCAGCTCTGCTTCACCCCAATGGCCAACTCACCACAAAAGTTTCCCTCCCACTCTTAAGTAGCCCTAGGTCAGGTGACCTCTAGCCAAGGCGGAAAAAGTAAAACCCCACCTCCCTTCTAGGAGGTTCCAGCTTCTTCCAGGAGCTTCCCCACTCTAACTATGGGACAAAAAGGCGGGCTGGTATCGCAACACTGTTGTGGGTCCCAGCCAGCTCCTGGCAGCTAGGGTGCTACTATGAAAAACGACCACCCTGCAGTAGCAGGGGTCTGTGGCAGCCATCTTGGGAGAAGTAAGCACCTGCACCTTAACACTACAAAAACGAAAAAAATGAGGGAAAAAGGGCCAAGTCCAACAGGGTGATGTAGTTGTTTCCGGCGTTGGGGTTGGAGAGCTCTTTAACAATGTTGAAGAGTTCCTTGCTGTTGTGTGCGCTGTTGTCCAGTCGTTCCTTGAATGCATTTTTCTTGGTGGCGTGGATCAGTTGATGGTGTTTTCGGGTGGCGAGCTTGAGGGTGGTCATGTTGTCTGGTGTCGGGTCTCTGCGCCAGGCTCTCTCAAGGGCTCGGCAGTTCTTCTTGGAGCTCTTGAGTTCGTCGGTGAACCAGGGTGCTTTCTTGCTGCCGGGTCTGCTATGCGGGGTCCTCAGTGGGGCGAGGTCGTCTGCGCAGCTGCTGATCCATTTTGTGAGGTTGTCGGCGGCCTGGCTGGGGTCCGCTGAGCTGGTGGGGGGGTGCTGGCTCAGGGATGCGGCGAGCTGGTCGGCTGTGATCTTGTTCCAGCTTCTGCGTGCGACTTGTTGCTGGTGGTGGTGGACCGTTGTTCTACTGAAGCTGAAGTGGATGCAGCTGTGGTCCGTCCAGTGGAGTCCGGTGGCGTGGCTGAAGGCGATGTCCTTGCTGGATGAGAAGACGGGGTCGAGTGTGTGTCCGGCGTAGTGGGTGGGGGTGGTCACCAGCTGCTTGAGACCGAGGTTGGCGAGGTTGTCCAGCAGGGTGGCGGTGTTGCGGTCGTTGTTGTTCTCCAGGTGGAAGTTGAGGTCCCCGAGGAGGATGTAGTCGGCGGAGGGGAGGGCGTGCGGGCTGATGAAGTCGGCGATGTCTTCGCTGAATTGTGTGCGTGGTCCCGGGGGTCTGTAGATGAGGGTGCCTCTGAGGGTGGTCTTGGGGTCGGTGTATGCTAGCGAAGATACTGTCAGCTGGGCAGTTTATTCAATCATTTAAGTTAAGTAACAGTCTGAGTTCCTGACAAAAAGCATTCTTACTTGTTCGCTTTCGAAAGCAAGCTTAAAATTGTCCACTGTTACAAGTGCATTCTTTAGTCACGAACTGTCTCACACACCATGTCCAAACATTTTAACTCTGTCCTTGCTATTCACAAATCTTATATTTGTGTTTGTGAGAGGCATTTTAAGTTCCTTCATGTTTTAATGCATATATCTGCTCAGTGGCACCATTTTCAATGAAGGAATTGGAGATTACAAAGGAAAAGATATTTTAGAGAGAAATGGCAATTTAATTCATAGGCCCACTTTAGATTTTCTGGAGATTATGCAATGCTGGGATGTAGTATGCAGGAGTTATGCTAGTCGAAGTAATTAAAAAGGTTATTATCTGCCTCTAAAAGCACGATACTTTGTCACCACTATTACTTTATTGTAAAACAAGTCTGAATTACAGAATAATAGGTTCAAATATTTATAAACTCTCTAAAAATGTATATTTATTTCATGCAACTCCTAGGAGCTACACTGGAGGCTCTGGGGAAGACGCCACTTACCGTTCTTCTGACAATGACGGGGAAGGTGGTAGAATGCACATCCAGTGAGTTTTTCCCACGTGATGCCTGCACAGTTTTATATCACGAACAAGGCACACGGGAGGCTTGCGTTGCGAGCCAGTCAGAAACACCACAACGTTTTGCAGAAATGGCTTCTTGATCCGCACAGGCTCACAATGGACAGTATTTTAGGAAATGGGGCTTTCACTGCCTTGGTTGGTACACTCATGGTTGTATTAACGTTCTGATTCAGTTCTGCATTCATCACCCTTCTACCCACGTCTCAGAGTAACGTTATGTTCTTCTCCTGTGATTTCTACGGCATTACAACACCATCCTTTTATGGAAATGCTCTGTGCTACTTTCATTCTCTTTCTTATGCTTCGTCACTATCCTTCTGTGAGAATATCACTTTTGCGCTGCCAGTTTGTCACTTTTTTTGATGCTCTGGCGGCGCAATGTGCCACAGCATATTTACAAGGCTATACAAAGCACTTTGCGTAGCTTTTCATGGCCTTGTAAATATGTGCCCCTTTTACCCAGAACACTGTGTGAAATGGGCATTTCATGTGTGTTGCTGTGGGTGTTGCCACCCAACACCCATGGAATCTAATACATTCCCAGATTTACGAGGAATTGTAAACTTGGAAATGTGTCAGATTTTAACGCCATTAGGGAGCTGCAAAGAGGAGAACCATTTTCATTTCTCCTCATTTTTTCTGCAGCTCGCATGGAAAGAGGAAATCGCCTCAATTGATTGATTTTGTGCAGAAAGGTTTATCTTCCTGCACAAAATCAAACAGCTCAACAACACAGGCATCCTTGCACTATGGCGCGAGGGTGCCTAAATTGGAGCATGGCAGCCAATTGTGCACCAGTGCTGGGGAAAAAGACAGGAATGCGCCATAGCTCATAGATACAGTGCATTCCTGCCCTTTTCTTTTGAGGCAGTGCAGTGCAGCAAGACTCCTTGTGACGCACCAAAACCTCGTAAATGAGACCCTCAGTTTTTATGTGCTCTGCCACTTGCATCCAACGTCTGCTCAAAGGCTCATATCATTCGTGGGTCCAGAGACTTGTTAGAATTTATGTTTTAGGTTAATTGATTATATGTACCTCTAAATCATACAGTAATGCTCTGGAATCAACCATTAATGTTGTAAAATCGTTTTCTTCCCCTGACAAGGCATTAAAGCGCTTTTCGGCGAGTAGCATGCTACTTCAGACCCTATCTGATTAGTGGTGGATTAGTATAGGGAACTATAAGTCGTTAATTTGAGTGGAGGACATGGGAGTCTGTTAGTTTGATTGAATATGATTAAGGAGGGATACAGGAGGGAAGAGTCTAGAATTTATTATAGTCAGGTGAGGAATGAGTCAAAGGAGGGGTAGAGGAGAGAGGAGTCAAGAAAGGATCTTAGGGAGATCATAGCAGAATGAGGTTTGGGATGAGTTAGGGAGTGGAGGTATAGGATAAGACATAGAGTAGTGCATTGGAGGGAGTTGAAAGCTTTTTTTCTTCCTTTATTTGTTTCTAAAGTGAGCTAAAAGTAATTAATATATAGATACATAACTACCAAGAAAGTGTATACATGTATAAGGGAAATATTAAACAGATATTGTTAGAAATGGGGGTCTCTCGGTGGCAAGGGCTTGCACCTTTGTCCAAATAGGGACCCTTCTTACTAGTCAGGGTAAGGGAGTAACACTCCTAAAATAACCCCTGCTCACCCTCTTGGTAGCTTGGCACGAGCAGTCAGGCAGTGTGTAAAGCATTTGCACATAACCAACAGTAATACAGTGTAAGCACTACAAACGGACACCACACCAGTTTAGAAAAATATCCAATATTTTTATATACTTAAGACAAGACCAAAACGATTAAAATCTAGAATACAGTACTTCAAAATCTTCAGTTATCAAAATAACCTCGTAAAACAGTTCCTTGATGTCGATAGCTCCGTCCTTGGCTATCACGGCGTCATGAGCAAACAAATCCAAACAGTTCTGGCTGACTGCGGCGTCGCGGGCCAGCTACGGCGTCGGGAAGACCTGCAAACAGTACCTTTCAGAAATGCAGGGCGTCGATGACCTCTCGTTGAGCTTCCGAACACACGGTGTCGGTTCCAGAGGTCGGTGCAGGAGTCGTCGGGGCCCTCAAAGTCACACGCGTTGCAGATCGAACTCCTCTTTGTTGAAGTCAGGAGCGCTGGCCTTCGGGTGCTGCAGTGCGAAGTGCAGCGGTGCGGCATGCTGTGCCCTCAGGTCACGGTGCGAGAAACGGCTCGGTGGCGGCATCAGATGGCGTCATCGGTGTGAGGTGAAGGCGGTGCTCGTCACGGTGCTGACAGGTCACGGTGCAAGCAGCGGCAGCGGCGTGGCTGGAGCGCTGTCGTCGGCTGATGAACTGGAGTCGATCGGTAGGCCAAGGCTGCAGTGCGGGATGAGGGCGGTGCATCGTGTAACTTTACGAGCGGTGCCCTCAAACCACGGTGCAAGCAGCGGTGTCGATTCCGGCGTGGAGCGTCGTCGTTGGGGATACCAAGGCATCGTCATGAAGCAGGCGGTGCGGAGTGCGGTGCCCACAGGTCACGGTGAGAGCAGCGGCTCAGTGGCGGCATGAGCAGGCATCGTCGGTGAGACCAGGGTCGTTGTGCGGCATTGCGGCGTTGCCCTCTGCGGTGCCTTCAGGACACGGAGTCAGCAGCGGTAGACGACATCGAGCTTGAAGTCTTTGCTGTTCCTGAGACTTCTTGAACAGGGGGCAAGCTCTACCTCAAGCCCTTGGAGAAACTCACAAAAGTAGATTGCAGAAAGTTCAGTCCAGTCCTTTCACTGCTCAAGACAGAAGCAGCCACTGCAGGCCAACACACCAATGCACACATCAAAGTGGTAGTTCCTCCTCACTGCTTCTCCAGCTTTTCTTCTTGGCAGTCTTCTTGATCCACAAGAGTTCTGAAATCTTGGGGTCTAGGTCTCAATATTTATACTAGCAAATCCTTTGTCCTCTGCAGGCAGAGGGTCCTGTACCTAGTTCAAACCAGTTCTGGGTGCATTCTGCCACTGTGCACCTTCTTCCTTTGTCAGTGTGGGCCACAGTCCTCAGACGAACCACAGGAGGTGCAGCCAGCACTGTGGAAGACAGGCATAGCCCTATTCAGACCCAGGTGCTATTCCTCCCACCCATCTGCATGCAGATAGGTCTATTCAGCCCTGTGCTGACTCACCCTGTCTCCTGGAGTCTCCCCCAGCCCCTGTCACTCACAAACCAGACAGACAATAGACAAGTTAGCAGAGGCAGGCTGGATGGTTAGGTAAGAAAATACCTACTTTCTAAAAGTGGTATTTTCAAACACAGAATGCTAAAACCATCTTCACTAAAAGATGCATTTTATCATTCTGAGTTCAGGCATACTAAACTCAAATTTCTACCATGTTCCCGGGGTCAGTTAGGATTATAGGATGTTATAATCAAACTGCCCATTCTGGCCTATGGGGAACAGGTAGCTTTGCAATAGTGAAAAATGAAGTAGGCTGTCATTCAGGACATGACACAACACACAAGGGCATGTCCTACCTTTCACATACAATGCACCCTGCCCACAGGGGTACCTTGGGCCTACCTTAGGGGTGACTAACATGTGGAAAAGGGAAGGTTTAGGGACTGGCAAATGGGTGCCTTGCCAAGTCCACATTGCAGTTACCAACTGCGCGCAGACTCTGCAATGGCAGGTCTGAGTTACCTTTTTAAGGCTTCTCACGTGGGTGGCACAATCAGTGCTGCAGGCCCACTAGTAGCATTTGATTTACAGGCCCTGGCACACTCGGTGCACTCTACTAGGGACTAACAAGTAAATCAAGTATCCAATCATGGAAACACCAATCCATAACAACATTTACACAGAGAGCATATGCACTTTAGCACTGATTGGCAGTGGTAAAGTGCCCAGAGTCCTAAAACCAACAGCAGGTCAGGAAAAAATAGGAGGAAGAAGCAAAACGTTTAGGGATAACCATGCAAAAAGGGCAATCTCCAACAGATATAAAATTGTATTCCATAAAGTTCCATATGCGCAAGTATGGATAGCAAGTTAGAAATCCAGACTTTCCAGTGTTGCTGTCATAAAAGTTAATTTATTTGTGTATTAGTATAAGTTTTTAAAATGTTTTCCTCATTATTTTAACAGTGAAGCATTTATAGACCCATAACCATCTAATCAAATAACATATATGAAAACTATGCAGTGACCTATATACATGTTAAGCATAACATAATGTATAGATATATATACAGCAAAACCAAAGGAAATGATGGACGGAGTGTTGAACATTGCAAGCACTCACCCCCGTCCATCATTTCCTTTGGTTTTTGCTTTGTTCGCCATAAGTTGGCAGGGTAGGCTCAGACGTGAGTCCCTTGCTCACTTTGCCACTGGATTCAAGCAAGCCTGGCTGAAGACGGCTGAAATGCCAGAAACCGGTCCTAGGAAGCTTGTTTCCGGTCCAGGGAAGACATGGTTTGGCAGTTCGGGATGGGCTGCTCCCATGAGGCACAGGGTCAGACTGATTTGCATGTGGCCATGTCTGAACTGGGGTGGCAGAGTGGGCTAAAGAACGGTGATGGATTAAACCCAGATCAGTTGACTGGGGGTGAGTGTTTGCAATGTTCAACACTCCATCCATCATTTCCTTTGGTTTTTGCTTTGTTCGCCATAAGTTGGCAGGGTATGCTCAGACGTGAGTCCCTTGCTCACTTTGCCACTGGATTTTCAAGCAAGCCTGGCTGAAGATGGCTGAAATGCCAGAAACCGGTCCTAGGAAGCTTGTTTCCGGTCCAGGGAAGACATGGTTTGGCAGTTCGGGCTGGACTGTTCCCATGAGGCACAGGGTCAAACTGATTTGCATACGGCCATGTCTGAACTGGGGTGGCAGAGTGGGCTAAAGAACGGTGATGGATTAAACCCATATCAGTTGACTGGGGGTGAGTGCTTGCAATGTTCAGCACTCCGTCCATCATTTCCTTTGGTTTTTGCTTTGTTCGCCATCAGTTGGCAGGGTATGCTCAGACGTGAGTCCCTTGCTCACTTTGCCACTGGATTCAAGCAAGCCTGGCTGAAGACGGCTGAAATGCCAGAAACCGGTCCTAGGAAGCTTGTTTCCGGACCAGGGAAGACATGGTTTGGCAGTTCGGGCTGGACTGTTCCCATGAGGCACAGAGTCAGACTGATTTGCATATGGCCATGTCTGACCTGGGGTGGCAGACTGGGCTAAAGAACGGTGATGGATTAAACCCAGATCAGTTGACTGGGGGTGAGTGCTTGCAATGTTCAACACTCCGTCCATCATTTCCTTTGGTTTTTGCTTTGTTCGCCATAAGTTGGCAGGGTATGCTCAGACGTGAGTCCCTTGCTCACTTTGCCACTAGATTCAAGCAAGCATGGCTGAAGACGGCTGAAATGCCAGAAACCGGTCCTAGGAAGCTTGTTTGCGGTCCAGGGAAGATATGGTTTGGCAGTTCAGGCTGGACTGTTCCCATGAGGCACAGGGTCTGACTGATTTACATATGGCCATGTCTGAACTGGGGTGGCAGAGTGGGCTAAAGAACGGCGATGGATTAAACCCAGATCAGTTGACTGGGGGTGAGTGCTTGCAATGTTCAACACTCCGTCCATCATTTCCTTTGGTTTTTGCTTTGTTCGCCATAAGTTGGCAGGGTATGCTCAGATGTGAGTCCCTTGCTCAGTTGTGCAGTTACTGTATGGGTGAGTGAGTGGGTATCTGAATGGCTGTATGATTGAGTGACTGGGAGTATACGTTGCTTTATGGGTGAGTGAGTGGCTGTTTGAGTGTCTGTTTTGGTAAGTGAGTTGGTGTGTGAGTGGCTGTACTGGAGAGTAAGTGTCTGTGTGAATGGCTGTATAAGTGAGTGAGCAGATGTGTGAATACTTGTATGGATGTGTGTATAGGTATGTAAGTGGTTGTGAGGGTGTGTACATGAGTGTGTTACTGAGTGCTTGTATGAGTGAGTGAGTGACTGTGTTGTCAGGCTGTATGAGTGAGTGAGTAGGTGTGTGAGTGACTGTGTAGGTAAATAAGTGGGTGTGTGAGTAGTTATATGGGTGAGTGTGTGGCTTTGTGACTGGCTGTACAGGTGAGTGACTGATTGTGAGTGGCTGTATGGGTGAGTGAATGGTTGTGTGAGTGGCTGTATGAGTGAGTGAGTGACTCTACGGAGGTCTGAGGGGATGAGTGAGTACTGGTATGGGTCTGTGAATGGGTGAGTGGTTGTGTGGGTATGTGAGTGGGCATACTAGAGGTTATATGGAGGTGTGAGTGGGTGTGTGAGTGTTTTTGTGGATGATGTCATGAGTGATGTAATTTGGGATGTCGGCAGTGTTGTCACTGACCATGTCATGAGTGATGTAATATGTGGGGTCTTAAGCAGTACATTACAGGGATGTAAGTTATAGTTAGCTCAGGTAACTATTTGCTGAACTTCTATGGTTTTGTATGAGTGAAATGTGAGCTTAACTATAATGTCCCCGTAACCTTTGGGTTTTTTCAGTGAATTTCTAAGGTTTTTTATTTCTATTTCCTAACTGTAACGTCCTTGTAACCTTTGTTTTTTTCAGTGATTTTCTTTGGTTTTTCAACTAGGAGTCATGTTTGCAGAGTGGTGGGGAAAGGGGGTAAGGCCTCTGACCTGGGCTGGCCGTCATATGTGAGAAGAAAGAGTTGCCCCGCATGAGAGGCACTCGCAGGTGCCACACACAGCACAGGGAAGATCTTGCGGTCACTGCGCCACCTGACGCGTTTCGGGCTACGCCCTTCCTCAAAGGTATGTTGTGCACGAATCACCAAACACTCGAATTCCAGTATTTCCCCTTCTTTTATTTCCAAACTCAGGTGAGTAACTCCAAGCATTATGGGACTGGAAGTCCGTATAACCCATGTGGGCTGCTGCTGACTATATGTATATATGTGTGTATGTGTAGATATATATATAAAGTATACACAAGGAGATGATGGACAGAGCGCTGAAACTTTTCAGACACCCACCCCCAGTCACAGATCTGGGTTGAATCCATCATCGTTCTTTAGCTCCCCTCGCCACCCCAGTTCAGACACAGTTATATGCAAATCAGTCTTGTCCCTGTGCCTCATGGGAACAGTCCAGCCCAAACTGCCAAGCCATGTCTTCCCTGGACCGGAAACAAGCATCCTGGGACCGGTTTCGGGCTAACAGCCCTCATCAGTCAGGCTGGCTTGAATCCAGTGGCAAAGTGAGCAAGGGACCTACGTCTGTCCATACCCTGCCAACTTAGGGCGAACAAAGCAAACACAAGGAGGTGATGGACGGAGCGCAGAAAATTTTCAGACACCCATCCCCAGTCACAGATCTGGGTTGAATCCATCATTGTTCTTTAGCTTCCTTCACCACCCCAGTTCAGACACAGCTATATGCAAATCAGCCTTCAACCTGTGCCTCATGGGAACAGTCCAGCCTGAACTTCCAAGCCATGTCTTCCCTGGACTGGAAACAAGCATCCTGGGACCGGGGTTTCGGGCTAATAGCCCTCATCAGGCAGGCTAGCTTGAATCGAGTGGCAAAGTGAGGAAGGGACCCACATCTGGGCACACCCTGCCAACTTAGAGCGAACAAGGCAAACACAAGGAGATGATGGACGGAGCACTAAAACTTTTCAGACACCCACCCCCAGTCACAGAAAGGTTGAATCCATCATCGTTCTTTAGCTCTTTAGCTCACTTCACCACCCCAGTTCAGACACAGCTCAATGCAAATTAGTCTTGACCCTGTGCCTCATGGGAACAGTCCAGCCCGAACTGCCAAGCCATGTCTTCCCTAGACCGGAAAAAAGCATCCTGGGACCGGTTTTGGGCTAACAGCCCTCATCAGTCAGGCTAGCTTGAATCCAACGGCAAAGTGAGCAAGGGACCCACGTCTTGGCATACCTTGCCAACTTAGGGCGAACAAAGAAAACACAAGGAGATGATGGACGGAGCTCTGAAACTTTTCAGACACCCACCCCCAGTCACAGATCTGGGTTGAATCCATCATCATTATTTAGCTCACTTTGCCACCCCAGTTCAGACACAGCTATATGCAAATCAGTCTTGACCCTGTGCCTCTTGGGAACAGTCCAACCCGAACTGCCAAGCCATGTCTTCCCTGGACTGGGAACAAGCATACTGGGACCCTTTTCGGGCTAACAGCCCTCATCAGCCAGGCTAGCTTGAATCCAGTGGCAAAGTGAGCAAGGGACCCAAGTCTGTGCATACCGTGCCAACTTAGGGCAAACAAAGCAAACACAAGGAGATGATGGATGGAGCGCTGAATCTTTTCAGACACCCACTCCCAGTACCGCAAGGTACTTGTCACAAAATGCGGGACAAAGACCTAGTGATTCAAAATTGCAGACTTAAACATAGTGAAACCTGCACACCTCTTGTGTTCCAGAATCGAAGTTATGCGTATGGCCAAGCATGAAGTTAGGCAGTTCAATGAGAGACAGAGACACTGCAAGGCATGTGTGAGACGGTACATCAAAAGGCAGATGTCCGGGACACCGAAGAGAGAGATTGAGTGGAGAAGACGTTTTCAAATGCAGTGCTGTGAGCAGTGAGGAAGAAGTTTCCGTAGAGAACCCGACAGAGCTCTACCTATTGAGGAGGAAGCCAAGGAGTTGGAAGCACTGCAACGAAACCTGGAAGAAAATCCTGAATGGGGCAAAGAAGAAAAGTGGAGGCATTGCCGGCAGCACTTCTAAACAAGCCACGCTCCAGGAGGAGTGTGTCTTTTCCAGGTGTGTGGTTGTTTAATAAACCAACGGAGAGTGGGTTCATACAAAGCTGAGATTAAAGGGGAAAAGTGACAGTTTGAGATTTGTCATGCCAACAAAAGTTCGAGATACATTCTTTTTGTTGTTGTTCTTTTTAGTAGTTTTGTTTTCTTTCCTTGTTGCTTCCTTTGAGTAATCATCAGTTTACTGAAAGCATTTATGTCACAATCACTGGAGTCGAGAGAAGGATTATCCCTACTCTATCGTTATGGTAAAAAGGTTGCGTTTAGTATAGGGTATCTTACTTCTTAACACCTGATAACTCCACCTTAGCAATAAGTAATATTAGATACCACAATAAACTAACCTCACGAAAAAAACGAACTATACCATATTCTTTCTGGTGAGGGTGCCGGCGGATGAACACTCTGAGAAGCCTAAAATCAAAGAAGCCACAGAAAGAGGACTAACATAGAAATTGGTGTACCTTTGATAAAGACAAATAAAATATATATACATAAATGAATGATTTTTGGAGTTAATTCCTGCTCTGATTGACAGTACTTGTAACATTTATTTCTCTGTATTCTAGGTAGAAGAGAAAACGCTATCCCTCTTCATCCCTATTTGATTTTTACCCCACCACATCCTACATCATAGGCCTTGTTTCCATACATAAGTGTTCCCCTGACATGCAGGATTGTGGCCCACATCAGCAGCATAGCCATTGATGTCAGAAGGAGACCTATTATGAAGCATGCCATCTGTGGGTGGGTGTGAGGCTCATCTGTATTTTCTGCAGGGGTGAAATGGATGGAATTGATGCTAGGTCCCAACTTCCCTCACCCACCTCATTCGCCCAACAAGGTCAAAGCAAAAGAGGGAAGGTGGGGAAGAAGAGGAGACAAAACAAGGAAAGGAAGAAGGGGTAGAATCCACTGGACCATCCGTTGGGGTGTCACTAAGGCTCCTACTGGAAAAGACATAAGGGTAAGTACATTCCTATTATACTAGTAGCTTGCTGTATATATGTATCAACTACTCTGATATTATACCTGTTGAGTGATGCACTATTCATATGCAGAGAACATTCTCAACTGGAACGTAGGACACACACAAATTATCTAGAACAATACAAACGTATTATTTATAAGGACTGAAGGAGTTTAACCACAAACAAGGATGAAATATAAAGCATGCCAACCTAAGTGGGAATCACCATAAGTATGAGAGTGCTGCAGTAAAAGAAAAGCGTATTTCCCAGACAAACGAAACAACAATACTTTAAATACCTTCTGATCCTATATTACAGAGGCAGACTGTTGGGGAACAAGGGTCACGCTGTGCAACAAAACCCGAAAGAAACAATGTTGCTAGTCAGCAAGGGAGCTCCGAAGATACTCGGAGCCCCGGAAGAGTAACCGACGACCCGGAATTGGAAAAAACTTCAAGGACGCCCGGGGAGGAATGCAGGAGCATCTACCTCTCCGGTGTGGGATCAGAGAGATGGCAGGTAAGAGATTGGTTAGAAAAAGGAATGTATAGGAGGCCTGGCGGGGTCCATGATGGAACTTGAAGCGCATTTCCTTTGCGGACCCCTTCCTTTTAAATACTCAGGCCCCGTCTTCGCCAGCTGCCATGAGTCGGCAGGCGGGGCTCTCTTCGGAGGTCGCGGGCGCGGCTAAGAGCGCTGCTACGAGGTTTTCTGACCGCTAAGCCCGACAGTGGGTGTGGGCTACCATCCTATAGATATATTTTGAGGACAATACTATTGCTCCTTTCCCTTTGTTGGCCCTTGGTTGTTGATTATTGAGGGGGACATGCCCTGGTAATTATATACTCCCCTTCTCCTCTCTTGTTTTGATGTGTTAGACTATAGCCACCTGACCATGAGTTAAAGTTAGGCTCCAGTTTCGTTTGATCGAGGGTTCAACTCAATTGGGTCAAAAAATGTCTTGGTGGCACTGGAGAGTACCAACTGCTTAACTGTATTGTCTCTCACCTGCCACAGAAGATTGAACAGAGTAGATAGGTTATTTCTGGATGAACGTGCTGGAAAAAAACATCTTGGATTTCTTGTATGAGACTTGGTATTACTGTCCGCGGAGTATATATGAGAACATTCATCAATATGTGTTGATATTGATGACGGCACATAAAAGTTGATTTTTTTAAAAGTTTTGTTATGAGTGACATTATTGTTCAACTGAACTGCGGGTGCATCCCTCCGAACTTTCTAGAATCCTTGAAAACTTTGTGAAGTGTAGTGGATTGCCAACACCTGTCAAATTTTTATAATTCAGAGAAAATCAATTTTTACCTTGAGCTTTCCCTCAGCCATATTCCAAGTTCTGGCTACATTCTCCTCTGTGATTTTGACTTCATGATTTGGATGGCTGTGGTTGATACTTTTGAGAGGTGTGGAATTGATAAATAAATTTAGATCAATGCTGCTGGTGGTGCCTATATGGTCAGATTGGTACAATGAGCCTGTATGGTCAGATTGGTACAGTACTTCAAGGAAATTTGTGAATGTTTTGCAGTTTAATTTGATGTGAGTGATTTTGTAGCTAGAACTCTGTGTCATATATCACTGGGAACTCTGAAATGGCATGACACTGTTTTATTTCAGAGAATATTAGTCTTTCTACCTTCTACCCATGTTTATAGTGTTTAATCTTGGAGGAAGGAGGTTGAGGGCAATGAGAGGATCGGATAGTGGTGACCACCCAGAGAGTCCACTAAGAATAAAACATGTGCAGTCAAAACAAGGCAAAAAAAGAACTGGTTAGGGTTGAAGGCATCCAAGGCGCAATATGACTTCACCAAACTGGCTTTATCTGAAGCCTCTATACCCTTCAATATCTTAGGACATTAAGAAGATAAGCATCTGAAATACAGTTATGGTGGAAAATATTCATTGTGTGGCTAGAAAATATCGGCAGAGTTTAGATATTGCAGTCCCCTTCACAGGTATCACTCCCATATCAGCTCTGTCAGGCCATGTGTAAGAAAGAGCTGAGGTGATTGAGGCAACACATGGGGTGAATGGAACCTTGTACAGGAGAACTGATCTGGCCTGTCTGACTGTATAATGTGGATTAATTCAGAATGTGGGTAGTAAGGGCTACAGAGGCTTTGATATTAGGACACATTTTCAATGGATTGAGGGCAATGCAGATCAAAAAAGAGTAGACAGGGACGGCTTTAGCGTTGGTGGTGCCCGATGCGACAATCATTTTTGACACCCTCACACTCATGACCGCCTCCTCGGATTCTGTTACCACCAGGCAAAAGTGCTCCTCATCTCTCCATCCATAACTTATTGCTAAATACAGCACCCCCTGTGGTCAGCCCCCCACTACAGGTCAGCACTGCCCTAAAGCCGGCCCTGAGAGTAGGCAACACACATGGCTCGAGTTTCCCCATTCTGCCCTCTGAATTATAGTGATATTTTCTGACTCTACAACATATTGTCACTGACATCTGTGGTGCTGTAACACCAGTTTTCTGATATCTGTCCGAGAAGACTTGGCTCTGTCTCACTCCTTCCTTTCCTGATCTTCTTGGGCTACATCCTAGTCCACTTCTTGTCCCTTGAAAGTTAAGGGCATATGTACATGCCCCTATCACCACGGGTACGTTAGTGATAGGGGCCTTGCTTTATGTACAAGGCAGTATTAAGCCACTTAATGTGGCTTAATGCTGCCTTGTACATAAGGCCCCCTTTCACGCTATGGTTAGCATGAAAGGGGCGTGCAGTGGGTGTTGCGGTGGGCGTTCCACCACAACACCCATTGTATTTGACGCTGCCCCCTATGTACAAAGGTGGCGTAAATAGGACGCAGCGCTAAAATTAAGACCAGGAAAACCCTGGTCTTAAGTTGGCAAAACGAGGAGAGATGCATTATTTCTCCTCGTTTTTGCTTTTTCCATGTGTGCTGTCTTGTGTAGCACACACTGAAAAAGCAAAATGTCATGGTTTGTTTATGTACAGGAAGGTGTCCCTTCTTGTACATAAACAAACCTTTAACCTCTTCTGTGCCACGCCCTTTCCCCCTCCTGTGCCGGGCGTTTTATTAGTGGGTGGGGTTCATGACGAGATAGTCTCGTCATGGGCACAGCGCGATCGTGCTCCATGACGAGACTATCTCGTCATGGGCACTGAAGAGGTTAAAAAAAAAATGCACTTCTGTCACTTTCATGTTTGCTGCATAAAGCAGCACACATGAAAGTGACAGAATTGCATCTTAGGATTGTTTATGTGTAGGAAGGGACACCTTCCTACACAAACAATCGTCCCCTGCATGCAAACACCATTGCACTCTGGTGTAAGGGTGCCTGCGTTGGCGCTAAGTTGTTAAACTTAGCGCCATCGCAGGGGGAAATGCAAGGATGCACCACATTCTTGTGAATACGGTGCAGCCTTGCATTTCCGAAGTGGCAGAGTGTGTCGTTAAGCCAAGGCAGCTAACGACACGCTCAGCCACTTCATTGTACATATCCCCCTTAGACCTCTGCCTGCATATTCTGCCTTTACCCCTCTCCCCATTTCCAAAGACCTAAAGAGATAAAAGACACAATCATATACTACCGAACTACATTTCACCACACCCACAATCAACCCCAACCTCGAGCTCCACGTACATTTCTGTACTTGTCTCCTAACTTCTGAAAGCAAAATTATTACCTATTCCATGAGGAACTAACCAGTATTCAGGTAGGTGTGGTTGGTACACACTAGATCCAACTTTTAAAAGATAGAAGGCAGTTGGCTAACAAACAGGAAAGAAAATCAAAGCTAAAAAAAAGCACAATTAAAGTGCACAATTCCAAATAAATGAACACTTCCACCAAACATCCCTCTGTGAGGCTACCTTGTCTGTCTTTCCTTAGCTATCCCACACATCCTCTGCTTGAAACACTTTGTTTTAATAAAAAAAATTTTAAAAAAGGTTTAGCTAATCATGAACTCCTGAACTTGCATATTTTGATGTGAGTGACCAAATGATCTGCACTCACAGCTTAAAACAGGCCTTTGTCCCAGAAACCTGGGCAGAATGCAAAAAGGGTTCAAAACCACATCTGATATGCATGCCCCGATTACAAGTGAGTCAATGGAGGTGAGGTATTTACCGCACCCAGGGGTATATTCCCAAGAATGTGTGATAACTACAGCTAGAGTAGCTTAACACAACTTTCAACTTCGCAGCCTATCACGGGAAAATTACGCCATGCCAACCAAGTATTCACAATGCGGCAGTAGCATGCGATAGTCACCAGATAACGCATCAAATGGCTGCACAAAATTAAACGCCACGCTGCAAAAATGCGAAACGTGAATGCAAAAAATCATTTGATGAGGCCAATCGCGGTATAAAAAGTAGCATAAAACAGCCACAGGCCGGCACGCGTCTGGCGGGAAAATGCAACATAAAAACCACAGAAACAACACACCAGATACAAGCCAAAGCACGTAGCAACATGGATGCACCCTGACCAAGCGCAGAGGCCAACGCGAACCCCACAACCCCCACAGACCACCAGCAAGGAACAACGGGGTCAGGGAAGGCCAAGGAGAAGAGGGACAGGAAGACGGGGTGCAGCCGCAGGAAAACAAGACCAGCATCATGGAGGTGACAGAACACTACCAGCAACTGACCAACAAGCAGACCACCTGGAATGCAGTCCGAGTGCAGAGGAGGCCAATCGAGGAGGCCAAGAGGCGCCGGCATGACGTGACAACCTAAACCAGGCACAAACCTGCTGCCAACAGTAAGGCAGGAACGGTGACAGGAGGTGGCAGTCCTGCGCCACAGGAGGAGCTGGAGGAAGCCTAGACCACAGTCATCAGTGTGGAGATGGTGCAAGGAGTCGAGAGTACGGACATAGCTCGAGAGGACCTGACACAACATCAACAGGGAGAGTAACAAACAGGGACTGGGGGGACGGGGGGAGATGGGCACAATGGCACACATGCACAACGAGGTGTAGCACACAGCACACCCACAATTACCCAGGATCATGTCCCTGATCCCCTTGGCACATTGCAGCTCACACACATAGCAAGAACAGCATGCCCACATTGATGACATCGTGGTACAATGCGCATAGCCAACACTGCAGAACAGAGGACACAACTGGCTCCGCACATGCACAGAAACATGACTACTACATCTGACAAAGCTGGAAACTGTGAAATGGAAATGCACGTGTACGACCTCACATCCGTCATGTAGTCCAAATGCACACTGTCCCGCAGAAGAATCCAGCACCTCCCAAACAGTCACAATGTACACAGTCATACAGTCTGCATGTAAACAAGAACAATGCACCAACATACATGTCAACACAATGTCAACATGCATCTCCCCTTCACATTGCAGAGGGGCACACAACACCTCCAGCAGAGCACAGAAGACAACACATCTGTGATGCCGGAGAGGACCACCACACCTTCGACACCGACGCCCTACAACAGCCCATGGATATCCCATACAACCCACCACCAGGACCCGGGAAGCCAAGCTACTTAGAGGAGCACACAGAGCCTGAAACAGACCACACAGCAGGAAGCACCCGCAAGCACAGCTGGCTCACGACACTTCACCCACCCACACATGGCACCCCAATGCCATGTGCCAGCACGCAAAAAGGAGGTGGCCCAACAGGTGTGGGTGGGGTCCAAACCCATGGAAGGCGAACTAGATCACATACGTTGGTGTCTATCACCCTTCTGGGACCACCTACACCCCACACATGAGACCCACACTGCCATAGAGACACATGCAGATGCACATTCACAGTACAGAACCACGTCCAGGAGCACACAAATAGCAGTCACACACCCACATTGGCTCTGCGTACGATGGCCCAGGCCACTCCCCTTACGAACTGAGTGGGTGACGACAAAGCTACATGTCCAAGCTCCAACCCTCTGCCTGCGGTGACATGTCTGCATCCGCTGTACACATCACAATATAATGTCATAGGGCCCAGGGCATACAACAAGACCACGGGCACACAAGCAGATATTATGTTGTACTGGCAACGGGCACATGCGCCCGGCCCCTTTATTGGCAGGGTCACATGTACAGGGACGCCTTTGCTGGATGTGTGTGGGGTGTGTGTAAGCCAGCCCGCACTGAGTGCTTGGTGCAGGCAACCACTTGAACAGTGGACACCAGTGCAATGGAAACTGAAAACACCTGCATAACAGAGTCAACTGCTGAGCAACATGGAGGGAGCCGGAGAAAGTCCAGAGGACACACAACATGCAAACAGAAGTGTCCGTGAGTAGCAGTGCACTGAGGTAGGGGCACTACAGCTGAGCGCGCACATGTGAAGAAAAAGTCTTGGATTGTGTCCCTTTAAGACATTCCCTTATGCAGATGCAGTGGGGTGTGTTAAACCTGTATCATCTTCCTCATCAACGTCCCAGGTCTCCCACACTGCTTGAGGTGACATTGCTGCACAACCTCTCAACAACACATAACTCAATCAGTAATGGATGATGGCTTGTGGTGCACTGAGTCAGTTGCACCTTGAGTGCCGAGCAGGGTATCAGACTGATGATGGCATCCATGACAGGTGTGAGCAACTCTGTAAGTCTGTCAAGACCACCGTTTCGACTCTGGCAGATTGCGGTTGGAGGTGGTCCTGGCGGTGGTGGCGTGTGTCTCCTGCGGTGATGCGACGTCCGGGCCGGTCAGGACTCGATTTGATGTATGAGCCCTGGTGGCCCGCAGTTGAGGCCAGAGGCAGCAGACAGCACAGGACCACAGACACATGGCGTTGATGACCCTAAGGCCATCGCCTCAGAGGCCATCCAATATCTCAAAAGAAAAGATAGATCCTTGTGAATATCCCCCCTCCCCAGTAAATACCAATGTCGTGGGTTGCGAGTTTTCTTAAAGAAAATGAGGAATTACTTATGGAATTTGGAGCTTTCCCATCCAAATTAAACATAAATCGGTATTTACTGCTTGTATTCACCAAGTAAATTTCGCCAGATATGATCTGATAAAGTTCACCAGGGGAAAATTGTGCGGAGTGGTGTTTACCACAAATTTCAGAATACTGAACCCTGGCAAAGAGTAGTTATAGAGGATCAGAACTGATCAGCCCTTTTAAAATGAGGAGCTTTGCCTTTCATCTTTACAATTTACATTTGATTTCTATTTAAAACGTGCTGAAAAAGCACTCTACCCAAAGGGGACTTTGTACTAAATTTTGAAAACACCATTATTTAGAATGCAACTGTATTAGTGGACTCTGTTCGCTCAAACATCTGAATAAACAGGACATTTTATTCCTTTAACAGTTTGCATTTCATGCTGCATTAAGTAATGTTGTGCAATGTTAAAAATCATCAAACAAGTCAGTCCCCCAGTTGAAGATCCACTGAGAAAAAACTTAAAAGCATTCAATAATCTCTTAATATTTAAGAGCATAATAGAGTTTTAAGAGAGCTCAATGTTTATTTTATCAATATAGTTTCAATTATGATCCAAGAGCTATACAGAGCAAAGGATAAATCATAAGACACCTATCAAATCAGTAAAATGTAATGCAATACAATCTTAATGTCCTTTGTCTATATATAGGAACTAGAGTACAGTGTGTTGTGTACTCTTCCGCTAATATTGTGCACTAACCAATAAGGCCTCCTTGGGATAAAAAGCGGCCTCTGCAGACTGGCTTTCACCAAAGATAATATAACTTTAAAAACATAACATAGAGGTACATCCATGAAATGGATACATCCCTAAAGTACAGTATGTTGTTTCAGGCAAAGTCAGAAAATTATGGCTGTCTGGCAATACAGATAGTTCTTGCACATTTAATTTTATCTTCCAAATTCGAAATAACATCAACCTTCTTTTCTGAAATTCTGTTTGGCTTTGTGACTTGTGGTGTCCGAATATATATATATATATATATATATATATATATATATATATATATATATATATATATATATATATATATATATATATATATATATATATATTATCTACTGGCGGTCGCCAGTAGATAGTTATAGTTAGGACCGTGTTTCCATAGGAAATCTGAAAATTCTATTTTGAATAACTTTGGCACCGGTTGACGAATCCTCGCGAACTTTTCAAAACTAATGGGGTGCTCCGCTCAGCTCCTACCCTGAAAGTCTCGGGGTGATTTGTCAAGCGGGGGCTGAGAAAAAAGGGGGGTCCCAAAACGCGTTTTCCCCATGCATTTTCCCATAGGACCTTTAGTCGAAGGTCAGCCCGAACGGCTGAACAGAATTACTTGAAATTTGGCAAAGAGGTAGTCCTCAGGTCAGGCATGTGCCTTTTGCATATATGGAGTCAATCTGTTCAGTATTTCCTGAGAAAATTGCAGTTAAAAGTACATAAATATCTATAGCCGCGCACCGTGCGCGCACCGTGCGCACACCCTAACGTGCGCGAGCGTAATTCTGATTGGTGGTTACATGTCAGTCAACGTTCGAATCGGTCGAAATCAGGAAGTGTCGTCCGCCATTTTGTTTGTTTTGTGTGCGACAGTGAAAAAGAGAGGTGGCGAACGTGAAAAGGGGGCAGGGTAGAGAGTTCCTGACCCCCTAGCCTTTGTCAGGGGGTCCCTAAAGGACCCCGAAGGGTGAAAAAAAATTTATTTTTTTTTTTTTAAAAATCGCGGGGTGCGCGCACTGTGCGCGCACGGTGAAAAATCTTTAAAAAAAAATATAATAATACATACATAACTTAGCATTTAAAAAACCGTACAAATTCACTTAAAAAACCATAGGTTTCACACACGTTATAGTTAGGAATTAGCATTTAAAAAACCTTGCAAATTCACTTAAAAAACCATAGGTTTCACACATGTTATAGTTAGGTGGACATTTCACTCGTAAAAAACCAATGAAATGCCCCCGTTATAGTTAGTTCAGATAACTATAACTTGTGCGACCGCCACTCTATCACAAGGATGATGTAATCAGTGATGTCATGAGTGATGCCACTGACCATGTCATGAGTGATGTAATATGTGACGTCATGAGCAGAGGATTGCGGGCGCGCGAGTTATAGTTATCTGAACTAACTATAACGGGGGAATTTCATTGGTTTTTTACGAGTGAAATGTCCACCTAACTATAACATGTGTGAAACCTATGGTTTTTTAAGTGAATATATATATATATGTCTGTCTATCTATCTATCTATCTATCTATCTATCTATCTATCTATCTATCTATCTATCTATCTATCTATCTATCTATCTATCTATCTATCTATCTATCATCTATCTATCTATCTATCTATCTATCTATCTATCTATCTATCTATCTATCTATCTATCTATCTATCTATCTATCTATCTATCTATCTATCTGTCTGTCTGTCTGTCTGTCTATCTATCTATCTATCTATCTATCTATCTATCTATCTATCTATCTATCTATCTATCTATCTATCTATCTATCTATCTATCTATCTATCTATCTATCTATCTATCTATCTATCTATCTATCTATCTATCTACCTACATACTTACATACACATATATATATTATCTACTGGCGGTCGCCAGTAGATAGTTATAGTTAGGACCTAGTTTCCATAGGAAAAGTGTTTTTTGTTTTCCTAATAACTTTGGCGCCGGTTGACGAATCTTCACGAAATTTTCAAAACTTGTGGGGCGCTCCGGTCAGCTCCTATCCTGAATGTTTTGGGGTGATTCGGCAAAGTGGGGGCCTAGAAAAAAGGGTGTCCCAAAATGTGTTTTCTCCATGTTAATTCCCATAGGAAACTTTAGACACGGTTACAGCCTGAACTGCCAAACGGAATTACACCAAATTTGGCAAAAAGGTAGCCCTTGGTTCAGAAAGAGACCTTTTTGTTAAATGGTGTAAAGCCGTTCAGTATTTCCTGATAAATTCAAAAAATCGAGGTCGGAAAATAAATTTCCAATAGGAAACTTTAGACATGGCTACAGCTGGAACTGCTGAATGGAATTATACCAAATTTGGCAAAAAGCTAGTGCTTAGTTCATAAAGCGAGCCTATTTTTAAATGGTGTAAATCCGTTCAGTAGTTTTCGATATATTAAAGGAAAAATTCTTTATATATCTGGGTGGGACCTAACTACACAATCACGAGCTTGGCACTAATTTTCTGCCAACTCTTCAGTCCAGGAAGTGTTGGCAGCCATCTTGGTGCAATGCTTTTTAGGTCTCGCCTAGCGATGCAGAACTTGCGCTGCCACTAGACAAACACCACTGCACTGCCCTAAGCCCTAAAGCACTACCCCAGCACGACCCCGTACACTGCACGAACACCATTGCACTGCCCTAAACCCTAAAACAGTACCCCCAGCACGACCCCCTACACTGCCCGTACACCACTGCACTGCCCTAAAGCCTAAAACACTACGCCCAGCACTGCCCGAACACTGCTGCACTGCCCTAAACCCTAAACCCTAAAACCCCACCCCAGCACCACCCCCTACATGGCCCGAACACCGCTGCACTGCCCTAAACCCTGAAACACCTCCCCCAGCACGACCCCCTACACTGCCCGGACACCACTGCACTGCCCTAGACCCTGAAACACCACCCCAAGAATGAACCCCTACACTGTCCAAACACCACTGCACTGCCCTAAACCCTAAAACACTACACCCAGCATGATCCCCTACACTACCCGAACACCACTGCACTACCCTAAACCCTAAAACACTACCCCTAGCATGACCCGCTACACTACCCGAACACCACAGCACTACCCTAAGCCCTAAAACACTACCCCCAGCATGACCCCCTTTACTACCCAAACACCACTGCACTACCCTAAACCCTAAAACACTACCACAGCACGACCCCCTACACTACCCAAACAACACTGCACAACACTAAAACACTACCCCCAGCACAACCCCCTACACTACCCAAAGACCACTGCACTACACTAAACCCTAAAACACTACCCCACGCATGACCCCTACACCACCCAAAGACCACTGCACAACCCTAAACCCTAAAACACTACCCTCTACATGACCCCTACACTACCCAAAGACCACTGCACTACCCTAAACCCTAAAACACGACCCCCTACACTACACAAACACCGCTGCACTACCCTAAACCCTAAAACACTACATCCAGCACGACCCACTACACTACACAAACACCACTGCACTGCCCTAAACTCTAAAACACTACTCCCAGCATGACCCCCTACACTTCCCAAACACCACTGCACTACCCTAAACCCTAAAACACTACCCCCAGCATGACCACCTACACTACCCAAACACCACTGCACTACCCTCAACCCTAAAACACTCCCCCAGCACAACAACCTACAGTACCCAAAAACCATTGCACTACCCTAAACCCTAAATCTACCCCCAGCACGACCCCCTACACTACCCAAACACCACTGCCCTAAACCCTAAATCTACCCCCAGCATGACCCCTATACTACTGAACACCACTGCACTGCCCTTAACCCTGAAACACCACCCCCCTAAACGACCCCCTACACTGCCCGAACACCACAGCACTGCCCTGAATCACAACACCCAGCACGACCCCCTACACTGCCCGAACACCACTGCACTGCCCTAAACCCTGAAACACCACCCCCAGCACGACCCCCTACACTACCCGAACACCACTGCACTGCCCTAGACCCTAAAACACCACCCCCAGCACTACCCCTACACTGCCCGAACACCACTGCACTGCCCTAAACCCTGAAACACCACCCCCAGCATGATCCCTACACTGCCCGAACACCACTGCCCTAAACTCTATAACACCACCCTCAGCACGACCTCCTACACTGCCCGAACATCACTGCACTGCCCTAAACCCTAAAACACCACCCCCAGCACGACCCCCTACACAGCCCAAACACCACTGCACTGCCCTAAACACTAAAACACCCACCCCCAGCACGACCCATACACTGCCAGAACACCACTGCACTGCCCTAAACCCTAAAACACTACCCCCAGCACAACCCCCTACACTGCCCGAACACCACTGCACTGCCCTAAACCCTAAAACACTACCCCCAGCACGACCCCCTACACTGCCCGAACACCACTGCACTACCTTAAACCCTAAAACAATACCCCCAGCACGACCCGCTAACCTACCCGAACACCACTGCACTACCCTAAACCCTAAAACACTACCCCCAGCATGACCCCCTTCACTACGCAAACACCACCACACTATCCTAAACCCTAAAACACTACCCCAGCGCAACCCCCTACACTACCCAAACACCACTGCACTACCCTAAACCCGAAAACACTACCTCAGCGCAACTACCTACACTGCCCGAACACCACTGCACTTCCCTAAACCCTAAAACACCACCACCTGCATGACCCTCTACACTGCCCAAACACCACTGCACTGCCCTAAACCCTGAAACACTACCCCCCTGCATGACCGCCTACACTGCCCGAACACGACAGCACTGCCCTGGAACACCACACCCAGCATGACCCCCTACACTGCCCGAACACCACTGCACTACCCTAAACCCTAAAACACCACCCCAGCACTACCCCTACACTGCCCGAACACCACTGCCCTAAACCCTAAAACACTACCCCCAGCACAACCCCTACACTGCCCGAACATCACTGCACTGCCCTAAACCCTAAAACACCACCCCCAGCATGACCCCCTACACTGCCCGAACACCACTGCACTTCCCTAAACCCTAAAACACCACCCCCAGCACAACCCCAACACTGCCTGAACACCACTGCACTGCCCTAAACCCTAAAACACTAGCCCCAGCACAACCCCCTACACTACCCGAACACCACTGCACTGCCCTAAACCCTAAAACGCTACCCCAGCACAATCCCTACAAAACCCAAAGACCACTGCACTAACCTAAACCCTAAAACATTACCCCTACACTACACAAACACTACTGCACTACCCTAAACCCTAAAACACTACCCCCAGCACGACCCCCTACACTACACAAACACCACTGCACTACCCTAAACCCTAAAAACTTCCCCAGCACCACTCCCTACACTACCCAAACACCACTGCACTACCCTAAACCCTAAAACACTACCCCCACCACGACCCCCTACACTACCTGAACACCACTGCACTACCCTAAACCCTAAAACACTACCCCCAGCACAACCCCCTACACTGCCCAAACACCACTGCACTCGCCTAAACCCTAAAACACCACCCCCAGCACTACCCCTACACTGCCCGAACACCACTGCACTGCCCTAAACCCTAAAACACCACCCCCAGCATGACCCCTACACTGCCCGAACACCACTACCCAAAAGTATAAAACACCACCCCCAGCACGACCCCCTACACTGCCTGAATATCACTGCACTACCCTAAACCCTAAAACACCACCCCCAGCACGACCCCCTACACTGCCCGAACACCACTGCACATCCCTAAACCCTAAAACATCACCCCCAGCATGACCCCCTACACTGCCCGAACACCACTGCACTGCCCTAAACCCTAAAACACCACCCCCGTCACGACCCCCTACACTACCCGAACACCACTGCACTGCCCTAAACCCTAAAACACTACCACAGCACGACACCCTACACTACATGAACACCACTGCACTGCCCTAAACGCTACAACACTACCCCCAGCATGACCCCCTACACTACCCAAGCACCACTGCACTACCCTAAACCCTAAAACACTACCTCCAGCATGACCCGCTACACTACCCAAACACCACTGCACTACCCTAAACCCTAAAATACTACCCCCAGCACGACCCCCTTCACTACCCAAACACCACTGCACTATCCTAAACCCTAAAACGCTACCCGCAGCACGACCCCTACACTACCCAAACACCACTGCACTAACCTAAACCCTAAAACCCTACCCCAGCACGACCACCTAAACTGCCCGAGCACCACTGCACTGCCCTAAACCCTAAAACACCACCCCCCTGCATGACCCCCTACACTGTCCGAACTCCACTGCACTGCCCTACACCCTGAAACACCACCCCCTGCACGACCCCCTACAATGCCCGAACACCACTGCACTGCCCTAAACCCTGAAACACTACCCCCCTGCATGACCCTCTACACTGCCCGAACACCACAGCACTGCCCTGAAACACCACACCCAGCATGACCCCCTACACTGCCCGAACACCACTGCACTGCCCTAAACCCTAAAACACCACCCCCAGCACTACCCCTACACTGCCCGAACACCACTGCACTGCCCTAAACCCTGAAACACTACCCCCTGCATGACCCCCTACACTGCCCGAACACCACAGCACTGCCCTGAAACACCACACCCAGCACGACCCCCTACACTGCCCGAACACCACTGCACTGCCCTGTACCCTTAAACACCACCCCCAGCATGACCCACTACAGTGCCCGAACACCACTGCACTAAACCTTAAAACACTACCCCCAGCATGACCCCCAACACTACCCGAACACCACTGCACTGACCTAAACCCTAAAACACTACCCCAGCAGAGTTTTGGACCAAAATTGTGCTTCACTAGTACTAATTTTAAATAGTTCCAGTTTACCCTGTCGAATGCTACATTACACAAACACTAGTGCACTACCCTAAACCCTAAAACACTACCCCATCACGACCCCCTACACTACCCAAACACCACTGCACTACCCTAAACCCTAGAAAAGTAACCTCCACCCCATGCCCAATCCCCCTTACCTCTCACTCCTCATGGTTCCTCTCTCCTCGTGGTTCCTGCTTCATGTTGTCACTGAGGGGCGGGGCACGTTGTTGTGAAGAAACGGAACAGCCTCTGTTTCCTTACAATGACGTGGATCGTCAAAATTTGTTTTAAACCCTAAAACACTACTCACAGCACGACCCCCTACACTACCAAAACACCACTGCACTATCCTAAACCCTAAAACACTACCCCCAGCATGACCCCCTACATTACCCAAATACCACTGCTCTACCCTAAACCCTAAAACACTACCCCCAGCACGACCCCTACACTGCACAAGCACCACTGCACTGCCCTAAACCCTAAAACACTACCCCCAGCACGATCCCCTACACTACACAAACACCACTGCACTACCCGAAACCCTAAAGCACTACCCCCAGCACGACCAACTTCACTACACAAACACCACAGCACTACCCTATACCCTAAAACACTACCCCAGCACGACCCTCTACACTACCCAAACACCACTGCATTACCCTAAACCCTAAAACACTACCCCAGCATGACCCCCTACACTACCCAAACACCACTGCACTACCCTAAACCATAAAACACTACCCCAGCACGACCCCCTACATTACCCAAACACCACTGCACTACCTAAACCCTAAAACACTATCCCCAGCATGACCCCTACACTCCCCAAACACCACTGCACTACCCTAAACCCTAAAATACTACCCCCAGCATGACCCCCTATACTACCCAAAGACCACTGCACTACCCTAAACCTAAAACACTACCCCCACACGACCCCCTATACTACCCAACGACCACTGCACTACCCTAAACCCTAAAACACTACCTCCTACACTACACAAACACCACTGCACTACCCTAAACCCTAAATCACTACCACCAGCACGACCCCCTACTCTACCCAAACACCACTGCACTACCCTAAACCCTAAAACACTACCCCCAGCAGTACTCCCTACACTACCCAACCACTACTGTACTACCCTAAACCCTAAAACACTACCCCCAGCAGTACCCCCTACACTACTCAAACACCACTGCACTATCCTAAACCCTAAAACACTACCTCCAGCAGTCCCCCATACACTACCCAAACACCACTGCACTACCCTAAACCACTACCCCCAGCACGACCGCCAAACACCACTGTACTACCCTAAACCCCAAATCCCTACCCCCAGCACGACCCCCTACACTACCCAAACACCACTGCACTACCCTAAACCCTAAAACACTCCCCACAGCATGACTCCCTACACTACCCAAACACCACTGCACTACCATAAACCCTAAATCTACCCCAGCATGACCCCCTATACTACCCAAACACCACTGCACTACCCTAAACCTTAAATCTACCCCCAGCATGACCCCCTACACTACCCAAACACCACTGTACTACCCTAAACCCTAAATCTACCCTCAGCATGACCCCCTATACTACCCACACACCACTGCACTACCCTAAACCCTAAAACACTATCACCAGCATGACCCCCTCCACTACACAAACACCACTGCACTACCCTAAACCCTAAAACACTACCCCAGCATGACCCCCTATACTACCCAAACACCACTGCACTGCCCTAAACCCTAAAGCACTACCCTCAGCACGACCCCCTACAGTACCCAAACACCACTGCACTGCCCTAAACCCTAAAACACTACCCCCAGCACAACCCCCTACTCTACCCAAACACCACTGCACTGCCCTAAACCCTAAAACACTACCCCCAGCACGACCCCCTACACTACACAAACACCACTGCACTACCCTAAACCCTAAATCTACCCCAAGCATGACCCCCTACACTACACAAACACCACTACACTACCCTAAACCCTAAAACACTACCACCAGCACGACCCCCTACACTACACAAACACCACTGCACTACCCTAAAACACTACCACCAGCACAACCCCCTACACTACACAACCACCACTGCACTACCCTAAACCCTAAAACACTACCCCGAGCTCGACCCCCTACACTACCCAAACACCACTGCACTACCCTAAACCCTAGAAAAGTAACCTCCACCCCATGCCCAATCCCCCTTACCTCTCACTCCCCGTGGTTCCTCTCTCCTCGTGGTTCCTGCTTCATGTCATCTCTGAGGGGCGGGGCACGTCGTTGTGAGGAAACGGAACAGTGTCTGTTTCCTTACAACGACGTGGATCGTCTACATTTTTTTTTAACTCATGATCATTTACCACCATACATACCTTTACAACAAAATTCGTTGTAAAGGCATGCGTGGTAAATGACCATGCATTCTAAAAAAATGCGTAGTAATGACTTTGTGATGTACAACGCATGCGTGGTAATACATGCGTTGTAATTTTTTCACTAAGTGAAAAAGTCGTTGTAACGTCTGTTTACCGATCGAAGCTGGCCTCTGTTCTTCAGTGAGTCGTTTAATTGATAAATTAGGAGGAAGGAATGTGTTTTTTTTGTACCGAAAAGTGCATTCCCGGCTGTTGTATTGTGAAAGTGTCCACGTGGCCTGGTTTCACTTCTGGTGAGAGAGTGGAAGAGTCTGTTTGGATCTAAAGGGGTTCTGCTGTTGGATGGGGCTGGTGCGACACGTCATCAGAAAGCACAGCTAATGGAAAGCGGTGTCCCCGAAGTGTGGAGCAGTGCCATGAGAGGTCAACAAGTGTGCATCCCTCCACAGTTTGACCGTACCGCGTGACCCATGTGCCGTCTCCAGTGTACGGAAGGCAGAAGTGGCATCCATCGCAGGTCCTCTTGAAGACCGTTGTAGCACTAATTCTACATTTTGGAACTAGGGCATTTTAACCTTGTTGTTCCTGCCAGATACAAAGAGAAGATCCTGTGTTTTTCAGTGCCCTCGTTACCATTTTTGTGGGTAGTGGTGCTTGTCACTTCGCTGCCCCGCCGGTGCACATTACTGGGCTCCCCACCTCGTGTGCCATCTGCAGGACCTCTGCCCTCGGATCACTGGTTTCAGTTTATGGAGTGGTAACATAAACAGTTGCTCCCAATGGACTAGCCTGAACACTTAGGTGAATATCCCCAGCGCCAGCATTCCACAGAAATGTTTTCCTAACTCTCCCATGTCGACGACAATGTCATAATAGCACGCCTCCGCACGCGACACCGTATGACGTCATAGGAGCCATAAGAAGACCTTGTCGGCGTGCTGACGTCAGTTCCACCCATTATTTCCGTGCTACCGAGGTAAACAGGTAGACCGACACATTTTCACATGTATATATATATATATATATATATATATATTACCTACTGGCGGTCGCCAGTAGGTAGTTATAGTTAGGACCTATTTTCCATAGGAATTCCGCAACATTCTATTCCCAATAAGTCTGGCGCCGGTTGACGAATCCTTGCGAAATTTTCCAAACTTTTGGCCAGCCCCGCTCCGCTCCTACCCTGAAAGTTTCGTGGTAATTCGTCAAGCGGGGGCCGAGAAAAAAGGGGGGTCCCAAAACACATTTTCCCCATGCAATTTTCCATAGGATCTGTTGTCGCAGCTACAGCCCGATTCTTATTGGTTGACAAAAACAGATTGTAAGGAACATTATATATGATAAGCTGATATGTTGAAAAGTCAAGCACACTTCCTGTCTTGTTTAGCAACATTGTGTGCTGAACTTGTGACCTGTGTGCTCAGTGCAGTGTTCCATGAGCTGATTCTATGGTAACAGGTAGAAGGCAGATTGGGGGAAGGGTTGAAATGTATTTAAGGTTGGAAAGGGTTCAAATGTTTAACCAATAGAAATGTGTGTTTGCTTTTGAGTTTATGTGTGAAGTATTGTGATTTGATGTTTACATGTATATGTGTGGAAAATGAAAGGGAAACTTTTCCATTCTTTGTTTTTGCTGAGAGGTGCACAGTTCAGAGATTCTGTAAAAGAAAATATGGTGAGTGACTGATATTCTTTTTAATCTACAAAACAACTTGAAAGGTGAGTTATGTAATTGCCAGGGGATGTATGTAGACTATTTTCATTTTAATCAGACTAATGTATTTCTCCTGCTAAAGTGTAGGGAGTACTTTTTTTCTCTACAATTTTATTAACAGTGTGTGTGCATGTAGAAACCATTCTGTGATAAGCATTTGTGTTTTTGATGTGTTTGTAGACAGATAACTGTGCTGTTTTTATATTTTGGTAGAATTAGAAACCAGTCATTGTTTATGAATTTGTGAAATGAGTTATATTATGTATCTATACTAAAATGTAGTACTTCTTCAAGATGAAGAAATGTGTTTTGGTATAGTGCAAGGGATAGTGTTGTTTGTCTAGAATCACACAGTGAGTATGTGTGCATTCGGGAACCACTGTGAGAGAAGCATTTGGTAACATTGTGTATTTGCTGACAGATAACTGTTTTAAAACCTGTCATGTTGTCAAGTTTTAGTAGCATTAGAAGCCAGTCATTGCTTATGCGTTGATTAAATGAGTTAGGCTTTGACACAAAAGTGCAGTCCTGAAATATGTAGATTGTGTGCAGTTCCCTTACCACTTCCACAGTAGTGAATTATTTTTGGTAAACTCCTAGGGATAGTGTTGATTGTCTAGAATCACACTGTGAGTCAGTGTGCATTTGGGAACCATTGTGAGAGAACTATGTGGTAATATTGTGTATTTGCTGACAGATAACTGTTTTAAAACCTGTCTTGTTGTCAAGTTTTAGTAGCATTAAAAGGCAGTTTTTGCTTATGCTTTCATTAAATGAGTTAGGCTTTGACACAAAAGTGCAGTCCTGAAATATGTAGATTGTGTGCAGTTCCCTTACCACTTGCACTGTAGTGACTGAGAGAAGTATGTGGTAATATTGTGTATTTGCTGACAGATAACTGTTTTAAAACCTGTCATGTTGTCAAGTTTTAGTAGCATTAGAAGCCAGTCATTGCTTATGCATTGATTAAATGAGTTAGGCTTTGACACAAAAGTGCAGTCCTGAAATATGTAGATTGTGTGCAGTTCCCTTACCACTTGCACTGTAGGGAATGAGTTTTGATAAATTCCTAGGGATAGTGGTGCTTGTCTAGAATCACACTGTGAGTTAGTGTGTGTTTGGGAACCACTGTGAGAGAAGCATTTGGTAACATCGTGTATTTTCTGACAGATAACTTTTTTAAAACCTGTCATGTTGTCAAGTTTTAGTAGAGTTACAAGCCAGTTTTTGATTATGCTTTTATTAAATGAGCCAGGCTTTGACAGAAAGGTGCAGTCCTGAAATATGTAGATTGTGTGCAGTTCCCTTATTAGTTCCACAGTAGTGAATGATATTTGGTAAAGTGCTAGGTATAGTGGTTGTTGTCTAGAATCACACTGTGAGTATGTGTGCATTTGGGAACCACTGTGAGAGAAGCATTTGGTAACATTGTGTATTTTTTAGCAGATAACTCTTTTAAAACCATGTTGTCAAGTTTTAGTAGCATTAGAAGCCAGTCTTTGCTTATGAGTTGATTAAATGAGTCATGCTTTGACACTAATGTGCTGTACTTAAATATGTAGATTGTGTGCAGTACCATTACCTCTTCTAGACTAGTGAATGAGTTTTGGTAAACTACTAGGGATAGTGTTGCTTGTCTAAAACCACACTGTGAGTCTGTGTACATTTGGGTAAGGATTGTGAGAGAAGCATTTGGTAACATAGTGTATTTGATGACAGATAACTGTTTTAAAATCGGTCATGTTGTCAAGTTTTAGTAGGTTTAGAAGCTATTCTTTGCTTATGCATTGATAAAATGAGTCAGGGTTTGACACTAAATTGCAGTACCATGTACTATTCTCTTCACTGTGCCAGAACTGAAAATGTAAAAGTTTTACCCAGGCACTAAGATAGCAGTAGTCTGATGATTTAGTCAGTTTCCAAGTACTCATGTTGTGAACCATACATTACCACATAGATTGTTTGAAATGTCTATGTAGTATGCATGCAGTCTTCTAACATACTATACACTTGTCTTTCACATTTTCAATTCGCTAGTCAGTATCCATACACTTCCAGGAAACACCCTGTAACTTCCTTTGCAGTCCTCTAGTGACCCATTCAGCATCATGTACTAATCCGTTCACTGTGCCAAAACCCAAACACTTATAAATTCACCAAGATACTATCTTTGGAGTACTCTAATCATTCAGTCAGTGCCTAAGTATTCATGCACTGAGCCAGGCCTTAGCACATGGACTGCTTCAAACCCCTATCCACTATGTATGCAGTCTTCTAACCACCTAGACACTTGTCTTTCACACTTTCAATTCCCTAGTCAATATCCATACAGTCCAGCAAACATCCTGTCACTCCCTTTGCACTCCTCTAGTGACCCATTCAGTACCAAGTACTAATCCATTCACTGTGTGAAAAGCCTACCACTTATAAATTCACCTAGGTATTCTCCTTGCTGTACTCTAATCATTCAGTCAGTACCCAAGTAGTCATGCAGTGAGCCAGGCCTTAGCACATGGACTGCTTTAAATGCCTACGCAGTATGGATGCAGTCCTCTAATCACCTACACAGTTGTCTTTCACACCTTCAATTCCCTAGTTAGTATTCATACACTTCTAGCAAACACCCTGTCACTCACCCAGTGTGTCTCCTTATAGTACTGTAATCATTTAGTCAGTTAGCATGTAGTCTTTTAGTGAGGTAGGCTTTAGGGCATGTGCTGAGAGAAGTATGTGGTAATATTGTGTATTTGCTGACAGATAACTGTTTTAAAAGCTGTCTTGTTGTCAAGTTTTAGTAGCATTAGAAGGCAGTTTTTGCTTATGCTTTGATTAAATGAGTCAGGCTTTGACACAAAAGGGCAGTCCTGAAAAATGTAGATTGTGTGCAGTTTCCTTACCACTTGCACTGTAGTGAATGCGTTTTGGTAAACTCCTAGGGATAGTGGTGCTTGTCTAGAATCCCACTGTGAGTTAGTGTGTATTTGGGAACCACTATGAGAGAAGCATTTGGTAACATCGTGTATTTTCTGACAGATAACTTTTTAAAAACCTGTCATGTTGTCAAGTTTTAGTAGAATTAGAAGCCAGTTTTTGATTATGCTTTTATTAAATGAGTCAGGCTTTGACAGAAAAGTGCAGTCCTGAAATATGTACATTGTGTGCAGTTCCCTTATCAGTTCCACAGTAGTGAATGATTTTTGGTAAAGTCCTAGGTATAGTGGTTGTTGTCTAGAATCACACTGTGAGTCTGTGTGCATTTGGGAACCACTGTGAGAGAAGCATTTGTTAGCATTGTGTATTTTTTAGCAGATAACTCTTTTAAAACCTGTCATGTTGTCAAGTTTTAGTAGCATTAGAAGCCAGTCTTTGCTGATGCGTTGATTACAGTCCAGCAAACATCCTGTCACTCCCTTTGCACTCCTCTAGTGACCCATTCAGTACCAAGTACTAATCCATTCCCTGTGCGAAAAGCGTACCACTTATAAATTCACCTAGGCACTCTCCTTGCTGTACTCTAATCATTCAGTCAGTACCCAAGTAGTCATGCAGTGAGCCAGGCCTTAGCACATGGACTGCTTTAAATGCCTATGCAGTATGGATGCAGTCCTCTAATCACCTACACAGTTGTCTTTCACACCTTCAATTCCCTAGTTAGTATTCATACACTTCTAGCAAACACCCTGTCACTCACCCAGTGTGTCTCCTTATAGTACTGTAATCATTTAGTCAGTTAGCATGTAGTCTTTTAGTGAGGTAGGCTTTAGGGCATGAACTGCTTCAAAGTAGTATGCACTATGCATGTATTGTTTTAACCATCGTCACACTTGTGGTTCAGGGCTATAGTTTCTTAGTCAGTTTTTATATAAAATGTGTTTGTACAGTAATGGAATAGTATACATTTGAAAGTTATTAATATACATTTATTTGTGATTCTTTTTTACAGATACAGAACAGGAGTGTTTCTCATCTGTTTGCACTCTTCTCGTGCAAGATTGTTTGGATGAAGGGTCCTTAGGTGTTTCATCATACTTGCTGTGCCGCACAAGTATTTTTTTTTAGGATCCCCTCGTAACAGAACTCTTTTGCAAATCTTGCGCGTGACGAAGGTGGCATTGGTCTTTGTTTGCCCCTCGACAAAAGTAGAAAATTTCCACATCACTGAAGGAAAACGTTGTGGGCGTGGTGCATCCTCCAAAAACTCATCCTTAGATTCGGTGAATATTTTAAAGTGACAACATTTACAGTTTTTGTAAGTTAAACTTATAAAATTTTGTTAGCTGTATGCATTTTATATATCTGTGAATTGTATCTTGTTTTTTTTTTGAGAATAGCATGTTGGTTTTTTTTTAACAATGTTTGAGATTGTTTTTTTTTTGCCCGCTGTTAAGTGATGAGTACGATTGAAATCACTATTTTTAGTGAAATTTAATATATTCTGAGAACAGCAAAAAAGGCAAAAAAATTACTTTTTGGAAATTATGCTGTGTTGTAAAAAATGTAATATTACATGTTATAATTTTCTTTTCCTTTTCTTTCTCAGATCCAAATTTTAAAATAAGCAATTTTTATGAATTTAGATTGGAATGAAAATGTGAAAAAAATGTGTACCATTTTTTATTCCTATTACTGTGAAGGTAAGTTTAACTAAGTCTCAATATGCAGAATGAGGAGGTCTGCAAGAAACTACAAAGTTGAAACATGTTTCTAAAAACACTCTGTTTATACCTTTGTAGTTTTGAAATCTGACCATAATCAGATATCATGTGACCTGCTAAAAAAGAGATTTGAGGGGTTCATAATATTTCCTATTTTAGCTATTGAAGGACCGCAATTATTTCAATCATTTTTCTTTCAACATCTTTGCAGACAAAATTCTGTGCTTACCTTTTATCATTCGCAAGGAATTTTAAAACTGGAAATATGTCACTTTTTGTAACATAGTTATTGTGTAAGATACTCTTTCATATTTAAAAAGAGAGGAAAAGGCACTCTGTGCACTTTTTATACTCCATGTAAATACAACCTCATCATGCAGACCACTTTGTGTGGAAAGGGTGTTCTATAAGTGTTGTTGTGCATGATTGCACTTAATACTCATAGAACAAGACACATGTCTAGATTTATCATAAATCATAAATCTCGATATGTGTGTGAATGGTGCACCATACTAAAATTGGTGTAGGAAAGCACAACAAGGAGAATTGTTTTAATTTCTCCACATTTTCATATCTTCAATGCATGCTGAAATGTTCAACATACATTGAAGGAGAAACATGCATTTTCTCATTGTTTTTGTGCAGGAAGGTGTGTCTTCCTGTAGAAAAACAAACATCACATGACACAGATATCCTTGCACTATGGTGCAAGGATGCCTTTGTCACCACATGGCTGCAGTTTAAGTAGCCGTGCAGACAGAAGCATAGATTTGCAACATATTTATGTACATATGTTGCATCCCTGTGCTTCGGAAGTATTACAGCACACTGCAGTTAAAGAGGTTACTGTGTGATGCTGCAGCACTTCCTCATAGTTCTGCACTTATACATTCACCATACGCTACTAATGCATTCATTCAGTCAATTACGTACTACACATACATTCATCTAAACTTTCACACACTAACAAAGAAATTTAGCTCTTTTTTTAAACCAGGAAAGTTAGTTCTTACAAGAACTTTTTTTTTCTTCTTTCTTCTTTTATATTTTTTTTGAGTTTTCTGAACAATTTTTATTTAAAAAAAAAAAAATCTGCAAAAAAACACAAAAAAAAAAAACAGGAGAAACAAAACAATGAACTTCAGGGAACAATAAAAAAGCTAGCAAATGTGACTTTCTTGCCGGTGGCAGATCAGATCGATCGACTGCTCACCATAGCACAAAGTCGCATTGCACTTAGTGCAGAGCACTTTTAAAAATTGAAGTTGAAGCCGATGTCCAAGGTTTGGGCTGATGGATGCACTCTTGAGGTGCTCGGCTGCGATGAGGTGGATGGCGCAGGAGCAGGAGTGTTTCTCATCCGTCGGCACTCTTCTCGTGCAAGATTGTTTGGATGAAGGGTCCTCATGTGCTTCATCATACTTGCTGTGCCGCATGAGTATTTCTTGTTAGGATCCCCTCGCGACAGGACTCTTTTGCAAATCTTGCACGTGACCAAGGTGGCATTGGTCTTATTCTGCCCCTCTGGAAAAGTAAAAAATGTCCACACCACTGAAGGAAAACGTTCTTTGGGTGGTGCCTCCACCAAAAATTCATCCTCAGAAGTATGAGGTGATGCAGGTGATGCCTGCTGCCCTGAAGCCATTTTTGGTTGAAAAAGTTCGAGCTAAGTGTAAACTTAGTCTAAAAAATCTTCTTCTCTCCAAAGAGATGGTGCTCTAAAGAAGGTCAAAGAAGAATGAGTGAAAAGGGTGGGGTCTTTCAATAGTTAGAAGAGGAAGTGTAATGAACCAATCAAATCTCTTTTTTTTGCAGGTCACATGGGATCCACGCACCCTTCGCTTACGCAGCACGCACCCAGTGCGCATCTGTGAAATTGAATTAAAAAAAATTATAGGATTAGATGTGAAAATATATTAGTTTTAAGACTAGTTTAGAGTTTGTCTTCAATTAATATTCACATGAAATACATATATATATGTTTTTTTAAATGTTAAATATTTCACGGGATCCGCGCACCTACCGCGTCATAGACGCAGATGACGCATCGCGGAAGCGCCTAAACGTCGTGTTACGTACATCGAATGTGTAGCGTATAGGCTGGAAGTCGCGTACCGGTCGCATTGCAATCGCACACTAAACATGTACCCAACGCTTACCATGCGCGGATGCTATCGTGTAGGGATCGAGAACGGTGCGCTTAGGGTGCGGGGATCCAAAAACATTGAAAAAATATATATAAAATAAAGTTTTGAACATATAGTTAAAAAAATATGTTTGAAAAACCCATTAAGTTCAAATAATATTTTTTAATTTTTAAAAGAATTAATTGAAAAAATAAGTTTAAAAAATGGTGATGAAAAAGTATTTTAAGAAAAACCGTAATTAATGAAATTGACACACTGAATTTGAAAAATATACAAATCCAATGAAAATCATTAAACATGATATCTTTAGAGATAAGTTATAGATAGGAATTAGCATTTAAAAAATACTTTGAAATTCACTGAAAAAACCATAGGTTTCATGCACGTTATAGTTAGAAATTGGCATTTAAAAAACCTTTGAAATTCACTGAAAAAACCAAAGGTTTCAGGGGCGTTATAGTTAGGAATTGGAATTTAAAAAACCTTAGAAATTCACTGAAAAAAACATAGGTTTCAGGGGTGTTATAGTTAGCTAGACATTTCCCTCGTACAAAACCCTAGAAATTCCCCTGTTATAGTTAGTTCAGCTAACTATAACTCACGCCCCTGCAATGCACTGCTGATGACGTCACATATTACATCACTCATGACATGGTCAGTGACATCACTCATGACATCACTCATGACATCTCAAATTACATCACTGATGACGTCATCCAGTGACTGTGTGTTTCTGTAAAGTTTAAACATATTTTATATATTTATAGTGAAAGGTCGGTGGAAGAATGAGTGGGTGTACAAGTGTGTGAATGGATGATTTTCTATATATATATATTATCTACTGGTGGTCGCCAGTAGATAGTTATAGTTAGGACCGTGTTTCCATAGGAAATCTCAAAATTCTATTTTGAATAACTTTGGCGCCGGTTGACGAATCTTCGCGAAATTTTCAAAACTAATGGGGCGCTCCGCTCAGCTCCTACCCTGGAAGTCTCGGGGGGATTCGTCAAGCGGGGGCCGAGAAAAAAGGGGGGTCCCAAAACGCGTTTTCCCCATGCATTTTCCCATAGGACCTTTAGTCGCAGGTACAGCCCGAACGGCTGAACAGAATTACTTGAAATTTGGCAGAGAGGTATTCCTCAGGTCAGGGATGTGCCTTTTGCATATATGGAGTCAATCTGTTCAGTAGTTCCTGAGAAAATTGCATTTAAAAGCACATACATATCTATAGCCGCGCACCGTGCGTGCACCGTGCGCGTACCCTAACGTGCGCGAGCATAATTCTGATTGGTTGTTACATGTCAGTCAACGTTCGAATCGGTCGAAATCAGGAAGTGTCGGCCGCCATTTTGTTTGTTTTCAGTGCGAGAGTGGAAAAGGAAGGTGGCAAACGTGAAAAGGGGGCAGGGTAGAGAGTTCCTGACCCCCTAGCCTTTGTTAGAGGGTCCCTGAAGGACCCCGAAGGCAGAAAAAAACATAATTTTTTTTTTTTTAAATCGCGGGGTGCGCGCAACGTGCGCGCACGGTGAAAAACCATAAAAAAAAATTAAAAATGTAATACGTAGTTTATTGAAAAATAAATATATAAAAAAAATAATAATACATACATAACTTAGCATTTAAAAAAACGTACAAATTCACTGAAAAAACCATAGGTTTCACACACGTTATAGTTAGGAATTAGCATTTAAAAAACCTTGCAAATTCATTTAAAAAACCATAGGTTTCACACATGTTATAGTTAGGTGGAGATTTCACTCGTAAAAAACCAATGAAATTCCACAGTTATAATTACTTCAGATAACTATAACTCGCGCGACCGCCACTCTATCACAAGGATGATGTCATCAGTGATGTCAAAAGTGATGCCACTGACCATGTCATGAGTGATGTAATATGTGACGTCATGAGCAGAGGATTGCGGGCGCATGAGTTATAGTTATCTGATGTAACTATAACGGTGGAATTTCATTGGTTTTTTACGAGTTAAATATCCACCTAACTATAACATGTGTGAAACCTATGTTTTTTTAAGTGAATATATATATATATATATATATATATATATATATATATATATATAAACCATATTTTTTTACCTATAGTTAGGTGGATATTTCACTCGTAAAAAACCAATGAAATATATATATATAATATATATATATGTATATATATATATATATTCACTGAAAAAACCATAGGTTTCAGGCACGTTATAGTTAGGAATTAGCATTTAAAAAACCTTAGAAATTCACTGAAAAAACCATAGGTTTCAGGGGCGTTATAGTTAGCTGGACTTTTCACTCGTACAAAACCATTGAAATTCCCCTGTTATAGTTAGTTCAGTTAACTATAACTCGCGCGCCCGCAATGCACTGCTGATGACGTCACATATTACATCACTCATGACATGGTCAGTGACATCACTCATGACATCACTGATGACATCTCAAATGACATCACTGATGACATCATTCAGTGAATGTGTGTTTTTCTGAAAATTACATATGTTTTATATATGTATATCTCAAGGTCGATGGAAGAATAAATGGGTATATAAGTGTCTAAATGGATGATTTGTTTTTGAAAAATTGATTGTATAACTGACTGATTAAGTGTATCTTAGAGAATACATGGCTTAGTGAGTAATGTTTAAATGTGTAAATATCTGTATCAGTCTCTCACTTTGAGTATAAGTGGCTGCATGGGTTGGTGAGTAGCTACATGAGTGTCTATATAGGTTATTAGTTGGTTTTTTGAGTATCAGTATGAGTGTCTGAGTGTCTGTATGGTTCGGTGGGGGGTATTACGTAGTGCATATGTGCATGAATGAGTGACTCACTGTTTGTATGTGTTGAAGACAGCATGTGTGCAGGACTGTATGGGTGGATGAGTGTGTGCATGGGTGTGTTAGTGAGTGATAGACTGTCTCAATAGTGTCTTTATGAGTAACAACATATGTTTGAAACTAGTATATGTGACTATTGGTGTATATAAGTGAGTATATGTGAGAGTGAGAGATTGAAAGAGTTCCTGTATGAATAAGTATGTATTTCTATAAGTGATTGTTTAAAAGACTAAGTATGTGTAAGTTTCTGTAGAAGTAAGGGTGGTGGTGTGTGTATAACTGTATGTGCAAGTAAATGGATGTTTGACTCTTTATTAGCATGAGTGACTATGTGTGTGAGTAACTCTATGGATGAGTGGCGTTGTGTAACAGGATGTATAGGTGTGTGAGTACATATGATGAGTGAGAACATGTATGAGTGACTGTATAGGACTGTTGGTGAATGAGTGGATGTGTATGTGGATCTTAGAATTACTGAATAGGTTGTTGTAACTGGTATTGGTATGTCCATTGTTTTGAACATTGTAGTTTCTATTTTTGAATGTGTGTATCAAAGGTTATATTAGGGGAAGAGGAGGTCTGCCACTCTATCACAAGGATGATGTCATCAGTGATGTCATTAGTGATGTCATTTGAGATGTCATCAGTGATGTCATGAGTGATGTCACTGACCATGTCATGAGTGATGTAATATGTGACGTCATCAGCAGTACATTGCGGGCGCGCGAGTTATAGTTAGCTGAACTAACTATAACGGGGGAATTTCAATGGTTTTGTACGAGTTAAAAGTCCAGCTAACTATAACGTGCCTGAAACCTATGGTTTTTTCAGTGAATTTCTAAGGTTTTTTAAATGCTAATTTCTAACTATGCCTACAGAGATAGGACATGTGAAGAAAGAAGAAAAAACGCACAGAAAGAAAAAAAAGAAATGCAGAAAGAAGCAACAGAAGTCCTCAAAGATGAAGAAAAGTGCAGGAAGAAAGATAACGTGCAGAAAGAACAAACAGAAGAGCAGAAAGAAGCCTTGTTGCAAAATCATCCTGTACCCTCAACTTTTTCAGACGGATACTGGTGGTAACTGAGTCTGACTAACCAGTCTTAGAGCCAGTGCTATGTTAAAAGACACTCAGAATACAGTGAAAACACCTACATACACTAGGGAACACTATGCGTTGGGGTTCCCCTGTGATCAGAATGACCTCCTCTGTAAGCCCCTTTTATATAATAGGGCAGGGGATTAAAACTACCTCTTAAAACGCGCCACAGGGGGTGTTTGCACACGTCACCTCAGGCCCCGTCCCCTCACTTCCCCACTGTGTAAACACGCCCTGTGGCCGTTTTAAGTTGGGAGATTAAGTCCCCTTGAATCCTGGGGTCCCTAGGGTCCAACTAGACCACTAGGTACCTCCAGTAAGCGCCACAGAGCTGTGTTGCAGAGAGATGTAAAAAGGGGCACGGCCTAGACCACCTCTCTGCAACGCAGCGGAGTGGTGCTTACTGGAAGCACCTGGTGGGCTAGTTGGCCCCCAGGGTCCCTCAGGATTGAAGGGGAATTATTTCCCCAACTTAAAACGCGCCACAGGGCTTGTTTGCACACGTTAACTCAGGCCCCGTCCCCTCCCTTCACCACTGTGTAAACAAGCCCTGTGGCCGTTTTTTGTTGGGAGATTAAGTTAATTTGAAACCTGAGGGTCCCTAGGGTCCAACTAGCCCACTAGGTACCTCCAGTATTCGCCACAGAGCTGCGTTGCAGAGAGGTGTAAAAAGTGGCACGGCCTGGACCACCTCTCTGCAACGCAGCTCAGTGGCGCTTACTGGAAGCACCTGGTGGGCTAGTTAGCCCCCAGGGGCCATCAGGATTGAAGGGGAATTATTTCTCCAACTTAGAACGCACCATAGGGCGTGTTTGCACACGTCACCTCAGGCCCCGTCCCCTTCCTTCCCCACTGTGTAAACATGCCCTGTGGCCGTTTTTTAAGTTGGGAGATTAAGTCCCCTTGAATCCTGAGGATCCCTAGGGGCAAAATAGCCCACTAGGTACGTCCAGTAAGCGCCATTGCAGAGAGGTGTAAAAAGGGGCACAGCCTGCACCACCTCTCTGCAACGCAGAGCAGTGGCCCTTACTGGAAGTACCTGGTGGGCTAGTTGGCCCCCAGGGTCCCTCAGGATTGAAAGGGAATTATTTCCCCAACTTAAAACGCGCCACAGGGCGTGTTTGCACACGTCACCTCAGGCCCCGTCCCCTCCCTTCACCACTGTGTAAACGCGCCCTGTGGCCGTTCTAAGTTGAGAGATTAAGTCCCCTTGAATCCTAAGGGTCCCTAGGGTCAAACTAGCCCACTAGGTACCTCCAGTAAGCGCCACAGAGCTGCCTCAGAACACCTGTCTGCAACGCAGCTCCCTGGCCCACACTGGAGATACCTGTTGAGCTAGTTGGCCCTCAGGGACCCTCAGTATTGAAGGGGAATTAATTCCCCAACTTACAACTGGCCAGGGGGCGCGTTTGCAGAGTGCTGCAAGGAGGGGGCGTGGCCTCCAGCGCAATGCCGGTCTTTTATTTATTTTATTTTTTTAAGAAGGAGGGCTGTGTGGCCCCCCTTCTTTTTCTGGCCCTGGGGACCCCATCCCCCAGGGCCTCCACCCTAATTTTTTGTTGTTGAAAAAAATAAATTTGGCCCTCCCAAGGCCTTAATCGGTCCCGGGGACCCCAACCCCCGGGTCATGGCCTTTTTTTAATTTAAATTCTTTAGGAGGGGGCTGCGTTGCCCCCCTCCTCAGGCCACTTATGGCTCCGGGGACCCCATCCCCCGGGGCCGGGCTTTGTTTTTTATTATTTTAAAAATATATATATTTATAGAAACACCTAGGACATGCTGGACAAACCGTATGTACCTATCACCATGACGTTTTGCGTGATATTCATTAAAAGGCGATTATGCATAGAATGAATCCACATTGAATGTATTTACACCGCTAGTGAAGCTCTGACGTGTCTGACGCCCTACCGTGCCTAATCCCGGCGCCCCCGCCGGTGGGTACTCTCCAAGTAGACACCCTTGTCGTTTATTTATACAAACATGGGTAGCTATTGACGGGCACATTTAATATACACGCACACCAAGCCATTAAAAGGGGATTCGACAAAAATTCGACCAAACTATGCAAGAAACCCCCCTCACGGTTAATAAAAAACACATCCACCGCCGGATGTGTAATACTTTTTATTTTACTCTCTGGAAAGGAGACGAACCTCACTTGAGAGTCACAGCGTGCTCCTGGCTGAGCCCAATCCTGTGTTACACCCACCAGTGCCCACCGATTGCCTCACACCTCTGTGTTGTATTCCACCAGATAGTGCTTATGCTATGACACTCTCTAGCCCATGTGCACTGTAACACCACCCCGTGAATATGTCATGCCACACTTGCCTTCGCACGGGTTATATTGCCCCATCTAACGTGCCTTCCTCGATGTGTATGTTATAATGCACAGCGCTATGCCATACATATTACAATCTGGGATCCATATCTTTGTCACAGTGCATATGCAACGTTACACTCCCCAGCACATATTTTATATTACAACTTTAGAGACTAGTTATGTTACACAACACTGCCCTGTGCATATTACACTCCAAGGCGCATATCGCATAGCACGCACTAGTGCCTGTGCTATCTCGCGCTCTCCAATGAATCTGTCATTGTGCACAATGTATTGCATATTATATTTCACGCCCGGTTCATCTTATATCACACTTTTTGGTGCATAGTTTATACCATATACTCCCTCTAGTTTTCATTTTCAATCGTGCTCTCAGGACTATGTTCTATATAACACTGCGTCCACCTACCCTTTTCACGGGCATTATATTTTGCGATGGGGGTGGAGGGTCAGGGGGTGTTTCTGCCAAGTGAGCCCGGAGTCACAGTCACAAACATCCTCTTCTTCCCGAATGAAAGTGAGATTATGCTGCATACTTGTTCATATTTTAAGTAGTTCGCACAGACACACATTTTAAAAACAATACAGTTCCTAATACCCACCTTCTCTGAACAGTTAGCTTGCTGCCCCATCCACCTCCTCCCTATCCTCTATTGTCTGAATCCATGGACTAGCCTCCTCCCTCCTGCCATGCATGGTCTGATGTGCTGCCACTGCCCTCCATTTAGCATGATGTACCAGTCCACTCCTCCTGCCCTCCATTGCCCAATTCTATGGCCCATCATTGACCTCCTGCTTTGCCTCTGTGCTTAGCTTGCTGCCCCTATTCTCCTTCCCCCTGCCCTCCGATGTCTTTGTGCATGCCCCTGCTTCATCCTTTCTGCCCACTATGTTCCATGGACCTGCCACTCCTATCTACTCTGAGTGTTCTGTTGAGCTGCCACTCCCCTCCCACCTGCCTAGCATTGTCAGATGACTGTAACCTGTCCCTGCCACCTCCACCCTGCTTGTCCACATGCCATGCCCCTATCCCCTTCCTCCTGTCCTCCATGGTCCATTTTACTGCCACACCCTTCTGCCCTCCCTGATCTGTTGTGCTGCAACTGCTCCTCCTGCATGCCCCGCGCGGTCTGTTGTGAGGCCCCTTCCCCTGAACTCTCTTGTCTGTGCCCAGGTCCTGACCCTCCCTTCTATCCTCCATGGTCCTTTGTGCATGCCCCTGCACCCTCCTTCTTGCCCATCATAGCCATTGTGCTGCCACTAACCCTCCCGCTTGCCATGCATGGTCTTCTGTGCTGCCATGGCCCCTCCCACCTTCCCTGTGTGGTCAGCTAGCTGCCCCTGACCCCCTCCCACCTTCCCTCCATGGTCTGTGTGTATGCCACCATAGTCTCATTGTTGCTCTCCATGGTGTGTCTTGTTTCTAGTGCCCATCCTGCCTGACCTCCATGGTCATCTTGCTGCTCCTGCCCTGCCACCGTGCCCCCAGCCCTCTGTTTCCATGTGCAGACCCCCTATTCCCTCCCTCCTGGCTTGTCTGTTCCATTGTAATGCCCCTGATCCGTCCCTCCTGCCCTTTGTGGCCTGTTATGCTGCAGCTTTCTCTCCTGTCTGTCCATTATGGTCAGCTAGCTACCATTGCCTCTTTCCCATCTGTTCTCTGTTGTCCATGTGCATGGTCCTGTCCCCTCCCTATTGCTTTCTATGGATTGTTGTGCTGCACTCCCTTCCCGCATGCGCTGTGTGGTGTATTGTGCTGCTGCAAACCCTGATGCCTGCCCTGTAGGGTCAGTTTGGTGCACCTCTCCATGTCCCTCCTGTCCTCTGTTATCCAAGTCCATGTCCCTACCCCAATTCCTCCTGCCTACCATGATTCAATGTACCATACTTGCGAACATTTTGAACTTGGTAAGAGGGAGATTTTGAAAAAAAACTGGGGTATTGATTTTCCCCTTTGAGTTACATTGAAAAAGAGGAGATTGTAGACAGGAGACAGATCAAATAAAGCCCATTTGAGCTTAAAAACATTGGACGTTTCCTGGCTGAAACGAGTCTGTTGGCATGTATGGTTGTACTACCACTGCCTCTTCCTTCTGCCCACAATGGTCTATTATATTGCCACAGCCTCTCTTGCCAGTCCTGTATTGTTGGTTTGTTGCCCCTGCCCCCTTTCCACTGCCCTCCATAGTCTGTTGTGCTGCCACTGCCCTTCCTGCCTGCCCAGTGTGGTCAAATTGTTGCCTCTGCACTCTCCTACCTGCCTTCAGTTTTCAGAGTCCGTGCCCCTGGCCTCTGCCTCTCAACAGTATCCCAATGAACAACTAGATTGCTAACATTCTATATTTATTACAAAAGTGTGGAACGCCTGACGTCATCTTGATGTAATCAAAACTGTAATACCTAGAGTATTTCCTATAGAAATTACATATATGAGAGGGTCTTATTTACATCAAAATTATGGTTAGTGCTCTAAAAAACTAAAATGAGGACATATTTTCTGACTTTTCAAATAGCGACAAAGATCTTTTAAATTATTTGTAATCTTTATGTTTTTTTATCCAGTTGACCACTTGATTAAATGTTGCACCTTGGCGAGAGGATGTGGTGTTACTTCCAGAGCTGCAGACTTTGCAACTGGGGAACCAGGTTGGAGTTCCTGCTTCAGCTCAACATTCTGTGATTGTGGTCAAATCACTTAATCTCCCCATGTCTACAACCAAAATGAATTTGATCTTGTGTGATGTAACCAATGCTCATGTAAAGTATTCCAATACCTGACAAGTCTGCACTATATAAAACTGCAAATGCACAAAAAATAAGTGTTTTGCACACTTCTGTCATTGGGCTACATGTGGGCTACATCTGGGTGATATTTGTGCTGCATTTAGGCTCTTTTGTGTCTGGGGCCATCTTGGGAGATTTATTTGTTATGAAGTTTCCTAATTTCCTAATTTACTGCAGTCTCCTCAGTAGGAAATGCTTTCAGTTTTTTACTTTGATTCCATCAAGAAGGGATTCAGATATGTCACACATTTGCCATAAATTCGGAATGTTAGCACTCTAGTTGCTCATTAGATCACTGTAGTAAAGCTACTGCTCACCACGGAAGTCTGCTGCTGGTATTAAAAGTGCATGTTTCAGTCTGCATATCAGAATTTTCTAATGAAATAGAAGAGGATTTGAGAAGTCACTCAAAATGTGCCCTAATTTTTCTTTCTTCAGCACTAATCATAATTTCTATGGCAAAATGAACCCCCTCATTGTGTTCCTTTTTAAATTAAATGTTTTAAGTGTTACCAGTTTATTCCAATCAAGATGGCTTCAGGTGTGCCATACTTTTGTCATAAGTAAGACAGTAAGCGCTCTAGTTGTTCTTAAGAACACTCTGGGACATTCTGTCATTAGGCTATACTTGGGCTACATCTGGGTAATATTTGGGCTACATTTGGGCTCTTTTTTCTCTGGTGGCCATCTTGGGAGATTAATTTGTTATGAAGTTTCCTAATTTCCTCATTTACTGCAGTCTCCTCAGTGGGAATACTTTCAGTTCTTTATTTTGGTTCCATTAAGAAGGCATTCAGATGTGTCACAGGATTTGAGAAGTCAAAATGTGCCCTAATTTTTCTTTCTGCAGAACTAATCATAATTTCTATGATGTTTCCTAATTTCCTCATTTACTACAGTCTCCTCAGTAGGAAATACTTTCAGTTTTTTACTTTGATTCCATTCTGAATGTTAGCACTCTAGTTGCTCATTAGATCACTGTAGTAAAGCTACTGCTCACCAGGGAAGTCTGCTGCTGGTATTGAAAGTGCATGTGTCAGTCTGCATGTCAGAATTTTTTTATGACATAGAAGAGGATTTGAGAAGTATAAATGTGCCCTAATTTTTCTTTCTGCAGCACTTATCATAATTTCTATGGCAAAATGAACCCCCTCATTTTGTTCCTTTTCAAATTAAATCTTTTAAGAATTACCACTTTATTTCAACCAAGATGGCTTCAGGTGTGCCATACGTTCTAGTTGTTCTTTAGAACACTCTGGGAAGCTGCAGTAGAACACAAAGGAATCAACTGACAGTCTCTGCCCTTGTTGGATATACATGTTTTACTGAGAATGTCAGACTTCATTCTCACATGACTGAGAAAGATAATGTGAATTTACAGAAAATATGCTCTCAGTTAGCTTATAGATCACCTTCCAAACATCTGTGGGAAAAGCATGAGAAAATAGTTTTCTCTCAAACATGATTCATGATATCACAGCAGAAGGCTTTTTCACATGGTAAAATCACCTTAGAACACACCACAATTCCTAAAATGAGTATGGTACCATCAACAAATGATTTATAATGTAACTAAAGTCTTAAAACCTTCTATTAACTGCAATGCTTTTTAATGAGGTGCTATCATGTATATTGGTCCCAAGATGGCTGCCAACACTTCTTGAATGAAGTGCTGACAGCCAATCAGATCTCACGATGAGATGTGTGGTTAGTTGTTCGTTAGAAGACTCTGGGACATGCTGCCCCTGAGGAAGGAGATTTACTCTGAAACACGTCAGGCAAGGCATGCGATGATTATTTTATCTGTCTTTCTCTGAAGTTGTTCCTGCGCTTTTGAAAGACTTGTTGGGAATGCATTCTACTAAAGGCAACTTGTTAAACTGTATAAAAAACGGCCAGCCAGGTCGGGGATTGCACCATTGTAGGAATCAGTACAAGTCCTGTGGCATGCAGATGTAAAGCGCCATGTGGGAGCAACAAGTTGCGCTTGACTTTGGGAACAATTTTTAGAGACTGCACATTTAATGCTAATAAAAAGAAAAGTATGCAGTTTAAAATTCAAGCATGTTTTATGTTTCCGGACCCACGAGGGTTTAATATGGACTCCAACTCCCAAGATTCATAGCAGGGATTCTAACTCCCATGATGCTTAACAACCAGAGGCCCACCTGGGCAGGTTTTCAAATTAGAGGGGTTATTTCAGTTGGAGTGATTGCGGAATGAACATGGCTTGGCATGCTGCCTCTGAGAAAGGAGATTTACTCTGAAACGCGTCAGGCAAGGCATGCGATGATTATTTTATCTGTCTTTCTCTGAACTTGTTCCTGCGTTTTTGAAAGACTTGTTGGGAGTGCATTCTAATAAAGGCAACTTGTGAAACTGTATAAAAAACGGCCAGCCAGGTCGGGGATTGCACCATTGTAGGAATCAGTACAAGTCCTGTGGCATGCAGATGTAAAGCGCCATGTGGGAGCAACAAGTTGCGCTTGACTTTGGGAACAATTTTTAGAGACTGCACAATTAATGCTAGTAAAAAGAAAAGTATGCAGTTTAAAATTCAAGCATGTTTTATGTTTCCGGACCCACGAGGGTTTAATATGGACTCCAACTCCCAAGATTCATAGCAGGGATTCTAACTCCCATGATGCTTAACAACCAGAGGCCCACCTGGGCAGGTTTTCAAATTAGAGGGGTTATTTCAGTTGGAGTGATTGCGGAATGAACATGGCTTGACATGCTGCCTCTGAGGAAGGAGATTTACTCTGAAACGCGTCAGGCAAGGCATGAGATGATTATTTTATCTGTCTTTCTCTGAAGTTGTTCCTGCGCTTTTGAATGACTTGTTGGGAGTGCATTCTACTAAAGGCAACTTGTGAAACTGTATAAAAAACGGCCAACCAGGTCGGGGATTGCACCATTGTATGAATCAGTACAAGTCCTGTGGCATGCAGATGTAAAGCGCCATGTGGGAGCAACACGTTGCGCTTGACTTTGGGAACAATTTTTAGAGACTGCACATTTAATGCTAATAAAAAGAAAAGTATGCAGTTTAAAATTCAAGCATGTTTTATGTTTCCGGACCCACGAGGGTTTAATATGGACTCCAACTCCCAAGATTCATAGCAGGGATTCTAACTCCCATGATGCTTAACAACCAGAGGCCCACCTGGGCAGGTTTTCAAATTAGAGGGGTTATTTCAGTTGGAGTGATTGCGGAATGAACATGGCTTGGCATGCTGCCTCTGAGAAAGGAGATTTACTCTGAAACGCGTCAGGCAAGGCATGCGATGATTATTTTATCTGTCTTTCTCTGAACTTGTTCCTGCGTTTTTGAAAGACTTGTTGGGAGTGCATTCTAATAAAGGCAACTTGTGAAACTGTATAAAAAACGGCCAGCCAGGTCGGGGATTGCACCATTGTAGGAATCAGTACAAGTCCTGTGGCATGCAGATGTAAAGCGCCATGTGGGAGCAGCAAGTTGCGCTTTACTTTGGGAACAATTTTTAGAGACTGCACATTTAATGCTAATAAAAAGAAAAGTATGCAGTTTAAAATTCAAGCATGTTTTATGTTTCCGGACCCACGAGGGTTTAATATGGACTCCAACTCCCAAGATTCATAGCAGGGATTCTAATTCCCATGATGCCTAACAACCAGAGGCCCACCTGGGCAGGTTTTCAAATTAGAGGGGTTACTTCAGTTGGAGTGATTGCGGAATGAACATGGCTTGGCATGCTGCCCCTGAGGAAGGAGATTTACTCTGAAACGCGTCAGGCAAGGCATGCGATGATTATTTTATCTGTCTTTCTCTGAAGTTGTTCCTGCGCTTTTGAAAGACTTGTTGGGAGTGCATTCTACTAAAGGCAACTTGTGAAACTGTATAAAAAACGGTCAGCCAGGTCGGGATTGCACCATTGTAGGAATCAGTACAAGTCCTGTGGCATGCAGATGTAAAGCACCATGTGGGAGCAACAAGTTGCGCTTGACTTTGTGAACAATTTTTAGAGACTGCTCATTTAATGCTAATAAAAAGAAAAGTATGCAGTTTAAAATTCAAGCAAGTTTTATGTTTTCGGACCCACGAGGGTTTAATATGGACTCCAACTCCCAAGATTCATAGCAGGGATTCTAACTAGAGAGGTTATTTCAGTTGGAGTGATTGCTGAATGAACATGGCTTGGCATGCTGCCTCTGAGGAAGGAGATTTACTCTGAAACGCGTCAGGCAAGGCATGCGATGATTATTTTATCTGTCTTTCTCTGAAGTTGTTCCTGCGCTTTGGAAAGACTTGTTGGGAGTGCATTCTACTAAAGGCAACTTGTGAAACTGTATATATATATATATATATATATATATATATATATATATATATATATATATATATATATATATATATATATATATATATATATATATCCACAACAAAGTTTCTTTAGCCTTCCAAAGCTGGTAACGCACTCCGAGCCAATGATTTTTCAAAATGCTTTATTCCACCATGCTTGACAAACCGGTTTCGGTCATGACGACCTTTCTCAATGTCAATAGTCCATTTACCATCGATCTCTTAAATACAGAGATGTTAAACGATATAGAAAGAGGATTTCAATGTTCAGATACATAAACATAAAAGAAGGGCCTCTGTGCTTCTAAGTTGCAACACAGTGGCCATCTTAAAGACACTCTTTTTTAGTTATTGTATTATTTATACAAAATTAATTCATTGGTTATTCTGACCGAAGAAAAGCATTAAACATTCATATAGTGTTAATATCCACTCTGATTGTTGTTTATGATGCCAACATTTTTTGTAAACATTATTTAAGTTATTAAGCCCTGAATGGGCTAAGACTTATGGTTTTACTTTTTCCTTTTTACGGTCAAACCATATAATAGAATATAATACTAACATCATCATGTATTGTGTTTAGAAGATGGAAGAGAGCAGCATGGGAGTCAAAAAAATATAATTTTAACATGTAATAACAAATCAATTATCTAGTTAATTGAATTGAAAAAAGTGTCTCATCAACTCATTCAGTTCATTTGGGTGAATAGCAAATGCTATACAGTAGTTCCCAAGGTTTACTTATGTGGGAAAAAACTGAAAAAATAGTTACTGATTGGGAAGGAACAAAACAGTGAAGGTTGGAGGACAGATTGGGAGAAAAACATACAGAATTATCACAGATTGTTGAAGTCTTAAAACCAGAAAAGACTGCCCAGAAGAATACATTCCTTTTGCTACATTAACCTATGTGTACCCATAGTTCTTCTTCACTATTTAGACCAAACGGTGCTAAAGTTCTCAATTCTAGAATGTATCTTGATTCTAGTTGGCGTAGTGTTTTGACCCTATCGCCCCCTCTTTGCTTTGGTGGAATTTGGTCAAGGCAGAAGTAACTTAGTTTCTGACTATCACTTTGATGATGCAAGGCAAAGTGTCGTGCAACTGGGTAGTTTTTGTCGTTGTTGGTAATTGCACGCATGTGCTCCAACACCCTCTTTTTAGCGGGATGTACCGTACTTCCAATATATAGCAAGCTGCAAGGGCAACTTAGACAGTATATCACAAAGTCTGAGTTGCAGTTTAGAAATTTCAGAATTAATTTCTCGGTTGGTCTACCTGGGACCTTATAACCTTTAGTTTTCTTGCTATTCTTGCAAGCTTTGCATTTGGAACAGGGAAAGAACCCTTTGATCTCATTTTTGCTTTTCTTAGTTTTATCAAAGTGACTGTGTACCAATAGGTCCTGTAGAGACGTGTTCTTTCTGTATGTAATACTGGGATACTGGGGCAGTTGTTTCCCTATAATCGTATCTGCCTGCAGGATTTTCCAATGCCGGTTAATAATTTGACGGATTTGCGAAGAATTTTTTGAAAACGTCAAAATTAACCGGGTTGTGTCATCTTGTGTCTCATCATGTTTTGCAGCTAACAGTAGATTCCTCTCTTTTTCATCTGCTCTTTTTTCTGCTGCTTTCAATATTTTACTTGGATAACCCCTTGCACTAAAGTGCTTAATGGCCTCTTTCTTTGATTGTTGATAGTTTGTGTCTAGTGTGCTATTCCGTTTAATCCTTAATAGCTCCCCATAGGGGATGCTGTTCACTAGACTTCTTGGATGTTGGCTAGTGAAATGCAAGGTGGCATTACCTGCAGTAGTTTTCCGGTATAATTTGGTCATTAATTGCCCCTTGCTAACATACACCAATAAATCTAGAAAGGCCACTTGTGAGTTGCTGATATTACTGGTAAAGTGCAGGTTGTAGATATTATTGTTCAAGATGTCAAGATACGTGAGGAATTCTGGTTCTGACCCTTTCCAGACGATAAAAATATCGTCGATGTATCTGGTTCAGACAGCTATCTTATTCATCCAGGGCTCGTTGGCCCCGTACCAGGCCACGTGCTTCTCCCACCAGCCTACGAAAAGATTCGCATAGCTGGGGCGAAGCACGTGCCCATGGCGGTACCTTGTATTTGGATGTACAGCTGGTTACCAAATAGAAAAATATTATTGTACAGGCAAAAATGCATAAATTCCAAGATCATTTGATTATGTTCAGCATATTGTACGGATCTAGATTTCAAAAAAGTTTCTACTGCTTCTAAGCCCTGTACATGGTTAATACTAGTGTACAGGCTGGTTATATCCATGGTGACTAATATATAGTTCTCCTCCCATGGTATGTCAGCAATTTGTTTGATGAAATCAGATGTGTCTTTAACATATGATACTAGGTTACATACAAACGGACTCAGTATAGTGTCAATCAATATTGAGGTGTTTTCAAGGAGGCTTCCTTTGGAGGACACAAAAGGCCTCCCAGGAGGATTCTTGCTGTCTTTATGCAGTTTGGGGATGTGGTAAAAAGTAGGTATGGTGGGATGATCTGTTTTGATAAATTCAAACTCATCTTGATGTAAAATCCCCTTGTCCCGCCATTTGTTGATCAGCTGAAAAAATTCTAAGACACTCTCATTATATTGCTGTCTAGAAATTTTATTGTAACAGTCCACATCACTGAGTTGTCTAAGGGCTTCCAACTCGTACAGTTCTTTGTCCTGGACAACAACATTGCCGCCCTTATCCGAGGGCTTTATTTCCAGGGATTTGTCTTGCTGCAATGATTTAATGGCCTCACGTTGTTTTATTGAAACGTTGTGCAATTGCACCTCTTCAGGATTGGATACTGTTCTCAATTTGTCTAGATCTTGAATAACCATTTCTTGGAAACTGTCAATCATATCAAACCCTGTTTTAGGGATAAATTTTGATTTCTTTTTTAGAAGACTTTTGCCTCCAATTTGCGTTACTTCCATATCTTTAATTAGAGTGAGTTCTCCGCCCAGTGCCTCTTCCTGACTTCCTGTTAGGTCCTCTGCCAAGATGTTCATAGTTTGCAATGTAGTTAAATCCGCCACTGTCAATGAACCGGATATGGGATTAGCTTCATCCGTCATCACTGGTGGTTGTGTTTGTCTGCCACAGAACATTTTTCTAAGTTTCAATTTTCTTATAAACTTGTAAAAAAAAAAAAAAAAAAAAAAAAAAATATATATATATATATGTATATATATATATATATATATATATATGTATATAAAATTTAAAAAAACATAGGATTGAGGTACATTAGACTTACAAAAACCTTTGAAATTCACTGGAAAAATCATAGGTTTCAGGCACGTTGTAGTTAGAAATTAGCATTTAAAAACCATAGAAATTCACTGAAAAAACCATAGGTTTCAGGCACGTTATAGTTAGAAATTAGCATTTAAAAAACCATAGAAATTAACTGAAAAAACCATAGGTTTCAGGAATTTTATAGTTAGTTGGACATTTTACTCATACAAAACCATAGAAATTCCGGCGTTATAGTTAGTTCAGCTAACTATAACTTGCGCCCCCGCAATGCACTGCTGATGACATCACATATTACATCATTCATGACATGGTCAGTGACATCACTGATGACATCTCAAATGACATCACTGATGACATCATCCACGTTAAAATCTGATGCACCTCCTCACACCTGAATATAACCTTTGATACACCCACTCTAAAATACAGACTACCATTTTTGAAAAAATAGACACATCAATACCAGTTACTAAATACACACTGACTGATTCCTAGGTCTACACACACAACCACTCCTTCACCCATACAGTCACTCATACATGCATCAATACAACACTATCATATGCACTCATATACCTATACAGACACTCACACACTGCCACATATCCATAGTTACTCACACACTTAGTCAGTCATGCAAAGAATCAATCATACTTCCATTTACTCAACTATACAGTTTTACAGACACCACCTCACTTATTCATACAGATACTAACACATAATTACTCTCTTATAGAATCACTGATACAAATACACACTCATCCATGCACCCACTCTCACAATTACTGACTCTCACATATAGTTATTTATGTACACCATCACTCACATATACTGCCTTTTGAATGTGAAGTTACTTGCACACATACCACTGAGACATCCATTCACTCACCAATACACCCATACACACACTCACCCACCTATACAGCTGTTTCCACATGCACTCTTGAACCCATACACCCAGTGAATCAATCACTCACACATCTATGCACAGAGTCACACATCTCCCACCCACCCACATGCACACTCAGGCAGCCATACAAATACTCAGGCAAGCATTAAATAACCCATATAGACTCTCATGCAGCTACTCACCAACCAATGCAGCACCTTACGCAGCAATAGACAGACTGCTACAGACATTCACACAGTTTAGTCACTAACCCATGCATTCAGTAAGACACATTTAATCACTCACTTATACAGTCAGTCACGTACCTACTAAATCCTCCATACAGACACTTATACATCCACTCATTCCTCAATACAGCTTGGTATATATATAAAACAAATTTAAACTTTACAGAAACACACAGTCATTGGATGATGTCATCAGTGATGTCATCAGTGATGTCATTTGAGATGTCATCAGTGATGTCATCAGTGATGTCACTGACCATGTCATGAATGATGTAATATGTGACGTCATCAGCAGTGCATTGCGGGGACGTGAGTTATAGTTAGCTGAACTAACTATAACGCCGGAATTTCTATGGTTTTGTACGAGTGAAATGTCCAACTAACTATAACGTTACTGAAACCTATGTTTTTTTGTATATATATACATATATATATCTATATATATATCTATATATATATATATATATATATATATATATATATATATATATATATAGAGAGAGAGAGAGAGAGAGAGAGATAGAGATATAGAGATATATAGATATATAGATATTTAGGTGTAGATATAGATATATAGATTGAGGGCAGGATTCACCACATGCATCCCCTTGCAACCCCTTCATTCAATTTCCCATCAAGTCTGGGATCGGGTTCATAATTCTCTTGTTTATTTCCTAGAAGCCTATCATTAATTAGAAACCTTCTAAAAATCCCTTTCTAGGCTGTAGATATTGCTCAATTTAAATTGTTATTAATTATTAAAATTTACTAAAATTTGCACCAGCTGAATGTTCAGCATAAGGTTCCGAGGATTTAGAGCCTCTATGACAGTCGACCTACAAGTTCTTTCTTCTAACGCTAGGAACTCTTTACAAAGCAGTGACCTCCAATGTGCTAGCAGATTGGGGCACACACAAAATATATACAAAGTATATACATAACCATTTATTTTGTTTGATGATACAAACAACATAATGCATCTTCCTGTTGGGCATTCTTCTGCCACTTGGGTATAAAATTGAGTGTTGGAAGGCATCCAAATCCCAATCTTGATCAATTCCCTCCTGATAGTCAATGACAGTGCTGCCTCAAAGTAAGGTTGTTTCTTACGGATGTTGTAAGAGTTTATTAATAGCCACCCATGCGCTCATTTTGCCAATGTAGCTTTATCCTGCCGGCGTTTTTTCTGCTGTATACATTTTTATTCAATGTTGTCTTCAAAGTGTAGTCACTCGCGTTCAGTTGCCACAGATCTGAGATCCAAGATTCTCTATACTTCTCTAAAGGTATTTTTTTTTGGGGGGGGGGTATATTTTTATTGAGAAGTACATGTCAGTTTATAAACAATACATTAAAAAAGGAGTATAAACAAATCAAATTATGGCCACACAATACATTACTATAAAATGTTAACTTCTCAGATTTCTAAATATAAAAAAGATAATACAGATATCAAAAGATACAATAGCTGAGGTACTCCTAAAACCTGGAAAGGAAGAAATAGGAAAGGTGGACTAGGGAGGAGATGATAAAGAAAGTATACAATATGTAGTATTATAGATAGTTGGAAGATAGTAGCGATAATATCATACAAATATAATATTTCAAGTTAAGATATTTCCACTAACTCAATAATTTCCAATAGGTGAACAGTAAGTCCTAATTCAAATAACAGTGTTACTGGCTAAAGCATCAAAAGTCCTAATGATAACATCAACAGCATGAATATAAATAATGATGGTGATGAATTAATGAGGAAATGCAAAAAGAAGTGATTCCCTTATTGTATTTCCTAATTACAAGAAAAATCGGAAATATTACCAGACTCTAAAGGTATTTTCAAATTGTCCTTTTTCCCTTGTCAGATTTATCTTTGCCCAAGCAAGATTCGCCATTGATCCCTCCAGGGCACTATGCAATCGATGACAAAATTTGACAAAAGCCCTTGTCTGGCTAGTGTTTATTTATCAAGGCCAATTCCAATCTTATTTTGTCAGAAAAGGCAGACTTTGGTATCTGAAACATTCGTTAATATGTTCATATTACTGGCTTCTCCAGCAGGTCCACATCTTCACCTAACATTATCTCTCCTTTATTTGTTATAGTCTGATGAATTTTAATTTAATCACTGTTATCAGTGCCTTTAAATTGTGACCCCACAAACCTTTCCACAATTTAGAAAAGACAAAATGTAAATCTTTAGTTTTTGCAGTAATGGCTTTTTTGTGCATCAAAGGAACTCCTTGAGTCCAGTTTAAACTCTGGATACATGTAGGTTGCAACTTCATCAATGTTAGACCTATTTAGGCGCTGTTTCCTCTCTTTCGCTATTCGTCTCTCTAGTGGCATAACTTTGGTATTTATAAGGCTGATTTTAAACTGATTGTTTGCTGAGTAATCAACATGCCTAATAATCAGCCTTTTCAGGTCCACTCTGGTGTTGCTTAACAAGTTTACTACTAATTCATAAACTTACATGTGTCAGGATCTTCCCATTGAAAAGGTAGGAGAGTGGGAGCTGGAAATTTACACTCATAGGCTTGTGAATTGCATTTTGTAGTAAGTAGTACTAATGTTGTACTATCTTACCTGCTACGAAATGCAGTTTATGAATCAAGCCCTTAGTGTAGTAGAATTCTGCTTCAAGAGATGTCTTTGTACATCCTGAATTCCTTTAATTTATTAGTACTGTTCTTTCATTCATTCACTCTGCATAATTGTAGCCCAGTTTTCGCATCATCGGAGAATTAAAAACAAGAAATCTTGCAGCGCAACGTGGATTCCTGTGTATGAAAACATATGCGGCTATCACTCAATGCCAATTAGGTGGCGAAGTTTATCTAACACCATGAGTCCTTGCCAGTCAGAGAAGTAAACAATTCTACTAATTTCAAAGGGTTTGAGTTGGTATTGCAATGAGAAGCATGGCAAAGATCGAATTCCAAGAACAAAAGCTGTTTTTTACTGTGAGTTGAGCCTCACGCTTCTACCTAGCCCCTGTTCACCATCCCAATGCTAATGTTAGCAAGGGAGGAACATGTCAAGGGTGGGTATTAAATATCTCAGCTTGAGGGTGGTCTTCCCACAAACTTCTTGCCTTAAACCTCTAATTTTGCTGATCCTGTTTTTGTTGACTTAAGGACTCTGCTCACTTAACCAGTGCAAACCAGTGCTAAAGTGCTTGTGCTGTCTCCTTCAAACATGGCACAAATAGCTTACACCCAATTGGCACTGCACATTTAATGTACTTGTAAGTCCCAACTAAAGTGGTCCTGCATGTACCCAGGGCCTGTAAAGTAAATGCTACTTGTGGGCCTGCAGCACTGATTGTGCCATCCACTGAAACGGCCTTTTAAACATGTCTCACACCTGCTATTGCAGCCTGTATGTGCAATTCTAAACTGCCATTTCCAGCTGGCTGATTTGCATATGGCTTGGTCTAAACCTGGGTGGCATGGTGAGCATATGGATAATGGATTTAAGCCAGATCTCTTGACTGGGGGTGAGTAGTTTCAAAATTTCAGCACTCCGTCCATCATCTTGTTGTGTTTGATAAAATAAAGCTTTTGCCTGGTCTAAACCTTCTTTTTTAATACCTTGATGTCACCACTAAGGAAGTCCCTAAATAGACCAGAGAGTACTGTTCTGTGTATTTAAAAAGCTGGACATGTACTTTAAAGGTTTACATGTCCAGGTAGTGAAAACTCTTACATTAATTTTTCATTACTGCAAGGCCTGCCTCTCCCATAGGATAACATTCCGTTACCTAATTACATTTAATATGTGATAACTTTCATTTGGGAGCTGGTCGGAATGTCCAGTTTGGTATCTAAAGAATTGTAATTTAAAACACTCTTTAATGGTAATATCAGTTTTTAAGTCACAATTCTGAAAATGCAACTTTTAGAAAGTTAGCACAAACACACAATGTGAAAACTGACTGCACCTTTACAAAGTCAGCTCATTCATGACCACTATATTCTTTTTTTTTCATTACAACAGACCAATATACCATTTACACTTGGTCGGATTAGTCTACAGCACTTATTTTCCATTACATGAATAAGGTAGCGGGTGCTTAATGGAGCCGTATGCCCCAGTAACACCATGAATAGCTTTGCACACCACAGCTTACATGAGGTTTACATTTACAGGAAAATAGAGGCCAATCTCAGGCCTCACCCAACATCACCCCAACTAAATACATATCGTATTTCCATATCAGTTCATGTCAGTTCCCCAGCAGGGACAGAATTTGTCAATGCGGCATCGTCACCACCTCCTCGTTCCTGGGCCCACTCAATAAATGGCTTTTGAATATCTTGTCTCGAAGTGACTGGCATTAAGTCCCAGAATGTGCTCAATTGTGAATGTCCGTACGTTACGTCTTTAATCCATTCCTTAGTCGACGGCACCTTCCCCCTCCCCCAGTGCCCGGCTATCTGGCGTTTAGCAAATAGAAGAAGTAGTGCATGGAGCTTGCGTTTCTTCACGGCCGTATCTTTAACGTAGCACAGCAGTCCGGGTATAGGGGACGGTGACAGGGATAAACCTACGATCTGATTAATGGATGTGAAGACCGTGGACCAAAATGAGTTAAGCGCTGGACAATCCCAGGCCATGTGTAAGAAAGAGGCAGGGGCAAACCCACAATGCCAGCAGCTTTCATCCTCTTTGAGCCTCATACGGTACAATTCTATTGCTGTTGTGTAATATCTATGAAGGAATTTGAAATGTATCAAACGGAGCCTATAATTAGGGGATAACTCAGTAAGTTTACAGCAGCAATATGTTCATTGTTTCACGGTTAGTGCTAGAGGAAGCTCGTCGGTCCACCCTTGCAGCGCTCCAGGTCGCAGCATTGGAGCATCCACTTGCATGCGTGTATAAAGGCGTGTAATTAGTTTGCGTGGGGACGGTGAATGCAGTAAGTTCTCCAGGGCTGTGAGGGTTGGCAGGGGGGCCAGGAAGCCGTCATGTAATGCATGACAGGCAGTGCGTAGTTTATGATAAAAGAACATTTCAGCAAATGATAGACCATGACCCTCGACCTCAACTGGGGGGTCCCTGAATGTGTTGTTTGGTATTAGGTCCGCAAACGTGTCCAATGTCAGCGTCTGTTCCATTGTCCTACTTATCCAGTCTTTGACACCTGGCAACATTGGGTTTTGTGCTAATGGTATAGAGGGGGCATACAGTATCCGAGCACTCGCCCATCTGCGCAACCCATCCCAGGCCCAGCGTATTGTTTCAGCGGTGTCAATGTCCTCTCTTGGGTGTCTATATGGCTGATACAACGCCACCTGTATAGGAACAGGCGCTCCCGCGTCAGTCTCCACTGCCACGTGGGGCTGAAACGGTGTTCGGTGAGCCCAGTAATGTAAAAACTGTGCTTGCGCACAGAGTGCGTATAGTTTCATATCTGGAGCACCCATACCCCCCTGCGTCAACGGTATGGTCAATAATTCCCATGACACTCTGGCCAGCCCGCCAGCCCACACCAGTGATATCAACAGAAAGCGTAATGTTTTTAAAAAAAGGCCTGCGTAAGCATGAATGGTAGGTTGACAAAAAGATACCAAAATTTGGGTAATATTACCATTTTAGTCAGGGCAATCTTCCCAGCCAAATGTAACGGTAGCTTTGACCATATCGCAACCTTAGCTTCCAGCCAGTTCATGGCACAATCATAATTCAACCTCCACACCTCCTGCAGGTCACGGCTAGTCCAAATGCCTAAATATTTAACCTTCTAAATTTCCCATTTCAGCGGAAACTCAGTGGTTGTGGCTTTAGTGTTACCTGTCAGGGGAAATATAACTGACTTTGCCCAATTGATGGATACAACAGTCAGCCCTATAAATTTAATGAATTCTCTCAGCAGACAATCTAAATTCATTGCAGGGTCTGTAAGGTACAAAGTGATGTCATCTGCGTAAAGTGAGATGAGGAGGCTTCTGGTGCTAAACCCAATCCCTCTGGCCGTGTGATGTTTTCTTTTACGAGCGGCCAAAGGTTCCATCGCTATTGCGAAGAGCAAGGGGGATAAGGGGCACCCCTGTCGTGTGCCTCGTGAGATTGTGAAGGATTCTGACAGGGGACCATTGACTCTTATCCGTGCGGTAGGTCGAGTGTACAGTAAACAGATCAGGCCAATGAACAGGGGACTAAACCCCATGCGACCCAATATCGCAAAGAGATATGGCCACTCCAGTGTATCGAAGGCTTTAGTAGCATCGAGGAACACCGTCTCAGCCTGCACATCCGGGTGTAGGTAGTGTATCACCGAGAAGACGGTCCGGAGATTATGAGAGGTCGATCTACCAGGGATGAACCCCGACTGGTTCGGACGGGCAATAAGGGGGAGTAGGGTTTGCAATCTATTTGCTATTAGCTTAGCTAGAATCTTGACATCTATGTTAATCAGCGACAAAGGTCAGTACGAATCTAGCTCTGTGTCAGGTTTTTCTGGTTTCAACAAGGTAATAATGATCGCTTCCCGCATAGTTGGAGGTAATATGCCTGATTCTTGGGCTTCCTCATACAACGCCAGCAGGCGAGGTGCCAGCTACCCCACATATGCTTTTTAGAATGCAGTTATCAGGCCATCAGACCCGGGAGCCTTTTCCAGGGGCATACTTTTTATTGCTGCAGCCACATCTTCAGCGGTAAACGGGAAATCCATATATTTCCTGTGATTATTATGAAACCAGATTAGTTCCAGGGAATCTAGGAAGGCCTGCATGCCTTCCAGACAGCTATCCTGAGTGGCCGTGTATAGCTTAGAATAGAATGTGGAGAACTCCTTAAGAATATCCGTTTGACCTCTAACTCGTTCACCTTGCAGGTTAGTCAGCTCAGGAACATATGTTGTGGACCCTTGGGTTCGAATCATACCAGCAAGTGTCCTCCCTGGCCTATCGCATTACTCAAATCTACGTGCCTCTGCATACTTCCCAAGGAACTTCACCTCATGCTGCGCTTCCTCGGCATAGTCTAGGAATTTTGTTTTCAGGAGAGCCAAGGTTTCAGAGTTATCAACCGCATAGAATTGTGCTTCAAGGTCTTTAATATGGGATTCCAGTGAGGCAAGCGTGTCCCTAATTGTCTTCAACACCCCTGCCTGACGAGCGATGCATTGGCCTCTAATGACCAGCTTGAATGCCTCCCACAATGAGGCTTCTGTATCGACAGAGCCAGTATTTAGTGTAAAATAGTCAGTTATATCTGCACGTATTTCTTCCTTAAAAACCTTGTCCTATAGAGCATGTGGAGGGAGTTTCCAGGAGTACGCACGTGCAATGGAGTCCAGGAAAGCCAAACGCAGAAAGCACAGGGCGTGATCCGATAAAGTGCGCGGCAAATGTGACACATCTGGCCACCTCATGAGATGCCAGCCAAAAGTCCAGTCAGGACCAAGCTCTGTGATGCTCAGAGAAGCAATTGCGCTCCCTAGTCAGTGGGTTTTGCAGTCGCCAGACATCAACCAGGCCGCCATCCTCGAGAATGGCATGTAAAGCAGCGCTTGCAGTAGGATGAAGAGTCTGTGCTGTCCCCTGTCTGTCCAACCCATCATCCATCACAGTGATAAAATCTCCCCCCCATAGAACCGTGCTACACCCGGTCGCTCTGACCCTAGCCCAGATATCCTGACAGAATGTAGGAGAGTCCACATTTGGGCCCTATAATGCTACTAGCACAATGGCGACACCACACAGTGTCCCTAATAATATAATGTACCTGCCTTCTGGATCTGTGTGTTCCTCCCGCTCCCTTCAGTCTAGGCCTCGCATAACCAATACCACCACACCATGGGCACAGTTGGAGTATATCGAGGAGTAAATATGTCCCCACCTATTGTGTTTAAGCTTTGGGGTGGGCCGGACATTGAGGTGGGTCTCCTGCAGGAGGCATATGTCTATATTATGTCTGGCCAGGTAGGCGTGTACAAGCCTGGCTTTTCTTCTGCCATTTAAACCTCTAATGTTCCATGTGAGAAAGCTTAGGCTGGTACCGTGGTGTGTGATAATGTAGTTAACATTTAATCATAGTTGCCAGGGCCCCGCTCCATCACTGCAGATTTGATTGTGCATTTGGCCCGACATTTGTCTGGTACATGGTCAAAACGTACAACAACATACCAACCCTCCACACAACACCCACTCCAACCTCCCAAACAGGTTGAAAGAAACCCACCCTACAACAAAAATAAGAACAACCGATATACAGCAAATTTCCCATGGGGGTGTGAAAGCGCCGGGATGCTCCCCTACCTAGGCAGGGTGTCCAAGAGACTGCAGGGAGTTAGGTCTGCAACAGAACTAAATAGTAGTACAGCGGTGAAGAATCATGAAATACTGGTACGGCATACCAACCCCGCCCATCCCACCATGGCTTCACGGTGACAATAGTGGAGCAACATTCCCCAGGTTTAGAGAATATAAAATAACATTCCTCCCATCAAACCGGGCCCACTTCCCAATATAGGTGTGACCATCCACAAGGAGCTATATTGCCTACAAATATGCTAACTGCAAACGACATGAACCTATCGAAAATGGGACAGCAGATTGGGTTTAAAATAACATGGACTATATTAAGTCATATCAAGATAAGATAAGACCTAATTATCCTCCTCATCAACTCCCAAATGCCCTCAATCATTGTCACTTAGCTGGGTGTCCACTGAAGCCTCCAGACCAGGACCGTGCCGTGCCCTTTTTCCACCCACATGTTTTGCAGACTTGAGCGCTGACTTGGCATCAGTGAAAAAATGGGAGGATCCATCATGCGACACCTTAAGTTTAGCAGGGCACATCAGCGAATAAGGGTATGTGTGCCTGCATGAGGATTCTTTTGGCAGGCAGAAATTCACGTCTCGCCGCCTGGACCACTGGGGTAAAGTCTGGATAAAAGGAGATCTGGTTCCCTTTAAATAGTCAGGTTTCCTTTGTACTTTATTTTCCCCATCTCGCGCGCCTGACACAGAATTAGATCTCGGTCCTGGTAATTGAGGAGTTTCGCTGTTATCAGCCGGGGGGTGGCCCCAATTGAAGGTTTAGGAACCACGGCGCGATGTGCTCTTTCTACTGCAAAGCCAGGTGATAGATGGACATCAAAGAGTTCTTGTAGTAAGTCTGTCACAAATGTCTCCATTTTAACAATGGCCGTAGTCTCCGGGATGCCAGTAATACATAAGTTGTTGCGGCGAGACCTCCCCTCCAAATCTTCATTCTTGGCACGTATCACACCTAACAATTTGTCCATTTGCAACAACTGCTCTTTCGTTTCCACTTGAAACTCATGGAATTCTGTCTGTCTGTTTTCCAATACATCTAGGCGATGTTCGTGGACTCCCACCTGAGATTTGACGGATTCCATTTGAGTTGTCAGTGTGTCCAGTTTGGCGTCAATGATATGAAGGCTAGATCTCATTTAAAGCATGAGTGTGCGAATGTCTTCTCCCTGATCCTCCGACTGACTCTCGGTGGATCCTCCCGCACCAGTCTCCGGCTTGGATTCTGTTAGTCGGGTCGTCCTCCTTTGTTCGAAGTTTATTTTGGGTTGTTTGGCGTCTTGTTTTCCCATGTTGGTTATTGAGATGCGTACCACAGCAGCAGTAGGAGCACCACCTGTTGTGTCTGCCACTCACACCGCCCCTTCACCTCCACCTGGCCGTCGGGCGTTTGCGAATCACCGAGAGGCGCAAAGATGGATAGCGGCGCTGAGCCCAGGCAAGGCCCTCGCCGCGTGTTTCACCAGGAAGCAAGCAGGGCCCAAGGATGTGTCTCCTTCAGTGGAGCTCCTCAGCACCAGCGACGTGAGTCAGCATGTGAGTCTATACCCGCCGCTCTTCAGTCAGTGGTCCTCATGTGACCAGCACCCTGCGCCGTCAGATCTGTTGATCGTGCAGGGCAGCCCCGGTTTACCTCAGCGTCCGGCAGGGGTGGGGCAGTATGGCGACAGTGAGCCTGTGGGTAACGCGGCACCCAGGGTAGAGTAGGCGCTGGGGGACCAGTTGTCAAACTTCATCCATATCTCCCCTGCGAAGGATGCGATGGCAGAGCAGGCCGCGCAAGCTCAGGATGGCGCCCCTGTGTCTCGTATCTCCTCGTAGTCGTCACACCACTCCGGCCCACCTTCGCGCCCCAGTGTCTTACAGCAGGGGCTGTACCGCAAGTCCGCCCGTCACCACAGGCCCACACATAATCCCACCAGGAGGCGGCTAGGGCAGCGGCCACCCGCCGATTCCACCAGGCGAAGTCTGTACACTGTCTGGGCCAGAGTCTGGACTAGTGTGGGTCTCCTGCCGCTCAAGATGGTCCCGTTCTCGGGTCTCTCACCTCAGGGCATGTATCTCATCGCCAGAGCAGGGTAGGCGGACAAGGTCGGTACCGCTTAATGCAGCAGGTTATTCTCTACATTTGGGTATGTTCCGGCAGGACCACGACTCCCCTTATGTGCGGATGTATTCAGGATAATTCATTGGCCGACGGAGCTCGCTCACCAAGTGTCCATTCCGTAGCTCAGCAGACCACGCTCCCATCCATGACCACCATATTCACCTTTTTTTTTTTTAACAATATAAGAATACTTTTTGTTTTTTTGTCACACACAAAGGACCAATGCAAAACAAATCATCAATGTTCTTCCCTCCCACCTATCTAAATTAATACACAACAGTGGATACAAATGAAAAATACACAAACAAATATGCACAACAATGAACAAGAACACAAATTATGTAAAATAATGAATCAGTTCTAATTTTTTCATTGTCCAAAACAGGAGCTGAACATCAATAGAATATGTATGATACTACATTCAATTTAAAACCTCTTATTCATGGACGGTGCACTCCTAACACAACAAGACTACTGTATCCATTTTTTGCAATTGTTAATTTCCCAGTTTTCAGTGTCATTCTTTTATAGTTGTTGGACGCATAGATGCTTATCTTCGTGTTTCAAACCCACTTCAAACCTTTTTTGGGGTTCTCCTCAGGACACAGAATTGCTATCCAGTCTCATGAAACTTGGAGCATTGGCACCAACACGATGATCAAATTATTTTGTTAAGAAGGGACTGACACGCTTTCTTCATATCACAGTGCCTGGTTAATTTCCAGCACCACATTCAGGTGGTGTTATTGATGAATAGCAACATGGGAAGACTGCAACTACTGACTAATAAATTATTTCTTCTTGTCTGAGGTTGTAAATTGCAGTCAATTTTGGCATTGTGTGTTTGTGCTAATTTTTGGTGGCTCAGCCTGACTGATTATATGAACCCAACCCCTTGTGATGGTTTAAGTTTTAGAAAGTTGGCATTTTCTTAACTTAACCATTTGGTGCCCACAGCCTGAACTCTGGGTCACATGACTTAATGCAGCTGGCAGTTAGTCTTTTTGTAGTGCTCTCAGAAAATGAGAGACAGGAGAATAGATATCGGTAGGATGGACTATCTCTCAATTGGTGAGGGGGAGGAGCTGTCACCTACCACACCTGCACTTCACAAAAGCTCTGCCTGAGCACACTTACAAAGGATTTGACACTAGCCTTTTGTGACCCCAGACAAGCTTGGGGCAAGACTGGGAGGCAGGAAATTCCAAGCACCTCTGGTGGTGGAAACCTGCAGAAGCTTCTGCTACATCAAAGTGGGCACCATATATAAATAATGGACCCTCAGACCTAACTCTTCAGTACACCTCTGGATCTGTGGAAGACTTTGAAGGACTGCTGTGCTGCTCTGCCATAAGGACTGCTCTGTTTCCCTCCTGCCCTGCTGTCCTGCTGCCTGAGTTTAAAAACTGGGCCTGCATCTTGATCTCAGGACCGCCAGAGTGACTCCAAGGGCTAGTCGGCTGATCTCCTGATCATAGCATCAATCCTGGATCACCTGAGGATCATTGTTGGCAGGCAAGGTGGTAAGTAAATGACCAAAGTTGTTTGATATCACAGTGTGTTGTCTTGTTTAACAACTGTAGTCGGTGACACAATGTTATATATGCAACAGGATGATGCTCTTCCCTTTTGGTAAACCTAAGATGCATATCTCCAACACAGCCACACTTGCACCATTGTGCAAGTGTGCCAGCGTTGATGTGAATGACTGACCATGTGCATGAATGTGTACCCTCTGGCACATAAACGATCAGTACGCACTGTATCACGTTTCAATGTGTGCTGCGCAATGCAGCGTACATAGAGAGTGGTCAAAGACATTTGTCTGTGAGGACTCGCTTTGTGCATGAAGGGCCTATGTGAGCTACACAACACAGCACACATGGAAAAAGACACGAACTGATAGAATCATTAATCTGTCCCGATAGTGCAAGGCTCAGAGTATTTATCAACAATGTAGGAGCAGGACCATATGTATGCCACTTTTTTTTATTTGCTCCATTGCAAGATGATATGGGTGTCGAGGTGTACTGCCCATTGCAACACACATTCTCATAGGAACAGTTCACACAAAGTTCAGGGTGAAAAGCTGTCCTATATACAAGGCAGGATCTTAACATGTCAAGTGTCCTGACACACCTGTGTGAAAAATGCTAGGCCCATATTGACTACACAACGTGAAGTAAATTGACATTTTAGAGGCAGATAGTGACTTGTGAATGTGTTCATCAAGTTGTAGTCACAATATGATCACGTATACTAGCAGGAATGTATTGTAGTCCACAAGGCTGCAATGGTCTTGTGATGTGTGTCATACAGGCAAAGCACATCCCTTCATGTATGCAACGTGAACAGAGACACAACTGTTACAGTTCTTAAATTTTCATAAAGATGACTTCAATGATGTACATGACGTGTGAAAAGTAAAGTCTAATACAAAATATATTTTTTTTATTCATTTGTCAGAGCTGGAAGATCATTGATCACTCAGGGAGATGTTGATGCCTTCATGGACCCACACGCCACTGGTGAGTGCCTTGCTCATACATTTTGGTTATTTGTGATGTGCGTGACAGAAAACTTTGGGCTAATGGTCCAGTATGTTGTTGAACACAATCTGGCTGTGCATCACATGGAGCTCACCTCTAGTGTGATGAGGCAGCATAGAGTTGAGATTTATGCACATATTCATGAGTTGCTGAGGGAGAACAGCATTAGCCTTCTTGACTTTAGGTTGCACTTCCTCAGTTCCTTCAATCTATCCCTGCACTGTACTAGCAACTATACCGCTTATTTAATAGTTTTGCCCCGTCATAGAGCATATTAGGCAGCATCACAAACATTTATGCACTCTGCCACAATTGTGCAAGGGGGCCATCTTTGGTGCTAGCCATTGCAAGTGGACACTGTTGTAAATGATATTAAGGGGCCGATTCCGATCCTGTATTTTTTTTTCCCGCCCGACTCCTATCGGTAAATTTTTCCATACAAATCGTACAAGTCCCGTCCGACCCGTGAAGTACGATTCGTACGGGAAAAATTCAACTATTCCCGATCCGATTTGTACGGATTGGCCCGATCCTTACAAATCAGTTCGGGAAAAGTTGTACCAGACGGACCCGGACACTTTTCCATACAAATTGTAAAAATGAAGTCCAACCGTACTAGTACGATCCGGACCGGCTTTCCGATTTCCGATTTGTACGGAAAACGTCCCGTACATGGGGAATGCCATTACCTGCTACGAAGCGAACTTTGTACGACTCGTACCCCGGGAAAAGTTGTTCCCGGGGTGCGAGTTTTACAGGGGTACGAGTCGCACAGGCATACACCCCGTGCGTTGTGTATGTACGGTGCGTACCCCAACATCGCGTATGTACTGTGCGTACCCCAACATCACGTACCCCAACATCGCATACCCCAACATCGCATACCCCAACATCGCATACCCCAACATCACGTATGTACGGTGCGTACATACGCGATGTTGGGGTATGCGATGTTGGTGTACGCGATGTTGGGGTACGCGATGTTGGGGGTACACACAGTACAGACGCGATGTTGGGGTACGCACCGTACATACACAACGCACAGGGGTGTATGCCTGTATGACTCGTACCCCTGGGGACTTTTACAGCTGTTTTTGGCTCCCATAAGAAAAGAGCCGTACGGAGTGCCGTAGGGACGAATCATACTTGCTGGGCTGGAAACCGCTGCTTAAATACATACAGACATCGCGTGCAAGCTGTTCCGGATCAGAATCGTCGGTTTATTTTAGCTGTGTGGTCTTTTGTACGATTTGTATGGAAAGAGGCTTTCTGTACGAATCGTACTTCCTAGGTTGTAAGAAATGTTTACCGGGTACAAGTTGTACGGGAAAAAGGCTCCATACAACGATTTGGACAGCCTTTTTCCAGGATTGGAATCGGCCCCTAAGTGTTTGCCCCTCATCATTGAACATTTGATGATGAAATGCATTTGCAACATGTGGGAGCAGATTGGAAAACTAATTGGATAGACAATACCCTACAAAATTATTTTCAAAGAGTGCCCATGTACAATCCTTTTGATATGATGTTTGCTCCCATGGTATCCACTGTGTCACTACTTTTCATATTTCTTTGGAAGATGTGGCTACTCATGCCAAGATCAATGCTATATGAAACTGTCATATAATGGGCCATCAATTTGCATCGTATTGTGATATCATGTGTGGTTTCTCATCCACTTCACAAAGTAAATATGCCTTCTTAGTATATTATCATGTGTACATGGCAGCTTTGGTTCATGTTGCATGGCCACAGTGACATAACATTGGATTGGTTTAGTCTGTATTGACTAATTTAGCCAGTGAATCTTGTGATGTTACCATAACACGTTTACTGAGGCCATGAATGCAAAATGTGTATGTCACTCCAGCCAATGCAGGTGGATTTCACAGTATACATACTGAAGAGGAAACATTTGAGGGATGTTGTTGATGGGTATGAACAGACATGGAATCCATGTACACCCTGTCCTGAGGTGGCTGATGGACAGTTCATTGGAGCAACAGTTATCATTGATCGGTATTACTCCAAAGAGGCAGTCTCATACCCAAGGTGAGAGCTGGGGTACGAGACAAAATTGAGTCAAATGAGCCACAGTCACAACTTGTCTAAATGAGTCAATAAAACAGTAAAACATAGTTAGGTCACTAAAATATGTTTGTGAACTTATTTACCATCTTTCCTCAGAACGAATGAATCTTTGCTATGTTGATGCAATTTTCAAGGCCCCTGTCGCCACCGCAGGGTTGCCTTGCACAACATTGTATTGGTGAGACTGGCTTAGCCTTAGTCACAAGCCAGTGTTAAGCCACTTAACGTGGCTTAAGGCCAACCTATGCATTAGAATCCTTCCACACTACATTTGGGATGAAAGGGGTGGGCAATGTTACCCCGCAAAGTCCATTATTTTGTACGGAGAACCATTTCTACAAGGGGAGCGTGAATATGGGGCAGAGTGTAATAGGTAAGATCATGGGAAACATGTTCTCAAACGTGGGCAGGAATGAGAAGTGATCATTTTCTCATCATGTTTCCTGTTCCGATGTGTGCTGCATTGTGCGGCACACATGGAAATGGCTAAAGGCCATTGATTGTTCATGTGCATGAAGGGTAGCCTTCCATCACATAAACTATCTTCTGCTCAATTCAGACAGCCTTGCACTTTTGTGCAAGGGTTCCTGCATTGGTGCTAGCATGTAGAGTTTTACACCCAGACAAGTGGAAATGCAGTGCTGCAACAATATGATGTTGAGATGCTGCAGCCCTGTGTTTTCATAGTAACATAGCACAGCGTGATGCTGAGCAGGCTAACAAAGCGCTCCAAGACTTACAAGAAAATATGCCCTGTTGCCGTCCAATCATCAGATTTGTGACCTATGTTTACTCAGATGTTTCTAGTAGATGTATACATCATGACTCATGAATGTGTAGATGTGTTAACACATCCAACTTGTTGGTTGATTGATGAAATGTTATTTGCCATACAGTTCTACATGAGTACCACTGTGGTGCTTAGTGGTCTGCCACTATTAGAAACAGTGCACCCGACTGTCTTTGTGTAGATGTCATGGCCTGGCTCTGTAATGGGTCTGTAAAGCTGTCTCCTTGAGGACATTCCCCTTTTACACTCATTCAGAGTCTGTGCGCGCAGCCTCATTAAACTCAGCTAATCTACCACTGTTGTTACTCCACTCTTCCCTTGCTATGTCCCATACCATACATTGACATGTCGATATCATTATCAGGTTGTGATAATAAATTACATTAACATTGAACTTGTCAGGTCATGTCGGATGTACCTAACATTTGATAAGAGTGTAAATTTCCTATTTTTGTACACTTGTGTTTCTGAGATACATGCTGAAAGATGTTAGTTGTCTTGAATCTTACATCTTGTCACGTTTTCATTTTTTTTAAGACAACATGTCACCTGGAACCAGATGTACGTCCTTACATTGTGTGACTCACAAATTGCGTCGCTTTGCCACTCGCAAAATGCAATTTACAACAGTGTCTCAGACACTGTTAGCAATTCCTAATGGGGTCGCAAATTGTCTCACTTATTAATATTCATGCGGCAGGTGCTATTTGCGACCCCATTAGGAATGGCCAGCACTCACAGGGATGGTGGCCTGCTGGGGTCAACAAACCACCATATCTATGACTGCTATTTTAATAAAGCCTTTTTTTTAATGCAGCCCATTTCCTTTAAAGGAAAATGGGCTGCATTTAAAAAATAAAAATAAAACAGTTCTGCTTCTTGTTTTAAGAGCATGCAGTAGTCCCTAGGAACACTGGCTGCTCTTGAAAAATAATTTTGCAAACACTCACAAAGGGGAAGGGGTCCCAGGAGACCACTTCACGTTTGCGAATGGCTTACCACCTACTTGAAGTAGGAGTTAAACTGCGAGTGTTTTGTGACCGCAAATGCAGTCGCAAAACAATGGTACATTCCATTGTGACTCGCTATTAGTAAGGGTCACCCCTTCCTAATAGCGAGAGTCACAAACGCTATTTTGCGAGTCACCATAGCGTTTGTACATGCAAGGACCCTTTTTTGCAGTAGCAAACGGATCAATTTCCCGTTAGCGACCTCAAAAAATGGTCGTACATCTGACCCTGATGAAGGGAGGCAGTTCCTTCTGCGGAAGGAACTTTATTTGAATATACGTCGGGTGGCAAAGGGCTACGATGCAGTGGCAAAGAGGTACCGGGAGGATAGGACATCAGGACGGTAGAAGTCCATTTCAGAATCCAGTAAGTCAAGTCGACAGAGGCACACTGATCCAATGCAAGGCCCTTCAGGTGTCCAAAGTGATGGCACACATCCACAGCCATCTGCTGCTTCCACAACATCTACGCCGGCCCAATCTTCTGCAACTACCTCATCTCGGCAACCAGGTGCACCCTCACAACCTGCTCAACAAGGCACATCATCCCTGACAACGATGCAATGGAGACAAAATCCCAGCTTCACCCACAGGGACCGTAGGTTGCATTTATCGCATTTCGACTCACAAATTGGGATATACAACAGTGTCTCAGACACTGTTTGTGATTCCGAATGAAGTCACAAAATGCATGCCTCATTAATATTAATGAGGCAGGCGCAATTTGCGGCCCCATTAGGAATGGCTAGCACTCACAGGGATGGTGGCCTGCTGGGGTCAGAAGACCACCATGTCTGTAATTGCTTTTAAATAAAGCAGTTTTTTTTATGCAGCCCGTATTCCTTAAAGGAAAACGGGATGCATAAAAAAAAAGAAAAATTAAACTTTTCAGTTTCATTTTTTAAGTGCAGGCAGAGGTCCCTGGGACTACTGCCTGCCCTTTAAAAAATGTTTGGGGACCTATTCTCAAAGGAGCTGGGGTAACCTGGTGACCCCTTCCTGTTTGCGAATGGTTTACCACCTACTTGAAGTAGGTGGTAAATTGCGAGTGTTTTGCAACCGCAATTGCGGTCGAAAGACATTCATACATACAAATGCGAGACGATATTAGGAAGGGATGCCCTTGGCACGCCCTTTCCTAATAGCGAGTCGCAAACCTCATTTTGTGAATCAGTAAAATTTACTGATACGCAAAATGAGGTTTGTACATGGCCATACCCTAAATTTCTGTCACAAACGGACCAATTGCCCATTTGCTACTGCAATTTAGGGTTGTACATCTGGCCCCAAGTGTATAGTATTCGGTAAGGTAATTAGTTTAGTGTACATTTGAGTTAGCATAAGTTAGATTAGTGTAGGTTTGCATAGGTTATTTGTATTGGATATAGGTTAGTTAGTATGTTTTTATGTCATACATTTCTAGTGGTTCGTTATTTGTGGTGTCACTGATGTTTAATGTGATTCAATGAACTGGTGAGTTGGTAGTTGATTACAGCAGATTCATTTCCCACACAATTCAGTTGAATATCTAAGAATGGAATAATGACATCTTCAAGGGACATGCTATTGTCATACTGCTGTTTGAATGTGATTGACAAACATGCATGATATGTAGGCTAGCAAAGTTAAGTTTTGAAATTGCATAGGGATGGTCTTAATCTTATAAAAATTGGCTGATTAGAAAAACACATAATACAATTGAGGCACACAGCATTGGTTCCATGATGTAGGTATGTTGGTTGGTACTTAGGGCCCCTATATCCACCCCAGCTTCACTTTACATGAAGTTGTGCTGGTGATATGGGCTTTGTCTTATTTACAAGGCAGCGTGAAGCCACTTCACATGTATTAACGCTGGCTTGTACATTAGGAACAACATTACGTTATACTTATCGTACAAGTGTAGAGCAATGGGTATTGTGATATGCGTTCAACCACTACAACGCTAGAATTTAACACAGAAACATATTTGAACATTATCAATCATACGCCATTCCTCTTCTTACAGCAAGATTGCTTCATCATCTTAGGAAATATGTTGAGGGATCTGTCTTTACATGTGTCATGGCATGACACCCATCACAACTACTATTGTCCACCCCATTGACAATAAATAAAGGTTCAAAGTTTATCTTGTTTACAGGGCAAGGTTGAGCCACTTCATGTGACTTGACACTGACTTGAGTATTGTTACAAGTCCCTATCCCCATCCTGAAAGTAGGGACAAGTTAAGTTTCAGCAACAATGTTGTCTTGGTGATCCAAGGCTTTGGCTAATTCACACATGTCCTGTCATTTCACTGCCTATCAGGGACACAGGTTCAGCAGACCCTATTTTTATCAAGGCACTCTGGAATATTTGTGCTGGCTACACTGTTGAACGGTCTAAACTTGAATGGTCACAGGCAACACACATCTTTGTAACTTCAATGTTTTTATTATAAGTGAATTTCGTGAGTTAACAGACTGGCCCAGTTCTTTTGACAACATCCCCACATTGTGTGGAGGGCCAGCCAGAGTCCTTGGGGGGGGGGCATATCCAGAGACATGTTGAGGAAGAAGACAGCTATTTATTAGGAGCCTGATTGCAGTGTCATTGAGGATCAATGGCCACATTGGCAGTCCATTAAAAGTCCAAGGTGAATGTAGCAGAGTCAATTTGAAGACAGTTACAGATGATATTCCGACGCATGATGGTAAGAAAAAGGCTAAGCAGAAACTAGCCATTTGACATAGATGAATGCTACCGCTGCCTTCTCCATAAGAATGTTGTTTCATCCACATCTTCCTCCTCTGATGCGTCATGTGCCTCCTGTGAGGGTGATGGTGGATTACCCGCAGCACTGGGAGGCACAGACTCATCAGGGGCGGAAGAGGTGGATGGTATACGTGCAGCAGCATTCATCTGTGCCAACAGATGAGGCATCTCCTCAGTGATGATGAGCTGCAGGGCTTGCAGGACTCCAACAACGTCTCATTGGTAGGCACCCATGGCAATCAATTGTGAACCCTGCTTCCACTCCATGTTCTCCATGATCTTACGCATTTCCCCCAACTGTTTGGCCACATCCCTGGTGCCAATTTTACAGGACACTTGTTCTTGTCTCTGAGTAAGGGACACCAGAGATGTCACCCATGGAATGCTGGAGAGCATGGAGCGAACTGTGGGTGTCTCTGATGGCTTCTAGGTGGTCCCTAATAGGACTGAGGCACTACAGGATTCCATCCAGTTTGGCTGCTAGGCTCTCCAACCCCCCCCCGCACCTGCTCAGCCATCTCACGCTGGACTCCTACCGCAACACGTTGAAAATGTAACTGTGGGTCCTCAGAGTCTAGATTGACAGCTGTGGTGCTAGATGATGCCTGCAGGATGTTTTGCACAGCAGGTGGAGAGGCCACGATGCTGCTGGATCTCCCCACTTCCGGAGATGGGCTGCCTATGGAGTTGAGCAGCTCTTGGAGGGTGTCCTGGTCGATGGTTGTGAGCTGTTCTTCATCTAAATCATTGAAGAGTGGGACAGGCTGCTGAACAGGAGGTGATGTTTCTTCTGCAATGTAAAGGGCAGATACTGTTGTATGTGTATATCCACTGTGGGAAAGCATTTTCGCAGTCGACAATCAAAGTGCATGACACTTTCCATTCTCTATTCTTACATGGTACACCTATTACCCACAGCTTTGTTAATGAATGTACAACGTCCCTAATGTTACATTTAGGTTGTTCATAGATTAGGACAGTTTCCCTGAATGCCAACAGTGAGGGGCATATTTATAAGCCCCAGCTGCACATGTTACACCATCTGTTCAAACCTTCCTGTGGTGCTGATTGATTCACCTTAATGACAATGAAGGATTTATCTACTTAATGTGTCTTCACACTGCATTGTGGATGAGTCACCCTTGCACAGTAAAGTTTGCATATGGGTGTTAGTCATTAGGTTTTCAGGTGGAGATTAGACTGCACCCTTCATTGATGTTGGCACTACCACCTATTTTGTAGTGTGGCATGAGGAGGACACTCATGCATTTGAGATCAGGGATATAGTGATGTCCACGTTGAGATGAAAAGTAGATGTGCTTGAATTCCCCTACTCTGAGAACTATGTATGTGTTTCAAGGTGGATAACTCACATTGACACAGGTCAATCCCATTAGTGGATGTTGATGCACTGGGAGGAACACCTTCCTCTTCATTCATAATCATTCCCTCTATCCAGACACCCTTGAACGTTGGTGCAGTGCCAATGTTAAACTAATACAAGCAGAAGGACATAAGACTTTGAGGCAGGCTTCTAAAATTGGTGCATTGTTGCACTGCAGACCTTTGTTGGACCTCACAGGGGTGGGCACATGGATGATACATACTGTTGAGCTCAGGGAAATTGGATGCATTTGTTACTGGAAGGATGTTTACAGACATCACTAGCTATGTATTTGTTCACTACCGCTGTTAACTTTACCTAAGGGCCAGTTTCTATGCATGTCAATGGGCCCCATTCACAGAACTAACTTAAGACAAAATCCTAAACTTACTACCATTTTGGTATTCACAGAAGGCACTTACTCATTTTGGTATTCACAGAAGGCACTTACTCATTTCGGTATTCACAGAAGTTAGTAGTCCTAAGTTTAGAACTCCTAAATGCCTTCTGTGAATACCGAAAGCCTTAAAATTAGGATTTTTCTCAGTTTAGTAGTTGTAAAGTTAGGAGTCCTAACCTTAGGACTCCTAAACTGAGAAAAATCCTAATTTTAAGGCTTTCGGTATTCACAGAAGGCATTTAGGAGTCCTAAAGTTAGGAGTCCTAAACTTAGGACTACTAAATTGAGAAAAATCCTAATTTTAAGACTTTCGGTATTCACAGAAGGCATTTAGGAGTCCTAAAGTTAGGAGTCCTAACTATACTACTACTAAACTGAGAAAAATCCTAATTTTAAGACTTTCGGTATTCACAGAAGGCATTTAGGAGTCCTAAAGTTAGGACTCCTAACTTCTGTGAATACCGAAATGAGTAAGTGCCTTCTGTGAATACCAAAATGAGTAAGTGCCTTCTGTGAATACCAAAATGGTAGTAAGTTTAGGATTTTGTCTTAAGTTAGTTCTGTGAATCGGGCCCAATGTGTCTTGGACCTCCAAAACTAGGACCATAATGACAATGACATACTGCTAACTGAACAACACAATAAGTTACCTTAATGTGGTATGAGGAATAATGTCAAGGCATCGTGTAGCCAAATGGCATGCAGTATTGCCACATTGTGAATGAGGCTCAGTCTCAAACTTCACTTACCATGCACGTAACAGGGAATGTGTGGTTCTAGGAGCATTGCAAACAGAACAGGCATGTTGTGATTTTAAGGTACACATTCCTTTGATGCTGAGGCCTAACACTGTACTTGGAAATGCATATCCCTTGTACTGAAAGGTAAACAGCACCTTGGCCCACCAGTGTGTTAATTTTTGATAATATGGAATATGGACATCATTGACACTAGGTGCTTGCAAGAGCAGTGCAGCTTTTGATGTGGGCAACATGAGTGAGTCTACTTTAATAAGTGCACTCCAACATTTTTAGATGTGGTTATGTGTGCTTCATTCAGCTGCACAAATATTAGCAGCAGTTAAGCCATTACAATTGCTTCTGCCATATTTCCAATGCACCATTGCAACAGGACCATCAATACTTTTGGTTTACGTAGGGAAAGCATGCTTCACAATATTTACAAGGCAGTGTTGACCTACTTGATGTGGATTGGCAAAGCATTTTAAGGGAGGTACACTTTCATTATGTACCTGGGGTCATAGGTACAAACCTGTAGCGTAACGCAGTGTTAGTCTTGTCGGCTTGGCACGGTACTTAACCACTTCTGTGAAGTGGTGCTCAGCCTTATTTACTACATTACGCTGAGGCATGGACATTCGGCATACACATGCAATAAATGTAACGGGCTAACCCCAATGGAGACACTGTTGCACCATCGTGCATAAGTGTCTGATTTTGTGCTAGGCGACTACATTGATCACCAGTGAAGGTTGTGACACAGGACTGAGCCGTATTGTTATATATACGGTGCAGTGCTGCATTTCAAAAGTGGTAGAGGGCTGCGTTGAGCCAAGTGGGCTCACCCAACGCTCAGTAACTGTGGTGAATATTTACAAGCCACTAACAGCACAGTTACATCATTTTGAGTGATTTTCCTGTGGCAATATGTGCATCGCCTTATGTACAATGCACCGTTCAGCCACTGAACGTAGCTTAACACTGCCTCATATATGAGGCACTCTTTCATGCTGTACTTAGCGGGGAAGGGGAGGGCAATGGGTTTTGCAGGCAGTGTTCCACCTCAAAACCAATGTTTTTTGACAATGCCTCATATTTACAAGGGCAGCGTAAATGGGAGTCCATGCCAAAATTAAGGCCAGGGAAAACATGTTCTTAAACAGGCTAATCAAGGAAAAATGCTTTATTTCTCCTCGTTTTTGCTGTTTCCAAGTGTGCTGCATTGTGCAGCACACATAGGTATAGCAAAAGGCCATTGGTTGTTTATGTTCAGGAAGGGAGACATTTCTGCACATTGTCAATCTTCCCCTCAATGCAGACACCCTTGTACTATGGTGAAAGGGTGCCTGCGTTGGCGCTAGGCTGCTTACCTCTGCGCCAGCACATGGGGAAATGCAGAGCTGCATCATATTGTTGTAAATATGGTACAGCCCTGCGTTTCAGAAGTGGAGGAATTGTATTGGATTGCGTACCTCTAGTTCAAAGCTTCAGCTAGTCAGTGCAGACTCACCTTTGGGCCACAGCGTTAGGGTATGTGTGTTGCAGAGCAGCCAGCTATAGTGTGAATTCCACTTATGATTGAATTCACAAGTGTGTCTTGCTGCATCTGATGCTGTACTATTTTCTACCCTTCATACAATGCCATACTCAAATGTTTGACACAGTGATTTCATTACATCTAACAGTAAATCTGGGCCATAATGTCTTCACTAATCTGTTTGAAAAGCTGCATTGCTAGGTTCCCAATAAACACAGATTTTCTTTTCTGACTGTGGGATTCCACGTTTTTCCAATTATACCAACAGGGAAGGTATGTTGCTGTTTTTTGTCATGGTTTCACTCAATAACAAACATTGGCATAGCCAATAGGTCTCGCCTTTGGGACCTTATAAGTATTTAGTTATGCAGTACAATATCCTTGTCGCAACAACATCAACTGTTGCATGGCTAAACACTAAATACATACCAATGCTTGTTTGTACTTGAGTTGTGTTGATGTAACACAGCGAGGGCAAGGAGAGGTGAGGTGAGGGGGAGGAAGTGCTTTGCACCGATGCACCTGCCTCTTGTCCTTTATCGGTTATCTGTTTTGCGGATCAGTGCACTGCTGCTGTTGTGTTAGGGAATCTTACATTGCTGTAGCTTTGATGCACGTTAGTGAAGCTTGCACAATCCTTTTCACAGTACAAAGTCACAATGGTTGCCTTGAGCAATGCTCATTCAACGCAGGGTTGGTTTTGGGGTGCAGTATCAGGTGTTGCTGTATATTTGGGAACCAAGAAGCTTATCGTGAAGATTATCCTGAATTCAGACAGAAAGTGGGGAGTTTAGTTTTAAGGACATCTTTGAATTTAGAGGCCCGGTGTAGCTCAGACCGAGTTGGGGGTGAAGAATCTCAAAGGAACAACACCTCGAAGAGAACTTGTCAGTGTGGTTACAGTTAACAGGCTAGAGTTTTGATGAGCGTAGGGAGCAGGATGGGGTCTGGCAAACAGCCATTTGAGAGTGCTACAGGAGTGATGTGGGTGGGTTTTAACCCCACTGTCAGTGTAGTGCATGGACCCCTATGTTTGGCAGACAGCCAAGCAGCGTGTGCCAAGGGGTTGCCACCTCTGAACCACTGTCGGTAGCAAGAGAGCTGCAGCTCACATAAGGTCAGAAATCCTCTCCAAAGCTTAGACCTCAGAAGATATCCCTCCGCCTTACTGGACAACATGGGCAGTGAGACACCTTCACAGTGATGTATGGATTTCTATGTAATAAGGACAAACTGAACACAGCATTTGTTATTATTGTAATAAGGTTGTCCGAACCTACTTTGATTCCACCTAAAACCCCAAGATGGACAAAAAAGCGATAGCTTAAATAAATATAACAAATTGAAAGCAAACTAGGCTTTACGATTAAAAGTAGCCCAACCCACAGTCACTTGAAGGGGAGAAGAACGGTAATATTCAGAAAGGAGGTTAAAGACAGTGCGGGATGGACACTGAGGGATGGACACTGCCAGGATGACTTCTCACTTAGCTTTACTTTAATAATCTCACGATCTCTGATGAAGTACAACACAAACACAGACGGCATGAACAAACGCAAAACGGAACAAACTACTCAGCCAGAAAACACGGTGGCTAATCTGCGTAAAGAGCAGGAGCTCGGGCACAGTGTGTCAGAAAGCTACAAACAGTTGTGGTAACGACTGTTACCTGCGTGGGGACTGGACTGTCTACAGGGGATGCACGGTAGAGAGAGATGCAGACGCAGTGTGTGATCGTGCGCACTTTTACAGCAGCGGTACAGCCGCAGATGAACAATCTGTCCTTTCACACTGTGCAACAGACAAGTGTGTATACCTGCAGTCAGACCTAGCATATGCACAGAAAGCGCCGTGGCCGAAAGCAAGGTTGGCGCCTACTCCCAACAGCCGTTTTGAATTGCCTCAGTGTTGGAAAAATGGGAGGGGCGGGAGAAGGTGAGGGGGCAGGAGTTAGGAGAGCTGGCAGAGAAAAACTAGGAAGGACAGAATAGAGCGCCCGAGGCCGTGAGTGTGTTGGTAGGTAAACTAAAGTTTATTTAAAGTGGGGGAAGTGTGCCTGCAGAAAGCAAAATAAAAAACAAGACAAAGGATAAAGGGGGGAATGGGGGACAGCATTGTCTAGCAGAAAAGGCAATGCATTGGGTGGAAAGAGTTAAGGCCTGCACCGGCCAAGAAAAAAAGCAAGAGAGGGGGAGAGAGAGAGCGAGAGAGAGAAAGAGAGAGTGGGAGAGACAGAGTGAAAGAGAGAGAACACGAGAGGAGATAGAGAGAGAGCGAGAGAGAGAGAGCGAGCGAGAAAGAGCCCGGGAGTGAGACACGAATCCAAGTTCTGCTTGTACTTACTGGGAGCGTTACAACAAACAAATGATGGATGGAATGCTGACAATGCAGACATTCTCCCCCAGTCAAGAGATCTGGGTTAAATCCATCGTTCTTTTGTCCACTACACCACCCCAGTTTAGACATGGCCATATGCAAATCAGTCTTGACCCTGTGCCTCATGGGAACAGTCCAGCCCGAACTGCCAAGCCATGTCTTCCCTGGACCGGAATCAAGCATCCTAGGACCGGTTTCTGGCTATCAGCCGTCATCAGCCAGGATAGCTTAACTCCAGTGGCGTAGTGAGCACGGGTCCCACGTCTGGGAATACCCATCCCACTTAGGGCGAAAAGCGTTACAACAAACAAATGATGGACGGAATGCTGACAATGCAGACATTCTCCCCCAGTCAAGAGATCTGGGTTAAATCCATCGTTCTTTTGCCCACTACGCCACCCCAGTTTAGACATGGCCATATGCAAATCAGTCTTGACCCTGTGCCTCATGGGAACAGTCCAGCCCGAACTGCCAAGCCATGTCTTCCCTGGACCGGAATCAAGCATCCTAGGACCGGTTTCTGGCTATCAGCCGTCATCAGCCAGGATAGCTTAACTCCAGTGGCGTAGTGAGCACGGGTCCCACGTCTGGGAATACCCATCCCACTTAGGGCGAAAAGCGTTACAACAAACAAATGATGGACGGAATGCTGACAATGCAGACATTCTCCCCCAGTCAAGAGATCTGGGTTAAATCCATCGTTCTTTTGCCCACTACGCCACCCCAGTTTAGACATGGCCATATGCAAATCAGTCTTGACCCTGTGCCTCATGGGAACAGTCCAGCCCGAACTGCCAAGCCATGTCTTCCCTGGACCGGAATCAAGCATCCTAGGACCGGTTTCTGGCTATCAGCCGTCATCAGCCAGGATAGCTTAACTCCAGTGGCGTAGTGAGCACGGGTCCCACGTCTGGGAATACCCATCCCACTTAGGGCGAAAAGCGTTACAACAAACAAATGATGGACGGAATGCTGACAATGCAGACATTCTCCCCCAGTCAAGAGATCTGGGTTAAGTCCATCGTTCTTTTGCCCACTACGCCACCCCAGTTTAGACATGGCCATATGCAAACCAGTCTTGACCCTGTGCCTCATGGGAACAGTCCAGCCCGAACTGTCAAGCCATGTCTTCCCTGGACCGGAATCAAGCATCCTAGGACCGGTTTCTGGCTATCAGCCGTCATCAGCCAGGATAGCTTAACTCCAGTGGCGTAGTGAGCACGGGTCCCACGTCTGGGAATACCCATCCCACTTAGGGCAAAAAGCGTTACAACAAACAAATGATGGACGGAATGCTGACAATGCAGACATTCTCCCCCAGTCAAGAGATCTGGGTTAAATCCATCGTTCTTTTGCCCACTACGCCACCCCAGTTTAGACATGGCCATATGCAAATCAGTCTTGACCCTGTGCCTCATGGGAACAGTCCAGCCCGAACTGCCAAGCCATGTCTTCCCTGGACCGGAATCAAGCATCCTAGGACCGGTTTCTGGCTATCAGCCGTCATCAGCCAGGATAGCTTAACTCCAGTGGCGTAGTGAGCACGGGTCCCACGTCTGGGAATACCCATCCCACTTAGGACGAAAAGCGTTACAACAAACAAATGATGGACGGAATGCTGACAATGCAGAAAATCTCCCCCAGTCAAGAGATCTGGGTTAAATCCATCGTTCTTTTGCCCACTACGCCACCCCAGTTTAGACATGGCCATATGCAAATCAGTCTTGACCCTGTGCCTCATGGGAACAGTCCAGCCCGAACTGCCAAGCCATGTCTTCCCTGGACCGGAATCAAGCATCCTATGACCGGTTTCTGGCTATCAGCCGTCATCAGCCAGGATAGCTTAACTCCAGTGGCGTAGTGAGCACGGGTCTCTTGACTGGGGGAGAATGTCTGCATTGTCAGCATTCCGTCCATCATTTGTTTGTTGTAACGCTTTTCGCCCTAAGTGGGATGGGTATTCCCAGACGTGGGACCCGTGCTCACTACGCTACTGGAGTCAAGCTATCCTGGCTGATGACGGCTGATAGCCAGAAACCGGTCCTAGGATGCTTGATTCCGGTCCAGGGAAGACATGGCTTGGCAGTTCGGGCTGGACTGTTCCCATGAGGCACAGGGTCAAGACTGATTTGCATATGGCCATGTCTAAACTGGGGTGGTGTAGTGGGCAAAAGAAGGATGGATTTAACCCAGATCTCTTGACTGGGGGAGAATGTCTGCATTGTCAGCATTCCGTCCATCATTTGTTTGTTGTAACGCTTTTCGCCCTAAGTGGGATGGGTATTCCCAGACGTGGGACCCGTGCTCACTACGCCACTGGAGTCAAGCTATCCTGGCTGATGACGGCTGATAGCCAGAAACCGGTCCTAGGATGCTTGATTCCGGTCCAGGGAAGACATGGCTTGGCAGTTCGGGCTGGACTGTTCCCATGAGGCACAGGGTCAAGACTGATTTGCATATGGCCATGTCTAAACTGGGGTGGTGTAGTGGGCAAAAGAACGATGGATTTAACCCAGATCTCTTGACTGGGGGAGAATGTCTGCATTGTCAGCATTCCGTCCATCATTTGTTTGTTGTAACGCTTTTCGCCCTAAGTGGGATGGGTATTCCCAGACGTGGGACCCGTGCTCACTACGCCACTGGAGTCAAGCTATCCTGGCTGATGACGGCTGATAGCCAGAAACCGGTCCTAGGATGCTTGATTCCGGTCCAGGGAAGACATGGCTTGGCAGTTCGGGCTGGACTGTTCCCATGAGGCACAGGGTCAAGACTGATTTGCATATGGCCATGTCTAAACTGGGGTGGTGTAGTGGGCAAAAGAACGATGGATTTAACCCAGATCTCTTGACTGGGGGAGAATGTCTGCATTGTCAGCATTCCGTCCATCATTTGTTTGTTGTAACGCTTTTCGCCCTAAGTGGGATGGGTATTCCCAGACGTGGGACCCGTGCTCACTACGCCACTGGAGTCAAGCTATCCTGGCTGATGACGGCTGATAGCCAGAAACCGGTCCTAGGATGCTTGATTCCGGTCCAGGGAAGACATGGCTTGGCAGTTCGGGCTGGACTGTTCCCATGAGGCACAGGGTCAAGACTGATTTGCATATGGCCATGTCTAAACTGGGGTGGTGTAGTGGGCAAAAGAACGATGGATTTAACCCAGATCTCTTGACTGGGGGAGAATGTCTGCATTGTCAGCATTCCGTCCATCATTTGTTTGTTGTAACGCTTTTCGCCCTAAGTGGGATGGGTATTCCCAGACGTGGGACCCGTGCTCACTACGCCACTGGAGTCAAGCTATCCTGGCTGATGACGGCTGATAGCCAGAAACCGGTCCTAGGATGCTTGATTCCTGTCCAGGGAAGACATGGCTTGGCAGTTCGGGCTGGACTGTTCCCATGAGGCACAGGGTCAAGACTGATTTGCATATGGCCATGTCTATACTGGGGTGGTGTAGTGGGCAAAAGAACGATGGATTTAACCCAGATCTCTTGACTGGGGGAGAATGTCTGCATTGTCAGCATTCCGTCCATCATTTGTTTGTTGTAACGCTTTTCGCCCTAAGTGGGATGGGTATTCCCAGACGTGGGACCCGTGCTCACTACGCCACTGGAGTCAAGCTATCCTGGCTGATGACGGCTGATAGCCAGAAACCGGTCCTAGGATGCTTGATTCCGGTCCAGGGAAGACATGGCTTGGCAGTTCGGGCTGGACTGTTCCCATGAGGCACAGGGTCAAGACTGATTTGCATATGGCCATGTCTAAACTGGGGTGGTGTAGTGGGCAAAAGAACGATGGATTTAACCCAGATCTCTTGACTGGGGGAGAATGTCTGCATTGTCAGCATTCCGTCCATCATTTGTTTGTTGTAACGCTTTTCGCCCTAAGTGGGATGGGTATTCCCAGACGTGGGACCCGTGCTCACTACGCCACTGGAGTCAAGCTATCCTGGCTGATGACGGCTGATAGCCAGAAACCGGTCCTAGGATGCTTGATTCCGGTCCAGGGAAGACATGGCTTGGCAGTTCGGGCTGGACTGTTCCCATGAGGCACAGGGTCAAGACTGATTTGCATATGGCCATGTCTAAACTGGGATGGTGTAGTGGGCAAAAGAACGATGGATTTAACCCAGATCTCTTGACTGGGGGAGAATGTCTGCATTGTCAGCATTCCGTCCATCATTTGTTTGTTGTAACGCTTTTCGCCCTAAGTGGGATGGGTATTCCCAGACGTGGGACCCGTGCTCACTACGCCACTGGAGTCAAGCTATCCTGGCTGATGACGGCTGATAGCCAGAAACCGGTCCTAGGATGCTTGATTCCGGTCCAGGGAAGACATGGCTTGGCAGTTCGGGCTGGACTGTTCCCATGAGGCACAGGGTCAAGACTGATTTGCATATGGCCATGTCTAAACTGGGGTGGTGTAGTGGGCAAAAGAACGATGGATTTAACCCAGATCTCTTGACTGGGGGAGAATGTCTGCATTGTCAGCATTCCGTCCATCATTTGTTTGTTGTAACGCTGTACTTACTGGGAGAGCGCGTGAGAGAGAGATAGAGGGGGAGCAGGAGGTGAGCCCGGGAGTGGTGCGCACGTAGTCTGCTCTTTTTGGAGGCACATACTCATGCTTGTGGCGCACTCCTGCGCGCTCCCGCAAGGTGGATGCCGTCACAAGCACGAGTATGTGCTTCGAAAAAGAGCAGAACGACGGCTAAAGGTCCTCCTAAGCAGCGCATGCGCACTGCATGGGCGAGACCTCAAAAACAGCACATGTTATCCAATTAGATCCAAGAGGTGGAGATAGAAATGTTTATGAATATCATCAGGACAGGACACATTCACGAAAATGGCAAAACTGACTGTACATACCCTATATCCCAGAATGAGGTACTTGTTTGTGCTCTAGATAACAGCATAGGTGATCCTTGAGACCTACTACTGACTAATTTCTGGCTTTGATATTTTATCTTTGGACTGGGGATGGTTCAACATTGTTGGAGCTTGCTAGTATTTTCTGGATTATTTTCTTACATTTAGGGTTATTCCATTAAAGCCTTATTGTGACGAGGCCCGTAAGTAAGGTGCTAATACTACCGCTTGCAAATCCTAATGCTGCAGATTGCGGTATTTACCAGATGTGTTATTACCTCCTTTCCATGCTGTGCATCTCGGAATGGGTATAACACAATAACGCTACACACTTTGCCCCATTTCAAGTTGTAAATTCTGAGTTTTGCAGTATTTTCCAGAACCAATTTGATTCGTTTTTAATTCTTGAAATTTGTGTATACTTGTCTCCCAACAGGGACTGCCAACTCTAAGAGGATGAGCTCATTAGTGTTCCATTTATGCTACCAGAGATCTGGGCAGGATTAATGCTAATTTCCTCCACGGAAATTATGTGGAATGCCACAAACATTTAGTAAAATTACTTGCTATTATTCAAAATGTCTTTTAAGCAATATTTTAGCAGGGAATTAATCCCCTGTCAATTTTGGATGCAGGGATATATTTTGCACTAAAAAATTATGTGTGGTGAGAACAACAGTCACTCGAGTTCCATTTGTTTGCATTGTTCTCATGCTGCTGCAATAGGATTTTTACGTGAATTAAATCTCAATATTATGCAAAATGGCATAATGGCATAATCTCTGGCATTATGCATAAAAGGAATAGCGTGAAACAACAGAAATTACATGAGATGACACCGGTGTAAATTAATGTATCCAGGCCTACAGGCTTTTATCTAAACAAAAATGGAAAGGTACAAATAGTTGCAATTATAATGTTCAGTAAACCATTTAGAAATGTTTATACAGAGGCACCATTATGTTTCAAAAGTTACAACCAGACTTTGAACTTCTGGCTACTCCTTGACCACCAGACTGGAGTCAAAAAGCTATGAGAGTGATAAGGAAAGTAATGTGTGTGCAACTTTCCACAACCTCAAAGCAAAATGCGGGACATCAGGGGAGGGTGTAAGGACGGAGTTTATAGTGATCACATGTGGAGCATATCACATTAATGAACTATGTGTTCGGCAGTGGAAAGAAGTGCTGCTATTACGTTTTGTAGGTTTTACTTCTTATGTTCCTTAAGACATTTGTGTGTTTTAAACTGAAGTAACAGGTTTTTGTGTTGAAGGGCTTGCATACTTAGGTGATTGATCTATTTACTTGTGTACATTGAACATAATATCATACATATATTAAACGTTACTGAGAGTCCAAAATATATTCAAATTACCTTCTTCTCTCTAGCATATTTAGCATTGCTAGTGGAACTGCAGAGGAGGGTGGAGAAAACAGATGATTCAGTTACTTGACCTTTAACTTGTAATATCTATATGTTGTCTACAGTAATTTTGACATCATAAATTAGACTAAAAATGAGACAGTCTAGATGAGTAACCTGAATCCAAAACACCGGCACAAATCTCTTCTCTGGTGTTCAATATGTCATTTGCAAACCTAGCATTTGATTCACAGTGTCTGACCACGAGAATTCCACACTATCACATATTTCTTTGTTGGTTTTCATCTTTACCAAATAGCCATGCCACACACTGATCTAATGGATGGCATGGCTTATGGTGCTGCTGATACTTTTAATTAATTCTGTGGAACATTTGAATGATGCAAAATGTGGCTCAACCTCTTCAGAAATCCCCATTGCTGAAGAGGTAAATTTATGGTTGACTCTTCCTAACTCATGCCTTGTTGCCATGCAAGTCATTAATGGCTTTGTATTGCACAAACAGGTGTTTGAAAAATGCCCCGTGATTGAGGAAATGTTGTGGAAGTCTGTTTCCTTTGTTGTGATAACCCTGCTATTTTGGAATTTACAACTGGAAGATTTCGTTGGTCCCAGAGGAGACTGCTAATTTTGCAGAGAAAATGAAAACAGGCAGCTATTTTCAGCCCCTATTCTGAGTTGTACCCACAGGAGAGAAGAGGTTCAAAAGACCTATGAGAGAGGCTCCTTACTCATACAGAGGAAAGATAAAATGGCCATGCCCTGAACCCCTAGAATCAGTACACACACAATTATTTGTATTTTATCATTCTTAGCATTCTGTGATACTATTCTGCAAATCATATTAATAAAATCATAATCTTAATAATGAATACCTTAGCAATTATGATCCTTAAAAGAATATAAATCCCCAACAAAAATCCAGTATTTGCCTTGTGGAAGTACGTTCTCATAATTTCCTGTCAAACCATATAATGTTCCAAAATACTGTGGACCAGAAGGTCTTCAGATAATTTCACCATAGGCATCATACTTTCCATCAATCGTTGTTTCTTTCCACCATGCCCAATTTATGGAGAGGTTATATGCGAAATCTCTCTGGTGCAAATGGGGCTTACTTGCTTAAAAACTAAGGGGCATATTATCAAGAACGGCGTTAATACTATCGCCGCTTTAGCAGCAGGAAACTGCCGCTAAAGCGGCGATAATGGGCTTGATAATATGCCCTAGAGAATTGCAATAGGTGCCCAGGTTAACACCAGAACATGGGCTTCTATTGGAATTCTCTAGGGCATATTATCAAGGCCATTATGGCCGCTTTAGCAGCAGTTTCCTGCCACTAAAACTGCGATAATTCTAATGCCGTTCTTGATAATATGCCCCCACATTTACATTGCCAAGCTAAAGACAATGCTCTAATCGGAAACATTAGGACATTTTGAAGCTTTGTTTGTAACTTTGAGCCCCTTAGCATGAAAGGTAAGCCCGCTTCAAGGTTAGTTTGTACAAATATTTTATCATGGTGTCACAGACACTGACAATATTCAGCAACAAAATGGAACATTTGTTTATAGCTGAAGCAACACACAATAGAAGATGTCTTGCAATTTTGCACACATGAAACATTCAGTCAGCTTGCAGAAAATAAAACAAGAACAGACGTTTATTTTGAACAAAAAGGTTTTTCCCTTTTGTGCTATGCCTTAACTGGAGTATGAGACTGCTTATGGACAAGTATCAGAAGATGCACTACTCAACTGTATAAGACATGAAAGAGACCTAAATTCAGACAATTATTCACAGTTCTAAAAAATTACGACAAGTTTTACTGCATATATAAAATACATTCAATCTTTTTTTATTACTGTCTGTTAAAACATATTCTTTATATGTAAAAATTATTCATGTATATAGTAACACAATTTCACATTTAATACACAATTCATCACTTGTTATCTCATTAAAAGATCTTATTATGGTAGCCCAATTCTTGCAACACACTATTAATACTCATGTATCATAAACACATATTAAAAACACTTGTAAATAATGTTTTTTCTGTCGACGCTGTGTTTCGGTGGTACATAGAGTTGTTTGATCAATGAGCATATGGAGAGTAGAACATAGGAGGGACAGAAAAGCTCATATAGAGATAGAATCCCTATGCTCAATAGAACCAATTTCTTCCTCAGGCCACTATGATACATAAAGGATGGATGAAATGTTAACATGAAATACATGGAGTTTATCTGACTTCAAAATGGAGTCCAAAAAGAACATATTTGGTATCAATATAACTGAATAGGTAATAGATTGGGCAATATGAGTCGCCCACGTATAGTTGAAATGGGCAAACAACTAAGGGCCCGATTCACAGAACTAATCTGAGACAAAATCCCAAACTTTATACTTTTGGTATTGACAGAAGGCACTTACTACCTTTGGTATTCACAGAATGCACTTACTACTTTTGGTTAAACTTACTACTTTTGGTTAAACTTACTACTTTTGGTATTCACAGAAGGCATTTAGAAGTAGTAAAGTTAGTTTCCTACTACTAAATGCCTTGTGTGAATACCAAAAGTAGTAAGTTTAACCAAAAGTAGTAAGTGCATATATGAATAGTGAGTTGTTCGCATAATGGGATTTATCAAGAGTAGATAGTATTAAGATGGATATGGGGACAATAAAGTCCAATGATCGTAGCATGATGTGGATACACGAAATTGCTGTAAATATGACCAAGCAGAAGGTGTGAATAATATGAATACTAGCATGTGAAATAATACCAGTAAAAAAACACCTTTATAGTCGGTGATTGAAAGCAGTGTTCAATAGACCACCGCTGTTTGCATGGCGGTAATATGGACCCCGCTGAAGACAAATGAGGCACATGCATTTATTGCTATTGACACACATATATAGGTGGAATAATGTAGATGGAGTATTTTCCTGTTCCGATCTGACAGATGAACTATGCACGCTTGAGGTAAGGAAAGTGAGGGAACGCCGCATGTTAAAACTAATGGTGGTGGAAATGTTATGCGAAGACAGGGATAGACCACACTAGCCCAGGTTACCTGGGAGGTTAAAGTGGTTTGGCGTCAAGCGAAATGTAAATATCCAGCTTGACAATGGAAGAATGGTGAGTTCCCATGTTGATGTGTTTTCACTTGAAGCATAAGTAGTTTAAAAGAAAAGAGGAGATTTACTCCACGCCAAATGAAACATAAATAAAAATAAAAAGATGGGCTCACAGGGGTAATAAGATGGTATAAAAAAGTATATGTGTCCAGCTGGCTCTAAATACGAAAAGTAATACTTGAGCCACATATAATGAAGTACAAGGATAGAAATCTTTTTTTAAATCCTGCTGTTATGGCATATACATAGTTGAGCAGAACAAATTAATTTTCATTTAGTCCTTGTTCACGGCAGCATGAGAAGATGAAAATACATGGATGTAATAGGATGCTTAAAGAGGAAGTAGTAGAAGTTATAACAAAATGCAGGCATTTGAAATGTGAAACTCACAACCTGTCGTTTTGTGGATGTCTTGCATTTTTAATCGAATCCTTAGCTGTAAAGGTCATGAATACCTTATTTAATTCCACCAAAACCATTGAGTGGCAATATCCAGGGTTTGCGGTGAATCTATGTAAAAAGATGGAATAGAGCACACATGGTAAGTGGATATTTATATAAATAAAATTAAACATTGATCTCATGAAGGGGATCTCTGGGCTAAGTTTCTACTTCCATTGTTTCCAGAATAATTTCCCAATGATATGGTAATCTAGTGGCACAAACCTGCGTACAATACTTCAAGTCATTATAATAGTATATCTAATTTTCATCATTATAAAGTAAGAGGAAAGAAGGTAAGATGCTACGATAACAATCACATAGTATCCAATTTGGTTACAGAACTAGGATCTGAAACCTGTGGGGGTACATGTGGAAAACAAAGAGCATCAACATATTACTATGACAGATTAGGAAGGTATGAGAGTTTTTAAACCCTGAATATAGAAATCTTGAAGAAAGGATCTTGAATAAATATAGATTGGATACCTGAGTAATTATAAATAATACGTTTCCGGTTCCAACTACCACCATACTTGGAATCATGAATTAGGTATGTCCTTTAACATACACAATGTTAACAAAATTACCAGGGGCATGAGCTGCTATGGGGAAGAATTTGCACCAAACAAAAATAAATATATACATTGTGATTGACAAGGATGGGAAATATGAGGTCAAAAATATTCAATCAATTTTTTTGTCTTTTAGATTTTTCATAATATGTATTAATATGTTCTGAAGTGAACCACTCTATGTACCACCGAAACGCTGCATCAACAGAAAATACATATTTTACAAGTGTTTTTAATATGTGTTTATGATTCATGAGTATTAATAGTGTGTTGTAAGAATTGGTATAAAATAAGATCTTTTAATAATATAATAAGAGATGTGGATTGTGTGTTAAATGTGAATTTGTGTTACTATATACATGAATGATTTTTGCAAAAAAAGAATGTTTTATCTGATAGTAATACATCAAAATTGAATGTATTTTATATATGCAGTAAAACTTGTAATTTTTTAGAAATGTGAATAATTGTCTGGTTGTAGGCCTCTTTCATGTCTTATACAATTGATTAGTGCATCTTCAGATTTTTGTCCATAAGCAGTCTCATACTCCAGTTAAGTCTTGGCACAACAGTAATAATGTTTTGCTTATAGTAGTATACTTACCCTGTCCCTTTTGGCACATAGGGGTGTCCCTCCTTGTTTTGTGGAATGTTTATTTTGAAGCCTGATTGCCAGCCTAGTGCATTTATGCTTTGTGAACAACACACTTAACCTCATTCAATATGCAAACAGGGATCATGTTAGCACGCAAACACATAGAAAAGAGTGCCTACACATGACATATTCACCCGAACAGAGTCTGGACTTCAACTAAATGGCCGTAATGCCCACCATCATCATTATATTACTATTGCAAATCACCAATTCCATCAATTCCATGAAACATTGCATAAGAATACAATAGTTAGGCCATCTATTGAAAGCATTTCAAAATATAATAAGTTAACTCTAAAGTCCTGATGGCACCCAAACGCAATTCACAATTCCTATCTTCCTTTTACCCTTCTTATCTTATGGCCTCACTCTTAAGGTATAACAAAACTGTGCAATGACTGCTTAGTTTTGCTGAGAGAATGACGTTTACAGTAAGGGATGACATCTACAAGTTTTCTTTTCATCTAAGCCATATACACATGATTTGCAATGCTGCATAGGAACGGTTTAATCCAATATATAACAAAAGATTATTATAGAGCGCAAAAATAATGCCCTATACATTAGTTTCAGAAAAACAACTTTAATCTAAGTTTCTCTTGGCCTATCTTACTATAAAACATCTTAAAGGTAAAATACCAAGATTAAGAGAAATATAAAAGTATCTCTTTTGTTCAGTCAACATGTGATCCAGATAATTTTCAATACCAAGAAAGAATTTATACAATGGCTAGAGGGTACCCAGGACTTAGACAAGATTGCTTTTGCAGTGTCACAAATCACCTTCTGTTAACAGAATTCTTCTATTAATGTTAAAGATGACTGAGTTCAAGAAGTCGGGTCAGTCCACATTCAATACATTCCAAGGGTCATAAAAGTACTCTTCATGTCAGACACTCATGGCAGTTCCTGCATATGCTGGTGTGTGTGAGAGAGCAACACTAGGGTATCCGCATAGTTAGCATCCTCCAATTTAGAGATTAGGGTCCATCTGTTGCTTGTGGCTTGTTCTTCAGTTATGCATCCCATCATCGATGACTAGGTTGAAAAGTAACATTGACATAATGCACCCATGTCTCAAAACAGTCTTTACTTCAATGCTCTGCTCACTAATTCTCTCACCTTGTAGGTAAAATTATCTAAAAAGCTCTTGATGAGGAGAATTATGTCCTGCAGTATTCCATAGGCACTCAGTAGACGCCATAGGCTATCACAGTAGGTACTTTCAAAGGCTTTCTCAAAATCAGTGAAGTTGATGTGTAGTTGTCTCTGCCACTCTCTGCTCTATGATGTTGTGTAGAGTAAGGATCTTCTCAACAAGCCCTCTGCCCTCGTGGAAGCCATCCTGTTCTTTTCTTAACTGCTTTTTCACAACATCAGAAATGCACTGTGTAATGATTTTTGCCCCGATTTTACCCTGGATTGACAGACCCTGCATTGCCAGCTGTTACAGTTAGTTAATGCTCCCTTCTTTGGAATCTTGATGATGATGCCTTGGGCCCCATGCTTCAGTACTTTCTTTCTCTCCCAAATCAATGTTAACAGTGATTGGAGGATCTTAGATGATGTTTCAGGGACTGTCTTCAACATTTCTGTATTCACGTTGTCTTGACCATGAGTTTTTCAGTTCTTGAGAGAGTGAATGGCAGTGATAATTTTTTGTGGTAGGGTGGTGTTCACATCCATGTCTGCCTCTGCTTCATGGATGTCCGTTTCACTTGTTGGTACTAGTCTGTTAAAGAATCTGTTGAAGTGCTCAGCCCAAAGTGCTTCCTGCTCTTTGCCTGTTGTGAGTAGTCTGCCTTGCCTGTCCATGATAGGGATGTTATATGCCATGCAAGATTTACCACTGACTATCTTTGTGATCTTGAAGACCATCCACCATTCTCCTCTACTGGGTGCTTCATCTGCTTGGCTGGCACAGTTATCTATGTATGCCTGCTTGTCTGCTTTTGTAATTCTTTTGAATCCTATGTTGGCTGCTATGTCATGTTTTTTGTACTTCTCCTGCAAACTCTCAGATTTGACATCCATGAGTTTCCTTTTTGCTGTCCTCCTGTCTGTAAGGCCTTGCCATTTGTCTTATCAATTCTTTTCTCTACCTTGTCTTGGTCTCCAGGCACGATTCACTGCTGTTCACATATATTGAAGAGATCTGTTCCCATTTCTTGTTGACTGTGTCTGCAGCTGCCTAAGACTGATTTTCTGCCAGAGTTGGAACCTCTTTTGCATTTGTAAGATGAATGCCTTCACTGCCCTGCGGTCCTATAATATTGCCACATCCAAGTGCTTTCATCCTAATGCTTTGCATTCTGATCTGAGCTCAATTTCACAAAGGTGTTTACTGGACGGTGATCCCTGCCAATGTTCACTCCCTTCCTCACTCTGAAATCTTGCAGTGAGTGTCTCCAGGTGCCGCCTATCATGAGGTGGTCAATCTGGTTTCTGTCTCTGCCACTGATTGAGCACAAGTTTGTTTGTGAATTTCACCAGGATGATTAACATCATGAATGTGGCAACTGTTTAGCCACCCTTTTTGTGAACAAGGGTGTGGGGAAAATATGCCACTAAAACTTACCAAGATTTCTTATAAGAATCCCTGAAAAGGGATAATTGCTGAACTGCCATGAGTGTCCGACAGGAAGAGTACTTTGACAGCTCTCGGTTTGAAATCAATGTGGGCCGGCCCTACTTCTTGTACTCAGTAAACTCTAGCATTAAATGAAGACTATTGTTAACAGAAGGTTAATTGTGGCACTGTAAATGCAATATTGTCTAAGTCCTTGGTACGATCTAGCCCTTGCATAAGTCCTGGTGATGAAAATTCTCCTGATCACATGTTGACTGAACAAAGGAGATACTTTTATATTTCGTTTAATCTTGGTATTTTATCTTTAAGGTGTTTTACTGTAAGATGGGCCAAGGGAAACTTAAATGTATGTTGCTGTTCTGAAACGTATATATAGGACATTATTTTGCCTTCTTTATAACAATGTTTCGTACATATTGTTTCAAACTGCTCCTATGAAGCATTTAGGATAGATGTGAGGGGTTGAAATTATGTAAAATTACAGATAACTTGAAGATTTATTATTGGATTGCAAATCATGTGTATATGGCCTATACAAAAAGAAAACTTGTAGATGATGTCCCTTATTGTATACTTAGTTCTCTCAGCAAAAATAAGCAGTCACTATGCAGTCTTGTTCTGCCTTAAGCGCAACTTGAAGAAATCAGAAGAAAATCAACATCTCAAAGCCTTTGCCAATCAAGGTGGATGGAGACGACCTAGACCTAAATGATGATTTCACTTAGCTAGGCAGTACTATCAGACATGAAAGAGGGGTAGGCAATGGCATCAAGAGCAGACTGAACAAGGCCAGGAATGCCTTCAGGATGCTAAACAATGTGTGACATCATTTCACTGCAGTGTTAGAACTGGGGGTCTCTAGTTGGCAGAGTTAGGTACCTTTGACCAAATAGGGACCCTTGCTTCTAGTCAGGGAAAGGGGATTATACCCCTGGATAACCCCTGCTCACCCCCTTGGTAGCTTGGCAAGAGCAGACAGGCTTATCTCAGAGGCAGTGTGTTAAGCATTTGTGAACACCTACAGTAATACAGTGAAAACACTACAGATGAACACCACACAGGTTTTATAAAAATAAGTATTCCTTACATAGACTTAACACAAGACCACAAATGACAAAAATCCACAATATTGTACTCAAAATAAACTTTAAGATGGTAGAAGTAACTTAGTTCAAGTTGATGATAAATGCGACACGTTTCTCACAAAAGTACCTTGGATGCGTAACTCAAAACAAACAGATGTTCGCAGGGAGTGTGATGGGTCAGTTCCTTGCTTCAGGGGAGGCGATGCGTCGCTCCTCAATGCTTGCGCAGAGTAGTGGATGCGTCTTGTTATTTACCGGAGAGGAGGTGATGCGCTGATTCTCGTACTGCGTTCCGGTTACAATGTGGCAAGATGGCGCTTCGATGCGACAATCCGGTGCAAAGCGATTAGATGATGCCCTTGATGCGATGACATGAAGACGATGCATGCGAGCCCGATGCATGCATGCGGCGAACTCTGTAACTTTGGAGCCGCGATAGGCCCTGCAACACGCTTCTCCAGTGATGCGACGGCGACCCTTGTGGTGGCGACACGCTTCTCCGGTGATGCGTCAGTAAACAGCTGCTACGAAGGCACGCTTCTCTGGTGATGCGGCGACGACCTCTGCGGCGGTGACACGCTTCTCCGGCGATGCGATGGCAACAGCTGCGACTGCGACACGCTTGTTCTCGTTAGGTCACGCTTCCAGCTCCCAGCGACACGCAGGCTTCTGCAGAGAGAATTTCCTGCAAGGAAATTCAGAGGGGATCTGGTGGTGAAGTCTTTTGTCCCTGAGACTTCAGCAGGAGGCAAACACAAGTTTAAGCCCTTGGAGAAAGATTCTGCAAGATGATGAAAGTTTCTTAAATGTTCCTTCTCCTTTCCTTGGCAATAAAGAAACCACTGCAGGCCACACAGCACACTGGCAGGGGGGGCAGTCCAAACTCCTGCAGCTTCCATGGTTCTTCTCCTTGGCAAAGGTTTGTCTTGTTTTCCCAGAAGTGATCTAAAGTCCTGGGGTCTGGGCCCCAATATTTATGCTAGCAAATCCGTTGTCCTCTGAAGGCAGAGGGTCTTGTACCTAGTTCAAACCAGTTCTGGGTGCATTCTGCCAGTGCACACCTTCTTTCTTTGTCAGTGTGAACCAGGGTCTTCAGACACACCATAGGAGGTGGAGCCAGCATTGTGGAAGGCAGGCACAGCCCTATTCATACCCAGGTGCTGCTCCTCCCACCACTCTACATGCAGATAGGTCTATTCAGCCCTGTGCTGACTCACCCTGAGTCCTGGAGCCTCCCCAGCCCCTGTCACTCACAAACCAGACATGCAATACACAATCTAGCCGAGGCAGGCTGGATGGTTAGGTAAGAAAATACCTACTTTCTAAAAGTGGTATTTTTCAAACACAGAATGTTAAAACCAACTTCACTAAAATTTTAAAACCAACTTCACTAAAATATGTATTTTATCATTCTGAGTTCAGGCATACTAACCTTGAATTTCTACCATGTTCCCTGGGGCAGTTAGGATTATAAGGTGTTATAATCAAACTGCCAATTCTGGCCTATGGGGACAAGTAGCCTTGCAATAGTGAAAAATGAAAATGGCTGTAATTCCCTATCACGACATGCCACACACATCAGGGCAGGTCCCACCTTTTACATACAATGCACCCTGCCCTTGGGCCTACCTTAGGGGTGTCTGATATGTAGAAAAGGGAAGGTTTAGGGACTGGTAAGTGGGTGCACTTACCAAGTCGACATGGCAGTACCATACTGCACACAGGCTCTGCAATGGCAGGCCTGAGACACACTTTACAGGCTGCTTCTGTGGGAGGCACAGCCAGTGCTGCGAGCCCACCAGCAACATTTGATTTACCGGCCCTGGGCACACATGGTGTACTGTACTAATGGAGTCACTAATCAATACGTCAATTCATCAATTTAACATAGGGAGCACTTGACTGTGGCACTGAATAGCAGTGGCACAGTGCCCAAAGCATCTAAACTAGCTGACAGATCAAAAACAGAGGAGGCAATCAGTAAAAAATGGAAGGGAGACTCATGCCAATGGTACCATGTCTAACACGAAGCATCAGCAATAACCTGAGGATTTACCAGAGCTGCGCTCTGTCTAAACTCTTGTATGAATCTTGGTGGATGATGAAAAGCGACAGCATCAAATTTTCAAACTTCCACTCCAGTAACCTAAGAAGAATCCTGTGATTTTCTAGCTGTAAACCATTTTCAACCAGGAACTGCTCACCAGATGCAAGCAAGAAAGCATGGACACCACATTATGAGAAAAAGATGGAGATGGATAGGACACACCTTCAGATGAGAACAAGACTCGATCAGAAGAATAGTTCTCCACTGGACCCCAGAAGGCAAACGGAGGAGAGGGAGGCCAAAGTAGGTGACCTGTGGAAATCCGGATGAAGGCCCAACCCTTAATTGCAGCTGGTGCACCATACATAAAATTACCCAGAACAGACAAAGTGGAGGTCTTTTATTGCTTCCCTATATGCTAGTGGGCTTCACAGGCAGTAAGTAAGAACCAATGCCACGCTTGTATTCTTCTCCTTTTCAGAGTAAAATTGTCTCTGTTGGGATGTTGAATGCAAGATGAGAGGAACAGATTTCCACTCGTTTAGTATACGATATGAACAAAGCTCCTACTGATGCCTGCTTCCCAGGGAGCTTGTTTTCATTCCAGACAAAGGTTACAGAGAAAGATAAGCTATTGCATCAGCTGAACAAGGCTTATAGGTTCATGGCCAATAATATCCCTTAATGTATCTGGTTCATGGCCAATACATACTTTAATGCATCTGGCAGAACCCCACCAAACACACTGGCAGTTCATAGTCAGCTGAGGTACAGTGAAGTGCCTTTCACGTGTTACTTTTAATCCTATAACAGGAAGATATAAGTTTCAGACATTCAAAACACCAATAACCGGAGGTCATCTGCTAACTCTGAATGCCACTTGACGCTGTTATATAACCTGCATTGGATTTTCAAAAAGTAAATATTAACCTGATCTTTGTCTGGCACTCCTTCAGCATTTCATAGGTTTTAAATGTCAAACTAGCATAAACCATGAAATCAGTGGGACTTATCCAGACCATGCTCCTGGTGAAGTTATTTTTCAAATTTCGATAGATCCGTCAAAAAGTTTTCAATCAACCATGTTCCGATTCATCTGATGTGTGCATGCATTACCTCTCTATACCTGGCACCTGACTGAACAGCATCATCTGAAAGCTGCCAATCTGAGTCATGGGTGTCTGCTTGTGTCATACTGGCGTACGTGTAGCTAAGCGGATGCACATATTTGTACATCAATACTATAAATGTATGGAGCAGGTAAACCCTAAGAAACGTCTTGATCTCCCCAAATTTTAAGATTAGTTTCCAGTTAGCCTTAAATGAATGACTTCTTTTTTGCTGAAGAAAGTATTGTTGAATAGTTTGGTAGGAACTCTATACCTCAGTGGTGTAACACAAAATGATGCACCCCCTGCAGATTGTGAAGGGGTAGTGCTTAATTTGAGCCAAGGGTTGCCCGTGGCAGCCATCGGCACTCATTTTTGGAGACCAGCACTTCTTTTTCCTTGTCAGACATTTCCCTAGCACTAGAGAGGGAAAATGCACACAGGAGTAAGGAAGAGAAAAAGAAAGTTGTAAATCCACCACCAAGAGAGAAAGCAGTGACCTGCAGGTGTGACATAAGGGCTAAGGAGTGTCTGGTAGTGGATTAAAAAGGCCTGAGGTGGATTCAAGATTGTGCAACCCTAATATTCAGTGTGCAATATCACGAGCCGCAGGCGTCTGAGCAGAGCTTTGGGCACTGCCACTCATTCTTTTACAAATCAAGCACTAGGTGGGGCGCCACTGAGTCTCCGATGTTTCACAGAAAATCATTGACCTTGGGCTGAATGAACTCCAGTTGCAAAAGGAACAAATGAAGGATGAATGCTGAACAATGCAAATATTCACCCCCAGTCACAAAGATCTGGGTTTAATCCATCGTTCTTTTGCTTGATTGAACTGCAGGGCTGCGTTACACCCCCGCAATACCTGTTGATATGCATCTTAATGGAATCACACTTCCCTGATGGTACTGTAGAATGTCTGGAGTATGCTTACATTTCTAAAGGCGACCAACTCAGTGCGTCCATTGTCCTTCTACAGAACAGTAGTACAAGCCACACTGCACTGTGTTAAATGCCGGGGGCTGACTTAAGGTTGAGATTGCCTTTGCATTTCATTTATTTATTTTAACTTTGACTTTATGGTAATATGATTACAGTTGATTCACATAATTTTCATTTTATGTGGAAAGATACCCATTTTGATGAGCTGTCAGAGAGTCTCTGTGCATGGTTCTACGCTTTGTGAGTTTCACCAATGTTTTTAAAGCTGACAAACATTAAACTGATCATAATATCTTTTTTGCAATCAATTAGTAAATAAGTTCTGGTGTGTTTAATTCTGCATTACTTCTCTTTATTCTTAATGTCTGTAAAACTTACTATCTTGTTTATTTAATGGAACAAGACACCAAGGGATTCACTAGATTTTGACGCACAGCAGGGCAGCAAGCTGTCTTGGTGTGCATCTAAATAAAAGGGCAGGCACATGCCATATCTACAAGATACGGAGCATTCCTGTCCTTCTCCCATGCGCCGGGGCACAAACAGCAGCCGTGTGTCATCACAGACACCCTTGCACCATGTTGCAAGGGTGCCTGCTTTGCAGGGATGATTGTTTTTGTGCAGGAAGGGACCATTTTCCTGCACAAAAACAATCATTGATGTTTGAAGGTTTGTGAAAGCAGATGCTATTGTTGAGGAATGCGGGGCTGGTGCTATGTAGTGCCATGAAAGTGTGGGTAAGGAGTGTGAATTGTGCTCATTTGTGAACTGGGAACCAAAGAAGCTCATTCCAGTGTGGTGTGATGTGAGTGCGCTGTGGGAGGTTGAGGGTGATTCTGGCCGCCGAGTGCTGAATGGTCTGCAGTCTTCTGGTGAGGTTTTTGTTGATCATAGCATGGAGGGAGCTCTGTTATTCCAGCTTGGTTGTGACCAGGGTGTGCAGGTTGTTTTTCCAGGTGCTGATTGGAAGCTTTTTTAAATCATCCTTAGCATCTTCAGGGTATGAAAGCAAGAGAGGGCAGTCATGTTGAATTTATATTGATGATGATCCTGAAGTTCTTTGTGTAGGTGGTGGGTGTGGGTGTCCATTCTAGATCTGTTTGCCACCAGTCTCCCAGTCTCATGGTAATGTGCTATTCCCAAAGATCTTGATTTTGGTCCTGCCGGTGTTCAGCTATAGCCGTTTGGCTTTCAACCAGTGGGGGATTTCAGTCATGCAGGCATTGAACTTGATCTGGATACTAGGCGTCTTGTGTGTGAGGGAGAGAATGAGTTGCATGTCATCTGTGTAGGAGAGGATGTTAATGTCGTTAGATTAGATGAATCTGTCTAGAGGGATCATGTATGCATTGAAGAGGGCCAGGGTCACGAATGATCCTTGCAGAACTCAGCAGAATATGTTGCGGGTGTCCAAGCTGTGGGGTGCCAAGCTGATCCTTCCAGTCAGGGAGGTACATATTTATCGGAGTGCGAGTCCTTGGATTTCAATGTCATGTAGGCATTGGAACAGGATAGGGTGGGAGACTGTATCAAATGCTGTGGAGACGACTGCGCCACCACTCTCACCCTGACCAAGAAACCCATGAACAGACGCACCGCCAGAAAAGCCATCTGGCATCCAAGCAGGCTTGCCGTAGGCTCGAGAAGAAGTGGCACCACAATCTGACACCAGACAGCAACAAAGCCTACAAGAGTGCCATCCGCAGACACCACCAACTCATCAGAACCGCCAAAAAAAACTCCTTCAAAGAGCGCATCGACAACAACGCACACAACAGCAATGAGCTCTTCAACATTGTGAAGGAACTCTCCAACCCCAGCTCCAACTCCAACGACATCCCGCCATCACAAGACCTCTGCGACTCCCTAGCCACCTTCTTCCACCGCAAGATCGCAGATATCCATGACAGCTTCAACAACCATATGCCAACGACACCCAGCTGATCCTCTCCCTCACCAAGGCCCCCACCACACCAAATCTAACCTCCATGAAGGAATGAAGGCCAACGCCGAATGGATGATGAACACCCAGGCCCTCGTCAGTAGCAGGCTGGACTACGGCAACGCTCTCTACGCAGGAACCTCAGCCAAACTCCAGACTACAACGCATACAGAAAGCCTCTGCACGCCTCATCCTTGGCATTCCCCTCCACAGCCACATCACAGCCCACCTGAGAGACCTGCACTGGCTTCCCGTCAACAAGAGGATCACCTTCAAACTCCTCAACCATGCTCACAAAGCACTCCACAACACCATACCAGCATACCTCAATGAACGACTCACCTTCTACACCCCGAACCGCCAGCTTTGCTCCGCTAACCTCGCCTTCACCACCGTCCCCCACATCCGACGACCGTCGGCGGCAGATCATTCTCCCACCTCACCGCAAAAACCTGGAACACCCTCCCAATCTGCCTGCGACAGACCCAGGACCTGCTGGCCTTCAGGAGACTCCTCAAGACCTGGCTGTTTGAGCAGTAGCAACACCCCTGTCCCCCCCAGCGCCTTCAGACCCTCACGGGTGAGTAGTGCTCTCTACAAATGAATTGATTGATTGATTGATTGAGAAGTAAAGGAGGATAAGGGCTGTGGTGGCTCCTCCATCCAGAGTAATGGGGATGTCAGCTGTGGCGGAAATAAGGGCAGTTTACTTCCTCTCTGATTTGTGAGCACAGTACACTGTGTTCCTCAGGATGTATTGACCCGAAGTAATGTGAACCTCTCAAAGCACAATGGATTGAAACTTTATATATAGCATTCCAACACTTTTCGTGAAATGCTGTAATATTCAATGAGAAATCCTGGACTTTTAATATGATGTTCCAATCTCTGTCTGAACTTTATAGAAATACCTCAATTTAGTAGGGTAATCAACTAGCTAACATTTCACTTGCCATAATTTCCTCCTGTCCATTTAGAATGTGTTTATCTCTGCTAATGTCCCTCTGTTTCTTACCACAGTTGTAATTATGTTAAACTTATTTTCGTATTTTCTGATTGAAACTGATATATATATTAATGGAAATCCCAAGGTACCAGCAACTTATGCTCTTCCTGACATACACTATAAGGTTTCACCAAATTAGGTTCAACCTTACTTTGTGAAGCACATTTCAGTTTAATCCATTATCCTAATTTTTTCAAACATAATTTGGCAGACAGCAATCAAGAGAGACTGTTTAGCTTGCATTTATGTCCTCCGTAATTATTCAAAAGTGCTGACAACTGTACTCCTTAAGTTTATAGAATGCATTAAAGTGAGGAATCATAGTGCCTCATCTATCATAACCCACAATCAAAAAGAGGGGTCCATTATACAGGTGCTTCTGTGTTTCGCAAGGCACAGTAAATTGTGCAATACATCGCATACACCCACCAATGATTGTCTTTTGAATGCTGTATGTACCAAAAGTCAAATTTGATGTTACGTACAGGTTGACTATGTACCTCCTGTATCAACCCCACTCTATGGGAGGCTGTTTTTGTGGGAGTTAAAGTTGACAATAGGCTTGTGCATAAGCATGTCTAACCAGTGAGGGACACATGTAATGTTTCATGCAACACAACACAGTAATTATGTTGCTGTGCTGCATTGTGTGAAAGGGAGAGAGCAGAACAGTGCCACATCCACCAAAGCCCATATTTTACAAAAAAGAGGTCTTAATCGTGAATTATTTACAGTAATTTACAGTGCTGCTTTAATTTGCAGGATATTAAACTTTCCTATGCAAATAGAAAAGTTAAATGCATGCTTATTACTGGGACTTTTTGTTTGGTGCTGGTTACTAAAAATGCTTTCACAATGACAGTGCAGCTCATAGAGCATTAATCAGTATACCTACACGCTCACCTTTCAATGCCTATTTTTGATGAAAGCATCTACCAAGGAATCCTCATCAGTTTGTGAAAATAAAACACGGAACCCTGATAGTAAAAAGTTAAACTGTCCCATATTGCACTTTATTTTCCTTCTTTAAATATATGTGCTACAAAAGAAGAGCACACTTTAGAATGCATGTTTTCAAGCTCCTTACAATGTGTTTTCCGTTTAATGTGAAATATAACAATACTCATTGTTGCCTAAAACACATTTTAATTATTATCATACTATTCTGAATAAAAACACACATTTCTCAAAACATTGACAGACATATCTGCAGTCTCAATCAAACAATGACTATTAAGCAAAGGAAGCTCAAACTATCAAATCTTTCTAAAGAGTAGTAAAATAATTTCAAATATCATAATATAAAAATACATGAGTAATATTGTTCTATATTGCCGTCTTGAGATTCAGGTGCTACTTATAAACCCCTATATCTTGCAGGTTATAATTTTCACCAGAACCCCTGGATGGCAATATAGGGACAATTATCTGCTATGTATACTCTCCCTACAATTTGTGCAGACCCTCGCCCCTGGAAACAGGAGACCCACACAACTGTTGGTATTTTACAATACAAAGTTATTTATTGTGTAACTGTTATCTATAAAACACATGCGTCAGAATTATGGTAACTATTGTTTAAATCTAAGAATCCATATCGAAAGTCAGAGCTAATCAAAGAAAAGCAGTAACATGTCTCATTACACCTCCCTATTGCTACTAGTCTAAAATTCCTATTGATTATTCAAAAGTGTCCTTAGCCATATATTTACTTGCCTGCATCACCTGACTAATTTACAGCTTTCTAAGTCATGTTAGTTTCAACACATGGCTTTCTTTGCTGCTGGACCTGTGGTCGGAATACAGTCTTTCACTATGGGTGATTTCATCAGTGATGTCATCAAAGATTTGATTTGAGATGGCATCAGAGGTGTCATCAACAATTGTAATTTTACGTGATGAGTGACGTAATATCTGAAATCGTAAGCAGTGCATGACAGTGGCACGGTATAGTTTGTTTGCTAAACTAGAACTGGCAATTTTCAGTAGTTTTTTTTAAACACTTCGGGCCTCATGTAGGTAGCTATATACCGGTCGGTAACGGCCGAAATTCGGTAAATATCCCGTTACCGACCGGTATTTAGGCATTTGAGATGTAGGAGGCATGATTTAAGGATTCGGTAATTTACCGAATCGGTAAGGGATCGGTAAAATACCGAATCGGTAAAATACAGATTCGGTAAATTACCGAATCCTTAAATCATATGTAGGGAGCCCTCAAGTGAGTGAATTTCAGAAGTAAGGATTCGCTATTTAACACCAAGTACAGGATGATGTTAAATAACGAATACCTTTCAAAAAGCTAAATTTGGCTGCTCTAAAAGTGCCATGTGGCAGACATACATGCCCTTAGGGCATGTATGTGCGCCACATGTGCACACATGCACGAATCAGGGGTGCAACAGGGTGTCAATGTGACACCCTGCCACCCATGATTATGCTTCCCCTATTACCGATTCGGTATTTACCGAATCGGTAATAGTAAATGGCTTCCCATTCATTCCTATGGGCCTCCAGACCCATAGGAATGAATGGGAAGGGATGCATTATTACCGATTCGGTAAATACCTATTCATAAATACCGATATTTACCGAATCGGTAATAATTACCGATTGTTTACCTACATACTATTTACCGATTCATAAATACCGAATCGGTAAAATTCGGTATTTATGAATCGGTAAATAGTATGTTACCTACATATGGCCCAAGATCTTTTCTCATTTCAAAACCTCACTACAATGTTAATATAATCGTTGTAATTTTCAGAGATTTTCGTCGGCTTTTTAATTGATGTTAATATATTATTATAAACGCTAAATATAAAATCCCTTTACTTTAATTTTTGTTTTTTTTTCGTAGAATTTCTTTGTTCTTTTGATCATATTCTAAGTTGAGTATACACATAACGCTCCGGGTGCAACCTTCCCTTACTGCCACTGTGTGCCACTTTGTGCAGCAGAGGTTGGCTGTACCCATCCTTTCTCAGCCAGGTCCTTTGAGTCCAGCAAGTTGCACTTGTCAGGATGGGTAAGCCCCTCCAGAACCAGGCCTCGTAAGTCCAAGAAGTTTTCAACCATTGGCGGAGTGTCCAGGGGAGGGCAAGCATATCTGACGTTAGTCAGGCCCTGCAGGTCTGGAAAGTTTTCACCTATCCATGGTTTTCCCAGGGTGGACGTGCTCCTCCACAGCCAAGCCATTTGAGTCTGTAAGCTTACATCCATCAGCGAAACCCAGCCCCTCAGTAGCCTGGTCCCTTCATGCTAGGATGCTGGCAGTTGTCAGCAGAGATTGTGGGGGAGGAGAGCCTTGCCACAGTCAGGCTCCTTGAGTCTGGGAAACCTACACCCATCAGCTGAGTTTCTAGGAGCCGATAAGCCCCTCAGCAGCTAGGGCACTTGAGTTCGGGAGGCTTACACCTGTGTGAGGAGTTTCTTGAGTCGAAGAAGCGTGCACCCATTAGGGGAGATTCAGGGGTCCAACCAAGCCCCCTGCATCTAGGCCACTTGATCACTGGAATCTAACACCCTTCAGCTGATATTACGAGGCCATGAAAGTTCACATGTAAGTTCCTCTGCAGCCAGATCCAGTAGTTTGGGAAGCATCCACCATCAAAGGAGTTTCAGGGAGCAAATGATAAAAACCCTCTGCCGCTGGGCTCTCGAGTTTAGTAAGATTACACACATTGGTGTCATTTCTAGGGGTTGACACCTACACACATTCGGTGGCTGGGACCCTTGAGTCAGAGAAGCTTGTGTCCTTCGACTGAGTTTCTGTGGGTGGGCAAGCTCCTCTGTAGACAGGCCCTTTCTGTATGAGAAGCTTTCACTTTTCAGCAGAGTTTCTGGGGTCAGGCAAGCCCCTCCACAGCTGAGCCCAAGAGTCTGAGAAGCTTGCATCCACTGGTGGAATTTGTGAGGAAGGTTGCCCCCAGCCTCTCCTAAGTCAGGCCCCTTGAGTCTGAGAAGATCGCACACATATGGTGAGATTGTAGGACTAATGTTAGAAATTGGGGGCCAGATGTACGACCCTTCCAATTTGTGAGTCAAAAATTGCGTAGTTTTGCGACTCGCAAAATGGAATTTACGACAGTGTCTCAGACACTGTTTGCGATTCCCAAATGGGTCGCAAGTTGCCTGCCTCATTAATACGCGTGAGGTAGGTCGCAATTTGCAGCCCATTGGGAATTGCTAGCACTCCCAGGGATGGTGGCCTGCTGGGGTCAGCAGACCACCATGTCTGTGAATGATTTTTAAATAAAGCAGTTTTTAAAAAAAATGCAGCCTGTTCTTCGGGATGCATTTGAAAAAGAAAAATTAAATGTTTCTGTTTCATTCCCAGGGACCACTGCCCGCTCTAAAAAAATATTTAAAAAAATATTTTTGCTGACACTCACAAAGGGGAAGGGGCTGTTTGCGAGTGGCTTACCATCTTTTTAAAATGGTTGGTAAACTGTGAGGGTTTTGCAACTGGTAATAGGTTACTGACTCGCAAAATAGGGTTTGTACATAGGGCAGACCAATTTTGCAGTCGCAAACGGGCAGATTTTCCATTTTCAACCACAAAAAATAGTTGTACATCTGAGGTCTCAAGTTGGAAGAGGTAATCACCCTGTTAAATTAGAGACCACAATCCTAGTCAGGGTAATTCACCACACTAAATTATTCTGTGCTCACCCTCTGGTAGCTTGGCACAGATCAGGCTGGCTTAATTCAGAAGGCAATTAGTAAAGTATTTGCGCAATAACTCATACAGCAACACAATGAAAACTCCACAAAAAGATCCCACAAGGGGATACAAAAAATAAAGTATGACTTTAAGAATAAAAAGACAAAATGACAAAAATCCAATGTATAGAACTTGAGATATTGAATTTTAAAGAAATAAATGCAGTAAAGCACTTACAGGCACATGCAACAATATTGGCTGTTGCGATTCCTTAATTGCGATTTTTAAGGAATCGCAAAAGCCTATGCATGTAGAAATCGCTGGAAAAATAGCGATTTCTAAACATTCCTTAATTGCGACTCCCAAATTGCGAGTCACAATTAAGGAATACCTCCCCATTCATTCCTATGGGCCAAGAGGCCCATAGGAATCAATGGGAAGACATTCTCAATTTGCGATTCTCAATTAGAGAATCGCAAATTGAGAATGCATTTTCAAGGGTGCAAGGGTGTCAAGACGACACCCCGTTGCACCCCTGAAATCGATCTGTGCACAAATGTTGCGCACACACATGTCCAAAGGACATGTGTGTGTGTAACCTACGACTTTGAAAAATGCACTTTAGTGCATTTTTCAAAGTTTTCGCTATTTACCATGTGGTATGATTCCACGGTAAATAGCGGGCCCAAATAGCGAAATTGCTATTTTTAAAGGCATCTTGCATTGCAGTTAAGGAATTGCAATTTGCGATTCCTTAAATGCAATCGCAATTTAAGAAATCACAAAAATTTGCGATTTCTTAAATTGCGAGTGGCAAGTTGTTTCATGCATCGCAAAAGCTATTTTTGCGATCGCAAACGGACGATTTTTGCAATTCGCTCCGTTTGCGATCGCAAAAATCTTTGATGCATGTGCCTGTTAGAGCCAAGTAGCACTAAAAAGTTTGATTTAGGTCGTGCTGGACCGGGGCAAAGTCAAAGTTTGGCCCGACTGGGATGGAGCGCCATGAGATTACAGGACCCACGCAGGTCCTGGTGAAAAAGTAGCTTTCCTGGTCCCAAACAGTGAGATGCATCATTGTCGTGGCCGACAGGTGCAGGATACGTCGATCTTCTCCACACAGTGAAGCCAATGAATCAGTTCCAAAGTCAGTTGCCGGAGTCAAGAGGCATCGAGCAATGCTCTGGATTCTGCCACACAGTCTAGGGAATGTGTCTATATCACCAAGCTGCAGCTGTGACGATACGCTGACCGATGCTTCGATCTCTGGAGACAAAGCTCTGGTTCCGAGGCAACGTGCCGATTTTACTCCCACAACCAGGTTGATGTGCCGGTTCTGCTACACACAGACAGAAGATGCATCTAAATCTATGTTGCAAGTATCTGGGCCACTTCCAGTGAGCCAGACACAGGAGCAGGGGTAAAGTATTTGATGCCTATGAGTCTCAAGCAGCAGGAGGTAGGCCAACAAGCCCTATGAGATAACTTGGAAGAAGGCAGGGTCAAGTTCTCCTTCTACAAAGTCTGAGAGCAGCAGGCAGCAGGGCAACAAACAGAGACGTAGGCCTTCCAGATCAGCAGTCCAGTTGAGTCCTAGAGCAGCACAGCAGTTCTTCTGTAAGAGGTTCAGTTGTAGATCTATAAGCGTCTGATCTGGTGGTGTCAGAGACCCAACACTAATACCCAAATGGGTCTTTGAAGTGGGGGAGACTTCAAAGAGTGGCTTTGATGTGCACAAGTATCCCGTTCTACCCAGTCCTGTCTGCCAGACTATCTGTGGAGGTTAATCAGTCCTTTGGGTGGGGTCATGCCACTACCTATTGAAGTATAAGTGTTAGCCCCTTCCTGCCATGGAAGGGCAATCAGAATGCAGATGTATGTAGATGGAAATCAGCCACACCTTCCTATATTCGGGGCTATCTGGAGGGAATGCACAAAGTGTAGCTGTCGCCCAGCTGTGTGTTGGAGACAGGCTGCAAGGCGCACAGAGCAGAAAGAGCAGAGAAATGCCCACTTTCTAAAAGTAGCATTGCTAAAACACTAATATATAAAATCCAACTTTAGCAGTAGAGAGGATTTATCATTCCAGAGAGCTGAGACTTGATGCAGCTACTCCTTTCTAATCAGGAATTGCACCTTAAATGTATTTTAAGGATTTTCCGAAGTTAACCTATGAGAGGAGTAGGCCTCAAAGTAGTGAAAAACAAATTTAGCTGTTTGTCACTACCAGGAAATGTATAACATAAAAGCAGATATCCTACCTTTAACTTACATAGAACCCTGCCCTATGGGCTACCTCGGGCCTTCCTTAGGGGTGATTTATGCTTAATTAAAGGGGAACTTAAGGCTTGGCAAGTAGTTTTAAATGCCAAATTGAAGTGGGAGTAAACTGCACACACAGGAACTGCAAAGGCAGGCCTGAGACATGGCTAAGGGGCTACTTATGTGGGTGGCACAGTAAGTGCTGCAGGCCCACTAGTAGCATATAATTTACAGGTCCCGGACACATGCAGTACATTGTACTAGGGATTAGTCAATTAAATATGCCAATTGGGCATGAGCTGATGTTATCATGATTTAGGAAGGGAGTACATACAATGTAGCACTTGTTAGCAGTGGCAAAGTGCTCAGAGTCCTAAAGACAGCCAAAACGAGGTCAGAAAAAGAGGAGGAGGAAGGCAAACAGTTTCTGGTGACCCTCCAGAAAGGGCCATTTTCCAACTATTGGGCTATCTCCTCTGTAGCACTGAAAGCCTCCCCACATCAACAGAGAGCCTAGGGGAAGGGGGAGCCCCTCCACAGTTGGGTCCCTCAAGTCTGGGAAGCTTACACTCATCGGCAGAGTTTCCAGGGAGAACACCCACAGCCCCTTTCATAGTGAGGCCCCTTAAGTCTGAGAAACTTGCCCCTACTGGTGCAGTTTCCAGTGGTGGGTGAGCCCTTCTGCAACTGGGCACATTAAGACTGGGAAGATTGACCAGTTGGCCTCTGGGTGTGGAAACCCCCTTGCAGCCAGGCCCCTTGTGACCAAAAAGCTTGCTCCAACAGTGGTGTTTCATGGGGTGGTGCCCCCCAGCGCCTCCAGAGCAAGGCCTAATGAGTGAAGTCTGCACCCATTTCCAGAGTTTTCATGAGCTGTTGCATCCATTGACAATGTTTCTGGGTGAGGCAGTAAGCCCCTCAGTAGTCGGGTTCCTTGAGTCCAGAAAACGTGCACCCATTGGTGGAGTTTTTGGGGGGCAGGCATGCCAAGGGCTGAATAGCAGGAGGCACAATGTTTTTAGTCTGTGGAAGGCTTCCTGAAAAGGGAGAAGTACCATGGATACAGTTGGCTTTTGAAGAGCATATGAATAATAACAGAAATATAGTCTATTTTGGATGTGTGGTGGCAGTTATGTCCTGTGAAGAGTTAAAATAGATTGTAAAATTAGCCCACAATTTTGCATTTGAGTTGCTGGGAGATGATGTCATCTATAATTTTGTACATGAAGCTACCACTTGTCTAAGGACTTGAAATACATTACTTACTTGATGGTAATGTGATTAAAGAGGTGGATTACTAGGGCATAGGTTCAAAAGAAAAGTAATGAGGGGAAATGTACTTTTTTTGCTGAGTTGTGTATTCTTTAATTCTCATGCATGGATCTTGCCTACACCTCTAACTGTGTTATAACAATGCCCAGCCTCCTGTAGAAGATGTATAAGTCAAAACTAGGGGGGAGCCCTCATATCCCTTTAGAGCCTGGGCTACACCATGTTCATGTGTCAAAAGGTGAAATGGCTCTAGCGAGATAGATAGATAAACAATACATTTCTAGAAAAGCCAACTTCTACGTTTTGGCCTCTTGTGAAATTGCTCACGTAGTGTAATTCATTCACTTTTTCAAAAGACGTGGAAGCTATCAATGAAATTTGTGAAAGTATTGTTGTACACTGACTTAGAGATGGCTTTATTATTCAAATCATTTACTTAATCAATTAGTATTTCTAAACAAACAATGTGTGTCACAACACATTATTAATGTTACAACCTGTAAATTAATTCTATAGACTTATAATTAATTTGAGACAATGAAGTGTTAACAAAAATGAGGTGAATGGGGTGTCTGCATATGATGGATGATAGATCTTTATTTGGGCAACAATAGGCAAACTGTCTAGAGGAACCAACACAAATTCATTTTACACCAACTTATACCCCTCTCAAATTAATTGAGTCCAACATTGGTTTTATGGTCTAAACCCCAATGAGTTCTTTTCTTTCTTTAAGGTGAATGGTGTTGGTCCTAAGTAGCAAAAGTCGATGCGTTTCAGCCTCTAAATATGGCCTCCTCAGTACAGTGCGAGACCGGAATCACCCAATCTACAGTTGGTTGTAACTCGAGGAAGGAGCTTTCCAGTGAGGAAACTCAGAGGGTCATTGTGGGTTCCAAGAACAAATGTCATACTACCTAATTTTAGTTCAGTGTATAAGTTAACATGATTTGACAAAACAATTGAAAGATGCATTGACAAGGAGATAAGTTCCTTCTTTGACAAAAAGAACCTCCTAGCAGACTACTAATTTAGTGTCGTTATTGACTTCAGCACTGAATCAGGGACATTCAAAATACTGCACGATATTCACCTCATTCTGAATGATGGTGAATGCAAAGTTAAATCTAAGTACCCACACTTTTCAAACTTGATCTTTATCCACTGAGCTTATTGTTCGAGGAATAAGGTGTCTCATTCAGTAAAAAATTGATAACAGAGAAATGTAGGACGTCCTCAATCAATGAGCTAATGATAATTCATGTCCTACTTGACAAAATTACACACCTTGATGTTAAACAATTTCTTGCTTCTAAATCCTCAGATCCTGAGTTCTTACTCATCACACCAAGGTAAATCAAAGACTTTGATCCCTCGCTCACGAAGGAATTAAAAAATGAATGGCTTCTCTACTTCCTCTGTAAAACCCCTGGGCTTTACCATTGCTTCCACTCTATAACTAACTCAAACATAACATAGCTATATCTGCCAATTATTACACACATCCAATAAAAACGGTTTAAAGGGCTGGCTCCCATGAAGCAAAAAATGACCACTTACAGAGGCAGCTTACAGTTTTGACTTGCCCTTCTGCATGTTCTTGCGCATTTCTTGAGAGATACCCGAGCTCTCAAGTTTTTTAGATTTGGGTGTAGGCAACTGTTTTTTATGCAGAATTTTAGCGGTCTGGGATGATTGGAGAAGCACAATTAAAGCAGCAAGGACTAAGCAACAGCAGGATGAGGGTGATTGGGGGACGGGAGAGGAACCATGATAAGTACATGATTTACAAACGTCAGCTGAGTGCTTTGAGAAGGCCAAACAAGTGAGCCCGGGAGCGGCCAGCAGCACTACAGAAGCAAGTCTGGACTTACATTGCACCCTAGGCATGCTCTGAAAACAGCATACAAATGTGACAAGCAGAGAACAATATTTATGGGCCTGTTTACACCGTTATCCAAGCACTCATTTACCGCACACGGAAAAGGACTGGGTAGAGGGATGGCTGAAGCAGCGAAGCAGGAGGGGGTTGTGGGACATTACAGCCCTGTTACAGAGCTCAGAGCCACTGAATACATCGAGCGCTCATGTGACATGCTCTTGGGGAAAGGGAAAAAGAGGTTCCTAAATAGATGCTAATATTGGGACAAGTGGAGGGGTACAAGTAATGCAGCATTGCTCCGTGGAAGTGAACAACCCATGAAAAGGAGCGACAAATATGAAAGATTAACAACTTGGAAGCAAAGATTTTTAAAGTACATTTAAACAAACAAGTGAAAAGCAATGGACAGACTTGAAGCCCACAAAGGATATACACCAGGTCTTAAAGCTCAACTTAAAAATGGTAAATAGACGGCTAAGCATTTATTTACACCTAAATGAAGTAAAAGAAAAGAAGGTGTCCTGCACCACTGCCTTTATCAACACATTGACTGTTAAAACATCTAGGGTTCACTGACAAAATGTTAAAAATATAGAAGTAAAAAATATTGATAAAAAATATAAAATGTAAAAAAATGGACTCCCTATACTTACACAGGTAAGTTAAAAAATATCGTAAAAAAATATCGATGTTAAAAATATAGTTGTACAAAATATCGATTTTTATTTATATATAATATAAAATAATACATATTAAACATATTAAATAATAAAATTAATAAAATAAAATAAAGTGGATTTAATATATATAAATGTATATATATCAGTGAACATTCTTCGCGGTAATCCCAACAAAAACGGCGGTACACCAGAGGGCAGCACAATAGTTTATTGTGCAAACAAACAAAGGCACGTTTCGGCGAAGCCTTTATCAGGTGAAAAACCTGAGTACCATCACCTATAGAAATACAAAACTGAGTTCTTGGAAAGAGAGAAAATACTCCAATTGCAATCAGCTTGTGCTTCACAAATGCACAGGTTAGTCAGTAAATACAGTTCAATGTTAATTGACAAAACTTTACGCATGGTAAAAATACATACAACATTGCAGATTAAAACATGCTTTACATTAATGAGTCATTCCTTTGTAGTTCATGGACGGACACTTAATAATCTGGATGTTTCAAACTGCTACAATTCATACAAGACCAAACAAATGATGATAAATAGATACAATGTCCCACACTGTTTCCCCAAAGGATGTACCTGATTTATGATACAGGAACAAGACTTAGGGGGTGATTACGATGGCAGACGGACTTCAGTCCATCCGCCATCGTGTCGGGGAGTGGGACCGCCCGCCTACAAGGTGGCCATCCCATCGGTGGTATTACAATGCCACCGCCACCGTGGCGGTCGCATCTACCATCTTTAACATTGCGGAAGGTGCTTCTAGCTGCAGCACCCGCCGCAATGTTAAAGATGCACTGTTTACATTTTCCTACACTACGTGGCAGGCACCACACGGTGCCTGCCACTTAGTGCAGGGACATGTAGGTGGGTACTCCTCCAGTGCACCCTACCACCCTCCACCCCACAAAGGGCCCCCAAATACAATCCACTCCAGCCCGTGAATGGCGGTTCCACCACCATGCACCAGCTGGTGGGGATGCGGCATTGTAATTTGGCAAATGTTGCCTGCTAGGCACCGCCACATTTTACGGATGCTGGCCGCTTTGCCAGGCAATCGGACTGATTGACTGTGGCAGATCCGTGGCGGGCGGCCTTTCCCCCCGCCATCCTAATTTGGCCGGGGGAAAATCGTGGTCCGATGGCAGAAGGCCCACCACCACACAGCTGGGGGTGGCAGGCCTTCTGCCATCGTAATCAGCCCCTTAGTGAGAAATGTTTTTTCGGGCAAATTCTCCCAAATTGACATTGAGTAAGGATCTCTAGTGTGTATGCTAGCATGTCAATCAATGTTAATTTCGACATTTTAAATGTGTCGCATGCACAGTCAAGAGGGAAAAAATAATTATCAAACAATGGTAAAATGTTGTCGGACATGTGAATATGATGGCAACTCCATCCAAATGATACTCCTGATACTATTCCCACTCCAATGAGTGCAACAGCAGGGAAAATGTGGGATAGTGGCAGGATAAAATGTACTATTCCCACTCCAATCAGTGCAACAGTACGGAAAATGTTGGATTACAAAGGGGTAACAATTATTATTCTCACTCCATTCTTTTCAAAAGTAAAAAGAAACAATATGTTAACAACAAAAATATTTAATAAAACAAAACACATAAAAAATATATAAATATATTAAAATGCAAATATATTTAATATTACAAATCAAATAAAAACATATTATAATGTTAAATTCATATGACAAATACCTACAAATATTAAATTGAATAAAATAAAAAATAATTTTCAAACAAATAAATATTTTTAATTAGAAATTATTTGGAATCAAAAACATTAATTATTACATAAATGTACATTTTTTTTTATTTTCTACTCTACACCACCACACAATTCACAACCCACATCTACATTTTGTAAAAATATGTACTGACATAATTAACGTAATTAATTACCAAGTAAAGAAATATTATTAATTAAAAACCAAATTAAAATTGATAAAATTTAATAAACTTCCCACACTTTACCCCTATAATCCCCACAAACCACTGGTAAAATTAAACTATAAAAAATGAATTACACAATTAAAACTTATCTTTGATTAAAAAACTAATAATATATAAAAATTCATTATAAAGTAAGTAAAATTAATTTACTCCCCAACCTTTACCCCTAGAAAAGTAAAGCACACACACAAAAAATATATAAACAACTACCCTAATTATCAGTTAATTAATTACCATTAATGATCAACCAATTATTAATTAATTAAACATAAATTACTTCCGACACATTACCTCTATAAACCCCATAACTCACACATAAAATTAATTACACAAATTCCATATTTAATTTTCAATTAATTAATCACTATTGATTAAGAACTGATTATTAAATACTTCCCACCCTTTACCTCATAGACCCCACAACCCACACCTAAACAAAATCACACAATTACCATAATTAATTATCAACTAGTTAGGTAATATAAATTAACAACTAATTATTAATGCACTAAACATAAATTACTTCCAACCCTTTACACATATAAACCCCACAGCCGGCACCTAAAATAATTTACACAATTTCCTTAAAAAATTTGCAATTAATTAACAACCAATTAATAATTAATTACACATAAATTACTTCCCACAATTAACACTATAAAATCTAAATTAAATAAATAAAAAATAATCATTAATATATTATAATTAAATTACTTTCCACCCTATTCCCCTATAAACCAACAACCCACTAAGAACTAAAAAATGCTAAATTTAAATAAAATAAAATTGATAACTACTAAAAATGTAACACATATATTAAAAAACATAAACAATACTTATACAAAAAAACATACATCACATACATTTAAAATATAAACTAAAATACATAACACTAATTGAAAAAATCGATATTTTAAACAACTATATTTTTGCAAACAATATTAATGATTTCTATAGTTTAAAAACTGATATTTCTTCTCTTAAATTCGATATTCTTGACCACGATATTCTTGCTATCGATATTTCTGAATAACGATATTTCCAACTCAATATTTGTGTAACTAGACATTTCCTACTCGATATTCTCTCTCAAACGTGTACAACATATAATAAAAGCCTCTTTAAGTTTCATAAAAGTGTATTTTATTAACAAGCGGAGGCATTTCACCTTAGTACATCAGGTTATATCTGTGCATTAAGAAGCATTTTTTTAAAGTGATAGTTTTAAAACGTGCATGTAGAAATGTTCATACCTCCTCCCACCCTGACAATAATGCCAATAGTGAACTAAGAGGCAAGTTAGTAAATCACCAGTGTCATGTGGACCCCTGGGTGGTCTGTGTTGTTATTATACATGGACAACATTATAGTTTTTTAAATCAAACACAGGAGGAGGTTTTGTAGAGCACACAAAAGAAACAATTGATGGACGGAATGCTGGACAATGCAAACATTCACCCCCAGTCACAAGGATCTAGGTTTAATACATAATTCTTTTGCTCACCACACCACCCCAGTTTGGGCCCAGACAAATGCAAATCAGTCTTGCCCCTGTTCCTTGTGGGAACAGTCCAGTCTGAACTGCCAGGCCAGGTCCTCCCTTGACCGGAAACAAGAATCCTGGGACCGGTTTCAGGGCATCACCCTTCATCAGCCAGGCTAGCTTGCATCCAGTGGTGCAGTGAGCACGGGACCCACGTCTGGGCATACCCTTCCCACTTAGGGCGACATATACAAAAGCAACAATTGATGGATGGAATGCTGGACAATGCAAACATTCACCCCTAGTCAAAAGGATCTAGGTTACATCCATCATTCTTTGCTCACCACACCACCCCAGTTTGGACCCAGCCATATGCAAATCACTCTTGATCCTGGTCTGCATTCTGTCCATCAACTTTTCTTTTTGCATTTGTCACCCCGAGTGGGACGGGTATGCCCAGACGTGGGTCCCGTGCTCTCCATGCCACTGGAGTTAAGCTATCCTGGCTGATGAGGGCTGAAAGCCCGAAACCGGTCCTAGGATGCTTGTTTCCAGTCCAGGGAGGACCTGGCCTGGCAGTTCGCTCTGGACTGTTCCCCTTGGGCACAGAGTTAAGACTGATTTGCATATGGCTGGGTCCAAACTGGAATGGTATTGTAAGCAAAAGAACGATGGATTTAGGCCCAGATCTCTGTACTGGAGTGAATGTATGACATTGTTCTGCATTCTGTCCATCAACTGTTCTTTTTGCATTTGTAGAGCACACATCCAGAACTTGAGTATTTCAAGGTGCTTTTTTATGTGACGAAAAAGAAGGCAAAGTGAAAAACAACAATTGCCCAAGATCCCACAATTTGGTCAAGTGGGGAAGCCATGATTGATCCCAGGTTTCTGGTTTCACATTGTGCAATTTTATGTTATTTCAATTCAATAACTAATTTACCTCCTTTTTACACTTGACTCTCCCAAGGGAGTAATAGTAAGCAGAGAAGCCCTAACTCAAGATGCAGTAGAAGGACAGCAATTCATATACTGTATAACACAGTATTGTCAAATTTGTGACTGTTCTAGAGACTGGGGGCTTAATTTAGAGGGCAGTACGGAATGAAACCCTCATGATAACTCCATGGCTCGCTGACCATACCATGAACATACTTCACTTCCTTTATGCTCACTTTACCCTGTTCCCCGCAAAGACCCACTCCCACCCTGCTGACATCAATGCAGCCCTTGGGCACACCACAGACCATGCTTTGTGGCCACTGGGAAAATGAATGAGAGTGCCCATGCTGCAGGCTGTCCTCCCCTCAAAATAAGGCAGATTTAATACCACCCGCACTGTGCCCATTCCAGGGCGGCATGCAAACTTTGTTATATGTAAATTACCAAAGGACAGCCAACACTCATTGTAGTTTGTGGTCGTTGTTGGCCGCAGTTTTATTACCCTTATACATACTCATTTTGCAATCCCCTGGACATAAATTTATGGCCAGGGTCATAAATCATTATCATGAACTATCATGCAATGGGGTGTCATAAATCATTTAGTTGCTCATCATAAATCAAGTGTCATAAATCATTTGAGCATCGTAAATCATTTGTGTCATACATCATTCGTTGGTCATGAATCACTTGCTTGTCAAGACTCATTTGCATATCATCGAGTCATAAATCACCCTGACAGTTCATTATTCTGCTGTTTTGAAGGCGTATCTCCTTCCTTGCCGCTTTTGGTGTCAAACCTCGTTCTGTTAGTTTGCACGCCCCTTTGTTTGTGGGGGGAGCTTCTTCCTGGAGTTAGGCCCCAACTCGCAACCTTGCTAGTCTCTTTTTGTGCCCTGCCATCTGTGGTAAATATTTAAATTACCTGTACTATTTTTTTATGCGGTAAAGTCTAGTAAGAATAACTCAGTCAAAATAAGAGGCAGAATCCGTGGCATTAGAGGTTCTGAAAAGGGCTTTATTCCTTACAAAGGAATTATAGTTCGAACTAGGCAATCTTATTCCATCACCACGAAGGTTCAGGAAGGGATCGGCAATACATTATTGACAAGTAACAATATATATATGAAAAGCATTGCATTAAGACAGATGCAGGAGGCGTAACAGCTGATAATACAGATAAGAATACACATACGTAATGAAAATAGGCGTAAATACAGGCGTATACTAGAAACGTCATTTAAAATGATGTCACAAGTGGGTGGATCCATAAGAGAATCCTGCAGTGTCAGCAGAAATATTTGGCAGAGATGCGCGCGCAGCCGCATGACGTGTGATTGACGTGTGATTGACGTGCAACTAGAGGGTGAAGGGGAATTGACATTTAGCTCTACATATGGAGACAGAAGTCCGGGGGGTCAGGTCAACCTAATCCCAAATTGTATCTAATATCTTTGTTTAAGGAACTGGTTTATCCAAAAGGAAAGGTCTCTCGGACGAAATCTATTCTATACTGACTGTTAGTGCATGTACGAGCGTCTATGTGTCTACATGAGATGCGAGGGGGCAGGAATCTTCCATGGTGACAGGGGCTATGAATTACTTGCATAGAGATAGCGAGGCCGAGCCTTTTGCTCGGTAGCTGGAAGGATGTTTACCTAAACTACTAGACAGGAATGCATTGGATGAGGAGCGGAGCAGATAACTTGAAGGCTGAATACAGTTTTTGGCAGGCAATCGGCCGCGTCAGGCACCGCTAGCCGCGCAGGGAGTAAGACAAAGTTCATGGACACGGATGCAGGTCCAGGCTGGAGCATTTCAGAGGCAGAAGCAGGAAAAGGCTTGATGACAGAATTCAGGGCCTACTCGCCTGAACTGTAAAACGTGAAAAGTGAACCATATAAAGTCGGTGGCCAATCATACTTAGGAATGGACTATTTGACCCATTCATGGCGGGTCTGAAAGAGGACATGTTGGCGTTGGACGCACATGATTTTGCGTCTTCATAGCTGGAACTGGAGGGAACATACATGTACTTGTAGCATGTACATGGAGTCGTTGGGGTCTAAGATAGGGGACATAACTGATCATAAAATTCATATTTCCTCATTCCCTCCTTGTCCCCTACGGACCCTTATGAAATATCCATTTTCATCAATCCATCAATCTGTTCATATAGCATCATTTGTTCTTCTTTCTTCTTCCGGGATCTCGAATGAAAATTTGAAGGCGGGATACACGATGTGGCACACAGACCACAAATCGCTGGCCCACATTGTAGACACAAGCAGCAACTGAATAGTATGAGAAAGCCAATACCTAGGAAGGATAGGATCCTCCATCCCCAGGCTGACAACACGCTCCAGAACCAACCGGACCAAGTCCAGGTGCCTGTATTCTGGTGTATCTGGCTTACGATTTTATGAAGTCGAGTTATGGCTTTATATACTGACGGCGCGTTTTCTGGTATGAAAACACAGCAACTTGATCCGATGACCCTACAAGCTCCGCCCCTGTCGGCCAGAATGACGTCAAGGACAAGACGATTTTGAAGAACAACAATCCGTATCGCAGACTGCTCCTCTGTTAAGTTGCCTAAGGCGGAAGTAGTTTCATTCACTACTGCTTCAAGGGTTCTAGTTAATCAACGTATCAGCTTACTATTAGTGACTGTACCTATGTAGGGAAAGAAACCTTTATTGAAATCTGTATATTGCTCCCATGCTGTTTCGGTGTAGTCGACAATCGGGAGATCTCTCTGCTGTCTATTGTGTACTAAATGGGTATTCCTATGGTAATCAGGCGGCGCTAGGAAAACAGGTGGTAGAAGGAATGCAATGTAACAGGTACCATCCCAATCTAGGGGTAGGCGTATGTATGCGGTGTGACCACAGATGAAGTAGGAGTGACGAGAAGCTCTAAATGTAGACTTGCCTTTATCACTGAATTCTATTACAGTGGTACATTTACTATGGCCCATGTGTATTGAACCATTCTTTCTTACACATAATTCGCCTCTAACTGGAAATACTGACATAGTGGGCAAGATTGGTGTAGCTTCGGGTTCAATATTCAGGATCATAAGATTAAGTGTAAAGTTACCTAATCCATATACTTCATTTTCTAGATCAGTTCCTGTTCTTTTGGGAAGTCCCTCCTTGTTAGGGTAGCAGACTTTAAGTAAAACTAGGTTCAGGTTTCCCCATGCCCAGTTGTCTTGATAAACTACTGTATTTGAATCTAGGGAATTAATCAAACTAAACCATGCTCCACAGGAGCCATTGTGTGTGAATGGATACGGAAAGAGGGGCAAAACTCCCTTGTATTTCTGATAGGGAGGGAGTCGGCCACATATCCAACAATTTGTAGCATTGCTGGTCTGATGAGAATGATGTAACATACTAATGAATGTGTTGTTGCGCAGCGCAAATCTATAGGACAACTCATGCGGGGGTAATTCGCTAAAAGAATGTTCGGCAGTAGCATGGAAAGCACGCTTGGAGATAGGGTAATACATGTGAAATAATATACTGGAAATAATAATCAGAAGACTTAGAAAAAACATAATTAACAATGTCACTATGCAGTGACTACGAAGTGATTTACAGTACGCATGTTTCTGTCTATTTCTCTCTCTATTTCGGTCTAGAGGATACATGTCAGAGACAAATTCAACCGATTCACCTTGGAGAGGACTTAAACAATCAAATTGTCTGACTTGCTAGACCTTAGTTTCAGTTTATAGTTTTCCCTTTCTGTCTTGTCGACCAGGGGGAGTTTTGAGTCAGTCTGTGAGGGAATGCAGGGCTGATAATTCAAGTCGGATGATAGTCCATGAAATTTTTTGATATGGCTCGAGTGCAACCACCCTTTACGTCCCTCAATCTTCACAGCTGTCCTTGTGGTCAATAAGACGAGTTTAGGCGACTGCCAGCGAGGCTCCAGCGGGTTCCTTCTGTCGAAGTTCCTTACAAGTACGATATCTCCCGGAACCACGTCATGGGGCTTCACCTCAGTGTTATCGGGAAAAGCTGCAGCTACCTGTGAACGACAAGATTGTAGTGCAGACATCAAGGAAGCCAGGTAATCTGTCAGCATATTACAATCAACATCAGTTATTTTACGAGGTATAGGCGTCCCCCACATATTTGGTGGTCTACCGAAGATCACCTCATACGGGGATAGCCCTGTTCGAGAGTGTGCTACCATTCTCATGTAAAAGAGCGCAACCGGTAAAGCTACTATCCAGTCGACACCTTTTTCTCTACATACTTTGGACAGTCTAATTTTCAGAGTTTGATTATGTCGCTCCACGAGACCTGCTGCCTCGGGATGTCGGACAGAGTGGAATTTCCATTGGTAGCCTAACAGAAGTGAAACATGTTTCATTAGCTCGGATGAGAACGGTTGGCCATTATCTGAGTACACGACACGGGGCAAACCATATCGTGGGAAGAATTCTCGAACTAACTGTTTGGCAGTAGTCAGGGCAGTGTAATCTGAGACGGGATACGCCTCTGTCCACCGGGAAAGAGCGCATACAACTACGAGGACATATTTGAATCCTCGACATCGTTCCATCTGGATATAATCCATCTGGAGGACTTCAAAAGGGTGATCGGGGGGTTGAAATCCACCCTGTTCTACAGGTACGCCTTTTCCTGGATTGAACTGACAACAAATCATGCAGGTACGTACTTTCTGTTTAGCTGCTGCTCGCAAGTGTTTATTGAACCAAATGTGTTGGATACTGTCTAGCATAGCTTTCTCTCCTAGATGCGCTGGACTATGTATTGTGTTAATGATGACCTGAACCATTGAGTCGGGGAGAAACCATATAGATTTTCCCTTCGTCATCCATCCTTGATCTGTTTGGATCCCTCCTAATTCAGTCCATCTCTTTATTTCTTCTGGTGTAGCATGTGTCTGTATATCAATTACATCAAGGGCGGGATCCTTAACTGTCATGCAGTGTGTTGGTGTCGGAACTATTGTCTTTGTCGTGTCAGTTGGATGAGTCTGATTCTGAGCAGTCTGTTTAGCTGTTCTGTCAGCTAGGTCGTTACCCTGAGAAATAATGTCAGTCACTTTTGTATGGGCTTTACACTTCATAATTGATATTGCAGTAGGCAGATGTATTGCATCTAACAGAGCTTGAATAAGGGGACCGTGCTGGATGTGGGCACCGTGAGAAGTTAAATAACCTCTCTCTCGCCAAAGCACGCCGAAGTCATGGACGACTCCGAATGCATAACGTGAATCTGTGTATATGTTGACTTTCTTATTTTTGGCTTGAATACAGGCTTGTGTCAGAGCGATGAGCTCTGCTGCTTGAGCTGACAAGGTATTGATACAATTCGTTTCAATAATTTCAGTATCTGTTGTGACTGCATAAGCGGCCACTAACTCTCCTGTATTTGTTCTCATGCATGAACCATCTACATACAATGTCAGGTCTGGATCTGATAATGGAATATCTGTCAAGTCTTGTCTGGGTTTCGTCGTAATAGTAATAACTTCAATACAATCATGTGCCAATGGGTCTGTTCCACTTAATGGCAAAAGTGTGGCAGGATTTAATGTACTACAACGTCTGATTTCTATGTGTGGCTGGAACAATGTCAATTCATAACCCGTCAGTCTTGCTATAGTCAAGTGTTGTGTTTGGGTCCGGTTCAAGAGAACCTCTACTGCGTGTGGTACTTGTACTGTCAATTGATGTCCTAACACTATGGCATCGCTTTGTCTGATTGCTAAAGCTGTTGCTGCGACTGATTTCAGGCACGCAGGAAGAGCCTGAGCTACGGGATCTAATGTACTAGAAAAATAAGCACATGGCTTGTGTGATCCTGCCTGTTCCTGCGTGAGTACTGACAAAGCAGTACCTTCACGTTCTGTAACAAAAAGAGTAAAACGTTTGCTGTAACATGGCGTTGCTAAAACAGGTGCTTGGCATAAAGCTTTCTTTAAGCTTTCAAAAGCTTGTGTATGTTCCTGAGTCCAAGGGAGGACAGTCGATATCGCTGCCTCCTGTGTTGTCAACTGAATGAGTGGTTTCGCTAGAAATGCATATTGAGGGATCCACTGCCTACAGTACGAAGTGAGGCCTATGAATGCCCGTACCTCCTTTTGTGTCTTGGGTGGCGGCATGTTAACAATTAACTGGATACGGTCGGGTGTAAGCTGTCTTCCCCCCTTGGACAGCAAGTGCCCAAGGTACACAACTTGCTGGACACAGAATTGTAGCTTTGAAGGGGACACTTTGTGCCCCTTGTCTGCTAAGAAATGTAAAACCGTCAGTGATGCTTTTTCACATTCAGGTTCGCTTCGGGCGGTGATCAGCAGATCATCGACGTATTGAAGCAGGGCAGTGTTAGCTGGCATGTGGATACTGTCAAGTTCTCTTTTCAGTGCTTGGCTATAAATGCTGGGGCTTTCTGTGAATCCTTGAGGTGCGCGTGCGAATTTAAAACTTCGTCCATTTAAACTGAATCCGAACAAATATTGGCTTTCCGGATCGATTGGGACGCTAAAGAAAGCGTTCTTGAGATCAATTACAGTAAAGAATGTTGCTTCTGAATCTATGGCTGTTAGCAATGAAAAGATATCTGGGACCACGGGGTATTGTGGTACAATGCATTTATTTAATTCTCGCAGATCAATAACTAATCGATATACTGGTGGTGCTTTTGGATCAGTTCGTTTAAGAATCGGAATTATCGGGGAATTACATACATTGGAGTCGGTTTCCACAACCACTCCTTGTGCAATGAGCTCGTCAATGATTTGCAGTAAAGCCACAACAGCATCTGGGGGTAACTTGTATTGTCGTATTCGTGGTAGTACCACTCCTGTTTTGATTGTGACTCGATATGGTGTAATGTGCATACAACCTACATCAGTGGGGCCTTGCGCCCATAAATGTGCAGGTAGATTCTGTAACCGGTGATCCATGTCTCTAGACACGTAGTGACCTTTAAAGTCACGCAAAAATAGTCATACTCCTTCCGGAGAACAACATATTACAGCTCCTAGAGCCTTCAATGTTTTTATACCTAACAAGTTTTCTGGACATGATTTCGTAAGTAATAGATCTGTAGTCCGTGTTAACGGACCGACTGTGAATGCAAGGGGTTGTGATACTTCGTTAATAGTAGGCTTTCCTGAAAAACCAAGTGAAATATTTTGTGAGCCTGAGAGGGGTACCCCTGGGACTTCGCTGTGACGGATAGTGGTTCTGCTTGCCCCTGTATCGAGTAGAAACTTTCTGTCTTTCCCTAATACCTGACTCTGTACATAAGGACCCTCTTGATCTACTGGAACCTCAATGAGGGGTAAGCCAACTTCCCTCTCTAGGCTATTTCATGTGTAGCGCTGATACTCTGGGTAGTCATTTTGTGCATACTGGTACATCTGTTGTGTCGTGTTTTGTGTTGCAGCAATAGGCTGTGGCTGTTGTTGCAGTTGTTGTTGTGGTTGTGGTGCGGTCTGCTGTACAGCTGGCATAGGCTGTATATTCTGAGGTACTTGTGGTTGGATCTGATCTTGTCTAGGCGGACGTGGTCTCTCTTTCGTTATACCCGTAGAGATATTATGTTTCAGAACTGCACAATCGTGTATATAATGACCTGGCTGTTTACAATAGTTGCATGTCCCTCTAACAGGACCTACTGTATCATTTGACTGTGTCGTACCCTTTTTATGACCGTCAGCTGGAACTGACTGAGCAACAAGCATTTTCATTTTCGTGTCTTTCATACGTCTTTGTTCATGTTCTTGTTCTTCTCTAATTCTATTGTGATGATATTGTAACATTTGTAACATCTGTGACGGTGTGTTACCTTGCCAAGTACTCTCGAATTTTAATACTCTACTCTTAACTTGGGGCAGAGAATTTTCAACTAATTTTGTCACAAACAGATGTGGATATGACTCACTACTTGCTTTTATGCCACTATTAATACCAAAACATTTTTCAAATCGGGAATAGAAATCACTAGTGTCTTCATCTTGTTTTTGTTTACAGGCTGAGATTGCACCCCAGTCTTCCTTTTTCGTAGTTAATAAACGTGGTAGTACCTGCACTAATAATGCTGGTAATGCTGTAGTCCTTTCCCCAAGCCCCGAACCTGCAGCTCGGGCCTTTTCTTCGTTTTCTAATGCTGTCCAATCTATCTTTTGGTCTCCCACCTCCCATTCCTTTTCTTTGAGTTTCTCGTAAATACCGGCGGGTAATAGGACTTTTAATATTTTCATAATGTCCGGGTAAGTATACTCTCCCATGAGTAACATGTCTTTTATCTCACGGTGAAAACCTGCTGGGTCTTTGTCATGGCTAGGTACTACTTTCTTCATTTCTAATAATTCAATTTTAGTTATGGGCGCGTACACAAACACGCGTTTAAAAATATTGTCCTCACCTCTGATTGGGTGTACTTCGCGTAAGGGATTCTGTCTGTCTATGTGGTACGTTTTTCTTTCCACTTTGGGGGGAACTGAAACATGTTCTGGGCATACGAAGACAATGTACTGGTGTCGATATTCTAGAATTTCTTTAATTAAGTCAGTACCTGACCCTCTCCATTTGTTCGTGAGTAATTCTATCAGTATATCAGGGAGAGGACCAGGATCGGAGTATTGGCTTCTATATAATATAACGAGGTGTTGTATCATGTATATACCAGCTAAACGCTGTTCGTCTGGGGTAAGATTCAAAAACGTGTGTGCCAACGCATCATCACTGTATTTTTCAGAACTGTCAGCCCATTGTACTGCTGACCTGGCTAATTCTTGTTCATCCATAGAATCGAGCATATGATACCCCCTTCGGTCTCGGAGTAATTTATCAGCAGCCTGGAATAAGTATTCAGGGGACTTCGTGTTTAACATAGGGACTTGAAAATGTCTGTTACATTCTGGACGTATCGGACGTATCGGGTCATTAAAGTATCTGGTATTGTTACAAGGTCTTCCCCTACCTACATAGGCTATCGTTTCTAATTGTCCTGTGGGCATTTCTGATTCTTCCTCCTCCTCTCCCTCTGATTCAGTTTTGTCTGCCTCCAATCTGGCTTTATGTATTCGTTCTACTTCTTTGCGGATCTTTCGGCACATAGCTACTATACATGTCTGTTTATCATGTTTTCCCTCTGATATATTCTGACCCCATCGGGTAAGTACTTGCATTTCATCCTGGTCTACCTCGGACCTATCTCTGTCTCTGATCAAGCAGTTTATGAAGAAACGTAACAGTTGTCTCTGTATATCCGCTTTCTGGTATTCCATGGCTTCGTTAATACTTTCAGGGCCTTGCCCTGTTTGGACAAAGCGATATATATTGTCTAAATGTTTAATCATTCCTGGTAGCGTCGTTAAATATATTGAAGCTCGTCGTATACGTAGTGATGATAGCAGCATTCTGTCATTTTTACCGGGCACTGGATCATATCTACAATCTACAAGATGTTCTTTAAACATGTCGGACGTTGCTATTTGGGGTGTACGTTGGTTTGCTAAATCTCTAAGAGACGATTTACTTCGTGATGGTGGCGTGGCAAAAATTGTTGTCGCACCTTCTGAGGTGCTAGGCACGAAAGGATTCGTGGGATGTAAGGTAGAGACTGTGGATGCAGGAAAAGCGGCGGAAACAGATGGACCCGTGGGATTGTGCGGAGGAGTTTGTTCTCGGCGTTGAGCACCATCGACAGGTGGCGTGTGTGGTGGAACATTAACATATTCCGGAGCTACATCGTCTAAATAGGAGGAAAGGAAAATATCTTTTGCGGTCTTGGGATGTGCTTTAATCGGGAGTAATGGGGGTGGCAAATCTTTTGGTATTCCCGGGGTGGCCTTAGGTAAACCTTCGGCTAAAAGAGGATACATACCATTCATAAGAGCATTTCGTTGTCTGTCTACTTGTTCTGTTTTTACTCGGATACCTTCCTCAACTAATACGTTTTCTCGGGCTTTATTTGAGTTCTCTCTACTTTTCTCTTCCAGTCTGAGCGCTTTCTCTGTGCGCCTATGCAATTCTTTACGCCATAACTCAATGGCATCTTTCTGTGACTGTCTGGCTTTCTTTTTCCATAATTCTTCTTCTACTCTCATGATGCAATCTGCATCCCATGTCCCAGTTGCGGGCCACCTCTGACTTTCTGCTAGATCCTTGGTGTAGTCCACCCATAAGTCAAGATATAATACGGCATCTAGGCCATGTTTATGATACATAAAATATCCTGGAGTGTCCCTAGGTGGAATGGGAACAGCTTCTTCGAGTACTCCTTTTCTAGTTTTGATCTGTCTTAATTTTGAAAAGAACAGCATCTTTAAACCTTCCTACTTGATTCTTACTTGAACCGAACTTGAACACAATTAATACAATAAACACAATAATGAACACTCATTCATACCACAATTTTTTTTTGAACACAGTAAAAACATTTAACATTTAACATTTAACTTTTAACGAACAATGATAATTAGAAGAAAACTAGTTACTGACATAATACGAATACTAGATAATATTGAATTATATACATGAACATACTGGATATACTGCTAAACAGTACAGATACACTGCTAAAACAGTGCAGACCGGATCTGTGTACCCAAACCTGTCAGGACCGGCACAAATTAATGTGCACGTCTAACTGCCTCCCCAGCAACGGTACTCACCGGGTAGCACGGAACGGAAGGCCTCGGAACTGAACTGAACTGGACCGGACTGGACTCGACTCGACTCGGAACTTCGGAACCTGGTGGGCCTCTGTATACCTCGGATCTTGCTCTCTCAGCTAGGCTCTGGTCGGGATACTTCGCACTTCTCACCGCCTCGTCTGGGTGTTGATCGCAGCCTCAGTCACCCCCGCTTGGCCGGAGGGAGATACAGGAAATCCTGCGGGTACGCGTTGTTGTCCGTCCGGCTGTGGCAGGAGACCGGGCCTGCAACGCACCTCCGGCGCGTGAGATGAGAAAGTGTCCCTGTTCGGGCGCCAATTATGTGGTAAATATTTAAATTACCTGTACTATTTTTTTATGCGGTAAAGTCTAGTAAGAATAACTCAGTCAAAATAAGAGGCAGAATCCGTGGCATTAGAGGTTCTGAAAAGGGCTTTATTCCTTACAAAGGAATTATAGTTCGAACTAGGCAATCTTATTCCATCACCACGAAGGTTCAGGAAGGGATCGGCAATACATTATTGACAAGTAACAATATATATATGAAAAGCATTGCATTAAGACAGATGCAGGAGGCGTAACAGCTGATAATACAGATAAGAATACACATACGTAATGAAAATAGGCGTAAATACAGGCGTATACTAGAAACGTCATTTAAAATGATGTCACAAGTGGGTGGATCCATAAGAGAATCCTGCAGTGTCAGCAGAAATATTTGGCAGAGATGCGCGCGCAGCCGCATGACGTGTGATTGACGTGTGATTGACGTGCAACTAGAGGGTGAAGGGGAATTGACATTTAGCTCTACATATGGAGACAGAAGTCCGGGGGGTCAGGTCAACCTAATCCCAAATTGTATCTAATATCTTTGTTTAAGGAACTGGTTTATCCAAAAGGAAAGGTCTCTCGGACGAAATCTATTCTATACTGACTGTTAGTGCATGTACGAGCGTCTATGTGTCTACATGAGATGCGAGGGGGCAGGAATCTTCCATGGTGACAGGGGCTATGAATTACTTGCATAGAGATAGCGAGGCCGAGCCTTTTGCTCGGTAGCTGGAAGGATGTTTACCTAAACTACTAGACAGGAATGCATTGGATGAGGAGCGGAGCAGATAACTTGAAGGCTGAATACAGTTTTTGGCAGGCAATCGGCCGCGTCAGGCACCGCTAGCCGCGCAGGGAGTAAGACAAAGTTCATGGACACGGATGCAGGTCCAGGCTGGAGCATTTCAGAGGCAGAAGCAGGAAAAGGCTTGATGACAGAATTCAGGGCCTACTCGCCTGAACTGTAAAACGTGAAAAGTGAACCATATAAAGTCGGTGGCCAATCATACTTAGGAATGGACTATTTGACCCATTCATGGCGGGTCTGAAAGAGGACATGTTGGCGTTGGACGCACATGATTTTGCGTCTTCATAGCTGGAACTGGAGGGAACATACATGTACTTGTAGCATGTACATGGAGTCGTTGGGGTCTAAGATAGGGGACATAACTGATCATAAAATTCATATTTCCTCACATCTGGCAGGGTCTGGGATGCGAGCGTCGTCACCGTTTGCTGCCCCCTTTTGTCAGACCTACTCAACCTGCCATAAGGCATCCCAAAGTGAGCGGCCCTCCTTCTACACACCGCCCTGTTGGTGTGCCTCCATAACCAACCAAATGTATCCCTCTTATCCGCCAGCACTGCGACACTGCTGCTGCATAGGTGTGTGGGTGGGTCTTCAAATCCTTAGGCGCCTTATATTCCCCCACGCTGTTCCCGCCACTAATGGGGTTGCACAGTGATTGGAAGGTTCAAACATCACCCAGACCCCTCATTGGCCGGGTGACTAGGTGTCTCTCTGGCGCGAGTTTGTCACGCTCGAAGTGCCCCTTCTGCATTGGGGCGCTTCTAGGCGGCTAATATCGGCTCCTTGTAGGGCTCTGGCGCCTGTTATGGTGCCGGCCCTTGAGGCCCCCTTGGGGGGCAGCCCCTGCGAGATCCCACTCCATGGTACCAGCTTTTTCGAAAATACTTAAAGGCCACCTTCTTTGGGGCATTTATGATTCTGATTGTGTCCTAACTAATTGTTTTCCGGAATTGGCTTGTAAACTGATTTTCAGTTCTGATACTGTTGTATTTGTGTACATATTCATATTCTATGTTTGCTTTTAAAACAGAGACCCACCTATACAAGTTTTCACTAGACTAATGTGTCCTTTACATCTGAAATACCACCTAATTTTTTGACCTACCTAATTGTAATATTCTTCCTTGCCTTCCATGTAAGATGACTTAACTTTATGTATTTGGATACATTTGTTATATGACTCTATATTTCAAGTGCCAGTTCGGTCCAGCAGCACTTTAGAAAACCACTAAATACATAGATCAATAGTTGGAAACATATGTGCTCATAGTACGTATTTGTCAAGTAAGTGAGTGTGAATGATTCAAGCTGCCTTGTCAGTAAACCACAAACTGTTTGTCTCTTTTATCACCATGTGTTTTTAATCCACAGAGCTTTACACAGCTGTCTCTACCCACATCTGCTACTGTATATGTAATGGACTTTATGCTTATGTGCACATCACACTGGCAAAAAAAGTGAGACCTTACATCAACTGGTGTGTGCATATGGAAAAAGCGGCCGATGTCATGTTCACCTTCTTCAGTGTGTATTGATGTCTATGCGCTCTAAAAAGAGCAGATGGTAAACCCCGCTTTGTTGGCAGATGACTTGCATCTGGAAAACTCTAAATCAGGCGCTTAGTGTTTTTTTTTTTTAAGTAAACATGTTCAATGTGACTTGTGAGAGTGAGCTGACAGTTCCCGCACAACAGTGTGGTCCGAAAAATGTTAATCTCACGCCAGCTTTTTGTGTTGGCTCTTGTCAAACACAGGGTAGGCAAGTTGTCTACTGGCTGGCATGTACAGTAACCTCTCCTTTTTTCAAATTGTAACATTTTACAAGACTAAGGGCCTCATGTAGAAAGCCAAATACCGGTCGGTAACGGCCGATTTTCGGTAATTATACCGTTACCGACCGGTATTTTGGCTTTTGAGATGTAGGGGGAGAATTTCATGATTCGGTATTTACCGAATCGGTAAAATTACCGAATGGGTAATATTACCGATTCGGTAAATACCGAATCATGAAATGAGATGTAGGGGGAGTGTGTGGTGGGTGTGGGGATTCGTTATTTACCACCAACTAAAGGTTGGTGGTAAATGACGATTAGGTGAAAAAAAGCATTTTTGTGCACGTTTAAGTGTGCAATGTGGCAGACATACATGCCCTTAGGGCATGTATGTGCGCCACATGTGCACACATGGCCGAATCAGGGGTGCAACAGGGTGTCAATGTGACACCCTGCCACCCTTGCATGTGCTCCCCCATTACCGAATCGGTATTTACCGATTCGGTAATGAGGCATACCTTCCCATCAATGGGAAGGTATGCCTCATTACCAAATCGGTAAATACCGATTCGGTAATTACCGAACTTTTCCGAATCGGTAATATTTACCGACTCATTACCTACATTGCATTTACCACTTCATAAATACCGAATCGGTATGATTCGGTATTTATGAAGTGGTAAATGCCAGCCCACCTACATAAGGCTATAACTCATTTAGAATTATATGGCAAGATTGTGCTTCTAAATATTTATTTTAGAGGAAGTTATTAAATGTCAGTTTGCCAGTCCACCAGCCAATACAAATGACTGTCTGATGTTGTCTTGGCTTTCAGAATGGAGTGTTGTGACGTAATGTTATGCTGACAAGCCTCTTTGGGGAAGTGCCAAAGTCCTTTACATCATTGGCTTGCAACACCCATGCACCACCCATGGACTGCCTCCCTGGGACAGAGTAACACAACGCAGCGATTTGAGCTGCGTTGCATTACTCCAGAATTATCAAGCCACTCAGGGCCAAGCAAGGTGGCCTTGTGTGGCTTGATAAATCGCACCTAGTAGTTGCGTCATGCATGCTCCTCATTGCATGGTGAAAGTGCGATGCAACTACATGATAAATATAGCACAAATTCACTGGCAGACTAGGGGATAGGCAAAAAGATTTAAATGCAGAGACACGCTACCAAAGATGTTATTGGTATGCATGTTAACAGCAACCTATTTGGAGACAGCTATTTGAAAAGGTAACTCCTGCAAATGAAATGTCCTAAGTACTAGCCAAATACTCACACCTAAATGAACTTTCATGAAAAAGCATGCTATGCAATAGGCAGCATTTATCATGTTTTCTTAGGGTGGTTTTACACCTTACTGATTACGGTGTTCCTGCTTTCAGTTGTCATCATTTACATTTTTTCAATTAAATGGGAGAGACACAAGATGGCTGCCATCTGAAAATGGTTCAGACGGATCAAGCTAATAACATATTTCAGAGGGATCAAGCAAATAATGTTCATTGATATTTGCAAACATTGGGGCAATGCTGTCAAGTAGAAGGCTCCTCTTTGTTTTTCATATGCTTTAACTGCTTTTTGAAGTGTCTACTTTTTCATTACAAATTTTACTTTTATTCTTTATGTCAGCACCCATACTCTATTTCTTCGATATGAAGGACCAAGACCTCAAGCATTTAAGAGTTATTTGGGAAGAGAGATGGTGTGACTACATATTTCAAGAAATAAAACACCTCCCTCAATGCGACAATATCCTCCACATCATTTATTGAACTTCAATATCACATAGATTCGCGATGGGTTTTCCATGCTTATGCCTAACTGAAATTCCACACATTTTCATGTATACATATGCACGTATTGTTTTTGGGATGGCCACGTAACATGGAAATGCATAAACATATGCAAACTTTGTGGGCATGGTCTACATGCTCATGTAACTGTGCTGCTACTTTGGGCACATAGGTGTTTTAAGAGAGAACCAGAAGAATGTGAAATGCATTGGAAGCTAGTAAGTCCACCTTAGAGAGGTCTGAAGGGCACACACACATATACACTCACAGCCATTTAGTCACATGCGCACACACACTCATTCACTACACTCACTCACAAATACACATATATTCATACATGCATCAAACAGTCAAATAAACCACAACACTTACCTGCTGCAGCTGTTGAAAGGGAAAGCTCTGAGGTGCCAGGAGGGATTCAGTTCTTCTGAATTTTGCACAGGTCCAGAGGTGTAATGAAGAGTTTGGTCTGAGAGTCCAATATTTATATCTGTGCCCACTTTGACATGGGAAACGTTTTTAGAGAATTCCCTACCTCCCCTGCCATGGTTCCAAGCTAGCTGCATGAACAATGCAGTGATGAAGGGCCAGTAGTACGACCCTAAATTGCATGTGCAAACAGGTTTGTGTGCTGTTTGCGCACGCAAAATGGCACAGGGCCATGTCCCTTTCCTTAATAGCGAGTCACAATTTATTTGCGACTCGCTATTTAGGGATTGCGAATCGCAATTAGGAAGGGGCGTTCCCTTCCTAATTGCGTCTGCAAATCAATGTATGAATGTTTTGTAACTGCTATTGAGCTTGCAAAACACTCACAAATGGCCACCCTCTTCAAGAGGGTGATAATACAGTCACAATTTGTAATATTAATGAGCCTCGCAATTTGCGACCCCATTGGGAATCGCAAACAGTGTTAAACACATTGCTGTACATGACAAATTGCACCTCGCAAATTGCGACTCGCAAATGAGTTGCAAATTGCGAGGCGCAATTTTGCTTGTTGTACATCTGACCCAATAAGTCCTTTGTGACAAGGCAGGGCAGAGCCTCTTTCCTTGCAAGTGGGGCTGTGCCCAGCTCTGCCCCCACCACATCCTGGCAGTGGATGGCCCATGTAGGCACACATAATCCCTCTATTGTGTGGCTGTCTGGGAGGAATAAACAAAGTCCAAATACCAACTGCACCCAGTCCTGTGACCCAGGAACAGGCTGCAGGCACCAAATATTTAGGGCATGAAAATGCCAACTTTCTAAACATGATTTCTGCAGGCATTACAGCACTGTAGGTTAGGTTTCTGATTTGGATTTGTGGTTGTGAAGTACACAGCATGAGATAGGGTTACAAGTCAGTTTATATTTATTTTGTGAGTATGTGCATATTTAAACAACACTTTTATGTATATTTGATTTATGGCACACATGCAAGGGCAGATCAAATAGCACCAACAAGGGTCGTATAAATTAATGAAACATATGGGTCTGTTAAGAATATGGGTGAATAATATGTGCTTTGTCTTATTACAGTTACCCCTGAGTTTGAAATTTACACGACGTTGTGCCAGGAGGAATGGTAAATCCCCTAATGTTTTGGGTGGAAGCCTGGATAGGCACATCTTAAAAATTGGTCGTATTTGGAGTCTGAAAACATTTGTATCATGAAGGAATTTGAATTATTATGCACGAAATAAATATGGAGTACTAATGGAAGAAATTGTCGGAACTTCATTTTCTGTGAATGCTTTTCACTTCACCGCAGTGCATCCTGATTTGGGACTAAATAAAGTTCCAAAATGTTTTTTAATTACTCATCGCGCGCAAGGGCGGAGCACGCATTTCGCTGTTGCATGCGACAACTTCGTGCCTGTAAGCTACATAAATAAACTTGACAGATTAGGTGTGCATTCTACCTTCTTTGTACCAACTTTCTAAATGTGGAATTTTTGAAATGTTAACCTAAAATTAAACTTTACCATTGAAGAGGATTTTTAATTGCAATTTCTCAGACTCCAAATATGAAATGTTCACCTGTCCCAATCAAAGGTTAGCACTTATTAAATGTAATAATGCAACCCAACATTATCCTATGGGAGAGGTAAGCCGTACAGTAGTGAAAGATGAATTTAGGAGTTTTTCACTACCAGGTCATGTAAATCTTAAACGTACATGTCCAACTTTTTAAATCCACTGCACACGGCCCTCTGAGCTGTGTAGGGCCTTCCCTAGGGGTGACATATGCATTAAAAAGGAGGGTTTAGACCTGGAAAAAGGTTTATTTTGCCAATTTGAAATGGCAGTTTAAACTGCACACACAGGTTGCAATGGCAGGCCTGAGACATGTTTAAAAGGCTATGAAAGTGGGTGCCCAATCAGCGCTGCCCCAATAGTTGCATTTAATTTACTGGCCCAGGGTACATGTAGTACCACTTTACTAGGGACTTTCAAGTAATTTAAATGTGCAAATTGGGTGCAAGCCAATTTTACCATGTAAGGAGAGAACACAAACAGTGGCAAAGTGCATAGAGTCCTAAAACCAAACAGAAATGGGTTTGGAAAACAAGAGGGTGAAGGCAAAACGTTTGGGGATGACCCTGAAGAAAGAATCACGTCCAACAGAAGTGTTCTGTGAATATGCACAGAGAATAATATTTTCCTCATCAATATGAACAGGAATGGAATCCCTACACTTATTGGGGTATTTACAGTCAGTTTTCTGACCTTGACATGGAAGCTATCTATGACGATTTGTAGAACTGCGCAAGAATGCCATCTTGCCCTACTCCCTTATGTATATGTGCACCATCTTTCATATTTCCATCAACTTCCTAGGCTGCAGTTATAAAATGTTATAGTGTAAAAGCTGGGCAGCCTCATTGTCCATGCTCCTCAAACATTTTAAGGTGGTCCTCCTCTTCAAAGACACGTTTCAAATCTTGATAAGATAGAGAAATATTACAATTCACAGCTTTGACAAAACTCATGCTTTTGATAAGAAGACAGAAAGTTTCAACTATTGTGCCCATCCCTATATGGAAACCCTCCTTGGTATGTATAGGTATATTTTAATGATTGTTTGGACGGTACATCCCCTGCATGGTATATGGTCGTGTCCCCTGCCTGAAGTGACAAGCTGCAAACATTTGGCATCCTGGTTTTCAAACACTTTGCTCCAGCTTCACACTAATCTAGCATGTGCCCAAAGCCCTAGGTCTGTCCCATGATCAGAGTCTGGGACCTGGAAGGGCATACCAAGTATGCCCTTCCAAGTGAAAGAGGACTGCAGTCACTATCAGGGGTTCATGCATGTATCACGATGACTGTAGCATATCAATTTTTTTGAAATCCTAGTTTGACCAAATCTTTTTATCTATGACACAGAAATGTCAAACTCATGTAAAGTTCGACTGAAGCGTGTAAACCCGGAGGCTAATTCAGCTATACAAAGGATATGAATGCATGTAGGCATGTGTTTGGTCTGCCTGGTGCACACATCATGAGTGTCTGAGTGAACCAGAATGAAGGAGGCCTGCAGGGTCCATTACGCAAGCCCCTGGTCTAATTAAGTGTACACGATGGAGGTAAGGTTACTATACCAAACAGTTGCAGTGTCTTGCTGACATCCTTGAGACTGGAGGGAAGATACCCACACAGTGAAGAGGGGAAAGAGGAGATAGGCTTCCTCTTATAAATTCGATTAAGGGGCATATCATCAAGGGCCGGCATTAAAATTATCGCAGCTTTTGCGTCCGTTTTTGGACGAAAAGCGTCGATAATTTTATTGCCCTATCAGCATGGACACGCTAACGCGTGAATCCATGCTTTAGCGCCCATTTTCTTTTTGCCTCGCCTCGCATCGCTAATGAGATGCGAGGTAGGCGTTCCCGTGAGAAATACAGCGAAAATAATTGCTAACGAAGGATCTCCCTATCAACAAGGGAATCGCTAACCGGCTTAGCGACATTAAAAGTAGTGCTAACCGGCTATATCGCCGGTTCTTTACGCCTGCTAATTCTTTGACTTAGCCATGTTTAACATGGGAGGTGGATCGTCATGCTGAGTCCACATCTCCCTATCACCAATGTTTTTACTATCGCCGCTTTTTCCTCGCAGGTTATCCTGCGATATAGCCCCTTATCGCCGCTATTGCAGGGATTTCTATCGCCTCGGTGATGCACGTTGCTGATAGTGCGCTCACTGGGTGATAGAATCCGGCAATAGGCAGCGTTATTATTGTGCACGCTAAACACGGGCAGCGATAATTATCGCTGGCCGTTGATGATATGCTCCTAAGTCCTTTTGCTGCACAGGGTTGCTGATTAATCTGTACACTGACCCTTGGTGGATGGTAGGAATGAATACTGGGACTGGTACAGGGTGAGACTGCTGTCCTGTTGTCAGGGTGTGAATGGTCCTTTAGACAGATCACTGCCAGGTATGACTGTTGATAACTGGGTGCAGAAACTCTTACACCTATCTGTACCCCTTTTGTGAGTACTCCAGCATGGAGAAGAACCTGTCATAAGGAACGTCACTCTAGAAAAAGGCTGAGTCTGGCAGACAGCCTGAGAAAGACAGGTGAAAAGAAAACTAATGTAAACCTGTTGTGAACGTGCAGACAGGGAATACATATTCCCTTGTTCACCTAAATAAAAGTGTGAGCTGATGACACACTTGTTATTCCTGTTCCAATTTCTCTGACCAAGAAAGAGGTGCTCTACAGAGTAACAAGAGGGATGCTGCATAACCAGAGCTGATGTCTGCCTGACATACAGCTTCCCAAAGGTGAGGACCTGGAGACTGATTTGGAGTAAGAACTGTTTTCCTATCCTGGAACGCCCAGAGAATCCTTCCTGGAAGAAGAAGGAAGGAGTGAGCCATTCATTCATGAGGGGCTGACTACAGGCATGGTCATGAGCAGTTGATCTTGATGATGTGGATCCAACAAACAAGACTTGGGAGAACTTGACTCACAGGCTCCTTCCTCAGAGTCTTTCAATATCGCTGAAATTGAGGATTTGCAGCACTGTTGTGCACAAGCAGATCGCCCTATCGACCCTGCTGTTTCAGTTGTTGTACTTGCCCCAAGTGTACCCAGTCTTGACGTGTGATTGGTATGACTGAAGAGCTTGAATTGTAGGCCGGCATCATGCATCTGGGAAGTATGCACCACCTGCACATATTCTTAACATTATCCCTTTTTGGGGCATAGGAATTAGAGGAAGACCAATATTTGGCTGAGGATACTTTGAAAAAAGGTTTTGTAGATGGCAGGTATAAGTTCAACTAAAGGGCTCATGGATCTCATTTATTCTTCAGCTTCAAAGTCTTCAAGAAGAGGCCAGTGCTACACACTGACTGGAATATATTTCAACTAAATATTTTTGATGGAAGATCTGAAAACTGGATCAGATGTAATGTCCTTTTCTGTGTTAAGTAGAATAGGAAGCCACTCTCAGACCTCCAAATCCAGACCATCTTCATATCCACCAAATGCAGGTTCAGTCAGCACTAGGTGTCAGATAGAAAAAATAAATCGCCAACAGCAATCATCTATTGTCACATTTACGATGAGGCTTTATAGTCATAAACACTAGAGTCCTCATTATGAGTTGTGGATTTCACTTTGAGCGATACCTCTGCTGAAATTTCACATCTCGCAATTCAGAGTGGAAAATTGCCTTTTTTGCAGGACTACCCCAAAATTGTACAGGTTCTGTCACCCTAAGCAGGGAAGCACATCAAGGTATTGATTAGGCGACCCTAGTTGTAGGATGTGGGGTCATGTTGGAAATGGCCTTTTTTGCACGGTTACCCCAAATATTTTGCCTTCCTCCTCCTGAGCTTCGATTTGCTGACTTTAGGACTCTGGGCACTTTACCACTACTGCCCAGTGCTAGAGTGTATGTGCTCTCTCCTCTAAATATGATATAATTGGTTTACACCTGCTTGGAATATCTGATTTACTTGTAAGTCCATTGTAAAGTGGTATACCATATTCCCAGACCCTGTACATTTAATGCTACTAGTGTGCCTGCAGCACTGATTTTGCCACCCACAGAAGTAGCCTTACAAACCTGCCTCAGGCCTGCCACTGTATTGCCCGTGTGTGCATTTGTAATGCCACTTCAACTTGCCATTTAAAACTACTTGACCAAGCCTTAAACTCCCCTTTTATTACATTTAGGTCACCCCTAAGGTAGGCCCTAAGTAATCCTAAGGGCAGGGTGCTATGTAAGTAAAAGGGAGGACATGTGCCTTTGTTTAGCATGTTCTGGTAGTGACACACAGCCTATTTCGTTTTTCACTACTATGAGGCCTACTCCTCTAATGGACCAGCATTGGGAATTCCTTAATACACTTTTAAGCTGTAATTCCTGATCAGAGAGGAGTAGCTGTTTCATGTTTGATATGTTTGGAATGGTAATGATATATCCTCGTTACTGGTGCAGTTGGATTTAACATTACTGTTTTATATGTGCATACCTCGTTAGAACGCAATCATTTGGGAACCAGAAATACTAAACTACCATTTGGCAAACCTAGTTCTGACAAGGAACCCAAGCAGAACCCTATGTTTGTTTAAAAACCATGGGACAAATCTAAACGGAAACAAAAAAGTAAACCTTCAGGGGGTTCTCCACCACTGGAGACCTCTGAGAGACGCTATCATTTGAACTGGGGTGGCAGAGTGGGCTAAAGAACGGTGATGGATTAAACCCAGATCAGTTGACTGGGGGTGAGTGCTTGCAATGTTCAACACTCCGTCCATCATTTCCTTTGGTTTTTGCTTTGTTTGCCATAAGTTGGCAGGGTATGCTCAGACGTGAGTCCCTTGCTCACTTTGCCACTGGATTCAAGCAAGCCTGGCTGAAGACGGCTGAAATGCCAGAAACCGTTCCTAGGAAGCTTGTTTCCGGTTCAGGGAAGACATGGCTTGGCAGTTCGGGCTGGACTGTTCCAATGAGGCACAGGGTCAGACTGATTTGCATATGGCCATGTTTGAACTGGGGTGGCAGAGTGGGCTAAAGAACGGGGATGGATTAAACCCAGATCAGTTGACTGGGGGTGAGTGCTTGCAATGTTCAACACTCCGTCCATCATTTCCTTTGGTTTTTGCTTTGTTTGCCATAAGTTGGCAGGGTATGCTCAGACGTGAGTCCGTTGCTCACTTTGCAACTGGATTCAAGCAAGCCTGGCTGAAGACGGCTGAAATGCCAGAAACCGGTCCTAGGAAGCTTGTTTCCGGTCCAGGGAAGACATGGCTTGGCAGTTCGGGCTGGACTGTTCCCATGAGGCACAGGGTCAGACTGATTTGCATATGGCCATGTCTGAACTGGGGTGGCAGAGTGGGCTAAAGAACGGTGATGGATTAAACCCAGATCAGTTGACTGGGGGTGAGTGCTTGCAATGTTCAACACTCCGTCCATCATTTCCTTTGGTTTTTGCTTTGTTTGCCATAAGTTGGCAGGGTACGCTCAGACGTGAGTCCCTTGCTCACTTTGCCACTGGATTCAAGCAAGCCTGGCGGAAGACAGCTGAAATGCCAGAAACCGGTCCTAGGAATCTTGTTTCCGGCCCAGGGAAGACATGGCTTGGCAGTTCGGGCTGGACTGTTCCCATGAGGCACAGGGTCAGAATGATTTGCATATGGCCATGTCTGAACTGGGGTGGCAGAGTGGGCTAAAGAACTGTGATGGATTAAACCCAGATCAGTTGACTGGGGGTGAGTGCTTGCAATGTTCAACACTCCGTCCATCATTTCCTTTGGTTTTTGCATAATTTGCATGATAGCACAAAATAAAGCACAAGATATATATCAGATTTCTGATACTCATTCTCCTCGTTCCTTTCAGGACTCAACAGACAAGCAATACGAGAGGAGGGCATTCTGATCGCAGATAGGAAGAGAATGTGAAACCGAAAAAGGACTCAACACTTGTCTAACGTGAAGATAAAAAAGGAGAAAAACCTCCTCAGTTTCAACCCCAATTTAAAAAAAGAAAGTTGCGGCTCTGACCACGAACTATACCACAAACATTGAAAACTCTCCTCTTGAACAAGAGTTGGGAGGTGAGTCTCCTTGACAATGCAGTAGAAGTCACTATAGTGCGCCAGAATCTCCAAGAGTTTCTGGCAGCGAGAGCAACTGATACCTCGTTACAGTTGAAACCCCAGATAGGCATGCAGCCCCTCCAGATAGATTATATAATTTGGATATACAAATTGAGAGTGACATACAGCGCACCATTTGAGTAATATTCTGTGAGAATGTCACTCTGTTTTACAGCAAACTTTGGCAGAGGTCAATTGGCCCCGCAGTTTCTCCAAACATCCCCACAAGATGAGGATGTAATACTTCCTTCTCTGCACTTGTCCCTGATGAAGTCAAACAAACTAATGCAGCAGAATGGGCTCTTGCACAAGCCCCACTTTATATCACAATCATGTCGACTGGGATAAGGACTCTCTTTATCACATAATACCTATAAGGTCCAGCCCACATGTGCAACCTCAATACTCCCTTAAAATACTCTCCCAATTGGAGTACCAGGGAGTAATTGGACCCTGTGTCTCTCAAATGAATAATCCCATTTTTCCTGTCTTAAAACCAGATCTTTCATATTGCATAGTCTTAAAATACAGACATTCAAACAGTTATGCATGCACTTTTGCAATGTAAAATACACATAGTACAGTACTTGTTAATAATATAGTCCATAAAAATTACAAAACAACCTTGGATATTTCCAATGTTTTTTTCTGACAAAATCTAGCACCTGAAGCAGACATTGAACAGCCTTCTTGGCACTTTGCTTTCAACATTGTTTTTCATGACTAGCTATGGGATATAAAAACTGTCCAGGAATGTGTTCAGCCCGTATAATGTTAAATTTGCATGATATTAACCCAGATGCATTGTTCTATGTAGATGATATCTACCTGACAGACGATGAGTTAAACCCACATGTAGCCAAAGTAAATCACATAATGTTGGTATTTGCTGAGATTGGCTACAAGTTCAATTTTAGGAAATCTAAAATAGCATTTCTTAGAGTCCTTTTCTTGGGATATGAACTTACTCATGAGGGGAAGAGTTTTGTCCCTCACTTTTTGGAGAAATGTGTACAAATGCAACCTTCAAACACACTAAAGAAATTACAATCCTTGCTAGGATTCCTTAATTTTGGCAGAATTTACATACCTGATTATGTACAATGCATCAAATTACTCTATGAATTGGTACATCCTGATTTTTTCAGTTCCTGTTGGACATCACAACATACAGATACACTCAGATCCTTACAATCTGAATTACTAGGAATGCAACACTTACATACAAGTGTAAATACCCCAAACGGTCATCTATGTCATAGCGGGTGCAATTGGATTTACCTATATCACTCTTAACTAAGGTGAAACAGTGCAGATTGCATATAAATCACATTTATATTCCAGTGCGGAAAAGCATTTTGCTTACACTGAAAACGTACTAACTGTGGCTCGGATGGCTATTCTTAAACTCTTCAGTGCCCATGACGAGATAGTCTCGTCATGGAGAACGGTCGCGCTGTGCCCATGACGAGACTATCTCGTCATGAACCCCACCCACTAATAAAACGCCCGGCACAGGAGGGGGAAAGGGCGTGGCACTGAAGGGGTTAAAGAGTGGCCACTTGCACAAAAGAAATGCATCATTGTTGTTACTCCCGTGTCACAAAAGCTAGCGTTCCCAATGCTAAAGGCCGCCATCCTCAATGGACACAGTGGGCATCATCCTTAACAGCTCTTGATGTAGACTTTGTCTTTGACCCATCTTTACAGACTCAAGGATTTCTACAATATGAGCATGCCTATCCCATGCCCAGTACTGTTTTCCCTCTTGAGTAGTATGTATATATTATTTATACTGATGGTTCAGCCCAGCCTGCTATAGGCACCAAGCACCAACATTCAGCGGGATGTGCCCCTGTTCTTGGAGTATTGTTGCATTGCAAATTCCAACCACAAAAAACTTGCACTCAGTCCTGAGGGAACTGCACTGCACAGTTGGCTGAAATGAAAGCTTTGTTTCTTGCACTAAACAAACGTATCCTGAATTTCCCACACTTATAGTGTACAATTTGTATTACTGTGTCCAGTCCTTTAAAGATGATTTACATTATTCACACCAAAATAGATTCCAAGATTCTAAAGGCAACATAATCAAGCATAAAATGCTTTGGGTGAAAATGGCAAACCTGAAAGATAGGTTATCACTGACTCATGTCATTCATACGTTGGGTCATCAATGTGTAGGAACACACATTGTAGGGAATTTTCTGGCTGATGAAGTGGCCAAATCTGCAGTTGCAACTGCACAGTCGCTGTGATTACTTGTTCAAGAACGAGAATATATCCTGATATATTGTCTTCCGTCAATGCTAATGGAGACTGCACCCCTTTACTTAAGGGCTTTCCATCAAATACACATACCACTGAAGTGAACAAAATGTTCCTGTTGGAAATGGCCCTTTTTGCCGGTTATCCCCAAACTTTTTGCTTCTTCCTCCTTTATTTTTTCTGACCTGTGGTTGTTGGCAATAGGACTCTAAGGCACTTTACCACTGCTGATCAGTGCTAAAGTGCGTATGCTCTCTGTATAAATTGTTATATTGATTGGTTATCCATGATTGGTATATTTGTTTCACCTGTCAGCCCCTAGTAAAGTGCACTGAGTGTGCCAGGGCTAGTGATTCAAATGCTACTAGTGGGCCTGCAGCACTCATTGTGCCACCCACAGGAGTAGCCCTAAAATGGTGTCACAGGCCTGCCACTGCAGTGCCTGGGTGCAGTTGCTAACTGCCATGCGGACCTGACCAGTGTCCACACTGGCCAGGCCTAACCTTTCCCTTTCTGTACACACTGGACACCCCTATGGAAGGCCCTAGGTACCCCCCTGGTCAGGGTGCAGTGTATGTGAAAGTTAGAGCATGTATTGGTGTAGGTGACATGCTCTGATAGTGAATTACAGCCATTTTCGTTTTTCACTATTGAAAGGCTATCTTGCCCATAGGCTATAATGGGGAATGCTGAGTATAATGTTTACCTGCATATCTTCCCATAGGAGCAAGATAGAAAGCTAAAGTCTGGTATCCCTGAATTCAGAATTTAATACCACATCTTTTAGGAAGGATGGTTTTTAAATCCTGCGTGTAAAAACAGCACTTTTTAGAAGGTACCTGTTTTCCTTTTCTGCCCTTTCTGTGTGCCTTGGCCTGTTTGTGAATTGACTGTCTAGTTTGTGAGTGACAGGGACAGGGGTGGCTCCCAGAGGCTGGATGAGTCAGCCCAGGGCTGAATAGGGAAATTCCCCTGTAGATGGGTGGGAGGAGTAGCACCTGGGCCTGAATAGGGCTGTGCCTGCCTTCCACAATGCTGGCTCCACCCCCAGATGGGCGGCTGACGACCCTGCCCCTCTCTCTCAAAGGAAAGAAGAAACCAAGTAAACAGAGTGCTCCAGGACTGGCCAGAACTGGTTCTGACTAGGCCAAGGCCCCTCTGCCTGCAGAGGACAAAGGATTTTGGGGTATAAGTATTGGGACCCAGACTACAGAAAATTAGATCATCCTGGAATCAAGAAGGAACCTCTGCCAAGGAGAAAGCTGGAAGACTGAAGAGGAAGGAATGTCCTGCTGTGGGTTTGTGGGCTGACCTGCAGTTGCTTTGCTGCCAAGGAGAGGGGAAGGACTTTGCTGTTGCTGTGTCCCCTTGCTTGAAGAGATCTCCAAGGGCCTGAGAAGAGCTGGCCTCCTGTTAAGAAGTCCCAGGAACAAAAGGACTTCACCCCCAGCTTCCCCCTGAACTCTGCTGAGGGAGTTCTTCCCTTCCTAGAGTGCTTGATCCAATTGTGGGGTCTCTGGAAGTTGTGCCTGCTGTTGGGAAGCTGACCAAGAAGAAAGAAGCAAAGGATCTACACTTTTTCACGCACAGCGAGAAAATTTCCGTCGCTCCGCTTGTTAGCGGGCAAAATTTTATCGCTGCGAACATCGTCGCAGAGCCTGCTGCCGCTGAGCCGGATCATCGCTGGTGAAATCGTCGCCCCGCTCGTTAGCGGGCCAAATTTTGTCGCTGCAAACATCGTCGCAGAGCCAGCCCAGATCCCTGCTCCGCTTGTTAGCGGGCAGAATTTTATCGCTGCGAACATCGTAGCAGAGCCTGCTGCCGCTGGGTGAGATCGTCGCAGAGCCTGCTGCCGCTGAGCCGGATCATCGCTGGGAAATCGTCGCCCCGCTCGTTAGCGGGCCGAATTTTGTCGCTGCAAACATCGTCGCAGAGCCAGCCCAGATCCCCGCTCCGCTCATTAGCGGGCAGAATTTTATCGCTGCGAACATCGTCGCAGAGCCTGCCGCCGCTGGGTGAGATCGTCGCAGAACCAGCCAAAATCATCGCACGGCTCGTTAGCGGGCAGAATTTTATCGCTGCGAACATCGTCGCAGAGCCAGCCAAAATCATCGCACCGCTCGTTAGCGTGCCAAATTTTATCGCTGCGAATATCGTCGCAGAGCCAACCCAGATCATCGCTGGTGAAATTGTCGCCCCGCTCGTTAGCGGGACGAATTTTGTCGCATCGTGCCTTAGCGAGTAAATTTCTACCGGAAAAGCTACGCCTTGGAATCCATACAAGTATCGCCTCCCCATACAGACCGGACTCGTCGCCCACGCCCGCTGCATGCAGCAGGGTTGTCGCCTCACCTCCCCAGGGTCTCAGGACTGACGCTGTTGCTTGTTTTTCGACGCCTGAGCGCCGCTAAGAACTTTTATCGCATCACCAGGTACTGTTGGCTAAAATAGATGCTAAGGTGAATGATTTTGTCACTAAGCTAAGAACTCTTTTTGAAACCATATTCTTGAACTGTGTATGTTGGATTTTTGTCATTTTGGTCTTGTGTAGTTTATATAAAAGTACTTTATTTATCTACACTGGTGTGGAGTCCATTTGTGGTGTTTTCACTGTGTTACTGTGCGTGTTGGTACAAATACTTTACACATTGCCTTTGATAAGCCTGTCTGCTCGTGCCAAGCTACCAAGGGGGTGAGCAGCGGTTATCTAAAGAGTGTATCCCCCTTACCCTGACTAGAAGCAAGGGTCCCTATTTGGACAGTGCTACCTAGCCCTGCCAACTAGAGACCCCAAGATCTAACATTGGTGGTCAGCGGTGAGGATTTGAACTTGTATTTATACTTGACCCACAATAATTGGTGTACATCACTAGTTTAAGTGCAGACCACTACGCAACCACATGCGGTTTTATTCTCCTGGTGTCCTCCTTGAAGTATTTGGGGGATACTAAGACTCTGGCTAGTGTTGCACCTGTGAAGTCTTGCCAAAATGGAAGTCAACTTTTTCCACCTGTATATCTACACAGTGGAGGAGATAAAAGCTTTTATCGAAAAGAGGGGGCTGCCCGTGGAGGAAGGGTCCACAAGGGGGGATCTTGAGGCACGCCTGTATTCCTTTGAGGTCAGAATTTGGGAAGCAACACTAACAGACGATTCTGAGGAGGAGGACGTCTCTGACAGTGAGGGAGAGAAAAGTGAGTGGCACCTTGCCTTGCTGCTGAGCGAAGGTGCAGAGAATTAGACCAGGAAATCAAGGAAGCTGAGATCCAGTGGGCCTTAGCCCAGAAAGAAGAAAAATGTGTAGCTCAAGAGGTGAGCTTGGCTGAGTTGGAGGTGGAGTCCAGCTCAGATGGTGGCAGCAAGATTGTAGTTTCTAGTGCTGAGCGAAAGGTACAAACACCCAGAGATGTGGCACCTGACTTGAAGGGGGTTCAAGGTTTATGATGTAGTTCCAGTGGGGTGCAGTGTCCCTGAAGTAGATTGGGGAACTGACACAGGGGACCATATTCCTAGTGGTGGGAGGGACACTCTACTGACCCTAGATGAGAGGTACAGGGAGAGGGGTTCCCCCATGGTAGAAACCTTGGTGTGTGAGTGTGAAGACCACCCAGAAGAATGTGAGTGGTGTGACAGAGACAGTCAGATACTGGCTTGCCAATCTCAGGAGAGTGGTGTGGGGTACTTGTGTGAGGCACTGGAGGGTGAGGCAAAAGGTAGCTTGGTTAACAACTGTGGGGGGCTGTGTGATTCATTTGTTGGAGGCAGACCTTTGGTTGGATGCCACAGGGTCTGAAGAGACATTGGGGAGTGATCCCAAAAGGAGTGGCACAGATATCTTCCAGACCTGTGAGAAGGAAGAGGTTCAGTGTAGCCCTGTTAGGTCCAAGTGTAGTGGGAGGGGTGTAGGGGCTCCCGTCCTATCTCAGTGGAGAAGGAGTGAGTGTGGGACTGTGGGTCCCAAGGTGCCCGAAACCCAGTCTCAGGGCCTGGAGGGTTCCTTAAGGGAACACCAGGTTGGGGGCCTAGACAGTGCTAGTAGGCCATTTGAGGAGGATCTCCTAGTGTCAGGAGAACCTGGAGCCTCTGTAAACAGAGCTCCAGTGGTTCTGGTGTCTGGCGGTACCGCTCCAGTTGGGAGGGTGCAGAAGTCCAGACTGAGGGGTGAGAGGGGGATGTATTCCCCAGTGGGAGAACCAGTGGGTGAGGGACCAGCCAGAAGGGCTGAGTCCCCTAGGAGTGACCATGGTGACACCACTTCTGTCCTGGGGGATCTTCGCGCACTGTCAAGTGGACAGGGGCTGGGAGATCTGCGCCAGGCAGACTGTCACGGGACACATGAGTCATGTGTCACCCTCGGGGAGATACTGTGTGAGTCCCCAGAAGTCCTGGCATGCCAGGCAGGTGTGCAACCGCAGGGTTTAGTCCCTGGGTTGGGAGGCCAGGTTCAGGATCTGCCTGACCTGGAAGGAATGACATCTGTAACCAGTGTCCTGACCGGTTTTGCTTCCAGGGGTACCACCCCAGTTGGGGGGGTGCAGCCCTCTGGAAGGGGGTGCAGAGAGAGGGAGTCCTTGCCTCTGACCCCGGTGCAACCCAAGGGTTTAGACCCTAGGTTGGGAGACCAGTTGCTGAGAGAGGTCCTGAACTGGTAGGCAAGTTATGTTCTGAGGGTGACTCTCCGGGGAGGAGAGGTCAGGACCCCAGAAAGAGAGATAGGGAGAGGAGAGCCTCGCCTGTGACCTCTGGTCAGCCTGAGGGTACAGACCCTGGGCTGGCGGGCCAGTGTCAGGATGCCATACCTGACTGTTCAGTTGGGAGAGTGGAAGAGCGGTGCCAGGCCCCTGGGTCTACTGCCCCCCACTTTCTGACACCACAGAGGTTAGACAGGCCTGGATGGCATGAGGCCTGGGTCTCATCCCGGACCACTGTCAGTGGCCCCTGTGGCTGGTTGTCCTGGTGGACAGGGTTGCCCCGGGAAGGGGGGCAGGAGTCATACCCTGGGGGTGGACTGGGCCACACGGTTGTGTTGGCCATGTGGGTACTGTCTACCAGTATAGACACATCTGTGATGGAAGTCCTTGTGCGCCAGGCAAGTGTTCAACCGCAGGGGTTGGTCCCTGGGTTGGGAAGCCAGGTTCAGGTGTTGCCTGAACTGGAGGAGGGACATCTGTAAGCAGTGTCCCTACCAGGTTGTCTTCTAGGGGTACCACTCCAAGCGGGAGGGTGCAGAACTCTGGAAGGGGGTGCAGAGGGACGGAGTCCTCGCCTCTGACCCTGGTTCACCTGAAGTGTTTGGACCACAGGTTAGAGGGCCAGGTCCGGGGTGTCCCCCCTGACCTGGAATCCCAGTTGCAGGATAGAACCCCTGAACTGGTGGGCGAATGGTGCAGGACACCTGCCGCAGGTGTCCTGACTATTCTAGAAGGGGGTACCGCTCCAGGTGGGAGGGTACAGAGCCCCAAGGAAGAGGAGGACCGGGTATGGAAAAGCCCACCCCAGCCTCCTGTCCAGCCACCGGATACAGGCCCGGGGCTGGTGGGGCAGTGCCAGGTTGTCAGACCCGACCTGACAGGAAAGGGAGTGGACAAAGGGTGCCAAGCACCTGGGGCTACTGCCCCCCACCCTCAGACGCCACAGGGGTTTGAGAGCCCTGAGAGGCATAAGGCCTGGGTCTCATCCCTGACCACTGTCAGTGGTCACTGCGTCTTGCTGTCTGTCTGTTGGGACACACCTGTGAGCAAGTTAAGGCTAGGTGCTGCACAGATGGTGTCCACAGGTGATGAGAAGGGTTCCACATGTCATTCATACGTTGGGTCATCAATGTGTAGGAACACACATTGTAGGGAATTTTCTGGCTGATGAAGTGGCCAAATCTGCAGTTGCAACTGCACAGTCGCTGTGATTACTTGTTCAAGAACGAGAATATATCCTGATATATTGTCTTCCGTCAATGCTAATGGAGACTGCACCCCTTTACTTAAGGGCTTTCCATCAAATACACATACCACTGAAGTGAACAAAATGTTCCTGTTGGAAATGGCCCTTTTTGCCGGTTATCCCCAAACTTTTTGCTTCTTCCTCCTTTATTTTTTCTGACCTGTGGTTGTTGGCAATAGGACTCTAAGGCACTTTACCACTGCTGATCAGTGCTAAAGTGCGTATGCTCTCTGTATAAATTGTTATATTGATTGGTTATCCATGATTGGTATATTTGTTTCACCTGTCAGCCCCTAGTAAAGTGCACTGAGTGTGCCAGGGCTAGTGATTCAAATGCTACTAGTGGGCCTGCAGCACTCATTGTGCCACCCACAGGAGTAGCCCTAAAATGGTGTCACAGGCCTGCCACTGCAGTGCCTGGGTGCAGTTGCTAACTGCCATGCGGACCTGACCAGTGTCCACACTGGCCAGGCCTAACCTTTCCCTTTCTGTACACACTGGACACCCCTATGGAAGGCCCTAGGTACCCCCCTGGTCAGGGTGCAGTGTATGTGAAAGTTAGAGCATGTATTGGTGTAGGTGACATGCTCTGATAGTGAATTACAGCCATTTTCGTTTTTCACTATTGAAAGGCTATCTTGCCCATAGGCTATAATGGGGAATGCTGAGTATAATGTTTACCTGCATATCTTCCCATAGGAGCAAGATAGAAAGCTAAAGTCTGGTATCCCTGAATTCAGAATTTAATACCACATCTTTTAGGAAGGATGGTTTTTAAATCCTGCGTGTAAAAACAGCACTTTTTAGAAGGTACCTGTTTTCCTTTTCTGCCCTTTCTGTGTGCCTTGGCCTGTTTGTGAATTGACTGTCTAGTTTGTGAGTGACAGGGACAGGGGTGGCTCCCAGAGGCTGGATGAGTCAGCCCAGGGCTGAATAGGGAAATTCCCCTGTAGATGGGTGGGAGGAGTAGCACCTGGGCCTGAATAGGGCTGTGCCTGCCTTCCACAATGCTGGCTCCACCCCCAGATGGGCGGCTGACGACCCTGCCCCTCTCTCTCAAAGGAAAGAAGAAACCAAGTAAACAGAGTGCTCCAGGACTGGCCAGAACTGGTTCTGACTAGGCCAAGGCCCCTCTGCCTGCAGAGGACAAAGGATTTTGGGGTATAAGTATTGGGACCCAGACTACAGAAAATTAGATCATCCTGGAATCAAGAAGGAACCTCTGCCAAGGAGAAAGCTGGAAGACTGAAGAGGAAGGAATGTCCTGCTGTGTGTTTGTGGGCTGACCTGCAGTTGCTTTGCTGCCAAGGAGAGGGGAAGGACTTTGCTGTTGCTGTGTCCCCTTGCTTGAAGAGATCTCCAAGGGCCTGAGAAGAGCTGGCCTCCTGTTAAGAAGTCCCAGGAACAAAAGGACTTCACCCCCAGCTTCCCCCTGAACTCTGCTGAGGGAGTTCTTCCCTTCCTAGACTGCTTGATCCAATTGTGGGGTCTCTGGAAGTTGTGCCTGCTGTTGGGAAGCTGACCAAGAAGAAAGAAGCAAAGGATCTACACTTTTTCACGCACAGCGAGAAAATTTCCGTCGCTCCGCTTGTTAGCGGGCAAAATTTTATCGCTGCGAACATCGTCGCAGAGCCTGCTGCCGCTGAGCCGGATCATCGCTGGTGAAATCGTCGCCCCGCTCGTTAGCGGGCCAAATTTTGTCGCTGCAAACATCGTCGCAGAGCCAGCCCAGATCCCTGCTCCGCTTGTTAGCGGGCAGAATTTTATCGCTGCGAACATCGTAGCAGAGCCTGCTGCCGCTGGGTGAGATCGTCGCAGAGCCTGCTGCCGCTGAGCCGGATCATCGCTGGGAAATCGTCGCCCCGCTCGTTAGCGGGCCGAATTTTGTCGCTGCAAACATCGTCGCAGAGCCAGCCCAGATCCCCGCTCCGCTCATTAGCGGGCAGAATTTTATCGCTGCGAACATCGTCGCAGAGCTTGCCGCCGCTGGGTGAGATCGTCGCAGAACCAGCCAAAATCATCGCACGGCTCGTTAGCGGGCAGAATTTTATCGCTGCGAACATCGTCGCAGAGCCAGCCAAAATCATCGCACCGCTCGTTAGCGTGCCAAATTTTATCGCTGCGAATATCGTCGCAGAGCCAACCCAGATCATCGCTGGTGAAATTGTCGCCCCGCTCGTTAGCGGGCCGAATTTTGTCGCATCGTGCCTTAGCGAATAAATTTCTACCAGAAAAGCTACGCCTTGGAATCCATACAAGTATCGCCTCCCCATACAGACCGGACTCGTCGCCCACGCCCGCTGCATGCAGCAGGGTTGTCGCCTCACCTCCCCAGGGTCTCAGGACTGACGCTGTTGCTTGTTTTTCGACGCCTGAGCGCCGCTAAGAACTTTTATCGCATCACCAGGTACTGTTGGCTAAAATAGATGCTAAGGTGAATGATTTTGTCACTAAGCTAAGAACTCTTTTTGAAACCATATTCTTGAACTGTGTATGTTGGATTTTTGTCATTTTGGTCTTGTGTAGTTTATATAAAAGTACTTTATTTATCTACACTGGTGTGGAGTCCATTTGTGGTGTTTTCACTGTGTTACTGTGCGTGTTGGTACAAATACTTTACACATTGCCTTTGATAAGCCTGTCTGCTCGTGCCAAGCTACCAAGGGGGTGAGCAGCGGTTATCTAAAGAGTGTATCCCCTTTACCCTGACTAGAAGCAAGGGTCCCTATTTGGACAGTGCTACCTAGCCCTGCCAACTAGAGACCCCCAGATCTAACATTGGTGGTCAGCGGTGAGGATTTGAACTTGTATTTATACTTGACCCACAATAATTGGTGTACATCACTAGTTTAAGTGCAGACCACTACGCAACCACATGCGGTTTTATTCTCCTGGTGTCCTCCTTGAAGTATTTGGGGGATACTAAGACTCTGGCTAGTGTTGCACCTGTGAAGTCTTGCCAAAATGGAAGTCAACTTTTTCCACCTGTATATCTACACAGTGGAGGAGATAAAAGCTTTTATCGAAAAGAGGGGGCTGCCCGTGGAGGAAGGGTCCACAAGGGGGGATCTTGAGGCACGCCTGTATTCCTTTGAGGTCAGAATTTGGGAAGCAACACTAACAGACGATTCTGAGGAGGAGGACGTCTCTGACAGTGAGGGAGAGAAAAGTGAGTGGCACCTTGCCTTGCTGCTGAGCGAAGGTGCAGAGAATTAGACCAGGAAATCAAGGAAGCTGAGATCCAGTGGGCCTTAGCCCAGAAAGAAGAAAAATGTGTAGCTCAAGAGGTGAGCTTGGCTGAGTTGGAGGTGGAGTCCAGCTCAGATGGTGGCAGCAAGATTGTAGTTTCTAGTGCTGAGCGAAAGGTACAAACACCCAGAGATGTGGCACCTGACTTGAAGGGGGTTCAAGGTTTATGATGTAGTTCCAGTGGGGTGCAGTGTCCCTGAAGTAGATTGGGGAACTGACACAGGGGACCATATTCCTAGTGGTGGGAGGGACACTCTACTGACCCTAGATGAGAGGTACAGGGAGAGGGGTTCCCCCATGGTAGAAACCTTGGTGTGTGAGTGTGAAGACCACCCAGAAGAATGTGAGTGGTGTGACAGAGACAGTCAGATACTGGCTTGCCAATCTCAGGAGAGTGGTGTGGGGTACTTGTGTGAGGCACTGGAGGGTGAGGCAAAAGGTAGCTTGGTTAACAACTGTGGGGGGCTGTGTGATTCATTTGTTGGAGGCAGACCTTTGGTTGGATGCCACAGGGTCTGAAGAGGCATTGGGGAGTGATCCCAAAAGGAGTGGCACAGATATCTTCCAGACCTGTGAGAAGGAAGAGGTTCAGTGTAGCCCTGTTAGGTCCAAGTGTAGTGGGAGGGGTGTAGGGGCTCCCGTCCTATCTCAGTGGAGAAGGAGTGAGTGTGGGACTGTGGGTCCCAAGGTGCCCGAAACCCAGTCTCAGGGCCTGGAGGGTTCCTTAAGGGAACACCAGGTTGGGGGCCTAGACAGTGCTAGTAGGCCATTTGAGGAGGATCTCCTAGTGTCAGGAGAACCTGGAGCCTCTGTAAACAGAGCTCCAGTGGTTCTGGTGTCTGGCGGTACCGCTCCAGTTGGGAGGGTGCAGAAGTCCAGACTGAGGGGTGAGAGGGGGATGTATTCCCCAGTGGGAGAACCAGTGGGTGAGGGACCAGCCAGAAGGGCTGAGTCCCCTAGGAGTGACCATGGTGACACCACTTCTGTCCTGGGGGATCTTCGCGCACTGTCAAGTGGACAGGGGCTGGGAGATCTGCGCCAGGCAGACTGTCACGGGACACATGAGTCATGTGTCACCCTCGGGGAGATACTGTGTGAGTCCCCAGAAGTCCTGGCATGCCAGGCAGGTGTGCAACCGCAGGGTTTAGTCCCTGGGTTGGGAGGCCAGGTTCAGGATCTGCCTGACCTGGAAGGAATGACATCTGTAACCAGTGTCCTGACCGGTTTTGCTTCCAGGGGTACCACCCCAGTTGGGGGGGGTGCAGCCCTCTGGAAGGGGGTGCAGAGAGAGGGAGTCCTTGCCTCTGACCCCGGTGCAACCCAAGGGTTTAGACCCTAGGTTGGGAGACCAGTTGCTGAGAGAGGTCCTGAACTGGTAGGCAAGTTATGTTCTGAGGGTGACTCTCCGGGGAGGAGAGGTCAGGACCCCAGAAAGAGAGATAGGGAGAGGAGAGCCTCGCCTGTGACCTCTGGTCAGCCTGAGGGTACAGACCCTGGGCTGGCGGGCCAGTGTCAGGATGCCATACCTGACTGTTCAGTTGGGAGAGTGGAAGAGCGGTGCCAGGCCCCTGGGTCTACTGCCCCCCACTTTCTGACACCACAGAGGTTAGACAGGCCTGGATGGCATGAGGCCTGGGTCTCATCCCGGACCACTGTCAGTGGCCCCTGTGGCTGGTTGTCCTGGTGGACAGGGTTGCCCCGGGAAGGGGGGCAGGAGTCATACCCTAGGGGTGGACTGGGCCACACGGTTGTGTTGGCCATGTGGGTACTGTCTACCAGTATGGACACATCTGTGATGGAAGTCCTTGTGCGCCAGGCAAGTGTTCAACCGCAGGGGTTGGTCCCTGGGTTGGGAAGCCAGGTTCAGGTGTTGCCTGAACTGGAGGAGGGACATCTGTAAGCAGTGTCCCTACCAGGTTGTCTTCTAGGGGTACCACTCCAAGCGGGAGGGTGCAGAACTCTGGAAGGAGGTGCAGAGGGACGGAGTCCTCGCCTCTGACCCTGGTTCACCTGAAGTGTTTGGACCACAGGTTAGAGGGCCAGGTCCGGGGTGTCCCCCCTGACCTGGAATCCCAGTTGCAGGATAGAACCCCTGAACTGGTGGGCGAATGGTGCAGGACACCTGCCGCAGGTGTCCTGACTATTCTAGAAGGGGGTACCGCTCCAGGTGGGAGGGTACAGAGCCCCAAGGAAGAGGAGGACCGGGTATGGAAAAGCCCACCCCAGCCTCCTGTCCAGCCACCGGATACAGGCCCGGGGCTGGTGGGGCAGTGCCAGGTTGTCAGACCCGACCTGACAGGAAAGGGAGTGGACAAAGGGTGCCAAGCACCTGGGGCTACTGCCCCCCACCCTCAGACGCCACAGGGGTTTGAGAGCCCTGAGAGGCATAAGGCCTGGGTCTCATCCCTGACCACTGTCAGTGGTCACTGCGTCTTGCTGTCTGTCTGTTGGGACACACCTGTGAGCAAGTTAAGGCTAGGTGCTGCACAGATGGTGTCCACAGGTGATGAGAAGGGTTCCACATGGGTGGGTTTGGTGGACCCTGAGAGTATGGATGGAGAGATCCAACCGGGTTCAGGAAGGCGTAGAACAGGAGTAGTGCCCTGCTGTTTGGGCCAGTTTACGTGGTCTATCGCCTGAAGCAGGGAATCCCATCGAGGTATCGCTTGGTCTACCCTGGCTTTAGGCTGGAAGGGGGTTGTGTTGGAAATGGCCCTTTTTGCCGGGTTATCCCCAAACTTTTTGCTTCTTCCTCCTTTATTTTTTCTGACCTGTGGTTGTTGGCAATAGGACTCTGGGCACTTTACCACTGCTGATCAGTGCTAAAGTGCATATGCTCTCTGTATAAATTGTTATATTGATTGGTTATCCATGATTGGTATATTTGTTTCACCTGTCAGCCCCTAGTAAAGTGCACTGAGTGTGCCAGGGCTGGTGATTCAAATGCTACTAGTGGGCCTGCAGCACTCATTGGGCCACCCACAGGATTAGCCCTAAAATGGTGTCACAGGCCTGCCACTGCAGTGCCTGGGTGCAGTTGCTAACTGCCATGCTGACCTGACTAGTGTCCACACTGGCCAGGCCTAACCCTTCTCTTTCTGTACACATTGGACACCCCTATGGAAGGCCCTAGGTACCCCCCTGGGCAGGGTGCAGTGTATGTGAAAGGTAGAGCATGTATTGGTGTAGGTGACATGCTCTGGTAGTGAATTACAGCCATTTTCGTTTTTCACTATTGAAAGACTATCTTGCCCATAGGCTTTAATGGGTAATGCTGAGTATAATGTTTACCTGCATATCTTCCCATAGGAGCAAGATAGAAAGCTAAAGTCTGGTATCCCTGAATTCAGAATTTAATAACACATCTTTTAGGAAGGATGGTTTTTAAATCCTGTGTGTAAAAACAGCACTTTTTAGAAGGTGCCTGTTTTCCTTTTCTGCCCTTTCTGTGTGCCTTGGCCTGTCTGGTTTGTGAGTGACAGGGACAGGGGTGGCTCCCAGAGGCTGGATGAGTCAGCCCAGGTCTGAATAGGGAAATTCCCCTGTAGATGGGTGGGAGGAGTAGCACCTGGGCATGAATAGGGCTGTGCCTGCCTTCCACAATGCTGGCTCCACCCCCCTGCTGGGCGGCTGATGACCCTGCCCCTCTCTCTCAAATGAAAGAAGAAACCAAGTAAACAGAGTGCTCCAGGACTGGCCAGAACTGGTTCTGACTAGGCCAAGGCTCCTCTGCCTGCAGAGGACTACGGATTTTGGGGTAGAAGTATTGGGACCCAGACTACAGAAAATTAGATCATCCTGGAATCAAGAAGGAACCTCTGCCAAGGAGAAAGCTGGTAGACTGGAAGACTGAATAGGAAGGACTGTCCTGCTGTGTGTTTGTGGGCTGACCTGCAGTTGCTTTGCTGCCAAGCAGAGGGGAAGGACTTTGCTGTTGCTGTGTCCCCTTGCTTGAAGAGATCTCCAAGGGCCTGGGAAGAGCTGGCCTCCTGTTAAGAAGTCCCAGGAACAAAAGGACTTCACCCCCAGCTTCCCCCTGAACTCTGCTGAGTGAGTTCTGCCCTTCCTAGAGTGCTTGATCCAATTGTGGGGTCTCTGGAAGTTGTGCCTGCTGTTGGGAAGCTGACCAAGAAGAAAGAAGCAAAGGATCTACACTTTTTCACGCAAATGTTATCGCTGCGAATATCGTCGCAGAGCCTGCTGCTGCTGACCTGGATCATCGCTTGTGAAATCGTCATCCCCGCTCATTAGCGGGCCAAATTTTGTCACTGCGAACATCGTCGCAGAGCCTGCCGCCGCTGGGTGAGATCGTCACAGAGCCTGCTGCCGCTGAGCCGGATCATCGCTGGGAAATCGTCCCCCCGCTCGTTAGCGGGCCGAATTTTGTCGCTGCGACCATCGTCGCTGGCTCTGCGACGATGGTCGCAGCGACAAAATTTTATCGGTGCGAACATCGTCGCAGAGCCTGCCACCACTGGGTGAGATCATCGCAGAGCCAGCCAAGATCATCGCACCGCTCGTTAGCGTGCAGAATTTTATCGCTGCGAACATCGTCGCAGAGCCAGCCAAAATCATCGCACCGCTCGTTAGCGTGCCAAATTTTATCGCTGCGAATATCGTCGCAGAGCCAACCCAGATCATCGCTGGTGAAATTGTCGCCCCGCTCGTTAGCAGGCTGAATTTTGTCACATCGTGCCTTAGCGAGTAAATGTCTACCGGAAAAGCTATGCCTTGGAATCCATACAAGTATCGCCTCATTCCCCATACAGACCGGATTCTTCGCCCACGCCCGCTGCATGCAGCAGGGTTGTCGCCTCTCCTCCCCAGGGTCTCAGGACTGACGCTGTTGCTTGTTTTTCGACACCTGAGCGCCGCTAAGAACTTTTATCGCATCCCCAGGTACTGTTGGCTAAAATAGACGCTAAGGTGAATGATTTTGTCGGTAAGCTAAGAACTCTTTTTGAAACCATATTCTTGAACTGTGTATTTTGGATTTTTGCCATTTTCGTCTTGTGTAGTTTATATAAAAGTACTTTATTTATCTACACTGGTGTGGAGTCCATTTGTGGTGTTTTCACTGTGTTACTGTGAGTGTTGGTACAAATACTTTACACATTGCCGTTGATAAGCCTGTCTGCTCATGCCAAGCAACCAAGGGGGTGAGCAGGGGTTATCTAAAGAGTGTTTCCCCCTTACCCTGACTAGAAGCAAGGGTCCCTATTTGGACAGTGCTACCTAGCCCTGCCAACTAGAGAACCCCAGATCTAACAGTTCCTTTTGTAACAATTCCAGGGTTTCCTGATCATTGGATTCCCAACCAAGATTGCAGACTAACTTTAGTGATAGCTGCGCATGGAGGTGTTACTTCTGCACATGCAGGTGTGGTAGCCACAATTTTGTTGCTACAGCAGCGTTATTGGTGGTATGGCTAATATCAACAGGCCAAGAGATACATCCTCTGCTGTGACATTTGTCAACAAACTAAAGCATCCACTGTGGTTTGTCCACCACAGACACATCTGTTAATTTCTAACAAAATTTCAACAGCATTTATTTCGATCATTGTGGTCCTCTTATGTTGGCTACTGCATTTAAATGTATCCTCGCTGCAATTGATTCTTGCTCCAGGTTCTTCTGGGTTGGGGCTCAGTGTTTAGTTGGCGCTGGCACTAATATTAAAGAAGTGCAAGTCTTTATTGGGACATACGCATGTACTACATTCCAGTTGGGCCAGGGCCCGGCTTTTGCTTTCAAAGCCTATCAGGATTCTATGGATTCCCTGGGTATAGAAGTGCATTACTCTTCTCCATATTGGCCTGAGAGCAGTTCTATTGTGGAGAGGATGTACTGTGACTTAAAGCAGTCCTTAACAGCTAGAGTATTAGGCACACAGTGTAGTTAGATCCACCACCTATTTGGGGTACAGCGAGCACCCAAAAAGATCTCTTGCTAGCGCTTCCTGGTTCTAAAGACAATTGTTGTGTCTCAATTGGTCTCATCAAGTTTCATTATGTTGCCGATTCTCAACAGTAGGCAACGAGGAGTCCTTGGTAGTTGCCTAACTCCTCTCGCTACCATACAGGAAATTCCCCTACAGCTAGTCGACACCAGTGAAGCTGTTACTTCCTAGCTGGGGGGTAGAGAATGAACCTGAATAACTTCCCAATATTAATACAATTTCCAGCCTTACGACTGAAGTGAGTACTGTACTTACTACTGCATTATTCTGCAGCTGATGTGGTTTCTATCAATCTACCTCATTTGGATTTTTCCAGTCCTGTTACTGTACCTGTGACACCAGTTTTTCAATAAACTTCTTCTGGTTATTATGTGTGTCCAGATGATTTTTCATCTGATTCTTTTGATCATTCTTGAATTATAGACACTCCGCCTACAAAGGTCTGTGTTTTCTTTTCATAGCTGAAATGCACTTATCTGGTCCTACCTTGGTTGTATGTTTGGATCACACTTTCCTTGGTTTTTCTATTTCTGTGGATTGGATTTTTAACAGTTTCCTTCTTGCTGAGTAATTGCCATTACCTTCCAGAATGTTCTGCCACAGAACTGGTTGATGAGGTGTTGATGCCTCACTCATCTTCGCATAAACTAAAAAGAGACTTGCCCTTTGTGAACATTTGAGCCGTTCTTTTAACCGATGGAATTGTTTGAGATAAAGCATCCTATGATATATTCAGTCCTTTGGAAATTTTGCAGATTCCTTATGTATTTAGGATTCCTATGGATGATGTAATTGTACATTGGTTACATTCTGGTGATTGGAATATTGAAAGTGTAAACTACATGCTCTCGGAGCTGGAATACTATACTGTCTTTGAATCAGAGACTCTGGGCCCGATTCACAGAACTAACTTAAGACAAAATCCTAAACTTACTACCATTTTGGTATTCACAGAAGGCACTTACTCATTTTGGTATTCACAGAAGGCACTTACTCATTTCGGTATTCACAGAAGTTAGGAGTCCTAACTTTAGGACTCCTAAATGCCTTCTGTGAATACCGAAAGTCTTAAAATTAGGATTTTTCTCAGTTTAGTAGTAGTATAGTTAGGACTCATAACTTTAGGACTCATAAATGCCTTCTGTGAATACCAAAAGTCTTAAAATTAGGATTTTTCTCAATTTAGTAGTAGTAAAGTTAGGACTCCTAACTTTAGGACTCCTAAATGCCTTCTGTGAATACCGAAAGCCTTAAAATTAGGATTTTTCTCAGTTTAATAGTAGTATAGTTAGGACTCCTAACTTTAGGACTCCTAAATGCCTCCTGTGAATACCGAAAGTCTTAAAATTAGGATTTTTCTCAATTTAGTAGTAGTAAATTTAGGACTCCTAACTTTAGGACTCCTAAATGCCTTCTGGGAATACCGAAAGCCTTAAAATTAGGATTTTTCTCAGTTTAGTAGTCGTAAAGTTAGGAGTCCTAACTTTAGGACTCCTAAACTGAGAAAAATCCTAATTTTAACACTTTCGGTATTCACAGAAGGCATTTAGGAGTCCTAAAGTTAGGACTCCTAACTTCTGTGAATACCGAAGTAAGTAAGTGTTTTCTGTGAATACCAAAATGAGTAAGTCCCTTCTGTGAATACGAAAATTGTAGTAATTTTAGGATTTTGTCGTAAGTTAGTTCTGTGAATCGGGCCCAATATATTTAAATTCTGCTAATTATGGTGAAACGTTCTGTTACCATCAATATGGACATTATTATTTAAATCAAGCTAGTGTTCAGTGCACACTTTTTAATTACACACAATGGGAACACTGCCCCACTACCTCACAAGGTAGCTAAAAAAATAGAGGTATACAGTCGCATAGTTTTCAGGATATGATGCATCAGATCCAAAATCATATTACTTCAAACTAGTCCCAACACCACCAAAGAAATATATGCTTATACAATCTAAGCTAATAGATACAGATTTGTTTGTCACACAATTAGCTGTGAAAGACTATGGGCCATATGTAGGTAGCAACACATTTACCGATTCATAAATACCGAATTTTACCGATTCGGTATTTATGAATCTGTAAATGTGATGTAGGTAATGATTCAGTAAATTTTACCGAATCGGAAAAATTCGGTAAATATGAATCGGTATTTACCGATTCAGTAATGGGGCATAACTTCCCATTGACTCCTATGGGCCTGGAGGCCCATAGGAGTCAATGGGAAGCCAGTCACCATTACCGATTCGGTAAATACCGATTCGGTAATGGGGGGAGCATATACAAGGGTGGCAGGGTGTCACATTGACACCCTGTTGCACCCCTGATTCTTGCATGCTTGCACATGTGGCGCACATACATGCCCTAAGGGCATGTCTGTCTGCCACATGGCACTCTTACATCTGCAAAATATTGCGTTTTGCAAGGTATTCGTTATTTATCACCAACCTGTATTTGGTGGTAAATAACGAATTCTTAATTCTAATTTGCACTCTTTAGAGTGCTCCCTAGATTCAGGATTCGGTATTTACCGATTCGGTATTTTACCGATTCGGTAATTTACCGAATCCTGAATTATGCCTCCTACATCCCAAATAGCTAAATACCGGTCGGTAACGGGATATTTACCGAATTTCGGCCGTTACCGACCGGTATTTAGCTACCTACATGAGCCCCTATGACTTTTGGAAGGATACCATTGACATGAAATCAATTTGGGGTGCCAAGCCTTGGCAAGTTCAGGGAACGGAGACTTTGTTCCAAGCCTGTTTAATTACAATACAAATGCCTTTTCTGAATGATACAGTTCAGCAGACTACATGTTTAGGATTGGGAAACATTAAAGAAATGTATGCACCAAACATTCCCTCCCTTGCTCTATTTGACAATTGGCAACATTTGACAAATTACATTGAACAACAACTCGATAGTATGTTGCACAATGGTACATTTAATTCCACACATTCAGGTCTTCATGGGTAGTTATTTTGGCCAGTGGACACAAAGGGTTGCCATGCTCATTTTTTAAATCCCACTCCGGGGATTAAGGATAGCAGACTGGACCCTTGTTATTCCCAATCTCAACACCCAGGCATAGTCACAATCTTTTTAGCAGGGAAATTGTGTCAATAACAGTTGGAACATTCCACACTGTCTGCAGTTAAACAACATTTTTCTCTCCAGTTAGAAGACATGGGCCTATCAGGTTTCTTATTGGGTCCTAAGTCTCTGCGTTCCAAAAGATGTATTTATGCCGGGGAACAGTCAGAACACCGTGGTCTAAACCATGAATGTTCAGACTCCGCAAGTCCTACCACGCATGTCTTAACCATCCATAAGCCTTAACCATGCAATGTGCGTGGTTAAGGCAATGCACGGTAGGGCTTGCGGATGGACGGAAGCAGGGAGAGATCCGCAGTGAGGTAAGAGGAGCTCCTTTTGTGGGTTGGGTTGTTTAGTGGGCTGGGGGTGGGTTGACGTTGTTTTAAGTTCGGCTTGGCGTGGGTCTGGGTGCTTTTCTGAGCTTGGGGGTGGGTCAGAAGTAGTTTGGTGGGCTGGGGGTTGGTCTGGGGTAGTTTGTGGGCTGGGGTGGTCGGGTAGTTTTCTAGGCTGGGGGTGAGTCAGGGGTAGTTTTCTGGGCTGGGGGTGGGTCGGGTGTAGTTTTCTGGGCTGAGGATTTCGGGGCTAGTCTTCAGGGCTGGGGGTTGGAGGTATTTTTCAAGGCTGGGGGAGTGGGGCTAGTTTTTAGGGCTGGAAGAATCAGGGGTAGTTTTCAGGGCTGGCGGTCAGAGTAGTTTTTAGTGCTGGGGAGTGGTGGCTAGTTTTTTTAATTAGGGGTTATGGTATAAGGCCTCAGGGCAGGGGGCGGGGAATGGGTAGTCGAGGTAGTTTGTAGGGCTTAGGGGGAGGCAGAGCAGTTCTTAGGGCTGGATATGGGTTGGTCAGGATTAGGTTAAGAGACAGGGTTAAGAGATAGGGTTTTCAGCATTAGGGCAGGGAGAGGGCACAGCATGGGTGTTGGGAGGAAGTAGGGGTATTTGCACCTCAGGGCGGGAGGGAGTTTGTACCTTAGGGCAGTGGGGAGGGGGATGCGACCTTAGCCATGCATATCCCTTAACCATGTATGACTTTACCATGAAAATTTATGGTAAAGGAATGCTTGGTTCAATCAATCAATCAATCAATCAATCAATCAATCAATCAATCAATCAATCAGGGGTTTGTTGAGAGTGCAACTCACCTGTGAGGGTTTCAATGTGCTGGGGGGGTTGCATCTCCATTAGCTGAAGAGCCAGGTCTTGAGGGCCTTCCTGAAGGTGTTCAGGGAGGGGGCTAGTCTGATGTGTGCCGGGCGCTCCTTCCAGGTTTTGGCCGCAATGTGAGAGAAGGATCTCCCACATGCTCTTGCTCAGTGGATGCGAGGGGTTTTGGCCAGTGCGAGGTTGAAAGATCGGAGATTTCTTTTAGGTACGTGGAAGTTGATTCTGTTGTTGAGGAATTCGGGTCCGGTGTTGTGCAGGCATTTGTAGGCATGGGTGAGGATTTTGAAGGTGACTCTTTGCTCCACAGGGAGCCAGTGGAACTTTCGGAGGTGTTGGCTGATGTGTTCATGTCGGGGATGTCGAGGATGATTCGGGAGGCAGTGTTCTGTATCACCTGGAGTTTTCAGAGTGGGGACTTGTTCATGCTGGCGTATAGGGCTTTTCCATAGTCGAGTCTGCTGGTGATGAGAGCATGGGTGACTGTCTTCCTTGACTCCGGGGGATCCATTTGAAAGTCTTGTGGAGGATGCACAGGGTATTGAAGCAGCTGGAGGCGATGGCGTTGACCTGTCAGTTCATGGTGAGGGAGGAGTCGGGTATGATGCCGATGTTTTTGCCATGGTCCGAGGGGGTCGTGGGCTTCCGAGGGCTGTTGGCCACCAGGTGTTGTCCCATGCTGAGGGGGTGGCTCCGAGGACTTCTGTCTTCTCGGCGTTGAGCTTGAGGCAGCTGTTGGTCATCCATACTGCGACCTCCTGCATTCCTTTCTGGAAGTTGAGTCTGGCAGTGGCGGGGTCTTTGGTTAAGATGTGGTCGTTATTCAGACCGCATTCTTTAGGCATATGGGGTTAGGGATTTAGTTGTTCCGTCATACAACCATTTATGCCACATATGATGAAAATTTGGAAATTATCACAAAAGGTAGCTGCCGCATGTTTAAGACAAATTGGACAGGATAATTTGGAGAAAGTGCTTGCTGTTGTTGAGAATAGTATTATTAGTTCTAGGAACCAAAGAATAGTAAAAGAAAAATAATGTCAGGACAAACGTGGCAAAATAACAACATGTTTTACAAAAAAAGTAGATACTTCTCTCAAGTTAATATATTTTACTTCAAACCATAAAACAGTAAAGAAAATCTAAATGTCATAAAGACATGGCAGAGTATTGCCCCAAAATTTCCTCCTAAACAGACTGCCAAAGGGGAACCTCCTCAGGTAGGGGCATCTAGTGGTCACAGAGCAGGCACCTCAAGAATCTTTCCTGGGAGGGGTGGGTTTCGATTTGACAGGGGTTATGTACAGGCAAGACATGAATTCAGGAGGAGGAGTATGGGTAGGAGGGGTGGGAGAGGATTGGGTTTAGAAGGTAGAGGGAGCTGCAGTGTGTGATGTGCGTGTGTCTGTTGGTTTTGCAGTTGCATGTGGTTCTGGTGTATATCACGTATGTGTGGGTGTTTGTTCCTAGGTAGGTGTATGTTGTTTGGGTGAGTGTGTGCGTTTGTTGTTGGTTAGTGTTGCTTTGCGGCAGGTGTGCTTTTGTGTCAGGGTGTTGGTTTGGATGAGTGATTTCTCAGATATTTTGTATCTGGGTGAGTGTGTGCATTTGTGTTTGGTGGGAGTTGGTTTGCGTGTAGGTGTGTGTTTGGATGAGTCCCCTGTTGTGGTGGTTGGTGTGGTTGTGGTGCCTGTGGGCATATGTTTTGATGTTGCATGTGGGTATGGTGTATGTTTGGATGTGTGTGGTTACTCAGGTGTTTTGTATTCAGTTGAGTGTGTCTGTTTGGTTTGTGTTGATTTGCAAGTAGGAGTGCGTTTGGATGAGTCTGCTGTTGAGGTGGTTGTGGTGCTTATGGGTGTGCTGGTGGCTGTGGGTGTGCTGGTGGTTGTGGGTGTGCTGGTGGTTGTGGAGCTTATTGGTGTGCTGGTGGCTGTGGGTGTGATGGTGGTTGTGAGTGTGCTGGTGAATGTGGTACTGGTGGTTGTGGGTATAGTTGTAGTTGTGGGTGTGCTGTGGTTGTGGTGCTTATGAGTGTGCTCAGGTTGTGGGTGTCCTGGTGGTTTTGGTACTTCTGGATGTGGTGGTGGTAGTGGTGGTTGTGGGTGTGGTGGTAGTTGTGGTGCCTGTGGATGTATTGTCAATAGTGTCGATATTTTGTTTGGGTGTTTGCTCGTGTTTCTTTGTGTGTTTGTGTTTATGTGTTTGTGTTTGTGTGTGTGTGTGGATGGGTGTGTGTGTGTGTGAATGTGCTGCTTGTGTGTGCTAGGGTGGGTACCTGCAAAGAAGTAAATGTGTTTGGGATAGGTCTAGGACTTTGGAATTGGGATGAGGAAGGGACCTAATTTGGGGTACAAGGTTGGGCTGGTTGGTAGGATGTGGTCAGTGAGGGGGCTAGTCCTGCAAATGATCTAAGGAGTCCAGACATAGCACTTTCAGGTATGCTACCATTTGTTGCATTTGGCAACTATGCCCTGGATGCCATTTAGGAGTTCGGTTTGGCCTACAGCGATGCTGCATAAGAGTTCAAGAGCCTTCTCACCCAGCACAGCCGGGGTGACAGGGGCAGGTGGTGTGGTGCCTGTGGTGAAGGAGACCGGAGCCCTTTTAGGGGGGTGGGTTTAACAAACTTGAGGGGAGCAAGAGGGAGGGTGGAGATGGATCTCTGGGTGGTGGACAAGGATGCAGGTGGTACAGTTCCTGTAAGGTCCACCACCACTAGGGACTGGTTGGTTGTGGAGGCATCCAAATATGTTGATGAGCTGGTGGCTTCCGTTCCAATCCCCTCACCCTCCATGCCATGTGTCAATTGCTTTCCATGGCCTCACCACCCAAAACAAAGTGGCCAACTGCTTCCCTGCCTTTGTGGCCACGGCCCCTTCGCCTGCTCCTGAAGATGCTGAAAATAAATATACAGTAGTTTTATTGTATCTGTGTAAGTAGAACTGATCATTGTACTTTTCTCTCAAAACATTTCCCACATTTTCAGATTCCACCTGCTTCAAAGCTTTCAAATCTGTGTTCGTTATTAGCATTATCTCATGCATTTAAGGATCATCTGCAAAAACCAATGATCACATTTTTGTAATTCCTATTATTGCTCCTTTATCAGTTATGATCTTGTCTCTTAACCATTTTTTATTCACTCCAGAATCTGTTTAACACTTCTGAATGGTTCTTATTTATTGTTTAGAATAGCGACCTTATGTCACAAAAAATGATATAAAGGAAAAAGACCTTGTAGAGGCAAGGCAAAAAGCTAAAATATATGTACGTGTAAACATTCAAATATGAATCAATGTATGTTAACCATTACTGCAATGTTGTACCAATATTTGTAGAATCTGAAAGCCTGCTCCCTTTCTTTGGGCATTTCACAATGGTAGCACTTACTTCAAGTAACGTAAGTATTTTTAAAATGTCAAAAATATTCATTGCAATCAGTACTGAAGTTGCTTATTAATGTATCACGCCCTATGTATTCACTTATGCTGTAGAAGAAATTAAGTAGTAATATTTGGGGGGATTTGTAAATGACTTCTGCAGCATATTTAAATACATAAGGCTTGATACATTTCTAATCCACTTTAGTACAGTCAAAAATATGATTGCATTTGACTTCAAAATCCCTTACGTTATATCCAGATTGTTTTACTATTGTGAACATATTCAAAAACTATTTGCTTCTGCTTTAGGCAAAAATTGGTACAACAGCACAGTAAATATTTCATACACTGACTCATATACAATTTTTGATTCAAACTTAAAAAGCAAATCACAATATGCAACAGATCAAACATTGATACATTCCGACAGTTTCATAATGAGTCCTGAGTTATGCCTGATTTTGAGTTTTCAAGATGGGATACCCCAACATATATGTCGCATATATGTGCCAGAACATTCCATCACTAAAAGCTCCTTTAAGTCTCCTATCTTTGTTCATCATTGATTTAACATCTGGACATAACAAAGGACATTAAAAAATAATTTCTGGATATGATTTACTCTGTGACCAATGTGTACAAATTCCTTTCTGCTTTTTCAGAATCAATTTTCATAAGACAGACAGGCTTACATGCACATTTGTGAAGGAATAAGACATTGTGCAAATGTGTCACTTTTAATATAAATTAAATAGTCTTTTGATTCAAAAGATATTCGTGAGATGCTTTTAATAAAAAAATGTAGACATTTAATCGAATGTTTCTAGTCATTTTGGCTCACATGCTCATTATAGTTTGTTTATAATACCAACTCACCAATGTGATGTTAGGAATATTCACTGTATCATAAGTGCATTTAATGCTATGTCACCTGAAGTAGGGCTGAAGTAACTTCCTTCACAATTGTGACGGAGCATCACACCTGACACAATTATAACTTGTGGCCTGTTTGGTACAACTGTCCCATATAACACCTAAGAAACTCATATATAACATGATGACATCAAAAAAACATATAACAAATAACAAACTGTCAATCATGGTGAATGAAACTATTATTGCAGAACCAAAGGTGTTTGAAGTCCAATGTCCAAAAATACAGCCGGTATCAGATCTCTAGCTGGTGGTGGAGGTGTTGTCATCCTATCCTGGTAGTCCCCTCCTGAGGCGGGGGGGGGGGGGGAATTCCACAGTTGCAGGGACTAAGGTGGATGCAACAACCAAACATAGCATAATAGTATGGTGGCTCACATCACGGAATGATAAACTGTGTAATAGATACTCCAAGATTATTGACTTTTACACGTATATAGACTGCACAAAACCTCCATCTTAGATTATTGTCTATGGAAAGTCATCCTTAATGAAAGAGGAAACCTCACACACTTTTAGTGTCATGCTTCATCATAGGAATCCTCTCCCCACCCTGGTGGGACAGTGCCGCCAAGGCGAACTTGACCTCCTCGAAGACTAACTAGATAGGAGGGAGTTCTTGAATAAATCTTACTGGACGACACCAAAGAGATGGGGATCCAGATGCATACTTAAAAATACCTTAGTGTACCTGGGGAAATACCTTTATTCAATGGAACCCTAAGTATGATTAAAAATCAAAATGGGGTGGGTACATGGAGTATAATGACTCACACCCATCCACTACCTGCCAACATGTTTCTACTCGTTGTTCAATAGCCAAAAAGATCTAGGGCATTTGTCAGGGCATGTGGATCCCTCATGGTGATATGTGCCTAAACAATGTTCCTTTTAGACTGGTTAAATTGGTTGAGTGGAAAGTTGGGACCCTAGATTTTAGGGGATACCAGCATCATAGTCACAGAGGAGGCGGGGTTATTTTAGTCACACATTCATCAAAAGGAGCACCCATCTGTATTACCTACTCCGTTCCCTTGTCTGTGCCAATGGTACCTCTGAGGGGGATGCAGCCATTTCCTCTTGAGGCAAGGCCTCCTCTTCTGCGTCAGAGGCAGATGTAGTTGGGTTAAATGTAGTTGGGAAAGATGTTGCTGGAAAAGCCCTGCACATATGGGTGAACATATCATGCAGCACCCCAGTCAGGGAGCCAAACTTGAAGTTCATATTCTCCATCTATACATTGTGCTCCCCCTGCAACTGCTTCATCTTCCGGGGTTCTGTCCAGACCTGGCCCATCGTGTCTTGGGACTAATGGAGGAATCCCATGGCTTGGTTGAATGTGGCTTAGATGACAATGAACCCAGTGGCCTCTCTTTGCTGGCCCACAGATTCCCTCCCATGACTGCTACCTCCACTACCCTGTGGCCTTGACCCAGTGTTCCCCATCCTACTGGTTCCTGGCTAAACAGGAGGTATTGGTGGTGGCTTATCAACAGCAGGTGGGACTGTGGGGCACAAGATCTGTGTGATGTTGGTTTGGACACAGAAAGTGGAGGTATCCATAGGCTAAGGTGTGGTAACAGCTGGGGTGGGAGGTGTAGGTGTGGGCCGAGTGAGACTCACTGTAGCTGTCTGCCCAGACAGACCAGATGGGCTAGGCATACCTCGGCAACCAGACTTGCAGGACTGTAGTCTTCACTGAAGGCTTGATCCTTTGATCCTGGGCTGGAGTGGAGGTTTCCTCAGTGGTAAACTGTTGTCCACATACTCTGGCTGTTGGACCTATTATGACTTAATAAAAAATTAAAAATTAAAAAATCGGGATTATAACATCTAATTATTTTGAAGCAAAAATATGAAGCAACCTAAAAGTAATAGGTAAAAGATTATAATTATTGTACCCTTCAGTGGTATTATAATAGGTTACACAAACGGTTTAAATGACACACAAAACTACTTGAAAATAGCAGGTTAAAAGAGGTCCTGAAATGCATTAGGATGATTAGAAAGTATACATAAAATATACCAAACATTTCACACAACACAGTAGAGAGATGAAATGTGAATTCAACCATTCCAAGGCCTAGCAGCTAATATTCTGACCGTTACACAACTTAGGAAGATATTGCATTGGACATCATATGAACATTGCAGAGTAGGGGGGTATGGCTTGACACCGATGTAGACAGGAGCGGTCCACGGAGCTCCGGCCCTGATGTCCCTCATCCAGCATGATCCTGAGCCCCAGGCTCTCTAAATGAGGACTGTGTGGCAGAATGACCCTGGGAGGTGGGCACCCAGTAAAAGGGAGACCACAAGCCGTGGGTCGAGGAGAAACGGGTCTGATCGAGGAAGGGACCCGCGAAGCAGTGGACAAGATGGCGGTCATGGCACTGTGAGACGGCGGAGCCCGGGTGTCTGCGAGTAGGGGAAGCAGTACAATTGACCCCTGATTGGAGTACAATAAAGGTAATTGCCCCAACGCAGTAGGGACGTGCTCCGGACCTGGGGAAGACGAGGCAAGAATTAGCAGGTGGCCACAGGCAGCTCGTTGGAGCCGTGAGTGAATGCCACAGATGAATGAGGGCGGTGATGAGAGGAGTGGAGGCAAAGAGAGTGCGGTATCGGCAGTGGAAGATGGGGCCGCATTGAGCGATTGACACGGGAGGTCGGATAGCGTAACCCTGAACAACCCCGCAGCCAGCAGGAGGAAGTGGAGGGGACCAGTGCTGACGGCGTCACCGCCCGAGGAGAGCATCCGGTCGGAACTCAGTAGTAGGCCCTGAGAAACAAAGGCCGGTTGGAAGAGAACCAGACCAGATACTAGGGCAGTCTTGAGTGGCGAAGACAGAGAACCTGGGACCAGGAGAGGCATATTAGGGGAATCCTCACCCTCGGAACAGAGTGAAGAGCCATAATGCAGCTGCACTGGGTAACAGTGGAGAGGTGGTGGCAGGTGGCGGAGGACAGATAGCGGCGCCAGAACTGAGAGGTGAGTGCCTGCCTGCCATAGGGGCACTGGGGCGGCTGCCCAGCGGTACAGTAGAGAGGAGGTGACGAAGGTGTGGCACGGACAACAGAGAAGGACAACGATGGTGCTCAGACAACCCGAGTGAGTGGCGCATTGAATAGTGCACAATTATAAGCCTTGAGCTACGCGGAAATCGAGGAGTAGGACCAGGCAGCTCAAGGAGGGGGAAGGCAGCTGCGTAGAGCATGAGTGGACCTAAGCTGTCCACCGACTGGAGGAGCAAGAGCACAGTAAGAGAGGAAATAAGGGGCAACACAGAAAACTGCCCCCCAAAGGGATAAGTGACTGTAGAAATTGTCGAGGAACCACCGGCCCTGTTAGTGGATACCTAGCCTGAGGAGGTGAGGAACCGACTGGCGAGATGGGAAAAGTCCCGAAAAGCAGAGGATATAGCACCCTCAGCATGGGGGGGCGGCACCCAGACAGATGGCGGCAATGAGAGTCTGGAGTCGGGGAAAGACACAGCCGCTGCACGTCCCACTCTGACGAACATTATGCAAGCCATTACGGCCTCTAGGGAAGCCCTTGAAACGAAAATACATGCAATTGGCACAGACTTGAACCTATTGGAAGATGAGCACCACAACTTAAAGGAAAGAGTAGTGACCATGGAAAAGACACTCATTGACCTTCCCTTAACAGTGGCAGACCTACAAAAATCCCTCAGAGACATCGAAAGTAACCAAGGTGTGGATCCTTGAAGTAAGGGCAGAGGACAGTGAGGGGATGTCTCGTAGAAATAATTTACACATAGTAGAAATGCCAGAGAGAGAAGAGGGAACTGACATAGTGCAATTCTTGGAAGATCACATCAAGACAGAGGTAGCACCAGAAGGGCTTTTGCCTTTATATGTCCTGGAGAGGGCGCACAGGGTCCCAGCCAGGATCCCCAAATCAGGCGCCCCCCCCACAACCCATAATAATAATAATAATAATAATAATAATAATACTGATATTTGTAAAGCGCGAACAGCTACCTCACAAGGAGGTGTCCCGGCGCTATAGACCGCTGGGGAACCCGTCCTGGCTATCCCTGTGAGATGGTCCCTTTCTGGGTATCTCCAAGGTGAAACCAGGCATCCCCAGCGTCTGTGGGGGGCCGTTGTAGAGATGAGGCAAGCTTAATGCCCAGAGTTGCCGAGTGTGTTCCTGGTTAGAGTAGGTACCGAGGCGAGAATTATCGAGTCCGTTTTTGACCCTGGTCCACGACCCTGCTGCGTCGGGAATTGAACCCTGGTCCCTGGCCAATTCTCTGCTTACGGGTCTGCCGCCTCTAACCAGTGAGCCACACCTCTCCACCCATAGTGGCGCTGCTTCCAAACTACAGAGACCAAGACCATATACTCCAGCAAGCCCGCCAGAAAAAAGAAATACAAGTGGGCAACAGTAGAGTGATGATATTCCTCGACTTCACCAGGGAAGTGCAAAGGCAGAGGGCTTCTTTCCTAATGGTTAAAAAAAACTGAGGCAACTACAGGTCCCATACTTAATGCTGTTCCAAGCACGACTGAGAGTAGTTGGCCAAACAGGGGTGCAGTTCTTTCACACACCACAAGAAGCCTGGAAATGGCTGGACTCTAGACTAGGACAAGAAGGGCGAGGACCTTCACCTAGTTCGGTGCCAAAGAAGAAGGACAAAGGACAGAGTGCAGTAGGAGTGCCCACCTCAATAGAAGCCAGAGCTGAACAGCACAAAGCCCTCCAGGCGGTGGCAGAACACAGCCAGGGGGTCTAGTCCCAGATCGAGCAGAAGTGGCCAAGAGGCAGATCGAACAGACGGCTTGCTTGCAACGAGTGCAAACGAAGACTCAGAAATGGAGTTACCGAGGATAACGCCCAAGTCAGTGAATGAAATCGTCTAAAGAGAGAAGAAGAAGACGTAGAGTAGACATGCGCACTTCTAGAACATTGCGTTACGTAGACAAAGTTCAGAATGAAGTCGCGAAGCCAAATTGGAGAAAAAACAATAGACAACATGACAGCTGGGGCCGATGATCCGGACATAATAATGGGTGATGTGTGGCTGGTAGGGCTCCGGGACCCGGTGGGTAAGCTACACAACCCCAAAGTTACAAGGAATCTTACTTGTATTTTCTTTTGTTTTGATGAGATCTGGACTACTTTTACCTGTCCTGGGGAGGTGGAGTTGGGATGTTTGTTTGTATAGGGAGTTATTTTCAGGGACCAGACGTGTCAGGGATAGGGAAATAGACAGAGAAAAGACCAGACCAATCCAATGGCCTCCCCCATAGACCTTAAGTGCATCTCGTGGAACGTACAAGGGATGCACACTATGACAAAGTGGGATAGAGTACATGCATATTTAGTAAGAAGGGGGGTCCATATTGCTATGCTGCAGGAGACACATATAGGAGGAGGGCACTGCACTACAACGTAGATCTAGGGGACATGCATACTATACTCAGCATTTGCCAGGGGAGACCAGGTGTGGGTGAGAGCGGGGGTACAGTTCTAATGCACTAAACAAATAATAGACCCCGACGGAAGGTGTGTAATTCTGCTGTGCAAGTTAGATGGGAAAGATGTAACTCTAGGTAGCATCTATGGGCCAAACACTGACCAGATCCCGTTCCTTGCGCATCTCTCTAGAATGCTGGCACCAGCATTGACGGGATCGGTGATAATAGGGGGAGACTACAATTGCATTACAGATATGGTGCTGGATCGTTCCCACCCGCCTTTCCCAGACTCACCCATTGGGAGAATAGCAGAAGTGCGCAGAAATTGGCAACAGCAATGGGGGCTGATAGATACTTGGAGGGCACAACACCCAGAGGACAGAGATTACTCATTCTTCTCGCCCCTACATGAGTTGCATGTTAGATTGGACTCCATATTGTGTTCCCCGGATGTGCATGCATGTGTACAGACGAGTGGGTACCTGGCGAGAATGATATCAGACCATAGCCTGCTGCTGGTGGGGCTAGTCTGGACCAGGGATAGACCAAAAATCCCAACCTGCTGCCTGAGACCTGAGTTGTTGTTGGACCAAGTCTTCCAGGCAACAATACGCACAGCGATCGGACAGTATTTCGATGAGAATGCTGGGACGGCCCCAAACAAATTAGTAGAATGGGAGCCTTCAAGGCTGTAATATGAGGCAGGTGCATCTCTGATTCAGTGGGAGTAAGAAAGGTACTCATGAGGGACACCATAGCGACGGAACAGTGGCTCCGAGATTTAGAGAGGGAGAGGATTAAAAGGAAGGATAAACAGGAGGAATTGTGAGCGGCTAAGGAAACAGTTGCGCGATTGTGCTGCTTTGACTACAAAAACGACATCATACAGGCCCACACGGAGGGGGATAAGACTGGGGAATTGTTGGCCTGGCTGGCTAATCCAGCTAGGAGAGGGTTGGCCATATTGGAAATGAAAAAGGAGCTAGGGGAGATCCGTCACCGACAACAAGGTATAAATGATATTTTCCAGAGATACTATACAGGGCTATACAAAAGGAGAATATCCCCCACAAATGAGGAAATTGATGAGTTCATGGGAGACATTGAACTGCCAGCAATTTCGGAGGAAGAAGTGGAGTCTTTAGGGAGGGAAATAGAAATATGTGAGAGGTGCGTTCAAAGCCATGGCCATAAAGAAAACACCATGGACAGACGAACTCCCAGTGGAGTTTCTCTCCACATATATTGACCTATTGGGCCCTAGGCTAATGAAAATATATAATCTGGCAAAGCAAGATGGGAGGCTCCCCATATCAAAGAGGGAGGCAGTGATTATCCCGCTGCTGATACCCGGGAAACCTCCAGTTGATAAAACGGCATACAGGCTGCTGTCTATGCTCAACCTGGACTAAAAAATTCAGACTAAGATTTTAGCCACCCGCCTCCTCCCCCATATGGTAGATCTTACACACCATGACCAAGCAGGATTTATACCCTCCAGGAACACAGCGTTGAAAGTCAGGAGACTATATACTTGAATCATACTGCAAGAGAGGAAGCGGCCATCTTTGCAGTACATATATATAAAAGGCCTTTGACAGCCTTCAGTGGCCTTCCTTGTTTCGAGTGAAGAGAAGGTTTGGGTTGGGACCTGAATTTGTGGAGTGGACGGCCTTACTATATAAGGAATCTACGGATAGGGTGGAGCGAGGACCACAGCAGGGGTGCCCTCTCTGTCACCCCTGCTATTTGCTTTGGCCATGGAACCGTTGGCAGCCAGAGCAAAAAGGGTGCTCTTATCAGGGGTTGGTGGTCGCTGGTCAAACTCACCACATTGCACTATATGCCGACGATTTATGATTATTCCTTGGTAATGTGAGGGAGGAGCTTCGGGGAGACAGGGAATTGTTAGCAGCACTGGAGAGAGTGGCAGGTCTTAAGGCGAATTGGACAAAATTGTGCCTCTTCCCTATCAAGGAAGGTAGAGAGGGACCACAGGAGACAGAGGGAGTTCAAAGGGAAAATCGATGTTTGCCATACCTGGGAGCTCAGAAATACCACGACCAAGTGGACCAACTAGATGGCAATGTGGGAAGAACGTTTAGAGGAGTGAAGGCTAGGTTTGATTTCTGGGGGGCCCATCCCCTATCAGTGGCAGGCAGAGTAGCCTTACTGAATATGGTGAACATACCGAGACTCCTATACTATTTTGGAGTGCTTCTGATTTGGATTCCAGCTGCAATGTTTAAAGAGCTACAGGCACTGACAACAGCGTTTTTATGGTCTACGGGATGGCGCAGAGTAGCGCTCAAAACGCTAATGTTCCATCAGCTTGGTGGAGTATTTGTAAACTCCGCCACAGAGGGGCGACAGGAGTCCTGTCAAGATTTAACTCAAGCCCTAACTCTCAGTACATTGCGACCAGATAACCACAGGTGGTGCTATGTGCTTTTAGGCACTATTTTTACCTCAATCTTTAAAATTACAGATCTTCGGATCCACTGATTGGAATATTTGTCATTGTGGTGCAAAGAACAGGCAGCAGTATTCGTTCTGGCATGTCAGGCATGAAGAAGCAATATACAACAACTAATTGGAAAAGGGGGTCCCAGGGACAATTTACAGGCCAAACGGAATTTTATCCCACTCTAAACCATTAATAACACATGAAAAACGTGGGTCTGAAGAACAGAGCACTAACAGAAAAGTATTGGTAGTTCTTAGAAGAGTCCTCTTAAAGAAGACGGAATCCCATCACCCACTGAGGTGGCATGCTTCATCGTCTGGGATCTCCTCTTGGTTGCAATCCCTAGTGCAACCAAGGGCTGCAACAATTCCAAAAGGGGAAGGGAGCTCGCGGATGTATCTAAGATAGTCTGAGGTGGAATCTGCTATGATCCCCAAAAGGTGGAGCGCGAGATGTTTATGGTGATGGTTGCAGTGCGTGTGAGTACAAAAAATATAATAATGTGATTTAAAATTGGCTACCAGGACACAAACAAGTTTAATAAGCGCTGCCCAGGTGTCAGATCAAAAAAACAGTGTGTATGCAGTTTCAACCAAATAACTGCAATAGTACAAAAGGATGACAGGTCTACATATTTCAGCCTATTGATCAAATCTGATCAAGGCTTTCATCAGGACCTAGAAGTAATATCGCTACTAAAAATAATGTGAACGTGTAAAAAGGTACAGTCTCAATAAAGTGGTTGGTACAATACAATCTACATTCACCTGTGGTTTGGCCAACCCTCACAGGGATATTGGACACATACCTGTAAAAGGAAAACTAGCTTGCCAGGGTGTTTTAAAGATGGTTTGGGGGGGGCGTGGTCTAGCCGTGCTGCGAAATGGCCGCTCTTTGAGAGGGCTCTGCTGGCTGAGTCATTACTTGCCCCAAATCCTTGTACATCGGGGAGAATGAACCCCTTTAATCGTGAATACCTGATTGCCCTACACAACAGGTGCTGTTTGAGCCCGCTTTGTCGGACGCAGGTTCTGAGAATCCGCCAGCTGTGGCCCGGGCCTAGTGGACCCAGAAACGTGAGACTAAGGCCGCCTGTATGGGAAGATCAGCGTGTGGATCGACATGCAGAGCCTGCGCCTGATGGAAGACGATCCTCACCTGCTTATTTGCGACCTGACCGGTGAGGCGAGGGGCCCACTCCATGGAGGAGGAGAGTGGCCAGGACCCGGATACTGGATTGGGCGCGTGCCCAGGCCTGGGCAGTGTGTGGCGGACAGAAGCCGGGAAGCCCGGCTGTTGTAGCTGTGCTACGGGGTCACCGTCCCTTTTGCTGCGCTGGTGCCTGTGGTCGAAGCCTCTCCTCGTCTGGAGGCTCTCCCTTGCCCAGTCTGTGGCAAGGGTTGGATGAATGAACTGGGGCTTACCGACTGGCATGCAGCAGCCATGGCTGGCAGATGTTACCGTTCTGGCAATCGGACATTGCTCGAGCCAGGGAGGAGATCACCGGCTTCGCCGCAGGTGGCCATTCTACAATCTGGCCCGTATACAATCGCCCTTTGTCGTTGGCATCACTGAAGCACCTGGGGGGCCCCCATTTGGATTCCTGTAAGCCCCAGGCATGGGGAAGTGACCCTCTGCCCACCGCTACATTGGCATGGGATGATTATCTGGATTTGGCCTTGCCCCTGACCCCCAACCTGAAGTCCCATTACAATTTGGCCTGCATGCGATAGCCCTGAGACACGGGTGCTAGTGAAGCACCTGGGGGGCCCCCACCTTGGACTCCTGTCCATCTCGGTGTGGGGACGTGGCCCTATCCCAACCGCTGCATTGGCACAGGGGGCTCGCCTGGATCTGGCCTTGCTCCTGGGCCCCAACTTAAAGCCCTACTACAATTTGGCCCACTTGCAATCGCCCTGAGATGCGGGAACCGCAGTAGCACCCGGGCTTCCCCCCTTGTTATCCTGACCTGCTGAGGCGTGAGGGATCATTTGGATTTGGCCTTGCTCCTGGGCCCCAACTTGAAGCCCTACCGCGGATTCTCGCCGGTTGCGGGCCAGAGGGCTACTTATGCGAAGGTGCTGGAATCCGAAGCAATAACAGCTGGGCAAGGATTGTCGGGCGCGCCCCTCCTGGTGCCTACTTGATGCCCTAGTGACAACAGCAGGCTGGGGTGCAGCAGTTGGGTCGGGCGCTCTCCCTGTGCCAGGCCTAGGAAAGGACGGCGGAACGTGACAATACCCCCATATTAAACACCCCACTGTCGGGAGGAGTACGATGGTGAACAGCACCAGAAACATGGGGAAAACATACACTAAACAGTCCAAACTGCTGTTTAAAAATAAAAGGTTAACTAGACACACTGATTCTGAACCAGACCCCGAAGGTGAGCACAGAAATGGGGTCGCCGAGGGAGGCGATGATCTGCGCTCCATACTCTTGGACGTAAAGTCTAGCCTCAAAACAATTGACAAAAAGATAGATAAGCTTACTGACAGGCTAGACCAGGTCTACAAACAAGTGGACACTCATGAACTGTGCATTGATAAATTAGAAAACCGAGCCACAGATGCGCACGAGTTTCAAGCTGAATCCAGAGAACTATTGTTAAATATGGAGAGGGTCCTGGAGGTCATTAAGGCTAAAAATGAGGAATTGGAGGCTCAGTCCCGCCGAAATGACATTTGCATTACAGGCATACCAGAGACCACGGCCATGGGCAAAGTTGAGGACTTTGTTGAAACCCTATTGCTGGACATTTTAGGATCTTTCAGCCATGTTCATTGTAGAGAGAGCTCACGGATCCCTAGCTCCGAGACCTCCAGTGGGCGACACCTTGCGACCTATCCTGGCTCACTTACTCAACTATCGGGATAGAAATGGAATTCTCTGTGCGGCAAGAAAGTTGGGCCAGATAACACACCAGGGTAACCTGATCTCCTTTTTCCCGGATTTCACCCCGACTGTCCAGTCTGCGAAAAGAAAATTCATCCAGGCCAAACGTATCCTTCATCAAGCAGGCATCACCTACACCCTTCTGTACCCAGCCAAGCTCAAGGTCACACATGAAGGCATTCACCACCTGTTCACGGATGCAAAATTAGCTCTGAAGTTTGTTAAACATGTAGCAGGTAACAAATGCTTACCAAAAACCTCAGGAAGATCAGAAGCGACCCTCAGTGACAATGATCGACATTTCTGCGCATTTCCAATGATCTGAGTCCTGCCAGTGGTGGTAAGGAGCGAGATGAGGGGCTTGGACATTCTGTACTAAAGAATTGGTTGGTGACTGCACCTTCCACTGTCCAAATCGCATTGTCAAAAAGGAAATGGGTAAACTCAACTGATCTCTCATTAAAACTCTCAGCCACCTGGTCTTTGGCCAGGTTGTACGGCGGAGACACCTCTCCCCCGGGGAGATCTCCAGTAACTGTTCTCTTTAGCTCATGTTGGGGGCTGTTTGAAGTTTGGGAGGGAGGGATGCTAATGCCCAACCTAATTAGGTGGTTGGTTGGGTGGGGGGCTTGGGTTTGAGGTTACAGTATAGCAGAATACTGTTAAATATTCCAGAAATGTGTGCAAACTACTAGACATGTTTTATCAGTCTAATTGGGGCGTCAGGGGAAGGCACACTCAGATTTGTTACCAAACTGGGCTGGCTTCTGAACCTACGTTAAAGATTGTGATCCGCGGCTCGGACACAGGGGTACAAATGAAAAACTGGACACATTGCATTAAAGTAACATGTCAGCCCTAAGGTTCTTAATGAATCAAGAACAGGATCCAGCCCTCGTATATATATGAAGGGCCTAAAGTCTAGGTCCCAAGTTCAAACGCCACTAGTAGGGAGCTGAAACCACACTTACATGTGCACAAAATATAAAACGAACAACAAAAAGTTAAACATATTGGTTTGATATGAAAAATAAATTTCTAGTTTATTTGATTGTTTTTTTGGTTGTAAATACACATAATATAAGTTTTGGTATTAACTGTTTTTTATACATTTTGTTTGGTAAAAATATTTTAGTGCAATTCAGTCATATAAAGAACAACAATACATAGTATTGGTATATCAAACAATGACATGTCCCACTCAGCATTCAACGCATACATACCCACAATCATTCATCACAACTCAATAACAATAAAACAATTGGAATGGTGAGATTCCAATGAGGACAGATGTATCATACAAACAAACAAATAATATATACAGGTGTCAGGAGTACAAACGCCAGATGAAATGAAAACAGATGGGCGTTACAGGTGTCAGGAGTATAAGCGCCAACGCGCGTTTCGGTGTATGACCCGGGCAAGGGTCACACCTTCATCAGGGCGCAGAAAGATAAGTAGAGGGGGACATGTACGATACGTAATTTGGAGGGGACGTGCCCTTGGTGGTTTAAGTTAAGGGGTACATCAATCAAAGGAACAAGTTCCACCATTCACTGGCTCTTCGCAAGACCAGGTAGTCATAGGGATGCTTGGTGAACAAGGGGTTTACATAGCCATACAATAGGAAATATCAGATATGTAGGGATGGCAGACTTGGACTACAGCTTCCAAGGAAAGTAATTGCTGGCCTGTGGCAGACGCGCGTCGTGGAGACATAAGAGTAGAAAATCAACGTCTTCAAAGGAGCCCCGTTGGGATCAGTGAACCGAATACGGATATGGGGGGATATACGCAGCTAGGGCTGCTGGTTTCCACAAGATTTCATGAAGCGCGTTCTACACGAGTTCATCCGATAGCCATGGTCCTGTCGGGCGACGCGCGTCTGCCACAGGCCAGCAATTACTTTCCTTGGAAGCTGTAGTCCAAGTCTGCCATCCCTACATATCTGATATTTCCTATTGTATGGCTATGTAAACCCCTTGTTCACCAAGCATCCCTATGACTACCTGGTCTTGCGAAGAGCCAGTGAATGGTGGAACTTGTTCCTTTGATTGATGTACCCCTTAACTTAAACCACCAAGGGCACGTCCCCTCCAAATTACGTATCGTACATGTCCCCCTCTACTTATCTTTCTGCGCCCTGATGAAGGTGTGACCCTTGCCCGGGTCATACACCGAAACGCGCGTTGGCGCTTATACTCCTGACACCTGTAACGCCCATCTGTTTTCATTTCATCTGGCGTTTGTACTCCTGACACCTGTATATATTATTTGTTTGTTTGTATGATACATCTGTCCTCATTGGAATCTCACCATTCCAATTGTTCTATTGTTATTGAGTTGTGATGAATGATTGTGGGTATGTATGCGTTGAATGCTGAGTGGGACATGTCATTGTTTGATATACCAATACTATGTATTGTTGTTCTTTATATCACTGAATTGCACTAAAATATTTTTACCAAACAAAATGTATAAAAAACAGTTAATACCAAAACTTATATTATGTGTATTTACAACCAAAAAAACAATCAAATAAACTAGAAATTTATTTTTCATATCAAACCAATATGTTTAACTTTTTGTTGTTCGTTTTATATTTTGTGCACATGTAAGTGTGGTTTCAGCTCCCTACTAGTGGCGTTTGAACTTGGGACCTAGACTTTAGGCCCTTCATATATATACGAGGGCTGGATCCTGTTCTTGATTCATTTTGACTCTCATACCCCGCTGTTCCGGCCCTCCATCTATTCTTTGGGGTCCCCCTCCTTAATTGGTTAGCCCTAAGGTTCTTAACACGGAATATTAGAGGTCTGAATGACCACAGAAAGACCTGGCTCATTCAAGCATACCTGATAAGTCACAAGATCAATTGCTGTTTTCTGCAGGAGACCCATCTGTCTGACACATCCAATACTAAGCTGCACCATAGATTTTGGGGGGAGGTGTATGCCACCAGTTACTCTAATTATGTAAGAGGGGTGGCTATACTCACGTGCAAGGGTCTGGAATGGAACACCACACATACACACTTAGATACTGAAGGGAGATTTGTCATTCTTAAAGGCTCATTGTGTGGGACAGAGGTGGTGTTCGCTGCTATATACAGCCCCAACATGGATGAGCCAGAGTTCTTCCATAATGTATGGGCTCCTATTGCGGGACTTTAATGCTTTTTTCAATGATTCCCTAGATAGGCGGCGGCGCGGAGACTTCATCCCAGGCTTGCAAATCTCTTAACTCTCTTATTCAAGCAAATGATCTGGTGGACATATGGAGGCATCAGAACCCAGATAGCGCAGGAGGTACCTGCATCCCCTCACATCATAACGCCTGGTCTAGACTAGACTACTGGGTGGTTTCCCGGGATATTGCTACATGGACATCAGATGTGTGTCTTCTGCCAAGAACCCTCTCTGACCATTCCCCCGTCTGTTGCAGCTAGAAATCCCGTCACCAAATAGACACTCCTTCACATGGAGAGTCCCTTTCCTGGCCCTACTAGACTCAGCCTTCCATGAGGAAATTAGGAAGGATATAAGTGACTACTTTTCAGAAATCAAGGGCTCGGTCACATCGGTAGGAACACTGTTGGAGGCCTTTAAGCTGGTCATAAGGGGATGCTGTATTTCCAAACAAGCAGGCGTATTAAAATCTATCAGACAGAGACTCCAAACTCTCAAGTCACAAATCAAAGATGGGGAGACTAATTTTTTTAATACGGGCAAAGGGGATCACTTAGCATCACTTAGAGTACTTCTCTCGGAATATTCCGAGGAAGCAAATCGGGAAGTGAAGTTCATGGGGAAATACAGCACTGCTAGAAGATACGGGGAGGGAGATCACCCTGGGAAAACTCTGGCGGCCATGCTTAGACCTCCGAGAAACTCTGCTACCATTACAGAGCTTGGGGATGAGCATGGCAAACCAATTAGAGGATCACAACAGATACTCAATCATCCATCTGAGTTTTATGCTAACTTATACTCCTCTACTACCCTGGATATAAAGGATGAGCTACACACATATTTAGAATTACTAGAGTTGCTCTGGCTGGGTAGGGCACACAGGGAATATCTAGATGAACCCTATACAGTAGAATATTTAATACAGGTCATTAATAGTCTTCCCAATGACAAGGCCCCAGGCCTGTCCACCTCTTTTTATAAAACCTACAATACCTTATTAGCCCCACACTTATTAGAGGTTTACCAGGAATTAATCGACACGGATCATCTCCCACCCATGAAGCGTGAAGCAGTAATACTAACACTCTTAAAGCCTGATAAAGACCCAACAAGCCGAGACTCTTATTGCCCATTATCTCTTATAAATGTAGATAACAAAATGTATGCTAAACTAATTGCTCAAAGATTACAGCCCATACTCCCCTTGGTAGCAAGGCAAGACCAATCAGGTTTTATACCAGGTAGGTCGTCAGCACATAATCTGAGAACCTTTTTTGCTTTACTCTAATATTTAAACCCCCAGACACCAGCAGACGCTTTGTTGGTAGATGCAACTAAAGCATTCAATTCTCTCGAATTGACATATTTACCATATTGGCTAGATTAGGCTTCACTCCGGCATTCATAATTCAAATAAGGCTCCTCTACTCTGGCCCCACTGCTAGACACTGGGTAAATGGTCTCCTGTCAGAGAGCTTTCCTGTCACTAGGGGCACAAGGCAAGGGTGTCCTCTATCCCCACTCCTCTTCATCATAGCTATGGAACGCTTGGCCGCTCGAATTTGACAGCATCATGCTTACAGAGGGGTGGGGTTCTCATCTAGAGGTTTGCTAATCTCGCTACAGGCAGATGATATCATGCTTTATATAAATGACCCAGTAGCAAACACACTCCTTATAGTCCGCGAAATGACCAGATTTGGTGGGCTTTCTGGGATCCAAATAAACTTGTCCAAAAGCAGGATGTTTCCTCTGACAGACTACACAGTCCCATTTCCATTTGACTATCCACTCAAATGGGCTGATGGTGCAGTTAAATACCTGGGGATCTGGCTAAGTCATGACATGCAGGAGCTCTGGGAGATTAATTTTGGACGCACGATTAGCTGGCTGGAAGGGAAAATTAATACCTGGTCATGTCTGCCCCTCTCCTTAGCAGGAAGAATTGCTATAACCAAGATGATCGTGCTGCCCACATTTTATATCTTTTTGTAAATCTCCCCATCCCCCTTACACAATCGTTTCTAAAAACGGTAAGATCCTTGATTATACAACTAGTATGGGCTGAAAAGCAGGAACAAAATTCATGGGAAATTCTCACTCTGCCTCTGAGTCAGGGAGGGCACCGGACATCCCCTTGTACGCCTATTGTGCACAAGCCCAGTTCCTAAATCTTTGGGTATTCCCTACCCCATTCCAGTCGCATGTAGCTATTGAGCTGGACAGACCAGCACCCGTTCCATTACATTTGGCAATATGCTCCAAATTTAAAAGACCCAGAAATGTAATTGATACTACCAAAATGCTTTGATGGGCTTAGGATGGGTTGCGCATGAGATCAAAGCAGGAGTTGCTGTATGCCCTCTCCGTCCCTCTCGCATATAACCCCCAGATACCGGCATTGGCTAATTGCGGCGAGGTTCTCAGAGCTTAAAGACTTGGCTGGAAGACATTTGCCGATCTGTACCAAGGGGATACCTTTGTGTCCCCCCCTGCGGCGGCAGGGGCTGGCACCTCACATTTCTCTGACTTACTCTTATATTACTGTATTAGGGCTACCTGCCGCAAATCACATAACTCCTTCCCTGCCCCTCCACCCACATTAACGGCCCTAGCACATGTACTAAATAATACATCCCAGCGTAAGCTAATCACACGATTATACAATTCTATGCAACTCACTTTCCCGACCGTTCAACCCAAGGCATTTGCAGGTTGCAACAAAGAGTCGCCTCTGACTGAAGAACAGTGGAACTTTTGCTCTGGACAACTGGAGATGCTTTCTCCGAATTATAAACTCCGTTTGATTTACTTTAAATTATTGCATAGATATTATAGGATGCCTGCGCAGCTTCTCTGGATTGTTCTGCGCGAGGACTCTAGATGCTGGAGATGTGGCTCACCCCAGGCCACCTTCCAACACATGGCTTGGTACTGCCCCAAGATAGCACAATACTGGATAGAAATGTTTGCTTCAATTAGCAGAATATTCGAGATGTCACCGCTTCTGGGTATCCTAGGGTACGCGAAAGACATCCCACCTGATATTAGGTGCTTACTTGTGATGTTGCTACTGCTAGAGAAGAGACATGTGGCCATGACCTGGGGGAAGTCTGAGGCCTGCTCTCTCCCTAGCAGCTGCGCTGTGCTCTGTGCGGCATATTCTTGGCCCAACCCAGTCAGGGTTCGAGACCGCCCTGCACCGAGAGCCCACCTCGTGGCATCTGGTAAATTATGCTTGTCCCCCCTCTTGGTTAGCGCTATTGTAGATTTGTAGTTTGTTTCCCCACATGTGCTATTGTGCCATTTCTGTCCATATTATTGTTTTCACCCCCTGTAATTGTGTGTGTTTTGGTCGCATTGCCTACTTTTCCCGCCGTTACTGCACCTGCTTCCGCCTCTCAGCTGCACGTTCCCTCCCCCCTTCCCTACTATATGGCGGCTGCTGTGAGGGAGCGTGAGCAAGACCTCTGACCCCAGTCTGAGGCCTCCTCTCTCCCCAGCAGCACCACTATGCTCTGCTCTGCGCCGTGTATCCTTGGCCCAACCCAGGCAGGGTTCGAGACTGTCCTGTGCCGAGTGCACAACTCACTGGCATCTGGTAAATTGTGCTTGTCTCCCTCTTGGTTAGCGCTATTGTAGTTTTGTAGTTTGTTTCCCCACTTATGCTATTGTCCCATTTCTGCCCATATTATTGTTTTCACCCCCTGTAATTGTGTTGTGTTTTGGTCGCGTTGCCTACTTTTACCACCGTTACTGCCCCCGCCTCCCAGCTGCACATTTCCTCCCCCCACCCCTACTTATTGGCGGCCGCTGTGCGGTCGCCACACTAGAAGCCCGTCTGCGCCCGTCCGTGACCCGACCACAGCCAGCACCAGGGACCCTGGAAATCCGACCAACCATTGCTACAACACCACCACCCTCCTCACACTCAACCCCGGAAGACACAGAGACTGCCAACAGGCCTCGCCGAACAAGACCCACAGCCAGTTCTCCTGCCTCAACTGCTACCTGACCCTCAGCACAACCCTGGCCTCCAACACCACCGATGCCAGCAACAGCAACACTCTAAGATGCATCCTCCTCAACGTACGCTCCGTACACAAGCACGCCATGGAAATCTGGAACCTACTTGACAACCTCTCGCCCAACATCACCTTTTTCACATAGACCTGGACCATCGCCTCCCTCTGCCCCCGACATCAACATCGCCATCCCGGACGGATACAAGATCCAGAAGAAGGACCGCCCTAACCAGCAGGGAGAGGGCCTCACCATCGTCTACAAGAGCCCCCTCCGCCTCACCACCTCCAGCGAAACCCTCCCCTCCGCCGAGCACCTGCCCTTCCAGATCCACACCACCCCCAATGCCACACTCCGAGGAACCCCCGTCTACAGACCCCCTGGCCCCCGGACACCCTTCGCCACCACCATCACCGACTTCATCGCACCCCATGCCATTGCATCAACAAACTACATACTCATTGGAGACCTGCACTTCCACCTCGACAACCCCAGTGACCCCAACTCCACCACCCTCTGTTACAACCTCACAAACATCAGACTTAAACAAATCGTCACCACAACGACCCATCGAGCAGGACTCACCCTCGACCCCATCTTCGCCACAGGAAACAGCGTCCACTTCAGCCACACTATGCAACCACCATGGACCGACCACCACTGCGTGCACTTCACTGTCGACAAACCCAAGGCAACAAAACCAGCCCCAAGCCCACCATGAAGGAACTGGAGCAAGGTCACCGACGAGCAACTTAACTCCACCCTCACCCGAGACAGCCACACCTGGACACCCGAAGCAAACATCGCAACCAGAGAACTCCACACTTGGATCTCCAACTGTGCAGACGAGCTCGTACCGCTACGCAACCCCGACAAACAGTGCCCAAGAAAGCTGCCTGGTTCACCACCACACTCCAAGAAGCCAGGTGCACCTGCAGACGCCTGGAGAAGAACTGGAGAAACACTAAGACAACCAAAAACTACTCCACCTACAAGGAGACCATGACGGACTACCACAACTAAATCAGAACCACCAAGAGGAACTTCATCCACAACAAAATCCTCACACACTCCACCACCTCCAAGGAACTCTTCTGTGTCATTCAGGAATTCTCCAACCCACGCAGTGAAGCCACAGACATCACCCCGTCCCAAGACCTCTGTCACCCTGTCCCAAGACCTCTGCGACAAGATTGGAACCTACTTCCACCTCAAGATCAAAACCCTCTATAGCAACTTCATTGACCATCCTCCAGACGCCACAGCCAGTCCCTGCACCCTAAGGACACCAGCCAACCCACCATCTCCAACTGGGCAACGATCACGACTGAAGACATCGCCTCGACCATGAAAGGCATCCACTCAGGGGCCCCCACTGACCCCTGCCCTTCCCACATCTACCACAGAGCCACGGATGCCATCGCACCCGAACTACAAAGCACCATAAACACAACTTTCAAACAGGCACCTTCCCAGACGTCTGGAAGCGCGCAGAAGTCAGGCTTCTGCTCTAGAAGCCCACAGCAGACCCCACCGACCTCAAGAACTACCGGCCCATCTTGCTCCTCCCCTTCGACGCCAAAGTTGCAGAGAAAACGGTCAACAGGGAACTGATACGATTCATCGAAGAGAACGCCATCCGCGACCTGTCCCAATCCAGATTCCGAAGCAATCACAGCACCGAGACCACCCTTTTCGCCACCACAGACGACATCCGCACCCTCCTGGAACAAGGCCACTCCGCAGCCCTCATCCTACTCGACTTGTCAGCTGCCTTCGACACCATCTCTCACCGCACACTAGTCGCCAGACTGCACGACTCTGGCATACAAGAAACAGCCTTGGACTGGATCCGATCGTTCCTCACCGGAAGAAGCCAGAGAATCAGACTACCATCCTTCCTCTCCGATCCCACGAAAATCACTTGCGGAGTCCCACAGGGGTCATCACTGAGCCCGACCCTCTTCAACATCTACATGGCCCCCCTCGCAGCCATCGTCAGACAACACGGCCTCAACATCGTATCCTATGCCGACGACACCCAGCTCATCCTCTTCTCACCAGAGACCCCACCACTGCCTAACTCAACTTCCAGAAAGGAATGCAAGACGTCACAGTCTAGATGACCAACAGCTGCCTGAAACTCAACGCCGATAAGACAGAAGTCCTCGTGCTCTGAACCCCCCTTCTGCATGGGACAACACCTAGTGGCCGACCACCCTCGGAAGCCCACCTACCCCCTCAGACCACGCCAAGAACCTGGGCATCATACTCAACTCATCACTCACCATGAACCGACAGGTCAACGCTGTCACATCCAGCTGCTTCAACACCTTCCGCATACTCCGCAAGACCTTCAAATGGATCCCCCCTGAGTCAAGGAAGATAGTCACCCACGCACTCATCACCAGCAGATTGGACTATGGAAATGTGCTCTACGCCGGCATCAACAAACCCCTTCTCCACAAACTCCAGACGATACAGAACACCGCCGCCAGACTCGTCCTCGGCATACCCCGGCACAAACACATCAGCCAACACCTACGAAGACTCCACTGGCTCCCCTTCAAAATCCTCACTCACGCCTACAAATGCCTACACAAAAACGGACCCAAATACCTCAACGACTGAATCAACTTCCATGTACCCAAAAGAAACCTCCGATCTTCCAACCTCGCACTGGCCGAAACCCCGTGCATCCACAGAGACAGAGCAGGCGGAAAATCCTTCTCTCACACTGCAGCCAAGACCTGGAACGAGCTACCGGCAGACACCAGACGTGCCCCCTCCCTGAACACCTTCAGGAAGAGCCTCAAGAGCTGCCTTTTTGGCTAAGCAGACCACGGACACCCCCCCCCCTCCCCCGAGCACCTTGAAAACCTCATGCTTACAATTCCCCTGATTGAGGGCAGGGGTCCCTAAGGTCCAGTCTTGGATTACAGATGTTACACACTGCCAGGAACAACTCAATACATTCTGGGAGCTAATGCCGAGGGCCTCTAGACCCAGGGACATTTGGGGTCCCTTTCAGGATTGGATTTGCATACAAGACCCATTAGATGTGAATACAATTGAGCCCTAGGGTTGCACTAAGTTCTACTGTATGTTTTTCCCGTTGACCGGAATGGCCCGATGATCCCTGTAGCCACGACGACATAACCTTCTGGGTAAGAATAAACTTTGTTGAATATTCTGCTGCTCCACCTAATGTCTGCATTTAGATTAATGTTGTAGTTGGCACTGTATTTTACTTGTTGATTCATTTGCTTTCAGCTGCTGTACTGGTTTCCCCCCTGTGCTGGGGCTTGTTTTCTCCCCTTTATTTTCTCCATTTCCTTCTAATCCCTTTATTTTTCTTTTCCCTTAAGTATTATTGGATGTATAAGATTATACATAGTGTGTTACGATTACAATATGTATGTACTCATATGCCCTGTATGATTTACATCTATGACTAATAAAATGATCAATAAAAAATTATTTTTTTTAAAAGATGGTTTGCGCTTGGATTGTTGGATAGTTTTATTTTTTTGGCCTGGGGGTATGCTTGAATAGGTAGTTTTGATAGGAATTTAGATTTAAAATGAGTAAATATAACACAGATTGGAGAAATAGATTCGAGGTGGAATATGGTGATCCCTCTGCCTTCATCTCCTAGTAGATGTGGCCGTCGACAGTGCATGGTCATTCATTATGGAGGGAATGATATAGGCCACCTAACAGGTGTTTAAATGGAAATAGAAATTAAATCAGTCTTTTATAAGTATCTTTCCAAACACATATTTTTTGTTTTCAAATATTTATCAGTGGTAGTGCAAAGTTTGATAAAAGCTGCAGACATGTGTCTGCATTCCTGTGAGATCATGGCATGTCTTGTATTTACCACTTTATTTTTCAAACTCACATCTATATTGTGGCAATGGTGTCTAAAAAATGGGCCAATAGTTGCTTGGGCTGCACAAGTAATGGGTCCACATTTGTCCTCCACTGGGAACCAAACACCCCATTGTAGGGCTTGACCCTCTCAGGGTAGCAAAGCAGAGCAGTCTAAGGTCTACTCAAAGGAGGTGTTGAGAGTTAGTAATCGCCATTTGGTGGCATGCAAGTATAACACTCAATAAATGATTGACCAGCCTGTGCTTCTTTGGAAAAAGGGAAAGTACATTTATTACATATACACACTACTCATTACTTTGCAGTAATTTACAAATACACATAAGGATGATGAAAATACATTTTGATGACATTGCTGGGTTACCTCTGATCCCGCTAAAGGATTCAAACAACCACATCAGGTAAGTACATTGACCTGGACAAAGGTCCAAGCGCAACAAACCACATGTCAATAATCATTATTTTAGAAGTAAATGCGATAATTAAAATAACCATAAAGCATCTGTACTTTGATTACAAATTGCAGTCAGCATCACCATTTCAATAAAGCATTGACAGAAATTTAATTGACATTTCTCATGGGTCTTTGTTCTTTTTAAATCCTTGCAGCATGTAATTATAAAATAGCCATTAGAGAGACTTGCGTTCTGATCACAAATAATATGCAATCATAAACTTCACTCCCAGAGGGAGCTATACAACATGTACTCTTTCTTTAACCACTTTCAGGCCACATTAACTGCAGCCATAACCTTAGCCCCTAGAGGGCACTGCACTCCTAGCTGTAGAGCATATGCTCCAGCCCTAGGAATTCTTGAACTTGAACTTGAATGAAATCCTGGGGTAGTCACCCTTATTGTTACCCTTCCAACCTAGGGTCAGTAATTTTAAAAACCATCCCAGGGTCCTTGAAGAGAGTTGCGGTACCTCTGCAGCTTCCCCACACTCCTTTTTACATTCTTGGTGGTGGTGCCACCGTCCTGGGGCTACCACAAGCACCAGAAATGGCTTGGTCATTTCAGGCCCATGAAGGGCATTATGAGGTGCTCTTCCGGGAGGAGAGAATAATTGATGAGCAGCTCTTCCCACTGTTTCGGGGAGATCAACTTCCCTTTCTCTTCACCTTCGTGAGTCTATGCAACCTCACACAATGCAGCCCTTTTCTTTTTTTAGGGGTACCTGGTCCCACCTGGGCACCACACACTCTGCTTTTGTTGGGAGGGAGCCCAAGAAGCCCACACCTGGCTGCCCCCACAGGCTCCCCACCCTTGCAGCACTCCTTTGTGATTCTGCAAGAGCAAGCAGGTTTTTTCTGTGGCTCATGGCGGCCTTCCGCTCTACCAGACACTGGCATGAGGAGCGGGGTGGGCCAGCAACACCTGGGAGGAGTGTGGCAGCACTCCCCCTACATCATTTTCATCTTGGGACCCAGGGATGGCGTCCTTGGCCCCTCTCAATCTTCCTTCAGGGGCCCGGAATTTAGGTCTCAGTCCTCCCATTGCCTAAACTGGCCTTGGGCCACTGGATGGTGGGGAGGGGGCCCCATGCAGGACCCCTCCCAGCATGGAAAAAAACAGGAATTTTCCTTGCGGCAACCCCCAGTCCCTGATCCACCCTGGGAGAATACATCAGTCGGGCAGTAGAGCTCCAGGTGCTCAGGCATTGCACTGTGCGTCAAAGCTCAAAATCCTTCTCATGATAATATCTCGGGCCCCATCTGGCTGTTTTGCATGATCGTGGCCTCATTTGTCTCCTGGTGGTGAGCCTTAGCCACCCGGAGCACTTTTTTGGGCCTCTTGGCCTCAAAGTTGATGAACTTTGTAGGGAGTTGGTTTCACTGGCTCCCTGCGCAGGATTTTCTTCTTGGTTACCTCTGGGCCTCTATCCTCCTTGGCGCAGAAGCCTAGTCTTTCCCAGCTAGTCCTCTTGGGGTGTAAGGCAACCAGCTTCCCTGGTCCTGGGCAGAGCCTCACTGGCCCTTGTGTCAACTGAAGTCAGAGTCCTTAGTCCAGATGGCCATCAGGGGATTCTTTCTTCTCGGCCTTTTGGCTAAGTTCAAGTGTAGTATCTGATCTTTGAATTGTCCATGAGGGCTGCCACCAGTCCCAGTGTCCAGAAGAAAAACACAACCAACAGAGCTCTCCTCCCTGCACAAGACCTTTTACGTGGGGACAGGAGAGTCCATCAGCAAGGCACCTCTGGCCTATCCTGGGGTGGCACGTCACCTCTTCACCCCTGTCCCAACCTTCCTGCACAGCCTGGTGGGACATTTCAAAATGGCATCACCCAAGAGTCATTTGCCACATCTGCTATCAGGGCCTCAGCTCCGCCTCTTGCTGACATAACTGCCAGGGCCTTTCCCAGCAGATCTTCAAAAGGAGCCCCCTCCTGTGTTGACTTCAGAGGCCTGGGCTTCCTCCTTTATTTAATGGGCTTGGACAGGGCCATCCCTGGCACAGTGTGACAGCTGGTTGATTGATGCAGAGGATTCTGCTCCACCCCTTTTTTCCTCAGGAACTGAGTGAAGCACTGTTAATTGCTCACTTTGTGTGGGGAGGCCCTTGTTTCTGCACCAATGAGAAATGTCATTAACTTAGCACAGCAGGGTGACAAAAAGCCTGGGCTATTATCCTTGGCTGAGCCAGAGAAATCTGACGATACTAGTTGACCCATAAACTGTACAGATATCTCTTTGGAACTTGCACAATTGATTTGAAGACCCAGGGACTGCCACCTCCAGGGGGGTGCATGCACCCCCACAGCCCCAGGGACAACCACCTTCCTGGGGCAACACTTTAAAACTAAATATGGGGGCCACACAGCCCACACAGCCCCGGGGGACCATCACTTCCAATTAGGGCATAATAGGGAACAGTTTGCCCTCGGGGCAACCTATGCCCTGCTGACCACCACCTCCCAGGGCAAAATGTTAATTTTACTGTGGGGGCCTGCCCGATCGGCCCCCTGCAGCCCAGGGAACCAACACCTCCCCTGGGTAAAAGAAAACATTAATGCAGGGGAGGCACGCCCCCGCAGCCCCGGGGACAGACACCTCCCTGGGGCAACACTTTAAAATCAATCCTCCCTAGGGCTAAATTAACATTGGAGGGAGGCCAGGCAGCCCCCTTCCTGGTGCAAATAATATCCCTGGGGACAGCAACACCCCATGGCCAGCTCCTGCAATGTCCCGGGGTGTGAAGCCCTGGACATTGCTTTTTGCTATCAAAGGTTACAGAGATGTTATAGTTATGCTCAGATTTCAATCATAGAAAACAAGTAAATTCAGCAGTTATAGTTAGCTGAGCTAACTGTAATTCATACCCATGCAATGCACTGCTTATGACCTCACATATTGCATCAATCATGACATGGTCAGTGACATCACTCATGACATCCCATTGGGAGAGTCATTGCCTCATATGTTACCACTTCGTACTTGAGACCGGCCTGACCTTGGGTACATCAAATTGCTTCAGAGCTGGGCACCACAACGCATTGAGCTAAGTGGTGGAATGTGGGGAAATGCAACATTAGTTTAATAAAAAAGAAGGGTGCCGTTTTTGTTTTAAAAGTTAAATTTTTTGCACAATACGTCTCACCATTGCCTGGCTTCTTATTGGGAATATTAAAAGGACATTAGTCAAGTTACTGTCACATTGAAATAGGGAGCTAGCCCTTAAACGTTACCACGTGGTTAAAAATGATTGAACGCATGTGCACGTATAAAAAGCAATTTACGGGGCGTCTTTGCAGTTGATAAAGGCTTATGTTACAAGCCGAAACGCGTCCTGTATACTGCTGCTGTGAATCAAATAAATGGAATATCCCTACATTAGAGTGCATATATCTCTCTGTATTTTGAGAAGTCAGTGTTGATTTAATAGTGTCAGCGGTGACGTCCCCGTCTGCACCACCAGCGATCAAGAGCAAACAGGCAAAACCGCATCTCAGTGAGGTCACTATGTGTGAAGCCAGTCTGCCCCAGTAGCACAAAGCAGCATCAAAGGTGAATGGAGCAACTGTTGGGAGAGTCATTGTCTCGTATGTCAGCACCTCATACTTGAGACCGACCCGACCTTGGGTACATCAAAGTGCTTCAGAGCTGGGCACTACAACACATTGAGGTAAGTGGTGGAATGTAGGGAAATGAAACATTAGTTGGCTTATTATTTTATAAACTGTCAGCAGTAAAAAAGAGGGGTGCCGGTTTTGTTTTTAAAAGTGAAATATTTTGTACAATACGTTCTTAACATTGCCTGGCTTCTTGTTCGAAATATTAAAAGGATATTAGTCAAGTTACTGCCAGATTGAAACGGGGTTAACATTACCACATGGTTAAAGTTAATTGAACGCATGTGCACGTACAAAGAACAATTTACGGCGTGCCTTTGCAGTTGATAAAGGTTTATGTTACAAGCCGAAACGCGTCCTGTGTACTGCTGCTGTGAATCAAATAAATGGAATATCCCTACATTAGAGTGTAGATACCCAAGACTGCCCATATTGTACCTCCTTCCCAAGATTCACAAACACCCTACTATCCCTCCTGGGAGGCCTATAGTATCTTCTGTAGGCAATTTGCATGAAAATATTTCAAATTATGTTGACCACTTTTTAAGAGAATATGTCATCTTGTTACCATCTTATGTTAAGGACACAAAAGACTTCCTTAACAAAGTTAAAGGCATCACATGGGAGGAGGAATACTCCCTCATTACCCTGGATGTGCATTCATTATATACCATCATTGATCACGTCCAGGGTATTGAGGCTTGCATGCATTTCTTGAGTACCAAAAACATCAGTTACTTAGACCACATTCGTATGCTGGCAGACATGGTGATGTTATGTCTCACTTATAACATCTTCATGTTTGATGGGGAGCTGTACAGGCAGGTGCGAGGCGCAGCGATGGATACGTGCTTTGCGTCGAGTTTTGCCAACCTCTTCCTAGGTAAATGGGAAGAAGAAATCCACTCTGACGCTTAATTTTTGACTGACTTTGAAAATGTAGCTGTCTGGCTCAGGTACATTGACGATTTATTTATTGTTTGGAAAGGGAGTGAATCTGAAGCTATTAACTTTATTGACAGACTCAATAACAATAAGTATAACATCGTCTCAACCCACAATATCAGCAAGGACTGTATTGAGTTCCTTGACACCAGGATTGAAGTCAGGGAAGGGAACCTTGTCACTAGTCTTTACCGTAAAGAAACAGCCGGCAACAGCCTCCTTCATGCCCTCAGTAGCCATCCGAAGCCCTTAAGTGGAACATCCCATACAGGGAGCTACTGAGGGCAAGAAGGAACTGTAGCACTGAGGAAACATACATGCAAGAACAGGAAATCATGATCAGAAGATTCAGGGCACGGGGCTATCCTGAATGGGTTCTGAAGAAAGCAATATAAAATATAAGTTAGGTCAGCTGGGAAAAGTCACTTGAACAGATAAAAAAAAGGGCACGAACGAGACCAACACCAGAGTGATCACCACTTACAGCAACCAGTCCAAGAAAATTCAGAAAATTCTTGCTGACAACTGGAATATTCTAAAAACAGACACCATCATAGGTCCTAATATAAGTGATAGACCCCTGATCACTTATAGAAAAGGGAGAGGTTTGAGAGACATCCTTGTTAAAGGGGATATCACTGAATTGAAGAGAAGCAATCTGCATAATTTGAAAGGTTTATTCCTTTGTGGACACTACAGAGCATGCAAATTCAGCCACTTGGTAAAATAATTTACCATTCCAGGATACACTAGAAAGTGGAACATAACTCAGTTCCTAACTTGCAGCAGTAACTTTGTCACTTACGTTTTAGAATGTCCCTGCAAACTCAGATATGTAGGGAGTACTACCTTTATGGTTAAGAAAAGTATCATGGAACACCTAAGGGCCATCAATAACACTGATCTACACTATTCGATCGCCAGACATTTCCAAGGATGCCACCAATCCAACAGCTCTCTTCTAAGATTTTTCGCCATTGAGCAGATAAACTTAGGCAATAGAAGTGGTAATAGGGAACTAGCTCTCAGGAAAAAAGAATCCAAGTGGATATTAGAGCTAGAAACTAGATTCCCTGGGGGCCACAACCTGGAAGAGGAGCAAGCCACACATCTTCATGAGAACTGACTAGATGTTCTTCCATGGTACTGATTGTTACAATTTACGTCTCATTGTTATATTGCTTTTAATTGTATTTATTCATCATCATTGAGTATATCTGTATGAGATGAGTATAATTAAATTGTACGTACTATCTTTTCTCTCTTATTCTCTTTTCACAGGAGGAAAGGAAGGGACCCTCCACACTGCATGGTCACTTCACGGGTTCCCTACCCTTTTCTTCCCCGGGCTCGGGTGAACACTGAATTTAAGATAAGAGACTTTTTAATTAATCAATACCTTTCGTTAGTTCTCCTTTTTTGAACCTTGGTTGTATTTTCACCTTATAGAACGTATATTGGACTTGGACAACTTCTTAGCAGCCAATAGGCGCGTAAATACAACTCTTATACAGTCTCCAGTACTCTTGCTTTAACCAGTAGCCCTACTATAGAGGTACTGTTCCATAATTATGTCGTGAGCCAGCTTTTATCAGAGAAGCGATGTATCACTACATAGGCACTCGTCCGAATATACGACTAAATCACTGAATGCATGAAATTGCAAGGCATTAGCGTCAAAGCTGTATAGCCCTTCCGGGCCCTGACCCGGAGCACCATGAACTTCTAGCCACTTGTGCGATACTTAACCTTATTACTCTTTACCGCTGTGTAATACTGACATATGTATACTTGCATTAATATATGTCGTAGCTTTGTCAATGTCAATCTGTGTGATGTATGTCTACTGCATATACAGACATGTTGCTTCTATACTTATAGTTGCACGTTACAATATGGCCGACATTTTTGACTCACTATGTGAGAGAGATGAAATTGTAGTCCCTTGTCCATTTCACATGTTGATTTATGCACGCACTTTCTGAATCGCTCTTTGGGTGATCGAACACGTAACGTTTGAGCAATAAAGAGCAATCTGCCTTGCACCTGGTCCTTTGAGAGTGCATTCTACTTCTTAGAACTTGTTGGATTACTGCTTGTCTGGGCTTGGGTTTACCGGCACCACGCACCACCTGACTACGGGCTTGTTCCCGGAAGGACCCACCTTCTGTGTTTGAGATATATATATATATATATACTTATATACCCATTTATTCTTCCATCGACCTTGAGATATAAATATATAAAACATATTTAATTTTCAGAAAAACACACATTCACTGAATGATGTCATCAGTGATCTCATCAGTGATGTCATTTGAGATGTCAAGTCATCAGTGATGTCACTGACCATGTCATGAGTGATTTAATATGTGACGTCATCAGCAGTGCATTGCGGGCGCGCGAGTTATAGTTAGCTGAACTAACTATAACGGGGGAATTTCAATGGTTTTGTACGAGTGAAAAGTCCAGCTAACTATAACGCCCCTGAAACCTATGGTTTTTTCAGTGAATTTCTAAGGTTTTTCAAATGCTAATTCCTAACAATAACGTGCCTGAAACCTATGGTTTTTTCAGTGAATTTCAAAGGGTTTTTTTTGTGGTTTTTTTTAAAGTTCTTTATTGTTTTAAAACAGAGACATCCCCAACCCACCCCCACCCCCTCTCAGACAAAATAATTCATTATGATAGTATTTACACATGTCAATAGGAAACATAGAAGAAAACAAAAGATATACATACATACATATATTAAGTACTTAATTCAGTATTGTTAAAATTTTATCCATTGGGTTAGAGGATCCCATATCTCTAATCCTTTTAACCTCTTATTTTTCCCCTTTCTTCTATATATAGCTAATTCCAGGCTATCTGTCGCTAGCATTCGATAACGCCATTGTTGAAACACTGGTGGTGTTGGATCTAACCATGCCGAAGCTATACATAATCTTAGAGTTGACATTGAGATAAATATTAACCCTTTTATTTCACTTGGTCGATTATTATCATCAATGCCCAGCAAGATTTCCCCCACAGAGATTTCAATTTTGGTATGAAGAATTTCTGATAAAAAGGTTTTTTAAATGCTAATTTCTAACTATGCCTACAGAGATAGGACATGTGAAGAAAGAAGAAAAAACGCACAGAAAGAAAAAAAGGAAATGCAGAAAGAAGCAACAGAAGTCCTCAAAGACGAAGAAAAGTGCAGGAAGAAGGATAACGTGCAGGAAGAACAAACAGAAGAGCAGAAAGAAGCCTTGTTGCAAAATCATCCTGTACCCTCAACTTTTTCAGATGGATACTGGTGGTAACTGAGTCTGACTAACCAGTCCTAGAGCCAGTGCTATGTTAAAAGACACTCAGAATACAGTGAAAACTCCTACATACACTAGGGAACACTTTGCGTTGGGGTCCCCCTGTGATTAGCATGACCTCCTCTGTAAGCCCCTAGAATATAATAGGGCAGGGGATTAAAACTACCTCTTAGAACGCGCCACAAGGCGTGTTTGCACACATCACCTCAGGACCGGTCCCCTCCCTTCCCACTGTGTAAACACGCCCTGTAGCCGTTTTAAGTTGGGAGATTAAGTCCCCTTGAATCCTGAGGGTCCCTAGGGTCCAACTAGACCACTAGGTACCTCCAGTAAGCGCCACAGAGCTGCGTTACAGAGAGATGTAAAAAGGGGCACGGCCTAGACCACCTCTCTGCAACGCAGCGCAGTGGCGCTTACTGGAAGCACCTGATGGGCTAGTTGGACCCCAGGGTCCCTCAGGATTGAAGGTGAATTATTTCTCCAACTTAAAACGCGCCACAGGGCGTGTTTGCACATGTTAACTCAGGCTCCGCCCCCTCCCTTCACCACTGTGTAAACATGCCCTGTGGCCGTTTTTAGTTGGGAGATTAAGTTCATTTGAATCCTGAGGGTCCCTAGGGTCCAACTAGCCCACTAGGTACCTCAAGTAAGCGCCACAGAGTTGCGTTGCAGAAAGGTGTAAAAAGTGGCACGGCCTGGACCACCTCTCTGCAACGCAGCTCAGTGGCACTTACTGGAAGCACCTGATGGGCTAGTTAGCCCCCAGGGGCCCTCAGGATTGAAGGGGAATTATTTCCCCAACTTAAAACGCAACATAGGGTGTGTTTGCACACGTCACCTCAGGCCCCGTCCCATCCATTCCCCACTGTGTAAACACGCCCTGTGGCCATTTTAAGTTGGGAGATTAAGTCCCCTTGAATCCTGAGGGTCCCAAGGGGCAAAATAGCCCACTAGGTACGTCCAGTAGGCGCCATTGCAGAGAGGTGTAAAAAGGGGCACGGCCTGCACCACCTCTCTGCAACGCAGAGCAGTGGCGCTTACTGGAAGCACCTGGTGGGCTAGTTGGCCCCCAGGGTCCCTCAAGATTGAAAGGGAATTATTTCCCCAACTTAAAACGCTCCACAGTGCGTGTGTGCACACGTCACCTCAGGCCCCGTCCCCTCCCTTCACCACTGTGTAAGCGCACCCTGTGGCCAATCTAAGTTGAAAGATTAAGTCCCCTTGAATCCTAAGGGTCCCTAGGGTCAAACCAGCCCACTAGGTACCTCCAGTAAGCGCCACAGAGCTGCGTTGCAGAGAGGTGTTCAAAGGGGCGTGGCCTCAGAACACCTGTCTGCAACGCAGCTCCCTGGCGCATACTGGAGATACCTGTTGGGCTAGTTGGCCCTCAAAGACCCTTAGTATTGAAGAGGAATTAATTCCCCAACTTACAACTGGCCAGGGGGCGCGTTTGCAGAGTGCTGCAAGGAAGGGGCGTGGCCTCCGGCGTGATGCCGGTCTTTTATTTATTTTATATTTTTAAGAAGGAGGGCTGTGTGGCCCCCCTTCTTTTTCTAATTTATTGACCCTGGGGACCCCATCTCCTAGGGCCTGCCCCCTAATTTCTTTTTTTGAAAAAAAAAAATTTGGAAGGGGGCCGCGTGGCCCCCCTCCCAAGGCCTTAATCGGCCCGGGGGACCCCAACCCCCAGGGCATGGCCTTTTTTTTTTGTTATTCTTTAGGAGGGTGGCTACGTTGCCCCCCTCCTCAGGCCACTTATGGCCCCGGGGACTCCATCCCCCGGGGCCGGCCTTTGTTTTTATTATTTTAAAAAAATATATATTTATAGAAACACCTAGGACATGCTAGACAAACCGCATGTACCTATCACCATGACGATTTGAGTGATATTCATTAAAAGGCAACTATGCATACAATGAATCCACATGGAATGTATTTACACCGCTAGTGAAGCTCTGACGTGTCTGAAGCCCTACCGTGGCTAATCCCAGCGCCCCCGCCGGTGGGTACTCTCCAAGTAGACACGCTTATCGTTTATTTATACAAACATGGGTAGCTATTGACGGGCACATTTAATACACATGCACACCAAGCCATTCAAAGGGGATTCGACAAAAATTCGCCCAAAACTATGCAAGAAACCCACTCACGGTTAATAAAACACACATCCACCACCGTATGTGTAATACTTTTTATTTTACTCTCTGGTAAGGAGACGAACCTCACTTGAGAGTCACAGCGCGCTCCTGGCTGAGCCCAATGCTGTGTTACACCCACCAGTGCCCGCCGAGTGCCACACACCTCTGTGTTGTATTCCACCAGCTAGTACGTATGCAATGACACTCTCTAGCCCATGTGCACTGTAACACCACCCCGTGAATATGTCATGCCCCACTTGCCTTCGCACGGGTTATATTGCCCCATCTAACATGCCTTCCTCGATGCATATGTTATAACGCACAGCGCTATGCCATACATATTACAATCTGGGATCCATATCTTTGTCACAGTGCATATGCAACGTTACACTCCCCAGCACATATTTTATATTACAACTTTAGAGACTAGTTAGGTTACACAACACTGCCCTGTGCATATTACACTCCAAGGTGCATATCGCATAGCACGCGCTAGTGCCTGTGTTATCTTGTGCTCTCCAATAAATCTGTCATTGCACACAATGTATTGCATATTATATTTCACGCCCCAGTTCATCTTATATCACACTTTTTGGTGCATAGTTTATACCATACACTATATCTAGTTTTCATTTTCAATCGTGCTCTCTGGACTATGTTCTATATACCACTGCGTTCACCTACCCTTTTCACGGGCATTACATTTTGCGATGGGGGGTGGAGGGTCAGGGGGTGTTTCTGCCAAGTGAGCCCGGAGTCACAGTCACAAACTTCCTCTTCTTCCTGAAAAAAGTGAGATTATGCTGAATACTTGTTCATATTTTAAGTAGTTCGCACAGACACACATTTTAAAAACAATAAAGTTCCCAATACCCACCTTCTCTGAACAGTTAGCTTGCTGCCCCATCCACCTCCTCCCTGTCCTCTGTTGTCTGAATCCATGGACTAGCCTCCTCCCTCCTGCCATGCATGGTCTGATGTGCTGCCACTGCCCTCCATTTAGCATGATGTACCAGTCCACTCCTCCTGCCCTCCATTGCTCAATTCTATGCCCCATCATTCACCTCCTGCTTAGGAGCATTTCCTTTAGAAATTACATATATGAGAGGGTCTTATTTGCATCAAAATGATGGTTAGTGCTCTAAAAAACTAAAATGAAGACATATTTTCTGAGTTTTCAAATAGCGACAAAGCACTTTTAAATTATTTGTTATCTTTATGTTTTTTTATCCAGTTGACCACTTGATTAAATGTTGCACTTAGTGGAGAGGATGTGGTGTTACTTCCAGAGCTGCAGACTTTGCAACTGGGGAACCAGGTTGGAATTTCTGCTTCAGCTCAACATTCTGTGATTCTGGTCAAATCACTTAATCTCTCCATGTCTACAACCAAAATGAATTTGATCTTGTGTGATGTAACCAATGCTCATGTAAAGCACTCCAATACCTGACAAGTCTGCACTATATAAAACTGCAAAAATACAAAAAATAAGTGTTTTGCTGGTATTCAAAGTGCATGTTTGAGTCTGCATGTCAGAATTATTTTATGAAATAGAAGAGGATTTGAGAAGTCACTCAAAATGTGCCCTAATTTTTCTTTCTGCAGCACTAATCATACTTTCTATGGCAAAATGAACCCCCTCATTTTGTTCCTTTTTAAATTAAATGTTTTAAGAGTTACCACTTTATTCCAATCAAGATGGCTTCAGGTGTGCAATACGTTTGTCATAAGTAGGACTGTTAGCGCTCTAGTTGTTCTTTAGAACACTCTGGGAAGCTGCAGTAGAACACAAAGGAATCAACTGACAGTCTCTGCCCTTGTTGGATGTACATGTTTTACTGAGAATGTCAGACTTCATTCTCACATGACTGAGAAAGATAATGTGAATTTACAGAAAATATGCACCTTCCAAACCTCTGTGGGAAAAGCATGAGAAAATAGTTTTCTCTCAAACATGATTCATGATATCACAGCAGAAGGCTTTTTCACATGGTAAAATCACCTTAGAACACACCACAGTTCCTAAAATGAGTATGGTACCATCAACAAATGATTTATAATGTAACTAAAGTCTTAAAACCTTCTATTAACTGCAATGCTTTTTAATGAGGTGCTATCAAGTATATTGGTCCCAAGATGACTGCCAACACTTCTTGGATGATATACTGACAGCCAATCAGATCTCACGATGAGATGTGTAGTTAGGCTCCGCCCAGATATATATGTGATTTTGATTTTCTCAGGAACTACTGAACGGATTTACATCATTTAAGCAAAAGGCACGACTCTGAACCAAGGTCTACCTTTCTGACAAATTTGGTGTAATTCCATTCAGCAGTTCGGGCTGTAGCTGCGGCTAAAGGTCCTATGGGAACTTGAATGGGGAAAACACATTTTGGGACCCCTCTTTTTTCTCAGCCCCCGCTACACGAATGATCCCGAGACTTTCAGGATAGGAGCGGACCGGAGCTGGCCAAAAGTTTTGAAAATTTAGTGAAGATTCGTCAACGGGCCCCAAAGTTATTCCAAATATAATGTTGCAGATCTCCTATGGAAAATGGGTCCTAACTATAACTACCTAGTGTATATATATATATATATATATATATATATATATATATATATATATATATATATATATATATATATATATATATATATATATATATGTATATATATATGTATATTACCTACTGGCGGTCGCCAGTAGGTAGTTATAGTTAGGACCACGTTTCCATAGGAAATCCGCAACATTCTATTTTGAATAACTTTTGCGCCGGTCGACGAATCCTCGCGAATTTTTCAAAATAGGTGGGGCGCTACGCTCCGCTCCTACCCTGAAAGTCTCGGGGGGATTCGTCAAGCGGGGGCTGAGATAAAAGGGGGGTCCTAAAACGCGTTTTTCCCATGCATTTTTCCATAGGACCTTTAGACACAGCTACAGCCCGAACGGCTGAACAGAATTACTTGAAATTTGGCAGAGAGGTAGTCCTCAGGTCAAGGAAGTGCCTTTTGTAGGTTTGGTGTAAATCTGTTCAGTAGATTCTGAGAAAATAGCCTTTAAATCAATATATATATCTGTGACAGCTTACGGTGCGCTTACGGTGCGCTTACCGTACGCGTACGGTGACGTGCGCGAGCGCGATTCTGATTGGCTCTTAGATCTTAGTAAACATTCGAATCGGCCGAAACCAGGAAGCGGCGGCTGCCATTTTCTCTCTCGCACTCTGAGTGGGGTAGCATAAATGAAGCCCAAAAATGTGTAAAGGGGCAGTATATTGAGATAATAATCACCCAGCAGTGATATACGGGCCCCCAAACAACCCCCAAGGCCAAAAAAAAAATTTTTTTTTTTTTTGAAAAATCGCCGATTACGCGTACCGTACGCGTACGGTAAAAATTCGGTTAAAAAAAAAAATTATCCACACTCTCCTCACCCCATGTGCAAATGGAGCCCGATGGGCACTATTTGTGCATGGCATATCAAACCAATGAAAATAATAAACAAAACATTTCACAACGATGCGCATAATATGTCCCCCATGTGCGCACGGTGCGCGAAGCGCATCGTGCGTACATGGGCCATCCCGCATAATGTGGGCACGCGGTGCGCGCAGCGCACCGCGTGACCACCGTGTGTGCATGGCACTAACTGCGTAAAGTGGGCGCGCGGTGCGCGAAGCGCACCGTGCGCGCACGGAACGAACTGCGTTAACTGGGCGCGCAGCCCAGAGTCAGAGGAACGATTTCCAGACCCACAGTGGATTTATTTTTGAATATTCACATTTCAAGAGAGCAGCTCACTGAAGCAAAACGAACGAAACTACAAACACCAGCAGGCTCTGGGAGAGCCAACGCCCACTGGGGCAGGTGTTCAAGATTTAATTAATCAGTGCTCCGTGAAATGTTCACATAAGCCTCTGAAGAAATGCTCGAGAAGCATGAAACGCGTCAGGCTCATCATTGCTTTTGGACTTTGTTTCCCTCCACTGAGCTGACAAACTGCATAATAAACGAAGATTTCACCTACCTGAAAGCTGGCTCTTCTAAATGGGGTAACCTTGTTGTTGGATATATATATATATATATATATATATATATATATATATATATATATATATATATATATATATATATATATATATATATATATATATATATATATATATATATATGTATATATATATATATATATATATGTATATTACCTACTGGCGGTCGCCAGTAGGTAGTTATAGTTAGGACCACGTTTCCATAGGAAATCCGCAACATTCTATTTTGAATAACTTTTGCGCCGGTCGACGAATCCTCGCGAATTTTTCAAAATAGGTGTGGCGCTACGCTCCGCTCCTACCCTGAAAGTCTCGGGGGGATTCGTCAAGCGGGGGCTGAGATAAAAGGGGGGTCCTAAAACGCGTTTTTCCCATGCATTTTTCCATAGGACCTTTAGACACAGCTACAGCCCGAACGGCTGAACAGAATTACTTGAAATTTGGCAGAGAGGTAGTCCTCAGGTCAAGGAAGTGCCTTTTGTAGGTTTGGTGTAAATCTGTTCAGTAGATTCTGAGAAAATAGCCTTTAAATCAATATATATATCTGTGACAGCTTACGGTGCGCTTACGGTGCGCTTACCGTACGCGTACGGTGACGTGCGCGATTCTGATTGGCTCTTAGATCTTAGTAAACATTCGAATCGGCCGAAACCAGGAAGCGGCGGCCGCCATTTTCTCTCTCGCACTCTGAGTGGGGTAGCATAAATGAAGCCCAAAAATGTGTAAAGGGGCAGTATATTGAGATAATAATCACCCAGCAGTGATATACGGGCCCCCAAACAACCCCCAAGGCCAAAAAAAAAATTTTTTTTTTTTTGAAAAATCGCCGATTACGCGTACCGTACGTGTACGGTAAAAATTCGGTTAAAAAAAAAAAATTATCCACACTCTCCTCACCCCATGTGCAAATGGAGCCCGATGGGCACCATTTGTGCATGGCATATCAAACCAATGAAAATATTAAACAAAACATTTCACAACGATGCGCATTATATGTCCCCCATGTGCGCACGGTGCGCGAAGCGCATCATGCGTACATGGGCCATCCCGCATAATGTGGGCACGCGGTGCGCGCAGCGCACCGCGTGACCACCGTGCGTGCATGGCACTAACTGCGTAAAGTGGGCGCGCGGTGCGCGAAGCGCACCGTGCGCGCACGGAACGAACTGCGTTAACTGGGCGCGCACGCCACGAATGGCGTAAAGTAAGTTAGCATTTAAAAAACCGTACAAATTCACTGAAAAAACCATAGGTTTCACACACGTTATAGTTAGGAATTAGCATTTAAAAAACCTTGCAAATTCACTGAAAAAACCATAGGTTTCACACATGTTATAGTTAGCTGTACATTTTACTGATAAAAAACCAATGAAATTCCCCCGTTATAGTTACTGTAGGCAACTATAACTCACGCGACCGTAATCCTCTGCTGATGACATATGTGTCTTTATGAAAAAAAAATATTTGTAATATATGTATAGCTAAAATTTAATGGAAGAAGACATGGGCAAATAAGTGTCTAAATACAGTATTAGCATCAGCAGAGGATTACGGTCGCGTGAGTTATAGTTGCCTACAGTAACTATAACGGGGGAATTTCATTGGTTTCTTATCAGTAAAATGTACAGCTAACTATAACATGTGTGAAACCTATGGTTTTTTCAGTGAATATATATATATATATGTATATATATATAAATATATATATTACCTACTGGCGGTCGCCAGTAGGTAGTTATAGTTAGGACCCCTTTTCCATAGGAAATCCGCAACATTCTATTTTGAATAACTTTGGCGCCGGTCGACGAATCCTCACGAATTTCTCAAAATAGGTGGGGCGCTACGCTCCGCTCCTACCCTGAAAGTTTCGGGGGGATTCGTCAAGCGGGGGCTGAGATAAAAGGGGGGTCCCAAAACGCGTTTTTCCCATGCATTTTTCCATAGGACCTTTAGACAGGGCTACAACCCGAACGGCTGAACAGAATTACTAGAAATTTGGCAGAGAGGTAGTCCTCAGGTCAAGGAAGTGCCTTTTGTAGGTTTGGTGTAAATCTGTTCAGTAGATTCTGAGAAAATAGCCTTTAAATCAATATATATATCTGAGCCAGCTTACGGTACGCTTACCGTAAGCTTACCGTACGCGTACGGTGGTGTGCGCGAGCGCGATTCTGATTGGCTGTTACATCTAAGTAAACATTCAAATCGGTCGAAACCAGGAAGCGGCGGCCGCCATTTTCTCTCTCGCACTCTGAGGGGGGGGCTGTAAATAAAGGCAAAAAACATATAAAGGGGCTGTTTAGACAGCGCCCATGCACATAGCCATGTTAGTTGAGTCCTCAAAGGCCAAAAACGGTAAATTTTTATTTTTTGAAAATTTTGCCGATTACGCTTACCGTACGGTGCGCTTACGCTAAAAATTTTAATAAAAAAAAAAAAACTCTCTGTGCATGGCATATTATTGTCACCACTTACAAATTAAATTTAACAGATTACCTATCACAAGGAAGCGCATAATATGTCCTCCATGTGCGCACGGTGCGTAACGTGGGCACGCGGTGCGCGTAGCGCACTGCGTGCCCACCTTGCGTGTACGGCACTAACTGCGTAAAGTGGGCGCGCAGTGCGCGAAGCGCACCGCGTGCTCACCGTGCGCGCACGGAACGAACTGTGTTAAGTGGGCGTGCACGCCACGAATGGCGTAAAGTAACTTAGCATTTAAAAAACCGTACAAATTCACTGAAAAAACCATAGGTTTCACACACGTTATAGTTAGGAATTAGCATTTAAAAAACCTTGCAAATTCACTGAAAAAACCATAGGTTTCAGACATGTTATAGTTAGCGGAAATTTTACTGATAAAAAACCAATGAAATTCCCCCGTTATAGTTAGTGCAGGCAACTATAACTCACGCGACCGCAATCTTCTGCTGATGACATATGTGTCTTTATGAAAAAAAAATATTTCTAATATATGTATAGCTAAAAATTTATGGAAGAAGACATGGGCAAATAAGTGTCTAAATACAGTATTAGCATCAGCAGAGGATTGCGGTCGCGTGAGTTATAGTTGCCTGCACTAACTATAACGGGGGAATTTCATTGGTTTTTTATCAGTAAAATTTCCGCTAACTATAACATGTCTGAAACCTATGGTTTTTTCAGTGAATTTGTATGTATATATATATGTATATATATATTCACTGAAAAAACCAAAGGTTTCAGGGGCGTTATAGTTAGGAATTGGCATTTAAAAAAACTTAGAAATTCAATGAAAAAACCATAGGTTTCAGGGGGGCGTTATAGTTAGCTGGACATTTCCCTCGTACAAAACACTAGAAATTCCCCCGTTATAGTTAGTTCAGCTAACTATAACTCGCGCCCCCGCAATGCACTGCTGATGACGTCACATATTACATCACTCATGACATGGTCAGTGACATCACTGATGACATCACTGATGACATCTGAAATGACACCACTGATGACATCACTGATGACGTCATCCATGTGATAAATTAGTGCATCTTCTCACACCCTTTGATATACTCAATCAAAATTTCAGACGTCCATTCTCAAAACCATAGATACTCCAATACCAATAACTACATACCCACTCATTGACTCTTAGATCTACACACACATCCACTCACTGACCTGTACAGTCACTCATACTTACAGTCACTCAGTACAGGACTATCATATGCATTTATACACCTACATAGACACTCACACACCACCAATCATCCATAAAGGTACTCTCACACCTAGTCAGTCATGCAAATAATTAATAAGACTCCCATTTACTCACCTATGCAGTTATACACACACAAGTTCACTTACTCACAAAAATAGTACCACATTCTTACGCTCTTATACTATCACTGATACAAGCACACACTCATCCATACAGCCACTCTCACAATCACACTCTCACATATGCCCACTTATATACTCTTACACACATATATACTGCCTTTCACATATGTAGTTACTCACACATGTACCACTGAGATATACATTCAATCACTAACACACCCATACATACACTCACCCAACCATACAGTCCATCACAGATGCACTCTTAAAACCATGCACCCATAGAATCACCCACTCACACATGTATGCACAGATTCACACACACACCCCACCCACACAAACACTCAGGCACCCATACAGATACTCAGACAAGCAATCAATAACCCATAGAGACACTCATATAGCTATTCACAAAACCATGCAGCCGCTTATACACCAACAGACAGACAAATACAGACATTCACACAGTTTAGTCACTAGTCTGCAGTAAGATACATTTAATGACTCACTTATAGAGTCAGTCACGCACCTACTAAATCATCCATTCACACACTTATACACCCACTCATTCTTCCATAGGGTTTTCCCTATATATATATTAAACATATTTAAAATTTACAGAAACACACACTCACTGGATGACGTCATCAGTGATGTCATCAGTGATGTCATTTCAGATGTCATCAGTGATGTCATCAGTGATGTCACTGACCATGTCATGAGTGATGTAATATGTGACGTCATCAGCAGTGCATTGCGGGGGCGCGAGTTATAGTTAGCTGAACTAACTATAACGGGGGAATTTCTAGGGTTTTGTACGAGGGAAATGTACAGCTATCCGTCCTCAATTTCAATTTTTAAAAGTGCTCTGCACTAAGTGCAATGCGACTTTGTGCTACGGGGAGCAGTCGATCGATCTGATCTGCTGCCGGCAAGAAAGTCACCTTTGCTAGTTTTTTTTCTGTTTTTTTTTTGTTCCCTGAAGTTCATTGTTTGGTTCCTCCTGTTTTCTATTTGTTTTTTTTTCCAGAAAAAGAAAAAAATAAGTTCTTCTAAGAACTAACTTTCCTGGTTTAAAAAAAGAGCTAAATTTATTTGTTAGTGTGTGAAAGTTTAGATTAATGTATGTGTAGTACGTAATTGACTGAATGAATGCATTAGTAGCGTATGGTGAATGTATAAGTGCAGAACTATGAGGAAGTGCTGCACCATCACACAGTAACCTCTTTAACTGCAGTGTGCTGTAGTACTTCCGAAGCACAGGGGTGCAACATATGTACATAAATATGTTGTACATCTATGCTTCTCTCTGCACGGCTGCTTAAACTGCAGCCATGTGGTGACACAGGCACCCTTGCACCATAGGGCAAGGATATCTGTGTCATGTGCTGTTTGGTTTTCTACAGGAAGACACACCTCCCTGCACAAAAACAATGAGAAAATGCATTTTTCTCCTTCAATGTATGCTGAACATTTTAGCATGCATTGAAGATATAAAAATGTGGAGAAATGAAAACAATTCTTCTTGTTGTGCTTTCCTACACCAATTTTAGAATGGTGCAGCATTCACACACATATCGAGATTTATGATTTCTGATAAATCTAGAGATGTGTCTTGTTCTATGAGTATTCAGTGCAATCATGCACAACAACACTTATAGAACACCCTTTCAACGCAAAGTGGTGTGTATGATGAGGTTGTATTTACATGGAGTAGAAAAAGTACACAGAGTGCCTTTTCCTCTCTTTGTATATATGAAAGAATGTCTTGCGCAATAACTATGTTACAAAAAGTGACATATTTCCGGTTTTAAAATTCCTTGCTAATGATAGAAGGTAAGCACAGAGTTTTGTCTGCAAAGATGTTCAAAGAAGAATGATTAAAATGATTGCGGTTCTTCAATAGGTACAATGGGAAATATTATGAAGCCCTCAAATCTCTTTTTTTGCAGGTCACATGATATCTGATTATGGTCAGATTTCAAAACTGCATAGGTATAAACAGAGTGTTTTTAGAAACGTGTTTCAACTTTGTAGCTTCTTGCAAACCTCCTCAGTCTGCATATTGAGACTTAGTTAAACTTACCTTCACAGTAATAAGAATAAAAAATGGTATACATTTTTTTCAGATTTTCATTGCAATCTAAATTGATATAAATTGCTTATTTTAAAATTTGGATCTGTGAAATAAAAGAAAAAAAAAATTATAACATGTAATAATAAATTTTTTACAACACAGCATAATTTCCACAAAGTAATTTGTTTGCCTATTTTGCTGTTCTCAGAATATATTGAATTTCACTAGAAATAGTGATTTCAATCGTACTCATCACTTAACAGCAGGCAAAAAAAAAAACCAATCAGAAACATGCTATTCTCAGTAAAATACCAGAAAATACTAATCACACATATATGAAATGCTTACGGCTTACAAAATTTTATAACTTTAACTTATAAAAACTGTAAATATTGCCGCTTTAAAATATTCACCGAATCAATGACCACCAAAAAGTCCATAATTCAGAAATATACCTTTCCTTGAGGCCAAATGGTATTTTTGCACTCCTTCTTTATGTAAATTGTCCAATGGTAGTCCTATTAAATTATAATAATAAATTCCTCAGAGAATGAATTATCTTCCTAAAACTTTGACTTTAGGTAGGAATTATGTAATTCCCTAGGCAAACGTTGTTTAAAAACCAACTGAGAATCATTACAAAGTGTCCAGCCTTTGTCACATTTTAGATAGGCAGTGTAATGTCCAGATGTGGTGGAAGGACCATCATGGAAAATTATAGCAATTGCTACAAAAGTCCTTCCTGATATTGATAGTTGTGCTGCTACAAATTGCTTTATTAAAGTATCCAATTTTCAGCCGTCAGCTGTACAACGTTGCATCATTAAAATTATGTATTTACCATATTTTGTTAAGAATAATGTGGATAACATTTCTGATTTACATTGGCTACAGTCCATGTTTTGATTTGCACCTTTAACTAATTTATTGAAAGACACTGATTTACAGTCTGGTAATGTTAAATACAGAAATCTCTCAGTGTCTACATTGGTGCTACATGTATACATGCAATTTTCACAATGATGTTCCCATTTGTAAGAAAGGCCAAAAATATTTTCTATTTCTACACCTACATTTTAAAAAATGGTAAGCATATACATTAAAAATTCCTGAGCATCTTGTTGGATATTTTGTGAAAATTGTATAGAACCAGAACACACATTCAAAACACTACGAACATCTGAAACAGATTGTATTTTACTTGTATCTGGTGTCAACTTTTCATAAACAGAATGCAACAGAGAACAAAATCTTTTTTGCCAATTCTGCATAATTTGTTCTCGCAAACCTTCCAGATAAAAAACAACATTGACCACTACATTAGCATAGCAGTTGACACCTGAACTATTTTCAAACTGATAACCAACAATCTCTTCAACAGTGTCCAATTTATTTTTACCTGCAATCACAGCATTATCTTGTTCTTTTCCCTTCTTGACATCTTCAGTACAGATATTCTCAAACCTTCTTTTTTGACCAACCACACGCTTTTCAAATACAGGATATTGCCCTAAATTGGGAGCATACACCCTTCTTAACCTATTATACTCTTTTACACAGTTAGCAACTGCAGTAACCTTCGTCTCATCAAAATCAATCAAAAACAAACCAGATAATGTTCTGACTCGTGACAAAGCAACATATGCCATACCCTCTTTAAATACGGTAGATCCAATGTTCACCAATGCACTGTCTACACTTAATCCTTGAGATTTATGAATAGTCACTGCGTATGCCAGAGAAAATGGAAATTGTTTCCTACGGACATATAAATCTTTAACAAGCAAAAAACGAACTGAACAACGACCAATTTCTTTAACTTCATCAATCTGATCAAATTTAATTTTTAAAAATTCAATTCCTTCTTTTTTCTGATAATTCACAAAATCCACCACTTTACCCATTGCACCATTAACTAAACCTTTATCTACATCCAAATTATGCCTTAAAATTACCCGACAGTTTACACACACATATAGGTGCCGATTCGGATCCTGGAAAAATTTTCCCCGGCCGAATTGAATCTGGATTTTTTACCGTACGATTCGTACAAGTAGCGTACAAAGTGCCAAGTACGAATCGCATGGGAAAAATTCCACACGATTCACATCCGGAACATTTCGCCACACGTCCTCGGGTCGGAAATTGTGTCCGACACATCCCCGGACGATTTACCGTGCGATCGGGAAAAATGAAGTCCGACCGCGCTGGTACGATCCCTCTCGTCCTTTCGATTTCACAACTGTATGCAAAAAACACCGTACGGACCGAACTCCCACAGCAAGCATGGAGACACGTGTCCGCATACGCACCGAACACCCCACCACAGACCCTGCATGTACGCGGAAAAGGCCCCTGGCCGCAGATGTACGCGCCGAACCCCCACCCCACCTGTGTATGTACGGACCGTACCCCCACCCCACCCGTGTATGTACGGACCGTACCCCCACCCCACCCGTGTATGTACGGACCGAACCCCCACCCGTGTATGAATGGAGCGTACCAACACCCCACCCGTGTATGTATGGACCATACCCCCACCCCAGCAGTGTATGTACGGACCGTACCCCCACCCGTGTATGAATGGAGCGTACCAACACCCCACCCGCGTATGTATGGACCGTACCCCCACCCCAACAGTGTATGTACGGACCGTACCCCCACCCGTGTATGAATGGAGCGTACCAACACCCCACCCGTGTATGTACGGACCGTACCCTCACCCCACCAGTGTATGTACGGACCAAACCCCCACCTGTGTATGAATGGAGCGTACCAACACCCCAACCGTGTATGTACGGACCGTACCCCCACCCCACCAGTGTATGTATGGACCGTACCCCCACCCCACCCGTGTATGTACGGACGGTACCCCCACCCCACCCGTGTATCTACGGACCGTACCCCCACCCGTGTATGAATGGAGCATACCAACACCCCACCCGCGTACGTATGGAGCGTACCCCCACCCCACCCGTGTATGTACAGACGAACCCTCACCCGTGTATGAATGGAGTGTACCAACACCCCACCCGTGTAAGTACGTACCGTACCCCCACCCCAGCAGTGTATGTACGGACCGCACCCCCACCTGTGTATGAATGGAACGTACCAACACCCCACCCGCGTACGTATGGAGTGTACCCCCACCCCAACAGTGTATGTACGGACCGTACCCCCACCCGTGTATGAATGGAGCATACCAACACCCCACCCGTGTATGTACGGACCGTACCCCCACCCCACCAGTGTATGTACAGACCGAACCCCCACCCGTGTATGAATGGAGCGTACCAACACCCCACCCGTGTATGTACGGTCTGTACCCCCAACCCAGCAGTGTATGTACGGACCGTACCCCCACCCGTGTATGAATGGAGCGTACCAACACCCCACCCGTGTATGTATGGACCGTACCCCCACCCCACCAGTGTATGTACGGACCGTACCCCCACCCCACCCGTGTATGTACGGACCGTACCCTCACCCCACCCGTGTATCTACGGACCGTACCCCCACCCGTGTATGAATGGAGCGTACCAACACCCCACCCGCGTACGTATGGAGCGTACCCCCACCCCAACAGTGTATGTACGGACCGTACCCCCACCCGTGTATGAATGGAGCGTACCAACACCCCACCCGTGTATGTACGGACCGTACCCCCACCCCACCAGTGTATGTACGGACCGAACCCCCACCCGTGTATGAGTGGAGCGTACCAACACCCCACCCGTGTATCTACGGACCATACCCCCACCCCAGCAGTGTATGTACGGACCGTACCCCCACCCGTGTATGAATGGAGCGTACCAACACCCCACCCGTGTATGTACGGACAGTACCTCCACCCCACCAGTGTATGTACGGACCGAACCCCCACCCGTGTATGAGTGGAGCGTACCAACACCCCACCCGTGTATCTACGGACCGTACCCCCACCCCAGCAGTGTATGTACGGACCGTACCCCCACCCCACCAGTGTATGTACGGACCGTGCCCCCACCCCACCCGTGTATGTACGGACCGTACCCCCACCCCACCCGTGTATCTACGGACCGTACCCCCACCCCACCAGTGTATGTACGGACCGTACCCCCACCCGTGTATGAATGGAGCATACCAACACCCCACCCGTGTATGTACGGACCGTACCCCCACCCCACCAGTGTATGTACGGACCGTACCCCCACCCCACCAGTGTATGTATGGACCGAACCCCCACCTGTGTATGAATGGAGCGTACCAACACCCCACCCGTGTATGTACGGACCGTACCCCCACCACAGCAGTGTATGTATGGACTGTACCCCCACCCGTGTATGAATGGAGCGTACCAACACCCCACCCATGTATGTACGGACCGTACCCCCACCCCACCAGTGTATGTACGGACCGTACCCCCACCCCACCCGTGTATGTACGGACCGTACCCCCACCCCACCCGTGTATCTACAGACCGTACCCCCACCCGTGTATGAATGGAGCGTACCAACACCCCACCCGCATACGTATGGAGCGTACCCCCACCCCAACAGTGTATGTACAGACCATACCCCCACCCGTGTATGAATGGAGCATACCAACACCCCACCCGTGTATGTACGGACCGTACCCCCAATCCACCAGTGTATGTACGGACCGTACCCCCATCCGTGTATGAATGGAGCCTACCAACACCCCACCCACGTACGTATGGAGCATACCCCCACCCCAACAGTGTATGTACGGACCGTACCCCCACCCGTGTATGAATGGAGCGTACCAACACCCCACCCGTGTATGTACGGACCGTACCCCCACCTGTGTATGTACGGACCGTACCCTCACCCCAGCAGTGCATGTACGGACCGAACCCCCACCCGTGTATGAATAGAGCGTACCAACACCCCACCAGTGTATGTACGGACCGTACCCCCACCCCAGCAGTGTATGTACGGACCGTACCCCCACCCGTGTATGAATGGAGCGTACCAACACCCCACCCACGTACGTATGGAGCGTACCCCCACCCCAACAGTGTATGTACGGACCGTACCCCCACCCGTGTATGAATGGAGCATACCAACACCCCACCCGTGTATGTACGGACCGTACCCCCACCCCAGCAGTGTATGTATGGCCCGTACCCCCACCCGTGTATGTACGGACCGTACCCCCACCCCAGCAGTGCATGTACGGACCGAACCCCCACCCGTGTATGAATGGAGCGTACCAACACCCCACCCGTGTATGTACGGACCGTACCCCCACCACAGCAGTGTATGTATGGACCGTACCCCCACCCGTGTATGAATGGAGCGTACCAACACCCCACCTGCTTACGTATGGAGCGTACCCCCACCCCAACAGTGTATGTACGGACCGTACCCCCACCCGTGTATGAATGGAGCATACCAACACCCCACCCGTGTATGTACGGACCGTACCCCCACCCATGTATGTACGGACCGTACCCCCACCCGTGTATGAATGGAGCGTACCAACACCCCACCCGTGTATGTACGGACCGAACCCCCACCCGTGTATGAATGGAGCGTACCAACACCCCACCCGTGTATGTACGGACCGTACCCCCACCTCAGCAGTGTATGTACGGACCGTACCCCCACCCGTGTATGTACAGACCGTACCCCCACCCCACCAGTGTATGTACGGACCGTACCCCCACCCCACCAGTGTATGTACGGACCGAACCCCCACCCGTGTATGAATGGAGCGTACCAACACCCCACCCGTGTTCGTACGCACCCTACCCCAGGCCCACACACCAGCACCCTCACCCAACATCGGGCATGTACAAGTCGTACTAAGCCATAGCAAAGGACATCACTGTACAACAACATGGCCCATGTACGCACCGTACAGACGCTAAAGACACTCCTACTGAACCATGACTAACCAAAAAAACACAAGGACAGTCAATCCGAGGCCCACAACACCACAAAACATATCCAACAAGGCCAAATACATCCTATACACTGACCTGCAACTGACAAACAGATAAACAGAGGCCCAAACCACTACCACTCCTTATAACACACCCACCCAAAGTTCAAACACAGCCACACCCACAAATGGACCAATAAAAAGGCCCAACACACACAAACCATGATCCTTTGCAACAGATCCACTGCTGCCAGACCCCAGAGACAACGCACTGCACCATTCTTCAACCATCAATACACCTTACACCTGCACTCCTTCACACAACCACCATCACAAACACACCCTCATCACATTCACACACACACACCTGCACACCCACAACCATCCACACCCACACACATCCACACCCCCACCCCACAACCATCCACACCCACACCCCACCCCATGCCCACCAACAAGAATCCAAAGTTCACAAAGGACGAGCTGGAGTCCCTTGTCGACGAAATCATCAGAGTCGAGCCACAGCTCTTTGGAACATTGGTCAGACGGACCAGCATATCAGAAAAAACTGCCATGTGGGAGAGGATAGTCAATTCCGTGAATGCTGTTGGGTCCACCAGAAGGACCAGGCATGAGTGCCAAGCCAGGTGGTACGATCTGCGGAGGACGGTCCGCCGCAAAATGACGGACGAGCACAACCAGGCCAACATCACTGGAGGAGGACCATCCGGCAGACCGGTACACTACCATCCCTGGGAGGAGAAGGTGATGACCACGCTGGAACCGTTGGGAGTAGACGGACTAGAAGGAGTCCGAGAGCCTGGTGAGTACACAAACAACTCACCTCACATGGGGGGAATGCCATATACAACCCAAATACCAATCATGCACGCAACCCCCACAAAGCCAGCAGCGGACACAACCACACTCCAAAAACACACACATGCCACTAGCGCCTCCATGCCCCATGCCCCAAGCAAGGCCAGGCCAAGTCACAGGCCACACAGAACACAAACACAAGACAGGATGTCCCCGATGCCGGGAGGGTGGGCCTCAAAACTAACAGAGCAACTCTGAAGTACACAACAATGCCCTCAGCCCATATGGCTTAGGGCACAGCCATACCAACAGTGTGTCCCCACACAGTACTGTTTTGCCTGCTAATGGTGGCCGCGTTGCAGGACGACATGGGTATGAAGGCACAATTTGCACATAACAGCAGCCAATGAAGACGCAGCATACTGAAAGAGTGTAAGCACACACCGCCACAGCAGCAGCGCAGACTCACACACTCCGCCCAATGGGTGCCCACAGAGAAGAAACAAACCCACATGAACAAGCCAATGGCCTTTGCAAGACCTGCAAACTGTGTGTGCCCAGGAAGCTGGGCTGAGGTGACAGAGGGTGACACACAGAGGGAGGGAGAGGGGCAGAGAGAGGGACAGAGACAGAGGTGGACACATGGAGACAGACAGAGGGAGGGAGGAGGCTGACAGAGGGAGGGAGAAAGGGAGAGGGACGGAGGGAGGAGGCTGACAGAGGGAGGGAGTAAAGGGAGAGGGACAGAGGGAGGAGGCTGACAGAGGGAGGGAGAAAGGGAGAGGGACAGAGGGAGGAGGCTGACAGAGGGAGGGAGTAAAGGGAGACGGACAAAGGGAGGAGGCTGACAGAGGGAGGGAGTAAGGGAGACAGAGGGAGACCAAATCACCCTTGGGTGGTGTGGCCATGTCCGCTCATCAGCAGGTGGACTGTGTGCATGTAGACAAGGTTTGGCAGTGCCTTAACCCCCCCTTCAACCTTTGATAAACACTAGGCCATGTGTCAATCTGTGCACGAGTACATCCGTGCTGCAGGCACAAATAGAACCTTACACCCAGTATACCTACCCACTGTGTTCGTCAGAACCCTGTCCCAAATTGTTAAGTTACCTACCTGCATTCTCAAATAGCATGGAAAAAACACCATTTGGCCACGTACAGTGCAACACGTAATGCGGCTCAGCATGGCTTGCTACGCCCGCTCACTACACTGCTGACTTTGTCCCCAAAATATGCTTCAACTGAGATTGTGTCACACATAGGTAAAGTGTCGAAAGCTGCGGCCAAGGGACATACCCATGCACAAGTGCACTGTGTGAGGAATGCTACCCAAATCCAACCACCCAGAAGAACTGTGCCAAATCAAAAAAGAATGAAACATGGATGTTGCATGTAACACAATTAACACTGTCTCTCTCACACACAGGTCAACGTCGTCGATCTCCCCCCAACACTGGGGGGGAAGACTCACAGGACCAGGCTCCGCGTGAAGAGGACCCCAACGCCAGCGACGACTCTCACCACTCCGTGGATGACCCAGACCAACCTGGCCCCTCTGGTGTCCAACCACCTGCAGCACCTGCATCAAGGTACAACTGTGCCAACCACCACCCCATTCCTGCCACATCCCAGGAGACACCCAGGAGCCCTGCCCGCACACAACAACGCAGCCAGTCTGTCCAGGAGGGACAAGGTTCTCCGGGCACCCAGGAGGAGGCAGGCGACACCGCAAATGCCATCCCTCAGGGGTCCCGGAGACTCGATGTGCCCACAACGGCAGGCCAGGCGCAAGTAGGCAGGGGTGGTGGGAGTGAAGGACGGCGGAGGCCCGAACCTGCCCTGTTGGCTCAGGACCCGGCTATGGCACATGTCAGAACCATCCTGGACGCATACCGGCGTGACTCCAGAGGTATCGCCCAGGTAGTGGAGACCCTCAATGAGATGAAGGCCCTGCAGGTTGAACATCATGCCAGGATGGAGGCAAGACATGCAGAGCACTTGGCGGTGCACAGGGACATGAGCCAATCCCTCCGTCAGATCGCCCAAAGCCTGGCAAACCCTCCCTGTGCCAGCAGGCGTAGAGCAGCACCAGCCCCAGGGAGGGAGGAGGAGGAGGAATCATCTGACGGAGCGTCCCTTGCACCGTCAAGCCAGGCGTCTGAGGGTCCCTGCAGGAAGGTGGGTCGTCCACGCAAAAGACCGTGAGAGTCAGCGGAACATCACCATCTCCCAGGTCACCTGGCCTGGCACCTGGCCCTATGGCCCAACAGCAGCACAGCAGCAAAGGACATTCTCTGCCACATGGCCTTGCTGGTCACTGTCTGACCAATGTTGACAAAGACTGTGGCACAGACTCTGATGACTGTCAATGGCAAGGACACCAACTCCCCCTGTGAACTTTGGATTCTACACTCCCGCCAAGCACCTCTTGTCACCCCCCCAAACACGTACCCCAGCAGTAATAAAATTCATTACAATCACAAGATGATGCTGTCATTTTGCATTATTCCACTACATGTGTGTGTTGTAAAGTCAAAACATGCCTGATTTCTGAATTAACTCCGAACCACCATACCCTGGGGTCTGAGTCTGGCACAGGACACACATGGGTCACAACGTACCATCCAAGACAGACATGGAGCACCATACTCACCCGTGATGGGCCCAACCAGCTGAGGGGGTGCCCGCACAACTGTGCCCACAGACCTATTCAGAAGAGCAACAGTCATGCGCAGAGGTCAGGGATCATGTGGAGTGTCCTGGGGTGGGAGTCCCAGGTATGTGTAGACACGTGGCAGAACCATGTCCTGCATGCTTGAGTCAGGTGGATGTGGCGAATGGTGGGCCAGCCAAGGTTGGATTGAGTTTGAGTTTGAGTTTGAGTTTAAAAATATTTATATAGCGCACTTTCACCAGCGGTTTCATGGCGCTGCAACAGACAGATCCCCAGAGTAGGAGTAACAAAACATAATAGGAAAGAGGCAAAAACAACAAGTGATCTAATTAAAAGATTTAGCAAATAAATAGGCTTTAAGTTTTTTCCGGAATTGAGGGTAAAGAGTTAGAGATCTAAGCTCCAAAGGCAGGGAATTCCACAGGATTGGGGCAAGGGTCGCAAACTTTGATCCTCCCCATTTCTTCCTCCGGAAACGGAAGACTGACAACAGGGATTGCGTGGATGAGCGTAGTTCCCTAGTTGGAACATAGGGAACGATCTCAGATGTTATAAAGGCCGGAGCCGCGCCCAGTCGTGCTTGAAAGATGATAGAAGCAAGCTTAAACTGGACGCGTTCACGGACAGGGAGCCAGTGTAAGGATTTGAGACGGGGGGTTACGTGGTAGGATTTTGGAAGATTGAACACCAACCGTGCCGCCTGGTTCTGGATCAGCTGCAGACGCCTTAAACTATATGCAGGTATACCTGCATATAGGGCGTTGCCATAATCCAGGCGGGAAATAACCATCGCCAAGATGATCAATTTCAAGGCATCGAAGGAAAAAAAGCGGGATACCTTGCGGATGGTGCGTAGTGACAGGAAAGAAGAGGACACCACAGAACTAACCTGGGAGTGAAGAGTGAGCTGAGAATTAAGTTTGATACCTAAAGTTTTAACTGAGGTAGAAGGGACCGGGGGAGAACCTAGGGAAGGGGGCCAAAAAAGTGAAGACCAGGGACTGGAGCAATCACCCGTCAACACCAGCTCGGTCTTATCCGGGTTAAGTTTCAAGTGGTTGTAGTTCATCCAGTCCTGGATAAAAATCATAATAGACTGGAAGTTTGAGATGGAAGCAGAGGAAGAAGACAGATTGAAAACAAGTTGGAGGTCATATGCATAATTGTATATGCTGACCTCCATTTGCTGCAATGAAAAAATAAGGGGGGCAATATAAAGGTTAAACAAAAGAGGTGAAAGGGAGGAACCTTGGGGAACCCCGCACTGAACTTTCTGGAAGTCCGCAGAAAAGTCACCCTGGCGAACAGCCTGGGTGCGGTCCCTCAGGAAGGAGGATAACCATACCAGAGCGGTACCCCCGATCCCCGCTGCCCCGACATGGGAAAGTAAGATGGTATGGTCAACCGTGTCGAAGGCGGCTGAGAGATCAAGGAGAACCAAAGCCTGGGGCTGGTTGGTATCCATTACCTCCCTGAGGTTGTCAAGGACCGAGAGTACTACGGACTCCGTAGAGTGTGCGGGGCGGGAGCCGGCCTGGCGGGGAGCCAAGACCCCATACTCCTCCACAAAACTGCTCAAAGACCTGGTAACATGGCGTTCGAGCACCTTAGCCAAAAATTGTAGGAGGGAGATAGGGCGATAATTGGCGGGGACCGAAGGGTCTGCGCCAGTCTTCTTTAAGATGGGAACAATAACAGCTGTTTTCAGTGGATTGGCTACAACCCCCTGGGAAAGGGAACTGTTAAGGAAGTGAAGAGGGGGATCTGGACAAGTTGTATAAATGTGGCGGGACAAGTGTCCAATGGGGAGTCGGATTTAACAAGGGGAATTATCGAGGTCAGGGATTCCTTAGTCAGGGGGGGAAAGGCATTGAGTTGTCCATTAGAAGGAGGACACTGAGGGTCAACAAAAGTCGGGGGGGGTGAGGGAATGTTGGCTTTAATAATAGCAATCTTCTCGATAAAGAAATTATTTAAAGAGTGACAAAGGTCCTGGGAAGGGGAGGGCTTGAGAGATGTCCTATCGGAGAATGCCAAATTGTGGACAATCGAGAAAATTTCCCTAGGTTGATTCTCAGCTGCAAGAATCTTTGAGGAAAAGTAGGCCGTTTTTGCAGCCAAAATGGCCTTCTTATATTGAGCCAGGAGAGTGGTGAACTCAGATCTGAGTAAGGGAGAATAATTCCTCCTCCAGGCACGCTCGGCGCATGGAGATGGCACAATTGGGTGTTGGATCACAGTGCCACAAGGTTGTGTTGTGGGTGTGGGCTGCATCCTGAGGGTGTGCGTGGATTGAGAAGGTCATCCTGCAGCTGGCAGTGATCCACTCCCCCATCTCTGTTGGACGTTGATGTGGCCTGGTCGCCGGATGTAGTACCAGAGCTGTGCAGATGCACCCTGGATGTGGACAAGTATCATGGGATTTCTAACGCACATGTCCGTAGAGTGCAGGGTAGGAGTAGACACGGATGTCATAGTTGACCTGGGGGATGGTCTCCCTCTTGCCTTGAGGTGGATGGAACTGGGGATCTTGTGCATAATGCAGAGTGTGCTGCCGCATGAGGCACAGATGCTGCTGATCAGCATAGCACATGTCAGCAAGCAATCCATGATGGACACCAGCTCATTTGCGTGGACACTGGGTGCCCTTGCAGCAGGGCCTGCAGCAGCATGCGCCATGTCAAGGAAACAATGACACAAGTAGCACACAAAGACAAGGATCTCAGGAAGGAACCATGCAAAAGGTGCATGTCAAGGAAGGAATGTCTGGTTCAACATGGCACACACACACACAATGGATTCACATGCGGCACAGTGGCTGTTGTGGAGACTGACAGGCCACAAAACCTACACAGCCATGGACATCATGCACAATACAGAATCTAATCCCTGACAAACAGCTTGCATCTTGCTACTCTACACATAGACTCATATGCACCATCTCTGAGAACAATGCCAGACATGTCGCATGCACAGTGGCAACAGACCACCATTGACAGAGATGAGGCACCTTGGAGGCAGAGGGACACCTTTATTAGTCATGTGTGTCGGAATGCTAATGCAACTCTGTCTACACATACACAGGTCATGTGGATGAACACGTGGGACCAACACTGGCACCCCCCTTAGCACCACAGATGCTGGAAATCCATGGCACTGGCACACAAGTGATGGGTTACAGCTAAACACCCCCTGCTGCTCACGGAGAGCCTGCTATACACCATTGAGCCCCTAATGGGGAATTCACACACCATGTCAACCCGGTGCAACCCGTATGTTTCCGAGGCCAGTGTCACACACATTGATGGCTCCATCACAATCCCATTACAGATGACTGTCACCAAGTCTGACCATCAATTCAGGTGAATTCTGCTCCAGGTCATGTGCCCCATGGTGATTCCACATGTATGCAATGTAACCAAACATGAACAGGAGCAGTGCACACACATTCATAACAAATACCACTCCCAAAAAGCCGTGCTGCATCCCTTACCCGAAGGAGATTTTCAAACTTGTCCGTGCATGTAACGCTGATTCAGCACACGTTGCTGTGATCATGAGGAATAGCAGGAGCACAACAATGCCACCAGCAGACAGCATGCGCAAGTACCTGTGGATGGGAGACACACCAGAAGTCAGCCAAAAGAAGTACATCCGCATGCATGTGCATGTACTCGACACGTATTAGGTTGTCAACATGCCAGGTGACAATGATGACTCTGGAAAAACATTTCTTCTATTGCACCATCACTCGAGTGACACATCCAAACACACCTCAGACTCACTTGGAAGACATGCAGATGGACACACACATTGCAACACATGCCACACACAGCCCAATGCGTGCACACTCAGACACTGGAACTCACCACTAAGCAAAGAAGTCGCGTATGAGCCGACTCCGCATGTCCTCCACCGCCTCCTCCTCCTCCACATCACTCGCCTCGTGCCCAAGCCCTTCATCCTCCACGAGTGGATGGTCCTGCTTATCTGGATCCAGGATGAGTGGCACAGCTTTCTCCACTGCCATGTTGTGCAGCATGCAGCACACGAGGAATATCTTGCAGACCTTCACCGGTGCATATGGGAGTGCGCCACCGGTCTTGTGGAGGCAACGGAAGCGGCTCTTCAGGAGGCCAAACGTCCTCTCTATCACTCGCCGGGTCCGCCCATGGGCGTTGTTGTAGCGGTGATCGGCAGCCGTGCTGGGGTTGCGGAGAGGCGTGATCAGCCATGGCATATTGGGATAGCCAGCGTCCCCTACATGGAAACATCATGGACAAGAGTGGGTCAGGAGAAGCAGTAAGACAGGAAGATGACGTTAAATACAGGACTGGCAGAGTATACCCACCAACAATGCATGCTCGTTCGTTGTGCAGCTGCAGCATCATTTCAGGCACCCTGCTACGCCTCATGATGTACGCATCGTGTGCAGATCCTGGAAAACGAGCACAGACATGTGAAATCACCATGTTGGCAAGACACACCGCAAGGGCATTAATGGAGTGGTAATGCTTGCGGTTACGGAAGGCTACCTCCTGTGCCTGTGGTGGTACCAAAGCCACATGTGTTCCATCTATGGACCCAATGACATGGGGCATCCCTCCCAGGGCATAGAACTCATGCTTGACAGCTGTCAACTGCTCAGGAGTTGGGAATTTTATGAACTCATCAAGGTGCTCCAACATGGCCTCTAAAAAATCATGCAGCACACGGCTTAACATAGTTTGGGACATCCCACCCACATGGGCAATGGTATGTTGAAAGGTACCCGTGGCAAAGAAATGTAGGGCTGCCATCACCTTCACCTTGGGTGTCAGTGCACCAGGATACCTGTGTAGCGGTTGGAGGTGTGCTGCCAGCCGTGTCGTCAAGTCCTCAATCAAACGTTGGGGGAAGCGGTAGCGGCGTATACAGTCATTTTCCCGCATGTCAGCCAAGTCCGGAATTGCTCGAGGGAGAGGCGGAGCCCTGCAGTGAACGAAGAGTGAGTACAGTACACCACCAATGTCAATGTACTGAGCACATGGTCAACAGGCAATACACATATGCTACATACAGAGTCAGGTCTGTGCAATATGCCCTGGACACGTATGGCAGCCATGTGACACTCCTACCAAGAGACAGCTCCAAACGTTTATTCTCAACCTCATAATGCCATGCCATGAAACTAGCTGTGGGCCAGTGTAAGTGAGCAGGCAGACGCATTACAGGAGTTACAGACAACCAAATATGTGCAGAGGAAGGATGTTTATTGTACAGACAGGTTGCGGAACACTAGAGGCACAGGTCACATGTAATGGAAAAAGGACAGACCACACACCTTGCCATGAAGGATTACATTTCAATAATGATCCCACATACATTTAGAGTATGCAGATATGTCCTTGTTTTGAAACTCCGTGTCGATGCATACACACACACCTTACGTCGGATTCCACATGTGGCGTGGTATGTGTAACACTGTGCCATGGCCATCTACACACAGACACATGTTGGGTGCAGCAACTGCAGATGCATTTGACCAAACACCTACAGCAAGCTAATGGGAACACACGACACATACATGACATAGTCACATCGTGCAACGTGGGTAGTCACATGTCAGGTGTGAAAACCCCTGTAGCTGGCATCAGGGGACAGTTGCGTGTGTTGTTGACTGTGCCATGGCAGTGACGCGTTTCACAAGTGTTCTGTACTACATGAACACATGTCAAAGGAGTGAAGGGGATGTCTGGCACATAGTCCACCATCACACATGACATCTGTACACATCTCATCATACATCTATTGCCTTCACAACTCAGGAGTAATGTGCCACATTACAGCCTGACACACCTGTGCCCCACACATGTAGTACTGCACAGACAATGCCTTGATGTCCAGCCTTGGACAAGTATGTCAGCTCTATTCCTTTCTGTGTGCTGCCTGTCACCACTGTCAGGTGTGGAATGCACTGTACATGCGCTCTGAGGGCGTGTGTACGTTCCCCATCACTAAGGGAGTGCTGCCGTAGGCCTACCCATAGAGAAATGGCCCGTACATGCATGTGTATGGGGCGTATCACTATGGGTACGCATACGCGAGCAAAGCCATAGTGAAACGGCCCGTACACGCACGTGTACGGGGCGTATCACTATGGGTACGCATACGCGAGCAAAGCCATAGTGATACGCCCCGTACACGCGCGTGTACGGTGAGTTCCAGGGCCCTAGGGCACCCCAAATGCCGTTTCTATGCATTTGGGGTGCCCTAGGGCCCTGGAACTCACCGTACCTGTGTGTGAATGTCCAAATTACATAGGGGACACATGAGGGACAAGTATAAAGCCCTACATGCATGGTGGTTGTCATGGAGACCGAGTTTAAAGTTTGAATTTTTTTCATCAGGTGCCCAGCTAAAGTCGGTTTGAAAGAATCTACATTGTTGCAAAGTGGTTGTTGAGTTGACATCATGCTCAATAAAAAAAAAGAGCAAAGCCACTGACTGTGGTAGGTTTAAAGGGATTGGAGGAAACATAGGATGCAAATGTGAGTGACCAATCACTCTGTACTCCTGTGAATGAAACAGGGCAGCAAGGTAGATATAAGGCAGCCAGGTCCCATGAGAGAGCACTTGCCTGCACATCCTTTGATACAACTACACTGCTGCTGCTCGTGAATCCTCTGGCACCATGTCCAGGTCTGTGGAGAGGGCCCAGCCTTTCACCCAGGAGGAGAACCAAGCCCTGCTGGATGTCATCCTCCCACAGTACCCCATGCTGTATGGTCGACCAGGGGTTCAGGTGAGTGCTGAGTCCACTAGCAAAGACTGTGCCCCTTTTTTGTGACTGTGACTTCTGCCATTATGTCCAGGTGTAACACACATGCAATGTACTGTAGGGTGGGTCCCGGGTGGGGGAATGCCTAATGTCTCCCAGCCAGAGCATGCTGTGGTGCATGTCTGCTCTCCTCACTTGCATTGTGTGTACTGTGACAATCACTGCATGTGGCAATACACATTCTGCCTGTCTAATCCTCCTGGGAATGTTGTTACTACAGTCCTTATGTGAATCTGTGGTCCCCCCAGTGTTACAGGTGGCAGTACCCACAGATGTGTGTTTGTTTAGTGTACATGTGCTGAGAGTGTCCACATGATGTGTTTGTCCCCTGGACATTGGTGTGTGTGTGTAAGTCCCCTGTCATGTGGGTGAGTGCATATGTGGAATGTAGCACCCCAGCTGCATGAGGGATGGATATACCCTGCCCATCTGATGTGAGCAGGGAGCAGTGCCGTGTGTCTGTGGTGATGGGCCAGCCCCACACCTGTGACACCCCCCAGTCTAGTGGCACATGTGCAGAGTGAGGTGTGTAGCTGCAGTTGGCAATGTCAGGTGATTGTCCTGTGGCTGTGTGTGTCTGTGTACTCTGCTGAGGGCGCCTCAGTGGCCTGTGGCATGTGACTGCTTTGAGGTGCTGCACATAATCCTGGTGTCGCTTGTGATGCACAGTGTGAGCCTGGATGGTTGATTGTGTCGTACCCCTCATGCCACCTGTGTTCTCTACAATGCCACCTAGTGCTTTTTGCCTTCCACAGAGGAAAGTGTCCCTATGACACAGGTGTAATGCGTTTGATGCATTCTATGCCCTGTTAAAACCAGCCAAATTGTTCTAATGTGTGTCTCTGTGACATGTCGCAGGTGTATTGATGTTGTCTCACTTTTTCATCCTCACAGGTAGGCGCATGTGCCAAGGAGCAGATCTGGAAGGACGCCGTCAGTGCCGTGAGACAGACGGATGGTCGGAAGAGGCGCCTAGCCCAGGTGAGGAAATGCTGGCAGGATATCCGGTGCTGGACGCGGAGGATCGCACGGGTCCTGCTGGGGGACTCACCTGTGAGCCAAAAGAACCATGGGCGCCGCCGTCTGACCCACATCCACAAGCGTGTGCTGGCGGTCGTCTTCCCTGACATGGACAGGCGCTTACGGGAAAAGCAGCAGCAGGAAGGGGGTAGGTACATGTGTGTTTGTTGTGTGTCACCAGCATTTGTAAGTGCACAGTTGCATGGATACACTGCCAGGGTTTACATGTGCAGTGCAGTTCCTGGTCCCCAAAGTGTAGCGGTGCTGTCCTTCCTCCCTTCCCCTCCTTGGCATGTGTACCCTGGTCTGTGTGTAGTCACACTTGCACAAGGTTATCTAGGCTGCCAGTTTATCGATGTGCCCAATGCTTGCAGCTTCATGTGTGGGGGTGGTGTGTAACAGGTTTTGGGACCTTGCCTGTGCCCTGTCCAGTTCTGTACTTGTGGGGTCCATGTCAGTTGTCACTGATGCTGAGTCCAGACATAGGAGTGTGTCTCTAAAGTGTATTGCTTTACAGCATGCATGTCCTATTTTGTGGCCTGTGACATGATGTGCATGAGTGTGAGATATGCAGAGTGCAGGGATGGTGGCTTGTGTTGCAGTCATTACCATTCAGGACCATGGAGTAGTGTGGCCACTACTGTCCCCTGGGGCATCTTTTCCTAGGTATCATGTGTGTAATCCAAAAATGTCGACAATCTCTGTGTCTACAGCATAGGTTGTGCTCAGTGCCATTGTACCCTGGCACCATTTGTGTCTACGTAAACTCTGCTACATGTGTCCACTGTACATACTGACCAAATGTCCCTTGTTCATACTCATGGGGGCCAGTGCCTGTGTGTCTTGGTAAAATGATCTGATGATGGCCATTTGTAGATGATGTATTTGTACCGGCGCACCAGGGGTATTTGGTGTCCAATCAGGATTTCTTGCAGGCCATGTGTTTTTATTCCAGACTAAGAGATGTAAGTGCTTCCTGTGTCTCAATAAATTGTCTCATGTAGGGGGTGGTTGGTGCGGGCAAGGCCTACATGTCTAGACCTGAAGTCTCCTTGCTAGGTCTGGCCAGTGTGTGATGTTTGTCTGGACATACACTCAAGGTGCAGTGACCCATTAATGTTGGGCATGTTTTTAAGTATTGCCTTTGCAGCATGTGCCTACAGTTAATAGACATGGTTCCTGCTCATCCCTTTTTACGCCAACGCTGTGTGCTGCAGATGCTGTGCTGGATTGTCCCCAGTGCCTGGCTCCTCTGTCCAAATCCATATCATGGTTTTTGCTATTGTGTCATGCTCTCCATAGTTGGTCAGTGGCATTGTGGGTCAACCAACTGTGTGTTGCAGGGCCTACATATGTGCCTTGTATTGTAGATGTTACTCATGTTGCTTTTCAGGCTATGCACTGTGACCTATGTGGATTTGACTCATGTGACATATGTATACAGGTGTCTGATTATTTCCTGTCTCTTCACCTTGCCCACAGCATCGTCGGGGGACACCGAGGGAGACACTGGCACGGACCGTGAGGAGGGAGCGGGCACCAGTGCCAGCAGTGCAGAGTTGTCTGGCACATCGAGTGGCACGGAGGCCGACGGGAGTGCAGCGGAGGACTTGTCCAGTCAATCCACCACCGACTATGATGCAGACGGGTCCGAGGCTGAGCACTCCGAGGGGGCGGTGGCTGGTCCCACAGCTGACACCAGCACTCCATCACTACCCGCCCCCTCCATTCCGATCCCCGGGTCCCCCACTTGCTCGTGTCCCTTCCCGCTGTGCTCTGTCACCACGTGTCTCCTTCTTGCCAGGCACCGCTCCCCCTGCCCCTGTCTCCACTGCTGCCACCAATGCCGAGTCTGTGGACATCCTGCGGCAGTTGCGGGTTGGTCAGACTGCGACGCTTAATGTCCTCCATGGCCACAGCCAAGTGCTCAACCAGATGGAGGCATACTTGGAGGGCATTTCAGCCGCGCAGTCTGACCAATGCAACTTGCTGAGGTCCATAGACTCGACACTGACTGCAGCAGTGGATCTCCTGCAGCGCTACGTCCCACCCCCTACCCCTGCCCCATCCACACTTCCCACTCCCATGCCTGTCCCACGTACACCCAGATGTCAGCATGCACGCACAACACCAGACACAGGCACCACACCAGCAGGGCAGGGCAAGCGCACACCTCCTGGCACGCACACACAGGGTGAGGTAGGCACACCCACTGGGTCGGGGGGCAAACGTAAGTCACGCAGCCAGAGTGGGAGTCCGCATTCCGCAAAATCCACTCACTCCAAATCCACTCCCCTCAGCTCTCCTGGCCACGAATCCAGCAAAGATTCCTTCATGGCCGCTCTGTCCCTGAGCCCAACAGTGACACCACCCAGCAAGCGGGCAAAGGAATCCCCGGTCAGGGCAGTTGAGTGCCCCCCCCTGTCCACACCCTCCCCCAGTGGCGCTGCGACCCATTCCTCTGCCCCCCCCCCCTCCTTGGGGCCTGTGGTTCCTTCGGGTGCAGGGGATGTGTCCCCCATCCAGCTGTGACTAATGGACTGCCCTATGGGCTTTGTAAATATTGAACTTTATCCACACAAACATTTTTTGCTAATGCTGAATAAAGCCTTTTTTTTTCTTAGAACACTACTGCTTTTGTGGTATTGCTGTTGGTGGGGCTGCTCCATGATTTTGGGTGGTGATCATGTGTTGGGTGTGTGGGAAATGTAGTAGTGTGCTGGTCATAGGGGGGACCCTGGTATCTGTGTGCCATCACAAGGTGTTAGCCAAGTTTCTTTGTTCATGTAGGCAGTTACTGCATGGTGTAATTGTCCCAAGGTGTGTTCCTTCCTCTGTGTACCCTGACATCTTCCCTGCAGGGTGTTCCCTATATGTTGCGCTGAGCTGTGTCTACATTAGCTGGGTGTGTGATGGACCCCTTCAACTTTGGCCATGCATGCAGAGCGATGTCTCCACCTGCATCATTCGTGGCATCCTGGGTGATCACTGTATTTGTGTATGTAGTCTGTTGACATGACTTCATGTGGACATGTTCCCTTTTAGGCAGTATGCATGTGTGTACTCCCAGCCTCGCACACATGTGTTACATGTACTGCAGGGTCTTTGTGCACCTGACTGACAATTGTGGCAATTGGATCTGTGGGTACTCCACCCTTTTTCTTTCCATGGGCACTGCTGGGAGGACTCTGCACACACCCCTCCTGTGTCTGGGCACTGCTGGGAGGACTCTGCACACACCCCTCCTGTGTCTGGGCACTGCTGGGAGGACTCTGCACACACCCCTCCTGCATCTGGGCACTGCTGGGAGGACTCTGCACACACCCCTCCTGTGTCTGGGCACTGCTGGGAATGATAGGCACACACCCCTCCTGTGTCTAAGCACTGCTGGGATGATAGGCACACACCCCTCCTGTGTCTGGGCACTGCAGGGAATGAAAGGCACACACCCCTCCTGTGTCTGGGCACTGCTGGGAATGATAGGCACACACCCCTCCTGTGTCTGGGCACTGCTGGGAGGACTCTGCACACACCCCTCCTGCGTCTGGGCACTGCTGGGAAGACTCTGCATACACCCCTCCTGCGTCTGGGCACTGCTGGGAGGACTCTGCACACACCCCTCCTGCTTCTGGGCACTGCTGGGAATGATAGGCACACACCCCTCCTGTGTCTGGGCACTGCTGGGAATGATAGGCACACACCCCTCCTGTGTCTGGGCACTGCTGGGAATGATAGGCACACACCCCTCCTGTGTCTGGGCACTGCTGGGAATGATAGGCACACACCCCTCCTGCGTCTGGGCACTGCTGGGAGGACTATGCACACACCCCTCCTGCGTCTGGGCACTGCTGGCAATGATAGACACACACCCCTCCTGTGTCTGGGCACTGCTGGGAGGACTCTGCACACACCCCTCCTGCGTCTGGGCACTGCTGGGAATGATAGGCACACACCCCTCCTGCGTCTGGGCACTGCTGGGAGGACTCTGCACACACCCCTCCTGCGTCTGGGCACTGCTGGGAGGACTCTGCACACACCCCTCCTGTGTCTGGCCATGTACGCTCCATACATACACGGGTGGGGGTACGGTCCGTACATACACTGGTGGGGTGGGGCTACGCTCCATACATACACTGTTGGGGTGGGGGTACGCTCCATACATACACTGTTGGGGTGGGGGTACGCTCCATACGTACGCGGGTGTGGGTAGGGTCCGTACATACATGGGTGGGGGTACGCTCCGAACATATGCGGGTCTGGGTACGCTCCATGCATACACGGGTGGGGGTACGGTCCGTACATACACTGTTGGGGTGGGGGTTCGGTCCATACATACATGGGTGGGCTGTTGGTACGCTCCATTCATACACGGGTGGGGGTACGGTCCGTACATACACTGCTGGGGTGGGGGTACGGTCCATACATACACTGTTGGGGTGGGGGTACGCTCCATACATACACTGTTGGGGTGGGGGTACGCTCCATACGTACGCGGGTGTGGGTAGGGTCCGTACATACACGGGTGAGGGTACACGCCATACATACACGGGTGGGGGTGCGGCCCATACCCGGGCCTTTGGAACATGGGTACGGGCCGTACCGCCATTGTTGGGGTGACGTAGGGGTGGGCGTGGTACGACTCGTACCCACACTCTTAAGGCGTGGGTACGGTACGTACCGGACTTGTTGTGTTGCCGGTTCGCGTGTACATCCACTTCCGTTGCTGGACACGCCCCCACCCCCTCGAAGTGACCAGGCCCTGAAGGTCAGGTATGTCCAGGGCATGTATGATTTGTGACTTGGGTGGGGGTTTTGTGTCCTGCCCCTGCCCCCCCCTTTGCCCCTGGGTGTTGTTCTGACCTTCTGCGGCATCTGCGTCGGTTCCTGTAGAGCAGGTGGACAGCTATGAGGGCTGGGATGACACGTAGTTTTGGGTCCATGGCTGTCCGTCGCGTACAGGTGCTCCTTGCGCGCGTCGTCCTGATTTCCCGGCAGTTTTTGGCAGTCGGAGAATTTTATCCGTGCGGGGTGACGTTGGTGCGGTTCGTAATTCCTGGTTCATGAAACGCAGCCTGAATGCGTCCCGACATTATGTCGGCGCGTTCCCCAGATCCCATTTGTATGTATATTTTCGTCGGTCGGTGTTTGGTACGATTCAAACGGAAATGGTGTGTCCGTGCGAATCGTACTTCCATGTTTGTAATGTTTTTTTCCCGGGTACGAGTCGGACGGAGAAAACGCTCCGACCGACGGTTCGTACCCGGTTTTTCCAGAATCGGAATCTGCACCATAGTGTCTTTTCTAAACCATCAGTTTTAGATATTTTTTTTCTAAACAGTCCAGTTTTGATCTCAACTTTCCCGTCAAAATAATAGTGATTCCTTCATGCTGTATTTTATCGATGGCTTCCATTATTACAATTTCTTCATTTTCCAGTTTCAATAGTTCTTCGTTGAATATGGAACACTCGCGCAGGGTTGGCATTAAACAAATCACTGATTTATTTTTAGCAATTTCCACGTACACTTTTGCAGGAACTGCATTTTCATTTGGAAAGACATTGCAAAGTAATCGACTCTCCAAAGCTTGTTTGCCTTGTTTTGAAAGAATTCCAATTCTTATATCTTGAAGAATACTTCCCTATTCAGCATCAATTGCCTGTCGCATATTTGTTGTCAGTTCTCTGTATTAAAAATGAGTCCAAATGTTCACATTACCAACACTGCCAAGAGACTTTCTGGTATCTTCATGGGCTAGTGTTTTAAATACCGGTTGTCCTTTTACCGGAGTAAGTTGCAGTAGATCTCCAAAAACTATGACGTGTTTTCCTCCAAATAACACGTCATACTCTGTTTTAAGAATTTGCTGCATTCTTAAATGCACAAAGGCAAGCATCAAGTTTGAGACCATGCTCACCTCATCAATAATGAGAAGTTTCATTTTCTTCAGGAGTCTTTAAACTTCACAACAAGCTTCTCCAGATAGCTTGAGGTATTCCAATTTGTTCTCATGCTCTACTGTCAGCATTAGTAAACGATGTAAAGTAATTCCTTTAATGTTATGTGCTGCCAACGCAGTTGGAGCAGTTACAACACAAGACATATGCGAATCAGTTGTTTTCAGCTGATAACTTGTAATTACTTTAATTAAGAAACTTTTTCCTGGTCCAGCTTGACCACTCACATACATTCGGATAGGTTGAAATGATGTACATGAGCACCCTCTCTTTTAATGAAGTAATCCATGGTCAATCTCCTCTTTCACTTGCTGATATATTTGTTTCTGTTCAACATTTAGTTGTTCTTCCAAGTTTCCTAACTGTATTGCATCTTCTTGAGCTTGATACATTGCTGTTTCCACCTCATTCATTGCAATCGCTGCTTCATTTTAAGCAATTGGTTGTCCTAGTGGATCTTGACTCAGTGCAGCAGAACTTTGACTGTCTTGAGAACTGTCTCTAGCAATCTCAGCTGCAATTGTAGCTACTTGATCAATTTCATCATTCAACATTTTGACATAATTTGCGAAAGCACTGCATTGTATGCTATCTTTAGTAAGCCTGGGCAAAGCACTACGCTACGCTCGCGTAGTTTGCGAAGTTTGCGCTACTTCGCTCTACGCGAATTGCACGTAGCACAGTGCAAACATGCGTAGCGTAGCGTTGCATAGTGCAGCAGTCATTTTTTGCTTGCTCGCGGTCCTCAACATCAAGTTGGCGACCGCAAGCAAGCAAAATGACATCCCGGCGAGACTTTTTCCTTGTTCGCGATCAGCAACATCAAGTTGCCGATCACGAGCGTGGAAAATAAACATCCTGGCGAGATTCTCAACGCGAGGAGGTCAGGTTTCTCATTGCGAGTGGTCGCGTATGCTCGCGATGCTCGCGATGAGAAACTACCAGTCCGCGTTGAGAAAGCTGCCGCTCGAGTAAAAATCTACTCGAGCGGCAGAAAACTACAGCTCGCACTGTGCAAGATGCCGTTTTCAATGATTGCACAGTGCCGGATGCTTGTCCGCACTGTGCAATCATTGAAAACGGCATCTTGCACAGTGCGAACAGGGTACTACGCAGTTCGCGAAGTGCTACGCGTAGCTCGCATAGTGCGAAGTGCACTTTGCGTAGCTTCGCGTAGTGCTACTTTGCGAACTACGCCCAGGGTTAATCTTTAGAAGCATTAAATGAATCTTCATAGCTGGGAAAATCTCCAAGTAATTCCAGTTCTGAACGCCATGGTTTGAACATTTGCAAAAGGGCTAAATAGTAAAATTCCCTTTTGTCAGCAGTGTCCCAACTCAGTTTCCTGTGATTAATTACATTTCCTTTCCTTTGTTTCACAGACATCCTTCGGAACCAATCACTGCATATTTTCCATCGTTGATGTTCTCTGTAGTATTCCGTTTAAAAGTGTAGTTTTGCAGCACTTCATAGAGACACATGTTCTCAAGATGATGACTTCTATTTGGGTAGTATGTGTCCAACATATTCGTTTTCAAAATATCTGTACTTTCTGGTTCATTTTCTGCTAAATATTAAATTTCTTGAACAGATTTCAGTACCCGATTTCGCATTCCTGCAAGACCTAGACTCACCCAAATGATTCTTCTACTTTTGGAATATATACTTGCAGATGATTACCAATCTGAACATTCATATGCTCCAATTTCACGATGCGATAACATCTTCAAACTGAAACTGTATCATTTCTTACTTAGAGTCTTCTCGTCAGAAATCTCTTCCCACACTTCTTTCAATTCAGTCTTTTCTGATTTACTAATGTAAGACGTTACATATCGAGCAACAGCAATGGAATTGTCCGCAACATACTGAATATCCATGTTAGCGTTCCACATGGATAAAATAACTGGATTGTAGTCATTTATGTATTTCGATTCTTCGCTTCTTCTTAAGTTGTAGGTGTTTTTCCGAGACTTTCTTGTGTTGGTATGTCGCATAGCTGATATAAAACTGTTCACTCTTCCTTTGGATAATACAGGACATGGAAATCCAAAACGACATTTGGTATAGAACTTATCCTTTGACTTGTACTTTCATCGACAGCATTTTCCACACCTGTGGCTTTGTAATCGTAAGACTTGTTGTTTTAAGTTTTTATCTTTTCTGCTATTGGGAAGAGCACATGTAGCATAATCTTCAATGAAAGACAAAACAGTTTCATCTGAATCTGTTCCAAATTTGGGGCTGTCCTTGATCCATAACAACATATGTATGTGAGGAGCACCTCTTGCTTGATACTCCTTTCTCCAAAAGAAATCCACAACTTCTCCAAGAGGAGGATTCTTTTTATTGCAGATGAAAGACATCATAGCTTCAAATCTATGATTGAAATATCTGCATACATTGACAGGATCCAAAGAGCACAATTCTCCAGGTGTCTTGTATTCAATATTTTTTATATTGGAAATTGCCTCTCGAAGAAATTCAAGTAAATCATCCCAAGCATACTGAGCACAGCTTAGTGTAACAAACCATGTAGGAGTTCCCAAGTTCCGTAGCATACATTTCCGTTCTCCATGTCGACGGTACCAATATTCATTAGTCCCATGCTGACATGCCATCAGATTAATCAACTGAGATCCTAAATGATCATCTCTCTGATGCACTTTATCCATAAAATCCTTTGCAGTTACATTTTGAAGATGCATTCCAGTTTTTAAAATGTGATTTACTGCATATGAAAGTCCAGACAAGTCACTTTCAAACAGAAGATGAAACATATAAGGGATACATTGTCGAAATCTTGCATCTTCTGCAAATAATCTTGTTGTCCGATATTCAGATGCAGGAATCTGCACAGGAAGTTCATCATATTGTCCACCTTTTCCTGTTGGAAACAACTGTGGGAAACAACGAGCTTCCAAGCTCTCTTCCCATACACTCATGGGACTTCCTGTTGCTTTTTTCCTTTGAAACAACTCAATTGTATTCCCCATCACCTCTTTGGAATGAAGAGGATGTACACTGTAATGTTCATAGATCTCTTCACATCTGGACATGTCCACTTTTTCTATTTGTCCACTTCTTGTTTCAGTATCTTCTGCTAAATCTATTTCTTCTTCTCCAACAAACACATTTCTATAGTACTCATTATTTTTTAACAGATACAATGACGCCTTTTGCTCTTTTCTAACATCCACTAACTCTTGCCAAATTTTCTTATTCTTAGTAGGAACACCATTAACTAGAAGGACTAGTGGCTCATTTTCTGCATGGTCTACACCAATAGTTTCAACATTTTCCCTTAAATCTAATGGTAAATACACAACTCTTCCTTTCAATCCTCTTTTCAACTCTGATGGAGGTAATTTACCTGTTTTGGGCTCCATACGAACAATAGCCTGAAACGGGTGAACACATTGTATGAGAATAGACTCATATGTATTTAAATCTATCAGCTCTGGTGGAATAGCAACCAACTCTAGATTAATATGAACAGCTCTAGCAGGCATTTTATTCTCATCTAATTTGTTATAACAATATTTGCAAATACGCTGCTCAGATCACAAATCAAAACAATCCTCTACCAACAAATAAGTTGCAAATTCCATCCACTTATCATTATCTTCTATTTAACTTTTTAAATACAGATTGACAACCCTAGTCTGATTTTTATAGTGACTTCGCCGACAACAAATACAAGAAACATTTGGTCTTTCACCTGAAATTACCTTAAACTTTGTGATTTCATCCTCAAATTTTTCTGTAATTACGGGTTGTACATTGTCTTCAACATTTTGTTCTACTAATGTGTCAGTTTCTTCACTCTCTTGCTGAGGACCAAAGTAACAAAACTCAATATCATCACAAACCTGCTTCACATCTGATACTGACCCACGCAAAAGAGCACTGTTCAACTCACTTAACTTTAGTGCTGGAGTTTTTGCATAATACAACCTTCTCACTAACTTCTGCATTTGAGTATGATGTACTGCCAGCATTCTGAAATGGTGAAAAACACTTTGACAAACTTTCCTAGAAAGACAAGCCAGAGAATGACCTTGCAAACCAGTATGTTTTCTCACTCTGCAAGGGTCTAGTCCCTGCAACAGCTTAATCTTTTGTTTTACACTTTTTTTAGTATAGGCTCGTAAGAAACTACATAATTTTTCAATAGATTCCTGTCGTACACTGCAAATACTACTGCAATCCCAAGTGTACACAGGGTTTTTAGCATGTCTCCCTAAAACTTCATCAGCTATCACTTCTTCTGCATTTCTTTCAACCATTTTCTCTTTCTCAATTGGACAACCGTCTCTAACCTCATAACCTCTACCACTGGTGTCAACTGCATACAATAATTTTTTGCTCTGTGAATAACTCTCTTCATTAAAGAAAGGCTCTGAACTGGAACTGTGTTTCCATTCTCCCAAAAAAAATCTCAATTTTTTTTTTTATTAATAACTCTTTTCCTCCTACGTTTATCTAGTGATCGAATTCTGTTTAATACTAAAATAAACAGTTTCCTTTTTATTTCAAAAGCCTTTTCCACAATGTTTTCAATATACTTCTTCTTTTTATAAAATAAAGCTCTCTTTTTATATATCTTCACATCTTTCAGCAAATTATGCACTACGCTCTTGTAAAATATTTTTTTGCGTAATTCCTTATACTGATTTTGCCTTCTTTTACCATACTTTATCTCCTTTGACTGACCATTTGCTTTTCTGCTTTTCCTCTTATTTTGAATTTTTTTCTTAGTTGAAGCATTCTCAGTAGTTCCATCATTATGTACATTCTGTTTGGTCCTACAAACATTTTTAATACATTTCTTTGTGATCTTACCAGAAGATTTTTTCCTTTTAGCCACATTATCTTGTACATTCAATACTTGTGGTTGATGTTTCTTCAAGTAATCCTCCTGTCTCTGTTCTTTTCTTTTTCTTTTTTTTCTGGCATGATTTCTCTATTTTAACGTTGAAAAACAGTATCTGTAAAAAAGAATCACAAATAAATGTATATTAATAACTTTCAAATGTATACTATTCTATTACTGTAGAAACAAATTGTATATAAAAACTGACTAAGAAACTAAAACCCTGAAGCACAAGTGTGACAATGGTTAAAACACTACATGCATAGTGCATACTACTTTGAAGCAGTTCATGCCCTAAGCCTACCTCACTAAAAGACTACATGCTAACTGACTGAATGATTACAGTACTATAAGGAGACAGACTGGGTGAGTGACAGGGTGTTTGCTAGAAGTGTATGAATACTGACTGGGGAATTGAAGGTGTGAAAGAGAAGTGTATAGGTGGTTACAGGACTGCATGTATAGTGGATAGGGGTTTGAAGCAGTCCACGTGCTAAGGCCTGTGTCACTGCATGAGTACTTGGATACTGACTGAATGATTAGAGTACAGCAAGGAGAGTGCCTGGGGGAATTTAAAACTGGTTAGCTTTTGGCGCAGTGAATGGATTAGTACTTGGTACTGAATGGGTCACTAGAGGAGTGCAAAGGGAGTGACAGAATGTTTGCTGGACTGTATGGATACTGACTAGGGAATTGAAGGTGTGAAAGACAAGTGTGTAGGTGGTTAGAGGACTGCATGCATAGTGGATAGGGGTTTGAAGCAGTCCATGTGCTAAGGCCTGGGTCGCTGAATGAGTACTTGGGTACTAACTGAATGATTACAGTACTGCAAGGAGAGTGCATGGGTGAATTTATAAGTGTTTGGGTTTTGGCGCAATGAATGGATTAGTACATGGTACTGAATGGGTCACTAGAGAAGTGCAAGGGGAGTGACAGGGTGTTTGCTGGAGTGTATATATACTGACTGGGGAATTGAAGGTGTGAAAGACAAGTATGTACGTGGTTAGAGGACTGCATGCATAGTGGATAGGCGTTTGAAGCAGTCCATGTGCTAAGGTCTGGCTCAGTGCATGAATACTTGGGCACTGACTGAATGATTAGAGTACTGAAAGGAGAGTGCCTTGGTGAATTTATAAGTGTTCGGGTTTTGGCACAGTGAATGGATTAGTACATGGTGCTGAATGGGTCACTAGAGGAGTACAAAAGGAGTGACAGGGTGTTTGCTGGAAGTGAATGAATACTGACTGGGGAATTGAAGGTGTGAAAAACAACTGTGTAGGTGGTTAGAGGAGTGCATGCATAGTGAATAGGCGTTTGAAGCAGTCTATGTGCTAAGGTCTGACTCAATGCATGAATACTTGGGTACTGACAGAATGATTAGAGTACTGCAAGGAGAGTGCCTGGGCGAATTTATAAGTGGTTGGCTTTTGGTGCAGTAAATACATTAGTACATGGTGCTGAATGGGTCACTGGAGGAGTGCAAGGGGAGTGATAAGGTGTTTGCTGGAGTGTATCTATACTGACTAGGGAATTGAAGGTGTGAAAGAGAAGTGTGTAGATGGTTAGAGAACTGCATGCATAGTGCATAGGCGTTTGAAGTAGTCCATGTGCTAAGGCCTGGTTCACTGCATGAGTACTTGGGTACTGACTGAATGATTAGAGTACTGCAAGGAGAGTGCATGGGTGAATTTATAAGTGTTTACAATTTGGCACAGTGAATGGATTGGTACATGGTGCTGAATGGGTCACTGGAGAAGTATAAGGAGAGTGACAGAGTGTTTGTGGGAACTGTATGAATACTGTCTGTAATATTGAAGGTGTGAAAGTCAAGTATGTAGGTGGCTAGAGACCTACATGCATAGTAGATAGACGTTTAAAACAGTCCATAGAGTAACACTTGGATCACTGCAAAACTACCTGAGGACTGACTGAATCATTACAGTACTACAAAAAGAGTGACTGGGTGAATCTTTTTAAGTTTTTTGGTTTGGGTGCAGTGAATAGATTAGTACTTAGTGCCATATGAGTCAGTGGATGTGTGCAATTGAAGTGACAGAGTGTTTATTGGAGTTTATAGATACTGACTGGGAAATTGAAGGTCTGAAAGACAATTGTGTTGGTACTTAGAGGCCTCCATGCATAGTGGAAACACGTTTGAATCAATCTATGTGCAAAGGCCTGTCTCGCTCCATTAGTACTTGAGTACTGACTGAATGATTATACTATTGCAAGAAGAGTGCCTGGCTGAATGTATAAGTGTTTCAGTTTTGGCGCAGTGAATGCATTACTACATGGTGCTGAATGGGTCACTGGAACAGTGCAAGGGGAGTGACAGAATGTTTGCTGGAAGTACATGGATACTGACTGGGGAATTGAAGCTGTTAAAGACAAGTGTATAGTATGTCTGAAGACTGCATGCATACTGCACAGACATTTGAAGCAGTCTATGTGGTAATGCATGGTTCACAACATGAGTACTTGGAAACTGACTAAATCATTAGACTACTGCTAGGATAGTGCCTGGGTAAAACTTTTAAATTTTCAGTTCTGGCGCAGTGAAGAGAATAGTACATGGTACTGAATCAGTCACTGGATGAGTGCAAGATGACTGACAAGATGTTTATTGAAATATATACATACTGACTAGTTAATTAAAGAAGTGAAAGACAAGTGTGTAGGTGACTAGATGCCTGTATGCATACTGTATAGGGTTTAAAGCAGTCCATGTTGAAAGGCCTGGCTCACACCATGAGTACTTAGACACTGACTGAATGATTAAAATACTGCAAAGAGAGTGCCTGGGAGAATTTATAGGTGTTTGGGTTTATTCGCAGTGAATGGATTAGTACATGGTGCTGAATGGGTCACTAGAGGAGTACATGGGGAGTGACAGGGTGTTTGCTTGAAGTGTATGGATACTGACTGTGGAATTAAAGGTATGAAAGAGAACTATGTAGATGGTTGGAGAACTGCATGCATAGTAGATAAGCATTTGAATCAATGCATGTGCAAAGGCCTGCCTCACTCCATTACTACTTGAATATTAACTGAATGTTTATAGTATTGCAAGGACAGTTCCTCGGTGAATACATAAGGAATGACTACCTTTTAATTCTACCTAAACTTGAGAACAGGAAATTCTTTAAGCAGTTATGCATATTCAAAGAAATGAAGTTCTCAAATGCTTCTCTCACAGTGGTTACACAAATGCACACAGACTCACAGTGTGATTCTAGACAACAACCACTATCCCTAGGAGTTTACCAAAACTCATTCAATAAGTGGAAGTGATAAGGGAACTGCACACAATCTATATATTTCAGGACTGCACTTTTGTGTCAAAGCCTGACTCGTTTAATCAAAGCATAAGCAAAAACTGCCTTCTAATGCTACTTGCTTGACAACAAGACAGGTTTTAAAACAGTTATCCGTCAGCAAATACACGATGTTACCAAATGCTTCTCTCAGAGTTGTTCCCAAATGCACACAGACTCACAGTGTGATTCTAGACAAGCAACACTATCCCTACCAGTTTACCAAAACTCGTTCACTACTGTGCAAGGGGTAGGGGACTACACACAATCTACATATTAAAGTATAGCACATTAGTGTCAAAGCATGACTCATTTTATCAATGCATATGCAAAGACTGGCTTCTAATGCTACTAAAACTTGACAACATGACAGGTTTTAAAAGAGTTATCTGTCAGAAAATACATGATGTTACCAAATGCTTCTCTCACAGTGTTTCCCAAAAGCACACACACTCACAGTGTGATTCTAGACAAGCACCACTATCCCTAGGGGTTTTAAAAAACTCATTCACTACAGTGGAAGAGGTAAGGAGACTGCACACAAACTACATATTTCAGAACTGCACTTTAGTGTCAAAGCCTGACTCATTTAATCAAAGCATAAGCAAAGACTGGTTTCTAATGCTACTAAAACTTCACAACATGACAGGTTTTAAAACAGTTATCTGTCAGCAAATACATAATGTTACCAAATGCTTCTCTCACAGTGACTCCCAAATGCACACAGACTCACTGTGTGATTCCAGACAAACAACACTATCCCTTGCACTATACCAAAACACATTGCTTCATCTAGAAGGAGTACCACATTTTAGTGTAGAAACATAACTCATTTCACAAATTCATAAACAATGACTGATTTCTAATTGTACCAAAATATAACAACAGCACAGTTATCTGTCTGCAAACACATGAAAAACACAAATGCTTATCACAGAATGATTTCTACATGCACACACACTGTCAATAAGATTGTAGACAAAAAAAGTACTCCCTGCACTTTAGCAGAAGAAATACATTAGTCTGATTAAAATCAACATAGACCACATACATCCCCTCACAATTAAATAACTCACCTTTCAAGTTGTTTTGTAGATTAAGAAGTATATCAGTCACACACCAGATTTTCTTACACAGAATCTCTGCACTGTGCACCTGTCAGCAAAACCAAAGAATGGCAAAGTTTCCCTCTCATTTTCCACACATATACATGTAAACATCAAATCACATTCCTTCCCACATAAATTCAAAAGCAAACACACATTTCTATTGGTTATACATTTCAACCCTTTCCAAATGACATACATTTGAACCCTTTCCCCAATCTGCCTTCTGCCTGTTACCATAGAAACAGGTCATGGAACACTGAACTGAGCACACAGGTCACAAGTTCATCACACAATGTATCTAATCAAAACAGCAAGAGTGCTTGACTTTTCAACATATCAGCTTATCATATATAATGTTCCTTACAATCAGTTTTTGTGAACCAATAAGAATCATGCGTTTAAAAAACAGAAATATGCACCCTACCTTTCAGTGTAGAAGGTTGTCAAACAACCAATGATTTCTTGTCTTTTTTCAAAATTGCATCTTAGCCACCATTTTAGAAAAATCTTACTTTCCAAACTGTCATTTCATTTACAGAGACCATCTGAGTGCATCCAGACCTCCTTTCAAGATGATTAGAGTGTGGATTGTGGGACACAGCTATATTTTCTGGAGCCAAAGGTATGCAGAAAACAAAGGCATTCACAAAGACCTAGGTTTGCCAAATGTAGACATTAAATGGATTGGACAGAGAGGGTTAAAGTGGCACCAATTGATGCCATTGGTGAAATCCTTCATGCATATCCAACAGTGCACTGTGGTGGCAATGACCTAGGCACTTTGACTGGGGTAGGTCTGGAAATGCTTATGAAGGACACCTTTGCAGAACTGATTTCACTTTTCCCCAAAACTGCCTTTGTGTATTCTAACATATGCCAAAGGCAGAAATGGAACTGGTCCGATCATTTTTGTCCACAAATTGAGAAAGCTAGGAAACATGTGAATAAATCTGTTTCTGCTTTTCTCCGAGACTATAGAATGGGGCCCATTTTCAATAACAATCTGCGCTTTCATATGCAAGAGATGTATAGGAGAGATGGAGTACACTTTACTGATGAAGGAAACAGAGTCTTCCTCAACAACTTTAGACTCTGTATAGGTACTTACTTATAAGTACCAAAAACTCGTAATGAACACAACGGCTCTTTTTAGAGCCACTCAAGAACAAAACACTTTAGCTTGATGTCTATCTCCCAAAAATGTCAATTTTTTATTCCTTGGAACTGCGCACCCAATGCGATAGGAACTGCTCACCCAACGCGAGAGAATCCGTGCACCCAACGCGATAGGATGCGCGCACCCTGCACGCATTTTGCCGTTTAAAAAAAAAAGGGTGCCCCAGGGGGTCCTTCTGGGACCCCCTAAGCAGATCTAGAGGGTCAAAGTATTTCCACTCTGCCTCCTTTATATGTTTTACACACTTATTCCCCTTGCTTCTTCAGCCTCGCTTCTACCGAGGCAGAAAATGGCCGCCAACAGTTCCTGGTTTTGAATGTAGACAGACACTCGACAGCCAATTAGCATTCAGCATGTGATCGTCAGGGTGCGCGCTCGGTTCGGGGAGGGTGCGCTTACGGTGCAGGTAGGGTGCACGGATCCTCCCCGGCCATAGATATCACTAACTTTTTTACCCTATTTTTCTCAGGAACTACTGAACAGATTCACGCCATTTATGCAAAAGGCACGAGTCTGAACTGAGGACTACTTCTTTGCCAAATTTGGTGTAATTCCGTTCAGCATTTCGGGCTGTAGCTGCAACAACAGATCCTATGGGAAATTGCATGGAGAAAATGCGTTTTGGGACCCCCTTTTTTCTCGGCCCCTGCTTGACGAATCACCACGAAACTTTCAGGGTAGAAGCGGAGCGGAGCTGGCCAAAAGTTTGGAAAATTTCGCAAAGATTCGTCAATCGGCGCCAGACTTATTGGGAATAGAATGTTGCAGATTTCCTATGGAAAATAGATCCTAACTATAACTATCTACTGGCGACCGCCAGTAGATAATATATATATATATGTGTGCCGTTTGATGAATCTTCACAGAAGTTTCCTAATAAACTTTCATAGTGAGTCTTGTTGTGCATGGAAAGTTTCAGGGTGATCCGTCAAGTGGGGCAAGAAAAAGGGGGTAGAAAAAAATAGGATTTCCCATGTTAATTCCCATTGGAGCTTTAAACATGACTACATCCAAAACCGCTGGATGGAATTACATCAAATTAGGATGAAAGGTAGATTTGGTTAGCAGATCTCGGTTTTAGTTATCTGGTGTAAATCCGTTCTGTAGTTGTTAAGAAATTTAAGGGAAAGCAAATAAGGATATCTGGGTTGAGCCTAAGCACAGATCTCATGGTGAGATCTGATTGGCTGCCAACACTTCAACCAGGAAATGTTGGCAGCCGTCTTCCCACATAAAATGTTTAAATAAAAGGGAGCAGGGTTGGAATATCCTTACCCCCTAGGTGTGGTGATGGGGTCCCCCTGAGACCCTGACAGGGCCAAAATCACTTTTTTTTAAAAAATTGTGGCCGTGAAAACACAATGGAGCTGCAAATCCATGGCAACATTTTTTTTTTAAAAACAAGTGTCGGTTCCCATGCTTGTTTTGAATACAGCGCCTGGGAGGGCCAGGTCCCAGGGGCATTTTTTTAATAAAGGAAGGGGGCTCAGAGGCCCCGTCCTAAGGCTCATTGAGCCCCTGGGACCACCACCCCCTGGGGCTCTATTAATAAAAAGGAAGGGGTCATGGGCCCCCCTCCATGGACACTATATGCCCCAGGGACCGCCACCTTCCAGGGCTCAAAAAAGATTAATGGAGTGGTCATGCTGACCCCCAATCCCCGGGGACCACCGCCTCCCCTGGGCTAAATAGCACCCACAAGTAATCCCCCCACAGCTGGATTGCTCAGACATTGTCAGAGGCCACATCTCCTTTCCAATCCAATCTGCAAATGCACCTCCTGGTGCACTACCGGTTGGGGGATGAAGTTCTGTTGGCTGCTGAGCTCTGTTGTGGTCAAGAACCCCTATTGTTGCCACAAGTAAGTTCCCACTGTGGCATTGCTCAGACCTCATTGGAGGCCCGCCCAATTTATCAACCACTCTGTAAACGTGCCTCCTAGCACTACTGGCTGGGGTGGGGAAGTCCTGTTGGCTGCTGAGGGTTGTTGGAGGCCAGGCACCCCTATTGTTGCCGCAAGTAAATCTCCCACAGCAACATTGCTCAGACCTCGTTGAAGGCCCCACCTGCTTTCTCAATCACTCTGCAAACGTACCTCCTGGCACACTACTGGTTGGAGGATCAAGTCACCTTGGCTACTGAGGGTTGTTGGGGGCCAAGAACCCCTGTTGTTGCTACAAGTAAGTCCCCCATAGCGGGATTGCTCAGACCTCGCCAGAGGCTCTGCTTCTTTTTCAACCACTCTGGAAACACACCTCTTGTGGAACTACTGGTTGGGGGACAAAGTCTTCATAGCTGCTGAGGGTCATTGGGGGCCAAGACTCCCTATTGCTGCCACAAGTAAGTCCCCTACTACAGTATGGCTAAGACCTCATTGAAGGTCCTGCCCCCTTTCTCAACCACTCTGCAAACATGCCTCCTGTCACACTACTCTTGGGGGATAAAGTCTAGGTGCGAGCGTGCAAGTAAACTCCCATCCACCAGCAGTTGGCAGTTTTTGCCAAACTCTGCATTCCAAGCAAAGCACGGAGTGGCAAAACTCCACAAATTCTGCTGGTAGAGTGGAGTTTACCACCCACCCCTACCAGAGACTCCCACTCCCACTTACAGGTCCACTCACACCCTCATATACCAAATTACAGCCCCACTCATACTCTTTCACACCCACTTACAAACCTACTCAAACACTCATACACCCACTGAGGGACTCTTAGTTCCCCTTGAATCCTGAGAGTCCCTGGGGGCTATCTAGCCCACCATGTACCTCCAGTATGCGCCACAGGGCTGCATTGCAGAGAGGTGATCCAAGGCCACGCCCCTTTTTACACCTATATGCAATGCAGCTGTGTGGAGCTTACTGGAGGTACCTGGTGGGCTAGTTGGACCCCAGGGACCCTCAAGATTCAAGGGCACTTAATCCCCCAACTTAAACCGTGCCACGGGGCAAATTTGCACACTTGTCACATCAGGCCCTGCTCCCTCCCTGCACCACTGGACAAACGGGCCTTCTGGTGCATTGTAAGTTGGGGGATTAAGTCCCCTTGAATCCTGAGGGTCCCTTGGGTCCAACTAGCCCACCAGGTACCTCCAGTAAGTGCCCATGAGCTGCGTTGCAGAGAGGGGTAAAAAGGGGCGTGTCCTTGGAACATCTCTCTGCAAAGCAGCTCTGTTCCGCTTCCTGGAGGTACCTGGTGGGCTAGTTGGCCCCCAGGGACCCTCAGGATTCAAGGGGACTTAATCTCTCAACTTACAACGTGCTAGGAGGCACATTTGCACAGTATTGCAGGGAGGGGGCGGGCCTGATATAAGAAGTTAGCAATCCTGCTGTGTGGGACTTACTGGTGGTAATAAAAGGGATAGTTGGCCCCCAAGGTTGACGTTGGGGGCTAACTACTCCTCCTGTTACCTTCATGCTAAGAGGTGTTTCGGAGGTCAGGCTCACCTTTCTCCACCACTCTGGAAACGCGACTGGTATGTTTTAGTTCGAAATTAGCATTTAAAAAACCTTTGAAATTCACTGAAAAAACCCATAAATTTCAGGGATGTTATAGTTAGAAATTAGCATTTAAAAAACCATTGAAATTCACTGAAAAAAACATAGGTTTCAGGGACGTTATAGTTCGAAATTAGCATTTAAAAAACCTTAGCAATTCACTGAAAAAACCATAGGTTTCAAGGACATTATAGTTAGTTGGACATTTCTCTCGTACAAAACTATAGAAATTCCCCCATTATAGTTAGTTCAGCTAACTATAACTCGCGCGCCTGAATTTCTAAGGTTTTTTAAATGCTAATTTCTTACTATAACGTCCCGGAAACCTATGGTTCTTTCAGTAAAAAAAATATATGTATATATCTATATATATATACTACCTACCTACTAAGGAATAATATTAATCAAGTGCAAAGGGCAACCTGCACTTACTTTAAGGACTCAATGACTCTCGCCTTCGGGACTCGATGTCCTAGCATGCATCTAATGATTTGAATTTAGCATACGCCCACTGGGGGGCGGCTATATTTACCAAATAAAAGTGGCAGTTAACATCAAGAAAGCGAGTCGCTGTTTCCTCCTTGCTGCCCAAGATGAAGTGGTGCTTACCTTGAAACGCGTTGGGCAATCTGAATTTACAGTGGTGCAAGAAAGCAGGTGCATGATACACAGAACGCTGTCGAGTGCCTTCCCGCTGTGCAAGGGCAATTGGGAAAAAATTATTACACGGCGTCCGGCCGTGGGGAAGCGCACCATCACCAGGTGGGAAAAAACTAGTCAACCATTTGGTAGAGGCTGCCGCTTTGAACCTTCATCACTGGATCAGCACAGCGTTCATATGCTAATTAGCCTGCCGGACTCAACTGCTACCTACTAAGGAATAATATTAATCAATTGCAAAGGGCAACCTGCACTTACTTTAAGGACGCAATGACGCTCGCCTTCGGGACTCGATATCCCAGCATGCATCTAATGATTTGCATTTAGCATACGCCCACTGGGGGGCGGCTATATTTACCAAATAAAAGTGGCAGTTAACATCAAGAAAGAGAGTCGCAGTTTCCTCCTTGCTGCCCCAGATGAAGAGGTCCTTACCTTGAAACTCGTTGGGCAATCTGAATTTACAGTGGTGCAAGAAAGCAGGCGCATGATAAACAGAATGCTGTCGAGTGCCTTCCCTCTGCGCAAGGGCTATTGGGAAAAACAAAAAAATATATATATATATATGCGAGCTCAGAGGTTGCCCTACGTATAAGAGGCACTCGGTTCACAGTGCTGAGGTACAGACCCTTCGTTAGGTATGGTCGGCTTGCGTGTGCAGGAAAAATAAAAACAGTGGTTCCGTGCCTGACGCGTTTCGAAGTAAAGTCTTCTTCATCAGAGGCTTAGGCGGAATCATGGCGTGCTCGGTCACTCCCTTCCTTTTATGTCCAATGTCACGCCCATAATTGGCAGCTCAAATGAGACTGTGAGTTGCATTTCGGGAAAGGTAGTGCCGTGAATTGTTTACCACAGATGGATGCACTGATTTTCTGTTCGGAGAATTTCAGGCACTGGATGTGCCCATGCAGACGTGTCCGACCTCAATCCTGCGCTCTGAACCCACTGAAAGGATCGGTGAATACCATTCCTCGTGGCCCCCTTGCTTCATTTGCGGGGGTGGTGCACTCTCGGCGGCTGGGCCGCCGCCTGGTATGTCAGCTCAGAGGTTGCCCTACGTATGAGAGGCACTCGGTTCACAGTGCTGAGGTACAGACCCTTCGTTTAAGAGTTTAAGAATATAAATAATTTGTTCAAAGTTAAAAATCATTAGGGAATAGGACAATAAAAACAGCATAATTATCCCTCCATACTTTTCCTGAAAGTAATAGCTAGTTTTAGAAAACTGCTTACATATAAAATACAATCACAGTTCAAAAGTTGAAGGAAATAAAGTGCTGGTTTAATCTGTGTAAAATTTAGTTTCTTTAAACAAGGCTTTAGATATAGCCTTCGAGGTACTGAATAATAAGGACAAAAAAATAAAAAGTGCTCCAGATCTTGCGGAGACTTTCCGTCGCAGCCGCAAGCAGGTAGCACTTGTCCACGATGGGACCCTCTTGGTACAGCCAATAGGAGGTGGAACAGGTCAAATCGGAACCTGGTCAACAGAAATCGTTCGTGGCCAGATATAGGCCACGAGAGATATGGTTCCAAATGTAAACATGTTTTAAGTAGAGCGTGTTTCCTGACACTACATTTCATAAACTCGGCCTCCTCCCGGGCAAGGTACCTGGTTGTAAGAAATGCTTTTTTTACAAATGTGACATCAGCTTTTGTTATAGTGGATGGGGTTAAAAACAGGGCTGGCCGTCCAGGTTCGGTAAGACAATCTTTTATATATTTCAGCCATGGGACCTTGAATCTACCATCCCAGGTTAAGGCTTCTCTTAATATATCGTTGGTAAGGGGTAAATCATTATTCAACCAAGAATTCATCCAACAAAGTATGGGATTTGCGGCTAGTCTATCGCTTAGAAAGGGCAAACCTAACTCCTCGTGAACCGAGAAGTTACCAGTGCCCCTAGGCAGCCTTAGGATCTTCTTTAAGAAATTATTTTCTGTGACCTCTAGGTCTCGCGTCTGGCTATAGCCCCAGAGTTCACTACCATAACAGGCAACTGCAATGCTCTTTGCTTGGTATAATTTAAGCAAGGCCGCCACCGGGCTGTTGCCCATTTTTCTCGCAAATCCTAATATGGCTGCGTTGGCCCGAGTCATTTCGCCCTTTTTTTTATGGACTGCTGGGCCCCAGGATAATTGGTTATCGAGAAGAATTCCAAGATATGAGAAAGTTTTAGATGTTGGAATTTTTTCCCCATTTATAGTAAAGGAATTTGGTTTTTGCGAACCATGGCCAATTTTCATGACAAACGACTTGGAGTTATTAATACTGAGGCCTCGAGACTCCATAAAAAGATAGAATGAATTTAAAAGTGTCTGGAGACCGTTCGCTGTCCTTGAAATCAGGACGGCGTCATCTGCATAAAGCAGAACCGGAACTCCTCTTGAACCTACATGAGGATAATCCGTACCTGATCTCAGCAAATAGTCCTCTAACTCGTTAATGTACAGGTTAAAGAGGAATGGGGCCAAGATACACCCTTGTCTAACACCCCGATTAATTCTTATGTCCCCGGTCACTTTCAAATCTTGGGTGTAGCGAACGTTCGCTCTTGTGTCAGAATGCAAATCAGCCAATGGATGGATTAGGTTTTGCTCGACACCCATCTTTAACATGATATCCCATAGTTTACCCCTATCCACGCAATCAAAAGCGGACGATAGGTCCATAAAAGCCAGATGAATAGTTCCCTTCCGGGCCAAAGTATATTTACCTGTAATCAAGTATAGATTCAGGCATTGGGTCACAGTTGAGTGACCAGGTCTGAATCCATATTGTATTGGAGACAGAATTTTATTCTCTTGGGCCCATGTTGTTAATCTGGTCAGGATTAGACCCCCCACTACCTTTGCTACTGAGTTTATCAATGAGATTGGTCTGTAACATGATGGGTTGCTGCGATCACCCTTTTAAACTCCCTTCCTTTTATGTCCAATGTCACGCCCATAATTGGCAGCTCAAATGAGACTGTGAGTTGCATTTCGGGAAAGGTAGTGCCGTGAATTGTTTACCACAGATGGATGCACTGATTTTCTGTTCGGAGAAGTTCAGGCACTGGATGTGCCCCTGCAGACGTGTCCGACCTCAATCCTGCGCTCTGAACCCACTGAAAGGATCGGTGAATACCATTCCTCGTGGCCCCCTATATATATATATATATATATATATATATATATATATATATATATATATTAACAAAAAGTTCCTCTAGTAAAGGATGACGACGATGTGTCTTGTACTGATAGTAGATTTATTTGTCAGCTGCTGGACGCGTTTCGCCTGACCTGCAGGCTTGTTCACCAACAGTGTGAATAAAGTTTGCCACCATTTTTAAACACACCAAAACAAAAGTCACGTGATTAACTACAAACACAGTGTATTGAAAAAAAGACTCATAGTTTTCCTCTATCGCAATATTGAATCCTGATAAATTCAACGTTTTTCTTGGTAATTTCACTTCTAAATGAAATATCGTTCCCAAATGCATGGATACATCTAGAATAAAATTATAATCCGCAATTAATTATTAGCAATGTAAAAAATTGTAACATCACCCATAGACAACAAACAAGCGCTCTTGACGCAGGACTAGTGCCCGTTATATCAGAATTAAACATTTCCTTGAGGATGCTTATTAAATGTACAAATGTACTAAAATAAAAACGTACTGCAACCAGTATCAGTACCAAGTGTCTATGTGTCATAATACAGATATTCAAGCCCAAGTGGGCATATGTTATGCAAATAGGTGGAGTTATCTACAATATCTTTTGTGACAATTGTGGTGTACCAATCCCTCATAACACCAAAAATTGTGCAATGTGTAGTGGTTTAAAAACAACAGGGGAGAAGCTTAATTCCAAATACTGTAATTTATATACTGTTACAGGTGAGTATGCAAGTCTTCTTCCATATTTAAACCTGCAGGGGTTTTGCAGCTTAATTTTATTATATACATTGATTCCAATCTTCTCAGATGTTTCTCACAGTTGCCTCCTCTCTCATTTAATTTCAATGCGTCTATAACGTAGTAAGATAAACCAGTTGTATTTTTTTGATGATGTCGTTCAAAGTGGCGTGCCACTGGATACACTTTATCTCCATTTTTAATGGCTCTTAGATGTTGCAACACACGTTTGTGGACCGGTAGATTCATGCTGCCCATGTACTTCAAGCCACAAGGACACTGAAGCACGTAGACAGCATGGTCCGTTTTGCATGTGTAGTGGCCTCTGATTTTAAATTCTTTGCTGGCTAGTCCTGATGTGTACATGGTCGTGTTAATCCCATGGACACAGGCTTTACATTTGGTGCATCTGACGAAACCTTCTTTTTTGCTCAACCACATTTTAGATGATTTTTGCTAGGAAAAGAAAGGCTCAAAAATGTATACGCAACAAACCGGAGTACGAGCGAGGCCAGATTTATAACTTTGCAAAGAAATTCGAAACTCTACGGCGACAGAAAATTAATGAAGGAGGTAAAGCCACATACCAAGGACATTCGGAATTGAGCAGTGTCCCCAGTTCAGAGGTTGACACTGACGGGGATGAAGGAATGAGTGGGCGGATTGGCCCAGCCCCCACGGTATTAGATGAGTTCAGTTTTTTAGAACAAGAGAGGAGATTCAATCTCCGACCGAGACAATTCGTCCAGTATGCAAAGCCTCAAAGAGGAAGAGGCAGAGGCAACAGAGGAGGAAAGGCACAAAACAGCTCAGACAGCGCCGTGAAATTCAAGAACAAAGGGAAATGATAGATGATGACAAAACAACAATTATCAACTTGACTAGCATCAACTTGTGTGAGAAAGAACAAAGAATTTTAAAGCTTGGTCTGTCATTCGGCCCGGAAGAAGAATTTAATTATGTCAAGACAAGGGTAGATGTGTTCAAATTTGTTCTAGCATTAAAATTGAAGAAACATTTCAGTAACAATCTAAGATCATTACCATCTTCAAAGGTTTTCTCTATTTTTGAGGACAACAATGAATTAGTGGTGGATGACATGAATTTAATGTTAGATATGTACCACTTACAGGAACAGTTACATTCCACTCAACCTATTGATATCATGAGTGTTGATGTTAATCAAGCTGTATCAGTAGCAGAGGGTGAAGGTATTAATATTATGAGCAATGATCCAACATCTTTTAGACCAATTTCTAAGTTCACTCCTATGACCGGAAAAGATGCAGTTGATGTTTACAGTGAACTGGTAACTAATGATTTGAAACAATTGTGCACTAAAACACTTTCAAAGAATAAAAAAATATCACAACAACAACGGGATTACTTCGCTTTAGTTAACAAATTAGCTATGAATTCTGAGTGTATTGTATGTAATGCAGCTAAAGGGGGAAATGTGGTGCTCTGGGGTAAACAACAGTATTTACTTGAAGCATACAAACAGCTGAATAATCGTTCAAATTATGTTAAAATAACTGAACTAATTATGCAAAACAGTCATGCCCTGTATAATTGCATGTTATCTGATTGGTTTACAAGAGGTTTGTTAAAACAAGAAGAAATGACTTTTTAAAAAATCAGTAACCCAGTGACACCAGTGTTGTATTTAATACCTAAATACACAAAGATCAACTTAATCCACCAGGCCGCCCTATAATCTCTGCCATCAACAGTGCCTTAGCTAACACCTCGAAGTTTGTAGATTCCTTTTTATATCCTTTGACTAAATGTCTTCCATCCTATATTCAAGATACAGGAGACTTCCTTAAACAGGTGTACGACTTACCTTGGGAAAGTGATTTTTTATTGGCAACTATTGATGTGACAAGTTTGTACACCAGTATTCGCCGTGATGATGGCCTAAACGCAGTCAGGCATTTCTTAGGCAATCGTCCAGTCAATCAATCGAGACTTTATTTCGGTATTTTTTCACACCATAAAAGTACACATATACAACACATTAAATATTAACATTAATCATACTTAAAAAACGTACATAGTACAAGAGGCAAATAGAACAGAATGAAATATAAAGTGCAAATGATGTCAGGTTTGGTAGGTACTAAAAAGATTTTCCGGTGGATAAGCTGATCATAATTTAAACAATGCAACTTCACTGATCCAGACAATTTCTCATTTTGACAGTTAATTTTAAAAATTCTATGACATGTAAGACACTATCACTATGCAGGAGCTGTAAATACACAAGGGCTGGTCGAATTTGATTAAAATTAAGTTTTTTTAAAAGGGCAACAAGATAACGTCTACGCGGGTATTCATAAAATTTACATAAAAATATAAAATGCAGCATATCCTGTGGAGACATTCCGTCGCAGCCACAGGAAGCCGCAGTCTTATTAAAAATATCTCGTTTTGGTCTGATTAAAAGGTGATGAAAAGTATTGAGCCTAAACCTTGTCAGCAGAAATTTTTCATGCGAGGTAAAACTGCCCGTTAAGTACGGCTCCATTGTATCACAAGTTTTAAGGATCACGTATTTTCTGATACTGGGTTTCACGAGCTCCACCCCTTCTCTTTGGGCCACCCTATCCAAGAAAAAAGCTTGCTTGATTGCTACCACGTCCCCCTTTACAATCCCGCCTGGGTTTTCGAACAAATTCAGACGGCCAAGCCTGAGAAAGCAGGATTTCAAATATTTCAACCAGGGGACGCACATTGAGTTATCCTGGGATACAAGGTCTTTCACAATCAGATGGGTAAGCGGTATATCTTTATTTAACCACAGATTTACCCAACAGATCAGTGGTCTTAGGGCAAATATATCACATAAATACTTTGTCCCCAATTCTTCATGAACTGCCATATTTGATGTACTACCGGGAACACAAAGAAGACGTTTAAGAAAATTGTTTTCTGCAACCTGTAACTGTTCTCCAGTTACATAGCCCCATAATTCGCTACCATATACAGCGGTAGCTACTGACTTAGCATTATAAAGTTTAATCATTGCATTAGTTGGCTTCTTCCCCAGTTTTGTTGCAAAGTTAAAAATGGAGGCATTTACTCTTAACATTTCCCCCTTTTTTTTAGCCAAGTGAGGGCCCCAACTAAGCTTGGAGTCGAATAAGACACCAAGATATGAAAATGATTGTGTAGTGGAGATTAAGGCATCATCTAGTTTGAAAACAAAATTCTTTTTTGGTTGACGGCCAACATGCATAATGTATGATTTGGCATTATTGACCATTAAATCTCTGTCAGTCATAAAAATATTAAAAGCGTTTAGGAGAGCCTGAAGCCCCTTCTCCGTTCTAGAAATTAAAACCGCATCATCTGCGTATAAGAGAACTGGAATACACCACCTGCCAATTCTAGGGCAGTCTGCCTGTACCTCCTGTAGAACAACATCTAGATCATTAATATAAAAATTAAAAAGAAATGGGGCGAGAATACAGCCCTGATGTACTCCCTTCTTAATGTCAAAATTACCGGTAGTATCCCCATTTGCAGAGTACCTAACATTTGCACTAGTATTACTATGCAAATCCACCAGAAAATCAACAATCCCCCTGTCCACGCTCTTCTCCCTCATGGTCTGCCACAGCCTTCCCCTGTTAACACAGTCGAAGGCTGATGACAGATCCATGAAGGCAAGGTGGATAGTCCCCTTCTGAACAACCGTATATTTACTCAAAACCAGAAAAACATTGAGGCACTGAGTTATGGTAGAACGACCACTGCAGAAACCATACTGAGAGACTGACATAATGTCATTGTCAGCCGCCCAACGAGACAATCTCTGCAGCAGGATTCTCCCCATGATCTTGACCATAGAATCGATCAATGAAATTGGTCGGTAGCATAGAGGGCTGCCCTTGTCTCCTTTCTTAAACACAGGGACAATCGTTGATAACCCCCATGTCAGAGGACAACCCACTTTAGCAGCTGCATTAAAAACTACATCCAAGATGGGGCCCCAGAAACTCGGGTCAGACTTATACAGGTCTGGAGGAATCGTCCAGTCAAATTCTGGGCACATATTCAGATGCTAATAGAAATGACTGCCTTCTGCTTGAAAAATAATTACTTCCTTTTCAACGGTGAACTATATCACCAGATATGCGGTACGGCGATGGGCACCTGCTTCGCCCCTAGCTTTGCTAATTTACACATGGGCTGGTGGGAGGAGCAGGTGGTCCAAAAGCTATACCCTGAGATCTGGCAAAACAATGTGATGCATTGGAGTAGATTCATCGATGATCTTTTCATCGTATGGAAAGGCACCAAGGAATCCTTAATTGACGTCATTAGAAGTCTACAAACAAATAACTTGAATCTAAAATTTACCAGTTTTATCAGCGACACCACAGTCAACTTTTTAGATTTAACCATCTACATTGATAAAGGAAAATTGGAAACAGTTTTGTATCGGAAGCCCACGGCAGGTAACACTCTGTTGCATGCCAAGAGTTTCCAGCCTCAAAACTTAATTAACAGCATCCTGTATGGAGAGAGCCTGAGAACAATTCGTAACTGCAGCAACAGAGATAGTTGCGATGTAGAACTAAAGACACTACATGCACGTTTTCAAGCTAGACGTTATCTTGATCATTGTATAGCTTGAGCTATTTCAAAAGCCAAAAAAAGAACAAGGGAAGAAATTTTGTTTAACAAAAGCAATACTAGAAAGAAAAAAGAAACCTTAAATTCAAACGAGTGCAGGATGATAAACACGTTCAACACACAAACACTGGCACCTGATTCAGAGTGATCCAGTATTAGGAAAAATTGTGCAAAAAAGGCCCCAATTAACATTCAGGAAAGCTAGTAGTTTTAAACAAATGTTGGTCAGTAATGTGCTAAAATCAGTTCCTTTTTTTTAAAATATATTTCTAATTTTATTTCAACAATCAGTCAAGCATTGAGCAATATAAGAGAACAAAGAAAGTTCGAGAGAAATTAAACAAGGGATAAACAGACGGCAATAATACAGAAATAAAAAGGATACTTTAAATCCAATTAATAATTGGATCCCAAATTTGTATGCCTTGCATTTTTTTCCTTATCCCCTTAAGCCTGTACATAGCTATTTCAATATGATAAATATGGAGTAGTTTACATTGCCATTGATGAAAGGATGGGGGTTCATTATCAATCCAGCGGGAGGTGATGCAGAACCGAAAAACAGACATACAAATGAATAGGAATGCTTCTTCAGCCCTAGATCTTATCCCGTACTGATCTGTTTGAAAACCAAAAATTACCAATTCGGGAGATAGTTTCACTACAGTACCTAAAGTATTGTTAATAAAAGATTCAATATTAATAATAAAGCGAGAGAGTTTCTCACATCTAAAAAACATATGAATAGAGTCCGCATCCTCCTCCGCACAGCGATTACATCTTGAATCTCCCCCAACCTTCCATCTTGCTATCTTAACAGGAGAATAATAAAGATCAAAAATGGACATGTAATGTTGGCTTTGAAGGGATCCATTAGAAAGTACTTTCATAGATATTTCAATTGATCTTCTCATATCAATATTTAGTAAATCGAACTTCCTTTGCCATAAATATATCATCTTCAATTAAATTAGTTGTCATTTGATAGACTGGGCCAATTTTCCTTGTTTTCCTAATGGCCTCCAATATCTTATTAGCATTCATACAGGAATGAGCAAGAAGGCCTTTTGATTCTAGAAAACTCAGAATCTGGAGATTCTTAAAAAAATGATGTTGTAATAGGCCAAATTTATTCTGAAGAACAATAAAAGAGGAAAATTGGGTATCTTGATATAAATCACCAAGAGTCTGTATACCTGAAAGAAACCATACTCTTATAATTTGATCTTGAAATACAGGTGGTAAAGCAGAATTATTGAGCAGAGGAGAATAATAGCTAATTGAACCCAAACCAATAATTTTTTTCTTAAATTGTCGCCAGATTGCAGCACATCCTAGAATAATTTTAAATTTGTTTTTTTTATAATAGCTGGGTTCAATGATTTTCACTAAGCATTGGGGGGCCATCTGACCCAGTACGAGTTCATAGACAGATGGATAAAGGGAATTTTCAGTGACAGTGTCCGAGAAAATAAGTATGCCAAAAGATCTTATTGAGATAAGCCAGTAATACAGCCGGAAGTTGGGGACTCCCCAGCCCCCTTTCAGTCTGGGTAAAAAGCACCACTTGAGCGCTCGACGAGAGCGACGGTACCCCCACAGAAATCTAGAGATCATCCTATCAATTTTTGTAAAATAGAGTGCAGAGAACAAGAGAGGTATTGTTCGAAATAAATATAAAAACTTGGGAAAGATTAACATTTTAATTATATTGACTCGACCATAGAGAGAGAAATGTAAATTATTTAATCTCTCCAAAGTTTTATTAGAAGAATTCAAGACAGGTTCAATATTCAAACGTACGATCTCATCAACCCTGGGAGAAATCGTAATCCCCAGATATTGGGCCTGAGCATCAAAAACTAATTTGTTAGGTCGACCAAAGTCAGAGTGAATTAATTGAGTTTTGGCCACATTTAATTTGTAGCCAGATAAGAGACCAAATTCTTCCGCAAGAGAAATAATTTTAGGTAATGCACGTCTAATATCTATAGTGGTAACAGCTACGTCATCTGCATATGCAAAAATTTTAAATAAATTGGTGTTAATTTGTACTGGTATAATATCTAAAGCGGAAGATAAATTGCGGAGGTATGGTTCTAGGTATAATGCGAACAGGAGGGGCGAACAAGGACAACCTTGTCTAGTCCCCCTAGTTATTACAAAACCCCTAGAGAGAGAGTTAGTAATTCTGATAACGGCTTTGGGGTGAGTATATAAAGTTTTAATTGCATTAATAAATGCGATGGGGAAGCCCATCCAGAGCATGACAGACCATAAAAACTCCCAGGAGACCCTGTTGAACGCTTTTTCAGCGTCCAACAGGGCCACCGCAACTGGAGATTCAGAGATCTGAGCCCAATCTAATAATGCTATTATCTTTTTAACATGGTCTGTAGTATCTCTTTTAAATATAAAGCCGTGTTGTCTAGGGGATACAAGAGTCGGCATCAAAGGATTAAGTCTATTGGCAAGAATTTTAGAATAGATCTTACTATCAGTAGAGATGAGGGAAATAGGTCGATATGAACCTAATTCTTCGCAATTTTTACCTTTCTTTTTAAAGATTACGATAATAGCATGGGACCATGATTCCGGTGAGTTACCTGTAAAAGCAGAGCAAAAAATCTTAATCAGCTCCGGCTTTAAAATTCCTTTAAATTTGTGATAGAATTCTAGAGGAATAGAATCCGGGCCCATGGCTTTTCCGACCGCGAGACCAGTAATAGCTAGTTCAATCTCTTCCCAGGTGATTGGGGTACTAAGGCATTCCAAAAAATGACATTCCAGTAATATTGATCTGGTCGAGAAAATGTTTAATCTCAGGGCCGGATACTGTATCAGCTTGATGATATAGCAATTGATAGAATTCATTGAATGCTGCTAATATATCAGTTTTAGAGGTTTTAAACTCGCCATAGAGATCTTGAATTTTAAAAATCTCGTTAGCCGTGGATCTTTGACGTAGTCTTTGTGCCAAAACCTTCCCAGTTTGTTCACTAAGTTCATAACTTTCTGTCCGATGTTGATTGTGATGTGCGACGACCTGGTCGGCTATATGAGCATAAACGGAGCTACGTTTAATCGAGAGATCTTGTTGAGATTCCTCTATATCTTTATTTAGTTTGATACTCTCCGCAAGCCGTTTCTCTGCATTCAGAACCATTTCGCAGTCGCTTTTAAATTTGTTACGCTTATTCTTTAATTGAAAGTTGGCATATTTTAAAGTCTCTCCCCGTACAACTGATTTAAATGTATCCCAAACTACTGGGGTTGAGGCCGTGTCATTATTTAAATCAAAGAACAACTGAATGGCATTGGACATGAATTGAACATAGTCAGGTTGTGAAAGTAAATTCCGTTGGAATGTCCAGGTTGATTTATGTGTCTGTCCAGCTGACGGCAGACTAAACTTTAAACAGAGAGGATTATGATTGGATAACAATCTAGGCAGAACTTCAACCTCGATTTTATCCAGAAAAAAACTGGGATAAAAAAAAATAATCAATACGAACAAACTTCTTATGTGGGGCAGAAAAAAACGTGAAACCAGGCTCGTCTGGGTGGGTCGTATGCCAAGCATCGAATAGAGCATTGTCTAACAACAGAGACCTTAGCGCCCTAAAAGACCGTGGTTTCAGGCCACTATATCTTGAATTTTGTCTGATATTAGAATCAGCATCAGAGTGGATATTAAGATCCCCACAAAAAATAATAGAAATATTGCTAAGAGCTAGCTCCTGATTTAAGTAGTTAAATAATTCAGAGTCATCAAGGTTAGGACCATAAACTGAATAAAGTAAAAACCTACACTGAAAAACAAGAAGTTCTGCCATTGCCCACCGGCCCCAGTTATCAGCAGAGGTCTTGATAACTGTCCCCAGATTCCGGCGCATAAGTATGGCTACGCCTCGTTTAATGCCAGTCTGCCTAGAAGCAGTTAACAAGTCAAATCCAGGAAACTTAAGCAAATCTTTTTTCTCCCAGGATAAATGTGTCTCCTGGAGACAGAGTATATCAATCTGTGACAGATGAATCATTCTAATCAGCATAGCTCTCTGGCAAGATGGCGACCGCTAGCCTAGCGGTGTGAGTCGTCTCCGCTCCCGCTACTCTGCTCCCTGACCCGAAGAGAAACGGCGCCAAGGAGGACTGACCGATCGATTTGGGCTTCTTCCCCGGCCCGCAGTAAGGCTAAAGGGCTCAGGGTCGAGATTTATGAGCCTCCCGAGAAGGAATTAAGGAAAAACGCTAAATCCACTTATTGCTGTATCCACGCTGACTCTCACACTGCCGACTGGGCTTCCTCCGGCTTGCGGCGTGCGGCTGGCTGGCTTTTCTCGGCTCCCCCTCCTCGCTGACGCCGAGCTGGATTGTTGCTGCGATCTTCCGGACTGTTTCAGGATTGCCTGTGTCTCATCTCGGTCGAGTTCCATGTGGTTCGCCCTCCTCCAGCTCCCCCGGCTCCGTTGTTTTGCCCGGTGTTCTCCATTCTGGTTCCGGCGGGCTAGATATTCGGTGCCTTGCTTTGGTCTGCGGTTTCATATAATGCCGCCAAAAAACATCAATCAGTTGGCGAAACCTCCGAATACTCGGAGTGGGAAGAGCAAACATGCTCCAACTAACGATATAGAGGAGCTTGAAGCTGTTAATCTCACGCGTGGGATCGCCAAAGCTGGTGAGTCTATCTCTGCTTTTTCTGCCAAAAAAAAAACGGGGAGAGCCTTTCGGCAAGGGGATAACCCAAACTGTACCTGAACTCTTTGAGAAGCACGCTGTTAAAAACACCATTAAACAGCCCCATTTGGCTTCAACTATTCCCCCTGCACTACTAGAAAAAGGAGATGGCAATACGGTTACACACTCTGTAGTTAATGACATCACATCAAACCTTGATTCTGAATTAGTTGTGATCCAAGCTCCTGACCCTTTAACTATATCTAGAACACTTTCACACAGCATTCTGGGACCTGTAGTTTCCAATACCTCGATCACTCTCGGTGGAACTGAAATTGCCGGGGAGCCATGAAGTGATAACGTATGTCCTTTCACCAGTCCAGCATATGCCAATCTTTTCATGCACCGCTTTGAACTTGATCACATCCTAACTCAGGAGGCGTGGTCGAAAAATTTACTGATGTTTAACAGGTACATCGATGATATTTTCCTGATTTGGAAAGGTTCCCAGACGGAATTACTGACCCTAATCACTCAACTCAATACCGTCAATGAACGAATCCAATTCACTCATGAAATCAACCACAATCACATTACTTTTTTGGATGTTGACATTTCCATATCCAACCTTCAATTCATCACATCTGTGTTCACTAAAAGCACCGATCGTAATAACTTACTACATTTCTCCAGCTTTCACCAAAAATCACTGAAAAAACATCTACCGTATTCTCAACTCTTGAGAATTAAACGCATTTCATCAACGGACGAGATTTTTCAAGAACAAAGTCATCTCCTAATTGACAAATTCAAGAAAAGAGCATACCCAGATCCCATTCTACAAGAAGCAGTTAAAAGAGCACAAACCAAAAATCGCAGAGAACTTCTACATACACAAGTCCCCACCACTCATAAGGACTCACGTACAGTTTTTGTATCTAAATACTCAAGACAAAGCCAGAAAATCAAAACCACAATCCGGAAATACTGGCCACTTCTACAATCTGAACCTGACTTCAAAGGCATTTTTAACGATTTGCCTATTTTCGCTTACCAAAGAACACAGAATTTACAACAACTTCTTAACAAGAACCCTCCTGACTCCGCAAAAACATTCAAAGGCACTATCCCTTGCTTAAATTGTGGTGGCTGCAACAACATCATTAAGGGTACAACCTTCATGCATCCCTCGAAAGGAACACCCATCAAACTCAGAGTTACTGCTACGTGTGACAGTAACAACATTGTGTACCTGCTCAAATGCCCATGTGGACTTCCATATGTGGGTAAAACAGAAAGAAAAATGAAAACGAGACTTATAGAGCACAAAAGCAATATCCGAACCAAGAATACCAAATCTACTGTAGCAAAACACTACATGGAAAATAATCACAATTGCAGTCAACTAAGATTCCTTATTCTGGAACAAGTCAAAATGCAAAGAGGAAAAGATAATGGAGCTGTGTTGTTACAGCGCGAACTTTACTGGATACATAAATTGAATTCGGTTTACCCACATGGTCTCAATGAACGTTTTGAATACAGCTGCTTTCTATAATTATGATCATGTACCCTCAAATGCACTTTGTCGCTGTACTTTCCTAATTTTTCTTCACCACTACACTATTTTTTCCTACCCTTGATTGTTTTCTCTGCTTGTTCTGTCTAATTCTTTTTCTTGTGTACACGCTTTTTCTTGTTCTCCATTGTTTCCTTTCGTTCATACATGTGCTTTATTTCTTACCTTTCCACTCTTGTTATTTGTTTAATCATTTTACCATACTTTTGTTCTATTACTTTTTTATTTTTTTAATCTTTATTCGCTCACATTCGTATTTCTGTATTTACGATCATCCTGCTATTTTCGTTAGTCTTTCTTCCAACCCTATTAATCACATGATCGACTCGCGCGTCCTCACTCTGCTCATCACTTCCGGGTTACACATATTTAATTCCGGGTTTCAGGTGGCATGTTTTCACTCTTTCCGACGAGATTTCTTCACCGTTTACACTTTTGTGGCCATTCAGGTATTTATTTGTTTTGCGGTAACCTTGTGGATTATCTTTTTCTCACTCGTTAGTCTCACGCCCTGTTTTATTCAACGGCCTTCACCAACGCTTTTTAATATGCAGCACGCATCACCCCTTGTTAAAACTTTATTTACGCCACGTAAGCTGACATTTCCCATTCCTTCCTTGCGTTGCACGTTACTAGCTCCGGTTATGTACACGAAACGCATTATTTGCTACCCTAGCTTCCGGCACCAGCTTTCCTTTACTGCTTCGTTAAGCGCTCACTTCACACGGTCTCTGTGCCGTTATTGATTTACCGTTGCTACGTTGTTTACTGCCAGTATTCTTGACATTGTTACTGTTTACTTTTTCTGTATTTTGCATACGTCCTGGATCCCAGCCTTATGTCCTCCTTTTAACTTTTTTCGTAGAATTCCCCCTGACGAAGGGCTTGTCCCGAAATGCATCGGGGACATCTGTAAAAAATTGGCTCAACATTACATGATGGACATATTGTAGTACATTACTCTTGTGGTTTGAATCCACTAAATGTCAGTATGAACCATAAAGTACCATGGAAATGATCATATGAAGTTAATATGAATTAAAAAGCATAGAACTAAACAATATCGCTTGCATCACTTACTTACAGCGGCTCCACCGCTTCTGAGTGCTAATGTGAGGACGTCTTTCCCAAAGACGCGTATTCATTCAAACCTACAGAGCCACCTGTGTCAGTCCCCACTGAAACTTTTCTTCAAGATATTACTCTGGAGCTCACTGAGAATTTTTTTTCTATGTTCCGATTTAACATCCGATGAAAGCTTCGATAAGGATTGGGCTGATTATCCTGAGGGCGGCAGTTTGGGTGATGAGACGGGGGCAAGCGAGACTTCTCCAGGCTCTAGCATAACCGTTAAGAAACACAGGGTCAGGAGGACACCTGCATATAGGAACAGATCTAATGGTCCTGAGGATTCTTTATCTGTACAGCCTGATCCTCCAGATGAGCAAGCCATTTGCGAAGAATCTCCCTCTGATCCCTCTGATCCCTCTTCAGTAGTGACTCTCTCCATGATTTATCAAATAATGATGGCACACAGATCGGACACCAAAATGGAGATCGCCCGTACACAAGGTACCTGTCAAAAAGTTAAAAATGCTGTGCGCCACTTCACCAAATTCTGCACTGATATAACTGCTAGAGTGTCAGAGGCTGAAACCAGGATCTCTATCTTAGAAGACGAAGTCGCTACACAAAAAAAGGAACTTGCCTTGGTTAAGGCTCAACGGGACGATGTCAGCTTCAAGCTTGCCGAGTTGGAAAACCACTCGAGGAGGAATAATTTGTGTATTTTAGGCGTCCCTGAGAATCTTGGGGGTACAGATATCCGGAAATGTATTTGTGATCTTTTTTCTGCTGCATTTCCGGAACTCACTTCTTGGGACTGGCCGCTAGTTATTGAACGTGCCCACCGGTTTCCATTCCAAAGTAAATCCAAGCCTAAAGACGGAGAGTACCCGAGAGCCATTTTGGTTAGATTTAATAACTTTTTAGCTCGAGAAGCTATTTCTGATTTGGCTAGACCCAACAAAAAACGCTCTGCTAATGGCTGTTGCTTTTTTGTCAGGCCGGATTTTTGCCAATCAACTGTCATCAAGCGATGGCAGCTACGACAATTAATCGCCGGCTTCCAAGAAAAAGGCGCTACTGTTTATTTACAAAATCCAGCCAAACTTAAAGTTATTTTTAAGAATCAAACAAGATTTTTTGTTTCTGACATTTTGCCCAAAGAATATTTAGATTCTCTATAATTGAATGCTAACTTCATTACAGTATTGTTTTTACTTATTTCTTTCTCTGGCATTCAACATGTTCATCATGTGTTAGTTTTTTGGTCAAACTGTCAATTTGATACTGTTTGTTGGCTAGATTAGGCTGATTTTCAATTTTTTTTCCTTTTTTCTCTTAGGGTCATCTGGGAGGGGGGCGGGGTGGTACTCGCTGATCCCAGGGACTGGCTGTCCCTGTGCCTCATAAGGTGAGTAGGGGTGGGGGGATGGTGCTAGGGAAGGGTTTGCTGGGGTGGAGGGGGTGGTGGGGGTGTAATTCAACATCAGTCAGAGTTGAGCAAGATTGCTCGATTGGTTATTCTCTGGTTACGGAGTCTAATTCAGATTTGTTTTTTATTAATGTATTATCTGGTAAAGCACTCGAATTCTGTTGTATTTTAAGTGGTCTCCTAGTTCATAGGAAGTCATGTGTGACAGACCACAATTTCTATAATTTCTCTTTCTGGTTTTTTATTCAATGCATAAGATAATCAAAATTTGTACTCTTAATGTTAATGGTCTCAATGATGCTAAAATCAGTTCCTAACAAAAAATAATCTAAAATGTGGTTGAGCAAAAAAAAAGAAGGTTTTCGTCACATGCACCAAATGTAAAGCCTGTGTCCATGGGATTAACACCACCATGTACACATCAGGACTAACCAGCAAAGAATTTAAAATCAGAGGCCACTACACATGCAAAACGGACCATGCTGTCTACGTGCTTCAGTGTCGTTGTGGCTTGAAGTACGTGGGCAGCACGATTCTACCGGTCCACAAACGTGTGTTGCAACATCTAAGAGCCATTAAAAATGGAGATAAAACGTATCCAGTGGCACGCCACTTTGAACGACATCATCAAAAAAATACAACTGGTTTATCTTACTACGTTATAGACGCAGTGAAATTAAATGAGAGAGGAGGCAACCGTGAGAAACATCTGAGAAGATTGGAATCAATGTATATATTAAAATTAAACTGCAAAACCCCTGCAGGTTTAAATATGGAAGAAGACTTGCATACTCACGTGTAACAGTATATAAATTACAGTATTTGGAATTAAGCTTCTCCCCTGTTGTTTTTAAACCACTACACATTGCACAATTTTTGGTGTTAGGAGGGATTGATACACCACAATTGTCACAAAAGATATTGTAGATAACTCCACCTATTTGTATAACATATGCCCACTTGGGCTTTAATATCTGTATTATGACGCATAGACACTTGGTACTGATACTGGTTGCAGTACGTTTTTATTTTAGTACATTTGTACTGAGGAACTTTGATTTTCGATCACGATCGAATCGACCCGCCATTTTGTGGCCCGCCGCCATTTTGTGTTGCCATCACTCAGGCAGCACGGCGAACAAAGTCTATTCTGCTTTTTCTGTAGCCTGGTGTCGAAATACGCCCTCGGCCTCTATTTGCAAAGCTGGTGTTAGAACTAGCCGAGTACACTAATCCCTGTCTAGCTTTTCTAATCCCTGTCTCAACTATCTGTTGGCTCACACTATTCTTTCCTGACCTTATCTTATCGACTGGCCTTCACTGTCTCCTGCTAGCATTCTCTCGTTTCACGACTGTCCTCCAACACACACAAACGTATCTCGCCACCTGCAAGTTAGTTATGAATCTATTAATGTATTAGCTTGAGGGTGGGGTGACAAACAGTTGGAGGAGAGGTCTCTTCGAGTTATCTGACACTTCTGTTTTCAAACCTTTCTTATTGGTTCCACCTTGTTTTCCAACTTTCCTTATTGGCTCTTTCTTGTATGCTCTGGGAGGGTATTTTATTAATAATTGTGTCATTGTATGGTATTTAACTTGATGCGCCACAGAGTGAAGTGGCAGTCTCCTGAGAACCTACTTTGTGTACTTCTAGGATAACTGTACTAGCTGCAGCTAAATAAATCTGATCTTCTAAGTGTCCCGTGTCTCTGTGTAGCGAAGCAGGAGAACTCCGGAGACTTTGGGCGTACCCTGCGCCGCCAGGCCCAAAAGGTTCTGGTTCTTCAACTGGCACCCAACGTGGGGCGGCTTCAGTGGTACCGGCTCAGCTCGAAGGTCGTGAGGAACCCCGTAAGAAAATTCCGGAGGGTTCGCGAGCCACACTAAGCGACCCCTGTATGTCGAAAGTGGTCCAAAGGTCTTTTGCAGCGCGGTTACTCCTTCCTGACGGCTACTGACGACCGCTGCCCTGCCTGCCGCCCTGCTTTGGCCCTTCCTTTGATGATGTACGGTAAGGCGAGACGATAGACGGGCCTCTGTTGGTGGAAGAAGACGTCCTTAGTTAAGTATCTTCGTGGGTCGCACCCACAAGTTTGTTCTTTGATGTTCTTTGATTAATTTCTTTGGTTTCTTAGATTTATCCTTTGCAAAAGATAAAGCCCAGGGTAAGTGCATTTGTGCTGCGTAAACTGAGTTTTACCCCCTTGAAGTTTGTGAACAGTCCGGAGACATCTCGAGATGCCTGGTCTGACTAAGTTTGGAAGAATTTGTTGTCTTGGTTGTAATAGGGATTCCCGACTTGAGGACTCTTGTCCGATTCCTTCGGTTGGAACTCCCACATATGAGCTCTATTCAAAACATGGTATCGGCCCCATTGCCTTTAATGAGACATGGACCCGATACACGAAGAAAGATGGTGTTCTCAAATGGCCAGAAAATGGTAGTTTTGATCCTGATGTGCTAGATAATTTGGAAGCAGTTTTACTCAAAAGAAAAGCCCGGCCGGCAATGTTTGACTCTTTCCGCCTTTGGCGTAAGGAAGACAAACAGAAAGAAATTAAACAAGCAAAACGAGATAGGAAAACACAGGGTATGACAATTATACAGGCTGCCCAACAGTTTAAAGACGACGAAATTGATAATGCGACTGAAATTTCAGAAAGACAACATCGTATGGCGATAGATAAATGCTCTCCGGTGTTGCCTGTTTCTCCTTCTGATAAAAAAAAGATATGGAAGAAGATCCCCTAATGTCCCATTTATTAAGGTTGCCTCCGCCTTATGCGCAAAGTGCCAGAGTGACTCTCTTGCACGAAAATGGATCAAGAAGGGTCCACAATACAGTGTGCTTGATATTATGCCTACCTTTTTGCAATGGAATGCGCCCACGCAAAGATACGTTTTCAATGTAATGTGCGACACTCTCATTAAAGAATGGGAAGATGTGAGTTCGAGTCCGATCTCACAAGATCTGTTAAATGTTCAGACTGATTTTGAAAAAGGACTTATTGTGGGTTCTAAGGTTGAGGAAGCTGTAAGGACGTTTATCTCTTATAGATCCTTATTGTTTTCTCAGATTTTCCTTGATTCCGATCCGTCGGTTAGACTGACGTCGAAAAATTATCCTATGAGAGAGGTTCCTCCAGTATGGAAGGAAGAGGTTCCAGCAGTAGGTGCTAATCCTCTTATTCCTGCTCAATTCCAACGTATATGGGTACATGTCCCTTGGAAGAGGTCTGAAGTTTTGGCCCTTAAGCAGACTCTACCAGATCATCGTAAGAACCTTGCAGGTTATTATAAAGAATTATCGCAGACAGTTGACGCCTGCATTATGAACCTAGCAGATATTGACATGCTAATGGGAAATGTAGTCCCACAGACAATATGGGCTAAGATTCGTAGAGAGGATCACGCGCAGGAACTAGGTGCTACTTGGGATGTTATAACTAATACAGATAGAGACCAAGTGGGTGGCTCAAAGCCTGACGCTCTGATCTCGGAACTCCCTGGTAGGATCATTACCTTAATGAAAACTATGATGCCTGCATTGAGAGTTAACTGGGATAAACTAGCAGCATGCAAACAAAAGAAAGATGAAAGTGTCTCTGACTTCTTTACTCGTTTTGAGGAGACATTTATCGAACACAGTGGTCAAGACATGGCTACAGAGGGTGGACAGCGATTATTCGTGGACAAATTTGTATTCAATTTGCTTCCCAAGCTGTCACACAAATTAAAAGATTCAGAAAGTTCATGGGCTGTTTCTTCTTCTGCTCAGATATTGGCTACTGCGCAATATTATGAGAATAGAGATAAGGAAGAAAAAGAAAAGCAAGAGAAAAAGACAAAAGATTTAAAGACGAAGGTTCTCTTGCAACAAGCCTAACCGCCACGTTATGCTCAGCCTCAAATTCAGCAACCCCCGCAGTTTCAAAGGTTGTATCAAAAACCTGAGCCATACAATCCGCGACCTTTGTTAGGTCCTAATCAATGTGCCTATTATAGAGAGGAAGGTCATTTTAAGAATAGTTGTCCGGTTTTATTGCAGCGCAATGGAGCGTTATCTGCTCCACGAGGTCGTGCTGGCCTCCAGTCAGCAAACAGAGGTAGAGGTCGAGGTATGTTGACTCAAGAACAGCGTGCCCTTCCTTCTCCCAATTCCACGAACTACTTTGATCAGCAAACTGTGAGGTCTACTCAGTATTACAATGAAGACCATTATGTCGAAGGCGAGAATGAGAGTCTTCATGCTAACTAGGACAGCCATGGACAAAGTAAGGGAGTTGTGCCAATCCCAGTAGATCAAAATGGACCTTATGTTAACGTCACTACAATGGGTGTTTCAGAGCCATTTCTTCTGGATACTGGAGCAATGAGAAGTTCTATCATTCATTCCAAACTCCCTGGGGCACCACTGTCTGGCTTAACGAATGTTTCCGTAGGATTTTCTGGCGCCCCTGTTCGCAATCCAGTTTCTTGCCCTTTGCCTATTTCAGTTGGTCCTTATGATTTGGAAGCTCCACTTCTGTTAACGAATGGTTGCGGTGAAAATCTGTTGGGTCTAGACCTATTGAAAAGAATGCATGCTACAATATATTGTTCTCCTTCTGGTGTACATCTTACTTTAGGACAGAAATTGGTCTCCCCAATGTATTTGTCCAAAGATCAGTTTCCACCTGAATTGCTTTCTCTTCCAACAGCACTTTGGGCCATGGGTCCGAACGATGTGGGTTGTCTTGAGATTCCGCCTTATGTTGCCACTCTCAAGCCCAATGTTGAATTACCGCGCATACCACAGTATAGAATTTCTGCTGAAGGTGAGTAAGCGCTTTTGGGAATCATTCATGACTTGATTCAGAAGGGTGTGGTTGAAGAAACAAGAGGTAATACATGCAATAGTCCTATTCTTCCTGTTCTTAAACGCACTGATCCTTCTCAGCCTCCTGTGTACCGTTTCGTAATTGATCTGCGAGAAGTAAACAAAATTGTGGTGCCACAATTTCCTGTTGTTCCAGATATCACTGCTTTGTTGACAATGATACCTTCCACAGTGACTTGGTTTTCTGTTATCGATCTAAAGAATGCCTTCTTTAGTATTCCCATTGCAGAAGAGAGTAGGGACATTTTTGGTTTCTCTCTTGGAGGCCGAAGCTTCCGGTTTAAGCGCGCACCTCAGGGCTATTGTGAAAGTCCCTCTAATTACAGCCAAGCTCTAAAATGTCATCTTGATACTTTTCACTTGCCGTCTGGTGTTGCTCTTATCCAATATATGGACGACTTATTAGTCGCTGCCGATTCAAAAGATATCTGCAAAGATGTCACTGTTGCATTGTTACGCCACTTGTTTAAACTGAATCACAAGGTTTCACCTTCCACATTACAATATGTTTGTCGAGAGGTTACCTACTTGGGTCATCTCCTATCAAAGGAGGGACGACGATTGACACCAGAACGAATTCAGGCGATTGCGCGAATGTCTGTACCATCCACACCAAGGGAAGTACGTGCCTTTCTGGGTATTACTTCCTATTGCAGACAGTGGATCCCTAACTTCTCTCTGATTGCTAAACCTTTGTTGGCACTCACTTTAAAAGATACGCCTCAGCCCCTTCCATGGACTGATGAGTGCCAAAAGAGTTTCACTGATTTACGTACCGCTCTGTGTTCTGCTCCTGTACTAGGCACCCCAGATTACACTAAGCCTTTTACGCTCTATGTTCACGAGAGAGAAGGTTGTGCATTATCAGTTTTAGTGCAGCAATTTGGAGACAAACAGCGGCCATGTGCCTATTTTTCGGCTACGTTAGATCCTGTAGCTAAAGCATTGCCTAGTTGTCTCAAAGCGACAGCAGCAGCAGCAATTTCTATTCGACAGTCTGCTGGTGCCACATGCAGTGGATACTTTGCTAAACAGAACGAAAACACAGCATCTTACGAGTGCTCGTTTAACTGGTTATGAGCTGACACTTTTGGCTAGTCACATACACATCAAACAATGTAATACCCTAAATCCAGCTACTCTGTTGCCCCTTCCAAATGAGGAAAGTGTTGAGGATCAGCATGATTGTTTCCTCCGTACTGAGGAAGAGACAAAAGGAAGAATTGACCTGAGAGACACACCGCTAGAGAATCCGGATGGAACTCTATGGGTAGATGGTTCTTGTTTTAAAATGCCTAATGGAGATACAGTTTCAGCCTATGCTGTAACTACCTTACATACAATTGTGGAAACTGCACGCATTAGACATAATTCAGTGCAAGCAGCAGAATTGATAGCATTAACAAGAGCTTGTGTATTATCAAAAGGGAAAAGAGTGAACGTATACACTGACAGCCGATACGCTTTTGGTGTAGCGTTCAATTTCGGGCGTCTCTGGAAGGAAAGGGGTTTTCTCACTTCACATGGCACTAAAATACAACATGGTCAGTTAGTGACTGATCTCCTTGAATCACTTGCCTTACCCACCCAAATAGCGATTGTGAAATGTAGCGCACACAAAAAGATTACAGATGATGTTGGTCGGGGAAATGCATTTGCAGACGAAGTAGCAAAGAAGACAGCGAGAGATTCAACAAGTCGAAAGTATGTGGCAGGTCCTGCGAATTGGGTCAGAGAGAGAGGAATGTATGAGAATACAGTGGAAAGTGTAAAAGCGATTCAGAAAGAGGCTTCAGAGAGGGAGATGAGCAAGTGGAAAGAAAGTACGGGAATGTTAGATGAGATGGGTTGTTGGGTGGAATTATCTGAACATCAACGTTGGCTGTTACCAGATGCCTATGTACTCCCAGTGGTTACTATGGGACATGGTCCAGCCCATTTAAGTTCAAAAGGCATTTGTAAACTTCTGGCTCCAGTGTGGCAGAATGAGAATATCCCAAAATGTGCAGACAATGTAGTAAAGCACTGTATTGTTTGTTTAATGTACAACCCGGGAAAGGGAACCCCAACTCCAGCAGGTCACTTTGCTCCTCCGACATATCCATTTGAGGTGTTGCAAATCGATTACATTCATATGGAGCGATGCAACAATCTCAAATATGTTCTAGTGGTAGTATGCGCCTTTTCAAGGTGGATAGAAGCATATCCTCTAAAAGATAACACAGCCCTATCCACAGCTAAAATTCTACTAAAAGAATTCTTCCCCAGGCTTGGTTTGCCGCGCATTGTCTGGAGTGACAATCGGAGCGAATTTGTTGGCCAAGTCATGCAAAAAGTTTGTGCAGGTCTTGGTATCAAGCAAAAGTTCCACGCGGCAAATCATCCACAGTCAGCGGGTTTAGTAGAATGTTACAACGGAACCTTGAAGTTGAAGTTAGCAAAGGTTCAAGCAAGTAGAGGACTCAATTGGCCTGATGCTTTGGCGTTAGCTCTGCTATCCACCAGAACTGCAGTACACTCTCGTTTGGGACTTAGCCCATACGAAGTGGTGTTTGGCTGTCCGGCTAACGTATGGGGAATCCCTCGCCCTAAGAAATACTCAGACTTGCCATATCCAATGTTGATTGACTATCTGCATGACCTTACGACTAAATTGCGTGTTCTTCATCAACAGGTTCAGAGTGCTCTGCCGGAGGCTTCCACAGACCCAGGTCACTCCATCCGACCAGGTGACTGGGTATGTGTGAAGAATTTCCAGAGGTCCAGCAATTTGGAGCCCAGATGGCGGGAGCCTCGAATGGTCCTTCTTACAACGAGAACAGCAGTTAAAGTTGAAGGAAAGAAAAATTGGATTCACGGTGTGCATTGCAAGAAAGTGCCTTTGCCTTTTGATCAATGGGTTCGCAGAGGTGTTGGTGACTGTGAAAGTGAAAGAGTTCCACGATTCGTACCCTTCAGCGATGCACACCTGAGTGGGACACTGTCTGAGAAAGAGGACGACGACATTTTACAGGAAGCAATTCCATCACATCGTCGCTTGGATACGACTGAACCACGAACATTGTTTCAAGATCAGAATGTTCCGGGCAAAGAACGATATAATTTAAGACCTAGACCAAAGAACATTTAAGACTCTTCTCCCTTGCGTAGTATTCTGTCCCGGTTGCAGGGTCACGGTAGGAGTCTAAGTCGCGACCTGAGTAGTGGCAATAGGTCTGCAGGATCTTCAGTGTCATAGGACGGTAGAACATCGTGACTTCAGTGATTGAGGAAGATTGCCGTGAGCATCCATTAGTAAGATGGAAACTACACTAGGTAATAAAGAAAGAGAAGATGAAATGAAGAAAGCATCCTGTAAAATAATGTACAGTCGTTTCAGCATAACTTTATGTGTTATTATATCATTGTGTATTGTTTTGGCGTTTATTAGTTGGATAATTTATGCTTTACAGCCAAAAGATGCCTCCCCTTCTTCTTCTTTGCCTTCTTCTACTATCTCTCCACACCTCTTTCATACTCTTCCTACACATGAACTCGTCAGAAGAATCGAGTATTATAACAATTCCTTTATCCAACTATTACATCAGCACCAATTAGTGGTTAATACAACTGATTGTTGGGTGTGTGGTCTTATGCCACATACCACAGAAAAAGGAATGCCATATCTAGTTCTTCCTTTTTCTTATGAGGGCTCTGCTTGGGCTTACTTCGTCATTTTCTCCAATGCTTATCAAAGCAAATTCAGACGATCTGTTAGTTCACATATTAATTATCCGGATTTTAGTCATAGTTCTTTGATTAAAGTTATGGTAGCTATGGCTAAAATCATGGAAAACAGTAAAATCTCCATTGACGAAAGAAAAGCATACACTAATTGGAACGTCAACCAATATATGTCTCGTCTTAGTAGTAAAGTTGGAAAAGGAAAGTCCTCGCCGATTGGACTATACCACATCAGGGTAACTTCTGCTTACATATAAATGATCACTCTTCTGACACTACACAAAGGAATAACTGCTCCTACACGTACGTTTATTCCTCTCAAAACTCGCCTCCTCTAGTACCTTCTCAAGGCACCTATTTCATCTGCTATAATAGAGCTTATACTTGGTTACCAACGGGTTTCTCTGGTACTTGTTATATAGCCTTTTTACTTCCCCCTACTTACACCGCTTCCGCAAATCATCACCGAACCCAATACGGCAGAGGGATTATTGATTCAAAGGACACAGCAGGACAAGAGGGAGGAGATTTCCTTAAAGGTTTTCTTCCCTTCTGGGGTCCAATGGCTAACAGCAGAAATATAAGGCAATTGGTCCGTGTCGTAGAGACTACAATAGACATCACTGTAGGAGCCTTAAGTAACATCACGGCAGAACTACAGGCGGATCATCTTATGACATTACAAAATCGAGTTGCCTTAGACTTTGTTCTTGCCGATCGTGGTGGAGTATGCAAATTGATCGGGTCGAGTTGCTGTATTTTCATACCTAATGACGCTCCGACAGTATACCAAGCTATCTCCAAGTTGCACATAATCTCCGAGTCTATTCATCAGGACGAAGGAGATTGGTCTGTCTAAATGGGGTTGGAAAGCATTGACATTTCTTGGTATAATCCTGACCATTATTTTCTCCTGTTGCCTTTGTATGCACTGTGGTCCCGCTATCTGTGATCTTTGTGCTACTATGTGCATCCCAAAACCCAAGCCACAAGTAACAGAAAACATAAGAATGATGTTACAGCAACAGCTCGATGACCTCATGGCTATTGACGTAGACTCAGATTAACATGAGTCTATCTTGCCTGAGTTCTGGCAAAAGGAGGGTCTGAGGAACTTCGATTTTCGAACACGATCGAATCGACCAGCCATTTTGTGGCCCGCCGCCATTTTGTGTTGCCATCACTCAGGCAGCACGGCGAGCAAAGTCTATTCTGCTTTTTCTGTAGCCTGGTGTCGAAATACGCCCACGGCCTCTATTTGCAAAGCTGGTGTTAGAACTAGCCGAGTACACTAATCCCTGTCTAGCTTTTCTAATCCCTGTCTCAACTATCTGTTGGCTCACACTATTCTTTCCTGACCTTATCTTATCGACTGGCCTTCACTGTCTCCTGCTAGCATTCTCTCGTTTCACGACTGTCCTCCAACACACACAAACGTATCTCGCCACCTGCAAGTTAGTTATGAATCTATTAATGTATTAGCTTGAGGGTGGGGTGACAAACACAGTTGCAGGAGAGGTCTCTTCGAGTTATCTGACACTTCTGTTTTCAAACCTTTCTTATTGGTTCCACCTTGTTTTCCAACTTTCCTTATTGGCTCTTTCTTGTATGCTCTGGGAGGGCATTTTATTAATAATTGTGTCTTGTATGGTATTTAACTTGATGCGCCACAGAGTGAAGTGGCAGTCTCCTGAGAACCTACTTTGTGTACTTCTAGGATAACTGTACTAGCTGCAGCTAAATAAATCTGATCTTCTAACGCCGACAGAGTGTCCCGTGTCTCTGTGTAGCGAAGCAGGAGAACTCCGGAGACTTTGGGCGTACCCTGCGCCGCCAGGCCCAAAAGGTTCTGGTTCTTCAGTACATTTAATAAGCATCATCAAGGAAATGTTTAATTCTGATATAACGGGTACTAGTCCTGCGTCAAGACCGCTTGTTTGTTGTCTATGAGTGATGTTACAATTTTTTACATTGCTAATAATTAATTTCGGATAATAATTTTATTCTAGATGTATCCATGCATTTGCGAACGATATTTCATTTAGAAGTGAAATTACCAAGAAAAACGTTGAATTTATCAGGATTCAATGTTGCGATAGAGGAAAACTACAAGTCTTTTTTTCAATACACTGTGTAGTTAATCACGTGACTTTTGTTTTGGTGTGTTTAAAAATGGTGGCAAACTTTATTCACACTGTTGGTGAACAAGCCTGCAGGTCAGGCGAAACGCGTCCAGCAACTGACAAATAAATCTACTATCAGTACAAGACACGGCGTCGTCATCCTTTACCAGAGGAACTTTTTGTTAATTCAATGCGGACGTTGCTGGGTTGGTCCGTGAAGACGACGCGCCCTTTGGTTTGGAGCTGCGGCAGTGACAACCGAGCGTTCTCGTATTGTTTAATATATATATATATATATATATATTTATTTTTTTTTTCACTGAAAAAACCATAGGTTTCAGGGACGTTATCGTTAGTTGGACATTTGACTCATGTAAAACCAGAGAAATTCGCCAGTTGTAGTTAGTTGAGCTAACTATAACTCACGCGCCCGCAATGCACTGCTGATCACGTCACATATTACATCACTCATGACATGGTCAGTGACATCACTGATGACATCACTGATGACATCATCCAGCGAATGTGTGTTTCTCTAAACTTTAAATATTTTTCATATATATCTATGCCAAGGTGTATTGAAGAATGAGTGGATTTACAAGTGCCTGAAGGGATAATTTAGTAGGCACATGCCTGACTGTATAAGTGAGTGATTGAACGTGTCCTACTAAATGAATGGGTTAGTGGTTAATCTGTGTGAAAGTCTGTATTAGTCTCTCAGTTGGTGTGTAAGCGGCTGCATGGGTTGGTAAGTATCTACATAGGTGTCTATATAGGTTATTGTTTTCTTGTCTGAGTATCTGTATGAGTGCCTGAGTGTCTGTGCGGGTCAGTGGAGGGGGGTGTGACTCTGTGCACAGATGTCTGAGTGGGTAAATCACTGGTTGTATGGATTCAAAAGTGCATCTGGGAAGGGCTGTATGGATGACTTAGTGTGTGTATGGGTGTATGGTGAGTGAATGAATGTCTCAGTGGTATATGTGTGAGTAACTACATATGTTATAAGGCAGTATATGTGAGTGTTGGAGTATATAAATGACTATATGTCAGAGTAAGTTATTTTTGAGTGGGTGTATAAATGAGTGTCTGCTTGTATCACTGATTGTATAAGACAATAAGTATGTCTTAGTATCTGCATAAATAAGTGATGTGGGGTGTGTATAAATAACTCAGTTGGTGTATATAACTGTATACATGAGTAAATGAGTATGTAATTTATTCTTTGCATGACTAACTAGGTGTGTGACTAACTCTATGGATGAGTGGTAGAGTGTGACTATGTATAGGTGTATCAGTACATATTATAGTACTGTATTGATGAGTAACTGTATGTGTAAGACACTGGATTTGTGTATAGACCTAGGAAATAGTCGGTGCTATGTAGTATCTGGCATTCTTGTGTGTATGGTTTCAAAAATAGTAGTCTATATTTTAGAGTGCGTGTATCATAGTTCATATTAGGGCATCAGTATGTGCATCGGAATATCACGTGGATGATGTCATCAGTGATGTCATCAGTGATGTCATTTGAGATGTCATCAGTGATGTCATCAGTGACACTGACCATGTCATGAGTGATATAATATGTGACTCATCAGCAGTGCATTGCGGGCGCGCGAGTTAACTAACTATAACTGGCGAATTTCTAAGGTTTTTAAATGCTAATTACTAACTATAACGTCTGTAAAACCTACGGTTTTTACAGTGAATTTCAAAGGTTTTTTAAATGTTAATTTCATATTTTAATATTAATAAAACCTACATTTTTTCTAATTGTTTTTTAATATTTTGCAACTCTGTTATCCTTTTTTTAACTTTAAAAATTATGTAATGTTTTATATCTTCCCCCAAAAATATGCATATCAAACTTTTTTTGGGTTGAGAAAACTACAGTCCCGTACCGGTACTCTACCAACCTCGATCAGCACGCGAATCCTATCCACCACATTTAAATGATGCATATTTCGTATCCGTCAGGTTTGTGACACTATGTGCCGAGTAACAGCATGTAAGTATGAAGTCATGCCATCTGCTACTTGAGTATGCGACGGCTACGCACTACCAAGCTGTGCATTACATCATGTACGTATGGGGTCGTGCCCGCTGCGCATTGCAAATGTGATGAGTGCATGCTGCCATACCCTGTGTTACATCATAAATGTACAGTGTTGCGCCACAAACACCATTCCCTCATTTTTTTTGTCTCAAGACTATATCTAAATAACTTTAAAGTGTATATGAGAGCAAGCGATAATATAACATATTTCAAACATTTATATATTTCTAACTATAATAAACTTATATTTTAGAAATGATATTTTCTCAAAATCACGTTGGGTGCAGTCTCCTTGCGCACTAGGTGTGCGATTGCCATGTGACCATAAAAAAAGCACTTCATTAGTTCATAACATTTCTCATTGTAACAGTTGGAAAACGCCACCCATTTTAGTCAATCTCTGTACTGCATTTGATGAGACACACCTCTTCTGCTTAGAGAGCTTTTTTCTAAACTTTTTGCAATGTACACATATCTTACACTACACACAACATGCAACCATCATCTTCATCAATATTCATGGTCTGTAAAGTAGCCTTCCACCTGTGATAGCCATACACCTACAAGTTACATAACCGAAGTTTTCCCCACTACCAGAGGTAACATAGTTAAATACACTGCCCACAGCACAATGTAATATCATACGGCCCAGGGGCACTATCATGCATAGATAATGAACACACGGACACAGATAGATAGTGGAAGTGGGTATGAGCACATGCGCTCAACACCTTTTTATTACCAGGGTCACATATGCAGTAACGTCTGTGGTGGATGCGTGTGGAGTCAGTGTAAACCATTCCTCAAGGAATAGTTGCTGCTATCATCTACTACAACAGTAATCATTGGATCACACACAGACATTCAATAATAAAAGAATCAATAGTTTGTACTGCAGTAAGGTAGGGACAGTAGATGTGAAGTAATACAGAAAAATATTCTATCGTAAAAGAAACTCAACTTATGGTATACTGAGACACAATTAATAGATCAGAAATAATACACAAAAAGATTTTATCATAAAGGGTCCATCAGTTTTAGTGCACTCAGAAAGCCACATCAAAATCATTCAGCATGTCAACAACCAGCAATGATGTGTGCTGTAGACGGGCAGGCCGTACTTGGAGTAATATCTGTTGCCATCTACAGAACATCATCAGCAATAGCAACTCAATCTAAACTGTGAACACTGCTGTCTACAGTGTAGGCCAGAGAGAGTGGTCAGTAAGGGCCCACAGCTACGTGAGGTGGAATTCAGCTACACAGTTTGTCATGCGAGAAGCAACAAAAAGCGTGTCTGGAGCCTGTAATAATACGTAGTCATGGTGTAGACAGAGCGCACTGGAGCAATGTCTTTTCCTACAGAACTGCGTCATCTACAAGACCAACTCGATCCGAATTGTGAACACTGCTATCTACAGTGTTAATTGTAAACAGTACTCACACAGACATTCATGAATACTTTCTCTCACTTCCTCTTAACAAAAGACAACAACATAAATTGCAGAAAAGTCTGCAATAAATAAAACAAAACAATTCAAATACCATTTCTGCCGTCTACAGTGTAGACTATTCAGTGTTCCTTTGCACTTGCAAATTAAATTTGGTCATTGTACTAAACCTATAAGTCATTTCAGAAAATGTCTTCAAAGAAGTATGCTAAAAACATATTATGTATATTCCAATAGACGTTGTAGTTACTTGACTACTGCATTCTATAATTAAACAATCAGCACTCAATCTGAATTGTGAACACTTCTGTCTGCATTGTAGACCAGACTCACTATTCATTAAAACCTGACAGCCATGTACCGTTCAATTCGAAACCATGGACTTGCTTGCAGCAGATCAGAAGGGGTACACAGAAATACTATCAAACTTCAACTTCTGACATCCTCAATCATACAATCAAGACACCATTTCACTGTTCGATCCTGCTGTACCACAGTGTACTCCACCGACTAGTGTCAACTAAGCACAATAATAATGTGCAACAGTTAGCTACGAAACACCGAGTCTGATGCACCTCAACGGAGGGAGTTCTATGAAAACCAAGCAACAAGTAATATCAGACATCTTCCATTGTGGAATCAAGACACCATTCCACTGTTGGGACCTACAGTTGCTTGCACCTGGTCGAAGGGAGTACCTTAATCTCCACTCTCAGATGAAGTTCTAACACCCTCCATTGTCATATCAAGACACTGTTCCACTGTTGGGACCTAGAGTTTGATGCACCTCATCGGAGGGGGTACCACAAATCATGACAAACTGTAACGGGGAAGAGGTGTGGCGCCGCTGCCAAGGCGACTGACTCCGGAATCTGGGGATCACGGTTCGATCCCCGGCACCGGTGGCAGATTAGCCCAGCACCATGTGACTCTGGGCAATAGCTTGCTTAATCTTCCTGACGGCCCCCAGCGCCTAGAGACCCTTACGGGTGATTGTTCGCGCTTTACAAATGTGGATTATATTACTTCTGACATCCTCAATCATAGAATCAAGACCCCGTTCCACTGTTCGGACCTGCTGTACCGTGGTGTACTCCACCAACTACAGTCAACCAAGGCCATCAATCATGTGCAGCAGTTAACTACGGAAGCACAAAGTCTGATGCACCTCAACAGAAGGACCTCTGAAAATTCACCTGCACGTTATATTGGACATCGTCCATTGTGGGATCAAGACACCATTCCACTGTTGGGACCTAGAGTTGGTTGCACCTGGTCAAAAGGAGTACCTTCATCTCCACTCTCAGATGCAGTTCTAACATCATCCATTGTGGGATCAAGACACCGTTCCACTATTGGTACCTAGAGTTTGATGCACCTCATCAGAGGGAGTACACAGAAATCATCACAAACTTTAACTTCTGACATCCTCAATCATAGAATCAAGACCCCGTTTCACTGTCCAGACCTGCTATACCATGGTCTATTCCAGCGACAGCAGTCAACCAAGCCCAATAATCATGTGCAGCAGTTAACTACAGAAGCACAAAGTGTGATTCACCTCAACAGAGACAGTTCTGTGAAAACCCAGCAAAAGGTTATATCGGACATCGTCCATTCTAGGATCAAGACACCATTCCACTGTTGAGAACTAGAGTTGGTTACACCTGGTCAAACAGAGTACCTTCATCTCCACTCTGAGATGGAGTACTAACATCCTCCATTGTCGGATCAAAAGACCGTTCCACTGATGGAACCTACAGTTTGCTGCACCTGATCAGAGGGGGTACACAAAAATGATCACACACTTTAACTTCTCACATCCTTAAGCACAGAATCAAGACCCCGTTTCACTGTTCGGACCTGCTGTACCACGGTGTACTCCACTGACTGGTGTCAACGAAACACAATAACCATGTGCAACAGTTAACTACGGAAACACAGTGTCTGATGCACCTCAAAGGAGGAAGTTCTATGAAAACCAAGCAACAAGTAATATTGGGCATCTTCCAGTCTGGGATCAAGACACTGTTCCACTATTAGGACCTAGAGCTGGTTGCACCTGGTCGAAGGAGGTACACAGAAATAAACACAGACTTTAACTTCTGACATCCTCAATAATAGAATCAAGACCTTGTTTCAGTATTCGGACCTGCTGTACCGCGGTGTACTCCAGTGACAACACTCAACCAACCCCAATAATACTGTACAGCAGTTAGCTACGGAAGCACAAAGTCTGATGCCCCTCAACAAAGTGAGTTCTGCGAAAAACAAGCAGCAGGTAATATCGGACATCATCCATGGTGGAATCAGTCAACCAAGGCCATCAATCATGTGCAGCAGTTAACTACGGAAGCACAAAGTCTGATGCACCTCAACAGAAGGACCTCTGAAAATTCACCTGCACGTTATATCGGACATCGTCCATTGTGGGATCAAGACACCGTTCCACTGTTGGGACCTAGAGTTAGTTGCACCTGGTCGAAGGGAGTACCTTCATCTCCACTCTCAGATGCAGTTGTAACATCGTCCATTGTGGGATCAAGACGCCATTCCACTGTTGGGACCTAGAGTTGATTGCACCTGGTCAGAGGGGGTACACAGAAATTATCATATACTTTAACATCTGACATCCTCAATCATAGAATCAAGACCCCGTTTCACAGTTCAGACCTGCTGTACCGCATTGCAATTTCAACTTCATGCATAGCAATGGCTGCTTCATTTTCCAGTATTGCTCGTCCAAGAAGATCGTGACTACATGGACCACTAGTTTCACTATCTTGAGAACTTTCATTACTAATTTCAGCTGTAATAGTCTTTTTCTGTTCAACTTCATCATTCAACATTTTTAAATATATAGCAAAAGTTGTACATGCAACGCTACTTTTACATGTATTACAAGAATCTTCATAACAGTCAAAGTCTCCAAATAATTCACTTTCACTACACCATGGCTTAAACAGTTGCAGAAGTGCTAAATAGTAAAAGTCTCCCTTATCTAACCTTTCACAACTAACTTTCTTGTGGTTTATGAGATTACTCTTTGCATGTTTTACTAAACAACCATGACATCCAACTACTGCATATTTTCCTTCTTTTACATTCTCTTTAACATTTCAAGCTGTAATTTTGAAGTACTTCATACAGACATAGCTGTTCCAGATGTTGACTCCTTTTCAGTTAGTACGTGTCCAACATATTAGTTTTATGATTGTCTGTATTGTCTGCTTCATTTACTACTAATTCTTCAATTTCTTCAAATCATTTCAAGACACCATTTTGTTTGCAGGCAAGACCTAAACTTACCCAAATTATTCCTCGGGACTTTGAATTTAAACTTGAAGAGCACAATCACTCTGAACATCCATACAATCCAATTTCTCGGTGGGAAAGCATTTTCAAAGTAAAACTGTACAATTCTTTACTAAGGCTTTTCTCTTGTGTAATTTCTTCCCACAGTTCTTTCATCTCTATTTTTTCTGATTTTGTTATGTACGATGTAACGTAACCTGCAACAGCAATTGAGTCATCTGCAACATACTGAATGTCCATGTTCGCATTCCACATTTTTAAAATGACTGGATTGTAATCATTGATATACTTTGACACTTCTCTTCTTTTTATCTTGTAGTTATTCATTTGAGATTTACCAGTTATTGTGCGCCTTACAGAAGAAAAAAAATAATTTACTCTTCCTTTACAAATGACTGGACTGGACAACTTTATTAACACCCGCAAAATCTTTCCATATTTCCGACTTTTTGTTACTACAACATTTACTAGAATGACTACTGCCTAATTTTTCTCTTTCACTCCAGCAATAGTTTCAATATTTTTCTTAAAATCCAAATGTAAGTACACCACTCTTCCTTCAACCTCTTTGCAAGTCTGTTGGTGACAGTTTACATGTTTTAGGCTCCATCCAAATTATAGTTTGAAAAGAATTGACACATTGAATTAGAACAGACTCATATGTATTCAAGTCTGCCAGTTCCTCCGGAATAGCTACTAATTCTATGTTATTATGTACTGCTGTAAAAGGCATTTTGTTCTCTTCTAATTGGTTAGAACAATATTTACATATACGTTGATCACTACCTAACTCAAATTGACCTTCCACCAACAAGTAAATTATAAATTCTACCCACTTACCATTGTTCTCCTTTTCACTTTTCAAATACAAATCAATATTCCTACTTTGACTTTTATAATCAGTACGTCGACAACAAACACAAACATAGTCTTGTTTTTCACACCACACTACATTAAACTTTCCAATTTCTTCTTCAAACTGATCAGTGCTAATCACTTTCCCATCTCCTCCAACATCTGTAATTGTCAAACTTTCACGTTCTATGAACAGCTCCTCTGAACCAAAATATCCCATTTCAATATCATCACACTTTTTTTGAACAACTAATAAAGAAGCATATAAAAGACTTGTACTCAGTTCACTTAAAAATAATGCAGAACTTTTTACATAGTACATTTTCCTCACAAACTTCTGCATTTCTGAATAACATACTGCGAACATCCTCAACTGATAAAAAACACTTTTACAAACTTTTCTTCAAAGGCAAGCCAGAGAATGCCCATACTTCTCAGTATATTTTCTTACATGACAAAGATCTAGTCCTTGTAACAACTTAACGTTCTGTTTAATACTTTCTCTTCAAAATCACAATGAATATCTTCTGTTTTAAATTGAAAGCACTATCCACTATACTTTCAATACACTGTTTCTCTTTCAATTTAAAAACATTCCTTTTATATTTGAAGCATTCTTTCGTTGAATTCTGAATCACTCTAGATCGAAAAAGTCTCTGACGATTTTCATGAAACCCCGTTTGTCTCTGAGTAACAGATACTATTTCTTTATCATCTTTCCTTTTCCTGGTATTTGAAATTGAACTCTACTTCACCTTACTTGAAAAATTCCTATTTTTCCTCTTGTGTGATCCTTTTTTCATGTTGTACTTATAGTAGAACAAAGTTTTTCTGTACTATTTTTTCGAAATACAAACTTTTGCCTTTTGCACAAATATATATTTTTCTTCTTTTTTCTTTTTTTCTTTTACTTCTTGGCATTTCCAAATTTTAATTCAACTAAATATTTTCTGAAAAAAAAAATAGATTCAATTATTTTTCACATTTGTTCATTATGTTAAAATTATAACATACAATTACAAAACTTCCACTAACGACTTCCACACCCAGTGCTGTAACGTGATTGAACACGACAGAGCAGCACTAACATAGTAGTACCATAGAACATACAAGTATTTATTTAATTATTTACAAACACCTTTACAATTTATATGTAACTACACTACTTCGTACTTTTCACCTCTCCGCCGCACCCCTCCGCCCCACACCACTCTCTCTGCAACCCACCACAGATAACTTTATAGATAGTATTTTTTTTTAAATGTAAACTATGTACTTAAGATGATATTATCAACCAAAAAGCACACACAAAATTACTATTATTAGCCTACAATTTAATCTACAACTTTCCAAACATAACACTTCCCCCCCCCCCCGGTTTTAAGTGCGGGGGGTGTCTGTTGGTGTCTGAGCAACCGCACTTTATTTAAGGTGGCCTCGAAATAGGTCTTTATGGGGGTCTACTTTTGGGCCTAGCAACCTCATCCCTTTTTTTTCTTTATTGCACTGCAGTGAAACTGTGAGAGCATGCACATTACTCACTACTTAGAAGTGCAGACATCATGCCAGGTGACTCGCATTGTAGGAGAAGGGAAATCCTTTAAAAAGACACCTTTTCTCTCAGAATTTCCCTTCTCTTTTTGCAATGCAAGAGCAACATCATCGTGGGGTAATTAGCAAGCACACCACCAGGCGCGAATCAACCATTGCCACGGACTCTCTCAAACAGCTTCCCGAGCGCACACGCACAGCCACACCTGAGTACTTCACAGGTTTTCAAAAGATCATTTTTTGGTAAAGAAGACTCAGTTCTTTTTCACCCCTTTTTACAGCCCCTACATCCCCACTCTGCCTATTGCTGAAAAAATTAGGCTCCTCCGAAATTTGGCTCTGGTTGCGCCTCTTGAAACGACCACAAGCAAGCAAGTCCAGCACGAACCTGCTCTGACCTTACACATTCTCTTGTTTTAGGGCTACGAAAATACACGCTTTGCCTGCCTCACTTAGTTCTCAGACCCCCTCTTTAATATGAACATAAAAGCTTTCCACTTACTATTCCTATACTGTACTTCACATGGAAATATAGAAATCAAGGTTCTCACCACACCAAATTACCTCTCTGGTATAATTTCTCAAATGTAAGAAATACAGGTATTCAGTATCTGTCAGTCACGGCCACTTTTAAACAGTGTACCTATATACAACTTGACAAAACGTTGTTTCTAAATTAACGTCTTACACTTAAAAGCTCCTTTACATTTCTTTTGCTATATGTACCTTTCATTAAAACACCACCAGAGAAGGATGGTGAAGTATGCTCCACAAAGAGCAGCTCAAAGCTTTGTTATTCATTATAAAATAATCTGCCTGTCAATGCTTTTCGCAAACCTGTTCGACCCCTTAACAGGCTGGATGGATGAGTATAATAAGTACTTTTTAGGATCGGGGCAGACGATGCCCGAAAATAAGAACATATAGTTGAATAAAAGGCGAGTGGATGCATGGCCAGATGCATCAATACATATATACATAGATGAATGTATCAATGTATGAATGGAAGGAAAAATGAATACAGGGACCAGTACTTACGATAGACTGGTCGACTGATAGATGCTTAGGATTGGTTATGGGACAGATGTATCTATGGATATATAGGCGTATGGCTGCATGAATGACACATTGCTTACAAGAGGTGAGTGCGAAATCAAACAGAAACCCCCACCATTCCTAGTAACAGGTGTGTGCCGGAACACTTATCAACAAAAAGTACTCAAACATGCAAATTCGCAGGAAAAACATAAACAATACCATAGCACGGTTAATGTATGGGCCCAGTGAAACTACATTACCTTTACTAACAACACATGCCCACGTTACAAATGTCCGCCTTATAATCAGCAACATACGCACATCCCCCACCCCCACCCATACCATGCTTAACCTTATGAAATCAAACAACGAGCTCCTGCACTCCCGTTACCGCCACTATAGCCATAGATAGACTTAATGTCAACAGGTGTCTGCCGGAACGCTCATCAGCAAAAGCTATTAAAACGTACAATTTTGCAACTCAAACATACACCACCCTTGCTTAACTTTACGCAATAAAAGAAAGAGCCCAAACAAACGTAGAAGCGCCATGATAGCCATACACAGCCTTAACTTCAACAGATGTCTCCTGGAAAGCTCATCAGCAAACTGTATTAAAACATGCAAATTTGCGGGTAAAACATATGCCATGCCATAGGGTGCTTTATAAGTGCTCCCAGTGGTACTACATCACCTTTAGTAGCTCCACATCTCTACGTTACTATATTCTGTATTTCAAACAGCAATGTAACTACCTCCCCCACACCCACCCCCGCCCTTGGTTAACAGTATGAAATCAAACAGAAACCCCCCATTCCTAGGAGCGCCACTATAGCCATACACAGGCTTAATTTTACCATGTGTCTACCAGAACACTTATCAGCAAAAACTATTCAAACATGCAAATTGGCGGGGAAAACATAAACCATCCCATAGCACTGTTTTTAAATGGGCACAGTGAAACTACATTACCTTTAGTAACTACACATGCCCACGTTACAAATATCCGTCTTATAATCAGCAACATACGCACCTCCCCCACCACCACCCATCCCTTGCTTAACCTTACGAAATCAAACAACGAGCCCCAGCACACCCGTTACTGTCACTATAGCCATGCATAGACCTAATGTCAACAGGTGTCTGATACATACACCATACCATAAGATGGTTTATAAATAGTCACAGTACCACTTCACCACCTCAACACCCGCCCTTGCTTAACTTTACGCAATAAAAGAAAGAGCCCCACAAACATAGAAGCGCCACTATAGCCATACAGAGGCTTAATTTCAACAGATGTTTCCCAAAAAGCTCATCCGCAAAACGTATTAAAACATGCAAATTTGCGAGTAAAACATATACCATGCCAAATGCTCTCAGTGGTACTACATCACCTTTATTACCTTCACATCTCCACGTTACTATATTCTGTGTTTCAAACAGCAACATAACTACCTCCCCCACACCCACCCCCGACCTTGCTTAACAGTACGAAATCAAACAGAAACCCCCTCATTCCTAGTAGCGCCACTATACCCATATACGACGTTCATTTTAACAAGTGTCTGCTGGACCACTTATCAGCAAAAAGTATTCAAACATGCAAATTGGCGGGTAAAACATAAACCATCCCATAGCACGGTTTATAAATGGGCCCAGTCGAACTACACCACCTTTACTAGCTAGACATCTATATGTCACGAAAGTCGTTTAAACACTCTGTAGAGTGTATAGCAGCAGGGCATGGGGACAGTAAACAAAGTTCTAATTTCCAAATTTGTGATATACAGTCCCTTTACTGTATCTATATTAAAGATATTAAATGGAATGAATAAATTGACGAATGTCTCAAAAGGGATAGTGAAGCTCACCATCAGTAAAACACGAACCACTTCAACACCTACATATATCCGCCACAGCGACACAGCCTGACAAATAGTATCACTTATAATCACATGTAGTTCTCTAATATCAACAATGTCATACAGAAAATATACCGCACATTTACATTTTTTATCTCTCACACATTTATAAAACATCTCTTCTAAAGAAGCACTCCCCAACTACTTCTATTCCATAAGAACAAACAATAATTAATACGTTTACTACCATATATTTTAGTATATCTACCTTTTTCAGTGTCAAAAATAAGATCACAACCTGTCCACATAACATTTCTGCATTTAGTTTTCTCACTTTTAACTTAATAACACATATGTCTCCTACCACCACCCCCCCACCCCTCTATTTCCACAAAAAATATCAGTTGCAAATGTGCAACATTTTACTTATCTCCCCAAATACATTACAAACAGAAAATTAACGCTGTACCTAATTTTCAAAACAATACAGCCCTATAAAGATGACAAACTACTCTTCTTCTCTGTGAAAAATTCCTAAACATATATAAAATACTTATATAACAACAGCTCAAATTTTATGCATATTTCATAACCAATATCAGACACTACACTTTACTAACACTATATTACTTTGAAATAAAAAATACTTGCAAAATTAAAAACATCACCTCAAATACTTATTCAATACTACAAAACACATAACACACCTTGTTCATTTCTAACTCACCTTTGTAGTTGTTATTTAGATTTCAAATGACAAACGCATACAATTCTCGCTTTCTGAGATAGTACATGTAAAGCTCCGACTTCATCAAGAATGAAACCAGGAATGGCACAATTTCTCTGTCGCTCCACACATAAATACATGTAAAGAACAAATCAGAATACTTCATTCCTTCAACGGCATTCCAAAACTTACCTCCATTGGCTAATTTTGAATTGTCCTTCCCAAAAGCTACTTATTATTCTGTGCCACATACAGGTCAAAAGTTCAACCTATTTTATCACCACGCTTTCTGGAACCTTCTACAACACCTGCGGGTTAAAAGTTCATAATTTTTTTTTAACCTAACGATATACTTTTGCAACATGTTATCGAACATTTAACGGCACGTGCACGTTAAAAGTTCACAATAGGGGTCAGTAGTTCATCAGCTTTATTCCCAACTCCAGCAGCACCTCACCTTACGCCCCCAGCACCATCAGACCCATAGGAGTCAGTGCTTTCAACTTTCCAAATGCCAAATTCATTTCATACACACAAATGTACCTTTGCACTCCCTATAGAACACCCCCTAAGCACCATACACAAGTTACAATGTTCGAAACAGAGCACATGACTTCACAGCCTATGACACACAGTTTGGGTTCACGCTTTCTATAATATTTACATTTTATAGAAGCACACATTCACTGGATGATGTCATAAGTGTGGTCATCAGTGATGTCATTTGAGATGTCATCAGTGATGTCACTGACCATGTCATGAGTGATGTAATATGTGACATCATCAGCAGTGCATTGCGGGCTCGCGATTTATAGTTTGCTCAACTAACTATAACAGGTGAATTTCTCTGGTTTTATATGAGTCAAATGTTCAACTAACTATAACGTCCCTGAAACCTATGTATTTTTTAGTGAATTTCTAAGGTTTTTTAAATGCTAATTCCTAAATATAACGTCTGTAAAACCTATGGTTTTTTCAGTGAATTTTGAAGGTTTTTTAAATGTTAATTTCATATTTTAATGTTTATAAAACCTATATTGTTTCTATTATATTTTTAAATATTTTGGAACGCTATTCTACTTCTTGTTTTTAACTTTAAAAATCATGTAATGTAATGTTTTATATCTTCCCCAAAAAATGTATATTTTTTTGGGGGGGGAGAAAACTGCACTCCCATACCGGTAGCGTACCAAGCTCCATCACCACACAAATCCTATCCACCATATTGCTAAACTCGTAAATGATGCGCATTTCATATCCGACGAGTTCGTGGCAACACATCCTGCGTAACATCATATACGCATAAAGTCACCTCAGGTACTACTTTGGTATCCGACGGGTACACAGTGCCAAGCCATGTTATGTCATGTACGTATGGGGTCACGCCTGCTGCGCATTGTGTATTCGACGAATACACGATGCCAGGCCCTGTGTTATGTCACAGACGTATAGTATCGCGCCGGGTACGCCATTCTCTTTTCTTTTGTCTCAAAAGTATATCTAAATAACTTTAAACAGTATATGAGAGCACGCTAAAATCTAAATTATTTTAAACATTCATATATTTCTAACTGTATTAAACTTATATTATGATAAATATATTTTGTCAAAATCGCTTCGGGTGTGGCCTCCTTGCACGCTTGGTGCGCGATTGCCATGTGACATTAAAAAAAGCATTTGATTGGTTCATAGCATTTCCCATTGTAACAATTGTACGACCCCACCCATTTTACTCATTCTCTCTACAGCGTTTGATGAGAGACACCTCTTCTGCTTAGAAAGCTTTTTTGAAAAGTGTTTTGCTGTATACACATATCTTATACTACACACAACATGCAACGATCATCTTGATCAATATTCCTGCTCTGTACATTAGCCTTCCACGTGTGATTGCCATGCATCTCAAACGTTCCATCAAAAAACAAATATGTGTTACACGATCCCCCTGGTGTGTGTGTCTGCACATTATTGTGCTGCCTTTCGGCCTGGGTATTGCTGGCTCTAAGGAGCCTCATCAGCCACGGGCAGACTGCACATCCTAGATCACATGCCATCTCATTAACGATAGTTTCCGCCCTCCCGATACATGCTACACTAATCTAAATTGCACACTCTGCGAGGTCAAATCTACAAAAGAAACACACATAAGTACACTTCCTGGCCAGGCAGGAACTGAAAAATGCCCAAGTTCCCGGAATAATTATTCACACCCTTATGCTGGCCTGGCGTACGTATAAATAGGATAACCAAGACGCCACACATCCCTCTTATTCCACACTACCTCTAATGATTGGCCGCATCCATCTCGCATATCACGCAAAAAATGCACACAAATAAAAAGAAATGGATCCATGAGCTGGCAATCAACATGGGCTCTAAATTGTGAGCCCTACTGCCTGTCGTCTACGAAAGGGATCCATGAGGTGTACACTCTCCTGCACTCAACACTCCATCTGAATTGTGAGCACGGCTGCCCGTAGTGTTTGCTCACACAACAATGACAGCAGGCAAGCAGAGCGGCCTGGGTGCACAGGGCCTCCAATTGAGCTGCGGGGAGAGTTGTGGGGTGCTTCAGCCTAGCTGCGCAGGTCCATACAAACGATATTGCCATGTGTTATGATGTGATCTTTGACCTCATTCAGTCACATCTCTGTCTCATTTTAAAGACCTGCTGGACTGTACTGTAATGTAGGCCTGAGCGTTGCCCTGCAGACACCTGTTGAGGGCAGTTCTGAGGGAGGGGTGGGGGTGCATCACCCTGAGTGCGCACGTGCGAAAAAGTGATGTTGCTGTGCGTAATGATGTGATCTCTGACCTCATTCAGTCACATCGGTCTAATTTAGGGACCTGCTGGACCGTACTGTAGGCCTGAGTCAGCGGGCAGCGCTGCCCTACAGACATGTGGTGTTGGCTTTTAGGACACTGTAGTGAGCTCCTTATTAAGTGTCTAAGTGTACATGCACACAGGCTCCCTCCACTGCATTACAAGTGCACATTATGCTTCTAGCATGCTCTCTGTTCCTTTGTATGTGAACGTTGGCATAACATATTATTATTTAACTTTGTATATTCTTGTGCATTCCAACTCTTCTTTGAACCACGATTACCACTAACAGTTGGTAGATCGTACTTCAAAAACGAAGGATGCAGTCAACTCCTATTTTCTATCAAGCTTGAAATAAACCTTCAGTTACCTCCAGACGTTTCCACCATTAAATTATTTCTCCCTTTTCAGACATTCCATTGATTGCCACAAGAAGGGCGGAGTGGGAGCTGACCCCGCAATGATGCCCTGGCATTCTGACACCTTCCATCGTGGTATCAAGACACTGCCCCCGACCTGAGACCTGGTCTATTGTACAAACATACCCCAGACTAGGACCTTGCACCAACACGTCGTGGGACACACCAGTGGTGGCAGGTGAGCAGTGAAGCCTCGGTGTGCTAGACCTACAATTGAGCACAGTGCGGGAGAAGGGGTTGGGGTGCAGCACCCTGGGTGCACAGGTGCATGCAAGCGATTTTACCGTAGCTAATAATATAGGACTGTATTATCAAACAACGGCGATAACATTATCACCACTTTAGCGACAGGAAACTGCAGCTAAAGCGACGATAAGGGGTTGATAATATGCCCTTGTAAATTCCCATAGAAGGCCAGGTTCACACCCGAACCTGGGCTTCTAAGGGAATTCACAAGGGCATATTATCAACCCTTTATAGCCACTTTAACGGCAGTTTCCTGCCGCTAAAGTGGCGATAATGTTATCGCCCTTCCTTCATAATATAGCCCATAATCGCTGGCCTCATGTATTTAATTTTAAGGACTTGCTGAACCACACTCTTTCTCGCAGACCCCAGCGTCCTAGACAAATGGGTGACAGAGGGTAAACACTAAGGGCTGGGTGCAATAGGCCGACGCTCTGTCTCCTCCTCCCACTCTTCTTTTGACTCTCCCTCCCCTTCTCCCTTCCACCCACTCCCCCTCCCTTCCATTCTCACTATGGTCTTTCATTCGGACTACCTTTCTTTACCTCTTCCGCATAGCACACATACTTATGTTTACTTTTTGTCTTGCAGGTTTCCTATGCTGCTTCCACTGGAGTCCAACCCACGTTTTTAGGTCTCCTGACCCAGCGCATGCGCTGGTCTGGCGAGACTTATTGAGAGGGCTCCAAAAAGTGCTACCAGGCCAGCCTAGAGCTACAGTGCATGTGCGCGGGCGCGCGCACCACGCTTTACCGCAATTACTTTCACTTTCGCGGCCGCACGGCCGCTTTGATGTTTGATCGTGATCCCGATCGCGATCACTTCAACTTTCGTGGCCGGACAGCCGCTTTGCATAGCCAATAGGTCGCGCTTTTGGGACCTTATAAGTATTTAGTCATGCAACTGTTGCATGGCTAAACACTTATAAGGTCCCAAAGGCGAGACCTATTGGCTATGCCAATGCTTGTTTTAATTATACTGTTTTATTAAAGTTACATTTCAATTTATTTCTGTTTTAATAAAGGTTACTTATTTTTTTCAAATAAATAACTATAGGTCTTCTTTTTCTGACCACACTTGTCTATTGTTTAAAGTGAAAATCATCTGTTTATAGGAGATTTTAAGGACAACATTATTTAATATTAGAGTGCACCTACCAAACATAACGGAACATTAGACAAATGAATTCTGAGTAATTGTACAACTGCAAGAGTTCTATCAGTGTGTCACTTTATAACACCATAAGTACTGCTCGTGTTATTACAGAACAAATAAGGCACTGCCTAGGCCTACCGAGGCTTCAGGGAGAGCCGAGGCCCACCCTCATATTTAAAAAAAAAGACCCGGAGTGTGGCGATCCCCGGACTTCAGTTGGCCTTGAACACCTCGAACAATTAGTAAACAATACCCGGAAGGTGGCGCTCCCCTAGGCTGAAAAACGCCTCTGTGCCCTTCCGCGCCTAATTTACATGTGACATTAAGATCCCCAGTCAAACAGAGACTCCGCAATATAATAATTGGATTGGCCACGGAACATTACCCACCCACCAAGGGCCTCATGTAAAAGAAAGGGTGAGACTCCGCTTTTTTTTTGTTTTTGTTCTTACCATCCGCATCCCCTCTATTACAGCGATACAAGGTTTTCCTCCGCTCGCTTCAAGTAGTCGAACAAGTATTTGCTGTCACAGGGTGGAAGCCATGCACCACCCTCTAATAGCAAACACAAATGTCCAGCGAATGCACACCCCGGGACATTGTATGAGCTGCGCCTGAGAGGCCGCCTCCCTACTACCATGATGCATTTGTTAGTATAAACGCATACTAACACTACTTACACACGTGTAGTACAGCAACCAGAATGCAGTGAAGAAGCAGAGGAAGCTCAAAATCTAAAAATTTAAATCCTATCAGAAGTCCGATGACATAGTTCAACGAGCCGACGACCCTGGCATGAGTAGAAACAGCTACACGAACAAAACGGGTCTTCAGCACAACGCAAGCAATTTTGAAATATTGCTGAGTGGTGCCTTCTTTTTGCCTTCTCCCACTCGTCGCCAAATTTATGTAGAGAAGAGGCAGACAGCAGTGAATCCCATAAGTAGATTTATTACAAGAAAACAAGACATCTGAAACAACCACCAACAGGAGCAGACAGCAAAGCAACCGTCTAATCCAGCACCGTGTACAAACTCCGCAAGGTTCCCCTCATGACAGCCCTACATTCTAACATTACATACTGAGGGCCATATTATCAAGGAACGGCGTTAAAATTATCGCCGCTTTAGCGGCAGGAAACTGCCGCTAAAACGGCGATAATGGGCTTGATAACATGCCATAGAGAAGACCAATAGAAACCCATGTTTTCGTGTCAACATGGGCTTCTATTGGAATTCTCTACGGCATATTATCAAGCCCATTATGGCCGTTTTAGCGGCAGTTTTCTGCCGCTAAAGCGGCGATCATTTTAATGTCGTTCCTTGATAATATGCCCCTATTTTAGTAGAATTATAAACTAACATTCTACTATGACTTACAATGGAATACTACACAGAGCACATGACTTTACAGCAATGAGCTCATAGTTTCATCCACAAGTTTTGACCCCGGTAGGGGTAAGACTTTCGCTTCCCACTCCCTATATTGTATAAACGTAAACTAACACTTCTTCCAAAGGTATGCTACAGTGCCCAGAGCACATCACTTTACAGCAATCAGCTTGGTTTCATCCCCAAGTCGTCACACCGGTAAGCGTAACTACTTTGCTTTCCGCTTCCGGTATACTATCAACACAGAGTAGCGGTCAGTAGTTCGCTTCCCACTCCCTGTATGGTAAACGCCTACTAACACTACTTGTACATGTATGCTACAAGCACCAGACCACATGACTTTACAGCAATGACCTCACGGTTTAGACTCTCGGTTTCATACCCGAGTATAGCACCATATCATATCACCACCATGCCTTTCTGAGCAACACCGCACTTTCAGACCGTTAACAGTGATCACTACCTACTGGCGACCGCCAGTAGGTAATGAAGAACAAATTACAATAGTTCCTTGATTCTTTTAGCTTTCAAAAATTCTCTCTATTACTGTCTTTCTACTTTTCCATATAAATAGTTTTTTTAATATTCAAGTACACATCGAAGTCTGAAATGCAACGTATTCTATCAACACACTTTCTAGAACATTCTACAACACGTGGAGGTTAAAAGTTCTTCAATTTTTTTAAACACAACGATATTTTTTTGCAACATTTTCTGGAAAATGTAACGGCACGTGCAGGTTAAAAGTTCACGATTGTTTTAAGTTCGAACAGTGCCTTCCAAATGCAAGTAGCAGGTGTGGTTGAGTTGAGCAAATTTTATCCTATAATATGTACTATAATATGTACGTGGAAACTGCTTTTTCTTAACCAATCACAAACATACTTTTCCACAAAACTAATGTGCACCCTAGTTTTAAAAAACAATGCTTTTCATCTCCCAATCAGGTACCGTTTTGGATGCGAAAAGAAACTAGTTCCCCATCTTTAAACATATCTCTTATTCTACGAAGGAACTGCATGAGCTCCAGACATCTTTCCATACCTTCCAGCCATACCTTCAAAATGCTAGTGTGGATCGTAGGACATAGCTATGTTTTCTGGTGCAAGAGCTATGCAGAACAGAGACGTATTGACTTAGACCTAGGTTTACAAAATGTGGACATTAAATGGTTTGGACAGAGAGGATTGAAGTGGCACCAATTGTTGCCTTTGGTTAAAACCTGTTTGCATCTCCAACACCCTGACCTCATGATTGTGCACTGTGGTGGAAACGACCTAGGCACATTGACTGGGGTAGATTTGGAAATGCTTATGAAGGACACCTTTGGACAATTGATGTTACTTTTGCCTCAAACTGTCTTTGTATATTTCAATATATGCCAAAGACAGAAGTGGGAATGGTCAATTTTGTCCTCAGATTGAAAAATCTCAGAAAAAAGTCAACAAAGCTGCCTCTGCATACTTCAGAGACCACAAAATGGGGTCCATATACAACAACAACATACGTTTTGACATGGCGGATATATACAGAAGTGATGGAGTACACTTCATAGATCAGGGAAACCGAGTTTTCCTGAATAACTTGAAGCTGTGCATCCACACTTATATGTAGCTCCAACTAATGAACACAAGGGCTCTTTTTAGAGCCACCCTATAACTTTCAACTTAGGCCCCCTATTTTAGGGCCAGATAACGCCATCTCCCACACCCTCGCCAAAATGTATTCTCCACACAGCTGCGGTGCAGCGGCCAGACCATCTCTCTTTGCAGCACAGACCTCTCGCTTTGATCCCCAGCTCTACTCACCCATAAAGGGTGAGTAGTTTGCGCTCTACAAATACCATATTGATTTACCTTTGCACTCCCTATACAACACCACCTAAGCACTATACACAAGCTACAATGTTCTAAACAAAAGTTCATGCAAGTACCTATAACTGCATGCTGACACTACTTGCACAGATGTGGCACAGCGGCCAGAGCACATGACTTCACAGCATATGACACACAGTTCGGGCTCACGCTTTAATCCCCCACTCCGGCAGCAGCTCAGCTTAGCAAAATGAGACTCTAGACAATACCTCACATATATTCCATACCCTAGGACTTTTATACCAGTACGGGTCAGTAGTTCATCCTAGTAGTTATAAACACATCCGGATACCACTTCCACAACTGTAGTACAGCAGCCACGGCACATGACTTCACAGCATAAGACACACAATTTGGGCTCACACTTTAATCCCCGAGTTCCACACCAGCTCACATTACCCGCATCAGACTCTACCCAATACCTCACTTAATTTCCGTAGCCCACCACTTACATACCGGTAGGGGTAAATACTTCACTTCGCACCCCCTCTATAGCACACCCTAAACACCCCACAGATGTTACAGTGCCCCTACCCTCCTATTTCCACTTTTTTCCCCCTTTTTTCACCTTACTCGTTTCAACGTAATCACAAAATGGCAGCCAACACTTCCTAGTTGCAACCGCTCGCAGCCAATCAGCAACAAGCTCGTGCTCGTAACGCCTCAGCCAATCAGATGGCAGAATTCCCAAATATCGATATCTATAAATTTCGATAATTCTCAATAACTACCGAACGACTTTACACCAAATAAACGAAAGTGTGCTTTCTAGACCAAGACCCTTCTCCCTGCCAAATTTGGGGTAATTCCGGTCATCCGTTCGACCTATAGCCTTGTCTAAAGTTTCCTATGGAAATTGACATTGAAAAAACACGTTTTGGGAATCCCCTTTTCTCTCGACCCCCCCCCTTGACGACTCACCCCAAACTTTCAACATAGGAGCTGATCTCAACAAAGAATTAGTTTTGAAAATTTCACGAAGATTCATCAATCGGCGCCAAAGTTATTGCGAATAGAATGTTGCCATTTTCCTATGGTAACTAGGTCCTAACTATATCTACCTACTGGCGACTGCCAGTAGGAAATATATATATATCTATATATATATATATACATATATATATTTTTTTTTTCTTGAAATGATATCAACAAGTTTGGATTTCTATTGAACTACTCCCAAATTGAGACATAAGCCAGGAGAACTACAAGAGTAAGTCACAACAGCATCATTGTGAATCAAGCCACGTCTGTGGTTTTTTGTTTCATCAGTTTTGTATTGAAGCACTGTCAACATAAAACATTAAATCCCATGGTCATTACTGGACCTTTCATCAACAGCACTCTGTAAAAAAACTTTCCTTTCTAATGTTCTCAGATAAATCCATTATTTAAAGCAGTTATGCATAATCCATCTTAAATGTACATCACTCTTATGTTATAGCACTGCACTTCTGAGGCATATTAAATAATGGATTGTATCAGATAACAACAGGAAGGAGGCAATTCTGTATGCCTTTTTGCTTGTCTGTGTTAATGATTGGTTCTGTAAGCATGTTATACTTTTGATTAACTTCCTGAACACCACTAGTGCACTGGCTTTAGAATATAGAGAAATATATAACCTTTAGAACAACAAGTCTTATAGACAAGGTAAGAGCATGCAATTTGTGGAAAGCTACTGTGTGTTGCTTAAAGATGTGGATCCTTACAATTGCAATCAGAATTTACCATTCAGACTAATTATTAGAACCATAATTCTGGAAGTGGAACTCACTTTCTCGACACTTCTGATTGTTTCCCCTTCAGACTATGCACCTGAGTAATGGGTTAGTGGTAAAGGAGCATCTAAAATAAATTGGTGGATGCCACATCAACTACTTACACATTTCTGCTACTTCACTTTTAGAGCAAGTAGAAGAACTGTTCTTCAGATGGCACAGCCGCTGCCTTCTCTGGTCTCGAAAAGCCATTATTGGCCTCATTCCACTGGTTTCCATGACATTGGAAGGGCCATCCTCATTAGCTTGGGATTTCAGACACCATGTCAGCTGCCTGTCAGCTGCAATTTTCCTTCCCAGGTCTGTCAGTCATTCTGTGAGGTTATGGTTAAGAAAAACCCATCAATATTTACTATGCCCTGTGACCCAGTTCTCAGACTATGAGCACCATTGATTTTACAGTTTTCAAAAATAAACCCCAATTTTGAGGAGATGAAATGTGAAACCTTAAAAAAAAATTGTTGATTAGCGATGGCACATTAGTGGTCCAGCCAGCATTTTGTGTTAGACTAAACGTGCTCCTGCCCCTTTGCCTGAAGCATTTTCGGCTTATATGTGTTGCCGTACCACTGGCAAACTGTAGAATTGGGGTGACTTTGGGGCTCTTGAAGCCCACATGATTTCAGATATGGATACAGTTTCATTCTAAGCAGATTAGGCAACCATATGCCAAAGTATGTTTAGAGACACTCAGTTTACACTCAGTGTAATTGATGCAAAATGTAACTTTGCTGTAGGAATCCAAGGGTCAGATTTATTAATTTTCTGTGCAACAATAACTAAAATGCCAGCACTGCATTGTTCAAGGGGAAGAATAGCCACATTTATAAAAAATAGTCAACTTCTACTGTCATCCCCTGTGCTGGCGGACAAACGGGCTGCCTAGCACCACAAACAACTTTTGCACTGCGAGCGCGGAAATCTTATAATAATTTCCATAAAGAATGTCATTTCAAACGTACTTAAAAAACCTGGAAGTTCCGCCCCTTCCTAAGTTGATGAACCTTTGCCACCACAAAAGAATAGAGCATTTTCACAACAACAGTATCATCTTTTGCATTTGATGTTCATCCTAAAAAGAAAGGTTTGGTGAAGTTTTAAAAGATTATTCTCTCATTAAGAGATTAGTCGATATTTTGTTTCTTTTATTCAGGTTAGTCAGATCGGATTAATTACAAAAATAATCGAAAAGATTGGTCAGAACAGGCATAAAAAATAACAGCGTGTTCCACTCCGAATATAGTCTATATTCTAATCTAAAGGGACTATCCTATGCTAACAAGAACCCATAAATAGTTCCTTCTGGAAAAGAGCAAGTAGAATTTCGAAACAAAGTCCTATAACTAAGAAAGGGATCAAACTTCCCATAAAGGGTAGTTCTGGAGACTCAGCTGAGTACTACGGACAATTGCAGTAGCAAATGTTTAAATGAGCAAGAGGGTGAGAAAAATAACAACAGTAGCTATGATCAGTATAAAGACAGAGGGTCTCCTCAATCTGCGTAAAGAGAATTTAAAAATCACTCAGCAATAGGTTATAGTAATTCGAACTAGCAGAACGAAGTGCTAAGGGGCATGACAGGGTATGAGTGCATAGAATGCCTAGACTCTAGCTAGAAACACATACTATATAGAAAGGCGGCTAAGCATGTTACAAAAACAGGTAAATATGTCATCAGTAACCAATGGAAGAAGATTTCCCGCTGGTCTGTCGTCTTTGCCTTCGATTTCCACGGTAAATGTCCATGTCGACATGAAGTTATTCAGAGGAAGCTACAACGTATTACAAAAGGTTACATATACCAAGGTTCTCATGGGAACCTTTTGCAAGCCTACTCTATTAGCTGTATGGTGTCCCAATGTGTAACAATGAGCTGCTCAATGGAATGAAACATTTGAATTATGGTATGTCTTGGTCAGATCACGAAATATAAGCTGCACTATGCTTTTTCTTTTCATATATACACTTGTTCATTATGAATATGTGGCATAGAAAGCAAGCTAAATACAATGAAGTCATATGGTGTAAGAAGAGAAATACATTTTGCATGAAACAGCACATTTCACACAAAAAGTCAGGCTCTATAATTCAGTTATAATGTTGAATTCCTATTTATTAAAGGCATTTACTTTTCTTAAAGGGATAGAAAAGAATAAAAGAATAGTGCTGCCTGGCAGGTGGAGAACAATAGTAATTAATGCGTTCTGCAACTTTAAGCAGCATTTCTATTTTTGAATGTTTAATAAGAGCACATTTCCTAACCTCTACTTTATTATGCATTTCTATGTTAACGTTTTTAGCACGTTTCTATATTATTATGTGGTAAATGTTTCATGAACAATTTCAGCTTCCTCAGCACCATGGTGCAGAGATGTATGTGTGATGTCCAGCATTGAATTTCCACTGGAAGCATACCCTTCCAGTACAACATCATATGCCTCAATGCATTCTAATGCATTCCACACATTTGGATGTGTACTGTACAGTTCAGTACACATGCATGTGTAATATATTTAGAGAAATATTGATATTTCTCCAAGCTAGTGCTTGCTTCAAGGATGCATATTTTTTATGCAAAGCCTGGTCCAACAATCTTAGTAGATCAGGTTTTGCGTTAAAATGTCTGGGTATTTACAGTAATCTCTCCTTTTCATAAATTGTTCAAAATCAGTGCAAGGCACCATTTTCACAGATAAAAGGACAGCTGTACAGTGCATGATTCCTTTTTTGCTGAAGAGTAATTATCCTTCCAAGACTTTGTGCCGATTTGAGTAGCTTTGTACCAGTTTAAGATCTTAGTAAATGTGCCCCTATGTATTGGGAATGATCCTTGCTTGATTTTAGAGATGTGCACACCTGCTCCCAGTAACTCAAATATACCTTTTCCTGGTATTCTTATTTTAGTATGCCTCTTACCCAAGAAAATCATGTAAATTCACTGAGACCTAGGCTGTCTGAAAGGTTATGAGACACAGGGCCTGGCTCTGTGGTCTGGAGAGATTCACAAAGTGTGCCTTCCTAGGATATGGGACAACTGTCTGTCTCAGGACATGATAATGGAGGAGTGGTGACAGCATATTGCTCTTGTGATCTGTGGTACAGGACATGCTTTTGCCTTTTCTTGATGAGTGAGATGTCTCTCAGCCTCCCATCAGTAACTTTCTAAAACTTTGGGGTTGATTAAGATGGCGGTCTGGCGCATCCATTCGGAAATGGGACCGCCCAACTACAAGTCAGCGGTCCCGACAACCCAATCAAGATGCGACCACCACCACGGCATTCGCAATGTCTATCTTTTGTATTGCAGCGTGTGCTGCCACCTGCAGCACATGCTGCAATACAAAACAAGAACATCCTACATATCTTGGACTACATGGCAAGCGCCAATAGGTGCCTGCCACATTGTGTAGGGATATGGGCCAGGGAGAAAGGTGGGCCCGCCAGCCTGTTCATTGCAGATAAACCATCATGAAACGGGTGGTGGGGAGGGACATCATAATCCCTATGGCAGTGCCTGAAAGGCACCGCCACCATTGTAAGGATTGTGGCTCCCTCCGATGCACCAGCGGGCTTCAGGAGCCCAACGGATGCGTGGCGGTCGGTCTTTCTGACCGTCAACCATCTGCCTCCATTGTAATATGGTAGGCGGTAAATATAGTTACGAACACGGTTGAACCGCCACCGACAGGCTGTCGGTGGCGGTCACACCGTCATCGTAATCAGGCCCTATGTTGAGCATGGAACCTATGATGACATCCCTGAGTGAGTGGTGTGTGCATGGGGAGAAATATATATTGACTAGTGTTATGCCTTCATGAAATATACACCTGTGTGACTGTGAGGCTATCAGTGTCTATTTTGGATCATCCCTAGTAACCCATTTCACAATATGTAGGTTGAGGTGCAGCTTCAAAAGATTGACAAAACACTGCTGGCATTACATTGCTTTGGGTTTATTATGAGAAAGGGTTGCTCTACTTATGCAGAACTAGCTTTTTTAGCAGAGGCCTGCATATTGTCTCTTCTCAGCGCCACCATTTGGCTTGAAAGAAAGTGTGAGAAATTGGAGACAGTGATTTCCTTTCCTGTGCAGAGATAATCCTCTAGGAATGGCCTGCTCCTTTATTTCTCCCAGAAGCATTACTCCCAAAGGCTGATGGCTGATAGGTGCAAGATCTTCATGCTTGATTGTGCAAATTTTTCAGTTTTTTTGGGTTTTTTAGGTGCTGCAGTTTGAGAAGCCCATCGACACTGCCTGCTGGGGGCACTGGTACCAGAAGCGAAGCATGTGTCTCCTCTGAATAGGAAAGACATTCTATGGGGCAGGTTCACAAAGGTATATGTACATTTTTGTTTACTATTTTTTGGGTATTCACAAATTATGAGTTTATTTTTACTAATAGTAATTTTACGACTGTGGAAACTACACTTGTAGCAGAGACTCCACCCATAAGATAGGCTAGTCCTATCTTTTTACGTGTGGAGTTCTCTGCCCCGGGTTGACGCATGGTGGCAGTACCGCAGGAATACGAGGGGTCCATACACAGTGGTGCAGAGATCCTATGGACAATACTATGAAACTGCAATTCCTGAGTGGGGCATGCAAAGGTTGTTTAGCTCTGCTAACTTTAACTGGTGAATTTCAGTGTTTATTGTTCAAAACGCACCTAACTATTATGCTCTTTACCCTTTGTTTTTTGGGTGAACATATATACATATATACATATATATATATATATATATATATATATATATATATATATATATATATATATATATATATATATATATATATATATATATATATATATATATATATATATATATATATTATCTACTGGCGGTCGCCAGTAGATAGTTATAGTTAGGACCGTGTTTCCATAGGAAATCCGCAACATTCTATTTGGAATAACTTTTGCGTCGATTGACGAATCCTCGCGAAATTTCCAAAATAGGTGGGGCGCTCCGCTCCGCTCCTTCCCTGAAAGTCTCGGGGGGATTCGTCAAGCGGGGGCTGAGAAAAAGGGGGGGTCCCAAAACGCGTTTTCCCCATGCATTTTCCCATAGGACCTTTAGTCCGCGCTACAGCCCGAACGGCTGAACAGAAAACCTTGAAATTTGGCAGAGAGGTAGTCCTCAGGTCAGGGATGTGCCTTTTGCAGGTCTGGTGTAAATCTGTTCAGTATTTTCTGAGAAAATAGCATTTAAAAGCATATATATATCTATAGGCGCGCACCGTGCGCGTACGGTAAGCGCACCCTGCCGTGCACGAGCGCAATTCTGATTGGTTGTTAGATCTTAGTAAACATTCGAATCGGTCGAAACCAGGAAGTGTCGGCCGCCATTTAGTCTCTCGCAGTCCGAGGGAGGTGAAAAATAAAGGTGGAGAACATGAAAAGGGGGCAGGTTGGACAGTTCCTGACCCCCCTAGCCATTGTCAGGGGGTCCCCAAAGGACCCCCAAGGGCCATAAATGTTTTTAATATTTTTACGAAAATTACGCGAACGGCGTAACGTGGGCGCGCGGTGCGCGAAGCGCATGGCGCGCCCACGCCGCGCACTGTGCACGCACGGTACGCGCACGGTGAAAAACCTTAAAAAAAATAAAATAAATAAATAATAAATACATAACTTAGCATTTAAAAAACTGTACAAATTCACTGAAAAAACCATAGGTTTCACACACGTTATAGTTAGGAATTAGCATTTAAAAAACCTTGCAAATTCACTTAAAAAAACATAGGTTTCACACATGTTATAGTTAGCTGGACATTTCCCTCATAAAAAACCAATGAAATTCCCCCGTTATAGTTAGTAAAGGGAACTAAAACTCACGCGACCGCAATCCACTGCTGATGACGTCAGATATTACATCACTGATGACATATGTGTCTTTCTGTAAAATAAATATTTATTAAATATGTATAGCTAAAGGTTAAAGGAAAGAAAAATGAGTAAATAAGTGAATAAATACAGTGATGTAATATCTGACGTCATCAGCAGTGGATTGCGGTCGCGTGAGTTATAGTTCCCTTTACTAACTATAACGGGGGAATTTCATTAGTTTTTTATGAGGGAAATGTCCAGCTAACTATAACATGTGTGAAACCTATGGTTTTTTAAGTGAATCTATATATATATATATATATCTATATATATATATATAAAAAAAAAAAATATATATATATATATATATATATATATTCACTGAAAAAACCATGGGTTTCACACACGTTATAGTTAGGAATTAGCATTTAAAAAACCTTAGAAATTCACTGAAAAAACCATAGGTTTCACACACGTTATAGTTAGGAATTAGCATTTAAAAAACCTTAGAAATTCAGTGAAAAAACCATAGGTTTCACACATGTTATAGTTAGCTGGACATTTTACTCGTAAAAAACCAATTAAATTGCCCCGTTATAGTTAGTTCAGCTAACTATAACTCGCGCGCCCGCAATGCACTGCTGATGACGTCACATATTACATCACTCATGACATGGTCAGTGACATCACTCATGACATCACTGATGACATCTCAAATGACATCACTGATGACATCACTGATGACATCATCCTTGTGATAGAGTGGCAGACCTCCTCTCACCTTAATATAAGCTTTGATACACACATTCAAAAATAGAGACTAAAATTTTCAAAACAATGGACATACCAATACCAGTTACAACAACCTCTTCAGTAATTCTAAGATCAACATACACATCCACTCATTCACCAACAGTCCTATACAGTCACTCATACATGTACTCACTCATCATATGTACTCATACACCTATACATCCTGTTACATAATGCCACTCATCCATAGAGTTACTCACACACATAGTCACTCATGCTAATAAAGAATCAAACATACATTCACCTGTATATACAGTTATACACACACCACCACACTTACTTCTACGGAAACTTACACATACTTAGTCTTTTAAACAATCACTTATAGAAACACATACTTATTCATACAGGAACTCTTTCAATCTCTCCCTCTCACATATACTCACATATATACACCAATAGTCACATATACTAGTTTAAAACATATGTAGTTACTCATAAAGACACTATTCAGACAGTCATTCACTCACTAACACACCAATACACACACGCATCCACCCATGCAGTCCTGCACACATGCTCTGTTCAACACATACAAACAGTGAGTCACTCATTCATGCACCTATGAACTACGTCATACCCCCCACCGAACCATGCAGACACTCAGACTAATACTCAAAAAAACCAACTAATAACCTATATAGACACCCATGTAGCTACTCACCAACCCATGCAGCCACTTATACACAAAGTGAAAAAATGATACAGATATTTACATATTTAAATATTACTCACTAAGCCATGTATTCACCATGATACACTTAATCAGTCAGTTACACAATCAATTTTTCAAAAAGAAATCATCCATTTAGACAGTAATATACCCATTTATTCTTCTATCAACCTTGAGATATACATATATAAAACATATTTAATTTTCAGAAAAACACACATTCACTGGATGATGTCATCAGTGATGTCATCAGTGATGTCATTTGAGATGTCATCAGTGATGTCATGAGTGATGTCACTGACCATGTCATGAGTGATGTAATATGTGACGTCATCAGCAGTGCATTGCGGGCGCGCGAGTTATAGTTAGCTGAACTAACTATAACGGGGCAATTTCATTGGTTTTTTACGAGTAAAATGTCCAGCTAACTATAACATGTGTGAAACCTATGGTTTTTTCACTGAATTTCTAAGGTTTTTTAAATGCTAATTCCTAACTATAACGTGTGTGAAACCTATGGTTTTTTCAGTGAATTTCTAAGGTTTTTTAAATGCTAATTCCTAACTATAACGTGTGTGAAACCCATGGTTTTTTCAGTGAATTTGCAAGGTTTTTTAAATGCTAATTCCTTACTATAACGTGTGTGTAACCCATGGTTTTTTCAGTGAATTTGCAAGGTTTTTTAAATGCTAATTTTTTTTTTTATTCTTCATTTTTTTCAAACATATTTTTATTTTAATTTTCTTTCATTTTATAAAGACTATGCTTAAATTTTTAAAATCCTTAAATATTTTTTTTTAATATATTTTTTAAAATAAACATGTAAAATTTATTACCAGATTTTTTTTTTTTTTTATTTTTTTTTTTTTAGTACGCGTACCGTAAGCTCACGGTAAGCGTACGGTTTACGCAACGTCCGTAATCTATCTACGCTGCTTGCGTATAGTTACGCAATTTGCGTAACCGCGCGTACTGCGCGTGGGACGCGTGCGCGCTTACGCCACACGCGCACGTTACGCGGAAGTGCCGGGGAGTGACTGTTATGCGCATGCGCGGAAGCGCGTGTCTTTTTTACGCGCACGCGTACTTTTTGCCGTAAGCGTACCGTAAGCGTACCGTAAGTGTACGGTAGGTCATGTGATCATGAAACACAACTTTTGATTGGTTGAAAGTACTTTCAGTTCTAGAACTCTCCTACACCACACCCATTCCCCTCATTTCTGCTTGTGATCCCTTGGGAGAAGGAGCTGGTTTGTCTTTGGGATACGATGGCAGAACAGCAGAGCTCTTCTGAGAGTGAGGCTAGCACCAGCAGCACTGTCTTGAGGCAGAGAGCGAGGAAAGTAAAGCCTTCTTATGTTTGGGATTATTTTACTTTTCCAGAAGGCCAGCAAAAGGTGAATGCACCCTTAGTTACTTGCAAGCTGTGTAAGCGTGTACTTTCTAGAGGTAATCCTAACAGGAAGTATTCCTTTGGGAATCACACCATGAAGAGACACCTCCAGGATGTACACAGAAGGACACATGGTCATCTTTTTGGAGGTAACTCTTCAGAAAGACGAGCCAGTACATCCACAGCAGCTCAGCCTGGACCATCACCTGCAGGGCTTACTCCTTCTTCTGCAGGTCAGGTGAGCCCTTCATCTGTGGGGGGAGAATCTCCTTTTGCTGGCCCTCTGGAAATGAACCTTCGATTTCGGAAGGTTGATATTCATTGCACATTTTGTAAAGGTCTAATTTGTCATAGGGAGACCAGTGTTTCCCTAGTGAACAACAAAATAGATCAGCACATTTGTAGCTTTGAATGATTTTCCCATGCTTCCTTTCCTCTGTCCCTGCATGAACACAACGGTTCTTTTAAGAGCCAACCTTATCTTCCATCTTTTTTTTACTTGTTTTTAAAAACTTTTTTTTTTTTTTTTTTACCGTACGCGTACGGTAAGCGTACCTTTTTTTTATTTTTAAAAAAAAAACACTAAAAATCATTTATCACATTATAAAGTCCTTGAGAGACTACAATTTTTATTATTGACTTACCATACTCACTCAAAAAAATATTTATTCATTTGTTTTTTTTAAAAATAGTTTTTAAAATGGTTGTAGTTTCCGAAAATTTTCTATATCGATCTGAAAATAAAGAAAAAAGTATTAATATTTTTAAACCATTTAATAATACAGTACACATATTTACATTTTTTACCAAAAAATATTTTTGCCTTATTTTTGCTGTTTTCAGAATAAATTGCATTTCACTATTAATTGTGAAAGCAATTGCATTCATCATTTTACAGCGGGCAAAAAAAATTAACAATCACAAAGATTGTATTAAAAAAGCCCAGAATCTCTTCTCACTTAAACTTATCATTACAGAAATGCATATTATTCTAAAAAAATATCATCTAAAAACAATACTTTTTTCTTTAAAATACCGTCTGATATGTTTGTTTGAGAAGTATAATCACAATATTATATCTCAAATAACTCCAAAATACATCTGATTTTATTTCCTTTAGGCCAAATAGTATTTTTTTTTTTTTTCCTGGAATAAATTTCCAAGGGAAATCCATTAAAATTCTAAAGTTTAATCTGTCCAGATCTCACCGATTCTCTGTAACATTTTGGTTCACGAAAATTTTTTGAATAATTTATTTAGTCCACAATAGAATTGCTTACTTTTCCACATGGCCAAATAGTAATTTTTTTAATCATTTTTGAAAAAAATTTCCAATGGCAGTTCAATAGCATTCCAAAATTTAAAATGTGCAGAAGTTACCGATTATCTCTAAATTATTGGTTTTTCAAAATTGCATTAAAAATTAAAAAAGTCCACATTACAATTGGTTATCTTTCCTTTAGGCCAAATGATAATTTTAAAAATATTTTTTCTACAAAATTGCAATGGTAATCCAGTAAAATGGTAAAATTATTTTGTCCAGATCTTGCCAAGTCTCTCTAAAATTTAGGTTTCAGGAAGATTAGATAGGAATTTGCTAAATCAAAAGGCAAACGTTGTTTGAAAATCAATTGGGAATCATTACACAGTGTCCAGCCTTTTTCACATTTTAGATAAACTGTGTAATGTCCAGAAGTAACAGTAGGTCCATCATGGAAAATTATTGCAACAGTTACAAAAGTTTTTCCTGAAATTGATAATTGCTGTCCTGTAAACTTCTTTATTAAAGTATCCAATTTTGATCCATCAGCTCTACATCGTTGCATCATTAAAATTACATACTGTCCGTATTCCCTTAAAATTAATGTTGATAACATGTCAGAATTACACTCACCACATTTCATGCTATGATTAGCATCTTTAACTAATTTTGCAAAAGTGACTGTTTTACTCTCTGGCAATGTCAAATAAATAAACCTTTCATTATCAACAATAGAGCCACATATATTATAACAATTATCACAACTATGTTCCCATTTATAAGAGAGACCAAAAAAAATGTCAATGGGAACTCCTTCTTCTTCCACTACCTGAAGAAAATACATCAAAAATTCGTGTGCATCTTGCTGTTCATTTTGAGAAAACTGTGTTCGTCCTGAACATACATCTAAAAGTTTTCTAATGTCAGTAGCACTTTCTATTTGAGTTTTATCTTTACTCAGCTTTTGAAAAAGGAGACTCAGCTCTGAACAGAATCTTTTTCCCTGATTTACTATTATCTGCTCTTGCAAACTTTCCAGATAAAATGCAACATTCAGCACTACATTTGCATAGCAGTTGACACCAGAGCTATTTTCAAAATGACATCCTACAACCTGTTCTTCATTTTCCTTTTTCTTTTTGCTTGCAATTACATCACTCCTCTTTTTTTTCCTCTTCTCTATATGTTCATTACAGATATTCTCATTTCTCCTTTTACGAGAAACTACACGTTTCTCCAACACAGGATACTGACCTAAATGAGGAGCATAGCTTCTTCTTAATCTATTATACTCCTTTACACAGTTTGTATCAGCACTAACTTTTGAGTCATCAAAGTCTATCATGAATAAACCTGATAATGTTTTGACTCGTGACAAAGCTACATATGCCATACCTTCTTTGAACACAGTTGAACCAATGTTCACAAATGCACAATCTACAGTCAATCCTTGAGACTTGTGAATAGTTACAGCATATGCTAGAGAAAACGGAAACTGCTTCCTACGTACATATAAGTCTTTCACAAGCATAAAACGAACTGTACAACGACAAATATCTTTAACTTCTTCTATCTGATCAAATTTTATTTTTAAACATTCAATTCCTTCTTTTTTCTGATAATTAATAAAACCCACAACTCTTCCCATTGCTCCATTCACTAAGCCTTTCTCAACATCCAAATTTCTCCTTAAAAACACTCTACAATTCATGCAAACATATAGATTTTTTTCTAATCCTGCTGTTTTGGAGATGTTCTTCTCTAGTGAGTCCAATTTATTTTTCAGTTTGCCTGTTACTGTGACAGTAATTCTTCCATCCTCAATTTTGTCCACTGCTTCCAATTTCCTGATGTCTTCCTTTTCCAATTTCAAAAGCTCCTCATTAAATATTGAGCATTCACGTAGAGTTGGCATTAAGCAGATGACACTTTTGTTTTCTGCAATATTCTTGTATATTTTCTCTGCAACTATTTCTTCCTTTGGAAATAAATTATGTAGCAGCCGACTCTGTAATGCTTTTTTCCCAACTTCTGTGAGTATTCCAATCCTGATATCTTTCAGAATACTTCCATATTCTTCATCGTTTGCTTGCCTCATATTAGTTGTAAGTTCCTTGTACTCAAAGAAGGACCAAATATTTGTATTTCCAATGCTTCCCAATGACTTCTTCGTGTCTTCATGTGTCACAGTATTAAACACTGGTTGTCCTTTAACTGGAGTAAGTTGCAAAAGATCCCCAAAAACTATGACGTGTTTTCCACCAAATAACACGTCATAGTCTGTCTTCAAAATTTGCTGCATTCTTAAATGCACAAAGGCAAGCATTAAGTTCGATACCATGCTCACCTCATCAATAATGAGAACTTGCATCTTCTTCAATACTCTTGAAACTTCCAAGGATGCTTCTCCAGTTAGCTTGTTGAATTGTATTTTGTTCTCATGCTCCACTGGTAACATTAGCAAACGATGTAAGGTGATTCCTTTTATGTTATATGCTGCTAACCCAGTTGGAGCAGTAACCACACAAGACAAAGTAGAATCCGTTTTTTGCTTTAGGTAGCTTCTGATGACTTTAATTAGGAAACTTTTTCCAGTGCCAGCTTGTCCGCTTACATACATCCTGATTGGATGAAATGATGTGCATGAGCACTCTTTTTTGATATGTAGAAATCCGTGATCAATTTTGTTTTTGATCTCTTCATAAATTTGTTGCTGCTCTTGATTCAGTTGTCTTTCCAAATTTTCTAAGTCTATAAATTCTTCTTGACCTTGATTCATAGCCGTTTCCACTTCATTCATGGCTATTGATGCTTCATTTTCAACGATTGGTTGTCCTAGGGGATCTTGACTGTATGTTCCTGAACTTTGGCTGTCCTGAGAACTGTCTCTAGCTATTTCTGCTGCAATTGTAGTTTCCTGTTCAATTTCTTCATTTAACATTTGCAGATAAGTTGAGAATGTACTGCATTGTATGCTGTCTTTACAAGCATTAAAAGAATCTTCATAGCTCTGGAATTCTCCCAGTAGTTCATCCTCTGTACGCCATGGTTTAAACAACTGTAAAAGAGCCAAGTAGTAAAATTCTTTCTTGTCGGTAGTGTCGCAACTCAGCTTCCGGTGATTTATCAAACTTCCTTTGGTTTGCTTCACCAAACATCCTTCTTCACCAACAACTTTATATTTTCCACTGTTGATGTCTTCTGCAGCTTTCCGTGAATAAATGTAGTTCTGTAACACTTCATAGAGACACATGTTCTCCAGATGATGACTTCTCTTGGGATAATATGTGTCCAACATGTTTGTTTTCAATATATCTGTACTTTCTGGGTCATTCTCAGCCAAATATTCAATTTCTCCAACAGATTTCAGTACCCGATTTCTCATTGCTGCAAGGCCTAAACTTGCCCAAATTATTCTTCTTGACTTCGAGTAGAGACTTGCAGAAGATAACCTATCTGAACATTCGTAGGATCCAATTTCTCGATGCGATAACATCTTCAAACTGAAACTGTACAGCTTCTTACTGACAGTCTTCTCGTGAGAAATCTCTTCCCACATTTCCTTCAATTCTGTTTTTTCTGATTTCGTAATGTAAGACGTTACATATCGAGCAACAGCAATGGAATTGTCAGCAACATACTGTATATCCATGTTAGCGTTCCACATGGATAAAATGACTGGGTTGTAGTCATTTATATTTTTAGATTCTTCTTTTCTTTTAAGGTTGTAGGTATTCTTAGGTGATTTTCTTGTGATAGTATGTCTCACAGCTGACATAAAACTGTTGACTCTTCCATTTGAAAGAACAGGTCTAGGAAATCCAAATCGACATTTAGTGTAGTATTTTTCTTTGCTCTTGTATTTCCGTCGACAGTATTTTCCACACCGATGACTTTGGAAACGTAGAACTTGCTCCTTTAACTTGTTCTCTTCTGTGCTTTTTGGTATAGCACATGTTGCATATTCTTCAATGTAAGATAACACTGCTTCATCAGTATCTGTTCCAAACTTTGGGGCATCCTTGATCCACAGCAGCATATGAATATGAGGAGCACCTCTTGCCTGGTACTCTTTTCTCCAAAAGAAATCCACTACTTCTCCAAGGGGTGGATTTTTTTTATTGCAGATGAAGGACATCATAGCCTCAAATCTATGATTGAAATATCTGCAAACATTAACCGGATCCAATGAGCACAGTTCTCCTGCTGTCTTGTATTCGATGTTTTTAATGTTTGAATTGGCCTCTCGTAGAAAATCCAGTAAATCATCCCAAGCGTACTCGGCACAGCTTAGGGTAAGGAACCATGTTGGTGTTCCTAAATTGCGTAACATGCATTTTAGTTCACCATGGCGTCGGTACCAATATTCATTTGTCCCACGCTGACAAGCCATCAGATTGATCAGTTGTGTTTCCAAATGATCATCTCGGTGCTGCACTTTCTCCATAAAATCCTTAGCAGACACATTTTGTAAATGTACTCCACTTTTTAAAATGTGATTTACTGCATAAGACAGTGCAGACAAGTCGCTTTCAAATAAAAGATGGAACAAATAAGGAATACTTTGTCGAAATCTGGGATCTTCAGCATATAGTCTTGTAGTTCGATACTCTGAAGCTGGAATCTGTTCTGGACGTTCATCGTATCGTCCTCCTTTTCCTTTAGGAAACAGCTGGGGAAAACATCGAGCTTCCAAGCTCTCCTCCCATACACTCACGGGATTTCCTTTTGCTTTCTTCATCTGAAAGAGATCAATATTGTCTCCCATAACTTCTTTCGAATGGAGAGGATGTATGCTAAAATGTTCATAAATTTCTTCTTCCTTTGACTTGTCCACTTTTTCAATTTGTCCAGTTGGTGTTTCTGTGTCTCCTTGTAAATCTTCTTCTTCTTCTTCTTCTTCTATATAAATTGATTCATACCATTTGTTATTTTTTTTCAAATACAAATTTGCTCTTTGTACTTTCCGCACATCTACCAGCTCCTGCCAAATCTTCTTATTCTTTGTAGGTACACCATTAACCAGAATAATTAATGGTTCAGTTTCCAAAGTATCCGCATCAATAGTTTCCATATTTTTTTTCAAATCCAAGGGCAAATACACCACTCTACCTTTTAAACCTCTCAGTAAATCTGAAGGAGGTAATTTACCAGTTTTGGGCTCCATACGTACTATGGTCTGGAACGGATGAACACATTGAATGAGTATAGACTCATATGTATTTAATTCAGAAAGTTCAGCAGGAATAGCATCCAATTCTAAATTATTATGTACAGCTCTGGTCGGCATTCTATTTTCCTCTAACTTGTTATAACAGTATTTACAAATACGCTGATCTTCACCCAATTCAAAACAATTTTCTAGAAATATATATGTGGCAAAATCCTTCCACTTATAATTATCTTCATTTTCACTCTTTCTGTAGAGATCAACATTCCTAGTTTGTTTTCTATAATGAGTTCTGCGGCAACAAATACAAGTAAAATTTGGTCTTTCATTAGAGACTATTGCAAATTTTGTTATGTGATCATTAAATGTGTTACTTACAGAGGGTTCTACATTCTCTTCCACTTCTTCCTCATTTACTGTGTCCTTCTCTGCACTGTTTTGTTCAGGACCAAAGTAACAAAACTGAATTTCATCAACAACCTTCTCTACATCTGATACCGTTCCTCGGAACAGAGCCCTATTCAATTCATTTAACTTTATTGCTGGACTTTTGGCAAAATACAACCGTCTCACAAACTTTCTCATTTCAGTATGATGAACAGCCAGCATCCTAAAATGATGGAAAACACTATTGCACACTTTTCTAGATAGACAAGCAAGAGAATGACCCTGCAAACCAGTATTCTCTCTCACTCTGCATGGATCCAGACTTTGAAGCACCTTAATCTTTTGTTTTACACTTTTTTTACTATATTCTCTTAGAAACTCTCGAAATCTGTCAATAGATTCCTGACGCACAGTGCAAATACTACTACAATTCCAAGTGTACACTGGGGCTTTAGGACGTCTCCCCATTGCCTCATCTGCCATCACTTGTACCTCATCTCTTGGAATCATTATCTCCTTCTCCATTATGCAACCATTTTTTACTTCGTATGAACGACCTCTGGTGTCAACTGCATGCAGCAAACTATTACTTTGAAAATAGCTCTCTTCATTAAAAAAAGGTTCACTACTTGAACTATGCATCCACTTTCCTAAAAACACTTTACAAAAGTTTGTTCTGTTCACTACTCTTTTGCTTTTGCTTTGTGATTTCAGTACATTAACCATTTTATCTAATGTACGCATCCTATTCAAAATTAATATGAATAGTTTCCTTTTTAATTCTAATGCTTTTGCTGCAATGGCTTCAATTTCTTTTTTTCTCTTGTAATATTTAGCCTTTTGCTTATATTTCTTTATATCCTTTATCAAATTGGACATAACTCTTCTCTGAAACATTTTTCTACGTATCTCTTTAAATGCTGTTTTTCTGTTTATGTTAAACTTTTCAATTGCAGAAGGTATATTTGCATTAACTAAATTCTCAATTTTTTGCTGTTCTCTATGTTTTGTTACATTTTTCCGAGAACAGACATTTTGTACATTTTTCTTTGTTTTAAATATTTTGTTTAGGAATTGTTTTTTTTGCTTACCAGAAGATTTTTTCTTTTTCCCAACATCAGCATCTTCTACTAACTTTGGTCCTCCAGTTGTCTTCAAATATTGTTTTTTTTTTAGCGTTTTTTGAACTCGAGATTTTGTAGGCATCTTAAATTTTGTTCACTGTTCTTCAGCAATACCTGAAAAAAACTAAAAAAAAAATCTGTTATTGTATTTAAATATATTACTACATTTCTTTTCACAATAGTCACAAAACGAAATTTCTTTGCCAATTTGAATGCACACAAACTGCTCTTTTTTTTTGGGCAAGTGAAAATCTCTTTTACAAACTGTCACATTATGAAACCACTTTTCAGATTTTTTAAAAAGCCCATGTCCACAGTGCTACACTCCACCAAGGGCAACCAGCCTTAGTGATGCTGAATGTATTTGCATTACAGACTTAAACCTGAAAACCCCACTGGCTTGTAAATACTGTGCATGATTATACATGGCAAGCACATGGGTGTGTGCTAAGACTCTGCTTCTTCCCCCAATAATTCGCTCCCCCTTTCCATCTAATGCAACTGTGAAATCACCAGAGCAAGACGCAATAAATCTCTGCCTATAATTCTTCTATGCACACAGAGTCATGTTTTCACATTAGTCCCAAAACGAAATTTCTTTGCCAATTTGAAAGCACACTTACTGCTCTTTTTTTTTCGGGCCAAGTGAAAATCTCTTTTTACAATTTGAAATCACTTTTACAGATTGACACATTATGAAACCACTATTTTTGATTTATTTAATTGCACGTGTCCAAGCTGTTTTTTTTTCAGACCACCACCATGTGCATTCTCTGTGACTGCCTACACTCCAGCAAGGGCAACCAGCCTTAGTGATGCTGAATGTATTTGCATTACAGACTTAAACCTGAAAACCCCACTGGCTTGTAAATACTGTGCATGACTATACACGGCAAGGACATGGGTGTGTGCTAAGCCTCTGCTTCTTCCCCCAAAAATTCGCTCCCCCTTTCCATCTAATGCAACTGTGAAATCACCAGAGCAAGACGCAATAAATCTCTGCCTATAATTCTTCTATGCACACAGAGTCATGTTTTCACATTAGTGCCAAAACGAAATTTCTTTGCCATTTTGAAAGCACACTTACTGCTCTTTTTTTTTTCGGGCCAAGTGAAAATCACTTTTTACAATTGGAAATCACTTTTACAGACTGACACATTATAAAACCACTTTTTTTGATTTATTTAAATGCACATGTCCAAGCTGTTTTTTCAGACCACCACCATGTGCATTCTCTGTGACTGCCTACACTCCAGCAAGGGCAACCAGCCTTAGTGATGCTGAATGTATTTGCATTACAGACTTAAACCTGAAAACCCCACTGGCTTGTAAATACTGTGCATGACTATACACGGCAAGGACATGGGTGTGTGCTAAGCCTCTGCTTCTTCCCCCAAAAATTCGCTCCCCCTTTCCATCTAATGCAACTGTGAAATCACCAGAGCAAGACGCAATAAATCTCTGCCTATAATTCTTCTATGCACACAGAGTCATGTTTTCACATTAGTGCCAAAACGAAATTTCTTTGCCAATTTCAAAGCACACTTACTGCTCTTTTTTTTTCGGGCCAAGTGAAAATCTCTTTTTACAATTTGAAATCACTTTTACAGACTGACACATTATGAAACCACTATTTTTGATTTATTTAATTGGACGTGTCCAAGCTGTTTTTTTTTCAGACCAACACCATGTGCATTCTCTGTGACTGCCTACACTCCACCAAGGGCAACCAGCCTTAGTGATGCTGAATGTATTTGCATTACAGACTTAAACCTGAAAACCCCACTGGCTTGTAAATACTGTGCATGACTATACACGGCAAGGACATGGGTGTGTGCTAAGCCTCTGCTTCTTCCCCCAAAAATTCGCTCCCCCTTTCCATCTAATGCAACTGTGAAATCACCAGAGCAAGACGCAATAAATCTCTGCCTATAATTCTTCTATGCACACAGAGTCATGTTTTCACATTAGTGCCAAAACGAAATTTCTTTGCCAATTTGAAAGCACACTTACTGCTCTTTTTTTTTCGGGCCAAGTGAAAATCTCTTTTTACAATTTGAAATCACTTTTACAGACTGACACATTATGAAACCACTATTTTTGATTTATTTAATTGCACGTGTCCAAGCTGTTTTTTTTTCAGACCACCACCATGTGCATTCTCTGTGACTGCCTACACTCCAGCAAGGGCAACCAGCCTTAGTGATGCTGAATGTATTTGCATTACAGACTTAAACCTGAAAACCCCACTGGCTTGTAAATACTGTGCATGACTATACACGGCAAGGACATGGGTGTGTGCTAAGCCTCTGCTTCTTCCCCCAATAATTCGCTCCCCCTTTCCATCTAATGCAACTGTGAAATCACCAGAGCAAGACGCAATAAATCTCTGCCTATAATTCTTCTATGCACACAGAGTCATGTTTTCACATTAGTGCCAAAACGAAATTTCTTTACCAATTTGAAAGCACACTTACTGCTCTTTTTTTTTCGGGCCAAGTGAAAATCTCTTTTTACAATTTGAAATCACTTTTACAGACTGACACATTATGAAACCACTATTTTTGATTTATTTAATTGCACGTGTCCAAGCTGTTTTTTTTTCAGACCACCACCATGTGCATTCTCTGTGACTGCCTACACTCCAGCAAGGGCAACCAGCCTTAGTGATGCTGAATGTATTTGCATTACAGACTTAAACCTGAAAACCCCACTGGCTTGTAAATACTGTGCATGACTATACACGGCAAGGACATGGGTGTGTGCTAAGCCTCTGCTTCTTCCCCCAATAATTCGCTCCCCCTTTCCATCTAATGCAACTGTGAAATCACCAGAGCAAGACGCAATAAATCTCTGCCTATAATTCTTCTATGCACACAGAGTCATGTTTTCACATTAGTGCCAAAACGAAATTTCTTTACCAATTTGAAAGCACACTTACTGCTCTTTTTTTTTCGGGCCAAGTGAAAATCTCTTTTTACAATTTGAAATCACTTTTACAGACTGACACATTATGAAACCACTATTTTTGATTTATTTAATTGGACGTGTCCAAGCTGTTTTTTTTTCAGACCAACACCATGTGCATTCTCTGTGACTGCCTACACTCCAGCAAGGGCAACCAGCCTTAGTGATGCTGAATGTATTTGCATTACAGACTTAAACCTGAAAACCCCACTGGCTTGTAAATACTGTGCATGACTATACACGGCAAGGACATGGGTGTGTGCTAAGCCTCTGCTTCTTCCCCCAATAATTCGCTCCCCCTTTCCATCTAATGCAACTGTGAAATCACCAGAGCAAGACGCAATAAATCTCTGCCTATAATTCTTCTATGCACACAGAGTCATGTTTTCACAATAGTCACAAAACGAAATTTCTTTGCCAATTTGAATGCACACAAACTGCTCTTTTTTTTTGGGCAAGTGAAAATCTCTTTTACAAACTGTCACATTATGAAACCACTTTTCAGATTTTTTAAAAAGCCCATGTCCACAGTGCTACACTCCACCAAGGGCAACCAGCCTTAGTGATGCTGAATGTATTTGCATTACAGACTTAAACCTGAAAACCCCACTGGCTTGTAAATACTGTGCATGATTATACATGGCAAGCACATGGGTGTGTGCTAAGACTCTGCTTCTTCCCCCAATAATTCGCTCCCCCTTTCCATCTAATGCAACTGTGAAATCACCAGAGCAAGACGCAATAAATCTCTGCCTATAATTCTTCTATGCACACAGAGTCATGTTTTCACATTAGTCCCAAAACGAAATTTCTTTGCCAATTTGAAAGCACACTTACTGCTCTTTTTTTTTCGGGCCAAGTGAAAATCTCTTTTTACAATTTGAAATCACTTTTACAGATTGACACATTATGAAACCACTATTTTTGATTTATTTAATTGCACGTGTCCAAGCTGTTTTTTTTTCAGACCACCACCATGTGCATTCTCTGTGACTGCCTACACTCCAGCAAGGGCAACCAGCCTTAGTGATGCTGAATGTATTTGCATTACAGACTTAAACCTGAAAACCCCACTCGCTTGTAAATACTGTGCATGACTATACACGGCAAGGACATGGGTGTGTGCTAAGCCTCTGCTTCTTCCCCCAAAAATTCGCTCCCCCTTTCCATCTAATGCAACTGTGAAATCACCAGAGCAAGACGCAATAAATCTCTGCCTATAATTCTTCTATGCACACAGAGTCATGTTTTCACATTAGTGCCAAAACGAAATTTCTTTGCCAATTTGAAAGCACACTTACTGCTCTTTTTTTTTTTCGGGGCAAGTGTAAATCACTTTTACACACTGACACATTATGAAACCACCATGTGTAACTACAACAAAAACAATTCCCATTTCTATTATTCATTTCTTAAGTTACCACATACATCCCCTCTCAAACTGTAAACTCACCTTTAAAATTAGTTAGTTGTGAAAGAAATGTGACACTCAAACAGCAGATTATCAGAGCCAGGATCTCTGTTCTGTTCACCTCTCTCCTCTCAGCAGAACCAGATAATGGCAAACTTTCCCTCTATTTTTCCACACATATACATGTAAGTTTCAAATCTCAGTGCTTCCCCCTTTTTTTCACATGTATTCACACATTTCTATTGGTTGAAAACCAACCCTTTTCCAAAAGTACCCTGCCCCCAACTTGACTTCTGCCTAGTACCCTTCCCCCAACTTGACTTCTGCCTGCTACCATAGCAACAGCTCATGGAACACTGCTGTGTGCAGTTAGGTCAGAAGTTCGACACACAATGTTTCAATTCCACAGAGCAAGAGTGCTTGACTTTTCAAACCTTACAGCAAATCCATAGTACTGTTCTTTGGTTACACATTTTTTTGTACCAATACAAAACATGCTTCTATTAATTTTCACATACAGCCTAGTTTTTATTCTAGAATGGTATGAAACAGCCAATCAGTTCTTTTTGTTTTAAAAAAATATGTATGCCTCCATTTCCAAACTGTCTTTCTTTTCTTATTGCCATTCTACTGAAAGACACCTCCTGAGTGCATCCAGTTCTCCTTTGAAGATGTTCACAGTGTGGATTGTAGGGCACAGCTATGTCTTCTGGAGTGAAAAGTTTGCAGAGAAAACAGATATGGTGAGAGACCTTGCTTTGCCAAATGTAGACATTAAATGGATTGGTCAGAGAGGGTTAAAGTGGCACCAATTGATGCCATTGGTGAAATCCTTCATTCAAATCCAACACCCTGACCTCATAATAGTGCACTGTGGTGGCAATGACCTAGGCACTTTGACTGGGGTAGGTCTGGAAATGCTTATGAAGGACACCTTTGCACAACTGTTTACACTTTTCCCTAAAACTGCCTTTGTGTTTTCCAACATATGCCAAAGGCAAAAATGGAACTGGTCCAATCATTTCTGTCCACAGATTGACAAAGCAAGAAAGCACGTCAACAAATCTGTTTCTGCTTTCCTCCGTGACTATGGTATGGGTGCCATTTACCACAACAACTTGCGTTATGACATGCAAGACATTTATAGAGGAGATGGTGTGCACTTCAATGATGAAGGGAACAGAGTCTTCCTCTTGAACCTTAGACTCTGCATCGGTACTTACTTGTAGGTACCACTAAAAAAATGACTTCATAAACACAACAGCTCTTTTTAGAGCTCCCTAATTTCTAAACTCTTAAATCTGCTTTTCATTTATCTATTTTTTTTTTTTTTACCGTACGCTTACCGTAAGCTTACCGTACGCGTACCCCGTGATTTTTTTTTAAATCAATAAATGTTTTTTTTGTACTTTTCTGTCCTTCTTTGACCCCCTTACAAATGTTAGGGGGTCTGTAACTCTCCTCATTGCCCCCTTTCCTTGTTTTCACTCTTTTTTTTCAGAGTGAAATACACAAAATGGCGGCCGCCGCTTCCTGGTTTCGACCGATTCGAATGTTTACTAAGATCTAACAGCCAATCAGAATCGCGCTCGCGCACGCCGCCGTACGCTTACCGTAAGCGTACGGTAAGCGTACCGTAAGCGGGCTCAGATATATATATTGATTTAAAGGCTATTTTCTCAGAATCTACTGAACAGATTTACACCAAACCTACAAAAGGCACTTCCTTGACCTGAGGACTACCTCTCTGCCAAATTTCTAGTAATTCTGTTCAGCCGTTCGGGCTGTAGCCCTGTCTAAAGGTCCTATGGAAAAATGCATGGGAAAAACGCGTTTTGGGACCCCCCTTTTATCTCAGCCCCCGCTTGACGAATCCCCCCGAGACTTTCAGGGTAGGAGCGGAGCGTAGCGCCCCACCTATTTTGAGAAATTTGCGAGGATTCGTCGACCGGCGCCAAAGTTATTCAAAATAGAATGTTGAGGTTTTCCTATGGAAACGTGGTCCTAACTATAACTACCTACTGGCGACCGCCAGTAGGTAATATATATATATATATATATATATATCCAACTGAAACGTGCTCACACACTTGAAGGTACCACACAAGGCATTCGTTTCTTCTATTTATTGCGAGGACCGCAAGGCAGACAACTTTACATTTCCAGCTAGAATTTTGCCATTATCTCCATACGCGTTTCGGGCGTGGCTCGCCCTTGGTCACTGGCATGGCTTCTTAGGAGGATAGGCAGCAAACAGGTAATTTAACGTCTTTTTCAATTTATATATCCCGCCCCATTGGGCGTGTGCAAGTAGTGCATGCTGGTCTTTATAGTTCAATCATAGATCTTCAACCTTTAGTAGGTAATGCAAACTTGTTCCCCTCACCGCAATACATCTCCACAGTGGGTTGCTGCGACAATGCAAGGTTGGTGCCAAGCTTCTTTAATGTCCTTGCAACTGGAACGCCTTTCCAATCGCGCCTTTCAGTTTCCGGCGCTGGATCCGCACTTCAGCAGCGGGGTGCCTTCCCGACCTGAGCGGGCCGCAAATAAATCCAACTGAAACGTGCTCACACACTTGAAGGTACCACACAAGGCATTCGTTTCTTCTATTTATTGCGAGGACCGCAAGGCAGACAACTTTACATTTCCAGCTAGAATTTTGCCATTATCTCCATACGCGTTTCGGGCGTGGCTCGCCCTTGGTCACTGGCATGGCTTCTTAGGAGGATAGGCAGCAAACAGGTAATTTAACGTCTTTTTCAATTTATATATCCCGCCCCATTGGGCGTGTGCAAGTAGTGCATGCTGGTCTTTATAGTTCAATCATAGATCTTCAACCTTTAGTAGGTAATGCAAACTTGTTCCCCTCACCGCAATACATCTCCACAGTGGGTTGCTGCGACAATGCAAGGTTGGTGCCAAGCTTCTTTAATGTCCTTGCAACTGGAACGCCTTTCCAATCGCGCCTTTCAGTTTCCGGCGCTGGATCCGCACTTCAGCAGCGGGGTGCCTTCCCGACCTGAGCGGGCCGCAAATAAATCCAACTGAAACGTGCTCACACACTTGAAGGTACCACACAAGGCATTCGTTTCTTCTATTTATTGCGAGGACCGCAAGGCAGACAACTTTACATTTCCAGCTAGAATTTTGCCATTATCTCCATACGCGTTTCGGGCGTGGCTCGCCCTTGGTCACTGGCATGGCTTCTTAGGAGGATAGGCAGCAAACAGGTAATTTAACGTCTTTTTCAATTTATATATCCCGCCCCATTGGGCGTGTGCAAGTAGTGCATGCTGGTCTTTATAGTTCAATCATAGATCTTCAACCTTTAGTAGGTAATGCAAACTTGTTCCCCTCACCGCAATACATCTCCACAGTGGGTTGCTGCGACAATGCAAGGTTGGTGCCAAGCTTCTTTAATGTCCTTGCAACTGGAACGCCTTTCCAATCGCGCCTTTCAGTTTCCGGCGCTGGATCCGCACTTCAGCAGCGGGGTGCCTTCCCGACCTGAGCGGGCCGCAAATAAATCCAACTGAAACGTGCTCACACACTTGAAGGTACCACACAAGGCATTCGTTTCTTCTATTTATTGCGAGGACCGCAAGGCAGACAACTTTACATTTCCAGCTAGAATTTTGCCATTATCTCCATACGCGTTTCGGGCGTGGCTCGCCCTTGGTCACTGGCATGGCTTCTTAGGAGGATAGGCAGCAAACAGGTAATTTAACGTCTTTTTCAATTTATATATCCCGCCCCATTGGGCGTGTGCAAGTAGTGCATGCTGGTCTTTATAGTTCAATCATAGATCTTCAACCTTTAGTAGGTAATGCAAACTTGTTCCCCTCACCGCAATACATCTCCACAGTGGGTTGCTGCGACAATGCAAGGTTGGTGCCAAGCTTCTTTAATGTCCTTGCAACTGGAACGCCTTTCCAATCGCGCCTTTCAGTTTCCGGCGCTGGATCCGCACTTCAGCAGCGGGGTGCCTTCCCGACCTGAGCGGGCCGCAAATAAATCCAACTGAAACGTGCTCACACACTTGAAGGTACCACACAAGGCATTCGTTTCTTCTATTTATTGCGAGGACCGCAAGGCAGACAACTTTACATTTCCAGCTAGAATTTTGCCATTATCTCCATACGCGTTTCGGGCGTGGCTCGCCCTTGGTCACTGGCATGGCTTCTTAGGAGGATAGGCAGCAAACAGGTAATTTAACGTCTTTTTCAATTTATATATCCCGCCCCATTGGGCGTGTGCAAGTAGTGCATGCTGGTCTTTATAGTTCAATCATAGATCTTCAACCTTTAGTAGGTAATGCAAACTTGTTCCCCTCACCGCAATACATCTCCACAGTGGGTTGCTGCGACAATGCAAGGTTGGTGCCAAGCTTCTTTAATGTCCTTGCAACTGGAACGCCTTTCCAATCGCGCCTTTCAGTTTCCGGCGCTGGATCCGCACTTCAGCAGCGGGGTGCCTTCCCGACCTGAGCGGGCCGCAAATAAATCCAACTGAAACGTGCTCACACACTTGAAGGTACCACACAAGGCATTCGTTTCTTCTATTTATTGCGAGGACCGCAAGGCAGACAACTTTACATTTCCAGCTAGAATTTTGCCATTATCTCCATACGCGTTTCGGGCGTGGCTCGCCCTTGGTCACTGGCATGGCTTCTTAGGAGGATAGGCAGCAAACAGGTAATTTAACGTCTTTTTCAATTTATATATCCCGCCCCATTGGGCGTGTGCAAGTAGTGCATGCTGGTCTTTATAGTTCAATCATAGATCTTCAACCTTTAGTAGGTAATGCAAACTTGTTCCCCTCACCGCAATACATCTCCACAGTGGGTTGCTGCGACAATGCAAGGTTGGTGCCAAGCTTCTTTAATGTCCTTGCAACTGGAACGCCTTTCCAATCGCGCCTTTCAGTTTCCGGCGCTGGATCCGCACTTCAGCAGCGGGGTGCCTTCCCGACCTGAGCGGGCCGCAAATAAATCCAACTGAAACGTGCTCACACACTTGAAGGTACCACACAAGGCATTCGTTTCTTCTATTTATTGCGAGGACCGCAAGGCAGACAACTTTACATTTCCAGCTAGAATTTTGCCATTATCTCCATACGCGTTTCGGGCGTGGCTCGCCCTTGGTCACTGGCATGGCTTCTTAGGAGGATAGGCAGCAAACAGGTAATTTAACGTCTTTTTCAATTTATATATCCCGCCCCATTGGGCGTGTGCAAGTAGTGCATGCTGGTCTTTATAGTTCAATCATAGATCTTCAACCTTTAGTAGGTAATGCAAACTTGTTCCCCTCACCGCAATACATCTCCACAGTGGGTTGCTGCGACAATGCAAGGTTGGTGCCAAGCTTCTTTAATGTCCTTGCAACTGGAACGCCTTTCCAATCGCGCCTTTCAGTTTCCGGCGCTGGATCCGCACTTCAGCAGCGGGGTGCCTTCCCACTGTGGAGATGTATTGCGGTGAGGGGAACAAGTTTGCATTACCTACTAAAGGTTGAAGATCTATGATTGAACTATAAAGACCAGCATGCACTACTTGCACACGCCCAATGGGGCGGGATATATAAATTGAAAAAGACGTTAAATTACCTGTTTGCTGCCTATCCTCCTAAGAAGCCATGCCAGTGACCAAGGGCGAGCCACGCCCGAAACGCGTATGGAGATAATGGCAAAATTCTAGCTGGAAATGTAAAGTTGTCTGCCTTGCGGTCCTCGCAATAAATAGAAGAAACGAATGCCTTGTGTGGTACCTTCAAGTGTGTGAGCACATTTCAGTTGGATTTATTTGCGGCCCGCTCAGGTCGGGAAGGCACCCCGCTGCTGAAGTGCGGATCCAGCGCCGGAAACTGAAAGGCGCGATTGGAAAGGCGTTCCAGTTGCAAGGACATTAAAGAAGCTTGGCACCAACCTTGCATTGTCGCAGCAACCCACTGTGGAGATGTATTGCGGTGAGGGGAACAAGTTTGCATTACCTACTAAAGGTTGAAGATCTATGATTGAACTATAAAGACCAGCATGCACTACTTGCACACGCCCAATGGGGCGGGATATATAAATTGAAAAAGACGTTAAATTACCTGTTAGCTGCCTATCCTCCTAAGAAGCCATGCCAGTGACCAAGGGCGAGCCACGCCCGAAACGCGTATGGAGATAATGGCAAAATTCTAGCTGGAAATGTAAAGTTGTCTGCCTTGCGGTCCTCGCAATAAATAGAAGAAACGAATGCCTTGTGTGGTACCTTCAAGTGTGTGAGCACATTTCAGTTGGATTTATTTGCGGCCCGCTCAGGTCGGGAAGGCACCCCGCTGCTGAAGTGCGGATCCAGCGCCGGAAACTGAAAGGCGCGATTGGAAAGGCGTTCCAGTTGCAAGGACATTAAAGAAGCTTGGCACCAACCTTGCATTGTCGCAGCAACCCACTGTGGAGATGTATTGCGGTGAGGGGAACAAGTTTGCATTACCTACTAAAGGTTGAAGATCTATGATTGAACTATAAAGACCAGCATGCACTACTTGCACACGCCCAATGGGGCGGGATATATAAATTGAAAAAGACGTTAAATTACCTGTTTGCTGCCTATCCTCCTAAGAAGCCATGCCAGTGACCAAGGGCGAGCCACGCCCGAAACGCGTATGGAGATAATGGCAAAATTCTAGCTGGAAATGTAAAGTTGTCTGCCTTGCGGTCCTCGCAATAAATAGAAGAAACGAATGCCTTGTGTGGTACCTTCAAGTGTGTGAGCACATTTCAGTTGGATTTATTTGCGGCCCGCTCAGGTCGGGAAGGCACCCCGCTGCTGAAGTGCGGATCCAGCGCCGGAAACTGAAAGGCGCGATTGGAAAGGCGTTCCAGTTGCAAGGACATTAAAGAAGCTTGGCACCAACCTTGCATTGTCGCAGCAACCCACTGTGGAGATGTATTGCGGTGAGGGGAACAAGTTTGCATTACCTACTAAAGGTTGAAGATCTATGATTGAACTATAAAGACCAGCATGCACTACTTGCACACGCCCAATGGGGCGGGATATATAAATTGAAAAAGACGTTAAATTACCTGTTTGCTGCCTATCCTCCTAAGAAGCCATGCCAGTGACCAAGGGCGAGCCACGCCCGAAACGCGTATGGAGATAATGGCAAAATTCTAGCTGGAAATGTAAAGTTGTCTGCCTTGCGGTCCTCGCAATAAATAGAAGAAACGAATGCCTTGTGTGGTACCTTCAAGTGTGTGAGCACATTTCAGTTGGATTTATTTGCGGCCCGCTCAGGTCGGGAAGGCACCCCGCTGCTGAAGTGCGGATCCAGCGCCGGAAACTGAAAGGCGCGATTGGAAAGGCGTTCCAGTTGCAAGGACATTAAAGAAGCTTGGCACCAACCTTGCATTGTCGCAGCAACCCACTGTGGAGATGTATTGCGGTGAGGGGAACAAGTTTGCATTACCTACTAAAGGTTGAAGATCTATGATTGAACTATAAAGACCAGCATGCACTACTTGCACACGCCCAATGGGGCGGGATATATAAATTGAAAAAGACGTTAAATTACCTGTTTGCTGCCTATCCTCCTAAGAAGCCATGCCAGTGACCAAGGGCGAGCCACGCCCGAAACGCGTATGGAGATAATGGCAAAATTCTAGCTGGAAATGTAAAGTTGTCTGCCTTGCGGTCCTCGCAATAAATAGAAGAAACGAATGCCTTGTGTGGTACCTTCAAGTGTGTGAGCACATTTCAGTTGGATATATATATATATATATATATATATTATCTACTGGCGGTCGCCAGTAGATAGTTATAGTTAGGACCTATTTTCCATAGGAAATCCGCAACATTCTATTGGGAATTTCTTTGGCGCCGATTGACGAATCTTCGCGAAATTCTCCAAACTTTTGGCCAGCGCCGCTCCGCTCCTACCCTGAAAGTTTCGTGGTGATTTGTCAAGCGGGGGCCGAGAAAAAAGGGGGGACCCAAAACGCATTTTCCCCATGCAATTTCCCATAGGATCTGTTGTCGCAGCTACAGCCCGAACCGCTGAACGGAATGACACCAAATTTGGCAAAGAGGTAGTCCTCAGTTCGGACTCGTGCCTTTTGCATATTTGGTGTGAATCTGTTCAGTAGTTCCTGAGAAAATTAGGGTAAAAAAGTTAGTGATATCTATGGCAGCGGAGGATCCGCGGACCCTACCCGCACCGTACGCGAACTCTCCCCGAACCGAGCGCGCACCCTCCCGATCGCACGCTGAATGCTAATTGGCTGTCGAGCATCTCTCTACATTCGAAACCAGGAACAGTTGGCGGCCATTTTCTGCCTCGGTAGAAGCGAGGTTGAAGAAGCAAGGGGAATAAGTGCGTAAAACATATAAAGGGGGCAGAGTGGAAATACTCTGACCCTCTAGAGGTGCTTAGGGGGTCACAGAAGGACCCCATGGGGCCCCCCTTTTTTTTTTAAAAAAGCGGCGAAATACACGCACGGTGCGCGCATCCTATCGCGTTGGATGCACGGATTCTCTCGCGGTGGGTGCGCGGATCCACGGCAACGTTTTTTGAAAAACGACAAGAGATCATTGGTTGTATAACAACTTTCTACACTGAAAGGTAGGGTGTATATTTTTGTTTTCTAAAGGTATGATTGTTATTGGTTAACAAAAACAGATTGTAAGGAACATTATATATGATAAGCTGATATGTTTAAAAGTCAAGCACACTTCCTGTCTTGTGTAGGAACATTGTGTGCTGAACTTGTGACCTGTAAGCTCAGTGCAGTGTTCCATGACCTGTTTCTATGGTAACAGGCAGAAGGCAGATTGGGGGAAGAGTTGAAATGTATTTCAGTTGGAAAGGGTTGAAATGTTTAACCAATAGAAATGTGTGTTTGCTTTTGAGTTTATGTGCGAAGGATTGTGATTTGATGTTTACATGTATATGTGTGGAAAATGAAAGGGAAACTTTTCCATTCTTTGCTTTTGCTGAGAGGTGCACAGTGCAGAGATTCTGTAAAAGAAAATATGGTGAGTGATTGATATACTCCTTAATCTACAAAAGAACTTGAAAGATGAGTTATTTAATTGTGAGGGGATGTATGTGGACTATTTTGATTTTAATCAGACTAATGTATTTGTCCTGCTAAAGTGTAAGGAGTTTTTCTCTACAATGTGTGTGCATGTAGAAACCATTCTGTGATTGGCATTTGTGTTTTTCATGTGTTTGTAGAGAGATAACTATGCAGTTTTTATATTTTGGTAGAAATAGAAACCAGTCATTGTTTATGATTTTGTGAAATGAGTTATGTTTCTATACTAAAATGTAGTACTACTTCTAGATGAAGAAATGTGTTTTCATATAGTGCAAGGGATAGTGATGTTTGTCTAGAATCACACAGTGAGTCTGTGTGCATTTGGGAACCACTGTGAGAGAAGCATTTGGTAATATTGTGTATTTGCTGACAGATAAGTGTTTTAAAACCAGTCAGGTTGTCAAGTTTTAGTAGCATTAGAAGCCAGTCTTTGCTTATATGTTGATTAAATGAGTCAGGCATTGACACTAAAGTGCAGTCATGAAATATGTAGATTGTGTGCAGTTCCCTTATCACTTCCAGTGTAGTGAATGAGTTTTGGTAAACTCCTAGGAATACTGGTGCTTGTCTAGAATCACACTGTGAGTCTTTGTGCATTTGGAAACCACTGTGAGAGAAGCGTTTGGTAACATCGTGTATTTGCTGAGAGAAAACTGTTTTAAAACCTGTCATGTTGTCAAGTTTTAGTAGCATTAGAAGCCAGTCTTTGCTTATGTGTTGATTAAATGAGTCGGGCATTGACACTAAAGAGCAGTCGTGAAATATGTAGATTGTGTGCAGTTCCCTTACCACTTGCACTGTAGTGGATGAGTTTTGGTAAGCTCATAGGGATAGTGTTGTTTGTCTAGAATCACACTGTGAGTCTGTGTGTATTTGGGAACCACTGTGAGAGAAGTGTTTGGTAACATCGTGTATTTGCTGACAGATAAGTGTTGTAAAACATGTCATGTTGTCAAGTTTTAGTAGCATTAGAAGACAGCTATGGCTTATGCTTTCATTATATAAGTCAGGCATTGACAGTAAATTGCAGTTGTGAAATATGTAGATTGTGTGCAGTTCCCTTACCACTTGCAGTGTAGTGAATGAGTTTTGGTAAGCTCATAGGGATAGTGGTGCTTGTCTAGAATCATACTGTGAGTTAGTGTGTATTTGGGATCACTGTGAGAGAATCATTTGGTAACATCATGTATTTGCTGACAGATAACTGTTTTAAAATCTGTCATGTTGAGAAGTTTTAGTAGCATTAGAATCCAGTCTTTGCATATATGTTGATTAAATGAGTCATGCTTCGACACTGATGTGCTGTACTTAAATATGTAGATTGTGTGCAGTACCATTAACTCTTCCAGACTAGTGAATGAGTTTTGGTAAACTCCTAGGATAGTGTTGCTTGTCTAAAATCACACTGTGAGTCTGTGTGCATTTGGGTAAGGATTGTGAGAGAACCATTTGGTAATATCGTGTATTTGCTGACAGATAAGTGTTTTAAAACCAGTCAGGTTGTCAAGTTTTAGTGCATTAGAAGCCAGTCTTTGCTTATGTGTTGATTAAATGAGTCAGGCATTGACACAAAAGTGCAGTCATGAAATATGAAGATTGTGTGCAGTTCGCTTACCACTTCCACAGTAGTGAATGATTTTTGTTAAACTCCTAGGTATAGTGGTTGTTGTCTCGAATTACACTATGAGTCTGTGTGCATTTGAGAACCACTGTGAGAGAAGCATTTGGTAACATCGTGTATTTGCTGACAGATAACTAATTAAAGACCTCTCATGTTATCAAGTTTTAGTAGCATTAGAAGCTAGTCTTTGCTTATGCATTGATAAAATGAGTCAGGATTTGACACTAAGGTGCAGTACCATGTACTATTCTGTTCACTGTGGCAGAACTGAAAATTTAAAAGTTTTACCTAAGCACTGTCCTAGAAGTAGTCTGATTATTTAGTCAGTTTCTAAGTACCAAATAGATTGGTTCAAATAAAAGTGTTCTGACTTACTATACACTTGTCTTTTACACCTTCAATTCCCTAGTCAGTATCCATACACTTCCAGGAAACATCCTGTCACTTCCTTTGCAGTCCTCTAGAGACCCATTCAACAGCATGTACTAATCCATTGACTGTGCCAAAACTCAAACACTTATAAATTCACCTAGACACTCTCTTTCCAGTACTCTAATGATTCAGTCACTGCCTAAGTATTCATGCACTGAGCCAATTCTTAGCACATGGACTACGTCAAACCCATATCCACTATGCATGCAGTCCTCTAACCACCTACAAACTGGTCTTTCACACCTTCAATTCCCCAGTCAATATCCGTTCACTTCCAGCAAACACCCTGTCACTGCCGTTGCACTCCTCTAGTGACCCATTCAGCATCATGTACTAATCCATTCACAGCGCCAAATCCTAATAAATTCACCCAGGCACTCTCCTTGCAGTACTAATCATTCAGTCAGTACCCAAGTACTCATCCAGTGACCCAGGCCTTAGTATATGGACTGCTTCAAACCCTTATCCTCTATGTATGCAGTCCTCTAACCACCTACACAATTGTCTTTCACACCTTCAATTCCCTAGTCAGTATCCATACACTTCCAGGAAATACCCTGTGACTCTCTTTGCAGTCCTCTAGTGACCCATTCAGCACCATGTACTAATCCATTCACTGTGCTAAAACCCAAACACAAATTCACCAAGATACTATCTTTGCAGTACTCTAATCATTCAGTCAGTGCCCAAGGATTCATACACTGAGCCAGGCCTTAGCACATGGACTGCTTCATACCCCTATGCACTATGTATGCAGTCTTCTAACCACCTAGACACTTGTCTTTCACCCTTTCAATTTCCTAGTCAGTATCCATACACTTGTCACCGCCTTTGCACTCCTCTAGTGACCCATTCAGTACCAAGTACTAATCTATTCTCTGTGCGAAAAGCCTAGCACTTATAAATTCACCTAGGCACTCTCCTTGCTGTACGATAATCATTCAGTCAGTACCCAAGTAGTCATGCAGTGAGCCAGGCCTTAGCACATGGACTGCTTTAAATGCCTATGCAGTATGGATGCAGTCCTCTAATCACCTACACAGTTGTGTTTCAGACCTTCTATTCCCTAGTTAGTATTCATACTCTTCTAGCAAACACCCTGTGAGTCACCAAGTGTGTCTCCTTATACTACTGTAATCATTTAGTCAGTTAGCATGTAGTGTTTTAGTGAGGTATGCTTTAGGGCATGAACTGCTTCAAAGTAGTATGCACTATGCATGTAGTGTTTTAATGATCGTCACACTCGTGGTTCAGGGCTATAGTTTCATAGTCAGTTTTTATATAAAATGTGTTTGTACAGTAATGGAATAGTATGAATTTGAAAGTTATTAATATACATTTATTTGTGATTCTTTTTTACAGATACAGAACAGGAGTGTTTCTCATCTGTTTGCACTCTTCTCGTGCAAGATTGTTTGGATGAAGGTTCCTTCGGTGTTTCATCATACTTGCTGTGCCGCACGAGTATTTTTTGTTAGGATCTCCTCGTAACAGAACTCTTTGGCAAATCATGCGAGTGACGAAGGTGGCATTGGTCTTTGTTTGCTCCTTGGAAAAAGTAAAACATTTCCTCACCACTGAAGAAAAACGTTGTTTGTGTGGTGCTTTCTGCAAAAATCTTCTTCAGATTCGGTAAATATTTTAAAGCGGCAACATTTCAGTTTTTGTAAGTTAAACTTATAAAATTTTGTTAGCTGTATGCATTTTATATTTCTGTGATTTGTTTCTTGTGGTATTTTGTTGAGAATACCATGTGTTTTTTTTTTTAACAATCTTTCTTATTTTCCAGGTCTGTCGTCGACATCCTTTTCCCCCACAGTAGTGTTCCGCCTTGTTGTTTTTATTATTGTTGTTACATTTTGTTTATTAGTTTATTGTTCATATATATGTTAATAAAAAAATAAAGTTTGAAAATAGTTTTTCGTTTATATATTTATTATTATAAAAAATAAAGTTTGATAAAAAAAATTATAACGTTTTTGGTTGTTCTCTTAACTGCTGTGTGACTCTTTCTTATTCTTATTACTGTTATTTGATGGAGTCCACCATGGTGTTAAATTTTGGGAGACTTATCACTGGAATACTGGTGATATCTGCAGTTTGCACTAACTTCTGAATAGTGTGTTAGATTTATCTCAACTTTACTTCCGTTAAAGTGCTGATAATGAAATGGAGAGTAGCCGTTCCCGTGCAAAAAGACACGAGGTGCACCTTTCCGATTTATTCTAAATACTAAAATCCTGTATTGAATTGCACTGAGGTATTGGCTGCAGTTACAGTGTACACACAAAATCTATTAAGAAATCTCATTGTATTTATATTGATTGGGAATAGTGCGTCAGGTGCTGGATCTTGATGAGATCCACTGCTCATTTCGTATATTGTTCTGCACACGAAATAAATCCCATCACAACTTTCACACCAATTGCAATGCGAAACAAATTCTGGCAATAAGACATGTTAGCACCAGGGATTTTACACCTGCTTTCTGCTGGTGTTAAGCAGGACAACTACCTGCACCATGAAAGGGAACACAGTCAAGAGCCACACCAGAACACCCACAGGTACCATAGAGTCAATGAGCATGATACAGGGATACCCATGAGGGACAGAAGACTCATCTCAACAACTCCAGGACCGCCAATGCCCCCAAACCCACATCTTAGTAAGTGTGTCCCTGTGGTCATTGTCTTAGCATGATAGGCACGAGCCCTGCAACATCACAGTGTGCTGTCACCTCAGCATTGGCAGTGAGCCTGGATGTGTAGCTACGCACGCATCCTCCTGCATGCACAACTGCCGTGTGCTGGTCTGGGGTTCACAGGTCAGTGCAGGGGTGTGCCTATCCGGCAAGGGGAAAGGGGTGTCTCGGACATGTCCGTGTACAGGAAGTGCGGTAAGTGTGTCTCTGTGTTCTGGTGTGGCCTGCTACAAGAGCGGCAGCAGTTGATGTTGTAAACTGGCATGCACCACCTCCAAACGGCACTGTGATGTTGTAGTTGGAATGTAGCAGGACATGTGCAAATAGGCATTACAATGGTGTGCTGTACGAGTGCACGAGATACAACAGCGCACCGTACAAAAGTGTGGGGTCTCGTGAGAGGGAGGTGCAGCCGTTTGGCAACATAACACACAGTGAACTCGACCATGTGCCACATGCTGGGCATCTCATCCATGATGACCACGGTCGCAGACATCCCACAACACCAACGACTGGCCTTTGCACACATCCTGTATGAATGCAGCGTGGTTTTCACTTCTATACTCATTCAGTGGTGTGATGTTGGCGGGTTGTGTGACTTGTGCTGCTTGTTGGTGTGTTTCATTTTGGACATTGTTAGTCTATATGTGTATTGTACTTAATTGTGCATGTGTGCCATTCTGCCCATCTCGCCCCCTCCCCCCACTCCCTGCTTCTTCCTCTTCCTACTGCTGTTGTGTCTATAATTTTGTTGCTGCACGCATAAATACATGTAAAGAATAAATTAGAATAGTTCCTTGATTCTTTTAGGTTTCAAAACTTCTCTATTGGTTTCTTTTTAAATTTCCATATGAACCGGTTTTTTAATATTGAACAACACATAGAAGTCAGAAGTGCAATGTATTCTATCAACACACTTTCTAGAACATTCTACAACACGTGCAGGTTAAAAGTTCAATTTTTTAAAACTTAACGATATTTTTTTGTAACATTTTCTTGAATATTTAACGACACGTGCAGGTTAAAAGTTGACGATTGTTTTAAGTCCGAACAGTGCCTTTCAAATGCAAGTAGCAGGTGTGGTTGATCTGAGCAAATTTTATCCTTTGATATGTACTCCACGTTGAAACTGCTTTTTCTTAACCAATCACAAAGATGCTTTTCCACAAAACTAATGTGCACCCTACTTTTAAAAAAGAATGCTTTTCATGATATCTTCAGAGATAAGTTATAGATAGGAATTAGCATTTAAAAAACCTTTGAAATTCACTGAAAAAACCATAGGTTTCAGGGGCGTTATAGTTAGGAATTGGCATTTAAAAAACCTTAGAAATTCACTGAAAAAACCATAGGTTTCAGGGGCGTTATAGTTAGCTGCACATTTCTCTCGTTCAAAACCCTAGAAATTCCCCCTGCGCCCACTTTACGCAGTTAGTGCCGTGGATGGGCCATGTACGCACGATGCGCTTCGCGCACCGTGCGCACATGGAGGACATATTATGCGCTTCGCTGTGAAAGGTAAGCTTTTACATTTTCTACAACACTGATATGCCATGCACAAATGGTGCCCTTCGGGCACCAATTGCACACGGGGTGGCACCCACTTAACGCAGTTTGATCCGTGCACGCACGGTGCGCTTCGTGCCCCCTGCGCGCACAGTGAGCACGAGGTGCGCTTCGCGCACCGCGCGCCCACTTCACGCAGTTAGTGCCGTGGATGGGCCATGTACGCACGATGCGCTTCGCGCACCGTGCGCACATGCAGGACATATTATGCGCTTCGCTGTGAAATGTAAGCTTTACATTTTCTACATATGTGATGTGCTATGCACAAATGGTGCCCTGCGGGCACCATTTGCACACGGGGTGGGGAGAGTTTGGATAATTTTTTTTTGTTTGTTTTTTTTACCGTACGCGTACGGTAAGCGTAATCGGCGATTTTTCGTAGAAAATAAAAACTTAAATTTTTGACCTTGGGGGAACTGGGGGGATCCATTAATCAAGGCTAGGTGATAAGGAGCTGTCTAAACAGTCCATTTACATGTTTTTTGCCTTTGTTTTTCCTCTCCGTTTAAGAGTGCGAGAGAGAAAATGGCGGCCGCCGCTTCCTGGTTTCGACCGATTCGAATGTTTACTAAGATCTAACAGCCAATCAGAATCGCGCTCGCGCACGTCACCGTACGCGTACGGTAAGCGCACCGTAAGCGCACCGTAAGCGCACCGTAAGCTGGCTCAGATATATATATTGATTTAAAGGCTATTTTCTCAGAAACTACTGAACAGATTTACACCAGACCTACAAAAGGCACTTCCTTGACCTGAGGACTACCTCTCTGCCAAATTTCAAGTAACTCTGTTCAGCCGTTCGGGCTGTAGCTGTGTCTAAAGGTCCTATGGAAAAATGCATGGGGAAAACGCGTTTTGGTTCCCCCCTTTTATCTCAGCCCCCGCTTGACGAATCCCCCCGAGACTTTCAGGGTAGGAGCGGAGCGTAGCGCCCCACCTATTTTGAAAATTTGCGAGGATTCGTCGACCGGCGCCAAAGTTATTCCAAATAGAATGTTGCGGTTTTCCTATGGAAACAGGGTCCTAACTATAACTACCTACTGGCGCCCGCCAGTAGGTAATATATATATATATATATATATATATATATAATATATATATATATATATATATATATATATATATAGTTGTGAAAATTATCTGGTTTCTAATCACATTACATGATTATTCATCATTATTTGCTTACATTATGAATTGGATTGTAACATTTTCCAGCTTTCTTCCTCTTATGGTGCCGCTGTCACACCAAAGGTTTGATAACTTGTCTGTCCCTTTAATTGGAGTGGTGAGTGAACTCTTCTTTATGTACCCCTTTCACTTTTGTAAGTTCATTATTAAAGACTATAATTGGCTAATGTCTTTTACATGCATAGCCATGCACAGTTGAGAGAATGAAAGTGCAGATCCTGTCAGAAGCAACAGCACTCACTGTCTTTCTTTTCTTTTGCAGGCTCCTGACATTGAAGAGCTGGTCAAGTTGAGGGCTGAATTGAAGATTTCTCGGCTCCAGGGCGGGTCGATGAGGTTCCTGGACATTTCTCTGGTAAGTAAAGCAGCTGAAGGAGAACCTGCTTCAGGAGAGGTTCTCAAGGCAAAGCAAATGGACAGGCTTGGGTGCGGTTTAAATGGCAACCGCGTCCAAGATGGTTGCTGAGATTTGCCAAAATCTCGTGAGATGTTGACAAACCCCACAGGAACTGCAAACAAACAGATACAGTATAAGGCACTTCAATATTACATGATGCAGTTCTGTTTTGGGTGTCCAAATACAGGTTTTGAGCACTTGGCATCCCAACAATTCTGATTTGGGTACTTGATACAGAACATGGGCTGGAGGCTGAGATATACTGTTTGGAACCCTCCTTCAAACTGAACATGAGCTGCAGTGCTGAGAAAAAAACCTAAGGCCTTACCTAGTGATTGATTGTCATCAATCCACTGTGACCCTACAGGAGGTGGAACTAGGTGGGCTGGTGATATGTCATGAGACTTGACACGGTACATGACACCTCGACGTACTGATTACCTGAAAGGACGGAGAGAAGGCCGACTCAAGCTGAGAATTGACATTACCCTGTACCATTCGAACAAAGTGTGCTTTTCCTCTCTTGCTCTCTTCTTTCCTTTCCCCTAAGCTTGCCCTAGTGATTTTGCCGTGTTACAGCGCAGTCTCTTTCTACCTGCCAGTTGACTCGTGCATTCCAGTTGTTCTTGACAGGTAACTGGTTTCAACATTTGTGCAGGAAATGTAGAATTTAACACTGCTAGTAATTCATTTTGTGATATTTGTAATAACTATCAAAGTTCATCACTGAATTAGGTTTTCTTCATTAGTAAAATGTTGCACACTTGACATTTCTTGGGGAGTCCTTTCCAAAATGCAAAAATATGTTTTTTAACACAAGCAAGCTTAGTATGAGGATACCTACCATGACCTACGTATAGGGTTTATGGTTTTCTAACTGATAAACATCCCCAAAGGGAATATTTACGTATCAGTAGAATTTGTAAGGCACCAGATTTTGCAGCAGTTACTGCTTTAGTGCCCTCTATTGACAAAGCAATAAAAGTGCAGCCTCTACATGCTCCTGCTGTGATCACTTGAGCCATGGTAAACAACATATCCTTTAACGATATATACAGCATCCCTGGATGCCTCAACTCTCTGGACCTATTTCAGCTTCCTTTTTGGTTTCATGGCTGTCCTCATATGACTTCATCTTACTGATGTCATTGTCTTTCACTCTGAATGGCAAAAAGCTTTGGTTTCTCAAAGTTCAGTATCAGGATTGTGGCAACAAACATTACTGTGCATAAGGATGCCTCTAAAATCAGCATGCCTTTGTGAGCCACATCCCCTAATCCTCTTCCACAGCCATGCACAGGTTACAGAAAGGGTCCATGAATAGGATTATCTGAAGCTATGCTTTCTACACTACATACAACAACTCAGAAAACCTATGAGTTACTCTTCAAGATGCAGTCTGTACAGTCTAGAAACATTATGAAGAGGCGGCCACTGCTTTGTTCTTTAGCTGCACATAGCACGATTTAAGCAAAAACAGGCGCATGAACCCATCCTGAGCCTGTAAAACAAAGCAGAATGTGTTCATGATACAGCCTCAGAATCACCAAATACAACGTACATTCCTACTGCATGCACGTCAAAATGAAGCTTGGGACTTATAGTGAAGAAAGGAGGCTTGCCGCTTGGCAAAATTACCTGTACAAACACTGTCACCGAATTTAGTGGAAACATGTTGAGGTGTGCTTGTTCTTTCTCCCAAGATGGAAAATGCACTACAACAGTGAATGCTTCACTGAACACAAAGGTTAAGTGCATTGAGCAACTTTGACACAAGCCTGGCAGTAGCATTGTCCCCACACTGCTTTCAAATAAACAAATACCTACATGCATTGTAAAAATCAAAGCTTTGTGGTCGTTACAAATAAACACAAACTCTCACAGTCATAACCCAACCATGTAAATATACTTCATTTACAGTGTGGACTGCATAGGCAAACAACCTAAGGCATCCTGCAGGTCTTGAAGTTGATTTTCTAACTCAGTAGCTTCTTTATTCAGCAGCACAAATTGCTGTTACCAAACACCCTTTACTTAAGTGTATGCATATTGATTCATTAGCAGACTTCTCCCCTCTGACCATTTAGTGCCGAAATAAGTTCACATCAGACGGTAAAACAACATGTTTTAGCCTTGTCCTTTCTTGTTGTCTTGAGGGGCAAAAAACAGAGCAGTGTGGCACTGGTTTGCAATAAACGAGCACAGAGCACCCTACAATACATTCTCACATTAATCTTCAGTCAACCTTTGTCATCTGTCAGAAGAATACAGCAGCAGGAAGGGGTGTTCATTGCTCATTATTTTCCTTTTATTAACTGCAATCAAATAAATAGTAAAACATATTGGCATCCATGCACATCCTGGACATCAGGATGAATTTGTCTGCTGTAAAGATGAGTTTGAGTGCTGGAAACGAGGCAGGCAGGTAGGTGAGGGAAGGTGAGGAAAGTAATGGAAAGTTACATATAAGAGCAAAATCAAGGAAAAGGTACACGGAAAGGAGTTAGGAATATGAAAAACGAATTGATGAATTGACAATAGGAATAAAAACCCTAAGGGAGGGAAATAAAAGCCACATTGCTTACAAGCACTGGAAAAACACAATGCTCATGATTTGTACTGGGCAAAAAAAGACTAAACACCACAATTTATTAACAAATCTGTCAGAATTCCTGTAGGGTGATCTAACTTCCCCGTTGTGGTAAGCGTCATCAGGGAGCCTGTCTGAGTGGAGAGCAGAGAGCAGGGCATCATCCCTCGCAGGAGGTAAACAGGAATCAGCTGGCCTGGAATTCTGGCATGGGGGCGACCTCAGCAGTGTTAGCAAAACGTTCCTCTGCCTTAACAAAGGATTGATCGTGTTTATATAATAAACTGCACTCATGTAATCATGCTGAGGCTCCAGTCAGCCACTATTGTTGATTCTTTCGTGATAGCTCAGTTGCCGAGGGGAAAATAACAAACAACAGCATTTTGCATAGTGAACTTAGCCCTTGTACACATTGCTCAAGGCGCTTGCTAATATGCCTATGAAAAAGTGCAAATGTGAGAATAGCCATTTCAAAGAATATTATCCTGTACAGGCACGCAAGCAAACATGTGTCAAATGTCAGTGTTTAAGAAAAGATGGCAACTGTAAAACATTTGGAGCAGGGTCAAGACTGATTTGCATATGTCTGGGTACAAACTGGAATGGTGTGGTGAGCAAACAACTGATGGATTAAACCCAGATCTGTGACAGGGGTTAAGGGTCAGATGTACGACACACCAATTTGTTAGTCGCAAATTGTGTCGCATTTGCGACTCGCAAATTGGGATGCACAACAGTGTCTGAGACACTGTTTGCGATTCCCAATGAGGTCACAAATTGCATGCCTCATGTGTATTAATGAGTCTGTCGCAATTTGCGACCCCATTGGGAATGGCTGGCACTCCCAGGGATGGTGGCCTGCTGGGGTCAGCAGACCACCATGTCTGGGACTGCTTTTAAATAAAGTGGTTATTTTTTCTTAAATGCAGCCTGTTTTTTTTAAAGGAAAATGGGATGCATTTCATTTTTTAAGGGCAGGCAGTGGTCTGGTGGACCACTGCCTGCCCTTAAAAAATATTTTGAGAGCCACTCACAAAGGGGAAGGGGTCCCCTGGGGCCCCCTTACCGTTTGCTAGTGGTTTACCACCCTTCTGTGAAGGGTAGTAAACTGCAACTGTTTTGTGACCGCAATTGCGGTTGCAAAACAGTCATACATAGCTTCAGGAGTCACTATTAGGAAGGGACGCCCTTGGAATGTCACTTCCTATTAGAAAGTCGCTAATCCTATTATGCGAGTCGCAAATTGACTTGCGACTCGCAAAATAGGAATAGTACATGGGCCACACGATTTTTGCGGTCACAAAGGTGCTTAAACCCATTTACGCCCTCAAAAACATTAGTACATCTGGCCCTAAATATTTAATTTGTTCAGCATTCAGTCCATCATTTGTTCTTTTTGCTTTTGTTGCCCTAAGTGGGACCGATACGCCCAGTCGTGGGTCTCATGCTCACTGTGCCACTGGGTTAAAGCTATGAGAGGTAGTACTCCGAAACTGGTCCCAGAATGTTTGTTTTCAGTCCAGAAAGGACCTAACCTGGCAGTTCCGTCTGGCCTGTTCCCATGGGGAGCAGGGTCAAGACTGATTTGCATATGACTGGATCCAAACTGGGTGGCGTGGTGAGCAAAAAACGATGGCTCAAACCCAGATCTGTGACTAGGTGTGAAAGTTTGATTCGTTCAGAATTCCATCCATCATTTGTTCTTTTTGTTCATGATTTTCACTGGACATAAAAAGACTTAACACTAAACACCACAGTTTTTTACACTGGTTGAAAACATTCGGAAACACTGAAGAAACCCCAGTGGAATCCACAACAAATAGAAACGAAAAACAGGAAAACCTACCCATGTAATAACTACACTTTGGTGTCCTTATTACAGAAAGGTAAATTAACAAAAATCCCTGCTTCATAAATATGATCATAATGTCTTTGTTCATGGAGGGATCAACACACACTCTACAGACGCCACATCACACACAACAAAATCTGATCACAGGACTTCTACTATGACAACATTCTTCTGGATAGAAGCACAAAAAACAGAAATTGCAGAAAATGTAATATTCATGTGGGTATGCATACACTGCACAGAAACACATCATGTTGCCACTACGAGAAAGTACATTCTAACATAAGGATAAATGAACTACAGGCATGAATATACGTGAATGAATGTACATGTGGGGTGGTTCACTTGTGTGTTAATAACTCTTTTCTAACACAAAAAGGTATTTGGGAAATATTGTTGCCACCTGATAAAATATCACCCAGCAGTGAAATGAGGGTTTTTTACATCTGAAACACAAAAAATATGACAGGCTCAACTCCGATGCCTTCACACTATTAGGTGTTCAACCGACAGGGATGCTGGCATTAGTACCACTGTTTGAATCAGGGACCTTACCTGTTAAATGATGATGCATTAGTTGATAGGATTACTATTGGTGCAAATTTGGGGGTATTTGTTTTTAACCCAACGTGTACTACCTACAAAAATACCTTATAGTTTAGTAGTGGTCTCCAGAAATGTACACAGGCGAAATACGTGTTTCATTGGAACACCTTGTAGTCAACCTCCTTAGTGGATGCAACCAGCAGTTCTGCCATCAATCACCAGCATACCAGGTAAGATGCCTGCTCTACCACTTCATCTGACTGCGGGTGAGTGTTTCCCCTAAGGATGGAGCATACATATCATTCACAACAAAAAAGATTATTAGTACAAATGTAAATTAATAATCTTTCTACTCGTTTGCGACGAGCGACATGGCGACCTTTTATACCAGTCTCATCTATTTTGTGCATAGTCTCCTTCTCAAAGAGTATTGTGCAAATTGTATTCAGGGCTTATTTATGAGAGCCCTTCGTCACTTTTGCACCACATAAAGTGGTACATGCGTGGCGCAGGGTTCTCCTAAAGATTTATAAAGCAACGAACAGCCACCCTGCTTGGCTTTGAGTGGCCTAAAAAATCATGCGTAAGGTGACGCAGCGCAAATCGCTACTTCACCTTACTCTGCGCCCGCAGGGTGTTCCATGTGCATTACAGTTGGTTTTTCCGCACAACTATATAACTCACAGAAAAGAGGGGTAGGAGGATCAAGTCCCACTTCGACCTCCGTCAACAACTATAAACACACTACATAGAAGAGGGACTGTGTATAAAACGAATGCTAAAAGTTAGAAGATTGGGGGAATCACACACAGGTGTTAAAACTGCCCTCAAACACAGAAATCGTGTCATGCTTCATTATAGGGCTGCTAACACTCCCCCGCACCGTCCAACGCTGGAGGTGGAGCAATAGGGAGGGGGAAGACAATACAACATAAACAGTGGCAAGTAACGTGGGGATCACAAGTGAAAATAGAAGCAGAAATGGTGAATTTAAAACTGGCTACAGGGAGTCCCTATTCTAGTTTTAATATTGGGTACCCTGTCCAAAATACAAAGTGGTCACACCTGGACCTGTGGATGGTGGTCTGGAAAACCTGTAATGAGTTACCAACCCCTCCACTCTGCAAAAGAAGTCGACATGTTTCAGCCGGAGAAGTCAAATTGCCCGGCTTTCATCAGGACTTCACTACTGAATTACCCCAAAGGTACTAACTCTACCACCTTTATTCAGGGATGGAGGGAAAACAACCTTGTTGAGTAATTTACTCCGAACACATTAAGGTAGAGCGCCTTGCTCTCCAAAGTGGAACCTGCAAAGAAACAGACAAAAGTAAATGTGAACGAAACAGTGCTGTGCCCATTGTGCTATACATAGTACCATCTATAGTGATGTGTGACCCCACCACAATAAAAGTAAAAGTAAAAAGCATTTGTGTTAGGGCGCAAAGATGCCAGCACAGGGTAGTGATACATTTGTTAACTGAGCCCAGCTATGTGCTTAGATATCTGCTAAGAACCCTGAAAAATGTGCTGAATTCGCATATAGGAACTACTGATAGTATTATACTGGTTTAGTTAAAAACAATTGTAAATACTAGGAGAAACAGACATACCACCAAACAACCTGTAAGGCTTACCGAGTTCATATAAAATCTAAATTTGAACTGGCGGGGGAGCGAGGACAGCTCCCTATAGTCACACTCTTTTGGGAGTAAAAGTGCATAAAACAGAGAGAACGCTATTAGGCAATGTAATTGGGTGGCATTATCCGCAGGTTAAAACACCTCCTTCAAGAAGTCATGCAGGTGGCAGTAGAGGGAAAGGAAAATATGGGTAGCATGCCAAGCATTTACCTTACCCCCTTGTTTAGTTAGTGCAGTATCGGTAAGAGTTTCCAGCCCAATGGTTAAATTCCAAATAAATCTCCATCCTGTGAGACTCTCCCAACGGACCGTGGGCTCGTAAATGGCAAGCGTTTTAAGCCTAGTGGTTTAAGGCCACTGAGCTACATCCTGAAGTACTTGCACATAATATTCACTCATGGGTCTAAAGTATCGTGATGTACCCAACTCCCATGGAATTTGATGCTGCCCCAGATTTACACCGTGATGTCAACCTGAGGAAGCGACAAATCTGTACGCCTCCCGAGGTGAGGGTAACGAGGAGAAATATGTTTATTTCTCCTTGTTTTGCCTCTTTCCACGTGGGGTGCATTCTACAGCAGAGATGGAAAGAGGAAAACATCTTGTAGGATTGTTTTTGTGCTGGAAGATGCCCCTACCTACACAAAAACCATCCTGCCTACAACAGAGGCATGGTGCAAGGGTGCCTATTTTGGCGTTAGGCTGCCAAAATGGGGCCAGCGCAGGCAGAAAGGAAAGGAACGCACTGTATTGCATAAATATGGTGCATCCCTGCCCTTTCACTTTGGCATAGGGCAGTGCTGCAAGGTGGCTTGCCACACTGCCCTATGCCAAAATGCCATAAATGAGGCCTGTAGGGACTCATTTACAAACCCCATGCACTGCTTAACGAACGTCTCTTTTAATGACGCTCCGGAGGCATACACAGCAGAGTCATATCTATGAGACACCTTAAAGTCACCCTGCATGGCTTTTCTTGGCCTCTTATATATGGTGTGAGGCAATGTAGCGCAAGTCGTGTGTTGCCTCACTGCGATAGGGAGGCATGCCATGGGCATTATGGTGGGTGTTCCCACCTAACACCCATTGCATTCGACACAGTCCCAGATTTACAGCATGCTGTAAACCTGGGAATGCATCAAAAGCCTGCACCTCCGCAGGGGTGGGGTAACGGTTGTTTTTGTGCAGGAAGGTGTCCCTTCCTGCACAAAAACAACCTGATTTCAATGCAGGCACCCTTGCACCATGGTGCAAAGGTGCCTGCGTTGCCGCTAGGCAGCCATTTGTGCGCCAGCGCAGTGTAAGAGGACAGGAATGTGCCATATCTCATAGATACGTCACATTCCTGTTCTTTTCTTTTGACACAGGGCAGCAGTGTCAAATTGTTGTAAATAAGCCTTGTAATTTTTAGGTGTGCTATGATTTTTGATATTTCAGTGTCCTTGGTTATGCCACTCCAAACAATATTATCCATTTTAGAGAAATTATCTACTGAAATACAGAGTGGGTGCAAACCTATGCGGGTTTACTTTGTATCACACAAAGATTTTTCATTCAGGTAAAGAAATGGAAACCTTGTGGAACCAAATGTAACATTATATTCCTCATTAATCAGTCAGTCATAAGCTTTTATTCGATATGCAAGATATCTTATAAGCATAATAAAATACAATCATTACAGTATACAAAAAGAAACATGCTACAAGAAGCCAGTAAAAAGATTCATTAAAAAGATAAAAGGACAAAGAATGCCCGTTTCTAAATTAGCTAAAATGGAATTAAACAGCTACTGACAATCTCTTACAACGAATAAGCCAAAACTGCTTTAAAAATTTTGCTGTTCCACACACTATGGGGGGGGAAGTGTCCGTGGTTAGGATACGCAAGGCTACTCGATGGCTACGTGTGCCCATATTTCGACAAAGAGGTTTCAGCCAAAAACTCCTAGGCCTTGCATAATCCGGACATTCAAATAGGACATGCGCAATGGACTCAACCCTACTCGGGCAACATGCACAGTTGGGAGAAGTGCGGGCCGCTGATGTCCAATTCGATACCACAGCACCTAGGGGGAGGGATCCAACTCTAAATTTAAAATAAAGGGCTCGGTCGAAGGGGAGGGTGATCAGATCCAGGTAGGGTTCAAAAGCCACAATGTCTTTGATTTGTAAAAAGGCGACAGTGGACTTGCAGTGGTTAGAGTTTGTAATTAGACGCTCCGCAATCCATTTCCAATAAAGTGCCTTGACAACTTCTTTTGGAGGGGCTGAACGTGATGCCCAATGATCTCCTAATCCGATCTTCTCCAAAAGCTTTTTAGTTTCTCTTAACCATCTTATCTTAGCCCAACCCCCCAGACTCATTATTTCCCCCAGAGCATCCGCATAGGATTTTAGTTCTTCACCCCTCCAGATTCGTGTCCATAGCAGGAGCGGGCGGAGCTGGGCCTGATCTTTGATATTTTTACAGCCCGTATCCAACCACACTGGTACAGATGGTGTGCTCAGTGGAATGGAGATAATGGATTTCAATATCTTGCTCTCTGTTGTCACTAGGGCGTCCAATCGGCAGTGGCCCCCCAGTTCTGCCCCATACAAGGCTGATGACACTACTTTAGCCTTGTAGATATCAATTACTGGGGTAAGTGATCTCCTAGGTGAGGCCCTGAACTCCCTCATGAGAGCTCCTCCTACTCTCCTATGGTTGAGGACCATTTTGTCAATATGATTTGCCCAAGACATCCTATCCGTAATCCGAATGCCGAGGTAATCGAATTCGGATACTTTCTCTAAGGGAATCGAATTAAGTGTGGGTGGACGGCCCAGTTTCTTAGGAGGATTTAGGACTAGATATTTTGTCTTGTCCACATTTATTATTAAGCCTTTTGCAGCACAGAACTCCTGGAAACGGGTTAGCAATTTCTGGAGGCCTTGAGGGGTCTTCGAGATCAGGAGCGTATCGTCCGCAAAAAGCAGGGTGGGGATACGTACTCCTCCAAGACAGGGGGCGTCGGCTGGTTCTTGTTGAAGATGATTTACCACCCCATTCACATATAGTGAAAATAGGGTGGGTGCCAAGACACAACCCTGTCTAACGCCCCTGGACACTGGTATCTTCTCAGTGAGCTCTCCATTTTTACCCCAACGGACCTGTGCAAAGGTATGGGCATGAAGGCTAATGAGTAGGGACAAGATGTAAGGGGGTAGTCCCAACTCATAAAGCACCCTCCAAAGCTCTTCTCGGGGGACTAGGTCAAAGGCAGTCTTCAGGTCTATAAAGGCCAAATAAAGACTACCCTTGCCCAGTTCCACCACCTTCCACCCCAATAGTACCAGCCTAAACACCTGCTCTATTGTCCCCATACCAGCCCGGAAACCTGCCTGAAAGTCTGATAGGATTTTATTCTCCTCCACCCAGTGGAGAATCCTTCCAAGGATAGCTTTACCAGCTATCTTTTGGGTGGAGTCTATCAGACTTATAGGGCGATAGTTCCCCGGTGTTTCCCTGCATCCTTTTTTATAAATCGGGACCACCACCGCCCCTTTCCAGGATTCTGGCACTGCCCCTCCCATCATGATGTCGTTTAGGAGGGCTGCTATGACCCTTGCCCATTCCGCTGGGTATGCCATCATAAGGTCCCCCGGAAGGCCATCGGGGCCTGCTGCCTTGCGAGGCGCTACCCACCCTATAACTCCCTCAATCTCTAAGGGAGTGAAGAGATCAAAGGCATGGGGTTCAATTGCTCTTGTAAGGTCCATCCCCACGTTCAATTCCCCATCTGGGGGGAGGTATAGGGACCCAAAGTGTTTTACCCAACTTTGAGGCGGGATGTTGCAGGGTCTCACAGATGCATCGGGTTTATTCCGTGTGCTTATGAGATTCCAAAAGGCCCTTGAATCCCTGATTTTGCTAGCCTGGAGCAGGTCTTCCCAGAATTTGTCTTCCCATTCCCTCTTTGCAAATTTAAGGGACTTATTATGGGCCTTCCTTGCTTCCTGTATCACACTACGGGACTTGAGTTTAACCGCCTCAACTAACTTGGCCTTGTAAACCCTGCATGTTTGGGTATACCATCCATCGAGTTGTTTTTTAGATTCTTTGTTACCCGACTTGTTAGGGTATAAGGTAAACACGTTAGTTAAGGCTTCAACCAGGGACACAAAAAGCCCACTCGCTCTACCCACCTCTTCTAAGGAGGTTCCGAGGGATGTTACCGCATGGTTTAAATGGGATTGAATTTCCCCTACCTTTGCCTCGGATAAAACCAATTTCGCCCATTTTATTCGCCTACCACATGGGGAGACTTCAGACTCATCCGGGAGTGCGGCTACCGGGTTAATATTGTCTTTCCTTAAGGGGCGCCACCACTGGTCCATACTTAAGGAGAGTGAATTGTGGTCACTTTCAGTCGTGGGGACCACCTGCATGTCCCTTACATAAGACCATAAGTACACATCTATTAGGAAATAATCTAGCCTAGAGGTGTGTCCTGGTCTATTGTACGTGTGGGCACCCCCCCTATCCGAGAATGTCCTCCCATTAGCTGCCCTTAAGTTGAATTCAAGGCTCAGAGAGTATATCTGGAGCGCCACTTCTGTCCACCTTCTAATCGGTGGGATTTCCAATACCGGGATCCCCATCCTGGTATCCTCCTCGTCTTGGTCGAGGGAAAGGTCCGAGCCCAAGGGCTCGAACGTACAGTTCATATCACCTGCAACCAATGAACGAGTCTTATATGGGCAAAGTCTCGAGGAGAGATATTACGGGAGACTTTCTCCCGCCCTTGGTTCCCCGGGCATAAACATTATAAACATTTAAAACAATTCTTCCCCTTTGATCTATTAGGGTGATGTTTTGTATGTCAGGGGAACCTGTGGGGAACTCCACTACTCTGCAGTCTAAAGAAGCCGCGACCCAGATAAGAAGGCCGCCCGAAGGTCGCCCTCTCCCTGTTTCCGAGACTTGCGCAGGGGAGGAATAGGAAGAAAAACCCACCCTATGGACCGGCACCAAGCTCCATGTCTCTTGGAAAAGGCACAGGGAGTGCTCATCAACCCAGGCAGCAAAATCCGGTAGAGCCAGTTTTCTTGCAATCCCTGCGACATTCCAGCTGAAAACCTTGAAGGCTAGGTCCGTCACAGCTGAAGTGTCGCTGGGCACCGGAATGCCCCTGTCTATGGGCCCCCTCGGAGGTATCTGGGGGGAACAGGGATCTTGTGAGGTGTATATAGGGTCTCCTATCCCACTTGCAAGGTTTAATTGGGTGGGTGATACTCCTGCTGGGTCTACTCTTCTCCCAATTTCCAGTCAGTAGGGCCCTGGTGCCCACAATTGGTTCTCCCTGGTATCCCCCGAGACCCCAGCCCAGTTTTGACCAAAAACAGGGGAACTTAAGCTTCCTCCTGTTGGGCTAACAAGTTGCCTGGGGTAAAAATAAGAAAGATCTACCACTTTAACCCCCGGAGCCCCCATACTTTTAATGGGAGTGCAAATCGATGGTACTACTCTTGGGTCTTGGAAATTTATAATTATACAATCCCCCTCCTGCGTTTTTTTCCCCTGCCCTACCCAACCCACTCTGCGGACACTTAAAATAATACCATCCACACCCAACGGAATTGGCTTGTTTGCCTTCAGCCAGTGGATAAACTTATTCTTGAGTGATTGGTGATTTTCCAACTGGCCATCCTTTAAAGGGGGCACATTAACCATGACAGCAACAAAAGGTTGACAGTCTGGTGGGAGGTTTACTGGGGGGGTCCGTCGTACTAAATTACTGGAGGCCAGTAAGGGGATAGATGAGGCAGTAGGTTGGGACACAGACCTAGGGGCATTCCCTGACGCTAACCCGTTAGATTTGCTGCATGCCCCTGATTTTTGGGAGTCATCCGTTTTGCCACTAGCTATCTGTGGCTGATTTTGTGTAAGAGGCTTAGATTTATTTTTATCAGGCTCTAAGTATAATGATGGACCCTTGTGTTTTGGCCCTGCTTTGGAGCAGGGAGGAGATTTAGGAGCTGAGATTAGTGGACTATTAGAGACAACTTTATTTAGACATATTGGGGGCTTAGGGTCTCTCTGAAATGGTGGTTCATTCCCCTTTATGCCCAAGTCCTTATTTTCAGTCACTCTGGTTATTTGTTTCAATGTTGTTTTGAGTGAGTGAAACCCATCAAGCGTTGATTGCTCTAATTTATCTATCCTCTCCCCTAGCCCTTTGACTTGTATTAGTAACGGTTTCAAGAGGCTGTATACCTTCTCAAAAATAATTTCAACTGTTACTGAGTCAGAGAGCTTTGATACCTTGGCAGTGTTGGCGTCTGGGTGTAGCCCCTTGGGAGAGATCAAAACACCCCCTTCTATGTCAATTTCATTCCCTATAGAGATACCCCTTATGGATCTCGTACCAGATCCGGAAGGCTTTCTTACTCTTTGGTAAAGAGCGGCCTGCCTCACTAGACAACCTTTTTTACGTTTTCGTGGCTTTTTGCTTAGGGGCCTATTCTCCTGCCTAGTATCGGGAATTTGGGTGTTTGGGGAAGCCCTCCCTGACTCCCCTTCTGATATATCTATGGAGGGAGTGAGCGATTTTGGAGGCTCAGGATCACTAATGGCTTCGCTTGGGGGATTAGGTAATAATGGTGTGGACAGCTTGCTAAGTCCACCGTCTTCCACTGTAACTATAGGGAGAAGAGCGGCCAGATTTTCCAGCCTAACCATGTTTTGCTCTATACCAACCAACTGAGGGGGGTCTGTAAAAACACCAGACACACTAGGAGGGGAAACAGTTTGAACCCGGACACCGGCCGGTGTAAGCGACTGGGCGGCGACCCTCATTAATCATTTTTGAAGAGTTATGGAGATTCATCAAAGAAATAACAGTACATGAAGAATCTTCTTTAAATAAAAAGTAGAAAAAAGTATTTGTACTTTTTTACTTGTTTGTACAATAAATATAATAAAACTAAATACATCCATTTTATTTGAAACGTAGCCCATTTTTGAAATGTAGAGAAAATGTATTGTCACTGCTTTTTATGTAAATGAGCATCCTGGGACACATTATTTTTCTCCATATTTCACAATATTCACAAATGTGGTAAAATGATTTACTCTGTTTATTTTTGCTTAAACCTGTGCAAAGATTCTGTAATTCGGACCGCTCCTATTGTGACCTCAACCCCTTTATCTTTGTAGCTACACATTTTGTTTGCCACGATACACCCCATGGATAACAGTATCCAATACACTTTAACACATGAACTTTGCACAAACACACACATTGATCGAGCAAGATAAACAATACATAACTGAGATCCATATTCCTGCCTACAAGTTGCTTAGATTATGTAACTGGTGCAATGGTACAAGCATTGAACACCTGGGGCAGTGTTACAGGGGCACTTTGGTATTACAAAAGGACCGCTGACGCTTATGCGGCCCCTTCTGTAATACTGAAAGAGCTGACGCACATTCAGGGTCAGTGCCTTCTCAAGAGAGCATTCCCTAATTTTCATGTCAGGTGCACCCCCTAATCGCAGCCCTCTGGAGGGGTTAGAGAGGATCCGATGGACACCTTAGACATCACTTTGCAGGCGGGTGCAGCCACTCACTGTACTTGCCTGCAAGGGGATCTCTAATCCCATTTAAAAGTGCAGGCGGGTTGCCTCCTGCACAGTGAAACACGGAGCGGCTGCTTCAAAGCTGATCTGTTTTTCACCTGAATGCGCTGCCATTAGTGAATTAGAACGCTGTAATGGTGCCCATTTTGCAAACTGAATTTGTAAAGAGACGCTGTATAAGTGCCTTGTAAGGTATGGAAGACTGGATGACTCTGAGCTTGCTGCATGCAATGCTTATTTTAATATCAGAAAAACCAATAGTAAAAAGTATTCCACCAGACAATAAAACAGGCCCACAAATAGCCCAAAACGCCCCCCTTCACTAAGATGTCAGAACCGCCCATCGGGCACTAGCTGATTGCCCTATAGGTCAGTCTGACCTTGCTGGGCGAATTTGTTTAATTTTATTTGCGGAAATAATGCGAAATGGCCCCAAAATCTTGTGAAATTCTGGGCAAATACATCCATACGCCCAATTTGGATGCAAGGATGTAGTTTGCACTATTAAAATAGCACACATCCGTACATGACGGAAACAACAGTTTTTCCATTTGGTTTACTGGCTTTGTCCCAGAGCTCCAGCGATAGGATATTTACTTGAACGAAATCTGGGGCATATTTACAAGCAGCCGATAAAAAATTATCGCCGCTTTTGCGGACATTTTCGGCCGAAAAGCGGCGATAATTTTATCGCCTAATTAGCAAGGCCAATCTAACGCGTGAAACCTTGCTTTAGCGTCAGGATTCCTAACGCCCAGCTTTGCATCTCTAATGAGATGCAAAGTGGGCGTTCCTAACCTAACATGACAGGAGCAATGTCTCTAAGCGACATTTCTCCTATCATCAAGCCCCACGCTATGAAGCATAGCGTCAGTAAAAGTAGCGATAACCCCTGTTATCGCTACTTTCCTTACTCCTGCTTCAGGACTGACTTAGCCATGATATCCTATGGAAGGTGGATATCATGGCTAAGTTTGTGAGTCCCTATCAGCAAGCTAACGCCACATTGCGTGAGATTATCACTGGTTTCCAGCGATAATCTCACGTTAGGCAGTTAGCGTGAGGATTTTTATCGCTGAGGAGATAAGCGTTGCTAATAGCACGCTATCTCAGCGATAAAAATCCACGTTACCCAGCGATAATTATCCTCACGCTCAGAGCGCTGAGGGATAATTATCGCCGGGTGTTGCTGATGTGCCCCTTAATTCTCAAATCCGTAATACGACGTAATGTAATAATCTCGGCATTTCACGTAATAATCGTTACTCAATGCTGAAAATTACAAAAGATTACACCTGTGCAATCTAAATGTTGCGTGGGCTTAAAACCAATAAGCTTTCGCTGGCCACATAAAGGTGTGTTTCATCTACTGAGTGAAAAGATGCATTTCAGAACCCACCTCTCAGACCTGTCACGTCTTTCTGATCAGCGTAATGTGTGACGCTGTTGCCAGTAATAATACTCGCCTTTCGGGAGAGGAGGGAATTGCAGGGAAGTTGGTTAAAGCAATTAAAGATGCCCAGAGTTTAAGATCGAGTGTCCTTTTCATAGACTGTGCATTAAGTGTGGTGTTTCCTTTTAAAGGCGCCGTGCCAGCCGGACAAGTATTTTGAAAGTATGCAAATGACATAGAGGCCCTTTCCTCCAAGAATAATAGAGCCAATATATTGCATTTATAAAGCATTAAGAATGTGCTTAATGGCCGCTGCTCGGAGGAAATAACAAGGTAATTCCCCCGTGGGGCTTAGCGCACCATTAACCCATTAACAGTTGAGTATACCGGGGCATTGGGAGGCAAAGTGTTTTTCTCAAAGTCGCTCGAGTTGCTAGTGTCAGAACTGTCCGAGACTAAAACTCCTGGGAACGAATTTTAAGAGGTTTTCTTTTATTTTTCGTCAAAGGCACAACATTGGGAACAGACACTTAAGATTGCTCGGCCCTGTTGGCTGGTAAGTGAGTCCTGACCCCAAATTCCCCGCTCTTACAAATGAACCGGAGTCCATTAGGAATTGATTTTTTCTAGGGCCAGGAAACAGATAAAGATGATTCAAAACGTCCAACTAATGGAAGCCGTTGTGCACAAGAATATGTTATGCAAGATCAACAAACCAACGAGGGCTGGACGGAGTCGAACAGCGTGCTTAAGGAAGTAGTAGGAGAGATAATACACATGGGAGCGGGGTGCAGGGCCTCTGCATGTTAATGCGCGGTGGAAGAGGAGAAACAGCACAAGAAAACAGTTGCGGATTTAATACGCGATGGGGGTATTGCGGTGCAGAGCATCCGGGGCTTCAGCAGGCTTGGCTTCTGGCCTAAGGAATGTGGTAGATTACCTTATGGCATGCAACAGTGGTGACTGGTTTTGCTACTGGGGGGAAAACGTTGTTAGCACTGTAGCAGATCCTGCTGTACAAAGCATTGGCAAAACCAATAGGTCTCATCTTTGAGACCTATTGGCTTTGCCAATGGTTGTACAGCAGCTGGTTCTTTGTCCAGCTCTGTACTTTATCAACGGTAGTTAAACTTCCAATAGACACAATAAACAGATTTGATTCACTTTTTCTCTCATATAGTACTCCCTTGCCTCTTCTATTTTATCCCTGCCTTAAGTATTCTGCTGACAGCAATCTTCTCCTGCATTTTCCTATCTTTATGTTGGGCTTTTGGTCCTTCATTTCTCTCTAAATTGATAGCTGCCTTCTCCCCAACATGATTGTTGGACCTGGCCTTCTCTTCAGGGTCACCCGTAAATGTTTTGCCTTCACTCCTCCAACTTTGCTGAATTTGTTTGTTGGCCTTAGGACTCTGCACTTTACCCCTGATAACCAGAGCTAAAGTGCTTGTGTTCTCAGCTTTATATATGGTAAAATTAGCTTACACTTGATTGGCATATTTAATTTACTTATAGTCTCTTGTACTTTGAACTTACCAATGACCTGTAAATTAATTGCTACTAGTGGGCCTGCAGCACTGATTGTGCCGCCCACTTAATAGTCCCTTAAAACACGTCCAAGACTTGCCATTGCAGCCTGTCTGCAGTGTTTAATTTTGATTGGGAACAAGTAAGCATTTCATCTTTGGTGTCTGCGAAATTTTAATCAACATCCTCTTTAATGGTAAAGTTGGATCTTAAGTTACAATTTGAAAATGCCACTTTTAGAAAGTTCAAGCCGTCACGTATAAGTGCTGTTAAAGTTATTTGACAGACTAAAGACCATTAAATAAATTATCTGGACTTTAAGCATTTATTTGCTATGTCATTCTCTTTTTTAGCAATAGATCCACATTATTACATGAGTCAGACACAAGGTGATACTTGAAAATTAGTACACGTTACACCAATACATGTGACAAAACGTAATTTAACAACAAAACAAAAATAACCTTTGTGGTTGACGAGGCAACAAAGATTGCAAACAACAATGATTGGGTACATTAAAACCAGTCTGAATTTGCAATACAAAGCAGCAATTGAACAATGTTTGACAGTCAGATTATCTAAACTAATGAAGGTGCAGCTGCACACGGGGAAAAGTGGTTACGCCTAGTAGGTGGGGATTTTTTTAACTTTCCTACAGAGGCAAACTTAATTAAATGCAGAGTTCCCCGCGTTGTATAGTGCGACACGTTTCGATTCCCAAAGTGGTTTAGGGGATTCTCTTCAGGCCGTAGACTGGATTACCTGAAGAAAAAGGATAGTGAATTATTAGAAAAGTTAGACCTCTAGATCTCCTGAACGCTAAGCATCCAAGATTGTTTGTCATATAAATACCTGAACAAGAGACAGGAATCAATTTATAGGGCGCGGTCCCGGTGGACCAAGGACACTTGCTGATGGCTCAGTCTGGAATATAAATAGACTTTGTCTCAATGAGCATTGTCACTAACAGTACTCTCATATAGTTCCTGAAGGGAGCACAAAACAGAAACTTACATTTTGATCTTTTTGTAGGGGCCGGTTGGGTCCTGGTTATAATTTTTAAGAGTGGCTGGCAAGGCAATTTTCCATCCTTTCACAGACGCACTGTGGGTGATAAATTAAGGAAGTCCAATTACATGAAGGGTTTAAATTCCTAACGGTTCAGGCTTACTTGTATCCGTTGAAAGTGAAGACTAGTACCGGAACTGCATCTCACTCGCAGATCATTGTCGCGCTGTGAAAGTAATGCAGAGAATGTGCGTGTTGATCAAAGACAACTTGCAAATCTGTTAGTTTAGCGTCTGGTTGGGGAGCCTCACACGCTTACTTGATTAGGAGGTTAAAGTAGCGAAATCGCCGGTGTAGACTCATGTAATAATGTAGATCTATTACTAAAAAAGAGAATGACATAGCAAATAAATGCTTAAAGTCCAGATCATTTATTTAATGGTCTTTAGTCTGTTAAATAACTTTAACAGCACTAATACGTAATGGCTTGGACACTCTTTTCCTGCATCATTACAAGGCCCTGTCCAGCCGTTTGGGCCAAACCCCTTCTTGGCTATTACGCTTACGAGCGGGTGTTTACCCATGAGGGTTGCTTTCTTGATTTAGTCCATTGACCATTTCACATTGAGAGTGTTTGTGGTGCAGTCCCGAGGGATTTGGCACCACGCAAACAGTATGTCAGAAAGGGATACGCTTTCATACACGGAAGAGCACATCCAAAAGTTGATCTATACTTCTTCTCCTTTTTCAACAATAACAATAAGTCGGAAAAATTCATTTGTCTCCATAAGAAACATATCAGGCCAGAACTACATTGCTACTTCCTATTAGAAAATCTCAAAGCGGGTATAATTCCCTGGGTCCTACAAGTTAAAAATATCCCAGTCATTTTGACAGATAACCCAGAATACAAGTAGGGCTTTAGCTGTATTAGCACAAAATCCAGTCGTGATTTGATGGTGCACACCATTGAAATGGCACAACGTATTTGCAAGAAAGAAGCTGAGGAATTGGAAGAACTCACACAAGCAATTAAGGATAACCACAGTGTGAGCAAAGCCAAGACCTTATTGGAAAAAATAGAAAAAGAACTTAGAAACTTCAAAGATAACACAATCAATTTCAAATATGCAAAACTAGAGAAGAACATCAAAATGTTAACTCTTGAATCTGTTTATCCGTACTTGAAGGAAGACTTTTATACCAAAGCTAAGGCATGGAGAGCCCTCACGGAGTATCAAGGTAGATACAGGAACAGATTCCTAACGTTTTCTGAGGCATCTTCCTCTGAGTCAATTAGCGAATTAGAACTGGGTGAAGGTCCATCGAACAGAAACCAAGCAAGAGCAAGTTCTTTTTTAGAGAAAGGCCAGGCCAGGCCCCAAAAAAAGTCTGTTTCAAGCCACAACCTTGGAAGATGCACACACGACACCAATTTTACAAAACTTAACAACATCAACCATTGTAAACTTGCCCAACAAACAACTCACTAAAGATCAAGAACAAGTCCTCCAACTGGGGCTGAAATTTGTTCCAACACCTCATACAGATCTCGCCAGATTAAAAACTGAAGCAAAGGAATTTTTTCGCAAAATCAGACCTAAAGCCTTTTTTTCAACAAAAGACTTTCCAATTTCCCATCAACCATCTGAGTTGGCGAACAAATCAAACTTTATTCCTCCAACACATACTATCCCAAAATAGATTTTAGCCTTCGAGCAGGTTGTCCTTTCCTCCATTCAACAACTGGAACATAAAAAATCTTTCAGTAAAACAATATGACCAGTGCACAACAAAGAGCGATAAAGGCCCTGAAGGAAGATGACTCCATAGTGATCAAAGCGGCCGATAAAGGTGGTCGTTTGGCCAAAGGATATGTACTTGAAGGAAGGAAGAAAGCAGGTTCACAACCTCATGTGGTACAGACCAACTAAAGAAGACCCTTCTTGTGAACTTAAAGAACAAATAAGCCAAATAATCAAGGCTGGCTTTGAACAAGGTGTCTTGGGTATGAAAGAGTCCAAATTTCTTATTATGAAACATCCAAGGACTCGAGTCATATACTTTCTATCAAAAATTCATAAGCAACTACAGGAACACCCTGGAGGCCGATAGTATCGGGATGCGACTCAACCATGGAACCTGTTTCCAAGTACGTTGATACGTTCCTCAAACCGTTTCTGTCTGAGGTCCCTTCGTACCTAAGAGATACAACTGATTTTATCAACAAAGTGGAAGGCACACAATTTTATCAATCACAGCATTGGCTAGAGTCCTTTGATGTCATCACTTTATACACCCAGATTCCACAGGGCAAAGCACTGGAAGCAATGGAGTTTTAATTGAACTCTAGAACATGACCACACTGGGTCCCCACGGAATTTATTGTGCAATTAGCGGAAAGTGGCACTTAAGAATTTGTTCAGGTTTGAGGAGAATTTTTATTGGCAAATCAAGGGGACTGCCATGGGTTGTCTCTTCACCCCGGAGATGGCTATACTTTACATGGCTAGGTTTGAGGACACGTTTATTCACAACAATAATCCTTTTATCAAAAACCTCACCCAATGGTATCAGTACATTGATGACATTTGGTGCCTGTGGAATGGCACTGAATCTGAATTAGACGGATTTCATGAATGGCTCAATCATCGACACCCGGACAAAAAGTCAGACAACATTAACCTTCCTAGATATTGAGATTATACCTCATCAAATTACTGATGGACAAAAATACCATATTGCACTATAACAATTCTCACCCTAGGAATCTCAAGGATAACTTACCTTATGGACAACTACTCAGGATCAGGAGGAACTGTTCTCTCAAAGAGGATTTTGAGATTCATCGGAACGCCTTTTGTGAACAGATGAAGGACCGAGGTTACCTCAAAAAATTGTTGAAGCATGCATTCAAAAGAGGATGGTGCACGCCAAGAGATTGTTTACTTAAAAAGAAAGAGAGACCCAAGATGGAGAGAATGGTGTGTGTATCCACATATGGACCACATACCAATACATTTTGTTCCATTATTTTGAGGAATTGGCATTTAGTGAAAAATTTGGACCTCTGACTTGATGCACCTCTCTTTGCCATGAAGAAAAGCATGAGCATTGGACAGCGGGAATTAAGAGCTGAGCTAGCTCCTTCTAACAAAAATCAAGATCTCAGAACACATTGGAAAATGAAACCACTGCTGGGCCATCATACATGTGGCAATTGCCCGGGATGTAGCACTGCACTGCAAGGCATTGAATTCATACACGACAACATCAAGTGGACAAGAAAGCAGTTTTTGAATTGTAAAACCAAAAACGTCATATACGCAATTACTTGTCCATGCCCAAAAATCCTTTGCAATCACCAATGTCTCTCCTTAGAACTTACTTTTCCAGAATACATCATGTTGGACTATCGGCATTTAACTGCCTGATACCTGGAAGTATATTGTATTATCGAAGAGAGAACGAGAACGGCGATTTCGCTACCTTAACCTCCGAATCAAGTACGCGTATGAGGCTCCCCAACCAGACGCTAAACTAACAGATTTGCAAGTCGTCTTTGATCAACACGCACATTCTTTGCATTATTTTCACAGCGCGACAGTGATTTGCGAGTGATACGCAGTCCTGTTACAAGTCTTCACTTTCAGTGGATACAAATAAGCCTGAACCATTAGGAATTTAAACCCTGCAATTTATGTAGCCATCTTGGTTCCTTCGTTTAATTGGACTTCCTTAGTTCATCACCCACTGTGCTTTTGTGAAAGGATGCGATATTGCCTTGCCAGCCGCTCTTAAAAATTAGAACCAGGACCGAACCGGCCTGTACAAAAAGATCAAAATGTAAATTTCCGTTTTGTGCTCCCTTCAGGAACTATATGAGACTACTGTTAGTGACAATGCTCATTCAAACAAACTCTGTCTATATTCCAGGCTGAGCCATCAACAAGTTTCCTTTGCCCACTTGAGACCAGACCCTATAGATTGATTCCTATCTCTTGATCTGGTATTTATATGACAAACTATCTCGAAAGCTTAGCGTTCAGGAGATCTAGAGGTCTAACTTTTCTAATAATTCTCCATCCTTTTTCTTTAGATAATCCAGTCTACACCGTGAAGAGAATCCCCCAAACCACTTTGGGAATCAAAATGCGTCTGCACTATACACAGCGGGGACCACTGCATTTAATTAAGTTTGCCTCTGTAGGAAAGTTGTAAAAATGCCCACCTACTAGGTGTAACCGCTCTTCCTAGTGTGCAGCAGCACCTTCATTAGTTTAGATAATCTGACTGTCAAAGATTGTCTAGTTGCTGCTATTGTATTGCAAATTCAGACTGGTTTTTAATGTACCCAATCACTGTTGTTTGCATCTTTGTTGCCTCGTCAACCACAATGTTTATTTATGTTTTGTTGTTAAGTTACGTTTTGTCACATGTATTGGTGTAACGTGTACTAATTTTCATGTATCACCTTGTGTCTGACTCATGTAATAATGTGGATCTATTACTAAAAAAGAGAATGGCATAGCAAATAAATGCTTAAAGTCCAAATACTTTATTTAATGGTCTTTAGTCTGTTAAATAACTTTAACAGCACTTATACGTGACGGCTTGGACAGTCTTTTCTGCATCATTACAAGGCCCTGTCCAGCTGCCTTGGGCCAAACCCCTCCTTGGCTATTACACTTTTAGAAAGTTGGCAGGTTCCTGTCCTTAACTATTTGGTGCATGCAGCCTATCCTGGGTCACATGACTGGGTGTAGTTGGCAGTTGGACTTTGTTTATTCCTCCCAGCAGCCACACAATAGAGGGGTTATATACAAACAGGGGCAGCCAGAGTTTGTGCCCTCGTTCAGAAAATTCAAGATGAGTCCCTTCCTTGGGGTGGGTACACCCTCTATTATGCCACCCTCCAATGGGAGGAGGCATGTGCCTCTCCATTATTGGCTGAGTCCTCTCATCTTCAAGATGGAGGGGACTGAGATATGTAATTCATCTCTCTTGCTAGCTTGGTTTTCCCGGCGATTCTCCTGCCCAAAGTGGGGGGCAGAACCGGTGGGAGCCAGTTGCTGAGGGCAGCAAAAGGCAGGGTCAGCTTCCAAAGGCAGCAGTCCTTTGAAGCTTTCCCTTTGTGGTCCCAGCCCATCCTTGGGGAGGAGGCATAACACCTCCGCAAAGGATGGGCTTAGTCTCTGGACTCAGAGAACGGAGGTTCCAATAGGTGCTTCAGCCCTTCGAGACCTTCCTTGGTCACAGTACCCTTGGTACCAATGGTACCTTTTACAAGGGGTTTACCTGTGGTCTGGGCAGGGCCAATTGTGGGTACAAAGATACAGCTTTGGGAAAGGACACAGGCCCTGGAAACCTGGTTGGCAGGGACCTAGGGCATATCAAGTCAGGTTGCATCAAATGTCAGGCAAAAAATGGGAGGGGTGCATGCAAAAGGGGCACTCCTACAAAATGCATTACCACTAAATTTCTGTAGTATGTAAATATTAATGTTTTGCAACTGGAATTTGGCCGCACACCATTAATACATACCATTACGATTCGTTATTTGGAAGGACTGCCCTTCCAAATACCAAATAAGTATTTGGTTGCAGGCCAAAATTGCAATTGGGTAACGTGCCACTGAATCATATTTTTGGTTTCATACATACCAAAAGGCTTTTTTGCAGTAGCAAATGGTCCGATTCTGCAAACCGACCCATTTGCAATCACAAACAAAGCTTGATAAATCTGGCCCCTGGTGCCTACATTTGTTTTCGGGGATTGCATATACAACTGGTTTGAGGCTTATGAGGTTGCCCTGGAGATGAATAGGGTCCCTAAAGCAGATTGGGATAGCAGCCTTTGGAGGCATATTCCCAACCTTTGGAGGCATATTCCCAGCCATAGGTAAGGAGACAGGATGAAGTATCATCTCATGAAGGAGGGGCTAACCAGGAAATATAGCCTCACCCCGGAGAAGTATAGGCTGAAGTGTAGGGACATCCAGAAGCTGCTCCAACAGATGGGTGAGTTGTGTGGATTATTTTTGCAAGGCATTGAATGGTTAGGTGAACGGTAGTGATGTGAGTGATACCAAGGGGCCTTATGATTTGATTGCTAGAGAGCACTTGTTTGGTCTTTGTTTTTTCTCTGATCCCAGGGAGCTTGCTTAGGAGGAGGACCTTAGAGTCCACAAGAAGGTACCTGGGAGTGACCCCAAGAAGGGTGGTTCAGGTTCCCAACAGCAGAGTGAGTTGGAGGTCAAGCGAGAAACAGACAAGTCCCAGAGCAAGGTGGGGGGAAAGGGTTCCCATGCCACTTCTGAGAAGAAGGAGCGAGGTTCTGGTGGGCGTTGGTCCTCATTTCCAACCTGGCTGCTTTGATTGTTCTCAGATAGAACACAAGCAGGGGGACTCTGGCTGTATTAAGCAACCACTCACTGATGGGACCTCTACAGTGGTGGCCAATATGGCCTTAGAGTTAAGTAGTCCCTAGGGTGCAGAAGGTAGATAATGCCCTGATCTCCCTTATTTGGGAGGTGAACTCAGAGAATAGATCCTCGAAGGTGGGAGTCATTACTTCCACCAGGTATAGGTGAATGCGCTCCCTGTCACTGCTCTGGGCCACTGGGGACAGCCAGACCATAGTATTGGAAAGGCTGGTTTTCCCAGCGCAGTGCACTGTCTAGGTGTGTAGGGTAACTCAGGCCCAAGGGCAGGACATTTTCTACCCCATGGTCCTGGTATCCCTGGAAAGTGGTGGGGAGGTGACCCAAAGGAGGGTCATAGTGAGCCCCTAGATGCTCATAGACTGCATTCTGGAGAAGGAGTTGCCTCTGGTGTCAGGAGAGTTAGGAAGGACAGCCACCCAGGGCTCCCCGAAAGTTCAGATTTCTGGGGGTACCACTCCCAAACAGAGGATACAGAGGCCCAGATGGAGGAGCAGCGGGAGTAAGGACTCACCCTTGAACCCTGCTTAGCTTCGCGGTACAGACCCTGGGTGGAGGGGCCAGTCTCAGACTACCATCCATGGGCTGCTGGGAAGAAAAGTGGAAGATGGGTGCCTAACACATGGCGCTGTTGCCTGCCCCTAACAAATCTCAGAGGTCAGATATCCCTGTATGGCCTGGGGACTGGCTCTTGACACTGACAGCTTTTGGTTTCCTTGGATTGTGGACAGGATGCAAAGGGTGTAATGGGCCAAATCATTTTCTTGGCCATGGTGGTACTGTCTGCCTACTGGGATGCATCTGTGAGCAAGTTAAGGATAGGTGCTGCACAGATAGGGTCCATGGGCGAAGAGAAGGGTTCCCCATGGGTCTGTTCAGTCATTCAGGAGAGCAGACAGAGGGATCCAACCGAATTCAGATGGACATAGAACAGGCAAGGGACTCTGTATTAGATGGCAATATGTGTGCTGAAGAAGCCTCATGGTACCTTAGCACACTTCATTCCTCCCAGTCGTCAATCATCACTCAGACAGAGGAGACATAAGAGAACAGATAAACATGAAAACAGAACTGCCACCAAAATCAGGCAACAAAATTAACAACAAGATGACACTGTCCTTTCTTGTTAATCCTTTTTCCTTTCCTGTAGCAGGTCGAGCATGTGTGCCCTTCGTGATTAATTGGACTATGTAGATAGATTCATTGAAACTAGAAATAAATAAAATAAGCGTGGTTGTCTTTTTTATAAAAACAAAATAAAATATTCATCTTCTATAAACGTAAACATAAAGAATTTCTGTCCATGAAATAACCCAATACCAGCAAAAATGCATCCGAACTGGTAAAAAACACACTAGACTCAGAATGCTACCATTGACTACCTTCATAGCTATGTCCTTCCAAACTCCATATTGCCCGAATTCAGAGACTGGCCAACCTTCAAATGTTTTCCCAAAATGGGAAACCCAGTTCTTGGATGACAAGAACTTGCCATTTACACATTTGTGATTCTGCAGTGGAGGACAGGCCCCTTAGCCTATAGGTGTCAGTTCTTTCCTCTTCTTTATTTCAGCATCACGAAGACCCATGGTCCTTTTTGAAACATACATTTCTTAGTATTAATTTTAAAAGTTGCACTCACCTGGGGCAGTATTTTGTATATGGCACATTTGCACCATGGCACCTCTTTCAAAAGGTGCCGGTGCATACGGAGACAGTGCACCGTATTAAAAAGAATGCTCTACCCCACAGCTGTGAACTTGCTGCCCTTGGAACAGTGAATTCAAGTGAAGCATGTGTGGCTGCTTTAAATCTGTTCCGTGTTTCACAGAGCAGACACCATGCCACCTGCAATTTGAAGAGGGAAAGAGATCCCCTTGCAGGCGGGTGCAGTGAGTGACTGCACTGGCCTGAGGGCGGATGTCTGGGGGGGTCTATAGGACCCATTTTCTCACCTCCAGAGGGCTGCCTTTAGGAGGCGCACTGAAAGTGATCCACTATTTTGTGGCACAGTTTCAGTGCGCCTCCAAATGACATTTTTGCCTCTGTGCCCACATCCATAATATGGCATGGGCGCAGAGGCAACATTATTCCCCAATGCAAATGAGGGATCGCGCTCTCATGATAGCACTGGTGCTACATGTTCACAGGGCTATCAGCATTACAGGAGGGGACGCACAAGCATCTGCAGCCCATTCTGTAATACCATTATGCTGCGGGGACGCACAAAGCGCATGCCTGTTCCGGATCCACAAACAATGCATAATATGGACCCTAGTCATCAGACGTAATTTTGTAATTCAAGCAGTATGTAATAGGCATTTTGTTTGCTGTGGAAGATGTTGATGGGTTTAATGTGATTCAATGGTGTACCAGTGAGAGGCATATTTCGGTCTTCCTTCCTCTACAACTTTGATTCATATCCTTGCGATTCACAATTAGGAGAGTATGCTGCTTTCACACCTCTTGGTCAATAGAAAGGCTTATCTGACTTGCAAAATGGGTTCAGTAAGTGCATAAAATCATTGAGCAATTGTAATTTCCGTGATTCTGCAAGTAGCAGGGTTTGCAATCACCAAATGGATTTGTGAATTGGGCCTGACGCCTTCACTATATATGGACACAAAACACAAGCGTTTCACCCCCCCCCCCCCAAAAAAATATTACTCTGAATTATTTTTTAAGTGTGTGCTTGTTTGTTGAGTCTATATCCAGTGATGTCTCAGTTTGCACTGCGATACTGAACATGTGTTTAAATAATGCATATAGGCCTAAAATGCAGCTCGCTGTAAGTCTCTCTCTTGCTATTTCAAAATATCTTAAGTAAAGCTCTGTCTTATTGGATTATTACAATCTAATATTATCTTTAAGGTTAGTCCAAGCTGCGTCCAGACTGGAGAAAAGAAGAGCAAACATTATTTCTGCAGATGTGCCTTTTGTAAGTTTTACTGGCAATGGAGCTTTTCTCTTTTTCTTTTTTTTACTTCTGGTAATTGCTCTGAAAGAACAAAGCTCTTTGTTTAAGGGGAGCTCGGGGAGCTCATAATTGCCATAAGCAACAAGACCGTTTCCAAGTATTTTCTCAATGGTTCCTCTTTCTGCATTAAATATTAAATGTGTAATGTTGAGCCAAAACGTAGAGAGTCCCCCAGGAGGGTGGGTGATAGACGTAGAGTGGAAACCTGTCAGTTGTGCCTTCGGTGTGCTTTTACTGTAAAGCCACATCTTATAATCACAATTGAAAGGCAATTTGTTCAGAAATTGTTCTGAGACCTCCCACTAGACTGAGGCAGACCCAAATGCCACTAACTCCCAAACGTGGGTAGGTCATGTGAACATTTTTAGCATCTTTACCATCCCTTAGCTTGGAACAGTGCATGACTTGCGTAGTACAAGGCCTACCACACACCACCTTACAACATCACACAATAAGTAAGAACTCATAGCACACACCCATGAAAGCCCGAATATGCAATTAAATGGCTTACCACACACATATATATTTAATATAGCACCCATACCAACCGAGGGATTATGCAAACAATTTGGCATTTCCATCTGGTCACTTTCACCAAAACCCTACAATTCAGTAGAGCTGACAAATGCACTCCTCCACATATCCGAATTAGACCCCGGCCTGCAATGCAATGGTTTGGGAGGCCAAACTCTGAAATAATCAAAGGTGCTACCATGCCATTCTAATGACAGACTGTGTGCTTTGCATGTGCTACATTAAAATATCAACAACAGTTATGTTTTTTGCTTGATACATTTTTAAATATAACGATGAGACTAAATGCATATGTAATCCTGATGAGAAAAGATTTTAAAAATCACTGAAATTCCCCAGGTTTTCAAATTCAGAGTCCATTATCATGTACAGTATTCTCAGAGCGCATTCCAGAGTGTGAGCAGTGCCAACGCAACACAAAAACAGAACAGCTCTGAGGGACTTGTAATGAAACATTTGTCACCCTAACTGCTGCAGAGCTCCAACAGATGGAAACAGCCAAGAAGGCTGGTCCAATTTACATCCCATCAGAACTTCATCAGGCCAACATGTCACTTTCACGCAGAATGAAGGCGGCCGCCATTAACAAATCCACAGCCTTCATTGCGAACACAGCAGCAGTATTTTATCACCTTTAACACACATGCAAAAGCCACTCTGCAGGATATTGACACACTGAGGCCTGCCAAGGGAGCAATGTGGCATGATAAAACATTGATCATTCTTTATATGAGATATCCTTAAGGAACACAATAATATCTGAATTAATGTGATGATATGGCGCAGTGCTGAGAAATAAAAAGTTATGAACAAATTAGCATATGAATAGTCTGTAGATGTACATGCCCAAGCTAAGACCACCAAGTTAATGAAGGACTTCTGAAAGGATAGACCTACTAGGCTGCAGTGGTGGCCGCCTCTCACAAAGGGTGGTGGGGCGGGTGGGGGGAGCACGGGAAGGGAGAGCGAGTGCAGGGGGAGGGGGTGACGAGTTAATAATAATAATTTTAAAAACGTACCTGACGCCACTGGCTGTCTCCCGCGTTGCTCTTGCTGGGCTCTTCCTGGTCCCAGCAGGCCCCTGGGACAGACTCCCATCCAATCCCCATGCTGCACAGCAGCGCGGGGATTGGCCTGAGTGGGCAGGAAAGTCTATGGTGTTTCTCCAGCCGGGCTGCTGAATGTAGCCAGGCTGGAGAAACCTAAGTGCACATGTGTGTTTTGTTTGGCCTGAGGCGGCCGGCCAAACACATATGCGTACTTAGGGAGTGCACAAGCACTCCTCCTCCCCCTTCCCATGCCCCACCCCTCCATGCACAAGCTGGCTCAGAGCCAGCAAATGAAAAATAAAACAATGCTAGAGCATCATTTTATTTTTCGTTTAATGGCTCTGCCCCAGGCAGTGGGGCGACGCTCCTCCGCCATTGTGAAGGAGCTGCCACTGCTAGGCAGGGTGGTTGAGGATAGCCCTGAATATGTGAAGTGTTCATCTTCATCCCCCCCCCCAATTATTGATTTCTTTATTCAGAAGGCTTTAAAACTAGGGGTAGGCATAACTGGTGTAATTCTCTCTAGCGTAATTACTTAATAATTATCGCAAAATTGTCCATTATAGTGCATAATTGAGTGAAAAGCGTAATCCAGCATTTCATATTATTTTCTTCGCCCAAAATGCACCTTTGCATCCAATATGGACCTGAGGATGCATTTTGCGCTAAACAATAGCTCTAAATGGTACTGGACATGAGCAGTGGTAGCCCGCAGCCACTCACTCTCTCTTAGTTCATTATTCATGTGCACCTGTTGTAGGATTTTTGCCCCAAATTACTCCTAAATACTCAAGCTGGAGTAATTGCATAATTTCGGTAATTTCGCATCACAAGAGTAATGCCTAATTACTGAAATTACTCCAATTACTCTGACGTAGTTTAATTTTCAGACAGGCCTTTTTAAAAAAGAAAACTGCTAAGCATTGCTCACGCTACGTGCCGTAGTATAGAAATCTTCTTGTATTTAAATAACAATTTAATTACCTTTGGTAATGCCTTATCTGGTAGCGACTCTATCTAGCCGCAGATTCCTCACTTTAGAATATCCCTAGACATCAGACTGCAACTGGAAATTTTCGAACAGTACCTCTGTGTGCTGGTAGGTGGAGTTGTTCGGCTCTACATGAGGAGCACCGGTGTCGTCCATGCCGGAAGTAACATGTGCGGTGCCTATATAGGTGCTACCCCAGCACCCTGACATTAGGTTTTCTTTTGTGACATTTCCACACCAGAAGCATAGAGCCATGGTAGAATGCTGATGGACCAGTCTTCAGATACTACGTGACTACAAGGGTCACCCTATGTGGAGAAATCAGTTCGAGGTGGATGTGAGGGTCGGTAAAGAATCTGCGGCTAGATAGAGTCTCTACCAGATAAGGTGTTACTGAAGGTAAGTAACTTGTTCATCTAATAGACTTCACGCTGCAGATTCCTTGCCTTAAAATTGATACCCATGCAATACCTGTCCGGAGGTAATTCTGCCAACTGATTTAGACCAGGAAGTCCTAGAGGACCGAACAGGGAAAGTTTCCGTCATGATGGACCTGACTATCCAGGTAGTAGTGCTTGGTAAACGTGTGCAGAGATGCCCATGTCACAGGCTGACAGATGTCTAGAACAGGAGCTAACGCAGTGCCAGTAGCCTAGGCTCTTGTGGAATGAGCATGCAAGCCCTCAGGGGGTTGGTCATCCACCCAATGATCCTTAGAACGATCAATGTAGAATGATAAGGCTCTTTTTAGATACAAGCGATGGAGTCAATCCTCTTTGGAATGGTGAGGTGGAGCAAAGAAGGTTGGCAGTGTGATGCTCTGGTCAACATGGAAGGGTGTCACCACTTTCGGCATGAAAGAGGCACGTGTTCTCAGAACAAGCTTGTCTGGAAAGAGTGTAGTGAAGGCAGGCCGCGCAGAGAGTGCCTGTATTTCACTAAACAACCTAGCTAATCTAATGTCCACTAGAAAAGCAGTTTCGATGGTCAGAAGATGTAACAGCCAGTTGTGCATAGGCTCGAAGGGAGAGCACATCAAGAATGTCAAGACTAGGTTCAAGTCCCATCGGGGATGATAAAGGGATATGGAGGGAACATATGTGGCAGTCCTTTTGAAAAACGAGTCACAACTGGTGGAGGAGGCTGGTCTGGCAGCCGCATGAACACTGGTATGGCAGAAAAATACCATTTAACTGTGTCCAATGCAAAGCCTTGCCAGGCTGAAAAAAGAGCAAAGAACTACACCTCAGACAAAAGTGCAGAAAAGGGATCGACATTTTTGGTAGCACACCAAGCCACAAATTTGTAAGAATGACATCACACACTTCTGCACAGAGGTAAAACACTGTTAATTGTTGCCGCTCAATCTCCATGCATAAAGACATTGGGGTGCAGAATCCTGCCCAGTTGCTGTGACAGAATATCTTCTTGAAGGGGCAGCCTTATTGATGAATCGATGCCCATTCTCAGGAGTTTGATACCATACTCTCCGTGCCCAATCTGTAGCCACAAGAATGACTTGGGCCTAGTCATTCCTGATATTTTTGAGAACTTTGGGCAGAAATGGTATCAGCAAAAAGGTCATACAGGAGGTCTGAGTTCCACTTGAGGCGAAAAGCATCTCCAAGCAAAAGTCGCTTTGGAAACTCCAGCGCACAGAAATACTGACATTGCGCATTCTTGGCAGTGGTGAAGAGATCTAATCAAGGTTCTCCCCAATCTCTGAAGAGATCTTGCACCACCTCTGGATGGAGACGCCATTCATGATCTGCTAGGCATCTAGCGGTGAATTTGTCCAATCTAGAATTCAGAGAGCCCGCCAAATGTTGAACCATCAGGAATATGTCCTGAAGTTCCACCCATTTCCAGAGATGTAGGGCCTCTTCACAAAGAGTCTACAGCCCACCCTGCCCTGTTTGTTGCAATACCACATGGCAGTGGTGTTGTCCTGAACCAGCCTTCTCTTGATGGACGGAAAAAAGGCTATCAATGGCAGGCGAATCGCTCTCAACTCCAGCAGTTTGATGTGTAGCCGAGACTCCACTGGAGACCAGAGTCCTCTAATCTTCACTTCTCTTTGATAGCTGACCCAACCCAGGAGTGACATGTCTGTCACTGCAGTCTGTTCTGGGTGGGGCGGGAGAGGGGTCTGCCATCCACCCAATCTCAGTTTGTCAGCCACCACTGCAGATCTTTTGTAGTTCCCTCTGATATCTGGACCAGGTCAGAGAGATTTCCTTGATGCTGCACCCACTGGGACTTCAGGTCCCACTGTAGAACCCGCATATGCCAGTGGGCATGTGTTACCAGCAGGATGCAGGAGGCCATGAGGCCCAGCAGACTCAGAGTCAGCCTCACCCAAATCCAGGATAGACGCTGAAACATCAGAATCATTGCATGAATATCCTGAACTTTCTTTCTGGAGGATAGTTCCAAAACTGCAGTAAATGCAGGCGGTCCGCTGTAGTCTGCAGGTGAGAGACGACTTCCTGGGGTGAGCCCACCTTCAACAGCCAGTTCCTCATACCAGTTGTTGTCAGGCTCTTCTAAGGGGTTCTGGTAGTCAAAGGGATCCTCAGATCCTCGACAAGCATATTCCTCACATGGTTTGTCAAAAAAAAGAAAGCAATATCTCTGACTTGGAAGGTCGAGTTCTGGCCAGTCCTGGACACCAAGCAATGCCTATCTGACTTCCTCTCGGAGTCAGGTATGATAATGGGGTCGGTGGTGCCATGGGGTGTCGGTGGTGTCAGGAGCAGGCTCTGGTGCTGGGGGTGAATTTACCACCAGTAATGCAATCAGGCACCTTCCTAACCCTTGGGACCTAAATGCGCTCCAGAAGGGTCGGCCCATCCAAATATGAGATGCATGGCCTCGTAAAACTTCCTTAGGTGGGTGAGGGTGGCTCCGGGAGATTCAGGGAGGTGCAGAGAAGATCCAGAGAAAGGCCCCATGGCTGATGCATGGCAGCGGGGCTTAGAGTGGTGACATTGTTCCTGCGCCTTGTCCAATGACTTGAACAGGCGCAGCAAAGTTGAAGAGCTTTGACTTCTTGGATTTCTTCGATTTTTTTGTAGGACTTACCCAGGAGCTTTCAGCATGATGATGAACACTTCAAACGGCTCTGCAAATGGAGCCCGGACCTTAAACACGTCCGAGACCTGGAGCATTGAAGTGTTGACTGGTGTTGGGCAGCCAGGAGCTTCAGAGACTGCTCCCAAAGTGCACTGGGGTTCATGGAGTAACTGTCTTCACAGGCCTTGGAGTTATGGACAGGTCTAGGCAAACCAGATGGGGGTCTGTCAGACATCTGTCTGACAGAAACCAAAGTATTTAAACCCCACAGTGTTTTGGGTAACATCCCTAGCACACTGGGAGACAAAGTTAAAAATAACTCGATAAAATGTCAAAAAGTTGTATAAAAAGTAGACAGAGGTAGCTCTCTCCAGATCAGAGCTGACAGTGCGGAAACAAATGAAGTGATGTCGGCACACTGGGGTGTCACCTATATAGGCACCGCAAATGGCACTTCTGAAGAAGTCGACATGGAGCTGAACTATGACACCTACCGGCATGCAGTGGTATTGTTCATAATTTACGGATCCAGTCTGACGCCTAGGAAATATTTTGAGGTAAGGAATCTGCGGCTAAAAGTATCTATCGGATAATGTGTTTTTGCTCTCTTTCCTGGGACAACAAAATCCTTTTATGGACCTCCTTCTGTGCTGGCCATAAATAACGCATTTGTATCCCCGCAGTGCAATTATCAATACTTTCAGCATCTAGAATTCTGGGATGCGGGAAAATCAAAGTGTCCTAAGTTAGACCATCAGGGTTTCCTTAGGAATGGGGATTTACTGAAGGAACTGGGGTTACCATACCCGTTTCTAGTGCTAATTTTGTGCTTTGTGGGAATCCCCAAAAGCAAATTTTACTATGTTTAACCTGTTGAAATATCTGCAGCAGAAACACTCAGAGTGTGATTTTATGGTTCAAGCTGAAGTTCCAGTTCGGCAGCTAACTGATGTTACCACCAAATTGGGAATTCCTTCAATCTAAGAAAGGAGGCATGTTTTTTTTCTAATTACCAATTTAAAGGGTCACCCACGTGTAATTTGAACATATAGTTTTGAAGTACGGTAAGAAGATAGACAGAAAGAGTAATACAGCTCTTTATGGCTCAAACTGAACACTGCAGTAAAACTAAACTCAAGCACAAACTTTGAGTCAACATTTAAATTTTGAGCATAGTAAAAATTATGTTGGGCCAGGGATTATTCCTAGCATAAATTTCTCCAAGAATTACCAGGAGGAAAGTGCATCGGAGAAACAAGTGGGAAAGGGGCAAATTATTGTTTGGGGGTGAGCAGCAGGGGTGTGGTGACTCACACATTTTTGCAGCTACATAATGCAGGGATGGAGTTCCTAATGCAACTTGGCAGGCAAAAGCAACTAAAGCTCATAAACGATGCTAAAGAAAGTTGGGTTGATAAAGTAGGGAAAGAAGAATGGAAGGTTAAAAAGAAGTATGAGTGAAAGGGTGGATGGGTGAAAGGTTGCATGAATAGGTGAAAGGATTCATGTGTGCTTGAAAGGATGCATGGGTGGCTGAAAGCATGGTGAAAGGGTGGATCATGAAGGATTTATGGGTAGGTAGAAGGATGTAATGATGCTAGGGTTGGTGAATGCATGGGGAAAGGTCGGATGGGCTAAAGGATGCGTGGAAGGCTAAAAATATGGGTGAAAGTGTGGATGGGTGAAAGGATGTGTAGGTGGGTGCTAGGATGGGTAAAAGGATGCATGAATGAGTGAAAGGATGTGTTTGCATGAAAGGATGCATGGGTGGTTGAAAGGATGGATGAAAGGGTGAATGTATAGGTGGGTGGATAGGTGAAAGGGTGCATTGGTGAGAGAAAGGATGGTGGAAGGGTGGAAGGATGCATGAGTGAAGGGATGTGTGAATGGGTGAAAGGTTGCATGGGTGGATGATTGGATGAAAGGATAAATGGGTGAAAGGATGGAAGGATGGATGGATGGATGTTGGATGGATGGATGGATGGATGGATGGATGGATGGATGGATGGATGGATGGAATAGTGAACGACTGACTGATGGATGAAAGAATGACTGGATGACAGAATGTAAAGGTGAAATTATGTGTATCATCGAGATGATGGAAGAGTGAAAGGATTAATGGATATATGCTTGGACGAAAGAAACAAGGAAGCTCTTCTGGGGAGGGTCAGGCATACCTGCTTCGCTTGTTTGGTGCAATCAGAGCTCTGGTTCAAAGTGGGGGGCATTTACATTTTCTGGCTAGTCACTTGGTGACCAGAGTAAGGAAAGCATGTACTAGTGTGCTACCCAAGCATATACCCTTTCAAACAGCCTTACTAACTAGTTCCATAAAATAATACTGATCTTTGAATCAACCAAAGACCTTGTTATTATAATCTCTTCTTTTTATCACCATGTGAAGCACTAGATAAATATGTTGTTGATGATGATGATGATAAATAACTATCTCAGGCTCATTATATGGTACGTTCCTTGCTGAATCAACTGTTCTTACTCTGAGTTATTGACACAATCCCCAATCACGAGTCTTTGATTTTGCTTTAGGATAAGTTAGATAATATTGGTACTACTCAGTTGTATGTCAGAATATCGAGGTAAAAAATATTGACCTCCAAGTATATGGAGTGCAGAATGTCATCAACCACCTTTTGAAGAGCTAAGTATAAGCAGGTAGTAGGTAAGTGCAGATGCACTCGTCTTAATTCCACATTTACATATATTTAGCATCAAGCAAATCACTTAACATTCCTTCAACTTTATCCATACAAAATGTTGTCCTTCACTCACAAGCGACATCACTACCATAATTAACGTCTCCCTGTAAAATTGAATCTTCACTTCACTTCCATTCTATTCTATTCTAGAAGAATATATGAAAATGAACCAGCTACTTCATGGCTACTCAACCAAAATACCGGCCCTTGAGATGCACAGATTCTGTCCTAGCAGTCATCAGAGGAAAGCTCCTCCTAGTGCTTGGTGAAGACAAGAGAGTAGCAAATACTAGCCCACCTACACTGCAGTGGAAAACGATATGCTACTTTAAGGATGAAGTGTAGATAAGAATGTCTAGAGTTACGCTGAGGTGGGTCTAAAGTTTTTTTCATCAAACGTGGATCACATCTGCGAAGTCCTCTTTACATAAGGGGTCATGTAGCATATTACAGGAGACATCCTTATCTTGCTTACTGTTAATCATCTTTGCACAATCCCTGGTGCAAATGCTAGTGCTGTGCTAGGCAAACATTCGAAAGAATGGTGCCAGCATACACATGAACTTCGCACTGCAAAACAGGTCAGAAAAAGACCAACGTCATCATATGCCTAGACTACATTTTTCATTAAATGAATGGAGACAAGATAGACATTCTGGTTCTGTGATAAGCAGAGCTTGATTCGCTTCATTTTATCTGGCCACCAAATGGTAAACAGACATATTATCGAATAAAAAATATCGACTGGACAGAATATCGAGTTTTTAATATAGAATGGACAGAATATCGGATTACCAAAATATAGTGGTGAAGAATATCGAAAATCAGGTAAGAAATATCGATTTAAATAAAATAGAAGAAAGTAATATCGACAGTCATAATATAGTTGTTAAAAATATTGAATTTTTTTAAAGTGTTAGTATATGTGTTAAAAGTATGTATTAATTTTGGAATGTATGTTTGAATATTTTTAAAGTAATGAATTTTATGTTATTTAATTTTTGTGTAATTTAATTCCGTAGCGGGTTGTGGGTTTATAGGGGATTAGGGTGGGAAGTAATTTAATTATAGTACATTAAATAATAATTTTTAGGAATTATTAATTATTTGTAATTTAATTTTGCGTTTTACTTCTGTAGCGGGTTGTGGGTTTATAGGGGAATAGGGTGGGAAGTAATTTAATTGTTATTAGGTAATTATTAATTGGTATTGAAAATTAATTGGTTGTTGATTAATTATTAATTGGGAAATAATTTGTATTAATTTATAATTAATTTGTATTAATTGTTTAATTGATAATTATGTTAATTGTATTAATTTATTATTTGTAGCGGGTTGTGGGTTTATAGGGGAATATGGTGGGAAGTAATTTAATTGTAAATGATTAATTATTGAAATATTGTTTGTATACTGATAATTAATTTTATTATTAATTAATTATTAATTGGTGTTATTTGTATTTAATAATTTTTGGTATTGAAAATTAATTGGTTGTTAATTCATTATTAATAGGTGATTAATTAAAAAAAATATTGTATTTATAATTAATTAATTATTAAATATTGTGTGATTGGTAATTAATTGTCATACTTTTTTGGGGGTATTAATAATTTATTTATTTTTAATAAAATATTAAATTATTATTTTCCCTACTATTGCACTCACTGGAGTGGGAATAGTAATTTTTACCCCTACGCTATCCAACGCTTTCCCTACTATTGCACTCACTGGAGTCGGAATAGTAATTTTTACCCCTACGCTATCCAACGCTTTCCCTACTGTTGCACTCTCTGGAGTGGGAACAGTAATTTTTACCCCTAAGCTATCCAACGCTTTCCCTACTGTTGCACTCTCTGGAGTGGGAATAGTAATTGTTACCCCTACTCTATCCAATGCTTTCCCTACTGTTGCACTCTTAGGAGTGGGAATAGTAATTTTTACCCCTACGCTATCCAACCCTTTCCCTACTGTTGCACTCACTGGAGTGGGAATAGTAAATTTTACCCTCCCGCTATCCAACGCTTTCCCTACTGTTGCACTCTCTGGGGTGGGAATAGTAATTTTTACCCCTACGCTATCCAATGCTTTCCCTATTATTGCACCCTCTGGAGTGGGAATAGTAATTTTTACCCTCCCGCTATCCAACGCTTTCCCTACTGTTGCACTCTCTGGAGTGGGAATAGTAATTTTTACCCTCCCGCTATCCAACGCTTTCCCTACTATTGCACTTACTGGAGTGGTAATAGTAAATTTTACCCGCCCGCTATCTTACGCAAAAAATAGTGAATATTTTGAATTAATATTACGTTAATATATGTATTACATTTTTTTTTACTTACATTAATTATTTATTAATTTTAAAGTTATTTAAGTATTTTTAAGTATGTTTTATTTAATTATATGTATAATGTCATTAATTTTACATTACTTTTAAGACATTTAAAAAATTCGATATTTTGACTAACTATATTTTTTACAACGATATTTTGGATTCTATATTTTTGTACTTACCTGTTTGGAGATAGGCATTCGATATTTTGGCATTCTATATTTTTTCCTCGATATTGTTGCACGTCGATATTCTCCTTCTCGATATTTTGTCAGTGATCCCACCAAACCTGGTGTGCCCTCCATTTATCTAATAGAAAGTAGGCAACCGAGTCATCATATCAACCCTGAGCTGTAATTCACTCTCCAAGTCAACACAGTGATCATGAATGGCAATCTTCATCTTTTGTTGCTCATTAAATTTCTTCCTTTACTCCAGACTGACCATCAGTTGAAGTGGATCATAGCCCTGCTCGTAAAACACCTCTACTGATCTGATACCTCCAGGAGGTGGCTCTCCAATAAATGCTGACCAAGAACTTTGAAATTCGAAACGCCACGTTTGATAAAGATGGATCAGCAGGCAGGGCCCCAAAGCTATGCGACAACTTGATCATACAACTGGGGGTAGAACTGAACTACATGTGCTTCATTAAACGCTATAAATCTGAACTATTCGGATTTGCCTTCAGTTGTACAGAAGCACAACAGGGGCTGTGATTGGAGAGTAGCAGATGAGAGTCAAGTACATAAAGCCGATTAGTCTCTAACTTCTACTGTCCCTGCTCCAAAAAAGACTTTAGGCCTGATTTAGATCTTGGCAGAGGGGTTACTCCGTCACAACGGTGACGGATATCCAGCACGCCGAAATATACAACCCATTTCATCCTATGGGGTTGTGATGGAGTAACCCATCCACCAAGATCTAATTTTGACCCTTTGGCAAACCACAGCACTTTGAATTGCTGTGCTGTTGCGGCTAACCAAAAAGTGCAGAAGTGCTAACACTTATTAATATATGTATCAATTTCATGGCATTGGACTGCTAATCTTGTATAGAGAACTAAAAATGAGGTTTAATAATAAAGGCAAACTTATTTAGAATATTAAAACTACTAAGAAAACATGTAATGACAGTCACGGCTGGTATGGATCTTGGGTGGGGGGGCGGGCGCCAAGGGTCGTGCAGGGAGGGGGGGTCGCAGGGGAGGTCGTCTGGGGGTTTTTAATAAAAAAAATGATAATAATTTAAACTAACCTTGAGGCTGGGTACCGCGTCTGCTTGGCTCCTGCTCTCCTGCCTCCAACAGGAACAGGAAGCAGGCAGCCATGCTCCCTCCCCTAAGCCAATCACAACACTGCAAGCAGCATTGTGATTTGTCAGGACAGCGCCCAGCCAGGGGCTTATGGGGTGGGCATGTTCTCATGCAGGCTACATTGCAGCCTGCATGGAGAAAGGAAAAGTGCTCATGACTGGTTCGGGTGGCCAGAGAGACGGCCGACCAAACAGTCTTTGCACACCCAGGAGTGGGTACACCACTCCTCCCCTGCCCCGCTTGGAGAGCAGAGCAGCCCCGCCCATCCATCCACCCGCAACGCAAACATAAAATGGTAATAACTAAAAGTTATTACCATTTTATGTTTCTGCTGCTCGCACTGCGAGAAAGCAGTGGGGCGACACTCCTCCACCACAGCGGAGGAGCTACCCCTGTGTAATGAGAAGTTCCTTTTGGGTGGCTTGTGCCTATTAAGTTATTTTTATTTTCTCATGTTTTTTTAGAATCATCGTACCAGTCATCTTTAAAGGGACATCATACTGACGCAAATACATTCCAAAAGTAAAACACAAACAAAATAACCTAGATACGCTGGATAGAAAGGAAAAAGGAAAAGTAACATCAACAAGCTGCCGCTTGTGCTCTGCCTTCACTTCAAAATACATTGCAAAATTAGTAAAAAATGAAATATCTTTCATGAAAGTAAAAGATGAGGTCATAAATCAGTGCATCTGGAGCTTTTACTTTGGCAACTCATAACTTGAGCCCCAAAAGCCTTCTGTGTTTGGGAAAGGAATGTTCAACACCTCTGCCTTGCTATTACTTCTTCATTCAGGGCAGTGAAGTGCTCTATAAATCTTCCACCTTAAAATACAGCAGTCAGTTCATGCTCTAAGAGGCCTCTGCAGCATGGCACCACTTTTTAAGCAAAAAGAGACACAATTCAAGCTAGACTATTTATCTAAAGAAATGGTTTCCTGGTTAAGGGAGCTGCTCTGGTACTGTCACCTCGTGGCTGTGGGAATTTCTTGTCAGATGTGCATTGCAAGTAGTGTTTATAAAGTTAAACCTTTCCTGTTTTTTCGATTTTCCATTAAAGCAAAGAAAAATACACTATTCGGCCAGATCAGTTTCGTTTAGTTGGTTCTGGCGACAGCTATGGTTCGCAAGTAAAAACTTGTACATTACAAAATATATTGCTGTACAAACAGAACATTAAATGCATGCATTCTTGAGGAATGACGAATAAACCTAGTTCGTGATGGGTTGAAGTTTTCATCCTACATGTGCATGTCATGATGCAAGAGTGTCTCAATCAAGAGAGGGTGTAGTGTTCAGCTGCCGTGGCACCAAGGTCCAGGTAGAAAGAGCCCTCTGTGCCCTAGTTATGGATATCTTTTATGACCTGACTTGGATGCCACATGGTCCCCTTTTCTTGTTTCTATAGGAGTTCGTGCACTGTTGCTAAGGCAGGAGTCCAGAATGTCACTTTGGGTCTCAGCACACCACACAAGGTATTGTGATTAGGTAGCACTTTAATCTTAAAGTGTAATGTGTTTATAGCTGTGACACACTAAAGATGGTTGTTTTGTTGTTTAAGATAGACGATGAATTTATCAAGAGTGTCTTGGTACCCACCATTATGTATGAAGTGGTGTGTATTTATGTTTGTATATGTTTAAGATTGTGTAACAAGCACCAATCTGAGATATTCCAAAGTAAACTCAATACGAATACCCGTTAACTATCTTTAACTTGTACCGGACCCAGCTCTTCCAAACTTCCTAATGTGCCTTCTACATGATAGATTGTATATCCGTTGTGCTATATGTTGAGAAGTACAAATACTTTAAAGGTACAATTTTAAAGTTTGCTATATACTAATCCCAGTTACTCCATTAGATGGGCTGTGTTTATCCATGCAAGGCAGACTTCTTGCTGCTAAGGTGTGTAGGCACGTTGTGGGCTGCCACGTAACCAGTTAGATGTGTTTCGGTGCCCAAGGGCACATTCTGACACCCAGCTCATAAAGCAAAGGGCGCGGCGACACCAGCATATGCGCTAGCACCACACTTTCAAAGCCATGCCTGCCCCACATTTGATAAGTCCTTGACTTTGTTCGTAAATGCTGGTGCCCCCCGCCCCTCGCATTCAACATCTCAAGGCAGTGGCCTTGTGTGTTGGAAATATTCTGCCATCTGATGGGAGCCGCAATTTAGCCTCCATTACAGCCTGCATTACAACTCTTTCTGTACTCACATGGGGGCAGATTTATGACGTCTGGCGCATCTCTGCTAATCAGCAGAGATGCGCCAGAAGAGTTGCGACGCATCTGCCCACCCGTGCGCCACCATTGATGCGCCGCATTTACAATGCGTGACGCATCTCCTGTCGGAAAGGTGGCGCATTGCTGGAGTTGCATCGCAAGCGCGACGCAGCTCCAGCAAGGCTCGGAGGTGCCCTATCCCTTACATGCTGCGTCAATCCTTACGCCTGCTTCAAGCAGGCGCAGGGTTTTGACGCAGCATGGCCTTAAAAGTGACTGAGTGAAATCTTGTAGATTTCCCTTAGCCACTTTTAGGAGGCGTTCCTGCGCCGGAACGCCCCCCCCCTGCTCCAGAACGTCTACATGTGGCGCAGGGCTTTACAACGTGACGCATCTGCCAGATGCGTCACGTTGTAAATACCCCACAGCATGGCGCAGGATTTGCGCCGCCGCTGCGTCACAAAAGTGACGCAACGGCGGCGTAAATGAGGCGCAAGGGGCTCATAAATCTGCCCCATGGTGTGTAGCTTTAAATACTTCTCAATAACTTTAGTGCAGAGCACATTTCATCCAGTCTCTGGTTGGAAAAGACCTCAATAAGCCTAAATGTCAATGCTTTTGAGACTTCACCCATTTGTAAATCCTGCAATGACTGTCTACAGAGCGACGGTCAACAGTTTGGAGTTTATCTTTCAAGAACATTTTTTTAATGTCTGATGAAGTTGAACAGCTTCCCATTTCAGGGTGCAGACTGATGGGCCAATTAAAAGGTTCTTATTTTTCCACAGTTAATAAGAGCTGGTCGCGCCTGTGATGGAGGAAATACACATGCCAGGCATTTGGTAATAACTGTGTCCACTGTAAATTAAAGGTGACAAAAGCATTCGACTGTTAAAATGTAAATTGTACAACTCTGTCAATGACATCAACAAAACTATGCTGGAGTATATTCTTAAATAGTGTAAATAAGCTTAGAGACGAGACAACAAAACAAGGAAAAAAGTAACACAGATATGGCCTACCGTTCAATGTGTTTCAATGGAGCAACACAGTTAAAGTTTGTCTACAGAGCACAAAAACAGACCAGGCGAGAAGGCCCTTCATGAGGAATAGTGAAAAACGAGAAAAAGATGCAAAGAAATAATGTATTAACAAAGCATCTTCAACGTGTAAGGTGTCGTCTTTCTCGAAATTGATCAGGTACTCTCAGCCAGGGAAAAGTATGTACGATCCTATATTTTCCCAGCCCAGCCGTCAGACGGGCTGGTGGAAAAACACAGGGTGATAAGGTATCTTCACACTTTGGGAAGAACTGCGGTGGAATGTGCTGTCTTAGTAGAACTTCGCTGACTTTTTAATGCAGACAAAACATGCAAACATTTGTTTTTTTTGTAGAGAAAAATAATTGCCACTTTTCTTGCTAAAAAACGGGAATCATGTTTTTGCTGGGGTATTTTTCTAGAGGGGCCACACTGTGACTTTGACATTCATTGGTGGACTCTGTGCTCTGATGAGGAGGTGGTTCTCTCATTTCGGCAATGCTTGATGTGGGAGGGCACTAGGAACTCGGGAGTGAGGAACAAAGACTTCTACCAAATTGCACAATGGCCTTTGAGAATATTTACAGTGAAGTGAGTAAGGCAGGGGGTGCTTATAAACGTAGGATGTCGAGGGGTAGAAATTCTTCACGGATTGACCGAGAAAAGTTACCAATACCGGCTAGTGTACTAGATAGAGATAACACATCTCCACCAGTTCATCAGAACACTCCTGGTTGTTTTGAGACACCAGAAGAGAAGAGGCTGTCTATTTGCTGCCTTCCTGCACAGAGAACTGACGTTTGACCTGCACTCCATTAGTACTAAGTGACCAGAAACACTCTGGGGCCGATTCACAGAACTAATCTGAGATAAAATCCTAAACTTACTACTTTTGGTATTCACAGAAGGCATTTAGTAGTAGTAAAGTTAGGAGTCCTAACTTTACTAAAACTAAATGCCTTCCGTGAGCACCAAAAGTAGTAAGTTTAGGATTTCATCTCAGATTAGTTCTGTGAATCGGCCCCAAAGTGATCAGTTGACTTCCCCCTTTATTGCCTGGAGACACACCAAAAAGTTGAACATTTCCAAGTGGGACTGGACTGCATTGGACCTTATGAGAGCTCTGAGTGAAAAGTGGTCTGGATCCAAGGAACCTTCCCTGAAGCACTACAGTCACAGGAGATACCAAAAGTGAATTTGAGCATCTTTAAGAAATGGAACTCTTAGCTGAACCAGGAAGCAGGGGCAGTGAGACCTGTCTCACCTCTGGAGCTGTAATTGGAAAACACCAGAACACCAGGAAGATTGAAGGCATCAATGGATGCTATCGTAAAAAGTAAATAGTTTTGCCCCTGAACTCCTGGCCTTCATGAGACAGGTCAGTTTGCTATTACGTTTTCTTGTGTTTGTTTTTGGTGAAAGAGTGGCCACTGGTGCCCAGTTTTGGTAATGCACACAGTATAACAATGACTTTCAAACCTCCATTATCATGAGCATTTTCATTAAAAATGTATATCTTCTGTTCTCCTTAAATCTGTTTAAGCCATGTTTGTGCCATTTTGGATTATTACATTTTTCTTGATTTTCCTATGCTGATTTGTATTTTTTATGATGCTGTTTCTTGACTTAAATGTTGTTTGGTACAGCTTAAACCTATCACATATGTCCATGGGATAAAGCTTGCTGCCTGTGCCTTAGCTACCATGGATTGAGAAGAGTTTTTATCTAACACAATTATGTTTCATTAAGTTGGAAGGGTAACTCTCTCCCAATTTAATAACCATCTTTCTAACACACAACCCTAAAATTCTCAAAGGGCTTTGAGAGTTCCATTCATTTACAGATTTGGATGGCCTGAAGGTGTATGAAAGTTAGTCTAACTCAACATCTGGGCTCCATTTGTCTTGTTTATGGGTCTGGATCTAACACACTTATTAGAGATCCACTTGCATAATTAGTAAATGCACACTTAGGTGCCGATCACGATCCTGTAAAAACCGGGTACGAACCGTCGGACGGATTTAATTCTCCGTCCGACGCGTACCCGGTCGTCAAAATCTACCAACATGGAATTACGATTCGCACGGAAACACCATTTCCGTACGAATCGTACAAAAGCCCGACCGACGAAAAAAAAATTACAAATTCGATCCGGGAACGCGCCGACCTGACGTCGGGACGCTCGCAGCCTGCCATTCACGAACCAGGAATTACGATTCGCACCGACGTCATCCCGCACGGTGAATATTATCCGGCAGCCAAAAACTGCCGGGAAATCAGGACGACGCGAACAAGGAGTACCAGTACGCGACGGACAGACAGGACGACGCGAACAAGGAGTACCAGTACACGACGGACAGACAGGACGACGCGAACAAGGAGTACCAGTACGGGACGGACACACAGGACGACGCGAACAAGGAGTAACCGTACGCGACGGACAGACATGGACCCGAACCTACGTGTCATCCCGGCCCTCATAGCAGTCGACCTCCTCTACAGGTTACGACGCAGACGCCGCAGAAGGTCAGAACAACAAAGGGAGGGGGGAAAGGGGGGGGGTGGCAGGACCAGGGCAGGCCACAAACCCCCCACCAAAGTCACACAGCACACATGCCCTGGACATACCTGACTCCCAGGCCCTGGTCACTACGAGGGGGTGGGGGCGTGTCCAGCCAAGCCAGCGACCGCCACAACGGAAGTCCTTCACGACGCGAACCGGCAACACAACCAGACAGGTACGTCCTGTACCCACGCCTTAAGAGCGTGGGTACGAGTTGTACCACGCCCACACCTACGTCACCTCAACAATGGCGGGACGGCTCGTACCCACGTGGCAAAGGCCTGGGTACGGGCCGCACAAGCATCACATAGCGTGGGGACGGACATGTACGGACCGTACCCCCACCCCGTATGCATGGAGCGTACCCCCACCCCAACAGTGTAAGTACGACCCGTACCCTCACCTCGTATTCATGGAGCGTACCCCCCATGCCAACAGTGTAAGTACGACACGTACCCCCACCCGCGTATGCAAGGAGCGTACCCCCACCCCAACAGTGTAAGTACGACCCGTACCCTCACCTCGAATGCATGGAGCGTACCCCCACCCCAACAGTGTAAGTACAACCCGTACCCTCACCTCGAATGCATGGAGCGTACCCCCTATGCAAACATTGTACGTACGACACATACCCCCACCCGCGTACGTATGGAGCGTACCCCCACCCCAACAGTGTAAGTACGATCCGTACCCTCACCTCGTATTCATGGAGCGTACCCCCACCCCAACAGTGTAAGTACGACCCGTACCCTCACCTCGAATGCATGGAGAGTACCCCCACCCCAACAGTGTAAGTACGACCCGTACCCTCACCTCGAATGCATGGAGCGTACCCCCACCCCAACAGTGTAAGTATGACCCGTACCCTCACCTCGAATGCATGGAGCGTACCACCTATGCAAACATTGTACGTACGACACGTACCCCACCCGCGTACGTATGGAGCGTACCCCCACCCCAACAGTGTAAGTACGACCCGTACCCTCACCTCGAATGCATGGAGCGTACCCCCTATGCAAACATTGTACGTACGACACGTACCTCCACCCGCGTACGTATGGAGCGTACCCCCACCCCAACAGTGTAAGTACGATCCGTACCCTCACCTCGTATTCATGGAGCGTACCCCCACCCCAACAGTGTAAGTACGACCCGTACCCTCACCTCGAATGCATGGAGCGTACCCCCACCCCAACAGTGTAAGTACGAATCGTACCCCCACCTCGAATGCATGGAGCGTACCCCCACCCCAACAGTGTAAGTACGACCCGTACCCTCACCTCGAATGCATGGAGCGTACCCCCTATGCAAACATTGTACGTACGACACGTACCCCCACCTGCGTACGTATGGAGCGTACCCCCACCCCAACAGTGTAAGTACGACCCGTACCCTCACCTCGTATTCATGGAGCGTACCCCCACCCCAACAGTGTAAGTACGACCCGTACCCTCACCTCGAATGCATGGAGCGTACCCCCACCCCAACAGTGTAAGTACGACCCATACCCTCACCTCGAATGCATGGAGCGTACCCCCACCCCAACAGTGTAAGTACGACCCGTACCCTCACCTCGAATGCATGGAGCGTACCCCCTATGCAAACATTGTACGTACGACACGTACCCCCACCCCCGTACGTATGGAGCGTACCCCCACCCCAACAGTGTAAGTACAACCCGTACCCTCACCTCGTATTCATGGAGCGTACCCCCACCCCAACAGTGTAAGTACGACCCGTACCCTCACCTCGAATGCATGGAGCCTACCCACATCCGTGTATGTCATGAGCGTACATATTGTGAAATAGGAGGGGTGTGTGCAGAGTCCTCCCAGCAGTGCCCGGAGACAGGAGGGGTGGGGGCCTATCACTCCCAGCAGTGCCCTGAGACAGGAGGGGTGTGTGCAGAGTCCTCCCAGCAGTGCCCTGAGACAGGAGGGGTGGGGGCCTATCACTCCCAGCAGTGCCCTGAGACAGGAGGGGTGGGGTCTATCACTCCCAGCAGTGCCCTGAGACAGGAGGGGTGGGTGCCTAACACTCCCAGCAGTGCTCTGAGACAGGAGGGGTGTGTGCAGAGTCCTCCCAGCAGAGCCCAGAGACAGGAGGGGTGTGTGCCTAACACTCCCAGCAGTGCCCTGAGACAGGAGGGGTGGGTGCCTAACACTCCCAGCAGTGCCCTGAGACAGGAGGGGTGGGTGCCTATCACTCCAAACAGTGCCCTGAGACAGGAGGGGTGGGGGGCTATCACTCCCAGCAGTGCCCTGAGACAGGAGGGGTGTGTGCAGAGTCCTCCCAGCAGTGCCCTGAGACAGGAGGGGTGTGTGCAGAGCCCTCCCAGCAGAGCCCAGAGACAGGAGGGGTGTGTGCCTAACACTCCCAGCAGTGCCCTGAGACAGGAGGGGTGGGTGCAGAGTCCTCCCAGCAGAGCCCAGAGACAGGAGGGGTGTGTGCCTAACACTCCCAGCAGTGCCCTGAGACAGGAGGGGTGTGTGCAGAGTCCTCCCAGCAGTGCCCTGAGACAGGAGGGGTGTGTGCAGAGTCCTCCCAGCAGAGCCCAGAGACAGGAGGGGTGTGTGCCTAACACTCCCAGCAGTGCCCTGAGACAGGAGGGGTGGGTGCCTAACACTCCCAGCAGTGCCCTGAGACAGGAGGGGTGGGTGCCTATCACTCCCAGCAGTGCCCATGGAACGCAAAGGGTGGAGTAGCCACAGATACCATGCCCACAAATGTCAGTCAGGTGCACAAAGACCCTGCAGTACATGTACCACATGTGTGCGAGGCTGGAAGTATACGCATGCATAGGGCCAAAAAGAAAACATGTACACATGAAGTCATGTCAATAGTCCACATACACAAGTACAATGACTACCAAGGATACCACGAATGATGCAGGTGGAGAATGGCTCAGCATGCATGTGCAAAGTTGAAGGAGTCCGTCACACACCCAGCTAATGTACACACAGCTCTGCACTAAATATTGGGAACACCCTGCAGGGAAGAAGTCAGGGTACACAGAGGAAGGAAAACACCTTGGGACAATTGCAACATGCAGCAACTGCTTACATTAATTGAGAAAGCTAGCTAACACCGTGTGATGGCACACAGATCCCATGGTCCCCCCTATGAGCAGCACACTACTACATTTCCCACACACCCAACACATGAACACCACCCACAACCATGTAGCAGCCCCACCGACAGCAATGCCAGCAAAGCAGGAGTGTTCCAAGGGCAAAAAATAAATAGCTTTATTCAGCATGATCCAAAAACTGGTATGTAGGAAGTTCAATATTTACAAAGCCCATAGGGCAGTCCAGGAGTCACAGCTGGATGGGGGACACAGTGGGATGCGTGTCCCCTAGCTTGCCTGCACAGTTACAAGCCGTTGTCTTCCACAGGGGTGAGGGCATCAAGTGGGGGGGAATGAACAGGCACCGCAGGGACAGGAGGGCAAAGGGTAGGCGACGTGGGTGCAGGGATGGGATGGAGGACTCCACCACAGGGGGTGGGGCAGGGCCAAAGGCGGATTCTAGGAGCGCGCTGCCCACCTTGGCAAGGTCCTCCAGGGACTCCCCTGCACCCGAAGGAACCACAGGCCCCAAGGAGGGGGGGGGGGTCAGAGGGATGGGTCGCAGCGCATCTGGGGGAGGGTGTGGACGGGGGGGGACTCAAGCACCCTGACCGGGGACTTCCTTGACCGCTTGCGGGGTGGGGTCACTGTGGGGCTCAGGGACAGAGCGGCCATGAAGGAGTCTTTGGGGGAGATGTGGCCAGGAGAGCTGAGGGGAGGGGATTTGGAGGGAGTGGATTGGGTGGAATGCGGACTCCCACTCTGGCTGCGTGTCACACGTTTGCCCCCCGACCCAGTGGGTGTGCCTACTTCACCCTGTGTGTGTGTGTCAGGAGGTGTGCGGCGGACCTTCCCTGCTGGTGTGGTGCCTGTGTCTGTTGTGGTGGGTGCATGCTTACGTGTGTGTGTATGTGGGACAGGCATGGGAGTGGGAAGTGTGGAAGGAGCAGGGGTAGGGGGTGGGACGTAGCACTGCAGGAGACCCACTGCTGCAGTCAGTGTGGAGTCTATGGACCTCAGCAAGTTGCGTTGGTCAGCCTGCGATGAATGAATGCCCTCCAAGTATGCCTCCATGTTGTTGAGGACCTCGCTGTGGCCATGGAGGACATTAAGGATCGCAGTCTGACCAATTTGCAACTGCCGCTGGATGTCCACAGACTCAGCATTGGCGGCAGCAGTGGAGACAGGGGCAGGGGGTGCGGTGCCTGGCAGGAAGGAGACATGTGGGGACCGGGCACGTTGGGAAGGGACACGAGCAAGTGGGAGGCGGCTGATGCCAATGGAGGGGGCGGTGCGAGATGTAGGGCTGCTGTCAGATGGTGGTGCAGCCACCGCCCACTCGGAGAGATCATCCTCGGACCCGTCAGCTTCATACTCTGTTGTGCCAGTCGACAGGTCCCCGGGTTCACTCTCCTCCGCCTCTGTCCCACTCGAAGTGCCAGGCACGATGCCACTGCTGGCACTGGTGCTCGGTCCCTCCGCGCCGTCTGTGTCCATGTCTCCCTCCGTGTCCCCCGACGATGCTGTGGGCAGGGTGAAGAGACAGAAATTATTCATACACCTGTATACATATGTCACATGAGTCAAATCTACTTAAGTCACAGTGCATAGCCTGAAACAAAGGAAGAGTTACAACTACAAAACAAGGTACATATGTAGGCCCTGCAAGACACAGTTGTGTGACCCACCATGCCATGGAAAAACTATGGAGAGCATGACACAATAGCAAATGAGATGACATGGAATTTTGACTGAGGAGCAAGGCCCTGGGGACAATCCAGCACTGCATCTGCACCACACAGCGTGGCAGGCAATAGGGATGAGCAGGGACCACATCCAGGAACTAGAGGCAGATGCAGCATAGGTAATACTGAGAACATGCCCACCCTGACTGGCACAATGCACCTTGAGTGTATGTCCAGACAAACATCACACACTGGCCAGTCCTAGCAAGGAGATGACAGGTCTTGACATGTAGGCCATGCCCGCACCACCCACCCCCTACATGAGACAAATCTGTGGAGACACAGGAAGCACTTACATCTCTTAGTCAGGGTGAAATACACATGGGATGCAAAACTTCAATATTGCACACAAACTACCCAAGGTGCGGCTGTCCAAATTATCATGTACAAATGGGCATCATCAGATGATTGCAACAAGACACAAAGGCAATGGCCACCGTGAGTATGTAATAGGAAAACAGGTCAGGCTGTACAGTGGACACTTGTAATACATCTCACGTCAATATACATGGTGCCAGGGGACAATGGCACAGAGCACAACCTATGCTGTAGACACAGAGATTGTCGACATTCTCGGATTACACACATGATACCTAGGAAAAGATGCCCCTGGGGACCGTAGTGGCCACACAACTCCATGCTCCTGAATGGGAATGACTGCAACACACGCTAACATCCCTGCACTATGCGTAACGCACTATCATGCACATCATGTCACAGGCCACCACATGGGACATGCCTGCTGGAAGGCCTCGCACTCGAGAGATTAACTCCCATGTCTGGAATCAGCATTAGTGCCAACTGACATGGAACCCACAAGTCCAGAACTGGACAGGGCACAGGCAAGGTCACTAAACCTGTTACACACCACCCCCACACATGATGCTGCAGGCATTGTACACTTGGAGAAGGTGTCAGGCTACATAACTTTGTGATGGAGTGACTACACAGAGACCAGGGAACACATTGCAAGGTGGGGAAGGGAGGCAGGAGAGCCCTGCAACACTGTGGGTAACAGGATCTGCACAGCACCATAAACCATGGAAGTGTATCCATGGAACAGTGCACTTACAAATGCTGGTGATACACAACAAACACACATATGTACCTACCCCCTTCCGGCTGCTGCATCTCCTGTAGGCGCCTGTCCAAGTCAGGAAAGACCACCGCCAGCACACGTTTCTGGATGTGGGAGAGACGGCGGCGCCCGCGGTTCTTATGGCTCTCAGGTGAGTCCCCCAGCAGGACCCGTGCGATCCTCCGCGTCCAGCACCGGATATCCTGCCAGCGTTTCCTCACCTGGGACAGGCGCCGCTTCCTACCATCCGCACTCCTCACGGCGCTGACGGCGTCCAGCCATATCTGCTCCTTGGCAGAGGCGTCTACCTGTGAGGATGGACAAGTGACACTACATCAATACACCTGGCACATGTCACAGGGACACAGATTAGAACACATTCGCTGTTTACAACAAGGCCTAGTATGCATCCAACGCATTGCACCTTTGTCATAGGGACATGATCCTCTGGGGGAAGGCCAAAAGCAGTACGTGCCATTGACAAGACACAGGTGGAATGAGGGCAACTACACAATCAATGATCCAGGCTCACACTGTGCATCACACCCACCCCTCCTGTGTCAGGGCACTGCTGGGAGTGATAGGCCCCCACCCCTCCTGTCTCAGGGCACTGCTGGGAGTGATAGGCCCCCACCCCTCCTGTCTCAGGGCACTGCTAGGAGTGATAGGCCCCCACCCCTCCTGTCTCAGGGCACTGCTGGGAGTGATAGGCCCCCACCCCTGCTGTCTCAGGGCACTGCTGGGAGGACTTTGCACACACCCCTCCTGTCTCAGGGCACTGCTGGGAGTGATAGGCCCCCACCCCTCCTGTCTTAGGGCACTGCTAGGAGTGATAGGCCCCCACCCCTCCTGTCTCAGGGCACTGCTGGGAGGACTCTGCACACACCCCTCCTGTCTCAGGGCACTGCTGGGAGACATCAGGCATTCCCCCCCTGGGACCCCCCCTACAGTACATAGCATGTGTGTCACACCTGGACACAATGGCAGAAGTCACAGTCACTAAAAAGGGACACAGTCTGTGCCAGTGGACACTGCACTTACCTGATAACCTGGTCGCCTGTACAGCATGGGGTACCGTGGGAGGATCACATCCACCAAAGCCATGTTCTCCCCCAGGGTGAATGGCTGTGACTTCTCCACAGCCCTTGACATGGTTCCAGGGAATCAGTAGCAGCAGCTGGGTCGTGGAATACAGAGATGTGCAGGCAAGTGCTCCCTCATGGGACCTTGCTGCCTTATATCTGCCTTGCTGGCCCATCTCATGCACAGGAGTACAGAGTGATTGGTCACTCACATTTGCATCCTATGTTTCCTCCAATCCCTTCAAACCTAGCAGTCTGTGGGTTCTCAATCTGTTTTTTTGTCCTGCATGATGTCAGCCCCACAAACACATTGCAACAAAGTAGATTTATTCCAACTGAATTCTGCCGTGCAGCTTCCTGAACAAATTCAAAATTTGAACTTGGTCTCCATGACAACCAGCATGCATGTAGGCCTTAATACTTGTCCCTCATGTGTCCCCTATGTAATTTGGAGCTTCACACACAGGTACGGTGCGTTCCGGGGCCCTAGGGCACCCCAATTGCATTGCAACGGCCCGTACACGCGTGCCTACGTTCACTATCACTCTGGGTGTCCACGCGTATGCGTACTCGTAGTGGTACGGGCCGTACGCGCGCCTGTACGCTCCCTATCACTACGTGTACGCATACGCGAGGACACCCAGAGTGATATGGAGCGTACAGGCATGTGTACGGTCCGTACCACTACGAGTACGCATACGCAAGAACACCCATAGTGGTAGGGCCGTACACGCGCCTGTACGCTCCCTATCAGTATGGGTGTCCTCGCGTATGCGTACTCATAGTGGTACGGACCGTACACGCGTGCGTACGCTCACTTTCACTATGAGTACGCATACGCGAGAACACCCATAGTTATACGGACCGTACACGCGTGCGTACGCTCACCTTCACTATGGGTGTTCTCGCGTATGCGTACTCATAGTGATAGTGAGCGTACAGGCGTGTGTACGGTCCGTACCACTATGGGTGTTCTCGCGTATGCGTACCCATAGTGGTACGGACCGTACACGCGTGCGTACGCTCACTATCACTATGGGTGTTCTCGCGTATGCGTACTCATAGTGATAGTGAGCGTACAGGCGTGTGTACGGTCCGTACCACTATGGGTGTTCTCGCGTATGCGTACCCATAGTGGTACGGACCGTACACGCGTGCGTACGCTCACTATCACTATGGGTGTTCTCGTGTATGCGTACCCATAGTGATATGGACCGTACACACGCCTGTACGCTCACTATCACCATGGGTGTTCTCGCGTATGCGTACCCATAGTGATACGGACCGTACACGTGTGCGTACGCTCACTATCACTATGGGTACACATACGGCAGCACTCCCATAGTGATAATGGAACGTACACAGGCCCTCTTAGCAGCAGTACGGCGGTTTTCACACATCACAGTGGTGACAGGCAGCACACAGGAAGGAATAGGGCTGACATACTTGTCCATGGATGGACATCAAGGCATTGTCTGGGCAGTACTACATGTGTGGGGCACAGGTGTGACAGGCTGTGATGTGGAACATTACTCCTGAGTGGAGAAGGCACCAGATGTATGATGAGATGTGTACAGATGTAATGTGTGATGGTGCAATGTGTGCCAGGCATGCCCTTCACTCCTTTGACATGTGTGCATGTCGTACTGCACACTGGGGATGAGCGTCACTGGCATGGCACGGACACCAACACACGCAAGTGTCCCCTGATGGCCGGAACAGGGGTTACCACACCTGACTTGTCACTACCCACGGTGCACGATGTGACTATGTCATGTATGTGTGGGGGGTTCCCATTAGGTTGATGTTGGAGCACCCTCAAAAGCTGCAGCTGTTGCAGCAACCAACATGTGTATGTGTGTAGATTGACATTGGACATTGTTCCGCACACCATGCCACATGTGGTATCGGATGTGAGGTGCGTATGTATGCATGGGACACGGATTAGCGTGACAAGGACATGTCTGCATCCTCTCTCTGAATGTGTGGTGAGTCATTACATGTGCACCTTCATGGCAAGGTGTGTGGGCTGTCCTAGTGTAATGTCATGTGACCTGTGTCTCTAGTGTTCCGCTACCAGTCTCTGCAATCGGCTTCCTACTTCTGCTGATGTGTGGGTGTATGTCACTCCTGTGTTGCGTCTGGCTGTTCTCTTGCACTGGGACACAGCTAATCCCATGGCATGGCATGTGGAGGTTCTCAATCTCCGTGTGTAGCTGGGTCTTGGTAGGAGTGTCACCTGCCAGCCATACGTGTCCAGGGCATGTAGCACATACCTGACTCCGTATGTAGCATATGTGTATTGACAGATTAACATGTGCTCAGTACATATAAATTGTTGTTGTAGTGCACTCACTCTTCCTTGTCACTTCCACATTCCTGCAGAGCGCCGCCTCTTCCACGAGCAATTCCGGACTTGGCTGCCATGCGGGAGAATGATCGTATCCGGTGCTACCGCTTCCCCCGACGGTTGATTCTGGAGTTGACGGCGAGACTGGCACCACACCTGGAACCGCTGCACAGGTATCCTACGGCACTGACACCCAAGCTGAAGGTAATGGCAGCCCTACATTTTCTAGCCACGGGTACCTTTCAAAATACCATAGCTCATGTTGGTGGCATGTCCCAGAGCATGTTCTGCCGTGTGCTGCATGATTTCTTAGAGGCCATGTTGATTCACCTGGATGACTTCATCAAGTTCCCAACCCCTGAAATGTTGACTGGTGTCAAGCGTGAGTTCTATGCCCTGGGAGGGATGCCCCATGTCATTGGGTCCATGGATGGTACACATGTAGCTTTGGTACCACCACACGCACGGGAGGTAGCGTACCGCAATCGGAAGCACTACCACTCCATCAATGCCCTTGTGGTGTGTCTGTCCAGCATGGTGATTTCACATGTCTGTGCTCGTTTTCCAGGATCAGCACACGATGCCTACATCATGAGGCGTAGCAGGATGCCTGAAATGATGATGCAGCTGCGCAACGAACGAGCATGTGTTGTTGGTGGGTACAGTCTGTCCGTCCTGTATTTTGCATAGCCTACCAGCACGACCGCTTCACCAGTTCTAACGATGTCCATGTGCTTCCCATGTAGGGGACGCTGGCTATCCCAACATGCCATGGCTGCTCACACCTCTCCGCAACCCCATCACGCCGGCCCAGCTCCGCTACAACACCGCCCATGGCCGGACAAGGCGAGTGATAGAGAGGACGTTTGGCCTGCTGAAGAGCCGATTTCGGTGCCTCCACAAGACCGGCTGCGCGCTCCCATATGCCCCTGCGAAGGTCTGCAAAATCTTCATGGTCTGCTGCATGCTGCACAACATGGCAGTTGAGAAAGCTGTGCCACTCATCCTGGATCAAGATGATCAGGACCATCCACCCGTGGAGGACGAAGGGCTTGGCAATGGGGCTAGTGATGTGGAGGATGTGGAGCCGCAGGAGGACATCCGGACTCGGCTCATACGCGACTTCTTTGCTTAGTGGTGAGTACCAGTGTCTGAGTGTGCACACATTGCTCCACGTGTGGCATATGTTGTGATGTGTGTCTCCACCTGCATGTATGGCACGTGAGTCAGAGGTGTGTGTGGGTGTGTCACTGGAGTGATGGTGGCAGTGATGGTTGTATTTCCCCAGTCATAATTGTGACCTAGCATGTTGTCATCCATACATGTGTCGAGTTCATGCACATGCAAGTGGCTGTGTTTTTTGTGGCTGACTTCTTGTGTGTCTCTCTTGCCCAGGTACTTGCGCATGGCGTCTGCTGGTTGCATTGTTGTGGCACTGCTATTCCTCATGGACACGTCATGGTGTGCTGACTCAGCGTTACACGCACGGACAAGTTTGGAAGTCTCCTTAGGGTAAGGGATGCATCAGGGGTGTATTGGGTGTGGCAGGTGTTCACGATGTATGCACACTGCCCCTGTCGATGTAGCATCACCATGGGACACGACATGCAGCTGTGTACACATGAATAGATGGTCTGACTGGTTGACAGTCATCAGTGATGGGATAGTGGATTGTGATGATGGCATCAATGTGTGTAACACTGCCCTCGGACACATACGGTTTGCATTGGCTTGACATGGTGTGGGACTTCTACATCAGCGGATCAATGGTGTATGGCAGTCTCTCCGTGAGCAGCTGTGGGTGTTTAGCTGTTAGCCGACAATTGTGTGCCAGTTCCATGGCTAACACGCATTTGTGCTGCAGAAGGGGGGTGCCAGTGTTGAACCCACATGTTACTCCACAAGAAGTGTTCATGTGTAATTAAAGTTGCCTCTGCAATCCCGAAAACATGACTAATAAAGGTGTCCCTATGCCTCCAAGGTGCCTCTTCTCAGTCAATGCTGGTGTGTTGCCACGGTGCATCCAGCATGTCTGGCATGGTTTTCCTGGATAGTGGCTATGTGTCGATGTGTCGAGTAGCAAGATGCAAGCTGTGTGTGTGGGCTGCGACTGTGTATTGGGCATGATGTCCATGACTGTGTGGGTATTGTGACATGGAAAGGAGCATGCATTTAGTATATATGCATGATTTACAACTGCTCCCCAGCTCTAAATTAACTCTTCATTTACAGGTAACCTCGAACGAAGTTACTGTGAGTATTTCATCACTACGCTCACAGCACACTTTAGGGTGTGTGCTGATAATTACACTTGGCCTATATATTTTTTACGGCCATTCACCAAAATTATTTTTAACTACAATTTCGATTGGTCCTGACGAAAGCCTCTAGAACTATATCGAAGGCTGAAACTAGTTGACCTTAGTTTCTAGGGATATAAGGAAAATAACATTCCTAACGATATCCCCTTCTCTCTTTTTACACTAGTCCTGGGACCCTTAAAATTAAAGTTTTTTCAAAAGGGCATTTCCCTGAGACTTTTTTAACTCTTATATCACTTCACATAGCACTTCACTCACTGCTCATAACCCTGCTCCGCTGTATCTCAGGCGTTGTAGCACAACTGGATTGTGCTAGACAATCCAGTTGGGCCCCGATGATGAAGCATGCCACCTACTAGGTAGGTGGGTGAGGGGTTTCCTACACAGCAGTTGTGCTCTCTCTCCTTTCTAATTTGTTTCCCACAATGACAGCGAAAAAAGTTTGCTTCAAGTCATGAAACTTGTCCCTTTTGTTTGACCATATTGTGACATGTGCCATCCCCATGCATCCAACGTTGGCCAGGCCCCCATTCTCTGCATCCACCGGACTCAAGCTTGCAGGACATGGTTCGGCCACCTGTCTACACATACCTGGGTGCCCCCCAGGACACTCCACATGATCCCTGACCTCTGCGCATGACTGTTGCTGTACTCAATGTGTCTGTCAGCACGGTTGTGCGGCCACCCCCTCAGCTGGTTGGGCCCATCACGGGTGTGTATGGTGCTCCATGTCTGTCTTGCCTAATACACTGTGACCCGTGTGTCCTGTGCCAGACTCAGGCCCCAGGGTGTGGATGGTTGAAGTCAAAAGAGAACTCAGGCATGTTTAGACTTTACAACACACATGTAAGGTAATAATGCAACCAGCAGGCATCTTCTCTTCATGGTGTGATATTTTATTTTTGTGGGGGGAAGGGGGGTATAACGTGAGGGGCTTTCCATGCCACAGTCTTTGTCAACATTGGTCAGACAGTGACCAGCAGGGCCATGTGGCAGAGAATGTCTCTTGATGCTGTGATGCTGTTGGTCCAGTGGGCCAGGTGCCAGGCCAGGTGTCCTGGGAGATGGTGATGTAGCGCCGACCCTCACGGTCCTTTCCGTGGATGACCCGGCCTCCTGCGGGGACCCTCAGAAGCAGGCCGTGACGATGTTTGGGATGCTCCGTCAGATGTCTCCTCCTCCTCCTGATCCCTCCCTGTGGGTGGTGATGTTCTACGCCGTCTGGCACAGGGAGGGTTGCCCATGTTGTCGGCCATCCGACGGAGTGTATTGTGAATCCCCTGGAACACCGTCACTTGCTCAGCCTGTCTGTCCTCCATCCTCCGTTGGTGTTGCAGTAGACAGGCATGTTGCTGGGCCTGCTGGGTCTTTATCTCATCGAGGGTCCCCTTGATCTCATTGAGGGTGGACACAACCTGGGCCATGCCCGTGGTGTCCTGCCGGTATGTGTCCAGGATGTTACGGACATGGGAATATACCGGTTCCCCAGCCAACTGGTCAGGCTCGCGCCTCCGCCGTCCTCCACTCCCACCACCCCTGCCCACTTGCACCTGGCCTGCCCTTGTGGGCACATCGGGTCTCCGGGACCCCTGAGGGGTGGCATTGGCGTTGTCGCCTGCCTCCTCCTGGGTGCCCGGGACACCGTGTCCCTCCTGGCCAGCCTGGCTGCATTGTGGTGTTGGGGCAGGGATCCTGGGTGTCTCCTGGGATGTGGCAGGAGTGGGGGTGGTGGTTGGCACAGTTGTACCTGACGCAGGTGCTGCAGGTCGTTGGACACCAGAGGGGCCAGGCCGGTCGGGGTCGGGTTCGTCCACAGAGTGGTGAGAGGCGTCGCTGCCGGTGGCTCCGTCATCCTGCAGAGCCGGGTCCTGTGAGTCTTCCCCCCCAGTGTTGGGGGGTGATCCACGACGTTGACCTGTGTGTGAGAGAGACAATGTTACTTTTGGTCCATGCAACATCCATGTTTCATCAGTTTCAAAGCTGGCACATTTCCTCTTGGAATTAGGATCTGTCTTGCATTCCACTCACAGTGCACTTGTGCATGGGTGTGTCCCTTGGGCACCACTTTGGCCCCTTTAACTATGTGTGGCACAGTCTTACTTGCTGCGTCAAGTGTGACTGCAGTCAGCAGTGGAGTGGGCAGGTGTGGCGAGCCATGCATTGGCGCCTTCCGTGTAGCACTGTACATGTGCACATGGAGTGGATCCACACACTTCAATGATGCAGGTAGCTGTCGTTGTGCTCGTGAACAGGTTGTGACATGGCCCTGTGTTTTGCCATAGAGAAGAGGAGGGGTGCTGGCACTGGCCACCCTTGGCTACATGCACGCAGTCTACCTGCTGACGAGCAGACATTCCCACACACCACACGGCTGATTTGCTCTCCCTGTGTCTCCCCCCCTCTCTGTCCACCTCTCCCTCCCTCTGTGTGTCAGCCTCCTCCCTCTGTCCGTGTCCCTGTGTCTCCCTCCCTCTCTGTCCCCCTCTCCCTCCCTCTCTGTCCCCCTCTCCCTCCCTCCGTGTGTCAGCCTCCTCCCTCTGTCCGTCTCCCTGTGTCTCCCTCCCTCTCTGTCCCCCTCTCCCTCCCTCTGTGTGTCAGCCTCCTCCCTCTGTCCGTGTCCCTGTGTCTCCCTCCCTCTCTGTCCCCCTCTCCCTCCCTCCGTGTGTCAGCCTCCTCCCTCTGTCCGTCTCCCTGTGTCTCCCTCCCTCTCTGTCCCCCTCTCACTCCCTCTCTGTCCCCCTCTCCCTCCCTCTGTGTGTCACCCTCTGTCACCTCAGCCCAGCTTCCTGGGCACACACTGTTAGCAGATCTTTGAGTGGCCCTTGGCTTGTTGATGTGAGTTTGTTTCTGATCTCCAGGCACCCATTGGGTGTAGTGTGTGTCTCTGCGCTGCTGCTGTGGTGGTGTGTGCTGCCACTCTTTCACAATGTTGGCTGTTCATTAGCTGCTGTCATGTGCAAAACAGTGCCTTCACCCCCATGTGTTGATGCAAGGCGTCCGCCATTTGCTGGCGAGTCTTTCCTGTGTGGGGACACACTGTTTGTCTGGCTGTGACCTAGGCCATATGGGCAGAGGGCATTGTTGTCTGCTTCTGAGTTGCACTATGTGAATTTTGGGGCCCACCCTCCCGCCATCCGGGTTACCGTGTCATGTGTTGGTGTCTTCTGTGGCTTGTGACTTGACATTGTCCAGCTGGGTGTATGGGGCATGGTGGCGGCAGTGGCATGTGCGTGTTCATGGAGTGTGGTTGAGTCATGCGATAGCTTGGGGTGGTTGCGTGCCTGTTAGTGATTTTGGTTGTGGATGACGTTCCCCCCATGTGAGGTGCGTTGTTTGTGTACTCACCCGGGTCTCGGAGTCCTCCTAATCCTTCGACTGCCTCCACCGGCTGTATGGCAATCACCCTCTCCTCCCAGGGCTGGTAGTGTACGGGTTTGCGGGAGGGCCCTCCTCCAGTGGCGTTGGCCTGGTTGTGTTCCTCCAGCATCTTGGCTCGGACCCTCCTCCGCAGATCGTACCACCTGGCTTGGCATTCCTGCCTGGTCCTTCTGGTGTCCCCAACAGCATTCACAGCATCGATGATGGTCTGCCACATGGCTGTTTTTGCTGCCATGCTGGTCTGTCTGACCAATGTTCCAAAGAGCTGTGGCTCGACTCTGAGGATTTCATCGACAAGGACCTCCAACTCTCGGTTACTGAACTTTGGATTCTTGGTAGTGGGCATGGTGAGGGGTGTGGGTGTGGATGGTGGGGGGGTGTGTGGATGGTTGTGGGTGTGTGGGTGTGGTTGTGCAGGTGTGTGTGTGTGTGAATGTGATGAGGGGGTGTTTGTGAAGGTGGTTGTGTGAAGGTGTGCAAGTGTAAGGTGTGGTGAAGCTTGTAGTATGGTGCTGTAGGTTGTCTGTGGTGTCTGGCAGCAGTGAGTCTGTTGCAAAGGCTCATGGTTTGTGTGTGTGGGCCCTTTTTATTGGTCCATTGGTGGGTGTGGCTGTGTTTGAAGTTTGGGTGGGTGTGTTATAAGGAGTGGTGGTGTATTGGCCCTCTGTTTGTTTTTGGCAGTTGCAGATCAGTGAATGTGTTATTTTAGTGGTTGTTGGACATGTTTAGTGGCTTTGTGCCATTCTAATGGTGTATTCTTGTGTTGTTTTGGTTTGTCCTGGTTGTGTACGTGCGTTTTTAGCGTGTGTACGGTGTGTACATGGGCCATTTGGTTGTACGGTGCTGTCCTTGTGTGTGGCTTGGTACGACTCGTACATGCGGTTGTGATGTTGGGGCATGGGGTGCGCTCCGTACTTAGGAGGTTGTGGTGGGGGTGCGACTCTGACGTACACGGGTGTACATACACGGTGGTACGACACGTACAGGGGTGGGGGTAGGACTCGAACGTACAGGGGTGTGGGTACACGGGGGTACGACACGTACAGGGGTGGGGGTAGGACTCGAACGTACAGGGGTGTGGGTACACGGGGGTACAACACGTACAGGGGTGGGGGTAGGACTCGAACGTACAGGGGTGTACATACACGGTGGTACGACACGTACAGGGGTGGGGGTAGGACTCGAACGTACAGGGGTGTGGGTACACGGGGGTACGACACGTACAGGGGTGGGGGTAGGACTCGAACGTACAGGGGTGTGGGTACACGGGGGTACGACACGTACAGGGGTGGGGGTATGACTCGAACGTACAGGGGTGTAGGTACACGGGGGTACGACACGTAGAGGGGTGGGGGTATGACTCGAACGTACAGGGGTGTAGGTCGCGGGGGTACGACACGTACAGGGGTGGGGGTACGACTCGAACGTACAGGATTGTACATACACGGTGGTACGACACGTACAGGGGTGGGGGTACGACTCGAACGTACAGGGGTGTACATACACGGTGGTACGACACGTACAGGGGTGGGGGTACGACTCGAACGCAGAGGGGTGTAGGTACACGGTGGTACGCCACGTACAGGGGTGGGGGTAGGACTCGAACGTACAGGGGTGTGGGTACACGGGGGTACGACACGTACAGGGGTGGGGGTAGGACTCGAACGTACAGGGGTGTGGGTACACGGGGGTACGTCACGTACAGGGGTGGGGGTACGGCTCGAACGTACAGGGGTGTGGGTACACGGGTGGGGGTTCGACACGTACATGGGTGTACATACAGGGGGGGTGTACATTCACGGGGAGTACGACACGAACGTATGGGTGCTGGGGGGAGTGTTGGGCGCGTATGCAGGCACATGTCTCCATGGTTGCAATGGGAGTTCGGTGCGGACGGTGTTTTTTCCATACGGTTGTGAGATCGGACGCACGGGTAGGATCGTGATTCCTCGGTCGGACTTCACTTTTCACGTTTGTACGGTAAATCGTCCGAGGACGTGTCGGACACATTTTCCGACCCGAGGACGTGTGGGGAATGATTCCCAATGCGGTTCGTATGGACTTTTTACCATGCGAATCGTGATTGCCAGTTTGTACGGCACTTGTACGATTCGTACGGTAAAAAGACCGGATACGAGTCGTACGGGGACATTTTTTACCGGATCGTAATCGGCACCTTAATTGGCAGTGCCTATATCATGTTATGATGAGGGTTCTCTTCATGATTGTTACTAGAAAGAATATCATAGAGATACACTCTAATAAGTATGTTATGGTGAAAGAAAAATCTCTTCCAACAGCCACAGCAAGGAAAGTGGTGGAGCTTGGGTATGGAAGGATGCTTAGGTTTTTATTCTACAGTTTTCTGAAACATTTTCTAGGTTATGATAACAACTACATTTGCTCCTGGATCGGCAGCTGAAATGCCATCTCACCATGTCTATGTCAGAACTCGAGTGTTACAGAATTTGTGGTAATAGATGCCGATAGGTAGTGAATTTTAACGGATGAACATTTGAAATAATGATATCGTTTTCATGAGTTTCTTACGTTAGCCAATTATTTCATTAACATTTCCTTTGAACAGTTTTATTGCTATTTTGTTATTTGCAAACGTTTGCCCATTATGGTGAGAAGATAGCAACATAATGGTCTATTGCAGTGGTTATGTTACATGTTATGGTAAATTATTGGTAAATTATGGTTGAGCACAGCAGTCACCAAACGTTCTTGGCGCCAGGGATCCCCTCAAGGTAAAGGCCAACTGAACAACAAAGAGAGTGTGCTTGATGTGAATGGTCTGTCAGGCGCACTGATAAAGAAAACCCTTCTGGTGGTTGTGACAGAAGGATTTTCTTTCTAAAAACATAATTTTGGGACGTGAGAAAACAGCTTCCCTCGCTTCGCAAAATTATTTCGTTTCAGTTATTATAAGCGCAGTGCTCAGACATTACAGTGGTTGAAAGTGGAACCAGTCTGCACCAATCTGTTTCACTTTGATTGGTTGGGGGGGGGACATTCTGGCTTCAAACACAGATCTCTTAGGGAGAGGGAACTCTGGAAAAGGGACAATGCCTCCCTTTCAGTGATACTTCTCCTTAGTTAATCTCTGCTTGGGGATCGCCTCAGGACTGTGATCCCGAAGCACAGATCTACCCAAAGCTTGGAGAGGGTGGAGCAGCCACTGTCATGGTCAAGTGAAAGGAAAAGTCTTTCTGTTCCCCCCCCCCAGTGGGGTTGGAAGCCCATGAGATATCAGAGACCCAGTAAACAGGTTAAAAAACAAAAGAGATGAGACTGTGCCTTGAGGGACCCCCGTCTCATGGGTTGGGGGTTTAGATCTCAGTGGTGGAAGAATGGCAATCCGAAATCTACCTAAAAGAAATTATTTCAGTGATGTAAAGACTATACCCTTGCAAACACGCTTGTGGAGACCAAATCAAGAGGGTATGGTCAATGTTTTCAAAAAGGCGAATAGTCCCTTGTGGCAAGAATCCCCTTGGAAAGTAACACTCAGTAGACTTTCCTCTGCAAAGTTTTGCCATTGGGCTAGGTCCACTTTCTCCAATAGACAAGTATTAAAGGGCTGCTGGAGCGGGCAGTAGAGCGACTGTCCACAAATTAGCCAGGGCTTGAAGTCATACGGTAATTATGTATTATGTTCAGTAACCTGTAGGTACTTTAACTGTTTCCAGAGAGGAAATAAACATATCCATGAGGACCCTCATAAGAATAGGTGTTAATATCTAAAGGTATTTCTGACGGGTAAAGATAGAGGAGAACCTGATGAACCTATGACTAACATCAGAGTTGAAAATACCACCAGACTGCTCAGTTCAAGTTTACGAAAATCCAGTCTGGGGTCACCCTAAATGCTCAACGGAATGTATAATTTAGCAGGATGTTTCAGCTACCTTAAAGTTGGAAAAAATTGGGTAGGTTTTCACACATTTACAGTGGATGAGAAGAAGACTCATGAACAGACAGTTTGCCTTCGAGCAACTGTAATTTTGCTTCTAGTTGACTGTTTATGGCATTTCCAGTGGGAGCTTTTCAGTGCATGTTTTGTGGGCCTGCCATGGGTGGAGCTTGGAATATTCATGTGAACATGATTTATTTAAAGCTCCGACTGTCACTGTAATCCTAACTTATGAGTCAATTTGCTTGACATCCTAAAGGTGGGTAGTAGAGAAAAACTGACTCAGGGTGCCCAAGATAGGGACTTGAAGAATGTTTCATGGGAGGCTGAGTGGAAGAGAATTTTAGTAACGGAATTTATTTAGTACAAGGGCAATTATGAGAGTCAAATCTGAATGAAATAGGTGTGAGAGACTTGTCCATATTGAGAGAGTTGTAAGGCATTGCTCCAGTTGTAAGCTTCTAGAGGGCAGGTACAGAGACTGCAATGTTGAGAAATAACATGGAATTATTTGTAGAAGTGCTAGATAAGGAAAAGCAGGTGCAGATAGGGTTTGATGTTAGGTAGAGTATTGCTATTCAATTAAACATTTCTGTGAGAATGATAAGCCTTACTGATTCATTTATTTTTCGGGCCTGAGAATAAAGAGTAAACATAAGGCTAGCAGCCCCCTTTGTCAGATCATAGAGCAGTGGGCAGCAGAAGTTACAGATGTTAAATATGATGCCTACAGTGATACCATTTGTATGACCAAAGAGAATGTAAAATGTTTGGAAAGTATGTGATGGCTAATGAAGTGAGTTGTAGTTTGTGGCGATCAGAGATAGGTAATTGCTATCTAATTAAACATTAGAAGCCTATTGTAGAAAAGTGCCGCTTTTTGACATGGTCACCCATACTTTTTGCTCTAGTACTAATGCTTTTCTACTGAAAGTGCACTGGGTTCCTGCTAACCAGACCCCCAGTGCCAGTGCTGTCTCCCTTAAAACAGGTAAATGTCTAATTGCAAACTAATTAGCAAGGACTTTAGCACCCTTGTAAGTCCCTAGTAAATGGTACCTCCCGGCCCCTGGGCAAGGATACTAAAGAGGATCCCTACGGGCTGCAGCATGTACTGTGCCACCAAGGGGTCCCACACAAAAAATTGCATGCAGCCTGCCATTGCAGGCAGCGTGAAATAGGGCAAACCATTTTGAAGACACAACATGGCACACTCTGTGTGTGCCACGCCCATGCACACTACACATACTATATGTAAGTCAACCATGTGTTCTCGCGTATGCGTACCCATAGTCCACTTGTGGGACACCCCCGCGCCGCACGGCCACCAGCTGCTGCGTGTGCCCCAGTGCCTGCCTTCTGCCTCAGCGCCGGCCTCGCTGCCGCCTTGAGCGCTCCCCTTTGGTTTTCGCCGGTTTTTGACCGAAATTTGTGCTTGTTTTCTTTGTATGCCGTATGATCGTTTGTTAACTGTCTTGCCTCCGTTTTGACCTGCATTGTTGCCTGTATTTTTTGTACCGTTTCTTCTTCGTGTTTTGCCCTCCATTTGTGCATTTGTGCTTGTCTCCTTCCTGTTTGCCCGCCTACCTCGCCGCCCTCCGCTCTCCCTCCCCGCTCCCGCTTCCCGCCACCGCCATTAGCCCCGCTCCTTTTCTCTTCTGTTCCCTCCCCGCTCCCGCCTCCCAGCTGCTCCGCCCACCCGCGCACTTGGCCTTTAAATGGCGACCGTGCGACGCAGGTGAGTGTGACCCACTTGTGGGACACCCCCGCGCCGCACGGCCACCAGCTGCTGCGTGTGCCCCAGTGCCTGCCTTCTGCCTCAGCGCCGGCCTCGCTGCCGCCTTGAGCGCTCCCCTTTGGTTTTCGCCGGTTTTTGACCGAAATTTGTGCTTGTTTTCTTTGTATGCCGTATGATCGTTTATTAACTGTTTTGCCTCCGTTTTGACCTGCATTGTTGCCTGTATTTTTTGTACCGTTTCTTCTTCGTGTTTTGCCCTCCATTTGTGCATTTGTGCTTGTCTCCTTCCTGTTTGCCCGCCTACCTCGCCGCCCTCCGCTCTCCCTCCCCGCTCCCGCTTCCCGCCACCGCCATTAGCCCCGCCCCTTTTCTCTTCTGTTCCCTCCCCGCTCCCGCCTCCCAGCTGCTCCGCCCACCCGCACACTTGGCCTTTAAATGGCGACCGTGCGACGCAGGTGAGTGTGACCCACTTGTGGGACACCCCCGCGCCGCACGGCCACCAGCTGCTGCGTGTGCCCCAGTGCCTGCCTTCTGCCTCAGCGCCGGCCTCGCTGCCGCCTTGAGCGCTCCCCTTTGGTTTTCGCCGGTTTTTGACCGAAATTTGTGCTTGTTTTCTTTGTATGCCGTATGATCGTTTGTTAACTGTCTTGCCTCCGTTTTGACCTGCATTGTTGCCTGTATTTTTTGTACCGTTTCTTCTTCGTGTTTTGCCCTCCAGTTGTGCATTTGTGCTTGTCTCCTTCCTGTTTGCCCGCCTACCTCGCCGCCCTCCGCTCTCCCTCCCCGCTCCCGCTTCCCGCCACCGCCATTAGCCCCGCCCCTTTTCTCTTCTGTTCCCTCCCCGCTCCCGCCTCCCAGCTGCTCCGCCCACCCGCGCACTTGGCCTTTAAATGGCGACCGTGCGACGCAGGTGAGTGTGACCCACTTGTTGGACACCCCCGCGCCGCACGGCCACCAGCTGCTGCACGTGCCCCAGTGCCTGCCTTCTGCCTCAGCGCCGGCCTCGCTGCCGCCTTGAGCGCTCCCCTTTGGTTTTCGCCGGTTTTTGACCGAAATTTGTGCTTGTTTTCTTTGTATGCCGTATGATCGTTTGTTAACTGTTTTGCCTCCGTTTTGACCTGCATTGTTGCCTGTATTTTTTGTACCGTTTCTTCTTCGTGTTTTGCCCTCCATTTGTGCATTTGTGCTTGTCTCCTTCCTGTTTGCCCGCCTACCTCGCCGCCCTCCGCTCTCCCTCCCCGCTTCCCGCCACCGCCATTAGCCCCGCCCCTTTTCTCTTCTGTTCCCTCCCCGCTCCCGCCTCCCAGCTGCTCCGCCCACCCGCGCACTTCGCCTTTAAATGGCGACCGTGCGAACGCGCAGCGGTCCCGCGCAGCGGGCGCGCCGATTGTGCGCCAAAGGTAAGCCCGTCCGCGCCTGGACCGCGCCCAGTGCCAGGACCCCTGGCCCACGAGGACCCCGACCGACCCGCCTGACGTACTCCGCCGCCACCCTCACCGCACTCAACACCGGCCGACTCCCAGAATGCCATCAAGCCACTCCACGACGTACCCACGGACCTTTCAGCTGCCACACCTGCAAGTTCTCCTGCATCCGGACCAGCCTCGCACCAGCACCCGCCAAGTCGAGCACCAGCAGCACCCACCTCAAGTGCATCCTGCTCAACACCCGCTCCGTCCACAGACACGCCATCGAACTCTGGAACCTTCTAGACGCCACAGCCCCTGACGTTGCCTTCCTCACGGAGACCTGGATGAACGCCTCTTCAGCTCCCGACATCGCCATCGCTATCCCAGAGGGCTACAAGATCGTCCGGAGGGACCGAAACGCCAACCAGATGGGAGGAGGCATCGCCATCATCCACAGGAACACCATCCGTCTCACGACCAGCACCGACAACACCCTGACCAGCGCCGAACACCTGCATTTCCAGATCCACACCAACCCGAACACCACCCTCAGAGGCACCCTGATCTACCGACCCCCTGGACCACGCACACAATTCAGCGAGGACATCGCCGACTTCGTCAGCCCGCATGCCCTCCCCTCCGCTGACTACATCCTCCTGGGAGACCTCAACTTCCATCTAGAGAACAACAACGACCGCAACACCAGCACCCTGCTCGCCAACCTCGCCAACCTGGGACTCAAGCAACTGGTGTCCACCCCCACCCACCTCGCCGGACACACACTCGACGCAGTCTTCTCTTCCAGCACAGACATCGACTTCAGCCACGCCACAGAGCTTCAATGGACGGACCACAGCTGCGTCCACTTCACCTTCAAGAGAACGACGACCCACCAACACCAGCAACAGGCCGCCCACAGAAGCTGGAACAAGATCACAGCAGACCAGCTCGCCACCTCCCTGAGCCAGCACCCTCCTGCCAGCTCAGCGAACCCCAGCCAGGCCGCCGACAACCTCACGAAGTGGATCAGCAACTGCGCGGACGAACTCGCCCCACTGAGGACCCCGCCTAGCAGACCCGGCAGCAAGAAGGCTCCATGGTTCACCGACGAACTCAAGAGCTCCAAGAAGAACTGCCGAGCCCTCGAGAAAGTCTGGAGAAAGGAACCGACACCGGACAACAGGACCTCCTTCAAACTTGCCACCCGGAAACACCACCAGCTGATCCGCGCCGCCAAGAAAACAGCATTCAAGGACCGGTTGGACAACAACGCACACAACTGCAAGGAACTCTTCAACATCGTGAAAGAGCTTTCCAACCCCAGCGCAGGAAACAACGACATCACCCCATCACAAGACCTCTGCAACTCCCTCGCTTCATACTTCCACAACAAGATCGCGGACATACACAACAGCTTCTACAACCAACCAACGCACACCATGACCGAACAACCACCCCCCACCACCACCCTCCACGCCTGGACCCCGATCAGCACCGAAGACACCATCCGCACGATGAACTCCATCCACTCCGGATCACCGACCGACCCCTGCCCTCACCACGTCTTCAACAAGGCCGACGCTGTCATCGCACCCCACCTGCGAGACATCATCAACACATCCTTCGACACCACCATCTTCCCTGAGAGCTGGAAACACGCCGAACTCAGCGCTCTACTCAAGAAACCAACAGCGGACCCCACCGACCTCAAGAACTATCGCCCCATCTCGCTCCTCCCGTTTCCAGCCAAAGTCATCGAGAAGACCGTCAACAAGCAGATGGCCGCCTTCCTCGAGACGAACGGATCCCTCGACCCCTCACAGTCCGGCTTCCGAGCCAATCACAGCACCGAGACCGCCCTCATCGCCGCCACCGATGACATCCGAGCCCTGATGGACAATGGAGAAACAGCGGCCCTCATCCTCCTAGACCTCTCCGCGGCATTCGACACGGTCTGCCACCGCACCCTAGTACGGCGCCTCAGCAACATCGGAATCCAGGACAAGGCGCTGGAATGGATCATCTCCTTCCTCGACGGAAGAACAAAGAGAGTCCGCCTACCACCGTACAAGTCAGAGGCCTCCGAAGTCATCTGCGGCGTCCCTCAAGGATCATCTCTGAGCCCCACCCTCTTCAACGTCTACATGAGCCCCCTCGCGGCCATCGTACGCAAACACAACCTCAGCATAATCTCCTACGCCGACGACACCCAGCTGATCCTCTCCCTGACCAACGACCCCACCGCCGCCAGAGCCAACCTGCACGAAGGGATGAAAGAGGTAGCCGAGTGGATGACGACCAGCCGCCTGAAACTGAACTCGGACAAGACGGAGGTCCTCATCCTGGGCCCCTCACCCTCCGCCTGGGACGACTCCTGGTGGCCTCCCGCCCTGGGCACCGCACCCAAACCGACAGACCATGCACGCAACCTGGGCTTCATCCTGGACTCCTCCCTCTCCATGACCAGGCAAGTCAACAACGTCTCCTCAGCGTGCTTCAACATCCTACGCATGCTACGGAAGATCTTCTGGTGGATCCCCACCGAGACCAGGAAAACCGTCACCCAGGCCCTCGTCACCAGCCGACTGGACTACGGCAACGCCCTCTACGCCGGTACCACCGCCAAGCTCCAGAAGAGACTCCAGCGGATCCAGAACGCCTCAGCCAGACTCATCCTCGACATCCCACGAACCAGCCACATCTCCGGACATCTGAGAGACCTTCACTGGCTCCCCGTCAACAAAAGAATCACCTTCCGCCTCCTCACCCACGCACACAAAGCCCTACACGACCAAGGCCCGAGCTACCTCAACAGCCGAGTCAACTTCTACGCTCCCAAACGCCACCTCCGATCAGCCAACCACGCCCTCGCCGCCGTCCCCCGCATCCGAAGAGCGACTACAGGAGGAAGGTCCTTCTCCTACCTGGCCGCCAAGACCTGGAACTCCCTCCCTCCCGACCTGCGCCTGACCCAAGACCACCTCTCCTTCAGGAAGAAGCTGAAGACCTGGCTGTTTGAGCAGTAGCGGCACCCCCCCCCCCCCAGCGCCTTGAGACCCTACGGGTATGTAGCGCGCTTTATAAGTGTCATTGATTGATTGATTGATTGATAGTGGTACGGACCGTACACGCGTGCGTACGCTCACTATCACTATGGGTGTTCTCGTGTATGCGTACCCATAGTGATATGGACCGTACACACGCCTGTACGCTCACTATCACCATGGGTGCTCTCGCGTATGCGTACCCATAGTGATACGGACCGTACACGTGTGCGTACGCTCACTATCACTATGGGTACACATACGGCAGCACTCCCATAGTGATAATGGAACGTACACAGGCCCTCTTAGCAGCAGTACGGTGGTTTTCACACATCACAGTGGTGACAGGCAGCACACAGGAAGGAATAGGGCTGACATACTTGTCCATGGATGGACATCAAGGCATTGTCTGGGCAGTACTACATGTGTGGGGCACAGGTGTGACAGGCTGTGATGTGGAACATTACTCCTGAGTGGAGAAGGCACCAGATGTGTGATGAGATGTGTACAGATGTAATGTGTGATGGTGCAATGTGTGCCAGGCATGCCCTTCACTCCTTTGACATGTGTGCATGTCGTACTGCACACTGGGGATGAGCGTCACTGGCATGGCACGGACACCAACACACGCAAGTGTCCCCTGATGGCCGGAACAGGGGTTACCACACCTGACTTGTCACTACCCATGGTGCACGATGTGAATATGTCATGTATGTGTGGGGAGTTCCCATTAGGTTGATGTTGGAGCACCCTCAAAAGCTGCAGCTGTTGCAGCAACCAACATGTGTATGTGTGTAGATAGACATTGGACACTGTTCCGCACACCATGCCACATGTGGTATCGGATGTGAGGTGCGTATGTATGCATGGGACACGGATTAGCATGACAAGGACATGTCTGCATCCTCTCTATGAATGTGTGGTGAGTCATTACATGTGCACCTTCATGGCAAGGTGTGTGGGCTGTCCTAGTGTAATGTCATGTGACCTGTGTCTCTAGTGTTCCACTACCAGTCTCTGCAATTGGCATCCTACTTCTGCTGATGTGTGGGTGTATGTCACTCCTGTGTTGCGTCTGGCTGTTCTCTTGCACTGGGACACAGCTAATCCCATGGCATGGCATGTGGAGGTTCTCAATCTCCGTGTGTAGCTGGGTCTTGGTAGGAGTGTCACCTGCCAGCCATACGTGTCCAGGGCATGTAGCACATACCTGACTCCGTATGTAGCATATGTGTATTGACAGATTAACATGTGCTCAGTACATATAAATTGTTGTTGTAGTGCACTCACTCTTCCTTGTCACTTCCACATTCCTGCAGAGCGCCGCCTCTTCCACGAGCAATTCCGGACTTGGCTGCTATGCGGGAGAATGATCGTATCCGGTGCTACCGCTTCCCCCGACGGTTGATTCTGGAGTTGACGGCGAGACTGGCACCACACCTGGAACCGCTGCACAGGTATCCTACGGCACTGACACCCAAGCTGAAGGTAATGGCAGCCCTACATTTTCTAGCCACGGGTACCTTTCAAAATACCATAGCTCATGTTGGTGGCATGTCCCAGAGCATGTTCTGCCGTGTGCTGCATGATTTCTTAGAGGCCATGTTGATTCACCTGGATGACTTCATCAAGTTCCCAACCCCTGAAATGTTGACTGGTGTCAAGCGTGAGTTCTATGCCCTGGGAGGGATGCCCCATGTCATTGGGTCCATAGATGGTACACATGTAGCTTTGGTACCACCACACGCACGGGAGGTAGCGTACCGCAATCGGAAGCACTACCACTCCATCAATGCCCTTGTGGTGTGTCTGTCCAGCATGGTGATTTCACATGTCTGTGCTCGTTTTCCAGGATCAGCACACGATGCCTACATCATGAGGCGTAGCAGGATGCCTGAAATGATGATGCAGCTGCGCAACGAACGAGCATGTGTTGTTGGTGGGTACAGTCTTTCTGTCCTGTATTTTGCATAGCCTACCAGCACGACCGCTTCACCAGTTCTAACGATGTCCATGTGCTTCCCATGTAGGGGACGCTGGCTATCCCAACATGCCATGGCTGCTCACACCTCTCCGCAACCCCATCACGCCGGCCCAGCTCCGCTACAACACCGCCCATGGCCGGACAAGGCGAGTGATAGAGAGGACGTTTGGCCTGCTGAAGAGCCGATTTCGGTGCCTCCACAAGACCGGCGGCGCGCTCCCATATGCCCCTGCGAAGGTCTGCAAAATCTTCATGGTCTGCTGCATGCTGCACAACATGGCAGTTGAGAAAGCTGGGCCACTCATCCTGGATCAAGATGATCAGGACCATCCACCCGTGGAGGACGAAGGGCTTGGCAATGGGGCTAGTGATGTGGAGGATGTGGAGCCGCAGGAGGACATCCGGACTCGGCTCATACGTGACTTCTTTGCTTAGTGGTGAGTACCAGTGTCTGAGTGTGCACACATTGCTCCACGTGTGGCATGTGTTGTGATGTGTTTCTCCACCTGCATGTATGGCACGTGAGTCAGAGGTGTGTGTGGGTGTGTCACTGGAGTGATGGTGGCAGTGATGGTTGTATTTCCCCAGTCATAATTGTGACCTAGCATGTTGTCATCCATACATGTGTCGAGTTCATGCACATGCAAGTGGCTGTGTTTTTTGTGGCTGACTTCTTGTGTGTCTCTCTTACCCAGGTACTTGCGCATGGCGTCTGCTGGTTGCATTGTTGTGGCACTGCTATTCCTCATGGACACGTCATGGTGTGCTGACTCAGCGTTACACGCACGGACAAGTTTGGAAGTCTCCTTAGGGTAAGGGATGCATCAGGGGTGTATTGGGTGTGGCAGGTGTTCACGATGTATGCACACTGCCCCTGTCGATGTAGCATCACCATGGGACACGACATGCAGCTGTGTACACCTGAATAGATGGTCTGACTGGTTGACAGTCATCAGTGATGGGATAGTGGATTGTGATGATGACATCAATGTGTGTAACACTGCCCTCGGACACATACGGTTTGCATCGGCTTGACATGGTGTGGGACTTCTACATCAGCGGATCAATGGTGTATGGCAGTCTCTCCGTGAGCAGCTGTGGGTGTTTAGCTGTTAGCCGACAATTGTGTGCCAGTTCCATGGCTAACACGCATTTGTGCTGCAGAAGGGGGGTGCCAGTGTTGGACCCACATGTTACTCCACAAGAAGTGTTCATGTGTAATTAAAGTTGCCTCTGCAATCCCGAAAACATGACTAATAAAGGTGTCCCTATGCCTCCAAGGTGCCTCTTCTCAGTCAATGCTGGTGTGTTGCCACAGTGCATCCAGCATGTCTGGCATGGTTTTCCTGGATAGTGGCTATGTGTCGATGTGTCGAGTAGCAAGATGCAAGCTGTGTGTGTGGGCTGCGACTGTGTATTGGGCATGATGTCCATGACTGTGTGGGTATTGTGACATGTGCCATCCCCATGCATCCAACGTTGGCCAGGCCCCCATTCTCTGCATCCACCGGACTCAAGCTTGCAGGACATGGTTCGGCCACCTGTCTACACATACCTGGGTGCCCCCCAGGACACTCCACATGATCCCTGACCTCTGCGCATGACTGTTGCTGTACTCAATGTGTCTGTCAGCACGGTTGTGCGGCCACCCCCTCAGCTGGTTGGGCCCATCACGGGTGTGTATGGTGCTCCATGTCTGTCTTGCCTAATACACTGTGACCCGTGTGTCCTGTGCCAGACTCAGGCCCCAGGGTGTGGATGGTTGAAGTCAAAAGAGAACTCAGGCATGTTTAGACTTTACAACACACATGTAAGGTAATAATGCAACCAGCAGGCATCTTCTCTTCATGGTGTGATATTTTATTTTTGTGGGGGGAAGGGGGGTATAACGTGAGGGGCTTTCCATGCCACAGTCTTTGTCAACATTGGTCAGACAGTGACCAGCAGGGCCATGTGGCAGAGAATGTCTCTTGATGCTGTGATGCTGTTGGTCCAGTGGGCCAGGTGCCAGGCCAGGTGTCCTGGGAGATGGTGATGTAGCGCCGACCCTCACGGTCCTTTCCGTGGATGACCCGGCCTCCTGCGGGGACCCTCAGAAGCAGGCCGTGACGATGTTTGGGATGCTCCGACAGATGTCTCCTCCTCCTCCTGATCCCTCCCTGTGGGTGGTGATGTTCTACGCCGTCTGGCACAGGGAGGGTTGCCCATGTTGTCGGCCATCCGACGGAGTGTATTGTGAATCCCCTGGAACACCGTCACTTGCTCAGCCTGTCTGTCCTCCATCCTCCGTTGGTGTTGCAGTAGACAGGCATGTTGCTGGGCCTGCTGGGTCTTTATCTCATCGAGGGTCCCCTTGATCTCATTGAGGGTGGACACAACCTGGGCCATGCCCGTGGTGTCCTGCCGGTATGTGTCCAGGATGTTACGGACATGGGAATATACCGGTTCCCCAGCCAACTGGTCAGGCTCGCGCCTCCGCCGTCCTCCACACCCACCACCCCTGCCCACTTGCACCTGGCCTGCCCTTGTGGGCACATCGGGTCTCCGGGACCCCTGAGGGGTGGCATTGGCGTTGTCGCCTGCCTCCTCCTGGGTGCCCGGGACACCGTGTCCCTCCTGGCCAGCCTGGCTGCATTGTGGTGTTGGGGCAGGGATCCTGGGTGTCTCCTGGGATGTGGCAGGAGTGGGGGTGGTGGTTGGCACAGTTGTACCTGACGCAGGTGCTGCAGGTCGTTGGACACCAGAGGGGCCAGGACGGTCGGGGTCGGGTTCGTCCACAGAGTGGTGAGAGGCGTCGCTGCCGTTGGCTCCGTCATCCTGCAGAGCCGGGTCCTGTGAGTCTTCCCCCCCAGTGTTGGGGGGTGATCCACGACGTTGACCTGTGTGTGAGAGAGACAATGTTACTTTTGGTCCATGCAACATCCATGTTTCATCAGTTTCAAAGCTGGCACATTTCCTCTTGGAATTAGGATCTGTCTTGCATTCCACTCACAGTGCACTTGTGCATGGGTGTGTCCCTTGGGCACCACTTTGGCCCCTTTAACTATGTGTGGCACAGTCTTACTTGCTGCGTCAAGTGTGACTGCAGTCAGCAGTGGAGTGGGCAGGTGTGGCGAGCCATGCATTGGCGCCTTCCGTGTAGCACTGTACATGTGCACATGGAGTGGATCCACACACTTCAATGATGCAGATAGCTGTTGTTGTGCTCGTGAACAGGTTGTGACATGGCCCTGTGTTTTGCCATGGAGAAGAGGAGGGGTGCTGGCACTGGCCACCCTTGGCTACATGCACACAGTCTACCTGCTGACGAGCAGACATTCCCACACACCACACGGCTGATTTGCTCTCCCTGTGTCTCCCCCCCTCTCTGTCCCCCTCTCCCTCCCTCTGTGTGTCAGCCTCCTCCCTCTGTCTGTGTCCCTGTGTCTCCCTCCCTCTCTGTCCCCCTCTCCCTCCCTCTCTGTCCCCCTCTCCCTCCCTCCGTGTGTCAGCCTCCTCCCTCTGTCCGTCTCCCTGTGTCTCCCTCCCTCTCTGTCCCCCTCTCCCTCCCTCTGTGTGTCAGCCTCCTCCCTCTGTCCTTGTCCCTGTGTCTCCCTCCCTCTCTGTCCCCCTCTCCATCCCTCCCTGTGTCAGCCTCCTCCCTCTGTCCGTCTCCCTGTGTCTCCCTCCCTCTCTGTCCCCCTCTCCCTCCCTCTCTGTCCCCCTCTCCCTCCCTCTGTGTGTCACCCTCTGTCACCTCAGCCCAGCTTCCTGGGCACACACTGTTAGCAGATCTTTGAGTGGCCCTTGGCTTGTTGATGTGAGTTTGTTTCTGATCTCCAGGCACCCATTGGGTGTAGTGTGTGTCTCTGCGCTGCTGCTGTGGTGGTGTGTGCTGCCACTCTTTCACAATGTTGGCTGTTCATTAGCTGCTGTCATGTGCAAAACAGTGCCTTCACCCCCATGTGTTGATGCAAGGCGTCCGCCATTTGCTGGCGAGTCTTTCCTGTGTGGGGACACACTGTTTGTCTGGCTGTGACCTAGGCCATATGGGCAGAGGGCATTGTTGTCTGCTTCTGAGTTGCACTATGTGAATTTTGGGGCCCACCCTCCCGCCATCCGGGTTACCGTGTCATGTGTTGGTGTCTTCTGTGGCTTGTGACTTGACATTGTCCAGCTGGGTGCATGGGGCATGGTGGCGGCAGTGGCATGTGCGTGTTCATGGAGTGTGGTTGAGTCATGCGATAGCTTGGGGTGGTTGCGTGCCTGTTAGTGATTTTGGTTGTGGATGACGTTCCCCCCATGTGAGGTGCGTTGTTTGTGTACTCACCCGGGTCTCGGAGTCCTCCTAATCCTTCGACTGCCTCCACCGGCTGTATGGCCATCACCCTCTCCTCCGAGGGCTGGTAGTGTACGGGTCTGCGGGAGGGCCCTCCTCCAGTGGCGTTGGCCTGGTTGTGTTCCTCCAGCATCTTGGCTCGGACCCTCCTCCGCAGATCGTACCACCTGGCTTGGCATTCCTGCCTGGTCCTTCTGGTGTCCCCAACAGCATTCACAGCATCGATGATGGTCTGCCACATGGCTGTTTTTGCTGCCATGCTGGTCTGTCTGACCAATGTTCCAAAGAGCTGTGGCTCGACTCTGAGGATTTCATCGACAAGGACCTCCAACTCTCGGTTACTGAACTTTGGATTCTTGGTAGTGGGCATGGTGAGGGGTGTGGGTGTGAATGGTGGGGGGGGTGTGTAGATGGTTGTGGGTAAGTGGGTGTGGTTGTGCAGGTGTGTGTGTGTGTGAATGTGATGAGGGGGTGTTTGTGAAGGTGGTTGTGTGAAGGTGTGCAAGTGTAAGGTGTGGTGAAGCTTGTAGTATGGTGCTGTAGGTTGTCTGTGGTGTCTGGCAGCAGTGAGTCTGTTGCAAAGGCTCATGGTTTGTGTGTGTGGGCCCTTTTTATTGGTCCATTGGTGGGTGTGGCTGTGTTTGAAGTTTGGGTGGGTGTGTTATAAGGAGTGGTGGTGTATTGGCCCTCTGTTTGTTTTTGGCAGTTGCAGGTCAGTGAATGTGTTATTTTAGTGGTTGTTGGACATGTTTAGTGGCTTTGTGCCATTCGAATGGTGTATTCTTGTGTTGTTTTGGTTTGTCCTGGTTGTGTACGTGCGTTTTTAGCGTGTGTACGGTGTGTACATGGGCCATTTGGTTGTGCGGTGCTGTCCTTGTGTGTGGCTTGGTACGACTCGTACATGCGGTTGTGATGTTGGGGCATGGGGTGCGCTCCATACTTAGGAGGTTGTGGTGGGGGTGCGACTCTGACGTACACGGGTGTACATACACGGTGGTACGACACGTACAGGGGTGGGGGTAGGACTCGAACGTACAGGGGTGTGGGTACACGGGGGTACGACACGTACAGGGGTGGGGGTAGGACTCGAACGTACAGGGGTGTGGGTACACGGGGGTACGACACGTACAGGGGTGGGGTAGGGCTCGAACGTACAGGGGTGTACATACACGGTGGTACGACACATACAGGGGTGGGGGTAGGACTCGAACGTACAGGGGTGTGGGTACACGGGGGTACGACACGTACAGGGGTGGGGGTAGGACTCGAACGTACAGGGGTGTGGGTACACGGGGGTACGACACGTACAGGGGTGGGGGTATGACTCGAACGTACAGGGGTGTAGGTACACGGGGGTACGACACGTACAGGGGTGGGGGTATGACTCGAACGTACAGGGGTGTAGGTCACGGGGGTACGACACATACAGGGGTGGGGGTACGACTCGAACGTACAGGGGTGTACATACACGGTGGTACGACACGTACAGGGGTGGGGGTACGACTCGAACGTACAGGGGTGTACATACACGGTGGTACGACACGTACAGGGGTGGGGGTACGACTCGAACGTAGAGGGGTGTAGGTACACGGTGGTACGCCACGTACAGGGGTGGGGGTAGGACTCGAACGTACAGGGGTGTGGGTACACGGGGGTACGACACGTACAGGGGTGGGGTAGGACTCGAACGTACAGGGGTGTGGGTACACGGGGGTACGTCACGTACAGGGGTGGGGGTACGGCTCGAACGTACAGGGGTGTGGGTACACGGGTGGGGGTTCGACACGTACATGGGTGTACATACAGGGGGGGTGTACATTCACGGGGAGTACGACTCGAACGTATGGGTGCTGGGGGGAGTGTTGGGCGCGTATGCGGGCACATGTCTCCATGGTTGCAATGGGAGTTCGGTGCGGACGGTGTTTTTTCCATACGGTTGTGAGATCGGACGCACGGGTAGGATCGTGATTCCTCGGTCGGACTTCACTTTTCACGTTTGTACGGTAAATCGTCCGAGGACGTGTCGGACACATTTTCCGACCCGAGGACGTGTGGGGAATGATTCCCAATGCGGTTCGTATGGACTTTTTACCATGCGAATCGTGATTGCCAGTTTGTACGGCACTTGTACGATTCGTACGGTAAAAAGACCGGATACGAGTCGTACGGGGACATTTTTTACCGGATCGTAATCGGCACCTTAATTGGCAGTGCCTATATCATGTTATGATGAGGGGTCTCTTCATGATTGTTACTAGAAAGAATATCATAGAGATACACTCTAATAAGTATGTTATGGTGAAAGAAAAATCTCTTCCAACAGCCACAGCAAGGAAAGTGGTGGAGCTTGGGTATGGAAGGATGCTTAGGTTTTTATTCTACAGTTTTCTGAAACATTTTCTAGGTTATGATAACAACTACATTTGCTCCTGGATCGGCAGCTGAAATGCCATCTCACCATGTCTATGTCAGAACTCGAGTGTTACAGAATTTGTGGTAATAGATGCCGATAGGTAGTGAATTTTAACGGATGAACATTTGAAATAATGATATCGTTTTCATGAGTTTCTTACGTTAGCCAATTATTTCATTAACATTTCCTTTGAACAGTTTTATTGCTATTTTGTTATTTGCAAACGTTTGCCCATTATGGTGAGAAGATAGCAACATAATGGTCTATTGCAGTGGTTATGTTACATGTTATGGTAAATTATTGGTAAATTATGGTTGAGCACAGCAGTCACCAAACGTTCTTGGCGCCAGGGATCCCCTCAAGGTAAAGGCCAACTGAACAACAAAGAGAGTGTGCTTGATGTGAATGGTCTGTCAGGCGCACTGATAAAGAAAACCCTTCTGGTGGTTGTGACAGAAGGATTTTCTTTCTAAAAACATAATTTTGGGACGTGAGAAAACAGCTTCCCTCGCTTCGCAAAATTATTTCGTTTCAGTTATTATAAGCGCAGTGCTCAGACATTACAGTGGTTGAAAGTGGAACCAGTCTGCACCAATCTGTTTCTCTTTGATTGGTTGGGGGGGGGACATTCTGGCTTCAAACACAGATCTCTTAGGGAGAGGGAACTCTGGAAAAGGGACAATGCCTCCCTTTCAGTGATACTTCTCCTTAGTTAATCTCTGCTTGGGGATCGCCTCAGAACTGTGATCCCGAAGCACAGATCTACCCAAAGCTTGGAGAGGGTGGAGCAGCCACTGTCATGGTCAAGTGAAAGGAAAAGTCTTTCTGTCCCCCCCCCCCCAGTGGGGTTGGAAGCCCATGAGATATCAGAGACCCAGTAAACAGGTTAAAAAACAAAAGAGATGAGACTGTGCCTTGAGGGACCCCCGTCTCATGGGTTGGGTGTTTAGATCTCAGTGGTGGAAGAATGGCAATCCGAAATCTACCTAAAAGAAATTATTTCAGTGATGTAAAGACTATACCCTTGCAAACACGCTTGTGGAGACCGAATCAAGAGGGTATGGTCAATGTTTTCAAAAAGACGAATAGTACCTTGTGGCAAGAATCCCCTTGGAAAGTAACACTCAGTAGACTTTCCTCTGCAAAGTTTTGCCATTGGGCTAGGTCCACTTTCTTCAATAGACAAGTATTAAAGGGCTGCTGGAGCGGGCAGTAGAGCGACTGTCCACAAATTAGCCAGGGCTTGAAGTCATACGGTAATTATGTATTATGTTCAGTAACCTGTAGGTACTTTAACTGTTTCCAGAGAGGAAATAAACATATCCATGAGGACCCTCATAAGAATAGGTGTTAATATCTAAAGGTATTTCTGACGGGGAAAGATAGAGGAGAACCTGATGAACCTATGACTAACATCAGAGTTGAAAATACCACCAGACTGCTCAGTTCAAGTTTACGAAAATCCAGTCTGGGGTCACCCTAAATGCTCAACGGAATGTATAATTTAGCAGGATGTTTCAGCTACCTTAAAGTTGGAAAAAATTGGGTAGGTTTTCACACATTTACAGTGGATGAGAAGAAGACTCATGAACAGACAGTTTGCCTTCGAGCAACTGTAATTTTGCTTCTAGTTGACTGTTTATGGCATTTCCAGTGGGAGCTTTTCAGTGCATGTTTTGTGGGCCTGCCATGGGTGGAGCTTGGAATATTCATGTGAACATGATTTATTTAAAGCTCCGACTGTCACTGTAATCCTAACTTATGAGTCAATTTGCTTGACATCCTAAAGGTGGGTAGTAGAGAAAAACTGACTCAGGGTGCCCAAGATAGGGACTTGAAGAATGTTTCATGGGAGGCTGAGTGGAAGAGAATTTTAGTAACGGAATTTATTTAGTACAAGGGCAATTATGAGAGTCAAATCTGAATGAAATAGGTGTGAGAGACTTGTCCATATTGAGAAAGTTGTAAGGCATTGCTCCAGTTGTAAGCTTCTAGAGGGCAGGTACAGAGACTGCAATGTTGAGAAATAACATGGAATTATTTGTAGAAGTGCTAGATAAGGAAAAGCAGGTGCAGACAGGGTTTGATGTTAGGTAGAGTATTGCCATTCAATTAAACATTTCTGTGAGAATGATGAGCCTTACTGATTCATTTATTTTTCGGGCCTGAGAATAAAGAGTAAACATAAGGCTAGCAGCCCCCTTTGTCAGATCATAGAGCAGTGGGCAGCAGAAGTTACAGATGTTAAATATGATGCCTACAGTGATACCATTTGTATGACCAAAGAAAATGTAAAATGTTTGGAAAGTATGTGATGGCTAATGAAGTGAGTTGTAGTTTGTGGCGATCAGAGATAGGTAATTGCTATCTAATTAAACATTAGAAGCCTATTGTAGAAAAGTGCCGCTTTTTGACATGGTCACCCATACTTTTTGCTCTAGTACTAATGCTTTTCTACTGAAAGTGCACTGGGTTCCTGCTAACCAGACCCCCAGTGCCAGTGCTGTCTCCCTTAAAACAGGTAAATGTCTAATTGCAAACTAATTAGCAAGGACTTTAGCACCCTTGTAAGTCCCTAGTAAATGGTACCTCCCGGCCCCTGGGCAAGGATACTAAAGAGGATCCCTACGGGCTGCAGCATGTACTGTGCCACCAAGGGGTCCCACACAAAAAATTGCATGCAGCCTGCCTTTGCAGGCAGCGTGAAATAGGGCAAACCATTTTGAAGACACAACATGGCACACTCTGTGTGTGCCACGCCCATGCACACTACACATACTATATGTAAGTCAACCATACAGCAGGCCTAAGAGCCCTAAGGCAGGGTGCTTTATATTATATGTGAGGACATATCTGCATGAGCAGATATGCTTCTGTGGTGTCTGGTTCCATTGCCACAACATTACTAGTAATCAGGAAGCCTTCTTAAGCATATGTACTGGGCACTGGTCAATACGAGTTACCTAGCTACATAATGGCGTCACTGAAAATAATGGTGTTTGATATCAAACACTTTGTCTTAATAAATCCACACTGGTGCCAGTGTTGGATTTATTATGTATTTATTATGACATGCACCCAGAGGACACCTTAGAAGTACTCCCTGAAACCTACCAGTCTTTTAGGGTGCTGGCTGACTGGACTCTTCCAGCCTGCCACAACTAAAGAGATTCTGATGGCCTTCTCAAGAGAGCCATTCTCTCAGAGGTCAGGAACAATGCCTGCTCTGGAGGAAGGTGATCACAGCTCCTCCAGCAGGATGGGTAGTGAATTAGCATACCAAGGTCAGAGGCTTCAAAACCACTGCCATCTGTGATACATGACACAGGCTTCCTCTAGACCTGGAGAATGCTACCTCCTGGCCTGGTGCCTATTTGGTCTCAGAACAGGCGCGAAAATTAGATAATCAAGAGGCATGTCGCACTATCATGCAAGGCCCACCCCTAAGGTGGGCCATCTGAAGTGGACACTTGAGGATGGGTTTCACCATCTTGTTTTTGGTGAAACTAGGAACTCTGGGTCAGGTTTATGCCCACTTTCCCCAGGAAGTGGTCATATAAGGGGCGTTGTCACACCAGAGGTAGGTAGCCCATTGGCTACTACCTTACACTCCCCTCAGCACCCCTAAATTCAGTATTTAGGTGGCCCCCTGGCATCAAGAACTCTGATTCATCTACCTGAAGACAGAAGAAGGACAAAGAAGAGCCAACAATGCAAGAAGTGAGGACCAGCACAGAAATTGGTGCCAAACCCTGCCTGGCTGCTGTTCTCCCAACAATTGCAAAAAACAACTAGACCTGCCACTGAACAGCCTCCCCACCTAACCCTTGGAGGACAGTCCAGTACTTCGCCAAACAAGAAGCATCTCCCTTGAGGTAGAGGAAGCATCTCCCTGCATCTGCGGACATCGACTGCATCTGTCCGGTTCACCGTTTTACTGACCATCCGGTTGAGAGAGCAACTCACCAGGAGGAGCTCATCATGAGTCCAGGAGATCAGCCCTATCACTTCACCAAGTCTCACGACACTGAGCCTTCCTGGATCCTCCCTGCACCAATATCTGGTGTACCAGTGCCCTTTCAAGCAACAAGGCTTGTTGTGTGTCCAGCCTGGACATAACTTCTGCCAACACCGACCTGCCAATGAGGGATGTCAGGATTCACAAGGTCATCACTGAGAGTGGCCCTGCAGTTTTGTTTTTTCCCCCTCTCCAGGTCACCGAACGAGAGCCCCTGACTTGAGCGACCCACTGGACAAAACACCTCTATACCCAAGCTCCCCAGCTGGAGTCCATGTAATTCAACTTTGTTTTCGTGCTCCAAAGACTCCAGTGCCCACTTACAGCCTTTCTTTTTGCAGGTACTTCTCCACTGACTATCATACGTAGCATTCGAGGCTACCAATGCAACAGCACCTCTGCACCCGGACTCACCAGGGCAAGCAAAACCAAACTGCTGGTGATTTCTTGGTCACTGACCCCTAAGCACCGTAAGTCCAGGAGAAGAACCCCGTAAACCGTTAGAAAATATTTTTACGCAGTGAATGCTTACCCCATAGGATAACATTACCTCATTTGACTGTATTGTTGCTCATACTACAAAAATCTATAACTCTGAGTCTTTGTGTCGAGTTTCTTCTTGAATGTGTGTCTCATTTATTGACTGTGTATGCAACAAATGCTTAACAACACCCTCTGATAAGCCTAAGCATCATTGAAGGATGAAGATATGGGGCGCTGACTGTGGTGGGCATATATATTGTAGACATATTCTAAAAAGAGCTTTCCTAAGTACAATTTGTGGAGTACTAATCAAAGGGCTGGGTGATTCTGTGGATGTGTAGTCTTTAAAAGAGGAGGATTCAACCAAGGGTTTTTCAAAAATGGGAATTAAGTCTTAAGTTTTGAAGCAGAAGGGAAGATATCAGTGATATGGTGCCTATTGAAGATGTTGCAAAAGAGATGGAATGGGTAATTTGTGTTACATTATGAAGATACCGTGCAGGAGTTAAGTAAGGAATAACAGAAGTTTATGCCGGACTTATGGTCAGGATAAACAAAAAGGATGATAGCTTCTTCATCACAAAAGGGGATAAAATGTATGGGAAGTGTGAGAAAAGAGATGAGAAATTATTAAGTGGCAGCTTTCTTTGAGACGTACCTTGCACAATTGTAAGGTGAGTTCTTCAGTTTGACCCAGGAGGGATTGCAAGACCTTGGATAGATATCTGAATTGGACATAAAAGAAGTGTGACTAGCAGCTCGCCGTATTTGGATTTGTTTCAATTGGGGGTCAATGAAAAGGTATGATGCTAAGGATTGTTGAAAAGCCCTAGTGTGTTATTATTAATCTTGCTTTACTAAGGTGACGATACACTTACAGCATTGTGGTTAAGTTGGTTTGAGGATAATGCACTTGGTGCTGATTATGTGGTCAAGATATTGGGCGTTAAAGATTGGGCCGAGGGTGCCAATATATAAGCTAAATGATTGATCGTAGGATGTGCCTGGTGAAGTTTGGAAGTGGCCTTCCCAGATTTGTGGCTTTTGAACAGTTCCCATAGCAGGTCCTTCGACCCCTTAAGAATGTGTATGTTTGGCTACCACCAATTAATATTTTATTACTATAAAATCAGCCCATTGTAATATAGTGCAGTAAGTGAACCTGTGAGATGAAAGTTAAATGTCAAATAGGGCTGCACTGTAGCTTTATAACTTTTATAAGAGAAATTCTCAAAGCATGTTTGAAGTCCTGCCATTGCAATCATGTAGTGTTGTAAGTAAAGATGCGGCAGCACCGTGTCAAAGGTAAATGTTTTCGCATGTATAAAATCTTACTTTACATTAGTTAACTCCCCAGTTAGAAAAGCACTGAAGCCCACGTGGACTGGATAGTTATTGCACAAAATTGAGGCTAGCTAGTATTTGGGTTGGTATGTTTCTGCAGTGACAGGGTAAACAAGCTATTTTTACTGAACAAGTTAAAAAAGTTTTTCATATGAAGAATGATCCATTTAAATAAAATCACATTTAGCACAAATTCACTGAGTAAATAATTATTGGCTTCATACGTGAAATTTATTAAATTTCTATTGTAGGGGGCGATCACGATCTCGTTCGGAAGGGTTCTGAATCGGATTCGGCTTTGCTGAAACTGATCCGGAGCTCTTGTTTCCGACCGTCTCCTTCCCAGTTTTGAATGAACAAGATCAATGCCTGGAAACCATTAAGACTGACCGAATCGGTTCCGAAAGGCATTCGGACAGGTCGAGCCTTTCCGGAGCCGATTCGTACAGCTCTATGGACTCAGTTTCCGAGCGAGCGAGTACGATGACCGATTTGGGCAGCCTTTCCAATTCGGTTGTCCCGGAATGAATCGGCTGCCGGAATCGGTCTTTGGGGGTCCATAGCAGGCCCCCCTTCACCTGGGGCCCTCCAAATAGGGCCTGTGGGGGTACCCATGGGTCCCCTCTTCTCAACCACACACAGTGTGGCAGGCACCATGGGGTGCCCGTCAATGGGGGCAAGGTTTTCCCTACCCACCTCTTACTTCAATGGGAGCCTGTGTTCACGTTCGGAACACGGGTTCCCATTGAAGTCAATGGGAGTCCGACCACATAGGATTTGGATATATACGGATGCGTCATACTCGTTCGGGAGGACTCCCCTGATACGAGTTGTATGGAAAGCATTCCTGAACTGTGTCGGTCGGTATGCTTTCCGAACAAGATCGGAATTGGCCCCTTAGTGGTGAACATAGATTTATATTATATAGGCTCCTAAGATGATTACATTAAAAAGTCATTTTCTTTGTTAGGAAGCCTAGACAGTAGTTAAACCAGTTCATATAAGACTCTCCCTTCTCAAGTGACAGCTTTGGTGAGGAGTGAATGCCTTCTTTTGGCAAGACAATAGTCTTGGTTTACTGGCAGGAAAGTTAGTAAGACCTAAGTACAGGTTATCCACTGCTGCTTATCTTAGAACTCGGGACATGTGGATTGAACGACAGATTGTAACAGAATGAGCAAGCTGCAACCTAGACATTTGGAATGCAGATGATAGATAGTATCTTCGGGTGATTGAGGACTTTGATTGTTGTCTGTCCTAAGCCAACTTGTTTCTAGTATTAGGAGGATAGAACATGACCTCAGAACCATCCACAACCGCTGGTTTTCAAGATACATTCCCTCAATGTAACGAGGCAGCCCCTGGTTGAGGTTTGCTAGCTCCACATAATAGAGTTGGAATTCTGCCATTTTGAAGGGCCCCCAGAGCAAGCTTCCCTGGGATTACTTACAAGAAAGCAAAAGGAAGTACTAAAAAGCAGTACAGTTTGGACATGGGAATTCTTTTAGGATTGGAGCTATACTGTCACCAGAAATGGCGAGTGTGGCCAATAAGACAAGCAGCCAACCACCAACTCCTCAGAACACCACTGAACTGGAAGAACACTGAGGTCTGGACCTCCTCTCCCTGGTACGCCAGCTCTGGAAGTTCCTAAAAGAGTCACACCAGCTAGACTGCTATAGCCTCAGGAAGGTTAAGGGCTTAATAACAGCATCTTGAAAGATGAGCCAGCAGATCAGTTGACAATTAAAACTGTATCAGAAGGAAAAGTTGCACTTTGCTCACAAGCCCGATTCAGTTCTACACAGGCAATCACAGTGCTACATGAAATACAAGGTAGTTTTTGCTCACAAGGTTTGTTGTAGCTTGCGTCCTAATGTGCTGAAAGTGCTGTAAGGCCTTTGGCATTAGTGTTTCATTCTTGCAAATTCATCCAAAGCAGATTGATCTGTTGAGGGAAACATGACCTCGGTTCAGAGTATGTAGACAAGTACCCAACAGTTAACAGCCACTAACTACAGGAACTGGAAGCCAACCAGCAGCTACCCCAAGGGCCAGGAGGTTGTATGAAAGTGTCAGAAGGGGAGTTGCTCACTGCCCAGAAGCTTGTTCCAGTCCTCCCTGGGTGATGTTTTGGGTCCATGAATCCCAAGGTAGGTTTTGGCACTAGTATTTCCTTCTTGTGAACTCCTGGATCCCAAGTTCACTTTGAACCATGAAGTCGAAGCAAAGAGATACTTCACAGTAGTTTTTTATACATAATAAAGAGGAAGGCTGGAGTGAAAGTAGCCTATGTGATACAGTTCACTTGCAGTAGTTGGAGGAGCCACATACATTTGAGTGTAGGTCCACAATGTAACAATGTCATCTGTTATACAGAGCAGGTCAAAGTGTGGTTTAAAGAATAATATAAGGGTCAGTATCATGGAAGAGAGAGGCCATGGACTCATGACTGCCTGTGGAGGCATGGCATAGAGGGGAAAGTGAGACAGAAGAGGAAACACAGGATATGAGGATCAGGTTATGCTGTTTTGAATTCTCATTTCTTGGTGACATCGGCTAGTGACTGAGTTTAGAGATGTGCACTTGATTTAGAGGTTAGTGTTGTGAAAGGGACCCATAGTTGATTAATATCCTTACAAGAGCTGTTAATATGGAGATGGTTTAAACATAAGGTGAGTAGATTGGTAAACACATGATATGATAAAAAATGCAAATTAGCTTGATTGTGGGTTTTCTATGTTACTCCTGTAAAGAAAGATTTGCAAAAACTCTAAAAGGAATTGCAAAAGTGTATATAGGTCATTACCTAGGTTATACCAGCATGTTTGCGGTGACAGTCATTGCCAGCATTCATGTGCTGCCAGTAACAGACATTGGCACCTTCCACATGCCACCAGTAATGGGTATCACTAACCTCCACAGGTCTCCAGTAAGAGATCCTGCCAATCATATAGTTGCTCCAAATATAATGAATTATTAGCACCCATGTACTCCCTAATGGTATTCCCAGCCTTATTAAGTCCCCAAAAAGGGCATTGTGAACCCACAGTTCAGCAGCTAAAGCGGGGGTCGAGTTAGTGATGGGCCTCTTCTGTCTGCAGTTCGGCAGAAAAAGAATTCTAATTAAGGTCAAAGGGAGGGTGGGTAGTTGGTTGAGTGAGTCAAATGACTGATGTAGAGGTGTGTGAGTGAAAGGGGGTTAGAAGTTTGGATGGATAAAAGTGTGGATGTATAAGTGAAAGAATGGATGAAGGAATGAAAGGGAGGGTTGATGGATGGATGAAAGAGTGAATGCATGGATGAATGAAAGGGGGAGTGGGTGAATGGATAGATGAAAGGCTGGATGGATAAACAAAAGAATGGATGAATGAATGAAAGGGTGAATGGATGGATGAGTGAATGGGTGGATGGATGGATTAGTGAAAGGGTGGATGGAGGGATAGGTGGAGAGTAAGGGTGGAAAGATAGATGAGCAAAAGGATGGATGGATGGATGGATGGATGGATGGATGGATGGATGGATGGAAGGATGGATGGATGGATGGATGGATGGATGGATGGATGGATGGATGGATGGATGGATGGATGGATGGATGGATGGATGGATGGATGGATGGATGGAGTTCTTGATAGGCCTCTTCAGTCTGCAACTTGGCAGACAAAGGAGAATGAGTGAGTGAAAATATGAATGTGTGAGTGAAAGGGTGGATGGATAGGTGAATGAAAGGATAGTTGATGAGTAGAAGGATGTATGAATGACTTAAAGGATGGATGAGTGAATGAGTGGATGGATGTATGAGTGTATAGGAGAACAGATGGATGGAGTGCAAGGATGGATGTAGTGAATGGGTAGATGGAGGTATTCTTGGATGGATGGATGGCTGAATGAGTCAAAGGGTGGATGGATGGATGGATGGATTGATGGATGGATGGGCTTGGAGACGAATGCATAGGTTTTGATATGGATGGGTGGACGGACGGAATGGAGAAAGTCTGATTGATGGATGAAAGATTGAATGCATCACAGAATATAAAGGTGAAATTGTGGATATCAGCAGGTGGATGGAAGGGTGAATGGATATATGCATGGATGCATGGATGGAAGAGACAGGAGATCTTCTCTGAGGAGGGCCATGATGACTTGCTTTGTTTGCTTAGTGCCATAAGAGCTTTGTTTCGAAGTGGGGGGTATTTTAATTTTCTGGCTACTCCCTTGGTCCCTAATATGCATTACCAGCCTCCACAGTGCCTGCAGTAAAATTCAATTCTACCATCCATATGCCTCGAGCAACTGTGGTTGCCAGTTTCTTACATAACCCAAGAAACAAGTATTTTATTGTTCAGTGTGACCCCTACCCCCTCTCGAGCAGCTCTTACCTCTTTGATTTGTCCCTAATCCCAATATGGGCACCCCTCACAGAATAGCAAGCTGTTGTGGTGAGGGGATAGCACAACTATGAGGTCATAGAGCCAACAATAGAAGTGAGTAGCCCGTAGCACTGTGCAGCTGCTGGGCCATCATACAAAATGTAAACAAACCAAAAAAATGTAGAGTAATACTGGGTGCTGAACAGGAAGCATTGGAAGCATCAGAGGAAGAGGGCAGTAAATAGAGCAGTGAAGTGAGCTGGGATGTTGGTATTGTAGGAGGAACAAGGGGATAAAGGACCAGGAACAGACATGCATTCTGATGAAAGCAGAGAAGCAATGAGTCTCCTCAATCAGCAGTGTAAGGATGCAACACATCCAGTCAGAACGCTGAGATACTAAAGGGCTCCTGGGCAAGACTGAGGAGGAAAGCACCATCGAATGAAGGGAAAGAACGTGAGATAGACAACAAACCCATCCATTCACGCGCAAGGGTCGGACCCAAAATCCGTTCTAATTATATATCAAGTATTAGAAACAATGGGTCTGCGACAGGCAGCTTGAGCTCCGTAGCCAAGACTGGACAATATATTTCCCATATAGCACAAGAGCTCCAGCACAGTCCAACTCCAACCATTGACTACTGGCTGGTATAATCTATAGGCTGGCAATGTCTTCACTGCTATTCAGGCACAGCATTGTGTATTGTTCCTTGGGACTTGCACAATTAGGTAGGTCCCGAGATCGCAGTGCATCGGGCAGAGTCTGTCAGTGGCTTTGGAGAAGATGCACTGAGGGTTCGGGTGAGTGGCGATAGGGACGTAGTTCCTGGTAGGTGTAGAGCCAGCGGCGGCACTGATGGGTAAGCCTGTGGGAGCTGCTGTTGGGGCGGAAGCAGCTACTTCCTGTCTCTATCTTTCTCAGTTTGGAAAACATTTTTTACTTCCTATAGTATTTATTTGTCACTGTGCATTTTTAAGATGTATTTTTTGTGAAAGTCTACGGTGTCTCTCGACACATCTGTAATGAGCGTCAACCAAAGACTGTCCGATTTCCATTCTAAAACGTTTCCAGGCATGTGAATGCATCTATTCTTGTGTGATTTTCACTCTCGAATGTTCTTGGTCGAGATGCCGCAGATATAGTGGTGACTGCTGGGTCCGATTCTTAAAGATATTTCTATGTGACTTACCATTGTAGTAGTCCTAGCTTACTCCTGAGTTCCAGAAGTAGGCCAGGACAATTCGGGAGTAAGCCATAAGTACGACAGGAGTAAGCCATACCTATGCTTGGCAACATCTTTGTGAACGCGTCAATGCTATGAGTTCCGAAAACATCAAGTCCCGATGCCTAAACAGCAGCCCCTCATGTCGAATGACGTATAATGTCTACGTTGCCACCGAGGATTTGAACACCAACCCATTAAGGAATATACATGCATGCATTACATATATTGTAAACAGTAGAATAAAAAGTAAAGACTCGATTACGCAGCTTTAAAGAAGATAAAACTGGCTGCTCTTTCTGAGGGATTTCCTGGTTTGGTTATGTCTTGAGTGTTCTCTGCTGAGGGGCCTTTCAGAAGAGTATAGATTCATTAATACTGCCTGCTAGAATCCCTGCCTACTAATTCTGAACCTCATTATTAATTATTTGGCAGCTTTCAGCTCCATTATAGATAGCTTAGCATATACATTGACTGGGAAATATGTTCACTTTATTACTTAACGTTAATGTAAAGCGTGGTTAACACATTCCATATCAAAAGTTCTGTTTACAGCTGATACACAAAATGTCCCAATTCAATCATAAGGTTATAATTCTTTCTCAACATTTAAATATTAATCAGTACACATTTGTTGGAAAGGGACATCTTTTGTGTGGAATGCCCCAGATGTTTGCCTTGACAATTTTTGTTGGCTATAGAACTTTGCATGTATTAACTCGCTAACCAGTGGTAAAGTGATTGTATTCCCACTTTAAACATGATGAAATACACCTAATTGGCACATTTAACTTACCTATATGCCCCTAAAATATGATTCATAGTGTACCCAGGGTCTGTATGTTAAATGTTACCAGTGGGCTGCAGCACACATTGTGCCACACACTGCAGTGACACAACAAACCCGACCCCAGGCCTAACACCGTAGCCTGGCAGAGCAGTTTTAAAATTGCGAATTGGACGTGTCAAAATAAACCCTTTTGACAGCCCTAAACCTTCCTTTTAAATACAAATAAGTCATCCCAAAGATGGGCCTTAGTACCCAAAAAAAGCAGGGTGCATGGCATTCAAAAGTAGGACATACAAAAGTTTAATGTTCCACATGTCTTAACAATGAAGAAGCCTGAAGGCTAATTTCTGTGGCAAGGCTGGCTGCTTCCACATAGAAACACTGGATTACATTATTACACATTATAATGCAAATGTCAGTTTTGCAACAGAAAAATATTTCAAGGACTGGCCGACCCTGTCAGAAGCAGATGTAACTCACCACTTGGAATAAATTCCCCATGATCCTTAGGATACATGGACGTTATAATGCCACTCAAGGTGGATAGCCACACTCCGACGCAGAATGCGACACCCACGACGAGTAGGTAGCCATATGCCCACCTTACGGCAATGAAAGAGGGGCAAAGGAGACAACAAACTATATAAGCACAGACAGTTTGCTGATACCGGCAGACATCGGGGATAAAGCAGAGAAGAAAATAGGTTTCCCAATGGCACAGCATCATTGGAGTGGTGAGCAAAAAAACCTGTACCGACGATGGAAACTTCAATCCAAACTTTGGCGCACATACTGACTACGAAAATACTATTCGTATTTCTTCTATAGAGTTTGACCGTAGGGGCATGTCCTTCGCTGTCCCATTGGGGTACAAGATATATCACCCCGGTTAAGAATGGTTTGCCTATATGTCTGTTACACCTGATTTATTACTACCATGGAGTGTTGCAGTGCAATCACCAACAATTACATCTAAACAATGTTTGATGGTACATGTGTGTGCATTAGTTCATTACTACTTGTTGGACGATGGCATGTCGATCAGTTCACATAATATCTGCATACCAGTACGCAATATACATGTTGTACTGTGTGTTAGTCACCAAATGAAAAAACAAATTAAATACATACAATTATCCTGTTTGTTCTGTATGCCATTTTTTTGTCTTTTCTATGCAGGAATCAATAAGTGCCCCCATATGAAAACAAGACAAGTGGGTCTGGCATGAATTTTCAGTGTTATATGTTGCCTTTGTTACCCTGACTCTGAACAAATAGGAAATAGAGACACATCTCCGGGCATCTACATAGTGGTCTTGATGAAACCCACGACCCATAGTGGCCTAACTAAAGAGGGTTGAAACATGTTTACTGACTCAAGGCCTGATTACGATGTCAGGAGGACGTGCCACGGTCTCAGGAATGACTGACCTCTGGTTGGCGGTCCCAACACCAACATTACATTGTGACCGCACAAGGTGGGGTTGCATACTCCCATTTCTCTAAGGGAGCTTGTGCTGCAGCCGTTAACCGGCCGTAGCACAAGCTCCCATGGAGAAATGGGAGATTCTGTTAATCCCTGCACTGCTTGGGAGGCACCTCAAAGCCATGGAGGAATGGGGGCCCTACTAGGGGCCCTTAGGTCTCTTTCTGACAGGCTTCCCATGTCAGAAAGCCCAACATATAAAGCCTGTCAGAAACCGACATCATAATCCCGATGTCGTAAACGCTACCCCAGGGATTACGTTGGGACCTCTGACTGGCCGATGGCTCCTGGAGCCCATCGGGATCCAGCAGAAATGACTGGCTGGTTTCAATTCTGACCGCCTACATTGCCATTAGGCAGTCGGAATTGAAACCGGAGAGATCGGTCGAAAAGCCTCCAACCTGCGGTCAGAGGCTTTCCGACCGGCATCATAATCGGCCCCTATGTATGGTGTAATACATTGTTACAATTTATTCTGAGACCAACAAAGAAGGGAGTTATAAATCATTACACTTTATTCTGACACCCTAGAACTGATCATTTTTGGCCATACCAGAGCACCGGAATCAAAGAATACCTTGGTGACCTCAAGGTGTTTTTACTTTATCATTACAGTATACCCCATCTAGAGTTATAAATAAAAGTCCTCCCTTGAATATTGGTTGAGCCCATCCTGGTTTATAGAGACCAGGATAAGACCCAATGATGAAGCATGACACAGATAGGGTATGTGAGGTTCAACAATAACAACATAGGGTCGCACAAGCAAGGACAAAAACCTGGTCAGTGATTTAACAATCTAGTTGTTGAATAACTTGGAGGTGATAACAATAGAATGAAAGGAAGTATCCTACATCCTCTAAAAATCTCTCCCCCACTTCCCAGAATAACTAAAGATCTGGGTATATTGTTTGTGACAATAAATGTGGCATCTCTAGTATCCTCCTCATAGTACTGATGGATCTGAGAAAGATAAAAAAAAATGAGTGCCCTGCTCTGTGAAGAACAGACGATTGATCTGTTCTCTTTGTGCTCAGGGCCCTAGAACTGACTTTAAGGCTATGTTGGCTGGCCTTCTGTTTGAATTACAGGGACACAAGAAGCTTCACAAGTCATTTTCCTGTTGCCCAGCTTACACTGGACCTAACCTGGTTCCTATGGCTGGCCTCTGCTGGAATGAGTCCTGACCCCCAACTGCTGTCCCCAAGTTCCTGGACCCTTGGCTGTGGACGGACTGTACTCCTTCCAGCCTAAACTGTCAAAACCTTGAACTTAGAAACTTGTTGCCAAATCTTTGCCCAGAGAACTGACATGGGCCAGGAACCAACTGGTTAAGCCAATCTGACAAAGATGCATCACCGCTGGGATTTAGTTCGCCACACCTGCTGCTACATTCTCTGGAGCGTCAAATTTGTTTCAGCAGGATCATTGTCAAGCAGGATCTGATGATGTCAAGCCCTCTCCAGCTACAGCCTGCAGTCTCCCCCCCACCCAACAAAATCTGACTTCAAAAACAGTTTCCAAATCCGAACGCAGAAATCTTCACTAGCACTGGTATTGAAGGGGGTCATATCAAATTTGAGGGCTGTTTGGATAGGAAGCCTTAACTTTTCCCACTCTGAGCTTTTCCCGCCTTCATAATCTTCTTCGCCAGGTTCTCATTCTGTGGCTGCCCATCGTGATGAGCCCATCTTTGGCCACAGTCTGCCGCCTGGGCCCACATGAAGACTTTCTGCTTCTCTGAAATGTTTTGGTGTCCTTTTATTTATTAAAATATTCTCTATTTATTTAAATTGGTTTGAAATTTAATGGTGCTATGTTTTGACTTTGTTACTGTTTGAGTATTGCATAAATTCTTTACACATTGCCATCGGGGTTGAGCTCAAGTTTATTTGGTCACTTTTGTGGTTCATCCTGACAAAGATTGTGATTATTATTTGAATTGGATTTCACACACTCTCAATTGACAGACCAATTTCTTACAACATTGTTTAGAAATGTATCAAGATGCTTAGCTATAAATCAGAAAAAGTTGTACCCGGTTGCAGAGTGAATAATTGTCAGCTGTGCATGTCCTATTGTTTATTCACACCTAAAGTATTTAATTGGTTTAATTTGCCTTTTCAAAGTTACTTTGTTATCCTTGATCCATACCCTTTTGTAAGCTTTTTAGTTGAACGGCACACCTTGGACATGGGGAAAACTCTCTTATGAACACAACATTCACTTGCACATGTAAATGATCCATAAGTTGATTTTCTCTTTAGTTCTAATTAATGCATTTTGTAGTAATGTGATAGATCCAACACCATAGACAAATATATGTGATTGAGTTAGTTGCCTTAGCAAGTAGGGTTGGCCATACTGTGGTGTGCAGAAATCTCCTATTTGATGGTTTCATGTATACAAGCCTCGATGATAACAAGATCTGTATTTGCACAATAAGGGTGTTCACATAGCATTTGGCATTGGAGCGATGCCTACAAATTATTGTGAGTATTTGTCAGTTGTCCAAAGCTTGCATAATAATATTTAATTTTAGGTCCAAAGTTTCCACTTGCCTTCTATTCCATGCCTATTGAGCTGAAGGGGAATTCGACATGCGTTTACAATGAAAACCTTTTTCCTGCAGAATGAGGAAAAATATATCTTTATTTCCCCTCATTGTGTGCTGCATTCTACAACATACGTAGAAAGAAGAAAATGCCTCTCAGGTTTGTTTTTGTGCAGGAAGTTGACCCAAAAATAATCCTGTCTATAACGTAGTCACCCTTGTACCATGGCACAAAGGTGCCTGCATTGGCTCTAGGCAGCAAAAAGTGCACTAGGAAAGGACAGGATTGATAAATCTGCGCCTACGTATATAAGTTTATCTTGATTAAAGAGATTAACAGAGGGTATAAAAGTGATAAACATGGCAGATAGGGAGTTCTTGTATAAATCAGTGGTTCTTAACCTTTTGACTTCTGTGGACCCCCATTTATTCGTTTCTGGAACCAGGGGACCCCTCACGGAATCATTACTGGAATCCGTGAATCTCGGGGACCGCAGCCTAAGCCCTTCAATAATTTAAACTGCAAAACAAAACATAAAAAATACACAAACCAGCATTCATTAAACAAGTAGACAATTGATTAAATATTTTATTTCATTCACAAACAAATATTTTAAAAAAAATCAAAATTGTGATTGTAATGGGAAGGTTGGAGCTTTTATAAATTCAATTTAGGCCACTCATCATCCATTCTATATTCTGATTGATGTAGTTGCACTCCTCACATGAATTAATCTGAGAATACTAACTTAATTGTTAGCCTACAATTAAAAATGTTTAACTTTACATTCTGCTTCTTTATTTATATAAAGTTATTAATCTGTTAATGTTATTTAATTTTCTAAGAAGTCGCAGACCTCCTGTGTAGGCTTTGCGGAACCACAGGGGTACCCATACCACAGGTTAAGAACCACTGGTCTAGTTGGTTCGGGATAGCTGAGGAATAATGTATAGGGTCTTTCTTTAATGCATTGTTACAGTGATAATCCTTTTTTTATACGATTTATATTAGAATAATGCAGAATACACAGTAATTATTATAAAGGCCAAAAGTTTGCACAGATACTGATCCAGGGGATACAGGGTGGAGCCCCTTATATATACTATGCAAGTGTAAGAGCTTTGCTGGCATGTTTGTCTGACTCTAAACTCCCCCATATTCTATATTCTCCTGTACATTCAACCTAGAGGAGAGATGGGAAATACCTGTTTCTTTTCATTTTCTGCACATAAGAACTTGACACCTTTGGTTGCTTAGAAAATATACCAGATGTAACCCCCAATAAAGAGGGGGCTTTACAACAATATTTATGCATGCAATTTCATTGCCATTGATGAAGAGGTTGGCATAGAACATGTGAGGTCATCTAGAGAATGACCATTGTAGGAAAATCCTAAAATGTTGGCCGTATGATTAAAAGCAAATGTGAAAATGGATGAACATTTTTGTAAGGGCCCATCCCTTCTCATTGGTGGCAAAATATTCCAGCCCCCTTAGGAGCCAATACTTGGCTAAAAGCTTTCTTCAGGGCTAGTTGTATCCATCCTTAATTCTAGTGCTGCCTAAAGCATTTATTTTTGGGAAAAGGAACTTTTTACATCCACAATAAGTATAAAACACCTTACTGACACCCATCTGATGGAGGGCACAGTAGGTGGAATTACCAGGCATGCCTCTTCGTAATTGGGTGACTAAAGTGGGTGCCCCCCTCTGCTTAAACCGGGGTGCGATAGCATCCCTTAGCTTGGGTGTTTTTTTTTCTCATTGAGCAGGTAGGAAATTCCTATTCCCGTGAGCATATGCTTTACATAGTACTTGAAGTAGAGATCCAGGCTTCTTCATCCAGTATATACAGCGTAACTTTTACCAGGTTGGTACCTAATCATTTACTATGTGCACTATCACATCTTTGTGGTTTGTCAAATCTCACAAGTGGCATCAAGTATTGGAGAGTTTGGTTTTGAAATGTGGGGCAAGGTGCTTCGGTAATACAGGTTGTTGTGGCACTTTCATTGGTGGAAAATTGACAAATGTGTGCAACCAAACATATTTTAGATGGCATTATGTCTTCCCATATGATTAATCAAATATAGTGTCAGTCTTTTGGTGGGGTACGTTTGGAAGTTTGCTAAACCAAAAGTGGCAGAGTTAGGACTCAGAGGCAGTGCCTCTATTAAATATGATAACATTAGATTGTTTATATTTTATTAGCCTTTATTATGAGATTTCATATGTAAAGTTGAGAATACAGCTTTGTTCAGTGGTGTGAACAGCTGGCCAGTTGTGTGCAAAGGTTCATTCTGGTTGTGTGGTCATCAGTACTCTATACTGATATGATGTGCCAATGTTCTATACTGTTAAAGGTATGGTCATGGGAACCAGGTGTGATTTATGTAAGGAAGTCTGCTGTGGAATTGAAATATGTTCAAAAGATAGACTAGAGCTTTTGCCCTATTACTGTCAACAGATTGTGATACCAAATTGGTGTTTCTCCAGCTTGTAGCCTAGCATGAAATGTTGAGATCTAAAATGGCAATGTAAAGCTTGATTGGTGACAAGGGTGAGCAGCAGATAGCTTTACTCCTTTTACGAATGGAAAAAGCAATATGATGTGCTATATGTGTATGTAAAAAAGGGCAGTCACCATGGAAGGATGTACATGCACCTACCTACTTTTTCACTAAGAGGCTAGGGTGGGGTAGTGGAAATACAATGGCTTGTGTTGAGGCAACATGCCAATGGATGGAATAGTTGTAATGGTCACTTCCTATGATAACATTTTTATGAGTATTTATTCACATTGTGCATATGCAACTGTTAAGTTATAGTGAGTAGCTGCAGGATTTCTACTGTATTACTGTACACTGACAACAGCTTGATTTGCATGTGACTCCCACTGTACAACAAAAGCACAGGGCCCAAAATCCCTGAGATAGGGTTGTTACAAACTGTTTGTAGGGGAATGTGACAATGTGCTTAACTCTATGAGTTACACACGGTTATGAGACATCATGTCCTGCTTGACTCAAGCCCTGGCTTCCACCCGAGACTCACAATTGTTCCCATGGTTCAGAATGCAGTTATATTTCTCCATGCACCTTTCCTACCAAAAGCCATTGTATCAGCAAAAGACCGAAACCTCTGTGGTTTTCACTATTTCTCACACACATGCATCTGCCAATAAGCCAATGATGGGGCAGTGGAGGTTTTGTGTGGCATAGGGAGTCACTCCAGGGGGATACTATTCCTTACCTGTGAGCAGCAGTTTACAGAGCCCTAGGGAGAACAGGGCAAAATTCAGAGCAGGGCATTGTACTACCACAGGTCTTATCAAACAAAGGGGGAGAAAGAGGAGACCAAATCAGAGGGGCTCGTCCTCCTATCAATTGTATCAGAAACAAAGAGAGTCCTACTCTTTGTATGGACTAACTGTCCAAGGGAAAAAGAAAACGCTAGGTTTTCTTATATAACCCTCACCCACCAGGGTTGCCCCTTGGTGGCATGCTTCATTATCGGGTCCACCCTGTTTTGCTGCAGAATGGGCGTGCTACGACCTACGTATTATGTGGGAGCACTTTTTTGTTGTTTATTAAATCATATAAAATGATGACAAAAATAGGAGGGGGGCTCTTGTGTGAAAACTGAGATTAAACATTCCTGCCTAGTAGGTAAATTACTACTTATTCAGGCCTCTAGTTGGTATGATTAATAACAGGGGGAACAAGAAAGTGTAGGTCATAATGTGCCTGCCTTTCTAAAAGGTACACGTGTTTCAAGCTGTACCCCAAGGCTTTCCTTCAGGTATAAGAAAAGTTAGCATTCTCTTTTTCCAGTGGAGAGATAGTTCATACAAACCATAGGGCTCTCTTTGGTTCTGCTACAACAGGACTGCCATGTCAGAAACTGCCCTAAAATCCATCAGGACGAGGGATTAGATGCATAGTTATACAGACAATGTCCAGGGCAACCCTATAGTCACCACCTGTAAATTCTTGTGTGGAAAAGGCAAGAAAGAAAGGTCTAAAGGAGCACAACCATACAGTAAGGGAGAGGGTGAAGACAGGGGTGGGACTACACCTCTGTCTTCCCTATATAACCCACACCAGCATGTCAGTCGATGAGGTGGTGCAGGACTGGCCAGATGCATATTAACAGGACGTCCTCTTTTGTGCAGAGACCCTGGGAATTTTCACCAGATCCAACCATGTGAAAACCTTTTAAACCAAGGAAAAAAGGAATCTGATGGACTGAAACACAACCATGATGAAAGCATTTTGAAGAAACTAGAAAGAAGGATCATGAGTAATCCAAACCCAACACTTGGGATATGTTGTATGAAAAAGAAAAATGTTTTAACTGAAAAATAAACAAGTGAAGTTATGGCTAGCTTTGGTTAGGTTTCACATATGTTTAAAAACACCTCAGAAATTCACTAAAAATAAGTTAATGTACACTAATGTTTACAAATTAAAACTGAAAAATAACTGAAATTCCCAGGATCGAAGGGGGATACCTTACTGGAGTTTACTCGACCCTCAATGAATTTTCTTACTCTTACGCTACTCAGACTTTCAAATTGGTCCTCCGATGGATTGTACTCTGTGATGAAAAGGGCTGGATATCCAGGAAATAAACAGTTACCCAATGAGGACCTGGAATAGGATAACTCTAACTACGAACTCAGAATTTAAAATCATATAGATTAATCTTTATATTTATCTCTAAGCATAGATAGCACACAAATGATACTCACTCACAAGGAATAATGAGTCAGAACAGCAGAGTCAGATTACATTGTAAAGTTTATTCAATTAAAAAGGTAGGGAACATTTACATTAAAAAATAAATGTAGCATACAGATTTAGAATTCAATTGGTAAAATATATAATGAAATATACCAAGGCCTCTGGATTCAGGGAGAATAAGTTGAATGAGTAGGGTGCTCTTCCTCAGCTGAGGGAGATTCTAACCACATACAGCATATGCGTCAATATGGATAGGTAGCCAGGTGACCCTTCCGCAAAGACTCTCAGGAGAGTTCAGCAAAGTTCCAAGTAGCCAGTCCAGTTAATCAAGACAGTAATCTGTCTCAGTCTGCCACTGTAACAGCAAGCAGCAACGTGACAGGGACCCTTTTGCCCGAAAAAGGTTCAATCTGCATCCGGACACCGTCGGCAAAAACAAAGTCCAAGTCTCAACAGCAGCCCTCTCTGAAAACGTCGGCCGTACGTGAAGTTCTCTTAAAAATGAACAATTTATACTTGCTCAGTTTCTGGGGTGACACGCTTTGGCATCACCTCAATTTGTCAGATCACTCAGTACATTGGTCAATCCATATAGGATGAGCATGATGTGGCAGTAAAGAAGACACAAATCTGGAAAAAATAGGTGGATCAATTGCGCAGTTACTTAAGTCATTTAAGCATGTGACACATTGAACAATGGGGCATTGAAGAAGATGGCATAAGAGTTCGAAAGGGCACTTTCCCAGGCAGCTGTTATAGAGGTGTAGCAAGTGCACTGTTCAGAACAGGAGATGTCAAAGGAAACAATTATTATTTTAATACTACTGGCAATGCAGCAAAAGGTTCTCATCCGCTTTGGAAATATCGGTCCATGACTTCACTGAAAGGAATTTACATGAAATTAGGCTAATATACGACAAGATCATGTTAATTGGTGAATCGCACATTAATAGGGAATTTAGCATCTGAATTCAAATACGATCAATACATTAATAAACATTTCAATATGGTTGTAATTAATATATGTAAGTATAGGGTACACATAAAATGTAATTACCAACATGTACATATAACACGTAATGGACATGGACTTTGTCAATTATGAGTAATTTTACTAAAACATATGTGAAATACATGCTAAAGAAGTTTCACGAAAGCACGTTTAAGTATAATTGTGTAATACCTACTTTTCTTTTGTAATTTTCGGTGGCAAACGTTATTACATGAATTAACACTATAGTTAACTTTCACATGAAAACCAAACAAATTCACAATATTTTCCTTTTAGTCTTATTAATTTTACACCCATATATGAATATCTAAACGATAATTAATTTTATCCATAACATGAGGTTTTTCCTCCTACATTTTCTAACACAAGTGAATGAATACAATAACATTTCATTATGAAAAACCATATCTATATTAATTTAACGAAAAATATTTATCAAATCTATCTTTTCTCCTGCATGCTTTTACGAAGCAGTAACTACTTTGTATATGTGTGTCATTTTTCACAACTTGAAACTTTGAACAGGTTTGCTCTAGTTTATACAGAAGTTCTCATAATCATTTCTTTTTGCAATAAAATCCTTTAATATAATTTCTGCTGCTCTATTACTGTCACTGTACGAGCCCTTACATGGCAGCCTCTGATAATGGTCTCCGTTCACAGCAAGGACCAAGGTTTTGCTTTCCTTTTCCGAACGCCACCACCTGCGTCCAACAGAAAGGGAGCAATGCGTCCTTGATGGGCACCATCTTGGATAGGGGCACGCTGTTAGACTGTGTTAATGCTAAAAAGAAACCAGTCCGTGCAGTTTGGAGGGGAATTACAACTCATTCCCTTTAATTTTATTGGCATATCGAAATGCTGTGTATTCCATTTCCTTGATGAATCATTTATTATTTTTACTTTTTATTCCCAAACCATGATGGCAGAACCTAACTAGTATGCTGTCACAGCCTGCTTTTTACTGTAATGAAAATGCCCAACAATGGTCCAGTTGCTTCTGCTCCATTGCTCACTCACTGAATCTCGAGGACCATCGCTATCTTCAGGTCCAGTTCCTTATTTCTTGCTCTTTGCTTGCTGATTGGCCTGTCTGTAAGGAAGTTTTTTCTGGTCATCATTTTTTTCCTTCTTGTTGAATTATTTTCTGGAGCGCTGTTAGACCTCCTGTTAAATCTGGCATTGCTCCTGAGGATTAGAGGCCTGTTTTACACACACGGAAGACACTTTACGTGTCATCCAGAAGACCAGCATTTGGCACAAATTATGGCTAGCTCCTCAATACATGTCACAGAGCAGCCATTCAAATCATGCCTCACACACTGAATGCAATCCGTATGACTGCACTATATTTATACCAATAATTAACAACACCCAGAGGCCGTCTTTAAAAATATCTATATATACATATATATATGTATATATTATCTACTGGCGGTCGCCAGTAGATAGTTATAGTTAGGACCGTGTTTCCATAGGAAATCTCAAAATTCTATTTTGAATAACTTTGGCGCCGGTTGACGAATCCTCACGAAATTTTCAAAACTAATGGGGCGCTCCATTCAGCTCCTACCCTGAAAGTCTCGGGGTGATTCGTCAAGCGGGGGCCGAGAAAAAAGGGGGGTCCCAAAACGCGTTTTCCCCATGCATTTTTCCATAGGACCTTTCGACACAGCTACAGCCCGAACGGCTGAACAGAATTACTTGAAATTTGGCAGAGAGGTAGCCATAAGGTCAAGGAAGTGCCTTTTGCAGGTCTGGTGTAAATCTGTTCAGTATTTCCTGAGAAAATAGCATTTAAAAGCATATCAATATCTATACACGCGCAGGGTGTGCGCACCGTGCGCGCACCGTGCGAGCACCCTAACGTGCGCGAGCGTAATTCTGATTGGTGGTTACATGTTAGTCAACGTTCGAATCGGTCGAAATCAGGAAGTGTCGGCCGCCATTTTGTTTGTTTCCAGTGCGAGAGTGAAAAAGGAAGGTGGCGAACGTGAAAAGGGGGCAGGGTAGAGAGTTCCTGACCCCCTAGTCTTTGTCAGGGAGTCCCTGAAGGACCCCGAAGGCAGAAAATTATTATTTATTTTTTTAAATCGCGGGGGTGCGCGCACCGTGCGCTCACGGTGACACCCCCCCCCAAAAAAAAAAAATGATTTCATTTTTTTTAAAAATCGCGTGCGTGCGCGCATCGTGAAAAAAAAAACATTTTAATACGTAGTTTATTGTAAAATAAATATATAAAAAAAAAATAATACATAAATAAATTAGCATTTAAAAAACCGTACAAATTCACTGAAAAAACCATAGGTTTCACACACGTTATAGTTAGGAATTAGCATTTAAAAAACCTTGCAAATTCACTTAAAAAAACATAGGTTTCACACATGTTATAGTTAGGTGGATATTTCACTTGTAAAAAAACCAATGAAATTCCCCCGTTATAGTTAGTTCAGATAACTATAACTCGCGCGACCGCCACTCTATCACAAGGATGATGTCATCAGTGATGTCATGAGTGATGCCACTGACCATGTCATGAGTGATGTAATATGTGACATCATGAGCAGTGGATTGCGGGCGCGCGAGTTATAGTTATCTGAACTAACTATAACGGGGGAATTTCATTGGTTTTTTACGAGTGAAATATCCACCTAACTATAACATGTGTGAAACCTATGGTTTTTTAAGTGAATTTGCAAGGTTTTTTAAATGCTAATTCCTAACTATAACGTGTGTGAAACCTATTGTTTTTTCAGTGAATATATATATATATATATATATATATATATATATATATATATATATATATATATATATATATATATATATATATATATATATATATATATATACATATTACCTACTGGCGGTCGCCAGTAGGTAGTTATAGTTAGGACCACGTTTCCATAGGAAATCCGCAACATTCTATTTTGAATAACTTTGGCGCCGGTTGACGAATCCTCGTGAATTTTTCAAAATAGGTGGGGCGCTACGCTCCGCTCCTACCCTGACAGTCTCGGGGGGATTCGTCAAGCGGGGGCTGAGATAAAAGGGGGGTCCCAAAACACGTTTTTCCCATGCATTTTTCCATAGGACCTTTAGACACAGCTACAGCCCGAACGGCTGTACAGAATTACTAGAAATTTGGCAGAGAGGTAGTCCTCAGGTCAAGGAAGTGCCTTTTGTAGGTTTGGTGTAAATCTGTTCAGTAGATTCTGAGAAAATAGCCTTTAAATCAATATATATATCTGAGCCAGCTTACGGTGCGCTTACGGTGCGCTTACCGTACGCGTACGGTGACGTGCGCGAGCGCGATTCAGATTGGCTGTTAGATCTTAGTAAACATTCCAATCGGTCGAAACCAGGAAGCGTCGGCCGCCATTTTCTCTCTCGCACTCAGAGTGTGGATTACAAAACAAAGGGCAAAAACATGTAAAGGAGCTGTTTAGCCAGCTCCAAAGCACCTAGCCATGTAGAGGGAGTCCCCAAAGATCCCCCAAGCCCAAAAACGCAATTTTAATTTTTTCGTTAATTTCGCCGATTACGCTTACCGTACGCGTACGGTAAAAAATTATAGAAAAAAAAAAATTATCCACACCCTCCCCACCCCGTGTGCAAATGGTGCCGGAAGGGCACCATTTGTGCATGGCTTATCAAGACATTAAAAAAAATTAAATTTAACCTTTCACAACGAAGCGCATCATATGTCCTCCATGTGCGCACGGTGCGCATCGTGCGTACATGGCCCATATAGCATATAGCGTAACGTGGGCACGCGGTGCGCTACGCGCACCGCGTGCCCACTGTGCACGCACGGAACTAACTGCGTAAAGTGGGCGCGCACGCCACGAATGGCGTAAAGTAACTTAGCATTTAAAAAAACGTACAAATTCACTGAAAAAACCATAGGTTTCACACACGTTATAGTTAGGAATTAGCATTTAAAAAACCTTGCAAATTCACTGAAAAAACCATAGGTTTCACACATGTTATAGTTAGCGGAAATTTTACTGATAAAAAACCAATGAAATTCCCCCGTTAGTGCAGGAAACTATAACTCACGCGACCGCAATCTTCTGCTGATGACATATGTGTCTTTATGAAAAAAAAATATTTGTAATATATGTATAGCTAAAAATTTATGGAAGAAGACATGGGCAAATAAGTGTCTAAATACAGTATTAGCATCAGCAGAGGATTGCGGTCGCGTGAGTTATAGTTTCCTGCACTAACTATAACGGGGGAATTTCATTGGTTTTTTATCAGTAAAATTTCCGCTAACTATAACATGTGTGAAACCTATGGTTTTTTCAGTGAATATATATATATATATATATATAGTCCTATTGATAGAGTTAATGGTAATGTGATACGTAGCCTACCTTGTAAGACCAGTATGACCATTTATGAAGTCTGTTTTTGCATCAGTTACATCAACGGTGAGGTCATGAGCATTGCATTTTGTGTACGAGTTATAGCTACTTGGCTTTTGTATGAGTTAATTTTCAATGATTTTCTTTGTTTTATCATATACTGCATTTAAAACCTATGAAAACATACCCTAAATCGCTGTGCTCTGCCTTCGGCCATGCACTTCTAGGGCCTGCTGCAGTGCCTGGCCTACGACCAGAGCCTGCAGCGAATCCACTGTAAGTGGCCTTGAAGGCCCTAGTTGTTTATAAAGACATTGGGCCAGATTCACAAAGGTAAGCATGCACGTTTGTGTAAGTTTACATTTGTTTGCTATTCATGAAGGCATTTTACAAGTAGTGTCTTTACTACTGTGGAATCTCTGCACATAAAAAGATAGGACTGTCCTATCTTTACATGTGCGGAAAATCCACACTAAAGATACTACTCGTAAAATACCTTTGTAAATAGCAAACAATCGTGAACTTACACAGGAGTGTAAATTTACCTTTGTGAATTAAGCCCAATCTCTTTTAGTGATTTTTTTGGGTGGTTCTCCATCTTTTGATGCCCTCACCCCCACCACTTTTTTCAGCCACTGAAAGCCCTGCCACCAGGTAATACCGGGATGAGTTTTTGCAGCAAAACAGTCCAGAAAAAGGAGTACCATGAGCGAGATTATATGATTTGAATTGCCTGTTTCCACTCTATATCGATGGAGCACACTTGGAGTGATCTGTTAAAATCACCTCAGGAAGCGCTGTTTTCGCCCAATAACAGTATTTCTCTTGGCTGCTTTTGCACACACATTTTTGTTAACTCTCACCTCTCTTAAGACTGCATAGGTCACAGTGTTCAAACCAGGGCATATATATATATATAGCATGAGTGAAATCCGCCTAACTTGGAAGGCAACTGAGACACAGAATGATCCAGTGTCCTATCCCAAAACGGATGCATGTTTAAAATAAATATTTCAGATGAAATAATGCACTGACAAAAGAGGTGTAGATATATTATTCATAGGAATCACTTCCTCTATATGTTTACTGGAAAAGCTTTATAAACATTATAAAGAAGATGTTGAATCTATAATACATGACACCGTGCATGTATTACAGTAGAAAGTACGTGACTCGTCAAGTGCAGTGGCGTGCAGGCCGGTAGCATTAGTATTAACTTGACTACCGATCTATAAAGCAACAAGTGCAGCTGCAATTAGGGCCTTCAGTTAACTAATGGCCCTTGTATGTTGTTCAGCTTAGAGCTGCCTGGCTGTCAGGGCCTCTTTGTTAATGTGCAGCTGTCCATCATTTCTACCAATATCTCCTCTTTGCTTTTCAAAAGCAGCTTGAATTTAGATGGTAGGGCCCAATCACAAAAAGACAGAGGTCCACGAAGACATAATGATCTGGCCAGGTTTCTGCACTTTAGGTAATCAACAGACCCACAGGGAATAATAAAGGGGACAGTAAGGGCCTGATCTCAGGTTGAGGGATAATTCAAAATGCTCTGATTTCTAGAGAAAGTGATAAATCTGAAGAATTCACCAGTAAAATCTGAAATTCCAGCAATATTTGACATCTTCTACTGGATTTAATGTAGGTACTCATTTTCCACTCAAACTCTTTCTTTAGCTTGAACTTAATTGTAAAAGGAGGATGTTCATCCCTGCTTTCTTTCCTTAGATTATAGACCCATTATAAGAAAATAATGATATATTTTATTACTTTTTATCTTGCTTTTCTCTAGCGAAATAAACATAATCTCAAGGAATCCGCAGCTTCCAAGTAGCCACAGCCAAGAAGGACCGACTACATTGATGTTTCATACCGCCAGCTAGCACCAGTAGTGGGTACCGCATGTGCATACCAGGAAAGCAGGGAGTGGTAATTTTACGGGGCGTGGTTTGGATGCAGATCCCAATAGGAGAACTCCATGGCTTTCCCGCAATTGTTGGACAGGATAGCGACATTGCTTCATATTGATGAATAGGAAATATTTTGATAGAGCAGCTGGAGGGGTGACCTGTGGTATTTTTCTTTTTTCTTGTCTGCACCCACTATTTTGTGGGTGCACCCTGCGTCTATTCAATACACCCTTTGGAGGGACCAACCACGCTCAAAAAACACATACATATTTTTTCCAGGGCCCTTGTTCCCTCCATTTGTCTCATTACTAGATTAGGTGTGAGGCATTTGGTATTCAGTATTTCCCTCTCACTGGTCCTTTCAATCCAAATTATTTATGAGATGGCCCTCTTATGGTGACACTTTTTGGACCTGAAAAGTAGAGGTGAGGAAGCATCAGAAGGACTGTGAGGTCTCCAACACATCTGCTCCTTTCCAGCCTTCCTCAAAAGAACTCTTCCTCCACCATTCTCCTAGTCCCAGTCGTACCTGAAATAAAGCTAAAGAGACATCAGCAGAGCTCAAACACATCATCCCTGAACTCAACCTGGAAATCTTATATAGGGTTCAGGTCAGGTCTCCCTTGCTAATTTTTTCTCCTGTGAAGTCCGAGAGGCAGGTTCGACTCCACCTCTGGGCTCAACTCCCTTTCATCATTGGCCCAAGTCCTAAGAAAGCCCCACTTCTACAAATAAAACAACCGTTGCACTTCCTGTGGGGTCTTTCTTCTGTTGTCGCCCATGAAGCCTCATGGCCCGCGAGTCTCTGATAGCAGTTACAGAGCCCGCAGACCTACTTCCGGCCAAAGAAAAACACTCTAGCTCATATGTCTGGTTCCCTGCAAGTGAGGTTGTTAAGTGAGCACAGCATAATGGGCAAGCAGATGAAACACTTGGGTTAGGAAACCCCTGAAAAGACTATCGTTTCTGAAACACCTTTGCTATTTGGCCACTGCCAGCCCCTTCCCAAACAAAACGTGCCCTGACTTCCTGAAGGTGTAACCGCAAATGTACAGGCATGCACACTGGTATTATATGACTACAACGCATTCACTACAATGAGGAGCCATTCAAATGAAGGGAAGTTACAATGTGGTAAATAATAATCTCTTACATTTATAATGCATTAAGTATAGGTATTGAATGGAATGGCTGGGTGGGTGAGTTTTATGGAATTTTTAGGGTTCAGGCATGAGTAAGTTTTAGGGGAAGTTAGGGTTTTACAGGGTTCAAGGATGGATATAGGTTAGTATAAGTTACTTTTCTTTATAGTTCAGGAATGGATAGTGTTTAGTTGTTAATATACACACACACAGTAAATAATAAAACAACTCTCAATTTGTTCCAAAAGATATTAAGAATTGCATATATAGGATACTCCATTAACTGGGGTAAATCTCTTACACACGTCCCCCAAGGGGACCCGCCTGCTGCGCCTAAGGGCTGCCCTATACAAATTACCACAGTGGGCTTTAAATACTTGGGGATTTATGCGACGTCGAATCCACAACTCCATTATGACCACAACCTACTCCCGCCACTGCAAAGATTGAAGCGAGACATAACCGCATGGAAGGCATTTCCTCTCTCACTGTTGGACAGAGAAGCGCTTTTTAAGATGATGTCCCCGCCTCACTTCCTATATGTGCTACAAAACTACTCCGACCCAGTGCCTGCTCGTTACTTTAGGGAAATTGAGGGCTTACAGAGGGACTTGCTGCGGGAGGGAAACCTCGAATAGCACTAACCAAGCTCACCCTTAACTGATATGACAGTGGGATCAGCCTTCCAGACCTTAAAAAATACTATTGGGCTGCCCACCTTGCAGCTATTATCACGGCACATATCACTGCATTAACGATCCAGGCTACGCCATGGACTGGTGGCTCCTCCCAGGAGGAAATTACAACAGAGCTCTTTATTCTAGGCCACAACGGTTCCCCCTCACTGGGCCGACAAAACACTCTGTGCAGGTCTGGCACACAGCAACCAAAAGTCTGGGATGGGAGCGGAAACTGACGCTAGCAACACCCCTCTAGGACTCAGAGAGGCTGGGTGATCTATGGAAGTCGGAAGGGTTTGATAAATGGGGCCTCATAGGGATCTCGAGTATGGGAGACATGTGGGTAAAGGGTGACATAGTGACATTTGCCTTCCTACAACAGAAATATGAGCTCACTAACCCAGAATACTTCTGTTACCTCCAAGTCCGAAATGCACTACAGTCCCATCTAACTAAAGGCTCCTCCCCCCCAGAATCCACACCTCTCGAGGATGGATGTATGACGTTACAACGCATACTTTTACAACGCATGCACTTACAACACAATTTTTGCAACGCAACATCCACTACAACGCATTCCATTACATCACATGACACTACAACGCATTTTAAAAAACTACCTTTACAACGCATTCCATTACATCGCATACTACCTTTACAACGCATACCATTACAACGCATAATGTTACATTGCATTTAAGGTAAGTATTGGATAGTATAGGGGTAAAAATTACTATTCTTACTCCAGGGGGTGCAACAGTAGGGTAAGTGTTGGATAGTATAGGGGTAAAAATTACTATTCTTACTCCAGGGGGTGCAACAGTAGGGTAAGTGTTGGATAGTATAGGGGTAAAAATTACTATTCTAACTCCAGGGGGTGCAACAGTAGGGTAAGTGTTGGATAGTATAGGGGTAAAAATTACTATTCTAACTCCAGGGGGTACAACAGTAGGGTAAGTGTTGGATAGTATAGGGGTAAAAATTACTATTCTAACTCCAGGGGGTGCAACAGTAGGGTAAGTGTTGGATAGTATAGGCGTAAAAATTACTATTCTAACTCCAGGGGGTGCAACAGTAGGGTAAGTGTTGGATAGTATAGGGGTAAAAATTACTATTCTAACTCCAGGGGGTGCAACAATAGGGTAAGTGTTGGATAGTGTAGGGGTTAAAAATTAATATTCTAACTCCAATGGTATGCATTGTAATGGTATGCGTTGTAATGCCTGCGTTGTAGTGACTTGCGATGTAGTGTCTGCGTTGTAATGGTATGCGTTGTAATGGTATGCGTTGTAGTGTCATGCGTTGTAAAGGATGTTCCGTTGTTATGCCTGCGTTGTAAGTGTAGTGCGATGTAATAGTTGCGTTGTAAAGGTTGTTTCCCCTCGAGGATAGACTGCTTGATGGATACTTACCAGAGAAAGCAATCTCCCTAACATATTAAAAGCTGATAAATAACACCGCGGACCCCCTCCGGGGCACCAGGGCAAAGTGGGAAAGGGATGGCCTCGAACTAGATGACGAGGAATGGCAAGAGGCACTGGCCTCCCCAAGGGAAGTGGCTATTTCGGCCAGACTAAGACTTGTCCAGCTCAAAAACTTGCATGGAATGGGGCAGGCGTCTCCGCCTCGAAGGAATGCGACAAAGCCACACTCCACATTTTCCCGTGCGTGGTTAAGACTTTTCTATGTTGGCCAGGAGCAAGGGGAGGAGTTATGAAAGGATGGGTAACACCTCTGCAGTGCTTTAGACTCCGGTGTAGAGGAGTGGGCTTGGAAAGGCCCCAGAAGAAGAAGGACCCCCACCGTGGGTGCCGCACAGATGATTACATCTCCTCGAGGAGGTCCATCATGGATTCATGGGATAAGTCGTGAGGGGGTGACACCATGAGTTACCCGCACCGGGTGACACCAACCCTAGTGACGCCACTGTGGCCCAGTCTCTTAGCCTGTGGATCAATCACAATTGTACGGCTAAAGCTATCATATCATTTTATTTTATCCTCAATTGGTATGTACCTGGCTCATATATTCTCTTTTAAGATGGGAAAAAGGAAATCCCCCACCAGAGGGCCCTGCGACAAACTTCCCTAGTAGCTAGTTGACAATGGTCATGGTGGGCCATTAATTCTTAAATTATCTTAGTGGAGGGTAGGATTGAAACCGCTAGAAGAAAATCATTACCACGTGTTAGACCTGACATCCTTGGCGTGGGTTTTTCCCCTATCTTTTGCCTCTAGTACCTAGATTTTTGATGCTGTGCTGGATTTCGTTTTTGCTGGTTTAGATGCTTTGGACACTCTGCCACTGCTAATCAGTGCCAGAGTGTAAGTGCTCCCTGTGTAAGATATCATATTGATTGGATATACCTGATTGGCATATCTGTATCACCATGAAGTCCCTAGTAAAGTGCACTGGGCTGGTGATGACAGATGCTACTAGTGGGTCTGCAGCGCTGATTGCGCCACCCACCTGTGTAGCCCTAAAATGGTGTCTCAGGCCTGCCGCCGCAGGCCTGCCTGCAGTCCCCGGACTGCCATGTCCTCCTGGCCAGTGTCCACACTGGCCTGGCCTAACCCTTCCCTTTTTGTGCACATCAGTCATCCCTATGGAAGGCCCAAGGTACCCCCCTGGGCAGGGTGCAGTGTATGTAATAGGTAGAGCATGTACTAGTGCAGGTATCATGCTCTGGTAGTGAACAGCGGCCATTTTGTGTGTTCACTGCTGCAAGGTTATCTTGCTCCATAGGCTAACATGGGGGAGGCTGGTGCCAATGGCTATCAGCCTATCTTCTCATAGGAACAAGATAAGACATGAGTGTTTGATATCTCTGAGCTCAGCATTTAATAACACATCTTATAGGAGAGGTTGTTTTTAAATCCTGAGTTGGAGAATAGTACTTTTTAGCGAGTAGCTGTTTTCTTGTCTGACCCTTCTGTGTGCCTGGGCATGCTTGTGGATTGACTGTCTGGTCTGAGAGTGACAGGAGCTGGGGATCCCCCAGGAGGTTGGCTGAGTCAGCCCTTTGCTGAATGACGACATTTGCAAGTAGAGTGGAGGGAGGAGGTAGCACCTGGGAGGGAATAGGGATGTGCCTGCCTGCCACCGTGCTGGCTCCACCTCCTGCTGGGCGGCTGACGACTCTGCCCCTCACTCTGAAAGGAAAGAAATAGCCAGGAAAACAAAGTGCTCCAGCAACACCCAGAACTGGATCAGACCGGGCTCAGGGCCCACTTGCACAAAGACTTCAAAGACTTTTAGGGGTATAAGTAAAGGACCCCTGACAACAGATTTTTAGATTCTACAATCAAGAGGAACCTCTGCTGAAAGACGGACCGCTGAAGGACTGAAGGAAGATTGCCTTGCTGTGTGCTCTAAGGGCTGACCTGTCCTGCTGTACAACTGAAGCTGAGGAGGAGAAGGGACTTTGCTGTGTGCTGTGTCTTCAAACTCTGAATCTCCAAGGGCCTGAGAAGAACTGGCCTCCTGTTTGGCAACCCAGGGACATCAAGGTTGCCGCTTTGCTGAGAGCGCCGCACAGAGTCCTGCCTGAAACCGGCTGCCGTGGAGAGGAGATCGGCGTGCTCATCGGCACGTGCATTCCTGCCAGCCTAAAAGATCGTGGGTGCCTTCTGAGCCGCTGTGAAGCCCGGCGGTGTCTCGACCAACTCGCTCCGCAAAACCGCGAAGGAAGAAGCGAGAAGGCCGCGACCCGATTGGTGGTTTGTGGAGGCTTGGCCGTAGGAGCTGCGCTGCGATTGGTTGTTGCCCGGGGACATCTGTCGACGTCACTGGGGGCCCGACGAGAGAGCCGCGACCAGATTGGCCAGCGCTAGCGAGTTGCAGGAGCCCTGCACCGAAGAAACCTTCCAACGCGCCGAGTCCTCGCACCCCGGGCCCCATCCTGGTGAGTCTGTAGAGGGAGAGGGAACCCGGCTAACTGTAGTAGCATCCTTCGCACGTCCCGATCATCCCGCATAGCGTGTGGGGGGCTCGGGGACTGCCGCGCAAGGGTAATCACCTGGTTACCATCAAAGGAACAGCCGGAGAGGAGCGCTACAGTTGCAAGCGCAGGGGCACCACTGAATAACGTGTCTTAAGAACTAAGAGCCTACGAACATATTCTCTGTGGAATTCATTCAAGAGACTAGAGACTATCCTTTCATGCTCCTAACGATCCAAGAGAGCGATTAATGTGCAACGTTATGATAATTGATTTTTACTGCTGAAACTAGATAAAGTTATATTTTTGATATACTCACCTGTGTGGTCTACATTTGTGGTGTACCGGGGGGGTCATTGTGGTTGTTACTTGCAAATACGCTACACATTGCCTTGGGGATAAGCCTGTCTGCTCGAGCCAAGCTACCTAGAGGGTGAGCAGGGGTTATCTACAGTGTGTGTCCCTGTACCCTGACTAGAAGCAAGGGTCCCTATTTGGTCTAAGGTACTTACCTCTGCCAACTAGAGACCCCCAGATCTAACTTTGGTGGTCAGCGGTGCGGATTAGAACCAGCATTTGCACTTGACCTGCAGTGATTCTTTGTACATCACTAGTCTAGTTAGCAGTTGCATTGCACAAAGTTTTTGAAACCTATTTTTGGAAGACCTAGGAAGCGTCATGTCTCTGAATGGAGTAGGCGAGGAGGGGGAATTGCAATTTGAAGTAAAGGAGTTGCTCACATATAAGAAGGAGCAACTAAAGCAATTCTGCAAGCAGCTTGGATGCCCAGTGAAGGGCAGCGCTAACAAGGAAGAGCTACAGAAAGCTCTAAGGGCCTGGTGGGAGGCCAAAAATGTTGTAACAGAAGATACTACTGGAGAGGATGGTACACAGGAGCATGGATTTGGATCCCATGATTTGCCAGTAACTGCGCCGCCTTCTAGGGCGGGCAGCACCCATTCCAGTAGGGGCCTTTCTCCAGAGGAGCTGGAGGAGAATCAGAGGGTTAGGGCCCATGAGATTGAACTTTTTAAGCTCAAGCAGAAGAGAGGAAACTGCGCCTTGACAGTGAAAAGAAGGCGGAAGAGAGGAGGAATGCTCTCGCTTTGGAAGAGAGAAAACTCCAGTTGGCTCATGAGTTGAGCATGAGGGAGCTGGACATTAAAGCTAAACAGGTGGAGTCCAGTCCGAATGGTGGCAGCGCACAACCAGTACAGGCGGGTAAAGTATACATACCGAAAGATTTGGTGCAGAATTATCAGAGGGGTGAGGATATCTATGCGTGGTTTAGATCCTATGAGCTTGCCCTGAAGATGAATGAAGTGCCTGAAAAGAGCTGGGGGGCAGGTTTGTGGAAGCATTTTGAGGCCTCTGGGAGGGATGTCTTAGCACCCTTAGAAGCAGCAGGTACCTTAACCTACCCCACTATGAAGGAGGCCTTATGCCTCAGGTATGGGCTTACACCAGAACAGTACAGACAGAAGTTTAGGAACTTCAAGAAGCTTGATTCAAGTACTTGGGTGGAGTGTGTGAGTATGTGCACGCGTGCACTGGAAGGTTGGATAAAGGGCAGCAAAGTTACTGATTATGTGGGGTTGTGTCACTTGATTAGTTGGGAGCACTTGAGTAGTCTATGTGTTCCAGAGCTGCGCCAGCATCTTTTAGACAGCAAGTTAACTGATCCCAGTGAGCTTGCTAAAGAGGCAGACCGCTGGACTAGCACCAGGGTCAACAAAGGGGTGGTAAGTATCCCAGCCAAGGGTGGACAGGGTCCCCAGCAGAAAGGTGGGGAGGACAAGGGTAACAGTAAGGAGTTCTCTAAAGGGCCCCAAAACAGTTCCCAGGAAAAAGAGTCCCAAGCCCCCAAGCCTAAGAAGTCTTGGCCCCATAAGGGCAGACAGGACAACAGACCTCCGCCTACTTGCTATGCTTGTAGGGAAGTGGGCCACATAGCCCCTAAATGTCCCAAGAAACCCCCGGCACCAGCTGCTGCTCCAGTCCCAGGGTTAGCTAGTGTAGCTTTGGGAGGGGATTTGATTTCCAGTGGGGAGGAGGGATTAGCTATGATGACCCTTGTCTCTTTAGGAGACCAAGAGATGGTCCAGGATACCTTGATACCCGCTAACACTAAAAAATACGGGCAAAAGGTGACCATCAATGGGAGGGAGATAGAGGCTCTGAGAGACACCGGGGCTAGTGTGACATCTGTCAGGTGTCAGTGGGTGTCTGAAGAGCAAGTCATTCCCAATGTGCTCCGCCCAGTAGTGGCAGCTGACACTTCAGTGCGCCTCTGCAAGATGGCGCGTGTTCCCTTTACATGGGGGGGGAGTCTCTGGTACCTTGGAAGTCTGTGTCAGTGATGCCTTGCCGGTAGATTGTCTGTTGGGTAACGACCTGGAGAGTTCTCCATGGAAGGACGTAGAGCACAGAACTCACTTGGAGATGTTAGGACTGCCTGCGTGGATCTGTGTATCCACACGTGCCATGACAGCCAGTAAGGGTGGATTAGTAGAACCGGAGCCTGGATCAATGTCCCAGGAACCTGTCAGGAGAGGAAGGGGCAGAGGGCGCGGGAAACCGGCCCCCATTGTTCCCACGGTCCAGGAGGAAGCAGAACCTGAGGGGGATGCCCTGGAACCTACAGGGGAACAGGTGGCCGAACTGGGGGAATTGCCTGAGCTGACCCATTGGCAGCAAGAGGGTGGTCCCTCCAGGGAGGAATTCTGCCAGGCTCAGAAGGAGTGCCCTTCTCTCATTGGTGTGCGGCAGCAGGCTGCAGACCAGGCAGCGGGCCTAGGGTCCAAGGAACATTTGATTTACTGGGAGGATGACTTACTTTATAGTGAGCCTAAGTTTGCTGAGCCCGGTGCAGCCCGTGTGCTGGTGGTACCCGAGCGCTTCAGGAGCTTCTTACTGGGTCTGGCTCATGACGTGCCTCTCGCAGGACATCAGGGGCAAGACAAGACCTATCACAGGCTTGTCACCTACTTCTACTGGCCCCGGATGAAGAAGCACGTCAGTACCTTTTGTAAGTCTTGCCAAACATGCCAAGCCAGTGGTAAGAGTGGAGGAAAGTGCGTGGCACCCCTCCAACCTTTTCCTGTGGTGAGCACCCCTTTTGAGCGGGTGGGCAGTGATATCGTAGGGCCCCTGGACCCCAAGACTGCCTTAGGCAACAGGTTCATCCTGGTCTTGGTGGACCACGCCACCCGGTACCCGGAGGCAGTCCCTCTCAGGACAATCACAGCCCCCGTGGTGGGCCGTGCATTGATGGGGATCTTTTCCCGTGTGGGGTTCCCCAGAGAGGTGGTCTCCGACCGGGGTACCAACTTCATCTCTAGGTACATGAAGTCTCTGTGGGAGGAGTGTGGGGTAACTTATAAGTTCACCACTCCTTACCACCCTCAAGGAAATGGGTTGGTTGAAAGGTTCAACCGCACCCTGAAAGGTATGATTATGGGCCTAGCGGAGCCCATGAGACGGAAGTGGGACGTCTTGTTACCATGCCTGTTGTTTGCCTACAGGGAGGTGCCTCAGAAGTCCTTAGGGTTCAGCCCCTTTGAACTGCTGTATGGCCACCCTGTTAGAGGACCTCTCACACTGGCGAAGGAGGGGTGGGAGAAATCCCATGGGAAAACCCCCCAGGATGCGTTCAGCTATGTGCTGGCCATCCGCAACCAGACACAGCGCTTCAGGAAGCTCGCTCAAGAGAACCTACAAGCCAGCCAGGAGGAGATGAAAAAATGGTACGACCAGAATACCACTCTGGTAGAATTTCATCCTGGGCAGAAAGTGTGGGTGATGGCGCCGGTGGAGCCTTGTGCGCTCCGTGACAAGTGGACCGGGCGATACGAGGTGGTAGAGCACAAGAGTGAGGTGACCTACCTGATCAACATGAAGACTCCTAGGCAGCCCCTGAGAGTCTTGCATGTGAACCGCCTCAAGCCCCACTTTGAGAGGTCTGAAGTGACAATGCTCATGGCTACCGATGATGGTGGGGAGGAGGATAGTGATCCTCTCCCTGACCTCCTGGCAACCAAGGAGCAAGACGGGTCAGTGGATGGTGTGGTCCTCTCGCCCACCCTGACCCCAGAACAGCAGAGAGACTGTCGCCAGGTGTTGGGTCAGTTTGCCTCCCTGTTCTCCCTGACCCCAGGTGTCACCAATTGGTGCGTCCATGATGTGGACACTGGAGATAGTCTACCTGTGAAACAGAAGTTTTACAGAGTAGCTGACAAGGTCAGGGCCAGCATCAAGGAAGAAGTTTCCAAAATGTTGGCGTTAGGGGTAATTGAGCCCTCCAGCAGTCCCTGGGCTAGCCCAGTGGTCCTCGTTCCCAAGAAAGCTGCTACACCCGGTGACCCGCCAGAACTTCGGTTTTGCGTGGACTACCGTGGGCTCAATGCGGTCACCAAGACTGACGCGCACCCCATCCCCAGAGCTGATGAGCTCGTGGATCGGTTGGGAGCTGCCAGGTATCTCAGCACCTTCGATTTGACTTCGGGATACTGGCAGATTGCCTTAACTGAGGGGGCAAAGGAGAGGTCGGCATTTTCAACACCAGAGGGGCATTTCCAGTTTCGTGTCATGCCCTTTGGATTGAAAAATGCCCCTGCCACCTTCCAGAGACTGGTCAACCGGGTACTGACCGGGCTGGAGCAATTCAGTGCCGCATACTTGGATGACATTGCTGTGTCCAGCTCCACTTGGGAGGAACACTTGCAACACCTCTGTGAAGTGTTGAAGGCTCTGCAGAAGGCAGGCCTCACTATCAAGGCCAGCAAGTGCCAGATAGGGCAGGGATCAGTGGTGTATTTGGGACACCAGGTAGGGAGCGGCCAGGTGGCGCCCCTACAGGCGAAGATTGATACCATTCTGGCTTGGGAACCCCCCAAGACCCAGACAGAGGTGAGAGCCTTTCTAGGACTCACCGGGTATTACAGACGGTTCATTAAGGGATACGGCACCATTGTTGCCCCCTTGACAGAACTAACCTCTAGAAATCAGCCCAGGAAAGTGAATTGGACCGAAGCCTGTCAAACTGCTTTTGATGCCCTGAAAACAGCAATGTGCACAGCACCCGTGCTTAAGGCACCTGACTTTTCCAGTGAGTTCATAGTGCAAACAGACGCTTCAGAGCAAGGCGTGGGAGCAGTACTCTCACAGATGGACGACGAGGGCGGGGACCAACCAGTAGCTTTCATTAGTAGGAGGCTACTCCCCAGGGAACAGAGGTGGAGTGCTATTGAAAGGGAAGCATTTGCTGTGGTCTGGGCCCTGAAGAAGCTGAGGCCCTACCTGTTTGGGACTCACTTCCGTGTTCAGACCGACCACAGGCCCCTCAGATGGTTAATGCAGATGAGGGGTGAGAATCCAAAACTGTTGAGGTGGTCCATCTCCCTACAGGGAATGGACTTCACGGTGGAACACCGTCCCGGTACAGAACACGCCAATGCTGATGGTCTGTCCAGGTTTTTCCGCCTTAGTGATGAGAACTCCCAAGAAGGTGGGTAGTTCTCCCCACTTTCAGCTGGAGGGGACACGTGTTAGACCTGACATCCTTGCCGTGGGTTTTTCCTCTATCTTTTGCCTCTACTACCTGGATTTTTGATGCTGTGCTGGATTTCGTTTTTGCTGGTTTAGATGCTTTGGACACTCTGCCACTGCTAATCAGTGCCAGAGTGTAAGTGCTCCCTGTGTAAAATATCATATTGATTGGATATACCTGATTGGCATATCTGTATCACCATGAAGTCCCTAGTAAAGTGCACTGGGTGTGCCAGGGCTGGTGATGACAGATGCTACTAGTAGGTCTGCAGCGCTGATTGCGCCACCCACCTGTGTAGCCCTAAAATGGTGTCTCAGGCCTGCCGCGCTGCAGTTCTGCCTGCAGTCCCCGGACTGCCATGTCCTCCTGGCCAGTGTCCACACTGGCCGGGCCTAACCCTTCCCTTTTTGTGCACATCAGTCATCACTATGGAAGGCCCAAGGTACCCCCCTGGGCAGGGTGCAGTGTATGTAAAAGGTAGAGCATGTACTAGTGCAGGTACCATGCTCTGGTAGTGAACAGCGGCCATTTTGTGTGTTCACTGCTGCAAGGTTATCTTGCTCCATAGGCTAACATGGGGGAGGCTGGTGCCAATGGCTATCAGCCTATCTTCTCATAGGAACAAGATAAGACATGAGTGTTCGATATCCCTGAGCTCAGCATTTAATAATACATCTTTTAGGAGAGGTTGTTTTTAAATCCTGAGTTGGAGAATAGTACTTTTTAGAGAGTAGCTGTTCTCTTGTCTGACCCTTCTGTGTGCCTGGGCATGGTTGTGGATTGACTGTCTGGTCTGAGAGTGACAGGGGCTGGGGATCCCCCAGGAGGTTGGCTGAGTCAGCCCTTTGCTGAATGACGACATTTGCAAGTAGAGTGGAGGGAGGAGGTAGCACCTGGGAGTGAATAGGGATGTGCCTGCCTGCCACAGTGCTGGCTCCACCTCCTGCTGGGCGGCTGACGACTCTGCCCCTCACTCTGAAAGGAAAGAAGAAGCCAGGAAAACAAAGTGCTCCAGCAACACCCAGAACTGGATCAGACCGGGCTCAGGGCCCACTTGCACAAAGACTTCAAAGACTTTTAGGGGTATAAGTAAAGGCCCCCCAGACAACAGATTTTTAAATTCTACAATCAAGAGGAACCTCTGCTGAAAGACGGACCGCTGAAGGACTGAAGGAAGATTGCCTTGCTGTGTGCTCTAAGGGCTGACCTGTCCTGCTGTACAACTGAAGCTGAGGAGGAGAAGGGACTTTGCTGTGTGCTGTAACCCTGCCTGCTTGACCTAAAAACAAGACTTTGCTGTGTGCTGTGTCTTCAAACTCTGAATCTCCAAGGGCCTGAGAAGAACTGGCCTCCTGTTTGGCAACCCAGGGACATCAAGGTTGCCGCGACTACAAGACTCTGTTCTGCCCGTGAACTGTGCTGGCTGCTCTCCGCTTTGCTGAGAGCGCCGCACAGAGTCCTGCCTGAAACCGGCTGCCGTGGAGAGGAGATCGGCGTGCTCATCGGCACGTGCATTCCTGCCAGCCTAAAAGATCGTGGGTGCCTTCTGAGCCGCTGTGAAGCCCGGCGGCGTCTCGACCAACTCGCTCCGCAAAACCGCAAAGTAAGAAGCGAGAAGGCCGCGACCCGATTGGTGGTTTGTGGAGGCTTGGCCGGAGGAGCTGCGCTGCGATTGGTTGTTGCCCGGGGACATCTGTCGACGTCACTGGGGGCCCGACGAAAGAGCCGCGACCGGATTGGCCAGCACTAGCGAGTTGCAGGAGCCCTGCACCGAAGAAACCTTCCAACGCGCCGAGTCCTCGCACCCCGGGCCCCATCCTGGTGAGTCTGTAGAGGGAGAGGGAACCCGGCTAACTGTAGTAGCATCCTTCGCACGTCCCGATCATCCCGCACAGCGTGTGGGGGGCTCGGGGACTGCAGCGCAAGGTGTAATCACCTGGTTACCATCGAAGGAACAACCGGAGAGGAGCGCTACAGTTGCAAGCGCAGGGGCACCACTGAATAACGTGTCTTAAGAACTAAGAGCCTACGAACATATTCTCTGTGGAATTCATTCAAGAGACTAGAGACTATCCTTTCATGTTCCTAACGATCCAAGAGAGCGATTAATGTGCAACGTTGTGATAATTGATTTTTACTGCTGAAACTAGATAAAGTTATATTTTTGATATACTCACCTGTGTGGTCTACATTTGTGGTGTACCGAGGGGGTCATTGTGGTTGTTACTTGCAAATACGCTACACATTGCCTTGGGGATAAGCCTGTCTGCTCGAGCCAAGCTACCTAGAGGGTGAGCAGGGGTTATCTACCGTGTGTGTCCCTGTACCCTGACTAGAAGCAAGGGTCCCTATTTGGTCTAAGGTACTTACCTCTGCCAACTAGAGACCCCCAGATCTAACACCACAGATTTACAATTTTTGAGCATTGCTCAAATTCTGGGAAGTTCGGGAGGTGTAGAAGTACAGGAGGGCACAGAATAGGAAGAAAAGGGATAACGTTGCATCTAGAGGGTGATATAGGCCAAGCAATCAAGATCATGGTATCAAGAAGGAGGCCAGTGGTACTGAAAGAAACAAATTACCATGCGGATAAAACAATCTTAAAGGACTTATCAGAGCTGGAATGACTTATAACAGACCATTTTTTAAATTCTCCTACACGTTGGAGGGTAAGCTCAAAGATTTCTGTATAGCAATCTGTGAGAAGCTCAGAGGGATATTTACAATAAAATGTCGGAGCATGGTGTTACTCCATAATTGGTAATGCGGCGCTCTGACATTTTTTAAATGCAGAGATGCATTGTATTTATAATGTTGCAAGGGTGCCTGTGCTGAAGGGGTGATTGTTTATGTGCATGAAGTCACACCTTTCTGCACATAAACAATCTTGAAAGGCGATTTACTGTTTATATGTGTGCTTTCTGCAGCACACATAGAAAGACCAAACTACGAAGAGCAATTGATAATTTCTCCTCGTGTCACCATCCTTGGCGCTGCCCCATCCTTGTAAATATGAGATAAAGTCAATAAGCATTGGGCGTTGTGGCGGAACGCCCACTGCAACACCCATTGCACCCCCCTTTCATGCTAAGTGAAGTGTGAAAAGGGGCCTCATTTACAACATGCTCGTAATTTCCAAGGAATTTCACTTAGTTACCCACCACTGCAAACACTTCAGGCTCATTTAGTACACAACAGCCCGAGGTGCAACAAGAGGCAAACTCCTCCAAACACGTCGCTGGAGCAATTCATTGTTCCGTCACGACAAGGGCAAATATCATCCCTGCAGAGAGACCTGCTTCAAAACGAGAAAATAGTGCACAGAAGGGTAAAAATGACTATCTCGACCTTCCTCCAGATAACACACCATACACAATAATGTTGAAGGATGTTGCAACACTATCACCCTCCAAGATGGAGGATAATGTTATGGGAACAAAATAAGACAGTTCACCGACTCAAATTAAACTCCGGCGTGGTCTAACGATCTTTCATCAGATCTGAAGTTTGTAAGAACTCACTGGATTGGCATACATAGAAAAGAAACAACAATTGACAGTGTGATTATTAATTTCAAATCCCCTCAGGTAGCAAGAGCTCTTTTACAACACCTCAATCAGCAGAACATTGTCCCAGGTTCAATTAAAGCTTTTTCTCTACGTTATTTCGACAGAACAAACTCCTCGCCAATAGTATCTCCTCTTATACCAGCTAACACAATTTCTTTAAATGCCCGGCCATCCTATAATGTCGAAACTAGGAACCGATTTTTAGAATTTATCTTCATTGGAAGGTTTGAATGGACTTAATACCCATTATGATGGCCGTGAGTCTTGGGGGTATTTGAGCCTACGGGTAAACACAGAAGGGAACACTATTCAGCAAAAACACTTTAGGGAGTGTTAATGGAGAATCTACCATGGGCAACTTCCTCTTTGCAATAAAAGCAATGCCTTACTTCGTGGCCGAAAAGAAACAGGGGCATATTCACAAGGATCTATCGCCGAGTCAACGGCAGTTTATCGCAGCCAAAGTAGCGCTAAACTTATCGCCCCAATCACAAGCTGGTGTTAACATCCCACAGCACCAGTTTACCCGAGAGAGCATCCGCAAAAAACATCGCCACAGATGACCCCCGCAACTTTCGCTAATGAGATGCAGAGTAGGCGTTCCCGTGCCCAAATCTGCAACAACACCACTCAGCAACATTCCCAACGACCAGCCAGTTCTGCGATAAGAACACAAAATAGGCGATAAGGCGTGTTAGCAGCAGGAAAATAACACCTGCTCTGACCTGGTGCAAAGTCGGACGGCAGCCTGCACCACAAAAGGGAGCCCAGCCCACATCCACACCTGAAGAACAACAGATGCATCCGGGAAACTGAACATGCAGCCCGAGGACCGAAAGGGCAACAACACCTGCTGCCACCACCCCCAGGACCCCCCTACCCGCCAACCGCCGACCAAAGACATGCCACATCAGCTACACCTAAAAATGTACAAAATAATCTGCATGTTGTCGCACAATCACAACTGGTGATATGCATGTGTCGTTACAAAAATGAGCATCACACATTCACTTTCGGATCAACAAATGAAACTTTATTAACATGAACACTGAACTGATATGAAGACACATGGCGGCTCCCCTCGGGACAATCCGTAGATCACAGCCTGCAAGACAAAAATCATGATGAGAAGGTGTGTCCTGTGCACATCAAAGGACAGAGAGAGAGCGAAGGGCAGAGAGATGAAGAGAGGGGGAGAGAGAGATAAGAAGGGAGGGGGAGAGAAAGAGAACAAAAGGGGGGGGGGAGTGGGATAAGAAGAGAAGGGGAGAGAGAGAGAGAAGAAGAGAGGGGGAGAGAGAGAGTGCCGCCCCTGCGCACCCAGGCCACACTGCTCACCTGCTGCCACCGGTGTGTCTCCAGCCACTTGCCGGTACGTATTGCAGTTCACCAGGTCATACACCTGAGACAGACCCGTCATCTGAAACAGAGTCCAGATACATGATTGGCACAGTGCACACAATTGCACAAGACAACAACGCCTGCCCGCCGATGCACACCTGAGCAGCGGCACCCCCGCCCCTCCCGCCGCCCATCAGAGCATGCCCGCACATGCACACCCAGGCAGAGGCACCCCAGCCCCTCCCACCACCCATCAGAGCATGCTTGCCCAAGCACACCCAGGCCTCACTGCTCACCTTCTGCCACCGGCGTGCAGACAGGAGGTCCCACCACGTTCCGCTGCAAGCCACAAGCCTGGGGCCCGCGGACATGGCACCCTCCACATCATGCAGCCCAGCTCCGCAGGCCACCAGGTCTCACGTTTGGTGCTGGGTCTTGATTACTCCATGGCAGAGGACATACCAGTGCACCCGGCCTCATCGCAGGCTGCACACCCGCTCAGCCCAATAGGTGCCACTAACTATGGGATCCCTGAAGCGATGCCACATGGCGGTAGGCCCGTGCTTCCCGCTGGCTCTGGCCTACACTGCGGTCCAGCAAGGCACACAAAACTTAAGCTGTCCGGACCACTGGGACAGGGCATAATCGCAGGATGCACACCCGCTCAGCACTTAAGGTGCCCCTACCTCAGTGCACCCAAAGTCACCATCTCGTGGCGGGGTGCCTGTGCCGGCCGCAAAGCTTCGGGTGCCACTAATCCCGTACAACCCCAGTCAGTGCCACATGGTGGTAGGCCCGTGACGGCCGTAAGGCCTCAGGTGCCACTAACCCTGTGAGCAATAACTCATGGACCCTTTATGATTGAGAACTGTGGAGCGTCTGTCACCCAGTCACCACTGGAAGAGGGGAATGTGACGTCGTCAGCCCCTTATGTTGGCAGAGTCACATGGCGTGTGATGCCTGTGCCGGATGGGTGTGGTGTGTGTGCAAACCTGCCCTCAGGTAGTGGCTGTGACATGCTGACAACTAGACCAGTGACCTGCACACCACCAGCGAGTACGCCTGCGACGGGTAGCAATGTGGAGCCCCCTCGGACGTAAGCGGAGTGGTCTGGCCTGCCGTACGCCGGACCAGCGCAGGGCTTGCAACAATGACTCATGGGCTCTGGGCATGGTTCAGTCCATGTCCAGACATGGAAGTGACTGATGCGTGTGTCCCTGTTGTAGTGTCCACGGCACCCGGAACACAATATGCAATGTAGCACCCTCTGACTGGCAGCCCACAGGATGAGCATCAATGACGCAAGGGAAATCACTGTCCCTACATTCATCCACACATTAATACATGAATGATGTAAGACATAACAGAGCAGTGCGTTACTGGATGTTTATTGCACATCCAGGGCAGTTTTGCAGCTGTAGTGGTACACGGCAATGCCAAGCACACTACACAATATGGGCCCGTGGAGGGCCAGCCAGAGTCCATCCGGGGATGACAAGTACTTCGGGAGAGGAAGGGTACAGTCCGCAGTCTGCTCGCCGTGTCATTGGTCATCAAACAGGATGTGGCAGTCCATGTCTCGATCCAAGGTGAGTGCATTGGAATGTATTGGAGTCAGTGGAAGGTCATGTGGCCATGTGCGGCACCAAGCAGAAACCGGCCAGGTGGCGCTAATGAATGCTAGTGCCTCCTTCTGAACTCAAACCCATCCACGTCCTCGTCCTCATATGTTTGCTCTGCCCCCCCTGTGGGTGTTGCAGTACCGGCTGCGGCACTGTGTGCCACTGACACAGCAGGGGCCAGAGGAAGATTGTCGGCCGCACTGTGGGGCAATGGCACACCAGGGGGCGGAGATGTGGATGGTGTAGGGGCAGCAGCATTCATCATCGCCACGCCTTGTGGCAGCAATGCCAGAATGAGGATCTGCAGGGCATGGTAGATCCCAGCTACATTTCGCTGGTGTGCAGTGGTGGCTGCCATCCTTTCCGCCTCCATCCGCACCATGTCCTCCACGAGCCTCCACATGTGTGCCAGCTCACGGCTGGTATCGCTGGAGCTCCTCTGAGTGGACAGGTGTTCATCTCTCCGTGTCATGACTCCAGCAATGTTAGTCAGGGCTTGTTGGAGACCATGGAGCGGGCCTAGACACCCATGGATGGCGTTCAGTTTGGTGGCCATGAGGACAAACCCCACCCGCACCTGCTCAGCTGTCGCCCTCTGGGCCTCCAGCACACGGCATTGGAAGGCCGTGTGTTGTTCCTGGGGGTCTTGGAAGACTGCTGGGGCATCCTGATTTCTGGTTTGGGTGGTGGGTGGGGTCTTCTCGATTGCAGCTGGGCAGCCCTGATCCTGGAGGTGAGTCACGGATGATGTCAATGATGTCTAGGAGGGCTTGTGCGTCGATGCTGGGGTTTCCCTCCTCATCATCAGTGAAGAGTGGCTGGGACTGCTCTGCAGGGGGTGTTGATGGTGGCCCTGCAATGTGAAGGGGAGATGGTGTATTGCAATGTGTCCACATGTATGTAGCCGCATGGGACATGTTGACATTCAGACAGCATGGCATTGTACATTGTGACAGTCTATAGATCTGGGCAATGACCCAGAGTCATTGAGGGTGTGCACTGTGTTTTGCTTGATTGTGCATGTGTGCCATCGTGGCCATCTCCGCCCGTCCCCCCAGTACCTGGTGGTCACTCACCCTGTTGCGGTTGTGTTGTGTCCTGTCGAGCAGTGTCCAGTCCCCCGACTTTGGCCACAGTATCCACACTGATGACTGTCGACACCAGCTCCTCCATGTCATCCAGCATGAGCTGTGGTGCTGGGCCCCCACCTCCAGTCTGCATTGCTGCCTTCTGGTTGGCTGCGAGTTTCTCCTTGGTCTTTCGCTTGATGTCATTCCATCGCCTCTTGACCTTGTCCATTGTCCTCTTGTGCTCTCCAACGGCATTCACCTTGTCCACGGTGTCCTGTCGTATTCCGTTTTTGGTGCCCAATGACACGTTGGAGGTGACGAACAGTTGTTGATGGTGTTCCATCACCTCCGTGACTATGATCCTGTTCGCCTGCAGACTGAACTTTGTCTTCCACTTCTTCTTGTCCTTGTCCCCGAGGTCCAGGTCTGGTCATCCGGGGTGCTTGTGGAGTTGCGCTTATCCTCTGCGCCTGCTCCGGCTGCCTCCATGGTGCTTGGGTGTTGGTCAGTTTGTGTTTGGGTGTTTTTTCTACTTTTATGGTGATTTTTCCCGCCTTCCAGGTGTGTGTTGTAGGCCTGGCACTGCTTAGCGCTGATTTCCTCATCGCGCTTTGGCCCATCGCAGCTTTTTTAGTGTTGGGGTTTGTGTTTTTATCTCCGTCTAGGTGGTTGTATCGCGGGCATTGGCCGCGGTTTCAGCAAACTATCGCATGGGGCTGCCTTGTTGTGAATTTCACGTTGACACAGGGTTATTTCCCCGCGATAGGCTGCGATGTGTGAAGTTGCATTAACATTTTTTGGTGATGTTTAGCACACGTTCTTGTGAATATACCCCACAGCAGGCAGGATCTGACACATTCTAGCACGGCCCTTATCGAGAGGCACTCACCAGGAGTATTATCTTTAGGAATCCATTTTTTGCCAGTTTGTATAGGATTTCAGATATACTCCTCCCTCGACATTCAAAGGAAATGGGAATTGTAGCAACATTCATTTTATGCTACTCTCCTCGGACCTGACTTCTTTTCTGAGGAGCACAATGTAGCTGTCAGTTGCATTAGTGATAATAATCCATCAATATTATTTTCTCTTGACTTAAATCTATTTGCTATTAGAAGGTTTGAAAAGAACCAGGTATCAGATTATAGATGTAACAAAGGTATTAGGATCAAATGGGGCAATGGTGGTAGGAAGGAATTTATATGTGGGCTTCTTAGAGATAAACAGTATGCTGTCATACCACTAACCACCTGATGAAGCCCCAGAGAAAATTCTGGGGGCTTTTAATTCTCTCTGTATTTCTATTTCCTCGAGATTACTTGTAAACAAATAACTCAAAAATAAACCTCCTCCGGGCCGGTTTAATCAAGCCAGTACAGCAACTCATAGGCAGCTCAAATATGCCATTTCTAAACACCCACTGTCTAAGGAAGATATTAAGTCTACCAGGAGAACATATAAAGTAGTATAGTCGAGCCGAGATGCGCGAAGCAGGTGACGATACATCGGTGGCAAAGTGCAAGATTCATAGCTGAGGCGTCACTGTCGAGCTGCTCAAAACGGAGATGCATCATTGTCAAGCTACAAAGTACCTTATTTCCATTGTTGATGGAACCAAAATGCATGAAGCAGGAGATGATGCATCAGTGGCAAAGTGCAGGATTCATAGACAATGCGTCGTTTTTTAGCTGAGCTAATCGGGGATGCGTTATTGTCCAGCTGCAAAGTACCTTATTTGCATTGTTGATGGTGCTGAGATGCGTGAATCAGAAGAAGATGCGTCAGTGTCAAAGTACAGGATTCATAGTCAAGCTGCACAAAACAGGGATGCGTCGTCGTTGAGCCACAGACTGTAGGTGATGCATTGAGAACTGAAGGCGAAGAGTCGCACAGTCAGCGATCCGATATCCTCAGACCTTGCAGGTCACGTCAATACGTCGAAATCAAGGGAAATGCGTCAGTTCCGACTGGTGCAACATCATCAATGTGTGGATTTTGGCAGTTGCAGCACTTTATACCCATTTCCAAGGGCCCAAGATTGGATTGGCACCACTTAGCAGGGCAAGACTCTCAGATGGCAGACTCCACGTGCTGTTGGTGAGTAGAGTGAGGTCTTTGAAGTGCACAGAACTCCTTTCTTCTTATCCTTGCTCCAGACCCACTAACCAGGGCCTTAAGCAGTCCTTTGTGTGGGAACAGGGCTCAGTCTATTCAGGTGTAAGTGTTAGCTCCTTCCTCCCATCCTGCCCTGGATGTCCTGTCAGGAAGATGATGGTCCATCAATCACGTCTAAGCTCCCTTTCTCTGAGGCTAGAGGGAATGCACAAAGCTCAGGTATCACCCCTCTCTTGATGTGCATTGGAGAGGAGCAGCAAGCACACTTGGCTTAAGAGTAGTAAAATGCCAATTTTGTGTTTGCTTTGTTGGCCCTAACTTGGCAGGGTATGCCCAGATGTGGGTCCCTTTCTCACTTTGCCACTGGATTCAAGCTAGCCTGGCCGATGAGGGGTTTTACCATGATGTTTGTCCCAGGATGCTTGTCTCCAGTCCAGGGAAGACCTGGATTGGCAGTTCGGGCTGGACTGTTCCCATGAGAAACAGGATCTAGACTGATTTGCATATGGCTGGGTCTGAACTGGGGTGACAAAGTGAGCTAAAGAACAATGATGGAGTCATCCCAGATCTAATAGTGACTGGGCGTGAGTGTCTGAAAAGTTTCATCGCCATGTCCATCATCTCCTTGTGTTTGCTTTGTTCGCCTTATGTTGGCAGGGTATGCCCAGACGTGGGTCCCTTGCTCACTTTGCCTCTGGATTAAAGCTAGCCTGGCTGATGAGGAGTGTTACTTTGAAACCAGTCCAAGGATGCTTGTTTCCAGTCCAGGGAAAACTTGGCTTGGCAGTCCGGGCTTGACTGTTACCATGACGAACAGGGTCAAGACTGACTTGCATATGGCTGGGTCTGAACTAGGGTGGCAAAGTGAGCCAAAGAATGATGATGGATTCAATCCAGATCCAATAGTGACTGGGGGTGAGTGTCTGGAAAATCTCAGCACTCCATCCATCATCTCCTTGTGTTTGCAATTTTCGAAAAGTCACATTTTTATAGTTCTAATTATTAAATCCAACCATGACAGATTTATTCCCTCTCAATCTGGAATTATAACGTATTAAATGTAATAAGAAATCCTCAATGTTAACCTATGAGAGGGGTATGCCTCATTGTAGTGAAGAACAAATTTGGCGGTTTTTCACTACCAGGACATATACAACTTAAACGTACATGTCCTACCTTTTAATTACAGAGCCCTGCCCCATGGGCTACCTAGGGACTATTTTAGGGGTTACTTATATATAATAAATGGGATGTTTAAGGCTTGACAAGGGGTTTGAAATGCCAACATGGCAGCAAAACTGCACATACAGGCTCTGCAGTGGCAGGCCTGAGACATGTATAGAGGTCTCCTTAAGTGAGTGCACAATCAGTGCTGCAGGCCCACTAGTAGCATTTAATTTAGAGGCCCTGGGCAAACATAGTGGAGTTTACCAGGGACTTAAAAGTAAAGAAAATATAGCAGTTGTGGATACACCAATGTTGCCATGTTTTAGGGAAGTGAATGCATTTACTGCTCACCAGTGTTAGAGTGGCAAGAGTCCTAAGGCCAACAAAAACAGATCAGCAAAAAGTGAAGCAAACTGGCAAAATGTTTGTGGAGGACCACCCTCAGTCTGTCAGGTCTAACATTCATGCAGCATCGGAAAAAAAACAACAGTAGGCAGGCAGGCCTATACAGTAGAGCCACATAAATGCATACAGTCATCAATACTTCTTCACTGTTATCTAAATTTACAGTACGTTGATTATCATCATCTCTTATATCCTAATCACTGCCGCCCTGAACAGAGAAATCCGTATAAATATTAAGGGCCTGATTATGACTTTGGTGGTCTGGGAACAGGCCGCCATGCCAGCGCCCCAATCCCAGACTGCAGAGTCGCCTGCCACCCACCGGCCAGGTTACGAGTTTCCTTGTCTGGCAGGCGGGTGGCGCAGCGATCACATTGCGGTGCCTATTAAAAAGGCACCACAAAGGGAGCGCCTAAGGCCAATCCTGCACGGCATGGACTTCTCCTACATTAATCTCTTTAGGGTCAATACTGTGCAAAAATGTCTCAGCTGTATGTATTTAAAGAAAGTGAGCTTCCCCAGGTAAAACTTATCTTGGATATTATGAAAAGGGCAAAGATAACCATTTGCAAAAATATCTTTTCCTCCAGCCAGCAGCCATTCCTTACAATAGTTGTTGTAGAAGATTGATGGTGACAAAAAAAGAGTCCCATAACAGAGTATAATAATTATTTAGTCCTTCTCATCAAGCTGGAATTCTGTGTCTCATCCGTATAACTGCCATCACCATTTTGAGTTTCACTTTATTATACTACCTCTGCCTTACAACTTGCAATACGAAGCTAGGGGCGACTAAGTATCAGCGTAGTTGAATTCTTGCAAAAAGCAAGTAATTCCTAGCCAGCCCTCCTGTTCTAAGGGGGATTCTGAAATATCTTCTGGCCTTTCTTGGACATCTATATTCCCATAAAAATCTATTGCATACAGAATCTCAATTCTGAAACCATTTGGTACCCACATTTAGTGATATAGCTCTGAACAAATATAATATGTTTAGTAATAGAGAAATGTTAATGATGTTGCAATGGCCAATTATAGTAAGCCCAAGCTTGTCTCACCTCTTCAGATACATTGTTATCTGATTTAATAACAGATTGAAGTTTTGAGAAATCTCTTGCCTCAGGGAAGCTGACATTTTGACCCCAAGATATGTGACAACTGGAGTTTGTCTTTTATCGACCCATGCAATACTACTATTGCAGATTATCTGCATTTTGCTGAAGTTTGGCTGATACCCAGACACCGTACCAAAGTGCATGGCTTCCTTCTCAATCGCATTGGTAGCAGTTTTTGGGTTAGTGGTTAATATAGCAACGTCATCTGCATAGGCCTGTACTTTAGTTGTATGGTCAGAATAGAAGAGTGCATCTATCTTGCAAATTGATAATAGCTTTTGCAAAAAATGTTCAATATACAAAGCAAATAATAGGGGAGAACAGAGACATCCCCGCCGACTACCCCGTGAGATTATATGATTGGACTCTAGCCCCATTATATGTTGCCTGGCTCTGGGGCTCAGATAGAGAGTTGTGTATCTTAGACTGAATCCCATTCTATCCAAGACTTGCCATAAAAAGTCCCAATATACTCTTTTTCTGCATCAAGCAGAATCATTGGAAGCTGCATGCTTTGTCTCTCTGCTACATTAACATTAAAGAAAACACTAGAGTCGTATGATTAATAGTTCCCCTTCTACACACAAATCTATGGTGCCATGGAGATACCAATCTCACAATGACCCTGCTTAAGAGCGTGGCCATGATTTTAGAATACATTTTCACATCACTGCTAATCACGGATATGGATCTGTTTGACCTAAGGTTGGTTGGGGATTTACCCTTTTTCTTAAAAATCACTATAGTTAACCGAGACAAGGTGCTGTGCTGATTAGCCCAACCATTTTAGGGAATATAAATGGGCCAATCCCTAAGTAAAATTCTAGTGGGATCCTATCTGTCCCCACAGCTTTTCCAGTAGGCAGATGTTTGATATATGCTGTTATTTCAGATAAGGTCACTAACCCTTCCAGATCTGTTCTTCCTTCATCAGACAATACTTTAAGATTCAGGCTGTCAAGGAAAGCCACGATCATCATGTCTATAGGTTTAATTTCCTCAGCATAAAAGGTCTGATAAAAATCCTCAAATACCTTAACGATGTCCATTTGCCCATATATCAACAACCTCTAAGAATTTGATGTAGTGGAATAAGTATTTTGCTTTTCTTTTTTTGCATCCTCAAAGCCAAGGTTTTACAAATGCTGTTACTATATTCATAATTCTCTAGCCTTTGTGCCTGATAACTAAAGGCCACCTACTGTATGCAGATGATACTGCATTGATGTCATGCCCACAAGTGGGATTCCAACGAGTAGTGACTAGGGGGCATATGTATCAAACGATTTTGTATTCGCAAACACTGCGAATTGCAAAAAAACAGCGTTTGCGAATACAAAATCGCAAAATGAGAAGTATGAGGCATTTCAGCCTCGCATTCTTAAGGAATCGCTAATTTTGCGATTTCTTAAGTTTGCGTAATCATTTAAGAAATTGCAAATTGCGATTTCTTGAATGCTATGTAACACGCACCCAAGTTGTGCGATTTCTCCTTAAGAAATCGCAAATTACCACCAACTTCAAGTTGGTGGTAATTTGCGATTTCTTTGAAAAATGCCCTTTTTTCATTTTTCAAAGTGCCATGTGGCGCACATACATTCCCTTAGGGCATGTATGTGCGCCATATGCGCACACATGCTGATTTCAGGGGTGCATCAGGGTGTCATCATGACACCTTTGCACCTTTGAAAATATTCTCAATTTGCGATTAGCAAATAGCGATTCGCAAATTGAGAAGGACTTCCCATTCATTGCTATGGGTCTCCTGGCCCATAGGAATGAATGGGAAGGTATTCCTTAATTGCGATTTTGCAATTTGCTATTCGCAATTAAGGAATTTGGATATCATGGCATCATCTAGGGGAAAGAGGGACATCCCTGATGGCTTGTTTAGTTTATACAATTAGCGTTTTAAGGAGGGTGTAGTTGGCATGTGATCTATCCAGGGACTTTAACCCCTTCCCCGCTCATGACGGAACCACTCCGTCATGAGCCACGGGTGCGCTGTGCTCATGACGGAGTGGTTCCGTCATGCTGCGGCCGTTGGCGGCCGCTCCTCCCACGCGGCGCTAATTCCCCGCCAGTGCGGGCGATTAGCGCAGTGGGTGGAGTCATGACGGAACCACGCCGTCATGAGCACAGCTCACCCGTGACTCATGACGGCGTGGTTCCGTCATGAGCACAGCGGCGCCGTCAACCCCCCCAAACCCCCCCAGCGCTGCAGCGGAATTCGCGCCGCAGCGAAGGGGTTAAGGGGTATATATTTTAGTATTTTGCTGTGGGCATTTGGAAGCTAGTTCTTGCTTCTCTAAATCTTGTAGTATATGCCTTACTTCGATTTTGGTGACATTTGGGGAGTGCTTCTGTTCCCTTACATAAGTAACAATGTCATCTTTTGTAGAGTGCTCCCATAGCAAGCATTAGATTAATATATATACAGCATTTCCAAAAGAACGTTTCAGTGCTTCGACTTTCTTTGCTCTAATTGTTTTTCTTTCTGTGATGTGAAGTATCTTGCTCTTTCTGGCATTATGTCTGAAAATAGTGTAATAATACAAAGAATTTCAAAGTAAAAAATGTATAATACATTTATTATTGATATACAAAATGATGGTACCCGTTTCCTATTTTATACTTACATACGTATTCTTGCTGGAAATTGCAGTCTTTACTCTAAGGTTTTCCGTTGAGAGTGTTGTAATGTGGGTCAAGTGGCTCCTTAATTATTGGGGGAAAAAATGGTGTTCATTTTATTTTAAACATTTGTTTGTTAGTAGGTAGTAGAGGCTGAGGGACTTTATTTTTACAATTTTAGGGTGAGTTAGTGTTTAGCAATACTTTAACTTAACTTACTTTTGTGTGCCTTTTTCCAGGTATGTGATTGCTGTTGCTTTTTGGTAGATTAGAAGTTTCTCAATGTTGTAGTAATTTCTTTGAAGTATCTAAAGTTAAAGACATAAAAGCAGTAAAGCTTTTTTACTTAGTTCTTATTTCACTTTTTTAATTTAATTTTTAACTTAGTATAAATAAATGTTTTACTTACTTTGGAAGGTAGTTGTATATATATTTCCACTTCTGTTTTCAGGTTGTGTTTGGATAATCTGGCAGTGTCATATTTTTGCAATTTTTTGAATTTTTGGAGTAGTAAGTAGATACATTTTGTATGCCTTTTATATTGTTAGTTTAATTGTTTGTATAATTGTATTGGTTATTCCTGTTTAAGGTTGTTTTTATTGGTAAGTGTGCTTTTAGTTAGATTGTTTTCCTCAGTTGTTCCCTCTTATGGTGAATGCTAATTAGTATTTATTGTATAATGTTGAATATATATTTTGGGTTTAATTTGGATTTATTAATATATGTATATATATATTACCTACTGGCGGTCGCCAGTAGGTAGTTATAGTTAGGACCACGTTTCCATAGGAAATCCGCAACATTCTATTTTGAATAACTTTGGCGCCGGTCGACGAATCCTCGCGAATTTTTCAAAATAGGTGGGGCGCTACGCTCCGCTCCTACCCTGAAAGTCTCGGGGGGATTCGTCAAGCGGGGGCTGAGATAAAAGGGGGGCCCCAAAACGCGTTTTTCCCATCCATTTTTCCATAGGACCTTTAGACAGGGCTACAGCCCGAACGGCTGAACAGAATTACTAGAAATTTGGCAGAGAGGTAGTCCTCAGGTCAAGGAAGTGCCTTTTGTAGGTTTGGTGTAAATCTGTTCAGTAGATTCTGAGAAAATAGCCTTTAAATCAATATATATATCTGAGCCAGCTTACGGTGCGCTTACGGTACGCTTACCGTATGCGTACGGTGGCGTGCGCGAGCGCGATTATGATTGGCTCTTAGATCTTAGTAAACATTCGAATCGGCCGAAACCAGGAAGCGGCGGCCGCCATTTTCTCTCTCGCATTGAGAGAGATGATTAACAAACAAAGCACAAAAACATTTAAAGGGGCTGTTTTGACAGCTCCCACACACATAGCCATGTAGAGGGAGTCCCCAAAGATCCCCCAAGGCCAAAAACGCAATTTTTATTTTTTCGCTAATTTCGGCGATTACGCTTACCGTACGCGTACGGTAAAAATATATAAAAAAAAAAAATTATCCACACTAAACCCACCCCGTGTGCAATTGGTGACCGAAGGTCACCTATTGTGCATGGCTTATCACATAAGTAAAAAACGAAAATATTAAAAAATAAAATATAAAAAAACAAAATTATCCACACTCTCTCCACCCCGTGTGCAAATGGTGCCCGAAGGGCACCATTTGTGCATGGCTTATAACTACTGCGAAAAATTAAAATATTACCTTTAAAAACGAAGTGCATCATATGTCCTCCATGTGCGCACGGTGCGCGAAGCGCATCGTGCGTACATGGCCCATCTAGCGTAACGTGGGCACGCGGTGCGCGTAGCGCACCGCGTGCCCACCGTGCGTGCACGGCACTAACTGCGTAAAGTGGGCGCGCGGTGCGCGAAGCGCACCGCGTGCTCACTGTGCGCGCACGGTGCGCTAAGCGCACTGTGCGCGCACGGAACGAACTGCGTTAAGTGGGCGCGCACGCCACGAATGGCGTAAAGTAACTTAGCATTTAAAAAACCGTACAAATTCACTGAAAAAACCATAGGTTTCACACACGTTATAGTTAGGAATTAGCATTTAAAAAACCTTGCAAATTCACTGAAAAAACCATAGGTTTCACACATGTTATAGTTAGCGGAAATTTTACTGATAAAAAACCAATGAAATTCCCCCGTTATAGTTAGTGCAGGCAACTATAACTCACGCGACCGCAATCTTCTGCTGATGACATATGTGTCTTTATGAAAAAAAAATATTTGTAATATATGTATAGCTAAAAATGTATGGAAGAAGACATGGGTAAATAAGTGTCTAAATACAGTATTAGCATCAGCAGAGGATTGCGGTCGCGTGAGTTATAGTTGCCTGCACTAACTATAACGGGGGAATTTCATTGGTTTTTTATCAGTAAAATTTCCGCTAACTATAACATGTGTGAAACCTATGGTTTTTTCAGTGTATATATATATATATATGTGTATATATATATATTAACAGAAAAAACCATAGGTTTCAGGCACGTTATAGTTAGGAATTAGCATTTAAAAAACCTCAGAAATTCACTGAAAAAACCATAGGTTTCAGGGGTGTTATAGTTAGCTGGACTTTTCACTTGTACAAAACCATTGAAATTCCCCCGTTATAGTTAGTTCATCTAACTATAACTCGCGCGCCCGCAATGCACTGCTGATGACGTCACATATTACATCACTCATGACATGGTCAGTGACATCACTCATGACATCACTGATGACATCTCAAATGACATCACTGATGACATCACTGATGACATCATCCAGTGAATGTGTGTTATTCTGAAAATTAAATATGTTTTATATATGTATATCTCAAGGTCGATGGAAGAATAAATGGGTATATAAGTGTCTAAATGGATGATTTGTTTTTGAAAAATTGATTGTGTAACTGACTGATTAAGTGTATCATAGTGAATACATGGCTTAGTGAGTAATGTTTAAATATGTAAATATCTGTATCAGTCTCTCACTTTGTGTATAAGTGGCTGCATGGGTTGGTGAGTAGCTACATGGGTGTCTATATAGGTTATTAGTTGGTTTTTTGAGTATCAGTCTGAGGGTCTGCATGGTTCGGTGGGGGGTATTACGTAGTGCATAGGTGCATGAATGAGTGACTCACTGTTTGTATGTGTTGAACACAGTATGTGTGCAGGACTGTATGGGTGGATGAGTGTGTGTATGGGTGTGTTAGTGAGTGAATGACTGTCTCAATAGTGTCTTTATGAGTAACTACATATGTTGTAAACTAGTATATGTGACTATTGGTGTATATATGTGAGTATATGTGAGAGTGAGAGATTGAAAGAGTTCCTGTATGAATAAGTATGTGTTTCTATAAGTGATTGTTTAAAATACTAAGTATGTGTAAGTTTCCGTAGAAGTAAGTGTGGTGGTGTGTGTATAACTGTATATGCAAGTAAATGTATGTTTGATTCTTTATTAGCATGAGTGACTATGTGTGTGAGTAACTCTATGGATGAGTGGCATTGTGTAACAGGATGTATAGGTGTATGAGTACATATGATGAGTGAGTACATGTATGAGTGACTGTATTGGACTGTTGGTGAATGAGTGGATGTGTATGTGGATCTTAGAATTACTGAAGAGGTTGTTGTAACTGGTATTGGTATGTCCATTGTTTTGAAAATTTTAGTCTCTATTTTTGAATGTGTGTATCAAAGGTTATATTAGGGTGAGAGGAGGTCTGCCACTCTATCACAAGGATGATGTCATCAGTGATGTCATCAGTGATGTCATTTGAGATTTCATCAGTGATGTCATGAGTGATGTCACTGACCATGTCATGAGTGATGTAATATGTGACGTCATCAGCAGTGCATTGCGGGCGCGCGAGTTATAGTTAGATGAACTAACTATAACGGGGGAATTTCAATGGTTTTGTACAAGTGAAAAGTCCAGCTAACTATAACACCCCTGAAACCTATGGTTTTTTCAGTGAATTTCTGAGGTTTTTTAAATGCTAATTCCTAACTATAACGTGCCTGAAACCTATGGTTTTTTCTGTTAATTTCAAAGGTTTTTTAAATGCTAATTTCTAACTATGCCTACAGAGATAGGACATGTGAAGAAAGAAGAAAAAATGCACAGAAAGAAACAAAAGAAGTGCAGAAAGAAGCAACAGAAGTCCTCAAAGACAAAGAAAAGTGCAGAAAGAAGGATAACGTGCAGAAAGAACAAAAAGAAGAGCAGAAAGAAGCCTTGTTGCAAAATCATCCTGTACCCTCAACTTTTTCAGACGGATACTGGTGGTAACTGAGTCTGACTAACCAGTCCTAGAGCCAGTGCTATGTTAAAAGACACTTAGAATACAGTGAAAACACCTACATACACTAGGGAACATTATGCGTTGGGGTCCCCCTGTGATTAGCCTTACCTCCTCTATAAGCCCCTAGTATATAATAGGGCATGGGGATTAAAACTACCTCTTAAAACAGGCCACAGGGCGTTTTTGCACACGTTAACTCAGGCCCCGTCCCCTCCTTTCACCATTGTGTAAACACGCCCTGTGTCCGTTTTTAGTTGGGAGATTAAGTTCATTTGAGTCCTGAGGGTCCCTAGGGTCCAACTAGCCCACTAGGTACCTCCAGTAAGTGCCACAGAGCTGCGTTGCAGAGAGGTGTAAAAAGTGGCATGGCCTGGACCACCTCTCTGCAATGCAGCTCAGTGGCGCTTACTGGAAGCACTTGGTGGGCTAGTTAGCCCCCAGGGGCCCTCAGTATTGAAGGGAAATTATATCCCCAATTTAAAACGTGCCATGGTGCGTGTTTGCACACGTCACCTCAGGCCCCGTCCCCTCCCTTCACCACTGTGTAAACGCGCCCTGTGGCTGTTCTAAGTTGAGAGATTAAGTCCCCTTGAATCCTAAGGGTCCCTAGGGTCACACTAGACCACTAGGTACCTCCAGTAAGCGCCACAGAGCTGCGTTGCAGAGAGGTGTAAAAAGGGGCTTGGCCTCAGAACACCTGTCGGCAGTGCAGCTCCCTGGCGCATACTGGAGATGCCTGTTGGGGGCGCGTTTGCAGAGTGCTGCATGGAGGGGGCATGGCCTCCGGGACGATGCCAGTCTTTTATTTATTTTATTTTTTTAAGAAGGGGGGCTGTGTGGTTCCCCTTCTTATTCTAATTTATTGGCCCTGATGACCCCATCCCCCAGGGCCTGTCTCCTAATTATATTTTTTTGACCCCAATCCCCAGGGCCGGCCACTGTTTTTTATTATTTTAAAAAAATATATATTTATAGACACACCTAGGACATGCTGGACAAACCGTACGTACCTATCACCATGACGATTTGCGTGATATTCATTAAAAGGCGACTATGCATGCAATTAATCCACGTGGAATGTATTTACACCACTAGTGAAGCTCTGACATGTCTGATGCTCTACCGTGCCTAATCCCGGTAGACACCCTTGTCGTTTATTTATACAAACATGGGTAGCTATTGACGGGCACATTTAATACACATGCACACCAAGCCATTCAAAGGGGATTCGACAAAAATTCGACCAAAACTATGCAAGAAACCCCCCTCACAGTTAATAAAACACACATCCACTGCCGGATGTGTAATACCTTTTATTTTACTCTCTGGAAAGGGGACGAACATCACTTGCGAGTCACAGCGCGCTCCTGACAGAGCCCAATGCTGTGTTACACCCACCATTGCCTGCCGAGTGCCACACACCTCTGTATTGTATTCCACTAGCTAGTGCATATGCTATGACACTCTCTAGCCCATGTGCACTGTAACACCACCCCGTGAAAATGTCATGCCACACTTGTCTTCGCACGGGTTATATTGCACCATCTAACGTGCCTTCCTCGATGCCTATGTTATAACGCACAGTGCTATGCCATACATATTACAATTTGGGATCCATATCTTTGTCACAGTGCATATGCAACGTTACACTCCCCAGCACATATTTTATATTACAACTTTAGAGACTAGTTAGGTTACACAACACTGCCCTGTGCATATTACACTCCAAGGCGCATATCGCATAGCACGCGCTAGTGCCTGTGCTATCTCGCGCTCTCCAATGAATCTGTCATTGCGCACAATGTATTGCATATTATATTTCACGCCTGGTTCATCTTATATCACACTTTTTGGTGCATAGTTTATACCATACACTATATCTAGTTTTCATTTTCAATCGTGCTCTCAGGACTATGTTCTATATAACACTGTGTTCACCTACCCTTTTCACGGGCATTACATTTTGCGATAGGGGGTGGAGGGTCAGGGGGTGTTTTTGCCAAGTGAGCCCGGAGTCACAGTCACTAACGTCTTCTTCTTCCTGAATAAAAGTGAGATTATGCTGCAATCTTGTTCATATTTTAAGTAGTTTGCACAGACAAAATGTTTTAAAAACAATAAAGTTTCTAATACCCGCCTTCTCTGAACAGTTAGCTTGCTGCCCCATCCCCCTCCTCCCTATCCTCTGTTGTGTGAATCCATGGACTAGCCTCCTCCCTCCTGCCATGCATGGTCTGATGTGCTGCCACTGCCCTCAATTTAGTATGATGTACCAGTCCACTCCTCCTGCCCTCCATTGCCCAATTCTATGCCCCATCATTGACCTCCTGCTTAAACTCTGTGCTTAGCTTGCTGCCCCTATTCTCCTTCCCCCTGCCCTCCGATGTCTTTGTGCATGCCCCTGCTCCATCCTTTTTGCCCACCATGTCCCATGGACCTGCCACTCCTATCTACTCTGAGTGTTCTGTTGAGCTGCCACTCCCCTCCCACCTGCCTAGCATTGTCAGATGACTGTAACCTGTCCCTGCCACCTCCACCCTGCCTGTCCACATGCCATGCCTCTATCCTCTTCCTCCTGTCCTACATGGTCCATTGTACTGCCACACCCTTCTGCCCTCCCTGGTCTGTTGTGCTGCAACTGCTCCTCCTGCCTGCCCCGTGTGGTCTGTTGTGAGGCCCCTTCCCCTGAACTTTCTTGTCTGTGCACAGGTCCTGACCCTCCCTTCTATCCTCCATCGTCCTTTGTGCATGCCCCTGCACCCTCCTTCTTGCCCATCATAGCCATTGTGCTGCCACTAACCCTCCCACTTGCCATGCATGGTCTTCTGTGCTGCCATGGCCCCTCCCACCTTCCCTGTGTGGTCAGTTAGCTGCCCCTGACTCCCTCCCACCTTCCCTCCATGGTCTGTGTGTATGCCATCACAGTCTCACTGTTGCTCTTCATGTTGTGTCTTGCTTCTAGTGCCCATCCTGCCTGACCTCCATGGCTATCTTGCTGCTCCTGCCCTGCCCCCTTGCCCCCAGCCCTCTGTTTACATGTGCAGACCCCTACTCCCTCCCTCCTGGCTTGTCTGTTCCATTGTAATGCCCCTGATCCGTCCCTCCTGCCCTTTATGGTCTGTTATGCTGCAGCCTTCTCTCCTGTCTGTCCATTATGGTCAGCTAGCTACCATTGCCTCTTGCCCCTCTGTTCTCTGTTGTCCATGTGCATGGTCCTGTCCCCTACCTCTTGCTTTCTATGGATTGTTGTGCTGCACTCCCGTCCTGCATGCCCTGTGTGGTGTATTGTGCTGCTGCAAACCCTGATGCCTTCCCTGCAGGGTCAGTTTGGTGCACCTCTGCATGTCTCTCCTGTCCTCTGTTATCCAAGTCCATGTCCCTATCCAATTTCCTTTCATGATCCAATGTACCATACTTGCGAACATTTTGAACTTGGTAAGAGGGAGATTTTGAAAAAAAACTGGGGTATTGATTTCCCCCTTTGAGTTACATTGAAAAAGAGGATATTGTAGACAGGAGACAGATCAAATAAAGCCCATTTGAGCTTAAAAACATTGGACGTTTCCTGGCTGTATCGGGTCTGTTGGCATGTATGGTTGTACTACCATTGCCTCTTCCTTCTGCCCACAATGGTCTATTACATTGCCACAGCCTTGAAGGAGGGTAGATTTTGTATCACAGGGGGCCCCTGGCCCGTTCTGTCCACACCTGAAGTATGAGACCCTTGTCCTTGCCCTGCCAGCCGCATTTGTAGGCCGTATTAAATTGACCAGCGGGTCCTGTGTTGCTATATAATTATCCTGAGACATCCTTACCACTCAGCCAGCATAAAACCCCTGTGTAGGCCCTTCTGTTCAATATGTAGGCCTCTTTGTTAAATTGACCATAGCTCTGCAATTTTAGTGTATAGCAGTCTGAAGGCAGGTCTGCGAGGCCTTCTGCTCCAAACTAGTAGCCCCCACCCTACCCGAGTGCTCCGTGCTCGGTATCAAAGTTCAACATCCCCCTGAAGCTGTCGACATACAGTAGGCTGCATCCTGGACTGGTACTTGCTTCCTGGGCAGGTTTCCCTCTTTTAAGGAAGTGGCAACCGCAGAGCGTCAAGTTAGGAGAACTGAGGAGATTTTATACATGAATATATTGAATTCCTGTAGAATACCCATTATTTTCTGCTTGCTCTATGGAACTTACGATAAGCGATTGGCCTGAGAGACTGACCTTTTCACCCAGTCCATTGTCAGCATTAAGTGGGTAAATGACGAAATGTCTGGTAAAATCTGCAGACGAAGCTTTTGGGTAGCATACGTAGGTAGATGTAGCGTGCAAAGGAGCCCACAAAATGATATAAAAAGGGAGCACCCACAGATATCGACGGACATCCTCGCCGTCTGTATGTAGGTTAACAGGCTGTGCAGGTTTTCCCCAAGAACTGGGAGCTCTTGTCTTCCTTTGCTTAAAATGTCTTGCTCTGCTTTGCTTGAAGTATCTTATTCTATTTTACCTATATGAAATGTCATGTTATTTTTTAACCATTGTTCTCTTTACTTTTGCATTTAAAAGATGTTGTATTGTAATTGCAGGAATGCTTGCTCTAAGAGTAAATGTGAGTGTCCCTAGGTAACATTTTCCTTGGTGTAACTTGTTTCTCATGATGCATTTATAGATGTGTTTTCTCTCTCTCTCTGTCAGTCCATTAATTGAGATACAGAGAATATCATGACAGCTGTATGATTATCTGGATTCTGTATTTTGTACTTTATGTCTCTATTCTGCGGTTTCTTTGAAGTTGCATCTTCTCATTAAACTGCCATTGTATTCTGCCTCCAATTCCATGTCTCATATGTCTGTTTTCTTCATTTTTGGAGCAAGCGTTCCTAGGCACCCCGGCTCAAATTAAGGTGCCCCTTTTGTCCCTGACTCACTCTCCTGCTCAGTTCTGTGGTGGCTCCCGGGGCTCTGGGGACCGCCCCTAGCTTCCTTGACCCGTAATAGATTTTCCCTCCAACAGCCTCTCTTGCAAGTCCTGTATTGTTGGTTTGTATTGTTGGTTTGTTGCCCCTGCCCCCCTTTCCACTGCCCTCCATAGTCTGTTGTGCTTCCACGGCCCTTCCTGCCTGCTCAGTGTGGTTAAATTGTTGCCTTTGCACCCTCCTACCTGCCTTCAATTTTCAGAGTCCGTGCCCCTGGCCTCTGCCTCTCAACAGTATCCTAATGAACAACTAGATTGCTAACATTCTATATTTATTACAAAAGTGTGGAACGCCTGACATCATCTTAATGTAATCAAAACTGTAATACCTAGAGCACTCCTTTAGAAATTACATATATGAGAGGGTCTTATTGGCTTCAAAATTATGGTTAGTGCTCTAAAAGACTAAAATAAGGACATATTTTCTGAGTTTTCAAATAGCGACAAAGCACTTTTAAATTATTTGTTATCTTTATGTTTTTTTATCTAGTTGACAACTCCAATACCTGACAAGTCTGCACTATATAACACTGCAAAAACACAAAATAATAAGTGTTTTGCACACTTCTGTCATTGGGCTATTTTTGGGCTATATCTGGGTGATTTTGGGCTACATTTGGGCTCTTTTGTCTCCGGTGGCCATCTTGGGAGATTTATTTGTTATGAAGTTTCCTAATTTCCTCATGTACTGCAGTCTCCTCAGTCGGAAATGCTTTCAGTTTTTTACTTTGATTCCATCATGAAGGTATTCAGATATGTCACACATTTGCCATAAATTCTGAATGTTAGCACTCTAGTTGCTCATTAGATCACTGTAGTAAAACTACTGTTCACCATGGAAGTCTGCTCCTGGTATTAAAAGTGCATGTTTCAGTCTGCATGTCAGAATTTTTTAATGAAATAGAAGAGGATTTGAGAAGTCACTCAAAATGTGCCCTCATTTTCTTTCTTCAGCATTAATCATAATTTCTATGGCAAAATGAACCCCCTCATTGTGTTCCTTTTTAAATTAAATGTTTTAAGTGTTACCAGTTTATTCCAATCAAGATGGCTTCAGGTGTGCCATACTTTTGTCATAATGAAGACAGTAAGTGCTCTAGTTGTTTTTAAGAACATTCTTGGACATTCTGTCATTGGGCTATACTTGGGCTACATCTGGGTGATATTTGGGCTACATTTGGGCTCTTTTGTCTCTGGTGGCCATCTTGGGAGACTTATTTGTTATGAAGTTTCCTAATTTCCTCATTTACTGCAGTCTCCTCAGTAGGAAATACTTTCAGTTTTTTACTTTGATTCCATCAAGAAGGCATTCAAATGTGTCACACATTTGCCATAAAATCAGAATGTTAGCACTCTTTTTGCTCATTAGATCACTGTAGTAAAGCTACTGCTCACCAGGGAAAACTGCTGCTGGTATTGAAAGTGCATGTTTCAGTCTGCATGTCAGAATTTTTTAATGAAATAGAAGAGGATTTGAGAAGTCACTCAAAATGTGCCCTAATTTTTCTTTCTGCAGCACTAATCATACTTTTTATGGAAAAATGAACCCCCTCATTTTGTTCCTTTTTAAATTAAATGTTTTAAGAGTTACCACTTTAATCCAAGCAAGATGGCTTCAGGTGTGCCATACATTTATCATAAGTAGGACGGTTAGCGCTCTAGTAGTTCTTTGGAACACTCTGGAAAGCTGCAGTAGAACACAAAGGAATCAACTGACAGTCTCTGCCCTTGTTGGATGTACATGTTTTACTGAGAATGTCAGACTTCATTCTCACATGACTGAGAAAGATAATGTGAATTTACAGAAAATAAGCTCTCAGTTTAGCTTATAGATCACCTTCCAAACCTCTGTGGTAAAAGCATGAGAAAATATTTTTCTCTCAATCATGATATCCCAGCAGAAGGCTTTTTCACATGGTGAAATCACCTTAGAACATACCACAATTCCTAAAATGAGTATGGTACCATCAACAAATGATTTATAATGTAACTAAAGTCTTAAAACCTTCTATTAACTGCAATGCTTTTTAATGAGGTGCTATCATGTATATTGGTCCCAAGATGGCTGCCAACACTTCTTGGATGAAGTGCTGACAGCCAATCAGATCTCAGGATGAGATGTGTGGTTAGGCTCCGCCCACATATATATATTGATTTAAATGCTATTTTCTCAGGAACTACTGAACAGATTTACACCAGACCTACAAAAGGCACTTCCTTGACCTGAGGACTACCTCTCTGCCAAATTTCAAGTAACTCTGTTCAGCCGTTCGGGCTGTAGCTGTGTCTAAAGGTCCTATGGAAAAATGCATGGGAAAAACGCGTTTTGGGACCCCCCTTTTTTCTCAGCCCCTGCTTGACGAATCCCCCCGAGACTTTCAGGGTAGGAGCGGAGCGTAGCGCCCCACCTATTTTGAAAATTTCGCGAGGATTCATCGACCGGCGCCAAAGTTATTCCAAATAGAATGTTGCGGATTTCCTATGGAAACAGGGTCCTAACTATAACTATCTACTGGCGACCGCCAGTAGATAATATAAATAAATATATATATATATATACACATATATATGTATAATATATTTTTGTTTCATGTTTAAATGTGAGTACTTGTTGAAAATATGTTTTTATTAATATTCGGATGTAGTGAAGTTGTTATGGCTTCTCTTTCTACTTTTGGTGGGAATGGAGTCTATATGTAGAGGTGTCCTTTGTATCTTGTCATTGGTGACATCAGAGAGAATGTTAGGATGTTGCCAGGTTACGAAGTCGTTTGGTATCTTTTGAAGTGGAGCTTGGGGAGTTGGAGGCTGCTGTTTATCGGCCGGATTTCCCCCTGCTGTGTAGCTGTTTGTACCAATAAACTTCACCATAAGTTCAACTGATTGGTCTGCTGGTTCATCACTACAATTATTGGCGACGATCTATGAAGCTACACAGCAACATTCAAGACCCGGCGTGCATCAAAATCAACTAGAAGCAGTAAGACTGTTCCTTTTCCTCCACTTTGACAGTCTCCGCTTCGTCAAAAAGAAAGTCACACCGTTTCTCGCTACTCGGCGATCCGATCTCGTCTCACTCTCAAAATATTCTTCCCAAATACAGACGTATTTGGGAAGAATAATTTCCCAAATACTTTCGTACTATTTCTTCGCACACCACACAAGCCTTACCGGTTGCAGCTTCCTTTCCGCAAAGAAAGCGCCATTGGTATTTTCAAGCGTGAATTGCCAGCTGTCTTCAAAAATTTTATCTTTCCGATCATTCGCATCAGTTGTTCATCGCGCATGCGCAGTAGGCCTCAATTTGCCTGAACCGCTCACGTACTTCCAGAGTACGCAGCTGTCGCTTAGCAACAACAAACTTGCTCTGAAAGTGTTTTCGACAACATTGAAATGTTCGGTCTTTGCCAATTTCGACGATCGGCACGTCTATCTTTCAATACAACGGTTTAACGGTGATTTGCACACCTTCTCTGTGGGAATAACAACATTTTTAAAGAAGCATCACAGTGATTCGCACACCTCTACGAATACTTACTCCATAAAAAAAAGCACAATACAAAACTGAAACGGTGATTAGCACACCTTCAAAGTGCGTATACCAAAAGCATTAAAGAAGCATCACGGTGATTCGCACACCGCTGTTTGTAGTTTGTTATTGACTTTACTCCGCATTACAATATAACCTGAGATTTACCATTTCAAACCTTGTTGGTTTCATATGGTAATGCGCACACCTGTGGTAATTCATAATCTTATTTCCCATCACTATTCATAATTTTTTTTATTCCATTCACATAGTTTAGTCTATCTGTCCATCAAGTTTGTCTTTATATATTTGGTCTTGTTCTTCAAAAAAAAAAAAAAATAATAATTCTCCTTTGCACATTTTCTATTTTCTTTCTACTTTCTTTCTTTTTTTCTTATATTGTTCTTTCTGCTTTACTTACATCATGCAATCTGTGACTCCTCCTCCCTCTTTTCTTGAATCCCCTGGTGAACCTCCTGTTCGCTGGGAGATATGGTTTGATGCTTTCCAAACCTATCTTGGTGCCATCGGTGCTTCACGATTCAATAGTGAACGGAAAAAATACCTTCTTCTTCATTCCTTGGGTTTCGAGGGGAGATCCATCTTTAAACATCTTCCTGAAATTGACCATCCTCCTGGGGAAGAAATAGATGTTTTCCAAGATACTATCTTGAAACTCAAAACAAGATTTGACAAGCAACCTAGCTTGATGGTCCTTCGGCACAAATTTCTCAAGAGACAACAAGGAGAAAGCGAAGATGTTGATTCTTACATTTCAGGTCTGCGTATGTTGGCTTCTGTATGCCAATTTGACACATTTACTGACCAATTGATTAGGGATCAATTTGTGTGCCACTGCAGAGACAAACAAATCCGTCAAAAATTGTTATCCTTAGCATATCCCTCTTTGGAAGAAACAATTAAGATTGCCAAGAGTATCGAGACATCTCAAGTTTCACTGAAAGAGCTCGAAGTTAAGCCTGTTGATCCTGTCAATGTAGTTGCTGAGACCAACAAGTTTAAACTCGCTACATCTCAGCCTGGTTCGTCAAAATGTTTCCAAAATAAGTCTTCAAACAGTGCCAAAAATGGTTCTACTTCAAAGAATGATTTCCATAATGCCAAGCAAATCTGTTACCGTTGCGGTAATCCACCTCATCAAAAAGGGGGGAGATGTCCAGGAGCACACGCAATCTGCAATTATTGCAAGAAAACAGGACATTTTGAAAAAGTTTGCTTAAAAAAGAAATATCGCAGAAGAACTGTTGCATGTGTCGTAGAATCTGATCAAGAGTCTGATACTGAGGTTGTTTCTGTAATAGTTGATCCACATGATGTTATTTCAAACGTTCATGATTCCTCTGATTGCATCGACCCTATTGTTGACATTTGTGTTGGTGATAAGTGTCTCAATCCACTTGTGGATTCTGGGGCAAGAATCACCATGATAACACAAAAATTATTTAATGAGACTTGGGGTGACAGATCATTAGAACCTCCTGATCGCGCCCCTGTTTCATATGAGGGTCGCAAAATTGATTTATTAGGATTTTTTGAGGATGATCTCTTGTTCAAGGGGAGGAAAATATGGGGAAAGATCTATGTTGCCATCAAAGGATTAAATATTCTGGGGTGGTATCATCAAGGCCTGTTTAGAATGATTTTAAAACCAGGTGCAGCAGAACAAGTCCTCGTTGTCACAGACAACCACAATTTGAGAGGTTGGGATGAACGCTTTCCTTCAGTTTTCTCAAAGAATCTTGGAACTATACAAGGGTTCAGACACAAAATTCTTGTAAAGGAAGGAGTGGTTCCAATTAAACATAAACTAAGGGGTGTACCCTTCAGCGTTAGAGACGATCTTGAGTCAGAAATAAAATCACTTTGTGACCAAGGGATCATCGAACCTACAGAGTCATCAGTCTGGCTTTCACCTTTGGTCGTCGCGTGCAAAAAATGTGGGAAGTTGAGCGTTTGTGTTGACTTGAGATCTCTTAACAGAGAGATCTGGGTCGATTTCCAACCTTTACCTAAAATAACAGTCGATGCAAGTCAAGTAGGGCTGGGGGCGGTTCTTACACAAAATGAACACAGTGTTGAACTACAGTCACTTTTGCCTCCAGAGTCCTGAGAGGCAGTGAACTTCAATACTCAGTCATTGAGAAGGAATTGTTATCATGTTTATGGGCGATTGAGAAATTTTGCCCTTACGTTTGGGGAAGGCGTTTCTTGTTGAGGACCGATCACAAACCCTTGGTGAATATTCTCAGTTCGAGCACAAGGGAAATTCTCCTCACCAAGAATGTTACGCATGGTATCACGGCTCATGCAATATCAATTCAATGTTGTACATGTCTCTGGTGGGAGGAATGTCAGGGCCGACTTCTTATATCGTTTTCCGATTGAGGAGGGAACGATTGATTCTAGTTCAAGTGATTGTAGTGAGGAAGACTTAGACGATTGTTTGATTGCTGCAATCGATCTAATGGAGCATGGTATTGGTTCCGAAGACGAGTGGTTGAAAGATCTTTCTGACGACGTTACTTTACAGCAGGTCTGCGAATTTGTGAAATCAGGGTGGCCGAGGGAGCATGTTCTCCTTCCTAGCCTACAGCCTTACTGGAAAGTTCAGTCTGAAATTTCTTTGGAAGATGGTATTTTGCTCCGTTCTGACAAACGTATTCCTCCGCAGCATTTTAGAATGGGGATTATTACTCGTGCTCACGAGGGTCATTTAGGATCGACACTCACTAAAAGACATATTCGTGAGTTCTTCTGCTGGCCCTCAATGGATAACCAAATCAATGAGTTTGTTGATACGTGCTCTATTTGTTGATCTGCCGATAAAGGACTAAAACTTGTTACCCCTCCGCTAATTCCCATTGAGTGTCCTTCTGGTCCCTGGTCAAAAGTGGGTTTAGATATCATGGGGCCTCTTGAAGTATTACCTGGTGGTGGCCGGTTCATTATTGTCCTTATTGATTATGCTTCAAATGGCCAGAGATAAAACTGCTCAATGAGGTTACCACCAATATCGTCATTTCCTTTCTCAAGGAAGTTTTCATGCGGGAGGGGTTTCCAGAGTCATTGGTGACGGATAACGGTACTCAATTTACCAGTTTGAGTTTTGAGAATTTCCTTTCATCATGTAACATCAAACATGTAAAGAGTTCACTTTACCATCCCCAATCAAATGGGCTGGTAGAGCGTATGAATAGAGTAGTGGGGGATTGTATTAGGTGGGCCAAGTGTGGGAATATGGACATTGTTAATTCTCTCGAGAGCATGTTATGGTTTTACAGGACCACTCCCCACTCTACTACTAAAGTCTCTCCTTTTGAACTTCTGAGGGGAAGAAAGGCGAACACTAATTTTAAACCTGCCTGGATGAATAAGTGGATCAAGAATGTTCCTGATATTGATTCACTTATGGAGTTAGTGAGAGAAAACATTTCTTGCTCACAGCGCAAACAAAAGTCAAGGTATGACATTAAAAAAGTGTCAAATTAGTTTCGGTGGGTGTCGGAGACATGGTGTGAATCAAGTCTCCTTTTCATGTCAAGAAGGGAGAGAGTAAGTTTGGCCCACCTGTTCTTGATACCAAGGTGGGAAAGAATTCAATTCAATTTGAAGGAAGGAAATGGTGGAATGTATGTAAAATTGTTAAAGTTAAGAATGTTATTCCATGCTCTTCTTCGGCTTCTCCTGATATTGTGGCCAGTGGACATCTCGAGGTCCCGGCTAGGAGAAGTGGGAGAAAGAAAACGATTCCTTTGAGGTACTGTATGTGAAATGTCTTGTTTTAGGGGTCTCATTTTGTATTTCTGTTCATGGATTATTTTTTGTTGTTGTTTTATTGCCAGTTCGTATGTATACTTGTTATTTTTTTTTAAAGTGAGAAAGGAGGATATGTTATGGCTTCTCTTTCTACTTTTGGTGGGAATGGAGTCTATATGTAGAGGTGTCCTTTGTATCTTGTCATTGGTGACATCAGAGAGAATGTTAGGATGTTGCCAGGTTACAAAGTTGTTTGGTATCTTTTGAAGTGGAGCTTGGGGAGTTGGAGGCTGCTGTTTATCGGACGGATTTCCCCCTGCTGTGTAGCTGTTTGTACCAATAAACTTCACCATAAGTTCAACTGATTGGTCTGCTGGTTCATCACTACAGAAGTGTATTGTTTTGGGGTAAATTAGACTTTTTTAGTGATGTAAACTGTATATATTGGTGTTAGAATATTTATACATTGTTAATGTTTATTTTTATTTTTTGTTTGATTTTATTTGTTGATATTTTTATTTTTTTTATAAATCTTTTGCGATATTAATGTATTTGATATTGTGTTTCACGATCTATTTGAGTATGTATATGTTTATTTAAAGGTTACGATATTTTTGTTACCGATAGTAGTAAAAATAGATGTTTTTAACAGAAATTGTTTGGTTATCGATATTTTAGATTTTATTACTTAAATATAGGAAGGATATATTTCCGTAAACAATATTTATTATCCAACATTTTTGTGAATCAATATTGTTAATATCGATATAATGTCATTGATTCCAAATTGGCAAGCTAGATTGATCCATTCCAAAATCAGTGAAGGTGCACCGCTGTGCTTTATGAACTAAAAGCTTACAAGTGCGAGCTGCTAGATCACTGCAAGGATGGTTTTGCAAGTGACAGGTAATACCTCATAAATAAATAAATCAATAGCACAGGAGGTATGAAAACTGGTGATCAGTGAGAAGAGGAATCACAAATGAGCTCCAAATCTAAAAACATGTCAAAAAATGAAGTTGGAGATAGTTAGAATTGAGTTGCAAAATATCTCCAATCACTAGCTAGGATAAATCTGGCACCTCCACCAACAGCTCCTCAGAACAGTCATGGACCTACAAAGACTCCAACCGAAGAAAAGGGCCCTGTTGGAAGTAGACTCCTGACTCACACAAAGACTCAAGAACTTCTAAATCCTGCATCCACCTGAGGATGGAGCTGCTGTCCAATGGTCAAGTGGTTGACCTCTTATTTTTCTGACCTCTTATTTTCCTGCTTCAGGGGCACAAAGGGCAGGACTTCAGTTCTTAAAAGGACCCAGCTGATCAAGAAGACTGGACCTTGTAGGAATCCTGGCTGGAGAGAGACTCAATGCCTAGAAGCCTGCCTTGAGGGGCTGGGGGATGCAAGCCTTACCAGGAGGAACTTTCCCAGAATGCTGACAAAGTTGGTAGTAATTTGTTCAATTTCAGGAGGACCGGGAAAAGTTGCTGAAGTGTGTCCATGGAAGTCCCACCCAATGAGGGTAAAGAAATCAGGTTTGTCCCACCAGAACTTTTTACCACACTGAAAACAGGTTCAGTGGCATCTTTCAGTGAAGGAATCCAGCCTCGATGAGCTCTGCCCAGCAGTTGCTTCCAGCCTTGCCCCACTGGAGGATCTTGATTTCCAAGTCAAACAAAAAACTTTGGACTGGGACGAGATGGCAAATCTGTCAGACCTCTGAAGCAACCTCACTGGCTTTGAAATCCAGGTCTGTTTCTCTTATAGGTTTTGGCACCAAGGTGATTGGCCTCAGCTTGAGATCAGGGGCCTTGTTTAGAGTTTGACAGATGGGCTACTCCATAACAAAAGTATAGGACGTTCCATGTGCCATATTACAAGTACCTTATAGTTGACACCAAGTCAATAGGTAGAAACTTTAACTAGGATGACTCACTAGTGTAGTCAACCTCTGCTCCATCATCGTCAGTCTGCAATCAAGCATATGTCCCAGTCAACTACAAACAGTGAATTTTAATTGGCCTTATACATTTTTTTCTTGTATTTTCCCTGAAACTTTAAAAAATCATATATCTGGTTCCCCTTAACCTCTTTGGTGACATAAGTGTCTTTTTGCTGAATTGTTTTAACATTTTATTTTGTTTTGTTCTTCTTTTTAAATTGGTTGGTACTGCTTGAGCTTAACTCTCTGGGAATTGCCTGCTGCTTGTGCCATTGCTAACAGGACTTAAGCTAAACTGTGTTTTGACCAAACCAGAGTAGGTTTATGCAGATGGTAGGGATACCACCCTCACAAATTAATAATCCATTTTTGACATACACTATGTGAGATGCTGCCATATTCTGCTGTACCTTCATTTTTAGGTCTGACCACATTTTTGGGTCTAAGCGCCGGCAGCGTTCGCCCTCTGGAGGACAATGTGTTACCAATTCTTTATAAAAATGGCTTTTGCACTACCATAAGGAGCATTTTTGTCTCACCTAATTCAATTAGCTATTTGGCTTTATGTGGGGTGCTTGCACTGCAATGCACCAGGGACTGTTTTACATTTGAAAGGTTCACTCAACAGTCAGACCTTGTATTGCATTTAATACTTTACCTCACGCATGAAATACCATTACCACCACCAATAGCTCCACCAATACCAAACTCCCTAGTGCCACCTTCACAAATAATACCTACACCACTAATGCTACCTCCAAAACCACAGCCATCGCCAATACCACTACAGCCAATAACACTTCCAACATCAATAACAACATTGCCACCACTACCACAAATGCTACCTACTGCTGATACCACCACAACAAATATCCCATCAGTACCAAAACAGTCCTAAGAACTCCACTAATAGCTGTGATATGACCAATACCACACCAGTCCCACAACAAAACCAATACTGCACCACTATCACCAAAGCACATAACCAGTGAAACCTCACAACCGCCAATATCACACTACCAACAGTACACCCCAACAGCTATATCAAGCCACCAACTATAATGGCCCACATGAAATAGAACCAGTGCCACTACAAGAACAACCACCAATACCACCACCAGTACCACTGCCACCACCAAATGCGCTATTAACAGTCCCACCAATGCAACTACAATAATGATATCATCAATATCTCCCCAGATTATATCACCTCCACAAATACCACACTACCAATACCACTAATAACATCACCACAATACCACCCATAGTACCACCACCATCAATACTACCACTATTATTATGACCAATATCACACCACCAGTACCACCACCACCACAAATATCACAACCACACTACCAACTTCACCACCACTACTAAGCACTGATTATATGTGCCTTAGTGTGCTATAGCATTGGTTTAGTTTGGGTCAGTATCAGCTGGTGAACCACGGTAAAGTTCCTGAAGGCATCAACCACCCACACTGTGAAAAAGAGTCTGGCATCACATTCTCCCACACATCGGTACTTCTCTATTATTATTTGACTTGGCTGTCAGTTTCATTCAGCATTCTGTTACATGTAGTGTTCATATTCTTAGCGAAGTACTGTTTAGGGTGGTCAGGGGGAATGGTCCACTCACAATCCTAATGACATCCTCTAGTAATTGGGTCAAATGAAAGACAAGTGCTGGATTCAGGAATGATACAATAGCTACTGCAAAACGGATTGAAACTCGGACCTGCACCGAACTCTCAGTGCATGATTGTTGTTTTCTGTCAGCAGCCACGCAAAAAGATCTTTTTGTTCATCACGCTGCTTTGGATGTTGATGACTGTGCATGTTCTCTCTGGAACAGTGCACTTTTCCAAAGAACACGTTCAAATCATTTACCTGGGGTAGTCATTTTCATTTAAACAGTCCTTGGCAAGAAGCCTCCATCAAATTAAATATTCGTAGCAGGACTGAATGGATGACAATTGATTGACTGTGAGAGACTGCATCTTGAAATATCAATCTTAAATGTTTGTACATCACCACTTGCAAATGCAGTAAATGTATCATCCATCACTTTACATAGCTGAGATGGAGCCATCTAGCTGGTTCTCTCTTTCCTGTCAATCCCAATAATGTCTTGATGTGCTTTGCACTCCTGCAGAAACGATGCCAGAGTAAAACTCCTGCTCTAAATGGGATATTTTTATATCAAATTACCACTGTGACAGTTTAACTTGAGGAACAATTCCATCTCAAATGTGTATGCTCCAAAGAAGCAAATCTGTGATGACTGAAAACTGCAATTAGAGAATTACCTGTATTAGACAAAGGGCTGATTTAGAGTTTGTTAGAAGGAGAAGTGTCCATCAGGATGGCGGAGAAGATTATCTCTGCCATCCTGAAGGTACTCCACACACCAAATTTAAATGTGTGCTGGCTCTGCGACCATCTCTATACACTGAAAGAAACCACTGTCTCAGCAGCTCTTCTCAATGTACTTAACGTTTGGTGTACGAGCATCATCAGTTTTGATGGCCATACACCAAACTAATGGCATTTCAGCGTTTTTCAAAACCAAACTCAAGCTGGGAGATTGTTTTTGAAAAACAAAAAGACAATGACCCCCACACCCTGGGAGATTTCTCCCTAGGGTGTCTGTGCTTGTAAGAAAATCCCCTCTTCACACGATCACCCACAAGTTTTTTAACTGCTGCCGGTGGTTTTTGGACTCAATACATTGGGACCCTGGAACCCTGCTAACCTGGCCTCAGTGCATGTGCTCAGAACCCTAGAAACTTGCTGAATTAGTTAAAAATCCTAATTGAAACATTTAGGTATAAGTCCCTAGTATATGGTACCCAGCGTAAGCAGGGCCTGCAAGTTAAATCTCATTAGTGGACTGAAGCACCTATTATGCCACCACTAAAGTGACGAGGCAAAGCATGCCTTCAGGCCTGACGCTGCAGCATGGATGTGCAGTTTTAAAATTGCAAATTCGACCTGGTAAAATAAACTGTTTTGCCAGGCCCAAATTTTCCTTTCTAATGCATATAAGTCACCCTATGGTATGCTGTAAATGCCCTTATGGCAGGGTGCACAGCAATTAAAAAAGTGGGACAGGTGTATTTAGGTTTTTCATGTCCTGACACTGAAAAATCTCCAAAGACGTTTTTCACTAAGGCAAGGCTTGCTCTCCCAAAGAAAAGCACTGGGTTATATTATAACACCTTATAATGTACAACTTCATTTTGGGAATAGCTGGAACCATGATTCAAGGACTAAAATTAATAGGAATTTAAAATCCAATCTGATGGAAATGCCACTTTAAAAAGTTGGCATTTTCCTGCCTAAACCAAATGTGACTTTCTGCCAGTGTTCAGTGTCAGCTGACTGTTAAATAATCTCTTGTGGTAAAATCGGTATTGCTCCGACAGTGGACAAAAGGCTTGAGTATAGGGAAATGTGTTCCCTCTGACAGGATGGCTATCTGGGATGTGCCCAGGAATGTAATCAAACTTCAAAAGGTGCATACCCGATCACTAGCAATGTAACTCACAGCCGGACCTGTCCCTTTATTGTCCTGGTAGCCAACTAGGCACCAGTCAAAGTATGGAAGAGGCTGCACCCCGAACCAGGTTAGAGTGAGCACAATTGAGGGTTTGCCCATTATACTAGGCTCTGAACAAAGGAAGAAATGTACAACCATTTTGCATTAGGTAGAGAGGGGCACTGTGCAATAGTTTACAGTAAAACACACATGAAGAGCTGCAAAAGAGGGTTGGGCACCCCTGTGAACTTTTATCCCATTGGGTAGGGAATGGCCAGGAGTTTCCCCCACCCCCAGGCTGGCAGTGGGCGTAACAGCAGCACTCTCAGTACCCTCTTCAGAACACCTCTGGACCTGAGGTAGACAGAAGAAGGACTGCACCTACTTTTGAACCTGTGGAGAGAGACCCCAAGGGCTGGTCCTGCTCCCTACTTGTACCCAGGACAGAAGAGCTAGTTGACTAGTCTCCTGTTCAGCTCCGGGAGCTCAAAAGCTGCAAGAAGCCCAAGACCCTGATGACCCCAGCTAACCAGTCCCAACTTGATTTACCTCGGACCCAGCTAGTTATTCCTGGGAGACTGGGGTCCTAAGCCCCAAATGGTGCCTTAAAGGTCCTGGACTCTTGACTGGTAGGGGAGTGTGCTCTTTCCCCCTTTCAGCATTGCAAGACTGAACACTTTGCCCAAAAAACTTTAGGCTACCAGCGGACTGCCGATGTCGAACTGCCAGTCGGAGTGAACATGCTGGTTTGCCCTGCTGAAAGGATCCTGATTTCCAAAACACCCAGTCGACGACAACACTTTCCAGGGCCCACACTTTGGTCTTCAAGCACTTGGAGTTATCCTGCTGCTGATTTCAAAAGCCTTAAAATTCCCGCCGGAGCTAAAGATTCCAACGGGGTCATGTGCTGTAGCCAAATGCTGTTGACAAGCCTGCCTTAGGATCCAGCCTTCGCCCGACCTACCGACGACCTTGTGGACCAGAACTTTTCTACAGAAAAAAGACTAATCAAAAGGTACATTTCCACCAAGACTAACTGGTCCCTGTATCCAACCACAAACAAAGGTTGGACACTGTTCCAAGGATAGGGTCCAGAGGTTGACCCATATGTCTTGTAAAAAAGACAAAAAGAAAAAAGGGGAAGTCCTAGGTTAGGCAGACCCACCACAAGGGGGAAAGCACATATGTTGCCTCTTGTTGCCCTCGTCGGGCCAGCGCTGCAATTCCCAACGGGCCCCCGAAGGGTCACTTTCTCGGAGATCTTTTTGAGGCATGCCGGATGGTGTATGAGGGTGTGTGGGGTGTGGGTTCTAAAGAGGGTAGCTAAAATGTGTGCAATGTGAATTAAAAATGACTGGGGGTTATGTTGGTTTAGTTACCCTCCTGTCAACAAAAAACTCTCATTTTGAGTATGGTCCCCAAGGACACATTGTGCCTCGGTGTCATTAAAACGGTCAACATGTTTCGCGCCTCTGTCGCTGCTAGAGTCGTTGGCGCTTCATCAGGACCAAAGAAGTGCAAAGAGTAGTGAAATGCACGTGAGTGTGTACGTGAATATAAAAATATATAAATAAATACCCACAATATATGTCAGGGCGGGCCAATTGTACTGCTCCTGAACATGACCTCCCAAAGAACAGGGCTCACTTCAATGGCTGTTGGCGTTAAGTCGCCCGCACCGTATCAGGTTGCTAGGATGTAGATGTCAGGTGCCTGCACTCTTGATCCTACGCGTCCGACCGCCAAGCCAGAGCTGCAAAAGAGGGTTGGGCACCCCTGTGTCGTACTTTAATGTTCGGGACCGCGTAGGGGACAGGGCCCTACCCCTGTCTATCTTGGCATTAACAAACCGCAAATGGTAAATACGGCATGTACGAGTGCTTTATATATCGTTCTAGCTATGAATGCACTGTGTACACGTTATTCTGCTTCACTACGCGGGTTCCATTTTGGAAGCAGTGGCCATCTTGTCATTGCCCTCACATAGGCTATAATGGAGTAAATACGGGCCTCACAGTACATGGGCTTCTCCTTTGACTTCTCTGTGACCTGGGCAGCTGGCTCTGCTGCCCCAGGTCAAACCGGTCTCACGAGCTCCCCTTCCTCCGTCCACCTGTGATTAGCATCAGGGCTTGACCCATCATAAAACCCTTTCATTCTATACAATCCCCCGGCTAATCTCTTTCACACCTGCTTGTTCCTGCTTTATGACTTGTTTCCCAAAACAGGAGATGCTCATGTTTATTGGGGGGTCTATTGACATCAAATGTGGGATCTGAACCTTACTGTGTAAATCATTGTGGGCTGGCCGAACTGGAATGTGGGATGGTCATCATGACTCTGCTTTTTCGTTTGTAATGTATACTTATAATGGCCATATCGTAAACCAAGGAATGTGTGCCTGGAGCATGATATTTTGTACTTAAGGAGAAGCCCGTACCTATGATTTTCAGCAGTCTCCTGAGAACATACACGCTGTTGTACTTCTAGGATACCTGTAATTGGTCTGCAGCCAATAAACGAATCTTTGACTTCACCCAGAAGACTCTGTGTTTCTGTAGGTCTGGAACAGGGTGAACCCAGAAGTCATAGGGTGTGTGCCCCTGCACCGCTGGGTCTAAAATACCCAGTACTTCAGTTTGGCGCCCAACTCGGGACGATTTCAGCGGTACCAGTCCAAGCCAGAGGTTCGTGAGGAGCTTCGTGTGGAAATTCCGGAGGAAGGCCGCCACTTCATCGACCCCTGCATGTCGACGTGGTCCGAAAGTCTTTTCTGCGAGGTTCTCCGCGTCCCGACGGCTACGAAGGACTGCTGCCCTGATTAATCGACCTGTTTTGGACCCTTGACGAATCTGAGAGAGCGAAACAATCGAGAGAGTCTTCTGGTGACGCCATCGATCAACAATATTCAGTTAAGTATAAGTGGAGCGTCTCCTATTTGTTTTTGGTATCCTTCGGGATCGTTTGATTTGGTAATTTGGTATTTTGGAGTTTGCAAACGCCAAAACCAGAGGACTCGTGTATTCACGAGAATATCGTAATCGATAATCCTTTGACGTTTGGATCTAGACTAGTGAGCAAAGATGCCTGGTTCTGGACTATTTGGTAGATTATTCTGTTTGGGTTGTGGAAAGGATTTCCAGCTAGAGGAATCATGTCCGGTTCCTCCGGTTGGAACTCCAACTTATGAGCTCTATGTAAAACATGGTGTAGGCCCCATTGCATATAACGAAGTGTGGATCCACTACACCAGAAAAGATGGTGTTTTAAAATGGCCCCAAAATGGTAGTTTCGATACCGATATTTTAGATAATTTGGAAATTAAATTGTTCAAGAAGAAAGCCCGGCCGGCGATGTTTGACTCTTTCCGCTTATGGCGAAAGGAAGCCAAACAAAAGGAAATTAAGTTAGCGAAAAAGAATAAGAGAGAGAAAGGTATGACAGTAATGCAAGCAGCTGTACAATTTAAAGACAATGAGGAGGAGCAGATGAGTGAGCAATTGCACAGGCAGCGCAAGTTAGGGATTGACAAATGTTACCCAGCTTTACCATATTCTAAGCAGAATGAGTTAGAAGAAAAGGAGAAAGATCCCCTGATGTCACATTTGTTGAGTTCGCCACCCCCGTATGCTCAAAATGCCACGGCGCCTCCCCAGCTTGTAAATATGCCACCTCCAGTGAATATACTGCAAGCCTTGCCGCAACCGCCAGTTGCTTTGCAGCCGGCTCCTATCCCTGTAGCGCAGCCCTCTCAAGGACCGCCAGTTGTGCTTCCAACTGCCCCCGCACTTCCTGCGACTTTGCCTAATACAGCAGCTGCCTCCGCTAACACTCTTCCTTCCACCACTCCAGTACCTGTCTCTACATCCTCTTTTCTTCCCTCTGTTTTTCCCCCTGTTCTCGCCTCAGCTTCTCCTTCAGCGCGACAGCGCTTAGCTAATGTGGTTACTACATTAATGTCTCCTCTCTTTGAGTCATCTGGTGCGACTCCTGGTTTACAGCGTAAGCAATTGCGTAGCCAATTGCCTAACCCCGATGAGAAAAAGGTAATAGATAACATGGCGCGTAGATGGATCGTTTTCCCTTCACTGTATGATGTGGAATCAGTTGTCAACGTTTTCCATCAATGGGATGCCCCGAAACAGAGATATGTGTTTGAGAAAATGTGCGAAATTCTCCGTGAAGAATTGGAGGATAGTGGTAAAAATCCGAACCCGCAGGAATTGTGTAGAGTGAGGTTCGATTTTGGAACTGGTATAATTGTTGACCGTGGAGTAGATAAAGCAGTTGCGGTTGTATTGTCCTTTAGGAATGATGATTGCCAACAGTCATTGTTTGAACAAGATGTCCTTGTGGGGAAAAAGGTAAAAGCGCGACAATACCCTATGAGAGAAGTTCCCCCGGTATGGAAGGAAGCGGTTGCAGCTGCCGGTGGTAACCCCGCTGTGGCAGCGCATTTCCAGCGTGTTTGGGTGCATGTTCCATGGAAGCGCTCTGAGGTGTTAGCGCTTAAGCAGTCCTTGCCTGATCCCCGTAAAAACCCAGCAGGTTATTATAAAGAGTTGTCACAGACGGCAGGGTCATGTATTATGAATCTGGCCGACATAGACATGTTGTTTGGTAATGTTGTTCCACAGCCTCTATGGGGATCAATTCGTAATGTAGATCACAATGCAGAACTAGGGGATACATGGGCTAACATTGTTGCTGCTGATGCTAGACAAACTGGTGGTGCGAAACCAGAACCTTTAGTAGCTGAACTGCCTGGTAGAATCATCACGTATATGAAGACAATAATGCCTGCGATGCGCGTAAATTGGGACAAGTTATCTGCATGCAAGCAGAAGAAAGATGAGACAGTGTCAGACTTCTTTACTAGGTTTGAAGAAACGTTTATTGATCACAGTGGGCAGGATATGAGTACTGAGGGTGGCCAACGGTTATTTGTGGACAAGTTTGTGCAGAATTTACTTCCTGACCTGTGTAAAAAGTTAAAAGATTCAGAAAGTTCTTGGGCTGTTTCTTCTTCAGCGCAAATACTGGCTACTGCACAGTATTATGAGAATAGAGATAAGGACGAGAAAGATAGAACAGAGAAGAAAACGAAGGAACTAAAGACAAAGGTCCTTTTACAGCAGGCCTATCCGCCACGTGGAGGTCAGAATAATTATAGGCAACCCCAAGGTGTCTATCACCAACCCCAACAGTTTCAGAACAATCAGCAAATGAATGGGTATTACCAACCACGTGTCCCTGTAGGTCCCAACCAATGTTCATACTGCAAAGAAGAAGGTCATTTTAAATATAGTTGCCCTAAATTAATGCAGCGGAACGGTAATGCGTATGGCGCAAGAGGTAGGGGTGGTCAGCAAGCTCCTAGAGGCAGAGGGCGTGGAAGTGTTCCCCAGAACGCGCGTCCTCTGCCGCCTCAAAATACCATCAATAGCTTTGATCAGCAAGCTAACGCGATTAGTAATACGGCCCAGTATTATAATAATGATTATTATGCAGAGGACGGTGATGCAGAAAGTAATGATTACTAGGACAGCCATAGACAGAGAGAGGGAGTTGTTTCAGTGCCAGTGGATCAGAGTGGACCGTATGTTGAGGTGACTACAGCAAATGTAACGGAGCCTTTTCTGCTAGACACTGGTGCTGCAAAGAGTTCAATCATGCATTCAAAACTCCCTGGCGCACCTTTGTCTGGCGATATAAATGTTTCGGTAGGTTTTTCTGGCGCCCCAGTTAGGAACCCGATTTCTAGTCCCATGTCACTTTCTGTTGGACCTTGCGAGCTGAAAGCACCCCTGATTCTGACAACAGGTTGTGGTGAGAATTTGCTGGGATTAGATTTGTTGAAAAGATTGCACGCTACACTGTATTGTTCTCCTTCAGGAGTACAACTTACATTAGGCAAGAAAGTGATTTCCCCAATGTATTTGTCTAAGAATACAATGCCACCTGAACAGTTGAGTGTGCCAAAAACACAGAGAGAAGTACGTGCTTTCTTGGGCATCACTTCATACTGTAGGCATTGGATCCCTAGTTTTTCTTTATTGGCAAAATCTTTGTTAGCCTTAACATGCAAAGACACACCGAATCCTATCCCATGGTCTGAAGAGTGCCAGAAAAGTTTTGTGGAATTGCGTAATGCATTATGTTCAGCACCTGTGTTGGGTACCCCCGACTACAGTAAGCCTTTTACATTGTATGTTCACGAGAAAGATGGATGTGCGTTGTCAGTGTTAACACAGCCTTTTGGCGACAGACCGCGCCCATGCGCGTATTTTTCATCAACCTTGGACCCTGTAGCGAGGGCATTGCCAAGCTGTCTGAGAGCGACAGCTGCTGCAGCGATGTCTATCCGACAATCTGCTGGTTTGGTAATGGACAATACATTGATTGTTATGGTTCCACACGCTGTAGACACATTATTAAATAGGACCAAAACACAACACTTGACTAGTGCGCGATTATCAGGTTATGAACTTACACTGTTAGCAAATCACATACACATAAAAAGATGCAATACGCTGAATCCAGCTACATTGTTGCCAATTCCAGCAGACTCAGATGAGGTTGAGCAACATGATTGTCTGTTCAGAACAGAAGAAGAGACGAAAGGGAGAGTAGATCTAAAAGATACTCCCCTGACTGAGTGTGATGGCACTTTATGGGTAGATGGTTCCTGTTTCAAGCTCCCTAATGGTGACACGACTGCTGCATATGCTATCACGACTTTGCACACGGTCGTGGAAACTGCACGAGTGCCACATAATTCGGCCCAAGCAGCAGAATTAATCGCCCTCACGAGAGCATGCGTGTTGTCTGAAGGAATGAGAGTAAACATATACACAGATAGCCAGTACGCCTTTGGCGTGGCTCATAATTTTGGGCGACTGTGGAAGGAGCGTGGGTTCCTGACGTCGCATGGAGCTAAAATTCAGAATGGCAAGTTGGTGAATGATCTCCTTGAGTCACTGACCCTACCGTTGCAAGTTGCGATCATGAAATGCAGTGCGCACAGGAAAGTCACAGATGATGTTGGACGCGGGAATGCGTTTGCTGATGAGACCGCGAAAGAAACAGCACAGAATGTGAAGACTAGAATGTATGTTGCAGGCCCCGCAAGATGGGTTAATGATGTGGGAATGTGTGAGAACACAATAGAGAGTGTGAAGTCGCTTCAAGCTGAAGCCACAGAGGAAGAGTTAAGCAAGTGGAGAGAAAGTATGGGTAAGTTGGATGAGAATGGTTGTTGGATTGATTTGACAGAACATAGGCGATGGTTATTGCCTGATGCATATGTGCTTCCAGTGGTTACTATGGCACATGGAATGGCACATATCAGTACGAAAGGTATATGCAAGTTGTTGGCTCCAGTATGGCAGAATGCTGGGATTCCCAAGTGTGCAGAGAATGTGGTCAAGAATTGCATAGTATGCTTGAAGTACAACCCTGGTAGGGGAACCCCAACTCCAGCTGGTCACTTTGCACCCCCATCATGTCCATTTGAAGTTTTGCAGCTGGACTTTATTCACATGGAAAGGTGCAACAACCTGAAATATGTACTGGTGGTTGTTTGTGCTTTCTCAAAATGGATAGAGGCTTATCCTCTGAAAGATAACACTGCCCTATCCACAGCCAAAGCCCTTGTGAAGGAATTTTTCCCTAGGTTTGGGATGCCAAGAATGGTGTGGTGTGATAATGGAAGTGAGTTTGTGGGTAAAGTGATGAAGAATGTATGTGAAGGGCTAGGGATAAAGCAGAAGTTCCATGCTGCAAATCACCCCCAATCAGCTGGATTAGTAGAACGCTACAATGGAGCCTTAAAGCTCAAGCTGGCCAAAATCCAGGCGAGCACCGGTCTTAAATGGCCTGACGCTCTGCCTTTAGCACTCCTGTCCACCAGAATGACCATACACTCACGAGTGGGGCTTAGCCCTTACGAGGTTGTTTTTGGCCGTCCGGCCAACGTATGGGGTGTACCGAGGCCTACGAAGTTCAGTGAGATAGAGCATCCAGTACTGCTCGATTACCTGTATGATTTGACTGTTAAACTGCGTGTTTTGCACCAACAGGTACATGATACTCTTCCCCAAGCTTCTGAACCTCCTGGACACCCTATCAACCCTGGTACGTGGGTGCTAGTCCGAAATTTCCAGCGCAAGAGCAACGACGAGCCTCGCTGGATCGGCCCTCATCTTGTTCTTCTTTCGACAAGATCAGCAGTGCGAGTGAAAGGGAAGAAACACTGGATCCATGGTACCCACTGTAAAGTAGTCCCCTTGCCTTTGCCATATGACCAGTGGGTCAAGGAGGGTATCGCCGACTCTGAGACAGACACTGTACCTCGTTTTGTACCATTCAGTGACTCACGCATAAGAGGCACAGTTTCAGACCAAGAGAGTGACAATATTCTGCAGGAAGCTGTGCCACCATCAAATCGACTGGACACCACTGAGCCTGAACTTTTGTTTCAAGACCAAACAGCACCTGGCCGTCTCCGCTATAATTTGAGACCTAGGCCCATGGACAAATAAAGATTTCCTCACTATTTCCTTTTTAACATTTTTGCTCTCCCATCTGAAGGACTTTCTTGATTTTTGTTTTTCGAACCACCATCCGGGTTCTGCCGCAGGGTCGCGGTGCCAAGACTTTGGGGTACAGGCCGAAGACGCTAGGTCAACGGTTCTGGTTGGTCTAGGGCGTTTCCCTGGACTGACAGGCGTACTCCTTAGCAGAAGAAACTCATCCACCGCGAGTGGCCCGAGTAGAGGATGGAGTTTTTTAAGATGGAGAGACCGATTGAGGAAATGAACTTTAACGCAAGGATGTGTAGAATTGTAAAAAGTAAATGTTTTGTCTTTTTGTGCCTTTTTACACTGTGTAGTATCATGATGTTTATTGTAGGATTTGTGTTCTTCTCCGCTCAAAAGCCCATTGAACCCACTGAACAGCCTATACCTCTTTCTACTGCCTCCTCTCACTCTTTTCACCCTTTGCCTGAGCACGAACAGACTAGACGATCGGAGTTCGTAAATAACTCGTTTATCCAACTCTTGCACCAGCACCAACTAGTAATGAATACGACCAATTGCTGGGTGTGTGGGTTAATGCCACATACCATTAACAAGGGTATTCCCTACCTGGTGCTGCCGTATAGTTACAATGGATCGTCATGGGCATTCCAGACCATGTTTCTCTATGCTCTAGATACATACTCCCCTCGCCAACCGCGTTCCATCAGACCTATCACCAATAATAAGGCTTTGATGAAAGGAGTTGCCGATATGAGTAGGGATATCGATGCATACTCATCCATTCCCAAAGAAGAGTTGAGACCTTATGTAGGATGGAACGCGACGGGGTATAGTATTAGTCTGGGTGAAAGACAGCGAAAAAATCTCATCTCCAATCTGGGTCGTACCCCACATGGGTCGGTTCTGCTTACAGGGTAATGGTCAGAATCCTAGAGCTCAACTGGGAAGAAGTGACTGTACTGAAACGTACACTTTTCCGTCACAGTTTTCCCCTGCGTTTTTGGCTGCCAAGGGCACATATTTCATCTGTACTGACCGAGCATATACATGGCTGCCCCCTGATTTCTCGGGCACATGTTATATTGCGAACTTGCTACCGCCGACATTTACTCCTGCCTCCGACTATCACAAGACCAGAGTTGTGAGAGGCGTGATTAGTAAGGAGGACACTGCGGGTCAGGAAGCAGGAGACTTCTTCTTGGGTTTCCTGACGTTTTGGGGACCTATGGTCAACAGTAGGAACCTGAGACAGCTGACTCGTGTGGTTGAATCCACTGTCAATGTAACGGCTGGTGCCCTTAGTAATCTGACGGCTGAGCTCCAAGCGGATCGCCTTATGACTCTGCAGAACCGCATGGTTCTAGACGTTATTCTTGCAGACCGCGGTGGGGTATGCAAGGTCATCCAATCCAGTTGCTGCGTTTTCATACCAGATAATGCTCCAACAGTGTATCAAGCCATCTCCAAACTCCATAAAATATCTGAATCCATACACGTGGATAAGGGAGATTGGTTACTGGTGGGGTGGTTCTGGGAATTGATATCTGCCTGGGGTTGGAAAGTTCTGATGGTCATTGGAATGATCTTAGCCATTCTTTTCCTGTTCTGTCTGTGTATACAATGTGCTCCTGCGATATGTGGCCTCTGTGCTACCTTATGTGTAAGGAAACCTGTATCAAGGGACGAACTAAGTAATAGGATGATGCTACAGCAACATCTCCATGACTTTGTGAACATTGGCCTAGACTCGGATTAAGATGAGTATAGTGATTGCCTATGTAAGGGCAAAAGGAGGGTCTGTCGTACTTTAATATTCGGGACCGCGTAGGGGACAGGGCCCTACCCCTGTCTATCTTGGCATTAACAAACCGCAAATGGTAAATACGGCATGTACGAGTGCTTTATATATCGTTCTAGCTATGAATGCACTGTGTACACGTTATTCTGCTTCACTACGCGGGTTCCATTTTGGAAGCAGTGGCCATCTTGTCATTGCCCTCACATAGGCTATAATGGAGTAAATACGGGCCTCACAGTACATGGGCTTCTCCTTTGACTTCTCTGTGACCTGGGCAGCTGGCTCTGCTGCCCCAGGTCAAACCGGTCTCACGAGCTCCCCTTCCTCCGTCCACCTGTGATTAGCATCAGGGCTTGACCCATCATAAAACCCTTTCATTCTATACAATCCCCCGGCTAATCTCTTTCACACCTGCTTGTTCCTGCTTTATGACTTGTTTCCCAAAACAGGAGATGCTCATGTTTATTGGGGGGTCTATTGACATCAAATGTGGGATCTGAACCTTACTGTGTAAATCATTGTGGGCTGGCCGAACTGGAATGTGGGATGGTCATCATGACTCTGCTTTTTCGTTTGTAATGTATACTTATAATGGCCATATCGTAAACCAAGGAATGTGTGCCTGGAGCATGATATTTTGTACTTAAGGAGAAGCCCGTACCTATGATTTTCAGCAGTCTCCTGAGAACATACACGCTGTTGTACTTCTAGGATACCTGTAATTGGTCTGCAGCCAATAAACGAATCTTTGACTTCACCCAGAAGACTCTGTGTTTCTGTAGGTCTGGAACAGGGTGAACCCAGAAGTCATAGGGTGTGTGCCCCTGCACCGCTGGGTCTAAAATACCCAGTACTTCACCTGTGAACTTTTATCCCATTGGGTAGGGAATGGCCAGGAGTTTCCCCCACCCCCAGGCTGGCAGTGGGCGTAACAGCAGCACTCTCAGTACCCTCTTCAGAACACCTCTGGACCCGAGGTAGACAGAAGAAGGACTGCACCTACTTTTGAACCTGTGGAGAGAGACCCCAAGGTCTGGTCCTGCTCCCTACTTGTACCCAGGACAGAAGAGCTAGTTGACTAGTCTCCTGTTCAGCTCCGGGAGCTCAAAAGCTGCAAGAAGCCCAAGACCCTGATGACCCCAGCTAACCAGTCCCAACTTGATTTACCTCGGACCCAGCTAGTTATTCCTGGGAGACTGGGGTCCTAAGCCCCAAATGGTGCCTTAAAGGTCCTGGACTCTTGACTGGTAGGGGAGTGTGCTCTTTCCCCCTTTCAGCATTGCAAGACTGAACACTTTGCCCAAAAAACTTTAGGCTACCAGCGGACTGCCGATGTCGAACTACCAGTCGGAGTGAACATGCTGGTTTGCCCTGCTGAAAGGATCCTGATTTCCAAAACACCCAGTCGACGACAACACTTTCCAGGGCCCACACTTTGGTCTTCAAGCACTTGGAGTTATCCTGCTGCTGATTTCAAAAGCCTTAAAATTCCCGCCGGAGCTAAAGATTCCAACGGGGTCATGTGCTGTAGCCAAATGCTGTTGACAAGCCTGCCTTAGGATCCAGCCTTCGCCCGACCTACCGACGACCTTGTGGACCAGAACTTTTCTACAGAAAAAAGACTAATCAAAAGGTACATTTCCACCAAGACTAACCTGGTCCCTGTATCCAACCCATGCATCACGGTTGGTCTTAATGTTTCACTTTGACACGGTCTAGCGCAAACAGATATCCGCCATTTGGTGCTTTCTGCTTTCTGCTTTTAGGCGCTTGAAACATCTAAAACCTTGAACAATCATATCTCCGTTTCTGGTTGCCTACATCAGATTCTTGTTGTTTTGGTGTCTATTTGTTCATTAAAATGTTCCCAATTTTCATAAATTGGAGTGGGATTTGTGTTGTGTTTTCTACTTGTTAATTATATTGGTAATGATAAATTCCTGACACATTTCTCCTAAGTTAAGCCTGCCTGTTCTGTGCTATAGCTACCAAGCGTTGACCTCAGGTTTAACTATTGAGATCTAACTGGACCTAGTAAGGAATAGTGTAATTACTACTTGAAGAAGACTACCACCCACTTCAACTGATAATCCACTTACTTGCAGCATCAATAGTTTGGTATTTCCTGGCATTAATGGACAGGAAAAACGGCATTACACCATCAATGCTAAATAGGATGGACAGTGTAATGTCTTTCAACCCCTGGCCGCTACTCCATCATGCTCTCGGAAGAAGTAGTCCATCGATAGGGCCAACAGGGACTCTGTCAACAGTCCAGCCATCTCTAAATGAGATGGGGCGAGCGAGGGTTAGGTGGGCAGGACACTCCATCATGTTTGCAACAGAGTACTTTGTCTGGCAAACACTAAATCTGACCCATTGTCTTGAAATCCACACTGATCACACATGGGAAGCAAACATCAAGTAAACCAAACTTACACGACGTCACTGATTGCAGTTTGTGTCCACCAAATCAAAGTGGAGCTTAAGGTCTACAAATGTAAACACATTTGAATGATCATTCCAATAAGCAAACTAAAGACTGCAACAGAGAGAGTGAAATAAGACCTATGAGAACACCTATGGTGGTCTCAAAAGATTGCATTTAATAGGACCCCTGGTTACAACCACAAAGCAATTCACAATGCAAAAGGAAAAATAGAAAAAAACAATGTGCAGGCAAAAGTGTTATTATAAGCAAAATGCAATACAGAGCAGAGATTGAAAATTTCAATCGAGGGAATTAACAATTTAAAATAGCAATACAACGCTAAATACATACACAACCAAATTTGTAACAATCACTAATTAACCCACAGGCATGAATGCATACACTTGCAGAGCTCATAAAAGGAAAGACATGGTGATAATGACAACCAGGAATTAGAGATTTACCTCCATAGCATACCACTCCAAATGGAAAACCAACTAATGAGAGACACAAGAAAAAGGACAGACCACCAATTAAATGTCTCTGCAGAGGGCAACAACCCATTGCTGCACCCACTGAAAATCTCAACAGAGGTACACAGAGAAAAGGGACATCATTATGGTGTGCTATGCCAGGTCACATGCCAGGAGATGAAGCTGCCATCAGTGGTAGGACTCTATGCATCTAGTTACTGCAGGTTTATCACAGGAGACACCATTGTCTATAGCAACCATAGTCTACAGGGTATTATGGCAAAACACAAATGCACTCAAAACCCATCTGGTACCCTATGTCACTTCCTCCATACATCACAGCAGAAATAATATGGACTTAGGGAATCCTCTTACATTTATGACTTTCCTCTTAGCATAGGAGCCAGACATTGCACACTTATCGCCATCCAAAAAGCAACACAGAAACCCCTTTATCCTCTACACTACAAAGACACACACTGACCTCAATCTATAGTTAGTATGTTAGACAGAATTACCCTTGACTGTCTCCTATGAATGCTTCACAGGTTCATTGATTGATGTGGCTGTCTCTGATGCTGTAGGTTGTGGCACAAATGCAGAAACACAGAAACAAGAACTGTGTCCAAATAGTTGAGTACAGCCTACATCCATAATTGACATAAAACTTCCACCAACTACTTAAAACCACTCATGGCTCTCTACAACTTTTATTGCAGATGACAATGGCCGACCGTTAAAAACATGACTGATGACAGCCTATCCTAAATTAGCATCTCAAGACCTACTACATGATCCACATATCTGGCAACAGATTACTACTAATGCTAGATGAAAATGGACAACCCAATGTCTGTATAATTTCACAATTACTCCTGCAGTGGGCCATCACACAACTGCTGCCAAATAGGCAATATGAGACAGTAGTCTTGCAGAGAAAGGTGGATCTAGGCCAGGAGCTTCACCACTAACAAATGGATAAATAGGAGCTGAATGCCAAAAGTACTGGAAGCCTTCTGTAAAATCCTGGCGATTGCCATTAGTTACTTGACCACAGCCACACCTCCTCCTATATATCATAGGGCACAAGGCCACTTCAGTTGACCCATGCACAATAGCTTCAGCTTACATTGTGATAATGGGGAGGTCAGTGAAAGATACATGGGGCATTGCTAGAGAAGCTTGTTCCAACAGCCTTAGAATGGAATAGAACAGACAGATAATTTTTGGTGAACAGAAAGGACCAGGCCCAATTTATCAAACAATGGCCTGTTCTCATTATGCCACAGCATCACACATGTCATTTAATGAACTGCTACTAACATTTACATCACAGACTATTCTTCTTCACTGCATATGTGCAACCACAAAATGCTTTCTGTGTCATGGTGATTCTCCCAGTCCATGGCGAGCTGTTATTCATGTAATATTGCCCATTCTTGCTTGTTTTCTGTGTTTGGTTCTTTGATACCTCCTTCTTATCATATAAGTGTCCTATGAGGTACATCAAAGTCAACATTTGTCTAGTTGAACTTCAGTGTGCCTGCGACACTGTGTACTCATCTGTGTTCTTGTCTGCTCTAACATCTGCTTTCGCACCTTATTCACTAGGCGCACTACCATCTATAGATGAGGCGGTTGCGTCAATGCTCTTCCCATCCCCAGTCCCTCCCAGAAACTCAATGAATTGAGCTTTGCTGCCATCACCACATGTCATTCTGCTCACCAACACCTACATTTTGATACCCTCCTGTCAGGCCCCATTTTGGGGGCCAGAGGACGGACAGAGCCTACAGGGCCCCAATTGAGTTGGCTGACATCATTTGACACTGGTATCCTGTTGTACATCATACTATGGCTTTGTACACTGGGCCAAGTACAGCCTTTCCACACTTGACTCTCAGAGTAACGAAAGCAAGGAGTCACAGGCTTCTCAGGGAGGTTGGGGGGCTGTGGAGCTGGAGTTCAGAACTCAACTGTTAGCCAATAGACACAATATTATAATGTCCATCACTATGCTTATCTTTGAGGCAACAGACATCCATTTAATCATGCAAAAACACAAAATACCACACACTACAAAAGGGATGTCAGTTACAGGTTGCAATTTCCCAACGAAGCCTACTGAAATGTTGACATCCTCTTTAGTGCCCACTTCCTCCTTCTCCCTCTTTGAGAAGTTCTACTTTATAGCACAAACATGGCAAAAATACAGGAGTATGGAGAGATTACACACAGTGGTAATAATTACACCAAATATTAACTCATATGTCAGTTTAACAATCTTTAGGCGCATCAAATTTGTCCTGACAAAGGGTATCATTCTAGGATCCAAAATTATCTTCGTGCATATTAGGCACAGTGTCATAATTTGAGCGAGTGCAGCCCTTTGTTACCTGCTTGACAGCAGTAGGTGTCAGTTATGTGGTTTGCGACCTTGTACCCTTAGGCCTCAGTATTGGTGTTGTGGACCAGAAACTGTGGTTACACCTCTTAGGACAACTAGAGTTGAACAGCATGTCTGGCTGGCTTGGCAGTCAATGCTAATGGGTGTTTGTCTTCAGGAGATGTGGCCTCTGGCCGGGGTCGGATTGGGATAACAATTATGCCCAGGCACTCCCAAAAAAGTGGTCAAATTCCCAAATCGTAAGTGGATTTTTTTTGTAGTTTTATCTAGCGTGAACTCTGCCCAAAGGCATTGGAGCAATAACCATAAGCACCAGCTGTATTGCAAAAGATCAAATTAATTTTTATTTTAAGTAGGGAGATTAAGTGATTTCCCCAGAACCACTGGATGTTGGGATAATGCCGGAACTCAAACATACCTCCCCAGTTCCAACGTCAGCAGCTCTGAGACCGTAACACTACATTCTATGTTTTTTTCTCTCTGGGAAAGGTGGCGTTACAGCAAGTCCTATGCAAACACTCCTCCACCCCTCCACCAAGGCATAAAAGACACTGGGTCCAATGACAACACCTGGCCCTTAACAAGGTCACTTCTCTTACTAACCCCCTCCCCATACCACTATATCCTCAGGGTATGACCTAGCCCAGTAGGGGGTCAAAAACAGCACACTGCTGCTGCTACTCCAGGGGGGCTTAGGTGAGAATGGCCCTCCTGAGAGGCCCATGCATACTCTCATCCTCCCCACATCCACCATGGCCTGAATGTGATTGCCCAGCGGGGGAATGACACTGCTTTTTGGACAATGATGCTTGAAATGGGTTGTGTTGCACTCAAGATTCTGCTTTTAAACTAAAACTTGAGATTTATTCTTGTGTGTTGATTGAACTTTGTGTGCACACTGTGAATGGGGCTCCACCCAGGCCCAACGTATGAATAGTGTCAAAATTTCTAGAACTTATGTTCTAGACACTGTATGCACTACTGTGCCCAAGGGCTGCCAGCTAGTCTTATCTAATCAAGCTTATACATAAACGTTAAAAATTACAATTTAATAGACAAAATATAACACATCACTGGATTATTCAATTCTTTGATCCAATGATTTCTATTTTTGTAGCAAATACTTGGTGTGAATCTTCCAAAAAGAAAAGGTCACAATGTTCTCTTGATTAGATAGGACTAGTTGGCAGCCCTTGGGCACAGTAGTGCATACAGAAGTCTAGAACATAGGTTCTATAAATTTTGACTGCTTCTGGGCCAGCCAAATGAGGCAGGGGGCCAAGGTAAGAAAGCCTTCAGGTCAAGAACAACACCTGGCCCCCAGCCTCAGTTTGACAGCATGGCACGGGAGTGCCTAAGAAACTGACGACACATTACAGTGATCTGGCGGGGATGGGGTAGAAAATAAGTAATTGTGGGCTGGTTTACAGAGGCCCCAAAAAACACAGCCCACGGATGACACTGAGGCACTGGCCGATCACCCAATTTTTGACTGCCCACCTTCCATATCTGACCCTACCTCTGGCCACTCGAGATGGGCACTGAAACTCGTCAGTTGTGGCCTTCAGGCCAATTCAGCAGCTCCTCTCAAGTGGGCATACTTGAGGACAGCATCAGCACTTGGCCTTTGAGGCAGTCGGTGTGAATGCTAGGCAACACAATGACAATTTGGGAGACAAATTATTGTGCAGCACACAGCAGGAACTGCATCAGGAGACCACTCACTCGTTGGGTAAGTACCAGCTTCACTAGCTGTCAGTAGTGAGCTCTGTCTGGGTGTTCCATATGTTGAGAATATGGAGGACTTTTCCTACTGAATAGTCTCGCCTCTTGCAGGGCTAGTCACCTTCCTTCCCACTCTGAGCACGCAGTCAGGTTTCTAGGCAGCTGGACTGACAGCAACTACTCCAGCAAATTGCAGACTTCAGATGTTTTCCCTTCACCTGTGGGAGAAGGGCTGTCATACAGACACCAGCCCAGGTCACACAGCAGTCCTTTAAGGTACTCTCTGGAGCACTCCTTTGTCAAGAAGAAATTGGAAATGGAAAAAAGTGGGGTGGTTTGAATCCCACTTTTATATGCATTTTCTCCACAGGATCTTGATCTGCATCACCATCTGACCTTCTGATGGGCTCACTATTTTTTCTACAACAGAGAATCAGCTTCTTCACATGAGGCTCTATCTCTTGTGCAAGGGTGAGCATTTCATCTTTGCTGAAGTCCGGTCTTTTTAAACTGACACCTGCCTAAATCTGAAGGATGGCTTATTCAAGAGTAGAGATCTGGTGGTGAATGGTTGAGGGCAACTGACATCATCGTCAGTGTGAAGCATTGTGCAAAAGAAAGCGTTAAATACTGCAACCAGTAGGTTAAAACTGTCAAAGCAATCAGTGTCTTATCCCCAAACAGGAATTCACATCTATCAATGGGCTACAATCCACCCCAGCCCAGGTTACCTTATCTAAATAAATACCCAGTGTTGTCGTCAGTTTTCAACCTGTAGCAGTCCATGGTCTATTAAACAGGGCATACTACAAAAACATGAAAGGCAACTGAAGCCATTCCAGGCCTACCCCAAGGCAACTTAAGTCAAACTTCATTGCAACTGCCAGACTAAGTCAAAACCATCTCTATCACAATCTGATACAATTGAGTAACATAGAACTCCTGCAGCACATCACATATAAAACAATTTACTAGAGTTAAGCACTGCCTGTGATTTTGCAGAAATGATGTGAATCCTCCTGTAAAAGTCTTAAACCAAAGCAGCACTGAATTAACCTATGGGGGACAGGTATATAGGATTTATTTTTGTGTTGTAACTGGCTGCCAGCAATGAGACACATGTCTAGTAAAATTCTTGAAACAGAGATGTCCTCTGGGGAAATTAATTATCCACACCTTCGTCCTCACTCACGCTCTGAGTCTCATTCATTCAGGTCCAAAAGATCAAACAAACCCCCCTCTGGATTTGTTGCGTATTGGCACAAATATTTGAAATTAATACAATGATATTTAAAAATACATAAAAACAGTTTATTTCTCAAGTTTACCACAATGAGATACAGTTTTATAAAAATAAAAACAATGAAACAATTACAGTATAATCAATGTTTAAAACCAACTCATCAACTTATTATTCACAGCATATTATACAAATACCCTTTGTCATCATTTGCCACAACTGGTGAATCTGTTTAACCACATAAACCCCGATATCTCCTGATTATTATAAATCTAGGGAAATGTTCATACACCCAGGTTTGTGGCTACACAAAAGCGTCGACGCGTTTCAAAGGAATATTCATATGGAACCTTCTTTCTCAAGACAATGGATTTCGTTACTCTCGTATTTCGAATCTACAAAGATAAGTAAATCAATTAAAAGTACAATAACATTATGTCACTTTCAATACAAATCATATTTGTGCTTTAATGAACTATTTTAAAATTACATTTGTTTCTCTCAAAATGAGAAAAACCAAGAGAGATATTATATGTCATCAAAATCCAATGGAGAAAGAGCTACTGATGGTCCGTCGTCTTCGTCCTCCAATCCCACGGTAAACGTCCATGCCTGCACGAAGTTACTCAGATGTGGCTACAGCTTATTACGAACAGAAACATCTACGAAGGTTCTCATGGGAACCTTTTTGCAAGCCGCCTCTTTTTGCTGCTTAGTGTCCCATTGTGTAAGCATTTTCTTTCATTAATATGCTAGTTCATTATGAAAATGTGGCAAAGGAAATAACCTAAATACAATGAAGCCATATGGTATGAGGAAAAGAGAAATACAATTTTCAGCAAACAGCCCATTTCAAAAAAAGGTTCAGTTATAACACTGAATCATTTTTTGCGAAAAGCATTTATATTCTTAAAGAGATAGAGATGAATAAAAGAATAGTGAGGCCTAGCAGTGCGAGAACAATAGAAATGAGAGCTTTCTGCAGAAATAATCAGTATTTTTACATTTGCATATTTAATAAAGGCACATTTTCCTAATGTACATTTTATTATGCTTTTTTATGCCAACATTAAAGCATATTTCTATGTTATTAGGTGTTAAATTTTTCATAAACGTTTTCAACGTTCTCCTGTGTAACAAATCCTGAATAATGTGCCAGATGTTATTCAGATACTAAAGGAGAGATGGGAGGCTGATGTGGGCGCCATGGAGGAAGGGGAGTAGAAAGAGATTATAGGCGCTCCAAAGGTGGTGGCAATACGATCCTGCTTCCAACAAATACAGCTGTGCATATTGCATTGTTCATATTATTTCAGAGCTATGTAGCTGAAACGAGAAGAAAGAGCAGTGACAATTGTCTCAGGGCTATGCATTATGGGGCACTTTTTCCCACACCCTGTAGTTCTGCCCAGAGGTGTAGCCCTTCTGGAAATGTATGCATCAGGTGTTGGGTAGTCCAGTCGAGGCCTCTTCCAAATGATACACATTAAACATATGGGGGATGATGGGACTCCAAAATCATTGCGGATCTAGGTGAATTTAGGATGAGCAGTGGCAAAGGGGAACACAGTCAGACTTTGTGGAATACAGAGGAGGCCAGACTGCACAGTGCCTGCCACCTGATACAGGGACATGTGGGGGGGGTACCATGGGTATGCCCCAGTGCACCCACCCCCCCCCCCCCAACACATTGGGGGCCCACAATGGGCCCCCAGAGACATTCTCTGCATACCTTTCCATGGCAGTTCCACCGCTGCGGAAAGGCTGGCTACCGCTGGCATCATAATCATGCTGGCGGAGCCTGGCCCTGCACCGGCATCATTGTAGGCTTCCAGTTCCGCCCGCTAGGTATGCGTGCGGACTGGTACCAGCAGAAAGTGGCGGCGGGGATTCTTACCGCCATGTTTATCACCGTCATGCTAATAGGACCAGCGGTTTTCAGGGTTGCAATCGTGGGAGGATGTCCGCCGCCGGTCTGGCGGTTGCCACCGCCGGCCCGGCGGCGGCCATATGCCAGCCCTCCAAATAGACCCCTTAGTGTCTGGCAGGTTGAGGTACTCCTGTTCCAACTCATTTAGAGTCTGGAGGACTACTGGGTTTGCAATGTAGATGCTTCGGCCAGGTCTGCCATCAGAAAGCTTATGCCTGGCAACCCATCTTTCACAAGGCTGGGGGCATGGCAGACATAGGCAGGAACATCAAATAACGACACCCCAGATGTGGAGGAAATGACCTGAGCATCAGAGCTTTAGAGTTTTTTGTTTTTCTGAAAGAACTGTTGCTTTGCTGCTTGGTAATCGGAAAATGTGCCCATTATTTTGCTGTCATCTCTCTGGTCTGTTGCTATCTCAGATAATTTCTGGTCATTGCAAAGTTGGCAGGTGAGCTGCTAAAATGCCAAGTCGGCAGACACCCACCCACCATCAGCCTCTGGCAGCCTGATTCCTGTGCTCCATTCTGGTGGGGCATTTTTGCTGAAAGCATTCCTCCCAACAAGGTTGAAGCACTTTTGATTAAAATGCAGTCCTAGACTGACTACCATGTCACAACTGTCATTCATAGGACTCGGATAAGCAGAGACAGAGTTTGAGTCTGAAAAACAAAAAATAAATGCCCCCTTGAGTTTTCTCCCAGCATTTTTTTTTTATAGGTGAAGCATTCGAGACCTCTTTTATATACTTTAGTATATACTTAAATATACAGGTATGTGGGCTTAGAACCCACCCGCTGCTTTCATATGTCTGTTTCATTGTCTTTTAAAAATACTTGCTCCCTAGTGGTCAATCCTACCTCTTGTCCCACCTTTTGTCTTTGGTTTCCTCCCACAGGAGCAGGGATCAACCACTATATAGTTACGCACATTTGGGGGACTATTTTGTTTTGTTTCCTGCTCTCACATCCCTCACCCCTCCTGCCACGTCTCCCAACTCTTCCCATGTGCTACATGCTTACCCCCACCTACCCTTGTGCTGCTGTGTGTTTATTCCATTAAGTTCATATTGATCTCCCCGTTGTACTCCTCTCCCTGCACTCCTCATCTTTCACCAGTCATGGAACGCACAGAATTCTGGGACATGTAGTTCTGTTTTCCTTTAAACTGCACTATATCCACAAATAGCACGAGTTACAGGGACTACATATCCCATCATGCCAACAAGGGCTTTCTCACTGCGCTTTGATATCAGCTCCATTCCAGCTGGATGTGCGGCCATTTTTAGTGAGCTCTGGCATTTTTAGAGATGCCAGGTACTGGTGCTGCAGCGGTGGTCGGAGGATCACAAAGGAGGCGGCTGGGGTTCAGGCGACAGCAGCAGGCAGCAGTGTAACACTGGCTCGACAGACCCTCACTGTAGCAACCAGCAGAGCCCAATTTACAAATTAGTCAAAAACACCATGATTACTTCAATTCCTCCGGCTCCATCCATTTCACAAAGCCTGGAAGGGATGCTTCGCTTGTAGGCCCTGCGTCGCGTTCTCTAAGACAGTGCATTTACAAATGGTTACTTAATTTTAAGTGTCACCTGCAAATAAACGGTGTCTCATACATATGGGGGAAAGCTGCTCTCTCCTCACTGTCGGCCCATATAGTCCCCCAGTCTCTCTTTATCTTCGCCGTCTTCCTTCCTTAAGAGTACAGCCCTTCTCTCCCTTAACTGACCCCCTCTGAAATAATGGCTTCTGTGCATTAACAATACCAACAGTAAAGTGCACAGCTGTTAGAGCTGGTTTCACAGAGCTTGACCAGCCCTACACACTGCGCGCTCCCTTGGCCTGCTTACGTTCCCTGCAATATCAGTGGGTGACACAGGTGAATGGGACCAACTAGAGGTAGATGTTTGCAGCAATTTATTAGCAAACATTTTCTTTTGAAATCAGTGTGAACTAACTTTTGGGATTTAAGTAGCTAGGCAAAAGTTGTTATTTTTTTTCTCAAGAGTTTTTCAGTGAAGATATTTCGTGAGAACAAGCAGGCTTGAAATTATGCAGTCACGGGAGAATAGGTAAACAAGTACAGCGCTTGCACTGTGAATATTTTTATGTTTAGTTTACGAATCTCTCCGTGGCTGCACGCATTTCAAGTGTGCTTGTTGATCAAGATGAGGGACATCCTCACTACCTAGGCAGTGACTTTAAGAGCTGCCGCCATTCTCCTACTATGTGGGGCTGCTTGTCATTCCGTACAACTCTACATGCTGCTGCGAGGCCCGGTGGTAACACTTTCATGCTGATTACTTCTTGCCGAAGCTCACACATTCAAAGGGAAAACCCCGAGCTTTAGCTTAAGTGTTCAGAAGGGAAACACTATGGGGCATATTATCAAGAAAAGTATCGCCGCTTTTTCAGCACATATCAGCGATATTTATCACTAATGACATGCAAAGTGGCGTTCCTTCACACAACTCCATGGAAAACACTCGCTAAGACAGCTTCAGGATATTAACAAGGCTGCACCGGACCCGCGATGCGAGAATGAAAGCCGCGCTAAGCCCCCTTTATCAACCCTTTATCACAGGTTTTTAACTCCTGATAAAAATACGACTTAGCCATCTTTTATATGGGAGGTGGATTGTAAGGGTAAGTCCAAACCTGTCTATTAGCAAGGTTTCCAGTATCGCAGGAAAATGATTGCTTGTTTTCTCACGATAAAGCATGTTCTCATGGCTATGGCTGGATTTCATATCGCCTTGGAGCAAAGCGTTATTAATACCACGGCGATGCAATCCTGCAACAGCTTTGCGATGATTATCGGAATCTGTTGATAATATGCCCCTATGCATGCACTGTATGCAACTGTCCACTCCAGATGGCTATGATGCAAGCACAGCCACTTCCCGGTGCCAAATTCATCAGGTTTCTTTGAATGCACCGTCTGACGGAACTCTTCTTCATGTGGCATCATATGATAGCGAGTCGGTTAAAGTTGCATTTTTGTCTCTATTACAATATAGTAGAAAAAACGCAAAAATATCAAAAACAACATTCTTTGTAACACTCCTAGTATAGCCTTAAATATTCGTTACAATGCAATTAAGAAAATTACACAATTTCGATTGTAAACATGCAACCATGACAACCCACATGAGTTATAGGGAAAAACAAATTCATTGTACTTCCAAATGTAAATCTTTCGATTTACATTAGCTGTTGAGGTTGCCATTAAAGGCATGCCCTTCGAGACTCAGTCTCTCGTAACTCATAAACCTTTCACCGGTTGCGACTGTGTGCACAGGTTTTGGCTGCTGTACTAGAGTAGGCACCCAGCCCACACTTTTCCTCTCAATCCAGCACCCACACCTTCAGCCAGCGCTGTGTCTTCGACCCACTGGTCTGGGGCTACAGTTTAAGCACCATGCTATATTCTTTTATTCTCTTATCTGACCTTTGTGTGTGCTAAAGTGTCTTCCACCTTCTTTGTGCTTAAGACGCCATCTATTCCTTCTCAAAGTAGCTATAGAATCCTCTCTGGGCAGAACCCTCTCCCCATAACCTGCCATCTCCCTATGTAAGCTCAGGGAAGCTGCAATGAAATGCTGCCTTTTTTTGTACTCATGTTTCATAATTTTTAAACTTGTAACACAATCCACACATATACACTCCACAGTATTCCACATAATTCCAATCGCCATAATTGCACTCAACACTCCACACTTCCATGCCATACAATTCAACTTTACACATTTCCATTCCATAACACATAATTCGACCACGAATCACATATTTCAACATATTTTCACAACACACAACATACATACAATCCACACCACTAAATTTGAACATCATGCCACAAAATTCAACAGTATCATATGGGAGCGGGTTGCACACCATTTCTTCCACAAGTGTTTCCTTTTTTATTTTTTTTATTTATATATCATACTGCTTCTTCATAGTGCGTGCTCACTGGTGATGTGCCAAGCCCAAACAGCACGTAATGAATCAAACACCGACATTATGGGGCACATTATAGCCCCAATCCAGTGGCGACAGCCATTTTTATTCAGCATTTGCATCTATCACTTAATCCTTGGTTTTCTTTACATCCTTTTTAATCCATAATACACGATATTTCATCCTTTCACTTTCTTTTTAAGCATATCGTCATGCAAGGAACTGTGAATTTCCCAAGTTTCTCATGTTCTGGTGGGCCATCCGAACCTCTCTCCCAAAAACACGTTCAAAAGTAAGATTCATTTAAAGCAGTTTATTGTAACCCAATGCATTTCGGACCCGACGGGTCCTTCGTCAGGGGAAATTGTAAATAACAATAGGACATACTTTAAAAATCATTCCTCCAAATATGTAAACATCAACTCATTCTAATGCACTTTATTTGTAGATTACACTACTCATCTCACCTAGCTACCAACAACTTGCTATCACATATGTTTTGCTCAAGTTCCCTCTTCCTTTTGGTGACTAGACTCTGTTCCCACATTCTGTTCCCTCAATCGGTAATTCCCAACCATAACCTCCCCTCTCAAACCCCCCTTCACATACCTCACCATCCTTCCTACTATGATTCCGTTTCTACATCTTTGTTATACTTGTTCCTACCCTCCTCCAAACTTGTTCCTCTCCTTCCCTTGAAAACCTTTTGGAACCTCCCAGCTGCATTCCCTCTTACCACAAATCACTCCTTCCCACTATCTCACCTCCTCCATTACCCTCAACTTTTCACATGCAATGGCAAAGTCACCTCACGTACCTGCTAAAACGTAATCATCTTCCCCTCTCGTGAAACGGAAGCCCAACCTTCTCCGATAACGCCCTACTTTAAATACAACCTTCCGCCCTCATTTCCTGTACCTTCCACTTAATCCTGCATCATAACTTCCACCTGAGCCGCCCAAACCTTCCTTGAGATACTACAACTCCCATAATCCCCTTAGCCTACATTCAGAAACATTGTTAGTTGTTCCGTAGCTGTAAATACCATATGCCTTTTAAAAATTGTACAATCTAATGAAAACATTAATGAAAAAAAAAATTGTCAATGATATAAATAAAATGTCCAATGTCTCGTATAGTTATTTATCGTGTTCGTCTGACACCCTTAAAAATAAACTTGCTAAATGAACCAAGATGTTCCGCCTAGCATGAAAACCAAGGATTAAGTGATAGATGCAAATGCTGAATAAAAAATGGCTGTCGCCACTGGATTGGGGCTATAATGAGCTCCATAATGTCGGTACAAAATTCAACAGCACATAATTAAACTTCACAACATACCACTCCACAACACAAAATGACATTCCACATAATTAGTCTGACACAAAATGCCACTCCACATTATTCCAGTAAACTCAATACTACATAATTACTATCCAAATATTTCCACTGCACTCCATGCCACATAATTCCACTACCCAAATTCATTCCACACCATACACAGTTCCACAACTAACAATTCCAATACAACCCACACAATTCCACTCCACGCCACATACATCCACTCCCCGCCAATACAAAAAAGTAAAAGACATTGCCATTTACAACTCCAATAAATCTAACTCTCACAAATGCGAGACCAATTTGCATTGCAAATGCTTGTTTCATTTGTGACCATCATACCATGCTTAGCAGTTGCAAAGATGAAAAGTCTGTGCTGAAAAGTCCACCCAAATAGAGTGGGCCACCTGACGGACTGTAGCCGGCAGCCTTGTGACAGAGGGGCAACTTACTTATGGTTTGTGTTATATTTTTTGCAAAGTTCTTTTTCATATAGGAAAGAAACACTTCTTTAACTGTGATTTTTTTAATTGAACTTCTGTTTTATTTGATTGACTGAGTCTGCCAACCATGTGCACCTTACACAATGTGGATTGCATTCAGACATGTACAGAAGAGGTTAGGCCAGGGCCTACAGCCAACCATCTGTTTACGTACCAGAACCATCACCCAAATATAGCCTTGACTCATAGATTTTTTTTAAAACAATGAGCGTTTTTTCAGTAAAATTGCTAAATTTACAATTTGTGTTTTTTTTCTCAAAATCATGATTTTTGATGTCTTCTTCAAAATGCAAAATTTTGGGCGCTTGATTGAGATTTTCTGAAAATGTAGTTTTTCCAGAGCATATTTGTTATTTTGTCTCCATTTTTACTCCCATTTTCCAATTATCTTAGTGCCCACTACAATTCACCTATGGTCAGGCACCTCCCAAATTGCATCCATCTGTTCAGGGCTGAATGCTTACCTGTAATCCAGATTCATGTCTTCTCCTGCCCGAGCTAAGGCTGAATGTTTCTGAAAGCCACAATTTCACCACTCACAAGAATATATGGTAGACAAGGAGGAAAAAGCCAAAGGCGTAAAAAACCTCCATGACGATGAAGCCTTCATAGGGTTGGAGAAATCCAGGAGTTTTTGAGACATTAGTAATAAAAAATATGTTGGATGGATTTAAAAAAGTTAAATTACAGATATGTCATGACAATTGAAAAAAAGTTTCCTTCGCTTAGCATGTTTTGCCTACTCTTGTTATTTTTAAATTCATATCACAGGAGTATAGTAAAATGGGCATCAAAAGTATTAATTTGCTAAAAACTCTGTCATCCTTTGACTAAAGCCCATAAAATTTGCAAGCGTTTTAATGTTTAGATTCTGTGTTTATGGCACGTTTTGTGCAGATCTGTCAGGATCAATGTTAAAGGGGCAGCATTTTCATGTATGAATAACTTTGGCGATGCTTAATGAATCTACCTGGAAATTAGAAGATTTGTAGCAAGTTAACACCAGTGCTGGAATCGCAGGTTTCAAGCAGTTCAGACAAGGGCAGGGGAAGTTAATGGAGATCAAATATCACTCTTCTGCTAATGGCTTTGGTGCAGTTTCATGGATCTGCGCGACACTTGGTGGACATCTAGCATGTTCAGCTTACCATTGATACTTTGAATTTAATGAAGATAAATTAAAGGGGGAACACTTAAAGGGGAGGTCAAAAAAGTGTTCATTTGATGATAACTTTTGTGCTGCCTAATTAATCTGCATACTAATTTAAAAGGTATTAGCAAGTTACATGCAATGCAGGGATTTCAGCTTTCAAAGGGATCCTAAAAGGAGGCAAGGTTCAAGGGGGACTCAAAATAATTGATTTTCATACTTTGGTGCCATTACACAGAGCCACATAAGATTTGGCAGGCATGTTGAATGCTTAACCTACTTTTGATATTTTGAGTTTCATGCAGATATATCAAAAGGGGCATGTTTCAAAGGCAAGTGGAAGGAAAAAGAGTTAATTTACTAATACCTTTGGCATCCTTTGCACATCTGCACTAAATACATCAGGATTTGACATATTTAGCTTTTTGTTGGCATCTTTGTTAAGCCCAGTGCAGAGATCCCAGGTTTCAAGCAGAACTGACAAAAGGGACTAGAATTTAAAGGGGGGTTACAAAAACTTTGCATTGCTAATGGCACTGGCACCATTTGTTAGATTTGACCTAAAATTAAGAAACCAGACTTACTTGCAAACTTCATGTGCAATTGGTGGTTGGCCACATGGGAGGCTAGTTGTCTGTGGCAAATCATTGTTGTACATGACCAATATGGGTTTTCACAGAGCCTGTCCTGTATATAGACCATACAGTCAATGCCGCTGCACAAAATTGAAGACCACACATATTAGGGAGTAGAACGAAACCTCATATAGAGACTTGGAGACTGATTTTGATTTTGCTGATGGCATACTCCATCACAAATGTGACTGATATCCTGTCAGCCGTATTACAAGTGCCATAGGATATGCACTTGTAATACGATGGGAAGGATATCCATCATGTTTGTGATGGAGTATCCCATCCGCGACGACCTAAATCAGGCCCTTAATCATTTACCAATTCACACACCACAAATCCACTTGTATATCCACAAAACCATCCTTCAAACTTGCCTTTTCATCATAAAAGATGCTATTATATGAAGTTATGGTTATCTTTTGTCATAATACCTTAATGGTCATTTAAAGCACTCAGAACATTAAAGTAAAGTTAATTGTTGTGATACAAAATAGAAAAAACGCTGAAATTCTACAGTTACATTTAGCCTTGCAGGCCATTGCAATTCATAACTCACAGTTATGGGGAATTTTTCAGCAGAAGATCTGGTCGAAGGATGACAGCAGCTCAGCTATTGGGGGTCATGAGAAGGGCTCTGCAACAGTTGGAGGAAGTTCCTGCAGAGTTTGGCCCGCATTCTTTTAGCATAGGGGTGACCTCAGATGCGGCACGATCGGGGCGGGGCTCAGAGAAATTAAAGTGGCTGGGGCACTGGTCATCAGATTGCTAAAAGCATAACATGAAAAAGGGAGGCGGGGATAATTCTGCTATGTAGTTTTCTTTTCTCACGCATGTGTCTTTTCAGGTGCAGTAGCAGGACTGGAGTCGGCATCATCATCTATTTGGATAGTTGGGCACTCTTTCGTGAAATGGGCAGAAAAGCATGAGATTCAAAAAGGGAAAGTAGTAAACCTTGGATTGGACCCAGCGCTGTTTACCATAGGTTAGCAAGGAAAAGGCGGCATGCGTTGGCACAAACTTATTCCAAGTTAAAATGTATTGTTGCATCACCATGTTTGTCCTGATGTTTTAGGTATACACCTAGGGGAGAATGACCTAGTAGTTTGCAAAGGTTTGGAATTAATAAAGCAAATGAAAAGAGATTTGTTAGAGATTAAGCAGAGGTGGTCAGGTTGCCATGTAATCTGGACTGAATTCAAACCTAGAAGGCAGTGGAGGGGGGCCGAAAGACCCACAGCCACTGACAAAGTCAGGAGGAAGATAAATAGGGACATGAGAGCGTTTTGTAATGAAGCAGGTTTTGGGAGGGTGGAGCACCCGGAATTGAAATATACGGCGATATATTTTTTCAGGGGGGATGGAGTCCATTTGTCTCGCTACGGTATGGAATTGTATCTAATCCAAATTAAGGCGGTATTAGACAGGTCTTTCGATATTCATAGGTACCCCAGAGTATCCTAAGGGGGGGTCAGAAAGGTCTGAGGACTGTTCTGAGTGGCGTCTGGTCGCTAGTTATGTACAGGTTTACAGTTTACTATAGGGTTGGGAACAAGTTAATACGGGAGCAGGTTATAAGGTTAAGATAGGAGATACTTCGTTAGTCATATCTTTAGAGAAGTAGCGAAGAGGTTACAGGGTTTAAAGGTTCAACAGTTAATGAATGAGTTTGGGTTGTTAAATAGTTGCAAATAAAGGAGAAGGCTGGGGGAACATTAGGGGTGGGGAGGAGGATAAGTAGATGAAGCAATGTATAGTTAGGTTTAGTTTTGTACGGCAAGGCTGAGGTTATGTTTATGGTAGGTGCACCTGTCTTCAATAAAGAAGCCTTTTTCACACTATCTAATGCCTCATTGTGTCCGTCTGTTCCTTGCTGCCCAATTAGCTGTAGCCTGTCCCCAATAAATGTTTACAGAGCTCTCCAGTTCTGCACAACTCCATGAGTGGGTTACTCACCCAGTCCATGTTTATTGTTGTATGCTGGGATTTGTAGTCCTCTTTACCACCCTAAGAGGCCCTACTCAGAGCAGAATGTCATAATGTACCTTTTTTCTTTGTGGTCCAGGAATAAACAAATTTTTGTTCAGGAAACAAACTTCCCTGGGGCAGTGTTATCAATAATTTAGGAGGCGTAGTGGCATCAGGACTCAGGAGCGCACTGTACCTCAATTATAGTGGATTGCACTTCAAACCAGTGAATGGGGACCATTTTCTCTGCTTGCATTAAGGCTCACAGCACCCTTGCTACGCCATTGACAGTCCCCCTCTCGCACCTTGTCTGATGCTGGGAATCATGTCATGTGCAGTGCTACCTGGTCGGCGCAGGCATGAGACAGCTCTTCCTGGGGGGTGGAGGGGCAGAGGGAGGTTAGGAGCCCTGGGATATCAGAGACACCTTTGTGTCGCATGTAAAAGTGAAACAATAAATGAAGGAGAGGAAGGGCCACCTGTTCCTAGCAGCGAGCGGTGTATAAAGCCTTCTCCGCCACTTGACCGCTGTCCAGGGAGGGCCAGATGCTCAGGAATGTGGGAATTCCTCCAAGCGCTACGTGGGGGGGAGGGAAGTGAAGGGCACAGGAAGGAAGGTGGGGAGGGAGGCTGTAGGTTAATGTAACAGAAACAAGCATTGGTAAAGATGAAGTGTGGCACATGTGTGAGACTGTCTCGGCCACGTACAGCCACTGTGCGAAAGTAAAACATAAAAAAAGTTAACATGAAGCGCGGCACATGTCTGAGAAGAGGGAACAGTGCAACAAAAGAAAGTTTGTTTACACAGGCTATTGGTTGGAAAATGCAGCTTCACAGACGGGTGCCACGTTTCATGTTAATGTTTTTATGTTTTACTTTCACACAGCGGCTGTATGTGGCTGAGACAGCCTCACACATACGCCACACTTCATCTTTAACAATGTAATTTGTAAACTGGAGACTCGTATGGTATGTGTGAGGCTGTTGGCCTGCATGAAACACCAAAAATAAAGAAAATGTAGTGCTGTGAAACCAAATACATGACCCAAACTGAAAGGATCCATGTAGCAGGAGCGATCACTAGGGCTGGGACAAAACTCCCACAAGGCGGGACAAATGTACCCTGTGCACCCACCAAAACAATGGAATTTATAAAGGCATGCCAAGCAACCAATCAAAAAGTGGTAGGCGTGTTTCATGTCACAGAGGAATTACTAAATGCTTCGCAGAGCAGCGCATGCGCACTGCCTATAAGCTTGACCTAAAAATGAAACACAAGAAAAAGCACTTTCGTGAAACAAATGACAAAAGATGCAAAATGAGCATGTATTGCAAAGTTTGTTTTTAAGGTTAGGCTGTGGCTAATCGATCACACTGTTTCTTTGTTTTTTTAAACCAATGGCTCAAGTTACCCACTGGCTTTGTTGATGCACCAAGGGCAGTGGGGGTCGCAAAGTCTCTTTTGACCATAAATGTACATTTAAAGCTACAAATACAGATCAGTTGTCAAAAAATGACCAAGCAGTTTTAAATTCATTTACTCGTATGTAATTGTACCTTCCACAACATACAATTTTAACAGGGATTTATCCTCCGCAATTTGTGGGTCTTGGGTGTTACGTGGGATATTACGCATTGTAGGCCCGATTCACACAGGGCCTCCGCACTCGTGGTTGAGGCCCCGCTGTCATGTCAGGGTGGCCTGCCCTCGTGGCGGGAACTCTGAACTGCAGTAACTCATTGTGAAGGTCTCACCACCAGTGCAGGGCCCTCGCCACGAGTGTGGGACCCCTGCATGAATGCAAAGACACTTTATGAATCGGCCCCTATGAGTTTATAGATGTCCAGAAACACGTATGTTTGTGAGCATTTACAAGCTTCTCTCATGCCCTTTCCCATCCTGGCATTGGTCAGATAATTAGTTACAACAGTCAAGGGCAGAAGTAGGTCCCTTCCCAGGGTTTTAAAGGGATCAGAGAGCCTCTACAGATTGTGTCGACATAGTGAAAGTGTTTTTCCACATGGAAACATTTTTTTTATTGCCATGGTGTAAAAAATGAAAGACAAAATGTATAATTGCACAGCAGCACTGCTTTTCCACAATGTGGAATTGTACTATGGCAACAATCCTAATTTGTGAAATCAGATTTAGAGACAGATAGAGATTAGGGGCCTCATTTTGGTGTTGGTTGGAAAGCATCCGACTGTTGGTTGGAAGCTTTCCAACAGACATGGAAAGTTTACATTCCGACCACCGAATTACAATGTCTGCGGTTGAAGTGTTAACCGGCCGGGCAAACCGACTCGGTTCCGACGGGCTCAAGGAGCCCATCGGCCAGTCAGAAACTGCTCATAATCCCTTAAGGATGGCATTTCTGCCGTCAGGATTATGAAGTCAGTTTCCGACAGCTTTTCCATGTCGGCCTTTCTGACATGGGAAGGCTGTCGGAAAGCGACTATGGGGGCCCTGGCAGGGCCCCCTTTCCCTTGGCCCTACAGTTGTGGCCCAGGGGGGCACCAAGTCTCTGCACCGTGTGGCAGACACCACGTGGTTTCCGCCCGCCATACAAGCTCCCATTTAGAAATAGGAGTTTGCGACCACACCATGTGCGGGTGCATCCTAATTCGGTGCACGGAACCACTGACCTATGGTTGGGTGGTTCACACACGAGACGGTGTCAGTCAGAAGGCTGTCCTACGTCCTGGGAGCATAGGCATTAGGCTTGGGGAGGGCAAGGGAATGTTGGCGAATCGTTTCTCAATGGTTCAGGTTAGTACAATTCTCTCTCTCTCTCTCTCTATCTATCTTTCTCTGTCTCTCTCTCATATGACAAAGCAATACCACACACTAAGGATTCAGTTAGTGTTCCTGATGCTCCATAAAAGGTTTCCCAAGCTCACAATCACTACGAGACACTGAGGTATTAGTGTGGTGTTGGTAAGAAATCACTTTGAATGTTCAAGGTGGAAGCAGGAGTCTTCTACAAAAAACAGTGTGAACAGAGGTAGGAAACATAAAACATAATGGAATTTGGGGGGAAAAAACAAAGGAGCAGGGAACTCAAAATAGGGTAAACAAACTGAGCATACAGGAACCATAGAACTAAGCAGTTGTGAGGCAATTTATTGACCCTACCTGGTTGCTTTAATCAGCCTGGATGCAGTCCTTCTGTTGCTCTGCTTGATAAATGTATTCTGATGATCCGACCTCCATATCTCAGCCCCAGTCGCCATTGTCCATTCTTCCACAACCCTCATGCCTCTGGCCTTGATCTTTTTCTGCATATATGTGTTATTCTTTAACCTGTCTGTTCTTGACCTTTAATGTCACCATGTTGAGTCATGACATAACGAGAATACAAGGAAAGTTTCTGAGGGAAGTATAAGCTGAGGAACTTTTATATGGTAGCAAAACAGTTACGATGTTTGTACAACAGGAATTAATTTAACCCGAATGCACAGTATTCCCATAATAGCACAGAGGTTATTTAATTTTTGGTGTGTCCAAATGGGTAATTGGAAGGCAATCAGGTTTGCAAATTATTGGAAGACATTAACATACATTGTACACATTGGTCAAGGCGTTCTTGAGTATGCAGACTTCAAAGCATATTTGTCACTTTCTAGTATTTTTCAGGACAAAGAAGAAGAAAACGAAATTTGAGGAATCTGCACTTTATTAATACTTTATTTGTCAGTATTTAATACATGTTTAAAAAAACACTAACACGATCTAGTGGGCTAAGTTCATGTCATGTATATTTGTGGAAACCACATCAAACAAAGCATCTCTGTGGAAATCTCAGATGTTATGCTTCCATTTTGATATTACTACATGTGTATTTATATAGCACATCTCTGCTATTTCTAGGTGCCATGAACAACAGGTCTATTAACCAATTTAATGGTAGTCAATTTACTGAACTTGCAAGGAGGGAATGGTTTTTCCGGGATTTAAGCTTGTGACCTGCAACTCACTACTTAAGTCCCTTTCAGATGTCTAGCTCACTGAACCATCATGCCAGGTTATTTGTAAAGGGTTGAGATTGAAATTGTCAGGTTACTCACTGTTGAAAATCTATGGTATACAGGAATTGGTAGCAGTGTGTACATCGACTTTTCTAACCACTGCTAACTATGAGGTAGCTTAGGTTAGTGTGAGCAGAGACACATTTGTAGGTGAAAAACCACTAAGCTCAAAAGTCTGAAAGATATCCATAGGTAGATCACTTACCTTGTAACAATGTGTATATAGAAGCACGAAGGTGACCTCGAGGTAACAAAAGTATGCTCATTGAGAAGATACCTAGTGTCTGTCAAAGGCTTGTTTATGCTGCGCTTCATTATGTATTGACCTAAAGTGTGCAAGACCTTGTGGAATGTACTCTGTCCAACTAATTTGCATTAGCTCTCTAACAGTAGTCCATTTAGCGCCTAGTCCTGCAGAGGTATGAAAAATGATCCCAGAGCAGAGGCAATGTTTTGGGTGTGGGAAAGTGTTTTCTCTTCCCGTGGAAGAAAGACCAATTGGTATACACCAAAGAACTTCAATGACTTCAATGGGATCTTTCCTGTCACAATCTTAGGTGACACATGGAAAGGCTCTAGCTTTTGTCCTCGCAGCGAGTCAGACACCAAACCCAGTCAGGGGAAAGTCACCCCCAGAATTGATTTAAAGTGACCAGGAGGAAGGCATTACTCTGGCCACATTTCTGTGTGTGCACACAGACTCGGCATAAGGCGAGAAGGTTTTCATCATCTGGGATTTTGAGAGTAAATGACACTGAGGGGTTGTCTGCAAGGGGGCAAAGAGAAAGTACTGCAAGTGTGGACCGGGTTAACCTTGGGACCTTTAACCTCATTTGTTACAGAAAATCCTGGAGTCACACCCATCCATTAGCTAGTACCAAGCATAACTGTGGCATCCCCAGGCACCCTCTTCAGAACACTTTCTGGACCTGCGGAAAAAAAGAAGAGGACTGGATCTGCTGCCTGTGACATGAGAGGCCCTGAAGGTCTGAATCTGCTCGCTCCTGTACCCAGATTAACAACGTTGATTCCATGGGTTAGGTGGTTCACCTCCTGTATGACTACAGGCCTACAAAATGTTGCAAGAGGCCCTTTTCCCCAAGTACCCAGCTGACTAGTGCCTTATTGAACTCACGTGGACCCTGCTGATGGCCTCTGATGGAGTGAGTCTTCAGTGAGGTGCTGGTACCTTTGGCTGTGTCGAACTGGACACTACCTGTGAAAACCAGGACATTTCTAGCTCTCATTAGGACTGGGACCAACTACTGTACCCTAGCCTATCTGACCAAAGAGTGACCTCACTAGGCTAAGAAAACAGGTTCCACAGGCTCAGAGTTTCTCCTCTGCAGCAAATCCGAATCAGTGGAACAGAGGACCATTGGTGAGATGTCATCAAGTCTCATGGAACTCAAATACAGCCACAGCCTTGGCCCGCTGAACGATTCCGAGACTAAGTCCAAAGGTATAAATCTTGACTGAGCAAAGGTGCCCAAAGTATCTGACCGGTGAGAGGACTTCTCTGGGTTGGAAATTGGAACTTATGCTGCTCTGAGCTTTTCCTGTCAAACCAATAGCTTCAGTGGGACCTCATTCAACACGTATCCGACTTCATGAGGAGTTCCTCTGATACAGCCTTCTGTGTTGCGACTTTGGTGATAATACAGTGGTACCACCAATGCACCGTCGGCTGTAGGACCGCCAAAGCCATGGTGTGCCTGCCCGCCAAATTAGGGTTCAATCCTGTTCTGGAGGGCAATGCTGCGGAGGTTCTCCGCCATCAGTACACCGACTGCATGCACCTGCACGGTGTGGCAGACTTGCCACACCATGCAGAAACTGGGGGGTGCAAATCCAGGGGTACCCCTGCATGCCCCCCAGGCCTGGTGCAGAAAGGGGCCCTATTAGGGCCCCGTTAGTTGCCTCTCCACCACCATTTTCATGGCGGCTCATCGTCATGAAAAGGGTGGAGAAAGGGTAACTCGGATTAGGTACATAGCCCTAACAACTTGGTCATAACCACGTGTGACTGTCACCACGAAGCCATAACCACGCATATGTCTCTAGCACGCATGCCTTCAGCACTCATGCCTTAACCAAGAATATGCCTTTACCACGCATGCCTTTATGACTAATTTCGTTCTACAGGCATGAATGATAAAGGCATATGCGTGGTAAAGGTTTTAAGGAATGAATGGTAAAGGCATTGTCATGTAAGGTATCAAAGTGCAGTACTTACTCCCAGAAAAAGCCCTCTGCCTAGCACAGTCTCCCCAGCGGACAGAGGGATGCAGCCGCAGTCGTCCACTGCCTCCAGCTCCAGACCAGGCATTTGTGTGCAGGATCCCTCCACTTCTACCTGGTTCCAGAGGATAGCGGTGCAAAAGCATCCCTTAACGCAACTAGTTCCTGCAGCTCACAGCTTCTGGGTTTCGATTTGAAAAATTCCCATATCGACCGGAAACAAAGCCTAGCTACAAAGGTTCCTGGACATGAGCAAGGCAGGGCAATGGGATCACTGGACCGCAAAGGGGGTAGGGGGTCATGCAAAAACAGAGCAAGCAGCACAGCTGCCTTCAACATTTCTTGGATTCTTAACGCTGCCAGGATGGGCAAAGAGGATAAAGGACTTTAACTATCTGTGTGCTAAGAACGCCTTTTCAAAGCGCGTTTCTCTGCTGTCACACAGCATGTGGCTCCTCCTCTTCCAGACACCCCTTACCTTGTATTATCCTATATTGATCGGAATCCGGCGCTGTGCAGATATCGCATACTTCTGCAATCTCACTGCAGTCTCTTTCACAATCAAGAAGACTTCACAGGGTGAGGTTTTCAGTGTATAGAGCTGGAGAAGACTGACTTTTTAGAGGATGATCTATCTGCATTGTTTGCAGTATGTTTTTGTGGCATTTTTCATTAGACTACGTTCATGAGGCTGAATACAAAGGACCAGACACTGAACATCATTCAAGTCTAGAAATGACTGCTGCAGTAGCAGAATTTTGATGTAAAAGTTTGAATTGTATTGGTATGTGTGGTTACTGTAGGCATGGTAATGGCACTTTTAATGTATCCTTATGAATGCGCATTGTAATGACATGCGTGGTAATGCGGTGCATGGTAGTGGTTCATGCGTGGTAGTGTACAAGTTGTAAAGGCATGCGTTGTGAATGCTTGTGTTGTTCCATCATATAACCCTCGGAATATGCTCGGCGGTGATGCAGCGGTATGTTTTTGTGGCATTTTTCATTACACTACGTTCATGAGGCTGGATACAAAGGACCAGACACTGAACGTCATTCAAGTCTAGAAATGACTGCTGCAGTAGCAGAATTTTGTTGTAAAAGTTTGAATTGTATTGGTATGTGTGGTTACTGTAGGCATGGTAATGGCACTTTTAATGTATCCTTATGAATGCGCATTGTAATGGCATACGTGGTAATGAGGTGCATTGTAGTGGTTCATGCGTGGTAGTGTACACGTTGTAAAGGCATGCGTTGTGAATGCTTGCGTTGTTCCATCATACAACCCTCGGAATATGCTCGGCGGTGATGCAGTGGCACCACCAGCCTGATTGCCGCAGGATCCTGTATCCCCGGTGGACGCAGCGGTCCTATGGTGGTCCAATTACACTTGCAATACTGCCCGCAGTGTGGTGGTGGTGAGTACGGCAGTCCTATGGACTGCCCTACTACTAATCAGGTCCTAAGTCACAACCTAAGACCTCGGACGGGGTTTAACCTGGTTGGTGTACTCGACCCATGCTCCACCGCGGTGGGCCTGAAATCGCACCTAGGTCCGTGATTACCTCGACCATTGATTTCCATTGCATTTTGTGCTTTTTTGCTGCTGTGTTTCCTCAAATCTTTAAAAATTCGTATCTTCATTGGATTTTTGTCATTTTGGAGTAATTTTGTATCATTTTGGTATCATTGTTTCACTAATTTTACTCTATTTTTATAAGTTGGAGTGGGATTTTTCTGTGTTTTCTATTTTTTAACTGTTTTGTACTTGTGTATATATTTTACACATTTTCTATAAATTAAGCCTGTCTGCTCTGTGCCATAGCTTCAGGTTTAAATTACTAAAACTTTTGACTAGACCTAACAAGTAAGTCAATTTATCATTTATGGATAACTAAAATCCACACCAACTAATAATTCACTTTCTCACAGGAGTCAAAAACATTAGTTGCCTAATATATTTATAGATTAAAGACAGGATACCAAAACAGCAGACAAAATCAGAGTGACTATAATATAGGTCGTCCTGTCAATAAAATTAAACTATAAGTACCTTCCAATTCCAACAGATATTTATACCAAAATGGAAAAGAAAGCAAAACACATGGCAAAAGGAATTGCAACAACCAGCCGCGGTCGGTAGTAGGAGTAACTGCAGGGCGGTGACGTGGGGAGGGGGAGGGGCAGGGTGGGGGGTAGTAAACTATGGATTACGGAGGTTTACAGGTAAATTAAAATATAAATTAATATAACGAATTTCGTTGCGTGCACTGCATCCCCAAATGCGATGCAGTGCACGCAACGAAATTCGTTTTATTAATTTATATGTTAACTTACCTGTAAACCTCCGTAATCCATAGTTTACTACCCCCCACCCTGCCCCTCCCCCTCCCCACGTCACCGCCCTGCAATTACTCCTACTACTAACCGCGGCTGGCAACAACCATTTTGGATTAGGATCAGGAGCGCATTTTGCGATGCAGCGCGCGCAACGGAATTCGTTTTATTTATTTAAATGTGTACTTACCTCCGTTCATTCATATTCCGGTGTTTACAATTCCCCACCCTGCCCCTCCCCTGCCCCGCCTCACTGCCCCACCAAACTCCCTCCACGGGCCGCTCCTGATTAGGATTCAATAACAGAACAAGAATTACACAGTATCAATCTGAAAGTAGCAAACTGAAGTCACTGCAGTTCCTCAATGTACTTGCACTTTATCTCAATTTCTCCCTAATGCCGCCGTAGAACTTAAAAGGCCCCCGACTGAGAGTCAACACCTTAATTTAATTATCATTTTTTTATAAAAGGTTTACACATATCTTTGACTCTCCAAAAGCTATTTTTGTTTAATCCATTGCAATGAAAATTTCAAGAAAGATTCTCGTTTTGTTATAAAATGACTCTCATCAACGCTTTGTAAAGTTGAAATCTAAGCATCGTGCTACTTTTTTTCCCTGGATACTCCCTACAAAATTCCATGTCTTCTTTCCTGAACGTGTTTGCTGTGAATCTGTTTCCTTTTCATATGCTAGTAGTACAGTCGTGAGTCACTGTGCATATAGTGTGAATGAGGACGTCACAATATGCACAAATGCATAATATGAGCACCAACACCTGCACATATGCTAAAAAGAAACCTGCGTAATTTACACATCATTTGTACATGCAATTTGCCCAGCTGTCGTGTCTTAATTTTCAAAGAAAAGTGCACCTATTTATGCACATTGTGCATTTTGCATTTTCTCCAATTTTATGTGAATGAAGCCCACAGGTTTTAGCTCTCACTTTAAAACATATTTTGATTTTGATTACATTGATGCGATACCAAATTCCTTCAAGATAGATAGTTGCAAACTATTTAATTCAGTGCAAAATGTTCTTATCTAGAACAGTGCATTTAATTGAATATATATGCCCATTGCGTTTGAGCCCCATCTTATAAAAAATAAATGATATATAGACACCTTTGAATGCAAATCTGCCAGATGTTCAAAAGGATGTATCTGATGTTTCATAGATTGTGTGTTAACAGAAGGTTAATAAGTTGTCCTTTTTAAAAAGTGATTGAGATAGAAGTCCAACTAGACAGAATTGGATTCTGAAAATGGATGAAAGGCATCGATTGACAAGAGAAAATGCGGGCTCAAAAACCCAAAGACAAATGTCTAGGCAACTGTAACGGTGTGCTAAAACTGCCTATCCTTGCTGTTGGTCTGGCTAAGACACAGCGGCGACAGTAAGAACACTTGAGAATCTAGTAAGAAGAGAAGTAAATACAATATCCTGCATTTACGTGTTTATGACCTCCTGGTACTGAAAAGAAATCCAAGGCGGGCTATTAAATGACCCGACAGTGCCTGTGCCCCATGGTGGCATTGACACATTGTCCAAAACAATAGCAGTGAGGGAGGAGGGACAGAGAAAGTCGCGTGGGATATGGAATGGTAATTAATATATTTAATCTTTTAGGTGAGATTGTTCAGGGTCAATTAAAGCTCTTTAAGCCACTTTTGCAGACTTCACATGGACGCTAACGAGTAACACGCGTACGGCCTTCAGAAGCAATTGTTAAGACAATTGACAGATTCTATAGGAAGCTGAAAATGACTATTGACTCTTCGCTTAATGGACCGAACATGCACTCCGTAAGTGTCTCTTCTCTCTAAGTAGTCTCCATAGCAAGCAATACTCCAATATTCGTGACCATTTGGGGGGACTAGTTGTTCTGCTTGTGCTCACTGTTGTGAAACAAATACAATCCAAGAGGCAGGATATTGTGTGCAGTGGATTTCGTGAAATATCATCGTTTCAAACAGGTTTGGCTGCCTCGAGTTTGGAAATAAGTACATTATATTTCAGCACCGCACTGAAGCAAAATGATCCAAGTCCCTAGTTTGTGCTCAGTTGTTTAGAAAAATCACAGGGACTCAAAATTGTGCCTCCTGTCTGTTGATCAGCGGTGGAGCTGTAACACACAGCACAGCATACCTACAGCATAATACATTTCTAAAGAAACAGTGGTATTTCTCATAATTCTTGTAAAGATAAACATATCTATATAGAAGATCAAGTGACATACATTAATTGATAAAGACATAGGGGGTGATTATGATGGCAGGCGGATCTCACCGCCGGACCGGCGGGGCGATCCGACGGCCATCTCAGCCTGATTTACCCCCTGCCATATTATTATGGCGGGGGGTATCGCTGCGGACGCCAAGTGCGTCCGCCACTTTTCCGTCGGTCGGCAATCGTTCCGATTACCAACCACCGCCATCTATATTAGGATGGGTGTGAATCAAGGCCTTTCATGGAAAGGCCGATGGGGATTCACTTTGGGGCATGTTGCGGGCCCCCAGGGGGGTTGGGGGCTGCACTTGGGGGGTACCTATGGTACCCCATACATTGCCATGCATAAGGTGGCAGGCTCCGCGTGGTGCCTGCCACGTTGTGCATGGCAATGCACAACATGACTTTTCACCATTGGGGCGGGTGCTGCTTACAGCAGCACCCTCCGCATTGTTGGAAATGTGGAATGCGACTGCCAGGGTGGCGGTTGCATCCTAATTAGCGATGCGGGACCGCCGCACATCTGGCGGCCGGTCCCAGCACCGCCAGAATGGGCCACATAGTCTAGAATTGTGTTTTCTTTGGGGGGCAGTATTTGTATTTGGTTTTATAACGCATGTGACAGCAAACAAGCATACTCTAGTGAGCTGCACTTTATATAACAATCAACTAACTGTAAGACTTACAAGCTGGGGTTGTAGCCCGGGGGAGAGAGCACTTTTCCCAGGATGTTATGAGCACTAGTAGCATCTTCCTTATGGAACAAAATCTCGAAGGTTTTGACTCTGCATTTATTGCTCACAAAGCAATATCAGACGTTTACCAAATTCAGACAAACCCCAGAATCAGGTACCTTACTCAGAAACATTTTGCAGAAAGTCAGAAATGTACCAATCAAAGATGTATGTCTGCAATTTGTGTATAATAGGAATCTAGAAAAATCCTCGATACTACACATCGTAATGTTCACAAAAAAATGATACATTAATTGATAAAGACATTGTCTAGAATTATGTTTTCTTTGGGGGGTGGATTTTTATTGGGTTTTATAACACATGCATACTCTTGCGAGCTGAACTTTATATAACAATCAACTGACTATTAAACTTACAAACTGGGGTTGTAGTCATGGGGGAGAAATCACTTTTCCGAAGATATAATGAGAGCTGGTAGCATCTTCCAGATGGGCCCCAATCCCATTCAAATGAGAGGAGTAATTATGTGCCACTCTTTGATGCTCAGAGGGTTAAGGACTTGCACTGGAGGAATTAACAAAGAGGGGGGTGGTGGGTGTTAGATGGAGATACGGAAAATAGGTGGCAACCGAGGCGGGTGACAGTAGGCGGGTGAAGAAAGTAATGTGAGTGAGCTGGGTGAGTTGCTCAGCATGGAAATGGGGGAGCGGATTAATTGGATTTCAAGACGAGGGTTCGAAAGAAGGTGAAGGGGTATACAACAGGGAAGAGGAAGGAATATGGAAAAAGTGTGTGTAAGTGAGCGAGGGATGAGGTTTCAGGAATGAGGTATGGGTGAGCTAGGCGTTATGGCATAGCATGTCAGTTGTTACCTATCAAAATGGCAATCCCAAACCCCCAGTAGATTCAATCAGGAGACCTCTGGGGGTGCTACTTCAGGTGGTAATACATCTTCACCAGGAAGATATCAAACCTGGTCACCAGAAAGGGCATGAGGTGCTGCTCCTTCCCTGCCCAATGGCACCGTAGTGGTCTGGTTCCGCATCTCCTATTCATCTCAGATGGTTTCCTCTTCACTGGTTCAAAGTCATGTAAGGAAGGACCCCTCCAGGCATCTTCCAGATGTACTGCACTTGCCCCAACCATGCTTCTTGTTAATAATCTCAGCTGTTAACTCACTGCAAGCATTGTTCCTTCTGTAAACTGTCCTCCATATTGCAGCCCCCAGCTCTCCTCCTGTGCGTCCTTCTCCTCCATTGCTATGTAAGAGCTCCAAAAACAATAAAGTCTTGCAAACGACTGAAAAAAGTCTGGTCAGAAGAATCAGCCACTATCTTACAGGACAGTGTCAAAATGTATCCCTGTGACATGCATTGTGCTCTGGCACTCAACTCACACTTCCCAAGAGTAAGTCTTAATCCTTTTTCCATGCTGCCAAAGGATGTGAGAAAAGGGAACTTATAGTTTGTCACATTGCCTGTAAATGCTTCCATTCACCAGACTGTTGTGGAAGGTTAGCCATAGCAAATAAAATATGTTTGGTCACTTTCCAAGTCTAGCAGGTATTTTTTATGTCAGGTTGTTAGACAAGACCTTTTCATTTTACTAAAATTATATGTGTAGTATACTTACTTAAAGGGGCTATCAGCCACCTCTCTTCATCCATTGGTCTGTTGTGTCAGTCTCACTTTGCTTCCGCCCACTATAGCATTCAGCCTGAGACAGTGAGTCATTCTACTTAAGCCACGAGTCAACTTCACTTTGAGTAACTGCATTTTGCTCTTTCATAAGAAACACATCTGCAAACAAGACAGTTCCCTTCAGCTGCTAGTGTTTTTGTTTTTACTTTATAGTTACTTTAGTGTTGCTTTGTGTTTAGAGCCTGATGTAATAGCAAGACACTTCGATGTGAGCACAAGCAACATTCCAGCGTTATCAGTTCTTGTCTCTTGCCAAAGCTGTTGTTAATTCCTTTTGCAGTGACCTTTGTTTTACTGACTGCTCCTATTTCACAGCATAAAAGTGTGTATCCATTTGAAACTGTTCTGTATTTAGCTATCCTCTTTTTACTAAGTACACAATGAAGTGTAACTATGTCTAGCTACTCCAAAATTATATACAAACCGAAACCCACAATATTTAATCATATAAATTAATTAGCAGACAGTTCTGCAGAACAAGTTTGTCCTGAACTCAGCATCATCAATGGGTTCTTTGCTAAACTGTGTTATATGAGGAAACTGCTTTATCATGTTTAATTTGCAGCACAGTGGTAACGCTTTTGTTTAAACATCGGTTTGGAGTAATCAGCTTCCCAAATAATAAGGTTTTGCAAAATCCAAGACAAAACAAAACAAGAATTACCAAAAGGCTATTGTCCAATGCCAGACCTATTGGCATTGCAAATATTTGGTTATTAGTATTTTTGTATAGCACGGACCAGACCCATTAGGTGGCAGATCACTTACAAAGGAACACTTAACAAGAGCAGTAGTACAAATAATACAGATACGAAAGCAATTACTAAATGGCATTGTAACAGATATAGTGTATGATGCACATGTGGAAGACAAATTAGGAAAAGAATAAAATGAACAGTTGATATAGACATTGTGAAGATAGTATTTTATGGCTAGGAGAGAAGATCACAAGCTAAAAGAAAGCACTGCCACAGGAGAATTTGATGCTGTGGCAACAAAAATGTCACCTTTTTATTTAAAAATGTATACGATGGGGTTGACCTGAAAACCAGGGCACAAGGCGGTGGTACGCACGGGTGGACAGTGTCCGCCCACTACTTTCATACCCTGTGAAGAAGTTGGGCCCCACTGTCAAATGTGCTAAACTGATCCCAGTATAATTTTCAAACACCGGAACACATTCAGCAGTGCCTGCATGTTGTGTGCTTTCGATCCGAGCAACACTTGCAGGTGGCGAAGGGGCTTATCAGACTCCAGCTGGGCCCATAAGAAAGGCCGAATTTAAGGGACCATCAGGCCTCCTTTTGTTTGTGTTTCCTGGCTAGGAGCTATCTGAGCCTCACATCTAAATGCAAATGCAGTGGAGGCGAAAAAAGGCTCACATCTTTTTATTACTTCACAGGTACTTAAGAGAGGCATGCTTTTGACTTTGTTCAGTCCTTCTATATAAGACTTACGCATGCACTGTAAGAATGCCAGATGTGTTGGTTTGTCCCAGTATTTACAGAAAATAACAATTTAAATGCCAAATTTTTTTTCTTTTACAGCGCTACTCATCCCAATGCTGGATAAACGAGTGCTTTACATCACACATACACATTACATTGACAATAAACCATACAAGTTTGCAAATCATTGTACAGGATATGCTACATAAGACAGTGAGGGTTACAAGATGTAGAAGTCACTTCACCCCTCATTGCTTACTGTGCTATATTAGAAGGAATACAATGTAACTGCAAAGAACAAAATTATCTCTGTGTTAAAAGCAGTGACCCACTTACCTATCTACATAAAATAAAAATCTGTCATCTACATGTTACACAATGTGCTTTTCAGGCGACACATTTCCCCTTTATGCTACTTTGAGTTATAACTGGGACTAGACAAAACAGATCTTTTCAGCAAAGGCATTAACCAGCAGAGTTACCTTACCATTATTATTATTCCCTTCAGATTTACTAGGAACACAGACTTTTCTGGCACAACCCTGGTACAAAATCTATTTGGGGATTTATACTGCCACACAAATCCTGCTTGATTGGCTTTGTAAAAAAAAAAAAAACGAAACAAGCACAAGGCAGAACATTGCTCTACCTTGCATTATTTTGCATCAGGTAGGCGTTACATGGGAGGTGCTTGCCGTTTCCGTGCATCCACCAATGTATTTTGACATTACCCCATATTTACAAAGAGTTGTAAACATAGGCTTGCCACCAAACCTGTGACTCTACCTGAGGCTGGCATAAGAAGGAGAAATATCTATATTTCTATTTGTTATTTCCTCTTTGCTGTATTCTGCAGCACTCATAAAAAGAGGAAATAGCCTCATCGGATACTTTTTGCGTGGCTTTGTGAAAAACAAACTAAGGCAAGGCAGCATATTGCGCTGCCTTTCATTACTGTGCTTCAGATATGTATTACATGGGTAGTGCAGTGTGTTCACGTACATCCACCTGTGTATTTTGTGTACAGATAAATATACACAGTCTTCTGAAGGCACTTGAGGTGCTGTACTTAAGACACGGTGTATTCCTGTTATTTCCCGGCGCTGGCGCACAATGTGCTGCCTAGCGCCAATGCAGGCATCATGGTGCAAGAGCACCTGCGGTGTAAGCAGGATTGTTTTTGTGCAGGAAGGGATAGCTTCCTGCACGAAACAAGCCTGAGATAATTTCCTCTTTCAATATATGTGCTGCTGAATGCAGCGCACATAGAAAGAGGAAAAAACGAAAAGAAATAAATATATTTCTCCTAGTTATGCCCTCCCTGGGAGGCATAGCATTTTGATACATTTCCAGGTTTATCATTGTTGGTAAATCTGGGAATGCACCAAAATCCAAGGGTGGATGCCTGAGAACACACCCACCCTCCACCCATGGAACACCTCCCTGGGGCAGAGTAATGCAATGCATCTATTTGTGCTGTGTTACATTACTCTGGATTTATCAAGCCATGCAGGGTTACACAAGGTGGTCTCGCGCTGCTTCATAAATTGGACTTAGGTTTTGCGCTGCCCTTGTATCCCCTTGCGTTGCACAAAGATGATGCAAAACCTTCATAAGTATGCCCTTCGATTTCCCTGGGTCAGCTACTGAGTTCCATTTCCCTGTCAAAGGATTGTGGTTGTTCCCTATACATGTGAGTCAGCATTCCAGCTTGGCCCGCTAGTGAGTTCAAATCTTAGATGTTCTATGATGACTGAGAAAGTCAAAGTGCCTCAAAGCCGTAGTTTGTCAGTCAGACAAGTCAGTCAGTCAAGTCAGTCAAGTTGCCCCTGAGGACTGGTAACCCAGAATTCAGCCTTACTCGTCTCACTGGAGTGGAGATCTGTAGTGCCCTGGCACGCCTCTGTGGCCCGATGGTGAGCAGAAGTCTGGATGCTTCGGTAGAGGCAGTAGACGTCCACACGCTCCTCCTCCTATGCGGTAATCCTTCCTGAATTTGGCGGCAGGTTTTGGGCCTGCCTGAATTGTAGGGGAGTTGAATTGTTGCTCTTCCTCTATAGGTAATGGCTTACTTTGCCTTCACTTCTCTATGCTCCAGGTCTACGGCCCTCTCACTTCACCTTGGCCCCTTCCTGGCATACAGGGTTTGTAACGCCAAATACAGGGAAACGTCTCCTTCAGGTTACGGCATTGCACAGGGAAATGGCCCTGTTGTCAATAGAGCAATGCACCAGGGTGACAACCCTCAATCATCACCGTGGCCCCCAGCGGAAGTCTTGGGCAGCACACAGGTTTTCTGTATTCACTTTATACAATTCAGCGACTAAATAGACATCTTTTTATTTCTCCAATTTCACATCAAAGATTAATGTTTTCTATTTAATTCTTGGCACATGAGGTTAGAGTGTGGCTGGCAGGCAGAAGCCACATGAACTTCAGGTGTTAAGTGTATCCTATAGGTGGCCGAGATTCTTATTATACATGGTGCCACATTACTACCTATTAAACACAAAAGAGAGATTTGCCTAGGATCACACAATTTGGTCAAGCTGGGAAGCCAGGAATGATCCCAGGTATTCTGCTTTCGCATTGTTCATTTCAGCCATTAGATGGACATCTCTTTATTTCTCACAGTTCTCTTATTTTACATCAAAGGTTAATGCTTTCTCTTTAATTCTTGACTCATGACGTTGAAGGGTGAGTAGCAGGCTGATGCTGCAACTGTACATGTTTCACTTCTAAATAAGGGCTGCCGTGCATAATCCTGCTTACTCCTCCCTGGCCCAAATATTTCAGTTTTGTGCATAAGTATTTAAACCTGTCACACCACAACAAAAACTAATTAACCAAATTTGTTGAAGAGCTGTTTTCCTTGAAAGTAAGACAAGTTGGTTTTTTGTAGCTTTGGGAATTCTAGAGAGTTGGATATGGCTGTGTTAAATTTTGCCACCAAGAACAGCGGATGTTCAACTTCTAGTTTGATGATGTGAGTTACTTTATTTAGCAATCTAACTTCTAGTGTTTAAATTGGTAGAAGTGAGCGTGCTCCAGTGTGCCTTCAATAGTAAGCAGATGTATTTCATAGTTTAATGACTGGGAGAGTGTGCTCATTGGGGAAGGATCAAGTTTTCTCATAAGATTTCCATCTCTCAAATGTTATCATGGTAATGTTTGCCTAAGTAAACAAAAATTCTGCTGCAATCTGTGCATGAAAAGTTTTATTGCAAACCGTAAGCAAAGGTCCTGACTACAACTGAAGGCTAATTACGTTTGGGTGCAAACTCTGGTTTACCTCACAACGTAGTATTTTTCCGGGCACCGATTGCACATGACCTAACTAATGCCTATTCACAAAATGCATATCCTGCACTATTTGTACTCAGTTTTGCAGCAGGTAAAATCTAGCAAGAATATGGGGCCAGCTGCATTAAATAGCTTTACCCATTCTGTGTCCTCGGAGAAATGTGTTTAAACGTCAGGCCCATTGCTGGGGAATAGTGGTAAATGTATATATTAAGCGAATTATCATCTGGAGGGTGCTAAACCGTTTAACTTTAGAGCAGGGGGGTCTTTAAAATACGCCCGAGGTGGGGGCTCAGGTGACCCCAGGGGTCAGCGCCCGGCTCTCTCCAAAAGAAGCATTATGCTTTGTTTTCAGCACTCAAAAATGCGCGGCAATAAGCCGCTCTGTAACGGGCCATCACTAACATCTTTTGTCATTTATATCTTGGCTGGGAGAAGGTGTCAAAAGGGAAGGGACTCCAAATATTCTTCAAAACTCCAACCCCCATTTCTAATAATCACACTGTGAGTACTTTTCCACGTTAGTAAGGCCTGCCTGACCAGAATAGTATGTTTGGCAATCGTGTATTTGATTGCATTTTTAAAACCGTAACAGAACTTAACTGCAATGTTTAAATAAGTCTAGACATATTGAAACATTACCAGACTAATAAAATAATTATAAACATTTTTTTTGGGGGGGGGGGGGGCGGAGGTGCTTTTTTTCACTGGGGTTGGATGGCGAGACATTAAAAAGTTTGAAGACCACTGCTTTAGAACCTGCTAGATTATTTAGAATAAAGACCTTTACTGTTTGGTTGAAATGTTAAAGGTTTGTCTCAGATCAAATATCTCAATGCTTGAGTTGCACAAGTTACTTTTTCAACCATTCCCTAGCTTGAAGAGAACTTTACGGATTAAAAAACTGTTTGTAGAAATTATGACGAGATCGAATAAAAACACAACAGTTCAAGAAAACAGAACGACTTCACTTCGGTGCACGATAGAGAAGCAGACTCGCCAAACCTCTGCTCTGACGTCACTTCCTGGCTTCCAGTCACGAGCCTCGGACCGGAAAGTTACCGTAGGGCAAGCAACCAAAAACTACAAATGAAAAATGCTTAACATATTGTCATAAATGACATCACAAACAGCATGCACCTGATGCGCCCTTTAAAATTGTCGGTACCTTTTCGAGATAATTTGCTGCCTGACTGCAGAAGCTATTACAGCTCAGCGCCGTGCGCTTGCTAATAACTCGTGTGATGTTGGTAAGTGGTCCTTGAAGCGGCAGGACTCACTCCATCAAACGTTTGGACCCAAAGGGAGAAGCTTGTGTTCTCTCCTTCTTGCTGCGTCATCTCGCCCGATAGTCTTTTTTAGGGGGGCGGGGGGAGGTTGGCGCGTCCCACCCCGTACAACCTTAGGAACATTGCTTGCGCAACCTTTTCTCTCTAAAGTCTATCTTATTGATTTGTGATATATACTATGCAGCGGTCAATATATGTACACCAAGCCTTACTGCTTGGCGTATATAAAGAAGTAAAGGGAAATGAGTTTAGGACTTAATGACACGTAACAGTCCAGATGAATAATGTATAAATGGCCAATCCCCAACACACCAGAGACCATCAGTCTAACTTTAATGTCTGAGCTAACCATCTATATGTGTTTTAGATTTATCGCTCCGGTCCTAATGCATTTGAAAAGTACATTAATATTTAAACATTTAAAAATATAACATCAACAAAAAAATAACGGACAATTTGCGGATGATTTTAGCTTTACACATCTTTACTTGTTACTTATATGCAAAAAAAATTATTTCAGTGAGATAATATTCATTGTTTTCGCCAAGTATATACTGCCATAATGCAATTCACGAGTGTCTCTTCTGCACTGGTAGCACAAGTGGAGCATTTGATGAACAGGTTAGTAGGTTTACGTCTTGTCAAAAAAACTGGCAAACCACAAAGGGACCAATTGATAAAGGCATTTATTAGCAAGTGAAGTAGTACTCCTGAAGTACTAATTCACGTCCTCATTAATGCCTTTGTCATTGGGCCCCAAATAGCTGAATTGGCAATAAATTCGTATACAGTTAGTACAAATAGGAAGTAATGTGCCTTTTTGCACTTTTACAAATAGGTAGTTGGACATTTCGGGGCAAATTCACACTGCTCAGTTGTAATAAATTGGAGTGATAGTTGAGGGCAGTGAAAACCCATCTCAGATGATAATCACAGTCCTTGTCAGGATGAACCACTATAGCGACTAAATAAATCTGTGCTTTGATAGCTTGGCACAAAGCAGTACGCTTAACATAGCGGCAATGTGCAAAGTATTTGATGCAGCACCCAAACTAATACAGTGAAAATGCAACAAAAGAAAAGTCCCAAACCAATTAAATTGTAATAAATAGGCTAATACCAAAACAACAAAAATCCCTTTAGTCGAACCGGAGTTATGAATTCTAAAAAAATGACTTAAAAATAGTGCCAAAATGTACAAAGCGCCAATAACGTTTATCACTCGGATTCCAGGATCAGGTTCATCCTGGTGAAAAGTTTACCTACTGACTTTGAAACCTGTATGGAGGAAAAGTGGTCATCGATGAGGCGTTGGTGCCACAAGCCAGATTCAAAGTGAGGCTTGATGACAGTTGGCCACTAAAGAGAGGGGTCCCTGTGCGGTCAATGATAAAGGTAAGAAAGCTCTAAGTGGGCAAATTCGTGAGTCCACGCCCAGGAAGGCCTCAACGTCAATCAGCTTTTGCTCAGTGAAGTCTTCTACGTATAGACTTAGAAGCGTTTCTGGAACTCAGATCTCCTTCAATAGTGCAGACCAGCAGTCAAACCCCTTGTAGAGGGCCACAGGGCAAGGAGGGGTTACTGTGTCCTGCCACCGGGGTGGAGGCCTTTTACTCCTGATGTCCCGGGGCCCGACCCACTATGGATTCTGAGCAACTGGGCCTAGTAGTCCTTCAGCACTTGACTTTCAGCAGTAACATGGTAGAGCAGCTTCCAAGACTCCCTCGGAGGGTAGGTGTGGATACAGTGGAGTGAACACAGTTCTACAACTCAAAATACAGACAGCAGCAGCAATACATAATTATCCAGTCAAATGTTCACTTTTATGAAAGAAGAGAAGTTTTTTCTTTCTACCTCTACCAACTCAAGGAAAAATATGACATTCTCAAACAACGACACACTCCCCCTGAGGTCAGGGCTCCAGTGTTTCTTCAGGCGTTTCCCTGGATCCCAGTCCTTCCTCGCTTCTAGCAGCAGTGGTCATTCCCTATTCATTATAGGCAACATCCAGGATAAGCCCCACTAGGAGTCCAAGCCACAAGAGTCTACTGTGACTCTATTTTAATGTCAAGAAGGTTCCAGTGTCACAGTGCTAACTAGTAGCAAGTTCTCCCAGGGGTGATTGGCAGCATCACTTTGCAAACTAGCAGCAAGTGCCCCTGGGAATGACTGGCACAAAATCAGTCTGACCTGCGACTTGGAGGATCAGAGCGATTAGAATTCCTGAGAGGAACCCTTCCACGGGCACTGGAGCGGCAGCAGCTGATTCAGGTGAGTTCACTGCACTTGGCCCAGGTGGGTTGCACTATCCAGTCTGAGAGTCCTCACAAGCTGTCCCGCCTCCACAGCGGCCAGAGGTTCTCAGCTGCTCCTCTTGGCAGGGTAAATCTCTGGTTCCTTCTGCGATGGGGTGGTAGTGCAAAGATCCTGGTGCCAATCCTTCAAGCTAGGCGGGTGCACTGTATCCCACAGCGGCCTCACCCCTCTCTGCGATTACTATGATTAGTTTGCATGACTTGCTGGTCCTGGTGACCCCCTCTGGTATATGGGGACACCCTACCCTTACAGTGCAGGGGCTCTGGTCCAACTGGAACAGTGAACTCCTCGACATTGGCTCCTCCTGGCATACCGATGCGCTGCCCACTACCACGCACGGGCCACCGCTCGACAGTCTTCTTACGTCGGCTCCTCCTGGTATACAAGGCAGCTGCTCCCCACTATGCACGGACTCCAGCCCAATCGGTGCAGCAATGCACATGTCTCAATTCACGGTGGCCCACCACTGGCATACCAGGGTCGCCAACTTCGCTCTACACATGGGCAATGACCAGATCGGTGCAGCAGCCATCTCCTAACACCTCTCAAAGGGAGTCCACTCGACAGGCCTCCCACAACTTCACCCCCTCCAACCCTTTCCATTTCCTCACAGGGCACACTGGACTAGGCAAGCAGGCAGGTTCTCCCTGCTCCAGGGCAGGTCATTTTGTATTCCATGCATGATGTCCCCTTACTCAGCACGGAAACTAGCAAGCCTTGGCCACCAGTCCTAGTCACAGGCAGAAGCCTTGCAGAGCTATCCAGCCTGTCTGGCTGCTTGGCAGATGACAATTACTGGGGTCTCAAGCGCCCCTTTTTATAGTCCATTTCCAGACACCAAATGTGATTTGGAGTCTGAGTCTTTGAAGTTTATCTTGGGGGTCTGATTCTATTGAAGTATCTTCTCCTCTTCTATCTTCTTCTTGAAAGCAGTCTTATCATAGCAGGAGCGGCTCCAAAGCTGATAGATCGATGACACAGGCCATGGGGATGACTAAAGTTCACACCTGTATGTCAGCCCCAGTGATATGTGTATCAAAAGGTCAGTCTAGGGCTCTTTATGAATCTCATATTGGCGCCATCTTCTCCTGAGATGTGCCTAGGCCCCTTCCTTGTGACCTCTGAGTGAATCACAGAGCACTCTTTGAAGCAGGCCGGTGAAGCCTTGCTCTCCGCTCTCGAGTGTCTGTCTCACCTAGCTTACAGGAATGCAGCAATACACAAATCGGTCTAGGGGGATATTTCTACCTTCTCTTCATGTTTCACCATGCAAGCCTAGGTCTCCCAAAATGGAACCCAGGGTGCACTGCAAGCACTGTCTTCTTCATGTGCTGTACTACCCATAGGCAAGCATACAGCTAGCACATACATTCAACATGCATACTCTGCACAGCACTGTATCACATGTACTCTAACACTCATAGGCACACATACATCCAGCACATGCATCTTCCTTGCACGCACTACTTAGTTCTGTATTATCCCTGTTGCACCCTTCCCAGGCACACATACAATCAAGGCTGATACACCACTCATGTGCTGTGCACCACTTCACACTAAACCAATGCAGGCTAAGGGAGAGATAAGCGCACAACAGCAGAATTTTAAAATGAGTGAGCCTGTAGGCCTCACTCTTGGACACAGGTTAAAAAGGCCTTGTTGACTCCTACTGATCACTATACAGTATGCTGCGACAACCTCGCTCATGCTGCTTGAATCTTGGTGAAGGCAGTAGCCTCTCACCACCATGAAGGTAGCTCTTTGGGTGCCCCTCCCAGTCCGACAAGACCATAATCTGTGAGGCCTATGTCATGGGGCACACGCATGATCCATGTTTGCATATGACAACAAAAATCCGCATTAGGGATCCAGACATCAGTACAGATGGGCACTCGGGCATGGGTGTATACAAAGAACATTTTCGTTCCAACACCAGCAAACTGAGGCAGACTGACGATTCAAAGTTGACCGATGTGCCTTCGACTGTGACAACAGTCTCTATTAGTTCTCCAAGCAGAAAGTTGGCAAAAAGTTTCAAAGTCACAGCTCTTGCAGTTTGGGGAGAGGAGGAGTACACTAACACCTGCCAAGGGTCTAGGACCGGCGGGCACCACTTGGGGGTTAGAACTCACACCAATAGAGGCCAGCAGCAGTGCCAAAGCAGGTCCAATTGGTATTGCTCATTTGGGCAGTTGCAGAGAAAGTGCTCTGGAAGCTTATTGTCTCTATGGCTGAAACAGTAGGTCGGCCAACTGACCCTTAGAGTCACTTCTGGAATCCTGTGTTCATAGCAAGCAGAAACAGTATTTATTCAGGTTTCAGACAGCAAGGAAATCTTTCTGTTCTTCATGGGTCCAGGAGTATTCTGAGAGCAAGTTTTTGGGGTCCAATTAAATGCCCAGTGCCAGTCTATTGGTGGAGGACAAGCCTTTGTCACCTCCTAAACCAGTTCTGGTCAGTTTCTGTACAACCATTGGGTTTGGCGCCACCTTGACTAGAGAGACAAAGGGGGTATGCCTAGGTGTGAGCTTCATCTGCCGGTGAAAAGGTAGGTATCCTTTGAAGCTCAGGAAGGGGCTGGGCACTGCCCTCAAGCTGTCCTCTCAAGGGAGGAGTCCCTCTTCACTTTCCCAGGATCCTTTGTCCAGTGTCTGGGAGCAATACACAGCTCACCACCGGAAGCCAACAGAGGTCACGTGACAGCTGCACACTGGGGGGGAATGCCCTTTGGATTATAGCAGGAAAATGGCAACTTTGTAAAATTGTAATTCAAGTTGGATTTTGAATTACTATTGAGATTAGTCCTTGAACCACTTTCTAGCTGTTCCCAATTGAATTAATGCTTATTAAACTTAAAGATGTAAACAAGTGTAAACCTATGGGATAAAAAGCCTTGCCACAGTGAAAATCAACTTTGGAGGTTTTTCATTGTTAGGACATACAAAACATTACATTTACACGTCCTGCTTTTTAAATATCATGTACCCTGCCCTCTGATCATTTAGGGACTACCTTAAGGACTACTAAAAAGAAATGCTTAGCCCTGTCAAAATGTTTGTTTTTCCGGGTCAAAATGGCAGTTTAAAACTGCACACCCAGACTGCAATGGCAGGCCTGGAGACAGTACCTTTAGTGAGTGGTAAAGTGAGTGCAGCAACTCATTGTAGCATGTAATGTACATGCCCTAGGTACATATTGTACTCTGTTAAGGGGCTTTCAAGTAAATTAAAAATGGGACCTATGTGTATGTCAGTTCTAACATGTTTAGAAAGCAGGGAATGTGCACTTTACTACTAGTTAGCAGGAGCAAAGTGTGCAGAGTCCTATGGCCGGCAAAAACTGGTTTAGCAAACAAAAGTCAGAAACCTATGGGAGTACCATGAAAAAGTAGGTAATTTCCAACATCAGTGGTATGACATACTTTTTCCATATTTCTGCATTAACACTGAATTTCAGGAGTAAGCCTCTCAAATTAGAATTCAGGAGTAAACCAAGTTAACTATAAGTAAGTCACACCTAAATGTTTTTGAATCGGTTCCACAGTTACTTGCAAGTAGCGTGTACCTCAAAAGCTCAAGCAAGAAACAGAGCATTCATTGAGCCCGCACTCTCATTTGTCTCTCCACACTTTTGGGGCAATTCACAAAGGCATTTTGAGTATGTGAAGTATTACTCCTGGACTGGTATTATCATTATGGCAAAAGTGCAGCAAGAGTATGGCGCAGGCACTCAAAGCAAAATGTTTGTGAATTAGGCTCTGTGATTGTAACCTCTAATTAACAGAATTGCTCATTGTTAGAAATGGGGGTCTCTAGTTGGCAGAGGTAGGTACCTCTGGTCAAATAGGGACCCTTGCTTCTAGTCAGGGTAAGGGGGAAACACACTGATGATAACCCCTGCTCACCCCCTTGGTAGCTTGGCACAAGCAGACAGGCTTATCCCCAAGGCAATGTGTAAAGTATTTGCACCAACACCCGCAGTAACACAGTGAAACACCACAAATGGACACCACTCAGGTTGTTTATAAAAATAAAGTTATCTTTATATAGATTAGGCAAGACCAAAATGACAAAACGATATTTCAACATACAGAATAAATCTTTTCTCTGAACTGTTCTTGGTAGAAATAAACTTGCAGGTTCTGTGTTACCCAGCGGTTACCAGAAATGAAAATGAAGAACGTGTGTTTCTTTTAGGCAAATACGAAGAGATCCACAGGGTAGTCTCAACCTAAATCACTCGCTTAGGCCATATTGCCTCTCTTCTATGGTCGCGCTGTTCAGAGTGCACCAATCCTCTGTCACCGGTGCACTGTATCTCCCCTAGCCTTCAAATGGCTTCGCCACCCAAGACAGCTGACTCCGTAACTTAGCGATAATAAACCAATGCTACCCAAATGTGCACAAGTATCCGGAGACCGCGACAAGCCCTAGGCTCGCAACCCCAATTATGCTGTTGCAGGGCTGTATTCTGGGCAAGGTTACTGAACACAGTCCGGCTCACAGACTCAGACTACCGCTACGAGCCTTACCTGCGGTGGTGGGGTCTCCGCTGCCACTCGTGCTTCGGTTTGGTCACGGCTGCGAACCCTCTGCTCACAGACGCTGCAAAGGACGGCCGGGCAGTTTCTCTGAACTCCGGCGCGGCGCCTCCCTCTGACCACACTGGCATCCTGCGTCGACGGCCAGGCGGCCCTGGTGGAGTCCCGGTTGCTAGGCAACGCCTCGCAGACGGGAATTGGAGCGCGGCTTTCCCTTTTCTTCGCAGAGGCTCCGCTGTTGACTTGGGCTGGCGAGGACACACGGCAGCACTGTGGGGAAATTTTGATTCTCCGCAAGTCACCGGCTACGTGCCGAGGAGAACACAATGTTAAAGGGACGATCCTGGGGCAGATCACACTTGAGCCAAAGCAGACCTCACAACAGGTCACAGCTGTGTGCCGACATGCACACCGAGTCTCTGAGGCAATCCAAGGGGCAAATCACAGATCGGCAAAGCAGTCTTCATGAAGGGCACAGGCTGTGCGCAGAGACACGCACACAGCAGCCTAAAGGATGTTTCCTGGAAACTTTTATCTCCCTGAGTTTCCACAACAGGAGGCCATCTCTCCTCCGGCCCTTGGAGACTTTGAACTTCAGAGGGACAAAGCACACAGCACAGTTCCTCTTCAAGTAGGGGGGACACAGCACACAGCAGAAAGTCCTTTAGTCCTTTTCCTCCGCTAATACAGCAACTGCACGTCAGCCCCAGACACACAGCAATGGCAACACTTTTCCTCAGTCTTCTTCAGCTGTTCTCTTTGGCAGGGATTCCTTCTTGATCACAAAGTTTTCCAGTCTCATTTTACAGGGGTCTCAGCTCTACTTTTATACCCCAAAAGTGTTTGTTCCGTATGTGTTGGGGGTCCTGGACCCAGTTCAAACCAGTTCTGGGTGCACTCTGCCAGTGCACATCTTCTTCTTTTGTGAGTGTGGGCCAGGGTCATCAGACACACCGCAGGAGGTGGAGCCAGCATTGTGGAAGGCAGGCACAGCCCTATTCAGGCCCAGGTGCTACTCCTCCCACCACTCCAAATGCAGATAGGTCTATTCAGCCTAGTGCTGACTCACCCCCTCTCCTGGAGCCACCCCAGCCCCTGTCACTCACAAACCAGACAGTCAATCTAAAAACAGGCAGAGGCACACAGAAAGGTTGAACAAGAAAATAGACACTTTCTAAAAGTGCTATTTCCAAACACTGAATTTAAACACCATCCTCCCTAAAAGATGTGTTATTAAATTCTGAGTTCAGGGATACCAGCTCCAATTTTCTATCTTGCTACTTTGGGAAGATATGCAGGTAAACATGTTATACAGCATTCCCTATTCTGTCCTATGGGCAAGATAGCCTTTCAATAGTGAAAAACAAAATTGGCAGTGTTTCACTATCAGGACATGTTACCCACACTAGTACATGTCTTACCTTTCACATACACTGCACCCTGCCCAGGGGGGTACCTTGGTCCTACCATAGGGGTGTCCTATGTGTAAGAAAAAGTGAAGGGTCAGGCCTGGCAAGTGTGGTGACTGGCCAGGTCAACACGGCAGTTAGCAAACTGCGCACAGGCACTGCGGTGGCAGGCCTGAGACACCATCATAGGGCTACTCCTGTGGGTGGCACAATCAGTGCTGCAGGCCCACTAGTAGCATTTCAATTACCAGCCCTAGCACACTCAGAGCACTTTACTAGGGACCTACTGGTAAAACAAATATGCCAATCATGGATAACCAATCACAATCAACAATTTACAGAGAGCATATGCACTTTAGCACTGATCAACAGTGGTAAAGTGCCCAGAGTCCTATAGCCAACAACCACAGGTCAGGAAAAATAAAGGAGGAAGAAGCAAAAAGTTTTGGGATAACCCTGCAAAAAGGGCCATTTCCAACACTCATCAAATATTAAAGTCAAATTTGTGCTCGTCATAGAGGAACAGTATAAGAAACTTAAAACGTGGGTAGGTTTTAGTGACATATTTAATAGCAAGTGGGGTTTAATCCTGGAGTAGATGGAATAATAATTGTTTTTTATGTCTCATATAGCACCATATAAGTTGCCTTATGGTTGTCCAGAGGACTTTGTTGCAGCCATACTCCTTAATTCCGTGAGTAAGTCTAAATATTGTAACAGGTTGTCAGCATTATTATGTGAGACATGCCTTCGCATGTCCCTGTTGTTGTATAGAGTATTGTTCTTTAGAGCCTGGGGTGTATGAGAGTTAGGTTGTTTGTTAAGCTCTGCTTGATTACTGCTTCACACGATCCCAGTCATTAGTCACAGACTTAGTTTAACTGTCTGTTTTCATAAGTCTTCAGAAAAACTGTTGGTTTAGCCAGGCTCTTTTGACTATTTGAGAAATGATTTTTCGGAAATAAATCAAATCACTGTTTTTTCTTCACCTCACTTGATAAATGAGCTATGTCTGCTTCTTTCTGAGCAATCTTGTTTCCGTCTGATTCTGAGGCCCAAGACACTACCTAGAATTGTCCTGCTTTGAGCTAGCCTTGGTCAAGAGAGATCCATAGTGTGGGTCCTTTGACTCCTGGGAATGGGCCACCATATCTTTAAAACTTGAACTTCTGCTGGTGGTTTGATTGTCCGTTGGACAACAGAAGGTTCTTGGGTAGCTCACAGTGATAAATAGAGGTGTGGTAGTTTCTTCAGATATTCTGTGCAATGCAAAATGCCAGAAGCAACAAAATATTTCATTGAGGTGGCTCATTCACATTAATTTACAGACTGACTGCTTGATTTTGTATTCATTGTTGCATGTTGACTATTTTTGAGCAAAGGCCCATACAGAACCCATAGGCATACTCTAGTCATGATAAGACTGGAGCACATGAGATCCACCAGAAGAGGTGGGATCTTAGACATCATGGGAATTTATAGTTTTTTTTCCTTAACTGCTTCATTTAATAGGAAGAAAAAAATTGCTTTCAATCACAGGTTATGTCTAATTCAGAGATCGCCAACCTTTTCTATAATATGAGCTACTTCTGATCAATGAAAATAGATCCAAGCTATCAATGACTTTGATCATTGTTGCAGTAGTGACCATATTAGACACAACCACAATAGTGACCACACTGTTGGATTATTGTACTGACCACCCGAATGTATATCACAATATCAAGTGACAAAATGTGTTCAGCCAAAATGTACCTACTGTGCCAGACTGCAGTTCAAGGAGCTACCTTTAGAGTACTGGATTGCTACCATTAGCACCTGAGCTACCTGTTGGAGACAGCTGGTCTAATTGTTTGCTTTGTGTTTCGAGGCTGAGCCTGTGTCCAAGGTCTTTGGCCCACACAATGTACTTGTTCTTTCTTTAGGATGTTTGCTTTTGTGCTATTGAAGCAGAGATAGCTAACCCTTACTGTGGAAGAAGCGACCGATCCAACCCTCATTTCATGTTTGCAGTTTTGAAGAAATTCCAAGAGGTCTCCTCAGTAACATCAATGTGCTCTAAAAGGGACCAAGACACTTTCACTTCCTCCTATGGCATCTTAGTCTGGTCTTGAGTAAAAATTATTTGGGCTGTCCTGGCTGCCTAATCATCTCTGTCCAGGTCCCAGAATTATTGGTAGAGCCGTAACGTCAATCATCACAAACATAAACCAGGTGGGCATAAAAGGCTGTGGCTGCATGGCTCAGACTTGGTACTGCTGCACAAGTGGTGTGATCCGAATCAGTTGTAAATTAATCATTTCTCTATATTTGTGCCAGAGTTGCTTGTGCATAACTCGCCCTGCTGCCTCCCTGCTTCCTGACCATGAGACCAGCCTCTATGAGCTAGCAGACTCCCAAAATGGAGAGGTGTTCAAGAGGACCTCCTCCATCTCCTGATTCGCCATAAGCTGATACCTCACCTGTGCCATTTTTGGAAGTTAGGAAGAAAGAAGGGAGCTTCAAACCGCATAGCTGTGGACACCAAAGGCCAAGTAAGAAGCAATACCGCTAAACCCTACCAGGCAAAGACGTAAGAACCACTGATCTGGGCCGAGGCTGTTACTGTAGGACATCAGCCTCTAGCAGAGTTATTGAGTGTAGGAGACACGGTGCGCATATCCCAAAGCAGCTGAAAAACAGACAAGGACAAACAGTTGGCTAGACAAGTAGCAACACCGGAAAACCCAGCCAGATGCAAGTAGAATGGGTCAATATATGTATTGCTTTCCGCGCCAGCACATATATTGTTTATAAATTAAGCACTGTTTATAGTGCAAAAAGGTGAAATAAAAGTGTATGCTGTTGTATACACCTATCGTGCATCATTTATGCATCATGAAATGCAGGCAGAGAGAACCGGCTTCTAGCAGTAGCGTAACATGGGCCTCCGCCGGTCCCGCAGTGCGGGGGGGGGGGGCGTGCTTAGCCATGAGAGCAAGTTTAAATTTCCCTGTTACTTTTTGCACTTAGGGTAAAGTTTGTGTAGGTTTTATTGGGGCAAGTTTGACAACATCAGAGCCATTATAGCAATATGGAAAGAAATTTCCTGGCGTTTACAGATGACCAGATTGCTCAAATTTTAGCGGGGCATTCACTAATGCCTGATACTCCATCATTGGCAGGGGTCCCTGCTAGGGATGAATGGGAGAAAGTGTCCAACTCTAAAAAACTCCAGATATGTATTGCCCTTCACGAGGAGTTGATTACAGAAAACCTAAGCGCCAACATTGCTCTTGCGAGTCTCTTGGTTATGATTGAGCCTAAACTTTTTGGGGATGACTGGCAGTTCTGTTTAGATTGGAGTTATGTAGCCAACAAATGCACAAGAGATTGGCTAATTCTTATTATAAATAACACTAAATGGTTGAACAAGGAGCTTCTAACGGAGATTCGAGGCCTCGAGAAGGCTCTAAAAAACGATTCAGCCATCTCAGATGCTATGGAACAGTTGACGCGAATCCAGGGCGACCTCCCTAACTATAATACCTATATTGTGAATCGGAAAATAAAGGGTCTTAAAAGAAATCTGGATATGTATTCACATGAGTGGACTTTTCCATACATGTACTATCAGTCAGACATAGGCCCTGTACAAAATTAAAACCATCAAAAATCTGGTAGATTCTATAGGAGGAAACATACACCTCAGAACTGGACTTTAGATAACACCAGTAGTGAGGAAGAGGGCTCTGGCAATCAACCTTCAACCTCTAAAAACACGGTTATATATTTTGACCCACAGACTAGACGGCCTGATAATCTAAGTGCCTTGCAGAGGATTTTTTAGGACAGGATCAAAGAGAGAATCAAAGAGGAGGTTGAGGGAGAGGCAGGGGTTGAGTCAGGCAGGATCCAGCTGTGCAATTGGTCCTGGAGTGAAAGAGCTCTAATGCAATTCTTAGATTGGATCAATGGGCTGGACCCTGTCTTCACTTCACGTGGTCCATAAGCAGAGACAGAGCAGTATACTTTGACATAGATATTACAGCTAAAGACCATAGGCTTTACACTACTGTCCATCAAAAACAAACAGATAAGAACTACCTCCTACGTTACTCATCGTTCCACCCCAGGGCCTTGAGAGACACTTTTGCCACTCAGTCGTTGGTTCTGGCAGATTGGTTAAGGGAAAGGGCATACCCCAGGAATGTAGTGAACCAGGCTCGTAAATGGGCACTGAGTACCCCCAGGACTGCACTCATGGAGAAAAATACAAAAATTAACAACCCATGCATTCCAGTTGTATTGATGTTTGATCCACTGTCTTCAAAAGTCAGACAGATAATACGAAAAAAAACTGCCACCTTCTTGATGTAGGCTCTAGCAAAATGTCACAGCCAAGGTTTGCTTCTCGTAGAACCTCGAATTTGAGGGATTTGAGGGGAGAGGAGTTGGCCTAATGGCTAGGGCGCTCGACCTCGGACCTGGGGAACAGGGTTCGAGTCTCGGTAATGACGCTGAACATCCTGTGTTTCTGGGCAAATCGCTTAATCTCCCCGTGCCTAACAAAAAAAATGAATGTGTGTCGTCATGTAACGTAACTGGTGCTATGTAAAGCGCTCTGATACCTGATTTGGATTTGGGTCAAGTTCACGCTATATAAAACTCTGCAAAAAAAAAACCACAAACCCCAAAAACCAATGGCAGAACCCCTCCAATTTCCCACAGGGACATTTTCCATGTGGGGGCTGTATAGTTTGTAAATTTACGGCAACCTCCAAAGTGTTGCCCTCAACAGTGGCAGTACTTGGTTCCAGAATAAGTTCTCAAACTGTAACTCAAGTTACATGGTGTACAGGTTGACCTGTGATTGTGGGTTGCACTACATTGGCCTCACCACCAGAAAGGTGAAGATTCAAATCTAGGAGTACATTAGTGTATTCAGGACAGGCAAACTTACAACTTGCCTGGTGATGCATTTTCAAGAAGTGGAACATGGCCCCCTGAGTTTCAAGTGAATAGTACTTGAAAAAATGGACCAAGGGCTTGCTAGGGCAGATGAGGTATTACATAGGAAAAAAGCCCATTGGATTTGTTTCTTAGAAAACAGATCAAGGGGGCTTGAACAACATGGTAGAATGGCATAAAATTATTAGAGGCTAGTCCTAGAAAGATTAGGCTCAGAAAGGATTTGTCTATAGGATATCTGGTCTGCAAATGGTCTGGGGGCTCACAGATCAGTTATGAATAATAGAACTCACACTTTTCAAAAGATTGCTCTCTCCAGGATGCTTTGATTGTAAATGTTGATGCCTGGGGGTGCCTATTTTCTGTACATCTTCCTCCCATGATGTTTTCTCCTGTCTTTGAGTTGCAAATTTCCTTTCTTTTTGAAAGTTGATGCCAACGGGCAATAACAACTAAAAATGGGAAGCAGCCTTTGCAATGTGGTTTTTACCACTTTGTACCTTTAGCAAACATTTGTTACCAGGCATGTTTTAGAATGCATGTGCTTTTACAACGTATGCTTTTACCACGCATATATAGTTTGTGGTTTGGTGGGTCTCGCCCCACAAACACATTATATATATATATATATATATATATATATATATATATATATATATATATATATATATATATATATTATCTACTGGCGGTCGCCAGTAGATAGTTATAGTTAGGACCGTGTTTCCATAGGAAATCCGCAACATTCTATTTTGAATAACTTTGGCGCCGATTGACGAATCCTCACAACATTTTCAAAATAGGTGGGGCGCTCCGCTCCGCTCCTTCCCTGAAAGTCTCGGGGGGATTTGTCAAGCGGGGGCTGAGAAAAAGGGGGGTCCCAAAACGCGTTTTCCCCATGCATTTTTCCATAGGACCTTTAGTCCAAGCTGCAGCCCGAACGGCTGAACAGAATTACTTGAAATTTGGCAGAGAGGTAGTCCTCAGGTCAGGGATGTGCCTTTTGCAGGTCTGGTGTAAATCTGTTCAGTATTTCCTGAGAAAATAGCATTTAAATCAATATATATATCTATAGGCGCGCTCCGAGCGCGTACCGTAAGCTTACCGTACGCTCACGCTGCCGTGCGCGAGCGCGATTCTGATTGGTTGTTAGATCTTAGTAAACATTCGAATCGGTCGAAACCAGGAAGTGTTGGCCGCCATTTTGTCACTCGCAGTCTGAGGGGGTGAAAAACAAAGGTGGATAACGTGAAAAGGGGGCAGGCTGGACAGTTCCTGACCCCCTAGCCTTGGTCAGGGGGTCCCAGAAGGACCCCCAAGGGCAAAAATGTATTTTAATTTTTTTACGAAAAATCGCGGAGTGCGCGTAGCGTACGTGCACGGTAGAAACGGAAAAATTCCGCGAACTACGTAACGTGGGCGCGCGGTGCGCGAAGCGCACCGTGCGCGCACGGTACGCGCACGGTGACAAAACTTTAAAAAAATAAATAAATACATAAATTAGCATTTAAAAAACCGTACAAATTCACTGAAAAAACCATAGGTTTCACACAAGTTATAGTTAGGAATTAGCATTTAAAAAACCTTGCAAATTCACTTAAAAAACCATAGGTTTCACACATGTTATAGTTAGCTGGGCATTTCACTCGTGAAAAACCAATGAAATTCCCCCGTTATAGTTAGGTCAGATAACTATAACTCGCGCGCCCGCAATCCAGTGCTCATGACGTCACATATTACATCACTCATGACATGGTCAGTGGCATTACTCATGACATCACCGATGACATCATCCTTATGATAGATTGCTGGCTTTTTTTTAAAGAAAGTATCCCACCTGTTCTTTTAACAAAAACAGTGGTTCCACACTTGACATCGACATTGTGGTTCACAGTCATGTGTATAGGATTTGCATGATATCGATATCAATCCATGCCCTGATGTCCTGAAGTAGAGACTTGGTTGAAGCATGGCTGAATGCATACTTTCTGTGTTTCAGGCTTAACAGACATTGTTGCAAAAAAGTTGCTTGGTAAACACTACACGTCCCTTTCCTGTGGCCTACTGGTAGGCACTCACCTGGAGGTCATCTGGTAGCTCTTGCTACTAATCATGAAGTACGTTCGGGCAGGTTGTACCATGTATAAAATGTGTCTGTCGTCATGCGGTCTGTTCTCATTTTATTTTTTCTACACATATAGGTCCGGTACACATGTGGGTGATACAAGGTCCTCCTGCCCTGAAGAAATCTACAGAAAATTTGAAATGGCAATGAAACATATCACAAGCGTCCCTCAAACTTGATATATATAAATAAAAGGGGGCAAAACACCTCCCTAGAGCCAAGTGTATTGTAAGGATGTTACCAAATCATGCTACAAGTCCTTTGACTACTTATAATGTGAGCCATTTATAGATAATTAGAGAATGTAAAACATACCCGAGTAAAATTAAAAAATATTAAGAAACTGGTATACAATCCGTAAAGTAGTGCGATGTACGTGTGTGTATATATGTATGCAACAATTGTGGGAATATACTATATTGTACATCTCATTTCATTTATTTTTATAGATTTTATTTCCAATACCATGATTGGTTGGTTCGGCTTTCTGCTAAAAGCCTGAGTACATTTGCAAATGTATAAGCATGTTGGGCGAATACGGAATTTAGAAATATTTTTCCTATATAAATAGGTAAGCCGACGTTTCTGATTTACTCTAATATGATAATACATAGGTTCCTAGAATAGTTTCTTATCTAAAAAATGCTTTGTTTTCAATAGAAATGCTATCTACAAGACAGTTTTTATTAAATGTCCACCCAAATAACACAGTGGCTCTGACGGAGAACTTATCCATTAAAAGGTACACTGAATTTTGTACCATCAATGTGGATGACAAACGATGATTGTATTTTGATCTTATGGTATAAAAAGTAAAAATAGAAATCTAATGATTGTTCCTTTTATCTAGAAGCTTCATCAAGGAAATACTAGCTCTGTTAATTATGTAATTGATTAAACATAATCCACCTAATATAAAGGTATGAATAAAGTGTATAATAACTTGTGATGTTTGTCTTAGGTAGCAGTTAGTATGACCATAAGACAGATTTTTATTTTAAAAAAGCATTATCCATTAGTATTGGATTATGGTGATTTTTTAAATAAAGTATATAGCATATGTGATCTTTTAAAGATGTCAAAATGTTAAAATATGATGCAATATTTACAGATAGGGCTAAGTGTTTTAGTCATGCTAGTGAAGGTATCTAACAAGTGTGCCAGACAATACAATAGATGTTATTAAAAACCACAATGTATATATTTTTTTGAATATGTTTAGGTGGCTAAACTATATATATTCTTTCATGTTTAGATTTTATGAACATTGTTTGTCCTGAAGAAGGTGAAAGTATCAAATCACACCGAAACGCTGCGTCGACTTTTTTAACTTTATTCATTGTAGAATTAGATTGTAACCTATATTGGGAGGAATATCACTAAGGATATTGGATTTATTATGGAATGTATTTTTGTGTTATTATTCTTGTGTTTTTATTCTAATATTTAAAAAAAAAACTTTTCTATTATAATTCTTGGTCCTAATAGAAGTATATTTTGAGGAATTGCTTTTTGTGGTATAGTTAAAAAGATATGGTCTTTGAGAAAAAGGCACAGTATAAGTAGTCAAAGGACTTGTAGCATGATTTGGTAACATCCTTCCAATACACTTGGCTATAGGGAGGTGTTTTGCCCCCTTTTATTTATATATATCAAGTTTGAGGGACTCTTCCTTTTGTTCTAATGAAACATATCAGCCGTTCTACTTAATATGGTCTAAACATGGCATTGTGATTTTAACGACGAGTGCCGGCTTTGATAATTAAAGACAAAGGCTTATTGCCTCTGCAATTCATTATTAACTTTTTCTTGTGAGGAAGAAGCTTCTCCTCTCTATTTGGGAACCTGGGGGGGGAGGGGTCTGAGATGTTTTGTTTACACAATACAAATAGATTAGGACACACACACACAACATTCTTCTAAACCTTTTTGGGTGTTGGTTCCCTCACATACATAGGAGAGGTGTCAATGATGAGGGCGCACTTGCTATGTTTCCCTCTTTTGCACCATTGTGTATCTAGGGATCTCAAAATATGGACCAAGGTCGTCAGAGAGGGTATGAAATGTGGAATAAGTAACACAAATTAGAAACCACAGTGGTATACAGCTAAACAGTAACAGACAATGAGGGCAGCAAAAGGTTCAAGAGGCATAGGCAAAGCCAAAGGATCTGATGTTGGCTTCTGACATTTTGGGCTTGCCAATGCTTATTGTTTGTGACTAGTTTTTAAATGATAAAAGTTATTTTTTATTATTTTCTTTATGGATCTTACCCCAGAGTGCCGCTATTTTCTTCTGGTGATCATAGAAGGAATACATGTTTATATGTGTGTGTATGGATCTAGATATAGATATAGACACATGTAAAAGCTCACATTGAACCAGTAGCCCCTGACACAGGAGGTGACTTTTTATTGTACATATGTGATCATTGATCAGTAGCAGAACACCATCACTCACAGTCAGATAAGCCAGTAGCTGAAATGGACTGACCTTGTGTCCTATGATGTTTGCTGCAGTGGGCGGAAGCAAAATGTGAACGACATAACTGCAGACTAGTGGATGGTGAGGCACAACTGAAAGCTCCTGAGGGTAAGTATGTATAATATATACATTTATAGTGAAAACAAAAGGTCCTGGCTAAAACCAGACCTAGAAAAGAGGAATATTCAAGAAGAAGGTCATCACATTAGAGAGCAATGAATTGATGCCATGGACATAAATATTAAGCATCTTCTACATATATGCAGCATAAGAAAGATAAATTATACACATAAGAAGCATAGTTTGACGAAGAGGGCGATATTAGAGAAATATATGAAGGCAAATTTGAGAAAATGTAAGAAACTGTGTCACACGAGGAGCAGAGAGGTAGAAATAATAGGAGTCAACTAACAAGCTAGCCCAGCGAGTTAAGTGGTCACAACTGACATGAGTTCAAACATCTGTGAGATCTGCCGAGAGCAACCTCTTGGTTTTTTTACTTTCTGAGGTTGATACATTGAGTGTCATTAAGTAGGGTAATATTAGCCCCTGTTTTACAAAGGTTGGAAAAGGCACACAATGTGGCATTAATCACTATATAAAATGCTATTTTAAAGTTATAAGTGATAAACATGAGGAAAAGAGAGTTACAAAGTGGGGACTGATGCTTCAAATTGGAGCAGAAGAAAGGGAAACCAAATGGAAAGATAAAATACAGGAACATTTGTGCAAAAAAAGGTTGAGAGTGGGCAAAAAATATTTAGCTGAGAATCAAAATATAAGGGATAACAATATGATGCAGATGAACAAAATGTTAGAAAACTAAAGGACAAAAAGCATTAAATAGGGAAGAAGGAGAACCTCATTGACAAAACGGGGAAGTAGAAAAGGGCAAAATGAGGAGATAAACTAAAATGAAAGTGGAATGGGACATACTTAAAACAGATGTGTGCAACACAATGATACAAAGAGGAGAACACTATGAGAGGATCAAGGTATTTGAAGGTATTGGGTGGTTGAGCTAACAAACTGACTAACATACCAGCCGGCTATGTGTGTGCACTACATTCATGTGACTCCTACAATGCTTACGTGTTGGCTTCCAGATCCTTTTAAGAAACAGAGCATCACAGCAAATGCATCTTTAGTAGCAGCAACTTCAATTTTTACTCTCTTTGGGAATTGTCACCTGTACAAATATCTCCATCCTGATGATGACCTCACCTCAAGTTTGTGCTGCCAAAACGTCAACATACTTACGCCCGCAACTTACACAGCTTGTATTTATATTTCCCATATAACTGTTGGTGACATTATATTAGAAGATAGTGTTGTTTTTATTCCCAATACACATCTGTTTCACTGGTCGCTACAACTGATAAAATTATTATTGATTCCTAACCATGACACCCAATTTACAATTCTAACAAACAAATCCATTTGGGACATTGTTGTATATTTGTTGCACAGTGCACTTTTTCCACATAAAGTACCCATTTTTCTCAGTTTTATATTTATTAAATGAAGTGGCTTCAGGCACAAGCCTGTGCTTTACAGAACACAGAAATAAATATTGCCCTGTGCTGACCTGAGTTTAAGACGGAAGATAAGTGAAAGTATGGAATCAAAATGGTATTTAGACAGAATATCGAGTTGTAAATGTCGACTTACACAAATATCGAGTTGGAAATATTGTGACAGAAATATCGACAGCAAGAATATTGTGGTCAAGAATATCGAATTTAAGGTAAGTAATATTGTTTTCAAAAACATAAAAGTCTTTATCGCTTGCAAAAATATAGGGGCCCATTAGGATGGTGGTCGGAAAATCTCCCCGACCACCATGGTAGCGGGAAAAGACCGCCCGCAAGGACCGCGGCATAACCACCGGTCCAATTAGGATGCTCCACAGTCGAAATCCAACCGTGGCGGTCGGATTCTGGCAATTAATATTGAGCCGGTCACTGCTGCCAGCAGCACCGCCGCGATGTCAAAAAGAGCATGTCCTGCATATCCCTGCACTGCGTGGCAGACATTGCACAGTACGTGCCACCTGGTACAGGGACATGTAGGGGGTACCATGGGTACACCCCCAGGGCACCCACACCCCCAACACATTGGGGGCCCGCAATGGGCCCCCTGAACATGTCTATGCATGCTTTTCCATGGCGGTTCCACCGCAGCAGAAAGGCTGGCAACCGCCAGCATCATAATCTTGCCGGCGGTGCTTGGCCCTGATCCGCAACAATTGTAGCGCTCCAGCTCCATCCACCAGGCAAGCGGGCAGACTGTAACCGGCGGAAAAGTGGCAGGCGGAAAATCACACCGCGGCGGTCACGACCGCGATGCTAATCGGACTGGCGGTTTTCTAGGTTTCGATGGTGGGCTGATGGCCTCCGCCAGTCCGGCGGTTGCACCGCCCGCCTTCCTAATAGACCCCTTAGTTGTTTAAAATATTGATTTTTAAATTAGTGTTATGTATTTTATTTTATATTTTAAACGTATGTGATCTATTTTTTTGTATATGTATTATATTTTATATTATATGTGTTATATTTTTAGTAATTATCAATTTTATTTTAAGTAAATTTTGAGTTTTTTAGTTCCGTAGCGGGTTGTGGGTTTATAGGGGAATAGGGTGGGAAGTAATATACTTATAATAAATTAATGATTATTTTTTATTTATTAATGTTTATTTATTTGAGATTTTATAGTGTTAATTGTGGGAAAGTAATTTATTTCTAATTAATTATTAATTAGTTGTTAATGAAAATTAATTAATTAATTGGCAATTAATTATGGTAATTGTGTAATTTGTTTTAGGTGTGGGTTGTGGGGTTTCTAGGGGTAAAGGGTGGGAAGTAATTTTTGATTAATTAATAATTTATTAATTTATATTAATTAATTGATTGAATTAATTATGGGAATTGTGTAATTTATTTTATGTGCGGGTTATGGGGTTTGTTTATTTATTTATCCATTTGTAAAGTGCCTAGTTACACCACCGGTGTGTCCCCGTGTTAGAAACAGACTGTCAGTGAGGCAGCAGAGAAACTCTCAGTGAGAAGCTAGTGATCTTTGAAAGTGGTTCTAGTAGGTATTATCTGGTTGGCTGTTTTGCGAAAGGAGGTTTCACAAGATTCTGCTCTTATGTCTGCTGGCAGTGTGTTCCACGTCTTGGCTGCAAGATATCTAAAGGAGTGTCCACCCATTCTCGTTTTCTGTATGCTCGGCACAGTCACCAATGCCCTGCCTTTGGATCTTAGGTTCCGGCTCGGTGTATAGGGTGTTATCAATGGTTGCAGATATCGTGGACCTTTTTTTAACAGGATTCAGTGAAAATAGCACATTAACTTAAACATGACTCTCTTCTCTACAGGCAGCCAGTGCAATCCGACCAGAGCCTTTGTTGTGGATGTCCTTTTTGGGAGGTTCAACACTAGGCGAGCTGCCGCGTTTTATACCTACTGAAGTTTTGTCAGCCCTTTTTTCATGCACCCAGAATAGAACATTGCCATAGTCCATTTGGGAGGTAACCAAGGCATTTACTATTGTTTTCCTTGCACTAGATGGTAATAGGTCAAGGAGTTTTCTCAGGACTCTAAGGGTCCCAAAGCATTTCCCTGCCACTTTCCGGATTTGGCTGTCAAATGTCAATTTGGAGTCGAACCACTCTGAGGTTTTTTACTTCTGCTTTCAGGGTTGGTAGTTGGCCCAACGTCTCAGGCCACCAAGCAGATAACCAAACGGTTGGGGCCTTCCCCACGATCAGCACCTCTGTTTTGTTTCCGTTGAGCTTCAAGCAATGGTTGGGCATCCATGCTGCTACATCCTCCAGACACCTGGAGAATTGGTGTGCTGTCTGTTCGGGGTTTTGAGACAGCATCACAATCATCTGAGTATCGTCAGCACATGACACGATGGTCACGTTATGGTCTTCCACTAGCTCTGCAAGTGGTCGCACATACAGGTTAAATAGCGTGGGGCTCAGAATTGATCCCTGTGGGACTCCCTGAGACAGGGGAAAACTCTTAGATGTGTGTGTCTGTTGTGTGACTTAAAAACTCCATGAGGAAAGAAAAGATGTCATCCAGCGCAGTGCAGCACCCCTAATGCCGCATGTCTCTAATCTTTGGAGGAGAAGGCCATGGGAGACGTTGTCAAAGGCCGCACTGAGATCTGGCAGGATCACTGCAGCGGTCTTCCCTTCATCTGCATATTGTCTCATTGTTTTAGTGGCCAAGAGCAGTGCCGATTCCGTGGAGTGTGCAGCTCTGAAACCCAGTTGTGAGGGGTGCGGTAGATCATTCTTGTTGATATGGTTAGTTAGTTGCTTATTCGTTACTTTCTCTGCAATTTTTGAAAAGAAAGGTAGTAGCGAGATGGGGCGTAAATGTTCTAATGCCACTTGATCTATTGACGGCTTTTTTTTAGTGGACTTACTGACGCTTGCTTCCATTTTAGGGGAACTGCCCCCAGCTGAAAGGAGCGTGCTATTAGCTCAGAGATATATGGAATAATGATGTTTCCTCCCTGCATTAGTATCTCTTGGCGAGCTGGATCTAATGGGGATCCGGATTTAATTCCGCTTGCTGTGATCTTCAGCTTTTCTAACTCCTGCACTTTAAATTCGTCAAGGGTCTCTCCCTCGAATGTTGTATCCAGCCTACAATCTGGGTTCTTGCCCTGACATGCTTCTGCTGGAAAAGCACCATATATTTTCGCCACTTTTTCTGCAAAGTAATCGGCCACTTTATTGCAATTCTCCATTGAGGAGGTTGCTGCGTTATTTAAATTTTCACGTGATTTGAGGGATTTCAGTATGGAGAACATTACTTTGGAGGAGTTGCTGGCCCTTTCAATCTTTTCAGTATAAAAATCACATTGTGTTTTCTTAATAAGGGCGTGGTATTTGTTTAGTTCTATTTTATATCTCTCTTTTAACTTGATACAATAGTCCTTCCGCCACCTGCGCTCAAGCTGTTTACACTCTTTTTTGACTCATATTAGTGCCTTATTAAACCATGGCGCAGATGCTTTAGATCTCCTGGTTTATAGGGGTAAAGGGTGGGAAGTAATGTATGTTTAATTAATTAATAATTGGGGGCTGATTCCGATCTTTGTCAGAAGGGCACCGAATCGGGTTCGGCCGTAGCGGATCTTATTCCGATGCTTCTTTTCCGACCGATCCGTACACGGGTCCGGACGACGAAGTCAGATGCGAAGATGCGCAAATATTCCCAGAGCGACTCGTTCCTGGCTCCGACCCGATCCGTCCGACTCGGTCGCACGCAAACTGACACGCACAATGGACACGATTCTCAACCAAAAGAGTACGATGCTCGAATCGGACAGCTCGACCGAGTCGGAGCGTCCGGCTCGCAAAAGTTCCCGGAGTCGGACTTCGGGGGTCCGCGTCGGACCCCCCGACACCCACTGCCGTACTACTCGCACACAAGGGGACAACCATGAGTCTCCCCCACACAGGCATGTAGAGCACGGATGGCACTGACGCGCACCCACTGTAGGGGGCGCACTTGCTCGAGACGTACCCATTCAGTCAATGGGAGCGCATGTACGCGTCGTACAACTGACTTCCATTGACTTCTATGGGAGTATGACCAAACCGAGTCCGACAGCATACGTGCGCATCGTACTCACTCGGTCGGACTGTAGGGGTCCGGCTCGGTCGGAAAACACTCCGGATCCGACTCGGTCGGAGTGCTTTCCGACCCGGATCAGAATCGGCACCTTTGTTGTTAATTTATATTAATTCATCTATTGTAAATTAATTATGGAAATTGTGTAATTAATTTTAGGTGTGGGTTGTGGGGTTTCCAGGGGTAAAGGGTGGGAAGTAATTTATGTTTAGTTATTTAATAATTTGTTGTTAATTAATATTAATTAATTGAAAAATAAATATGTAAGTTGTGTAATTAATTGCAGGTCTGGGTTGTGGGGTTTATAGGGGTAAAGGGAGGGAAGTAATGTATGTTTAATTAATTAATAATTAGTTGATCATTAATAATTAATTAATTGATATTTAGATAAGGTATTTGTTTATATTTCTTTGTGTGTGGGTCTTACTGTTATAGGGGTACAGTGTGGGGAGTAAATTAATTTGACTTACTTCATAATTAGTTGTTAAATACTATTAGTTTTTTAATTGAAAATACATTTTAATTGTGTAATTAATTTTCTTATAGTTTAATTTTAGCTGTGAGTTGTGGGGTAAAGTGTGGGAAGTCAATACATGTTTATGAGTTTTAATTTGTTTTTTAATTAATAATATTTTTTTAATTGGTAATTAATTATGTTATTTAAGGAAGTACATTTGTAAATACATTTAGATGTGGGTTCTGAATTGTGTGGTGTTATAGGGTAGGAAATAAAAAAAGTAAATTCATGTAATATTTCAGGTTTTTGTTTCTAAATTATTTCTAATTAAAAATATTTATTTGGAAATTATTTTTTATTTTATTTAATATAATATTTGTAGGTATTTGTCATATGTATTTAACATTAGAATATGTTTGTTTTAAATATTTCATATATTTGTATTTAAATTTTAACATATTTATATATTTTTTAATTTATTTTGTTTCTTAAATATTTTTGTTGTTAATATTTTTTTTTTTTAACTGACCGGAGGGAGAATATTAATTGCTACTCCTCTGCAATCCAACACTTTCCCTACTGTTGCACTGACAGGTGTGTGAATAGTAATTTGTACCCCTTTGCTATCCAAAACTTTCCCTACTGTTGCACTTACTGGAGTGGGAATAGTAATTTTTAACCTCTCCACTATCCAACACTTTCCCTACTCTTACACTTACTGGAGTGGGAACAGGAATTTTTACCCCTCCGCTATCCAACACATTCCTTACTGTTACACTCACTGGAGTGGGAATAGTAATTTTTACCCCTCCGCTATCCAACACTTTCCATACTGTTGCACTGACTGGAGTGGGAAATTTAAGCTTGAAGATTTTCAAATATTTTAATGTTTTAATTTATAATAGAATGTTTTTATTAGATTTTATGTTATTGGGGCATATATGTATATATGTTTGTAAATTTTTATATAATTTTAAAATTATAAAATAAATGTAAATATATAGTTTATTAATTGTTTTAAAGTGAATATATATTAATTATTATGTATGTATGTTTAACGTTTTTAAGTACGTTTATTTGTTATATTTTTTAAATTTATATTAAATCTACTTTTTTATATTAATTTTATTATTTAACATATTTAATATGTATTATTATCAATATTTTCTTCTCAATATTTTTGTACTTACCTGTTTACGTATAGGGAGTCAATATTTTTCATCGATATTTTTGCATTCTATATTTTTTACATCAATATTCTGTCAGTGAACCACCTACACCATGCTGATGGACTACCGCCTGCCAGATTTAGAGATATCTGCCAGCTCAGCAGTCCTTGAAAGGAACTGCTGTCACCGCGATTCATTTCGATGTACTAATCATTTAGTGGACGACCGACATGGGTTTTGATGGCCATCCACCAAATTCGTAACTTTTTGTTTTTCAAAAAGATGCTCCCAAAGCAAGACTTTGTTTTTGAAAAACAAAAAACTAATATCCGCAACACCATGAGAGAAATGTTCTCCCAGGTATGGGAGTCATTGTTGTGTTTTTTTCCTGAAATTATTAGTGTGATTGGAGAAGCAAAACACTTTAGCGTGATTGACCTTTCCGCTGCATATTATCAAATGGAAATCCATCCGGACTCTAAATCACTTACATCATTCATAACACCTTTTGCTGCTTTCAGGTACTACAGAATGCCATTTGGCCTTGCATCAGCAGCGGCAGTATTCCAAAGAGTTATGCAACAAATACTCCAAGGGATAAAAAATGTACTCTGTTTTCTGGATGGTATTCTGATTTATGGGGCATCAAGTAACCATCATAATGATACTTAAAGACAGGTGTTACAGTCACTCAAGGAGACTGGTTTAACTATCAGGAGAGATAAGTGCAAAATTGATGTGGATTCTGTTGATTATTTGGGGAACGCAATTTAAAAACAGGGTTTTAAGCCTAAATTGGATTTAATAAAAGCTGTAAGGGAGGCACCAGCCCCTACTAACAAAGAGGAAGTGAAATCCTTCCTACGGTTGGTCGAATACATGACTAAGGGGCCTATTACGATGGTCCGCTCACCACCGTAATGGAACACGGGACCCACCACTAGAGGTGCGGCGGTCCACCTTGTGCATGGCAATGATGGGGGTACCATAGGAACCCCCCAGTGCAGCCAACTCCCGGGGGCCCGCAATGGTCCCCCATGGTGAATTCCCGCATGCCTTTCCATGGCGGAGTCTCCGCCATGGAAAGGCATTCTACCGCAGGCATCGTAATATGGATGGTGGTCCCTGCAAGGCACCGCCACCATACTGTGTGCCTTTTCCACCCGGCTGACAATCCGACCGGCAGAAAAGCGGCGAACGTTGTTTCCGTCCGCCGTGTTGCCCCTCGCCATACTAATATGGCGAGGGGTGAAACAGGGACATTGTATTGTATTGTATTGTATGAACATTTATAAAGTGCACTGTAACCCTACGGGCATCCTGGCACTGTGATACACATATATTACCAACGGGGAAGCTATAGATCATCCTGAAAAGTTATACTCTGGGAAAAGCCAGGTCTTAAATTTTATGAAACAGCATCAACATCTGGCAGGCGGACCACCACCGCCGGGCCGGTGGTGGCAATCTGCCCACAATCCTAATGGGCCCCTTAGTTTGTGAGGAATTTTGCTGATATCACTGCCCCATTGAGAAACTTGCTAATAAAAAAAGAATGCAGTTTGTGTGGGATTTGGACGGCCAAAAATCTTTTGAGCTCACTAAAAAATCTATCATAGATGCGCCATCATTAGGTAATTTCGACACAAAGGGCAAGACGGTGTTAACCACAGATGCCAGCAGTAAAGGGATATGGGCATCTCTTATTCAAATAGTAGATGGTAAGGAGAGAATTGTGGCCTTTGCCTCTAGGACATTAAAGGATTCTAAATGTAATTACTCCACATGGGAGGGGAAAGCTCTGGCATGTGCTTGGGCAATTGCCCATTTCAAATTCTTACTATGGGGATTACCATTCATGGTCCGTACTGACCACAAACACCTTGCATATATATTCTCAACCAAAGGTAGGGAAAACAGGGTTTAAGGTTGAATATGTACCTGGCACAAAAAACATAGTGGCTGATTGCTTATCTAGATTACCTTGTAAAGGGGAAGGAGCAGAAGGTGATAACATTGTAGATTCTATCTTGTTAGTAGAGATTCCTGGAATTTCAAAGGAGGAGTGAGAAACTAGCATGGTCAAGGAATCATCCATCAAAAAGGTGAAGGAACAAATTGTACAGGGTTGGCCCACTAAACCAGGACGTTTAGAGGATGATCTCTAGGATGTTTGGGCGGTTCGACAGGAGTGAAGCGTTGTTAATGATAGAGTTATGAGAGTGGATAAACTTGTAGTGCCTAAAGATCTACCTGGAAACAGTACATCAAGTGAAAGTGGTATATGAACCCGGGTGGATCATTGATTCTTTTCCAAACTAGAGACCAGAAATTGGATAGAGCTTGACAAGAAAAAAACATATGAAAATATGTTCCTCTGTGTGTACTAGAGCACCAACATGTGTCTTGGTGTTTACGTTTAGCCTTGAAAAGATGACCGGGAGTATAAAATAGTCTATAAAAATAGACTATATATAAAGTTTGAGTTAGACTAGTGGCACGAGCAGTGAAATGCATTTTGCACCAAATGCTATCCCACAGAGAGATAGGCATAAAAGTGTAAGTCAGGTTCCCACAATGTTTCAGTTATGGTCAGGTAAATTAAGTAGCTTATAAATAGTAGCTGCCTTAGAGTGTACAGTCAATGAGATCAGTTGAGGAAGTGAGCTGGTATGGGAGGTAACGGAAGAGGTGTAGTGTGTGAAACCAACTCGTGCAAGAGCTGAGAGCTCAGAACTCATTATTCTAGGTTTCCATGGTGTGTGGGATGTTGTATGAGGTAGATACCCAGGGGCCTATAAGGATGGTGGGCGGACCTGATTCCGCCCACCATCCTAGCGGGAACGGGACCGCCCGCCTGCCATTCGGCGGACCCGCACCCCTGATCACGATGCGACCGCCACCGTGGCAGTCGCATCTGGCATTTTCACATTGCGGCTGGTGCTGCTGGCTGCACCCGCCGCACGGCGGTGGCAATTGTTACGCCATAGTAATCAGCCCCTTAGTGTGGGCCTGGGCAAAAGCAACACTGAGGCCAGAGGCTGGTTGAGTAGGTTTATTGGATGGAAAGACAGTTGTAGTATAGCTATTGTCCATTAGTTCTCTTCGTTGCATGCTGTCTCTGTTATGATGAGCCCTTCATAGATCCGTGGACAGTATGCGTTTCTCCGAAAGAACAGAAACAAAAGAAAAGAAGAGCTCCATAAGAGTGCTGTCTGGTTGGACTTGTAGTATAAGGCATAAGGAGTGGGGGGAATATCACCCGTTGTCCGTCACCAGTAGTTATGCATGCATACGTTGCTCCGTAAGACTGGAGTACACCTGATGCTCTGCTTTATATAGGAATCACTCTGATTTGGGCAACCCCCCTCTATTTATGCCCTGAAGCTGGCTACCTGCACCTGTTTCATTCCCCAGAAAGCCTCTGAGGCGCGTACATACCTCTGAAAGCCATGCTCCTCCCGGAACGTGGTTGGCCAATTTGCGGCGCAGGATAGGGTCCGTCTCCCTCTCTTCTTCTGATGCAGGAATCTCTGCTCTTGTCTCCACTGGGCCTCGAGATTCCGCTTTCGGTAGTGAGTCGCGGTCTTCTCTTACTCCGGTCCTGGCTCCTGCCTGTTCCTTCAGTTGGACTCTCAACACAGAGTCTGGCGTCTTGGCGTCTTCTCGCTGGAAGCAGTCCCAATTCAAAAGGTCTCCAGACGTAAGACCCGAGTTCATTGGAGCATGTGACCAGATCATGTGGGTAGATGGAGAGTCTTGAAGTGTCAGATCCTTAAAGGAGCCGTGTAGGTCTTTCGCAAAGGACGCCAGTGGGGACTGGAAACAGAGGAGAGGAGTTATGGATGGAGGAAATAGCTCAACATCATGCTCCTCAGGCAGGGTTTGGTTGAGCATCTCGTGACACCTAGGTAAATGAAATGAGAAAGCCAGAGTAGAAAAATAGTGAGAGGAGAAATAAGCCTTTGTTTATCCATGCTTTCCATCTTAAAGTTTTTCAAGTTTTCATAAACCAAGTATTGACTGACTGAGGCCATTGAACACGTATATTGTTTGCAGATTTAAAAGGAAAGGAAGACGTTCTGCCACTTTGCACTTTGCAAGATTTCTCCATACAAAGGCTCAGAACAAATAAGATGATATGAAGGGAGAGCCTACCACTCAGCCACAGCCTGGGTGGTGTGACAGGAAATTAGGCCAGCCCAAGGGGTATCCTGTGTGCCTGATACCTCATTGAGCAAATAATATATAGCAGCACACATTAACAGCAGGCGCAGAACATTATTTGAGGCAGTCATAAATATAGTCAATGACAACAGACTGATTAAAGCCGGTGTTGAAATAATCGAAAATGCCCTGAGTAAGTCATATTGTCAAAAGAATCCAAAGGATAAATAAAAAAAAGGTAATCAATTGATGGCCCCATGCGGAGAAAGCAATTATTTATCCATGAAGAAAGCCTCAAAAGAAGAAAAATGGCAGCTGCTGAAGTTGGAGCCTAAAATGAAGTGAAAAAGGCAGCCAGAAATGGGGATAGGCACATTCCCACGTAGCGCCAATGTCCCCGCGACTTTAGAAGAGAAGCAGTCATGTGAAGGGAGACGGAATACAAATCCTCCCCATCTTGTCACAAGAGCCACATGGAGCTCTAAGGAGCAGCAGCCATATTGCGTGGCATCCTGGCATATACCCTCGGAAACGTATTTTTAAAAAATATTGCAGAGATACCTTTTTTATAGAGTAGATTTAAGAGAGGTTTGATTAGAGGGAAATTGTGTTTTTGGTATTTTGCTTACCAACAAAGACGCTTTTAAAAAATCTTTTTGGTCATTGCAATACTAATTTCTGAGTGGATCCAAGCTTTTTCATGTGTGCAATGATTGTTGCTCATTTTAGGGTTAGGTTACCTATTTTTAACCCTTAAATACACTTATTGTATGCAGATGTCAAATTAACAAGTTGGCAGTCAATGTTTTCTATTTAGCTACTACAATTTACAAATGAAGAAAACCTTCCAAGCAATACCAAAAATATTTATTTTTAGAAAAAAATTATTGTTTGTGAGAAATGTACTCTTTTTACTTGATCATCCCTATTTTTTGATGAGAGTATTGCTTGTTTTTTAACTCTACACACTGCGTCACTGCTGTTTAGGACCCAGTGTGTGTGCTCTGACTCCTAATACATAGTGGAATTGGCTAATCGTTAATTAGAGTTATTAACTTCCCAACAAGGCCATAGTTTATGGTGCAGGAAACTATAGAAATGGCATGGAAAAGTTAAATGCCCCCTGTGGACTGCAGTATGATGTGCCATCCAATGGTCTTACAATGAAAACATGGCTTCAGACCTACATGTACAGTTTGACTCCTACAGCTTTAAACCTGTGGGGAACCTGTCGAAATAACAATTTTTGACAGGAAAGAACCCTACTTTTAAATATTAAATTAGAAACCACTAAGGCCTTGTAGTGCACATGGTAACATGCCTCATATTTAAAAGTAGCACATGCAAGCATTTACTGTTGCATGAACCTACAGTGACTAATGCCCAAACATTATTTTAGTTTGAAGGAGTGTTGATGTTCACATAATAAAAACTACGGTTCAGCTAAAATAATTACTTTGATATCGAAGGTTTTGGACAAGTACTGGAATGATTCACCACTATTTTAATGTTTATTAGAAATCCAATTTATTGGTGAAGTCAGATCTTTAATAAATATTTAAGTAAAATAACTTTAAAAAAGTTAGACTGTTGGACCTGAAGCTCCAGTAGGCTAATTAGCATTAGCCTGCCAGCAACTGGCCCCTGTGGGTGCTTTCCCTTATCAAGGTGAGAAAGCGTCTCCCAAAACAAAAGCAATTGTGTAGGTTTTTAGGCACAAAGGTCTGGGTTTGAGGTAGATGACTACTTTCAAATAAGAAAGCATAGTGTGGAGGGTTTAGGACCTTCATTAACCTGAAAGGGACCAGGGAGCGACCTGTTCATTCACTGTTAAGTGGAACTGGAGACCTGGGGAAAAGAAGCTTTTGTTCAGTGGCCAACTTAGCACTAGCCCGTTGGGCGGGGGAGCTGGTCCCAAACCCAGTTTGGTGTAGTTAAGGAGAGGACTGCTCATTCCCCTAAACACACCCCTGGCTGGCACAGCAGAGCAGAAGGGTGCTAGTATGTTGGATTTTACTCAAAATAGAACTGTGGATTAATTTGCAGCCAAACAAGATGTGTTGCAAAAGTGTGAAAGGTTGCCCCTTGAAACATTTTTCTCATTAATCAGAGAGTGTCTAAGAATCAGTCTTACCCACTGGTAAGTTATTATGGACCTAAAGAAGATCAAAAGAAGAGTTGACTTTCTGTCTTTGACCTGAATAGATACCTGAGAAGCTGGACCTGCTCCCACATGCACACAGGACTAGGAAGTGGACTTCATGAGTCAGTTGAGCTGACCTCCTGTATAGCTACTGGAACTCAATAAGCTGGAAGGGGCCTTTTTCCTGAAGTGACCAGTTGGTCAGTAACAGCTGGACAAGGACTGGATTCTGATGGCGGCCTCTGCTGGAGTGCGCCCTCTGTCTTTTAAGCGCTATTTTGACATATATTCTTTAAAGAATCCCTACTTCTACACAATGGATTTTTGCTGTTTTTGTCTTGTTTGATTTATAAAATCATAATCTATTTTTCTAACCTGCTGTGAAGTCTTTTGTAGTATTTTTACTGTGTGACTGTTTGAAGTGTTGCACAAGTGCTTTACACGTTGTCTCTTAAGTTAAGCGTGACTGCTCTGTGCCAAGGTACCAGAGTGTGAGCAAAGGATAATTTAGGTTGTTTTGTGACTTACCCTAACTAGGATTGTGTTTCCTTCTTGTACAGGGTGCATACCTCTACCAACCAGAAACTCAATTTCTAAAATTGATGATTACCAGTGAGGATATGACTTGTGTTTGTGCAGTGTCATACAGTTAATAGGTGTACACTACCCATTCACATCCAAGACCATTTTGAATTGTTTTCATTTTTTCCTGCTTTGCATTTTTGATTTTTCCTCTACATCATTTCCCTGGCTGGTTCTATAACTGGCACCATGGAGTTTGGGCTGGCCAAGCTGGAAGATTACATGGTGGCTCAGTTGAAAAGCTTTCTGCAAGGAGGTGGGAGAACCTTCCCAGGGAGCCACCAAGAAGGTGGAATTTCAAAAGGCCTAGAAGGCCTGGGCAGAAGCCCGCTCCCAGGAGAGTGATGAGATGATGGAGGCTAAGAATGGCTCTTATGCGGAACCACATGAAGCAGTTGAGGGGGACATCTCTGGATTTGAGCTCCTTTGAAGCACTGTCTCCTCCCGTGGCCTATCCCCAGAGAAGCTGAAGGAGAGGAGGGAGGAGAGAGAATTCAAACTACAGATGGCCAAATTAAAAATGGAGGCTTAAGAGCAGCAGCAGCTCCTGTGTTAGAGCATGTCTATGGATGAAAGCAAGAATTGTATGTTCTTCGGAAGCTGATGCTCTGAATCTCGCATCATATTGAGGATTTGGGGCATGTCCAATGAGTGCAAGGTTAGGGCTTTACAGTTTTTATCTGTATTGTCTATACATATCGTTCAATGAATAATTACTCATTCTTTACAACACTCACTTTCTGCCTCTGCCTTTCAGCTTCATAGCTAGGTACATATCACATGCGTCTGCTTCCCAGCGCTAGCAGCCAACTTTGTTAGCGCTGTATTCAAGCGTTCAACCTGTCGTGAACCGCTTCTGATTTTAAAAGATAAGGCCACTGTGCTCAGATTCACATGACTTGGTCTAGTGGGGAAGCCGTGATTGACATCTTTTAATATGCTGTTTCACTAACAGAAAACGTCCCTGTTCAGTTCTATCTCGGAACTATAGTGGGCTGGGACAGCTCACCCGGGAATGGAGCCCGTGATCTTCTTGATCCCTGCAGCAGCTGCATGAAACCACTGAGCTGTCTCGTCAAGGTAAAACAGCAATTGCAAAATTAAGCACGTACAGTGTTGTGCTGCACTAGTACCAGCTGATGCAGGCGTGGAAGATTGAACATAAAACTGTCAACGTGGCCCTCACCAGCTGCCTGTTGTGCCAGAAATCTCAGCACTGGCTCATTAAAGCCAAGTTGGGGAAAGGCTGTTGATCCCCCCAAGACTTGGTGTCTGTTTTCACCTTTGAGAGACAGCTTGGCTGACAGTGTATGGGTCAATCAATCAATTAAAACTTTATTCGGATACAAAATTTGTAACCATAAAAGTATACAAGAATTAAAAACAAAGTTTTGAGATTAAAAATATTCAAGTAAATCATGAAAAAGTTAATATGCATTGATTGTAAATACAACAGGTATATAACACATAATTACTTTTAATTCATTACAATCTGGCGAATTAAGAAAGGTCATAGTTTTCACGATATTTAACGCAAGCTTTTAGAAAACTGGATATTAAAAAGATGCTATGCTCAGTGTCCAAACGTTGTAATGCAAGAAGGGCCGGACGACACTGGCGTAAGCCTATGACTTTTAGTAAAGGTAAAATCCACTTATGACGTGGAAAATCATAATAACTACAAAATAGGACTACATGCAATAATGATTGTTCAGATTGGCCATCACAGGGACACGGAATTAATTTTCTAGACCAATCTTTTGTCTTCGGGAAGGTAATCAACCGATAGAAAGTGTTAAACCGGAATCGTGTTAAAAGATATTTTTCATAATGGGTGGCACTGGTTAGTAAATATGGCTGAATTCCTAATGAGACTTGTACAGCGGCAAGATGGAGATTTGTGGGCTTTGAGATCTCTGATGTTAGGCGCAGCTCACGTAGATGAGATAAGCACGCGGTTTTCAAATTTTTGCGTGAAATGTCCGCTGAAGACTCAGGAAGTATGAAAAGAGATTCCAGGTTTACATCTTTCAGAAATTTATAAACATACAGCAGCCACGAGATATTTTTCCAACCTTCTAAGGTGAGACAGTCAGAGATGAGCTGCCGAGTCAGTTTGCATTCTGGAGTAACCCAAAGACGATGCCATAAAAGAATTGGTTGGATTGCAATAAGATCCGAAATGTAATCTTCCCCCAACTCCATGTGGCAACCGTAAATTGGTGAACTTTTGGGGGCGGCCAAAAGGTACCGCAAGAAAGCATTTTCTATTTTTTGGATAGGTTCCGTGTCGATGTAACCCCAGACCCCTGCCCCATACATTGCCACTGGACGGCACTTGGCCCCATAAATCTGAATCAACTCCCGGGAAGGGCGCTGGCCTAGTTTTTGTGCGAATGTGACCAAAGCTGTTGTAGTCCTGAGGAGCCCCAACTTTCTGGCCTGGAGGGTGGGACCCCAACTAGAGGTATTGTCTATCAGAATACCTAAGTAGGGGTATGCAGTAACAGTCTCCAGGGTGGTATTGTTTATCTGGATACAGCCGGAATGTCTAAGGCGTTTCCCCATGTGCATGGCAAACGTTTTCTTTATGTTTACTTTTAAGTCGAGGGCTGCCATGAAGTCACAATATCTATCGAGGAGAAGTTGGAGTTGGCGTGGGGTCCTGGCCATGATCACCGCGTCATCCGCGTAAAGCAACGCGGGTATCGAACGGTGACCAATCGCTGGTAAGTACTGGCTTCCTGCCAACATCGCAGCTTCTAAACCGTTTGTATATAGATTAAAAAGAAAGGGGGCCAAAACGCATCCCTGTCTGACACCCTTAAGTACTGGAAATGATGCTGTGACTTCCCCCCCCAGACCGTACCGTACTTTAGCTGAGGCCCCTGAATAGAGATTCCGAATAAAATTCACCAGAAGAGGATCTATCCCCATAGCCAAAAGGAGTTTCCATAACTTACTATGGGAAACGCAATCGAATGCCGCCGATAAGTCGACGTATGCTAAATGCAACCTCCCCTTTTTAGCCCCAACGTATTTACCTATCAGTAGGGAAAGGTTTAGTGCCTGCTCCACTGTCCCAAGTCCCTCTCGAAAGCCGTACTGTAGGTCGGAAACCACTTGATTGCTTTCAGCCCAATCCTGGAGTCTTTTAAGAAGCAGCCGACCCATCACCTTGCCGGTAGAATCCAAGAGGGAAATGGGTCGGTAACAGGCAGGACTATTACGGTCGCCCTTCTTAAAGATAGGAAGAAGAATAGAAGTTGTCCAGGACTCTGGTGGGCCGATTTTAGTGGCTGCTTCGAAGACCCTGGTGAGAATTGGGGACCATAGTTCTAAGTTGTTTTTGAATAGGTCCACAGGGACCCCATCAGGACCTGGGGCTTTGCCACATTTAGAGGCCTGCAACGCCATAAGTACCTCATCGTGGCCAAAATGAAGGTTAGAATTAGGGGTGGGAGGAGACCTACTGTAGTTTTGGGTAAGCCGTATCCCTGCACTATCTGGGGGGGGCTCTGGCATAGAATCATCCGAGAGACCAAAGATCCTTGAGAAATGGTCAACCCATGCTGCCTCACCCACTGCTACCTCGATCCTTGGGGTCTCTTGTTGATCAGTCAAAAAGGGAGTTCTTACTATTTTCCAGAAAGTGGCCGAGTCCTTAAGAGAGCTACTCTGATGCAGCTTGGCCCATAATTCCTTCTTGATATCAACCTTGCAGGATTTTAGTGCTTGCTTATAACATTTTCTCAATCTTCTCACTTCCTCGCTATCCCTGACAGTTTTAGTAAGAGCTTTCTTCAATAGTTGATGTGAGCGCCTTGTTGCAGAATTAAACCAACCCTTTTTTGTTTGATTTGTGCCCGTCGTTTTACGGAACAGCTCTCTCTTAATTTCAGATGTAATGAGAGAGAAACTTTCCAGTACCTGACCGGGAAGCGACTGTAAATTTAAGGACGTTTCTATGTGCGGGAGTATGCGGCTCAAGACTGCTGAAGTAGTCTTTTCGGCATCAACTTTACACCATTTGATCGCATACCCGTTCAGCTTATTTACCCTTAAAGTGTCTTGTATTAAGAGAGTTTGCTTACTGGGTGGTACTAACATTTCCGGGATAGCGATGGCGAGAATATTAGGGAAGTGGTCGCTGCTGGGGTCGATCCCAGTTCGAACGCTATGTAGCTGATCTTTGGAAGCTTGGGAAACCAGAACAAAGTCGATCAGACTAGTTAGTCCCCTGCCATTGAAGGTAGGAGTAAAAGGGACTGGGGGGAAACAAGATCGTTAGTAAATCCGAGATCTAAATTGAATATTATCTCGGTCAGATAATTCCCTAGTTTAGTATGAGGGAAATGCGTTACATTGTTACCTAGGTCATCCTCAATACCACAGATGTTGGAATCACCTCCCTTACAGAGGTTAAGATTAAAGTCTCCACCCCAGACTATGGAAATACTGCAATTAGAATGATTGAGACGCTCTTCAAATAAGAGTCGATAGATGTTTTCCAGGACTGGAAGTATATCCTTGGGGGTCAAATTATTATAAAAATTAACTATATAAAACACCTGTGTTTTGTCAAGTGTTATCAAAATAATCTGGGAATAGGGATTGGTATTAATAACTTTGATGTCTGGGGTTAAAAGTTCATTCGAGAGATAAATTACCAGGCCACCTTTCGCTTGCCCACATGTAGATGGTTCAGCAAATGAGTTAAAGGTTTTGTAACCTTGCAGGTGAATAGGTGCTGTCAGCCAGGTTTCCTGCAGGCAAACGATGTTATGCTCCCTGATGACAGAGAGCCAGGATGGATTGTCTGCCTTAGTGCGTAGTCCTGCAATGTTCCAGAAAATAAATTTGAGAGCGAGGTTGGTGTTAACTGGACCCCCCCCCAGAAGGAAGATCATCGACTGGAAATTTGGTTTTGGGGGAGAGGGCGGAGTTAACCGAACCCACCACAGTTAAAGTAACTCCACCAGAGGGTTTTGTCAAAACCTTTGAGGAATCTAGGTCTAATTGGAAATCCAGTGTACTCTGGGATGTGGAGTGATGGACCTCCATAGGCCTACAAGCAGAGTGGAGCTGAGGTACTTCGTTTTCATTTTCAGGAAGTGAACGGGACGGACAGACTGGGGACTGCGTGAATTGAACCAGTCAGTCATTTATGTCAAGTCCTGATGGATAATCAAACCTATAGGGAGCTAAAAAAGGTTTATGACCGTAAAATGGGTTGAGACCAATAAAGGAATTCATGTTAAACAAACCATTATTACGGCTATACCTAAAACGCTCATTAGGGTAGCTAGTTAAAAGTCCCAGATTAGGTATGGAATCTACAACCGATCTTGGATAGAAGAATAGCAGATCGCGTGTCATGATGCCCCCTGACCCAATTTCCTGAAATTCATCTAAAATATATCTTACAGTTCCTCGATCTGAAAAATTAACAATAATAATGTCACCGAATAGGTTTTTCGTTCTACAGCCCAGCCAGGGCAAACGCCTGACGTGAATGATTGCGCCGTTCAGGTACGGGGGAAGCGGTCGATTTTGGCTAAGCCAGAAGAGGACTTTATTTTTTAGTTGGTAAAAATCTTCCGTCTTGCCTTCCTCTAAGGGCGGGACACCTGTCAAAATGACTACATATGGAGCCACTTCCGGGGGAGGTCAACTAACCTAGTGCTATGCTCTCGCCTTGCCTCTGGTTTTAGATGGTTACCTGGGACAGGGGCCGGATTTAGATTTGTACAATTCCCACCCACCTGTGTATTTACCCTGGATTCAGAAAATGGGCGTAATGAACATGACGTGTTTAACTGGGACGATTTTGAGATGGAGGTATTGAAGTTTTTTACCTCACCCTTTTGAGGAGGGCGGGGTCGATCTTTATTTGTGGCACAACTTTTTCCCACGGGGGCAGAAGGAAGCTTTGATGGAACAGATATCAAAGAAGGTAATAAACCTTTTTCCAGGATAGCAGGAGGGGGGCTCGGTAATACCGTTACCGGGGGAAGAGATGATGGAGCACTATTAGGGTAAGTCTTCTTTGCTACTAAATTCTCTCTGACTAGCTCTCCTAAGGACCCCAACTGGAGAGTAATGGTGTTCAATCTCTCTATTACTGGGAGAATAAGGGATCGCACTATTTGCTCGATAGACCTAGTTATATTAATGGTGGGGGTATCCTTAGTTGGAATGGATTGAGAGATAGACAGGGGAGATGGCATGTGCAATTGCGGGGTAGATAAAGCTGGGATGTCAACAGGATCGATATTTTGCTTTGGATTTTGGATATGCCTACCCGATTTACCCTTAGAAGTTCTACCTCCTAACTTTCTCCTTCTTTTTGTTGGCGGGGGACCTTGGGGAGGATCAGGCTTAAGTTTCCGAGAATGAATCTTTTTTTGGGGTAACACTACCACAGGTGATGGGGTAGACACCCTGGACTTAGCGGGTGAAACAAGGACACAGGGAGAGGTAGAAATAATTACACTTAGTTCGTTAATAGAGTCAACAATGTGATCGGTGATAGAAGTTATCAGATTAGATCTGTCCCGTAAAAGCAATGGAGTGCTTTCACTGCTAGAACGATCACATGTTGTTGAAATTACGAAGGAACCGTCATGGGCTGATGTGCTTGGTTGAGGAGACATACGCATGTTCTCGGAACTATAGTGGGCTGGGACAGCTCACCCGGGAATGGAGCCCGTGATCTTCTTGATCCCTGCAGCAGCTGCATGAAACCACTGAGCTGTCTCGTCAAGGTAAAACAGCAATTGCAAAATTAAGCGCGTGCAGTGTTGCGCTGCACTAGTACCAGCTGATGCAGGCGTGGAAGATTGAACATAAAACTGTCAACGTGGCCCTCACCAGCTGCCTGTTGTGCCAGAAATCTCAGCACTGGCTCATTAAAGCCAAGTTGGGGAAAGGCTGTTGATCCCCCCAAGACTTGGTGTCTGTTTTCACCTTTGAGAGACAGCTTGGCTGACAGTGTATGGGTCACAGAGTGTATGTGAGGGCTTAGTGAGTGAACTTCACAAGCACACCCGCCATTAGTGTATATTGCTCAGAGGTGCATGGCACTGGCAGGGCCTAGCTTCAGAAACATTCCTATCTACATGTTGTTATAGACATCCCTTTATTAATGTAATAACTGCACTTTCACAATTGCTTTATTAACCTTCTTGCTTCTCAAGTTTGCTTGAAAATGGACCATTTACCCACTCTTTTTTCAAAATTGTCTCGGGGGGGAGAACCCCCTTTAGGATGTTCAGGCTCGCAAGCTGCGCTCGCTCGCCACAGTGCACTCCGACAGAAAGTTTACACCTCACCAAATGTCACCAGCCACCACTGCTCAGTTGCTGCTGTTTCAGTCTGTGACTGCTTTAGGTGGAGGCTTTCAGTGCAGCTCTACAGATGGCGCAGCTTTGGCCACGTAGCCTTTTCCAGGGAATATCATTCACAAGCAGCTGCATCCAATGTTGCCTTATTATAGTGCTGCATGGATCCGAGCTGACTCTTCTCAGTGCTGCCTCGTCATTGCACTTAGTCTTTCAGTGAGGCCTTGTTGGGTCAGCCAGATTTCATACTGGTGCTTCTTTAGTGTGATACAAAAAGGTTTCTTTCCAATCTAGTCTTTTTAGAGTGTCAGTTTACTCAGTAGTGCATAATTGCAACGGTGCCTCATTCTAGTTCGGCCTCAGTTCGTGCAGTGTTACTGAATACTGCCTTCTTCCAATTCAGTCTACCTCCAGATATGCTTTAGTTCAGTGCAGCCTGCCTTGCATAGTATCGCTGTTTATTACAACAGCTGTGACTTTTTACAGTCTCATTCCAGTGCTCACTTGTTCTAGGGCGGGCTTCCTCAGTGCTGGATTATTCTAGAAAAGCTGTATTTCATTGAAGCCTTATTCAAGTGCTACACTACTCAGCGCTACAGTCTTCTAGCACTGACTCATTCCAGTGCATTCTTAATTAGGGGTGGGTGAGTGGAGCAACTCTGCCTGCTCGCGGAACTCCATGGAATTCCACTGAGTTTTTATCCAGCTCTGCGGAATTCCGCGTAGTGCAACTCCGCGAGCTCCGTCCACCCCTAGAACATACGTGGAGTTCCATTGAAAAAGATGCTTTTGTTGTAGCCTGGAAACTGGAGAAGTTGAGACCATACATGTTTGGGACACACTTCCTGGTTCAGACAGAGCACAGGCCCCTCAGATGGCTCATGTAAATGAGGGGTGAAAATACCAAACTGTTAAGGTGGTCCATCCCCCTAAAGGGAATGGTCTTTACGGTGGAGCATCACCCGGGGACATAACATGCCAATGCTGATGTTCTCTCCAGATTATTCCACCTTTGGGAAGAGAACTCCCAAGAGGTTGGTTAGCTCTCCCCACTTTCAGCTGGGGGGACACATGACAGCCATAGGGTGGTCTTCCACCAACTTTTTGACTGCCTCCATCAATTTTACTGAACCCATTTTTGCTGGTTTTAGGACTCTGCAGACTTTATCACTGCTGACCAGAGCTAAATTGCTTGTGCGCACTTCCCTAAACATGGTAACATTGGCTTAACCCTAACTGGCATATTTAATTTACTTATACATCCCTAGTAAAGTGCACTACATGTGCACAGGGCCTGTAGATTACATGCTACTAGCGAGCCTGAAGCACTCATTGTGCTGCCAACTTAAGCAGGGCTCTAACCATGGCTCAGGTTTGCCATTGCAGAGCATGTATACGCAGTTTAACTGCTGTTTCAGCCAGGCAGGGTAACCCTCTTGCCAGGCCTAAACCTTCCATTTTTATACCCATTGGTCACCCCTAAAGTAGGGCCAGTCTAACCCACGGTTTCTGGCATTTCAGCCGTCTTCAGCCAGGCTTACTTGAATCCAGTGGCAAAGTGAGCAAGGGACTCACGTCAACTGAAATGCCAGAAACTGGTCCTAGGAAGCTTGTTTCCGGTCCAGGAAAGGCATGGCTTGGCAGTTCGGGCTGGACTGTTCCCATGAGGCACAGGGTCAGACTGATTTGCATGTGGCCATGTCTGAACTGGGGTGGCAGAGTGGGCTAAAGAACGGTGATGGATCAAACCCAGATCTGTTGACTGGGTGTGAGTGTTTGATTGGTTCTGATGCTCCGTCCATCACCACCCCCTTTTGTACCGCTTTTTTTTAGAAAGTTGGCATTTACTTACTTCAGCCATTTGGTGCCTTCTGCCTGTCTCTGGAATACACATCTGGGGTGGGTGACAGCTGGCTTCCTGCTTTCCCTCTGGGCAGTCACACACAAATGAAGGATAGGTGTGCCTGAGTGGTCATCTGCATGCAGATGGGCTATCCTGAGCCGGATGGGAGGGAGGACCTGACACAACTTAAAGGGCTGTGTTCTGTCCCCAAACAAAGGGGTGATTACCTCCCAGTTGTGTGTCTGGAGCCAGGGCACAAAGGGAGAACCTCTGTGCATGTCACAGCTTTCTTAGAAGTCTCCCCCACTTCAAAGGCACTACTGAGTATAAGTACCGGACCTCTGGCACTACCAAATCGTACACTTCTGTACCTGTGACTACTCTGCTAGGATGAAGAACGGCTGTGCTGCTGAAAGGACTGCCACTCTGCTGGACTGCTGCTTTGCTGGACTCTTCCTTCCTGTACTCTTGCCTTGCTGAGCAGCCTTGTGGCTTGCTGTTCTCCTGCCTGGGTGAGAAGGACTGGACCTGCATCACTTGAACCCAGAGTGACTCCAAGGAATTGCTGGCTTGTCTCCTGTTCCAAGTCTCAGGGATATCAAAGACTTCAACTACCTGCATCTGCACTTGGACTCTGCAAGCTGTGAGTCTGTCCTGACAAATGGTCCCCCCCGTCCTGGACCCTTAGAAGTGAGGTTTAAGGTGCTTTTTCATACAGAACCCATGTTGCTGGGCGAAAGAAAAATACTACAAAACTTCTGTTGGCATTATAGTACAGAGTTTAATATAAAAGGCAAATGCACATGCGGAAGGTCAGTCAGCTCTGTGGAACTGGAATCTGAGGTTCGCCTTCATATTGATGGACTGTTGCTTTTACATTCTTGTGACCATGAATATGTCATACATATGAATATTAAATGAACATCTGCTAAAGCACATTATTATCAAAGGGGTATACTTCTGCAAAACAGCTAAGCACGTGTTTGCTAAATGCGACTCAGATGCACTTGTTACGTTAGTTACGCTCTCACAAAACCTCCACACTACTGGTGTCCTTGGCTTGTCTCGTACTTGAAGCCTAGCAATGCTCTACTCCCTACACATATGCTTGGCAAAGCCGAACCTCCCACCTATTCTATGCCAAATCCACTGAATGTGTCATTGTGTAATGTAACTGGTGAGAATTTAAAGAGCTCCAATACCATCAGCTAGTGTTAGCACTATGGCAAGATGGAGGACGGAATAAGCTCTCCAATACCCTAGGATCGTGGAAAAAAATAAATAAACAAGTGCTGTTAATGTTTTTACAACTTTTTAAGAAATACATTTGTTTATGTACACGAGCATGCATGTCAGTGGTATGTGTGTATGTAAACAAGGGAGATGGTCTGAAAACACAAGTACTCCTATGCAGTGCTTGAAAACAAAGTCAAAATAGCTCCACAAACCGGGAACAGTGTAAGGAGACATATACTTGGCCCATGTGCTATGTGAGGGCCAAACCCAAGAAGAAGGTATGACACCAGCGTGCCATGATGAATGGCATCAAAGAAAATGAGAGCGACCTGAAGTTTACCAATGTTAGGATATGGGCGGCCTGTTAGTCCACAGATAGAACACAACATGTCTCTTCGAGACAGCTCATGCGCTGTCTAGCCCAGACCTAAAAGGAACTTAAAAGAACAATTTAGTAGTTTTACTATCTGAACTTTACTGTTTTCTTGTGATTTGTTTTATCGTGGTAATAAACATAATATAATTTGATGAGATGCATTCATTTGGTAGTGCTTTAGTAAGGGTTCTGTCAAGAGTACGTCTTCTTGAAATCGATGACAGATAGTTCTTGATGAAACAACAAGGCATGCTGTTTTTTCTTTCTGCCTCCAAGTCGAGAGTTGAGAAAGAGGAGGAGGAAGAAATGGAAAGCAGACTGAAGAAAACTTAATTCGCTTAGAGTGAAACATCTGATGCAGCAAAACCCTTCAAGGCAACGAGACAGATCAATTGAGGCAGCAACAAAAGATCTGAAGACTGAGGAAAAGTATCAGGGGACCTAGAAGCCAGTTGGAGCAAGGATCATGCAGAGGAACTTGCTTCCTGTCTAGCAAAAAGGTATATTCCAAACATAATTTCAGAGATTCCGTCCTTATAAGAGGAAATCTGGGTTCCTTTTTGTACAATAATAGAAATTGCAGTTAGGTTAAGACAAACCATGCGTTTTCCTTGTACCGTCACACACAACATCATGTTGAAAATGTGAAACAAGGAAAAGGCACTCAAGGATTCCCCAAAGTACTACAAATAACACATATTCTGAGGCTTGACAAAGAGTGCATTCAATACCGCATCTCTGGTAACTGAAGTGTTTGACTAGAGAATCTCTTATTTGCCAAATTCATGACATTTTCTTTTTTCAAATTATGCAGTTCTAGTTCAAATGTATAGAAGAAAATAGACTCCCCCTTGTTTAGCATGTCTTTTATGTTTTTGGCAGTAGTCCTTTAAGCTTCAAGTTGCATGTGTCCTGAACAGATCGTTTTTAATTTGGCCTTCAACATAAGATAGTATAGGATGTGTGTGCCTAAATGTATTTGTGTAGCGTGTTCCACTAAACCTATGAATTTAAAACAGCGAGAGGTTTTGTCTGCTCCTCTGGTCTGATGCCTTCCGGACAGATCTCAACCACATGTGCTCTGCTAGGAGATTTTGTTTTCAACTTTCAATACAAGCCCTCCTATAGTGGAACTGCTATAGGGGGTTACCAGGCTGACGCTGGGGTGTGTCATATACTAATAAATTACATATTACATGCAAACTGTAGTAGCTCGGCACCCCCGTTGCCCTACTGATATGTGTTGTATATATGGGTGTCGATTGGGATTTTTTTTGTCACACAAATATTTGTCTCACATGACCTAGTTTGTCATGTGACAAGCTAACAGCCTATCTCCCCTAAAGGAAAGTGCAATGTTATGTTAATTTTAATCTATTGTTGGGTGGCAGCTTCTTCCATTAAAATCACACCATTTAAACAATTGGACAGAATGGAGGGAAGTTCGATCAATTTCCCAAAAAGGCGTGATAAGCCCCAAAAACCTAGTCTATTCTGTCCAACTACTGGATCTTCAACTGGCCACTGATTCATCTGATTCCAAGTCTGTGTGAAGTCTAGTCTGATATATGAAATGAATGGCTTTGTAGTGGACTGGGCGTAACTGTTTTGCAGGCCATGAGGTTGGGAGGCCATTCCATTCTTTCTTACAACACCCTCTGCCTTGAGGAATTTACCTAGTGGGCACTTTGGGAGACTCCACCAGAGGTCACTCTCTCAGAGTAGTAAATATATTCGATTGCAGAGAAACTGGTAGCTGAGACAGTGTGAATTAGTAATATGGGAATGGTTGAGCCTCCAGAAGAAGCCTCGAGTACTTAGAAAAGAGCATTTGCCATCTGATGTTGCTTAGAAGAATCCTTGCTGCCTGTGGGAAGAAAATTGGTAGAGGTTTTACAAACTCTAGAGGGGACCCTCATTCTCCAGGCCATGTTTCAATAACTATGAAAGGCAGGTTCCTGATTGACTTCCAGGGCAGATGGGTCACAGTCTAATTACATTTTGGGATCTTAACTCCTGAAGACCAAGGGCAGGTAAGGTGAGAAGATACTGGAGCCAGAGAGAGTAACTAATCAGTAAGAGATACATTTTATGGAAGCCAGTCCTGAAGCACAGCAGAACTGAAAAATTCCATCATTTATCCCGGTTTTATCTTTAAAACTACAGCTCCTTGAATCAAATAGGAGGCCAGCTCAAAGAACACCCAACCCACCTTCTTGGAGCTATGACTGCAAGAAGTAGATTTGTACTGTTGGAATGGTTGCTGCAACATAACCTCTTCATCTTGCTTGGCATGTTTTGGTGTTTGGACCACTGAAAGCCGGAGATCCTGTTGCAACTTTGAGCCCGAAGTACCAAAGCTAGGTTTAGAGGATCACATATTGAACTCCACAATTGCCAGGCCCCTTCTCAGCTGAAGCCTTACCTTTGTGTGCGTCTGGTTTACAGGGTTTACAGATACTTCAGTCCACCTGCTGCTTCTAGGTTTAACATTGGCACAATGCACACTACCTACTAATTCTATCTGCAGTGGCTGATTCAAACTGCATTTTTCTTTCTCACCACCCATAGCTCTTCATCCAAGCTGACCACTGATGCCCATGAGACAGTCTATCTATAGTTTCTTGCCACCCCTAAACACGTTCATAAGGTGAAGTTACCATTTTGGGTGATTTTCTTGCTTCTCTATTGATAATAATTAGACACTTCTGCTGTGGACATTTTTGCTTTACACTCTTTGCTTTTCTACTCCTTTTATTGTCCTATTTATTATTTGTAACATTTTACAACATTTACTTCTTTAACAAACATTGATTTGGACCTTTACATTGTACATTATCACAATTATATTTTTGTCTGGTTGGTTGTTACAGTACCTCTTGCATGTACATTCTTCTCATGCAGACTACTGAAAATGAGCCAAGGATTCCTTAGTAAAACCTATTTGTCTTAGTAGCTCCCACTGTTTAAGGAGTGCAGCAGCTCAGTCACTACTCACCTAGTGACAGTGACCCACAGCCTAACTTCTGAAATCCTCAGCGAAGACATGAAGTTAAAGATGAGTTTGGAGAATGTGCATCAGTTTCACTCAAACAATGAAAAGGTCAAGATTATCTTGCAAGCTGATTTTAAAGGTGTTGGTGAGTCGGTGATTTCATGGCAGAGCTGTCAATACCAACATGGAATACCGCGCATGAATTCACTTTTGACACCGCCAGCACAGTGGTCCACCGGCATTATGTCTGTGAAGCAAAGAGGGTTCACTAGACTATTTTAATGCTTTGCCCCTTTGCAGAAAGCTGTCAGCTTGTTAGTTCTGACCTCTCATAAAAGAGCATAATGGAAAGCACGACTATGATCTGACCGTTGAAGAGACGTGAGAATATATACCTTCCTGACAGTCCATGATTTCCATTGTACTTAGCACCAAGGTACAGTATCTGTGAGCGATATTTAAATTAAAATCCTAGAAAACAAATGATAATGTTTGAATGGTACATCATACTTCAAAAAGTACGAATAAATGACTCCTCATAAGAAAACACCTTGGATTGTATGATATTATATGTACTATATAGAATTAAATCACAGCAAATACACATTCCAGAAATAAATTTTAAAAATGCTTTGGTCCTCTTAGGGTTCTGCTACATCCTTGTGAGAGTCTGACAGGGGTCTTTCGCTTGTAAATCAGGAAATATTCCCCTCTCTGAGCCCTTGTCTCGCTACAAAACAGGTCCCACTTTGGCGATCACTGCAGGCTACTCTGTAAAGTGCACTCCCTGAAGGAGCGCCTTCGGCAGGGTGGCCTCATGCATGATGCGCTGAGCACCACTCCACTGTCCCCAGCATGCTGCAGTCAGATATTGCCCATCCCTGATGGTGTCTCTAACCCCCGGCATCCGGGATAGACCAGCAGAGAACAGTGTCTGTTCCACATTCAAATTCCAGCACCACCGCCCACAGCCCTGGTGGGGTGATCACAGTCCTGCACGCTCAATTGTTTGCTGAGCTCTTGATAAACGTTGTTTTTTACTTATTCAGGAAAAAATACCTTGACTATGATGGATGAAGCACAAATTGTGCTGCACCTCGCGCACTCTAGAGGATGTCAGATTTTTGCAGAAGTCATGATAATGTCATAGATATTTCAGCAAAAGGGAATTTCTCACAGATAAAAACAACAGCATATAAAAAAGTAGATGACAGCTTCATGGGCATAGGGCTCATTTTTATAATCTTATTATTTATTATTCGCTGCGTTAAAGACCTGTTTTAAAAACATGTACTGAAACCGTGAAGCAGATGGACAGAGATATTCAAAAAGAAAGGTGATATTTCAATTTTCTATTTTATATTAAATGTGTTTGCATTAAATCAACATTACCGCATAGACACACAAACGTTATTAACTGTTTTATTCACGTTTAGATTGACCATAGGTAATGTAGGCCTGCGTTTAAGATGGCTAACGTCGGTTGCCATCTTCCTTTGTGACACCTGCATTTTATTTCTAGAAAACGCTGGAGTCCTAATTATAGAAAGCAATGTTCTTTTGTTTTCTTTCCTATGTGAAACATTTTCTTTTCACTGTGATAATCATGGCATGTTATAATGAGTAGCATGTTCGCAAACACACCTGCAGAGTACGGGCTGGTCCCAGTATCTCATCGTGGTACAGATAGTGTAAGGCGGCTGAGAGAAGATCTATTGTAAAGCTCCTGAGAAGCTAACCAGCATATAATTGTATCACTTCTCTTTAACCTAATTGCATTTTTTCACGATGACTGTGTGTAGGTGTAGCAATTTTTAGAATTGTGTGATTTAAGTTAGTGCACAATAGATAATGCGCAATCTGTTTTTTGATGCAGCTGAGAGCAGAGCAGAGTAGGAGATTTAGATTACTCTCTTTATGGGAGAACTAACGTTTCTTAACTCTTCCCTTTGAGGTGACTTCATTCTAGTTTGTCCTCTTACTTATATGACTCTCCTTCAATATGAACTTCATATTATTCGATGCATTTATATTTGATTCATTGATACTAACTTTATCATTCTGCCTTCTGTAAACCTTTAAACTTCAAAAGCCTTCATGGTTTGAAACTTAATTATTCTCTGTCTTCATTGTGCAGCCTAATTTGCTTCACGCCATTTGACTGTATTGATTTGTTGATTAACCTCAGTTGTGAAATTCGATTAATTGGATCTCAGTTTATGGGCTCTGAAATTTGCACAAGGTAAGGCGCTAACACACGTAGATAGCATGCAATCTTAATATTGTTGTGGCCCTCTGTCAGAGTGTCACTGTAAAAGTTAAAATTGTGCATGCACAAATACCATTACAGCTGTTTTCCACATGATTGTTCTGCTGCCATTTGCTAGCAACTTTTAGCAAGTGGTATAAGGGAGTCAGGAGGCACAGGCAGGTTACAGAGAGGGGTGTCAGATGTGGTGAGAGGTTTGGGGTGCAAAGCAGGCTGTGGGTCATTTGGGGGTGAGTGTTGTAGATTCTCCCCATCTTGTAGGAGGGAGTGGCCTGGGGTCATGCTGCTGTTGTGCTAACAGTACCTGCCTGAATCATCACCTGATTTTACAAGCTGGTGTTTCTGCTTTGAAAAGTTAGGCCAGGTGGCCCTGCACTGGATAATTCCAGTGCATTTGTGATCAGTTGGAGCAGTACTCACCTGGGGATACCACTCAACCTAATCTGTAAATGGAGCCATACAGGAAATCTTTAAAAGACAGCAGCACACAACAAACTGCATCTAGTGCTATCCTGTTCCCTGAGGCAACCAAAGTGGATTCTGTTCAGAATCCTGCCACGTCTACCCTGTCTATCAGCTCACAGAAAATTGAAGTACTTGGACCAGGACCTGGAGGTACTAGCAGAGGAAGCGGTAAAGGAGGTCATGGCCTGGGCCTTTAGCCATATTATGGTGAAAATCTTTCAAAGGTGTAATCAAGGTTGTGGGACAATGTCACAAACAAGGTTAACGTATCATTAAAAAAGCCCACTAATTGCAATAGTCTTCTCGTATATGACAGTCACCACCCATGACCCCCTAGGCCTGCCTATCCCTATTCCACTCTTTCATTGTCTTTTTCATTATCTCACAAGCCCTCCTCTGCACACGATGCTGTGACGTGCTGTTTTGGAGTGACACATACATGTGCCATGCCCACACGCGATTACAGGATGCACCCTACCAAGAGGTTGAGCCCCACAGAAATAAACCTGACCCTCTGTAATTATCAGACACTGGGACACATTCGGCAATATCTACATGTGGTATGCTTTTCTTTTGAGCAGCAACATGCAGGCGGGGAGGAGCCTATCAGATTCCAACTGGGCCTATAGCAAAGGTCGAAGTTAAGGGGCCATCAGGCATCCTTTTGCTGGAGTAACCTGACTGGGAGCTATGGTGATCCTCACACCTAAATGCACTGAAGGGGAAACAAGGCACACATTTTATCAATTCACAGGTACTTAAAAGAGGCATGCTTTTGACTTTGTACAGTCCCTGTGTATAAGAGATATGCAAGCACTGTAAGCATGTCAGATGTGTTGGTCTGTCCTAATATTTACACAAATAATAGTTTAAATACTAATTTCTAAAAATATTCTTATATAGCCAATTACAGGGTGTCAGAGCTCTTTACATCACACGTACACATTATAAATTGACAATAAATCAACTAGACTGACATGTTAGCATGTCATGCTTATAGGCAGCATTTTTGCATCCAAACGCATATGCCTGCTAAAATGCACTCCCTTGGGCAACTTGTTATTGTTGTCTGTAACTACAATAGAGCAGCTTCAGGCATTCAGTATTTCCAGCTTCAGTTCCAGACATATGCCAACAACACGTGCTTCTGACCAGGAATGTTTAGAGATACCCTGTTGGCTCTGTCCAATACTACCTCAATGGCACTCATATCTGCAAGGAAGCCAATAGGCCAGTTTTAAAAGGGGATAAAATGGAAACGTTTAATGCTGAGGCCTCCCAACTTGGGGAATATGCAACACTATCCAAGGACACACAAAATCTTGATTTGGTTTTTGATCAGAATATCAGATCTGTAAATACGCCTCAATCTCAGGAAGAAAATTGCCTCTTTTCTCAACACCCAAAAGGAAGCATCATTCATAAGGACCAGTGCCCATTCATGCATAGATGAAAACAATAGCCTGTACTACTGCCAATGATAGCAATCAGAAAGTTTCAGGTTATGCAAAGCAGAGAGTTTAGGAAAATCATCATCCCATAATCTAAGAGGCAGTCCACTCATCCTTGAGTGCTTCATTTGGCTAATGCAATCAACAACAATGTGAGGGAAGGCGCACTTAAATTAATCTCAGCCACTGGCGATTGCTCAGGCATATATTCCTATCCATCTTTTTCCAACCACTCTGCCACTCTAGACAGAGACCATGCAAATCAGCCTTGGTCGTACTCCAGTAGGATGAGTCCAACTATCTAATGATCGCATCCATCTGAGGGCACTCCGCACCTCACACAAAACAATTTGCCACAAACGATGGTCCCAAATAATCCAAAAGTGATGTGCAAAGGTGTGGTTGTGGTTACTCAAACCAAACCCTACATTTTTTGTTTTAATAACATAATTTTGGAAAAGTTTATAAAAAGCACCAACATTTAAAACAAAAAAGGGACTACAACAGTACCCTGCAATAGGTTTATAACTGAATCATATTTCAACACTGTGGAATAACATCATAAAGGAAACTAAGGCTACAGATATGACTAGAAACGTGACTTGCCATAAACTGAATGTACTTTAAAATTCACTGCACTTGTAACAATACAAAAGTACAAAATATAGAAACCATACAAAGTATCTGATCCGCACATTTTAGCACAATATGTAAAAAATTGCACAATGCTAAACCTAAATTGAAATCTGAATATCTAAGACGACACCTTCAACTGTACTCACTCCATGGTTTTAAACCAGGGAGGCATATAATACTTTTCAGGCACGGTTTTTTTCTGGGGAAAAGTACCGAAATGGTGTCTGGGACATATGTAGAGAGGTAGATGACAGTGGTGTCAAAGCTCTTATCTTGGATTTATCAGCAGCCTTCAGCACCTTTGATCACTCCTTCTTGTTGAATCCTCCGCAATAGACTAGATTATGGGAATTGCCCTTGGATGGTTTAATTCCTTTCTCACTGTCAGGTCTCAAGCTCAGTGCGTTGCAAGCAACATTGGGTCAAATTTGCTACAACCAATAGTTATAGCACCACAAGATCTGATCTACTCAGGGTCGTACTGACCTGTAGGGCAGTCAGGCAATGCCCGAAGGGCTGGTCTCACAGGCCAGCAGTATGTGCGCCAGTGTTCTGGTCTGGTGGTAGACGGTTTTTACTGTTGATTGGCCTCACATTATCAAAAACATTGCCTCCAGCAAGTAGAAATGCATGTAATCTCCCATAACATGCTAAGCATGTACACAGCTTGTCTTTACAAAGTTCAAAACTGCCCCAATTTGTAAATGTGGGATACTTTTTTATCTATCTGATTTGTTAATTTAGGACACTTTTCTTTTGGTATCTGTGCCTATTATCAGTTTCAGTCTGATCCTGCCTATCCTGGTCACACTCTATATGCTGTTCACTCTATGCTGCAACACACTCCCATTAGCTCTAGAAAGAACAGATCGGAAGTCTGGAGGTTGTGGAGAAGAGCCTAAGGCAGCTGGCCTGTCAGAAACTATAGGGCGGGACTAGTGGGTTACATTATTTCACTTTCTGAGCACAGTAGTCCGAGTCAGCGCAACAGGGAAGTTTGCTTAGTACATGTATGCCGTGCAATACTTTGTGAGTTGCTCCTGGCATTTTATTCACATATAGTTTGTCCCACGGCTGTCTGAACCCTCATCTTTGTTGTTTTCTCCCTTCCCTGTTCAATCAAAGTTAGTTCTTTTGTCAGTGCTGTTGTGCCCTATTCTTGGCCTTTTCTTTCAGGTCATTGAGTCTGAGGGGTGTCTTGGGTTTCATGCCTGGATCCTGGTGGGCTATGAAGCTTGTTAGAATATAGGATCACCCGAAGCCTAATATTGTGATACCTGCGTCCTACCACCTATTTACCAGATGAGGCTGAGAGCTGTCCCGACTCCCAAGACGGATTCTGGGATTTCTGTCTCTCTCCTTTGCCCTGTTTTTCCCAACCTCCAGCACCAGAGTGTTTCCATTTCACTCTTCGATGGGTTATTGGAAGAGTGGGGCTATCAACAGGATCACTCTATACATTTATAAATCTGACAATTGCAGTCTACTTACTCTCAGATAATTCCACTTCCACTAGAAAACTCAAATTCTGGGGAATGTCCTGCAAGTATTTCTTCTTCCACCTTCAATATTTAACATCTACATGGGACCTCAGGACACTCTCCAATAAGGACTGGGGGCCACATTTTACATACCAGATATAAATGACTACATTGGGCAGCCTAGGAACTGGGAAAAACACCCAGCTAGTCCTTAAACTGACGAGTATGCTTTACCTTTACAGTACTTTAAGTCTGGGCTCGCTATGGTAAGTTCCTGTTTGGTTTCCAGTTTAAGCGTCTTGTTTACGATTTGATCTGGCTTACTGTTTAAGCAGTTAAAAGAACCCAGCTGAAACTGACCTGCTGTTGACAAATAGAGAGATGGGTTCTTGCTCTGCTCCATCTAAGGAAGACACAAGTCTTGGGCTCATTATTGATGACAAACTGTCCTTCAAGTGTCACCAGTACTTGCCTGTTGCCACATTGAGACGCTCCGTTAGAGCCCACCATATCTTCAAGCTTGTCTTCATGTTTCTGAGGAAAATGCTTTGACCTAGTCTTGGCTGAATTATGGAACCTGCCTCTCCCTTGGTGCACCGGACATAACGGTGGGTCATTTACAGTTAGTTCAGAATGCAGCTGCGAGAACACAAGTATGAACAAATGCCCATGCTATGAGGACTTGCCTGCCTAACCATCAAATAGTGATCCCTTTGAAATCCTTTGGTAGAGTCCATCATTTTCAGATCCTTACAGAAACTCTACTAGTAGTTCCATATAGGTACGAATTGGGGGTGGGGAGCTTTCCAGTAACCATTTCTGGAATTCATTGCCTATACAATTGCGCTCAGAGGATTGCTAATCACCATTCAAAAATCTAAGGGGGATATTCTCAAGAACGTGTGATAGCTACCGCAAAAGTAGCTTAACACAACTCTTCACATCGCAGTCTATCATGGGAAAATAACACCGTGGTAACGTGGTATTCCCAAGCTGGCGGTACCATGTGATAGGCTCATGATAACGCATCAAATGTCCACGCTAAAATCAATGCGACTCAGCAAAATTGTGAAACATTAATGCAAAAAAAGTTGCAATGCCCCAAATCGCGTAACGAAAATCAGCGACAACCTGCCACAGGCCTGCAATTCTCACGCGTCATGCGGGAAAATGCACTATAAAAGCAAAAAAAAAAAACACACCAATACCAAATCAAACTGCGTTGCACCATGGATGCACCCGGACCGAGTGCAGAGGACAACCGGAACCCCACAAGCCCCACGGAAGACCAGCCAGGAACCTCGGGGTCAGGTAAGGGCAAGGAGAAGAGGAAGAGGAAGATGGGGTTCATGCCGCAGGAAGACGAGATCATCGTCACGGAGGTGATAGAACACTACCAACAACTGTTCGTCACCTCCACTGCGTCATTGGCCACACAAAGGTAAATATGGCAGTTCATCATCACCAATGTGAATGCAGTCGGAGTATCGAGGAGGTCAATGGAGGCGGTCAAGAGGTGTTGGCATGAAGTGCACAGCCAAACCAAGGACAAACTCGCTGTCAACAGGAAGACAGCAAAGGCGACTGGAGGTGGGAGTCCTGTGCCACAGGAGGAGCTGGATGAGCTGGAGGAAATGGTGGCCACAGTCATCAGTGTGGAGACGGTGGCAGGAGTTAGGGGCCTGGACACAGCTCGATATGACCTGACCCAACAGCAACAGGGTGAGTAATGACCAGGGACAGGGGGGACAGAGGGAGATGGGCACAATGGCACACATGCACAATAATGAACAGCACACTGCACAGCCACAATGAGTGTGGAACATGTCCCTGATACCCTTGGCATACTGCAGCACACATAGAAACTAACCCTGGGCGTAGTTGGCGAAGTAGCGCTACGCGTAGCTACACGAAGTGCACTCCGCACTACGGGAGCTACGCGTAGCTTCGCAAACTGCGTAGTGCACTGTGCAAGATGCTGTTCGTACTGATTGCACAGTGCCGAATGCTTGTCCGCACTGTGCAATCAGTGAAAACTGCATCTTGCACAGTGCAAGCGGTCGTTTTCTGCCGCTCAAGTAGATATCTACTCGAGCGGCAGCTTTCTCAACACGGACTGGTAGTTTCTCATCGCGAGCGGTCGCGAGCATACGCGACCACTCGCAATGAGAAACCTGACCTCCCCGCGTTGAGAAGCTTGCCGGGAGGTTTATTTTCCACGCTCGCGATCGGCAACTTGATGTTACTGATCGCGAACGAGGAAAAAGCCTCGCCGGGATGTCATTTTGCTTGCTCGCGGTCACCAACATGACGGTGAGGACCGCGAGCGAGCGAAAAATGACCGCTGCACTACGCTACACGTGTTTGCACTGAGCTACGTGCAATTCGCATAGTGCGAAGTAGCTCAAACTTTGCAAACTACGCGAGCGTAGCGTAGCGCTTTGCCCAGGCTTAATAGAAACACTAAGTAGGCCCCCGTCCACAATGGGCACAAATGGGCCCCCCTCCATATCATCAATTTCCCAACCTACCCATGCACATGTGCTGAATCCAGAGAAGCAGCGGCTCTGTGAGCCACATGGACAACGTAAGTGACACTGCATGACAGATAGCATGGCTGCAGTCACAATACATGCCATGGTGCATGAGATGACTTTGAGGTGGCTGAGTGTGGACCACATCCGTAAAGGAGCAGGCCACACTCTGACACATCCATGTGCACCTACAACCCATGAAGTCAAAAATACATCTGCAGACAAACAATGTGCAAGAGTACAAAAACCATGCAAGAGCACAAATGACCCAAGACACAAACATCCCAGCACCCGAAAAGCACACAAGTCAAAGGGACACCTCACATCCATCATGTAGTCGAAATGTCCACTGTCTCCCATCAAATAGCTAGCTTCACCAAATCAGCCAAAATGTACACTGTCATGCAGTCTGAATGTAAACATCTCCAATGCATGAACATACATGGAACACACTGTTAACCTGCATCTCCCTGTTACATTGCAGAGGGACAATCAACACCTCCGGCAGAGCAGACCACACATCTCTACAGTGATGATGAAGAGGACACCCTGCACATTTGCCCAGACACCCTCCAACGGCTCATTGACACCATCTGCACACCATCCCCAGGAGCAGGGCAGCCCAGCTGCATCATGGTGACACCACACCCTGCACAGACCACACAGCAGGAAGCACACACCACAACGGCTGGCTCAAAGGACCCCCACTACCAACACATGGAATTCCAACGCCGTGTGTTAGGGTGCCAGTAGAAGATGGCTGATCAGTTGTGGGTGGGGTTCAACCTCATGGGAGCCAAACTCGAAGCCATACGTGGGTGTCTGAGTCCCATCAGAGACCACTTACAGTCCCTAATGGACACCCACTGTCCGCACCATGCTCACCCACAATCCTTGGCTGACCTCGCTGACAGTCAGACAGGCTCCAGCGATGACAGCACAGAGTTGGCACAGATGCGGAGGACAATGGAGTCCATGGAGCCGATGCAGCCTGAAAGTAGGGCTACCACAGCTGAACACCAGCGAGATGTTGCTGGGATCTTCCATGCCTCGCAGATCCTCATCTTGCCATTGCTGCCACAGAGCCAGTGACAGATAATTGCTGCTGGAACTTCGACACACACATCTCCGCCCCCTGATGTATCATTGGACACAGTGATGCAGCCTTACCACCTCCACCCCCTGATGTGTCAGTGGCACATGGTGATGCAGCCATAACACCACCACACACACCTGACACACCGGACACAGAAGACATCTCAGAGGAGTAAGATGTGGAGGGTAATGACTGTGTGAGGAAGGCGGCAGTAGCATTCGTAGCCGCCACATGGCCTGTCCCTGCCTGGTTCAGCCCTATGCATCATGCCCTGGAACAATACATCCCACTGTCCCCCGGAGCACTCTGAGACATTCACCTGGACCCTGACATGAACTGCCATATCTGCTCTTGTACCAATGACACAGCAATCTGGCTGAGTACTGAACTCTTCCTCTCTAAATTAACTTTGCATTCCCCAAGGACTCTGGTTGGTCCACCACTGGGCAACCACGTCATGTGGGCTTGAACTGGCCATGTACCCCTCCAGCTCCGACACTCCCCAGAATGTAAATAAAACATTCCAAATCACACAGATGTGTCATGTCTATGTTCACTCACGTGTACAAGAATGGATGAATGTAGGGACATTGATTGCACAAAAAAAGGTACACCCTGGTAAATGGCATCAATGCGCATGTTTGACCCTGACCCACATGGACCTTTAGATGAATGTGAAGGTGTGAACTAGCTGTGGCCTCATTGCACATGAACAACAATCTCGCATCCACCAACGTAGCCCCACGTCCATGTATTATATGGGGCTGTGTGTGTGTAAATGTCAGAATCGGTAGCCCGCCTGAAGTAGTGTCCCCCATCGCATGTGGCTATAGAACATCTCTTTGCCTGACCTACTCACACACATCAGTGTGGACACAGTCTGTTTTAATGGATCATATTGATCCACATGGCAAGAAGTTGGACACGATACTCACATTGCTGAAGACACGTAAGCGCACAGGTCTACCAGCAACTATCCCAAACACAATGTCTTGCTCACAGAGGTGGAGCTGCCAATAGGGATTCACCATGTATGTACCAGGGGCAGTCTGTCCCTCCCTGTGTACAGACAATGCTCATTGAGGCACACAATTTGTCATACTAATCAACACTCATCACAGTTGTACACTGCTGCAGTTGCGTAGATTTTATTAGCATGTGCATGTCAGTACGGGCAAGTAATGGGAACGTGTCGAGGTGCAAGAAATGGGGAGGCAAAAATTAACACATCCTTATGTTTGGCAATGGTCTCAGGCCACCTTGCCGGTCGAGTCATGTGATGTACGCCGTCTAATCGTAGCCCTGTGTCAGGGGACGCAACTCACAGCCCATGGGATCTGCATGGAGCTGTACCACCGGACTGCGCTGACTATGTGCTATGATGACAGTGAGCAGGTGACAGGGACCAAGAAAGTCACATGTCATGCTACATTGCCATGTGTGTAGTCTCCCTCCAGCAGTATGTCAGCTTTAGGAGATTTGCCAAACGACGCTGTGCAGCTCCGCCCATGGGGCTGCAGCACCTTGCACAGGTGCGTGACAACACACGTAGGTGCACGCACATGCATTCTGAGTCTGAGCGAATGCAGACATGTCCACTGTTGTTCTGGCTTATGGGACCTTCCTCCACAATGCAACACAGTGTTGTGACCTGTGCTCTGGGTGTCAATCAGTTGTGGCTGCAGGAAGGTAGTTACTCGTCCATGAATGCGAGCGCTGCTTCATAGGGAATCAGTTCCAGAAGTACGTCATTCTCAGAATCAAGGAACACGAGGGAGAGGCAATCCATTAACTGGTCCGGACATATGTGCTCCGACCACGCACTTTCACCGATCCGCAACACAGCCCAATAGAGGAGCGCCTCGATGTGGTCACTGCACACGATGACTTGTGCAATCTCCTATCTACTACTGCCAGCACATACGCCACAGATCAGGGCATCCCATGCACGGCTATTCTGGTTGCAATCCTGTTCGTGGGCCAACAGACGGCACACACACAAGTCATAATCCAGTTTGGCTACCGTTGTGTTGGATAGGCAGACATCCATGGGCCACTCGAATGTGCATGATCGACAGTGGATATGAAAAAAACACAAAAGAGTCCCTATATCTTAATGTCTAAGAGGACAAAATACCTCACTGGGGCCAAGTGTGTTATGGAAGTGTTAGCAGATCATGTTTCAAGCTCTTTAACTTCATAAGCTGTGCCCTTCTCCAAAGACTATATCATATTCACTATACCACAGTAGCAACAATCAATTCCTCACAATATACTTCTATTTGGACCACAAATTATATTAAAAAAGGTTTATTAAAAATTAGGGATAAAAACAGAAATTAATTACATAGTCAATCTAATGTCATTAGGGGTATGCCTCCCAATACAGGTTACAATCTTATTATGACACAAAAAGTTAAAAAAGTTGACGCAGCGTTTCAGTGTTGATTCAATACTATCACCTTCTTCAGGACAGAAAATGTTTATAAAATCTAAACATGAAAAAAAAAATATATATATATAATTAACAACCTAAATATAAACTATACACAAATACAATGCACTGTGGTATTTTGATTACCTATCCATTTTATTAACTGGTACATTTACTTATTCCATTAACTTACATGACCACACACTTAGCCCTTACTATAAATATAGCATCATATTTTATTGTAACATCGCACATAATACATGCTTTATTTTACAACAACCAAAATCCAATTCCACTGGGTGAGGCTATATTGCTACATTTTATGATTATCTTAACTGTTTTCTGACTTGGACATCATAAGTATTTATACATTCTCTTCGTACCTTTATATTAGGTGGATTATGTTTTAATCAATTGCATAATCAGTAGAGTTTAATAATCTTGCCACAGGTAAGGTTTCCTTGATAGGGCCTCTAGGTAAAAGGAACAAACATTAGATTGCTGTTCCTCCTCTTTGCTACATTTAATCAAAAACCACTTGTTCCCCCATGTACCTCTCATTGGATTAGTTCTTTTTTTATCTCCGTCAGAGCCACGATCTTGTTCTGGTGTGGGGATTTGATAAAAACTTTCTTATGTTTAAAAATTCTATTGACGAAACAAAACATTTTGGAGATCAAAAGGTTATATGTATGAGCCTATTTTTATAAAATTTGGCAGTGTTAAAATGTTAAAAAACACCGGCTTACCTATTATATATCGAAATGTTGTTTTTAGATTTCCAGTACGCTTATAGATTCGCGTTTGATATACTGGAACTTTTGGCAGCAAGCTGAACCAAGGTATTCAATGCACGTGGTTCAACGATAAAATCTATAAAGAATGAGATTTATATAAGGTTTACAATGTGGTTCTGCACCCTTTAGTTCTCTATATACAGCTCATATTCATTATTTGGTATTTTTCTCATTTTGAAATATTTCTACTGCGCTAGCCGTTACGATCTCAATTTAAAAAGCTTCTAGGTGCCACATCTGGTATAACCATATCACAGGCGGCCGCCGTGGCTTATAAAGTGACAGCGTGTCAGCGTTTCATAAATGCGGCGGCATATTTTATGTTGCACATAAGCCGATCCCGTGATAAGGGGTAATTTTTAGTTTAGGACCCAGCCTTATAGCGCCCATTTGTTAATGATAGTCGTGCTCCATTACTAAAAGCCTGGATAGCGGCATGTCTAGGTAATCAGCGTACCTATATACTAAACAGTAGCCTCCCAGCACTGACCTGTATTTTAAAATCACAGCATATCAGCGTTGCGTGAATGCGACGGCATGTTTAACTTTATACACAAACCGTCCTGGCGTAGGGCATTTAAAACCTAAAAATTGTAGCGCCTGCTTGACAATAATAATCGCGCTCTATTATAAAAAGCTTGCATCGCGGCATGTTGGGCTAATCAGCGTACCTGTATGTTCAACAGCGGCCTCCCTGCTCTGACGGTTCTCCGGAAGTGTTTTGATCACCCCCTTCCGAAGTCACGGCCTTATATACCAATTCTCGCATTGCTACCAAGTGCTGCCACGGAGGTTAACAACATCGTCTGACTCTGAATTGTCTCGTTATATGAAATGCACAATTTGTTTTTATTTATTTAAGAGATATTTTTCACAGTGGTATGTGAATTTAAGTTTTTTTTTTTAAAGTACAAATGAGGTTCTATACGCACTTTACACTCTTCCGTAACTGTGGCGGCCATTTTGATTATGTGCGATGTTACAATAAAATATGATGCTATATTTATAGTAAGGGCTAAGTGTGTGGTCATGTAAGTTAATGAAATAAGTAAATGGGCCAAATGTCTTGCTATTGCGAGTTATGGCTCTGACCTTTGGGGTTATAGGAGTACCAAGGATATCCAAATCGTGGAAAACACATTTTTACGAAATTTGCTGTCTGTTCCGTCCTCGACTGCAACTTATATCATTCATCAAGAGCTGGGCATTGGTTTCATTTCAGATATTATAGAAGTGGCTCCCCTGCTGAAATGGATCAGTATTTGGACTAACCCTGAGCTCGTGATGCATCGTGATATTATTCGTGATTGTTTATCTCTTGATTTGGTTGGTTGTATTCCATGGTTAAATTATGTAAAAAGTGTTGCTACATATTTAGGGAGACCTGAGTTATTTAGCTCTCCGGAAAAAATGGTTACGGTAGACATATTGTGGGCTAAAAACATGTATGTCCAAATATCCCATACTGATCGAGAGCAAAAAGAACTAAATAAGCCTCTTGTACGAGCACACCAGTTGATATGTACAACATTGACGATTGAGCCGTATTTGACTATAGTGTCAAGTCAGCAGCATCGTTTTCTCCTGGCTGGATTCAGATTGAATCAATTGCACGTGCTCTTTGCTGAACCCAAGGGATGGAAAAAGCTGGAGGATTTAAATGTATGCACTTGTGACAATTTTTCCACTCAGGACTCCATGCACTTTGTTCTATTTTGTGAGGACTTTTTACATATTCGAAAACGATTTATAATTCCGATTTTCAAAGGTAAAGGTTTTATCCAGGCAAGACCGGCCTTCATTTATCTCCAAATGTTAAATAACGCGTGGGAAATGTTTAGTATTGTTAGCTTTTTAATTGCTGCAGTCAGAATAAAGAAGAAAATAAGGTATGATCATAATTCGTGTTCGCTGATAGTTACCTGATGAGATTTCTTTTAATGTGTATATTGATGAATTGGATTGTATTTTATGATATTTCTTGGATATTTTAATTGTGTATTTATAGTATGCTTTTATGGTTTTAATTAACCGAATAAAGTGAATTTGACTGACTGAAATGTGCCAGTTAATAAAATGGATAGGTAATCAAAATACCACAGTGCATTGTATTTGTGTATAGTTTATATTTAGGTTGTTAAATTATATATATTGTATGTTTTTTTCATGTTTAGATCTTATGAACATTTTCTGTCCTGAAGAAGGTGATAGTATTGAATCAACACCAAAACGCTGCGTCGACTATTTTAACTTTTTGTGTCATAATAAGATTGTAACATGTATTGGGAGGCATACCACTAATGACATTAGATTGACTATGTAATGCATTTCTGTTTTAATCCCTAATTTTTAATAAACCTTTTTTAATATAATTTGTGGTCCAAATAGAATTATATTGTGAGGAATTGATTGTTGCTACTGTGGTATAGTGAATATGATATAGTCTTTGGGGAAGGGCACAGCTTATGTAGTTAAAGAGCTTGAAACATGATCTGCTAACACTTCCATAACACACTTGGCCCCAGTGAGGTATTTTGTCCTCTTAGACATTAAGATATAGGGACTCTTTTGTGTTTTTTTAATATCTGTACCTCATCCCTTTGTCGTACATAGGGGTTTTCTTCCTTACTTTTTTAACTTTGATTTGCACAGCTTGTGAGCTTTGGAGTTTGTTGATAGTTTCCCATATAATAACAGGGAGCGGCTGTCCTAATTAAAACTGGACGCACTAAAAACGTATGGTTTTTCAGCAGAACAATTTAACAAAATCATAAATGGCACCTCAAAATATTTCTATATGGTTACTGCTAATAATTGCGATGAAGAGAAATGGAGAGATCTATGGAACAACAAGAAAAAGAACATTAGAACCGAGTTTCATGCAGATTTCTTAATCGAATACTGCAAGAAAGGCATAATACCCAGGGGCCTGCAAGTGAAAAATGAGCCAGGCATTTTTATTAGAAACTCCAAATTTATAGAGAACTGAACATTCATCGCTAACCGATGTAGTCGGGATTGGATGTTGCTAATTATAGAGACAGCGCATGAAATTTTAATAATTGAGAGAAAAGAGATTGAAGAGATGGAAGCAAAAATTGAAAGAGAATACGTCATTAGAAGATGCTAAAAAGAAATTGGAGGGAATCCAGAATGATATATCAGGTTATAGGAGTACCTCCTAAATAAAAAGTCCAATAAATTTAGAAAAGACGTTACTAAATATAACCTAGAACATGTATACCCATATTTACAGAAGGACTTTTACGACAGACCAAGGGAAGACATGTATAATAGTAACAATTGGCAACAACCCAGAAGAGATTTTCAGAAGAAAAGGGCGACCTTTCTAGATACCTCCTACACTAGTTCAGAATCTGAGAACGATAACCCACAGGAGATTAGGAAGGTAGATGAGTCCACCCCTGGCACAAGCAGAGAATCTTTCTCTTTTTTAGAACAGCGACAATCCAACACTGGTCAAAACCGAGGCAAAGGGAGAGGGAGAGGGAATTTTTATTCCCAGAACCCACCGCAGAAACGTGCCAACATGAAAACCAGGAGTCAAACAATGTGGGACTAGAGAGAAAAGCCCCCATTATCAACTTGTCAAAAAGACATCTAAGTAATGATGAAATATCTGTTTTGGAGAAAGGGTTAGGATTTCCTATAAACACCCCAGTTAATAAATTTAACGTTGAAAGAGACCTTCAGAGTTTTTTAGAAAAAGCCGTCTAAATTAATTTTTTAAAGATAAAGAGTGTCAAAGTGTTACGAACAGGAATAAATCTGGATTAAAGCCAGTGGACTCCATCCCTAAACCTTCTGAATAAAAATATTGAGCTGTTCGAAAAGGTAGTTGAGAAGAATATTGATGATCTCCTCACTTAAAAACTTTATTGGCACAACAATCTAAGTGCACCAGAGAAAATAGCTTTGAGTAATCTTGAAGAGTGCAAAGATTTGACTATTAAACCAGGAGACAAAGGGGGCAGCATCATTGTAATGGACACTGAAGACTATAATAACAGGATGATCTCCCTTTTAAATAACACCTCTCACTATCAAAAATCTAGCAAGGAAGAGTGGAATGAGTTATCGGATAAGGTGATGAGACTGTTTGACTTTGCCAAGGATGATGAAATCATATGCCTTGATGAATACAACTTTCTTAAAAATTCCAACCCCAGAGTGCCAGCAATATATGGTCTACCAAAAGTACATAAGGACCTTGAAAATCCGCCGATGAGACCAATTGTCTCGAGTATTGACTCCTTGACGGAACCACTTAGCAAATATGTAGATACATTTCTTCAACCATTAGTGGTCAGTCAAACAGCATACATAAAAGACACTACTGCCATGATAAGTAAAATTGAAAAATGACCATATAATGTGAACAACCAATGGTTGGTTACCTTAGATATAGAGGCCCTCTATACAAACATACCTCAGAATGATACCATCAGTATGTTGGAGGGCATCTTAGCCAATGACATGGGAGATTTGTCTGCACATTCTATATTTTTGGTTGAATGTGTTGAAGTCATCTTAAAGAATAATATCTTTCTCTTTAGAAGTGATTACTACAAGCAAATCAAGGGGACCAGCATGGGAGCCACGTGGGCTCCCAGTCTGGCCTGCCTTTACGTGGCTGCCTCTGAAGACAAGCATATTTTAAACACTACAGCCCCTTTCTATGAAAACATATCATGTTGGTCCCGCTATATAGATGATGTTTTTTTCATGTGGGAAGGAACACCAGAGCACTTCATGGAGTTTATAGAGTGGTAAAATCTAGGAGATACAAATTTAAAGTTCACCTCCAGTATAAATAAAGAAAGATGTGATTTGTTCGATATTAAAATCAGTCATAATGCAGGCAGATTAATGATAGAACTTTATACAAAACCAACGGATCGTAATACTATGCTCCACTATCACAGTAACCACCCCACCTGCCAAAAGAATAATATCCCTTTTGGGCAATACTTAAGAATTAGGCGAAACTGCACGGAGATGAAAGATTTTAACCAACATGCTGATGTTTTGTCAAAAAAACTATTAGAAAGAAAATATCCAAAGAAGCTTGTCAGACAGGCATATAAAGGAGCAAAATACTATGACAGAGAATCCCTCTTTTTCCCTAAAGTCCAAGGAACAACAACACATGACGTTCCTGTAATTTTTGTGACTAACTTTAGCTGCGCAAGCAATAAAGTTAAAAACATTATAAATAGAAACTGGCAACTTCTATATGATAAAAATAATACAACACTGCCTAAACCTATGTTCAGCTTCAGACGGAATCGTACCATCCGTAACAGATTGGTACATACATACAGAGAGGAGGCAGGATGTAAGCAACGCAGTATTAATAATGCCCCTCTCCCAGTTGGGAATTTTCCTTGTAGTTCTTGCAAAAACTGCAACAACCTTATAAAAGGCAATGTGAAACAGCACAATGGAACTATACATAATGTAAAGAGTTTCATCAATTGTAAAACTAAAAACTTGATTTATTTTATAATGTGCCCCTGCAATAAGGGTTACATTGGGGAAACATCGCGTGAAATTAGAATTAAAGTGACAGAACATGTCAGCAATCAGGACAGGGAAAAGAACTGCCCCTTTAGTGGAACATTGGCTCACACATAGCCATAAAGTAGAGGATTTGAGATGGTGTGGAGTTGAAGTGATTCAACTCGGCACCCGAGGAGGAGATCAAATCTGTAAAAGGAAAAAACGTGAACAATTTTTTTTGTCTAATTTTTACCCCTATAAAAATGGCCTTAACAATAAAGAAGAGTGGGAGAGACTGATATAAAAGAACAAACTGCTTGTAGAATAAGACATCTCGTAATGTAGATTAACTTTGACAATATGCGTTTAAGATGCCTAATAGATCATACATTTTTTTTTATTTAAATACTGAGATAAAGAACACACGTGTATTATACAGTGTGGACGATGTGGCTTATGGGGTATAATAGCTTTTATGAAGGAATAATATACCTACATAGCTTGACAGGTATTAGATAACCAATTAGTAGACAAGTGATTTGATGAGAATTAACTAGCTAAATTATACTGCCATCATCACTACTAAAGATGTTGACATGGGAATGGCACACCGACTGGAGAGAAGTAACGCAATAAACATAATAGATGAAATGAAGAAATGATACCTAATTAAGACGGAGTGGTGGTTTGATATTTATTTACTATGTGCTCCTGTCTGAGGATAGGAAAAGGCAAAAGAAGAGTTATACCATAAACCAAAAACAACGGTTTACAAAATTAATAGGCGAGTTTTTAAATATATAACTGTGGGTGTCAGATATTCAGACACTTCAAAATGGCCACCACAGTTACGGAAGAGTGTAAAGTGCATATAGAACCTCATTTGTACTTAATTTTTTTTTTTTTAATTCACATACCACAGTGAAAAATATCTCTTAAATAAATAAAAAAAAATTGTGCATTTCATATAATGAGACAATTCAGAGTCAGAGCATGTTGTTAACTTCCGTGGCAGCACTTGGTAACAACGCGAGAATTGGTATATAAGGCCATGACTTCGGAAGGGGGTGATCGAAACACTTCCGGAGAACCGTCAGAGCAGGGAGGCGGCTGTTGAACATACAGGTACGCTGATTAGCCCAACATGCCGCGATGCAAGCTTTTTATAATAGAGCGCGATTATTATTGTCAACTTGGCGATACAATTTTTGGGTTTTAAATGCCCTTCGCCGGGACGGTTTGTGTATAAAGTTAAACATGCCGTCGCATTCACACAACGCTGATATGCTGTGATTTTAAAATACAGGTCAGTGCTGGGAGGCTACTGTTTAGTATATAGGTACGCTGATTACCTAGACATGCCGCTATCCAGGCTTTTAGTAATGGAGCGCGACTGTCATTAACATACGGGCGCTATAAGGTTGGGCCCTAAACTAAAAATGACGCCTTATCGCAGAATCGGCTTATGTGCAACGTAAAATATGCCGCCGCATTTATGAAACGCTGACACGCTGTCACTTCATAAGCCACGGCGGCCGCCTGTGATATGATTATACCAGATGCGGCACCTAGAACTTTTTAAAATTGAGATCGTTACGACTAGCACAGTAGAAATATTTCAAAATGAGAAAAATACCAAATAATAAATATGAGCTGTATATAGAGAACTAAAGAGTGCAGAACAGATATATCACACTGTAAACCTTCTATAAATCTTATTCTTATTTTATCGTTGAACCACGTGCATTGAATCGCTTGGTTCAGCTTGCTGCCAAAAGTTCCAGTATATCAAACGCAAATCTATAAGCGTGCTGGAAAATAAAAACAACATTTCTATATATAATAGGTAAGCCGGTGTTTTTTTAAATTTTAACACTGCAAAATTTGATATAAATAGGCTCATAGATATAACCTTTTGATCTCCAAAATGTTTTGTTTCGTCAATAGAATTTTTAAACATAAGAAAGTTTTCATCAAATCCCCACACCAGAACAAGACGGTGGCTCTGACGGAGATAAAAAAAGAACTAATCCAATGAGAGGTACATGGGGGAACAAGTGGTTTTTGATTAAATGTATTGAAGAGGAGGAACAGAAATCTAATGTTTGTTCCTTTTACCTAGAGGCCCTATCAAGGAAACATTACCTGTGGCAAGATTATTAAACTCTACTGATTATGCAATTGATTAAACATAATCCACCTAATATAAAGGTATGAAGAGAATATATAAGTACTTATGATGTCCATGTCAGATAACAGTTAAGATAATCATAAAATGTAGCAATATAGCATCACCCAGTGGAATTGGATTTTGGTTGTTGTAAAATAAAGCATGGATTATGTGCGATGTCACAATAAAATATGATGCTATATTTATAGTAAGGGCTAAGTGTGTGGTCATGTAAGTTAATGGAATAAGTAAATGTGCCAGTTAATAAAATGGATAGGTAATCAAAATACCACAGTGCATTGTATTTGTGTATAGTTTATATTTAGGTCGTTAAATTATATATATATTTTTTTTTTTCATGTTTAGATTTTATGAACATTTTCTATCCTGAAGAAGGTGATAGTATTGAATCAAAACCGAAACGCTGCGTCGAATTTTTTAACTTTTTGTGTCATAATAAGATTGTAACCTGTATTGGGAGGCATACCACTAATGACATTAGATTGACTATGTAATGCATTTCTGTTTTAATCCCTAATTTTTAATAAACCTTTTTAAATATAATTTGTGGTCCAAATAGAAGTATATTGTGAGGAATTGATTGTTGCTACTGTGGTATAGTGAATATGATATAGTCTTTGGGGAAGGGCACAGCTTATGTAGTTAAAGAGCTTAAAACATGATCTGCTAACACTTCCATAACACACTTGGCCCCAGTGAGGTATTTTGTCCTCTTAGACATTAAGATATAGGGACTCTTTTGTGGTTTTTTTCATATCTGTACCACCGTCCCTTTGTCATACATAGGGGTTTCTCCCTTCCTTTTTTAACTTTGGTCGACAGTAGAACCAGGGCTGGACGCATGTGACGTACGCTAGCCGGAAACTCAGACGGTAACTGATTCGCAAAACTGCCATAGGCAGAGCTCCCAACAGATGCAGCATTCATGCACGGTACAGCTCCACGTGAGAGGGGTTGTGCATGTGCCCGGGATTGCCTGCCATTGCGTTTGTTGGTCTCATACCACCGGCACTCCTCAGACCAGCGGCAGTTCTGTTGACCATATGCCACAGCTCGGAGAAATGAGTCGGATGTGTGTTCAACGTTTGGACGAATGGGTTGTTTTTTGGCCATGTGTTGGGGTCATGCCATGCAGGTGTACCTCAAGCAGGGACAAGCGTGTGTGGGGTGTGGACACGTTGCTCTTTAATTAGCGCAGTTTGTGGTGTGGGAGTCGTAGGAGTCTGGTATTGTATCTCACTCAGGGGGTGCCCGGTGCAATGGAGACCAAGGTCGGAGGTTCGGATGTCCTTCCGCCTTGTGTATTGAGACAAAGGAGCTTTCATGCCTAATTTTAGTATGACAAGTGCTTGCATTTCTGAAATGTGATATGGCCTTCACTCTGAAATCGTTGCCAGGTCTTAGATTTAGGGTGCACCAATAGCAAAACACACGCAACAGTTGGCATGTGTGAGCCAAGGGCCCAATTGTCCTTGCAATCCTTCTTCAGTCTCTCTCTCTCTCTCTTTCTCTCTCTCTCAGTCCTTTGATGAGTGCCTGACACACCTTCTTATCTTGGATATTGCCTTACAGGCTGTCACTTACAGATTGTCCAGGAATGACCCGCCATGACTCTTCCAATTATTTGTTTGGAGAGAAATTTTATTGTGAAATTTTGTTTGGACTTTCAATGGTGAATGATTCATTCTGCTTTTTCTGTACTCACATGACTGTTCATTGTTGTGATTCTGCGGCATCAGGCAGATGATTTTGTTCATGGTTTCGTGCCGTTGATGTGCAGTCTCTTGGTCCGGGGGAGGTGGGGGGTGCCCGATGGGTGGCGGTGGGTGTTGTGGCCCTGTTGGGGCTCCAAGCTGCATGATTGTTGGCTCCATGGTATCTGTTGTTCTTCAGGTGTGGCTCTGGGCTGTGCTCCCTTGGCTGCTGCCGGTTGTCGTCCAACTTTACACCAAGTTCAGAGCAGGGGTTAATTTCCTACTGCTAACGTGCCTTATCGCATGTTTTGTGCTCTTATCGCAGATCTGGCTGGTCGTTGAGAATGTTGAGGTGTGGTGTTGTCACAGCTTTTTGCTCGGGAACGCCTACTCTGCATCTCATTAGCGATAGTTCCCGGGGTCATCCGTGGTGATGTTTAATGAGGATGCTATCGCCGGAAAACTGGTGATATCGGCTGTTAGCACCAGCTTGTGAATGGGGCGATAACTTTATCGCAACTTTGGCTGCGATGAAGTGGCGATAACTCCTTGAGAATATGCCCCTAAATTTGGTGTCCAAATATGAGTCTTATTCATACTTGTTTTGCAATGTATTTAGTGATCAGGAATTCGTTTCTGGTTTGAGCGCTTTTACGGGTATAGAATATGACAGAATATAACCTAACAGGACCACATTGTAGGAAGGTGGAATCTGACTACATGGTTGCCCCCACTTTTTTCCTGGTGTTTTGATGGTTTTGACTTAGTTTGTCTGGGAACCTGCTGTTCAGGTCCCCAGCCTAGCTGCTTCCTCTCTAAATTGATTTCATGTACTCTAGGTACATAACAGATTGGATTCTGAGGTGCCCTTATAAGTCCCTAGTATATGGTATACTATGTACCCAGGGCATGGGTACCCCAGGGGCCTACCAGGGGCTGAAGCATCTATTATGCCACCCCTGGGAAGCCCTCCAAAATGACACCACAGGTCTGCTACTGCAGCCTGGGTAAGGTGGTGCAAGCACCCCTTACAGAGATATAGGTTCACTATATCTCACCTATCACTGCACATAGAAACCTATCAGTCACCCCTATGGCAGGCTTTATCAATCCTGAAGGCAGGGTGCTTGGTTATATGGGAGAGGGTGCCCAGGCATGAGCTGAGCCCCTCTGCAGCCTTTCGGAATCTCTTCTCCGGGGTTGTCAGTAGTGCAGCCTGACCATATACTCTTCAGTGCATCATAACCAAACGGTAAATGCTAACTTTGGACTGGCTGCACGGAAACATGTCGTGTTTGGTGTCAAACACCTTGGAATCATACCTCCACACCAGTAACTGGTGTGGGAGTATGATCCCACCCTTCTAGAGGGAGAGACATGACAGCACCGGTATACAGAGTACCAACTTAGAAGAGCCCTGGCATCACAAAATGGATGCTCCAGCCACAGACACCAGTCTGGCCTCCTGCTGCTGACCGAAACTCTGGCAGGGTAGGCCTGGACAATAGGTTTCCTGTCTCAGGGAGGTGTAACCACCTCCCAGACAGGCTGATGTGTATTGGGGCTGGATGGGAGCACTCTCAGAGTGCTTTGAAGTACTGCAATGGGGGCACATTTGGTGTCCCTGTGCATAGTCCAGCTCAAACCGGTTCAGGGGCCCGAAACTGGACAAAGGAAATGGGTGTAGCCACCCCTCTTTCCAAACCCTCCCATAGGCGGGTCCCCTGAGTTAGTCCAGCCCCTTTCTTAGGTATAAGTAAGGAACCCCTGGCAAAAGGACTTTAGATGTCCCTGGACGAAACTCTGCAACTGAATCCTGGAACTTCGACGCTCTACTCAAGATTAGAGGACTGAAGAAATCTCCCTTGGGGTCAAGGAGTGACTCCCCTGCTTGGCAGGCACCAAGAAAGCAATTGCCGGTCTGCATCTCCGAAGCTCTTGCCGGACTCCGAAGTACTTGCAGCACAGGAAGAGGATTTCCGGGCTTCTCAGAGGCCGACCTGAGTCCCCAGCAAAGCTGAGACCTGCAGCCCTTGAGAGTAACGTGAAACCGGAACTCCTGGTCACCCAGCACATTTGCAAGTACATTGACTTCTTGACACCTCTTGAAGTCGTGCTTTGGGTTACTTGTAGCCCACACCTCGAGCAGAGAATCCACTGAAGATTGTCAGCCTAGTCACCCCAAGTGACCCGTGGGCCACCATTTTGTAATTCCTCTTGAGGTCCCTTCCCGATCCCTGGTCTGTCGACTGGTGGGTCCCTGTGAAGGCAACTTTGATTTTCCTTGGGCTTCTCTGGTTGATCCAGATGTGCCCTGACTCCCCACCATGTGGTGAGTCCCTCAGACCTTGCTGGTCTGCACAGAAGCATCTTTCTCCTTTCTGCATGGGTTGCTGTTGCCAAGGCTTGTTGTATCCAATCCGGGCACTGATGCTGCAGCACTCGACATCTTTTGTGGGACAGTTCAAATCCAGCTCCTGGTCATCCTCGACGCCTCCTGGTCCTCGTAGCTGAAGAGTCAAGCTTCACCGTCTTCACCTGAAATCACCCGACATTGGTGAGCATTCGTCCATCGTGCCCCTGGTCACTGGCTAGTGACCCAGACTCTGTCCCCTCTGCTTTCAGGTTATTCTCGACTTCGATCCAAGCTTGGATCTCTTCGGACACTTCACATCTTCCCGGCAGCAGCACTTCCTTGCCAGCTCCCATTGAAAACGACGACGCGACCCGACACCATTTGACACCTATGCACCCGGCTTCCCTGGGTGAGGTAACTTGAGTACTCCGTTGCTCCCGTGGGTGTTGACCCTAGAACTTCCTAAGTCCAAAAGGGTTTGGTCCTAGCTCATCACTATGTGTCACTAATCTTTAAAAATTCAACCGCGACTTTCCCCATAGAAGCGAACGGGAGCTCGCGGCTGTGTTCTCTCACTGCACACGGCCCCCGTGGGTCCCCTGTGTCACTACGTTGGGTGGTTCCTTGGGGACCCAACGATTCTACAGGCTCTAGGATTTGTGTCTAGTTAAGTCATGGTAATTATACCACTATTTTGGTATATGGTTTTGCTCGCCCCTAGGGCCTGACGTGTATTTGTACTATTCTACTGTAATATGTGTTTGGACCTCTAGCCTCATAAAGAGACTAGTAGGGTGTGTTTAGAAATAAATACATATATTTTATATATATACCTGGTGTGGTTGCCTTTCATTTAGCCATTCAAGAGAATATAGACTGGTAAAACAAGCTGCTTTACACTCCTTCAAGACTTAGCCTGAAGGCTGCTCTCCATAGCTACCACTAGGATAGCTTTCAATAAAGGTTGTCTTTAACCTATCATCAATAAGGGGTTGTTTGGTCTGGTACAAGGTGCCCACTATAACTAGTGGACAACATATACCAGGCCAACTTCTCACACACATGATCAGCATCAAATGAACCATTTTGTGGCTGTGTCCATTCTTCATATTTGCTTCTTTGCCTGGCACGAAAACTTCATGTAAATGAGGTATCTACAAAGCTGTCACTGGACTCGTTCCTGTTAATAAACATTTTAGACATCACGAATAGCGCAATTAAACTCATGAAATGTAATAACATGTCAGATGTTTGCGTTTTGTATCTCTTTGGATCTAACGCTTCAGAAGATAGGAATCTGCAGGCTTTTAGGGCGTCACAAAATCTTGTAAAACGGACTGTGTTTACTGACAAATAAGCAGCCCTCGTTTAAATCAAGGCTTTCACTTATTGCAAACCACTTACCCAGCACATAAATACACTTTTTGTGGAAAACATGATTTAACGTTTATAGGGTGCAACAGAAGAGATGCTTGTGTTCATCACGGACCACACGTTGCTTCGCCCCTGAGAGCAGCAGATCTGTTTTGTTCTGTTGTTGAGGAAAAATATATACATTTGTGGTGGTTTTGTTCCTCACTGGTGACGATTTTTTCCTTTTTATGGAGAGGTCGTGAGTGAGTTCTTCAAATAGGCATAATCTGTAACATAGTTCTTGGTAACCACATCTTTTGTAAAGCAAAATATTTTGAAAATGCATTATGATAAAGCTATCGTACAGGGTTGCTTTACACTATGCAGTGACATGTTAATATATTTTATGTTTTAATAAAAATATATTTTTCCTTATTTGTTTGCTTATCTGGATGTAAATAAGAAGCATATCGGGCCTATCATCAACAACCGGCGATAATTATCACTGAGCGCACTTAGCGCCAGGATAATTATCGTCGGCTAGCGCCGATTTTTATCACTGAGATAGCGTGCTATTAGCAACGCTCATCTCATCAGGCTAACGTGAGATTATCGCTGGAAACCCAGTGATAATCTCACGTTAGCTAGTTGATAGGGACTCACAAACTTAGCCATGATATCCACCTTCCATAGGATATCATGGCTAAGTCAGAAAAATACCAGACGTAAAAAAGCAGCGCTAACCGCGGTAATCGCTGCTTTTTTTGTCTCTAACAGGGTTAGCGATATTCTTGATAATAGGAGACATGTCGCTTAGCGACATTTCTCCTATTATTTTACTCTGGAACGCCCCCTTTGCATCTCATTAGAGATGCAAGGGGAAACGTAGAGTAAAAGGGTGCTAACATGCAAATTTGCGTGTTAGCACCCTGTTGTTGATAGGGCGCTAGTTTTATCTCTGCTAAAACACAGAAATAAAGCCCTTGTTGATATGCCCCATCATTTCCACGATACTTACAATAGATAACCTACAAACCTGGTGGAAAGACGGTAAGGACCGAAATCTTTGCAAAAACAAACTGTCAACCAACAGCACAAATCTATCTGGTACACTACAACACCCCATCAGTTACTTTTGAAACAATATCACACGCCTGGAAGAAACGGCAGATAAAGTCTCAACGGGGTGGCATGTTTGGTAAGTTTTTTAAGACGATCCTTCCATTGTAGTTTCCCCCAGTTCCACTCTAACTGACATGGCTCTCCAAGTTCCAACTCTACTAACCCCCTTAATGCTTCCCGTCATTCCCTTCAACCCATTAACGTCTTCCCCGTGATATATTAACCACTGAAACACAGGCACGAACGCTTACCACTTTCTAGACCGCCGTTCAACCCACACATGCGTTCCTACCTCACCCTCCCGGACCATATCCAGACTGCAACGCTCACTAGGAATGTATGTGCTCTACAATTATCACCTCATACATACATACATACATACATACATACAACCACAACCTCACTCACCCATCTCAGTTGCACTTACTACACACTCGCCCCCATTTCCATTAAACACAAATCAGATACCCGCCAAATCCCTTCCATTAACCCTCATGGCTACCGCACTACCAACATTCTACCCGGCCCTTGGCAAACCAATAAGAATGGCCCAGTACACAAACTGAATATTTACCCCATCTTCACTTACTGTATCACTCACATTCCCCCTATGTCCCCTTCTGCCAGGGCTCCCTCGTTGTCTCTGAATTTTAGTGGGTCCTGTGTATGAAAACTAAGCTGCCTACACTGCCTGCTCATCAACACCTGACCTGTGGATAAGAACATATTAAACATTTTTGATACAACCCCATATTCATCACCAAACCTTTTGTTTTGTTTTATAACAGAAACAGGTGTCTAAGATAATGCCCCTTCAACTTGGCATGAGACCACCCCCTGTACATGGCATTATTTGCTGCAACAGCCCTAAGTAGACAGAACTGACTTTAAAAAAAAAAATAATGACAATACATTTTGGAGAGTTCACCATGGCCAGATGCGAACCTAAGCTGGTAAGATGTTACCCTGATCTTAAGTTTGCATGCTCCTTCCTTCTAATATATTGTTAGGGTTTGTTCCAAGAAGCCACCAAGAAATCGAGTCAAATTATAGAGTTTCACACACTCACCACATTTTAACATTGGCAGAGGAGAGGGCAAGCAAACTGTGTCTCAGTTTCCTGACATAGGTGAAGCACTGGGCCCTAGCACCTGGGATGACAGAGACTGGGAGGGTATGCACACACATAATTTTATACTATTACGTTATCGATCACATCTGGATCATCATAGGCAGTGACAGTATAAACAGTAAGTTTTCCCTTAGGGCAAGGCCTGTAAACTTTCTGTGTTTGCATTAGCTTTATGCTTGTCAGTATAGGTCACAACGGGCCTTGGCGCTCCCCTCACTTTGTTATTTTCCTCGCTTGCAGGTCCTCATAGGTTCCTTACCGGACCATGATCTGTGCTCCTGATTTTGGCTTGGCGGTGTTTTACTCCAGATTCGCCTCTTCCCCCTCTGGGATGAAGGCTGATTCCTGGTTTACCTTGGGCTAGATAAAGTGTACACCAATAATGTGGTGCCTGAGTTATCCCTTGCAGACTCAGATATCTCTGATGACTTCTTGATACACTTAAGTTGTACTTATTGTGAGTTCCAATCACTCCATGCAGATGTGCAGTCTGTACCTTAAAAGGATAGCTTTTTCAAGACCATTTGTCTCAAATATGTCTCGTCTTAAACTATGGACTAGTCAGTCTCTCTCTCCCCCCCCCCCCCCTCAATCTCTCTCTCTCTCTCTAGCCCAGAGGTCTTCAATCTGTGGGGCGTGACCCCCAGGGGGGCCCTGGAGTCCTGGAAAGGGGTCGCACATTTCCCAGCTTCACTTGTCCCTGCAATCCAAAAGTTTTGCTTTCCTTTTGGAAAAATACAGCTGTCCTGGCACAGCTAATTTAAATCATCGTCAGCTGCTTGCCTGAATGAAATGCAAATCAGTTAAACTGCAAGTGTAAAGGATGAGCAGTTCTGGCTTTAATTGATCAAATGAGATGACAAAAAAACAAATCTTTGAGTGGAAGTGCAAAGAGTTAACGATTGGGCTGGGAAGTGCTTGCTTGTAATTTTAACTGCATTTACACAGCCCTTAATACCCCTACAGAAGTGCTGAAGGGACAATTATGTAAAAAAATAAATTGCATTACATACTCTCTAGTATTATTAAAATTTACATTTTGGAACCACCATTTTATGGTAAAACTACTTGCACATTTGCAACATTCCGTCTTACACTGTGTGTAATGCAAGTATAAAATAATGACTTGCATATTTACAGTGCTTTCTGTCAGAGGCTGGGGCCTTGTTGCACTAAAAATACACATCACTATTATCCACTCTACCAATCCAGATTTAATTCTGTGGCTCTCTGGTTACACACAAACCTCTGAAGTGCATTAACCAATAGAAGTTTCATAATGTACTGCAGTGCATTTCCCACTGAGTAACATTTTTATTTATTTTTTATTTACGCTGCCCATTATTTTATATGTAGATAGCTGATGGTGAAAGACCTAAAAACCCTACAGAATATTTGGTGCTTATTTATGAGAGGCTTGCATCACCAGAGCATCACTTTTTTTGCCCCGGTGGTGCAAGCGTCCCAACCATACCTTTGAGGCGGTGCAAAGTCACCCTGCATGACCTCATAGATCTGGAGTAAGACAAAGCAGCGTAAGCATCTGAGTTGCCTTGTACTGCGTCAAGGAGGTGTTACATGTGTTTTGCGTGGGGTTCCCACGCAACACCCATGGATTTTGATGCTACCCTCTATTTACAAAATCCTGCAAACCTGGGGCAGCTCCAAAAACAGACGCCTCGCCAGTGGAGGCGTAACGAAGAGAAATGTTTTCTTTTCTCCTCGTTTTTCCTCTTTCCATGTGCGCTGCATTCTGCAGCTCACATAAAAAGAGGAAAACATCTCTCAGGATTGTTTTTGTGAAGAAAGGTGCCCCTTCTTGTACAGAAACAGCCCTGCCTATGTTGGTGCTAGGCAGCAATTTGTGCGCCAACGCAAGGGAAAAGGATAAAAATGCACAGTATTTCATAAATATGGTGCATTCCTGCCCTTTTACATTGGCATAGGGCAGCGCCGCAAGAATACTTGCGGCCCTGCCCTACGCCAAATCCTCATAAACCAGGCCCTTTGATTTCAGCTACACCTTTGACTACACCCCCACGCTCCCTGACCTTTGGTTTGCTAAACACTGTTTAATATTATTTCTCCACCATAAAAAAATATTTGCTGTGGGGATTGGGGGCTTTTATGGTTGTCGATGATGAGGAGTACCAAGTTCTAGAACTTTTTGTCAGAAGGGGGTCCTTACGTCTAAAAAAAGTCTGACAAGTGGGTCTCAGCTTCAAAAAGTTTGAAGACCTCTGCTCTAAGCCCTTCCTCTCTGGGTTTGGATTCAGGGTCCTCTCAGAATTTGGCGGAAGGTAGATTGTCTTCGGATGAGGTGCACATTACAAGTTCCTTGACATATTTTGAACACCAATGGGAGTTTCAAGGATGCATTAACTGATGTTGTGACCGAGATCACACAAAATCACACCAACCTGCGTGTCCTGGGAGACTAAAACTTTGATTTAACTGTCCAGAACTAGCATATGCAAAAGTCTTAACATAAAATCTTAAAACCCTCAATTTTAATCAACCTATCATTGTGCTGATAACTCAGTAGGACATAACCTGGACATGATTTACACCTACTGAAAGTATGCCACTGTAATGGAAAATTAATAAATAATTTGAGGCATCCACCTCTTCTCTGTCAACATCAACCTTTCAGAAAAAGGCATCAATAGAGGTGGCATAGTAAAACTGTAGCTACAGACAGCGGAAGAAGGTAAATCTAACAACCCTGAGCACATACCAAACCAATGCACCACAAAACCAACAACTAACTGAAGTGTCTGAGTTCCACTACTGGATTACCAATGGCTTGGACAAACAATTCCATTTGAAAGCATCCTCTGGAGCTAAGCACAGAATAAGCGAGTACCCCATAGGTCAATGGAAAGATAAAGAAAACAAAATCAGAATTGGGCTTGTTACAATGCAAGTGGAAAAAATCAAGCAACAAAATTAATACAAGCTTTCTGCTACAGTAGGAAGTTGTGTTACTGGTTGAGGGGGTTGAAACCCTACTCAAGCAACAAGCACAATCATTGTCAGGGTGAAACAAAAGCAAACCCCAAATCAACCTGTGCTTCACCCTCTGATAGCTTGGCACAAATCAGTCAGGCTTAACCTAGAAGTAATGTATCAAGTATTTCTGCAGCACACAAACAGTATAAAAAAAGGGAAAACACAACACAAGAATAATCCCACACCAATTTAGAAAGATAGAGTAACATTTTATAAATTATTTGAGACTATGCAACAAACATCCAACTAGTAGAGCCAGATAGAGGCAATTTGAAAGTTTTTAGGTGAAAACAGTGCTTAGAAGCAAAAAGCTCCAACTGTGGTCATCTGATCGCGCCCACACCAGGACAAAGTCATAATTGCAATGGCATGCGGACCGGATACAAGGACTGGGTTAGGCCCACTATTAGAAAATGAGTCATTAGTTGCATGGCCTGCACAAGTAACCAATCACCCCATTGTAGCACTTGACTCTCAAAGGGTAGCGCTGCAGTCCAATGCCTATTCAAGGGAGGTGGTGTGGGCTAGTAATCACCATTCACTGATACCCAATAATATCATTCAATAAATGATTGTCAAGTCTGTGCTTTTTCTTTTGAAAAAGGAAAAAGTACATTTATTATGCACACACTGCTCAATACTATGCAGCAATTTACAAATATGCACAAGCTGATGGAAATACTTCATGATGGCATTGGGTAATTATTCTTACCCTCCCCAAAGGGAGATCTAGATCCAACAAACCATATATCAAAACAGTCACTTGCAATAAAATGCAATAATTGAGCATAACCTAGGATGAGAGCACTTAATACTGGCAATAAAGCATATATACTTTGATCACGAATGGCTGGCAATCTCATTTAAATAAAGCATTTGCAAGAATAATATATATGCATGTTGGAGTGGTTGGTGAATTCAGCATAATGTTTAGTGTAAATAACGCAATTTAAAGGTTGCATTGATGATCACAGTATGTGCAATTATATCACTCACCCGGGTGTTTGCATAAAATACGCACTTCAGACATAACACCTAAAGGACACATCACCTTTATGATTACATGAACATGCAAGTACCACCTTTCACCCCTAGAGGGTGACAATTTAATATGAACCTTCATATTTAACCACTTCAGGACACAGACATTGCAACCATAGTCTCTGACCCTAGAGGGCACAGCACTTCCAGCTATAGAGCATTAACCCCAGCCTGGGAAATGCTAGAACAATTCCTTGGAACCTTTGAGGGGTTGTCTGCGAAGAATCCCATCTATCTTAGGGTGGGGGCATTTTACATCTGTTTGGGGGGAAGCTATGCTGCTCCTGCAGCTCCCTCACACTTGTGCTACATTTTGGTGGTGACTACATCCACCTGGGGTCACCACATGCCAAAAACAAGCGTATTTTATTACAAAATGTGGCCAGGAACCGCAGGGCATTTTAGAGAGCTCCTCTAAGCTTTCCCTGCATTTTAGAGCAGCGGGGAGAGCTGCTTTTTCATTTCCCGCTGTTTTTATGCTTTAGGTGCTTAGCGGCCTCGCGGTGTGATTTTCTTTTCAGGGTACCTTGTCCCGCCCAGGTACCGCATGTGCATCTACTTGTTGGAGGAAAGCCCGAGGAGTCCACATCCGGCTGTCCTTGCCAGCTCCCTGATTGGCCAGCACTCACGCATTGGCATTCAGGCCTGCGGGCACGTAGCTGCTGGCTGGCCTTCCTGCCCCCCAGACACAGGCATGGGGAAGGCTGGCCACTCGGGAGAGTACGGTCGCAATCCCCCCTCTTGGTTAGTGGTATCGGGGGCCAAAGATGGAGTCCCAAGCCCCCTTCCACCTTTACAGGGGAGTGTAACAGCACTCCCTCGCAGCACTAATCTTCTAGGGTCCAGAGATGGGGTCCTTAGCTCCACAACACCTCACCACTTTTAGGGAAAGTGCAACAGCACTTCCCCTTCCTCCACCTACATTGTGGGTCCGGGGAAGGGGTTCCCAGACAGCTTTGGGTGCTGAGGAGCGGGCTCCACGCTCGCTCCCTCTCAGTAAAATTCCTAGTCCTTCTTGCAGTGGATGCCATCAGCGGAGCTCTATGCACTGGGAGGTCCAAGGTCACCAAACCTCACCAGGGGATAACGCAGGTCCTGTTGGGCCGATTTGGGTGATCTTTGTCTCATTTTCCTCCTGGTGGCAAGCCCTGGGCACCTGGAGCTGTTTCTTCTGGCCTCCGGACCTCAAAGGGGACAAACCCTGGCAGAGAGCAGGTTTTACTTGCTCCATGTGCCAGACTTTCTCCTTACTCTTCCTCTGGGCATCTCTCCTTCGGGGCGCAGACACCCAGTCTTTCCCCCAACTGGTCCTCTGGGGGTGAACCAGTGTTCCGGGTCCTGTGGGAGTGCCCCACTGGTCCTGGGGTCAATCAGAGATAGAATCCATAGTCCAGATGGCAGTCAGGAGGTTCTTCCTTCCAATTATTTATGGCGTCAACCTCCAGTCCTAGTGTCCTGCAGAAAAGCACCCCCAATAGAGCTCTGTCCCTTGCGCAGGACCTTGTAAGTGGGGGCGAAAATTTCAAGCAGGGATGCCCCTCTGGCCTATTGTGATGTGCCACCTCACCTCTCTGCCCCTGTCCCAACCTCCTTGGACAACCTTCTTGGATACTTCAAGACGGGATCATGCAGGAGTCACTTGCCATATGTGCTCTGGGGTCTCAGCTCCACCCCTCGCTGACATCACTGCCAGGCCCTGCCTCAGCAAAACATCAAAGGAGCCCTCCTGTTGGTTTAGCTCCAAAGTCTGGGCTCCTTCCCTTTGCTCAGTGGGTAGTCTGTACAGTTATGTCTTTGGACTTTACAGGATTGTTCTTTTCGACAGGTTACACTGTACAATGCTACGACACTGGTGTCTGTAGACCCAAGGGGAGAGGAGCTGCACTCTTAGGCATTCCTCCCCATAGTGTATAATGGAGTGTCACTGCAGACAAGACAGTAAAGCAAACAGATTTTCCCTATCTGTGTGCATGAACATTATATGGCCTATCCCATGTCGATTCCCAACCCCGCAGAGTCCCTTCTGCGCCAGGCTACCTGTGCACAGTTCCTGGACTGCACATGTCAGGAGCCTCCCACACACAGCCCTCATGTGTGCACGTGTTCACGTGTAACCAGCCAAGTGCCTCCTATCCTCGCTGCATTGCAGCGGCCTTATCTTAAAAGGCGGACACTGGGGGTCAACACGCACAGTCCATTTTACCATGACTTTACTTTGGGTGAGTCACAGGTTATAAGGCAGTAAAGGTCAAACACCAGCTGATCAAAAAGTGAAAAATCTGGGCAGATTAGATGGTCAGAACCACCTTCTCACACCCACTAAATAAAGTACCTTAAATCCGTGTTGTGGAACATTGCAACATCCTGCATCGAGGATGTATCGCGCAGCTGTAGTTCCAAGGCAGCTGCAGATGGCAATTTGAAGTCCTGCATCAGAGCTGTGTCTCACAGCAGCGATTTTGATCAAGCTGTCAACAGGGCTTGCGATGTGTGGTCTTGCATCAGCATTGACACCGTCAATGAAGGCTTGCGATGTTAAGTTCTGTGTCCAAGATGCGTCGTGCAGCAGTGGTTCCGATATGAAGCTGCAAGGAGATGTGTCCAGCAGCGTTGGTTCTGAGATTACAACTGGATAGACAGAGCACCTTCAGGCTGGGTTCAAGGTGGTTAGAACCTTTTTAATCACTGAGGCTCTGACCAGGAGGCCAGCCAACAAGTCCTTGGAGTCGCTGTGTTGGTCCTGGGTTCAAGATGCAGATCCAGTACTTCTCACTCAGGCAGCAGGGCAGCAAGCAGCAGGGCAGCAGATTAGCAGCCCTTTTTGCAGCAGAGCAGCACAGCAGTCCTTTTGAGTCTTCCACAGGTCCGGAGGTGTACTAAAGAGTTGGGTCTGAGGGTCCAATATTTATACTTGGTGCCAGCTTTGAGGTAGGAGAAGGTTCTGGATGTTTCCACCCCAGAGGTGTTTTGCATTTCCTGCCTCCCTTCCATGGCCCATCCTATCTGGGGGCAAAAAAGACTGGTGTGAAACCCTTTGGGAGTGTGTTGAGGGAGAGTCTTTGTGATGTGCAAGTGAGGTAGGTGATAGCCCCCTCATCAAGTTGGAGGCGGCCCATACTTCACAATACCTATTCCCCTTTTGTCTACCTTTCTGGAAGTATTATACAAAGACCAAATGCCAACTTTCTAAAAGTGCCAAATCAAACTTTACCATTAAAGATTGTTTTAAATTACAATTCTTTAGACACCAAACTGGATGTTCCCACTTGCTCCCAATTGAACTGTATCACTTAGTAAACGTAATAAGGTAGCTCAATGTTATCCAATGGGAGGGGCAGGCCTTGCAGAAGTGAACAACAAATTCTTCACTTCCAGGACATGTTAAACTTGAACGCACATGTCCAACTTTTTAAATAAAGGAAACACAAGGAGATGATTGACAGAGCGCTGAAACATTTCAGACACTCACCCCCAGTCACAGATCTGGGTTGAATCCATCATCATTCTTTAGCTCACTTCGCCACCTCAGTCCAGACCCAGCTATATGCAAATCAGTCTTGGCCCTGTCCCTCATGGGAACAGTCCAGGGTGAACTGCCAAGCCAGGTCTTCCCTGATCCGGAAACAAGCATCCTGGGACCGGTTACTGGGTAACACCCTTCATCAGCCAGGCTAGCTTGAATCCATTGGCAAAGTGAGCAAGGGAACCATGTCTGGGCACACCCTGCCAACTTGGGGCGGACAAAGCAAACACTATACACTGCAAACTGTCCTCTGGGCTGTTTAGGGCCTACCCTAGGGAGGATTTATATGTATTACATAGGAAGGTTTAGGCCTGACAAAAGGTTTATTTTGCCAGGTCAAAATGGCAGTTTAAAACTGCACACACATGCTGCAATGGCAGGCCTGAGACATGTTTGACAGGCTACTCAAGGGGGTGGCACACTTAGTGTTGCAGGCCCACTAGTAGCATTTAATGTACAGCACCTGGGTACAGGCAGTACCACTTTACTAGGGACGTATAAGGAAACTAAATGTGCCAATTGGATGTAGGCCAATGTTACCATGTTTTAGGGAGAGAGCGCAGGCACTTTCTCACTGGTTAGTAGTGGTGGTAAATTGTTGAGAATCCTAAGGCCAACAAAAAGCAATTCAGCAAAAACAGGAGCAGTAAGGAAAAACTTTTGGGGGAAGGCCACCTTAAGGCTGACAAGTCTGACACCTACTCTGCATAAAGGCATACTAATCGGCAATTAAAGCTCAACAGAGACCATACTACTAAACACGAATAGCCAGTGTAGAATGCCCTTCAAAGTCATAATACAGAATTCTTGTAGAGTTATGCAGGCCACAGTGCATCACCAATATTATACCAAAATCATAAACATTCTGTGATACAATTTCTAACAAGCTTATCTCCAAAATAAAGAAACTACGAGAGCACCTCAGGAATAAGCCAAAAACATTCAACATATAAAGGAGTTTTGACACAACAAAAAATATGGAGAACTGGCAACCTGTAACCGTCTTCAAAGAACTATCTGACACTAAATTTATTGAAGTAATCAAATCAAGCAGCCTAACCAGATTTCCAGTAGATTTTGCCACAGCAAAGAAAATTCGAAAGCATTTGCCTAAAAACATGAGCTGCATTTCTGGCATGGTACTTTTTGAAAAATTCTCTAAACATTGGAATCATCTCACCTGAAATGAAGACTTCCTATATCAGACCACTCAGCAAGAAAAATAACCTAATCCCATTTAACTCTGTCAAATATAGACTGATTTCCATTCACCCATCCTCGTAAAACCTTTAGAGAAAAGGCTGTCTTAGCCCACATTTTTAACTTTGTTAAGGAGAAAAAAGATTTGCAGAGCGACAATCTGGGTTTCGCCCAGGCAGAGGTATGGAGGTATCACTGATCTCCATCTTGGATGACCACAAATAAGCATGAACAATATGGGGTGTTGATATTGCTACTTTTTAACCTCTCTGCAGTCTTTGAGACTATTCATCATTAGACAATAATACTTAGACTAAAAAAGCTTGCCATATGAGAGAACAACTTAAAATGTATTTCCTCTTAACTCAGAGACAGAAAAAACATTGTGATAATGCAACCATGTACTCCATCTCCCCATGTGCCACATTGGTGTGTCCCACTAGGCTAATTCATGTCCTCACTATTGTTCAGCTTCTGCCTCGCTCCCTTACCAAATCTGATCATATCACTCAATCTCACATGTTACAACTATGCAGATGGCAGACAGAGTACCAAAGGGCATAGATACATCTCAACTCCACAGTTGTATGTGCATTACTGATGACTGGATGATGAATCTTAAATTAATCTCCGCAAAAATGGAGACTATGACCTGTGGAAAATGGAGTAACTGCTGACCTTCAAATATAAGGTCCGAAGAGCTGGAGGCTTTAAAGCAAGTGCAGTTTAGGTAAGAAATCACAGAGTGACAATTGACGGACACCCTTAACCCACGTCAATGACATTACTAAAAGTGCCTTCTGCACAATGCAGACACCAAGACAAATTACAGGGCATCCTCATCTTCATAAAACCATGGGTAATTATACAAATGGATTGTACGTAGGAGCCGCCTGCTTTGTACTCTGGAAACTACAAAGGATCCACAACACATCATAAAGACTCCTATTACATCTCCACCCGAAGGAACACATGACACCGTAGCTGCAGGCACTACACTGGGTGTTATTAGCCAGACACTCTACCTTTAGTACAGTGGATAAGATAGCAGTACTTACAGGTACATTTCAATGGTACTCTGAGAACAGAACTGTACACTCAAGATTGGTACATTGGTTCATCATCCCAATGTATATTTTTTCGCTCAACATGCCACATCAGTTTGGACCCAGCCATATGCAAATCAATCTTCACCCTGCTTCAATGGGAACAGTCCAGCCCAAACTGCCAAGTTAGGCCGTCACTGAACCGGAATACAAGCAACCTAGGAACAATTTTGCCCCAATTAGGACTATTCAGCCAGGTGTAGCTTGGTTCCAGTGACACAGTGAGCCAGGTACCCACATCTGGGCATAACCAGTGCACTTAGGGAGTCAGATGCATTAACACAAACAATCGAATCCGAAGCCGTTCTGCCGTTCTACCTTTCTGTCCCCACGGATGCCTCATTGAGCCCAACGCTTTTTAATGTTTACGTGATATCCTTGGCTGGCCTGATAAGATCCTTCGGTTTCCAATTGACCTCATATGCAGATGACACTCAAATAGTGTTATCCCTTAAAGATGGAGAGGAAAAAGAAATGGGAGTACGCTTTCATGATCGCATGAAGACCATAGCAGAATGGATGTCGACTAATTGTTTAAAATTAAATTCCAGCAAAACCGAGGTTATTGTATTTGGAAATAATCCTCATTTATGGACACCTGACTGGTGACCAGCAGACTTGGGCAATTGCCCTACCCCTACCCTGAAAGCAAAAAATGTAGGGGTAACAGTAGATAACAGACTCACGTTTAGTGACCATATAAGCTCCATGGTGTCTGCATGTTTCCTGATACTGAGAATCTTAAGGAAAAAAAACCTTATCTCTCAGAAAGAAATCTCAGGACGGTGGTCACGGTACTTGTCATGGTACAACTGGACTACTGCAACAGCCTCTATCTGAATGCCCAAACACAGCACATCAACAGGCTTCAGATAGCCCAAAACGCAGCAGCCAGGCTGTTGTCAGGCACACCCAAATTTGTCTCTGTGAAAAAAGAATTAATTCAGCTACACTGGCTTCCTGTGAAGCAAAGGGTATGTTTTAAGGCCCTCTGCACAGCCTTCAAAGCCCTTAATGGAATAGGCCCTGACCATTTGAGTCACAGGTTCAAATGGTATCTCCCAGGCAGGACTCTTCGGTCCACAGGAGCAAAAAACGTCCAAATCCCTACATTTAAAAAAAAACAGTTGGGGAGGTAGTAGTTTCATTACATGCACATCCAAGGCTTGGAACGACCTGCCGTTCCACCCGAGGAATGCTGCAGATCTCCGCTCCTTTAGCGCCACAGGAGGAGCTGGCTGCCTTGGAAGGCAGGTGTCCGCAGTCATCTGCGAGGAGTCGGTGGTTGGAGTCCAGGGACAGGATAGTGCTGAACATGACCCTCTACATCGGCAACAGGGTAAGTAAGACCTAGGGACTGGGGAGAGTGGGGGTGGGAGCTAATGTTGCTCCTGTCCAACTAAATATTTCTCAGTGCACACCTACACTGTGTGCAGATCAAATTCCAGATACATAGGTACCTGGGGGTATATCCACATGTCACTTTAGCTGTTGAATACATATAAAGACACATAATGGTGGTGTCAGTGACTTGTAAATCAGCACATATACATATTCAAAGATACAGAAAAATTGCCATTCATTAGCCTCCAAACTCTGGGCCACATGAACAAGCAAAGGGGCATATTGACTAGAGAGGTGGCAGAGTGTTGCATTAGCCTCCTTGGCTCAACACCGCACTCAGCTAAACTGGGAAAACAGGGCTGCATCTCATTGACAACAATATGATGCAGACCTGTGAACCACCCTGCTCTGTGGAAAAAGTTAGTGACCCACCACCAATGCAGGCACCCTTGCACCATAGTGCAAGGGTGTCTGCGTTGAGTGGAAGATTGTTCATGTGCAGCAAGTGGGACCTTCCTGTAAATCCAATCTTCCCCACAACACAGGCACCCCTGCACACTGGTGCAAGGGTACCTGGGTTGGCACTAGGCTGCTAAATTGTGTGCAAGCACAGGGGGAAACACAGGGTTGCACCATATTGTAGTCAATATGGTGTAGCCCTGTATTCCCAAAGTGACAAAGCATGTTGTTAGTCTTCTCGGCTTAAATACATGCATCACCTCTCAATTGTAAATATGCCCCCGTGGGTCTAAAATGTGCACATTCCATATTGTCAAAAATGAACATACTGGTGGCAAAGGTGCTGTTCAACTATGAGCAGAAGGGATATGCATTCAAAAGTACAGTGTAAGGGCACTGCATTTCAGGAATGTGTCCTCTAAAATAACAATATGTCTGTTCTGTTTGCCATGCTCACAGAACCACACATTCCCTATCACATGCATGTTAAATGAATTATGACTATGAGCCCCGATCACAATGTCGCACTAATGCATGTCATTTTGCTACATGCCACCTTGAGCCTATAACTCCAAATGCAGTTATCCACATCAAAGTATCAACATGTGTTGTACAGCTAGTAGTATTGTATTGTCATCATGGTCCTGGTGTGGGATGTCCAAGACACATTGACAGGCATGGAAACTAGCCTTAGGTAAATTAAACAGTGCCAGTGAACAAATGCATAGTCAGTGATGTCTGTAAACATCCTTCCACAAACAAAGGCATCCAATTACCCTGAGCAGAACAGCATGTATCATCCATGTGTCCATCCGAGGGGCATATTTAAAACGTGCACACCGCCACGCCAATGTCACTTTCAGTGATGTTGGGATGGCGATAGGGGCAGCATAAAGCAATGCCTTGTAATTAGTGTGAAAGGGGAGGGTCATGGGTATTGTGGCAGTGGTCCCTATTCACAAGGGTGGTATAAATAGGAGGCTGTGCAAAATTTAAGACCAGACAAAACCTGATCTTAAACAGACAAACAATTAGAAATGCTTAATTTTTCATCGTTTTTGATGTTCCCATGTGTGCTGCGTTATGCAGCACACATAGAAACAGCAAAGTGGCATTCATTGTTAATGTGCAGGAAGGTGTCCCTCCCTGCACATAAACAATCTTCCCCTGAACCCAGACACCCTTGCACTACGGTGCAAAGTTGCCTGTGTTGGCACTAGGCTGATAAGTTAAGCACCAGCGCAGGGGAAAATGCAGGGCTGCCACATAATCTTGTAACTATGGTGCAGGCCTGTGCTTCTGAAGTGGCGGAGTGCGGCATTAATCCCGTAAAGATAGCGCCTCACTCTGTCACTTCATTGTAACTATGCACCCCATGAGGCAAGAAAAACGTGTGCAGTGCAACAATGCACAAATTTCCTAAGCCTGCCTCAGAGTCATATCTCCTCCGCCTTGCAACATATCACTATTGCCAATGCACCAAAGTGCTAGGGTGACTGGGTGGAGTGAATAACCGGCAATTAACAAGAAGGTGTCCCATCCTGCATATCAACATACATCAATGTGAATAACATGTGTCAATGTGATTTGACAACTTTCAAATACATAGAGACTTTTCAGAGTATGGCAAATCAAGCACATCTACTTGTCTGTCATATCATGGTGTACATCACTGCATCCCTGATCTCAAGTGCATGGTTGCCCTTCTTATGCCACACTAACAATTATATGCAGTACCAACATCAAGGTGGGTTGCAGTCTAATCTACACATTTAAACCTAGCTCATAAAGCTAACATGTAAACTTGACTGAGTAGGGGTAACTGAACCACAATGCAGTGTAAAGACACATGAAACTGATCAAATCTGTATTGTTAATAATGTGAAATAACCAGCACCACTGTCACTACTGAACAAAGGATTTAACAGGTGCAGCATGTGCGTAGAAACAGGCCCCTCTCAGTTGACATACAGGGAAACTGTCCAAAATCATGATCAACCCAAATGTCACATCAGTGATGTAGTACGATGATTTACAAACCTGCATGTAATAGGCGTAGCTTTTTAAAATAGAGAATGGACATTGTCATGCACTTTGCTTGTGAACTGCTTCAATGCCTGACCAACGTGGACAAACACATACAACAGCATCTCCCCTTTACATTGCAGAGGGAGATACATCGCCCCCTCCTGTTCATCAGCCTGTCTCACTCTTCAATGATGAAGAGGAAGAAGGCATCTCAACATCAACCAGGACACCCTCCAAGAGCTGCTCACCTCCATTGGCAGCCCATCTTTGGAAGCAGGGACATCCAGCAGCGTTGTAGTTTCTCCACCAGAAGCACAAAACACCCAGCAACCAGCACCTACCACCACAGTTGTCTCCCAGGACTTTGACGACCCAATGTTAACATTTCAACGTAGTGCGGTGGAAGTCCAGCGTGAGATGGCTGGTCAGGTGCCAGTGGGGTTGGACAGCCTAGCGGCCAAACTGGATGAGATCTGTGGGTGTCTCAGTCACATTAGGGACCACCTAGAGTCCAGCAGAGGCACCCACAGTCTGCTCCATGCTCTACAGCATTCCATGGCTGACATTGCTGGAGTCCTTACTCAGAGACAAGAGCAACTGTCCAGTCAAAGTGACTCCAGCGTTGTCACCAAGTAGTTGCATGAAATGTGTAAGATCATATAGAGTATGGAGCGGATGCAGGCTTCCCACTTGGCTGCCATGGTTGCCTACCACAGAGACGTTGCTGGAGTCTTGCAAGCCCTGCAGCTTATCATCACTGCAGTGATGCCTCATCATTTGGCACAGATGAATGCTGCTACACCTTCAACTTCACCCCTTCCCCTCCTGATGTGTCACTGCCTCACAGTGCTCCCGCCAATCCACCATCAGACTTTTGGGAGGCACATGACACATCAGAGGAGGAAGGTGTGGATCAATCAACAGTCAGTCAAAAACGTCAGCAGTAGCATTCATCTGTGTCAAATGGACAGTTTCTTCCCCTGTCTTGTGCTTACCATCATGCCTTGGAACATCATCTTCCACTGTCCTCTGAATGACCTTGGACTTTAATATGAACTGCCAATTTTGCCATTGTTCCCAATGACACTGCAATCAGCCTGCTGACTGAACTCTGCCTCTTCCTCAACACGTCTCTGGACATGTTTTACCCCAAGGACTCTGGCCCTCCACTAGGCATGTACACAATGGGGGGGGTCGCTGTCCAAAGAACTGGGCCAGTCTGCTACCTCAGTGAATTCATAAGTAAATAAAAGCATTTATGTCACTGAGATATGTGATGCCCGTGAACATTTATGTTTAAACGTGCCAACAATGCATGGTCAGTTTACAACCACTACAAATCGAGGGACGTTTGGAAAAGGGAATCCGCTGACTCTGTGTCCCTGATAAGCAGTGAGAAGCTCTGACATGTGTGAATCTACCAGTGCTCAGATCTCAGAGACAACACTGATTCAGCAACTTAAAATTACCCTATGTTCAGGATGTTGATTGTGACTTGGAACAATGCTCAAGTAGGTGTCAAGCCACATGAAGTGGCTCAAACTTTCCTTGCAAACAGGGAATACTTAGAGCATGTACTCATTGTCAATGGGGAGGACAACGGTTGTTTAGATGGGTATCATGCCATGACACATGTAAAGACAGTTCCCTCAACATGTTACATACGAATGAAAAGGAATCTAGCTGTAAGAAGAGGAACGGTGTAGGATAGAATATGTCAAAGTGTGTTTCTGGATCAAATCCTAGTGCTGTTGTGCTGTAACGCCCATCACAACACCCCTTGTCCTACATTTGTATGCAAAATATTTTGTAGTGTTGTCCACAATGTACAAGGCTGTGTTGAAACACGTACAGAGGCTTTAGGATGACTAGTAAATTATACAAAGCACATTTCCCCTGCACTCCAACATAGAAAGTGAAGCTGTTGTGTAGACCAGTGTTATCAAAGATGCCCCTTAGTATCCTAACAACATACCAACATCATGTAAACAATGATGTATGAGCACAATGCCTACAGTGCATAATGTGCATATCTGTACTTGCAAAATAGTATCATATGGATACTAATTCATCAGACCACTCCAAAACAATCTTGAAACTTTTGTTACCCTATATATCAATCATTTTGGTTCACTCACACTCAAACTGCATGTTGACGGTAGCCTGTCCCTTGAAGATGGCATAATTACATTTGTAGACAATCATCGCTTGTGCGGGTGATGCATCTGTTGTAATCAACTACAAATTCACTAGTACATGTCAACACATCAACAATCATTGACAGCATAAACCATTAACCACTAGAATTTTATTTAAAAAAATACAAACTTAATAACTCAAACTAAGACTAATGCCTTATCCTAAACTACACTAATCTAACTTGTACTAATATAAACCTCCACTAAACTAACTAGTTTACCTAATACTATACACATAACAACATATATTACACATCAACCCCCCCCCCCCTTAAGGCACATCCAGGGACGGGACAAAGGGACAAAGACAGCTTAACCTATACATGAACTAACTAAACATACATCCTAAACAAATGTATATATATTTTTTTGTATTTATTTAATTTTATCAGAACAAGTAAAAAAACACATCAACTCCCCCCCACCCAAAGGAAATGGAAAGTTAATTTAAAACACTAAGAAAAAAATCTGGAAATCTTGAAAGCTAACTACACCTAACACTATACTAGCCCTAATCTAACAATACACTTATCACTAAATACCAAAAGATTGTCCAGAAAAGTGGGTAAAATGTATGAAGGGAATAGGGTGACTGTACATGTGGGACAGCAAACATCTTTTGGGACTCAATAGGCGAGCCCCAGGGACACCTTAATGTCCTGGAGGTGTCCCTTTATCTCATCATTGTCCCATTCCAGACGGGCCACACAAACGTTCAGGTTAAAAAGCAACCTCCGCTCCTTCTTTATCAGGACTGATATCTGTTGGTGTTCTGCCACTCTCAATGATGAGGTGCCTGGTTGAGCACTCTGTGATGGGGCAACGGGAGGTTGACTTGAGGTGGGTGCAACACATTGATACTGGGTGGATGAACCTGGAACTGCAGATGGTTGTGGATGTCTGCCACTCTGTTGGACAACTGAAGGGCCAGGGATTTGATGTGTGTGCCTTTGTCGTGTTGATGAGGCAGGCAGGGTAGCATGTTTCTTGCCACCTTTCTTGGTGCTGACTGTAATCGACTCCCACTTGCCAGAAGCCCTCTCCTCACAGTATCTTTGTGCCATGTCATTGAAGCCCTTTGCCACACGTCGAATGTGTAAGTACCGTTCCTTACGCACAAGGAACTGCCTCCGTTCTTCCGGTGACATGTTGTCTGAAAATAAAGAAACCATGTCAAGTTTGCTGACTCCAAAAAAACATAGCATTCTGCATATTTGGTACAAACAAAAGTCTACAATATGTTCTCTAAACAACATCATAAAAAGTAGTGTACGTCACACATGACCTGACAACTTCTAAGTACATAATAACAGTGATCCTAATCTGATGTTGATAACAACATGTTGACTCATGGGATGGGACATAGCAAAGGCAGAGTGCAGTGACAACAGTTGTAGAATAGCTGTTTGCAATTAGGCTGCAGCACACACACTGACTGAGTCCAACAGGGGAAGTTCTGTAAGGATGAAGTTTAACAGGCCCATTGCAGATCATGACCATTACAACTACTAAAAGACAGTAGGCTGCACTGTCTGCAATCATGGCTGGCGACTGATCACAACAGTGGTAGTCATATAGGACATTTCCTTGTATTAGGAACCATTTTGAGTTGTCAACACAGCTACACATCCATTATAGATGATGTACGCATTTACTTGCAAATCTGTGTAAACATGCCCATAAATTTATGTCAATGGGAGTAAAGAGGGCATATGTTCCATGAATTATTGTGTTGCTGTATTAGCCTGCTCTGCACCTTGCTGTGCTATGACACAATGGGACAGCAAAGCTGCTGCATTTCCACATCATATTTGGCTGCACTGCTTTTCAACTAGTGGCAGTGTGAACCCCTTCATGCTAGTGCAAAGGAATGCACCCTCGCACAATAGTGCTATGGTGTCTGACTTGAGCAGAAGATAGTCAATGTGATGGAAGGATCACCGTCAGGCACTTGATCAATCATTGGACTATAGTGTTTTTCATGTGTGCCACACTATGCTGAACACATCATAACATATACATTGATGAAATGTTGATCATTTCACAGTACAGAGTATGTTTGAAAAAACTGTTGATCACGGTCTAAACTATTACGCACTCCACCATATTAAAGGTGCTACTGTGGAACTTGTTTTGCAGGATGATGAATGGGCTTAGCAGGGTAACAATGCCCACCCCTTGTTCCCTAAATATTGTGTGAAAGGGTGTCAAATGCATGAGTTGACGTTGTTCTATGTTGACTTGATTATCACTGGTTTGGCACTGAGGCTGAGACAGTGTTGCCAAGACTATGTTGTGCCACCAAAAGTTGCATTGGCTACAGTGGCCTTGTGATTTACATCAACATGGAAATTAATCACAAGAATCATTATCAAAATGGTAAGTAATCTCTGGAACATATTTAGGTTACCTCAATCTGTGTTACATTTGACAAGATTCTTTCACAAAAGTTGTAAAAGTTGGCTCAAGCCACTCAGCCATTTGCAACATGTACACAAGCTGTAAATGTGGTTATTAGGCCTGCTCTTTGGAAATTTAACTGTCCATGACAACTGTTGTTCAAAATAACTGTCAATTGCTGACAGGCACATCAGTGCTGGGTGTCAATGGATTCCAGGTCTGGTCAAACCCATCAACAACATCACTCAAATGTATCCTCTTAAGTATGTACACTGTGAAATGTACCTGCATTGGATGGAGTGATCTACACATTTCGCATCAATGAGCTCAGAAATACTGTAACCGTAACTATACAATATTCACGTGACAAATCATTCCCTGCTTAGTAAAAATATTCAACTTGATGTAGCAGTGGCCATGCAACATGTCCCCAAGCTGACCAGTACACATTATACTATGACAAGGAGCCATAATCACTTTTAGATTTGGATGAGAATACACACAATACATCAGAAAGTGTTTGCCCATTGTTTTTAATTTCCATATTCCATTCAACCTGGCATGATTACCCACAGCCACAGCTTACATAAAGTAATTGAATTGTGGTGACACAGTTGATACCATGGGTGCAAACATCATATGAGAATGATTGTACATGGCCAACATTTGGAAATATGGCTGTGTTTTCATGTTTGTCCGAAAATCATTTCAATATGCTACAACGCGTAGCACATGGTACTCCACAACAGATGTGACATGATCAGGGGTAGACACTTATCATCATTTACAACAGGGTGCACTTGCAATGGCCAGAACCACAGCTGCCCCCTTGCACAATCATGTCAGGGTGCATAAATGTTTGGGACGCTGAAATAGGCTCAATGACATTAATTTTATTTTATTAAATTCATGGACTATTTGCTTCTACGCTGCTAGGATGTAGTGAATTATATGAGGAGTTGCAATATCAAGTCAAGAAGGCCAATGCTATTCTCCATCAGCACATGATGATAATGTGCATAACTCTTTACATGATGCTGTATCATCACACTAGAGATAAGGTCCATGTGATGCGCATCCAGACTGTGTACAACAACATACAGCGCCAGTGACATGACATATATATGTCAACACGTACAATTCAAAGGTAGGGGCAACACACTCACCAGTGGTGCGTGGGTCCATGAAGAAATTCACATCTCCCTATGGGATCAAGGGTCTTCCAGCTGTGGCAAATGGATGGAAAGAAAGATATATGTATTTAACATCACATGTCACACGTCTCACGTACATCATTGAGGTCTTTTTTTTTTTTTTTTTTTATTGGCATTTTCAAACAATAAAAATACAATACAATACAACAAGCCAGCAAAAAGAGATCGATGTAGGAGCTAAAAAATCACAGTCTTACAAATACACAGTTCTTAATAAAGACATATGCTTCATTAGCCCACCCCCACCAAAGCAATCAGCGTGCAACATTCGCCTAGACAATTTTGTATAAAAATAATTACAACGATAATAGGAGCAGACTTCATTCAATATCTCAGAGGGGGCCGAATATGCAACCCATGCAGTCCCTTCCCATCTTTGTCACATAGAAGCTACGCCTCATGGGTGAGGTTTGGGGGCGTCAGCGGGACAGGACCACCGCCCGGCAGTGTCACGCTCTGAGTGTCTACCATGGCTACTTCAACAGTCGACTCCTGCTGTCTTTGGAGCCACGCCAGAAATGGTTCCCATATATCGCGGGGTCTGGAAGACAGCGGCATCAATTCCCAGAATACACCCAGTTGTGTGTGCCCATACGTGACATCTCGAATCCAATCTTTAATGGCAGGCACTCGTCTTCTGCCCCAATGAATCGCAACTTGCCTTTTTGCGAACAGTAGCAGGAGTGCATGCAGCTTGCGCAACTTGGGTGGTGTGTCTTTGACATATCCTAGGAGTCCGCGAACAGGGGAGGGGGCCAATGATACATTCAGGATAGAATTTATGGAATCAAACACTAACACCCAGAACCTGGCAATCTTGGGGCAGTCCCATGCTATATGCAAAAATGCAGCTGAATTGCGTCCGCAGCGCCGGCAATTATCAGTTTCGCGTATACCCATGCGATAGAGGCTAACTGGTGTTCTAGAAAACCTATGCAAATACTTAAAATGAATCAGCCTCAGTTTGTAGTTTGGTGAGAGTTCGGTTAGTTGCCCAAAGCAGAAGTCACACTGCGCAGCAGTCAAAGGTACCCCAAGGTCTGCATTCCAGTTGATGAGAGATGGAGGGACTACCAATGGGACAGTTTCTTGTATGCGTGTGTACAGGCGCGTAATGAGTGTACGAGGAGACAGAGTTTTCAATACGTTTTCCAATGCAGGTAGCTGCGGCGGCACCTTTGGGAATCCATCCCATAAGGAACGGCATGCTGCACGCACTTTGTGGTACAGAAAGATTTCCGCAAATGTCGCCGGCTTACCCTCAGTCGCCTCGTGGGGAGGTCTGAACTCATCCCCAGGGTATAAGTCAGCAAATGTTATAAGGTTTTCCTGAGCCCGCGACCTACTAATACTGTCTCCTATGCAAGGCAGCATTGGATTATGCATCAAAGGAATCGAGGGAGCAAATAGCACCAATATTCTTGCTCGCTTGCGTAGCTCCTCCCATGCCCAACACAGTGTTCCAGCAGAATCTATGTCTACTCGGGGGCGGCGGACGTTTTGGTATAGTGCCACTCTAAGTGGGACAGGGGTCATAGCAGCGGTCTCCACTGCCACGTGTGGCTGAAAGGGGTTGGGGTGTACCCAGTAATGTAGAAAGTGTGCCTGCACACAAAGCACATAGAGCTGCATATCCGGTGCACCCAGACCGCCCTGCCTCAGCAGGAGGGTCAGCAGGTCCAGGAGGCAGGTCCCAGGAGGCTCTGGCTTGACCACCCGCCCATGCCAAGGAGACCAGCAGAGACTTCAAGGATTTAAAAAACTGCAGAGTAAGGGGAATCGGAATATTAACGAATAGGTACAGGAATTTTGGTAATATTACCATTCTGGCCAGAGCGATCCTGCCAGCTAGCGACAGTGGCAATTTGGACCACACTTTAACTTTATCTTCTAGCCATGTGATCGCTCGACCGTCATTGAGGTCTTCGTGATACAATTTCATTCACTGCAACAGTCATGTGTGTGTCCACGTTAAATACATGTTGCGATGAGCTTTGCCTGTCTGACACCCAACACATGACAATTGCAGCCTTGTGGTCTACTGGACATTCCTGCCAGGATCAGTGGGACAAATCAGATTCCAACTTGATCTACAGCTTAATGAGTAACTTTTTATCTCAACAACGTCAATATACGTGAAATTGTTTGGTCAAATGGGTCCATTTGCCTTCGCACAGGTGTATCATGACCCTTGACATCTTGATATCCCGCACTGTGTATCTCACAGAGCTTGACAGCCAGTTAATCATGTGAAGTGTTCCAATATCAATGTGCGTAGCGATGTACGATGTAGCGACAGTACATTACGACAAACATTTCATTTATCTAGGTAGCACATTCCATGAGGGGGGCAGAGTTGTGGTCCTGAACCTAATTAGTGGTCAATGGATTCATCCTCTGATCTGAAACAAAGATAGTCATGTACTTACCACCTTACCTGCCATCAATGACTCCCAGGGGATCCATGAGGTCTCCCTCATGCCCAACGCAATCCTGCCAACGGTGCTTCCACTGCTGGACAGTCCTGTCTACACCAAACATTCTCAACATCTGCTCTCGGATGTGCTCCCACCTGACCTTCTGGATTTTTACATCATATCCCTGGTGGATACGTCCCCCCACCTAAACCATCCGTGGCAATTAAAATCTTTACTAGCCATAGCAAACCCCCCAAGGCCCCCTCAGACATCCTACCCTACCTACCTTGACCCAACTTCTCCCAAAACACAAGTGATCCCAAGAAAAAGAAAAATAACCCACAAATTACCCCTAACAACTGGGTAAAATACAAAGTAAAATACAAAGATACCCCTAAGACGTACACCTGACAAGACAATCAGAAAGTCGCAAACAACACATAAGGACAAAGACACAGGACTCAACAAGGACAGTAGGGGCAATAGACTAGGCACATAAACGCTCTCTAACACACCAACACCAGAAGACACCTTGCAACAACCCACAACTCTCAACATACACTAACAGTGAGGTTGAAAGAGAAAGTGAAAGTGTACAGTACTTCTCCATGGAACAGTTTTCAGACTGACATCACTTCCTGGCTGTTTGCGGCACGTTTTCAAAGTTTGTGACAAAATTGCACCCGCTAAGGGGTAAGCGGGAATATTTCCTGTATATAAATTTATTTTGCGAGTATTTTTCATGGTGGTTATAAAAAATATTAACACTAACATGGATTTGCGGTAAGATTTTATCCGCTAATTGCTATTTGATCAGTATATATACCAAGTTTCCTGATTTAGCATGCCTAACAACACAATATGGATATGTGATGTGATCTGTGTAGTGTACTGGAGTGGAGTCTATATGGGCTGTCTTGATATGAGTGATCCAGAGCTGTCAAGAGGCACTAGTTACTCACATTGATGTCTGTCTATGACTGGTCAAGTGTGTAAGAAAAAGTATGCCTCAGTGTCACTCATTATGGTTAGCATTGGTGGTATGTGTCACTACATTTGAGACTCTTACATCACATTGCTGTGATGTCTGTGGAAGTTAGATGGGCTTCCTACAGACATGCACTTGACCAACAGGCAGTCACTACTTGTATATGAAGTTAGTGATGCATTCACATTTGAGTATTTGATTAGCTGAAGGCACAGAGGTGCACATTGACGACGGGTTGTGCAAAGGCACTCATGGCCATATTTTCAAGATAGGGCTACGCATTTCATGCTGTGCAATGCATGGCATGATCTATGATGGGTGTCTAATGACCATATTCATTGTCATCATTTTACCATATGCAAAATCAGAAGTTGCATAGTATAAGGATCGTCTTGTGCAAGAAACATTTTAAGATCAGTCTAGCATGAGAGCAATACGTAAATAGTAGCTGGTATAGACAATGATGTTACGGTTGGACAGATAGTCGTACAATTTATTGATGTTAGTGTGCCATCCCATATTTTTGATCCCCTAAGGGCTACAAGAGCTTACAGGGAAACCTCAGATAATGCATAGTTAAATGTGTGTGACAGATAGCAGAATGGAGCAGCCAATTCCAAATTATGCATAGGTCAACAAGCCCCACGGAGCCATGTAAAAACATGTTGTAGAACCAGATTCACAGGTGAACATGACATTGTTGCTTTGGAACAGCAAAGCAGCACTTTGCTTGTCACAATCTTTGCAACAACAAAGCTACTGATGCCGGTAAGCGCAACCAGTTCGCATTGCCTGGAGACCATGTAGTGTTTCTGTATGAGACCCAGGTGGCTAGACAAAGATACTGCAGACTTACAGCAGACTGACGTTGACATCAATGCCTGCATTATGCGTGAGACTGTGGGCCCTGCCTCTTGCCATTGGTGCATCAGCAATGACCATCACCCGATGACAAGGACTGGCATGTTATAGGTTTACACATTGCTGACATGAGAAGTACGCATGGTGCAACTTGTTGTATTTTTGCCAAATAATAGGGACGTAAAGGAGGTCACGCCCCTGGCTCTCTGCACCGCACTCTTGCAAAAAACTATCAAAAACTAGACTGACTGGTGCAGGCCCCTAGTGCCCTGGCCTTCTGTTCTTTGCTTTGTGCAACTTGTTGTGTTGAACATTCAAGGTGCTACTGATCATGTACAAAGGGTAGTGTGGGCTGACAGGGGAGACATCCTATATTTTTAAAGTGCCTCTCAACGTCATTATGCCCAAGTAGGTTGTGCTGTCCGTCAATGTCGAGGGTGAGGCTCCTCGACTCTAAAAGACTTGTGATGCAGGGGACCTGTGAGTAGGCAACTAAGAGGGTCTACTTGCATCTCCTTTATCTGTAGGTTCAAATGCATACTTAGAGTACCATGCTGTACCAAGGCTTTCAATAATCTGCACTGACCGAGGATTAGGCTGGCTGAATCAGTGAGAGAATGGTGTGATTTGAGGCCTGGTGTAGTTTTCAAGTTTGGGAGATGGTTTGGTGTTAAGCAGAGGGGTTGCATCTACACATTAGCCGTAAACAGACTGCTTGTACCAAACATTTTTCCAGGGACAATATGGAACATGTGATCTGCTTGCCAATGTTGCCATATATGAGGCAACCATGTGGTGCAGCCTATCATCCCCACATGTTATTGAGCTCTTGGGTGTACGTAGGATATCCCTGGATGCTATCGGGACAGATATTTCTGTCAGGCATACTCCTGACTGGAATGGAGTGGCTTGTTGTCCACACTGGACTGCTTCATAAACCATACATGGTGGCTGTCCAGCTTGCTCAACACTGTTTCATGAGGAGTATTTTTACATTGCTTGAGAGATACAACATTGTGTGACATTTACATTAATTCTTAGAAGCATGTTTGTCTATGTGTTCAACTGTGCCTGCAGATGTGTGGCTATTTTGATTGTTGTAGTTGTGCTGAAGAACAAACTTACACACACCATGCAATTGACAAGAGTAAACTTGTAGTGATAATCTAGTTCTAGGCGGTTCACCTTCTTGGGGCTAACATAATTATTTTAATGTCCGTATGATCCAAAACAATGTCCATTCCTGTGGCATAGGTTGTATGTTGTAAGCATGTTTGAGCTGTACTTACTGTATTCCCTATAGCACTTCACTCATGTGTATGTCTGTTCTCTGTCTTGGGGGTATGAACGCAGAGCAAGAGTTATTGGATGAGGATGTAGCCCATGCTACCCTTTTATTGCCATGACAAACTCATGTTGTTGTGCATGTGACATCAACACTTTATTGACATTGCACACATTGTTGTGTGCTGCTGTCTTGCCAGTTGGCCCATGGATGACATATGTGTCATTGTTTGCGCTTATGTTACTATAGCATTGTCAGTTCAGTCCTGTGTTGTTGGATGATTCATGCACAGTGGTAGTGATGCATGACATATGCTTATTGGTCATTCCAAGGACACATGTGTCATCTTTGGAGGTATTGCCACTTTCTGATGGTGTTTGACTGGCTATGCTTGCTTTTTTAAACATTCCCTGAACTGTATTGATACATCAGTTGTTGTATCTGTACTATCCTCAGTATCTTCATCCACCACACCCACAAATGTATGCAGTTAAGTATAGTTATGTATATTTGATACAGTTGTCAGTTACATTTTTTTCATGTGACATGGAATTCACAGATATGTAGCATTTGACCTATTATGATGGTTTATAGATATGTGGTCAAAGCTACAATGATGCATCAGACATATGTTGTACTATGCTCTTGTATGAAAACAGACGTTTAGGTGCTCCTGTGAAGACACAACACACAGTTATTGATTCTCACTGAGGGACCATACACAGTAATTGGCTCCGTTGCCCAATATGGTGTTCCATTCCAGTTCTTCCTTTAATTGGTGTCATGTCCCCTGCTAGGTGTGAGAGCTGTGTGTCACTGTTGTTTTGTTAACTATAACTTACATGATTGATCAACTTCTGAAGTCACAAAGCAAGCATACAAGACATTGTTGTTGTGGTATTTTATTTTTTCAAAATATCAATCTGTGTACTTTGGCTTTCAGAAAGGCTTGTTGCAGGACATTTGTTGATGGGGATTATGTAAAAAAATTGCGGATGATAATAGCCCTCCTTGCTGTTCCAGCAGCAGAAGCCGTGGTGTGCCTTGTATCAGCTTCTTCGTCCTTGCCATCCTCAGGATTGCCCTGCTCCTCCTGGTCTTCTGGCAATGGTGTGTTTTTCCGTACACAGATGTTGTACAAAATGCAACAAGCCAGTATGATTTTACAGACCAGCTCAGGCCTGTACAGGAGTCTCCCTGCTCCCCCTGAAATGTCAAGGCACCGGAACCTTTATTTAAGGACTTCAAAGGTCCGTTCAACGATGGCCCTTGTGTGTCCCAGTGCAACACTATAGTCTCTCTGGGCCTGTGTGTGGGTCCCTTTGATGGGGGTCATCAGCCATGATGAGAGTGCATATCCTTGATCACCTGAAACAGATAATAGCAATATGTGTCCATTAGTATTTGTGCCTGCTCTGTTTGCAGAGTGGCTTTTTTGGAGTGTATGCATTGTGCATCTTTGTACTTTCTGCTTTGTCATGTGGTGGTACAGACAATTAACCTGCATCACTGAAAATGACTTGCCTGTACTTAACAGACTACACATGATCATGATTCCATTGGCCAGGTCCTGGTTTTACCTCCATGTTGTGAGGATGTCTGGGTCACTCAAAAATACATTTGTGGTTATTTACAGGGCCATTACACCAAAAGTACGTCACTTATGTACAGATTGTTTAGGGTGCACCATTGGCGCATGGGCCTGGTGAAGCAGCCACCTTGACTTTTAGCAGATTACTATGTTTGAACATCAGCAAGATACATCATTGGGAGTAATTGTGCTGACGGTAGCTGAAAGCGGAAATACTTGGATGCTAAACGTTTTACTCACTGTGGGTTCTTTACATCCACCTTGCCCGCAAGGTGGGTCAGTATTTGAGTGACAGTAGCACTGCGACCTGGTGTACTTGACTTACCGGGACATGTGTAGACAACAGACATGTGTATTGATGTCCTTGGGCATGAGTTCACTTTGACTCTTCTTGTATGCATGTTGGGGTAACACCCATAGATTTTGCCGTGTGTGTTCCTAATCGACACAAATTTTTTTACTACATTTGTGCAGATTGCTACACCTCACCAGGGGAGTCATATGGATACGCAACATGTTGTGAGATTTATATTTCTATTGTTTGTATGCTCTTTCTATGCATGCTACGTTCTGACACGACCCAGACTGATGTTTAATCAACTTTGGTGATTGTTTGTGTGCTGTTTGGGCTCCCTTCATGCAGCAATACTTGCATCCTCATGTGGCAGGCACTCTTGCAGCACAGTGCATAGCTAACTATTTTTTTGCATGTCCCTAATTGCGCACCATCACAGAGGGATAGCAGGGTGATCTGTCATCTTGTTGAACATATGGCACGTGTTTATTTCAGGATGGAGGTAGCCCAGCGCAAGCATATGTCTTGTGGGACATGCTGCATTGATTAATAAAAATTTTGTCTGAGGAGTTCTGCAAAATCTATATTCCGAGAGTGACATAGTGGCATAGTGGTTTGTGAGAGATTTTCTGGGCTACTCCCTTGTTGGTACTACTTACCTATGTCTTGATTATTTGGCATTGGGTGTTTGTGTATAGTAGGTGGACCTGTTACAAGGTATGTCGTATTACATTTGCTACTTGTGCATTCTCACATATTTGAGCTTCATTGGGGACTTGAGGTGTGTGGTGTGTTCAGTTTGTACTTACCAACAAGCAGTCCATTTCCATATGTGCCATTCTCAAACTGCTGGTTGATGATCCATTGGAGGAAGATGTATGAGTCATGCACACTCCCTGGAAACTTTGCAACAACATTAATGAACAGGCCCAGGTGGCCCACAATTGCCTGCTCATTCATTGAGTGTGTGTCCTTCCTGTTCCTGTATATATGTGCAGTGTCCGCAGGAGGCACAAGTTGCACCTGCGTGCAGTCGGCACAAGTTGCACCTGCGTGCAGTCAATTGCCCCCAACACATCCAGCAATGGCACAGAATCCTTGCTTGTTGTCAAATTGTTCTCGTGCAGTGTTGGGGAAGCGTAGTGCTGCGGCATCAGGCTGATGATGGCATCCAAGACAGTCGGGAGGAACCTAGAGAAGGAAGACTGTGAGACTCCACCCACTCTGGCAGTGGTTGGTTTGAAGGTACCAGAGGCTAACATGTGCAGCACTGCAAGTAGCTTTGTCTGTGGAGGCATGTTTGTGTAGCGCTGGGATGGTGCCTGCAGCCTCGGCGCTATCTGAGTCAGTAGGCATAGGATGGTGGTCCTTTTAAGCTAGTACCGGGCTATCACATCCTCTGGCCGGAGGTGTTATCAGGGTGATCCATTGGCAGCAGACCCTCTCTCTTCTGCCGCGGTGCCTCTGTGGTGGTATTGGTGGGGATGGTCTTCTTGGAGCTCCAAGCTGCAAGAGTAGTACCTCCATGGCGTCCTGAAGAATGCTAATGTGGTTATGGGATTGTCTCCCCTATGTACAGGTGTGTTTGCACCATTTTTTAGACTTAAAGACATTCAGTTTTGGAAGATTATCGCCGGACGGAAATTTCATTGTAAATATCGCTAAGTAGGGTTGGCTGCAGTTTTTGCACAGGAACGTCCACCTTACATCTCATTTTCGTTAAGTCCCGCTAACAGAAGTGGTGATCTTGAAATGACATGTTTACTCTGGAAAAGTGCTGCTAACTACAGCTAATTACTTGTAAATATGGCGATAAAAAAAGCTACCATAACGTCAAAAAATTGTTCCCTGGTCTAGAGCGCGTTTGATGGTATCAGTGACCTCCATTAAGGCTAATTATGTGCTGTAAGATGCACAGAAGCCATCCAGACACTTCCCCTTATCTTTGTAATGTGGTACAAATGTATAATTTTAACTCTGTCAATCCATGAATGAAAATCCTTTTAATTATTATATTTTGCCTGTCTTTTTCAACTACATTATTCACTGTTATGTGTTTCCATGCTTTATGGGATGGGAATCTGAGGAAAATATCTTTAGTGAAAAAAGGGAGATGTGTGGTATCTTTCTGTTGCCCATGTCACTTGCACTGTATACAATACAAGAACATTGTAGTATAAATTAGAACAGTGGAACCTTGTGGTTACAAAGTTCTAGAATGTAGATTGGGGAGCTTGCGCGCTCCGTAATTGCAGGTGGTATGCTGTGGCTGAGGTGTATGGTATAAACCTGATACATCTCTTCACTCTCTGGTCTGCTTATTGAGTGATACTCTTTCCTTGCATTGGACACCAATGGTGTGCAATTTGAACACCAACTGGTTTGCAAATACAAATGGAATGTGTGAAGTGATGTACTATTCCCATTCGTAAAGCAGGGATGTGCAATTTGAGAAGTAACCTCTGTCACTTGTAGGCAGGGGAACACTGCCAACACTTAAACAAAAAACATTTTTTTAAAGCACACCTGTTTTCTTAAGGTAGGAGGAGTGCCCCGGTCGACCCCCGGGGCCTGGCAGATCCCGAGTGTCCCGCTCGCTGCACTGTATCAGAGGAAGTGCTCAGACCTGCGGTGCTGCAGGAGAGTCCCAGGAGGACAGACAGGCCGCAAGAGGCCACATCAGTTGTGCGCCAGAAGGTAGGAGAGCGGCGCAGGCTTCCCTCCAGCAGGCACAAACTAACCTGAAGGGACCTGACCTCCTCACATGTGGCCGAGTTGGAGCGGCAGCCCGTGGGGCCTGATGGAGCCGGCTGCTTGATTACTGCGGTGCTTCTCCTGCCCTCACCGAGGGCCACTGCAGGGACCTGAATTGCCCCACAGCAGCCAACAGGCAAATTCTTCCTTCCTGTGATTGGGGAGGGTCCCACCCCCACCCTCCTCTCATGCGGCTGAGGTGGAGAAGTGGCCCGTGAGGCTTGGTAGAGCCGGCGGCTCTATTACTGCGGTGCTTCTCCCGCCCCCGATGAGAACCCCTGTGAGGACTTGCATTGCCTTCTGCTGCAGCCAGCGGGTAATTTCTCTTCTCCTGTGACCCATGTGGGGGCTGCCTGATGTCCTGAGGCCTGCACCTCACTCTGCCACACAGATCGGTGCAGTGTCAGCGCTGGGGCCCGCCCTGCACCCTCGGGCCTGCCAGACGACAGCACACCATTCCTCTTACTTCCTCCTGTGCAACCGGCGGCTCATGGCTACAGCCACTCTGCTATACGCTGCCACAAGTCATGATTCCTATCTAGGCCTGATTCGGGCCCGACCAACACCTCGGGGTCCAGCGCTGCCCCGCTGCACAGGCTTGTGCAGGGTTGGCAGGTAAGCCCTCACAGTGCCCTAACGGAGTTACCAGCTGGCGACTGCCACCTCCACCACATCCTAATCGGCATCCTGAGGTCCCATGCCTGAATTAGCTGCACCGGGGCCTGCGTGGCGCCCTGGGGGCCTGCTGGGCGATGACGGCAACTTCCCTCATGCTGTGACCCAGCACAGCCATATCCCTTGCTACGGACAGGGGTCCTCCCCCTCCCCGGTTGAGGGGCACCAGCTGCAGTACCGAATTCCCAGGCCTCAGGTACGGGGGCAGGCATGGGACTGTAGGCCTTCCCTAAACTGGGGAGCCAGATAGAGATTTGTGGCCCCAACCCAGACTCCGCCCTCTAAGACCACGCTGTATGGATTGCTGCAAGTACAACTTCGCAGCCCCTACCCCCTCCTGGAGTGAAGAAGGGTGCGCCACCATGCTGGGTGTTCCGATGCTGGGAGCAGACCTGACGGAAGCTGGGCGAGTCCTCGGCCATGGGGAAGGACAGGGCCCCATGTGCCGCATCCTCACAGATGGCAAAAGATCACTACAACACCTGCTCCGGAGGTCCCACCTAAGGCACCTTGGGCAGTGGAGATATGGGCAAGGGTGAGACCCGTTATCCTGCAAGCGATCCAAACCTCCCAAGTCTTGGTGGAGGCCAGAGTTCGAGAGATGGATATGGATGTAGCTCTTCTCTGCCAGTAATGTAGTAACTCAGATTGCAAAGACGGAGTCCTGGATCTCAACGGTTGAAGACAATGTCTCAAACCTTAAAACTCAAGTTTCCTCGCTACTGGCCCATACGGCTAAGCTGCACACATGGGCGGAGGACACAGAAAAACACTCAAGGCAAAATAAAATCCAAATTGTGGAAGTCCCGGAATCCTTTGGCGACAGGACTCCGTCCCAAATGGCAGACCTCATGGAGAAATGGCTCAGATCCTGGATGCCAGAGGGACGGTTATCTCCATGGTTTGTGATTGAACGTGTCCATCGTTCCCTGGCATGGAGGCCACCACCCAGTGCCCCCGCAGCCAAACGTTGTCGGCATCCTAAACGTCCGTGACCAAGATGAGGTCCTGAATGAGGCCCGAGCAAGACCTGACCTCCAGCACGGTGGCAGCAAAGTCATGATCTTTCCGGACTACACCAGGGAGGTCCAACAATGCGGGCGATCCAACCAAGAGGTCAAACAGCAGCTGCGGAACATGGACCTTCAATAACGCCTCCTCTTCACAGCCCGGCTCCAAGTAATTTACCGGAACAAGGCCATCTTTTTTTCAACACTACCGAGGAGGCCTGGCAGTGGCTTACTGAGGAAAGACCATTTCAAGAAAATCCCCCTCCACCACTGCACGAGCCCCACCCACAGTCTTGACCACAAGCTCCCAGCAACATCCTGGCGGGCAGCGCCGCCGCTCTCGGGGGCGTCCTGGTGGGACCCGCTCGGCCTCTTCCCTGGGCTCTCCCTCACCGCTGTGTCACACTGCGAGTGCCTCATCCAAAGACCACTTGGAAATGAAGATCCTGGACTCCAGAGATGTGGCACACCCATCGGCCCCCTCCCTGAAACCAACTACACCCGCTCAATCAGACTCATACTTGTCCCGCAGCCCTGTACTCAGCCGGGCCTCAGACATGGACCATGCAAACTGAGATGATGGTGAAGGTCCCCACTCGACCTATACCAAGACTCAACTGCCCGGTGACATTTCTACTCACACCAGACCTTGCTTCTTATCATTGTACCGGCTGTCGCTCTAAATCCTGCTGTCGACTTGGTTCTTTCAAACCTCTGCTGTAGGACTATGACAGCAAACGGATGTTAACTCAAATGTTCTATTTCCCTTGGGCAACAGATGCTTCTGGGGTAGAAGTATGGGGTGGGCTGGGGTGGGGTGGGAGTTGGGGTTTTTGTTCTGTATTAACTGTTTGCTTCCCTATAGGCACCAACGCGCTTTCTACTCTTTCAGGTATCCATATACCAGCATCTCAGATCATTTCCAGAGCCTCCAGGCATCCTTCTCATGACCATGCAGACCGTCCCCATGACCCCCACCATGTATGCAACCCATCCAGCGACCACCCTTGACCCCCACCCATTGACGTTCAAGGTATTGTTATGGAACATTAAAGGTCTGCTGGACCGCATTAAGTGTTCAGCGCCTTCATATTTGCCCACCTCCCAGAAGTGCTACTCCTGCAGGCAGCGCTGTCCCTTCCTCTCTCGCAAGGGCTACGATAGGGTCTTTCATGTGGGGTTTTCACGGGAAGTGTGAGGGAGGTCACCATTCTTCTCCACCGCTCCTTCCCCCTGGTGCTTTCCAATGTCACTCGTGAACCCCAGGGGCGCTTCATAGCCCTGGTGGGCACTCTGGAGGGGCGGGTGGTGCTGGTGTTGTCTATCTATGTCCCCCCGGCCGCCCTGAAGGGCAGCCTGGCTGACCTGATGGGGCTCCTCGCACACCTCCCGACTGGCCTCACCACACTGGGCTGGGACTTTAACACTGTCCCCTCACCGGCCTGCGACTGCACAGGTCCCGTTATTTCTAGGCATCCTGGAACCAGACTTCTTACGGACAGAGGGGCAGATCTATATTGGAGATGCGCCACTTTTACGCCGCCGTTGCGTCACTTTTGTGACGCAGCGGCGGTGTAAACCCTGCGCCACGTTGCGCCATATTTACACCGTGACGCATCTATGGAGATGTGTCACGATGTAAAGCCCTGCGCCACGTAAAACCTGCGTCAGGTTTCACGTGGGCGTGTCGACAGAGGGGGGGGCGTTCCGTCACAGGAACGCCCCTGAAAAGTGACTCAGTCAAATCTATAAGATTTGACTGAGTCACTTTCCCAACGCTGATGCGCCAAAACCCTGCGCCTGCTTGAAGCAGGCGTAAGGCTTGACGCACCATGTTAGGGATAGGGTAGGTTGGAACAGTGCTGGAGTTGCGTCGCGCTTGCGACGCAACTGAAGCACTGCGCCAACCTTACGCCATCGGATGCGTCACGCATCTGTTTATTCCTGCGCCATGATGCGCCGCATTGTAAATGCGGCGCATCATGTGTGGCGCAAGGGTAAACTTGCGTGACGAATCATTCCTGGCGCATCCTTGCTGATTTGCAGGGATGCGCCAGGAAACATAAATCTGCCCCTGAATGTCTGCCTGGGTTTCTGTGACACCTGGCAATCCTGGCACCAGTTGCTCCAACAAAACACACACACCTCCACCTAGTTCGCCTACCTGCTCTGGACTGGCAAACTCTGACCCGCATCGACATATTGCCCAGAGGGATCTTAGATCACTCACCCATACTCCTTGACCTGGGGGCCCACCACATGATGCAGAGACCCATGTGGTGCATCAATGCATGGTATCTGCAGGATCAGACCTTTGACCAAGCCCTAGGAGAAGAACTTCAATCCTACTTCAATTCCAATTCCGGGACAGTGGCCTGAGTGAGAACACTCTGGTCCGCCAGCAAGGCCAATATCTGGGGCTTGGCGAGGGGCTTAGTTAGATTGTGAGCGCGCACGCGCCTTTCCCGCACCACTCAGTTAGAAGCCAAAACCATCCATCTGGAACACCACTTCCCCTCGACCTTGACCCAGGGGAAGCCACTATCCTCCAACTACTCCTTCTCCAAGAAGATATACGACTACACTCCCTTGAGGCGGTCAAACACCTTTGGCGCACATCCATGGCTAATATTTATGGTTGGGGCAATAAAAATGGGAGCATTTTATACTGGCTGGCCTCCCACCACCAGGCCAATAGAGTAGTTCCGGAGATCAGGGATCGAGCCTTACCGGACATTGTTCGAGCCTTTGCTCTCTATTATGAGCAACCATACTCTGTCCCACAAGACAAAGACGAAGTGGCCAGCGACTGCCTCCTAGATACTTTCGGCCTCCCTCCCCTCCTACAGGGGGACTCCCAGTCGCTGGAGGACCCCATCACATTGGAGGAGATCAGAGATGCCCTCTCAGGGCAGGCACCCGGAAGACACCAGGCCCAAACGGATTCCCCATGGAATACCTGGTGAAAACCCAGGGCCTGCTGCTCCCTAACCTTCTCAAGCTTTTTGAAGAGGCCTGTCAGCAAGGCTCATTCCCAGAGGACTTGACTCCGCCACCATCATGGTGTTTCCCAAAATGGTTAAACAGTATTCAAGTGAAAACACAACACAAGAAAAATCACTAACCCATTTCCAAATAGAGAACATTTTAATAATAAAATTACATCGTAATGACAAAAATCCAATTAGCAGAACCAGATTTGTGAATTTTTAAAGATTGGATTTTAAAATAGCTCCAAATAGCACTAAGTGGCTACAGTGAGCATGCAGAAAAGGACATGGGTAAGGTTTTATGGCAAACTGCAATGAAACGCATGTTGGGTACACGGACCACGTTCATTCTGGTGACAAAGTTACTTTCTCACTTAGAAATGTTTATGGAAGTAGAAAGCTTTCAACAGGGCTAGGCAGCAGATTGATTCTGAGGAACGTCTCGAAGATGAAGGGGAGCTGCTGCACGAGGTAGCTGAGTCAATCAGAAGCTGTTCAGCATCAGGCCCGGTGAAGCAATCAACATAGGTTGTCAATATTTTGTTTGGGTGCTCTTCGCCCCAGTCCGGTGAAGCCATTCCATGTGTTCTTCTCGGCTTCGAGTCCAAAGAATCCATTGATCAGGTGCTGTTGTATTCCCAGGTTAGGCCCTTGTAGAAAAGCAGCTTATTTCTTACATTGTCCTCACAAATAACATGTCAGCTGTGAACCGTTGCACACATTTTGCATGCACGACAATGTTGGATTTGTTTCTCTGAAACTACTTTGTTTACACATTTAGCTTCGCACAACATTATCACAATGCTTCGAACATCATGTATTAGGCCTCTGTGCACACTTTTTTATTTTGATGGTTTTGTATAGCGCGAACAAGACCGGGTATCAGAGCGCTTTACAGGGCACTTATAGGTGAGTGGCATATACATATACAGACTTCTGTGACAACAGTACTGATAACTATTAGAAATAAGCACGTCTACAAGAGTGTACAAGAAAAGTTCATGTAGATTTGGACATGAGAATTTATTTCACTTCTTTTTTGAAAAAGTCAGCGGACTGGTTAAGTCTTGTTTCTGGGGTAAGGCGTTCCAAATCCTGGGAGCCATTCCTGAGAAGGTACAATTGTATGTTTTCTTCTTGGAGAAACGTTGAGGTTTAAGTAGAAGATTATCAGAGCTCCTGGTAGCTCTGTTACCACCCGATAGCACTAGTTTCTCAGCTAGGTACCTCGGGGTTTTGTGATGCAATGCCTTATGTGTCATACAGGCAATTTTTAAATGGATTCTAGCCTCAAAAGGTAACCAGTTGAGGGCATGAAGGTCAGGGGAGATGTGGCAGTTTCTTTTGGTGCCAGTGATGAGTCTGGCGGCTGTATTGATTGAGGCTCTTAGCGGAGCGTTCGTCGATTTGGGAAGGCCACAGAGAGCGACACTCCCGTAGTCAACTCTGGAAATTACTAGAGTTTGAACGGCCTGTTTAAAGTCATTTGCGGGTATGAAGGGTTTCAATTTTCTCAGGACGTTTATCTGAAAATGTGCTCCTTTTGTTGCAGCACTGATGTGCTTCTGCATATTTAGCTTATTATCCAGGGTTATTCCTAGGGATTTAGCGGAATCGATGATGAGAGGTTGACCGTCGAGTGCAGTTAGGTGCTTCATCCACTCAATGATGATGGTTGTTTGGGTGGGGGGAGCGATTAAGAGGAATTCTGTCTTTAGTGTGTTTAGTTTTAAATGGTTCCTAGCCAGCCAGGTCTGTGTCTTTTGGAGCGTTGAGTTAAGGGCCTTGATGTCTTCAAGAGACTGGACCTTAATGTAGAGTTGTGTGTCGTCGGCGTACATGTGATATTGGATATTTGCGGAGTTGAGAAGCTCAGTGAGTGCTTCCATAAACAAATTGAACAGCGTTGGGGAGAGGGAAGATCCCTGGGGTACTCCCAAAGTGACTGGGGTGGGGTTAGATAAGAATTGGGTGACCTTGAATCTTTGAGATCTGTTTTGGAGGACGGAGGTAAACCAGTTTAACACCGTTCCCGATAGTCCCATTCTATGCTTCAGGAGGTCAAGTAGGTTGCCGGGTTTGACTGTGTCGAAGGCTGAGGGTAAGTCAAGTAAGATTAGCAAGCAAGCCTTGTTTTGATCCAGTATTTGTAATGCATCATCTATTATGTGGGTCATGGCAGATTCAGTACTGTGCCCTGAGCGGAAGCCTGATTGGAATTGGTCGAGCAGGTTAAAGTGGTCTATATGGGCACTAAGCTGCATGTGGACACATTTTTCGAGTGTTTGGCCAGGGTCGAGATGTTGGATATTGGGCGATAGTTCTGATGGGTCTGCTGATACTTTCTTTAGGATGGGGGATACTTGACCAGCTTTGAGGATGTCTGGGATGGTTCCTTGCAGAAGAGAAGTATTTATAATCCTAGTCCAAAGAGGCACTAGCAGTGGAATGAAGGTCTTTAAGTGGGATGCTGGGAGAGGGTCTGTGAAGTGATTGGAGGAATTCAAAGTAGTGAGCGTGTTTAGTATAGTTTCTTCACTGTAGGAGGTGAAGGTGGTCCAGGAGGCATTGTTCTTAAGGTCGAGCTTTGCAGGGCAGTTAAGTGGGGTCTCTGGTGTGGCCATTGAGGAGATTGTGTGTGGGTCGGTATGAGATAATAGAACGTTAAGTAGATCTGTCTTTAAGTTTTCAGTCTTTGTTGTGAAAAAGGAGACAAGATCCTCGCAATTGGGGAGTGTGTCCGTATTGGTTTTAGGGGAGTGGGAGACACCCTTGGATTGAGCTTTGATTATTTTGAACAGTTTTTTAGGGTGATTCTTAGCTTGGTCTAACTGTTTGCAAATGAAATCCGCTTTTGAGCATCTAATCCTTCTGTAATAGGCATTTCTGGTACTTCTTACTATGTAAAACTTTCACCCTAACTTCATCCACAGGGTGACAGGGCTATCTACATACCCATAACATTGCTAATCTACGGCTACATTGCAAGGCTGCTTTCTATTATAAATAATGAGCATCTCGATAGATAAGCAGAGGAGGTACTTCAGCTGACACCGAGGGTCCTTGCATGCTGAGGATTCACCACGTGTCCTGACAACTAGTGTGGGGTGTCCAGTTTGTGACCAAGACGAGGTCCTTCATTCTCTCCTATCAGGTAATGGGGTTGGATCCCTTTGGGGGATTCTCAGCTCTGACAAATGGATATGATATTCTTTCGGCTGAAAAGGATTACCACCTGATTTCGTAGTGGAATGCCCAATGGGGAAAGATGTCATTTTACTAGCCTTCTCTAAACTCGCACATTGTCCTACTGTGGTAAATATTTTAATTACCGGGACTTAATTTGATGCGGAAAAACTATAACAATAGCTCAGTAAAATAAGAGGCAGAATCCGTGGTATTAGAGGTTCGGAACGGGCTTTATTCCAAAATCAATTCGAATTGATGGACTCCATATTCCATCACCACGAAGGTTCAGGAAGTGAAGAACAAACTTTATTGACAAGTAATCATTTTTATACAATAGGCATTACAGTGAAACAGATGCAGGAGGCGTAACAGTTGATATCAAAGATAAGAACATACATGCGTAACTAAAATGGGTGTAACTGGGCGTAACTTAAAGAACGTCATTGGATATGATGTCATAAATGGGTGGTTCCACGGAAGAATTTCGCAATGTCAGCAGAAATACTTGGCAGAGATGCGCGCGCAGCAGCATGACGTGTGATTGACGTGCAACTAGGGGGTGAAGGGGACTTGACATTTAGCTCTACATGTGGAGACAGAAGTCTGGGGTTATGTCAACCTAATCCTAAATCATATCTAACATCCCATGTTTAAAGAACTGTGTTATCCAAAAAGAGAGGCCTCTTAGGATAGAATTTTATTCTATACTGACTATACTGACTGTTAGTGCGTGTACAAACGTCTAAGTGTCTACACTAGATGCGAGGGCAGAAATCTTCCATAGTAACAGGGCTATGAATTACTTGCATAAAGACAGAGAAGCCGGGCCTTTTGCTCGGTAGCAGAAAGAATGTTTACTTAAACTACTAGACAGGAATGCATTGGGTGAAGAGCGGAGCAGAGCAGATAATCTTGAAGGTGAAATACAGTTTTTGGCAGGCAGATAGGCCGACAGGCCGAGTCAGGCACCGTTAGCCGCGCAGGGAGTAAGACAAAGTTCATGGTCACAGATGCAGGCTCAGACTGGAGCTTTCAGAGGCAGAAGGCAGAAAAAGGCTTAATGGCAGAATCAGGGCCTACTCGCCTGGACTGTAAAATGGGATAAATGAACCATATAAAGCCGGTGGCCTTTCATACTTAGGAATAGAATATCCGGCCCATTCATGGCGGATCTGAAAGAGGACATGTTGACGGTGGACGCACATGTGTTTGCGTCTTCATAACTGGAACTGGAGGAAATATACATGTACTTATGATTTATACATGAAACCGTTGGGGTCCAAGATAGGGGACATAACTGATCATAAAAATCCATATTTCCACATTCCCTCCTTGTCCCCTACTTGCCCTTAAGAGATATCAATCTTCATCAATCCATCGATCTGTTCATATAACATCATTTGTTCTTCTTTCTTCTTCCGGAATCTTGAATGAAAACTTGGATGTGGGATACACGAGGTGGCACATAGACCACAAATCGCTGGTCCACATTGTAGGCATAAGCAGCAACTGAATAGTATGAGAAAGCCAATACCTAGGAAGGATAGGACCCTCCATCCAAAGGTAGATAATACACTCCAAAACCAACCGGACCAAGTCCAGGTGCCTGGATTCTGGTGTATCTGGCTTACAATCTTATGAAGGCGGGTTATGGCTTTATATACTGACGGCGAATTTTCTGGTATGAAAATGCAACAACTTGATCCGATGACCCTACAAGCTCCGCCCCTATCGGCCAGGATGACGTCAGGGACAAGACCATTTTGAAGCACAACAATCCGCATAGCAGACTGCTCTTCTGTTAAATTGCCTAAGGCGGAAATAGTTTCGTTTACTACTGCTTCAAGAGTTCTTGTTAATCTACGTATCAGCTTACTATTAGTGACTGTACCTATATAAGGAAAGAAACCTTTATTGAAATCTGTGTATTTCTCCCATGCTGTTTCAGTGTAATCGACTATTGGGAGATCTCTCTGCTGTCTATTGTGTACTAAATGAGTATTTCTATGATAATCAGGAGGAGCTAGGAAAACAGGTGGTAGAAGGAATGCTATGTAACAGGTACCATCCCAATCTAAAGGTAGACGTATATATGCGGTCTGTCCACATATAAAGTAGGAATGACGAGAAGCTCTAAATGTAGACTTGCCTTGATCACTGAATTTTATCACAGTGGTGCATTTACTATGGCCCATGTGTATGGAGCCATTCTTTCTTACGCATAGTTCCCCTTTAACTGGGAATACGGACATGGCGGACAATATTGGTGTAGCTTCAGATTCAACGTTCAGGATCATGAGGTTAAGTGTAAAATTACCTAATCCATATACTTCATTTTCTAGATCAGTTCCTGTTCTTTTGGGAAGTCCCTCCTTGTTAGGGTAACAGACTTTAAGCAAGACTAAGTTCATGTTTCCCCAAACCCAGTTGTCTTGATAAACTGCGGAATTCGAATCTAGGGAATTAATTAAACTAAACCATGCTCCACAGGAGCCATTGTGTGTGAACGGATATGGAAAGAGAGGCAGAATTCCCTTATAGTTCTGATAGGGAGGGAGTCGGCCACATATCCAACAATTTGTAGCATTGCTAGTCTGATGGGAATGATGTAACATACTAATAAAAGTGTTGTTGCGCAGCGCAAATCTATATGACAACTCATGCGGGGGTAATTCACTAAAAGAATGTTCAGTAGTAACATTGTAAACATGTTTAGAAATAGGATAATATATGTGCAACAATATACTTGCAGCCATTATTAAAAGACATAAGAAAAACAAAACTAATAACGTCACTGTGCAATGACTACGCAGTGATTTGCAGTACACATGTTTCTTGAGCTTCATTTGATTATTTCTTTCTCTATTCCGGTCCAGAGGATACATGTCAGAGACAAATTCAACCGATTCACCTTGGAGAGGACTTAAACAATCAAATTGTCTGACTTATTGGACCGTAGTTTTAGTCTGTATGATTCTGAGTTCGTTAGCTCAACCAAAGGGAGCTTTGAGTCTGTCTTTGAAGAAACACAGGGTTTAGTCTCTATATTGGATGGTAGTCCATGAAATTTCTTGATATGACTTGAATGTATCCAGCCTTTTCGACCTTCGATCTTCACGGCTGTCCTCGTTGTTAACAGTACGAGTTGAGGCGATTTCCACCTAGGATCCAGCTGAGACTTCCGGTCAAAGTTCCGCACTAACACCAAATCCCCCGGAACTACGTCGTGGGGTTTCACCTCAGTGTTGTCGGGAAAGGCTGCAGCTACCTGTGAACGACAAGATTGTAGTGCAGACATCAAGGAAGCCAGGTAATCTGTCAGCATATTACAGTCAACGTCAGTTATTTTACGAGGTATAGGCGTCCCCCACATATTTGGTGGTCTACCGAAGATCACCTCATAAGGGGATAGCCCTGTTCGAGAATGTGCTACCTTTCTCATGTAAAAGAGTGCAACTGGTAAGGCTACTACCCAGTCGACACCTTTCTCTCTACATATTTTGGACAATCTAATTTTCAGAGTTTGATTATGTCGTTCCACGAGACCTGCTGCCTCGGGGTGTCGGACACAGTGAAATCTCCATTGATAACCTAACAAAAGTGAAACGTGTTTCATTAATTCGGATGAGAACGGCTGGCCGTTATCTGAGTAGACAGCACGTGGTAAACCGTACCGTGGGAAGAATTCTCGAACCAACTGTTTGGCAGTAGTCGGGGCAGTGTAATCTGAAACCGGGTATGCCTCTGTCCAACGGGAAAGAGCACAGACAACTACGAGAACATATTTGAATCCTCGACATCGTTCCATCTGGATATAATCCATCTGGAGGACTTCAAAAGGGTGATCAGGAGGTTGAAATCCACCCTGTTCTACGGGAATGCTTTTACCTGGGTTAAACTGACAACAGATCATACAGGTACGAACTTTTTGTTTAGCTGCAGCTCGTAAATGTTTGTTGAACCAAATGTGTTGAATGCTGTCTAGCATAGCTTTTTCTCCTAAGTGGGCTGGACTATGTATTGTATTAATGATAACTTGGACCATTGAGTCGGGAAGAAACCATATAGATTTTTCCTTCGTCATCCATCCCTGATCGGTTTGGATCCCTCCTAATTCAGTCCATTTCTTTATTTCTTCTGGTGTAGCATGTGTCTGTATGTCAATTACGTCAAGAGCGGGATCCTTAACCGTCATGCAATGTGTTGGTGTCAGAACTATTGTCTTTGTCATGTCAGATGTGTGAGTTTTATTCTGAGCAGTCTGTTTAGCTGTTCTGTCAGCTAGGTCATTGCCTTGGGAAATGATATCAGTAACTTTCGTATGAGCTTTACATTTCATAATCGATATTGCAGTGGGTAGATGTATTGCATCTAATAAGGCATGAATGAGGGGTCCGTGCTGAATGTGGGCACCGTGAGAAGTTAAATAACCTCTCTCTCGCCACAGCACGCCGAAGTCATGTACAACTCCGAATGCATAACGTGAATCAGTGTATATGTTGACTTTTTTATTTGTGGCTTGAATACAGGCTTGTGTCAGAGCAATGAGCTCTGCTGCTTGAGCTGACAAGGTATTAATACAATTTGTTTCAATAATTTCAGTATCTGTTGTGACTGCATACGCGGCCACTAGTTCTCCTGTACTTGTTCTCATACATGAACCATCTACATACAACGTCAGGTCTGGATCTGACAATGGGACGTCTGTCAAGTCTTGTCTGGGTTTCGTCGTGATAGTAATAACTTCAATACAATCATGTGCTAGTGGGTCTGTTCCGTTTACTGGCAAAAGTGTGGCAGGATTCAATGTACTACAACGTCTGATTTCTATGTGTGGCTGAAACAATGTCAGTTCATAACCGGTGAGTCTTGCTATAGTCAAGTGTTGTGTCTGCGTGCGGTTCAAGAGAACCTCTACTGCGTGTGGTACTTGTACTGTCAATTGATGTCCTAACACTATGGCATCGCTTTGTCTGATTGCTAAAGCTGTCGCTGCCACTGATTTCAGGCACGCAGGCAGAGCCTGAGCTACGGGATCTAATGTACTAGAAAAATAAGCACATGGTTTGTGTGCTCCTGCTTGTTCCTGTGTGAGTACTGACAAGGCAGTACCTTCGCGTTCTGTAACAAAGAGTGTAAACTGTTTGCTGTAACATGGTGTTGCTAGAACAGGTGCTTGGCATAAAGCTTTCTTTAAACTTTCAAAAGCGTGTGTATGTTCTTGAGTCCAAGGGAGGACAGTCGATGTGGCCGCCTCCTGTGTTGTCAACTGAATAAGTGGTTTTGCTAGAAATGCATACTGAGGGATCCACTGCCTACAATATGAAGTGAGGCCTATAAAAGCCCGCACCTCCTTTTGTGTCTTGGGTACTGACATGTTATCAATTAACTGTATGCGGTAGGGTGTAAGCTGCCTTCCCTCCTTGGACAGCGAGTGACCAAGGTAAACAACTCGCTGGACACAGAATTGCAGCTTAGAAGGGGACACCTTGTGCCCCTTTTCGGCCAAAAATTGTAAAACCGTCAGTGAAGCTTTTTCACATTCAGGTTCGCTTCTAGCGGTGATCAGCAGATCATCGACATATTGAAGCAGGGCAGTGTTGACTGGCATGTGGATACTGTCAAGTTCTCGTTTCAGTGCTTGGCTATAGATGCTGGGGCTTTCTGTGAATCCTTGAGGTGCGCGTGTGAATTTAAAGCTTCGTCCATTTAAACTAAATCCGAACAAGTATTGGCTTTCCGGATCTATTGGGACGCTGAAAAAGGCATTCTTGAGATCAATTACAGTAAAGAATGTTGCTTCAGAATCAATGGCTGTCAGTAATGAAGAAATGTCTGGAACTACGGGGTATTGTGGTACAATACATTTATTTAATTCGCGCAGATCAATAACCAATCGATATACTGGTGGGGCTTTTGGATCAGTTCGTTTAAGAATCGGAATTATCGGGGAATTACATACATTGGAGTCGGTTTCCACAACCACTCCTTGGGTAATGAGCTCGTCAATGATTTGCAGTAAAGCCACTACAGCATCTGGGGGTAACTTGTATTGTCGCATTCGTGGTAGTACCACTCCTGTCTTTAGTGTGACTCGATATGGTGTAATGTTCATGCAACCAACATCTGTAGGGCCTTGTGCCCATAAATGTGTGGGTAAAGTCTGCAGTCGGTGATCCATATCTCGGGACACGTAGTGCCCTTTGAAATCACGTAAAAACAATCTTACTCCTTCCGGAGAACAACATATTATAGCTCCTAGAGCTTTTAATGTTTTTATACCTAACATGTTTTCTGGACATGATTTAGTAAGCAATAAATCTGTAGTTCGTGTCAAGGGACCAATCGTAAGTGGAAGAGGCTGTGACACTTCGTTAATGATAGGTTTTCCTGAAAAACCAAGGGAAATATTCTGTGAGCCTGAGAGGGGTGCCCCTGGAACTTCACTACGTTTTATGGTTGTTCGGCTTGCCCCTGTATCAAGTAAAAATTTTCTGTCCTGGCCTAATAGTTCACTGTGTACATAAGGTCCTTCTTGATCTACAGGGACCTCGATAAGGGGTAAGCCAACTTCCCTCTCTAGGCTGTTTCATGAGTATCGTTGATAATCAGGGTAGTCATACTGTGCGGTCTGGTACATCTGTCGTGTCGTTGTTGGTGTGGCAGCAATAGGCTGCGGTGGTGGAGCTGGCATAGACTGTTGCGGAACTGGCATGGCCTGTGCATGCTGCGGAGCTCCTTGTTGGTTCTGATCCTGTCTAAGTGGCCGCGGTCTTTCTTTTGTATTACCTATGGCGATATTATGTTTCAAAACTGGACAATCGTGTACATAATGACCTGGCTGTTTACAATAGTTGCATGTCCCTTTTACAGAAACTGCTGAAACACTGGACTGTGTCATACCCTTTTTATGACCGTCAGCTGGAACTGTCTGGGAAACTAGCATTTTCATTTTCGTGTCTTTCATGCGTCTTTGTTCATGTTCTTGTTCCTCTCTAATTCTATTGTGATGGTACTGTAGCATTTGTAACATTTGTGACGGAGTGTTACCTTGCCAGGTACTCTCGAATTTCAATACTCTATTCTTAACTTGGGGCAGGGCATTTTCAACTAATTTTGTCACAAACAGATGTGGATACGATTCGCTACTTGCTTTTATTCCACTATTTATACCAAAACATTTTTCGAATCGGGCATAAAAGTCACTAGTGTCTTCATCTTGCTTTTGTTTACAGGCTGAGATTGCACCCCAGTCTTCCTTTTTCGTAGTTAATAAACGTGGCAGTACCTGTACTAGTAAACCTGGTAGTGTTTTGGTCTTTTCCCCAAGCCCTGAACCTGGACCTCGAGCTTTTTCTTCGTTTTCTAATGCTGTCCAATCTATCTTCTGGTCTCCCACCTCCCAGTCCTTTTCCTTGAGTTTTTCGTAGATGCCCGCAGGCATTAATACCTTCAATATTGTCATAATGTCGGGATAGGTATATTCTCCCATGAGCAACATGTCTTTAATTTCACGGTGGAAACCCGCTGGGTCTTTGTCATGACTGGGTACCACTTTCTTCATTTCTAATAGTTCTATTTTAGATATCGGTGTGTATACAAACACACGTTTAAACTGATTGTCATCACCTTTTATCGGGTGCACTTCGCGTAAGGGATTCTGTCTATCCATATAATACGTCGTTCTTTCCTTGATGGGCAGTGAGACATGTTCGGGGCATACAAAAAGAATATACTGCTTTCTGGATTCTAGTATTTCTCTAATTAACTCAGTACTTGAACCTTTCCATTTATTCGTGAGTAACTTAGTCAATATATCAGGTAAGGGACCAGGGTCGGAGTGTTGGCTTTTATATAATACGAGGAGTTGTTGAATCATGTAGATACCAGCTAAACGCTGTTCATCTGGGTTGAGGTTCAAAAACGTGTGTGCTAGTGTATCATCACTATATTTTCCAGGACTGTCAACCCAGTGAACGGCTGACCTGGCTAATTCTTGTTCGTCCATAGAATCGAGTATATGATAACCCCTTCGTTCTCGGAGCAATTTGTCAGCGGCTTGGAACGCATGTTCGGGGGACCTTATATTTATTATAGGGGTTTGAAAATTTCTGTTATTTTCTGGACGTATTGGACGTATCGGATCAGTAAAGCATCTAGTATTATTGCAAGATCTTCCTCTACCTACATAGGCCATTGTTTCTAACTGCCCTGTGGGCAGTTCTAATTCTTCCTCCTCTTCGGTTTGTTCAGGCTCGTCTACTGCTAATCTTTCTTCGTGTATTCGTTCTATTTCTTTGCGGATCTTGCGGCACATAGCTACTATACATGATCGTTTATCATGTCTCCCTTCTGATATATTCCGACTCCAGGTGGTAAGAATTTGCATTTCTTCCAGATTTACTCCTGGTCGGTCTTGATTTCTGACCACACAATTTATGAGGAAACGTAACAGTTCCCCCTGTATCTCCACTTTCTGGTACTCCAAGGCTCTATTAATACTTTCGGAATCTCGCCCTGACTGGACAAAATGATATATATTTTCTAAATGTGCAGTCATTCCTGGTAGCCTTCCTAAATATATTGCAGCTCGTCGGATACGTAATGATGCCAGCAGCATTTCATCCTTTTTGCCGGGCACAGGATCATATCTACAATCTATTAGAAGTTCCTTAAGCGTGTCGGGAGTTACTAGTTTGGGCGTACGTTGGTGAGCTAATTCTTGAAAGGAAAGTTTATTTACTCTGGGTGGCGTGGAAAAAATGTTTGTTGTACCTCCCGTAGCACCACCTGGGGTGCTGGATGTGAAAGGATTCGTTGAACGTGATATAGCAACCATAGTTGTGGGTACAGCTGTAGAAACAGATGTGCTTGCCGGAACTTGTGTCGGAATTTGTTGTTGCGGAGGTACAGACGGAAGGTCTTGGCGTTGAACCCCCTCGGCAGGTGGTCTATGTGGCGCGGTACTAGCATACTCTGGAGCTGCGTCGTCTAAATAAGAAGAAAGGAAAACATCTTCTGCGGTTCTGGGATGCCCTTTGGGATGTACTTTTATCGGGAACAATGGGGGTGGCAAGTCTTTTGGTATCTCCAGAGTAGCCTTAGGTAACCCTTCGGCCAGAAGAGGATACATACCATTCATAAGGGCATTTCTTTGTCTGTCTACTTGTTCTGCTTTTACTCGAGTACCTTCTTCAATTAATAGATTTTCTCGAACTATATTTGAATTCTCCTTACTCTTCTCTTCCTGTCTACGTGCTTTTTCTGTACGTCTATACGATTCTTTACGCCATAATTCAATGGCATCTTTCTGTTATTGTCTAGCTTTCTTTTTCCATAATTCTTCCTCTACTTTCATGATGCAATCTGCATCCCAGGTCCCAGCTGCGGGCCACCTCTGACTTTCTGGTAATTCCTTGGTGTAGTCTACCCATAAATCAAGAAATAATATGGCGTCTAGGCCATGTTTATGATACATGAAGTACCCTGGAGTGTCCCTAGGAGGAATGGGAACAGCTTCTTCGAGTACCCCTTTTCTAGTTTTGATCTGTCTTAATTTCGAAAAGAGCGGCATATTGAAAACTGATCTGATACCTAATTCTGAACACGTTTAATACAACAAAACACAATAATGAACAGTCATTCACACCACAATATGCAGAACGTATTTAAAACATTTAACATTTAACTTTTAATGAACAACAATGATGGCCATTTAGGGATCTAGTCACTAAGCATAATACTCGACACTAACTAGGTAATTCTGAATTATATACTAGACATACTTGATATACTGCTGAACAGTACAGATACACTGCTGAAACAGTGCAGACCGGATTTGTGTACCCAAACCCGTCTTGACCGGCACAACCTATGTGCACGTCAGAACGCCTCCCCGATAATGGTACTCACCGGGTAGCTCGGAACGGAAGGCCTCGGAACTGAACTTGAACTGGACTTGGACTCGGACCGGACTGGACTCGACTCGAAACTTCGGAACTTCGGAACCTGGCGGGCCTCTGTATACCTCGGATCTTGCTCTCTCAGCTAGGCTCTGGTCGGGATACTTCGCACTTCTCACCGCCTCGTCTGGGTGTTGATCGCAGCCTCAGTTACCCCCGCTCGGCAGGAGGGAGATACAGGAAATCCTGTGGGTACGCGTTGTTGTCCGTCCAGCTGTGACAGGAGACCGGGCCTGCAACGCACCTCCGGCGCGTGAGATGAGAAAGTGTCCCTATTCGGGCGCCATTTATGTGGTAAATAATTTAATTACCGGGACTTAATTTGATGCGGAAAAACTATAACAAAAGCTCAGTAAAATAAGAGGCAGAATCCGTGGTATTAGAGGTTCGGAACGGGCTTTATTCCAAAATCAATTCGAATTGATGGACTCCATATTCCATCACCACGAAGGTTCAGGAAGTGAAGAACAAACTTTATTGACAAGTAATCATTTTTATACAATAGGCATTACAGTGAAACAGATGCAGGAGGCGTAACAGTTGATATCAAAGATAAGAACATACATGCGTAACTAAAATGGGTGTAACTGGGCGTAACTTAAAGAACGTCATTGGATATGATGTCATAAATGGGTGGTTCCACGGAAGAATTTCGCAATGTCAGCAGAAATACTTGGCAGAGATGCGCGCGCAGCAGCATGACGTGTGATTGACGTGCAACTAGGGGGTGAAGGGGACTTGACATTTAGCTGTACATGTGGAGACAGAAGTCTGGGGTTATGTCAACCTAATCCTAAATCATATCTAACATCCCATGTTTAAAGAACTGTGTTATCCAAAAAGAGAGGCCTCTTAGGATAGAATTTTATTCTATACTGACTATACAGACTGTTAGTGCGTGTACAAGCGTCTAAGTGTCTACACTAGATGCGAGGGCAGAAATCTTCCATAGTAACAGGGCTATGAATTACTTGCATAAAGACAGAGAAGCCGGGCCTTTTGCTCGGTAGCAGAAAGAATGTTTACTTAAACTACTAGACAGGAATGCATTGGGTGAAGAGCGGAGCAGAGCAGATAATCTTGAAGGTGAAATACAGTTTTTGGCAGGCAGATAGGCCGACAGGCCGAGTCAGGCACCGTTAGCCGCGCAGGGAGTAAGACAAAGTTCATGGTCACAGATGCAGGCTCAGGCTGGAGCTTTCAGAGGCAGAAGGCAGAAAAAGGCTTAATGGCAGAATCAGGGCCTACTCGCCTGGACTGTAAAATGGGATAAATGAACCATATAAAGCCGGTGGCCTTTCATACTTAGGAATAGAATATCCGGCCCATTCATGGCGGATCTGAAAGAGGACATGTTGACGGTGGACGCACATGTGTTTGCGTCTTCATAACTGGAACTGGAGGAAATATACATGTACTTATGATTTATACATGAAACCGTTGGGGTCCAAGATAGGGGACATAACTGATCATAAAAATCCATATTTCCACATAGATGATATTTATCTGACGGACAATGAATTAATGGAACATTTGACTAGAGTGAACCATAGAATTCTTGGGTTCTCTCACCTGAGCTACAAATTTAATTTCAGAAAATAAAAAATCGCCCACCTCAACGTCCTGTTCCTGGGATATGAGTTGACAAGTGAAGGCAAGATCCTGGCAGCTCATTGTTTAGAAAAATATGAACTGCTCCAACCTCCTACAACTCTGAAGATACTACAACACATTTTAGGATTTATAAATTTTGGCAGGACATGCATTTTGGAAAACCTTTCTACGACTTAATTAGACCTCATTTTTCAGTGCATCATTAGACTCAGGAACATACAGCAATTTCACGTTGCGTACAAGCTAACATGATAGCTTCTAAACATTGGTGATCCACGTAGTTTCTGGACCAACCGGGTACACTTACATCACTTTTAATATAGGTGATAATATACCTATAGTATACAAGTCACATTTGTACACAAACGCTGAAAAGCGTTTTGCACCCACTGAGAAAATACTCACAGAGGTACAGACTGCTGTAGTGAGAGAGAAGGCACGGGCGAAGGGGAAACGCATAACTGTTGTGACCTTGGTACCAACCCTAGAGGCCATTACAAAAGGCAAGCATCCCATATGCTAAGCACTATATCCACGATGGATCCAATGGGCTAAGTCTCTCACAGCAACAGATGTGGATTACAGATATGACTCTACATTACAAACACAAGCATTTCTGCAGTACGAACAAGAATATCCTCTGCCGAATGAAATTATGCCTCTAAATCGATATGAATGCATAATTTATACTGATGGATCTGCCCCACCGGCCGTAGGAATGAAACAGCAATATTCCATCGTGGGAAAACACACACTCAGTCCCTAGGGGACTGTACAGCGCAGCTGGTGGAAGTAAAAGCCCTGAAACTGGCAGTACACAATACGGATCGTATATTCCCCGCACTTACTGTGTGTGATTCATTTTACTGTGTCCAGTCTTATAATGAATATCTTCACTATTGGGGCCAAAATGGATTTCAAGGTTCCATGGGTTGTACAATTAAGCACAAAATGCTTTGGGAACAGGTGGCAAAGCTGAAAGAAGGCTTGCAACAGACTCATGTTATCCACACATTGAGGCATCAGTGTGTTGGCGTTCACGTTGAAGGGAATTCAATGGCTGATGAAGACGCAAAATCGACAGTATGTACTACTGCCATTGCTGCAATAACTTGTTTAAGCATGAGAACAGACGTAACACCTATGGTGGCAGTGAAAGCCACGTGCCACTGTTTAGCCCTACCAAAAGGCTTTCTACTCAAGTACTCCTACCCGTTAGATGCACAGGACATTCCCTATGCTCAGATTCCAGGAGAGAGGGATAGAGTGATACCAAACATTGATCGCAGATTAGGACTGATACTAGCTGCACATGAGGGTCTGGGTTCTGCTCACGCAGGGATTGCTGCCACAGTTTTATTACTGAAGCACAGCTGAAAGGCTCCAACATAGCACGTCCAGCACATACACCTCTATTGATCTCAAACAAGCCTTTGGCTTATCTGTATTTGGACCACTGCGCCCCCCTACAATTGGATGGGGCTTACAAGTACATCTTGGTGGCAATAGAATCATGCTTCTGATTCCTGTGGGTTGGCCACTGCGCTTCACTGACACTCAAACTGTTATAAAGGATTTGCGAGTCTTTATCAGGACATACGCAATTGGCACACTACATTCTGACCAGTTATGGCGTTAAGATCATGGGCTTACAAATAAGCCATGGGAAGTTTATGTGTGGCCTTGCGGTACTCCTTCCCCTATCATCCTGAGGGAAATTCGGTAATCAAGGGGAAAAACCATGACTTAAAGCAATCTTTACCAGCAAGGGTATTAGGTTCGGGTGGCAGTTGGGTAAATCACCTATATGGGGTCCAGAGAGCACTCAACAACGTGCCAAGAAAATATCTAGGGGGCTGTACACCTTATGAACTTCTATTTGGTGTGAGAATGTGGGTACCAGTAGTGTCAACACAGTGGCGGCTGAAACATAATTTGACATCAAAGAACGTTTGGCTGTTTTACAGGACCTCAATGAATTTCAGGCTTTACAATGCAACGTACAAGTAAAACGCACCGCCACTGGGGAAGTGAAGGTAGTTTTGGCAAAACCTGCCTGTGTTCTGAAGATTGGGGACCTGGTCAGAGAAAAAAAGGTGGACAAGAAAGAATTTGAACTATCTTACAGAGCGCCTGTACCTGTTCTGGCTATAGAAGGTACTTGAACTGCACTTCTTCCGCCTCTTGCCGGCTGCCAAGACAAAAGATTTGTCTCCATTAATCTGATCAAACCACACTATATAGCTGATTCTCAACAGTAGGCCACGTGGGCTCCTGCGTAGCCGCCACACCCCTCTCACTACCTGACAGGAAGTTCAGATGGAAGCTTTAATAACGAATAAAGGCTCCACTCTCCAAAGAGTAGCTGTACATAACAATGAAATGATACTTCTCCCTGTTGAAACAACTACAACTGTAAAATAAAGGAGTACAGAAATTTCAATTCTACAACTTAAAGACATCTATGTGAATATGCCACAGGTTGTGTCATCCCCTGGTGCTACAAAACATGCTGAGCTGCCAACAATAGACCGGACGGCGTTTGGCTACTTCGTGCATTATGACGACTTCTCATCAGATCCAAGTGAACCTGAATTGCCAACACCGCTGCTCCCTTTAAAGCTACGAATGTATACTCTCTATCATTGGCTGAAAAAGACTTTGTTGTTCCCTGGATACATCTCTGGTTTACAATTGGATAACTTTTCCTGGTTCTCTGGATTGTTTTGGTAACTTTTGCGAATCCCATATTTTTTAAAACTTTCTTTAAATGAGATCATCACCTCTAGTACTTTCTCTGATGATTGGGACATTGAAACTGTGCACTTGCTTGCAGATCTAGAGCAATCATCTGCATTTTCTTATGATAAATTGTATGATGGTACATCTAATTTTGGCGACATGTTCTGTTATCAACATTATGGTCACCATTTTCCACACACAGCTAGTATTCCACACAATGTTTATAATTTCACACAATCGGAGCATTGCCCAACACCACCAAAAGGTAGTTCAAAGACATTTGCACAAAAGTTTGCTTATTTTTCTGGTTTTGACACATCAGACCCAGCCTCGTATTATTATAGGCTTGCTCCTACACCTGCAAAGAAAAATATGCTCACAAACACTAAGCTGATATACTCTGCTTCCTTTATTTCCCAGCTGTCTATACAAGGATTCGACTTTTAGAAAGACACCATAGGCATAAAATCTGTCTGAGGACAAAAGATTGGAAGGTTCAGGGAAGACAGGCTTTATTTAGGGTATGCCTTATACCATATCAAAAGAAAGTGCAACAAACTTCATGTCTTGGCATAGCAAAAATGAAGGATCTGAACATACCATGTATTCCCTCATTCTAACGCTTCTAGAATTGGCTGCACTTTACACACTTTAGTCAGGACACACTAGATACCATAACATGTAATGGTTCTTTTAATTCATCAGACCCCAATTGGAAGGGATGGTTGGTTTGGCCTGTAGACCCAAACGGGTGTCAATCTAGATACCTAGGAAACACCGAAGGGTTTAGGATCAATAGGCCTGATCGGTGGTATGTACAGACAGAACACTCAGGGTGGTGACCTCATATAGTGTTGACAAGTTATGCCTAGATTGTCTAAAAACCTGAACACTTTCCCAGGTGAAGCAACACTTGTCCCTTCTTTCTGATGATATGAATCTCCGGGATTAATTATTAGGTCCCCAGAACCCACATCAAAAGCGTTTTTTGTATGAAATTACAATGAGCTGTGGAACATTTCTCAACAGGAAGCTGCTAAGAGATTGTGCAAGATCAACAGGGTTAATTTAGAGAAAGCTTTGGCTGTGGTTGACAACGGTATGACCACATTATCATCCAGAATTTATTCACTGGGCAACATAGTGTCTTCCACAGTTGACATAATACAATCAATCAATCAACCAATCAATCAGAGTACTTGTAAAGCGCGCTACTTACCTGTGAGGGTCTCATGGCGCTGAAGGGGGGGTGCCGCTACTGCTCGAAGAGCCAGGTCTTGAGGAGTCTTCTGAAGGCGAGTAGGTCTTGGGTCTGCCGTAGGTGGGTAGGAAGGGTGTTCCAGGTTTTGGCGTCGAGGTAGGAGAAGGATCTGCTGCCGGAGGTTGTTCGTTGGATGCGGGGTACAGCGGCGAGGGCGATGCTGGCGGAGCGGAGCTGGCGGGTGGGGGTGTAGAAGCTGAGTCTGGTGTTCAGGTAGGCTGTTCCGGTATTGTGGAGTGCTTTGTGTGCATGGGTGAGGAGCTTGAAGGTGATCCTCTTGTAGGACAAGACATGTCTATTTTACAACATGGACAGTCATAATTACGGTCAATCGTGATACTGAGCAGGATGTTACAAACTTTACGTTCTGGCCACGTGCCATGGTGCTACATAAATAGTATGAATCTCTTTTTGTCATATGATCTAACAGAAAGACAGATCATAATGGAAAACAGCGATACAACATATATTGAAAAATTAGACCAATTACCTTTCACCGTGGCTGAGACACCATCCACAGACTGGATAAACCATGGTTACATCACCCTACTAGTCATGATTTTCCAATTCCAATATTGTCTGCAATATTAACAGGTAGGTAGATAAGAAGCGCTAGGGGAAGGTTAAGTGCATGAGTATTGGGAGTTGCAGCTCAGCTTTAGATTCAGGAATGGGAACACAGACGTTTTTCTTAGTGGTCCTGACTGTGAGGATGCTTTAAGTTGGTCCTTAGTTTGCAAAGATATTTCTCTTCACGGGGCATGCAATGCTTCAGTAGCGAACTTGTTTCGTTATCTAAAGGGTTCTCCAGCTGCCGTGATTCATCCGGTTTTCAAGCTGCTCTCGATTGGGAGCTATTTGATACTGAATGATCAAGGTTGCTGTTGAATGGAACTGGGCAACGCTTATCTGGTAACGGTTAATTCCATAGTGACTTGTTGCACAAAAGTACTGTTTCCAACTGCCCGCACAGTTAGGGAGGCATTGCCATGGCCTTCGATAAATGTTTCCAATATACAGTTTGATTCTCTGAGCAAACTTAAAGCAATGCTTTTTCAAAAAGATGTGGCCTTAACTTTAGCCAGAGAGAAGTTTGATCTCCAGGTTACAAGATCCTCGTCTGAGATATAGACGCTACTCCCCACCAACTTCCCACTGCATTTTTGGGAGCTGGTTCCCCATATTTTTAACATGTCAGATGCAAAAGGAAAAGTGCATTTTTTTTAAATGTATTGGCTCTGGTCTGCTGAGCACCTTTCAGCCAATTTTCAGAGTTATACTATCTTTCATACACTCTGTGTTGGGAAGCGTTTTTGGAAGACTCCCGAATGTCCTGCTTCTTGTGGTGGGAATTCTGATTTTAATTGTTCTGCTTCACAATGGACGTCCCACTTCAACCTGGAATGGAGACAGCACTGCTTGTGCTGCGATGCCATGAGCGCATGGTACACTGCTTCGGCACACCTCGGTTTCAATAACTGAACGAGCACTGGTTCTTTTCCTTCTGTCCTGTCTTGTCTTCTGCTGTCTGCTTTGCAGCCAAGAATGAGTCCTGGAAATAGGCCTAGGATCGCAATTGGTTGTGCCACCAGACATTGAAGTACTGGAGGAACCCTTAAAGACCCACGTGTATTGTCCCCAGCATATTTCATTGATGATTAATGCATTCTTAAAGCCACCCTGAGATGCTTCAGCTCCTAGTGATGTGAATAGAGACTCTGCAGTGCACTTATGGTTAACAACTGCTGTGGGAACTGGATGGAATCACCTTTGCTTCATAAACCTGCTACGAGGTGCGCCTTTGGGAACATCGTCTGTGGTTGTGCGCAACAGCAATGCCTCAGAAATACATAAACATTTGACTTTTTTCTGTGTGAGAATGATTTGGCTTGTTTATTAAACAAAAGGATTCAAAACAGTTATGTTTCATTTTTCTAGACACCATGGCTTTCTGTATGCTTGGGATTTCAAATAGTATAATGACTTTAGGCTTTTAGATACATATTTTAATTGAAGCTTGCTTTTAGATGATTTTAAGAATGTTTTTAATTTTTTTTAAAGCATATTACCCTAGGATATGCTGGCTTTTTAGATATCTTTTATATAGATCGACCCTTAGTATGAGAAGTGGGTGTTATATTCCCTGGTTAGGTCCATGTAGCGAAGCAGCTAATTTCTTACATTGTCCTCACAAATAACATTTCAGCGGTGAACTTTTGCACATATTTTGCATGCACGACAATATTGGATTAGTTTCTCTGAAGCTACTTTGTTTACACATTTAGCTTCGTACAACATTATGACTCGAACTTCATGTACTAGGGTTCTCTTCTGTGCACACAATGTACACATGTCACCCTGTCTTCATCCATGGGGCGACAGGGCTATCTAAATAGCCATAACATCACCAATCTACGCGTACATCACAAGGCTGCTTCCTATTATAGATAATGACACTGAGGGTCCTTGCATGCTGAGGATTCTCCTGACATTTCGTGAGGGGTGTCCAGTTCGTGACCAAGACGGGGTCCTTCATTCTCTCCCATCAGGTCATGGTGTTGGATTGTCCCTTGGGGGATTCTTCCAGTGTGTTTTACTGTTAATAGTTAAGAGTGGGCGTAGTGGGCGTAGTGGGGCTACGTGAAGCAGCACGTAGTGTGCCCAAATCTAAGCACACTACGCACTTCGCGTAGCCCCACTACGCGCCACCCGCCTCCCGCCCGCCCTCCTTTATAAAAGATAACATTAATTTATAATAAAGAAAATTAAACACCACTTACCTGAAGCGCAGCGTCTCCGGGGCACCCTCTTCCTGGTTTCCAACTTTTCTGACAAATGCGCATGCGCGGACGCCCGCGCATGCGCATTTCTTTTTAAATACTTTTAAATACCATGCACCCAGACTTATTGGGTAATACGGCCTATGTTAGGAGTGAGAATAATATTTAAAAGCAAGGTTTAAGCCTGTTTAAGGGTGATTTAATATGTTGACAGGTTATAAACTGCACAGCTAGGCTGCAGTGGCAGGCCTGGAGACATGCTTTACAATGCTACTGTAGTGGATAGCATAAAGAGTGCTATAGCCCACTTGTACTATTTACTTTACAAGCCCTGGGCACATGAAGGGGCAGATTTATTTTCCCTGGCGCATCCCTGCAAATCAGCATGGATGCGCCAGGGAAGATGCGTCGCGCAAGTTTACCCTTGCGCCACTGCAGATGCGTCGCATTTACAATGCGGTGCATCGTGGCGCAAGGACAAGCAGATACGTGACGCATCTGCCGGCGTAAGGTTGACGCAGTGCTGAAGTTGCGTCACAAGCGCGACGCAACTCCAGCACTGTTCCAACCTACCCTATCCCTAACATGGTGCGTCAAGCCTTACGCCTGCTTCAAGCAGGCGCAGGGTTTTGACGCATCAGCGTTGGGAAAGTGACTCAGTGAAATCTTATAGATTTCACTGAGTCACTTTTCAGGGGCGTTCCTGCGACGGAACGCCCCCCCCTGTGTCGAAACGCCCACGTGAAACCTGACGATGTAAATAAGGCGCAACGTGGCGCAGGGTTTACGCCGCCGCTGCGTCACAAAAGTGACGCAACGGCGGCGTAAAAGGGACGCAAGTCCCACATAAATCTGCCCCGAAGTATCATATACTAGAGACTTATAGGTAACTTAATTGTGCCAATCAAGGGTATGCCAACTTTAGCTTGTTTTAAGGAAAAGCACAGCACTTTAGTCCCGGTACAACAGGAATAAAGTGAGCAAAGTCCTAAATCCTACAAAAACAGGCAAAAAACCTGGGGCAATATCATGTAAAATCGTAATTTCCAACTAAAGCTTTTTAGGTGTCATTTGTGGAACTGCCTTCCATCTGCTCCCTGGTTTACTTTTTCTAAATTTCAGACAGAAGATTAAGAGCCTCCTTCAAAATTTTGCTCATAGCTCATCATCTTGTTCTCACCTCCACTCCCCAGGCAGAGGACTTTGCCAATAATTAAAGCTCATCCTCTACCTGGCAGGGAACTCTGTCTTCAGTAAATCTGTCACTATGGTGGGTGCTCTGAAGACAAACCATGTATTTTTTGGCTCTTTTCAGCAAACTCATATGTTTTGCTGAAACAAAATCCCAATGCAGGAGTTTGCTTGAATTAAACAAAACAAATAACCTTGGGATGTGCAAGGTATTTTCTTCCTGCACATCAGGGCCAGCCCTTATTTCTCTGCCAAGGACCACCATTGGCAGACATTGTCAGTGATACAATCTGGCCTAAATAATGGGGGGAGATCTTGACTTTGACCTGGACGCCCAGTGGTGGACAGGCAATCAGCAAGTTCCATCATCAAAAACCCTGTGGACCCCCCCTCTAAATCGGGCAGATGAACCAAGAGGTTTGGGGGCGTGGCATGCAATGTGTGTGGCAACCTTTAAATGAGACCCTACAACATTTCTTTTTTAAAACACCCATGCTGTGCCTTTTTAAACTGAGTCTTTAATGGCTTGTGCTGGTTTTAAGACTATGGATGTAATTGCCATTTCATTATTCTTTGTTGTGCGCTTGTCTGCCCTATGTTGGGTAACTATGCAAGTCTCCTGCACTCTCCAAGGAACAGAAATATCAGAGAAATAGCCAATCAGATGGTGGCGTCTCTGTGACTCTCGATGGATCAGCGTGGGATGGAGGAAGCTTTCTGATAGCCTCTGGATTTTCTGACAAGCCTTCGTGCTGTTATCATGCTGTGGAGGGCAAAAGTATTTGGCTTCCCACTTGGAAATCTTCTACCGCGCAAACTCTGCATATTTTCAACAACGCAACTTCCCACATAGCGTCAGCTGTCATTTTAAGATGCGGCCATTTTCTCTGAGCGGAGCATAGAGCTGAAGTGTAGCGTTCAGCTGTGCACCATCACGGAAACATTTTTTGACAAATATTAACACTAAGTGATGCCTTACTCCGTATTTTAAGTTGTTGCCTTTGATTTTGACTGTTAGTCTTTTAGGAGGCTAAGGAATATCTCACAATGCTCTCTGTGTTATGATGGACATTGTGCATTGGTTCAGGCAGTTTTGCTTTTATTGCCTACTTTATTGAACTATTTCTTTGCATAATTAATCTTTTTTACTCATTACCATATTTGTTCTCAACCATATTTCTCGAGCAATCAATACTGATTTTGGCACTGAATAGACATTTTTATCAATTATATTTCTCTTTCCTCACCCTGTAATTTTCTGCTGGTTCAGCAGAATCAGCACATAACATAGAATAAACTTTGGTAGAACCTTGCAAGTTGTTGCTTTACCTAAGGGAAGATTGTAAAAATGTGACTCTTCGGTGTCGTCTTCAACACATAGATTTGTTAAAAATTCTACTATTTGTTCCAATTTTTCAGCAATGTAGAGCTCTTTAGCTTCCACCTCTAAAGGCAACTCAAATCCAACTGTGGCTTCTGTTACAGTGGCATCTGGGAAAATCTCTACCAAACGCTTGAAAAAGTTCCAACTTTTCCTGAAAAATCACCACCTTCTGTTTCGATGGACTTACTGCTTGAGGAGATCCGTGCTTTACGCCCCTCTATGGTGGAAGCATATGCCAAATTACAACATCTCATTGACAGATGGTCTCAGATGGATGAATGCAGTAGAACAGAATATTTCTTCTTCGCATGTAAGGATTACCTGAGGGTACGAAGGGCACTGAACTTCTTAGCTTTTTCAAATCTTTTCTTCCCAAGCTACAACACTTCTCAGAAGATACCTCCAACATTCAACGTGCGCACAGATCGGGTCGTCAACCAGCTACTGTTTCTATTTCAAGGCTTTCAAGAGGAGTAATCTTGTACTTTTTGGAATACACTGATTTACAGAAAGCTTTCTCGCCATTCAAATCAGCAAAATGTATTTCTTGGTCAAGTAATTAATTGTTCTTTTCCCAGGGCTATGCCAAAAGTACTGCTGATAGATGCAGAGAATTCTTGAGCATAAGACCAGACCTTCATTTTCTTGGTGCTCGTTATGTTCTTTTTCATCCTTGCTTATTCAAAGTCACATATAAAAATAAGACCGCTACCTATGAGGATCCTGTCACATTGAAGCACTTCATAAACTCCTGCAGGATAGAAAACATGGATACTTCCGGAGCTTCTACATCTCAATCTACTTAAAATGTAGATCCTACTTGATGACCATGATCATTTGTTTGACTTTTATATATTACTGTGTTTTTACTTAGATACGTAATGTTTTGATTTTTAAGAATTACTATTATTGTTATTCATACAAATAGTTTTTTCCTCCTTTTTAGTTATCCTTCTGTATGTGCTTGTCCTTGTTTCATATCTCCTGCCCCTCCCGCGGAGTCTGGATGTGTCATCTGTTCCATGTGGTTTCATTCCCCTGTCTTTTTTTGTAATTGTTTAGGTATGTTTTATCCCCTTCTTGTTCATTATGTATTGTTCTTCCTTCTCTCTCTCGCTCTCTCTCTCTCTCTCTCTCTCTCTCTCTCTCTCTCTCTCTCTCTCTCTCTCCCTCTCTCCCTCTCTCTCTCTCGCTCTCTCTCTCTGGATTTCCCCCTCTTTTCTTTTCTTGTTGCATTTTGTCTCTCAGCATACTTTCTTGTTTCCTTATCTGTACTTTCTTCTCTTTGTGCTCTTCTTACTTTTTATTACTTTCCCGATTACATTAGTGGTTACAGGGTTTGCAGCTTGCTACCTTAATAATATGTCTGGAATTCTTTATCTCTTTTTTCTGGAAACATTTTTATGTTATTAAAAAGTATTTCATGGACTGTCAGCAGCTTACATTCCCCTATTGAAAGGACACATGTTTTATCTCACTTATCTAAATTAGAAGTTGATATAGCTTTAATTCAGGAATCACATCTCACGGAAAATGATTGGGATTGGGTAGATGCAGTTTTCTTTTCTCCAGGGGAGGGTAAGAGAAATGGAGTTGCTACTCTCTGTCATAAATCACTATGTGCTAAATTACTTTTTCAATACTCAGATGCTACAGGTTGTTGGTTGTTTACTGAGTTGTTGATTGGGAAGATTCCAGTCTCTTTGTTTAATATATATGCCCCAACTACTGGTGATTCTTACTTTTGTTCTAAACTCACCAAGAGACTTTTACAATGTTTTGATGACAATCTTATCCTAGTGGGTAATTGCAATCAGATTATTGATCCTTTTATTGATCGTAACTCCTTGATTTCTTTCATACCAAATAAAGCCCACAAGCTCTTTGTACAAACCATTAAACAACGAAAGTTAATAGATGTCTGGAGATTATGTAATCCCACTTTTAGAGAATTTACTTATTTTTCCCCAGTACAACAGACTCAATCAAGAATAGATTCTTTTTTTGTATCACATAATATTACTCAATCCCTACAATGCGCAGGTATAGGGTCCATACTAATATCTGATCATGCTCCTGTCTCAAATCAATTAGGTATCTTTAATAAGCCTAAACTATCTAAACGCAGGCATTTCAACAGTTCATTACTTTTGGATCCTGTATTTAGCTCTTCTTTTACTTCTTTTTTAAATGAATATTTGTATTTCAATCAATCTGAAAACCTACCTTTTTACAATATTTGGGATGCTTTTAAAATGGCTGCCCGTGATTTTTTCAGTAGTTAAGTTTCTAAAAAAGAAATATTGCACGTAGGTATGCCACAGACCTTTTTGCAAAACAAAGAGGCTGGAACATTCCCATTACACTACCAAATCAAAAGAGTGTTTATCTAAACTTATTGACATCAAGCTTCAATTCGATAAGGATCTACAGACAATGTTTCATTGTATTTATTAACATCTCGTGCAAAATTCTATGATGGCCAAAATAAATTGGGCAAATTGTTGGCAAATTATCTTAAGGTCAAACACAATAAACTTAATATTGAATCAATTATAGATACTCAGCAAGTACCTAAATATAAAGATTCAGAAAACCTATTGGGATTTCTTCAGTTTTTTTAGATCTTTATATACACTAGAGGCTCTACCTTCAGATACAGACATTTTGCATTACCTCTTTACTATCCAAAGGCCCCTGACACTAAAATTGACATAGCACTGTTAGAATCTGATGTCTCACAAGTAGAATTACACACACCGCTTCATGCACTCAAAAAGGATAAAGCACCAGGCCCTGATGGATTTACTGTGGAACTTTTCATACACTTTTCGCAATTACTTCTTCCAAAATGACATCCTCTTATAACTTCTTTCTTTCATTCATGTGAATCTTCTGGTTCTTTTTTAGACACTTTGGTGCCGATCACGATCCGGTAAAAAATTCCCCCGTGCGACTCGTATCGGGTCTTTTTACCGTACGAATCGTACAAGTGCCGTACGAACTGGCAATCACGATTCGCATGGTAAAAAGTCCATACGAACCGCACTGGGAATCAATCCCCACACGTCCTCGGGTCAGAAAATGTGTCCGACACGTCCTCGGACGATTTACCTTACAAACGTGAAAATCCAAGTCCGACCGAGGAATCACGATCCATCCCGTGCGTCCGAGGTTACAACCGTATGGAAAAAACACCGTCCGCACCGAACTCCTACAGCAACCATGGAGACATGTGCCCGCATACGCGCCCAACACTCCCCCCAGCCCCCGTACGTCCGACACGTACCCCCCGTATATGTATACCCCCACCCGTCTAGGTACACCCCAGTACGTTCCAGTCGAACCCCCACCCCAGTACGTGTCATAGCCCCGTCTACCTACACCCCAGTACGTTCGAGCCCCACCCCCACCCCAGTACGTGTCATACCCCCCGTGTACCTACACCCCAGTACGTTCCAGTCATACCCCCACCCCAGTACGTGTCATACCCCCCGTGTACCTACACCCCAGTACGTTCCAGTCGTACCCCCACCCCAGTACGTGTCGTACCACCGTGAACCTACACCCCAGTACGTTCGAGCCCCACCCCCACCCCAGTACGTGTCATACCCCCCGTGTACCTACACCCCAGTACGTTCCAGTCGTACCCCCACCCCAGTACGTGTCGTACCACCGTCAATGTACACCCCCCCACCCCAGTACGTGTCGTACCACCGTCAATGTACACCCCCCACCCCTGTACGTGTCGTACCACCGTCCATGTACACCCCAGTACGTTCCAGTCGTACCCCCACCCCAGTACAGGCCCGGACTGGCCGTAGCGGGCACCGGGCAATCCCCCGGTGCGCCGCACGGGTGGGGGCCGGTTTTGAGCCCCTGGGGGCCGTTTTTGTTACAGTGCCGTTTAATCGGCCCTGTAACAAAATCGTCCGAAAACCGGCCCTGACAAAGAGCTCGGCGGCACCCCCAAGCCCCGGGGGGCCGGCTGATCACTTTGCTAGGGCCGGTTTTGGTTCCCAGTCCGGCCCTGCCCCAGTACGTGTCGTACCACCGTCAATGTACACCCCCCCACCCCAGTACGTGTCGTACCACCGTCAATGTACACCCCCCACCCCTGTACGTGTCGTACCACCATCCATGTACACCCCAGTACGTTCCAGTCGTACCCCCACCCCAGTACGTGTCGTACCACCGTCAATGTACACCCCCCCACCCCAGTACGTGTCGTACCACCGTCCATGTACACCCCAGTACGTTCCAGTCGTACCCCCACCCCAGTACGTGTCGTACCACCGTCTATGTACACCCCAGTACGTTCCAGTCGTACCCCCACCCCAGTACGTGTCGTACCACCGTCAATGTACACCCCCCACCCCAGTACGTGTCGTACCACCGTCAATGTACACCCCCCCACCCCTGTACGTGTCGTACCACCGTCCATGTACACCCCAGTACGTTCCAGTCGTACCCCCACCCCAGTACGTGTCGTACCACCGTCAATGTACACCCCCCCACCCCTGTACGTGTCGTACCACCGTCCATGTACACCCCAGTAAGTTCCAGTCGTACCCCCACCCCAGTACGTGTCGTACCACCGTCAATGTACACCCCCCCACCCCAGTACGTGTCGTACCACCGTCAATGTACACCCCCCCACCCCTGTACATGTCGTACCACCGTCCATGTACACCCCAGTACGTTCCAGTCGTACCCCCACCCCAGTACGTGTCGTACCACCGTCTATGTACACCCCCCCACCCCAGTACGTGTCGTACCACCGTCCATGTACACCCCCCCACCCCTGTACGTGTCGTACCACCATCCATGTACACCCCAGTACGTTCCAGTCGTACCCCCACCCCAGTACGTGTCGTACCACCGTCAATGTACACCCCCCCACCCCAGTACGTGTCGTACCACCGTCCATGTACACCCCAGTACGTTCCAGTCGTACCCCCACCCCAGTACGTGTCGTACCACCGTCTATGTACACCCCAGTACGTTCCAGTCATACCCCCACCCCAGTACGTGTCATACCCCCCGTGTACCTACACCCCAGTACGTTCCTGGCGCACCCCCAACACAACCTCCTAAGTACGGAGCGCACCACATGCCCCAACATCACAACCGCATGTACGAGTCGTACAAAGCCACACACAAGGACATAATCGTACAACCAAATGGCCCGTGTACACACCGTACACACGCTCAAAACGCACGTACACAACAAGGACAAAACAAAACAACACAAGAATACACATTCGAAAGGCACACAGCCACTAAACATGGCCAACAACCACTAAAATAACACAATCACTGACCTGCAACTGTCAAAAACAAACAGAGGCCCAATACACCACCACTCCTTATAACACACCCACCCAAAATTCAAACACTGCCACACCCACCCATGGACCAATAAAAAGGGCCCACACACACAAACCATGAGCCTTTGCAACAGACTCACTGCTGCCAGACACCACAGAACCAGACTACAAGCTACACCACATCTTACACTTGCACACCTTCACACGACCACCCTCACAAACACCCTCTCATCACATTCACACACACACACAACCATCCACACCCCCCCCCCAACATCCACACACCCCCCACACCCACACCATCCCCACCCACATCCCTCACCATGCCCACTACCAAGAATCCAAAGTTCAGTCACCGAGAGTTGGAGGTCCTTGTTGATCAAATCCTCAGAGTCGAGCCACAGATCTTTGGAACATTGGTCAGAAGCACCAGCCAGGCAGCCAAAACAGCCATGTGGCAGACCATCGTCGATGCTGTGAATGCTGTTGCGGACACCAGGAGGACCAAGCAGGATTGCCAGAACAGGTGGTACGATCTGCGGAGGAGGGTCAGAGCCAAGAGGCAGGAGGAACACGACCAGGCCAACGCCACCGGAGGAGGGCCCTCCCGCAGAGCCGTACAGTACCATCCCTGGGAGGAGAGGGTGATGGCCATACTGCCGGTGGAGGCAGTTGAAGGAGTAGAAGGACTCCGAGACCCGGGTGAGTACACAAACAACGCACCTCACATGGGGGGAACTGCAACCACAACCAAAATTAATAACAGGCACGCAACCACCACAAGCCATCGCATGACTCAACCACACTCCATGAGCAGGCACATGCCACTGCTGCCACCATGCCCCATGCACCCAGCTGGACAATGTCAAGTCACAGGCCACAGAAGACAACAACACATGACACGGTAACCCGGATGGCGGGAGGCTGGGCACCAAGAATCACATAGTGCGACTCCAAAGCAGACAACAATGCCCTCTGCCCATATGGCCTAGGTCACAGCCAGACAAACACTGTGTCCCAACACAGGAATGACTTGCCAGCAAATGGCGGACGCCTTGCATCAACACATGGGGGTGAAGGCACTGTTTTGCACATGACAGCAGCTAATGAACAGCCAACATTGTGAAAGAGTGGCAGCACACACCACCACAGCAGCAGCGCACAGACACACAGCAGACAAAATGGGTGCCTGGAGATCAGAAACAAACTCACATCAACAGGCCAAGGGCCACTCAAAGATCTGCTAACAGTGTGTGCCCAGGAAGCTGGGCCAAGGTGACAGAGGGTGACACACGGAGGGAGGGAGAGGGGGACACAGAGGGAGGGAGAGGGGGACTGAGAGGGAGGGAGACGGACAGAGGGAGGAGGCTGACACACAGAGGGAGGGAGAGGGGGACAGAGAGGGAGGGAGAGGGGGACAGAGAGGGAGGGAGACACAGGAAGATGGACAGAGGGAGGAGGCTGACACACAGAGGGAGGGAGAGGGGGACAGAGAGGGAGGGAGAGGGGGACAGAGAAGGAGGGAGACACAGGGAGAGCAAATCAGTCCTTTGGTGTGTGGGAATGTCTGCTCGTCAGCAGGTGGACTGCGTGCATGTAGACAAGGGTGGCCAGTGCCAGAACCCCCCCTCTTCATCATGGCAAAACGCAGGGCCATGTCACAACCTGTACACGAGCACAAGGACAGCCACCTGCATCATATAAGTGTGTGGATCCACTCCATGTGCACATGTACAGTGCTACAAGGAAGGCGCAAATGCATGGCTCGCCACACATGCACACTCCACTGCTGACTGCAGTCACACTTGACGCAGCAAGTAAGACTGTGCCACACATAGTTAAAGGGGCCAAATTGGTGGCCAAGGGACACACCCATGCACAAGTGCACTGTGAGTGGAATGCAAGACAGATCCTAATTCCAAGAGGAAATGTGCCAACTTTGTAACGGATGAAACATGGATGTTGCATGGATCAAAATTAACATTTTCTCTCTCACACACAGGTCAACGTCGTGCTGCACCCCCCAACACTGGGGGGGAACACTCACAGGACCCGGATCTGCAGGAGACCGATCCCACCGGCAGCGACCACTCTCACCACTCTGCGGACGACCCCGACCGACCTGGCCCCTCTGGTGTCCAACCACCTGCAGCACCTGCGTCAGGTACAACCGTGCCAACCACCACCCGCACTCCTGCCACATCCCAGGAGACACCCAGGATCCCTGCCCCAACACCACAATGCAGCCAGGCTCGCCAGGAGGGACACGGTGTCCCGGGCACCCAGGAGGAGGCAGGCGACAACGCCAATGCCACCCCTCAGGGGTCCCGGAGACCCGATGTTCCCACAAGTGCAGGCCATACGCAAGTGGGCAGGGGTGGTGGGAGTGGAGGACGGCGGAGGCGCGAGCCTGACCAGTTGGCTGGGGATCCGGTATTTGCCCATGTCCGTAACATCCTGGACTCATACCGGCAGGACACCACGGGCATGGCCCAGGTTGTGTCCGTCCTCGAGGGGATCAAGGTCCAGCAGGCCCAGCAACATGCGGAGCTAATAGCCTGTCTACAGGTACACCAACGGAGGATGGAGGACAGACAGGCTGAGCAAGTGACGGCGTCCCAGGGGATTCACGCTGAACTCCGTCGGATGGCCGACACCATGGCCGACCCTCCCTGTGCCAGAAGGCGGAGAACATCACCACCCACAGGGAGGGATCATGAGGAGGAGGAGGAAACATCCGACGGAGCATCCCAGATGTCGTCACGGCCTGCTGGTGAGGTTCCCCGCAGGAGGCCGGGTCGTCCACGGAAAGGACCGTGAGGGTGGCTGCTACATCACCATCTCCCAGGACACCTGGCCTGGCACCTGGCCCACTGGAGCAACAGCATCACAGCATCAAGAGACATTCTCTGCCACATGGCCCTGCTGGTCACTGGCTGACCAATGTTGACAAAGACTGTGGCATGGACTCTGAACTTTATTACTATGGGTCTGCACGCGTATGCGTACCCGTAGTGTTACGGACCGTACACACGCATGTACGCTCACTATCACTAGGAGTACGCATACGCGTGCAGACCCATAGTGATAGTGAGCGTACATGCGTGTGTACGGTCCGTACCACTACGGGTTCGCATACGCGTGCAGACCCATAGTGATAGGGCCGTACACACGCATCTACGATCACTATCACTATGGGTCTGCACGCATATGCGTACCCGTAGTGGTACGGACCGTACACACGCATGTACGCTCACTATCACTATGGGTCTGCACGCGTATGCGTACTCCTAGTGATAGTGAGCGTACATGCGAGTGTACGGTCCGTACCACTACGGGTACGCATACGCGTGCAGACCCATAGTGATAGTGATCGTAGATGCGTGTGTACGGCCCTATCACTATGGGTCTGCACGCGTATGCGAACCCGTAGTGGTACGGACCGTACACACGCATGTACGCTCACTATCACTATGGGTCTGCACGCGTATGCGTACTCCTAGTGATAGTGAGCGTACATGCGAGTGTACGGTCCGTACCACTACGGGTACGCATACGCGTGCAGACCCATAGTGATAGTGAGCGTACATGCGTGTGTACGGTCCGTACCACTACGGGTACGCATACGCGTGCAGACCCATAGTGATAGTGATCGTAGATGCGTGTGTACGGCCCTATCACTATGGGTCTGCACGCGTATGCGTACCCGTAGTGGTACGGACCGTACACACGCATGTACGCTCACTATCACTATGGGTCTGCACGCGTATGCGTACCCGTAGTGTTACGGACCGTACACACGCATGTACGCTCACTATCACTAGGAGTACGCATACGCGTGCAGACCCATAGTGATAGTGAGCGTAGGCATGCATGTACGGGCCGTTGCCATGCATTTGGGGTGCCCTAGGGCCCCGAAACGCATCGTACCTGTGTGTGATGCTCCAAATTACATAGGGGACAAGTATTAAGGCCTACATGCATGCTGGTTGTCATGGAGACCAAGTTCAAAATTCGAAATTGTTCTGGAAGGTGCACAGCAGAAGTCAGTTGGAATTCTTCTATTTTGTTGCAATGTGTTTGTGGGGCTGACATCATGCAGGAGAATGAAACCGATAGAGAACCCACAGACTGCTAGGTTTGAAGGGATTGGTGGAAACATAGGATGCAAATGTGAGTGACCAATCACTCTGTACTCCTGTGCATGAGACTGGGCAGAAGGGCACATATAAGGCAGCCAGGTCCCATGAGGGAGCACTTGCCTGCACATCTTTGCATTCGTCGACCCAGCTGCTGCTACTGATTCCCTGGAACCATGTCAAGGGCTGTGGAGAGGACACAGCCATTCACCCTGGAGGAGAACATGGCTCTGCTGGATGTGATCCTCCCACAGTACTCCATGCTGTATGGGCGACCAGGGTATCAGGTGAGTGCATAGGCCACTGCCACAGACTGTCCCTATGTTGTGACTGTGACTTCTGCCATTGCGTCCAGGTGTAACACACATGCCATGTACTGTCGGGGGGGTCCCAGGGGGGGGGTGCCTGATGTCTCCCAGCAGTGCCCTGAGACAGGAGGGGTGGGGGCCTATCACTCCCAGCAGTGCCCTGAGACAGGAGGGGTGGGGGCCTATCACTCCCAGCAGTGCCCTGAGACAGGAGGGGTGGGGGCCTATCACTCCCAGCAGTGCCCTGAGACAGGAGGGGGGGGGGGCTATCACTCCCAGCAGTGCCCTGAGACAGGAGGGGTGGGGGCCTATCACTCACAGCAGTGCCCTGAGACAGGAGGGGTGGGGGCCTATCACTCACAGCAGTGCCCTGAGACAGGAGGGGTGGGGGCCTATCACTCACAGCAGTGCCCTGAGACAGGAGGGGTGGGTGTGATGCACAGTGTGAGCCTTGATCATTGATTGTGACATTGCCATCATTCCACCTGTGTACCCACTGTGGCACGTACTGCTTTTTCCCTCACCAGGGGATGATGTCCCTATGACAAAGGTGCAATGCGTTGGCTGCATGACATGCCTTGTTGTAACCAGCTAATTTGTACCCATATGTCTCTCTGTGACATGTGGCTGGTGTATTGATGTGGTGTCACTTGTTCCTCCTCACAGGTAGGCGCCACTGCCAAGGAGCAGATCTGGCTGACCGCCGTCAGTGCCGTGAGGGGTGTGGATGGTCGGAGGCGGAGCCTGCCCCAGGTGAGGAAACGCTGGCAGGATATCCGGTGCTGGACGCGGAGGATTGCACGGCTCCTGCTGGGGGACTCACCTGAGAGCCACAAGAACCGCGGCCGCCGCCGTCTGAGCCACCTCCACAGGCGTGTGCTGCCGGTGGTCTTTCCAGACCTGGAGAGGCGCTTACAGGCGATGCAGCAGCCGGAAGGGGGTAGGTACATGTGTGTTTGTTGTGTGTCACCGGCATTTGTAAGGGCACAGTAGCATGAATTCACTGGCAGGGTTTAAAGGTGCTGTGCAGATCCTGTTTGCCCCAGTATAGCGCTGTGCCCCTGCCACCCTTCCCCTCCTTGCAATGTGTTCCCTGGTCTGTGTGTAGTCACTCCTTCACAAGGTAATGTAGGCTGGCGCTTTGTCCACGAGAACAATGACTGTAGCATCATGTGTGGGGGTGGTGTGTAACAGGTTGTGGGACCTTGCCTGTGCACTGTCAAGTTCACTGCATGTGGGTTCCATGTCAGTTGGCACTGATGCTGACTCCAGACATGGGAGTTGGTCTCTCATGTGTCATGCCTTACAGCGCGCATGTCCTATGTAGTGGCCTGTGACATGATGTGCATGAGTGTGCGATACACATATTGCAGGGATGGTGACGTGTGTTGCAGTCATTACCATTCAGTAGCATGTAGTTGTGTGCCCACTACTGTCCCCTGGGGCAGCTCTTCCTCAGTGGTGTATGTGTCATCATAAACGTGGCCAATCTCAGTGTCTACAGCGTAGGTTGTGCTCTGTGCCATTGTCCCCTGTCACCATGTATATTGACTTGCTATTTTGTACAGGTGTCCACTGTGCAGCCTGACCTGATTGTCCTTCTTCATACTCACAGTTGCCAGTGCCTGTGTGTCTTGTTATACTCTTCTGAGGATGGGCACTGGTACCTCATTATTTGTACAGGCGCACCTTGGCTGTTTGGCGTCCAATCTTGCTTTTTGCCTGCCCCTGTGTGTATCACCCAGACTATGAGATGTTGGTGCCACCTGTGTCTCAACAATTTGCCTCGTGTAGGGTCTTGTTGGGGCGGGCAATGCCTATGTGTCAAATCCTGATTTCCACTTGCTGGGTCTGGGCAGTGTGTGATGTGTCTGGACACACACGCAATGTGCAGTGACCGAGTCATGTTGGGCATGTTTTCAGCATTACCTATGCAGCATGTGTCTCAAGTTCATGGATATGGTCCCTGGTCATCGGTATTTTCGCCAACGCTGTGTGGTGCAGATGCAGTGCTGGATTGTCCCCAGGGCCTGGGTGCTATGTCAGACTCCGTTTCCTGTCTTTAGCTATTGTCTCATGCTCTCCATGGTATTTCAGTGGCATGGTGGCTCAACCAACTGTGTGTTTCATGCCCTACATGGGTACCCTGTTCAGTAGATGTTAGGGATCTTCCTTTTCAGGCTATGCAATGTTACCTATGTAGATTGGACTCATGTGACAGATGTGTACAGGTGTCTGATTAATTTCTGTCTCTCCACCCTGCCCACAGCATCGTCGGGGGACACAGAGGGAGACATGGACACAGACCAGGCGGAGGGACCGAGCACCAGTGCCAGCCGTGACATCGGGTCTGGCACATCGAGTGGGACAGAGGCGGAGGAGAGTGTGGCCGAGGACCTGTCGACTGGCACATCAGACTACGAAGCTGACAGGTCCGGGGAGGATGTCTCCGAGTGGGCGGAGGCTGCACCAGCAGCTGACAGCGGAACAACACCTCGCACCGCCCCCTCAGTTTCCATCAGCCGCCTCCCACTTGCTTGTGTCCCTTCCCAGCGTGCCCGGTCACAGCATGTCTCCTTCCTGCCAGGCACCGCACCCCCTGCCCCTGTCTCCACTGCTGCCGCCAATGCAGAGTCTGTGGACATCCAGCGGCAACTGCAGGTTGGTCAGGCTGCGATCCTTAATGTCCTCCATGCCCACGGCAAAACCCTCACCAACATCGAGGCTTTCTTGGAGGGCATTCATTCATCGCAGGCTGACCAACGCAACTTGCTGAGGTCCATAGACTCCACACTGACTGCAGCAGTGGGTCTCCTGCAGCGCGACCTCCCCCCACCTACCCCTGCCCCATCCACACTTCCCACTCCCATGCCTGTCCCACGTACACCCAGACGTCGGCATGCACCCACATCAACGGACACGGGCACCACACCAGCAGGGAAGGTCCACCGCACTCCTCCTGACACGCACACACAGGGTGAGGTAGGCACACCCACTGGGTCGGGGGGCAAACGTGTGACACGCAGCCATAGTGGGAGTCCGCATTCCACCCAGTCCACTCCCTCCAAATCCCCTCCCCTCAGCTCTCCTGGCCACATCTCCCCCAAGGACTCCTTCATGGCCGCTCTGTCCCTGAGCCCCACGGTTACACCACCACGCAAGCGGTCAAGGAGGTCCCCGGTCAGGGTGGTTGAGTCTCCCCCCCTGTCTCCACCCTCCCCCAGTGGCGCTGCGACCCATCCCTCTGACCCCCCCCCCCCTCCTTGGGGCCTGAGGTCCCTTCGGGTGCAGGGGACTCCCTGGAGGACCTTGCAAAGGTGTGTAGTGCCATCCTGGCCTCCGCCTTTGGCCCTGCCCCACCCCCTGTGGTGGAGTCCTCCATCCCTGCACCCACAACGCCGCCCCTTTGCCCTGATGTCCCTGCGGTGCCTGTTGCTTCCCCCCCCCCTGATGCCCTCACCAGTGTGGAAGACGATGCCATTTGACTGTGCAGGCAAGGTAGGGGACACGCATCCCACTGTGTCCCCCATCCAGCTGAGAATCATTGACTGCCCTATGGGCTTTGTGAAGATTGAACTGCCTGCGATCCACGGACATTGTGCTCATGCTGAATAAAGCTTAATTTTTTTTTCATTATCACACTACTGCTATGCTGGTATTGGTGTTGGTGGGGCTGCTACATGGTTTTGGGTGGTGTGTAAGGGTTTGGGTGTGTGGGATGTGTAGTAGTGTACTGCTCATTGGTGGGACCCTGGGATCTGTGTGCCATCACAAGGTGTTGGCTAACTTTCTTTGTTCATGTAAGCAGTTACTGCATGGTGCACTTGTCCCAGGGTGTATTCCTTCCTCTGTGTACCCAGCTTTCTTCCCTGCAGGGTGTTCCCAATGTTTAGCGCAGAGCTGTGTCTACATGAGCTGTGTGTGTGACGGAGCCCTTCTACTTTGGCCATGCATGCAGGGCCATGTGTCCACCTGCAACAATCGTGGCATCCTTGGTGATCACTGTACTTGTGTGTGGAGTCTGTTGACATGAGTTCATGGGGACATGTTCCCTTGTAGCCAGTATGCATGTGGATAATTCTGGCCTCACACACATGTGTTACACCCCTCCTGTCTCAGGGCACTGCTGGGAGGACTCTGCACACACCCCTCCTGTCTCAGGGCACTGCTGGGAGGACTCCACACCCACCCCTCCTGTCTCAGGGCACTGCTGGGAGGACTCTGCACACACCCCTCCTGTCTCAGGGCACTGCTGGGAGGACTCTGCACACACCCCTCCTGTCTCAGGGCACTGCTGGGAGGACTCCACACCCACCCCTCCTGTCTCAGGGCACTGCTGGGAGGACTCTGCACCCACCCCTCCTGTCTCAGGGCACTGCTGGGAGGACTCTGCACACACCCCTCCTGTCTCAGGGCACTGCTGGGAGGACTCTGCACACACCCCTCATGTCTCAGGGCACTGCTGGGAGAACTCCACACCCACCCCTCCTGTCTCAGGGCACTGCTGGGAGGACTCTGCACCCACCCCTCCTGTCTCAGGGCACTGCTGGGAGTGATAGGCACCCACCCCTCCTGTCTCAGGGCACTGCTGGGAGGACTCCACACCCACCCCTCCTGTCTCAGGGCACTGCTGGGAGGACTCTGCACCCACCCCTCCTGTCTCAGGGCACTGCTGGGAGTGATAGGCACCCACCCCTCCTGTCTCAGGGCACTGCTGGGAGGACTCTGCACCCACCCCTCCTGTCTCAGGGCACTGCTGGGAGGACTCTGCACACACCCCTCCTGTCTCAGGGCACTGCTGGGAGGACTCTGCACACACCCCTCCTGTCTCAGGGCACTGCTGGGAGTGATAGGCACCCACCCCTCCTGTCTCAGGGCACTGCTGGGAGGACTCTGCACACACCCCTCCTGTCTCAGGGCACTGCTGGGTGGACTCTGCACACACACCTCCGATTTCAGGATATGTACGCTTGGAACATACACGGTGGGGGTACGCTCAATGCATTCGAGGTGAGGGTACGAGTCTACTTACACTGGTGTGGTGGGGGTACGCTCCATGCATACGCGGGTGGGGGTACGGGTCGTACTTACACTGTTGGGCTGGGGGGTACGCTCCTTGCATACGCGGGTGAGGGTTTGAGTCGTACTTACACTGTTGGGCTGGGGGGTACGCTCCTTGCATACGCGGGTGAGGGTTCGAGTCGTACTTACACTGTTGGCATGGGGGGTACGCTCCATGCATACGCGGGTGGGGGTACGGGTCGTACTTACACTGTTGGGCTGGGGGGTACGCTCCTTGCATACGCGGGTGAGGGTTCGAGTCGTACTTACACTGTTGGCATGGGGGTACGCTCCATGCATACGCGGGTGGGGGTACGGGTCGTACTTACACTGTTGGGCTGGGGGGTACGCTCCTTGCATACGCGGGTGAGGGTTCGAGTCGTACTTACACTGTTGGGCTGGGGGGTACGCTCCTTGCATACGCGGGTGAGGGTTCGAGTCGTACTTACACTGTTGGGCTGGGGGGTACGCTCCATGCATACGCAGGTGGGGGTACGGGTCGTACTTACACTGTTGGGCTGGGGGGTACGCTCCTTGCATACGCGGGTGAGGGTTCGAGTCGTACTTACACTGTTGGGCTGGGGGGTACGCTCCTTGCATACGCGGGTGAGGGTTCGAGTCGTACTTACACTGTTGGCATGGGGGGTACGCTCCATGCATACGCGGGTGGGGGTACGGGACGTACTTACACTGTTGGGCTGGGGGGTACGCTCCTTGCATACGCGGGTGAGGGTTCGAGTCGTACTTACACTGTTGCCATGGGGGTACGCTCCATGCATACGCGGGTGGGGGTACGGGTCGTACTTACACTGTTGGGCTGGGGGGTACGCTCCTTGCATACGGGGTGGGGGTAGGGTCCGTACATATCCGTCCCCACGCTATGTGATGTTTGTGCGGCCCGTACCCAGGCCTTTGCCACGTGGGTGCGATCCGTCCCGCCATTGTTGGGGTGACGTGTGTGGGCGTGGTCCGACTCGTACCCACGCTCTTCAGGCGTGGGTACGGGACGTACCTGTCTGGTTGTGTTGCCGGTTCGCGTGGTGACGGACTTCCGTTGTGGCGGTCGCTGGCTTATCAGGACACGCCCCCACCCCCTCGTGGTGACCAGGGCATGGGAGTCAGGTATGTCCAGGCCATGTGTGGTGTGTGACTTATGTGGTTGTTTTGTGGCCTGCCCTGGTCGTGCCACCCCCACCCCACCCCACTTTCCCCCCTCCCTTAGTGATTCTGACCTTCTGCGGCGTCTGCGTCGTAACCTGTAGAGGAGGTGTACTGCTATGAGGGCAGGGATGACTCGTAGGTTCGGGTCCATGTCTGTCCGTCGCGTACTGGTACTCCTTGCTCGCGTCGTCCTGTCGCGTACGGGTCCTCCTTGATCGCGTCGTCCTGTCGCGTACGGGTCCTCCTTGGTGGCGTCGTCCTGTGTGTCCGTCACGTACTGGTCCTCCTTGTTCGCGTCGTCGTCTGTCCGTCGCGTACTGGTGGTCCTTGTTCGCGTCGTCCTGATTTCCCGGCAGTTTTTGGCTGCCGCAAAATATTCACCGTGCGGGGTGACGTCGGTGCGAATCGTGATTCCTGGGTCGTGAATGGCTGGCTGCGAGCGTCCCGACGTCAGGTCGGCGCTTTCCCGGATCGCATTGGTAGGTGTTTTTTTGTTCGGTCGGGCTTTTTTACGATTCGTACGGTAATGGTGTACCCGTGCGAATCGTAATTCCTTGTTTGTGAAAATTGACGACCGGGTACGCGTCGGGCGGAGATTGTGCTCCGTCCGACGGTTCGTACCCGGTTTTTGCAGGATCGTGATCGGCACCTTTAACTTGTCTCATCCCTAAAGAAGGAAAGGACCTACATTACTGTAGAAACTACAGGACTATATCTTTAGTAAATATTGACTATAATATTTTCTCTAAAGCTTTAGCTTTGAGACTGGAGTCGGGTCTCCCTAAAATACTTGTTAAGGAGCAATCTGGTTTTGTAAAGGAGCGTCTTATTTCAGACAATACATGCTTATTTTCTATATTTTATCGAAGACTTCCCATAAATCTGACTCTCTTGCAGCAGTTGCCCTAGACGCAGAGAAAGCGTTTGATAGAGTATATATTGGCCTTTCATTTTCCAAACACTTAAATGGAATGGATTTGGTCCAAAAATCATATCTTTCATTTCTATTCTTTACTCAAATCCAAAGGCAGCAATTTTTGCTAATGGCCTTACCTGTTCATATTTTACTTTCGAAAGAGGTGTTCGACAAGGCGTCCCTCTCTCCCCTTTTCTCTTCAATTTAGCATTAGAACCCTTTTTTCTAAAATACATCAGAATCCAGACATTCATGGATATGAGTCCAAATATCTTCAATTTAAATTAGCAGCATACGCTGATGTTATTTTATTATTTCTTTCACAACCCCAATCTTCTCATTTTTTACAAGAAGTGACTTCATACACATTAGTATCTGGTTATAAATAAATAATGAGAAATGTGAAATATTGCCTTTACCATGTCCACTTTTGTTTGGAGTACTCAACACATAAAATATTTAGGTTTATACTTTACTCAATCCATTTAAAATTTCTTTAAATATAGGTAAATGTTTACAGAAGCTATCCATATCAACCAATAAATGACACCCTTTATATCTTTCCGGGTGGGGTCATTTAGATACCATCAAGATGATGTTGACCCCATTTTATTATTTATTATTAGAACTTATAATGCGCAACAGCTACCCGCAGTGGGTTTCCCGGCGCCAGGGATAGACTCAAGAAGAAAAGAAAACACAGTACTATGCCAAAAACCAGCTAAAACAGCAAAATAAAACTATTGAAAAAGCAAAGTCTTAAGTTTTTTCCGGAAACCGAATAAGTTGGCCTCAAGTTTAAGGGCAATAGGCAGTGCGTTCCAAAATTTGGGGCCTAGATGGGAAAAGGACCGACCACCCATTTTTACAAGTTTGAATCTTGGAACAACAAAATCACCATTAGCAGAGGATCGCAAAATGCGATTGGGTTTGTAGGTCTGGACAAGACTCTTTAGATATTTTGGGGCCGAGCCCTGCTTAATCTTGAAAAGGTAACATAGGGCCTTGAATTTTATGCGGCTTGGGACTCTCAACCAATGCAAATCGCGAAGAGCCTGAGAAGCCGAGGATCTCCGAAGTAAATTACAGAGAAGTCGTGCCGCCGAGTTTTGCACCACCTGAAGTTTATTCAAGGTGACGGTGTCGGCACCAAGATAAAGAACGTTTCCGTAATCAAGGCGGGACATAACTAACGCCTGTACTACGGTTCTCTGAGTAGAGTGGGGGAGCATCCACAGAATTTTCTGAAGCCATCTTAGGATGGCAAAACAAATAGAGGCAACCTTGATGGCTTGCTGCCTCATAGATAACTTATCGTCTATGAGAAAGCCAAGGTTACGAACTACAGAGACCGGTTGTGGAAGGGGTCCCATATCACTTGGCCAATGCTGAGGACCCCACAACTCTTTATTCTTCCCCAAGATGACGACCTCAGTCTTATCGCCATTCAGCTTGAGTAGATGCATTTGCATCCACTCAGCAACACGCGATAGAACGGTCTTCAAGACAGATACACTGTTGCCTTCACTGCTGGAGAGAGAAAAAACAATCTGAGTGTCATCGGCGTATGAAAAAATTGTCAACCCAGCGTCCTCTACGATGGTAGCCAGGGGTCTAACATAGATATTAAATAGCAAAGGGCTAAGTATAGACCCCTGGGGAACGCCGTACGCCGATGAGCAAGTGGCCGAGGCGGCTTTCGCCGAAAAGACCTGGAAAGTGCGCTCACTCAGAAATGAGGCAATCCAGGCAAGCGCAGGGCCATCTACTCCCAGGGACCGGAGAGAGTTTAAAAGGATGGAATGGGACACGGTATCGAAAGCAGCACTCAAATCCAATAGGATGAGTGCAGATGTTTCCCCTCGATCAATACCATGCCGCAACCTCTCCGTAACCCCAAGGAGAGCGGTCTCGGTAGAATAATGCGCTCGAAAGCCGGATTGTGAAGGGTGTAAGAATTCCGAACTTTCCACTAGTTGATTTAACTGAGAGTTAACATGTCTTTCCAGCACCTTTGAAAAGAAAGGCAACAAGGATATAGGTCTAAAATTAGCCAGATTGGAAGTGTCCGCACCTGCCTTCTTTAGGAGAGGGACAACCATTGCGTGCTTCCATTCTTGTAACACATGAGACTCAATCAAAGAAGCATTGAGAAGTCTCATGAGAACCCGCCGGGGTTCAAGGTCCAGTAACTTTAGAACTTTCACTGGTATTGGGTCACGAGGAGATCCAGATCTAACGCTGTTCAGACAAGAGAGGAAGGAGGTGTCATAAAACAGTTGCCAGTTGGTGACCTTCACCAAAGGGGAAGGTGGTTCAGGCACAGCCGATTGCCCCAAATGAGATTCAGTTGCTGTCAAGGGAAAGCTCATAGAATCATATATGCGTTCGACCTTGGCAATAAAAAACTCGGCAATAGCTTTGCATTGGTCTTCCTCCAAAGCTGGAGGGATCGGGACAGTGTCTGCTCCTGTTAGCTTTTTAACGACGGAAAAGAGGGTGCGTGGGCAATTCTGTGCCTGCGTCACTGTATTCACAGTGTAAACGGCCCTGGCTATTTTACATTGGGTATAATACCCCTTCAAGGCTTCTTTGTATACTGCTTTTCGAGTAGCGGAGTAGGAGTACCTCCATTTCCTTTCAAGCACCTTGCACTTGGCTCTTAAAATCTTCAGGTCATCCGAGAACCAAGGTGCAGGGGGATGATGTGATCTGGGACATTTCGATGATGGAGGCAGTAAAGTAGTTATAGCACTAGTAAACCAGTGAGATACTGCCATGTTCAGCTCTGAAACAGGAACATTAGTATCGGGACAAGTATTGGAAAGGTACTGATTAAACTTTACAATATCAAGTTTTCCCCATTGATGAATAAGTTCATCCTTTCCACTGCAACCCTTAACTGGGCTCTTAATAAAGGACAGGGAAAAATGAACTGCGAAGTGGTCAGACCAGTCCAACGGACAAGCACTTTGAGAGCAATCAAAGTGTAAATTAGAAAGAACAGGGTCCAACAGGTGACCAGCGAGATGAGTGGGCCCAGAGTTCTGTAGTGAGAGATTCAGAACTTCAAGATCATTTAGGAAATGCATGCTAACAGTACACCGAGGGTCTTCAAGATGCAAATTAAGGTCACCTAAGATGGTGAAGTTTGCCGCTCTAAGAAGCAAAGGAGCTATGGATTCGGCGAAGGACAACGTCCATGTACTCGCTTTACCAGGGGGACGATAGACCAAAAGACCCGAAAGAGTAAATTGGGGGTTAGTTGCCAATTTAAATAAAGCAGCCTCACAACCAGGTAGGAGAAAGGCTTCAAGCTTACACACGTAGCTAGATTTAAAAATTATAGCAATGCCCCCTCCTGTTCCGGAGACTCTGACTTGCCTTACTATAACATAGTTGTTAGGGACAGCGATAGCAACATCCGGGCCAGAACTTTCCTGGAGCAACGTTTCAGTAAGAAATATTGCATCCGGCCTCTCATCAATAATAAAATCATAAATATGATATTTATGTTTCGGAAGAGACCTACAATTAATATTCCAAAATTGGAGTGGAGAACAAGTGAGTGGAGTTTTAACAGCTCGCCGGCTCCCACGAGTTCGAATATGAGTCAAAGCTTTACATCTAGTCATTTTGCGTGTGTCAAAATTACAGCCAGGACATTTAAAATTATGAGTCGGTAAGACGCAGGAAATACAGTTAGCATAAGAGGAAGGTCGCAAGTTTTTTAGGACCTCACCTGTATATGTGCGGGTTCCTGCGGATACATGGCAAACTGCCATGTTTAATGTAAGGAGAATGGCCCCTGGACCCGTCCAGACGCGGACGGGCGCAGACGGGCTAAACTCTGGCGTGAACTCCGGCTGAAATCCGGCGTCCCGCTGCGCGTATCCGCTGCGCGTTGGTGTAGCTGCCTTATGTAGTGGTCTAGTGACCTTGCGACCCTAGACCGCTGTAAGCACACTACAGCCCCATCATACTTTATATTATTTCTAACATACCAATAACTATACCTTTCAAATAAATAAAAAAAATTCTATACTATGCTAATTCCTCTGGAGTAATAATAAGTTCTGTATGTCGATATCAAAACTCATGCACCCGAAATAAGAAGGTGGGGTAAATTTTCTGATTTCTCTAATTATGTTTTTTATTACACCAGTCCTCTCAATGGATTTCAGATTCCTTATTAGACTGTCCGCTATGGGTTGCACTTGAACAATCATATCTCTCTCCTTTTTCTTTTTAAGAATATTTATCTTTTACTCATAAACCATATACTCTATCTACTCCCAATCTGCTCTTTATTTCGCATGTGCTCAACATAATTTATACCCCCCACCATTCCAGCTCATGTTGGTCAGCTACATGATCTTCTCACTTGCCCCAAAGCATCCACTATATATTCTCAATTGCGTACATCCAACTTCAATAGAGACAAAACTAATATAGAGTTAACTTGGCCACAGGACTTAGGAGTGAATGGTCTACCTCAATAATGAACAAAATATGGACAAAAATTAGGAAAACCTCTAGTATGGCAAATACAACGCAAACACTCTTTTTTATCTACAATAGACTTTTTATATCCCCCTACGGCCCTACAGATGATGAATATTGATTTCTCTCATACTTGTTGGACATGCTTCTCAATGAACGCTGATTTAAAGCACCTACCTTTTACTTGTCCTTTTGTTCAAGATTTAAGGAATGTATTTTGGACTCAGATTAACTGAATATTTCATTTTACAGTTCCTTTTTGTGTTACTAATATCTTTTTGGGTAGTCTATCTGATGATTGTGGTACCTGTCTCTCCAATATATGAATTCTGGACTTACTCATAGCGGTTGCATTTCAACAGATTACTAAAAATTGGAAAGATTCAACTAAGTTATCTTTTCAAGCTTGGTGGTACGTAGTTTGCCATAGTCACAGATTAGATACAGCATATCTACATCCTATTTATCTTGCTATGAAACATTATTACAAAGTTTATTGATGATACTGCAAAACGTTCTTTTATGCGTACTCGTATACAACAAATAGTTTTACAGCATCCCTTACCTTACTCATTCAGATATTATTATTACTTGAATACATTTATTGTATATATTGTATTATAAATCTGTATATGTTTTCCAGGCCTCCCTTCTTTTATACCATTTACAATCCACCTTTTACTTAGATGATTTTTTTACATTTCATATTCACATTTACATGTCTGTTTATTATTATGCTGTATTGTATGCTTTTGTCCTTATTTTATTCTAATAAACGTACTTATGGAACTTAAAATAATTATTATTATTTTTATTAAGTGTTTTTTATTGTTTGCATTTATTTATCATTTGTGAGGTACACTGAAGAGGCAGGTTGTGTAACATCAAGAAGCACCAAATAAAATCAACATAAAAGTAGTGTTGGGTCTGCTCTTTTTGCAGGGGCTCTAAGGAAAGCATTCTCTGTAGTGTACCTCCACTGTTAGAAATATGAGAATCGCATCCTCATTGGCCTCTAGAAGACCTTTGTGTGCTGACCCCACTGCCTGTTAGAGACTGAAGTCCTTCAGGTGCCCCTGTTGCCAATAGACATCCTATCAGTTTTCAGGTACACAACACCTGTTACCGAAGATCATTAACTTCTGACTAATGTTCTAGCATTTGGATTGCTACTACTCCACTGATCTGAATCTTTTTCTGTGCTTTTTCCTTAAGGTAAATGTATCTGCTTGGCTTTTACACTGGATTGCATTTTAGATCATGTTTCCTACCCCAGTTGCATCACTCTCTAGAGTATTTTCAGCCTGTACAGAAGTCCAAATGTTCTGTGCAATCTAATGGTGTGGGTGTAGGTATACCACAAGTAAAGAAAATGCCCCTAAATGTATATGTTATTAAACACTCCCTCGGAGCTGAGTTTAACGTGCATATGCTTTGCATTGACCGAGCTAATGCATGGTGTGGTTGCCTCCCAACTGTTCTCCTCAGAAACCCTTGCTCAATTGATTTTTTGGCTAAGACTCTTTAAATGGGTATTTGTACGGTTTCTTAGAGAATGTGAAATCTTCATAAACACCAAAGGAACTTCACCAATCTGTAATGCAGCCCCCATATCCCCTGTTCCATTACATTAGTTTCAGTCAGCAGTTGATATATAGAGTTTGTGCAGAAATTATAGGGCTCAATGTATGGTTGACAACGTTCTCCAAAATAGTAGCAATGGGAAAGGAAGATCGAGTATTTTGCATTTTATGAAGCTGGTTCCTCCAATCTAGATTGATGCGAATGAATGTGGGGCACATTTGAAATTCACCTTTCCAATTTTGTAGCATTTTTCCAGAGATCAATAGTAATGGAAGTAGCTATCTGTTCTGGAGGAACTTTGATTAGAGCCCACGTTTTAGATATTGGTCCAGGGACCTGCTATTTTCAAAACAGTTAAAAACAAAAATGGATACTTTTTGGGTCAAGCCTTCCAGACACTGCAAGCTGTCTGGTTGCAAAAGACACAGGCCCAGATTTACTGTGATTTATTGTTGGGGTTGCGTCACGTTTGTGGCAAAGCCCTGACTGAAAATCCTTTTTAGCATTTAATAAGCAATGCAAAGCCACGCAGAGTGGCTTTGCGTGCTTTTGTAGATTTAAAGTAATGCAACATAGTGCATAGCTCTACTTTGCGTTACTTTGTGTCAGGTACACCTGACAGAGGTGTAACGGGGAGAAATACTTCTATTTCTACTCGTTACTTCCTCATTCCATGTGTTCCACATTTTGCAGCACACATAAAAAGAGGAATATGCCTCTAAGATTTGTTTTTGTGCCGGAAGGTATCCCTTCTGGCACAAAACAATCCTGCCCGTAACGTAGGCACCCTTGCACAATTGTGCAAGGGTGCCTTCTTTGGTGCTAGACATCACACAGTGCACCAGTGCAAGAAGAAAGCAGAAATACTCTATATCTTTGTAAATATAGAGCATTTCTGCTTCCTCCCGTTCACGCAATGCAGTGCCGCAAGATCTCTTACTGCACCACATTGTGTGAAATAATAGTAAATGTGCCTCATATTGTCATCTTACCAAGATCTCACAGTGGGCTCAAAGCACATGCATTTATTACCATTGGTTGGCTTTATTGTCACATTCATTTGCCTACTTCTTATTCGATGGCTAGCCTTGTCTATCTTATGTTTATCCATCCCCTGCAGCATAATCTATTTACTTGTGTCCTTCTACTGCTCACCTTTAGGGAACTACTTGTTTCCCTGTGCTTAAGCACTCAGCTAGAGTGCATGTGTTTTCAAATCCCTCTCTTGTCACTCCTCGACACAATTACTGGAGATCGGCGAGCCACTGAAAGCTCGAGCCAGGCTCAATCCCGACGTTGCCTCAGCTCAGGATTATGTTGGAATCTCGAACCCATGACGAACCAAGCTTTCATATGCTTTCTGCTTGCCACCTTCACTCTTCCTCATGCACAAAGAGGCAAAAAACAAAGCATTAACATTTGAGGTAAAAAGGAGAGACGGACAGATGCACATTAAGTGGCTGATTTGTACATTTGAAAACAGAAAACCTGCATTAATCGTGGCATCCCCACTTAACCAAATGATATGATCTTAGGCAAAGATGTTATTTCACTGATCTTCCTGTTTCTTCACTATCACAAATGAAAGCACCTTCAAATACCCAAGATCCGATTACTAGCTTTAAAAAACATGTGTTTGTTTTAATAGACTATAATGTTGCTCTGTCTACAAGTATCTGGGCCCAATACAGGGTTCACATGACAACTGTCTTGCCTCTGGGTTCACTAATGCCACTGTAGCCAGGAGGGAGAGGGGGGGGGGAGAGGGCAGGAATGGTACTAATTTCATGTTTCAAAACAATTGTGCAGTGCTGTAATGAACGTAATAATGTCAAAGGGTTCCACGTGTAAAAGAAATACACTTTTTTTCAATTGTAATTTGACTTTATCATATTTTATGTGTTGTACGATTTACACGGCAGACCTTTTCAGGACTCGGCTTGTGCATAGACTCAAAGAGTCAAGCCAGACCCTTGGCTCGGTTCTGGCTCAGTTTGTTAATTTGTTGTTAATCCCCACCGCTATATATTACGTCATTAACCCCTCACTCTTCTTCCCTATAATGCAAACAAAACAGAAGAAGCTCATTTTACTAAAACAGCATGCCGAAACACTTTGGCAGTGTTCATTTTCATGAAATCATAAAAGGAAACTAAAATTAAAAACCAGTGCTAGAATTAACATTGTCAATAGGTGGAGGATGGGTACTGGATTGTGTAAGCATACAGGGAAGGCACCTGCAAATCGTTGTTTTCCCCAGTGTTTATCATTTCATTGTATTTACTTTAACAATTGTTTTTTGTACTCACCAGAGGTCTACAATCTTCATCATAACTGAAATATAAAACCATTCCTGCACAGATGGAGAGAGAAAAGAAAAAAAGAACAATATAGTGTTAAAATAACTCAATTTTACACATAATCTCCTTTCTTTCAAATATGTATAAAAAACATTAAAAACATGTACATTCTAAAACAGATGTGTTCATTGGGTGAATTTCTCAGCAGATCTATCGAAACTTGGGGCCATATGTAGGTAGCTAAATACCGGTCGGTAACGGCCGAAATTCAGTAAATATCACGTTACCGACCGGTAATTAGGCGAATGAGATGTAGGAGGCCAAAAAGAAGGATTCGGTAATTATGAATCGGTAAATACCGATTCATCTTTACCGAATTCTAAATTACTGAATCGGAATTACCGAATTCTTATTTACCGAATCGGTAAATAGGAAATGGTAAAAACGAGAAAAGAGATGTAGGTAAATTTGGTATTACCGAATTTCATGAAATTCGGTATTTAAGAGTTGGTAATTAACACTGAGTGAAAGCAGGTGGTAATCAGCTACAGTGTATATAAGCAATCCCAAAATGCAACAGCGTGATCACCATGGCGGCTCTCTATGTGATTGCAAGGCACCTATGTCTACAGGCAGCAGGTGTGAGGATTTGGAGACGGGAGGAGCGCATTTACAGACAGCGCATCACACTCTTCCAACAGACTGAGGCTGAGATATATGAAAGGTACAGGCTACACCCCCAAACCATCATGGACCTGATAAGGGACTTGCACCCACTCCTGGACCATCCAACAACAAGGGCGCACGCCATACCACCACATGTGCAGGTGCTCTGTAGCCTCCATCTACTCGCATCTGGCAGTTACCAGGGGGTGATATCTGCGGTAGGCGGGGAATCCCAGAGTTGCCTGTACCGTTTCTTCAGGAAGTTCCTGGATGCCATGATGCAGAGAATGCAACACTACATTAGCTTCCCAAACACACAGGCTGAACTGCTGAAAACCAAGACAGACTTTTACCAGATGGCACAGTTCCCGCATGTCATAGGCTGTATTGATGGCACACACATTCCAATCTGCCCACCAGCAGCCACTGAGTATATCTACAGGAACAGAAAGTCCACACACTCCATAAAAGTGCAGGTAATCTGCGATGCTACCAACATAATTACTGACATCGTAGCAAAATTTCCTGGGAGCACCCACGACTCCTACATCTTCCAGAACAGTGGGATCTACACACGCCTGGTTGCGGGAGAATTTGGAGAAGGATACCTGCTAGGTAAATCACTGTTACACTCCCTTATACTTACCGCAGATGAATGTGTATTGGTGTATGTGACTAATGGCACCCTCTTTCTCACCTAGGCGATAGTGCATATGCCGTGCGGTCATTAATCCTCACTCCCTACCTACACCCATCAACCCTGAGTGAGAGATGATACAATGTGGTACACAAATCTACACGCAATGTGGTGGAGCGCAAGTTTGGACTATTGAAAAGCAGGTTCCGCTGCCTCCACAAAAGCGGAGGTGCACGTCAGTACACACCCATCATCTGCTGCAAGATCATTGCTACTTGTGCAATGCTGCACAACCTTGCCACAAAGAAAGGTACAGAAGTGGAAATAACAGATTTTGAGGAGAATTATGATGAATTTGCACAGCCAGAGCCCAACGCAGCAGGAGTGCCAGCAGCAACAGATGGGAGAGAGAGATGGGCAGAGATCACATGCAACTATTTCTAAGTAAGTAAGGAGACACAGCCAGTTGTTGGATGCAATGACGTAGTTTTAATTTGTGGGCACTACGCCACAACCCAAACGGCCAAACTGGGCTATCAAATTGGTGACATCCATAGTAGGAAGTCATGGGTTACTTCACCCAACTCTGTCCTGGAAGTGAGTGCTGCATCAGCGTCTGCGGCCACGCACTACAGTGCGGGATGCCAGTGACTGACTGTCCTCACTGGCTGTGGGACCAGTGGCAGCCCCATGCCGTCAGCTGCTCCTCCGTGTGTCTGTGACAGGGGGGGTAATGCTGCTCCGACTGGTCGTGTCCTCGCTGTCCACAACATCCACAGCACCAGTATTGGCAGACTGGCTCGTCAGCAGCACCTCAAGAGCAACAGCACGCCTCCTAGGTCTCACCACTGCAGGTGGTGTTGATGCTGGTGAGGCTAGCAGTAGTGGTGATGCTGGCTGTGGTGGCGTGGCTGGCTGTGTTGGCGAGCCTGGCTGTGGTGGTGAGGCTGGCTGTGGTGGTGAGGCTGGCTGTGGTGGTGTTGTGTGCCCTGCACTCGTGGTGGCCTTTTCGGTGATGTGCTTCCGGGGTGCCCTCTCTCCCTTCTCCTGAGCAGTCCTGCGCGATGTCTCGCCTGTGGACAGAAACTTTAAATTAGCTCAGTGTACCTGCAGCCCTGCATTGCTCACATCATAATACATTTCTGCAACACTTTCTCATTGTCCTCTGCCTGATTATCGCAGATGTGTGTCACATGCCTTGTTGTTCGGTGCGATTCCTGTCATGATAGGGGTTTCACTGACTACATCACCCATAATGCATTGCTGGTCTGAACTAAAACCTGTACTGGAGTGGGAATCACATAGCCCAATTGGGGATTTGGGATAGGGGAAGGGGGGGCACAATGCTGCGCATGCTTCTTACCTTTTTTGGTAGCAGCTCTGGCAGAGCTGTCTGCATCCCCAATCCCAACAACACTTTCAGGCTCTATCGTGGAGTTCACGAGCTGCTCAAGTTCAGTCAGGGCAGGTGCCCTGTTCCTTCCTCCTCCTGTCTGGCTGGCCTGTTTTTTCAGATCAGCCATCTTCCTCTTGGTGATGATCCGGATGTCATACCACCGCTTCTTGAGCACATCAATGTCCCGAGGGGTCACTCCAATAGCATTTACCTGAGACTGGATTCCTTGCCAGATCCTTCTTTTTTCCGATTCTCCAACTTGCAGGGACTGCTTTCCAAAAAGCTTATTGTGCTGCTTCACCACCTCCTCCACAAGTACCTGCAGTTCCTTCAGGCTGAATTTCATTTTCCTCTTCCTTTCACCTCCATCTGTGTCCTGGCTGGCCATTGTGCAGGATCAGTTGACAATGTTCAGGCACTGGCTCTGTTGCACTCCTCAGCAGTCCCAGCCTCTTCAGAGGGTTCTGATTGTGTATACCTGCCTGGGTGTGGCCACTTCCTGGTTGGGAGGGGTGGGGGTTGCACATGATTGGCTGATTCCTCAATTGATGTGTTTTTGAAATTCCGATTCGGTAAATTCCGAATCGGTAAATACCGATTCGGTAAATACCGATTCTGGAATACCGGTCGGTATTGTGGAATCGGTAACCATTTTCCGAATTTTACCGATTCGGAAAAATTTACCGAAAAATTATGTACATAGGAAATACCGATTTCTAAATACCGATTCGGTAAAATTCGGTATTTAGGAATCGGTAAATTTAACTTACCTACATATGGCCCTTGGTGTGTAACTACATTATATCTGCTTATTATGGCAGATTAGAATTCAACTCTAGTCTCATTCAGTGGAAAATGGATGTTCATTCACAAAAATGTCAGGGGTAGCGAAAGTGACGTCTTATGACCGTTGACGCTCTGTCATCACAGGAAGTGACTTCACCACACCTTTAACACTGAATTTTACACACCATAGAGACAGCACCTCTCTGGTCACACTCACACCCACAGAACACAAAAACACTTCTCATGTAATGTACGTATGTCCCTTCACCTATGTGTAATGTGATAACTGACTCGCCCGATCCTCTGTAATGTATGATTTGCCGATGTTTGTTAATATAAAGAGTTTTAAAAAAAAAAACACTTCCCATTTAAGCACATGGCAATTGACCACTGTTTCAATCAAGTGCTCCAACACTATGTGCAGCACACTATCTGGCTCCTCATCAGGTATACGAAGTGCTATGTAATTGCTATTACAATAAAATATTGCTTAGCCTATATTAAAATTACAAAATGGAGTAATAAATACTGCAGAATGTGCACACATTATGATGTCTAATTTGCCTTTTCTCGCCACATAATTTAGTCAACCACATTGCATAATGATGCATTCTTAAACTTTTGGTAGCACAACTCACACGCTCACAATGACACATAGGCTCCAGCAGAACTGGAAAACCAGAACTGAAGATACGTCCTTCTAATTCCTACCTTTTCTACTAAAGAGGATTGGAGACAAACATCAAAATCCCTAGTCTGCAGGATAAACATAAACACTGTTTAGGTGCTTGGGGCCTTCAAGGCCTTGTAGGGCATATTGCTAGCTGGCAAATGGAAACAGTAACACGTTTCAGCTGTTTCCTGTCACACAGCCAGCAGCAGGCTGGAGCACTTGCTTTTGCGTTATTACATAAACGAGAAAGAAATGAAGCGAGTTTATCATTTTTTGTTTGTTTTCTGCTCTTAGAGAGTCCGACTCCTTTGTGACTCATGCTGCCTTTGCGGCCTCTGACGCCAGGGGTCGCAAGAACAGTTTCAGGGATGGCAAGAGCCGTGCCAATGGTGGCAAAGGGTAAGCCAGGGGTCGCAGTTGCGACTCTCAAATGATGTCCATGGGGGCAACTGCAGCACGTGGAACATATTTTGACTACCTTTCTGACAAAGGTCGCGGAGGAAGGTTGGGGGCTATCACTCCATCTCTCAGTTACATTATTTAAGTGAAGATTCCCTAAACGAAGGGACATAGTAAACCATGTAACAATGCCTGGGATTCTGAAGGAAGGATACAGCTGTTTTGATCACAGGATATAGAGGTACAATGACTAATGGCCAGTAAATAGCTTAGTCAAAAAGACAGTGTTTATCCAAAGCAATTCTATCCAGTACATCCTTAAACCCTCCGCTGTTTACTAAATGAGTTCGGCTCTGCTTCAGGATGAACGTCTGTCATCTTGGAAAAGTATATTAAAAACAAAACGGCTGCAACGCCGTGATATATGTGTGCATGCTGGTGATGCTTGCATGTGCATGTCATGTCGCTTGGCCCATCGTAGCATAACACTTAGGTGCATGTATACACATTATCACACTTTTTTTGCTGATGTTGTTCAGCATTTGTTTTCCAGATGCTGAACAGATTCTCAAAAAGCATTGGCAAAGCCAAGCTGTCGGGATTAATAAAGTCAAAAGGCAAAGCCTGTTGATTTTGCCAGAGCTTGTTTGGCAGTGTGTCTAGTGGGGTTGCATAGAAAATTCTGGTGAGCTGCGTGCCTCTTTTATGGTCCCAGAGGCGAAGGGATGTGATGCCTGCAATGAATGTGTGCGTGCATCTACTTGAGACTTCTTCCTTTTGTATTTTCAATACCCAAATTAGTGGTTATTTTGTGATCGCAAACCCGGTGATTGCAAAAACATCACAGGCTATGAGACCGCAAAATGGCGTGTTTCTATTTCCTGAAATTTTGAAAAGGATTTCTGACAAACAAAATAGGTTTTGCGATCCATTCCAAATCACAATCAGGAGGGGTCATGAAAGTGTTGGTCCCTCTTAATTGCGATTTGCAGTGGCATTTAACAGTGTTGTGCTACCGCTAAGGTGGGCTCAAACCATGGATCAGTTACCAACATCCCAAAGGAGGTAGTAACTAATTCTCAAAGGGGAAGGTGTTCTCTTCTTGAGACATCTTCCCTTTAGGAATCTTTTCAGGTGACATCCACTACCTGCTCCTCCTAACATATTCCTCAAACGAGCAGCATGGGAATCTTTAAGGAATGTGGGCTGTTTGAAAAGACTTTCCTGTTTGGAAACATAAACACAGAGAAAGTGGTCTGTTGTTGCTTGCAAGCCACCCTCCTGTGTTTGTAGGCAGTCATTGGGGGTCACTGATGGCGACCTGCAAAATTAATATTCATTTGGAAGGTCTTTCTGCAACTCGACATTTTACAACATAGCATATTTCTGCATAAGTCACAACATCAGAGACAGTTGCTAAAATATTGGTGCATGCCCAAATTGTGACCACTTCCTGCAGTGCTTTTAGAGGCCAAAGAGGCAGGTATCATAATTACTCCACCCAAAATTTAGTGGTCTCTCCTCTGCTCCTTGATTTATAAGTAGCGAGATAAACAGTGAAAGCTGGGCTCATGAAGGCCAAACTAAGCCTGCTCTAGGCGAAGCACTTCTCAGACTAAAACCCAGTAACAACAATGGCTCGGTATTCGAACTGGAAGAGGCCTCTGGTGGCTGCGTGGGCTGGATGAGCAGATGGCCTGACTCATCAAGAATCCATGAGATTTTTTGGCTCAATAGGCCAAAGTGATATCTGTGTGGGCAGTGATGAGTAAACACAGGCAGGATGCTTTATGTACACTTTCCAAAAGTGCTGTTCTTGTAAATGCTCCGATGGACCATTTGCAGCTGTTCGGATCCGAAAAACGTGCGCTTTGAGGCAGAGCAGTTGCAGAATCACATCGCAGATTTCCAAGTGAAATTGGACATGCTGCTCTCGAAGAAAAACCAAGGGATGTCACTTTGACCTTAAAGAAACAGGATAAAAATCATCTATTTTGGAAAAAAATAGAAAGGTCATGAAAATATGTGGCAAAGGCACTTTTCAGTTCCTTGGAAAATGGGTCTGCAGATTGAACGACTTTTAGAAGCATGACTTTTGGAACTGTTTGGATGCGAGAAACATGAATGTAATCTTGCCTCACAGGGTCATGCTAGTCTATTGCACGACCTACTTGAGTACAGGGGACCTACAGTGAATAATGATTCTAGAAAATTCTTATAGAAATAGATTTAAAAAAACCCAACATATTTGACTTTTGTTTTAATAATATAATTACATTTTTTCTTTACATATTCAAGTTAGGGAAGGAAATGTCACCAATTCTGAGCAGTTTTGCTCCGTTATACAGCATACCTTTCCTGCTCGTTGTCAGCAGGTACACGACTTGCACAACTTTCATTGAACAGATCTATTTTGGAATCACACTGCTCCAGGTACCACACAAAGAGTAACTTATTTTTTTAATGAATTAAACGGTTCACAAGCAGTCACGTTCTTCAATAATTTGTTAGCCTTGAGGCGGCCCATGGAATATCTAGGCATAATGGGACTAAAAATTTGATCTATTATAAATAGAAAAAAATAATCAATAAATTTTGTGGCTCCCATTGATTAAACCGTGAAGAATAAACTGTTCATGGAATTGCTCTTCTTACCACTTATTTCACAAATCTCATTGTTCTGTTCTGTAGCGTCCTCCCCAGCCCGGGAGCATACAAAATAAATACGTCACACAAGGAGCTCTCTAGTAGACGCCTTTATTCCACCGCATATGATCACACAGTGCACACTCATTACGTCATACCTGTTAATAACCACACCTTAACACCTCCCAGCAAGTTAAGTAATTCATTGTTGAGTCCACCCAGAACTGCAGGGGTATGAAGAAACCGTTTTGCGAGTCCTTTATAGCGAATTTTAGCGATTCGCTATTAAGGACTCGCAAAAGGTAATGTATGTAGGTTTTGCAATAATAATTGCGATTCCTACATATTCCTTAATTGTGAATCGCATATTGCGATTCGCGATTAAGGAATACCTTCCCATTTATTCCTATGGGCCTAAAGGTCCATAAGAATGAATGGGAAGACATTCGCAATTTGCGAGTGCCCATTAGGTACTCGCAAATTACGAACGCTGTTTCAAGGGAGCAAGGGTGCCAGAAGGACACCATGCTGCACCCCTGAAATAAGCATGGATTTTTCAAAGAAATAGCAAATTACCACCAATGGCAAAATCGCACAACTTGGATGCTTCCAGAATTGCATTTAAGGAATCGTAATTTGCGATTCCTTAAATGCATTCGCAAAATAGGGAATCGCAAATTTTGTGATGCCCTATTTTGCGAGGGCCTTTTGGGATGGTACATCCCAAAAGGCTTTTTCCCGTTCGCAAACTGGCCGATTCTGAGAATCAGCCTGTATGCGAACAGGAAAAAGGCTTCATACATATGCCCCAAAGTCTCATGACACTACATCTCCCCCTTGTTAAATTAAAAGCACAAACAGTCAGATCATATTTCCTCAATAAGGTGTTAAGGCGCTCACACTAGTTGGCTAGATCGAGTTGTAAGAGATGTTTGAGATGCACTCTAATTGGGTACCGATGACACAATTTCTGATGCTTGCCAAAGAAAAGTCCATCTGAGCTGGCCTATGGGGCATGGACAAGACTGTTGATCATTTCAAATGTGGCAACTCTGTGATGTGGGATCCTAGCTCAAACACAAAACAGTTTGCACATGGAAGTATCACCCATAACTTAAGAGACCACACCAACTGTAATTGGAAGGTCATTTAGGCTGTCTGGAGCCCCTGCCATTTAATCTATGTAGTAGTAGTAATATTCTTTATGGCTTGACTATTTAAAATCATTGCAATTACAACACTTCACATCTCAATTTTAAAAACTAAATGAATCATTAAAAAAATAATTACAAGCAAAACATCTTCGCAAAACATAAAATAAGAAACTGTCCCATATATTCAATTTAAAACTTATCAATAGGATCAAATCCAATCACATAACATCAATAATTGCAGCCTAATATTGCACATCTTATATTTTAAGATGACGGCGTGCACAGCATACTATTTCCTTATACATAATGGGAAGATACTCTCACAAATAACAATTACTTTCAGCTAAAAAACTTTACACATGTTGTAATTCAAAGTATTAATACTAAGGTGCAAAGTTAACTAATACGAGATAGTTTCTAATGTACGTATTCCTGCACAATTTACATTTCAAGGTACTAATGTGCAATTATTGCAACAGCCATCATATCAAAGCAATAAAGTGCATCAATTTACTGTAAAGTGCTAAAGTACGATTATTACGGCAACCATCGTATTAAAACAATAATAAAGTGCATCAATTTATGGTAATAGTTTGTACATTTCAAATTGTCACCCTCACAACATGATCACTAAGTATTAAAGATAATAAGCCAGATAAGACTATTAGTCAAAAGAGCCGTATAAATACTGGAGATCTACCTTATTGTATCAAACATTGTTCAACTGCCAATAACATTTGTACCAAATGACATAATAATGGAATTGATTTGCCGTATAGTGACATAATTGAGGCCTGACAAGCAGATCTCACCCCGCTCTTCAAGAAATGTGGTCTCAAAATTGTACGTCGAAGCTTAGTCAACATGGGGCACACACACACTATTTGAGCTAGAGTTTCCTGTGGCCAACCACAAAGTCTACAGTTAGAGTCCGGCCACTGCTTGATCCACGATTGCGTGCCCTCCTTTGTTGGGTTTAATCCCATACGTAACCTTAAAAACTTATTTTTAAACTTTTCTGAAAAAAAACATTCAAATATGGCTGAATACGCAGGGTTTAGTATGAGTTAATCACATACCATGCAAAATTTTTCTCTGCTAATTCGATTTTATTCAATTTAAGTGATTTTGTTTTGATAAGCTTTTTTAAAATTAACTTCTAATTGGGCATTATCAAATCTTGTACTGCAATTTGCAGGCCGATATCTCTTAAGGAAGTTAAGATATAAGCTCTCCAGCTAGCCGCAAAGACAGACTTGTCTATTTCCTGCCAACAAATGTTCCCTAGAGATGTGGAGAACCACAGTTACACCCATGGTCTGGCCCGGGGAGGGAACTAGAGGCGTTAGGGCACTAGAGAACGGTCAGCCTCCAACCAAAGCTATGAACCACAGAAAGGACCGTCCCTAGTTGTGTCTTAAGAGATGCCCAATTTAGTGGGGGCAAATCACAAAAATTGACGGACTGGCATCACACACCACCAGGTGTCATGCTTCATCATCTGCCAGTCCTCGCCCTCTAAAAACCGCGTTTGATAGAGGGCGGGCATACACCTGAAGACAGGGATGCACTTCTAAACTAAGTGGGGGCCCAAACAAAAAAAGGAGTGAGTGAATTTAAAAACCATCATAGTATACCTGAACAACTTTTATTCTATGGGGTTACTATGTGGCATTAAAATATATAAGTGCGGTGAGTGGGGACCTTATCATCCCGTCGCCGCTGTGAATCAGTGATTGTTTATAGGGGGTCAACATGTTTCTGCCTGTATTGTCCACTTGGGTACGTGGCATTCGTCAGGACCTTAAATATTGGGCTCCAATCTTACCACTGGGGGCGTAGGCCTATAGCCAGCTGCCACCTGTTTAGAGAAACCTGTAAGAGAGAGGGGGTGAGACAAACATAAAATACTCAAAAATGGTTGTCATTCGGTAGACCTTGATGTGTCACAGTCACGCTCCATACTTACTGCTCTCTCCTAAAGTGAAAAAGGTGAAAAATGTATATGAGTGTCAGGCATCTGTGTTCACTCTGACATTCATGTGAAACAAATATAGAAGTCTTACCCTATTGGAAAAACCTATTTGCCCCATGGGAGGGGTAGGGGGAAAATCCTTGTGGCCACATTCTGGTGGGAGACGATAAAGGATGGAGACAAAAGGGTTAAAAACCAGACTGGTTGGGAAGGTATATCAGAGATACTGAATTAGTTAGCAGAAAAAACCGTCAGGGCGTGCTTGGTCTACTATAGTTTCAACCTGTTGGAAGAAGAAAACAGAACAACGACTTACAGTTCAAGGCGTACTCCCCGCTAGAAAACCTAGTGCTGCATGCGTCCAGCCTCCTCCCCGGTGACAATAAGTGTAGTGCGCAGCAAGCTTTTATACTGTTGGGTGGGGTCGTGGCATGCGATATGGGTTTCAGGTGAGCGTGGCGCACAGTGATGATGCTGCATTTCCTGTGTCCTGAGCGAAGCATGCAGAAAGGACTGCACGTTGCCTGTTTGTTGCCTGACCCTCGTTGGGGTGTGTCAGCACATGGCGCTGCTCTATGACACGCCGCTTCCTGTGTCCCGTCATTACCTCAGATGATTGCCTGGGGTGGGGCGGGACCAGCTGTGGTCCAATGAAAGTGCCTGCCATAGTTTCTGGAGATACAAGGAAGTAATTTAACGTGTGTAGACACGTTATATAGAAATATGGGGAACATGTGCCCTGCTCATGAGTATTATTTCATGACGGGAGCAGTTACGAGTATTTACACAGAAGAAAGGAAGAGAAAACAAACCCAGATTGTTTACAGTCAGGGTGACGGTGTGGTTAAACCTACAATTAGTGCACAAGTTGATTTTACAGCTACCGCATGATTGCTGATCAAGATGATTCTAGTTTTTAGGGAGTAAGGGAAACTACGTATAGCTCTATTCACATGTATTACTGTGTCTATTGTTTGTGTTTTTGTCTTTATAATGGGTACTGTTAAAGTGTATGTTTTAGTGAGCGCTAAGGGAAGTTACTTCATTTGTAGCCACGGTATATCATCGTTCAATCCGTTTTTCCATGTCCCAAGGCGAAACACCCAACGCTGTTCTCTAACATGTAAGACATGTGAGAGGCAGCCATTGCGCTTCTGTACTACTTCCAGTACCGTCCATCTTAGATCTTTATCAGAGTGTTCTTTCTCAAGGAAGTGTTTTGTTAATTTGGTGTTATCTTTCTTCCTTCTGATAGTGCTCCGGTGCTCACTAATTCTGATCTTTACACGCCTAGTAGTCATGCCAACATACATGAGTTGGCAAGGGCATTTGAGTAGGTACACTACATTTTCTGTGTTGCAGTTAGAGAAGCTCTTCTGAGTCCATGGCCGCTCAGTACCTATGTCCACTTCTTTTGTGGTGGCCGTGAATTGGCATGATACGCAATCGCCACAGGGGTAATGTCCAGTTGGTCGTTGGTGGCCCCATAGTGTCAGTTGGTTGTCATCTGTAGCGGCTGGTGGTTTTGTATGGACTAGTTCATCCTTGATGTTCCTACTGCGTTTGTACGCAAATAGGGGTTGGGTCCAGACTTTGTCGCTGGTGTTTAATATGCGCCATTTCTTTTGAATAATGTTCTGAATTTTGTTGGACGCTGGGGTAAAGGTGGTGACACACACCATCCGGTTGGCCGGCTCCTTTGGCGTCTTTTCTAAAAGAGCTGCCCGGTTGTTGTTTCGAGCTCTTTTTTTGGCATTCTTGACCAATTTTCTGGGGTAATTTCTTGCTCTGAGTTTCATTTCCAGGGTGTCTGCTTGTTCATGAAAGTCTAAAATTTCTGAACAATTTCTGCGGATGCGCAGAAATTGCCCTACTGGGAGGTTTTATCTTAGGGCTTTGGGATGGAAGCTTTCAAAAAACAGAAGGCTGTTTTTGTCGGTTGCTTTGTTGTGAACTCTTGTGCGTAGGCCTTCTGAAGATAGGTTGATTTCAAGGTCCAAGAATATTGCTCTTTCTTTGTCGATGGTATGTGTGAATCTCAAATGTGGATCAATACTATTTACCCATTCCACGAATGATTGTGATTCTTCATTGGTACCCCTCCAGACGATCAGAACGTCGTCGATGTACCTCTTCCACATTTTGGTTTGATCAAGGTAGGGGTTGGTTTCCTTAAAGATATAGTCCTCCTCAAATTGGTGTACGTAGAGGCATGCCAGACTGGGAGCGAATGTGCTCCCCATTGAAGTACCTTTGATCTGGTGGTATATCACGTCCTTGAATTCAAAAAAGTTCTCACATAGTGCCAGTTCTGCGCATTCCATTATGAAGTGTTGTGGTGTGACATAGTTCCAATCTTGGTTTAGAATTATTTGCTCTACCACTTGTAAAGTGCGCTCCTGTGGTATACTGGTATATAGCGCTTCAATATCCATGGTGACCAGGGTGTCTTCCATATGATTGATAGGCATGTCACGTAGGAGACAGAGAACATCCTTGGTGTCCCGTAGGTAGGTTCTTGAATTTTGGACAATAGGTCTCAGGAACCAGTCACAGAACTGGGATATCACTGTGCGCCACGCTCACCTGAAACCCATATCGCATGCCACGACCCCACCCAACAGTATAAAAGCTTGCTGCGCACTACACTTATTGTCACCACGGAGGAGGATGGACGCATGCAGCACTAGGTTTTCTAGCGGGGAGTACGCCTTGAACTGTAAGTCGTTGTTCTGTTTTCTTCTTCCAACAGGTTGAAACTATAGTAGACCAAGCACGCCCTGACGGTTTTTTCTGCTAACTAATTCAGTATCTCTGATATACCTTCCCAACCAGTCTGGTTTTTAACCCTTTTGTCTTCATCCTTTATCGTCTCCCACCAGAATGTGGCCACAAGGATTTCCCCCCTACCCCTCCCATGGGGCAAATAGGTTTTTCCAATAGGGTAAGACTTCTATATTTGTTTCACATGAATGTCAGAGTGAACACAGATGCCTGACACTCATATACATTTTTCACCTTTTTCACTTTAGGAGAGAGCAGTAAGTATGGAGCGTGACTGTGACACATCAAGGTCTACCGAATGACAACCATTTTTGAGTATTTTATGTTTGTCTCACCCCCTCTCTCTTACAGGTTTCTCTAAACAGGTGGCAGCTGGCTATAGGCCTACGCCCCCAGTGGTAAGATTGGAGCCCAATATTTAAGGTCCTGACGAATGCCACGTACCCAAGTGGACAATACAGGCAGAAACATGTTGACCCCCTATTAACAATCACTGATTCACAGCGGCGACGGGATGATAAGGTCCCCACTCACCGCACTTATATATTTTAATGCCACATAGTAACCCCATAGAATAAAAGTTGTTCAGGTATACTATGATGGTTTTTAAATTCACTCACTCCTTTTTTTGTTTGGGCCCCCACTTAGTTTAGAAGTGCATCCCTGTCTTCAGGTGTATGCCCGCCCTCTATCAAACGCGGTTTTTAGAGGGCGAGGACTGGCAGATGATGAAGCATGACACCTGGTGGTGTGTGATGCCAGTCCGTCAATTTTTGTGATTTGCCCCCACTAAATTGGGCATCTCTTAAGACACAACTAGGGACGGTCCTTTCTGTGGTTCATACCCTAGAGATGTGGCCCAGACAACACAAAAGATCAAATCACGACTGTCCCAGGATAAGAGCTGTATTCGCTGTAAGACTCTTTCTCCACCTTTTGTAGCCGATTTGATGGAATTAAACCATTCACCCAATGACAATAGGTGGCAGATTATTGAACAAATGAAAAAAACACCTTGAGGTGGTGACACTCAGATAATCCTAAATAGGGCTGAATGCTGTTGGATTCATAAATGTGACAGCATAAATACAGGATTGAATACAATGGATGAATGCAATTCTGAGATTCTACACTGAGTCCTCCTCTCTCCTTTAGCCTTTTCTACCCATGAGGTATACAGCCTGGAATGCACTGAGTTGTTTATTATCACATTGCTCAACAATATACTGCCAATATTGTTTCGTGCTTACAGTATGCTAACTCATTTTTTAGGTTAAGCCTGGGCAGCGCATGCGCTGCTGCGAGGCATGCAGTATTGCAGTATTGCAGTATGGCTTTGAAGCCCCGCCCACTCTCTGCCCATATTTGTCATTGGCTTGGGTGTGGCTCACTGGTGTGGAGAGGTGTGGCTCACTGGTTAGAGGCGGCAGACCCGTAAGCAGAGAATCGGCCAGAGACCAGGGTTCAATTCCCGACGCGGCAGGGTCGTGGACCAGGGTCAAAACGGACTCGATAATTCTCGCCTCGGTACCTACTCTAACCAGGAACACACTTGGCAACTCTGGGCATTAAGCTTGCCTCATCTCTACAACGGCCCCCCACAGATGCCGGGGATGCCTGGTTTCACCTTGGAGATACCCAGAAAGGGACCATCTCACAGGGATAGCCAGGACGGGTTCCCCAGCGGTCTACAGCGCCGGGACGCCCCGTTGCTGGGGCAGCTGTGCGCTTTACAAGTCTACAACATTTACATTTACTGTCCTTCGTAAATGCTAGCTTGCCGGACATTATTAGGTTGTTAGTCCCTCTTTGGTACCGCGTTGTCTGCATTTGTAACATCTCATGGCGACTGACCCTTTTCCTTCTCTTGCGACATGGTATGTTTTATTTAATCTGTAAGCATTCTTTTCTTTAATGGGTTTCTCCTACTGCAAGCACAATGTGCTTTCCTCGCCATGCGCACTTTCACTTCCAAACAGCCCCAGACAATGTTGGCTGCTTTTTTAAAGTGAAATAGGTCTTGCATGTACAAGAGTTTGAGCTATTGCTATTGTAAATTACAATAACTTAAACTCTCATAAATGTCAAACCTATTGCACTGCAAATGCTTGTTTACCTTTATCACTTGATTTGTAATATTGGGATACCAGGTTTGGTTGCCACATACAATGCCACATACAATGCATTTTTACAGATTGCAAATGATGCAATGTTTGATATGCTCTAGCATTGTAAATGTTACTGTGTCAGTTGTATTATATTTGTTTATTTGTTTTATTGTGGCATACACGACTGCCTAAGCTTTATCCCAACAGTTCCATTGCTGTCATATACAAAAAAACTCTATACAAATTGAGTATTGGTTTGGTCCCACTGTCGTGGAACCACTGGCCAAGTTCCTCAAAAATGTCCCTAAGGTTGTTTTTAGGGTATCTGTATCATCTCTATCTATCACATCATATAGTTGACAGCGGAGGAATGTGTCCCTAAAAGGTTGTTTTTTAATTTTCAAACTCCACACATTTAGCGTGGTGCCCTAATGTCTTCTTTTCGGGCATCACTGGTGTTTTTGTGCCAATTTTGGGTGCCTGAACCAGTATGTATTTGGTTCACATCTTTTGACAAGTTGAGGAATATGTTCAAGATTGGTTAAAGCGAGATGTTATTTCATTAATTATATGAATCACATTGACTGCACCTTATATGAGTTTTGTTTGCCATCAATGGTTAGGGGGTAGTGTCCCTTCTCTGTAAACACTTACTGTTGAGGGGTAATACCCTGAAACCGGTCCTTTGGGTGTTTGTTTCCGTTCCAGGGAAGACCTGGCTTGGCAGTTCGGGCTGGACTGTTCCCATGAGTAGCAGGGCCAAAACTGATTTTCATATGGCTGGGTCTAAACGGGGGTAGCATGGTGAGCAAAGGAACAATGGATTTCACCCAGATTTCTTGACAGGGGATGGATGTATGATGTATTCAGCATTTCGTCCATCATTTGTATGTGTAGCACTTTCTGTACTAAGTGGGATGGGTATGCCAAGACGTGGATCCTTTGCCCACTGTGCCCCTGGATTCAAGCTAGCCTGGCTCATGAGGGGTAATACCCCAACCGGTCCTCGGATGCTTGTTTCCGGTCCAGGGTGGGCCTGGCTTGGCAGTTCCGGCTGGACTGTTTCCATGAGGAGCAGGGTCAAGACTGATTTGCATATGGTTGGGTCTATACTGGGGTGCTGCAGGGTGAGCAAAGGAACCTTGGATTTAACCCAGGTCCCTTGACGGGGGCGTGAATGTATGATTTATTCAGCATTCTGTTCATCATTTGTTTGTGTAGCACTTTTCGTTCTAAGTGAGATGGGTATGCCCAGACGTGGGTCCCTTGTGCACTGTACCACTGGATTCAAACTAACCTGGCTGATGAGGGGTAATACCCTGAAACTGTTCCCAGGATGCTTGTTCCCGTTCCAGGAAGGACCTGGCTTGGCAGTTTGGGCTGGACTGTTCTCATGAGGAGCAGGGTCAAGGCTGATTTGCATGTGGCTGGATCTAAACTGGGGTAGCATGGTGAGCACTAGAATGATGGATTTAACACAGTTCTTTTGACTGGGGGTGAATGTATGATTTATTCAGCATTCCGTGTTTGCGTAGCACTTTCCACCTAAGTTGGATGGGTATTCCCAGACGTGGGACCCTTGCTCATTGTGCCACTGGATTCAAGATAGCCTCGCTGATATGGGGTAATACCCCGAAACCGATTCCCGGATGCTTGTTTCCAGTCCAGGGAGGACCTGGCTTGGCAGCTCAGCTGGACTGTTCCCATGAGGAGCTGGGTCATGACTGATTTGCATATGGCAGGTTCCAAACAGGGGTGGCGTGGTGAGTAAAAGAACAATGGATTAAACTCTGATCTTTGTGACTGGGAGTGAATATTTGCATTGTTCAGCATTCCGTCCATCTTTTGTTACTTTTGCTTTCTGTTATTCTGGCAGAGTTTGTAAGTCTATGCATGACCATTTAAAAAAATGTAACCACAAATAGGATTACATCAGAAACCCCATCAGTCCCGGCAGAGTGACGGGGGGCCGCAGACAAAAAAGAACAAAGGAGACACCAAAAAAAACCTTACCTGCAGCATCTCCACTCTTCAGCTCCGTCCTCACCAGCACAGGCTTCCAGAATCCCCTGCGGCCAATCCTGATGCTGCTCTCAAGCAGCATCAGGATTCGCCTGAGCACTGATGATTTGTGCTCCCAGTAAGACTGGGAGCCTGTGCTTGCTGTCTCCAACCCGGCAACGCAGCTCGGGTTGGAGACAGCTTCGGTGCGCATGTCGGTTTGGCCATCCTGAGACGGACTGCCAAACCCACACGCTCATTCACAACAGTGCCCTGCCCATCTCTCCCCCTCCATAGCAGCCCCCAATTTGGTCCCACCCCAATACTCGGCTACTGAAAGAAAAATAAAAAAATAATAAACACTTTTATTATTGTTTTATTTTAAAAGTTTTGAGGCTGGTAGGGGGGCAACGCTCCTCTGCCACAGGACCCCATTATATAGATGGTTAAATATGGCCTGCACAGTTGCCCACAAACATTTGAAGGCTACCCATAACTCCAACCCTTACTCTTTATTGGATGTGAGAAATGCTAGGCGTCAGTATAAAAATATACTAGTACAGAGAAACATTGAGATTAGGATCCAAGCTTGGGAGGAGCTTTCATCTGCAGCAAGGCTAAGGGTCAATATTAAGTTCTGGAAGGTAGTAAACCACTTGTTCTTCTTAGATCAAGACGTCCAGAAGGTTGAATCCTTGATCACGGCAGACCAGTTAGAGACTCATTTTACTGAAATCTTTCAGCCTGGCACCAATACCCTACTAGTTCTCATACCAGGTAGGAGTTACACCTTGAATCAGAATCAACAGGGCTCCATCACACCCATAGAACTAAGTGAAGTAGTATTGGCTATTAATCAATCTGCCCTGGTAAAAGCTGCAGTTCCAGATGGGGTTCCTGTAGACCTATATAAATCAAATATCCACTTATGGACTCCATTGTTAACAAACGTGTTATGGAGCGCCGCAGAGGGCCGCATTCCAGACTCCTGTAGATCTTTTATCATAGTCCCCACTTTTAAAAATGGGAATAATAGACTCACCTGCCTGCTATAGACTGATCTCCCTGTTAGATTCATATGCTAAGGTCCTAGGGCATGCGCTTTTGGCACACCTGGAAACATGAGCTGAAGAAAATAATATTCTGTCTGATACCCAATTCGGATTCAGACCAGGAATTGGCACAGTGGAATAATCTTTAAATCTTTATCTTATTGCAGGTAAATACGTGATGGCAAAGAGGGAAGCACTACATATGGCATGTATAGATTTAACAATCGCCTTTGGTCTAGTTGACCGAGCAAAATAATGGAGGAACTGGGGGTCCACACTAAACTTCTCACTTTTATAAGATGCCCCCACTACGATTTAAAAGTAACTGTTCTTTATGGTCCACTTGGTGAAAATACTCCTCAAATTAGCTCGACAAAGGGGGGTGAGACAGGGGTACATCCTAGCTCGGTTCCTTTTTTTGTTTTATATCAATAGGACCAGTAAGCACCTAATAAGGACAGGAAGGGAAATGCCCAGGAAGGGAGACAAATTGATACCGATCCTGTTATATGCAGATAACACGGTATTGATTGCCCATACAGTAAATGGCCTGCAGGTTTTACTAGACTCTTTTTTGGGTTTCATGTAAGATTTAGATTTAAAAGTAAATTATTCAAAATCGTACATAATGACCTGTAGGCACTCAAAAACAAAAAACAAAGCACTTTACAATAGATGGCATAATGCTGGAGAAGACAATTTTTTTCAACTAGTTAGGGATTATTTTGAGCTCATCCTTCTTCTGAAAATCTCTCCTCAGCGGTTATAGTTACCTGAGCTAACTATAACTTTCGCCCCACAATGCACTGCTTATACCCTCACCTATTACATCACTCATGACATGGGCAGTGACATCACAGATGACATCTCAAATGACTGTGACATAGCGGATAGGTGCCGGAGCACCACAAAAATCACTGAGGTGTCCTGCAGGGCTGGAGCCTCTTTTGCCAGCACTAGTTGTTTTTCCTGCCTGCCGGCCAAGGAGGAGGGACTGCGATGTAGCAGAAAGGCGCCGGAGTGCAATAAAAATCACAGAGGCGTCCTACACCACGGGGCGTTCCCAGGCTCGGCCTGGCCGAAGTCCAGGCAAAGACAAGCCCGTCTTCTTCCGTCACAGCCCGAAAGAGGCTCGGCTGGGCCACCCCCTTTACTTTTGATGTCCGGATTCAGGAGCCCATGGAACCTGTGAGTTGGGCTCCCTCTGCTTTGCTGTTTGCTGCTTGGGAGCGATCGTAGGAGCAGACCATATGCCACTGAAGGAGCCGCGGCAGCGGTCCCACTTCGACGCCATCTTGCTAGCGCCTGGAGGCACTTAACAAAGCGGTTGGGCTCCCATCTGCTCCCGTCAGCGCCCAGAGGAGGCCGGGCCGGACATACCCTCTTTAAAGTCTGGTTGAGTCATCCAGCCCTGCATGTGGACTCCGCTCAGACTCTGCTCAAATCAGAGAACGGAGGTAATTTATTTTTTAAGTCCTATTTTGTTCTTCACTAAGAATGGGTAAACGTAAGGCACCCAGCGCAGGTATCTCATCCCATACTACTACTGCGATTGACACCATGCTGGCTAAAGCAGTGGGGGCGATCTCAGATGAAATCATATTGGTTGAACGTGGACTCTCTATGGATTCAGTGCAATGCCACAAACATACTACATCTGATGCAGCTCCTATTCCTCCCAGCCTAATCTGTCCCGTTCTACCACGCACACACAGCTCTCCTTTAACAGTTGATGGATGTTTTGACCCTGTATTGCACATTACCCCTTCATGTTTAGATTCCTCCAAAACTTCTGACATCAACCAACCTGTCAAAAAAAGAGAAAACTAGCTGGGGCTACCAAAAGGGCTAGTACAGTGGTTACACCAAAAAAAAGCCACAGAGAGGTAGCGAACTGAACTTAATTTCACACTGTTCTAAATCCCACAGTGCGACTCAGACAACTCAAACAGAGGAAATCACACCAGATGGCATACAAAGCCCCTTGATCTCAAAATTTTGATCAATGCTTGCCCAAAAACTCTGCCCAATTAGTAGGTGGCTAGAATCAATTGAGAAATCCCTAGCTAGTCATTGTGACCTAAACAATGCAACCAAGGACCGGCCCATTGGAAGTTCAAATTCATATTCAACTCCAACCTACCCCACCCAAATGCAGATAGGTCTGACCAGCGGTACTAAATTAATAAACAAGCCTCAAAGGGACTCTTCTTCTAACGAGGAAACACTGCCCAGAAGGAACCTTATCCCACAAACAGCTGTCCCTACCATCATCAATTCCACCAGAGAGACACTACCTCTGAGACCAAATCGTCTTGATCCTTCCAGAGAGGTCAATGAAGTGTCCACCCCCATGAAAAACTCATTGAGCCTCCCTCCAGCTGCTTGTCCATATGTCTTGATATTGGCGAGTGTACCGCCATTGAAAACGGGTTCAGCTGAGACTTGGTCACAGTTAAAACACAAAACTGTACACTGGTTGAATAAACATAAGCAGTTTGAGAATGCGGGGAAAATTATCATGATAAGGAGAGTTGGATGGGTGGGACAGGGGCGCAAGGAGATTCCAGGAGACTGTATTGTGGTAAATTTTAGAGCTCCAATCTATGTACAGAATCTTTTAAAATATGTAGACTCATTGTTACACACTAATTCGCAAATTGTGGTACTTCCCTTCGGCTATTTTAACAAGCTAGTAACTTCACCAACTATCTGTAATCTCCCTATTAGGGCAGCACCATTACTGAATTGTAATAATAGATTTGAAGTTCTTAGCACACTGGAAGACATAGAATGGCTCCCAGTGGCTGCTGCCCCGCACACCACTTGCCTAATTTTGCAAAGAAACCTATCCATATTCCCACTGCGCTGCCTATTCCTGACAACAGGCTGCGCATTGCGAGTTAGAATGTTGCAGGAATTCGTTCAGAGATATTTGTGCCAGAATGGCTCTCTTTCATTAAAAGATATGATATAATTATGCTACAGGAGACTTGGGAGTTGGGACCCAGTATATTAGATGGGTACCAGTGCTACAATATTCCTGCTATTAGTTCCTGTTCCGGTCGTGCATCAGATGGATTGTCAGTATGGCTGAATATTGCCCTGGGCGGTCACGTGGAGGTCTTGGAGACTGCTAGTACCAGCTTCCAAGAGCTCTTCTAGAAAACCCATTTTAATTTCTATTTGGTTAATTTTTATAATAATGATTTTAATAATGTACTCAACCCAATATTTTTAGACTCAACAAACATTCTCACCAAGTTGTCTGATAAGGTAGTTATTCAGGGCCAAGGATTACATCTATGCCTCGCCAGTGATTTTAACGCACACCTTCCAAATGACAGAAATACGATGGGACATATACAGGGGGGTCATATCACAGGAGCCAGGAGTTGGGGTCAATAGTGGAATCCGATGACCTACTAGATATTATGGCAACTGCAGGCAAAGATGTAATTATCCCTCCAATCTATAAAGGAAGAGGGTCTCTGTCTATGATTGAGTTTATATTTATTACCCGACGCCTAGAACAAATCCTGCTTCATGGATCAGTTGTTGAATCCACCTTTAGTGATCACAACCCACTTGAGGCTGTCTTCCTAATGGCACCAAGGAAAGTATATGAGCAGCAGCTAGGTGCCTGCAATCTACAACCCACAACGGATAATTTAAAACTGGCTTGGAGAATGCACGACCCAGCACAAACCCTAGAGAAAACTGTGAAAGAGAATTGGAGCTAAGCGGAGGCCTGTCTATCTGAAGAGGATAGTGCTTTCAATATAGTGGATGCCTTTACTGAACTTTGTCTAGGCATAAAGAAATACCCTTCTCAGACCAATATGCCCATCCAATAAGTTACACGGCAGGTTTGACCATGACCATGACAGCAGCCAATCAAGAACTAAGGAAGCGCCTATGTAAGAAGCCTAGAAATAAGGTACTAATCACTGCCCTGAGGAAATATTATAAGGCTGTTACCGCTAAGCGGTGACAGAAGATTCTCACAGACCAATGGGAGACACTAGCACAAGCAGCTAATACGAAGGACAGCAAGTACTTCTGGGCCACAGTTTCTGGTCTCTTGCCATATCACTAGCGAATCCTGGGAAGATCATTTTAGCAAGGTCTATGTTTCCCCCCTTAAAGTAGATAGTTTTACTGTAGATAATAGTAAGCTAATAGATGTTAGAATTACAGTAGAGGAGGTAGAAGAGGCCCTTTTCTAAAGTATGGGCGGTAATGCGCCAGGGCCCGATGGAGTAGCAATTGATCTACTACAACTCAATACCAAACTTTGGGCCCCAATTCTAACGAATGTGTTTAGCAAATTACCCCATACAGATATACCTGACTCTTGGCGCACTTCCATTATTGTACATATATTTAAGAAAGGCAACCGAGAAGACCCCGGTTGTTACAGGCCAATATCATTAATCGACACAACGGTAAAAGTTCTGGGGTGTGTTATTTACAACAGGATCCAGGAGAGGGCCCAAATAAGATTGATTTAGAAGTAAGGTAGGACAATTGAGCAATGTGCCAACTTGAACCTAATATTAGGTAAGTACACAGTTGTTAAGTGTGTGCCTCTATACTTGGCATTCATGGATTTAAGTGCCACTTTCAACAGTGCAAATTGGTTGAAACTTTGGCACATGTTGATACTTAGGGGCCTGCAAGCCTCCCTTGCTCATTTTTTCGCATTTCTTCACAGGGGCATGAGAGCCAAAGTCAGAATAAATAATAATGGGAATGTATCCCAGAGTATTGAGATTGGTTCGACAGGGTTGCGTGTTAACCTCGCTCCTGTTCATACTATACATTTACGATCTCCACCCATCCCTATCTCCCATAACCAGCGATGTTCCATCTGTCAAAGGGAAACCCCTTCCTACACTCTTATATGCGGATGACACAGTTTTAAGGACTCGGACCCCCAGGAAATTACGCCTTCTAGTGTCAGCATTTATTGATTTTATGTCTTATCTAGATCTCCGAACAAATTTTTCAAAATCTCATATTATGGTACGTGGGCCACATTGCATTCAATTGTCTTCTATGCAAGTAGGTTGGGGTTGTGTGAAATTGGGAGTGGGTGTATGAAAAGTTCTATGGGGTGTGAGTGGGTGTGTGAGTGGTTCTGTGGATGATTTCATCAGTGATGTGAGATGTCATCAGTGATGTCACTGGCCATGTCATGAGTGATGTAATATGTGAGGTCATAAGCAGGGCATTGCGGGGGCGTAAGTTATAGTTAGCTCAAACAACTGTAACTGCTGAATTTCACTGGTTTTGTCCGAGGAAAATGTGAGCCTACCTATAACGTCCTTGTAACCTATGTTTTTTACAGTGAATTTCTAAGGTTTTTTAAAATTCTATTTCCTTACTATAATGTCCCTGTAACCTTTGTTTACTTACCTTCGGTAACGCTTTTCCTGGTGGATACAATATCTGCCTGTGGATTCCTCACCTTCTGAATACCCCTGTGCCAGCATTCCGCGGAAATTCTTCCCTAGCTCTCCCACGTCAACGAGGACGTCACAATGCCATGGCTCCGCTCGCGACTCCGCATGGCGTCACCGGAGCCATAAGAGGACCTCGTCTGCGTGCTGATGTCAGTTCCACCCATTTTTTCCGTGCACCGTGGCAAACTGGCAGACCGACACATTTTCACATGTATACATAGTATACTAAATATATATATATATATATATATATATATATATATATATATATATATATATATATATATATATATATATATATATTATCTACTGGCGGTCGCCAGTAGATAGTTATAGTTAGGACCGTGTTTCCATAGGAAATCCGCAACATTCGATTTGGAATAACTTTTGCGTCGATTGACGAATCCTCGCAAAATTTTCAAAATAGGTGGGGCGCTCCGCTCCGCTCCTTCCCTGAAAGTCTCGGGTGAATTCGTCAAGCAGGGGCTGAGAAAAAGGGGGGGTCCCAAAACGCGTTTTCCCCATGCATTTTCCCAGAGGACCTTTAGTCCGCGCTGCAGCCCGAACGGCTGAACAGAAAACCTTGAAATTTGGCAGAAAGGTAGTCCTCAGGTATATATTTATAGGCGCGCACCGTGCGCGTACGGTAAGCGCACCCTGCCGTGCGCGAGCGCAATTCTGATTGGTTGTTAGATCTTAGTAAACATTCGAATCGGTCGAAACCAGGAAGTGTCGGCCGCCATTTTGTCTCTCGCAGTCCGAGGGAGGTGAAAAATAAAGGTGGAGAACATGAAAAGGGGGCAGGGTGGACAGTTCCTGACCCCCTAGCCATTGTCAGGGGGTCCCCAAAGGACCCCCAATGGCCATAAATGTTTTTAATATTTTTACGAAAAATCGTGGAGTGCGCTTACCGTGCGCGCACGGTAGAAACGGGAAAATAAAATCGCGGAGTGCGCTTACCGTGCGCGCACGCTAGAAACAGGAAAATTACGCGAACGGCGTAACGTGGGCGCACCGTGCGCCCACAGAGCGCGCACCGGGCGCGAAGCGCACCGCGCGCGCACGGTACGCGCACGGTAAAAAACCTTAAAAAATAAATAAATAAATAAATAATAAATACATAACTTAGCATTTAAAAAAACGTACAAATTCACTGAAAAAACCAGAGGTTTCACACATGTTATAGTTAGGAATTAGCATTTAAAAAACCTTGCAAATTCACTTAAAAAACCATAGGTTTCACACATGTTATAGTTAGCTGGACATTTCCCTCGTAAAAAACCAATGAAATTCCCCCGTTATAGTTAGTAAAGGGAACTATAACTCACGCGACCGCAATCCACTGCTGATGAAGTCAGATATTACATCACTGATGACATATGTGTCTTTCTGTAAAATAAATATTTATTAAATATGTATAGCTAAAGGTTAAAGGAAAGAAAAATGGGTAAATAAGTGAATAAATACAGTGATGTAATATCTGACGTCATCAGCAGAGGATTGCGGTCGTGTGAGTTATAGTTGCCTGCACTAACTATAACGGGGGAATTTCAATGGTTTTTCACGAGTGAAATGTCCAGCTAGCTATAACATGTGTGAAACCTATGGTTTTTTAAGTGAATTTGCAAGGTTTTTTAAATGCTAATTCCTAACTATAACATGTGTGAAACCTATGTTTTTTTCAGTGAATATATATATATATATATATATATATATATATATATATATATATATATATATATATATATATATATATATATATATATATATATATATATATATATATATATATATATATATATATATATATTTTTTGGGCAAAACATGAATATTAAGCAATGCCTCGTGATTACAAAGCAACGATGATGCATGCTGGGGGCTGTAGTTGATCCTATGGCCTCGTGACCACATGGTAATTATTGAACTCACCTGTGAGCAAGGCGTGGTGACGCCGAAACCGGTCAGGACTTGAGTTATATATATGCTGCTTCAGACGAATAAAGTTTTGTGTTTGCACAGAAGTCGGAGTGGGGCTTTACTTTTGAAGCATTGAACATGCAGGCTTCTCCGCTCCTGCAACCTTTGAGCCCACCCTGCAGAGTCGGTGGCCCCCAGTAAACGGAGGATGTTGTGCTGGATTTTATGGAGGGGGCATGACACGCTCTCGTGCACCAAACGAAGGATTGCCAGAAGTATTGGTAGCGCATCAGAGAGAAAGGGAATGGGGGAGTTTTCTCCTCTTAGAAGCTCCGCAGTGCTAACCCTTATCATGGACAGAGGCAGCATAAAAGTGCACTTGCTGTGAGAAGGAATGCGTGCACATTACAATTTGGTACGTTGTTGGGACATTGTTCATATAACGCTATTTGGGCAAAACATGAATATTAAGCAATGCCTCGTGATTACAAAGCAACGATGATGCATGCTGGGGGCTGTAGTTGATCCTATGGCCTCGTGACCACATGGTAATTATTGAACTCACCTGTGAGCAAGGCGTGGTGACGCCGAAACCGGTCAGGACTTGAGTTATATATATGCTGCTTCAGACGAATAAAGTTTTGTGTTTGCACAGAAGTCGGAGTGGGGCTTTACTTTTGAAGCATTGAACATGCAGGCTTCTCCGCTCCTGCAACCTTTGAGCCCACCCTGCAGAGTCGGTGGCCCCCAGTAAACGGAGGATGTTGTGCTGGATTTTATGGAGGGGGCATGACACGCTCTCGCGCACCAAACGAAGGATTGCCAGAAGTATTGGTAGCGCATCAGAGAGAAAGGGAATAGGGGAGTTTTCTCCTCTTGGAAGCTCCGCAGTGCTAACCCTTATCATGGACAGAGGCAGCATAAAAGTGCACTTGCTGTGAGAAGGAATGCGTGCACATTACAATTTGGTACGTTGTTGGGACATTGTTCATATAACGCTATTTGGGCAAAACATGAATATTAAGCAATGCCTCGTGATTACAAAGCAACGATGATGCATGCTGGGGGCTGTAGTTGATCCTATGGCCTCGTGACCACATGGTAATTATTGAACTCACCTGTGAGCAAGGCGTGGTGACGCCAAAACCGGTCAGGACTTGAGTTATATATATGCTGCTTCAGACGAATAAAGTTTTGTGTTTGCACAGAAGTCGGAGTGGGGCTTTACTTTTGCAGCATATATATATTAGTTCAGCTAACTATAACTCGCGCGCCCGCAATGCACTGCTGATGACGTCACATATTACATCACTCATGACATGGTCAGTGACATCACTCATGACATCACTGATGACATCTCAAATGACATCACTGATGACATCACTGATGACATCATCCTTGTGATAGAGTGGCAGACCACCTCTGCCCATAATATAACCTTTGATACACACATTCAAAAATAGAAATTAAAATTTTAAAAACAATGGACATACCAATACCAGTTACAACAACCTATTCAGTAATTCTAAGATCCACATACACATCCACTCATTCACCAACAGTCCTGTACAGTCACTCATACATGTACTCACTCATCATATGTACTCATACACGTATACATCCTGTTACACAATGCCACTCATCCATAGAGGTACTCACACACATAGTCACTCATGCTAATAAAGAATCAAACATACATTTACTTGCATATACAGTTATACACACACCGCCACACTTACTTCTACAGAAACTTACACATACTTAGTCTTTTAAACAATCACTTATAGAAACACATACTTATTCATACAGGAACTCTTCCAATCTCTCACTCTCACATATACTCGCTTATATACACCAATTGTCACATATACTAGTTTAAAACATATGTAGTTACTCATAGAGACACTATTGAGACAGTCATTCACTCACTAACACACCCATGCACACACTCATTCACCCATAGAGTCCTGCACACATGCTGTCTTCAACACATACAAAGAGTGAGTCATTCATTCATGCACCTATGCACTACGTAATACCCCCCACCGAACCATACAGACATCAGACACTGATACTCAAAAAACCAACTAATAACCTATATAGACACCCATGTAGCTACTCACCAACCCATGCAGCCACTTATACACAAAGTGAGAGACTGATACAGATATTTACATATTTAAACATTACTCACTAAGCCATGTATTCACTAAGATACACTTAATCAGTCAGTTATACAATCAATTTTTCAAAAACAATTCATCCATTTAGACACTTATATACCCATTTATTCTTCCATCGACCTTGAGATATATATATATAAAACATATGTAATTTTCTGAAAAACACACATTCTCTGAATGATGTCATCAGTGATGTCATCAGTGATGTCATCAGTGATGTCATCAGTGATGTCACTGACCATGTCATGAGTGATGTAATATGTGACGTCATCAGCAGTGCATTGCGGGCGCGCGAGTTATAGTTAGCTGAACTAACTATAACGGGGGAATTTCATTGGTTTTTTACGAGTGAAATGTCCAGCTAACTATAACATGTGTGAAACCTTTGGTTTTTCATTGAATTTCTAAGGTTTTTTAAATGCTAAATCCTAACTATAACGTGTGTGAAACCCATGGTTTTTTCAGTGAATTTGCAAGGTTTTTTAAATGCTAATTCCTAACTATAACGTGTGTGAAACCCATGGTTTTTTCAGTGAATTTGCAAGGTTTTTTAAATGCTAATTTTTTTATTTTCTTCTATTTTTTAAACATATTTTTATTTTAATTTTCTATCCTTTTATAAAGACTATGGTTAAATTTTTAAAATTCTTTAATATGTTTTTTTTAATATATTTTATAAAATAATCATCTAAAATTTATTTGCAGTACATTTTTTCCTTTTTTTTTTAGTACGCATACCGTAAGCTTACGGTAAGCGTACGGTTTACGCTACGTCCGTAATTTATCTACGCTGTTTGCGTATATTTACGCAATTTGCGTAGCCGCGCGTACTCTGCGCGGGACGTGTACGCGTGTACGCTACACGCGCACGTTACGCGGAAGTGTCGGGGAGTGACTGTTAAACGCATGCGCGCAAGCGCGTGTCTTTTTTACGCGCATGCGTACTTTTGCCGTAAGCGTACCGTAAGTGTACGGTAGGTCATGTGATCATGAAACACAACTTTTGATTGGTTGAAACTACTTTCAGTTCTAGAACTCTCCTACACCACACCCATTCCCCTCATTTCTGCTTGTGATCCCTTAGGAGAAGGAGCTGGGTTGTCTTTGTGATACGATGGCAGAACAGCAGAGCCCTTCTGAGAGTGAGGCTAGCACTAGCAGCACTACCTTGAGGCAGAGAGCGAGGAAACAAAAGACCTCTTATGTATGGGATTATTTTACTTTTCCTGAAGGCCAGCAAAAGGTAAATGCACCCTTAGTAACTTGTAAGCTGTGTCAGCGTGTACTTTCAAGAGGTAATCCTGACAGGAAGTATTCCTTTGGGAATCATACCATGATGAGGCACCTCAAGGATGTACACAAAAGGACACATGCTCGACTTACTGGAGGTAACCCTTCAGGAAGTCAACCAAGCACATCCACAGCAGCTCAGCCTGGACCATCATCTGCAGGGCTGAGTCCTTCTTCTGCAGGTCAGGTGAGCCCTTCATCTGTGGGGGGAGCATCTCCTTTTGCTGGCCCTCTGGAAATTAACCCTCGATTTCTGAGGGTTGATATTCGATGCGCCTCTTGTCATGATCTAATTTGTCATAGGGAGACCAGTGTTTCCCTAGTGAACCTCAAAATAGATCAGCACACTTGTCGCAGAGACTAATTTTCCCAATCTTTCTTTCCTCTGTCCCTGCATGAACACAACGGCTCTTTTAAGAGCCAACCTTATCTTTCATCTTTTTTTTATATATGTTTTTAAAAACTTTTTTTTTTTTTCAATTATCACATTACAAGGTCTTTGAGAGACTACAATTATTATTATTGACTTACCATACCCACTCAAAAAAATATTTATTCATTTGTTTTTTTAAAAAATTGCTTTAAAAATGGTTCTAGTTTTCGAAAATTTTCTATATCAATCTGAAAAAAAAGAAAAAAGTATTAATATTTTGAAAACATTTTATAATACAGTACACATATTTACATATTTATCAAAAAATATTTTTGCCTTATTTTTGCTGTTTTCAGAATATATTGCATTTCACTATAAATTGTGAAAGCAATTGCATTCATCATTTTACAGCGGGCAAAAAAAATAACAATCTCAAAGATTGTATTAAAAAAGCCCAGAATCTCTTTTAACTTAAACTTAACATTATAGAAATGCATAATATTCTAAAAAAATATCATCTAATATCAATACTTATTTCTTTAAAATACCGTCTGATATGTTTGTTTCAGAAGTATAATCACAATATTATATCTCAAATAACTCCACATTACATCTGGTTCCATTTCCTTTAGGCCAAATAGTAATTTTAAAATTATTTTTTGATTAAATTTCCAATGGTAATCCAATAAAATTCTAAAGTTTTATTTGTACAGATCTCACCGATTCTCTGTAACATATTGGTTCCCTAAATATTTATGAATAATTTATTAAGTCCACAATAGAATTGTTTACCTTTCCACATGGCCAAATAGTAATTTAAAAAATCTTTTTTGAAAAAATTTCCAATGGCACTCCAATAACATTCCAAAATTTAAATTGTGCAGATGTTACCGATTTTCTCTAAATTTTTGGTTTTCGAAAGTTTCATTAAAAATTTAAAAAGTCCACATTACAATTGGTTATCTTTCCATTAGGCCAAATGATAATTTAAAAAATCTTTATTTTTGAAAATTCCAATGGTAATCCAATAAAATGGTAAAATTGTTTTGTCCAGATCTTGCCAAGTCTCTCTAAAATTTAGGTTTCAGGAAGATTAGATAGGAATTTGCTAAATCAAAAGGCAAACGTTGCTTAAAAACCAATTGGGAATCATTACACAGTGTCCATCCTTTTTCACATTTAAGAAAAACTGTGTAATGTCCAGAAGTAACAGTAGGTCCTTCATGGAAAATTATTGCAACAGTTACAAAAGTTTTTCCTGAAATTGATAATTGCTGTCCTGTAAACTTCTTTATTAAAGTATCCAATTTTGAACCATCAGCTCTACATCGTTGCATCATTAAAATTACATACTGTCCGTATTCCTTTAAAATTAATGTTGAAAACATGTCAGATTGACACTCACCGCATTGCATGCTATGATTAGCATCTTTAACTAATTTAGCAAAAGTGACTGTTTTAGTCTCTGGCAATGTCAAAAAAATAAACCTTTCATTATCAACATTAGAGCCACATATATTATAACAGTTTTCACAACTATGTTCCCATTTATAAGAGAGACCAAATAAATTATCAATTGCAACTTCTTCTTCTTCCAGTACCTGAAGAAAAAACATCAAAAATTCGTGTGCATCTTGCTGTTCATTTTGAGAAAACTGTGTTCGTCCTGAACATACATCTAAAAGTTTTCTAATTTCAGTAGCACTTTCTATTTGAGTTTTATCATTACTCAGCTTTTGAAAAAGGAGACTCAGCTCTGAACAGAATCTTTTTCCCTGATTTACTATTATCTGCTCTTGCAAACTTTCCAGATAAAATGCAACATTCAGCACTACATTTGCGTAGCAGTTGACACCAGAGCTATTTTCAAAATGACATCCTACAACCTGTTCTTCTTTTTCATTATTCTTTTTGCTTGCAATTACATCACTCCTCTTTTTTTTCCTCCTCTCTACATCCTCATTACAGATATTCTCATTTCTCCTTTTACGAGAAACTACACGTTTCTCCAACACAGGATACTGACCTAAATGAGGAGCATAGCTTCTTCTTAATCTATTATACTCCTTTACATAATTTGTATCAGCACTAACTTTTGAATCATCAAAGTCTATCATGAATAAACCAGATATTGTTTTCACTCGTGACAAAGCAACATAAGCCATACCTTCTTTGAACACAGTTGAACCAATGTTCACAAATACACAATCTACAGTTAATCCTTGAGACTTGTGAATAGTTACAGCATATGCTAGCGAAAACGGAAACTGCTTCTTATGTACATATAAGTCTTTCACAAGCATGAAACGAACTGTACAACGACAAATGTCTTTAACTTCTTCTATCTGATCAAATTTTATTTTTAAACATTCAATTCCATCTTTTTTCTGATAATTAATAAAACCCACAACTCTTCCCATAGCTCCATTAACTAAACCTTTTTCAACATCCAAATTTCTCCTTAAAAATACTCTACAGTTCATGCAAACATATAGATTTTTTTCTAATCCAGCTGTTTTGGAAATGTTCTTCTCTAGTGAATCCAATTTATTTTTCAGTGTGCCTGTTACTGTGACAGTAATTCTTCCATCCTCAATTTTGTCCACTGCTTCTAATTTCCTGATCTCTTCCTTTTCCAATTTCAAAAGCTCCTCATTGAATATTGAGCATTCACGTAGAGTTGGCATTAAGCAGATGATACTTTTGTTTTCTGCAATGTTCTTGTGTATCTTCTCTGCAACTATTTCTTCCTTTGGAAATAAATTATGTAGCAGCCGACTCTGTAATGCTTTTTTGCCAACTTCTGTGAGTAGTCCAATTCTGATATCTTTCAGAATACTTCCATATTCTTCATCGCTTGCTTGCCTCATATTAGTAGTAAGTTCCTTGTACTCAAAGAAGGACCAAATATTTGTATTTCTGATGCTTCCCAATGACTTCTTTGTGTCTTCATGTGTGACAGTATTAAACACTGATTGTCCTTTAACTGGAGTAAGTTGCAAAAGATCTCCAAAAACTATGACGTGTTTTCCACCAAATAACATGTCATAGTCTGTCTTCAGAATTTGCTGCATTCTTAAATGCACAAAGGCAAGCATTAAGTTTGAAACCATGCTCACCTCATCAATAATGAGAACTTGCATCTTCTTCAAGACTCTTGAAACTTCCAAGGATGCTTCTCCAGTTAGCTTGTTGTATTGTATTTTGTTCTCATGCTCCACTGGTAACATTAGCAAACGATGTAAAGTGATTCCTTTTATGTTATATGCTGCTAACCCAGTTGGAGCAGTAACCACACAAGACAAAGTAGAATCCGTTTTTTGCTGTAGGTAGCTTCTGATGACTTTAATTAGGAAACTTTTTCCAGTTCCAGCTTGTCCGCTTACATACATCCTGATTGGATGAAATGATGTGCATGAGCACTCTTTTTTTTCATGTAGAAATCCGTGATCAATTTTGTTTCTGATCTCTTCATAAATTTGTTGCTGCTCTTCGTTCAGTTGTCTTTCCAAATTTTGTAAGCCTATAAATTCTTCTTGAGCTTGATTCATAGCCGTTTCCACTTCATTCATGGCTATTGATGCTTCATTTTCAACGATTGGTTGTCCTAGGGGATCTTGACTGAGTGTTTCTGAACTTTGGCTGTCCTGAGAACTGTCTCTAGCTATTTCTGCTGCAATTGTAGTTTTCTGTTCAATTTCTTCATTTAACATTGGCAGATAACTTGAGAATGTACTGCATTGTATGCTGTCTTTGCAAGCATTAAAAGAATCTTCATAGCTTTGAAATTCTCCCAGTAGTTCATCCTCTGTACGCCATGGTTTAAACAACTGTAAAAGAGCCAAGTAGTAAAATTCCTTCTTGTCAGTAGTGTCGCAACTCAGCTTCCTGTGATTTATCAAACTTCCTTTTGTTTGCTTCACCAAACATCCTTCCTCACCAATGACTTTATATTTTCCATTGTTGATGTCTTCTGCGGCTTTCCGTGAATAAATGTAGTTCTGCAGCACTTCATAGAGACACATGTTCTCCAGATGTTGACTTCTCTTGGGATAATATGTGTCCAACATGTTTGATTTCAAAATATCTGTACTTTCTGGGTCATTCTCGGCCAAATATTCAATTTCTTCAACAGATTTTAGTACCCGATTTCTCATTGCTGCAAGGCCTAAACTTGCCCAAATTATTCTTCTTGACTTCGAGTAGAGACTTGCAGAAGATAACCTATGTGAACATTCGTAGGATCCAATTTCTCGATGCGATAACATCTTCAAACTGAAACTGTACAGCTTCTTACTGACAGTCTTCTCGTGAGAAATCTCTTCCCACATTTCCTTCAATTCTGTTTTTTCTGATTTCGTAATGTAAGACGTTACATATCGAGCAACAGCAATGGAATTGTCAGCTACATACTGTATATCCATGTTAGCGTTCCACATGGATAAAATGACTGGGTTGTAGTCATTTATATTCTTTGATTCTTCTTTTCTTTTAAGGTTGTAGGTATTCTTAGGTGATTTTCTTGTGATAGTATGTCTCACAGCTGACATAAAACTGTTTACTCTTCCATTTGAAAGAACAGGTCTAGGAAATCCAAATCGACATTTAGTGTAGTATTTATCTTTGCTCTTGTATTTCCGTCGACAGTATTTTCCACACCGATGACTTTGGAAACGTAAAACTTGCTCCTTTAACTTTTTCTCTTCTGTGCTTTTTGGTATAGCACATGTTGCATATTCTTCAATGTAAGATAACACTGCTTCATCAGTATCTGTTCCAAACTTTGGGGCATCCTTGATCCACAACAGCATATGAATATGAGGAGCACCTCTTGCCTGGTACTCTTTTCTCCAAAAGAAATCTACTACTTCTCCAAGAGGTGGATTTTTTTTATTGCAGATGAAGGACATCATAGCCTCAAATCTATGATTGAAATATCTGCAAACATTAACCGGATCCAATGAGCACAGTTCTCCTGCTGTCTTGTATTCGATGTTTTTAATGTTTGAATTTGCCTCTCGTAGAAAATCCAGTAAATCATCCCAAGCGTACTCGGCACAGCTTAGTGTAACGAACCATGTTGGTGTTCCTAAATTCCGTAACATGCATTTTAATTCACCATGGCGTCGGTACCAATATTCATTTGTCCCACGCTGACAAGCCATCAGATTGATCAGTTGTGTTTCCAAATGATCATCTCGGTGCTGCACTTTCTCCATAAAATCCTTAGCAGACACATTTTGTAAATGTACTCCACTTTTTAAAATGTGATTTACTGCATAAGACAGTGCAGACAAGTCGCTTTCAAATAAAAGATGGAACAAATAAGGAATACTTTGTCGAAATCTGGGATCTTCAGCATATAGTCTTGTAGTCCGATACTCAGAAGCTGGAATCTGTTCCGGACGTTCATCGTATCGTCCTCCTTTTCCTTTAGGAAACAGCTGGGGAAAACATCGAGCTTCCAAGCTCTCCTCCCATACACTCACGGGAGTTCCTTTTGCTTTCTTCATCTGAAAGAGATCAATATTGTCTCCCATAACTTCTTTTGAATGAGGAAGATGTATGCTAAAATGTTCATAAATTTCTTCTTCCTTTGACTTGTCCACTTTTTCAATTTGTCCAGTTGGTGTTTCTGTGTCTTCTTGTAAATCTTCTTCTTCTTCTTCTTCTATATAAATTGATTCATACCATTTGTTATTCCTTTTCAAATACAAATTTGCTCTTTGTACTTTCCGCACATCTACCAGCTCCTGCCAAATCTTCTTATTCTTTGTAGGTACACCATTAACCAGAATAATTAATGGTTCAGTTTCCAAAGTATCCGCATCAATAGTTTCCATATTTTTTTTCAAATCCAAGGGCAAATACACCACTCTACCTTTTAAACCTCTCAGTAAATCTGAAGGAGGTAATTTACCAGTTTTGGGCTCCATACGTACTATGGTCTGGAACGGATGAACACATTGAATGAGTATAGACTCATATGTATTTAATTCAGAAAGTTCAGCAGGAATAGCATCCAATTCTAAATTATTATGTACAGCTCTGGTCGGCATTCTATTTTCCTCTAACTTGTTGTAACAGTATTTACAAATACGCTGATCTTCACCCAAATCAAAACAATTTTCAAGAAATATATATGTGGCAAAATCCTTCCACTTATAATTATCTTCATTTTCACTCTTTCTGTAGAGATCAACATTCCTAGTTTGTTTTCTATAATGAGTTCTGCGGCAACAAATACAAGTAAAATTTGGTCTTTCATTAGAGATTATTGCAAATTTTGTTATGTGATCATTAAATGTGTTACTTACAGAGGGTTCTACATTCTCTTCCACTTCTTCCTCATTTACTGTGTCCTTCTCTGCACTGTTTTGTTCAGGACCAAAGTAACAAAACTGAATTTCATCAACAACCTTCTCTACATCTGATACCGTTCCTCGGAACAGAGCCCTATTCAATTCATTTAACTTTATTGCTGGACTTTTGGCAAAATACAACCGTCTCACAAACTTTCTCATTTCAGTATGATGAACAGCCAGCATCCTAAAATGATGGAAAACACTATTACACACTTTTCTAGATAGACAAGCCAGAGAATGACCCTGCAAACCAGTATTCTCTCTCACTCTGCATGGATCCAGAATTTGAAGCACCTTAATCTTCTGTTTTATACTTTTTTTACTATATTCTCTTAGAAACTCACGAAATTTGTCAATAGATTCCTGACGCACAGTGCAAATACTACTACAATTCCAAGTGTACACTGGGGCTTTAGGACGTCTCCCCATAGCCTCATCTGCCATCACTTGTACCTCATCTCTTGGAACCATTATCTCCTTCTCCATTATGCAACCATTTTTTACTTCGTAAGCACGACCTCTGGTGTCAACTGCATGCAGCAAACTATTACTTTGAAAATAGCTCTCTTCATTAAAAAAAGGTTCACTACTTGAACTATGCATCCACTTTCCTAAAAACACTTTACAAAAGTTTGTTCTGTTCACTACTCTTTTCCTTTTGCTATGTGATCTCAGTACATTAACCATTTTGTCTAATGTACGCATCCTATTCAAAATTAAAATGAATAGTTTCCTTTTTAATTCTAATGCCTTTGCTGCAATGGCTTCAATTTCTTTTTTTCTTTTATAAAACTTAGTGTTTTGCTTATATTTCTTCACATCCTTTATCAAATTGGACATAACTCTTCTCTGAAACATTTTTCTACGTATCTCTTTAAACGCTGTTTTTTCTATTTATGTAAATCTTTTCAGTTGCAGAAGGTATATTTGCATTAACTAAATTCTCAATTTTTTCCTGTCCTTTTCTTTTCAAAACATTCTTTCCAGTACAGACATTTTGTACATTTTTCATTCTTTTGAATATATTTTTTAGAAATTGTTTTTTCTGCTTACCAGAAGATTTTTTCTTTTTCCCAACATGAGCATCTTCTACTAACTTTGGTCCTCCAGTTGTCTTCAAATATAGGTTTTTTTTGTGAGTTTTTTGAACTCTGGATTTTGTAGGCATCTTAAATTTTGTTCACTGCTCTTCAGCAATACCTGAAAAAAACTAAAAAAAAATTCCTTTATTTTATTTAAATATATTACTACATTTCTTTTCACAATAGTCACAAAACGTAATTTCTTTGCCAATTTGAAAACACACTTATTACTCTTTTTTTTGGCAAGTGATAATCACTTTTACAGACTGACACATTATAAATCCAGTTTTCAGATTTTTTTAAAAGCACATGTCCAGACTGCTTTTTCAGACCACCACCATGTGTATCCTGGGTGACTGCCTACACTCCAGCAAGGGCAACCAGCCTTAGTGATGCTGAATGTATTTGCATTACAGACTGAAACCTCAAACCCCACTCGCTTCTAAATACTGTGCATGATTATACATGGAAAGGAGCTGGGTGTGTGCTAAGAGTCTGCTTCTGCACCAAAAAATCGCTCCCCCTTTTTCCTACTAATGCAACTGTGAAATCACCAGAGCAAAACGCAATAAATCTCTGCCTGTAATTCCTATTTGCACACAGAGTCATGTTTTCACATTAGTCACAAAACGAAATTTCTTTGCCAATTTGAAAGCACACTTACTGCTCTTTTTTTTTGGCAAGTGATAATCACTTTTACAGACTGACACATTATGAATCCACTTTTTAGATTTTTTAAAAAGCCCATGTCCAGACTGCTTTTTCAGACCACCACCATGTGTATCCTGGGTGACTGCCTACACTCCAGCAAGGGCAACCAGCCTTAGTGATGCTGAATGTATTTGCATTACAGACTGAAACCTCAAACCCCACTCGCTTGTAAATACTGTGCATGATTATACATGGAAAGGAGCTGGGTGTGTGCTAAGAGTCTGCTTCTGCACCAAAAAATCGCTCCCCCTTTTTCCTACTAATGCAACTGTGAAATCACCAGAGCAAAACGCAATAAATCTCTGCCTGTAATTCCTATTTGCACACAGAGTCATGTTTTCACATTAGTCACAAAACGAAATTTCTTTGCCAATTTGAAAGCACACTTACTGCTCTTTTTTTTTGGCAAGTGATAATCACTTTTACAGACTGACACATTATGAATCCACTTTTCAGATTTTTTTAAATGCACATGTCCAAACTGCTTTTTCAGACCACCACCATGTGTATCCTGGGTGACTGCCTACACTCCAGCAAGGGCAACCAGCCTTAGTGATGCTGAATGTATTTGCATTACAGACTGAAACCTCAAACCCCACTCGCTTCTAAATACTGTGCATGATTATACATGGAAAGGAGCTGGGTGTGTGCTAAGAGTCTGCTTCTGCACCAAAAAATCGCTCCCCCTTTTTCCTACTAATGCAACTGTGAAATCACCAGAGCAAAACGCAATAAATCTCTGCCTGTAATTCCTATTTGCACACAGAGTCATGTTTTCACATTAGTCACAAAACGAAATTTTTTTGCCAATTTTAATGCACACTTACTGCTCTTTTTTTTTGGCAAGTGATAATCACTTTTACAGACTGACACATTATGAATCCACTTTTCAGATTTTTTAAAAAGCCCATGTCCAGACTGCTTTTTCAGACCACCACCATGCGTATCCTGGGTGACTGCCTACACTCCAGCAAGGGCAACCAGCCTTAGTGATGCTGAATGTATTTGCATTACAGACTGAAACCTCAAACCCCACTCGCTTGTCAATACTGTGCATGATTATACATGGAAAGGAGCTGGGTGTGTGCTAAGAGTCTGCTTCTGCACCAAAAAATCGCTCCCCCTTTTTCCTACTAATGCAACTGTGAAATCACCAGAGCAAAACGCAATAAATCTCTGCCTGTAATTCCTATTTGCACACAGAGTCATGTTTTCACATTAGTCACAAAACGAAATTTCTTTGCCAATTTGAAAGCACACTTACTGCTCTTTTTTTTTGGCAAGTGATAATCACTTTTACAGACTGACACATTATGAATCCACTTTTCAGATTTTTTAAAAAGCCCATGTCCAGACTGCTTTTTCAGACCACCACCATGTGTATCCTGTGTGACTGCCTACACTCCAGCAAGGGCAACCAGCCTTAGTGATGCTGAATGTATTTGCATTACAGACTGAAACCTCAAACCCCACTCGCTTGTAAATACTGTGCATGATTATACATGGAAAGGAGCTGGGTGTGTGCTAAGAGTCTGCTTCTGCACCAAAAAATCGCTCCCCCTTTTTCCTACTAATGCAACTGTGAAATCACCAGAGCAAAACGCAATAAATCTCTGCCTGTAATTCCTATTTGCACACAGAGTCATGTTTTCACATTAGTCACAAAACAAAATTTCTTTGCCAATTTGAATGCACACTTACTGCTCTTTTTTTTTGGCAAGTGATAATCACTTTTACAGACTGACACATTATGAATCCACTTTTCAGATTTTTTTAAAAGCCCATGTCCAGACTGCTTTTTCAGACCACCACCATGTGTATCCTGGGTGACTGCCTACACTCCAGCAAGGGCAACCAGCCTTAGTGATGCTGAATGTATTTGCATTACAGACTGAAACCTCAAACCCCACTCGCTTGTAAATACTGTGCATGATTATACATGGAAAGGAGCTGGGTGTGTGCTAAGAGTCTGCTTCTGCACCAAAAAATCACTCTCCCTTTTTCCTACTAATGCAACTGTGAAATCACCAGAGCAAAACGCAATAAATCTCTGCCTGTAATTCCTATTTGCACACAGAGTCATGTTTTCACATTAGTCACAAAACGAAATTTCTTTGCCAATTTGAATGCACACTTACTGCTCTTTTTTTTGGCAAGTGATAATCACTTTTACAGACTGACACATTATGAATCCACTTTTCAGATTTTTAAAAAAGCCCATGTCCAAACTGCTTTTTCAGACCACCACCATGTGTATCCTGGGTGACTGCCTACACTCCAGCAAGGGCAACCAGCCTTAGTGATGCTGAATGTATTTGCATTACAGACTGAAACCTCAAACCCCACTCGCTTGTAAATACTGTGCATGATTATACATGGAAAGGAGCTGGGTGTGTGCTAAGAGTCTGCTTCTGCACCAAAAAAATCGCTCCCCCTTTTTCCTACTAATGCAAATATAAAATTACCAGAGTTGTACACAATAAATCTCTGCCTATATTTCCCAACATGTGTAACCTGGGTGACTGCCTACATTCCACCAAGGGCAACCAGCCTTAGTGATGCTGAATGTATTTGCATTACTGAGTCCAACCTCAAACCCTTAAACTATTCTTTTTTTATACCAATACACCTTAATTTATCGTGAAAACATAGTCCATATTATTTTACATGTTCCTCACATTTAAATTTCTCCCAAATCAGAAAATAATAAACGCAACTTCAACAAAAAGAATTACATTTCTATTATTCATTTCTTAATTTACCATATACATCTCCTCTCAAACTCTAACCTCCCCTTTAAAATTAGTTAGTTGTGAAAGAAATGTGGCACTCAAACAGCAGATTATCAGAGCCAGGATCTCTGTTCTCTACACCTCTCTCCTCTCAGCAGAACCAGATAATGGCAAAGTTTCCCTCTATTTTTCCACACATATACATGTAAGTTTCAAATCTCAGTGCTTCCCCCTTTTTTTCAAATGTAATCACACATTTCTATTGGTTGAAAACCAACCCTTTTCCAAAAGTACCCTTCCCCCAACTTGACTTCTGCCTAGTACCCTTCCCCCAACTTGACTTCTGCCTGCTACCATAGCAACAGCTCATGGAACACTGCTGTGTGGAGTCAGGTCAGAAGTTCGCCAAACAATGTTTCAATTCCACAGAGCAAGAGTGCTTGACTTTTCAAACCTTACAGCAAATCCATAGTACTGTTCTTTGGTAACACATTTTTCTGTACCAATACAAAACATGCTTCTATAAATTTACACATACAGCCTAGTTTTTAGTGTAGAATGGTATGAAACAGCCAATCAGTTCTTTTTTTTTATAAAAAAAATATGTATGCCTCCATTTCCAAACTGTCTTTCATTTCTTTTTACCATTCTACTGAATTACACCTCCTGAGTGCATCCAGATCTCCTTGGAAGATGTTCACAGTGTGGATTGTAGGGCACAGCTATGTCTTCTGGAGTGAAAAGTATGCAGAGAAAACAGATATGGTGAGAGACCTTGCTTTGCCAAATGTAGACATTAAATGGATTGGTCAGAGAGGGTTAAAGTGGCACCAATTGATGCCATTGGTGAAATCCTTCATGCAAATCCAACACCCTGACCTCATAATAGTGCACTGTGGTGGCAATGACCTAGGCACTTTGACTGGGGTAGGTCTGGAAATGCTTATGAAGGACACCTTTGCACAACTGTTTTCACTTTTCCCTAAAACTGCCTTTGTGTTTTCCAACATATGCCAAAGGCAAAAATGGAACTGGTCCAATCATTTCTGTCCGCAGATTGACAAAGCAAGAAAGCACGTCAACAAATCTGTTTCTGCTTTCCTCCGTGACTATGGTATGGGTTCCATTTACCACAACAACTTGCGTTACGACATGCAAGACATTTATAGAGGAGATGGTGTGCACTTCAATGATGAAGGAAACAGAGTCTTCCTCTTGAACCTTAGACTCTGCATCGGTACTTACTTGTAGGTACCACTAAAAAATAACTTTATAAACACAACGGCTCTTTTTAGAGCCCCCTAATAACTAAACACTTAAATCTGAATTTCATTTCTTTTATTTTTTTTTTTGTTACCGTACGCTTACCGTACGCGTACCCCGTGATTTTTTTTAAAATCAATAAATGTTTTCTTTGTACTTTTCTGTCCTTCTTTGACCCCCTCACAAATGTAAGGGGGTCTGTAACTCTCCTCCTTGCCCCCTTTTCTTGTTATCACTCTTTTTTTCTGAGTGAAACACACGAAATGGCGGCCGCCGCTTCCTGGTTTCGGCCGATTCTAATGTTTACTAAGATCTAAGAGCCAATCAGAATCGCGCTCGCGCTCGCGCACGCCACCGTACGCGTACCGTAAGCGTACCGTAAGCGTACCGTAAGCTGGCTCTGATATAATTATTGATTTAAAAGCTATTTTCTCAGAATCTACTGAACAGATTTACACCAAACCTACAAAAGGCACTTCCTTGACCTGAGGACTACCTCTCTGCCAAATTTCTAGTAATTCTGTGCAGCCGTTCGGGCTGTAGCCCTGTCTATAGGTCCTATGGAAAAATGCATGGGAAAAACGCGTTTTGGCACCCCCCTTTTATCTCAGCCCCCGCTTGACGAATCCCCCCGAGACTTTCAGGGTAGGAGCGGAGCGTAGCGCCCCACCTATTTTGAGAAATTCGCGAGGATTCGTCGACCGGCGCCACAGTTATTAAAATAGAATGTTGCGGATTTCCTATGGAAACAGGGTCCTAACTATAACTACCTACTGGCGACCGCCAGTAGGTAATATATATATATATATATATATATATATATATATATATATATATATATTTATATTTGATTTCCAAAGTCCATGAAAATGCAAGATAATGCATAAAGCAGGAACAGACCACTCCGTGACTAGAAAATAAATTGCTTTTTATTCTTCCAACAGCAGCATGACGCGTTTCGACCGGGAAACCCGGTCTTGATCATATATATATATATATATACAAATGCATAACCAAAAAAGGCATGGAGAAATAGCAACAGATCAAGCGTTTCCCACTATTAAAACATCAGCATGATAAAGCCATATTTAAAAAACACTCATGATAAACAGTTAAAGCATCTTTTGGTAGAAACAGGTGGACAACGGGGAGGCGGGTGAGACCGTGAGAATCGACAGGCAGATATTGTATTCACCAAAAAAAGCGCTACCGAAGGTAAGTAACTTGTTTTTCTGATGGAGGAGGGTGTCCACCTGACTAGACCAAAAAATCTTGCAAAACAGAACGAGCAAAATGGCCATCCCTCCTAATCTCCGAATCCAAGCAGTAATGCTTTGCAAAAGTATGGAGGGAGGCCCAAGTTGCTGCCTTACAAATATCAATTACAGGAACACCTCTAGCCAAAGCAGAAGAAGTAGATTTAGCTCTAGTGGAATGAGCTCTGATACCTTCAGGAGGGTTCTTCTTGGTCAAGGTGTAGCAAATCTTGATGCACAAGATAATCCACCTGGAGAGGGTCCGCTTGTGCACAGCCTTGCCTTTCATTTTCCCAATGTAGCCCACAAAGAGCTGATCATCCAGTCTCAGTTCACTTGTTCTGTCCAAGTAATAGCTGACAGCTGTCCTAGGGTCCAAACAATGAAGTCTCTCCTCCTCCTTGGAAAGGTGAGGGGGAGGATAAAAGGTGGGTAAAGTAATGGACTGTCCCGTATGGAAAGGAGTAACCACCTTGGGAAGGAAAGTAGCCCTGGTCCTTAAAACCAACTTATCTGCATGAATGGTCAAGAACGGAGGCTTCGAACTAAGAGCCTGAAGCTCACTTACCCTCCTGGCCGAGGTAATGGCAATCAAGAAAACTGTTTAAAAAAAAAGAAGTCTCTAAGGACAAGTATGAAGAGGCTCAAATGGAGAACCCATCAAAAAGGTAAGAACAAGATTCAAATCCCACTGAGGCATACTGAAAGGAGTGGGGGGAAACGTATTCATAAGGCCCTTAATAAACCTCATGACAATGGGGGACTTAAATAAAGACGGCTGGTCTGGCAAAAGCTGACAAAGCCGACAAATAGCCATTAAGAGTGGCCACAGCACAACCCTGCTGGGCCAAGTACAGCGAAAACTGAAGAACGTCCAACAAGTGGGCCTTTAAAGGATCAATGGTTCTCTCTCCACACCATTTAACGAATCTAGACCATCTCGATGATTAAACAGACTTGTTGGGGTGTTGCCTGGACGATAAAATAGCATCCACCACATCCGGTGGGAGAGAGAAGGAACTCAGGTTGCCCTGTTCAATCTCCAGGCATGAATTTGCAGGCTCTGGTGGTGGGGCTGTAGAACCTGCCCCTGCGACTCCTGCCCCTGCGACTACGAGAGGAGGTCTGCCCTCAGAGGGAGACGGAGTGGAGGGGCGATCAATATGACTTGGGACCGGTCTTGGAGAATCTTCCTCAGAACCCGAGAAATCAAGGATATGGGAGGAAACACGTAAAGGAGTTGTGAGCTCCAATCCAATTGAAACGTGTCCCCCAGCGCTCCCTGCATCGGATGCTGGAGACTGCAGAACAACAGGCAGTGCGAGTTCTCATGGGTGGCAAACAGGTCCAACCGAGGAGGCCCCCACATCTGGAAGATGTGATAGACCACCTCCGGATGAAGCCGCCACTCGTGATCGGCCGAGTAATGCTGACTGAGACTGTCCGCACGAACATTCAGCACACCGGCTAGATGATTTGCAAACACATAAATCTGATGGTTCTGAGCCCAGGACCAGAGTCGCAGAGCCTCTCGATAGAGACGATATGACCATACACCTCCCTGTTTGTTGATGTACCACATCGCGGTAGTGTTGTCTGTCAGGACCTGAACCGACTTACCGCGAATGGAAGGAAGGAAAGCCTTTAGTGCCAAACGTATCGCCCGCAATTCCAAAAGGTTGGTGTGAAGCAATGTTTCCTCAGAGACCAAAGACCTTTGACCTCCAGATCCCCCAGATGTGCACCCCACCCTAGAGTGGAGGCATTCGTGATCACTGTGGCCACAGGTGGAGGAAGCTGAAAGGGCTTTCCTTGAGACAGGTCACCCTGCACACCCCACCAAGTCAACTCCGCTGCAGCTTCTCTGGAGATTCTGACCTTCTCCCTGAGATCTCCATTGTGTTGATACCACTGCCTGCGGAGGCACCCCTGGACTGCCCTCATGTGCCAGTGCGCATGACTGACCAACAGTATGCAGGAAGCAAACAGACCGAGCAGGCGTAGAACCTTCAGGACTGGAACAACCGCTCCATCGTGAAAGAAAGGAATCATTTCCTGTATGTCGAGAACCCTCTGTGGAGGCGGGTATGCTCGACACTCACAAGTGTCCAGTATTGCCCCTATGAACATACTGCGCTGAGAAGGCACCAGGTGAGATTTGGGTACATTTATCAAGAAACCCAAGTTGAACAACAGTTGTGTTGTTGCTTGCAAGTGATGCAACATCAACTCCTGAGACTCTGCTTTCAACAGCCAGTCGTCCAGGTAGGGGAAAACAGGAACCCCTGACCTTCTGAGATGTGCCGCTACCACTGCCATCACCTTCATAAAGACGCGAGGCGCGAAAGTGAGACCGAACAGAAGAACCGCAAACTGATAGTGTTGCGATCCTACCGTGAACCGGAGATACGTCCGATGCGACTTCAGGATGGGAAAATGAAAATACGCATCCTGAAGATCGATGGACACTATCCAGTCTTCCTGTTGCAGCGCAAGAAGAACCTGAGCCAAGGTCAACATTTTGAACTTTTCCTGTCTGAGGTAAAGGTTCAAAATCCTGAGATCCAAGATCAGCCTTAATCGACCATCCTTTTTGGAGATCAGGAAATACCAGGAGTAGCATCCCTGTCCCCTCTCCTGCTCCAGAACCACCTCTAGCACACCTTTCTGTAACAATGTAAGAACTTCCTGCTGCAAAAAATGGTCCTCTGAACACCCACCTTGGCGAGGAGGGTAAGGAGGAGGAAACTCTAAAAAAGGGAGGGTGTACCCATTCTCTACAAGATTTAAAACCCAACGATCTGAAGTGATCAGTTTCCAATCTTGTAGAAAGTGGGACACCCGATCCCCTACCAGACCAACATGTTCTAAGATGGGGGATCTAGAACTGCTTTCCTGAAGTACCAATGGTGGCGGGAGGAGAAGTGGAGGAAGATTGCTGAAGAGAGGCTCCCCTAAGACGCCCTTTATTATTCTTCCCTCTGTACAATTTGTACAAAGGATTCTGCTGCTGCTGGCCTTGTTGAGACTGCTGGAGGCCACGAAAGGAAGCAGCTCTTCCAAATCCACAATACCGCTTGTAGCCGTATCCCCTGGACTGCACCTGGAGGCCCAGAGACCTTGTAGTAGTCCTGCTATCCTTAACACGCTGCAAGGTAGAGTCCACCTTAGAACCAAACAGTCTTGAGCCATAAAAGGGTAAATCCACCAGAGTCACTTGAACATCAGGAGAAAATCCGGGCGATCTAAGCCAGGCCTGTCTTATTGTCGCCACAGAAGACCCCATCACACGAGCCACAGAGTCAGCAGTGTCCAGACCCGATTGTATGACCTGACGGGCCGCAACCTGAGAATCGGAAAGGGCCTCCAAGAAATTATTTCGATCCTCTTCCAGCAACTTTGGAGCTAGCTGCTTGACTGAGTCCATCAGATCATGGTTGCATTAGTGGACTTCAGAGCCATACTAGCAGAAGAGAACACCTTCTTTGCTGCCTGCTCCATCTTTTTAGAATCCCTATCACAAGGTATGGTAGGGAAAGAACCAGAAGACTGCTTCGAATAAGAAGCCTGGACCACCAAGCTTTCTGGTGATGGATGCGAAAATCAGGATCCGCGGGAGAAGGCCTGTACCTTCTTGAGATTGAACGAGTAACTGCAGGAGCAGGCAAAGGCTTCTGCCAAACTTCCATCATAGGCTCCATTAAGGCCTCATTAATAGGTAGCAGCAGTTCAGAGGCTGAAGAAGAAGTATTAAGAACCTCTGTAAGAACCTCTGTAAGCATATTAGATTTTACCTCCGCTAAGGGAAGTTGCAGATCAAGCAATTCAGCTGCCTTCCTTCTCACCACGTGATAAGGACAAATGTCTTGTAACACTCCAGCCTTTGGGGAAGAAAGATCATATTCAGGAGAAGTATCCAACCCACTGGCCTCCTGTAAGCCCTCAAACTCGTCCACAGATTCAACAATTTCTCCTTCCTCATGATCCTGTGCATATTCCTCCTCCTCAAGGAGTCTCTGCGCCTTTCTCCTAGAGCGCTGTTTAAGAATCGGCGGCGGTGGTGCCAAGCACGGCGCCGGTGAGGGCATCAACGGCGTCAACGGAGGAGCCTCAGCTTCAAACCTCGGCGTCGATCAAATTCGAGGCGGCGCCGACTCGACAGCCAATGGAGTCCATGGAATGGAAGACCACGGTGCCGGGAAATGCCAAGCCGGAGTCGACGGCAAGAAAGGCATAAAGGGTGCTTGAGGATAGTGGTGAGGAACACCCAAGTTAAAGGTCAAAGGACCAACGGGGCCCGAAGACGCACCAGATGGAGTGGAGGCGGTCTGCCACCTTGTGCATGCAAATGCTGGGGGGTACCATAGGTACCCCCCCTTGTGCACCCCCCACCCCCCCAACCCTCTGGGGGCCCGCTATGGGCCCTCAACAGCATTGCCGCCATGGAAAGGCGCATGATCGCCTGCATCTTAATATGGATGGTGATATCGTCGACCAGCGGACGTAATGGTGGGGGGGAAATGTAGGCAGGTGGTGAATGTTGGCGGGCGGATTGCCATCGCCCGCCCGCTATCATAATCGGCCCCTAAGTTTGTTGATTGGATTGGAGGACAATTTTGTACAGTTTTTCTCTTCTCCAAGTTGTTTCATGGCTTTCTTTATGTAGTCTGTGCTGTTCAAGATGACTACGATCCCACCCTTATCGGCTGGTTTTATTGTTATGTTTTCATTTTTCATAAGATCCTCTAATGCAGTTTTCTCATGTGTTGTTAAATTTTCATGCCTACTAGAGTTTGTGTTCTCCTAATTTTCAAGTTCTGCTACCACTAGATTGTGGAATTGGTCAATTCTATTGCCTGGGCTTAGAGAGAGACAGAATTTTTATTTTGGTTTCAGACCTGATCCTTCGTGTTTCACCGTGACGATGTCTAGATCTTTTAATATCTGCGTTTCTGTCACATCCTCCTCATTTAGATTGAGTAACAGATCGTATGTTGTTTTTAAACTTGTAGCGTTTTCAATATTCAGGTTGGTATTTTCTTATTATTATTATTATTAAGCATTTGTAGAGCGCAACAGCTACCTCCAACGGAGGTGTCCCGGCGCTAGCATCCATGGAGAGGCGGGAAGATGACGGGAGAGAGATCGAGGCGTTAGACGGAAGAGGATAGGTCAAACAGCCAAGTTTTGAGGGCCTTTCTAAATGGCAGTTCCGCTTTGATCTGACGCAGGGGGTTTGGCATCATATTCCACAGCGTAGCCGTTTTTACTGCAAAGGCTCTCCCTCCTAGCCTTGCTTTCCTATAGCGTGGAATGGCTAGGAGGTTCAAGTTGCTAGATCGTAGAGTTCTGGCATTCTGATATTTTTGGAGCCTCTGTCTCAGATAGAGGGGGCCAACCTCTCTGAGCGCTTTGTGGGCTAGGACCAGAGCCTTAAACATCACTCTTTTTTTTACCGGCAACCAGTGTAAGCTTTGCAGATGGAGAGTAATGTGATACCTAGGTGGCACATTTCTAATCAATCTAGCAGCAGCATTTTGAATTCTTTGAAGTCTCTTCAAGAGATAGTCAGGGAGACCAATGAAAAGGCTGTTGGCATAGTCCAACTGGGAGGTGATAAGCGCATGAACCACCATCTTTCTGCATTCCATAGGAAGGAATTGAAGACACCTGCGTAGAGCCTTCATTTTCCAGAAACATTGTGAGGATATGTAGGCTATTTGGGCCTTGCCTGTTAGTTGGGTATCCATTCTAAAACCCAGGTTCCTTGCTGAGTTGACCGGAATTGGTGGGGGGTTAAGTTCTAATGGCCACCAGAGCTCAGATTGAGGGGGGATCGGCTGATTAAAAAACAATATCACGGTCTTGTCAGTATTTAATTTCAGGCAGTTATCAGTCATCCAAGAGGAAATATCAAGGAGACACTGCCTGAAATTGGTAAAAGCATTCTCATTTTGCTCTTTGAAGGATAAGATAAGTTGGGTATCGTCAGCGTATGAAACAACACGTACACCCAAACCTTCAGCAATAGATGCCAGGGGGGCCAGATATACGTTAAACAGGGATGGACTCAGGGCGGATCCCTGAGGGACCCCCTGCAATAGTGTCCTAGAACTCGAAACGTGAGGGTGAAGGAAAACTTGTTGAGATCTATCTCCCAAAAACGACTTGAACCAACGTAAGACGGTCCCTGTAACACCTAGTGAGTGGAGCCTATTGAGCAGAATCTTATGGGAGACCGTGTCGAAGGCTGCCGACAGATCAAGCAGCACCAGCATGGCACAGCTTCCCGTATCCATTGTCTCCCGAATTGATTCTGTCACCTCCAGCAGTGCCGTCTCAGTGCTATAGCCCGCCCTAAAACCTGATTGTGAGTCATGTAGGCAGCTATTGGATTCGAGAAAGTCTGACAGCTGCCTCTGGACCTCCTTTTCCAGAATCTTTGCGGGGGCGGGGAGCAGGGAGATAGGCCTAAAATTCTTCAATTCCGTAGGATCAGAGCCTTCTTTTTTAAGAATAGGACGGACAAAGGCTTTCTTCCATTCTGCAGGGAAAATTCCTGTGTCAAGTGAGGTGTTCCAAACATTGTTCAATGTGTTGTTCACTGCGGGGGCTAGGAGTTTGAGAATTCTAGCCGGGCAGGGATCAGAGGGGCAGCCAGACTTGACTTTCATAAGATCCCTCAGGGAAGCGTCCTTTTCATACCGATGGAAATCTGACCATTTACCTGAATGACCAGCCAAAGGCATATCCTGCTCATCTGTAATCGGGAAGGCAGAGTAAATGGCCGCAATTTTGTCATGAAAAAAAGAGGCTAATTCCTCACACAGCGGAGGGGATGTCGGAATGATACTTTTAAGGGGTTGAGGTTTCAAGAAACTCTCTACTATCTTAAATATCTCCCTAGGGGAGTTCTCTGCCTCCATAATTTGTTTGGCCAAAAAATCTTTCATGGTTTTCCGTTTGAGGGTATGGAATTTTCTCAGTGCTTCCTTATAAGTCTCCTTAGCTGAGATTTCATATTTTTTTCTCCAAATGCGTTCCAGTTTTTTACAATGACTTTTTGCCATTTGGAGTTTGGTATTAAACCACGGCGCTGAAGGCCTGCTCCTAGCTACTTTACAGGATCTGATCGGAGCAATCTTGTCTAGGGCAGAGGTTAGCCATGCATTGAAAAGGGAGGAATCTCTGTTGGGGTTTCCGGAAGGGATAGGAGTGGTATTAGCTAATTCACTTCTCATTGAGTCAGGAGTAACTTTCCTCCAGTTTCTTCTATTTTCTACAGTGGGTCCATAGTACTTAGCAGGGCATATTAGTCCCAGCTTAAATGTGACTAGCATGTGGTCTGACCAGGTTACTGGTAGCGGTTTTTCCACAATGATGGCCCTGTCATTAGAGAAAATGAGATCTAATGTGTGTCCCGCTGAGTGGGTGGGGGAATGAACTAATTGCTCAAGATTTAAACTTTTTAGTGCATCGTCTACTAAAGAAGTTTGAGGGCACGTAGCAAGGTCCATATGCACGTTGAAATCTCCTAGTACAGTGTAGCTGGAGTAGCGTAATGAAAGATTGGCGATGCAATCGAATAGTGGCGACCAGTAAGAAGTCGGAGTACTAGGGGGTCTATAGATCAGAAGTCCTGCCATTGACTGATTTTTGTTGAGCTTAATTTGGAAAGACAGGGCCTCAATGGGACCCAGCTCAGCCATTTTTTTATATGAAATTTCCCATTCTTCTTTCAAAATTATTGCCAGACCTCCTCCAAGTCTGTTGTCGGCTCTGTTGGCAATAACCATTCTATAGCCTATGGGAACAGTCAGGCAAATGTCTGGGTTAGATCCTTCTCGCAGCCAAGTTTCGGTCAAAAATAGCAGATCCAGATTTGAGGTTTTTAGAAGCAGCCACAGATCAGCTGCATGCTTAGGCAGCGATCTGCAGTTTATCAGGGCTGCTTTGATGGATTGTTTCTCCTTATAAATGTCCAATATGTTAGCCCTTGGTATTATGGAAATATCAAGCGAATTTAAAGGTGTCGGTCTAGGCATAAAGAACTTACAAGATTTGCACTGTGACTCGCAGGGGTTTCTACCCTTTATCAGCATCCTGTCCAGCGAAAAACAGATCGGAATTGCGCAATTCGGTTTTAACAAATCAAGCAGTTGTTTCCTTGACCAAATTTTTCTCCCCCCGGGGGGATGATGCGCAGAGTGTCCGGCCACGGGCGCGGGACGAGCGCGGACGGGCGCAGACGGGCTTGCCTTTGGCACGCCTTCGGTGCGCCAGCGGCGCGCTCGCGCCATTCTGCCGTTAAATGCCTCTTAGTGTGCTGCGATTGGCCTAGGCCCCACACACCCCCTCAGCTCACCGTGTCAGCGCGCATGCGCCAAGCGCAGGCACTGAATCTTCACAGCTGCGCTGTCAACAGGGATAATATCGGGACGCCAAAAATAAAAACACAATATACACTTAAAAGTAGGCAGTCAAAATAATGATAAAACAGTTGTTATTAAAAGAATGCTGTGCAAAATATGCTAAACGACCAATCAGTCGCGTCTCTCCCGGCTGAGCCTCAGGAGGTTGGTTGATCTGAATTACCTGTGTGTGGTATCTTTGCAAAAAACTTTTTAAATTTTAGTTTTCTTATATATTTATATAAGTCAGTTCTTGTTTCCACATGATCGTGATGCTGTTCTGGGCAGAATGTTAAGCCCTTATTGAGGACATTTTCTTCATCTTTGGCAAGAGTGTTTTCTGAGAGATTTATTATCAGTTTTTCTGTCTGTAGATGTTTTTCATCTATTTTCTTGATATTCTGTTGCTGAGAGGGTAGGTTTTTCCCTTCCCTCTTCGTGTTTTTCTCATTCGTTTTGGGTGGCTGTTTGGTTCTTCCCTCTTCCTCTCCCGCGACCACTGCAACAAATGAAAAGCCTGCAAAATAGGAAAGACCGTAACTAACATCAAAGACTTTAGAGGCAATACATTCACGATAAATGAAAGGATAACCTGCGAGACAACATATGTTGTCTACATGATTGAATGTACTTGTGGACTATGCTACATTGGTAGCACTATCTGTCTGTTATGTAAACGAATATTGTAACATCTCAGAGCTATTCATAATAAAGACATGAACTATGCGATATCAAAAATTCTACACACCCAACACAGAACCAACTGGGAAAACATACGCTATTTTGGTATAGAAACTGTTCCGATCAATGAAAGAGGAGGGAATGAAACTCTCAAACTAAGAAGATTGGAATCGCGCTTTATCATAAAGTTCAAAACAAAGACTCCGTATGGACTAAACGGAGACGAAGAATTATATATACATCTATAATACTAAAAGAATTGAATATGCACTAAGAAAATAAAATGGGTACTACACCCGTAACAAATCTGAATGAATAACAAACAGTGAGAATCAAGAAAAAGCGAGTGGAACTCTACTTAGACATATACCTATGTAAAGTTTGTTCACTATGAAGTTAACAATAAAGAAAAGCAAATAAAACGCACTTGGCTGGACAATAATGAAGACATTACTCAGTGGTTGAGAAACACAATTAATAGTATTTCTCCATTAAATATGGATGAATAACTGTGCAAGAAAACAACAAACAATAGATGATAAAAGGAACAACAAGAACGAGCGATTTAATAAACGAAAAGGACTCTTGTGACTAAGTGAGAATACAAGTCACAGAATGCAGCATATTTGGGCACACAGTGTGACACTATAAAAGGGAGAAAGCAAAGATGGACTCACGAAACCGTGACAAAGACCATTTCTTGGTAGAAACGTTTGGTGGTGGTAATTTATGCTTTATTAAAAGCTTTTTTCAAAAGACAACTTCTGGAGTGCTGTGAACTATTTGATGGGAATATATATATATATTCATCTCTTTCCGGCAAAGTACGGCTGTCTTTGCCTCTATGGATCCTCCCTGTGCTTGGTGGCAGACGTGCTTACGGCCAACATCGCGGATGTGATCTTTATGTGACCCGGAAGGAGTTTTTTTGCAAGTCAGCCCCCGCAGCCGAATCATTGCTGTATTGGGAGCCCCGGCAGCACCAACGAAGACGGAAGGTTCTCGTGGAGTCGAAGGATGCCAGCGGACCAACTTTTTCTTTAACGGTAAGCCTGGGCCGTACAGCGTTGTGTCATATGCGGGTAACAGGGATAGTGCTGATAATATAAGGGAGCGTGTCTTCGAACATTGGAGCCAGCATCCCAAGTGCCTATTTAACTTTAAAATCCGTTCAACATGTCTACCTTGGCAGACGCGCTACGAGATCGAGAAGCTGTAGCGGATACTCTATTTGACAGTTTGCCTGAAGTCGATGAGACACCAGGGGGCAGCAACGATAACAATCCCAAAACAACAAACGATGTAAAAACGCACCCTAAGACTCTAGAGAAACTTCTTCATAATGAGTTGACCAAATGGTGGGATAAGCGGTCGCTTCAGAAATATAAAGAAGTGCTCCCTTGTTTGAAAACCCCAACCCGTTGATGCTAAAGGAATGGGCCACAAATAATCTTGAAGCCTCTATGAACATGGTCACGATATTAATAAAATACGCTGCTATTGACCGAGAGGAGATACTCAAACAAATTGATTCCCTTAATTTAATATTGGCAGGTCACGAACAACAAGATTTCATTAAAAAGAGCAGAGTGGAAATTGATTCACACCTTCAAAAGCATGAGGAAACAATCAAAGCCCACAAAATATTCAAATTTGCAACGGATAAAAAAGATGAATGAATCAGGCAGAATATTCACCTTTGCACGCACATTTGACATAGCCAAAAGATAAGTAATGGGGCCTAAAAAACCATCAGCCACCACTACTACTTTGCGTAATACTGAAATGTGTGAGACGGACCTCAGTTCAGCGGCAAGCAACACGGGATCAGAAGATAGTGGACTTAACCATATACCAGCATTAACACCGAATAGTTTCCCACCATCGGAGGAACTCGTTTTTTTAGTAGAGGACCGCCGCCAAACATTGCACAGACAGAGGAACAAATGCAGACAACAAAGGCGCCAATGCAAAATCAGGAAACTACAGGGGAAGATGGCGCAACACCCAAAGAAGAAAAATTAAACATCGAGCAACAAACATATGTGGATAATACTGTCATCAACTTAAATAATTTGAATCTTACTGCAGCAGAAACTCGATTACTGTCGTTAGGTTTGTCATTCTGTCCGCCTAACCGATTCAAATATGTGCAAACCCAAATCTATATTTTCACATTTATTCGTAAGCTTAAACTTTTAAACCACTTCAAACTAAGTAAAGCTATGACCACAGCTACCACCATTTTGGAAATGGACAACCCTAGCAGTAAGTTACAAGTAGGTGACATCACCAACCTTAAAAACATTCATGCTCTTGTGGATAACATCGATGACGATGTCTGCAGTACACAGGACCAACTAGTAAATCCCGGTACCTCTGGTAATCTACCCGCCCCAAGCCCATTTCGTCCACAATACACCTTTATCCCCCTCATGCCCAAAGATGCCATCGATACGTTCAGTGAGTGTGTCATTAATGATCTAAAAGCCCTCAATCACAAAGTATTGGCAAAAATGAAACACTGCTCTTACAGGGATATACAGTATGCCGCATTAATGAAGAAGCTAAAAGATAATCCGGACATAATTATAACCAAGGCTGACAAAGGGGGCAACACGGTCCTGTGGCCTAAAACTGAATATTTACAAGAGGCATACCGTCATCTTAATGATGTTTCATGCTACAGAAGCGCCACGGAAATGATATGAAACAATTAAAGGATTTGGTCCACAAGGTATATGGACAATGGAAAAGGGATGCTTTGTTGAACAAAAATGAATACTGTTTTTTAAAAGTTCATTTTCCTATTACAGCGGTGCTATACTTCATCCCGAAGGTACATAAACAATCATTGCCTACTCCAGGCAGACCCATTATATCAGCGCAGAGGAGTCTGTTTGAAGCCATGTCCAAATACGTGTACTATTTCCTGCATGAATTTGTTGAGGAGTTGCCTTCTTTATCATAGATACCGGACACTTTTTATCCACTGTGCAATCGGTGACCTGGCAGGATGATTATTTGTTCATTGTCATGGACATCTGTTCTCTGTACACAAGTATACGACACACTGATGGGCTAAATGCAGTCAAATTCTATTTGGAGAAAATAAGTATTGTTTTTTACCAGCATAACACTATGTTATTACACATGATTGAACTATGTTTAAAAAATAACTATTTCATGTTCAACAATGAGGTCTTCCAGCAGCTGCGAGGTGTGGCCATGGGGGCTTGCTTCTCCCCCAGCTATGTATGTTTACACGTTGGTTGGTGGGAGGAGCATGTCCTCAGGCAGGCCCACGGTGGCGATTCATTGATGACATTTGTATTATCTGGAAGGGGTCACTTGAATCAGCCAACGAATTCGTAAAATGTGTCAATAACAACATTCTTAATCTTGAATTTACTGCTCAGATCAGTTCAGAAAAATTTCAATTTTTTGATGTAGAATTGTACATTGAAAACAGCATGCTACAAACTAAGCTCCACAGAAAAGCTACAGTTGGCAATGCAATATTTTATGCCCAGAGTTCTCACCTTCATCCTCTCCTGAAAAGTATCCCCTATGGGGAATTTTTACGTATAAGACGTATTTGTAGTTCTAAAGAGGATCTGGTGAGCTGTCAGAACAAATCCTTTGACAGATTTTTAGCCCGTGGTTACATAAGTAATGATTTGAAGCATGCTCTGTCCAAAGCTAACAGTATGAACCGTAATGAATATCTGGGAACAGTTTCCAATAAGCCTATGCGTAAAACCATTATGAATACCAACATTACATCCTCTGAACCAGCCCCTGTTCGGCTAATAACCACTTTTTGCAGTCAGGACAAAGAGATAAAAAAATCATTTATAAGAACTGGCCTATTGTCCAAACTGACCTTACTATGTCGCAATTGGTCCCTAATCTACCTCAGATTACATTCAGGAGGGCACCCTCTATGAGGGATGCCCTGGTAAGAACGAGCCCTGAGATAACTAAGACGGGTACATGGCTATCCAAATGCACAGGGTTTTTTAAGTGCAGTACGTGTAGGGCCTGCAAATTTGGAACCACCATGACTGAGTTCACTAATGCTTTTGAATCTGACTCCACCAAAATATCTGTTTTTTTCACTTGCAAAATGGATCACGCAGTATATATACTCGAGTGTTCGTGCAAGTTGAAATACGTTGGTAGCACGAAACTACAGGTATTCACCCGTATTTTACAACATCTTCGTGCTATCGTGAACTCAGACGCCAGTTACCCTGTGGCGCGCCCTTTCAAATTAGTTCACCACAATAACCTGAATGAGTTAAGGTAGTTTTTTATAGATGCAGTACCCAAACTACCGAAAGGTGGTAATAGAGAGAAAAGATTGAGGCAACTGGAATCCCATTATATATTACTACTTGATACCAAGATGCCCAATGGGCTCAACACAGGAGAGGATTTGCACAATTTTCTATAAATACAAGTTGTTCATTCATTTTTGTGCATATCCGGCTCCTGTGTATAAGGTGGCTCTAGGTGTGGGCATTATTTATAGCCATTCTTTTAGCCAGTTCATGCTCTGTTTTTAACCTGATTTTAACCTTTTGGGTTTTTGATTTTAGGGTTTTGAACTGGGTTCTGTTTCTGGATTTTTAGACGGTTTTGATGATGCAGCACAGTGGTTTTACTTCAGTTTGTTGGAAGTATATCTTAATGACTGGTATCATATTATTATTATCTATGTGTTGGGTAATCTGTAAATATATATCCTTTACTTTGTCTATGCTGCTAGTTCCCTGCAATTCATTGCACATGCTATAAGTAATAACTTTGGGATTTGAATGTTGATTGCTGCTCAAGTACTTGCGCTTTATATGAAATTTGAAGTATACATGTTGCCATTCCATGCCTATTTTTCTCCTGATGATATTTTATTATTGCCTTTGGTTAGGATGCTTACTTTGCACATACAGTATCGAATGATACATATTTGGAATTTATCTGCTGCTAATAGTGATAATCGCTAATGCACTTGCACTTTATAATATTAGTGCCCCATAGGTGGGACTAATTTGGACTGGTTTACTCCATTTTGCACATGTTACTTGTTTTATACATTGTTCTTAATGATTTGTATCTATTTATATCATGTATGTTATGATATTTTATTGCACTTGCACTTTAATATCAACTATTAACTATCAACTATTGACAGTGATATTTTCAGTTTAATGATGATAGATACTATCTAGAATGTGTTAAAAGCAGTAGCTGCAGCAGAGGTTTTCTCAGAACTTTCCGATTATCCAGTCAGTCGCAGCAAACCAAAGACCTTATTATCATGTACAGGGAGTAATACAATATTTCTGGCAGTGAAAGGCCTTTGCCCTCCCCAGCTTTTGGTGTTTAACTTCAGGCATCATCCACAAATATATTAATGTCCAAATTGAACCCGCTACAGCTTCTCTTTTTATGTTTGCACATTTAGAATTGTACCTTTGGGCCCAGCTATGAATTCAATAGTGGCCGGGAGATTAGGGGACATTCCCCATCTCTCTGATCTATACACTTTGTTTTATATTTTAAGAACTTGCACTGTGGTATATAATTTGTTTTAGTGTTTAGTGACACTCAGCCCCACGTGTAGTCAGCCATAGGTGTACACAATGTTTTAATGATCAGGAACATTCCATATTGTTTTAGCAAATGGAGAACGTTTTTACACCATATGTATATTATTGCAATATATGTATTCGATAGGAGAAGTATTTATTTTACCTGTTGATGATTATGCTTGTCCCTGATCACAGGAGTATGTTTTTCAGTTTCATTGTGTAAAGCCATTGGCTGATTAGGGAGGAGGGTACTATGTGAGGCAATTTAAAGGAACATTAGATCTTAGCGTGTCATGTGATCAAGGTCATGGAAACACGACCAAAACGCGTCATGTCAAGTTGCACGAATAAAGTTGCACTGAAAAGTGGATATCAGCAGCACGTTGTGGTCTGTACCTGTGTGTCTCCATTTAAATTCATACAGAGTCGCCAATTAAGGCGCGCACAATCACGTGTATATGTAGGACTTTGGTGACTGAACTGTGCTTTTCTTTATCACCACTTGGCCTTTGAGAAAGTGAATGTTGCACGAAACGCGTCAGGCAGCAGTGGTGAAATCGCTGCGAAAGGATTCAGCGAGCGAACGGACGCCTTCTATACCAATTAAAGGGTCTTGCAGCTCGTGAAGGTGTTGGAGTGCTTCTTGCCGAAGGGCATACTTGTGAGCATCATATATATATATGATCGCCAGTAGGTAGTTATAGTTAGTTATAGTTAGGACCACGTTTCCATAGGAAAACCTCAACATTCTATTTTGAATAACTTTGGCGCCGGTCGACGAATCCTCGCGAATTTCTCAAAATAGGTGGGGCGCTACGCTCCGCTCCTACCCTGAAAGTCTCGGGGGGATCCGTCAAGCGGGGGCTGAGATAAAAGGGGGGTCCCAAAACGCGTTTTTCCCATGCATTTTTCCATAGGACCTTTAGAACGAGCTACAGCCCGAACGGCTGAACAGAATTACTCAAAATTTGGCAGAGAGGTAGTCCCTAGGTCAAGGAAGTGCCTTTTGTAGGTTTGGTGTAAATCTGTTCAGTAGATTCTGAGAAAATAGCCTTTAAATCAATATATATATCTGAGCCCGCTTACGGTACGCTTACCGTACGCTTACGGTAAGCGTACGGTGGCGTGCGCGAGCGCGATTCTGATTGGCTCTTAGATCTTAGTAAACATTCGAATCGGTCGAAACCAGGAAGCGGCGGCCGCCATTTTGTGTATTTCACTCTGAAAAAAAAGAGTGAAAACAAGGAAAGGGGGCAATGAGGAGAGTTACAGACCCCCTAACATTTGTAAGGGGGTCAAAGAAGGACAGAAAAGTACAAAAAAAACATTTATTGATTTTAAAAAAAATCACGGGGTACGCGTACGGTAAGCTTACGGTGAGCGTACGGTAAAAAAAATAAAAAAAAATAAATGAAAAGCAGATTTAAGAGTTTAGATATTAGGGAGCTCTAAAAAGAGCTGTTGTGTTTATGAAGTCATTTTTTTAGTGGTACCTACAAGGTTTCACACACGTTATAGTTAGGAATTAGCATTTAAAAAACCTTGCAAATTCACTGAAAAAACCATAGGTTTCACACATGTTATAGTTAGCTGGACATTTTACTGATAAAAAACCAATGAAATTCCCCCGTTATAGTTACTGTAGGCAACTATAACTCACGCGACCGTAATCCTCTGCTGATGACATATGTGTCTTTATGAAAAAAAAATATTTGTAATATATGTATAGCTAAAATTTATGGAAGAAGACATGGGCAAATAAGTGTCTAAATACAGTATTAGCATCAGCAGAGGATTACGGTCGCGTGAGTTATAGTTGCCTACAGTAACTATAACGGGGGAATTTCATTGGTTTTTTATCAGTAAAATGTCCAGCTAACTATAACATGTGTGAAACCTATGGTTTTTTCAGTGAATATATATATATATATATATATATATATATATATATATATATATTCCACCAATCCCGCTTCCACGAACAACGAGCTGACACATGCTCTGGTACGATTAAGAAAAGCTTTATTTTCACCATCTGGGCAAATCGTGCTTTGTAGAAAGTTTGCCACTGCTGTAACACCTGGCAGACGCATTTCGGCTTGGTTGCCTTCCTCAATGCCAGCTTAGTGTGACAGAGAAACACGAGCAGGGATTTTAAAAGTTCAACATATCAACTCCCATTGGAGGATACTCGTGGTCATAAAAATATATATATATATATATAATTTCTTACTGCTGTCCTCGGCACAGTTAAAGAATCAAGTGGCACTGCAGGGCTCGAATTTCCAGTTTATTCCACCATTTCCTGCAATTTCACAAGAGACAATCTTTTTTTCGGCGTTTGCTTTCTACAGGACCATAGAGCCTTGTAGTCCAGATTGTCTGTTTTTAAAGTGCCCATTGCCGTTTTCCTTTTTTTCCTTTCTACTTTTTATATATATACAAAAAACAATTAGACCACGTGTTTTTCATTCTTTTGTCAAGTGCTTTCTGCTGTTCTATTTCAACATAATAAATGTAAAGTACACAATAATTAATTACTTTTTTCTTTATATGACATTATTTCCTAAACTACGCAACTGTGATGTTTCGATTGTTACCACACCTCGGCCAGTGAACAAGGGTGAGGAAGCCCGAAACGCATTTGGCCTCAGGTTGCCAGTGTGTCTTTCGGTGTTGGCTGCAAAATAAAATGGAAATATTGCCTGGGAAAGAGTGCATCTCTGTTCGAGGACACCTCCTTTTTTGCAATTTAAACAGTCAGTCCAGCCATGGGGAGTGCACCACTGTATCACAGGTCCCTTGGGCCAAGGAAAAAGCCACTGATGGAGCACCAGTTGTAATGATGGGTTTGTAGTGAACTGTGATAAGAGGCACTTGTAAGCCCTCAGGGGCGAGTGAAGAAATAATTAAGGTTTGGCACAGCAAACCCACGAAGGGTGAGATTTGTTTCTTGTCATGGGACTGCAATAACCATTATGCACTATTACCCACTTGGGGCAGAACTGTACTTAATGAGTAACTGTGATGTTTTGATTGTTACCGAACCTCGGCCAGTGAACAGGGGTGAGGAAGCCCGAGGCAGCCCGAAACGCGTTTGGCCTCATGTCTCCAGTGTATCTTTCGGTGTTTGCTGAAAAATAAAATGGAACTATTGCCTGGCAAAGAGTTTGTCTCTATGCAAGGACAACTCCTTTTTTGCACTATATATATATATATATATATATATATATATATATATATATATATATATATATATATATATATATATATATACGCGCTCATTCCTTCTCCATATATCATTCTGGAAAAGCACTCGCAGGGGTCTTTATCTTTATCCAAATTTTAATTCATGCAGCCAACAGCTAACATGATGCGTTTCGGCTACTGCCTTTCTCCAATGTTACAATGTTGCACGCCAGCCACCGGCATTTGAAATCATCAACATCCGGTCACGTGATGCAGATCAAAAACAAAAATCAACAAAGGACAATACTTTTTCTGTTCTGTCACAGGCGCCATCTTAAAACATGCATAAAGTGGCTAAATCCAAATGTCTAACGCTATATCAGCCTTCTGATGTAAATAAAATATAATACATTCAGTGATTTCATTTATCATATTGTAAAATGAAATCTAAACATTCTCATGATTCAAACAGGGTGGCACTAACTGAAATAGTATAAAACCGTATATCGGCATTAACAAGCAAGCACCCCCTAGAGAGCCACAATTATGGCGCACATGTGATCTATAATCATGCCGTGTATCGGCTAAGTCCATTCTATAGTTACTTAATTTCGTGCATCAAAGACCAATAAATCAATAAATTACATAGCATGTTACAAAATCAAAAATGTATATATCTCAGAATCCACACAGAGAACCTTAAAATTCATAATCTTCCTTAGGTTACACATCAATTACAGATTTAATCGCCCAGATGTTCAGCTAGCTCTTCCCCTATATTCATTCCCTTAGGGGTCTTAGTCTCTAGGTCGATAATGTATCTGGATTCAAGTCTGCGCAACTTTCTGATCCTATCTCCGCCTCTTATACTAGCGGGAATCATATCTAGACCATAATATCGTAACAGCTCCCTGTCACTGCCATGTTTCTCTACATAGTGTCTTGCGACTGGATAAGTATCATCTTTTTTGGCTATCGCCCTCATATGTTCTAATCCCATATCTTAATGGGATAAATTGTGCTGCCAATATATTTCAGTCCGCAAGGACATTCTAAGCAGTATACTACATAGGTAGTATTACATGTGATGAACTTCTTTATCGTTCTAGGTATCTTAAGGCCTGTCACTTCATATGTCAATGTTCTTCTGCTCCCTGCGCAGGCCTTACATCTACCACAAGGATAGAAACCCCTTAGCTTCCTTAGGGTCCCGTTTGTGCTTGGTCTAGTATAGAAATGACTTTGTACTAGATTATCCCTCAATGATCTAGCCTTCCTATATGTTATCAAAGGGGCAGCTGGAATATCTGAGCCTATCACATTGTCCGTTTTTAAAATATGCCAGTTCTTCTTCATGATTTTTCTCAAATCATTGGCTTCATTAGAAAAAGTTGTTATCATCCTGAACTTGTTATCTCCTGTCTCTGTTTTATTCTTCTTCTTCTCATTAGCAAGAAGTGTTTCTCTTGGTATGTTGTTAACCCTATTGAGGGTTACCTCTAAGAAATCCCTATTATAACCCCTATTGATAAATCTATTCAGACTGGCCTTAGCAGCTAATTCAAAATCCAAATTCCTTGTGCTGTTACATTTTAATCTTAAGAATTCCCCATAGGGGATATTTCTAACCAACCTAGATGGATGGTTGCTAGCCGCATGTAATAATGAATTCCCGGCGGTAGGTTTTTGGTATAGTGACACATTTGGCTTGTTGTCTATTACACTTATTTTTAAATCTAAGAAGTTTACCGTATTGGAACTGACCTCACCGCTAAACTCTAGATTGACAACATTATCATTCAGACTCACAATGAACTCATTAGCTGATTCCATCGAACCATTCCAAACAATACACAGATCGTCGATATAACGGTACCAGGAAACTACCCTACTCATGTCGATACTTCCCTGTGCTCTGGACACTTGCTCCTCCCACCAGCCTACGAACAAGTTCGCATAGCTGGGGGCAAAGCAGGTGCACATCGCAGTACCGGAGATCTGCCAGTAATAATCATCACCAAATACAAAGATGTTATTGGTTAAACAGAATTCTGTGAATTGTAAGATCATTTTGTTATGTTCTGCAAACTTCAAAGATTTTTTATTCAAAAAGTGTGCCACTGCTTCAAGGCCATGCTCGTGATTTATCTGGGTATAAAGACTTGTGATGTCCAGGACAAATAGTTTATACTCCGGATCGCATGATTGTTTTTCAATACGGTTCAGAAAATCTTGAGAGTCTTTAATATATGCTGGTAAGTCTTTGACACAAGGAAAGAGGAAAAAATCAACAAAAATAGATAAGTGTTCTGTAAGTCCCCCTTGTGAGGAGACAATAGGTCTCCCCAGTGGTTTTTCACTGTTTTTATGTATCTTCGGAGTGTGGTAAAATGTAGGCACCGCAGGATTTAAACAACGAAGAAAAAGGAATTCATCCATATTGAGCATTGATTTATCAAACCATAACTTGATGAGATCATGATATCTATGAACACTTTCCAAATGAACATTCTTAGTGATTTTTCGATAATTGTTATTATCTGATAACTGTCTTTGTGCTTCAGCATTATAATTATCTCTCGTCTGAAGGACTATATTGCCTCCTTTATCTGAAGGTTTACATATAATCTCTGTGTCAGCACATAGATTTTCAATAGCTTCTCGTTGTTCTTTCGTCACATTCTGGGTTTTGGAGCCAGATTGTCGTTTTCTGAGCGTTTGAAGATCTTTAATCACTGCCTCTGAACAGACATCGATCACCTCCAGAGATAATTGAGGTAGAAACTGGGAAGTAGGTTTAAATGGGCTCTCATCCCTTTCTTGTTCGAATCCCAGTTGTACTGTCCTTTGTTCCTGATCTGTCATTTGGTTGGTTTGTTCCCGATTATTGAGTCTAAGTGATTCCATCACCTCCAAGGCAGTGAGATCATGTCCCGTTAATGCATCAGTTATCAAATTCAAATTTGGTTGTGTCTTACGTTTCAAAAAGTTAGGTTTGATCTTGAAGTACTTGTGAAGTTTGAGTTTGCGTGTCAGTTTAAAAAGGTCAATTCATGTTTGTGCATACTATGTTAACTGTTGGCTGCATGAATTAAAATTTGGACAAAGATAAAGACCCCTGCGAGTGCTTTTCCAGAACGATATAAGGAGAAGGAATGAGCGTGCATAATATACGCGGTTGCACCTCCGCGTTATAGCACCCGTCCGAGAGTGCGTTGGTCCAAGGTGCAGTGGAGCAGGATATATATATATATATAGATATAGATATATATTACCTACTGGCGGTCGCCAGCAGGTAGTTATAGTTAGGACCCTGTTTCCATAGGAAATCCGCAACATTCTATTTTGAATAACTTTGGCGCCGGTCGACGAATCCTCGCAAATTTCTCAAAATAGGTGGGGCGCTACGCTCCGCTCCTACTCTGAAAGTCTCGGGGGGATTCTTCAAGCGGGGGCTGAGATAAAAGGGGGGTCCCAAAACGCATTTTTCCCATGCATTTTTCCATAGGACCTTTAGACAGGGCTACAGCCCGAACGGCTGAACAGAATTACTAGAAATTTGGCAGAGAGGTAGTCCTCAGGTCAAGGAAGTGCCTTTTGTAGGTTTGGTGTAAATCTGTTCAGTAGATTCTGAGAAAATAGCTTTTAAATCAATATATATATCTGAGCCAGCTTACGGTACGCTTACAGTACGCTTACCGTACGCGTACGGTGGCGTGCGCGAGCGCGATTCTGATTGGCTCTTAGATCTTAGTAAACATTCGAATCGGCCGAAACCAGGAAGCGGCGGCCGCCATTTTGTGTGTTTCACTCAGAAAAAAAAGAGTGATAACAAGAAAAGGGGGCAAGGAGGAGAGTTACAGACCCCCTTACATTTGTGAGGGGGTCAAAGAAGGACAGAAAAGTACAAAGAAAACATTTATTGATTTTAAAAAAAATCACGGGGTACGCGTACGGTAAGTGTACGGTAACAAAAAAAAAAAGAAAAGAAATGAAATTCAGATTTAAGTGTTTAGTTATTAGGGGGCTCTAAAAAGAGCCGTTGTGTTTATAAAGTTATTTTTTAGTGGTACCTACAAGTAAGTACCGATGCAGAGTCTAAGGTTCAAGAGGAAGACTCTGTTTCCTTCATCATTGAAGTGCACACCATCTCCTCTATAAATGTCTTGCATGTCGTAACGCAAGTTGTTGTGGTAAATGGAACCCATACCATAGTCACGGAGGAAAGCAGAAACAGATTTGTTGACGTGCTTTCTTGCTTTGTCAATCTGCGGACAGAAATGATTGGACCAGTTCCATTTTTGCCTTTGGCATATGTTGGAAAACACAAAGGCAGTTTTAGGGAAAAGTGAAAACAGTTGTGCAAAGGTGTCCTTCATAAGCATTTCCAGACCTACCCCAGTCAAAGTGCCTAGGTCATTGCCACCACAGTGCACTATTATGAGGTCAGGGTGTTGGATTTGCATGAAGGATTTCACCAATGGCATCAATTGGTGCCACTTTAACCCTCTCTGACCAATCCATTTAATGTCTACATTTGGCAAAGCAAGGTCTCTCACCATATCTGTTTTCTCTGCATACTTTTCACTCCAGAAGACATAGCTGTGCCCTACAATCCACACTGTGAACATCTTCCAAGGAGATCTGGATGCACTCAGGAGGTGTAATTCAGTAGAATGGTAAAAAGAAATGAAAGACAGTTTGGAAATGGAGGCATACATATTTTTTTATTAAAAAAAAGAACTGATTGGCTGTTTCATACCATTCTACACTAAAAACTAGGCTGTATGTGTAAATTTATAGAAGCATGTTTTGTATTGGTACAGAAAAATGTGTTACCAAAGAACAGTACTATGGATTTGCTGTAAGGTTTGAAAAGTCAAGCACTCTTGCTCTGTGGAATTGAAACATTGTTTGGCGAACTTCTGACCTGACTCCACACAGCAGTGTTCCATGAGCTGTTGCTATGGTAGCAGGCAGAAGTCAAGTTGGGGGAAGGGTACTAGGCAGAAGTCAAGTTGGGGGAAGGGTACTTTTGGAAAAGGGTTGGTTTTCAACCAATAGAAATGTGTGATTACATTTGAAAAAAAGGGGGAAGCACTGAGATTTGAAACTTACATGTATATGTGTGGAAAAATAGAGGGAAACTTTGCCATTATCTGGTTCTGCTGAGAGGAGAGAGGTGTAGAGAACAGAGATCCTGGCTCTGATAATCTGCAGTTTGAGTGCCACATTTCTTTCACAACTAACTCATTTTAAAGGTGAGGTTAGAGTTTGAGAGGAGATGTATATGGTAAATTAAGAAATGAATAATAGAAATGTAATTCTTTTTGTTGAAGTTGCGTTTATTATTTTCTGTTTTGGGAGAAATTTAAATGTGAGGAACATGTAAAATAATATGGACTATGTTTTCACGATAAATTAAGGTGTATTGGTATAAAAAAAGAATAGTTTAAGGGTTTGAGGTTGGACTCAGTAATGCAAATACATTCAGCATCACTAAGGCTGGTTGCCCTTGGTGGAATGTAGGCAGTCACCCAGGTTACACATGTTGGGAAATATAGGCAGAGATTTATTGTGTACAACTCTGGTAATTTTATATTTGCATTAGTAGGAAAAAGGGGGAGCGATTTTTTGGTGCAGAAGCAGACTCTTAGCACACACCCAGCTCCTTTCCATGTATAATCATGCACAGTATTTACAAGCGAGTGGGGTTTGAGGTTTCAGTCTGTAATGCAAATACATTCAGCATCACTAAGGCTGGTTGCCCTTGCTGGAGTGTAGGCAGTCACCCAGGATACACATGGTGGTGGTCTGAAAAAGCAGTTTGGACATGGGCTTTTTTAAAAATCTGAAAAGTGGATTCATAATGTGTCAGTCTGTAAAAGTGATTATCACTTGCCAAAAAAAAAGAGCAGTAAGTGTGCATTCAAATTGGCAAAGAAATTTCGTTTTGTGACTAATGTGAAAACATGACTCTGTGTGCAAATAGGAATTACAGGCAGAGATTTATTGCGTTTTGCTCTGGTGATTTCACAGTTGCATTAGTAGGAAAAAGGGGGAGCGATTTTTTGGTGCAGAAGCAGACTCTTAGCACACACCCAGCTCCTTTCCATGTATAATCATGCACAGTATTTACAAGCGAGTGGGGTTTGAGGTTTCAGTCTGTAATGCAAATACATTCAGCATCACTAAGGCTGGTTGCCCTTGCTGGAGTGTAGGCAGTCACCCAGGATACACATGGTGGTGGTCTGAAAAAGCAGTCTGGACAAGGGCTTTTAAAAAAATCTGAAAAGTGGATTCATAATGTGTCAGTCTGTAAAAGTGATTATCACTTGCCAAAAAAAAAGAGCAGTAAGTGTGCATTCAAATTGGCAAAGAAATTTCGTTTTGTGACTAATGTGAAAACATGACTCTGTGTGCAAATAGGAATTACAGGCAGAGATTTATTGCGTTTTGCTCTGGTGATTTCACAGTTGCATTAGTAGGAAAAAGGGGGAGCGATTTTTTGGTGCAGAAGCAGACTCTTAGCACACACCCAGCTCCTTTCCATGTATAATCATGCACAGTATTTACAAGCGAGTGGGGTTTGAGGTTTCAGTCTGTAATGCAAATACATTCAGCATCACTAAGGCTGGTTGCCCTTGCTGGAGTGTAGGCAGTCACCCAGGATACACATGGTGGTGGTCTGAAAAAGCAGTCTGGACATGGGCTTTTTAAAAAATCTGAAAAGTGGATTCATAATGTGTCAGTCTGTAAAAGTGATTATCACTTGCCAAAAAAAAAGAGCAGTAAGTGTGCATTCAAATTGGCAAAGAAATTTCGTTTTGTGACTAATGTGAAAACATGACTCTGTGTGCAAATAGGAATTACAGGCAGAGATTTATTGCGTTTTGCTCTGGTGATTTCACAGTTGCATTAGTAGGAAAAAGGGGGAGCGATTTTTTGGTGCAGAAGCAGACTCTTAGCACACACCCAGCTCCTTTCCATGTATAATCATGCACAGTATTTACAAGCGAGTGGGGTTTGAGGTTTCAGTCTGTAATGCAAATACATTCAGCATCACTAAGGCTGGTTGCCCTTGCTGGAGTGTAGGCAGTCACCCAGGATACGCATGGTGGTGGTCTGAAAAAGCAGTCTGGACATGGGCTTTTTAAAAAATCTGAAAAGTGGATTCATAATGTGTCAGTCTGTAAAAGTGATTATCACTTGCCAAAAAAAAAGAGCAGTAAGTGTGCTTTCAAATTGGCAAAGAAATTTCGTTTTGTGACTAATGTGAAAACATGACTCTGTGTGCAAATAGGAATTACAGGCAGAGATTTATTGCGTTTTGCTCTGGTGATTTCACAGTTGCATTAGTAGGAAAAAGGGGGAGCGATTTTTTGGTGCAGAAGCAGACTCTTAGCACACACGCCAGCTCCTTTCCATGTATAATCATGCACAGTATTTACAAGCGAGTGGGGTTTGAGGTTTCAGTCTGTAATGCAAATACATTCAGCATCACTAAGGCTGGTTGCCCTTGCTGGAGTGTAGGCAGTCACCCAGGATACGCATGGTGGTGGTCTGAAAAAGCAGTCTGGACATGGGCTTTTTAAAAAATCTAAAAAGTGGATTCATAATGTGTCAGTCTGTAAAAGTGATTATCACTTGCCAAAAAAAAAGAGCAGTAAGTGTGCTTTCAAATTGGCAAAGAAATTTCGTTTTGTGACTAATGTGAAAACATGACTCTGTGTGCAAATAGGAATTACAGGCAGAGATTTATTGCGTTTTGCTCTGGTGATTTCACAGTTGCATTAGTAGGAAAAAGGGGGAGCGATTTTTTGGTGCAGAAGCAGACTCTTAGCACACACCCAGCTCCTTTCCATGTATAATCATGCACAGTATTTACAAGCGAGTGGGGTTTGAGGTTTCAGTCTGTAATGCAAATACATTCAGCATCACTAAGGCTGGTTGCCCTTGCTGGAGTGTAGGCAGTCACCCAGGATACACATGGTGGTGGTCTGAAAAAGCAGTCTGGACATGTGCTTTTAAAAAAATCTGAAAACTGGATTTATAATGTGTCAGTCTGTAAAAGTGATTATCACTTGCCAAAAAAAAGAGTAATAAGTGTGTTTTCAAATTGGCAAAGAAATTACGTTTTGTGACTATTGTGAAAAGAAATGTAGTAATATATTTAAATAAAATAAAGGAATTTTTTTTTAGTTTTTTTCAGGTATTGCTGAAGAGCAGTGAACAAAATTTAAGATGCCTACAAAATCCAGAGTTAAAAAAACTCACAAAAAAAACCTATATTTGAAGACAACTGGAGGACCAAAGTTAGTAGAAGATGCTCATGTTGGGAATAAGAAAAAATCTTCTGGTAAGCAGAAAAAACAATTTCTAAAAAATATATTCAAAAGAATGAAAAATGTACAAAATGTCTGTACTGGAAAGAATGTTTTGAAAAGAAAAGGACAGGAAAAAATTGAGAATTTAGTTAATGCAAATATACCTTCTGCAACTGAAAAGATTTACATAAATAGAAAAACAGCGTTTAAAGAGATACGTAGAAAAATGTTTCAGAGAAGAGTTATGTCCAATTTGATAAAGGATGTGAAGAAATATAAGCAAAAGACTAAGTTTTATAAAAGAAAAAAAGAAATTGAAGCCATTGCAGCAAAGGCATTAGAATTAAAAAGGAAACTATTCATTTTAATTTTGAATAGGATGCGTACATTAGACAAAATGGTTAATGTACCGAAATCACATAGCAAAAGGAAAAGAGTAGTGAACAGAACAAACTTTTGTAAAGTGTTTTTAGGAAAGTGGATGCATAGTTCAAGTAGTGAACCTTTTTTTAATGAAGAGAGCTATTTTCAAAGTAATAGTTTGCTGCATGCAGTTGACACCAGAGGTCGTGCTTACGAAGTAAAAAATGGTTGCATAATGGAGAAGGAGATAATGGTTCCAAGAGATGAGGTACAAGTGATGGCAGATGAGGCTATGGGGAGACGTCCTAAAGCCCCAGTGTACACTTGGAATTGTAGTAGTATTTGCACTGTGCGTCAGGAATCTATTGACAAATTTCGTGAGTTTCTAAGAGAATATAGTAAAAAAAAGTATAAAACAGAAGATTAAGGTGCTTCAAAGTCTGGATCCATGCAGAGTGAGAGAGAATACTGGTTTGCAGGGTCATTCTCTGGCTTGTCTATCTAGAAAAGTGTGTAATAGTGTTTTCCATCATTTTAGGATGCTGGCTGTTCATCATACTGAAATGAGAAAGTTTGTGAGACGGTTGTATTTTGCCAAAAGTCCAGCAATAAAGTTAAATGAATTGAATAGGGCTCTGTTCCGAGGAACGGTATCAGATGTAGAGAAGGTTGTTGATGAAATTCAGTTTTGTTACTTTGGTCCTGAACAAAACAGTGCAGAGAAGGACACAGTAAATGAGGAAGAAGTGGAAGAGAATGTAGAACCCTCTGTAAGTAACACATTTAATGATCACATAACAAAATTTGCAATAATCTCTAATGAAAGACCAAATTTTACTTGTATTTGTTGCCGCAGAACTCATTATAGAAAACAAACTAGGAATGTTGATCTCTACAGAAAGAGTGAAAATGAAGATAATTATAAGTGGAAGGATTTTGCCACATATATATTTCTTGAAAATTGTTTTGATTTGGGTGAAGATCAGCGTATTTGTAAATACTGTTACAACAAGTTAGAGGAAAATAGAATGCCGACCAGAGCTGTACATAATAATTTAGAATTGGATGCTATTCCTGCTGAACTTTCTGAATTAAATACATATGAGTCTATACTCATTCAATGTGTTCATCCGTTCCAGACCATAGTACGTATGGAGCACAAAACTGGTAAATTACCTCCTTCAGATTTACTGAGAGGTTTAAAAGGTAGAGTGGTGTATTTGCCCTTGGATTTGAAAAAAAATATGGAAACTATTGATGCGGATACTTTGGAAACTGAACCATTAATTATTCTGGTTAATGGTGTACCTACAAAGAATAAGAAGATTTGGCAGGAGCTGGTAGATGTGCGGAAAGTACAAAGAGCAAATTTGTATTTGAAAAGGAATAACAAATGGTATGAATCAATTTATATAGAAGAAGAAGAAGAAGAAGATTTACAAGAAGACACAGAAACACCAACTGGACAAATTGAAAAAGTGGACAAGTCAAAGGAAGAAGAAATTTATGAACATTTTAGCATACATCCTCTTCATTCAAAAGAAGTTATGGGAGACAATATTGATCTCTTTCAGATGAAGAAAGCAAAAGGAACTCCCGTGAGTGTATGGGAGGAGAGCTTGGAAGCTCGATGTTTTCCCCAGCTGTTTCCTAAAGGAAAAGGAGGACGATACGATGAACGTCCGGAACAGATTCCAGCTTCTGAGTATCGGACTACAAGACTATATGCTGAAGATCCCAGATTTCGACAAAGTATTCCTTATTTGTTCCATCTTTTATTTGAAAGCGACTTGTCTGCACTGTCTTATGCAGTAAATCACATTTTAAAAAGTGGAGTACATTTACAAAATGTGTCTGCTAAGGATTTTATGGAGAAAGTGCAGCACCGAGATGATCATTTGGAAACACAACTGATCAATCTGATGGCTTGTCAGCGTGGGACAAATGAATATTGGTACCGACGCCATGGTGAATTAAAATGCATGTTACGGAATTTAGGAACACCAACATGGTTCGTTACACTAAGCTGTGCCGAGTACGCTTGGGATGATTTACTGGATTTTCTACGAGAGGCAAATTCAAACATTAAAAACATCGAATACAAGACAGCAGGAGAACTGTGCTCATTGGATCCGGTTAATGTTTGCAGATATTTCAATCATAGATTTGAGGCTATGATGTCCTTCATCTGCAATAAAAAAAATCCACCTCTTGGAGAAGTAGTAGATTTCTTTTGGAGAAAAGAGTACCAGGCAAGAGGTGCTCCTCATATTCATATGCTGTTGTGAATCAAGGATGCCCCAAAGTTTGGAACAGATACTGATGAAGCAGTGTTATCTTACATTGAAGAATATGCAACATGTGCTATACCAAAAAGCACAGAAGAGAAAAAGTTAAAGGAGCAAGTTTTACGTTTCCAAAGTCATCGGTGTGGAAAATACTGTCGACGGAAATACAAGAGCAAAGATAAATACTACACTAAATGTCGATTTGGATTTCCTAGACCTGTTCTTTCAAATGGAAGAGTAAACAGTTTTATGTCAGCTGTGAGACATACTATCACAAGAAAATCACCTAAGAATACCTACAACCTTAAAAGAAAAGAAGAATCAAAAAATATAAATGACTACAACCCAGTCATTTTATCCATGTGGAACGCTAACATGGATATACAGTATGTAGCTGACAATTCCATTGCTGTTGCTCGATATGTAACGTCTTACATTACGAAATCAGAAAAAAACAGAATTGAAGGAAATGTGGGAAGAGATTTCTCACGAGAAGACTGTCAGTAAGAAGCTGTACAGTTTCAGTTTGAAGATGTTATCGCATCGAGAAATTGGATCCTACGAATGTTCAGATAGGTTATCTTCTGCAAGTCTCTACTCGAAGTCAAGAAGAATAATTTGTGCAAGTTTAGGCCTTGCAGCAATGAGAAATCGGGTACTAAAATCTGTTGGAGAAATTGAATATTTGGCCGAGAATGACCCAGAAAGTACAGATATTTTGAAATCAAACATGTTGGACACATATTATCCCAAGAGAAGTCAACATCTGGAGAACATGTGTCTCTATGAAGTGCTGCAGAACTACATTTATTCACGGAAAGCCGCAGAAGACATCAACAATGGAAAATATAAAGTCATTGGTGAGGAAGGATGTTTGGTGAAGCAAACAAAAGGAAGTTTGATAAATCACAGGAAGCTGAGTTGCGACACTACTGACAAGAAGGAATTTTACTACTTGGCTCTTTTACAGTTGTTTAAACCATGGCGTACAGAGGATGAACTACTGGGAGAATTTCAAAGCTATGAAGATTCTTTTAATGCTTGCAAAGACAGCATACAATGCAGTACATTCTCAAGTTATCTGCAAATGTTAAATGAAGAATTTGAACAGGAAACTACAATTGCAGCAGAAATAGCTAGAGACAGTTCTCAGGACAGCCAAAGTTCAGAAACACTCAGTCAAGATCCCCTAGGACAACCAATCGTTGAAAATGAAGCATCAATAGCCATGAATGAAGTGGAAACGGCTATGAATCAAGCTCAAGAAGAATTTATAGACTTACAAAATTTGGAAAGACAACTGAACGAAGAGCAGCAACAAATTTATGAAGAGATCAGAAACAAAATTGATCACGGATTTCTACATGAAAAAAAAGAGTGCTCATGCACATCATTTCATCCAATCAGGATGTATGTAAGCGGACAAGCTGGAACTGGAAAAAGTTTCCTAATTAAAGTCATCAGAAGCTACCTACAGCAAAAAACGGATTCTACTTTGTCTTGTGTGGTTACTGCTCCAACTGGGTTAGCAGCATATAACATAAAAGGAATCACTTTACATCGTTTGCTAATGTTACCAGTGGAGCATGAGAACAAAATACAATACAACAAGCTAACTGGAGAAGCATCCTTGGAAGTTTCAAGAGTCTTGAAGAAGATGCAAGTTCTCATTATTGATGAGGTGAGCATGGTTTCAAACTTAATGCTTGCCTTTGTGCATTTAAGAATGCAGCAAATTCTGAAGACAGACTATGACATGTTATTTGGTGGAAAACACGTCATAGTTTTTGGAGATCTTTTGCAACTTACTCCAGTTAAAGGACAACCAGTGTTTAATACTGTCACACATGAAGACACGAAGAAGTCATTGGGAAGCATCGGAAATACAAATATTTGGTCCTTCTTTGAGTACAAGGAACTTACTACTAATATGAGGCAAGCAAGCGATGAAGAATATGGAAGTATTCTGAAAGATATCAGAATTGGACTACTCACAGAAGTTGGCAAAAAAGCATTACAGAGTCGGCTGCTACATAATTTATTTCCAAAGGAAGAAATAGTTGCAGAGAAGATATACAAGAACATTGCAGAAAACAAAAGTATCATCTACTTAATGCCAACTCTACGTGAATGCTCAATATTCAATGAGGAGCTTTTGAAATTGGAAAAGGAAGAGATCAGGAAATTAGAAGCAGTGGACAAAATTGAGGATGGAAGAATTACTGTCACAGTAACAGGCACACTGAAAAATAAATTGGATTCACTAGAGAAGAACATTTCCAAAACAGCTGGATTAGAAAAAAAATCTATATGTTTGCATGAACTGTAGAGTATTTTTAAGGAGAAATTTGGATGTTGAAAAAGGTTTAGTTAATGGAGCTATGGGAAGAGTTGTGGGTTTTATTAATTATCAGAAAAAAGATGGAATTGAATGTTTAAAAATAAAATTTGATCAGATAGAAGAAGTTAAAGACATTTGTCGTTGTACAGTTCGTTTCATGCTTGTGAAAGACTTATATGTACGTAGGAAGCAGTTTCCGTTTTCGCTAGCATATGCTGTAACTATTCACAAGTCTCAAGGATTGACTGTAGATTGTGCATTTGTGAACATTGGTTCAACTGTGTTCAAAGAAGGTATGGCTTATGTTGCTTTGTCACGAGTGAAAACATTATCTGGTTTATTCATGATAGACTTTGATGATTCAAAAGTTAGTGCTGATACAAATTGTGTAAAGGAGTATAATAGATTAAGAAGAAGCTATGCTCCTCATTTAGGTCAGTATCCTGTGTTGGAGAAACGTGTAGTTTCTCGTAAAAGGAGAAATGAGAATATCTGTAATGAGGATGTAGAGAGGAGGAAAAAAAAGAGGAGTGATGTAATTGCAAGCAAAAAGAATAAGGAAAAAGAAGAACAGGTTGTAGGATGTCATTTTGAAAATAGCTCTGGTGTCAACTGCTACGCAAATGTAGTGCTGAATGTTGCATTTTATCTGGAAAGTTTGCAAGAGCAGATAATAGTAAATCAGGGAAAAAGATTCTGTTCAGAGCTGAGTCTCCTTTTTCAAAAGCTGAGTAATGATAAAACTCAAATAGAAAGTGCTACTGAAATTAGAAAACTTTTAGATGTATGTTCAGGACGAACACAGTTTTCTCAAAATGAACAGCAAGATGCACACGAATTTTTGATGTTTTTTCTTCAGGTACTGGAAGAAGAAGAAGTTGCAATTGATAATTTATTTGGTCTCTCTTATAAATGGGAACATAGTTGTGAAAACTGTTATAATATATGTGGCTCTAATGTTGATAATGAAAGGTTTATTTTTTTGACATTGCCAGAGACTAAAACAGTCACTTTTGCTAAATTAGTTAAAGATGCTAATCATAGCATGCAATGCGGTGAGTGTCAATCTGACATGTTTTCAACATTAATTTTAAAGGAATACGGACAGTATGTAATTTTAATGATACAACGATGTAGAGCTGATGGTTCAAAATTGGATACTTTAATAAAGAAGTTTACAGGACAGCAATTATCAATTTCAGGAAAAACTTTTGTAACTGTTGCAATAATTTTCCATGAAGGACCTACTGTTACTTCTGGACATTACACAGTTTATCTTACATGTGAAAAAGGATGGACACTGTGTAATGATTCCCAATTGGTTTTTAAGCAACGTTTGCCTTTTGATTTAGCAAATTCCTATCTAATCTTCCTGAAACCTAAATTTTAGAGAGACTTGGCAAGATCTGGACAAAACAATTTTACCATTTTATTGGATTACCATTGGAATTTTCAAAAATAAAGATTTTTTAAATTATCATTTGGCCTAATGGAAAGATAACCAATTGTAATGTGGACTTTTTTAATTTTTAATGAAACTTTCGAAAACCAAAAATTTAGAGAAAATCGGTAACATCTGCACAATTTAAATTTTGGAATGTTATTGGAGTGCCATTGGAAATTTTTTCAAAAAAGATTTTTTAAATTACTATTTGGCCATGTGGAAAGGTAAACAATTCTATTGTGGACTTAATAAATTATTCATAAATATTTAGGGAACCAATATGTTACAGAGAATCGGTGAGATCTGTACAAATAAAACTTTAGAATTTTATTGGATTACCATTGGAAATTTAATCAAAAAAGAATTTTAAAATTACTATTTGGCCTAAAGGAAATGGAACCAGATGTAATGTGGAGTTATTTGAGATATAATATTGTGATTATACTTCTGAAACAAACATATCAGACGGTATTTTAAAGAAATAAGTATTGATATTAGATGATATTTTTTTAGAATATTATGCATTTCTATAATGTTAAGTTTAAGTTAAAAGAGATTCTGGGCTTTTTTAATACAATCTTTGAGATTGTTATTTTTTTTTGCCCGCTGTAAAATGATGAATGCAATTGCTTTCACAATTTATAGTGAAATGCAATATATTCTGAAAACAGCAAAAATAAGGCAAAAATATTTTTTGATAAATATGTACATATGTGTACTGTATTATAAAATGTTTTAAAAATATTAATACTTTTTTCTTTTTTTTCAGATTGATATAGAAAATTTTCGAAAACTAGAACCATTTTTAAAGCAATTTTTTTTAAAAACAAATGAATAAATATTTTTTTGAGTGGGTATGGTAAGTCAATAATAATAATTGTAGTCTCTCAAAGACCTTGTAATGTGATAATTGATTTTTAGTGTTTTTAAAAAAAAATAAATAAATACGCGCACCGTACGCGTACGGTAAAAAAAAATACAAAAAGAGTTTTTAAAAACATATATAAAAAAAAGATGAAAGATAAGGTTGGCTCTTAAAAGAGCCGTTGTGTTCATGCAGGGACAGAGGAAAGAAAGAATGGGAAAATTAGTCTCTGCGACAAGTGTGCTGATCTATTTTGAGGTTCACTAGGGAAACACTGGTCTCCCTATGACAAATTAGATCATGACAAGAGGCGCATCGAATATCAACCCTCAGAAATCGAGGGTTAATTTCCAGAGGGCCAGCAAAAGGAGATGCTCCCCCCACAGATGAAGGGCTCACCTGACCTGCAGAAGAAGGACTCAGCCCTGCAGATGATGGTCCAGGCTGAGCTGCTGTGGATGTGCTTGGTTGACTTACTGAAGGGTTACCTCCAGTAAGTCGAGCATGTGTCCTTTTGTGTACATCCTTGAGGTGCCTCATCATGGTATGATTCCCAAAGGAATACTTCCTGTCAGGATTACCTCTTGAAAGTACACGCTGACACAGCTTACAAGTTACTAAGGGTGCATTTACCTTTTGCTGGCCTTCAGGAAAAGTAAAATAATCCCATACATAAGAGGTCTTTTGTTTCCTCGCTCTCTGCCTCAAGGTAGTGCTGCTAGTGCTAGCCTCACTCTCAGAAGGGCTCTGCTGTTCTGCCATCGTATCACAAAGACAACCCAACTCCTTCTCCTAAGGGATCACAAGCAGAAATGAGGGGAATGGGTGTGGTGTAGGAGAGTTCTAGAACTGAAAGTAGTTTCAACCAATCAAAAGTTGTGTTTCATGATCACATGACCTACCGTACGCTTACGGTACGCTTACGGTACGCTTACGGCAAAAGTACGCATGCGCGTAAAAAAGACACGCGCTTGCGCGCATGCGTTTAACAGTCACTCCCCGACACTTCCGCGTAACGTGCGCGTGTAGCGTACACGCTTACACGTCCCGCGCAGAGTACGCGCGGCTACGCAAATTGCGTAAATATACGCAAACAGCGTAGATAAATTATGGACGTAGCGTAAACCGTACGCTTACCGTAAGCTTACGGTACGCGTACTAAAAAAAAAAGGAAAAAATGTACTGCAAATAAATTTTAGATGATTATTTTATAAAATATATTCAAAAAAACATATTAAAGAATTTTAAAAATTTAACCATAGTCTTTATAAAAGGATAGAAAATTAAAATAAAAATATGTTTAAAAAATAGAAGAAAATAAAAAAATTAGCATTTAAAAAACCTTGCAAATTCACTGAAAAAACCATGGGTTTCACACACGTTATAGTTAGGAATTAGCATTTAAAAAACCTTGCAAATTCACTGAAAAAACCATGGGTTTCACACACGTTATAGTTAGGATTTAGCATTTAAAAAACCTTAGAAATTCAATGAAAAAACCAAAGGTTTCACACATGTTATAGTTAGCTGGACATTTCACTCGTAAAAAACCAATGAAATTCCCCCGTTATAGTTAGTTCAGCTAACTATAACTCGCGCGCCCGCAATGCACTGCTGATGACGTCACATATTACATCACTCATGACATGGTCAGTGACATCACTCATGACATCACTGATGACATCTCAAATGACATCACTGATGACATCACTGATGACATCATTCAGAGAATGTGTGTTTTTCAGAAAATTACATATGTTTTATATATGTATATCTCAAGGTCGATGGAAGAATAAATGGGTATATAAGTGTCTAAATGGATGAATTGTTTTTGAAAAATTGATTGTATAACTGACTGATTAAGTGTATCTTAGTGAATACATGGCTTAGTGAGTAATGTTTAAATATGTAAATATCTGTATCAGTCTCTCACTTTGTGTATAAGTGGCTGCATGGGTTGGTGAGTAGCTACATGGGTGTCTATATAGGTTATTAGTTGGTTTTTTGAGTATCAGTGTCTGATGTCTGTATGGTTCGGTGGGGGGTATCACGTAGTGCATAGGTGCATGAATGAATGACTCACTCTTTGTATGTGTTGAAGACAGCATGTGTGCAGGACTCTATGGGTGAATGAGTGTGTGCATGGGTGTGTTAGTGAGTGAATGACTGTCTCAATAGTGTCTCTATGAGTAACTACATATGTTTTAAACTAGTATATGTGACAATTGGTGTATATAAGCGAGTATATGTGAGAGTGAGAGATTGGAAGAGTTCCTGTATGAATAAGTATGTGTTTCTATAAGTGATTGTTTAAAAGACTAAGTATGTGTAAGTTTCTGTAGAAGTAAGTGTGGCGGTGTGTGTATAACTGTATATGCAAGTAAATGTATGTTTGATTCTTTATTAGCATGAGTGACTATGTGTGTGAGTACCTCTATGGATGAGTGGCATTGTGTAACAGGATGTATACGTGTATGGGTACATATGATGAGTGAGTACATGTATGAGTGACTGTACAGGACTGTTGGTGAATGAGTGGATGTGTATGTGGATCTTAGAATTACTGAATAGGTTGTTGTAACTGGTATTGGTATGTCCATTGTTTTTAAAATTTTAATTTCTATTTTTGAATGTGTGTATCAAAGGTTATATTAGGGGCAGAGGTGGTCTGCCACTCTATCACAAGGATGATGTCATCAGTGATGTCATCAGTGATGTCATTTGAGATGTCATCAGTGATGTCATGAGTGATGTCACTGACCATGTCATGAGTGATGTAATATGTGACGTCATCAGCAGTGCATTGCGGGCGCGCGAGTTATAGTTAGCTGAACTAACTATAACGGGGGAATTTCATTGGTTTTTTACGAGTGAAATGTCCAGCTAACTATAACATGTGTGAAACCTTTGGTTTTTTCATTGAATTTCTAAGGTTTTTTAAATGCTAAATCCTAACTATAACGTGTGTGAAACCCATGGTTTTTTCAGTGAATTTGCAAGGTTTTTTAAATGCTAATTCCTAACTATAACGTGTGTGAAACCCATGGTTTTTTCAGTGAATATATATATATATATATATATATATATATATATATATATATATATATATATATATATATATATATATATATATATATATATTCCGCCAATGCCTCAGTTTCCCCAAGGACGAACGACGCCATGTAGTGACAAAATCAGCTTTATTAGTCGGTTGCTCGTACGCGTTTCGCCTGAACTAGCAGGTTTGTTCACCGATAAAGTTTTTTTACAATTTCCGCCATTTTTAAATCCTGTGCATGTGACTACAGTCACGTGTTGAACTACACAACTAATGCAATGGTAAACAGACTCGTAGTTTTACGCCTGTTCTCACATAAAAACATGAGATTAGTCTCTCAAAGTGTTATCACTGTCAATCCATGCATAAATAATTATTATATACATCGTAAGGAGCCAATAATTAAAGGCCAGAAATTAATAATTTCCACTTGCCCTGTATCTCTATTAGTATAGTACAATCATCGGAGCATATTCGCCCTTCAGGTTATATGGCTCCACTATTATACAAAATTATCCACATTTAGTAATGCCCAAGTGGGCTCGCAATTTTAAACATTTTATATTATAACACTTTGCTGTTTTGGTTGTTCAGCCCAAGTGGGCAATACCTAAGAGGCTCCTATGTCGTGTAGTGTATAAATCAAAAAAGTGCTCTTAAATAGTGCTCTAAAAAACTTAACATTGTAGAAAAGGGGGCAAGTCCACAGCTCAAACATTAGACACTCATATTCAGTATACAACAAATTTATAAATGAGTATATTGGGCTTCTTCCATATTCAGACCAGCAGGGCTTCTTGTATCTAACTCAACTATGTAACAGGATTCCAATCTTCTCATTTTCTTCTCTCTATCACCACCTCTGCTACTGATTGAAATTGCATCTATAACATAGTAAATTAAACCTGGCATGTCTTTATTGTAAAATCGTTCAAAGTGGCGTGCTACCGGGTACGATCTGTCTCCATTCTTAATCGCTCTCAAATGTTGCAAAATTTGCTTATGCACAGGTAAAATCATACTACCAACATATTGCAGATTACATGTACATCTCAAAATATATACAGCATATTCGGTTTTACAGTTATACTGCCCTCTGATCTTTTTTTCTGTTTTGGCTAACCCGTTTGTAGGTCGTCATATTTTTCCCATGTGCACAAGCCTTACACTTCATGCATTTTACGAAGCCATCTTTGTGCTTCAACCACATAGAACTTGTTTCAAGTGCATCTTTTTTCGAAATCACATTACTGACTAGCATTTGTTTAAAAGATCTTGCCCTGCGAAAGGTAATTAACGGTCTCCTAGGCATTAATTTACCAAGTACTGGATAATTTTTTATCACATGCCAATGTTTAGACATTATATTTCTAACTGGCCTATGTTGTTTATTTTAGGTTGTAATTAATCTACAGGCATTCGTGTTTTTTTCACATTCGTTTACTTCGAATAAAACTTCCTCCCTTGTTTTTTTCTTTACTTTTTCTATTGAAGCTTGCTAACAATTCTCAGTATAGCCTCTTCTTTTAAAATGTTTTTTCAATTTCAACAACTCTTTCTCTTTTCCTTCTGGCTCACTACAGTTATGTAACACCCTCAAACATTCGCCATACGGGATGCTTTTCACAAGATTATCAGGATGAAAGCTTGCTGCATGTAGCAGTGTATTACCCGCTGTAGTCTTCCTGTAGAGCTTTGTCTGTAATTTAGAATCTTTAATATAGATGGTTAGATCTAAAAAATCAATCATGGTCTCACTAACTGTACTAGTGAATTTTAAATTCAAACTGTTCACCTGGAGCTTGCTGATAAACTCATTTACTGATGTTACCGAGCCCTTCCCCACGATGAGCCAGTCATCTAAGTAACGGCTCCAATGTAAAATATTGTTCTCCCATTCCTCCTGGTACTGCTTCCGGACCACCTGCTCCTCCCACCAGCCCATATGCAAATTCGCATAGCTGGGGGCGAAGCAGGTGCCCATCGCAGTACCACAGGTCTGATGAATAATTCGTAGTTGAAAATGAAATAGTTATTTTTCAGACAGGTTGACACCATGGTTAATAGCATCTGTGTATGTGACCACATTTTAATCAATCTGTTGCCAAAGAAGTATTTAACAGCATTCAGACCGTCTTCATGCTTAATGCTTTTGTACAATGTTGTAACATGAACGGTAACCAACAATAGATCCTGCTCCCAGAGTATGTCGTAAATTACTTTTAAAAATACCCCTGTATCTTGAATGTATGAGGGAAGCACTTTTAATAATGGATTAAAAAAGGAATCGACAAACTTAGAGGTGTTCTCTAACCCGCTGCCTATAGCAGATATAATTGGGCGGCCGGGTGGATTTTCAGTGTCTTTATGTACCTTTGGTAACAGATAAAAGACAGGTGTCACTGGATTACTGATCTTAAAAAACGTAAACTCATCTTGCGAGAGCATACCTTTTCTATGCCAATCTTATAGTTGCTCATTGTATCGATAATGGCTTTGTAACATGGTTACCATTGCTATTCTCACATAGCATGACTTGATGTTCAGTTGCTTATAAGCTTCATTTAGATATTTGTGTTTGTCCCATAGCACCACGTTGCCGCCCTTATCAGCATTACCTACTATACAATTTTTATTCATTTTTAACTTTGTAATCACTGCAGAATGTTCTTTTTGTTGCTGAGACAGAATTTTATTCTTTACACTCGTGCATTTTTCTAAATTCTTTAAGTCATTAATTACCAAGTCATTAAAAACATCAATAGAGTCTCTGGCCGATATTGGAATAAAACGTGAACATGGTCTAAAAGTTGTAAATTCACTTTCCCCAATATTAATTCCTTCTTCCGCAGCCATTACTATTGCTTGATTATTCATCAAATCCATTCCTGGCTCTTCGTTCAACTCTGTTTCTGTTGCAATTTGTCTCATCCCTACTAACAGTTCCATATTGTTTACTTGTAAACCATCTGAACGATTTTCATCCATTCTGGTATTCACAGTTCTAGTTGGAAAGTCTTGTCTTTGATTGATCGCAAAATGTTTCTTCAGTTTTAGTAATCTTACATATTTGAAGACATCTACCCTCGTCTGGACGTAGTTGAACTCTGCTGTAGGGCAGTATGAAAGTCCCAAATTCAGGATATTTTCTTCTTTAGCTGACAACTGGACATTAGTTAAGTTAATGACCGATGTTATACTCTCTTCTTCTCCTTCCATATCAATTTGGTCTTGACTGTTATATTTTAATTCCCGTTGTTTGTCACCTTTGCACCTCCGTTGCCTTTGCCTCTTGCTCTTGGTGGTTTGGCGTAGTTTGTTGGTACTCTGGGTCGGAGATTGAATCTCCGTTCCTCCTGTAAAAAAAACGAATTTGTCGATTACTGAGGGCACTCTATCCATTGTTGTTCCACTGGGTCCTTCATCTGCTGAAGTTTCTATCTCAGAACTTTGTACACTGCTAAAACCGGAATGGAGCTCACTTATCGATTTAGCACTCATAGCCATCTTTATTCTCCGAACATTCTCAAATTTCTTTGCAAATGTATACATTTGTCCGCGTTCGTAGTCCCCTTTGTTGCGGAGAAACTTTTGTGCCTTACGTTCTCGGATAGAAACCTCTAATTTCTTTAGCCTTTCCAGCATGTCCTTCTTAAATTTTACTATTACTTCCTGAATTGTTTCTTTATCTAAAATTTCAGTTATTTGTTGTATTTCCTCCAACATTTGTAAGCGATCAATATCCGCATACTTAATTAGTATCGCAAGGATCCTCCTTGAAGATTCTTGATTATTCTCGCGGAGCATGTTTGGATTGGGGTCTTCATACGTAGGTGCTACCAAAATCCTAAGGCCTCTGGGGATCCGCTTTACTTCCAAATATCTCTGAAGTGATTTGGATTCCCACCATTTTGAAAGTTCACCGCGCTTCAGTTTTTCTAAGCGCTTAAGTCGTACCATGACATCCGATGTTTTCTCCTTACTTGCCACGTTAATGCCTTTATTACTTTGTGTGCCTGCTTTCGTGTCATCAAAAATGGAAAGAGCTGCCTCCTCCCTTTCCCTCATTTCCTCAACCGACATGGTGTTAAGCTTTTCAAAGATAACAATCTCTGTGTTACAAACCGTCAGCGTCCGTATACCTAATAGGCACGGATTTATATATTTACGCTGCCTTTCCCTCTTCCTTTAACGCTGAAAATGGTGCCTCCTACCTCAGACTGTATCGGCGTTCACCCCGGGTCCTCCGACTCGCAGTTTCCGCCGTAGACTCAGGAAGGCCTCCTATGATTCTTCGGGCACCAAAGCTCTCTCCATTTGTGGGATAAAGGGGGGCGGCGGCAAACAAACTTTTCCTCCTTTGCTTGTGTTGCAGCCACCGCGCACCAGACCAGAGGGCGCGTCGTCGTTCTGGATCACCCAAGCTCGATCCAGTAATTATTCCGCCAATGCCTCAGTTTGCCCAAGGACGGACAACGCCATGATTTTGTCATGTGATCAAGGCTCGGAGGAGCTGAAACATTATGGCGGCATACTGCACAGAATAAAATATTCTGCACTTATCTTTTTGGTCCGGACCGTGAATGCTGGGGTAGTGGCGAAGACCTTGTTGCAGCTCATCTGCCGAGTGTTTAATATATACATATATATATATGTATATATATATATATATATCCAAAAATGCAGGATACCCATTCGAAGAAAGCCACTGGAATGATAGTCTTTCACAAATATTTAATGGCAGCAGGCTGACAGCAAGAGTGAACAACCGATGACTGCAATAAGTTCATACACCAAACGCGTTTCGAGAGCTCCCTGCTCTCTTCTTCAGTGGTGTTGGGTAAACTGGAAGGAAGCGCCAGTGCTCACGCACAGTCTCTTTGTATCACCTGCCTCGAAAGGCGTGGTCGCAACACAGCCTTGTGGATCATGTAGTACATCAAAATCCCAGTGGGTGCGCTTTTCATTCCAAAAGTAAAACCTTGTGTTAATCCCAAGTGGGTCAGAGTCACCAGAAGTTCAGTCAGCTGCCCTGTTTCGTTGCTGACATAGTGCAAAGAGTGGGCGCTACCCTGCAATAGCACCGGCTCGCATTCCTTCCCAGAGCTAGACCCCTGTGAGGGCCTGGCAGGACCCGCTGATCCGCGGTGGGCTGTCTTCGCGACCGGGAACAGCCGCCTATAAATCCAAAAATGCAGGATACCCATTCGAAGAAAGCCACTGGAATGATAGTCTTTCACAAATATTTAATGGCAGCACGCTGACAGCAAGAGTGAACAACCGATGACTGCAATAAGTTCATACACCAAACGCGTTTCGAGAGCTCCCTGCTCTCTTCTTCAGTGGTGTTGGGTAAACTGGAAGGAAGCGCCAGTGCTCACGCACAGTCTATTTGTATCACCTGCCTCGAAAGGCGTGGTCGACAACACGGCATTGTGGATCATGTAGTACATCAAAATCCCAGTGGGTGCGCTTTTCATTCCAAAAGTAAAACCTTGCGTTAATCCCAAGTGGGTCAGAGTCACCAGAAGTTCAGTCAGCTGCCCTGCTTCGTTGCTGACATAGTGCAAAGAGTGGGCGCTACCCTGCAATAGCACCTGCTCGCATTCCTTCCCAGAACTAGACCCCTGTGAGGGCCTGGCAGGACCCGCTGATCCGCGGTGGGCTGTCTTCGCGACCGGGAACAGCCGCCTATAAATCCAAAAATGCAGGATACCCATTCGAAGAAAGCCACTGGAATGATAGTCTTTCACAAATATTTAATGGCAGCACGCTGACAGCAAGAGTGAACAACCGATGACTGCAATAAGTTCATACACCAAACGCGTTTCGAGAGCTCCCTGCTCTCTTCTTCAGTGGTGTTGGGTAAACTGGAAGGAAGCGCCAGTGCTCACGCACAGTCTATTTGTATCACCTGCCTCGAAAGGCGTGGTCGACAACACGGCCTTGTGGATCATGTAGTACATCAAAATCCCAGTGGGTGCGCTTTTCATTCCAAAAGTAAAACCTTGTGTTAATCCCAAGTGGGTCAGAGTCACCAGAAGTTCAGTCAGCTGCCCTGCTTCGTTGCTGACATAGTGCAAAGAGTGGGCGCTACCCTGCAATAGCACCGGCTCGCATTCCTTCCCAGAGCTAGACCCCTGTGAGGGCCTGGCAGGACGCGCTGATCCGCGGTGGGCTGTCTTCGCGATCGGGAACAGCCGCCTATAAATCCAAAAATGCAGGATACCCATTCGAAGAAAGCCACTGGAATGATAGTCTTTCACAAATATTTAATGGCAGCACGCTGACAGCAAGAGTGAACAACCGATGACTGCAATAAGTTCATACACCAAACGCGTTTCGAGAGCTCCCTGCTCTCTTCTTCAGTGGTGTTGGGTAAACTGGAAGGAAGCGCCAGTGCTCACGCACAGTCTATTTGTATCACCTGCCTCGAAAGGCGTGGTCGACAACACGGCCTTGTGGATCATGTAGTACATCAAAATCCCAGTGGGTGCGCTTTTCATTCCAAAAGTAAAACCTTGTGTTAATCCCAAGTGGGTCAGAGTCACCAGAAGTTCAAATGAGAACAACAAGAGAGCGAGGAAAAGGAAAACTTGTCCTCTTCCCCAGAACAATATAATCAAACAAAATGGACAAGTTTCATGACTCAAAGCAAACTTTTTTCGCTGTCATTGTTGAAAACAACGTGAAAGGAGGGAGAGCACAACTGCTGAGTAAGAAACCCCTCACCCACCTACCTAGTAGGTGGCATGCTTCATCATCGGGGCCCAACTGGATTGTCTAGCACAATCCAGTTGTGCTACAACGCCTGAGATACAGCGGAGCAGGGTTATGAGCAGTGAGTGGAGTGCTATGTGTGAAGTGATTAAGAGTTAAAAAAGTCTCTGGGAAATGCCCTATGAAAAAACTTTAATTATAAGGGTCCCAGGACTAATGTAAAAAAGGGGGGGATGTAATTAGGAATGTTATTTTCCTTGTATCCCTAGAAACTAAGGTCAACTAGTTTCAGCCTTCATCATAGTTCTAGAGGCTTTCGTCAGGACCAGCCAAAATTGAAGATGAAAATAATTTTGGTGAATGGCCGTAAAAATAATATATAGGCCAAGTGTAAATATCAGCACACACCCTAAAGTGTGCTGTGAGTGTGGTGATGAGGTACTCACAGTAACTCCGTTTGAGGTTACCTGCAAATGAAGAATTAATTTAGAAGTGGGGAACAGTTGTGAATCATGCATATATACTAAATGCATGCTCCTTTCGACTAGAAGGCTAGTGATATCAAACTAGACTGATTTTGTGAAAGTGCATGAACACTATAGAGGCTTGCGTGGCTACAATGTGCCCCACGAGATCCGTAGGTGAGTAATTGTTGTAGTATTGGGGCACATGGTGCGCATATTCGTTATCCATTATTTGCGTGCCTATAGCGCGGTCATACACATATTGTACTTATAGAGTTGTGACTGTGCAAGTATTGAAGACACTAGTAGCTGATATGCTAAAGTAGTCACGTGCACGTGCAGTATTAAAATGAGCTGATTACATGGTGGTATATATCAACATTATGTCCGCTGTGTGTGCCGTTCAGCAGACAAACATTCGTGCTTAAAAATGAAAGACAAACAACAACTAGATGACAGACAACATAAAATACAGTCTCACTTGAGTAGAGAGGTTGTTAATCCTCTGGAGTTAGAACGCCGTATGGTTCTCCGCTTGCCCTTAGTGGAGAAGGAATGGCAAGGAGAGTGTAAGAGCGTGAACGCACTTTACAGGAAAAAAGGGGGGGTTGAAGCGTTAAAGCAGTGTAGTATTGAGGGTCTAAACCGGTCCATGGTAGACCCGTAAGTACTCACAGTTTGTAAGGGAGAACCGGTCCGAAATACCTAGGGCGGCGATCGGTTCCGCTTGTTCAGCGCCGATACACGGGTGGGGCGTGGTTAAGAAGGTCGGCAAGCAGGAAGTTGCGTGCTGCCGCTGGGAAGACTAGAACGTCTTCATTGTGAATGGAAATAAAAGAAATACTCGGTGTCCCGTGTACGGAGCACTGAGTAGAGGTGACATGAAAGAAGAGTAGTTAAGTCTCTGGGCAGATAAACATTTTAAAATATTAAAATATTTGGGGAGGAAACAGAAGTGGGACACAGTGAAGAGCTCCTAAATGTTTAAATAGGAGGAATCCTACGAGGCCTGCTATGCCAATGTAATAGGAGGGAGGGTAAAAAGCACGGTCACAGGCTACCGCTTAGGGCTGTGTGATGAGTAGCGGTACTTACTATGCCTATGTGTGAAAGGGCGGGTAAAAAGAAAGGGTAACAGGCTACCGCTTGGGGCTGTGTGATAAGTTTTAAGAGTAGCGGTGTTTGGTGCAGATCAGCTAATAGTGGCGGTGAAGGGCGTAGGGGTCTGTACAGTACAAAAAATGACATTTGCACAAGACTGGACAGAATAATTATTTATAGACTATAGAGCGATCGAAAGCAGTGATAAGATGTCATCAATGTCGATGTATGCTGTTCCAGGGTACATTATCGTTGAGTCCTGTAATGTGGGTTGAAAGTCTATAGACCCAGCGTTGTTCTTTTTCGAAAAGACGTTCCTGGATGTCGGTTGGGCTGGGGTCTAGTTGTTCAATAACTACCCATGACATGTCATTGGTGGTATGTCCCTTAGCTAGGTAGTGTTCAGTGAGTTTTGTGGTGCTGCGTTTGCAGCGGATGTTACTGCGATGCTCGCAGATTCTGGTTTTGACCTTTCTGGTGGTCATCCCAACATAACGCAAATTGCATGGGCATGTGATGAGGTAGATGACGTTTGCCGAATTGCAGTTGGTATGTTTCTTGATTGTCCAGACTTTGTCCTGTTCAAGATTGAGTGTTTTTGTGGCTTCGGTGAGATGACAAATGCTACAGTTGCCACATGGGTGGTGTCCTGTTACTTCTGGAAGTCCCCATGCATTCAAAACTGTACTAGGCATGCTCAGTGTCTTTTTTGGCCTGGTCGGTACTAGGCTGTCTCTGAGATTATGGGATCTCTTGTATGAAAATAGGGGGTTTTCCCATTGTAGTTTGCCTGAGGTTACAATTTTCCAATTGTTTTGTATCAATTTAGCTACTTGATTAGAGATGGTGTTAAAGGTGGTTACACACGTGAGTGGTATGGTAGTTGACAGATTCATCTTGGGTTCCAAGAGACCTTCACGGTTTTGGTTGCGGGCTCTTTTTTGTGCTTTGTGGATAACTTTGTTTGGGTATCCACGGTTTTGAAGTTTTGTAGTTAGTTCTTCTGATTGGTTTTTGAAATCTTTAAGATCACTACAGTTACGGCGTAATCTGAGGTATTGGCCGAACGGCAGATTGTCCCTTAGAGGCCTAGGGTGGAAACTCTGGAAATGCAGAAGAGAATTTTTCGCTGTTGGTTTAAAGTGGGTTTTAGTCATCAGTATTCCATCTTTTGCTTCAATTTCCAGGTCTAGAAAGGTGACCTTGGTTTTGCTTGTAGTGTGAGTAAATCGTAGGTTTGGATCTAGTGTGTTAATCCAATTCAAGAATTCATTAAGTCTTTGGTTATTACTTGTCCAAATCAAGAGTACATCGTCGATGTATCTCTTATAGAACGTGATGTCTTGATTGTAAATTGATTGAGGGTTGAGGATATATAGTTCTTCAAAATTAGACACGTACAGCCCCGCTACACTAGGAGCGAAGGTGCTCCCCATAGAAGTTCCGTACTGTTGTAGGAAGATGGTACCTTCATATTCGAAAAAATTATCTTTGAGGGCTATTTCCGCACATTCCATTATGAATGATTTTGGGGTGTTATACTCCCAGATTGTTTTATCAAGGGAGGTGCGGAGAACCTCTAGGGTGTCATCTTGGGGTAGGCTGGTATAGAGGCTCTCAATGTCTAGACTTACAAGGATGGAAGTAGTAGGGTTGAATTCCAGGTTGTTAATTTGGCTCAGTAAGTCTTTAGTATCTTTTAAGTACGCAGGAGTCGACTGTACTAGAGGCTGTAGATAGAAATCACAGAAGCGAGACAGGGGTTCAAGCAATGAGCCTATTCCAGAGACAATGGGTCTGCCCGGTGGTGGTGTTTTATTTTTATGTATTTTTGGGATGGTGTAGAAGTATGGAATGGTTTTACCACCTGAGGTCAGGAATAATGCCTCTTGTTTGCTAATGTAGCCATTAGATTCTGCTTCATGAACCATGATGTCAATTTTGGTCTTGACTCTGTTAGTGGGATCTTCGTTCAATATTTTGTAGTTCTTTGGATCATCTAGGAGGCGTGTGCATTCTAGATGGTAGGCATTCCGATTTTGAATAACTATCCCCCCTCCTTTATCAGCTGGTTTGATGATAATGTCTCTGTTGTTTTTGAGACTCCGGATGGCATTGAACTGTTGAGTTGTAGTGTTGTTAAATCCTTTGTTCTCCTGAGTATTTTCTATGCCTTTGTATATCGCTTGTTCGAATGCGATGAGTTCGGCTGGTGTAGTATGAGGAGGAGGAATGAAAGTTGATTTCAATTTAAGGGTGGTGTCACCTTTTGCTTCTTGTTGTGATTCCTTATTCGGTGAGTTTTCAAAAAAAGCTTTAAGTTTAAGCTTACGAAAGAATTCTGATAATTCACAGTGTAATTTGAATTTATCAAGTTTCGCTGTGGGTGAAAATCCAAGGCCTCTATTGAGGACCTGTTCCTCCGCTGTAGTGAGAGTATGGTTTGAAAGATTGGTTATTAGGCTCTGCTTGTGCTCGGCTGGGGTTCCTTCGTTCTGCTGCGTGTGTTGGCACTTGGGTTCTGATTGTCTTCCCAGTGTACTTGGTTTCCTCGTTGGCGTCTTCCGCGTCCCCTCTGGCCTGATCCTAAAAAAGGAAACCGTTGGTTGGGGTTGCCAAATTGGGGGTGGGGTTGTTGAAATTGTGGGTTCCAGCCATAGAACATTGGTTGAGTCATGGGAGGGAAAGGAGCCGGGTAATTGGGTACCATTCCTGGGTGCATGTTAGGCCATGGTTGTTGCCAGTGTGTGTTTCTTCCTCTGCCTCTTCCCCGTTGTCTGTTTGTGTAGTAACTTTTCTCTGATCCTGAGCTCTCATTACTGCCACCACTATGTATTGAGGAACCTTCTTCTGAAGACATAGAGTGGCTGGATCTCGTAGGAGTTTTGTAGTCTGCGTCAGAATACGGGTATGTTTTGACATATGAGAATTTTTTTAAGTCTTTTTGAAATTGTTGGATCTTGGATTGTGTTAGCTCTTCTTTGTAATCTGCTATTTCTTTATTGACCTCCTCTAGTCTTTTCTTGTATGATGTTAACGTGGTTTTGAAGTGTTGTTCAGTTGCCTGGATTTCTATAAGGATCGCATCTGAAAGTCTTTTTGCTGTTTGGATGATCAGAATGATCCAGTCTCTTGTGCAGTGCCATGCAATTTGTGCCCAGTCTCTACGGAATGCTGCATCGTCTAGGAAGATGCGTGGCGCGTTAGTTACTATTAGACCTTTTGGGGCTGTATTGGAACGTAAATATTCAGTCAGTATTACCCCGTGTAGTATTGTTCTGATGCGTGTTCTTTTTTTCTCAGAAAGATTTTCCCAATCTGCGCTCTGAGAAATTGTTTGTGCCACATTGAAGTCAGCTAATAAAGGAGTAGCTGCTAAGATGTTGTTGACATCCTCGTCAGTGAACGTGAGTCCTGCATTTTCTGCCATGGTGTGTCAGAAGTTGTAGCTTGTGCTTATCAAATGAATAGGAACAAAAATAAAATGTTTTTGGCTCTCACAGCTGTGCGCTGTAATGACAAATGAGAACAACAAGAGAGCGAGGAAAAGGAAAACTTGTCCTCTTCCCCAGAACAATATAATCAAACAAAATGGACAAGTTTCATGACTCAAAGCAAACTTTTTTCGCTGTCATTGTTGAAAACAACGTGAAAGGAGGGAGAGCACAACTGCTGAGTAAGAAACCCCTCACCCACCTACCTAGTAGGTGGCATGCTTCATCATCGGGGCCCAACTGGATTGTCTAGCACAATCCAGTTGTGCTACAACGCCTGAGATACAGCGGAGCAGGGTTATGAGCAGTGAGTGGAGTGCTATGTGTGAAGTGATTAAGAGTTAAAAAAGTCTCTGGGAAATGCCCTATGAAAAAACTTTAATTATAAGGGTCCCAGGACTAATGTAAAAAAGGGGGGGATGTAATTAGGAATGTTATTTTCCTTGTATCCCTAGAAACTAAGGTCAACTAGTTTCAGCCTTCATCATAGTTCTAGAGGCTTTCGTCAGGACCAGCCAAAATTGAAGATGAAAATAATTTTGGTGAATGGCCGTAAAAATAATATATAGGCCAAGTGTAAATATCAGCACACACCCTAAAGTGTGCTGTGAGTGTGGTGATGAGGTACTCACAGTAACTCCGTTTGAGGTTACCTGCAAATGAAGAATTAATTTAGAAGTAGGGAACAGTTGTGAATCATGCATATATACTAAATGCATGCTCCTTTCGACTAGAAGGCTAGTGATATCAAACTAGACTGATTTTGTGAAAGTGCATGAACACTATAGAGGCTTGCGTGGCTACAATGTGCCCCACGAGATCCGTAGGTGAGTAATTGTTGTAGTATTGGGGCACATGGTGCGCATATTCGTTATCCATTATTTGCGTGCCTATAGCGCGGTCATACACATATTGTACTTATAGAGTTGTGACTGTGCAAGTATTGAAGACACTAGTAGCTGATATGCTAAAGTAGTCACGTGCACGTGCAGTATTAAAATGAGCTGATTACATGGTGGTATATATCAACATTATGTCCGCTGTGTGTGCCGTTCAGCAGACAAACATTCGTGCTTAAAAATGAAAGACAAACAACAACTAGATGACAGACAACATAAAATACAGTCTCACTTGAGTAGAGAGGTTGTTAATCCTCTGGAGTTAGAACGCCGTATGGTTCTCCGCTTGCCCTTAGTGGAGAAGGAATGGCAAGGAGAGTGTAAGAGCGTGAACGCACTTTACAGGAAAAAAGGGGGGGTTGAAGCGTTAAAGCAGTGTAGTATTGAGGGTCTAAACCGGTCCATGGTAGACCCGTAAGTACTCACAGTTTGTAAGGGAGAACCGGTCCGAAATACCTAGGGCGGCGATCGGTTCCGCTTGTTCATCGCCGATACACGGGTGGGGCGTGGTTAAGAAGGTCGGCAAGCAGGAAGTTGCGTGCTGCCGCTGGGAAGACTAGAACGTCTTCATTGTGAATGGAAATAAAAGAAATACTCGGTGTCCCGTGTACGGAGCACTGAGTAGAGGTGACATGAAAGAAGAGTAGTTAAGTCTCTGGGCAGATAAACATTTTAAAATATTAAAATATTTGGGGAGGAAACAGAAGTGGGACACAGTGAAGAGCTCCTAAATGTTTAAATAGGAGGAATCCTACGAGGCCTGCTATGCCAATGTAATAGGAGGGAGGGTAAAAAGCACGGTCACAGGCTACCGCTTAGGGCTGTGTGATGAGTAGCGGTACTTACTCTGCCTATGTGTGAAAGGGCGGGTAAAAAGAAAGGGTAACAGGCTACCGCTTGGGGCTGTGTGATAAGTTTTAAGAGTAGCGGTGTTTGGTGCAGATCAGCTAATAGTGGCGGTGATCCGCGGTGGGCTGTCTTCGCGACCGGGAACAGCCGCCTATAAATCCAAAAATGCAGGATACCCATTCGAAGAAAGCCACTGGAATGATAGTCTTTCACAAATATTTAATGGCAGCACGCTGACAGCAAGAGTGAACAACCGATGACTGCAATAAGTTCATACACCAAACGCGTTTCGAGAGCTCCCTGCTCTCTTCTTCAGTGGTGTTGGGTAAACTGGAAGGAAGCGCCAGTGCTCACGCACAGTCTATTTGTATCACCTGCCTCGAAAGGCGTGGTCGACAACACGGCCTTGTGGATCATGTAGTACATCAAAATCCCAGTGGGTGCGCTTTTCATTCCAAAAGTAAAACCTTGTGTTAATCCCAAGTGGGTCAGAGTCACCAGAAGTTCAGTCAGCTGCCCTGCTTCGTTGCTGACATAGTGCAAAGAGTGGGCGCTACCCTGCAATAGCACCGGCTCGCATTCCTTCCCAGAGCTAGACCCCTGTGAGGGCCTGGCAGGACGCGCTGATCCGCGGTGGGCTGTCTTCGCGATCGGGAACAGCCGCCTATAAATCCAAAAATGCAGGATACCCATTCGAAGAAAGCCACTGGAATGATAGTCTTTCACAAATATTTAATGGCAGCACGCTGACAGCAAGAGTGAACAACCGATGACTGCAATAAGTTCATACACCAAACGCGTTTCGAGAGCTCCCTGCTCTCTTCTTCAGTGGTGTTGGGTAAACTGGAAGGAAGCGCCAGTGCTCACGCACAGTCTATTTGTATCACCTGCCTCGAAAGGCGTGGTCGACAACACGGCCTTGTGGATCATGTAGTACATCAAAATCCCAGTGGGTGCGCTTTTCATTCCAAAAGTAAAACCTTGTGTTAATCCCAAGTGGGTCAGAGTCACCAGAAGTTCAGTCAGCTGCCCTGCTTCGTTGCTGACATAGTGCAAAGAGTGGGCGCTACCCTGCAATAGCACCGGCTCGCATTCCTTCCCAGAGCTAGACCCCTGTGAGGGCCTGGCAGGACCCGCTGATCCGCGGTGGGCTGTCTTCGCGACCGGGAACAGCCGCCTATAAATCCAAAAATGCAGGATACCCATTCGAAGAAAGCCACTGGAATGATAGTCTTTCACAAATATTTAATGGCAGCACGCTGACAGCAAGAGTGAACAACCGATGACTGCAATAAGTTCATACACCAAACGCGTTTCGAGAGCTCCCTGCTCTCTTCTTCAGTGGTGTTGGGTAAACTGGAAGGAAGCGCCAGTGCTCACGCACAGTCTATTTGTATCACCTGCCTCGAAATGCGTGGTCGACAACACGGCCTTGTGGATCATGTAGTACATCAAAATCCCAGTGGGTGCGCTTTTCATTCCAAAAGTAAAACCTTGTGTTAATCCCAAGTGGGTCAGAGTCACCAGAAGTTCAGTCAGCTGCCCTGCTTCGTTGCTGACATAGTGCAAAGAGTGGGCGCTACCCTGCAATAGCACCGGCTCGCATTCCTTCCCAGAGCTAGACCCCTGTGAGGGCCTGGCAGGACCCGCTGATCCGCGGTGGGCTGTCTTCGCGACCGGGAACAGCCGCCTATAAATCCAAAAATGCAGGATACCCATTCGAAGAAAGCCACTGGAATGATAGTCTTTCACAAATATTTAATGGCAGCACGCTGACAGCAAGAGTGAACAACCGATGACTGCAATAAGTTCATACACCAAACGCGTTTCGAGAGCTCCCTGCTCTCTTCTTCAGTGGTGTTGGGTAAACTGGAAGGAAGCGCCAGTGCTCACGCACAGTCTATTTGTATCACCTGCCTCGAAAGGCGTGGTCGACAACACGGCCTTGTGGATCATGTAGTACATCAAAATCCCAGTGGGTGCGCTTTTCATTCCAAAAGTAAAACCTTGTGTTAATCCCAAGTGGGTCAGAGTCACCAGAAGTTCAGTCAGCTGCCCTGCTTCGTTGCTTACATAGTGCAAAGAGTGGGCGCTACCCTGCAATAGCACCGGCTCGCATTCCTTCCCAGAGCTAGACCCCTGTGAGGGCCTGGCAGGACCCGCTGATCCGCGGTGGGCTGTCTTCGCGACCGGGAACAGCCGCCTATAAATCCAAAAATGCAGGATACCCATTCGAAGAAAGCCACTGGAATGATAGTCTTTCACAAATATTTAATGGCAGCACGCTGACAGCAAGAGTGAACAACCGATGACTGCAATAAGTTCATACACCAAACGCGTTTCGAGAGCTCCCTGCTCTCTTCTTCAGTGGTGTTGGGTAAACTGGAAGGAAGCGCCAGTGCTCACGCACAGTCTATTTGTATCACCTGCCTCGAAAGGCGTGGTCGACAACACGGCCTTGTGGATCATGTAGTACATCAAAATCCCAGTGGGTGCGCTTTTCATTCCAAAAGTAAAACCTTGTGTTAATCCCAAGTGGGTCAGAGTCACCAGAAGTTCAGTCAGCTGCCCTGCTTCGTTGCTGACATAGTGCAAAGAGTGGGCGCTACCCTGCAATAGCACCGGCTCGCATTCCTTCCCAGAGCTAGACCCCTGTGAGGGCCTGGCAGGACGCGCTGATCCGCGGTGGGCTGTCTTCGCGATCGGGAACAGCCGCCTATAAATCCAAAAATGCAGGATACCCATTCGAAGAAAGCCACTGGAATGATAGTCTTTCACAAATATTTAATGGCAGCACGCTGACAGCAAGAGTGAACAACCGATGACTGCAATAAGTTCATACACCAAACGCGTTTCGAGAGCTCCCTGCTCTCTTCTTCAGTGGTGTTGGGTAAACTGGAAGGAAGCGCCAGTGCTCACGCACAGTCTATTTGTATCACCTGCCTCGAAAGGCGTGGTCGACAACACGGCCTTGTGGATCATGTAGTACATCAAAATCCCAGTGGGTGCGCTTTTCATTCCAAAAGTAAAACCTTGTGTTAATCCCAAGTGGGTCAGAGTCACCAGAAGTTCAGTCAGCTGCCCTGCTTCGTTGCTGACATAGTGCAAAGAGTGGGCGCTACCCTGCAATAGCACCGGCTCGCATTCCTTCCCAGAGCTAGACCCCTGTGAGGGCCTGGCAGGACCCGCTGATCCGCGGTGGGCTGTCTTCGCGACCGGGAACAGCCGCCTATAAATCCAAAAATGCAGGATACCCATTCGAAGAAAGCCACTGGAATGATAGTCTTTCACAAATATTTAATGGCAGCACGCTGACAGCAAGAGTGAACAACCGATGACTGCAATAAGTTCATACACCAAACGCGTTTCGAGAGCTCCCTGCTCTCTTCTTCAGTGGTGTTGGGTAAACTGGAAGGAAGCGCCAGTGCTCACGCACAGTCTATTTGTATCACCTGCCTCGAAATGCGTGGTCGACAACACGGCCTTGTGGATCATGTAGTACATCAAAATCCCAGTGGGTGCGCTTTTCATTCCAAAAGTAAAACCTTGTGTTAATCCCAAGTGGGTCAGAGTCACCAGAAGTTCAGTCAGCTGCCCTGCTTCGTTGCTGACATAGTGCAAAGAGTGGGCGCTACCCTGCAATAGCACCGGCTCGCATTCCTTCCCAGAGCTAGACCCCTGTGAGGGCCTGGCAGGACCCGCTGATCCGCGGTGGGCTGTCTTCGCGACCGGGAACAGCCGCCTATAAATCCAAAAATGCAGGATACCCATTCGAAGAAAGCCACTGGAATGATAGTCTTTCACAAATATTTAATGGCAGCACGCTGACAGCAAGAGTGAACAACCGATGACTGCAATAAGTTCATACACCAAACGCGTTTCGAGAGCTCCCTGCTCTCTTCTTCAGTGGTGTTGGGTAAACTGGAAGGAAGCGCCAGTGCTCACGCACAGTCTATTTGTATCACCTGCCTCGAAAGGCGTGGTCGACAACACGGCCTTGTGGATCATGTAGTACATCAAAATCCCAGTGGGTGCGCTTTTCATTCCAAAAGTAAAACCTTGTGTTAATCCCAAGTGGGTCAGAGTCACCAGAAGTTCAGTCAGCTGCCCTGCTTCGTTGCTGACATAGTGCAAAGAGTGGGCGCTACCCTGCAATAGCACCGGCTCGCATTCCTTCCCAGAGCTAGACCCCTGTGAGGGCCTGGCAGGACCCGCTGATCCGCGGTGGGCTGCCTTCGCGACCGGGAACAGCCGCCTATAAATCCAAAAATGCAGGATACCCATTCGAAGAAAGCCACTGGAATGATAGTCTTTCACAAATATTTAATGGCAGCACGCTGACAGCAAGAGTGAACAACCGATGACTGCAATAAGTTCATACACCAAACGCGTTTCGAGAGCTCCCTGCTCTCTTCTTCAGTGGTGTTGGGTAAACTGGAAGGAAGCGCCAGTGCTCACGCACAGTCTATTTGTATCACCTGCCTCGAAAGGCGTGGTCGACAACACGGCCTTGTGGATCATGTAGTACATCAAAATCCCAGTGGGTGCGCTTTTCATTCCAAAAGTAAAACCTTGTGTTAATCCCAAGTGGGTCAGAGTCACCAGAGGTTCAGTCAGCTGCCCTGCTTCGTTGCTGACATAGTGCAAAGAGTGGGCGCTACCCTGCAATAGCACCGGCTCGCATTCCTTCCCAGAGCTAGACCCCTGTGAGGGCCTGGCAGGACCCGCTGATCCGCGGTGGGCTGTCTTCGCGACCGGGAACAGCCGCCTATAAATCCAAAAATGCAGGATACCCATTCGAAGAAAGCCACTGGAATGATAGTCTTTCACAAATATTTAATGGCAGCACGCTGACAGCAAGAGTGAACAACCGATGACTGCAATAAGTTCATACACCAAACGCGTTTCGAGAGCTCCCTGCTCTCTTCTTCAGTGGTGTTGGGTAAATTGGAAGGAAGCGCCAGTGCTCACGCACAGTCTATTTGTATCACCTGCCTCGAAAGGCGTGGTCGACAACACGGCCTTGTGGATCATGTAGTACATCAAAATCCCAGTGGGTGCGCTTTTCATTCCGAAAGTAAAACCTTGTGTTAATCCCAAGTGGGTCAGAGTCACCAGAAGTTCAGTCAGCTGCCCTGCTTCGTTGCTGACATAGTGCAAAGAGTGGGCGCTACCCTGCAATAGCACCGGCTCGCATTCCTTCCCAGAGCTAGAACCCTGTGAGGGCCTGGCAGGACCCGCTGATCCGCGGTGGGCTGTCTTCGCGACCGGGAACAGCCGCCTATAAATCCAAAAATGCAGGATACCCATTCGAAGAAAGCCACTGGAATGATAGTCTTTCACAAATATTTAATGGCAGCACGCTGACAGCAAGAGTGAACAACCGATGACTGCAATAAGTTCATACACCAAACGCGTTTCGAGAGCTCCCTGCTCTCTTCTTCAGTGGTGTTGGGTAAACTGGAAGGAAGCGCCAGTGCTCACGCACAGTCTATTTGTATCACCTGCCTCGAAAGGCGTGGTCGACAACACGGCCTTGTGGATCATGTAGTACATCAAAATCCCAGTGGGTGCGCTTTTCATTCCAAAAGTAAAACCTTGTGTTAATCCCAAGTGGGTCAGAGTCACCAGAAGTTCAGTCAGCTGCCCTGCTTCGTTGCTGACATAGTGCAAAGAGTGGGCGCTACCCTGCAATAGCACCGGCTCGCATTCCTTCCCAGAGCTAGACCCCTGTGAGGGCCTGGCAGGACCCGCTGATCCGCGGTGGGCTGTCTTCGCGACCGGGAACAGCCGCCTATAAATCCAAAAATGCAGGATACCCATTCGAAGAAAGCCACTGGAATGATAGTCTTTCACAAATATTTAATGGCAGCACGCTGACAGCAAGAGTGAACAACCGATGACTGCAATAAGTTCATACACCAAACGCGTTTCGAGAGCTCCCTGCTCTCTTCTTCAGTGGTGTTGGGTAAACTGGAAGGAAGCGCCAGTGCTCACGCACAGTCTATTTGTATCACCTGCCTCGAAAGGCGTGGTCGACAACACGGCCTTGTGGATCATGTAGTACATCAAAATCCCAGTGGGTGCGCTTTTCATTCCAAAAGTAAAACCTTGTGTTAATCCCAAGTGGGTCAGAGTCACCAGAAGTTCAGTCAGCTGCCCTGCTTCGTTGCTTACATAGTGCAAAGAGTGGGCGCTACCCTGCAATAGCACCGGCTCGCATTCCTTCCCAGAGCTAGACCCCTGTGAGGGCCTGGCAGGACCCGCTGATCCGCGGGGGGCTGTCTTCGCGACCGGGAACAGCCGCCTATAAATCCAAAAATGCAGGATACCCATTCGAAGAAAGCCACTGGAATGATAGTCTTTCACAAATATTTAATGGCAGCACGCTGACAGCAAGAGTGAACAACCGATGACTGCAATAAGTTCATACACCAAACGCGTTTCGAGAGCTCCCTGCTCTCTTCTTCAGTGGTGTTGGGTAAACTGGAAGGAAGCGCCAGTGCTCACGCACAGTCTATTTGTATCACCTGCCTCGAAAGGCGTGGTCGACAACACGGCCTTGTGGATCATGTAGTACATCAAAATCCCAGTGGGTGCGCTTTTCATTCCAAAAGTAAAACCTTGTGTTAATCCCAAGTGGGTCAGAGTCACCAGAAGTTCAGTCAGCTGCCCTGCTTCGTTGCTGACATAGTGCAAAGAGTGGGCGCTACCCTGCAATAGCACCGGCTCGCATTCCTTCCCAGAGCTAGACCCCTGTGAGGGCCTGGCAGGACGCGCTGATCCGCGGTGGGCTGTCTTCGCGATCGGGAACAGCCGCCTATAAATCCAAAAATGCAGGATACCCATTCGAAGAAAGCCACTGGAATGATTGTCTTTCACAAATATTTAATGGCAGCACGCTGACAGCAAGAGTGAACAACCGATGACTGCAATAAGTTCATACACCAAACGCGTTTCGAGAGCTCCCTGCTCTCTTCTTCAGTGGTGTTGGGTAAACTGGAAGGAAGCGCCAGTGCTCACGCACAGTCTATTTGTATCACCTGCCTCGAAAGGCGTGGTCGACAACACGGCCTTGTGGATCATGTAGTACATCAAAATCCCAGTGGGTGCGCTTTTCATTCCAAAAGTAAAACCTTGTGTTAATCCCAAGTGGGTCAGAGTCACCAGAAGTTCAGTCAGCTGCCCTGCTTCGTTGCTGACATAGTGCAAAGAGTGGGCGCTACCCTGCAATAGCACCGGCTCGCATTCCTTCCCAGAGCTAGACCCCTGTGAGGGCCTGGCAGGACCCGCTGATCCGCGGTGGGCTGTCTTCGCGACCGGGAACAGCCGCCTATAAATCCAAAAATGCAGGATACCCATTCGAAGAAAGCCACTGGAATGATAGTCTTTCACAAATATTTAATGGCAGCACGCTGACAGCAAGAGTGAACAACCGATGACTGCAATAAGTTCATACACCAAACGCGTTTCGAGAGCTCCCTGCTCTCTTCTTCAGTGGTGTTGGGTAAACTGGAAGGAAGCGCCAGTGCTCACGCACAGTCTATTTGTATCACCTGCCTCGAAATGCGTGGTCGACAACACGGCCTTGTGGATCATGTAGTACATCAAAATCCCAGTGGGTGCGCTTTTCATTCCAAAAGTAAAACCTTGTGTTAATCCCAAGTGGGTCAGAGTCACCAGAAGTTCAGTCAGCTGCCCTGCTTCGTTGCTGACATAGTGCAAAGAGTGGGCGCTACCCTGCAATAGCACCGGCTCGCATTCCTTCCCAGAGCTAGACCCCTGTGAGGGCCTGGCAGGACCCGCTGATCCGCGGTGGGCTGTCTTCGCGACCGGGAACAGCCGCCTATAAATCCAAAAATGCAGGATACCCATTCGAAGAAAGCCACTGGAATGATAGTCTTTCACAAATATTTAATGGCAGCACGCTGACAGCAAGAGTGAACAACCGATGACTGCAATAAGTTCATACACCAAACGCGTTTCGAGAGCTCCCTGCTCTCTTCTTCAGTGGTGTTGGGTAAACTGGAAGGAAGCGCCAGTGCTCACGCACAGTCTATTTGTATCACCTGCCTCGAAAGGCGTGGTCGACAACACGGCCTTGTGGATCATGTAGTACATCAAAATCCCAGTGGGTGCGCTTTTCATTCCAAAAGTAAAACCTTGTGTTAATCCCAAGTGGGTCAGAGTCACCAGAAGTTCAGTCAGCTGCCCTGCTTCGTTGCTGACATAGTGCAAAGAGTGGGCGCTACCCTGCAATAGCACCGGCTCGCATTCCTTCCCAGAGCTAGACCCCTGTGAGGGCCTGGCAGGACCCGCTGATCCGCGGTGGGCTGTCTTCGCGACCGGGAACAGCCGCCTATAAATCCAAAAATGCAGGATACCCATTCGAAGAAAGCCACTGGAATGATAGTCTTTCACAAATATTTAATGGCAGCACGCTGACAGCAAGAGTGAACAACCGATGACTGCAATAAGTTCATACACCAAACGCGTTTCGAGAGCTCCCTGCTCTCTTCTTCAGTGGTGTTGGGTAAACTGGAAGGAAGCGCCAGTGCTCACGCACAGTCTATTTGTATCACCTGCCTCGAAAGGCGTGGTCGACAACACGGCCTTGTGGATCATGTAGTACATCAAAATCCCAGTGGGTGCGCTTTTCATTCCAAAAGTAAAACCTTGTGTTAATCCCAAGTGGGTCAGAGTCACCAGAGGTTCAGTCAGCTGCCCTGCTTCGTTGCTGACATAGTGCAAAGAGTGGGCGCTACCCTGCAATAGCACCGGCTCGCATTCCTTCCCAGAGCTAGACCCCTGTGAGGGCCTGGCAGGACCCGCTGATCCGCGGTGGGCTGTCTTCGCGACCGGGAACAGCCGCCTATAAATCCAAAAATGCAGGATACCCATTCGAAGAAAGCCACTGGAATGATAGTCTTTCACAAATATTTAATGGCAGCACGCTGACAGCAAGAGTGAACAACCGATGACTGCAATAAGTTCATACACCAAACGCGTTTCGAGAGCTCCCTGCTCTCTTCTTCAGTGGTGTTGGGTAAATTGGAAGGAAGCGCCAGTGCTCACGCACAGTCTATTTGTATCACCTGCCTCGAAAGGCGTGGTCGACAACACGGCCTTGTGGATCATGTAGTACATCAAAATCCCAGTGGGTGCGCTTTTCATTCCAAAAGTAAAACCTTGTGTTAATCCCAAGTGGGTCAGAGTCACCAGAAGTTCAGTCAGCTGCCCTGCTTCGTTGCTGACATAGTGCAAAGAGTGGGCGCTACCCTGCAATAGCACCGGCTCGCATTCCTTCCCAGAGCTAGAACCCTGTGAGGGCCTGGCAGGACCCGCTGATCCGCGGTGGGCTGTCTTCGCGACCGGGAACAGCCGCCTATAAATCCAAAAATGCAGGATACCCATTCGAAGAAAGCCACTGGAATGATAGTCTTTCACAAATATTTAATGGCAGCACGCTGACAGCAAGAGTGAACAACCGATGACTGCAATAAGTTCATACACCAAACGCGTTTCGAGAGCTCCCTGCTCTCTTCTTCAGTGGTGTTGGGTAAACTGGAAGGAAGCGCCAGTGCTCACGCACAGTCTATTTGTATCACCTGCCTCGAAAGGCGTGGTCGACAACACGGCCTTGTGGATCATGTAGTACATCAAAATCCCAGTGGGTGCGCTTTTCATTCCAAAAGTAAAACCTTGTGTTAATCCCAAGTGGGTCAGAGTCACCAGAAGTTCAGTCAGCTGCCCTGCTTCGTTGCTTACATAGTGCAAAGAGTGGGCGCTACCCTGCAATAGCACCGGCTCGCATTCCTTCCCAGAGCTAGACCCCTGTGAGGGCCTGGCAGGACCCGCTGATCCGCGGTGGGCTGTCTTCGCGACCGGGAACAGCCGCCTATAAATCCAAAAATGCAGGATACCCATTCGAAGAAAGCCACTGGAATGATAGTCTTTCACATATATTTAATGGCAGCACGCTGACAGCAAGAGTGAACAACCGATGACTGATATAAGTTCATACACCAAACGCGTTTCGAGAGCTCCCTGCTCTCTTCTTCAGTGGTGTTGGGTAAACTGGAAGGAAGCGCCAGTGCTCACGCACAGTCTATTTGTATCACCTGCCTCGAAAGGCGTGGTCGACAACACGGCCTTGTGGATCATGTAGTACATCAAAATCCCAGTGGGTGCGCTTTTCATTCCAAAAGTAAAACCTTGTGTTAATCCCAAGTGGGTCAGAGTCACCAGAAGTTCAGTCAGCTGCCCTGCTTCGTTGCTGACATAGTGCAAAGAGTGGGCGCTACCCTGCAATAGCACCGGCTCGCATTCCTTCCCAGAGCTAGACCCCTGTGAGGGCCTGGCAGGACGCGCTGATCCGCGGTGGGCTGTCTTCGCGATCGGGAACAGCCGCCTATAAATCCAAAAATGCAGGATACCCATTCGAAGAAAGCCACTGGAATGATAGTCTTTCACAAATATTTAATGGCAGCACGCTGACAGCAAGAGTGAACAACCGATGACTGCAATAAGTTCATACACCAAACGCGTTTCGAGAGCTCCCTGCTCTCTTCTTCAGTGGTGTTGGGTAAACTGGAAGGAAGCGCCAGTGCTCACGCACAGTCTATTTGTATCACCTGCCTCGAAAGGCGTGGTCGACAACACGGCCTTGTGGATCATGTAGTACATCAAAATCCCAGTGGGTGCGCTTTTCATTCCAAAAGTAAAACCTTGTGTTAATCCCAAGTGGGTCAGAGTCACCAGAAGTTCAGTCAGCTGCCCTGCTTCGTTGCTGACATAGTGCAAAGAGTGGGCGCTACCCTGCAATAGCACCGGCTCGCATTCCTTCCCAGAGCTAGACCCCTGTGAGGGCCTGGCAGGACCCGCTGATCCGCGGTGGGCTGTCTTCGCGACCGGGAACAGCCGCCTATAAATCCAAAAATGCAGGATACCCATTCGAAGAAAGCCACTGGAATGATAGTCTTTCACAAATATTTAATGGCAGCACGCTGACAGCAAGAGTGAACAACCGATGACTGCAATAAGTTCATACACCAAACGCGTTTCGAGAGCTCCCTGCTCTCTTCTTCAGTGGTGTTGGGTAAACTGGAAGGAAGCGCCAGTGCTCACGCACAGTCTATTTGTATCACCTGCCTCGAAATGCGTGGTCGACAACACGGCCTTGTGGATCATGTAGTACATCAAAATCCCAGTGGGTGCGCTTTTCATTCCAAAAGTAAAACCTTGTGTTAATCCCAAGTGGGTCAGAGTCACCAGAAGTTCAGTCAGCTGCCCTGCTTCGTTGCTGACATAGTGCAAAGAGTGGGCGCTACCCTGCAATAGCACCGGCTCGCATTCCTTCCCAGAGCTAGACCCCTGTGAGGGCCTGGCAGGACCCGCTGATCCGCGGTGGGCTGTCTTCGCGACCGGGAACAGCCGCCTATAAATCCAAAAATGCAGGATACCCATTCGAAGAAAGCCACTGGAATGATAGTCTTTCACAAATATTTAATGGCAGCACGCTGACAGCAAGAGTGAACAACCGATGACTGCAATAAGTTCATACACCAAACGCGTTTCGAGAGCTCCCTGCTCTCTTCTTCAGTGGTGTTGGGTAAACTGGAAGGAAGCGCCAGTGCTCACGCACAGTCTATTTGTATCACCTGCCTCGAAAGGCGTGGTCGACAACACGGCCTTGTGGATCATGTAGTACATCAAAATCCCAGTGGGTGCGCTTTTCATTCCAAAAGTAAAACCTTGTGTTAATCCCAAGTGGGTCAGAGTCACCAGAAGTTCAGTCAGCTGCCCTGCTTCGTTGCTTACATAGTGCAAAGAGTGGGCGCTACCCTGCAATAGCACCGGCTCGCATTCCTTCCCAGAGCTAGACCCCTGTGAGGGCCTGGCAGGACCCGCTGATCCGCGGTGGGCTGTCTTCGCGACCGGGAACAGCCGCCTATAAATCCAAAAATGCAGGATACCCATTCGAAGAAAGCCACTGGAATGATAGTCTTTCACAAATATTTAATGGCAGCACGCTGACAGCAAGAGTGAACAACCGATGACTGCAATAAGTTCATACACCAAACGCGTTTCGAGAGCTCCCTGCTCTCTTCTTCAGTGGTGTTGGGTAAACTGGAAGGAAGCGCCAGTGCTCACGCACAGTCTATTTGTATCACCTGCCTCGAAAGGCGTGGTCGACAACACGGCCTTGTGGATCATGTAGTACATCAAAATCCCAGTGGGTGCGCTTTTCATTCCAAAAGTAAAACCTTGTGTTAATCCCAAGTGGGTCAGAGTCACCAGAAGTTCAGTCAGCTGCCCTGCTTCGTTGCTGACATAGTGCAAAGAGTGGGCGCTACCCTGCAATAGCACCGGCTCGCATTCCTTCCCAGAGCTAGACCCCTGTGAGGGCCTGGCAGGACGCGCTGATCCGCGGTGGGCTGTCTTCGCGATCGGGAACAGCCGCCTATAAATCCAAAAATGCAGGATACCCATTCGAAGAAAGCCACTGGAATGATAGTCTTTCACAAATATTTAATGGCAGCACGCTGACAGCAAGAGTGAACAACCGATGACTGCAATAAGTTCATACACCAAACGCGTTTCGAGAGCTCCCTGCTCTCTTCTTCAGTGGTGTTGGGTAAACTGGAAGGAAGCGCCAGTGCTCACGCACAGTCTATTTGTATCACCTGCCTCGAAAGGCGTGGTCGACAACACGGCCTTGTGGATCATGTAGTACATCAAAATCCCAGTGGGTGCGCTTTTCATTCCAAAAGTAAAACCTTGTGTTAATCCCAAGTGGGTCAGAGTCACCAGAAGTTCAGTCAGCTACCCTGCTTCGTTGCTGACATAGTGCAAAGAGTGGGCGCTACCCTGCAATAGCACCGGCTCGCATTCCTTCCCAGAGCTAGACCCCTGTGAGGGCCTGGCAGGACCCGCTGATCCGCGGTGGGCTGTCTTCGCGACCGGGAACAGCCGCCTATAAATCCAAAAATGCAGGATACCCATTCGAAGAAAGCCACTGGAATGATAGTCTTTCACAAATATTTAATGGCAGCACGCTGACAGCAAGAGTGAACAACCGATGACTGCAATAAGTTCATACACCAAACGCGTTTCGAGAGCTCCCTGCTCTCTTCTTCAGTGGTGTTGGGTAAACTGGAAGGAAGCGCCAGTGCTCACGCACAGTCTATTTGTATCACCTGCCTCGAAATGCGTGGTCGACAACACGGCCTTGTGGATCATGTAGTACATCAAAATCCCAGTGGGTGCGCTTTTCATTCCAAAAGTAAAACCTTGTGTTAATCCCAAGTGGGTCAGAGTCACCAGAAGTTCAGTCAGCTGCCCTGCTTCGTTGCTGACATAGTGCAAAGAGTGGGCGCTACCCTGCAATAGCACCGGCTCGCATTCCTTCCCAGAGCTAGACCCCTGTGAGGGCCTGGCAGGACCCGCTGATCCGCGGTGGGCTGTCTTCGCGACCGGGAACAGCCGCCTATAAATCCAAAAATGCAGGATACCCATTCGAAGAAAGCCACTGGAATGATAGTCTTTCACAAATATTTAATGGCAGCACGCTGACAGCAAGAGTGAACAACCGATGACTGCAATAAGTTCATACACCAAACGCGTTTCGAGAGCTCCCTGCTCTCTTCTTCAGTGGTGTTGGGTAAACTGGAAGGAAGCGCCAGTGCTCACGCACAGTCTATTTGTATCACCTGCCTCGAAAGGCGTGGTCGACAACACGGCCTTGTGGATCATGTAGTACATCAAAATCCCAGTGGGTGCGCTTTTCATTCCAAAAGTAAAACCTTGTGTTAATCCCAAGTGGGTCAGAGTCACCAGAAGTTCAGTCAGCTGCCCTGCTTCGTTGCTGACATAGTGCAAAGAGTGGGCGCTACCCTGCAATAGCACCGGCTCGCATTCCTTCCCAGAGCTAGACCCCTGTGAGGGCCTGGCAGGACCCGCTGATCCGCGGTGGGCTGTCTTCGCGACCGGGAACAGCCGCCTATAAATCCAAAAATGCAGGATACCCATTCGAAGAAAGCCACTGGAATGATAGTCTTTCACAAATATTTAATGGCAGCACGCTGACAGCAAGAGTGAACAACCGATGACTGCAATAAGTTCATACACCAAACGCGTTTCGAGAGCTCCCTGCTCTCTTCTTCAGTGGTGTTGGGTAAACTGGAAGGAAGCGCCAGTGCTCACGCACAGTCTATTTGTATCTCCTGCCTCGAAAGGCGTGGTCGACAACACGGCCTTGTGGATCATGTAGTACATCAAAATCCCAGTGGGTGCGCTTTTCATTCCAAAAGTAAAACCTTGTGTTAATCCCAAGTGGGTCAGAGTCACCAGAGGTTCAGTCAGCTGCCCTGCTTCGTTGCTGACATAGTGCAAAGAGTGGGCGCTACCCTGCAATAGCACCGGCTCGCATTCCTTCCCAGAGCTAGACCCCTGTGAGGGCCTGGCAGGACCCGCTGATCCGCGGTGGGCTGTCTTCGCGACCGGGAACAGCCGCCTATAAATCCAAAAATGCAGGATACCCATTCGAAGAAAGCCACTGGAATGATAGTCTTTCACAAATATTTAATGGCAGCACGCTGACAGCAAGAGTGAACAACCGATGACTGCAATAAGTTCATACACCAAACGCGTTTCGAGAGCTCCCTGCTCTCTTCTTCAGTGGTGTTGGGTAAATTGGAAGGAAGCGCCAGTGCTCACGCACAGTCTATTTGTATCACCTGCCTCGAAAGGCGTGGTCGACAACACGGCCTTGTGGATCATGTAGTACATCAAAATCCCAGTGGGTGCGCTTTTCATTCCAAAAGTAAAACCTTGTGTTAATCCCAAGTGGGTCAGAGTCACCAGAAGTTCAGTCAGCTGCCCTGCTTCGTTGCTGACATAGTGCAAAGAGTGGGCGCTACCCTGCAATAGCACCGGCTCGCATTCCTTCCCAGAGCTAGAACCCTGTGAGGGCCTGGCAGGACCCGCTGATCCGCGGTGGGCTGTCTTCGCGACCGGGAACAGCCGCCTATAAATCCAAAAATGCAGGATACCCATTCGAAGAAAGCCACTGGAATGATAGTCTTTCACAAATATTTAATGGCAGCACGCTGACAGCAAGAGTGAACAACCGATGACTGCAATAAGTTCATACACCAAACGCGTTTCGAGAGCTCCCTGCTCTCTTCTTCAGTGGTGTTGGGTAAACTGGAAGGAAGCGCCAGTGCTCACGCACAGTCTATTTGTATCACCTGCCTCGAAAGGCGTGGTCGACAACACGGCCTTGTGGATCATGTAGTACATCAAAATCCCAGTGGGTGCGCTTTTCATTCCAAAAGTAAAACCTTGTGTTAATCCCAAGTGGGTCAGAGTCACCGGAAGTTCAGTCAGCTGCCCTGCTTCGTTGCTGACATAGTGCAAAGAGTGGGCGCTACCCTGCAATAGCACCGGCTCGCATTCCTTCTCAGAGCTAGACCCCTGTGAGGGCCTGGCAGGACCCGCTGATCCACGGTGGGCTGTCTTCGCGACCGGGAACAGCCGCCTATAAATCCAAAAATGCAGGATACCCATTCGAAGAAAGCCACTGGAATGATAGTCTTTCACAAATATTTAATGGCAGCACGCTGACAGCAAGAGTGAACAACCGATGACTGCAATAAGTTCATACACAAAACGCGTTTCGAGAGCTCCCTGCTCTCTTCTTCAATGGTGTTGGGTAAACTGGAAGGAAGCGCCAGTGCTCACGCACAGTCTATTTGTATCACCTACCTCGAAAGGCGTTTGTCGACAACACGGCCTTGTGGATCATGTAGTACATCAAAATCCCAGTGGGTGCGCTTTTCATTCCAAAAGTAAAACCTTGTGTTAATCCCAAGTGGGTCAGAGTCTCCAGAAGTTCAGTCAGCTGCCCTGCTTCGTTGCTGACATAGTGCAAAGAGTGGGCGCTACCCTGCAATAGCACCGGCTCGCATTCCTTCCCAGAGCTAGACCCCTGTGAGGGCCTGGCAGGACCCGCTGATCCGCGGTGGGCTGTCTTCGCGACCGGGAACAGCCGCCTATAAATCCAAAAATGCAGGATACCCATTCGAAGAAAGCCACTGGAATGATAGTCTTTCACAAATATTTAATGGCAGCACGCTGACAGCAAGAGTGAACAACCGATGACTGCAATAAGTTCATACACCAAACGCCTTTCGAGAGCTCCCTGCTCTCTTCTTCAGTGGTGTTGGGTAAACTGGAAGGAAGCGCCAGTGCTCACGCACAGTCTATTTGTATCGCCTGCCTCGAAAGGCGTGGTCGACAACACGGCCTTGTGGATCATGTAGTACATCAAAATCCCAGTGGGTGCGCTTTTCATTCCAAAAGTAAAACCTTGTGTTAATCCCAAGTGGGTCAGAGTCACCAGAAGTTCAGTCAGCTGCCCTGCTTCGTTGCTGACATAGTGCAAAGAGTGGGCGCTACCCTGCAATAGCACCGGCTCGCATTCCTTCCCAGAGCTAGACCCCTGTGAGGGCCTGGCAGGACCCGCTGATCCACGGTGGGCTGTCTTCGCGACCGGGAACAGCCGCCTATAAATCCAAAAATGCAGGATACCCATTCGAAGAAAGCCACTGGAATGATAGTCTTTCACAAATATTTAATGGCAGCACGCTGACAGCAAGAGTGAACAACCGATGACTGCAATAAGTTCATACACCAAACGCGTTTCGAGAGCTCCCTGCTCTCTTCTTCTGACCCACTTGGGATTAACACAAGGTTTTACTTTTGGAATGAAAAGTGCACCCACTGGGATTTTGATGTACTACATTATCCACAAGGCCGTGTTGTCGACCACGCCTTTCGAGGCAGGTGATACAAATAGACTGTGCGTGAGCACTGGCGCTTCCTTCCAGTTTACCCAACACCACTGAAGAAGAGAGCAGGGAGCTCTTGAAACGCGTTTGGTGTATGAACTTATTGCAGTCATCGGTTGTTCACTCTTGCTGTCAGCGTGCTGCCATTAAATATTTGTGAAAGACTATCATTCCAGTGGCTTTCTTCGAATGGGTATCCTGCATTTTTGGATTTATAGGCGGCTGTTCCCGGTCGCGAAGACAGCCCACCGCGGATCAGCGGGTCCTGCCAGGCCCTCACAGGGGTCTAGCTCTGGGAAGGAATGCGAGGCGGTGCTATTGCAGGGTAGCGCCCACTCTTTGCACTATGTCAGCAACGAAGCAGGGCAGCTGACTGAACTTCTGGTGACTCTGACCCACTTGGGATTAACACAAGGTTTTACTTTTGGAATGAAAAGCGCACCCACTGGGATTTTGATGTACTACATGATCCACAAGGCCGTGTTGTCGACCACGCCTTTCGAGGCAGGTGATACAAATAGACTGTGCGTGAGCACTGGCGCTTCCTTCCAGTTTACCCAACACCACTGAAGAAGAGAGCAGGGAGCTCTCGAAACGCGTTTGGTGTATGAACTTATTGCAGTCATCGGTTGTTCACTCTTGCTGTCAGCGTGCTGCCATTAAATATTTGTGAAAGACTATCATTCCAGTGGCTTTCTTCGAATGGGTATCCTGCATTTTTGGATTTATAGGCGGCTGTTCCCGGTCGCGAAGACAGCCCACCGCGGATCAGCGGGTCCTGCCAGGCCCTCACAGGGGTCTAGCTCTGGGAAGGAATGCGAGCCGGTGCTATTGCAGGGTAGCGCCCACTCTTTGCACTATGTCAGCAACGAACCAGGGCAGCTGACTGAACTTCTGGTGACTCTGACCCACTTGGGATTAACACAAGGTTTTACTTTTGGAATGAAAAGCGCACCCACTGGGATTTTGATGTACTACATGATCCACAAGGCCGTGTTGTCGACCACGCCTTTCGAGGCAGGTGATACAAATAGACTGTGCGTGAGCACTGGCGCTTCCTTCCAGTTTACCCAACACCACTGAAGAAGAGAGCAGGGAGCTCTCGAAACGCGTTTGGTGTATGAACTTATTGCAGTCATCGGTTGTTCACTCTTGCTGTCAGCGTGCTGCCATTAAATATTTGTGAAAGACTATCATTCCAGTGGCTTTCTTCGAATGGGTATCCTGCATTTTTGGATTTATAGGCGGCTGTTCCCGGTCGCGAAGACAGCCCACCGTGGATCAGCGGGTCCTGCCAGGCCCTCACAGGGGTCTAGCTCTGGGAAGGAATGCGAGCCGGTGCTATTGCAGGGTAGCGCCCACTCTTTGCACTATGTCAGCAATGAAGCAGGGCAGCTGACTGAACTTCTGGTGACTCTGACCCACTTGGGATTAACACAAGGTTTTACTTTTGGAATGAAAAGCGCACCCACTGGGATTTTGATGTACTACATGATCCACAAGGCCGTGTTGTCGACCACGCCTTTCGAGGCAGGTGATACAAATAGACTGTGCGTGAGCACTGGCGCTTCCTTCCAGTTTACCCAACACCACTGAAGAAGAGAGCAGGGAGCTCTTGAAACGCGTTTGGTGTATGAACTTATTGCAGTCATCGGTTGTTCACTCTTGCTGTCAGCGTGCTGCCATTAAATATTTGTGAAAGACTATCATTCCAGTGGCTTTCTTCGAATGGGTATCCTGCATTTTTGGATTTATAGGCGGCTGTTCCCGGTCGCGAAGACAGCCAACCGCGGATCAGCGGGTCCTGCCAGGCCCTCACAGGGGTCTAGCTCTGGGAAGGAATTCGAGCCGGTGCTATTGCAGGGTAGCGCCCACTCTTTGCACTATGTCAGCAACGAAGCAGGGCAGCTGACTGAACTTCTGGTGACTCTGACCCACTTGGGATTAACACAAGGTTTTACTTTTGGAATGAAAAGCGCCCCCACTGGGATTTTGATGTACTACATGATCCACAAGGCCGTGTTGTCGGCCACGCCTTTCGAGGCAGGTGATACAAATAGACTGTGCGTGAGCACTGGCGCTTCCTTCCAGTTTACCCAACACCACTGAAGAAGAGAGCAGGGAGCTCTCGAAACGCGTTTGGTGTATGAACTTATTGCAGTCATCGGTTGTTCACTCTTGCTGTCAGCGTGCTGCCATTAAATATTTGTGAAAGACTATCATTCCAGTGGCTTTCTTCGAATGGGTACCCTGCATTTTTGGATTTATAGGCGGCTGTTCCCGGTCGCGAAGACAGCCCACCGCGGATCAGCGGGTCCTGCCAGGCCCTCACAGGGGTCTAGCTCTGGGAAGGAATGCGAGCCGGTGCTATTGCAGGGTAGCGCCCACTCTTTGCACTATGTCAGCAATGAAGCAGGGCAGCTGACTGAACTTCTGGTGACTCTGACCCACTTGGGATTAACACAAGGTTTTACTTTTGGAATGAAAAGCGCACCCACTGGGATTTTGATGTACTACATGATCCACAAGGCCGTGTTGTCGACCACGCCTTTTGAGGCAGGTGATACAAATAGACTGTGCGTGAGCACTGGCGCTTCCTTCCAGTTTACCCAACACCACTGAAGAAGAGAGCAGGGAGCTCTCGAAACGCGTTTGGTGTATGAACTTATTGCAGTCATCGGTTGTTCACTCTTGCTGTCAGCGTGCTGCCATTAAATATTTGTGAAAGACTATCATTCCAGTGGCTTTCTTCGAATGGGTATCCTGCATTTTTGGATTTATAGGCGGCTGTTCCCGGTCGCGAAGACAGCCAACCGCGGATCAGCGGGTCCTGCCAGGCCCTCACAGGGGTCTAGCTCTGGGAAGGAATTCGAGCCGGTGCTATTGCAGGGTAGCGCCCACTCTTTGCACTATGTCAGCAACGAAGCAGGGCAGCTGACTGAACTTCTGGTGACTCTGACCCACTTGGGATTAACACAAGGTTTTACTTTTGGAATGAAAAGCGCCCCCACTGGGATTTTGATGTACTACATGATCCACAAGGCCGTGTTGTCGGCCACGCCTTTCGAGGCAGGTGATACAAATAGACTGTGCGTGAGCACTGGCGCTTCCTTCCAGTTTACCCAACACCACTGAAGAAGAGAGCAGGGAGCTCTCGAAACGCGTTTGGTGTATGAACTTATTGCAGTCATCGGTTGTTCACTCTTGCTGTCAGCGTGCTGCCATTAAATATTTGTGAAAGACTATCATTCCAGTGGCTTTCTTCGAATGGGTATCCTGCATTTTTGGATTTATAGGCGGCTGTTCCCGGTCGCGAAGACAGCCCACCGCGGATCAGCGGGTCCTGCCAGGCCCTCACAGGGGTCTAGCTCTGGGAAGGAATGCGAGCCGGTGCTATTGCAGGGTAGCGCCCACTCTTTGCACTATGTCAGCAACGAAGCAGGGCAGCTGACTGAACTTCTGGTGACTCTGACCCACTTGGGATTAACACAAGGTTTTACTTTTGGAATGAAAAGCGCACCCACTGGGATTTTGATGTACTACATGATCCACAAGGCCGTGTTGTCGACCACGCCTTTCGAGGCAGGTGATACAAATAGACTGTGCGTGAGCACTGGCGCTTCCTTCCAGTTTACCCAACACCACTGAAGAAGAGAGCAGGGAGCTCTCGAAAACGCGTTTGGTGTATGAACTTATTGCAGTCATCGGTTGTTCACTCTTGCTGTCAGCGTGCTGCCATTAAATATTTGTGAAAGACTATCATTCCAGTGGCTTTCTTCGAATGGGTATCCTGCATTTTTGGATTTATAGGCAGCTGTTCCCGGTCGCGAAGACAGCCCACCGCGGATCAGCGGGTCCTGCCAGGCCCTCACAGGGGTCTAGCTCTGGGAAGGAATGCGAGCCGGTGCTATTGCAGGGTAGCGCCCACTCTTTGCACTATGTCAGCAACGAAGCAGGGCAGCTGACTGAACTTCTGGTGACTCTGACCCACTTGGGATTAACACAAGGTTTTACTTTTGGAATGAAAAGCGCACCCACTGGGATTTTGATGTACTACATGATCCACAAGGCCGTGTTGTCGACCACGCCTTTCGAGGCAGGTGATACAAATAGACTGTGCGTGAGCACTGGCGCTTCCTTCCAGTTTACCCAACACCACTGAAGAAGAGAGCAGGGAGCTCTCGAAACGCGTTTGGTGTATGAACTTATTGCAGTCATCGGTTGTTCACTCTTGCTGTCAGCGTGCTGCCATTAAATATTTGTGAAAGACTATCATTCCAGTGGCTTTCTTCGAATGGGTATCCTGAATTTTTGGATATATATATATATATATATATATATATATATATATATATATATATATATATTCACTGAAAAAACCATAGGTTTCACACACGTTATAGTTAGGAATTAGCATTTAAAAAACTTTGCAAGGGGGAGGAGCCTAGCGCGCACCCAAGATGGCCGCGTAGGTGCGAGGCTCCCGAGGACCTCCGCGACCTCCTGCATAAATCCTGACCGAATCCTGTCCTAGATGAGGGGACTGTGTTTGTGAACCCGAACTGAGGTGACGCCCGTTTTCCGTTTTCAATTCGGACTTCGGACACCGGCGGGAGCACCGATTAAGGTTTGCGGCCTTCTCCACACCGGCCCCCCGTACTGGAGTTGTGGGGCGATCCGGCGACAAAGTGAATAACAGCGGCGGGCAAGGCCGGTGCGACTCGCGCACCCCGCACTTTCGCTTTCGCTTTTGCGCCCTCCTTGCTGCCAGGCGAGGTAGGGTCGCGGGGCGGTGTGAGGTGGTGTGGCCTCGTTGGGGTGCCCTGCCGGCCCGCCGGCTGCGGTCCGTCCTGCGGAGCGGTGGTCGCCCCCCCCGGAGCCCTTGAACGGGACTGTCTACCCCCCTTTTTGAGGAGATTGGCTCGATTTGGGGACCATGGCCACAAAACAAGATGGCGACCGGGCTAAGGTGAAGTCGACCCGTCGTGGCGCGGCCCATCAATCCAACAACATGGATCGCTACACCCTCCAGAAGGGGTCTCCAGAGGCGCTGCGTAGGTCCCCTACGGGCCCGACTGATGCTCCTGCTCTGCCCACCGACCTGACCCTCCGAGACGTCATGGGCGCCATCGCCGAGATGAAGGCCTCAGTGGACCAGCGCTTTGACACTCTGGCGCAGAAGATCGACTCGGTCCTCGTGGACGTGGGCCTCGTGAGAGCCGATCTGTCAAAAACAAATGACCGGGTCGATTCTTTGGCCCACTCTACCTCGGGCCTCACATCTGACGTGGCGGCCCTCCAACAGGAGGTGCGCAGGCTTGGCCAGGCGAGCGCCCTGATGCATCGTCGACTGGAGGATTCCGAGGGTCGGGCCCGGAGAAACAACGTCCGCATTATCGGGGTGCCGGAAGGACGCGAGGCAGAGGCAGCGGACCTGTTTGTGGAGGACTTGGTCCTCACCCATCTCCAGCCTCGGGGGCTAGGTAAATTCTTTGCAGTGGAACGTGCCCACAGGGTCCCCGGGGGTAGGCCTAAGACCGGAGCCCCTCCGAGGCCTTTCATCGCTCGGATTTTCAATTTTCGGGACAGGGACGCTATCCTGCAGACTTCCAGGCTACAAGGGCCGGTCAGACTTGATAATATGGATATAAATTTCTATCCTGACTTTACTCCGGCGGTCCAAAAGCAGAGACTGAGCTTTCTCGGTGTCAAACGTCGCCTACGGGACCTGAATCTCAAATATGCGATGCTTTTTCCGGCTAAGCTGAGGGTGGAGGTGGATGGCCGCACGCACTTTTTTGATCGTCCCGAAGCGGCCGGGGACTGGCTGGACACTTTGCCCGGAGATCGGGGCCGGGGGGGTGGGGGGGGAGCGGTTGGTGGGGAGGGCCCGCCGGATCAGGACTGAGGGTCTAATGGTAGGCCCTGCTCTGGACTGTGTTATTGTCACCATTGACTGTTAGGGTAAGTTCCCCTCCTGTGGAGGTCGTGTGGGGTCTCTTGGGGGATCTCCCTCCTCCTCTGGGGGACTAGTTAGTTTTCTTTCTATGGGGCGACAGGCACACTGCACTTTGGGGGGGCTGTTTGGGCTCATGCAGGGGTGCAGGGTGGGGGGAGTTCTGTTGGGATGGGTGGGTTGGGGTGGGGTGTGGTTCGTTTCTACCGCAAGGCAAACCCTTCATTGTATTGGTGTTTTTGAGATGCTCTCGGGGGGACAAAGGATGGCTTCTGTATGTGATGGGGGGTAGGGACCTGACTTTGTTGTCCTGGAACGTTAACGGACTGGGTGATAGGATTAAGCGGGGTGTGGTCCTGCAATATCTGAAACGGATTTCGCCTGATGTGGTCTTTTTGCAGGAGACACACCTCATTGGTAACTCCTTTTGTGCCATGAATCGGCGTGGCTATCGTTTGGTGGCCCACTCGGGCTTTACATCAGGCTCACGAGGGGTGGGCATTATGGTCAAGACCTCGCTCCCGCTAGAAATAGACGAGGTGCGCCATGATGAGAGGGGACGCTACACTGTCTTGGTGGGGAGAATGGAGGGCAAAGTAGTCGTCTTTGTCTCAGTGTACGTCCCACCGGGGTTACAGTCCACCACCTTTGCGGACCTGGGACGCCTCCTGCTTGACCTTCCGGGGGGGCTTCTGGTGGTTGGGGGGGACTTCAATGCTGTGGGCTCTGGGACTATGGATCGCTATCCCCCTAGGGACCTCCCCCGGGCACAAGCGTGGCTGTCTGGCCTTTTGGACACACTGGGATTGGTGGACTGTTGGCGTCTAAAGCATCCCACTCAGCTGCAATACACCTTCCATTCGGGGGCCCATGGTAGCCTTTCGCGGCTTGATCATGTCCTTGTCCCTGCGGCCTATGCCGGGAGAGTGGGGGAGGTGCGCCATCTGGCGCGGGGTATTTCAGATCATTCCCCACTCCTGTTGCACTTTGATGTCTTCCCGAGGGGGGAGGGCAGGGTAGCTCCAATCAATGCCTGGTACCTGCGCGACCCCACGATTCGTGCGGACTTGATTAAATCCTTGCAACGGTATTTTGAGGAGAATGTGGGGTCTGTCCCGTCGGCCATCTCCCTGTGGGAGGCTTTCAAGACAGTCCTTAGAGGGGAGGCCCTCTCCTTTATTTCCCATGCCCGGAGGCGCGCCCAGGAGGAGGTGACCCGGGTGGAGGCCGAAATTACTGAACTGGAGGGTGATCTGGGGAGTGGGGTGACTGACGCTGCGCTGCACGTTCTACACCTTAAGCAGGCGGCCTATAGGTCCCTCGTCACGGAGGCGGCCAGGGGCCTCAGCAGAGAGCAACAGGGGCGATTGTATGATGTGGGTGATAAGGCTGGCAAGTTGATTGCGTGGTTGGATAAGAAGGAGAGAGCTAGTCGTGTGGTCCCGCTGATTGAGAGAATGGATGGTGTACGTGTTACTGAGCCGGAAGGCATTGTCTCTTGCTTTGCAGATTATTTCCGTGAGGTATATTCCCCGGTTTCTCCCTGCCCGGAGGAGGATTCCCATGCCCTGCTGCGTGACATCGCGCTGCCCTCCCTCTCAATGGAGGACAGGGAGTTGATGGATGCCGCCCCCACCTCGGACGAAATTGCCCTCGCCATCCGCTCGGTCGCTTCTGGCAAGGCCATGGGCCCGAACGGCATTCCTATCGAGTTGTATAAACTGCGACCGGATGTACTGGCGCCCCACCTCCGCGCAATGTTCCTTGCGGCCCACTCGCGGGGCTCCCTCCCGCCGGACCAGCGTCTGGCTACCATCGTGGTTATCCACAAGGAGGGGAGACCGCGAGACCGGGTCACATCCTACCGGCCGATCTCGCTCTTGAACGCGGAGCCTAAAATCCTCGCCAAGGTGCTCGCCAACCGGCTGGTCGGCGTGGTGGGCGATTTGGTCCACCAAGACCAGTCCGGCTTTATTCCCCATCGCAATACGGCCCTTAATCTGCGGCGCTTGCACGGCGTGCTCGCGCGTGTTCCGTTCGTGCGGGAGCCAGCCATCTTGGCGTCCTTGGACGCCACCATGGCGTTCGACACGCTCGAATGGCCCTACATCTGGGCGATGCTGGCGAAATTTGGATTTGGCCCGGGATTCATCAGTTGGGTTAAATTGTTGTACTCGGACCCATTGGCACAGGTGGTGGTGAATGGTCGAGTCTCGGCCCCATTCGTGCTGGGACGGGGCACGCGACAGGGTTGTCCCCTGTAGCCGCTCCTTTTTGCACTGGCCTTGGAACCCCTGGCGGAGTGGCTGCGGTGGCACCCTTCTATCCGTGGTCTCCGTTGGACCCCCGAGTATGAGGACCGCGTGTCCCTCTACGCTGACGATATCCTTTTGTACTTAGCCTCCCCGCGCAAGTCACTGATTGTCCTGGTCGATGTTTTGCGCTCCTTTGGCCGTAATTCAGGCCTTGTCATCAACTGGGCTAAATCCTGTATCTATGTGCTTTCCGGGGAGGCTCCTGTCCTCCCTCGGGGCTGTCCGATCCAGATTGCCTCGCAGGGATTTCGATACCTGGGGGTCTATATTACGCTGGACCCGGTGGCCCGCTACGAGCGAAATTTGCTTCCCCCCCTCCAGCGCTTGAAGGAGGATGTCGTGCGCTGGCGGCGCTTGCCGCTTTCGCCGCTCGGTCGGGCGGCGTTGTTCAAGATGATGTCATTGCCGCGCTTTCTGTACGCTCTCCAGAACACTATGGACTTGGTCCCGGCGCGCTATTTCCGTGAGGTGGAAAGCTTACAGCGCCGTCTGTTTTGGGACGGGAGGCCGCGTATAGCTCTGGCAAAATTGACGCTCCCGTGGTACGACGGAGGGATTGCCCTCCCGGATATTAAGCGGTATTACTGGGCCTCCCAGTTAGCTGCAATTAATCACGGTTTCTATGGGCCCGCCCTAAACCCGGCATTTGAAATGGACAAAATGCTCCTGCCCGGTGGCGACTACAATCGAGCGCTCTACACTAGCGTGCCCGATTCCCGCTTGACGGGACCCACGCGTGTCATGGTGCGAGTATGGCACGCGGCCAATGCAGCTATGGGATGGAAGGACCGTTTGACCCGAGCGTCACCGTTGTATGCGTCGGAGAGGCTGGGCTCTTTGTGGACCTCGAAGGGCTTCGAGCGGTGGGACATGATAGGCATCAGTACAGTGGGAGATCTCTGGACGAGGGGAGGATTCAAAACATTCGAGACGCTGCAGGCGGAGTTTCAGCTGCAGGGCAGTGAATACTTTCGCTACCTGCAGGTCCGTCACGCACTAGGTTCCGTCTTCCCAGACGTGGCCTCCATCCCGGAGTCCTCCCCCCTGGAGGATAGAGTGCTAGATGGCCACGTTCCGGACAGCACGATCTCCCTCATTTACAAGAAATTGATAAATGACCGCTCGGGCTTACTGACTGGTCTCCGCGAGGCTTGGGTTGCCGATGGGCTGTAGTTGGACGACGAGGACTGGACCTCCGCGGTGGCCTCTCCGAAGGAGGTGGCCATCCCGGCTCGCCTTCGCTTCGTCCAGCTTAAGATACTCCACCGGGTGTATATGACGGGGCCAAGGCTTCTGCGTATGGGCTATGCCGAGGATGGATTGTGTAAGCGTGGGTGTGGTGCTTTGGCGACTTTTTTGCACATTCTGTGGGAATGTCCGAGGGTGGAGCGATTCTGGCGTGGTGTGCATGAGGTCCTGCGAGCGGTTACGCATGTCGCGCTGTTGCCTGAAGCGAGGAGATGCTTGCTGAATGTGTGGGAACCGACCGATTACTCGGTTCCGCAGACGCGATGGGTGACTCTGGGATATATGATAGCTAAACGTGACATTGCTCAACTGTGGGGATCCCAGAGACCCCCGGCGGTGTCGGCCTGGAAAGAACACATGGATTGGTGCATGTTCCGAGAAAAGGTGGTGTATGTGGCGCGGGGTAAGCCTGGGGCATGGGTGAAGATATGGGGCCCCTGGAACGCCTACCGCGGGGGTATTTGCGAGCCGCCGTTGTTGCCTCCCGCTTCAACAGCTCCATCCCCCTAGTTGACCCCCTCCCTCAGCCCCGGACACATTGTTCTCCGAGTCCCGGATCTGTCTCCCTTCCCCTCTCTGGATTTCTTTGGATGGTTGGGGTCCCCCACTGGAGGAGCACGTGTTGTCATTTTCGATCGCGGGTTGCCTTGCGGGTGTGGTTTTATGTTGTTGTGTTGTATAAAACGAAACCGTATTGTGGGCTCAGAGTCATGTGGCCCACGTTGTTGATACCTCCTGTTTTATCGTCTCTGCAAAGTCAAGTGCCTTATTGTATATATGTCATTTGCTTCTGTCACTTTAGCGGCCGGCCGGAAGGTTGTAGGCCCATGCCTGTATATATTTGAGATTGCAATAAACGGTTTCAAAAAAAAAAAAAATAAAAAAAAAAAAACTTTGCAAATTCAGTGAAAAAACCATAGGTTTCACACATGTTATAGTTAGCTGGCCATTTTACTGATAAAAAACCATTGAAACTCCCCCGTTATAGTTAGTGCAGGCAACTATAACTCACGCGACCGCAATCCTCTGCTGATGCTAATACTGTATTTAGACACTTATTTGCCCATGTCTTCTTCCATTAAATTTTAGCTATACATATATTACAAATATTTTTTTTTCATAAAGACACATATGTCATCAGCAGAGGATTGGGGTCGCGTAAGTTATAGTTGCCTGCACTAACTATAACGGGGGAGTTTCAATGGTTTTTTATCAGTAAAATGGCCAGCTAACTATAACATGTGTGAAACCTATGGTTTTTTCACTGAATTTGCAAAGTTTTTTAAATGCTAATTCCTAACTATAACGTGTGTGAAACCTATGGTTTTTTCAGTGAATTTGTACGGTTTTTTAAATGCTAAGTTACTTTACGCCATTCGTGGCGTGCGCGCCCACTTAACGCAGTTCGTTCCGTGCACGCACGGTGCGCTTCGCGCACCGTGCACACATGAAGGACATATTATGCGCTTTGTTGTGAAAGGTAATCTTTTAATTTTTGTGTATCGTATTATGCCATGCTCAAATGGTGCACTTCGGGCACCATTTGCACACGGGGGGGGGGAGAGTGTGGATAATTTTTTTTTTTCATATAATTTTTACCGTACGCGTACGGTAAGCGTAATCGGCGAAATTTTCGAAAAAATTACAATTACCTTTTTGGCCTTGAGGGATCTTTGGGGACTCCATCAACTTGGCTATGTGCTTAGGAGCTGTCTAAACAGCCCCTTTACATGTTTTTGGGCTTTGTTTTTCAACCCCCCCTCAGAGTGCGAGAGAGAAAATGGCAGCCACCGCTTCCTGGTTTCGACCGATTCGAATGTTTACTAAGATCTAACAGCCAATCAGATTCGCGCTCGCGCACGGCGCCGTACGCGTACGGTAAGCTTACCGTAAGCTTACCGTAAGCGCACCGTAAGCTGCCACAGATATATATATTGATTTAAATGCTATTTGCTCAGGAACTACTGAACAGATTTACATCAGACCTACAAAAGGCACTTCCTTGACCTGAGGACTACCTCTCTGCCAAATTTCAAGTAACTCTGTTCAGCCGTTCGGGCTGTAGCTGTGTCTAAAGGTCCTATGGAAAAATGCATGGGAAAAACGCGTTTTGGGACCCCCCTTTTTTCTCAGCCCCCGCTTGACGAATCCCCCCGAGACTTTCAGGGTAGGAGCGGAGCGTAGCGCCCCACCTATTTTGAAAATTTCGCGAGGATTCCTCGACCGGCGCCAAAGTTATTCCAAATAGAATGTTGCGGTTTTCCTATGGAAACAGGGTCCTAACTATAACTACCTACTGGCGACCGCCAGTAGGTAATATATATATATATATATATTCACTGAAAAAACCATGGGTTTCACACACGTTATAGTTAGGATTTAGCATTTAAAAAACCTTAGAAATTCAATGAAAAAACCAAAGGTTTCACACATGTTATAGTTAGCTGGACATTTCACTCGTAAAAAAACCAATGAAATTCCCCCGTTATAGTTAGTTCAGCTAACTATAACTCGCGCGCCCGCAATGCACTGCTGATGACGTCACATATTACATCACTCATGACATGGTCAGTGACATCACTCATGACATCACTGATGACATCTCAAATGACATCACTGATGACATCACTGATGACATCATCCTTGTGATAGAGTGGCAGACCACCTCTGCCCCTAATATAACCTTTGATACACACATTCAAAAATAGAAATTAAAAATTTTAAAACAATGGACATACCAATACCAGTTACAACAACCTATTCAGTAATTCTAAGATCCACATACACATCCACTCATTCACCAACAGTCCTGTACAGTCACTCATACATGTACTCACTCATCATATGTACTCATACACGTATACATCCTGTTACACAATGCCACTCATCCATAGAGGTACTCACACACATAGTCAATCATGCTAATAAAGAATCAAACATACATTTACTTGCATATACAGTTATACACACACCGCCACACTTACTTCTACAGAAACTTACACATACTTAGTCTTTTAAACAATCACTTATAGAAACACATACTTATTCATACAGGAACTCTTCCAATCTCTCACTCTCACATATACTCGCTTATATACACCAATTGTCACATATACTAGTTTAAAACATATGTAGTTACTCATAGAGACACTATTGAGACAGTCATTCACTCACTAACACACCCATGCACACACTCATTCACCCATAGAGTCCTGCACACATGCTGTCTTCAACACATACAAAGAGTGAGTCATTCATTCATGCACCTATGCACTACGTAATACCCCCCACCGAACCATACAGACATCAGACACTGATACTCAAAAAACCAACTAATAACCTATATAGACACCCATGTAGCTACTCACCAACCCATGAAGCCACTTATACACAAAGTGAGAGACTGATACAGATATTTACATATTTAAACATTACTCCCTAAGCCATGTATTCACTAAGATACACTTAATCAGTCAGTTATACAATCAATTTTTCAAAAACAATTCATCCATTTAGACACTTATATACCCATTTATTCTTCCATCGACCTTGAGATATACATATATAAAACATATGTAATTTTCTGAAAAACACACATTCTCTGAATGATGTCATCAGTGATGTCATCAGTGATGTCATCAGTGATGTCATGAGTGATGTCACTGACCATGTCATGAGTGATGTAATATGTGACGTCATCAGCAGTGCATTGCGGGCGCGCGAGTTATAGTTAGCTGAACTAACTATAACGGGGGAATTTCATTGGTTTTTTACGAGTGAAATGTCCAGCTAACTATAACATGTGTGAAACCTTTGGTTTTTTCATTGAATTTCTAAGGTTTTTTAAATGCTAAATCCTAACTATAACGTGTGTGAAACCCATGGTTTTTTCAGTGAATTTGCAAGGTTTTTTAAATGCTAATTCCTAACTATAACGTGTGTGAAACCCATGGTTTTTTCAGTGAATTTGCAAGGTTTTTTAAATGCAAATTTTTTTATTTTCTTCTATTTTTTAAACATATTTTTATTTTAATTTTCTATCCTTTTATAAAGACTATGGTTAAACTTTTAAAATTCTTTAATATGTTTTTTTTAATATATTTTATAAAATAATCATCTAAAATTTATTTGCAGTACATTTTTTCCTTTTTTTTTTAGTACGCGTACCGTAAGCTTACGGTAAGCGTATGGTTTACGCTACGTCCGTAATTTATCTACGCTGTTTGCGTATATTTACGCAATTTGCGTAGCCGCGCGTACTCTGCGCGGGACGTGTACGCGTGTACGCTACACGCGCACGTTACGCGGAAGTGTCGGGGAGTGACCGTTAAACGCATGCGCGCAAGCGCGTGTCTTTTTTACGCGCATGCGTACTTTTGCCGTAAGCGTACCGTAAGCGTACCGTAAGCGTACGGTAGGTCATGTGATCATGAAACACAACTTTTGATTGGTTGAAACTACTTTCAGTTCTAGAACTCTCCTACACCACACCCATTCCCCTCATTTCTGCTTGTGATCCCTTAGGAGAAGGAGCTGGGTTGTCTTTGTGATACGATGGCAGAACAGCAGAGCCCTTCTGAGAGTGAGGCTAGCACTAGCAGCACTACCTTGAGGCAGAGAGCGAGGAAACAAAAGACCTCTTATGTATGGGATTATTTTACTTTTCCTGAAGGCCAGCAAAAGGTTAATGCACCCTTAGTAACTTGTAAGCTGTGTCAGCGTGTACTTTCAAGAGGTAATCCTGACAGGAAGTATTCCTTTGGGAATCATACCATGATGAGGCACCTCAAGGATGTACACAAAAGGACACATGCTCGACTTACTGGAGGTAACCCTTCAGTAAGTCAACCAAGCACATCCACAGCAGCTCAGCCTGGACCATCATCTGCAGGGCTGAGTCCTTCTTCTGCAGGTCAGGTGAGCCCTTCATCTGTGGGGGGAGCATCTCCTTTTGCTGGCCCTCTGGAAATTAACCCTCGATTTCTGAGGGTTGATATTCGATGCGCCTCTTGTCATGATCTAATTTGTCATAGGGAGACCAGTGTTTCCCTAGTGAACCTCAAAATAGATCAGCACACTTGTCGCAGAGACTAATTTTCCCAATCGTTCTCTCCTCTGTCCCTGCATGAACACAACGGCTCTTTTAAGAGCCAACCTTATCTTTCATCTTTTTTTATATATGTTTTTAAAAACTTTTTTTATTTTTTTTTTTACCGTACGCGTACGGTGCGCGTATTTTTTTTTTTTTTTTTTAAAAACACTAAAAATCAATTATCACATTACAAGGTCTTTGAGAGACTACAATTATTATTATTGACTTACCATACCCACTCAAAAAAATATTTATTCATTTGTTTTTTTTAAAAATTGCTTTAAAAATGGTTCTAGTTTTCGAAAATTTTCTATATCAATCTGAAAAAAAAGAAAAAAGTATTAATATTTTTAAAACATTTTATAATACAGTACACATATTTACATATTTATCAAATATATTTTTGCCTTATTTTTGCTGTTTTCAGAATATATTGCATTTCACTATAAATTGTGAAAGCAATTGCATTCATCATTTTACAGCGGGCAAAAAAAAATAACAATCTCAAAGATTGTATTAAAAAAGCCCAGAATCTCTTTTAACTTAAACTTAACATTATAGAAATGCATAATATTCTAAAAAAATATCATCTAATATCAATACTTATTTCTTTAAAATACCGTCTGATATGTTTGTTTCAGAAGTATAATCACAATATTATATCTCAAATAACTCCACATTACATCTGGTTCCATTTCCTTTAGGCCAAATAGTAATTTTAAAATTCTTTTTTGATTAAATTTCCAATGGTAATCCAATAAAATTCTAAAGTTTTATTTGTACAGATCTCACCGATTCTCTGTAACATATTGGTTCCCTAAATATTTAAGAATAATTTATTGAGTCCACAATAGAATTGTTTACCTTTCCACATGGCCAAATAGTAATTTAAAAAATCTTTTTTGAAAAAATTTCCAATGGCACTCCAATAACATTCCAAAATTTAAATTGTGCAGATGTTACCGATTTTCTCTAAATTTTTGGTTTTCGAAAGTTTCATTAAAAATTTAAAAAGTCCACATTACAATTGGTTATCTTTCCATTAGGCCAAATGATAATTTAAAAAATCTTTATTTTTGAAAATTCCAATGGTAATCCAATAAAATGGTAAAATTGTTTTGTCCAGATCTTGCCAAGTCTCTCTAAAATTTAGGTTTCAGGAAGATTAGATAGGAATTTGCTAAATCAAAAGGCAAACGTTGCTTAAAAACCAATTGGGAATCATTACACAGTGTCCATCCTTTTTCACATTTAAGATAAACTGTGTAATGTCCAGAAGTAACAGTAGGTCCTTCATGGAAAATTATTGCAACAGTTACAAAAGTTTTTCCTGAAATTGATAATTGCTGTCCTGTAAACTTCTTTATTAAAGTATCCAATTTTGAACCATCAGCTCTACATCGTTGCATCATTAAAATTACATACTGTCCGTATTCCTTTAAAATTAATGTTGAAAACATGTCAGATTGACACTCACCGCATTGAATGCTATGATTAGCATCTTTAACTAATTTAGCAAAAGTGACTGTTTTAGTCTCTGGCAAGGTCAAAAAAATAAACCTTTCATTATCAACATTAGAGCCACATATATTATAACAGTTTTCACAACTATGTTCCCATTTATAAGAGAGACCAAATAAATTATCAATTGCAACTTCTTCTTCTTCCAGTACCTGAAGAAAAAACATCAAAAATTCGTGTGCATCTTGCTGTTCATTTTGAGAAAACTGTGTTCGTCCTGAACATACATCTAAAAGTTTTCTAATTTCAGTAGCACTTTCTATTTGAGTTTTATCATTACTCAGCTTTTGAAAAAGGAGACTCAGCTCTGAACAGAATCTTTTTCCCTGATTTACTATTATCTGCTCTTGCAAACTTTCCAGATAAAATGCAACATTCAGCACTACATTTGCGTAGCAGTTGACACCAGAGCTATTTTCAAAATGACATCCTACAACCTGTTCTTCTTTTTCCTTATTCTTTTTGCTTGCAATTACATCACTCCTCTTTTTTTTTCCTCCTCTCTACATCCTCATTACAGATATTCTCATTTCTCCTTTTACGAGAAACTACACGTTTCTCCAACACAGGATACTGACCTAAATGAGGAGCATAGCTTCTTCTTAATCTATTATACTCCTTTACACAATTTGTATCAGCACTAACTTTTGAATCATCAAAGTCTATCATGAATAAACCAGATAATGTTTTCACTCGTGACAAAGCAACATAAGCCATACCTTCTTTGAACACAGTTGAACCAATGTTCACAAATGCACAATCTACAGTCAATCCTTGAGACTTGTGAATAGTTACAGCATATGCTAGCAAAAACGGAAACTGCTTCCTACGTACATATAAGTCTTTCACAAGCATGAAACGAACTGTACAACGACAAATGTCTTTAACTTCTTCTATCTGATCAAATTTTATTTTTAAACATTCAATTCCATCTTTTTTCTGATAATTAATAAAACCCACAACTCTTCCCATAGCTCCATTAACTAAACCTTTTTCAACATCCAAATTTCTCCTTAAAAATACTCTACAGTTCATGCAAACATATAGATTTTTTTCTAATCCAGCTGTTTTGGAAATGTTCTTCTCTAGTGAATCCAATTTATTTTTCAGTGTGCCTGTTACTGTGACAGTAATTCTTCCATCCTCAATTTTGTCCACTGCTTCTAATTTCCTGATCTCTTCCTTTTCCAATTTCAAAAGCTCCTCATTGAATATTGAGCATTCACGTAGAGTTGGCATTAAGCAGATGATACTTTTGTTTTCTGCAATGTTCTTGTATATCTTCTCTGCAACTATTTCTTCCTTTGGAAATAAATTATGTAGCAGCCGACTCTGTAATGCTTTTTTGCCAACTTCTGTGAGTAGTCCAATTCTGATATCTTTCAGAATACTTCCATATTCTTCATCGCTTGCTTGCCTCATATTAGTAGTAAGTTCCTTGTACTCAAAGAAGGACCAAATATTTGTATTTCCGATGTCAATCCTTGAGACTTGTGAATAGTTACAGCATATGCTAGCGAAAACGGAAACTGCTTCCTACGTACATATAAGTCTTTCACAAGCATGAAACGAACTGTACAACGACAAATGTCTTTAACTTCTTCTATCTGATCAAATTTTATTTTTAAACATTCAATTCCATCTTTTTTCTGATAATTAATAAAACCCACAACTCTTCCCATAGCTCCATTAACTAAACCTTTTTCAACATCCAAATTTCTCCTTAAAAATACTCTACAGTTCATGCAAACATATAGATTTTTTTTCTAATCCAGCTGTTTTGGAAATGTTCTTCTCTAGTGAATCCAATTTATTTTTCAGTGTGCCTGTTACTGTGACAGTAATTCTTCCATCCTCAATTTTGTCCACTGCTTCTAATTTCCTGATCTCTTCCTTTTCCAATTTCAAAAGCTCCTCATTGAATATTGAGCATTCACGTAGAGTTGGCATTAAGTAGATGATACTTTTGTTTTCTGCAATGTTCTTGTATATCTTCTCTGCAACTATTTCTTCCTTTGGAAATAAATTATGTAGCAGCCGACTCTGTAATGCTTTTTTGCCAACTTCTGTGAGTAGTCCAATTCTGATATCTTTCAGAATACTTCCATATTCTTCATCGCTTGCTTGCCTCATATTAGTAGTAAGTTCCTTGTACTCAAAGAAGGACCAAATATTTGTATTTCCGATGCTTCCCAATGACTTCTTCGTGTCTTCATGTGTGACAGTATTAAACACTGGTTGTCCTTTAACTGGAGTAAGTTGCAAAAGATCTCCAAAAACTATGACGTGTTTTCCACCAAATAACATGTCATAGTCTGTCTTCAGAATTTGCTGCATTCTTAAATGCACAAAGGCAAGCATTAAGTTTGAAACCATGCTCACCTCATCAATAATGAGAACTTGCATCTTATTCAAGACTCTTGAAACTTCCAAGGATGCTTCTCCAGTTAGCTTGTTGTATTGTATTTTGTTCTCATGCTCCACTGGTAACATTAGCAAACGATGTAAAGTGATTCCTTTTATGTTATATGCTGCTAACCCAGTTGGAGCAGTAACCACACAAGACAAAGTAGAATCCGTTTTTTGCTGTAGGTAGCTTCTGATGACTTTAATTAGGAAACTTTTTCCAGTTCCAGCTTGTCCGCTTACATACATCCTGATTGGATGAAATGATGTGCATGAGCACTCTTTTTTTTCATGTAGAAATCCGTGATCAATTTTGTTTCTGATCTCTTCATAAATTTGTTGCTGCTCTTCGTTCAGTTGTCTTTCCAAATTTTGTAAGTCTATAAATTCTTCTTGAGCTTGATTCATAGCCGTTTCCACTTCATTCATGGCTATTGATGCTTCATTTTCAACGATTGGTTGTCCTAGGGGATCTTGACTGAGTGTTTCTGAACTTTGGCTGTCCTGAGAACTGTCTCTAGCTATTTCTGCTGCAATTGTAGTTTCCTGTTCAATTTCTTCATTTAACATTTGCAGATAACTTGAGAATGTACTGCATTGTATGCTGTCTTTGCAAGCATTAAAAGAATCTTCATAGCTTTGAAATTCTCCCAGTAGTTCATCCTCTGTACGCCATGGTTTAAACAACTGTAAAAGAGCCAAGTAGTAAAATTCCTTCTTGTCAGTAGTGTCGCAACTCAGCTTCCTGTGATTTATCAAACTTCCTTTTGTTCGCTTCACCAAACATCCTTCCTCACCAATGACTTTATATTTTCCATTGTTGATGTCTTCTGCGGCTTTCCGTGAATAAATGTAGTTCTGCAGCACTTCATAGAGACACATGTTCTCCAGATGTTGACTTCTCTTGGGATAATATGTGTCCAACATGTTTGATTTCAAAATATCTGTACTTTCTGGGTCATTCTCGGCCAAATATTCAATTTCTCCAACAGATTTTAGTACCCGATTTCTCATTGCTGCAAGGCCTAAACTTGCCCAAATTATTCTTCTTGACTTCGAGTAGAGACTTGCAGAAGATAACCTATCTGAACATTCGTAGGATCCAATTTCTCGATGCGATAACATCTTCAAACTGAAACTGTACAGCTTCTTACTGACAGTCTTCTCGTGAGAAATCTCTTCCCACATTTCCTTCAATTCTGTTTTTTCTGATTTCGTAATGTAAGACGTTACATATCGAGCAACAGCAATGGAATTGTCAGCTACATACTGTATATCCATGTTAGCGTTCCACATGGATAAAATGACTGGGTTGTAGTCATTTATATTTTTTGATTCTTCTTTTCTTTTAAGGTTGTAGGTATTCTTAGGTGATTTTCTTGTGATAGTATGTCTCACAGCTGACATAAAACTGTTTACTCTTCCATTTGAAAGAACAGGTCTAGGAAATCCAAATCGACATTTAGTGTAGTATTTATCTTTGCTCTTGTATTTCCGTCGACAGTATTTTCCACACCGATGACTTTGGAAACGTAAAACTTGCTCCTTTAACTTTTTCTCTTCTGTGCTTTTTGGTATAGCACATGTTGCATATTCTTCAATGTAAGATAACACTGCTTCATCAGTATCTGTTCCAAACTTTGGGGCATCCTTGATCCACAACAACATATGAATATGAGGAGCACCTCTTGCCTGGTACTCTTTTCTCCAAAAGAAATCTACTACTTCTCCAAGAGGTGGATTTTTTTTATTGCAGATGAAGGACATCATAGCCTCAAATCTATGATTGAAATATCTGCAAACATTAACCGGATCCAATGAGCACAGTTCTCCTGCTGTCTTGTATTCGATGTTTTTAATGTTTGAATTTGCCTCTCGTAGAAAATCCAGTAAATCATCCCAAGCGTACTCGGCACAGCTTAGTGTAACGAACCATGTTGGTGTTCCTAAATTCCGTAACATGCATTTTAATTCACCATGGCGTCGGTACCAATATTCATTTGTCCCACGCTGACAAGCCATCAGATTGATCAGTTGTGTTTCCAAATGATCATCTCGGTGCTGCACTTTCTCCATAAAATCCTTAGCAGACACATTTTGTAAATGTACTCCACTTTTTAAAATGTGATTTACTGCATAAGACAGTGCAGACAAGTCGCTTTCAAATAAAAGATGGAACAAATAAGGAATACTTTGTCGAAATCTGGGATCTTCAGCATATAGTCTTGTAGTCCGATACTCAGAAGCTGGAATCTGTTCCGGACGTTCATCGTATCGTCCTCCTTTTCCTTTAGGAAACAGCTGGGGAAAACATCGAGCTTCCAAGCTCTCCTCCCATACACTCATGGGAGTTCCTTTTGCTTTCTTCATCTGAAAGAGATCAATATTGTCTCCCATAACTTCTTTTGAATGAAGAGGATGTATGCTAAAATGTTCATAAATTTCTTCTTCCTTTGACTTGTCCACTTTTTCAATTTGTCCAGTTGGTGTTTCTGTGTCTTCTTGTAAATCTTCTTCTTCTTCTGCTTCTATATAAATTGATTCATACCATTTGTTATTCCTTTTCAAATACAAATTTGCTCTTTGTACTTTCCGCACATCTACCAGCTCCTGCCAAATCTTCTTATTCTTTGTAGGTACACCATTAACCAGAATAATTAATGGTTCAGTTTCCAAAGTATCCGCATCAATAGTTTCCATATTTTTTTTCAAATCCAAGGGCAAATACACCACTCTACCTTTTAAACCTCTCAGTAAATCTGAAGGAGGTAATTTACCAGTTTTGGGCTCCATACGTACTATGGTCTGGAACGGATGAACACATTGAATGAGTATAGACTCATATGTATTTAATTCAGAAAGTTCAGCAGGAATAGCATCCAATTCTAAATTATTATGTACAGCTCTGGTCGGCATTCTATTTTCCTCTAACTTGTTGTAACAGTATTTACAAATACGCTGATCTTCACCCAAATCAAAACAATTTTCAAGAAATATATATGTGGCAAAATCCTTCCACTTATAATTATCTTCATTTTCACTCTTTCTGTAGAGATCAACATTCCTAGTTTGTTTTCTATAATGAGTTCTGCGGCAACAAATACAAGTAAAATTTGGTCTTTCATTAGAGATTATTGCAAATTTTGTTATGTGATCATTAAATGTGTTACTTACAGAGGGTTCTACATTCTCTTCCACTTCTTCCTCATTTACTGTGTCCTTCTCTGCACTGTTTTGTTCAGGACCAAAGTAACAAAACTGAATTTCATCAACAACCTTCTCTACATCTGATACCGTTCCTCGGAACAGAGCCCTATTCAATTCATTTAACTTTATTGCTGGACTTTTGGCAAAATACAACCGTCTCACAAACTTTCTCATTTCAGTATGATGAACAGCCAGCATCCTAAAATGATGGAAAACACTATTACACACTTTTCTAGATAGACAAGCCAGAGAATGACCCTGCAAACCAGTATTCTCTCTCACTCTGCATGGATCCAGACTTTGAAGCACCTTAATCTTCTGTTTTATACTTTTTTTACTATATTCTCTTAGAAACTCACGAAATTTGTCAATAGATTCCTGACGCACAGTGCAAATACTACTACAATTCCAAGTGTACACTGGGGCTTTAGGACGTCTCCCCATAGCCTCATCTGCCATCACTTGTACCTCATCTCTTGGAACCATTATCTCCTTCTCCATTATGCAACCATTTTTTACTTCGTAAGCACGACCTCTGGTGTCAACTGCATGCAGCAAACTATTACTTTGAAAATAGCTCTCTTCATTAAAAAAAGGTTCACTACTTGAACTATGCATCCACTTTCCTAAAAACACTTTACAAAAGTTTGTTCTGTTCACTACTCTTTTCCTTTTGCTATGTGATTTCAGTACATTAACCATTTTGTCTAATGTACGCATCCTATTCAAAATTAAAATGAATAGTTTCCTTTTTAATTCTAATGCCTTTGCTGCAATGGCTTCAATTTCTTTTTTTCTTTTATAAAACTTAGTCTTTTGCTTATATTTCTTCACATCCTTTATCAAATTGGACATAACTCTTCTCTGAAACATTTTTCTACGTATCTCTTTAAACGCTGTTTTTCTATTTATGTAAATCTTTTCAGTTGCAGAAGGTATATTTGCATTAACTAAATTCTCAATTTTTTCCTGTCCTTTTCTTTTCAAAACATTCTTTCCAGTACAGACATTTTGTACATTTTTCATTCTTTTGAATATATTTTTTAGAAATTGTTTTTTCTGCTTACCAGAAGATTTTTTCTTTTTCCCAACATGAGCATCTTCTACTAACTTTGGTCCTCCAGTTGTCTTCAAATGTAGGTTTTTTTTGTGAGTTTTTTGAACTCTGGATTTTGTAGGCATCTTAAATTTTGTTCACTGCTCTTCAGCAATACCTGAAAAAAACTAAAAAAAAATTCCTTTATTTTATTTAAATATATTACTACATTTCTTTTCACAATAGTCACAAAACGTAATTTCTTTGCCAATTTGAAAACACACTTATTACTCTTTTTTTTGGCAAGTGATAATCACTTTTACAGACTGACACATTATAAATCCAGTTTTCAGATTTTTTTAAAAGCACATGTCCAGACTGCTTTTTCAGACCACCACCATGTGTATCCTGGGTGACTGCCTACACTCCAGCAAGGGCAACCAGCCTTAGTGATGTTGAATGTATTTGCATTACAGACTGAAACCTCAAACCCCACTCGCTTGTAAATACTGTGCATGATTATACATGGAAAGGAGCTGGGTGTGTGCTAAGAGTCTGCTTCTGCACCAAAAAATCGCTCCCCCTTTTTCCTACTAATGCAACTGTGAAATCACCAGAGCAAAACGCAATAAATCTCTGCCTGTAATTCCTATTTGCACACAGAGTCATGTTTTCACATTAGTCACAAAACGAAATTTCTTTGCCAATTTGAAAGCACACTTACTGCTCTTTTTTTTGGCAAGTGATAATCACTTTTACAGACTGACACATTATGAATCCACTTTTTAGATTTTTTAAAAAGCCAATGTCCAGACTGCTTTTTCAGACCACCACCATGCGTATCCTGGGTGACTGCCTACACTCCAGCAAGGGCAACCAGCCTTAGTGATGCTGAATGTATTTGCATTACAGACTGAAACCTCAAACCCCACTCGCTTGTAAATACTGTGCATGATTATACATGGAAAGGAGCTGGGTGTGTGCTAAGAGTCTGCTTCTGCACCAAAAAATCGCTCCCCCTTTTTCCTACTAATGCAACTGTGAAATCACCAGAGCAAAACGCAATAAATCTCTGCCTGTAATTCCTATTTGCACACAGAGTCATGTTTTCACATTAGTCACAAAACGAAATTTCTTTGCCAATTTGAAAGCACACTTACTGCTCTTTTTTTTGGCAAGTGATAATCACTTTTACAGACTGACACATTATGAATCCACTTTTCAGATTTTTTTAAATGCACATGTCCAAACTGCTTTTTCAGACCACCACCATGTGTATCCTGGGTGACTGCCTACACTCCAGCAAGGGCAACCAGCCTTAGTGATGCTGAATGTATTTGCATTACAGACTGAAACCTCAAACCCCACTCGCTTGTAAATACTGTGCATGATTATACATGGAAAGGAGCTGGGTGTGTGCTAAGAGTCTGCTTCTGCACCAAAAAATCGCTCCCCCTTTTTCCTACGAATGCAACTGTGAAATCACCAGAGCAAAACGCAATAAATCTCTGCCTGTAATTCCTATTTGCACACAGAGTCATGTTTTCACATTAGTCACAAAACGAAATTTCTTTGCCAATTTGAATGCACACTTACTGCTCTTTTTTTTTGGCAAGTGATAATCACTTTTACAGACTGACACATTATGAATCCACTTTTCAGATTTTTTAAAAAGCCCATGTCCAGACTGCTTTTTCAGACCACCACCATGCGTATCCTGGGTGACTGCCTACACTCCAGCAAGGGCAACCAGCCTTAGTGATGCTGAATGTATTTGCATTACAGACTGAAACCTCAAACCCCACTCGCTTGTAAATACTGTGCATGATTATACATGGAAAGGAGCTGGGTGTGTGCTAAGAGTCTGCTTCTGCACCAAAAAATCGCTCCCCCTTTTTCCTACTAATGCAACTGTGAAATCACCAGAGCAAAACGCAATAAATCTCTGCCTGTAATTCCTATTTGCACACAGAGTCATGTTTTCACATTAGTCACAAAACGAAATTTCTTTGCCAATTTGAATGCACACTTACTGCTCTTTTTTTTTGGCAAGTGATAATCACTTTTACAGACTGACACATTATGAATCCACTTTTCAGATTTTTTAAAAAGCCCATGTCCAGACTGCTTTTTCAGACCACCACCATGTGTATCCTGGGTGACTGCCTACACTCCAGCAAGGGCAACCAGCCTTAGTGATGCTGAATGTATTTGCATTACAGACTGAAACCTCAAACCCCACTCGCTTGTAAATACTGTGCATGATTATACATGGAAAGGAGCTGGGTGTGTGCTAAGAGTCTGCTTCTGCACCAAAAATCGCTCCCCCTTTTTCCTACTAATGCAACTGTGAAATCACCAGAGCAAAACGCAATAAATCTCTGCCTGTAATTCCTATTTGCACACAGAGTCATGTTTTCACATTAGTCACAAAACGAAATTTCTTTGCCAATTTGAATGCACACTTACTGCTCTTTTTTTTTGGCAAGTGATAATCACTTTTACAGACTGACACATTATGAATCCACTTTTCAGATTTTTTTAAAAGCCCATGTCCAGACTGCTTTTTCAGACCACCACCATGTGTATCCTGGGTGACTGCCTACACTCCAGCAAGGGCAACCAGCCTTAGTGATGCTGAATGTATTTGCATTACAGACTGAAACCTCAAACCCCACTCGCTTGTAAATACTGTGCATGATTATACATGGAAAGGAGCTGGGTGTGTGCTAAGAGTCTGCTTCTGCACCAAAAAATCGCTCCCCCTTTTTCCTACTAATGCAACTGTGAAATCACCAGAGCAAAACGCAATAAATCTCTGCCTGTAATTCCTATTTGCACACAGAGTCATGTTTTCACATTAGTCACAAAACGAAATTTCTTTGCCAATTTGAATGCACACTTACTGCTCTTTTTTTTTGGCAAGTGATAATCACTTTTACAGACTGACACATTATGAATCCACTTTTCAGATTTTAAAAAAAGCCCATGTCCAAACTGCTTTTTCAGACCACCACCATGTGTATCCTGGGTGACTGCCTACACTCCAGCAAGGGCAACCAGCCTTAGTGATGCTGAATGTATTTGCATTACAGACTGAAACCTCAAACCCCACTCGCTTGTAAATACTGTGCATGATTATACATGGAAAGGAGCTGGGTGTGTGCTAAGAGTCTGCTTCTGCACCAAAAAATCGCTCCCCCTTTTTCCTACTAATGCAAATATAAAATTACCAGAGTTGTACACAATAAATCTCTGCCTATATTTCCCAACATGTGTAACCTGGGTGACTGCCTACATTCCACCAAGGGCAACCAGCCTTAGTGATGCTGAATGTATTTGCATTACTGAGTCCAACCTCAAACCCTTAAACTATTCTTTTTTTATACCAATACACCTTAATTTATCGTGAAAACATAGTCCATATTATTTTACATGTTCCTCACATTTAAATTTCTCCCAACACAGAAAATAATAAACGCAACTTCAACAAAAAGAATTACATTTCTATTATTCATTTCTTAATTTACCATATACATCTCCTCTCAAACTCTAACCTCACCTTTAAAATTAGTTAGTTGTGAAAGAAATGTGGCACTCAAACAGCAGATTATCAGAGCCAGGATCTCTGTTCTCTACACCTCTCTCCTCTCAGCAGAACCAGATAATGGCAAAGTTTCCCTCTATTTTTCCACACATATACATGTAAGTTTCAAATCTCAGTGCTTCCCCCTTTTTTTCAAATGTAATCACACATTTCTATTGGTTGAAACCCAACCCTTTTCCAAAAGTACCCTTCCCCCAACTTGACTTCTGCCTAGTACCCTTCCCCCAACTTGACTTCTGCCTGCTACCATAGCAACAGCTCATGGAACACTGCTGTGTGGAGTCAGGTCAGAAGTTCGCCAAACAATGTTTCAATTCCACAGAGCAAGAGTGCTTGACTTTTCAAACCTTACAGCAAATCCATAGTACTGTTCTTTGGTAACACATTTTTCTGTACCAATACAAAACATGCTTCTATAAATTTACACATACAGCCTAGTTTTTAGTGTAGAATGGTATGAAACAGCCAATCAGTTCTTTTTTTTAATAAAAAAATATGTATGCCTCCATTTCCAAACTGTCTTTCATTTCTTTTTACCATTCTACTGAATTACACCTCCTGAGTGCATCCAGATCTCCTTGGAAGATGTTCACAGTGTGGATTGTAGGGCACAGCTATGTCTTCTGGAGTGAAAAGTATGCAGAGAAAACAGATATGGTGAGAGACCTTGCTTTGCCAAATGTAGACATTAAATGGATTGGTCAGAGAGGGTTAAAGTGGCACCAATTGATGCCATTGGTGAAATCCTTCATGCAAATCCAACACCCTGACCTCATAATAGTGCACTGTGGTGGCAATGACCTAGGCACTTTGACTGGGGTAGGTCTGGAAATGCTTATGAAGGACACCTTTGCACAACTGTTTTCACTTTTCCCTAAAACTGCCTTTGTGTTTTCCAACATATGCCAAAGGCAAAAATGGAACTGGTCCAATCATTTCTGTCCGCAGATTGACAAAGCAAGAAAGCACGTCAACAAATCTGTTTCTGCTTTCCTCCGTGACTATGGTATGGGTTCCATTTACCACAACAACTTGCGTTACGACATGCAAGACATTTATAGAGGAGATGGTGTGCACTTCAATGATGAAGGAAACAGAGTCTTCCTCTTGAACCTTAGACTCTGCATCGGTACTTACTTGTAGGTACCACTAAAAAATAACTTTATAAACACAACGGCTCTTTTTAGAGCCCCCTAATAACTAAACACTTAAATCTGAATTTCATTTCTTTTATTTATTTTTTTGTTACCGTACGCTTACCGTACGCGTACCCCGTGATTTTTTTAAAAATCAATAAATGTTTTCTTTGTACTTTTCTGTCCTTCTTTGACCCCCTCACAAATGTAAGGGGGTCTGTAACTCTCCTCCTTGCCCCCTTTTCTTGTTATCACTCTTTTTTTTCTGAGTGAAACACACGAAATGGCGGCCGCCGCTTCCTGGTTTCGGCCGATTCGAATGTTTACTAAGATCTAAGAGCCAATCAGAATCGCGCTCGCGCACGCCACCGTACGCGTACGGTAAGCGTACCGTAAGCTGGCTCAGATATATATATTGATTTAAAAGCTATTTTCTCAGAATCTACTGAACAGATTTACACCAAACCTACAAAAGGCACTTCCTTGACCTGAGGACTACCTCTCTGCCAAATTTCTAGTAACTCTGTTCAGCCGTTCGGGCTGTAGCCCTGTCTAAAGGTCCTATGGAAAAATGCATGGGAAAAACGCGTTTTGGGACCCCCCTTTTATCTCAGCCCCCGCTTGACGAATCCCCCCGAGACTTTCAGGGTAGGAGCGGAGTGTAGCGCCCCACCTATTTTGAGAAATTCGCGAGGATTCGTCGACCGGCGCCAAAGTTATTCAAAATAGAATGTTGCGGATTTCCTATGGAAACAGGGTCCTAACTATAACTACCTACCGGCGACCGCCAGTAGGTAATATACATATATATATTCACTGAAAAAACCATAGGTTTCAGGGGCGTTATAGTGAGCTGGACTTTTCACTCGTACAAAACCATTGAAACTCCCCCGTTATAGTTAGTTCAGCTAACTATAACTCGTGCGCACGCAATGCACAGCTGATGACGTCACATATTACATCACTCATGACATGGTCGGTGACATCACTCATGACTTGACTGATGACATCTCAAATGACATCACTGATTACATCAGTGATGACATCATCCAGTGAATGTGTGTTTTCCTGAAAATTACATATGTTTTATATATGTATATCTCAAGGTCGATGGAAGAAAAAATGGGTATATAAGTGTCTAAATGGATGATTTGTTTTTGAAAAATTGATTGTATAACTGACTGATTAAGTGTATCTTAGTGAATACATGGCTTAGTGAGTAATGTTTAAATATGTAAATATCTGTATCAGTCTCTCACTTTGTGTATAAGTGGCTGCATGGGTTGGTGAGTAGCTACATGAGTGTCTATATAGGTTATTAGTTGGTTTTTTGAGTATCAGTATGAGTGTCTGAGTGTCTGTATGGTTCGTTGGGGAGTATTACGTAGTGCATAGGTGCATGAATGAGTGACTCACTGTTTGTATGTGTTGAAGACAGCATGTGTGCAGGACTGTATGGGTGGATGAGTGTGTGCATGGGTGTGTTAGTGAGTGAATGACTGTCTCAATAGTGTCTTTATGAGTAACTACATATGTTTTAAACTAGTATATGTGACTATTGGTGTATATAAGTGAGTATATGTGAGAGATTGAAAGAGTTCCTGTATGAATAAGTATGTGTTTCTATAAGTGATTGTTTAAAAGACTAAGTATGTGTACGTTTCTGTAGAAGTAAGTGTGGTGGTGTGTGTATAACTGTATATGCAAGTAAGTGGATGTTTGATTCTTTATTAGCATGATTGACTATGTGTGTGAGTAACTCTATGGATGAGTGGCGTTGTGTAACAGGATGTATAGGTGTATGAGTACATATGATGAGTGAGTACATGTATGAGTGACTGTATAGGACTGCTGGTGAATGAGTGGATGTGTATGTGGATCTTAGAATTACTGAATAGGTTGTTTTAACTGATATTGGTATGTCCATTGTTTTGAAAATGTTAGTTTCTATTTTTGAATGTGTGTATCAAAGGTTATATTAGGGGGAGAGGAGGTCTGCCACTCTATCACAAGGATGATGTCATCAGTGATGTCATTTGAGATGTCATCAGTGATGTCATGAGTGATGTCACTGACCATGTCATGAGTGATGTAATCTGTGACGTCATCAGCAGTGCATTGCGGGTGCGCGAGTTATAGTTAGCTGAACTAACTATAACGGGGGAATTTCAATGGTTTTGTACGAGTGAAAAGTCCAGCTAACTATAACGCCCCTGAAACCTATGGTTTTTTCAGTGAATTTCTAAGATCTTTAAATGCTAATTCCTAACTATAACGTGCCTGAAACCTATGGTTTTTTCAGTGAATGTCAAAGGTTTTTTATTTGCTAATCTAACTATGCCTACAGAGATAGGACATGTGAAGAAAGAAGAAAAAACGCACAGAAAGAAAAAAAAGAAATGCAGAAAGAAGCAACAGAAGTCCTCAAAGACGAAGAAAAGTGCAGGAAGAAGGATAACGTGCAGAAAGAACAAACAGAAGAGCATAAAGAAGCCTTGTTACAAAATCATCCTGTACCCTCAACTTTTTCAGACGGATACTGGTGGTAACTGAGTCTGACTAACCAGTCCTAGAGCCAGTGCTATGTTAAAAGACACTCAGAATACAGTGAAAACACCTACATACACTAGGGAACACTATGCGTTGGGGTCCCCCTGTGATCAGCATGACCTCCTTTGTAAGCCCCTAGTATATAATAGGGCAGGGGATTAAAACTACCTCTTAAAACGCGCCACAGGGCGTGTTTGCACACGTCACCTCAGGCCCCGTCCTCTCACTTCCCCACTGTGTAAACACGCCCTGTGGCCATTTTAAGTTGGGAGATTAAGTCCCCTTGAATCCTGAGGGTCCCTAGGGTCCAACTAGACCACCAGGTACCTCCAGTAAGCGCCACAGAGCTGCGTTGCAGAGAGGTGTAAAAAGTGGCACGGCCTAGACCACCTCTCTGCAACGCAGCGCAGTGGTGCTTACTGGAAGCACCTGGTGGGCTAGTTGGTCCCCAGGGTCCCTCAGGATTGAAGGGGAATTGTTTACCCAACTTAAAACGTGCCACAGGGCTTGTTTGCACACGTTAACTCAGGCCCGTCTCCTCCCTTCACCACTGTGTAAACACGCCCTGTGGCCGTTTTTAGTTGGGAGATTAAGTTCATTTGAATCCTGAGGGTCCCTAGGGTCCAACTAGCCCACTAGGTACCTCCAGTAAGCGCCACAGAGCTGCGTTGCAGAGCGGTGTAAAAAGTGGCACGGCCTGGACCAGCTCTCTGCAACGCAGCTCAGTGGCGCTTACTGGAAGCACCTGGTGGGCTAGTTAGCCCCCAGGGACCCTCAGGATTGAAGGGGAATTATTTCCCCAATTTAAAACGCGCCATAGGGCATGTTTGCACACGTCACCTCAGGCCCCGTCTCCTCCCTTCCCCACTGTGTAAACACGCCCTGTGGCCATTTTTTAAATTGGGAGATTAAGTCCCCTTGAATCCTGAGGGGGCAAAATAGCCCACTAGGTACGTCCAGTAAGCGCCATTGCAGAGAGATGTAAAAAGGGGCACGGCCTGCACCACCTCTCTGCAACGCAGAGCAGTGGCGCTTACTGGAAGCACCTGGTGGGCTAGTGGCCCCCACGGTCCCTCAGGATTGAAAGGGAATTATTTCCCCAACTTAAAACGTGCCACAGGGCGTGTTTGCACACGTCACCTCAGGCCCCGTCCCCTCCCTTCACCACTGTGTAAACGTGCCCTGTGGCCGTTCTAAGTTGAGAGATTAGGTCCCCTTGAATCCTAAGGGTCCCTAGGGTCAAACTAGCCCACTAGGTACCTCCAGTAAACGCCACAGAGCTGCGTTGCATAGAGGTGTAAAAAGGGGCGTGGCCTCAGGACACCTGTCTGCAACGCAGCTCCCTGGCGCATACTGTTGGGCTAGTTGGCCCTCAGGGACCCTCAGTATTGAAGGGGAATTAATTCCCCAACTTACAACTGGCCAGGGGGGGGTTTGCAGAGTGCTGCAAGGAGGGGGCGTGGCCTTCGGCGCAATGCCGGTCTTTTATTTATTTTATTTTTTTAAGAAGGAGGGCTGTGTGGCCCCCCTTCTTCTTCTAATTTACTGGCCCTGGGGACCCCATTCCCCAGGGCCTGCACCTTAATTTTTTTTGTTGAAAAAAATTAATTTGGCCCTCCCAAGGTCTTAATCGGCCCCGGGGACCCCAACCCCTGGGTCATGGCCTTTGTTTTTTATTATTTTTAAAAAATATTTATTTATAGTAAAACCTAGGACATGCTGGACAAACCGTATGTACCTATCACCATGACGATTTCCGTGATATTCATTAAAAGGCGACTATGCATAGAATGAATCAACATGGAATGTATTTACACCGCTAGTGAAGCTCTGACGTGTCTGACGCTCTACCATGCCTAATCCTGGCGCCCCCGCAGGTGGGTACTCACCAATCCATTCAAAGGGGATTCGACAACAATTCAACCAAACTATGCAAGAAACTCCCCTCATGGTTAATAAAACACACATCCACCGCCGGATGTGTAATACTTTTTTTTTTACTCTCTGGAAAGGAGACAAACCTCACTTGAGAGTCACAGCGTGCTCCTGGCTGAGCCCAATGCTGTGTTACACCCACCAGTGCCCGCCGAGTGCCTCACACCTCTGTGTTGAATTCCACCAGCTAGTGCGTATGCTATGACACTCTCTAGCCCATGTGCACTGTAACACCACCCTGTGAATATGTCATGCCACACTTGCCTTCGCACGGGTTATATTGCCCCATCTAACGTGCCTTCCTCGATGCCTATGTTATAACGCACAGCGCTATGCCATACATATTACAATCTGGGATCCATATCTTTGTCACAGTGCATATGCAACGTTACGCTCCCCAGCACATATTTCAGATTACAACTTTAGAGACTAGTTAGGTTACACAACACTGCCCTGTGCATATTACACTCCAAGGCGCATATCACATAGCACGCGCTAGTGCCTGTGCTATCTCGCGCTCTCCAATGAATCTGTCATTGCACACAATGTATTGCATATTATATTTCACGCCCCGGTTCATCTTATATCACACTTTTTGGTGCATAGTTTATACCATATACTATATCTAGTTTTCATTTTCAATCGTGCTCTCAGGACTATGTTCTATATAACACTGCGTCCACCTACCCTTTTCACAGGCATTACATTTTGCGATGGGGGTGGAGGGTCAGGGGGTGTTTCTGCCAAGTGAGCCCGGAGTCACAGTCACTAACGTCCTCTTCTTCCTGAATAAAAGTGAGATTATGCTGCATACTTGTTCATATTTTAAGTAGTTCGCACAGACACACATTTTAAAAACAATAAAGTTCCAAATACCCACCTTCTCTGAACAGTTAGCTTGCTGCCCCATCCACCTCCTCCCTATCCTCTGTTGTCTGAATCCATGGACTAGCCTCCTCTCTCCTGCCATGCATGGTCTGATGTGCTGCCACTGCCCTCCATTTAGCATGATGTACCAGTCCACTCCTCCTGCCCTCCATTGCCCAATTATATGGCCCATCATGGACCTCCTGCTTAGCCTCTGTGCTCAGCTTGCTGCCCCTATTCTCCTTCCCCCTGCCCTCCGATGTCTTTGTGCATGCCCCTGCTCCATCCTTTTTGCCCACCATGTTCCATGGACCTGCCACTCCTATCTACTCTGAATGTTCTGTTGAGCTGCCACTACCCTCCCACCTGCCTAGCATTGTCAGATGACTGTAACCTGTCCCTGCCACCTCCACCCTGCCTGTCCACATGCCATGCCCCTATCCCCTTCCTCCTGTCCTCCATGGTCCATTTTACTGCCACACCCTTCTGCCCTCCCTGGTATGTTGTGCTGCAACTGCTCCTCCTGCCTGCCCCGCGCGGTCTGTTGTGAGGCCCCTTCCCCTGAACTCTCTTGTCTGTGCCCAGGTCCTGACCCTCCCTTCTATCCTCCATGGTCCTTTGTGCATGCCCCTGCACCCTCCTTCTTGCCCATCATAGCCATTGTGCTGCCACTAACCCTCCTGCTTGCCATGCATGGTCTTCTGTGCTGCCATGGCCCCTCCCACCTTCCCTGTGTGGTCGGCTAGCTGCCCCTGACCCCCTCCCACCTTCCCTCCATTGTCTGTATGCATGCCATCATAGTCTCATTCTTGCTCTCCATGGTGTGTCTTGTTTCTAGTGCCCATCCTGCCTGACCTCCATGGTCATCTTGCTGCTCCTGCCCTGCCCCCTTGCCCCCAGCCCTCTGTTTCCATGCGCAGACCCCTATTCCCTCCCTCCTGGCTTGTCTGTTCCATTGTAATGCCCCTCATCCGTCCCTCCTGCCCTTTATGGTCTGTTATGCTGCAGCTTTCTCTCCTCTCTGTCCATTATGGTCAGCTAGCTACCATTGCCTCTTTCCCCTCTGTTCTCTGTTGTCCATGTGCATGGTCCTGTCCCCTCCCTATTGCTTTCTATGGATTGTTGTGCTGCACTCCCGCCCCGCATGTGCTGTGTGGTGTATTGTGCTGCTGCAAACCCTGATGCCTGCCCTGTAGGGTCAGTTTGGTGCACCTCTCCATATCCCTCCTGTCCTCTGTTATCCGAGTCCATGTCCCTACCCCAATTCCTCCTGCCTACCATGAGCCAATGTACCATTCTTGCGAACATTTTGAACTTGGTAAGAGGGAGACTTTGAAAAAATAAATGGGGTATTGATTTTCCTCTTTGAGTTACATTGAAAAAGAGGAGATTGTAGATAGGAGACAGATCAAATAAAGCCCATTTGAGCTTAAAAACATTGGACGTTTCCTGGCTGAAACGGGTCTGTTGGCATGTATGGTTGTACTACCACTGCCTCTTCCTTCTGCCCACAATGGTCTATTATATTGCCACAGCCTCTCTTGCCAGTCCTGTATTGTTGGTTTGTTGCCCCTGCCCCCCTTCCACTGCCCTCCACAGTCTGTTGTGCTGCCACTGCCCTTCCTGCCTGTCCAGTGTGGTCAAATTGTTGCATCTGCACTCTCCTACCTGCCTTCAATTTTCAGAGTCCGTGCCCCTGGCCTCTGCCTCTCAACAGTATCGTAATGAACAACTAGATTGCTAACATTCTATATTTATTGCAAAAGTGTGGAACGCCTGACGTCATCTTGATGTAATCAAAACTGTAATACCTAGAGTATTTCCCTTTTAGAAATTACATATATGAGAGGGTCTTATTTGCATCAAAATTATGGTTAGTGCTCTAAAAAACTAAAATGAGGACATATTTTCTGAGTTTTCAAATAGCGACAAAGAACTTTTAAATTATTTGTAATCTTTATGTTTTTTTATCCAGTTGACCACTTGATTAAATGTTGCACCTAGGGGAGAAGATGTGGTGTTACTTCCAGAGCTGCAGACTTTGCAACTGGGGAACCAGGTTGGAGTTTCTGCTTCAGCTCAACATTCTGTGATTCTGGTCAAATCGCTTAATCTCCCCATGTCTACAACCAAAATGAATTTGATCTTGTGTGATGTAACCAATGCTCATGTAAAGCACTCCAATACCTGACAAGTCTGCACTATATAAAACTGCAAATACACAAAAAATAAGTGTTTTGCACACTGTCATTGGGCTACATCTGGGTGATATTTGTGCTGCATTTGGGCTCTTTTGTCTCTGGTAAGGAACTGACGCATCACCTCCCCTGCGCAGCAATAAGTAACCAGTACTGCATTTTGGATGTTTGTCTTTTGATCTTCTTCTAATATTTATTTTTCTAAACTGGTGTAGTGTCCATTTGTAGTGTTTTCACTGTATTACTGTATTTTTTCACAAATGCCTTATGTACTGCCTCTGAGATACGCCTGTCTGCTCGTGCCAAGCTACAAAGGGGGTGAGCAGGGGTTATTTTAGAAGTGTATCCCCCTTACCCTGACTACGAAGAAGGGTCCGTACTTGGACAAAGGTACCTACCTCTTCCAACTGGAGACCCCCATTTCTAACACGCACCATAATGATTTCATTATATAAAGAGGAAGCTGAGATACTCAACTGATTCGAGAGCCAGTGATTCACCTTGTTAGGTCGAGCATTCGAGACCTCTTGTACATAAAGTATATACTTATATGTGAATGTACTTTGTGGGCTCTGGAGATCATCCCTAGGACTTGTCTGCTTCCGCATAGGGACTTTTTTTCTGTTCAACTGCCTCTATTTAATTGCCTTGATAGAAAACGACCAGCAGAGGTCAGTAAAATACCAGAATTGCTTTCTGCTGAGGGACTTTCTTTTATTTTTTATTTTTCTGGCAACTGCCTCTATTTAACTTTATTGATAGAAAACGACCAGCAGAGGTCAGTACAATACCAGAATCACTTTAGCATTCTCTAGATTCCAGTCCATAGACATTGTCCTCCATGAAATCTTGTATATTCAGTGATATGACCACAGAAGGCCCTGCTTTTATATTAAAAACAGAGCTTTGTACTATACCATTTCCAGCTGAAAGGCAAAATTTCTCTCCATGTGTTCCCATGCCTGACATGTCATGCAATTTGGTGCTTACTTTCCCTCCATGTTAAAGAACAAAAGATGTTTGAGCACCAACGCTAATGTGCTGCATAGCTAAATACACATAGGGTCCCAACGGAGAGACCGATTGCATTGCAAATGCTTGTTTTTAATCTGGCTATGGCTCTCTTCCATGCCCCCTCTTATGGTTGGTAAATTAGCCAGTGCAAGAACATAGGACGCTGAGGCCGGAGGTAATTGTAAAACAGCCTTCAAGGGAGTTAGGCCATTAGTATTAGAAGATATACCGGTCACATACATGCCAACAGACTCTATTCGGGTGAGAGACTCCAGATTTTTCAAGCCACAAATGACTTTATTTTAGTTATCTCCTGCCTGAAATCACCTCTGCTTCAATAGAATTCAATGGAGAAAATACATTCCGCCGAATTGATTTATTTTTTAAACTCCCACTTTCCTGGTTCAAATGTTGACATGTGTGCCATCATGTTGTGTTTGTTTTTCTGTGGCATGGAAGAAACCACGTACTCCAAGAATTTCAGTTTGCAGATCCCTATTACAACGGAGATTAAGCAAAAATTCTCATAGAGTGCCATTGTATCTCCAGAAACAACAGGAAGAGTTCACAGAGGATCTAGAATATTTATAAGTGTATGTGGGGGACCACACAGTTCACTGACAAACTGCTTCATCACTGGTAGATATGTAGGTGCAACACAAGCAGCAGGTCAGGTCTTTAAGTGGACCGGGTTCTAAAAAGAAGATGCTGAGACAGGTCCCTATCGGGCTCTCCATTTTTGCCATCACCATCAGAGTGGAAAAAAAAGTCTTAACTCTGCAGCAGTACCTTCACTGCCTATGATGTAACTTCAAAGAGACTCGTTGAGGTTCTTTTACAGTCCTAATCATGTCAGAACTGAAGCATTTTCAATGTTTTATTCAACAAAGCCATAGTTGTTGCTTATTTATCTTATGCAACTAACAACCATTGACAAATTCAATAGTCCTGGCTTCTTGTAGGAGTAATGTTAAGTATTGTATCATATATCTGGATGCAAAGACAGAAGCACCAAAATACCAGTCGTGCCGCGCATTTATCTAAGCAGAGATGTTAAGCTTACTTGTTTTTAAGCCACGCACCCTTGGAGAGACCCCCAGTTTTTTCATCCCACTTAAAGCCCTGCAGCAGGTGTTTCACCAGAGAAATATGTGATATATGCAGTACCCGAGAACTTTAAAGTTAAAAACACAACAACATAAAATTCTGCCCTTAAAAATTATTTTTGGAGCCAGTCACAAAGGTGAAGGGGTCCCGTGGGGACCCCTTTGCATTTGTGACGCCATTACCACCCTTTTGAAGAGGGCGGTAATTTGCGAGTGTTTTGTGACTGCAATTGCGGTCGCAAAACATTCATACATGGCTTGTGAGTCGCTATTAGGAAGGGAGCGCCCCGTCCTAATAGCGAGTGGCAAAACACTATTTTGTGATTCGCAATTTTTTGCGGGTCGCAAAATAGTGTTAGCACATTGGCCATGTAGGTTTTTGCATGCGCAAATGGTTGCAAACTTGTTTGCACATGCAAAAACTGCTCGTACATCTGGCCCCTTGGCCCCTAGACAATTTTTTTCCCCTTAGGCCCAAGGGCTGCTTACCTCTGCCCAGCAGCCATCTTCCATTACATTACACAGAACAAGGGATGCTGTTGCCTTTTATTCTTTGGTAGCCAGAGAGAGTTTGTGGACCTAGTAGGGGTCGATTACCTTTGTTTACAGTTTCGATTTTCTTTTTAATTCCTGAAACACTGTTCTCAAATAACAATGAAAAAGCACAGCATGACTACGTGTAGTCAAAACCTGTGCAGTGCATTCTGTGGATACAGTGCTGACACGGGGCCTAGCCCTGCTCCCAGAGTCCGCTGGTACTTCCAAGGGCCTGGTGCTGCACAGGGGGTCTGCTACATAAATGCTTTTGTAGATCTGGTATTGGCGCAGGGAAGGGCCGCAGGCTACGCTTTGCCCTCAGGGCCCTCTGTGATGGGAAAAGCCAGAGTGCAGTGGATTTAATGCCATGAAGTTGGCACCGTGAGTGGCCACTGGCAGTGCCTTGAGCCTAAGCATGCTAAACACAGCCCAAAGGTACATACGCAGTACATTAGATCCACATGTAAGTTGGAGGCAATATACCATAAAAAGTTCTGAAAAAACTTTGGTTATTGTTTCTCATCAGACATTAAAAAAACACAAAATTCTCTGAAAAAAATTCAATAAAATCAAGTGATAGTTACGATTTCCAATTAATAAACGTTTACATTTGCTAGTTATGTTTAACCGTATCTCACCTGCCAATACACTGCTCACGATCTTATGCAGGATAACTCATAGGACATCATAAATGATATCATCGATGACATCACAGTGACTTCACATACCACTTCACCACTGACATATTTGTTGAAATCATTATGCCATCGATGTTGTGCTGTTATGTACTTTTATTTGCTATTATGAAGTTTCATCTCGCCTTTGGCCAAGCAGTGGAACCACCCTTATTCGGGCAGTTTACTATGAGGTCAGCCCACTGGCCTAAAACCACTAGTTGTTCTTTCTGTGGCCAGGCTGCTCTGCAAACGATTTACTGGAACCGACTTCTTTAATAAAGTTAAGTCAATGAGTTTGTGGGGAAACCGAACTTTTTTTCTCAATGTATATTAAAAACTCTGCTTGTAAAAATAAGTGTTTGAATACACTAAAGAGTTGGCCTAGTCATGTTTTTTGAAAAGTTATAAAACGCCTGTGACTGGATTCTCACTCTTCTTCTAACAGCCTCCACATAATTTGTTTTGCTATCTGTTGTAAATATCTTTTTTTCAGAGAAAGATCAACCTTATTTTTATTGCCTGTTTTGAATTACTAACTTCTGTCACTGTCAGAATAATGCATGCCAATGTCATCTGGTCATCTCAATGATTTTTCCCTTCATACATCTGCACAGGAAGTGACATCACTGGATTTCCCATCATACAGATGCACAGGAAGTGACATCACTAGTTTCCCATCAAAACTCTCTTTAAAGGGAGAAGCCAAGCAAGAAGACTCATTTCCCGTCATCCATCTGCACAGGATGTGATATCACTGGATTTCCAATCATCCATCTTCAGAGGAAGCTAGATCAATGGATTTCCCAATATCCTTCTGCACAGTAAGAGACATCACTGGTTTTTCACCAAAACTGACTTTAAAGAAGAAGCCATACAAGAGGACTCATTTTCCTTCATCATTTGCACAGGGAGTGACATCACTAGATTTCCCATCATGCATCTGTACAGGAGATGGCATCACTGAATTTTCCATCATCAATCTGCACTTCGAGTCCCAACTGGACCCTTCCTCTCTTGCAGCCCTCCTACCCATCTCACTCAACACCCAGAGGACCACTCTGACCACCTAGCCCATCACCACTACTCAGGAAACTGCAATGACCCTGCAGTCCAGACCACCCTCCAACCACTGCACTCACCATGTCTTCGTCAATGGACTGGACCCCATCAGTGCAGCCCTCACCCTAATCCTGAAAGACTCAATCATCACAGCCACCTACCCGGAAGCCAGGATACATGCCACAGTACTCTCCCACCTCAAGAAACCCTTAGCAAACCCAATGATGCTAGCCAAGTACTGACCTATCTGATAAAAGTCATGGAAAAGATGATAAATAAATCCCTAGACACCCACCTCAATGATAACCAGCTGCTCAACACCACTCAATCTGGATTCAGGCCCAACCACAATACAGAGACCACCCTCATCGCTGCCATGGACGACATCCAGATCTTCATTGACAGAGGTGACACTGCAGCTCTCATTCTACTTAACCTTTCCACAGCCTTCAACACTGTCTCCTTCCCCATCCTCACCCAATAACTTCATGAAGTCGGCATCCAAGGCCCTGAATTTCACTGGATTTGCTCCTTCGTGCAGGCTGCAGCTAATCTCACCTACTAAGTTCCATAAGGATCCTCACGCAGACCCACTGTGTTCAACGTCTACATAACCCAACTCACCAGAATTATCAGTGCCCACAGAATCAGCATTATATCCTACATTAACAACACTAAGCTCATTCTCTCTGAAAAGAAGCCAAACACTCGGGCCAGTTTCTCCTCCTGCATGACCAAAGTTGTAAGTTGGATAAAAATTAACTGCCTCAAGCTTAACGCATACAAGACAGAAGTGGTAATCTTTGGCAAAGACACCTCGCTCTGGGACTCCAACTGACGGACTTCATAACTCAGACCCACACCTCTCCCGGTAATCAATGTAAAGAATCTTGGAATAGTAATCGATGACCAACTCACCATGACTGGTCATTTGAATGCAGTCTCCGTTCTCCTGCTTCCACACACTCAAGATGCTCAAGAAGATGTTCAAATGGCTCCACATCAACTATCACGGAATCATCACCAGCAATCTGGACTACAACAGTGCACTATGCTGGAATCAACGCTCAACTGACCAGAAGATTCCAGACCATAAAAAACTCAGTGGTCCGGCTCACCCTCAGCCTCCCACCCTACACTCACATCACCCTGCACCTCAAAGAGCTCCACTAGCTCCCAATTCACAAACAAATTATCTTCAAACTCCTCAAGTACACTTACAAGGCCTTACAAACCATTGGCTCTATGTACATCAACAACCGCAAGAACTTCCACAAGCCTACCAGACACCACTCAGCAGGATTCCTACTTGCACAGACCCAACGCATATGCAGAACAAAATCTGACTGCCATGCCTTCTCATACCTCACTCCAAAAGCCTTGAATGACTAGACCCTGCACCTCTAAGCCATCTCCTCAATTCCTCAAGAAGACCTAACTCTCCATCTAGCTCCAACCCTGGCTTGACCAATACAGCTTCTGCTTTAGCTTCAGTATTCCCTAACGGGGGAGTTGTAAACTATATACATGACATAATATAACATTACATAACATAGCATAACGTAACACAAAACAACACAACAAAACATCTAAAGTAGGACTGTACGTTAAGTACTTTGCCTGCAAATGCCTTTTGGTCAAAGGGCATCAATAACATAAATCAGAAAAACATGTAATACTTTTAATAAGAAAGTACTTACAAGTACAATGAACTGTAAGACAGCAAAGACAGCAAAGCCAAATCTCAAAATATACAAGTGATAGCAAAGTGGATGTGAAAATATGTGCAGTGGCCATTTCATAAAAGATTGTGCGCAAAGCACATTGCATACGTGTACAAGTATTGTCTAAGTTACACTTTTGTAGTTGCTTATAAATGGCCACATACAGTGCACATTGCACAAAAAGAGGTCTAGTAGTAAAAATGCAATTTGAATTACTTTTAGTAGTATTCAGTGTGAGAAATTGGGTTCTTGGTTGAGGGGGTAAAACCCTTTTCAAGCAACAACCACAATCCTTGTCAGGGTGACACACAAAAGACACTACATTAGCCTGTGATTAACCCTCTGGTAGCTTTGCTCAAAAGCAGTCAGCTTAACTTAGAGGCAATGTTTAAAATTCTTATGCATCACACAAACAGTAATCATGTTTGAACACACACAGGAAAAAACCCATACCAAGTTAGAATAATACAGTAAAATGTAATAAATAAAACCAAAATGACATACATCTAATCAGTATAACCAGAGATATGCAATTTCAAAGCTTTAGATAAGTATAGTGCCTAAAAGCACAAAGCACCACTTACGGTCATCTAGTCATACTAGACCAGGAGAAAGTCACAAGTTCAGGTTGACCACACTGGAGTGCGGGTCCAAATGAGGAACCAGGTTAGTCTAGCTGAAAAAGTTACCTTCTCAAAGTCTGGCGAGCAAAGGCCAGTTCGCTGTGGAGGAAGCCACGAGGAGAAGATGGTCCTCACTGTAGCACAAAGAGCGTGGGTGGTTGTCGCAGGAGCAAAGAAACTGTTAAGCGTTGCAGACAGTCTTTGCTGGAACTTCGCGTTGGCGGCCACGACAGGCTGTTGATACTGTAGCGCTAAGCGCAGACCTCACATTGCCGGTAGTCGCTGGTGATTGCTATAGTGTGAAGAGTCGGGTGCACTGGAGCTTCACATTGCCAGTGGTCAGCTTGAACTTATCACTTTGTTCTGGCGTAGCCACAAGTTGCACTTTCTGCTTCTTGACACTATTTTTACTTAAACCTTTAAAATGACATATCTCTAGTTCTTCTTATTCAATGTTTGACATTTTGGTCTCATTTTCTTTATTAAATTGTACTGTATTGTTCTAAATTGGTGAGGGATATCTCTTGTTTTGTGTTTTCACTTTATTACTGTTTGTGTGTCGCATACATACTTAACACAGTGCCTGTAAGTTAAGCCTCACTGCTTTTGTGCCAGGATACCAAAGGGTTGAACCCAGGTTAATTTAATGACTTTTGTGGTTCATCCTGATACGGATTGTGCTTGTTGCTTCAGAAGGGTTTTCAGCCACCTCAATCAAAACCCCAATTTCTAACATTGTTGCTCAGTGGTGAAATCCAGTGGTTGTGTTTATGCTGTACCACACTCAGGGATTTTGTGTAACACTAAACTCCCATTTAAATACATTGGTAATACATTCAACGTTTTTTCAAATCTCTTGCTTTTTCCAAATTCACTTCCATTCTGCTTGCCTTTGTGCACCTGAGACTCAGCCTGCTGCAAGCATGGAGGTTGAGCTTAACAACCTGCAAAGTAACACTGTGGCTGAGCTCAAATGATTCTTCAGAGAGAAGGGGCTTTGAGCAAACAAGAACTCCAACAAGCAGGAGCTCCAGAAGGCCCCCTGCACCTGGGAAGAGGCCCACCAGTTACAGTTTACAACAGAGAAGGAGAAGGAGACGGATTATGAGGAGGAGCAGGAGGAGGAAATGGTGGAAGATAACAACCCCCTGATTGTGGCCGCAGAGGGGAGAGGAGGTGCCCCAGGAGTGAGGTCCCCTGCTGGATCCTGAGCAGGCAACAATATAAAGACTGATTTGCATATGGCTGGGACCAAACTCGGGTGGCGAAGTGAGCTAAAGAATGATGATGGATTCAACCCATATCTGTGACTGGGGCAAGTGTCTGAAAAGTTTCAGTACTCTGTCCATCATCTCCTCATGTTTACTTTGTTCACCCTAAGTTGGCAGGGTATGCCCAGATGTGGGTCCCTTGCTCACTTTGCCACTGGATTCAAGCTAGCCTGGCTGATAAGGGGTGTTACCCCGAAACTGGTCCCAGGATGCTTGTTTCCGGTCCAGGGCGGACCTGGCCTGGCAGTTCGGGCTGGACTGTTCCTAGGAGGCACAAGGTCAAGACTGATGTGCATATGGCTGGGTCCAAACTGGGGTAGCGCAGTGAGCTAAAGAATGATGATGGATGCAACCCAGATCTGTGACTGGGGGTGAGTGTCTGAAAAGTTTCAGTACTCCGTCCATCATCTCCTTGTGTTAGCATTAAATCCACCTGCAGCCTATTCCCAAAGGAGCAGGAGGACAGGAAATCAGGGAAGGAGTTCAGGCTGCAAATGGCTGCGCTAATAATGGAAGCTGCCAAAGAGGAGGCTGCTGCAAACAGGGCTTTGAAGTAGAGGAAACTTACCCTGGAGGAAAGGGTGGCCGAGGAAAAGGCTGAGGCAGAAAGAGTTTTAGCAAGGGAGAAGACTAATGCAGAGAGAGCCTTGGTATAGGAGAAGGCTGAGAGAGCCTTGGTGAAAGAGAAGGCTGAGGCAGAGAGAGAGAGAGCCTTAGCCTTTGCTTTTCTCCTTAAAAGCTGAGGCTGAAAAGGCCTTGGCTGAAAGGAAACAGGTCTTGGCTCATGAGGCGGGCCTGAATGAGCTAGACCTTATGGCTAAGCAAGCAGCAGAATCCATCAGCAATGGTGGCAGCTGTAGAGTGTCCAAAGGAGAGGTGAGGGTCTGCACTAAGACCTGGTGTGGAGTGACATTTCTTTTGCATCGACGATAGCTCTGAGGATGCATAGGGTCCCAGAGGAGGATATGGGAGCCAGCCTGTGGAAACACATGCCCTCAGTGGGGAGGATTATATTAGAGGTGGGGCATCACATGAGTTGTACTCCGTGAAAGATATTTTACTCACAAAGTTTGGTCTGACCCCTGAGAAGTATCGCATCAGGTTCTGGAACAGCCTGAAACTACCAAATCAGTATTTAGTGGATTTCATTGACTACACCAGCAAGGCACTGAATGGTTGGTTGAGGGGGAGCAAAGTGAGTCATTTTACAGGGTTGCACAATCTAATTTTGTGGGAGCACACACTCAATTGTTGTTTTATAGAGCTGTGCCAACACCTGATTGACAGTAAGTCCACTGATCCCATGGAGCTTGGAAAGGAGGCGAACCTCTGAGTCTGCCCCAGAGTGTTTGAAAGGTACCTGGGAGTAAACCCATGAAGGGTGGTCCAGGTTCCCCTCAGCAGGCACAATCAGGGGGACTCTGTTCTAAGAAACCAACAACTGGGGGTGGCCAATATGACCTTTGGGGTAAGTAGTCTCCAGGTGTAGGTTATAGGGAATGTCCTAGTCTCCCTTAGTTGGGAGTTAGACTCAGAGGGTGAGCTGGTTATCCCTGAGGGTGGGAGTCATCACTTCAACCTGGGCTCAGTAAATGGGATCCCTGTAACTGCTCTGGGGGATACCGGTGTTAGCCAGACCATCCATGGTAGTAGAAAGACTGGTTTCCCCAGATCAGTACACTGGACAAAGGTGACTCAGGCCCACGGGAAGGACTGTAGAAAGGGCCAAATGGAGGGGCAGGAGAGTGGAATGGCTCACCCCTGACTCCGGTTCAGCCTCTGGGGATAGACCCTGGGATGGAGAGCCAGTCTCAGGATATCAACCCTGGACTAGTGAGAGGGAGAGTGGAAGTTCCTCATGCCAGCTCCCCATTGCTGCTGCGAATCTCGCTTCCTGCCGTCTTTCATTGGTGCTGTATTAATATTATGTACTTGACCGCACTGTTTCAACATTGTTTTAGCCACCTTTTCTGTCTGTATCAATGTACTGCTTTTTTTACCACACTCTCTGTGTAATAAACTTTGTTTATTTTGTATCTCATAGCCTGCACTATTCTGATTCTGTAACCTGATTTTTTCCCGCTGCTGCTAGTTTTTGCCACAGTTTTTCACCTGCTTAACACCTCCAGTAAGCCCCGTCTACCGCCCAGGACATACTTAATGGAGGACGCAGTGACTCCACGCCCCAAAGGCATGCAAAAGGCATGTCTGTCTGCGCTTATCCGTTCCTGAACTGCACCCAGTGCCAAGAACCTGAAGCTACACTGCCTCCGAGCTCTGGGCCCTGGAACCTGCAACAACCGCTACAGCCACACCTCGCCACGATCTACGGCAGGACTTTACACCTGCCGGCACTGCTGCTTCACCTGCAACACCAGAGCATCCGCATGTACGGCAACCAGTGCCAAGCCAACTTCAACCACCCCAGAATATCTCCACTGCCTACTGTTTACTGCATGATCTCTCTGCAAACACACCACCGAGATCTGAGACACCATCATCCTTCATCCCCAGCATCAGCCTCCTCACAGAGACCTGGTTCAACCCCATATCTGCACCTGACTTTGCCTTATCAATGCCCGACAGCTCCAAGATAACACACCAAAATTGCATCAACAAACACGGAGGTGGAGCCGCCATCATCCACAAGGAAACCATTCACTGCACCACTAGAGCAGATGATGCGACCCCAATCATGGAACATCTCAACTTCCAACTCCACACCTACGGCAAAACCACCTCAGAAACACCCTCATCTACAGACCTAGACCTCCAGGACCTTGCCCCAGCTTCTGTGACACCATTCCCGATTTTACCATTGACTCTAATCCCTACATTACCCTTGGAGGCCTCAACTTCCACCTCAATAACTAGGGCGACACCAACACCGCCAACTTCCTCAAAAGTATGAACAGCATAACACAACTAGTCACCAACTTCACACACATTGTAGGACACACACTGGACCCCATCTTCAGCACCAGCAGCAGAGTCAAGTACAGCCACTTCAACAAACTCACCTGGACAAACCATGCCATCATTCACTTCACCATCATAGGTCTCTTCGGCACCACTGCCAAACCTCTCAGCACCCCTCACCAAAGCTGGAGCAAAGTATCAAAGAGCCACTGGACTGAAGCCCTCAACTCTGCCCACGCGAACACCTCAACCAATCTAGAACAGGCTGCCAAGAACTTCTCTGCCTGGATCACCGACTGCACTGACAGAGCCACCCCCATAAAGCTCACAAAACCTAAGAAACATTCCAAACAGGCCAGCTGGTACACCATGGAACTAAGAGCTACAAAGTGCAATTGCAAGAAACTTGAAAGAAGGTGGCGTACCAGCAAGGACACCACAAACTGAACCTCCTTCAAAACATTGCTTAACCAATATCACCAACTTCTGAAAAGGACAAAAAGGAAGGCCCATGCCAACCGCATTTAGTCCAGTTCCAGCCACAGTAAACAACAGTTCAACATCGTCAAAGAGTTCTCCAACCTCTCAGCCTCTGAAAACATCACCACTCCCTCCCAGGAACTCTGCTACACCCTGGCGGACTTCTTCCATGAAAAGATCTCCGACATATACAATACCTTAAGGTCCGAAACCAACACCACCCATATCCTCAGCCTCATCGCTCCCACAGATGCAAACCCAGACCATCTACTAACCACCTGGGACCAGCTCACCACTCAAGACACTCCTGCCATCATGAACTCCACCCACTCTGGAGCACCTATGGACCCCTGTCCCCACTACATTTTCAATCTGGGAAGCATATCGATCAGTAACAAACTCATCACGATCCTCAACGCATCCATTGCCACAGCCACCTTCCCCGATGAATGGAAACATGCTCAAGTCAAACACCTTCCTAAAAAGATGTCCGCCAACCCCAGTGAACACAAGAACTTCCGTCCCACCTCTCTATTCCCCTATCCTGTCAATGTCCTCAAAAATTAATCAACCACCAACTCACAAACACCTGGAGTACAGCAATCCTCCGGACATCTCCCAGTCTGGATTCCACACCAACCACAACCGCCCTCATCGCTGCCACCGACGACATCAGATCCCCTCATCGACCGAGGAGAAATGGCAGCCCTGATCCTCCTCGACTTCTCAGCAGCATTCTACACTGTATACTTCCACACCCTTATCAAGAGGTTCCAGCACACCAGAATTCAAGGAGATGCCCTCAGATGGAAATCCTTCTTCCTCACTGGAAGAGCTCAGAGTCTTCAGCTTCCTCCCTTCACATCCGAACACAAGGGCATCATATGCAGCATCTATCAAGACTAATCCCTCAGCCCCACCCTGTTCAACACCTACATGACCCCCCTGGCCAACCTCGTCAGAACCTAAGGACTGAACATCATTTCCAATGCCGACGACACCTAGATCATCCTCTCGTTATCAGAAGAGCTCTCCACTACAAGGACCAACTTCCACATGTGCATGATGAGGATCACCGACTGAATGAAAGACAACTGCCTGAATCTCAAGACAAACAAAACGGAAGTAGTGATCTTTGGGAACAACACCTTCCTGTGGAAAGACTCCTGGTGGCCCTCCAAACTAGGACCCTCACCCACCCCGACAGACCATGCCCGCAACCTTGGCATCATTCTGGGCAGCAAGCTCACCTTGAAAAAACAGTTCAACACAGTCTCCTCTGCCTGCCCACTCTTCACATGCTCTGCAAGATCTTCAAATGGCTCCTGGTCAACACCAGACGAACCATCACCAAAGCCCTAGTCACCAGCAGGCTGGACTACGGCAATGCACTCTACACAGGAATCACCATGTGCCTCCTGAAAACACAACAGATCATACAGAATTCTGCAGCCAGACTCATCCTCGATCTCCCCATGTGGACTCACATCACCCCCGCCTTAGGAAATGCCACTTTCTCCCCATTCAGAAGAGATGCCACTTCAATATGATGATCCACACATACAAGGCCCTGTACAACCAAGGACCAGCATACAACAGCCACCGTCTGAACTTCCACCAACCCTCCAGACATCTGCACTCCACCTCCCTTCACCTTGCTCACACCCATTGCATTCATCGAGGCTACAGCAGAGGTTTTTCCTTCTCCTACCTTGCGGCCAGGTCCTGGAATGACCTCCCTCTTCATCTCCGGACCTCACCCTCTCGAATGGAATGTAGGAAAGGACTCAAGACCTGGCTATTCAACAGAGCCTCTGCAGCAAGATCCTCAGCACCTGAATACCCTCAAGGATGATTAGCCATGCTATACAAGTCTTGGTTGATAAATTGATTGATTGATCTATTGATTGATTGAAGTAGGATGCTTAATTCTGTGGACCGTCCCCTCCTCCCCCCACTTTCAAGATGCCTTAGAGGTCCAAGAACCCTCAACAGAAGTTATGGAACTCTTTGCCAGCCCCAACGCTGGAAATGAGGCCTGTCCAAGGTCCCTGCTTGGAGCATTCACCTGGCAGTAGATGGCCTGGGGCCTGGCTCCGGATACTGACAGCTGTCAGTAACTTCTGTTGGTTGCTGTCCTTATGGGCAGAATCTTCTTTGGTTTGGGGACAGAAGTCTGATCCAATGAGTGGAATGGGCCACATCACTTTGTTGCCCATGGTTGTACTGTCGGCCTACTGGGGTACAACTGTGAGCAAGTTAAGGGAAGGTGCTTCACAGATGAGGTTCACAGGTGAGGAGAAGGGTTCCCAGTGGGTCAAATCTGTGGCTTAGGAGAATGTAGACAGAGGGTTCAAACTGAGTCCAGAGGGGCACAGATGTGTTAAAAGTCTCTACAGAAGGAGTGATTAGTATGACACCCCTTTGGCAGTTGATGGTAATCATGACATGTATAATGGTCACTCCGTGGGCAAACTCCATGAAACCTGGAATACTACATTTACTAGAATGAACTGAAATACTGTGAAATATTGTGTCAGCTTCAAAAACAGCTAGCTGTATAAACTGTGAAAGGGATGTCAGGGAAGGGTGACAGAGAGCTAGTGACAAAGGGTGGCAGGGGTGTATAGAGTTGAGACATTGGTGTACAAAGAAGCTATGAGAGCTGAGAGGATAAGAAGAGGAAAGAGAAGCAACAGGATTAAGGAAAGAGGTAGCTGACAAGATTAGTGGCAAGAGAAGGTGAGATGATGGAATGGAAGTGAGAGCTGAGGCAATGGGGTATTATTCAGCAGGAGTTGGGAGGTAAGTGGGTGAGTGAGTAAGAGGGAAATGGGGTGAGAGAGGTGAACGATAAAGAGACAATAGGTAGTAGGCATGAGGGGGACACGAGGTAAGGCATTGATCAGTAGAGAGAAGAAAGGAGAGAGAAGACAGCAGCACATGTGCGCAGATCTATCGCATCAACTCAGCCGCAATTACTATAGTGATATGGGGTGGTGGTGTCTTGCAAACCATGCCCTCACCATTGACCATTCCCTTATTTATCCACACACTTGTCACTGACATTAGTCCTTTGGGGAAAAGCCCCTCCCAAAAACCAAATTAAATTATGACTAGGCCCTAAAACTTAACAACACCATTTGCGGAGAACACGCTGCTGAACAGGTGCTTTTGCAACCCCAGAACAAGGTTTTTCGGTGTACTAACCCCTATTTAGGAGTCAGTAGCCTTTCACTGACTTCTAAAATAGGATTAAAAAAGGGGAAAATAAATTATCATATCCCTATATGGCATGACACAGTGTGCAGAAGAGAGAAAACAATTGTTATAGCTAAACCATGTAACAATTGTTTTGGGACATATACCCAGAATTTATTATACAAATTAATAATATGCCAGAATATTAAAATAACATCAATAAATATTACAATAAATACAATGACAGATACGCCATTAATTGGGAAAAGTCAGTGCTGTTTGTTCTTCATGGCCCCACACCTAGGTTACCCAGAGGATGTCATGTCAAAGTGACTAGTGAAGGTTTTCGATATCTAGGGATATTTATCACCCCGGATCCCCACATTTTTATGATAAGAACCTCATGGCCCCCCTACTTAAACTAAGAGATGATGTCAAGCATTGGAGGTCGCTGTCACTGTCGCTGCTAAGTCGGGCAGCCTTATTTAAAATGCTGGCGCTGCCACGATTCCTTTACCTGATTCAGAACTGTCCATATTGTGTCCCTGACTTATATTTTAACAGTGTCGAGGCAGAGGTTCGAACTCTATTGTGGGACGGCAGGGCACCATGGATTGCCCTAGGGAAACTGAAGAAGGGGTGGTATGACGGAAGCATTGCACTCCCCGACCTGCGGCTTTATTATTGGGCGTCCCACCTGATAGCGGTAAATCACTGGCTGTACAGCCTTCCGACAAACCTGACGTATAGGCTGGAAGAGTATCAGACCAGACGTGAGGGGTATCTGGGAGCTTTATATAATAAGTTCCGCAAAGGGAGATATTTGGGACCGATGGCTCACACGACCTCCATATGGCAACCAAACGCCTGGGTTGGACGGGCAAACTGACAAAGGCGACACCCCTATGGTCTTCTCAACAATTGGGGCTACTCTGCTACCACGCAGGATTTGATAGGTGGGACACCATAGGAATTTCTACTATTGGCGATCTCCTACAGAAGGAGAAGATTCTCACCTTTAAAGACCTGCAAGTTAAGTATGAATTGGCGCAGGGGGAGATGTTTTGCTACCTACAAATCTGCCATGCGCTTAAATCAGCCCTCACAGATCTGACAGCCATCCCAGACGAGTCCCCCTTGGAGGATCGATTCCTATCAGAACCTCTCCTTACCAAGGCCATCTCTCTTACATACCGTAAACTATCTAATAACATACCAGACCCCTTTCATATTCTCAGAGACAAATGGCAAACAGACTTGGGGCAGATTGAGGATGAGGACTGGCAAACCGCCTTGATGTCCCCAAGAGAGGCGGCCATAAATCATCATTTTCAGCTGCTCCAATTAAAAGTCTTACATAGGACCTACCTCATGAGTGTGACCTTAGCCAAGATAGGAACCAGGCAGAATGCACTTTGCCTGTGTGGGTGTAATCAAATAGCCACATTTTACCATATATTATGGGACTGTCCCCTGATTCGTCACTTATGGGAGAGGACCACAAGAAAAATTCAGGACACGCTGGGAAAAAAACTTGTTTTAACACCTTCACTGGGGATTGTGAATATCTGGGAATTAACCTCACAGATACAGAGCAAAAATTCACTACCCTGGGATACACTCTAGTGAAAAGGGCCATTGCTATGAAATGGGGGGCAGCTGATCGCCCACTGTCAGAAATGGACAGAAGCATGGTGGCCGAAAAGGAGGTTTACAAATCTAGAGGCTGTCCTAAAAAGTGGAATAAAAAATGTGGGTGCCTGGAATGCATATCGGAGAGAACTGTGCATCTCACCAACAGTGGAACTAGAATTGTCCAAAAGAGGGGCCATGGTACAGTAATGTTTAATTGCTAAATTGTGCACATCACTGTTCATCTACAAGTCTGTAAAGAAATGTGTAACACTGTAATTCTGCTAGTGACGACTGTTAAATTATTAATAAAATTATTATTTAAAAAAAAAATACAATGACAGAAAATCGGTAAACAATTGCACATATTCATGATGCCCAGGCGCAAGCACACACAGGTCAAATACACCATACAACCAACTAACCATGCAATCCATTCAAGACCATACTCGTTCACTCACTCATCACACTGCAAACTGACACCCCACTCAATCAGACACAAAACCTCAACAAGAGATGGTCCAATATGCTCCCGCCTGCGCCTCATCCCTGGTGGCCCAGTGGTGGGCGGTAAGTATCAAGTCTGACCTCTTCCTCTGTCCGTCTTTCTCTCTCCTGATTTCCCTCCTCCTGCTTGTCTGCTGCCCTTAATTGTATTCTGCCTTTAGCCTCTGGTCGTTTTATTTTTCATAAGCCTTTCTGCCTTTAGCCTGCCTGTTTTTTCTCTCACTCTCTGTTGTTTCGGTGCTGTTGGTTTTTTTCAGTGCCCTTTTCCCCCCGCCCGCCCCCCACTCTACTTTCCCGCCGCTGCCTTCCCTGCGGCCCCGCCCCCATGCTCTTCCATTCGCCACCCGCCTCCCAGCTGCTCCTCCCTCCCTCCACCCCTCTTATATGCAGGCCGCTGCGCGTCCGCGCAGCGGGCGCGTCTCCGGCGCGCCAGATGCACGCCAGTGGCAAGCCCGTCTGTGCCCGTCCGCGTCTGGACCGCGCCCAGCGCCAGAACCCCTGGACCAGGCACACCCCACCGAGCCGGCCCTAGACTCAGCTACGATGCCGACTCCCTCTACGCTCTCAACTCCGGCCGAGACCAACACTGCAACTAGGCAGCCCCGAAACGCACCCACAGACCCTTCTCCTGCCGCAACTGCAGCTCCACCTACAACAGAACCACCAAACCTTCAAGGACCAGACCCAACCACCTCCGCTGCATACTCCTCAACACCCGCTCTGCTCGAAAACACGCCATCGAACTCTGGGACCTACTCGACACCACCACCCCGGACGTAGCCTTCCTGACCGAGACGTGGTGGAACAACTCCACGGCTCCAGACATCGCCATCGCCATCCCAGACGGTTACAAGATCACCCGCAGGGACCGCGCCAAAGGCACCGGAGGAGGACTAGCCATCGTCCACAGATCCACCATCGAGGTCACCACCCACGCAGATGACACCCTCCTCACCGCCGAACACCTGCACTTCCAGATCCACACCGACCCCAACACCACCCTCAGGGGAACGCTTGTCTACAGACCCCCCGGACCCCGGGCCCAGTTCAGCGACGCCATCACCGACCTCACCAGCACCAACGCTCTTGCCTCCACGGACTACATCCTCCTCGGGGATCTGAACTTCCACCTCGAGAACAACAACGACGCCAACTCCACCACACTGATCGACAACCTCGCCAACCTCGGCCTCAGACAACTCGTCACCGCACCCACCCACGCCGCCGGCCACACGCTAGACGCCGTCTTCTCCACAAGTATCCACGTCTCATTCAACCACACCACCCCCACTGGACAGACCACCGCTGCATTCACTTCACCTACAGGAAACCTACCACGCACCACTGCACCCAACAGCTACCCCGCCGCTGCTGGAGCAAAATCACCGAAGACCAGCTGACCACCACCCTCTCCCTGAACCCACCCACCGAACCCACCAACCCAGACGCCGCAGCCCGCAACCTCAGACAGTGGATCGACGACTGTGCCAACACCCTCGCCCCACTGAAGAAACCCTCCAACAACCACACCAGCAAGAGAGCCTCCTGGTTCTCCGACGAGCTCCTGGCCTCCAAGCGCATATGCCGGAAATTGGAGAAGATATGGCTCCACGCCCGCACACCGGAAAACCACGCAGCCCACAAGGATGCCACCCGCAGACACCACCACCTCATCAGATTAGCCAAGAGATCCTCTTTTAAAGACGGCCTGGACAACAACGCACACAACAGCAAAGAACTCTTCCGCATCGTAAAAGAACTCTCGAACCCCAGCGCCAACGCCAACGACATACCTCCCTCACAGGAACTGTGCGACTCCCTCGCCAACTTCTTCCACCGCAAGATCGCTGACATCCACGACAGCTTCGACACCACAACCGACCCGACCGCACCAGACCCCACTCCTCCTGCGAACACCATCAGCGCCAAACACCTGACCTCCTGGTCCAACGTCTGCGACGACGAGACGTGCAAGGTCATGAACTCCATCCACTCAGGATCGCCGACAGACCCGTGCCCACACCACATAATCAACAAGGCAGGCGCAGCCATCGCACCCCAACTACGGAAGGTCATCAACATCTCCTTCGAAAATGCGACCTTTCCGGACAGCTGGAAGCACGCCGAAATCAACGCCCTCCTCAAGAAGCCCAAGGCGGACCCCAAGGACCTCAAGAACTTCCGGCCCATCTCCCTGCTCCCGTTCCCGGCGAAGGTCATCGAGAAAATCGTCAACATGCAACTGACCCGCCACCTGGAAGACAACAACCTCCTGGACCCGTCCCAATCCGGATTCAGACGAAACCACAGCACCGAGACAGCCGTCATCGCCGCCACAGACGACATCAGGCACCAATTAGACAACGGCGAAACATCAGCCCTCATCCTCCTGGACCTATCGGCCGCCTTCAACGCGATCTGCCACCGCACACCAAAGACTCGCCTCCATGAAGCCGGTATCCTAAAGAAGGCCCTCGACTGGACCACATCCTTCCTCTCCGGCAGATCCCAGGGCGTCCGCCTCCCGCCGTTCCGATCCGAAGCCACCGACATCATCTGCGGCGTCCCCCAGGGCTCCTCCCTCAGCCCCATGCTATTCAACATCTACATGGCCCCCCTCGCACAAGTGGCCCGCCACCACAACCTCAACATCATCTCCTACGCCGACGACACTCAACTCAACCTCTCCCTCACCAAGGACCCACGCACCGCCAAATCCAACATCCACGATGGAATGAAGGCCATCGCCGACTGGATAGGTAGTTGGTGCACATTTTTTATATATCTTTTATACAGACAAAATTGAGCATGAAATAATGATTCTCATAATCCATTTCAGCTGGAACTCTGTGGAACCAGAAACCCGGTCTGGTCATGACACCCGTAGCTTGCATTTTAGCAGAGCGTTTGTTACACCAGTGACTCGCTACTATTCTTTCGCCCCGAACTCGACTAGACTGATATCAATTTCTCCACATTCCTTGGACAGGAGACACCTTTGGCCCATATCTGCCATTTAGCTGGCAGTCCGTACCCATTCCTCGAGGGTAGCCTCAGTTTTAGAAGTCCTATGAACTGGAGAAGGTCTCTCCTTTCTGTGATTGTCGAGCTGTTGCCAGCCCAGGTTTCCCAGCCGTTTTCTGCCTTTGCATCATTACGTATTAGCGTCCTGAAGAAGGTGTGACCCGCACCATGGGTCTTCCACCGAAATGTGCGTCGGCTCAGGTCCCCAGATGATCAGCAGGACCTCCTTATTATAATCATTATTTCATGCTTCAATTGTTACAAGGTTTAGTTATAAAGTTTTTTTTTTGTTTTTCTCTCTCTCTTCTGGACAATGTGTTATGCCATATGGGGATGGGGTAAAGTATTTTTCCTTCTTTTGATCCTTGACGCTAAGCTTATTGATAAAATTACGTTCAGGCATTGGGGTTGTGTTTGATTGATAGTGACATTTTCCCCTGGTACCCTGCCTAGGTATCAGTTTAGGGGCCCCCTTCTTTGTGATTGTCCTAAAATAGGATTGCCAATGGATTCCCATTTGCAGATTGGAAGGTGTGTTTTGTAGTCAGACTCCAAGTTGGGGTGATAATGCATTTGCACAAATGAAGGGACCCTTTGGGACTCTGAGGATCTTAAAAATGTTTTTCAGGAGTAGGAAGTGGACAAGGGACCCACTTCTTACTCTTAAACAAACTTCAAAACAAATTAAACCGTTTCTAAATGCAGCCCTAATTTCTTTTGACACAGGGTCCATTTAAAAATCATTTTCTTTATTTTTAAGAAATCACAGAGATGATGGTCAGCTGATCCTAGGAGGCAGCCATTCCTGAGATACCCTCCAACCGGAGTGATTCACAGTTTGCAACCGACCTGATGAGAATTAATGAGATACGCTTTGGACTATAACCCACTACTAAGCCATTTTTGTGAACCGACCGATTTTTACTTAGGTTGGATCACAAAAAAAGTTCTGGTTTGTAATTGTGACCAGTATTTGTGACCAAAAAAATACATTAATCAGGCCCTGCCTTCTTTAGAGGTATCGGCAAGTCATGCCTATTAGATCCTGGAAAGTGGTCATGATCCAAGGCTCCCTGAGAGTGAGCACACAAAGAATGCTCAGCCAATCGCAAAAGTCAATTAGTTCAGGGCCTTCGTTAGTTGATGGGCGCTCTGCTGTCAATTCAAGAGCTTCGATGAGCTGTTAATGTTTACTCATGCCTATGTTCTAATCAATATTCTTCCTTCAGCCCCTGTCTAAACCATATTCATTGACACCAAGCAAGCTTCAGGTCCTGCTTGAATAATATTGCTACATTCCATAACCTTTAATGCTGCAGAGAGGAACAAAGAGTAGATTCACCTGGTAGAAGCCCTTCCCTGCTTGTTAACTATTTCTGATGAAATTTATATTGTAGCCTTTGGCTTGTGGTTTGTTTGAACCTGCCTCAGACAATGTTTGCACTACAAGTTTAGATCTCTTATACCTAAAACTGAGTCCCAATTTTGACATTAGTGGCATTGTTGAGAGTGTGCAAAAGACAAGAATGGTCCTATACAAAACAATGGTTATGACCAGGAGAATGTGCTTTTAATTTTTCAAGTGTTTCAGTAACATAAAAAGGTCATTTTAGTATCCTATTATTTCTATCACAAACCTTACCTTGACAGTCTGCATCCAATATTGTCTTAAACATGGATGGCAGAATTCTAAAAAAAACCTGGAAAAGTACAGGCAGAGTTGCATGAGTTCACCTGAGGAGGTTTTCTGAAATTTACACACTTTCCCAGATGGAAAGCTGCAGTGGGCATAGATTTACAGGCGTTCTACCGAGAATGTAATGCGATTATTCCCAAGGTCCCCTATTCCCCTGTGTGTGGTTGTTCATGGAGGAGAAGTCCGCACCGGGTGACTGGAGCCTCCGGTGCAAACGCACACATTTTCTTTTTTCTTTCCCCTCAGTTAAGGAACACATTTTTCTTCATGGAGAAAACCCTTCCCCTACAACCACACCAATCGTCAGTGTGATCTGTTTCTCTTCCCACCTTTGAAGGGGAGATACTGCAGTCTTTTCTGGAGTAATTGTCTGGCTATTTCCAGGGTGGTTAGACGCCAGAGAGGAGTTTGTGAATGCCAATCAACATGCATATTTGTGGCTGACAAACCAGTTCTTGGAACACCAACCTCCCACCCCTTCGGCTGGATTTGTCTGCACTTGTGGTGAAGAAATCCGCACTCGTAAATGTATTTACGCCCACCAGGAATCCTTATTTTTCCTGGCAGGCATAAACAATATAAATTCGGTCCTAAAGGTATGTTTACAACCGAATTTACTTTTATTATTCTGTCCTGTACACACTTTATTGCAGTGCAAACCAACAACTATGTTCCCAGGCACGTCTCAATCTATCAGCATCTATATAGCATTTTGACTAAATACAGACTATGTTTAAAGATGCAATTCGGAGGACCCTACAGATTATTACTTCACCCTGTACTTTTAATAACCGTGCCCCAGCGGCCTGAAAAAGTGGGGCCTAGATGTGTGGGGCACTGTGCCAAGCAAAACTTCTCAACTCTCAACGTGTCCACGATTATTAAACCAGCGGCTCCAGGGTCTGAGAGTGTCAGCACTTTCACTAAATCTGAGTTATGTTGATGGCTACAGAACATTAACATAAGCAGGAAGGCCTTGCTTTTGTCAAGAGCTGTACATCGCCTTTTCTTCAGCATTTGCCTACTCTGATATGTCCTATATTTCTGATCATACTCTACATACAATACCGTTTAAATCAGTGTGCTACTAATCACATGGGTGTGGCAGTTGGCATACATACACACGGATGGAAAAAAGTGCTGCACACAATTTCTGAAACATGATAAACATATGTCTTTTCTTCTACAGTGATGCAGCCATATAGGTGCATCTCAATAAACCCTCATAATTCATAAGAATATGTGCAACTCAAGATATGTGAATTGTGTGCAATACTTATATTAACAATCCCACAGCAATTTCCAGGCCTGCACCCAGGGTTTAACACCCAAAGCACAGAGTTCAATTTGCCTGACTTACAGGGCCTATCGGGTAGGGGGCAGTACAATATCTGACTCCACTTATATATTTATGATTTTATGATTCTTAGTTCAGCAGCTTCTTTTTTGTGGTCTGTGCCTGTGTTTTTAAGGTCCCATATGCAGGGGGAGCCGGTGTAGATTGGACGTGTGTGTACTTTAAACAAATAGGTGCCAACAGGCTGGTATGCGTAGGGACCTCTGGGTACCGATAATACTGCTTGCTCATAATGATCATCTGCTTAAGATACAGGATCTGCTGATCTCTATGTTAGAGTCTTTCACCTTTGACAAATCCCTAACTGTGAGAAAGTGGGTTTCTGCGGCAATAAACCCCCCCCTTTTTTGTTGTTGCCAGACTACTGTAGCTCTTTGACTTGATGTGCTCTGGGGCCCTGCCAATCAGGACCCCAGGGCCTGTGTTCGTTCCCCAAAACAAAACCCAATTGGCATCTCTGGCTACATGCCCCTGGTAAATGGTAACATAGGTAGGGCATAGGGCACTGTGACCAGAGAAGGCCCCTAAAGACTGCAGCACTTTTTGTGCCACCCTTAGAGGACCTGTACCCTGACACACACACGCTGCCTTTGCAGGCTGAGTGCCATGCCCACAAACCACTGCCCTGGCATACATCAGTCACCCCTCTAGCTGGGTGCCCTATGCCAGTGGTGAGGGTACAGATGCATGAGCCCTGTACCCCTACAGTGCCCAGGTCCATTGGGCCCTGTAAGTGCAGTGCTGCCATTAAGAGTATATGGTGCTGGGAGGTTGTCATTACGAACTCCACAGCACCATAATGGCTACACTGAAGACTGGGATGTTTGGTATCAAACTTCTCAGCACATTAAACCCACACTGATGCCAGTGTGGGATTTAATGTAAAATGCACCACAGAGGGCATCTTAGAGATGCCCCCTGAAAAACGACCAACTACCTGTGACCTGACTGAGTAGCTGCGCAGGCTGCCACCACCAGACATGTTTCTGGACCCCTGGGTCGAGTGCCTGCTGCTCTCGGGGGACTAAAACAATGCACATCCTGGGACGAGGTGCCAAGTCTCCTCCCCCAGGATGGGCAGGGTTCACGAAGGAGAAGCTTCAAAGGCATGCCGCCTTTGTGAGCCTCTCCAGACCATTTGCTGCTTTTGGCAGGAAAAACAAGTGAGGAAGAGAGGTGTGCCCACCTCTGCCAACTCCACCCCTAAGGTGGGGGAGGCAAGGTGAAACACAACCTCGAGTCCCCGCCATCTTGAGGATGGGGGGACCCAGCCAACCAGGGACAGGCTCCTGCCCCCCTCCCACTGGAGAGTAGCAGAATAGGAGGTGTACCCACCCCAGGGAAGGGACCCATTGGTCCCTGCCCTATACCTACCTGTAACACCCCTAAATGTAGTATTTAGGGGCACCCTGAACCTTCCTTCCTCAGATCCAGCAACCACAAGAAAAGAAGGACGAAGAGCCATGTAGAGCTAACAAGAGGACGCCGCCCACTGACTTGGCCCCAGCCCTACAGGCCTGTCTACCCTCGAACCTGCTCCTGCAAAACCCCGGCATGTCCAGCAGCCAGCAACCTCAGAAACCCCGGGGGACCTGACTGCATTCACTTTCCAAGCTGTTTCTCCCATGAACACTGGACGTGTTTGAACTGCAGCTTCTGGTGCCAGCCAGGACCCGCGAATCCAGCACACTCTGCACCCGCCGAGCCCGGCCCGTGTTTGAGTGAACAAACACCACAAAGAGGTCCCCCCGGCGATCCTGACCTGAGATCCGGTGACCCCTGACCTACCTCAAGCCTCCAGACGACGCCTGCAGCCTAAATCCAGGAGACCCCCCTAACGCGACCAGAGCGGGTAAGAAAATCCGACGTCCAAAGGCACCCCTGCACTGAGGTTCCGTGAGAATCGTAATGACATTCTTGGGTTGTTCGAATATGGACGAGTTTGGTATCTACGAACCGCAAATGACGAGTTTAGTGGGTGTACGCGTTTTCGCTACGCTACTATGTACGGTTCGTCTCATTCCTGGGTATGTCCATCTGAACCCTCGCGTTCCATTTTAGATATGGCATCCATTTTGTCTCTTGCCCTCAAGTAGCCAGCGAACGGACACTGTCCGCTTCGTGACCCTGGGATTCCCAAGCTTTCGCGGAGGACACATGTTCCTTTGAAGGTGTTTTTATGATGAGGGGGATGACACGGCAAGGGCAGATGGCTCCGCTCGAGGCTCATCTTGCCGTGCTAGTTTATTGTTTCAGTCGTGCATACATTAGGCACGGGTCCTTTGATCCTGCAATCAAGTTTCCGATATTGCTCTCTACACTCTTTTCCAAACTGTTGTGCATCCTTGTTTTTCCTTTGCACTTGTTTTTGTCCCTTCTCCTAATTCGTTTACAGTCAGAATGGAATGTGCTTAATGTAGGGATAATGTGCTTTTACAGTTGGGAACCGGCAATGCTGCTGTGATTATGTTCCGGGTTTCTGAGAACATGAGTGCGACCCTTTTGAAGTTTACTGTGGGAACTGAGTTGTAACCTTTTGTTTGCCATGTTGTTCAATGACGAAAATGTGTATAAAAGGAGCGATCCACTTTTGCAATTGGAAGCAGTCTCTCAGAACCTACACGTTGTGTACTTCTTGCGACTTCTGTATCCCTGCAGTAAATAAATGCTGATCTTTGACGCCGCAGGAAGTGTCCCGTGTCTCTGTGTTTTGTACGCCGGAACAGGTAACCCACGAAGGTTTCAGGTGTTGTCCCCTGGCACCGCTGGGCCTTAGAATAGCCCAGTCCTTCAGTTGGCGCCCAACGTGGGGCGACATCAGCGGTACCGGTCCAAAGCCCGACGATCGTGAGGAACTTCGTGTGAAATCTCCGAGGGAAGGTGCACCCCGCTTCATCGATCCAGTTGTCGAAATAAGTGGTCCGAAGACTTTTCCCGCGAAGATTCCCGCCTCCTGACGGCTGCGACGGACTGATGCCCTGACTGTCGACCTGTTTTGGCGCCTGGCGTAGTCCTTTGTACGGCGAGACGATAGACGGGCCTTCCTGGTGACGCCATTGCTCTTTCAGTTAAGTATTTGTGGGTCGCTAAACCTGGTTGTTTGCATGGTTCCATTGCATTTGTGGTTCTTAGTTGTTGGTTCTTAGTTGTTGGGTTTTCTTTGACAATTGCAATTGGCAAAAACCGAGGGTCTTGCATTTTTTTTTTTTTTGCGAGGACATCGTAATTCGATAGCCCTTGAAGTTTGTAAACTCGGTTAGTGTGCACGATGCCTGGCCGTAGTACTTTGTTTGGTTTCCTTAAATGTTGCAGCACGGATTCCCGACTGGAGGATTCATGTCCGATACCTCCAGTTGGAACTCCAATTTATGAGCTCTATAGTCGCCACGGAGTAGGTCCTATTGTATATAATGAATATTGGATTCGTTACACTAAAAATGATGGTGTTCTTAGTTGGCCATCACATGGTAGTTTCGAAACTGCAATATTAGATAATCTTGAAGCTAAATTGTTTAAAAAAAAGGCTAGGCCGGCCATGTTTGATTCCTTTCGGTTATGGCGTAAAGAGGCCAAGCAGAAAGAAATCAAACAGATTAAGAAAAATAAGAGAGAAGGTGTTATTGCGGTGATGCGAAATGCAGAACAGTATCAGCGAGACAAAGATGAGAAGGATCAGGAAGTTTTTGCTAGACTGCATCATATGGCGGTGGATAAATGTTATCCGGTTTTACCGTCCAGTCCTGATAAGACGGGAGAAGAAGCGGTAGAGGATCCATTATTGTCTTATCTATTAAAATCACCACCTCCCTATGCACCAGATACTGTGGGTCCTGTGATTCCTCCTGTTCCTCAACCTGTTGTCTTGGCGGCTGCTGGTCAGCCTGTCGTTCCTCCTGTTCTTCCGAATCCCCTTGTGCCGCAAATTGTCCATCCTCCTCTACCCGCTCTTCTTCCTACTGCTCCTTTGCCAGTATCACCTCAGCCTAATGTTATTATTACTCCTGTTATCCCGACTACTGCTACTGTTTCTACGTTTACTCCTAATGTTGTTGCTCCTGTACTTCCTTCTTCTTCCCCTTCTGTTCGTAGTCGTATATTTAATGCTGTCGCTAATCTCTATTCTCCACTTTTTGGACCGATACTCGGGTCCGATCTTTCTGATGTCTCTCAGAGGCGCAGTCAAATTCCTGATGGTAGAGAACGTGAGTCGTTAGTGAAAATGGCGCGTAAATGGATTAGTCATCCTGCGAAGTACACTTCGCGTATAGTTTTCGAGACGTTTTCTCAGTTTAATGAGCCCACACAAAGATTTGTGTACGAGGAAATGTGTAAATCTTTGAGAGAAGAGTGGGATAATGATGCGGTAGACAATGTACCGCCCGAGATCACTGAACTTCAGAATCAATTTTCGAATGGTATGATTGTGGGTGCTAATGTCCGACGTGCTTTAGAGCGTCTGTTATCTTTTCGATCTACAGTACCACCTCGAGCATTGTTTAAGGATGAAACTGAGGAGCGGATGGCACAACCTGGTCAGTACCCTATGCGGGAAGTTCCCCCAGTATGGATGCCAGGTGATCCTGATAGAGATCAGGGTATCTAAAATATGCCCACTACCACGGATAGAGTAATCACACAGTTACACGCACATATATTCATCATACGCTAGGGCCCATTTCACTAACATACGCTCAAATACTCTACCAGCAATAAACCTGTGGAAAGAAAACACCTAAACACCCTGCATCTATATCTAGGACGATAGGACCTGATTATAGTGGTTGTCCTTAAACATACTCTATACAAACTATTCAATAATGATCAAAATGTACACAATAATTGACTAGAAAGGAAATTCAACACCATGTTTAAAAGTTATATTGCTTTATCTAAAATTAGTCAAAGTAAATCAATCAGAATAAATCATTTCTCATAGTTACCTATTCTAACTAAGTGTCAGAACGGGTCAGGACAAGTCTCTCGGTAAAGTCTCTCAGGACGAAGTCCCTAAGCATCGATCCTCAGCAACGCAAGTTCACGCAGCAAAGGTAAAATGGCAAGTGGCAAAGCCCTCCCTAAGCTAACAATTCTTATAATGAAAATTACAATGGAAACACACATAAAATTGACAGAATAAACTGTATCACTGAGCAGAGCGAGAAGGAAGGGATGTAACATTGCTACATCTGAAAATCTTCGCTCAGGAAAAGTCACAAGACGTGAACTACGGAACAGGAACCAAGAAACTATCAAAGTATCCAATTTGTTCAACTTCCCTCGGCAGCCGGGCCACAGTACATTGTTCGTTTCTGAAGCTCCTTTGTTTGCCAAGGACGTTCCATTTCTTTGGAGATCCTCCAAACTGCTGATGTCCTCATGGAAATTTACAATTAGGACCATGGTCCGTTGTCTTCAACCTTTTTCCAGCAGGGGTCTCCCTTGCCACATCACAGAATATGCCACAGCCAGGCTTCGAAATACTGTCAGCTCGATTAAGGCCTTCATAGGCCACAATAGACCATCTTAATTAAAGAGACAAAATAAACGTTACTACAGCATAATGATTAAACAGTGTTAACCCCACTAATACCCTTATGTGTATGTATTTATCTAGCTTTGCAACATAAAAAGCATTAATTCAGACAGCGTTTTGTGCTTAAAATAAATAGCACACAGCAACGTTTAAACATGAAAACTTGCACGTTATTATTAAACAGAACAGCACAAATAAGCTAACCCTCGTATAACTTTCTCTTATGTTAGAACAAACGGATTGATTAATAGAATCACACTTACACAAGACAAATAATTAATTGTTAATTATTAATAAATTAATAAAACGCATAGACATGCCAGAGCTTCAAAAGCCCATGAATTTTCTAAAAGAAAACTCTGCTCCAGCAATCCCCCCTTTGGTGATTTTATCACCAAATAAACCCAAAAAAAAATTAGTGAAAATTTAGTCCCATTTTAGGAAAAATCAGAAATGTCTTTTCCCCTTACACAACATTAAACACTAGTCACTCTTTCATCATCTCTCTTTGTCTCTAAGTAAACACTCTCCCTCAATTCTTCTAGTTCAATTTTTCGAGGTTCTCTTTTCAACTTCTTATTTCTCTTTTCCTTATTCAATTTCTTCTTCCCTCCCCTGTTTTTACAACACACACACACCAATCTTATTATTAATAAAGCAACAATTATACAAGACAAAGGAAACAATATTCTACCTATAATAGTACTACCTATTTTTGCAATAAAATCCTTAACAGCTATCATTTTATTAGCTATTTTAGTCCACAAACTCCCAGCTTCAAGTGGTACTAATTCTTCAAGCAAATCAGTAATATTTCTGATATAGACCTTCAGGTCTTTACTTTCATCAGGAATGTAAGTACAACAATGTTGAACTTTCAATATTCCACAAACTCCACCCTCCTTGGCCAATAAAATATCAAGGGCAAGTCGATTTTGCATTGACATGGCACGTACGGCACTTAATTCCGTATTCACCAAAAGAAACCCTCCTGCGGTATTTGTCGATAAGCGATCAACCACTGTGGACAGTTTCCGAATTCCATAAGCATTTAAAGAAATTCCCACTGCTGGAATCAAAACCCCAAAAATATCACCCACAATTTCAGACCAAGTTTCTCTCTTAAAACGTGTTAATAAGTTAATATCTTCTACATCTCTTATTTTATCTGTATGAAAAATCTTAGGGAAAACCAGGCCCACATAACACGTGCCATACCAATGGTCAGGCAACTTGTAATAAGCCTTGTTCCCACAAACATAGTACGCTCCTGGAAAAATCGTATCTTCTCCACCTCTGAAACCCCAACCTGTCGCAATGAAGTATGTATCATGGCACTCACTAGTTCCCACAAAATATGTATCATATTGGGATTTCCTTCTGGTAATGCAAAGTTTACCCTTCTGTGGCGCATCTAGAGCTAAAGTTGGACTAGCCCCATTCTTTAATTCTTTTCCCATCTCAATGTCCCAAATTGTCTCACTCACTTCATATTTTTCCCCTTTCTCATGCATGTTCACTCTCCTTTCTTCTACCATATCCAGGAAAGCTCTCTCCTCTTCTTTCAAACTGCAAGTTAAATTATTCTTAAAAATGTAATCTAATGTTAAACCTTTTTCTTCAATAAAAATCTCACCAAAAGTGTTAGCTTCTTTAGCTGGATTCAGCTCTTTGTTCATTGGCAAATGCCCAAAAATACTATCTCTGTTAGACATCTTATAATCTATTTTCCCTAACAAATAAAAAACACTACTTAAAATACTACAAGAAATACCATATGTAGCTGGTAAATGGTGATAAGTAACACCCTCTGAAACGGATGCAGGTAACTGCATGCAGACATAGCAATCCCTTACTTCCATTGTCTTCACATATTCATATAACAGTTTAGAAAAAACATTACTAGAGAAATTATTAATTGACCTATCTTTGTGTATGTAACTACTACTTCTAATTGGAACTACTTTTTGAGAATTCTTCTCTACATTTGTCACATTTTCTATATTCATTCCAAACTCTACTCTAAAAGTAACTAATAAAACTAAAACACCCCATAGAAGCATTAATAATCCAGTACAACAGCAGCACATTCTACACCACCTCTTAAAGAAGGCACATCTATTTCTATTATCCTCTATGTTAGCCATTTTAGTTTAGCCTCTACTACTCCACTACTGTTTGAACTTCTTCAATTCCTCAACAACTCTTCAGCTTTCAGTTTATCCAAACGATCTCCTCGTTCACTTTATCCAAGTGAATCCTTCTTTCACTCAGTTTGGATACTTGTCATTCTTCACTTCAATTTCTTCAACATCAAATTGTATCAGATCTCCAACGTCAGAATCCTCAGTACTCGACTCTTCTCCAATGTCAGTCAAGAGTACTTTCAGAATTTCACCAGTATCTTCCTCAACCACTTCTCTCAAGACCACTTCCGGATTATCTCGAGTCACTGTTTCTTCTTTTCCTTCTTCAGACAGTGTCACATAAGACCATTCCGGTGATCTGTACTTTTGGTTGGGTTTTTTAACTCTTTTTATTTCTACTGGTTCTTTCAATCTCTTTGATTCTTCTCCTTCAGCCTTTGAAGTTTGACTTGATATTTCATTTACTTGTTCAGCTTTCGATGAATTTGCTCTTATTACTCTGTATCTCACCCTTTTAACTCGGTTGTTAGGCCAACGATCTCCTTTCACAACCTTTTTCGGCCTTAATTCTTTAACACTCTTTTCTCCAATCGAGGTTCTCTTTCTCAGAACTCGACCCTCTGTTTGTTCATTTTCATCATCCGATTCTGTTTCAATTGCCTTTTGCTTTCGTTTCTTAGCAGTTTTCTTTTCTTCCACAGATTCTTTCACCACTATTTGAGACTTCCTTACTTCTGTCCCTCCTCGGGTCTCCGACACGCAATCTTCTTGCTGTCTACTTGTCCCTTCACCTAGCTCCTCATCAATGTTCCCTACACCTCCTCGGGGGTCTTCCGCAATCTGTCCCTCTCTTTCTTCTTCTGACCCTGTTTCTTCAAGAATAATCTCAAGTGGTTCTTCAATCTCCTCCTCTTCTGATTCAGGAGTAATCTCTGTGTGATTTCTTTTTTCTTTTCTTTTCCCTCCACTGCTACTTGAAACTTCAGGCTCTTTAACAGAATCTGATCTTTTCTCTGATACTCGCAGTGATTCTCTTGAAGCTCTCTGTGCTTCTTTTCTCACTGATTCCGTATCTTCAGTATCTTCATCATCGCTGGAATCTGACTCTTCAAAATACTCTTTACCAGTTCCTTCTTTTGGGTTTGGAACTCTGAGAGTATGACTTGCATGTACCCAGTGCTTCACTCCAGCACACTTTACTGCAGTCGTTGTAGTCAGAATGACTTGTCTCGGCCTTCCCCACCTTGGAATCAAGCAATTTCTTCTTCTGTGCACTTTAATCCTCACCCAGTCTTCTGGACTTAGATCATGGGCTTGCTTCTTCTCAAGTGTGGTAGCTTCTTCTCCAACCTGGTGAAACACAGAATGAACTGCGTCAGCCAGGCCTTTACAGTAATCCAAAATCATGTCATCAGTTATTGACACCAACTTATTGACAGGCACGAATGCATGGCGCATAGCACGTCCCATGATTATTTCATGCGGGCTCAAACCAGTAGTTCTATCTGGAGTAGATCTCATAGTCATCAGAACTAGAGGTAACACATCTGGCCATTTCATGCCAGTGGCTAAACACATCTTTCCAATTCTATTCTTGATTGTGCCATTGATCTGCTCAACCACACCAGAAGCCTCTGGTCGGTATGCACAATGTAGCTTCTGCTGTATTTTCAATGCTTCACAAATTAAACCTATGAGTTCATTTTGAAAGTGTCTACCTCTGTCAGACTCAACTGTAACTGGAAACCCGTACCTAGGAATCAACTCCCTCAACAGTAATTTTGCCACTGTTAATCCATCATTTCTTCTAGTCGGGTAAGCTTCCACCCACCTTGAAAACAAACAGACTACTACCAAAACATACCTCAGTCTGTTCACTTGGGGCATTTCAATGAAATCAATCTGCATTCTTGTAAAAGGACCTCCTTCTCTGCCTATTGTTCCCAGACTCACCACTGTCTTTTTCCCAGTGTTAAATTGCTGACAAATTAAACACCTTTGACAGATGCTCTCTGCAATTGTCCTGAACTTTGCATTGTACCAGGTCTGCTTGAACGACCTCACCATCGCATCCCTCCCCAGATGTCCCTGGCCATGATACATCCTTGCCATTGACGACAAGATAGAGTTAGGCATCACTGGTCTGCCATCTCTGTAGACCCAAACATGGTCTGTTTCTCTTGGAGCACATCCTGCCTTAATCCAATCTTGTTTCTCTTCATTTCCTGCCTCATCTTGTAACTGTTTCACTTCATCCCACGTTTCTAGGACATTAGTAAACATCACAGAAAGAAAAGACATTTCCTCCATTCTGTCCCGATTAATTGACTGATTTGTCTTAGCACAATACTGCGCCACATCGTTGGCGTAACGGTTTCCAACCGTGATAAAATCATCCCCTGGACCATGGGCAGCACATTTTACAACTGCTAACTCCTTAGGCAGCTGTATCGCCTCAAGCAATTTTCCAATCAATTCAGCATTCTTTATCGGAGTTCCACCCGATGTCAAGAAACCTCTTTGCAGCCACAACTGGCCAAAGTCATGCACCACTCCAAATCCATACTGACTATCAGTCAACACGGTTGTTCTCAAATCTTTCCCAATCTCACAAGCTTTTGTCAATGCCACTAATTCAGCAACTTGCGCAGATTTCACTCCTTTCAATGGTGATGCTTCCATGACCTCTGAAACTTTGCACACTGCATATGCTGCACATAGCACACCATCATCATTCCTCAGGCATGATCCATCCACAAACAACACATGGTCATTCTCAGGTAAGGGAATATCCCTTATGTCTGGTCTTGGTTTTGTACAATACTCAAGCACATCCAAACAATCATGATCATCTTCCATCTTTATACCCACATTTTCAATATCCGGCAAGAGTGTCGCTGGATTCACATTCACACATCTCTCAAGAGTCACGTTTGAAGCTCCCAGAATCACTTTTTCGTACTTAGTCAGCCGACTATGTGACATATGCTGAGTTCTGCTTCTCGTCAAAAGAATTGCCACATTGTGAGGTACAAATACCCTTACAGGATATCCCATTATGATCCCCTCACTCTGTTCCAGGCTTCTGCATGTTGCAGCCACGGATTTTAGACAACCAGGTAAACCCACAGCTACAGGGTCAAGTGTCGATGAGAAGTATGCAATAGGCCTTCTCAATTGTCCATGTTTCTGGATTAACACTGAAAGTGCACATCCATTTCTCTCACTACAGTACAGCTCGAATTCTTTTTCATAGTCAGGCATACCCAAAGCTGGAGCCTCACACATTTTACTTTTGAGCTCTTCAAATGCTGCCAATTGTTTTGCATCTAGATCCAATGGATCTGTCATTTCACTTTTTGTCAGTTTAATCAGTGGCTTTGCTATCAGGGAAAAATTAATTATCCACTGACGACAATATCCCACCATACCCAGAAACATTCTCACTTCTCTCTGGGTCTTTAGAGCTTTCATTTCTCTGATTATTCTGATCCTGTCAGTAGTCACTTTTCTCAGACCTTTTTCAATATTGTGTCCAAGATAATGAACCTCTTTCTTGCAAAATTGCAATTTGGCTGGAGATACCTTTAACCCTCCATCTGCCAGATGATTCAGTAAAGCTATGGTATCCACTTCACAAGCTTCACGTGTCTTTGATGCTACCAGTAGGTCATCAATGTACTGCACTAACACTGAATTTTCAGGCATAATCAAACTCTCCAACGATTTCTTCAATAACTGATTGAATATCGAAGGACTTTCTGTATACCCCTGTGGGATTCGACACCATGCTAAGATACGCTGGCCAAACCTAAATGCAAAAATCGGCTGGCTGTCATGATGCAATGGAATTGAAAAGAACGCATGACACAAATCAATCACTGTATACCACTCAGCATCATGTGGAATTTGATACAGAATCACTGATGGATTTGGCACAATAGGACAACATGCCACCACAATTTGATTAATTTTTGCAATTTTCACTGGATCTACATTATTCATCAATCCCACATCCTCTCCTGTAAAATCCCAAACTGCTCTTTTCACTGTGTCTCTCAGCTCTTGAGGCAAATCCTCCGGATTAAACACAGCAAATGCACCAATTAACTCACTTTCTCTATTTCCTAGAGTCATTCGATAGAAAACATCATCATCTGGTGTCTCAAAAGCTATTCCATCTGGTGTACAAAATATTGTGCAATTCATTTTACACAATAGGTCCCTACCTAACAAGTTCACTGGACTCGTGTCACAGACAATAAATCTGTGCATGTCTGAAAATTTCCCTATCTGTACTCTTACTGGTTCAGTAAGACGTGTTCTGATTTGTGTATTGGCTACACCAACTACTTGGATTGCTTCATCCGAGAGAGGAAGATTTCTAACATCTGTTGACCTGACAGTTGATCTTGTCGCACCTGTGTCTACCAAAAAAGTAACACTCTCCTCATTTATTTTCCCATCCACAAATGGTCCTGCCTGGTCTATTTCTAGAGTTGCACCAAGTATGCACTCTTCCTCCTCTCTTCGGCACCGTCAATAATCACCCTCAGACTCACTCCCTTCACTCTTTAACAAGTACTGTTGTACTTTGTTAGAACGTCTTGGTTTGTTTACCTGCTCATCATTGAAGAATCCCGAGTCCTGATTGTACTTTTGTACCCCTCTATTCTGCGGCAAGGGCGGTTTTGGCTCCTGACTCTGCTGTCTCACAACTTTCTGTTGCTGTTGCTGCTGGTTATTCCCTTCATTCTGCACCTGTTGATTTAAGGATTTACCCTCATTATTCACTAATGGTGGATTAGGACATTCAGATCTCCAATGTCCCAGCTGGCCACAGTTGTGACAAGGGAACTTTTTCTTTGCTTCCTCAAGACTTCCTTTCCCCTTTCCTACATATCTGGGTCTATTTCCTGCATTATTTCCTGGATTATTCGCCTGTTCCACTAACTGTGCTTCCTGTCTTTCTGCAACTTTCACCTGTGCCCACATTGCTTTCTCTTTCAGCTTTCTTTGTTTTGCTTCAATTTCATCACTGAAGTATTTTGCATGTCTCAGAATCTCATCTACTTTCTTACTCTGCCAATCCACCGTGTGCTCACGAATTCTCTCACCAATTTCAGGTCTTAAACCATATACAAATCTGTATACAAAATGACTCAAATCCTTGTCACCCAGGTGTTCATCTCCACTGAATTGTTTAAAAGCCAGTATCAACCTTTCGTAAAAAGCATGAACTGATTCTTTTGCTTCCTGTTGTGTTCGGTCTATCTTAACCCAGTCTGTCTCTTTTGGAGGAACTTTACTCTTCAGGTATACCATCACCTGATCATACTTCCTCATTACTTCTGGATCTGGTGCCCCTGTTCTTGGATCTCTTGGATATTCCTCAGTAGGCCAACTCACAACTATTTTACACTCAGTCCACAAGTCTGCTGGAACAATTATATCAAACAGACTATTCAGGTCAACCCACAGCACTTTTGACAATTTCACAAACCTATCTACCTGCCTATACCACTCGACGGGCTTTTCTCTCAATCGAGGGAAATCATTCGTAAATGATAAAATATCCTGTCTGGTCCATGGAACATGTACATATCCTCCTCCAGGTATTTCTCTCATAGGATAATTATCCACTGGTTTCTCCTTTTCTCTCACTGGAAATGCTGAATAAGTTGTTCTGTCTTCAGATTCCTCTCTTTTCTTATACCACCTATCCTTCCACTTTTCTACATCACCCCATCTTCGCAATAATGCCACCATTTCTTTAATCTGTCCTGTTCTACCAGAAGTATTCAAATTTTCTATGTCTTTCTCTGTGAAATCCATCCTGTAAGTTTTCTGCAAAACCTTTACTTTATCAATGTCAACTCCTTGCTCATTTGCTATCGCTCTTAGTCTATCATGAGTATTTCTTGCTCTCCATGTTATGCTTTTACACATAAACAACCATCATGATGACTCTTCAGGATTTCTGTTGGAACTGTTCCTGTCACAAGCTCTTCTAATTCTATACGTAACTTAACCACATCAATAACTTGTGAATCCTTATCCTTTTTCTGAAGAACATTCATCCAATCATTCAAATCATCAACTGTTATTTCAGCAGTTTTTCTCACTGGAACCACTTTTTTCTGCGGTTCTAAAATTGGCATCCCTGAACAACTGGGTTCACTAACATCCAATAGTTCACTACATGTGTCATGTCTTGTTCGTCTCAGGTCACTTCTTTCTGTTCTTTTATCTGAATCCCCTGAAGGACCAACCGAATTTGTCAGGTTATTCCCAACATATGGAATCACTAGTCCATTCTCACCTGTTCTCTGTTTGTCAAACACAGGCATAACCGGACCTATTGTTACAGGCACCGTAACAGCTTCCAGATTCTTCGTTAACTCCCTAATTTTCTCAGTCAGTTCTGTTGTTGTTTTTGCTAATTTTCTGGCATTTTCCTCACTACTTCGATTTTCTCTCTCCCTGAAAGAACTATTACTTCTTGATTCAGGTGTCACTTTTTCTTTTTCAATAATACAGACTATGGTGCCGATTAGGATCCTGGAAAAAATTTCCCCAACCGAATTGAATCTGGACTTTTTTCCGTACAAATGGTAAAAGCGCCGTACAAACTGCCAAGTACGATTCGTATGGGAAAAAGTCCATACAAATCGCATTGGGAAAATTCCCCCACACGTCCTCGGGTCGGGAAAAGTCTCCGACACGTCCCCGGACATTTTTACGTACAAATGGGAAAACTGAAGTCCAAATGCGCAAGTACGATCCGTCCCATCCATCCGATTGTACAACTGTATGGAAAAAAGACCGTCCGGAGCGAACTCCCATAGCAACCATGGAGATGTCCAAACAAGTGCCCGGTACGCGCCGTACCCCCCCCCCCGTCCCCCCGTATGTTCGCGCCGTACCCCCAGCCCCCCCGCGGATGGGCGCGCCGTACCCCCAGCCCCCCCGCGGATGGGCGCGCCGTACCCCCCAGCCCCCCCGTATGTACGGAGCGTGCCCCCAGCCCCCCGTATGTACGGAGCGTACCCCCGTATGTACGGAGCATACCCCCGTACCCCCCAGCCCCCCGTATGTACGGAGCGAACCCCCGTACCCCCCAGCCCCCCGTATGTACGGAGCGAACCCCCGTACCCCCCAGCATAGCGCTGGGGGTCTGCACCATACATACAGGGGTGGGGGTATGCTCCGTACATACGGGGGGCTGGGGGGTACGGGGGTACGCTCCATACATACGGGGGGCTGGGGGGTACGCTCCGTACATACGGGGGGCTGGGGGGTACGGGGGTACGCTCTGTACATACGGGGGGCTGGGGGGTACGGGGGTACGCTCTGTACATACGGGGGGCTGGGGGGTACGCTCCGTACATACGGGGGGCTGGGGGGTATGGGGGTACGCTCCGTACATACGGGGGGCTGGGGGGTACAGGGGTACGCTCCATACATACGGGGGCTGGGGGGTACGCTCCGTACATACGGGGGGCTGGGGGGTACGGGGGTACGCTCCGTACATATGGGGGCTGGGGGGTACGCTCCGTACATACGGGGGGCTGGGGGGTACGCTTGGGGCGGGGGGGGGGTACGGCGCGTACCGGGCCCCCTAATCAGCTCGCATCGCTGCGTACTTAGCTTTTCCGGCACTTTTTAGGTGCCGTAAAAATTTTCCCATCCGGACTGCAGTCGGTGCGAATCGTAATTGCTGGTACGTAAAAACATGCCTAACTCCGTCCGGACGTCACGTCCGCGGTGTCCCGGATCACATTTGTATGTATTTTTCTGTCGGTTGGTCTTTTTTCCGATTCGTACGGAAATGGTGTTTCGGTACGAATCGTAATTGCATGTTTGTAAAGTTTTACAACCCGGTACGAGTCGGACGGAGAAAAAGCTCCGACCCACGGTTTGTACCGGGTTTTTCCAGGATCGAAATCGGCCCCTATATCTCTTATCGGAGAAACAACTGGTGTACTCTCATCTGGTTCTGGTCTATATGGAGGTGGTCTCTTGTAAATCATGTCATTTAAGACCTCATCATCATATTCATTAACTCCAACTGCTCCTTCTTCAATTGTTCTCATAGGATATAATCCCTCTGACATATTAACATCTCGCCATCTTTTCATCCGATCATGATGTGTCTCACGATCATGTCTCCTCCCAAACATGTTCCTGTAATACCCTCCAGACCTTTGCTTTTCTCGCTCATGAACTTCCTCTTCCCATTCCACTAAAGCCTCGAACTGTGTAGGTCTCGGCTTCGGGTCCAGACGTACCATCTTTTCCCGTAAATTTCTCAACACGGCCAAATTAAATGAACCATGTTCTGGAAATGCTAGAACACCATCTTCTTTAGTATACCTAACCCAATTCTGCAACCATATACAGGTATGTAATCCATATTTCGCAACCATGAAGGATGCAGGTGTTTTCGCTGGAGGTAGCAACTCACCCTCTCTCGTTTTAACCTCTTTATCCTTGGTAAACCACCTTTTAACTTTCCCAAAGAACGTTTTTTTCTTTTTCTCCTCTTGATAATACATTTTAGCACTTACTAAAAACTCTCTACTCTTTCCGTATTATAAATATACAATACGAGGTTAGGTTGAAAAGCTCGATTCCCACTAACGCACCAATCCTGGAGCGTTTATGTCACTAAACAGCTCTTCCAATCCCTGCGCGACTCACACTAACGCACCAATCCTAGCGCTATCCAATCAGAGCGCGGACCTTCTGACGTTAACAGCCGCTGCAGTCTCTGTCTCCTGTCTCTGTCACTCGTCTACCCCTCCTTTACAAAAACTCTCAGTAGACTTCGTGTCAAAATTTCTACAAAATCTATTAGTTACAACATAAAAACATCTCCATTGTCTGCTTCGCTAACCACAGGATAGTAAAAAAGAGTCTATTTCTCAAGAATCAACAAACTTTCATACATCTCATAACTGTTTCCTCTAGGACGTATCCAAAGAGTCTTACAATCAATAAATGTATATGCATTCACGCACATTCATACAAGAAAAATATACTACATGCACACAGAATCCTGCTTCCCGAGAACAGCGCACAATCTGTCCCACTACAGAATTATAACTCACAACAACTAAGCAGCTTACCTCTGCCCAGTTCCTCAAACAAGCTCAGAGAATACCTATTACTCCTCCCGCAATAAGCTTTAACGGCAATCCTTACGGATCCCTGGGACTCAAGACCAGAGTTTCACAGATAACCTTCACTACGATACACACTCCTTATATACCAGAAATGTTTTCTAATAGTAACATACAATAATGTCACTGATTCCGAACCCAGACAATGTGAACGCGTAACTTCAATTGTCACACGTTATTCCTTACAATCCCGTCTTTCCCGAGAGCAGCATATACACCTTCCTCTGCCCTACTACGGAACTGCTACCAGCTTCCAAATTCCAGAAGCACTACATATAACTCAACATGACGACTCCAACATATAATATTAGTACATATACCAATATCATCAAAAATAAATCAATAATCAATAAGCTAATATACAAGCAATCTTATCTTATCAGATCAAGACAACCATCTATAACCATCCTCTGCTACCAGAGAAATTGATAGAGATCAGGGTATCTAAAATATGCCCACTACCACGGATAGAGTAATCACACAGTTACACGCACATATATTCATCATACGCTAGGGCCCATTTCACTAACATACGCTCAAATACTCTACCAGCAATAAACCTGTGGAAAGAAAACCCCTAAACACCCTGCATCTATATCTAGGACGATAGGACCTGATTATAGTGGTTGTCCTTAAACATACTCTATACAAACTATTCAATAATGATCAAAATGTACACAATAATTGACTAGAAAGGAAATTCAACACCATGTTTAAAAGTTATATTGCTTTATCTAAAATTAGTCAAAGTAAATCAATCAGAATAAATCATTTCTCATAGTTACCTATTCTAACTAAGTGTCAGAACGGGTCAGGACAAGTCTCTCGGTAAAGTCTCTCAGGACGAAGTCCCTCAGCATCGATCCTCAGCAACGCAAGTTCACGCAGCAAAGGTAAAATGGCAAGTGGCAAAGCCCTCCCTAAGCTAACAATTCTTATAATGAAAATTACAATGGAAACACACATAAAATTGACAGAATAAACTGTATCACTGAGCAGAGCGAGAAGGAAGGGATGTAACATTGCTACATCTGAAAATCTTCGCTCAGGAAAAGTCACAAGACGTGAACTACGGAACAGGAACCAAGAAACTATCAAAGTATCCAATTTGTTCAACTTCCCTCGGCAGCCGGGCCACAGTACATTGTTCGTTTCTGAAGCTCCTTTGTTTGCCAAGGACGTTCCATTTCTTTGGAGATCCTCCAAACTGCTGATGTCCTCATGGAAATTTACAATAAGGACCATGGTCAGTTGTCTTCAACCTTTTTCCAGCAGGGGTCTCCCTTGCCACATCACAGAATATGCCACAGCCAGGCTTCGAAATACTGTCAGCTCGATTAAGGCCTTCATAGGCCACAATAGACCATCTTAATTAAAGAGACAAAATAAACGTTACTACAGCATAATGATTAAACAGTGTTAACCCCACTAATACCCTTATGTGTATGTATTTATCTAGCTTTGCAACATAAAAAGCATTAATTCAGACAGCGTTTTGTGCTTAAAATAAATAGCACACAGCAACGTTTAAACATGAAAACTTGCACGTTATTATTAAACAGAACAGCACAAATAAGCTAACCCTCGTATAACTTTCTCTTATGTTAGAACAAACGGATTGATTAATAGAATCACACTTACACAAGACAAATAATTAATTGTTAATTATTAATAAATTAATAAAACGCATAGATATGCCAGAGCTTCAAAAGCCCATGAATTGTCTAAAAGAAAACTCTGCTCCAGCAATCCTGCTGCTAATCCTATTATTCCACCACACTTTCAGAGAGTTTGGATACACCTCCCATGGAAGCGATCGGAAGTTTTGCAGGTAAAGCAAACTTTGCCTGACCCCCGCAAAAATCCGGCAGGTTATTACAAGGAGTTATCCCAATTAGTGGATGCTACTGTTATGAACCTTTCCGATATCGACATGTTGTTTGGTAACGTAGTACCTCAACCGATTTGGGCGAAAATCCGTCAAGAGAATCACGCAGCTGAGTTAGGCGGTGATTGGGCTGCTCTTGCGGCGGCTGACGGACGGCAAGTTGGTGGGGCTAAACCTGAACAGATCATTGAGAATCTGCCCCAGAGGATAATTACACTTATGAAGACACTTATGCCAGCAATAAGAGTTAACTGGGGCAAATTGTCTGCGTGCAAACAAAAGAAGGGCGTGAGTGTCTCCGATTTCTTTACGAGGTTTGAGGAGGCATTCATCGATCATAGTGGTCAGGATATGAGCTCTGAGGGAGGTCAGCGATTGTTTGTTGATAAATTTGTATCGAATTTGTTGCCTGAACTAAGCAACAAATTGAAGAATTCTGAAAGTTCGTGGGCCGTTTCTACCACTGCTCAGATATTAGCCACGGCCCAATACTACGAAAATAGAGAGAAAGAAGAAAGCGAACGTGCAGATAAGAAAACGAAGGATCTTAAATCTAAGGTCTTATTGCAGCAAGCGTATCCTCCGCGCTCGAATCAAAATGACTCGCAACAGCCAAATCGATTATACTCACAGTTTTCTAGATCACAGTCGCGTACTGACTCCTCTACACCTCGATCTATGCTGGGGTATAATCAATGCGCATATTGTAGGGGTGAGGGCCATCTGAAGTTTAATTGTCCAGTTTTGCGTGACCGAAACAATGGTGTCTCGGCTCGAGGAGGTCGTAGTGGTCCTCAACAAGCATCGCGTGGTAGAGGTCGCGGTGTTACTCAGAATCAGAATGAGCATTTTGCCACTTCATCAGACTCGCAAAATTGCTTTGATCGACGCGATTCATCATCTAGTAGATCTGCGCAGTATCATGTGGACGACTATTATGTCGAGCATGATGTTGATGCTGACGGTAATTACTAGGATAGCCCTAGACAAAGAAAGGGAGTAGTATCAGTTCCGGTTGATCAGAGAGGGCCTTATGTCGCTGTTGCCACATTGGGCGTAGTTGAGCCTTTTCTGTTGGACACTGGTGCAGCGAAAAGTTCCATCATGCATTCAAAACTCCCTGGCGCGCCTTTGTCTGGCTTGACGAATGTTTCCGTTGGATTCTCTGGCGCCCCCGTTAGCAACCCAGTTTCTAGCCCTTTGCCCCTTACAATTGGGTCTCGTGAGTTAGAAGCTCCTTTGATTTTGACTACTGGTTGTGGTGAGAATCTTTTGGGCCAGGATTTGTTGAAGCGGTTACACGCGACTTTGTACTGTTCTCCTGCGGGAGTGGAGCTTACGTTGGGTCAGAGAGTGATCTCTCCTATGTATTTGTCGACTGATAAGCTCCCACCGGAATTGAGTTCTCTTCCTGAGTCTTTGTGGGCGACAGGTCCCAACGACGTGGGCCTGCTGGATATACCACCTTATGTTGTTCAATTGAAATCAAACGTGCGACTGCCACGCATTCCCCAGTATCGTATCTCTCTTGATGGTGACCGAGCATTATTAGCGATCATTTACGATTTGATCAATAAAGATGTCATTGAAGAAACTCGGGGTAACGTGTGTAATAGTCCTGTGTTACCTATTTTGAAACGAACTGATCCATCCAAGCCTCCTGTGTATCGTTTTGTTATTGATTTAAGGGAGGTAAATAAAATTGTTATTCCACAGTTTCCCGTGGTGCCTGACATTACAGCTTTGCTGACTCTGATTCCAGCTTCTGCGTCATGGTTTTCGGTAATCGATCTGAAGAATGCTTTCTTCAGCATTCCAATTGCTGAGGAAAGCAGAGATCTATTCAGTTTCTCATTAGGTGGTTGCAGCTTCAGGTTTAAACGCGCACCTCAGGGCTACTGTGAGAGTCCATCGATCTACAGCCAAGCTCTTAAGAGTCAACTTGATGCGTTTGTGTTACCGGCTGGTGCGGCCTTGATTCAGTACGTTGATGATCTGTTGGTAGCTGCTGACACTGAACAGATTTGCAGAATTGCTACAGTATCACTGTTACAGCATCTATGTGACTTACATCACAAAGTGTCACCTTCTAAATTGCAATATTGTTGTCAAGAAGTAACCTATCTTGGTCACTTATTGTCAAAGGAGGGAAGAAGGTTGACCCCAGAGATAATTGCAGCGATCGCTCAAATGACTGTGCCAACAACTCAGAGAGATGTGCGTGCCTTTCTAGGTATCATGTCATACTGCAGACAGTGGATTCCGAACTTTTCACTGTTAGCGAAACCATTGACAGCTCTCACGTGCAAGGATGTTTCGACTCCTTTGCCATGGACGGAAGAATGTCAGAAAAGTTTTTCTGAACTGCGTGATGCGCTGTGTTCGGCTCCTGTGTTAGGTACTCCTGATTACAGTAAACCATTTACACTATACGTTCACGAGAGAGAAGGTTGTGCGTTGAGTGTTTTGATGCAACAATTTGGTGGTAAGCAGCGTCCATGTGCATATTTTTCCTCGACCTTAGACCCGGTAGCTAGAGCGTTGCCAAGTTGCTTGAGAGCGACAGCTGCGGTGTCTATTCGACAATCCGCAGGTCTGGACATGGATAATATGCTCACAGTGATGGTTCCGCATGCAGTTGACACTCTCCTGAATCGTACGAAAACTCAACATCTGACGAGTGCAAAGTTGTCCGGTTATGAGTTGACACTTTTGGCAAGTCATATACAGATCAAGCGTTGTAATGTGCTGAATCCGGCGACATTGTTGCCGACTAATATGGAATCAAATGATGTACCACCACATGATTGCTATTTACGAACTGAGGAAGAAACGAAGGGTCGTGTGGACCTGAAAAACACTCCATTGATAGACCCCGATGGCACTTTGTATGTTGATGGTTCATGTTTTAAGTTGCCGAATGGTGATGTGACGACTGCGTATGCTGTAGTGACGTTGAGTACGGTTGTGGAAACTGCGAGATTGAGTCAGAATTCAGCGCAAGCGGCAGAGTTGATTGCGTTGACAAGAGCGTGTGTTTTATCTAAGGGAAAGCGAGTGAATGTGTTTACTGATAGTCAATATGCTTTTGGTGTTGCACATAGTTTTGGTCGATTGTGGAGAGAAAGAGGATTTATGACATCGCATGGTACGAAGATCCAACACGGACAGCTCGTGAACGATCTTTTGGATGCACTTACATTGCCTAAACAGGTGGCGATCATTAAATGTAGTGCGCATCGAAAGGTTACGGATGATGTTGGTCGTGGTAATGCATTTGCGGATGAGATTGCTAAGGAAACGGCTAAGAATCTTGCAACCCGAATGTATGTTACGAGTTCAGTGAGGTGGCCGGCGGAGATTGGTATGTGTGAAAACACTGTTGAGAGCGTGAAAGCAATTCAGAATGGGGCCACTGAAACTGAAAAGACCAAGTGGAAAGAAAGCACGGGGAAGTTAGACACGCATGGATGTTGGGTTGACTTGTCGGAATGTCAGAGGTGGATGTTACCGGATGCGTATGTACTAGCCGTCGTGACTATGGCTCACAGCTTGTCACACATTAGCGCGAAAGGTATATGTAAGTTATTGTCCCCTGTATGGAAGAATGATGGTATTGCTAAATGTGCTGAGAGAGTGGTTAAGAATTGTATGGTGTGTTTGATGCATAACCCTGGCAAGGGCACCCCCACTCCACCCGGCCATTTTGCTCCTCCTGCCTGTCCCTTTGAGGTTATCCAACTGGACTTCATCCATATGGAGAGATGCAATAATCTGAAGTACGTATTAGTTGTGGTTTGTGCATTCTCCAGATGGATTGAGGCCTATCCTCTTAAGGATAATACTGCCCTGTCCACAGCGAAAGTCCTACTGAAGGAATACTTTCCTCGGTATGGAATGCCACGGATTGTGTGGTCAGATAACGGAAGCGAGTTTGTGGGAAGCGTGATGCAGAGTGTGTGTAAGGGCCTTGGAATTCGACAGAAATTCCATAGCGCCAATCATCCCCAGGCAGCGGGTTTGGTTGAAGGGTACAATGGTACTCTGAAGCTGAAACTTGCGAAGATACAAGCTATGACTGGTTTGTCATGGCCTGATGCCTTGCCTCTGGCTCTCTTATCGACCAGGGCGACTGTGCTCTCTCGAGTAGGGCTCAGCCCATATGAGATTGTGTTCGGCCGCCCTGCAAACATTTGGGGAGTCCCGAGGCCTAGGGCCTTTGATAGTCTTGAGTATCCAATGTTAATTGATTATCTTCATGATCTGACTGCTAAACTGAGGTTAATTCATCAACAGGTCTTTGAAGCTTTACCGGCACAGACAGAGGGTCCTGGACATCGGCTCCAACCGGGTGACTGGGTTGTCACCCGCAATTTTGGCAGAAAACGCAACTTGGAGCCGAGATTTGTGGGTCCCTTCCAAGTATTGCTGGCTACAAGGACTGCAGTTCGGTTGGAAGGCAGAAAGAACTGGGTGCATGCCACCCATACCAAAAAGGTTCCGATCCCTTCACCAGCAGATAATTGGGTGAGAACTGGTATTGCGGCAACGGAAATCGAGACCCCTCTATGCTTTGTGCCGTTTAGGGATGCTCAACCTGTAGGAGACAATTCATTGCAGCCAGACACATCTGTTGAGTCGTCAGTTCTGGAGAACTCAAGGTCTGAATTGTCATCTGATCGACTGAACATTGTTTCAACAGCTGAACAATTATTTGAAGAGCAGACTCGACCTGGAAGAAGTCGATATTTTCTTCGTTCACATGACAAAGACTAATAAAATTTTTCTATATTTTCCTTTACTGTTGCCACGAACATTAAGAACAATTGCATCCGTTACTGATTTTTGAGTTCCTTTCTACGTGTGCTTTCTACAGCTAAGAGATTTTTTATTAAGTTGGATGTTTGTTTAAGAAAACCTATCATCCGGGTTAACCGTAGGGCCGTGCGGGTACTTCCTTCTGTTTAGCAGGTTCCTGACATTAGGTCGGTTCCTTTTGTCGATTCCTGGGAACTCCTGGGAATTGATAATCGCTACTCAGAACGAAGTGCGTCAAGGACGTCACGGACGGTTTTTAGAGGATGGCGTTCTCTAAGCTGTTGGAAGTAGAAAGGATGTCGGCGCGAAGATCAAAATTGCATAAGATTGTACAAACAAAATGTTTTTTGTTTCAGGTATTCCTGTTGTTTCTGACTGTTTCTATGCTATTGGTGGGTGGAGTGTATTTCGGAATACAGTCGTTATTGCCTTCCATTTCACCTACTTTTTCTCCTAAATTAAGTTCTATTACCACTGTTTCCCCACATTCCTTTCATCCTCTGCCCCAACATGAACAGGTTAGACGTGCGGAGTTCATGAATAACTCCTTCGTTCAACTCCTACATCAGCATCAGTTGGTGATGAATACTACCAACTGTTGGGTGTGTGGGTTAATGCCACATACCATGGATAGGGGTATTCCGTATTTGGTTCTTCCTTACAGCTCCCAGGGCTCAGCTCGAGCATTCCAAACTATGTTCCGTAGTGCACTAGATTCCTACCCCAGTCGAGAGCCACGTTCTGCAAACTTCGGTCCTGGTCCGTACCACAAGCCTTTGGCGATAGCGATTGCTGATTTAGATAGAGATATTTTTGATGCATCGCTTATTCCAGATGAAGAGGTGCAAGCATATAAAGATCTGAGTGAGGCTGAGTATAGTATGTCAGTGGGTGATAGACAGCTTAAGAGCTCGTCTCCAATATGGATCGTACCCCACCTCGGTAATTTCTGCTTGAAAGGTCTTGGTCGAAATCCGAGAGCCCAACTTGAGAAGAGTGCTTGTACTGATACGTATGTTCTACCGATGCTCTCTTCCCCTGTATTCTTGACTGCCAAGGGTACTTATTTCGTATGTTATGAACGTGCATATACATGGTTGCCCCGTGACTTCTCGGGTACCTGTTATATTGCAAATCTTTTGCCACCGACTTTTACGGTCGCCTCAGACTATCACAAAACTAGAGTTGTGAGAGGCGTTATTAGCGAAGAGGACACTGCCGGTCAAGAAGCAGGAGATTTCTTTAAGGGTTTCTTGCCGTTTTGGGGACCTATGGTTAACAGTAGGAACCGGAGACAGTTGACCCGTGTAGTAGAATTGACTGCTAACATAACTGCGAGTGCTCTTGGTAATTTAACAGCAGAACTTCAGGCGGATAGACTCATGACGTTGCAGAACCGTATGGTTCTAGACGTTGTTCTTGCAGATAGAGGTGGTGTGTGCAAAGTGATTCATTCGAGCTGTTGCATTTTCATCCCTGACAACGCTCCAACTGTTTACCAAGCCATCTCGAAGTTACATAAGATCTCCGAGTCCATACACGTGGACGAAGGTAATTGGACGCTTCTAGGATGGTTTTGGGGCCTGATATCAACTTGGGGTTGGAAGATTTTGATGATCGTAGGGGTTGTTGTAACGTTTCTATTCACGTGTTGTCTTTGTGTGCAGTGTGGTCCTGCCTTATGTGGTCTCTGTGCTACAACGTGTATAAGACGGCCATCAGTTACCAAGGAGACATTGATGGATAGAATGATGTTCCAGCAACAACTGAACGATGTGATGAATATCGAAATCGATTCTGATCTCGACTAGTGCTTGCCTACATGAGCTTCCGTGAGAATCGTAATGACATTCTTGGGTTGTTCGAATATGGACGAGTTTGGTATCTACGAACCGCAAATGACGAGTTTAGTGGGTGTACGCATTTTCGCTACGCTACTATGTACGGTTCGTCTCATTCCTGGGTATGTCCATCTGAACCCTCGGGTTCCATTTTAGATATGGCATCCATTTTGTCTCTTGCCCTCAAGTAGCCAGCGAACGGACACTGTCCGCTTCGTGACCCTGGGATTCCCAAGCTTTCGCGGAGGACACATGTTCCTTTGAAGATGTTTTTATGATGAGGGGGATGACACGGCAAGGGCAGATGGCTCCGCTCGAGGCTCATCTTGCCGTGCTAGTTTATTGTTTCAGTCGTGCATACATTAGGCACGGGTCCTTTGATCCTGCAATCAAGTTTCCGATATTGCTCTCTACACTCTTTTCCAAACTGTTGTGCATCCTTGTTTTTCCTTTGCACTTGTTTTTGTCCCTTCTCCTAATTCGTTTACAGTCAGAATGGAATGTGCTTAATGTAGGGATAATGTGCTTTTACAGTTGGGAACCGGCAATGCTGCTGTGATTATGTTCCGGGTTTCTGAGAACATGAGTGCGACCCTTTTGAAGTTTACTGTGGGAACTGAGTTGTAACCTTTTGTTTGCCATGTTGTTCAATGACGAAAATGTGTATAAAAGGAGCGATCCACTTTTGCAATTGGAAGCAGTCTCTCAGAACCTACACGTTGTGTACTTCTTGCGACTTCTGTATCCCTACAGTAAATAAATGCTGATCTTTGACGCCGCAGGAAGTGTCCCGTGTCTCTGTGTTTTGTACGCCGGAACAGGTAACCCACGAAGGTTTCAGGTGTTGTCCCCTGGCACCGCTGGGCCTTAGAATAGCCCAGTCCTTCAGCACCCGTCGCCCCACGGCCTTGTGTGCCCAACCCAGTGGTGCCTAACCATCCCTCTACATCCCAACTTACCCCTCGAAGTGGTGGTCACTCCTGGAAGATCTCCGTCCCCGAGCCTGCAGTGTTTCTTTGTCCCGGAGAATCTCCATTGAATTCAACAGGGCACCCGACCTCAAAACTTGACCCTGCACCCGGCTGCCCTGGCGCCGCTGAGTGCCCCTTTGGTGCTAACTTGGTCCCCAGCGTGCCCTGAGCTTAACCCTAGGAGCTTTGCTCCCACAACCCTGTGGCCTGCTTGCCAGCAGCCACCAACCGGAGTCCCCCTATCCCCCGTAGGATAACATTGGGCCTCAACACTCTGCACCCGGCCGCCCGAGTGCCGCTGAAGGTGCAAAAACAGTGAATCACTGACCCTGGGAGACCCCTGAGTCTAACCCCAGAACCCTAACCCAAAAGACCGATTACTTACCTTGAAACCGATAACTCATTTTTCCTCATAGGATAACATTGACACTTTTTCCTCTCAAAAAGATTCTGCGTCGACTTTTGAAAACTGCAAATTTTCCTTAAAAATCAGCCAATTAACCAAAACGCATTTTCTCAACTGTTATCAGGAGACGTCCCAGTGCTGAATCCAGGATCCAGCACTGAGTAAGAAAAAGTAACGATAACATAACTTACCTGCTAAGTGCATTTCCTCCCATAGGATAACATTGATGATTCTATGTGAAAAAGTTTCTGTGTCAACTTTTGAAATACAATAATATTCCTTAAAAATCATACCTTTAACCAAAACGCATTTACTCACATGTTTTCAGGAAATGTCCCAGGGCTGAATCTAGGATCCAGTCCTGTGGTTAGAAAAGTAATCTGAAAAGTAATTAACTGCATTTTACTTAAAAAGCCCATTCAATTGAATGTACTATACCTGCAATGTGTTGCAAACTGCTTTCTGAAACCTGTAATCAAAACCAGTACCAGTTATACTGCAATTCTGAACTGTGTTCAAACAAGTCAATTACTACTGCAAAGTATTTATATGCTTACCTGTACCAGGCTTGCTTGGTTCTAGAAATAAAACAACAGTATATTTGTTTATACAAAACCATTGGCCTAGGGTTCAGTTCTTGAGTGTGTGAGACTATTTGCTGACTGAGTGTGTACATCAAATGCTTTACACTGTCCTCTGATACTGCCTTACTGCTTGACCAAGCTACCACTTTAGAGAGTAAGGTTCTATCTAACTTTAACCTCTGCCAAACCTTTGGAGACCCTTGGACTCTATACACACTGTACCTCACTTTGGTGCAGTATATATAGAGCCAGTTTCTTACACTAACCTATCCAGAGAGGGGCCTGACAAAAAGGCAGCCTGATAGGCCACAAGAACTCGATTGAGGCCTCCTCTACAAATATGTCTGCATTTCCTGCAGCATGTGCCTATTCTTAGAAGTCTGGGACTAACTTGCACTGAGAGGCAGGAATGCTGTACCAAACCTAGAAAGTAGGTTTAATACCAAGTATGATGTGTCCCCAACACATCGCTAGGGAAATGTATCCCCTGACATGCCTGCTATTTCGAAGAATCCTTCTACTGGTATCAACACATTCTTGTCTTAATCTCTAGTCTCAGTCATGCATATAGATGCCATGATATGTTCCACCCTATTAGCAGCCCCAGTGAAGGAATGTGGTGAGGCAGCTACAGTATCAAGTAGAAAGCGTTAATTGAGAAGCTCACAGCAACACTCCCCTGTAGAGCAAGATCCAACAGAATACTTGAGTAGAGAACCTTCCTCAATAAACCAAGAGAGCCCCCCAAATATATTAAAAAAGAGTTGACATTTAAAGCAGGTGGGTCCTAGATGGAACGGTTGTATGTCGTTACAACGCATTCCGTTGCAACGCATGCCTTTACCACGCATGCATTACAACGGAATGCCATTTCCACGCACAACCTTTTCCACGAATATTCCTTTACCACGCATAATTGCATGGTAAAGGAATTCTCTTGGTAAAGGTTATACCCCTCCCCTGTACCCTTACGTGACCACCCAATCATTATTATTACCCCTGCCCGTTACCCTTAATCTATATGTATATATATCTTTTATACTTTTTTTCTCCTTACTTCTTCACGTCTTCTCCTCGTTCTTCTTTGATTACGTCCTACGTCGTAAAGAGGAAGCATCATTCCGTTTCCTCTAAAACGACGCCGATTGTCACCATTTCCTTTCTTTTTTAAATGTTTGTTTTTTTTTGGGGGGGGGGGAGACCCCCCCAAGCCCCCTTTTTTTCCGCATGCATTTTTTATTTTATTTTTATTTTTGGGGGGAGACCCCCCCAAGCCCCCTTTTTCTTTTTTTACTTTTGAACACACGTCTTCGCCGACATCAAAAACGGACTGAACCTGACGAAGATGAACTGGTTCCAGTGAAGCTTGCGTGGTAAAGACGGTTGTGGAAGGCATACGCGTGGTAAAGACGTTTTACGTGGTAAGTGTACCGTTGTAAACGTAACGCGTAGAAAAGCCTTCGTGGTTAAGGATGTTTCCCGATGGAACACTACTCTCCCCTTACCAGCAAATGAAAAAGAAACACAGGGAGCAGACTGAACTATGAGAACAGGGAAGAAAGAGGAGATAACAAAGGGAAAAGGAGACATTACATATAATGAACAACCACATGTTGCCCTCTAGCACTGCCTGGATAACCCACGCTTATCTAAAAGACCATCCCCACCAAACATATTTTTTATTATTTGCCAAGATAACAAGCAACATATAGTCCAAACCTGGCTAAATGACAAGTACTTCCAAATGACCCGGGTTCAACCTCGTCACTGTCCTTCTGCTCAGGCATCGCATAGGCACGAAAACCAAGACAGACTTTTATTATCTCTCTCTACTGAAGAAAGTCGACCCATTCATCCCTAAAACCACTGTTCAACCCCTCTTTTTCTTGTTGTCTGGATAGAGAAATCACCCTGCCCTGCGACCTCCATCAATGGCCGATTGATACAGAATGCTTCATAATAGACCTGAAGACATTAGGTCATATTACCCTGCAAAAAAATTAGGTATTAACTGAAGGAGGGAGAGTTCCTACATCAAGTAATAACCACATCCCTTTTCACTGTGAATCCTTAAAGTCACTAAATTATCCTCAGTTCAACCCCCTTGTAGCTATGTTACAGAGCTGACAGGCTTAACATATAGGCAATGTGTAAAGTATGCACCAGTACCAAAACAGAAATAAAATCAAACACAACACAAGAAAAATACCAACAAATTTAGGAACAGAATTTAGAGTGGATCTTAATAAATAAATGACACCAAAACAACAAAAATCCATTTAGGGGAACTGGATTTATGAATTTTTAAAGATTTAATGAAAAATGTTCCAAAGAGGGTCAAGCATCAACCGTGATCATCTGCTTGAGCTTGATCGGTACCTAGGCGCAAGTTAAGGCTGGCCATGATGGAAACCAGGTTTGACTCGCTCTGAACTTTTACCTTGGGAGTTAGTCTCTGAAATGAAAGTAAAAAATCCTCAGCGGGACATGACAGCATACTGTGGCTGAGGAGTGCTCCACGTCATTGGATAGTCGTTCGACAAGGACTCAGAGAAGCCATTTATTTTTAGAGGAAAGCTCAGAGTGGGAGAAATTTGAATGTCGCAGCCAGACACGGTCTCTCTCAAGTCCAGTACTTTTTGCTCGTTCAGCAAGTGAATATCTCCACCTTCAGACTTCATCACTTTTTTGGCACTTAGCTTCTTCTAGTGGGGCAAAGTTGCAGGCAGTAGCCAAAGAGGGCTTCGGAAGTCAGATAAATTCTCCTGGAGGAGCCGCTGAATCTGATTTGCTTCCGTGGAAAAGTTCTGAGCGGAATCTGTGTCCTATTCACAATGTACCTTCTTCAGATTTGGCTTGGCAGGCTAGTCCTCATCCTCCAGAGACTTTTGAAGCCAAACAGTTTCTTTGTCCCAGATCTCAGGGAATGTTAGGAGGAGTAAACTTTGACACAAAGCCAAGGTTTTAGGACCTTGGGGACACCACTGTGAGGTCCAGACTCACTCTATAAGAGGCCATCAGAAGAGTCCAGGCTAGGTCCAATTGGAACTGGCCAGCTTGGCAGATGCAGAAAAGGCCTCATGCAGTGTGTTGTGTCTCTGTACCTTGAACAGGAGGTCAGTCCTGTGACCCTTGGAGTCCACCACTTTGTCCTGGTTACAAGAGGAGAGCAGGTCTAGTTATTAGGGCTCTTCTCGGGTCAAAGACAGCAGGCACATTTCTCTTCTGTTCTTCCACAGGTCCAGAAAGTGTTCTGAGGAGGGTATTGCGGGTGCCATAATTATGTCTTGCACCAGTTTGTGGGTGGGGCAACTCCTGGCTAGTCCCTAACCAATAGGGTAAAGGTTCCCAGGGGTAACCCTACCCATTTTTGCAATATTTTTTGTGTGCCATACCGGAAACAATCCTATAGCCTCAGCTCTACATAAAAGCAAGATAGCAGAATATGTCTTCCCCCAGTACGGAGCTCCTGTGCTCACCCTAGAGACATGGCCAGGAAAATGAGCAACCCCTGCTCTGTGGTCACTCATAACTGGTTATGGGAGGCAGCCCAACTGGGATTGGTACTTGGCTTACTCGAGCATAAAAGATTGGACAGGCCCAGGTGGTAGTTGCAAGTTCCATCAGCCTATGACAGAGTAGGCCTTTATTTATTTATTTGCAATTTTATGTAGCGCGGACATGGCCAAAGGCATCAAAGTGCTTCACAACAAGCAGGCAAAAAAGGTAACAGTGGTTACATTAATAGTAATTAAACTCAAACGGTTACTTTGGTAGGTGTGTGCAGGAGTAATCACAAGAATAATAACAGCAATTGGGCAGCGATAATACACAGTTAATGCATTGATTAAGATTGTGGGGTTGTATAGCGAGGGAAGGTCAGATCGCAATTATAGAGAGTACTTAAGTCTGTTCGAGGGTGAATTAGCCAAGATTTCGGTAAAAACTAGGAGCTTGAGGTCCTTTTTTAAAGTTAATAGGCTGGCGGACAGAGAGAGAAAGGCAGTTCGAGATTCTAGTAGCACTTCCAGAGAAAGACTGATTCATGTATCGTTCTCAACTGAAAGTGCGGGGGTTCCAGTAGTAGGGTTTGGGCATTTCTGGAACCCTATTGGCTCTGGTGAGTTTCAGTTTCTCGTTTAGATAGGAGGGAGAGGAGGAGTGCAGCACTCTGTGGATGATACAAGCAATTTTGGATTGGGCCTGCACTTCACAGGAAGCTAGTGGAGGGTTAGCAGAGCAGGGGAGATGTGATCAAATTTCTTGAAAACTAAAGCGAAGTGTGCTGGAGCCTGTAGTGTTACTCTCAGCAGGCCTAGGTGAACTTTGGGATGCCTGAGAGGAGGGCAATTCCATTGTCTAGTCTAGAAAGCACAAGTGACTGCACAACTATTTTGAGGTCTCGTTCCAGAATCAGTTGTCTGATGCCCCAAAGCTGTCTGAGTTGGAGACGTGTGCTGTTGGCCATGCAGCGATGTGTCTGTAAAGATTGAGATGATTATCAAGGGTGATGGCCAGTGATCTGATGCTCTGGATAATGGCTGGGCAGCCATCCAGGGCAGGAAGGTTAGCTATCCATTCTTGTACTGGCGTTTTTGCTTCCGGCGGTGAATCCAAAAGAAATCCTGTTTTGGTCAGGTTGAGTTTTAAATTGTGGTTGGATGTCCAGTTTTGAATCTTTGAGAGAGTTTTCTCTCTCTTTGATGTTAATTAAGTTCCTGGGTACAGTCCAGGTGGTCAGACTGCCAGAGAACCAGAGCACCTCCCCACAAGCAAAGCTTTTGTCTCAGCTCTAGAAGGAAGTTCACACCTCATCAAAGGACTTGGGTGACAGTTGAAGCTCATGCAAATGAGCCTCTAAAGACTTTAGGCAGGGAAAAGGTAACTTTTTCAAAGTACCCTTAACAAAATATGTATTCAAATCAAATTTCACCTGTGAATTGGGCTTAAATATTTAAAAAGGCAGAAAATAAACTTTGTAGCACTTTGTAGCAGTTTCGTAGCCGGACATAAAAAACAAATTTAATATTTTATCCCAATACTTTCTTTCCTATTGAACAGTCAACCATGCCACAGTAAAAATAGGTTTTTGGGCCTTTTCACTGTAAGGACATGTTTAACATTAAACTTCTACATGTCCTACTTTTAAAAAACGCGCCCAACCTTATGAGCTGTAAGGCCTACTTAGGACTGTCAGAAGGGGTTATTGTGACAGGTTGTATTTGAAGTTTAAACCTGCATAGCCAGCCAACACATGGCAGGCCTACTGTCATGTTTGCATTGTCACTGCAGTGGGTGGCACAATGGTTTCTGCAGCCCACTGGTGACATTTATCTTACAGGACCTAGATACACATCGGGTACCATATACTAGTGACTTATAGCTGAAATGGTGCTACTCTGGCTCCACATACATGCACAGCACCAGGATTGTCACCCCTACCCATCTGGTTTACAAAGTAATCATTTTAGGGGGATAAAGAAACACCTGCGGCCTGGATACGGACAGACTGAACATAAAGAAATGTCAGAAAGAAACAGGCATTCTCTGCACACCCAGGATCTACAACAACTACAATTATCCCAACTGGCCAATCCTGCTCCATTTGAGAAAATAATTGAAGACTCATCTCATGTTTTCGATGTATGTTTTGGTATTTCTACAAGCAGAATACCAGCAGTCTAATAACAGAGAGCTCTTCAGTGGACAAGCCCCAGTTGGGAAACATGGAAGGCATGGGACAGAAGGCGTAGTTAGAGCTAGTGGAAACAATGAAAATAAGCCTGTCTGAGGGACTGTTCCTTGAAGAGGTAAATTTTCGATTGCTCCCTGAATTGTAGGCGGGTTGGTGCTGTTCTGGTGTTGGACAGGATGTTGTCCCAGATGCAGTGAAGGCCTGTTTTCTTCTTTTCTCTTTCCGCCAGTGTTTAGTTTTTAATCTGGAGATGACGGAGATCCTCCTCTGGAGTTGACCTCCGGATATGATTAGTTTCTTAGCTAAGTGGGTAGGTGTCTTGGTGGAAAGGGCTTTGTAAATAATGCAGCTGATCTTGAAGATGATCCGGGCTTACAGGGAGAGTCAGTGTATATCCTTTAGCAAGACGGTCAGATTTTTAAGCCTTTTGATGAGATGTACCTCTTGAAAGAACATTTCGGAGTAGATTTAGCAACACTTTGTAACAGTTCAAAGTCACAAAACATTACACAAACCAGCATGATGTGTTGATAAACTATTTACTTTCCAGTGCAAAATTGTGTTTAAACTGGAAAGCAGCCTTTAAGTAACACAAATAGTGCTTTGCATTGCAGTGCATTACTTTGCATCAACTGAACACTCCATACGTTGTGCACAGGCATTCCCATGCTACCACCAATGGTTTTTGAAGCAAAGACTTTTCAACTAACAATGGTAAACAAGACTTTACACTAAAAAATACAGCTTCCTATATGCAGCTGCCAACATGGATAAATGTTTTCATTCCTCTTAACCTTTTTTTGCATTGTATGTTTGCTGCACTATACAGCACACATACAATGTGAGAAAACACTAAAGTATGTCTAAGCATAAAGCTTTATACTAGAAGGCAACCATTTCAGTACAAACCCTGTACTAGATAGCATGCACATACCTTTGTACTCAATGCAAAGATGTGTGTGTTGTTAGGCAACCTGTTGCGGCCCAGGCACAGGGAATACCAGCAGTAGTGCCATATCTTTGAAGATATGGCTTTGCATTGTGTTTTCCCCCTTGTGCAATGAAGCGCAGCAACTTCAATTGCTGTTGTTCATTGTGCAAAATTTTAGTAAATATGCCTCTTTATCTCAACATCTTAGAAAGTCCTCACCCTTTCCTCATTTCAGTAGCTTTCTCCCCTCTACTCTGTAATTGATCCTGGATTGTAATCCTCACTACTGGCTTGTACGGCAATGGACCATAAAAACCACCAGTCCACACCTTTGCTTCTGAATTTGGGTAAGCTACTAGAAACACATGTGCACACTCAGCATCACCTGTTTATTGAATCCTCCTACATCCTAAGCTCTTTCCATAACACATTTAGACCCAGCAGGAGCATGGATTTAGTAGTACTATCAGACTGGGACACCAGACGTCTGGTGGAAGGTGGGGGGTCGAACTGCTGATATATTTTGCTATATCTGCTGAATTCAACACAATTCCTTAATACAATATCATCTCAGATCAAGATTTCAGTAAACGTTCTTCAGGGTCTATCCTTGTACATTTCATACAGAAACCAGCCTATGTCCCTGCCCCCTTTTTCATCATAGACTGGAACAGTACAAGGATCAATATTTTCACCCGTATTATTTACCATCTTTATGCAAACCTTGGCAAATCTTCCTCAACTGACTGGGTCCGAGTGTTTTTTATGCTAATGGCACCCAGCTTATCTTCTAGTTGGTATACCGTGGCTAGAGTAAAAAAACCGTCATGGCTTGTCACGGGTGCTCACCCCCACGCCCATCCACCACTTGTTCTGGGCATTATTGGCCATCCTGTTCACCCCTTGCTCAGGGCATTGGCAATCAAGATATCATCCACACCCGTTTTTTGACAGGAGTCATGCCACCCACGATCATGGCAGTCAAATGTGTGTTGCCCACTTGTTACCTCTCCATCACCAGCACAGTCAATTCTGCCTATATGTGGGCATCTCAAAAGGGGACACAACCATTATAACGCAGTCATTACAACGCACTTCCTTTACAACGCAGCTGTTACAACGCAACTGCCTTTACATCGCATGCCATTACAACGCATGTTACTACAACGCATGCCATTACAATGCATACTATTACAACGCATGCCATTACAATCATTATAAGGTAAGTAATGGGGATTTTTTAGTTTTAGGGTGGATATGGGTGTTTGGGTACATGGGGATAGTAGTTTTACCCCTACACTATCCAACACTTACCCTACTGTTGCACTCACTGGAGTGGGAATAATATTTTTACCCCTACACTATCCAACACTTACCCTACTGTTGCACTCACTGAAGTGGGAATAGTAATTTTTACCACTACACTATCCAACACTTACCCCACTGTTGCTCACAAAGTATTATGAGTTGTAATGGTATGCGTTGAATGGTATGAATTGTAATGGTATGCGTTGTAATGGCAGTTTCTAAAAATGCTTTGTAGTGGCATGCGCTGTAAAATCATGCGTTGTAATGGTAATTACGATGTAAAAACTGTGTTGTAAAGGAATGCGTTGTAATTGTGTGCGTTGTAACGGCATATATTCCCCAAATGCTGTGACCATATCCCACATCTGGGTGGAAGGTTACAACAGGATTTGAGGTTCCGCAGGGTTTGAGGATCCCAGGATTCGAGGATCCACTGCAGGATTTGAGAAGCCTAAAGTCTATAAAAGCCATACACAGTACATGGCCAGCTGCTTGGTTTTCCTTACTGTTGATCAGAGGAAGCTTATGTTTGGCTCTGCTCTTTACCTATGTTTCTGTCAAGAGTATCTTCAAGCCAGACATCAAGAATATCGTCCTAATTTTCTGTTTGTAGCACTTTTTGAAACTCATTTGGTAGCATCATCTCAAAGACTTGCCTTGCATCCTTGGAATTATTTGCTCTCTCCCAGCACTATCTTAAGAGGTCTCAGATTAGTGATAGCTAGGGAGAGTTTGATATTCAGTGTTTGGCTTGTGGAACTGCTGTTGGTCATCTGCACCTTTGTAGTGAAATTCTACCACACCCTCAAAGTTGTGCTGTAATAAGTGTCTCTGGCATTCTACCATCTTAGATGAGGATCCTGTCTGAACTTTTGTTTCTAATTGTTTCTCAAGCTGTGTAACATTAACAACTGCTATAGGACATCAGAATAAGACCAGTCTCAGGATAACTCTTTTGGCTCTAGCAAGATAGAGTTGCTGTGCCACTGATATGTTGAATGTACACCATAGTGCATCTGTTACCAGAGTAAATCTTGTTTATGTCTCATTTCCTGTATATTGTTACCATTCATGCAAAACCCTTGTTATGTTGATGTAAGATCAGAGAGTAACAATGGTCTTGTATTTGTTTATTATAAACAGATGTCACTCATAAGAGACTGCAGAAATCCAAGAGTACTTCCAATGGATGGGACAAGCTGTGTGATTACAAACCCATGACATCTCTTATGTACTTTCTCTCATAATCCTATCTCCCTTCAACCCTCTCTTTTGTCATAGCCAAGAGCAGTCTTGGATGTGTTCAGCACTGTCAACAGGGAAGGAAACCAGAGGGCTCTGCGTCAGTCCTGTAGCAACACTCGATCTACAGGTTATTGGTGACATGGGTTTGAAGAAGACGCAGGGATTTGCGGACAGTATTAAGCATTGTCTATCTCTGAGACGGTGGTGTATTGAAGGCAACTTCCTGTACCTAAGTCACCCAAGATACATCTTCTAATCATCAAAGACTTTTTGTCAAAATGGATTGACTTTATTAGCCCACTTCTGTGGTCCTTCACCCACACAGTCTCAGCTGTTCGCAATTTGGACTTTAATTTCGACAGTCTCCTCCCTCCCTCCAAACACCAGTGGCCAAGGTACATATTTTTATCAAATCAAACACCTGAGGCAGATCTTGTCTTTCCTTCCCTCTTGTCATCATCTCTCATTTGTCAATGCCTTAATTTAGTTTATTTGGACTATGAAATCATTCTTTATCCAAGAGGTCCTGAGAGATTGCTTAGCAGGCTGTAACTGGCACAGGCATGACCATATCCACCCGATCCTTACATAGCTTTATTGGTTGCCTGTATGCCAAAAGATCATCTTCAATGCCGAGGTGATAACCCAGAGGGCAATCCATGCTGGGGTACCTGGCTTCCATGTAGCTAAATTCAGGTAACATAAGCCAATACAGTTACCCAGCACTAACGGGGACCACCAGTAAATCCCACCAAAAAAAACTAAGAAGGACTAAGGGTGACTGGATGGTTTTGTAAAACAAATAATTTTTGTCTGTCATATATTGTTTGATATATTCACAAATACATAGGTTGTTGAGCGGCAGCACTAGTTGGTCCTGAAGAAAGCCTCTACACCTCTAAGTGAGGGTTATAAGGCTGAAACATATCGACCATCTCTTGTCACTACCTGCAGATTTATGCTCTCCCGCAAGTGCCCTGTTTTTAATCCTGGCCCAGGGATGTTCAAATAAAGGGGCATTACGTACCCTGGTGCTAGTTTTAATTCCACATATTTTTTCTTTGCTCTGCTTTCCCCACTGACCTTGAGCTCATCGTTGTGGTATTTAGTATACCTTTTTTTCATACAAAACATCCCTGGGCTCCTACCTCACAGTGAGGTTGTTGTAGCCTGTGCCGTGACTAGGATGATGGATTTAACCTAGATCCCTTGACTGGTGGTGAATGTTTTGATTTGTTCTGCATTCCGTCCATCAATTGTGTGTCTTTTGCTTTCTCGCCTTAAGTGCGCCAGGTATGCCCAGGCGTGAGTCCTGGGCTCACTGTGCCACTGGAATCAAGCTATCCTGGCTGAAGAGGGGCGAAACCCCGAAACCGGTCCTATGATGCTTGTTTCTGGTCCAGGAAGGAACTGGCTTGGCGTTTCGGGCTGGACTGTTCCCATGAGGCACAGGGTCAAGACTGATTTGCATATGGCCAGGTCTAAACTAGGGTTGCATGGTGAGCAAAAGAATGATGGATTTAACCCAGATCTCTTGACTGGGGGTGAATGTTTTGATTTGTTCTGCATTCCATCCATCTATTGTGTGGCTTTTGCTTTCTCACCCTAAGTGCGCCAGGTATGCCCAGATATGGGTCCTGGGCTCACTGTACCACTGGAATCAAGCTATCCTGGCTGTAGAGGGGTGAAACCCCGAAACCAGTCCTAGGATGCTTGTTTCTGGTCCAGGGAGGACCTGGCTTGGCAGTTCGGGCTGGACTGTTCCCATGAGGCACAGGGTCAAGACTGATTTGCATATGGCTGGGTTCAAACTGGAACGGCATGGTGAGCAAAACAATGATGGATTTAGGCCCAGATCTCTGTACTGGGGTGAATCTATGACATTGTTCTGTATTCGGTCCATCAACTGTTGTTTTTGTATTTGTCACCCCGAGTGGGAAGGGTATGCCCAGACGTGGGTCCCGTGCTCTCCATGCCACTGGAATCAAGCTATCCTGGCTGAAGAGGTGTAAAACCCCGAAACTGGTCCTAGTATGCTTGTTTCCAGTCCAGAGAGGACCTGGCTTGGCAGTTCCGGCTGGACTGTACCCATGAGGCACAGGATCAAGACCGATTTGCATATGACTGGGTTCATACTGGGGTGGCATGGGTGAGCAAAAGAGTGATGGATTTAACCCAGATCTCTTGACTGGGGGTGAAGGTTTTGATTTGTTCTGTATTCCGTCCATCAATTGTGTGTCTTTTGCTTTCAATCAATCAATCAATCAATCAATCAAGCATTTGTATAGCGCGTTACTCACCCGGAGGGTCTCAAGGCGCTTGGGGGAGGGGGGTCCGCTACTGCTCGAACAGCCAGGTCTTGAGTTGCTTCCTGAAGGAGAGGTGGTCTTGGGTCAGGCGGAGGTGGATGGGGAGGGAGTTCCACGTCTTGGCAGCCAGGTAGGAGAAGGATCTTCCTCCTGTTGTGGCTCTTCAGATGCGGGGGACGGCGGCGAGGGTGTGGCTGGTTGATCGAAGCTGGCGGGTGGGAGTGTAGAAGGTCAAGCGATCGTTGAGGTATCTTGGGCCTTGCCCTAAGTGCGCCAGGTATGCCCAGACATGGGTCCTGGGCTCACTGTGCCACTGGAATCAAGCTAACCTGGCTGAAGAGGGGTGAAACCCCGAAACCGGTCCTAGGATGCTTGTTTCCAGTCCAGGGAGGACCTGGCTTGGCAGTTCGGGCTGGACTGTTCCCATGAGGCACAGTGTCGAGACTGATTTGCATATGGCTGGGTTCAAACTGGAACGGCATGGTGAGCAAAAAAACGATGGATTTAGGCCCAGATCTCTGTACTGGGGTGAATGTATGACATTGTTCTGCATTCTGTCCATCAACTGTTGTTTTTGTATTTGTCACCCAGAGTGGGAAGGGTATGCCCAGACGTGGGTCCAGTGCTCTCCATGCCACTGAAATCAAGCTATCCTGGCTGAAGAGGGGTGAAACTCCGAAACCGGTCCTAGGATGCTTGTTTCCAGTCCAGAGAGGACCTGGCTTGGCAGTTTGGACTGGATTGTACCCATGAGGCAGAGGGTCAAGACTGATTTGCATATGGCTGGTTTCAAACTGGAACAGCATGGTGAGCAAAAAAACGATGGATTTAGGCCCAGATCTCTGTACTTGGATTGAATGTATAACATTGTTCTGCATTCTGTCCATCAACTGCTGTTTTTGTATAAAGACTGATTTGCCAATGGCCAGGTCTAAACTGGGGTGGCATGGTGAGCAAAAGAATGATGGTTTTAACCCAGATCTCTTGACTGGGGGTGAATGCTTTGATTTGTTCTCCATTCCGTCCATCAATTGTGTGTCTTTTGCGTTCTCACCCTAAGTGCGCCAGGTATGCCCAGACGTGGGTCCTGGGCTCACTGTGCCACTGGAATCAAGCTATCCTGGCTGAAGAGGGGTGAAACCCCGAAACCAGTCCTAGGATGCTTGTTTCCGGTCCAGGGAGGATCTGGCTTGGCAGCTCGGGCTGGACTGTACCCATGAGGCACAGGGTCAAGACTGATTTGCATATGGCCAGGTCGAAACAGGGGTGGCATGGTGAGCAAAAGAATGATGGATTTAACCCAGATCTCTTGACTGGAGGTGATTGTTTTGATTTGTTCTGCATTCCGTCCAACAATTGTGTGTCTTTTGTGACTAGGCATCATGGCATGAGGAGAATCCTAATGATAATGCATACCTCCTTTGGTGGGTGAGAGGTTTTGTCATTTTAAAGAGATACCCCATTTTAGCTAGGTCAAACCCCCTCCCCAGTTTCTTCCAGTCCCAGACGTGAGGGTTCCTTTTTGTGATATATAAGTCAATACAGCCCCCTCACTCAACCAATCTCAGGGGGATATTCTCAAGAACGTGTGATAACCATCGCAAAATTAGCTTAACGCAACTCTTCACATCGCAGTCTATCGCGGGAAAATAACTCTGTGTTAACGTGGTATTCTTAAGCCGGAGGCACCATGCGATAGTCCCGCGTTAACGCGTCAAATAATCACGCTAAAATGAACGCGACTCATCAAAAATGTGAAACACCAACGCGAAAAAAGTTGCAATGCCCCAAATCACAATACAAAAATCAGTGACACCCAGCGACAGGCCTGCAATTCCCACGCGTCATGCGGGTGAATGCACTAGGAAAGCAACAAAAAAAACACCAAAACCAAATCAAACTGCGTAGAACCATGAATGCACCCGGACCGAGTGCAGAGGACAACCCGAACCCCACAAGTTCCACGGAGGACCAGCCAGGAACCCTGTGTTCGGGGAAGGGCAAGGAGAAGAGGAAGAGGAAGACAGGGTTCAGTCCACAGTAAGACCAGATCATAGTCACGGTGGTGATAGAACACTACCAACAACTGTTCGTCACTTCCACTGCGTCATTGGCAACACAATCCGAAAAATGGCAGTCCATTGTCACCAACGTGAATGCAGTTGGAGTGTCGAGGAGGTCAATGGAGGAGGTCAAGAGGCGCTGTCATGAAGTGCACAGCCAAACCATGGCAAAACTCGCTGCAAACAGGAAGGCAGCAAAAGCGACTGGAGGTGGGAGTCCTGCGCCACAGGAGGAGCTGGATGAGCTGGAGGAAATGGTGGCCGCAGTCATCAGTGTGGAGACGGTGGTAGGAGTTGGGGGTCTGGACACAGCTCGATATGACCTGACCCAACAGCAACAGGGTGAGTAACTACCAGGGACTGTGGGGACGGAGGAAGATGGGCACAATGGCACACATACACAATCATGTGCAGCACACTGCACACCCACAATGAGTGTGGAACATGTCCCTGATACCCTTGGCACACTGCAGCACACACAATGTGCACAAATGGGACCCCTCCATATCACCAATGCCACAATCCACCCATGCACATGTACTGAATCCAGAAAAGCTGCGGCTCTGTGAGCCACACTGACAATGCAAGTGACACTGCATGACAGATAGCATGGCTGCAGTCACAATACATGACATGGTGCACGAGAAGACATTGAGGTGGCTGAGTGTGGACCACATCCGTAAAGGAGCAGGTCACACTCTGACACATCCACGTGCACCTACAACCCATGACGTCAAAAAAAAATCTGCAGACAAACAATGCACAAGAGTAAAAAATGTGTCCAAGAGCACAAATGACCCAAGTCGCAAACATCCCAGCACCCGAAAAGCACACAAGTCAAAGGCACACCGACTCAAACGGATAAGGGGCTGTCAAATCAGAGCTGTAGGGGCGACTCGCCAACAATGCAGCACACACACACATAGCAATCACAGTACATCAACATTGATGACAATGTGGTACAAATTGCAACCCTTACACCACAGGACAGAGGACACAACTGGTGCCGCTCGTGCGTAGAAACTGGCCAAACACATCTGGCATTGCATGATACTGTGAGATGATAATGTACGAGCACAACCACACATCCGTCATGTAGTCGAAATGTCCACTGTCCCGCATCAAATAGCCAGCTTCACCAAAACAGCCACAATGTACATTATCATGCAGTCTGAATGTAAACATCTACAATGCGTCAATATACATGGAACACACTGTTAACCTGCATCTCCCCGTTACATTGCAGAGGGACAATCAACACCTCCTGCAGAGCAGACCACACATCTCTACAGTGATGATGAAGAGGACACCCTACACATTTGCCCAGACACCCTCCAACGACTCGTGGACAGCCTCCGCACCCCACCCCCAGGAGCAGGGCAGCCCATATGTGGGTGTCTGAGTCCCATCAGGGACCACATACAGTCCCTAACGGACATCCACTCTCCGCACCATGCTCACCAACAATCCTTGGCTGACCTCGCTGGGGCCATTACTCGGATACAAGAACTGTCTAGTCAGACAGGCTCCAGCGAAGACAGCACAGAGTTGGCACAGATGCGGAGGACAATGAAGACCATGGAGCTGATTCAGCCAGGAAGTATGGCTGCCACGGCTGAACACCAGCGAGACATAGCTGGGATCTTCCATGCCTTGCAGATCCTCATCTTGCCATTGCTGCCACTGAGCCTGTACCAGATGAGTGCTGAAGGAACCTCGACACATACATCTCCGCCCCCTGACGTGTTATTGGCACACAGTGATGTAGCCCTATCACCTTCGCACCATGATGTGTCAGTGGCCCAAAGTGATGCAGTCATAACACCACCACACACAACTGTCACACCAGACACAGAAGAAGTCTCAGAGGAGTAAGATGTTTAGGGTAATGAGAGTGTGGGGAAGGAGGTAGTAGCATCCGCCCCACCACGTGGCCTGTCCCTGCCTGGTTCAGCCCTGTGCATAATGCCCTGGAACAACACCTCCCACTGTCCCCCGAAACACTCTGCGACATTCACCTGGACCCCGACATGGCCTGCCATATCCGTTCTGGTACCAATGACACAGCAATCCAGCTGTGGACAGCACTCTTCCTCTTCAGATTAACTTTGCAATCCCCCAAGGACTCTGGTTGGCCCACCACTGGGCAACCATGTTATGTGGGCTTGAAATGGCCATGTACTGATCCGGCTTCGACACTCCCTAGAATGTGAATAAAACATTCCAAATCACACAGATGTGTCATGTCTATGTTCACTCATGTATAAAAGTATGGATGGATATAGGGACATTGATTGCACAAAAAGGTAGACCCTGGTAAATGTCATCAATGCGCATGTTTGACCCTGACCCACATGGCCAATTAGATGACTGTGAAGGTGTGAACTAGCTGTGGCCTCATTTCACATGAAGAACAATCTCGCAACCCCCCAACGTAGCCCCACGTCCATGTATTAATTATGGCTGTGTGTAGAAATTTCAAAATCGGTAGCACCCCTGAAGTAGTGTCCCCCATCGCATGTGGCTACAGAACATCTCTTCGCATGACCTACTCACACACATCAGTGTGGACACAGCCTGTTTTGATGGATCGCATTTATCCACATGGCAGGAAGTTGGACACCATACTCACATTGCTGAAGACACGTAAGAGCACAGGTCTACCAGCAACTATCCCAAACACAATGTCTGACTCACAGAAGTGGAGCTGCCAATAGGGACTCACCACCAATGTACATGCGGAGGTCTGTCCCTCCCTGTGTACGGACAATGCTCATTGAGGCACACGATTTGTCATACTAATCAGCACTCATCCCATTTGTACACTGGTGAAGTTGCGTAGACTTTTTAGCATGTTAGTGTCAGTACGGAAAGTGCAACAACATGCAGACAAATGCTTAAGACGCTTACAGGTAGCATGGGAACATGTGGAGGTGCAAGAAATGGGGAGGCAAAAATGAACACTAATCATTATGGATGGTAACGGTCTCAGCCCAGCTTGCTTTGCTGGACGAGTCATGTGATGTTTGGCGTCTGCTCATTGCCCTGTGTCAGGGGACACAACTCACAGCCCATTTGATCTGCATGGAGCTGTACCACCGGACTGCGCCGACTGTATGTTCTGCTGACAGTGAGCAGGTGAAAGGGATCAACAAGGTCACATGTCGTGCTACATTGCCATGTGTGTGGTGTCCCTCCAGCAGTAAGTCTGATTTAGGAATATTGCCAAACAGCGCTGTGCAGCTCCGTCCATGGGGCTGCATCACCTTGCACAGGTGTGTAACAACATGCGTAAGTGCACGCACATGCATTCTGAGTCTGGGCAAATGCAGACATGTCCACTGTTGTTCTGGGATATGTGACCATTCCTCCACAAAGCAGCAAGGTGTTGAGACATGTGCTCTGGGTGTCAATCAGTTGTGGCTGCAGGAACGTAGTTACTCGTCCATGAATGCGAGTGCAGATTTATAGGTAATCAGTTCCAGAAGTACGTCATTCTCGAGTTCAAGGAACACGAGGGAGAGCCAATCCATTAACTGGTCCAGGCAGATGTGCTCCGTCCATGCAGTTTCACCAATCCGCAACACAGCCCAATAGGGGAGCGCCTCGATGTGGTCACTGCACACGATGACTTGTGCAATCTCCTATCCACTACTGCCAGCACATACGCCACAGATCAGGGCATCCCATGCACGGCTATCCCAGTTCCACTCCTGTTCGTGGGCCAACAGGGGGCTCACACACAAGTCATAATCCAGTTTGGCTACCATTGTGTTGGATAGGCAGACCTCCATGGGCCACTCAAATGTGCATGATCGACAGTGGAACCAGGGCTGGACGCATGTGACGTATGCTAGCCGGAAACTCAGACGGTAACTGATTCGCAAAACTGCCATAGGCAGAGCTCCCAACAGATGCAGCATTCGTGCACGGTACAGTTCCACGTGAGAGGGGTTGTGCATGTGCCCGGGATTGCCTGCCATTGCGTTTGTTGGTCTCGTACCACCGGCACTCCTCAGACCGGCGGCAGTTCTGTGGAAGATAGTCCACAGCTCGGAGCAATGAGTCGTATGTGTGTTCAATGTTTGGACGTATGGGTTGTGTTTTTTACCAGTGTCAGGGGCATGCCATGCAGGTGTACCTCGAGCAGGGACAAGTGTGTGTGGGGTGTGGACACATTGGTCTTTCATTAGCACAGTTCGTGATGTGCGAGTCATCAGAGTCTGTTATGGTATCTCACTCAGGGGGTGCTGGTCGCATTCAAGACCAAGGTCGAAGGTTTGGATGTCCTTCCGCCTTGTGTATTGAGACAAAGGAGCTTTTATGCCTAATTTTAGTCTGACTACTGCTTGTATTTCTGAAATGTGATGTGGCCTTCGTGCTGAAATTGATGCCAGGCCTTAGATTTAGGGTGCACCAATTGCGAAACACACGCAACAGTTGGCATGTATGAGCCAAGGGCCCGATTGGCCTTGCGCTCCTTGTTCTGTCTCTCTCTCTCTCTCTCTCTCTCTCTCTCTCTCTCTCTCTCTCTCTCTTTCTCTCTCTCTCTGTCCTTTGATGAGTGCCTGATACACCTTCTTATCTTGGATATTGTCTTACAGGCTGTCACTTTACAGATTGTCCAGGGATGACCCGCCATGACTCTTTCAAATAGTTGTTTGGAGACAAATTTGATTTTGATATTTTGTTTGGACTTTCAATGGTGAATGATTGATTCTGCATTTTCTGTACTCACATGTCTGTCAGTTGTTGTGATTCTGCGGCATCAGGCGAATGATTTTGTTCATGATTTCTTGACATTGATGTGCAATCTCTTGGTCCGGGGGATGTGGGGGGTGCCCGGGGGGGTGGGGGTTGGTCCAGGGGGGTGGCAGTGGGTGCTGTGGCCCTCCTGGGAGTCCGAGCTGCATGATCGTTGGCTTCATGGCATCTGTTGTTCTTCAGGTGTGGCTCTGGGCAGGGTTCCTTTTTCTGGTGCAGGTTGTAGTCCGACTTTGCACCAGGTGAGAGCAGGTGTTAGTTTCCTGCTGCTAGCGCGCCTTATTGCCTGTTTTGTGATCTTATCGCAGATCTGGCTGGTCATTGAGAACGTTGTGACGTGATGTTGTCGCGGCTTTTTGCTCGGGAACGCCTACTCTGCATCTCATTAGCGATAGTTGGCGGGGTCATCTGTGGCAATGTTTTTTACGGCTGCTATCGCAGGTAACTGGTGGTATCGGCTGTTAGCACCAGCTTGTGAATGGGCGGATTAATTTATTGCGACTTTGGCTGAGATAAAGTGCCGATAACTCGGCGATAGATCCTTGAGAATATGCCCCTCTATCTTTTAGATTTCCCAAGACAAGAACACACACCTGTGGGGAAAGAGCAGTTTCTATTGTAGCCCCATCTACGCGGAATTATCTGCCACCTGAGCAGAATGGTTGCCGCTTGCTAGTTTTAGGAAGCGGGTAAAATGTGTGCTTCCTACTCATTAGGTATGTGTCTTTTTTGCTACTTGTGTGCCTCGAGGCTCTATACTAAGAGAGCAATGTTATAATAGTAGTTTTGCCTGGATGGTGTATCAGGTTATAATTTAGTTTGTCTTTTATGTGCGCTGTTACTGTTGTGTTCTTGTCAGCGCCACGAAGCATTGTATTAGTGTGCTTTAGTAGTAAACAACATAACTTGAGAAGCCGGACATTCAACACTCCGTCGCCCTTGAACAGGTGCTGTGCTCTATAAATACTCACATGCATACTCACACAACTCAAATTGCAGATGGCAAGTGTTAAAACGGAGTCCTTTGGAACTAAGGAATCCTACTGAAAAAGCAAAGAAAATGTGTGTGGTAAAAAGTGTTTAGCATTTATACTGCCTGACATTACTGCTAGCCATATCCAGGAAACTCGAGGGAAAATAACACTGAGTCACTACAAGTACAATATTGGGTGAGGATGTTCAAACACCTAGACAAAATGTTGAGTACACTAACTATATTATTGTAACACTAACGGAATAGTGACTCAGCTGTTACTCTGGTTTGTAAAATTCCCCCAGTGTATGTTTTGGCTAGTGGGAGGGATGATAAAGTTCTTTCGTGGTACAGCAGCGCCATCTAGTGCTTCGAATCAACGAAAACTATAGACTCACACAATTTCGCGAATAATTCAATTATTGAGTTAGTTTAAATGTTGAAATGTAACTCTTCCAGGACACATTTATTGATTTAAAAAGGAACATCATTGCCCAATTTTGATGGTTTGAAAGTACATTGCTGTTATTTTATGAAAAGTAGGTCATCAGAAAGATGAAAGCAAGCGTTTCTGGCAATCAATTCCTCCTTTTATCTTTGATTCGCTGCCAAGTGTCCCAACTATCTTGTATTGTCAGTATCCCCTTCTATGTATTTAAATTGGTTGCGATTAAATATTTCTTTCTTCTGTTTGGACTTCTGTACTTTGTATGACCAATTATTTGCCTGGAGTATGTTTGAATACGGTGCTGGAATTGAAGAAAAATACCCCAGGAGCCCATACAATGGAAGGAGGGAGACAGAGCAAAGGGGGCAGAGTTACGAGGGGCAGAGCTAGGAAAACAGAGTCTGACAGTAAACTTGTACATATGTTTAAAAACAAATCTGCTGAAAAGAAATTGACAATAAGGACATATGTAACAGTAAATCTGTTCTAGAATACTTAATTTGTCACAAAGAGAGAGGCTGCATTTTAAAATATCTTACATTGTTAAGGCATCTACTGCAGAAATCATTGTGTGCCCTAGCCATTTTGGGGGAATTATGACAGCGGTGAGATAACTCTAGTGATTAACACAGTTCTGGGAGGGCTTTCTGTTTTGCCAAGCCACAGTTTTGACTCATAATTTAGCATAGAGGGTTAATATGCCTGCTACAAAGCACATTGACCTACATGCATGTAACAGATTTGTATTTTATTTAGATAGGTAAGTGGACTACTGCTTTTCACACATTGATTACTTCCTGTTCATAAGTTGCAAGCCTTCCAACATAGCACAGAGATCTATTTACCAACATGAAAAAGCTGCATGCAAACTATAAGGCATGGGTTTACATCCTTATTGCTTTTTTTCTCAATCTGGTATTCTAAAATTGCAAAGAAGCCAACTACAATCACTGTGTTACATTTATATCCTGACTTTGTGTTTCTCCTTACCATTAACTCTTACTATAGAATGTCTGCAAGCATGGATGCTAAGTATTTCCTACACGTTATAAACCTCATTGTCTTATGTAACATTTCCTGTACATTGATTTATGTGATATATTGTGCTTCTGTGTGTGATGTAAAGCGCTCGCACACGCTATGCTGTGAAAAGTAGCGCTACAAAAGAATTAAATAAAAAAGTAGTAGATGCCATTTAAATCGATAATTGTATCATTATTCATACAGTCAGATACTTCTTGCATTTTTACAGAGTAATAACATCTCCTTCATAGAGAGCTGAACAAAGTTAAAACCTGCCTCCAATAGTTTATCTAAGTGCTTGTGAAGTGATAAGCTGTGCGAATTTGTTTCCTTCGATTGCCTTGACATCTAGATGTTAGGCTCCATGTGGCTCCCAGCCAGGATAATAGTTTAAAAAAAGGAGGGCTGATGGCCATTTAAATCAGCCTTTGTTTTGGGCCCTGCTAGATGTTGAAATAAAAAAGCCCTCTCACTTCTTATAGGTTGCTGCTCCAAAGGAATGCAGGATGACTCAGTGAGCAAAACACTTGTATCTAACAAATGTGATAATCTGTGTGACAAGAGTTTGAATATGAAATGCTTACCTGTTACCAATAAAAAGTTAGCACTTATTAAACATAATAAGGCAACCAAATGTTATCCTATGGTAGAGGTATGTTATCCTATGGAAGAGGTAGTCCTCACAGTAGTGAAAAATTAAGTTTTTCACTATGAGGACATGTAAAATTTAAAAGTATACATCCAACAATTACAATGGGCCCTGCAATATGGGCTATCTGGGGCCTACATTAGGGGTGACTTACATGCAATCAAGGGGATGTTTATGGCTTGGTAAGGGTATTATGTTGTAAAGTCAAACTGGCAGTCTAAAACTGCATTCAGGCTGCAATGGCAGGCCTGGGATATGTTTTAACCCCTTGCATGCCCGCCCCTTTCCCCGCCCAGTGCCGCGCTTTGTATTAGCGGGCGGAGTTCATGACGAGCTGGACTCGTCATGGGCACAGCGCCACCGCAGCCCATGACGAGTCCAGCTCGTCATGGGCACTGAAGGGGTTAAGGGCCTATTTAAGTGGGTGGCATAATAAGTGGTGCAGGCCCACTAGTAGCATTTCATTTACAGGCCCTTGGTAATTGGTAAACAACTTTACAGTGGACTTATAAGTACATTTAATAATCAATCAGGTGTAAGCCAATGTTACCATGTTTAAAGGAGCGAGCGCAAGAACTTTAGCACTGGTTAGTCGTGGTAAAGTCTACAGAGTTCTAGACCAAACAAAAACAAACTCAGCTAAAATAGGAGGGATGAAGGCAAAACGTTTGTGGGAAGACCACCCTAAGGCTGACAGGTCTAACTATCATAGGAAACCACTAGCCAATTGCAGCCAAAGCCAGATGAATTTTGGATATACTATCCTAAATATGAGATTCCAGTTTTGTCAATAAAGCTGTCATAAGCCTGCAGAATAAATGCCAAATGTAATCACTAATAACGTAGAAACCTATAACTTAACACATCTTGCATGTTTCACCCGTAACATTATGCAACGTGACCTTGCCAGCTTTTATGAAACCTTTGCTGTTCACATATATCAGGTTAGAGGCAGGCATAAATTGGTAAATGGTTTACAACAGTGAAGCCCTGCTAGCAGTGCCTCACGACTGCTTGTCTGCCTTTCTCTCATGTTTTTAAAAAACATACAGGTGGGTCATTTACAGCCACGCTATCCCACATTGGGCGTTTGACATTTCTGCCACCTGCGTACTTTTTGTGCAGTTTTACTGTGAGTTGCCCTAAACATTCAGCTGTTCTGTTTTCAAAGTCAACTTTGCCTATTAGTCATCTTGCTTCAGGTGTTCATCGCACTATCACAGCCCACAGGCCAAAAATTGTCAGCAACCTTGATCCATAAAACAAACATTATTCAGGGAGAGCTATGAGCACCATGACAGCTCCTATTTCGGCAGACTGGTTTCATTCCTAGACTGAGATTAGTTTTTTTTATTTATCTTTAATAGAAAGTGTAAAATTCTTTGAGTACATGACAAAGTGCTGATATCATCATGGCCAACAACCCTGGAGGCTGAAATGTTTTTTGTTTATGTAAATGGGTGCAGCCATTACAATGTGGTCACTTTACAGTGTAAGCCTGTTGTTTTAAAAAAAGAAAAATGTAGCCTTAATGTCAGCAGTGGATAGGGCTGACATATTGTGCACTATGTTAGTTTAGTCTTACAGATGCCTTACTATCTCCAAACCTTGTTTTAGTTTATAGATATAAGATACAATCTTTCGGCAAACAGTATATAAACCTCAGCATTTGACCATTGATTAGAAGAGGACTTCACACCAGATTTATCACCAGAGGTCACGCCAGATTGCCGAGATGACCACTTTCAATAAGAGAGTAGATTCCAGAAGCCGTGCAGAAGGAATCCTTCACTGAGAGCACATATCTTTACTCCTCGGCTGAGCTCTGAAAAAGAATAGCGGCAGGCAGCTACTCAAAGGTATGCTGTGCAATCCATCCTAAGAAACTCTAAAATTCAAAAGGCAGGTTTTGCCAATTAATGCTTTAGCTAAGTTTTAGAAGAACACTTAGGAATAGCATTAGAAATAGCCTATTGCTTAGAAATAGATTTAGAAAAAGTGCTTTGAAATAGTTTTATCCTAGCGCTTGGAAACAGCTAGAGCAGACCACTGAGAAATAGCTGCCAGTTACATGTCGAACCGCTTTTATTTTTGCATTTTGTGTGGTTAACATACATATTATATGCACTAAACTAGGGATTTTAAAAGAAAAAATGTTTAAGTACATTCTCCCATTTATTAGTGCTATCTTTGAGGGTGTTATTCATAAATGAAAGATTGTTTGGATTGCAACTGTGTCCCTGAACTCATCTAGAGGAAGTGTCTTGTAAACTATGCCCTCCCCATTTACCATACCCTTTTCGAACATACACTCCTCCCTGACAATAGCCCTTGTGGGAAAAGCCCTTCCCAACAACCACATTGATTTAGGACTCAGCCGCACATCTGGCAACACCTTAGGAGGGTGCACAACATGTCATTTTGTGAGAATACGCAATATGTTCACCAATGAGCTCTCTTGGAGGAGTTTTTGTAATGAAGGAGTATGGGTCTGAAATACTAGTTTGTGGTGACAAGCATTGCAAGTTGTAAAATGGGTGCATTTGCGACCAAAAATAGGTTCTACTATGTGCTAATCCCATGTTAAGTGTATGTAAACTTTTACCAACTCCTAAAATGGGATCAAAATATATAGCGGTTTTCAATTATAAAGGGGCATGTTGTACGTGTCCCTTCCAAATTGCAAATGGTTATGAGATATATCGATGTTTTGTGGTCCATGGGACCACTGCCAATTCTTAAACAACCTTTGATTGCCCCAATTGGAGTTAGTTTGGTTAGTTAGTTAGTAACCCCCCCACTGAGCCTACGACAGACCTGCTGACCTGCTGACCTTCAGGAGGATGCTCAAGACCTGGCTGTTCGATCAGTAGAGGCTCCTCCCCCACCCCCAGCACCTTGAGACCCTCGCGGGTATGTAGTGTGACTGATTGATTGATTGATTGAGTTTAAATTTGCAATCTACATGAACATTAATGAGATACGGCTCATGACCCCCTTTAAATCCTTTTTTTGCAAACCACCCTTTTTGTACATAGTAATTCTATTTATTGGGTTAGTGGTTGAAGATGGCCCTTCGCTGGCTTACACCCATTTAGTATTGACTGAACTAAAATATTTGCAGTCAACTATGTAAAGTTGATTCAAACTTTTCAACTAGAAATTAAATTTGCTAGAACATTTTTCTATTCTTCTTTCTATTTTTTTTTAACTAAAACATCAATATCTTTTAGTATTAACCAAAAGTACAAACATACAGAATATAAACCTCAATATTTTATATATAGAAGAGATACATATAATCAGTCAAGAGTCTAAGCCATCTTGTTCACACTGAACCCATCATCAAGTACACAAGAAGTCCTGCCGCAATTGATAATGAATCTGTCATTGTAGATCGGTAGCTCAAGTGCAAGCGTACACATTTTTTGTTGTTGTTGTTCCTCAGCAGAGAACAGAACACATTTTTCTTAATGGCGAAAGTCCTTCCCATGATCCCCCACCAAATGTGGTGGTGACCAGTATCTATCCCCAAATCGGAAGGAGAGATGCTCCTGTCCCAGAATAACTCTCTGTCCATTTCCAGAGTGGGAAGAGGTCAGAGACAGGTTTTGGACTGCCAACAAACATGCACATTCGTGGGTGCTTCCAAACTTGCAAGACAAACCATGAGTTGGACACCCACTTCCCAACCCTTCAGCTGGACTTGTGGTGGTGAAATACATTCTCGGAAATGCATTTACGCTGCCCATATGTTTATGGCTAAATTTACCTGTGATTCAGGTCTGTGCATATTTATACTGCAGTGCAAAACAATAACCGTAAGACAGTGTTTGAGACTGTGTTTGAGATGCAATTCAGAGGTCCCTAAAGATCCTTACTTCACTGTGTACTTTAAATAACCGTGCCCCAGCGGCTTGAACCAGGAGGGCATAGAGGTGTGGGGCTCTGTGCCAAGCAACACTTTCCTACTCTTAATTTGTCCGCCATTAATAAGCCAGCAGCTCCTCGGTCTAAGAGTGTCTGCACTTTAAGGAAATCTGAGTTATGTTGATGGTCACAGACCATTAGCATAAACAGCAAAGCCTTGCTTTCATCTAGAGTAGTACATTGCCCTCTTTGCAACTACATGAGAATGTTTTTACCAACTCTGACATGTTCCATATTTCTGATCATACTCTTCATAGCTATAGAACACAGTTTAAATCAGTGTGCTACTAATCATATGGTTGTGTCAGCTTGCATACATGTACGCAGATGGAAAAAGTGCTGCACACATTTTCTGCAGGATGATGCACATATTTATATTTTTCCCTATGGCAATGCAGTCATTTTTTTTTTGTTTAAACATTTTTTTATTATTTTCGTACCAACATCTCAATACAATTCCCACAAGAGCCCCAGCACCCCACCGAAGAGCGTTAATGGCAATGCAGTCATGCTGGTGTATTTGCAAAAACGCCCTCATTACAAACAAAAATGTGTGCCAGCCACTGTATGTGAATTATGTGCAATATTTGTAATACAATCCCTCTGCAATATCCAGAACTGCATCCTGCGTTTAACAATCAAAGCACAATGTGCCTTTTGCTGACCTCTATGGCTTATTGGGCAGGGTAAAGTACAACAATTGTGTACTCCTGTTCATTTATGATTTTATGATCCTCGGTTCAGCAGCCTCTTTTCAGAGTCTTTGACCTGTCTTTAAGGGCCAAGACATGTGTCGGCCAACTTGGAGTAGGAGTGTGTGCACTTTGAACAAATATATTCCAAAAGGCTAGCATACCTAAATACTTCTGAGCACTGGTAATACTTTATGTTCAATATAATGAGTATCTTCTTTAAGTTTCAAAAGATGAGTTTATTGAGAATAGAGAGAAAACAAAACATCAATATATCACAGATTATATAATCAAAAAAATATGAGCTGAATATCAATAATATTACAAGGGCTGAACTTAACATATAAAATCGTATTAATGGCTGCAAACAAAAAAAAGAAGTCAAACAATAGTAAACATAAAGCTAAGGCATTTATGGCTATATAAAACTTCAAATAATAATAAAACACAATATAACAAAAAATAAAGAAGGCTTAACAACTTCTTGCATGTACAGGGCAGGAGCAAAAGATTTTTTCGCACTATCATCCAAACTTTGTGTGATGGAGGACCATAATTGTAGTCTTTGTTTGGCAAGAGACATAGGAAATACAAAAGTTGTGACTAGTCTATGATTGTGACAAACAGAATACCACCAAGCCAAGTCGGAGAGTTTGGAAGCGTCCTTCCAATTTTGAGTTATCTGCTGGAAAGCTGCTGCTAGCAGTAAGTCAATAATTGATAATTGTGTTTTTTTTATATTCCAACCTGTAGCAAGGCTGCCTAGAACAATATTACCAGGCGTCAAAGGAACACTAGAATGAAAAATTGACCTAATTTGTGTCTAGACTTGAGTCCAGAAATGTAATACCTGGGGGCAGGTGAACAATGAGTGCTTTAAATCAGCTTGTTTAGATGAGCAGGACCAACAAGTGTTGGGAACATCGGCGTGTATTTTATGCAAGGAGGTTGGAGATAAAAAAAAGTCTATTATAAATGAAAAAAAGGGTTTGGGTAGCTTTTGTTGCTCTGGATGATTTGCTAATTTTCAGCCAGATCTCATCCCTAAAGGGATTAGGCCAATTAGCATCCAGGTCAGCTTCCCAGGAGAGTTCTGTCGTCGTTTTGTTTCATTCAATGGGGGAAAGTGATAAATGAAGGTAAAAAGTAGAGGCCTTGGCTGAGATACGAAGTAAAATGGGCCATGTAGGATCTGGTAGCGGAGACGGAAGAGATAGGGCCTTGAAATAGGAATAAGAATCTAATATAGCAGTGCGCAGGGATAAAAATGTATTCAAAGCATGGGAAGGTAACTGAAAGAGAGAACTATGTTTGGAAATGTAAGGAAAGTGTCTTTATCAAACAATTGGTGCACCCATATGATACCTTTGTCCCTCCATGTTTTCCAGTAGATGGGTTTATTTTTATACGTATGAATCTATTGTGCCAAATAGAGGAGGTGAGGAAAGAATTCATATCATAAGGGGTTAAAGGTAAAAGAAAGTTCAAACCTTTATATAATAGTTGTGTAAAGCTTCTGTGGTTTACGTGTGAAAGAGAAAGGAGAAAGAAAGGATCTCTCCAAATCAACCCATAGTGGGGAGTCAAGAGTTTTATCATGTAACCATCTAGACAAGTGTCTTAGTAAGAAGGCTTTGTGATATTTGGGAAAATCTGGGAAATTGACGCCTCCTTCTGATTTTGCCCTTGTTAATTTTAATAAAGACATTCTGGGTTTTTTATTGAACCACAAAAAGGATATGAGTATCGAATTGATTTTATGAAATAATCTTATAGGTATGGATAGAGGAATATTAGAGATGATGTAAAGGATGATTGGAGTCAACATAATTTTAATTGTATCTTGGCAACCCCACCAAGAAAGATGCAAGGGATGCCATTTGGTTGTGAGAGTATTACATTTTTCTACACATTTGTCAAAAATTAAAGAAATTGATGCTTTGTTCGACGAGGTGAACCACAGACCAAGATATTTAATCTGTTTTGAATTCCAAGTGAAGTTGGAGATCGAAAAGTCATCTTTAAAAGTATATTTATTTAGGGGTAAAATTTCACATTTATCATTACTTAATTTATAGCCCGAGATCCCTGCATAGGATTGAACTTCCTCTAAAAAAGCCGGAAGGGTGAGGAGAGGTTGAGAGAAAAACAAAAGGATTTTGTCCACATAGGCTGCCAATTTAATTTGAAGGGAATTTGAGACAAAGCCAGTGATGGATTGATTTTGTCTAATTTTGGAAAGGAAAGGTTCTAAAGCTAGGTTAAAAAGAAAGGGAGACGGAGGACATCCCTGCCTCACACCTCTATGCAGTGCAAAGAATGAGGACGTGAGACCGTTAGCAAAGATGGCCGCATTAGGGTTTGAGTGGAGTAAGGAAATCAAGAATATGATTTTTGGGACAAAGCCAAACCAGGACAGCATGCGGAAGATGAAGGGCCAATATACGCTATCAAAAGCTTTCTCTGCATCTAGGGTGATGGCAGCAAGAGGTTCCGTGTAATTTGATGATTTAGAAATTATATCAAAAAATAAACCAGTGTTATCAGTAATAGATCACCCCTTGACAAAGCCTGATTGTTCCTTGGCCAGCAATGAAGTTAGGGGGGATTCAATTCTAAGGGCTAAGGCTTTGGAGAAAATGTTATAATCTATATTCACTAGGGAAATGTGTCTGCAACTCTTACAGTAACGTAAATGTTTCTCTTCTTTTGGGATGAGACAAATCATGGCTTCCAAAAAGGTTCATGAGTAGCTTCCTAAATCAGTAAAAGAAGAAATGAGAGTGAGCAACTTTGGGAGAATTATTTGAGCGAAATGTACATAAAATTCAACAGGAAAACCATCTGGACCTGGGGCTTTATCCTTCTTGAGAGACCTAAGCGCAGTGAGCAGTTCTGCCTGTGAGACATCAATTTCCAGAAGTTCCATATTCGGTAAGGGGTTTGTTGGTTTGTGAATGGAAGAGAGATATATCCTTCACTGTGGCTAAATTCTCTGGTGAATACAAGTGTTCGTAGAATGTAACAAATTCTTGTAGGATGCCTGAGTCTTTGTGTTTAGAATTGTTATTATCATCTATTATAGATTCAATATGAAGTTTGTTTTGTTTGGACTTAAGGTAGTTAGCTAATAATTTACCTGATTTGTTTTTCCCCCATAGAATTTTGCACTTGTTTTTAATAGAAATAGAGAGGCGCAATCTGTTGTGTCTTCGTTGTACTTAATCTTAGTATTTATAAGATCTGCAAGAAATTCTTTTGATTTAGAAGAATAATAGGAATGTTCCAATCTTTTTAACTTTGGGAGAAATTCAGTATTGACTAGCCGAGAAATCTTCCTTTTCTTGGATACGTAACTGATAATAAAATCCCGTGCAGAGGCCTTGAAGGCGTCCCAGATTATATGAAAAGGTAAAGCATCTGTGTCATTAAGTTGAAAGTACTCTTGAAAAAAGGATACAAAGGAAGCAGTAAAATTAGAATCTAAAAGCAAGGAATTATTAAAGCGCCATCTCCTGGGTTGATCAGAATAGGGTAAGATGTCCAGTTGAATAGAGACGGGGGGCATGGTCGTAAATAAAAATGGGACCTATGTCTGCTGAGAGTAGGGATTGGGAAAAACTATGTGAAGTGAAAATATAATCAATTCTAGACTGGGTGTGATGGGGTGCAGAGTAGAAAGTATATTCCAGCTATGCCGGATTACATAATCTCCAAGCATCAGTTAGGTGTAAATTCTTTACTGATTGTACAAAGCTTTGTGTGCTTTGGTTGGTATGTAGGATGCTTTAGATTTCCTATCTAGGAAGGGATCCATTACTAGATTACAGTCGCCAGCTAGAATTAAATTGGTGGCAGGAGATTGTGCAATTAAACTATAGATTTGGGTCCAAAATGGGGCATCTGCATGGGTGGGCGCGTACGCATAAGGAGATGGGGAGATACCCAATCAGCAAATTAGTAAATAACCATCTACCCTTGTCATCTGTATCCTGTGAAAGAAGTTGAGCATGTAGTGATTTATGACACAGAGTTATAACACCATTACGTTTGCCATCACCCGGAGAGAAAAAAACTTCACCAACCCAATTTTTATTAAGCTTTAAGGATTCAGTATCTGAGAGATGTGTTTCTTGCAATAAAACAATATGTGCATCAATTTTGGTTAGTATGATAATACTCGCTGCCTCTTAATAGGGGAATTCTAGCCTTTAACATTCCATGTGATAACTTTTAAAAACATAAAATATCAACAAAAAGAGCATGATACAATAGAACAGCCATAATACAAGCAAAGTTCAGAAAAATATATGATGCCAATGAACAAGTAGATACAATAAAACTCAATAGAATAGGAAGAAGAAAGAAGGAAAAAAGAAAGAGATCTCGTAGGTAAAGAAGAGTATTGCATTTAGAGGGAGTAGAGAAAGACCAAGAAGAAGAGATAGAGCTACGTGCATATACAAAGAGAAGCATTACAAGTGGGGGAATAATATACCTACAGAAACTCAGAGACAAATGAAAGGTGGGGGAGGATGAGGCCACATGAAAGGATGGCAAGTCCAGACTCCATGAGGGAAGACGGGGAGGTTGCAGAACAAACAACAGGTACGACAGATGGATCACATGACAAAAGGACGAAACCTGTAAGGAGAGAGAAAACGTCGAACAGCAAATCTTAATATGAACAGCAATATCAGCAATAGCTAAACACGAGGGACTTATTAGAGCACAAATTGTAAACCTGAAAAGCAACAGAACAAACTACTTAATGTGCGAAGAAGCAGTGTCCATACAGGCACATGCATCATCATAGGGTTTTGCGATTCCTTAATAGCGATTATTAAGGAATCGCAATTAAGGAATAGCAAAACCCTATGCATGTAGGAATCGCTAAAGAAATAGCGATTCCCACAAATTCCTTAATTGCGACTAGCAAATTGCGAGTCGCAATTAAGGAATGTCTTCCCATTCATTCCTATGGGCCTCCAGGCCCATAGGAATGAATTAGAGATTGCGGGAGCAATTTGCGAGTACCAGTAGGCACTCGCAAATTGCTCCCGCAATTTCAATGGTGCAAGGGTGTCAAAATGACACCCTATTGCACCCATGTATGTTCACTCTGCACAAATGTTGCATACACACATGCTCTAAGGGCATGTGTGTGGGCAACATGAAACTTAGAAAAATGCAAATAAGTGCATTTTTCTAAGTTTTCGCAAATTACCATGAGGTCCAGCCTCATGGTAATTTGCTCACGCTAATAGCGAAATCGCTATTTTTTAAACTGTAATGCATTGCATTTAAGGAATCTCAATTAGGGATTCCTTAAATGCTATCGCTATTTAAGGAATCCCAATTTTGAGATTCCTTAAATAGCGATTTTTGCATTTGGGATGATGCATCCCAAATGCAAAAATACCGGTCGCAAAGGGGCAGATTCTGAGAATCTGCCCGTTTGCGACCGGTTTTGTGCTTGATGCATGTGCCTGATAGTCTCTGCGTCACAAGAGTTGAGAAAACTTTTCAGCCTTAAAGGGTCTTCATAAGTAGTAGTGTTATTATTGTAGGTCACTTTAAAAAAACATGGGCGGAAAAGGCCAAAACAGGCACCAATAGAATGAAGGCGTGGTCTTAGAGCAAGGAGCTCTTTATGTCTGTCAGCAGTAGACTTTGCATAGTCCTGTGAAAAAAATAATGAGTTGCCTGACCATGAAATGCGTTTGATGGATCTAGCAGCCGCCAGGACCCTGAGCAAATCTGTGTATTCTAAAAAGTACACGATAACTCCTCTTGGTTTTCTCATACTGGAAGAAGTAGCAGATGGAGGGCCCAGTCTGTGGGCACATTGAATATTGAGAGGAGTATCTTCTGATAAGTTAAGAAGTTTTGGAAGGAAAGATTTGAAGAAGGGGATGGGGTCTGATCCTTCTGAGCCTTCTGGCAGACCATAAATGCAAAAATTATTTTGCCTGTTTCTATTTTCAAGGTTTCAACCTGCTTCTGAAGCGATGGCACTTGAGAATGAAGAGCTTCTACTTTAGTTTTAGAAGATCCCAAGGATTGAATGTTCTGGTTCGCAATCGTAAGCCATTCCTCCATTCGCGACCAACTGTCTGTTAGAGCTTGGATCTTAGAGTTCGTTTCCTCAACAAAAGCATGAAGAGCCCTTATTTCTTCCATCAGGAGGTCCAAGGATACCGATGAAGGTTGTTTAGGAGGAGAAGGAGGATATTTCTTCAATCTTTTGCTGGGTGTCTTGTTCGCAGTAGAAGGCATACCGATGACTGATGAGGAAGCACCTTTAGGTGATAAGTCTGTTGAGTCTTCCATTTGCAAACACTTTAGACGAAAACTTGAACAGGTGAAAAAACTTGAGGGCAGCAAATTATAGTTAAATGAAGTTACTTGGAATATATACCCAGACAAAAAGAACCAAAGTTAAAATTTCAGTGCAAAGGTACTTTGTAGCCAATTTAAACCTGAAGGAGCTGAAGTAACGTGTCAAAGTGATCTCAACGAGCACATAATGTTAAACGAGGAGCAGCCATCGACACAGATAACAGGTATGTCATAAGAAGGAGTGAAAGAGTTACTTTTGAGCTGACATTAACCTTTAGAGGGCACAAGAAAAATTATTTCCACAGAAAAATTATAGATGCACAGGCAAGTCCTTAAAATGATCTTAGTGCTCGATATATGGCCTGTAAGGGGTTATTTCGCCTATGAGAGACATGCCCAGAAGATAATACTGACAGGAGGCTGCATACATCGTTCAAGACGTTAAATAATGAAGAAGTAGGAACAGAACATAATAAAGAGAAGAGCAGGGGTAAATAAGCCTGCAATAAACCTCTTCTCACCTCGGAAGCATGTTATGACCGTGATAAACAGATGCGGCGCCGTTTGTGACAGCTGTTTGATGAGGAGAATTCCGCTGGATTCCAAAATGGTAGGCGTCGCATTGATGGAGCCTCTTAATGACGAACGATGTGAAAGTAGAGCATTGCGCGCCGCCGAACGAGAAAAATACTCATTTCCGGGCACGCACCAAGAAAATCGGAGTCTGTGTTAGGGAAATAAAGTACCTACAATGCCATTAGTAGGTTGTTTGCGCCGTCTCACCAGCCGCTGACCCGGGAGAGTCAAGGGATCGCCACCAGTTTCCGTGGGCGCTAGCCACGCCCCCAATGATTATCTTCTTAAGACATACAATATGTTGATCTCTATATTAGCATCTTACGCCTTCGACAAATACCTAACTTTTATAGAGAGGGAGTACATAACAGGGAGGCAGCATTACAGGCCATAAGAGTCCATTTGAGTCCTGCTCTATTCCTGAACTCCTACAGCATGTGCCTATTCTTAGTACTCTGCGGCTAATATGCACTGAGGCCGTAAGATTGTACCAAGTCTGCAAAGAAAATTTAACACCAAGTCTGAGGTGCCTCCCGCAACACATCTCTAGGGATATGTAGGCCTGTCATTGTTTGGATGCCCCTATGCTGGAGCCCACACCTTTCTGTCTTATGCTCTAGTGTGAGGAATACACACTCATCCCAAACTGTGTTTCACCAACTAGCCCCTGGAAGGAATATGGTGTGGCATCAGCATTATCAAGTAGAAAGTGATTCTTAAGCAACCTACAGCAGCACTTCCTTATAAAGAAAGATCCTCCAGCACACTTGCACCGAGAACCTTCATCTATTGTTCTAGAGAGTCCACCAAATAGAACTAGACAGAGTAAACATTTCAAAATGGTAAGCTCCTGGGCACAGCACTCCTCGGCTCCTCTGCTAAAGCGGAGCAGCGCCGCCCCACTGCTCTTTGAGCAGTGGAAAAAGGAAACAAAAAATTATAACAACACAATGCTAATATCTTTTTATTTTCCAGATGAAGTTTTATGGGTCGGGTGGGGCTGGGCTGTCGTCACAGCCAGCAGGGGGAGGAGTGGTTGGGGTACTTAAGTGCGCATGATGATTTGGATGGCCATCTTGGGCTGGCCAAACAGTCCACTGCACTTAGCCTGTTCTCCCTCGGTCTGTAATGCACAGCCTGTGTTGAGAACATGCACAGGCTCCCACTCCCTGTCTATGCGCCGAACCATGGCACTCAGGCCAATCATGACGCTGCTATCATGCTGGTGACAGCAGCATCATGATTGACTTAGGGAAGCCTGTGTTCTTCCTGCTTCTGGTCCGGGAGGAACAGAAGAGGAAGGAGGAGAGGTGGCTGCCTGCAGCCAGGTAAATGACATTACATGTATTTTTCTCCCCTCTTCCCATGCCCCCGCCCCACTCACACTGCTCTCTACCTACCTGCAAAAGAAAAAGCAAACCAAACTGTGTAAAAAGGGAAGGAGATACAAATAAGAAACTACAAAGGGAAAAGAAGAAAAAAATAATGCACTGGGCAAACAATTCAAAGCTGCAAACACCGCCTGGAAGTACCTCACCTACCTAAAGATCAACCCCACTAAAACATAATCCTATTTATTTTTCTAGAGCAACAAACAACAGTTAGTTCAAATCAGGCTCAATGACATGATCCTAGATGAACTCTAAATTTCACCCAAAGGCAAGTGATCCTGAGTAGGCCTGGGCAGAATTTCGATTACTCTGGATTAATCCGAGTAATTTCAGTAAGTCTATGTTACTCTTTGATGCTGAATTACCGATAATCGGGCAATTACTCCTGCTCACGTAGCTTTTGGTGGAAAAAATCCTACTCCATGTGCACATTTAGCGAGTCCAGGCGGCTGCTCATTAATCATGTTCTGGTGCATTTAGAGCTATTCCTTTGCGCAAAGTGCACCCTCGCTGGATATTTTTGTGCATGGAATTCCTAGACACTGACACCGTTAAAGAACAAATGCCCAAGAAGACCAAGGCAGCCTTGTACCAGCTCTCACTAATGAGAAAAGTGAAACCATTCTTTTCAGAAAGTGACTTCAGAACTGGTGTTCATGCCTTCATGTTCTCTCACTTGGATGGAGACAATACGCTGCTTCGCAGCCTCCCACACTGGCCCTCTGAAAAGCATTTCATTATAGACCTGAAGAAATTAGGCAATACCACCCCTACCCTAATGGAACTATTCAGGCTCCATCTGCGTGCTCACCACCAAAACCGCCATCCCTATTTACTCAAACAAAACAATTATTTCTGGGGAGTCAGGAAACACCTGCAGCCAGGATAGTGACATCTGTAGACAAAACATGTAAGAAAGGAAAAGCAAGAAACAGTTCTTCACCATCTACACTCCCGAAATCTAGAACAGCATCCCTGTAACCAGTAAAACTGCCCAGCCCTGCTCCCATTGAGAAACGAACAGGAGACTCGCCTATTGAAAATTATTTCATCTCAACACCTTAGATATTCTCTTCAATGTTCCCTCTCCCCACTACTCTGCAACCGATGGTGGATAATAATCCCCACCACTGGTAGAGAGCTGGACCCAAAGGATTATAAAGCCTCTATATAATATATTGCTTCTGAATTTGAGTAGGCCGCTGGAAAGACTTAGCAGCACACTAAGGGCTAGTCTGTTATCAAATCACACAACATCATAGACTCCTGCCAAGCTGAACTTAGACCCAACAGGAGGACGGAATTAGTTTTACTGCCAGTCCTGGACAATCTCAGATGTATGGTGGGAGGTGGGAGGTGTCGGAACACCGATATTAGATCACTTACAACACGATTGAATATGCCATCCTTATTTCAACAACTGTTGCTCACTGGTTACCCTCGTACATTTAAGACTCAACCCAGACTATCTCCCAGCCCTCTCTTCCATCCCAGCCTAGAACATTCGAAAGGCCACCCTTATCACCCCTCAGAGCTATTTCATGGTAGAGTTCTTCCCTGGATGTTGTATTAGTTTTTGATTTAACTTTTCTTTTATGTGCACTGTTATCTGTTGAGTATTTGTCAGCGCCTAACTAATATATGTATCATCAGATAGCATAGAACACTCCCCTAAGTTTTGTGCTCTATAAAAACGTGCACATAAAACCACAAATTGTGGCTAGTACATGGATTAAAACGGAGTCCCTAGGCTTGTTTAAAAAAACATAAGAAATTTGTGTGTTTAGTTTTTATACTGAAATTACTGCTAGCCATGCCCAGGAACATAAGGGAAAATACACTGAATCACGACAGGTGCAACATCTGGATCAGGATGTTCAAACACACCGACCAACTAGTGAGTTCTCTACATCACAGTAATGGCATGGTGACTCAGCAGTTACTTCTGTTTTTTGTAAAATCAATGATTGTATGTTTTAGCCTGATATAGTTCTTTCATGGCTCTGCAGCGCCATCTAGTGCTGCAGAGCAAGGGCAACTATTAAGCAATTCATCTTCCATGCAGTTGCTGTGATGCTTTAGTTTAAATGCTGAGAGTTAACTCTTCAAGAATACATGTATTGCTTTCAAAAAGGAAAAACGTCCTATTTTAATCGGTTTGCAAGTGTGTTGCTGGTACATTATGAAAAGGAGGTGATCATAAAGCTGAAAGCAGCCGTTTCTCCTGCCAAGCAATTCCTCTTCTCGTCTCTCTACGACAGAATTGCTGCCAAGTGGCACAATTTAACTGGCATCGTGTATTTGCATGTAATCCTTTCTATGTCTGTTGATTGGATGTGATGAATTCATAAAGTATATCTCACTTTGTAGCTTTGTATGACAAATGAGATTGCCAGAAGTATGCATGCTTAACTATAAAATCTGTCTGGATGGCTCAGTGAGCAAAGCATTTGTCACTGATGTTGAGGTGGGCACAGGGCACGTAGACTCTGCAGACTCTGTGAAAGTAGACACCAATTTTGGACAGCTGGTGGGAGGAGCAGGAAATGGAGGCAAGCACATGCTTTGAGCCAGAGTTCGATGCTGTGATCAGAGCTGGCTTTAGGGCAGTGCGACTGGTGCGGCCGCACTGGGCGCTGACTTGTGGAGGGGGCGCCGACCACAGGGGGGGCCCTATGTTTAGCAATAGCTTATGATTGCAGAGATGAGGGACTCTTTTGCTCGGTGGTAGTGAGACAATCCGAGGAGGGGTCATGGTGTGTGGGGGCACCAAAATTGATTGTCGCACCAGGTGACACCAGCGCTAAAGCCGCCCTGGCTGTGATGGGGACACTGCGTGACACCCGGGGCCTGTGCCTCAGCAATTGCTCGCCCTGCGGGGAATGCAAATGAATACACCCACACTGTAATTTGGTTCACTGGAGAGTGGCCTCGTGCAACCAAGCCTCGCTTTATTATCGCGCCCAGACCATGCCAGGTCCGGGCGTGTGGGTGCGACACATCTGGCCCACGCTGAGGCCAAACACTACAAGGCTGACTTATTACACCCCATCCTAACTCAGTCCTTTTTCTTCTTCCCTTGGGCTGGCTGGCTCACTTGACATGCAAAATCCTTTAGCTGGGAGCTCAGGCATGATTGTCTCTTAGCTCGTACCGGGGGTGGGAACCCCTTCCCGGGGTCCGAGCCGCCGGGGTGGTCGATGGTCCAGCTTGTTCCCCTAAACCGGGGGAGACCAGAGTGGCTTCTTGGTCGTGTTCTCTCGACTCCTTTGGGTCATTACTAAGTGGGCTGTTCTGGTCTCCTGGCCAGGAGTCGTCATTTTCTGGCCACTGCGGCCTCTTCTCCCTCATCGTCTCTAACTTCGTTCACTTTCTTGAACCACAATACAGTCCTGGTTACTTCCTCCCCGTTCTTTTCTGCGGTGATCATGGGCCCCTTGACAGCAACCAGGGTCCAGTATCCCGGTTCATATGGGGTTCGGAATTTTCCTTCTTGTCTCCGTTCTCTCACGATTACTCGATCTCCCTGAGGTAACTCGCGGAGTCGGGCCCCCCTTCGGTGACTGTCCTTTTGGTTCTGGAGTATCCTTCTCCCTAGGGCTTCATCCTTGTTATACGGAGGTAGAGCCCAGCCTAGGCAGGTGGGGATGGTGTCCCAACGAGGTTCGTTGAACATTAGCGCCCACGGGGCCTGGCGCATGGTGCAATGTGGTGTGCTTCTGTACTCGCAGAGGAATTAGTTGCAGGTGGCATTCAGGGTCTGCATTTTCAGCCACGGCAATGCGCAGAGCTTTGTTGAGAGTCCTCATGAACCGCTCAATCTCCCCGTTAGCTTGTAGCCTCTGAGGAGTGATGCAGCGATGATGTTGCATGAAATCATGGAAATTTCCTCCCTGAAATGGGGGCCCGATGTCACTTTTGATCTCGTTGGGGTATCCAAACATCACAAATGTCTTCTCCAGTATTGCGCCATTCACTGCAAATGCCGTAGAGCTGACAACCTCAACAACTGGGTACTTTGAGAAACTGTCCATCAGGACTAAGGTTGCCCGCCTGTCCTGGAAGCTTCCGAAATCGATGTTTACTTTCTCCCACAGTGCTTTCCCATGTTCTTCCATCTGGGCAGTCGCTGGCCGTTCTGGCGCACTGGTCAGCTGGTAGTGCCGGGCACTTCCTCACCATTTCCTCCACCCGGTCTTCAAGTCCTGGGAACCAGACTTTTTCCCGCATCCTCGCCTTCATTTTTTCCATCCCCTGGTGTCATTCATGGGCTAGCTGAGTTGTGTGATGTTGTAGTGTGGCGGGGATGACGAAACACCCAGGCAAGACTGGTAACAGAAAAACCTCATGGTTCACAGACGCCCTCAAAGTCGCAAAAAATCATGCCGAACCCTCGAAAAAGCTTGGCGCCACAAACAGACATCAGAAAACATGACAGCCCTCAAGAGCTCCACCCGCGAATACCACCAGATGATCCGCACCACCAAAAGCACATTGTTCAAAGAACGGCTGGACAACAACACCCACAACAGCAAGGAACTTTTAAGCATCGTCAAAGAGCTCTCCAACCCCAGCGCCAGCAACAACGACATCACACCGTCGCATGACCTCTGCAACTCCCTCGCCACATTCTTCCACCGCAAGATCGCAGATATACACGACAGTTTCGGACCCCAGACTCCGCCTCCAGCCACCAAACCAACGACCCCCACCACCACCCTCAGCCCATGGACCCCCATCAGCACTGAAGACACCACCCACATCATGAACACCATCCACTCTGGCTCCCCCTCCGACCCATGTCCTCATCATATCTTCAACAAAGCCGACACCATCATCGCACCCCACCTCCGGAACGTCATAAACAGTTCCTTCACGTCAGCCACCTTCCCTGAAAGCTGGAAACATGCAGAAATCAACGCCCTTCTGAAGAAACCCACAGCGGACCCCAAAGACCTCAAGAACTTCCGCCCCATCTCTCTTCTCCCCTTCCCGGCTAAAGTCATCGAGAAGACCATCAATAAACATCTGACTGCCTTCCTCGAAGCAAACAACTCGCTCGACCCATCCCAGTCTGGATTTCGAGCCAACCACAGCACCGAGACCGCCCTCATCGCAGCCACCGATGACATCAGGACCCTGATGGACAACGGAGAGACAGCCGCTCTCATCCTCCTGGACCTCTCAGCAGCCTTTGATACCGTCTGCCACTGCACCCTAATAACCCGCCTCTACAACACTGGGATCTAAGGAAAGGCCCTGGACTGGATCACATCGTTCCTCTCCGACCGAACCCAGAGAGTCCGCCTCCCTCCCTTCCGCTCCGCGGCCACCAAGATCATCTGCGGCGTACCCCAAGGCTCCTCACTCAGCCCAACCCTCTTCAATATCTACATGAGCCCCCTCGCCACCATCACACGCAAACACAACATCAACATCATCTCCTACGCCGACGACACCCAACTGATACTCTCCCTCACCAAAGACCCATCCACCTGCAAAACCAACCTCCAGGACGGAATGAAAGATGTTGCAGAATGGATGAAGCACAGCCGTCTAAAGCTCAACTCGGACAAGACGGGGGTCCTCATCCTCGGACAATCCCCATCCGCCTGGGACGACTCCTGGTGGCCCACTGCGCTGGGCACCGCACCGACACCCACGGACCACGCACGCAACCTGGGATTCATCCTGGACTCCTCCCTCACGATGACCAAGCAAGTCAACGCAGTCTCGTCCTCATGTATCAACACCCTGCGCATGCTCCAAAAGATCATCCGGTGGATCCCCACCGAAACCAGAAAGACGGTCACCCAGGCCCTTGTCACCAGCCGACTGGACTACAGGAACGCCCTATACGCAGGAACCACAGCCAAACTTCAGAAACGTCTTCAGCACATACAGAACACCTCCGCACGACTCATCCTCGACATCCCTCGCCACAGCCACATATCCGTCCACCTGAGAAACCTGCACTGGCTCCCCGTCAACAAGAGGATCACGTTCAGGCTGCTCACCCACGCACACAAAGCGCTCCACAACATGGGTCCCGAATACCTCAACAACCACCTCTTGTTTTACACCCCCACCCGCCAGATCTGCTCCACCAGCCTCGCCCTCGCCACCGTCCCACGGATCCGCAGAACCACCACCGGAGGAAGATCGTTCTCCTACCTGGCAGCCAAGACATGGAACTCCCTCCCCGCACACCTACGACTGACCCAGGACCATCTCACCTTCAGGAAACACCTCAAGACCTGGCTATTCGAGCAGTAGCAGCACCCCCCTCCCCCCCCTTCAGCGCCTTGAGACCCTCACGGGTGAGTAGCGTGCTCTATAAATGTCACTGATTGATTGATTGATTGATTGATGCGGGACCCTCGCAGCAGGAGTCCATCCCGGGTCACACATAGCTCGTGCTGGATCCTCTACATTTTTGTGAGGTACTCCCTGTCTGGTTCCGATCAGTCCTTGGCCGTCTGCAAGAACTGGTTCCAGCCGCCCCCTTGGATGGCACAGCATACTTTGGTAAGGACTGGGTCTAGCTCAACAGCTGCCATGACCTCTGCCAGAGTCAATGCTTTTGGACAGGTGATTGTCGAGATCATATTCAGATGGGCCTCTAGTGTTTCGACTTCCTTGTCCTCTTCTTGGGTGACCCATGGAGGGTTGTGCCGAGAGAGAAAGTCGGCTGGGTTTTTGGTACCAGGTCTGTACACCACCTCCATCTCGTACTGTTGGAGTCCGATGACCCATCGTTCGATTCGTGGGGATGGATGAGGTGCTGATCCTTTGAACAGGGGCACCAACGGCTGGTGGTCGGTGATGACCTTGAATGGTTGTCCGCAGACGTACAAATTGAAATGCCGGCATGCCCAGGTTCTTGGTCTTGGGTGAGCACCACTCCAAGGCTGACTGGACTTGCATCCACGATGAGTTCTGTGCATTTGGCAGGGTCAAAGTATACCAGCGTGTTATAGCAGAGAAGAGCATCCTTGACCAGCTGGAACGCTTCTTCTTCCTGACTTCCACGTGGCGTTTGCTCATATTAGGTTCCAGAGGGGTTCTGCTATGGTGGCCAGATCCGGGATAAATCGGCAGCAATAACTGGCATCCCAAGGAAGCTTCGGACCTCCGGTACCATGGACGGAGGTGGTGCATCTTTTATGGCTTGGGATTTCCGCGGGTCCACCTGTATTCTCTCCTGATTGAAGAGGTAGCAGAAGAATTCTATCTTGTTCTGAAAGAAAAGGCATTTTTCTTTATGTAGGGTGACTCTGTGCTCCTGAAGTCGTTTCAGCGTGGCTCTCAAGTGCTGATAGTGTTCTTCTGCTGTGGCTGAGTGGATGAGGATATCATCACTTACATTCAGCACTCCTGGTAGGCCAGTCAGGATCTCTCTCACTGCATAGTGGAGCAATAGTGACCGCTTTACTGCTTCGTCCAGTTCCCTTGTTGCTATAAAACAATTTTCAAGCCGTCCAATCTACGTCTTCCATCGTGGGGACGCAGTGGTGGGGTTGGCCGCTTCGCTGAACGGGGGTAAGATCCCTGTTGGGGCATGTTATGTGATCACACGTGTGGGTTGTTGGTCCGCATTTAGCTCAGGGTCTCCCATCTCCTCCTGTAGGGGTGGCGTGACTGTCCCATGCTGGTGGCCTGTGTCGCTGTGGGTGCTAGTTGGTAATGCCGGTGTGAGCGCGGCTATACGTGGGGCCAGGAGAATCCTTTTGCAGGTTTGGTGTTTTTATCTTACTGTGCTGTTTACAGTGCCTTTCCCCATATTATTATATTTTCTTTTTTTGTTGTTGTTGTTTCCCCCTCCTTCAGTGCTATCTTTGCAAGATTGTACACAGCTGTGAGCATCTTCTGCCCTGCCTGTGCCTCTTCTCCCTGGCCTCCTGAATTCAGCAAAATGAGGCTTCCCCTACTCCTCGGGAGAAGGGCCTTGCACAGGGCACACTCGTAGTGGTGGGCAGCGCAAGTGTGCTGCCGATCCACTACTGGGCGGGGCTGCGCATCGTACACATTTCGGGCCAAGTCTCCTGCCACTGTGGGGCTGTGCCCTCTTACTGGCTGCCTGCTGAGGTTCCGGGTGCTTCGTCGGCGCTTCCTCTGCACCTGCGGTGTGGTGCACGGTGGGGTTCAGGACAGCGGCCGCAAAAAGCACTGCCTGTTTCCTTCCGTGATCGCCGTATGCGCTCCGTGTTTACAGTGTGTGCTCCGCGTCAGGGGCGCGCTTCCGCTGTCGCAAAGATCCGTGCAGGAGCCTGAGTCCGGCTACGCACTCGTCGCCAGTGTGATTGGGACACTGCGTGACACCCAGGGCCTGTGCCTCGGTGATTGCTCCCCCTGTGGGGAATGCAAATGAATACACCCACACCGTAATTGTGTTCACTTGAGAGTGGCCTCGTGCGACCACACCTCCCTTTATTATCTCGCCCAAACCACGCTTGGTCTGGGCACATGGGTGCGACACATCCAGCCCACGCTGAGGCCAAACACTACAAGGCTGACTTACTACAGATGCCACGAGCAAGGCTAGAGATGCATCCACCAACTTGTATCCTGCAATCTGAATGAAGGAGGCTCATGCCAGACACCACTGATCTGTGTCGGATCTTTATTCTGACCTGCAATCCAATTTTCACTGTACATCACTGCTAGGTTAAATATGGCAGTAAAGGCAATTAAAAACTGCAAAATGACGCCCACAATAAGGGAAAAATCTCCCATGGCTAGGGGTGTTTTTCTTTTTTTTTAAAGAAAATCCCAATTTAGGATTTTTTTATTTCTGAAAATAAAACACAATTAAAAGTTTGCCATACATCGCAATCACGTTAACAGCGTCTATCGAACTTCCAGTGCATTTACAGGAACTGCTGTGACGCTTGGCTGGTGGATAGCTCAAAATTTGGCAGGCAGGTACTCCCTCAAGTCGAGTACTTTACTCCAACTCTCAGATGGAGTAAATTCCCATCCACCAAAGTCTAAATCAGGCCCTTAATTGAGACATTTCCACTTGAGCCCATCACCACATACAAAGGCCTGATCAAGTCCCTAAAGGAAAAATTTGACCGGCAGCTCAGCGTTGACTACAAACACTATACATTCAACATGGCATGACCAGGGGCTGATAAATTGCTAGATGACGTGATGAGACCACTGAAGCCAGACAATAACAAAGGAGCAATATGATTACAAATCACTGAATGATGCTACTCTATGGTCTTTTGCACCAAGATCCTCAAAGACACAAACGCACTTGACAAAATAGTAGCCATGGCAAGAACCAACACCAGAGATGGCTGGCACGCTAGAGTGAGTATACACAATCATGGGAGGAAGCAAACAGTTGACAGACAAATGCCAACAAAAATCAGAAATGACAAAGCATGCTAATACTGTGGACTTGCATACTCACACACTGGCATCTGCCCGGCCCTGAGACACAAATGCTGCTAGTGCAACAAAGACAATCATTTCACAAGCATCTTCAAGGCAGAATGGCTAAAATCAGAAGGAGGGCAACCTGAAAAGCCAATGACGAAGCCAAGCTGTCACATAAGGCAAATGGAAGCATCCAACCAGAGCTCCTCAACAGAGTCATCTCTGGAATTTGAGAAGGGCGAGTGTCTATACCATAGACAGAAACTGCAGCACTCGACAGACAGCAAGAACACATTTGCATGCTGGAGAACATTGAGATCAAGAAAAGAGCAACAGTGCAGTTATTAGTGGCAAAGCATGAGGTTTGTTTGTGTTAGACAGTGAAGCCTCATGCAATATAATGTGCATGTCTGAACAAGATGGAAAAAAAAAACAGGCTGTCACCATCAAATATTACCATCTAGTGGGGGGGCAAAGCGGCCAATGACAAACCTAGTAAATCCACTGATACAATAACATATGAAATAGGACAAAACTTCACAACAAGAGGGACACTTCTTAAGAGGTTAAGGGGTCCGTTACGATGGTGGGCGGACAAAGTCCGCCTGCCATCATAAGGGAGCCAGGAACCGACCGCCAAAGTTGCGGCGGTCCCACTATGTGTAACAGGATGCCCCTGCCACACTGGCGGGCGCATCCTGTGCCTTTCACATTGTGGGTGGATCTGCTGGCTGCAGACCCGCTCGCAATGTGAAAGTACTGTGCAGGACATTACCATGCACTACATGGCAGGCACTACGTGGTGCGTGCCACGTAGTGCATGGCAATGAGGGTGGTACCATAGGTAGCCTCCATGTGCACCCACCACCCCCCCCCCAACACCCTGGGGGCCCGCAACAGGCCCCCATAAGCAGAACCTGCATGCCTTTCCATGGCGGCAATGGCGCCATGGAAAGGCGAGTCTCCGCCGGCATCATGATATGGTTGGCGGTGTCTCACAGACACCGCCATCATATTGTGGCCATTTTCCGCCCTGTCGACGAGTCGACCGGCGGAAAAGCGGCAGACGGTCTTCCCGTCCGCTGCGGACCCCCCAGCCATCCTAATGTGGTGGGGGTCACTCATGGAGGGATGGCGGGCAGATCGCCCTGCCGGGCCAGTGGTGGAAGCCGCCGGCCCGGCGAGGGCAATCCGCCCGCCACCCTAATGGGCCCCTAAGTATCAGCACCAGGCCTTTTCAGCTGTGTTAATGCACAATTGTTGGGACTCACCACAATGATGAACCATGTATCAATACAGCACTGCATACTGAAAGAACATCCAACTCTGTTCCAAGGACTCGAAAAGCTAAAACGAACAAAGGTTACATTCCACATCAACAAACCAGCAGTTCAGAATCATCATGCATGTACAATTCCAAGTGGTGGAGGAAATCAAAAGTCTACTTTTGATGGACCAGCTCTGTGGGTTTCCCCCAATGTAGCTGTAACAAACCAGAACACAAAAAATATGCATTAATGTGGACATTTGCATCCCAAATATGGCAATTGAAAGGACGAGGCACTTAGGTCCAAACCTAAATGACAAAATTAAGTGTCTAAATGGAGCCTGCATATTTTCCAAGCTAGACCTTTACCAAGGATGCTATCAACTGGAGTTAAAGCCTCACTGATGCCATAAACCAACATTCTCCACACCTCTGAGACTACTTAGATACATATGCCTTAATTTTGGTGCGTCATCAGCTGCTGAGATACTTGAAGAGATTGTCAGAAGGGACACAAGACTCATAAAAACTACAGCAATGACATCTTAGTGTTGGAATGCGTGGAAGAAGAACATTACAAAGTGCTAAGAGAGGTGTGCAACCAGTTTAAAGAGGCCAGATTGACACTAGATGAGGACAAATGTGTGCTGGAAGAAGACAAAATAATTTTATTGGGCACATATTTACCCACAAAGGAATACAACCAGATCCAACCAAGGTTGAGACACTCAACAAAACACAGGCACCAGTGCATGTTGCTAATGTGAGAGCAATCCTGGGCCTGTCAAGCAACTACTCACTCTACATCAAGGACTTCACCACAGTAACCACACCACCCAGAGAGCTAACAAACAAGGGAGATAATCCGTATAGACCACAAAATGTGTAGAAGCATCAAGAACATAAAAGGGGTAGTAGCATTGTGGATCACTTGGGATACTTTGACACTACCCAATGCACAGAACTAACAGTTGATGCCAGCCCTAGAGGTCTATGGACCATCCTGCCCCAGCACAAGCCTGGCCGAGATTGTCCTGGGCAAATCATTGCATATGTGATCAAAAGCATAAGACAGAGGGAAAAAACATGTTCACAACCAGAAAAGGAACATCTGGCCACTGAATGAGCATATACAAATCAGCACATATTCCTGTATGGAAAGCTGTTAGAAATCGGGTTGTTGGTTGACTGGAGTATGAGTCCTGGTCAAGTAGCACCCACAATTCTAGTCAGGGTAAGAGGCAGGCAAATTCTAAATTAACCTGTGCTCACCCTCTGGTGGCTTAACATTAGAGGCTATGTGTAAAGTATTTGTGCCACACTCTAAATAGTACATCAGTGAAAACACTGCACAAAAAGGTTCCACTCCTAGTTAGAAAAATGGCTACGATATTAAATAAAACAAGAACAAAACGACAAAAATCCAATTAGTAGAACTGTATAACTGGCGATATTGAATTGTAAAGTTTTTAACTAAAATAGCACCAAGAAGCAAAAAGCGCTATTGGGGATATCTGGTCACGCTGGACAGGGACAAAGTCACCAGTTCAGTCTAACCGGGATGGAGTGTGGGCCGGCTACAGGGAATCAGTTAGATCCTCTGCACAAAGTACCTTAAATCCGGGTTGAGGAGCGTTGTGTGGATCCGTTACAAAAATGCTTTACACAGCAGAGGCAATACGTCAGTTCCGAGATGGGACCAGGCTGCGCTGCAAGGTCCTAATTCATCGACGTCAAGATTCCTGTTGACGGACCTTGCAATGTGAAGTTCGATGTTGAGAATGTGAGGCGCAGCACTTGCAATGTTTTGATTAGCAGTGAAGCTGCGATATGGAGTGTCAGCGTCATCGTCAAGACTGCCATCGACGAGGGATGAGAGGAACTTGTGCAGGGTCCATTTTTGCACAGTGGTAGTTCCGAAGGCGATCCCTTGGTGCCAAAATGGGAGAGGCGGAAGTGATGAGAGCCTTTTTTCAACTGGTCCAATTCACGCAGCTGCGGTGATGCATCGTTTCTGCTTGGGGATGTGTCGCTCAGCAGAGAAGATGCATTGGTTCTGCTGGCAAGCACCTTAGACTCACTTCCAAGGGTCCATGTTTGGGGTGGCACCACTTGTCAGTGTAGACTCACAGATGGCAGGGTCCAGGTGCAGGGTCTGGAAGCATGTTATATCCCTGAGGCTTTAGATCAGGAGGCCAGGCAGCTAGCCCTTGGAGTCACTCTGGTTTCTGGGGTCAAGTGATGCAGGACCAGTCCTTCTCACCCAGGCAGGAGGGCAGCAGGCAGAAAATCAGAAAAACAAAGCAGGAATTCAGAAGAGTTCAGTGCAGAAGAGTGTCAGTTCAGCAGCATAGCAGTCCTTCTTCCTGGCAACGTATCCTCAGGTCCAGAAGTGCATTGAAATGGTGGTGACTGAGGTTCAGTATGTAGATTCAGTGGTACCTTTGATGTGAGGAAGCATTAAAGACATACCTTTGAAGTGCACAGAGGTCCTCTCTTCCTGCCCTGGCTCCAGACTCACTACAGGGGTGGGGCTATGCAGCCCTTTGTCTGAGGACAGGACACAACCTATTCAGGTGTAAGTGAGGCTGTGAACAGCTCCACCCTCCCATCCTGCCAGGATATCCCATCAAGTCACACCCAAGCTCCCATTGTTAGTTAAAAGTTAAAAAGTTCTTAATAGAGCGCACTGTGACCAAGCGGCTTCCTGGAGCTAGAGTAGAAGGCTGAAAGGAGTGGGATTCTACTGAGAGGGAATCAACAGGAGTACGCTTGGGAGAATAGGAAGGTTTTAAGGGCTTTGCGAAATTGTAGATAGGCTGGGATGGATCTAATGGACAGTGGAAGACTGTTCCAGAATCGAGAGGCTAGTACAGAGAACCTAGAGCCTCCGGTTTTGGATCTACGAAAGCGGGGAACAACCAGAAGGGCTTGATTGGAGGAACGGAGGGCGCAGTTGGGAATGTAGGGACTGATAAGGGAATTAATAAAAGCCGGCGCAGAGCGGGCGCGAGCCATGAACACCAGGCAACCCATCTTAAATAGGGATCTCTGGCGAATGGGGAGCCAATGAAGTGATTTCAAAACAGGAGTGATATGGAGGGACTTGGGGAGGTGAAAAATAAGACGGGCGGCCTGATTTTGGATAGCCTGAAGACGGCGTAGTTCGTAGGCCGGAATGCCCACGTAGAGGCTGTTCCCGTAATCAAGATGAGAAAGAATCATTGCTAAAATAATAAGTTTGAGAGCATCGGAAGAGAAAAAACGGGACACTTTCCGAATGATCCGGAGGGAGAGGAAACAGGAAGAAACAACTGAGCTGATCTGGGCATGCATGGAGAGGTCCCGGCTGAGTTTGATACCCAAGGTCTTAGCCAAAGCCACTGGCGTGGGGGGGGGTCAAAGGTGGAGGGCCAAAAGGCAGCAGACCAGGGGGAGGTGGAAGGGCCAGTCAGGACCAGCTCCGTCTTGTCCAGATTAAGTTTAAGTTGGTTGAAATTCATCCACTCAGAAATGAAAACTAGGGTAGAGTGGAATTTAGGTAGGGAATCTAATGGAGAAGAAAGATCAAATATTAACTGGAGGTCATCCGCATAGTTAAACACGGAGACCCCCATGTCAAGAAGAGAAAGAATAAGGGGGTGGATGTAGAGATTAAAAAGAAGGGGGGACAGAGAGGAGCCTTGGGGACCCCGCAAGGAACCAAGCGGGTGGGGGCAGTGAAACCAGAAAGAGAGACCGCCTGAGTTCGTTCTTTAAGAAAAGAGGCGAGCCAGGAGAGGGAAGTGCCTCGGACGCCCGCTGCGCAGACACGGCCGAGAAGGATGGAGTGGTCGACCGTGTCAAACACAGCGGACAAATCCAGGAGCACCAAGGCTTGGGGTAGATTAGAGTCAGCCTTACTCCTAAGTTCGTCTAGAACGGACAGGACTACCGACTCGGTAGAGTGAGCCGGGCGGAATCCCGCTTGGTGTGAGGCCAGAAGATGGTTGTCCTCAATGAAAGTGGAGAGACATGTTGTAATATGGCTCTCTAAGATCTTCCCAAGGTATGGAAGAAGGGAAATGGGTCTAAAATTAGACGGGAGGGAGTGGTCTAAACCAGGCTTTTTTAAGATGGGGAAAACTATGGCCGATTTGAAGAGTTTCGGGACTAGGCCAGAGGAGATAGAGGCATTAAGAAGAGAAAGGGGGGATCATGGCAGTGAGGGAAGAGCTCTCTCAGAATGCGAGCTGGAGCACAGTCAGCCGGGAAGCCTGACTTCACTTTCCGGAGGAGCGCAAGAAAGGAATCCAAAGAGATGGGGGGGAACTGATCAAGGAAGGAAGAGGGTGGGAAAGGAGCAGGGGAAAGGGGGGGCGAAGATGCTGAAGGGATGTTAGATTTGATCTTCGCAATCTTCTCTTAAAAAAAGTCATTGAGGGATAAGCAAAGAGCTTGGGAAGGGATAAGATTAGGGTTGACCCTATCAGAGGCAACTAAGTTGCGAACTATGGAGAAAATCTCCTTGGTTTTATTGGCTGATGAGGTGATTTTCTCCGAGAAGTAAGTGGTTTTAGCTGAGAGGATAGCCCTCTTATAGTTAGCTAGAAGAGACTTGTATTTAGCTCGCAAGAGAGGGCAGTAGTTGCGTCTCCAATGGCGTTCAGAGCGCTTAAGGTCTAGTTTCAGAATTTTTAATTCATCCGAAAACCACTTTTGGGCATCATGGGGGCGACAAGCCTTAACTTTCATAAGAGGGGCAACCAGGTCACAGGAGGAGGACAGCCAGTGGTTCACGGCGTCGACTTGAAGATCGAGGGAGAGGTTAAGAAGATCGGGGGGAGAGAAAGCAAGAGAAGCACCAAGAGAGTTGAGATCAACCCGATTCCAATTGCGAGCCAAGATATTCTTAGGCAGGGAGAGTTTCTCCGGTGCTTCAAGCTCAATGGAGAAGGAAATAAGAAAGTGATCAGACCAAGTGCATGGGAGGACAGTGGGGGGGAGGATAGTGCAACTGGCTGACCATATTTGATCTAATATATGGCCATGGACGTGGGTAGGGGAGTGAACGTGTGGAAGGAAGTTCAGGCACTGAAGAGTGGCCGAGAAGTCCTTGGAGGACTGGTCTTCCCTGGGGTCATCCGGCCAATAGTTAAAGTCTCCCAAAAGGAGCACAGATGAGTTATTGACCACGAGCGTGGCCAAGAGTTCCTGTAAAGCAGGGACAAAAGAAAGTATGTTCTGTGGGGGATGGTACATAAGAACTATTGTGAGGGGGGCCAGAAGGTTGACTGAGCGGGCAACTAGAAAGTCAACACCTAGAATAGGAGGGTGGGAAAGGGACTGAAACTGAAAATTGGAACGAGTTATCATCGCCACCCCCCCCTCCGGCTTTGCCAGCAGGGCGGTCCGCTCGAAGGGCGTAATAAGAGTCGGGGAGAGAGGACAGTAGGTCCGGAAGGGAGTCAGCCGAAAATCACGTTTCTGTGAGAAAAAGAAAATCAGGGGCCTCGGTGTCCAGCAAATTAAAGAGCTCGAGCTGGTGCCTAACAAGCCGATCTGGTATTTAGCAAGTAGGCAGAGGCCGTAGTGGGGGGAGAGAAGGGAGGAGGGGCAGGAGGGGGAGGAATGTATAACCGGGGAGTGAGCAGCGTAGGTGTAGGCAAGGAAGGCAAGGGGACAGAGATACCAAGGGCAATTGTGCGCTGAAACAGAGAGGGGGCAATGGACTGGGTCGTATTAATAGCAAACAACTGAGCTGAGGTATAAGTGAGAACAGTAGCAGGGCGGGTGGCCCCGGGTCCCGGCTGGTCGCGGACGGGCGCAGACGGGCTTGCCTTTAGCGAGCCTTCGGCGCGCTGTCGGCGCGCCCGCTGCGCGCGTCCGCTGCGCGCCCGGGGAATGCACATAATTATGGGGAGGGTGGCGTGGCCTTCCGGCAGTGGGCGTGGCCTCAAGTCTCGTGGGGAACGGCGGCGAAAGATGATATCAATCCCGCAGCAGCGCTAAGATCCGCTGCGCGGGGGTAGCTGACACGGATATTTCAGAGGGGGAAATGCCCAAATACAGAAAAGCAAGGTGAGGAAAATACACAATAATAAAATCAATTTGCAAGTTTTTAAAAGGTTATTCTCAAACGTTGTCTCCCGGCTTCCGCCTCAGGAGCAAAATACTTCTATTGTGTGGCAATATAGGGCAGAATACACAAAGCCCAACTGCCAACGACACCCAGTCATGTGATCAGAGACAGGCTACAGGCACCGAATTGCTAAAGCAAGAAAATCTAACTTTCTCAAAGTTTCAACGCTCAGTCCATCATCTCCTTGTGTTTGCTTTCTAAAAGTGGTATTTTCACAACTGTAATTTAAAATCCGACTTCACCATAAGTCTGGATTTTAAATTGTGATTTCAGAGACACCAAAATAGAATCGGTTATATCTTCCCATTTGGAAATTACTCTTATAAGATGTAATAAGCTAATCCCAATGTTATCATATGGGAGAAATAGGTCTTGCAGTAGTGAAAAACAAATTTCGGAGGTTTTTCACTACCTGGACATGTAAAACTTAAAAGTACATGTCCTGCCATTTTGATACCTTGCACCCTGCCCTCCGGGTTGTTTGGGGCCTACTTTAGGGATGACACGTGTATACAAAGGGAAGGTGTGGGCCAGGCAAAAAGGTTTATTTTGACAGGTCGAAATGCATACACAGGATCTGCAATGGCAGGCTTGAGACATGGTTAAAGGGCTACTTAAGTGGGTGGCACAATCGGTGCTGCAGGCCCACTAGTAACATTTAATTTACAGGCCCTTGGCACAGGAAATACCGCTTTACTAGGGGTTTATAAGTAAATTAAATATACCAATTGGGGATGAGCCAATATTACCATGTTTAGGGGAGAGAGCACAAGCACTTTAGCACTGGTTAACAGTGGTAAAGTGCACAGAGTCCTAATACCAGCAAAAATGAGGTCAGAAAAGTGGAGGAGGTGGTGAGGAAGACCACCCTAAGGTTGTCAGGTCTAACAAAAGCCATTCACAATCATAACAGACTATCAAGCATGGGTAACCATCTACTGCAACCCTAAGGAAAAGATTCCACTACAAATATAAAGGTAGGGATTACAATTAATGGAGTATGACTTAAAAATCCTGCACACAGCTAGAAAAGAACACAACCTTGCAGACTTTGTCTCCAGATCTGGGTGCCAGCCCCGCATCCTCACTGGCAAAGGAGGACATCCATTTTGTGGTACCACAGAGGACCCCGTTACAGGTTACACTTGACCAGCTAGACCACAACAAGGTTGCTTTGGATGAAATGCAAACTGGAACAGCACAATTTAGACTCCACCTTTACACGTCACAGAAATGCAGTTATATACTTGCATTTGACATTATATTAACTGTGTTCCTTACCTTTAGCAATGTGTGTGAAGTATTAAAATGTTTTAAGTAAATGCATTCACTGTAGAGGCTAGAGATTTCTACATGTGTGCACTAATGTTCAGTTTAATAATGTAATCATACATTCTCTATTGAGGTTTTTACACTTACACGTCAAGTTATATTTGCATATGTAAATATGTACTCCTTTGCTCATGTTTTACATTTATTTCTGAAGTTACAAGTGTGAATGTATAACCAACACCCTAATGTGAACATTAGGGTGCACATGCATCAACATCCTGAATACCGATTCCTTAATAGCGAAAAATAAAGAATCGCTAATAAGGAATCGCATTTCGGAATGCATGAACAGATTCGGTAAATCTTAGCGTTTCCTTAAAAATCGCTAAAATCTACCGAAAACTCAATAGCGATTCCTTAAAATAAATTACCGAAATCGGTATTACCAAAATCGGTATTAGCGATTTCGGTATTAGCGAATTCGCAAAAAACGGGTCGCTCTAGAAGTGGGTTGATTACATCACAACCAGGAAGTCAACCAGCCCCACCCTCATTCACTGCCCTGTGGAGCTCACAGGAGGAGGCAGAGCATACAGGTTGAGGCAAGATACTTCACCCACTGAAACCATCCACCCTACCTTCATCCAGGATGGACAAGGATGCACCTGCCACTTCAGACACGCCCAGGAAGAGAAAGAGAAAGTTCTCTGACAGGGAACTTGAGCACCTGATCGAGGGGGTGAGCAGCAAGCATGACAAGCTGTTTGGGAAGCTGTCACTCAAGGTGCCCGAAGCTGAAAAGAGGAAGATTTGGCTTCGCATCAGGGAGAGGGTGAATGCCGTAGGAGTGACGCCCCGCAGCATCGATGACCTAAAGAAGAGGTGGTATGACCTCAGGAAGAGGGCAAAGGAATGAATTGCCGAAAGGGTCAAGGAGGCAGCTGGCACAGGAGGGGGGCCATCCACAGTACCTGCCAACACTGCCCTGGAGGAGCTCATTGAGGGGACCATTGAGCCAGAGGCGGTCGTCGGAGTAAAGCAGATGGACACCTCCGGCGCAGCTACCACAGAACAAGGTAAGATGCATGCTTGCGCCCATACGCTGCGTATCGTATACCCATCCCCATCCCCCCAGGTCAATTACAGTGTGCAGGGAGAAGTGCATAACACATATGTCCTCACATTAGTATTGCATCATGGGAGTCATAGTCATGTCAGCCAAGTGTGCATGTATAGTCACCAATGCACTATAAATGAGATCAGCAGTACAGGGCCAACAGAGTGTCAAATTATGTAATTCATTGTAGGAAATAAATGCAGAATGACAAACAGATGTAGTCACCAAAAAATCTAACTACGCACTGTTTCATACACAGATGCATCTCCTGGGGATTCGGATGATAGTGAGCGCCTCATCATCTCCGAGACACCGGCAGATACCGATGGCGACACTCCGCAAGAAGGTCAATCCCCACCACCACCAGCGTCAATACCACCACCACCACCACCACCACCTGCGACAATACCACCACCACCAGTGACAATACCACCAAGACGCAGGGCACATGTCCCCTCCCTTTAGGTGATGGATGCAGGCCCGAGTCCTGCACCCACAAGTGGCCAAAGTCAGACACGTGTCACACCGTCAGCACCACCACCAGCATGTGGACGAGTCATGCAGCGGCGCAGGTCCATGCGCAGTACTGGAGAGGGAGGCGACCAGCCAAGGAACATCTATGGTGGTGTTGAGGCCCAGATGCTGCGTGTTCAGCATCTGCAGGGTAGACACATGGGGACAATGAACCTCAATATTTCAAAACTTAGGAGACAGATCAAATAAAGCCCATTTGGTGGGAGGAGCCAAGATGGCGACCGGGATGGCAGCGTAGGCTCCCGGCTCTGTGAACCTCCGCGTCCTGCACAGATATCCTGCATGAGACCCTTAGCCTGCGCTATATGCCCGTGTTGGTGAATGATAGCGGCAACCGATCGTGTGACTCCGAAGTTTCTGGCGGCGGTATCGCCGGAGAAATGTCCAGTTGAAGTTTGCGGCCTGTGCAACCCTGGAACCGGGACCTCGAGTGGACAACATGGCCGGGCGGCAGTTCAACAACAGCGGCCTCTGATGACTGGGTGGAGTCGGCCTAGCCGGAGCGGTGCGAATATCGGCCTACATTTCGCCGTGGTCGTTCCTACCACGAAGCGTAGCGGAACGAGTGCATGCCCGAGGTGACTAATCCAAGATTCCCCGGTGATTGTTTCAGCCTTCGCCGGTGAGCCGCCCGGCCGCCGCCCGTAACTCGCCCGGATTTTTGCGGACTGCTCCCGGATTTTCGCGGGCGCAGGTCCGTGGAGGGGATGACTGTTGCCCGTGACCACACGCCGGATATATTTTTTGCCTGCCCCCGAAACCCTGATTCCAGTGACATGGAACCTGAGGCGCTTGTCCCTGAGTCCTGGTCCCAATCTGGGTTGGCCCTACCCGGCGGCCATCTTGACAGGACGAAGTCTACTATCCTGTACACTGGGTCGCAGCACGATTGGAAGTGTGCGACTATGAGGAGCGTCGAGGTGCGAGCGCCGAGAGCTGTGCTGGGGTATGGTGATCTTCTCGAGGCTCTCGGTGCCCTCCATTCCACCTTGGTTCACGGCGCCTGGGTATTGGGGAGTAAGCTTGATGGGGTGTCATCAGCGTTGGAACAGTTGCTGCCTGCCTGTCCCCAGGTACACGGGGAATTCCTACACCGCACACAAGAGGACAGTGTCGTGGCCGCCCCTGTGGATAGTGACCAGCTGGAAACTCCGGACAGTATCTTAACGTGTGATCGGCTGGCTGTGGGTCTGGTCTGTTCCGGAGGTATTGGACATGAGTGGGGGGTGGTGGCCTTGTCCCGTGTGCGGCCTCCGGCAACCCAGGCAACATTCAAGCAACGGTCGCCTGCTCTGGCTGATTTCGCTTTCTTGGACCTTGTGTGCGGTGCAGATCCTGGGGCAGCACTGGGAAAGATGACTCTCCATACTGCTGACTGTGTCGGTGATCAGAGACTTCCACCCTACCTGTGTGTGTCGCTTCCTGTTCTCCTTTGGACGCTCCTCTTCTTTGTAGCATTGGACATTGCACTGGGTCGATGGGTATGCATGGGTAGATTCGCAAAGAGTGGCCAAGGATAAGGCTGATCCTTCAGAGGTAGTTATCTAATAGGCGGGCGGGCTCAGGGGTTGCGTGCTCTCACGGCATAACTGTTAGTGTATTAGGCGCATAATGCTCCCCATTCTTCTTTGACTTGGTCGATTCTGTGTTGCTTAATGTTTGCTTTAGGGGAAAACAAATTGTGCGGGAGGGAGAAGCCGGGGGCATGTTTTGAAGGCCCTCCTCCAGTTTATTAATATTCTCTCTACCCCCCCGTCAGGGGGGGTTTCTTTTCCTACTCCTCTTTCTCTGTTTCTTCTATATTTCGGGTCTGGTTCCGGGGCGACAGGCACGCTGCTGGCGGGGGGGGCCGTACTCATCTGCAGAGGTGCAGGGTGGGGGGTTGGGGGAGGGGATCTTTTAGTCTTTAACCTCCTTTTTTCCATGGCCTCCTTTTTCTTCTCTTATTCTTCTTTGTCTTTCTTTTCTGGGATCAGCATGGTAAAACTCCTTCGTCGTTAATCGCTGCGTTTTCATGTGTGCCACAATTTCCGTGGTGTTTTCTGGGTTTTAGGGCAGGGGACTGCAGGTGTAAATGGCCGTGATATTCCTCCACATCCTGAACTTCTTGTTTCAGCGCCATTGACTAGATAAATTGCTGTTTATTGTGGACGTTTATTATTCTGCCTGCCATTTCTTGCCGCCGGGAAACTGTTTGGCACCTGATCCTTCCATTCTCCCTTATTATAAAATGAAAACCTTTTGTATCATGGTCTCCTACTTGGGCTGTTTAGTGGCCGAGAGTATACCAGCATGGAGATTCTGCTCCCCGAGGTGCTGCCTGTGATAAATATTGATTTTTGTTACTCTGACTGCTTAGCGGCCGGCCCCGGGGGTTGTAGGCCCATACTTGTTATTGGTTGAAATGTCAATAAAGGTTTTTCAACAAAAAAAAAAAAAAAATATTTCAAAACTTGCAAAACATATGTGCACTCTAACTGACGCTGTGTGGCACATGATCACAGTTGTGGCAGAGGGCAATAGGGACATAAGCCGAAACCTCCAGGAGCTCACCCGTGCCATCCAAGCAGGCCAACACAGCGAGCGCAGGAGGCATAGGCAGAACTTGCTCCGTACCACAGCATCGACCAGGGCCATCACAAAGCTCTGTAATAGCACTGCTGTTTTGTCCCGCCGATCAGTGTCACTGCAGGTGGACCTCAGCCATTACTGTGGGGATGTGGCGAAGGCCTTAGGCCAGGTGACCACTGCAGTGGAACACTTGCAGTCAGGGACATTCAGTGGCAGCAACTTGGGAGGGGAGGAGGGCAGTGAGGCTGCATCCAGTGTGAGCAGCGTGTCGGTGCTGGAGACCTGCACCAGGAGGTGCAGTTTGCACTGCTCCACAGCCACAGAGACACAGCGTGGTGAGGTGGAGGAGACACGCGATAGGAGGCTGGGTGTTCGTGGGAAGCGCCACTAGACATTCAGTCCTGCATCCCTGACCATGGTGGGGTAACCATGGGCAACTTTAATTTAGCCTTAGAACTCCCGTGATGCCAACGGTCATGTTTTTGCCCACAATGTTTAGGGGAACTCTAAATAGCATGTCAATGCTCCATTATTCACATAAGTGCTCATGTGAAGTAAACAGTAGCACTCCTAATGATATCTTCATGGCTCATTCTTACCTGGCTCTGAAATGATGTTGTGTGATGTATGTCCGCCTCCTTTGACCTTCAGCTGTGTTTGGAACGTGTGCCTGTCGGTGTTGTGCGGGTGGTTGATCATCCCGATAGTTGTCATTCCTGTCCACCTCTATGGGTATCCCCCTTCTGGTTGCAATGTTGTGCAGCATGGCACATACTGCTACAATCCTGCAGCAGGTGTCTGGTTTATATTGCAAAGCACCACCAGTCTTATGTAAGATCCGGAAGCGACTCTTCAGGATCCCGAATGTCCTCTCAATCACATTTCTAGTGCTAATATGGGCCGCGTTGTAGCGTTGTTCCTGTGGTGTAGCTGGGTTGATGTAGGGGGTGAGGATATATTCCCGCAGGGCGTATGCACTGTCACCTACAGGGGGGAATCAAAGGCTTAGCATCTGTTATGATGATACATGTGTGATACAGATGTCATGAATAGGTATGAGTACGTACCAAGCAGGAGTCCCTCTCCGAATTCTCCATTGAGCAGACGCCTGTGGATGCCACTGTGTCTGAATATATATGAGTCGTGTGTGCTCCCTGGAAATTGTGCCACCATGTCTGTGATGATGTGCTTGGCATCGCACACGACCTGCACGTTGATGGAGAGATAGGACTTCCTGTTACAGAAGATGTACTCATTGGCTGAGGGGGGGACAGATGGGGACATGCGTGCAGTCAATGCATCCTATGACATGGGGGAATTGGGCCACCTGGTAGAATTCCTGTTTGGTGTGGTCCATCTGCTGTAGGGTTGTGGGGAAGCTGATGTGGGTATGTATCATTGTCAGCATGGCATCAATGAATTTACGGAAGAAGCGTGAAAGTGCGCTTTGTGATACGCCTCCCGCTACCGCTATGATCCCCTGGAAACTTCCAGACGCCAGTAGGTGCAGGCTGCATAGGACCTGGACGTGCTCAGGAATGGCATTGGTCCGACGTCCGACGTGTCTGGTGCTGCAGTAGTGGTTCCAGGTCAGCAATTAGGCGCATTATCATTGCACGATTGGGACGGTACTTGTCGTATACTTCATCCTCATTTTGGCCAAGCAATGTAATGCGCACTCTGAATACCCTCTCCTGGATCCTTCTCCTGCGCTGTGCTGCTGCATTTATTCTCATCCTCCTTGCAAGTACGTAGAGGGCTGCCATTTTGTGATAGGAAACAGGGTCTCCAGGCCCACATTTTATGGCTTTCTGATTGATTACATCTGTGGTACACTTGTGCAAATTTATTTTTTTTCTTTTTCTGCAACTTTACCTCCTGGTTCTGATTCCCCTTAATCTGCTCATGCTAAATTGCGATTTTTGAGATTTTCGGTATTTGCGAATTTTGATGCATTCTTTAGCAATTATTTATTTGCGATTCGCTATTCCAGGCGCTATTTGCATTTTCGGTATTGCCGATTCTTTATTTTCCGATTCTTTATTTTAACGGGGATTATTTTTGCGATTCTTTAATTTTTCGCTATTGGTGTTGATGCATTGGGATCCGTTGTTTGCCACTCGCTAACGGGAGATTTTTGCGATTCGGTATTTTTGCGAGGTGATTTTTGCTTGATGCATGTGCCAGCAGATGCTTAATTAAAGTTAGCCTGACTACACGCCTCAGTTGAAATGCATTTTGCTTTGCCAGCATGTTTTCCTTTTCTTGCAGGTTTATTATTTCATTAGTTAGAGAAAGGCTTATTGTCTCTATTGGACTGCAGATAGAGAAGCCTGGAGGGAAACTTGGCAATGAATGTGGAGAGACAATGGCCAAAAGAGGCTTTCTAGTACCAAGATGGCAAGATGTTCAAGGTTGAGAACTGCAGTCTCAGCTTGATGCGCTGGGAAAATGGAGCTATGTTCCAGATGCACTCAAGTAGTGGTCTGATTAGTCCCTGATGGTGTGAAATGAGTTAAGGACTTTCTGAGTCTCCTGTTACTTTTAAATTGGTGTTCACACAATTAGAGTCACCAAAGATCCCCTTTAGAATTTGAGAGGTATAGAACTCTCTGGTTGCCCTATTCTTGCAAGTGTGAAGCTTTATGCTAAACACATTTCCTTTTTCCTAGACTTCAACTGAAGTCTAATCATGCTGACACCTTCTTCTATGTTCCTGAATTAGAGACCCTTGATAGATGGCCCTATATCTTACTTATATTTAGAAGAGAGAAAGGGGGTTTCTTTATGGAACAACTGTTTCCTTTAATTTGTTTTTGTACTATGGTGGCTATCACAATTCTGTATCTCATTCTGTTTCATCTTAACTAACTGAGATATTTCAGGGGGGGCATGGCCAAGCGCCGAAGGTGGCAGACGGGTGTTGCTAACGCTCCGCATTCAATCCCTTGTTTATCCTGAGCATCCCCTTCCAGTGACGGTATTCCCGACCTCTCTGTATGCCTAACATGCCTCGGCGAGGTGGCTGCATCGATTGAGGGGTTTCCCTGGCCTCAGTGCCGTCCTGCGGAGGCTCCGGGCTGTGCGGCCCATGTAGCGGCGGATACCCGACTCTACTGGGGTGTGCGCGGAGACTCCGACACCCTTGCTGGTCCCGTGACTCGCGGTGGTCCCGGTGGGGTTGAAGACCTGCCATACGCTGCTGTACCCTGCCTGGACTTAGCTCCGGAGAAGTACAGGACATCCGTGAGCGGTGGCTGGCGCGGAAGCGGGGATCGCACCTGGACATACTGCGGATGCTGCCTGCCACGAAGACCTGAGTCATTGCCGCAGCTGCCGATCCTGCTGTCTGCCTGGTGGCAGTTGGAGGTATCTCACCTAGTCAGGCAGGCCTGTGGGCTGCGGCTGCGGTGTCCGCCCGAGGGCGGGGGGCCATAGGGTCGGTTGGGCCAGGGGGGACCCCTGTCTGGGCACGCTGCGGAGGTCGCCACGCAGCTGTTGCGGCTGGTGTTGTGGCGTGTTGCGGTGGATGGTCACGAGGGTCGTTCGGACCTGGGGCCCCCGCCAGAGCGTGGTTCTGAGGGCGCAGTGGGCCTTGGGTTGCGACTGTTCTGCCTGGCCTGAGGTGGATGACCACGAGGGTCAGTCAGGCCTAGGGTCCCCGCCAGGGCGTGCTGCCGTGGTTGCTGTGTACCCTTACACTGCACCTCATCTTTCTGGCCAGTGGTGGGTGACCACAGGGGTCGATTGGGCCGTGAGCCCCCGCCAGGGAGCGGATTTGAGACCCCTGCGTGCCTTTGTGCTGCACCTGCGCTATCTAGCCAGCGGTGGGTGGACACAGGGGGTCGGTTGGACCTTGGGCCCCCGCCGGAGCATGGTTCTCAGGGCGCTGTAGGCCTTGTGTTGCACCTGTTCTGTCTGGCCTGAGGTGGGTGACCACGGGGGTCGGTCGGGCCTAGGGCCCCCCATGGGGCGTAACGCCGTGGTTGCTGTGTGCCCTTATGCTACACCTGATCTTTCTGGCCAGTGGTGGGTGGCCACGAAAGTCGATTGGACCTAGGGCCCCCGCCAGGGAGCGGAACTGAGACCACTATGTGCCTTTGTGCTGCACCTGAGCTGTCTAGCCAGCAGTGGGTGGCCACAAGGGTCGATCGTGCCTGGGGCAGCCACCGGGGAGTGACAGTGAGTCTGCTGTGTACCCTCACACTACGCCTGTGCTGCCTGACTTGCGGTGGATGGTTGCAAGGGTCGGTCACGCCTGGGGACCCCCGCCTGGCTGTGGAGGCCTGATGCCCTGACCTTGCTTCCTATGCAGAGCGCGCAGAAAATCGTTATGGGCTGCCTACGCACCACCACTCACTGCGACCTACCCCCTGAGGGTCAAACTGGGCTGACATCCACGGCTCCTGGATCCATGATGGGGGCGAGTCCGCCTGACCTTGCAGCCAAGCTGGACACTGTCTTGGCGGCAGTTCAATGGATCGGTAATGCCCTGGACCAGACCCGCGCCTCTCTGGAGGGCCGGATGGACACCATCACTTCGGACTTTACGCTCCTCCGGGCCGACCAACATAAACTCTCGGACAGGGTCTGTGAGACTGAGACCGCAATTATGGACCTTCAGCCCAGATCCCGGAATCACGCCTCCACACTACAAGACTTGCTAGACCAGGTTTGCACCCTGGAGGAGAAGGCGGACGACGTGGAGGGCCGCTCACGCCGTAACAATGTCCATGTGGTGAACCTTCCCTAGGGATCTGAAGGGTGGGATCCCGAGATTTTCACGGAAGCCTCGATGAAAGAGCTCATGCCCCCCCTGGGTCACTCGCCCCACAATTCGTAGTGGAACAGGCCCATCGCATACCTGCTCGCAGGCCCCCTCCTGGGGCACACCCTCGTCCCTTCCTATTTCGAATTATGAACTTCAGAGACAGAGATGCTATTCTACGGGAACTGGGCAAACACCCCGACCCTAAGGTACAAAATGTCACCATCTGTCTCTTTCCCAATTACACGGCTCAGGTACAAAGAAGACGAGCCACCTTCACTGTAGTCTAGAAACAGCTCGGTGATCTGGACCTCCGCTACTCATTACTCTTCCCGGCCCGCCTGCGAGTCATTAAAGATGGCAACACAAAGTACTTCAACTCCCCTGCGGAGGCGTGGGACTGGCTTGAGCAGCAGGGGCTGGCGACGGCACCCAAATCGTCTGATGAGTCTCGTCCCCGTGAGCGCCCCCACGGGGGTAGATGTAGGGAGAGAAAAGCCAAGGACATTGGTTCTAGGGTAGCCGTCCCCAGCCCTGACCAAATTCGACTGGACCGCCAAGGGGCCCTACAGGCAGTGGCGGCCCTCCAGTCCACCAGGCCTCCCTCCCCAGTCGACTCTGCTGCCTCTCCCCCTGGGTCCAGGGCCTCCGAATCCACGCCTGAGTGGTCCCTGGATGCAGACTTCCCCCCGCTCCAGGGTGTCACCCCACAAATTGCAGGCGGCATTATTTGACTTTTGCTTCCTGTACTTATTTGAACGCAATATTGCTCTAGGGCATGTTTCTTTCAGTAATTCTACGATGCTCTATCTCCTGCTCTCTGGGGGTAACTGAAGGGGATAGTCTCTGCACCAATTCCTCCTTCTCGCTGGTTTATTTCACCCCCGCAGTCATACAACGATACTAGTTCCATAACCATGCTTTAGCGTGATTGTTTCGGCAGTTCCACATATTGGGGTTCCGCTATTTTCCTGTTTTCTGGTTTCTTACAGCTTCACCTTTTTACTTTTCTCCCGCTACATGATTCGCTATCCCTAAAGACCTGCTGCCACTACCTCCTTCCCATCCGAGGGGGTCCGCCACACAGAGGTTCCTATACCACATGAGCGGGACGCGCCGGCATCCATTGTCCCAATGACTAATCTTAACGTCATAACCTGGAATGTCAGGGGCATTCAAACACCCTCTAAGCGATACGCCATTTATGCCTCATTACAGCGTCACAAGTCGAGTGTTGCACTTTTGTAGGAGACGCGCCTGACTGTCATTGAGGCTACCCGCTTACGCCGATGTCAGCGTGGCCAGGTGTACCGCACCAACTATTCGTCCATGGCTAGAGGGGTGATGATATGGATTAAAGCAGGGGTTCCATGGGAGGAGAAAGAAGTCCTGAAAGACCCCATGGGGCGCTACGTCTTGGTGAGAGGCAGACTGAACGGCCAACCGCTCTTACTCGGCTCCCTATATGCCCCCAATGTTGCACAGGGTACATTTCTGAGTGATCTCTCCGAGGTACTGCTCCAATGGAAAGATGTCCTGTGGCTCCTGGGAGGTGATTTTAATGTTGTGCTCAATTTCTCCCTTGACCGCTCCTTTCCCCCTCTCACTAGTACAACAGCCTCCTCTAATGCTCACCTTTTAAATACCTGGTTGTGTAACTGGGCCCTTTCGGATGTCTGGCGGGAACGTCACCCTCGCTCCAGGGTATACTCATTTTATTCCCCAGTACATAAGCTACATGTGCGCCTCGATCGTATCTTTACGTCCACTGCCCTCCTCCCCTTGATACAGTCGACTGATTATCTGGGCCAGACACACTCAGATCATAATACCTTGGTGATGCATCAGGCCTGAGAACCACAACCCCTCCCGGTCCTGGCCTGGCGCCTGCAGACCGCAGCTTTGGAAGATCCCCTCTTCCGAGACTCACTGGAATTGGTGATAGCTAGTTATTTTGCACTTAACACTGGTTCCACGGACTCGGTTGTCACTGAATGGGAGGCTTTTAAAGTGGTGGTTCGGGGGCATTGTCTTGGGCAGACTTGGAGTATCCATAGACAACTGGATGCCTCGCTGGCGCATATTGAGGGGCGGTTGCTGTTACTCGAGACGCAGGTTGTTGCCAACCCGGCCGGACTACGGCGCCTAGATGCTGCCCATACCGAACGGAAGGCACTACTGGAACGACTACGATGTCATAATTATCTGGTGCACTCAATTCGCTCTCACTCTGCCGCGGACAGGGCCAAGAAGCTGCTGGCTTACTTGATTAGGCAGGAGCATCCCCAGCGCCCCATACATTTCTTACTCGACGACTTCGGTCGAGAGCGCAGTACTCAGAGAAACATCCACGCACTGATGACTGAACACTACACTCCTGACGCCCAGGATGTGGGGTCCTTTCTAGACACAGTGGAGTTGCCCACCCTTACGATAGACCAGTCCCTGGAGCTGGACTTCCCTCTAGTCGAAGACAAAGTGCGTGACGCATTACGTTCCTTGTCCTCTGGTAAAACTCTGGGACCTGACGGCCTCCTGACGGAATTTTTTAAAACTTACGTGGAATATTTGGTGCCACACCTTCACTCGATGTACACGGAGGTGATCTCGGATAGAGCCCTACCTCCAACCATGCGTACCACTAATGTGGTATCCCTGTTGAAGCCTGGTAAGGACCCTGCGTCTCCTGGCTCCTATCGACCAATTGCAATCCTGAACACGGACAATAAGATTCTAGCGAAAGTCTTGGTCAACCGGCTGGCACCGTTGGTCCCTGACCTAGTACATTCTGACCAGAATGGCTTTGTCCCGCAGCGCAATACGGCCCTGAACATATGCCGCTACTTTCGAGTGGCAGAATATGCCCCGATCGATTAGCTACTCTCCGATTGCATGGTGTTGGACCTTGAGAAGGCCTTTGACTCGCTGGCCTGGAACTTCCTTTTTGCCGCCCTGGCTCATTTTGGGGTTGGTCCCTACTTCCTGGGGTTGGTGCAGCTACTATATCGTGACCCTCGGTTCGGGTTCGGACAGGCCCTTATGTCTCGGATCCAATTAGGGTGCGATGTGGAACCCGACAGGGATCCCCGTTGTCCCCGCTCTTGTTCGCATTAGCAGTGGAGCCGCTGGCAGCCCACATCCACGGACATGTCGATATGGGGATTACATTAGGTGACGGCACTCACACCATCTCGCTCTACGCGGATGACTTGCTGCTCTATGCTTGGGACCTCCACGACATTCCCCCCTCTCTTTATCATGCCCTTAACCATTTTGTGCGCGCCTCCGGATTGCGAGTGAATCCGGCAAGATCCATACTATCTCCATTCTTGGGGGATTTTCTTGATCCGGGCTACAAGCTAGGGGGGCTGCCGGTGACCTGGCACATCGACCCCTTTCGCTACTTGGGGTTCTGAGTTTATCACACCAAAGCCGATCTCTTCGATGGGAACGTGCTCCGGGCTGCCACGGCGATTCGGTCTCAGATAGGTTCCTGGAAGACTCTCCCATTGGCGATCTCTGGTAGGATCGCCCTGGTTAAAATGGTGGTTCTTCCCCGTATCCTCTATTATTTTGCCAGTTTGCCCCTTGTCATCTCTTCCCCCTTCTTCAAGCAATGGGAGAAGGTGGTGCGGGACTTCGTATGGTTGGCATTAAGCCATAGAGTATCCATGGGAAAGCTTTATCTGCCTACCGAGCTGGGTGGCCATGCAGTACCCAACTTCGAGCATTATTACCTGGCCTCACAACTGCAATGGATCGCCAGGTGGCTGTCCTCCTGTTATTTACCAGACACAGCCTCTGCGCAGCCTCCGCTGCCGCTGAAGACACTTTTACAAATTTCCCATCCTGCTCCAAACTCAGACCTCCCGATACTCTTCTCCTTACTGTAGCGTACAAATGCTTCCGTAGGTGCCTTTTCCTCAATAGAACCACCGTCACATACGCACCCGCTATCCCACTGCTGGGAACACCACAGGGGATGCCTACACGATGGCGGATGAGTTACATCACTGGACCTCGGAGGGGATACAGGACATGGGGGACCTTTTTCAGGAGGGCACTCTTATCCCGTTCCAGGAACTCATAGCAGAGGATAACTTACACCCTGGGCAGTTTCTTTTACACAGAGCACTCATAGCTTCATTGTCGTCCGTTTGGGGTACACTCGCTCAGGAACCTCCCACACACCACACTTTGCAATACCTTCACGTGATGGGGACGGGAGGGCATCTTACGTGCTGGTTCGCATCTTCACTATGACAACACACGGAGGTAGACCTCACCCGACTTCGACTCCATTGGGAAGGAGCCTTGGAGAGGGCGTTCACAGATAAGTAATGGGAGGCTGCCCGAGGTAGCCCGACCCGCATCCCCCATATCCAGCGATTCAGGCAGATACAATTTTTTATATTACATCAGGCCTACCTTACCCCTGCCCGAATCAACAGGTACTTCCTCCGCATGGACGCGGACTGTCCCTGCTGCCGATAATTTGATGCCAACATACTTCATATGCTGTGGGGCTGTTCGGTTCTGACTGACTACTGGAGTGCTGTGACGGCCACTCTCACCTCTTGCACCTCCCGCACCATGCCCCAGACTTGGGAACCTCATATACTACACCTCTTCAGCAGAAACAAGAAATATAGAGCTGCCACGCGGTTCCTGGACCTGGGTCTCATAATGGCCAAACGCTTGATCACCAAGCGCTGGAAATCCCCCCCCCACTTGCTTGGTGCCGATCCCAGCTTAACTGGGCGAGAGCAGAGGGTGCGGCACTACGTAGGGAGGACCTGCTTGGCATTCGTATGTTCCCCCTGGCACCTCAATGGGACGAAATGGTCTCCACACTCCAAGGGGTGGACACTGACACAGGGAACCCGACTACATCACAGAGGGTTATGTCCCCACTGACGTGACTGCAGACTGAAACCGACACCTGAGCTGATTTAGCCCCTCTGTCTCGGTGCCCCACTGTCACTGGCTCTTGGTGGCCCTTGGCCCCCCCAGCTACACTGGATGCGGCAGCAGGTCTTGAAGCGACTCTCCCTTACCCTTCCTTCCCTTATGTTGTCCTCATTTTGTTGTACCCTATATCCCCGGTTGAGTTTGAACTGCACTATACCTGCACTGTTCACATGCTACCCGGTGCTGTGGACTTTGTCAGCACTGCTCAGCCCTTGTTGCGATATTGCCTCCCAGTTTGGTGTGCGCATCATGCCTTCCATCTCCGTTTTTCCTGATACCGTTGGTTACTGTACATCATGCTACTGGCAATCTCTTTTCTCTCCTTTCATACCCGCTATATGAGCGCTGCTCTGACTGTATGCTTTCCTGATGATGTGCAAAAGAAAAAATGTTAATAAAAATGATTTAAACAAAAAAAAAACTTGCTGAGGTATTTGAATGAATGAATGAATGAAATTAAATTTATAACGCGCAAAAACTCAGCCCAAAGGGCATCAAGGCGCCTAAAATAATAGCTAGAATAGTCCTGCAATGTTAGTGATATGCTTTCCTAAAGAACCAGGTCTTAAGGGCTCCCTTAAAAAGGGGCAAAGATGAAATAGCCTTGAGCTCAGAGGGGAGTGCGTTCCACAGACGCGGAGCAATCGATGCAAAGGCTCTTGCTCCCCATCTTGTCTTCTTGATAGGGGGGATAACAAGGAGATTCTGTTGAGCAGATCTAAGACATCTGCCAGGGACATATCTAGACAGCAGAGATCCTAATCCATCAGTCGGTCCTGCCATAAGTGCCTTGTGGACTGAACAAACAATTTTAAAAGAAATACGATGTTCAATGGGCAACCAATGAAGATTCTTCCTAGCCAAAGTGACGGAGGCTGAAATAGGAAGGTCAAGAACAAATCTTGCTGCTGCATTCTGTGTTACTTGTAAACGCAGCAGCAATCCCTTGTTGATCTGAGTATATAGTGCGTTACAATAATCTAAGCGAGACCCGATCAATGCAACAACTGTTTGTTTTCTTGCTTGTAGAGATAAGTAGTGAACTATTCTACGGAGGATTTTTAAAACTCCCCAGCAGGTAGCTACAGTTCTATTTATCTGCAGATTCATAGCCAACTCAGTGTCAAAAATGACCCCCAGGTTTTTTGCAGACTGAGAAGGGGTTGGGCACGTCCCCAATGAAGGCGGCCACCATTCATTCGACCAGGCATCTCTATCCTTTCCAAAAATCAGGACCTCAGTCTTGTCACCATTCAACCTCAAGGAATTAAGGGTCATCCAATCGGCAATCGATTGCATGCAGCTCCTGAAACCAGCTGCCGAGATGCTAATAGACTGTGACACAGACACCATGATCTGCGTGTCGTCTGCATACGATACCACCTCCATCCCCTGGGATCTTACTAGTCTCGCAAGTGGGGCCACATAGATGTTGAAAAGGGTCGGACTTAAAGCCGACCCTTGTGGCACTCCACATTGCATAGACTTTACAGGGGAGAGGTAATTATCCATTTTGACCCTCTGCTCTCTGCGGTCTAGGAAGGAGGATAACAGGTTAAGAGCGGACCCCTCTACACCCATCTCCCTTAGTCGAGATGTTAGGACCGAGGGAGAGAGGGTGTCGAATGCAGCGGTCAGATCCAGTAAAACCAGTATTGTGGTCAGGCCTTTATCTACATTCATCCTGATGTTATTGGACACAACAGTGAGTGCAGATTCAGTGCTATGTAGTTTTCTAAACCCATGTTGAGTTTGGTCAAGAAAACCAGAAGACTCCAAAAATGCCGAAAGACACTGATTTAGATGCATCTCAAGCATTTTAGCTGGAGCCGGCAAGAGAGAAATTGGTCTAAAATGTTTTAATACTGCCGGATCCAGTGATGGTTTCTTCAGTAGCGGCTTTACAATGGCTCTCTTCCAGGCCGAGGGGAATACACCATGTTGTAAGGCATTATTCATAGCATCCAGGATGTGGGGTAAGAGGGTGTCCCTACACTCTTTCAGAGTTTTGAGGGGGCAAGGATCTAGAGGAGAGGAAGATTTCGTCCGATCCAGCAGGAGGTTAAGATTTTCAAGGGTAATGAGGGGAAATTTAGTAAGAATCTTATCGGGGTCCTTTGGCCAGGTTTCTAATATTGCCAGATTTGTAATAGTGTGTGTTTCCAGAAGATTCTTCTGTACTTCCAATTGCATGGAGATATCCACAATTTTGGTGTGGAAAAAACTAGCAATGTTATCACAGAGCTCCTGCGAGCTTTTAATAGGATCGGGAATCTGTAGGGAACATAGGGAGTCTACGATTGTAAAAAGTTCCCTCAACGAGGTCAAGGATGTGGTGATATTGGAGAAGTGATCTTGTTTAGTTTTAATGACCAAGGATTTATAGATCTTCAGGGAGCTTTTATAGCGCTCTCTATCCTTATTGTCCCATGTCCTTCTCCACTGCCTTTCCTGTCTCCTACAGCCTTGTCTCATCAGCCTGAGTTGCTCCCCAAACCACGGGGCAGAGGGTTTACGCCTTGCAGCATACCTAGGGGTAGCGGGAGCTAGAGTATCCACTGCCTCACGTATAAGGTTGTCTAATTTCCAGGCTGCCTTCTCTGGATCTGAGGTCCGGGATTGGGATTCAAAGAACGGGGCCAAGGATACATTGGTGATGTTTTTATAATTTCGCTTATACTCTCTTGCAGAGAGCTCCTTCAAGGGGAGCTTTATATCATCTGTGATAAAGAAGATAGGGACTGCTAGATGATCTGTCCAAACTAGCTTACTTATTGTATTGATGTACTTAATTGAATTTATTTTTGGTTTGCATTTATACTGGATTGATTAGTAATCTAAATGAAGCCCTTTAACCTTATTCAGTGATTCCTGGTCCTTACTGTGGAGTCCCATGGGCTTCACAAGTTAGAAATGTATTGTTGATGTTTTCTCCCTTTCAGTGCCTCACGCCAGCTATCAAAGGTCCATACGACCAATGGGGAAAAATCTTTAATGACTTGAGTAAGAGATTACGTTGTAAGGCCCACCGTTCTTGCAGAACCATCATGGAGGTAATAACAATGGAGGCACATCAACAACAATAGGCAGTACAAGAGAACAGTCAGCAAAGATGAGAAACTTTCACTTAATACCGTACAAGTGGACCTATTCAAGAACAAACAAGGAATAGTCGTCTTTGGCACCAGCATTCTTATACATCAGACACTACATCTGCAAACCGTTAACCTCACACATGAGAGTCACAAACGGATGGTAGCAATCAAGTCGACATTTAGAGAAAAGTTAGGTAATGGGATGGTTCCCTGGTACAAGCAATGGTTCAAACAAGCCACCCATGCCAAAACATAGGGAATCCCTCAAAAATGAAGGTTATGAATGTCAGACCTCCAAGATGCTGTTTGATCAACGCTGGCAATTGAGTTCTATGAACCCCTGGATCCCGGGGCATACCTACTAGTTGCCATTGATGAATATTTTTATTTTCCTCTAGTGTGTCCGGTGCCCTTAAAGTCAGTGACAGCCACACTGCCCATCCTGGACAAAATGTTTGCATCATGATGTGTCCCACTCATCCTTCAGACAGAAAATGGAGCCCTTGCTCAGGAGAAGTGTTTTGCAAATTCATAACATATCTAAAGATACATCATCAGAAAATAAAGTCACTGTGGCCTCAAGTCAATGGAATAACAGAAAGATTCATGCCCACCATAATTAATTAGTGCAAAGAGCCAAGTTGATGTAAATACCAATCAGCCAAGCCCTATGTCAAGTTCTTCATGACTAATCAGCACACCATGAAGCTCCATTGGGATGTGCCCATCAGAACTCGTGGTGGGTAGACACGACTGATACAAATAGAGAACAAGGCCCCACAAGATTATGATATCATAGTAACTTGCAAAAAAGAGGCTAAGGGAAAGATAAAAAAAAGCAAAGGGACACTTGAAGCAACCACATCTGTGTTCAAACCAGGTCACCAAGCACTGGCGCCCCGGTGGACATGGACGTCTGATACCCAATTTCAGACCAAGTCGCTAACTATCACCAGAGTCAAAGGCACCATGATAACGGTAGTGAATGGTCCCTACTTAATAGCCCTGAACAGTACACATTTCAAAAAATTCTACATACCCTGATAAGAAGAATGGAATGAAAGCAGACACCAGAATGAGCAGCGGACACAACATTGCCTAAGGAGAACGTGGGCAACCAGTCCAGTAAAGCATGCTGTCGCCAAGGTAAAGAGTGAGAAAGTGATTCTGGAGATGTCTCACACCCAAAGCGATTCATCCGAAAGCCCAAGCGGCTTATCAAAGAAATGTGAACAATGCAGAAACGAAAACCATAGCGGTTTCTTCAGTGATTATTTCCTTTACGTACTCTCTCTATATCTCTCTTTCTCACTCCTTCTCTCTCCTTTCCTTTGTTATGTTGAAAAAGAGGGAAAATTTTGTGGAGGGGAACAGGGCGCTAGGACCCTGTAATCTCTGGGAAACTGGACACCACTTCCTGGGAGTTGGTGGGAAGAGTAACAAGTGTTCCTGACCATGAGCAGAGCCAGAGATCAGCTCTGCATGTGCCACCTTCTATGCTGCAATCTGAGTAAAGGTGGCTCATGCTATACTCCACTGATCTGCGTCCGATCCTTATCCTGACCTTCCATCCCATTAAACAACAATACAGTACAATGACTAAGAGATGAACTGCGGGTAGAGTTCAATTTGTAATAAAACAAATTCAGCTATCAGTGTACTTTCAGTTGTGTATCTTAAATTATGTAATAAAAACATGTTATCAGCAGTGCTTTTTTTAATGATAGCAATGCAGTTTTAGTGGCTGTACAAAACGCCTTATTAATAAAAGGAGCAGGACCAAAGTGGCGGCTGGTGACATTTGTAAATGGCGAGGTGTAAATGTTGGTTATGACTTTTATGTAGCGAGCAAGCATAATGGGCAAACCTGGGGTCTGCGGGGACCTCATCCTGAGAAATAATTGATAAAAGATTGGTAAGTGGTGTATTTTAAAGCAAATTATTTTAGTGAGAAAGCAAGGTTAATAAAGAAATAGGAATGTATAGTCTTGAAATATTAAACGCATTAAAAATGGCCCCATATCTTACTGCATTATTATGTTCAACACTTACTGTAATGTGCAAATTGTACAGCACGACAACTTCAGCCCCTTTAAAGTGTGTGCTTGTCTAGTGTCTTGCACTGCATGCTGCATTGACTTTGGAGAGAAATGTTCTAACCAGGCTTCAGGAAGCACCCACAACTGGCGGCTGCAATCAGTCATATAGAAATATGTGCATTCAGACCTTCAAGTGGGATGACAAAAGTGGGGGCTCTCTAAAAGGGAACATGTAAAATACATTTCTGTGATTCTCATAGTGTGCCACCAGATCAGTAATTTGTTTTCTCTCTGAGATGGTATTGCATCCAGATATATAACACAACAACTGTTATGCACCTAAAGCCTGCCAGTACTATTTGCTTTGTCAGTGGTTGTTAGCTTTTAAAGATAAATGACTTGTTATAAGTAATTAACACTGGAAATGTTACAATTCTGAAATTGTGAGACTGTGAGTTAGATATTATTGAGGCTTGTGGAAGGAGTACTGGCTTTCAGTTATGTGCACTATATGTTAGATATGTATGCCCTTTTTCCCTGCACATCTAGTCCATCTGCACATCTTCAACCTCAATTCTATTCTCTTCAGCAACTCTTTTCAATCTCCCCCGAATCACTTCCTCGTCACTCCCTCACTTCACCACCCCCAAACATACACCACACTCTCTCACATTTAAGCACTTTATTTTTTATTTCAACATGTTTTATTAAATTTTATACACAAACACATTAGTACTTCTGTTACAGGGTTTGCATCGATTACTCCACTCGCTTTTTTCTAAAATAATACTTAGCAAGCCCTACATGTCATAACAGTGAAGAAGAGAAGGAAGAACAGAAAGAAGCAGGAAAGCAAGGGGTGACAGAAGAGATAGGGGACAGGCACCTGAGAGTTACATTTCTTAAAATCTGCATCTGACATACAGTAGGGATGGAATTACACCTGATAACATCCCTGCCACTCCCAGCGGGCCACCCTGAATCCAGTCGGACCCGTTTAGGTTCCTTGACAGAGAGGGGCTCGTTGATCACGGGGGCTCAAAAGAGTCTAGGAATGTGTCCAGGGACAGCCACATCTTTCTGGAGGACGGTTTCCAGGGCGAATTCTGTAGTGGCATGTTGTCCACTCCTCTAAGATGCATGATCCAGTTGAACCATCCTTTGTACAAAGCCTTAATTGTGTCTTTCCAGTTAGTGGGGACCATTTTCACAGCTGCTGTCAGTAGCAGGTCCAGAAGGTCCCTATCATGTACTGATCCTAGCTCTGTGCTCATAAATGCCATGGTGAGGGTGGAGAATTCTTTTGTTAGTGTACAGCCAAACATTTTATTTAAAAACCTAAAGATTTCCTCCCAGAATGTTTTGAGCGCGGGGCAATAAAGGATAAGGTGTGCTAGATCCCCTTTAACTTTGTTGCAGTTCCAGCATATGGCCTCCTCCCTGAGGCCTAATGAGTATAGTCGCACAGTACTTTATTTTCTTTTACTTTTGCCATGTAACTATTTTTACATCTGTGTAACCCTTTCACACACAATTACATAGAATTTCAATTGCAATTGGAATACATGACCAATATTCTGTGTGCTCTACAGAGAGGCCAACCACCTAACAGGTACTTTGCTTCGCCTTCAGTCTCAGTTTCAGAGCTCTGAATCAAAGCCCCTCATAAACACCTGGCACGACTCAAAGTATGCACCAGACAAAAATATTAAGATGCACACAAAAATACAGAAACACAACATGATGAAACAGCTAACACTCTTGGGGAATTCAAGATTAAGTAAAATGTGAAATAAAAGAGGCACTAAATAAAATAGCTGGCTGTAGCTTGTGGGGGGCTTGGCGGTGCCAGTCCGGCCTATATATTTCTGTGGCCCCCCAAAAATGACAGGTTTTGTTCTTTTTGTTCGTTTATGGTATGATTTTTATTTTTATGGGCCTGTTCCTAAAATGCTCTGCCCAGATTGCTCTCTGGGACTGTGTCTAAAAGGGGCATTTATCTCCAAAGAGATGGGTCGTGGCAGGTTGGAGGAGGAGTCACACACGTTTACCTTTGGGCCTAGAAAGGAAATAAAATAGCAAGAGAGGCAGAGGAAGGGCTGTGGGGTGTGCTCTCCTTGACCCTTGCTTTGCCAGCCCACAATGGAATCATCATCCTGGAGGTGGAGGCTGAACATGTGTAACAAGGCCAACTATGGGCAGCGAGGGCACTTCCCTGGAACGTGAAATCAGAAGCCAGGCCTTAGTACTGTGTGCCTGAATGAGCAAGGGTCGTCGAGTAAGTCATGTACTAAACACATAATGAGAAAGGACCCCTTTTTCTTAAGAGGTCAGTGACCCTATAAATTAAAACGGAGTGCTTGCTCGCTCTACAGATTACGTGCATAAACATAGAGCCACAAAAATATTTGTGATGTTGTGTAAAACATGCAACAATCTACAGAAATTATAACACCTCGATATTCAAAAAAGGGTATTTCCTAAACATGAGGGAAACAGAAACGTTTCGCCTTAAAATTGTCCTAGAGAGGCATTAGGAAACCAATTTATTATAACTGATGAGTTTTAGAATTCAACCTAAATATATTACTGCCCTTCCAGGTCTAGACCAATGCCACCAGGGAACACTCAGAGGCCGTAGATTTTTATTATACTTGGAGCAAAATTATAGCCTAATAAATCAAATACTATGAGGTTTTGTACCATGCTCATCCTAAAATTACATATTTCATGGTGCTCCCATATGCCATAGAGAAAAAAGTCTAGACAGGCCTAAGATCACACAATTTGATCAAGAAGGGAAGCTGCGATTGGTCCTATGTTTTATAGTTTCATGTTGTGTAATTTAAATTAGCCACTAGATAGAACTGTTTTACATCAAAGGTTACTGCTTAGACTTACACTATTAATATATTTTTAAACACATATTTTATTGCGTCAAGTGTCAAATATGGTGCAGAGCTCTGTAATCCAGAAGCCATCTGCTACAGTATGAAGTACAAAAAAATTGGCGTTGACATTTAAATATATAGAAATTCCCCTTAGGAAAGGAAAAGAAAAAACAATCAAACATAACCAATATAACTCCCCCCATAGCACTGTCATAGCACTGCATCGCAGGTACCACCTCCACTCCCACTTACTGAGGAGCAATTCCCACTTAACCACTAGTCTCCTGTACCTCAGTCATGTGCTATCATCCCTAGAGCGTATCATACTTAGATGGAATGGGCTCCAGATATATGCCTCTATAGTCCGCCCATCTTTTCCAAATATTTGGATGTCTTTGCGGGCAGCCCCGGGCTTTAAAAATAGGAATCTCCAACCCCATGTTAAAAATCAAGACCATTTTTCCATGCTGACAGGGAAGGCAGGACCTCTGCCTTCCACTTTCGTGCGATATCTCATTTCGCAAGTATGAACCCCAATAGCAGGTGTCGTTTGTAGATATTTCCTCCAATCCCCTCCATGATATGTAGAAGTACCAATTTAGGTGAGAAGGGGAGCTCCCACCCCAATACCTATGCCAGACATGCCAACACCCCCCATCAGAACCTTGTGAGTGCTGTACACTGCCACACCGTATGAAGTAAAGTGTCCTCCTCCCGACTGCATCGTAAACACGTTGGAGATGTGACAAGGCCAGCCCTCCACAACCTGACCCTAGTAAAATATACCAGGTGTAGGTAATTAAATTGAACTAGTCGAAGCCGCATAGCAATCCCAGCCCCCCGAGGGGATGCCAACGCATCATTCCAGTCGTCTCCATCTAATGGGCCAAGGTCTCCCTCCCAGGCTGTTCTGAGCTTATCCAGTATGGTGGGACAATTTGTTACGAGTGATTGGTAGATTTTTTAGATTTTGTGGTCCTGTAGATCTCCCATGAACAGTTTAGCTTCTATAGAGCTAGATTCGGGGAGGGACTCCAGTCCGGCAACACTGGGGAGTATGGCATGCCTAAATCGGAGATATTTATAAAATTGGGTCTTTGGCATCTGGTACTCCTGTTGGAGATCTTGAAAAGACTTCAGAACTGTGCCCTGCATCACATCCCACAAGGTGGAAATCCCTATATTATCCCAACCCCGGAAGCCCGCTACTGTCGCCAACTGTGGTAGTCCCCCATTAGCCCACAGTGGAGTTTCTCTTGTCAATCTACCCCACCATCCCATCTTCCACAGAGCCTGCCTCCACACCTGAAAGACTGTCCTTGTGGCTGACGGTAGTGCCTTGCGCAAAGGGGCAGAATATAGAATAGTATGTATGGTGGCGGTCCCCATGCACCGTCTTAACACTGCATATGTGGGGTCACTCCTATCTCCATACCACCAGTCATTCAAGATCAATAGGTGTGCGGCCACATAATATGATTGTACATCTGAGGTGGCTAACCCCCCACAGTATGTGGAATGAAAGCAAGTCTGTAATGCCACTCTGGGTGCCCGCCCTGCCCATAAAAACTGGCCTAGGACCGAATTGACCTGGCGAAATCACGCCGAGGAGACGGGGTAGGGATGATTCTGCAATTGGTAGAGCAACCGCGGTAGCGATCCCATCTTGAAGATGGCCGACCGGCCCGGGAGGGACAGGGGCATATGAGACCAGGTCTTCAGTTCCTCGCATACTCGTGCCCACACCGGCACAACGTTACGATCCCAGGACACACTTGCTGAGTCGGACAGAAAAACACCCAAGTATTTTGCACTCGCTGTTGTAACCTGCACTGCCGAGGCCCAGGTGCGCAGTCCCATTTGTTTCCCTAATATCCATAAGGTGGATATACAGGGATTCATGAATAGACCCGATGATTCCCCAAAAATATGCATGATACGAAGTAGCCTCAGCCCGGTCCTGTTGACATCTGTCAAAAAGAAAAGGACATCATCGGCATATAATGCGATGCGGTCCGATAGTCCCTGGGCCCATTCAAATCTTGCCACTTGGGCATCCATCCGCACCCATGCCGCCAAGGGCTCCATCGCCAAGGCAAACAAAAATAACGACAATGGGCAGCCCTCGCGGGTACCCTGTCTAAGAGAGAAAGTGCAGGAAATAGATCCCGCGATGCGGACCGAAGCCGTCAGGTCTGTGTACAATAATTTAAGATAGGACAAGAAGCGTGGACCGATATTTAGATGATCAAAAAGGGCAAATAAATATGTCCAGCTGAGGGAGTCAAATGCCCTGTCCTTATCTTCCAATAGGAGTGCAGCCGGCTGATCCAAACCCCGAGCAGTGGCAACATGTGCTCGACGAATATTGTGTCACATCGCTCTCTGAGGCATGAACCCTGCCTGATCCGGATGAATCAGGGAGGTAATATGGGATTGGAGGTGGTTGGCTAAAGCCTAAGCTAAGATTTTAGCCTCTATGTTTAATAAAGAAATAGGGTGATAGGAGGTGTATTGGTCTGGGGGTCGGCCCGGTTTGTGAAACACGACTACCTCTGCATGCCTCCAGTCCCATGTGAGGCCACCGCGTTCCCGTGCCTCATCCACCTACACTATTAATATTTACTGAAAGCAGGCACGTTTTATCAAAAATTTGAGATTATATCACTGCATTGGGAGGCATTCGTTAAAATTTTAGCTTTTGAACTTCAACTTAAAAACATTGTTTTCACCGTCCCAGATGAAAGTGCCTTTAACAAGAACTAAGAGGCAAGTCACTTGTCACATGTGCCCTAAATTATTAAATGTGAAACACTATTATAGCCGATTTAACTCAAACACAATATGTTTTTGTACAGTATACTTCCTAAACTCACATATTTGAAGGTATTTATTCTCATATGTGACAATAAAGAAAAAGGCGGCTCCCGAAAATATTTTTTTTTGCCTAGGAACACACAATTTCATCAAGCAGGGTAGCTGCGATTAATCCTATGTTTTATAGTTTCAGATTGTGAAATTTAGCCACTAGATGGTGTTGCAGGGATTCTGTGTAAATAGAACTATGCCTAGGATCAAAGAACATCAGTATGTAGGGACTGAGTCACTATACCACATCAGTACTTATGAACCCCAATCCAAAGTAGCTCTGACTGCCCTCCTAACATTCCCAGAGTAACAGCTAAGTTAGCACCCCAGAACACAACACTCAAGTCCTCTCAGGTAACCGTGGAAACAGATCATCACCTTTCGTTTTCTCACTCATGCGTGTCCATAATAAACAAAACAAGAACACTGGAGCAACTATTTTGCTCTATAATTAAAAAACTGTGCTGCAACTAGAAAACATATGCAAGCCAGCGAAGTGAGTAGCATTACAAGTAAACCCTACCATGCTTAATTATATAACTGCCTCAGCCTATCTTCACTACGTGGGCACATAGATAGATCATGGATCTCTGGAATTAGAACCAAACCCCATACCTGGTATTATTGTTAGGTAATCTGCATCTCAGGTTGCGCAAGGCTGGCACATTTGTCTCAACACCTCTCCTGAGCATGAATTACCCTATCTGTTTTCAAAAAGGCACGTCTCGGTGTATATGATACAAGGCAGTTTTTTTTTTTAAACTGCAGATGTGGACTTATGTTGTGTTTAATGTCAACCTACATTGCTAACCGATCACAGAAGGACAGGGCACAGTGTTATTTGACCTTGTATGAAATGTTCAGACTGTGTCCCAGAGAGAAGAAGTAATAAAAAAAACATGTGCAGTGTTTTGCTGAAATGATATCGTGGCACAAAAGTAAATCTGCTGAGTGTAACGCGTGCAAAGCAAAACAGCCTACAGCTTGTAGTTTTGCTACAATATAGGAAACTAAGTGTGCCCCAAAGGGAACTCACGACAATGGGAATCTTTTTCTCTCATCCGTCTGTTTTACAACAATGCTTAAATAAGAGTTTCTTTACCTTTCCTATTTTAGAGCAAAGGTTAATACTTTGACTATAAATATTGACACCTGGCCTTAAGGTGTGGGTGGCAGGCGGAAGCCACATTAAAAGTAGTTTCATTTTGACCTCAAGGGTCCGAGAGGAACTCAAGCTGAGTGAAAGCAGGCATCTGGCTTTAACTTTCAGTGGATTGCCCATATCTACTTTCTCACCACAACAACTGGTAGCGACAGGTAGTGTAACCAAGTTGATTAACCAAGTTCAGTCTCACAATGACTTTCTCTAGGATGTGGGAAGCGGCCAGAGCTGCCAACTTTGGAGCTAGGGAACCAGGTTTGAGTCTCAGCGTCACCTCATCATCCTGTGATTGTAGGCAAATCACTTAATCTCTCAGAGCCAACAAAATATTAATGTGTCCTTGTATAATTTATCTGGTGCTCAAGTCAAACACTCCAATAGCTTGGAGTTGAGATCGCGCTGTATAAAACTTCAAAAAAAAGTGTTCAGAAGCTATTGTGTGGTGTGTAGACGTATATAAGTGTAGTACCATAAATTCTGTGATATTAGCTGGATCACACCTGTGCACTAGGTAAAGGAGAACGTGTATGGCTTGTTATAGACTCTCTCAGTGGAACTTAGACACATTTTATTTCTGATCATTGTAGGGTGGCCATGTTTTGTAAACCAAACACCAGGACATGCAGTAAGTGTTATCTTATGAATAAAAAGATGAGTCACTGACATAGCGCTATGTTATCATATAGCTCCAGAGGCATTGCTATATACACTTGATTTTGTGGTAATCAAACTGTAAACATTAAATGGAAATGTTGTGCTCCGTTTTAAAATTGCTCATTTCAGACATAGGAGATTGTACATGAACCAGGGCTATGGGAATCTACTAATCCTATTATAGTATATTATCTGCTCTGGCTTGATATGTGCTGACATTTAGCCATTTTCTTCAGCGAACTCACACTAAGTAAACATGGCATGAAACAAAAACATTGCTGCAATGGGATTACCTAAAAAGGAAACGCCACTAATGTTTGCCATGTTCAGCTTTGGTCCCTTCTTTTTGCAGAAATAACAAAAGGCCATAGCTCTGCCAGCATCACTGGGTTCATAAGTGACTAGGTGCTCCACAGCAGTTTTTTCCTTTTCATTCTTGTAGTCCTCATTTATAATAGGACAAGCAAGACTAGGAGTACCAGAATGCAAAGAAAAAGCCTAGACTGTGGCAGCTAGTTACAGATAGACCTAGGAAACTTGGCAGCGCTGCGGTAGAGGGATACCTGTGTTCGTACCATGTTGAATATGAGATACAGTAGTATCGGACTACAGGAGGTAACGCTTAAACCACTTGGAGACTGGGGCAGTAGTATGTAACAAACAACAGTGTCTCAAGCAAAGGTATTGTTTGGCGTACAAGTATAATAGGCACAATTAATAACCATGGATTAAATGAAGAAGGGGAAAGAAAGCCAGGGAGAAATGTTATGAAGATAAATTGTATTTCAATTGTTGATCATGTTGGACATATTCAAATTCATATGTACAAACACATGAGACAATAGCACTGTGTTACATTTAAAAGACATGTAACCGATAATATATTGTGTACAAGTGCTCGTGAAGTTTTGGTGGCGGCGCAAGTGACACGTGATGTGGTATATACAGCGATTGTGGTGGGTGCAACAGAAGGTAAGTGAACTTAAAAATCTTTGTACAATTTGAGATACCCAACAAAAAATGGTACATTAATATAGAGAAGTAAGGTATGGTATCTGGTATATGAAGGCGCCAGAAGTTTCGCTGTGGAAGTCGACAGCGTTTCAGGCCTGTAGATAAGTTAGGCCATCATCAGGACCAGGTTACATAAATTGGTTGACAGTGCTGGAGATAAAGGAATATACAAATTTCCATATGTACAGAGGAAATAATAAGTGGACCAAGAAAAAAGCTCTAAAGCAGTCGAGCTAATGGTGTGGAGAAGAGATACAAGAAGAAGAAGGCGCTTGTTGAAGAATACTCTGGGAGACTTCGGATAGATGCGTAGGAGTAGTTTAATGTAGAACACAGCAAGCACACAACTCAACGCCAGCTGACCAAACTTCCAACTGGCATTCGTGGAACATGAGAATGGAACACAGAATACACGCAGGTATTCTGGAAGGTAGGAGCAGAGAACATAGGGAATGACATGTGCCTGTACAATGGAGGTGTGTAGAGATAAACTATTTACAACACATCTTCTTCCTTTCGGAAAGAAACATAAAAAGGTGAAACTTAAGAGAGTACAAAAGATAAAGCAAATAGTTTAGAAACTTATTCACAACAATAACCATTAAGGTAAACAGGTGGTCTACGATACCTTGCAATTCTGTTATTAGCAGGCAGGGACGTACTCTGTGTACTGCAAGGATCAGAAGTAGTGATGCTCAGTGGCGTCACTAGGGTTGGTGTCACCCGGTGCGGGTAACTCCTGGTGTCACCCCCTCACGACTTACCACATGGACCTCCTCCTCCCCGAGTCCGCCAGTGGACACAGTTGGCAAATAACGTGACCATACAGAATCCTTAGTAACGTTTGTAAATGTAGGTCCTATATTTACAAAATGTGCCTGTTAACAACAGTGAGATAATGATTCATTAATCAGGTTGTACAGTGGGCTACCTGCTAGTCAACAGTTTATTGGAATTTATAATATCATAGGTATGGTACTTTTTACTGGTGTGGTGTTCCCACTATCCAGCAACACGATATACCAGTGGTCGAAGTGGGGGAAAAAAAGTAGGGGAACTGTGGGCGGAGAATCAGAGGGCGGGAATAACCCAAGGATTGGATCAGTGGGCGGAGCCAGAGGCATGGCCAGAATGCGCAAACATCCCAATTTTTTGTATTTGTTTGGTTTCACTGCCCAGTTTTATCAACCAATGGATACACATGATTATTTAAGGTTATAATGAGTTATTGACAGTAAAATGTGTTCACAAAGTGGGATATGCTTCTAATCACAGAATGTCCCCAAATACGATAAACTGTGGAAGCACAAGCCATTTGTCTCCGAGCCATGGAGTTTGTCATCAGTACTTCTCCCTTTTCCAAAACAGCAGTTCAAACATGAATGGCTAAAAATCCTAGTTTGCAAATGTTTTCTAAATAATAATGGCTCTGCCATATTCGCCTCATAATGCAAGATCTGCAGCATGATCTGACCATTTAAACTAATAAATTGTTTGTAGCTCAAACGTATCAAAAGTTAATAAAAAATGTGACTTGTGTTGCTGCGGAGTAGATGACAGTTAATAGCTCACTGTTCTATGTTAGGATTTTAACTTATAAACTGCAAGTAACAAAAGGATCTCTCTGACATAAGTAGTAGCCCAATCGCCTATTTACATTATGTGCACTTTGTGATCTGCATGGTACATGTTCTTTGCAGCAGGTACATTAACCCTCTGAGCTACCTTTCCATGAGTCAAATCTTCCATTAGACAAAATTCCGATCTCTCTCTAGGAAGAACATTAATCACCAGAGTCATCATGACATTTTTATTGTTACCGAAAATTACTGGAGGCCAGGAAGGAGACAGCAAGAGCTTTTAAAACCATAATATACTTGCAAAAATTATGCCTCCACCTAAAGTGAGCACCTGGTGAGGTCACACCGGTTGCACCTAGAGCTGGCCCTTCTCAAGGGTCCTGTGATCTCAGTGACAGGGTCACTGTTCTAGGGTGTACTGCTTAATAGGCCTGCCCGCAAGACTGGAGGTGAACTTCAATATGAATAGCGGTGGACAAGCCTTGAAGGTTAACCTACACTTGTCATGCTAGGGTCCACCTGCTGGTGCTACGACACTGGGGCTTCTAATGTCTTGCGAAGCCCTCTAAGGTCTAGCATGAGATAGTGCTCTCTCAGGAGAGTGGTCTGGCGGACTGGTTATTAAGGCTGAACCTGGTTCCCCAGTTCCAAATTCAGCAGCTCTGGCCATAGTGCCACGTCCTCTCCCCCACTGAACACCATACTGCCCCACTGAGAAAAACTTAGACTGCCTTCAACTACAACCCAATTGTTGCCAGCTATAAACACCTGGATGCGGCTCAGTTTAAATTACGCACTGGGCAAGAGCAATATGTGGCCTACAAAAAAAAGTGACAGCATCCTGGAAAAAGCAAACAATCATAGGGAATGCAAAATTTTGCAAACCATGTGAAATGTAAGCAGGAACAATCTGGTTACCTTAATGCTTTTACACTCACTGTTCAGAAATCAGTGAGTGCTTTTGCCTGAAAAGTTAAGGACATGACAACAGGGCCCTGAATGGACCCATTTAAATGGCCATTGCTTATATCCTTACAAAACGTAAGCAGTATGGTAAAAAAAAAAAGACAACATCAGCAGCAGTACAAATTTTGTTTTTCAATCCTCACAATGCAGTACCTCCGGGATTGGTGCACTAGTTCCAAACCCAGGGAAAACAAAGCCAAGACAACAAAAATAGTGCTTCACTGGCAAACTCTGTAAAAGTGGCGCTAATGTGTTTGGGTGTGAATAAAATCAATCTGGACAGTTTGCTACCACTCTGTCTTACTTTATTTAGTCATTTATTTTTCATATTTTTAAACTTTTATTCCTGATGCTGCATTTTGGAATTAAATGTCAGAAAAATACGACATTGATTTCCAGCAAAAGTGATTTTCTTTTTGGGATCCATTTCACAGGGAAGCAAATAGGAGAAAGGTGAGGAGACAGTGCGCACTGCGCACAGGCACCTCCTCCTCCTAAAAGGTTAGGTTGCTCTGCGCACTCCGGCCCTGTTGGTGTCACCCCATGTGAGGGTGTCACCCGGTGCGGTCCGCACCCCCCGCACCCCCATAGTGACGCCGCTGGTGATGCTAGAATGACAAGCATTGTTAGAATCAAAGGCATCACCTCCACCCGCACAACTTCTGCTAGCTGAGGGGGAAACAAAGGTATTGTCTTCCATGGTAGACAACATGTCACCACTATTTGCATTGTTGCAATAAGAGTAAGGAGATTCCTGTGGAACATCATCCTTACTGACGGAGGATTTCTTCTGGTATAAAGCCACTCTCCTAAGGTTCCATTTTTCACCATTGGTTAGAACAATGTAGTGGGGAAACACTTCACTTACACAAAAAGGACCTTTGAATTTGGACAAACCTTTAGAAATCCTACCAGGTTTTACTTTAACATAGTCACCTTTTGAAATGTGCGAAGCAGAGGTAATGGTGGTGCGGGTGACAGGTAGGGAGTCTAGGTCACCACCATTGGAGATCCAATCTTTGATCCACGAAGGAGTGAGCTTGGTGCTAGGAAATCTGCCACGCATAAGTTCAAAAGGTGATTTCCCGTTAGAACCATGTACAGTAGTGCGATAGGCACTGACCATGTCTTGGACCATATCATGAGCAAAGGTACCATTGGAACAAGCCATCTGAATTGTACTTTTGACAAGTCTGTTGACTCTCTCACATAGGCCATTACCTTGTGGATTATATAGAGATGTACGATGATGTGTGATACCACATCTAGAGAGAAAAGAACACATGTCATGGGAGACAAGTTGTGTGCCATTGTCTGTGATAAGAACACTAGGATATCCTTCATCTTGAAAAATCGTTTTTAGGAATTTTATGGTGCTCTCAGTAGTGATATCTTTTACGAAAGCAACAGTGAGCCATTTGGAGAAAGCATCAATAGAAACAATTGCAAAACGATGATACAAGGGTAATTCTTCCATGGGTCCAATAAAATCAAGACAAATACTGTGCCAGGGAATATTGGGGGTAGTCAAATGACCCATGGAGGAACCAACAGCGACTTTAAGTCTCTTCTCCCCTTCTTTACAAGTTGGGCACTTTTCTATCCATGAAGACACCTGTGAGTTTATACCAGGCCACCAAAGGTTGGCTTTCAGCCTGTGCTGAGTCAGAGTCTGTCTCAGGTGACCTTCATGGGCAATATTGAGTAATTTGGGTCCTATGTCATAAGGGGGAATTAACTTGTCACCAAGCATGAGAATATTGGCACCACAAGTTGATAATTCATCAAGTACCTGAAGATATGGACGAGCAGAGATATGTACACAACTTTCACGTCTGGAACCCATTTTACCAAGACGGATAACTTCTTGGAGTACATGGTCGTTGACCATGGCTTTGCACGGGGAACAGCCATTACAACACGGTTTTTACCACGCAGTGCAGTTACATCGCATGCGTTACAACGCATGCGATGTTACAACGCTATGCCATTATAACGCAAGTCTGTACATCGACTTGCGCTAGATGGCGTGCTAACATTACAAATAGTGTACTTTACTATCCCAACACCTTCCCTACTGTTAAGTGGACTGGAGTTGGAATAGTAAATTACACTTTTTTAATGTTAGCACGCCATCTAGCGCAAGTCGATGTAAAGACTTGCGTTGGAATGGCACAGCGTTGTAACATCGCATGCGTTGTAACGCATGCGATGTAACTGCACGCGTGGTAAAAACCCGCGTTGTAATGTCATACATCCCTTTGCACCAGTCATCATGCGTGAATGTGCCTTCACAGACTGCTAAAACATCATGGACCCATGCAACAGCTTCTGTGTCATTTTCTAAACTGAGAGAAACGTCGTCAATATCCTCACAATTGATTGATAATCTGGATAAACAATCTGCTTGGAAATTGTGCCATCCTTGGACATGGGAGACCTCATATTGATACTCTTGGAGTTTGGCTGCTAACCTGGCCAACCTGGGGGAACCCTTACTCGCACCGCCTGGAGACAAGATGCGGATTAAGGGTTTGTGGTCCGTTTTAAGAAGAAATTTAGTGCCCCACAAATATGTGCGGAAGTATTGAATGCCCCAAGCAGCCGCTAGTGCTTCTTTCTCAATAGCAGAATAATTCTGTTCAGAAAACGTGAGGGTACGAGAGGCAAAAGCAATTGCTTGCTCACCCTCAGTGTACTTTTGCAGAAGCACAGCACCTAATCCAGTTGCACTGGCGTCGACCATTATGATCGAGGTGCGCTTGGTGTCAAAAGGAGCTAGAATATTCGCTTCACAAATTTCTTTTTTGATCCGATTGAAGTATGAATCTTTGTCGTTGTCCCACACAAATTTTACACCTTTCTTGATTAAGAGCCTTAGTTGTACAGTTTTATCTGAGAAGTTTTTTACGAATTTGGAGTAGTATTCTATCAAACCCATGAATGACCTAAGTTGATCTTTATCAGTGGGACATGGAGCAGAGCGAATGGCTTCCAAGTGATTTTTCTTGGGCTTAACTCCTAAAGCAGATATCTCATAACCAAGATACTCTATTTGCTGCACAAGAAACAAACACTTCTCCTTACGTAAAGTAAGTCCAGCGTTCATGATTCAGTGCAGATCATCTTTGAGTACCAGATTATGAACAGCTATAGAGTCGCCAAACACAAGGATATCGTCCTGGAAAAATACCACTTTATGCAGGTCTTTGAAAATTTCTGTGACCATATGTTGGAACACACTGGCTGCTGAAATTAAGCCAAAAGGAAGTTGTGTGAACTGAAAGATGCCCTCAGTAGTTATAAATGCAGTGAGGTGTTTAGAGTCATCATGAAGTCTGATTTGATGGTAAGCGCTTTTTAAATCTAATTTTGAAAAAAACTTGGCACCCTGTAGAGTGGATACTAATTCTCCAATATTTGGTAAAGGAAAAGTATCAGCAACTACACATTTATTAAGTGATCTTAAATTAACACAGAATCTCAATTTTCCGCCCGATTTCTTTGTGATAACAACTGGAGATACCCATGAAGATGCTTCTACCAGCTCTATCACCCCATTTTGTAGCATTTCATTTAACAATGACTTTACATCAAGTCTAATTGAGAGAGGGATTCTCCTTAGTTTATGTTGGATGGGTAAGCTATTTTTTTAAGTTTAATGAAATGTGAATACCTTCTCAATTCACCCAATTCATCTTTACAGACAGCATTGAATTCACGTAGTATATCATCTATGGAGTGATCTTCAATGACCATGACCTGAGTGGGTGCTCTTGGATTAATGATGATATGGAGATCATATTGGTGAACCCAACCTAGTATAGGAGGACCATTAAAAGAAACATAAATCTTACCAAAGGTGGACCTATTTTTAAAGAGGATGTTTGATTCAAAATAACCCAAAATATCAATGGTTTCACCCTGAAAACCTCTCGGAGAGATGCCACTTTTACATAGGGTCTTATTACTCCATTGTCCATCCATAAAGGATTGAGGAATGATGGTATATCTGGAGCCTGTGTCAACCATGAGAGATACTTCATGACCGTCAATCATAGAGGGCTTTAGGTCTGTTTTGTCTCTTGTCGTCTTCTTCCACAACATCAATGTCATCAATAACTAGTAGTTTGTCTTTCTCTTGTTCTATGTCATCATGAACAACTGCAATTTTTTGTCGATTTTTTATTCTACACATTTTCGAGAAATGTCCCAGTCGACCACATTTGAGATATTCTTTGTTAGAGGCAAAGCAGAATCTTGCATCTGATGTGTAATTGTTACTACTACAACGTGAACAAAACTTGTTTAGGAGGGGATTCTTCTTGTTGGTTGGTCTGATTTTGTTCTTTACAACAGCGACAGATTCTTCATTAGGTAACTCGCTTTCACCACCAGAACATTTCTCAGAGACTTCTGAGATATCTTGCTGAGAGTTATTTTTCTTCTGTGTCTCTATTAACTTCATACAACTTTCAGATTCTTCTATTACCTTTGCTAGATCAATGGCTACTGTCAAGGAGGGATTCTTTGAAGCCCATAACCTTTCCTGGATCTTTTTGTTGTTGCATTGTACTATTAGTTGATCTCTAATAAGTTTGTCATTCATGGCTCCAAATTTGCTCTTGACCGATAGTTCTCTAAGATGAGCAACAAAGTCATCTATTGAATCATCGCTCCTCTGATGATGAGTATAAAATTTGTACCTATTCATAACTAGGTTTTCTTCTTTTGAAAATCGCACTTCTAATCTGCAGATGGCTTCCTTATATTCATCAGGCATAGGCTGACCGTTAGCTTTCACTATTGAAAGGCTATCTTGTCCATAGGCTATAACGGGGAATGCTGAGTATAATGTTTACCTGCATATCTTCCCATAGGAGCAAGATAGAAAGCTAAAGTCTGGTATCCCTGAATTCAGAATTTAATAACACATCTTTTAGGAAGGATGGTTTTTAAATCCTGTGTGTGAAAACAGCACTTTTTAGAAGGTGCCTGTTTTCATTTTCCGCCCTCTCTGTGTGCCTTGGCCTGTTTGTGAATTGACTGTCTGGTTTGTGAGTGACAGGGACAGGGGTGGCTCCCAGGGGCTGGATGAGTCAGCCCAGGGCTGAATAGGGAAATTCGCCTGTAGATGGGTGGGAGGAGTAGCACCTGGGCCTGAATAGGGCTGTGCCTGCCTTCCACAATGCTGGCTCCACCCCCTGCTGGGCGGCTGACGACCCTGCCCCTCTCTCTCAAAGGAAAGAAGAAACCAAGTAAACAGAGTGCTCCAGGACTGGCCAGAACTGGTTCTGACTAGGCCAAGGCCCCTCTGCCTGCAGAGGACAAAGGATTTTGGGGTATAAGTATTGGGCAAAACCAAAGGAAATGATGGACGGAGTGTTGAACATTGCAAGCACTCCCCTTCAGTCAACTGATCTGGGTTTAATCCATCACCGTTCTTTAGCCCACTCTGTCACCCCAGTTCAGACATGGCCATACGCAAATCAGTCTGACCCTGTGCCTCATGGGAACAGTCCAGCCCGAACTGCCAAGCCATGTCTTCCCTGGACCGGAAACAAGCTTCCTAGGACCGGTTTCTGGCATTTCAGCCGTCTTCAGCCAGGCTTGCTTTAATCAAGTGGCAAAGTGAGGCAGGGGACTCACGTCTGAGTTGACTGGGGGTGAGTGCTTCCAATGTTCAACACTCCGTCCATCATTTTCTTTGGTTTTGCTGTATAAGTATTGGGACCCAGACTACAGAAGATTAGATCATCCTGGAATCAAGAAGGAACCTCTGCCAAGGAGAAAGCTGGAAGACTGAAGAAGAAGGACTGTCCTCCTGTGTGTTTGTAGGCTGACCTGCAGTTGCTTTGCTGCCAAGGAGAGGGGCAGGACTTTGCTGTTGCTGTGTCCCCTTGCTTGAAGAGATCTCCAAGGGCCTGAGAAGAGCTGGCCTCCTGTTAAGAAGTCCGAGGAACAAAAGGATTTCACCCCCAGCTTCCCCCTGAACTCTGCTGAGTGAGTTCTGCCCTTCCTAGAGTGCTTGATCCAATTGTGGGGCCTCTGGAAGTTGTGCCTGCTGTTGGGAAGCTGACCAAGAAGAAAGAAGCAAAGGATGTACACTTTTTCACGCACAGCCGGCTTAGCGAGAAAATTTCCGTCGCTCCGCTGGTTAGCAGGCAGAATTTTATTGCTGCAAACATCGTCGCAGAGCCAGCCCAAATCCCCGCTCCGCTCGTTAGCGGGCAGAATTTTATCGCTGCGAACATCGTCGCAAAGCTTGCCGCCGCTGGGTGAGATCGTCGCAGAGCCAGCCAAGATCATCGCACCGCTCGTTAGCGTGCAGAATTTTATCGCTGCGAACATCGTCGCAGAGCCAGCCAAAATCATCGCACCGCTCGTTAGCGTGCCGAATTTTATCGCTGCGAACATCGTCGCAGAGCCAACCCAGATCATCGCTGGTGAAATTGTCACCCCGCTCGTTAGCGGGCCGAATTTTGTCACATCGTGCCTTAGCGAGTAAATTTCTACCGGAAAAGCTATGCCTTGGAATCCATACAAGTATCGCCTCACTCCCCATACAGACCGGATTCGTCGCCCACGCCCGCTGCGTGCAGCAGGGTTGTCGCCTCGCCTCCCCAGGGTCTCAGGACTGACGCTGTTGCTTGTTTTTCGACGCCTGAGCGCCGCTAAGAACTTTTATTGCATCACCAGGTACTGTTAGCTAAAATTGACGCTAAGGTGAATGATTTTGTCCCTAAGCTAAGAACTCTTTTTGAAACCATATTATTGAACTGTGTATGTTGGATTTTTGTCGTTTTGGTCTTGTGTAGTTTCTATAAAAGTACTTTATTTATCTAAGCTGGTGTGGAGTCCATTTGTGGTGTTTTCACTGTGTTACTGTGAGTGTTGGTACAAAAACTTTTTCACATTGCCTTTGATAAGCCTGTCTGCTCATGCCAAGCTACCAAGGGGGGGGGAGCAAGGGTTATCTAAAGAGTGTATCTCCCTTACCCTGACTATTTGGACAGTGGTACCTACCTCTGCCAACTAGAGACCCCCAGAGCTAACAGTCATTTTACCTTTTTTATATAAAATCTTTGGTTCATATATAATAAACATCCAAATTACTCTCACCAGTAATAAAGATAAAATCCAACCAAAGAGCGAAAAAGGGGGGGGGGGGCGGGGGGGGGGGGGAAGGATATTAGTGCAGATAGGGGCGGTGAAAAAAAGAAGAAAGAAAATCATAAAATAAAATCCTATAGTTGACCTCATCACCCATGGAATAAATATTGTTATGTTTTGTTAATCAAATTTTACAATTTCCATGGTGGTAGAGGAAGTCACTACAAATCTTAGTTCATTTGTAAATAAGATTTTGAGGCTATTTACATGAGCGTAGCTTAATCTAGATGTACATACATCTCCTCATCTTGATTCAGGCCATGTGGGGTGTATGTTCTTAATGACAAAATCCAACATGACTCACATTGTCTCGTTTTTTTTTCCCGGTTGCCACCTCGTACATGTTTTTCCACACTTTCGACTCCATAGAATTTTAAAGATTTCCAGTTGCTTTTATGTTTTTCCTCCATATGTTTCGCAACCGCATTGCTTCTGTCCTTATTCACGGTTGCCCGAACATGTTCCAGGATTCTTTTTTTTACTTCAGAAATTGTGCTCCCCACATATCTCAAGGAACATGGGCATTCAATGATGTATACGACATACTGGGTTTTACAATTTATTAATTGTCGAATGTGCCACACTTTCCGATTTATTCCAACAACTTCCTTTGTGTTTTTTGCGATCTGGCACACTTTACAGTTTGAACATTTGAAGAAAGATGTAGCTTTTAAACAATGTTTATTTTTATTTTTATTTTTCCAGTAATGACTCTGCACCAATTTGTCTTTTAAATTTCCAGTTCTTTTATACGTGACATTTGGATGTTCTCCCAGGATGTCTGCCACTGTTTGGACCAATTTCAGGATTTTCCAATTCTTTTTTAAGATTTTAGTCAATTGATTTGCTTCCTGTGAATAGGTTGTGATAAACCTAATTTTCGGTGCTTCAGTTGCTTGAGGTTTTACCTTTATTATTTCTTCTCTTTGTTTTTCCTCTGATTTTTGTAAACCTTTCTCAATTATTTTTGCAGCATATCCTCTTCGTTTAAAGTTCTTCACTGTTCTTTTGCTTTGTTTAATCCATTCTCTTTCCTCTGAGCAGATTCTCCGAATCCTGATAAATTCCCCATAGGGGATGCTCCGGATTAATGAGTTCTGGTGAAAACTATTTGCATGCAAAATGGAATTTGTTGAGGTTTTTTTCCGGTGCAATGTAGTTTGGATTTTGCCTTGATTTATGTATATTTCTGTATCCAAAAAGGTTACACGTTCTTTACTTATTGTGTACGTAAATCTGAAACCTGCCTCTGTAGTGTTCAGGACTGAGAAATAATCTTTAAATTCTTATTCATTCCTATTCCAAACAATTAGCAAATCGTCAATGAACCGTAACCATATTACAGTCTTCTCTGTATGTATGTCATTGTCTGGGTGCCAAGCAAAGTGCTGCTCCCACCAGCCCATTGCCAGGCACGCGTAGCTGGGACTGAAGGAAATTCCCATCGCTGTACCACTTGATTGGTTGTAGAATTCCTTACCAAATAAAAATATGTTACGTGTCAAACATAAATTGATCATTTCCAAGATCATGTCGTTGCTCTTTTTATACCGGATATTTCGTTTTTGGAGAAAATATTCACATGCTTTTATTCCTATATTGTTTCTGATGTTTGTGTAAAGCGAAATCACATCCATTGTGATTAAGCTGTAGGGTTCTTGCCACGGTATGTCATGCAAATGTCTTAGCATGTCGCTTGTGTCCTTTATGTATGAGGTCAGGTTTAAAACAAATGGCATTAAAAAATAATCTACATAGTTTGCTGTTGGTTCATACAAAGATCCTTTAGCGGCCACTATAGGTCTACCGGGTGGTTTTGTTGGATGTTTGTGGACCTTTGGCAAAAAGTAGTTGGTTGCCATTATGGGAGTATATGTGAGAGTGAGAGATTGGAAGAGTTCCTGTATGAATAAGTATGTGTTTCTATAAGTGATTGTTTAAAAGACTAAGTATGTGTAAGTTTCTGGAGAAGTAAGTGTGGTGTTGTGTGTATAACTGTATATGCAAGTAAATGGATGTTTGATTCTTTATTAGCATGAGTGACTATGTGTGTGAGTAACTCTATGGATGAGTGGCGTTCTGTAACAGGATGTATAGGTGTATGAGTACATATGATGAGTGAGTACATGTATGAGTGACTGTATAGGACTGTTGGTGAATCAGTGTATGTGTATGTGGATCTTAGAATTACTGAATAGGTTCTTGTAAATGGTATTGGTGTGTCCATTGTTTTGAAAATTTTAGTTTCTATTTCTGAATGTGTGTATCAAAGGTTATATTAGGGTGAGAGGAGGTCTGCCACTCTATCACAAGGATGATGTCATCAGTGATGTCATCAGTGATGTCATTTGAGATGTCATCAGTGATGTCATCAGTGATGTCACTGGCCATGTCATGAGTGATGTAATATGTGACGTCATCAGCAGTGCATTGCGGGCGCGCGAGTTATAGTTATCTGAACTAACTATAACAGGGGAATTTTAATGGTTTTGTACGAGTGAAAAGTCCAGCTAACTATAACGCCCCTGAAACCTATGTTTTTTTCAGTGAATTTCTAAGGTTTTTTAAATGCTAATTCCTAACTATAACGTGCCTGAAACCTATGGTTTTTTCAGTGAATTTCAAAGGTTTTTTAAATGCTAGTTTCTAACTATGCCTACAGAGATAGGACATGTGAAGAAAGAAGAAAAAACGCACAGAAAGAAAAAAAGAAATGCAACAAGAAGCAACAGAAGTCCTCAAAGACGAAGAAAAGTGCAGGAAGAAGGATAACGTGCAGAAAGAACAAACAGAAGAGCAGAAAGAAGCCTTGTTGCAAAATCATCCTGTACCCTCAACTTTTTCAGACGGATACTGGTGGTAACTTAGTCTGACTAACCAGTCCTAGAGCCAGTGCTATGTTAAAAGACACTTAGAATACAGTGTAAACACCTACATACTCTAGGGAACACTATGTGTTGGGGTCCCCCTGTGATTAGCATGACCTCCTCTGTAAGCCCCTAGTATATAATAGGGCAGGGGGATTAAAACTACCTCTTAAAACGCGCCACAGGGCATTTTTGCACACGTCACCTCAGGCCCCAACCCCTCCCTTCACCACTGTGTAAACACGACCTGTGGCTGTTTTAAGTTGGGAGATTAAGTCTCCTTGAATCCTGAGGGTCCCTAGGGTCCATCTAGACCACTAGGTACCTCCAGTAAGCACCACAGAGCTGCGTTGCAGAGAGATGTAAAAAGGGGCACGGCCTAGACCACCTCTCTGCAACGCAGCGCAGTGGCGCTTACTGGAAGCACCTGGTGGGCTAGTTGGCCCCCAGGTTCCCTCAGGATTGAAGGTGAATTATTTCGCCAACTTAAAACGCGCCACAGGGCATGTTTGCACATGTCATCTCAGGTCCCATCCCCCCCCTTCACCACTGTGTAAACACGCCCTGTGGCCATTTTTAGTTGGGAGATTAAGTTCATTTGAATCCGGAGGGTCCCTAGGGTCCAACTAGCCCACTAGGTACCTCCAGTAAGCGCCACAGAGCTGCGTTGCAGAGAGGTGTGAAAAGTGGCACAGCCTGGAACAACTCTCTGCAACGCAGCGCAGTGGTGCTTACTGGAAGCACCTGGTGAGCTAGTTAGCCCCCAGGGGCCCTCAGGATTGAAGGGGAATCATTTCCCCAACTTAAAAAGCGCCATAGGGCATGTTTGCACACGTCGCCTCAGGGCCTGTCCCCTCCCTTCACCACTGTGCAAACGCGCCCTGTGGCCGTTCTAAGTTGAGAGATTAAGTCCCCTTGAATCCTAAGGGTCTCTGGGGTCGAACTAGCCCACTAGGTATCTCCAGTAAGCGCCACAGAGCTGCGATGCAGAGAGGTGTAACAAGGGGTGTGGCCTCAGAACACCTGTCTGCAACGCAGCTCCCTGCCGCATACTGGAGATACCTGTTGGGCTAGTTGGCCCTCAGGGACTCTCAGTTTTGAAGGGAACTTAATTCCCCAACTTACAAATCGCCAGAGGGCGCATTTGCAGAGTGCTGCAAGGAGGGGGCGTGGCATCCGACGCGATGCCAGTCTTTTATTTTTTAAGAAGTGGGGCTGTGTGGCCCCCCTTCTTTTTCTAATTTATTGGCCCTGGGGACCCCATCCCCCAGGACCTGCCACCTAATTTTTTTAGAAAAAAAAACATTTGGAAGGGGGCCGCGTGGCCCCCCTCTCGAGGCCTTTTTGCCTGTCCCGGGGACCCCAACCACCGGGGCATGGCCTTTTTTTTTTTTTTTTAATTCTTTCAGAGGGGGGCTGCATTGCTCCTCTCCTCAGGCCACTTATGGCCCCGGGGACCCCATCCCCCAGGGCCGGCCTTTGTTTTGTTTGGTTTTAAAAAATATATATTTATAGAAACACCTAGGACTTGCTGGACAAACCGTACGTACCTATCGCCATGACGATTTGCGTGATATTCATTAAAAGGCGACTATGTATACAATGAATCCACGTGGAATGTATTTACACCGCTAGTGAAGCTCTGACGTGTCTGACGCCCTATCGTGCCTAATCCCGGTGCCCCCGCCGGTGGGTACTCTCCAAGTAGACACCCTTGTTGTTTATTTATACAAACATGGGTAGCTATTGACGGGCACATTTAATACACACGCACACCAAGCCATTCAAAGAGGATTTGACAAAAATTCGACCAAAACTATGCAAGAAACCCCCCTCACGGTTAATAAAACACACATCCACCGCCGGATGTGTAATACTTTTTATTTTACTCTCTGGAAAGGAGACGAACCTCACTTGAGAGTCACAGCGTGCTCCTGGCTGAGCCCAATGCTGTGTTACACCCACCAGTGCCTGCCGAGTGCCACACACCTCTGTGCTGTAGTCCACCAGCTAGTGCGTATTATATAACACTCTCTAGCCCATGTGCACTGTAACACCACCCCGTGAATATGTCATTCCACACTTGCTTTCGCACGGGTTATATTGCCCCATCTAACATGCCTTCCTTGATGCCTATGTTATAACGCACAGCGCTATGCCATACATATTACAATCTGGGATCCATATCTTTGTCACAGTGCATATGCAACGTTACACTCCCCAGCACATATTTTATATTACAACTTTAGAGACTAGTTGGGTTACACAACACTGCCCTGTGCATATTACACTCCAAGGTTCATATCGCATAGCACGCGCTAGTGCCTGTGCTATCTCCCGCTCTCCAATGAATCTGTCATTGCGCACAATGTATTGCATATTATATGTCACGCCCCGGTTCATCTTATATCACACTTTTTGGTGCATAGTTTATACCGTACACTATATCTAGTTTTCATTTTCAATCGTGCTCTTAGGACTATATTCTATATAACACTGCGTTCACCTACCCTTTTCACGGGCATTACATTTTGTGATGGGGGGTGGAGGGTCAGGGGGTGTTTCTGCCAAGTGAGCCCGGAGTCACAGTCACAAACGTCCTCTTCTTCCTGAATAAAAGTGAGATTATGCTGCATACTTGTTCATATTTTAAATAGTTCGCACAGACACACATTTTAAAAACAATAAAGTTCCTAATACCCGCCTTCTCTGAACAGTTAGCTTGCTGCCCCATCCACCTCCTACCTATCCTCTGTTGTCTGAATCCATGGACTAGCCTCCTCCCTCCTGCCATGCATGGTCTGATGTGCTGCCACTGCCCTCCATTTAGCATGATGTACCAGGCCACTCCTCCTGCCCTCCATTGCCCAATTCTATGGCCCATCATTGACCTCCTGCTTAGCCTCTGTGCTTAGCTTGCTGCCCCTATTCTCCTTCCCCCTGCCCTCCAATGTCTTTATGCATGCCCCTGTTCCATCCTTGTTGCCCACCATGTTCCATGGACCTGCCACTCCTTCCTACTCTGAGTGTTCTGTTGAGCTGCCACTCCCCTCCCACCTGCCTAGCATTGTCAGATGACTGTAACCTGTCCCTGCCACCTCCACCCTGCCTGTCCACATTCCATGCCCCTATCCCCTTCTGCTGGAGCAGGGTTTTCTATTGAAAATTTATTGAGATTTAAACTCCAGTTTATGTTATATGTCATAATTAAAATTACTGATAATTAATTGATAATTATTAATTTTGTTAAAGTCTCTTACTAATCAACATTACTAATGAAAGAATTACACGTGGGAATGCATTTATGTTGCTTTATTAATATGTGAACTAAATTGGTGAGCAAATTAATTAAATATGTGTCGCAAAAGTGCTATTTGTTTCGTGTTTGCGCTTTAAAATAACGTGCTTTAATGCTTCTTTGTGTTGCAGACGGCTAGATAATTACATACACATAAGGGTATTAGTGGGAATTAACACTGTTTAATCATTACGATGTAGTAACGTTGTTTTGTATTTCTTTTAATTAAGATGGTCCGTTTTGGCCTAATCCAAGATGGCCGATATTTACAGCCTGCACTCGAGTGATTGAAATGTGACGAGAGGCCTTGCTGAACATGGTTTGAAACCACCTGACTTCGGCCTCTGATTGTATTGAAAAGTTTCCGTGAGGACAGCAGCTCCAGGCATGCTGCCAGTTGCCCTTGGAGGAGAATAAAGCCACAATGAACTCTGATAAACTTGCGGTGGCTTCACTATGATTCCGAGGAAGAGCATTCATAGATGTAACATTTTCTAGCTTGAGTTTCCTTCTTCCGTGTTTTTATTTTTGTGATTTTTTGTGAGCGGAGATTTTCTAAATGTTGCGAATCAACATCCTTTCCTGCTCGCTCTGCTCAGCAGCTCAACGGACGTTTAGAGTTTGTTTGTTACTTTCAATTCTTTATTTTCCCTATAAATAATGTTAGACTAGAGAGGGTCTAAGGCCACTTCTTCCCGAACCTATGCTCGAGAGGATCGACGCTGATTGAGAGGACGGCGACTCGGGAGACTTACCTGAGAGACCTGTCCTGACCCAAATGACCCATTTAGCTAGAATAGGTAACTATGAGAATAATGATTTTGCTAATGATTGACTTTCATTTGAACTAATTTAGATAAACAACCATTTTTGTTTGAATCACAGTGTCGGGTGGTTATTTCCTTGTCATTTATTGAGTTCCAAATGTATTTCCTATGTTTAAAAATCATGACTCAAGACAGATCTTTTAGGTCGCATTGACCTCGCTTTAGACGCAGATTGTTTAGGATTTCTCCTACATATTCAGTGTGGATAGAGTAATAGAATGAATGTTAGTGTGATGGGCCCTAGCGTATGACGAGTGTATGTGCGTATGACTGTGGAATTACTCAGTCCGTGGAAGTAGGGAGAATTTATATGCTCCGATCTGCAGCAGTTTCCTGGTAGCAGTATGATGGTTTTAGATTATTGTCTTGATCTGATAGATTGCTTGTACATAGGCTTTTGATTCATTGATTTATTGATTGATGTTGGTATATGTACTAATACTATATGTTGAAGTCGTCGTATTGAGTTCTATGTAGTGTGTACGGCTTCTGGAACGTGGGGAGCTGGTGACGGTTCCGTAGTAGGGCAGAGGGAAGTGAGTGCTGCTCTCGGGAAAGACGGGATTGTTGGCCCTGTATGTATGCGGGGAAAAACGTGTAACAATTGAAGTTGCGCGTCACATTGTCTGGGTTCGGAATCAGTGACATCGTCGTGTGTTACTATTAGGGACATATTTTCGGTATAAAAGGAGTGTGTATGGTAGCGAAGGTTATCTGTGAAACTCTGGTCTTAAGTCCCAGGGTTCCGTAAGGTTTGCCGTTAAAGCTTATCGCTGGAGAAGTAATAGGTATTCTCTGAGCTTGTCTGAAGGACTGGGCAGAGGTAAGCGCTGCTTGGTTAATGTAAGTTATAATTCTGTAGTGGGACAGATTGTTCGCTGTTCTCGGGAAAGGCAGGATTCTGTGTGGCTGTGCTACATTTTCTGGTGTGAAAGTGTGTGAATGTATGAGCATTTAGTTGATTGTGAGACGCTTTGGAGCATTCCTAGAGGAAACAGTTAATGGATGCATGTTAGAAGGGCAGAGTAGAGGGATGTGCTACTGTGTCAACGAAAGTAATCATTCCGTGGTAGAGCAGAGGCAAGCGCTGTTCTAGAGAGAAGCGGGATTCTTGTGAAAAAAGAATTTTCTTTACTATTCCGTGGTTAGCGAAGCAGACAATGGAGATGTTTATATGTTGTAACTAATAGATTTTGTAGAATCTGAAACGAAGTCTACTGAGAAGGTTTTGTAAAGGAGGGGTAGACGAGTGACAAGAGACAGAGTAGAAGCTGCAGCCAGCGACTACTGACGTCAGACAGACCGCGCTGTGATTGGGCAGTGGATTAGAACAGTGCTCGCGCTAGGATTGGTGCGTTGGTGTGAGCCGCGCAGGGATTGGAAGGAGTACAGGGTGACGTAGACGCTCCAGGATTGGTGCGTTAGTGTGAGTCGCGCTGTTATTGGACAAGAGATCGTACAGTTGCGGAAAGGACTAGAAATAGTGGTAAATGCAAAAATGTATTATCAACCGGAGGAAAAGAAAAATAAATCCTTGTTCGGTAAAATTAAAAGATGGTTCGACAAGGATAAGAACATAATAACTAGAGAAGGTGAATTGCTACCTCCGACAAGAACTCCTGCATCCTTCATGGTTGCGAAATATGGGTATCATACCTGTATATGGTTAGACAACTGGGCTAAGTACTCTAAGGACGATGGTGTTTTAGCGTTCCCGGAACATGGTTCATTTAATTTAGCCGTGTTGAGAAATTTACGGGAAAAGATGATGTGTTTAGAGCCTAGACCAAGGCCGACACAGTTTGAGGCGTTGGTAGAATGGGAAGATGAGGTGCATGAGCGAGAAAAGCAGAGGAGTGGAGGCAATTATAGGTATATTTTTGGGAGGAAATATGATCGTGAAACTCATCATGATCGGATGAGGAGATGGCGAGATGCTAGTATGTCAGAGGGATTATATCCTATGAGAACTGTTGACGAAGCGGAAGGGAGAAAAGGTGCAGGAAAGGTACCTGATACAGAAGTGAGAAGGTATGGGGCTAATGATTATGAGGATGAGGTCTTGGATGACATGATTTATAAGAGACCACCCCCATATAGACCAGAACCAGAAGAGAGAACGCCGGTTGCTACTCCCATAAGAGATACTTTACGAATTGTTAAAACTGAAATTGTGACACCTGATTCGAAAAGTGGTAGCTCTTTCACGGAAAGGGAGAGAGAGAGAGAGCGAGAGAGAGAGAATCAAATCAGTGATGAGAAAACAAGAGAATTAGCCAGAACGACATCTGAGCTGACTGAGAAAATTAGAGAGCTGACGAAAAATCTAGAAGCTGTTACAGTGCCTGTAACCATAGGTCCGGTTGTGCCTATTTTTGATAAACAAAGAATGGGTGAAAATGGTTTGACGGTTCCTTATGTTGGAAATGGTTTGGTTGGTTCTTGTACTTTGGAGGAATCAGGAATGAGGACGGGAGAAAATAATTTGAGACAGCGGAGACATGACACATGTAGTGGAGGATCGGATGTACAGCCTAGTTCAGGATTGAATACTGGTTGTTTGGGAGGAACGATTTTGGAACCACAGAGGATGGCAGAACAAGTGGGTGCAGTGAAAAAGTCTACTGAAATAACAGCTGAAGATTTGAATGATTGGTTGAAAGTTCTTCAAAAGAAGGATAAAGATTCACAGGCAATTGATGTAGCCAGGTTGCGCATAGAATTGGAGGAGCTTATTGCAGGAACAATTCCTACAGAAATATTGAAAAACCATCATGATGGAGAGTTGTTATTCATGTGCAAGAGTATCACCTGGAGGGCTAAGAGTACACATGACAGGTTGAAAGCAGTAGCGAGTGAACTAGGAGTTGATATGGATAAGATAAAAGCTTTGCAGAGGTCTTACAGGATGGAGTTCTCTGATAAGGACATTGAAAATCTAAATGGTGCTGGTAGAACAGGGCAGATTAAGGAGATGATTGCCTTATTGCGAAAATGGGGTGATGTAGAAAAATGGAAGGATAGATGGTACAAGCAAAGGGAAGATTCAGTGGACAGGACTTACTCAGCGTTTCCCATGAGAGAAAAGGAAAAGACAGTGGATGCTTATCCTATGAGAGAGATTCCTGGAGGAGGATATGTACATGTCCCATGGACTAGACAGGATATTTTATCATTTACAAATGATTTCCCTCGATTGAGAGAAAAGCCCGTCGAGTGGTATAGGCAGGTAGATAGGTTTGTGAAATTGTCAAAAGTACTGTGGATTGACCTGAATAGTCTGTTTGATATAATTGTTCCAGCAGACTTGTGGGCAGAGTGTAAAATAGTTGTAGATTGGCCTGCTAAGGAGTATCCAAGAGACCCGAAAACCGGAGCTCCAGACCCGGAGGTCATGAAGAAATATGACCAGGTTATTGTGTTCCTGAAAAATAAGGTACCCCCGAAAGAGACAGACTGGGTTAAGATAGATCGAACACATCAAGAAGCAAAAGAATCAGTTCATGCTTTTTATGAAAGGCTGATACTGGCTTTTAAACAGTTCAGTGGAGATGAACACCTGGGTGATAAGGATTTGAGTCATTTTGTATACAGATTTGTATATGGCTTGAGACCTGAAATCAGTGAAAGAATACGTGAGCATACAGTTGATTGGCAGAGTAAAAAGATTGATGAAATCCTGAGACATGCGAAGTACTTCAGTGATGAGATTGAGGCAAAACAAAGAAAGCTGAAAGAGAAAGCAATGTGGGCACAGGTGAAGGTTGCTGAAAGACAAGAAGCACAGATGGTGGAACAAGCAAATAATCCAGGAAATAGGCCCAGATATGGTGCAGGAAAAGGAAAGGGAAATCTAGAAGAGGCCAAGAAAAAGTTCCCATGTCACAACTGTGGACAATTGGGGCATTGGAGATCCGAGTGTACCAATCCACCATTAGTGAGTAATGAGAATAAATCATTGAATCAACAGGTGCAGAACGAGACGGTGTAATCAACAGCAACAACAGCAGAAGGTTGTCAGACAGTAGAGTCAAGAGCCAAAACCGCCCTTGCCGCAGAATAGAGGGTCCCAAAAGTATAACCAGGACTCAGGATTCTACAATGATGAGCAGGTAAACAAACCGAGACGTACTAACCTGGTACAGCAGTACTGGTTAAAGAATGAGGGGAGTGAATCTGAAGGGGACTACTGACGGTGCTGAAGAGAGGAGGAAGAGTGCATACTTGGTGCAACTCTAGAAATAGACCAGGCAGGACCATTTGTAGATGGGAAAATAAATGGGGAGAGTGTTACTTTTTTAGTAGACACAGGAGCGACGAGATCAACTGTCAGGTCAGCAGATATAAGAAATCTTCCTCTCTCGGACGAAGCAATCCAAGTGGTTGGTGTAGCTAATACACAGATTAAGACTCGTCTTACCGAACCAGTAAGGGTAAGAATAGGGAAATTTTCAGACATGCACAGATTTGTAGTCTGTGACACTAGTCCAGTGAATTTGTTAGGTAGGGACTTATTGTGTAAGATGAATTGCACAATTTTCTGTACTCCGGATGGAATAGCTTATGAGACACCAGATGAGGATGTTTTGTACAGGATGACTCTAGATAATAGAGAGAGTGAGATTGTTGGTACATATGCTGTGTTCAATCCGGATGATTTGCCTCAAGAGTTGAGACACAGTAAAAACAGCGGTTTGGGATTTTACTGGAGAAGATGTGGGATTGATGAATAAAGTAGATCCAGTGAAAATTTCAGTGAAAGAGGGAATTGTTTATCCTAATATCCCACAGTACAGATTGACACCGGAGATAATTGAGGGAATAACCCCTATAATTGGCAAGATGATTCAACAGGGTGTTTTGAGAGAGTTACTGAGTAGCCCGTGTAATTCACCGATAATGGGGCTGAAGACACCTAATGGAAAGTTCAGGATTGTACAAGATTTGAGAAAAGTTAACAAAATTGTGGTGGCATGTTGTCCCATTGTGCCAAATCCGTCAGTGATTTTATATCAGATTCCTCATGATGCTGAGTGGTACACGGTAATTGATTTGTGTCAAGCTTTCTTTTCAATTCCATTGCATCATGACAGCCAGCCGATTTTTGCATTTCGGTTTGGACAGCGTATTTTGGCATGGTGTCGTATCCCACAGGGGTATACAGAGAGTCCTTCAATATTCAATCAGTTGTTGAAAAAATCATTGGAGAGTTTGATCATGCCTGAAAGTTCAGTACTAGTGCAGTACATCAATGACCTACTGGTGGCATCGAAAATACGTGAAGCTTGTGAAGTAGATACCATAGCTTTACTGAATCATCTGGCAGATGGAGGGTTAAAGGTATCTCCAGCCAAATTGCAATTTTGCAAGAAAGAGGTGCATTATCTTGGACACAATATTGAAAAGGGTCTGAGAAAGGTGAAGGATGACAGGATCAAAATAATCAGAGGAATGAGAGCCCCAATGATCCAGAGAGAAGTGAGGATGTTTCTGGGAATGGTGGGTTATTGTCGTCAGTGGATAAGTAATTTCTCCCTGATAGCAAAGCCATTGATTAAGTTGACCAAAAGTGAAGTGAAAGACCCATTGGAACTGAATGCAGAACAAATTGCAGCATTTGAAGAGTTAAAGAGCAGAATGTGTGAAGCTCCTGCTTTGGGAATGCCAGACTATGAGAAGGAGTTTGAGTTGTACTGCAGTGAGAGAAATGGGTGTGCACTTTCAGTGTTAATTCAGAAACATGGACAACTGAGAAGGCCGATTGCGTACTTCTCATCAACACTTGATCCCGTAGCTGTGGGTTTGCCAGGTTGCCTGAAAGCAGTAGCTGCTACATGCAGAAGCTTGGAACAGAGTGAGGGTATAATAATGGGATATCCTGTACGGGTATTCGTGCCTCATGATGTGGCAATTCTTTTGACAAGAAGCAGAACTCAATATATGTCACACAGTCGACTGACTAAATATGAGAAAATCATTCTGGGAGCATCAAATGTGACTCTTGAGAGATGTGTGAATGTGAATCCAGCAACTTTATTGCCAGATGCTGAAAATGTGAGTGTGGGAGATGATGTTGATCATGATTGTTTGGATGTGCTTGACTACTGCACAAAACCCAGACCAGACATAAGAGATTTGCCATTATCTGAGAGTGATCATGTGTTGTTTGTGGATGGATCATGTCTGAGAACTGATGATGGTGTGCTAAGTGCAGCAAATGCAGTGTGCAAGGTTTCAGAAGTTATGGAAGCTTCATCTTTGAAAGGAGTAAGATCTGCTCAAGTGGCTGAATTGGTGGCATTGACGAAAGCTTGCAAGATTGGGAAGAATCTGAGAGTGACTGTGATGACTGATAGTCAGTATGGATTTGGAGTGGTTCATGATTTTGGTCAACTTTGGCTTCAGAGAGGTTTCTTGACGTCGAGTGGGGCTCCAATAAAGAATGCTGAAGTGATTGGGAAGTTGCTTGAGGCGATACAGCTGCCTAAAGAGCTAGCAGTTGTGAAATGTGCTGCTCATGGACAAGGAGATGATTTTGTTACTCTTGGTAATCGTTTTGCCAATGACATAGCACAGTATTGTGCAAAGAACAATCACTCAATTAATCGGGGACGAGAAAAAGAGATGTCTTTTTGTTCTGTGATGTTTACTAATGTCCTAGAAACGTGGGATGAAGTGAAACAGTTGCAGGATGAAGCAGGAGATGAGGAAATGAGAGATTGGATCAAGGCAGGTTGTGCCCCAAGAGAGACAGATCATGTTTGGATCTATAGAGATGGAAGACCAGTTATGCCAAATTCAATGCTATCAACAATGGCAAGGATGTATCGTGGCCAGGGACATCTGGGGAGGGACGCAATGATTAGGTCCTTTAAGCAAACCTGGTACAATGCAAAGTTCAGGCTGATTGCAGAGAGCATCTGTCAGAGATGTTTGATTTGTCAGCAGTTCAATACTGGGAAGAAGACAGTGGTGAGCCTAGGAACAATAGGCAGAGAAGGAGGTCCTTTTACCAGAATGCAAATAGATTTCATTGAAATGCCCCAAGTGAACAGGTTGAGGTATGTTCTAGTGGTAGTCTGTTTGTTTTCAAGATGGGTGGAGGCCTATCCGACTAGGAGGAATGATGGAATAACAGTGGCAAAGTTACTGTTAAGACAGTTGATTCCTAGGTACGGGTTCCCAGTGACAATTGAGTCAGACAGAGGAGGACACTTCTACAATGAGCTCATGGGTTTAATTTGTGAAGCATTGAGCATACAGCAGAAGCTACATTGTGCATACAGACCAGAGGCTTCTGGTGTTGTTGAACAGATGAACAGCACAATCAAAAACCGAATTGGTAAGATGTGTTTAGCCACTGGAATGAAATGGCCTGATGTCTTGCCTCTAGTGCTAATGACTATTAGGTCTACTCCAGATAGAACCACAGGGTTGAGTCCACATGAAATATTGATGGGACGTGCGATGAGACATGCTTTCGTGCCTGTCAACAAGTTGATGACAATAACTGATGACATGATTTTGGATTACTGTAAAGGCCTGGCTGACGCAGTTCATTCTGTGTATTACCAGGTTGGAGAAGACGCCACTACACTTGAAAAGAAGCAAGCCCATGATCTGAGTCCAGGGGACTGGGTGAGGATAAAGGTGCACAGAAGAAGAAATTGCTTGGTTCCAAGGTGGGGAAGGCCAAGACAAGTCATTCTGACTACGACAACTGCAGTAAAGTGAGCTGGTGTGAAAAACTGGGTTCATGCAAGTCATACTCTAAGAGTTCCGAATCCAAAGGATGGGACTGGTAAAGAGTATTTTGAAGAGTCAGATTCCAGTGATGATGCAGAGACTGAACCAGTGAGAAGAAAAAAGAATCCTGAAAGGGGGGAACGAGAAAGAGAGTCAGAGTCAGGTGATTTTTTTTTCTTTCCAAGAGAAGCTTCAAGAGAAACATTGAGAGCTTCAGGGGAGAGTTCAGATTCTGTGCGAGTGCCTGAAGTTGTTCCAACTAGCAGTGGAGAAAATAAAGGAGGAAAAAGGAAAGAAAAGAGCAATTCCACAGAGAGTACACCTGAATCAGATGAAGAGGTTGAAGATCCACCTGAGATTACTTCTGAAGAAGTAGGGTCAAAAGAAGATAGAGAGCGACAGATTGCGGAAGACCCCCGAGGAGGTGTAGGGAACATTCCTAATAAGCTAGGTGAAGGGACAAGTAGACAGCAAGAAGATTGCGTGTCGGAGACCCGAGGAGGGACAGTAGCAGGGAAATCTCAATCGGTGGGGAAGAAGTCGGTGGAGCAAAGGAAAATTGTTGAAGAACAAGAGGCAAATGAAACAGAATCAGATGAAAGTGAGAATGAGAAATCAGAGGGTCGAGTTCTGAGAAAGAGAACTTGGATTGGAGAGAGAAATAATAAAGAAGTGAGACCGAAGAGGAGATCTTTGGCCTAACAAGATAAAGAGGCTAAGGTACAGACTGACACGAGCAAGTGCAAGTTCAAGTTCATCGAAAGCTGAACAGGTGAACGAGGTGTCTAGTCAGAATCAAGCGAAAGGTGAAAAACAAAAGGTCTCAAAAGAACCAGAGGAGATCAAGAGAATCAGAAAACCTAACCAGAAGTATAGGTCACCAGAATGGACGTACGTGGCACTGTCTGAAGGTGAAGAGACAGAAAGTCAAGGAAATCCAGAGGAGACCGTACGAGAAGTGGTTGAGGAGGAGAAAACTGTTGGAATCCTGAAAGTTATCTTGACTGACATTGGAGAAGAGTCGGATGCTCAGGATGTTGAAGATCTGATACAATTTGATGTTGCTGAAGAAGAAGTAAAAAGTGATGAAAATCCAAATTGAGTGAACTGAAGGAGTCACTTGGAGAAAGAGTGAAAAGAAGAATATCTGATATTAGCTGTTTGAAATAATCTAGAGTTCTAAAATTCGGTAGTGGAGTAGTAGAGGCTAAGTTAAAAGACACTGCCAGAGTAATAACATGGCTAACACAGAAAATAATCAAAGTAGATGTGCCTTCTTGAAAAGATGGTGTAGAATGTGCTGCTGCTGTACGGGATTATTAATGCTACTATGGGGTGTACTTGCTTTACTAGTTACCTTTAGGGTTACAATAGACACTTTTGGAATACATGCTGAGAATATGACTAATATAGGGAAGAGTTCACAGAAAGTAGTTCCAACTAGAAGTAGTAACATTTATATACATAAAGATAGGTCAATTAATGATTTTTCTAGCAATGTTTTTTCAAAATTATTGTACGAATACGTAAAGACAATGGAAGTTAGGGATTGCTACGTCTGTATGCAATTGCCTGCATCCGTTTCAGAGGGTGTTACTTATCACCATCTACCAGCTACATATGGGATTTCATGTAGTGTGCTAAGTAGTGTTTTTTATTTGTTAGGGAGAATAGATTATGAGATGTCTAACAAAGATAACATTTTTGGGCAATTACCTATGAATGCGAAGCTGAATCCAGCTAAAGAAGCTAACATTTTTGGTGAGATTTTTATAGAGACAGAAGAATTAACGTTAGATTACATTTTTAGAAACAATTTAAGTTGCAGTTTGAAAGAAGAAGAAAAGGCTTTCCTAGACATGGTAGAGAAAAGGAGAGTGAGCATGCATGAAAAAGCAGGGAAATATGAAGTGAGTGAGACAATATGGGAGATTGAGATGGGAAAGGAGTTGAGGAATGGGGCCAGTCCAACTTTGGCTTTAGATGCACCACAGAAGGGTAAACTATGCATTACCAGAAGGAAATCCCAATATGATAATTACTTTTTTGGGACTAGTGAGTGTCATGATACATACTTTATTGCAACAGGATGGGGTTTTAAAGGTGGAGAAGATCCAGTTTTCCCGGGAGTGTATTATATTTGTGGGAATAAGGCTTATTACAGGTTGCCTGACCATTGGTATGGCACGTGTTATGTTGGCCTGGTTTTTCCAAAGATTTTTCATATAGATAAGATAGAAGATGTAGAACACATTAATTTACTAACACGCTTTAAGAGAGAAACTTGGTCAGAAATTGTAGGTGATATTTTTGGAGCTTTAATTCCAGCAGTGGGAATTTCTTTAAATGCATATGGAATTCGGAAACTGTCAACAGTGGTGGATCGCTTATCGACAAGTACCGCTGGAGGGTTTCTTTTGGTCTATGCAAAATCGACTTGCCCTTGATATTCTATTGGCCAAGGAGGGTTGAGTCTGTGGAATGCTGAAGGTTCAACATTGTTGCACTTACATTCCTGACGAAAGCAAAGATCTAAAGATTTATATCAAAAATATTACTGATTTGCATGAAGAATTAGTACCACTGGAAGCTGAAAGTATCTGGACTAAAATGGCTAATAAGCTACTAGCTGTTAAGAGTTTTATTGCTAAGATAGGTAGTACCATTATTGGTAGAATATTGTTTCCTTTGACATGTGTGATTGTTGCTTTATTGATACTAAGATTAGGGTGTTTGTGTTGTAAAAACAGGGGAGGGAAAAAGAGAATAATTAGAGGAAATACTGCAAAGAAACAAAAGAGGTCAAAGAGAGACCTACAAGAAATAGAATTAGAAGAATTGAGGGAGAGTGTTTACTTGGAGTCGAAGAGGGATGATGAAAGAGAGTCTGGTGTTTAATGGTGTGTCATAAAAGACATTTCAATTTCTCCTAAAAATGGGGACTAAATTTTTTTTTGGGGGGTTGGGTTTTTGTGGTGATATATATCACCAAAGGGGGGATTGCTGGAGCAGGGTTTTCTATTGAAAATTTATTGAGATTTAAACTCCAGTTTATGTTATATGTCATAATTAAAATTACTGATAATTAATTGATAATTATTAATTTTGTTAAAGTCTCTTACTAATCAACATTACTAATGAAAGAATTACACGTGGGAATGCATTTATGTTGCTTTATTAATATGTGAACTAAATTGGTGAGCAAATTAATTAAATAAGTGTCGCAAAAGTGCTATTTGTTTCGTGTTTGCGCTTTAAAATAGCGTGCTTTAATGCTTCTTTGTGTTGCAGACGGCTAGATAATTACATACACATAAGGGTATTAGTGGGAATTAACACTGTTTAATCATTACGATGTAGTAACGTTGTTTTGTATTTCTTTTAATTAAGATGGTCCGTTTTGGCCTAATCCAAGATGGCCGATATTTACAGCCTGCACTCGAGTGATTGAAATGTGACGAGAGGCCTTGCTGAACATGGTTTGAAACCACCTGACTTCGGCCTCTGATTGTATTGAAAAGTTTCCGTGAGGACAGCAGCTCCAGGCATGCTGCCAGTTGCCCTTGGAGGAGAATAAAGCCACAATGAACTCTGATAAACTTGCGGTGGCTTCACTATGATTCCGAGGAAGAGCATTCATAGATGTAACATTTTCTAGCTTGAGTTTCCTTCTTCCGTGTTTTTATTTTTGTGATTTTTTGTGAGCGGAGATTTTCTAAATGTTGCGAATCAACATCCTTTCCTGCTCGCTCTGCTCAGCAGCTCAACGGACGTTTAGAGTTTGTTTGTTACTTTCAATTCGTTATTTTGCCTATAAATAATGTTAGACTAGAGAGGGTCTAAGGCCACTTCTTCCCGAACCTATGCTCGAGAGGATCGACGCTGATTGAGAGGACGGCGACTCGGGAGACTTTCCTGAGAGACCTGTCCTGACCCAAATGACCCATTTAGCTAGAATAGGTAAATATGAGAATAATGATTTTGCTAATGATTGACTTTCATTTGAACTAATTTAGATAAACAACCATTTTTGTTTGAATCACAGTTTCGGGTGGTTAGTTCCTTGTCATTTATTGAGTTCCAAATGTATTTCCTATGTTTAAAAATCATGACTCAAGACAGATCTTTTAGGTCGCATTGACCTCGCTTTAGACGCAGATTGTTTAGGATTTCTCCTACATATTCAGTGTGGATAGAGTAATAGAATGAATGTTAGTGTGATGGGCCCTAGCGTATGACGAGTGTATGTGCGTATGACTGTGGAATGACTCTGTCCGTGGAAGTAGGGAGAATTTTTATGCTCCGATCTGCAGCACTTCCTCCTGTCCTCCATGGTCCATTTTACTGCCACACCCTTCTGTCCTCCCTGGTTTGTTGTGCTGCAACTGCTCCTCCTGCCTGTCCCGTGTGGTCTGTTGTGAGGCCCCTTCCCCTGAACTCTCTTGTCTGTGCCCAGGTCCTGACCCTTCCTTCTATCCTCCATGGTCCTTTGTGCATGCCCCTGCACCCTCCTTCTTGCCCATCATAGTCATTGTGCTGCCACTAACCCTCCCGCTTGCCATGCATGGTCTTCTGTGCTGCCACAGCCCCTCCCACCTTCCCTGTGTGGTCAGCTAGCTGCCCCTGACCCCGTCCCACCTTCCCTCCATGGTCTGTGTATATGCCATCATAGTCTCACTGTTGCTCTCCATGGTGTGTCTTGCTTCTAGTGCCCATCCGGCCTGACCTCCATGGTAATCTTGCTGCTCCTGCCCTGCCCCCTTGCCCCCAGCCCTCTGTTTCCATGTGCAGACCCCTATTCCCTCTCTCCTGGCTTGTCTGTTCCATTGTAATGCCCCTGATCCGTCCCTCCTGCCCTTTATGGTCTGTTATGCTGCAGCTTTCTGTCCTGTCCATCCATTATGGTCAGCTACCTACCATTGCCTCTTTCCCCTCTGTTCTCTGTTGTCCATGTGCATGGTCGTGTCCCATCCCTATTGCTTTCTGTGGATTGTTGTGCTGCATTCCCGTCCCGCATGCCCTGTGTGGTGTATTGTGCTGCTGCAAACCCTGATGCCTGCCCTGTAGGGTCAGTTTGGTGCACCTCTCCATGTCCCTCCTGTCCTGTTATCCAAGTCCATGTGCTTACCCCAATTCCTCCTGCCTTCCATGATCCATGTACCATACTTGTGAACATTTTGAAATTGGTAAGAGGGAGATTTTGAAAAAAAAATGGGGTATTGATTTTCCCCTTTGAGTTACATTGAAAAAGTGGAGATTGTAGACAGGAGACAGATCAAATAAAGCCCATTTGAGCTTAAAAACATTGGACATTTCCTTTCTGAATCGGGTCTGTTGGCATGTTTGGTTGTACTACCACTACCTCTTCTTTCTGCCCACAATGGTCTATTATATTGCCACAGCCTCTCTTGCCAGTCCTGTATTGTTGGTTTGTTGCCCCTGCCCCCCTTTCCACTGCCCTCATAGTCTGTTGTGCTGTCACTGCCCTTCCTGCCTGCCCAGTGTGGTCAAATTGTTGCCTCTGCACAAGCCTACCTGCCTTCAATTTTCAGAGTCGGTGCCCCTGGCCTCTGCCTCTCAACAGTATCCTAATGAACAACTAGATTGCTAACATTCTATATTTATTACAAAAGTGCGGAACGCCTGACGTCATCTTGATGTCATCAAAACTGTAATACCTAGAGCATTTCCTTTAGAAATTACATATATGAGAGGGTCTTATTTGCATCAAAATTATGGTTAGTGCTCTAAAAACTAAGATGAGGACATATTTTCTGAGTTTTCAAATAGCGACAAAGCACTTTTAAATTATTTGTTATCTTTATGTTTTTTTTATCCAGTTGACCACTTGATTAAATGTTGCACTTAGGGGAGAGGATGTGGTGTTACTTCCAGAGCTGCAGACTTTGCAACTGGGGAACCAGATTGGAGTTTCTGCTTCAGCTCGACATTCTGTGATTCTGGTCAAATCACTTAATCTCCCCATGTCTACAACCAAAATGAATTTGTTCTTGTGTGATGTAACCAACGCTCATGTAAAGTACTCCAATACCTGACAAGTCTACACTATATAAAACTGCAAAAACACACAAAAAAAAAGTGCTTTGCACACTTCTGTCATTGGGCTAAATGTGGGCTACATCTGGGTGATATTTGTGCTGCATTTGGGCTCTTTTGTCTCTGGTGGCCATCTTGGGAGATTTAATTGTTATGAAGTTTCCTAATTTCCTCATTTACTGCAGTCTCCTCAGTAGGAAATGCTTTCAGTTTTTTACTTTAATTCCATCAAGAAGGTATTCAGATATGTCACACATTTGCCATAAATTCGGAATGTTAGCACTCTAGTTGCTCATTAGATCACTATAGTAAAGCTACTGCTCACCAGGGAAGTCTGCTGCTGGTATTGAAAGTGCATGTTTCAGTCTGCATGTCAGAATTTTTTTATGAAATATAAGAGGATTTGAGAAGTCACTCAAAACGTGCCCTAATTTTTCTTTCTGCAGCACTAATCATACTTTCTATGGCAAAATAAACCCCCTCATTTTGTTCCTTTTTAAATTAAATGTTTTAAGAGTTACCACTTTATTCCAATCAAGATGGCTTCAGGTGTGCAATACGTTTGTCATAAGTAGGACTGTTAGCGCTCTAGTTGTTCCTTAGAACACTCTGGGAAGCTGCAGTAGAATACAAAGGAATCAACTGACAGTCTCTGCCCTTGTTGGATGTACATGTTTTACTGAGCATGTCAGACTTCATTCTCACATGACTGAGAAAGATAATGTGAATTTACAGAAAATATGCTCTCAGTTTAGCTTATAGATCACCTTCCAAACCTCTGTGGGAAAGCATGAGAAAATAGTTTTCTCTCAAACATGATTCATGATATCCCAGCAGAAGGCTTTTTCACATGGTAAAATCACCTTAGAACACACCACAATTCCTAAAACGAGTATGGTACCATCAACAAATGATTTATAATGTAACTAAAGTCTTAAAACCTTCTATTAACTGCAATGCTTTTTAATGAGGTGCTATCATGTATACTGGTCCCAAGATGGCTGCCAACACTTCTTGGATGAAGTGCTGACAGCCAATCAGATCTCACAATGAGATGTGTGGTTAGGCTCCGCCCAGATATATATGTGATTTTACTTTCGATTTACTCAGGAACTACTGAACGGATTTACACCATTTAACCAAAAGGCACGACTCTGAACCAAGGGTTACCTTTTTTCCAAATTTGGTGTAATTCCGTTCAGCAGTTCGGGCTGTAGCTGCGATTAAAGGTTCCTATGGAAAATTGCATGGGGAAAACACGTTTTGGGACCCCCCTTTTTTCTAGGCCCCCACTTCACGAATCACCCCGAGACTTTCAGGATAGGAGCGGACCGAAGCGCCCCACCAGTTTTGAACATTTCGCGAAGATTCGTCAACCGGCACCAAAGTTGTTCCAAATAGAATGTTGCAGATTTCCCATGGATAATAGGTCCTAACTATACCTACCTACTGGCGACCGCCAGTAGGTAATATATATATATATATATACACTGGAAAAACCATAGCTTTCAGGGACGTTATAGTTAGTTGGACATTTCGAATGTTATAGTTAGTAGAGCTAACTATATCTTGTGACCCCGCAATGCACTGCTGATGACGTCACATATTACATCACTCATGACATGGTCAGTGACATCACTGATAACATCACTGATGACATCTCAAATGACATCACTGATGACATCATCCAGTAAATGTGTGTTTCTGTAAAGTTTAAATATATTTTATATATGTTAATGCCAAGGTGTATTGAAGAATGAGTTGGTGTATAAGTGTGTGGATGGAGGATTTAATAGGTGTGGGACTGACTGTATACGTTAGTGATTAAATGTGTCTTACTGAATGCATGGGTTAGTGACTAAACTGTGTGAATGTCTGTATCACTCTCTCAGTTGTTGTGTAAGCTGCCGCATGGGTTGATGATTAGGTTCATGACTGTCTATATGGGTTACTTATTAGTTGCATAAGTATCTGTATGGGTGCCTCAGTGTTTGTGTGTGTGGGTGGGTGGGTGATGTGTGACTTTCTGCCTACATGTGTGAGTGGATAATTTACTGGGTGTATGGGTTCAGTGGTGCATGTGGAAATAGCTGTATAGGTGAGTGAGTGTGTGTACCAGTGTGTTGGTGAGTGAATGTATGTCTCACTGGTATATGTGTGAGTAACTACATATTTGAAAGGCAGTATATGTGAGTGTTGGAGTATATAAATGACTATAGGTGAGAGTGAGTAATTGTGAGAGTGGCTATATAAATGAGTGTGTGCTTGTGTCAGTGATTGTATAAGCGAGTAAGTATATGTTAGTATCTGTATGAATAGGTTAGATGGTGAATGTATAACTGTATAGGTTAGTATATGGCAGTGTTATTGATTCTTTACATGACTAGCTAGGTGTGTCAATAACTCTATGGATGAGTGACGGTGTATGAGTGTTTGTATAGGTGTATGAGTACATATAATAGTGCTGTGTTGATGAGTGACTGCATGTATGAGTAACTGTATGGGTGAATGAATGTGTGTGTATACCTAGGAATTAGTCAGTAGGTATACAGTAACTGCTAATCATTTGTCTATGGTTTTGAAAATGGTAGTCTGTATTTTAGAGTGAGTGTATCAAAGGTTATATTAGGGTGTGAGGAAGTGCATCAGATTATCACGTGGATGATGTCATCAGTGATGTCATTTGAGATGTCGTCAGTGATGTCATCAGTAATGTCACTGACCATGTCATGAGTGATGTAATATGTGACGTCATCAGCAGCGCATTGCAGGGGAGCGAGTTATAGTGAGCTCTACTAACTACAACGTTCGAATTTCTCTGGTTTTGTACAAGTAAAATGTCCAACTAACTATAACGTCCCTGAAACACATGCTTTTTTTCAGTGAATTTCAAAGGTTTTTTAAATGCTAATTTCTAATTATAATGTTCATTAAACCTATAGTTTTTTCAGTGATTTTAAATTATCATTCCATTCTCAACCTGGTGAAAACAGCCGATATCACTAGTTTTCCAGCAATAGCTTCCGCAAAAAAAAATTGCCACAAATGAGAGCAACAACTAATGCTAATAATATGCAGAGTAGGCGTTCCTATGCAAAAATAACACGAAAACACCACTTCCCGATATTTTCAACGAGCAGCCAAATCTGCGGTGCGATCCAAAAACAGGCGAGAAGCTGCGTTAGCAGTGGGAATGTAAGATCTGCCTTTTACTGGTGTAAAGTAGTATGACTACCTACAGTGTGAAAGGAAGCCCAGCCCAGAATCACATCTGAAGACCTACACATGTCATAGAGCTACTGATCATGCACCTCCCACACCCAAGAAGGCCACAAAACCCACTGCCACCACCCTCAGGACCTCCCCCCGGACCACCCCCCCTACTACCACCGAGGCAGCGCACAACAGGACAGCGAACCTTCCAAAAAATGGCATAGCCCCTCAGCCACACAATAGCTGAAAGTTGCGAGATGTGGCAACCAAACATGTGTGAAGGCCGCAAGTCACCCACCAATAATATTGCACACAACACCAAGTGTAGCGGTGATGTGCTGGACAGACCTCACTATGCAGAGCACAAACCTCTCCATGTGTACATATGCTACTGGTGCTTGTAGTGTTTGGACAGTGGACGCAACCATGTTACCTCAGGCAGTGGGGAAGATCTTGGTCATGTACCTGTGTCGTCGTCCCCTGTAAGCGGAAGCGGAGGGGGCTGGTCCAACGTACCCCACTCCAGCGTAGACGTGTGAATAAATAGTCTGGGGCTCTGGGCGTGGTTCACTTGTGTGAAGGCCAATGCGTCTGCCAGAGCGACGGCCCTCACCTTGCCATGTGGCTGCCGTCATGACCGCGGGACTCCTCGACACAGGCCCCCTGCGAACACAGCGGCACAGCACCGCAGAGTTATGTCTGTAACCACTACTGCCTTCGATCTACACTGCGGACAGCAGGGCTCACAATTCAGATGGAGTCACGATTGCACATGACGTAGTCCAGTAGGCAAGACACTTTGCTCCCAGTGTGGCCTGCCCAGACCACGCATCATCACAGGCTGCATACACGCTGAGCGCCAGAGGTACCACTAACTCAGTGCACCATAAGTCAACGCCACGTGGCCTTATTAAGGCAGAATTCATTAGACAAAAGACATTGCTACCAGTGCGGCCTGCCCGGACCACGCATCATCGCAGGGTGCATACACGCTGAGTGCTTCAGGTGCCACTAACTCAGTGCACCACAAGTCACCGCCACGTGGCCTTACTGAGGCAAAATTCATTAGACAAAATACATTGCTACCAGTGCGGCCTGCCCGGACCACGCATCGTCGCAGGGTGCGCACACGCTGGTTGCTTCAGGTGACACTAACTCACTGCACCACAAGTCATCACCATGTAGCCTTATTGAGGCAGAATTAATTAGTCAAAAGACTTTGCTACCAGTGCGGTCCGCCCAGACCATGCATCATCGCAGGCTCCGCACACGCTGAATACTTCTGATGCCACTAACTGTGCAGCTCAACTCAACGCCACATGGCTCTGGGCCCTTGCTGACCACTGCCTCTGGCCTACACTGCGGTCAGCATGGCTCACAATTAAAATTGAGTCTTGATTCATTCATTTCAGAGTCCAGTAGGCACCTAACTATAACGTCCCGAAACCTACACATTTTGACAATGTATTCCATACATATTTCATCTTTTGTTACCTACACTGCGGTCAGCAGAGCTCACAATTTACATTGAGACATGATTTATTAATTGCAGACAGAATTGTACTCTATGTCCTCGGATTTTGTCAAGAGGAAGTGACAAAAAGCATTCCTCGATGTCTGTGCTGACTACTGTCTTCCATCTACATTGCGGACTGCAGGGCTCACAATTCAGATCGAGTTGCGATTGCAGATGACGCAGTCCAATAGGCAACAGACATTGCTACCAGTGCGGCCCTCCTGGACCACGCATCATCGCTAGCTGTGCACACACGGAATGCTTCTGATGCCCCTACCTCAGTGCACCACAACTCATGGACCCTTTATGATAGAATCTTTTGTCTATGATTTCAGATCTGCTGCCCCTACCTCAGTGTACCACAAGTCATGAACCCTTTACGATATAATCTTTTGTGTCTTATTTCACATCTGGAGCCCCTAACTTAGTGCAGCACAAGTCATGGACCCTTTATGATTGAATCACTGTGTGTGATCCGATGATTACTGTTGTACTTGTTACCAGCACCAACCATTCCCGGAGGGCTGGCTTACACTCACCCCACACGCATCCAGCACAGACATCACTGGACATGTGACCCTGGTAATAAAAAGGAGTTGAGCGCACGTGCCCGTACCCAGTTCCACTATCTATCTGTGTCCGTGTGTTCATTATGTATGCAAGCTGCTGCCCCTGGGCCCTACCACATTACATTGTGCTGTGGACAGCTAATGCAACCATGTTACCTCTGGCAGTGGGGGAAACTTCAGTTATGTTACCTTGTCTCGGTCATTGTACAAGTACGCACGTAGAGACTAGCTGGCACATGCATCAAGCAAAAATCCAGTCGGTAAAATACCGAATCGCTAAAATCAGCCGTTTGCGAGTGGCAAAAACCGAATCCCAATGCATCAACACAAATCGGGATAAAATAAAGAATCGCTAAATAATTAACCGCAAAAATAAAGATTTGCTAAAAACCAACCCGGAAAAATAAAGAATCGCTAAAACCGAAATCGCAAGTGCCAATCGCTAATTACGAATCGCTACTCAATGCATCAATAATCGCAAATAGCGAAAATCCCAAAAATCGCTATTTTGCATGGGCAGATTAAGGGGAATCAGAACCTGGAGGTAAAGTTACATTTACAAAAAAAAATTTACCAAAAAAAAAAAAACATGTGCCACAGATGGTACCAATCAGTAAGCCATTCAAATTGGCCCAGTAGACCCTGTTGGCTTGCACAAAATGGCAGCCCTCTACGTGCTTGCAAGGAGGATGCGAATCAATGCAGCAGGACAGCGCAGGAGAAGGGTCCAGGAGAAAGTCTTCAGAGTGCGCATCACATTGCTAGGACAGAATGAGGATGAGGTGTACGACAAGTATCGTCTGAATCGTGCCATGTTCATGCGCCTAATTGCAGACCTCGAACCACTACTGCAGCACCAGACACATCGGACCAATGCAATTCCTGCGCACGTCCAGGTCCTATGCAGCCTGCACCTACTGGCCTCTGGAAGTTTCCAGGGGGTCATCGCCGTAGCGGGAGGCGTATCGCAAAGCGCACTCTCACGCTTCTTCCACAAATACATTGATGCCATGCTGACAATGATACACACCCACATCAGCTTCCCCACAACCCCACTGCAGTTGGATCGCACCAAACAGGCATTCTACCAGGTGGCCCAATTCCCCCATGTCATAGGATGCACCGACTGCACGCATGTCCCCATCTGTCCACCCTTAGCCAATGAGTACATTTTCCGTAACCGGAAGTTCTACCACTCTATCAACGTGCAGGTCGTGTGCGATGCCCAGCACATCATCAAGGACCTAGTGGCACAATTTCCGGGGAGCACATACGACTCCTACATATTCAGACACAGTGGCATCCACAGGCGCCTACTCAACGGCGAATTTGGAGAGGGACTCCTGCTTGGTAAGTACACATTCCTCTTCCAAACATGAGCACCACACATGTATATACATCACCGTTGCTAAGCCTTTGCTTCCCTCTTGTAGGTGACAGTGCATACGCCCTGTGGGAATATATACTCACCCCCTACATCAATCCTGCAACACCACAGGAGCAACGATACAACGCAGGGCACATAAGCACCAGAAATGTAATTGAGAGGACCTTTGGGATTCTGAAGAGTCGCTTTAGAATCTTACATAAGACTGGTGGTGCCTTGCAATACAAACCAGACACCTGCTGCAGGATTGTAGCTGTATGTGCCATGCTGCACAACATCGCAACCAGAAGGGGGATACCCATAGAGGTGGACAGGAATGACGACTACCGGGATGACCAACCACCCGCACAACACCGACAGGCACACGTCCCTAACACAGCTGAGGGCCATAGGAGGCGGACATACATCATGCAACATCATTTCTGATCCAGGTAAGAATGAACCATTACGATTTCAGTTGTGGTGCTACTGTTTAATGCACAGGAGCACTGATATATGTGCGGGCACACAAGAACGAAAATAAGAGCTCCCCAAAACAAGAGTAACTAAACATGCCCTTTGTAGTTACGGGTGTGCAAGTGTCAAATAGGAGAGGACCCTGGTTAACCCCACCATGGTCATGGATGGCTTACAGTATGTCTAGTAGCGCTTGCCATGAATGCCCAGCCTCCTTTCACTTGTCTCCTCCACCTCACCACGGCCTGCCCCTGTGGCTGTGGAGCAGCGCGAACTGCGCCTCCTGGTGCTGGCCTCCGCCACGGATACACTGCTGACACTTGAGGCAGCCTCACTGCCGTCCTCCCCTCCCAAGGCGCTGCCACTGAAAGTTCCGCTCTGCAAGTGTTCCACTGCAGTGGTCACCTGGCCTAGGGCCTTGGCAACGTCACCACAATAATGGCCCAGGTCCACCTGCAGTGACACCGAGCGGCGTGACAAAACAGCAGTGCTGTTGCACAGCCTCGTGATGGCCTTGGTTGAAGCAGCGGAACGGAGCAAGTTCTGCCTGTGCCTCCGTCTCTCGCTGTGATGCCCTGCTCTCATGGCACGGGTGAGTTCCTGGATGTCCTCGCTCAGTTTCCCGTTACCCTCTGCCACCACAGTGGTCATGTCCCGCACTGCCGCAGTCAGGGTACACATTTCCTTTACTAGGCGCGCCATGTGAACGCTGATGGTACCCATGTGTCTCCCCTGCAGGCGCTGGACACGCAGCATCTGTGCCTCGATGCCACCATATGGGGAGCTTGCATGGTCGCCTACATCCGATGTACAGCGCAAGGACCTGCGCCGCTGTGGGACTCGGACACGTGCTGGTGGTGCTGCAGGCGGTGGGACGAGTGTTGTACTTCGGGCGATGGTGTTGCAGGACTCGGACAGGCATTCATCACCTGCATGGGGGGGACTTGTGCCCTGCGTCTCCGCTGTGGTGTTGCAGTAGGCGCTGCAGCAGGTGTTGGTGGTGGTGGTGGTGGAATGGTTGCTGGTGGAGGTGGTGATTGACCCTCCGTCGGAGTGTCGCCCTCAGAATCTGCTGGTGTCTCTGAGATGATTAGCCGGCCGCTGTCATCTGAATCGCCAGGAGATGCATCTGTGTGTGAAACAGTGCATGGTTAGTGGGATTGTTGCTACTACAGTTCGTAATATTTCATACATGTCCTTCTATAAATCACTGTATTTGAGTCTATGTCTCGCTTCTACTGCTGTTGGGAAAAATGTGTGCTTTTCTTACTGTACATGCACACCGGTCTGACATGACTACAACTCCCATGATGCACTACTGTTCTGAGTGAAGATGTATGGTGCACTTCTGCCTGCACACTGTGATCGAGCCGGGGGGATGGGAATGGCTTTACGCAATGCAGAGTATGGGCACAGCCATGCATCTTACCTTGGGCAGTTGTGGCTGCGCCGGAGGTGTCCATCTGTGTGACTCCCACGACCGCCTCTGGCTCGATGGTCCCTTCTACTAGCTCCTCCAGGCCAGTGTTTGCAGGCACTGTTGATGGTCCCCCTCCTGTGCCAGCTGCCTCCCGGACCCTTTCAGCGATCCTCTCCTTGGCCCGCTTCCTGAGGTCGTACCCCCTCTTTTTTAAATCATATATGCTGCGGGGCGTCACTCCCACCGCATTGACCCTCTCTCTGATGCGCAGCCATATGCGTCGCTTTTCATTCTCTGGCACCTTGAGGGACAGCTTCCCGAACAGCCGATCATGTTTGCTGCTCACCCCCTCGATCAGGTGCTCAAGTTCCCGGTCGGAGAACTTGCGCTTTAGCTTCCTAGCAGATTCTGCGCTGGCTGGTGCATCTTTGTCCATCCTGGTGAGGGTAGGGTGGAAGTCCTGTCAGTGGTTAATCAGTGGGCTCAGGCTGTCTCCTGTTCCTCCTCCTGTGAGCTTCTCTGGCGAGTGAATGAGGGTGGGGCTGCTGTACTTCCTGGTAGTGATGTCATAAGACCGTGCCCCGTGCAACCCGTTATTAGCGGATTCGCAATTACCGAATTCGCTATTACCGATTTCGGTATTTGCGAAGTCGCTGTTACCGATTTCGCTAATACCGAAATCGGTAATTGCTAATCGGTGTGTGCTCTACTCGCTAATGTGGATTCGGTAAATATTAGCGATTTTTAAGGAATCGCTCATATTTACCGAATCTGTTGATGCATTCCGATATGCGATTCCTTAATAACGATTCCTTATTTATCGCTAATAAGGAATCGCTTTTCTTGATGTTGATGCATGTGCACCTAGATCATTAGAGTACTGCAAGGAGAGTGTATAGTGAATTTATAAGTGCTTCGGGATTGGCGTAGTGATTGTATAACTACATATGTTGGCGCAGCCTAACCCCGAACACAAACTTGGCTCTAATTGGCTACCCTCAATGTGCCAAAAACTGAAACCTGACCTTTCCATGGCCCTGTATTGCTACAGCTGCAACACTCCACTGAATGTGCAATAAACATTCATATCCACACAGATGTGTCATGTCCACCATCTTTCATGTATGGAACTATGGATGAATGTAGAGTCAGTGATTCCCCGTACCTTCCATGTTGGCCATGTTGTGGAACTTGGCTCACAGAGTGACACATTGGCGCTTGAGACCCAAGTGACGGCAGCACTACAACACGAACACCCGCATCAGTTGATTCCTCATACAGCTAATGACGGAGCCACGCCCATAGCTCCAGAGTCATTTTTCAAACCCCCCCCCCCCCGAGGTCTGGCATAAGCCAGGTCAGCCCGCTCTGCTTAAGCTTAAAGTGAAGGACAACAACGCTACCTGGCCCAGGTTTTCATTGCAGTGATCTGCTGGTCACAGGCCTAGTTGTCAGTATGCCACAGCCATTCCCTCACGGCTGGTATACACCCACACTGCACCCATCCAGCACAGACATCACAGGACACATGACCTTGCCAATAAAAAAGACCAGGTGCACGTGCGCTACGCCATTTTAGAGTTGCTCGCACCGGATGAACTGTCGCCGGCACAGACACACCGGCACGGGACGGTGACTTTCGGTCCAATGAGTAACGGGTACTGTAACTGCTGAGCGGGTATGCAGCCTGCGGTGATGGCCCGTCCCGGCAGTCTGGACAGCTTCGGCTTTGTGTGTCCTGCTGGACCGCAGCTCAGGCCTACCGCCACGTGGCGTCATCTCGCTGGCCACTGAGTTAGTGGTACCGCAAGGGCTGAGCGGGTGTGTAACCTGCGATGAAAAACAGAGTGCACAGGTATGTCCTCTGCAATGGCGAAATCAAGACTCAGCAACAAATGTGAGACCTGATGGCCTACGGAGCGGGGCTACATGATATAGAGGGTGCCCTGTCTACAGGCCCCGGGCTTGGGGCTTGCAGCAGCACGTGGTAGGCCCTCTTTTCTACACGCAGGTTGCGAACGGTGAGCGGAGAGGCTTGTTTGTGCAGCAGCGGGCAGTCACCTCTGGCCAGTGGTAGTGCATGGGGTGCAACAGCCTGGGTGCGCAGCAGTGGGCAGACACCCCTGGGCAGTGGAAGTGGATGGGGTGCAGCAGCCTGGGTGCACAGCTGTGGGACAGCGATTTAGGCGTGTGCAGTTGTATGTACTCTGCCATTACTGATTTCATACTACGTTTCAGATGAGTAAGCTTGAGGGCTCCACTATGTCCCGGCACGTGGTTGGAGACAGACCGGTGGCGGAAAGGTGAGCTGTGAGGCTTTTGTCCACAGTGTGGGCACTCACTGTACCTCAACATCTCTCTCACTCTCTATCTCTTCCTTTCTCTCTCTCACACTCTTTCTCTCTTTATCTGTCCCTTCCTCTCTCTCTCATTCTTTCTCATCCTCTCTCTCTTCCTCTCTGTCTCACTCTTTCTCTTTCTCTCTCTTCCTCTCTCTCACACTGTTTCTCTCTTTCTCTCTCTCTTCCTCTCTCTCTCACTCTTTCTCTCTTTCTCTGTCTTGCCCTACCTCTCACTCTTTCTTTCTCTCTCTTCCTCTCTCTCACTCTTCCTCTCTTTCTCTCTCTCTCTCTCCTTTGATGGACGCATGACGCACAATCTTATTTTGCTTTTTGTCTTGCAGGCTGTGCTTCACAAATGGTCCAGGGATCACACGCCATGGTTGTACCTAGTTTTATTTGGTGTTGTTTTGTTTAAATAAAATGTTTTATATGTAAATCCATACATTACTCTGATTCTTATTTGTCCAACCTCACATGCATCTTCTTAATTATAATTGTGTGACATCAGCCAATTTGTTACGTTCCAGATTTCCTAAAGTTGCTGTCACATTTGTTTGTGGGGGGTGGGAGTGAGGGGGAGATGGAGGACAAGGGGCTGGTGGCGGGGGGTGTCGGAGCAGTGTTGGGTGTCCGAGCTGCATGATCGTTGGCTCCATTGCATCGGTTGTCGTTCAGGTGTGGCTCTGGGCTGGGCTCCCTTTCATCTTTTAGGCTGTAGTCCGACTTTACACCAGCTCAGAGCAGGTGTAAACTTCCTGCTACTAACGCACCATATCACCTGTTTTGTACTCTCTTCGACGATCTTGCTGGTGGTTGAGAAACTTGCGAAGTGATGTGCTCGCTGCTCTTTGCACGGGAACGCCTACTCTCCATCTCATTAACACTATTTGCGGGGGTCATCCCTGACGATGCTTTTTGAGGCTGCTATCGCTGGTAAACTGGTGATATGGCTGTTTGCTCCAGCTTGTGAATGGTGCGTTAAATTTATCAACATTTTGGTTGCGAAATAGTGCCATTAACTCGGCGATGTGTCCTTGAGAATATATCCCTTGGTGTTTGAAAGACTTAAGAAGTACTTGAGTGCTGCGCTGAGAGCCGCACACCCATCGCTTTCACACAGGGGGCCGCGCTAGAGTCGCGACTAAAAAAAAAAATCCACTTTCACTAATTTACATTCACCTCGGGGAGCCCATCCCCTGAAGCATGCCGACATGTTCATTATTTAAAATAAAAAAACGAGAAGAGGACCGCGTCGGCCCCACTCCCGTGGCCAATTCCAGCCCGAGGAAACCATCCCCCGGGGCCTTGCCTCATCGTTGGGGATCGTGAGGGGATCCCCAATGCCCCCACAGTCCCGCTGGCTCCCCGCGTCCTGCGGGAGCCAGCATTGCTTTTCCACACGGGGAGCTGCTGACATGCACCTCCCCGTGTGGAAAAGCAATCAGCTTTGGATTTTGGAAGCAAGAGCAGGTTAACCAAGCTCTCGCTTCCAAAATCCAAAGCAAGTTCGCTATGACAGGGCAGAAGACGCGTGGCTCCCGCCCTGTCATAGCAAACAGCACTGTCCCGGGGGTGGGCACCCCGGGACACTGCAGGAGCCGAGGGGTGGCGGTTCCCAGGGCCATCACGGGCTCCAGGAGGAGGGTCGCGTGCCCCCCCTCCCAACATGAGTGACGCCCCGTGGACATGGTGGTCCCCGGGGCTGCAGGGGCCCCTGCGGGCCCGCGCTATTGTTCTTTAAGAAATGCCCCCGGGCCCTAGCCCACCAAGGGGCCTCATTAAAATTTAAAAAGCGGAAATCCATGCTTCATTGTTTTTTAACAATTTCGGCGGAATTCGCGACCCCAGCACGAATTGCGCCAATGTTTTTTTTTTTAATGCTTTTTTGGGCCCTGGGGTCCTTCTGTGACCCCCTGAGCAGTCCTAAGGGGACAGGGGGTTTCTAACCTGCCCTCTTCTCTTGTTTTATATCTTGGTTTCTCTGTTTTCTGGTGACTCGCTTCTACCGAGTCACAAGATGGCTGCCAACACTTCCTGGCTTGGAGTGTTGACATTCAAATAGAATGAAGCTCGTGGTCATGGCGGCCAATTAGAATGAAGCTCGTGGTCGGGAGGGGTCGCGACTCCACCGCTGCCCTAGATATCGAAACTTTTATTTTTTGAATTTTTCAGCAACTACTGAACAGATTTAAACCATTTTTTTTAAAAAAAAGGTCGCTTTCTGATCCAAGCACTACCTTTTTGCAAAATTTGGGGTAATTCCATTCAGTAGTTTCGGCTGTAGACTTGCCCAAAGTTTCATATGGGAAATTGATTTTTTCACTCTTAATTTTTGCATTTTTCAAAAACTACTGAACGGATTTACCCTATTTAAAACAAAGCTCGCTTTCAGTACCAAGCCCTACCTTTTTGCCAAATTTGGGGTAATTCTGTTCAGCAGTTCGGCTGTAGCCCATCTCAAAATTTACTATGGAAATTAACATGGAGAAAACGCGTTTTTGGACCCCCTTTTTTCTCAGCCCCAGCTTGACGAATCAGCCCCAAACTTTCAGGATTTTTAAATCTTGGGCCTTTGTTTTGCAATATTATGACACAGCTCTACTGCCGTGAAGGAGAGCACCATCGTGAATTTAGAGAGGCTGAGGCTTGGAACCATGTCCGAACTGACAGAGCAGCGAGTCCAGACAACTAAGGAAACTGCCTCGACAATTGCCCTCCTACAAAGGAAAAGACATGCTTGAACTTTGGGGCTTGGAGCCCAGCGAGGGTAACAATTAACTCTCTTAGGACCACATGTCCCAGCGTGCAGTCTCTTTCTAAGCGCACTTAGCGCGACCCACTGGGGGCCATTAACTAATTAATTATGCATGCAAAAAAGAGACGTCGCAAGCGCCAGAGATGGAAGAAGCCAGCCCCTGATGAGAGGCAAAGGGCCTCAAAACACGTAGGTCGTAACAATTACTCACTGGATTGCCAAGGCAATGGGAAAGCTGCTGAGTGCCTCCTTAAAGCTTGGGCCTTTGTTTTGCAACATTATGACACAGTTGTTCTGCCGTGAAGGAGAGCACCATCTTAAATTTAAAGAGGCTGAGGCTTGGAACCATGTCCGAACCGACAGCGCAGTGAGGCCAGACTACTAAGGAAACTGACTCGACAATTGCCCTCCTACAAAGGAAGAGACATGCTTGAACTTTGGCGCTTGGAGCCCAGCGAGGGTAACAAATAACTCTCTTAGGACCGCAGGTCCCAGCGTGCAGTCTCTTTCTAAGCGCACTTAGCGGGGCCCTCAAGGGGCCATTAATTAATTATGCATGCATGCAAAAAAGAGACGTGGCAAGCGCCAGAGATGGAAGAAGCCAGCCCCTAATGAGAGGCAAACGGCCTCGAAACGCGAAGGTCATAACAATTACTCAACAGATTGTCGAGGCAATGGGAAAGCTGCTGAGTGACTCCTTAAAGCTTGGGCCCTTGTTTTGCAGTATTATAACACAGCTGTCCTCCCGTGAAGGAGACCACCATTGTGAATTTAAAGAGGCTGAGGCTTGGAACCATTCCTAAACTGACAGCACAGCGAGCCCAGACTACTAAGGAAACTGCCTCGACAATTGCCCACCTACAAAGGAAGAGATATGCTTGAACTTTGGCACTTGGAGCCCACCGAGGGTAAGAGTTAACTCTCTTAGGACCACATATCCCAGCATGCAGTCTGTTTCTAAGCACACTTAGCGTGGCCCACTGGGGGCCATTAATTAATGAATTATGCATGCAAAAAAGAGACTTCGCAAGCGCCAGAGATGGAAGAAGCAAGCTCCTGATGAGAGGCAAATGGCCTCGAAACGTGTAGAGCGTAACAATTACTCACCGGATTACCGAGGCAATGGGAAAGCTGGTGAGTGCCTCCTTAAAGCCTGGGCCTTTGTTTTCCAATATTATAACAAGGCTGCCATGCCGTGAAGGAGAGCACCATCGTGAATTTAAAGAGGCTGAGGCTTGGAATCATTCCCGAACCGACAGTTCAGCAGACTACTAAGGAAACTGACTCGACAATTGCCCTCCTACAAAGGAAGAGACATGCTTGAACTTTGGCGCTTGGAGCCCAGTGAGGGTAACAATTAACTCTCTTAGGACCACATGTCCCAGCGTGCAGTCTCTTTCTAAGCACACTTAGCGGGGCCCACTAGGGGCCATTAATTAATTAATCATGCATGCAAAAAAAGAGACGTCGCAAGCGCCAGAGATGGAAGAAGCCAGCCCCTAATGAGAGGCAAACGGCCTCGAAACGTGTAGAGCGTAACAATTACTCACCGGATTACCGAGACAATGGGAAAGCTGCTGAGTGCCTCCTTAAAGCCTGGGCCTTTGTTTTGCAATATTATAACAAGGCTGCCATGCTGTGAAGGAGAGCACCATCGTGAATTTAAAGAGGCTGAGGCTTGGAACCATTCCCGAACCGACAGCACAGCGAGCCCAGACTACTAAGGAAACTGCCTCGACAATTGCCCTCCTACAAAGGAAGAGACATGCTTGAATTCTGGCACTTGGAGCCCACCAAGGGTAAGAGTTAATTCTCTTAGGACCACATGTCCCAGCGTGCAGTCTGTTTCTAAGCGCACTTAGCGCGGCCCACTGGGGGCCATTAATTAATTAATTATGCATGCAAAAAAGAGACGTCACAAGCGCCAGAGTTGGAAGAAGCCAGCCCCTGATGAGAGGCAAACGGCCTCAAAATATGTAGGTCATAACAATTGCTCAACGGATTGTCGAGGCAATGGGAAAGCTGCTGAGTGCTTCCTTAAAGCTTGGGCCTTTGTTTTGCAATATTATGACATGGCTGTCCTCCCGTGAAGGAGAGCACCATCGTGAATTTAAAGAGGCTGAGGCTTAGAACCATGTCCGAACCGACAGCGCAGCGAGCCCAGACTACTAAGGAAACTGCCTCAACAATTGCCCTCCTACAAAGGAAGAGACATGCTTGAACTTTGGAGCTTGGAGCCCATCGAGGGTAACAATTAACTCTCTTAGGGCCACATGTCCCAGCGTGCAGTCTCTTTCTAAGCGCACTTAGCGCGGCCCACTAGGGGCCTTTAATTAATTAATTATGCATGCAAAAAAGAGACATCGCAAGCGCCAGAGATGGAAGAAGCCAGCCCCTGATGAGAGGCAAACGGCCTCAAAAGGCGTAGGGCGTAACAACTACTCACTAGATTGCCGAGGCAATGGGAAAGCTGCTGAGTGCCTCATTAAAGCTTGGGCCTTTGTTTTGCAACATTATGACATGGCTATTCTGCCATGAACGAGAGCATCATCTTAAATTTATAAAGGCTGAGGCTTGGAACCATGTCCGAACCGACAGCGCAGCGAGGCCAGACTACTGAGGAAACTGCCACGACAATTGCCCTCCTACAAAGGAAGAGACATGCTTGAACTTTGGTGCTTGGAGCACAGCGAGGGTAACAATTAACTCTCTTAGGACCGCATGTCCCAGCATGCATTCTCTTTCTAAGCGCACTTAGCACAGCCCATTAGGGGCCATTAATTAATTAATTATGCATGCAAAAAAGAGACGTCGCAAGCGCCAGAGATGGAAGAAGCCAGGCCCTAATGAGAGGCAAACGGCCTCGAAACGTGTAGGGCGTAACAATTACTCACCGGATTGCAGAGGCAATGGGAAAGCTGCTGAGTGCCTCCTTGAAGCCTGGGCCTTTGTTTTGCAATATTATAACACGACTGTCATGCCGTGAAGGATAGCACCATCGTGAATTTAAAGAGGCTGAGGCTTGGAACCATGTCCGAACCAACAGCACAGCGAGCCCAGACTACTAAGGAAACTGCCTTGACAATTGCCTTCCTACAAAGGAAGAGACATGCTTGAACTTTGGCGCTTGGAGCCCACCGAGGGTAACAATTAATTCTCTTAGGACCACATGTCCCAGCGTGCAGTCTCTTTCTAAGCGCACTTAGTGCGGCCCACTAGGGGCATTTAATTAATTAATTAAGCATGCAAAAAAAGAGACATCGCAAGCGCCAGAGATGGAAGAAGCCAGCCCCTGATGAGAGGCAAATGGCCTTGAAACGCGTAGGGCGTAACAATTACTCACTGGATTGCCGAGGCAATGGTAAAGCTACTGAGTGCCTCTTTAAAGCTTTGGCCTTTATTTTGCAATATTATGACACGGCTGTCCTGCCGTGAAGGAGAGCACCATTGTGAATTTAAAGAGGCTGAGGCTTGGAACCATGTCCGAACCGACAGCGCAGCGAGCCCAGACTACTAAGGAAACTGCCTCGAAAATTGCCCTCCTACAAAGGAGGAGACATTCTTGAACTTTTGTGCTTGGAGCCCACCGATGGTAATAATTAACTCTTTTAGGACCACATGTCCCAGCGTGCAGTCTGTATCTAAGCGCACTTAGTGCGGTCCACTGGGGGCCATTAAGTAATTAATTAAGCACGCAAAAAAGAGAAGTCGCAAGCGCCAGAGATGGAAGAAGCCAGCCCCTGATGAGACGCAAACGGCCTCGAAACGCGTAGGGCATTTCAATTACTCACTGGATTGGCGAGGCAATGGGAAAGCTGCTGAGTGCCTCCTTAAAGCTTGAGTCTTTGTTTTGCAATATTATGACATGGCTGTCCTCCCGTGAAGGAGAGCACCATCGTGAATTTAAAGAGGCTGCGGCTTAGAACCATGTCCGAACCGACAGCGCAGCGAGCCCAGACTACTAAGGAAACTGCCTCAACAATTGCCCTCCTACAAAGGAAGAGACATGCTTGAACTTTGGAGCTTGGAGCCCATCGAGGGTAACAATTAACTCTCTTAGGGCCACATGTCCCAGCGTGCAGTCTCTTTCTAAGCGCACTTAGCGCGGCCCACTAGGGGCCTTTAATTAATTAATTATGCATGCAAAAAAGAGACATCGCAAGCGCCAGAGATGGAAGAAGCCAGCCCCTGATGAGAGGCAAACGGCCTCAAAAGGCGTAGGGCGTAACAACTACTCACTAGATTGCCGAGGCAATGGGAAAGCTGCTGAGTGCCTCATTAAAGCTTGGGCCTTTGTTTTGCAACATTATGACATGGCTATTCTGCCATGAACGAGAGCATCATCTTAAATTTATAAAGGCTGAGGCTTGGAACCATGTCCGAACCGACAGCGCAGCGAGGCCAGACTACTGAGGAAACTGCCACGACAATTGCCCTCCTACAAAGGAAGAGACATGCTTGAACTTTGGTGCTTGGAGCACAGCGAGGGTAACAATTAACTCTCTTAGGACCGCATGTCCCAGCATGCATTCTCTTTCTAAGCGCACTTAGCACGGCCCATTAGGGGCCATTAATTAATTAATTATGCATGCAAAAAAGAGACGTCGCAAGCGCCAGAGATGGAAGAAGCCAGGCCCTAATGAGAGGCAAACGGCCTCGAAACGTGTAGGGCGTAACAATTACTCACCGGATTGCAGAGGCAATGGGAAAGCTGCTGAGTGCCTCCTTGAAGCCTGGGCCTTTGTTTTGCAATATTATAACACGACTGTCATGCCGTGAAGGATAGCACCATCGTGAATTTAAAGAGGCTGAGGCTTGGAACCATGTCCGAACCAACAGCACAGCGAGCCCAGACTACTAAGGAAACTGCCTTGACAATTGCCTTCCTACAAAGGAAGAGACATGCTTGAACTTTGGCGCTTGGAGCCCACCGAGGGTAACAATTAATTCTCTTAGGACCACATGTCCCAGCGTGCAGTCTCTTTCTAAGCGCACTTAGTGCGGCCCACTAGGGGCATTTAATTAATTAATTAAGCATGCAAAAAAAGAGACATCGCAAGCGCCAGAGATGGAAGAAGCCAGCCCCTGATGAGAGGCAAATGGCCTTGAAACGCGTAGGGCGTAACAATTACTCACTGGATTGCCGAGGCAATGGTAAAGCTACTGAGTGCCTCTTTAAAGCTTTGGCCTTTATTTTGCAATATTATGACACGGCTGTCCTGCCGTGAAGGAGAGCACCATTGTGAATTTAAAGAGGCTGAGGCTTGGAACCATGTCCGAACCGACAGCGCAGCGAGCCCAGACTACTAAGGAAACTGCCTCGAAAATTGCCCTCCTACAAAGGAGGAGACATTCTTGAACTTTTGTGCTTGGAGCCCACCGATGGTAATAATTAACTCTTTTAGGACCACATGTCCCAGCGTGCAGTCTGTATCTAAGCGCACTTAGTGCGGTCCACTGGGGGCCATTAAGTAATTAATTAAGCACGCAAAAAAGAGAAGTCGCAAGTGCCAGAGATGGAAGAAGCCAGCCCCTGATGAGACGCAAACGGCCTCGAAACGCGTAGGGCATTTCAATTACTCACTGGATTGGCGAGGCAATGGGAAAGCTGCTGAGTGCCTCCTTAAAGCTTGAGTCTTTGTTTCGCAATATTATGACACGGCTGTTCTGCCGTGAAGGAGAGCACCAACGTGAATTTAAAGAGGCTGAGGCTTGGATCCATGTCCGAACCGACAGCGCAGCGAGCCCAGACTACTAAGGAAACTGCCTCGAAAATTGCCCTCCTACAAAGGAGGAGACATTCTTGAACTTTTGTGCTTGGAGCCCACCGATGGTAATAATTAACTCTTTTAGGACCACATGTCCCAGCGTGCAGTCTGTATCTAAGCGCACTTAGTGCGGTCCACTGGGGGCCATTAAGTAATTAATTAAGCACGCAAAAAAGAGAAGTCGCAAGTGCCAGAGATGGAAGAAGCCAGCCCCTGATGAGACGCAAACGGCCTCGAAACGCGTTGGGCATTTCAATTACTCACTGGATTGGCGAGGCAATGGGAAAGCTGCTGAGTGCCTCCTTAAAGCTTGAGTCTTTGTTTCGCAATATTATGACACGGCTGTTCTGCCGTGAAGGAGAGCACCAACGTGAATTTAAAGAGGCTGAGGCTTGGATCCATGTCCGAACCGACAGCGCAGCGAGGCCAGACTACTAAGAAATCTGTCTCGACAATTGCCCTCCTACAAAGGAAGAGACATGCTTGAACTTTGGAGCTTGGAGCCCAGCGAGGGTAACAATTAACTCTCTTAGGACCGCATGTCCCAGCTTGCAGTCTCTTTCTAAGCGCACTTAGCGCGGCCCACTAGGGGCCATTAATTAATTAATTATGCATGCAAAAAAGAGATGTCGCAAGCGCCAGAGATGGAAGAAGCCAGCTCCTAATGAGAGGCAAACGGCCTTGAAACGTGTAGGGCGTTACAATTACTCACCGGATTGCCAAGGCAATGAGAAGGCTGCTGAGTGCCTCCGTTAAGCTTGGGCCTTTGTTTTGCAACATTATGACACGGCTGTTCTGCCGTGAAGGAGAGCACCATCTTAAATTTAAAGAGGCTGAGGCTTGGAACCATGTCCGAACCGACAGCGCAGCGAGGCCAGACTACTAAGAAAACTGTCTCGACAATTGCCCTCCTGCAAAGGAAGAGACATGCTTGAACTTTGGAGCTTGGAGCCCAGCGAGGGTAACAATTAACTCTCTTAGGACCGCATGTCCCAGCTTGCAGTCTCTTTCTAAGCGCACTTAGCGCGGCCCACTAGGGGCCATTTATTAAATAATTATGCATGCAAAAAAGAGACGTCGCAAGCGCCAGAGAGGGAAGAAGCCAGCCCCTAATGAGAGGCAAATGGACTCGAAACGTGTAGGGCGTAACAATTACTCACCGGATTGCCGAGACAATGAGAAAGCTTCTGAGTGCCTCCTTAAAGCCTAGGCCTTTGTTTTGCAATATTATAACACGGCTGTCATGCGGTGAAGGAGAGCACCATCGTGAATTTAAAGTGGCTGAGGCTTGGAACCATGTCCGAACCGACAGAGCAGCGAGTCCAGACTACTAAAGAAACTGCCTCGACAACTGCCCTCCTACAAAGGAAGAGACATGCTTGAACTTTGGCGCTTGGAGCCCACCAAGGGTAACAATTAACTCTCTTAGGACCACATTTCCCAGCGGGCAGTCTATTTCTAAGCGCACTTAGCGCGGCCCACTGGGGGCCAATAATTAATTAATTATGCATGCAAAAAAGAGACGTCACAAACGCCAGAGATGGAAGAAGCCAACCCCTGATGAGAGGCAAACGGCCTCAAAACACGTAGGGTGTAATAATTACTCACCGGATTGCCGAGGCAATGGGAAAGCTGCTGAGTGCCTCCTTAAAGATTGGGCCTTTGTTTTGCAATATTATGACAGGGCTGTCCTGCCGTGAAGGAGAGCACCATCGTGAATTTAAAGAGGCTGAGGCTTGGAACCATGTCCGAACCGACAGAGCAGCGAGCCCAGACTACTAAGGAAACTGCCTCGAAAATTGTCCTCCTACAAAGGAAGAGACATTCTTGAACTTTTGCTCTTCGAGCCCACCGAGGGTAACAATTAACTCTCTTATGACCACATGCCCCAGCGTGCAGTCTCTTTCTAAGTGCACTTAGCACTGCCCACTAGGGGCCTTTAATTAATTAATTATGGATGCAAAAATGACACATCGCAAGTGCCAGAGATGGAAGAAGCCAGCCCCTGATGAGAGACAAACGGCCTCGAAACGCGTAGGGTGTAACAATTACTCACTGGATTGCCGAGGCAATGGGAAAGCTGCTGAGTGCCTCCTTAAATCATGGGCCTTTGTTTTGCAATATTATGACACAGCTGTCCTGCCGTGAAGGAGAGCACCGTCGTGAATTTAAAGAGGCTGAGGCTTGGAACCATGTCCGAACTGACAGAGCAGCGAGTCCAGACAACTAAGGAAACTGCCTCGACAATTTCCATCCTACAAAGGAAGAGACATGCTTGAACTTTGGCGCTTTGAGCCCACCAAGGGTAACAATTAACTCTCTTAGGACCACATGTCCCAGCGTGCAGTCTGTTTCTAAGCGTACTTAGCGTGGCCCACTGGGGGCCAATAATTAATTAATTATGCATGCAAAAAAGAGACGTCACAACCGCCAGAAATGGAAGAAGCCAGCCCCTGATGAGAGGCAAACGGCCTCAAAACACGTATGGTGTAACAATTACTCACCGGATTGCCGAGGCAATAGGAAAGCTGCTGAGTGCCTCCTTAATGCTTGGGCCTTTGTTTTGCAATATTATGACACGGCTGTCCTGCCGTGAAGGAGAGCACCATTGTGAATTTAAAGAGGCTGAGGCTTGGAACCATGTCCGAACCGACAGTGCAGCGAGCCCAGACTACTAAGGAAACTCCCTCGAAAATTGCCCTCCTACAAAGGAAGAGACATTCTTGAACTTTTGCGCTTGGAGCCCACCGAGGGTAACAATTAACTCTTTTAGGACCACATGTCCCAGGTTGCAGTCTGTATCTAAGCGCACTTAGTGCGGCTCACTGGGGGCCATTAAGCAATTGATTATGCATGCAAAAAAGAGACGTCGTAAGCACCAGAGAAGGAAGAAGCCAGCCCCTGATGAGAGGCAAACGGCCTCGAAACGCGTAGGGCATAACAATTAGTCACCGGATTGCTGAGGCAATGGGAAAGCTGCTGAGTGCCTCCTTAAAGCTTGGGCCTTTGTTTTGCAAAATATATATATATATATCTATATCAATTCAAGTCAAAGCAGTCTTTATTTCGATTATTTTGATCATAAAAGACAATATTATTAACAGTTTTACATCGTGACTAGAAAAAAGAGACTGATATACATGCAAGTGTTAAATGCAATAAATACATAGGGAGATAGACAATAAAACTCTATATCCATAAAATACATTATGTACAAAATGTATTTAAAAGGTATCATATAAGATCTTAAAATAGTAAAAAAATTGATAGAATTTCAATGATTTAGTATGTTGCAAGTACGTCACTCAGTCGACTTGGTCAGCTACCATTCACGTGTATATTTCCTTTTCAACAGAAGCTCATGCGTGCTGTAAAATATGGGAAAGCATAGTCAGAATAACTATCGGACATGGCCCAATAATGCAAATGGTATGTACAACAAATGTAGACACTACTCTCTTTGGGTACAATTGCCATTCATTAGATTCTTAATTCTTCATGTTTTTGGCTCGAATACCCCACATTCAGCTCAATAATTTAGCCATGGCTATCACTATAGGCTCCTGTGTGTTGGTCTGTAATATAAGAAGAGCTATAGTGCTAGATCTGGTGCCCAGATTGGAGCAGATTGGCTTTAATAATTTCTCCCTAGGGAGCTTGTAAACTGGACACACAAATAAGATGTGGGGAATTGTCTCAACCTTCTCAGGGCAGGAAACACATTTGTTTTCCAGTGAGCCATTCCATTTGTGTATGAACGATTTAACAGGGAGAGTACCTTCCCTGAATTGATGGAATAGCTTTCTGTCACAAGATTTAGTTATAAAATCCCAGTATTCCTCAAACATAGTATCTTGTTTATATTGCAGGAAAATACCAGACAGGGTGATGTCCTTGGTAGATTTCAGACAGTTTGTTTTAACCATGTTTCAGTATGCTTCCTTAAAACCTTTTTTGGATGGGAACGAGCTGCTTACCGGGTCTTCCCACAGATGGCTCATCCCCACGTTTACCAGTGTACACTTTATGTTTTGTAACCATGAAATCATACACAATAAGTCTGTCCCTCTTACATCTTTTAGCGCATTGGCATAATATGACAACTCCGGGGTAGACCAGAGCCTTCTCCAGTATGCTAAGGGTCTGTACTGTGCTATCTCTTCTATGGTACAGCAACCCAGAACTAAATATAGGGGCTTAAGAGGGGTAGATTGCGGGAGGTTGGTTAGGTCTCTCAAGAATTTGTTCTGGGCTGTAGCTAAGGATGTCAGGTTATCGCAACCCCAGAGCTCTGCACCATACAACACCAAGGCCCTAACTTTTGTGTTGTATATTTTTAGCACAGGGCCTACCGGTTTTGTATTGGACAACCTCTGCTCTTTCAATAATACTCCTGTCAATTGCGCATGCTTATGGGACATTACGTCGATCTGAGGTTTCCAATTTTGTTTCCTTCCCAATGTGATCCTCAAATACGTAAATATATATATACATATACATATATAGATATATATTCACTGAAAAAAACATAGGTTTCAGGCACGTTATAGTTAGGAATCAGCATTTAAAAAACCTTAGAAATTCACTGAAGAAACCATAGGTTTCAGGGGCGTTATAGTTAGCTGGACTTTTCACTCATACAAAACCATTGAAATTCCCCCGTTATAGTTAGTTCAGCTAACTATAACTCGCGAGCCCGCAATGCACTGCTGATGACGTCACATATTACATCACTCATGACATGGTCAGTGACATCACTGATGACATCACTGATGACATCTCAAATGACATCTCTGATGGCATCACTGATGACATCATCCAGTGAATGTGTGTTTTTCTGAAAATTACATATGTTTTATATATGTATATCTCAAGGTCGATGGAAGAATAAATGAGTATATAAGTGTCTAAATGGATGATTTGTTTTTGAAAAATGTATTGTATAACTGACTGATTAAGTGTATCTTAGTGAATACATGGCTTAGTGAGTAATGTTTAAATATGTAAATATCTGTATCAGTCTCTCACTTTGTGTATAAGTGGCTGCATGGGTTGGTGAGTAGCTACATGAGTGTCTATATAGGTCGTTAGTTGGTTTTTTGAGTATCAGTATGAGTGTCTGAGTGTCTGTATGGTTCGGCGGAGGGTATTACGTAGTGCATAGGTGCATGAATGAGTGACTCACTGTTTGTATGTGTTGAAGACAGCATGTATTCAGGACTGTATGGGTGGATGAGTTTGTGCATGGGTGTGTTAGTGAGTGAATGACTGTCTCAATTGTGTCTTTGTGAGTAACTACATATGTTTTAAACCAGTATATGTGACTATTGGTGTATATAAGTGAGTATATGTGAGAGTGAGAGATTGGAAGAATTCCTGTATGAATAAGTATGTGTTTCTATAAGTGATTGTTTAAAAGACTAAGTATGTGTAAGTTTCTGGAGAAGTAAGTGTGGTGGTGTGTGTATAACTGTATATGCAAGTAAATGGATGTTTGATTCTTTATTAGCATGAGTGACTATGTGTGTGAGTAACTCTATGGATGAGTGGTGTTGTGTAACAGGATGTATAGGTGTATGAGTACATATGATGAGTGAGTACATGTATGAGTGACTGTATAGGACTGTTGGTGAATGAGTGGATGTGTATGTGGATCTTAGAATTACTGAATAGGTTGTTGTAACTGGTATTGGTATGTCCATTGCTTTGAAAATTTTAGTTTCTATTTTTGAATGTGTGTATCAAAGGTTATATTAGGGTGAGAGGAGGTCTGCCACTCTATCACAAGGATGATGTCATCAGTGATGTCATCAGTGATGTCATTTGAGATGTCATCAGTGATGTCATGAGTGATGTCACTGACCATGTCATGAGTGATGTAATATGTGACATCATCAGCAGTGCATTGAGGGCGCGCGAGTTATAGTTAGCTGAATTAACTATAACGGGGGCATTTCAATGGTTTTGTACGAGTGAAAAGTCCAGCTAACTATAACGCCCCTGAAACCTATGGTTTCTTCAGTGAATTTCTAAGGTTTTTTAAATGCTAATGCCTAACTATAACGTGCCTGAAACCTATGGTTTTTTCAGTGAATTTCAAAGGTTTTTTAAATACTAATTTCTAACTATGCCTACAGAGATAGGATATGTGAAGAAAGAAGAAAAAACGCACAGAAAGAAAAAAAAGAAATGCAGAAAGAAGCAACAGAAGTCCTCAAAGACGAAGAAAAGTGCAGGAAGAAGGATAACATGCAGAAAGAACAAACAGAAGAGCAGAAAGAAGCCTTGTGGCAAAATCATCCTGTACCCTCAGCTTTTTCAGACGGATACTGGTGGTAACTGAGTCTGACTAACCAGTCCTAGAGCCAGTGCTATGTTAAAAGACACTCAGAATACAGTGAAAACACCTACATACACTAGGGAACACTATGCGTTGGGGTCCCCCTGTGATTAGCATGACCTCCTCTGTAAGCCCCTAGTATATAATAGGGCAGGGGATTAAAACTACCTCTTAAAATGCGCCACAGGGCGTGTTTGCACACGTCCCCTCCCTTCCCCACTGTGTAAACACGCCCTGTGCCCGTTTTAAGTTGGGAGATTAAGTCCCCTTGAATCCAGAGGGTCCCTAGGGTCCAACTAGACCACTAGGTACCTCCAGTAAGCGCCACAGAGTTGCGTTGCAGAGAGATGTAAAAAGGGGCATGACCTAGACCACCTCTCTGCAACGCAGCGCAGTGGCGCTTACTGGAAGCACCTGGTGGACTAGTTGGCCCCCAGGGTCCCTCAGGATTGAAGGGGAATTATTTCCCCAACTTAAAACGCACCACAGGGCGTGTTTGCACACGTTAACTCAGGCCCCGTCCCCTCCCTTCACCACTGTGTAAACACGCCCTGTGGCCGTTTTTAGTTGGGAGATTAAGTTCATTTGAATCCTGAGGGTCCCTAGGGTCCAACTAGCCCACTAGGTACCTCCAGTAAGCGCCACAGAGCTGCGTTGCAGAGAGGTGTAAAAAGTGGCACGGCCTGGACCACCTCTCTGCAACGCAGCTCAGTGGCGCTTACTGGAAGCACCTAGTGGGCTAGTTAGCCCCCAGGGGCCCTCAGGATTGAAGGGGAATTATTTCCCCAACTTAAAACGTGCCATAGGGCGTGTTTGCACATGTCGCCTCAGGGCCTGTCCCCTCCCTTCCCCACTGTGTAAACACGCCCTGTGGCCGTTTTAAGTTGGGACATTAGGTCCCCTTGAATCCTGAGGGTCCCTAGGGGCAAAATAGCCCACTAGGTACGTCCAGTAAGCGCCATTGCAGAGAGGTGTAATAAGGGGCACGGCCTGCACCACCTCTCTGCAACGCAGAGCAGTGGCGCTTACTGGAAGCACCTGGTGGGCTAGTTGGCCCCCAGGGTCCCTCAGGATTGAAAGGGAATTATTTCCCCAACTTAAAACGCGCCACAGGGCGTGTTTGCACACGTCACCTCAGGCCCCGTTCCCTCCCTTCACCACTGTGTAAACGCGCCCTGTGGCTGTTCTAAGTTGAGAGATTAAGTCCCCTTGAATCCTAAGGGTCCCTAGGGTCAAACTAGCCCTCTAGGTACCTCCAGTAAGCGCCACAGAGCTGCGTTGCATAGAGGTGTAAAAAGGGGCGTGGCCTCAGAACACCTGTCTGCAACGCAGCTCCCTGGCGCATTCTGGAGATACCTGTTGGGCTAGCTGGCCCTCAGGGACCCTCAGTATTGAAGGGGAATTAATCCAGCAACTTACAACTGGCCAGGGGGCGAGTTTGCAGAGTGCTGCAAGGAGAGGTCGTGGCCTCCGGCGCGATGCCAGTCCTTTATTTTTTTTATTTTTTTAAGTTGGGGAGCTGTGTGTCCCCCTTCTTTTTCTAATTTATTGGCCCTGGGGACCCCATCCCCCAAGGCCTGCACCCTAATTGTTTTTTGTTGAAAAAAATTAATTTAGAAGGGGGCCGCGTGGCTCCCCTCCCAAGGCCTTAATCGGTCCCGGGGACCCCAACCCCCGGGTCATGGCCTTTTTTTTTTTTATTCTTTAGGAGGGGGGCTGCACAGCCCCCCTCCTCAGGCCACTTATGGCCCCGGGGACCCCATCCCCCGGGGCCGGCTTTTGTTTTTTATTATTATTTTTTTAATATATTTATAGAAACACATAGGACATGCGGGACAAACCGTATGTACCTATCACCATGACGATTTGCGTGATATTCATTAAAAGGCGACTATGCATACAATGAATCCACATGGAATGTATTTACACCGCTAGTGAAGCTCTGACGTGTCTGACGCCCTACAGTGCCTAATCCCGGCGCCCCCGCCGGTGGGTACTCTCCAAGTAGACACCCTTGTCGTTTATTTATACAAACATGGGTAGCTATTGACGGGCACATTTAATACACACGCACACCAAGCCATTCAACGGGGATTCGACAAAAATTCGACCAAACTCTGCAAGAAACCCCCCTCACGGTTAATAAAACACACATCCACCGCCGGATGTGTAATACTTTTTATTTTACTCTCTGGAAAGGAGACAAACCTCACTTGAGAGTCACAGCGTGCTCCTGGCTTAGCCCAATGCTGTGTTACACCCACCAGTGCCCGTCGAGTGCCACACACCTCTGTGTTGTATTCCACCAGCTAGTGCGTATGCTATGACACTCTCTAACCCATGTGCACTGTAACACCACCCCGTGTATATGTCATGCCACACTTGCCTTCGCACGGGTTATATTGCCCCATCTAACGTGCCTTCCTTGATGCCTATGTTATAACGCACAGCGCTATGCCATACATATTACAATCTGGGATCCATATCTTTGTCACAGTGCATATGCAACGTCACACTCCCCAGCACATATTTTATATTACAACTTTAGAGACTAGTTAGGTTACATAACACTGCCCTGTGCATATTACACTCCAAGACGCATATCGCATAGCACGCGCTAGTGCATGTGCTATCTCGCGCTCTCCAATGAATCTGTCATTGCGCACAATGTATTGCATATTATATTTCACGCCCCAGTTCATCTTATATCACACTTTTTGGTGCATAGTTTATACCATATACTATATCTAGTTTTCATTTTCAATCGTGCTCTCAGGACTATGTTCTATATAACACTGCGTCCACCTACCCTTTTCACAGGCATTACATTTTGCGATGGGGGGGTGGAGGGTCAGGGGGTGTTTCTGCCAAGTGAGCCCAGAGTCACAGTCACAAACGTTCTCTTCTTCCTCTTCTTCCTGAATAAAAGTGAGATTATGCTGCATGCTTGTTCATATTTTAAGTAGTTCACACAGACACACATTTTAAAAACAATAAAGTTCCTAATACCCACCTACTCTGAACAGTTAGCTTGCTGCCCCATCCACCTCCTCCCTATCCTCTGTTGTCTGAATCCATGGACTAGCCTCCTCCCTCCTGCCATGCATGGTCTGATGTGCTGCCACTGCCCTCCATTTAGCATGATGTACCAGTCCACTTCTCCTGCCCTCCATTGCCGAATTCTATGGCCCATCATTGACCTCCTGCTTAGCCTCTGTGCTTAGCTTGCTGCCCCTATTCTCCTTCCCCCTGCCCTCCGATGTCTTTGTGCATGCCCCTGCTCCATCCTTTTTGCCCACCATGTTCCATGGACCAGCTACTCCTATCTACTCTGAGTGTTCTGTTGAGCTGCCACTTCCCTCCCACCTGCCTAGCATTGTCAGATGACTGTAACCTGTCCCTGCCACCTCCACCCTGCCTGTCCACATGCCATGCCCCTATCCCCTTCCTCCTGTCCTCCATGGTCCATTTTACTGCCACACCCTTCTGCCCTCCCTGGTCTGTTGTTCTGCAACTGCTCCTCCTGCCTGCCCTGCGCGGTATGTTGTGAGGCCCCTTCCCCTGAACTCTCTTGTCTGTGCCCAGGTCCTGACCCTCCCTTCTATCCTCCATGGTCCTTTGTGCATGCCCCCGCACCCTCCTTCTTGCCCATCATAGCCATTGTGCTGCCACTAACCCTCCCGCTTGCCATGCATGGTCTTCTGTGCTGCCATGGCCCCTCCCACCTTCCCTGTGTGGTCAGCTAGCTGCCCCTGACCCCCTCCCACCTTCCCTCCATGGTCTGTGTGTATGCCATCATAGTCTCACTGTTGCACTCCATGTTGTGTCTTGTTTCCAGTGCCCATCCTACCTGACCTCCATGGTCATCTTGCTGCTCCTGCCCTGCCCCCTTGCCCCAGCCCTCTGTTTCCATGTGCAGACCCCTATTCCCTCCCTCATGGCTTGTCTGTTCCATTGTAATGCCCCTGATCCGTCCCTCCTGCCCTTTATGGTCTGTAATGCTGCAGCTTTCTCTCCTGTCTGTCCATTATGGTCAGCTAGCTACCATTGCCTCTTTCCCCTCTGTTCTCTGTTGTCCATGTGCATGGTCCTGTCCCCTCCCTATTGCTTTCTATGGATTGTTGTGCTGCACTCCCGTCCCACATGTCCTGTGTGGTGTATTGTGCTGCTGCAAACCCTGATGCCTGCCCAGTAGGGTCAGTTTGGTGCACCTCTCCATGTCCCTCCTGTCCTCTGTTATCCAAGTCCATATCCCTACCCCAATTCCTCCTGCCTACCATGATCCAATGTACCATACTTGCGAACATTTTGAACTTGGTAAGAGGGAGATTTTGAAAAAAAAATGGGGTATTTATTTTCCCCTTTGAGTTACATTGAAAAAGAGGAGATTGTAGACAGGAGACAGATCAAATAAAGCCCATTTGAGCTTAAAAACATTGGACGTTTCCTGGCTGAAACGGGCTCTGTTGGCATGTATGGTTGTACTACCACTGCCTCTTCCTTCTGCCCAAAATGGTTTATTATATTGCCACAGGCTCTCTTGCCAGTCCTGTATTGTTGGTTTGTTGCCCCTGCCCCCTTTCCACTGCCCTTCATAGTCTGTTGTGCTGCCACTGCCCTTCCTGCCTGCCCAGTGTGATCAAATTGTTGCCCCTGCACTCTCCTACCTGCCTTCAATTTTCAGAGTCTGTGCCCCTGGTCTCTGCCTCTCAACAGTATCCCAATGAACAACTAGATTGCTAACATTCTATATTTATTACAAAAGTATGGAACGCCTGAGGTCATCTTGATGTAATCAAAACTGTAATACCTAGAGCTCGGTGATCAGGGCAGTGGCAGTACCCTGAGCCGCTTGGTGGATACGCTGGTTGCTTTGAGAGTGGAAAGCTGAGTCTTTTTTAATTTGAAAGCTGAGTCTTTTTTAATTATTTTAACTCTTTTAAACTTTGAAACGCCGCCTTTTGAGAGGCAGCTTACCTGGGGATAATCGGGTGCTTTTGCTCCTTCTTCCTCCTTCTCGCCCCGGTCCGACGCGGTAACTAGTACCGTTGCGCGGAGGGCGGAGAAGGTCAAGGCAAAGCACTTCTGGTGACAGTCAGACAGCGGGGAGGCTTAAATACGCATGCTCCGGCGCCCGTGCAGCGGTGATCAGGGCAGTGGCAGTACCCTGAACCGCTTGGTGGATACGCTGGTTGCTTTGAGAGTGGAAAGCTGAGTCTTTTTTAATTTGAAAGCTGAGTCTTTTTTAATTATTTTATCTTGTGATTACTGTGTACTTAATTTTTAACGCTTTTAAACTTTGAAACGCCGCCTTTTGAGAGGCAGCTTATCTGGGGATAATCGGGTGCTTTTGCTCCTTCTTCCTCCTTCTCGCCCCGGTCCGACGCGGTAACTAGTACCGTTGCGCGGAGGGCGGAGAAGGTCAGGGCAAAGCACTTCCGGTGACAGTCAGACAGCGGAGAGGCTTAAATACGCATGCTCCGGCGCCCGCGCAGCGGTGATCAGGGCAGTGGCAGTACCCTGAGCAGCTTGGTGGATACGCTGGTTGCTTTGAGTGGAAAGCTGAGTCTTTTTTAATTTGAAAGCTGAGTCTTTTTTAATTATTTTATCTTGTGATTACTGTGTACTTAATTTTTAACGCTTTTAAACTTTGAAACGCCGTCTTTTGAGAGGCAGCTTACCTGGGGATAATCGGGTGCTTTTGCTCCTTCTTCCTCCTTCTCGCCCCGGTCCAACGCGGTAACTAGTACCGTTGCTCGGAGGGCGGAGAAGGTCAGGGCAAAGCACTTCCGGTGATAGTCAGAGAGCGGGGAGGCTTAAATACGCATGCTCCGGCGCCCGCGCAGTGGACACGCGCAGTGGGCGTGCTGCTGGCGCGCCAAAGGCGCGCCTAAGGCAAGCCCGTCTGCGCCCGTCCGCGGCCGTACAGGGCTCGGGGCCAGTCCCCCTGGTGGTTTTAGGAGGACACTATACTATAATAATCAGGACCTTCTTGCTCTTCGCCCCAAAACTGCCGACACTTGCACTCACACTATGCATGCTGATGGCCTCATTAGAGCCTGCAACCACTGTTCCTTTAAATTTAACTCCACGCTTGAGGGTAAGGTGGGCTCACCTACTCTGACCTGCGATCTCTTGAACTGCCGCTCTCTCAGGAAACACGGACTAGAGATCTATGACCTCCTGACTGATAATCAGGTCGATATCATGTTACTCACTGAAACCTGGTTGGACACGGACTCTGCTCCGGAGCTCCTCGAAGCACTGCCAGTTGGATATACTATCAATCGTATTGATAGGGACTCTGGTAGGGGAGGTAGCATGGCTATAATTTTTAAGCATGACATCCAGTGCCAACTTGAGTCTATCGCCATTACTGACTGTGAGGCCGGCCTGTTCACTATTACGATTGATAGCAAGTGTATTGTGAAAGGCCTCCTGGTATACAGGCCCCCGGGGTATCCAGCCCGGTTTGCATCAAGTTTGGCTGACTACCTTACCCAACCTGCACTGCGCTATAGCAAGCTCATTGTGCTAGGTGATCTTAATTTACATCTGGAAGATGCCGGTTGCACAGTGGCACAAGCTGTGCGCCAGGAACTAGCGACACTTCAACTACAACTTAGTGTTGCGTGCCCCACCCATCAGAAGGGCCATCTGCTTGACCCAATCTTTACCAATTGGAAGGAGGTTGTGGTCGGTACCCCCCTGCCTTTGATCTGGACGGACCACTACTTACTCCCTTTCGTGTTGCGGACCCCCATGCCGAAGGTGCAGGAGCACTCGAATGAGGGTATAGCGTGCCGGAAATGGGCTAGTTTTTCCTCGGAAAAGTTTAAGAGTGCCCTCTTGATGGGGGGTCCGCCTGGGGGTGAGGACGCTGATAGTGCCTGTCTTGAACTGGATGGGAGGATAGAAGAAGCTCTTAACAAGACTGCCCCCTGGTCGTGGAAAACACTAACCAGAACCAAAAAATCTGCCCCATGGTTCAATAATGTGCTGAGAATGGCCAAGGCAGTTTGTAAACGTGTTGAAAGACTATGGAGGAAGGACTTCTCTGTGCAAGGGAGGAACGAGTATAAAACATCCCTGAAAGCCTACCATAGACTTATCAGGAAAACCAAGTCTGAATACTACCTTGAAAGAATCAGGTCTGCGGAAAACTCCACTAGAGAATTATTTAGGGTCTATAAAGAGATCTCCTCTCTGGACTCTATAGCAGCGCCTGCTGAAGGCTCAGTCGAACGCTGTAATCAAATAGCGGAATTCTTCTCCGCGAAGGTACTTACGATCTACTCCTCTTTCCCTGATGTTGTCCTGGCTGACCAAGACATATGGGCTAGATCACGCCATGTAACTGTAGCTGTGGAAGAGAGGCTTGAGAACTTTTTTACTCCCTCCCCCGACATTTTGATAAATATTTGTCGGAGTGTAAAGTCAGGGTCTCCTAAAGACCAGGCCTCCCCGAGAAGACTCGAGGGGTGCTTAGAAGCTTTGGAACCCTTCATCAGGCATCTCCTGGAGGTCTCATTTGAGACCAGCACAGTCCCTAGCTGCTGGAAGGAGGCAGTTGTTCTCCCCCTCCCTAAAAAACCTCACATAGGCCTTGAACGCCTAGATAACCTGCGGCCCATCTCTCTTCTTCCTTATTTTGCCAAGATCGCAGAGAAAGTGGTCAACCAGCAGCTTACGGCTCATATTGGGAAATACCATCTTCTACATCCCACCCAGTCTGGCTTCCGTGCTTGCCACTCGACGGAGTCTGCCCTTCTCCTGGCCACTGAGACCATTCGGCAATTTGTGGACGCGGGTCATACTGCGGCGCTGATTTTGCTCGATCTCAGTGCGGCCTTTGACACGGTGGCCCACAAGGTACTGGTTGACCGTTTGAAGAAGGGAGGTCTGGGAGGGCCTTGGGCTGGCTCACCTCTTTTTTGAACAATCGTAGCTTTCAGGTGAGGCAGGGTAAGTTCTACTCGAAAGTGATGGCACTGCAGCAGGGAGTCCCTCGGGGCTCAATCCTGAGCCCCACCCTTTTTAATCTTTATGTGGCTCCCTTGGAGGAGATTGCTGAAGGTTTTGGGATTGGAGTGGTATCCTACGCCGATGACACTCAGTTGGTTGTGTCCCTGACTCAGGATCAACAATCGGCAGCTCCCAACTTGGTGGCGTGCCTCCAAGAACTTGCAACCTGGATGGACATAAACTGTCTAAAACTTAACGGCAATAAGACCGAGGTGCTAGTGGTGGGAAAAGCTCCTTCTGTCTGGTCGTCTGCGTGGTGGCCGCAGGATTCGGGGCCTACTCCTGTTCCCTGTGCCCAGGCAAAAAACCTTGGGGTCTGGATAAACACCCACCTCTCGTTTGACTATCACACCAGACGGGTTGCGGGCACATGTTACGGAGTTCTAAAAGGACTTAGGAAAACTCTGGACATATTGCCCGCCGCGGCCAGGAAGACCATGATTCAGGCACTCGTGACCTCCCGTCTTGATTATGGGAATGCCCTCTTTCTGGGTGCTACTGAAAGGTGCATACAAAGACTCCAAAGCGTGCAGAACGCAGCGGCCCGTTTAGTCCTGAAGCGTCCTAGGAGAGCACCCTCTAAACTGGCTCTTACCTCCTTACATTGGCTCCCTATCCGGGAACGAGCTCGTTTTAAGGCACTATGTGTATGCCACCGCATTATGCATGGGACCTCTCCAGTTTATCTGCAGAACCTTCTCACCCCCTACATTCCTACCCGCCGCCTCAGGTCTGAGGGGCTGGGTTTAGTTTGTATCCCGATGGTGAAGAGAGCCAGGATGAGGGGCCGCTCTTTTCGGTTTCTGGCAGCCCAACTCTGGAACAAACTGCCAGTATGCCTCCGATTGGAACCCGCTGAAGGCATTTTTAGGAAGAAACTAAAGACTCTCCTGTTCCCTCTTGAATAGACCTCAGTACCTGCTCTTGCTGCCTCATCGCAGCGCGGGGACACACTGTTCTAAATGTAACCATGCGCTTTATAAGTTCGTTAACATAACATAACATAGAGCATTTCCTTTAGAAATTACATATATGAGAGGGTCTTATTTGCATCAAAATTATGGTTAGTGCTCTAAAAAACTAAAATGATGACATATTTTCTGAGTTTTCAAATAGCGACAAAGAACTTTTAAATTATTTGTAATCTTTATGTTTTTTTATCCAGTTGACCACTTGATTAAATGTTGCACTTAGGGGAAAGGATGTGGTGTTAATTCCAGAGCTGCCGACTTTGTAACTGGGGAAACAGGTTGGAGTTTCTGCTTCAGCTCAACATTCTGTGATTCTGGTCAAATCACTTAATCTCCCCATGTCTACAACCAAAATGAATTTGATCGTGTGTGATGTAACCAATGCTCATGTAAAGCACTCCAATACCTGACAAGTCTGCACTATATAAAACTGCAAATACACAAAAAATAAGTGTTTTGCACACTTCTGTCATTGGGCTACATGTGGGCTACATCTGGGTGATATTTGTGCTGTATTTGGGCTTTTCTGTCTCTGGTGGCCATCTTGGGAGATTTATTTGTTATGAAGTTTCCTAATTTCCTCATTTACTGCAGTCTCCTCAGTAGGAAATGCGTTCAGTTTTTTACTTTGGTTCCATCAAGAAGGCATTCAGATGTGTCACACATTTGCCATAAATTCTGAATATTAGCACTCTAGTTGCACATTAGATCACTGTAGTAAAGCTACTGCTCACCAGGGAAGTCTGCTGCTGGTATTCAAAGTGCATGTTTCAGTCTGCTGCTGGTATTCAAAGTGCATGTTTCAGTCTGCTTGTCAGAATTTTTTTATGAAATAGAAGAGGATTTAAGAAGTCAAAATGTGCCCTAATTTTTCTTTCTGCAGCACTAATGTGCAATACGTTTGTCATAAGTAGGACTGTTAGCGCTCTAGTTGTTCTTTAGAACACTCTGGGAAGCTGCAGTAGAACACAAAGGAATCAACTGACAGTCTCTGCCCTTGTTGGATGTACATGTTTTACTGAGAATGTCAGACTTCATTCTCACATGACTGAGAAAGATAATGTGAGTTTACAGAAAATATGCTCTCAGTTTAGCTTATACATCACCTTTCAATCCTCTGTGGGAAAAGCATGAGAAAATAGTTTTCTCTCAAACATGATTCATGATATCACAGCAGAAGGCTTTTTCACATGGTAAAATCACCTTAGAACACACCACAATTCCTAAAATGAGTATGGTACCATCAACAAATGATTTATAATGTAACTAAAGTCTTAAAACCTTCTATTAACTGCAATGCTTTTTAATGAGGTGCTATCATGTATATTGGTCCCAAGATTGCTGCCAACACTTCTTGGATGAAGTACTGACAGCCAATCAGATCTCATGATGAGATGTGTGGTTAGGCTCCGCCCAGATATATCTATCTTTTTAACTCTAATTTTCTCAGGAACTATTGTACGGATTTACACCATTTAAGCAAAAGGCACGAGTCTGAACTGAGGACTACCTCTTTGCCAAATTTGGTGTAATTCTGTTCAGCAGTTCGGGCTGTAGCTGCGTCAACAGGTCCTATTGGAAAATGCATGGGGAAAACGCGTTTTGGGACCCCCCTTTTTTCTCAGGCCCTGCTTGACGAATCACCGTGAACTTTTCAGGATAGGAGCGGACCGGAGCTGGCCAAAAGTTTAGAAAATTCACAAAGATTTGTCAATCAGCGCCAACGTTATTCCAAATAGAATGTTGCAGATTTCCTATGGAAAATAGGTCCTAACTTTAACTACCTACTGGTGACTGCCAGTAGGTAATGCATATATATATATATATCAATAAGTAAAGATTTTTAGGGATAGAAAAATAGCTAGATATAGATGCAGGTGCTGAAACAGATAGAAAGATATAGATTTAGATGACTAGAGATACAGATATATGGAAACAGATAGAGATAGGTATATAAATTATAGGTAGTTGTATAGGATAAAAATAGAGGCAAATACAGCTATCGCTTCCTGTTTTTCCCTTGTCTCTACCTCATGTTAAATTTCCCTGACCTTCTTTGTCTATATCTTTCTGTTTCTCCATCTTTCACGTTCTCTCTCACATTTATGTAATTTTATGATTCCTGTGTGAAATATGGGTTTTCAACCACGTCATTTTCTGCAATAAAATAATCCAAGCATTTAATGTATATATGTATATAATATCTTTTGCGCCGTTTGACGAATCTTCGCAAAATTTCCAAAACTAGTGGGGCGCTCCAGTCTGCTCCTGTCTTGAAAGTTTCGGGGTGATTTGTCAAGCAGGTCCTAAAACACATTTTCTCCATGTTAATTTCCATAGGAAACTTTAGACAAAGCTACAGCCTAAACAGCTGAACAGAATTACACCAAATTTGGCAGCAAGGTAGCTCTTGGTTCTTCTTTTAAAATGGTGTAAATTCGTTCAGTAGTTCCTGAGAAATTCAAAAATAAAGAAATATTGATATCTGGTGTCCACAGTGGATCCTCAAACCCTCCCAATCACAACTTTATTCTGATTGGCTACCAAAACTTCAAACAAGAAAGTGTTGTCGGCCATCTTGTGACTCTGTAGAACCGAGTCACAAGAAAAAAGGTAAAAAAACAAGATAAGGGGGCAGGGTAAAAACACCCTGCTCAGGGGGTCTCACAAGGACCCCCAGGACCAAAAAAGCATGTATTTTTTTGCTTCATTTGTTTTAAGACCCAGGGAGGGCCAGGTCCCAGGGGCAATCCAGTATTATGTAGCGGGGTCTGTGGGGGCCCCCACAGCCCTGGGGACCGCTACCTCCCTGGGGCTTTGCTAATAATGCGCGGGGCACCTGCCCCCCCTGACCCGGGGACCTCCACCTCCACTGGGCTACTTTTTAAAACTGTGAGTGGTGGGCTCGAGCCCCCCCACACTGCCCCGGGGATCACCTCCTCCCCAGGGCACACTTCATTAAAATATGGGATCCGTTGCAGACCCCTGGCCCCGGGGACCACCCCCTCCCTGAGGCTTCAAATCAGTTGGGAGGATACCTCCTTGGCCCTGGGGACCACCACCCCCCCAGGGTTGGCTCCATCAATGTCCCGGGAGCCCACACCTGGGACATTGCAGTTTGAAATGGCATGGCAGGAGCCCTGCTGCCGCCATAACATTGCAAACTTCTGCTTCGCTTCATGGAAGCGAGAGCAGGAAAACTGCTCTTGCTTCCATGAAGCGAAGCAGAATTGCTTTTGGCAAAGGGAGCTGCATGTTTGCAGCTTCCTTTGTCCAAAAGCAATGCTGGCTCCTGCAGGAGGCGAGGAGCCGGCTGGTACAGCGGGGCCATTGGGGCTCCCCCTGCGCTCCCCAACGTGAGGCCAGGCCCCGGGAGATGGGGTCCCCGGGGCCAAAAGTGGCCCAGGGAAGGGGGCCACGGGGCCCCCTCCCGTAAAGAAATATTTTTTAAAAAAGTAAATAGGCAAAGCCCCAGGGGATGGCGTTCCTGCGGCCAAAAATGGCCTCAGAAGGGGAGCCGCGCCGCCCCCCTTCTTCAAAAGGAATTTTAAAAAATAATAATAAGTGACCTGCCCCAGGGGATGGAGTCCTCGGGGTTGAAAATGGCCTCGGGAGGGGGACATGCGGCCCCCTTCCCATTAAAAAAATAATAAATGTCTCAGGCCCTGGGGGATGGTGTCCCCGGGGCCCAAAAATATTAAGAGGAGAGCCACACAGTCCCCCTTCTAAAAAAAAAATTTGAAAAGGGAAGCTGGCATCCTGCCGGAGACCCCGCCTCCTCCCTGCACCACTCTATAAACGCACCTCCTGGTGCGTTCTGGGTTAGGGGATTAAGTCCCCTTGACTCTTAAGGGTGCTTAGAGGCAAACTAGACCACCAGGTACCTCCAGTAAGCCCCACACAGTGGGATTGCTGAGAGGTGGTCCGAGGCCAGCCCCTTTTTGCACCACTCCGCAAACACGCCTCTTGGCGCATTGCTGATGGTAGCGATGAGGTCCTCTTGTGTCCCGAGAACTTCAGGACTAAAGTGGACTTTATCCCCCGAGCAGCAGTGCACCAGGAGCGTGTTTGCAGAGTGGTGTAAAAAGGGGGCGTGGCCTAGGACCACTCTCAGCAATCCAGCTGTGTGGGGCTTACTAGAGATAACAGGAGGGCTAGTTGGCCCCCAGGGGCCCTCAGGAGGCAAAGGGACTTCATCCCCCAACCAAGAGCGCATCCAGGAGGTGCGTTTGCAGGGTTGTGGAGAAAGGGGCGTGGCCTGTGTCCACCTCTCAGCAATCCCACTCTCTGGGGCTTACTGGAGGTATCAAGTAGGCGAGTTGGCCCCTGAGGACCCCCACAAGCAAAGGGGACTTCAATCCCCATCCAAGAGCGCACCAGGAGGCGTGTTGGCAAAGTGGTGGGCAGAGGGGGCATGGCCTGCTATGAGAACTTAGCAATCCTGCTGTGGGGATTTACTGGAGGTAATAGGAGGGGAAGTTAGTCCCCAAAGATGTCCTTGGGGGCCAACTACCCCACCTGTTACCTCCAGTAAGTCACGCACAGTGGGATTGCAAAGAGGTCTTCAGACACCACGGCCCCCTTTCTTCACCACTCTACAAAAGCACCTCCATGCACTGCACTACTGATGACGTCACATATTACATCACTCATGACATGGTCAGTGACATCACTTTATGACATCACTGAGATCTCAAATTACATGACTTGTGCGTTGATTTTTCAATGGGGTCTAAAACATTTTTTTTAATTTCCTCTCCTTTAATGGGTGTGTTTCCCTCGTGGGTGAATAAGAAAACGAAAACAGAGAGAATTTGCCCTTGTGATTGTGTCCTACTGGGTTATCGTTATTTTTTTGTGAGTGGCTGTTTGGGTCTGTGAGTTAGTGTGTGACTGCCCATGTGGGGCTGTAAGGGGATGTGTAATGGGATGCATAGGTCTGTGAGCGTGTGTGAGTACCTGCATAAGACTATGAGTGTGTATGTGAGTAACTGTTTGGGTGTGTGAATGGGTCTATCCGTGCCTGTATAGATTTCTGAGTGGGTCTGTGAGTGCCTGTGTGGTTCAGTCAGTGTGTATGTGAGTGGCTGTGTGGGTCTGTAGGTAGGTGTGAGGGTGCCTAAGTCAGTGTGTAAGTGTCTCTCTGACTGCCTATAGGGGTCTGTAAATGGGTGTGTGAGTGCCTGCATGGGTCTTTGAGTGGGTGTATCAATGCCTGCATAGCTAGGTGAGTGGGTGTCTGTGTGCCTATATAGGTCTGTGAGTGGGAGTGGGAGTGCCTGAGTGGGTATGTGAGTGTCTGTGAGTAGATGTGTGAGTTATTGTATGAGTCTGTGAGTGGGTGTGTGAAGGTGTGGGTCTGTGAGTATATGAGTGGGTGTGTGAGTTCTTGTGTGGGTATGTAACTGGGTGTGTTTGTGTGGATCTGTGAGTGGGTGTGTGAGTGTCTGTGTGGGTTGGTGAGTGGGCATGTGAGAGTGTAAGAGGGTCTGTGAATGGGTGTGTGAGTGTCTGTGTGGGTCCGTAAGTGGTTTTGTGGGTATATCAGTCTGTGAGTGGGTATATGAATGTCTATGGTCATATGAGTCAGTGGGTGAGTAGTTTTGAGTATGTGAGTGGGTGTGTGAGTGGTCTTGTGGCTTAGTGAGTGGGTGTTTAAATGGCTGTATGGGTCTGTGAGTTGGTGAGTGAGTAGCTGCATGGTTCAGTGACTGGATGTGTGAATGTATGGGTCTGTGAGTGGGTATATGAATGTCAATGTTTGTATGAGTGGGTGGGTAAGTAGTTTTGAGTATGTGAGTGGGTGTGTGAGTGGTCTTGTGGCTTGGTGAGTCAGTGTTTGAATGGCTGTATGGGTCTGTGAGTGGGTGTGTGAGTAGCTGCTTGGGTCAGTGACTAGATGTGTGAATGTTTGGCTCTGTGAGAGGGTATATGAATGTCTATGTTTGTATGAGTGGGTGGGTGAGTAGTTTTGAGTATGTGAGTGGGTGTGTGAGTGGTCTTGTGGATTATTGAATAGGTGTTTGAATGGCTGTATGCATCTGTGAGTGGGTGTGTGAGAGGCTGTCTGGGTCTGTGAATGGATGTGGCAGTGGTTTTATGGGTGTGTCAGTGGTTGGGTGAGTTTCTGTGTGACTCTGTGAGTGAGTCTGTTAGTACCTGCATAGCTCTGTGAGTAGGTGTGTGAGTGCCTGTGTTGTTCTGTAAGTGGGTGTGTAAGTTGATGCATGGGTCTGTGAGTAGGTGTGTGAGTATCTACATGAGTATATGAGTGTCTCTAGGAGTGCCTGCATAGGTCTGTGAGGTGTGTGAGTGGATGAGTGGTCTGTGAGTCGGTCCATGAGTGCCTGTGTGGGTCTGTGACTGGTGTATGAGTGGCTGTTTGGGTCTGTGAGTTAGTGTGTGACTGCCTGTGTGGGACTGTAAGTGGATATGTAAGGGTATGCATGAGTCTGTGAGTGTGGGTGTGAGTGCCTGCATAAGACTGTGAGTAGGTATGTGAGTACCTGTGTGGGTGTGATAATGGGTCTATCAGTGCCTGTATAGATTTCTGAGTGGGTTTGTGAGTGCTTGTGTGGCTCTGTCAGTGGGTCTGTGAGTGCATGTGTGGTTCTGTCAGAGGGTATGCAAGTGGGTGTGTGAGTGCCTGAGTCAGTGTGTAAGTGTCTCACTGAGTGCCTGTATGGGTCTGTAAATGGGTGTGTGAGTGCCTGCATGGGTATTTGTGTGGGTGTATCAATGCCCGCTTAGGTCTGTGAGTGGGTGTCTGAGTTCCTATGTGAGTCTGTGGATGAGTGTATGAGTGCCTCAGAGAGTCTGAGTGAGTGTGCAAGTGTCTTCGTGGGTCTGTGAGTAGAAGTGTGAGTTATTGTATGGGTGTGTGAGTGTCTGTGTGGGTCTGAGAGTGGGTCTGTGAATATATGAGTGGGTGTGTGAGTTCCTGTATGGGTATGTAACTGGGTGTGTTTGTGTGGGTCTATGAGTGGATGTGAGTGTCTGATTGGGCCTGTGAGTGGGTGTCTGAGTGTCTGCGTGGGTCTGTGAGTGTGTGAGTGTCTGAGTAGGTCTGTGAGTGGGTGTGTGAGAGTCTGTGTGGATGTATGAGTTCCCCGCTGGGACTGTGATTGGATGTGTGAGTCTTTGAGTGGGTGTGGCAATGCCTGCGTAGGTCTGTGAGTTGGTGTGTGAGTATCTATGTGGGTCTGTGAGTGTGCCTGAGAGTACTGCATGGCTCTATGATTGGGTGTGTGAACTCCTGCGTAGGTTTGTGAGTAGGTGCATGACTGCCTGTGCGGGTCTCTAAATGGGTGTGAGAATGCCTGTGAGGGTTGCTGAGGGGGTCTGAAAGTTTTTTTCCCCCAAACTGATCAAGATTTGCTAATCCATCACAGATTTGCATGGGGATCATGCTGAACCTTGCGTGGGATCCGCAAATTCCTAAAGTGGAAATAAACTGATATAATTCAATTTCGTACCCAATATAGGTTCCTCTGACACTCCTCTCACACAGCAAAACCAAAGGAAATGATGGACGGAGTGTTGAACATTGCAAGCACTCACCCCCAGTCAACTGATCTGGGTTTAATCCATCACCGTTCTTTAGCCCACTCTGCCACCCAGTTCAGACATGGCCATATGCAAATCAGTCTGACCCCGTGCCTCATGGGAACAGTCCAGCCCGAACTGCCAAGCCATGTCTTCCCTGGACCGGAAACAAGCTTCCTAGGACCGGTTTCTGGCATTTCAGCAGTCTTCAGCCAGGCTTGCTTGAATCCAGTGGCAAAGTGAGCAAGGGACTCACGTCTGAGCATACCCTGCCAACTTATGGCGCACAAAGCAAAACCAAAGGAAATGATGGACGGAGTGTTGAACATTGCAAGCACTCACCCCCAGTCAACTGATCTGGGTTTAATCCATCACCATTCTTTAGCCCACTTTGCCACCCCAGTTCAGACATGGCCATATGCAAATCAGTCTGAGCCTGTGCCTCATGGGAACAGTCCAGCCCGAACTGCCAAGCCATGTCTTCCCTGCACCGGAAACAAGCTTCCTAGGACCGGTTTCTGGCATTTCAGCAGTCTTCAGCCAGGCTTGCTTGAATCCAGTAGCAAAGTGAGCAAGGGACTTACGTCTGAGCATACCCTGCCAACTTATGGCGAACAAGGCAAAACCAAAAGAAATGATGGACGGAGTGTTGAACATTGCAAGCACTCACCCCCAGTCAACTGATCTGGGTTTAATCCATCACTGTTCTTTAGCTCACTCTGCCACCCCAGTTCAGACATGGCCATATGCAAATCAGTCTGACCCTGGGCCTCATGGGAACAGTCCAGCCCGAACTGCCAAGCCATGTCTTCCCTGGACCGGAAACAAGCTTCCTAGGACCGGTTTCTGGCATTTCAGCTTTCTTCAGCCAGGCTTGCTTGAATCCAGTGGCAAAGTGAGCAAGGGACTCACGTCTGAGCACACCCGCCCAACTTATGGCGAACAAAGCAAAACCAAAGGAAATGATGGACGGAGTGTTAAACATTGCAAGCACTCACCCCCAGTCAACTGATCTGGGTTTAATCCATCACCGTTCTTTAGCCCACTCTGCCACCCCAGTTCAGACATGGCCATATGCAAATCAGTCTGACCCTGACCCTCATGGGAACAGTCCAGCCCGAACTGCCAAGCCATGTCTTCCCTGGACCGGAAACAAGCTTCCTAGGACCGGTTTCTGGCATTTCAGCAGTCTTCAGCCAGGCTTGCTTGAATCCAGTGGCAAAGTGAGCAAGGGACTTACGTCTGAGCATACCCTGCCAACTTATGGCGAACAAGGCAAAACCAAAAGAAATGATGGACGGAGTGTTGAACATTGCAAGCACTCATCCCCAGTCAACTGATCTGGGTTTAATCCATCACTGTTCTTTAGCTCACTCTGCCACCCCAGTTCAGACATGGCCATATGCAAATCAGTCTGACCCTGTGCCTCATGGGAACAGTCCAGCCCGAACTGCCAAGCCATGTCTTCCCTGGACCGGAAACAAGATTCCTAGGACCGGTTTCTGGCATTTCAGCTTTCTTCAGCCAGGCTTGCTTGAATCCAGTGGCAAAGTGAGCAAGGGACTCACGTCTGAGCATACCCTGCCAACTTATGGCGAACAAAGCAAAACCAAAGGAAATGATGGACGGAGTGTTGAACATTGCAAGCACTCACCCCCAGTCAACTGATCTGGGTTTAATCCATCACTGTTCTTTAGCTCACTCTGCCACCCCAGTTCAGACATGGCCATATGCAAATCAGTCTGACCCTGTGCCTCATGGGAACAGTCCAGCCCGAACTGCCAAGCCATTTCTTCCCTGGACCGGAAACAAGCTTCCTAGGACCGGTTTCTGGCATTTCAGCTTTCTTCAGCCAGGCTTGCTTGAATCCAGTGGCATAGTGAGCAAGGGACTCACGTCTGAGCATACCCTGCCAACTTATGGCGAAAAAAGCAAAACCAAAGGAAATGATGGACGGAGTGTTGAACATTGCAAGCACTCACCCCCAGTCAACTGATCTGGGTTTAATCCATCACCGTTCTTTAGTCCACTCTGCCACCCCAGTTCAGACATGGCCATATGCAAATCAGTCTGACCCTGAGCCTCATGGGAACAGTCCAGCCCGAACTGCCAAGCCATGTCTTCCCTGGACCGGAAACAAGCTTCCTAAGACCGGTTTCTGGCATTTCAGCAGTCTTCAGCCAGGCTTGCTTGAATCCAGTGGCAAAGTGAGCAAGGGACTCACGTCTGAGCATACCCTGCCAACTTATGGCGAACAAAGCAAAACCAAAGGAAATGATGGACGGAGTGTTGAACATTGCAAGCACTCACCCCCAGTCAACTGATCTGGGTGTAATCCATCACCGTTCTTTAGCCCATTCTGCCACCCCAGTTCAGACATGGCCATATGCAAATCAGTCTGACCCTGTGCCTCATGGGAACAGTCCAGCCCGAACTGCCAAGCCATGTCTTCCCTGGACCGGAAACAAGCTTCCTAGGACCGGTTTCTGGCATTTCAGCAGTCTTCAGCCAGGCTTGCTTGAATCCAGTGGCAAAGTGAGCAAGGGACTCACGTCTGAGCATACTCTGCCAACTTATGGCGAACAAAGCAAAACCAAAGGAAATGATGGACGGAGTGTTGAACATTGCAAGCACTCACCCCCAGTCAACTGATCTGGGTTTAATCCATCACCGTTCTTTAGCCCACTCTGCCACCCCAGTTCAGACATGGCCATATGCAAATCAGTCTGACCCTGTGCCTCATGGGAACAGTCCAGCCCGAACTGCCAAGCCATGTCTTCCCTGGACCGGAAACAAGCTTCCTAGGACCGGTTTCTGTCATTTCAGCTTTCTTCAGCCAGGCTTGCTTGAATCCAGTGGCAAAGTGAGCAAGGGACTCTGAAGCTTTTTTCCGGTCCAGGGAAAACATGGACTGGCAGTTCGGGCTGGACTGTTCCCATGAGGCACAGGGTCAGACTGATTTGCATATGGCCATGTCTGAAGTGGGGTGGCGGAGTGGGCTAAAGAACGGTGGTGGATTAAACCCAGATCAGTTGACTGGGGGGTGAGTGCTTGCAATGATCAACACTCCGTCCATAATTTCCTTTGGTTTTACTCCTCTAACACACACATAGGTTCAGGGCACCTCTTCTCTCACCCCTTTAATCATTTTGCAGATAACTTTTAAGGGCATGGGACCATTTTCCGGTACTCAAAATGGTGGCCATTAGGTTGTGGTCATCCAATCACAGTGATGCTGGTGGCGTGTGACTTTGCAAATTCACCATGGGGATCCGCAGACAATCCGTGCCCCTAGATATACAATTTTGTTTTTGCTTTAATAATGCCACAACTACTGAATGGATTTACACTAAATCACAAAAAAGGCTCTTCCTGGACCAAGAGCTACCTCTCTGACGAATTTGGTGTAATTCCGTCCAGTGGTTCGGGCTGTAGTTGTGTTTAAAATCCCTATGGGAAATTGCATTGGAAACACATATGTTTGACCCCCTCTCCTTTTTCACAGCACCCCCTTGACGTATCACTATACAAGAGAAAATTTAAAGAGGTTAAAAATCACTTCCTTATCGCTTCCACCTCTACATTAAGCGGGTAGAGCAGCTCCTGCTCTTGGCCCATCAGGTCAGCCCAGTGTGTACCTGAGAAGGCCTTATTCTGGTGTTACACTCACCCAAAGTGCAGATTATGCCCACAAGGCAGTACCACTTGCCTGGCTGCCACCTGCTGCAAACATGAGGGTGGGGTGGCACCTCACATGAAATCATATTGCAACCACCTCCTCCCCAGAAGAAATGATTGCATGGGGTTATGCTGCCTGCCTCTGCTATGACTGAAGTAGTGACAAACAAAAAACGAAAAGTTGTCAGGCAGTGGAAAAAAAGGAAAATAAAAACACAGGGGCAGGCAAATCAGACAAATGGACTGGTTCACAAAGTTAACTTACACTTTTAAGTAAGTTTACTACTTTTCGGTATTCACAAACTTCACTTTTACAGAAACATAAACTTTTGTAGTAACTTACATCTTTTTAGTAGGTCCAGCATTACACATGGTCAACCACTGATATTGCAACATCCTCCCATACAAAATGATGGCGGTAGGTACTTACTACAAACATTACTGCAGAGTTTAGGTTACTAAAAAAGTGCAGTTTGTGAACAGCACTTTAGTAAGTTTTGTAGTAATACCACAGTACTACAAAACATACTATAAAATACAGTTTGAGAACTAGGCCCAAAGTGAAAATAAAGTTTCAAACAAAATAGGGTAGGTGGGTAGGAAATAAGTCAAACTGGACTGGCATAGATGAGGTGTTTAGACTGCTACACCCTTCAAAATTGCTTAATGTTGTGCTATTTTTGGTGCAAAATGCTCAGCGCATCAATTTCGGACATGGGGTGCCACAATGGCATTTCAAAAAATGAATATGTATTTGCAGATCATTTTTCAGGCTGTTTGCATAATTTCCGTAAGGAAAAATTCATGAATTTCACCTAACATTTACAGACAAGTCGAGGAACACTAAATAAAGTGTCTGTTGTCTCACTCATCCATGCTGTTCACTTAGAAAACTACGAACACATAATGTTACATATCAAAGAGCGAGAGGCCCGAAATATCACCTGTTCAAATGGCAATAATCCATTGTAACATACCAGTTTTTTTCAATAATTCCTATACTAATCTAGCGGATACTTTCCCTCTCACAATTAAAAGTCATTCGGGGGCGGGGGCCTGGTGTCGCCGGGAATGGAGTAGGACGCAGGTCGCGGCCGCTCCGGACCGCCGCTGATGTAAACTGCCACTTACAGCGGTGTGACGGCGACGCTTGGACCGGAGACACAGCCCGGGAAGAGCGGAGCACTGGAGGTGCCGGTCTGGGCGATCGGCGGTGGCTGTTGAGGCTGGCAAATACCGCGCAGACGAGGAGCCGAGTGCCGGCCGGGCTGGCCGCCATTTTCTCTACACCCGATCTGCGCGCCCGGAGCTGGGCGAGTCCGGAGCTGAGGAGGCGTCGCACTGGTGACTGCTGCAGGCTCCTTGCTGGAAGGCACCGACTGTAGAGGACCCCTGACCCTGGACGGCGTCGGCGATGAGAGCGACGACTGCGAGGCCCGAACGGAGGCGGTGATCGCCGGCGTCAGATTCTGGTAGGCCGGGACGCTCCCGGGTGCGTTGGGGGCTCGCTGCGGGCCCGGAGACGGCTGCTGACGGCGCTGGGTGTGCGGAGTGACCCGACCTTGAGGAGGGAGAACGACGGCTCCCCGAGGGGGACGCCTGGCTGGCCGGTGTGACTGGGGACGCAAAGTGGTGGCTGAAGAGCACCCGCCGCCATTTTCCCTGCTGCGTGGATGCGGCCTGGTGGTGAGCCTGGCGCTAGAAGCGGCCTGGTGTGGCCGAGGGAAAGCGTCGCCCCTGGTGAGCCGGCCCCCGGTGAACTGGTGCTGACTGCCTGCTGGGCCTATATCCTGGGAGTGTCCGGTGCCCGGCCTCACTGCACCCCGGTTGGCGCCTGCTGAGCTGAGCCCCGGAGACCTGCGACTATTGGTGCTTGGGGGAGCGCTGAGACGAGAGAGCAAGCAGTTGGAAGGAGATCACGGAGCCCCGCGTTGCCGCGTTGTCCCTGGGGGCTGCTCTGGGACCCCCGACCGGCTCGTATTGAGACCTGCTTGAAGACGGAGGGAGTGCGCCTCAGCCTGGGGCGCTGCGGCCTAGATTTGCTTGGAGCCTGCCCGGACTGGCGGGGGCGGGGACAGAGGCTAACCTCAGCGTAAAGGCCCCCCCACGGCTGAAGGGCCGATCGGGGCCTCACCGGGTGGACCGGGACTGAAGCGGCGAGCCGGCAGATGCTACGGCGCCCCCACTGCACCTCCCCCATTCGACTGAGCCGGTGGGATCCCCCAGGGGGGCGGATCGCCTGTCCGGCAGCTGGGCACCACGCGGGGGCTTGAGAACCTGACATTCCCCTTTCCCGACGGCGCAGAGCCTGGAGGGCCATTTGGAACGGGCTTCACTGCCACTAATGGACTGCGCAGCCCAGTGACCTGCGCTTTACGCTGAGTTCACATTCTGGAGTGCCGGGGTCCCTGCTCCCCCCTGTTGAGACGCTGCCCCCTGACCCTCTTGCAGCCTGACGCGCACTAAGCCAGGGAAGGAGCCGTCCGCGGCCCCCAAAGACGCCTCGGTTAAGGACTTGTGGGGCAAGCCGAATGTACCGTCGACGAGTGCAGCATTATCGGATCCTGGGGCCGCCGCTGCGCCAGTCACGCAGTCCTTCATGGCGTCGTTCATGCAGGAGCTCAAAACAGAAATTGGGTCGCTGCGCACAGAGGTCCAGGCCTGTGTCAAGGAGCTGCGACGAGATGTTGGGGAACTCGGTGGCCGGGTTGATGACTTGGAGAAAACCTTAGACGCACGTACGGAGGACCAGGAACACCTATGGCAGCGGCTCGCCACTCTAGAAGAACAGCATGTCGAGCTGCAAATCAAACAAGAAGATTTGGAAAATAGGGGGCGCCGCAACAACATAGGCATACGGGGGGTGCCAACTGGAGCGGAAGGAGCAGACATTATGTCATTTGTGGCGGACCTACTCCATGATATTCGAGGTGACGATGACACTTGACCACCCACATTGGACCGTGCGCACAGGGTCTCAGGACCGTCTGGAAGGCCGGGACTCATCCCTGACATCTTGACGCGGGCCCACTTCTTCGTCGAGAAAGAAGCCATTCTCAAAGCGGCTAGAAGCAAACCTGAAATCCTCTGTGGGGGCAAGCCCATCCAGCTATTTCAAGACCTGGCCCCTACTACCCTCCGGCGCCGGCGGGACTTCCGGCCCATTACGGACAAGCTGAGGGAACTCAACATTCGATATCAATGGGCCCACCCCTTTGCCCTCATGTTCCAGTGGGAATCTAAGCGACGTGTGCTGCGTTCCTATCGAGAGGCGGCCCAGCTGCTTCAGATCACGGACTCCCCGCCGGCTAGCCCCTCGCGCCGGCCTGCTGGTCTCCGCGTCCCTCTGAAGCCGCAGTGGTCCACGGTGCGCCGCCCTAGGCACCCCTCCTCCCCGGATGGCAGCCGATCCTCCCGGGACAAGCAAGACATCATAGAGCACATCAAATCCCTGGAGGGAGGTCCGTCACCATCTGGTTCACAAGCGCTCGCCTCCAAATGAATGTTTCTTGGTGACACCCCTTTTCTGGTAACAGCTTGGACACTGAGTCGGCTGTGGGCTTGGTCTACTTGTGGCGGCCCTGGCCCTACCTCTCACGACGCCCGGGGGACCTCCCTGGGGGGCGCACACCTGCCTGGTACCTGGCGTGACACCTGTACGGCTGCGGCGGTGGTCCGGAGCGGACCCTCGACATCGTGGATCTACAGATAAGCGATGACTCACCCCCATTCCTATTTCTGGGAGAGTGACATCTCCGGGACAGCCTGTGCCATTGTGCCTGGCTACTCCCTAGACTGGAATAGGCCTTGCTGGCCCTGTTGGCCGATTAAGTGTTTTGGTTGTTGTTCTTGCCATGTTTCCCTTCTCTCCTCTCCTTCCCTTTCTGTACCCTTTTGGTGGGGGGGACACACGTCTGAGGGGAACAACAGCATGAAAGATGTCTTGCTAGTGGTCCTGCGTCAATGACTGACCCGCCTTCTTGGAAGATTGTATCCCTCAATGTGAAAGGGCTTAACTCACCCAATAAGAGACGCCAAATATGGCGCTATTTGCTCCTGCAGAACCCCGACGTCATTTTCCTCCAAGAGACCCACCTTCTCAAATCGGATGTGGTGCGAATGGCGCACCCCCGCTTCCCCCACCAGTTTTGGTCTTCGGCCACCACTAAGTCGGCGGGAGTAGCCATCCTCTGTAGGGCGGGGTTCCTCCGGGGAGACACTAGGGTCAGCAGAGATGCCGAGGGTCGGTTCCTGCGGGTGGAGCTCAGGAGAGGGAATCACCCACTCACCTTGTGCAATATCTACTCCCCCAACCAGGGTCAAGATGCCTTTATACGCGGGATCATTAGGGAGCACCTTGAGCCAGTCAACACCGATCTCATAGTTGGAGGTGACTTCAACTTGGTGTGGGACGCGGAGATGGACCGCTGTGGGGGGGCGTTTCATGGGACCGGGGCCATGTCTGCGGCGGTGAAGAGTTCCCTCACTTCCTTAAACTTGGTGGACGCCTGGCGGTACTACTCGCCGGGGCTTCGGGACTACACTTTCTACTCCCATGTACACCGCTCATACTCTCGCATCGACCTCCTCTTTGCATCGCACTCCCTGCTCAAGGACATCATATCAGTGTCACACTCTAGCATTTCGATTTCAGATCACGCTCATGTGGAATTGCTTATACGGGAGTGTTCCACTCGCCCGACGCGCTTGAGCCGCTGGAGATTCCCGGATCACGTCCTTCGTGACCCGGTGGATAGAGAGGAGGTCCAGGCGGCCATCCTGGTGTATTTCGCAGATAACGACGCGCTGGGGACCCCCCTCCCTCTTCTCTGGGATGCCTTTAAGGCTACGATACGGGGTACCCTCACGGCAATAGCAGCAGCCAGGGCGCGGGAAGCCAGGCTCTATGAAACCAAAATCGAGCGTGAAGTAAAGACGTTGGAGAAGCTAGACCACGAGCGCCCGATGGCGTCGCGTAAGAGACGCTTGGCCGTTCTACGCGGGCAGCTCCGCGCGCACCGTACCAACAAGGCTGAGCACGCCCTGCTTTCACTCAAGCAGCGGTACTACGAGGGCGGAGATAAGGTAGGTGCTGTTCTGGCGCGGCGCCTGCGAACACGAGCGGCACGAGCCCATATCGCCAAGCTGCAAAAGACGGATGGGTCATGGGCCATTGCGGAACCGGCAAAGCTCCAAACGTTCCGCGATTACTACGCGGCTCTATATGCGAGCGACCCGCCGGCGGCAGCTCTGATATCGGAAACCGTAGACACCTGCGGATGGGAACCGCTGAGCAAGCAGCAATCTGAGACCCTGGAGGACTCTATCACCTGCACGGAAATGGCGGAAGCCCTGAAGGATCTTCCACTCGGCAAGACGCCAGGCCCGGACGGGCTGCCGGTGTCCTTCTATAGGGCCTTTTTGCCGCAATTGCAACCGTATCTCCTGCGCCTCTTCAACTCGTTCGCGGAATCAGTGGGGCCCTCGCCGGACATGGCAATGGCTGAAATAGCCCTCATACCGAAGCCCGGGAAGGATCACATCTTTTGCTCCTCTTACAGGCCTATTGCACTATTAAACACCGACTTGAAATTATACACCAAAATCCTGGCTAAACGGCTTAGCACCCACCTCCCGAACCTCATCGAGCCCGACCAGGTGGGGTTTATCCACCAACGCCAGGGGGCGGACAATGTGCGCCGCATAGCGCACATAGTGGGGAAGGCCAAACACTGGAGGATCCCAGCATGCTTGCTATCGCTTGATGCAGAAAAGGCCTTCGACCGAGTGGACTGGAATTTCCTCAGGGTGGTCCTGCGGAAGGTGGGGTTGGGCCCTAAGATGGTGGCACGTATCATGGCCCCCTATATCTCACCGATGGCCAGAGTGCGGGTCAACGGACAACTCATGCAGCCTTTTCCCATTTGCAGAGGTACTCGGCAGGGTTGCCCCTTGTCGCCCCTGCTGTTCGCCCTTGTGGTGGAACCTCTGGCCATTAGGATACGCCAGTCGCCAGATATAGGTGGCATATCTCTTCGGGGGGTTGAGCACAAAATCGCTCTCTTTGCAGACGACCTCCTCCTTACTCTCTCAGACCCCCCGCGCTCGCTGCCGGCGGTCCACTCGTTACTCCAAACCTTTGAGAGTGCCTCTGGGCTGAAAATCAATCATACGAAGTCCTGGGCCCTTAACCTTACGATTCCGGATGGGGAACTCGCGGCGATCCAGGCCTCCGTTCCGTATCAATGGGCGAGCAAGTCGGTGCGGTACCTGGGCCTTAACATAACCCCGGACCTGGACACTTGGACGCAGGCCAACTGGCAGGAATACAAGCTCTCAGTCATGGCCGACCTCCGAACATGGTAGGCCCTGCCCCTCTCCTGGCTTGGTAGGCTGAACACGGTTAAAATGTCTATCTTGCCAAAGATCTTATACCTTTTCCAAACCTTGCCGACTCCTATTCCGGAACACTGCATTCAGGGGCTGCAGCGTGACCTCACCACATTCATATGGGGGGGGAAGAAACCCCGCTTTTCCAACCGGATCCTGAAACTCCCTCGGGATCGGGGAGGGCTGGCCTACCCCAACCTTTTAGACTACTACTGGGCGTCACATCTCCGCTATATCTTGGAATGGGGGGCGTGGGAGAGTGAAAAAGTGTGGTTCCACATGGATCGGGCAGTCACTTGTCGTCCACTCTGGGACCATGCTTGGCTGCCCCGGGAGGCTCGTCACCGTAGCGCCTACATGGCGGTCCCCACCAAAACGGTCCTTGAAATCTGGGACAAGGTGGCAGTTCGTCGGGGCCTAACCACTTTTCCGTCTCCCCACACCCCGATTGCCCGCAATTCGCAGTTCCCGCCGGCGGCTCGCCCTCCATATTTCGCGAATTGGACGGAAACCGGCTGCAGGACGATCCGTGACCTGTTTATTGGGGACTGTCTCAAAACATTCGCTCAATGTAAGCTGGAGTTTGGGCTTATGGAGAGGGACAAGTTCCAGTATATACAACTGCGCCATTGGATACAGGGCTTTGCCTTGGCGCAGGCGGCCACACGGCCCTACACCCCGTTCGAGCGGTTGGCGCGTACTTTCGGCACATACAAGGGGCTGATCTCCCGCATATACAAGGTGCTTCAACACGCACAGCGACCGGATTCCCATCCATACCAGGAGAGATGGCACAAAGTCACTGGCTCAGGTGTTACCCCTTCCCAATGGCCTCGGCTCTGGAGCGACATCCCCAAGCTCCTACGTAGCATTCCCCAACAGGAATCGGCCTACAAGGTGATGACCCAATGGTATTACACCCCCGCTAGGCTCCAAAAAATGTTCCCTACGACATCCCCCGTCTGCTGGCGCTGCACTCAGGCGACGGGTGATTTCATCCACATTTGGTGGACATGCCCTCTACTGATCACTTTCTGGAAGGAAGTCCTCAGTCACATAAAAAAGGTTTTGGGGTATCCTCTCCCGGAGGACCCGCTGGTGGTACTCTTGGGCCTTCGGCCGACGACTCTACGGGCCATGACGGGCCGTGACAGACACCTTAGCTTCCACATGCTGGGCGCTGCGAAACAAACAGTGGCTCTCTATTGGAAGAAGCCCGACACACCCTCAATCAATGTATGGTTTACCCGCCTGTGGCATGTGGTGGCGATGGAGTTCCTCACGGCACGCCTTCAACTCCGCGATACCAAGTATCGCCAGCGTTGGAAGCCCTTGATCGACCACCTGGGGAGACTAGAGCATACGAGACTACAGCCTCCACGGCTCCGAGCCCTGAAACTCTTTGACGATGTAGTAGACCCTACCGATCCAGGGAACTTCTGGAGACAGGCAAACAATTCGGGGTCTCCGACTCTTCCAGACGCCCCCGGGATGGGGGGGAACCTGCCCATGGAGGACCTTGACCTTCGGCCTACGCCCTGTGGTACTGGTGGGACCCATACCCCCCCCCCCCTCCATGCTGAACCTCCTCCCCTAGACTCCCCACCCCCACCTTCTTCCCTTTCGTTCTGTCTCCCTTCCCCATTAGTTGATTGGTCGCCTCTTCTCTATCCATTTGATGCAGGTGCGGTAGTGGATAGCTTTCACACGAACACAGCACGGGGAGAATGGGCGGGTCCCTAATATGTTGTTACTGTGCCATGACTTACATGCTGGTTGTTGCCCTATGCCTTACTCGATACGACCCTGTTGGATGCTAGCGAGCCTATGCCACACAACGCTTGGCGGTTGCCAGCCCTCTCATGCTATACTCACTGCAGGCCATGAATGGGGACTCATCGAGGGCGGGCTGGAGTGTAGCCCTACACGCTATCCATTAGACGGGCGGGATATGTAGCAATGCACTGCTTGTCGTGACCCAAATGTATAATAGCCGAGGCGGACTGCATGTGTGGGTAGATGTGTTTACAGGGAACTGCATAGCAACGTTGTCAAGTGCAGTCTTTAGCATGCCAGGACATCGGCCCCTGAGGACGTGCTTAGAGTTGCTCGACCTGCTTGCCTCCGCCCAGTGCCTATTGCAATGTTATACACTCCCTTGTCAGATGGGGGGCTCGCGCAGGGTGTAGGGCCTCTACCGGGGATCCGGGCTAGGGGCTGCCTGCTCATAGACCTACCCCCGGGGCATCATTGAGTCTCCCAGGCTTCCCTGACTCTGAAAGTGTTTCCTGCTGTGTGTAAGTTGTTCGCTGCCGGCCTATAAGGTTGTAGGCACATAAGCTGTGTATCACCTCTGGCATTTAGAGATGAGCAGAAAAATGATTGTTTAGGCATACAATATACAATTAAATTGCTAATAGCTGCCTCCCCAGCCATTCCTTTAGCTTTGGGGACCTGGAATAATCTGAACTGTCGCAATTACATGCAAGAGAAATGGTTAGTAGTTGTTTTGGCAGCGATGACAAGGGCAATGGGTGGTGCAAGCTGCAGTGGGCTCCTGGTCAGAGCCCTGGCACTTAATATTTTACAAATTAAGCACGTCACCACTGGCAGTTCTCAATTTTGCCCAATTTGAGTAGAGGGACTGCTCCTGGTTTTTTCTGATAGTATTGCAACAGACAGCTCTTACGCACAGCTGATGTGCTCCAGGCCTCCTGCCCCAGCACACCTGAAGCTGTAGTGAGCCTGCCTTATCAAAACAATGTGCTTGCTCGCGGTCCTCAACATCAAGTTGGCGACCGCGAGTAAGCAAAATGACATCCCGGCGAGACTTTTACCTTGTTCGCGATCAGCAACATCAAATTGCCGATCGCGAGCGTGGAAAATAAACTTCCCGGCGAGATTCTCAACGCGAGGAAGTCAGGTTTCTCATTGCGAGTGGTCGCGTATGCTCACGACCGCTCGCGATGAGAAACTACCAGTCCGCGTTGAGAAATCTGCCGCTCGAGTAAAAATCTACTCGAGCAGCAGAAAACTACAGCTCGCACTGTGCAAGATGCCGTTTTCAATGATTGCACAGTGCCGGATGCTTGTCCGCACTGTGCAATCATTGAAAACGGCATCTTGCACAGTGCGAACAGGGTACTACGCAGTTCACGAAGTGCTACGCGTAGCTCGCGTAGTGCGAAGTGCACTTTGCGTAGCTTCGCGTAATGCTACTTCGCGAACTACGCCCAGAGTTAATATTTACCCTGCTGACCTCCCCCACACACTTGTGATCTGTGACTCCAGCAGAGCAGGGAACACATGTGGAGTGAACAGATGCAGTGGGACCTTGCTGGTAAATCAGGACTGATCTAATTCTGAGACAAACATTTAAATGTTAAACCACTTGTCTCCTGGAATTATACATGTTAAATTTGCTTACTTTGTGTCAGCCAGTTTGTGGTTTAAACAAATTAACCACATGCAGACGCTCAGTGCACTATCAAGCACACACCCTCCCCCGAGTGCCAAATTGTCTTTTTTTGGCTGTGTGGATTTAGAGAAGAAGGGAAATTCCAATGGTCATTTTTGTAATCCGCGGCACTTCTGCTTTTTCAGGAGGTGAATATAGAGAACAGAACGCATATAGGGAATTATGCTGAACTATTTCTTTAGTTTTCTGGTGGACGTAGGGAATGTGGGTGACCAGCCGTTCGTGCTCACTTATACTCTCTTTGTTTAGGAAAGGAGACCTAGATGTAAGACCTGTATTTTACAAATGTGTGTGTGCTTCTTTCTTGTTCTTAAACCTCCAATCTGGCAAGTAATGGAATGTATTTTAAAACTGAAGGTCTGGCAGGGAAGCAATTGGAAAGAGCACGGAATTGTAGCCCTAGCTCCATGCACAAGAAACAGCTCCTACTACTTCTTATTGGGGTAATAGATGGAATGGATCCTCCAGGGATTCAAACTTGCAATCTACAGGTTGCACACAGACCACTGCAGCAAGCTCAGTCTCTAAGCTCCCTTACAGAGATTGGAAATTTCATGCATGCAGGTTACCTGTAGATCTGCGCATATTCATATTAACCGGACTTGAAATTTCACCAGGATAAGAACATAGTACCTTTAGATTGTGTGCACCACACACACACTGGAACCTGTGCTCCAGTCACTGATCCATTCAAGTTTATCTTAACTGTCAAGTTCAAATAACTTTATTCGATTCAGTCGAATCATAAAAGTTTACATACATTCATTAAATAATAAAATAAAAATACTTGGGACGATTTTGTACAAAGGGGAAGAGGCTCATAGCATTCTGCAACGCATTTATACAAGATACAAAATGTTAAAAACCCATAATATCTATAAAACTTAGAGTTCATTTTAAAGCTCGTAGCGTTTCCTGATTAAAAAAGCAGTTCTAAGGAAGTTTAGCACAGCACTACAAATAACATCAGTAGATAGTACAACTTAACCGTCTTTAAATATCACTCAAACAATGTAATACTTTGATGGGTTTTATGGTTGTCTTTGTACTCTCCTAAATTTCCAATCTATACTTTGGTTTATAAAAGCCATTACTATTCACCAAGCTACACTAAATCACTAGTATGAATGTAGTACATTGAAAAGATGGAAAGCTCAAATGGCTGCAGTGGATTTTGGAATCCGTGCAGCTACAGATTGACCAATCAGGCAGCATACATGTTAACCCATTTAACTAACTCGCCAGGAAGAGGGTATTGATCCAGCTGCTTCACTGAAAATGTTGACACATTAAAGTAGTTTATTGAGACTGTCTCAGTACTGAGGTTTTAAAACCCACACACACTGCAAGCCAGAATAAAGGTGCTTTGTGAGAGTTCTGCAGATCTGTTTGTACTGATATAAGAGTACATGATGCCTGATAGAGGTGCATTCTAAGAGAGTTGAAGACGCCTCAGCACTGTAATACTAGGATGCAGAGTAAATCAGAGTTTAGGTTCACTTTTAGTGCTCTGTGAATACCTCTATATTCTCTGTGAATACCTCTATATTTTTTTGCAAATACTAACTGTAGGTTAGACGAGGTACGATTTGTAAAAACTAAGGAAGTCTTGGTACTTCAGATCAGTGGATGGAGAAAACCAAGATAGGTATAGAACCTCTGTAGAAGATGATGGCAAGTGAACCTAGCATTGCTCATTTGTGCTGCACAGCCACTAATGGGTCCATAAGTGTGCATGTTCAAATTTTTCTTGCCTAAAATGGGGATGCTCTAGGAGGCAGAAAGACATTTTTCGATAGATATATATCCAGTAAAACTAGCGTGTTAATTTGATGTGGTCTACACTAATTGCAGCAACTGACCAGGACCGACACGTTTCAGCAACCGCCTTCAACTGGGATATATATTTCTTGCCTCCAGTAGGGATTGGCACCAGGGGTAGAGGAACTGACCAGAACTGGTTTAGGGGGTGGATAAAGCCTGCCCTCCACCTGAAGGCAGTAACTGGGCATGAAAGTGAACCCCATAGACCCGTCCTCAGCACACTCCTGGACCTCTGGAGAATCAGAAGAAGGTCTGCCCTGCTGTCTGAAGAACCTGAAAGAAGACTGATCTGCTTGCCTTGAAACCAGGAGCCCAGAGGTGATTCCAAGGGTCCATTGCCTGCCCTCCTGCCTGAGCTATCTTCCAGAGGCCTCTCCCCCTGTTCAGTAGTCCGGTTCCAACTGGACCTGCCCTAAACCCTGCTTCTGGCTTCTCTTAGAGTGAGTCCTAACCCTCAAGTGGTGCCCCAGGTCCTGGAGCCTAAGCTGGTGCTAGACTATACTCCTCCTGTCCGCACTGCAAAAGCAGGGACTTCGAATAATGTTGCCAACTTTATGACTTGAGAAGTGATAGACACCAGGATCACCATTGAAGCTACAGCTGTTGATGTCAAATCGCTGGTCGGCCTCAGCTTGCTGGTTTGGCCAACTGGAGGAGGTCTGACTTTGAGAAATGTAGAGGGCTTCGTCTGGGCCAACACAGAGAAGCCACCCACTAACATTAGGGCCTTCCTAAGCCCAGACCTTGCCTGCTCAGAGCTTTTCTAGCTTCTTCAATGACTACGCTGGGATCCCGCTCTTCAGCAACCTGTCATGATGGATCCAGCTTGCCCCACTGATGACTCGTTGACTACAACTTTTACTCCATAAAAATTTTAAAGTCATAAGGTAAACTTTCCACCTGAGATGATCCTAGTCCCTGTGTCTGACCCACGCTTTTTAACTTTGCCCCAGTCTAGGGCGACCAGATTATTGTTGTGTTTGTTTTTTGCCACAATTTTTTATTCAAAATCTAAAAATTCATATCTCTGGTTCATCTTATTGGATTTTTGTCATGCTGCTGTCATTTCATTTATGAAAATTTACTCTATCTTTTTCTAAAGTGATTTGGGATTTTTCCTGTGTTTTCACATTATTACTGTTCAAGTACTGCATTTTGCCACTAAATTAAGCCTGATTGCTTTGTGCCAAGCTATTAGAGGGTTAAACACAGGTTTATTTATTAACTTTAGCAATTAAAACAGAAAAGGATTGTGATTATTATTTTAGGTGGTTCTCACCCCCTTGAACTAATAATCCAATTATTTTAAAACATTGTTAAATTGGAATCTGAGGGCTGCCTGAACTCCATTAATGACTGCCACTTTGTGAAAATCTTGGGAATGGTGAGGTGAACCGGTATGCTTTTTCAGAGGAAACAGTACAGGTACTGTTGCTTAACATTAATGTTGCTGTAAACTGTGGCATTACCATTTTTGGCCTCTCTGTTTTGTCGGGCCTTCCATTTAACCCATCTGGGGACAAGATTTCAGTACTGCCCGACAATAAACCATGCTTTTCTCCACTAATTTCTGACTCTTATGTTGCTTTCGCTACCGTTGATCTTCCAACTTTGGCATTAAACCTTTCATTACCTTGGGGCTTGATGTATTTGTGAGGTTACCCTGAAGTTAAACAGTTCAACGGTCAGAAAAGCTCTCAGTTATCAAGGAAAATGCCTCTTGGATGTGGCTGCTAGGTTATAGTCGCTGTCAATCACAAACACTACCAAGAGGGTTGGTAAGAAGACTGTAAGTGCTTTCTAAGGACAAAATAGCCTCTACAGGGCAAGGGGACTAAAGGAGCAGATCAATGACTCTTAGGAGAATTGTATTCCTTTGACTGACACTGACACTTAAAATAGAGAACAGGACTCTGGCTATGAATCCCACTCTAGTCACAGTGTGTCAGGTGAAAATACATTGCTACTTCCCTCAGGAGGCATAACTTCAGTGGAGCAGGTAGAGGATGAAAATTTACACTAAAATTACTATAATAATTTGATGGTGATGATGGGTTCTACCTTTTTGGGTAGGCAGTGTGATGATTGATATGGATCACATGCATTTGAAGGTCAGTCAGAAAATGATGAGGGATCACAAAAACTTTCACTGGCGTCAATATACAACATGAGTTCCACCCTGCAGGAAGAGTGTCGAAGAGATCATCAAGCACTCCTCAGTGCCAACATAAAGACATAAGCTAGTGTACACTAAATGGCTAAACACATTAGAAAGTTTGTTGCTAGGCTGGGAGAAGTTGAGAGGAGAACATTTATATTACTGGAGTCTGCAACCAAGTCTTCTAGGCATCTATTGGAGTAGGAAGGCAAATCAAGACATGCTTCCAGCAATTTGGAGAACATGGAAAGTTTACTCTGACATAATAATCTGTGGATCCTCAGCACACAAGGCTATTAGAGGGAGAGGATAGTTGTGGATGTGTGGTCAGACTATTTCGGAAAGCACTTTTTTGGACTAGCAGAGTAGGATATCGACTGTCAAATCCATCAGGTTCACCACTTTCACATTAGTAGACCTTGGAGATCACAACATTGTTATAATGTGCAAGCTCTAATATGTGCAGGAATTTTGACTCTGAGAGGCTATTATAATAATAAATATCTTGATTTGATACTTAATTAAAACCATTAAATCTCCATAAAACCCATTCATTCCATATATTGCAGTGGTATGCTCATATAAAACCAGAACATGTATCAGATCTTTAAAACTTAGAAGAAAAATGCAAAAACTTAGTCCAAAGTGCAAATGCCAGGTGTATGTAAAGAAAAGTCACGGAGGTGCTGCACAAGGAGAGATCCCGGACTTCGCCAGTGAAACAGATCTTGCAGTCACTCTGTCAATGAACTTCACAAAGCATGCCATGAGCCTGCAATCTCTACCCTGGATGCAGTGTTCATCTACCTCCTGACATAGGCGAATGTTAAGTTCTCAAAATAATGGTTTAAGTCAGAATTTCCGTTTTCACTCAAAACCAGGACAGATGCACAATAAGGGGGCCAATGATTCCTTCAGATAGCGGGAGAAGCAGCAGGCAGTTCCTGCTCGTGTAAATTTAGATCTTTGGGCTACTTCCCCTATGTCAAATAGGCCCATCTACAATCTTAGAAACCTTAGTGTGTAAGGTATAGACAAAGGGAGTATCAGGTAGGGTTGAGGATTCAGCTCACCATAAGTTGCTACTGCAAACCGGTTATGATATTTAGCTTGTAGTATGAGTATATTGTTTTTTTGCTGACTGACTTTTAATAATCCTCCGTAACAAACCTTTGAATGAGTCCTACGAAACATTCAGAGACCAAGGAAGGGTCGTTTGTAGATCAATCAGAGACCTCAGTATCGCCACTTGCCTGGTTGATGAGGACAAAGTGAACTTCTCATGACCAGGGTGGAATTTGAAGGTGCCAACATCTGTTTCCCTTTCATGTAAACCACGGTTTCAGTAAATTGACCCCCTGTGCCAGTGTTTTGTCTAGTCTATGATATGCTCTCCTTATCTCTACAACCAAGAGCGCCACTTGCGTGACCTTGGCAAAGTAAGAATTACATTTTTTTCTGGATTGATTTCTAGCCTGTTGGTGTTAAAGTAAACGCCAGATTGTTAGGCTCACAGTCGATCAGTGGTCATCAAATTACAGTTTTCAGTAGATATAAAAGAAGTGTTGATATCTGGGTGTATTTCTTGCATTGAGGCTAGACTCTATTAACATACTCTGGTTGTTCTGGCGTGGGAGCATGCACCCACTCTCCTTGAGAGCTGGTGATTGGATATTCAGGTCAAGGATGACATCCTAATGGGGCACACCCAAGAGAAACGGTGGGGACTTGTGGAGTGATGGGAGGCGGGCGGAAGGGCGGAGCGAATGCTAAAGAAAAGATTTTGGAAAAATTTGCACTTTTGCCACATTTGGCACTGTAACACATTGAGCACTTTTTGGACATGATTCACGTCAGGATAGTAATATGGAATATGAATGGCATAAAGACTGACCTACAACAGAAGGCAGTAAGAGAACAGTCAACACAACTCAATGCTGACATATGTCTCCAGATGGTACACATCTCCTACCAGGATCCCCAACAGTAGGCTATGAATTGTTGACACCTACTACACAATCTGTAACAATTTGTGGGGTGGCTGGTTTATGCTGAAAGAATACCTGGCTGTGAATATGGGGAAGGCAGTGATAAGTGTTGTTAAGCTATTAGCTTAAGTAAACAGGGTTCTGAGCACCCTGTCTTTTCTGTATGTGGTCCAAATGTGATAACCCTACAATACTTTACAATTGTTATTAGGACTACATGGTTGGGAGGGTCATCTTACATGGGGTCAGTATTGTCTCACCAAATCTTCTGACAGACAGCTGTAGAAGGCTGGGGGTAATAGTATGAATAAATAATGCAGTGTGATTCTTCATATACTTGACTCGTTCGCTGGGGAAGTTAGCTGACTAGAGACGGTCGAATTGAGTGAGACTCACATTGGACTGGGGGAAGACACCGAACCGCGGCTTCGTCGAACCGCGGCTCCCCCGCTGATCCCGCTGACACCGGTGACACCGGCTGCCTTTTTTCCGCGGTGACGGGCAGCCAAGCGGGACTGAGTGAGCAGAGCAAGATGGAAGATGCCGAGCCGCGGCTCCCCCCTGATCCCGCTGACACCAGCTGCCTTTCTTTCTGCCATTCTTTCTGCGGTGGGTTGGCATCCAGCCGTGGATTGCGGGCAGCGGGCAGCCAGGCATCCAAGTGGGGCTGAGAGCGACGAGTCTCGCCCCCCTCACAGTGCTCCAGCGGCCTCACCTAACCTTGTGCTGCTAAGACAATTCCAGAGAGCAGCAAGTGGCAACACGGAAGAGCAGCTGAGTAGAGTGTTGGAGCTGTGGGCTCAGACGCGAGACGGAGCAGGGCGCTGCATAACAGCTGAGGAATTGGGGCTCTGGAGGCATCGTGTGGAGCATCGTGTGGAGCGGCCAGAGACCTGCAACCCGTGACCCCCGGGGACATCACGGCTACTCTACTTTCCTGATTATTGTCCCGGTGCATTCTGGGACTTGTAGTTTTGTATTTCCCCACAGAGGTAAATTGGACTCCCTGTCTGCCTTGTCAAGTGAGTTTCACCGTCAGGATGAGGAGGAGCCCCTGCGCAGGCAACGGTCGTGTAATCTGAGCGCTGCAGAGCAGAGTGAAGTGGAGTGGTGCTTTCTGGATTCTTGGATCTGTGGGAGAAAGCCTAGATCAATTTTCTGCCCTGTGTCCCTTTCCTGTATATCAGGTACTAAGCGTATTATTAAGTGTTTGGGACTTTAAGCTGTGAGCTTCAGTAGCCTGGTACTGTCATACTTGTGTATAAATGGGAGTTGTATACTCTGGCCAGAAGAAAGTCACTCACAGGAAAGGGTGTGGTGGGCACTTTAGATGCCTTTCTGACCCGGGCAGAGTCGGCCCTAATGCATGAGATGGCGCTAACAGGACGTAGGCTGTCTCTGGAACCCACGGGAGTAGGGCCGCTTTTACATGTACATGCCCAGGAAGCTAATACGTCAAAAACTCCCCTATGATGTCTTCTGCACCTGCATCTCCACCACCGGTGGTAATCCCCCTGCATGATCTACAGGCAATAAACAAGGAGGGTGAGAGACCTAAAGTCGTCACAAGGGCCCAGAAAGCTAAAAACATCCAACCTTCCCGAATGAAACCTCCCGGGAAGAAAAGGAAAACAATGGCTAATACTAGGCAATCCAACAATAGCCAATCATGCACCACAGAACCCTTGACTAATCCTGTGCCACTAATGCCGCTTCTGGAGTTCACTCCCCCTGCAGAGACGGTCAGCGCCGTTCCTGCAGGTGTAGGTATGAGAGAGTTCTGGTAAAAATTAGAGGAAACATTAGTGGCGGTTGTATCACCCTTAAAAGCCACACTCACAAAAATCGAGAACAGATTAGTGACCCTGGAAAGCCTTGTTAACCTTAATACTGCATCAAGCCAAGGCCCTAGGGTCCCATTCAATGCCTCAGAGGCCTCTGCACATAAATCTTCCCAGACCAGAGCACCTATTCAGTCTTTTCCTCCCCCAGGGGGTCCTACTAGCGCTAGCCCGCAACTCAATACAGTCTGCACTGTTTTTGAAGGTGTTCCCCCTAAGCCCCAGGTAGGTCACCTGGTTTCTATCCGTTCTAACCGGCAACAGGGCCAGCTGAGTCTTGTAAACTTAACATCTAATTTCTATCAGCAGCCGGTACACAAGGTGACCACGGAACAAGGGTCTTGTACGAACCCAGGACCCCAGAGGGTAGAAAGGGGGGGAGCCATGGGATTAAAGGTACTTCACCTCCCACCCAAAGCTGTTCCACTTACAGAGGACCGGTGAACGTCCCCACGCTCCCTCAGGGGGAGTTTGAACACTGGTCTACTCTGCATAATAGATCCCTACATTATTTAACTGGGAAAACAGGCTTGACAAGTGAGCTTTTTCGAGATTTTAAAAGGGCCCGTAGGATATGGTGGGTGGGTCAGTCCGCTAAGTCCCTTGAGGGAGACTGTGTGGTCCTCTCCTTTGCATCTCCTGCATTTGTCCGTACAATTTTGAGCAGGGTGGGTCTTTGGCCAGTTAGAAGTTAGGGGGTTAGTATTGTGCCATTGGATTTTTTCTACCAAGCTGCAAAACCCTCCCAACACCTTCCAGAGGGCCTTGGCGGCGGCTTACCATATCTCAGCTACCCGATTCCTGTCAGTAATTCCTATCCTCCACTTTACAATCTGGACGAGGTCGACTGACTGGCCACCCATATGCAGTGTGACAAAATAGTTGAGGGGGACTTGGCAACCCTGCGGCCTCTCGTGAGGTTCAGCGTAGTAGAGATGCGAGCCCCAGTCTCGGTACTAATCCACCTTCTACTACCATTGTGTGCAATCCCAAGGTGCCTATTTGCGGTAATCCCCATACACATGATTTGCACAATGACGTTAGCGCTCTACTTACCACAGAAGGGTTGCCCTCCAGTGCAGGTCAACTCCTGTCTATTTACCCAGAGAATTACACCTCCAAGAAAGTACTGTCTGAAACTAGTATTATCTCTTGGAACATTGCTGGGTTGCGTGCAAAGATTTAAAATCCTGTATGGGTTGAGTTTATAGATAATATCGACATATTATACCTACAAGAAACATGGGAGCTGGAGCCAGTCCGTATCTCTGGCTATTTGACCTTCAATACCCCGGCGGTGAAAGGCCTGGGAGGAAGGCCCAAGGGAGGCTTATGTATGTATATATCTAATATGTTAACGGTGGATAGAATTGTTTTTTCCGCGGGGAATTGCTACTACCAGATCATTCAACTGTATGTAAAACCTTCTAAGAGAATGCTAGTGGTAAATTTTTACAATAATGTACCTGCAGGAGAGTTGGGGATGGAGCTTTTTAGGATTGGCGAGGCCTTGGATGTTATTTGTAATTCGAGCTCCATGGACACTGTGATTATCCTGCTGGGGGATTTTAATTGTGCACTGTGTAAATTAGCTAACCCGAAATTTTGTGGCACTGATTTGCAAAGAGACTGGGAAGGAAGCCGCTTGGTGAACTCTTGCAAATCTACAAGGCCCAGTGTACTTCAGCAGCGATATACGGGGCAGGGGTATGGGGATTTGCGAATTCCCTTCCTTTACAAAATGTGGAAAACGCTTTCCTTCGGTATATCCTCTCCGTCCCTCCTGGCACGTCTTCTTTTGTGTGCCATGAGGAGTTGGGCCTCCCGTATTTGGCAGACCTTATGAAACTTGAGCCAATTCTTCTATGGCATAGGATCTGGATCAGTGAGCAGACCCATTTAAATAGAGACATCCTGCTTGACTGTATTAAGTTGGATGGGGCGCTGAAGATACCTTGTCTTAAGTTTATCTATAAGTTTATGAATGATCTTGGACACCCAGAGTTTTATTCAAATCCCAGCTCTATGGCCCGAGTATCGAGGAAAACCCTGAAGAATGAGTGCCTCGAAATGTTGGGCTCTGTTAAAATAGCAGATGAGGCTTCCAAACCTACAGTCATCCAACACCAACTATGGCTTAGCTCTCTGGGTATGGAACCTTATTTAAATTTTGTCCCAAGTGGACATGACAGAATGCTGCTGATAAGATTCAGACTGGGTGTGGTACACAGACTAGTGACCACACCCAGAATGAATGACTGGTCCAGAGTATTACCCCCCTGCTTGTGTGACACCCACTCAGAGCAGTCCACCATTCACCTAGTCTTTTTTTGCAAGTTTTTTAAATAATTAAGGAAAGTCTGGTTACTTCCCCTTTTAAGACAGCAGGGACTTAGGCAATGCCGTCCAGCACTAAGCATGTCTCTCGAATCTTGGGAGGTTGCACCTTAGGTAAATTATTGGGACTCGAATTATGTTTGGATATCATGTAAACTAGATTTTTAATGTAAGGTGTCTTTGTTATTTAATCATTTCTTTTAACTTGGATATTTTAACTGTGCACTTTTATCTTGAAATATTTAATGATTGTGATACGTGCTTTTATGACTGTAATTTTCATGGTCGAATAAAGCTTAATTGACTGACTCGTTAAAACTAAAGAATTTTGGCCGACACTGGATGGCAATAAATCTGTTTGTACTTCTAATTCTTTCCCACTTGGTCAGAACTCATGGAATGTTTTTCCAGGCTGTTAACTGGGGAAAAAGTGAATATATATTCTAAAATTATTTATAGCCATTAATTAGTTCACTTAACTATCGAATAGTTCTAGTATCTGTTGCAAAGCCAATGTGTTACTCAAACTCGTATTATATATTATATCGAAAGTTCCTCCGATAGAATCATATATGCATCCCTTACAGGACATCAATGAATGATCAGGACCTTCCAAGACACAGGGAGAGGGACACTACACATTCTGGTTCTTAACATGAGCATCTCCATGACTCTCACCAAACTTCATATGTGGTTTATTCATTCTTTAGTCTCTCCCTCAGTCCCACCTACCAATCGTATATTAATGTCAGAACGAGCTAAGTATTTCAATGCTGTCTAAATATGATGTTGTGATCAAGAACACCAGTTACCAGATTGCCCACCACTAAACATGCAGGGTTCTAACTGAGAAAGGCAATCCAGTCATTTTCAGGGTCTTTGAACAATTAGCGCTTTAATTTGCAGATTTCAACATAGTGAGTCTTGCTCACTCAGATCAAATCCACAAAAATAAAGTGCACATGTGATGCTGCTCAGTGGCAACCCCTTTGTGAGTGTTTACTGGTTCACCTTTCAGCTTCTGATTGCTGTATTTAGGTCTTCTGCTAGTTCTAATGAGGTAAAACTTTAGCTTAAAGAGCATTAAAATATGTTAAAAGAACAAGGTAGCAAAATAATTCTACAACAGATTGTGTCACATAATGCTCCATATTTGCTTTTTATTGTAGCATAATTTAATCATCCTTTCCACATAGTATGGCCCTCCATTCCTCCATAACTCCAATGATCCTAGTCTAGGCCAACCAGCCTGTACTGTGGAGGAGAAGAGGATGTTGGGTTTTACTATTCGCATAGGTACAAATAAATGGATGATAGATCAGTTTGCACTGACACCTTTCCACCAATGTCCAGATGTGCTGATTAGCATGCCCGTTTTACTTTGGTTTGAAATATCTGCTTTACTAGGCTCTGCCAAGTGGCTGTAGATCATGGTGAGTGATTGTGCCCCCAGGAGCATTGACAGTGTGCGAAGGTGACATTATCAAGCTCTCTGTATTACACAAAGACTATGTCCGAGGTCTGTAAAAGAAATTGTAATTTCAAATCTTCTATTGAAGGTAGCTTTCAGCAATTCACATAACACAGGACTGCTAGTTAATTAATAAGTCTTGATCACATTTATTCCAGGATATATTTCAATGTGAGTCGATATTATCAGTAACAGAAGGAAAAGGGCCAACACTTGTTACGCGACTATGAGGTCGTTTCATCAGGGCCAGTACATCAACTAATTGCTTATAAACATTCAATCTCCAAGAAGTTTCCAATCCGAATGAGTCTTAGCAGTGAAATTTGCATCTATTAATCATCAGTATCCTACTTATCTTCATAACCATAAATGAGTCAGAGGCACAATTATATTTGTGAATCCTGATCGGTATTAAACCTGGGCGGTGAACTCCTCTCCGTTCACTGAGTTTCCCGCACTCCGCGCTACGCAGAGTTCCTCGCTCATGTTCTCCAACAAGAAGTTGGCGAGCGCGAGCGAGGAAAATCCACCTCCAGGCAAAGTTTTTCCACGTTCGCGATCGCCAACGTCAAGTTGGTGAGTGCCAGCGGGGAAAATAAACCCCCCTGCGAGATTTCTCAATGCGTGGTGGTCAGGTTTCTCATTGCGAGTGGTCGGGTATGATCGTGACCGCTCGCGTTGAGAAACTGCCCGTTCGCGCTGAGAAAGCTGCCACTCGAGTAAAAATCTACTCGAGCGGCAGAAAAGGTAAGCTTGCGCTGTGCAAGGTGCTGTTCTCAATGATTGCACAGTGCGGACAAGCATCCGACACGGTGCAATCACCGCAAACTGCATTTTTCTACTGTACTCCGCTGCTCGCGGAGCTCCGCGTAGTGCAACTGAGTTTTTTTTTCACTTCACGTAGCCTCGCGTAGTGCAACTCCGCGAACTCCGGCCAGGGTTAATCGGTATATACTTGGGCATGATAACTGCCACTCGTATCGAGCACCATAAGCACAACCCTTCTGCTTTGATGTTCACCACCAAACCTGTGATTGCATTTCAAAATTTTAAACTATTTTAAATAAAGGAAATGGGGCTGCTTTAAAAAAAAAATCAAGTTTGAAAAACTTTAGTGAGAGTTGGCAGTGGTCCCGTGATCATCGAAGAGGAAGTAGACCAAAGGAGACATCAACCCCACTGCTAATCTAAGGCGGTCGATCTTCAAGTATTTGCAAATGGAATTGCATTAGTAAACCACTGATACATATGGTACCACTTTGCAATTGGAAAGAAATGCCAAAAACTGGCATCTTCCAAATTGGTAACCATATCTAACCCCATTTTACAAGTGGGTAAATATTTACTGACTTGTAAAATGTGTTTAACAGCTAAGAAACGGGAATTTTGAAGTCACCCGGCAACTCGCTAGGACATGTGACAAACTCATTCAACCCTCCCCCAAACTGTGCCTCCTCAATATCTGGGAGGCTACAGAACTTTCACAAACGGAGCAGTCGTGGGCCACGATGGGATGGACTATCGCCAAACGCAATATTACCCAAAAATGGGGGGGGGACATCACTCCACGAGTACGGGATTGGGCGAATGACATGGACAGTGCCATGATTGCAGAAAATACGGTGTTCAAGGGAAGGGGAGGCCCCAAAAAATGGGACCATAAATGGGGAAAGTGGAACAAATGTAGGGGAGATATTTGCATATCTCCTACAGTGGAATTGAGAAGGGAGAGACGAACATTGATGGGTAGACTTGCAGAGACTATGGTAACCGCTACACTGGGCAGCCAACGATAAGATCCTATTGCAAACGGACCAGTTGTTAACTTTCTCATATTTTTTGAATCTGTGATACTGTAGTAAATATAGAGGAAGAGGCAACCTCTGGGGCCAACGCAACTGTGCACTCCTGATCCACATTATGTACTGAAACACTGTTGATATTTTGTTTTGCCTTGACAAAAGATGTCTGTATAATGCCTTGCACCGATGCCTTTTTGTTATCAATAAAAACTGTTTAAAAAAAAAAAAAAACGGGGATTTTGCAGTTGCAAACCCTATGATTTTGCGAATCGCAAAGTTTGAGACAGCTAACATTTTTAGGACATCTGACCTCTAGGCTCCCAGACTGCTTCCTCACTGAATAACAGCAGCGCATTTTAAACAATTTGCCACTCCCCCATAAAAAGGTATAGTGATGCACCAGCTTCTGTCATACCAGTAGATGAGTAAATTGTTGTTAATTACCCTATTAACTTTAAACCGTGACCTCTAGGTCACAGGACAGAAGTAAAAGCTAATAAACAGCACTGCATGAAAAAAGATACCATAACAACGCAGTAAAGTGGGGGTGAAAGGGTAGTAAAGTAATCAAATGGGTTCAGACAAAGACTAATAATCAATCAATCAAGGCTTGTAAAGCTTGACTGATCACCTGTGAGGGTATCCAGGCGCTGAGGATCTTGCTGAGGGGGAAGGGGGAGGCTCAGTCAAACACCCAGGTTTTGAGTCCTTTCTTGAATTCCAGTAGCGAAGGTGAGGTCCGGAGGTGGAGAGGGAGGTCATTACAGGACTTACCCGCAAAGTAGAAGGAACGATCTCCGCTGTGTCTTCGAAATATGCGAGGCGAGGCATATGAGCAAGGTGAAGGGAGGCGAAGCAAAGTTGTTTAGAGGGTTGGTGGAAGTTCAGGCAGTGGTTGATGTATGCTGGCCCCTTGTTGTGCAGTGCTTTGTAGGTGTGGATCAGCATCTTGAAATGACATCTCTTCTGAATGGGGAGCCAGTGGAGCTTCCTGAAGTGGGGGGGGATGTGGTTCCGCTTAGGGAGGTCAAGGATGAGTTTGGGTGCAGAGTTCTGGATGGTCTCTAGTTGATTCCTGCACAGAGTTTGTTGCCATAGTCTAGCCGGCTGGTGACTAAAGCTTGGGTGACAGTTCATCTGGTGTTAATCAGGAGCTATTTGAAAATATTACAGAGCATCGAAGGGTGAGGAAACAGGCAGAGGAGAATTCGTTAATCTGGTTTTTCATAGTGACTCTGCTGTCCAGGATGATGCAGAGGTTGCAGGCATTGTCTGTAGGAGCGGATGAGGGTCCTAGCTCAGAAGGCCACGAGGAGTCGTTCCGCAGGGAAGTGTTGTTCCCGAACATCAGCACTTCTGTATTTTCTGTGTTGAGCTTCAGGCAGTTGTCCTTCATCCAATCTGAGATACTTCTCATACACCTGTGGAAGTTGGCTCTCGTGGTGGAGGCCTCTTTTGATAACGAAAGGATGAGCTGGGCGCCGTCAGCGTAGGATATGAAGTTTACTCCATGGGTTTTGACGATGTCGCCCGAGAGATCATGTAGGTATTGAACAGGGTGATGCTGAAGGATGAACCTTGAGGGGCACTGCCGATGATGCTTTTGTGTTTGGAGGTGTAGGGAGGCAGGCGGATTTTCATGGTTCTTCCAGTGAGGAAGGAGGCAATCCATCTGAGGTTGTCACCTTGGATTCCAATGTTGTGGAATCTCTTAAGAAGAGTGTGGTGGGATACAGTGTCAAAAGCTGCTGAGAGGTCGAGGAGGATCAGGACTGCTGTTTCTCCTGAGTAAAGGAGGGCTCTGATGCCGTCAATAACAGCGATGAGGGCAGTTTCGATGCTGTGGTTGGTGCAGAGTCCAGACTGGGAGATGTGCAGAAGGTTGTTGTTCTTTAGGTGTTCCCGTGAGTAGGCGGTTGATGGCTTTTGCGAGGACCTTAGCGGGAAAGGGGAGCAGAGAGATGGCACTGAAGTTTTTGAGCTCACTGGGGTTGGCGTACGGTTTCTTGAGGAAGGGTTTGACTTCAGCTTGTTTCCATTCATAGGGGAAGGTGGCTTTGGTGATGGATGGATTGAAGATGGTGATGAGTTTGTTGCTGATCGTGTTGCTCTCAAGCTTGAAGATGTGGTGGGCGAAGGATCCGTTGGTGCTCTTGAGTGGACGGAGTGCATGGTGGTGGTGGTGTTTTTATTGGTGAGCGGGTTCCAGGTGGTCAGCAGGTGGTCGGGGCTTGTCTCTGTTGGAGCGATGAGGCTGAGGATGTCAGCAACTGTGGGTTGGGGTGCAAAGATTTATATCTTTTGGAGATCTTGTCATGGAAGATGTACACCAGGGTATTGCAGAGTTCCTGGGAGGTGATGATGAATTTTTCAGAGGCTGAGGGGTTGGACAACTCTCTAACGATTTTGAATATCTCATTGCTGCAGTTGGGGCTTGAAGTTTCGATGATGTCTGACATCTTATCGAAGAAGATGTCTGCTAGAGTGTTGCAGAATTGGATGATAACATTTTCAGAGGCTGAGGGGTTGGAGAACTCTCTGACGATGTTGAATAGCTATTTGCTGCAGTTGGCATTGGCCTCGATGCGGTTGGCGAGGGCGCTCCTTTTCATCCTTTTCAGGAGTTGGTGTTATTGGTTGAACAATGTTTTGTAGGATGTTCGGTCTGTCGTGTCCTCAAGGGTCTCCTAGGTTTTGTGGGTTTGATGGAAGTGACTCTGTCGGTGCAATCGGTGATGCAGGTGGAGAAGTTCTTGACGACCTGTCTAGGTTGGTTGAGGTGCCCTGGTGGGAGAAGTTGAGGGTGTAGGTCCAATGGCTCTTAGATACTTTGTTCCAGCTTCGATGAGAGGTGCTGGGCTGCTTGGTGGTGGTGCCAGAGGGGGTGGGGGGATGATGATGAAGTGAAAGATGTTGTGGTCTGTCCAGGTAAGTGACATGGCTGTACTTGACTTTTTTGCTGGCTGCGAAAATGGGGTGGAGTGTGTCCTGCAATGAGCGTGGGGTCGGTGACTAGTTGGATTGGGCCAAGGGTGCTCAGGCTTTCAAGGAGGTTGATAGTGTTGGTGTTGTCAGGGTCGTCGAAGTGGAAATTGAGGTCTCCGAGGAAGATGCAGTACTTGGAGTCAATAGCGATCTGTGCGATAAAATCAGGGATGGCGTCGCAGAAGGTGGGGCGAGGTCCTGGAGGTCTGTAGACGAGCGTGCCTATGATGGTGGTTTTGCCATCAGTGTGAGTTGGAAGTTGAGATGCTCCATGTACAGGGTGGCGTCTTCTGTGGTAGTGGTGCAGTGTATGGATTCCTTGTGGAGGATGGCGAATCCACCTTTGTGGTTGTTTATGCCGTCTTGTTTGTTATCTGTTAACCATCAGGCATTGCTGAGGCAATGTCGGGTGCCGATGCTGGGTTGACCCATGTCTTGGTGAGGAAGATGGCATCGTGGTGAAGGAGGAGATAGTGTTCCAGATCTCAGTGGTGAGTTTGTAGAGCAATTGTATGTTGAGCAGGAGGCAGTGGAGATGTTCTGGGGTGGTAGTGGTCGGCATGGTGGTGGTTGCCGTATGAGCTGGTGCTCCGCTGTTGCAGGCGAAGAGGCAGTGCCGGCAAATGAAAGGTCCTACTGTAGACCGAGGCGAGGTGCAGCAGCAGTTGTTGTTGCAGGGTGCAGTGTTCAGGGATCGGAGCAGGTGCAGGTGCAGGTGCAGCTTCGGGTGGTGGGAGGGCCAAGGTTCCTGGCACTGGGCACAGTCCAGGTGCGGACGAGCACAGATGAGCTCCATTGGCGCGTTGGCGGTGCGGCCACACTGCAGTCTCCATTATGTAGGTCCTGGGAGGAAGGAAGGACGATAGGATGCAGGAAGCTGAGATGGGCAAAAATCAGGCGCACAATGCCCATAGGGGTAAAAGGGCTTAAGCGCCCCCGTTGTGTGTCTCAGCCCGTACTGCTGCAGCTAGAGCTGCTGTGGGCTCAGCTGGGCAGGGCCTGGAGTCTTATCTCCGGCACACCCGAGTTTTTCACAGGTCATTAAAAACCATTTACATACCTGTGTAAACTGGTTACCGAGGCTTAATTTTTTTTTTCTGCTTCCAGTACCTCCTAGACTACCATTTTACATTTACTGCTGTAGTGTGAGAATGCATTTGATGAAAAAAAGTAATATAAAGTAGGGTTGCCCCAAAAACACACCAGCTATGTGTTGTTTAAAAAGCCTGCAAAGACCTCATCTTGACACTACATAGGGTTATAAATAAAAAAGTATGTATTCATTTGTAATGCGACTTCTCTGTCTTTGTTCCCTTTAATTATCAGTCATTGATCATTCAGACAGCCCTAGAACACAATTGAAAGTGCTTTCTATTTAATTTGCTGTTCGAAGTATGCACAGATAAGTGCTGAAAAAGCAGCTTTAGTTGACTGCTTATTTTTGTACCGTCTGGGACATCAAAATAATGAGATGTCAACCCTAATCATAAGACTGGAAGTTTGTTGCAGGATCAGCACATTATTTATTTTCTCCAATCTCGATCCCTGATTAATGCCATATTAGCAGGGCTTTAAGTGGGCCGGGTCCTGCCGGTGCTCAGCACCGGCAGTTCTTAAAAGCAGGCGCAGACACGGGTCCCTATCGGGCTCTCTATTTTCACCCTCATACTCAGAATAGAGAAACAAAATCTTAACTCTGCAGCAGTTCACTGCTTTGATGTAACTTTTATTTTTTGACAGTTCTGTATTGCTAAACTCGAAGTGCTTTACATGAGCACCAACAAGGACATGTTCATTTATTTATTGGTAGGCACGGACAGTTAATTGATTTGCCCAGAAACACAATATGTTGAGCTGACGCTGCGAGTCAAACCTGCTTCCTCAGCTCCAAAGTTGGCATCTCTAGCCATTACGCCACAACCTCTCGCGCAAGAACTAAAGCATTTTCCATATTATATACAACAAAGCCATAGTTGTATGTTTGCATGCAGTATATTTATCTTATGCAGCTAACAACCTTTGACAAAGCCAATAGTCCTGGCTTGTTATAGGTGTAATGTTACTTATGTGGAGGCAAAACAGAAGTAGCGAAATACCAGTTGGGCGGCACATTATGCTGAGCACAGATTTTTAGCACAAAGGTTTTAAGCCACGCCCTTAATTATATTGGCCACACCCCTTCGAGAGACCCCCCAGGTTTCCATCCCACTTTAAAGCCCTGCATAATAGTGATAGGTTAACTTATATCTGAAACTCTATGCCGAGTTACTTAAATTGTCTGGGAATGCACCCTACATTCAGACAACTCACTCCTCATTCTCGCCCTTCACTTTCACGCTCACCCTGCACTCACAGCGATCACAATGCACTCATACTGATCACCATGCACTCACACCATTCACCTTCTCACCTATGCACTCACAGTGCACTTGCGCTGTTCACCCTGTACATCACCCTGCAGTCACCCTGCACTCATGTGATACATCACTCACCTGTCCCCCTCACTGCTCAATCTGCAATCTCACTCAAACAAGCCCATCACTAACCATGCATTAATTTGTCCCACACTGTACTTACACCTGTGATGGAGCGGGTAGTACAAACTTTTGTATACCCCCCATTCTGCATGTTCATACTAATTCAAATAATCTATTAATTATAATATTATTAATGTGTTTGTGTGAAATTTAATCAACATTACTAATGTATGAAACATACGTGGGATTTGCATTTTGCATGGCTAAAATAATTTGTAATTAACCTATGTACTCATACTAATACTAGAGAAATAGAATATCGCATGATATATGTTGCTTTCGTGACATTATCGTATGTTGCACCAGATGACATCACTGGGTGAATATGAACGCTTTAAATGTCGCCATATGCTAGATAATTACAAGCACATAGGGGAATTAGTGAGGGTTTAACATTTTATTCGTTATATCTATGTTTTAATTACTTTTTTGTGTTTGTTTTGCTTAAGTTATCCTTTGGGCCTAAAGGCAAGATGGCCGCCTGACACACACGATGCGACAGCTACCATTCCACGAGGTTTCAGACCAAGTGCGCATGCACCAAGCACCCGTACCAGTAGCCTCAGCCTGATCCCAAACACGATGAGCCTTAACAAGGTCACGATGGGACACTTGCCAAATGTTCAAACAAAAGACTTATGCAAAGAACCGGAGGGATCATGCCTGACAATATGACATCATAGACTGAGTGAAACCGAAACGGACGATCTCTACCAACCAATCAAAAGAGCCCAAACTAAGCAAATGTTACATTTTGTCATTACTTTTATTATAAAAGACGGTAGAATAGAGAGGGAATAGTTCTGCTGCTGAATGGCATATTTCCATGCTGACGGAGACGACGGTGACGACTGCTGTATTCCTGAATCTTTGACAGACTGAATTGCTGCCCAATTTTTTGATGAACTACGAACTATTGAAAATTCTATGGGCATTGATCGATATTTGCACGTCTCTGGTCCTTGACCCGATCTTTGGGACTGTAGCGTGGTGACGACTAAATTTGATGACTTAGAGGACGAACGATAGCCAGAATAGGTAAATATGGTGTTCTGTGATTTTCGTAATGATTAATAAATTTACTAGATGGATCTAAATTCTTGCATTATTTAGATAAACAAAATATTGATTAACAAGAAAATGTGTTTAGTCGTTTATTGAAGGGGAGTAGATCAGGAATTTTAAGTATGTTTAAACTGGACTAAATCATCAAACTCAATCCAACTAAATTGATCCGTCGATTTACGTGGGAGGAGTATCTTAATGATGTGCAGCAAAAAAGGTATTAGTGTATAGAAGTGTAAATAAGTTTTCTCTCTATAGGTTATAAGGTATTCCTTTCATGTCAGCGCTTGGAAAAAGTTATTCCTGCCGTAAGAACAGGCCAGTGAGAAGCGAAGTGTGAATGTTGGTGTTATGGGCCCCACCAATGATTGTACGAGTGAATGTGTTAACGTGATATTTGGTCTGTGACGAAGGGAGGATATATCAGGTACGATACCCAGGTTTCCGCACTGCATCAGTTTTTCTGGTAGCAGAGTTATGGTTTTTATTGTTTTGGTTTGGTGATTATTGCTTGTAAATAGCTTATTGATTATTGGAAAGTATTGGTTTATGTATTAACACTCTATGTTGAGTCGCGTCAGGTTCTATGTTGTTTGCACGGCTTCTGGGAGGGAGGAAGTTTGTAATGGTTCCGTAGTAGAGCAGAGGTAATCGCTGTTCTCGGGAAAGACAGAATTGTTGTTGCCCTGTAGGTACACAGGGGAAACGTGTAACGAGTGAAGTTGCATGACGCATTGTCTGGGTTCGATTCTGTGACATCGTCGTGTGTTGTCATTAGAAATATCTCCTGTATGAAAGAAGTGTATGGTAGCAAAGGTCACCTGTGAAATTTTGGTCTTAGGTACCAGGAGTCCAGAAGGAGCTCTGATAACGCTTATCACTGGAAAGGTAATAGGTGTTCCCTAAGCTTGTTAGAAGGATAAAGTAGAGGGAAGTGCTACTTTATTAACGTATGTCATAATTCTGTAGTAGGACAGACTGTTCGCTGTTCTCGGGGAAGACAGAATTCTGTATGAATGTACTACAATTTTCCGTGTGAAAGTGTGTGAATGAAAAAGCATTCAGGTTAATTGTGAAACTCTGGTTTTATTTCTCAGGAGCATTGGGCCTCCAAATAGGTGTCTTAATTCTGGAGAAACGGTTAGCTGATGCTTGTTAGAAGGGTAAGGTAGAGGGATATGCTACTTTATCAACGGAAGTAACGATTCCTTAGTGGGGCAGAGGTAAGCGCTGCTCTTGGGAAAGACGGAATTCTTGTGAGAAAAGTCATTGACTGTTCTTTGGTTAGCGAAGTGAACAATGGTGGCGTTTTTATGTTGTTACTAACAGATTTGTGGATCGGAAAAACGTAAAAAGCTTACCGAGAGAAATTTGTAAAGGAGGGGTCAACAGGAGCAGGAGCTGCGTCAGCGGTTGCTGACTTCAGAAAGACCTCGCTGGGATTGGCTAGTCAGCTAGAGACGTAGACGCCCCTGATTGGTGCTTTAGTGTACGTCGCGCTAGGAGTGGAGAATTACAGGGTGACGTAGACACTCCGGATTGGTGCATTAGTGTGAGTTGCGCTGGGATTGAAGAATTGCAGAAGTGACGTAGACGCTCCGGATTGGTGCGTTAGTGTGAGTCGCGCTATGATTGGTCAAGAACAACAGTACAGTCGTAAGGAGAGGCTAGCGATACACAGAAGACAGAAAAGATGTATTGCGATCCACCAGAAAAGGAGTAAAAGTCCTGGTTTGGGAAAATCAAGAAGTGGTTTAAAATGGACAAACCGATTGTGACTAGGGAAGGACAGTTACTTCCTCCACCGAAAACCCCTGCATCCTTTATGGTTGCGAAATACGGATATCATACTTGTATTTGGTTAGATAATTGGGTAAAATACACTAGAGAAGACGGAGTTTTAGCATTTCCAGAGCATGGTTCATTTAATTTAGCAGTTTTAAGAAATTTGAGAGAAAGAATGATGAATCTAGAACCAAGACCTAGACCGACATAGTTTGAAGCATTGACCGAATGGGAAGATGAAATGCATGATAGAGAGAGACAGAAGAGTGGCGGAAGGTATAAGTACATGTTTGGAAGATATGGGCATGACACTCATGATGACAGAATGAGAAGGTGGCGGAATGCGAGTATGACTGAAGGTCTGTCTCCTGTAAGAACTGCTGAAGAAGTTGGAGGTAGAAAATGTACGGAAAAGAGACATAATGTTGAATTAAGAGGGTATGGAGTGAATGAATCGGAGGATGATGATCTTGATTACATGCTTTATAAAAATCCACCTCCGTATCAACCAGAATCAGAAATGTTGACACCAAGTGCCCCAATGAGAGAAACTTTACAAATCATTAAGTCAGAACCAGTGTCCCAAGATTTAGAGAAAAATAATTCCATTAGAGAGGTAGAGAGAAAGTCAGATAATAAGGTAAATGGTGAAAATTCGGCAGAATTAGCAAAAACAACTTTAGAATTAACTGAAAAGATAAGAGAATTGACACAGAATCTAGAAGCTGTAACTGTTCCAGTGACAATAGGCCCTGTGATGCCTATTTTTGATAAACAGAAAGATAGTGAACATTGTTTAACAGTTCCTTATAATAGCAATAAACAGATTGAGAAGCCAAAACAGAGTCTAAATGAAAATCCATGGAGACAGACAATAAGTATGATCGCACCAAATGTTTCGAGTAACCCATTTATAGGCCCAAATATATCAGAAAGACATACAATGACAATGGAATCAATACTAGAGACACGAAAGGATTTAGAACAAGGTAATGCAGAGAAACCAGTAGGTCCATCTTCAGAAGAATTGAGTGAATGGTTGAGAAGCTTGCAGAGAAAATACAAAGAATCCCAATCAATAGATGTGGCCAAATTATGAATGGTACTGGAAGAGTTAATAGAAGGAACAATCCCCACAGAGAAATTAAAAACTTATCAGGATGAGGAATTACTATTTTTGTGCAAAAGTGTAACATGGAGAGCGAAAAATCTGCATGAAAGACTAGAAGAAGTAGCAGATGAAATGGGTATAGATATTGAAAAAGTAAAGGCTTTACAAAAACCATATCGAATAGATTTCACTGAAAAAGATATTGAAAATTTGAACACCACAGGACGGATAAGTCAGATTAAGGAGATAATTATTTTGTTGAGAAAATAGGGAGATGTAGATAAATGGAGAAGCACGTGGTAACGAAAACGAGATGATGCCTCAGATAAAACATTTGCAGCATTCCTGGTGAGAGAAAAAGAAAAGGTAGTGAGAGAGTGCCCCATGAGAGAAATTCCAGGAGGAGGATATGTACATGTTCCATAGACTAGACAAGATATTTTGTCATTTACGAATGATTTCCCTCGACTACGCGAAAAAGCCTGTCGAGTGGTATAGGCAAGTGGACAGATTTGTGAAATTGTCTAAAGTATTATGGATTGACCTAAACAGCCTGTTTGACATAATAGTGCCATCAGATTTATGGACAGAGTGTAAATTAATGATAAATTGGCCAACACAAGAATACCCTAGGGATCCAAAGACGGGAGCTCCAGACCCCGAGGTAATGAAGAAATATGAACAGGTTATTGCCTTTCTGAAAAATAAAGTACCTCCTAAAGAGACAGATTGGGTGAAAATGTACAGAACGCATCAGGAAAGCAAGGAGTCAGTACATGCATATTATGAAAGGCTGATTTTGACCTTTAAACAGTTCAGCGGTGATGAAAATTTGAGTGAGAAGGATTTAAGTAATTTTGTATACAGATTTGTATATGGTCTACGTCCAGAGATTAGTGAGATGATCAAACAACATACTGTAGATTGGCAGAATAAGAAAACAGATGAAGTATTGAGACATGCAAAATATTTCAGTGATGAAATTGAAGCAAAACAGCGAAAATTAAAAGAGAAGGCCATGTGAGCACAAGTAAAAGTAGCAGAGAGGCAGGAAGCTCAGTTAGCGGAACAAGCGAATAATACAGGTCCCAGACAAAAATGTATTCCTGGGAAAGGTAAGGGAAATTTTAACATAGAAGAAGCTAAAAAGAAATTCCTGTGTAATAATTGGGGTAGAGTAGGGCATTGGAAATCCGAGTGTAAATTTCCCCCAAGTACTAATCATGAAAATGCATCATTGAATCCACAGGTGCAGAATGAGGTGAGTGGTCAACTGCAGCAACAGCAGCAGGTTGTTACCCAACAGAATCAGGTGCCAAAACCGCCTTTTCCACAGAGCAAAATCTCACAGAAATACAGTAATGAGACAGGATTCCACAACGAAGAACAGGTAAGTACACTGCCGCGCGCTAGCGCTGTTTCGCAGTATTGGCTACAACGCGATGAGAGCGATTCGGAAGAGGGTTATTGACGTGCCGAAGGGAGGAAGAAGAGTGCATACTTGGCGCAACTCTAGAAGTAGACCAGACAGGCCCATTTGTGGATGGGAAGATAAACAATGAAAGTATTACTTTTCTAGTCGATACTGGTGCTACTCGATCAACTGTCAGGTCAGCTGATGTTAAGAACCTTCCTCTCTCGGATGAAACAATCCAAGTAGTTGGTGTATCAAACAGACAGATTAAAACTTATCTTACAGAGCCAGTGAAAGTTAGCATAGAGAAATTCTCAGAAATGCACCGCTTTGTCGTGTGTGATACAAGTCCTGTGAATTTGTTAGTTAGGGATTTGCTGTGTAAAATCAATTGCACTATATTCTGTACCCCTGATGGGATAGCATTTGAGACCCCTGATGAAGATGTGTTGTATAAAATGACTATGGCAAACAGAGAGAATGAGGTTACTGAGACTTATGATGTATTTAACCCTGATGAATTACCTAAAGAATTGAAACAGTCCGTGAAAGCAGAAGTTTGGGATTTCACAGGAGAAGATGTGGGTCTAATGAGAAATGTAGATCCAGTAAAAATAACAGTAAAGGAAGGAGAAGCTATCCAAATGTCCCTCAATATAAGTTGACACCTGAAATAATTGAAGGAGTTACTCCTGTGATTGAAAAGATGATAAAACAAGGCATTCTGAAAGAGATAATGAGTAGTCCATGTAATTCCCCGATTATGGGACTGAAAAAGCCCAATGGAAAGTTCAGGAAAGTGCAAGATTTGAGAAAGATAAACAAAATTGTTGTATCTTGCTGTCCCATTGTGCCAAAATCCATCTGTGATTTTGTATCAGATGCCCCATGATGCAGAATGGTATACAGTGATTGATATATGCCATGCTTTCTTTTCCATCCCATTGCACCATGACAGTCAGCAGGTTTTTGCGTTTCGTTTTGGCGAGCGTATTTTGGCTTGGTGCCGAATTCCACAGGGGTATACAGAAAGCCCCTCAATATTTAATCAGATATTGAAGAAATTTTAGAGAGTCTAGAAATACCAGAAAATTCAGTGTTAGTCCAATACATCAACGACCTTCTGGTGGCGTCGAAAACCTGTGTAAAATAGACACTATAGCCTTGCTGAATCATCTGGCTGATGGAGGACTTAAAGTGTCACCATCAAAATTACAATTCTGCAAAAAAGAAGTACAATATTTAGGCTATAATATCGAAAAAGGACTGAGAAAGATAACAATAGACAGAGTCAGGATCATAAAAGGAATGAGAGCCCCCATGACCCAAAGAGAGGTGAGAATGTTTCTTGGAATGGTTGGATACTGTTGTCAATGGATTAGCAATTTCTCTTTGATTGCAAAGCCTTTGGTACGTTTGACAAGAAGTGATGTGAGAGATCCCATTGATTTGAAAAAAGAGGAATTGGCAGCTTTTAAGCGCTTGAGAGATGGGTTGTGTGAAGCACCTGCATTAGGTATGCCTGATTATGAAAAAGAGTTTGAGTTGTATTGCAGTGAGAGAAATGGATGTGCACTCTCTGTTGTAATAAAAAAGCATGGAAAACTGAGGAGACCAATTGCATACTTCTCATCAATGTTAGACCCAGTAGCAGTAGCCTTACCTGGGTGCTTGAAAGCAGTGGCTGCTACCTGTCGGAGTTTGGAACAGAGTGAAGGAATTGTGACAGGATATCCTGTGAAAGTGTTTGTACCTCATGACGTGGCAATCCTTTTAACAAGGAGTCGCACTCAGTATATGACACATAGTTGGCTGGTTAAGTATGAGAAAGTCATATTAGGTGCAACAAATGTAAGTCTTGTAAGATGCTTGAATGTTAATCCTTCAACGTTGTTGCCTGATGCTGAGAATGTGGAAGTCAGAGATGAAGCAGATCATGATTGTCTGGATGGACTTGATTTCTGTACCAAACCACGTCCTGACATAAAAGATGTGCCATTACCAGAGAGTGATTTTGTGATGTTTGTAGATGGGTCTTGTTTGAGAACAGATGATGGAATGTTGAGTGCAGCCTATGCAGACTGCACAGTTGCAGCAGTAATGGAAGCATCCTACCTGAAGGGAGTAAAATCGGCACAAGTAGCTGAACTTGTCGCTTTGACTAGAGCATGCCAGATTGGGAAGAGTGTGAGAGTGACTGTGATAACTGACAGCCAGCACGGATTCGGAGTTGTACACGACTTCGGTCAAATATGGCTGCAGAGAGGGTTTTTGACATCGAGTGGAACTCCCATTAAGAATGCTGAGGTGGTGGGAAAATTGCTTGAGGAGATACAGCTGCCTAAGCAATTGGCTGTTGTGAAGTGTGCTGCCCACAGTCAGAGTGGTGATTACATCGCCATCGGCAATAAGTACGCCAACGATATGGCTCAATACTGTGCACGTAATCAGAATTCAATAAACAGGGCAAAGGAGAAAGAGGTGATTTCTTGGTCTTTGATGTTTACTAACACTGTACGTACCTGGGAGGAAGTGAGGCAATTGCAGGAAGAAGCAGGAGATGAGGAAATAAAACAGTGGGTAAAAGCAGGATGTGCACCAAGAGAAAAGGATCATGTGTGGGTCTATCGAGATGGAAGACCAGTTATGCCTAATAGCATAATGTCTGCCATGGCATGGATGTATCATGGTCAGGGACACATAGGGAGAGATGCCATGATCAGGTCATTTAAGCAGACCTGGTACAATGCAAAATTTAGACTTGTAGCAGAAAGTCTTTGTCAAAGATGCCTTATATGTCAGCAATACAACCCTGGAAGAAAGACAGTGGTGAGCCTAGGAACAATAGGTCGAGAAGGAGGGCCTTTTACCAGAATGCGTGGATTTCATTGAGATGCCTCCCTGTAACAGGTTGAGGTATGTCCTAGTTATGGTCTGTTTGTTTTCTATATGGGCGGAAGCATTCCCTACAAGGAGAAATGATGGAATAACAGTGGCAAAATTACTTTTGAGGGAATTTATCCCTAGATTCGGATTCCCGGTAACAATTGAATCAGACCGAGGAAGACATTTCCATAATGACTTCATAAAATTGATTTGTGAAGCATTAAATGTATAGCAAAAACTACATTGTGCCTTTCGCCCAGAGGCTTCTGGTGTGGTGGAACAGATGAATGGTACTATCAAAGACAGGATAGGGAAAATGTGTTTAGCTACAGGTATGAAATGGCCTGATATCTTGCCTCTAGTACTCAAATCAAATCAAAACAAGCTTTATTCGATTTTAGAAGTAAAAAATCATAAAAGCAGCCATATTAAAAAGAAGTAAGAGTTTCAGCATAGTTTACATATATAGTTCATCAGTACACGTCATATAAATATATGTTCCTAAAACCAAGAAGAAATTCATAAAGTACATGTAAACAATCTAAAATTCCTGAAACATACCATCTTACTCAAAATGATTCCAGCCTATAACGTAGCTTATAATTTAATTACTTAGGCATTTCCTGGTCCGTAACACACTCTTTAAGAAACCCACCATAGAACCAATGCAATAGAAATTTCCCAACATCTGAAGGTACACGAGGGCGAGGCGGCATTGCCTCCAACCTCCTTGTTTTAATAAGGGTATTAACCATCTGCGCCTTTGGATGGTATTAAATTTACAGAATAAAATATCATGTAGTGTAGTTTGTGATGAGATGTTATGTTATGAAATGGCCTGATATCTTGCCTCTAGTACTCATGACTATTAGATCAATTCCAGACAGAACTACAGGGTTGAGCCCCCTTGAAATCATCATGGGAAGAGCGATGCGGCATGTGTTCATACCAGTCAACAAGCTGTTACCTATAACTGATGACATGGTGTTGGATTACTGTAAAAGCCTGGCTGACGCAGTTCATTCTGTGTTTCATCAGGTTGGAGCGGATGCCACCACCCTTGAAAAGAAGCAAGCCCATGATCTGAGCCCAGGGGACTGGGTGAGAATAAAAGTACACAGAAGAAGAAACTGTTTGGTTCCAAGGTGGGGAAGACCACGACAAGTTATCTTGACCACAACAACAGCTGTGAAGTGTGCTGAACTGAAAAACTGGATTCATGCAAGTCACACATTGAGAATTCCAAATCCAGTGGATAGCACAGAAAAGGAATATTTTGACGAATCAGAATCTAGTACTGAATCTGATGACGGAGAGACAAAAACAAAAGAAAATCCTGAAAGGGGGGAATCAGAGCTTAATCTAACTTTCGTCCCCAGAAGTATTTCCCTGAGAAGAAGGTTACAGATTTCTGATACCAGCTCAGACTCAGAGACTGAACAAAGAACTCAATGTTTTAGGAGAAGACAAGGAAAAGACAAAGAAAAAGACAGTGGAGAGACAATTAAAGAAATTACCGAAAGAGAAGTTCCGGGTGAAAGATCGAGAGAAATTCCACCTGAAATAACTCATTTAGATGGACAGGTGCCAGATACAGAGAGAGAGGGAAAGATTTCTGCGGAAGACCCCCGAGGAGGTGTAGGGAATTCCAACATCCAGTTAGAAGTAGGGACAAGTAGTCAGCAAGAAGCTTGCGTGCCGGAGATTCGAGGAGGGACAGAAGTAGGGAAAACAAAAGAAGTGGTGGAAAAAGAAGCTGTTGAAAGTAAAAAGCAAGTTGAAACAGAGTCAGAGGAAAGCGAAGACGAGGTACCTGAAGGTCGAGTTCTAAGGAAGAGAGCTTGAAGAACTGAAAAGAATAATAAAGGAAGTAAATTGAAAAGAGCAGCAAAAGACGACGTTTGGCCAAATAAAATAAAAAGATTGAGATATAGACTGACACGAGTAAATTCACCAAGAGCTGAACAAGTGAATGAAGTGTCAGGAGAAATCAAAAGACGAAGAAATAGTTGTAATTAAAGAAAGCAAAAGAATGAGGAAACCTAACCAGAAGTATAAGTCGCCAGAATGGACGTATGTGGCCCTGCCTGAAGTAAAAGAAGAGCCGGATAGCCAAGGAAATCCAGAGGTGATTGTACTGGAAGTGGTTGAGGAGGACGAAAAATCAGAAATCCTGAGAGTTATCTTGTCCGATATTGGAGAAGAAGCAGATGTTCAGGACATTCTGTATTCAGATCACAAAGGAAAAGTGAAAGATAATGAAATGCCAAACTGAATGAGACAAGAAAGCTGCTAATGAAAAGACAATAAAATATGGAAAAAGATAAAAACTGGTAGAACCAAGTAGGTGCTTAGAGCCTTGGGTTAGACAAGCTAGTTGTGAAGTAGAAGAGGCTAAGTCAAAAGACACTGTCCATTTTAACAAAAATGGCAAACACAGATAGTAGAAAAGGTAGATGTATATTTTTGAAAAGATGGTGTAAAATGTGTTGTTGTTGTACAGGATTATTAATGCTTCTGTGGAGCATACTTGCTCTCAAGATTTCATTTAAGGTTACAATAGATATAATAGAAGGACATAGTGAAAACAAAACCAATATAGAAAAGATTCAAAAGGTAGTTCCGACTAGAATAGATAAAAACTATTTACATAAAGACAGGTCTATAGCGGATTTTTCTAATAATGTATTTTCAAAATTGTTGTATGAATATGTAAAGACAATGGACGTAAGGGACTGCTACGTTTGTATGCAGTTACCGGCATCTGTAGCAGAGGGAGTGACTTATCACCACCTTCCAGTAACTTATGGAATAACTTGTAGTGTAATAGCTAGTTTATTTTACCAAACAGGGAAATTAGAGTATTATTTTTCAGGTGTAGATAACATATTTTCACAAGTACCATCAATTAACAAGCTAAACAAAGTAAAACCTGCAAAGGTATTAGGTGAATTTTTCTTAGAAACGAAAGAAATAACATTAGAATATATATTTAAAAACAATTTGACTTGCAGTTTGAAGAAAGAAGAAAAGACATTTTTGGATATGGTTGAAGAAAGGAGGTTGAAAATGCAAAGGAAGGCATCTGAAGGAAAAGTAGAGAAGACAGTCTGGGATGTGGAAATGGAAAAACACTTGAAAGGAGAAGCTAGTCCGACTAAGGCTTTAGATTGGCCTCAGAAAGGGAAATTGTGTATTAGAAGGAATCAGACTGCATAAGATAATTACTTTGCAGGTAATAGTGAGTGCCATGATACATACTGAATCATGGGTGGATGGGGATTTAAAGGTGGAAAAGATCCAGATTTTCCTGGGTTATACTTTATTTGTGGCAACAAGGCGTATTATCGTTTGCCAGACCATTGGTATGGCACATGTTATGTAGGCCTGGTTTTTCCAAAGATTTTTCATATGGAAAGAGGAGAATATGGTGTACATAATTTAGGTAGTTATTTAGCACGTAGAAAGAGAGAGTCTTGGTCAGAAATTGTGGGTGATATCTTTGGAGCATTGATACCAGCAGTGGGAATATCTCTGAATGCAAACAAAATTAGAAGACTTTCAACAGTAGTGGATCGCCTATCAACAAAGACCGCTGGAGGATTTTTATTGGTAAACACTGAAATGGTTGCCATGCGTGCCATGGTAATGCAAAATCGACTTGCCCGTGATATATTATTGGCAAAGGAGGGTGGAGTCTGTGGAATGCTGAAAGTTCAACATTGTTGTACTTACATTCCAGACGAAAGTAAAGATTTGAAAATTTATATTAAAAATATAACTGAACTGCATGACGAAATTGCACCACTGGAGGTTGAAGGTGTTTGGGAAAAGATTGGAAAGAAGATATCTGCTATTAAGAATTTCTTAGTCAACCTAGGTAGTACCTTTTTAGGAAAAATCTTGTTTCCATTAACATGTGTCATTTTCATAGTATTAATATTAAGATTAGGGTGTATTTGTCCTAAAAAGAATAAAATTCAGAAAAAGTTAAGAAGAAAAGATAAGAAACAAGAGAGGGAATTTGAAGAAATAGAATTAGAAGAATTCAAGGAGAATATGTATAAGACAGCGAAAAGAGAAGACACAGGGGAAGCTGAGTTACGAATAAAAGCAAGAAATCGCTTCCGATTCCATAAAAAGAAATACAAAATTTTAATGGTGTGGTGATATAATCACCAAAGGGGAGATTGATGGAGCGGGTAGTACAAAATGTTGTATACCCCCCCATTCTGCATGTTCATACTAATTAGAATAATCTATTAATTATAATATTATTAATGTGTTTGTGTGAAATTTCATCAACATTACTAATGTATGAAACATACGTGAGATTTGCATTTTGCATGGCTAAAATAATTTGTAATTAACCTATGTACGCATACTAATACTAGAGAAATAGAATATCGCATGATATATGTTGCTTTCGTGACGTTATCGTATGTTGCACCAGATGACATCACTGGGTGAATATGAACGTTTTAAATGTCGCCATATGCTAGATAATTACAAGCACATAGGGGAATTAGTGAGGGTTTAAAATTGTATTTGTTATTTCTATGTTTTAATTACTTTTTTGTATTTGTTTTGCTTAAGTTATCCTTTGGGCCTAAAGGCAAGATGGCCGCCTGACACACACGACACGACGGCTACCATTCCACGAGGTTTCAGACCAAGTGCGCATGTACCAAGCACCCGTACCAGTAGCCTCAGCCTGACCCCAAACACGATGAGACTTAGCAAGGTCACAACGGGACACTTGCCAAATGTTCAAACAAAAGATTAATGCAAAGAACCGGAAGGATCATGCCTAACAATATGACATCATAGACTGTGTGAAACCGAAACGGACGATCTCAACCAACAAATCGAAAGAGCCCAAACTAAGCAAATGTTACATTTTCTCATTACTTATATTATAAAAGACGGTAGAATAGAGAGGGAATAGTTCTGCTGCTGAATGGCACATTTCCATGCTGACGGAGACTACGGTGACGACTGCTGTATTCCTGAATCTTTGACAGACTGAATCGCTGCCCAATTTTTTGATGAACTACGAACTATTGAAAATTCTATGGGCATTGATCGATATTTGCACGTCTCTGGTCCTTGACCCGATCTTTGGGACTGTAGTGTGCTGACGACTAAATTTGATGACTTAGAGGACGAGCGATAGCCAGAATAGGTAAATATGGTGTTCTGTGATTTTCGTAATGATTAATAAATTTACTAGATGGAACTAAATTCTTGCATTATTTAGATAAACAAAATATTGATTAACAAGAAAGTGTGTTTAGTCGTTTATTGAAGGGGAGTAAATCAGGAATTTTAAGTATGTTTAAACTGGACTAAATCATCAGACTCAATCCAACTAAATTGATCCGTCAATTTACGTGGGAGGAGTATCTTAATGATGTGCAGTAAAAAAGGTATTAGTGTATAGAAGTGTAAATAAGTTTTCTCTCTATAGGTTATAAGGTATTCCTTTCATTTCAGCGCTTGGAAACAGTTATTCCTCCCGTAAGAACAGGCCAGTGAGAAGCGAAGTGTGAATGTTGGTGTTATGGGCCCCACCAATAATTGTACGAGTGAATGTGTTAATGTGATATTTGGCCTGTGATGAAGGGAAGATATATTAGGTACGATACCCAGGTTTCCGCGCTGCATCACCTGCACCCAAATTAATATGGTCACCTCACTCACCCTGCAGTCACTCCTCTTACCCTACTCTCACACTGTCACATTGCTCACATGGGCACTCCTGCCAGCCCCACAGTGCAGAGGGTTAATGTGCCTGCTCCAAAGAACGTGTACCATGCAGATCACAGAACTGAGTGTGAGTAAACTATGAGTAGCGCTAAAAAAAAAGAAATGTTTGTCAGAAAGATGCTATCTAGAGAGGTGAGATGCATTGTTGGTGAGTGGTCGTGCGGGAATTCATGGAGAAGGAGGAAATGAGGGAAGGGGCACCAAAAAAGACTGTTGCACTGTGTACGACCAGTGCTAGGAGCAGCCCTGGCTGGGAGCATTAGCCCCCACACCCCCCATAGTTCGGGTCTAGTTGCGCCCCTGGCAAATAGTGCGGAATAGCAGATGACAAAGGGGGAGCGGCAAAACAGCAGAAAAATACAGAAAAACTGGAAATACAGAAAATACAGAAAAAGAGCTAACAGGTGAAAACAGGTGAAAACGGCTATGATGGCTGAAGTAAACAAAGTTAAAACGAGGAGTACAGTTGGGGGTTAAATAAATTCAGTGTTAATGGCTATGCACAAGGAGTTACTGTGTTAACGGCTAGAAACAATGTTACAATGTTATTGGCAATGAGAAGCAGTAAAACAACAGATAATGTAAACAACGAGTATGAGGAACGATTAATAACAGTGAAAGATAAGAAAACCAGGTAGCTGGGCCAGTGACACACAGCAAGGGGGACCTGGCACGGGGACAAAAAGAGAGAAACAAGCATTTGCAATGCAATAGGACTCTTATTTACGCAAGACCTATTGCATTAGAAACAGGAGTGCGGGTGGAGGAGAAGGCACGAACGGGAGTGGGGGGGCAAGAAGTCACGGTCTGCGGGAAGGGGGAGACAGGGAATAAAATTGTGTTCGGAGTAAAGGAACCAGTAGCCATGGAAGGATACAAATGAGGACATGGCCGTCATGATGAGGGACTAACAAGCCTCAAACCAATCGGAAGGCAGCATTTAGGACCTAAGCCAATGAAAAAGCTGGGTGGAGCTTCCACGCTATACTGAATACTGCATGCCTCGCAAAGCGAGCAACGCTAGGCTCGACCTAAAAAAACATAAGCGAGAGGCTATTGGAAAGAGAGACTAAAACAAGGAACAATAACTGAAGGAAACCTTACTTGAGGGACCAATTCCAGCAGACCTTCTTAGGAAGGGTTGGAATCACATGCTTTCCTTGTTCAGTGCAATATGCTTCAAAGTGGAAGTTATTTATTTTTCTGGCTACTCCCTCCCTGCACCCCTTCCCGCTTGTAAATTCTGAGTACACACGATAATCAACCTACTGTTTGTTGCAAATCAGGCCCGGTTCTAGAGGGTGGGCCGGGTGGGCCAGGCGCACCCAAAAATGAGCCTTGGCCCTCGCAGTGACTGCATGAAGGCCAATAGAAAATGGCCACTTTAATTCAAAACGTTCCTCCGAACGTTGTTTTTGTTCCTGTTGCGTGATTGGTCCTGGGCTCTTTCTCACAGGCACCCCCAGTCACGCCCCTGCAGCTGCTTATCAGATTGGGCTGTGACGAGGAATGGAGCAGGTTAGAGATTTGTTTCATGGTGACGACAATAAAAAAAGTTCAGATAACTCTGGTAAATAATGACTTTGCTAGAGAGCAATCATTTGTCTTTTGGTAGTTATGAAATACAGATAAACTGTATTTTATGTGGATAGCTCAGTGGGTTACTGCCTTTGTCACAGAGACTCCTGTGTTACTTGCAGTTAAGAAGTTACAATCCTCACATAGAACAGTGACCTATGAACTGTCATCAAAGAGCTGCATACAACCTTTGCTTTTTTGTGTTGTGATATGGTTAGAACTTCTCCAGTCTTTCATTATTCTAATGTTGCTAAAAAGAGTTTGTTTGGGCAGATAAACATTTTTATCAGTAAAGCTAACCCCCACCCACTAGAGTACTCTTTAAATCTTGAGTTCGTGTTTCCCCAGACCAAACCCTCTTAATATATACTGCCCACCAGTATGGATGACATGTGATTACTACACCTTGTAATCCTCATTGGCTTATGTGACATTCCCTGTAGACTGATTTACATACTTGCAGGATTCATTGTCTCTGTATAATGTGTGCGTGGTGTAAAGTACTGTGGCACCCTACACTGATATGAGTAGCGCTGTACAACAAATGTAATGCATATGAGAGGGGGCAACGGAGAGATGAGGGGCACTGTTGGAGGGTGGTAGTGAGGGAGTCTGAGGAAAAGGTCATGAGGGGGAGAGGCTATGGAGAGATGAGGGTCACTGTTGGAGGGTGGTAGTAAAGGTATTTATGGAGAAAGAGGTCCTTGGTGGGGCACCAAAAAAGACTTTAACACCAGCACTAAAGCCGGCCCTGTTATGGCCTTTCTATTTTTGTTTATTTAATTAGTAATCGGGTCATTAGGGCAACGGTGGAACATATTTTAAAGTGTGTCCTAATTAGATTTACTGCTATATTCAATGTTTTAAGTTTGGAGGTGATTTTCCTAATGTTTTTTACCAGTAATAATGAAAGTGGAACTGGATGGTGGCCCATATGGGGCTGGGGCTCAAGGTCAGCTGTGAGATAATGTGTACTAGAGAGGTGTGGCAGAAAAGTAGTTAATCAAGCCTGGAAGGTGTGGTGTAGCGGTCTAGTCTGCGACGCACACTGCGTGTGACGTCAGCGGACATCCGGTAGCGGCCATGTTCTAGGCTTCGGCATTAGCGCGCCGATTTCAACCGTTACGGAGCTCCGCTCCGGCGCTCCAGATAGTGTGCACTGAATAAAAGAAGTTACATCCACTAGCTTATGCCTCTTGTATGCTTGACCCTGAGAGTGAGCAACGATCCTACAATGGCGACGAGGTGGTTGTGAGGGAACCCCACCGGCACCCGGCACCCAGGAGGAAACAAGCATTGGCAAGGCCACACGGAATGCACCATAGAAGGCGACTACGCGCACAGCACTGTTGGGAGGCGCGGCAGAGCAGCGGAGAGCGCGTGGGGCAGGGAGGACAACGCCTCGTGGGCACTTCAGGCGGGAGTGACCCCGGTGAGAAGGCGTGCACCTGCTGACTGCGCCTAGTGCGGCAACACAGCGCTGTTCGTACCCCGAAGGGGAGAGGAGACCCCGCAAGCTGGCAGATACTAGCGCAGACCGGTCGGACAGCGGAGGTTCAGGACCGGACGACGCAAAGGAGAGCGGACGCGCCCAGACGCCCACAGGACCTGGAAATTCGGCCCCAAGTCGGCATTGCCACAAGTCAGGCGGGAAAATGAGCGCACAAACGTTCTCCCTGACAAACCCTGTGCCCTTCCTGGCCAGAGCTGGAGAACCCGAGATGCCATGGGAAGATTGGAAAAGGTATTTTCTAAACTATCTATCGGCGTTGGAGGAGGAAGGAGAGACAGCATTCACGAGCTCGAGGAAGAAGAAGATCCTGCTCCATCATTTGGGCCCAGCGCCATTGAGGACCTGGATGCCCACTACCGACCAGCAGTATGCACAGCGATCGACAGGTACAATTTCTACCACAGGGCGCAGAACAAAGGGGATACAGTCAATGAGTATGTGGCAGCTCTTCAAAAATTAGCGTTGACATGCAAATTTGGGACCTTGCAAGAAGACCTGATCCGAGACCAGATCATTATGCACACTGTAAACACGTCCATCCAGGATAAACTATAGGCCAACGGCGACGCGCCTTTGAAAACGGTCGTAGCCATGGTAAAGAAAGCTGAGTTGACCAGGAGGTGCGCGGAAGCGGCCAAACGAGAACGCCAGCCGGAGCTGGCGGTGTGCAAAGTGGAGGATCGGAGAGTCATGGACAGCAAGGCATCGACGGGACAACAAGGCACGAGGAACTACAGGCGGGTTAATGCACGAGCGGCAAGATCACAAGGACAGAGGCAAGGGAGCACGAGTGCGTGCTACAGATGCGGGAGCAACAATCATGCAGCCAACGATAAGGGCTGTCCGGCTTTCGGCGCGAAGTGCGCATACTGTGGGCTGCTCGGGCACTACGAAAGAGTCTGCCGAAGGAAATCCCCAAGGCCACAAGTGAAGTATGTGGCACAAGATACAGACAGAGGGGTAGAAGAGGAGAACCCTGAGGAAGACGACAAAATTTTAATAGTAGAAGAACAGATACTGGGCATAGAGAGCTCGATGGAGAAGAAGCCGAAGTGCGACATGTGTATAGGAGGAGTACGAGTCTCCATGGTGGCGGACTCGGGTTCGCCCTACACGATCATAAGGAGGAAGATATGGGAAGAGGACTTCGCCCCATGCACAAAGTATCGCCTGAGACCGACAGACATCCACCCGGTAACATTCACCGGGGAGCCCATACCCATGGTAGGGTATTGCCCTCTCACCTTCGACTTCAGGGGCAGAACGTGCGAGGGAAAACTATACGTGGCAGAGAAAGGACCGTCAGTACTGGGATGGAAGGACCAAGGGGAGTTAGGTATAAAACTGAACCCAGGTGATCGCATGCAAGTTCTCATGACCGACGACCGTCCGGACCAGGAAACGCAACGGTGGAAGGAAGAATTCCCGGAAGTCTTCAAGGAAGCAATAGGTCGCCTAACGAAGTTCACACACAGGATATGCCTGAAGGAAGGAGCATGCCCAGTATCGCACAAGGTACGCAACATTCCCTTCCGGACCAGGGCAGCCGTACAAGAAGAACTGCAGAGATTAGAAGACAATGGGGTGATAGAGGCGATTGACAACGCTGAGTGGCTGGCGCCTCTGGTGGTGGCACAGAAGCCGAATGGGAAGGTGAGGCTATGCGTGGATCTAAGGGAGCTCAATAAGAACATCGTTGTGGACAAATTCCCGCTCCCTAGGATCAATGAGATGCTGGCCAAGACCCAAGGAGCAAAATGGTTCTCTACCGTGGATTTGACGTCGGCGTACCACCAGATTGCCCTGCACCCATCTTGCAACCACTTGACGTCCTTCATCACACCCTTCGGCTGCTACAAGTTTTTAAGGATGCCTTTCGGCCTCGCCTCGGCAGCAGCCGTATTCCAGAAGCTAATGTACCACCTGTTTCATAAGAAAACTGGAATCCAATACTTCCAAGACGACATTTTGGTCATGGGGAAGTCACAGGCCGATCACGACAGGAAGCTTGCAGAAGTGCTCACGGTATTGAAGCAGAATGGGCTCACGGCCCAATGGGACAAGTGCAAGTTCGGGATGGACAAGGTTGCGTACCTAGGCCACGAGATCAGCCAAGACGGCATCAAACCCAAAGCATCCAACGTAGCAGCCATCAAAGACGCGCCCTCGAACAAAGACGACATCCGGACATTCTTAGGCATGGCTGAATTCTACAGCAAATTTGTGCCGCACTTTGCATCAAAGACCCACCACATGAGGTCACTGCTGAAGGACAAGACCCCGTTCAGATGGACAGAGGAACAACAACAGGAGTTCGAGGAAGTAAAGAGGCATATCAGCGAGGCGGTACCCATTCGAGGCTTTGACCCCGCAGCGCTCACGATGTTGACTACGGATGCCAGCGATCGGGGCCTCGGAGCGGTACTTGCACAGAGGACTGTCGAGGGCGAAATCAACACGATCAGCTTCGCATCCCGCACATTGGCGCCCAACGAGAGCAAATTCAGCGTCATTGAGAAGGAAATGCTCGCAGTAGTGTGGGCAATGGAGAGGTTCCGACAATTCCTGTGGGGAGGAAGGTTTGTGCTGCGCACAGACCACAAACGCTTGTGAAGGTCCTCACTTCCAGTGGGCATGAACACGCCACTCCCAGAATCGCCAAGATGACGCTGAGACTCCTAGACTATGTATATGATGTGGAGTACCTGCCAGGGCACAAAACCAAAGTGGCAGACTTCCTGAGCAGGGCAGCGTCCAAGGAAGTCGCGTACGCCCTGGACGAAGGTGGATGGGAGGAGTATGCCGTGGCGTTCACTGGGAATCATGAGAGGGCCATAAGCGGACAGGAATGGGAGGCGGAGTATGAAAGGGACGAGAAGACTAGAGCGGTCAAGGCATACGTCACCAAAGGATGGCCAGAAAAGAGACTCCTGGACGAAGAATTGAAGCAATACTGGGAAGTCAGGGAAGAGCTGTCCATAGGGGATCAACCCTGGTTCTTGTTGCGGGGGAGCAAAGTCGTCCCCCCTCACGTGCTGAGGCCTCGCATCGTCGCTATCGCACACGAAGGTCATCTGGGGATAGTGAAGACGAAGGGGAGAACGAAGGAGGACTACTGGTGGCCAGGAATAGACATTGCGGTGGAACGACATGTGAGGGCCTGTGAACAATGCAGCAATGCGGACAAGACCCAAAGAGTGCTGCGTCCGCCCCTGGGCAGTTTCGAGTGCCCCGAGAACCCATGGGAAGAAATCTCGATTGATGTACTAGGGCCCATACAAGACTCTCAAGGTAGTCAGAAATACCTCACGGTGGTCATAGACCGATACTCCAAATGGCCGGAAATCCATGTGAATGACAACGCAGAGACAGAAACGATATTAGAATTTCTCACGGAAGTGTTCATCAGGGAAGGAATCCCCAAGGCGATCCTAAGCGACAACGGACCGCAGTTCACCTCCGCCAAGTGGGAGTTATTCATGGACAGAAACGGCATCGCCGTCAGACACACACCGATTTACCACCCCGCGGGAAACGGAGCGGTGGAGCGATTTAACAGAGTGATAATGGGGTCGGTGCAGGCTGCGATCAGCCAAGGAGCAAATTGGGAGAAGGAGTTGAAGCGATTGTTGTGGGCCTACCGTATACCACCTGCCTACACAGGGTACAGCCCCTTCCGTGTGCTCAGAGGGAGAGAACCTTTCACGAAGGACAATGTGGCGTGGAAAAGGCTAACAGTACAAAGCCATTGGTCCCCCGCGGTAGTACGCAGGAACATGGAGAGGGCGCAGGCAACGTATACAGAATACTATGACAGAAGACACAACACTAAGGACGTCGCTCTGGAGAAGGGTGAGTGGGTGAGAGTCAAATTGCCCACGCAAGGAAAACAAGCATTTGCAATGCAATAGGTCTCGCATTTACGCAAGTTTGAGCTATTGACATTGTAAATGACAATGCCTTTTATTTATGTTTTGGTTTTTAAAACATAAATAAAAGGCGGTGTCATTTACAATGCCAATAGCATAAACGTGCGTAAATGCGAGACGTATTGCATTGCAAATGATTGTTTCTTGTCCAACCTCCACATCTCAGGCAAAGCTACGTCTGGAATTCTGCTTGACCAAACAGCAATTTTTGCAAGAATCATGTGTTATCGGCTTTTGGCATGAATGCAAGATTGCAAAACGTGGCTCACTAAATTATTGTTATGTCCCCAGCTTGAGAAAAGCAGATCGAAAACGAGTTTCCGCCCACTCTGTCAAGCTTCACCGAGTGCTAAACAATTTAAACGTGCAAAAAGCCTGGGAAACCAACTCTTTACAGCAACTGTGCAAAGTAATACTAAGTTATGAAACGTGTGCTATTTCATTTTAACCAGACTTAAAATTCGTCCAATCGCTAAAACACGTCTGCATATTACTATCTCCCCAAAAACACAATGCAGGCTTACCTGGCAGAAAGCTCTTCAATGACATCTAAAAACGAGTTTGAGCTATTGGCATTTTAAATAACAGTGCCTTTTATTTTTGTTTTGAAAAAGAAAACGAAAAGAAAAGGCATTGTTATTTACAATGTCAATAGCCCAAACTCGCGTCAATGCGAGACCTATTGCATGGCAAATGCTTGTTAATTACTGCTAGGTCTGAGAAGCGGAAGGACGCACCCCACGTAAAACCCTGGGCACACTTCGACAATAGACCTGCCATTAAAATAATCTTAAAAGGTGCACATCAGGAGCTACTTTGAAACTAGCCCCGGTCACCAACCGTCTACCAGCCCGTCGATGCTGTTGCTCTACGCGGGCATTAGTTGGGCTACCTCCTCCCTGTGTCAGCAAACTGTGCAGTTGGTTTGGCTGTGATGCAGTAGACCCCCTCTGCTTTCCCGCGGATCCGGCACTGCGGGCAGGGATTTCAACCGCTCGGGCCGGGGGTGAGTGTACAGCGGTTCCGCCCCCATCCCAGCAAGTGGCGGATTGTAGGGAGGGTGCGCGTTGTCTACCGTTCCAGCCGCTTGGAACCCAACCGCCACATCACAAGAATCGCGTGAGTCCCGGCGCGTGGCCGCTCCTCCCCGCCTCAAGCCCCGCCCACGGAATCCCTGCTGCCGGGGCGTGTGAGCGCCTGCACCCGTGGGAGCAGCTATGGAGGAAGAAGAGTTGATGCTGGCCATGGCAGAGATCCCTGTGAGTACCGCGGCATCTTGGGGAGGGAGGGTTGGGTGCGCCTGGTATGGGTAGGAACTCAAACGTTTTTCGTGCCATATTGTCCCTCAGCCTTCTTACAACCATTTGTCCCTCCCCCATAACTGCCTGTGATCTGCGGCATTGTGGACTGTGCCCTCAGGGAGCAGGGTCAGCCCTGCCTCCCCCCCAGTATTCCGCAGGATATTGTTTTCTTTGTGCCCCTGGGGGATGATTTTAAGCAGCGATAAGCGGTGGTAGATAAGCCTGTCAACTGTTTAGTTATCGGGTTGAAAACTGTAACGCGATGTGCATAAAATAGTTTATTTTGAAGCATTGTTATTGCGCTTTGGCAAAACTTGGTATCTTCGAAATCACGGGAAATTAACTATTGGTCCCCCTTGCTGCCGGAAGTTCTTCTATCAGTCGTGGTCTCTCTGCACGTGTCCGCCTATTTTAAAAAAAAAAAAAGTGCAAACACAGCCTTCGTGCTTTAAAAAACCAAAGGTCATTATCACAGCATGCCGACAGGCGCCCCACGCTGCGGACCTATAATTAACTCAGCAGGCACTCAATGCGCAAGCGCGTTCACAGCGAGAGCGAGACCTAAAAAATTAAGCGGCTGGTGAGGACGAAAGTGAAACTGCTAGCTGGCTTGCGAGGGAAGGGGGACAGGAGATGTGCACGCCGCGTGGCTGTAAGCGCGTACACCAACTCAAATCCGCCAAAAGCCTGCGCGTGCACATCTCCTGTCCCACTTCCGAGGCAAGTCAGCAACAATAGATCTCGCCGAAAGCAGCGCTTCGCGCTGCATTCGCAGGCGAGACCTAAAAAGGAGACAGCAAGTTCACGTCTCCCTTCCAGGTGGTGGAACCCTACTCAAGGTCAGCCCTGCTCAGCGACGGAAAGGTATGGTCCCAAGACCGGATGGCGAGATGCATTCAGGCCGGGGAGAAGGATCCCGGAGCGGAGCCTGGTGTCAAAGGGGCAGCCAGTGCCCAGGAGGACTCAGACGCAGCGAGGAGGAGACCTAGTGAAGGGGAAAGCAGCCCCTGGTCGGACACAAGAAGACTAAGGAGAGGAGATAGCCCAGAACCTGAGCCACACAGTCCGGAGGGACAGGAGGCGACAGGTGGGAGTGGATCAGGACTCGGTGGGAGCGGAGAGATGTCCTACCAGGAGAAGGTTGAATGCACCCCGAGCCCAGGGGGGCGCAGTGCGAGGACTCGATGTGGGAGAAGAGTAATGGTGCCAAGGAGGTTCGAGGAGTTCAGTATGGACTACAAGTAAGACTGTTCCTGAAGAGGGTGCGGTATTGTATGAGTGCAGAGGGTTGCAGAAGCTTTAGTGTTTATGAAGGGGGAGATGTGGTGTAGCGGTCTGGTCAGCGGACATCCGGTAGCGGCCATGTTCTAGGCTTCGGCATTAGCGCGCCGATTTCAACCGTTACGGAGCTCCGCTCCGGCGCTCCCGATAGTGTGCACTGAATAAAAGAAGTTACATCCACTAGCTTATGCCTCTTGTATGCTTGACCCTGAGAGTGAGCAACGATCCTACAGAAAGGAGTGCACTGCAGAGTCGGGGTCAGGTGGAGGTAGTAATGAAAAGGGATTTCTCCCAGAAGGCTCTCACAGAGGGAGCCCGAGTAGTGTAACTTGCCTGATATTCCCACCTCAGAAACCTCCTCTTCACACAATTACATGGAAAAAAACACTTTTATTGAGAGTGATAACATTTAGAAAGAGATATGGAAAATAGTGCGTTTTACCTGGCCTTGTATATGCGGCAAATCGAGCCCGCAGTGGCCCACCCGAATGCACGCTTGGCCCACCCAAATAAAAATTCCTGGAGCCGAGCCTGTTGCAAATACAGTTTAGGCATTTTCATTGTAGTCACTATTCTAAAACACCTCTTTAGTTTAGAATGTGTCAGTAACTTGCGGCTCGATCCCTTCTCCTGTAGTATACTGCAGTAGTGCAAAAGATAAAACACCGCCACAAATACTTCCTTCCAGAGGGTTTACGATATTGAATTTTATTTTAGATCCGAGAGGAGCTCAGGAGGATTAAACCCTACCACTCGTGGGTTAAGTGCGGGGGTGGAATGTACGGGATCTGGGAGTTGTAGTCAGACAGGATCATGGGAGTTGTAGTTAGACTTCCTTGGTTGACCAGCTCTGTATAATGGCTGCCTATCCTGAGGTAATGTACCGTATCCCACTTTCTAACAAACATGGATTGATACTTATGTTTAGGGGCCGTCGCCTCTGCCAAGGCTTGTATTAGGAGGACGGTTGACTGCCAATAGATTTTGTTTGAGATTCGCCCTTCGTAAGCAGTTTGGGAAACTTTCTGTCAGTTTCGCTCTCGCGACTTGTTGCTGTTGCTGCTCGCAGAGTCCCCAAGTCTGTTTGTGTTCCTGACTCACGCTGTCTGTTGTTGAGCTGTGTCAGTGCTTAGCAAGTTGACGGGCTGATTTCCTGCTAAGATACCGCAGGGAGCCAAATTTCTTCTGGTTTTGAGAACACGGACTTTTCTCGTATATTTTAAAGCATATTACTGCATTTGCCACGGAAACCAAAAACCTACTAAGAGACCGGGTTTTGCGCTCGGCGGATTATCAGAGTTGACAAGGGCGGGGGCTGCGTGGGGCATTATCAGCTGAGTGGTGTAATCTTGTAGTGGCTTTGCCGAGTGAGCCGTGTTCGGGTTTGTGTGTCGCTTCTGTACGCTTGTAGGGGTTTTGTCCTGTTGCTAGCACGTATTCCTCATTACTTTATCATTGTTTGGGTTGTTTTAGCCGCTGCAAGCAGTTCACCCGGATTCCTCTTCTGTTGTTTACAATTGCCCGTCGATCAGTGGGTCATGTGATGGCCATCAGTACAGCACTTGACCGTCATTAAAAGCAGAGCGTCTGTCTTCCCCTTCTTTACTGTTGTATGTAGGATAAGTAATAGGGAAACCAATGAAGGCTGGGCTAGTCTGTCAGATAAAACGGGCTACGTATTTGAGATCGGTTACTTTTTTCGATCCATTTGAAATAACATTTGTTGTTTATTTGTTTATTTATTTATTTTGCTCTTGGACTGAAAAAAACCGCAGGTTCAGCCGTTTTTCTCATGGCAGAAAAATTTAAAAGTGCCGTATTTGCACACCGGTTTCAAAGCCAGCTGTACCGTGTGCTGTCAAACTTTCATGTGGTTTTACTTAACACATAAGATAAGGGGCTGTATGGTGGCTAGAAATACACTGGGGCAGATTTATGTTTGACTTGCGCCTCATTTATGCCGCCGTTGCGTCACTTTTGTGACGCAGCAGCGGCGCAAATCCTGCGCCATGGTGCGGGGTATTTACAATGTGACGCATCTGGGAGCTGCGTCACGTTGTAAAGCCCTGCGGCACATGTAGGCGTTCCAGGGCAGGTGGGGGCGTTCCGGCGCAGGAACGCCTACTAAAAGTGGCTGAGTGAAATATACAAGATTTCACTCAGTCACTTTTGAGCCCATGCTGCGTCAAAACCCTGCGCCTGCTTGAAGCAGGCGTAAGGATTGACGCAGCATTGTGCAGATAGGGCCCCCCAGAGCATTGCTGGAGCTGCGTCGCGCTTGCGACGCAACTCCAGCAATGCGCCACTTTTACGGCACAGATGCGTGACGCATCTGTGCCGTTTTTGCCCCATGATGCGGCGCATCCATGATGGTGGAGCTGGGGCGCAAAATAACTGGCGCATCCCTGCTGATATGCAGGGATGCGTCAGTTATTATAAATATGCCCCACTGTGTCCATCTGGGTGGAGTGTGGGAATGAGGCTGTCAGCTGTCACCTCCCATCGAAGATTATTTTAGGTGGCCAAACATGGCCCATTTTAGAGTGATTATCCAACCGTTACTTCAAAGATGCCCACATTCCTTATTCAAGCACTGTTGTTTTCAATGTTAAGTTGATCTGTGTGTGAAAGGAGGCCCGTCCCACTTTCCAAAATCCTAATTGTGAATAAATGAATATATAAGTGTTGTGGGGAATTACCTGTCATGTCTGTGCATAGATTTTGTTTTAGGAGGCGTAGCTCCATAAAACATACATGAACAGTAATCAGTTATCGCCATTTAACGAACAACCACCCTTTCAGGCAGAGCTTTAAGTGGGATTAGTGAGGGTCTCTAAAAGGGGCGTGCCTTAACGTGTAATTGATGCAAAAACAACAGTTGATGGACAGAATGCAGAACAATGTCATACATTCACCCCAGTACAGAGATCTGGGTCTAAATCCATCGTTTTTTTGCTCACCATCCCATTCCAGTCTGAACCCAGCCATATGCAAATCAGTCTTGACCGTGTGCCTCATGGGAACAGTCCAGTCCGAACTGCCAAGCCAGGTCCTCCCTGGACTGGAAACAAGCATCCTAGGACCGGTTTCGGGGTTTCACCCCTCTTCAGCCAGGATAGCTTGATTCCAGTGGCATGGAGAGCACGGGTCTGAGCATACCCATCCCACTCGGGGTGACAAATGCAAAAACAACAATTGATGGACAGAATGCAGAACAATGTCATACATTCACCACAGTACAGAAATCTGGGCCTAAATCCATCGTGTTTTTGCTCACCATGCCATTCCAGTTTGAACCCAGCCATATGCAAATCAGTCTTGACCCTTTGCCTCATGGGAACAGACCAGCCCGAACTGCCAAGCCAGGTCCTCCTTGGACTGGAAACAAGCATCCTAGGACCGGTTTCGGGGTTACACCCCTCTTCAGCCAGGATAGCTTGATTCCAGTGGCATGGAGAGCATGGGACTCACGTCTGAGCATACCCGTTCCACTCGGGGTGACAAATGCAAAAACAACAATTGATGGACAGAATGCAGAACAATGTCATACATTACCCCCAATACAGAGATCTGGGCCTAAATCCATCGTTTTTTTGCTCACCATGCCATTCCAGTTTGAACCCAGCCATATGCAAATCAGTCTTGACCCTGTGCCTCATGGAAACAGTCCAGCCCAACTGCCAAGCCAGGTCCTCCCTGGACTGGAAACAAACATCCTAGGACCGGTTTTGGGGTTTCACCCCTCTTCAGCCAGGATAGCTTGATTCCAGTGGCATGGAGAGCACGGGACTCACGTCTGAGCATACCCGTCCCACTCGGGGTGACAAATGCAAAAACAACAATTGATGGACAGAATGCAGAACAATGTCATACATTCACCCCAGTACAGAGATCTGGGCCTAAATCCATCGTTTTTTTGCTCACCATGCCATTCCAGTTTGAACCCAGCCATATAAAAATCAGTCTTGACCCTGTGCCTCATGGGAACAGTCCAGCCCGAACTGCCAAGCCAGGTCCTCCCTGGACTGGAAACAAGCATCCTAGGACCGGTTTCGGGGTTTCACCCCTCTTCAGCCAGGATAGCTTGATTCCAGTGGCATGGAGAGCACGGGACTCACGTCTGAGCATACCCGTCCCACTCGGGGTGACAAATGCAAAAACAATAATTGATGGACAGAATGCAGAACAATGTCATACATTCACCCCAGTACAGAGATCTGGGCCTAAATCCATCGTTTTTTTGCTCACCATGCCATTCCAGTTTGAACCCTGCCATATGCAAATCAGTCTTGACCCTGTGCCTCATGGGAACAGTCCAGCCCGAACTGCCAAGCCAGGTCCTCCCTGGACTGGAAACAAGCACCCTAGGATCGGTTTCGGGGGTTCACCCCTCTTCAGCCAGGATAGCTTGATTCCAGTGGCATGGAGAGCACGGGACTCACGTCTGAGCATACCCGTCCCACTCGGGGTGACAAATGTAAAAACAACAATTGATGGACAGAATGCAGAACAATGTCATACATTCACCCCAGTGCAGAGATCTGGGCCTAAATCCATCGTTTTTTTGCTCACCATGCCATTCCAGTTTGAACCCAGCCATATGCAAATCAGTCTTGACCCTGTGCCTCATGGGAACAGTCCAGCCCGAACTGCCAAGCCAGGTCCTCCCTGGACTGGAAACAAGCATCCTAGGACCGGTTTCGGGGTTTCACCCCTCTTCAGCCAGGATAGCTTGATTCCAGTGGCATGGAGAGCACGGGACTCACGTCTGAGCATACCCGCCCCACTCGGGGTGACAAATGCAAAAACAACAACGTGTAATTGAGTCATTCTAAAGGGTAGTGGCCTAAATAATTAAGGGCGTGACATAAACATGAAAAGTAAAACCATGTGCTTCCAATAGTTCTATTCGACCATTATTATGGTTCTTCTCTGTGAGCTTTTATCAAAGGCATATCATACAGTAATGGTCATACATCTAAAAACAAGCCAAACCTATTGTATTTGCCAGTGCTTGTTAACAGTATCAGGTAAATGAGTAACAACGATTATGTTTCATACCTGCCAATTTGAAGAGAAAACTCACTGTGAGGAGGGCGCGGGGCCTTGAGGGGGGTGGCACCTCATGCTAAGAAGTACCTACAGGCACTTTCGAACCCAAACCCCACCTTCCGCAATAAAAACAAGCATTGGCATAGCCAACAGGTCTCGCTTTTGGGACCTTATAAGTGTTTAGCCATGCAACAGTTGCATAACTAAATACTTATAAGGTCCCAAAAGCGAGACCTATTGACTATGCCAATGCTTGTTTCTGTGTATTACTGCTCTGTAGTAATGGCGGCGCACGGGTGCCACCATTACTGCATGGAAGTAATAAACGGGAAAAAAAAAACTGGCTCAGGGAGAACATCAAAGCGGCCGCGAAAGTGATCGCGATCAAACATCAAAGCGGCCATGCGGCCGCAAAAGTGAGGCACGCGCGCCCGCGCACATGCACTGTAGCTCTAGGCTACAGTAGTAGCACTTTTTTGAGCCCTCACAAAAAGTCTCTCCAGACCAGCGCATGCGCTGGGTCAGGCGAGACCTAATAAGATTTCTGAGGCTGGTGCTGATGTCCTGGCGTGTTTTTACACTCCTTAATAGAGGTCAGCAGTTCAAAGCCTCGGAAAACGATCTGGAAAACCACCTTTTACAGTGGTTTTCAGCTCTTTTTCGCTGCCGCCCTGTGATATCGGCTCCTCACTGGGAGATGTGTGATGGCGGCTGATGTTGTGTGTCACAAGGCGGCACCTGGGAGTTGACAGTTATGATGTGAATAGTTAGAATCGAAAAAAGTTTTGAATGTTGAAAATATTGGTTTGTCAAACACTCCCGTTCTTCTAGTCACACCACTTTCCTCTGTTGGTTCTCTGTTCAGCGCTGATGGCGCTCTGTGCGACAATCACTTTTGGCGCCTCCACATCCCATGACCACCTCTTCGGATTCTCTCCCTACCACCTGCAAAAGTGCCCCATATCTCTCCCATCATAAGATATTGCTAAACACAGCGCCCCCCTGAGGTCACAGCGCCCCCCTCCACAGGTCAGCGCCCAGTGCGACCGCACCAGTCGCATTGCCCTAAAACCGGCCCTGTCTCTGTTAGACATCTATGCCCCTTTTCTCCCCACATCCTTCTGACATTCTCCATTTGCGTATCCCACACTTCCTCTCTATCCTCTTTAGCATACTTTTTCCCTCTCTCCTGCATGTACTCAATTGCATCTCTTTCACTTCACTGCCCCATACACCTACAATGCTCCTAGTCACCTGTAAGCGCTGCATTTTCTTTTACTTTCGCTGTTCGCTCTATTTCGACAGCTGTGTACCTCCTTCACACACTTTCGCATAGAATCACAATTGCTACACATCACCATTGCTTAGTAGACTCTGCGGAGAGGCCGAGCATTGGATGAACATTTATTCTGAACCGCTTTATGACCCACTGACAGATACTTTGAGAAACTTGCACTGATTTCATCCTCAACTTCAGGGCTCTCCATAGGGCCCCAGTATAAACACCCACACACACTCTAACATACACCTATAGAGGACTCCGTTCACATTAAGCACTCTACAGGATTATTATGCTGCACGAAAAAAATACACAAAACACAACAATGTTCAAAAAAGCAAACACTTTTACGGAATGCAAGATTGAGTGGAATGTAAACAGGAGCTATCGCTTACATGGATTACTGTAACAGTTTTAAAGCTATTTTTAGGCAGAATAGGTGTTTTTTTCTTGTATGGTTAAGAATATCAGTATAGGGGCCCGTTTCAAAGTCCGTTTTTAATTACTACCGGAACTAAGTCCCAGAGAGACTGAGCCCACTTAATTCCCTGCTTTCAGGTCACAGAGGACATGCCTAATTTGTGTCGGTTGTTATAGGTGGTTGGCACCAACACTCATGTTTGGCAACTGGGCTTATTTTTCATCATCAGACTTTGTCGCAAGCAAGGTTCATCCAAACTGTCATAACTAGATAAAACGAGTCTGTTGCCTTAGGCAATAATTATCAAATGCTACGGTAACATCACCTAGAGACCATGAAAATTGTACAGTGTGCTATATATTTCTATTCTCTATTTAGGTAAATCGAGGAACAAAGGCTTTCTACTCATGAAGCAAAATAGGGTTATTTTGTAACACATGTACTGCCTGAGATCTGTGATTAGGGTACATAAAGGCTCATCATGGATTGTCTCCTGGGAGCGGGGCCTAGGTGATAGCATCACAGGATATTGCTCTAGCATCATTTGACTGGAAAATCCTAAAATATATGTGAATACAGGGGATGGTTAATCTACTTCTGGCTAAGAGAGCCTGGGCCAATCTGATTGCTATGTGAGTTATTATGTTTGATTAATTAAAATCTTACATAAAAGAAACAATAAAATAATGCCTATCCCATTCAAGTAGTAAAAGTACTAACAAATAAATTATCGAGTTAAAAAATCTCTAAAATTCAATATTATAGTTCTGTAGTTCAACAGTGACAAATCTAGAATGCGAGATAAAATTATTTTACTGTAACAAGAACAACAACAATGTGATGCAATATATGCATGGGGAAACGCATTGATACTAAGCAGTTCTTGTGGAAACTGCATTAAAAAACTCTAATGGCTTGACATGATTCTGCGATTTGCTGACTGTTGAAACACGGCTTAAGAACATCATTGCAATGTCTAATAATATTTTATAAAAAAAACATCTCTTTCAATAAAATGTGTCTTTCCATATGCATTCCTACACAACAGTAGTTGATATGTGCCAGTGACTCTTGTTCATGATCACATAATCCGCACCTATAGTTCTGTGACTGCTGACACTTCCCAATCCCTTTTGGAAAATAAGAACTGCATATGGAATGTGGAAAGTCTAAGTGAAGTACCTAAAGGCTTCAATAAGTAACACCGTGGTGACATTGTGTTATATGAGTCCATAACGTGCTCTGAGTTCCTATCAGAAGCCAATGCTGATATGTCTGCTAAGCAGTAGGGCTTGTGTTTTCAAGGCAGCTTAATGGAATGGAAAGATCATTTGTAGAGCGCGATAGCTACCCTGAGGCGTCCTAGCGCTATAGACAGTCGAGTCTATAGCGAGTTGAGTCTATAGCTGTGTTCTAGATCATGTTCCCAAATTGACCAGATTTCAAGAACTTTGACAGAGGATAGAAAGTATGAGGCCCATGGATTTAGTAGAAGGCCCATGGATTTAGTAGGAGGCCCATGGATTTAGTAGGAGGCCCACGGATTTAGTAGAAGGCCCTTGGATTTAGTAGGAGGCCCATGGATTTAGTATGAGGCCCTTGGATTTAGTAGGAGGCCCATGGATTTAGTAGAGGGTCCATGGATTTAGTAGAAGGCCCATGGATTTAGTAGGAGGCCCATGGATTTAGTAGAAGGCCCATGGATTTAGTAGGAGGCCCATGGATTTAGTAGAAGGCCCATGGATTTAGTAGGAGGCCCATGGATTTAGTAGAAGGCCCTTGGATTTAGTAGGAGGCCCATGTATTTAGTAGGAGGCCCATGGATTTAGTAGGAGGCACATGGATTTAGTAGAAGGCCCATGAATTTAGTAGAAGGCCCATGGATTTAGTAGGAGGTCCATGGATTTAGTAGAAGGCCCATGGATTTAGTAGGAGGCCCATGGATTTAGTAGGAGGCCCATGGATTTGACAAGGGGCAGTACTGGATCCCTACACTGGTTTGGCCTTTCACACCAGTTGTCTTCTTCCAGGAGCACTGTTGTCATCATTGTTACTTTCTCCACTCTATCGATGACCATCAGAGGCTGTTGGTGAATTCTTCCTACAAGCCTTGTGTTGCAGGCTCTCCCCTGTGGCCCTAAGTATAGCATGCCTGGTCAAGATGTTTAATGCATAAATAACCACAAATGTTGCTGCTTAACTGTGAGTTCATTATGGCCTTGGGGGCACGACTCTCTCTACCACTTCTTTCCTCTGTTTTTTCAGTCAGCTTTGGAGCCACATTTGGCTCTGTACTCATCAGTTTGCCCCTCACAAAAATTCTCAAAGGCCCCCATCCTGTGACTTAGATGCTGTTCATTAATGGGATACCACCAAATGGCCTCTTACCGATAATGCAGATTGTCATGCTCAGTGCTTAGTATGTAAAAAAAAAAAGTAAGGGTCTGGGCCCTCCTCAGGAGCCCTCTGCAACTTGCACTACCCATTGCCCCTGCCATCTCTGCCAATGACAGTACCAACACAACCACTAAGCATCACACTCTTACAAGTCTGACAATTCAGACTATGCCAGGCCACCAAAGATATAAGAATCACTTGAGCAGCAGGCATTACTCATTTTAAAATTACCAACAACTGTTGTTGTGCTCATCTGTAACTTAGACCGACAGCGCCACCATGTGACAAACTGTCATAAGCGTCGGTATTGACAGTTACGTGCCGGTGCCCAGCACTGGAAACCACCGGCTCAAATTAGTCATGCTGCCGAACTTGCTGCTATGTCAGATGCAGGCACGACTGGCATTCCATCGGGCATTCTAGCCTCGCACTCTGAAAATGCCATTGCTTGATGCAAGGAGAATAATGCTATAAACTAAAAAATAAAACAACACGTGTGCGTGGTGGGATCCAACAGTCACACGCCTACCCACACAGCTTTGATCCACATCACACTAGTCACATCCCACATCACAGCTGAACACTCACATTTCACATCAAGCTTCACACGAGTAAAGAGTCTTGGTTCACGAGGCCTGCCCGTGTTATCCTCTCATGAAATTGTGAGACTGCCCTGTTGCACTGATAGAAGATACAGATGTCCAGAATCCCATATGTCAACTGGAGGAAGAGCTCTGTTAGATATTTGTGTCCTGACTCATGGTAGTTAACATATTTTCGGCGTGAGCGTCTTTCGGCTGTAATAGAACAATGTAATCAGGCTTAGAGTTGACTGACTAACTGAAGAAACAGAAAAATAAACACTGGACTGGGAAGTGTATGCTTGTCTGTTATATGCACTCAGCATGCCAGGGAATGGGCGATGAGCACAAGCTGTGCCTGGAATAAGTGCACTGAAAAGGTCCCCATACTTCAACAAGCCTTGACGCTTGCAGTGATTTCCACTCTCAGGACAGAGCCAGCTCAACCGAAGACCCCTATGGGAATCTGGAAGTCGACTGGGGTAAGCGTCAGCATCTCATCCAACATTAAGTAATCACAGCCAATAACATGCATTGCTTCATATGAGTCACTTCTCCTTGCCCCACCATTCTCCACCCTTTCTGGCTGATTTAACTCTCCCTCAGGTCATTTGATTAGCCGCAAAGATCAGGATAGTTACATGTTTGTCTTGAGTCGGGACGTCTTTGAATAGTGCGTTTCATTACTGTATTCAATGCACTCCACTGTCTACTGTCATGTTCGAATCTCTATACAGTATTGCACTGCATCCACCGTTCATTTACTAGCTTTAGAATGGAGTGCGCAAAGGTGCAACGCTTCACCAATTGTTGCAACTATGCATGCTTTTTTTTTTCTTTCAGCCGATGCACTGTTTGCTGTGTGTTTGTTTAGAAATATTGCCACTCAGCGCAAAGGCGAGATGGGCGTCACTTGGCTGCCATTCACTCTCTAGTTAAACTTCAGGCTGCTGGACAAAGATTCCGAGCAGCCACCCAAACCACCTCAACAAGTTTCCCATCTTACCCACTTACACTTTCATCAACTTCTCTGGGACTCCCTCCAGAGACTTTTTAATGCATGGGCAAAGTGGGCTCTAGTCCATGGCCCCAGCCTTTCAGGGGGCTCCCTGAAAGTGCCAGCTTTGTCCTGCAGAGTCTCTTGCCCCCATGACCTTGAATCATTTTTTAATAGATTGTTTTAAATACCGTTTTCCTTTTATTTGTTTTTAATGTGGGTGATGTGTGAGAGTATTGCAGACATTGTGTAGAGAAATGTGTTTATGTTTCATACAACAGCCATAAAAGTTTTCTTTTAGTTCAAATAGGACCTGACATATGAGAAATGGGAGAGTGTCAAAGATTATTAGCCATAATATTAGTGAGCTGCTGCAGTGTTACAAAATTGAAAACACACATCACTATCCCTGAATATTAGATGTAAACACCTTATGAATTTGGAAGTGTGCGCGTGTGCACTGTCAGTGACTTGCCTGAATAGGGCATGAAAGAGCTGAAATTGGATCATAAATAAAAAATTGTTCTGAACTGGGGCCCCAAAATACGTTTGGCCCAAGCCCCCAAATCCTATTCAGGAATTTTCTGCAGTTGCAAATGACAGAGGGCTGCTGGTGCTTGTATAGTTAGAGGAAATCAGATGAATTCCGTCTACTACTTGTAACTGAAGTGCTACTATTTTCACTAGCTGTGCACGCAAAGTTTAAAATTAGACTTTATTAAAATTACATCAGCATAATTCGGATAATTTCATCAATTTTATATTACACTCGTTGGGTGAAATTCCTCAAATTACGCAATTACACTAGGTCACGTAATTACACGTGTATTCGTGCAATGTAAAAGCATGAGGTTGCTGGAACAATGCAAACAACCTAAATGCGAGCAGATGTTGTGTACGGCAGTTGTGTTTTTCACACTTTTGGTGAAATACGTCTTTGCATCAAAAATTGACATCAGTACACATTTTACGTAAAAATATAGCACTAGAATGATCTCACTAGAATGATGATAGATTTGCATTTACACGCAGCTACACGTAATTGTGTATGGTTTCCCCTAAATTTATAAATCTCACACAAAATATAGGGTAGCACGATGGAAAGATGTCTGATCTTGTGAACGGGAAAGCTAGAAGCAAATAGGCACAACAATGTTGTGGACGAAAACCCTCACTCACCCGAGGGTGACATGCTTCATCATTGGGTTTCTCCAACACACGGGGACCTCAAGGTACCCCGTGTGGGCTGCGACTTAACCCAAGAGGGAAGGAGCAGGAGTGCAGAGCACGTGTTGGTTCTACCAACTCGAAATGGTAAGGAGGGGCAGAGTGCTAAAAAATAAGTGAAACTAGTGTATTAAAAACTACCTACTTAGGGGTAACAACTTTATTCCTCCTTCCTAAGTGGTAGTAATTAAAATGCAAGTGAGTGTGGGGTTATAGATATATACCCTCTTCAATGATCAACATGTTTCTGCCATGATGACTTTAACGTTCAGGGCATTCATCAGGATCAACAAACAGTCACTCTGCGGTATCAGGTGTTGAAAATAAAATAAAAATAAAAAGTGATACTTAGGCCTCTATTTCTTGACCATCATGCGCTTGTGTAGATCAATATGATTGATCAAAAAATCAATGGGAGAGTGGATCACTGGTCCTGGGAGAACCAGGGTATTGCACGGTCAGTACTGAGTACCGTTTAAAAAACCCTCATTCACGTTTAGTAAAGGATCGAATTCAGCGGTATATCTTGATTCTCCGCTAGTTTGTCATTAACGTGATCGCATAATCATTGGGTTAGTCCAATGCTTCCTCCACCCGGAGGTGGACCCAGTAGTGATCGTAAATAGAAAAAAGGGTGAAGTGACTTGTGATGAAAAAAAGTGTTTTTATTTAAAAATCTCGTAAAAAAGCCAGTAGATTTCTTTATTGGTACTGGATTCGGGATAGTTTATAAAAAGTTCTTGTAGGTGTGCACTCGTTAGACTTGTTATGGTCTAGTGCACTTTTGAATTTAGTGTCCAAATAGAGGTCGACATGTTTCAGCCCTCATCAGCCCCGAGGGGTCAAGCGGGCTTTCTTCAGGACCTAGTGCAGAGTTAGGTAACCTAATATTCAAGGTACCCTTGTGTAAGTGCAGGAAGATAATTATTCCTCTCATTGGTCGCACCTTCAGCTTAAAAACTGTTGTTTCAGTGTTTGGTGGGGGGGGGAAGAAAAGGGGAAAACAACAACACAGAAATCATTATGAATCGGTTGAGTTGGTAGTGTATATGCAATTATAAAATGACAATGCTTTTCAAGAGTGGATCTCACTAAAAAGAAAAGAAAAGTAGAGTTCAAAGAGATTATTGTTATCTAAAAGATACGTTACGGTTTTCTCGTGGTCCGCTCTTCCTTCTGTTACCTATTCGGCGTGGGTCGAATAGGTAACAGAAGGAAGAGCGGACCACGAGAAAACCGTAACGTATCTTTTAGATAACAATAATCTCTTTGAACTCTACTTTTCTTTTTGACCACTACCAGAGCGTGAAGTGACCCCCCTAGAGTACTCATGGTGACCTGTAAATAAGGAGACCAGGTAACTTTTTCTAACTCTCTCTAATAGCGCGTAATAAATTTCCATATCACTTAGTAAGTAATTCTTTTTTAACCAAATGATTACCGCGCTTACTGGATAATGGTCCTCATGTCACCCACTCAAGAAATATAATATATTAAGCGCTCTACCTTGAGTTTTACTTCTATTCGCTAGCGAACCCAACATAGTACTCCCCTTGTAGAAGCAAGCCGCTCGCAACCATTAGTGACGTTGCAGAAAGAACATCACTTATCATGCAACCCATCTGCTGTATCTATTCAAGATTACCCGCGCCCACGAACCATTGATCAGTGTAGACACGCACTATAAGACAACTCATGGTTTTATGTACCAGTACTTGAATGACTGTAAATAAATGTATTTTTACCAAATACCTTTGAAACCTGCGATCATATGACCCTGCACCTACCTTGACGCTGCATACTTCCGATGTTTATCGGGAACTGTACATGATCTGGAATAGAAAACCTTTCACCACGGTGTGCTAACCACGCGCCTTGTTTTTATGGCAATATGTATGCAGACCTGTCATTAATGTGAGTGTGAGTATGACAAAATGGATTGTAGAATGGCCTTTTTCTTACAGAAAGGAGGGACAAATTTTGCCATATTGAGCGTTTCTCCAATCATAGTGAGATCCACTCTTGAAAAGCATTGTCATTTTATAATTGCATATACACTACCAACTCAACCGATTCATAATGATTTCTGTGTTGTTGTTTTCCCCTTTTCTTCCCCCCCCCCACAAACACTGAAACAACAGTTTTTAAGCTGAAGGTGCGACCAATGAGAGGAATAATTATCTTCCTGCACTTACACAAGGGTACCTTGAATATTAGGTTACCTAACTCTGCACTAGGTCCTGAAGAAAGCCCGCTTGACCCCTCGGGGCTGATGAGGGCTGAAACATGCCGACCTCTATTTGGACACTAAATTCAAAAGTGCACTAGACCATAACAAGTCTAACAAGTGCACACCTACAAGAACTTTTTATAAACTATCCCGAATCCAGTACCAATAAAGAAATCTACTGGCTTTACGAGATTTTTAAATAAAAACACTTTTTTTCATCACAAGTCACCTCACCCATTTTTCTATTTACGATCACTACTGGGACCACCAGTGGCAAATACCTCCGGGTGGAGGAAGCATTGGACTAACCCAATGATTATGCGATCACGTTAATGACAAACTAGCGGAGAATCAAGATATACCGCTGAATTCGATCCTTTACTAAACGTGAATGAGGGTTTTTTAAACGGTACTCAGTACTGACCGTGCAATACCCTGGTTCTCCCAGGACCAGTGATCCACTCTCCCATTGATTTTTTGATATATTGAGATAAGGAAGCTGAGTGGATCTAAGCCTCTTCTTTCTCCCTCCCTTTGATTTTTGAGATCAATATGATTGGCCAGGAGGCTCTAAGTGTAGTTTGTAGGTGCCAACTCAACCTTCTACCGGGTATCTCACCATGTCCGTTATTCTGTTGTAAACTCACGGTCTCCTCTTGAATACTCGGGAGGGAGCACCAATTCCCCTAAATTTACGCATATTTACAGGAAAACAAATTACGCACATTTTGCTCATCCCTATTTAAAATTCACCTAAACCCTGTTTTAGTTAATTGTATTAATTGGACTTTGAAATATGCTTGCTCTGTTACATTGCTTTTTATTTAGAAGGTTAATTCATGTACAGTTTCCGTACCTCCTAAATATGTCAGTCTGAAAAGCAAATGAGTCCTTGGTTTATTTATCGGTATTCTTTCACATACTTCAGTTAAAGTTATGGCCCTGACATACCAATTTATTCATGCAAAACGTGAGGTTACAAATGACAAAAAATAAATCCCAGCCACTTGAACAGAAGCAAGAATCTAGGTAATTGCACCCGCGAAGATGTGTCAGACGCAAAGTTTGCAGATTTCTTTGGCTTCAATAGTGAGACGGGTTAGTTGTCTCTGTAGTGGAGCCTCTGGGGGTGGGTTGAGAAATGCAGTCCTTCTAATGTGGTGAACACCCTCACACTAGTAAGTTTGTGGGTTCTCACAAACATTTGCTGTGCCGTTTCAAGTCCACACTAACCTGCCCTACTAAAGTTACGGCTGATGGATGCAGGCAGAAATGGCATGGAAATAATGGTAAATTGAATGAAACAATACTAGTTTTCTGGTACTGTGAGGGTAAGAAAGTGTATTTCCGCAGAGGGCAAAGAGGCCAACACATGATATTTGTGAAATTTCCAAAACGTTCTCATATTATGCATGCACATTTTCTAGTCCCTTCAAGTTGAAAGTTATGAGGTCGGCCCTCTTCCTTACAGCGGGGATGTAACTCCAGCCCCTGCAGCGCAGGGGGGAGCCCAACCTTCCAGGAGGCCCCCATTCAGACCATGGCCAATACATATCTGGGAGGTGTGAGGGATGAAGGCACTTCTGTTCACATTCTGTAGGGGACCATCACTTTGTATTACACCACTGTCTTACAGTGTTTCTGGTAGTCTTGTTTTTCTGATTTTGAGTAGTAAATCTCACAGTTATCGTCTTTTGCTCACTTGTCAGGGTGTTTACTATATTTGTTGAATCAAGCCTAATGTAATTCATGAAATGAAAGTTTGTATTCAGCTATTCCAGATACAGGATTCAGCGGCTCCTCCTCTACCAGACCCCTGTGCTCTCCAGGTACAGGTGTCTTATTTGTGAGGTTGAGCTGGCGTCTCTGCGGTTCTTTGACCGATGGTTGAGGCCATTTTATTGAGGGTAACCTTGCATTGTGCTGAACCTGAGATATTCATATCAGAGCTGGGCACAGGCCCTGCCTTATGGCCAGGTATTCCACAAGTTAGCTGATTTGCATTATCAGTCTAGATGCTGTTTGCCAAACACGTGGAACTGTGGTTAGACCACGTGTTGTCCAGATTAGTTCATATTGGCAGGTGGGATTTACAATAAGGCAACACGTTTCTTATAATATTAAATGAATTGTCGATGTGAGTGCTCCCATTAAGCAACATGTTACTAACACTCCGTACAAAGTGTCTCATTGGAATAGGTGCAACATTGTGATTCTACTACAGGTAGTTTTGTTACTATTGGGGCAATCCAACAGTTAGTGTGCGTTGTACTGTTTAACTTTCCGTGGCCGTCCTCATGAAGATGCTCCTCTCAAAATGCTTTTGGAAATGCCCTTCATCTTCACTGCTATAGACCTTGGTAATTAAACATCTAGCTGTGATGATAAGATGATTGGGTGAAATTACGGAAATTCATCTTGGTGACACTACTGCTGCTCGCAAAATATCTTTGGATGCAGGTCATGTATTACTGTACATACACAGTCTTTATCTACCACCCCAGTGCTATTAGCACATTTGCATGAATTAATGTTCATTTTTGGGAGCAGGATCAATCAGGCTAAATTTGAATCAAATCCACGTTGTCCCAGCTAATCTATTGCAGAGACATCGTACCACGAAGAGGTGAAGGACTTTGGTATTATAATTCCTATAAACCTTTCATTATGTTATGTTATGTTAATGGATTTTTGTAGCGCGCACAGCTACTCCTAGGAGTGTCCCGGCGCGAGCCTGTGTGGATCCAGAAAAGGAGAAGAATTAAAATAGGAAGGTTTTAAGCTGCTTTTTAAACTGGTTAATCTCTTTAATAGCCCGTAGAGAGACGGGGAGTGAATTCCAAGCCAACGCTGCCTTAACAGCGAAGGATCTGCCCCCCATTCTCTGAAGGCGCACCCGAGGAATTCTTGCAAGCAGCAGAGAAGATGATCTTAGAAGCCTAGTTGGCACATAAAAAGCAAAACGTTTTCTGAGATATGGCGGACCTCAATCATATAAGGCGCGGTGGGCTATCACCAAAGCCTTAAACTCCACGCGCTTCCTTACCGGGAGCCAATGAAGCGAGCGTAGATGATGGGCCATGCTTGACCTCAGTGGGATGTTCAGAACCAAACGGGCTGCCGCATTCTGGACTACCTGCAGTTTTTTAAAAATATATTCAGGAAGGCCCAAATACAGCCCATTGGCATAATCCACCCGGGAGAGGATCAGCGCCCGAACCACTGATTCCTTCGCTGGTCTTGGCAGCAGAGGGAGAAACTTCTTAGGGGACTTAAGTATCCCAAAGCAGCTCCCCGTCAGTCTTTTAATCTGGGTTGAAAAGGACAGCTGCTCATCGAACCAGACCCCTAGATTTTTTGCTGGGAGTCCTAAGCACAGGGGTAGGGGAAAATCAGGGGGCCAGAGGGATTCCCGGAAACAAGGGGGAAAGTTACCATAAAGAAGGATCTCAGTCTTTTCCTCATTGCATTTAAGTTGAGCCGCCATAAGCCAATGAAAAACAGCTATCAGGCAATCCTGCACCTTTGTGGTGGAAAAATCCGATTTGCTCCAGGTGAACAAAAGCTGGGTGTCGTCGGCATATGCCACAACCTTTGCGCCCCGCGCCTCTGCCAAAAGGACCAGGGGGTGACATATATATTAAACAACAGGGGACTCAGAGAGGATCCCTGTGGAACACCCGTGGTGACTGGCTGCGGAAGAGATGAGAACGGCGGCATCCAGACCTGTTGAGACCGTCCATCTAAGGACTCCAGCCACTTCAGGGCTCTTCCGGTGACACCAATATTTGCAAGCCGAGTCAAGAGCAGAGCATGAGGGACGGTGTCAAATGCTGCCGACAGGTCCAGCATTATGAGGGCTGCCCTCCCTCCCGAGTCTAAACACTCGCGAATTGCTTCCGAGACCTCTAACAAGGCAGATTCGGTACTGTAGGCAGCTCTGAAGCCCGACTGGGCAGGATGCAAGAGACTGAAGCCCTCAACAAAATCAGTAAGCTGTTTATTGACAGCTTTTTCACAGATTTTTGCGAGGCAGGGAAGTAAAGAGATAGGACGATAGTTCCCTGGAGCTCCCGGGTCCAATGAGGGTTTTTTCAGCAATGGGAGGATTTGGGCTTCTTTCCACTCTGAGGGAACAACTGCCTCTTGAAGGGAGAGGTTGATAAGCACGTTAACCTCATTACTAACTACCTCCGCAGTAGAGGCCAGGAGTCTGGCTGTACAAGGATCCGCCGGCGACCCCAATTTCATAGATTTCAAAATTCTCAGGGTTTCCGACGGGTCAACAGGGGCAAAGGCAGAAAGCGTAGGGCCAGCGCTAGGGGCCACGTCCACATCCTGGTTCTGGCCAATGAATGACCCCTGTATGGTCCGTATTTTATCAATAAAGAAGTTAGAAAGTGTTTCACACCAAATGGCAGAAGTCGGAAGTTTAGACATCATAGCCTTAGGGGCCATAAAGCTCTGAACGATAGAGAAGATTTTGCTTGAGTTATTATGGGCCGACTCAATACGGTCGGCATAATAGAGACTTTTGGCCTTTCTAATGGCCTGGTAGTACACCTTCTGAGCTTCTCTGAGGACCTTTTTTGCCGAAGCGCAAAAATCAGCATGCCAACTGCATTCCAGCTTTTTACATTGTTGTTTGAGCAGTCGAGAACCAAGGTTTAGAGGGGATAGCCCTCACGCGATGGCGACAAGAGGGGGGGGAAAGGGTATCCACAGCCCGTTCTATCCAGCCAGTAAAGCAGGCCAGAGCCCCGCTCAGATCAGCCGGGAGGACAGATTTTGAAGTCTCAAGGAGAGAGGAGAAGGCATCCGGATTGATTTTAGCAGTGGCAGGCCGCGCATTAGTCTGCCCCTCACCCACCTCACCTCCCAAAGGCCACGTGAAGCAAGATAGAAAATGATCTGACCAGGAAACAGGAAGAGGACTCTCCATGTGGATGGGAAAGTTGGAGCAGATGGCATCTAGAATATGGCCACCACTATGGGTTGGGTGCTTAACCCATTGCTGGGCCAGATCTAAAGAATCCAGCAGAGACTGGGTATGAGCCAGATCAGTCTGATCGAGGTGAATATTAAGGTCGCCCAAAAGAAGGTAGTGGGAAAAGCACAGGGCTCGGGGAACAATGACTTCCTCCAAGCCATTGAGAAAAGGATCCGCAGGGCCGGGTGGTCTGTACATCAATGTCCCACCCATCGTGAAGTGGGCCGAAAAGACAATAGTGAAATCCAAAAATTCACCGTGTGCCAGAGTAATACTAGACTCTTGGGAAACCTCCCACACATCTCTATAAACAATGGCGACGCCACCCCCCCTGCCAGTAGAACGATCAGCCCGAGAGATTAGATAGCCTGCTGGGACAGCCATTTGGATAATGGGATTAGAGAAAGTATTCAACCAGGTCTCGGTGATAAAAAGAAGATCCACCTGGTGGTCCAAGACCAGATTAAAGATGTCCTGATAGTGACGTACCAGCGACCTACTATTGATCAGGCCGGCTTTGATAAGGGTGCACTCTTTAGTTTTCTGTGAGGAGGCGGACCCGACCTCTGATCCCTCCGTACCAGCGTCAAGATAAAAATTGCATTCAGGGCATATAGGGCGCCGCCCGCAGCCGACATCCCAGCTGGGCGGAGCAGAGCAGCTAGTGGGTCTCAAGGATAGCAATTCCCCCCGAGTGTAACCAATGATGCCACCCGGCAACCCAGGACTACTGACAGCATACCTGACAGCATACCTGACAGCATACCTGGCGCATGGCGCTTTCGGGACGCTGACGGGCGCAGACGGGCTTGCCTTGTGCGCGCCTTTGGCACGCAGGCGGCGCGCCCACTGCGCCTCCGATCCTTGCCCATTAAGTACGGCAACGTGGACGTGTGCAACGTGCGAGCGCTAGAGCGCTGCTCGCGAAAAAAAAAACCAAGATCATCTGCAGTGTTTAACTACGAGAGTGTTATAGCTCAGGTAAGAACAGATTAATGGAAATGTGGAGATATGATTTTCTACCATTGATGACGACAGGCAGAATTTGCATCCTTAAAATGTAATGTACTGGCCAAGTTTCTTTATTTCAGATGATCTCACTAGTATTGCAGGGGCTGGAAGACACGTTTAGTAAATATATATGGTGCTACAAACGATGAAGGGTTGTACTAGCACTTTTGTAGGCATTTAAAAGAGTGAATGGTCGGAGTTCCTAGATTTGCAAACTTACTGTTCAGCAACACAAATCACATGTTTGGACAGTAAAGCCTTGCATGGACTAATGGAATGGCCTTCTGCCCAACTGCTATTTGTTTCCTCCAACAGTGTTAAGCTTGTTAAAAATTACTGTATATTCCAGAAATTTCTGAACAAAAAATATAGCTACATATGGATATCAGTATGGGCGAGGGTGTTAAAAGTCTGTATATTTAGCAGCCAGCATTTATGTATCAAGATTGTGCTTTACAGCGAGTTCAGGGTCAGTTCACGCCTACATTTGTGTGGCGGTGTTTACTTTTCATGTATTAGGCAGGACGTTGGTAAGAGTTTTGTGTAAATCAGGAAATGCTACTCTCCCTATTTAGTGGCCAAATGAGGATTAGGAGTTTTTTGGGAGAATCATGACTCTCTGGAGTTTTCCCCAATACATGTCTCCAGTGAACAAATGTGTCAAGGGAACATTGTTACAAAAAAATTGGAAAAATCTGTTGAAATGAGTGAGCAAGGACCAACTACAGCAGTTCTTCCTCACTCCAAGGGTCCAACTTCATAATTACCTGACCCCACAGTATGAGGAATTTGAGGGGCGGTATTAACACGAGTTTTACAGAGGACTGGTATGAAGTGCTGTGTAATTTAATATAAGACGTTGTGGTTGAATGTGCCCACTGGATGACTGTAAAGGCATGATTTGACAATTTCACCAGGGGTGTAGCTATAATTAGAGCGACAGGTGCTGTGTCTGTCCTTTGCTGCCAACCGAGTGGCAGGGACATGTTCCTTCTTTGCGCTGTGTCCAATGCACCCTCCCTAGACCACTGAACCCTGCTCTAGAGAACACATGAAACCTTGTATAACTTGCACCAGTTACATTGAGAGTATTTTGGCTATAGGTTGCCTGCATCAAGTTCTGAGGCTTTATCAAAACATCTTTAGAGTGCAATAAGTTGTATCTCAATAAGGGAACGTTTTAATTAAAGATTGAACAGCCTGTGACACTTGACAATGCTCACTCGGTGTACTTTGTCGATTTAACAGCTACTCCACTCTCCATATTGTTGCCTCGTTATGAGGTAATCTTGTTTCAGGCCGGTGAGCAGATGACACAGCATTCATGATGAGGGGTGTGAGCAGAATTAGATTTGGGAGGCCACCTCGAGTCGCGTGCCAAGGAAAGAAGAGATGCTTGCATCACGTGCATTCTTTTTTTCTGCCTGAATTTCTTCACAGTACACCATGTTTACAGACAGGTGGCTGGAAAGGGCGTTTCCAACCTACAGAGGCAAACATCTCCTCCCTGCATATGTTACCAGTCACCTTTTTACAGGTGCGTCATCAGTTACACCATGAACAGCGGCCTTTGCTGTCTGCTGCGCAAGCACATCTTATGTTTGTAATTATCCTGTATGGGTGGCTTTGGTTGGGTCTCTGTAATCACACAGTTGCTTTGATATTTCAAATATACTAGGTTTCCGTTTAATTTGCACGACATAGTTTAGGTGTGAGGTGCGAGGAATCTGAGAAAAGTGTGACTAACAACTTAAGCAGGCCATAATATTCGCTCGACAGGGACTGCAGTGTAACAATCTCAAACTTTAACAGCGCATGAAAGTGGGGTGCATTCTGTTGCACCATGATGTAAATGGAGTCTGTGTAAAACTGTTTCGTCTGAGTACTTTTACGTTTCTAAATGTAGCATCATTTTGTTTTTTAAATGTGTGGCCGAATTGTTAATTTGAAAGATGATGTCTTCAATTAACTGATTTTCACAAGCGCTTGCTGTTTGCTGGACCGATTCCACTTGTCAAACAATTGCCCATCTATTCAGCAATTAGAAAGTCTGTATTCTAAGATGAAGTACGTGCATCGGATGGCTCTTAAGGCCTGCTTTGTCCTCAGGATTAGAACTCTTCGCATGGAGTTCTTTATCAGTTGAATGAGGAACAGATCATTGTTGTGCACTGCGGAACAAACAAAAGTGGGGGGGGGGGGGAGGCAGAGGTCAGGTTCACTGTGGACTCCGCCTCCTGTCTTATGTAAATAACCAAAAGAAGTCCACTTGTAATTGGAGTAACCGTCCTATCGATGGCCTTGATAATGATTTAAGAAAAACGAGTTTTCTTAAAATAACCCTCACCCACAAAAGTGACCCATGGTGGCATGCTCCATCATTGGGTTCTTCCCGCCCGCTGCGGGACGGGGCGTGGTACAACCGATGGAGATGTGGGAGCACTACCACAGTCTCCTGCACAGCATTCAGGAAACTACAACAGAGAGTTTGTGATTCATGTTACTTATTTTGTTTTGTCTTGTTCGTCTTTAAGCGCAGCACGATACAATCATCATTATTAGTCAAAAAGATTAGTCATGCACAAGTGAAAAATATATCACTTTTTTCCACGAGTTGGTGATGTGTTTTTATATTGGAATTCATTTACATGTTAACTATTCAATGATGTCCTATCTTTGCAGATATTAATCCAAAGAACATACCTAGTAGGTATTGTATAAGTGTGAAAATAGCGTTTTTATCAAAAGTATTTTTCACCTTAATAATTAATAAGAAGGTGGGCGTGGCCAGGCAGCGAGGCAAGATGGCCGTGTGAGGCGCAGCCCTGGGACCGCCCCCGTCTTAACGTCTATCCTGTGCATGATCCGGCCTGCCCAACAGCAGCTTTGTGTGTAGGACACATAGTGGACACGAACCCGCTAACTCCTGTCCGTCTCCGACATCGGAGACCGAAAATACGGCCACTGCGGAGGTGGGACCTAACATCGGGGCTCGCGCCGGGACCCACAGTGCTGCGTGGGGCAGAGACAGAGCTCCGGAAGACGTGGCCCGTGCTCGTGGTGGCGCCGCGTCTGGAGGGCGCCGCCGCTAGGAAGAGAAGACCGCTCCCGTTTCAACGGACCGGGGCCCCCTCGACCCCGCGGCTGACAGAGGTGGCCCGGGACTGCTTCGTGCGGTGTAGGCAGGCCGTTTGCCTGCTCCGAATTACCTCCTGACTTGGACCCGGGGGTGGTCCTTGGTGCTGCTAGCATCCGTTGTGCCTTGCTCCCCCCTGCACCCCCCCAGAGCTGCAGACTGTATCAGTGGCTGCAGGTGAGACACGCAACCTCCCGGGGACCCTCGACTGCACCTACACGATCTCGCTGGGACTACCCTCGAGGGTGTGGAAACGGGGCTGCAGAGCCCTTGAATTGTCACCGTGTGATCAGTGGGCCCACTGCACCGGGGTGTGGGGGGTCCGCGCCCTCTGGGAGCCACAGAGAGGGCGCATAGCCTTTGATTGTTTGGTGAGACCCCTTGAGCTGCCACCACCTTCACGGCCGACACGGGGGCAGCTCTACTTCAGGAGAATAGCCCTACAGAGGACCAATTGACAGCGCCCAGGGGCGCTCTGGCACCTTCAACATCCGCTGGCTCGTTACTGGAGGCAGTGTGGCCGCTTTGCTGGGGTGCCTGTGGCCAGACTGGTAGAGCACGGAGGGGGTCATGATGGATCGTGTCAAGGCCGCAGGGGCCCGTGGACCAAGGGCTATGCAATCCAACAAATTGGACTGTTACACTCTCCCAAAAGACACGCATTCATCCCGGATGCCCGGAGACTCGGGCTTGGGGGATTTGGTTGAGGAGGGGCAAGAAATCTCGCTAAAAGACGTAATGGATGCCATCAACGGTGTTAAGGCCTCCCTGGATACAGTGGCAATCGATGTCAACCTCATCAGGGCTGATATGGGCAAACTGAACGAGAAGGTCAAGCAAGTTGAACTTACCACTGCCTGTCTTGTTGGCGATGTTGCGCAGCTTCAGAGGGAGATTCGCGACCTTCAGGACTTCCGCAAACTCACTGACCTCAAGCTGGACGACAACGAAGGCCGCTTGCGTCGCAATCACCTGCGCATCTTAGGGGTTCCGGAGAAATCTGAGGGACAAAACCCAGACCTCTTTGTCGAGGACCTCATTCTGAAACATCTGCAACCCAAGGGCCTCAGTAAGTTCTTTGTTATCGAACGCGCCCACAGGGCCCCGGGCGGCCGTCCCAAACCGGGCGCTCCCCCGAGGCCCATGTTGGTGCGGGTCCTGAACTTCTGTGACAGAGACATTATCCTTCCAAACTCCAGAGGCGGGTGTGCCCCTGCAGTACGAAAACTCGTACATTTCCTTCTATCCGGATTTCACGCAGAGGGTGCAACGGCAGAGACGGTCGTTTCTATTGGTCAAGCTTGACCTCAGAAAGCGGGGATTGAAATACTCTATGCTGTTTCCGGCACGTCTTCGGATCGAGGCGGAGGGGAGAGTGTGGTTCTTTGAGCACCCCAAAGCCGCGGCAGACTGGATTGAGAGCCGTGGAGCGAGGAGCCCGGCCGACCATAGCAGTGGTGAAAATGAGAACCTTCAACCGGCCTGAGGTGGTGACCCGTGCAGTGGCTGAGTCTAGACTAAGTAGCCAGGGCTGTGGGGGGGGGGTGGCCTGGGTGGGGGGTCTCTAGTTTCGTAGCATTGGGGTTCGTGGACTCAATTGGACCTGAGGTGTCTGCATTTGGGTGGGTTTACATTTATCCTTTTTTTGGGGCCGGGGAAGGCTGCGCTTCAACCCCCCCCCCCCTTTTTCTTCTCCTTTCTTTCTTGAATCCTTTTCTAAGGCGACAGGCACTCTGCAAGTTTTCCATGGGCAGTTTTAAGCCTAGAGGTGCAGGGCAGCGGGGTGGGGGACAGTTGGGTGAGGGTGTTTTGTTATGTTTTTGAAGAGTTTACCACATCAGCTACTACTATTGCAACATTGATTGGGGGAGTAGAAACACGTACTGTAATCTCAAATTGTATAATTAGCAATGGCATCAGGTTGGGACAGTGGGGTTAAATTGTTAAGTTAGGAGTTCAATGGACTGGGGGACAAAATCAAACGTAGCGTGGTCCTCCAATATATAAAGCGCCATACCCCTGACGTTATCCTACTTCAGGAAACTCATCTAGTTGGTAATGCATGTAGGGCATTGTACAGAGGGGGTTACGTACTGTTGGCCCATGCAGGTTTCACCCCGGGTTCCCGAGGAGTTGGCATACTGATGAAGAAATCCTTTCCCCTGGTAGTGCAGGAAACCTGGACGGACGACAGAGGGAGATACGTTGGGGTCTCGGGCACCTGGGAGGGACACCCTATTACCTTCCTTTCGATTTACGTGCCCCCAAGTTGTCACGTTTGGGGACCTGGGTACACTGATGTTAAATATCCCTGAGGGCCTGTTCGTGTTGGGTGGGGATTTGAATTCTGTGGTCTCCGGCGATTTAGATAGTCATCCTCCGCGCGACCTCGCTCGCTCATCTTGTTGGCTACCTGATTTCCTCGAATCCATGGGGCTGATGGACGGCCTTTCACCCTGACACTCTCCAATACACTTTTCATTCCGGGGCTCATGGGAGCCTATCTAGGATTGATTATTTCTTGGTCCCAGCATCTCAAATTACTCATGTCCGGGAAGTAAAACATCTTGCTAGAGGCATCTCTGATCACTCACCGGTCTGGCTTCATGTGGCTCTTAATTACAAACATGCGGGGCGAGTGGCCCCCATTAACCCGTGGCACCTTCGGGATCCTCACATCCGTCGTGAACTCCTCGTTGCCATGGATAACTACTTCAATGAGAACGAGGGTTAGGTGGAATCCCGCAGACGCTTTGGGAGGCCTTTAAGACGGTAATCCGGGGCCAGGCCCTCTTCTTGACCTCGGGGAAGAAGAAAGAGTGCCGGAGGGAGCTGGAGGCCCTGGAGGAGGAAGTAAGGCGGTTAGAAACAGAATTAGACTCGGATGGAATTAGACTCGGATGTCACACCTGACAAGCTCCACCTTCTCAAACTCAAACAGCAGGACTATAGGGCGCTGGCGACTGACCAGGCTAAGGCCTTGAGGAGAGCGGCGCAGGGGCGGTTGTATGAGGTAGGTGACAAAGCTGGGAAACTACTGGCCTGGCTGGATAAAAGAGACTGGACTAGTAGATTGGTACCTGAGCTCCACGGGCGTGAGGGTGAGTCCATTACAGATCCGCAAGGTGTTGTGGACCAGTTCGCGGCCCACTTTAGGGCAGTCTACACCTCGGCTGCCCCCTATTCCAAGGAGGATTCCCGCGAGAGGCTCACTGATATAGTTTTGCCCAGACTGTCGGTGGTTGATCATGACTTCATGGAGAGTAACATATCCAATGATGAAATAGCAGCAGCGATAAGGTCCCTCACACCGGGTAAAGCCTCATGCCCTAATGGGTTGCCGATCGAACTTTACAAACTCAAGCCAGATAGGTTGGCCCCATACTTAAAGGCTATGTATGAGAAATCGAGACACTCGGGACTCCTGCCCCTGGACCAAAGGACTGCCACTATCGTTACCATCCACAAGGAGGGCAAGCCTAAAACCGATCGCAGGTCTTATAGGCCGATATCTCTGTGGAACGCGGAGCCCAAGATTCTGGCTAAGCTCCTTGCCAACCGGCTTTTGACGGTGGTTGAGACGCTGGTTCACCCGGATCAGTCCGGTTTTATACCCCACCGCAACACCGCACTTAACTTGCGTAGGGTGCATGGTGTTCTAGGCAGGGCGGCCTCCATCTTGGAGCGAGCGGCCATAGTTTCTTTAGACGCTGCCATGGCGTTTGATACCATCGAATGGCTATATTTGTGGGCAGTATTGGAGAAAATGCGGTTCGGCCCGAAATACATACTATGGGTGCAGCTACTGTATTCTCAAACCCTGGCCCAGGTTGTCGTCAACAATAAAAAATCAGCCGCCTTTGAGTTGGGTAGGGGGACCCGTCAGGGATGCCCCCTATCCCCTCTCCTATTTGCCCTGGCGCTGGAACAGTTGGTAGCTTGGATACGCAGGGACCCGATGATTCGGGGCATGCGCTCGTCTCCGGAATGGGAGGACCGTATTTCCCTTTACGCTGATGACATTCTCCTTTATTTGACCTCTCCAAGACGATCCTTGATTGTGGTTTTAGATATCCTTGCAATCTTTGGTAGATACTCCGGCTACTCCATAAACTGGAGCAAGTCCCTCCTGTTCGTGGTGGCGGGTGAACCGCCGATCCCACCACTTGGGTGTTCTATACAGACATGTACAGAAGGTTTTGAATATCTAGGTATTTTCCTCTAATTAGATCCCTCTCTCCGTTACTCTCACAACCTCCGCCCCCCCTTGCTTAGGCTGCGTAAAGATATTGATAGATGGAAGTCGCTCCCCCTTTCCCTGCTAGGGAAGGCTGCCCTCTTCAAAATGATGTCTTTACCCTGGTTCTTGTATGCCCTCCAGAACTCCTTGGACCCGATACCCGTGATCTATTTCAGAGATGTAGAGAGCCTCCAAAGGGATCTATTGTGGAATGGCAACCCACGTATCGCTCGAGGTAAGCTTTCCTTGAACTGGTATGACGGGGGCATTAGCCTTCCCAATATCAAATTGTACTATTGGGCGGCTCACCTGTCCTCCATTAACCACTGCACTTACGCCCAACCTGGAGACCCAGGTTATAGCATGGATAGATGGCTTCTCTCTGGAGGGAACTTTAACAGAGCCCTCTACTCCAGGCCCCGGCGCTATCCACTTACTGGCCCCACTAAACACGCAGTACACGTCTGGCATGCGGCCACTAAATGCCTTGGTTGGGGGCGCAAGCTAATGCTTGCAACACCGCTATGGGATTCCGGACAACTGGGCACTTTGTGGAGGAGTAAGGGGTTCGACAAGTGGGATCTCATAGGTATTTCCCATATAGGCGATCTGTGGGAAAAATCAGACATTAAGTCATTCACCGCATTGCAGCACCAGTAGAAGTTGGCTCACTCGGAGCGCATCCGCTACACGCAGGTCAGACACGCGTTACGCACTCACCTACAGCCCGTGGTCACGATACCGGTATCATCCCCACTAGAAGATAGAATATTAGACGGCCATATTCCTGAAAGTACCATTTCACTGATATACAAAAAGCTGGTCAATAACATCTCGGATCCTCTCGAGGCCCTCCGAGAGAAGCGTACCAGAGATGGCATTGAGATGGACGACGAGGAGTGGCAGGAGGCTATCTCCTCTCCCAGAGTGGTGGCGATACAAACTCGTCTCCGACTTGTCCAACTAAAATTCTTACATAAGGTATATGTAACAGGGCCTCAATTAGTGCGGATGGGGAGGGCAGACGAGGGAGACTGTAGACGAGGATGTGGCCAGCTGGGAACCTTCCTTCATATAGTCTGGGAATGCGAGCTGATCCAACCCTCTTGTCCATGCAACTTCGTATGGAAGCCCGCAGGTGCCTATTAAACATTAGGGAGCCAACAGATTTGAATATCTGCATGATACAATGGGTCACGTTGGGACTAATGCTAGCCAAGAGAAACATTGCCCAGCGATGGGGAGCACCACTCCATCCTATAGTGCGAGACTAGGAAAAAGACTTGGATTGGGCAATGTTTCGAGAAAAAATTGTGTATGTGGCCCGTGGATGTCCCAAAAAATTGACTCGTGTTTGGGGCTTGGGAAACTCCTATCGAGGGGACATATGTCAACCTCCCCTGACTCCCAATATCGAAGATCCCCCTTCACCCTAGACCTTCCACATTTTATTCTGAATATTGTGATTCACCTACCGTTCCCATGAAGCCTAATGTACTACTTCCTCTGAAATGACATTGTATTGCTGATGATTATTTCTTAATAATAAAAAATGTTTTGCAAAAAAAAATAAAAAATAAGAAGAAGACTAACTTGGTTCTTTTAGGAGTGGTACATGGGATCATTTACTTTGGTCATGACGAAAAGCCTTAGAGGATAGGCTCGAAACATGTAGACCAGGAGATAAACACTCATGTTATGTTATGTTAAAGAGATTTGTACAGCGCATGGCTGCCCCAGCAACGGGGCATCCCAACGCTAAAACCAGATATAACATTACAGGATGGAACCATAAGAGGTGTGGATTAGTTTGGGAAGAGTAACGTTTTTATAGCCTTTCTGTGGTAAATAATTTAATTACCGGGACTTAATTTGATACAGAAACATAATAAAAATAGCTCAATAAATAAGAGGCAGAATCCGTGGTATTAGAGGTTCGGAATGGGCTTTATTCCAATGGACGATTCGAATCGGTTGCTCCAAGTTCCATCACCACGAAGGTTCAGGAAGTGAAGTACATACATTATTGATAATTAATCACTTTTATACAATAGGCATTACAGTGAAGCAAATGCAAGAGGCGTAACAATTGATAGCAAAGATAACATTTCACATGCGTAGCTGAAGGAGGCGTAATTGGGAGTAACAAGGAAACGTCATTGGTTGTGATGTCACATATGGGTGGACCTATGAAATAATTTCGCAATGTCAGCAGAAATACTTGGCAGAGATGCGTGCGCAGCAGCATGACGTATGATTGACGTGCGACTAGGGGGTGAAGGGGACTTGACATTTAGCTCTACATGTGGCGACAGATGTCTGGAGGGTCAAGTCAACCTAATCCCCAAATCATATCTAACATCCTATGTTTAAAGAACTATGTTATCCAAAAGAGAGGTCTCTTAGTATAGAATCTTATTCTATACTGACTATACTGACTGTTAGTGCGTGTACAAGCGTCTAAGTGTCTACACTAGATGCGAGGGCAGGAATCTTCCATAGTAACAGTGCTATGAATTACTTGCATAAAGACAGAGAAGCCGGGCCTTTGCTCGGTAGCTGGGAGAATGTTTACTTAAACTACTAGACAGGAATGCATTGGGCAGGGAGCGGAGCAGATAATTTCGAAGGTGAAATACAGTTTCTTGGCAGGCAACAGGCTGATGTCAGGCTTCGTGAGCCGCGCAGGGAATGAGACAAAGTTCATGGTCACAGATGCAGGCTCAGACTGGAGCTTCAGAGGCAGAAAGCAAGAAAAGCTTGATGACAGAATCAGGGCCTACTTGCCTGGACTGTAAAATGGCATAAGTGAACCATATAAAGCCGGTGGCCTTTCGTACTTAGGAATGGAATATCCGGCCCATTCATGGCTGATCTGAAAGAGGACATGTTGACGGTGGACGCACATGTGTTTGCGTCTTCATAACTGGAACTGGAGGGAACATACATGTACTTGTGATTCATACATGAAACCGTTGGGGTCCAAGATAGGGGACATAACTGATCAGAAAAATCCATATTTCCACATTCCCTCCTTGTCCCCTACTTGCCCGTCAAGAGATATCAATCTTCATCAATCCATTGATCTGTTCATATAGCATCATTTGTTCTTCTTTTTTCTTCTGGGACGAATGAAATCTTGGTGATGGAATACACGATGTGGCACACAGACCACAAATCGCTGGTCCACATTGTAGGCATAGACAGCAACTGAATAGTATGAGGAAGCCAATACCTAGGAAAGATAGGACCTTCCATCCAAAGGTAGATAATACACTCCAAAACCAACCGGACCAAGTCCAGGTGCCTGGATTCTGGTGTATCTGGCTTACAATCTTATGAAGGCGGGTTATGGCTTTATATACAGATGGCGAATTTTCTGGTATGAAAATGCAACAACTTGATCCGATGACCCTACAAGCTCCGCCCCTATCGGCCAGGATGACGTCAAGGACAAGACGATTTTGAAGCACAACAATCCGCATAGCAGACTGCTCTTCTGTTAAATTGCCTAAGGCGGAAATAGTTTCGTTCAATACTGCTTCAAGGGTTCTAGTTAATCTACGTATCAGCTTACTATTAGTAACGGTACCTATATAGGGAAAGAGACCTTTATTGAAATCTGTGTATTTTTCCCATGCTGTTTCAGTGTAATCGACAATTGGGAGATCTCTCCTTTCTCTATGGTGTACTAAATGAGTATTTCTGTGATAATCGGGAGGAGCTAGGAAAACAGGTGGCAAAAGGAATCCAATGTAGCAGGTACCATCCCAATCTAGAGGCAAACGTACATATGCCGTCTGACCACATATAAAATAGGAATGGCGGGAAGCTCTAAATGTCGACTTGCCTTGATCACTGAATTCTATTACAGTGGTGCATCTACTATGGCCCATATGTATGGAACCATTCTTTCTTACACATAATTCACCTTTTACTGGAAATACTGACATGGCGGGCAAAATTGGAGTAGCTTCGGATTCGACATTTAGGATCATAAGATTAAGCGTAAAATTACCTAATCCATATACTTCATTTTCTAGATCAGTTCCTGTTCTCTTGGGAAGTCCCTCCTTGTTAGGGTAGCAGACTTTAAGTAAAACTAAGTTTAAATTTCCCCATACCCAGTTGTCTTGATAAACTGCAGAATTTGAATCTAGGGGATTAATTAAACTAAACCATGCTCCACAGGAGCCGTTGTGTGTGAATGGGTATGGAAAGAGGGGTAGAATTCCTTTATAATTCTGATAGGGAGGGAGTCGGCCACATATCCAACAATTTGTAGCATTGCTAACCTGATGGGAATGATGTAACATACTAATAAACGTATTATTGCGCAGCGCAAATCTATAAGACAACTCATGCGGAGGTAATTCACTAAAAGAATGTTCAGCAGTAACATTATAAACATGTCTAGAAATAGGATAATATATGTGCAACAATATACTTGCAGTAATTATTAAAAGACTTAAGAAAAACAAAATTAATAACGTCACTGTGCAATGACTACGCAGTGATTTACAGTATGCATGTCGTTTCAACATTTTTCGGGTGTTTTCTCTATTCAGATCTAAGGGATACATGTCAGAGACAAATTCAACCGCTTCACCTTGGAGAGGACTTAAACAATCAAATTTCCCGACTGGTTAGATCTGAGTTTTAGTTTATATTGTTCGTGACTACTTGATTCAACAAAAGGAAGTTTTGAGTCAATGGGTGAAGACACACAAGGTGTGGTGTTTACATCCGATGGTAGTCCATGAAATTTCTTGATATGACTTGAATGTACCCAGCCTTTTCTGCCTTCGATCTTCACGGCTGTCCTTGTGGTGAGCAAAACCAGTTGCGGTGACTTCCACCTAGGATCCAGCTGAGTCTTTCGATCAAAGTTCCTCACGAGGACCAGGTCCCCCGGAATTATATCATGGGGTTTCACCTCAGTGTTGTCGGGAAAGGCTGCAGCTACCTGTGAACGACAAGATTGTAGTGCAGACATCAAGGAAGCCAAATAATCTGTCAGCATATTACAGTCAATATCAGTTATTTTTCGTGGTATAGGCGTCCCCCACATATTTGGTGGTCTGCCAAAGATCACCTCATACGGGGATAGCCCTGTTCGAGAGTGTGCTACCATTCTCATGTAAAAGAGTGCAACTGGTAAGGCTACTACCCAGTCGACACCTTTCTCTCTGCATATTTTGGACAATCTGATTTTCAGGATCTGATTATGTCTTTCTACGAGACCTGCTGCCTCGGGGTGTCGGACACAGTGGAATTTCCACTGATAGCCTAACAAAAGTGAAACGTGTTTCATTAGTTCGGATGAGAACGGCTGGCCGTTATCTGAGTAGACAACACGTGGTAAACCGTATCGTGGGAAGAATTCTCGAACTAACTGTTTGGTAGTAGTCGGGGCAGTGTAATCTGAAACCGGGTATGCCTCTGTCCAACGGGAAAGAGCACAGACAACTACGAGAACATATTTGAATCCTCCACATCGTTCCATCTGGATATAATCCATCTGGAGCACTTCAAAAGGGTGATCAGGAGGCTGAAATCCACCCTGTTCTACGGGAACGCTTTTTCCTGGGTTGAACTGACAACAGATCATACAGGTACGAACTTTTTGCTTGGCTGCTGCTCGTAAATGTTTATTGAACCAAATGTGTTGGATGCTGTCTAGCATAGCTTTTTCTCCTAGATGCGCTGGACTATGTATAGTGTTAATAATAACTTGGACCATTGAATCAGGAAGGAACCACACAGATTTTTCCTTCGTCATCCATCCTTGGTCCGTTTGAATCCCTCCTAATTCAGTCCATTTCTTTATTTCGTCTGGTGTAGCATGCGTCTGTATGTCAATTACATCAAGAGCGGGATCTTTAATCGTCATACAATGTGTTGGCGTCGGGACTATTGTCTTTGTCATGTCGGATGTTTGAGTTTGAGCAGTCTGTTTAGCTGTTCTGTCAGCTAGATCATTGCCTTGAGAAATGATATCAGTAACTTTCGTATGAGCTTTACATTTCATAATTGATATTGCAGTGGGTAGATGTATTGCATCTAATAAGGCATGAATGAGGGGTCCGTGCTGAATGTGGGCACCGTGAGAAGTTAAATAACCTCTCTCTCGCCACAGCACGCCGAAGTCATGTACAACTCCGAATGCATAACGTGAATCAGTGTATATGTTGACTTTTTTATTTGTGCCTTGAATACAGGCTTGTGTCAGAGCGATGAGCTCTGCGGCTTGAGCTGACAAGGTATTTATGCAATTTGTTTCAATGATTTCAGTGTCTGTTGTGACTGCGTAAGCGGCCACTAACTCTCCTGTACTTGTTCTCATACATGAACCATCTACATACAACGTCAGGTCTGGGTCTGACAATGGGACATCTGTCAAGTCTTGTCTGGGTTTCGTCGTGATTGTAATAACGTCAATACAGTCATGAGCTAGTGGGTCTGTTCCAATTACGGGTAAAAGTGTGGCAGGATTCAATGTGTTACAACGTCTGATTTCTATATGTGGCTGAAACAATGTTAATTCATACCCTGTAAGTCGCGCTATAGTCAAGTGCTGTGTTTGCGTTCTATTCACAAGAACTTCTACTGCATGTGGTACTTGAACTGTCAATGGATGTCCTAACACTATGGCATCGCTTTGTCTTATTGCTAAAGCTGTTGCTGCCACCGATTTCAGGCATGCAGGCAAAGCCGGAGCTACGGGATCTAATGTACTAGAAAAATAAGCACATGGTTTTTGGGATCCTGCCTGTTCCTGTGTGAGTACTGACAAGGCAGTACCTTCGCGTTCTGTAACAAAGAGTGTAAACTGTTTATTGTAACATGGTGTTGCTAAAACCGGTGCTTGGCATAAGGCTTTCTTTAGGTTTTCAAAAGCTTGTGTATGTTCCTGAGTCCAAGGGAGAACAGTCGATGTGGCTGCCTCCGGTGTTGTCAATTGAATGAGTGGTTTTGCTAGAAATGCATACTGAGGGATCCACTGCCTACAATATGAAGTGAGGCCTATAAAAGCCCGCACCTCCTTTTGTGTCTTGGGTATTGGCATGTTAGCTATTAACTGAATGCGGTCGGGTGTAAGCTGCCTTCCCTCCTTGGACAGCGAGTGTCCAAGATAAACAACTCGCTGGACACAGAATTGCAGCTTAGAAGGGGACACCTTGTGCCCTTTTTCGGCTAGAAATTGTAAAACTGTCAGTGATGCTTTCTCACATTCAGGTTCGCTTCTAGCGGTGATCAGCAGATCATCGACATATTGAAGCAGGGCAGTGTTTACTGGCATGTGGATACTGTCGAGTTCTCGTTTCAGTGCTTGGCTATAGATGCTGGGGCTTTCTGTAAATCCTTGAGGTGCGCGTGAGAATTTAAAACTACGTCCATTTAAACTAAATCCGAACAAGTATTGGCTTTCCGGATCTATAGGGACGCTGAAAAAGGCATTTTTGAGATCAATTACAGTAAAAAATGTTGCTTCGGAATCAATAGCTGTCAGTAATGACGAGATATCTGGGACCACAGGGAATTGTGGCACAATGCATTTGTTCAATTCGCGCAGATCAATAACCAATCGATATACTGGCGGGGCCTTTGGATCTGTTCGTTTAAGAATCGGAATTATCGGGGAATTACATACATTGGAGTCTGTTTCCACAACCACTCCTTGGGCAATGAGCTCGTCAATGATTTGTAGTAAAGCCACAACAGCATCTGGTGGTAACTTGTATTGTCGCATTCGTGGTAGTACCACTCCTGCCTTTAGTGTAACTCGATATGGTGTAATATTCATGCAACCAACATCAGTAGGGCCTTGTGCCCATAGATGTGTAGGTAAAGTCTGCAGTCGGGGATCCATGTCTCGAGACACATAATGACCTTTGAAATCACGTAAAAACAATCTTACTCCTTCCGGAGAACAACATATTATAGCTCCTAGAGCTTTCAGTGTTTTTATACCTAACAAGTTTTCTGGACATGATTTAGTAAGCAATAAATCTGTAGTTCTGGTCAAGGGTCCTATTGTAAGTGGAAGAGGCTGTGATACTTCATTAACAATAGGTTTTCCTGAAAAACCAAGGGAAATATTCTGTGAGCCTGAGAGGGGTGCCCCTGGAACTTCACTACGTTTTATGGTTGTTCGACTTGCCCCTGTATCAAGTAAAAATTTTCTATCTTGGCCTAATAATTCACTATGTACATAAGGTCCTTCTTGGTCTACTGGGACCTCGATAAGGGGTAAGTCAACTTCCCTCTCTAGGCTGGTTCATGCATATCGTTGATAATCAGGATAGTCATACTGTGCGGTCTGGTACAGCTGTCGTGTCGTGGTTTGTGTGGCAGCAACAGGCAGCGCTGGTGCAGCTGGCACAAACTGTATAGACTGTTGTGGAGCTGGCATGGACTGTGCATGCTGCGGGGCTCCTTGTTCATTCTGATCCTGTCTAAGTGGCCGTGGTCTTTCTTTTGTAATACCTGTGGCGATATTACGCTTCAGGACTGGGCAATCGTGTATATAATGACCTGGTTGTTTACAATAGTTGCATGTCCCTTTTACAGGTCCTGCTGAATCACCGGAATGTGTTGTACCCTTTTTATGTCCTTCAGCTGGAACTGTCTGGGAGACTAGCATTTTCATTTTCGTGTCTTTCATGCGTCTTTGTTCATGTTCTTGTTCCTCTCTAATTCTATTGTAATGGTACTGTAACATTTGTAACATTTGTGATGGGGTATTACCTTGCCAGGTACTCTCGAATTTTAATACTCTATTTTTCACTTGGGGTAAGGAATTTTCAACTAATTTTGTCACAAACAGATGTGGGTATGATTCGCTACTTGCCTTTATGCCACTATTTATACCAAAACATTTTTCAAATCGGGCATAGAAATCACTAGTGTCTTCAACTTGCTTTTGTTTACAGGCTGAGATTGCACCCCAGTCTTCCTTTTTCGTAGTTAATAAACGTGGCAGTACCTGTACTAGTAAACCTGGTAGTGCTTTAGTTTTGTCCCCAAGTCCCGAACCTGGACCTCGGGCCTTTTCTTCATTTTCTAATGCTGTCCAGTCTATCTTTTGGTCTCCCACCTCCCACTCTTTTTCCTTGAGTTTTTCATAAATGCCAGCAGGCATCAATACCTTTAATATTGTCATAATGTCGGGATAGGTATACTCTCCCATGAGTAACATGTCTTTAATTTCTCGGTGGAAACCCGCTGGGTCTTTGTCATGACTGGGTACCACTTTCTTCATTTCTAACAATTCTATTTTCGATATGGGCGTATATACAAATACACGTTTAAACTGATTGTCCTCGCCTTTTATTGGGTGTACTTCTCGTAAGGGATTCTGTCTATCCATGTAATACGTCGTTCTTTCCTTGATGGGCAGTGAGACATGCTCTGGGCATACAAAAAGAATGTACTGCTTTCTTGATTCTAGTATTTCTTTAATTAGCTTAGTACCTGAACCTCTCCATCTATTCGTGAGTAATTCAGTCAATATATCAGGTAAGGGACCAGGATCTGAATGTTGGCTTTTATATAGTATAAGAAGTTGTTGAATCATATAAATCCCAGCTAAACGCTGTTCATCTGGGGTGAGGTTCAAAAATGTGTGTGCTACTGTATCATCACCATATTTTCCGGGACTGTCAACCCAATGAACGGCTGACCTGGCTAATTCTTGTTCATCCATAGAATCGAGTAAATGATAACCCCTTCGTTCTCGCAGTAATTTGTCAGCGGCTTGGAACGAATGCTCGGGGGACCTTATATTTATTATAGGTGTTTGGAAATTCCTGTTATTATCTGGACATATCGGACGTATGGGATCAGTAAAACATCTAGTACTATTACAAGATCTTCCTCTACCTACATAGGCTATGGTGTCTGACTGTCCTGTGGGCAGTCCTGATCCTTCCTCCTCGCTTTGTTCGAACTGGTCTACCGCTAATCTCTCTTCGTGTAGGCGTTCTATTTCTTTACGGATCTTTCGGCACATGGCTATTATACAGTTTTGCTTATCATGTCTCCCTTCTGATATATTCTGGCTCCATCTGGTAAGAATTTGCATTGCTTCCGGGTCTACCCCCGGTCGGTCTTGATTTCTGATCACACAATTTATGAGGAAACGTAACAGTTCCCCCTGTATTTCCACTTTCTGGTATTCCATAGCTCTGTTAATACATTCAGAATCTCGCCCTGTTTGGACAAAATGATATATATTATCTAGATGCATAGTCATTCCTGGTAACTTCCCTAAATACACCGCGGCTCGTCTGATACGTAATGATGCCATGATCATTTCGTCCTCTTTGCCGGGCACAGGGTCATATCTACAATCTACAAGAAGTTCCTTAAGCGTGCGGGCATTTATGAGTTTGGGGGTACGTGGATGTGCTGACTCTTGGAAAGTAAGTTTATTTATTCTGGGTGGCGTAGAAAAAATATTGGTAGCACCTCCGGTAGCCCCGTCTGGGGTATCGGGCGTGAAAGGATTCGTTGAACGCGATACAGCAACTATAGGTGTGGGCACAGCTGTAGAAGCAGCTGTAGGAACAGACGTGGAAACAGATGTGCTTGCCGGAACTTGTGTCAGGATTTGATGCTGTAGGGATACAGATACAGGATCTTGGCGTTGAACCTCCCCGGCCGACGGTCTATGTGGGGCGAGGTTAGCATACTCGGGAGCTGCGTCATCTAAATATGAGGAAAGAAAAACATCTTCTGCGGTTCTAGGATGCCCTTTAGGATGCATTTTTATTGGGAATAATGGGGGTGGCAAGTCTTTTGGCATCTCCGGAGTAGCCTTAGGTAATCCCTCGGCCAGAAGGGGATACATACCCTTCATAAGGGCATTTCTTTGTCTGTCTACTTGTTCTGATTTCACTCGTGTACCTTCTTCAATTAATAGATTTTCTCGGACTTTATTTGAATTCTCTTTACTCTTCTCTTCCTGTCTACGTGCTTTTTCTGTACGTCTATACGATTCTTTACGCCATAACTCAACGGCGTCTTTCTGTGACTGTCTGGCTTTCCTTTTCCATAACTCTTCCTCTACTTTCACGATGCAATCTGCATCCCAGGTCCCAGCTGCGGGCCACCTCTGACTTTCTGGTAATTCCTTAGTGTAGTCTACCCATAAATCAAGAAATAATATGGCGTCTAAGCCATGTTTGTGATACATAAAGTGCCCTGGAGTGTCCCTAGGAGGAATAGGAACAGCTTCTTCGAGTACCCCTTTTCTAGTTGTGATCTGTCTTAGTTTCGAAAAGAGCGGCATACTGACAACTGATCTGATACTTATTCTTAAACACACTTAATACAAAAGCACAATAATGAACAGTCATTCATACCACAATATGCAGGACGTATTAACACATTTAACATTTAACGTTTAAATGAGCAACAATGATGATGACGATCTAAGAAAACTTTATCACAAGACATAATCCTCGACATTTTAACTGAATTATTCTGAATTTATATACTTGATATACTAGATATACTGCTAAACAGTACAGATACACTGCTAAAACAGTGCAGACCGGATTTGTGTACCCAAACCCGTCTGGACCGGCACAACTTATGTGCACGCCAGAACGCCTCCCCAGTAATGGTACTCACCGGGTAGCTCGGAACGGAAGGCCTCGGAACGGAACTGAACTGAACTGGACCGGACTGGACTCGACTCGACAACTTCGGACACTTCTGAGCTTCGGAAACCTGGTGGGCCTCTGTATACCTCGGATCTTGCTCTCTCAGCTAGGCTCTGGTCGGGATACTTCGCACTTCTCACCGCCTCGTCTGGGTGTTGATCGCAGCCTCAGTCGCCCCCGCTTAACCGGAGGGAGATACAGGAAATCCTGCTGGTACGCGTTGTTGTCCGTCCAGCTGTGGCAGGAGACCGGGCCTGCAACGCACCGCCGGCGCGTGAGATGAGAAAGTGTCCCTGTTCGGGCGCCATTCATGTGGTAAATAATTTAATTACCGGGACTTAATTTGATACAGAAACATAATAAAAATAGCTCAATAAATAAGAGGCAGAATCCGTGGTATTAGAGGTTCGGAATGGGCTTTATTCCAATGGACGATTCGAATCGGTTGCTCCAAGTTCCATCACCACGAAGGTTCAGGAAGTGAAGTACATACATTATTGATAATTGATCACTTTTATACAATAGGCATTACAGTGAAGCAAATGCAAGAGGCGTAACAATTGATAGCAAAGATAACATTTCACATGCGTAGCTGAAGGAGGCGTAATTGGGAGTAACAAGGAAACGTCATTGGTTGTGATGTCACATATGGGTGGACCTATGAAATAATTTCGCAATGTCAGCAGAAATACTTGGCAGAGATGCGTGCGCAGCAGCATGACGTATGATTGACGTGCGACTAGGGGGTGAAGGGGACTTGACATTTAGCTCTACATGTGGCGACAGATGTCTGGAGGGTCAAGTCAACCTAATCCCCAAATCATATCTAACATCCTATGTTTAAAGAACTATGTTATCCAAAAGAGAGGTCTCTTAGTATAGAATCTTATTCTATACTGACTATACTGACTGTTAGTGCGTGTACAAGCGTCTAAGTGTCTACACTAGATGCGAGGGCAGGAATCTTCCATAGTAACAGTGCTATGAATTACTTGCATAAAGACAGAGAAGCCGGGCCTTTGCTCGGTAGCTGGGAGAATGTTTACTTAAACTACTAGACAGGAATGCATTGGGCAGGGAGCGGAGCAGATAATTTCGAAGGTGAAATACAGTTTCTTGGCAGGCAACAGGCTGATGTCAGGCTTCGTGAGCCGCGCAGGGAATGAGACAAAGTTCATGGTCACAGATGCAGGCTCAGACTGGAGCTTCAGAGGCAGAAAGCAAGAAAAGCTTGATGACAGAATCAGGGCCTACTTGCCTGGACTGTAAAATGGCATAAGTGAACCATATAAAGCCGGTGGCCTTTCGTACTTAGGAATGGAATATCCGGCCCATTCATGGCTGATCTGAAAGAGGACATGTTGACGGTGGACGCACATGTGTTTGCGTCTTCATAACTGGAACTGGAGGGAACATACATGTACTTGTGATTCATACATGAAACCGTTGGGGTCCAAGATAGGGGACATAACTGATCAGAAAAATCCATATTTCCACATTTCTGTAAACCAGATTATTCTGGTAGACAAAGGTGGGTAGTTCCTGAAGGCGCCCTGGCATATAGCAGAGGGGCGCCATTAGTCGTTCCAAGGGCAGGAGCAGCCAAGTTTGAGAGCCGTCCATCTTTATTGTCGCCACAACGTAGGGTTGCCCATGACGTCATCGGATGGTGCCCAAGGGCTGCAGCTTATAAGGCCCCACTTGGCGAGAGATCGGGCTCTTTTTCCCTTCACTGAGCACCGAGATCCATCATACCGGATTCGCACAAGGGGATGCGGGGTGGTCGTCCAGGATCCTGGATGGCAGCCTCGAGCCTCCAGGCTAGGTTCACTTAGCCTCTCATCCTTCTAACGTTGAATAAACTCCTGCCAAATTAGATAAGTAATGGCTGCAGTACTCGCAGGTGTGCTTAAAAATCCGATGACTGGTGTGAAGCACAGTTACAAGGAAGGCGTGGCAGTTATTATGCAACTTCAGCTTGAATGAAATTGTGACATCTGATACAGTGCATTTTTAAAAGTCATCAGAAGGGGTAGACAGAATTCCTATTGAAAGGAATAAAATAGTGGTACGCCCCTTTCTTGTTGCGGTTATACTGCCTGGTAACTTAAACTCTAAACTTGAAGTCATGTTTGGTACAGGGCAGCACAATTAACTTTCGCGCCTCACATGAAAACAGAAAGTTAATCAATGTCTCCAAACAGGTGGAGAAGACAGCTCTTGTCCGAGTCTGAGGCTTCTTAAGGTCCCACGACATGACTGGTTAAGCACGCATGCTCAGATGTTCTAAGTACCTTGACTTTGTTTATTGGTGGTAATAGCATGAACGCCTCAGCGCCACAACTCCCGTAATGGAATATGCAGGGAGAATTATGGCCAGGGTCTCACATTCTGAGCAGCAGAGTGGGGTAATGGATAAGAAGCTGTCCTCTGATCTCCTTCCCTGCAGAGCAGGAAATTCTACTCTGTCTGTAATTAGAGAGTAAGGGAAAGGTCATTGTGTGAATCCACCTCCCAAGTTCGCAGCGAGACGGTCAACCTTGGACCCTTATTTCAGAAAAAGAAAGTTGGGTAGTGTTTAATTTGTGCCAGGGGTTGCTGGTGGAGCTTACCAGCACCCTATTTCCTGGTGCCAGTGTGAGGCGCATAGGTGGTGGGGTCCGATGGGTATGAAAGGGTTATTTTACCTGGAGGCAGGGTTATGCATCCTTGTGCTTAGCATACTTGATATTCATAATATTGGCTGGCGCTTCAGAGCAAACAGAGGCCCAGGACTTATTCTTCTTCACAGCTAATAGTCTGCTTCAGAGTAGGGAGGTGACACTATTGGAGGGAATTAGTTCTCAACACATAGGGTAGAAACCTTTGAGGGCCACAGGAGGTATTTTCTGATGGCCCCAGGGCTGGGTACTCCCAGGCAGTCGGTTGGCCCCAGTCTGGGTTACTGGTTCGCTTTAAGGCTGACATCTTGACCAGAGGCCACCAATTTGTGCTGGTTACAGTATTTTATTTGGACGAGAGTCTTATTGACCTTTAATGATACAGGTGTCTAATGCATCCCATCTCTTTGCAAGGGGAGGACACAGGTCACTCAATTGCAATACTGGGTATAGTAGGTGAGGTCTTGTCCTAACTGCGGTCGATATTCGCTGGTCAGGAATGTTAGAACAGGGGTGTTAAGACATTCCAGAGTGCTTCAATGGGTATCCAGGCTCCGGTAATACTCACCTTGTACAGGCGTGCATTTCTTATTAGGCAGTGTGGAAGCCCGGTTACAGTAAGGGATTTGCATGTCTCATCATGAGGACCCCTCGCTGGTTGTAGTGACTACATCTTACTGACATCTATGTACGAAGCCAGAGGCGCCTTGACTTAGAATTGGGAGGATGAGGGTTCCTCACTTTTTTGGAGCATTAAACATGCTAGTCCACAATCGTCCTCTAAAGGGAAGGCGGAACTAACAGTGACACAAGGGTTGCAGTAGAATCCAGTTTCTATCCTGGAGTGTTCAGCTGGGGTTCAAGGTCCTTAGTATGCCCGGAGGGTGAACCACTAGGGATCAAGGGGCGAAGCAGTTGACTTTTATGGGAAGGGAAGTGTGCTTCTGAGGTACTAAAAGAATGTGGTGAACTAACCCCTGATCAGTAAGTGTTATCACCTGGATCAGTCTTTTCCATGGGATTCTTGCCGCAACTGCGCTGTCACGCAGTAAAACCTTCTGTATTCCACAGCCAGCAACCTTCTCTTAACCCACAGGCCCACCCGTATGTGCAGCTAGGGTTCCGTAAGGCAAGGTATGGACTCCGGGTTCCAGTAGGCTGAGCATATCAGCCAGTGGCGTGGACTCGTCCGTGGGATACAGAATCTTAGGTAAGCTATTGAGATGGCATGAGGACACAGAAGAGTACATCTACCCCTAGACACCTGGGGCCCAACAAGTGTAGATTTACATTAGCCTCCTATTTGGGAGGAAGCTGAGCTTGGGTGGAATACTTACAATACCACAATGGAGCGAACTACGCTGCTAGGGTGGTCTGTAGCCAGGCAGTAAGGTCGGTATGGTCTTCAGTTTATAAGGTGCAGTTGTAACCAAGTAGTAAATAGGTACCCATTGGGGAATCTGAGTGAGAGGCATATCTTTAAGCACCCATAGAGTGGGGGTGCAGGGGATGGAGAGAGGCCCCTTGGGGGGGAGCTTGCATTTTATCATACAGGGAGCAGAAGCTCCGCTTGGGGCAGCGGCACAATAGTAGGGGTGTTACGGAGGCCCTTCAGTGGTAGCTGAGAGGGAGGGCGAGTTCACCAGTGACCTCTTCGTCCTATGGCGGAATTTCTTGCAGCAGAAATGGGGGTTACCCCAAATATGGACCGATTTACAGACTTTCCCCTTGGAGGGGAGTTGATTTGTGTGGGCACTGGACAGGCAGGAGGGGGGACTGACCTTCTGGTGGTCCTGGACCTTTCTACCCTACCCCGGGATGCCAGAACTTGAACATTTTGGGGGATCTTGCCTGGTGACAGGTATCCCGAGGCAGGGACGAAGCGCTATGCGGTGCCCTAGTGGATGTGTTGGCAAATGAAACTGCGGACACTGCCCACTGCCCATCCCTCAGAGTGATGGAGGGGAAGTTCCTAATAAGGTATCCCCTTGGTTGAGGGCGTGGGCGATGGATAAAATAAAGGGGCCTGCTGGCACTTTGCATTATTCTGAAATGTTCCGCTGTAAAGGAAGATAGAGATACTGCTGTATTGCTTGCACAATCTCTGAGCTGTTTATCTGCCCTGCTTCTCATAACAATCATGTATGATCTGGCTGATCTTATGTCCGGTATTCTCAAAACAATGTCTGCTTAACTATGACTATGGTTGTCACTTATCATTTTACAATGAGTCTATGTGTCTATGTGAAAAAAAGGCTACGCCCTTGGTCAAACCACACTAATGGCTATTGTCTATCTCCTCTGGAGCTAATTTAGTGGGGTACAGCGAGTTGCACTTTGTGAGCGCACTAAGAGTGTAGACGCCAGCACCCTGAAAGTGCGACTCCTGGCTCTTGCTCTTATAACTCGGGGGATGCATGCTAAGTGCAGATCCGCTGAACGCAACGTGCGTCGCGGTGAATACGACATTAGCAGATTGGATAAAATAGGAGGCGCTTGTTGGATGAGAATGTTATGGGCAAAGCATAAGGTCTTAAAATGAATTGTCTTATCAATTGGCAGCCAGTGTAACTTAGGCATGAGCTTTGATACTGAGCAAAATTTAGGGAGAGCAAAAAGAGTGCATTCTACCGCGTTTTGTACCCTCTGTAAGCGCAGAATCCCAGATTTGTTTGCGCCTAAATGAAGAGAGTTACAATAATCCAATTTAAATAAATTGTAGATTGGATAATGGTCTGGCGAGTTTGCGGGTCAAAAAACCCTAACAGAGGCTTGAGTCCACCTAAAATCCCAAAACATGTGCCCACAACCGCTTTTGTTTGGGCTTCGAAGGACAAGGTACTGTCCACCCATACGCCCAGATTTTTCACAACCTCCTTAGGCAGGGGCACGGACCCCAACGCACCTGGCCACCATTGTTCTGACTACAAATGGCTGCCTTTCCCTAGCAGCAAAATTTCAGTCATACTGGCATTTAGCTGCAGACAATTAGCTTTCATCCAGTCTGCGATTTCCAGCATGTCTTCCTGAAATTTAGTGAGGTTATGCTTGCCGTTGTTGGAGAAAAAGATAACCAGTTGGGTGTCATCAGCGTAGGCTATTAATGGCAGTCCTTTGTTTTTTGCCACCGCCGCAAGGGGTTGTAGATAGATATTAAAGAGCTTAGGGCTCAGCATTGATCCCTGCGGAACTCCTTAACGGACAGCATATTCCTGAGAGCAGTAGGGGGGGTGCAGTGACCTGAAATGTTCTGACATGATCTGAACCAGGCCAAGGCCATGTCACTGATACCTATTTCCTGCAAGCGACGCAGTAGGATCTCATGAGATACCATATCAAATGTGGCGCTGAGGTCAATAAGAATCAAAGCCGCGGAGTTTCCTTCATCCAGAGTTCTTCGTAGTTGTTCCGTCACCGACAAACAAGGCGGATTTGGTGCTATGGCGTGATCTAAAACCATTTTGTTGAGGAGTCCAATTTCTCATTGGACTCGACAAACTTCGTGAGGATGGAATTCACATAGGATTCAGTGGCTTTAGCCAAAAACGGGAGCCGGGATATGGGGCGATAATTTTTCGGTTTGGATGTGTCCACAGAGGTTTTTTTTTTAAATAACGGGGAAACATTGGCATGCTTCCATGCAAGAGGTACTAACTTGATCAGCTCACCACAGACCGGTAGGAGATGTTTTAAAAATTTACGGAACTGGTCCGGTTTCATAGGGTCTGCTGGGGAGCCTGATTTTATTTTAATACTCTTTAATACTCTGTAAGAAGTAGTAAAGGGAAGGAGAGTATTGTCCCTCCTTCACTGTTCATGTTGTTACTTAACACTTCCATACAACCCATGTTGTTATTTGAAGTTGGGAAGTTTTTTTAGATATTCTCCACTTTGTTGGTGAAGTAGCTGGTCAACTCATCACACTGAGTGCTTGAAGTGATGAAAGGTTCGGCCACCGAATTTGCGTTCTTCATGTCATTGAGAAGGAAAAAGATCGTTTTTGAAGGATTGCTGCTCTCTTTAATTTTAGAGGCAACGTAATCAGCCCCCGACTTCCTAATCAACTTGTGGTGGGCCTTGATGGATGCACAATACTGACTTTTGGCTTTAGGTTATATGAGCGTCTCCAAGCCCGTTTACGCAGCTTGCAGTTTTTCTTGCAAGGTTCAATGACTCATTAAACCATGAGTTAGACTGAGTTCTTTTTCTGTGACTTAGTTTGACGAGAATACAGCTGTCCAGGCATGAGTAAAGCCATTCCTGGAAAAGATCATTTGCTGCATTCATGTTGGGGTACAGCTGGGCCTTTTGTGCCTGCAGCAGGTCGCAGAAGTGATCGTCCTCTAGTTTGTGCCATCAGCGTTTTAGTGTAGGCTGAGGACAAATCTGTTGTGGGTGTCCTTGACAGCGTAGGGATATGGAGATAAGAAAGTGGTCCGACCATGCCATAGGTAGAGGAGGAACGTACTTTTTAGAGGGCAAATTGGACAATACAGGATCTAGCAAATGCTCCGCTCAATGTGTAGAACTGGGGAGGCATTGCAGCAGCTGGCAGTCTGCTAAATTAGCTCAAAAGCTAGCAATCTCTTTCTTATGGTCATCTTCCAGATGAAGATTAAGATCTCCCAGGATGTTAAAATTGGGCGATTTACTAGCCAATATGGCAACCAGGTGCAAGTCTCCATTTCCCACTTTTTAATGGTACCAGATAGAGGATATAATAAAATTTAGACTTCACGTAGCCAGGTTTCTTTTAATAATACACACTTGTTTGACCCTCCCACTCCCATCCCCTCATAGTCAACGCCCTAAAAAGTGCTCCCACGTCCCTGTCGATCGTAGCACGCCCTGTCCCGCAGCGGGGCAGGAAGTACCTGATGATGAAGCATGCCACCGTGGGTCACTTTGGTGGGTTAGTGTTATTTTAAGAAAACTCATAGTTTTCCTTAAACCATTGTTGTGCACTATCATGTTTCATATATATTTAGGTAGGTCCTGACTACAAGATAACCAAACCAAAGCCTTCAAGGTAGAGAACATAAGATTCAGCACGTGGACTTGGATGCCTGCAACTCTGGTTTTATGCCCTGCTGATGTGTACTGATTACCGCTTTTGCAATTAGGGGATCAGATACTGACCCGAGCCAAATGTTGCCATTTGCGTCTATGGGAAGATCCATCTGTTGTGACTATATGTGTCACTGAGTGCCAGCCATTGAATTACATCTTGTGAAGTTTGCAAGGTAATGGCAACTCAGAGTTTCAAAAAACCCTATGTCCAATGCACTCCGCTCAGGCACAGAACATAGGATATAGCACTGTTGTCTGTCCCTTATGCATTACACGTGGAGGTGCTCCAAGTCCTTTTGCATATGTCCTCTTTGTGCATTTACATTGGCAATGAAATCCAAGTGGGTTTTTGTGCAGCTCCAATGTTACGCAGACTGATCTTTTGTTTTTCATTGACTGGCTGTCTCATTGTGTTCGGGAGTTGCTGTGTGAGATTCCAGAATATAGGCACAGCCACAACTAATTCATCTGCCAGGGGTTGGTTGACATGGTTTTATCCGAATAAAGACTATACAATTTTAATCACATAATCAGTGTGATTATTCTTTAAATTCCACATATTTGTTTTCTTGTTTAATTAATTATTTACCTCAGCACGTATTGTTTCATGGATGCACCTTGTCTGAAGATGTGATCTGGCAGTCCTGCTGTGTCTTAAAAATGAGTGGGTTGACGGCCTCCTCCTGTTCTTAAATGTGAGTCGGTTCACACTTCTTCGCACAAGAACCCTCTTCCTCTACCTCTCCCTCCCAATTTCCTTCTCAGTTTCTCTTCTTTCCTCACTCGGCCCACCTTACTTGACCTAGTTAGCTGTTGCTATCTTTCACTGCTCACCCACTCCCCCATTCAGCTGCCTTTGGCCCTGTTTTAAGACCTTCGGTAATCACTCACACTGCATTTATTTTTTCTCCCTAAAGCCTTGTCTGACTCTCCTTTCACTGCTTGCCCGCTCATCTCTTAATTGCTCCCTAAGTCACCCTCTTGCAGCCTCATATTCACACTACAATCTGTTTTCTCTGATTTCCTCTACAATTACTTTGTATATTCCCCCTATGCAGCCCTCCCATAATTTCCGACTTGTATCTGCTCTTCTCAATCTTCCTGGCTCTCTCATTCTCACTGCAGCTTTCCACTCTTTAATCCATCAATACTTCCTGTTAGAAATGGGGGTCTCTAGTTGGCAATAGTTTGCACCTTGTCCAAGTAGGGACCCTACTTTCTAGCCAGGATAAGGGCATTACACTCCTAAAATAAACCCTGCTCCCCCCTGGGTAACTTGGCACGAGCAGTCAAGCTTATTTTAGAGGCAGTGCGTAAAGCATTTGCTCATAACCAACAGTAATACAATGTAAGGGCCTCCACAACAGTTTAGAAAAATATCCAATATTTTTATATACTTAAGACAAGACCAAAAACGATAAAAATCCACAATACGGTACTTAGAAATTTTCAGTTATCAAAATAACAGTTCCTTGAAGTCGATAGCTCCGTCCGGGGTTATCACTTCGTCGTGAACAAACAAATCCAAACAGTTCTGGCTGACCGCAGCGTCGCAGGCCAACTACGGTGTCGGGAAGACCCGCAAACAGTACCTTTAGAAATGCAGGGCGACGGTGGCATGTAGTTGAGCTCCGAAAGCACGGCGTCCGCAGGCGTTGGTTCCAGAGGTCGGTGCAGGAGTCGTCCAGCCCTTGAAGTCAAACACGTTGCAGATCAAACTCCTCGCGGTTGAAGTCAGGAGCGCTGGCGTCGGGTGCTGCGGTGCAAAGTGCAGCGGTGCGGCGTGCGATGTCCTCAGGTCGCGGTGCGAGCAGTGGCTCGGTGGCAGCGACAGATGGCGTCCTCGGTGACACCAGGATCGTGGTGCAAAGTGATGCGGTGCTGGTCGCGGTGCTGGCGGGTCACAGGCAGGCAGCGGCATCGTCATTGCTGAAGCGCTGTTGTCGGCTGAAGAACTGGCGTCGGTAGGACAAGGCTGCGGTGCGGAATGAGGGCGGTGCATCCTGTAACCTTACGAGCAGTGCCCTCAAATGCAAGCAGCGGCGTCGATTTCAGCGTGAAGCGGCGTAGTTGGGGATACCAAAGCGGCGTCATGAAGCGAGGTGGTGCGGAGAGTGTGGTGCCCATAGGTTGCGGTGCGAGCAGCGGCTCGGTGGCGGCATCAGATGGTGTTGTCGGTGAGACGAGGGATTGCGGCGGTGCCCTCTGCAGTGCCTTCAGGACATGGAATCGGCAGCGGCTTCGTAGACGTCGTCGGGTTGCTTTTCTTCTGTTACAGCACAAAACACACAGTCCCCAGTGCTGAGGGCAGAAGAACTTGAAGTCTTTGCTGTTCCTGAGACTTCGTGAACAAGGGGCAAGCTCTACCTCAAGCCCTTGGAGATACTCAAAGAAAGAAGTTTTAGAAAGTTCAGTCAGTTCTTTGACTGCCCTAGACAGAAGCAGCTGCTGCAGGCCAACACACTCAGCAAAGTGGTAGTTCCTCCTCACAGCTTCAACAGCTCTTCTTCTTGGCAGTGTTTTTGGTCCAAAAGAGTTCTAAAGTTCAGGGTTTGGGCCCCACCTTTTATAGCCCTAAAGCTTTTGTCCTCTCAGGCAGAGAGTATCTGTACCCAGCCAGAACCAGTTCTGCCCTCTCAGGTGTGGCTTCCTGGCAGGAGGTGGAGACGGCATTGTCAGAGGTAGACCAGGACTATTCAGGTGAAAGTAAATCTCCTCCCTCTATTCTAAATGCAGCCCAGGTCTATTCAGCCCTTTCCTGGCCCACCTAGACTATCTGGAGCCACTGCTACTCCCCAGCCCCTGTCATCCAAAACCCAGACAGTCAATCCACAACCCCAGCAGAGGCCTACTGGATTGCTGAGCAAGAAAATACCTACTTTCTAAAAGAGGTATTTTTAAACACAGAATGTAAAAATCACCTTCACTAAATGATGCACATTTAGATTTTGAGTTAAGGCATACTAAACTTTATTTTTCTACCTAGTTCCTAGGGCCATTTATGTTTATAAGGTGTTATAAACAGACTCCCCATTCTGTCCTATGGGAACAGATAGCCTTGCAATAGTGAAAAACGAAATTGGCAATAATTCACTATCAGGACATGGAAATGGATTGAATGAGAGGCAATATGATAACACAGATGAGTCAGGTACAACACAAAACAGATCGCATAAAGATGTATTGTATCTTCCGTCTTTTATTATTCTTGTTGTACTTCGTAAAAACAGCCAGCCAACGCGTTTCTCCCAAACATGGGCTTCTTCAGGGCTGAAATGGCATACAATATAAGACCATTTTTTTAAAACAGACAAGATAAAGGAGTAGAACAAAAGGTCGTTCTATGATAATAGTTATACATGAGTGATAAACTGAGAGGAAGAGGTGAAAAAAACAACAATCTAGAACCAATGGTTCTAAGAGCAAACCACTTTTCAAAAACATGTGTGATATCAGATAAAGAACCTTGAACGAAAGTATCACACCCATGAGAAAGAAGAATACTTAAACAATGAATGACCCCAGATCAAAGCAATAAAGAAATTGCGTGAGTACACCAATGTGAGAACAAAAATGAATATTGAAAAAGAAAGATTAAAAAACAGTCAAAAGTAAAAGAAAAGAGAGAGAAAAGAAAAAATGTCTGCAGCCTAAGGTAAGCATGGCTACAGCACGAATACAATAGTTATTGAGGCTTACCAGAATTATTATGAGTGTAGGATATGCATTTTGACGAAATGAGCAGCAAGCAAAAAGGACATCAGATCTGTCAAACTGTATTGGACAGAAAAGCCTTTCTTTAATAAACAATCAGAACTAATATTCCAAGAAAGGCACAGACTAAAGAGCCAATATGAACAAGATAAACGTACCTAAAGTATGATGAAAATGAGGCTCAATGAACCAAGAATAATCGTTCAATATCTGTATGAAGTCTGATCTGTAGGAAAAACAGTCTCAAATCAATAAGTGTACTCTAACTTATCAGGAAGCATTAAAAAACTACACACAAAACATTCCGCCCTTCACATTCAAAAAATGTCCTATGCAATACAAGTCACTCTGCTGAAATATCCTAGACCCATATCTTCACAAAAAATCAGTTAAAAGCAGAAAAAGACAAGAAAAAAGAGGAGACAAAGAGAAAGCTGCCAGCCACTGAGGCCAAACTTCACAAAGAACGATGCTGAGGAGGACAACTTTTTAGTAAACAGAAGCCGATGAAATCACTATCAAACCATATGTTTAACAGAACAAGTAGTTCCATAGATCCTCACTATAAATGTAGATGTTGAGTAAGATTTATAGTAATGTCCGACCTAACGTGAGTGATGACTCTTACATATATGCATCATAAGGGAAACAACACATTCACATCCAAAGAAAAAAAACAAAAATATGAAGCTAAAGTAGCAGCAAATGGTGGACATAAGCCACCAATATAAGAACACCAAAAAGAACCACAACCAAAGTACAAAAAGCACCCAACCGCGACCAACAGATGACCCCCGTCTATTATGTTAGCTTACATGCCACACAACTATTCTTAACAAGTAACGGGGGATCCATAAAATCCAATCACTACGAGTTTAGGCCATGTATCTATCAAAGCGGCCAGTCATTACCACATAATACACACAACTCCGCAGCCCATTCGGAATGATCCGAAGGGTTGTCGAGACCAATCCTCGATATGTACAAGCTGCGTAACTATAACTTACTGAATGGTGGTATTAGCCACATCCAAATAGGCTATCCGGAGCCGTCTCCATAAGCGGCGTCCCGTAACAAGACTGGTGAGCAGCGAAAACAGTACGTTGCAGCAGAAGAGCTATTTAAAGCATCGACAATCACCGGACCGCCAACCAGGAAGTAGTTTAGGCAAAGCACTTCCGGGATCAAAGGCGTAAGAAAATAAAGAGAAATCCACTAGAACGAGAACCGAAGTCACTAGCAGAACCATACTTCCGGTTCCATGCCCGCATTAAAGGTTAGTCACCATTTACTAATCTGCAATCAGTTCACAAGCGCCAAGGTCGCTAATAGAGCCATACTCCCGGTTCCCTGCCCGCATTAAAAGTAGGTCACCATCTATCAATCGACAATGAATTTGAAAACGCCAGGTAATAGGTACAAAGTGTTAAATACATAAAACTTTATTAGAATGACACAAACCGATTTAATGTCCGCATTAGAAGTTGGTCGCCATCTATCAAACGCCAATAGATTCGAAAACGCCAGGTAATAGGTGCGAAGTATTGAAAGCATATAACTTTATTCAAGCGACACAAAGCTGTCATCTGAGATACAAATGACATAACATTTTGTTAAAAATAATTGAGTTTGTAATTAATACTCTCCGAATGAGCCGGTGAGATACCACATGCTCACACATTCCTCATTCCTGATAAGTTAGAGTACACTTATTGATTTGAGACTGTTTTTCCTACAGATCAGACTTCATACAGATATTGAACGATTATTCTTGGTTCATTGAGCCTCATTTTCATCATACTTTAGGTACGTTTATCTTGTTCATATTGGCTCTTTAGTCTGTGCCTTTCTTGGAATATTAGTTCTGATTGTTTATTAAAGAAAGGCTTTTCTGTCCAATACAGTTTGACAGATCTGATGTCCCTTTTGCTTGCTGCTCATTTCGTCAAAATGCATATCCTACACTCATAATAATTCTGATAAGCCTCAATAACTATTGTATTGGTGCTGTAGCCATGCTTACCTTAGGCTGCAGACATTTTTTCTTTTCTCTCTTCTTTTACTTTTGACTGTTTTTTAATCTTTCTTTTTCAATATTCATTTTTGTTCTCACATTGGTGTACTCACGCAATTTCTTTATTGCTTTGATCTGGGGTCATTCATTGTTTAAGTATTCTTCTTTCTCATGGGTGTGATACTTTCGTTCAAGGTTCTTTATCTGATATCACACATGTTTTTGAAAAGTGGTTTGCTCTTAGAACCATTGGTTCTAGATTGTTGTTTTTTTCACCTCTTCCTCTCAGTTTATCACTGATGTATAACTATTATCATAGAACGACATTTTGTTCTACTCTTTTATCTTGTCTGTTTTTAAAAAATGGTCTTATATTGTATGCCATTTCAGCCCTGAAGAAGCCCATGTTTGGGCGAAACGCGTTGGCTGGCTGTTTTTACGAAGTACAACAAGAATAATAAAAGACAGAAGATACAATACATCTTTATGCGATCTGTTTTGTGTTGTACCCAACTCATCTGTGTTATCATATTGCCTCTCATTCAATCCATTTCTAAGTATTTATTCACGTTCTACAAGCAGCAGAACGTTTGAGGTGGGCAATATTGCATAGTGCTAGTGACTGATTCTGGTGGTGCTGTCTCCTTTGACCCGGCTGCTTTTTTTCTTTATGTATACACTATCAGGACATGCCACACACACCAGGGCATGTCCTACCTTTCACATACACTGCACCTTGCCCACAGGGGTACCTTTGGCCTACCTTAGGGGTGACTGACACATTGGCAAGTGTGTTCACTTGCCAAGTCGACATGGCAGTCCCAGACTGCACACAGGCTCTGCAATGGCAGGCCAGAGTTACATTTACAGGCTGTTTGTGTGGGTTGCACAATCCAGTGCTGCAGACCACTAACAGCATTTGATTTACAGGCCCTAGCACACTCAGTGCTCTTTACTAGGGACTGACACGTAAATCAAATACGCCAATCATGGAAACGCCAATCCATAACACAATTTACAACAAGAGCACTTGCACTTTAACACTGATCAGCAGTGAGAAAGTGCGCAGAGACACTAAACCAGCAAAAACAGAGTAAAAACCGGGAGGTCAGAAAGCAAAAACTCAGGGGAGACATGCCAAAAGATAACAAGTGTAACACTTCCAGTCCACTCTCCTTTCCTTTTCTTTGACTACACCCTCCCTCACAGCTTCTTGTCCATTCTCCCCTTCAAAAGTTCTGAAGGAGCCCTTAATTGGGAGGTCTGAACTTAATGTCACCCTTTTTGTGTGTAAAAGAGCAAAATATTGTCACAGTTTATCTTATTATATTTGTTATTCTTATAAATCATTGTTTCTACCACTAAGATTCTTGAAAGGCTCTGTGTGAAGAGAAAGAGTGTTAGATAATTTGTGGGAGGAATAACTGCATGGTCAAAAGGTATCTTGCTCAAGTGTCAGACCATTGAGCTATAAGACAGTCCATTTTTGTGGAAATTAAAAGCCTGTTAGAGTACTCTGTAATTCCGAGCCTTCATGAATCACTGTACGTCTTAAAGACAAAATGAAGGTCTAAATAAATACACCACATGCCTATGGCATTTTTGCCCTAAAATATTAGTATCTTGCAATGTGTAGAGAGATTGTTTTAACTGGTAGGCATCATCGGTTTGCAGAGGAAGGAGAGTATTTGACTGTGCAGAGACTTTCCCACACAGCACAATGTCTTTAATTCATCCCACTGACTAGAGAAGAGTCACAGGAGGGAGGTCCGTAAGGGAGATATAAGTCTGCATTCTTTAGATAGAGGATAATTTAGACCACATGAATTCGGTGTTCCCTGGGTCTTAAATATTTTCTTGTTGGAAAGCCCTTCATAGGTGTCATTTTATTAACCATTCATGGTGTTAACTAGTGCTAGTAAACCTTACAGCAGTGTGCATAGATGGTAGTACCTATTTTCAGCTACTTTGTTCTCCTGTGGTAGCAGACAAGGTTTTTCGTTGCCCACAGCTCATGCCTTGAATAGAACACAGTGGGGGTCAGTGAGAGTGGCGAGTTATATACAGCGGTAATGAGGGTGGGTTCGTCCCAGTCTAATGGTAGAACTTTGGTTTTTGAGCCATTAACAAGGAATCAGTTTCTAGTGCTTGCTCATTTGTACATATATTTGCTAGCTGATGCCTCAGTGAAGATCCATCAGGTCTTTGGACATTGTAATGTGAATCTTTGTGTTTTCATCTAACAGGCAGTAGCCATAGTCAAGGAGGCAAGTGCTTTGCAAAGGGCCCACTTAGGCATTGAAAAGTGCTGCTGACAATGCAGACTGTCCTGGGAACCTGCAGGTGATATTGGTGGATACGTTGGGCAGGAAGGAGAACCATGTGAGGGCTGTACCTCTGACACCTTGCGTCCTGTACTATTTTTTATTCAATGGTGTGGCATAGCTTGGCCCCAGTCTAGTACATTGCAATTGTTTATATACAATGTTCATCAGAGAGGTCACTATGGGATGTGTGCAGATCTCTTTATTTTGAGATTAAAAGGACCCAACTCCTTTTGAGATATCTCTTTTGTTGCCCAGCAGTGTGATGTCCTACTGCAGGGGAAGCGGCGTTTACTTCGCATGCATTTCTTCGCATGCCGTTAGTACGCGGTCGTTAGTACGACCGCGTTGTTAGTTAGCATACCGTTTGTACGCAATTCGGAAATACGAATTGCAGTAAGGGGGGGAAGGTGTTGGATTTAAAATCCAACACCTTCCCTAGTGTCCGCAAAGACTGGAGTTGGAATAGTAAATTATACTATTCCAACATCCAGCTCCCCCTTACTGCAATTCGTAGTTCCGAATTGCGTACAAACGGTATGCTAACTAACAACGCGGTCGTACTAACGACTGCGTAGAAACGGCATGCGAAGAAAAAGCATGCGAAAAAAAGTTATATATTCCTACTGCAGTAAACGTACCTCGCCATTTCTTAGCATAATGTTCATATTGTCAAGGAATAATTCAATAGACGTCAATAGAAGAGTAAATGGCTGCCATTTTAACATTGAGTGTGAGAAATGAATGTTAATCTGGTCGTGGTATCTTGTAACGCGTGTTATTCTTAGTTTCCTATCTGAAAAAACCTGATCCAAGTGGAGTTAGGTAGCTTCTATTTTATGGAGTCCGGAATGTAAGTTAATGCAGAATATAATTTTTAATATACTCCTCTCCTTATGGCTATGTGATTCTATAATGCATAACCCAGGTAAGTGTGCTATTGCCTCTCCATTTTCCACTGATAACACCATGTCATCTGCAGTTTGTTTTGCTGCTATGACGGTCACTCCCACAGACTGAATTTTTGGCAACTTTGTATTTTTTACTTTGGTCACAGAGTTTTGTGAGTAAAAGAACATGACACTTTAGCAGAGAGCTCTGTGCAACTGCTAAAAAATTTAATCTAAAAGCAATTCTCTGTCCCCCCCACCCCCCGGCCGCACACTTTTATCCTCGTAATCTTTTAGTTTCTGACTCCAGCCGCACCAACGCTACGCCACACTACTGTTCTGTATGTAATGCTGCTTTTCTGCGTTTCAGCCATTAAAGATAATGGGGTAACCCAGTAACCCTCAGAACCTGGGTAAATACGTAAAACTAAAACAGTGGTTCTGTTGGGAATACACTTAGTTTAAACTACACTAAATGCATATGAGCAATGTTACAATATTCATTAGATACATTTATATAAACACACACATATGCAACAATTTGAGAGACACAAAACGATTTTCTATTTGCTATATTTGAATCCAAACAGATATACGTCATAAAATTATTACATACAGGACTAACCAACAGTAATTCAAATCAACGAAAAACAATTAGTGACTGATCGTGCTTGGTGACATAATGTTTGAACACAGATTAACATAAAAAACATACATTTACAATGACATAAACCCTATTAAACAAAAATAGTCCAAAATCAAAAGCATATTACACCACAGCATATATCATTCAGTGTTCTAATGGTGGAATTGCGTGGACCAATTAAACAGGTAACGTCGACGTGTCGTACAAATTATCCTAGGGTCACATAAGCACTGGGCAAACAATGGCCATTGTTTGCCCAGTGCTTGAAGATATCGGACGTCCATTGATTGTGCACTAAATTGGGGTGATCTTTACGACGGCACCACCTTATCTGCCAGGAATAAATAAATTTCAAGAACAGATTGATCTGATTGAGTGAGGTGTCGGCTGACACCCCCGTATATGTGACCCTAGGATAATTTGTACATTTCCTAGTTCCCAGGCTGCCATACTTTTTTCTTTGTCCTGATGAAGACCCGCTTTAGATGCGTTTAAAGCTGCACTCCTTTGTAGGGTCGAAACGTCGACGTTACCTGTTTCATTGTTTAAATGAGGCTGTTTTCAATGTTGTGTCGGGTGATTCTCCAAGTGTGCCGCCTTTACTTTCACTTTGGAAATCCAGTACTACCATGTCTGAGTGCACCAATTCCTGCTTAGCACAGACCTTTCTACCTTTTCCCCCTCTCTACCTTTTCCCCCTCTCCTATATCCGACTAAAGGACCTGTAAAATGACTTATTTTAACTCTGAAATGTTAGGAACTAGTATCATGAAACCCCTGCAAGTATTTTATTGAGTGCAGGATGATGGGAAAGGTTCTCGTGTGGGGAACACATTTTAAAGTAACAAGGACTGAAAAAGCCAATATTTATGGGTTTAATGTGCCAAGGCATGCAGTGTTAGCACCTTAGAATGAGGGTCACTGGAGAAAGCCACCAGGAGCCGACTGAGAGAGCTATTGTAAGGTAATCACTTGTGCAGTTGAGTGTTAGCACTTGAGAGGAGGCACAAGGATACACCTAAATAGCCAATAGCATTAGGTGAGAGATGAATACTCCTCTGTGTTGAGTCAAGATCTAATTGACATAGTCTCACACCAATGGCTGAAAGAGGCTCGTCGAAGAAAGTTGATGGTTGGAAGAGGTGGGTGGACCCATAGACCACTGTTTGTATGTTGTTAACAGTAAGTTTGTTTGACGGTTGTGCTGCCAATACCCAGACCTAAAAAAAAACCTGCTAAACTTTACACTGATAACTGATTTCCTGATTCTAAACCCACTTCGTGTTTAGCACTAAGAAACCCTGTAAGGAGGGCGAGCACTTTACAAGAACCTAACATAACCTTCACATTGACTTACGACCCATTGATGCTGGGACATTTGTATTCCGGCCAGGAAACTAGAAACCTAACTTAGCCTGGCAGAAATGTTCAAACTAGCCTTCACTGCAGAAAACCATGACTAGAATGCGGCCATGGGGCATGTTCGGTCGTGTCCTATTATCATGCAATGAAAGCAGCTCCTGAGCCCGCAGCCTACTGGCAAAGTGCCAAACTGGCAGAAGTAGCAGGCCGGGTCTGTATCCCAGTTTTGATAGGTTTTAATCCTAGCTATCTAAAACAGGCGTGGATGTGGGAAGGTCTAGTAAAACAGGTATTCACTACTTTACACTCCACTGAAGAAAGTGCAGGACATCGGATTATGACACCAGGCAGAAATGAAAGTTGTTTAATATAACAATTATCAAGAGACTGCGTGCAGCTGACTTTATTTGCACCTCAGATTCTGTTGTCATACTCCTAAGAGCTGGAAGTTGTGAGCTGAAGTTTGATGGATACCAAAGGAAATGGAGGTTGAAAATGGCCACCCCTAGAAGGCCTTACGTCTTTTGTTCAGGTGGCTAATAAAAGGCCCTGCAGTGTTATTGAAGTAGCAATATAGGGACATAGAAATACATATTGGCATGTCCCTAATCATTATAAGAGTGAGGAAACGCCTGCTTGAATAAACAAGGCCTGCTAGCGGCGTTTCTGCTGCCCTGAGGGTACACTCACACTGTCAGCTGCAAGGGTATTTTGTTGCACAGCCGTCATTCCATTCTTGTTTCCCTACTGTGTTGTCCCCAGTGTGTCTACCAGACGATCACTGGCCCTTCCTGGTTCTCTTTGAAGAGACAGTGGAGCATAACCACACTGGCACATGAATGGCATTCACTTACCATCTATCGTACCCACCTCCTGTTTTACACTGGGCACAGAGGCGTGTGGGTCGCACTTACTGCAAACACTGGAGACTTATTTTGTGATGGGCAAGGCAGAGAGAGATGATAGCAAGTGGAAACGCTGAGTGGAGGAAAAAACCGTGGACCCTTTCCCTCACACCTCTAAGCACAAGTATACCTGTAACCAGCTAGTATTTTTTTTTTACATGGTTATACATAATCCCGCGCTTTTACGCCATTTTAGATTCATGGCGGAGTCCATCGCACAGGATGTTGGATTAAACCATCTCCTGTTTTCATGGGGTCTAGCAGTGTCAGCTTTATGACTTTCTAAACGCTGGTGTGCGGGGCCGCATGTGGGGGCGGCTTGGCATGACACCAGCCCATGTAAGAGCAGGTTCTGGGACGAGCCCTGCACAGAAGCAAGTGTGACCTTCCATAGGAACACCACTTTTATTTGGGTGCGTTTCTTGTCATTGTTTTTCAGGTTTCAGTCTCTGCCGAAGGCCGAAACATGCTTCACGTTGGGATGCAGATGCGCGGGCGTAGCAGCCCTCTTTCTGCGTGGCTGTAAAAACGGACCCCGGTGTGGCCTGACCCTTGCCTTCCATCATGGCCACGAATGCCGAAGGAAGCCAGCTGCAGAGGATTATCCGGGATTTGCAAGGTACAGTGTGCAGCACTGAGCTCATTGTCTGGCCGGGCGGGGTGCACCGGAGCTTGCACTGTTCTCTCTCTATTTATTTTACAATTGTCCCATCTTTTATCTGACCTATGCGATGTGGAGGTTAGCTCACATTTTAAGTTACTTTCATGATATATTAGAATACCATTTATTACTTTGTATGTTTACTATGCATAAAAATGAAACTCCAGAATGAAAGTAACTTCCTTTTGAATAGCATCAACATCCATTTACATATTTAGATTGTGCTGACGTATTTGAAGAGCAGGCTAAATTCATAATATGGTTTTGTTGTGTTGTGGTATTTCATCTCACGTCATCTTATGCTACAGCGATTTATATATTGCATATTCTGTCACTAAAATTGCCTCAGAGGGCAGTCGGGGCTCAAGTGCTTTCATGCTGTGGTTTTAAGGACTTTGTTGCACCCCGAGGTCGGGCCTGCATTCTGATTGACTTAGATGTCGTAGTATAAATGTGGTTCCCATGCTGTTTTAGTATGTGTGATTTGATTATAGGCGTGTTGGGAGGTTAAAGTGTTTGAGACATGTGGCTACAGGTTGTAAACAAATCAAGTGTGTACTGTTTGGGTAGATTGCTAGGCCTGCTTCCTGGCTTATGATTTGTGCAAGAGGTAGCTGTGAATTGTGTGTCAATTTAAGGAGCCACATTAGCCATACACGGGTCTATCTGTGATGCGTTTGATGGAATAACGTGTAATATGTATTGCTATGGAATATTGTATAGGATCTCTCAAAATGGCCTGGCTAGTTACCTGTAATCTGCATTACTCTGAGCCTTGGTCGTCCTCGTCACAGTGCTTACATGCTGAGGAGCTCCTTCCTGCTCACAGAAGTTTACCTAGCTAAGCATAAAATTCCCATCCCTAAAATGGCTTGCACTTCCTACCACAGCTCCCATGATGTCTCCCAATCGGAAACAATAGTCACCCCTTTACTGTTGTTTCCAACCTACCCATCAACCCTTTAAGTTGAATTCTACCCTCCAGTAGGATGGGAAAACTGGAGTGTGACTAGGAAGACCAGGACTCGGAATAATGAAGATTACCATTAAGTAATCACCTCATATTTTGCCTTTCTTATCCCTGTTCTTTACCAAAGCTACTAATTAGGCTTCAACCCAGCCAATAACATACAACCAAATCTTAATTGTTTCCAGATTGAAGATGTATTCACTCCATTCTTACTTCACCACTGCATCTAACACCACGGAACCAAAAATTAAAGACCCATTTCCCAAATTTCAGTCTACATTTCATTGTTTCATGAAGGTACGGGAAGTAGAACAAGTGGCAGTATTACATAGGTCCGTCATTGACTCACCTTCAATGCTGCCCAGGAAGTTCACATCCCCTGGTTGACCTTTTCTGCTCCTGGGCAGAGAGAGGCTCACACTGCTTTGCCAAGGTCTCTATAATGGCTTGCTTAAGCCACCTACTTAGAGTTGCTGATGATGGCCTTAATCCTTGTTCTGAATATCCAACGTTTACAAACATCAAAACAACCCTTCAAAATCTGTATTTGGCCTTAATAATACTTTGGGAAGAATCTCAGAAAATGATTTGAATTCAGAAGTGCCCTACCCCACAGATCTTCCTTCCTGAGACTATTACAACAAAAAACAAGACATTATATGAAAAAACCCTAAGGATGGCAATCTCCATTGAATGAAAAGAAGCAATATTTGGAATGCTTGAAGCATCATAGGGAGGTCCCACAAGAGATTTGGGCATTGGCTCACCGGTCTCTTTAAAAAGATGCTTTTTAGCAGTCTAACATCCAAATGTACTACTAACTGTAACTGTGGCCTCCTAAAAGCCCAATTGGCTGCCCACTGAGACCACAAACTAGACAATTCCAAACCAAGTAAAAACCCCTTACAAAATCAAGTAGCAAAGAAGTATCTCTAGTAGTAGGGCTTACCACCTTCCCCAGACACCACTTCTCAACATTTCTCCAGTGTTGCAAATAGGATTCTAATGTTGATGGAGGACATGATTGTGAATGAATGTTGCCACTTTAGCAGTACACCCCATCGCCTGTAGGTTCACACTGTCAAGTGCCATAAACCCAACTGAAGGCAGACTGGAGATTTTTGCTGTAGATGAGTGCCTCTGAGACGGTACAGAAACAGTGCAAGGGTCAGTAATCCTACATGGCCTGATGGAAGAGAAGTGGAAACCATGAATGAAGTTGCCATCCTGGGACTATCAAGAACATTTCTGCCTGGTCCTCCTGAATTTTCCGTCACACTCCTGGATTGAGTGGGATGGGAGGAAAGGTACACATCAGTACCTTCAGTCACTGAAAAGACAGCGTGTCTACTCTCTAGACCAGTGTTTCCCAAACTGGGGTCCGAGGACCCCCAGGGGTCCGTGGCACATTCCCAGGGGGTCCGCAGACAGCAGTTTTAAAAGCACTGCAAAGTTCCTTGTAAAATTAGCAGTTTTCGAGCAACTATAAAAGTGTCAAGAAAATGCCAGTGATTAATGTACCTGCTGGAGAGAGATGAGAGTTTTGTCTAGTGACAGCTTTGACTTATCTAATGTGACACAGAGAGTTAATATGCCTACGGCAAAGAACGTGTACAATGCATTTTAAAAAACAGTAGTTTATGTGCATAGGTCAGTGGGTTACTGATTTTGTCACAGAGATTCTTTTGTCACTGTGCATTCATAAGGGACAATCGTAATCTAGCACAGTGTCCTATAAACTGTCAAAGAGCTGCTTGCAAACTGCATGGTAAAAGTTAGCAACATATGTTTATTCCCAGTCGATCATTATCCTGATGCTGCTATGTACCCACTTCCTGCACATGAACAATTTTGTAATGCCTTTTTGTCACTTCTATGTGTGCTGCCTAATGCAGCACACATGGAAGTTACAAAACGTCATTTTTATTAAAGATTGTTTATGTGCAGGAAGGGTCACCATCCTGAACATAAACAATCAAAGGTGTTTTGCTTTTTCCGTTGGAAAAAGCAAAAACGAGGAGAAATAAGGCATTTCTCCTCATTTCGCCAAGTTAAGACCAGGTTTTTTCATGGTCTTAATTTTGGTGCTGTCTCCTATTTAAGTTGACCTTGTAAGTAGAGGGCAGCGTCAAAATCAATGGGTGTTGGAGTGAAATGCCCACTGCAACTCCCACTGCCCACCTTTTTCACACTGAGCATTGCGTGAAAGGGGTCCTTATTTACAAGGCAGCGTTAAGCCACAATAAGTGGCTTAATGCCTTGTAAATAAGGCAAAGACCCTATTGCCACAGGAACATTGCAAAAAGTGACGTTCCCATGGCGATAGGGAATTGTAAATATCCCCCTAAAATCCTTAGTAATTTGAGTATTTGTTTTGTGTGATCACGTTTGTTTATTTTTTTCAAATTACGGTTTTAATGTTTGAAATTTAAATCCTACAAATTGCTTGGGGGTCCCGGCTTCCAGTGGTGACTCAATGGGGGTCCTCAGGAGTCAAAAGTTTGGGAACCACTGCTCTAGACCTATGGACACGAGTACAGTACAGTACTGAGTACAGTACTGGGGCAGCAATGTCTGGATGCAAAAAAAATATATATCCAGTATTCCAAAGTTTTGAATTATATTGTGGAATACTTCCCGCTTTTGTGCCAGAAACCCCCAAGGAGGGAAAGACCCCAATGACATGATTGTCGGGCCCGGAAGAAATACTGCACACAGAGACCAGAGAATGATCTCTCCCATTCACACAAATCTTCTGGGCTAGAACCAACAGCCTCTGCACATATGAGCCTCCATGATGGTTTATAGAAGCGAGGACTTCCGAACTGTCTATCGTGATCTGAACAGAGTGACCCCTTCTAGCTGGAGCCTAATGCTGTAAAGCCATCTGCACAACCTTTCACTCCCTCCAGTTGGAGGAACAATCCCCATCCCAGGACCACTCCTTCTGGACTGAATCTTCCTCCAGGGTCACCCCTCCTCACTTGCATCTGTAATTACAGTTTTGGTTGGGAAACATCCAGTGGTATCCACCTGTCTATTATCTTGCGCTCCAACTACCATTAGAGAGAGTGGGAAATCCCCAGGGTTATTATCTACACCTCCTGCTATTGTGACTTTTGATCACAATACCACAGAATGTGGTCCAGTAGGGGATACAGGTGCAACCTGGCCCACAGTAGGATTTCCACCCTCAAGTCAATGAACCCCTGCACTCTCAACCAATGACATGCTGTTGAAGACCTCAAGGCTTAAAGAGAGGAGAGAGATGAGGCCAATATCTCCTTCCTTGTGTCCAGAGGAAACACTCCCCCCCCAGATCTGCCCTGAAGTGTGCCCATATGAATTGCAGTCAACACCAAGCATCACTTCTTGTGGTTTATTAAAAATACATGGTCCTCCAATGGTTCACAAACCCCTCTCACATGCTGGATGCATTAAAAGAAGAAGAAATCAGCCAGTCATTCATGTATGGAAAGACTTCTTTCTCTCTTGAATGCATCACACCTCCTAAAGATGCTGAACCTCGATGAAGACTCTGGTAGAAGTAGTCAGTCTGAAGGAAAGCACCTGGAACTAATATGGCTGTCCTACATAAAGAACTTCAGGTATTTTTGAGATGCCTTATGAACTAGATCATGCAAGTACACATATAAAATTTCCAAAGATGCAAGAAAGTATGTGGTTCTAATTATTGCAAAATCCTTACCAATGACATCATCTTGAATGTTACATGAGGGATGTAACTATTCACATTTTTCAAGTTCAACACAGGCCTGTGCTCACCAGACGCCTTTTGTACCAGAAATAACATAAAATAGCACCACCTCCCCTTCTTAGAAGCAGGAAACAAAACCTCAGCTTCTTTTTCTGCGAGTTTCTTAATCCCTTCCCATAATGCTTTGTACTTCAGAGGATTTTTTGGGAGAGGGACTGAGAAAAAACATTTGCCTGGAAGGTCTTGATAAGTTATCTGGTACCAGCGTGGTATGACTTCCAGAACCCATTGATCCGTAATCAAAGACCTCCACTCCTCCAGGAAAAAAAGTGTGCAGGGGGGCTGGAGTAGAAGTGGACACTTATGCAGGCTGCAGCTGGGACTTGTCTGTTAAAGGGATTCCCTGGCCTCGTCCAGTCGCGGCTGGCATGGCTCGTGGGTGGCGGTGCAGGCTTGGGCGGGGGTGGTTTTTCACGGTGGGGATAGAAAATAAAAAAATTAAAAAATGTACTTCACCATAGCCATAGCAGAGGAGCCGTCAGGCCTCGTCCCTCCTGTGAGTGGACTGATTCATAGCCCTCTGCTGGAATGAAGAAACCAAAAACTCGTGTCAATGTCATCAACTTCCTGTCCTCAAAAGGTTTTTGTCACTAAGGTTTCTAGCTGTGATCTGGACTGCCTGAATCCCTGATGGGTAAGTACAGGGTAAATGCATCAGCAAGTTCTTTCGGGATTCCTTCCAGGCCCTCATCCATATTTCTCTTTTTACTTCCACTGCTGACCCTGCTGTAGTGGCAGCTCTTCCTAATGAATCAGAGGAAATATATAGCAAAAACACTGACTTGCTGTTCTATTATAGAGAACATAGTTGTAAAATCCAATCCATGGTCGATTTTATATGCCAACGTCTGAAAACATCCTTTATTGAGGATTGCACTGTGCAAGTGATGTAAGCTGACACTCATACTGCAATGTAAGAGGCGGTATATGATTTTGTAATGGCTAACTCACCTCTCTTATCCACAGGATCTTACATCACCTCTTTCTCTGATATTATTGTCCCTTGTGACGACAAGCCTGTCATAAAGGGATCCACATTGACCACTCGTAGAATTTCCTCCGGAAATCCTTGCAGTGGATATCTCTTTGTTAGGAAATGAGGACATTAATTTTTATTGACCTCCTTTTTCTCTTTTGTCATAACCCTCCTGATAGCCCCATCCAGAGGCAAACAATCAGACTCCCTTCCCTGATATTGGGAGACACACTACACTTCCTCCTCCTGGACTGGACTTGTGCATATGTAAAACCTAGATGTTGCCTGAGATGTTGTTGCACTTCTTTCAGCTCATTAGGCAGATCTTTCTCATATCTGGCCCCAAAATATTGGAACCAGCTTCCTTACACTCTACGATCCATCCCCAGACACGAGCTATTTAAGAAAAAACTGAAAACCCTTTTATTCTGATTCTTCTGCTAGTTCCCCCTGTTGACCTGCTATTTTTGGATGTTAGTCTATTATGCAGCGCCGAGATGCCCCAGGGTGATTTGAGCACTTTACAAACCAAATAACATTGCTTTGGAACCTGTGACACCACCAGTACTCGTCCTCACAATCCGTGCCTCCTCTTCTGCCCTCTCTTACTGTGCTTTCTCATCACAGCAGAGCTTCAAGTACTCCTTCCAGCAACTGGCATAAACATTCTCGGGCTGCTCTCCCCAATTACCCGTAACTGCCAAAGCCCTCTAGCTGGGTTATATCAGCACCAGAAAAAATACAAGCATAGGCAAAGCCTATAGGTCTCGCCTTTGAGACCTACTGGATTTACCAATGGTGTTTCATGATGATATACAGCATTCCTGATGCTGTGTCTGATGGCTAAATAAAAATACCCTATAACACGGCCATCTGCATCACTTTGAAGGTGCTCACCTACAAATGAGGTTGACGCTTCTGTTGTTTTAGTCTACCAATCCAAACTGGATAAGTAGGTAAAAAGAAAAATTATGCAGAAGCACTTGTTTTAAGTGGGTGGGGAAAGCAAGAAGGGGTACAGAAGAAACTTGGGGGCTCATTTTTTAGGGCTCATGGGAGCTATGGCACAGAGTGGGAGCCATGTTATGGGGGAATTTAATTTAAAATTTATCTTGGGTAATATTCTATGAGTGTAGAGCGGATGCTCAGCACTTAAAGACTTAGATGAGGGAGACAGACGAGGGGGTAATTGTTTTGTGTCACTTATATTCTGTATACATTCCTAGGGTAGCCCTTTATCTGTTATGGGCTTAGGCTTGTTGCATCCTAAATGAAGTATTTGGTAGTTGCTTAACTCATCACTGCTACGAAGTGCCACTTGTAAGTGAGTCTGAAAGTCTGATCACAAACGTACTACAGCATCTAATGGGTTGCGGTGGTTTTGCTGCCCGTCTCACCCAGCAGGACTCCCAACGTGATCCCTGAATGACCCTTCATGCAACGTGAACTCTACTGAAGCCAGGTTCTGTGGCTGGCCTGCTTATCTGGCCCAGAATTCACTTTTTCTTTTAACATTGCCTTCACTTCTGAAGCTTGGTGCTCTCTCACTGGAGGCCAAGAGCACAGTGAAGTCAATAAGAATGTATGATGCTGGCCAGTGATGGGTGAACGTGTAAACACGAGGAAGAGTTATATCTCAGAAAACAAATGATTGATCTATGTCTGTGTTAGTCTGTCTGTCATGGAGAAAGGGAAATTATGTGAGTACCTCTGCCCATATGTAAGGGATTCTGACAAATCTGTTTGAATGTGAGCCTATATAGAAGTGGCAATGTGTCCTTATGTCAGTGGATCTCTGCATGTGTGCGTGTATGAGTGTGTGAGTGCACTATATTAACTGTACTATTTCTAGTCATTGTTCTCCCTGCCACCTTATCACCCATTTCCTCTGTCTCAAATGGGTAGAACTTAAATCGAACTCAGATATTTTTAATGGATAGTTTGCCAATAGTTTCCCCACTGCATGGAGAAGATTTTTACCTGCTACTAAATATTGTTCTCCACAATAAAAGAGTCTCCATGTGCTTTTTTAGGTCAGGCTTCATAGCACAGCATTCTGCCAGAGCTGTTGTCACTAATCTTTTAAAATACCATACATGCAGTTGACTTCAGAAGAGCAAGCATCTCTCAGGTGTATCATTGTTTCTCATAGGAAGTACTTCCATTGCAATGCACGAGGGACTATTTTACATCCAAAAAGTTCAGTCAGTCAGTCATTACACTTTTGGTCACATCCAATCCTTAATCTCAGGCGTTTTATGCAGAAAATAATAATATATATATATATATATATATATATATATATATATATATATATATATATATATATATATATATATATATATATTATTTTTTTCTTTCACTGCCACAGAAATGATTTAAATGCATTGTCATGCCTCGAGTTTCAGCATGACTCTTTGATAGCCCCCTTACATACTGTTGTTTTTGACAATCAAGATGACCTGACCTGAAGTATCAAGAGATCGACAACACAAGCTTTTATTTTGTGAGACTTTGAAGAGGCAATCTCAGAGTCAAGTCCCCCCAATTGACCAGCCCCATTTCATTCATGTCCTTCAGCCACTTCTATAACAATTCTACAAATTTGTTTACTTACTTCTAATTAAGGAGCATGGTGTTCTTGGTTGTAAATGTAAATGTAAATGTATGTGTCTTGGTTGTCTTGCTTTGTGGATCCCCCCATAGAGAGATGCAAGTAGCACTGTAAGATATAATTGAAAATTCATCTTATTGGACTTGGCGCTCCTATGTTTCGAGGTAAGTGGATTTTCCTGTTCATGCTGGAACTGGGTGTGAATTTGTGAAGTTTCCCTTTTCATGTTGAAGTTTGTCCGTGTGGAGTTCTAGCCGGGTGGTGTTTTGCCTCTCTGTCATCATCAGTGTTGGTATAGGGCAAGGCTGGTCTGTGGCTCCGTGCTTCTTCTCTTGTTAGTCTTCCTTTCTCAGGTCAGCCTTAGGTGCATGTCCAGTTTATTTTGCCTGGGTGTCAAAAGCAGTTATATTTATAGTCATAAAGGAGTTAGGGGCCGCACTTGGTTCATTATGAGCATTATTTGCCACAGGTTTCTGCAAATTCATAGTATTTGTACATTTGTAATCTTTTCCAGTTTTTGCATAAATAACTTGAATTTTCTTTCTTCTTCTTTATTTTTCATCCCAATCCAATGTGGCAGAATTTATTTCTAGTTCAGGCACATTTCCTGTTCTAGATCATCTTTCAAACTTCTGTTTATAGTGTAAGCTAGAAGAGGCCGCTGTTACACATTCGATATGGCTTGATTCATAGGGCTTCAACCCTTGCTATTTCAACGGATGATTTTGCTCTTGTTATCTGTTTCTAGCCTTACTCTTACCTGATATTCAAATGTGTTTTCTGGCATTCTTTTTTCCTTTGAGGATCTGGAGTGTTTTTACGCTTTTCGATTTTTTAGTTATGCAAGTTCAGTCTTTAATCTGCATTTAGGCATGGTAAAGGAAAGCGACAAGCCATATCTTTGCAAGAATGTGACATTTCCAATGCTGCAATGAAGACCTGCTCTTAACAAAAATGCGTCAAGAAGAACTATTGTGGTTGTACATGGTCAATGTTTATATAACTGTAACTATCTGTAATTCTGCATACTGAGTAGCGATGACTGTAAGATGTATAATGTGAATGTTTCTTAACGGATAACTATCTCGACGAATAGATCATCTATGATGAATACTGTATAGCCGGTACTATACAAAGACCGGCATTGACAGCTAACAGATGGCTATGGTGTATTATATATGTCTTTATTGTTTGCCGAAACATCAAATGTCACCTCTCAGGAAACTGTATAAAATCAATAAAACAGATAAAAAAATTAAAAAAGAACTACTATTGTGGTATGTCTCGCTTTGGTGGGGGAAAATATCAGTTGATTAAAATGAATGTGCCTTTATAATCCTATGGCAAGAGAGAATCCTGGACTCCTCGCTCACCATAAGCCACCAGGTCAACGCTGTCTCATCATCCTGCTTCCACACGCTGATAGAGCGCGGGTCACCAGCTCGGGTTAGACACACACATACCTAAATACTCACCGGGGCCCAGACCATTCACACAAATGAGCTAGCAAACCCCGTTGATATCAATTTTTGAGTTTACCTGCAATTTAATTTCACCTTTACCAAGTCTTACCAATTTGATCTCCTTAATAATTCCTTTCTCGATGAATCAGGTGTCTGAGATAGTTTAAGGTAGAAAATGACATTTAACTTAAAACCTGAAATGACCACAAACTCAAAAAGTTTAAAAAAACTTTATCTAAATCAATAATTATGTGAGTCAGAATCAATTACAGTTTAAACACATTCTTTCAAGAGGCAAATAAACCAAGTCATAATAATGATCTATGAAGACGGTAACTGGAAAAAGGAAAGAGAGCGAGAGCAGGTACAATGACAGTTTTCACAGAATTATATTTACCTAAAGTGATAGATGAACCCAACTCTTTGAAGATAGGCCAGATAGAATCTGACAGGACAGGATGCAGACAGAGGATTGGACAGATTCGGATCTGGGAAGGTGACTTCTTCTAAGTGCAACGCCAGCTTCGCACCCCTCTCTGATACTACTCTCCTCAGGTGTCCCTCTTCTGAAATCCCCTTCTAGATGATTAGATTAGTGATCAGTATCTCAATTTCTCGACCAGAGTTTCTGGCAGCAGCAGGGTCTGAGACAGCGTCTCGGACAGAGTCTGTAGCAGCATACGTGTTGGATCGGTGACGAGTTGGAATGACGGATCTGACAAGTCTGGCAAAATCTCGAACTAACTTACCTCAATTATTCTATTCTGTATTCATGTACCACCCCAAAAAATTGCAATATTCGTGTTTTCCCCTATTCTGATTGGTCAAGACGAGGTGGTGAGTTCATCACACCATATTAAAAGTACTAATTTCTCTTTGGACTATTGTTCTATGTTTCCGTCCCTTAATTTACTTTCCCATAGCTTTTTTCTCACCCGCATTTCACATTATGATCAATACAAGTTATACATTTTATTCAAAATTGTTGCTTTTGTCCGGTTCAGGGTTTTACTTTCCCAGGCGTCTTCGTTCAATGTGGCCTTGGCTGGGTTTCAAGTGTGTCATCCTAGTTTCCGGCAAGTTTCTATGCACATGCGCGCGGATCATGTGAGGTAGGGATTTCAGTCGCCCTCAGAGGCCCAAACGTGAACTAATAATAAAGTCAGAAAAAGACACGTTAGAATGTGACAAATGATTTCACTGTATACCACTTATCTCTACTCTATCCCCATTTACTTATTTAAATCTTTTGCATTAGTGTTTAATAGAACTTACGAGTTTTAGTTCAAGCAGTAGCTTTTGCGTTAACATGTGAGTTTCAAGCAGCCATATTTAGTGCTATTGCGTAGCTGCAAAGTTTTCCTACCAAGCGATCGAATGCGTCATACTACATAGATGCAGTAGACGCATGCGCAATGAAGTTCCCACATTTTTGGCGGCCATTTAAAGACACTCGGGTCACTTGTTAGTAATACACATAGGAAAGCTTCCCCTAGATACAGTATGTCGTGTATAATGCAATATTAGTATTTACAAAACCGTGGTGGTTACGTGGTTACATGTTATTTGAGAGGATTGCATACAAGCAAGTTTCTTTAAATACGAAACCTTGCTCCATTAATCCCCTCTCTGATGGCATTTAATGCCATCACTAATTTCTACTAAATCAGATGCCAACTTTAGCACATCTCAATTTCTTCTTCAACCTTTTCATTCCTGTCTTTCTCCCCCTTACACTGTAATCCTCTCATTCTTTTGTAAAAGTCTCTTTTTAATTCTTCTAGTTGTATTTCCTTCAATTTTCTATCCTTACCTCTTTTATTCAATTCATATTTCTTTCTCCCTTTGCAGCATTTATGCCAAAACCTTATTGCTAATACTAATAGTGTTATTCCCATTATGGACAGTATTATATGGCCTAGAATACCATTACCTTTATTAGAAAACCAACTACCTAAACTAGAAATGCTGTTTGTCAACTTCTTCTAAACATTTTCAACTTCCAGTGGTTTCAACTCTTCTTCTAATTTCGTAATATTTTTAATGTATTTCCCAATTTCAACGCTTTTATCTGGAACATACATGCAACAATGTTGCGCTTTCAATAATTTACAGACTACACCCTCTTTTACCAATAGTATGTCAAGAGCAAGTCGATTTTGCTTAACCTTAGATCTGACTGCAACTAATTCAGTCTTGATCATTAAGAATCCTCCAGCAGTGTCAGTAGTTAACCGATCAACTACTGTAGATAACTGACAAATCTTCCATGAATTTAAAAGAACTCCCACTGAAGGTATCAATGCTCCAAAAATGTCACCTACTATTTCTGAAAAACTAGCTCTTTTTACACGTGTTAGTTCATTATTGCCTTCATTGCTTCCAGGGATTCTCATTACATGATAAACTTTAGGGAATATTATTCCAAAATAGCAACCCCCATCCCAGTAGTCAGGCAGCCAAAAATAGGCTTTATTGCCACACACATAATAGATTCCAGGAAATACTGGATCCGTTCCTCCTTTTAGTCCCCATCCCCAAATTACTAAGAAATTATGTTCACATTCACTGGAAACAATAAACACATTGTTATATTCAGTCTTTAACCTATGAAGACAGATTTTCCCTTCTTTTCAAAATCCAAAGACATTGCAGCATGAGTCTTGTCATTTGCATAATGCTCTTCCTCCTCAGCCAATTTAGGTATCTGAGGTTTAGGTTCAGCAGCTCTCCTTTGAAAATCCTGTCGCTTTTCCTCAACTAAATTCAAAAATATTTTCTGTTCCTCATGCAATTTACAAGTTAATTTTTTTTACGTGCTTCAGATATATCTATTGCTTTCATTGTTAGAAAATATTCACCCATAAATTGTGAATCTCTCGTACTAAGGACAGGGTTCATGCTTTTTCGCATAGGAACCTCAGAAAAGATCACATCTACATTAGAATAATAATACTGCAATTTCCCTGTTCTATAGAATAAACTTGCTAAAACGCTACACGAAATACCATATGTCATTGGTAAATGATAATATGTTACTCCTTCTGCTACAGATGCGGGTAATTTCATACATACATAACAATCACTAACCTCCATGGTTTCTACATATTGTACTAACAAGTTGGTAAAAACATTCAAGTCTGTATCATTTTTATTAACAGTATGATGTAAATCTAACTCATCTGGTGCTTCTAATTTTACTTTGTCTCCTTTGATGGTATCTACCTTTCCATGTATTAGTACTATTTTGTACATTTGTAACCATCAAATAAGGAATGGCCACGGTTAGTACTAACCATATTATGAGTACAAAAAATATACTACCGATACATATTCTCCAACATTTCTTTATACAATTCCGTTTTCCAGCAGCTCTATTGTCAGCCATTTATCGAATGAGATAAGAAGATTTCTCTTCTTTACTTTAGTATTTAATTTTGTGGCAGAATATAAAGGGAAATTATTTTCAGGTTGGCCTCACTTCTTCATCAATTGGTTCTGCATTTAAGCTTTCATCATTATCTATAATTATTTCTAATATTTCGAAATCTTAAAGAATAGCATATGTCCATTCAGGACCCTTGAATTTATTATTTATTATTTTCAATTTTGGACTTCTTCGTTTTGGTACTTCAGTTGACGGTCCAGATTGACTGGCTACTTCGTCTACTTGTTCTGGTTCCTCTGTTATGGGTTTAAACCGGTTCTTCACTCTCTTGATAACACTAGGCCAATTATCGCCTCTCCTGATTCTTTTAGCTTGCACTGCGCTTTCACTTTCTTCGAGTGTTCTTTTATTTTCACTAAGTTGTGGCACAACTTGATTATTTTTGTTTTCAGAATCCCTCTCTACCTGACCTTGTCCAGGGCTTATTATTTTGATGCCTTCTTCCTGGATGCATTCTTCTTCCCTAATCTGACCCTGTTCAGGTTCAGTTTTTTTTTTTTTTGAACCAACTTTTATTGATTTTAACGGTCGTGCAAAAATCCATACACAGCTTGTTCGCCTACAACCACAATGCCGGCAGCAGGTGACTAGTCATTGGCATGAATACAGGCATATGCTTTAGCACCAGGAACATTATCGATAGCCCAGAAACCGGCCCCCACAGGTACATTGACTCTCAGAGGTTGTTTGCCTTAGTGGCGTTAAACCCTCAGTAGACCTCCCGCCCAGCAACCCTGTAGAGACAGTTCTTAAAGGCTAGAAACCATGGCTAACGAAATGTCCCACTCGTCCCGGGCCAGCCGGGCAGGTAGCGTTAGGGTAAGGCAGTGGGGGTGTCCCAGTTGTGCGATGTTAGGGTCACAGCATATGCTAGCCAGTATCACCTAAAGGAGGCGCTGTACAAGTCAGGTACCTTTCATCAGTGATGCACAGAGCAGTAAGTAGCGCCCCACTCCCCACATCAAAGATTGCCAATGTGACGACCAAACAACCAGGGGGAGAGAACAAGGGAAGAGGGGGAGGGTGTGGACCATCGCAAAGGGCGACAGTCATGGCGAGGGAGAAAAGATGCGCGCTCAGTTATCACCAGCAGATGGGGGCCCTCCAGGGTGTAGTCCGCTAACAGCAGGGTCTCCTCCCCTCCCTCCGGGCCGGCGCTCACTAGTGGGTTACGTTACATACCCCCTGCGGTGTTCCAGAACCCCCCCGGGTCCGTGGGAACTAGCACGTCATCGAAGAGCTTCAGGGCTCGAAGTCGTGGCGGCTGCAAGCGAGCATGCTCTAGCCGCCCCAGGTAGTCCACCAAGGGCTTCCAGAGTTGCTTATACTTGGCGTCTCGAAGCTGTAGACGCGCCGTGAGAAACTCCATCGCCACCACCTGCCACAGACGGGTAAACCACACGTTTACAGAGGGCGACTCCGGCTTCTTCCAGTGAAGGGCTACTGTTTGTTTTGCAGCGCCCAGCATGTGGAGGCTAAGGTGCCGATCACGACCCGTCATGGCTCTCAGGGTTGTTGGACTGACCCCCAGAAGGACCACCAGCGGATCCTCCGGAAGGGGGAACCCGAGCACCCTTTTTACATGGCTGAGGACCTCCTTCCAGAAGACTTTCAAAAGTGGACATGTCCACCAAATATGTATGAAGTCTCCCTGCGCCTGAGTGCATCGCCAGCACAGGGGAGAGGAATTGGGGAACATTTTGTGGAGTCTGGCGGGGGTGTAGTACCATTGGGTCATTACTTTGTACGCCGATTCTTGTTGAGGGATGCTACGTAGTATTTTAGGGATGTCGCCCCAAAGCCGGGCCCATTGGGCAGGGGTGACGCCCGAGCTAGTAGAGGAGTGCCATCTCGTCTGATAGGGGTGGGGGTCTAGCCGGTGCGAGCGCTGCAGCACCCTGTAGATGCGGGAAATGAGCCCCTTATAGTTACCTAAATCCCGCGCTAGCTGTTCGAACTGCGTGTAGGGTCGCGTGGCCGCCGGCGTCAGGGACGAGCCCTGTATCCAGTGCCGCAGTTGTATGTATTGGTATTTGTCGCCGTCCAGGAGCCCAAATTCCTGCTTGCACTGTGCAAAGGTTTTGAGAGTGTCACCGCAAAATAGGTCTCGTATCGTCCTGCAGCCCGACTCTGTCCAGTTCGCGAAGTAAGGTGTCTGACATGCTGGCGGAAACTGTGGATTTCGCGCGATCGGGGTGTGTGGGGATGGAAAGGTGGTCAGGCCCCTACTCACCGCCACTTTATCCCAGATCTCCAGGACCGTTTTGGTAGGGACGGCCATGTAGGCGCTGCGATGTCGGGCCGCCCGGGGAAGCCAGGCATGGTCCCATAGCGGCCGGCAGGTGACTGCCCTGTCCATGTGGAACCACACCTTTTCACTCTCCCACGCCCCCCACTCCAGGATACAGCGAAGATGCGACGCCCAGTAATATTCGAGGAGGTTAGGGCAGGCCAGGCCACCCCTGTCCCGGGGGAGACTCAAGATTTTATTCGAGAACCGTGGCTTTTTCCCCCCCCACACAAACGCGTTGAGCTCGCGTTGGAGCCCCTGTATTTGATGTTCCGGAATCGGAGTTGGCAGTGTTTGAAATAGATAGAGGACCTTTGGCAGTATCGACATCTTCACAGTGTTTAGGCGGCCCAACCAGGAGAGCGGTAAGGCCTTCCACGCCCGCAGGTCAGCCAGGACAGAGGTTTTGTAGTCTTGCCAGTTGGCTTGCGTCCAAGTGGCCAGGTCTGGAGTCAAGTTAAGACCCAAGTATCGCACTGACGCGTCCGCCCACTGATACGGGGCCGAAACTTGAATCGCTGGGAGCTCTTCGGCCGGGATCGAGATATTAAGGGCCCAGGACTTGGTGTGGTTAATTTTGAGCCCAGAGGCACGTTCGTAGGTGCGGAGTAGCGAGTGTACCGCCGGCAGTGAGCGCAGGGGCTCAGAGAGGGTGAGGAGGAGGTCGTCCGCGAAGAGAGCAATCTTGTGCTGCACTCCGCGAAGGGTTATACCACAGATATCGGGGGACCGCCGAATCATAATGGCCAGAGGCTCCACCACCAGGGCGAACAATAGGGGCGAGAGGGGACAGCCCTGCCGAGTGCCTCTGCAGATGGGAAAAGGGTGCGTGAGCTGTCCGTTAACCCGCACCCTGGCAACTGGCGAGATATACGGGGCCATAATGCGCGCCACCATCTTAGGACCCAGGCCTATTTTCCGCAGCACTGCTCGAAGAAAGGTCCAGTCCACCCTGTCGAATGCTTTTTCCGCGTCGAGCGACAACAGGCAGGCCGGGATCTTCCAGTGCTGGGCCTTCCCGACGATATGCGCAATACGCCGTACATTGTCCGCGCCCTGGCGTTGATGGATGAACCCCACCTGGTCGGGCTCAATGAGATTGGGGAGGTGAGGGCTAAGCCGCTTGGCTAGAATTTTAGTGTATAGTTTTAAATCGGTGTTCAGCAGGGCAATAGGCCGGTAGGAGGAGCACAGCGTATGGTCCTTCCCGGGCTTCGGGATGAGCGTTATGTCGGCCATTGTCATATCTGCTGAAGGCCCCACCGACTCCCCAAAGGAATTAAAGAGGCGCAAAAGGTACGGCTGCAATTGCGGTAAGAAGGCTCGGAAGAACGACACCGGGAGCCCGTCCGGGCCGGGCGCCTTGCCAAGCGGGAGGTCGCGTAAAGCGCCAACCAGCTCTTCCGGGGTGATAGAGTCCTCCAGAAGCCCGGAGTGATGCCCACTCAACGGGTCCCAGTGACAAGCGTCTAAGACTTCCGCAACCAGCTCCGCCGCGGGGGGGTCGCCAGTATAAAGGGCTGAATAGTAGTCGTGGAACGTTTGGAGCTTCGCCGATTCCGTAACGGCCCAGGACCCGTCCGCCTTCTGTAGCTTCGCGATATGTGCCGTAGCTGCCCGCGTCCGCAAACGTCGCGCCAGAACAGCGCCCACCTTGTCGCCCCCCGCATAGTAGCGCTGCTTGAGTGCCAGCAGAGCGCGCTCAGCCTTGTTGACCCTATGTGCGCGGAGCTGCCCCCGTAGGACGGCCAAACGGCGCTTGTGCGTCGCCAGCGGGCGCTCTTTGTCCATCTGCTCGAGCACCTGCAACTCCCTCGTAGTTTTTGTCTCATAGAGCTGGGCCTCACGCGCTCGAGCAGCCGCCAAGGCTGTGAGAGTGCCCCGTATAGTGGCCTTGAAGGCGTCCCAAAGGATAGGGAGAGGGGTCCCCGGCAGGTCGTTATCCTCGAAATACGCCAGGATAGCTGTTTGGAGCTCCTCTCTATCCACTGGATCCCGGAGGACGTGGTCCGGGAAACGCCAGCGGCGCGGACGCAGCGGGTGGGGAGGACCCTCCCGTAGAAGCAGCTCGACATGGGCGTGGTCCGAGACCGAGATGGTGGAGTGGGACACCGAGATGGAGTCCTTAAGTAGCGAGTGCGATACGAGAAGGAGGTCAATGCGGGAGTAAGTGCGATGAACATGGGAGTAAAAGGTGTAGTCGCGCAACCCCGGGGAGTGGTACCTCCAAACATCCACTAAGGTTAAGGCGGTTAAGGAGCGTTTCACCGCCGCAGACATGGCCCCCACCCCGTGAAAAGCGCCCCCACAACGGTCAAGCTCCGCGTCCCACACCCAGTTGAAGTCCCCCCCGACTATGAGGTCTGTGGTTACCGGCTCTAGGTGTTCCCTGATTACCCTACGCAAGAAGAGATCCTGACCCTGGTTGGGGACATATAAATTACACAGTGTCAGAGCGCGGGAGCCCCGCCTGATCTCCACCCGCAGAACCCGCCCCTCCGCATCGCTATGTACCTTGGAATCACCCCGGGATATCCCCGCCCGGCACAAGATCGCCACCCCTGCCGTCTTTGAAGGAGCCGAGGACCAGAACTGAAGGGGGAAGCGCGGATGCGCCATCCGGCCCACGTCGGACTTGAGGAGGTGAGTCTCTTGAAGAAGAATGATGTCGGGGTTCTGCAGGAGGAGGTAGCGCCAGATGAGGCGTCGTTTGTTGGGAGAGTTGAGCCCATTCACATTGAGAGAGAGAATCTTCCAAGTAGAGATGGTAGTCATTGTCGTAGAATCCCCAGTAGGGCACCACACGCTTGAGCATCCCACCCAAACACATGTTCCCCCCCGCCAAGGGTAATGGAGGAAAGAGGTTACGGAGGAGAACAAATAAGAACAAGTACAACCATGTAAACCTGTAGTCGGCCAACAGGGCCGGAAGAGCCTATTCCAGTCAAGAGAGTAGCCAGGCACCATGGCACAGGCTGTCTCGGAGATGTCACTCTCCCAGAAATAGGATGGGGGGTTCGCCATCGTTGAACCGCAAAGTTATGGTGTCGAGGGTCTAGCCCGGGCCGCCGCCCAAGCCTGGGAGACAGTGCCCCGTAGAGGAGACGACGGTGCGCCTCCGAGTGAGGCGTCCAGGGCGCTAGCAATGGGGGAGAGATGCAGTCCACAGCCGGCCATGCCTCCGGTCGTCTCAGCCAGCTCAATAATGTGAATGCAGTCAAGTGAGCAGATCCGCGGTGGGCGTTGGTCATTTAACGGCAGAGGCCTGGGAGCCCAGCGGCGAGGAAGAGCCCTCCAAGGATTTGATATGTTCAATAATGTCCTGCTTGTCCCGGGAGGCCCTGCTGCCCTCCGGCGACGGTGGGTGTCTAGGGTGTCGCACCGTGGACCATTGCGGCTTCGCCGGGACTCTGAGTTTGGATGGGCGCCGCGCGGGGCTGGCCGGCGGTGAATCAGGAATCTGTAGGAGTTGGGCCGCTTCCCGGTATGAGCGCAGCACCCGCCGCTTGGACTCCCACTGAAACATGAGGGCGAAGGGATGGGCCCATTGGTAGCGGATGTTGAGCTCCCTCAATTTGGCAGTGATGGGCTTGAAGTCCCGGCGTCGCCGGAGAGTGGTGGAGGCCAAGTCCTGAAACAGTTTAATGGGCTTCCCTCCGCAGAGGATTTCAGATTTGCCTCTGGCCGCCTGAAGAATGGCTTCCTTTTCAACAAAGAAGTGAACCCGTGTCAAGATGTCAGGGACCAGGCCCGGCCTCCCCATCGGCCCTGAAACCCTGTGAGCGCGGTCCAGGGTGGGCGGCGAAGTGTCATCATCCCCTCGGATGTCATGGAGTAGGTCCGCCACGAAGGACATAATATCTGCCCCTTCTGCCCCAGGCGGCACCCCCCGGATGCGGATGTTGTTCCGGCGCCCCCTATTTTCCAAGTCCTCCTGTTGGATCTGGAGCTCAACATGTTGTTCTTCCAAGGTCGCCAGCCTTTGCCATAGGTGTTCTTGGTCCTCCGTGCGTGCATCCAGGGTCTTTTCCAAGTCATCCACTCGGCCACCCAGCTCTCCCACATCCCTCCGAAGGTCTTTCACGCATGCCTGGACTTCGGAGCGAAGGGACCCAATCTCCGATTTAAGTTCGTGCATGAATGCCGTCATGAAGGATTGCGTGACGGGGGCTGTCGAGGCCCCGGCCCCCGATGGCTCCACGCTCTGTGACGATGTGGCAGGCTTGGTCCACAAGTCCTTAACAGAGGCGTCTTTGGGGGTTGCCGGCGGCTCCTTCCCCTGTTTCGTACGGGTCATGGTGTGGCCGCGTTCAGGATCAGCCTCACAGTGAATGGGGGTAGCAGCCCCCAGCAGCTCAGGGGTCCGCAGTCGTGTGGCGAATGGCCAGCCCCACCTTTCCCGGCTCAGAACCACAGGGGCGCAGGGATGAGCGCAGACGACAATGCCTACAATGCCTCAGCGTAGAGCGCCACAACGCAGGAGGTCCTCGAGGCCCAACTCCACTTAGCGATGCGGCCGCTAAACTGTCCCAGGGTTGAGCTCCCACGCCGTCCAAGAGAGGCCCTCCAGCGCTAGGAATGGCCGTCACGCCTGTAGCGAACGCCACCAGCTCTCAGGTCAGGGCTCGTCAGCGGACCTCACCCAGCCCAACGGTAGTCTATCGTCTGGTGTGCAGGTGCAGGCAGCCGGCCACGGACATCAGGGCGCCGGTCGTCCTCTGAGCGCGTTTCCTTCTAGAACGCCCCCCGATCCTGGCCCAGGCCCCAGTCCAGTCGCCGTGTGGGCTAGGCCTCTCCCGCGAGGCGAGTCAAGGTGGCAGCCAGCGTCTCTCCGCCCCCGGCTAGTCCACAGCCACACGCACACCCCGCGTCGTTCGCCTTCACCTTCGGGCCCCCGCCTCCGCTCTGGCCCCCAGCAATCACCCAGGTCGTCCGGGAGGTCCCGGCCTACCAGCTCTCGTCGTTGTAGGTGTCGTCCGCCGTGCAGCTCGGTGGCTCCTCGCTGCTTCGCTCCGCTGATGGCCGGCGCCTCCAAGCTCAAGGTCGCCACAGGCCGGCAGGTCGACGCCGCGGTCAGGGCCCGGCCGGGCCAGTCCAGGGGCCCCAGTCACCAGCAGCAGGGCCCGCAGCGCCGCACGCGGCAGCAGCTCCGCGCGTGCAGTGAGTCGTAGGCTATGGCCAGGTGCCCCCCAGGCAGCCCCAGCAAACCGCTCCGCGTACCAATGTCAGGGCCGAGGCCTCATCACAGTCCGCCTCCTCTTTGGCGCCACGAGACGGACAGCCGCAGCAACGGGCCAGGGCCAGCCGCAGAACACAAGATGGCGGCCGCGCCCGTCCCCGAGCCCGATCTCCCTCGAGTCGCCTCTCCGTCGGCCCCAGCCGCCTCAGTGACGCCGTCGCTCTGTCACACGGCCCCAGCCGCCTCAACGTCGCCGTCGCTCTGTCACACGGCCTCGCGGCTTCTCTAGCGGCACTCCTCCCGGTCAGCCAGGCGCAGCCAAGATGGCGGTCGCAGTCTCTCCCGCCGGCTCCTCGCCTCGTATATCACCCCTGCTCGCCACAGCCTGTGTCGGGAGTCTCTAAGGCGCCTGGCAGCTGCCCGCTGTCGATATCCAGCCGGTCCCCCCCCGGCTAACTCGTCTCCGCATCCACCGCCCCGCTTTAAAGGCTGTTTTCCACGGCGGCGGCCCGGAGCCTCAGCGATGTGCGACTCACATCGTCCGCGGCGAGACCACGCCCCCAGGTTCAGTTTTAATTGTCTTTTCTTCTTCCTTTACCTGCACTTGTTTGACTTTGCCTGTCTGGTCCTGCTCAGGTCTTCCTGTTTCTTGATTTTCTTCCGCCTGAATGTTTTTTCTAAGACTTATCTGTCCCTCCTCAGACACCGGGGCTGTAACTTCAACCTCGTCTGTCTGAGTAAATTGCTCTTTCCTTATCTGGTCCTGCTCAGGTTCCCTAACAATTGTGGTTTCACTTACCTGAGCGTGTTCTTCTGTTCCTACCTGGTTCTCACTCTTTTCCTGACCAGCTAATCTAGTTTGGCTCCTTGTAATTTATTCAGGTATCTCAACTATTGGGATCCAATCATCTTGACTGGTGCTTGGTTGTTCCTGCTCAGCTACTTCAGGATTTATTATTCGTGATCCTTCAGCCGTACAACCTTCAGCCCCTTCACCTGCTTGAGTCTGTTGAGGCTCTTCTTCGTCTGGTGCTGGTACTCTTTTAGTATGGCTTGCATGAATCCAATTAGGCAAACCTGCACATTTTACTGCTGTTGTTGTAACCAATATAACCTGATGTTGTTTTTCCCACCTTGGTGCAAGGCACGATTCTCGAGTATGATTCTTCACTACAACCCAATCACCGGAATTCAGATCATGCGCTTGGTTCGGCTGCCTGGGGACTGCGTCTTCTCCAACCTGGTGAGATATAGAACGCACTTGGTCAGCCAACTCTTTGCAATACTCCAGTACCAAATCATCAGTTATATTTAACAGCTTGTGTTCTGGTATACATGCCTGCCTCATTGTTCTTCCAATGATTATTTCATGGGGACTCAATCTGGTATTCTTGTCTGGAATACTTCTAAGTCCCATCAGAACAAGAGGTAAAGCATCAGGCCAATCCAGTGGAGTGGATGCACACACCTTTCCCAGCCTTGACTTAATTGTGCCATTCAATTGTTCTACCACTCGAGATGCCGCTGGGCGGTATGCACAGAGCAGCTTTTGTTCGATTCTGAATGCTTCACAAATCTAATTATTTCATTATTAAAATGAGATCCTCGGTCTGATCCAATAGTGACTGGAAAACCGAAACGCGGTATAAAATCTCTTAATAGGAGTTTGGCCACTGTCAAGCTGTCATTTCTTCTGGTGAGGTATGCCTCCACCCACTTTGAAAATAGACAAACGATGACAAGTGCATATTTTAATCCTCGACAAACAGGCAACTGAATGAAATCAATTTGAAGTCTTATAAAGGGACCTTCAGCTTTTCCAATTGTTCCCGTATAGACTATTGTTTTCTTGCCGGGATTCATTTGCTGACATGTCGAGCATCTTTGGCAAAGACTCTCTGCAATGTTCCTGAACCTTGGATTAAACCAATCCCGTCTGAAGTGTCTAATCATTGCATCTCTGCCTATGTGGGTGTCTCCATGATACATCCTAGCTATGGGTGCAAGCATACAGTCTGGCAATACAGGTCTGTCATCTAAGAAAACCCATAACCCTCTTCTGCCCTTCTCTGACAACCAATTTTCTCCCACTCTTCTCTTTCTTTTGTCTCTGCTTCATCTTGAAGTTCTCTTATTTCTCTACATGTTTGTAATCCTGACAACAGCATACGTTGGCAGCTGATTCCACAATTTTTAACTTTCCTGTTTACTGCCATTTGAAATTTTGCGCAGTGGTGGGCAACCTGGTCAGCATATCGATTACCTGCAGTCATGTGGTCATTCCCTGACTTGTGTTCGGCACACTTGACCACTGCCAACTCTTTTGGTAATTGTATTGCTTCAAGCAACTCTTTTACAAAATTTCAGTTTTTAATGGGAGACCCTGAAGAAGTCATGAAGTCTCGCTGCATCCAGAGCTGGCCAAAGTCATGCACAACCTCGTAACCATAGTGACTATCAGTGTAAATAGTTACTCTCCAATTTTTCCCATTTTTGCAAGGTTTAATTAAAGCTATCAATTTGGCTACTTGTGCAGACTTCACTCCTGGTAAATAGGATGCTTCGACTATTTCAGCCAATGTACATACGGCATAAGCACCACTCAACCCTCCCTCCTCATGGCGCATACCTGAGCCATCCACAAAAAGCTCGTGCTCAGCATCTCTCAAACGCTCATCCTGTATGTCTGGTCGAGGTTTGGTACTGAGTTCTGTTACATCAAGACATTCGTGTTCAGCTTCATCTTTCACTTCCTCATTGTATGGGTCTGGCAACAAGGTAGCTGGGTTAAGAATGGTACATCTGATTATGGTCACATTTTCTGCTCCCAATATGATCCTTTTATATTTGGTTAATCTACTCAGAGTGAGATTCTGAGTTCGAGCTCTTGTTAGCAGAATTTCAACTGCATGAGGGACGTATACCTTAAAAGGATGTCCCATTACAATTGACTCACTTTGTTCTATACTTACACACGTTGCAGCCACACACACCTTTGAAACGGCCCGAAATGTCTGACTCTGATGATTCCATGTTCATAGTTTTGGAGGCCAGTCCTCCCACTTCGGGGCATTTCCTAAAATAAGAATATAACTTGCGTGTCCCCGCCACTTACGTATGCTCCCCCTCTCCACCCACTGCGAGCCTCGCAGGCGCCTGGACAGCCACAGAATGAGACTGAAAGGAATATCCCATTAACAACTGGGGAGTGAAGGAATGCGGACTCCTGTCTGAGGGTAGCACCTGATGAATAGGTCGTCCAGTGGTCTCTGCCATCAGTCACAAAAGAGCAATCTGCTGTTTTTTCTCATCATAACTGAAATACAAAACTTTGTATCTATTGGGTCCTGCTACAGAGGAAGCGCTTATAAGCTGTAGCGTTTGAAACGAGGAGCAGTGCATCAAGGCATCCTTTTCTCTTATAATAGTTTGTTAAGTTTTATTATGCTGTGATTAATCTAGGCATAACGCATGTGCATGCACAGCATTGTGCACTGGTGAGTGTGTGTGCATGCAAGTGGTGAGTGTGTGTGCATGAAGGATAACTGCGTGCTTGAAGGCCCCAAACTAGAATTATCATGTAGGGCTGGTTCATTAAAGCGTTCATGAGTACACAATATAGTACTGCATTTTATATACTCTCACACGCCCTTTTGAATCGGCCCGAAATGTCTGACTCCCTATTAGGAGTGCAGAGAGGGTGCTGGGGTTTCTATAGGTACTAATTGAATGTGACTGTTCTATGGATATTCCCATTTTATTTTAATTTTTAGATATTTTGGGACCAAGGCTTTTAAAACTACATTGTACATAGTAGTGGGAATACTACTTTGCATACTCCAAAATGCCTTTGCGCCTAGGCCGCTGTGCCACTAAAACTAAGCTACACCAAACTGAAGAGCCACAATAAGGGTGAAACTTGTTTAGGGGTGCTTGTGTCCTGGGTTGGTAAAGACCTGGCCTGGCAGTTCGGGCTTGGCTATTCCCGCCAAACCCATTACTTACCCTCTACTGTCATGTTCTCTAACACGGGGGCACTGGAATTATGTGATTTTGTGCTTGAAGTGTTTTTCTCATAAATATGGATTTGTTGCATTTACCACATAATCTCCTTTAAAACTTGTAGATTTTAACCCAAAAATTAGTTTCTAGTTAAAACATATCAAGAGTTACTAAAACACGCTAGCACATGCTGCAGAGCGGTTGAGGGTCCTTTTCAAAGATTAAATGGTCCCCTTTCATTTAATTATTACTGAATTTGGGTGTGAAACTGGTACTAATGGGGTGAAACCTTTGTTCAGTGTCAACCTATAAAAATTGCAAAATAAAGACAAAATACTATCACAATTTATTAGGTCTCGCCTGACCCAGCGCATGCGCTGGTCTGGCGAGACTTATTGAGTGGGCTCCAAAAAGTGCTACCAGTCCAGCCTAGAGCTACAGTGGATGTGCGCGGGCGCCGCGCTTTACCGCGATTTCGCCGCTTTGATGTTTGATCGCGATCACTTTCACTTTCGCGGCCGTATGGCCGCTTTGCATAGCCAATAGGTCTCGCTTTTGGGACCTTATAAGTATTTCGTTATGCAACTGTTGCATGGCTAAACACTTATAAGGAGGTCCCAAAGGCGAGACCTAGACACCAACACCTTACCAAGCAGACATGGTGCTCATTTAACTGGATACCTATAAAGATCTCAACTTCAGTGCAACAATCTGATCTGAAGCAGACCCTTTGGACCAACCCTCTTTAAGCAATTGGTTGTTTCAAAGCAAATCACACTGCAAATCACACTGCACAGCTACTAAGGCTGGTTACATGGCAAGGACAAACCTAGCCAGTATCGACTTGCACCTGGCTCAAATCACCTACATATTAACTAGCACCATTGCATAAGGAACAACATCAGCCAGGCCTGATTTTTTTAACAAACACTAAAGTATGTTGGAGCGTGTAATTCGACTTCCTCCTATTAATATCAAGTTCTCTTGGTCTTCCATATAAGGATGTCTAGATTTCGCAGGGAGTTAACAGTGAAGGAAAGAGACAGTCCAAGCCCCCTCTGTAGCGACCGACCTCATAACAGTCCATTAATATCCTTTGTCAGAGGATCTGTCATCAGTCCTAGATTACAAGCTGCTCCAATTCACAGCTGAATACAAACTGCATGGAAAGTTTTGAAGGCACGAGACATTTTTAAGTCGTCTGAAAACGCAAATCATTTAACAACTAAAAGGTAACAACATGTGTGTAGAGCAACGAGAGACCACCAACAATGCTCAAGATAATGAAACAAAATAACGATTATCGAGTGCACAACATACATACACATGTATTGAACATTTAAGTCAATGATGCTTCTACTAATTACTATGTAAATAAATGATTACAAAGAATCTTGGTTATTATAAAAGGTGTTCATTGCATCCGATCTCGACTTGATATAGCGCTTAATACTGCACTTCAGAAGCACTGTAAATACCAAGGTTTGCTATTATCCAAGTTAATAATTTTTAATTTCCAAGCCGATAGAAGACTGACAGCTGCTTGCTGGGATTTGAACTTACTGACTAACGACCATTGTCTGTGTCAGAGGTAGCAATCAGCCCACTGCGCCTGCCACATTGAAATGTGTGTCCCAAGCATTACATGCACCCATATCCTAATAAGCAGGATAGTCAAGTGTGGCTTATCGGCTACACCCACATGTGTAAAATAAAGACGAGCAGTATATGTGACCTACAGATTGCAAATACTGTGGTCAGCAGAAATATTAGCCACTGGGGAGACATTTAATCAGTATTGAAAGGTACGGCCTGCTCGGTACTCACAAAATTCTGCAGGGATTGTTTTAACCCGCTGATGTTGTGGATCATCAAATATTTTTGGCCAGCAGTTCTAATCTTTAGGGAAAGTCAGTGGGTTAATGCTACTGTGGAACTGTGTGGGCAACTTCATGTTCACAGGCTAAAATTTTGTTGTGGCCAACTCAGCTTTTCATTCCTCTTCGTTTGATGAAATAAGTACCACAGAGTGGGATCATAATATCATCACATGCAAGATCATTGTAACAGCTACAGGGTAAAAATCAAGCACAAATAGCTGGATGCATTCTCCTGTATATGTGGGCGTCTCACTATTTCACGTGTGGTGCTGATAATAATTTAAATAAAGGAGGCGGCCCTGTGTCAAGCTCCGCCCCTGCCATTACCTGAGCTTAGGTTAGCCACTGGGAAAGATAAGGGGTGGTAAGCCACAACACTTAGGCCAGGTGAGTCACTCCTTTGCTCTACTTCCAGCTAAACCACCTTTTGTTCATTCAGTAATAGCTCAGAAAGGAAATAGTTGTTTAAGTCCAGAGGCACCGGATGTATCCACTTTGAATAACAAGCGTTGGCAAAGTCAAAAGGTCTGTTCTTGGCAAGCATGCAATGTTTTTCTTATTTACTTTTATTGTAAACATGCGAAATACAAATAAAGAAGTGGCCCAGCAGCCCGTGCACACCAGCCCTGGCAGTGAAGTGCACTCCTTTTCAGGATGTGCACATGCGATTAGACCAATTTCTGCCATTGTAAGTGCAAGACAGCCAAAGGATATAGCGGGCTGGCAGTGACCCATGCTCTGGAGGGTGGTGCAAAATGTGAATCACGCTTCAACAGACCAATGACCGACTGAAAGACAGAGTGTGCGTGTACATGTATTTTTAGGTCTCGCCTGACCCAGCGCATGCGCTGGTCTGGCGAGATTTATTGAGGGCTCTAAAAAGTGCTACCAGGCCAGCCTAGAGCTACAGTGCATGAGCGCGGGCGCACGCGACGCGCTTTACCGCGATTACTTTCACTTTCGCAGCCCCTTTGCATAGCCAATAGGTCTTGCTTTTGGGACCTTATAAGTATTTAGTTATGCAACTGTTGCATGGCTAAACACTTAAGGTCCCAAAGGCGAGACCTATTGGCTATGCCAATGCTTGTTTTTATTATGCCGCATCATTTGTGTTTTCCTACCTCATAATTAGTTCAAACTTGCTGTATAGTTTGGTCTTCCACTGCTAATTCCAAAGGCCCTGCCAAACACCAAGTAAGACATTTTAACCCTAACTTTTACCACATAACAGATAACATACCCCATTCTAATCTTAATACAATTTAACCCACATCTTCTTCATCACTTTAGCAAGTGTAAGGCTGAACCCTAACGTTTCTCATATGCCAATCAAATTATGAAAGGGTTTATTAACAAAAGAAAAAAGAGCATTGGCATAGCCAATAGATCTCGCTTTTGGTACCTTATAAGTATTTAGTTATGCAGCACAATATCCTTGGTGGAACAACATCAACTGTTGCATGGCTAAACATTTATAAGGTCCCAAAGGCGAGACCTATTGGCTATGCCAATGCTTGTTAATACATGTATAAGTCACCCCTGGGGCAGGCCCTAATCAGCCGTAGGGGAGGATGCATTGTATTTAAAAGTTGGAGATGTAATTTTAAGTTTTACATGTCCTGGTAGTGAAAAACTACTAAATTCATTTTTCACTCTTGTGAAGCCATCTGTCTCATATGATTACATTGGGTTACCTTAATACCTTTAATGAGTAATAACGTTTGATTAGGAACAGGTAGAAATGCCATGTTTGGTCTGAAAAGAATTATAATTTAAAATTATCTTTAAAGGTAATGTCGGATTTTAAGTCACAATTCTGAAAATGCAGCTTTTAGAAAGTTGCCATTTTCTTACCCTAACCAGTTGGTGCCTGCATCCTGTGTCCTGGGTCACATGAATGTGATTGGCATGGCAGTTTTCCCCTTGTGTATTTCTCCATGACAGTAGGACAAAGGGGGACTAAGGGTTAGCAGGATTGGCCATCCTGCCTAGATGTTTAGGGCAGAGCTGTTCCCTGCCCCACTTACTTTTCAAAGAAGCTGCCTCAGCTCACTCACAAACAACTTCACACCAGTCTTTTGTCACCTCAGACCTCTTTGAGCCTGGGCAGGGAGGAAGGAAATTCCAGATCCATGTGTGGGGGAGAGAACTCTAGAAGTTTCTTCCACTTCAGAACTGGTACCAGGCATAAAAGTAGGACCCAAAAGACACACAATTGATGGACGGAATGCAGAACAAATCAAAACCTTCACCCCCAGTCAAGAGATCTGGGTTAAATCCATCATTCTTTTGCTCACCATGCCACTCCAGGTTAGACCTGACCATATGCAAATCAGTCTTAACCCTGTGCCTCATGGGAACAGTCCTGCCCGAACTGCCAAGCCAGGTCCTCCCTGGACTGGAAACAAGCATCCTAGGACCGGTTTTGGGGTTTCACCCCTCTTCAGCCAGGATATATTGATTCCAGTGGCACAGTGAGACCAGGACCCACGTCTTGGCATACCTGGCACACTTAGGGCGAGAAAGCAAAAGACACACAATTGATGGACGGAATGCAGAACAAATCAAAACATTCACCCCAGTCAAGACATATGGGTTAAATCCATCATTATTTTGCTCACCATGCCACCCCAGTTTAGACATGGCCATATGCAAATCAGTCTTGACCCTGTGCCTCATGGGAACAGTCCAGCCCGAACTGCCAAGCCAGGTCCTCCCTGGACCGGAAACAAGCATCCTAGGACCGGTTTTGGGGTTTCACCCTTCTTCAGCCAGTAGGACCTTTCAACCCACTCTTCATTTCACTCTTGGACCCCCAGAAAGACTGCCTTGTACTTCAGAGGAATGCCCACTGCCTGAGGCTGGCTTTGTGCTTCAGCAGTCTTCTCTGCTGCTACCAGAGGACTGCCATGTTGCTTGATGCCTGCATGTACCCTCAGGGCTGCCCTGCTACTTAAGGCCTGCCTTGCTGTTTGATCCCAAGACTACCAGAGTGACTACAAGGGCTAGTTGGGTGACCTTTTCTTCCGAGCTTCAGGGACATAAAAAAGCTCCAACAATCTTGAATCACACCTGGATCCTGCCTTAAGTGAGTCCTACCATCCAAGCAGTGCTCCCCTAATCCTGGACACTTGAAAGTAGTGCTAAAGGTACCCAAACAGCCAAAAAACAAAACTTAGGACTTCTAAAATTTTCCATCAGAAAGTGATCTGAGAAACAACAAGAGACTGGTACCTACATGCTCGTCGATCCGCCCAAGGTGCATCGCCGGTCGGCCTGACTTCGAGGTAGTTCTTCTCCGTAGCAGAAAATCCTGTTTAGTGGCTCCTCTTCGGTAGGGTATCCAGCCTCCTGGAGTTCTCATTGGCTACATCCTGAAGTTTCATCCCGCTGGTGATTTGGTAGAATATTGCTTTCTAAGAGTATTTTATGTGCTATTATTGGAGAGCTCCAAGTCGCGCTTGTTTTTTCACCTGCCATTAAATCCCCGCTGTTAATAAATTTTATTGACTCTAATTCTGTTGTTGTTATATCTGCTAGTGATGTTATGTGAGATAATAACCGCAGTATGTTACCTCGGTTCAAAATGTTGTGCTTTCCTTTAGTGGTATATTCAGGTATGACCCATGTTGCATTTGTTTCCCTCGTCCCTGCCCGGTTGGAAAAGTCTTTTTGGTTTTTTGAGGCGGGCCAGCTGACCTCATTTTGTGGGCATCCCAATGCAATTTGGTTACCTTCTGTAGGGCCTATGCTTCCTTGCCGTTTTGGGCCCTGGCTGATTTGATTTTGTTTTTGAGGTATCAAGACGTTTTTGGCAATTGTTTATGAGGCTGTTGTGTCTGAGAGCAGGAGCTGACTGTTCCGTGACTCCTCTCCCTCCCTTTTGGCTATGTGTTTGCTGAGAGGGGTGTCCGAGTTCCGCTGATTTGTTTTCCTCCCCACAGCGGTGTTGTCGTTTGTAAATAATACCCGTGGGTTATCGAAATATCTAGCGTCCTGGTTTGTCTCAGTGGTTTGGCTTTTCATCCCTTTTTCTCCTTCAGATCTGGTTTTAGTTTGATTTAAAATTTGGTTTCCAACTAAATTAAGTTGCGGAGCGTCGGCTCCCACATCCTCCCGTGCATCCTCAAGTGCAATATTTTTTTGCTTTCTGCTTGGTGGGTCTTGGGAACCGCTGGGCATGTTTGCAATGCTCTTAGTATTGATTACTTCTAATGTAGAAATATTCTGTTGCGTTATCCCTTCATGCACTGGCGTTGTCCCAATGGGCTGTTGCTTTGTCCCTTCTTGGACTAATGGTGCCCCAAAAAGTCGTAGAAATCCATTTTTCTATGTCTGAAGGTAGACGGAGACTGAACCCTGTGAACCTTGTGTATCTGAACTGCGCTCCAACACTATCGGCCATAACTTTTGACTTTGCCCCAGTCTCGCGTGACTAGAAGTCTGTGATTGGCTTTTTGATCTTTTAGGCACTAGTTTTTACTAAAAACATTAAAAAGTCAGTACTCCTGTTCTACTGATTGGATTTTTCTCATTCTGGTTTCAAAATAAATAGGTTAATTTAATGAGTTTTATGGTTCACCCTGACGAGGATTGTAGTTGTTGCTATAGAAGCGTTTTCACCCCCTCAATCGAAAACCCAATTTCCTACAGCAACTAATTCAGGCTGGCCCTGTACTGCTGTTCAGTTAGAATCTTTTGAGGGGAGCTGGGGTGTCATAGATCATATTTCCACATGCTTTCCCACTTACAGAATTAAAATATATTCTGTTTCACCCTTCTGAACAACACCACAACAAGCCAAAATCAACGGTACTTCCAGAATGGCGAGACATATCAAAGTACATACAAAAACATAGAATTTAAAGCGTCCTTAGGGTTTACTTATGTGACACAGTTGTCATGTTTGCTGGGGTGTCGTACCTTGTAGCATCAAGTTGTAGTTATGGTCTGGATGTTTTTAGAATACATTTGGAAAAACGTACAATCATCTGCATTTTGTGTTTTGGTGGCACCCCGTGGAGACTGAAGCAGACTGGGGAATTCTCTAATGGCTTGAGCAGTAAAAGCATTGACGGAGAGTGCTGAGTTTGATTAAAGATTCCATGTCAAAGTACTACAGGGACCTTCTGGAGTATTGCATAATAAAACAGCTTTTGCAATCAAATCAGGCTTGAGTAGAATAGTTAGAACATCTTGCTGCAGTGCAATTACTCTAAGCCTACTGCTACAGAATGAACTAAAAATATCAAAAGTCTTCAAACACAAGCAATGTTTACAATATGTATTTAAAAAACCTTAGTATGAACATTATATAGCATTATTCCCAGCAAACTTTACAATGATAAATAAGGGGTAAGTAGTGTATAGTGCAGGTAGCCATTAAGAGGAAAAACTGGAACCAAGCTTCCTTCATTGTAAAACATCAATGGCAAGTGCAACAGGTTTAGCTTTAATGTGCTTACTGATGCATGAACAAATACCCACAAGCTGTTTGTGCTGCATGCACCGAAAGGAGGGGAATAACAAACATGGACAAAGAAGTTGCAAAATAATGCCGGTTACTCAAGGAAAAAGAACGAACAGTCAGTGCGTTTTTCTGCATGTCTCAGAACAGTCATGCATTCCCAAAACCAGTAGTTAAGGCTATTACTTATTGACCTTGTTGTACCTGTTTGTTTTTCTCACTGAGATGCCCTAAGTGCAAAGGGTGTACTGAGGCATGGGTCACCTGCTCACTGTGCTGAAGGACTCGAGCTGTACTTCGATGATGAGTCCCAACCAGTTGGAAACCAATCTGGGGTTGCTTCTGTTCATGTTAAGAAGCGATGTGATTTAGCACTTCGGGTAGATTGTTCCTGTTGGAACTGGTCCAAAGGTGATTTGCATATATCAGGTCTGTGTCTTTTGTGGCATAGCGATAGATGACATGAACTGGAATCTCCTTTGAGTAATTACCTATGGCTGCGATCAATTTAAGTATCCCACTCATCACTTTTTTGTCTTTCTCAGTAGCTAGCACTTTGGTCACTGCTGTTGTCCCACCCTTGCAGCAGCTGTTGATGCCTTTGCCATGGTGATAACTGCTGTTGTCCATGCTTTGGCCACTGCCTTTGCAGCAGCACTTGTTGCTCCTGTCGTGACAGACTTTGTAGATGGGGTCCTTACTGTGGTGCCAGCTTTGATTACAGCTCTGGTGGAAGCTGTTGTCGCTTGTGTAGGTGCTGTCATCACTTGCAACTATTGTTGCAATGGTTTTTGTTGCTGTGGTGTTGGAAATGCTCACCTGTGGTTTGGCTGCTGTTGTGGCTCCTGTTACTAGTGTGACCCCTTTTGTACCAGAAGATTTTGTCACTGCTATTACTGTTCTAATGGCAACCGTGGTTGCTGTTGGTCCTGTTAATATGACTTGCTTCACAGAACTGTCCTGCTGCTACCAGAGGATTTTGCCATGACTATTAAGAAGCTGTCATGACTGTTGTTGTTGCTGTACCTCCTCCTCTGCTGAAAGCTCTGGTTGCTGCTTTTGTCCCTGTCACAGTGGCAACTGTGGTCTTTGCTTTGATAGCAGCAATGTTTACAACTGTTTTCATTGTCATGGTGCATATATGGTCCTTGCTGAGGCAACAGCTTTGATAGATCACTTACCAAAATTCGATTCAAACATGTTGCAGTCCACTTGAGTCGAAATCGAAAAAGAGTGTGCCTCTTGGCAGACCAAGACAAGTTACTTCAACAGATTCTTTTACAAGTGAGTGACCCCATGCAACACATGGCAGCAGATAATGGCGATTTTACGCCTGCTGATTGCTGCTGCACAAGTTTCTGAGTATGATGTATGAATAAATAGAGAAAGAACTTCCGCTTAAGCTTTTTTACCTGTTACTTCTTCAGTGACAATGAACCTCATTACCTAACTTATGCACTTCAAATACTTTCTAAGTCAGTGAAGTGAACTGGCATTGAATCCTATAGGCATTGAATCTGGTGACATGCCACCTGAGTTCTTAGAATTTGGATATTTGCAGCTTCTGTAATATTTTTTGGACATTCCTAAAGAACCTACAAACGCAGGCTATATAATAAGGTGAAAAGGTTTTGCTAACTACTTTGTTCAACTACTTGTTGATACCCTTTGTGCTTCAGCACAAGGTACTATTAAATATCTAGTAATGTTACACAATTCAAGCTTTGCTTGCACATCTAGAGGAGTTAATTTTGAGGCTACCGTTTCCTATGACCAGAATAAATAACAAACATTAATTTTATAATATCTATCGTAAAAAGACTTCACTGTGGCACTTAGAAGAATCAAACACTTTGAAGCGCATCACTTGCACGCTGTGTGAGCAAGAAGGGGGCAACTTTGGCATTCTTAGAAGCTGACATTTGTAAGGTAGAAACATGTGTAGGTGTTAATGCATTCACAAAACAGTATTGCATTGATATTCATTCCATACAAAATGTCGAAGTTGGTCAAAAAACATTTGTTGCTTTGGTTTCTGCTATTTTCCACCAGCCACTGCATTAGAACATCTACAAACTGTTGCTAACAGAGAAAGTTAAGTATCTGTAAGAAACGGTTTCAAAATTGTAACTTTTTTCTTTTCATTTGTACAGGTGTGCTAGGCTTGTTTTGGCACCAAGTGCAGATGCAAACTTTGGGTGTGGAAAATCATTGGAACGTTTTTTGAATACCCAACCAGCTATAACTATGTGGTTGTTCTCATATTTCCTAATGCTCACCCTTTGTTCTGCCCTGTAAACACCCATGTTTCAATCCTACCCCTAAATTTAGTAATGTGGATAATCTGCCAATCCGTCTCTCATTGGTGTTGTGCAACATCCACCTATTCTTTCCTGCTAATCTTTATTTTTTAATTGAATAATACTGCTGGAGTTAGTCCTGTTTAGAGGCAATTCCAGATTATACTTTATAGTATATATGTATTTTCAAAATCTGTCTATGAATTAGCAAGATGTGGCGAATCAAATTTACAAAAATGTGTAATATTAATTATGCATAATTTGCCTGTGAAAACATACACTCATCCCTACCAAAAAAGTATTCTTAGCTTCTGATGCCTCATTCAGCTACATTACTATATTTATTGTTAACATGTTTGTTATATAGTACAAGGGTTATTCAGAGATCACTAGAGACTTGGAAAATCAATTATACAACAAAAACAGTGGTACCTAACAGAAATTAGAAAAACATGTATTCTCAATACAATTATGTGCATTTAATGAGCTATCATATAAATCAATAAACATTAAACATCAGTTAAGACAAACAATGAAGTGAGGTGATCAAACGTGCTTGGTGCTCAAGCACGCTATGATACCGACATGTAGTATGCAACATAAGAGTATACAGAAATGGCCCACACCACACAATTAAATTAATCAAAAAGTGGGTACGGTTTGGTAGTCGACTGCGTTTCGATCCTATTTAAGGTATCAGGATGATCATCAGGACTTAAAAGTGACTAGAGCTTGTGTGAGGAATTCTAACTGGAATTCTGTGTGAAGAAGCGTATGAGCAGAGGATAATAGGTATTCTGGAATGTTGCATGTGCTGGTAGCACTTCCAAGGACGCGTAGAGCAAAGAGTATATTCTGGGCTGGGGGACCGGCGTAGCTCTAATTATAGGGCTATACTAACAACTATTGCCATCTGGGCTCTCCAGGAATTAGGCTTGTAGGTCTGCGTATCAAGAACCCTGGGGTGGGGCGTGTAGACCAGCTCCTACTGGAGAATAGAGAAGAGCGAACCAGTAGCCAAGGAGTTCTCACACTTGCGGTCCGGTGCCTTTGATAGAATGCAGGTTCTTGTAATTGAAGTAGAAATTCACATTTATTCGGTAAAGTACTCTGTTTCTTCATAAAGAAGTATAAATCATCTCATCATGATACTCCACTTTTCTTTAACTCTTTCATTTTCAATTTAAAGATGCTGTAACTGAGATGAGCAGAGAGTTTACAGAAACTGGAGAACCTGTGACAGATGACAGCTCTGAATTGCGCAAGTTGTTCTATAAATTGGAATACCTATTGCAAGTAAGTCATACAGCCACCTCTTTTTTATTTGTATCAATAGTTTAACCAAAGTAGAGCTATAATGAAAATTTGCCTAGCCTTCGTGCTGGTAAGTTTCAATTCTTCCTTCGCTTTTATTTTTACAGCAGCAACACAACAAAACATCATCAACAACTACATTTCCCATGAACACTTGGGAAACAAAAGTCTCAATAGGAGTCCTTCCTCTCTGTCCGCACCCCGACCGGCCACCATAGTCCATCTACGCTGTTTCCTGTCGGATTTCATGCGTCCTGTTTGGTACCATCATTTCCTGCAAAAGAGGCAGTGTCCGAGGCGGAACCGAAACCAATGAACTTATCATAAGGAACATCAACTGTGCAACATCATAAACAACGCTAGACTAAACTGAGAAATAACCCCCCTAAATGGATTACTTACAGTCATACGGGGAGGGTCCACTTCTCCAAAGTCATTGGGAGGGATAATCCTCGCCTCCGAATCCTTAATAGAATTGAAACTTACCAGCACGAAGGCTAGGCAAATTTTCATTCTATAGCAGGACCGGAGACTTCAGATTATGCTGGTTCAAAGCTTGTCGACAACTAACCTTGCTACCTCCAGCACTGGCTTGAAATAGAACCTCTTAAAGTTGGAATCCGAGGACCAATCAGCAGCGCGCATCAGATCCTCCAATCGCACCCCTAGGGCGAAAGCTTTAGAGGCCATCGCACCTCTCGCTGAATGAGCACCAAATTGTTTGGTATCAGTCCCCACCTCCTGCATTACCCAACGCACCCATCTGGCGATGGTCGGGATGAGACTGCCTTGTATGGCTTGCGTAACGCAATGAGCCGTTGTCTTTCACCCGGAGGGCGAGAATCGTTAGTTATCTCTTCATAGGCACGGAGGCACTGCACTACACACAGTTTAGGGGAGTCTGGAAAAGCTGGGTACGAAATAATCCTTGTGTTAGACTTAGTTCTTCGACTTACAGTGAAAGATACCCCTTCCAGTGAAAAGACTCTGGCCGAAATATCCAAGGCTCTTACATCAGAGACACGCCTGCAGGATACCAGACACAACAACATTGCCAACTTGGCTATCACCTCCTTACGAGAGAGAAACCTATTTGGCTGCCAAGCCAGAAAAAGGTTCAAAACCCTATTTACGTCCCAGCAAAAGCAAAAGGCGGATCCCCTGGAGTAGGCGACACACCAAGGGATGTTTGCCGGCAGCAGAACCCGGTACCACCATGTTACCGGCAGAAATCGCGGACCGAAAGGTGTTAATCGACCAATAGGCCAAACGATCCTCTGCTAAACTCACCAAAAAACTTAAGGACATGGACTACATCCACCCCTACAGGATCAACACCCCGTCGCACACACCAGCGACGCCATCGGTGCCAGGCTGATCCACACCGCCTGGTCGTGCTATCTGCCCACGCCTTGGAGAGCAAGTCCTCAGCCTTTCCCGAAAGGCCTGGGAGTGTCCAGCAACGCCGGAGATCCTCCAGGCCATCAGTCATAGCGTCCCTTCTTGGACTAGTCAATGGGGAACAAGGTCCGGATTGAGTCGAATGTGAGGAGAGTGGGGGAGTGGGATTGGAAAATCCCAGGAAAGTTCCAGTAGAACCGGAAACCACACTTGAGACCTCCACCATGGCGTGATCAAGACCACCTCCGTCTGCTGGCGTTGCAGCAGAGCTGACTCTCGCGTGATCATGGAAAACGGGGTAAATGCATAACCCTGTTCCCCCTGCCAGTCCTGGAGGAAAGCATCCGTTGCTTCCGCCAGAGGATCCGGGCGCCAGCTGAAAAATCGCGGTAACTAATGATCTAGTCTCGACGCAAACAGATCCACCGAGAAGGAGCGCCATTTCTCCGACAGGAGGGAAAAAACTTGAGGATCCAGTTTCCAGACACTGGCATCCAACAGGCGACGGGAGTGCCAATCGGCCACCTCATTCTCCCGCCCCGGCAAATATTCCGCCGTTACCGAAATCGGGTTGTCCAGACAAAAGTGCCAAAAACCTTTGGCTAAATCCGCCAGCATCTTGGACCTGGTGCCCCCCAGGTGGTTGATATAGCGGACCGCCAAAACATTGTCCATCCTGAGGAGGACACATGACTGCACCCTGTCCTTTGTCCAGCACCGAACTGCAAAGGACCCGGCTCGCAACTCCAAGCAGTTGATGTGCAGCGACTGCTTGTGAGTGGACCAGGCTCCACCTGTGGAAAACTCTCCACACCTTGACCACCCGGAGCGACTGGCGTCCGACTCGATAACGATATCCGGGGCTGGACCGAATATTGCACGACCGATCCAGGCCCCCATATACATGAGCCACCATTGCATCTCGACTCTCACTTCGTCCGACAGGGGAATCAGCTACGAATATGTCACCCCATCTGAGGTGGTGCGCCTTCAGACACTACATGGCCCGATAGTACCAGGGCCCGGGGAAAATGGTCTGAATCGACAAGACCGACCAACCGCGCCAACTGGCGGAGCGAGATCTGTTGCTTTGCTAAAGTCTGACGTAGTCCGTGCCTGATTTTCGCCATCTTCCTTGCGGGAAGACTCAGAGTGGATGACACGGAGTCGATATTGAAACCTAAAAAGTTTGCACATTGGACGGGCACCAGAAGGGATTTTTTTCTCGTTGATAACGAACCCCAAACCCTGAAGGAGGTTGACAGCGGTCTGCAACTTGGTAGACAGCCGCTTGGGGCACTGGTCCAGAAACAGCATGTCATCCAAGTAGACGATTATCCGCACTCCCCGCGTCCACAGGAACGCCACCACCAGCCGAAGGACCTTCGTGAAGCACCACAGAGCGGAGGATAGACCCAAAGGGAGTGTGGTGAACTCGTACACCTGACCTTCCCACCTGAACTGCAGGAAACGCCAATTTGGGGGGAAAATAGGCACAGTCAGGTAGGCATCCTTCAAGTCGAGTCTGACCATCCAATCCAGCGGACGCAAAACGTCCCGGAGGAGGTGGATGCCCTCCATTTTGAAGTGGCGGTATACCAGCCACTCGTTGAAGTCCTTTAAATTGATAACTGGACGTCGGCCTCCGTCGACCTTGTCGACTAAAAATAAATTGCTTAGAAAACCACCTGGATGCTCTTGTGAGTGACAAATCGCCCCTTTTTGGAGGAGGGTGAACACCTCGTCGCGCACTAACTCTGCATCGCGCTGCGAGAAGGTAATGGAGCGGGGGCGATATAGCTGACATGGTCGGCCATGAAACTCCAGTTGGAAGCCCTGGACCGTCTGCAGCACCCAAGCCGGGACGAAACGCGCTAAGTGCCCCCCCACCTGCAGGCTCGCTGATGGCAGCACACTCACCTCTTCCAGCACTTTGTTGCTGGCCGCAGTGGCTTCCACGCCCACAGAACTTCTGCCCTCTTGTCGGATAGAAGTTATTGAAGCACTCCTGGAACTTCCCGTGACCGGAGCCTTGCCCTCGATCGGAGCTGTTGAAGCGGCCGAACGAGCGGCCCCTGCCACGTCTGGCCCTCTCAAAAACCTGAGGGGTAAAAACTTTCCGAATGTTAGATTGCGTCTTGTTAAGGGACATGAAAGTAGCAACAAACTTCCCCAACTCCTTGACGAAGGGGTCCCCAAACAAACCCCCTTGGGCCACAGCACCGGCCTCCGAGGAGGTGAGGTCACCCAACTTGGGGTCTATCTTAATAAGGAGTGACCTCCGTCGCTCTGTGGAGAGCGTGCAATTCACGTTCCCAATGAACACGATCACCCGCTGCGCCCAATTGGAGAGGACCTCGGGGAGATTAGGGCCCCTGACATCTTGGCTTCCTCAGCCATGTCTAAGATCTTGTTGACAGGACCTACTGCATCCAGCAGTTTGTCTTGGCAAGTGCGTCAAGAACGGTCGATACCCTTCTTAGGGTCCCTAATAAACTTTGCTGAGAAGGTCACCATCTTCTGGTCGATCTCCGGGGTCAGTGCCACCTTCCCTTCTAAGCTGGGGCGAGGGCTCTCTGCCCGAAGGCGGCTACGAGCGTCCTTGTCCATGGGCTTACACAGATGGCTCGCCACGTAGTGGGCCACCTTGTTCCCCAGAACCCAGTCCGAAGACCTTGGATGGACAATATCGTCTGGGTCCAACATGTCCGAAGACCCCACTGGGGTAGGTGCGGTGCCCGAAGCTGGAAGCCAAGACCTAGAGGAACACGCCTCCTCATCAGTATTAGGGGAGTCCCCATTGTCAAGGGGCTCAGGCGAGGCGGTTCGCGGGGTTGGAGGAATACCTTCCGTAGGGAGCAACTGGGTTGGCTGACGGGCCTCCTGTGTCATAAAGGCGCTCTTCAAGCGAGCAAAAGCCTCCGTATCAACCCCTTCGGTGCAGGGCTTTTTACTGGGCGGGGAGGAGGGTGTGGGCACAGGGGTGGGAGCAGGAGTAGGAATAAGCGACGCTAGCTGCGCATAAGCCTCATCCATGCGCGCCGACAGACGCTGTTCAAGGGGTCCCATGGCCTGCTCTACAGCCCTATAGATAGAATCATCTACTACCTGATAAAAGTCATCATCCCAGGGGAGGTAGCTTAGGGTGTCCTCTTCCTGGTACTGGTTGTGATCTCCCTGCATTCTGTGTTAAATTAGGCTCCGCAGGGTCACAGATGCTTAGGCAGCGTGCACACTAGCACAAATGTAAAGGCCCGAAGGCACTACAATTTGGAGCTGGGCGGGAGCCCAGGGGAATGTGGGTGGTCAGAGGCGCACAATAAACGGGCAGAGCCCTGCGGACACACCAGCCCTTAACTGTCACAGGGCAAACCACCATGGACCGTGTCCCACAGCACCACAGCACTTGGTGCAATTACGACCCCGCAGGGTGTCAGTCACCACGCTCAGTACAGACCCCAGATGGCATTCAGGGCTAAGAATGTGAGAAAACCAACCCTAAAGGGTGTCACACGGGTGGCAAGGGGCAGAGATCTCCCTGAGGGCAGCGCTGGTCAGAAAACTCCGTGATCCGAGTTTTGAAACTCGCGCTGCCCACAGGGAGGAACGTTGGCCCCCTATCGGCGGGAGGACCACACCGCACCAGTCACTGGGCAAAAATCGCGTGAGGTACGCTGTAAGCCAGAGGTCCTCAAACTTTTGTAGGTTGAGCCCCCCAAGCTGAATTGTTTTAGATTTTGGGCCCCCCCACCACCTGTCAGAAATTTCTGGAATCTGGTACACTACATAATCGACCGCCACGCGCATATCACGGGCCATATCTGGCAAATAATGTTCAACACAATAAGAGTGTTTAGTAAACTGCAGGTTTGTGAGTGGGTCTGGTGATATGACAGAAGCTTATTACACAGCTCAAAACACAATTTTCCAAGATAAAATGTGCGCAAATTGTTTTTACTAGGATGCTTTGTTTTACACATTATATAGATTAAGAATAACACCACCAACATTAATGTGACGGGTGTGCCGGTGTTTAGCCACATAGACTGTCAATCTGTGGATGGATTTTTGCTACTGCCATCCTCAGGTTGTGCTTTACATCCAATTTTGAACGGTACTTAGTCTTTAATATTGCAAGTGCTGAGAATCCAATCTCACATAAATAGGACGAGCTAAAAGGCAAGAGAGTTTTGATAGCAGTTTCTCTCAAAGCTGAATATTCTACAGACATTTTCAGCTAAAACAGTGACTGTAAGGGAGACAGTGTTATCAGATTTTTCGAGCACTCCCTAGCTCAGAGTTGGTACACGAGAAACAATTCTTCTCTAGAAACCATTAACAAATGTTTTATGTTGTGGAGAAGTGTGGCTCAATGATTAGAGCGGCAGACCCTGATGCAGAGGTCTAGCCCGGGACCAGGGTTCAATTCCCCGCCTCGGCGGGTCTTGGGCTCAATAATTCCACGGACCTGATAATTCTCTCCTTGGTGCCTATTCCAATTATGGAGTCCCACTCTGCAAATCTGGGCAATAGCTTGCTTAATCTCCACAACGGCCCCCACAACGCTAAGGATGCATGGCCTCCACCTCGGGGGTGCCCTGGAGTGGACGCCTCACAGGGAAAGCCGGGATGGGCTCCACAGCGGTATTCGTACAAGCGGCTTGAGACCCTTGCGGGTGAGTAGTGCGCTCGACAAGTATCAAATTTACATTTTTTACATTTAGGCAGCATTATAATGGGATAATTGCCCACCACCCAGTTATGGATCAGAAGAGACAGGTGAAAGTCCACAGAGAGGGTGCTGAACAAACACCTAATTGAGAATTCCTTAGTGGTACGATAAGTTGCTTGCCTGAAGCAGTGGGGGTTTAGGACACGTCAGGCTTATGTTTAAAAAAAATAGAACTGATAATAAATTAATGATGTTGCCTATTTTACTTCAGAGCAATGTTCTCTGGCAGACTTCGTGGTGGCAGGGGCATGTTACGGATTTTGGGTGCCCTGGGCCAATACTATTATGGGGGCCCCTGTTAGAACAGCTTTGAGATTAAATGATTCACTTTCAGCTCTGCCATACCCTCTTTAGCCAGGCTACTAACGGTGCACAGGCGCTATGGTCGAAATTCTAAAAGTGTTTACATCTAATATTCAGAGATAGTGATGTGTGTTTTCACTGTTTTAATTAAGCAGCAGCCCACTAATTTTACAGCGAATAATATCTGGGATATCCTCCAATTTCTCATATGTGAGGACCCGTTTTGATCTAAAATATTTTTTTTTATGGTTGTTGCATGAAACCAAAACATTTCTCTGTAAATAGTAATAGACTCTCTCACATCAATCACATTAAAAAGAAATGAAACAAAACAGTATTTACAAGAATCTGTTTAGGAATTATTCCAGGCATCAGGGCAAAAACAGAGCTGCCTCTATCAAGGACCCCCCTGAAAGGCTGGATTGCAGTGCATGTAAATATGTCCTTTTGTAATTTAGGACAAAAACCTTGATGGGGCATGACATGCTCATACTTTTGTACAGGAGCGCAACTATCCAGGGCTGGCCCTAGCACTGGTCGCACACAGTGCAACGGTCTGTTTAGGCGCCCCCTTCCCCATCTCCTCCTTCTCCATGAATTTCCTCACTACCACTCACCAACAATGCACCCCATCTCTCTATAGCACCTTTCTGGCAAACATTTCATTTTTATAGCGCTACTCATAGTTTACCCACACTCAGTTCTTTGACCTGTATAGTACACCTTCTTTGTAGCAGGCACATTAAACCTCTGCGCTGTGTGGGTGGCAGGAGTACCCATGTGAGTGCAGGGTGAGCCATGCAACAGTGTGAGAGTAGGGTAAGAGGAATGACTGCAGGGTGAGTGAGGTGACCATATGGTGTGGATCTAAGTGCAGAGTGGGACGAATGAATGTATGGTTAGTGATAGTCTTATTTGAGTGAGATTACAGATTGAGCAGTAAGGGGAACATATAAGTGAAGTGTCGCATGAGTGCAGGGTGAGTAGTGTGCTCATGTGACTGCAGGGTGAGGTACAGGGTGAACAGCACAAGTGCATTGTGAGTGCAGAGTGATCACTGTGAGTTCAGGGTTACCGGGTGAATGGTGTGAGCGGTGATGTGTGTGAGGGCATTGTGATCGCTGTGAGTGCAGGGTTGACGTGAAAATGAAGGGCGAGAATGAGGAGCGAGTTGTCTGAAAGCATGGTGCATTCTTAGACACTTGAAGTAACTCATCAGGTTATTGACCGCAGCGTAGGGTTTCAGATATGTTAAACTATTGTTATTATGGCATTAAGCAGGGATCAGGACGGAAGAAATAAATGTGCTGATCTTGCAACAAACTTCCAGTCTTATGATTAGGGTTGCCAGCTCATTATTTTGATGTCCCATGCAGTACAAAAATAAACAGTCACCTAAAGCATATTTTCAGCAGTTATCTGTGCTTACTTTGAACAGCAAATATAAATAGTAGCACTTTTAATTGCGTTCTAGGGCTGCCTGAATGATCCATAACTGATAATAAAATGGAACAAAGACAGAAAAGTCACATTACAAGTGTATACATACTTCTTTATTTATAAGCATATTTAGTGTCAAGACAAGCAATTTGCAGGCTGTTTGAAAAACACATGTCTGGCTGGCATATCTGAAAGAAACACGTTAGTTAGATTCCTCACCTTAGAATATCCCCAGGCGTCAGGCTGGATCCGGAAAGATTTTTGTAGCAATACCCCTTGCGCATTGCTAGGCGTCGTCTGCGGCTCCGCGTCCGTTGTTGGCGTCGTGCGCCGGAATGACGTCGTCGTACTTAGACGCCGCCTTCGCGCGCTGACGTCAGTTCTTCTTTTTTCCGCGCCAGACAGCGCCGATCCGGGAAGAGCTTACCCCTTAGTCAATTTTTGACTAAACTTTTTTGACTCTTTTTGGTCTTCTGTCGACTCCACTCTGGTGCCGGTAGGATGCCTGGGTTTAAAGCCTGTGACTCCTGTCATCGACTGATGTCGGTGACAGACCACCATCGCCGGTGCCTTTACTGCCTGGGGGCCGACCACGATGCAGAGTCGTGCCCCGATTGTCAGGCCTTCACCTCGAAGGCTAGGCGGGAGCGGTCCCGTAAGCTTCTCGAGCTTCGGCACTCGGCTCCGCGCCGCTCACGGTCCCGGTCCAGGAGGAGGTCCAAGGACCGGTCGCGGAGCCGCAGCCACCATCATCGCTCGTCGGGCTCGAAGTCTTCGGGTAAGTCGAAGCGATCCAAGAAGTCCAAGAGGCGACACCGCTCTTCGGACTCCCCTCGCCGGTCGCGCGACTCGGCCGAGGGTCAGGGTGGCTCCGGCGGAGCCGCAGGAGCCGCGTCCGTCTCCCCGGTCCCTGGGACTGACGCGACTCCGGCGGAGGTCAGTGCCTTCCTCTCGGCCATGAGGGGCCTGGCTCCGCCGTCGACGCCTGCCGGTGCGCCTTCGGGCCCCGCGGGCTCGACTGGGCAACCTCGCGTGCCGGCGGCTCCGGCGCCGTCGACGACTTCGGTCCCGACGCCGCAGGTCCCCAAGGGATCCAGGCCTGGATCTCTGCCGGCGCCGGTCGACCTCACGACGCCTCCTCCGCCGGCGTCGACACTGGTTCCGCCTCCGGTGCCGTCTCCGGACGACACCGTTCCCCGGTTTAGCCATCTGTCCGGGCCCGGCATCGGCGCGGCGCCGCTAGATGCCGCACCCAATACCGCACCCGACGCCGATGGATGAGAGTTTCATCTACCGCCCGGCTCCGATCATTCCTCCTGTTTAACAGGAATCGGATGACGGGGGCGACTGGGAGGGGTCTGAGGATCCTATGGCCAGACAGGGCCAACTTTTACAGGACTGGGCAGACGAACTGGGGGATGCCAGTGGTCTGGACACCTCCCCGGACCCTGGTTTCATCTCTCCTCCGACTGTGGCCTCGGAGGAAGGTGCAGCTTTCTCAGTGGTGCTGCGCAAGGCGGCCGAGGCCCTGGGGCTCGAGTTGCCTGCTGTGGCCGTGAGGTTTAACATCCTCACAGAGGTGCTTCAACCGTCAGAAAGCTCCACAGAGTCTCTGCTGCAGTTCAATGAGGCCCTCATAGACGTTCTGCAGGGCACTTGGTCCAAGCCCTCCACAGTTCCTCCTGTTGATCGGAACGTGGGCTGGCGCCACCGCCCTGCTCCGGGCGACCCCAGTTTCCTGTCCCAACACCCCACCCCCGAGAGTCTGGTTATCCAGGCCTCCACTTCCCAATCCTCCTTCCCGTCCGCTCCTCCGGATCGGGAATCCAAGAGGCTGGAACAGTTCAGAAAGAAGCTGTTCTCTTCCCTGAGTTTGGGACTGCGGTCTTTGCACACCGCTTGCCTCTTGGACCGTTTCTCCCACTCTCTGTGGGATACGGTGGAGGACGTGCTGCCCCTGTGTCCGGAGGAGGCCCGGACACGTCTCTCCCAGGCGCTTGCTGACGGGCGAGATGCAGCACGACATGCCATACGGTGTGGACTAGACACCACGGACTAGCTGGGTAGGGCGATTTCCACCACGGTGGCGCTCCAGCGCCACGCCTGGCTGCGGTCCACGTCTTTCTGGGGCGATGTCCAGAGTACCCTCATGGATATGCCCTTTGATGGCACTCGCCTTTTTGGTGAGAAGGCGGATAGTGCGCTGGCTCGTTTTAAGGACTCCCGGGCTACGGCCAAGTCCTTGGGTCTCTCGGCCCGAGGCCGCAAAGTTCTGCCTTTCGCCCCTTTCGTGGCCAAGGAAGGGGCGCCTCCTCACGTCCGCCTAGCCACCGGCCGCAGAACCAACCTGCACGCGGTCACGGACGTGGATTCCGCCGTGGCGGTACTGGAGGACAACGTGCCGGTCAGTCCACATCCACCCCGGCAGCATCCGCCTCAAAGCCCTCCTAGTCCGAGCTTTCAGGCCAATTCCACGCCAGTGGGCGGCAGAGTTCGCCATCACCTGCTCCACTGGCGATCCATCACATCGGACAGGTGGGTGCTGCAAATCGTCCGAAGGGGCTACTCCCTCACCTTCGAGACGACCCCTCCAGCCATGCCACCGCAGTGCCACCGTATATCGGAGGATCACTTGAATCTTCTGCGGGAGGAAGTTACGGCCCTCTTGGCCAAAGAGGCCGTCGAGCGCGTTCCTGGTCCAGAAGTAGGCCGTGGTTGCTATTCCCACTACTTTCTGGTTCCGAAGAAGGGCAAAGGGGGCCTACACCCTTTCTTGGACCTCAGGAGCGTAAATGCCTTCCTCCGGAAGGAACGGTTCAAGATGCTAACTTTAGCTCAGGTTCTGGCTGCCCTCGACCCTGGAGACTGGATGGTAGCATTGGACTTGCAGGAGGCCTATTTTCACATCCTCGTCCTGCCGGCCCACCGGCGTTACCTGCGGTTCACGGTGGGTCAGGAGCACTTTCAGTTCACCGTGCTCCCCTTCGGCCTCACCAGTGCCCCTCGGGTGTTCACGAAAGTGATGGCGGTGGTCGCAGCTCATCTGCGCAGATCAGGGGTTCCAGTCTTCCCCTATCTCGACGACTGGCTGTTGAAGGCGGGCTCGCCCCAGCAAGTCGTCTCCCACCTCCAGACTACGGCCGACCTCCTGCATTTGCTGGGGTTCTCCATCAACGTGCCGAAGTCACACCTGAGACCCTCCCAGAAGCTCCTCTTCATCGGAGTGGTTCTCGATTCGGCGCTGTTCCGGGCTTATCCTCCGGAACAGCGGGTCCGGGATATTCAGGCTTTGATTCCCATCTTTTGGCCTCTATCCTGGGTTTCGTCAGGTTGGTGCCGCGGCTTCTGGGGCTGATGGCCTCCTGCATCCTGTTGGTGCATTACGCCAGGTGGTGAATGCGGGCTCTGCAGTGGGACCTGAAGTTTCAGTGGGCCCAGCATCGAGGCAACCTGTCCGACTAGGTCTTGATCTCGGAGGGCACTGCGAAACAGTTGCAGTGGTGGCTCACGGACCGCGATTGGGTCAGGGGCCGATGCCTCTCCCTACCCCAACCGGAGCACGTAGTAGTGACGGACGCGTCCCTCCCGGGATGGGGGGGGCCATATGGGAGAGGCGGAGATCAGAGGCCTCTGGTCTCCGGCGGAGTCTCAACTCCACATCAACTTGTTGGAGCTGAGAGCGATCCGGCTTGCACTGAAAGCCTTCCTTCCCTCTGTCCAGGGAAGTGTCATGCAGGTGTTCACGGACAACACCACCGCCATGTGGTATTGCAAATAACAGGGCGGGGTGGGGTCGTGGACCCTTTGTCAGGAGGCTCTGTGCCTCTGGACATGGCTGGAACACCAGGGCATCATCCTGGTGGTTCAACATCTGGCGGGCTCTCTGAACGCCAGAGCAGACGAACTCAGCCGCCGGTGCATGATGGATCACGAATGGCGTCTGAACTCGGACGTGGCGCAAGGTCTCTTTCTGCAATGGGGAGAGCCTTGGTTGGATCTATTCGCCACCGAAGAGAACGCACAATGTCAGCAGTTCTGCGCGTTGGAATTTCCAAGACGGCACTCGCTCGGAGACGTTTTCGTCGCGAGTGGAGTTGCGGTCTGTTGTACGCCTTTCCGCCTATACCACTTCTGCCCAGAGTGCTGAAGAAGATCAGGCGCGACCGGGCCCAAGTCATCTTAGTGGCTCCGGATTGGGCACGAAGGTACTGGTATCCCGAGCTACTCAGTATGTCAATCGATCCTCCGGTACGACTGCCTCTTCAGGAGGACCTTCTGTTGCAGCAGCAGGGGACGGTCCTCCACCCGAACCTGTCCAGTCTCCACCTCCATGCGTGGAGATTGAGCGGCGACAGTTGATGCCATTTGACTTGCCTCCTGAAGTCTGTGATGTGATTCTGGCAGCTAGGCGTCCCTCCACAAAATCGGTATACGCCTGCAGGTGGAACAAATTTGTGGCATGGTGCACAGCAAAGGCTGTGGATCCCCTTTCCGCCCCTCTTTCTGAGGTTCTACTCTTTCTTCTTTCTTTGGCCCAGCAGGGCTCTGCTCTGGGCACCTTGAAAGGTTATCTTTCTGCAATCTCTGCTTTCTTACGGCTTCCTGATCAGCCTTCTCTTTTCAAGTCCCCTGTTGTTTCGTGTTTTCTTAAAGGCATTACTCACATGTTTCCTCCTGTCCCCTTCGTAATGCCTCAGTGGGATTTGAATCTTGTCTTGACCTTTCTGATGTGCGCTCCCTTTGAGCCTCTTCACAATTGTCCCCTTCGTCTTCTGACTCTTAAGACTGCTTTCATGGTAGCTATCACCTCGGCTAGACGGGTGAGTGAGCTCCAGGCTCTGTCATCTAAGCCTCCCTTTCTTTCTGTTCATCCGGAAAAGGTTGTCCTCCGGACTCGCCCTTCTTTTCTTCCGAAAGTGGTGACCCCCTTTCACATCGGGCAATCGGTCACTTTGCCCACCTTCTTTCCGCCTCCGCATCCTTCGAAAGAGGAAGAGAGGCTCCACCGTCTGGACCCCAAACGGAGGAGGAGGTGCCTGTGCACAGTGCGCACTCTCTCCTCCTCCACCGCGTCTGCGTGCCTCGGCATCGTCACTAGAGGGATGCAGTGATCGTAATTTTGAATCCGGGACGGGAATCCCGCATGCGCATTGGGCCCTAAGTGCGCCGCGTGACTCGGCATCACGAGGGTCGATGAGGAGGTCTCAGCAGGTTTGACCACCCGCCATAATTTAATTTTATTCTAAGGAGCCAGGCTTAAGGCTAGCCACCGACCGACCGACGTAGTCCCCCCCCCCCCCCCCCTTGTCTGCCATCATTGCCAACTCAGCAGGTGAGTGTATTTCAGTTTCTCCGGTCGGGCGGCACCAATTGATTAAGCCATGTGGGTCAGGTGGCGGTGGGTGGTGGTCAAGCCGAGGTTATGCGGATCTCCGCTCGTGTCTGTACCTCGAAGGGTGTTATACTACTGTGTGTATCTCTTCTTGTAAATAACTTCAGGCCTCAGTCTCGCCCGCTAGCGCGGCAGTTCTTCTCTAGTCTGACTCTTACTGAAAACAGTGGCTGCCTGCAAGACGGGGTTCTCACTCTCTTTCCTCTCCTATCTTTTATTTGCACACCTGTGAAATGGATCCAAAAAAGAAATCACTTTTGCTGGAAATCAATGACGTATTTTTCTGACATTTAATTCCAAAGGGCAGCATCGTGAATACAAGTTTAAAAATATGAAAAATGAATAACTAAATAATGTGAGACAGAGTGGTAGCAAACTGGCCAGATTTATTGTATTCACACCCAAACACATTAGCGCCACTTTTACAGAGTTTGCCAGTGAAGCTCTATTTTTGTTGTCTTGGCTTTGTTTTCCCTGGGCTTGGAACTAGTGCACCAATCCTGGAGGTACTGCAATGTGAGGATTGAAAAACAAAATTTGTACTGCTGCTCTGCATCTAGGGATGTTGTCTTTTTTTACCATACTGCTTACGTTTTGTAAGGATATAAGCAATGACCATTGAAATACGTCCATTCAGGGCCCTGTAGTCATGTCCTTAACTTTTCAGACAAAAGCACTCACTGATTTCTGAACAGTGAGTGTAAAAGCGTTAAGGTAACCATGTTGTTCCTGCTTACATTTCACATGGTTTGTGAAATTTTGCATCCCCTATGATTGTTTGCTTTTTCCAGGATGCTGTCACTTTTTTTTGTTGTAAATGTAGGCCACATATTGCTCTTGCCCAGTGTGTAATTTCAATTGAGCCGCATCCAGGTGTTTATAGCTGGCAACAATTGGGTTGTAGTTGAAGGCAGTGTGAGTTTTTCTCAGTGGGGCAGAATGGTGTTCAGTGTGGGGTAGAGGATATGGCACTATGGACAGAGCTGCTGAATTTGAAACTGGGGAACCAGGTTCAGCCTTCATGACCAGTCCATCAGACCACTCTACTGAGAGAGCACTATCTCATGCTAGACCTTATATTAGAAGCCCCGGTGTCGTTGCACCAGCAGGGAGACCGTAGCATGACAAGTGTAGGTTAACTTTCAAGGCTTGTCCACCACTATTCATACTGAAGTTCACCTCCAGTCTTGAGGGCAGGCCTATGAAGCAGCACACCCTAGAACAACAGTGACCCTGTCACTGAGATCACAGGACCCTTGAGATGGGCCAGCTCTAGGGTGGCGCAACCACTGTGACCGCAGCAGGTGCTGACTTTAGGTGGAGGCATCATTTTTGCAAGTATATTATGGTTTTAAAAGTGCTTGCTGCCTCCTTCCTGGCCTCCAGTAATTTTCGGTAACAATAAAAATGTCATGATGACTCTGGTGATTAATGTTCTACGTAGAGAGAGATTGGAATTTTGTCTAATGGAAAATTTGACTCATGGAAAGGTAGCTCAGAGGGTTAATGTATCTGCTGCAAAGAACATGTACCATGCAGATCACAAGGTGCACATAATGTAAATAGGCCAGTGGGCTACTGCTTTTGTCAGAGAGATCCTTTTGTTACTTGCAGTTTATAAGTTAAAATCCTAACATATAACAGTGAGCTATTAACTGTCATCTACTCCGCAGCAACACAAGTCACATTTTTTATTAACTTTTGATACGTTTGAGCTACAAACAATTTATTCGTTTAAATGGTCAGATCATGCTGCAGATCTTGCATTATGAGGCAAATATGGCAGAGCCATTATTATTTAGAAAACATTTGCAAACTAGGATTTTTAGCCATTCATGTTTGAACTGCTGTTGTGGAAAAGGGAGAAGTGCTGATGACAGAAACTCCATGGCTCGTTGACAAATGGCTTGTGCTTTTTATCGTATTTGGGGACATTCTGCGATTAGAAGTATATCCCACTTTGTGAATACATTTTACTGTCAATAACTCGTTATAACCTTAAATAATCATGTGTATCCATTGGTTGATTAAACTGGGCAGTCAAACCAAATACAAAAAATAGGGATGTTTGCGCATTCTGGCCACACCTCTGGCTCCGCCCACTAATCCAATCCTTGGGTTATTCCAGCCCTCTGATTCTCCACCCACAGTTCCCCTACTTTTTCCCCCCACTTCGACCACTGATATATCATGTTGCCGGATAGTGGGAACACCACACCAGTATAAAGTACCATATCTATGATATTATAAATTCCAATAAACTGTTGACTAGCAGGTAGCCCACTGTACAACCTGATTAATGAGTCATTATCACACTGTTGTTAACAGGCACAGGGGTCTCTGTCTGCTGAGGCACGGCTATGCGCTCACTGTCTACACAGATTTGGGTGGTAGAAGAATAAATTGGTTATATTTAAATTCATGTTTCATGCTCGACATTTCATTTTTTAGTGTTCTCTGTTGGAATGTCTGTGATTTATGACTGGATATCCTGGTGCTCTATAAGGTAATCATTTACTATGCTTTAAAGTTAATACAATCTAATATGTAATGATCAATGTGTTGAAAATTGCTTTGTTTTGCCCTTTCTGTCTCCCAAATCTTCTTGGGGTGGAGAAGTTCAACCCCCCAAACACCCCCTAGTAGTGGTTGCTCACTGCGCTTGCTCGCTACACACCATGTGGGGGCTGGTCTCACTTTTACTTTGTTCCCTCTGATTCACTACTTGTGTCTATTTTTGGTGCTCTCTGATAGAATGTCTATGGGTACATATGACTGGGTGGGTAACCTGATGTTCTTTAAGGTCATCATCTACTATATACTGTGCTTTGAAAGTTGATACAATTTGAATATGTAATGAAAAATGTGCTTTAAAATTCACTATCATGTGACCTGGTGTCCTGGCAGCCATCTGTAATTTGAAATGTGAAGACGACACAAGGGGTGAATCTGTGGCGCTATCATTTTTCAGACCGACCATTTACTTCTGTCACTCCCATAAGAGTACAGGAAGGGGGGCGGGGGCTATATTTGGCTGCCCTTTATTGGGCATTTATGTGCTATTGAACTGAGACCTTTATTTAGAATAGCTTGTAGGAGCACCTCCCCCCGATGTCCATGCCTGGGTGGGAGGCTCAACTACAGTGTCATTGTCACACGACTCCACCATGGTGGAGAGCTGCCTGGCAGAAACGCATCCACCTGTTAAATCTGGTTAAACCGCCAGGCACGCCCTGAAATGAGGGGGAAGCCGGACTCGGAGCGGAGGAGGTCCATGCGGTAAGTCGTGAGGGGGTGACACCATGAGTTACCCGCACCGGGTGACACCAACCCTAGTGACGCCACTGGCTGAGAGCCCATTCCACCCGGGCCACAGCGGCGACTACTGCCCTGGGACGGGAAGTTCCCTTGCAGGACATCTGTCAGGCGGCGACGTGGGCCTCACTGCACACGTTCGTCAAGCACTATTGCCTGGACAGCCAAGTCCGGAGAGATGGCTTCTTTGGCTGTTCTGTTCTCCAGGACTTTCTGGTGTGATCTTGGTTCGCAGACCCTCCACCAGGGTTGGTATTGCTGGGGTATCTATTCTAAGGTGAGGTATCTAACTAACGTGTTTCTTTCAGATGAACAAGTTACTTACCTTCGGTAACGATGTATCTGTAAGAAACATTAGTTAGTTAGATTCCTCACCGACCCACCCATCCTCCCCGCTCTGCGAACCGACATCTAGGGTTAAGGTCATCCTGTTCAGGGCCCTAGACTTTTTGGCACCAGTGTCGGTCTCTTGCATGGCTCTGCGTTCCTGGCGCGGAAAGCTATGTACATTGACGGACGCGGAGCCGCAGACGACGCCTAGCGACGCGCAAGGGGTATTGCTACAAAAATCTTTCCGGATCCAGCCTGACGCCTGGGGATATTCTAAGGTGAGGAATCTAACTAACTAATGTTTCTTACAGATGCATCGTTACCGAAGGTAAGTAACTTGTTCTTCTCTTTTGGTAACTTGAAGCCCTGCGGGCGTTGCGGCATCTACCTGTGTAAATATAAAAGAAACTTTGTCTCCTTTCTGCTAAGAGCTAACCCTCCCAGGACGGGGTTAAACTCGTAGAGCTAAAATGCTTCAGCTGCCGTGGAAGGCAGGATGTCTCCTCTGCTAACACTGAAAGAAAAAAACAGGCAGTCATTTCAGCTGCAGTGGGAGACAAGGAGTCTCCTCTGCTATGAAATCGAACGCGAAGGAACAGGACTGTCTGTTCGTTCCTTTGCTTTCGGTTTTAGCAGAGGAGACACTGCCTTCCACTGCAGCTGAATCATTTGAGCTCTACTAATTAATCCCCTCCTGGGAAGGTTAACTGTTAGCTCTTTACGTGACAAAAGCGCACTGTGTGCCTAATCTATTTCCCCTCCCTCCCCCTCCAACCCTCTGTTATGGAGTTCTCCAATAAAAAAATTCCCATCTGAAATGGGTGAAGACATGCGATGACGCGGGACAGCAAAGGACCAACAAAGGTAAGATCTTAGTGTGGAGTGCGCGCCCCCCCTGAGATGGTGTTGCGCCCCCCCCTGGGGGGGCGCGCCCCACAGATTGAAGAACTCTGCTCTAAGCGTCCTGCGATTAGCAGGGAATCTGCCAGGAGAAATACAGTGCAAGCGCTAGCAAACAACAGAAGAAACACCCATCAAAACCCCCAAACTCAGGAGAAATAAGGAAAAACGACTTAACTTGCTGCTAATCAGCGAAGAAAGAGGAAGAGGAAACAGCGTAGATGGACTATGATGGCCGGTCGGGGTGCGGACAGAGAGAAAGGACTACTATTGAAACGTTTGTTTCCCAAGTGTTCATGGGAAATGTAGTTGTTGATGTTTTGTTGTGTTGCTGCTGTAAAAATTAAAGCGAAGGAAGAAGGCATAATCCGAAGCCTCCGGTCCTACCATAGAATTCTTTAATTACCATCCGTCACATAGGCTACATATAATTGTAGCGATCTGCCTGTGACACATTTTATATTTTAAAATAACTTAAAATAAGTATTGAAAAATAATTCTTTTTAAAACTGTACAACCTCACATTTAATGCGAGAGGCAGAACAGGGAAAGTCTGGAAATCTGTACTTACCTCTGTATGCTTACCTTCACAACATTGTGGTAGTCGATATTCTGACAATTATATTTTTGTGAAATGATATTTGAAACACCATCTCTGATAAAATACCTCCCAAATTATAAAGAAGTAATAGATACGACTTAATTGTACTGTTCATGGTCCGGTATCTAAAGAAGTAGTCTGATTATAGTGTTCAAAGTTCAACCCAGATATATATGGGAACTAAATGGTGCCTGTTTTTTTTGTATATTTTCATTTCAGCCTAAACCAGGGTGTAAAGGTGTCCGAGGTTGTCCAGTGGGTGATTACTATCTCATGTGTGGCCTTTGTCCCATAACAGGTGTTAATGAGTCAGTCCTGATACCTTTGTGACTCCCATTAGAGCCAGCCGCCAGGTACCAATCCATTCCTCATTACCACAGTACTCTGATCGCCGGGAATTTCGTATAAGATGGGAATACTCTACCTATCGACTGCGGAGTGATTTACATATTTTCTACACTGATAACTATAGAACAAGGCCAAGTACAGTGATATTGTATATGGAGTATCTCTTGGTAATTGAAAATAGGACAGTGACATTGAATAAATAAGCCCTGATGAAGTCAATTTGTAACTTAACGGACGAAACACGTGTTGGCTTGAAGCTGTTGTTGACCAAGAATATGTACAGATGAACTGTTCAAGGAATAAGAGAGCTTATGTCTGAATAAAAGACATTGGACATTAATATACAACATTATACTTGCGATTGAATTGTGGAGTGCTTGGAGTCTATTTTGTACTCTGAAAATTGACTGGTCCCTTGAGCTGGGCCTGGTAGCCCACACGTCTTCCCTAATGTAGAACCTTTGTATAACTGATACTCAGAACTGCAGACTTTAGGTGTCATTTAAACTCCGCCCCCCATAATAAGAAATCCTTGCCGCCTTGGTGGAAATTTCCATGCCTTCTGCTCATCAGGCGACTTGGCAGAGGCTTGTGGAACAGATTAATTTTAATCTGCTTGGTGCAGGGTCACCACTCTTGCCACGGGTCCTTATCAAGTAAAGAGGAATCAACAGTGGAACGAAGTACAAACCATTGGTAATTTATTAAGCATTCAGAATGGGTCTCCATCCAACGAGCACCATGGAGTTACTCAAGGAAGGAGCACACTTGAACAATGGTTACATGGGTTTTTATAGGGAAGATCTCAAACAAGGAACGCCCAGAGTTAAATAGAACTTTGGGAAGAACACACAAATGAGCTAAGGCAAGAATATGACAGCCTCTGTGTCTTGTGCAATTTCTACGTTTTAAGACTGAACAACAAAATGAGCTATTCTGAGTAGACTTTACTTAAGGATTAACTATTGCCTGAAAACCTTCGAGCAAGCTGACTCTGCATGTTTACACAGCCTACAATGTCCCAACCTGCAATTCTTTACCTAATGCGGTGTCAAGAAGAGAACCAGGCTGAAAGTAGGGCAGGGGTGAGAATGGATGAAGCATAGCTTAATCAAAAAACGAGAGATTCAGATTTTACATTTCCACAGGCTGTGAAAGCAGCAAATGTTTTTGTTTTATGTAAACAAACCACCAAAGCAATAGTTTGTTTCAGTAACACAAAAAACATAGTCCTGACATGCAGCAAGTTTTCTTTCTGCGCATCTAGGTCAATCTATGTTTCCCTACTAAAATTGCCATGCCTTGCATAGCAGTCCTAGGAAGGAAAATCTATTGATTGTCTTCCCAGATATATAGAGTGTGAGGAAACTCTGTAATCTGATGGTCTAGCAGTAACTGTGCCACCAGATCAAGGTTTTCTGCTGGCAAAGTAAGCTAAGACTTCATCAGCCGAAAACCTGTGGTTCAGCACCTCTAAATGAGGTGGGATAACCATGGTTATAACATAATATATGCCCAGTGCTCTCATCCACTGAAACACTAAGGGCCTCATGTAGGTAGCCAAATACCGGTCGGTAACGGCCGATTTTCGGTAAATATGCCGTTACCGACCGGTATTCAGACAAGTGAGATGTAGGAGTCCAAAAACCACTTTTCGGTAAATATGAGGCGGTAAATACCGATTCATATTTACCTAATTCTAAAATACCGATTCATATTTACCGAATACATTATTAACGAATCGGTAAATATGAAGTGGTAAATATGAAGTGGTAAAAATTTAAAATGACATGTAGGAGCAGTCGGTAATTAAGAAATCCAGGAAAATCGGTAAATAAGAGTCGGTAATTAACACGGATGGAAAGCAGGTGGTAACCATCAACAATGCATATAAGCAATCCCAAAATGCAACAGCGTGGACAACATGGCCGCCATGTACGTCATTGCAAGGCGCCTACGTCTACAGGCAGCAGGACTGAGGGTGTGGCGACGGGAGGAACAAATCTACAGACAGCGCATCACACTATTCCAGCTGACTGATGCAGAGATACATGAGAGGTACAGGCTACACCCCGAAACCATCATGGACTTAATCAGGGACCTTCACCCACTCCTGGACCAGCCAATAAGAAGGGCGCACGCCATACCCCCACATGTGCAGGTGCTCTGCAGCCTACATCTGTTGGCATCCGGCAGTTATCAGGTGGTGATAGCTGCGGTGGGTGGGGTATCCCAGAGTTGCCTGTCACGTTTCTTCAGGAAGTTCCTGGATGCCATGATGCAGAGAATGCACCACTACATCAGCTTCCCAAACACACAGGCTGCACTGCAGAAAACAAAAACAGACTTTTATCACATGGCACAGTTCCCCCATGTCATCGGCTGTATTGATGGTACACACATCCCAATCTGTCCTCCAGCTGACACAGAGCACATCTACAGGAACAGGAAGTCCACCCACTCCATCAATGTGCAGGTGATCTGTGATGCAGGGAACATCATCACAGATATTGTTGCAAAGTTTCCTGGGAGCACCCACGACTCTTACATCTTCCAGAATAGTGGGATCTACACACGACTGAGAGCCGGAGAATTCGGAGAGGGTTACCTGCTGGGTAAGTAACAGTGACGCCCCTTGAAACCTGCAAATCAGAGTGTATAGAGGCATGTAACTGATGGTTCCCTTTTACTCATCCAGGCGACAGTGCATATGCATGCCGTTCATTCATCCTCACTCCCTACCTACACCCAGCAACCCAGAGTGAGAGACGATACAACGTGGCACACAAATCTACACGCAATGTGGTGGAGCGCACGTTTGGACTGCTGAAGAGCAGGTTCCGCTGCCTCCACAAGAGCGGAGGCGCACGCCAGTACAAACCCATCACCTGCTGCAAGATAATTGCCACTTGTGCAATGCTGCACAACCTTGCCACGAAAAAAGGTACAGATGTGGAACTAACATATTTTGAGGACAACGAGGATGAGTCAGGCCAGCCAGAGGGCAGCGCAGCTAGAGTGCCAACTGCAATCGATGGGAGAGAGAGACGGGCAGAGATCACATGCAACTATTTCTGAGTAAGTGAGGGGACACAGCGAGTCGTGAGAAGTCATGACGTAGTTTAATGTGGCACCACGCCATGAACACATGAACAGGCCAATCTGGCAATATGCCATCTATACAATGAGTATGTCCAGGGTTACGTCACCCAATGGCAAGTGGATGAGCAGGGCCACATCAATGTTTGCGCATACGCGCTGCAGTGGTGGATTGCACGGCCTGTGCATCCTCACTAGAGCCAACCCCAAGCCGCCTGCTGCTCCTGCGTGCTTCGGGGACGGGGGGTGTGATGCTGCTGCTGGTGTCGATGCTCTCCGCAGCATCCCCTGCAGCAGTTGTCGACGCCTGACTTGTCAATAGCACCCCTAGTGCACTTGTCACCTGCACCATCCCCCGTGACAGGTCGCTGCAGCACTGTGTTAGGCCCTCCTGCATCGTCACAGAGCGCCGGCAAAGTAGGGAAGTCGCAGTTGCCAGACGGTTGAGTGCCCTGCTGGTAGTGTCCCTTCTCTGGCGTTCCTGGCGCCGTGCTTCGATGTCAGCATCTAATTTGCTGCACAACTGCTGGATTGACTGGGACATGTCCCGAATGCCCGCAGCCATGCCGCCAATGTTTGTGTCCATGTTGACTAAGCTTGTCCTCATCACCCGCATGTGCCTCTGGACTGACATTACTGCCTTTGATTGCAGGCGCTGTTGCTTCAACATTTGGCCCTCGAGCCCCAAGAAGACACCATGGCCGTCAGTGGGTGCTGGTGGACTCTGGACACGCGACCTGCGGCGCCCTCTTGCTCCCGTCTGTGCTGCCTGTGATGTTTGGGGCACAGTGGGATGGCTCCCTTCCTGGGGCCCGGTGCGGTCTTCTGGGCCCATGCTGTCGTCTGACGAGGTGTCTAAGGCTCGTAGCCTGGCTGCTGGACGCCTCCTCATTCTCACACCTGCAAGCGGAGATGTGGCCGGTGAATCGAACATGAGTGGCGATGCTGGCTCTGGTGGTGGTGATGCTGGCTCTCGGTGAGGTGATGCTGGCTCTGTGTGCGGCGAGGCTGGCTGCGTAGGTGGTGCGGCTGCAAGTGGGCCTGCTCCCTGGTCTGCACTCGTGCTGGCTAGAGGTGATTTTTGTGGCCGGTGTGCCGTCTCCCCTGCAGCATGCCCTGTACTGCATGATGTCACATCTGTGGACAGAAAAACAACATTGGCTCAGTGTCCCCGAAGGGCTGCATTGCAAGCGTCACAATAAATCATTTCACTTTCCAATCTGTCCTCTGTCTCCTTGTGCCTCGAGTGCGTGACATGCCTTGTTGCCCTGTGACATTTACGTCATGGTTAGTGTTGCCCTGACTACATCTCCCGGAATGCATTGCCTGTCTGCACTGACACGTGTGGACTGCAGTGTGATTCTCGTGTCACAATGGGGGATGTGGGATAGGGGTAGGGGCGGCTACATTGCTGTGCTTTCGTCTTACCTTGGTGTGTTGCGGCTCTGGCAGAGCTGTCGGCGTCCCCAAGACCCACGACGCTCTCTTGCTCGAGTGTGGCCGCCACCAGCTCCTCCAGTTCGGTGAGGGCAGGTGCCCTGTTGGTTCCACCTCCGGTCTGGCTGGCCTCCTTCTGGATGTCGCCCATCTTCCTCTTGGTCACAATCCTCAGGTCATACCAGCGCTTTTTGAGGACCTCAATTTCCCTGTGGGTCACTCCCACAGCATTGACCTGCGCCTGGATGGCCAGCCATATGTTGCGCTTTTCGGCCTCAGGCACTTGCAGGGATTGCCTCCCAAACAGCTTCTGGTGCTGCTTCACCACCTCCTCCACCAGCACCTGGAGTTCCTTGGGGCTGAATTTGAGCTTCCTCCTCCTTTCCCCTCCGTCTTTCTGTGTGCTCTGGCTGGACATGCTGTTCGTTTCCCGCTCGCACATGCAACTGCTCCCTGCCTCTCCTCTGCACTCCGAGCCTCTCCAGGGTCGGCTAATTATGTACACCTGCCTGGGTGTGGCCACTTCGGCTAATTGTGTACACCTGCCTGGGTGTGGGCAGTTCCTGGTTGGGTGGGCTGTCGTTGCACAGGATTAGCTGTTTCGTCAAGTCATGTGATGTTATTTACCGAATCCGTACGTACCGATTCGGTATTTTCCGATTCGGTAGATACCACCTCGGTATTTTCCGAATCGGTAGATACCACCTCGGTATTTTCCGATTCGGTAATTATCACCTCGGTATTTACCGAATCGGTGAATTCCGATTCGTATTTACCGACTGTTACCGAATCGGTAACTGTTACCGAATTTTTACCTACATGTAACTTACCGATTCTAATTTACCGATTCGGTACGGCTCGGTATTTAAGAACCGGTAAAATTTATTTACCTACATGAGGCCCTAAATGAGGGCCCTAGTCAAGTGTGTGGCTTGGAAAACCAATAGCTGTCCTATTTTTGTGGTTTGGGATCCATTCCATATTTGGATACAAGTTATGTATTTTGGTGATTATCTCTAGCACTGAAGTGGGCCCACTGACCTATCTTCCTTCAATTCTAACATACCAAGGAAGCTAGGAACATAAACAGACATGTTAAACCATCTAAGATATTTTAGAACAATACACTGACTTGGTTGTAAATGATGTCTAGTAGTAGTCCCCAACGTTATCTGCAAAGTCCCTCGTTGATCATTGTCACTGCAGAGTCAATCCCTTACTCTATAATGTTGTAAACTCTAGAATGACATTTGGCGTCATATCAAATCCCAGATGGTGTTTGGATTTCCTTTTGTTAGTGTTAAATCTACCCTTACCTGCCCTAACTTTGATTCTATAAATATATCTGTTTACTTGATCATTGTATTATAATAATCACTCTGACTTGCATTGATTTTATTGTATGGGTTTAATGGCTCATATGGTATCTGAGTTCCAATCCAACAACCACATCACATTAAGAACAATCCTAGACAACTGGTCCAAGCCAGCAATAGTAAGGGCTTCTTGGTAAACGCAGTTGAAGTACCACAAGTATTAAAATCCTGCAGTACCAGTGATGAACAACAGTGCCCACCATGGTCACTGTCCAGTAACCACTCACTGTCCGGGACACGGAGAAAAGTCCTCACACCATGTTTAAAACACAAAGTAATCCTACTCCGGGATAGGGTTATGCCAGCTAGAAACCCTTCATGCACAAGATCCTCTGGGGATTCAATGACCGTGATTTTAAGTAAGAGTTCCAGAAGGCGATCTTCAGGTATGTAATGGAGGATCACAATTCTACAAGGGAACATGCTGACATGTTTGAGACTAAGGTCAGATGCACTGGGAGGATAACTCCCTACCAGTAGCAAAAATACCAGCTTTTAGAGCCCTAGTCTTATAAAAAAAAAAAATGTTTGGTAGATGTTATCTGAGTTCCTACGTGTGTCGGGGAAAGGGTGTTTGGTGCAGTTTCTATGTAACTAAGATGGAGAGAAATTTTATAAATCCAATTGTACCAATCATTTACCCGGTGCAATAATTCCACAGTTGGGCATAAACTTCGACTCTGTGAAGGGATGTTCCCACCCCCTTTTTTCTAAAATGCCATGTAATCTTAGTCCGTCAACCAAAGCGCTTGATGAAATTATTTTGTTGCTATTTCCAATAGAGCCCACTGGTTTACTTTTGGTTGGGTGTTGTTTTATAAAAAAATAACTTTTTCTCCAAGATACTCATTGTTAACTGCCTGGTAAACGGATAACTGGAACCTCAGGTAGAGAAAGAGGAAACAGGTTTTTTTTGTTCTTTGTTCTAAACTGCTATACTTCATATGTAGATTTCTATGTAGTGTTTACTGTTTTTCAATATGTTCCTGGGGTTCTTCTTTTGTAAGTCATTGGTGACTGACTATATCTGACTCTTCAGCTAGCGCAGCACTGTTATGCCTGCTTTCACGCAAGGGGGGATCCTAGCAATAGAAACTTGAGTTCATTGTGGTTGTGTGAGGAGGACAAGTTCTGCGGCAGACAAGCATGTGCACACTGGCCTAATTTTAGTTGTGTGCTGCCCAGAACATGTTGATTCACACAATGGTACTAAATATACAATCTGAGTTTATAGCATCCGTTAGGGGGTAGAAAAGAGGCAATTAAATGTTGGTACAGGACAGTGTAACTAATGATGTGGTTCTGGTGATAGTCATGCACCACTGAGTGACTGCTCTGCATCAGAAATGGTTATAGTTCTTGGTGCTTTGAAGGCTCTCCCATGTGATTTGAGATATTGAGAAAATGAAAGGTAAGATGTATATTCCCCATTAAGTGTTCTGAAACCTATAGTATCAGCCTGCTTCAGTTACCTTAACTTTCTGTTTCACTTTTTAAAATTTTCTTCCCGTATGAGCTGGTATTTTGATTATTTTGGTTTGTTTTTTCTATGGTGTCTTACATAATGAGAGCATAAGGCATGCCAGTTTAGATTTCTGGCTAACCTTTGACTGGGAAAGCCTGTTTTGATAGAAAGCACTAGATTGACACTTATTTCATTACCAGAAAAAAAATATTTTGTTTAAATTTCTAGTCGGGCTGTTTTCTGTCTCAACCTGGGCTGCGTAGGGAGAGGGGTTAATAACGATTTGTTAGTGGTGTGGTATGCAGAAGGTGATATGAGGTATATGTATGAATATCTCACGAAGATCTGTGATGTTCATTGTGAGTAGAAAACAAATGTGATTCTAGAAAAACAATTGTTTTTTGCTAAAGTGAATGTGGCAGTAAGAATGTTTGTCATATATTGGAATCCTTGGGAGTCTTGACATTGCTTGCAAATTTGCTGGGAACATGTATGCACATACACAGGACTTTCTGATGAGGTGGATGGATAGGGCTTTCATACAAGGCAGGAAAATATTAGCATGTGTGTAATATACAAAAGAGTGTGCAAGAGAAAGAACATGAACTAGACATAATGAGTATCTTTTGGACTTGGCTTCTCTTCCGAGGTCACAAGGTGCTGACATTCGTTTTTGTTGGCTCTAGGTCTCTGTGCACTTTAACACTGCTAACTAGTGCTAAAGTGCTTGCTTGCGCTCTCTCTTTTAAACATGGTAAAACTGGCTTACACCTGATTGGTATATTTAATGTACTTATAAATACGTTGTAGAGTTGCATACCATATACCTAGGACCTGCAAATTAAAGGCTTCTAGTGGGCCTGCAGCAATTATTGTGCCACCCACTTAAGTAGCCCCTGAAAGCATGTTCCATGTCTGCTTTTGCAGCTTACATGTAGTTTTAAGCTGCCAATTCGACTTGGCAATATAACCTCCTTGCCAAGCATTAAACCTCCCTTTTATTGCCTATAAATCCTCCCTAAGGCAGGCCCTATGTAGCCAAATAGGGCATGGGTGCATTGTAATTAAAAGGTTGTACATGTACTTATATGTTTTACACGTCCTGGTAGTGACAACCCCTAAATTAGTTTTTCACTACTGTGAGGCCTACCTCACCAGGACAACATTGGGCTGCCTTATTTAATTTAATAAGTGCTAACTTTTGATTGGGAACAGGTAAGCATTTTGTGTTTGTTGTCTGAGAAATTGTAATTAAAAATCCTATTTAAAGGAGTTTAAGTTACAATTTTGAAAGTACCACTTTTAGAAAGTTTTACAAAAAGTAGAACTCGGCAACCATTTCTTTTGCTGCTATTTATTTCATGAGGCTAGGGGACAATATTTATAATTCTTGGTCCTAGCTACATTATTTCGCCATGATTTATACATTTTTAAGGAAACATTTCTACAGTTTTATGTCTGAAAACATGTGGTGATACACTTTCAAATCAATATTACTCTGTGCTGATTTTCAAATGGTAAAAACATAAAACATTCATAAACAGTACATTTTGTCAAATAAAACAATTGTGCTTAAGTTCAGTACCTGTGTAAATCAAAACAACTATACTTAAATTCAGTGCCGGTGTGAATCATACTAACAATTATAAAATTACACCAGTGTATAATGTATACATCTGTTCTATTAAGGAGCACTCTCATTGAACCCAACAGGTTTCCTCTTTTAGAGAGTTGCTCTCCTTGAGGAGAATATTCGGTATCTGTGGGAATAATTCAATGTTCATGTTCCCTCTACAGATTCTGAGATTAATTTAATCAGTCTCCATCAAGGTAGAAGAAAAAAGAAAGTGCCGATGCGTTTCAAATCCCTGTTCTACTATAGGGATTATCTTCAGGGCAATAATATGGTGTAATCTGAAATTAATAAAGAAAAAATGAAAATATTTAGTATTTTGTGTCCCTTCTCTCTATTTTTTTTTTTGTAAACAAGTTTTATTCAGTTACATCACATCATGTAGGAACTATACAAAGGGGTGAAAGAGTACCATCGTGCTGCTGATAATAGTCCTCGACAATCATGTTAATGAATATACATTGCTATGCACGGCTTCTCGTCAAATGTGCCCTGCTTCTCAAGGTTGTGTCCCTTCTCTCTATCACTGTTTGTTCAGTATAGGAAAAAATTCTGGTACCTGAGTTATGTTGGTAAACAATCTTCCTGACTGAAAGGTAAGTTTCTTTTCTGGGTTCTGGTTTTTGTCACTTTTTAAACACTCTGAAATAATGAACAGACAATGTTGCTTGTTCTTGTATTTGTACTGAATGAAAAGAACGTTTCTCAAAAGGAAGAAATTCCTTTTTGGCTTACTTAAAAAGTTGCTTTATGTCCCATAAACTTTGTGTTGTATCAGGCCTCTCGGTTACACTGTGAGCTTGTTAGACCAAAGCTGCCGGCTCCTTTTATACTCAAGTTCAATTTAAAGTCTTCTGCAATAGTACGAGTCAACATTGTATCTCCGTACAAATATTCCACATTAAAACAAGTTGTTTTAATTGAAAATGTGAGACAGCTCTCGGAGACGTACTCAGAATTGCAACATTGTGTTTGAGGTCTGTTTTGTTCTGTCATGGGCCCGGTGAGCCCGCAGTGATACTTGTGAATTAAATCTGAGATGGAAGAAAGGAACATCATTTGTAAAGCCTGTTTGTCAGAAGTACAGGGTTTTTTTTTATTTACAGCTTCCATTCACTTACTTAGGATTTGCATGGTAAACTTTACGGGGTTCAGTTCCTCTGCCGGCTGATTCCTTCATGTCAGCTTTTACGGTTTGCAGCACATTTTTTCGTTTTTTCTACTTTTGAACAAGAAGTGCTTTATTTAGTGGTTTTTGGGCGATGTAGTTCAAAATGTTACATGTCTTCCGCTTGTGAAGTCCTAATGCACATTTCTTCTATTTTTGAGTGGTGATCTGCTAATTTATGGTTTTATTCAATTCTGACATTTCGTTTACACAGGTACTGAAATTAAGCACAACTGATTTATTTGACAAAATGTACTGTTTATGAATGTTTTATGTTTCGACCATTTGAAAATCAGAGTAATAATGATTTGAAAGTGTATCACCACATGTTTTCAGACTTATAAAATTGTAGAAATGTTTCCTTAAAAATGTATAAATCATGTCGAAATAATGTAGCCAGGACCAAGAATTATAAATATTGGCCCCGAGCCTGATGAAATAAATAGCAGCAAAAGAAAAATGGTTGCCGGGTTCTACTTTTTGTAGTGCTTTATCCACGCCCCACCTGTCCACCAATATAGGACGTAACCCCCTTTTTTAGCTTCAGTTTTAGAAGGGTGGCATTTCCCTGCCTGTATTTGGTACATGCAACCTGTTCCTGGGTCACATGACTGCATGTAGATGGCAGTGGGACTTTGTTTATTCTTCCCAGACAGTCACACATTATGGGTATTAGGAATGCCTGTATGGCCCATCATCTGGTAGGATGGGTGGGTGGAGCTGGGCACTGCCCCACCTGTAATTCAATAGGCTGGGCTCTGCCTTCACACAAAGTACTTGTCACCCTTCTGTTATTCATGAAGCAGCTTAGAGTCAGGGTAGGGAAAGCAGGAAACTTCAAGCAGTTCAAAGGGAATTCTCTAGAAACGTCTTCGACTTCAAAGGGTGCACCAGGTATAAATATAGGACCCTCAGACTCACTCTTCAGTTCACTTTCTTTACCTGTGGAAGAACTCTCAGAGGACTGCCTGCTGTGTAATTCAGAAGACTGCCTTGTTGCACCTGGAAGGACTGCTTTGCTACCTGAAGTCTTCCTTGAGCCCTCAGAAGCCTGTTTCCCTGATTGAGCCCTGTTTCATCACTTGAACCCAGGACTTCCAGAGTGTCTCCAAGGGCTAGCTGGCTGGCCTCTATCAGAGCCTCTGGGACAGAAAAGGCACCATCCATCTTGAACCCACACCTGGACCCAGCCTGAGAGAGTCCTAACCCTTCTCAAGTGGTGCCCCTCAAGTCCTGGACCCTTGGTGGTGTTAAAGGTGCCCAGATAGCCAAATCCAAAACTTGGGACTTAGAAAGCTTTTGACTAAAAACTGCTCTTAGAACCAAGAGGAAATCGGGATCAATGTGCTTGTCTATCCGCCCAGTGTGCATTGGCAACTGTCTTGACTTTGCATCAGCTCCCGCTACATTCTTCTCTGCAGCAGCAAACCCTGTTTAGCAGTCCTTCGACAAAGGGGTATCCAGCCTCATAAAACTCTTGTTGGCTGCAGCCTCCAGCTTCATCCCTATGGAGAGTACCAACTTCCAAAAAAGTGACCAAGTACGAACATAAACATTCTCACCGGCTTCGTCCAGCAGCTAACCTATGACAACGCTTCTTCCTTCAATACTGCCTGCAGCATTGCCTGCTAAACTTCACCTTCCAAAAGGACTTTTATTTCAAAATTTGTTCTAGTCTGAAGCTAAGCGCTGATGGGGCCCAATCCACTTTTTGTATTCGACCCGGTCTTGCTTGACTAGATGTCCACGGTTAGCGCTTTGATCTGTTAGGCGCTAGTTTTCACCTTAAACTTTCCAAAATTCATAACTCTGGCTCTACAGAGTGGATGTATGTCTCTTTTGGTGTTGAATAATTTATTCGAATTTTACTCTATTTTTCTAAATTGTTATGCGATTTGTCTTGTGTTGTATTTTCACTTTATTACTGTTTGTGTGTTGCATAAATACTTTACACATTGCCTCTAAGTTAAGCCTGACTGCTTTTGTGCCGAGCTATGAGATGGTTGAGCAAAGGTTAATTTAGTGACTTTAGGGGTTCAGCCTGATGGGGATTGTGGCTGTTGCTTGAACAGGGGTCCCTCCCTGTTCAACCAACAACCCAATCTCTCACAGGATCTGGATGCAGTTTTACGTGAAAGAATCAGGCACGCAAATTGTACCATCACGTTTTATGCTTAATTTCTACCTCACCAAATCATATTTGTGCAGATGTAACGATCTTGGTAAATACCCTTCTCCACATTAACAGCCCATAACTCATTTCGAGCTAAGAATGCGTTAAATGAAAGATGAAATGCTGAAAGCTATGATGATATGGAAAATACTGCATTATGTGTTGCCGGCAATGAAGTGTGTTGTTCACGAGAAAATAGTTTTTTTTCACTCATTTTGCAAGAAAGGGAGAGAAGAGCGTGCATATGAGTAGTCATGTGGAGCGGAGCAGAATGTGATGTTACAGTTAAAAGGTGATGTGGGAGAAGCATCATTTTCTTGGTCCAACACACTTGTGAATAGCAAAAGGTCATTATGTTTTTCTCGGAATTCTTTGGAACAATATGTGAATATTGTACATTGCAGAAAAAAATGTTATGTATATTTGAATATTATGGCTCGGGTAGTGTATTGAGAGGGTATCTTTCTGATCTGAAGGGGTTCACTTATGTCACCCATTGATTTATAAATCAAGCGAGACTAGGTTATTCATAAGAAAATCTATTAGAAGACAGGATTTGCAGTCTGCGTTTGAATGAGTGGATAGATCAATTTATTAAATTAATAAAGTCGCTTCTTCCTAAGGATTACAGCAGCCCTTTTAATTTTCTTAGCGAGTTTCAAAACTCTAGAGGTTTTCAAATTGTTTGATTCCGGCTCCTTCACTACATATGATAGATTCTTCTTAAGTTATGTAAATAGTTGAGGCTAAACAAAACTGAAGCAAGGCCCTATTGTGGAAAAAAGCATATAATTCCGTATGAGAGTGCGGATGTGAGATTCGAGGGTGTGATGGAATTAAGATTCATACAGGAATTAGGGAACTTAACAAGGAAGTAGCCAGAAAATTAAAACACCCCCCCCTCTTTGAACCAAAGCTTTGATGGCGTCAAGCAAGGGACACAAGTGAGCACAACCCTCCCCAGAAGAGCTCCCTTCTGTCTTCTATCCTAGCATCTATCCACTCATCCTTTCAGCCTTCCATCCACCTGCTGATATCCACCATTTCACATTTATATTCTGACATTCATTTGTTTTTTTCATCCATCATTCAGTCTTTCATCATTCCATCCATCCATCCATCCTTTCACCAAATCATCCTTTCAAATACCCACTATTCCTTTCACCCATTCACCCTTTCATCCACCCATTCACTCTCCAACATATCTTTTCACACACCCATGCATCCTTTCACCCAGCGACCCTTTCACCTACCTACACATTCTTTCACCCACTCGCCCATCCACCCATCCTTTTACCCACCCATGCTTCCTACCATCCATTCATCTGTTCCCTCACCCATGCATACCATCATCCATTCACCCTTTTATCCTTTTGCCCACCCACAGATCCTTTCATCACTCACAGATCCTTTCACCCACTCTTGCATCCTTTCACCCATCCATCTTTCACCCATCCTTTTACCCACCATTGCATCCTTTCACTTATCCATCCTTTCACCCATCCACCCTGTCATCCATCCTTTCACCCATCCACCCTGTCATTCATCCTTTCACCCACCCGTGTATCTTTTCACCCATTGACCCTTTAACCTATCCATCATTTTAACATAACTTCCTTCTTTCCCTTTTCTGTTGACCCATCTTTTTAGGTCGATCCTGAGCCAGCGCACATGTGCTGCTCTGCGAGACTTATTGTAGACGAGTAGTGAATAGAAGCCCCGCCCACTCTCCGCCCATGTTTGCCATTGGCTTGCGTGATTTTCTGTCCTAAATGCTGGCTTCTGATTCATCATTAGGCTTGTTAGTCCCTCCTTAGTACCGCCTCCTCTTCATTTGTCACCTTCCATGGCGAATGGCCCCTTTAATTCGAGTGTTACACAGTATGTGTTATTTAGACTGTGAGCACTATTTTCTTTAATGAGGTTCTCCTACTGCCTTCTTTACTACCCCCCCTCCAGTTGACTGTGCCTTCACACCCCCTCCCCCTGCCCACACTCCCGTTGTCAGTGCCTTCTCGCCCCCTCTCGCACTCCCGTTGTCCGTGCTTTTCGCCTCCCCCGCACGTTATCCGCACCTCCCCCCCCCGTTGTCCGTGATGACTACCAGTTGCAACACAATTGGTCTCGCGTAAAATCTAGACCTATTGCTTCGCAAATGCTTGTTTTTGCTTTAAATGCGAGCTTTTGTCTGCCGAGTTGCAGACAGAAGAGACTCATAAAGAACCCCACCCCCACTGTAGCTGGTAAAGCAGGAGGTTCACGACGCCCATGGAACTTAATGTCCTTTTTTTCTGACATACACTGGCATTATGGGATCCTGACAAGGGTTTGCTTGATAAAATATTTACTGCATTGGAGCTTAATAAACTAGAAATAGATATAGGAAGGAATGTAATAATATGTGATTTACTCTTTTGGAATTCCCTGAGTAAGAGTCGTTACTCTAAGCTGAGTGCCTGGATTTATATTTCACTTCATATTTCTACTTGCACTGTAAAGATTTGTTAGGTACTTGGGAGAAAAAGTATGGCGTATGTGTAATATTGAAAAATGCCTTTCTGCAATTTTAGGTCTCGCCTTGCTATCGCGTAAGCGATCGCAAAGCGAGACTATAGAGAGCGGGTTTGAAAAGTGCTCCCAAAAAGCGGATTGCCTTGCTAGCACGCGCACAATCACGAGCATCGTGCCGCCATGCAATCCGCCTTTTGGGAGCACTTCAAAGGGTCCGCTCCCCCGCTCCCAAGCGCGCACGCGCCACGCTCCGCCGGGCTTGTCTTTTTTTTTTTTATAAACTTTAAGCGCGAGTCGCGCGTGCGGCCAATGCTTGTCCTCTGAGACTGCAGTGCTACAGCTGCACGTTGCTTCGTTATTTAAATCCAATCGGTTGGATATCTTCTTCATCCGAAGGCTGTCTGCGGTAAGGGGGGGGTGATGGAATCTACCGAGCATGCAGGGGAGCTTGGGGCAGGTCAGGTCATGACCGACCGTGCTCGTCGGCTGCCGCAAGCACCTTGTTTCTGAGGCTGGAACGGAGGCCCCTGCTTTCGGTCTCGCGCAGGATATAGTTTAAGGAGCAGAGTTCAGTTACTTATCTGCTGCCATCGATTTGGCGCTTCCTCTGGTGTTACTGAAGGGTGGCGGGGGCATATGGGAGAGGGCAGTGGATACAGATAGCGGTAGGCGAGGGGGCAGGAAAAACGGGAGAGCAGCACGATTAGGATGAGTGGAGGTACAGCCAATCGATCTAGTAGGCTGAAGGGTAACTGACGCAGCGGTCACTGTTCTGAACCGCTATACTGTTCTTTTGCTCGGCAGTGCCCACTTCACCTTTTAATTGTTCATAGAATGTGTAACACTGAGTGATGCACGTGATATTTAATGGGAAGTTCGCCATCCCTCCACACATTTGCATTATTTTCACATCCCATAACTTCGAGACCACCTCTATAAATAGCAACAGCGCACACTGGCATGTGAAAATAACGCGAAATGGCGGGTGGGGGCATGATGTGTATGGGACGTTCAGATCCGGTGGCCATCGGTGTAATACAGCGATTGATAGCGGCAAGTAACAACCACCATTAGTAATGCCAAGGCTAGTAATAACACGCATTAGCAATACCACCCGGTTTTTTCAACTTTACACACCAGTGCGACCGATTGGCATTGCCAATGCTTGTTTATTACGATTATTGGATGGCTAGCGAAATTATGTGAAGGTTTAAAGGGCCAACAAAAATGGGAGGGAGCTGATGACAATGTCGATCAATCGTTTTTATGTTGTGGTGATGGTTTCATACAGATAATGTGCACAAGGGAAACTTCAACTTTAGTGGCCATTGTTACTATAAACTTCATCACTTGACCATGTTTTGAGAACACTCACTGTGAATTACATGATGCAAACAAGCCCTTCACTAAAACCACACACATCCATTGTTTGGTATTAAAAACAAGCATTTGCAATGCAATAGGTCTCGGATTTACACAAGTTTAAGCTACTGGCATTGCAAACGGCAATGCTTTTTTTTTAGGTTTCAAAATCAAAAACAATAATAAAAGGCATTGTCCTTTACAATGTCAATAGCTTAAACTCGCGTAAATGCGAGACCTATTGCATTGCAAATGCTTGTTATATATGCAAACAAGTCCCTATCTAAGCCGATATACAGGAAGATCTCCTTAACTCCTAAAGGTGTGGCTGGGGCCCAGGAATATGCATTATATGTTTTGTAGATGCTTACATTTTAGAACCATTCTGGGAGCAAGTCTTTCCCATTTAAGTGCTGTGTTCTTTATCAGTGCCAGTACAGTTATGATAGCCATCCCCAGGGAAATGCATCACGTCCTAGTAACACTGCAAACAGAGTAAAACATGAAAATGAGTAGGACTGGCTGAACACTTTAAGAAGATATGTAAGCTTGTAAGCTGGGGCAGCTGTTGCGCTTTACAAGCTAAGATAACATAACATTAAAAAACTCTGCTGGCAAATGGTTGAAATCAAATGATGTATGTTTTTGGATCTACGCAATTCAGGTGCTTAGTACTCTTGGATAAAGCGAAGATTATTCCCTTAGTTTGCACTTTACCAGTTAAGAAATGTAATTGAAGTACTTATAATATTGGTTATGCTGGTTATTTATAGGGGTGGGCGGAATTTGCGGAATTAACCTTCGCAAATTATCGCGAGAATGTTTAAAATTATCGCAAACAAGCAGAAATATCGCAAAGATGCGGAAGTTTTTTTCCGGCATGTTCGCGAGATTTTCTGCATGGTTGCGGGTCGCCAACTTACCCATGTGGTTGCTTGCGGGCGCGGCCATCTTGTTTTGAGTTGTTCTCGCGGTGCATGATCGCGAGAAGAAAGACGTGATCGCGCGACGCATGACGTCACTGCGGGCGCGAACTGTCGCGAGACAGCGCAAATGGCTAAAAACAATACAACATCTCATGGAGAACGCGACCGGATCAAGAAAACTTGTCGGCGAACGCAGGGATTCAGGTAAGGCGATGGCGCGCGCGCGAGAATGTATCATTTTACAGCGCGAGCAAGAAACAAATTATCGCCAAGCTGCGGAAACCGGAATTTTTGACATTTTCGCGCTCTCCGCGGAACGCAAAAATGTCAAATTATCGCAATTTCCGCGAACGGAACGAAATTTTTGCCCAGGCCTAGTTATTTATAGATGCACCGTGGCACAGAAAGGCACTTTAAGGTTTATTACATTTGAGAAAATGATGTACTTTTAGTAAGGGAATGACCCCTTGTAGAAACGAGAAGAGTTCTTAACATTAAAATATCAGTTGTATTTTGTAATTGATTAGGTATGGAAATGATCTGTTGTGATATGGAAGAGTAGTTATGTTTTTTGGCCTCCTCCAAATAAAAAAATGCATGATGTTCGACTGATGGCTTTTGAGAGCACCGTGCCACTAGGCTGTCTTCAGGTTTGGATAACCAAGTTTTAGCATGGAAATGTTGACCATAATGCAGTTAAAGAAGCAGATGAGAGGAAACAGGAATGCTATGAAACGATTTATCATAATCATCATAGAGTGAAGAGGTTTAGGGTGAATGTGTGGAATTAGGTTATTCATTGTAACCCACATCACATTATGAAGGGATGCAGTGCATTCTGGAGCCACAACAGGGTGTCCAAGGTGAAGAAATGTGTAATTGTCCTTTACAATTTTAATATGTGGCGGTGAGCAAGTTGTGTGGCAATAGGAGAGAAAATGTGGCTTTTTTCATGTTTAATAAGTCTAATGGATCTTCACCTCAGGATTACCAAAGTTTGTTTTCTGGTAGAGAAAGAGCATCAGGCATACCCTCAAGAAGGAGTGGTTTAAAGAATACAAGATTTGAAAGATTGTGTGATAGACGTTAAAGGGACACTATGTTGATCAAAGAGTTTTTTTGGGGATATAGCATAAGGAGGGATTTTGGAAAGTTTGCTTGAAATGGGGAGCTAGGGAAAAGGCGCGTTGAAGGATCATGTGTACAACTTGTACAAGAAGGTACTCCAACTAATGTCGCTGCTTCTCTTACAGTAAAACACTACATGTAGCACTCTACTTTGCCCCTCAGAGTTGTGAGCTCCAGAGCTTCCGTGTAGATACCTGGGGTCTGGCACCTGGTTCTAGTCTCATGATATAGGGAAATACAGAGCTATGACCAGACACTTTAGAGGAAGAGAGGTGCAAACCAGGCTCCCATGATGTGTATTGTTCTCCAGCTTTGATGCAGCACAAACACATTGCTCAGAGTTTCATTTCTTTCTTATTAATGTACATAATGGAGACATGCCACTTCCTTGTTTGCATCTTCAGGCAACCAATTTAAGCATTTTGTGAGACAACAAAGAAATAAATATCCCACTTCTTATACGATCTTCTCCCCACCTCAAAAAGCTTTTGGATATATGGTGTTAGATATTCAGATCTTCCAAATTTACCCAAAGGATATCAGAGTGAATTCCATTCTGAATCGTTATTTTCCCTTTTGAAACCTAGGGAAAGTGGCATAGCCCTCAAGACAAGGAATGTAGTCCAAACCCCTTCTGTTTCTTTGAAGCATGGAATCAGGGGTTACAGGGTTCCTCTCTACTGCACAAATTGCTGCCCATGCCCAATATTCTAGATAGATATTAATCAGTGTGCTGGAAAAGTGACTTTTGTGTGATCGAACTACTGACAATAATCCAAATCTTTTGTACATTTACTTGCACCAGTATGTGCCTTAGATGTCCTATTTCTCAGGTAAGCCCTTTGGTACCCTAAGGAAAGGGTTGGGATGATTCAGGGGATGCTCCCAGGGGAGGGTTTGGATAGGGGGGAGGTTACTCCCATGTCCTTTGTCCGGTTTCACACCAGAGTGGAGCCAATGGCTTCCAGAGCGAGTTTGAATTGAACAATGCAAAATGAACAATTGATGGACAGAATGCAGAACAATGGCATATATTCACCCCAGTACAGAGATCTGGGCTTAAAAACATAGTTTTTTTGCTCACCATGCCATTCCAGTTTGAACCCAGCCATATGCAAATCAGTCTTGACCCTGTGCCTAATGGGAACAGTCCAGCCTGAACTGCCAGGCCAGGTCCTCCCTGGACTGGAAACAAGCATCCTAGGCCCGGTTTCGGGTTTCACCCCTCATCAGCCAGGATAGCTTGACTCCAGTGGCTTAGAGAGCACTGGACCCACATCTGAGCATACACGTCCCACTCGGAGTGACAAATGCAAAAAAAACAATTGACGGACAGAATGCAGAACAATGTCATACATTCACCCCTGTACAGAGATCTGGGACTAAATCCATAATTGTTTTGCTCACCGTGCCATTCCAGTTTGAACCTAGCCATATGCAAATCCGTCTTGACCCTGTGCCCAATGGAAAAAGTCCAGCCCGAACTGCTAGGCACGGTCCTCCCTGGACTGGAAACAAGCATCCTAGGACCGGTTTCGGGGTTTGACCCCTCATCAGCTAGGATAGCTTGACTCCAGTGGCATGGAGAGCACAGGACCCACGTCTGGCCATACCCGTACCACTCGCGGTGACAAATGCAAAAAGAACAATTGATGGACAGAATGCATAACAATGTCATACATTCACCCCAGTACAGAGATCTGGGCTTAAATCCATAGTTATTTGGCTTACCATGCCATTCCAGTTTGAACCTAGCCATATGCAAATCAGTCTTGACCCTGTGCCCAATGGGAACAGTCCAGCCCGAACTGCCAGGCCAGGCCCTCCCTGGACTGGAAACAAGCATCCTAGAACAGCTTTCGGGGTTTCACCCCTCATCAGCCAGGATAGCTTGACTCCAGTGGCATGGAGAGCGCTGGACCCACATCTGGGCATACACGTCCCACTTGGAGTGACAAATGCAAAAAGAACAATTGATGGATAGAATGCAGAACAATGTCATACATTCACCCCTGTACAGAGATCTGGGACTAAAACCATTGTTGTTTTGACCCTGTGCCCAATGGGAAAAGTCCAGCCCGAACTCCCAGGCACGCTCCTCCCTGGACTGGAAACAAGCATCCTAGGACCGATTTCGGGGTTTCACCCCTCATCAGCCAGGATAGCTTGACTCCAGTGGCATGGAGAGCACAGGACCCACGTCTGGGCATACCTGTCCCACTCAGGGTGACAAATGCAAAAAGAACAATTGACGGACAGAATGCAGAACAATGTCATACATTCTGTGACTGGTGGTGAGTGTTTGAAAAGTTTCAGCGCTCCGTCCATCATCTCCTTGTGTTTGCTTTGTTCGCCCTAAGTTGGCAGGGTATGACCAGACGTGGGTCCCTTGCTCACTTTGCCACTGGATTCAAGCTAGCCTTGCTGATGAGGGGTGTTACCCCAAAACCGGTCCCAGGATGCTTGTTTTCGGTTCAGGGAAGACCTGGCTTGACAGTTCGACTGGACTATTCCCATGAGGCACAGGGTCAAGACTGATTTGCATATATCTGGGTCTGAACCGAGGTGGTGAAGTGAGCTAAAGAATGAAGGTGGATTCAACCCTGATCTGTGACTGGGGGTGAGTGTCTGAAAAGTTTCCGCACTCTGGCCATCATCTCCTTGTGTTTGCTTTGTTCGCCCTAAGTTGGCAGGGTATGCCCAGATGGGGGTCCCTTGCTCACTTTGCCACTGGATTCAAGCTAGCTTGGCTAATTAGTGGTTTTACCCCGAAACCGGACCCAGGTTGCTTGTTTCCGGTTCAGGAAAGACCTGGCTTGGCAGTTCGGGCTGGACTGTTCCCATGAGGCATAGGGCCAAGACTGATTTGCATATAGCTGGGTCTGAACTGAGGTGGCAAAGTGAGCTAAACAACAATGATGGATTCAACCCAGATCTGTGACTGGGGGTGAGTGTCTCAAAAGTTTCAGTGCTCCGTCCATCATCTCCTTGTATTTGCTTTGAATTGAACTATGCAAGGAGGCACCAAATGTAGCCCTCATGCACACTTATTGGCGCTGACAAGCGCACCCACCCAGTCCCAATACACTAAATCCTGTCTGGGAGGTGGTCACATCTCCCTGTGACAGGATGCCTATTGTTCTGCCTTCCCCTGCTCAAACTTGGCTCAGCAGCAGGAGGGCAGAATCGTGTCTGAGGTCGGCAGTAACCATTTTGTGCTGTCCTGGTCTGGAAGGCTGGCACTGAGAGCCTAGGCGAGGCCCATTCCAATGCTTGGAATTATACCTCCAACACCGCTTATACCTCCCACACCGCTTATGGTGTGGGGGTATGATTCCAACATGTTTGATTCCAAACATGATTACAGTCAGTTTCAAGATGGTCATCGCGTAATGACGCGGTGCCCCTCTATATGTTATATAGCTATTTAACTTACAACCCGATAGAAGGGACTCGTTAGAAACAGCATGCCACCAGGCAAAAAGTGGGGGTAACCATAAAAGCAGATCCTACTTTCCTACACCCCCCAAATGTAAAGAGATGAGACTAACCTTGCCCAGTTGAGTCTTCATTTTCTAAGTAGAAATATCTGGAGAGTCCATCTGCATTGGCCTGTTCCACTGTATAGTCCATCCCCTGTGGAGAATGGACCACCTCAAAAGTTTGGGGTTTTTACCTTTCAACTGTTTAAGCCATAAGAGGGTCTTGTGGTCTGTCTGAACAATAAAGTGACTGCCAAACAGGTATGGCCTCAGCTTCTTCAAGGCCCAGACCACAGGAAAGGCTTCCCTCTCAATGGCTGACCAACGTTTCTCCCTGGGGGTCAAACTTCTGCTGATAAAAACTACTGGTTGATCCTGGTCCTCTGCATTAAGTTGTGATAACAAAGCCCCTACCCTATCTCAGATGCATTTGTCTGGACAATGAAAGTTTTGGAGTAGTCAGGACTTTTCAGGATGGGAGCAGTGCACACGACCTATGTGGGTTTCCTAGATACTCACATGGGGTGGTTCCTTGGGTCCCCTACACTTCTACGTCCTCTGGGTACATCCTTGACTCAAGTCGTGGTTCGCATAGCACTATTTTAGTATATGGTTTGGTCTCCTCCTGGGGACCACTGTGTATTCTGTGCTACTTACCTGTTTCTATTGCAGAGTATTGTATGTATTGTGTGTATCTCCGGGTAGGAGATAGCTGTATGTGTTAGTGAGTGTCTTACAATAAATACATCTTTTTATAAATACACTGTGTGGACCTTTTTCACTTAATCTATACCTATCAGATTGTATTGTGGTAAAACAAGCTGCTTTACACTCCTTCTGGACTAAGTCTGAAGGCTGCTCTCCACAGCTACCACTTATATAGCTTTCTAAGCTTGTCTAAGTCTAGACCACTAAAATCACCATAAGGGTTGTCTGGGTCAGTGCAAGGTGTCCATTTACATAAGTGTACATCATATACTGAGCCAGCTTCTCACACTACTCTAAGCTAACCTTGGAATATGGTGACTGGCTAATGTATCTGCTTCAGATTCTGCGCTTCTTGGCTCTCGTAGTCTTTATGCATGCATAAGTAGGAAAACAAAATGGTGGCATAGATGTCATATGATTAATGCAGAAACACATTTGTGTATGAGCCACAGAAGGAATTATATAGGAATCAAACTGAAAAAATAGAGTAACATTTGGAAGAGACTTAGGCTTTTAGGCAACAAACGTATTCATAAATAATTAACTAAATTAATGCCTCACCTGGTCCACTGTGGGCCGGATTTTTCTGAAAAAGCTGCCAAAGACACACAACTATTATTTATATGCTGTTTAGTCATACGTGGTTCCGTCTGGAAATCAGGCAAATTACTCTTTCAATATTCAATCACTTTATATTCTATGGAATGGCTCTAATATGGTACAGTTACCCTGCTTACAGATTTAAACTCCTGTGTCCAGGCACATGTGTGGTAAAATTTCTCATGAAAGGATTTGCTCCAAAGAGCCTCTGGAGATTCAGTTTTTGTAATTCTGGACACATTTGAAATTATATGGATCCTAGCATCTTTCACGTGGAGCCAGACTTTCCTATATTTAACCAAGGGAATTGACAACTTTGACTTCGGAATATCTCTTTTAGGCATTGGATGCAATTTGTGGTCAATCTGAGAAGTTCTGGAAACTTCACTTTGCTTCTTCTCAAGACGTATTACCGTGGGAATATGTTATTCCTGGCTTATTGGATATCCCTGTATCTGGCTATTCAGTTTGTATAGATTTGTTGCTTTGATGTCTCGCTGGGAAGATGAGCATGAGATCACTGAGATGGTGCAACAAGGGCCGAACACTGTTACATCTTTTCTTTAGAGGCTCAACTCATTGTTCTGACCCTCAGTTCGGACCAAAAAAGGTGAACCTATGCTGGTTTGGAGCAGCACATTTTGATTCGACATGAAGAAAGATGATTGGATGAGCCTTGCTTGGGTTGCCTTTCTCTTTATTACTGGCATCCCTGGATTCTTTGTGTCAGCTTTTCTAAATTCCCACTTCATTTCCTCTGCTACACAAGCAGTTTGCGATGTGTGCAATTCTACAACTAATATTAAGTCAGTACACATCATATGCACTATGTAGTGCTTTGGATGGCAATGGTCCTAAAGACCTTAAGATTTGTGTTTTCCTTCTGGCATAATCTAGTCTGGTGGTTGCATCAGTGTCCCACACACTTGTGGTCAATTTTACAAACCACATTCCTACTTACACCCACCCACGATAATTACATTAATCCAGTCCTGGTGTTTTCCAGAACCCAGGCCTGAGTCTTTTGAATTGGTTGATTCCTTGGTTCTCTGTCACCATACAAGTCAAAGAGGAGCATATAGAAACCTATGTTAAATATAGATTCATTGTGGGATCAGCATCTGGGTATGAACATAGCCTTTTTCTGTGACTCTTGTGTCCAAGGCACCAAATTCTTCTCTTTTAAGATCGAAGCGTACCAAACAGTACAGCTGTTTGGTTTGCTAACAACATCTTAGGAAAATTCGAAAAGCTTCACTGTGAATGCATTTCAACTATTGCTTACTATTGGCTTTGTGGTCGGTAACTCAATTGGCTTGCTTTCTATTTGCTGGCTCTGTTTGTTTTAGGGTGTCCAACTTGAGTTTATTCTTTCCCCTTCCCAAGCCCTGTTTACTGTATTCTTCCACCAGTACTGGATTTATGTAAACAGGCCTTTAAATCTTGTTCCTATCTTGCCACATTTGTGTGCATTCAAAGACAGAATTCGTAAGTCAGGCTCTGTCTTCCAGTGAGCTTGGTGTTTGCTTTTCTTTCCCTGACTTCAAAGTGAGAGAATTTCCGTGACAATTATGCTGGCTACTGGGAGAGTACTTGAGGAAGGCTGTACAATGTGTATTTCTTTCTAGTACACAACAACATTTAAATTTTGGTAAATTAACTGTGTCGATATTCCAGAATTAGAAAAGCAGAAATGAAGCAAATTTTTTGGTAATTTTGAAGTGTGTTTGAAACAAATATTTTAATATCATCAAAACAAATCAGTACACTAAGTGATGTCATTTCCACACCTTATCAATTGACGCTGTATTCTTTTATGAGTAAATCTGTATGTCTGTGTAAATGTAACAGTCATTTCAATTGAAGATGTGTTGTGTATAATGGGAGTGTGCTACCACACAATGCATATTCCACTCTATGCAACTCCACTCTACTCTGCACCACTCCACACTACACCACTCAGTGCCACTCTACACTGCGTCACTGCACTCCATGGTGCACCACTGCAGTCTACACCTTTTCACTCTACACCTCTATACTCTACACCAATTCACTCTTCTCCACAATACTGTACTATGCACCTCTGCGTTCTTTGCCTCTGCACTCTACACCACTCCACTCTGCGTCACTCCACTCTATGCCACTCTACTCTGCAACACTGCATTCTATACCAATGCACTCTTCTCTGTACCACTCCCTATGTCAGTACACTCTATGCCAGTTCACTCTGTGCCTCTCTAATCTACTCTACACCATTCTACACCACTCGACTCTACACCACTCTGCTCTACTGTGTGCCATTCCACTCTAGTCTGAAACAACCTACTCTGTGCAACTGCGCTCAGCGCCACTGCACTCTGCGCCATTGTACTTGGTGCCATTGACTCTACTCTACATGGCTGCACTCTAAACCACTGCAATCTACTCTGCACCACTCTACGCCACTGCACTCTACACCATTGTACTCTGTCACTGCACTCTATGCCACTCTGTTCTACTCTGCACCACTGTACTCTACGCCAATGCTGTCTTATGCCACTTTACTCTCCCTCTGTGCCACTTCACCGCACGCCAATGCACTCTATGCCACTCTACTATACACCACTGCACTGTAGGACAGTGTACTCTGCAACACTGCACTCTCTGCCACTGAACTTTACACCACACCACTCTGTGCCACTGGCCTCTATGCCAACCTACACTCAAACGCTGCACTCTGTGCCAGTGCTCTAAACACCACTTTACTCAAAACCATGTCATGGGGTTGAGATCATGGGGAAATAAAAAAAAATTAAAAATTAAATTAAATTAAACTTACCTTTCCACTGGGTGCCGTCTCTTCTCGGCTCCTGCTCTCCTGCCTCTGACAGGAAACAGGCAACCGGGCAGCGTTGTGATTAGTCAGCACACCGCCCAGCCAGGGGCTAATGGGGTGGCCATGTTCTCGAGAGGACCGACCAAACAGTCTATACACACATCAGGAGTGGGCAAACCACTCCTTCCCTGCCCTCCTCAAAGAGCAGAGCAGCCCCGCCCGCCTGCAATGTGCAAAGCAAACTAAACGTTATTACCATTTTATGTTTGTCTTTATTGCACTGCGAGAAAGCAGTAGGGCAACGCTCCTCTGCCCTAGTGCAGGAGCCGACCCAGGTTATTCCCAGTGAGCTCCACGAGTTTCTGCCCAGTCAGATGCCAGGATATGGCTGGAGGTAGTCCCTCATTTGGTTTGCCAGCTACTGATAGAGGATGGATCGCATGATCAACAAGTTCGGCTTAGGATCTGTTAGCTGACATGTGGCACTACCTTAGGCATGTGAAACGTCATCTATGTATTATGCCTGCGTGATGTGTGAAACATTTATCATCACTGCTCCCCATGTGCAGGGGATATAAATTAACAGTGGTTGTGAACTACCTGCAGAAATGAAGCACACATGGCAGAGGTCGGTTGTATTTGTGCACCAGGTGCAAGTGCAGTACATTTCCTGGGAGAAACTTTTTTTTCATGGTGAACTGTCGTGCAGTCCAGGCAGCTACTGTACTGTTGATTGCACTCGAATATCCGGCTCAATAGGTAAGGGTGTATGTAATTGAGGAAGCCTCTGCCATTATGTGGAAAATAAAGTTTATCTTTATTTAATTTTAAAAACCATGCTAATCGGAATTTACATTCACTGAATTAAAAAACCCAAACACGTGTTTCAAGTGTTTTATAGTAGATGTTAGAAGAGTATGATATTTTTTAATCTTTATTTTCTCAAGGAACATTTGGATAGCGAAATTGATATTGTAAATATTTCCATGAAAGCGATTCTGAAAGTAATTTAGCTGTGGCTTATACTGTTCACTTTTTATCTGATGTTGTCAAGTTTGACCAGAAAGAAAAACTCACCCTCCTCGGAAACAGAAAAGACTATTGGGATTACTTCTGCGACTGCCTGGCCAAAGAGAAAGGAGCTAATGATGGAATCCGTTTTGTCAAGTCTATTTCCGAGGTAAGTTAATCATGGTGACAAACAGCAGTATCATGCTTATCTAATATCAGTAACCAGTTCTACTTAGTACTTACAATAAAAAGATAAAACGAACATTCAATAACACTGAACTTAAAGTTTGTGGTTTTCTCTAGCTAGGATGTCTTTCTGGCAGGATATTTCTTGTTTATGGCTGAAAGCAGAAGCAGTGGCAGAAACAAGCTACACACACCTTGTGGCTCAGAGCTGCTCTTGCTAGACCGCTTCTATCTGGAGGGCAGAACCTGGCACCCTGGCCTCCTGGCCTGTTCCTTATCTCACTTCCCAAAAGATACTGTTTTGTGTCAGTTGTGAACGTTGGTTTTAGTGATTTAATCAAGAGACTTATTTTCAAATAGACAACATACACTCTAGATGACAGTTACTTTTAGAAACCACTGACCTCAGAATCTTCTTTCCATGTATAACAAACTTTCACAGGGGCAATGGTTATCACTTTATATAGTAAAAAAGGTTTATGCTTCATTGAAGGACTCTGAACAGGCGGGGCGTAGCTTGTCAGGCAAACATGGCGGACATGTAGCTCCTTCACTCTGCCTCGGCCTGTAATTAATCCTAAAGCATCCGACACCTGGGGTCGCTTTTAGTCCCAGGATTATTTAGCTGCCAACTGTTGGGACCCCGGGGAAGGCTCCTTTGTGGTGCGGGGAACGTTTGAACCTTGCCTGAATCCACGAAAAAAGCGCTAGTAGTTCCTCTTCCTAAGACTAAAGTACAAGATGCACCCACACCCGCATTTAGGCCCCTGTCCATGCTTGACATGGACTTCAAGATCCTAAGTAAAGTACTGGCCTCTCGATCACTAGCATGCATGCCGGCCTTGTTGCACAGGGATCGAAATGGCTTTATCCTGGCTCGCAATCCCTCACTCAGATGTCTATATCATGTCCTTGTTAACCCGACAGCGCAGACCCTGCCTGAAGCAATGCTTATGTCAGCGGACCTTGAAAAACCCTTCGACATGGTTGGGTTGGATTTTTTAATTGACGTCATGCACCGAATGAGTCTGGATCAAATGGGTCACACTGCTGTACAGTAGTCTGACCGCAAGGGCCAAGATGGGCAATAAGGTCAATCTGATCTCTTCAGAGGCATGAGACAAGATTGCCCATTTTCCCCTCTCCTCTTTGTCTCGGCCATCAGCCTTTGGCGGAACTATGTCACCCTCAAGGTAGAGGCAGTGGCATAGTCGTAGATGGCCTGGAACACATAATTTCTCTTTAAACAGATGATCGCCTGCTGTAACTGTCTGATGGCTATACTGGTGCCCCTGGAGCGATCTGGCAGTTGGAGGAGTTCGGATCGCTTTCAGGCCTGTTGATAAGGCCAAACTTTCCTGTTTCCGATAGCACAGGGCCCTTAACAGCCACTAGACTTTCCTCTGGGTCTAACCTAATCCCTCTCGTCTTTTAGGTACCTGGAGGATCTTTGTAAGGATAACCTAGGTGGGGCCCTCCAATCCCTTAAATCTTGTGTCTCTTTCTGGCGCTCTCTACAACTCCCAGTCATGGGCCGAATAGCCTTATCCAAGATGGTGATGCTTCCATGCTTACTATATTTTTTTTCGAACTTTCTGGTTCGGGTGTTGATTGCCTGGTTAAGACAATTGGATGTCCTCCTTTGTGATCTGATCTGGGGCGGCGGCCGTCAGAGTGTCATTGAACATTCTGCAGCACCCACCCGATGAGGTTGAACTGGGGGCTTCTGATTTCGAGCTGTACTTCTTGGTGGCACAGCTGCAGTGGGTTGCCCTGTGGCTCAATAGGAACACCCGTGACAATTTGAGCCTATCACCTCATCAGGATCCGCTGATCAAACTAGAAGTGGTTATTCCTCGGCCCGAGCGCTGAGCGCTGTTGACGGTGGCTCAGTCTTTTGCCTGTGGCCTGAGGTTTTGGAGAACAGGGAACATCCGGAGGGTGATGTAGGGTCAGAACCCGAAGAGCAATCTGAGTTGGCCGAGAGTAACCTGGAGGTAGAACAGGGTACTGAGATAGAAACAAACGCACACTGTTGGGCTCGAGTTCATTTATTTCCCCCTTCAGGGTCATACTCATCACACACATGGCAGCCCCCCCATGGCAGGTCCTGCACCCCCCCTCCACCTCTCTCCCCTGGATATGGCAGAAACACCCTTCATTCATTGGAACCTCCGCCGACTGATGCCTGCTTACCCACTCCTCATTTGATACCACTTATTCTCTACGATTATCACACCCCGACACAGTTCAGTTTTCTTTTTTACTTGTGTTCATTTCCATGTTTCCCTCCCACCTGACCCGGGGTCTGCAGACAACGGGGACCATAAAAGGTTTAAGCGACTGCAGTAGCTCTGCCTCTGACTCTGGGAGAAGATTATATCGGCCCATTGCTTTGTTTGAGTTAAACAGAATGTCTCTATCACCTTCTGGGGCTGAACTTGAGTGAATATGTTTGATGCTTTGTCAGTTATCAAGTTATGTCTGTGTTCCATGTTTATTTTCTACCACCTAAACTGCCTTACTGGAAAGTGGGTTCTGCATAATGAATGACTGTTCTTACAAAAAATACCAATAAATATATATTGTTTTTAAAAAGGACTCTGACTAGGCTTTAAGGCCCCAATTACAAATTGTGTTCCACACAATTATAAGTGTGCCGGTTTTCCTGCATCCAGATTTACTGGGTTCACTGTCGCCGGAATCAATTTTACTGAACGAAAAATCTCACTGGTAAAAAAAAAGAGTTGCATTTCAGTTTGCACCTGTTCTTAATCCTGCACCAGACCCAAAGCCAGGGCACGTGGGAGCATGTAATCCCACCCCCACCGCCAGCCAACATACTCCACTTCTATCCCCTGCCCTTTATAACATTAAGCCTCCCAGCTCAGGTTTTCTTGCAGACATTTGCCATCTGCTCTAAGGCCCCAAGAATCAGACATTCTGTGCTGGATTTTGCCTGGTCATTCTGGGTTTACAGAGGTATTCTTCATTCAGAGGGCTCTGGCTTGTAATTGCAGGAAGGATTTCGGTACTGAGATTCACGCCAGTATCAGAAATCCCTGCAACCTGGAATGCGGGCACAGAATTCCTCAGAACTTGTATTCTGCCCCGCATTTATAGAGCAGCCCTGTAAAAATGACACACGCAGCAGTGATGCTGATGTTGAGCTTTAAAAATGGTGGGGTGTAATACACCCCCAAATTGTAGCAAGGGAGCTGATCAGGTGAAACTGACTTTCTGAAGGGAGGTTTGAGGTGATTCTCCCCACAGAAATAAATTAAGAAAATAGAGTTAAACAATAAATTTTACAGCACAATTTCCACATACATAAGCTAGCAAGCATTAGCAAAAGCCAATAGGTTGTGCCTTAACAATAAGAGAACTTTGCAGATGCTTACTTGTAAAGCATTGCTTAACTCCATAGCTACTGAGGTTTTCCACCCCTGGTGCTGAGACATTTATTTGATGATTAGGGCATTCGCGATTAGGCTTTCATAGCTTTTGTCCACAAAAGGTATCCAAGCCAAATTTGCGTTCTTTCTTTCAAGCATCCTCAGCATACTAGAGGTACAGAGGGTTTCTAGATTTCCCTAGCAGAAACCGAGAAAATAGCAAACATGTACCCAAAAATAGTACACCCAACTTTCCCTGGTGTCTAGTGGGCAGATTGGGGATAACAAGCATTGGCATAGTCAATAGGTCTTGCATTTGGGACCTTATAAGAGTTTAGCCATGCAACAGTTGTTGTTATTGCACCAAGGATATTCTTCTGCATAACTAAATACTTATAAGGTCCCAAAAGCGAGACCTATTGGCTATGCCAATCAGGCGTGCAACACCCATTGGACTCACAGGGCTTCAGCCCCCCCCCCCGTCGTGTGTGGCAGCCCGGGATGAGACAGCTTCCCGGCGCACACGCAGCCGCACCCGAGCACTTCACAGGTCTTTAAAAGACCATTTGTATGGTAATGAGGCCTCGCTGTTGTTTCACCCCTTCTAAGAGCCCCTGCAGCTCCACTCTGCCTATGGCTTAAAAGATTCAGCCCCCCCCCCGAAATTTTTTCTTAGCCCCCCCCCGAAATTTGGCTCTAGTTGAGCCTCTGATGCCAATGCTTGTTTTCTTAGAATTCTGGAACTGTGATCTTATTTAACCCAGTATAGAACCAGGACTAACAGGTGCTTCCTACCTGGCCAAGGCACTAATAGGTGCTTCGTAGCTGCATTCAGAACCGGCCTTTGCCTAGCTAGCGCTCTGGGCGAAACCAAATTTTGCGTTCTCTCACTCGTCGTCGTTAATTATCTGTGTGTTAAAAACTTTAAAGAGGTAAAATGACATGGGGAAGGAAGGGACTCTATGAGAAGAAGACCAAAACAAATGAGGACACAGGTACCTTCCTAAAAAGTGTTAAAGCACACTTGTGTTTGGAGCTCAGTGTAAGGGATAATATGGTAGGCAGCTCCTGCTTCCCTCTGAAGGACAGCGCCCTGGGCATGGGCCCAGCTCGCCCATGCTAAAGGCCGGCCCTGCCTGCATGTCTTTGTTCTGTGTAGCCCTTTTAATCTTACCAAAACAGAAAGCACCTGTCCTCAACTATTTATCAGGAAATACATTTATAAGGGGGTTGGAACCCCCCCTTCCCCAAACTACGCTCCTGGCTAGGGTGAGACTGACCATCTCTTGCTGACCTGTTCGTCATCCCTGTGTTCTGGCGCAGTACGGAGCGAGGAATGCAAAGAGGTGACAACAAGCCCGGACAGACGGACATCGTGCGCCTGACCTGGGGCTGGCGCCGGTTGTACACCGTGACCTCTATTGGCCCTTGGGATGGGAGGAGGGGGGAAGAGTCCTTTCTCTTTCCGGATGTATGACAAGGAATATCCCGGATATGGCAGGGTAAATAACCATGGCTTAGTAAACTGTGAAGGCCCTCTAAGGTGCGCACACGCTTATGTGCCAGTGACGCGCCAGCAAATGCACGGGGGCAGACACGCAAACTTCATTTCCTGAGTGTGTGTGTGTGGGGTGGGGGGATGCAGCTGGCTGATAAAAGCACAATGCGGGGGGAGTGTGTGCACGCTCCCGCCCCTCTCACGCTGATAGCAAGTAGTATAATTGTGCGTGACAATGCTCTGGGCCACTTGTTAATTAAGGAGTCTTCCCTCTGCATGGGAAGGGCGCGCCTGCTTTGGGGGAGGTGCGCGAGTCCCGACAAAAGACGCGCAAACTCTTGAATTGTTTTTCAGGGGAAGAAGGAGCCAAAATGCAAACACGCATTGTGTAACATCGTGGAAATCGCACCGAGGCCAATTCAAGATCGCACCACACAGATAATACCTTTACGTTGAACTGGCCTTTCTAGTTGACTGTAGCACACACCCACGAGCCGGCCACAGCATTTTAACTGTACAACAAAACCAGTCAGACTCAAGGGGTCAGCGCTGCAGCTGCCCAATGAACGTCTCTCGCTCTGTAGGCAAGCATTACCAAGACAAGCAGGAAGTGGGATAAGGGAGGGGGTGGCAAATGGCGTGTACATTTCGCGGGCGCTTTGATGTTCGCAGTGGCCGCGCGGCTCACTGAGAACATCAAAGCGTCCGAGAAATGTACACGCAGGCTGCCAAATGGTGCGCGCGCCCGGCGCACATGCACTGTGTGAGAGTGATCGCGATCACACATCAAAGCGAAAGTGAAAGCAAACGGTGTGCAGGCTGCCAAATGGTGCGCGCGCATGGCGCACATGCACTGTATTTGGAGGCCTGAAAGCACTCGTTTGCACTTCCAGATCCCCCATTTACAAAAGCTCTTGCGAGAGCAGCGCTAAAGCGCTGTCTCAGGCGACACCTAAAAATGCCCTATTCGCCTCTTGGGGGCAGAGTCTGTACTAACCAGGACTGGAGGTAGCATAGGCCAGGTCCATGGGTGACCCCTCTCTCTTCCCCTAAAATATAAAAATAGTAAAACACTTTTCCCTGGTGTCTAGTGGGCTGCATCGAGGTAAAAGACTGAGGATAATCACCCCAAATATCCTACCTAGAAGTGACAGAAAGACGTTTGTGCCCATGGTAGGGGGGCACAGCTCAGAGGGCTGCTCCGCCCCACCCAAAAAAACTGTACAGACAAAGTTCACTGCTGCTTAGTGGGCTTTCTGCTTCCCACCCCGGGAAGGCAAACTGAGGGTAAACACCGCTTATGTGCAGCCCATGGGGGGTCAGAAAGATTGATTTGCATGGGGGAGCATAGGCTCATACTGAAGTGGCTACTTCTCCTGCAATCGAGGATCCTTGGCTATCTAGTGGTGATCTTGGTGATTGTGTGCCCAGTATGATGCTCAAGCGTAGATCCTCGAGAGCAGTGGTCTTCAAACTTTGTAATGCCGCAGCGTCACAGTAAAAACTAAATTATTGGAGTCCCCCTCCAAATTTGTGCAATTATTCTATTAAACTGGCAATGTTTAAATAATGTCTATACTTATTTCAATATTGCTGTTAATTTCTGTAACCGTTTTAAAAATGCGATCAAATACATGATTGCCAAACAAACTATTCTGGTCAAGCAGGCCGTACTATGGCATAAAGGTATCCACAGTGTGATTATTAGAAATGGGGGTGGGGGTTTTGAAGAATATTTGGAGCCCCCTCTCTTTTTTCATAGGCTTCCAGCTAGAATATAAATGACAAAAGATGCTAGTGATGGCCCATTATAGACTGCCTTACTACCGGTCATTTATTTCAGCTGAAAACAAAGCACTGTTATTAGCATAATGCTTCTTTTGGCCAGTGCCTGCCCCCCCCCCCCCTCCGGGATGATTTGAGCCCCCCCCCCCCCCAGTGGGGCCACCCCCCACTTTCAAGACTCCTGCCCTAGGGAGACATAGCACTGGAAAGGGGGCATTGCCTTCTTGCCAATGCCCCCTCTCCTATCTACATCGGTGCTCAAGAATCAGAGTTACTAATCAAACGTGGAAGCAGACCAAGCCATTAGCATGGTCTGCTTAATTTTTGTTTGACTGTGACATCAGTGCTCTGTATGTGTTGGCATTATAACAAAACAAGAGACAATGCCTCTGATGTTTTCACCTGAAGCATTTTCTTTTCCAGTGCGGAGGATGACCAGTTGACATCCTCCATACCATACACCTTCTGCTGCAAATGCCAAATGAATGAGTGCAGCAGCCGGCCCTCCCCAGTGCCAAAAAAAGCCTTTGTGTGCCAATGCCTGAGCTTTTGTGCAATATATGGAATGTCGGAGATGAAAAAAAAAAGAAAATTCTGTGCTTCAGTCAAAACCTGGCAAATATATACTCGTTACTTTGGTATTACAGACAAGCTGAGGTGGTGAGAATCAACACAGAGCTTGTGTATTTGAGGGGACAAAGCAATAAAACACATGCATTCTGATGAAGTGTTGAATGATAAAGTGTTCACTATATGTCAGCAGTGGAAGGATACAAGTCAGCTAGTCCAAAGAAAGGTAGTGAGGCTATGTTCAACAAGGGTAAGAAGCAAATAAATGAGATGACAATAAAGCTAACCAATGGTAAGCAATGGATAGGCTTTAAGCTCCATGTACGTTTTTGGTATGGTCCACAAGAGGGTTTCGCCTACCACACAACTAAAGGCTGCCTGGTACACAACACCAAAATTCATAGGTTCTGAAGGGATCCTTGTGAAATATATTTCTTTATGGAGAACCAAGCAGCCTGACCCTTTCAGGGCTGAAGTAGGTTTGCCTGGACCAAGAAAAAAAGATAAAGTGGTGGCACAATGAAAATTGCATTTTTCAGTTAGCAAAATGTGCTTAAAATATCTAGAAAGCCGCGTGCTGAACAAACAGGAAACCCAGGTTATCTCACCCAATGTTTTTTTCACAACTTGTTTACTTCTGCTTTGCACTTCCTTTTGTCTGCTAATTTCTCCCCTTCCATGGAGATTGTCAATCATATATATTGACAGAGAATCTCCATCGAAGAGTGAAGAAAAAATAACATTAAAACATAAAATCATAACCTCAGGCAGTAACCAGCAGAGCTAGATAGATTTACAGCCTTGTTCAGCTGTAGCACCATTCTTGTTCTGGAGACAATACAGGTTATGACAGCAGAAAGAATACGCCAATCTTACAAGCTGGGAGTTCAGATAGCACTAGTGACTGTCGTTTAAATATCAGATGTAAATAAATGTTTGGAAATGCAATCATTTTTCCCCTGCCATGGTCTTGACAGTGTATGGATACGAAATCCAAAAAACAGGAAGAGGGAGAGAGAAGCAGAGATTCATTCAGCTTCTTGAGCCAGTACTTAAATGATCAAAAACAATGAATCACTTAAGTCATTTTCCAGAGCCTCTTAGAAATGTTCTTGGTTCTCCACTTATTTGATTAAGTGGGATGAATTATCATAGGGTCTTGGCACCTGAATGTCCCATTCTCCAGGTGTTCATCATCCTCCACCAGGAGGGAGACTGTCTCGTGTGCGACAGTCGTAATAAAGTTATCACCCACAATTCAGATAGTAAAACATCTGTGAGATTGATTACCATTTTGTCATCCATTATTATCTCTTGCTGCTCCTTGTAACTCTCCCACTGATTTCTTCTATTTCTCCTTTTGGCTTTAGCTCCTCTCCTTTGTTTCCTTTTCCTTTTTGTTTTCCTTTGCCCTTCCAATCCTTGTGGTGGTGCACCTGTCCAATCTTAATAAAATTAACTCATCCTGAAATGTCATCTGGCCTCCAATTCTCAAATTATCTTCATGATCAGTATCAGAGCTCAAATTGGTGCTCCTGTCACTCATTGTGACCTCTGGTTTCGATCTGTTATAATCACCCAATCTTCGCCTTCTCATACTGTCAAACCTCCTGACGAAGATGTTCTTCTGACCAGTCTCATAGTCATCTCTGTCTCTGTTGAATGTACATGCAATTTTTCTGATTTATTGCATCTACCATAATGTTTAATTTCTCTTTCCTATTCTTGGTCAATGTTTGAAACGTATCCTTGTCAGTCTCTTTTTCAGTGGATTCACAAAGTTCCTTGATCTGTGCACATAGTTCATCTTTCTCCATTTCAGCACACTTAATCAGGATATTCATCATACCAGCAGATCTGTTGGCATCGTGTTCTGCTAATTCCTTAAGTATATTAGGGAGTGGATTCTCATAACACGTAGTGATTAGTATCCATTGACCTCAAGGTGCTCTGCCCACTTCTAAATATTTTTTTTAAGATTCACTTTTCCACCATTTGGTAAGTTCTTCTCTTTTTAACTTTTCTAGTAAGCAAAATGTGCTTTAAAGACTTTCTCTAGTTTTCAAATTTGAAGGTCCTGCATTTCCTTCACATGTCTGCTGTCAAAGCACTACTGAATATTTTGGCAGTACGATTCTGTTGAGTACAAAAACAGTGCACCTCAGCTATTGGATGGGTTTGTTAAGGTTTTGTCCAGTACTCCAATCAATTTGAATCATATGTCTGTTTCAGATAGCTACTGTAAGCTGACCTATTTACCATAATGCTAGTAATGAATATATATCACGTAATGTCCAATACAGTACACTTGTAAAAACACGTCCCTCCAACAATTACATAAAGTTATAAAGGTCATGTCAAGTTCAGCCAATGTTTGGAAAAAAAAGCTAATATAAGTTGATTTGTAAGCTCTGTACAAATGATCAATTATAAGGCAGATGCTTTTAATTAATCTCAGGGACTGAGAAAAAGAAGGAGGTTAAGGCATGCATTGTGATTTACAAATAGCTACTTTCACAAATTTCTACAGAGGCAAAGGGAATATTTAGAGGTGGTAGGGATGACTATTCTGTACTAAAAACGTTAAGGAAGTGCATTATAGTCAATTGCACTGTAAAATACAGTGAATTGGACAGCTGCTACCTGTTGACAGAGTACTCTAGATAAGTTATTCTTTTTTTGTATATTTTTAACATGTATTAACTACACTCCCAATTCATCTGTGTGCAGCTATAGCTTTCTACTTCACCGAGTCTTATTTCATCCTCTTTCTCTCTCTGTCTTAGTCCTTTGCCCTCTTGCCTGTGAATTTTCTGATGCTCTATTTCAGTCTGTTAACCTCTCAATCATTGGTCTATCTTTTTCACTTTGTATCCCTGTGTTATAATCTGATTTTCTGCTTCTGTGTCACACTCTTTTCTCATCTCCCCTACAATCCCACACCCTCCTTCTCTTCTGTAGTTCATCATCTCTGTGCATCAATAACCTCTCATCATTAACCTCTCTCTCTGACTCTTACTCATCTTTTGTCTTTCTTTTCTCTCATTTCTCAGTATTTCAGCAGATTGTCCCTGTCTTGTATGTGTTTTTTTCTATTTCTGTGACTCTCTCTTTCCCTCTCTTTCCCTCTCACATCTCTCTTGCTCTCACCCAGTATCACAATTTCAAATGTTCTCTCCTATTTTCTTCCATCACTGGTTGTCTTTCCCTTTGATTGTCTTACTCTCTCTCAAAGTCTCTCTTTGTAGTGATATCTGACATTAGATAACACATGATTTTATATTACAAAAACAAAATGACAGTCCTTAATCCACAAGTTAGTTTTTCTCTTTGAATAATGTTTCTACTTGCAGTCTAATTTGTACATACAGAACAGTATAAATAACATTGAATGTTAAGCCCGAATGTTTCTGCTTGCAGTCTAATTAGTACATACAAAACAGTATAAATAACATTGAATGTTAAGCCTTGTTAACATTTATGTATTAGCTGATTGCTTAAAACCATTTGACAAAAAGTCATCTATGTTACTATTTGCAAAGAAGTTTTAGATTGCACAATGTGTATTTTGTCACCTATGCAGTCACATATCCCTGCTCTCTTTCCCTGTCTCTCATGCACTCTTTCCTACTCCAATACCCTCCCTTCAGTGCCGATCTCTATCTCTGACACTCTTTCTTACTTCTCTACCCTTCCTCTTTCAACTGTCTACATTCATGTCTATATACCTGTTCTTCTATCTTCTATAGTTCTACTGTACTTACACTCTTTCACCTTCTTTCGATCTGCATTTTCTCATGCTCTGTTTTTACTTACTCATCCCTTTACTCAGTAGCACTTTGATTCACTTTGTATTCCACTAGCATCAGCTGATTTGATGCATTCATGTCTCAACTTTTTCTAACCTCCTTTTTGTTCTCATTCCTGCTTTACGTCTTTCACCAACATTATCTATTTTTCATCTCTCCTTAACTTACCCCCCCTGTCTGACCCTCCATCACCGTTGCTGACTACTGTCTCCCCTCTGTCTCTCAGCTGTACTTCCATATACTTATGTGTTCTCACTCACTTTCCTTCTACACCTCTTTTTATATCTCATATCTCTCCTCTTCTCACCCTTTCAATCTGTGTTCTCTCTATCATTTTCTACCATCTCTACCTGTGTTTCTTCTTCCAATCTCTCTCACTTTACCTCAGTATCCCTCAATGCATTGATTTCTGACATTTGTTGTCAAGTGACTTCTTATTAGTAACAATACAATAACTGCTCTTAACTATCAAATGATTGTATCACTTTAAAGATTCGTATGTAGAGGATAGTGCAATTAACAATGGATTTTAGGCCTTTTTTCAGGTTGCTGAAAGACATGCGAAAACGTAAACTATGTTAGTGGTTGCAAAAATGTTAGGCCTTGTTAGTAGGTGGATAGTTGTTGGTTGTTGAAAGACATTTGAGAAGGTAAACTATTTTGCTTGTTACAAGCATATTTTGGAAATAACGTTTTCTATTGTATCCCCAGTACAGTCTATGTTATTCGCATATGTGTGTGTCCCCTTTTCTATAGGCCTTTCTCTTTGTCTCTCTCCCTCTCTCTTTCCTTCTCTGTGTCTCTTTCAAACCACCCCGCTCACCTGTCTTTTTTTATTTATCTCTGGTCTTATTCCTCTTACTTTGTCTCACTCTATTTTAGGGCTCTTTCCCATTTTTTGTCATACTCTGTATTTCTCACATTTTCTGTCTGTCTCTCCTTTTCGCTACCTATTCATTTGTCAGAATATCTGTTGTTATCTCTCCCTCACTTGTTCCCTATATCTTCTGTTGCTGTATGTCTCTCTCTTGTCACAATTTGTTAGTAGCCTTCCTTGTACCTCCCTTTTGAAATGCTGGGACTCTGTCTTTCATTCTCTTTTTTACTTTTATTTGAGTCTCATTACTGTGCTACCTTTCTTTGCATGTTTGTGGCTTCATATCTGTGTGCTACTCACTGCTCATCTCCAACCATCTTCTCTGTCAGTCACTCTTGCATTTTGCTTCTTTCTCGTGTTTTGTACCATGCCACCCTCTCTTGCCCTTTCCCTTACTTTCCCTTGCAGTGTTCGTTCTTGCATTGATTAGTGATATGGTTTAACATTTGATTCCACATTGCTGATAGAAAAACATGGTCATTAAATGTGAAATGAGTTTTTTAATTTGAAGCAGGTTTCCACAGTCTTTTTAGTAGTTAGAGGAAAATATAATTTATAATGAATGTTAGGTCTTCTTAACAGTTAGTTGTAAGCTGATAGCTAAATGAAATAAAAAACATATTTGTATATTCATTGAACGTTTCCTTTTTCTGTTTCTCAATTGCTAGTTTTGTTGTAGTCTGTGTCCCCGCACTTTTACTCTCACTTGACCTTTGTTGTCATACTGTTTTATTTTTTCATTCATCTTCTTTTCATTCTCACTCTGTCTGTGACTGACGTTTCCACTCCTCTTTAAATAAAACATACTAATATTCATAAATGCTCGCAAAGAACAGATTGAGAAAAAAAAGATTACCAGGAATGTTACTTAACTTAGAGTGAAAATGTAAAAGAATCAAAAATAGGTAAACACATTATACAAAACTGAAAATGTACAGCCTGAAGATAATTAAGGTTATGTCAGCGAAGGAAATAAAAATGAAATGTAAACTCGTAGAAAGCAAAATACTATGTGCACAATTGTATTTGCAGCACCTAAGACACAGAAACATTCAAAACAGACAAGAGAAAGAGTGTTCTATTCTAAAATGCTAACAAAAGAATAAAATTGAAATAGGAGAAGGAAAATGAAAGAACTCAAGCAGAACTATTTTCATCATAATGTGGTGGATATTCAAATGTATGAAAACATTACATATATTATAGCAATATATACACTAAACAGTATGTTGAGGGCATTGTTGAAAATGAATTTTAAATGAATTGAAGAGTTTGTATCCTCATCTTTCACAAGTTGAAGCCATTAAACGGATTGGTCATAAAACTAAGTAAATTCCAAATACAAAGTCAGAAAGTTGATCAAAGAAACGTATGTAAAATCTTTAAAGGAGACCCGACACACACCTCCAACATGAAACATTTCTTAAATAATGAAAGCTAAACATAGAATGAAGATGTAAAGCTTGTAATAAAACCCATCAGTGGAAATGTAGTATGGTCTATAATATTAGGCAACAATCCATAAACAATGTAAGAATCGTATTGATTAATTACTTGATGGCAAGTTTCAAACCAAAGATAGACATTCTACAGAAATGGATCCATGTGAAGTGTCCAAATATTCTGACTACCAAGAGTACCCTCTAACCTGTCTATTCCCTCAACTGTATAACAGTATATTTCAAATTAAATCACATTATACTCTTCTGAAAAAGTTCAGCCCAAGAGATATCATCCCTAACTGCACAAAGGTACCCTAGGAAGCATGTGCCTTTGAGAATAGTTGCCCTTGCTCACCAGTAGGTAACATGCTTCATGATTGAGCTGTACTCCTTGCGAGGCCGGCACTGCATTGCCTGGCAGGCCCCGCTAAAGGGCACTTTACTGGAGATCTTTTAGCTTGACATTTAAAACTACTTGCCAAGCCTTAAACTCCCTTTTTATTACACATAAGTCACCCCTAAGGTAGGCCGTAGCTAGCCCATAATGCAGTGTGCTATGTAAATAAAAAGTAGGACATGCTCTGTTAAGTTTTGCATGACCTAGTAGTGACCAACACCCATATTTGTTTTATACTACTGTGAGACCTACTCTTCTCATAGGTTAGCATTGGAAGTTCCTTAATAAACTTTAAAGCTTTAATTCCTCATTAGAAAGGAATATCTGCATCATGTTTTATATCTTTGGAATGCTGATGATAAATCTTCTTTACTATTAAAGATGGACACAACATTACTGTTTAAGAAATGCCACTTTTAGAAAGTGCTAAACTATATAGGGTTAGGCCCATAACCAGTAAGGCTAGGCCAACTATATTATCAACCAACTACATACATGCTAGCACTGATGTCAATTCAACCTTTCATTCAAAACCCATGATCACACATTTCATTTGTAATGACCATATATTTATTTATTCATGATTAACTTATGTCATTGTTTTTTTATTGTCAAAAACTGAGACATTTTTTAAAGGAATAAATTATTCATCAATTTGAAACAACCAATTTGTCACAACACATTACAATGAACAGAGACAAAGATTACAGTATTTACAACAGTAAAAAAGTTCACTTAGACAATACACAAACTATAAACACATATTAGCAAAACTATTTGTTGCTCAGGTTCTGTATTAGTGAAAAAATAGCTTTGAAACAAAAACAGCCCTTAGTGCCAAGTAAACTGTAGTACTGAAAAATCTACCAGTAGGTATCTGCATGCTCTTTCTGCCCTCTACAGAAGGTGATTAACTTTACCTGCAAAACTGTTATTAATCTTCCTACAGAAAGCCCAATCTGAATCCACCATCACTATGTTTACTTGCTATGTAGAAAGTGCAAAACATGAGGTATTTTTCCTTGTACATTGGTCAAAAAATGAATTTAGCCAGCTCTTAATGGAGCCCATAGAAGAGTTTTACTATCCACAGATAAATTAATAATCATAGTTGATGTAAATTGCCTTCTCATTTTATTTTTAAAGGTACCTACTGTTCTTGCTGATTATAATCTTATTGGTATTTCTAGTGAATTTACTATATGCTTGTAATACATGTCGTATTAAAAGAAACTAATGTTCGAAGATCTCTGTTTGTCTTGCCGTCATGTATTGTTAAGTATTAGTTGATATTATTATTAGAAACGTATAATGCGCACAACTATCCCTAGGGATTTGCCTGTGCAGAGCGGCTAAGGGGGGTGCAGAAGGGAAGTGAATTAAAAAGCCAGGACTTCAGGCAAGGAGTGTGCAGCAGTTCCTCGGAGAATCTGAAAGAGAATTCCATAATTTAGGGCCTAGATAAGTAAAAGCGCGACCTTTCATGTAACACAAAAGGAACCTAGGCATCATGAACAAGGCCCGATGTGAGGATCTCAGGGAACGAGAAGGATGATATAGAAGTTCCGAATCCTGTATGTAGTGAGGACCAAGTCCGGTCTTCGCCTTAAACATGTATCTAGCGCTTTGAATTTGCTCCGATTGCAGATCGTGAACCTATGCACCTCATGGAGAAGATTTGAAACTGAAGCAGATTTGGGCTTATGGTTAAGAAGCCTTGCAGCAGCATTCTGCACAAACTGCAGCTGACCGATTGTGGCTTTGTCGTCTCCTAAATAAATTGCCATAATATAATCTAGAGATCAATAGGGCCTGAATCACAGTCCTTTGCGCAGAAGCGGGGATCAACCAAAGGATCTTTGTTAGCCACTTGAACACTGCAAAACAAGTGACCGTCGTCTTAGCCACTTGCTGATTTATAGATAATGTGTCATCCAGAAGGAAGCCCAGGTTGTTGACCTTTAAGGATGGAGTAGGTAGAGCACCTAAGGAAGCAGACCAGTGTTGTGGGCCCCAGGGAGCAGGGTTCTTGCCTAAAATAATAACCTCCGTTTTTTTCTCCATTAAGCTTGAGTGAGTTGTTATTCATCTATAGGGAGATATGACTCAAGCCCAAACTGAGATTATGAGCAGATGACAGAGTAAAGATGATCTGGGTGCCCAAATTTAACATCACGAAGATAAGGGATTTATATCCAGAAGATCATATTTTTTCGGTCACTGACGATGTTTGATTCCAAGATCTATCCGCTCGGCATTACGTGCCACGTTACCAACTTACCCGATTGCACCACCCCCTATAGCCCCACTAACATTGATAATTGAGAGTGACAGGGGCTCTCACCTTGTATCCAAATTATATAAGTCCTGTTCTGAGCTACGGCCGGTGAAGGATGACACGATACGCACTGCATGGGAACAAGATCTTGGCCGTCCCATCACAGACGACCAATGGGAGAAGTGCTGCAGGGTAACAAGAGAAATCTCCCTCAACAGTAGACATAAACTTATTAATTTCAAGTTCCTTTGCCGACTCTATCACACCCCAGTCATGGCACTCAAGATTGACCCATCCAGACCTCACCACTGTTTGAAATGCCCCACTCCGCACGCAGACTTTGCCCACCTTCCATGAACTTGCCCCAAAATACAGACATACTGGGAACACATTCACAACACGCTGGGATACATGACGACACTGATACTTATCCCTATTCCAGAAATTTCACTCCTGGGGTACATAGTTAATTTTCTAAAAAGATTAGAAGATTTTCCGCCGTTGGGCTACTACTTGCTAAACGTGAGAGTGCACTGCAGTGGGGACGACAAACTACATCTACCTTGCAGGGATGGCTCCGTAGCCTGGCTTATTGCAATGTAAACTATGAACTATACGCTAACCTCATGCCAATTTCTTCACGCCCCAAATACATATGCGGTCCCTATAAGACGTACATTGAACGGGAACGTCAGAAATCTGCCTCCAAGTAGAAAGTGGCTTAGTTCCAGAGGGTGTGGGATGATGGAGCAAGACTCCATGCATATTATTCAGTATATGTGACGGTGGTGACCGCTACATAAGTAATGCTAGACGTTGTGGGCTGGATGTGCAGAACTTTTGCAGTTTTGGGAGGAGGGACGGAGGGACCGGAGGGGCGAACACGTACAAGTTCCGTTACTATGACTAACGTACCTGCTGCTGTGCCTAGGCTTAATTTTATGATGATGTATATTTGAGATAAGTGTTTCACGTCGTGATCTTTGACAGTATATAACCACGCATCATATTTGTTCTTTGAAAAATAAAATGTATTAACAAAAAGATGATCTGGGTGTCATCAGCATAACAAGAAAGGAACAAGCCACTACTCTCTGCTACATACACCAAAGGGCGGAAATAGATATTAAACAACATTGGGTTCAACATAGAACCCTGTGGGACTCCAAAAGAACGGGCTTGTATTTTGCACCTGGCAGTAGAAGAAAAAACCTGAAAAGACTGATCCTTAAGAAAGGATCAGAGCCACTTGCGCTATGCCATCAAGGCCAAGTGCTATCAATCTTTCCACCAAGATGGAGTGGGACATGGTATCAAATGCTGCGCTAAGGTCTAATAAAATAAGCATGGCTCCCTCATCCAGGCCCTGACTCAGAAGCTCAGCTACACCCAAAAGGGTGGATTCAGTACAGTGTCTAGCACTGAGATGGATGGAGAAAGTTCTGAGCTTCCACAAATGAGGTCAGCTGGCCGTTGACCTGTTTCTCCAAAATCTTGAAGAAAATGGGTAACAGTGAGATGGGGTGGAAATTTGACAAATTATCCAGGTCCAAACTAGCTTTTTTCAGGAGTGGAAGGACCATAGCATGTTTCTACACTTGAGGGACAAACCTCTCCCAAAGTGAGGCATTAATAAGATCCATAATCAAAAGTAGCAGGCTAGAATACAATTGACTGAGCATGCGAGTCGGTAAAGGATCCAGCGAGGAGCCTGACTTTGTAGACTGAAGAATAGATTTGAAAGACTCAATGTCCAAAAGGGACCATGTACTAAGTTATGATGAACGGCCAGCGGTAGTCCGGAATCTTTTACTAGCTACCAAAGAGAGATTCTGAGCATCGGTATTTACAGCAATATCATTCAGTTGTATGCTCTGTGCAGTCACTAATCAATTAAGTGTGGATATTTTCCACTTTTTGAGTAAAGAACAGGGCAAGCTCCTCGCATTGAATTTGAGAAAGCGAAGGAGTGGGAGGCAGATTACAGGAGTCAGATAATTCTTTAATCACTTTAAAAATGGTTTTGGAACAGTTTTGAGCGCTTAGAATTTTACTTGAATATAAAGCTGCTCGAGCAGATTTACAGAGTCCACAATATTGCATACCGATGCTCCATAACTGATTTTAATGTCCTCCACATAGGACTCTCTCCAAAGCTGTTCTAAGACCTTGCATTGTTTCTTCTCAAGTCTTCGCATTTCATTTAACCAAGGTGCTGGTGGCAGAGAGCGGCCTAGATGTTTTGTAATGGCCGGTAGACTTTCCTCCATAAGCCAGCAGTGAATCTGATCGTGATCCCTGACCGACAGTTTTATATCAGGCCTGGTACCATGGAGTAGTTTGTTAAAAATAGGAGTATTTAACTTGGACCACTTATATACACAGTGTATATATACAGTGAAGCAAAGCAGTTGCACAAGGTTGGTAGTTCAGTACTGGTGTAATTAGTGTCTAATTACTACATACATTATAAGTTAGTGTATGGTAAATGGGAAACAATGTGTTCGAGGCATATGAGCTGTAGATCATATGCTTATGCATAGCTCGCCAACTAGTGTTGGGTCCAGATGTTTGCACTTTGTTTTTGTTCGAAGAAGTCTTTCCATTCACGAGGTAGGTGGCTCCTCCTTTCGGTGATAGTGCGCATGGGTATCGACTCCATCCTAAGATTGTTTTTTTCCGTCATCGGGTTTGGATGTGAATTGCTGCGCTCTGGGTCGGTACCGTTTTCAGACCCTTTCGACGCGCAATCCACTACCCTCGATGCTATCGATCACGGTTCCCCATTCGACGTGCATCGTCTCTCCTCGTAAAACCTTAGATCGCGAAAAACGTGGCAGGCCATCGGGCCTACCCACGCCAACCTTGCTGGCAGTCGATGGAACGGACTCCCTTCAAGGTATGTCCCGGTTGTCATGCTAAGTTTCCACGCACCGACTTGCACGAAGTGTGCAACCTCTGCTTGTCCCCGTAACACAACAAGAGCGGCTGCGACGCGTGTCAATATTTCCGATCGAAAACAACACTTTGTGACCGTCTGGCTCAACACCACGAGATTCAACACCACAGCGGCTCCGTACCGGACATCATCAGCGAAGATTCTAACATTAACAACAAGCTCAAGGAGCCTAAGAAGAAGAACTGATCTCTGCGTCCGAATCCGACTCCCAACATGGAGGAAGAGGAGCAGGTTACTCTGGGTCAGCGTACCGTGAGTAAAGATACCCCTTTGCCCCCTCAACCTAAAACAAAGGTTCTGGTCCCTCCTCAGCCCTCGAGCCAAGAACGGCACCGACAAAACGTTTATGACGCCCCACCCTTGGCCCGGCTCCGAAACACAAAGAGAAGCCTTTGGGCTCAGGCCGGCCCATTCTGGCACCGAACCAACACCTTTGACGCCAAAACACAAGTCCAGGCACCTGTTGTTCACAATACCACCGTTGACCAAGATTCCACCTATGACACTGAAAGGCTCGAAGCCGAAACCTTCAACGCCGAAACCGGCACATAAACCTGAAACAGGACATATTCATGCCACTCTTCCAAAAAAACTGAAGATTGACCTATTAGAGGACTACCACATTCCTCTAATAAAAAAGAGTGTGGGTACTAACCCTTCTTCCCCTCATATTCCACCCCCCTCTCCCACTGATCCCAACTTGCTCATCACACCATTAAATTCACCACCACCACTTTCACCTGACCCACAGGATGAAGGGGATGGGGATCGGGATGAGTATCGGGATAGGTCACAGGACACTGACCCTTGGGAGGATTATCATACAGATCCAAACACAGGCAACGACCCTGATTTGTATCCCTCCATACCCTCCCACCTGATGACAACATTGGATACATTGAGCTCCTTAACAGGGCTGCTCAATATCATGGGGTAGAGCTCCATAAGGAACCTTTAGAAGAGGATTTTCCTCTTTGAAACGCTTACTTCTTCCCAAAGAGCTACTCCTCACCAATGCTCAAAGGCATGTTAAAACACACAGATGAGGTATTTAAAGATCCTGTAAGGGCAAGGATAATCACACAATGGGTGAATAAAAAATATAAACCTGCTCCCACCGACCCCGTTTACGTTAGAGGTCAGCTGCAATTAGACTCTCTTGTAGTCTCCAACGCTCGCAAGAGAGCGAATTCACAAACCACAGGCGCGGCTCCTCCTCCTGATAAAGAGTCTAAACTTATTGAATCCTCGGGCAAAATAGTGGCTTTACAGGCAGCAAATCACTGGCGCGTTGCCAACCCACAAGCTCTGTTGGCTCGTTAGATAGGCCTCATTATGATGAGTTAGAAAAACTCATACAATATGTTCCTGATGAATACAAATCTAAGGCTAATGACCTTATTCAGGAAGGTAAACTTATCTCCAATAAATCCATTAGGTGTGCCTTAGACACAGCCGGCACAGCAGCTCATGCAGTCAACACCAGTGTACTCTTACGCAGGCATGCTTGGCTGAGAATATCAGGCTTCAAGCCAGAGGTACAAACCTCCATCCTTAAGCAGCCATTCGATAAGGAACATCTCTTTGGCCCAGCTGTTGATACATCGCTGGAAAAGATGAAAAAGGATACTGAGGTCGCAAAGTCCGTGGGGGCTTTTTCAGTTACCTACCAATAGGGGGTTCCTTTCGCCGCTCCTTTTATAGGGGAGGTTCAAAAACTGTGTCCACCGAAAATCCCTCCCCTCTTACAAGGGCAACAACCAATCCCCCTCTTCAAGAGGTTATTTCAGAGGAGGTTTCAAAGAAAACAAGGGTAAGGGAAGAAGCAGATGTAACTCTACCCGCACTTCCCCCGCAAACAAACAGTGACTTCCTTCTGCTATCCCCCGATGACTCCACCCCTGTCGGGGGATGTGTCTCCCAATTCCTACCTGTCTGGAATTCAATCACCTCAGACAAATGGGTACTACAACTTATCCAATATGGTTACTGCCGGGAGCTTACAGACACCCCCAAATATTCTTCCAAGATCACATGCAATGTCACCAGAGCTTCTCACCCTCCTAAAACAAGAGGTTCTCTCTCTTGGAAAAACATGCTATAAAACCAGTCCCATTACAATACTAGGGGAACGGAGTATACTCACTGTATTTTTTAATTCCCAAAAAGGACAGCTCTCTCAGGCCTATACTAGACCTCAGAGAACTAAATCTGTACATTCAGTCAGACCACTTTCACATGGTCACACTCCAACAGGTGCTCTCACTCCTTCAACAAGGCGACTTTCTGTCCACTCTGGACTTAAAGGACGCCTGTTTCCAAATTCCCATTTACCCGGCTCACCGGAAATACCTCAGGTTTGTGGTGGACGGACAACATTATCAATTCAAAGTTCTCCCATTCGGAGTTACTACAGCACCCAGGGTCTTCACCAAGTTTCTGCCAGTTGTCGCGGCTCATCTAAGAAGACAGCACATTCATGTCTTCCCCTACCTAGATGACTGGCTAATAAAAGCCAGCTCGCCTACGCCACACTCGCAAAAAAGTCCAACTGCTTCACCACCTTGGGTTCTCTGTAAACCTCACCAAGTCTCATCTCCAACCATCCAACACACAAGTGTATCAAGGAGCCACAATAGTCACTCAGAAAGCTCTAGCGTATCCAAACCCAGTAAGGATCCACAACATGCAAACTCTAATATCGCCGTTTCAGCCTCAACACTCCTTACCAGCTCGAGTGTTCATGCAATTGCTGGGAATGATGGCATCTTGCATTTTAATAGTTCTTTACGCAAGACTTCAAATGCGTCCCCTACAGGAATGCTTAGTACGTCAGTGAAACAAGGCCCAAGGTCAGTTATCAGATTCAGTGTTGGTGGATGGCTGCACCCATCGCTCTCTGCAGTGGTGGAACATACAAAACCTTTCCAAGGGGAGGCCATTTATCGACCCGGTTCCACAGATAGTGCTAACAGCAGACGCATCGCTCACTGGTTGGGGAAGCTCATCTTCAAAAACATACCATTCAGGGAATGTGGACTCTGCAACAAAACCAACTCCACATAAACCATCTAGAACTATTAGCAATTTTTCTAGCGTTGAAAGCCTTTCAACTTCATTTAGTAGGCAAGGCTGTCCTAATTCGTACAGACAACATAACAGCAATGTACTACATACAAAATCAGGGGGGGACACACTCTCTCCAGCTCTCACAGTTAGCCCAGAGCATCTGGAGATGGCCCATACCTCAAAAAATATATCTCCTGGTAGAACACCTTCCAGGAGTAAACAACCAACTTGCAGATCTGCTCAGTCGGCAACGACAGCAGATCCACGAATGGGAACTCCATCTTCAAGTTCTCCTCCTGTTCTTCCAAATGTGGGGCTTCCCAGAGATAGATCTGTTCCCCCCCCCCACATAATCGCAAAATGCCATAACTTTGCGTCCAGGTATCCACACCCATTGTCCAAAGGCAATGCACTATGGATGAATTGGTCAGGGATATTTGCTTATGCTTTTCCGCCTCTCCCACTTATTCCATTGGTGGTTCGGAAACTCAGACAGAAGTCCCTGATGCCACTCCTAGTTGCACCCACATGGGTCCGTCATCCTTGGTTCACAACCCTGTTGGTGCTATAAGTAGTTCCTCACCAAAAACGACACCTTACTCCCAATCTTCTCACTCAGAACCATGGAGAGATAAGGCATCTAGAACCCAGTCATCTCAACCTTGCCATCTGGACCTGAAATCCTAGAGTTTGGCTATCTTAATCTTCCGCCAGATGCATGAATATTATCAAAGAGACTAGGCGCCCTACCACAAGAGCATGCTAGTGGAAGTGGTTTGTCATTTACTGTAACAACAATCAAATCAATCCGCTAGATGCTTCTATCCAAAACATCATTTGCTATCTATTACATCTACAGCGTTCCAATTTAGCGTACACATCCATACGCTTACATCTTGCTGCAATAGCTGCATATCTACAAAACCGACAGCATTTGTCTCTTTTTAGAGTGCCTGCTATTAAAGCATTTATGGAAGGACTTAAAAGAGTCATTCACCCCGGACTTCCACCTGCTCCAGTGTGGAATCTCAACATAGTTCTTGCAAGACTCATGGGTCCACCTTTTTAGCCATTGCACAAATGTGAAGTACAATTTCTCACTTGGAAGGTAGCCTTACTCATAGCCATTACATCTCTGAGAAGAGTGGGTGAGCTTCAGGCACTAACCATAGAAGAGCCATTTTTACAAATACACCAAAACAAAATGGTTCTAAGAACTAACCCCAAATTCTTACCTAAAGTCATTTCTGCCTTTCATATCAACCAATTTGTTGAGCTACCTGTTTTCTTCCCTCAACCAGATTCAGTGGCATAACATGCTGTTCGCACCTTGGATGTCAAAAGAGCATTACTATACTACCTAGAAAGAACAAAACCATTCAGGAAAACCAAGCAACTTTTTGTTCCACCACATAAAGGCAATCCAATATCAAAATCAGGTATTGCAAGGTGGACAGTTAAGTGCATTCAAATATGCTACATTAAAGCTAAACGCACATTAACAATTCCCCCTAGAGCGCATTCTACATGCAAACTGGGGGCTTCTATGGCATTCTTAGGAAATATACCCATAGATGTCATCTGCAAAGTTGCAACATGGTCTACACCACACACATTTGCAAAACGCTATTGTGTGGATGTGTTAGCAAGACAGCAAGCTAGTGTGGTCCAGGTAGTTTTACGTACGCTATTTCAGACCACTGCAACAACTACAGGTTAGCCACCGCTTTGGAAGATAACTGGTATGTAGTCTATGCATAAGCATATGATCTACAGCTCATATGCCTCGAATGAAAAATGCTACTTACCCAGTATGCATCTGTTCTTGGCATATAGAGCTGTAGAGTCATATGCGCCCACCCTCCTCCCCGGGTACCTTTACCTGTTGCAGTAACATCTTACTTAAATACAATATACATGGACATCTCGCCTTATTACTCTTACTAACTCCATAACCACCCCTTACGGCAAAATAATCTAAGGATGACCATGCGCACTATCACGGAAAGGAGGAGTCAAATACCTTATGATTGGAAAGACTTCTTCAAACAAAAACAAAGTGTAAACATCCGGACCCAACACTAGATGGCGATCTGTGCTTAAGCATATGACTCTACAGCTCTGTATGCCAAGAACAGATGCATACTGGGTACGTAGCATTTTCCTTACAACGCAGATGGATCCACGCAAGCCTTTGCCATTCGTGCTTTAAAACACATGCCTATACAACGCTAACCTTTACAACGAATATGTGTTTACCACTTATGCCTTTACAACATTGTAAAGGCTTGCGTAGCATAGTAAAATATATATATATATATTCACTGAAAAAACCATAGGTTTCACACACGTTATAGTTAGGAATTAGCATTTAAAAAACCTTGCAAATTCACTGAAAAAACCATAGGTTTCACACATGTTATAGTTAGCGGAAATTTTACTGATAAAAAACCAATGAAATTGCCCCGTTATAGTTAGTGCTGGCAACTATAACTCACGCGACCGCAATCCTCTGCTGATGCTAATACTGTATTTAGACACTTATTTGCCCATGTCTTCTTCCATACATTTTTAGCTATACATATATTACAAATATTTTTTTTTATAAAGACACATATGTCATCAGCAGAAGATTGCGGTCGCGTGAGTTATAGTTGCCAGCACTAACTATAACGGGGCAATTTCATTGGTTTTTTATCAGTAAAATTTCCGCTAACTATAACGTGTGAAACCTATGGTTTTTTCAGTGAATTTGCAAGGTTTTTTAAATGCTAATTCCTAACTATAACGTGTGTGAAACCTATGGTTTTTTCAGTGAATTTGTACGGTTTTTTAAATGCTAAGTTACTTTACGCCATTCGAGGCGTGCGCGCCCACTTAACGCAGTTCGTTCCGTGCACGGTTTTTAGCAACTTTAATAAGCCCTGTACATTTGGTGGCCTTCGGCCACCAAAAGCACAGGGGGTGGGGTCAATGTGGATAGTGTTTTTTTTATTTCGATTTTATAATTTCATGTTGCCAAAATTTAGTTTTTTTTCACAGGTCTAATAAGCCCTGTACATTTGGTGGCCTGCGGCCACCAAAACCACAGGGGGTGGGGTAAGTGTGGATAGTGTTTTTTTTTTTTATTTTTTTTTTAACCGTACGCGTACGGTAAGCGTACGGTAAGCGTACTCGCCGAAATTGCCGAAAAAAAAAAAAAAACGTTTTTGCTCTTGGGGGATGTTTGGGGACTCCCTCAACATGACTGTGTGGGAGGGAGTTGTCAAAACAGCCCCATAACATGTTTTTGGGCATCATGTTTGATAAATAACACTCAGTGCGAGAGACAAAATGGCGGACGCCGCTTCCTGGTTTCGGCCGATTCGAATGTTTACTAAGATCTAAGAGCCAATCAGAATCGCGCTCGCGCACGCCACCGTAAGCGTACCGTAAGCGGGCTCAGATATATATATTGATTTAAAGGCTATTTTCTCAGAATCTACTGAACAGATTTACACCAAACCTACAAAAGGCACTTCCTTGACCTAGGGACTACCTCTCTGCCAAATTTCTAGTAATTCTGTTCAGCCGTTCGGGCTGTAGCTCTGTCTAAAGGTCCTATGGAAAAATGCATGGGAAAAACGCGTTTTGGGACCCCCCTTTTATCTCAGCCCCCGCTTGACGAATCCCCCCGAGACTTTCAGGGTAGGAGCGGAGCGTAGCGCCCCACCTATTTTGAGAAATTCGCGAGGATTCATCGACCGGCGCCAAAGTTATTCAAAATAGAATGTTGCGGATTTCCTATGGAAAAGGGGTCCTAACTATAACTACCTACTGGCGACCGCCAGTAGGTAATATATATATATTTATATATATATATATATATATATATTTATATAAATATTTCCTAATTGATGCAGTGATGGTGTCGCAGAATTGTGCTCGGGGGCCTGGGGGTCTGTAGATCAGTGTTCCTTTGAGGGTGGTGTTGGCGTTGACGTAGATATTGAAGTGGAGGTGTTCGGCGGAGTTGAGGGTGTCTTGGGTGCTGGTCGAGATTTTGATGGTGCTTTTGTGGACTATGGCGATTCCTCCTCCTGGTTTATTGCTGCGGTCTCTCCTGGGGATCTTGTAGCCTTCAGGGATGGCAATGGCAATGTCGGGTTCAGAGGCCGAGCTTGTCCAGGTTTCGGTGAGGAAGGCGATGTCCGGTGACGTGGAGGTCAGTAGGTCCCAAAGTTCAATGGCGTGTTTGTGGATGGAGCGGGTGTTGAGTAGAATGCAGCTCAGGTGGTTGTTAACAGGTCTGTCATGGTGCTTTAAGGTGCAGGTGAAGTGGCAGGCTTGGCAGGCGAAGGGTCCTTTGGTGGTCCTGGGGGAGGACTGGAAACAGGTGGAAGAGCATCCTGGGTTGAGGGCGTGGAGGTTGCTGGTGGTGTAATGGCGTCTGGGGGTGTGGGGGTGCCACGGGCCAGGGGGACTGGCACTGGGTGCGGTCAAGCGCGGACGGGTGCAGACGGGCTTGCCTCCGGCGCGCCAGCAGCGCGCCCGCTGTGCGGCGCGCCCGCTGTGCGGGTCCACTGCGCGGTTGCGCAGTGACCGCCATTAAGAAGGGAGAAGGGAGGGAGGAGCAGCTGGGAGGCGGGAGGGGAAAGCGAATGGGGGTGCTAGGGGGGCAGGGACGCAGCGGCAGGAAGGCTGAGAGCGGCTCAGGGAGAGTCGGCAAGGGGAGCGCACAAGGGGCGAAAATGGCACAAAAGGCACAAAATGAAAAACGATCGCAACAGCAGCACAGTAAAAGCAAGGCACAATAAAACAAGGCACAATCAAAACAAGGCACAAATACACGAGTCTAGAAACGCTTACCAGCAGCCCACTAGATACCAGGGATGAGGCGAAGGCGTGTGCCTGCGGGTGGAGGAGGGCCTCGATTGCGCGAACAGCAGCGTGGGCGGGGGACAGGGACACGGTCACAGCTAGGTGGTGCTGAGCGCGTGGGGGAGCGAGCTCCTGACCAAAGGCAGGTCAGAGTACAAAAATAGAGTGTAAAGTAAATAACCATAGATAAGAACAGTACATATTTTTTAAATATATATATTGTATAGGTGTAATGAATGCGTTGTAAAGGCATGCTTGGTAATGGCATGTGTGGTGCCGTCATACAACCAAGGTAAACTAATGGGTGAGCTGAATATTTATCTTTCGTTGTGCATCGGAGCTGTACATCGAAGGACCCCGGGCTTTCCTACCTATCATGTCACTGTCTGTGACAAAGTGGACATTCACAATGTTTTTGCAGCCCTTGCATAAGAAGATCCTGCCCTTCCTAGACAGCCTAGCCCCTAGTTCTGTTCTGAGTGCAGAGTTTAGCCTTCTTTGTTCATCTACAAACACTACATATAGAAGGTAACAATATACAAAAATAAAATACTGCATTTACCGTAGGCTGAGACATGCATTGAATCCCCAGTTCTTATTAACAGATGTTATGTATAAATCCATATAGAAGTATAGATGATGCCGTATAATTTGCTTTGAAGCTATCTCTTCAGTATATCGTAGCTTGAATTGGTAAACTAATGATATATTAATGTGATGATTGCAGAAGAAAGCATGTTCAGTCATGTAGAGAACATCTCACACGCAATCCGTGCGTTGACCATCTTTGTAATATTGTTTCTTTCTATTCCTTCCACCCCTGAAAAGAAAATGTCCCTCAGATCAATTACGTGATGTTCCATGTAGCTGGTCACAGTAAACACAAGTGGAAGTCGACAACAGAATATTGATTGTTCCCTGCGTATTCTGTTGCAAAATTAAACAATAATTATGAACGTGGGATGACATTTGGTTGACCGCTAAGCATCAACCTAACCAACAACGTCTATAGAAACTTAACATTTAAAAACGGTATGATGTGCAGTCCCTTTATCTGTTATCTCTCGTCACTGACTAAGCTTTGGTAGATAAACCCCAACATCCTTTGTGGTCTTTTTAAGGCATTTAGGCATTTCACGAATGTCTACTCAAACGAAAAGGGCAAACCGTCGCACCTCCCACACATCCATTGGTTTACAGCCTTTTGAGAACTCTAGCCTCCACCAGTAATTACGTAACATTTTGCAACCCCTGTGAACCAGTATCTGAAGAAGTTAGAGAAGGAGATATGTCCACCTTTTGCACTTGTCAATGAAATCCCATTTTAACAACTCTAAGTAGCCTAAAAGGTTTATCCAAGTATTAGTTTGCATCATTGCTTTGTCCTGTAAAATATACCACCTCAAATTCCAAATGACGAGAAGCAAACAACTCCTTTATTAGGCAGATATCTATTTTAAATGTAAAAGTACAGATGATCTTTTGAAGCATGTTCAACTAATGATAATATCTTTAAAAATATTAAACAATCCCTTTTGATGTCTACCTACAGATAGCTTTAGCTTTCTGGGAGAACTAATTTCTAAGACCTAGGAGAGCAGGCTCTGGGTAAGCTCCCTCCAGCCCATTTGTAAATTACCTACCTTGAACTATTTACTCTTATGTTTTGGCAGGTACGTGCCAAAAAGATTCTCATTAAGTTGTACCTGCTTGTAGTCCGTGTGCAAATAACAGAAGATGGGCAATTGGAACATGGGCAAATAGCACATGTGCAATTAGCATGTGGGCAAATGCTGTCTAACTTGGGAGTCTGGACACCTGAAACAAATTTAGCAGCAAGGTTGTAATCGGAGACATAGTGTGTGTTTTGTGGTCAAGGAGTAAAACGTGTTATTTCATCAGTGGACAATATACCCGCTCCCCGTTTTTTTTCAGAATGGGATATTCTGTTTGGCCTGACATGGAACTCAAAACACAGTACTTTATAATAGGGAACCATTGTGACAGCCAGGGAGCGGTGATGCAAGAGAGCTCAACAAATGCTGGTATCAATCAATCAATTAATCAATCAAACATTTGTAAAGCGCACTACTCACCCGTGAGGGTCTCAAGGCGCGGGGGGGGGGGGGGGGGGATTCTGCTACCGCTCGAACAGCCAGGTCTTGAAAAGTCTCCTGAAGTTCGGCAAGTCCTGGGTCTGCCGCAGGCGGCTCGGGAGGGTGTTCCATGTCTTGGCGGCAAGGTGGGAGAATGATCTGCCACCGCCGATCATTCTGCAGATGCCTGGGACGGTGGGGAGGTCAGCGGAGTGAAGCTGGCGGTTCGGGGTGTAGAAGGGGAGTAGTTCGTTGAGGTATGCTGTTCTGGTGTTGTGGAGTACCTTGTGAGCATGGGTGAGGAGCTTAAAGGGGATCCTCTTGTTGACGGGGAGCCAGTGCAGGTCTCTCAGGTTGGCTGTGATGTGGCTTTGGCGGGGGATGTCAAAGATGAGGCTTGCAGAGGCGTTCTGTATGCATTGTAGTCGTTTCTGGAGTTTGTCCGTGGATCCCGCGTAGAGGGCATTGCTGTAGTCCAGTCTGCTGCTGACAAGGGCCTGTGTGACTGTCCTTCTGGTTCCGGTGGGGATCCATCTGCGGATCTTGCAGAGCATGCGGAGGGTGTTGAAGCAGGGGAGAAGACGGCATTGACTTGCTGGGTCATTGATAGTGATTAGTCTAGGATGAACCCTAGGTTGCGTGCGTGGTCGGTGGGTGTCGGTGCAGCTCCCAGTGTGGCCGGCCACCAGGAGTCGTCCCTGGCGTTGGGGTTGGAGCCAAGGATGAGGACCTCCGTCTTGTCCGAATTCAGTTTCAGACTGCTGTTCTTCATCCATTCGGCGATGGCCTTCATTCCTTCATGGAGGTTGGTTTTGGCGGTGGTCGGGGCCTTAGTGAGGGAGAGGATCAGCTGGGTGTCGTCAGCGTATGAGGTGATGTTGAGGTCGTGCGATCGGGCTATGTTGGCGAGCGGTGCCATGTAGACATTGAAAAGTGTCGGGCTGAGGGGTGATCCTTGGGGTATGCCGCAGATGATCTTGGTGGCTTCAGATCGGAATGGAGGGAAGCGGACACTGGGTTCTGCCGGTGAGGAAGGAGGTGGTCCAGTCCAGGGCTTTGTCGCGGATCCCTGCGTTGTGGAGGCATGTGAGTAGGGTGTGGTGGCAGACGGTGTCGAAGGGGGCTGAAAGGCCTAGGACGATGAGGGCCGCAGTTTCTCCGTTGTCCAGCAGGGTCCTGATGTCGTCGGTGTCTGCGATGCGGGCAGTTTCGGTGCTGTGGTTGCTGCAGAATCCTGATTGGAACGGGTCCAGGGTGTTGTTCTCCTCGAGGAAGCAGGTCAGTTGCATGTTGACAGTCTTCTCAATGACTTTCGCCGGGAACGGTAGTAGGGAGATGGGCCGGACGTTCTTGAGGTCCTTAGAGTCCGCCTTGGGTTTCTTGAGTAAGGACCTCGGCGTGCTTCCAGCTCTCCGGGAAGCTGGCAGTCTCGAAGGAGTTGTTGACGATCTTCCAGAGATGGGGTGTGATGGTGGAGCTTGCTTTCTTGAAGATGTGGTGCGGGCAGGGGTCGGATGGTGAGCCATATAAACATAATCTAAAACAGGAATTATAAATATTGTCTCTATCAAAAAAGAAAGCATTTTGTCTACCTCTATTTTGTGAAAGAGTAATTTGCTACTCACTTATACTTCTTAATCAACATCTCCTCTTTGTTTAAACCTGAAATTCACATTCTTATCCTTTAATCTTACCATACTATACCATACCTTACCTTACCGTACTCCACTCTATCCTACCCTACTCTACTCGACCCTACTCTACTTGTACACAGGTATATGTTGCTTTCTTTAACCCCTTCCCCGCTCATGACGGAACCACTCCGTCATGAGCCACGGTTGCCGTGTGCTCATGACGGAGTGGTTCCGTCATGCCGCGACCGTTGGCGGCCGCTCCTCCCACGCGGCGCTGTTTCCCCGCCTGTGCGGGGGGACAATGCAACTGGGCGGAGTCATGACGGAACCACTCCGTCATGAGCACAGCTCAACCGTGGCTCATGACAGAGTGGCTCCGTCATGAACACAGCGCCACCGCGCTGCCCCCCCACACCCCCCAGCGCTGCGGCGGAATTCCCGCTGCAGCGAAGGGGTTAAAGTGTTCTGATACCTCCCGGACTAGAGCAGAGCTGCAGAAAACAAATAAATATATTTTCCAATCCTATTGCAATAATCCTTTGGATTGATAAAGTCCATCTAAGGTGCCTTCCTGATTACTTCCACTGTCAATCGATCGATGTTTAGATAGAGGTCTTCACAGCATCATGATAGAACTGGACTATGACTCTCTAAAGCCTAATTCTTTACAAGTTCTTAGTGCCTAATGTTTCATGGTAAATCTCGAAACGTTTGAGACAAAGAGTCACTATAAGGAGTCTAGTTTGTGAGACTAAACAGAGACTTTTTGCCAACCTTAAATATGTGGTAGAGAACTCAATAAGGATCACATACTGGTTTGTGTATGAGCAGATAGTCCCTTCAGATTTAGTTTGGAGGGATTGTGGTTACTCCCAGTGCAATAAGAGCCAGATTTGCAAATATTAGGGATAGCGATTTCCTAATTGCAAACCTCTCCAAATCGCAGTGAAGAAATTGGTATTCCTAATTTATGAAACTCATCAAATTTAATTTAGAGATCTCTTGTTTGCTGCAAATTTACCTACCTCATGAATGTGAATGAGGTAGGTCGCAGTTAGCGACTTGTTCAGAATCACAGCCATCACAGTGTTGGTGCCCTGCTGAGGTCATCAGACCACCATGTCTGTGATTGTTTTTTAATAAAGCAATCTTTTTATTGTTTAATGCAGACCATGTTTCCTTAAAGGAAAATGGAATGCATTTAAAAAGAAAATAAATTAAACCTTGAAGTTTCATTATTTAAGAGTAGGCACTGGTCCGTGGGACTGGTGGTAAAGTATTACTATTTTTGACTGGAATACGGTCACAAAATAGTAATACATACCAGTCGCGGCTGGCACGACTAGAGTGGTGGGACAGGCAAATGGGTGAGGAACACATTAAAAAATAAAGAAAAAGAAAAAAACTCATTTAAACTAAATTAACTGTATTACCATTTTATTTTTAATCTCTGGGGCTTTTTGGGGCATTTTGGCTAGTGGGCTGACGCTCCTCCGCTCTAATGGACGAGCCACCCCTGATACATACCATACCAATTCAGTATTTGGAAGGGACACCCTAAACACAAATACTGAATCGCAAATGCAAAATGTGATTTGGTTCAAGTTACCGAGTTGCATTTTGCTTTTTTTGTACACTTGCAAAAAGCTTTTTCTGGTTGCAAACGGTCGGAATCTGCGGATCGGGCCATTTGCAACTGGAAAAATGCTTTGTACATCTGGCCCTATATTACAAAAAATAGTATTTGTTAAAAAGATGTGTAACGTGGTAAGAATCAACAACAAATTAGGTTAATGGAAATTCAGTACTGACCTAACATGTGGTCATGAATAACATTCATAGGTGTTGTTTAGTACTGCAAAGCTAAAGGTGAAGAGACTGATGGAAATTCCACTGGGCTAGAACATGTCAGTGGTTGTTCATTTCATTTTTTATAAGTCCTCTGAAGGACCTCTAGTCCTCCATGGCTGTAGCCTACAATCTGGTATAGTTATCCTAGACGTTTAGTGGCTATTCAGAAGTTCAGACAAGAGTAAAATTGGCAAACCTTTAAAGGAAATTTGGCACTGACATTCAAATATTAATTATGAAAGCGCTGAAATCTCTAGGATTACAACAGTGGAATATATAAGCTTTATTCTAAGTGCTGCTGGTCTCCAAAGTGATATCACTTATTATTTTTATAATGATTTATGTTACATTTTGCGGGTGCCTGTTCTGCTGTGCTACATTTCTTGAGATATGTCTCCTGAACACTTTTAACATTCTTTTATTTTCTTCACTTGGCCAGAAAATAAAAGAATGTTAAAAGTGTTCAGGTGACATATTTCAAGAAATGTAGCACAGCAGCAACAAGCACAGTGCATGCTACACTTGCACACATAGGGAAGGCCCAATGCTGGCAGCAGAAGTGCAGGATTCTTTCCGCTCTCCCCACTCACAAAGGCCAGGCACATCAAACAGCAGTGCATGCTTTCCTCACATGGAGAACAGGCACAGCTCTAGTGCTGATATGCCTCTCACACATAACAGGTGTGTTACAGGCAGCAGTTGTGCAAGCTTCTCACACCTAATAGGTACAGTTTGCTCATTTGAAGCACAAGCATCCAACTCACAATGAACATGTACAACATTGACAGTAACAGTGCGAGAGTCCCCCTTCATACAGAAGATCGGAACTTATACAGCACTCTAAGTTGGGATAATTTTTTCCACACACTACGCTGGTGCAGTCCCGACGACAGCAGTAAAGGATTCCCTCAGTAACTGCAAGATAAAACAAAGACTGAGGTAGTGCAACCTTTAAGACACAGAGCAGGTACAGGTAATAGCAGTGATGGCAAAGAGGCAAGTAGCGTTTCCAGGGATCAGATGCCTCCATAACTCATACTTAAAAGGGGCGTACCTAAGAGATAAGGGAGCCATTTGTGTGGGTACTTGCCACTTGCACCATATATTTTAGGAACAAGACAGGTGGCATGCCCAAGAACAACCTACCAAGGAGCTCAATTAAGGGAAAGAGGAATCAGGTGGTACTAATACAAAAGCTTACACACTGCTCTTCTCTGGTATTCCTGCACTTCATTGGATAGAGGCTGGTGGGATTTGCTGGTGTTTTGGGGCAGGAATGTACACTGCATAGTATACAGACATGTACCCATGCACTGTGTGCCCAACTACATATGAAACTGATATTTAGATTTTTTGTTTTGCCCTCCAATTGCAATAACCTAGTGTGTGTGCAGCCCAGACATATTCAGGGTAATGTGAGGTCCAGAACCTGTTCTGTAAACTGGAGGGATGCATCAAGCATGCCCCCATATTTGGTATAGGACTGCTGTCTGTGGTCTGGGTTAGTCATATAAAGTAATGGTGGTAGCGTAAAGGGTTTGTGAATCATTAGTTATGACAAAATCTTTTTTCTGTGTAAAAACAAATGCTGTCTACTAACCACTTGTGTAAAATTCCATTGTAGTGTGAGCCCAAGCCACTTGCGCTGAACCTCTGTTTGCTTGTCAAATATGTGGATGTGCAATGGATGTGTAACACATGTATGGTAGTAGAACTCTTTGTATCTGGTAAGAGTCTGAGTACCAGTACTGGGACCAGTGAGATCCGTTTTGGATTACCTCTGGTTTAGCATAGCACAAGGTGGAGAGTGAGCATAGCTTTACCAGATAATGGAAGTGTACTGACGGCATACCTGTGACTGGAGAGTGGTGACCCAGACACTGAAGTGAGGGAGCATGGAAGCAGGGCTTCCCTTAGAAATTCACTGACCTTCTTAGCAAAAGGCTGATGATTAGTTCTTGGTAGGGGTGAGGGGCGGAAGAGCACTTTCAATTGGTGTGTTAGTTTGTAGGGAGGGCCCACCTTTTATCAGACCCTGCTTACTGCTTCAGGAAGGCTGATGAAAGCCAGGTCCTGAGATTTCATACTTCATTGTGCCCTTGTTTTTGGACACTTTTGCTTGCAGCCAGCATTATTGTTGTATGCTGTGAAAGCCTTCACCTTGCACTAGAGCTGTGTCTGTGAAAATCAGAAGTTTACATTTAAAAGAGGACCAATCTAAAGTGGTTCCAAGTCCTTAGACAGTGGATCCACAAGCTGGTCAGAAGAATGAGTGTAATAAACTCCCTACTTTGTTCCAGTGCCATGGTCTTCATGACAAAGCAGTGCTCCACAGAGTACTCAAAGGACTGCTATGTTACCAGGGCTGGGGTCTGTATGACAGCAAGTCTCCCAGAGCTAAGTGGACATCACCTAAAGCCTGCAGCATGTTGTTGGTCTTTCTAGAACTTAGAGGCTTTCTTGCCTGCTCATAGAGAAAAGAGAGTGTCTGGCCCCACAGGAGAAGACACTCCGGAAGAGATCATTAAAGTATTTAAGGAATATTATGACGATCTTTGTCAAGAAGATATATTCCCTCCTTTGAGAAGATATAAGGCATTTCTAGGCACAACACACAGGGGTGTAATAGAGGTAAAATATCAGGCCTCTTTGGAATTGTTGATAAACCCCGAGGAGATAAATATTCCTAGGACTGGGAAAAGCAACTGGACCAGACAACAGAGTTCTACTGAGTATTTTACCATGAACTAGGCCGGGATATGGTATTAATTTCCTCGGAGTTCAGAGTAAGGAGCAGGTTCCAGCCTCCTGGGGGGGCTACCAATATAGTCATCTTCAAGAAGAAGGAGAATCCCCCTCTCAAACCGTAGTCTTATAGGCCAATTTCATTGATAATTAGCGATGCAAAAATCTACTTACTCCAAGATACTCGCGAAGCAATTGGGCATGGTCATAGCCAGCTTGGTTTCACCTCAACAGCATGGCTTTGTCCCAGCCCCTGGCACTACAGACCACATCAGGAGAGAAATTACATTGTTTGATATAGCTGGAATCAAAAGCACTCCTCTGGCTATGATTCTGCTCGATACAGAAAAATCCTTTGATCGGTTTCTTGAGATGATCTATGGGAGATCTTAAGGCGAAAGGGTTTAGGACCCGGTCTGAATAAAGCCATAAGAGAGCTATATCATAATCTAATTGCCAGACTGCAGATAATTGGGCTGTAGTCAAACCCAATTTTAATAACTAGGGTTACCAGACAAGTATGTCCATGCTCACGACTTCTTTTTGCGTTGCATATCGATTCTTTATTTAATCGGCTAGAGAAGAACCCCCTAATGAGAGTGAACAACTCTGATATAAATATTTTGGTATATGCAGATGATCTAGCCCTTGTAACGCCAGACCCAGTAGATGCCTTGGCGGAAGTAGAACTGGAGGCCAGAAGATTCGGGGAGGTAGCGTGCTTTCATTTAAATAATGAATATACTTGCATAGTATGCACTAGTGAGATTAATTTGAAGGATCCGTGAAGTATGGACAGTGCTACCTACCTAGGGGTGCAGATTACGGCAAAAACAGATCAAGTCACTATTATAAATCTTATGCAAATCATGGCCAAGATTAGGCAAGACTTAAGAAGGATCAATAACTTGCATTTAACCCTTGCCAAAAGGTGTAGCATAAAATAAATGACAGTACTTCCCAAAGTTTTTTTTATCTGTTTGAAGCCACCCCACTGGAAATTGAGACACAATGGTTTTCTAAGCTCTAGGGTATTTGTTCTAGCTTTATGTAGCAGTGCAAAAGGGCAATCAGAGCTGTTAGATACATGGTGCTTCCTAGAAGCCGGGGCGGGTGGGTTGTTTCAAATTTCAGATGTTATTATTGGTCTTGTATGTTACAGTAGATGGGAATTATAATCACTGGAAAGCAATATGAGGCCTTAACCACCACAGAGCTGACATCCATATATGAGTTAATACTGGGTTCAGAGGCCAAGAGCTGCTTTCTCAGAAATATCAAAAACAGTTTTTACAAAAAGTTCAAATTCTAGACCTCCATGGGGGCATATAAGGTGTAGAGATAGTTGAAGGCAAGAATTGGACTGACGAAATATAGCAAATATACCCGCTGTGGAAGTCATCTATCTCCCCTCCTATTTTTCATGATATAATTTGTAAGGGATGGGAGCACGGGGGAGGGGTCTCTAGACTGGGAGATTTGTTGAACCAGGGCCTGTTGCACTCATTTAATGAATTACAAGATAAATATGATCTGGTCAACAATTTTGTATTTACCTTCTTACAGATAGGGGACTTTATAAGTAAGATGGACAATGATCAATGGTCTGATTGTAAAATACCAATCTGTGAAGCCATCAAAGGGGAGCAAGAATTGGGCGAATCTATAAATTACGGGTTGACACCATACCGGATGATCTGGAGGCTCAGGCAGTCAAACGGGGGACAAGGCTATAGGTCCGAGGTCTGAACCTTCAGAAATGATTAGAGGTGAGAGCAGCGACATTATTAACCACAGGGCTCAGGAGCTAACATTTCAAGTCTGTATTTAATCTGTACTACACCCCCGCCAAGCTCTTCTGATGGGGCAAGAGACCTGATGCTGTATGTCATCGATGTGGGGGGGGGCTTTGCAGAGATAGTCTATGTGTCTTGTAAATTTCCGAGTCTGGTAGCCTTCATCGTAGGAATTGGAGCTTTCATAAATAAGGTTCTGAAAGTACAGGTTGAGATTACACCCCAGCTGATGTTATCCGGGACGGATAACCATTATAGGCGCAGAAAAGGGCACCTATATTTTATATTCTTAGCCATGGCAGTGGCCCATATTTATATAGCGAAAGTATGGTTGAGCTCTGAATCCCCACCTATGCACCAGTGGCTGGTAAGGTTCTTATCAATGTGTAATCTGGAGAGAAATTTACATGAATGCAAAGGTCAAAAAGGAAGGAAGCACAGAGCCTTGATAAGGGCCCCACTGACAGAGTGGATGCCTAACAAAGGGGGCAGTAACTACGTTAGTTCCCTTGTCTTTCACCTTTTCAGGTGAATTGGGGGAATGTCTACACTTGGAATGATTTCATCTATTGGTAATTAAATATTAGGATAAGGGAGAGAGTGATTCGATGAAGCAATTTATTTTTGGGATATGGTTATAATAAATGTTTTCCTCCTTTCTGTGCTCTAAGTATTGATTTATTATGTATGAATTGTTATGATTGATAGATCTGATAAATAAACTAAAAACAGAAACACAGAAAAGCAACATTTAAAAAAAGAAGAAAATACTGTCCAGGAGAAGAATCCCAGCATGTTCCTGGTGTGCTGAGTACCCAGAAGTAGCCACATGCATTTACAGAGCCCAAGTCGTGAGGGGTTCAGTGATCTCCCCCTGCTGATCCTGTAGAGAGCTCCATGAACTAGCCAACCATCAGAAAATGGTGTTGTTCAGCCCCAAAAGTCCGATGGTGCCCCCTCCTGCCTATGAAGTTTGACTGAGGAGGGACCTCTACATTGTCCTGGGGGCTGCAACTGCTGAAGATTAGCATCTGTCAGAACCACCCTAGAAGCCGTAAATGCAAACGACAAGCACCCATCTTTACCCACCCAAGGCCACAACTTCTGAAATCAAGCAGCCATCTGCATCACCCAGAGACCTCAACTGCCGCAGATGAGAACCTGTCTCCTTTAAATTATTGATACTGCCCAGTTTGTGTTTGATGGAGGTATTTCTTACTGATATCCCAAGATGGGTTCCTACATTTCCCTCACTGTGGGGAGGTGCCCTTCCGTGTATGCAGAGACTGGAGCCCAACTTGTAACTTGTAATCTTTCTGAACTCCTTGTTTGCATATGAGAAGTTGTGTATAGTACTGTCTGTCATTTTCTTTATTATTAAATTACAGCGCTGGCGGCCGGCAAGGATCTGTGGTGGCGGGGCTGGGAGGCGGGAGAGTGCAAGGGGGAAAAAATAAATTAAATTAAAATTACTTCCTCACTGTCTTCTCCTCATTGTGTCTCTCGTAGTCCCTCTACCCGGAACACGGAACAGGGAGCACCCAGGCTCCACATAGCCAATCACAATGCTGCAATACAGCGTTGTGATTGGTCTGAGTGCTGTGGTTCAGCGCTCAGATGAAGAATGGGAGCCTGGGCATGTTCTCCACCCAACATCCGAAGTGTGCATGTTTGGCCGGGCGGAGAAGGCCGACCAAACATTCATGAAAATCACTCCTCCCCTCCCCTGCTCTGTCAGCAGGGCAGCCCCGCCCCACCTGGCAAAGCTGCCATGCCCGCAATAGGAAAAAATAAAATGATAATAACATTGAGTTATCATTTTACTTTTCCTTACACAGTTGAAAAACAGTGGGGCGATGCTCATCTGCCTTAGCAGAGGAGCCGCCACTGTTGTATTCTCCACTGACAGCATATTTGGTCCAACAGAATTTGCCAGACCACAATATTAGGTCACTCTTTCCTGACTCTCAGAACAAAAACAGTGATGCACAATGCCTGAAGGGATTAAACACTATTTGGGCTTTCTATAGGTTAGTGACAGGAAAGTGTTGAGGGTTTTTCAAATCTCTGCATTTGCGTTCTTAAATTTAGATCAGCTGCTGTCGCTTTTAATTTCAGCTAGAAATTGGCATTTTCAAAAAGCCTTTTTTGATGTAAGCTTCACCTCAACTTTTTTTTAGGTCTGCATTATGGAGGACAGACCTAGTTAATATTAGTGAATATGAATATATTGAACTCATAAGGATACGGTTTGATAAAAATCAAGGTCATAAATTGCCCACGTCACTACTTCTACGCTGTTTTGATATTACTTTGAATTGTTGTCAAGTGATTATATTTTCAACTCGAGCATCTGGAAAACACACTGCTCTGATTTTCTTGAACATTCTGTTTATTTCTTCACTTTAAAGCTGGTCTGTCCTTTTCAGCTAAGTCCACAAATCTTCCTGTTCGGTGGTTAAATGTTGCTGTGTGTTAGTTTTCATGCTAGTCAAGTCTAGCCACAGTGTTCCACAGACATAGGTTGTTCTAGTTCTTGCACGAAGTTATTCACTTTATTACAGTACTAAACGTTTCCAAGCCAGGTTATGCAGGTCCACCTCCTACATGGACGATGAGACGGGGATGAAGCAGCAACAATAACCCTGGGGAAGTGTATACTTTCTCCTCATACTATGCAAGCTTTTTAATCTTTTGCTAAATATGAGACAAGAGGTAAGCAGGAGAGGGCCTCCTACTACCTTACATTTTGCGACGTATGGCGGTCTGAGCACACTGCTGAAACCCATGATGAATATAGTGTGGTAACATGTTATAAATGTGTATTATTCAATATTATGCTTTTTTCATTGTGTCCACTAAATTTGTTAGCAATTTACCTGGAATGGTGAAATCTCTCAGCCAACACTGATGCTTACATTAAGAATACTTTCTCACACTGGTGACAGAGATCTCCCTATGGTAAAAGTATAGGAAATAGTAAAAAGGTTTATTAATCTTGAAAAAAGTTTGTTAAATATTTTTATGGTGAATATTAACATAAATGAATTTAATATATGTATTTTAAATGTAAAACAAAATAAAAAAGCTACATCAATTTTAATTTAACATTTTATTTTTAATGTATTAAATTAAAGTTAATGTATTTTCTAAAGTTTAAATTAAAATAATCCCACCTAAACTAAAAAACAATAATTTATGTATTAAGTCATGTATAAAAATAATTAATTGTAATATAAGTATAGTTTAATAAATTATTGTTATTAATTTTTATATTAAAATATTTTATAATACAATAAAACATGCCTGATTTAGATGTAGGTTGGAAAGCCTCCCACCGCTGGTCGGAGCCTTTCCAACCGACAGTTAAGGTTTAAACTCCGACCACTGTATTACAACGACGGCGGTCGGAGTTTAAACCAGCCGGTTAACACGACTGAGTTCCGAGGGGCTCACGGAGCCCGTCGGCCAGTCAGAAGGGCCTGATAATCCTTAAAAGATGGTGTTTCCGCCGTCGGGCTTATGTTGGCACTGTCCAACAGCAGTTCCATGTCGGCCTTTCCGACATGGCACTGCAGTCACAAAGTATCTTTAGGGGCCCCTAGCAGGGCCCCCTTCCCCCCAGGCCCTCCAGTTGTGCATTCCACTAACCAGCAACTGATTGTGGTCTCTTTTTTTTTTTTTTTTAAAGACCTTTATTGCATTATTGCATTATTACGCGATACACAGCTTCCAGCTTCCAGCCTACAACCCCTCGGGCTGGCCGCTCATTGAGTAACACATGCATTGCTTCGTATAGTACACAGCCCAGTGCCGTCAACCCGGGGGTACGGCGGCGTTAGAAAGTGCAAGTGTCTCACAGTTTAAAGGAGGATAGTGAAGGACTCATTTTTCTCTTTTTTATAGCCATACAACAAGAACATGTTTCAAGAATATCGTCAAGTGAGCCTCACAATCAAACAACCCCCCCCCCCAACTAACTGACACGGTCACCACGTTGGGCACAGTAAGTCCGCCTATGTACCGGTGATGCCACTATGCCACTATAGTGCCCACTCTAAAGCACCTGGAGCCACAAGGTCGTTAGGGTCCTTCCGTATCTTCTGAGCCGGCTTGCGTGGTGGACGGAGTGATTGTGGTTTCTAGGATCAAGAAAGCTAGTGGTGGGGGACGCTCATTTGCTTTACTTGCTTCCAAACTCTGAAATGCTATACTGGTGGAGATGAGAAAGATTGAATCGGAACTGAGATTTAGAAAATGCTTGAGGACTGCTCTTTTCAGTTGTATGCTCAGGATATGCAACCAACATATTATCTCTAGCGCTGTGAGGCCCGTCTGGGTAGCCACAGAATAGAATAGAACGGTCCTCCAATTTCCTATTGTTGTTGTCAGTTGGGGGCCTGTGCCAGCAGTCGTCCCCCGTATATGTAGGGCAGGAGGGTGGTACTCATATGCCAGCGGTTGATAGACTAGGCTGTGTCATCTTGTATGTCATAGATAGAGTTATTTAGTGTGAGCAGGTGTTGGGCCCGGTTGGAGGAAAGGAGGTCGACCATCACCAGTCCTCGGTCAAAAGTGGATTTGCAGCATTTGCTTAACACCACTGTTGTGTTCCACCTGCCCATATGAAGGAATTTATGATGTATTGGAGGACATTATGGTTTTGTTTGGAATGCGCTATGGGTAGTTTTGTATTGCGTATAGGAATTTGGGATGGGTCATCATTTTGAGCAAGGGAACTCGGCCCATAAGTGAGAGTGGCAGTGTGGTGCATCTTGCGAGGTCCCCCTACATGGCCGTCAGCAGGCATGAGAGGTTGGCTGCTTTCGTCTGGCATCTTATGGCCCGTATCTGCACCCTGAGGTATCGGTAGCTAGTGGTCATGATTATTAATTCTGGCTCTCTGGCCAATCTGGTTGTACCCTCTGGGTGCCCTATAGGCTCTAATTTTATATTCCCCCTGACTTACGTAAGAATGTGTCTAGGGTGTTTATCACTAGAGGTCCGGAAGTGTGGCAGTTCCCGAAGAATATCAGAAGGTCGTCGGTCTATAGCAATAACCAAACCTCAGCCCTGTTCGAACCCCCGGGCCAGGGGTTCTACCACTAGGGAGAATAGGAAGGGTGAGAGCGGGCATCCCTGGCGTGTTCCCCTCCGGAGCGCGAATGGTTGTGATGGGGTTCCAGCAGTTCTAACTGCATGGGCAGAAACCGATGTCCTGCAAACACTGCAAATAGGTCATTTCATGATAATCAATCATAAGCTTTCTTGAAGTCTGTGAGTATTACTGCTTGAATCAAGTGTAGTAAATGAGCATTTGCCAGGGCATTGTGCAGGTGGCATATATTATGGCGTGTTGATCGTGTGGGCTTAAAGGTACTTTGGTCTACATGTGCTACAGTAAGGAGTACTTTGTAGAGGCGTAGCACAAGCACCTTCACAAGTATTTTGGTTTCACTATTGTTTAGAGATATAGGTCTATATGATAAGTTCAGGTGGGGGTGCGGTCAACTTTGTGGATGGGCTCTATTAGGGATTCATCCGGGTCAGAGGGGAGGCATCCCTCTTCTAGCACTTCGCTGTATAGTTTTACCAGGGAAGAGGTAAGCTTGTCAGCCTGACAGTGAAAGAATTCAGCCAGAGAGACATCAGGTCCCGGGGAAGAGGTAGTTAGCTATTGCAATCTTTTTGGCTGTGATTGGGGCTTCCAAGGCCCGCTGTTGTACCTCTAAGATTTGTGACATGCCTGTCACCAAGAGGTAGGTGTCTTTCTTGTGTGAAGAGGGCGTAGGCATATGGGTATTGAGTGAGCCATACTGGTCCAAAATGATGCTCAAAAATGTCACATGGGGATGTGTGTGTTGTGCTGCTATTGTATTCAATGAGTGTAACTTGGTGGTGTTTGTCTGATGCTTGGCTTAGCCAGTGGAGGAGTTTGCCCATTGTGTTGCCATGTTCATAGAGGCAACTCTGTTACACCTGCATAGTCTCCTCGGTTTAGAGCTCTCTAAGTGCCAAATTGGCCTTCTGGAGTTTATGCAGAGCCTCATCTCAGGTCCGTTCTATGTATCCTCATTCTACTTGCTGTGCCGCACAGTCAAGGTCTGTTGTCTCCTGTTGTTTCAGTCGGCATCAATGTGCCAGAGTGGATATGCCTGTCCCTCATGTCACGGCCCCATAGTGTTGCTGCGGAATTTATTGTCCTTTTATTAGTTTGGAAGAGTCTCGCAGAACGCCCATTGTGAAAAACACCAGGTGCTAAGTCGCATGATAGGATTGTCTGGGGGCCACCACGGTGTGTTTCTATCGCCAGGGGGAATAGTCAGAGAGGTCAAGTGTGTAGTTGTATGTCTAAAATGGAGGGCATGTGTTGTGGGCAGTAGTCCAAAATAGATATGGTTCCGTGCACCCCCAAAAGAAATGTGTATTAGCCCGCTTCTTGTGATAACTTGTCGACGTCATTGAATCCCAGTATGTCAGTATATGAGACCAAGAGGGACATTGTGGGTAAGGAGAGAGGCTGTGGTCCTGTTTAATCAAGTGTCAGGTTCATTAGCCCATTAAAATCACCTCTGATTATTGTGAGGCCCGGAGAAGCTGCAAGGAGTGCTCCACTGAGTTGTGTGAGAAATGTTTGTCTGTGGGGCTGCAGGGCATACCTTGAGCATAGAACCAGACGCGACCTCCACAGGGTGCCCATCAGCCATATAAAGTAACCCATTGGATCATGGTGGACTCAGTGTTCTTCAAGTGGGAGTATAGCCTGGATCAGAATGGCTATGCCTGGTGATCTGTTATGGAATCCAGAGTGATAGACTGGTTTGAAGCCGTTTCGCAGGAGGCAGCTACAATGTTGGAGGAGGATGCCCACTCTTGTCAGTTTCACACACCTTCGGATGTTGAGGCGGCTGTTCATTTTCTAGGTCAGGCAGCAGAGTGATGTGGCCCTTCTAAAGGCACTGTCTCCTCCTGTGTGGGACATTCTGCACTATGTGTGGTGTGGTGACAGTGTCTATCGTGGTGCGGTATGTAAACTTAGTGTGGTAACAAAAAAAACCAAAAATTGTATCCCCATCCCCCTCCCTCCACCCCATTCTTCCAACAATGAATTACTTGTCATACTGAACTAGGGCCTGTGCCCTCTTCCGAGACAGGAGTGCCTTTTGCATCCTGTCAGGGGCCCTCTCAACTGTTCCCCAACCACTGAAAACAAACATAACCTGTCTTAAAGGAACATGTAGCCCCATGAAGGCGTATCTTGGGGCAGGTCCTGTTCAGATAGGGGCTCTGTGCTCTTCTGTTCAGGCATTCTATTGAGGCCCCCATGTGTGATGGGGCGCCTCTGTCTGTTGCAGTTCTCGGTCTCGGTATCGCCAGCGCATGATCCTTTGGCTCTTGAATCTGTTTTGGTAATGTATATTGTGGTCCTGCTCTAGTCACTGGTTGGGCATGGGGGTTGACCAATCCTGTTCCAGGGATTTTGACGCTTCAATCTGGTGGTGACGTTCTAATGTTCTGCCCTTAGAAGGCGGAGGATTTGTATGCATCCTTAAGGATACTTCTGCCAGGCAGTGATGCTGCTCTTCTCCCTCACTGCCTTTTGAGACAGCGCTGTCTGACACTCCCCTCCCTCGTCCTCTCTCTAGAGGTTCTTGGGGTGGGTGCAGGCCAACCGTTCTTCAATTCAGGCCCATGCATCTGCCATATCGAATATATGGTTTTTACATTGGTAGGTGGCTTTGAGCCTACGGGGTATAGGAGCATGTATGTGACGTGCATTGCCCTAATTTTGGTTTTGACTGCCGCCAACTGTTACCACTGTTGTTGTACTTTTATTGTGTAATGTGGAAAGATCATAACCTGGTTTAATTGGAGTATGGCTTGTTGTAGGGTACAGATGGTCTAAGCCATGGGTACTCACAAACTTTCTCTCGGGGGCCAAATTTACAGTGTGGTTTGTGGCCGAGGGCCGCACCGGTGGGGGCGGGGTCAGAGGGGGAGGGGCAGGGCTAAAGGAAAAAAAAATTGTGACCATGAGGTTGAACACAGGTCCCTGCAGCAGACGCCTTCGTCCACTGAGCCACCAGACCCGGCATACACATATCTCTCCTCCCTCTGTCGCCCTCCTTCCTCTGTCGCCCTCCTCCCTCTGTCGCCCTCCTCCCTCTGTCGCCCTCCTCCCTCTGTCGCCCTCCTCCCTCTGTCGCCCTCCTCTCTCTGTCGCACTCCTCCCTCTTTCCCCTCCTCTCTCCGTCTCCCTCCCTCTCTCTCCCTCCCTCTGTCTCTCTCTCCCTCTCTGTGTCCGTCTCCCTCCATCTCCCTCCCTCCGTCTCCCTCTCTGCCTCCCTCTCTGCCTCCCTCTCTGCCTCCCTCTCTGCCTCCCTCTCTGCCTCCCTCCCTGCCTCCCTCCCTCTGTCTCCCTCCCTCTGTCTCTCTCCCTCCCTCTGTCTCTCTCCCTTCCTCTGTCTCCCTTCCTCCGTCTCCCTCCCTCCGTCTCCCTCCCTCCGTCTCCCTCCCTCCGTCTCCCTCCCTCCGTCTCCCTCCCTCCGTCTCCCTCTCTGCCTCCCTCTGTCTCCCTCCCTCTCCCTGTCTCTCTCCCTCCCTCAGTCTCCCTCCCTCTCCCTGTCTCTCTCCCTTCCTCCGTCTCCCTCCCTCTCCCTCTGTCTCCCTCCCTCTCCCTCTGTCTCCCTCCCTCTCCCTCTGTCTCCCTCCCTCTCCCTCCCTCCGTCTCCCTCCCTCCGTCTCCCTCCCTCCCTCTCCCTCCCTCTCCCTCCCTCCCTCTCCCTCCCTCCCTCCCTCTCTCTCCCTCCCTCTCCCTCCCTCTCCCTCCCTCCCTCCCTCTCCCTCCCTCTTCCTCCCTCCCTCTCCCTCCCTCCCTCTCCCTCCCTCCGTCTCCCTCCGTCTCCCTCTCTCTCCCTTCCTCTGTCTCCCTTCCTCTGTCTCCCTTCCTCTGTCTCCCTTCCTCTGTCTCTTCTCCCTTCCTCTGTCTCCCTTCCTCTGTCTCCCTTCCTCTGTCTCCCTTCCTCTGTCTCCCTTCCTCGGTCTCCCTTCCTCGGTCTCCCTTCCTCGGTCTCCCTTCCTCGGTCTCCCTCTCCCTCTGTCTCCCTCTCTCTGTCTCCCTCTCTATGTCTCCCTCTCTCTGTCTCCCTCTCTATGTCTCTCTCCCTCTGTCTCCCTCTCTCTGCCTCCCCCCTCTCCCTCTGTCTCCCTCCCTCTGTCTCCCTCTCTCTGTCTCCCTCCCTCTCCGTCTGTCTCCCTCTCCGTCTGCCTCCCCCTCCCTCTGCCTCCCTCCCTCTCCCTCTCTGCCTCCCTCTGTCTCTCTCTGTCTCCCTTCCTCTCCCTCCCTCTGCCTCCCTCCCTCTGTCACCCTCTGTCTCCCATGCTCCCTCTGTCACCCTCCATCTCCCTCTGTCTCCCTCCCTGTCTCACCCAGACTGCCTCTCTCTGTCTCCCTCTCTCTGTCACCCTCTTTCAACCTCTGTCTCCCTCCCTCTCTGTCTCCCTCCCTCTGTCTCCCCCAGACTACCTCTCTCCATCTCCCTCCGTCACCCCACCCCTGTGTGTGTCAGCCTTCAGCCCGGCTGAGACAGCTTCCCAGCGCACACACACACAGCCGCACCAATTGCCCCATGTCCCTGGCGGTTACTGGGTTTCGATTGTGTAAAAAAATAGTTGTATAGCTGGAGCAACAGTACGCTGCTGCCGTAGACTGTGTTAAATAGATTTTTCTCACTGAAACTTTAGCAGAGTGTGCTGCTTTATACTAGAAATATAGCAGCATCTGTTGACATCGCCAGAGTAACTACAGAGCACAACACAACGAAAGAAAATAACAGAAAGCAAAATAGCAACATAACAAAACATAAGGCGCAACACAATAAACAGCCACAACCGAAGGCAACACAACAATCTAAATACAACATAAAAACAAAATGACACCAAAAAAACTCATTTTCAACACCAAAAAAAGCACCCCAACACATATGCACAAATATTCTTGTCACACATCCCCACCTCCGCAAATGTGCTTTCATAATAAGGTGGTAGAAGGTGTTTGTAACAAGCCTTGCCTTTAATACCACGGACATAAACTTGTACCAGTCAAAACTGTGTTGTCTTACCGTACCACATTCATCTTTATGTGATTGTACTCTGAAGGCTGACAAACGTGCGATTCACATTTTTATGCCGTTAAGCAAGGCCCACGTTCAAAAAGTAGAAAACAATGAATAAAAAGGAAATATGTGCATTACTACTTGAACTTAAAGTAGCGTCGCTGCAATCTCTGATGCCCTTCGAAACCCACGGTATTGGAGCCACGCCTTCACTCTTGGCGTCCACCGCCTGCGCGCACACCAAGCGGTCCATGGCCGTTCCTCGTCTCCAGGCAGGCCCCATCTTAAACATGGTAGTCTCAGGGTGTGTCAAGGACAGGTGATCTCAACCGCGCGGACAGAACAAGAGGCCCTGTGAACCTGCCCGTCTTGAGCCCTGCCCATGGGTATCATTTACCTGCCCCTGCGGGTGACAGACCCGCCCTAAACATTAACATCAGTTAAGTCACCAGAGCTATAAAGTCATTCAGGGGCTCGAAGACTTATCATTGACCGAGGACAAAGCATCATCGTCAAAATATCTTTCCGCCAGAATTAAAGTTAGTGCTATCAAATATCCGGAAGTTTAAAGTGGAGCAGTGTGCGGTTTATAGATAAGAGCGCTTTATTGTCACTAACAAGGCCAGCAATCCTGCCAGCCGTGATCTTGTGCCAGTCTGAAGTGTCTCGTTTCACAAGAGCACTCAAAAGTACCCTTAACATGATTTTTATAAAATGGGGAAATATTTGTTATTATAATTGAGAGAATGGCGTTTAGTTTGGTTGCTTCCCAGCACATACACATACAGCCGCACCCGAGTACTTCACAGGTCTTTAAAAGACCATTTACATGTTAATAAAGCTTTGTTGTATTTCACCTCTTAGCCCCCTGCATCTCCACTCACTGGAATCCCCCGGCCCCCACAGAGCAGAGTCTCAGAGGCCCGGCTGCTGCAACCAGCAGTGTTTGCTAACACTATTGAATTGTTTTTTAAAAACACAGGTAGGATGTCTGCAAGGTCCGCGGGCCGCCAAGGAAGGCTTGCCGGGCCGCTGGAGGCCCGCAGGCCGTACTATGAGTACCCGTGGTCTAAGCGATGGCATCTCTGTCTAGGTAGCTAAGTATTCGATCGAACACGGGTTGAGGGGTGCTCCCAGCGTAAGCCTCTGAATGAGTGTGCTCATTCAATTAAGAACAATGGTGATAGATCTTATGTAGACTCCCAGGATCTGAACCAGTTGAGGAAGATGGCCTCTGGACAGGTCTCCTCTGCTCCCTCTATTATTCCCACCAGACGCAGGTTGTTGTGGCAGGATCTACCCTCCATGTCCTCCGTCCTCCTTTCCAGACCCCATGCCACCTCTCGGAGCCTTGTGATGTCCTTTTTGAAGGCTCTGAGGTCATCTTCTACAAGTTAAATGTGCATTTCCACCTCTGTCGTTTGATCCTCCACTTTACAGAAATACTATCATTTCACTATGACCTCTGATCCGACCCCCTCGATTCTTGCTTCCATGCCCAAAACCCTAGAGTCCTTTACTCCTTGGAGTATTTTGGAATGTGGCGAGGTTTGAGTCAGTGGGGTCATCTGTGGTGTGGGTGTAATTTCTGCTTGTGCATGTTGTCCCCCTCCCACCCGCGTGAAGTGGTCTATCTTGCCCTGCGAGGGCCCTGGTGTACCCTGTTCTTTCACCATGTCAGCAAAGCGGGTTCCTAGTGGTGTAAGGTTTCCAGCTTTTGGGCTGTCAAGCGTATATGCACAGTGTGGCGTGTGCAGGGGGGTGGGGTGTTCCCACTTTTTACTGAGGTGTTGGTCCACCTCACCTCAAGGGGCATGTGCAGTCAAGGATAATGATGTGGGAATGAGGGGTCATCCCCCCCCACAAACCCCCATCGTCAGCAGCATCACCTCTTTATTGGGGCGGTCTCTGCATCCGGTGGCATGTGCAGCTACGCAGTGCCTCTCACAGCCTTTGTCAGAGGCTGAAGAACCCACTGGTCCTCCGAAATGTCAATGCTGCAGTCTTTGATCCCCATTGTCAGGGTACTGGGGGTATTTCATCTGTAAGGGGGTCATCTCTGCCACCAGTATGGCTGTTCCTATGGTGCAGGGTCCCCTCTGCTGCTTGCTGTATCCTGTGCAGCCCACCACGCTCCGAGTCCTGTGAACATAAACAGCACCGGACACCTAGGATGTGAGACAACCAGACACTTAAAGGATCCAAGCCCTCCTTATGTGCTGCATATTATATTTGGTAATAAACTGCTCTAGCCCTTGAATTCTCTCCCCGATGAAGGCGTTCTCACAAATGCCCTTTTCGCCTCTGAACAGACGCTGTCCCTGCAATGCTCTCCAAGGCAGCGGTGGTATCACAATCCTGTTTTCCCTCCCCAGTTCATTCTTCAACTGTAAATTCTCAGTGGGGGGGGGGCGACACACGCGCACAGCCGCCCCATAGTCCTTCGCTCAGCCGCGTCACCTCCTGGGTCTGCCCTGCACTCTGCTACAGCCTGGCCTCTCACCTGCTGCAGCTCCTTGCACCAGGCCTTTCTTTCCGTATCATCCCTGGTTTCCTCATTGGGAGGAGGGGAGACAGAGGGCTGGGGAGGCAGCCGCATCATCGTCTGGGCACTCCAGTGTCGGTTCTTGCAGCTCGGCCGCTAGGACCCACAGCTATGGCGTCAAATATGACCTGGGACAGCCCCCACCACATTCCCACAGTCCTCATCTTGGCCACCACGCAAACCTCATGGCTCCTGGGGATCCCTGTGCTTGTTGCTGGTGAGCAGTGTCGTGGGGTGGCAGCACCCTTTGGTATTATTCAAGGATGGCATTGGCCCCGATGTGGAGCACCAGAAGAGTGTGTCAGCCATTTAGCTACTTTGCCATGCCCCCACCCCATATGTTGTACTGTTTTTGCTCCTTTTTGGATTTAGTAACTTTAAAAGAGCAGTTTGTGAACAGCAACGGGCTTACTCTTTTGTAGGTTTCTGTTTGTCCCTCCATAAACCCCGTCTTAGCCTTCCCAGAACCCCTCCTTATTCCTCTCTAAATCCCTCCTAGTTAGTACTAATTATGCCTCTTTTGCCAGCCACTTACTCTGGTTTCTCCCACATTCGCCTCATATCGTAACCCTACATGTACGATGATCTCCTCATATGAAAAATAGAAGAGTTGTAGGTAGAAATTTACACTTGCAGGTTTTTAACTGCATTGTATAGTAAGGAAGTAGTACTTCTTTATTACTACTGTATGTGTGTGCATATACAAGTAAAACAAGTGTAATGGCTAAACATTCTTAAGACGTATTATAAATCAATAGAGAAGTCAAGGAGATCAGCAACATTGTTATGTCAAACAATAGCACATCCAGTGTTAAAAGCTAATGACAGTAAACATGGATTTGGCATTCAGTATTGTGGGTGAGATTGATGATCATGACCATAGCTGGCCTATTTCAGAGTTTGGCCATTGTCAAAATGGGGTTACCCTAATATGGTACTGGACCTGGGTATAATATAATACAAAAAACAATGGTCCTAGACCTACTTTAGAAAAGGATCAGTCAATACTCCTTGTATTTCATAGAATTACCAATCAGTCATGAGCGTTGATCACGTGCAGCCGCACCCGCTCAAAGCAATGAATACAATAATATTTATGAACAGTAAAAATGCAGTACCCAATGTTTTGCTCAACCATGCATTTAATTCTTCATGCCAATGGTATACAATACTAATGTGAACGTTTTCATAAATCGAAGTAGTACAATCATAAAGCACTCAATGTAGAAGGTTGCTCCAGATGGAACGTGCGGGGAGAAAAGTGCTCAAGTGGAAAGGGGATGTGAAAAGACTTCAAAGTAGTGACATAGGAGATAGAGGTTGATATGTTCTAAACAGAAATGGAAACGGTTGTGATTCACCGTTCCTTCGGGACTGGCCACAAGTATAATCAGGATACAAATTTACATTTCATATCATACAGATATAATTTCTTATGATGCACGTTTTTTCAAGGAAACAGCATGTGTGGTCCAGGCCAGGTACTAGGGGCGTCGACGTTTCGATCCGTCTTGTGGCCGCGAGGGTAATTTAAACCTCGGCCGTGCGGATCTTCCACAGGACGAAAAGGGGCAACCAACTCTTATAGGGATCCGTCAAAGTTAGTTAGACCAGGGTCCTAGTGTGTCAAGGTCCGTCAATTAGTCGGCCCAGCAATCACTCAATGATGTGCGTCAATAAGTTGCCTAGTAGTAGTTACAAGGGAAACCAATCTCCTGTTCGGTTTGGACCGTGTCCGGGGCATTCAAGGCCAAGTCAATCTGTGGTCCGGCCGAGAGCAATTCCCAAAGTGAGTTGGCTCGAAGGGAGGTAGCGGCCGCCACCTCCCTTCGAGCCAACTCACTTTGGGAATTGCTCTCGGACACGGTCACGGTCCAAACCGAACAGGAGATTGGTTTCCCTTGTAACTACTACTAGGCAACTTATTGACGCACATCATTGAGTGATTGCTGGGCCGACTAATCGACGGACCTTGACACACTAGGACCCTGGTCTAACTAACTTTGACGGATCCCTATAAGAGTTGGTTGCCCCTTTTCGTCCTGAGGAAGATCCGCACGGCCGAGGTTTAAATTACCCTCGCGGCCACAAGACGGATCGAAACGTCGACGCCCCTAGTACCTGGCCTGGACCACACATGCTGTTTCCTTGAAAAAACGTGCATCATAAGAAATTATATCTGTATGATATGAAATGTAAATTTGTATCCTGATTATACTTGTGGCCAGTCCCGAAGGAACGGTGAATCACAACCGTTTCCATTTCTGTTTAGAACATATCAACCTCTATCTCCTATGTCACTACTTTGAAGTCTTTTCACATCCCCTTTCCACTTGAGCACTTTTCTCCCCGCACGTTCCATCTGGAGCAACCTTCTACATTGAGTGCTTTATGATTGTACTACTTCGATTTATGAAAACGTTCACATTAGTATTGTATACCATTGGCATGAAGAATTAAATGCATGGTTGAGCAAAACATTGGGTACTGCATTTTTACTGTTCATAAATATTATTGTATTCATTGCTTTGAGCGGGTGCGGCTGCACGTGATCAACGCTCATGACTGATTGGTAATTCTATGAAATACAAGGAGTATTGACTGATCCTTTTCTAAAGTAGGTCTAGGACCATTGTTTTTTGTATTATACTATTTCAGAGTTTGTTTTATAAATTAACTTAACTTAATCATACATTTTATTGGTTTACACACATGCACGTACAAACACACAGGTACAGTTCTCCGTCTGCTACTTTGCAAAGATTCATCAGCTAAATATTCATATACGTATTCAAATATTTATTGAACATTTGAAATGTGCATAATCGCGGCCGATACATAGTACAATGAATGTTGAGTGTTTGCTGCTAGAGTTGAGTTAGGTTGATTATTTTTTCCGTTATTTTTTTCAGTTGAAAACATCACTGGGCAAAGGCAGAGCCTTCCTGCGCTACTCCTTAGTCCACCAGCGGTTGGCTGATACATTGCAGCAATGTTTCATGAACACCAAAGTTACCAGGTAGTTACCATAATATTTATTGTGCTTCTCTAAATTCACTGTAGAGCCTTGCCTTTGTAGAGTGCCTTTTTTGTTTCACAGTATTTGATTTGTATTGTAGACAAGGTACTTAACTGCCCCTTGCAGTTAGATGGCAAATCCACAGTGCTACAGAAATCATGGATAGACAAACCCAGGCTGCTACACTGCTGATTGATCAATCTTTAAAGGCTCACTTATAGAATGTTTTGAGACCTCCGTTTTTTTATATCGGTGTATGAAATGTTTGGGAATGTAAGATAAATTCATTGTTCATTGGAAGTAACAGGTTCTGGTGGGGTTAAAACAGTGGGCTGTCGTGACCTAGAATTTTTACAATGCCAATCTAATCTATGATGAAAATACAGAGGCTAGCACATAAACTACTTCACACACATCTGCGCTGTTATTTTGTTTGTCCTCATTCAGCTCAGGCTACAATTTCTTTTACCTAGACCCTTATTTTAAATCTTTCCCATCGCCGGGTGCGAGTGTAGACATTGTCCAGAAGGGTGTTGAAGTAACGACAAGGAAATCCAAATAGGTTTTAAGGAAGATTCTTCTATTTTGGCAACCTCGAACATCGCCTAGTCATGAAGAAGTGTCACCGGCTCCGGTAACACTGACCCGACCATTCTACTCATGTAAATAAATATAAAGAACACTCTGCAGTTTTGGTTCTCAATTCTACATGACCAGAATGATTCTACATTCTACACATACCAAACTATACTTATTACTACACATCCCCCTTCTTACAAAAAACAAAACAAAGAAAACTTAACAACTGAAACTAAAGCAAAAGTGGCTGGTACTATCGTACATTAATGCTGCTCATCATATACATAATCTTCAAGTCGCTTAAGTTTCATAATGTTCCTACCAGAAGTGCTAATCTTCCTTCCATCACTCACACCCTACAAATTGTCACCGCTCAGCTCTACACAACCATGGTCTTTACTTCCTGTATCCACCCCAAGTTCTTCTCTAGTGAACACCTCAGCTGAGATATCATTCTGATCATTTCCCCTCTGAACACTTGAATTGGATGTTAGACCCGGCCCTCGTAACATAGCTAGACATGACCCCTGCACCTCACACCAGCCCCCAAACCCACGGCCTAGCCGATCCTTCCCACCAGAACTCACACGCACCCAACCCAGGCTTCCCGTCCGTGGCCCTCCTCCCTTCGGCCACACCGGGCCCACGTGCCCACTTCATGCATCAAGATGGCCGCCCGGCCCCAGCGCGACCCGGGCCTAGAGGCGCCACTCCGGCTGGAGGACACCACGCTCCCCTTGGGATGAGAGACGGAGGAGCAGTTTCTATCACACCTCTGCGCTTCCCTGGGACGGTGGGTTTCGATCGACCTGCCGGCCTCCCCGAGGGCTGGCTCCACGCCTGCTGGGCGTCTGGGACTCCTCCCGACCCAGCCCTGAAAGGATCAAAAGACAATGGCAGGAAACCCCAACAAGCGACCCCCAGGTGACAAGACCCCTGCCTGCACAGACTCCGGACATCAAAGAGGAGTCGCCCTATAACAATGGGTGCTCTGGGACTGTCCGGCAGATTCGCCTTGGAACACCTGAGCCCTGCTAAGTGACTCGCGGCTCCCTGAAGATCGTAAGACCTCCGAACTTGTGCTTGAGCCCTGCTGAGTGACTCGCGGCTCCCTGAAGATCGTAAGACCTCCGAACTTGTGCTTGAGCCCTGCTGAGTGACTCGCGGCTCCCTGAAGATCGTAAGACCTCCGAACTTGTGCTTGAGCCCTGCTGAGTGACTCGCGGCTCCTCGAAGATCGTAAGACCACCGAACTGGTAACCGAGCCCCGCTGAGTGACTCGCGGCTCCCACAGACTCTCTTGGTCCCGCCGGACCCCCCGACGACAAGCGTATCCCCCAGCTCGAGGATTGTGAGCTGTGCGCCGGGTACGCTCCTGCATTTTGATTCTTAACCACAAAGACTGTCCCGCTACCTCCTGAACCCCCTCCAAGACTCTGTGAGCCCACGCTCTGCTTGTATATATTTGCCTAGCTGATCATAAAGATCTTACCACTTCGATCTGATAAAGATTTGCTCGTAAGAACTCTTCGTGTGGTGTCTCTGTCGTGTGGTGCCGAGTGTGCGATCCTAGATACGAGGTTCCTCCCCTGAGGAGTCTCCCGCCAGTGCCCGGCTACGATACCTCGAGGGTGGGTCTCAGGGCAGTCAGGGCCCCCTCCGGGCCCCTCTGAGGTCGCCTTCTAACATTGGTGGCAAGCGACGGGATTCGGGCCCATAATCTAGAGATCGTACCGTGAACGGCTGACGCACTACCGACAAAGATGGCAGAAGGAAACGCCGTGGTTCTCATAGAAAACGACGCCAGTACCGTGTTCCAGGTGGAACAGCTGAAAGAGTACACTCACAAGGAACTAAAACAATTCTGTAAGGAACTCAGAATCGCTACCACTGGTCTCAACACCAAAGAAGATATGCAAAAGGCACTGAAAGCTTGGGTGGATTCCGGAGCCTCCCGCCCAGAAGGAGCGGGGGAGCCCCACGACGAAGCGGAACCCTCCCAAGGAGAACGCAGCAGCAACCAGGTGCGAGGCTTCGTACCAGACGGGGGCCTATCCCCGGAGGAACTCGCAGACAGAGAAAAAAGTCACCATCACGAGCTCGAATTAGCCAAACTCAAAATTGAGGGTGAGTTGAAATTAGCCGAGAAAAAGCTAGCAGTAGAACAGTTGCGAGTACAAGGAGAACTAGAAGAGAAGAAACTCCAACGAGAACACGAGGGAAGGAGACTTCAACTGGAACATGAACGCAGCCTGAAGGAGATAGAATTGAAAGCGAGAAGCGAAGAAACGCGGCCCTCGGGGAACCGGGAGGCGGCCGCGCCGACGGAGCAGAAGGTCCACATTCCCAAGGATGTGGTCAAAGAATATTACAAGAATTATGACATTCAGCAGTGGTTCCGGGCCTACGAGGTCGCCATGACCTCCCATCGGGTCCCGCAGAAGGATTGGGGGGCTGGGTTATGGGGACGATTCCTGAGCGAAGGAAGAGACACCCTGCTGGACCTACCCACCTCCATGCAAACCTCCTATGAACACATGAAAGCGGCCCTCCTCACAAGGTACGGCCTCACCCCGGAGATGTACCGCCAGCGGTTCCGGGACTGCAGAAAGATCCCGGGTACCACCTGGGTGGAATATGTGAATTTCTTCAGCCGCGCCTTCGATGGGTGGATCAAGGGCAGCAAGGTATCCACCATGGAAGAACTAACCGACCTTATGTTGTGGGAACACCTGGCGGCCAACTGCTTTGTGGAACTACGCCAGCATCTGCTCGACAGCAAGCTCACGGACCCAAGAAAGCTGGCTGTCGAGGCGGATCGCTGGACCCACACCCGGGTCTCCCGGGGCCTTGTAGGAGAGTACCCCCGAGCCAGTCAGGGACCACCTCGCCAGAGAGGGGGGGGGAACCAGGGAGGGCAGAGAGAGTCCCAAGCTAGTCCACCGAAGTCCCAACCTCCGCCTTTCCCGGCACCCCCACCAGCTGTATCCGGCCCCCCCCTTAGACGGGGCACCGGGTAACCATCACTTGTTTCCGTTGCCAGAAGCCCGGGCATTACGCCAACGACCCTGAATGCCCCATGGCCCCACGCACCACTCCGGCAACACCCCCTGCTAGACAGATAGCCAATTTAGCCCTGGGGGAGGAGGTTGAGGAGGCCGAGGAGTGGGAACCCGCAGCTATGGCCCTAGTATCCCTGGGAGATAGGGAGATGGTCCCTGGGAGCCTCCTGCCCTCTAACACCAAGAAATATGGGCAGCTCGTAAAGATCAATGGCCACCAAGTAGAAGCCCTCCGTGACACCGGGGCCAGCATCACCGGTGTCCTCAGCCACTTAGTACACGAAGACCAGGTCCTCCCCAATGTCTTTTGCCCTGTCATCTCAGCCGACAACACAGAAAGCCTATGTAAGGTAGCCCTGGTGCCCTTTGAGTGGGGAGGGGTGGTCGGTAAACTAAAAGTTGCAGTGAGAACCTCCCAGCCCGTCGACTGTCTCCTGGGGAACGACCTGGAAAGTTCCCCCTGGGGACAAGTTGAGCGCAAGACCCACCTAGGGATGATGGGCCTCCCTGAGTGGGTGTGCGCCACCACTCGATCTATGGCGGCTTGACTGACCCCCCTGAGGGAAGTCGACGATGCCCTGATCTCTGAAGATAGGATGGTCCCAGCCGAGGGTCCCCCCATTCCCCCACCAGCAGAGCCGATCGCCAGTGACGAACACCCGCCTTCTGACTCCACCCCAGTCACCGAGGTAGGCGACCTGCCCGAATTAGACCATTGGCGCCACGAGGGGGGCCCCTCCCGAGAAGAATTCTGCCGAGAACAGGCTACCTGTACCTCCCTGGTCGGGCCCCGGCAACAGGCAGAGGCCCAGGCCGCAGGCGACCAGACGGGGACGCACCGGGTGTATTGGGAGAATGACCTTCTGTACAGCAAACAAAAGTCGGTGGAGCTAGGGTCCGGCCGGGTGCTGGTGGTACCCCTACGCTTCCGAAACCTCCTCCTGGGCTTGGCCCACGATGTTCCCCTCGCAGGCCACTTGGGCCAGGACAAAATGTACAGTCGCCTCGTGACCCACTTCTACTGGCCCAGAATGAAAGCAGAGGTAGGAGCCCACTGCAAGTCCTGTCCCACGTGCCAGGCCAGTGGGAAGAGTGGAGGGAAGAGCAAGGCTCCCCTCCAACCCTTCCCTGTCGTCAGTACCCCTTTTGAGCGGGTCGGGATCGACATTGTAGGGCCCCTGGACTCCCCAACTTCCCAAGGGCACCGGTTCATCCTCGTCCTGGTGGACCATGCCACCCGTTACCCTGAGGCCATCCCCCTGCGCACCGTCACGGCCCCCGTGGTGGGCCGGGCGTTGATGGGAATCTTCTCCTGCATGGGTTTCCCCCGCGAGGTCGTGAGCGATCGCGGTACCAACTTTATCTCCCGATACATGAAGTCCTTATGGCAACAATGCGGGGTGTCCTATAAGTTCACCACCCCGTACCACCCCCAAGGAAACGGCCTGGTAGAGCGGTTTAACCGGACTCTGAAGGGGATGATCGCGGGCCTGGAAGAGCCCCTCCGGCGTAAGTGGGACATCCTGCTCCCCTGCCTTCTATTCGCATACCGCGAAGTTCCCCAGAAATCCTTGGGGTTCAGCCCCTTTGAGTTACTCTACGGGCACCCCGTCAGGGGGCCCCTCAGCCTGGTCAAGGAAGGTTGGGAGGCGGCGCCCCGAAGCCCCCCCCCAAGATGTGTTCCGTTATGTCCTGGCCCTCCGGAATCAGACTAGAAGGTTCCGAGAGATGGCCGAGGCCAACCTGGAGGCAAGTCAGGAGGAGATGAAGCGCTGGTACGACCAGAATGCCAGAACGCCACTCTGGTCGAGTTTCAGCCGGGCCAGCAGGTATGGGTCATGGCCCCCGTGAAACCCGGCGCCCTCCAGGACAAATGGACCGGGCCCTTCAAGGTGGTTGAGCGGAAGAGCCAGGTCACGTACTTGGTGGACGTCCAGTCCCCCCGGGACCCCCTCCGGGTCCTCCACGTGAACCGCCTCAAGCCCCACTTTGTGCGAACGGAGCTGAGCCTCCTACTGGCCACGGATGATGGGTCCGAGGAGGAGTCAGATCCTCTCCCGGATCTCCTGTGCACCAAAGAGAAGGACGGCTCCGTAGAAGGAGTGAACCTCGCCCCGTCTCTCACTCCCCAGCAACGTGAAGATTGCCGCCAGTTCCTAGGGCAGTTTTCGGACCTTTTCTCCCTGGTCCCTAGAGTCACCGACTGGTGTGTCCATGACGTGGATACCGGGGACAGTCCGCCAGTGAGACACCGGGCCTACCGAGTCCCTGATCGGGTCCGGTCCTGCATCCAAGCCGAAGTCTCGAAAATGTTGACCCTAGGCGTGATCGAACCCTCCGACAGCCCCTGGGCCAGCCCCGTGGTCCTGGTCCCGAAAGCAGCTGCCCCCGGGGTCGCGCCAGAACTCCGCTTCTGCGTGGACTACCGGGGACTCAATGAAGTCACCCGAGCCGATGCCCACCCCATTCCCCGAGCCGACGAGCTCATTGACCGGCTCAGGGCTGCTCGGTTCCTCAGCACCTTCGATCTCACCTGCGGCTACTGGCAAATTGCGCTCACAGAAGGAGCCAAGGAGCGGTCCGCCTTCTCCCCCCCGGATGGGCACTATCGCTTTCGCGTAATGCCCTTCGGGATGAAAAATGCCCCGGCCACCTTCCAGCGACTGGTAAACAGAGTCCTGGCCGGGCTGGAAAAATTCAGTGCCGCGTATCTCGACGATATCGCAGTTTTTAGCTCCGAGTGGAGTGAGCACCTCCAGCACCTTCGGAGGGTGCTGACCGCCCTGCGCCAGGCAGGCCTCACCGTGAAAGCCAGTAAGTGCCAGATTGGGCAAGGTTCGGTAACCTACCTGGGGCACCAGGTTGGAAGCGGGCAGGTCGCCCCTCTACAGCCCAAAATCAACGCCATCCTAGCCTGGGAACCCCCCACTACCCAAACGGAGGTCCGAGCCTTTCTGGGCCTCACGGGCTACTACCGGAGGTTCATCCGGAATTACGGCAGCTTGGTCGGTCCCCTCACGGGACTCACGTCCAAAAAACAGCCCAAGAAGGTGCAATGGTCCCCTGCCTGCCAAGAGGCGTTCGAGGCCCCGAAAACGGCCATGTGTACTGCCCCCGTCCTCCAGGCCCCCGACTACTCCAAAGAGTTTGTGGTACAGACTGATGCTTCCGAGCATGGCATCGGGGCAGTCCTCTCCCAGGTAAATGACCAAGGCCTAGACCAGCCCGTAGCATTCCTCGGCCGAAGACTATTGCCCAGGGAACAGAGATGGAGCACCATCGAGCGAGAGGCATTCGCCGTAGTCTGGGCCCTCAAGAAACTACGCCCTTACCTGTTCGGCACCCATTTCAAGGTCCAAACCGACCATCGCCCCTTGCGATGGCTCATGCAGATGCGAGGAGAAAACCCCAAGCTACTGCGGTGGTCAATCTCCCTCCAGGGGATGGATTTCACCGTGGAACACCGCCCTGGGACTGACCACGCCAACGCCGATGGCCTCTCCCGGTTCTTCCGCCTCAGCGAAGAGAACCCCCAAGAAGATGGGTAGTTCTCTCCGGCTTTCAGCTGGGGGGGACGCGTGTTAGACCCGGCCCTCGTAACATAGCTAGACATGACCCCTGCACCTCACACCAGCCCCCAAACCCACGGCCTAGCCGATCCTTCCCACCAGAACTCACACGCACCCAACCCAGACTTCCCGTCCGTGGCCTTCCTCCCTTCGGCCACACCGGGCCCGCGTGCCCACTTCATGCATCAAGATGGCCGCCCGGCCCCAGCGCGACCCGGGCCTAGAGGCGCCACTCCGGCTGGAGGACACCACGCTCCCCTTGGGATGAGAGAGGGAGGAGCAGTTTCTATCACACCTCTGCGCTTCCCTGGGACGGTGGGTTTCGATCGACCTGCCGGCCTCCCCGAGAGCTGGCTCCACGCCTGCTGGGCATCTGGGACTCCTCCCGACCCAGCCCTGAAAGGATCAAAAGACAATGGCAGGAAACCCCAACAAGCGACCCCCAGGTGACAAGACCCCTGCCTGCACAGACTCCGGACATCAAAGAGGAGTCGCCCTATAACAAGAGGTGCTCTGGGACTGTCCGGCAGATTCGCCTTGGCACACCTGAGCCCTGCTGAGTGACTCGCGGCTCCCTGAAGATCGTAAGACCTCCGAACTTGTGCTTGAGCCCTGCTGAGTGACTCGCGGCTCCCTGAAGATCGTAAGACCTCCGAACTTGTGCTTGAGCCCTGCTGAGTGACTCGCGGCTCCCTGAAGATCGTAAGACCTCCGAACTTGTGCTTGAGCCCTGCTGAGTGACTCGCGGCTCCTCGAAGATCGTAAGACCACCGAACTGGTAACCGAGCCCCGCTGAGTGACTCGCGGCTCCCACAGACTCTCTTGGTCCCGCCGGACCCCACGACGACAAGCGTATCCCCCAGCTCGAGGATTGTGAGCTGTGCGCCGGGTACGCTCCTGCATTTTGATTCTTAACCACAAAGACTGTCCCGCTACCTCCTGAACCCCCTCCAAGACTCTGTGAGCCCACGCTCTGCTTGTATATATTTGCCTAGCTGATCATAAAGATCTTACCACTTCGATCTGATAAAGATTTGCTCGTAAGAACTCTTCGTGTGGTGTCTCTCTGTCGTGTGGTGCCGAGTGTGCAATCCTAGATACGAGGTTCCTCCCCTGAGGAGTCTCCCGCCAGTGCCCGGCTACGATACCTCGAGGGTGGGTCTTAGGGCAGTCAGGGCCCCCTCCGGGCCCCTCTGAGGTCGCCTTCTAACATTGGAATAATCCAAATTTGATGTAGAACTTCTACTAACCCTTTCAGGATGAACATTAATCTACCAGTAGTCACGTTTTATTTTCTGTTGAGAACACTTCAATTTGGGAATATCAACGTTCTTGACCAGGGATAAGCGACTCATATGACAAACACTGCCATCAGTTAATTTCACTGTATTATTCATAACCTTAACAATCTGCATGGGAACACTAAATTAGTTTTTTCCTTTAGCTAATTTCCTATTGGACTTTACACAAACCCACTGACCAACAGTCACATTACGTACACCGTGTTTCTCATCAAAGTACTTTTTGTTCTTTTGTTGGGAAGTTAAAATACATTTCCTGATTTCTTCAGCATTCCACTCAACTTGTTTGCCTCTATCCATCCATCCTGGATTGACCTTAGAATGCGGAATACAACCTCTCATTACACCCTCTCACCAACATCGTCATGAGCAGTCACTCTCTACGTCCATACCATCTTCTTCAATTCACAATCTAAATGTTTCCTGCCTTGATTTGCTAACTACAACATACCTTTAATAATACGGTTGAGCCTTTCCATGGTACCATTCTCCCTGGGATGATAAAGTGCAGTAAATCCTTGTGAAATTCCTGCAAAATCCAGAAATTCCTTCATCTCAGAAGACTTGAATTGAAAACCATTATCTGCGAGTATGGTTTTAGGGAAACGTTCACGCAAAGATATACCATCCAGAAATGTGATTTCACTACCAGTATCCACCTTCTTGACCACTTTAAGTTCAATCCACTTCTAAAAAATCTACTAATATGAAAAAATATTTTTGTGACCCATCGCTCCGCAAGACAGGTCCCATGATGTCCAATGCCACATCATCCCAAGGAAGGATAGGACAACCAAAAGAGCTCAAAGGTGGATTAAGTGGTTTTTGGGACTTATCAGAGCTCTCACAATCTATACAAGAACTCACAGATCTCTCAGTTGTATTATCAAATCTTGGGCCACCAATACAACGATTTGATTTTCATTTTGGTTCGTGTTATACCAAAATGACCTTCATGACAAAGGGAAATGATCTTGCTCCTTAAATTGCGTGGAGGAATGCCTATGTCGCCTCTCACCACAAACATGCCTTCAACTCCTAATTCATCCCTGACTTTCCAAAATGCTTTCAATTCACCAAGAAGTTCAGATCTAACACACCCTCATCCATTTTCAATTTTAGTTCTAACAAGGTTAAGAATTTAATCTTCCTCTTGGGCTTTCTCCCATTCTTCTTTTTGCAAGCCCTTAGTCTCATTTTTCGAGAATATACCAGCAGCACAAACATCATTCCAAGGACTCGCATCCATGTCTCTAAGAGGTAGATACATTCTGCTAAAAAAATCAGCTGTGACATTCTTCTTTCCTGGACGATATTGTACATCATAAATAAAATCTTGCAAACGCATTGAGAGTCTAGCAATTCTTGCAAACACTCTGGACAAACCTTCAGTAGTGAACAGTTTAGTCAAACGCTTATGATCAATACTATCAGTAAACCTTCTTCCCCACACAAATTTCCGAAAGTGCCCCAGTGCCCACACACAGTCTAAAGTCTCTCTATCAATCACAGAATACTTTTGTTCAATGGGAGAACGCAACCTGGAGGCAAATGCTATTACAATTTCTCCTCCATGGTCATTCTTTTTGAGTGAGAACACCATCAAAACCCTTGCCACTAGCATCTGTAGTGACGAAGGTTGCAGCAGTGGGATTGAAAGCTTGAAGCCTGGGAGCGTTACTAATAGCACACTTGATATCTAAAAAAGCATTTTGACGTAGGCTGTAGCTCATCTTTGTTTTGGGAGAAGGTGCTTTGTTGATCGCTTCTGCAAGTTTCTCCTTAGGTTTAATACCTTTGTCACTAATTGCATGTCCTAAATAAGTGACTTTCCTTTCAGCAAATTTACATTTACTCATTTCAGCAGTCAGACCTTTCTTGCAAAGAATGTTAAGTACTTTCCTCAAGATCTCATCATGGGGTTTTCTAGTTTGACCCATGATCAAAATGTTGTCCTCACATTTTTTTTACTTCTTTTAAGTCACCAAAAAGTTCAGACATAAGTCTTTGGAAGATGGCTGCCACAGACGCTAAACCAAACGACATGCGCCTGATTTGGTAACACCCAAAGGGTGGGCAAAAATCCGTAAGATGTTTACATTCTTTATTTAACACTATCTGGTGATATGCAGCAGATAAGTCTAATGTAGAAAACCATTTAGCATTTCTTGTAAAGGTTAACATCTCATCAATACGTGGCAAAGGAAACTGATCTACAATGATGTTATTGTTAAGCCCTCTCAAATCCACACATAAACGTACCTTGCCATTGGGACGTCTAGCCACAACCAACGGAGAAACCCATTCTGAGTCTTCTATTGGCTCTGTAATGCCAGCATCCAACAATTTTTTAACTTCAACTTTACTTCATCTCTTACAATAAAAGGAATGTTACGCGCTTTATGAATTTTTGACATAGCATTTTGTTTTAGTCTAATTACATGAGTAAATCCTTTCAATTTTCCAATTTTGCCATTGAAGACTGCTGCGAATTCTTGCAAAACCCAGTTCTTGGTGTCTTTCCCCTCACGTGCCACAAGTTTTGGGGCTATTAGAATCCAGAATGAGTTTTTTTATTTTTTCCCGTGTTTCCAGCCCAAAACGGAAGGTCCTTCCTTGGCTACATACAACTCATATAAGGCATGTCTAACATTGTACCTGAAAACAAGTTGCCTCAGACCAATAACATCGATCTTTTCTCCAGTATAATTCTCAGGACTAATATCTGAAGGTTCCAATTGATCCCTCACTACACCAACAAAATGTTTTACCCATACACTCCCCGCAATGATGGTGTAGGGGGATCCAGAATCCACTGCTGCTTGTAAAGATACACCACCAAAGGAAACCCAGCAAAGAGGCTTACCTCACTTCACTTGAAATTTTCAAAATTTTATTTTTTCGCTGTAACTTGTGTTACCATCGTCACAACTCTCATCAGAACTAGAATGCTCTTTATCAATCTTTTTTATGCAAGTAACTTTACCCTTCTGTTTTTATTTTCCTTTACGCATACCCAATTAAACCGCACTCAATGCATTTAGCAGACCTAACAGGACATTTGTCAAAGCGAGCTGAATGTGCATAACTGCCACAACAGGGACAAGCATAATTAGGATTTTTGGTGTTGTCAAAATGATCGCATCTCTTATATTTTTTCTTACTGTTGTGTTGATCAGCCTTTAAAGAAAATGTGTCATTCCTTCAGAAATCTTTTTAACAGAATCTCCCCCTTCCGTTTTCTCTTGTGCTAATGTTACTTTTGCACAGCGATCTGATAATTCAGCTTTTTTACAATTGCCATAATATCCTTAAGACTAGACTCTCCATCTACCCATAACCTATTTTGAATAGATTTGATTTTTGTATACATTATAATTTGGTCTCTCACAAGATCATCATGAAGGTTCCCAAATTTACAAGTATTGGCTAACTTTTTTAGCGCAGAAACATAGTCCTCAATAGATCCTTGTTTTTCTTGCTTTCTCTGGAAAAAAGCATGTCTCATCCCAGCTTCACAAACCGTTGGAGACAAATGTTCATCCAAATCCACCAGAGCGTACTCAAAGTTGTGAAACACTGCTAGGCATCAAGGGATAAATCCTTGCAGGCGATGCATCAAGCGACTCAGTATTCTGCGCCCAACTCTACCTATCTAGAGCAGAGTTTCACAACTTTGAACCCTAGTGAGTGCCAAGAAGGTTCTATAAATTTGACTTAGTTTGATTACATTTTGAGGATTGAGTGGCATTTGCTCGAGCGGGTGCCTCCCAGAATTTCCATTTAACTTACTTGCGATTGTGCAGGCATTTTGATGTTTAACCCTCTTGGACAGAGATACACAATTAGTGTGCTGTTTTCCTTCTCCTCCCCCATTGCAAGCCCTGTTGGAGTGGCGAATATCAGATTTTAGCGCCCTGAATGAGGTGTTACCTAAACGTGCGTTGGTGATGGCTACAGCAGGAACACTAGTAGATTATGACTAGATTATCTCCCAATTTATTTTTTAAGGATACATAATGATGGAAAGCAAGATATGTTGACAGCTATTTAGTAGCTTTGCACTATCTATTGCATTGAATGTGGTGTGACATATATTTTGTATATATATGTGAAGAACTTGCTTTTCTGACTATAGAATATGTGTACTCTAGCATTTGAACTATTACATGTTTAAATTCTAGGAGCTACCTTTCGTTCCTTATTGCTGTAATCCTTGTATATATTTATCTTGGTATGTTGGATGATAGAGGTATGTGTATGAGTTGAGTGACTGTAGGGATAGTTTAATGAGGATTTGTTGACTTTTGGGGGTTTGCGAGATTTATTACTTTTTACTATTTTTGATCGTTGATTATTGCGTTGAAAAACTGTGAACTATATATAATAATTGATGTATTTTTGGATTAATACTACATATACAAGCAAGTCGAATTATGTCCTTTGATTAAATATATATCTGATTTGTGTCTGGTATTTACATTAATAGCTGGGTCAAATATGGGGAATGACTATCCCAGATAAAGGTAAGATATTCCGCCTCATGTATGAGTTTGGCAGGGTAGATCATTTGTATTGTAAAGGGTGACGCCCCTCAGTTAAAGCCACTCTGTCCCATTGGCTGCTCATGATAGCAGTAGTTAAAAGTATACAGATCCGGAAGAATTAATCAATCCATTTCTCGACATTTCCTTAGAGCCACTGTAGTTTCTAGTCGTATGATCATTTGTTGTATTTAGAAACTAGGCGATTTCATGCTCTCGTCCCTTGTCTGTCCATTCTCAAGCATTTGCTCTAGGAAGTAACACTTTTGTTGCAAGTCTTGTTAAATAAGTTACAAACATCAAAGAAGATGATTGAGTGTTAGAACACAAGTGGTAACTTCACAAAAGGTTCCCAAAGGCTTCAGACTATTCATTTAATAAGTTCATACTAGGAAAGAAAGCAACGTTTGAGGCCTTCACAAAGTACAGCTCATGCACCATGAATTTGTGCTAAAATATGAATCTCACATTACATAGAATAGTGCATCAATTATTCATTTTAGCGTATTAATATCATTTCAATATGCATTGAAATTAATTCATATATGTATAGGGTACTCATAATAGAAAATTGAATGTTCATGATCACTTCACGTATAATTTTGTAAGTCTCTCTTGCACTTTATATGTTATTAAACCATACATGATTTAAAGACACATCAAAGATAAACTTTATGAAATGCAAATCATAACATAACCTCGTGCAACACCTATTTTCTTGTAGTTTTCAGTGCTCACGTTATACATCCTGACATTACTATCCATTATCTAACACATGAAACATTTAATTCTTACATAGAAGTTTCGATGTTACCATTCATTTATCACGTTTACCTAATCATAAGACCACAGGCCTCTAACATGTCAGATTGCACATCTACTTATTCACTGTTATATGTTAATAAAACTACTTCTAGCATTCTGCATGCATTTACAATGCAGTATCTAAATCAACTTAATTTGTGTGTTTCCTGATACGTGGAGCCTAACACACATTTTGTCATTATCATGTAAAAGTGTCACAAATCATTTTAGTGTAAAATTGTCGTAAATAGATGAAAGATAACACCTCTGCTCTATTTGATGGCAAATCGAGTCATCACACTCTTATCTTTATCTGATGTCACGATTATAAGGCATATGTCTAACTAAGCTTTATCCTAGATTGCTCTAGAGCCTTTAATTCATCGTGGTACCCACATTCTCTCTTCTAGTTCAATTTCTGCTTTCTTTCTCTTTATTCTCTTAGTCTCCTCAGTTTTCGTATGTTTATAATATCTGATAACCATTAATATTATTAGTAGGCAAATAGCAATAGTTTGTATGGGGGTAATAGTTTTCCCACTTCACTACCTCCCAAAGTTGGAATCCACTTTCTCACAGAGGTAAATCGTTTACCAATGGAGTCGAAAGCCCCATCAGCCTTTAATTCAGTCAAATCTTTTTCCAATTTATTAATATTGCTGATATATCTAAACAAATCTTTGCTTTTGTCAAGGATATAAGTACAGCACTGCTGGACGTTTAGCATCCGACAGACTCTGCCCTTTTTTGCAAGTAGGATGTCTAACGCAAGTCGGTTTTGTAATACCGTAGGCCTGATAGCAACCATTTCAGTATCTATGACTAGGAAACCCCCGTGCTGTATCTGTTGATAAGCGATCAACCACAGTAGAATGTTTTCGGATTTTGTGAGAATTTAGAATCACCCCAGATGATGGTATAATGACACCAAAAATGTCTCATTATTTCAGGAGCACTTATTCCCCTTCTCAAACTGATGTGTTTACATTCGTTGGTTCCACTAGTTTGTCCCACTTGGTACGTTTTTGGAACTACTATTCCCATATAGCAGCATCTGTTCCAATGTTTTGGCAGCCTATAATAAGCATTTCTCCCACAGATATAGTATACTGGATCTGACCCTCCAATATAAGAACCCCATCCTACCACAATTTGGAAGTTGTGATCACATTCACTGGAACCAACAAATATATTGTTACATTCAATTCTGCATCTCAGTATGCATAGCTTCCCTTAATGTTGCCAATCCAGAGCCATAGCAGAATGTGTATCACCCTTATTAATTTCATTTCATTAATTTAATTTGAGTGTGCCCAAGATGGAATTTTGATTGTGTTTCAGCCTTTTTCTTTTTTTCTCCACGTCCATCTTCAACGGAGTTGATAAAGTCCTTTTCTACATTATGTTACAAGCAAGTTATATTATGTCTATGTGCATACACTGTATCTATACTTTGTGTTGGTGGGAAAAATTCACCCATTATTTCAGCAGATCGGGTACAATGTTCATATTTTTCTTAATTGGTATTTCGGAAAAGATCCAATCATAATTTGAGTAATAATATTGAAATTGTCCATTGCAGTAGAATAAACTAGTTAGTACACTACAAGAAATGCCATAAGTAAGAGGCTGGTGATGGTAAGTTATCGCCTCTGAAACCGAGGTAGGTAGTTGCATGAACACATAATCTCTATCATCCATAGTTTCGGCATACTCGTATAAGAGTTTAGTAAAGACATTTAACCCCTTCGCTGCTAGGCATTTTCCCCACCCTGTGCTAAGCCTTTTTTTGTTGCTATTTGGAGTAGTTCGCGCTTAGGCCCCTGTACCTTTTTGACCACATAAGGTATCCACTCCAAATTTGCGTCTTTTTCTCCCAACACCATGGGGATTCTAAAGGTACCCAGGGTTTGGCGATTCTTCTGGAGGGGACCCAGAAATTGGGCAAAATACAGCTAAATTTTATTTTTGGGGGGAAAAAAGTGCTGCAAATGAAAGCTTCTTGTTTTTTCCCTGCAAATGGTTCAACAAAGGTTTTCTGGGGCTGATATCGCAATTTTCCTAGCTTTCAGGGACTGACAATTTACTGGGACTTAGCCTATTTTTTGCTAATTTTTTTTCTTTCAACCCGCTTTCAGTTAATGGTAGAAATGGTTATGACAGCAATAGAGGATCCTGGAAAACTATACATTTTAGAAAAGTAGACAACATTCTGAATTTAGCAAGGGGTCATTTGTGTAGATGCTTCAAGATTTCTTTATAGAAACTAACAGTTGAATATAGGAAAGATTGAAAATGGGTGGAAAAATCAGCCATTTGTGCCAATGTTTTCACCTGTAACTTCTTCTAATTATGACAGATGTTTAAAAGCAACATACCGTTACATCCGCTGGACCTTTCTGGCTGTGGGGATATATAGGACTTGTAGGTTCACCATGAACCTGACGAACCCAGAGCCAATAACTGAGCAGCGCCTTGCATTGGTTTTTTATTATGTACCGGGTGTATAGTAGGGGTGGGCGGAGTTTGCGAAATTAACTTTCGCAAATTATCGCGTAAATGCTGAAAATCTCCGCAAACACGCCGGAAATATCGCGAAGATGCGGAAGTTTTTTTCCCGCCTGTTCGCGGTATTTGTTGCGTGATCGCGGGTCGCCAACTTACCCATGCGGTTGCTCACGGGCGCGGCCATCTTGTTTTCACTTGTCCCGCCCTCTCGCGATGCTTACTTCCTGTTCCAGGTCCCGCAATGCATGTTCGCGCCCGTTCGCGGTAGTTATTTCCTGTTCGCGCCCGCTTTTACTTGATCGCGTTGCTCTTTGCTTGCTCGGTGAGAAAATATCGCGCGAACTTGCGCCCGTGGTCGCGATGGGCGCGGCCATCTTGTTTTTCACTCTATTGCATGGTTCTGGGGCCTGATTTTGAATCCTTCCAAAATACTTTTCAATCCTTTGTTTATAGCCACTACTTATTATCTCTCTAACTATTTTCCTGCTTCTATATTTTTGTTTTTTAGCTACTTTTTCGCTCTTTCTATTGCCTGCTATTTATTTCCTTTACTCCTTTATTTTTTTTACCTTTTCTTTCCCGCCCCGTCCCCAGAACCATGTCTAAGGGTAGGGCTGTTGCGGAAGGCGGCGCCCACAAGGGGTGCAGGCACGGGCCTTATTTGGGGAGGTGAAGTTGGCTGCACTAATTTTCTTTGTGCAGCTCCACCTCCCCTCAACCCTGGCAGCAGGTGGCAGGCCTGGGTCCGGGTACGGCCTCCGGGAGCGTTGGCAGCGGTGGGGTAAGGTGGGGTAAGGTGCGCCGGGCAGTGTCGCGCTTCTCTGGGGTCCGGCACACCCAGGCGCAGCTGACGCACCGGTGGTCAGACATCCTGGACCTTGAGCAGGACTTGCTGGACCTGCTAGGAGTGGAGGTCCCGGGGCTTGGTGAGTACCTATTTAATTATTACAACTTTGTGTTTGTTCTTCTGCTCTGTGTTATATATTGCAAATATCTTTTTTTCCTTCCAACCAGCTAGAATGTTGCTGCTTACAATACATTCCAGGTTAATAACGTTTAAAAGTCTTCTGTGATTATGACACAGGTGCTCTTCTGCGCTACTACTAATCTTACTTGTTTGCAGCTTTGCGTTTGCGCTTGCTTAGCGTGATTCTTTACGAGTTTATTTTAGAGAAATTAAGTTACGTAATGCTACAGTGACTCTAGTCCACTCCTTACTTTGTCCTGTCACTAATAGATAGGGGCGGATTGATACTTAGGTTTAGGTACTTTGTATGAGCTTCTAATTTGTTAGTGGTATGCGTGATGCCCCCTCACTCAGTTACGTGACGTGCTGCTAGTACGGCAGTCTTTATTAGAACCTTTTCTAGTTTGTTCAATGAGTGGTGGTAGGCTTAGCAGTTAGCACTAGCAGATCAGCATCAATCAATCAAACCAAAATTTGGTGTATACAAAAAATGTAATCATGTGTACTCCATGATTTGACCATATGCATTATTGAGGAATACAGTGGAAATGCATACTTAATGTACAATTGGCATGCCTGGAATAGGTGGGCTAGGTTGGGTGGTACGTTGTACTTAGGCTTAGTTGTAACTTAGTATTCTGGAATCAGAATGGAAGACTGGATTACTGTTAATAAATAGTAACTTAAGTAGTCGAACTGCGAATCCCCCGATATTACTTGTTGACCAGATGAGATCGGTCAATTTAGTTATTGCAATTGTTGTTTACATAAGTGTTTTTTGACCGTTGTTGAAAAATATTGTATTTGTTTGACACCATCCATCAATGTTTGTCTCTTTCTTATATCTTTCCTGTTCATCAGCACCCAGGGGCAGACAGACAGGGAGTGGGCAGTCGGCGGGACAGTCAGAACACCACCAGGAGGACACCGCTGAGGGCTCCTCTGCTGGCCCCAGTAAGTCTTCTTGTTTTTAATAATATTTCTTATTCCATAACTTTTACTGCCCCATATTTTTCACGAATTATTGTTTGTTTCCAAATGCTATTTTTTTACCACCAATTATCCTTCGATCTGTACGGTTTCAAAAATCTTATCCCTGCCTCCGCTATCATGACTCTCAGTACTACTACTACTACATACTATCAGTCTGTCTGTACTGTAGTAGCTAGTCTTGCCCAGTTGGCCAGTGCCACTCTTTATGTGAAAGGTTGTAATATAAAACTCATATTCACCAGTAGCTCGAGCCATTGAGTCCAATCCTTTGGGTCGTCGTCTTGTACTATTTTTACTCTTATTGATCTTGAGTCTTTGTTAATCTTGAGGCTTTGAAAATTCACAGCAACAACAGCCCTACCAGATTTATTACTATTTTGATATGATAGCCTATAGGACATACTACTACTGTTGTAGGGATCTTGCACATACACAGACATTTGCACCAGAAAATAGGATGTTGGTGATGGTAGGTTGGACCTTCCTCGCACACCTCAATCAGAAATTCCGCACCCACCACAATTCCACTACTTAACTATAGTACTGTCTTGTCATAACTATTAGGTCTTGGAACCCTCCCCCCAAGATTCCCCAACAAGTAGACAACCCAGAACATAACACACCCAACCTCTCAGTCGTGGAAGCAATGCACATGCACACCCTTACTTTAATTTGCTCACTCGTGTAAGTTAGTCCACACCAAATACCACCAAGTCTATTTAAGTTCAAAATGTTTATTTCAAATTGAGAAGCTCTGTACACTGTTTTATTATAAAATGCAGCACCAACCGGAAAATCAATAACATTAAAACAATATACATTGTTACACTTATACAGTTGAAATCGTGATAACTGAACAGTGGTGGAAGGCAGCACCACCATCCCCTAGGAATTTAGTTTATATAAATTTATAAATGAAGATGTGAGTGAAGGAACCCCTCACCTTAGAAGAACCTAGTACTGGTAGTTGTTGCATCATTCAGAAGCTCTGGTTCGTAGAAGGGAATCTTCCGTCTGTAATGCGAAAAATGAAATGGTGTGCGTTAGTATATTGCAACTTGGAAGCATTTTTCAGCCGTGCCAAAAAGTGTAGCATTTATGGATAAGCAATATGGACTAACAGTAACAGTAGTACACCAGTACTTCCTAAAAAAGTGGCTTGTTAATGTTTTTGTTGACCGCTTGTACGCAGCGCGTAGACTAGACAGTAGCAGTGTGAGGCTGGTCATGTGGGCTCAAAGGTGTCTTATACAAGAAGCTGCAAGGTAACGTCACATGTGCAAAAATAAAAGACACAAAGGTAAAATGGTAGCATGGCTAGGGCTAATTAAGCAAAGGCTACAATGATCATATATAACTATTAGTGTATACTCTACTACTACCTGATTTGTACTAGTGATGTATGTTAGTATTAACTCATTTTTCAACCTTGCTACTGATCAATAGGGGGGAGGTGTATATGACGCCTAATAAATGTGTAATGTTTTCTAGGCGCACTACCGACCACCATTGCCGGGGCCAGCGAAGGCGACGCGGGGGGCGATGATGCGGCAGTTGCTGCAGATAGCAACGGAGCAGTAGGGGGAGTGGCAGCACCAGTGGCAGGCGGTGGTAAGTTAGATTCATAATCCTTAACTATTGTTGAACTTGACAGTACACTCACTGCAAGGGTGTACTGTATGTATATGTATACTGTACAGTTGTGACTTGGGGCCCCATTAGGATGGTGGGCGTATTGCCCCCGCCGGGCCGGCTGGAATTCACTGCCGACCCCGCAGGGGCAAACCTCCCGCCATCTCTGTAGAAAATATTCAGACCCCCCACATGTCGACCAGGCGGAAAAGGGTTAAATATGGCGGTGGTGTCTCTCTGAACACACCACCAGCCATATAATCTGCATTTTGGAATGCCTTTGCGTGGCGGCATTGACGTCCGCCACGGAAAGGCATGCAGACATTGCAGAGTATGCTTGGGGGCCCCCATGGAGGGTACCTACCTATGCTATGGTACCCCCCCGCCTTTCAAAGCAAAACGTGACAGGCTCCGTGCGGGGCCCGTCATGTTGTGCTTGGAAAAGCAGCACAAAATTTATTTTTAGCATTGCTTTCGGCAACGACAACCAGAATGTAAAAAAAACAGGATGCGCCCGCCACTGTGCCGGGCGCATCATCCTAATTAATTGTCCCCACGGGACCCCCACCCTTTTTATCCGATGTCGTAAGTAAGTATGAGTTGTTGGGGACGTTTGAAGAGTGAACTAGAAGACTAGAATTCCCTTTAATTGGCATAGGAGCGGGAGTATTGAGTAACCAATGGCCTCATCTATCTGATTTCAACTCCGCTTTGAAAGTTTTATGGAGAAGAGCACCTGGTGCACTGTTCAACTAAAAAGTGAAAGACGGGTGGAAGGAAGAAGGACGGGCGAGATTTAAAATGTTATGTACTACTGTGCTTTATAGTGCTACTCTACCATGCCACTATGTGTATAAATAATTAACTTGTCTTACTGTTTTTCTAAGAGTATATTTTACAAATGTCTTGTTTTTTTCTTTTTGATACACAGCTACTCCGAAACAAAATCGCAAGGAGTTGGCCGCCAAGGCACGGCGCCGGAAGCTGGAGGCAATCCAGCGGGAATACCGGCGGCTGGTGGTCCTAGGAGGAGGAGACTGCGGCAGCAATTGTTCAAGCCTCCTCCAGTGCCCCGGGCCCCAGCCACCGCCCTCCAGCGGTACGGCGCCACCGTCTGGCGGCTGCCCGCCGGCAACGTAGTGCCATCTCCGGTGCCCCCCCCACTGTGGCTGCAACTGCCGCGCCCTTAGACGCCACGTCGCCCGTTTAGAGGGCCAGATGCGTGTCCTCCTTGAGTCCCACCCCACCACTTAGTCCCTGTCATCCTGTTCTGCCCCTTTTTTAATTCTTGTTTGGGTGGGTGGGTGGGAACTTGTTTGGGCGTTACAGACTTTTTTCTCCTACGGACATTGGTTGAGGTTAGGGAGGAGGGTGGGTCAGCTTTTGTGGGTTTAGTTTATTTTTGTTAGGGTAAATTAAATATATTTTTCTATGTTACATGCAATGTTGTTAATGTTTTGTAGGTGGGGTAACTGTTTTACATCACACTGTTTCCTTGCTGGTGCATGGCCACCCATAGCCTGTGTTTGATTTAAATAATCGGCTGACTGTATAAGACACGAACAGATAGATGCGACACACCTCACTCATTGACTTGTCCTTCTAGTACTTTCAGTCTGTCCTCTAGTCTATGCATTCTTTGGACTGGTGTGTGAAAATGAAATCATTGACAACATGTCCATTATTAATTCTGCCTCCCCCAAACTTCTCTCTTACCGGTGCTTGATGTTTATGTCCAACTGTGGCACAGCACTGGCTGCATGGTGAAGATGGTTTCCTTTTTCATACCTGCCATGATTGGGGTGGTGGTGGTAGCATAGTAGTAGACACTGGCAGGGCGGCAGCATTTGCAAAAAAAAGAAAAGGAGACTGTCAATCGCCTTTGCAAGACTGTTAGAGGAGTAGTAGAATGAAGTACAGTACAGAACTTACCGAGCAACAATAATATGCTCAAATATTTGACAAAAAACATAATGGTGGTTGGGATAGCCTACTAGACAGAGTTACAAACTATAGTTGTGTCGAGTCACTTGACTAGGCCTACAGCCTAACAGTTAGTGCTGTATATGAGGAATGACAACAAACAAATCCAATCAATGCCGGCAATTCATGCTGAGGTATATGGTTCTTTGTTATATAAAATAACCTCTGAAATATCCTACTCATGGGTGGCCAAGCAGAAGGAGATCATCGCTCTGCCTTGAAATTGAAGTAGTGTTGCTTTCACCACATCCGCCCCAGCAAGTGTGTGATTAAGTATTGGTGTACATTTAATTTAGTTACACCTCGACAATAAGTCACACAGCCCGGGGGAAGAGGGTTAGGGTTTGTTGAATGGATGGGAAGGGGGTTTTTGGGAAAGGTTTGACATAGAAAAACAGTATGCATACATAGACAAACAAACGACAATCATTGAAGACTACCATATCCATATGTTAAGGGAGAAAAAGGCAATGCATGCATGATGATGAGAGACCCGGATTACATACACTTCTAGTTCTTGTTCTGTTGTTCCGGCCTTAATACTTTTACAGATAGCAAATAGAAATTTTAAATATTGGTAGGGAAGAATCGTAAACACAGAGCAAACCTAATGATGATAATAACAACTCCAAGAACACACTGTTGTAAAGATTGTATACAAAGTATTAATCAAATTATTTAAAAGAAGATTAAAGTGGATACTGTTACTGTGTTATCCTGGTAAAAAATGTGGACTGGATTTGCATCTCGGCATTCCTCTTGCTCCTCTTGTCCATCAATCTTGGGTGTGTCGCCTCGCCACTCGCCACTGCCTGGCTGGAAATTTTGTTTTGATTTCTTGGTAAGGTAAGTATGCATTGTAATGTTTTACAAAGTATAGGGCAAGGCCCGGCCTGTAATTGTAGATGGAAAACCAAAGGGGATATTGAGAAACAAAGTTGAAAGAAATGCATAAGTTATGGTGTAGTGCAACAAGAACACTTTCCGAGGTGGCATGTATGCATCATCTCTACTCTAGTCTGTTTCCAGCATTGACCTTCAACAGTAACAGGAGAGAGCAGGCCCACAGTGCTTAGCAGTAGCCATCCTACGTTAACATTTTAGAGTCCTTTTTTTTTCTCTCAAAGAGTTGGACAAACGCAAAGCACATTATCCATTCCAAACATAGCATTTTACAGTTTCAGATAGTAAAATCAATGCACTGCAGGCATCCCACCGCTACACTCTATTCCACTTCTACACAGACATTTGGGTCTGCTGTGGTTGTTGTTGACGTGTTTACCTTTAGGCTTTTCCGTTTTATGCCACTCATGAAACGTCCTCCTGACTTCATCATCATCATCTCCGATACTTTTACTGACTGACTGTGAAGATCGGCCTGCAGTATAAGTAAACTTTTTATGACACAACAAGAGTAAAAATATAAATATTACTGACTTGAGTCATTCTTTAGTGTGTACAGAAAGATAGATTACTAGTACACTTTGACTTCACTTTGTGCACAACAAGCAAACAACGAAAACACAAAGACCAATCGCTCAGAGTCAGGTGTCCAATGCATGCCATTAATTGTCATTACCTGTTCCTTCTCATCTTAAGTTAACGGGCCGTCTATTTCGCCATCATCATGATGACGGTGCTGTTGTGTCAATCATACTCATTGCGCAGATTGAGTGAGTCCCCTTCCTGTATTGAATTTAAAGCAATGTATCACCTAGCTGTAGGAGAAGTACAAATTTAATATTTGCAATAAGGGGACAATTGAATTTACCTTGATTTAAGTTTAGTGTGTTCTGTAGAAAGTTGATTAGTGGCAGTGCACAATTACATAAATTCATGCACAACAAACACAACAAAATCTAAATCATTCAGTCTGCGACTCTGCGTCCAATGCATGGCCTCAATCATTACCTGTTCCATCTTATTTTCAGTTAATGGCCAGTCTCTCTCGGCTCTGAAAGGAGGATAGCTATAGTAGTCATCTGATTCATGCTCCACTTCTTCTGGAAGGACTAGGAAAGTTTGAATTTGTTGTTGTTATTTACCATCATCCAATCATCATTCATGAGGGAAATGGAATTGAGCAGGAGATTCAGTATGATGGAGCGGAGGAGCTGGATTCGGAGGACTGTACTGTCAAATTGCAGACACCTGAAACTTGTATATTAAATTAGAAGAGTAGAAGACGGTGGTAATGGATTTGTTGTGATTCACAAGTTTGTAACCGGAACGACAGACACACAAACAAAGGGGGAAAAAAGGGAGGAAGACAGTAAGTGCGAGCCTAATTGTCAGGGAAGTATAGCTCGTCCTCAAACTCTGGGGGTTCAGCCAGTAGTAGGTAATCATCTGACACAATACTTCCGTTACCTGAGCCGCTGTCCTCATCTTCCTCCATTGCTTCATGTATTGTGTAATTCGGTGGTATGAAGTGCTGATTCATTTTGATCATTGTTAACCTCTCCACGTTTTTTGGCGATAGACTGGTTCTTCTCAATGTTACAATGGAATAAGGAGCATTGAAATCAGGTTCGGAAGAGACACTTGCGACAGGGCAAGCCAGATAGCTTATCGCCAGCCTGCTGAGCTGTGGCCATTCAGACCTTTTCCTATACCAATACTGCAATGGGTTTTGATCAATGTACACCTCTGTTGGCCTAATGATCCAGTTGTTGTTTCTGTGGTCGATAGTGATGGTGAGTGTTGTGATTGTGATCCAAACGCACTGCCCTCAGCCGACGAAGTTGCACTTGATCCTGCATGGCCTGCTTCAGTAATTCTTGTGGGTTGATCTTGCGGGCTTTTAATTAGCAGACGTTCATTTTCCAGCTTACTGGCTGCTTCAGCTATACAACTTTTGTAGCGGGCAACATCAATGTCGGAAAAAGCAAAGAATGTCTTCAGTCCTAATTTTGCACGTGGATCCAGAATTGTGGCACAAATGTAATGTTCTTGTGACAAAATTTTATTTTGTATCCTTACATTTTCAGCTAAGCGCCGGGATAAGCTCTCCACCAAGTCATGGGCTTGCCTTCTGTCCTCTACACCTTTGCATGATTCAGACACATTATTCAGCTCATGCTCTAGCATTTGCAATAATGGGATAGCTTGGCCCATTGTACAGTCCTCCTTGCTGACTTCACGTGTGAAGACCTCAAAAGGACACAGCATCTCAGTCAGGCATTTAATTAGGGTCCATTGATCCATCTCAAGGTTCATGCCTTTAACACTAGCATCCCCGCTTCTGTTCCAGACATATTCATGGGGCGACCTGTACTGTTCGTACAGACGATCAAGCATGTAATACGTTGAGTTCCAACGTGTTGCCACCTCCTGGATGAGTGCCTTGACTGGCATCCTTTGTTCACGTTGGATGATCCTCAGCTGCTTCCGAGCTTTAAAAGAATGGCTGAAATGAGTGCATATTCTTCGGCAGATGGCCAGTAAATTGCTGACTATGGGTCCTTTTTTCAGAAAGTCTTGAACTATAATGTTTATGCAGTGCGCCAAACACGGAACCCTGAAATAGGAACCAAGTTCCATGGCCTTAAGTACATTACTGCCATTGTCTGTGGCAACAAAACCAATACCAAGCCCTCTGGGCCGCAGCCATTCCAAAACCTTGCTGCGAAACTCGTGTAAAAAGTTTACAGCCATATGAGATTTCTTCATGGCGAACATGGCTACAGTTGCATGTTTCCGAGTACCTTCAAAAATCGCAGCTGTGTCAACAATACCTCGTGCAGATAGCTTATCTCTAACCCCCACAAAAGAGATCCAGTGTGCAGTGATGCACATGTAATCTGTGGCTTGGCAACTGGTCCACATGTCTGTTGTCAGGTGGATATTGTGCACAGCACTCTGCTGCAAAGCTTGTCCAACCAATTCCAGCACATCATGATGTAGTGCCGGAACAGCAATTCTTGCGAAATAGGACCGGCTGGGAACCTTCCATTTAGGGCAGATGGCAGACACAAATTCAAGGAAACCCACCCCTTCCACAAATGAAAAAGGAAGAAGGTCCAGCGCTAACATTTTAGCCAGCTTCGCATTGTACAATCGTGCCGTTGGGTGGTTGCGCTGGAACTGCCCCTCCAACCTAAACATGCTCTCAATCGTAGGCTGGATTACTTTCCTTTGTGGTGCTGTTTTTATTAACCCACTAAGGCTCAACAACACAGATTGTCTCATTGAGGTACTCGGTCGCCTTGGTGTCTCACCCTGACTCTATGGCTCTTACTGCGGTGCCACTCTGATGTTACTGAGGAGGATGTGGGCGTTATCACTGCACTACTGGGGACAGGGCTAGAAATGCCTCCCTCTTCTTCACCTGCCACCGCAATAATATCGCTCCCTGATTCATCCTGACCAACTTCAATGGGTTGAGTTTTTCTACTTTCTTTTAACTTAAGTAGGTGATCCTCCCACACGATAGTGTGGTGTATTCTTAGATGACTTGCTTGTCCTCCGGTACCATAGTTTGTACCAAGCTTACCACGCCGAACACCTTGCCGACAAATTGAGCATATAGCAACGTTCTCCTCCTTGGCGCTAACAGAAAAGAAGTTCCAAACTGGGGAGGAGAACTTTCTGGCAGTGCTGGATGTGCCACTTTCAACTCCAGATGAACTGGAGGGGGTGCTTGAAATGTGACCCTGTGCACCTAGACTGTGACTTTTACTACCACTAGCTACTGAGATGGTTGAGCTGGATGTAGGTTCCTGCCGGGCCTTGGAAAATATGGCAGCTGGAGGTAGTGGTGGTGTAACCTGTGTTGATGATATCCGTGCTACATCTCGCTCAGTAGCAGCCTTTCTGGATAGGGTGAGAATGTTGGTCTCCAATCCCTTTGGGGCGGGAGTAATGTGCGTGATGACTGGCTCGTCTTCATCAACATCATCACCCCCCTCTTCTACATCTACCTCCATAACTCTAAGTTTTTCTGGGACTTTCTTTTTCAGAAGCATTGTCTTGTGGCGAATGTCACTCTCAGACTGAGCTGGTGGGAGCCAAGTGGCATCACGATCATCAGAAGCGGGGCTTGAAGAAGAAGATGATGGACTAAGCCTCCTTTTCCTTGCTGGTGGTCTGGAAGACAATAGATCTTCTGAAACAGTGGTTTCACTTTGCTCCACTTTGTCTGCAGGAAGCTCGATTTCCTGAAATGCCCCTACGTCAGGAGCAACAACTACTATGGTGGGCTGTTGCGGCCGCTGCTGTTCTTGTTGCAGCGGCCACTGCTGTTCTTGTTGCGGCGGCTGCTGCTGTTCTTGTTGCGGCGGCTGCTGCTGTTCTTGTTGCGGCGGCTGCTGCTGTTCTTGTTGCGGCGGCTGCTGCTGTTTTTGTTGCGCCGTCTGCTGCTGTTCTTGTTGCGGCTGCACACTGATCTGCTGAGTTTGCGCCTGCGTTGAACTTGATTGTGTACTACTTTGCGGTAATGACATTTCTTCAACATCGCTGCTCGTTAGTAGACTGGCTACCTCTGCGACACTAAAGCCCTTGGGCCTAGGTTGGTGGGGTTGGACCGCTGTGCTGCTCCCAGCTTGGTTCCCGGACAACGCTGCTGCAGGCGTAACTTTTTTGGTGCCAAAAAAAACATTGGCTGGCACACCACCAGTCGTGGTTAATGGCACTTCCTTTTTCTGTTCCTTCTTCTCACCGGCAGCTTTCTTGGTACTGGACCTGGCACCTTTCTTTGGGGCCATCTTCTTCAGATGTCAGGCAGGATGCAGATGCACAACAAGTTCTGGTCACACGTGGACGTGATGCGCAGCCGGACTTCTGTCTGGCTGGCAGTACAACGGGTAGCCGGGTGATGCTGATGACACCTCCTACTCTGTCTTTTGTGCACCTAAAAGCAAATAAGCCAGGAGAAGAACATCAGTGAAATGTTGCATTTGTTGTTTTGGTTCAGTTACTTAGTACTGTACTAGTGCAAACAAAAGATAGTCTAGCCATTTATGACTTTTTTTTTTAACTAGGGCTATGTTATACTACTGTGTACAGCCTCACACTACACTCTCAGGAAGGATAGGAAAGTTAATAATAACCACCAAAATAAAAATGTAATGGAAGTGGGGTGGACCCCATTTGCCATTAAATTATTTGAGCATCTCAGCATCCATGGAGCTGCTGCTGGCAAAGGGGGTGGATGGATGGAAGCAGTAAGCCAAATAGCCAATAGGAAAACCATGCAGGCCTATGGCAAAAGCAGGACTAATAACTCCCAGTCCAAACACAAAAAAAGGCCACCACCCACATGGACACTCACAAATCACAAACAAGCCGGGGGCCTGGGAAACACCAGGAGCTGACAAAAGGCCTATAAAAGCCAGGTAAAGGATGCATGCTAAAGCACACTGCTCTGCCTTTTTAATGCAACAAAATGTAAATACGAACATTCACAGGCCCCAAAAAGGTCTGCAGGGTGCATGCATTGCATACCAACACACCAGTGACCAGACACATACAACAAAAGCATGTCTTTAAGACAACCAACATCAGAAAGGCCACCCCCAAAAAGCACACTTCCCCAACTCAATCCAATGCCATCCATGCCCTAAATGAAGTCTAAATTCAACAGACCACACAGAAAACACTTGATTAATAAAGCTGTGGCTACCTGCTCTGATCCTAGTGGATGAAAGCAGGCCTGTTGGCAGACAAGGCCAGGCAAGCTTGCAGGCCTAGGCTTCAAAATGGCCACCAGCCACATGGCCAGGCCCAACAACATCAGAAAGGCCACCCCCAAAAAGCACACTTCCCCAACTCAATCCAATGCCATCCATGCCCTAAATGAAGTCTAAATTCAACAGACCACACAGAAAACACTTGATTAATAAAGCTGTGGCTACCTGCTCTGATCCTAGTGGATGAAAGCAGGCCTGTTGGCAGACAAGGCCAGGCAAGCTTGCAGGCCTAGGCTTCAAAATGGCCACCAGCCACATGGCCAGGCACAACAACAGAACGGCCACCCCAAAAAAACACACTTCCCCAACTCAATCCAATGCCATCCATGCCCTAAATAATGCTTGAAAATGAAATACATTCAAAAAACACCAAAAGGAACAGTTGCTTCATCATGCACACACCCATGAGGCCATGCCCATGACTAGCTCCTGCCTACTACTACTACCCACAACATTTTTTAAAAAAAAGGAATGATGATTGTTATCAAAAATAAATTGTAGTTACAACAACTGCAATGCCCACAATCAAACAGACACAACAACCACTTACTTGTAAAATATCCTATTCCAGAAATCCTCAAATCCAATTGCAATGATGCAGCAGACAAAAAGAGTGATCTTTCCAGCTCCAAATCCAAAGGCAGAATGAGCAGGAGATGGACACAGCACTGGGAGGAGCCTGCTGGACAGGAACAGGAAGTTTGAGATTCTGTGTCACTTCCTCCCTCTCCCCACCTTTTTAAAAAAGGACTCCTTGCACAAAAAAGGACAGCCAAATGTCAATGTGAGGAGTTGTTTTCATCCAAAATCAGCATTTGCAGAAGGTTTCATGCTGCTAGAGCTGATATTCCTCTCCAAATTGAAAATTTTACATGTTCGAGTTCTCGAGCTTCACATTACTTCCGCCGGATGTCGATGGCGTGTCAAAAATGACATGATCGCGTTCTCTTGCTCCCTGTCGCGTTGGATATGACGTGTTCGGGGTCTCTTTCTCTTGTTCGCGTTAGATTAGACGTGCCCGCGTCTTCACCCTCTTGCTCGCGGTGTAGAATGACGTGTTCGAGATCTCAATCTTCTCATACTCGCGCGGTGCATGATCGCGAGAAGAATGACGTGATCGCGCCACAAATGACATGATCGCGCGACAATGCGAGCGCAAACTGTTTCGAGACAGCGCAAAATGGCTACCAACAATTCAATATCTCGTGGAGAACGCGACCGGGTCGGGAAAACTTGTCAGCGAACGCGGGGATTCAGGTAAGGCGATCGCGCGCACGCAAGAATGTATGTTTTTTACAGCGCGAGCAAGAAACAAATTATCGCTAAGCTGCGGAATGCAGAAATTTTGACATTTTCGCGCTTTCTGCGGAACGCGAAAATGCCAAATTATCGCAATTTCCGCAAACGGAACGGAATTTTGGTCCAGGCCTAGTGTATAGCAATTAATTTGGGAAAATATATATAGTAAAAAATCGGGATGACAGACAACTATGTTTTTCTGAAATTGAAAATGTAGAGTTTAGAAACAGTAGCTATTTGCACATTTCCGAAATTGTGAGTACCCATACTAGCATGAGAATTATAGGACATTTTTCAAACTGACTTCGTTTCTACACATTGTCTTTCATTTGGAAGGCAGAAATGCATCAAAAGTCAATAGGTAATAACAGTTGCTCTACAATTCTGTGTTACCCTAAGTCTCCCGATAAAAATGGTACATCACTTGTGTGGGTAGGCCTAGTGCCTGTGACAGGAAACGGCTCAAAACGCAACGTGGACACACTTAATTTTTACAGTGAAAACTGACCCTTTTTTTGCTAAATGCCTAGCTGTAGATTTTTAACCCTAGCTCTACCGGCACCTAAGGAAACCTAGTAAACCTATACATTTTCGAGAACTAGACACCCAGGGGAATACAAGATGGGGCGACTTGTCTGGCTCTCTCCAGGTTCTCTTACCCAGAATTCTTTGCAAACCTCAAACTTTGTAAACAAAAAACACATTTTCCTCACATTTCTCCGGTGAAAGTTCTGGAATCTGCGTGGATCCACAAAATTTCACCTACCCCACGTCCCCCAAAGTCTTCCAACAAAAATGGTACCTCACTTGTGTGGGTAGGCCTAGTGGCCACAACAGGAAACGGTCCAAAACGCAACGGGGACACACCATATTTTCACAGTGAAAATTGACTCTTTTGAGGTCTCGGCTGGTGTGGGCTGCGCACATACGCTCTTGCTGGCGAGATTTAATGATTTAGAGGGAATTCTGTAAAGGGCTTCAAGCCCCGCCCCTCTTTCCCATTAGCCGGTGTCACCGTTTATGCTAAACGGTGGCCAGCCATTGGGAAAGAGCACTTTGTGATGTAGACTTTTCCATTTTTCGGCCTGCCCACTTGGACGGGCTTGTCCGCTTTCCGGCTGAAGTTAAAGCTTTCTTATCTTTATGGGGCCATGTGTTTCAAAACACATGGCCCCATAAAGACAAGAAATCATCTGCAGCGCGGTTCTCTTTCATTTTCGGGACGGCGCTTATTTTTTTTTTGCTGTCCTGTTAGGAATTGGTTTACGTGTTTGACCCACGTGTTGCTATGCGCCTCCACTTGATTATTTGTGTTCAAGTTTGATGCTTGTTCACAGGCACCCGAAGCCTCCTCTTTCAGGGGGCCTGGGGTGGGCTGAAGTGCGTTGGATAGAGGAGTGAGAAGGTTGGGGAAATGCGGGGCTGTCAGAGGGGAGGGGGGGATTCATTTTCAGTGGGGTCAGCACATGTCCTATCTCTGGGGCTGTTCAAAGGAACAATCGGAGGAACAGGACGGGACGCGTGCAAAGTGTGCAATCCAAGTACATGGACACAGAAAAAGGTACAGGAGTGGGTGGGGGCATACCCCACGGGCGCAGTATGGCATACCAATGCAGGGCTACTGCGGAGGGGAAATCAGGTTCAGCTGACTGATTGCTGCAGAGGGAGTGTTTCGGAGCCGCTGGTGTCCTTGGTTTGCGGTTTGAGGCCCTGTCTTCATGCCCTCGGCCTTTCGTCCCTCTGAGGCCAGGGGGATCAGGGGCAGTTCATGGTCAGCCACGGTGCCTGCGGGCGCTCGGGGTGGGCACAATTGGGTGGCTTTGGGGTGTTGGGGTGAGTTGTATGCCAGGCAGGTATGCGCGGGTGCCTGGAGATGGCAATTTGGGCGCCATTCAGAGAGGATAGGGGTGGCTGCTGGGCTCTGCCCACTAGCGGGTAGCAATCTGTGAGGAGTTGGAGGTGCCGCTTCGGAGACGGGTGCACAGCAGACCGGCGGTGACCTTGCACCGCAGAGGGATCGCACTGATCCCTGCAGGGCTCTCGCAGGAGCGTGGGCGGGGTTCGGGTGCAGTTGGGTGATAAACGGATAGAGGATGGCTCAGAGTGCCTTCGCTTGCACAGAACGATAGGGGGCAGGTGTAACACTCTTGAGTTGTTGCTTCTGGGTCGGGCGCAATGGTGGTTAGAGGATTTGGGAGCTGATGACATGCTGGGCTACAGGGGCGGACGTGGGACCGGAGGTCTGTGGGGTGCGTTCTTTCATTGTTAGCTAGTGACCCACAAGGAGATGGGGGTCGGTTTGTGGGTCACAATAAAGTGGTATTGAGGGAACGCAGGGGTTTGGGCCCCAGACGGTGGCGGTGGCCAGTAGAGGGGTAGGGGCCGCGTGAGTGGGGCAGCACTGGGAGGGTCGCATCTCTGCTATTTTGACCGAGTGGGGGATCGGGAGTCAGGATAGAGGATCCTGATTCGGGTTTGGACGGAGGCAGAGGCGTGGTGGGGGGGAGGGCAGTGGTTTGGGCAGCTAAGGAAGAGGTGGCGAGGGGTCTGGTTCCAGGGTTAATGGGGGGGGCGGGGCCATCCAAGGGGAAAAATATTCCAGATGGGAGAACAGGGTGGGTTCTGGCTGTGGTTCAGTGAGCGGTATGGGGTTGGGCCATTCCTACAATACACGGAGTACTTTGATGTTACAAGCATGCGTAGAATACAGTCTGGATGTTGTCATAGCTGCCGGGGTTTTTGGTTTGCTAGCTGTGACAGTTTCGGTGGGGTGGTGAGTGAGGTTTTGGCTGCCGTGAGTGCCGCTGTCCTGCGGGGAGGGGGTCGGGCACTGAGGAGAGGGAACGCATAGGTGTCAGAGGTTGCACCCATTTGGGCGGCGGGGGGCTCTGAGAGAGTCAGGGAGCTGCTGCAGGTCACCAGAGATGGAGGGTTGCGGGCCTGGGGGTTTGTGGACGGTTTGTGGTTTTGGGAGTGTGCGAGGCATCATTGGACAGTTGGGTGCTTCCAACAGAAGGGTTGACCCCCCTTGGTGAAGGATTGCTGGGGTACCGGGGATTTGTTGGCGCCGTGTGTCTGGCGAGGTTGCAGCGCGAGTGGAGTGGGGTGGGAGGGAGATGGGGGCGTGCAAGGGGGAGCGGTGGGGGGCACTGGCTTGGGCGCCTAGGGAAGAGCCAGCGTTTGGTTTGGTCACGGAGTGAGAGGAGGGAGGGGGCTGTCCGAGGAAGGGAATTTCTCAGATGGGGAGAGCAGGGAGGGCCGGCTATGGCCTATGGGGCGGTCTGGCGAGCTGGGTCAGTGCGTGGTGTGACAGGTATCAATGGAAACATGGATACTAACATTTCCAATGGAGTTCTGTAGTTGCGAAGTGGAATTGTGGAATAGTTGTTTGCCAACTTATGCCTCTCGACTGTGTCGACGATCCCTGTCCTCACATCGGCGGCGAGAGCCTCAAGAGAGGACAGAGTCACAAGGTAGTTAAGAGTTGACTGTCTGCGGCACGGTGACCGGGATAGGCCGTTTTATTATACCACATCAGCTGACGGTATCTGGGGTATGCTGGAGTTTGTGCCCTCTCAAACGTCCTGTAGTCGTTCGGACACCTCTTGCATTGTCTGTGGTGGAGGGCAAGTCTTGCGGTGCTTGCCACAAGCGGGGTTGGCACCATACGTGAGGGGTTGTGTCCTTGCCGTGCAGACCTTCGGTGGGCACCGGGTGATCGGAGGAGGCACAGTAACGATGGTTAGGTGGGGGGTGAGCACGATCGGGTTGCTTTAATGTTGATAGGGTTGACGTTATCAATCCAATGCAGGTGCCCAAAAATACCGGAGATAACACAGCGGGGAGTCAAGTGCCCTTCAGAGGCATTGGGAGGTTGCGGGATTCAGGCCACACACAGTGAGCTCCAGGGCGGCGTTGTCGATGTGGGTCGGATATGCGCAGATGGGGGGAGGCAGCATGACGGTGATTTGGACGCCATTTGGGGAGGTTGGTTGTTTTCCGGGCTCGGCACACTGTTGTGTGGCTATCTGGAAAGAGTGGGTGTGCTACAAACGTGCCCCCCCCCCGCCCCCGGCATAGCGCTTGCTTGAGTTATATAGCGCTGCGAGGAGGAAGGGGCAGGTTGAGCAGTAGCCCCCTTCCTTCACCCTTCTTCTTGTCTCTCCCTCCTTAGAGCCACCTTACTCTGCCTCAATAGCAGGGCTTTAGGTGGGGCGGGTCCTGCCAGGTCTCAGACCCACAGTCATTAAGCACTGCCTTTGAACGGCTCTCGGGCCGACACACTCTCGACTGTGTAAAACCCTCCAGGAAGCAGCAGTGCCTGCAGTAACTCGAGTACCTCTTTCTCCGAATGTTGTGTGTCTGTACTGGTTTCATCCAGCGCATCGCCCGGTACAGGGGGTGCTGTGAAGTGATGGCCTCTGTGAGTGCAACCGGTGAGTGTCTAAGGGGCCACGAGTGGGCGTACTGGAGCAAGGCTGAAGGCACTACAGGTGTTTGGCTGGGGGTCATAAGAGTCCAAGAGACATGCCCATCCAAACCCTGGCCTCTCTGAAGAGAGCACGCAGCGATGGTCCGCTATGTGCGAGTGTGTGAAGTGGTGCCCAGCGCTGAAGGAGGTTACAATGGAGCTTGAGATGGGGCGAAGGGTGAAATGCCGGCAGAAGAACAGCGTGAAAGACAGTAAAGACGAAGTAGTCGATGACGTTTGAGATGGAAGATTCCAGAATTATGTGGGGAGATAAGCCATGACTCATGAGATAGCCCCTAGCAGGCTGCAGAGGGAGGGCGGGGTCACCGGGACACTCCGAAGAGCACTGTTCACTGACCTTTTAAAATGTTTGTCACAGTCTCACATTTTCAGAGTTGGACATTGTCAGTTATAATCATTCACAATAGAACGTGATGGTGGCCAGTTGGAGGACAGCATGAAAGTCAAGGGGATAACCCAGTGTCCCTCAGAACGTGGGTATTAACAATAAACAACTACAAGTGGTTCTGTCTGAGAGAAACCAATTGCTTAGTACATGCAAAGAATTAATCAGCAAAGCTAAAGTCTGAAACATTGTTTTCCAGGAGCAGGGATTGGCGCCATTCCTTACGATGGCAGGAGTAATTGGCTCACGGCGGCGTAGAACACCAGTCTGCATTATGGGGGAGACACTGGGTAGCGGGCTCGTGGGCACACAAAGGCGGTGGCATGTGCATACTGGCGGCAGCGGGTGGTCACACACACATGCCTTCTGTTCCTTGCAATTGGCGCCCTTCCTCACAGGCTGCCTCCTCCATTCCTCACAGCCTGCCTGTCTTTGTGTCTCTCCTCTTTCCATGGGAGTTTATAAGCTCTCCTGCCTTTACAAAGACAAGACCACCACCAACTTACAATACCACATACCCGAATATCAGATGTGTGTGATTACTCTTCGTCTTAAACTGGTGAAGTCATAATTATATTCCCTAAATATGAAGGGAAAAATAAGTGTGATCTATTGAAAACAGGCGACATCGCTGAGACAGTTTTGTTTTTGTTTTCTAACCCATTAAGTGACAATTATGGGCCTGGTGTTTGTTAACATCTTCGGAGCAGGGTGAACTTGCCAGAACTCTCTCCTCGATCAGTTTGAAGCGCGGATAATAGAAGATGCTCACTGTTCAGCTTTGTTTTAATTGGGGTTTCGAGCAACATTTGCAGTTCAAAGAAATATATCATGTCACCAACAATTTATTCTGTCCTCCGACGAAAAAAGAGCTCGCTGTTAATTTGTAGCTTACCGTACCAGGCGTGTCTGCTGCGGTGTGTGCCAAATTTCTATCGGGAATTTTTGTGTTTCTAATTTCAGCAACAAAAAAAGACATCAGAATAAAAATGTTTTCTTCCTGATTTTCTATCAGACTTTTTCTCTACTAGATCATGCTTTTTATTTCATATTTAGAATATGTCTGAGGGAGTTTTTGTTACGGTTGACTAAATTCTACACGCATTGTCTCTTTGAGGCTTCTAAAATAAAGAATTTACAATGTAACGTCCATTTATTTGTTGTGAATGAGTGCAATATTCTGAGCAAAGACCAGAGGTGAAAAATTGCTGAGGTGCCACGTTCGAGACTGCCATTCAGTCGAGCTTGTCTTTGAAATCTTTTCTCTATTTCAAAGCTTCCCAATGAATAATTATTGCGAACTCGAGCAGGGTCTCTTTTTCTGTGATTCCAAAAACCCATTAAATTATATTATTCAGAGAAAACAATACTTGTGCTAATCGTGCTGTGTGCATTGATTTTTTTTTAGTTAGGAAGGTCTAAAACAAGAAGACATAGTCAGTGGCGTAACGAAACTTGAGGGGGGCCCCCTGCAAAGCACATTTCAGGGGGCCCCCCTCCCCCGGCGGCGCGGCCCACCATCTACCACTTTGCCCTACTACCCAGAAATCTAGCATATTTTGATTTGAAACCTCCAACATTTAAATGAAATGCCTCTATATTGTCTTTCTCTAAGTTCTAATGAGAAAGTGGGAAACACTCTTAACATACAAGCTATGCCATTTGTAACAATACTGTCAAAAGCAGATTATTTAACTGAGGCAGCAATCAGAACAATGCCAAGGAGTGATCCCATTGTCTCAGGAACTGCCTATGGCTGAAGAACAAAGAACAACTATGAAGGGTCTGAAATAGAATTGACAATACCTTGGAACTTTGAAAGACCAACCCAAACCTGCAATTCCATAAAAACTCGACTGACAATATACATGAGAAGTACACAAGCTATAACTCAGTATCCTGCGAAAGTCGAAAGAAATAGACTAGTGAATTATCTGCATGCCACACACTAGCGACTGTCAAGGGTTGTGCATGATAATAAAGTGAACTGAGGAAGCAATTTCAATCATAATGTCTTTATTAGTAAGCACTGCAAAACAGGCAGGCAAACAAGGCTGAGGAAGAAAACTGTTTGGATGCTTCAGAACATTGATGCAGATGTTTGTCTGTTTTAATTTATCTTTTCTGTAGTGTAAACAATGCTAAATACAATATTTAAGGTACACGTATTACTTATAAGTGCAAGCAACACCATAAATAACACTGCGTGTAGAATAAAAACAAACCATATCAGCAAGTACCTAATGACAATCTATACAAACTGTAGTTGGGTAAAGCAAAAGAAAAAGGGCAAATACTTTCAAAGTGCAAAATAAAGCAATCACCAGTCCAGCAATATACAAAAATCAAGCATGTTTTGTAAAACAATCCAACTTTCTTCCTGTATCAAAATGAAAATACTTTCAAAGTGCATGGTAAAAACAAGTCCAGCAGCTTCCCTCACAAGGACTGACCTGAACCATCAGACTGGGCCTTACTTCATAACAAACAGAGGCCTCAGACCTCAGTGTGTCAACACTGGCGGTATTTACAATGTACTAAGAGTATAGACACGCCTGCTAAATTACAGATTCACCATTGCCTCCAAATGGCTCTATCGTCACGTGTGACACCACCAGCCAGGCCTGGATTTTAAGCCAACGGCGCCTTGCATTCTGGGAGTTGTGCTGTGACCATCTAAGTAAGGGGTTAAACATTTCAGCATGCAAAGTGTTGTTGGATAAAAGCTACGAATGGCCACGACATGGTGCCAATGACACTTGGCAGCTATGTTTTATACAAACACAAGGGGATGTTTAATTTCCTCAACACAAGCTGCAGAAGTCTGGCGTCAAATAGCAAACACGTTGTGCAGAGAACCCAGAAACGTGCTGTATTTAGCCCCCGTGTATGGACCTGAGGTGTCATTCTCTAAGAGACCCAGTGGTAAAAGCCCACAGTTGTTTCTAATGCATGTTAGTGCCAGGCAGTGGTCGAAGTGGGGGAAAAAAAGTAGGGGAATTGTGGGAGGAGAATCAGAGGGCAGGAATAACCAATGGATAGGGTCAGTGGGCGAAATGAGAGGTGTGGCAGAAAGAGCAAAATATCCCAATTTTTAAGTATTCGTTTCCCATTTCACTAACCTGTTACAGCTTATTACATTATTTAATTTAACCAATAGATACACATGTTTATTTAAGGTTAAATATGTGTTATCAATCACAGAATGTCCCAAATATCCTTAAAAGTGGAATCACAAGCCATTTGTCTCCCATCCATGGAGTTTCTGTCATCAGCACTTCTCCCTTTTCCCACAAGAGCAGTTCAAACATGAATGGCAAAATATCCTAGTTTGCAAATGTTTTCCACATAACTATGGTTTTGCCATGTTGTCCACATAATACATCATCTGCTACAATAACCTGATGATTTTAACTAATACATTTTTTATAGCTCAAACACATCAAAAGTTACTAAAAAATATGACTTGTGCTGCTGTGAAGTGGAGAACCCTTTGCAAAGATTGACTGGTCACCTTTCTCATTGATGCAGTTGTATGTTCCACTAGTACTAATAAGGAAAAAGTTTTGCAGAGACTGTTAGCATGTGTAAAAATTTCAAAATAATAAAGTAGCAGAAAATTTACAGCACCACTAATACCAGTGCAGGGTGTCAGAGCACTTTACATCACACATATTACACAGAGACAATCATTCATATGTGTGTAAATCACTGTGTAGGAAATGTTACATAAGACAATGGACTACAAGGTGTAGGAGTCACATGACAACCATACTAGTAGGCAGCATAGTTTAATAGTGATTGGTCTGCAGAAACACAAACTCAGAATTAAAAACATAATACCATGGTTGGGGGTTCTCTTTAATAATCAGAATTGATTTCTACCCAAATGAACCCTTTTTTGCAACATTAGGATAAACGGAGACTGGGGAAAAAAACATAACGCTCTAATTTATACCTTGGAGTTTGCATGCAGCTCTTACATGACAGATAATAGCTCACTGTTCTATGTTAGGATTTTAACTTATTAACTGCAAGTAACAATAGGGTCTCTCTGACAAAAGCAGTAACCCACTGACCTATTCACATTATGTGCACTTTGTGATCTGTATGGCACATGTTCTTAGCAGCATACACATTACACCTCTGCCATTAGTTTTCATGAGTCAAACCTTCCACTAGACAAAACACCATCTCTCTCTACTAAGAACATTAATCACTGGAGTTATCAAGACATTTTTATTGTTGCCCAAAAATGTTGGAGGCCAGGAAGGCGGCAGCAAGTGCTTTTAAAACCATATTATACTTACAAACACGACGCCCCCACCTGAAGTTAGCGCCCGGTGCGGTCGCACTGGCCTAGAGCCACCCTCCTCAGGGGTCCTGTGACCTCAGTGACAGGGTCACTGCCACTCTAGGGTGTGCTGCTTCATAGGTCTGTCCCCAAGACTGGAGGTGAACTTCATGGATAGTGGTGGACAGGCCTTCAAGGTTAATCCACACTTGCCACCGCTAGGGTCCACCTGCTGGTGCTAAGACACCAGGGCTTTTAAGATATTGTGGCGCCTTCCAAGTTGTAGCACAGGAATGTGCTCCCTCAGGAGAGTGGGCTGGGAGCTTGGTCATTAAGGCTGAACCTGGTTCACCAGTTCCACTTCAGCAGCTTTGACCATAGCGCCACATCCTCTCCCCCATTGAACACCATACTGCCCCACTTAGAGAAACTTGCACTGCACTGATCCGCTATAAACACCTGGATGTGACTCCATTCTAATTATGCACTAGACAAGAGCAATATGCTGCCTAAAAAAAATAAACAACATCCTAGAAAAAGCAAACACTCATAGGGAATGCAAGATTAAGTAAATAATGTGAAATGTAAGCAGAAAAAACATGGTTACCTATTTCCTTTTACACTCATTATTCTGAAATTAGTGAGTGCTTTTGCATGAAAAGGTAAGGCCATGACTACAGGGCCCGGAAGGGACCCGTTTCAGTGCCCATTGCTTATATTCTTTCAAAACATAGGTAGTATGGTTTAAAAAGACCACATTCGTAAACACACAGTCACTGTACACATTTTGTTTTCCAATTCACCCATCAAGCAGGTATTTCAGTACCTCCAGGCAATGTGCACTTTCCCACACAGGGAAAACAATGTTGTTCAAAGAGAGAAGAGAAAACAAAAGTATCACTTCACTGGCAAACACTGTAAAGTGGCGCTAATGTGTTTAGGTGTAAATAAATCACTCTGGCCACCTTGTAACCACTCTGTCTTGCTTTAATTAGTTATTTATTTTTGCAAATTTGGAATGTTTTATTTCTCTCCACCCTGAGGCTGCACTTGTGTCAGAAAAAGACAACGTTTCCAGCAAAAATGTTTTTCTTTTTTGGATCCATTTCACAGGGGAACAAATAAACGAAAGGAGGAAAGAGAGGAAGGGTAAAACCTGTTTCTTGAAGTCTCGGTTTTCACTAACTGAGGAGCGAGACAGAAAGAGAGGGAAGATTCGGAGGCTTAGAGGCCGTCACCGTGGCCTGCACGCACAGTTTAATTTATGGGAACTTGGGGAGGCCGTGCGCGCAGGAGCACCATTTTATAAGAGACTTGCTTGCAGGCGCATCCGTCTCCCTCCACTGAGAGTGAGGGGGCCCCTGGAGCGTGGGGCCCCACGCACCGCGGGGGCCTGTGTTACGCCCCTGGACATAGTGCGAGAATACCTCCAACTATTGTGGTGACAAATTGCCAGGCACTGACTAGTGTTACCAATGACAGAACACAATAAGACTTAATACATACTGTAAACCAAAGCATGCGTGGCCCAGGAATTCAGCACAAGGATAAAATATAATGTCTTGTACTATTCGTGAATTTATTTCAGGAGGATGCATATAATGAAGATAATCTTATCACATTTCCTGTGTGCCATTAGTGCAGCAATACATTAACCAGGTTATTTTTTGTCATACCCTTGTAGTGTGGCCCAGCTTGCATTACAGATGTCATCACCGTCTCCTGTAATAGTTATGCTCCAGTGTAAACAACTGTGTTTTGTGAGCAACATGCATAATGCTGCACAATAGAATTAAAGACAGGTCACGTTGAAATAAGCATAAACAAAACAGCATACACAAACTAGGAAACCTGTGTGCATTTGGTAAGCGTTCCTGATCATAAAAGAAGGGTGATTCAATGGCAGTGCCGCCAGTGTCTGCCTACATCTGCTCTCAAAAGCCATAGCAAACAAGCATTGAAAATGCAATAGGTCTCGCCTTTGATGAAGTTAAAGCCATTTGCTTTGCTAATGGTGTTATATAGCAAAGCAAATGGCTTTAACTTCATAAAAGGCGAGACCTATTGCATTTTTAATGCTTGTTTTGCAAAGTGTCTAGCTGTAGATGTTGAACCCTAGCTCTGCCGGCACCTAGGGAAACCTAGCAAACCTCTACATTTTTAAAAACTAGACACCCGGGGGAATCCAGGATGGGGTGACTTGTCTGGCTCTCACTAGGTTCTGTTACCCAGAATCCCTTGCAAACCTCAAACTTTGTAAAAAAAAATAAGACACATTTCCCTCACATTTCTGTGGTGGAAAGTTCTGGAATCTGTGTGGATCCACTACATTCCACCCACCCCCATTCCCCAAAGTCTTCTGGGAAAAATGGTACCTCACTTGCGTGGGTGGGTCAAGTACCTGCGACAGGCAAAGGCCTAAAACGTATTAAGGAGACATCAAAATTACCTATCACCAAACAGCCTGGTTTTCCAAGGGGGGTCACCTGGGTTTTTGGCCCCGGGCTCGGCAGCCATCTTGGGAAACCTACCAAACCCACACATTTCTGAAAACTAGACACCCAGGGGACTCTAGCGAGTGCACAAGTTCCCATAATGTAGTAGCAGATTTGTGCACAGTAGCAATTGTATTTTGGAAGAAGACTTTGCAACTTGGAGATTAAACGTTTCTCTAGCAGATGTTAGAGCAACGTCCTTTTAAAACAATAAGGCTTTCATTTGACTTAATGTATCAAAGTTAACATCAAAAATGGCAATTGAAGGTCATACAATCACTTCCCTGGCTGTGTGCCCAGGTGAGAACAACACATTATTACAGCAGGTGACAATCCTGGAAACCATCATTACATATGGTACTCCCTATTTCATCACACAGCAACCCTGGTTCCTTTGGAAAGTAATTTGAATACTGGCTGAATTAAGGTCAGGGATGCCTTTCAGATAACACGCCAAATTGGCCATGAATTAATTGCATGCACCATGAAGCATTACTTCTTTAAAGAGTAATGAATGGTCAAATGAAGTTTCATATTCATTTCTGCTGAGAAAGACTTCAGTTTTTCCTCTCAGGCACCTGTAATCTAAGGGTAAAACCCAAGTTTCGTGAACAGATCTCTCCCCTAATTTCTCATATCTGCCTACTTGAAAGTGTTTCAAGCAACATGTAAAGTGAAACATGGAAATTGGTAATGAAATGAATCCATGTATCAGTGGCACAGCTGATGCTAAAGTGAAAGGCAATTTTCCTAAATGCTCTATACTTAACATTGTGTAAGTTGCATCTTTTTTCAACATTATTCTTTGTGTGTGAGTTAAATTATAAGGCAAAAAGAAATCTGTTGCATATTTCCATTGCACATGATTTGATTTTAAAATCTGCAATTTGCAAGTCAATTGCACAATCGATCTCAGCTGACTCCAACCTGAAGGAAAGACATGTCATTCTGTATTGTATCGAATGCAGATGATAGAATATTATTCAGAGAATAAATGCGAGTTGACAATGTGGTAATGCAATTATCCACAACTGCTAAAGTCTTTAACAAATGAGCCCTGTCAATTTCTCTCAAAATCTCAGCAACTTTCTGCTGGGAAAACTTCTAAATTTCATTGTATATAGCGTATAGAAAGCATTTAGAACGTGGTGATCTAGGACCCAATAAGAAATCTCATAAATTGTTGTCATCAGAAAGGAGGGATAAATGTTCCTTAACTGCAGGTAAAGTGGTATGTTGCAAATAGTTTTGGCATGACATTCCTACACTGTAGGTAGTAACCACTCCTGAGTGTTGTGTCTGCACATATCGGGGGTCTGGCCTGCTTCCTCTAAACCCCTTTGTGTTGTGAACAAAACGATCATGATGCCCATTAGTGCCGATTGACCACACTAACCATCCATCTGACCTGGAAAGTGAAGAATTATATCTACCATTCTGTATCATGATATTGAGCTGTTCTTCCATGAAATTTGCCAAGTGTTGCCAATTGTCAAAATGTGCGAAAGAGGTGATGTTTGGTGTGTTTGTCTTTAATTTTAGCTGAACCCAGGTAGGTAGTTTGCTGTACTGTCTTGTCCAGAAAAATCATTTGTCAAGGGATTAGACAAGCTCTAAACAACATTTTGTTGCCCTGGACATGACAATTTCATGTCCCCCAAATTGCAGTCTTTCCAAAATTCATAACCCTGTATGGACAGCTGGGGAATGAATCTGTATAGATGCCCGACTTGGATTTGTGTGATAGAGACGCAAGGAAGGATTAGATTCCACATCTAAGTGAGTTGACACAGAGGCGGCCGTTTAGTTAATGGCTCGTGTTTGCTTTAATGGTTCTCTCTAACAGACGCCCTTGGTCTTTCCAGAGTTGTGAAGCATCCAGAAATAACGCGAATAACGTTACCGCTGCGGGAGGAACGCACCCGTTTTGGTTCGTTTGGCTTCAGTTTTCCATAAAAATCTGTTTGCATCTGGCATTTATGCTAGAGAGTGCGGCCTCCAGCCTGATGGGTTGTTTTTGGAATCTTCCAGATTAATTGACAATTTCCTGGAAGATTCAATTCGCATACCACATGAGAATATCGTTTCACTTTTGCAGGGTCGGAGTTCAATCCAAGACCCACTGAGAGCGTGGGACCTGTGTGAGCAGCTTCCATCATGCTGTCCACAAGAATGTGGTGGATGTAGAAGGACGCTACGCTGCTTGTGGGGCCCTTGAACTGCCAAATTCACCGGGACTGCGAGGACCTGGGAGCATTCCGCTCCGTTCATCCAGCTCACCTGTTCCTCTTCCCGCTGATCAGTCCGACGCCACGCCTCGCGGCCCCCGCTGCGCGGGAGCCGCTCGCAGGCTTCATCACTATCACTACTTAAAGGCTCGGCTGGCGCGCTGAAGGTTGGGTCTTCCTTTTGCTCTCTTTGCCAGGACGCTGCGCTGCTTGTGGGGCCCTTGAACTGCCAAACTCACCGGGACTGCGAGGACCTGGGAGCATTCCGCTCCATTCATCCAGCTCACCTGTTCCTCTTCCCGCTGATCAGTCCGACGCCACGCCTCGCGGCCCCCGCTGCGCGGGGGCCGCTCGCAGGCTTCATCACTATCACTACTTAAAGGCTCGGCTGGCGCGCTGAAGGTTGGGTCTTCCTTTTGCTCTCTTTGCCCAGGACGCTACGCTGCTTGTGGGGCCCTTGAACTGCCAAATTCACCGGGACTGCGAGGACCTGGGAGCATTTCGCTCCGTTCATCCAGCTCACCTGTTCCTCTTCCCGCTGATCAGTCCGACGCCACGCCTCGCGGCCCCCGCTGCGCGGGGGCCGCTCGCAGGCTTCATCACTATCACTACTTAAAGGCTCGGCTGGCGCGCTGAAGGTTGGGTCTTCCTTTTGCTCTCTTTGCCCAGGACGCTACGCTGCTTGTGGGGCCCTTGAACTGCCAAATTCACCGGGACTGCGAGGACCTGGGAGCATTCCGCTCCGTTCATCCAGCTCACCTGTTCCTCTTCCCGCTGATCAGTCCGACGCCACGCCTCGCGGCCCCCGCTGCGCGGGTGCCGCTCGCAGGCTTCATCACTATCACTATTTAAAGGCTCGGCTGGCGCGCTGAAGGTTGGGTCTTCCTTTTGCTCTCTTTGCCAGGACGCTGCGCTGCTTGTGGGGCCCTTGAACTGCCAAACTCACTGGGACTGCGAGGACCTGGGAGCATTCCGCTCCGTTCATCCAGCTCACCTGATCCTCTTCCCGCTGATCAGTCCGACGCCACGCCTCGCGGCCCCCGCTGCGCGGGAGCCGCTCGCAGGCTTCATCACTATCACTATTTAAAGGCTCGGCTGGCGCGCTGAAGGTTGGGTCTTCCTTTTGCTCTCTTTGCCCAGGACGCTACGCTGCTTGTGGGGCCCTTGAACTGCCAAATTCACCGGGACTGCGAGGACCTGGGAGCATTCCGCTCCGTTCATCCAGCTCACCTGTTCCTCTTCCCGCTGATCAGTCCGACGCCACGCCTCGCGGCCCCCGCTGCGCGGGGGCCGCTCGCAGGCTTCATCACTATCACTATTTAAAGGCTCGGCTGGCGCGCTGAAGGTTGGGTCTTCCTTTTGCTCTCTTTGCCAGGACGCTGCGCTGCTTGTGGGGCCCTTGAACTGCCAAACTCACTGGGACTGCGAGGACCTGGGAGCATTCCGCTCCGTTCATCCAGCTCACCTGTTCCTCTTCTGGCAGCCCCGCCCCCTTCACTACTTAGCTCAGTCCACGCGAATTCGCAGCGCGGATCGCAGCGCGGGCGAAGACCGGGCAAAGAGCGGGCCGTTTTAGGCCGTTAGAGGCCGGCAGAGACCGGACCGGGCCCCCTCTCCAACGTTGTCATCATCCCAAGGCACTTTTTTATACTCCATTAGCCTGTGGCTTTGACTGTCCCGCCCGCCATGGCCACTAGAGTATCCAGGAGTAAGGCTGCCCAACAGTGCTCTAGCACATTGGACAAATTCTTTCCTAAGACTAGTGCTGCGGCTAGCAAAGGCCGCACACCACCAGTCATTCTCCCTGAGGCAAGTGTGGAAAATGTGTCAGTATCAATGGTCCCCTCGGACTCTTCATCCATTGATATTAGTACTCCAACACCTTTTGATGCCACCCATCTATCTCTCATGGATAGTATTGACCAGACAATCGAGACAGTCCTCCAACAACTTAGGACCCCTTCCAATCTATTGAGGGATAGTGAGTCTCTGTGTCCCTCGGGGGTGGCGGAGTCCACTCCGCATATTAATTGTGCGGAAATGTCTGAAGTGCAGGATGAAGGGCAGGTTGCAGCGCCAACTGATCCCGTAGGCAGGAGAGTCTACCACCCTTTAAAAAGGAAAAGGTTAAGGAAACTAAGAGGGGTAAAAAGGGCCAAAGTAGATAAAATTAACCCAATATCAGATGCTAGCTCTGCCATTCCGGCTTCTCCCGTGGTTATCTCCCCAGGAATTGGCTGTGATCATTCAGATCCGCCATTAGTTAAAGTGGTACCTGGGTGTTCTGCCCCGTTTGTATTCGGAGGAAATCCTCCAAATGCAGCAGAGGCTCTGATTGGCTCTTTTAGGGATATCCTTAGGAGCATGTTGGAGCCTCTGTCTGCAAAATTGGATTCCATAGTTGATAGACTTAAGGCTTTAGAAGATGCACATAATAGGATCAGTCCTAGCAGGGGGTTGGGTCCAGGTGCACAGACGGCTCCCCTGGATTCTGCAGGGTTTGGACCGTCTACTGCTGGAACAAGCATACAGGTCCCGGTCGGGGCACAAGATAGTGCTACAAGTAGCCATGCTCCCCCTTTGCTCCCTTTACAACTGCCTAGGCCCCCTGTTCCGGCACCTAGAAGATCTAAACAACCAACACCATCCCTCCCAACGAGTGGGGGGCGAGCCAATAATGATTATATTGATCGCCCTATGAGTCCTAATAGTAGACGTAGGGCGGTTAATTTGCCCCCCGAGGCCGTGCCTTATACAGCGATTATGGTGGGAGTTCCTGAGCTCACTGGTGGCATCAGAGAGCCACAGGACTCACTTCGTAATAAAGTAATTAGCTGGCTGAATATTAACAGGCCCCTCCCTTCTAACATCAAAGGTGATGTGCTGATGGTCAGAAGGATCCCATGGATTGGAACTACCCCCAAAAATAGGGCAGGGGACTGTATCATAATTAGCTTCAAAAGCCCACTAGTTGCTCCGTACATTTGCAACTGGTTGGTAAGGCCGGATAAATCCAACATAGACGTAGTGTCCCTCTCGCATTTCTATCTAAATGTTTCCAATTTAGGAGTGGGGAGGGAACAGAGTTGGACTAGAGTGGGCTTTGCCGTAGACGGTTCACGGTACAGACCCAAGTATAATTCACTGCCTGTCCATGGTAATCTTGTCCTTCAGAATAGATTCTCTTGTCTGGACCTAGTAGATTGACCAATAAGGGGGGTCATTCCGCAACACCCGATAATTTCTGCCTATGGGTCTTCATTCAGGGGGGAAGGTACATCCGATCCCGTAAATAAAAAAAGGTCCCTGGCCCCTGCAAAAGACGGAGGGACCACATTGGGAAGCACTCAAGTGTTAGATGAGGATCCACCAAATACATTATCTGCTGCTGCAAAGCAATTGGTGGAGCACGCTGAATTACCCATTCGGCCGCCCATTACCATTGGCTTGGGTGACTTGGGTAATTCTGCACTTGATATCCCGTCTGCACTTAGTGAAGTTGGTCCCCAACTCCAAGGCCCAGGTTTGACCATTCTGTCCTGGAATGTAGCTGGCATCTCCAGTAAGGTGAATATCCCAGAGTGGGAAACTTTGGTTAGCAAAGGTGACATACTCCTCTTTCAAGAGACATGGGCCAGGGCGCCTCAGGTTAGGAGGGGATATGACATTTTTGAAATCCCGGCAAGATCGAATGGGAGAGGGAGACCCTCGGGAGGTTTGGCAATCTGGGTGGCGAGCCACATTGGGTGCCAGGAGACCCGCAGATTATAATGAGAGGCTATCTGGTATTCACCAGGCCCTAGTAAGGGACCTCGCAGATGTCTTCAACCCGGCCCTGCCCATTAGAAGGAAAAAGGCTCGTGCTCCGACTTGGTATACCTCCATTTGTAGGAAAACTAAGTCTGAGCTACTTTCTGCAATTAAAGATGGTAGTGATAAGGTGAAGATCGCTGCCCTTAGGAGGGAGTACAAGGCAGCACTGGCCAACGCAAGGGCAGAGTGGGATTGGAATCACTGGCATGACCTGTCTGGAGCCCTCAAATCTAAAGACTTTAGAAAATTTTGGGCTCTTGTAAACAATGGAACAGGGGATTTGTTGTCTGCAGTAGAACCCAATATTGCCCCCTCTGTCTGGGAGGCTCATTTTGGGTCTCTATATCAAGAATCCACTCTCTGGCCGGAGGGGATGATGGTAGAGTCCCCCTGCCTGCCAGATGTGGCCTTGGAATTTTCTTTGGGGGAGGTGAAGCTGGCACTGGAGGGCTTAGCGCTGGGGAAGGCACCGGGGCTGGACAAGTTACCCGGTGATCTGTTCAGATATCACCCTGACATTTGGGCCCCGTACTTTCTAGTCCTTTTTAATGCCATCTTGGGAGGTATGGCGATCCCTTTCTCCTGGTTAGGGGCTGAAATAGTTCCGATTTATAAGAAAGGGTCCCCCTTGAGTCCTGCAAATTATAGGCCTATCAGCCTGATAGATGTTCCCCAGAAGCTTTTTGCGCGCCTCATTCTGAACCACCTATTAGACTGGGTCGAGGAAAATGACATCTTGAGTCCCTTGCAGGCTGGCTTCAGGAGAAACACATCGACCATGGACCAGATCTTCCGCCTAGTTCTCCTCTACTGGAAGACGGTGAGGATCGAGGGCGGGAGATTGTACATGGTCTTCGTGGATCTGAGGTCAGCCTTTGACCTAGTCCCGCGCAGGAAACTCTGGGAGGTGTTGGAGAAGTTAGGTATTCCCCCCCAGCTACTTAACATCTTGGTCAGGCTGCATGAGAACAACTATGCGCAAGTTAGGTGTGGGAAGGATGGTAGACTCTCATCCAGGTTTCCTGTGTGCCGAGGTGTGAGGCAGGGTTGTGTCTTGGCACCGACCCTGTTTTGTTTATTCATCAATAATGTCATCTCACATCTGGAAAACGTCAAGGATAACGACGCCCCCTGTTTGGCAGGTAGGAGGGTTCCGGCAATCATGTTCGCCGATGATACCCTCCTCCTTTCAAAATCGCCAATGGGGATCCAGAGGATCCTGGATGGTTTTGGTCTCTTCTGCCACCAGCATGGGTTGGAGGTGAATACAGAGAAGACCAAGTTTATGATCTTTAACCCACCAACTAAAACTAGGCCTAATCCTACCCTGGGGACCGTTAGCCTCGAGAGGGTGTCCACCTTCACATATCTGGGGGTTATATTGCAGGAAAACTTGGCATGGGACCGACAGATAGTACGATCCAAGGCTAAACTATCCCAACTCTCGGGTGCAATCCTGAAAGTGGCTAACACTTCTTCCTTCAAGCCCATAAGCCCGGCCCTTGAAACCTATAAGACCCAGGCCAAGGCAGCGGCCATGTATGGCAGTGAGCTATGGGGACATAAAACGGTGAAGGGTCTATCAATAGTGGAAAATAGCTTTCTAAGGCGCCTTCTAGCCCTTCCAAGTGCCACGCCACTCCAGCCTTTGAGAATGGACATGGGTCTCCCCCCTATCGCAGAGGAGCTTGTGACAAAGCCAGTGAAGTTCTGGCACAGGCTCTGGTCTACGGACGAACTCCATCATTATAGGGAGGATCTTACCCATGTCTTGAGCTTAAATTCTAGCGGTAAAATCCCCTGGCTCACCTTCGTGGAAAACGAACTGTCTGGCATTAATCTCCGCGTTCTGTGGGAGGACCCTGTACGAGGCTGCCGTGCAATTTCGCGCAAGGCTCTGGCACAAATCTATAAAGCCAGGTCCCTTGAACATTTGACGGCTGCTCAAAATAGTGGCACCTTAACCCTGCAATTTTTAGAATCCAAAAATTCTTATGTTTTCGAACCTTTTATGGATTTTATCTTTCCCATCCTGGCAAGGAAATTGTATGTTCAGTGGAGGTATAGCACACTACTTATTAATTCATACACTTCGAAGTGGTCAAATGGGGGCGATAAAATATGTCCCTGCTGTAACAACCATGTGGAAGATGACCCCCATATTTTGTTTGTGTGCCCTGCATACCAAAGGCCCAGAAAATATTGGATAGCGCCAATCTGTAAGAACCTGGGATTCAGAGAGTTTGCACAAGCATACAGGATTTTGAAAACTAGTACCCTGGGCCACATTGTGTTTGCTGTTTCCAAATTTCTTATGGCCATTTGGTTGATTAGAAGGAAAAAATTGTCTGAAGCTCCCTGAACTTTTTAAAGAATCTTTTAAATGTAATTTTAACTCATTCATTGCTGGGAGAGTCGTTTTTACTTAAATGTATTTTAATAATGTTTTATTGTCTGTAATGTTTTTATTGTGTCTTTTATGGTCTATATGACCGAAATAAAGAATTTTTGGATTGGATTAGATTAATTTTGTTTGGGTAGCTGGGAAAGGCGTCTGTTTATTTTAATAAGAAACTGGGTCTAATGGGTTGTTTCCACAAAAATATGCAAACGTTTGCAAGCATGTTTTCTTACTACCCACGTCTGGTGTTGGCCAATGTTCCCATTGTGTGTAATTGAAAACTGAATGTGGAGTACTAGCTTTGTGTAAATAATGGTGTGCATAATGATGATAACAAAACATTTCACCATAATTTGCAAAATTAAAATATAAATCCTCAGTTTTGAATACTGTATAAGATTCCAGTTCAGAAAGCATACTTTTGATAGTGGTAACATCTCAGTCATCTGAAGTACTACCAGGAGTGATAACATCATCCATTGAAATCTTAAATAAATAAGGAATTTGTAATGTCTCTGTAGGACCAAAAATATCAAATAGGACTTTATCCCAAACAATTCATTCAGGTACAGTGAAGCAGAAATGTTCACAAGGGACAGGTCTCTTTGCACTTTACGTGAAGAACAACATAATACGTGTAGAGAAGCGAGCAATAGAAACAGTACGAACTGCTCTGGATGAAGTGCTGCAACAAGACAAGCAGGAAAATTGTGACAACACACTGTATTTCAGGACACTATAAAGTTGTGGCCTGTGGTGAAGTATATAGAAGAATATATACAAGGCCAAGGAACAGCATCTGCAAACAGAACACAAAGACTTGCATAAACAAAAATAAATAATAAACAACGTTTTAAATCATATACAAAAATAAAATACAGTAGTTTGCAACTGCCAAAAAATGAAAACGATATTTAATTACAAAAGCAGAAGCTAAAACTGTCAAAATATGATAAAACACTCCAAAAAATAGTATGTCCACTGTTTTACACATGGGGTTGGTTGCCCAAGCCCCTGCCATGTAGGGCTGAAGGCTATGTGAAGCAGGGTTTTGCTACCTATTGGTGGTTGAATGACCCTGTCCCCAACACCCTGCGCCCATGGTCCAAAGCTGTGCTCAGTGGGAGAATTGGATAAATATGATGAAAATACTGAATTTCCCTGAAAAAACTAAGTTTAAAGAGATTATCATAGTTAGATATGATAATAATAATCATATGATATGATAATAATAGTCATTGCGGCAGATACCGCTTGTGGGCTTTGATTGTTTGCCAACACTGGGCTGAGGTGAGTCTTCTTCCCCCAGCCTCTCACCTCTAGAGGACAGGCCCCTGATGCACTACAAAAGCACAGCTGCTTCCCCACAGCGTGGGAGTCATCGTGGCAGAGACCGCTTGTGGACTCTGGTTGTTTCCCAGTACTTGGCTGGGTGAGACTTCGTCCCCCTGCCTCTCACCCCCAGAGGCCAGGCTCCTACAAAAGTGCGTCCGCTTCCCCGCAGTGCGGGAGTCATTGCTGCAGACAAGTCTTGTGGACTTTGATTGTTTGCCAGCAGTGGGATGAGATTTCGTCCCCCATCCTCTCACCTCTGGAAGGTGCGGCACTGACACGCTACAAAAGTGCAGCCGCTATCCCACAGCATGTGAGTCATTGTGGCAGAGACTTTTTGTGGACTTTGATTGTTTGCTAGCACTGTGCTAGGGTGGGACTTAGTTTCCCAGCCTCTCACCTCCAGAGGACGGCACAAGACACTCGCGGGATGGCCCTGGACATGTGCCCGGAAGAAGACTGGGCCAAAACGGGGTAATCTGAGGCCATTATAGCCCGAAAGAGGCAGTGCCCACTCTCTTTGAGTTTGGATTTTGATGCGTGATATTTGGTCGGGGTCTTCTTGTTGGACGCTTTCTACTGAGGAATACTTATTTTGAAAATGGTTAAGAAAAGACTTCCAGGTCAAAATAATTACTACTTATCTTTCCTTGGCTATAGGGGCCCTGTCTACTGAAATTAATCTGGTCAAGAATCAAATTGAGGCCGTTCATAGTCAAATCACTGATCCAGTGTCTTTAACTGACATTTCTCCAAATTTTTGTTGATCCTAGAGGTCAACCACGTATATCTCCCAGTAAGTCTACCAAAAAGCAAAATACATGGAAATCAAAGAATTATTGTGTTTCCCATAGCAATATGAATGAGATTACCACAGACTCACCAAACTCTATCCCTCCAAAAAATCTGCCTCCTTTGAAGTGGAAGAGGGGCGAAGGGAAAGGAACTGGCCAGCTTTCGGTCAAATGTTGTCAGCTGTTATTGTTGTAATGAAAAAAATGTTATCAACCTTCCAGGAGAAAATGATGGGCCAGGTGAAGCTCCTACTAGACACAATGCTGGCCTTGACAGTGGAGACCCAGTTCCAATTGTAGGAGACCAAGCATTGGCCTTTTACAAATCCCAAGCTATCAACCAGTGTGATAGTAATATCTACCGAAGTATTATGACCCCCTCATGATGCAGGCCCAGAACTTAATCAGCTCATATGCGAGATAACTAACCCTGGGCGTAGTTCGCGTAGTAGTGCTACACGTAGCTACGCGAAGTGCACTAACGCGACCTACGCGTAGCACTATGCGAACTGCGTAGTTTGCTGTTCGCAATGATTGTACAGTGCCGGATGCTTGAAGGTATCTTGTAACTTGTTATCTCTAGGCCTGGGCGGAAAACTACGCTACGCTCGCGTAGTTTGCGCAACTACGCGCTACGCGAATTGCACGTAGCACAGTGCAAAAACGCTTGCTCGCGGTCCTCAACGTCAAGTTGGCGACCGCGAGCGAGCAAAATGACATCCCGGCGAGACTTTTTCCTCGTTCGCGATCAGCAACATCAAGTTGCCGATCGCGAGCGTGGAAAATAAACCTCCCGGCGAGATTCTCAATGCGGGGAGGTCAGGTTTCTCATTGCAAGTGGTCGCGTATGCTCACGACCGCTCGCGATGAGAAACTACCAATCCGCGTTGAGAAAGCTGCAGCTCGAGTAAAAAGGGGGCTCCAACTAACATCTGGGGGAAATCCACTTTGGTGCCAATATTTAAGAAGCTACAACCGCCAGTGTGGGTTACAACTGTCCATCGGCTATACTGTCTGTCCTTGATAATCACCTAGAGTCCTTGACATACAAACCAAGGCTTATCATCGGGGCGGTTTTAACACCACTTTTGAGCTACTAGACTACATCTTGCTGGTAACTAAAGCGGAGGATTCAGCCCTGTATAATCTTGGATTTAACCCCCACCCCTTTAAAAATATGCCCTGTAGTGGCTGCACAGTTGGCCCTGTTTACTATTGCCCACAGGGTTCGGCATGTAATGGTAGGACAGATTCTGACTAGATTAGGGCATATACATTCATAAGAGGCCTAACCAAAAGTAGTATTGACTACATTTGGTTATCTCTTGACTTATCGGAATGGTTGGCTGACTTTTGTGTTACTGTTAGGACGGAGAGTAATCACAATCCTCTCCACATAAGTCTTAAAGAAGAGCTTTATGAGATTCTGGATCAGCCCAGATATCCTGGGGGTGTAATCGTTGGGAATTCCAGGAGGGCCCTTAAGTAGCCTCAAATTAATTTTTACCCTTTGGGGCTTGCTTCTATCTCAAATCTCTGTGATTGTTCAATCTCTCCATACAAGGATATTGATATAGATGAAATCCCCATTACTATAATTCATGGCCATTTCTTCTCCGTCTTTTTGAGGTGGATGTGGGCGCTAGCGATCATAAAAGGGCCAACTCTGAATCTGCCCTCTGGTTCTCTTAAGACTGTAGACAAGTCAAATCAAATCTACTAACTGCTATTAGATCTCTATGCCCCCAGCAGGTTCGCATGGCAAGGAACCTGTACAAAAAGGTGCTAGAGGACAGTAAGGAGAGTTGGAATGAGAAAATTGGCAGGATCCAAAAGGAAGGATGTTCCCTCTCTAATGGCATGTAATTGCACATGGCAACTTGGAAATTCGAACTTCTACTGCCCATCATATTCATTCGCTGATCTGGGTCAAATATTTTAGTAATATTTATTCTGTGCACTCTCTAGCCCAGCTGCCTTGCACTCACAGGATGTCAAAGATCCAGTGATGCTTGATACTATTACTTTTTCTCTAGAGGATACTACGGGAGCAATTTTATCTCTAAAACCAAAAAGCACCTGGGCAAGACCTTATTCCTGGTTACTTGTACCTTTCTGATATCTGGGCCCCATACATCAACATCCTGTCCAATTCCAGCATGTCAGGAGCTCCTCTCCCTGATTCACGGAGAGGAGCAGTGATTATTCCAATTTTTTAAAAAGGTGCTAGAGTAGATTCAAACAACTGATATCTTGCAGAAGGTTTTCTGCTGCCAGGTCTTGGCCAAACTCCAGGCATGGGCTATCAACTTTGATTTCCTCTCACCATTCCAGGCCGGGTTTAGATCTAAGTTAGGAACTGTGGATCAAATATTTAGATTTTCCATGATACTCTGGAAGTATATTATGATCTTAAAGGATCGTCTATTTGTTGACTTCATTCATCTGAGAATAGCATTCGATCTGGTCCCTAGAGCTAATCTCTGGGTAACTCTCAGGTCAATGGGGGCTCCGCCAACCCTGGTAGAGATCTTGGAGAGGTAACATGAGAACATCTTTGCCCAAGTATGTTGGGGTAAGGACAAGACACGAACTGAGAGGATTAGTGTCACACGGGGAGTGCTATAGGGCTGCGTATTGGCACCAATGCTGTTTTCCCTCTATATCAACTATGTGTTTAATTAAGTCCATGGTTGCATCAATGACACACCTAAATTTGTTGGTGTTCTCATCCCTTGCCAGCTGTTCGGCGATGATACGCTCCTTATCTCCAGAACACCCGCGCTGATTCAGAACTTGTTAAACAAATTTCAGGAGTTCTGTAGTAATAGGGGGCTCGAGATTAATGCATAATAAACCAAATTCCTGACTCTAAGTCCGCACAGGTCCTTTCGTAGGAACTTAACACTGGGGTCTGAGGTACTGGAGGAAGTCAAACATGTTGATTACCTTGGTGTAAGGTTCTGTAGTTCCATGACATGGCCATCCCATATCGAGAAGTCCAGGCCTATTTTATTACATTAATCAGCAGCTATCGGATGAATGCACAGGGATTTTACTGAGAGAGCAGTCTCTCCAGTAGTGGAGGTTTATAAGGTTCAGGTCCAGTTGGCTGCACTTTATGAGGCTTAGGTTTTGGGGCACAGGTTCTTTGGACAGTCTCTCTGTCAGAAAAAAATCATTTTCTATGGTCCATATTATCCCTCCCCTATCCATACCACCAGTCACTTTGTATTTTGAATTAGCTTTAACGCGGATTGGCGACTTAGCCACTCTGGGACCTTTGGTATACTGGATTAGACTATGGTCATGCCCTGAGCCTGAGTTGTATTGGCAAGGCCTTCGTGAACTCATCCTTTTGGTTAGGGAAATGATTGTTCCTTGGCTAGCCCACATTAAAAAATGGCTCCTCAGGCTAGATCTGAAAGCACTGTGGATCAATCCCTCTGCCACCAACCCTTCAAAAAAAGAGTCTTATGAAGAAAATATTTTGGGGACACTTAAATAGTGAGTGTATATGGGAAGCTGACAGCGACAGCCTTACTGGGAGGTTTCTGTTCATAAAATGAGTTCCTCGGTTTGAACCCTGTCTTGATAAGGTTGTTCCACAGTGGACAATTAATTTTTTTAGCACATTTAGGGTCAGCACTCTAGCGGTGAACAGCTACACTCATAGATGGAACAAGACGAGCCTCAAGGCGAGTGATTAGCGCTTATGTTACATTTGTCCAAGCAGTGTAGAGATCATAAAACATTTCTTATTTTGTTGTCCACTGTAATCTGTAGTGCGGGCAAAATGGCTGAAACCCTACTGTCGGCGTTTGGGGTTTCATCACTTTCAAATTGCTTTCCGAATCTTGAGCTCCATCATGAGTAACTTGTTCTTCCACTTTAACATTAGAGTTCTGCATTTTTTAGTTATTTCTGTAGTGGGTGGGAACAGGAAGTAACTAGGCCTTTTGCCTGAGTTATAGAGCACTTGCACTTTATCTATTACGGTTGTGGTCCAGGAAAGTGCATGGTTTGCAGTCTGCAGTGAGGGAGCCATTGTTGCCATCTACCGGTTTATATGTTTTGTCCATTTAGTTATATTTTAGGCAAATGGCCCATGAATTTTATCCTCGCCTGTTAATAATGGACTTATCGGTGTATACCTTTTTATTGTTTACTTGGTCTGTGACTGCACTTAGCTTTAGCTACTACTTACATTTTGATATGCATGAATCTTATCTTTAGGCATGGCGTACCACGTTGTGTTTTTTGTCTGTGGTTAGCACTTGTGGATTATCTTTTGTGCAATCAGGCATATTTTGGAACATTTATATGTAATATTTTATATTTCATTTGCTGTATTGTTTTATGAAGTGGCCTACGGCCGAATAAAGTACTTTTACTACTTCTACTTCATATATTAAATCACTCATTACATGCTAAATGAAATTGATGACATCACTGATAATATCATTAATAATATCTCTGACAATGCCATAGTAATATGCAACATAGAGATACTGAGTGTGATGGCCGGGTTTGGTCGCTCAGTGGACCAATGCATTAACTGCAGGAGCCTGTGTTCGACCTCATGGTCACAGGTTCAAATCCTGGCGGGTCCACTCAGTCTTTCATCCATCTGAGGTGGATAAAATGAGTACCATTGAGTTGGGTGACAATAAACATCTGTTATTCAGCACCAAGATACCTATGAGTGAGCATACGCTTTACAAATACACATTTTATATTACATGTGTGGATCAAAAGCATGGAAATAGAGTAAGCCCTGGTGGCAAGCAAGATTGTGCAAGTTGAAAGTTATGTGCTGCACAATTTACAAATCACTAGAGTTTGGAGTGTAAATATTACTCCCTGTTAAACAAGAGAAAGGCTGAGCCACTTATGTGGGTTGCAGAGGTATGGTTGAAAGTAAGTTAAGGTTTAAAGACAAAGTCTATTCCAAAAATCTGAGAGAAAGGAAAAACCTCATGTTGACTATAGATTATCCAATAGGGTATATCTGGGCACGTGCCCATATTAAATAGTTGTAATACAGTGCTATAGATACATTCTATGTAGCAAGGATGTTTATAAACTGCGAGTGTTTATTTCCAAAACTTTGCTCAAACTTCTGAGGCATTAGTGATTGTTGAATAATGTAGAATGAAGAGGTGTCCCACCAGGAGGTAGTTTATCTCTCACAGGTGTTCTAAGCATGGCTTGGAGGTTGTATGCTCCTGTGCCCATCTCAGGATTGTGTGTAGTGTGTTTTACTAAACTGCACAGTGCTGTTCGTGGGCCTGGTGGAAAATAAAGTGTCTTTACAGTGACAGTGTATGCCTGTCAGTCTTACAATTGGCGGTCCTGTGATGTATTTAAGTGGGTAATGCCATTAAGGTAAATAGAAAAATGTCCATAGCTGTAGTGTGTTAAATGACTTCAAGGCCACAAACCCTATAAAACAGTGTCAATTATTGTCTGATGTCATCGGACAGGAAAGGGTCTGAAGACACTGAAGGAGATTGACCCAGTTTCTTTCAGATCTGTGGACTCGTTGAAAATTCCCAGGAATGTCTTTTGATTTTATACTTTGTACATTGCAATGTGCAGTATTGGCATAATTATACTGAGGTACTGATTTGAATCACGTGTACACACTTTCCTCATTTGTTACAAGGTTGTTAATGGCTGTTGATTCAATATCTGTTGTTTTTCTTTTGAATTGGTGAAAATAATAAAATATGTCTTAAACAAATGATTGTCTGATGTCATCAGTAATGTGAAATGTCATCGCTGATGTCATTTAACATGTCATGAGTGATGTAATATGTGAGGTCATAAGCTGGGCGTGTGGTGAGAGCAAGTAATCTATAAGTGGGGAATTTCAGTGGTTACTACCTTATTTCAACTCATAGATATAACAACACTTTAATCTTTAATCTTTGTTGTTTTTAGTATATATATGTATGTATATCACAAAGGTTTTTGGGGATACATTGCAAGTGTACATCACCTTAGGAAGAAGAAAAACAGGAGAGAGAAGAGATGCCTACCATGGAATTTGAGATAAAGGCAGTTTTTTATTACATTTGTCCTCGATGTTTTCCCCTCTACCTAATGTGCTGGAATATAACACGGGTCCAGTGGTGAGGGATATTGAACCCATTTGGGATGAGTATGCTATATTTACAATTGTTATGATAGGATTGGCACTATGGTTTTGAGAGTCTCTGCGCAAATTAGAATTTTAATAGTCCCCATGAATTTCCTAGTTGTTGTAGGTAAGGTAAATGAATATGTTTGTTGCTGGTTCACATGCAGGGTAGAATTTCTCCTTGAGTGGCTTAGTCTGCAATGATATGAAACAGTACATTAATAAAGTTAGGAAATAAACAAGTGCACATTCTTAAGATGAATAAGGGTTTCAAGTGGCGGGTCTAAAATATATTTACCCACTTGAAGGTAATTTGATAAATTGGTTAATAGATGTTGTTCCATCCAAGGTGGAACAAAGCTAGTGCAAATCTTCATCATAATAAAAAGTGGCCACTAAAAATCTGCTGGTAATTCAATGAGAAAAATACCAATTAAAAGCACAGATTCCTAATTTTGGCCTGCTTGTTAAAATGTTATCGCTATTGTAGCACATGATTTATAGGCTTACAGTTTCCGGGAAAATGTACACCCAGGAAAATGGAAAGCCATTGACCACTGTTTGGTCCGCTAAGTGGAAATCTGAACCTGGGCTGGGCGTCAACAACACTGACGTTCTGATCTACGTATCCAGTCCTGTGGATCATATATATTGATGACTGCTCATTGTAGGAAATGGGACAAAGGAACTTTGCTTGAATATCTAGATTGTTTAAACCAAAATGTAATAAAATTTTAGCTGTCCAGTGCTGTAAGGAGTCTGTAGCATATCTTGATGTAGAGATAGTCATTGTTTAGGATAGGGTTTAATCAATAATGTTAACAAAAACGATGTCACTGAGCATTATACGATTAGCAGTTATTTCCCACCTCGGACGCAAAAATGTTTCACAGCACACAAAGAATTGCTCAGTGTCAAATGGATTTGTACCCAGATAGAAAATTATAAAAACTTATCACAGAGCTTGATAAAAACAAAACGTTTTGAATACTTTCTCGACTGTAGTTAATGGTTAGTGTATACATTTCTAAGTAATCATATGGCGGTCAATCCTGAGTTATCATGGCTTCAGAAGTGTTCCAAATGTAGGTAAAACAGAAATGTGTGAGTCCATATTCTTTTGATATAGCTCATATGAACAGTTTCACTTAATATCTCATGTAGGTTACATCACATGAGTATGTAAAATTCAGTTCTCAATTGGAAGCACAGTTAGACCCTTCAATTCAGAATTAAAGAGGATGTGAATCAATGCAAGTTATGCAATTTGAACTATAATGCTGTTGAACATTTCCTGGAAGTCCACAATAGTAATATAAAATCCATCCATTGTGTAGGAGTGATTCATGCCCATCAAAATATACGGTGGTGGTAATGAGAAGAAACATCAGTCTGTAGAGTGATTAAGCTCTAACATGTGTACTTCGAAGCAAAAAGGATTGGCAATTGAAGAGGATAAACGAACATGATTGTCTGGGTGTATTCTGGGAACTTTCGTTTTCAAATTAAGAAGTGTAGGTGGATGGTATGTGTGTGGTAAATAGTATGAACATTTTTAGGTATGGCGAATGACCATGTAGCAGGGGAGAAGCAATAAAACTCATAATGTAAGGAGAAATCTGCACTGCTCTAGCCAACAGGATGTATCCTACTATGTCAGATAGAGTAATTGATCTTTTTAAAATACGCATGGTATTGAAGTCATGGCAATATGCACAGCGTATTACACATGTATTTGGAAAGGAAAAGATAAATATAAATTATATCAGCACGTTATTAAAAATATTTGCACCCAATGGGGACTTTTGCAAAGGTACATTTGGTTGTTAAGGTACGTTTATGTCCAATTTAATGTATCTTACTTAAAAATTCAACAAAAAATTCCTGGCAAGAAAAACCCCATTTATGGTTATGATTATCAACGCCTCAAGTGCTGAGATCTCCACCCACTCAAGAGGTGGGATTCAGTGTGTTCCTATGGGTTTAAGGCGTGATTAGCCATTGAAGTTTTTGAACGTCCGCAAATAAGTGCATTTGTGGACATTCACAAACCCCTCACATTTCCATTTCTAGCCTTGAATATGTCAGATTTTACTCTAGCAAAGGACTGTCATATATACCTTCCTAAGGTTGACAGAGAAATGAATCACCCTCAAATCTAGTGTGGGTATGTGAAAGGTAATTCTCCTTGGGTAAATATATTTCCCAGCACGGCAAAAAATCATAAAAATGTGTATTTGTACAAGGGATTCCGTTCCCCCTGTGCAGACTTCTCCGCCATAGGCACCTCCATACAGAGGCAATCGTATCGTGAAAATCACGTGTTTTGCCATGGAATCTGCATGGAAATCTAGGCTGAATGCAACATTGCTTTTCCTGCAGAATCTAACGTGAATTTGTGAACAGCACAAAGTAATAAAACCACAATTGGACATAGATTTAAATATTAAGTTTGTTGTATCACTGTTTGTGAGTAGGCCCAATTTGTCTAGAGGATCAATAATGAACCATTTCAACCCTAATTAAGTCAGTGCTTGATGCAAGAGATTGCGCTCATGCATCTGCTGTGATGTTCTAGGATTTTTTAATGTTATGATTCAATTTAAAAGTTTAAAGATCCGTTGTATTGTGGTTCTGTTGTATGATAATATTGACTATATTGCCAGTTGGGAGCGAAAACCAGGGAAAGAGGCAAACCATAAACATCACAGACTGCCACTGGAAAGTTTGGAGTATTTAATTTCAGGAGAGAAGTGATAACCATGCCTCTTGGTATCAGAGGAACAAGATCTGACGTTTTATTTCTGAAATCTATAGCTTAAAAAGAATAAACTGATAATGATGAAATTCAGAAAGTCTTCCTATGTCTCTCAGAAACATTGGAAGACATATTGTGCCATGGGCAGCCCATGGATCAACAATAATAAGTCCAATTTATTGTCTATATTCCCCAGCAGCTCTTCCCATATGTAAACTGGGGTAGTTTGGGTGCTAAAGTAAGAGAATGAGCTGGGGCAATTTTTTAAAATACTTTTTAAATATATTTATTGCTTAAAAGACGTAGCCTCTGTGTAGGTTTCAGTCAAATTGTGTATATTACATTTAAATTTTATTGTAAGCATCTTTTACAGTTTGTATTTATTGTTTTCCTTTTAGTGATTGGTACTATGCCAGAAGTCCATTTCGGAAGCCAAAAATAAGCTCTGACATTATCAGTCACTTGTATGAGCTTACAGATGTCCAGTTCGATCTTGCATCAAGAGGATATGATTTGGATGCCTCGTGGCCCACATTTTCCAGGTACAATTTGTTTGAAACATCTCACATTCATGCTACTTTAGACTGTGCAATTCAGATTGTTTAATTCCTTTATTAAAGTGTGGCTTATTCATTTGACCAGTTACATTGTTCTGCATTGTTTTGCAACTTTGACCCTAACTATCCACTTGCATAGTTGCTTTTTCAAGTTGAAAATGTATGATATCTAATATTTTTGAAGCCTTTTCAAAGTTAAAAGATGTGCTTGAAAAACAGGAAATACAAAACAGTACATGTTGAAACTAAATGGACATTCCCAAAGCCCTTTCAGGAAGAGAAATATGCCCCATGTGGTCAACCAAGCAATCCAGCAAAATACTATAGTTATCCCTGACATTGACTAAAACCATAACTTCTTCTCCCCCCAAAAATGTTTCTTGTAGGTAATTCTCAGCAATGATTAACTGCAGTACGCACCTGCTCCGATGCAAGGAGATTTGTTAATTCTCGCCCACATATCTTTAATTCCCTTCTCCATCTGTTAGATTCTGATATCTGTCTTGCTCAAGGCTCGGAAGCAACGTCGCTGTGGCATGCATTACTGTATATGTATTTTATCAAAATAAATGACAACAATTAGTTATATAATATGTTTAATGTTTTTCTCTTTCTTTTCATCTTATACCTGATATCGTTGTTCCCTATTACATCAATGTGAAATGCACCATGTAAATAATAAATGATATATATATATATATGGTTGCAAAAAACATGTAGATGTAGGACTTTGCTCTTGTCCTCTAAATATTTTCTGGTCATGATACAAATTTTATCTCTTAGAATTCCACCTGTGCTGAGACTTTCACACTAAGCACTTCTCTCTAGTTCAGCAGACCAGAATTAGAGTTTGGCTCAACCTTTGATCCATAGCATTACTAAAAGGCACTGTATTCTACTGTTGTCAATTAGAGTAACTTTTTTCCAGTGAATTGCTGTTTTGAGTGGTGTATTTGTTGACTTGACATCACTCTTTCTCATGATTTTCAGGAAATCATTGGCCTCTCCTGGCTCTTCTGCAATGATGTGGAAACCACCAAGCCGCTGTTCAAGCATGAGCAGTTTAGTTGGCGGATACTTACAGGTATTGGCTGTAGTTGACGCTCACTAGTATTTCAGATGTCCATTTTAGCAGTGTCACTTGTTCAACTAAGTGTGTGCAGCTAACACTAAATAATGTGATGTGCACTATTTTTAATAAAACAATTATGTGCTGTGTCCTATTATTGTTAACACACAAGGAGTAGTGGAGGATTCAAGCAATGTGTTTGCCTCCATAGAAGACACACCACAACAAAGAAACACTGTGACCTATATACTGAGGGAGTAGGCACCTTTGTACCATTCCCTTTGCCTAGGTGCAGTTACCCTAGGTCAGCACTCTAACTCTGAGTGTTAAGTTATTGGGTGAGGTGGTCTCACCTATAGGTATATAGGTCACCATGTTTCTTTGTGGTGTTGTGTACTATCACATTGATGTTGCACTTAATACCTTCTAATACATTTCCAATGTATTTTAATATTTTGAAACATTTGAAACCCATTCGGCCTTTAACTCCTAGCAACCACATTTGTGTACTATTATAATATTTTTGGGCTTGACTTGACAGATTCAGAGCTTTTTAGGTCTCGCCTATGCAGCGCGCATGCGCTGCATAGGAGGACCATTTGCCGTTGCTCTGCTTTTTTTAGAAGCACATACTCGTGCTTGTGGCGGCATCCGCCTTGCAGGAGCGCGCAGCGGCGCACCACAAGCACGAGTATGTGCCTCTAAAAAGAGCAGGCTGCGCACGCACGCACGCCCCACTCTCTTGGCGTGGTGTCCTTGTTTGTTTAACCCACAACACTTTACCTCCGTGCGTCTCTTGTCTTTTACTGCTGACCCTTATCTTTCCCGTTTCTCTTACTATGTATCTCTCTGCCTCTGTCCTCCCTCTCTTCTACAGCATCTGTTCTCTGGCTTTTTGTTTCTATACCTCTGCATACGTTCCTCCCTCTTTCCGTATCCTGCCCTCAGTTTCCCTCCTAATCTCCGCATTCAATCACCCGTCTCCTTCTCTCCATAATAAGCCTCTGTTGCTTGCCTGATACTCTTTTTCGTTCCTTGTGGCACCACCCGTTCCCCCTCCATGTCTCTTTCCCTCCCTGTCAGCGTCTGTCTACACATTGGACTATCAAGTGGGTGTATAAACCTTGCATGTTGTGTTAGTATGTCGAATCTGAGTGTCCGACACTGGACAGATTCCGAAGTTCCCTGGAGCAAGTCTTGTAAAAACCTGTGCACGCAGAGATGGCGTACATTGTGATCCACACACCCTTTGCGCCCTGCTTGCTATACAGAGTGATCCAATCCACACAGGTACTGAATAGCCTTTGCACTAAATAAGTAGCCTAAGAGAAGGTTCTTGGCATGGGCATATTAGTTCAGAGAGTTTGTGAGTGTGTGTTATACACTTGTAAATCTAAACTGAGTGTCTATAACACTGCGAGTTCCTCACACTCTCTGCACAATAGTGAAATCCATGGACACGTGTGATGGAGACACACATGTTCTCCAATGAGCAATTCCAGACCCTTCTTGTCATTTGCAGACCCCTCCCCCCCATCCTCTCCCAGCTCTAGACCAGTAAATGAATGGCTAAGTCTATATTTAATCCCTAAAACAGACCATTCCACTGCAAAGTTCACCAACAGCTCTCTGGTACACAGAAGAACTTAAATCGTCCAAGCAGATTTGTAAAACACTTCAAAGAAAATTGAGAAAAAACTTACAATCCAAAAGGTCGGGCTGAATAAAGATGAACTATACCACTGCTACACACTTCTTTAAAGGATGAAAGCCGGCTATTTTTATGAGTGCATTTCAAACTCAAAAAATCCCACCAAAAAAGTATTCACAATTTATTTGAAAAATATGGTCTGTCCATGTTCTGGGGTTAATCATATTATACCTTCTTAAGAACTATGTAATTGTCTGATTTCTTTTACAAAAAAATCACTAGTTTAGATAACAACTTTTTGCAAATACACCTGGCAAACAGACAGAGAATCTAACTTTGGATCCTGGACCTTATTTGCACGAGTGACGATTGATCAGATGGCCAGCATCTCAGGATCCTTAACTTCTGCTTCTTCGTTGGATTTCTTTTCAGTACATCAATTGAGGAAAGTCATCAACACCTTTACTCCTTTTTTCGACTACTTTATGTATCTCCCCAATTTCCTCATTAATAGTACACCCTTACTGGAAAGCTGCTATAGTCACCCCGCTATGGGAAAATACCAATGATCGATCTCATCAATTTTGCCTTCTTCTTATCAATTTCCCTATTGCACTTACATGCAAAGTACAAAATAACAACAAGCATTGGCATAGCCAATAGGTCTCGCCTTTGGGACCTTATAAGTGTTTAGCCATGCAACAGTTGATGTTGTTGCACCAAGGATATTGTGCTGCATAACTAAATACTTATAAGGTCCCAAAGGCGAGACCTATTGGCTATGCAAATGCTTATTCTCTACTTTTCTAAACACCATACATACAGTAGGCTCCAGAGGAGTACTTTTCTCACACCTCATGATGTTGGATGTTTGGTGTATCACTGTGCCTTCTAGGAAGTGGCTCCATTACAATAGTTGAGTTAAACTATTTTTAGCATGTTGCAAGGATTATTTGGTGCACACAAAATGCTTTTTGGAAAGAAGGCTTAACCCTTAAAGCAAAACATTGCACATGTTAACCTTAAGTTCACCCGAGTTATTATATAGATACATATATAGATGTACTTTAGTAAATATTAGGTCTTATTTTTAAAGGAAATATTGTTGTATGAAAAAAGTAACATGGAAAGAAATACCTGATTTTTTTTTTTAAAGAAAAATGTGATAGGCATTATACAGAATTTACATAGTTTTCTTCATTTTACTTCAGGTCAGCATTTTTGCTTTTCTTTATTTTTATAAAATTGGCATTCTATAATAGCCCCTGTGCTCCTCTTTTCTGTGTCTACTCACAGCTAAGTCAGGTACTCCTGTTACAATTCCTCAATTTGAGCTTAATCAGTTCAATTCAAATATTTTCTTTATTTGTTTGCTACCTTTCCCTTTTTTCACACTGCATCACAGAGACCAGAACTTCCCAAGTTAACATAGGTTCATATTTAGAGCTCGGCGGACGTGGTACTCCACCTCAAACACATAAGAGTACCCTGTCTCCCGAACCCTCAGTATGCCTGCCTTGTATGTCTTTCTACACTCTTGATTGATTTAAAGTTCAATAAATACAATGCATTCCTCACTTTCCTCAAGATCATATGCGCTCAGCAACATCAGCCTGACAGCAGTGCAATTCTAAGTGGGCGCATGAAGACCACAAGGAGACCTAATAGCAGATTTCATGTAAATCTTTATGACCGAGAATCAGTCTTTCTAAGCACATGCATTTCTAGGACTCTTTAAAGGATTTGACATGGTTAAAGCCAAACTTTCATTTTATCATAGAATTAAATGGAGGAGGCTTCAGGGAGTGTGCGGCAAGCAATCTGCTCACATAGTCGCTAAATATAACATATATATAATTAACTTATACTTATTATATAAATATAAACTATAATTGCTAGTTGTTAGAAATGGGGTCTGTAGTTGGCAAAGGTATGCAACTTCCAAATCAGGACCCTTGCTTCTTAGTCAGTATCATTAGATAACCCCTGTTCACCCCCTTGGTAGCATGGCATGAGCAGACAGGCTTATCCAAAGGCAATGTTTAAAGTATTTGCAACCAGACAAACAATAACACAGTGAAAAAACTACAAATGAACACCACACCAGTTTAGGAAATTAAGGATCTGTATCTAAACCAAATAAGACCAAAACAACAAAAATCCAACATACACAATTCGAAATATGATTTTTAAAAGGTTTCAAGCAGCTCCTGGCAGGTCAGAACTCCCAGCAGCGAAGTTCAAGGAAGCTTGTGGTAAAGCCTTTGTGTCACTGAGACTTCAGAATAGGAGGCAAGCACACACAGGCCCTTGGAGATTCTTCACAAGCAGGTTCACAGCAATGTTCCAGTCTTTGCCCTCTCCTTGGCAGAAGCAGCAACTGTATGCCAACCCAGCAAAGCAACACATAGTAAAAGGGTAGTACTCCTCCTCACAGCTCTTCAGCTCTTCTCCTTGGCAGAGGTTTCTCATGATTCCAGAAGTAATCTAAAGTTCTGGGATTTCAGGTCTAATATTTATACCCCATTTTCTCTTTGTAGTCCTAGTTGCAAGAATCTCTGAGCTCAGTAAAAAACAGTTCTGACCTCACTGGTCCAGCTTCACTACAGGAGGTGGAGACAGTATTGTGCAGAGCAGACACAGTCTATTCAGGTGCTAGTGAAATCTCCTTCCACTACTCTAAATGCATAAAGGTCTATTCAGCCTGGCTATGAGTCACCCAGGAACGACAGGACACACCTCAACGCCCCACCCCCCGTGACAGCCTAGAGTGAATGCACATCCCCAGCTCCTGTCACTCCAAAACTAGACAGTTAATACACAAACAGGCAGAGGCACTCCAGATGCTTAAACAAGAAAATGCTCACTTTCTAAAAGTAGCATTTCAAAAACCCAATTTCAAAACCACCTTCACCCAAAAATGTGCTATTAAATTCTGAGTTCAGAGAGCCTAAACTCCAAACCTCTGGCTGTTCCCAATTGAAAGTTACACATGTAAAATATTACAGTGCAGCTCCAATGATAGCCAATGGGACAGTCAGCCTTTCAACAGTGAAAAATGATATACATAGTATTTCACTATCAGGACATGTAAAACACACCTTTGGCCTACCTAAGAAAAGGGAAGGTTAGGTCCTGGCAAGTGGGTGCACGTGTCAGGTCGACATGGCAGTCTAACACTATGTGCACAGACACTGCAGTGGCAGGTCTGAAACACATTTACAGGGCTAATCAGATGGGTGGCACAACCAGAACTGCAAGCCCACCAGTAGCATTTGATTTACAGGCCCTTGCCATATACAGTGCACTTTACTAGGGACTTACCTGTAACTCAGATATGCCAGTCATGGAGAACCAATCATAATCCCAATTTACACAGGTAGTACTTGCACTTTGACACTGATCAGCAGTGGCAAAGTGCCCAAAGCATCTAAGCCAGCAAAAACAAAATCAAGTAGACAGTCAAAAATGCAGGAGGTGGAGTCAAAAAGTCAGGGGAAACAAGCCAAGGATGCCAAGTCTAACACTAGTTAATCAAATACTAATAATTTAATTTCTGTTATCTATAAATTAACATGACTGTTAAATTATCCTTAGCATTGAGTGGTGAATTTCAGAACACTTTGACGTATTACTTTTTTATTCTATCTAATTGGGTCCGCAGTTGAAGTTTCCTGTATGATAACAAATTAGCTCTGAAGCTCAACCCACTAGTAAACTACTTTTCCCTTATTAGATTTTCCACTGTCACAGGGGGGTATGTGGAAACTGGACTGTTTTCAAATATATTTGAGATATATTTTCTCAAAACATTTCAAAACTTTCAGTGATGGCTTCATTTTTCCATCCAGTGGCACCTTTCTTTTAACTATTGAATTTGTTTATGCCACATGTCTGATAATTGTTTAAGCACCTTTAATTATTTTATTATTTTTTACTCTAAAGCTTTCTCACTTTGGAGTGTTAATACTGATGTCATAGCTAAAGAATATAGATGATTGAAGGAAGTGACACAGTATAGGGCCCTTTTGCATTTTATATTTAAGCTTTTTTTTTAAAGAAAATCTCAGGGTAAAAACATGTTAAAATTAGATTTTCAACACCCACACCCATGACATACTTAATGCTGGCAAAAGATAAAGGCACGTGTATGTTCAAAACACTTGTATTTAGTTTGAATAACTCCCTGGGGACCACATACCCGTACATTTGAAAATAGTAGTGAAGAGATAGTAATTACTGCCCCTTTGGGGCTAACCTTTTGATGTGCTCTCATCATGAAACTTTGTCAGTCATCTCACAATGTTCACTGTTTTCCGGTTTTGTGATTTTCATGGAAAAAGGGTGATAAACAAACGATAAAAAGTTGATTAATTTTTTTGCTAGTTAGCATAGCACTTGGCTATAGAATAACATTATGGCTTTCGTCCACAAACCTGATCAACGGGTAAAAAGAAAAACAGCTGATGAGGGTGCTCTTTTGAGGATAACATAGTGGAAGTAAAGGAGGGTTCTTCTAGTCCTTATCAGACCATTCTGTTTCCATATCTTCCCAATCTTAAGTGGCTTTCCTGCTCTTTTTCTGCTGTTTCAGAACGCTGAAATCAATCTCTTTTTGCTACTAGGAGCTCAGCTCCATATAAAAAGCCGAAGAATTGATCCCTCTGTCCCTTTGAGATTAACTAGGATCAAACAGAACCTTACGAAATAGGGTGTTAAGCACCAAAGCCCTCTAGTGATTTGGACATGTTCCCAATAAGCCTTGGAATAAAAAGCTAAACCTTCCTGGTGTCAAAGGACTCACATAATTAATTTACTAAATACATGACCCTCAGAGATCGCATCGTGCCCAAAGATGCAAAGTAGAAATCTCAGTCAACGCTGAAAAATCCATCAGAAGGCAGAAATTTCAAACTCCAGAGGAGCTTGGCACTTACACTTAAATCACCTTTTCCTACAATTTATTTTATCTGTGATAACTCCTGAATATTGACAAAAAGTAGGAGCTTCTATCTTCAAATGATTTATTTGAAGAATGAACTGAGTTGCATACAATTATATTTTGACACTCCTTCCCTATTTGTGGTGGATTTGGCAGAAACACCCTCATATTGAATGTATTAAATTGGGATATTTCTGTTTTGGAGCACCACTGGGAAAATAACTTTATTGTGGAGAAACAAAAAAAAGCAAATGCAAAAGCACACTTGCTTCTGTTTGTGGATCTTTAATCATACACCTCTTTATAATGGCGGGATTGTCAATTTTAATCATTTAAGTACTCTTGGAAATCTACTACTGTTGTAGATTTCTTTGACTACTCATTGGAGTCTCAAATGTATTAATTTATTTAAAGCTTGGTATGGTACCACATGTCATCTTAGTCACTTCAGGGAATTGGAAGAAAACTTTAAACATGAACATTAAATGGAATGGCATGTATACAGGGATTAGAGTCCAGCCAGTTAAGAGAATTGCTCCTACAACCAAATTACTGAATGAAGACTCACATCAACTTGCTGGACTTCATCGATGTTCGTTAGTGAGCCTTGTCTCATATTAATCTGTTAATGACCAGAGCAGATTCTGTCTATTTTAGGAGTCTGAAACTTAATTGAAAGTTGTAGGTTTTTTTGTTTTCCTATGTTGCAAATTTCTGAATATCCAGCATATCATAAACATTCTGTAGGATTACATATCAAGGAACATATATGCTTAGCTGTGTGACAGTGAATAGGATTTATTTTCTTACAACAATAATTAGCCCTTGGTTTGTCACATTCAAAAAGTCAAAAGGGGGGGGGGGGGGGGCGGTTGCGCTTGCCTAAAATATGACCTTTGTAAAAAAAAAAGGTTTGTTTGCTCCAAACCAATTTCGTAAGGCATGCATGCAGCCATTTAGTTAGAATTTAAACGGTTTTTGAAAATGCCCAAATCCAAAAACAGTTTTGCAATACCCAATGCTTTAAAACATTGTGGGGGTGTCACAAAAAATCTAAAACTATACTCCGATAGGCTTTTGCCTACATTTGTAGTAAATTCCGGATTTTTGGGGAATTCACTGACGTTCTCCTAGAAAGCTGCAAATGTTTTAGATTGAAGGAGTATTCACATCCATATATAGTTCCATTTGGAAAATTTTACAGATGTACATTTACGGATACATTACACGAAAATGCATTTAAGTGTTACAATGCATTTTTTGTTCTCTGTGTGGTAAAAGTAATTTCCCAGTACCAAAACCACTTATTCTACAGCTGACCAATTTTGGGAATGCTCCTTCTCACACCGCGACTCCACTCTGATATGAACTTACTTTTGAATACTCAATAAGTCACACATTTGTGAGTGTTCGTCTATTTTGGTAGGTATCCTGCACATGTAAGCCCTGTATCCCATATGAGCAAACCCCTTTGCAAGATTAAATTCATGTTTTTGTGATACTAAACCTTGAGTTTGTAGTTGAAATTATTGTATTTGTGCTCCTAAAAACAACCTGAATGAAAGGCTAAATATTTCATTTTTTTCCAGCAAACCCAGTTCTTGAGTTTAATTACACTATTGGGTTGGAGGGAGAAATGGTTCCCAATATACAGATGGGCTTCTGTGGATCTGCTGAGAGCCCAGCTTTTACGGCTCCATGGAAATTAATGGGATTAAAGAGGAGAAGATTTTATAGACACTGCTGCGAGTTATCAATGACGTGTGAACACACGTCCACATCTTTCTCTTTTCAGTCCCCAGTTTTTAGGTCTCGCCTGACCCAGCGCATGCGCTGGTCTGGCTAGACTTATTGTGAGGGCTCAAAAAAGTGCTACCACTGTAGCATAGAGACACAGTGTCTGTGCGCGGGCGCGCGCGCGCCTCACTTTCGCAGCCGCACGGCCGCTTTGATGTTTGATCGCGATTGCGATCACTTTCGCGGCCCCACGACCGCTTTGATGTTCTCCGTGAGCCAGTTTTTTTTTCTCCTGTTTATTACTTCTATGTAGTAATGGTGGCACCCGTGCGCGGCCATTACTACAGAGCAGTAATAAACAGAAACAAGCATTGGCATAGCCAATAGGTCTCGCTTTTGGGACCTTATAAGTATTTAGTTATGCAACTGTTGCATGGCTAAACACTTATAAGGTGCCAAAAGCGAGACCTATTGGCTATGCCAATGCTTCTTACACTCTGTGGGATGGTAGGCTTCCTTTTGTTTTCATACAAGAGAATCATTTTTACTTTCATGAGTAATGCTTTGATAACCAAGATGTGAGATATCAGGTTTTCAAGATTTGTAGGCTACAATGCAAATCTAATGGAGCTGTAATTACATCGCACTGTTACTAAAAGTTGGGAAAGACTCAAAGGGCTAACTGATTTCTGGTTTAGCAGAATCTACCACTGACATGCTAGCCTGCCCACTTAAAAACCCATTTGAAGCTTTTACTAAAAAGAGAGAAACTGTGCTATAAATGGTATAGGAAGTATTAGTGGAGTTCTTCTAACCTCCATATTTAATCTCTACTGCAAAGATCGTGAAAGACCATCTCCTGAAACGACTTCAAGGGATACTTGGGTATTTTTCTCAGGCTGTCTTTGAGTCTTGTCTCCTGAGCAGAAGATGAGTGAATCTAAGTTCTCCTGAAACAGAGAAGCATAATGCTCATTTAGAAAATCTGGTTTACTTCAATGATTATTCAAAAAACTTCAAAGTCTTGTTTTCTAGTTTGAAGACCCACTATAATTATTCTGAAGTGGGCAGGGTTTGCTAAAATTAGCTCTAAATGTTTAACATTTGTACAAGAAAGTTTGCATCATCACCAAAGAGAAATATTGCATATTAAGGTAGGTGACTGATTCCACCTTAGCTTCACCCGGTGTATGAGGTTGGTGCTCTTCTGATCTTTAGTGAATGCTTGAAAGAAGGTTCTCAGGCTTCTGTCTGTGATATTAAATAACAGTTAATCCAAGGGCTACTTTTCTCAAATTTCCATTCTTGATTTATTTGTTTGATATTTTGCCTAGAAAATGTTTTGAACTTTCTTTCTTCAGCAGTGTGGTCCGATTGGTTTTGAAGCTACCATCCCAAGGGGATTTCTCTGGAGTTTTGCCATGCAAGGTGACCCAAAGACATGCTTAGGAAAAGTGATTTTACTTTCCTGAATCCGCCTATTTGTAACAGGGTCAGGGCTTATTCCCTGCACCCATCTATAATGTAATCTGTCTGCCCTGAGCCGTCATAATCTCCTACACCAAAACTGTGTGAGTAATTAAACATGTGAAATGTGTATACCTTTTTGATTAAAATACAGTTCAAAAACAGGGTGGTAAATAAGGGCAGATAACCCTTGACCAGTTGACAGAAACAGTTAGGAGGTGTGAAGTAGTTGCAGTATATTCTCTCAAAGACCATCTTTTTTCTGGGGCCTTGATGATCTCTCTATTATCCATGTTGTACTGTTAATCCCCTGGGATATTAGCGATTTTGTGTGCATGAATAATAGAGGTTTGTTCTCAACGCAATCTGCCACCTGAAGTAATGAGACATAACGTTTCTAGTGAGAGTTCCCTGATTTAAATACAACTCCCACAGCTTTAGATGGCATCACATTGTGGCAACATAAGGTATGTGTCACCTTAATAACTAAGCATTGGTGCAGGGGTTCCTTAAACACAATCACCATTTTTCCTTTATCTAATTTAAGAGAGCTCACTGTTCATTCTACAAGCCTTGGAAGAAGATGAGAAGAAAATTATTATTTTTTTTATAAGAAAATATGCTATTTCATCCAGATCACTTTTTCAGTTCCTGCGGGACTTCACTTTTTTCTCTGACTAGAATAGCTAACCACTTAATTTGACTCCCAAGAAAAGTGAAGTCCTTAGTCTGCTGGTGTTTTAAAAACTTGCTGTTTGTTCAAAAGTGTGATGTGATTGCACAACAGCTATGCCGTAGTAAACTGAGCTTGTCAAATGAAGTGCCTTATTTTGGGCTGGTTGCCAAAAAGATATGAATGTACCTTCCACTTGTTATTTGGACTCTCACCTCCTTAAAAGGTCAGGGGAAAGCTGTGTTAATGACAGGAAATACACGATTGGCTCCACCATCAAAAACATCTTGTCTGCCACACAGTCACCGGTGACAAGTGAAGCATACATTTGTTTTGCAGTCTAACCAAAGATTAGGGTCAGTTTATTCTAATAGACATCTACTGAATATTCCATGAAACATCCAGAGACCTTGAAAAGAGCTGATCAAATGTGAGACCTTCTATCTAAGCACAGCTTTTTAGATGTGAGAATGCATTACCTGCAGCAGGGTTCTGGCTAGTACTTCGCCGAGGGTACAGTGTGGCCATGACATATTCTGCTAATGATATTTCTCCCTGCATCGGCACAGGTTTATGAATGTCGCTATGGTTCTAATTAGATAATAAAATATGACTTATTTTAATATATATGTTGCATCTAAGTGTATATTAGAGCTTTAATGCAAAGTTACACATTTTAACAAAAAATAGCTTGAGATTGGGATGAGGAAAAGTAGCTAAAGCATCCAGAAAGGTGTCTTAAACACATCTTCATGTCCCAATACAGACACTAAATATCCCACAGATAATCTCTCACTTGCTTCAAAGTAGATGTATGGCATTTTCCATTCTATCACAACATTGGGTGTGTTATGAGCCAGAAGTAAAACAGTACAAGGAACACGTGCTTTAATGTGTGTCACTGCCCTGTGAGAGCAGCTGGATTTACATCACACATATGCAGGAAAATTCACACATACCCTGCTAATATTAGACCAGAGATGCTCATGTTAGGCTTCAGTCAAAATGAAGACCATATGGTAGCAAGAAAATCAACGTTTATCAAAGAAAATCAAGTTTATCACCAAGTGCAAGCAAGATTTCCTACAACATCTCTAAGAGTCGAAGGCGACGCCCAGCATCCACATTTTGTCACAAGGTGTAAAAGTTCAAAGATCACGGAATAGTGGCCATTTTAATGGCAGGTAAAATCAGACTAGGAACAAGACTCATGGTCACAAACACTTTTAACTATGCATAGTGAAAAACCTGGAAAGAGTCAACAATAAGCTTCGAAGGCAGATAACAAGCAAGAGGAGAGAAGGATTTAGTCAGTATGCACCAAGGATCTTGAGATCAGGACACTAAGCTGGACATGAAAACTTTAAGTTAAAACAAAGAAAGCAAAAGTATAAGAGCAGCAACAGTACAGAACAAAGCTTCAAGTAGCAACATCAACAAGAGTTGGAAGAACAGTAATGCAACAAGAAACCGACAGAGCAACCTTATATACTGTGGATCCAGAAATAAATTTGTGCATGGGTCGCTTATCTAACACTGATTCTTCGACTCATCATGTATATACCACGTTGAGATATTAGTTCTCTATGCATAATCAAAGCAATAAAAGAATGTGATCTTAAGCCATTGTAGTTCTTCCACATGATTGTGCTTCCATGATTTCAATTGCTAGCAAGAAGCACACAGGATTTCCCACCTGGTGTAAGTCTGGTATAAGGGCCACAGCAAATACTGCAGGTAAATATCCAGAGGAATGGTATATCAGCTCTAGTACCTGCATGTTCTCAGCAAAGGGATCTCCTGTCCCAAATTGTTTCTGTTTGTCCTTATTACATTTGCACTACTTTCTCCATGGAGCTGTGCAAACACTTGATATTTTGGAGCAGGGCAGGGTAGCAGTAGCTCCTCATCCACTTTTATATTCGAGAAGCTGGGCATCCAATACCCATCAAACTTTTTCTGGTAATTTCCTTTTAGAAAAGGTGTCAGTCTCAGCACTCGAACCTAATTTTAGCCTGTTAGGTAATCATTGTTCTACTCTGTGTATTATATATACTTTCTAACGCACTGCAAAAAAAGACAGATTTATTGAAAATTTGTAAATATAGTACATGTGGATAAACAAAATTTGAGTAGCAGACAAGGCACTATTATTCCAGAGACTGGACAGCACTGGTCTCTGATACAGTACAGTTTGAGGTTTTCTTGTATATATTTGGCCACACATGACCCTTGGCAACAGTCACACTACTCAAGACCTTGTTCAATTTCTTGTCATTCCAGCCTGCAAGTTGCAGATTTCTTGGCAAAATGCACAATTTGTTTTTTGTCTCATGTAGCTTTTTCTGCCAACAGTAGGCACATATTACAAGGCAGTAGCCATGTAAACTGAAGTACTCAAGTAGTCACCGGAGACAATTGTCATGGCCAACTGGAAATTGTAGTCCAGCTCTGAAACATGTGATATTTAGGCCAATTGTAGATTTTGACTCATTCTTGCCAGACATAATGTGACTCAGGTTTCAAAAGGAGCTCTCTTTAAGATTCTCCTAGCCTACCTTCCAGTTCAGTAATCAGTGTCTGTTGGTACCGCACACTTTTCCTTAATTCTTTGATCATCAGTGTCTTATTTTGTCTCCATCTGATTGCTATTTTTTGTACCTCTGTAGCTTTTTTATCTTTACAGCTGTTTTGTTTACTTTGTGTTGATTACTTTGTAGTCTACTTGAAGTTGTATCTGTCTTTGCTAGGACTTCAAGTACTAGATCACAGGTTAATGATCAATGTAGAGACCTTTCACTTGTTAAGCACTCCACTGATTCAGTTTTATTCTCTTTGGGAAATACAAAAATCCTTTTTATTTTCTTATTCCTTTCTTCATACTTTTAACAGTCCTTGTGTGTATCCAAGTTACATCTTCTTCCATCCCTTGTTAACCAGGATTTCGATTGTTCTCAGTTTCACCTGGAGGTGCTGGGAAATATGAACAGACAGGCATTTGCTACTGCTGCCTGTTATTACAGACATTTCTCTCTAGTGGAACAACATGGATCAGCCTCAGTTTCAGTTTACATTTTGCCCTGGGTTTGGCCTCTGTCCTACCTCACACCACTTAGAGTGACCAAATGTTAGGCAATAGGACCCAGTTAGGACCCAGTTACCAGCAGAAATAGGCTTCACTATCTCCAAAGTACTGATCCCCACTTCTCTAAGCCTTCAAAATACTGTTACTGCACCATTCTACAAGCTCACTGTCCTGGCAGCAACCCGCTGCCTACACCATTGCTTCTACAGCCTGTGTGTCCAGATGGGGTGGGGGAGCTCAGCCCAGTTTAGTCACTTAAATGGGATACGCTTTCTCATTACTTGAAACAGGCAATTACAAATTAGTTGATTGTAGTGCTGAGAAGAGATATCTTCTTAGAGCAAATAGGAAAAACCTTATCCAATGGCTCCCACCTTAATTCTATGCAGGCGCTCAGTATCAAATGTGGTAAACCACTTAAGGCACACAGATCATGTTCTCCGTCCCATAATTATAATTCTCTTTCCAAAAAGCGAAACTGGCAAGAGAGGAGGGAAGGAATGTAATACAACTATTGGTGATGGTTTCACTTCCTTTCCCTAAAAGGGTTGTGATGTTTACTGGGACTGGAATGATTTTTGACTTGTAAGGTGACAAAGGAATATGGGCAGGTTCATGCCTTGGTCATAGGTCGGTCTAGTCTCCTTTATGGCAAGACAGGGGCTTGCCACTCCTCTCTATCTTTGCCCTTTTAACTTCTGGAAACGACTTTAGTAGGAGAGTGGAACAGAGACCAGATAAGATGTTTCCTGCGAAATAGATTGTGCACATTTGCAGACTTTTAGGAGGTATGAAGAGGCTCTTCGTAATGATCCTTGTCAATGACTGGAGTTTAAGGTTTTGAAACACTGGGGAATATTTTAAATATATTCAGCATTTGGGACAATAGTGTGAGAAATTCCATCTGCTGATGGCATTGCCTTTCGAATCTCTGGTATTCGGCATTTGTTGCAGCGTCAAAATTATTATGCTTATGTTAAAGTGCTGTATTTTTCTTCTACAGTGCAGTGTTTTTCTTCTACAGTGCAGCCTCTGCTTAATAGGACTGGCTTGATATTCGGCTGGGGACAGCTCTTTCTCAGTGAACTATTAACAATCTGTACACTGTAAAATGACTTTCAAATCAGCATCAAAACAATATCCTCCGTTCTGTAATTGTATGATGTAGCTTGAGGAATGTGATTACATCATATTCCCATCGCTTACCATCATTTGCATATGACTTTGGATTGTCAAAGAGCTCTTTGACGATGACTGTCTTGCCATGCTACTTCTAACATAATATTCACAATTTGCTTTAACTGTTTGAAAGACAATAGCTACAAACATCATTTTTATGAGCATTATCGATTTGGGAATAAAACTCAAAAATTGGATTGGGAATAAGACTCTAAAAGAATTGAGATTGAGATCATCTGTTTACATATCGGGAGGATTCCTCTCTCTTTTTGTGATGAACTATTTTTTCAAGCTCTACCTGATTTCACGCAAGTCCAGATAATCATTGAAGGTTTTAGATTTCCAGTCATGGCCTTCTTCTCCTACACAAATCACTTGCGATAGTATGCAGTGCTCACTATCTGTGTATTTACTCATTTACATTTGTCTGCAATTTTGTTTTGATCCTCTTAAAAACATTTTTATATGTATTGAAAATGCCTCTCCATGCACCTACCAAAGGTAAGGTAATTCCTGAGGGCTTTACAAATATTTCCTTTCCTGGGAATGCTCTACTTATTGTCTCTAACGGGTTATTTGTGCATCCATATGTGAGATTTAGGATTGGAATATATCTAAAGTCCTGAAATTGTTCATCAGTATTTTGGAGTTCTGATACACACTTCAACTGTGTGATTATAACTGCAAATTAAACTTCCAAAATTTTAGAAGACTAGCCCATGGCTTTTAGAAGTTAGATTTTTGTTTCTAATATATACGTTCTCTGCCTGAATAAACAAAAAGTAATTCTGTTGTCAATGCAGATGGTTTACGGCACCAAGTACTTATCTGGCTGTCTATGTTCAATAGGTTTTCTACAAATGGAAGATTTAGGCCAGGATACCCCTTTCCCAAAAGTAGGGCATAGTTTGAGATATTCTGCAGCACCTCCTCTTTGCATTTTTGGGACATTGATGAACACACACTGTCTCCCCTGTCTATTTTCCACCAAAGAGGTGGGCGAAGTGTTTTGACATTTTAGAGGTGGGAAGGCGGGCACAATGAGAGCTATTGCTTTGCAAGAAATGCCCCTGAAACATTTGCTGACATATAGTTCAATATCTTCAAATCTTATTTCACAGGCTTTTGCTGTGGTCAAACTGTAGTGAAAAGAAGGGGATGACAGACACATCAAGTACAGCTTGGACATACCCTTTGACAGTATAGTAGCTTGAACTTTAAAATATATTGCTTTGGGTAATTCACTTTGTACAGGCCTTGTAAGAAGTATAGAAGGTTTCTCCTCCACTACTGAAGAAGACCAAGAGATTGAACTAACATCTTCTTGAGTCTCTACCACAATACACCTTCCTAAGGAGAAGCTGGCCTCCTGAATTCATCACCTGGCCCAGAGAACTTCCTTATCTGCTTTGTCACTGTTCATTGGTATTTGAAACGCTTGTACTAGAATACCTTTTCTTGTAATTGTGTAGTCCTTGAGACAGCCAGCAAACTACAGTAAACTACAAAGCAGGGCCCCTCCTGTTCTGACCTAATAGAGGCCAGAATGGACTTCAGGAACAGGAATATAATTTGGGGTACCGCTCCTTACTCCAAGAAAATCTGTTAGATGTTATTAGATCCAGTTTTGAAGATTTGATGAAAATAATGTAGCTAATACAGCTAATATAGTCAAGAGAACCCTTGAGCATCTATTTTGGCTACCTAGATGGAAGGAAAGGTAAAACTGCCTTTGAAGGAAACTGAGCCCACAAATCGTGACCCATGAATTGAGTGATACATTTTTGAAGTTTTGATCTGCAAATGCCACCACCTGGTATTAAATGCCCTAATCTCTCTGGTAAAGTGCTTGTTTAGCCAGTTAACCAACCTGAACCAGGGAATCTGGTGGACTGTAACCCTAAAACCTCCCATGCATTACTTGAGGATGGTGCATACAGGGCAACAATTTGTCCTGTTAGGCTGTAGGATTATTTGTTTATTAGTGAGCCCGAAGCTCCTTTCCCATTGGATGGCCACACACTCCACCATACATATTTAATACATTTTATTAAAAATGAATATCCCAATCTAGGGCAGATTATGTGAATAGTTGCAACTATAAAAACAAACGAAACAGTAGCAATGAAAGTGAATAATAAAAATATTGCAATTTTTTTTATGGTATTAATTAAATTCAAGCATTCAATGATGAAATCAGATTTTGGTAACCAACCCTTTCCTTCTAATCTAGCCTCTAGCTAATCTTTCTTTTGACTAACTTTACATCTGAGTTTCTTAGATGGTTTCAAGCCTGCATACCTTTACTGAATAACTGAAATGATTACTCTTTGATTCGGTGCTTTGAGAAGGCCGCTCTCTCAGTTTTTACATTCTTGAGCTAAGAAGTATGCCGATAAGGACCTGGCTCTGAGGATCCTGTGTCCTTCGCTAAAGAGATTTGCAGTACACCACTCCCTCAAACCACCCAAGGAAAGCTGAAGATGTCTCTATATGAATATGTGTATGTACTAGACTTAAATACCCTTTTCTGATTATTATGAAAAGACCAAACATCATGATGTTGTAAAATGCAAGAATTAGCACATGAATTTGGTTGACCTTTAATTCAAAACACATTATCCATTATAAATCACATTCATATATATATGAGCAATTCATGTGCTATCAACCTTTAGTAAAGCAAACGTTATATGTTGTACATGTGTTTAATAAATAAAGGTCACATTGATAAATTCATGAATATATGTAATGCAGTTGGGGGGGGGGCATATAAGTAGAATATGCATAGTACATGTCACAAGGTATTAAAGCCCTGTCTGAATAAAGCACTTTTACATTTCCTCTGAGAGTGTTGCTTGCTCCAGAATTTTGTTAAAAAGAGAACACCATCATAAACTTTGCATCAGCAATGAAGGACACATTTGACATACTGTAGAGTCTTCTTATCAGTGGTTCCTCCTCTTCATATCACAACCTTTGGTAGTCTGGTCAAACCAAGCGTTGCCAGGATGAACTGTGTTTTCTTAATTTTGTAGTAAATGTATGGAGATAATATCTCTGACTGGCCATAAACCCTAATTCTGTCCACACAAAAGTAATTATAGATCCTCCTTAATAGATCCATCTTCTGGTGATTATATTTTTACCTATGCCAGACACTTAATTTTAAAAAGGACGTGTCTGCTTCTCCCTAGGAATCAAATGAGGATATTTTTCATCATTTGTTCTTTACTTTCCATTATTTTTAGTTTTTGTTGTTTCTTATTGATTGTGTTTTTTTCATATCATTAAAGCCTTCTTTGTGCCCCTAAGCTCTTTACCTCTTAACTGTGTTGTTGTTTGAAGTAGCTGAATGGATAAAAGTTAATAAGCTGAGACGTATGAAGTGTAAAATAATGCAGTCACCAAAAGGCATGTACTAAGTTACTGTTATGCAGATTTACATCAACACCTGGTTCATAAGGCATCAGATCATTAGGTTAGTTAGAGAGTGCAGAGAAAAGCCTGAGTTTGGATATTCTTCCTCTAGGCTCCAGCAGAGTTTCAAGGGCATGGCTGGTATTCAAAAGATAATCTCACAAAGGCTACACAGACATTTAAGAAGGTACTATGGCATCTGAGGCAAGAGGAAATGGTATTGCTATGCGGAAAGTGTGTCTTTGTCATAATGCCGAAAGAGGTCTTCAAGGACCATGAGACTGAAAAGCTAACAATCAAAGGAGGTGGGAAAGGAGCTATCTAGTGAAACCAATGCGAGAAAACCATGATCTTTCAGGGGGAAAAAGCTGCCTGATATGTTTTAGAGGGTTACACTTAAAGCTTTCAACCAGGGTATCAATACATCTATTTAGTTACACTGCTGATCCTGCCACTCTGACAAAGATAGTAAGTCAAAACTTGCAACCTTTTAATTTTAATAAACTTCCTCAGCACAATATGTAGGTCCAGACTGCCTGGCATGGTGCAACTAATGCCATTAATAAAATACAAATGCAACTCCTATGTCATCAATCATTATTAGCCCATCAAAGGTCTCTATTCCTGGACAAGACGCTAGTAGATTGTGTTGCTTCTCCACTCTAAAGTTTCAGCACACAAAAGCAGAGAATAATAGATTTTCATTCAGACTTCAAAAAAGGAAAAAGGAGGACATATAAAAGTTGTTGATGGCACACTCAGAATACAGGCTAAGGTTGAAGTTCTTGAAGGTGAAATAATCTGCACCCCTGATGTCAAACACACACATACAATTATATTTACTATTGTGTTGCTGGTGGGAAGTGGTGGGTGCAGGGTTCTGCCATCAAGATGAACAAACAACCAGTTCCGGTTTCCAATCCAGAAGCACTTTTGCAGCATAGGTGAAGGATCTCACTCACAAAATGGATGAAAAAAAGCTTTGAAATCCATTATTAACAAATTCTTCATTTAAAATTGGTACCAGCAAGTGGTTCAGACATATAATACTCCTGACCAACACAAGCTTTGGGCCTGGCACAGCCCTTATTCAGCAGAGCATTATGGGAGATCACAAGGCATATTCTGATAACCTTTCCCCATTCCTTATTCCCAATTTAAGACTGGTTATCTCCTCTCACATCCTCCCCACCAACCACTGATAAAGCTAAGTCTGTGGTTCCCACCTTGATGATCACCTAAACCTTGACACCCATGTCAAAAACGTGGCACAGGGAGCATATCCCCAACTCAGATATCTGAGGATCATGAAGCCTTTCATTGGGAATCTATAGGATGGATTTTGGAACTTTCTCTGTACAGGCATCCTTAAAATCAACTCACGTTCCTGCAAAAGTTGTCCTTAAAGCACCAACTCTCCTAACATCTGAATCTCATCATTTTTACCAAATTATACTAGTGCTCACATATGTGAACCACTCCCGATACAATCTAGATAACTCTTCAAAACTACCTGCCCAGCCTAAAGTTTAGTGTAAGTTAATGCCCCCGAAGTAACTCTACCAGGAACTAATAGTCAATGGTAGAAAACTGTACATTTGAGGCACATCATCACTGCATTTGGGGATGCCTGGCACAAAAAAAACATGTTGTGGTTCTTCTCTGGTAATGCTCCATGTGTTTGTAATTCCCTACTTCGTGAATTTGACAATCCTCCTTCATTGAGTTAATAAAGAAGGCTCTTTCAAGTCTACTGTTCCTAAACTTCCCTGCACGAACACACTGAACCTGCATAATGATAGTCAAGACACACCCTCCTCTTATTTTCATTTCTTTGTCCGTCTTTACCTGACTCCCTTGGCAGTTGTTCCACCTATTTTCTTTGCTCTTGCAGCTGTTTCATTGTTGTTTGTTTATGTATATATTGAATTAATTTTTATCGTATTCATTAACCAGTTTTGTGATGTTTATTGCCTTTCGGTAATTTGAAAGTACTGGAAAGTAGGTGATATAACTTGATTAAAGGAAGGTTGGGTAAATAGCCAATTATGCAGGATGAGCAACCATGTCCAGAAGTCTCAACTCAACTAAATGCAAGATTTTCAGAGTTTCCTAAACTTTATGTGGTTGGGCTCAGGTTTTGGGTTATGATTAATGGCTCTTCAGTGACTTGGTCGTTGCTCATCTAAAGATCTGCACCCCTCTTCTACATTGTCGAATGATTGTTGGTGGTCTGATGGGCAGGAATCGAATGTGAGTCTCTGGTGTGTATGTAGTGAGGTGAGGTGTCAGGTTTCTGCTGGCTTTGTAGACAATGCACAATACCTTGAATGTAACTCTATCATCTTCTAGAAGCCCGTGGGTGGTCTTAAGTGTAGCTGTGATTTTGAACTCATGGAGTATAAATGACTCACAGATTTAATACCGATGACCCTGTGCCTTATATACTAATTATATACTGATATCCTCTCTGAATCAATGCATAGCCTCTCCAGGTAATGATCCAGTACATTATAGGATGATTGAGAGCCACGATACCTGCGAACCAGGCAGGTTTCTTCCTAGTTCTCACTGGCTGCCAGATGAATTGTGTGAAGGCCTATAAGAGCAATGTATCAACTTTGATGGTGGTAACATCCCAAAAACTACCCTGGGCTATGAAAAAAGTGATAATAGGCTGGTAAGTCAATGATGGGAGCCTGTATATATGTATTCAATTGAGAAAAAGTGTTTAAACATTTATAATAAATTCATAGCTTCATTTTTAACAAGTGACTGGGTTTCTGAGAAAAGCACTTTTTTATGGCTAGGTTTTGCCACTCCTACGGCCAGTTTTCATTCTGCCGCCCTAATGTTTGACAAATGCACAAATTTGAATGGAATTTTGATTTACTGCATCACTTTCAAGGGCCATTTGTTTTCTGAAATAGGACACTTCCAGGGGCTGTTTTTTCCTAGCAAGCTTTTTCTTTCATGGTGACTTGTCTTTGGAATGTGTGTTTTTTTAAAATCATATGATTTCATCTCTCATGTCCTTCAGAAAAGCTTTAAAACTTATAAGTACAATCTTGCCACTCCTAGTCCTTGAGATTGTTCTCAAAATGTTTTCTCAAATTTGTGGACAAAACCTCAGTGGGGCCAGCAGACGCTTGTAATAAGGCTCCGTGTGGGAAGCAACATCAATCAGGTCTTCTGCAGAATTGACTTACTAATATTGAAAATGGAGCCAGCAGAGACACAACAGGTATAATCAATATTCACTAGATTACTCTCAAAATAATTAAATTTCGAATTCTCAGACTTCTTTTCAAAGTTTCACCTTTAATGTTCTCCTGAACTAATGCTTTTCTCTGCAATCACTTTTTTAAACAATTGTCTTAAATGTTAAATTAAGAGGTAAATTCCTCATTACCTACGTCCTGATACAGACACGAACACTTGCGGACCTAACTATACTCCCCTGGCGGGATTACAGCACCCTTAAATCGCCCTGAAGAAGCACATGTTTTGGCGAAACACGTTGACTGTTCATCTATGAAAACCAAGCACATCTGTATTAAAGACACACCAAGACTACAAACAGCAACTTGGACTCATTTCTTTCTCTAAACACAGACTTTGTGATTTACTTTGTATATATATTGCCTCTCATACCCCTTGAATGACCAAACAGCAGACTATTGTGTCTACTTAACATATCAAAAATACCCATGTTAACTCCCTGCCTCCCCCAATCGCCACACCATCATCATTCGCAATTATTTCCACCACTATCCACAAATCTTAGCGTGTTTCTGAGGCAGCCTCATCTAGTCTTATAGATTCCCAAGGCTTTGCAGTAGCTCATTTACTTTGCCGATCCCTCTAAGCTAAAAGGTTCACTGTCTTACCAGTGTTTAACAAGGTCCCTCTTTGAGAGTACCCATCCCAAAAGGAACTGTACCAGCTGGGTGTGTTAGGATTTGGCACTGAACAGCCATCCCCAAACTTCAGTCAGAACACTGTGCGCCCTTTCCCAGAAGAGTGCAATGAGTGGACATGCCCAAAAGGTGTGAACATGATCTGCCTCCCGCATTCCACATATCGGGCAGCCCAGGGACGGCTTCTGTCTGTATTTCCATAGGGACTGCTGTGTAGGATATGTCATCTATAAGTAATTGAGCTGCATTATATGGAATGGGCTAGCTAGCTAAAGCCATTTCTCATATGCCAGTCCTCATCTGCACGTTCACCGAGGCCCCTGTCCCACGCCCTTCATAATGTGCTGAATGTGTCTTTTATTGGCATCTTATGATAATACAGTATCATAGTTGTGTATTGGTCTGATAAGCTGGAAACTGTCAGTTTTTTGGTGTTCTCTTTTATTTGTAAACACAATTGTCCTTTATGTTTGATAGTAGGTGTATTTTGGGTACCATTGTTTTAATTCCATAAAAGTGAAAAAAGTATAAAAGCAAAGGTCTGTTGGTAAATATGTTTTACATATGTCTTTCCTTTTTTTAGGCTGAAGATTTTCCAACCAGCATTGATTTTAACAATTCCCTTAGTTCTGAGAAGGCTGAGGGTGTGGACGAGATGAGTGTAGAGCTGGACGAATCAGCGCTCATGCACAAAGAACTGCAGGACCGACTCCAGCAACTAGAAGTGGAGAATGCGGAACTCCAGCATACCACCGAACTTCAGAAAGCACAAGTACAACTGGACAAAGATAAGCTTATTAAAATCAAGGAAGAAAATGATTGCCTGACAAAAGAGGCTGATGAGTTGCGGAAACAGCATGAAGTTTTCATCTCCACTCAGAACACTGTTGAGGAGCTTCAGGAATGCCTGAAACTACTTGAACTGAATGCTTCAGAAAAAGAAAGGGAAAAACAGACTCAAATTGAGTTATTGGAATCTAGTAACAAGGACTATGCATCACAAATCTGGCTCCTGAATCAGGAGCTGGAGACTGCCAAAGCTGCTGCTAGCAAAAAGGATATGCAAATTGAGGAACTCCAATTGAGGACAAGTGCTACTGAGGAAAAGAACCTTGAGCTCCTTGCAAGAATCAACACCATCCTGAATGAGAAGGAGCAACAATCGACTACGCAGTATGAGTCTGTACTAAAGATTCAAGAATTGTCAGAGAAGTTGAGAGACACAGAAAGGGAAAAAGATGAAGCACTGAAACAGGGAAGTGAATATCTATCTCAGCTCAACTGCATAACTGCAGAACTACAACAGAAAGTAGAGGAACTAAATCATCACGAAATTAAAGTGGATGGGGTGGCATCATCTTCTCCCATGAAGGAGGCTGCACTGGATGGAAGAATTTGCTTTCTTGAGAGTAGCGAACTAGCTTCATGTTTGTCTGCTCCCAGTGGCCAACAGGTACTGAATGTGGAAGACAAGTCCATGCTGCAGTTAGAGTCTTTACACCTCCCAGACAAGTTTCAGCAAGTGACCAATGAAAAGGAAACTGCTGAAGGGATGTATAATAACACTGCCACTGAGCAGAAGGCAGAGATGCAGGGACTTCAGGACCAAATTAAGTCGCAAAACCTGAGCCATTTGAAAGACCTAATGCAGTTTAAAGAGAAGGAGGAAGCACTGAAAATGGAGCTGGAAAAGGAGGTACTTCAAAAGGCTGAGTTGGAAAGGAACCTGTTACATCTGAAGGATGAACTGGTGCAAGCAAAGACATATGCACACACACTAGAAATTGAGAACTTGGAATCAAAGGACGTTTTGCACAGAACTAACACCGAGATGGCAGAACTTGGCATTCAGATCTGCTCCCTGTCTTCTGAGAGAGGGAATAAAGATCAGTTACTAGCACAAGCTTCAGAGAAGCTGAGAGAACTTGAACAGCAGGCAGCAAAGGAGAAGGAACAAGTGGAACACGAACTAGTGCAGCTCAAGGAGGCAAATCAAACACTTGGGGAGAAATTAAAAGAGTTGGAGCAAAGCACCGCCGCCATTCCTGACTTGCAGAGGCAACTGAATGAGACTCAGAAACAGGCAAATAGTTTCCACGATGTCAGTAAAGAAGAGATATCCACAGTGAAGTTTCAAATGAGTGCTGAAATCTTGAAGTATGAAGACAAACTCAAGGTAATGAATCGTTATCTCCAACCAAAATGTATTTAAACCTACAGTGGGTGTTTTGGGATATCCCACCCTGTCTGTGTACTTGCTGTTTCCTTGTCACAAAGAGTACCCTCCATTCACATGTACTTTAGCATAACTCATTGCTCACATCAGTTACAAATATTAACTTTGTGAGGAGGGAGAATCAATATTTTTTTTTAAATGTTAAGGATTTTATTACCTACATCTTTTCTGCAGCTCTTGACCTCTCAGTGTAGCACATCCCATCTGACTATATAAATGTATATTGTAACTTTTATTAAGCTCAGCCCCAACCCTGTGAGAAGCAACAGGGCACTTTAACATATCCCTAAATGAAAATAATTGAAACATTACATTTGGTGAAAATAAAAATGTAAATGGAACAGGACAGCAGTTTCGCAATCGTGGCCGAGGTGCCCACCACACAGGCGACCATTGTCAGCATTACGTTCGCCCTTCTCCCGCAGCCCACTTGGCAATCCGAATCCAGCGATTCTTTTCAAGTTGGCAGGCTATCACTTCGGACAGCCGGGCCCTACAGATAGTTTGCAGGGGTTATACCGTACTATTCTTTTCTTCCTCACTGCCCCTTTCACCATCTCCCCAACGACTGACCGAGACCATCTTTCCATTTTGTGGCAGGAAGTTCAAGCCCTTAGGGCCCAAGGGCCTGTCGAGTTGGTACCGGCACCAGTAGTAGGGCATGGTTGGTATTCCCGGTACTTTCTGCTGCCCAAGAAGGAGAGAGTCCGTTGGTCTATTCTAGATCTGAGCCTTCTCAATTCAAGATGCTCATGTTATCCCAGGTCTTGTCTGTCCTCGACCCTGGAGACTGGATGGTAGAATTGGACCTTCACAATGCCTATTTTCAAATTCTAGCCGTGCCGGCCCATCGGCTGCAGTACATGGTGGGACAGGAGCATTTTCAGTTTGCTGTTCTTTTGCTTGATCTAACAGTGTCCCTTGGGTGTTCGCGAAAGTGATGGCAACTCATTTCAGCACCAGACTACCAGTCTTCCCCTACCTCGACAACTGGCTATTGAACGTGGGCTTGCCTCAGGCAGTCATCAACCACTGCCAGACTATGGCGAACCTCCTGTCATCTTTGCAGTTCACTGTCAACATGCTGAAGTCACACCTGACTCGTTCTCAGATGCTCCCCTTCATCGGACCCATTACGGACATGTGCCTTTCCATTGCGAAAGAGAGTCCAGGACATTCTGGCTATGATCCCGATCTTTCAGCCTCAGTCCTGGATTTCAGTAAGGTTGACTCTGAGGCTGCTGGGGCTGATGGGCTCCTGCATCCTGCTGGTCAAGCATGCCAGGTGACATATACAGGCTCTGTAGTGGGATCTGAATTCCCCGTATGCCCAACATCGAGCGACCTCACCGACCACTTTCAGATTTCTGAGGAGACTGCAAAAGATCTGCATTGGTAGCTGCTGGATCGCGCTTGGGTCAGCGGCAGACCCTGTCCCTTCCCCATCTGGAGCTGACAATGGTGACAGATGCATAGCTTATAGGTTGGGGTGACCATCTGGTAGAGGTGGAGATCAGAGGCCTCTTGTCTACAGTGGAGTTTCAGCTTCATATCAGACTTTTGGAGCTGAGGGTCATCCATTTGGCATTGAAAGCCTTCCTGACGTCCATCAAAGATAAACTGGTACTCGTGCTCACGGACAATACCACCGCCATGTGATACTGCAACAGTCAGGGCAGGATGCCATCACGGACCCTGTACAAGGAGGCCTTGCGCCTCTGCAAATAGCAGGACCACCATGGAATTTTCTTGGTGGTGACCCACCTGGCAGGATCATTGAATGCCAGGGCAGACTAACTCAGCCATTGGCAGCTAGTGAATCACAAATAGCAGTTACACCCAAAGGTGACGCAAGGTCTCTTCTGTGAATAGGGAGATCCTTGTCTCAATCTGTTCGCCACAGATGAGAACACGCAATGTCAGCACTTCTGCATTTTGGAGTTTCCAAGGCGTCTTTCGCTTGGAGATGAATTCCGCCTCGAGTGGAACTCCACACTCCTGTATTCCTTTCTGCTATTACCACACCTGCTCTAAGTTCTGGAGTTCAGGACAGATCGGGCTCAAGTCATTCTAGTGACTCCAAATTGGGCACCGATAGTATGGTATTTAGAACTCCTGGGCTTGAGCATATGTCTTATGATTAGGCTACTCCTCCGGGAGGACCTGGTGTCGCAGCAACAAGGCATGGTCCGGCGCCCGGGCTTTCGCATTCTCCAACATGCTTGGAGCTTGAGCGGCAACAGCTGAACACCTTTAACCTTCCTCTAGACGTAGTTGATGTCATCTTGCTAGCCAGGTATCCCTGAACGAAAAGTGTATACTCCTGTCTTTGGCCCATATTTGTGGCTTGTTGCTGCACATGCAAGATTGATCCCCTCAAGGTAAGTTATCTGACATTCTGTGACTTTTGCCCGGCGAGACCTTGCTTCTGGCACATCTAAGAATGATCTTTGAGCCCTTTTGGCCTTCTCACAGTTGCCAGATCAGCCCTCATTGTTTAAATCACCAGTTGTGATGTGATTTTTGAAAGGGCTACAACATATGTTTCCCCCTGTTCTCTTTTTCATTCTCCAATGGGGCCTTAATCAGACGAGATCCCTGAGCTTCTAAATCCTTTGTTCCAACGAACACCACGTGGGTGATCAGCTCTTTTTGGGGTTCTCTGGAGTAGAAAAGACATGGCATTGTAGAAGAGAACCATCTCTTGCTGGATCATGCTCTGCATAAAGAGCTGCTATTCACTGGCTAAAAAGCAGCCAACAGCCTCCAGAAGAACTGTGTGCCCATTCTACCAGGGTCAAAATTGCTACCATAAAGTCCCTGTCCTAGACATTTTGCATGCAGCTACTTTGACGTCACTTCATATGTTTAAGAAGCATTATTGTCTGGACGGTCAAGTTTGCCAAGTGGGTCATTTTGCCTCCTCGGTCCTACAGGACATTATAGGTTGAGTCTACTCACTGACCCAACTGAAAATAGGTACTGCTTTGGTAACTATTCAAAAGGTGAGGAATCTGCAGCTAGAAATCTCTATCAGAAGAACAAGCTACTCACCTTCGGTAATGCACTTTCTGGTAGAGACTCTATCTAGCCACAGATTCCTCTCCGGCCCTCTCATACTCCCTGTTCAGTAATTGGACTCTATCTGTTAATAAGATCCCTAGTCTAGGAATCTGCACACTGCCCACTAGTTTGCTTTTGGAGCTCTGCATCTGGAGACATGGAGTGTCTCACAAAGCAACTGATGTCAGTGCGCGGGAGTGGCACCTATATAGGTTTCGCACATTATTTCCAGAGTGTGCGGAGCAAGGCGACACCTTCCGGCATGCAGAGGTACTCCTTAAAAGCTTCTGGATCCAATCTGACATGTGAGAGCCTTCAGAAGGTGAGAAATATGTGGCTAGGTAGAGTCTTTACCAGAAAGAGCGTTACCGAAAATAAGCAACCTGTTCATTTAGGTTAGCAACAGTTCTTCAAAGATATGGTTGCTTTGGCTACTAAGAATAACTTTATTCTAGATGTAACTTCAAGTGAGTATATGTGTTAATCAGTTCCACTTGGTTGAAAGACCTATACGTTTTGACTGATGCTCACAGTAGTGGAAAGAACAGCAGTTTATGGCAACATTGCCAATTATGAGCTCAGGACTTTATTATTGATCAGTCAATGATGATCGATGTTTTAAGGTCTAGGATGAAATACTAGGTAGATTAATTATAATAGCTCTGTTAACTTCAGAGCAGGAAGGACTATTCTTACTTTCCCAAAGTACATCAGGTAATATTTTGACAAAGATTTAAGGGTGAGTACCAGCATTTGGTGAGGGCTCCCCATAAAGGTTCACAGTAAAATGTGGCATTCTGTTGTAGGGGAAGACTTGCATGTGAAGACTCCATAACGTGTAAACCATTGAGACCCTTGTTAACTTGTGTTCGGCCAAACTATTAATCTCATCCAGATCTGGCAGCCTTCCCAGTGGATTGGCTGTACTGTGCACCCAAATCCTATAATCCCTTCACTTGCAGTATCAGCACCAAAACACTTTCTGAAGCAGGTGAACCCAGAGTGTTGCTGTGGTCCCTCCTTAGTTATGCACCTTGTGTCACTCTTGTACGGTACTCCCCTGCAACATTAACCTATATTTAGGGCCTGGAAGGGCAGAGTGTACAGGAACTGGATTTGTGACACTAAAATAAAAAAATGTAGATTAAGATAACTCTTTCTGCTAGTGTGTTCCTTTGTTAGCCCTAATCTGCCATTTTCACCATAGAATTATCATTCACTTCTGCTCCTTCTAGCAGCATATCGATGTTGTGTGGAAATTTCTAGCTTCTCGCCAGCATGTATGATGCTATTTTGGGAGTAAGTAAGTACTTAAGCATAGTAAGAATATTGTGTGTTTTTGGAGAACCACATTTATCATTAATGTAAGTACTAGAAGTTATGTGTATTGAAGACTGTGTTCAAAAGTCTGATGAGGGCTAGTCTTTCATTTTCCCTTATATACCAATAATGCATCTTTTGTATTTATGTAATGGAACAACAGCTGCATTTAATTTAATGTCTGAAGTATTTTAACTTCTGACATGTTTTTGATAATATGTACATTTCAGCACTGGCGACATTTCTGCTACAATGTTATTTTTTACCACGGTTACATTCTTTTACAAACAACATCATGGCACCTTGGCAGGGCAACTACTGTAGTGGTATTTACAATATAACACTGGTTATATGACTGCCCCCCTAAGATGAGTGAGGGCCATTGCTAGCTACCTACTGGAGAAAATTAGTAATCAAACTCTGTGGTGTGATCTTCAAATCAATTGATTACATAGATCTTTTTATTGGCACAGGCTGCTGTTAGAGAGCTTCAAGGGACCATCCAGGAGCTTGAGGAACACAAGCAGAAGCGGTTGGATGCAGAGCAAGAACTGAGAGAGCTACAGGTAAGCCATTTTAGAGAAGCAGCACACTACTGAATTTAAGTAGCAGTCTTATCTCCTAATTACGTAATTCAAAACAAAAAAAATAAAGTTTTGTATTGAAAAAAGTACATTAATAAAATGCTGTTCGCATTTAAAAAACAGGCCAACATATGTTATCGTTTTATATGTAGCTTCATGAGGGCCAATCTTTTCTGTAAGTATAAATTATGTATTACAGCATTTTTAACTCCTTAGCTGCTGGACCTCCCTCCCCACTCCCCCTCTCCCTTCCCACCCATTGCTTTGTCCTTTTTGGCTATTTGGGGTAGTCGGCGCTCAGGGCTCCATAACCTTTTTTCCAAATAAGGTATCCATGCCAAATTTGTGCACTATTTTTCCAACATCCTAGGGATACTAAATGTACCCAGGATTTGCGAATGCCCTTGGAGGGGACTAAGAAAATAGGCAAAATATAGCTACATTTTGACTTTTTGGGTAAAAGTGTTTTTTTTTCTAAAAATGGCATCACAGTATGGTTTGTAGTGCTAAAAGCACGATCTTCAGAGTTTTGGGAAATATGCAGAGTCACCACAGTTTTGGCATTTTTCAAAGAGGTAGCTCATTTTTAGGTCTCGCCTTGCTATCGCGTAAGCGATCGCAAAGCGAGACTATAGGGGCTTTTAAAAGTGCTCCCAAAAAGCGGATTGCATGGCTAGCACGCTCACAATCACGCGCATCGTGCCGCCATGCAATCTGCTTTTTGGGAGCACTTCAAAGGGTCCGCTCCCCCGCCTGGAATGCGCTCCCCCGCCCCCAAGCGCGCGCGCGCCACGATCTGCCGGGCTTGTCTTGTTTTCCTCTTGAATTGAAATCATCTGGTTTCACTTCCCTGACAAATGTTCCACACTCTGGTTGCTGTTGCACCAATGTTGACTTTACACGCAAATGGGATTTTGCTTCTAAATGTAATATTATGTTTACTTTGCACCAAATGTGATTTTTGCACTTAAATTTGATTTGTGCAGCTAAAGTTTGAGTGTTTTTGCCCACCAGTGAATCCTGGCAATTATCACGAGTGTGAAAAGTACATCTCCCTCAGAGACACAGAGGCGCCTGGGCACATCAGGGTTCACAGTCGGACGTTTTCCGTACTCAGCTTCCGGGGCCAGCAGCACACTCGATCCCAGAGCTGATGGCACATTAAACTGTGTGTTAACGTTTCAGTAACACATAGCCGGCATCCGTGCGCGAACCTCACAATTATTCCATAACAAATAGGGCAGCGTCACTGTATGGATCCTCGAACTGGCTGCTGGGTGTCCTCGGCGCACATGTTTCTTTTACTTAATCCTCCTAATGTTTGTACACTGTGTCCGTGTCTTTCAGGGCGATCTTTTGGCTGATTTTGTGGATTGTGACACTCTGGGAGACACCCGTGCAGGCTTTTTGATATGCAATAATTTACCCCATTCATAAATGGCATCTCCCTGGTTCATTCACGTGACCTCTCTCGTTATGTCTCATTGTCCTCTTGTATGTTGCTAGCCCTTGACTCCATTAAGAGTAGGTGGTTAGAAAACTCGTGTTAACTTACTTCTAAATAAATACACCCTTAAACCACAGGGGTTGACACTTCTAAGTGCTATAAATAACAGATGTTCTCATCACCGTTGGAACTGGCTTTAGTTTATTGTTCGTTTAAGACAGAAAGGCCGAATTGTCCTTGACGTGCACATCCCACCAAATGTCAATTATCAACACTAGCTGGGCATTAGGAGAGATAATGTGGCACTGGGCTGAGAATGTGAAAGTGGACCATGTAACTAGCTACTGGCAGGCAAAAGGCAAGATATGGTGTGTCAGTTCAAATTAAGAGTTTTCAATAAAAAATCATGAAAGCCACATCCAGGCCAGTTGTTATATGACCACTAATTAAATAATTATTATAGTAATTCTATGTTCATTTATCTTACTTAGATAACTTGAAAAACTGTCCTGGATTCAGGCCTTGTTTTCTCCTGTCCCCTTCGCTGCCCCCGTGATTCGGTGCCTTTTTCTCCTTCTGTCCCCTTCGCTGCCCCGTGACACACCACACACACAACCACAACCACACACAATCACACAAAAGCAACCACAAGCACACACACAAGCACACAACCACAACCACTACCACAACCACACATACAAAACCACACACACAACCACACATACACAACCACACACACAACCACACATACACAACCACACACACAACCACACCGTCAGTGCACACTTTCACCAGGCACAGACACCACCAGCCGTCAGTGCACGCTTCCACCAGGCACACACCACCAGACGTCAGTGCACGCTTTCACCAGGCACACACACACTACCAGTGCACAATTTCTACAGGCACAAACACCACCAGCCATCAGTGCACAATTTCTACAGGCACAACCCCCACCAGCCATCAGTGCACGCTTCCACCAGGCACACACCACCGGACGTCAGTGCACGCTTTCACCAGGCACACACACACCACCAGCCATCAGTGCACGCTTTCACCAGGCACACACACACCAACAGCCGTCAGTCAGTGCACGCTTTCGCCAGGCACACACCACCAGCCGTCAGTGCACGCTTCCACCAGGCACACACACCACCAGCCGGCAGTGCACACTTCCACCAGGCACACACACCACCAGCCGGCAGTGCACACTTCCACTAGGCACACACACCACCAGCCATCAGTGCACAATTTCTACCGGCACACACACCACCAGCCATCAGTGCACACATCAATTGTTAACGCATCCACAATTAACTATTGTAGCAATCGCAGTAAGGCGCACTTTACTTTTAAACATATTCATCTAAAGCGCAGCATGCCACCATTGCTACAAAAAAAAATACACATTTTTTTGCCCTACAATTTATAGACTTTTGTTGCAATTGGTGTTGCAATATTTAGCAATGCCAATAGCTCAAACTTAATTAATGCGAGACCTATTGCATTGCAAATGCTTGTTCCTATTTTGGTGCTCTCAACCTACTTTCAGTCTGTGGTGAAAACCAGTGTGAAGCTCATAGGTGATCCAGAAAAGCTATAGATTTCTGGAAAGTAGACAGAATCCTGAATTCAGCAAGGGGCCATTTGTGTACATCCCTCAAAGTTTTCCTAAGGAAACTAATTATTGAAATAAAGAAATACAAAAAATGAATAGGAAATAGGAGCCATTTCTGACAACGTTTTTATCTGTAACTTTTTGTCACAATGGCCAATTAACAAAAGCAATCAAACATTACCCCTCTAGGCCCTTGTGGTTGCGTGGATATATAGGGTTTGTAGGTTTTCCGAGAACCCAAGATACCCAGAGCCAACAACTGAGCTGCACCATACAATGGTTTTTCATTGTGTTACGAGTACAGAGTAATTTCTATGGTGAAATATGTAGAGTGAAAAATGGGTATCAAGGAAACCTATGTATTTCCGAAGTGAGCACAAGATATGGTGTCTAAGGCAGTGGTTATTTGTACATCCCTGAATTTGTGGGTATCCTTACTAGCATATGATTTAGAGAGTATTTAGTATTTTTCAAAATGTCTTCTTTCTAACTCACTGGCTTATATTTGGAAGGCGCAAATGCAGCAAAATCCAATCGGTAATAACAAATATCCTACTATACTATGCTCCCACCTGTCTTCCAATAAAAATGGTACCTCATTTGTGTGGGTAGGCCTAGTTCCCATGATTAAACGTCCCAAAACACAACATGGACACATCACATTTTTCGACTCAAAACTCACCCGTTTTTTGCAAAGTGAGTAGTTGTGGATTTTGGGCGCTAGGTCAGCTGGCACCTAGGAAAACCAAGCAAACCTGTACATTTTTGAAAACCAGACACCTTGGGGAATCCAGGATGGGGTGCCTTGTATGTCTCTCAACAGGTTGTTTTACCCAGAATCCCTTAGAAAGCTCAAACTTTGACTAAAACAAATGTGTTCCTCTCATTTCTGTAATGGAATGTTCTGGAATCTGTGGGGAGTCACAAACTTACTTCCACCCAGCATTCCCTTAAGTCTCCTGAAAATAATGGTACCTCACTTGTGTGGGTAGGCCTTGTGTCCGCAACAGGAAACAACCCTAAATACAGCATGGATGCATCACATTTTTCCACTCAAAACTAACCTGTTTTTTTGCAAAGTGGATAGCTGTGGATTTTGGACCCTAGCTCAGTCAGCACCTAGGGAAACCCAACAAACATGTACATTTTTTTAAACTAGACACCTAGAAAAATCCAGGATAAGGGTGACTTGTGTGGCTTTCATCAGGTTGTTATACCCAGAATCCCTTGCAAACTTCAAACTTCGACTAAGAAAACACATTCTCCTCGCATTTCTGTGATGCAAAGTTCTGGAATCTGCAGGGAGCCACAACCTTCCTTCCACCTAGCCTTCTCCTAAGTCTTCTGAAAAAAATGGGATCTCACTTGTGTGGATAGGCCTAGTGCCCGCCACAGACAACTGCCCAAAATGCAACATGGATACATTACATTTTTCCATTCATACCTGACCTGTTTTTTGCAAAGTGGGTAGCTGTGGATTTTGAGACCTAGCTCAGCCAGCACTTAGGTAAACCTAGCAAGGTTGAACAGTTTTTAAAACTAGAGAACTAGGGGAGTCCAGAGTGGTGTGCCTTGTGTGGAGTCCACTAGTTTTTTTACCCACAATGCCATGCAAACCTCAAACTCTTCCCAAAATCACACATTTTCCTTACATTTCTGTGATGGAAACTTCTGGAATCAGCAGAAATCCACAAAATTCCTACCACTCAGCATTACCCCACTGTTGCCAATATAAACAGTGCCCCACTTGTTTGTCTGGACCTTGTGCCCGCGACCTGCACGGATCAAATAAGGGTTTGGGATGGAAAAGTCCTCTGCATGGTAAAAACTTGTACCCCTGCCCTGAGTGCCAAACTGTATTGTTGTCTGGAACCCTAATGCTGATTTATTTTGTCATTGGCAGACACGGTTCATGCGTGTGCATCATGACATAGGCCTGTGATATGGATTGCGGTCTTGTTGGACCAGGAGCGGCGCCCAAAGCGCTATCCTCATAGTGGTGGAAGGCTACTGCCTTCACCAGGAGATAAACAACACAAGCATGGTGGTGGCAGCATACCGTGTGATGATCAGTAGTAGTGAGCAGGTCTTTTTTACCCTGTGTCATTGGAGTGAGGCCTACAGGCTCACTCCAATGTTTAGAAGTTCTGCTGCTGTGTATTTAACTCACCCATACCCTACATCCGTTTTTATGTGGAAGTGCTTACGTAGTGAAAACATGTGCTGAGTGCATGTAAGTGCGCAAGATATACACTACACAGAGAGTGCAGTGTGGAGCAGTGTACACATGGTGAATGTGTATGTGCTGGCAGGGGTGCTTAAAGTGACACGCTCTGGTGCAGTACAGAGAGACCATAGTATTGTGCAGACTGAGTGCGTATGCTGCATGTGGAAATGCTGGTGATAGCATGGTGCACGTGCACAACAATACTAGACAGTGAAGTGTGCTGTGAATTTATGCTGAGTGCAGAAGTGCATTCATTGGTACATTACAAGGAGGTCCTTGGGTTCCATTTTGGGAAGTCTGGGCCTGTGTGGTGGAAACATGAAGAGTAAAGAAATCTCCTTCAGACAGAGTTGTATATTGCTGTAATCCTGTAAGCTGGGTTGTACAAGCACTGGGTGAGGGGGAGCTAGACTCTCCATGTGCATTTCAAAGGGCTCTTTGAATCAGTGAGCGATCACAAGGAAAGGGCCTAGATACATCTCAGGAAGAGGGAGATGGGGCTGATGAGAGAATCATGAAGGGCAGGACTGATGGCCCAGGATTAACCTTTGATGCACAGATCACTGTGGCTGACATCCAGGTGTGAACTCTGGTCAATCCCAATAATCTTGTTGTGAGTTAATAAGCTTCAGAGTCCTGCTTGCTGTGACAAATATATTTCAGAAGGAAGGGGAGAGATGTCCATATCAAAGAAGTAGAACACCTCAACATAAAACCTCAAAGGTCTAGACCCTAAATCACATTTTGCATCTGGAAAAGAACTATAAGTAGGGGAATCTGAGATCTCATTCTTTGTCATCTGCCGAGCAGCCAGCTGCGTTGCATGAGATGGGGAAGCTCTTCAAGACATCTGCCTGTGACCAGGACTAAGGGCCTACCCTGCTAGTTTTCCTGCAGAGTGAGGGGATATCACCCAGGGAAACCAAGATCATCTGCCCTGGAATCTGGAGCACCAGTACCTGCCTCCTAGCCAAGACTGGTGTGCCCTGTGAGGGAGAGGAGCATGTTGGAGGGAGCGTGACCCAGAGAGGAGCCCAGACATGTGGGGCTCCTGAGCGTGATGTGAGGAGCTGTGCTGCACTGATTGGGCTGTTTCCCTTGTGCCACATTGTGAAGATTGGTGGCCCCGTATGCCAGGAGGGGCCAGTGTGCATCAAGGACAGTGCCACATCGATCACACCGTTGCCCTTGTGCCGCATTGTCAAGATTGGCGACCCCGTATGCCAGGAGGGGACACTGTGCACCAAGGACAGTGCCACATTAATTGGGCCGTTGCACATGTGCTGCGTTGTAAAGATTGGTGACCTCGTATGCCAGGAGGAGCCGCTGTGCACGAAGGACATTGCTGCATCAATCGGGCCGTTGCTAGTGTGCAGTGTTGTGGAAGTTGGCGACCCCGTCGCCGAGTGCTGAGAAAATGTGTTGCATTGATCGGGCCGTCGCCCATGTGTGGGATGTTGCCGCGACCCTGTATGCCAGGATGGGTTGCAGAATAGGCAACCTGAAGCCAGCTTGACATGACAGTGAGTTTCGTTGGAGTGACCCCGTATGCCAGGAGAGGCTACTTGAACAGCTGAGGCCAGAGGTCTGGGTTGTTGCTTGTGATCCCAATTTGCTGCTACAACCAAGAAGAGGGAGGCTTTGTGTCTGAGGAGGCCCGAGGACAAAGGGGATGGTGTGGGAGTCATGCCAGAGCAAGGAGACTGCCCCCATGCCTGGGCAAGGAAGAGGAAGACTTACTGCGTGAGGCTGGAGCCTGAGCAACTCTGATCATCAGGGCGCTGGTAAGCGCCTGCCAGGAGCTGCACATCTGAACGTGTGCAGCCAGACTTTGCCGGGCCAGGACCACACTGTACCGCGGCCAGGGTTTGTACCGCCAGAGCAGGTAAGCTGAGAATTGGGCCTACCAGACCCGAGGGGATATACCACGTTTGGTTTTTGCAACCCTACTTGACTCTACACAGTATTGACTGAGTCCAAGAGGGGGAAACCCCGTAAACAGGACATAGTAGTTTCCGTTCCCTAAATGTTTCAGAATGTGAATGGGGAATAACAATGCACCTTGTGCATGGGAACGTAGTCACTCGGGGGGGTAGTCTGACTACTACTATGGTGCCTACCTCATGGGGGACTGTGCTTTTGCATATTGAATGTAGGGAGAGGACGTGGTCTTATGGCTAAAGCATTTGAACTTGAAGCTGGGGACCCGGGTTCAAGTCTCGGTAGGGACCCTCAACATCATGTGACTCTGGACCAATCTCTTAATCTCCCCATGCCTAACAAAATGAATGTGTCCGTCTGTAACGCAACTGATGCTCATGTGAAGCGCTCTCATACTTTTGGGTCAAGTTTTCGCTATATAAAACTCCAGAAAATAAATGAATATTGTTTACCTTTGCATGTGTAGAATTAGAAATAAAATACTGCTTTTATACAAAATAAGTATTTGACTGGACATTGATTTATTGTGTGCGCTGCACGCACTTTGAGTTATGATTCGTGTTCACTGATCTGTATCTACTCTTCTCTCTGAAGGAGCCTTGACTGCTCACGCTATGTTGCCAATTGAGAGTCAGTTTCAGAAGGAGGCTCTTGACCCAATTGAGCAGGATCCACAGTAGGGTGGGCCCCGTGGCATCAGGAGTAAATGGGACCCCCTGCTTGCCTGTGTCCCTCTGAAGGGGGTTCTGACACAAAGTCAATGGGAGCCCTAGCGTTCTGACTCCTATTGACCTCAGTTGAATCAGTTCCTGACACAACAACTTTGCAGGCACATTATGGAGCTGTCACATACTCCACAAATGCTCCTGTCCCTTTAAGGTTTTCTGAAGAGGTGGCCAATGATAAAGATACTTAGTCTTCTAGAGCTATATACTCTTTCTTTCTCACAAAGTCACAGAAATGCACAATGGCCGACTATTGGATTTCCAAAAGTTACCAAAACAGCTCTTTTTCTGCAGAGAATTTCCATGCAACAAATCAGTGCATTCTGGAATTACAAATTCTGGTTCATTTGAATTAAGCAAGTCAGACTAAAATTAATGTCAGCTGTTCCCGCGTGTTCCATTAGAACGTGGCATATTACAACACAGTAATCACAATATAATTACCTTTAAATGCATTGTTTTACATCATGATACTTTTACATCACACTTTAGTTGGTAATTAATGTTTTAGATACCTATAAGGGTGCATTTGTTATGTTAATTCCCATAGGAACGCGTTTTCTAACCTACAGCTTGGAACACTGGACTGAATTACACCAAATTTGGCAGAAAGGTAGATGTTGTTACACGGATTGTGCTTTTTGTTTGGTGCAAATCCGTTCAGTAGCTTTTGAGAAATTTAAGTTGAAAATTATAGTGATATCTCTGGCCGCTGATATTTCGCGACAATTTTGCGAGTAATCGCAAATGCACACGCCAACGGGAACGCTCTGATTGGCTGGACGCTACCTGAAAAGAAAGTTGAGGCCACCAATTTATCGATCTGGAATGGTTCCCGGGTCTGAAATTTCTGTGAAAGCTATCATCAGTGGTCAGGGTGGAGGTACTCTGATCCCATGTTTGAGATATGGGGGTGTTAGTGACACAAGTTATGTGCCCAAAATAGTATTTTTTATTCCAGCTCGATATTCGCAATGACGCAGCAACTGCCAGCTCAGCCCCCCTGTGTACCATCGTGGGAACCTCATGACGTCTTCGCGAATATTGGTGGAAATGTAAAAAATATTTATATATTTGTACACACTTGCCGCTCACTGTCACAGACTCACATATGCACTCACAAACTCACTCAGACACTTATACACCCATTCACATACCCAATTATACATCCAGTCACAGACCCACTCAGAGACTTATGCACCCACTTACAGACCCACTCACGTAAGTACTCACAGATCCACTGAGACACTCACACACCCTCTGACAGACCCAGTGATATGCTCATACACCCACTCATAGATTCACTCAGACACTCACACACCCACTCACAGACCCACTCAGAGGCTTATGCACCCAGTCACTCATACACTCAGAGATTCACACACCCAATCATAGTCCCACTCAGAGACCCATGCACCCACTCAGGGAACCACTCAGACTCTCACGCTCCAAGTCATAGACCTACTGAGAGACTCATTCACTCCCTCACAGACCCACTCAGACACTCTTGCACCCATTCACTCACAATCTTAGACACTCATGTATCGACTCACAGATCCAGTCAGACAGTCATATACTTACTTAATAATGCGCAAAGGCAAGCATGCACCAACTAGCAGATCGACTGAGAGACTCATCCAACCAATCACAGACCCATTCAGACACTGATGCACCCAGTCATAGATGCACTATGACAGACACGCAGGTCGTTACAGAACCATTGATAGACTGATGTTCCATCTCACAGATCCAATAAAATACTTATACAGTGAGTGAGAGACTTACTGATAGAGTGATGAATGCAGTCACAGGTTTCACTGAAAGAGTTATACACTGTGTTGTAGAGATATAAAGGAAGTTAGACATGCTACTATAGTGTTTTAGACAGTAATGTGTTTAGTGTGTTGGTTATAATCTATTTTGCAGTTATAAGTTTTGTATGTGGTGGTGGCTATTGAATGTCTGCTTTTGTTTTGTCATTTTGTGATGTATTTGTGGTGATCGCGGCTATTGATTTCATCACGGTGCCCGGCATCATCGCAAAATCGGAAAATCGGTTTTAAAGATAGTTTTTGTACAAGCTCCCTAGAAATATATGATTTTAAACAGTGCACTAATAAACCCCTAGTGTCTAAAATATTGTAAAATGTGTGCATATATGTGTTTCACACTTTATAAACAAGGCGTGATCGTTGTGCTACCGACGTCATCGCGACTTTAAGAGTAATCATGAAAACGGAAAATCGGTTTAAAAGATTTTTATACAAACTCCCTATAAAAATATGACTTTAAATAGTGCAGTAATAAACCCCTTGTGTCTAAAATACTGTAAAATGTGTACATATATGTGTTTTACACCTCTTAAAAAAGGCGCTATCATTGCAGTTACCGATGTCATTGCGACTATCAAGGTCATTGCGAAAACGGAAAGTAGGGTTCAAACACAGTTTTTTTCAAAACTTACTAAAAAAATATGTGTACAAGCTTGTTTTTTTAGCAGTGATGTAGTTAGTAACGTGAGTATTGTCATACTTAGAATTTATTTTTAAAGTTAACATTTTTTAATGTGGTGGTGGTCGTTGAATGTCTGCTTTTGTTTTGTGGTTTCACCGCATAATCGCAATCGATCACGATGGCATCGCAAATTTAAAAATAATCAAGTTTTTTTTGTTTACCAAGAAAATCATCAACATTTTGGGCTCTTGGGTGGCTCTGACAAGAGCCTTTGTGTTGAGGGTGTGTATAAGACTGTTACATATAAGACTCTATCTAGAGTTTCAGATTGCATAGAGAAACACCCTGTTCCCTTCATCTGTAAACTGAACTCCAATCCTGAATGTTACATGGACTTTGGAGTTAGGAAATAGTATAAACCAAAACCTTATAAATTTTCACTTGTACAAAACCAGTGAAATTCATCAGGTACAGTTATCTGAGCTAACTATAACTTACGCCCCCGCAATGCACGGCTTATGATCTCCCATATTACATCACTCATGACATCACTGTTAAAATCTCAAATGACATCACTGATGACACAATCCAGTGAGTTTAAGTATTTTGTAAGAATTTGATTGTTAAACATATATACCAAGGAACTACAAAACTTAACCCTTTCGCTGCTCGGCCTTCACCCCGTGCTAAGCCTTTTTTTGGCTATTTGGGGTAGTTTGTGCTTAGGCCCCTGTAATCTTTTGTCCACATAAGGTATCCATGCCAAATTTGCGTCCTTTTCTTCAAACATCATGGGGATTTTGAAGGTACCCGGGGTTTGTGGATTCCCCTAGAGGGGACCCAAGAATTAGCCAAAATACAGCTACATTTTATTTTTTGGGGAACAAATGGGGAAAAAGTGCTGCAGAAGAATGCATCTGTTTTTTTCCCTGCAAATGGTATCAACAAAGAGTTTGTAGTGCTGAAATCACCATCTCCCCAGCTTTCAGGGACAGGCAGACTTTTGTCAGAAAATCTTTCTATTCAGTTTTGGCATTTTACTGTAACATTTTTGCTACTTTTTGTGCTTTCAACCTCCTTGCAGTTAGTGGTAGATATGGGTGTGAAAGCAATAAAGCTATACATTTCTGAACAGTAGACAAAATTCTGAATTCAGCAAGGGGTCATTTGTGTAGATCCTCCAAGGTTTTTTTTATTGAGACAAACAGTTGAAAATATGGAATATTGAAAATGAGTTGAAAAAACAGCCCTTTGTGCCAACATTTTCACCTGTAACTTCTTCTAAGTATGACAGATTTTTTAAAGCAATATACCGTTACATCTGCTGGACTCTTTTAGTTGTGGGGTTATATAGGACTTGTAGGTTCACCAAGAACACGAGGAACCCAGAGCCAATAACTGAGTTGCATCTTGCAATGGTTTTTCATTGTGTACGGGGTATATAGCAATTCATTTGGTAAAATATAAAGAGTGAAAAATAGGTATCAAGAACACCTATGTATTTCCAAAATGGGAACAAAATATAGAGTATAGTAGTTATTTGCACATATCCGAAATTGTGGGTACCCATACTATCATGTGAATTATAGGACATTTTTCAAAGTGACTTCTTTTTACACATTGCCTTACATTTGGAAGGCAGAAATGCATAGAAAGTCAATAGGTAATAACAGTTGCTCTACAAATCTGTATTCTCCTAAGGCTCCCGATACAAATGGTACCTCACTTGTATGGGTAGGCCTAGTGCCTGCGACAGGAAATGGCCTAAAACTCAACATGGACATATCAGATTTCTCTAGTGAAAACTGACTCTTTTTCGCAATGTGCCTAGCTGTGGATTTTGGACCCTAGCTCAGCTAGCACCTGGGGAAAACAAGCAAACCTATACAGTTTTGAAAACTAGACACCCAGGGAAATCCAGAATGGGGTGACTTGTGTGGCTCTCCCAGATTCTGTTACCCAGAATCTCTTGCAAACCTCAAACTTTGTAAAATAAAACACATTTTCCTCACATTTCTGTCATGGAAAGTACTGTAATCTGTGTGGATCCATAAACTTCCCACCACCCACCCCGCTTCCCCAAAGTCTCCCGATAAAAATGGCACCTCACTGGTGTGGGTAGGCCTAGTGCCTGCGACAGGAAATGGGCCAAAATGCAACGTGGACACACCACATTTTTACCGTGAAAACTGACTCTTTTTTGCAAAGTGTCTAGCTGTGGTTTTTGATGGGTGACTCAGGATGTCTGAGTGCCAATTGTGGCTTCATTGTACTTGTAGTTGCTGAATCCAAGGTTCTTTTCAATGCCATTGTGACTCTGCAGTAAGATCATTTAAAGGCTTACAGGGTTTCCCATGGGCGTGGATCCTACATGCTCAGTTTTCCTAAATGCATGCCAAGAGTTTTCTAGAGGAATCAGATATGAGCCACTCATTCAGTCTATCGACTATGTTGGCCACTTGGTGGGGGCAGGGGGTGAGGTTTAACCGGTGGTAATTTTAATTCCATTCTGTAGCATCAGATGTTAAGTCTCTGGGTATTTCATGAAGAACAGAAGAGTTGGTCTAGGTTTTCACCCCTATCTCGTCTGTGCTTTGAGTCTCAGGAAGGTACATTGGTGCATTTTCAACCTTTTCTTTTGATATCTGCATACTGAGTGTGAATAAACAATGGAGAAGCTTTCTGGGGCTCCTCCGAGAAGGTCGACTGTCAATCACCAAGTTGCTCTGATTGGGATCAGCGTGCTGGTCAAGCATCATAAACGGGAGGGAGGTTGCACAGGTTGGGCAAATAGGTATGGTGTGAGCACAGTGAGAGGAAGTAGATGGCGTTTGGTAAGTGGCTTTGATGTCCCTGAGTGTCATCTGGTTTGTAAGCACTAGTGGAGAGTAAGATGTTGTAGGAGAGTGGAATCTGACTAATGGTTGCCCCCAACTTTTTGCCTGGTATTTAAGTGGTTTTTGACTAGTCTGGCTGGGATCCTGCTATCCAGGACCCCAGCCTATCTGCTTTCTCCCTAAAACTGTTGTGAGTACTCTAGGTACAAACATAATTGGATGCTGGGCATGCCCTGCCAGTCCCTTGTAGATGGTACCCTAGGTACCCAGGGCATGGGTCCCCCAGTAGGCCTACCAGGGCTGCAGCACTTATTGTGCCACCCTGGGACAGCCACCCAAACTGACACCACCAGGCCACTACTGTAGTCTGGGTAAGGTGGTGCTAGCACCCCTTACAGGGATGTAGGTACCCTATGTCCCATACCATTACAACACATATACTCTCATAGGTCACCCCTATGGCAGGCCCTGGTAATCCTACAGGGCTGGGTGCTGAGGTATGTGTGAGGGGGGACCCCTACGTGAGTAGGACCTCCCTGCAACCTTCGTAAAACCGTTACTGGGTTGTTTGTAGTGTAGCCATACCATATACTCTAAACCGCATTATAAGTGAATCGCGTCATCGCGATAACTTGAGAATGGCTACACAGAACCATATCGTGTTTGGTGTCAAACATGAAGGAATCATACCCCCAGTCCAGCCATGGGCATGGGGGCACGATTCCCCCTGGCTAGGAGGGTGATATGGGAAAAGCGGTAGATTTTAGACACCAATTTAAAAGTGCACATGTACCACAAAATGGCTACTGTCCGCCACCTACACGACTCTGGCTGGCTGTTGCTGGGGAAAACCCCAGCCTCGCCAGCTGGACAATAGGGCTCCTGTGGCAGGGAGGTGCCAGCACCTCCCCAGACAGGATAATGTGGATTGGAACAGGGTGGGTGCACCAAATGTCCTTTCAGAGTTGCACGTAGGCAGCTGCAGAGCCCCAATTCTGCATACACCGCCTGGAACCGGTTCAGGGGCATCCTGCCCCTCGCCCAGGCGGGAAACACATAAAGGGGAGTGGGTGTAGCCACCCTTTCCCGCCTCTACTCTGATTGGTAGGCTCTATTTTGGACCATCCCCTAATCTTGGGGATATATGGGAATAACTTTGCCCTAGAGCCTTAGATTCGTGCAGAACTTCACAGAACTGACCTTCGACGAGCTGCTGCCCAGCTGACTGAAGAAATCTCCCTTGGGATAAAGGAGTTATCCCCCTGCTTGGCAGGCACCTAAAAGACTACAAGATACCCGGTTGGAACTTCGTGGCTCTCCCGACCTTCGACGCCGTCCAGCAACCTCGAGGTGGGTCTCCAGTGCATCCCAGCGTCCTGTGAGTGTGCCCAGCAAGTCTGAGCACCCGGGACCACGTGGGTGTCGAGATCCCCGCATACCCCGAGACACCGGCCACCTCTTGTCCAGCACACGACCCCGACCAGTGGGGAAGTTGTGCTTTGGCCCATTTCTGAGCCAACCATCCAGCAGCAATTGTGCCAACTCTCAGCTCCCAGCTCCCTGGCCCGCTCCGGTGGCCCGTGGGAGCCCTTTTACGCACTCCATTTTGCTGCCTTCCGCGGTCTCTTGTCTCTCGACTTGTGGGCCCTGACGGAGGACAATCTTCCTTTCCAAGAGTTCCCCTGGTTGCTCCAGGCCTGCTCTACGCTCCCTGCAAAGGAGAGCACCCTCAGACCTCGTGGGTCTGCACCAGCAGCTGCTTTGTTCATCTTGCGTGGGTTGCGGTTGCCAATGCTTAGTGGATCCAATCGGGACACTAACACCGCAGCGACCCTCAGCCGACGTGGGACAGTCGCCCTCCAGAAGCTGGCCTTCCTTGAAGCCTCCCGGAGCCCGTGACTGCAGAGCCCAGCTGTACCTCCTACACCTGAAGCACCCGACTTCCACGAGCTCCTTGCTGTGAGCTCCCTGGTCACTTGCTGTGACCCAGACTCTGTCCCCTCTGCTTTCAGGTTCATCTTTATCTTCTCTTCAACTCTAATCTTCACGACTTCAATGACACTCTCAGCTAGCAGCAGTTTGGACTACTTTTCCATAGAAAATCAGCCCGCGACCCGACACCAGAATCGACCTATGCACCCGGCTTCCCTGGGGCAGGTAACAGTGGTACTTCGGTACTCCAGTGGTGGTGGGCTCTCCAAAGCCTTAAGTCTCAAGCCTTAACTTTGTACTGTTGCTAGAAGTGTCCTTAAGCTTTAAATATTCAACCGCGACATTCTCCATAGGCTAACATAGCGATCCCGATAGCAGCTCTTTGCACTGCACGCGTCTCCCGTGGGTCCCCTTCCTCTTAACTGTGGGTGGATTCTGAAGGGGCAAGCGATCCTGAATGCCCTAGGCATTGCCTGTAGAATTGTCGTGGTTCTTATACCACTATTTTAGTATATGGTTTGGTCCCCCCCTGGGGCCCATTGATTTCTGTGCTATTTATTGTGTTTAGAAATGCTTGTTTGAATTGTAACTTTGCCACTAGCCACATAAAGTGACTGTGGGATTCTGTCTAGAATAAATACATATATTTTATATATATACCTGTGTGGGCTACTCTTTCATTTGGTTATTCAAGAGGTTATTATGGTAAAACAATAAGCTTAACACTCCTTCAAGACTTAGCCTGAAGGCTGCTCTCCACAGCTACCACTAGGATAGCTTTCTTTAAAGGTTGTCTTAAACCTATCATCAATAGGAGTCGAATTGGACTGGTGCAAGGTGTTCCTATAACTAGGAACAGCATATGCCAGGCCAACTTCTCACATTGGTGTGCAGCGGTTGGATTCAAGCTTGCCATTGTTTTACCAGATAACAAATTGAATTTCTAAAGTGAAAGCCACTTGGTACCAAAGGTACATATAAATTCAAGCTAGAATACAATAAGTTCTACTGAACTTAGAGATGTGTGTAGAGGGTTTAGCACACCTTGACTACAACTCAAGAGAGGGTTCAGTAGGCCACACTTAGTGTAGGTAGATACATCACTACACTAAACATGTCTTCAGGTGCAGGTGCCACTAAGGCTATAGAAGGACCCCAGAGGGTCCCAGTAGATAAGTATGATCATTTCTCCTTTGCAGAGCACAGGGAAATGTGCACCCTTAGAAAACTGAAGACAAACAAAGGTGCCAACACACAACGTCTCAGGGAAATCCTGCTCATAGCAGACTTTATGGAGTCCATAGGGTCCAGAGGAACAGACAGAGTGGGTGGGCATCCTTCAGAAGAGGACACTCCCAGAGTGGACTCTGATGAGGAACAGGAAGAGGATGAAAGTCCTGACCTGGAAGAAACAAACCACTCACAACATGGAGGTGATGGCTCAAGAGGCACTCCCTCCACCCTTAAAAGGAGAGTGGTGGATCCAAGAAGGAACAGATCCCCCTCAGTGGGATCCAACCATTCTAGGAGATCCAAAGGGTCCTCTGCCTCTTCTCAGAGAAGAGAATCCTCTCATGAGAGGAAATGCAGACTGATCAAATTTGAGCAGGCTAAGCTTGAGCTTAAAAGAGAACAGTTCGCATTGGACAGGGAAGCCCTGGAGCTTCAGAAAGCTTCAAGAAAGTGGGGTCTAGAGATCCCTGGTGGCAGTGATGAAACCCCTAGAGTTAGAGAGAAAGTCCCTGACAATAAGAACCTCCACAAGATTGTGCCCCCCTATCAGAATGGGGATGATATCCACAAATGGATATCTGCTCTTGAAAGGGCCTGTAGAGTACAGAGGGTCCCTGTAGAGCAGTGGGCAGCAATCCTGTGGCTCTCCTTTTCAGATAAAGGTAGAGACAAGCTCCTCTCTGTAAGAGAAGTGGATGCTGATGATTATTATATCTTGAAAGCTGCTTTAATAGATGGGTTTGGCTTAACCACTGATCAATACAGACTTAAGTTTAGAGACACCCAGAAAGCACAGAATCAAGATTGGGTAGACTTTGTGGATTGTGCAACCAAGGCACTGGAAGGTTGGTTAAATGGCAGTAAAGTTAATGATTATCAAGGATTGTATAATCTCATTATGAGGGAGCAGATTCTTAATAATTGTCAGAACCAACTTTTACACCAGCACCTGGTGGACTCTGATCTGACCTCTCCCCAAGAATTGGGAAAGAAGGCAGACAAATGGGTCAGAACCAGGATTAGGCCTAAGAACCAAGTTGGTGACCAGAAGAAGGATTCCACTAAGCCCAAAGAGAAAGGTGGGGATGATAAACAAGAAAAGTCCTCTGAAGGGCCCCAAAAACCCAGTGCTGGGGGGGTCCCAAAATACTTCCTCTAATAACAAGAAACCATATTGCCATGTGTGTAAGCAACCTGGCCACTGGAAAACTGACTCCAGCTGTCCTAACAGTGGCAATAAAGAAAATGTTCCTCCAAAACCAGCTCCAACACCCCCTGTTACTACTAGTAGTAATCCCCCAGGCGGTGGGAGTGCACCCAAAAATTTAGTTGGGATTTCTTGGGGAACTCAGGGGGACTCTGGCCTATCCAGGTCCCCTACTCAAGCAACTATGGTCTGTGATGGTGGCATGGGGTTTGCCAACTTTACCATGAGCCCCAGTATCCTGGGCAGGTACAGACAAGAGCCCATAATCAATGGTCAGAAGGCTGTGGCCTATAAGGACACAGGGGCCAGTGTCACCATGGTGACCAAGAGGCTAGTGCCCCTAGATCAGCTTTTACCTGGGTTTAGCTACCAGGTGACCAACATAGATGGAATCAGGACAGATCATCCCATGACAGTGGTAAATCTCAGCTGGGGAGGGGTCACTGGCCCCAAGAGAGTGGCAGTGTCCCCAAACTTGCCTGTAGATTGTCTACTGGGGAATGATCTAGAAATCTCAGCCTGGGCTGAGGTTGACCACAAGGCCCATTTGAAAATGGTAGGAATCCCTGAGAGAGTGGATGAGACCCCGAGGGCCTCACCTCCACCCCAGGAGAAAATAGAAAGAGTGAAGCCTGAAACTATGGATCACTCTACCCAAACAGAGAGCATAGGGGAGGAGGAGCAGTCTTCCCCCCACCAGACTACAGGTAAAGGTTCAGTTTCTCAGGGAACTGATCCTGCCCCTTGTGAAGTAACTGCCCCAGAAGTGGACAGGCTTGGCCTGCCCACCTCTCTGATGGCAGGGGACCCTTCCAAGGTGGTACCCAGTCTGGAGCAGGTATCCTGCCCCTCTCTACCCTGCCTCAGTCAGCCCAGGGCTGCAGAGGTCAGGGAGGTCAGTGGACCCTTACTGGGCCCCTGCCCAGAGGAACCCCCTCATCAACAGATTAGGGACACACAGCAGAGTAGTTTCAGCCAGGTGAATATTCCTCTACAAACTGAGGGATCCCCCTTACCCCTAGGTATAGGCACCCCTCAAATGGATGTTGTTGAGCACAGGGAAACCTGGGGCCTAGCCGCCCCAAACCTTCCAGTGCCCTCCACTATTCCAGCCAAAGGGATCCAACCCCCAGCTGTAGGCAGCCAGAGGTTGACCCTTAGGGCCAGATATGACACAGTCCTGGGCAGAAAGGCTTCCATAGTGGCCAGTGATCTGAGGAGGTTGAGACCAACCCAAGTAGGGTCTCACTTCCAGACTCAGACACCCCACCAGCCCACCTCTGACCCAAAAACCAATACAGGTAATTTCCCTGGACTTTGGAGAAACTCTAGAACCCCTTGGGGTAGGATTTCCCAAGTGGACCATGACACAGGGAGCAACCATGTTAGTACAGGTTCTTCCTTATATGGCCACTCAGGAAATAAAGGCTTATCTGGACAAGGTTAGCCTTATCTCCTTTCGTTTGGGGGGGGGGTTATGTAGGAGAGTGGAATCTGACTAATGGTTGCCCCCAACTTTTTGCCTGGTATTTAAGTGGTTTTTGACTAGTCTGGCTGGGATCCTGCTATCCAGGACCCCAGCCTATCTGCTTTCTCCCTAAAACTGTTGTGAGTACTCTAGGTACAAACATAATTGGATGCTGGTCATGCCCTACCAGTCCCTTGTAGATGGTACCCTAGGTACCCAGGGCATGGGTCCCCCAGTAGGCCTACCAGGGCTGCAGCACTTATTGTGCCACCCTGGGACAGCCACCCAAACTGACACCACCAGGCCACTACTGTAGACTGGGTAAGGTGGTGCTAGCACCCCTTACAGGGATGTAGGTACCCTATGTCCCATACCATTACAACACATATACTCTCATAGGTCACCCCTATGGCAGGCCCTGGTAATCCTACAGGGCTGGGTGCTGAGGTATGTGTGAGGGGGGACCCCTACGTGAGTAGGACCTCCCTGCAACCTTCGTAAAACCGTTACTGGGTTGTTTGTAGTGTAGCCATACCATATACTCTAAACCGCATTATAAGTGAATCGCGTCATCGCGATAACTTGAGAATGGCTACACAGAACCATATCGTGTTTGGTGTCAAACATGAAGGAATCATACCCCCAGTCCAGCCATGGGCATGGGGGCACGATTCCCCCTTGCTAGGAGGGTGATATGGGAAAAGCGGTAGATTTTAGACACCAATTTAAAAGTGCACATGTACCACAAAATGGCTACTGTCCGCCACCTACACGACTCTGGCTGGCTGTTGCTGGGGAAAACCCCAGCCTCGCCAGCTGGACAATAGGGCTCCTGTGGCAGGGAGGTGCCAGCACCTCCCCAGACAGGATAATGTGGATTGGAACAGGGTGGGTGCACCAAATGTCCTTTCAGAGTTGCACGTAGGCAGCTGCAGAGCCCCAATTCTGCATACACCGCCTGGAACCGGTTCAGGGGCATCCTGCCCCTCGCCCAGGCGGGAAACACACAAAGGGGAGTGGGTGTAGCCACCCTTTCCCGCCTCTACTCTGATTGGTAGGCTCTATTTTGGACCATCCCCTAATCTTGGGGATATATGGGAATAACTTTGCCCTAGAGCCTTAGATTCGTGCAGAACTTCACAGAACTGACCTTCGACGAGCTGCTGCCCAGCTGACTGAAGAAATCTCCCTTGGGATAAAGGAGTTATCCCCCTGCTTGGCAGGCACCTAAAAGACTACAAGATACCCGGTTGGAACTTCGTGGCTCTCCCGACCTTCGACGCCGTCCAGCAACCTCGAGGTGGGTCTCCAGTGCATCCCAGCATCCTGTGAGTGTGCCCAGCAAGTCTGAGCACCCGGGACCACGTGGGTGTCGAGATCCCCGCATACCCCGAGACACCGGCCACCTCTTGTCCAGCACACGACCCCGACCAGTGGGGAAGTTGTGCTTTGGCCCATTTCTGAGCCAACCATCCAGCAGCAATTGTGCCAACTCTCAGCTCCCTGGCCCGCTCCGGTGGCCCGTGGGAGCCCTTTTACGCACTCCATTTTGCTGCCTTCCGCGGTCCCTTGTCTCTCGACTTGTGGGCCCTGACGGAGGACAATCTTCCTTTCCAAGAGTTCCCCTGGTTGCTCCAGGCCTGCTCTACGCTCCCTGCAAAGGAGAGCACCCTCAGACCTCGTGGGTCTGCACCAGCAGCTGCTTTGTTCATCTTGCGTGGGTTGCGGTTGCCAATGCTTAGTGGATCCAATCGGGACACTAACACCGCAGCGACCCTCAGCCGACGTGGGACAGTCGCCCTCCAGAAGCTGGCCTTCCTTGAAGCCTCCCGGTGCCCGTGACTGCAGAGCCCAGCTGTACCTCCTACACCTGAAGCACCCGACTTCCACGAGCTCCTTGCTGTGAGCTCCCTGGTCACTTGCTGTGACCCAGACTCTGTCCCCTCTGCTTTCAGGTTCATCTTTATCTTCTCTTCAACTCTAATCTTCACGACTTCAACGACACTCTCAGCTAGCAGCAGTTTGGACTACTTTTCCATAGAAAATCAGCCCGCGACCCGACACCAGAATCGACCTATGCACCCGGCTTCCCTGGGGCAGGTAACAGTGGTACTTCGGTACTCCAGTGGTGGTGGGCTCTCCAAAGCCTTAAGTCTCAAGCCTTAACTTTGTACTGTTGCTAGAAGTGTCCTTAAGCTTTAAATATTCAACCGAGACATTCTCCATAGGCTAACATAGCGATCCCGATAGCAGCTCTTTGCACTGCACGCGTCTCCCGTGGGTCCCCTTCCTCTTAACTGTGGGTGGATTCTGAAGGGGCAAGCGATCCTGAATGCCCTAGGCATTGCCTGTAGAATTGTCGTGGTTCTTATACCACTATTTTAGTATATGGTTTGGTCCCCCCCTGGGGCCCATTGATTTCTGTGCTATTTATTGTGTTTAGAAATGCTTGTTTGAATTGTAACTTTGCCACTAGCCACATAAAGTGACTGTGGGATTCTGTCTAGAATAAATACATATATTTTATATATATACCTGTGTGGGCTACTCTTTCATTTGGTTATTCAAGAGGTTATTATGGTAAAACAATAAGCTTAACACTCCTTCAACACTTAGCCTGAAGGCTGCTCTCCACAGCTACCACTAGGATAGCTTTCTTTAAAGGTTGTCTTAAACCTATCATCAATAGGAGTCGAATTGGACTGGTGCAAGGTGTTCCTATAACTAGGAACAGCATATGCCAGGCCAACTTCTCACAGATGTGAATAAGGGAATGTGGGTGTGGTTTGAAATCGTCTTATAAATAAAGGGTCTGGGTCCTAGGGTAAAAGGAATGTTTGCTCTGTCTAGCAACAGACAAGTCAGGTAAGGCATGTGTCAGGGGATGGTTTGTCAGAGTGCCCAAGGCAATCCAGGACAGCAAGAAGAAAGAAGGATCTGCTTGTAGCTTGTGACATAGAAAGACATCACAGAACAGAAGGCATAAATAAAGACCGGCTTTGGGTTGGAAGAGGTGTAAGATGATCCAGCTGAGTCTGGGGCTTAAACGGAGGAACTAGGTGTGCAAAATGAGTCATGGAATCAATCTAGAATGCTCTCCAAATGAATAGGATATTTGACGTACTTCCAGATGTCCGAAGGTAGCAGCAGTGAGAAAACAGTCCATGCCTCGCATTTTGCTGTGTTATACAGTTCTCACTTAACTCTGTTTTTTCTCTATGTGCATTTCCTGCATCTTTGTTGCTTTCCCCCCTTCCCTATTGTGTTTCTTATCTGGAGGACTTGTGGCTCTATCTATGTCACAAATACATCTGGCAATTCCTCCTTGCAATACATGCTACTGCCTCCTGTGCTCCCAGACGTGGAGAGAGTCTCCTGGTACTGTCCAGGTTTTGTCAGCGCCCAGTTTACTGGCGCATGGGGTAATTCTGTATACTGCTTGAGATCAATGTTTAGTGAATGCCTTAACTACCAGATTCTTAAGTATTTCCTACTTCTTAAATTATTCCCCCTTCTACTGTGAGGTGTTACATGTAGACAGAGGGCCACAGCTATATTTCATCTTGCTGTCTCGAATCCGTTACTTTTCTTCACCCCTGACGAGGTCCTGGTGGTGAGACTCCACTAAGTGTTCCATTGCATGCCCTCACAGGTAGGGGATTGGTGAAATATCATACAGACCTGTCTCAGGTTTGGCCCCATGGTTGAGTCCTTACATAGAGCTGTTCAAGAAGGAAGTAGACATCCTGAGAAGATAGAAAATGTGACTGCAAGCTGCCTTGGCCAGGAATTCCAAAACGGTATAGCAACGAAGAAATAAGTTGGCACAGTGGCAGTCATCTTTCTGTAAAAACTGGTTTTATTTTAGATGTGGTTTGCTAATTTCTTGCAGGGATCTAAGGATCTGGACTAAACCTGTTTGGCACTAGGAATTCCAGAGTTGAGATGAGAGGTCAGTGTTCCCAGGCTAAAGCAAGTCACTTGGGTAATACAGTTGTAGGGCTCTGAGATGTGCTTCCACAAGGAAGATAAGATTGCAATATTGCCAGGAGTATTGTAGATGGGAATTGGTCTCTTTGCCCAGTGATGCTTGTAATTTTGCCTAGTTGTTTGTTGAATGTTTCTGTTTCTTTAATTGCAACGCTAGATTGCTTAGAACTGAGCACTGGACAAACAAGTAGGTGAGATCTATGAATGCTCTGGGATTTTTCGTAGTTGTTGGATGCGCTGCATGTTTCTGACTCCACTGAAAACTGGTCTGGGGTGCTTGAATTTCTGTTCAAATGGAACCAGGCCTGGCAAAAGGGTCTAACCCAGGTTTACCTCCATGTGGGGCTGAGCTAAGACTGATTTGCTTGAGGATAGTCTCTGTCTATAGGCACACATATGGAATACAAGCAGGCCAGTGTAATTACCAGTGCCTGAGATACCTTCAGGGCATTTCGTCCATCACTTTTTGTGCTGTTTAAATATTACTACTGCCACTGATAACCAGGGAACAGAAGACCTATCTGCCATCTTAGAAGGGCATTATGAGCATGATGAAGAAGAAATGTGAGGATGCCTTCTTTGAGGTGCCTAGCATGAACCCTGAGATGCCACCACCACATAGTAACAGCCTTGGTACCACATTCCCCAGCTCACTCACTGATTGATCTCCCTGCCATTGCACTACTCGACATGGATTGTGCAACCAATGTTGTAACTGCACATGTGACCACCACTACAACTCACACATACATCCGTTGCCTAGAGTAACCCAGTACCTGTGACTCTGCACATTGGAGAAACTCTGTCTGTGCGATAGACTCTCTGTGTGATACTTGTGAAGCTCAGTGACTCGTTGCGATTCTGCCTGCAAGAGCTACGCAGCCTTTCTGCCTGTGGTATTCTCTTTGCGTCTGTAAAACTGCCTTCTTGAGCCTGTGCATGCAAGGATCTGTGTGCGGTATAAGGAGATGTGTTCACTCCTGGATCGAGTTTGAATGAGAAAACAATGAAATAAACCTATAGCTGATCTCCATGTGCCGTACACTACTATTCATTCCTCAACAAGGACAAACCCTGAAACACCACCTACTGCAGGCGATTGTTAAACCGGTCAGTCCGTCTCTGAAGTCCAGAGGGGCATAGGCCAAAAATGTAACAAGTGTCGATCAATCACACAGCATTCGAACTTGAGTCCCATGACCAATGGCTCTTCAAGCCCAACCACTGACGGCACCTGACAGTGGTAACTGTCTATGTCTAAGTCAGACCTCAAAATCAATGGCAAACAAAACTTTAATATCATTTTCATGCCGGGTCTAGAGCCAACTTTTACTTTTTCGCCAGACTCATGTAATCAAAACAATTCATAAATAAAACATAAATGCATAAATACATGAAGGGGCTTTGGGTGGGCGCTCTTCCGGCCTGCTCATCTGTCATTCACATTTTGCTTCCACACTTCACAGCATACAACATGCTGTCTTGCACTGTGAGTGGTACTATTTACGCTGATCAGATGTGCATTAGAGTACCAGGGACGGTGGGTCAATATTTTACTTTGTCAATGCTTTTTCCTGTCTAGCCTTTATTTTTAAGGCGCCCTTGTGTGTTTAAACTATTTTTTCTAATTACAATAATTTAAAGCTAAGTGTGCCTTTCCTTTAGTCACTAAGAATCGTATTTTCTTGTCATGCCATGAAAACCTACAAGGTTTTCTTTACCGTTTCGCAGTTCTAGTGCCTTTTTGGAAGCACCCATACGGTTCTATCAAAATTATATGCAATGGTCACTTTTTTTTTCAAATTTTACAGTTCTATTGAAAGCATATGGCCGCCACACTTAGAAGGTGACATTTCTGTTTTTCCCTTTTTTCTTCTTTGGTTGCACATGATTACTAATAAAAAAAAATTACCATCACACCAGCTTGCTAAGGCCAAACCTATTAACTTTGCCAGTGTTTGTTTACTATGGTGGATTTCAACTAGTGACTTCCTATTACTCGTGTTCCAACTCCACTGTTCCTAGCAACATAAATTGCATGCAGACACCATTGTTGCTGGCTGGAGACAAGTGATGCAATGAGCGATGTGAACATCTTTTTCCACCATTAATCATGTTCTGCATCTTATTTTCAAGAAGCGTTTGCAAGAAATAGACAAGGCGTTAATTTGTCTGACAGCTCACTTCACCAACTCGGGACGTATCCTGTCTTCTTGTGCGAGTGGTCTCAGTGTCGCAAGATGCATCGTGCAGCTCATCGGTGATGCAAGTTGTGGTCAGCGCCTCCTGCCACCATTTCAAGGCGCACGTCTGACAGAGTCAACAGGAAACTGGCTCGGGGCCATAGACAGGGTTCTTGTGGTCCCTGTAACGAAGCTGTTAGTTTCCTTTCACGCTGGAACAGTGTGACCTATTTTCTAACACAATTATGGGCCGAATCTGATATTTTAATTATTATTTCAATAACCCTTGTTTAAATTATAATTCCGACTGCTTATGCGAAGTTGTTGAGTAAAACACTGAGGACTTGTCGTATTCAAGTCTCCTGATAATGAGCTGCCGCAGGGGGCATCCCTTACTTATCTCTCTGCCTCGGGATTGACACAGACATCCAGGCGCAGGCGAACAGTACCAGAGCCCGACCTTCCCATTTTAAACTAATCCCTGGCGTTGTAGGTACGACAGGAAATAGGTCTTGTTCTGTCAGAAGTGGACTGAGGCTACATCAACTGAATTATTTAAGAATTTCAACTGGCATAAGTAAATAATAATGAGTATTTAACCAGGATGAATAACAAATCCAAAAAAATCACATTCACCTAATTCTCCCCTACATTGCCAAGCCTAACAAGATAAGAAGCAGGTGTAAACACTGAGGGCTTGATGTACAAAGATGGGTTCGCGAAGCAGTCACTGGTTTTGCAGAATGGCTGCTTTGCGACCCCACCTTTATTTCCTTCTGTGACGGAGATATAATCAGTCAGAGCGCAAAATGTTCATTTCTAACAGTCCTGCCTCATTAATATTTATGAGACAGATGGCCTTTTGCAACTCCCAGTGACTGGCTCCAGATGTAGAGATGGAGGCTTACAAGGGACAGCTGACAATATTCACTGAACAGCTGCATTTTTTTAGGTATCAACTCAGATAGTGCATGAGCTGTCACTCTCTTTTTCTTGCTACTCTTTGGTCAGTGCTTGCTGGCTTCACTTCCACTTTCCTCACCGGAGCGTGGCCCAAGTGCTTGTGTTCTTCCACTGCTTGTGCTTTCGGAGCTACTATATTTTTAGAAGAAGCACTCCATAACAGTGCAGGTGTTTGTAGGCTGTCTCACTCATAGGAATATGCCCCCGTCGTGTCACTTTCTATTACCTGTGTGATTTTGTCCTCCTCTGTGTTGTTGCTTGCCCCCACTCGCTGTCTGTATTGTTGTTTGCCCCCACCCTCTGTTCATGTTCTTGCTTGCCCTCTCCAACTCTCTGTGTTGTTGCTGGCGCTCTGTTTCCTGCTTGAAGACCACAACCCACTCTCCATTGTGTTCCGTGTTGTTGCTTGACCCTCACCCACGCCCTCATCCCACTCTGTGTTGTCTGTTGCCCCACCTCCCACCCATCCCTTGTCATGTTGTTGCTTGCACCCACCCACCCTCTGTTGTGCTCCGTGTTGTTACTTGCCTGTCCATCCACCCTCCGTTTTGGCACCTTGTTATTGCTTGCATGCACTGTCCCGCTTTGTGTTGTGGCTTGCCCCCACCCACTCTTCTGTCCTGCTGTATTTTATTGCTTACCTCCACCCACCCTCCTGCTCTGTGTTATTGTGTGCCCCCACCCGTGCTGTTTGTTGCTTGCCAGGGTCCGTTATGGATTGTTGCTTGTCCCTGTCTTGCAATCTGTGTTGCTTGGCTCTGTTCCTGCATTGTGTATTGCTTGCCCATCTTCCTGCATTGTTTTGTGCTTGCCTTCCTGTACCGCATTTTATTACTTGCCCCATTCTGCATTGATTTTTGTTTGCCCTCGGTACACACCTCCCGTTGCTACTACCAATTAGATAGCTTAGTGAGGTACTTAAATCAACCCCACCGGAGTGGGCAATGGCACTGACAGAGTACCATCAAGACGATCAAATTTGACTATCTAGAGGGAGGAAAAGTCATAACAAGGTTTGCGTAGGTGAACCTACAGAAGGATTATTAATGGTGGAGTAGCCTGAATGACTAACGGGACCAGCCCAAACCCTCGGCTGTCTCCCAGATGGAAGCCAAGGCACAGGGGCTGGCCTTCCCCTTGCACGCCCTAGCAAGCAGAGCAGGCTGCGTCCACTGGCTCTTGGGCAACGACCAGGCACGGGCTGGCTCCTTCACCCAGGAGGACAAGACTGATAGTGGGTGGATGACCCCTTGGCTCTTCCAGGAGGGACACAATGCTAATGACATCCCTCTCAAGATGGAACCCATGTTCACCCTACTCAAACCCATAGGGAGGAACCTAATTGTTGTGCCTCTCTGGGCTGGGACCCTCATAAAGGCTCTGCCACCTGGGCCCAGATTTCATGTGACCGAGGAGTGGCCTTACTTGGGTAGCAGGGCAGCCTGCGTGAAAAGGAGGTGGAGCCATAATAATCCACATTTTGTAAAGCGCAAACAATCACCCGTAAGGGTCTCTAGGCGCTGGGGGCCGTCAGGAAGATTAAGCAAGCTATTACCTAGAGTCACATGGTGCCGGGCTAATCTGCCGCCGGCGCCGGGATCGAACCTTGATCCCCAGAATCTGGAATCAGTCGCCCTGGCCGCGGCGCCACACCTCTTCCATACGGGAACCCTGGCTCATCTTGGTGGAGATGCCATGCCAGTGTGATATGCTTCAAAGGAGTGGGAGAAGGTGGCACTCCTGCAAGCACCAACGCCCCCATGGGTGGCTGATGTGCAGGTGGATCGACCTCTGTTGTTGCCAGACACCTAGTGGCCTGGTCCCTTGTGGCCAGCCTGGGGTTTCAAGGCTTGTGCTGCCCTATTCGGGAGGGCTAGTGGTGAACTTCTGCTTCCACTGCTCTTGGAGCCTCTTGCTTGTCCGCCTGCTGTGGCGGCAGGGTGGGGCTCCTGGACCAAGCACCTGGAAATCTCTTTAAATTTTGGAGGCTGAGTTACAAAGGAAAAGACTGATAGGCTGCAGGGATATTTCACCTTGCAGGTGGTTGAAGCCTTCCTCTGCTGCACCTGCAAAAGTTCCCTCTGACTTTTGGCAGTGGATCATTCACCTCACATGTCGATAAAGAACGCATCGAGCTTTGAGAATTAGTGTGAATTGCAGGACACATTGATCATCAACACTTTGAATGCACTTAGTGGCCCTGGTTCCTATCCAGAGCTACTCCTGGCTGAAGGTCTCTTGAACATCAATTGCCCTAGTTTTCTCCCAGGGCATGGCTTGGGCTGTCTCAGGGGGCTCTGCTGTCTTCATCCTCCCAAGGCCAGATCCTTGATCACCCATCACAAGCCGCCCCCTTCTCTCCATGAAGCAAGCCTGGTTTTCCCCATCTTGATGGAGCAGGAGACCGCCCGGTCCATTTAGGGCTGAAAAACCTGGGGTGCCTGGCTGCGTGCTGCATGTGGCTGTCTGTGGTACTGCAGAGCTGGCCGCACACATTGCCTCGGGCACCCATATGCACCGTTGAGGAGACCCTTGCATACTTTTCTGGAGTCGGATTGCCTGAGAATGCAGCCTAGAACTGGTGGTAAACTCCATCTTAGACTAAAAAAAGGCGCAAGACTGATATCTACCATTCACCGAAAGGGGAAGTTGGAAAGAATTTTGAAGAGAGAGTTCAAGAGAGTGTGAAAGTGTCAATAGGTAAATGGATGGGTTCTGTGCTCCATACCGGGAGATTCAACACAGTGGGAAGGTGAGGGTGCTTTCCTTGACAGCATTGTAGCACAACCGGCTCCAGGTCATCTGGGAAGGCTTCAAAGTGGCAGGTGGCTCTCCACTGTGTCAGAGAGTGTTACAGCCCCTAGCAGCAGCTTCGCTTTGTTCGCGGGATCAAGGGAGATTGACCGTCTCCATGCACCCCCGGCAACTGCACCTACCCCTATTGGGGTTTGCTGGGGCAGAGATGGAAGACAAAGTGCCCTGCTCCTGGCAAGAGTGTGATTGGGTCAGGCTGTGTTCAGTGCAACCTGATAGCATTGTGCTGCTGGTCAGAGAGGGACATGCCAGACATCAGGGGTCTGCAGTGATAATGGTTAATCACTTGACCCATCTTGAAACACAGACAAAGGAGTCTGACACATACACATGTCAGAGGGCTGATCAAAAACCTGTGGCTTTACGAAGGTGGGATCCCACTGCGGCCTCATGGTAGCCGCTTCACCGGCCCATCTTGCCTGTTCTTTCAGGAAGGTGGACCATGAACATGTGTGATATGACCTGAAATATGGTGAACTACTCTTGAGAAGGGCTTAGCCAGAGAAAACTCTGGTGGAGGTTCATAGCAATCCTGACATGCAAATCGGCTGTCCTTGTTTAGGGGTGAAAGACTAATTGAACCATCTAGTAGCTGGTTCCCTCCGAAGATTCCCTCAGGATAGCTGGCACTCAGAGACACAAGTTTTATATTCCCACCACAATAACAGTGACAGGTGGAAATTTGACTGGGGCGGTACACCTGTCAAATGATTAAGTAGGTGTCGTAAGGTGAGCTCCGGGAGGACAGAAACCCCCTGTGGAGCAGAGGGGCAGAAGTTCACTTGATCATGATTGTCAGTGCGAATACAGACTGTGAAAGCGGGAACTCATGATCCTTCTGACGTTATGTGTTTCAAACAGGAGGTGTCGTAAAGGTTACCACAGGAATAACTGGTTTGTAGATGACTAGCTTTCATAGCGACTTTGGTTTTTGACCCTTCGATGTAGGCTTTTCCTTTCATTGTGAAGCAGAATTCACTAAGCGTTGGATTGTTCATCCACTAATGAGAAACTTGAGCTGGGTTTAGACCGTCGTGAGACAGGTTAGTTTTACCCTACTGATGATGTCTTGTTGTAATAGTAATACTTCTCAGTATAACATGAACCACAGGTTCAGACATTTGGAGTATATGCTCGGCTGAGGAGCCAATGGGGTGAAGCTAGCATCTGTAGGAATATGACTGAATGCTTTTAAGCAAGAATCCCCTTAACCATAACAATGCTGCAGTGCCATTTACCCTCTGTTGGCCTGGAATTGCTGTCCTCTGGGCTATGTATAGAGCCACATGCTTGGAGACCGGAGCACGGTGTAGGAGGGCCACCTCCATCACATTTAGCGCACCACATGTTTGTGGGGCAGCTGGTGCTAAATCATTCAAAGGCAACCTGATTCTGTGTCAGGGTTTTGTAAGTAGCAGAGCAGCTACCTTGCTGCGATGCATTGAATGTCAGCCTCTGAGCCAAAAGGTCGTCTCTGTCCGTGGTTGCCTGTGTGTCTGGGATCCCTCTGCCACCAGGTCGGCTGGAAGGGATAGGACTGTGGGAGGCTGCCTCCACCTTGTGCCATGCTGCAAAGGGGCCTCTCCCACTCACCATGAATCTCTAGGTGCAAAGAGGGGGGCACAATCCCTCACAGGTCAGTAGGATGACCAGATGGCCGTAGCAGGCCCCAGAAGAGTTGCATAGAGGCAAGAAGTTAATGTGTGGCTCTAGAAAGGAGCCCCCTGAGCACTGGCTACATCATTGGCTGCCACCTAGGCACTCTGTCCACCAGGTCGGCCTGAGACATCTGGTCTCCCGGCTGGCTGACCAGTTGAACCCTGACTTGTGTCTCCCCCCAGAATCTGTAGGCTCCAATTGTCATGGGAAAATGGTTTCCCCAGGAAAACTCAAGGGAGAGGGTGGTTGGTTGGGGTCCTAACCCTCCTTCGGTCCCCATGCTCGAGCATCAGAAAGATGAAAAGCGTAAACCCGTGGCACCCTTAGCCGATGGACGGGCATTGTGGCTGCATACTGGGGCCAACACTGGTCTCCCTCTGAGGTGTGGAGCGGAGACAGGACCTCTGTGAAGGCTCTGCTACTGGGCAGATCCCGGGGCAGGTTGGTGTCAGACCAGGAGGAGTCTGGAGCTCATGCAGTCTAATGCCTTAATGAATGCCACCAATCAAATAAGAAGGTATCATTCCGTCCCTTGGCTTTTTGCACTTTAATACCCCTGAAAACTGAGTTTATTAACTCAGGGAGTTCCTATCTTTCCTATTCACCTCTCTTTACGTTCTATTACAACATACTATTAATCCCACCTGGCACTCACATTCTCTGTACCAGAAAAAAATTGGCATAACGTGTTGACTGATTGCTGCACACTGCTGTTAATCCTTGATAGTTCACCTGAAACATATACACCTCGTGATTCTCATCTCATCCACAGCTTTCATTAGTGAGGAAGGGAGATTAGCTCACTGAAACACATTTGCTGTTTCAGGATCCTGATGTGTCTCTCAGATGCAGTCCAAGAAAGGCCCCCTGACAACTTTCAAAGAGACATAGTACACATGGTTTTTGACTGTCCATTACTCATTCGATTCTGAGTAGAGATATACTCATGTATACAGAAAATACTTATTTTTTAAAAAAATATCTTTATATTAAATCGTTGCTTTGCACACCATCACAGATGGATGCATGAAAATCATGATTGGTTGCATCAAAACAGAAGTACATTACATTAACGGTGGGAAGGAGAGTTGAGCATACTAGTAAGGTACAATCCCATTGTATTAGCACTCCACAGTATCGCTTTAAATTACCACTGTAATCCCTCACCCCTATTTTTCTGCCTTGTCCTTCAAACGCATCTTTATTGATTTCTGTACTCTTCCCAGGAGTTCCATTTATTTTCCCTTTTTCCTGGGCATTCTCTGATTCTGGTGAATCACTTTTCAGCTTGCTGGCACCAATCCAAATAAGTCTTCCAGTCCTTCACCCTGGGGAGATCGACTGCACCCCAAGCCCATGCTATATTTCTCTTTGCCACCCCAGATCCCAATATTAGCCATATTTTGAGGTATTTGGTCCACACCTCCTCCTCTGTCACTCCCAGGAGATGCCATCTCACCTCCACTGGGACCTTTAAGTTTGTACCACTGTCCATGACTTGTATTACTCTTTTCCAATAGCGTTGCATCTTGGGACAGTCCCATAAGAAGTAGAAAATGGAACGCACCTCCCCACACCCCCTGGCACAAAGATCCACATCGCAACGCCCCATCCGGTTCATGAGCACTCTAGAGGAATAGGATCTATGCAGGATCCGCAGCTGAATCAACTTGAAGCGTGCACGTATGGCTATCTCTCGGGGTCTCTGGAGTGCTTCGGCCCTGTCATAATTTTCAAGTAATCCTAGGTCTAGGAGCAGAGAGCATCAAAAGGGCATCAGTATCTAGGGATATGCTCCAAATCCAGGGTGTAGATGCACTCGTCGGTCACAGAGAGCTACCAGAGGCTCCACTCCACACAATGCCACTCTACAGTACTCTACCCTGCTCCACTTAACACCACTTAATGCCATACAGTGCCACTCAATGTCACTCTATGCCACTTCCCTCTATGTCACTCTACTCTTCTCCGCTCCACTCTATTCCGCTCTACTCTACGCCACTCTACTCTGCATCACTCCACTGTACTCTACGCCACTTCACACCACTCTATGCCACTCTGTTCTTCGTCACTCTATGCTGCTCCACTCTGCTCCATGCCACTCTGCTCCACCCCACTCTATGCCACTCTACACCACTCTCCTCCTCTCACTCTATGCCACTGCATGCCACTTAACTCTACGCCACTCCACTTTACACCACTAAACTCCATGCCACTATAGTCCTGGTCACTCCACTCTATTCTGCGGCATCCCACTTTACACAATGCCAGTCTATGCCACTCTACTTTATACTACTCTACTCCACTCTACAGCCACTTTACTCTATGCCACGCCACTCCACTGTACTCTACGCCTACTCTCCACCACTCTATACCTCTCCACTCTGTGCCACTTGACGCCACTCTACTCCCCTCACTCTACACCACCACACTCCACATTACGCCACTCTGCTTTTCACCACTAAACACCACCACACTATACCCAACTCCACCCTGCGGCATCCCACTCCACACAATGTCACTTCGCTCTAGGCTACTCCACTCTTGGTCACTCCACTCTACGCCAATGTACTCTATGCCACTCTACTCTGTGCCACTCAATTCTAAACCACTCTACTCAACGCCACTCTATTCAAGACTACTCTACTCAATGTCACTCCACTCTGAGTCACTCTACACCACTCCGTGCCACTCTACTCTGCATTACTGTACTCTGTGCCACCCCAATACATTTTATGCCACTTCACTCTACTCACTGCCACTCTACCCTATGCGACACTACTCCATGCTACTCTACGCCACTCTGCACCACTCCACTCTACTCTAAGTCACTCTACTTTACAACACACCACTAACATTGAGCCATGCTGAACAGCAGCCATGATACTGCCCAACAACGCTAAAAGACATTGACAAAGCCAGTAGCTCTCCTATAGTCAGGACCTATTGGCTTTGTCAATGCTTGTTTGAAGATGACTACTTTATGCAAGATCTATGCTATCCCATACAAGCAACATGTTGCGGCCGGTTGTAGATAACAATTAAAGAAATGCTGTAGTAAACCTCAGAGAGATGTACAACTGTGGAATAGGGCATTAATTACCATCTCAAAGGATAAAGAGTTTGGGGGTTGACAGACTTCAGGTTTACCGTTGTATTCAGCCATTTGAATTTGTGTTCAAGAATTAAATACATAGCCCAATGAGCAGTACAAAATAAAATGTAAAGGGTATAGTGTCCTATATAAATTCGACAAGGAGTTGTCCCTTTTCAATTTTAAGGATCAAATGGCGTGTAAGGGAACGTGGTCCAACCTGAGGCTGAGGCCTGCCAAAACAAGACAATATGAAAATAAAACAGATGACTGCCTCAGTGCAGGAGCTTCGGGTGCCTTCTTCAGTGTTCTCAACAACTTTCAACTTTGTGACATTCCAACTTGAGTAGGGGGTGTAAGATGTAATCAGGGGAAAAATCTTTTAAATCCTACTATAATGTAAAATTTCACATTTGCCACAGGGCTCACATTCACAGTGTTTTCACGTCCCAATTCAAGTCTAAATGGCTCTTAGGGCTGTTTTTTTCCCCACGCATATTTTTCCAGGCATTATTTGAAGAACAAGCATTTGCAATGCAATAGGTCTTGCATTTGCGAGAGTTTGAGCTATTGGCATTCTAAATGTCAATGCCTTTTATTTATGTGTTTTGAAAACCTGCAAGCAGAGTGTTATCACACTCTTTGCACTTATAGTCGTTACTTACAAGAAGCAAGGCTGGCAGTAACTGCGCCCCTTTTACTGCCAGCCTTGCTTCTCATAAGCAAGGACTATAAGTACAAAGTGTGTGGTTACACACCGCTTGCAGGTTTTCAAAACACATAAATAAAAGGCATTGTCACTTACAATGCCAATAGCTCAAACTCTCGCAAAAGCAAGACCTATTGCATTGCAAGTTGCTTGTTTATGTGTGGACTGTGTTGTGCCTTGCTTTCATGGCGTTCTCTATGTCTCTGCACCGCTATGAGTATGATGCTGCATAGAATGTTGTTATGTAACTTGGAGTGTTTGCCTAACAATTACACCTCTTGAGACCAGAGGCTAAGCAGTGGAGTCCTATGCTCATGGTGGGGTATCCGGTACATATATGCATTTAACTTGCAACTGGTCCTGGTGTTTCTTAAACTTACCCGGTTCTGTGAATAAAGAAGCTGCGTATTTGTACTTTGGAGTCCACTTTGGTTACTGGGTTCGTGGGACTTCATTACACTGGTGATGAGGTTAAAGAATCGATGCATGTGAAAAGTTAAAAGATGAGTAAAGATTTGGATGCCCCACCAGTGTCCTCGTCCTCAGTTTTCTCTTGGTAAAGCAGCACAATGACAAAGTGCTGGAAAAATAATTTGAAGGTGCACAGAGGGAATGTGCTGGGAAAAAATTCTGGAGAAAAGTCAAGCACATGAACAAAAAAGTGCTGGGAGGAAAGCCCATTGTGGAATACTTTGTGAAACTGTTGTGTTATTGAAATCTTCCTACTTTCTGCCCAAGGTCACACGGGGCAACAGTGGAGGCAGTATGGATGCTGTTGTGATATTTCTAAAGATGACAGTTGTACTGGAAGAGGTTTCATCCGGCATGCCTTGCAGCACAATATTTAAGCCTTTGCATTTTAAAGTGCCGCATTGAGAAGGCTGGGAAGTGGTTATTCGTACATTTGTTTTTTTTAAAGAAGACTACAGTATTCTTTCAAGCTATGAGGTTTCAAGAAATTAAAGAGCTATTATATACTGTATTTGGTGGTACTGGCCGTAACAGCACGTTTGCAAAATCAGTTTGATCCTTGCACCTTATGTTGGATCATCGTCATATGCTGTGGGGCAGTACAAGAGAAGGTATATTTCGTAACGTTAAACAAAATTTACAGTGGAGTCGCAAGTGTGTGTTTGTGAGACCTTTGGCCGTCGCTGTCTGAGGGCCCCCTTGGGGCCTCTCCGATCAGATGGCACATAGTAATTCTTTCCATGCTGTGTCTCCCACCCTCCCCTCCTCTTTCCCTCCTCCATTCTCTGTCTACTTCCCCTGCTCCTACCCCCTCCCCTGAATCTCTCCCCTTGCACGCTTTTTTTCCCTTACGTCTATGTCCTTCTTGTTTGTCTCGTCCTTACATGTAACTATGTTACCATGCTCTAATAACTGTGTAACCTGTTGTAACGATGTAACCTGCAACTATGGTCTGATACTCATGTAAAGCGCTCTGATACCTCCGGGTCTAGCCAGCGCTATATAAAACCTTTAAAATAAAAATAAATTAAAAAAATAAAGCCACCAGGAGGGGCCCTGGGCTGTGATCTACGCTTCTACCTTCCTTTCAGTCATACCTGTGGCGTTCCCTTTCCAGCTGTCCCCATACCCCAGCCCTGGGAGCCTACTTGAGATTACAAACTCACGTGCACTGGAGTTTCATGGGTGTGCAAGCACCATTTGACCACTAGATGGTTAAGGCTCATTGCTCACCCTTTCAACAGAAACTGCAGTGGGACCCGTACCCACAGCCCCTCTTACGACACTGGCTAGGGGTGCGCAAGGCGAAGAGGGGTCTGTTGTGCAACACCCAAATGCCCAAGAGTGGGTGAGAGCAGACCCAGCAGCAGCGCCAGGTAGCGCTTCTGGGCGCTATATTTCGTCTTGTGGATTCTGTTCAAGCTCCAGTGTCCGGTCCATATCTGTTTTGTGCCACATGAGAGCAGTGAGGAGCTTGAAGGGGCAAAATGTTCTGGGACCCGAGGCCCGCAGGTGCCCTCGAAATAAACGTTGAGGGAATGATTGCCTCCCAGCAGATGGCATCAGTACTTCCTGATGCAACGTATCCATTCCTATGTAGGACTGTCTTTTCTGCACCCTTTGCCGCAATGTCTGCACCGTGGCACCAAAAACTTCTGTTATTCAGGCCAAGGTAACCATTCTGGGTGAACGTGCGCTTTAAAAATACACGTTATGTAAAAGAAGTACTCCTAACTTGTACTGGGTTTCTATAGGTGCGAATGCACCCAGTGCATTTTCATTCACTTTACACAGGTTGACAGTAAGTTTGAAGCAAAACCAGCCTGCTTTCTTTTTTATAAAACACGCACAGTAAATACAGAATAAACGTACCTAATTTTTTAAAGAAAACCTTCCTTATGAAGCAATGTTTTTTCTTCGGTATACATTTTGTTGAATCAGTGATAAAACAAAAATGCCCCATCCGTTTTTTTTTAGCAGTTTCCCAGTCTGTTTTCTCGCTTTGTGCTCTGTGACATCCGGTTTCTCATATTGTCTAGCACACAAATTGAAAAAATACTTCCTGTAAGAAGTTGCTGGATTTTTGCACCAGTGTTTTTTTTTTGTTTTTTAAATCTTATTCGGGCATGTTTGGTGTCACCAAAGGAGTTTGGCATGCCCCTGTCCATGCACATGAGCCATGCAGCTGGCTCCCATGACTGTTCATATACTCCACACGGAACTGTCTCTTTGTGATATCCTCTTGTGAAGGGCTTATTCTCTGAGGCCCCAGCGTCATAAATGATGGACTATTGCGAGGACTACCCGAATCTGCCACACAAGAAATTGCCAAAAAAAGCGCTGAGGATGTGATGATGTTATACCCTGTAAACACTAAATCAACCCGGGTCTGGTGCTGTATCAACAAAAAGAAAGAGAAAGTATATTGGAACATTCCGACATCTCTTATTAATAGAGAACCCTTCTAGGAACAGAACCCATCAATCACAGAGGAGTAGTATATTTGTCATCATTTGGGTCTGTATATCTCGATACAACGTACCAAGTCCTGATGGAACGACCTGGTAACGTGTAAAGAGAGATGGCATACAAGGGTTGCTGTCAGATCTCCAGTGATAACAAGAATATGATGAGTCCTCAAATTTGTGAATGGGGTCCTAAAAGTGCAGCACTAAATCATAAAGGTGACAATAAAAGTGGCTAGTGGAACTCGAATGTGCTTTAATTAGTAGAGTGCGACTGCCACTGTTAAAAGGCAATATGGCAATTTAGCATAAATAATTTGTCATTATGCTCAATATCCATAGTATTCGGTCGACATGTTTCTGCCCATATAGATCTAAACAGTATCAGGGGCATTCATCAGGACCTCAAAAATGCTGCTACTATGTGAAAAGAGTGAATCAACTGAAAATGAAAAAATTCACAGACAATCCTACCGCACCGGTCAACTCTATACAGATATCGAAACCGGATACCTAGGAAAACAAAGAGATGGATAAGAAATACAATCATCCAACATTTTGGGTGATACCCTCACCTCAACCTGGTCTGTGCTCAGGGAAAGGGGCCCGCTCTAATAAAAAGGAAGACAAAATACAAAGTTGCTGGTTTGGCAACGAAATCACTCTTACTACAGACTCTGTAGTAAGAGTGATTTTCGTTGCCAAATCATTCTGCACCTTGAATCTCTTTGACCTGATATGCAGGTCTCAGATTAAGCTATTACTCTGTTGTTCATGACCAGGATGCCATCCTCCACTGTTTTAGTACTTGGACGTTACCTATTCTGATTTTGAGCCACTTTTTGGGGAGACGAATCTTAGGTATGCAAACCAGCAACTTTGTATTTTGTCTTCCTTTTTATTAGAGCGGGGCCCCTTTCCCTGAGCACAGACCAGGTTGAGGTGAGGGTATCACCCAAAATGTTTGGGTAAGTGCAATTTAATACACTATTAGATGCTGTGAAGCACTAGTCGTGCTTTTGTTGATGTCAGACAATGAGACTGTTCCTTTGCTGTTATTACAAAATGTAGGATGATTGTATTTCTTATCCATCTCTTTGTTTTCCTAGGTATCCGGTTTCGATATCTGTATAGAGTTGACCGGTGCGGTAGGATTGTCTGTGAATTTTTTCATTTTCAGTTGATTCACTCTTTTCACATAGTAGCAGCATTTTTGAGGTCCTGATGAATGCCCCTGATACTGTTTAGATCTATATGGGCAGAAACATGTCGACCGAATACTATGGATATTGAGCATAATGACAAATTATTTATGCTAAATTGCCATATTGCCTTTTAACAGTGGCAGTCGCACTCTACTAATTAAAGCACATTCGAGTTCCACTAGCCACTTTTATTGTCACCTTTATGATTTAGTGCTGCACTTTTAGGACCCCATTCACAAATTTGAGGACTCATCATATTCTTGTTATCACTGGAGATCTGACAGCAACCCTTGTATGCCATCTCTCTTTACACGTTACCAGGTCGTTCCATCAGGACTTGGTACGTTGTATCGAGATATACAGACCCAAATGATGACAAATATACTACTCCTCTGTGAGTGATGGGTTCTGTTCCTAGAAGGGTTCTCTATTAATAAGAGATGTCGGAATGTTCCAATATACTTTCTCTTTCTTTTTGTTGATACAGCACCAGACCCGGGTTGATTTAGTGTTTATAGTGTTCATAACTAAGGGATACGCAACCTGCAGGTCTTAAAAATGTATCCCTTGGACCTCCCCCCATGTTGTTCTGGTGTTACTGATGTTATACCCTGGCCATCGCCTGTAGGAAAAGGCCCTAAATGTTCCCCCTCCAACATAACGACACCGATGGTGCCTTACCCAATTCACATTGAAAGGGTGGGGGGGAGAAAAACTCTACGTTTGTGCTCTGGGTGCGGGCAGGGCTGAAAGCGAATCAGAAGGCTGAAAGCAATGTGTCAGGACAGCGGACAACTTTATAGCTCCCAGGTGGGCTCCTGTGGTCACAATAAAATTGGAGCGGCATGCTTAAAAGATAAAGGCACGCAAGCAGCATGCACGCTGCTGCTCACTTCCAAAAAATAAATACAATCCCTGTAGAGGATAAGCACGTCGTTGTACCTAAGGTAGAAGAAACTCAATACAGAAAATAGTACAGTACTGTGTAACAACCAAGTAAAGGGGCCAGTAGCCATGGGAGGTTACAAATGACGACATGGCAATACTAAGGAGGGACTAACAAGCCTCATAATGAATCAGAAGACAGCATTTACAAAGGACAAAAACACAAGCCATTGAAAAATATGGGCGGGCGAGTGGGTGGAGCTTATCTCCGTGCTGAACTACCACAGCTCTTCGCAGAGCAGCGCTTACGCGCTGGCTCACGCTCGACCTAAAAAGGGGAAAGTGATTTTACTGCTTGGTAAAGCAGAAACTGCATGTTATTCTCTGGCAGACATTGGGAATCTTTGATTCAGTCACTAAAACTGCTTGGAGTAATTCTTTGTCCATGCATTGGCAGTATCTTCTTTGCGTAGTTTTGCCAGTTGATCGTCCCAAGGGACTCAGAATGAGTCCCCTTGTATTATTCCGCTTATGCATCATTGATTAAACCTCTTCATTTGTCAAGTGTAAAGGCCAGGGAACAAAAACAAAGTAGAGCAATTCAAGACATTCCAGGCACAAGACATCTAAATAAGAAAGATACACCTAGTTACATATATAGCATTTAGGATAGGGTGTGCAGCCTTTACAACACAGATATTACATTGTGGTTGTTTTCATCACAGGAGTTACATCGGGAGTCTCTATGTCGAAGCTAAGCATTCATGTCTTTATGTCGGTATTCTTTTACATTACTGGTAAGTATACATAAAATGTTTGCTAAAAATTCTACTTTCATATTTAACTATATATATAACTATATATATATATTGCCAAGTGGCAGTTATAGTTAGGATCAATTTTCAATAGGAAATTAATTTACATTTGTTTGCTAATAAGTTTGGCACTGTTCGATGAATCTTCATGAAACTTTCCCAAGAAAAAGTCACATCCTGGAAAGTTTTGGGGTGATCTCTCAAACATGGGCTAAGAAAAAGGAAGGGTCCCAAAACGCATTTTCACCAAGCAATTTTCCATAGGAAAATTGGCCAAAATAGCTGAACGGAATTACACCAAATATAGCAGAAAGCAAGATCTTTGTGCAGAAAGTGTTCTTTTGTGATCTGGTGTACATCCGTTTAGTAGTTTTTGAGAAATTAAGGTTCACAATTCATGTAGAATTCATGCTGCGGAGCCAATAGATCTCAAGATAAGATCTGATTGGCTTCCACCACATCAACAAATATGTGGAGGCAGCCATTTTAGTCCCCTGTCCTTAGGAAAAAGTAAAAAACATATAGGAGGGCACAGTAGAAATAACCTGCGCCCCCAGTCCTGGTGAGGTGGGTCCCAGAGGGGTCCACCAGGGCCACAAACTGTAATTTTTTTTTTAGTCTGTACTGGGGATCCACAGCACCAATTTAAAAAAAAAAAACAGGTGGGCTTTAAACGTAAGCTCTTACGTAGCTCAGGGAGGAGGATCAAGCATCCCCTCCCCTATAAAAAAAAGTGATCAGCCCCGGGGAAAGGGTCTTGGGGGCCATGTAGAGAGGGGGGCCACATGACCTCTCACCAAATAAAACAAAAAAAGTGAATGTGAAGTGAGTAACCACTCATTTCACATTCACTGCTCCAGCTGGGGAGCACCCTGTAATTCTCTGCAAGAGCTTTTTAAAATATGTTTTGGATCCTGAGAGTGACCCTAGAAGGGGCATTGCCAAGCACTCTTTTTAATGTTATGATGGACGGCAGGGAGAGCGCAGCAGCCCCCGCAACATTTTAGAAAAACACAGTAAGACTTCTGGATCATTGAATCCATGGGTCCAGGACAGCCTACCATATTTCTTTCAATGCACTCCAAACTGGAGCTGTATGCAATTCAGCTGGATTACAGGGACCTCTTGTGATTGGCTTCATTTCATGGTGGGATCAGTCATTGCTTCTTACTGAATATTGTTATGTTAAGAGAACGTAAGAGTAAAGAAGGTTGGAAAATAAACATTTGGTGAAATTCTCGAAGTATGTGTGGTGTGAAAAAAGCACACAGAATTGATAAATACCTTACACTAGCATACAACCCATGACCCAGTTCTTAATTTGTAAAAGAATAAGTTCCAGATTCCAAAATTACCCATGTACCAAAGCTGTGTAGTCTTGATTCCACCTAATGCCTTTTCACTCCATCAGCCACTCCCTTTCCAATTTATTTCACTCATTAAGGTAATTTGTCTACCCCTGCTTTCTTTCTTTGTCACAGTTTATCTCTTTCTCTTCCCCCTTCTTTCCCCCTTTTGTATTTTTCTCTTTTGTTCTGGATTAAGGTCTTCTGAGGAAACGTAAGTGCCCGTCCCCAAAAATCAGTGCTGGTGGGTTTCACCCTCAACCACCAGCCCAAATTAAGAACTGTCATGCCCATCCTAAGGCTAGAATCAGTATATATCAACTGTTTCTAGCACAATGCTATTGTATTAGCTGAGGCACGCAAGCCACACTATGCACTAAATTTTTACAAAGTCGTTTTAGAACCTTAGGAGGGATCGTCATGGTTTGGAAGAATAACCTTAGCCCATCTGTGAATCTTTATTAGTGTAGCCTGTATTATTGACATTCATGCCTTATCGGTTGCAAACCTTTTCCTTTGAAAAACTGTGTGCCGCTTCCATGCTGGTGCATTCCACAAGGTAGCCGAAGAAGCGGCTCCAGCTGCTGTCCAATCCTAGTGTCCCTGTTGCTCATGCTTATGATTTGCAATATCTATAACAGAAGTCCAATCTTTGTTTTATATGGTGACTTGATCACAAATGAACAAAAGTTTCTGTGTTTACACATCGGTCAATGATATATGTTTCATTCCTGCAGGCCTTACACGATACAACAAGAAAACAGCTTGAGGGTAGCACTGAGAAACTGACGAAGGTTGAATCTGCCTTAAGAACAAGAGAAGAGGAGTCAGTGACATTGAAAGAAACCGTGGAAAGGTTAGCATGCGTTCCGTTGCTTAATTTACTTTTTGGGAGTTATTTTGGACAGTTCGCACAATACTAAGACCATTTTTCAAACACTCTTTTTTGCAGTTTGTGTAGAAGATTTTAGGAAACATAGTCATGGCGTCCAGCTAACACTTGTTCTTCTATGTCAATATTTCTGTTTTCCTTTGTTAAATTGCATGAAGGACATTAGCACCATGTTTTTTATCACATTGTGTTCAAAATAATTGTTTGATACCATTTTTGTTCTATAAATTATTTTGTTCATTCCTTTTCTTTTTCCTCTCTTTTTTTATGAAGGTTTTCAGATATCGGTCAGCGTTTTTTGTGCTTTTTATGGGACAACTGATATTCTTGACTTTTTTTAAACTAAACGTTTCATGGTATTTCCTAGGAGGATTCTCTCCATAGAAATCATCTGTAATATTCTATATTATATAACTCTTAGGGCCCAATCACAAGTTATGTGCTATCATAGGTGCACATTGTTGATCTATTAACTGTTGCACCCTTATGGTGTGATAATTAACAGGTGTGCAATTTGCACCTGATTCCAAGTTGCTGACCTTCTAAAAAGGGATAATGCGCAACTAGATGTATATTCTCTGATTCCGAGTTGTACAAAATGACGATCAAAGCTTTTGCACTTCCAAGTTATAGGCAGCATTTAATTCTCCAAACCCAGAGGGCCAATTCCCAGACAGCCAACATTTTGTGCCTGTCTAATCTCGTTTTGGGAGCCAACTGGAGGTTAAGGCCAATACGGAATTAAAAGCCCAATTATAATCAAGCCTTAACCTTTTTTCCACCATTCATTTCCATAGCCCATAAAGTTTAAATAACTTCTTCTGAGACAGTCTTCACCCCACTATGTAGCTTTTACTTCTAAAAGCCTTATATTGATTAAACCATACTCAATTGACATTGCTGGTTTGCCATTTGTATGCATTTTTTAGGTCTCGCCTACGCAGCGCGCATGCGCTGCATAGGAGAGACCTTTAGTTATCGGCACAGCTTTGCGGCCAAAAACGTGCACGGGTTCCATTGCCTTCAATGGCAATGCGTGCCCGTCTGGAGATTCACTTGCGGGAGCGAGCGGCTGGCGCCATATGTTATCAATTATCGCGGTGCCAGCCACTCGCTCCCGCAAGTGAATTGCGCAGGCCCCCTCCTCCCTGCTGCCGCGCGCGTGCTTGTTTAGTCAGACCCTGGGCCCTGTGCAGAGACTAGGGTTCAGGAGCCGCTCTCTAAAACGGTTATTATATGCAGTAGACCCTTAATGAGCATTTGGCGTGTGTAATAATAACTAAAAAAGTGTTCCCACCGCTATTGGCGGGTGTGAGTGGAAGGGAGGCTACACTGTGCCCCTGGCTCCACACCTTCTATCATCAGGGAGCCGTGCATCGGCGCAGCTGCTGCTGTGATGCTTACCTCGTTCCCTTCTTTTTTTCATCCATGCTTCCCACGTGTTCTTCATGGGTCTGACTAGGGCATCCATCGGCGACAAACACAGGCGAACTCATCTTCCTCTGCACTTATATTCTTTGTGGGAGATTCTGGGGCGAAATCAAGCTTCTTCCCGGCAGGTGAGACGCCATTATCATGAGTTTGGACGGGTCCGGGAGATAAGGGAGTCTGACCCGACTGGTTCGTATCAGTAGAAGAGACGGAGCCGGAATTATCGTGGTGTGTGGGGGATCTTTTCTGGGGTGTCATCGGCATACATTGAATTTTACCTTCCATGCTGTGCTCTACTCGGAACAGAAAAAGAAAAAAACTGACATATAAATAAAAGTTAAATCCTTGAACCTAATGCCGTCAAACTCGTTGGAGTGGTGTGATCCTGGGCAAATTACGACAAGTGCCGCACAGGTGAACACTCGGACAGGCAGGGAGTTTTTACCCACTAGTAAAAGAGCATCATCCACTAATGGATGCTATCTGGGACGCCTCCCTCCGTGCCAGGTGCCCGCCAGACTCTAGGGGGCTTCGGATCTCGCCCCTATTGGATTTCCAGTGAGGGGTGTTTGTTGAAAGGCTGCGGCTTAGAGGCTGTCATCGGCACGCTCACTTCCGCCTTCCAACTCAATGGCACTGTGCCTTCCCCTGTCGCTGTCCGAGTTCAAAATGCCCGCCGCGGCCAAGAACCGTGAAAAGAGGCGAGTCATTGGCATGCTATTTTTAGCCAGATGTTTTAGTTTCTCCCGGACGGAGCAGGCGAGAGGGCATGCCGATCCTTTAAAGTTGCAACATCCTTTAGAGTTGCAGCTATTGGTTTCTATTTTTGTTCATTTACATTAAAATAGGAACACTTAAATCCTGCTGTTGTTACTTTATTCACTGAAAGTATACTTGTATACGCCCACTTTTTAAAATCAAAGATGGTAGCATCGTCGGCCCCACGGCAGTCACGTTTACGTGACTTTATAACCTTTAGTCACACCCATCTTCTCGTCTTGCACACTTGTGGCTCAGGCCATGTGAAACTGGCCGGTGCCTGCAAATACAGGCCCACACTCCCAACCACAAAGCCCGTGGTAGGCCCACCCACCCGGAGGTGATGATTGCTGCCTGGGGAGTAACGGGGACGCCGCCACAAACGGAACACCAGTGGCTGCCCCATGGGCGTGCGCGCACACACGCTGGCAACCCAGGGAAGCCCCGCCAGGACATGAGCCCTGCTGTTTTGGTACCAAGGGCCGTGCCGGCAGAAGTGGCAACACGAGCAGCTGCCCCGCTATGCTAACAGAGGTGAGGGCTTGTGGCAGGGAATATGGGAGCCGACCATGCTCAATGAGAGAGAGAGAGCATGCTACTCAACAGTGTACCCACGCAACTAAGAGGCAAAGATAGACGGGGGGCGTCGCTGCCACACACGGAACTCCAGCAGCTGTCCACTAGGCACCAGCCGAATGGGCTCTAGTGGCTCCATTAAAAAGCACACTGGCTTGCTGCTGCAGAAACGAAAAGCCGAATCAACTGCGAGACCTATTGGCTATGCCAATGCTTGTTACATTTTACCATCCAAACGCCTTCACCTCGTGCTTCCCTCTTGCATCTTATACTGTCTCCGAACTCTGAAGCAAGTTTTTAAGTATTGCACCACATGTACCAATATTTTTACTGATGTTGATCCAGATAAGCCCTTTCTGTAGCATCTAAAACCAGCAAAGTGTGCCCCATGTTGCCATTTATGCTATTGTTTCCGTTTCACAGGCTACTCCGGACACATTCCAGATCAAGACTCCTTTGTGTAGCATTACATTGGTGCAAGTATCATTAATAAAGTAGTCACAGTCATTAATCTAGCCATACTGGCAGAACCCCTCACACACAGATGCAAGCCCCAAGGGATGTCCCTTCCTAACAGTATTCTGGGAAAGCTAAGCTAGGTTTAATTAAAAACCTGCAGCATCTTGCTGGTCTAATGGCTGTGAGGCCTAAGCACACAGTTACCATACATTCTCTTCCAGGGGATCCTCATCAATAGTCATAAGCACTGAATGTTCCCGCCCACGTGCGGGACCCCGGAAATAATAAAATTATATATGTAAAAAACATGCATATAAACAGCTCTGTATATGTATAAACATATATCATTTTTTCCAAGCAAATGCAGCCCCCATAATAGGCTAGACAATGTATATATAAATATCCAATAAAACATATAGGTATAATAATACACCTAAATCTCTCATTTTTTTTTTTTAATGAGGTAAACACTCATAAGAAAGAAAAGAGAACACTGTGAGAAACACAGATCCACAAAACATTGTTAGCCTGCAGTCTGCATTGCAATACAATACCATAGAGACTGAAAAGCCTTGTACAGGTAAAAACTGGCACCGTGCCTTTAAGGCAGCCCGGACTCCAATATCCCATCATGCCTCAGGGGTGACAGTTGGGTCAGTTGTTCTTTCCGGCTCCTTCAGTCAGGACCCTGGATTTCAGCTCTCTTCTTTTTGACTTTTCAGTCAAGAATCGTTACTTTTATAGTAATTTTGTTGGCTTCCTCTTGTTAATATCTGTGGAGGAAGCGTATACCCTGTGTTTTCTGACTAATTTCAACATTTCTTTTTTCTGTCAGAAAAATGCCTTCTTTATTCATGCCTTGTCCATCCTGTGGCAAAAAGAAGGCCTCTTCAGACACACATGCTGTGTGTATCGTCTGTCTGCCAGAATCTCACTCTCCGACGTCATGTCGTCATTGCAAAGACCTTTCAAAAAGAACTTTGAAGGAGAGAGAGAGGATTAGGCTCTATGGCCTGTCAGAGCGGTCGACGTCGAAGCAGCTGGTCCCTGTTTGCTCTCCATCGGCGTCGGGCTCGGCGTCGAAGACTCCAGCGGCGGGATCGTCGCTGAGAGGTGAGGAGTCCAGGGGGAGTCATGCTTCGAAAAGAAAATCAACGTCGACTCCAGATCCGTCGGCGAAGCGGATGCGTTCGTCGTCGGCAACTTCGACGTCAAAGAATCCATCGGCGTCGAAGGAACGTCGTCATCGTTCGACGTCGAAATCAACAAGAGAAAAGTCGACGCCGCATGAAGATCGTAGGCGTTCGACTTCAAAGTCTACAGTGACGTCGAGACCAAGATCGTCGTCGAGGCCAGGTTCGCCGTCGAAGAAGAACCGACTGTCGGCGGATATACTTACGACGTCGTACATTCATCGTCGGAACATTCGACGTCGAAGCAGGCGCCTCCGTCAAGACTGACGTCGAGGCAGGGCCCTCCGTCGGACTCGACGTCGAGGCATGCGCCTCCGTCGGGATCGACGTCGAGGCAGGTGCCTCCGTCCTCACAGGTCTCCAAGGCTTTGGAGAAGACAGCGACGTCGAGGCGACATTCCCCGTCGGGGTCTAGGCCTCCGTCCAGATCAAGTCCTCCGTCGACGACAAGGCTCTCGACGTCGAGGCAGGACAAATCGCCAATTATCCACTTGGTGTCAAGATCCAGGTCTCCGGTGATAGGCCTATCGCCGCCGAGACGTTCCTCTGCGGTGGGACAGGAAACGTCACACATACGTCTGACTTTCAAGCCAGTATCGAGACGCAAATCTCCACATAAGCTGGTATATACCACATCTGAGCACGATTCACCGCGTCCTATCTCGATTTCACCTTCAGCATCCGATGGTTCGAGATCTAGGTCCGGATCGCCGGAGGTTTTGGGTTTATCTCCAGCTCCTCCAGTGGAGCATAGCTCTCAAGAAGAAGACAATGCTCTGACTCAAAGTCCTACTAGGGAGATACCGCAGGACACTTCCATGATTCGGGCAGTTAATGCTTCCTTGGCGAGGTTGAGAGACGTAACTCTACCGTCGAGAGCAGTAAGATCACGTTCTCGAGAAAGAGAATACCAACGTCGTTCTCGTACGCCACGAAGGCGATCCAGATCCTCCTCTCGCAGAAGGGAATCAATCAGATCGGGGAGAAGGCGGTGTAGGTCCCCCACATCATCTCCGTCAAGCCGTTCATCCAGAAGGGATTATTCGCCCACGCTCTCAGATACACCACCTTCTAGAGTGTCACCGGTGGATGACATTAGCACCTTCCAAGAAGTGTTGTGCAGAGGAGCGTCGAAATTAAACATTCCAATGCCAGTTCAAGAGACCACCTCCTCTGTCATTTTTGAAACCCTTCATGAGCGAACAGCATCTCAACCACTTTTGCCTTTACTCCCTGGTTTGCTGCAACCGGTAATGGACATCTTCCTCACGCCAGCGTCTATCAAATCTGCGCCGGCGCGGATTCTTAAAAAGTATCGTCCGGCTCCTGAGGATCCTATATTTCTCAAGTCAGATCCGCCACCGGATTCAGTAATCACTGCCGCTGCCAGAAAAACTCATGCAGTGGCTGGGTCATCCACAGTGCCACCAGATAAAGACAGTAAATCTCAAGACACTTGGGGGAGAAGAGTATGTGGCTCGGCATCCTCTAGCCTGAAGGTAGCCAGTGCCTCAGCGCTTCTGGGGCGCTACGACAGATCACTGTGGGACTCCCTCCAGAGATTTATAGATAAAGTTTCTTCAGAGGATAGAAAGGACTTTGAAGAGATTCTACAGGAGGGCAGTCTGGTCTCGAACCAAGTAATAAGTGCAGAAGCGGATGGAGCAACGTTGGCAGCTCATTCGTATGCCCATGGGATTACAGCTAGAAGATCCTCGTGGCTAAGGTTGACAGCTCTGAAGCCTGAAGCTCAAACAAGAATACTGAATCTGTCTTTCTCTGGTAGTTCGCTTTTCGGGTCTCATGCGGATGAAGAAATGGCTCGCATGAAGGCAGAGCTTGAGACCATGAAAGCCGTGGGGCTAGAAAAACGAAAGGAGTTTCGTCGCCGTAGGGGGAACGATAGGCGTAACTACCAACAGAGGGTTCAAACCCCTCAGTGGCAGAAAAATCAGGACCAACAAGGGCAAAAGAAGCAGCAATACCAGTCCCGCAGACCATCTAGGGGACGTGGAAACAACCGTCAATCTAACTTTGGAAACAAGGCTCCAGGAAAGCAATGAGGGACCGCTTCCTCCGATGCTGTCCACCGCTCCGGTGGGAGGAAGTATTGCACACCATCTTCCAGAGTGGCAATCCATCACAAAAGACAAGTGGGTTCTAAATATACTGCGACATGGATACTCGGTTCGTTTCCGGAGTCAACCTCCCTCGATCCACCCTGTGCCATCATCTCAACATCTCAAGAGGCTAAGAGAAGAGGTGGCAACTCTTCTGCTCAAATCCGCAATAGAAAGAGTGCCCAGAACGCAGAGTGAGAGGAGTTTACTCCAGATATTTTCTGATTCAAAAAAGGAGCGAAAAAGCAGAGTTCAGACCCATCTTGGACTTGCGAATACTGAACAAACACATCGAAAGAGAAAAATTTCGTATGCTGGCGCTCCACCAAATATATCCTCTTCTCCGGAGAGGCGATTGAATGTGTTCGCTAGACCTGCAGGACGCATATTTTCATATTCCCATCCTACAGTGTCATCGAAAGTTTCTCAGGTTTGTGGTTGGGACCTCTCACTATCAGTTCAAGGTTCTACCATTTGGCCTGAAGTCAGCTCCTCGAGTATTTACAAAATGCATGGCAGTAGTAGCGGCTGCGCTGAGGCGCGCAGGAGTCTTCATCTATCCCTATCTCGACGACTGGCTGATAAAAGGTCCATCGCCTCAGAGTGTTCTCTCACAGCTGGCTCTTTCCCTGAATTTGTGTCACAGATTGGGGCTCAGGGTGAATGTCAAGAAATCCACCTTCTCGCCAACACAAAGAATTCACTACCTGGGTGCCACTATAGACTCCGCAGTAGGAAAAGTGTTTCCGTCGGAGGAGAGACAGTCATCCATTATCCTCAGAGGCAAGCAGATTATATCCAACAATCTGTCTACGGGAAGACAAATCTCGTCTCTGCTAGGGGCCATGGCATCCTGCATTTTCCTAGTGCCCAATGCCAGATTGAGGATTCGTCCTCTCCAACAAGATCTCGAGGACAAATGGGACCAGAGGAATTCCCGGTGGGAAGAAAAAGTGTGCCGTTCCTCAGCGGCCAGGCAGTCAGTCAAGTGGTGGTTGATTTGATTTGTCAACTTGTAGAGCGTGCGAATGCCCGTGGGCGTCTTGGCGCTATGACAGATCCTCATCTCATAGGAACGGTTTCTAGAGTTATGCAGAGAATAGCCAGGTTTTTACTTCCTTTCTGAAGGATTTCAGAGATGGGCAAGTTTTTATGGCAAGAGGCAGCTGATTCCAGGTACGTGCTGCATGTACAAGGAAGCTTCTTCCACCCCAGTTAGCTCGCCTGAATCTGGGGACACTAATTAGTTTTAATTGGCCGGCTCTGAGATGTCTCGTTGGTTCATATATTTTTAAATGAGATCTTAGAAATTGTGATCCTATTCCCTGAAGTGCCTTGTAGGTCAGGCAGAGTGATTTAAATTTCACCCTTTTATCAATTGGCAGCCAATGCAAGGTTTTTAGTTTGTGACTGATTGGTTCAAACTTAGGTATGCCTAAAACCAATCTGGCTGCTGCGTTTTGTAGGCGTTGTAGTTTAGCTATGATTTTTTTCGTAGCTCCGGCATATAAACCATTTCCGTAATCCAGTCTTGACAGAGCTAAGGCTGTCACTACTGTCTTACGCGAATCCTGTGGTAGATAAGGCAGTATGTTTTTTATCATTTTTAAAATATACCAGAGTGTTGATGACAGCTTGCTGGCTTGGGCTTCAAAAGATAGATTGGTTTCAAGGGTGACGCCCAGATTCTTCACTTTTTCTGATGAGCTTGGGCATCTACCCAATTCATTAGGCCACCAAGCGGACGACCAGATGTTTGTGTCACCCCCTAATATCATCACCTCACTTTTGTCTCCATTAAGCTTCAGACAATTTCTTTCCATTCATTGGCTCACCTGTATCATACATAATTGAAATTTTTCTGCTGTGTCCTCCACATCCTTGCTGATGGACACCACAATTTGGGTGTCGTCAGCATAGGATATTGGAGTGAAACCACAGCTTCTTATGATTTCTGCAAGGGGGGCCACGTACAAGTTAAAAAGGGTGGGACTCAGCGAGGACCCTTGTGGGACCCCGCATGGTGAATTAAAGGATTTAGATTTTGCTTCTCCTACTTCTACCGAAAAAGTTCTGTTTACTAGGTAGGATGCAATGAGGGTGCATGCTGAATCGTGTATTTTTGCATTTTTCAAATGAGTTAGGAGAATCTCGTGACTGACCGTGTCGAAGGCCCCCGATAGGTCGAGTAATATCAAGGCGGCCTTCGTTCCGTTATCCAGCAGTTTCCTAAGCTCTTCCACAGCTGTAATTAAGGCGGTTTCTGTTCCATGTCCTTCACGGAAACCAAACTGAGAGTGGTCTAACCAGTTTTCATCCATCAGATAACGGGATAGCTGTTTGTTTAAAAGTTTCTCTAAAATCTTTGCAGAAAAAGGTATTCTAGCTATAGGTCTGTAATTCCTTGGTTCTTCACAGTCCAGATTTGATTTTTTTAAAAGTGGTCTGATTGATATCTTTTGCCAGTCATCTGGAAAGGTATTAGTTCCAAGTATATGAGCGAATAATTTTTCTAATACCAGGCTCAATTGTTCTGCACAGATTTGCATTATTTTGGGTGGACAAGGGTCCAATGGGCTACCTGAGTTAGTGGTGAGTAATTCCTTCTGGATTTGATCTACTGTTGGATTACTAAATTAGAACAATGTAGATTGAGCTGATTGTTCCCCTGATTTTATAAGTTGTGAGGTAGCCTGATCAGCCATGTCTGTGTTATGGCTTTTGAAAGATTAGTAAACTGAAGATACTTTGTTTACAAAGAAATCACCTAGTGTGTTACAGAAATCTGATGACATTTCTTCTAACGTACTGTTTTCAATTTTTGAAAGTTTTTTAACAGTAGAGAAGAGGGTTTTACTGGAGTTTTTTGACTCGTTAATTTTTTGGACGAAGTATTTGCTTTTCTCTGTTTTTATTAATTTTCTATAGCTGGTTAGGGCTGCTTTATAATAATTATTTTGCCGGGCGTCGTAGTTGGATCTCCACTTTTTTCTGCACTTCTACACGACTGTTTTTGTTCCTTCAGAACTTCAGAGAACCATGGTTGTGAGGGGGTCTTTCTTTTAAACGTGACTTTCTTTTGTGGGACAGTAAGACGGACTGCGCCCTCCAACCACTCGTTGAATTGTTTACAGGCTTTGTTGCTGCCTGCATCGAGAGTTGGATAGGATGAGCAGAGGGTGTCAATAAAGGCTTGGGGTTGAACCTTGGACCAGTCCGGATATGTTTTTTTTTTTTATGGCTTCGATGGGTCTTCCTGTCTCTTGTGCGACTTCTAATGAAAAGGAGACCATCTTGTGATCTGACCATGGGATCATGAGCGTATCAATGTTATTTAGGTTCTGACATGATGTAAAGATCCCGTCTAAGGTATGGCCTGCACAGTGTGTATTTAAATGTACTTTTTGTTCTAAATCAAAGTTTGCCATTTCATCTTTAAATGAGATTACCTTGGGGTCGGAACTTTTCTCCAAGTGTATATTGAAGTCTCCTAAAATTGTATAGTCAAGGCTCGAGACGCTTGATTCTAAAAATGGGCTTAATAGCTCAATTAAAGGCGTCTTGGCATTAGGTGGTCTATATATTAGTAGGCCGTTAAACGTATAATTGTTCGTAATCTTAATTTGAAAGGTCAATGTTTCACAATCCGGGTTGCTTCCTTTATCGGAACATTTAATTTTGAATTCTTCTTTAGCTATGATTGCTAATCCTCCCCCGCGCTTCATTTTTCTGTCGGCTCTAAAGATGGAAAAGCCCTCGGGAATCGCAAGGGTCAGATCAGCGTCAGACGCTTCGTCTGCCCACGTCTCGGTGACAAATAGAAGATCGATATATTGGCTTTCAATTAACTCAGCTGTGTGGATATTGTGTTTGACCATAGACCTGACATTAATTAGACCTGCTTTAATAGAGGAGTTTCTATAGCTTGGTATCTTAGGTTGGTTTAGGGGCATATTAAAAGCTCTGATCCGTGAAAAAGCGAAAACATGTGAGCAAGATGGACAATTTTTACCTTCCTTATGTAGATCGATCGGAGTACATGTGACGCCAGGTCTTAGTGATAGGAGTTCCTGGCTGGTGTAGGTCCGATTTCTTCTATCAGTATGATTCTGGACAGGGGGTATGGCCCTGGGCCCGGTCCCGGCGCGGACGGGCGCAGACGGGCTTGCCTTAGGCGCGCCTTCGGCGCGCAGATGGCGCGTCCGCTGCGCGTCCTGGTTATGCACATAGTTTATAGGAAAGGGGGAGCGTGGGGAGGGGGCGTGGCCTCAGGTAGTGGGCGTGGCCTGAGGGCTCACTGGAAATTGCGGCAACAAGTTTTGTATCCCGCGCAGCGCTAAAATCCGCTGCGCGGGGATGTCTACTTCGTGATTTCAAAGAGTAAATGCCCTGGGAGAGGAATCGGGTAAGTAAAATCACAGTATCACATTAAATTGTTAAAAAGTTAAAACGAGCGTCTCCCGGCTTCCGCCTCAGGAAATAAGTGTCTTCTGACTGGCACTTGTAATCAGTGCGTCTTTAAATACCTTCGGCGGGGGGGGGGCGTGGCCTCAGGTAGTGGGCGTGGCCTGAGGGCTCACTGGAAATGGCGGCAACAAGTTTTGTATCCCGCGGCAGCGCTAAAATCCACTGCGCGGGCATGTCTACTTCGTGATTTCAAAGAGTAAATGCCGTGGGAGAGGATTCGGGTAAGTAAAATCACAGTATCACATTAAATTGTTAAAAAGTTAAAACGAGCGTCTCCCGGCTTCCGCCTCAGGAGATAAGTGTTGAAGCCACTCAATCTACAGGGGGGGATTCTCTTCCATCAAGAACCCCCAACTCAGACGTTGATCACCGACGCATCTCTTCAAGGTTGGGGTGCGCATTTCGGATCACTACAAACCCAGGGGCGGTGGTCCAGCAGCGAGCAGTTGTACCACATCAACATGCTGGAGCTCAGGGCAGTCCACCTAGCCCTCAAGGCGTTCCTGCCCGCCATCAGGATGAGTCTCATTCTAGTACAGACGGACAATACCACCACAATGTACTACCTGAACAAGCAGGGGGGTACTCGATGCAGGACGCTTTCGCTGGAAGCTCAGTCCCTGTGGCACTGGATCCTAGCAAGGAACATCTCGATAAAGGCGGTGCACCTGCCAGGAGAACTCAACGTTCAAGCGGACTTGCTCAGTCGTCATTTTCAAGAGCCAGAGGACTGGGTGCTCAACGACGAGGTGCTAGAAGACATCTTCGGGGAGTGGGGGCGTCCGCAAATAGATCTCTTCGCGGACGAGTACAACACAAAATGCCGAGGCTTCGCCTCAAGATACCATCGGCCAGGATCCATAGGGAATGCCCTTTTGATCGATTGGTCAATGACATTTGTGTACGCTTTTCCGCCTCTCCCACTAATCCCCAAGGTGGTGACCAAGCTGCAGAATTCGTCTACCAAAATGATCCTCATAGCACCGGACTGGCCGAGGCAGTGGTGGTACACGGATCTCCTCCACATGTCGATCCGACATCACAAGCGACTGCCGTGCAGGCTGGACTTGTTAACCAAGATGCAGGGGAAGATTTACCATCCCAGCCTTCCCTCGCTGAGCTTAACTGCATGGCTCCTGAAGTCCTCCAGTATGGCCATTTGAACCTTCCCCAGGAGTGTATGTCCATACTGAAGGAAGCCAGGAGGCCTTCGACAAGACACTCTTACTTCTCTAAGTGGAAGAGGTTTTATATATGGTGTTCTCAACATCAGTATGATCCTACAAAATGTCAAGAGGATGTAATTTTGCCCTATCTTCTATACTTAGCGAGGGCGGGGTTGAAATTTTCATCCATCAAAGTTCACCTAGCGGCCATTACGGCGTATAGGCGCTCCCCATCACAACAGTCTTTCTTTAAGCTGCAGGTGGTGAAGGATTTTTTGCAGGGGCTCAAAAAAGTTTATCCCCCAGTAAGGCCTCCCTCGCCTTCTTGGGAGCTGAACTTGGTTCTTTCAAAGCTCATGAGTTCACCTTTCCAGCCCATACATAAAGCTACCTTACAGCACCTTACATGGAAAACAGCTTTTTTAATAGCCATCACTTCAGCACGGAGGGTGAGTGAATTACAAGCCCTTTGTTCTAAAGAACCCTACACGATGTTTCATCTTAATAGGGTAGTGATGAGGACTCATCCATCTTTTTTACCAAAGGTGGTGTCAGACTTTCATGTCAATCAAGCTATCTCTTTACCAACCTTTTTTCCCAACCCCTCTTCGCCAGCGGAGAGGGCGTTGCACTCTTTGGATGTTAAGCGGGTCCTAAAATTCTACCTAGATAGGACTAAGGCTGTCGGGAAATCTGACCAATTGTTTGTGAACTATGGTGCTGTCCGCACAGGTTTTGCTGCATCCAAACGTTCCATTGCTAGGTGGATTGTATCAAGTATTAAATTGGCCTACCAACTGGCTCAGAAGCCGTTGATGGCGCGCCCTAAATTCTACAAGAGGGAGAGCGGCTACAGCTGCTTTTCTCCATAATGTCCCACTCTCCGAGATCTGCAAAGCAGCCACTTGGAGATCTGTCCATACCTTTACCAGACATTATTGTCTGGATTCGGACACCAGAGCAGACACTCAAGTAGGACAAGCCTCCTTGAGGAATCTGTTCAATACTTAATTGGTTTCATGATTTTCTTACTCCATGTATAGTACATTTTTCATTTGCCTGCAGGTGGAAGGTGGACTTGCTATTCTATTCAGTGCTTATGACTATTGATGAGGATCCCCTGGAAGAGAAGGATAAGTTACTTACCTGTAATCCTAGTTCTCTTCCAGGGGTATCCTCATCAAAGTCATAAGCAACCCACCCGCCTCCCCAGGCAAATGAGAGGAGTGTATTATTTCACATGGAAGATATATATCTTTGTGTTTAGGACTACGGTCCCGCAAAGAACAACTGACCCAACTGTCACCCCTGAGGCATGATGGGATATTGGAGTCAGGGCTGCCTTAAAGGGACGGTGCTAGTTTTTACCTGTACAAGGCTTTTCAGTCTCTATGGTATTGTATTGCAATGCAGCCTAACAATGTTTTGTGGATCTGTGTTTCTCACAGTGTTCTATTTTCTTTCTTATGAGTGTTTACCTCATTAAAAAAAAAAAAAAAAAAAGAGATTTAGGTGTATTATTATACCTATATGTTTTATTGGATATTTATATATACATTGTCTAGCCTATTATGGGGGCTGCATTTGCTTGGAAAAAATGATATATGTTTATACATATACAGAGCTGTTTATATGTATGTTTTTTACATATATAATTTTATTATTTCCGGGGTCCCGCACGTGGGCGGGAATATTCAGTGCTTATGACTTTGATGAGGATACCCCTGGAAGAGAACTAGGATTACAGGTAAGTAACTCATCCTTACTTGCACTCCAGTCTAAATGGTCAATGCAGTGTGTTCTTTAATGCTAAAAAAATGGATGTAGACTTAGAAAGGTGCCTGTTCTTCACAGAAGCACCACACTGGCTTTGTCCCATGTCTAGATACAGATTGCCACAAATCTAACAGACAGCTGTAGGGCTACAGAGGCCCTGGCACAGGGTCAACTACATGCAGAATGGGTCAAAGTTAACTCTAAGGGAACCATTGTCTTTTGCTTAATAGAGCCTGTCCTCTTAAAGGAACACCATTCACACAAACACGATCTCCCGTTTTCTAATACACAAACACAACCATACCTTTAGGGTATCTTCGTGGATTGAAGGACTCTATTTATGGGTAATTAAACACATTTTCAAAAGGAAGGTTAATGGACACCTCTCCTTGGTGTGCAGGCAAACAAACTCCTGTACCTCTTCCCACCCCAGGTGGGATACAGCAAGCCAGGGTGGTGTGATCCTGTGCAGCAGAGCTGGTTTCAAGTGTAAAGGGAATATGAGGAACTACTTCTGTAGCACCGGAGTTTTTGAGAGGAGTAAAGCTGGCCTTTCATTGTTTGACTCTCCTTGGGGGAGACCCTCCTGTTACACTCACCACATTGTTTCCTCTGGAGTCACTGGATTGGGTGCCAGATCGACTGATACCTCTTTGTGTGACTGAGGTGGTTGTTTGCGGGATAGCAAATTTCAACAGGTGAAGGTGTACTGCGTCTCTGGATTTCTGACCATATGGCGTTTGTGGTGTGTCTTATTTGAATGCTGTAGCTCCTGAGGGCTCCAAAGCCGTAACAGTGGTAAGTGGAGGCTCGCGGAATGAAGGAGGTGTGCCAGGAGCTGTTACAAGGGCAGCATACCAAGCAGGAGCTTGTGAAAGGCTTTGTGCTCTGATGGTGCAAGTGGCAAACAGCAAGAAATAAGTCTCCGCACTGGGCATGCACCATTACTGGATTCCGATTCTTTCTCTGCGGCCTCACTGCTGTGTAGATTTGCTCTGTGTGGCGGGAGCGGTCTATAGCATCTGAAAAGTTGACTCACGCATGACATGGAGCAGCAACAGCTATATCTTTCCTTGGTGGAGACCAGGAGCCGAGGTGTGATTGAGAGCGGCATGCAGATACAAGTCTCTATGCCCTCTGCTGCTTGCTGAGATCCTGCTCAAACAGACATCAGTCACTAGCCAACTCAGGCTCTACCCTGGTGGGACTCTTTGTCCCAGGATGCACCGGTCTGCTTCTGCAACAGCTGCTGAGGGGGAGGCGTGGCCAACACGCTTAAAGCGCTGCCTCTACCCCTGTGGTGTGGGACACCAGCCAACTCCGTCTCTACCACACTCCTTGCCTGGCAAAACACCCGGTGGGACTTTCTGTCCCAGGGTGCAACCGTCTGCGACAAGAAAAGGCAGGAAGATGCAGGGCAGCACCACCCCTCTTAGCATTGCCACATGGTGACTGATATTTAGTGGACTTTAGCTCTGCTAGTGCATGACCAGGTATTGTGATTTTAAAGGCTCATTTGGTTTTAACTGGGACTTTAATTGGGACTTTTTTGATATTTTTTTTGTAGAGACACGTGGTTGATGAGATGGAAAAATGTAAGGCTATGGAGGGTGCTCCCAGGGCCCCGAAGGGGGCAGAGCCCAAAATTGGAAAGGGAAAAGCTGTGTATTAGACAGGATAGACTCTTTATTATTAGAGGGCACCGATATCATCAACTCTAATCCTGGGCCAACTAAGCCCAGCTCAATGGCCCCTTCCAGTGACTCAGTAAAGAGGGTCCATAAAATGTTTGAAAAGCCACTTTTGAACTCTCAATTGCCTGTGCCCAGGTAGATCATGGATCATGTCGCCGGTTCTGAGAGACTGTTAGTAATACAGGAGGTATGAGGAATTGAATGCAGCAATAGATATTCTATTCTGAGCACTGATGACACCGAATCTGAGAGACATGCGGCTACAAGGAGGAATTCTATGAATACCGAGACCATCACAATGCTGCAGAGTTTGATGGGAGTTATTGAGGAATAAAGAGATCAAGTTAAAATTCTCCTCAGTACTGTGGCGAAATTTGGAGAGGGTAACACTAAAATTCATATGTGCTGTTGTATGGGTCGGGATGGGGGTGAAAAGGGGAGGCCAATCTCCAGACGTGGGGATGTCAACAACTAACCCCGTTTGTTGGATTTGGGCCACCCCTCTCCAAACATGGTTGCTCAGTTTCCCCCAGACCTACCTGTGATACAAAATTGTCTGGTAACAAGTGAGGAAGGGGTGCCCCCATGGCCGTTATGTAGAGGGAGATGGTATGAGGTCTTGACTGAAAGTAAAGGGCAGTGGAGGGGGACACAGAGCTCTTGTGTAACCACTCCCGGTAGACCTTGGTGGCGCAGAGGGACAACCGAAAAAGGGATCAATGTTTCAAGGGAGGGATGGGAAAGAATTGAAGTTGTATACCTTGTTCATGTCCCCAAGCTGCTCTCCGACTCAAGGGAAGATAAGGTATCCCTGGTAAATAAAGTCACTTACTGGTTTCGTGAAATCAGACACTGCTATTCTATCATCAGGAGTGACATTTTAAATGCAGAGAGGATTGCAACTCCAGATGGCTTACAAGACAAAGTGCAGATCTATTTTGAAAGCAGTGACTTAGTGGTGGGTCTAATGGCTATTGAAGCCTGTACAATCTCAAATGCAAGCACTGATATCCAACTTAAATCTTGTGACCCGGCTGAGACTTGGATACCCCAGTGTACCAAGGTAGACGGGGGACAGGAGAAGGGATTAGTGGAACTCGCAGGGGTATTTACGTGACTGGAGCCCAAGGCCCCAAGCTGTTTGCCCAGAGGAGCAGATATGGGGAAGAGAGTTTGTTGACACACTATCCAGCCAGAGAAACATTCCCAGGACAAAAAAGCAGGAACTGTCACTGGTAACTAACTCCCATGATGCGAGCATTAATAGAAATATTAATTACATCCCATTTGTTGCTGAACAGATGCCGAAAGCACTGATAAGGATTGCTACATGGAATGTAGCAGAATTAGCTAAACTACTTTCTGATGCTGATTGGGGCAAATTTATTGACACCTTTGATTTATACCTATTTCAGGAAACATGGTATTTTACACTTCATCACAGAAGTGGATCCACAACCTTTTGTGTGGAGGCAACCACAACTGTAATGGGTAGACCCTCAGGGGAGCTAGGCATTTGGGTTAAAATTACATCTTGGTGCAGAATTAATACTTTGACCTGTGATCCCCAAGGCATTTTTGCACTCAGGTTGTTTTTTCCTTCTGGCTTATCCCTCAAAATATACAATGTATACAATAGAGTAGAGCCTGGTTCATGGTATAATGGTGTTTGCAGAGAGGCTAAAGGTGAGCGCCTTGTCTCCATTAAAACTAGATCTCAAGCAGAGATAGCTAAATCTAGTGCACACTATCGGAAAGTGCTTACAAATGCAAAGAGGGAATGGGAGAATTTGTTATGGATGAACCTGCATTAAGCCCTGGTTATAAGAATATCAAGGCATTTTGGAGATCAGCTGCTGTGGCCTCAAGTGGATGCAAGCCAACGCTTGATATTTGCATCCAATCAAATGAGTGGGCAATGCACTTTATCCAGTTGTATACAGACAAGCTTAGGACTGTGAATGCAAGTGGTCTATTAATAGATAGTGGTGTCTCCTCTGAGTCCAGTAGTATGACATTTTCGCTATGTGAAACTATAAAGGCAATTCATTCTTGTGTCCCAGGCGCGCCCAGGACCTGACAGAATACCTGGAAAATTGGGAGGAGAAAACCCAGAAATTTGGGGGCCATACATAAATCTGCTCTCTAATAGTATTCTAGCGGGCATTGCCACCCCCCACTCTTGGAAGCTAGCTGAAATTGTTACCATTTTTAAGAAGGGTGGTCATGCACGTCCAGCCACCTATAGGCCTATCAGACTCCATTCAGAAACCTTTTTGTAAACAGGTGCTCGAAAATCTCCAGAACTGGATCTGTGAAAAGAATATTATATCAGATTGGCAGGCAGGTTTTAGATCAAATGTGAGCACGATAGATCAGATTTTTTGGTTTGTTTGTATTTATTGGAAGCAAGTAATTATCAACAAGGGCAACCTATAAGTTGCCTTTGTTGATCTCTGATCAGCCTTTGATAGGGTTCCGAGAGACAAGTTATGGGGAGTTTTAGAAGAAATGGGAGTTCAGGCTCCCCTCTTGAATATCTTGGTGTGGTTACATGCAGACACTTTGGCTCAATTGAGGTGGGTGGAGGATGGGGCGCTAACGGAATCAATCCATATTGACAAAGGGGTAAGGCATATTAGCGCCCACGCTGTTCACTCTATATATAAATGGTCTCATTGAGTTTTTGAACAGGGATGGGTGTGATGCACCGAAAATAGGAGGGCGGAGGGCCCCTGCACTCCTCTTTGCAGATGACACATTGCTGATTTCAAAGTCACCCCAGGGGCTGCAGCAGCTGTTGAACGATTTTCAGGCATTTTGTTTGGAGCGGGGTTTGGAGTTTAGCAGCTTCGAGACCAAATGTATGATTTATTTCCTCCCTACCAACAATTCAGTGCAGGAGACAGATGTTTGTGAGTGAAATCCCTCTAGAAGTAGTGGGTGAGTTTGACTACCTATGTATGGAACTCACAAGAAATCTAAGCTGGTCTCTACAAATGGAAAGGGCACAGCTGTCCTTGGTAATTAGACGGCAAATATAGCAACCTATATCTAGAAGTGTGGCTCCTGCGTTAGAGATTTACAGTGTTAAGGCTCTAGGGGCGGTCTTTATGGTGCAGAGATATGGAGCAGCAAAAACCTTAATAATCTGTTAGTAACAGTTTTACATTTCTTAGATCATTACTAAATCTCCCAATGAGTACCTACTCTCCCTAGATTTGGCATAGAAAGGAATTACTAATAAAATTGAGCAGAGACTGCTTATGTTTGGCATCGATTATGGTCTACAACAGCCCTAGAGTCTTATAGGGTTGTTCTCCATGACCTATTGTTGCCAAAATGTGCAAGCAAGATTTTGTGGCTCTGCACTGTAAAGGCCCTTTTACAGAGGCTAAGCCTTGACACATATTGCGACTCTCCTGAGACTTTGTGCCAAATCCAAAAGCCCTGTCTCAAGGCTGTTTATTGGGGTAGTGTTGCGGCGGACAATATTCAAAATTGTAAAGGATCACTGTTTGCTGCTTTTATTGTTTTTAAAAAGAACCCGATGTATGAGCATACTTTTGATTAAATTGTCTTCCCACTAGCAAGGAAGCTATACCTACAGTTCAGGTATGGATGCCTACCTTTAAATACTTTTAAAAGGAAGTGGCACAAAGAAATGGATATGGCGGATGAGTATTGTACCTGTTGCCAAGGTGGACCTGAGTCACTCAAGCATGCTTTATTTTTTCTTCCCTTGTACAGTTAGTCTCGAGTTAAGTGGATATTCCCACTTTGCAGAAACCTGGGAACTAGGAAGCATCAGGAGGCGTTCAGAATACTGCAGACAGACTCAAATTGTATTGTTGTATTCTGTATGGCCAAATTCCTATGGTCAATGTGGATTAAACGTGCCTAGTGTTCACTTGGTAGTCTTTAAAATGTCACTTTTGCCAGGGTCCCTTTATATTGTTTAATGCTACTTGGATACCTTGTAGTTGACTGATGTCTTTTGGTACCTACAGAAGATCTTTAATGTATTTTATATCTCGCTTTTATAACAAAAGTATTTTAATGGTAAATTTTTGTGGTCTTTTTAAATGATTTTTTTTTGCTGTTATTGAAAAGGACTGCCAAAAGTGTATTTAAAAGTTTTATGTTGTACTATTCGTGTTTGTAAGTGTACTAGTCTGTGTAATACTTTTTTGATCTAATGTGATTGAAATAAAGTTTTTTGAACTGAACTGAATCAACTTCTACCAGCTGCCAGTCTCCCTACAGCACCATGGTGATAGGGACAAAAGCCCCCTTCAGTAATGGTGGTGTTACACTCTGGTTGCACTTCCAGTCCAGCAGTCTACTGCTGTAATAGTGCAGCAAACAGTGGTCTTCTGATAATAGGGCTGCTGGTACAGTGTATAAGCTTTATGGCGAGTAGCCCAATATCTGTTGGTTATCGGCATTAGTCTTGTTTTCTCAACGAAACCATTCCATGCATTTAGCGCACTTTCTTTCTGGTCGTTAATGACTTAGGTGTGATCATTAGAGGGGGGTAATGCGAGAAGCAAATAGTTGATGGATTCAATAGATATTTTTAGGTTGCAGGATATGGTTTCAAAGAAAGAGATCAAGACATACATGTGATTTAGATATTATATACATATAAGAGACATGGAGAAAGTAGAAGGGAAAGATAGGTTCATACTAAATTAATAAGGGAGGAAAGAATTTAAAGTTTAAGTCAAGTACAGTTTTTCATACAGGGCATTAAGAATATAGCAGGTGGAGATGTTTTTTTGTGATAGCATGCAATCTGTGGATGTAAACTGTAGAAGGCAACAATGTTTAAATTGCACTCAAAAGCAATGTGACTTTTCGAAGGTGGCAGATACTTCACTGGCACAAAAAGCAACCCCTTTACGAGCGACCGTCAGGCAGTGCAACATTTAAGCGCATTCCAGTACCCGTGTTCACCATTTGACAACACAACTGAAAAGGCTCTTGTGTACACCCGCCCACTGTAGATACAATATAAAAACTTGTAAATTCAGAAAGAACACGTGTGTCCTTTCAACAGCAGTATATTCACTACTATGAAGTATTGCTACAATTTATGCATGCAAATAATTTTACACCATAAAAACTACATATATAGGACTATGTTATGTAAACATCAGCTAACTCAATATATAACAAGGCAGTTGAAAGACATATAGAAGCAATCACCATTAGTAAATTGAGTTTCATTGACCCATTGACTATTTGGTTTGGAAGGGTGTCAGAAAGGGCTATCTCTTGTCCTTAACTCCCTCACCCCCCTCCCTGCACCTCCCGCACTGGGCTCCACAGAACAGACGCAACAGTCTGCAAAATGAATGTGCCTTATGGTCACCATGACTTCCCAGCATCCACCATGGCTCATAGTGGAAAACATCTGACCCTAAATGTAGTGTGAGTAGAACAGCCCACCTTCACACATAGTGGGCTTACTTCATATATAGTTGTGCAGGATGATGGTAAGCATCCTTCACAAAAGCAAGAGCAGGAGTGGGCAAGGATTCTTTCACACTCTGTTAGCAGCTGTAGGTAATGCTTCTGCCAGAAAAAAGCCCCTGCAGCAACCGTACTACCATCATTCACAAACCGAAAATAGACACTTGATGAAGCATCACCACAGAACAAACCATGAGCTGATGTTATGTGTGGGGTGCATTCAAGTTTAGTCGTATACGTATACAGAGCAGTTAGCTATTGCATTTAACCGCTTTTTCTGACAACTTCAAATTCATGATAGTCCTTATGAAGTTTTGCTCCATTGCCATCTATGTGGCCAGGAGAAAATCTAATGTGGTGCACCATGGCCGCATTAGTCTTGTATTACTTGTGATACAGCAGCGGAAGCTCCTTCTAGCAGTACCCTGACAATTAACTTTCCTCAAGGAGTTATTGAGCTAGTGACAACTTTGCATATTTTAAGAAATATACGTGAACACTGAAAATCCCACCTGTTCTTCTCTTAAATCTTTCTATCTTGTCTTCTTTGTGGGATGTGAGGTTGTCCTTCCTCTGTGTTCATCGGTCTGTCATTGTTATCCCTGTGTTCAGTTGTGCTGTCCAAGTATAGCTCTACTCCTTTTGTGCACCAAAAATTTACATACTTCCTTCTTCTATTAACAGGACACAAACACAGCTGGAAAAAGCCAACACTCAAACCACAGATTTTTGTGAGAAGTTCACAAAAACACTAATGGAAAAAGAAAGGAATGAACAGATTTTGCAGGCTAATGTGGATGACCTGAATAGGACAAAAGAATTCCTGGAGGAACGCTTAGTGGAACTCATCAAGTACGTGCAAAATATCTCACTCGATTGAGAGAGCATGCTTTACTATTACTGCCATGAAAGTGTTCTAAAAGATTGGCCCTGCATACTTTCCTTGTTATTTTGGTATCTCAGACATATCAGTTTATAGATACTGGCGAGGGAATGGACTTCATTCCGATCAACATTAAGATGAAATAATCTATTTTCATTCTCTTTTACCCTGGATGATGTCATGTTCTTTTCTCACAATCTCTATCCTTTTCTACTCATTTTATACTTTGACGCATATTCGATAGTGCAAATGCGCGGACAGGTTCTTTAGACTTGCACTAAAACAGCCACATAAAAAACCCTTTCAACCTTTATGCACAGTAGTTTAGGTTCCAGCTACTTTGGGTATCAAGTTGAAGGGCCACGTGCTACAAAGACAATATATTAGTACAATTGATTCTTATTGTCCTGGTTTCCTAGCCTTTCTCCCTAATCTCCCTCTGCTTCTGATGCTGTTGAAGCACTGCAATATCATATGAACAGGGTCTATGATCCGCTATGTGTGTCATGTCTACTGTGCACTCTAAATGTCTATTTCAGTAAACTTCATCCACTTCAAAAACCTGTTGAGACATTATTTTATCAATCTACCTCTCTCACAGAAGAAATCTGGGGCACTAGGGTGAGGCGAATGTGGTATATTTATGTAGATTTATTTTCACCCAAAAATAATTTTTACGGGACATTATGGATTAGAACATATACAATATAAACATGAAAACCACTGAAATTGGTTGGTTATGGATATCGGCAACACTTCCACCCTACTGCACCCCATATGTAAGTTTCCTTGTCTTTAACTGTGATCATGGGTGCATCATCGTTCCAGTGGTGCCGATGCATTTTGGCAGCCATTTTCAGTACCTTTTAAGTTGTAGGTTTCCTTTGATCTCTACCATAGCGTCCCTTCAGCATAGGTTTTTTAAATAAGAATTATTATTATTATTTTTTAAATTATATACTTTCAAACAAATTTGCAGCCTGTGGACTGTTTGGAAACATATAGCTATATTGATTTTTGTAGTGATGAACATGAACCACTTACCTCTCAGGAGATCCATGGATCACTTCCGTGGATATCATGTAAGATTTGTTGTAGAATCTAGTGCTCATGTAAGCGCCCCAATGTCCTTAAGTTGAGGATGCTGAAAGTAGCGTACTGGGTACAAGAAGGCTTAGGCAGTGACAACTAAAAGCACACTCACCGTCCGGTCCCAGTCTCACTTTCAGCACCGAACAGGCGATCATCGGTGACTTTGTCTTTCTCTAGTTTCAGGCTCCACTCGTGCATGCGTGCTTGTGTGCTGCGAGTGTGGAACAGACAGTTATGGCCTGACCTCACCTCCTTCAGGCCCTTTCCTACCCCGCGACTCCTGAGTCAATCTACATGCTGCTCCCATGCTGTTTCTGGTAGGAAATAGGAAGAGAACAGCTCAGGGATTGGCTCGGTCAAGAGCTGTCAGCGTTCATCTGGAGCTTTAGGGGGCAGTGGCAGCAATCCCCGGGTTCCTATATTGCAGAGGTAGGCGAGGGTTCAAGTGTGCATGCAGGTTTGGTCAGAGAAAAGCACCCGTCCTACCCAACATGCACACTTCACCCAAGGAGGCCCGACCCCTGCCAATCATCAAGCGGGCTCAGAGTGGAGGCTCCCCATCCTCCCTTCACTCTCTTGTAACTTCTTTGCCCAAGTTTTGCAGCGCTGTCTCTACAAAAAAAATGTGGAATCAATGAACAGTAATAAATATGATTTTTGGCAAAAACAAACGGGGCAACGCCCCACACCCCAATACAAAAACCGCTGCTGGTAGGGTATGCAAGTACTCTCACCTCTCTTCCCATGCAGAGGCAGGGTTTGCCTTAGTTATACGGAGGCATGCTAAGGCTCATATTCAGGTGTTGGCCCATCACAAACCATGTGATGAAGGAAGACAAGCTTGCAACCAGATGCTGAGCCAAATCTTGCCATTAACTATAAAGAAGTAGGGGGCCGCTAGAGGGCGCACGGCAAGATGGCTGCGCCTTAGTGCAGCTCTGCCCGGCCGACTAACAATCCGTCCAATATCCACTGAAAGAAGAGGCATCCCGGTGTCTACATACACGGACAGGCGCAAAGTAGCATCCCTGCATGCAACAATACCTTTAGCAGCGACCAACTCACCTGTATTCGGCGTTTGTTGGCGGAGACTGATGTCGGAATGACGGGAGCAAGATGGCACCGGCTGGCAGTCTGCAGTAAACAGGCTCCTACCAACGTCGCAACGCTCAACAGGGAAGGCCTGGGTTTGCGGGCCGCTCCGGGTCCAGACACCCTGGGCCGCGACAAGAACAGGATGTAAGCTGTGACGGGAGAAGGAACGAAGCGGCGCACCCTGCAGACGGCAGACCAGGCAGCCAACAGGCCGATGATCCTGTGAAGATTGCGGCTGCTTGCTTGCGAACGGCCGAGAGTGAAACTCCGAAGAGAGAGGTACCACAGCGGGGGACACATAATCAGCCCGTGTACACAAGCGAACATCTGGGAGACACTGCTTGTGGCTGCGCGCTTTGAGGCTGCATTTTAGGCCTATCGGTGGGGTCCTCTATTTTAACATCGATGAATTGGATAGTAAAATCTGGTGCAACAGGTCGAGCTGAGAGGCACGCACGGCGGGGGCGGAATACACGCTCATAAGAAGTGGGCAGTCTGACAGCAGCTCACAAGCTATAAACAATCGTCTTAAATATCGATGGTTGGTGGGCGCCTGATATAACATCAGGGCAAATAGGAGCGGAACACTGGTGGGTCGGAGGTGCGCGCAAGTAACCAATTCTGCTGCGGCAAGCACTCCTGGGCTGAACAACTGCACCTCCTGATCGGATCGAAGTCTTTACTTGTATATAGCTACGTGTACGGACATTTACGCTAGTTGATTTTGACTGCAGACACCTGCGCAGTGCCCCTGACTTGGACAGGCGGGATACTTGTCTCTGCTACTCCAGGGCAAACATGGGGAAGACAGACAGGACACAGCCTCGCCTCACGTTTGAGGCGCGAAAAATCTGTAAGGCGCAAAAGGCGGCATCCGACTCTGAAACGGATACCCGGGGGAAGGCCCATCCACGATAGAACTGACCCTGCTGACCATGCAGAAGAGTCTACAAGCTATAGAAGGAAACATGGCCTCCATCAACCATAGACTTGATCACTTGGCCTCCCAATTCGAAAAACAGAACGTGAGAATGGGGGAGGTGGAACAAAGAGTGGCCACTGCGGGGGAGGGCTTGAGTGACGTTGCGGACAAAACTCTCAACATGGAGAAAGTGTTAGCCCTCATACAAGCAAAGAATGAGGATTTGGAGGCCCGATCACGTCGAAACAACGTCAGAATCACGGGCCTACCTGAGTCCACCAACACAGGGAAAATGGAGACCCTCATCGAGACCCTCCTCAGGGACATCTTCAGCCCAGAAAACTTCTCCAACATGTTTGTAATAGAAAGGGCGCATCGTGCCCTGACGGCGAGACCTGCACCAGGCACCCCACCTCGCCCAATCATTGCCAGGTTACTCAACTATAGGGACTGAGACACAATTCATAGGATGGCCAGAGAAAAAGGAGACATAAACATCAAGGGAACTCGTTGTCCTTTTTTTCGGATTTCACTGTTGCAGTACAGGCGACACGGTGAGAGTTTGGGCCAGTAAAGAAATTTCTACAATCAGAAGGTGTCCCCTATGCAATGCTGTACCCAGCTGACCTGCGAGTGGGCCAAGGGGGAGACTTTAAAAGCCTCTCCACCCCGAAGGTGGCAATGGAGCATGCAAAGCGACTGAAGCGTCAGAGGTGAGAGACCCCAAATGAATTGGACACAGAAGAACAATGATGGGCATGTAACAGTAAGAATTGGATGTAATAGCAGTGATATGCTAGTGTTATGCTTAAATGTATAACCTTGATGAGTCTGACTTCACTGCCACCGGACTGGGGTAATAGGGCAGGCATATGCTACATGGATATCTGGGATGCAATTTATCTTCACAGAGAATGTTCTCTTTTTCTAGTATAGTTATTTAGACCTGATCGGCCACCTCCTACTTAGTGGGAGACCAGTAGCTCTCTGGTAGCCCCGCATGGGAGTACCCCACCAGTTTCACACAGTTAAAATTGAATGTTATGGGCCGTTTCAACAGGGCAGGGATGGCTTCGGCGTGTTGGGACTGCATAAGTGGGTGGGGGGGTCAGGGCCATTTTTTGGCACTACACTATTGCATCAGCTTGGAACCTAAGAAACCTAACATCACATTCACACACTGCAGGCATATATACACGGCTGAAATGGTGTGGGATGGGGGTAACATAAAATTCCTTACATGGGATGTGCAAGGTTTCAATAACCCCAAGAAAATGTGCCCAGTGCTGGCCTACTTGGACAGGCTTGATGTCCAGGTGGCCTTTTTATAAGAAACGCATCTTACTCCACAGTCTGAAGGTAGCGTAGGCATGCGATGGGCTGGGGCCAGGGTCGCTTCCTCCTATTCCCGTGGGGTGATGATCCTGGTAAAAAAGGGGGTCCCATTCACAGTCCATAGCGCAGAAACGGTTGACCAAGGCAGGATGGCCCTCGTACATGGCAGGCTTGCAGGTGTGGACATACTAATGGTGAATGTATATGCACCGAATGTTGATGATTACTCGTTCTTTGCGGATGTGTGGCGGTGCATGACTAAGTTCCCTTCTGGTGAGATCCTTTGGGAGGGAGACTTTAATACCTGCCTAGATGTGGATGTTGACAGACTAGGGAGAGGGGCCTCACGACATAGAATAGCAACTGATGTGCTGGGGGGGTCTGCTGGAGGCTGGGTGTGTACATGATGTAAGGCGAATGAGACACCCCGAGGCCAGGGAGAGCACTTTCATATCCACAGCGCATGGTACATGGTCCCGCCTGGACTACTGGTTAGTATCAGAAAACGCATGCATGTGGGTGACAGATGTTAAACAAACGAAGGAGTGCAAGGGGGGCTTACACTGTTTCCAGGGGCACTCCGGTTGGAGAAAAAACTCCTAAATTCTAATTACATCAGTACATTTCGTATAGTTCAAACACGTGTAATCGAGGTAATCATGCTTGAAAGGTCGTTTATTTAGTGGGTCACATATTAAATCATCATAGTAACTCCTTTGTGAAACGAAGCATTAAGGAAAACAATTTAAACAACATCCATGGATCTATGCATTATACCTATGCATTTCGGGCAGAGCCCTTCGTCAGGGGTAGCGAAGAATCTGCAAGTAAATAAATCGATATCAGGAAGGGGATCTCGCAACCACAGATAAATACAACGTTCTATGTGGGTGAAATGAAAACATGCATGTCTAAATTGACGACTGAAAAAAAAGGAAAAGAAGCAAAAAATGAGCCAGTGTCGACCATATCGTGTTGTCAGGAGTTAAAGAAAAACCCGAAGTGGGTAGAAAAGAATCACCGTGTTATAGATGAAAAAAACGGAAAGCACCCGATAGATCCGAGAACCATTGCGTGCGCGTAAAGTTGGTGACAATCGGAAACTGGAACTTCAAATGGTGGAGTTTTAGTGAAGTACCAGTGGAAGAAAATAGCCATACGAGTAAGGGTGAGGAGGAAAAACGCTTACCGATGGGTCAGAGTCGCAACGCGCCAAGCGCCGTGTTGCCAAAGGTTGTTGAACAAACGAGGGTGATGCGGAAGGAAATAAACTACCGTGAAAGTAAAAGACGGACTAACGAAAGTGTGGGTGGGTGGAAATGTCGTATCTGTAAATACTCAATCAAGTTAGAAACATCATAAAGTACACAGGAAAGTGTTGTGAAACATTAATCCAACGTTTCGGGTAAGGATAAAAGCCGAAAATTTGCGTGAGCTAACACAACACTAATACTCGAAAGTGGCGGCCATCTTGAAATGGGCTCTGGGTGGTATACATACACAGTAGTAGCCTTGCTGGTATAACGGTAAATGGATGAAAAATAGACAGAAGGTATAAGTGAATAGTAAGTGAAACAAAAAAAAAGGTGGAAAAACAGCTGGAGTGAAAAACAAAGACCAGAAGTTTAAGAAAAAATAAGAAAAAATAAAAAAGGTAGGGAAAATTCTACCAGAGAGATTATAGACAGGGGGAAATAGAGTGTACAAAGTCGGACGAAAACGAAGCGAAAAATCGCAGTGAGAAACCACTTAAACAGAAGAAGAGGGGAGAGTAGGGAAGGTGAGAACGTGGAAAAACACAATGTAAGCATGTGGTTTCAGACAAAAAACAAATGAATGTATATAGGTTGGGACAACAATTATCTATAAGAAGCAACTATATTCCAGTCTATCATTAAGCCCCTTAGGCTGGCAGGCATCCAGTCTCTTGATCCACACTGTTTCCCTTTGGAGTAGTAGTTTCTTGTTATCTACGCCCGCTTTCAGTGGGACAACCTCCAAAACAAGGAACTTCAGTTGGCTCACGTTGTGCTGGTGTGTGATGAAGTGAGCAGCTAATGGTGCTTTAGTAGATCTGTTCCTGATAGTGCTTTTGTGTTCGGTTAAGCGAACTTTAATCTTTCGTTCGGTTTTGCCTACATAAGGCAGTCCGCAGGGACATTTGAGTAGATACACTAAGTTCATAGAATCACAAGTGGCGTTGGTTCTCAATTTGATGGCTTTTCCTGACGATGGATGGTTGAAGATATTGCCCGGAATTATATTGTGACAATGACTGCAATTGTGGCACGGTATGGTGCCGCAGTAGTTGGTGGAAGTATCAATAGGTTCGGTCTCAAGAATGTTCTTTAAGTTTTTGGCTCTCTGGTATGCAAAGAGTGGTCTGGTGTTGAAAATGCCATGAAAGTCTGGTTCAAAGCGAATCATATCCCAACTCTTGAGGATGATGTTTTTAATGGCCTTGCTAAGGCCATTAAAAACATCATCCTCAAGAGTTGGGATATGATTCGCTTTGAACCAGACTTTCATGGCATTTTCAACACCAGACCACTCTTTGCATACCAGAGAGCCAAAAACTTAAAGAACATTCTTGAGACCGAACCTATTGATACTTCCACCAACTACTGCGGCACCATACCGTGCCACAATTGCAGTCATTGTCACAATATAATTCCGGGCAATATCTTCAACCATCCATCGTCAGGAAAAGCCATCAAATTGAGAACCAACGCCACTTGTGATTCTATGAATTAGTGTATCTACTCAAATGTCCCTGCGGACTGCCTTATGTAGGCAAAACCGAACGAAAGATTAAAGTTCGCTTAACCGAACACAAAAGCACTATCAGGAACAGATCTACTAAAGCACCATTAGCTGCTCACTTCATCACACACCAGCACAACGTGAGCCAACTGAAGTTCCTTGTTTTGGAGGTTGTCCCACTGAAAGCGGGCGTAGATAACAAGAAACTACTACTCCAAAGGGAAACAGTGTGGATCAAGAGACTGGATGCCTACCAGCCTAAGGGGCTTAATGATAGACTGGAATATAGTTGCTTCTTATAGATAATTGTTGTCCCAACCTATATACATTCATTTGTTTTTTGTCTGAAACCACATGCTTACATTGTGTTTTTCCACGTTCTCACCTTCCCTACTCTCCCCTCTTCTTCTGTTTAAGTGGTTTCTCACTGCGATTTTTCGCTTCGTTTTCGTCCGACTTTGTACACTCTATTTCCCCCTGTCTATAATCTCTCTGGTAGAATTTTCCCTACCTTTTTTATTTTTTCTTAAACTTCTGGTCTTTGTTTTTCACTCCAGCTGTTTTTCCACCTTTTTTTTTGTTTCACTTACCATTCACTTATACCTTCTGTCTATTTTTCATCCATTTACCGTTATACCAGCAAGGCTACTACTGTGTATGTATACCACCCAGAGCCCATTTCAAGATGGCCGCCACTTTCGAGTATTAGTGTTGTGTTAGCTCACGCAAATGTTCGGCTTTTATCCTTACCCGAAACGTTGGATTAATGTTTCACAACACTTTCCTGTGTACTTTATGATGTTTCTAACTTGATTGAGTATTTACAGATACGACATTTCCACCCACCCACACTTTCGTTAGTCCGTCTTTTACTTTCACGGTAGTTTATTTCCTTCCGCATCACCCTCGTTTGTTCACCAACCTTTGGCAACACGGCGCTTGGCGCGTTGCGACTCTGACCCATCGGTAAGCGTTTTTCCTCCTCACCCTTACTCGTATGGCTATTTTCTTCCACTGGTACTTCACTAAAACTCCACCATTTGAAGTTCCAGTTTCCGATTGTCACCAACTTTACGCGCACGCAATGGTTCTCGGATCTATCGGGTGCTTTCCGTTTTTTTCATCTATAACACGGTGATTCTTTTCTACCCACTTCGGGTTTTTCTTTAACTCCTGACAACACGATATGGTCGACACTGGCTCATTTTTCGCTTCTTTTCCTTTTTTTTCAGTCGTCAATTTAGACATGCATGTTTTCATTTGACCCACATAGAACGTTGTATTTATCTGTGGTTGCGAGATCCCCTTCCTGATATCGATTTATTTAACTTGCAGATTCTTCGCTACCCCTGACGAAGGGCTCTGCCCGAAATGCATAGGGATAATGCATAGATCCATGGATGTTGTTTAAATCGTTTTCCTTAATGCTTCGTTTCACAAAGGAGTTACTATGATGATTTAATATGTGACCCACTAAATAAACGACCTTTCAAGCATGATTACCTCGATTACACGTGTTTGAACTATACGAAATGTACTGATGTAATTAGAATTTAGGAGTTTTTTCTCCAACCGGAGTGCCCCTGGAAACAGTGTAAGCCCCCCTTGCACTCCTTCGTTTGTTGTTCAAATTCTAGTCCCTACCGGCCGGAAGGGACCATTTCCTGGCACCCTAAAATACTTACCATTGGTTTACTTTTTTCACTTGATGAACGTTGCACACCCCGAGTGCCGCCATCTTCTATTCATTTTGGTGACAGATGTTAGACATCTGGCGAAGACACTTTCTGATCACTAACTGGTATTGCTCGAAATGTGTGTCCCCGCCTGCGATAGACCTCCTTTCACCTGGAGACTACAGCAAGCCTCACTGACTGATCAGGTTTTTAGATGCACAGTGGGTGAGGCAATTGGGAACTTTTGCAAGGAGAATGAGGGCACGGTCGACAGTGCAGGGGTGCTGTGGGAAGCTTTTAAAGTTATGATACGGGGTGTCTGCATTGGCGCGCTGGCTGGGGTCCTAAAAGATTTACGTCGTAGGATTAGCAAGTTAGTGGCTGATATATCTAAAATCGAACATGAGTATGAAAGATAACCCGCCCCTGAGATGCTGGCGGCAATTCGGGATCTAGTGACAGAACATAATGAAACTTTAGACCAGGAAATGGCACATAGATCGCGTAGAAGGACAGCACAGTATTACGGAGAGGGAGGTGTCCCCTATGCAATGCTGTACCCAGCTGACCTGCGAGTGGGCCAAGGGGGAGACTTTAAAAGCCTCTCCACCCCGAAGGTGGCAATGGAGCATGCAAAGCGACTGAAGCGTCAGAGGCGAGAGACCCCAAATGAATTGGACACAGAAGAACAATGATGGGCATGTAACTGTAAGAATTGGATGTAATAGCAGTGATATGCTAGTGTTATGCTTAAATGTATAACCTTGATGAGTCTGACTTCACTGCCACCGGACTGGGGTAATAGGGCAGGCATATGCTACATGGATATCTGGGATGCAATTTATCTTCACAGAGAATGTTCTCTTTTTCTAGTATAGTTAGTTAGACCTGATCGGCCACCTCCTACTTAGTGGGAGACCAGTAGCTCTCTGGTAGCCCCGCATGGGAGTACCCCACCAGTTTCACACAGTTAAAATTGAATGTTATGGGCCGTTTCAACAGGGCAGGGATGGCTTCGGCGTGTTGGGACTGCATAAGTGGGTGGGGGGGTCAGGGCCATTTTTTGGCACTACACTATTGCATCAGCTTGGAACCTAAGAAACCTAACATCACATTCACACACTGCAGGCATATATACACGGCTAAAATGGTGTGGGATGGGGGTAACATAAAATTCCTTACATGGGATGTGCAAGGTTTCAATAACCCCAAGAAAATGTGCCCAGTGCTGGCCTACTTGGACAGGCTTGATGTCCAGGTGGCCTTTTTATAAGAAACGCATCTTACTCCACAGTCTGAAGGTAGCGTAAGCACGCGATGGGCTGGGGCCAGGGTCGCTTCCTCCTATTCCCGTGGGGTGATGATCCTGGTAAAAAAGGGGGTCCCATTCACAGTCCATAGCGCAGAAACGGTTGACCAAGGCAGGATGGCCCTCGTACATGGCAGGCTTGCAGGTGTGGACGTACTAATGGTGAATGTATATGCACCGAATGTTGATGATTACTCGTTCTTTGCGGATGTGTGGCGGTGCATCACTAAGTTCCCTTCTGGTGAGATCCTTTGGGGGGGAGACTTTAATACCTGCCTAGATGTGGATGTTGACAGACTAGGGAGAGGGGCCTCACGACATAGAATAGCAACTGATGTGCTGGGGGGTCTGCTGGAGGCTGGGTGTGTACATGATGTAAGGCGAATGAGACACCCCGAGGCCAGGGAGAGCACTTTCATATCCACAGGGCATGGTACATGGTCCCGCCTGGACTACTGGTTAGTATCAGAAAACGCATGCATGTGGGTGACAGATGTTAGACATCTGGCGAAGACACTTTCTGATCACTAACTGGTATTGCTCGAAATGTGTGTCCCGCCTGCGATAGACCTCCTTTCACCTGGAGACTACAGCAAGCCTCACTGACTGATCAGGTTTTTAGATGCACAGTGGGTGAGGCAATTGGGAACTTTTGCAAGGAGAATGAGGGCACGGTCGACAGTGCAGGGGTGCTGTGGGAAGCTTTTAAAGTTATGATACGGGGTGTCTGCATTGGCGCGCTAGCTGGGGTCCTAAAAGATTTACGTCGTAGGATTAGCAAGTTAGTGGCTGATATATCTAAAATCGAACATGAGTATGAAAGATAACCCGCCCCTGAGATGCTGGCAGCAATTCGGGATCTAGTGACAGAACATAATGAAACTTTAGACCAGGAAATGGCACATAGATCGCGTAGAAGGACAGCACAGTATTACGGAGAGGGAGGTAGACCCAGTAGGTCCTAAGCGCAGAAGTTGGCTGCACCCCGGTGCCAAACGCACATCAGAAGGAGGGCGAGGCACATAACACCACACCAGAGATTAGTAATATAGTCCTTGCCTTCTACTCGAATCTGTATGCGCAGCGGATCCAGGCACGAGAGGAGGAGATTAACTTGTATTTGGAAGATATAGCGCCTTGGGATGGGTGTCGAATGGTCAAAGAGAATATCTTACACAGCCATTTGAGGTAGAAGACGTGAAACTTGCTGTAATGTCTCTCCCAACAGGTAAAGCTGCGGGTCTTGACGGGCTCCCAAGTGAGTTTTACAAAGCATATGTTGATAACTTGGCCCCGCGATTGCTGGAGGTATTTGCGGAGGCGTATGAGACTGGCACTCTCCTGCCCACACTTTGAGAGGCACTAATCGTAATGCTCCTTAAGCCCGGAAAATAAGCGGACGTATGTGACTCTTATAGACCACTGTCTATGATCAATATAGACCCAAAAATATTGGCGAAAATGATAGCAGGTAGGTTGCAGCCGCTAGTGCCCAGTCTAGTGCTACTGGACCAATCGGGGTTTGTGTCCACAAGATCAACTATGCACAACTTGCGCACTGTGTTCTCCACACTACACTACTTTGAATATGATTTTCAGTCGGTGGCGGTATTACTGGATGCCGCTAAGGCATTCGATTCGATACAATGGGACTACATGTTCACTGTGTTGTTATGCATGGGTATGCCTCCCTTTTTTCTTAAATGAATCTGCTTATTGTTCTGCGCACCGCAGGTGTGTGTGCGAGTGAATGGAGTGGTTTCGGAAGCTTTCCCGATACACAGGGGCACGCGACAGGGCTGTCCTCTGTCGCCCATACTTTTTGTGCTTGCACTGGAGCCACTGGCTTGCACACTCCGACAATGACATGCTCGAGCGGCATTGCGGTTCTGACAACGTCCTCTGGTAGTCTCGCTATATGCGGACGACATGATTCTATACGTCTGCGAACCGGCTGTACACCTATCAGAATTGCTCCCCAAATACGTCAGGTTTGAGGGGCATTCAGGTCTGGGCATCAACTGGGCAAAATCTATGGTGTTTCCGCTAATGGCAGGCACACACTAGATAGAACTCGATTTTCCACTTGCATGGACCACGGATCCAGTTCGGTACCTGGGGGTGTGGATACACAGAGACCCCGAGGTGGTGATCACCACAAACTATGGTCGCACTATAACCAAAATCACAGACCAGACAACTAGGTGGGCTAAGCTGCTGCTTTTTTTAGCGGATTGGATAGCACTAATCAAAATGACAATACTCTCGAAGATACTGTACTTATTCATAAACATACCGATATGTCTGAATCTTGCACTTTTTCAGATCCTGCAATCTGCTTTGCTCACCTTTGTCTGGGGCGGCAAGAAGCCATGTTGCAGCTGGGAGGTATTAGTACAGCCATTTCAACGCGGAGGCTTTGAGGCCCCCGACATCAGGCTTTATTATCTGTGCGAACAGGCACAATGTTCCCATTTCTGGTATCACCCGCAACGCTTCCAACCACACACTGCCAGTGAAGCTGACTCTGTTTTGCTGGTGCCTCTGGAGGCGGCCACACTGCTGGGTGGGCAAGGCGGACCACCGATGAAATTAATCCTGTATACTGCACTGCTTTGGCGTGGAGAATACTGGCACGTAGGGCACAACTGGACTACATATACGCCCCGCCGCTACCAATCTCTGCACATCCAGAAATCTCTGCAGCACGAGAACCGGCCGCGATGCACACTCTAAAACAGGTGGGGATCACCAAGCTTGGAGACCTCTACCAGCGGGGAGAGTTCCCACCACTCTCAGATGTACAGAAAGGATGGGAACATAATCTGATGCTGGGCTTCACATACGTACGGGTGAGGCAAGCTATACGTGCGTGCTATCCCGAATATCCCTCCGAACCAAGAACGTTATGTGCATTACAGGCAGTGCTGACAAACGACTCCCACACCGGGCTGATAACACGACTATATAATGCATCCATGAGGGAGCTGGACCCCATTGATAGTCCCTCCTACAATAAATGGCATATGACACTTGGGATCCCAATATCCGCTGAGGCTTGGACATTCTGTTGTGAACTAACGGGTCGTCTGACAGCAAATTGCAATCTCTGCATCATTCATTTCAAGTACTTGCATCAACTCTACTACACACCAGCACAACTGCACAGATTTGGCTTTTGAGATAACGCTTGTTGCCTGAGGTGTGGTCAAGATAATGCAGACTTTCTGCATCTAGCGCGGGGTTGCACGTGCATACAGTCCTTCTGGGGTAAGGTTATGAAGGTACTGGCTGAAGTGGTGCTGGAGGATGTGCGGTGCACGCTTGATGTTTGTCTGCTTGGATCGGTCAAACCCCTTAAGCCATGCAAGCGCAGACTAGTAGCCATCTCCACATTGTTTGCAAAAAGGGCTGTTGCAAAATGCTGGGGGGCTAAAACCTCACCGACACTGACGGGATGGCTCAGAGATCTGTTATATTGTAGAGACCAGTTGAGTGTATATGCTGAGGAACTGCCAGAAGCCTCCCGACCTAAAGATTTCTGGGCCCCATTGACAGGGTACCTGCTGAGCAATCCTGAATTGTAGCAGGCAATGCCCTAGGGCCCGCGCTGATGCCGCAGCAAGTAGGTCAGTGCTATTGTGGATAGGTTTCTGTTGATCAGCTGAGTGCCAAGGGTAGTGGGAGGTGGTGAGGAGGGTTTAATGTTGGAGGGGAATTTTTGTTCTATAACAGTAAACTGCTTATAATGCTATTGTGATACATCTGATTGTGTAAGCCCCCCGCACGGGGCTTGTAGAGACCTGTTATAAGCTACCAATAAACAAATTTAAAAAAATATATATATAAAGAAGTAAAAACTATTTAAAATAAAAACACTGATAGTTCGTTGTTAAGGGACTTTGAAATAGGTCATGGGCATGGTGCTACCATGTCTGTAAAGCCCATCAGAAAGGTTCAGGTACCATGCATCATAGGTGGGGCTTAAGAGATCGACTGACTAACTTGGCTACAGTTCCTCTCCTCTGTCTTTTACCCTGACAGAGTGGAAGAAGCTCTTGGGTCCATGGATCATTTTCACTAAAATAAAACGTAAAAGCACATGATTTTTGCCTCTAACCTCGGCATACTTTTCAGTTTTTGTTATTCACAAACATTCTCGGCACTATCCCTGGGCGTACTGGTAGGAATGCCGTGATGTTTTGTGAAAGCTTCTATTTTTCGTTCTCCGTAGTGGAAAACTTGACATAGGAAAATGGAGCTTGCAACTTTTTTCCTCCCCAACAAAAACATTGTTTTTCTGTACAGAAAACTCTTCCCCTACACCTTCACCAGATCTGGGGTTGATCCCTTCCTCCTCACATCCTAGAAGGCTAGTTACTTAAGTCCGTGGCTGGAGTACATCATTGACCATTTCTGTGGTGGAATGGGGTGAAGAAAAGTTGGAAATATGCATGTTTGTGGGTGTTCTCAAACTTCCAAGGCAAACCACTACTTGGAACACCCACTTTGTACCTTGCCGTAGTAAATGCACATACATTTGCCAGAAATAGCTCTGTGAATTCCTGACGGGTATAAAAAAGGTAAATTGGGTCATAAACTTATGTTTATGACCAAATTTTCCATTGGCATGGGGGCCCTTTGGGCCTTTTGTAAATCAGGCATGGTTCCCCCTAGTGAACTTGCATAACGGACGTCAAGGGCCCTAAACTATGTTGTCTATCAAGAGTTGAGGCTGGATTATCACATTGGCATTTTAATTTATACTTGCTCTACTCAGTCTTTTGGGCATGGGCTTCACACAGTAAATTTTTGGGATAATCTGTTTCCAAGATTTAGTTTATTAAGTTTGTCCTAGCCCAATCCCTCTTAAGCTTATTTGTTAGGAGGATAAATACTTCTTCTGTGCTGTAAATTTCTCTTGACTGCAGCTTTTGGAAATTGATCCTATCCAGTTATTTAATCTGTCTGAGCTGTCTGTCGTCAGTTTGATCAGTGTAAGTAGGGGTATTCTGTTCCACACTGACTCAACAGACTCACAATGGGGCCTGAGTGTCGTCACTGGGAGTATGTTCTCTTAGGAGCAAGTGCCCTCACCCGCCCGATGGTGGCATGCTTCATCAATGGGCATTGCGCCTTATTGGGCTGGCGCCACAATGCCCAACAGGCCCCACAAGAGGGCGCTTTGCGGAATACTTTTTAATCGCCAATGGAGGACTGGAGAAGTGAATGTGCTCCAGTCAGTGTGTGAGAAGATTAGAGAAAAATGTAAATTAATATCAACCATAGACCTTTGGAAGACCACTATGTCTGTGATTGCTTTTCACTAAAGCAATATTACTTTTTTTAATGCAACCCATTTTCCTTCAAGGAAGACGGGATGAGTTTCAAAAAAGAAAATTAAATGGTTATATTTCATTTTTTAAAAGCAGGCAGTGGTCTATTGGACCACTGCCTACTCTTAAAAAATAGTTATTTTAACATTCTGAAAGTGGAACCCTTCCCATTTGTGAATGGGTTACCATCTCCTTCGAGGTGTCAGTAAAATATTAATGTTTTGCAACTGGAATTTAATTGCAAAATATTAATTATCGAATAGGTATGTATTTGCAATTTCAAGTTGTGATTTGGTAACTGTTACAGAATCATAATTTGGAGTTAATAAACAAAAAAATGCTTTTTGGCGTTTGCAACCGCAAAATAATTTTGTACATCTGACTCTTGGTATTATGTCCTCTAGGATACTAGATCACTGTTTTGATTTGGTCGGTGTTACATACTATTACATAACACATAACTTTACATTTCAATAAGGTGTATGCTTTATCTTACATCGCCGAGCAAGTCCGATTTTCAGAACAAACATATACAGTCTCAATGCTGCCTTTTCTCCTACCTTTTATGATTACATAGATGATATTCTTACTGTGTGAAAGCACATCATCATGCACAATGTCGAATTGTTAGTAAAATGTATTCTTCAATCTGAGGATGAGACATTTATTTCAGTTGTTGGTTTTGGGTTATAAAGGATTGTTTTATGGCTGAATGGGTATTAAGAATAACATTTACTAAGGTGCTTGCTACAGGTGATGACTTAGTAAGTGCATGACACATACAAGGTCCCTATTGAAGATTTTTACATTTATGTCTTTGGAAATGTCAGTGCAGTTTATTTGAGATTGTTGATCTGGCTTTTCAGGTGATGAAACACAGTTCTAATATCAGTGTCAAGATAAAGTTTGTGTTTGGAGCTCTTGAGGGTTACTGCACTATTGCCTATTTGATCTTCAGTGAGTGGGATTGGTATTAATAGTTTGGACCCTTGCTTGAGTTTGGTTGATGTGCTTTGTGTTACACGAGGCCTCTCTATGTTGGATTTATAAATATCTATAAACGTCCATTCTACAATGGGAGTTGCTGATCCGTGTATCAGTGTTGGTTCTGACATCCTAGGCGTGGTTTCCCCCAACTTTTTGCTGACTTAGTTGCTTCTGGCTTTAGGACTCTGCACACTTTACCTATGCTAACCAGATGCTAATGTGCTTGTGCTCTGTACTTTCAACATGGTAGCATTGCCTTACACCCAGTTGACACATTTCATTTACTTGTAAGTCCCTAGTGAAGTGGTACTGCATAAAGCCAGGGGCTATAAATTAAATGAAGCACTAGTGGGCCTGTAGCACTTATTGTTTCACCCACTTAAGTAGCTTTTTAAAACATATTTCAGGCCTGCCATTGCAGCCTGTTGGCAGTTTTAAACTGCCATTCGTCCTGGCAAAATAAACCCTTTGCCAGGCCTAAACTTCCCTTTTTAATACGTTCATATAAGTCACCTCTAGAGTAGGGCCTGGACAGACCAGAGACCACGGTGCTGTGTATTTTAAAAGTTGGACATGTACCATTGACTTTTACATGTCCTAGTAGTACTACTGTAAGGCCTATCTCTCCTATAGGGTACAATGGGTTACCTTGTTGCATTTAATAAGTGATCACTTTCAATTGGGAGCAGGTAGGAATGTCCAGTTTAGTGTCTTGAAAATTGTAATTTAAAACCCTCTCTAATGATAATGTTGGATTTTAAGGCACAATTTTGAAGTTGCCACTTTTAGAGAGTTTGCATTTTCATGTCCCAAACTTGGTGCCTGCAGCCTGTATACTGGGTCACATAACCAGGCGTAGCTGGCTGTTGGTGTTTCTGTATTGCTCCCAGACAGTGAGACAAAAGAGTAATAGGTGTTCACAGGATGGACCATCTATGATGTTATAGGGGAGCAAGGCTGTCACCTTCCAAACTTGCACATCACAAAGACTCTGCCTCAGCAGACTCATAAAGGGTTTCACTCTAGTCTTATATGCCCCCTGACAAGCTCAGGCCAGGGTAGAAAGGAAGTTCTAGACAACTTTGTAGTTGTCTGCCACTTGAGAGTAAGCACCATGTATAAATAGTGGACCTCAGACCTAACTCTTCAGATCATTTCTGGACCTGAGTACTCTGCCGAGAAGGGCTGCCCAGCTGTAAAGCCTGCCCTGCTGACCTGCTTGCTGACCAAGTACTGCTTTGTTGCCTGAGGCCTGCTGTTGCTGCACGAGGACACTTCTGCTGCTGTGAGCTGCCCTTCTGAACCCAGCTTGCCTGTGTGGACCCAGAACTCCAGGAAATCTCCAAGGGTCAGTTGGCTGCCCCCCCGTTCAAGCCAAAGGGCTATAAAAGGCTTCTTCGACTTTGAAGCATGTCCACACAACGCGACACAGCCCGTCATTGACTCTGGCCCAGCGCGGCACAGCTCCTTCTCAAAGCATCTCAGAGCAAGTCCTCACAATGACCGGTGGCTTTTTCAATGCCAACACAGCCAGACGGCCCAGCAAGACGCATCTCATCTCCTGCACAATGCATCACAGCACAAGTCTTCAAAGCCCCACCGGCTTCCTCGACGGCAACACAGGACCTTACATTGCAGCTCCTCATCGGCGGCTCCTAGACGCCAGCTCACGCATCTTGCTTCTTAGCACTTGATTTCCACAAAACTTTAAAATTGCATATCTCCTGTTCTACTTATTGGATTTTTGTCATTTTCATGTCAAATAATTTTGTACATTTTACTCTATTTTTCTAAATTGGTGTGGATTTTTCATGTGTTATATTTTCACTTTATTACAGTTTGTGTGCTGCATACATACTTTACATATTGCCTCTAAGTTAAGCCTGGCTGCCTTTGTGTAAAGCTACCATAGGGTTGAACACAGGTTAATTTGGGACTTGCTTGTGTTTCACCCTGACAAGAATTTGGTTGCTGCTTGAGTAGGGTTTCAGCCCCCTCAACCAGTAACCCAATTTCCTGCAGTCAGATAAACCTTTTACTGTATATGCACCACTGCATCCATATGGACCACACCATGTCATGGCCAAAGAGTTAGTCTACCCCATATCTCTTACCTGTTTTAACCCTGCTCCGCTATGAGGAGCTGGCCTCCATTTCTCAGTCCTACCTGCCAAACTCCCTAACTTCTACTCAATTATACTTCTGTTATCTTGTATGGCCCCTCATAATGATACACTCCCTATTGTCCCTACACACTAGCCAATTCCACCCTTAAGCATTTAGTCTTCTAGCTTGCTCATTCCCAAATCCCCTTCTGGGATGTTATACCACACTCTTCTGATGCTGCTCCAGGGCAACTGTCCTCCCACATCCTTTCACTCACTTGTGTTTGCCTTATTTTTGCAACATGTCTCTCATGCATCATCCTTAGCACTGATGCATCGTCAACTGCTTGAGCTACAACCTATTTCTTTGCTATTGTTCGTTATCTTAAGGAAAATGTCTGTAGCTCCCCTTATACCAGCACCATTGCTGCTACTATTCATCTAGTAATAAAACAGTTTCTCATGTGACTAAGAGTCTCCAGCTACAAGGGATTAAGCATCAGGGTAAAAAAAAGTAGCTATTGTCAATGAATAAGAGATAAACAATTGCCGAATAGTAAGGAATGTAAACAACTAATGTAGAATTTCTTAGTACACCGTGTATGTATCATTAAACTTTAATGCTATGTAATGAACACTAACAGTTACAAAATGCCAATAAAAATGTTACAAAAAAAAGTAGCTATTAGGTGATGAAAAATAAGAGAAAGAATGCTTTTTAATGCATCAATAACTTGTAGATACCTCTTTATATATCATATAAAGAGGATTTCACATCATGTGAAAAACCCTAGTTCTATCCTGGATAGGGAATCTCATGTATGAATCCCTGGCTAGGCTACCATCTTGAACAGGAAAGGCTATAATGTTTGTACATGTCTCCTTCCTGAAACTCATGGTGTCAGTACGGCATATGAGTAAGAAGCGCTAGTTTGACATGCTTCATCCAATGTTATACTCTGCTGTGCTGTTTCTGCCTTTCTGATACAGTACTCTTTACACATCGAGGAATACCTCACTAGGCAACTGGAAGCACCAGTGTAGTCTGTGCAGCAGGAACACCCAAGTATGTGCTGAATGCAGCACTCAGCTACCTGAAGCCCACTCACACGAGGAACACACCAACCTGCATGCCTGTATCTTGTAGTAATCTCCTAACACTCTCAGCATTCTGATGCAGAAGTAAGAGTATGACCACTTCAGAAGCTTCATGATTGTTAGGATGTCATTGAAAGGAATGATCAACTCACAAAGCAGGAGGGACATATAAACATCTTCTCAAGAATGCTAACTAGGAGGCTGACCTTTCCAGTGGACCAGAAATTGAAGAGGACTTCAAAACATTCAACAATCACTGATTTTTTTAACATCATAGTTTGATAGTCCTTTTGCCAGAAGTAGGTTTAGATGGAAGTTGATGATAAAGAAATGTAGCTTTAACTGGGATTAATGAAAGGCAAGATAAACCTTCCAAGGATTTAAATATTTTTTTTTTTGTTTTTTTTATTGAGCAGAGCAAGATGTAGATAAAGAAAAACATTGCAAAGTACAATTAGCATTCATTTCATAGATAGTATGGCTTTAAAATGTAAAAGTACAAAGAAAGAGAAACACTAATAAAAAGTGCAATGTGCCTAGTGCATAACAGCAAAAGTACATATACGCAAAAAACCACTAAAGTGCGAGTGCTAAGCATGAATAGTAGCAATAGTATTGCAATGAAAAACCTTCGTTAACAGATAAAAATCAATACAGAAACATACATTAAGACAATTCATCGCTTCAGTGGTATAAGATCTATAAAGTGCTGAGTGCGTTCCCAAGGGAAGCCAATCAAGACAGTAAATCACTTCGAATTGAAAGTGCAATATACCATGTACAAATAGCAAAAAATACAGTACTCTAAACCATTAAAGTGCAGGTGCGAGACATGGCTAATTACAAAAATATTGTAATCAAGAGAATTCAACATCTTAACAACCACAATAAAAAGCTGGTTTCGAACGATTCACCACTTCCAGTATTTAAAATATAATTGCTAAAAAGTGTAAGTGCATTCTTAGCGGGCAAAAAGATAAGAAAAAAAGGATATTCACTTTCAAATGTCAATCGGAAATGTATAAGACCACTGGATATATCACTTCCAAAATGCATTAACTATTAAGTCTTCTCCAATATTTCAAAAAACTTCTAATTTCGCTCATATTTTTTTACAGCTCCAACCCTCCTGGCATAGGCCTCCTCGAATTTTTTAACCCTTTTCATTTTATTAATCCATTTCAAATGGGAGGGGGCTTCATTAGATCTCCAATTTTGCAAAATTAAAGAACGAGCTACCGCACTAGCAATAAAAATAAAAACTCTTTCTGGGTTAGACAATTGTAAGTCTCCCTTGCAATAGCCAAATAGTACAGTCTCGGCTGCAATCGGAATAGTGTTACCGGTTGCACGCTCGATATCCATAAAGATAGCTTCCCAAAAAGACCTCAGACCGGGACATACAAAAAAAATATGGTGCCAACCACCTTCCCCAGGTTTGGCGCACCGAAAACACTTATCTTCTACGTCGGGAAACCTTTTACTTAAAGTAGAAGGTGTTAAATAGGCCAGCCACCTTGAGAGAAAGGCCATCCTCTTATAATTGGCAGCACGCAGTGCTCTGCCACCAGAGTGGCAGATCCACTCCCACTCCCTTTCGGATACACTGCAGTCAGTCTCCCGAAATATTTTTTCCAGATGTTTCTGGATTAAAGGAGGGTGCATTTTTTTATGTATCAACTTATACCAGTTGCCTATCCCTTGTAGTTTGGCTCCATAAAGGGCAGTTGACAAATGATTGGGAGATTCAGTTATACCTCCATTACTTCTCAACCAGGAGACTAACCGCAGATATTCAAAATAGGCCGGTTTCCGACGAGCCCCTATCCTGGCCAATATTTCCTGACAGGAAATCGGTCTATTCTGTATTATGAAATGTCTCAATTCGGTTAATCCGGAATTCTCCCATACATTAATATGACTAGCTTGTAACTGGAGGCCGAGGCCGGCACATTCTCTTAATTTGAGGTATTGAAAACCAGTCAGATTCATGTCCCTAAAAATAGCCTGAAGTCTAAAAAGGGAGTCCTTTAAAGTTTTTATCGACTTTTCTTAGGAAGCTTGGCAGTTTTTAAAAACACTGGGGTGGATGAACCGATTTCTAGCAGCATTCTATCAATGAAAAAAGTATCTCTACCGGAGCAAGATTCTAACAGTCGAGATACTAAATCGAGAAGGGCGGCCTCATAATATGATCTAATATGTGGGAGTGCGAGTCCCCCTGATCTATTGGTAGTTGTAAGATGTTCAATCTAACTCTGGGGGCTTTCTTTTCCCAAATAAATTGTCTGAGAAGCGTATCTATTTCCCTAAAAAGTACTTGATTGATTTTAATAGGGACATTGGAGAATAAAAAGATCAAAAGAGGAAGTATCGACATTTTAATCAATGATACTCGCCCTACTATCGATAATGGAAGAAATGACCATTGATCCAGTAATTTTGTTATTTTTATCTTCATTCTTAAATAATGTAGATCATATAATTGGGAAAACTGTGAGGAAACATAGATCCCGAGGTATCTTATGGGGTCAGTCCTGGATGCCTGTGATTTTAAAGAACTGGGGAATACGTCGATATCCGTGTTCCGGGCAACAACTTCAGTTTTGTTTGCATTGATTTTGTAGCCACCTATTCTTTCAAACTGAGAGAATTCACCCAAGACCTCCTCGAAATTGATCCTATTAGGGGCCAGATATAAAATAATATCATCGGCAAATAGCTTAAGTTTGGACATATCAGGAATTGGGGGATGGATAGCAGCATTGTTTCGGATTCTTAAAACCAGGGGTTCTATAAAAAAAGTAAAAAGTAAAGGAGAGAGTGGACAGCCTTGTCTCGTTCCACGCTTAATTCGTATCGTTCCTGCGCAGGTGGCATTTATTACAAGCTTAGCTGTAGCATCCTGATAAATATTATTTAGCATTCCTACAACATTTGGCGGAATACCAAATTGATCCAAAGTAATAAATAAAGTTTTCCAATTTACAAGCTCGAAAGCTTTTTCTGCATCGACCATTACGATACTTGCAGGAATGCGATATATATTAATATACTCTAAAGCTTGTATTAAGAATTGGGTATTGGCAGCCATTGATCTACCCGCAATAAAACCCGTTTGATCTCTATGAATGACCTCCTGAGCAGCTGGTAGTATGCGATCGGCCCATACCTTCATTAATAATTTATAATCGGAATTTAAAAGACTTATGGGCCGGTACGAATTCATGTCGTCGGGATTTTTATCTTTTTTAACGAATGAGATTATAATCGCTTCTTTGAATTCGCACGGGACCTGGCATACTTCTCTTATAAAATTAAGCAAGTTTCTCAGAGGGACAAGTAGTTCCTCTGAAAAAACTTTGAAAAACTCGATTGGAAAGCCAAGGATTTGAATATGTGACAGGATTGATCTTCAAGTGATAACAATATAATCAAAAAATCACAGCCAGAAAGTAGCTGGCAGCAAATGAAAGATAGCCAAACTTTCACAGAAATTAAAGAAGACTAGTCTTTTCTTGATTTATCGGCATTTTCCTTCATCATGTCCGTAGAAGGGTGTACTCCTTCAGAAACAAACTATTTATGCTTCTGCAACTGATCCCAATATTCAGTGTCTACTGAAATGTATGTGGCACTATGAGTTTATTCGTTATAGAACATCTCTGCGGTTGGTTGATAAGATACCCAATTATCTTGAGTTGCATTATAGTAGTATCACATATATTGCTCTAGGCTTGGATTAGTTCAGTCTGTCTGTCCATTTGACTGGGTATGAGAACCAGAAGCAAAAGCCTGTTTTGTTCCAAATGCCTTAGACAAGGCTCTCAAAAACAACAAAGATACTAAATTAATCTATCAGGTATAACAGAATGAGGTAATCCACAAAGTCAAAAAATATTAGCAAGAAGTATTGGCCCATTTCTTCAGCTATTGGTAACTTGGAAAAAGGCAAAAAAAAGTAAATCTAAGATAAAGTGTCTACTTTAACCATTGTTATATCATATCATTCAGAAGATGGACGGTCTATTATAAAACCTGTAGTAAGTGTATGACAGAGTGCTGTAATCACTGGTAACAGCTGTAAATATCCTATAGGTTTGAAGTATAATGACTTCTGATGAGCAAACACTGGGCAATCAAGAACACACTCTTGAACACCAATTGACCACGAAAAGATTCTAATACTTATTTCAAAGCTCCTAGATGAGTAGACTGGTCATGACACATTTTCAGCACTTCAAACTGTATTTCCATAGTTGATAGAAACCTAGTTAGCTCAAACTGTATTTCCTTAGTAGCACAACCTGGCTAAAATAAAAGTAGTTTTACCAAACTAAAGGAGTCGTTAGTTGAAGCTCTTATAGCTCTTTTGTTTCTATCCATTCTTGAACTATCTTAACTTTATCTGTAAAAGAAGGAGTCTTTCCAACCACACACTGAGAAGAAATCCCATGCTGATTATAAGTGAGTGATGTCTTGGGATAATCAGCGATAAAGCATCAGCCAGGAAGTAGCAGTGAAATCATGCTGTGCAAAGAAAAATGCTTACTTTCTTGTTGATTATTTCTGAAGATTTTGCAGACACTGCAAATTTCAATGATCAGTTTGTATTTGGAGTGATTCTCCTATGCTCATCAATCGATGGCTCCTTCTAGTACAAGTCTTTTTCATGGCTAAGAGTTCTCTTGTAAGAATTGAGTAGTTATGTCCTGAATCAGATTAAATGTGACAAAAATAAAAGCTTAAGCCCATCATTCTCTTTTTTTTTGTAACAAAACTGTTCCAAATGCTTTCTCTGAAGCATATGCTTCCACAATAAGTTTCTTTAAGTATCAAGATAAAATATAATTGGAAACAGAGTAAACATATGATTAAGGGTACAAAAGTCTCTTTTGTTTGGTCACACCAACAAAAATGTGTCTTTGTGTTTTCCTTCCTTCCTTCCTTTACCACACAAATGATATCACTAGCTAGCTCTGGAAGTTTCTTAATACTCTGATGGTAAAAATTTGCAAATCCCAGTAAACTTTGAGTCTCTTTTATACTAGAAGGCAACAACCCTTTTAAAATGGTGAAACCTTTTTAAATTTTTTTATTTTTTAGTGTTTTCTATAGTGCGAATAGGACCCTGAGTAGGGTATCAGAGCGCTTTACAATACAGAGCATAAAAAGTATATAAAAAAAACCATTTTCGTTGGGTCTGAGGAATAGATATGTGGCGAATATGAGGTTCGGCAGTGAGCAAAATGGTAATAGAGATGATTTGTTTGGTGCAGTAGGAACATGTTCAAGTACGAGCAAATCATATAAGCGAGGGTGTCATCACGGGAAGTATGGATACAAGTTGTAGTAGTTGATTGGTTCAATGCAGGCAGGAGTGATATTGAGAGTAGAGTTTCTGTCGGAGTCTCCGTCAGTCTCCAACCTTCCTAGGCACAATGGAAATGCCAGAAGCGTCCTGTTTAGATTCAATAAATTCAACTTCTTTGTTGTCAAGTTCACAATTCTCAGGGTTAGAGTACCAAGGATGTTGCTTAGGTTTTAACAGTACCAAACGTACATGTTCTTGATTTTCAGCACTCATCCTTCAAAGCACTAGAATATCAGCTCAAGAGATCATCAATAGATCAATATAAACTGATTCACGCATAAGACAATATTAAATCCATAAAACATTGAAACATTAAGGAGCATTACACAATTCAAATAGCATTTTACAATATTCAAAATACCTAAAGAGAGTATGAAAGGCTGTTTTCCACTTTCTGCCTTCCTTTATTCGTAACAAATATAAAGCTCCTGGTAAGTTAAGTTTTGGGAAACTTTGAGCTCCATGAACTAATTCTAAAATGTTCTTTATACAAAATGATGGATAAGGATACTTATTTTTGATCGTCATGTGATTTAAACCTTTGTACTTGTTCAAATATTGAAGATCTTGACCCTTTCTATGTACCAAAAAACACAAAGGTGCCACAGCAAGTGATGAAGAGGATGCAATGTTACCATTTGGCAATTTCCCCTGAAAATAAGTTTACAGTACCTCATTCTTCTTTTCTGGTGAAGAATGAATATGTCCATAAGGTACAATAGTACCTGGTTTGATTGATATATTGCAATTATACTTGCTATGAGAGGGAAGTGAGAAAACATTCTACTTAGAAAATACCGGAGAATAGGCATGGTTAGTGTGGTGGCACTGGCAAGGGGTTAGCCACTATCAAGTTGTATATAGAATCCTTAATTTCATCACTGGACCCCCAATAGCTTAACCATGTTTTTGAAAAAACTATGATGGCAAAGATTTTGTTTGAGTAGGCCTAGCGACCAATGAAGTATGCCCCTTCAACCAAGGGATTCCAGCAATTACTGCATAATTGAATAACAATATTATGTCTAAATATGGCATTTCAATATGATCTCCAAAAGAGACTTGTAATCAGAAAGAGGCTTCGGGTTTCATACCTGAAATTAACAATGCACCATTAACAACATGAATTATTTTAAGGCTTTTAGAAATATTATTCTTAGTGTCTTTCTTGATGAGTGATCATTCCACAGACACCACTATCCAACAACACAGAAGGATTTAAAACTTTTCCTTCCTCTATTCTTAGAGCAGCCGGTATAAGTAAAAAAACGTTTATTGTTATTATTCATAGATGATCCAATATAATGAAGACATCGAATTTCTGCATTCATCTCTGTCCAGAAGAGCCCTTTATACATTCTTCTGAGGCTTAGTACAAATCCGAATCATACGTCCAGTTTAACACAATGTAGCCGAGCCTGCCTTTCCCTGGCATTCCTTTTGAATTTCAGTTAAAGCTCCACGGATTGACCCAACTTGCATAGGCTCTTCTTGGCACAGTGCTTCCCATGAAGAGAGCAGATGAAAAACTTCCAGGCATTTTAGAAAAGCTCATTTTGAGCATCATTGCTTTCCTTTCATTTCTGTCTTGTAATCTATGCTTAATTATCACCACTAAGACACTAAGTTTAGAAAATGATGTGGGACATTGCAAGCAAACCAGTTCGCCCTTAATTTCTTTTTTTAAACCATTTAAAAAAAGGGCCCACTGAGCACTTTCATCCCTGGTTGTTAACATAAAGAGAAACACTACAATGAAGGTAAGGATGTTTCTTTTTTCCCCCAGATACATTGTGCAGAGGTCCAATTGCATACAGGAGTACAAACATGCTGCTGCATGCAACCGCTCCTATCCTTCAACTGCCATTCATCACTTTCCCCGATCTACATGACATACCTATTATTCCACACAGCAACCTCCAAGCAACCCAATATTTACATACAGAATACGTCACATCCACCTTCTTATAGAACAAATTATGAAAAAATAAAAGCAAAGCAATAAAACTTACTACCAAAACTACAGTAACTTTAATAAACTGACTAAAGCCCCAAACAAAAATAATGCAACACTACTACACAATCCTGACCACAGCACAGATCCCTCCATTTTTTCAAGAAAATGTTTGTCATGTACACTATGCCTTACTCCCGAATTCACCAAACTTCCACTAACGCCAGCCTCCAATTCTTCAGTATCATGATTCTCCATGGAGCCAAAGCAGCTTGAGGGAAAGCCTACATCCAGGAACACATTGCCACTATTTCCAACATCCTCTTCTTTGTCCCTGCACCTAACTTCCTCAGTGCATCATCAAGTCCCTCACTACCTCTCCACGCATATACCCTTCATGTTCCACACCTTACCTCCTTCCACTTTAACTGCTCTGTTAAAAACGTAAGCAACAGCCTGGTTAAACAAACAATCCAGCACCCCCTTACCTCTGTTCCCATGTTTCCTAATTCTTACTAGTTGACCTACTTGAACTTGAATCTTACAGGGAAAACCTCTGTTGGTGTTCATTTTAAGTTTCATTTTTTCCTTCACATTCTGCATGTGTGCACAACTCTCCGTGAGATCCAACATTTCTTCTTTGCTACTACGGTTCCTGAATCATCTAGGAAACAGTCCTGAACCAGAAGGAGTATAATCAGTGGAGGAATTAATCTTCGTGCGATAAGCCAACAGCATAAACTGCAAACTCTTCCTTACATTCTAATTGCACCATTTCCTTAGTAACCATATCAAATCAGTCTACTTGGCCCTTCATTTCAGGTAAGTAAAGACAAATTATTTTATGAACAGTGTTCAAATGTTCCAAATAATCCTCACAATGACACTAGAAACTTGGGGATCATTATCGGAAATCAAATTCTTGGGAATTCCATCTCAAGAAAAATAATATCACCCAAAAACTCAATAGTGGTGTCTTTATCCACTCTCTCTGCCATGCTGACCTCTGCCCATTTTGGGTAATTGATCAAGAAAACCCTGAAAGCCTCTTGCTGAGGTAACCCAGCAAAAAGAACCATAATGTCAGTTCCCACTTGCCTCCACAGTCCTTCTCGAACATTCACTTTGTAAAATTCCACTCTACTTGACTTGGTAGTGTTATCTGTGTAAATGTTTGCACGGCAATGTTGAACCTGATTGGCAATAGCATCATCCATAGATGGCTGCCAGTATGACTCCCTAGCTCATTCTGTGGTGGCAACCTTGCGAAGGTGACCCTCAGGGCACAACAATATGATTTCCTTCCTTAGGATGGTCAGGGGAACAATTCTAGACCCATTGCCATTCTTAACACAGAATTTGTCACTTACTTTATATAACACTGTTCGCCTCTCATTTTCCGTTCTTCAGGCCAACCGACACTGCAATATTTATTTTTCTGGAACTGAATGCTTACAAAGCATACTTTCTTCCATAATGTTTTCAGAAATCACACTTGCCCTCTCCTTAGCGTCTTTCAAAGTAAAAGCAATTTTGCATTCTGCTTCATTGAGAGAAATCTCAAGAGAACACTTCATAGGTATTCTTGACATATAGTCTGCATGCATGGTTCTGGCATATACTCAGTCTCAAATCAGAAAGCCTGTAACTCGCTGGCTAATCTGCCCAGCCTTGCAGTTTAATTCCCCTCACCCCACCAGGAGATCGAATATTCACTATGGCTTGTGGTCCATTCTTATTGTGAAGTTCATTCCTCTTCCAGTCCTGTAATGCATTGTTGGCCATACACATGCTAGCAATTCCTGTTTAATAATTGAGTAATTGCCCTCAGCTCAACCCATCCCTCTGCATTAGATCACTCCCACTACCCTTTGCACTTGCATCAACACACTTTACCCAGTGTAAAAGGTTTTAAATATGGTGCATTAATGCTCTCTTGCAAGTATAGCTTTCTACAAATTTCTATTAAAATGTAGTTAACTCTAAAAAGGAAGCCAATTGTTCTTTGGATTGCAGTGCAGGTGGATCCCAATTTACCATCACATGGTCATCCTTGGGGGTGACCCCTCTGGCTGAAAGCAATGATCTTTGCGTTTCCGAAAAATTTCACTTGTACATCTGAGAGTCAGGCCCTTCGCATGTAAAGCTTCCAGAACTCAACTTAAGTTCTCATTGTGGTACACTAGGTCCTTGCCAAAACCTAAAATGCCGTCCTGAAAGACATGGTATAGTAAGGTTGCCAACAAGGGATTTTGTTTGTGGTAGCTTAATTCAATTTCTTAATGGTTAAGTTTTGGAGTGTATTTTAAATAAATTATACACCAACTGTAGATGTTATCAAAAGACTATTTGTAGATAAAAGGTACACACACGGGAATTGTTTTTGTGAATAAAACACAAATCTTTTTATATTAATCAAAGTCAGAAAGGGAGTACAAAAAGAACAATAAATTTCAAGCAATACAGCATGAAAGATGGGTTAACTCAAATCCACATTTCATCAAATAACATCTATTTCCAAATAATTTTAACAGAGACTAATTTCAATAATGAAAAGAAATCAACTGTGTTTATCTAATGGTGTGGAATTAGATGATGGAGTCGACGTTTCGGTCTTGGTGGCAGAAGTCCGTTAGACCATCTTCAGGACAGTTAGTAATTGCATAATTAAACTCCTATGTAGACATAATACAAACAATTGCATTAATGAACACATAATTTTTATAAATTGTAAGTTCATTTTAGACAACCCGTGTGTGAAGAGTGGTCTCTTTGTAATGATTAATCAAAACTGATTTAATACTGCATAGCAGGGAAAATTAAATTAAAATTGATCGTTGCCACATTCGGGAACGATGAAGGCCCGTGCAGAGATCAAAAGCTCTAACAGTGCAATAGTTGTAATCATAGTTAAGAAATCTCGTAGAACTCATTTCTGCTTCATCTACTGTACATTATAAAATCTCAAACAAATATTTATCTAATCAAGGTAAAGAAAAATTGCTTACTTCGTGGGTTCAGAGAATCACACGTAGCTTGTTTTTTGTGTTTGTTTGTTATTGTCAAGGCGTATTAGTTGATATTTTAGCCTAGATTTAAGATACACTATATTTAGTACACATCCTAGAAAGTTCATGAAGAGAAACATGAAGAAAAGGGGTCCTTGAGACGACTCCTACCTAATGGTTGACAAACTTTCTCCTACCAGGAGATTAAACGGGAGAAATCCTCGTTCGTTCTGTTTTCTTGTTCCAGAGCTTTGTACTGCAAATATAAAGTATAAACACCATTTAGCTAGTGAGTTGCTTCTAGTTAAATTCATCGGGCTAGACATCTAAGATTGTTTTTAGATGATTGACATAATGTTATGTACTTCTCAAGTATCTTAATTAACAGAGTCGAACATGTGACTCCTTCACTATAATCTTATTAGATGTTACAATTGCGCTCGTTATGGTCTAAGAATTTTGATAGTACTTAGAGCATTCTAAATTTCCAGTACCCTGTTGGTAACAGGAGTCTATATTAATGTCTCCAGATCATCACTGGGGTCTATGGTGTATGTCTATTTAGCGCTATGGAGACTCAAAAAGCAAAAGGAAGCAATCCTAGGATGTAGAATCAGTTTTTTGCATTTTACTTCAATGCGGAAAAACAAGCCGAGACTAGACATATGTAACTAGGCTGTAGATGGTTGGATATAATTGGATATAGACACAACCTGGCTGTTAAAACAAAGATCTCATAGTTGTTATAGCCCAATTAAGACGTGTGTTTTCGTAAAAACGGCTGCCATCTTTGAGTACCACAGTTTTAAGGACAAACACTGCTAAATGGAAGCGGGTGGCTAAGGGAAGAGACGACGTGAAAGCGGCCCTTGAGTCCATCTCAATCATGATAGCACGTCTAATGATTATGACTTTGCTGTATTGTTTATTTAAAATGTCGACTTTTTTAGGGGCAACTGGTCAATTTAGTGCTCTTAACGGAGCAGATATTTGCAATACACTTTAACCATACTAAATATCTGTCACAGTCAGGTTATGAATTCCCGTGACCCATTTTTTCAATATAATCGATTCACTGCTTATCTGACCATATAGCTATATCATGACCGAATATATAGCCTAAGCTCATCTCCCTTCGAAGTGCGACATTACGTTTAAATAAACAACTATTCCAAAGCCTTCGGCTAGTCTAGGGAATTCATAAAAATGTAAATCTGTCTGTGTTCACATGATTGTTTGACGGTCAAAGATGGCCGCCGCCTCTACGTAGGCTACGAGTAATCGTGACCCATTTTTTCAATATAGCCGATTCACTGCTTATTTGACCATATAGCTATACCATGACTAAGTATATAGTTTAAGCTCATTTTCCTTCGAAGTGCGACATTACGTTTAAATAAACAACAATTCCAAAACCTTCGGTTAATCTAAAAAGTTCATAGAAATGTAAATCTATCTGTGTTCTCAGGACTTTTTGACGGTCAAAGATGGCCGCCGCCTTTACGTAGTGCATGAAACCTCCGGCTACAATTTGCAAGAGGTCCGCCCCTTAATTAGCAAGCTTTAAAAACAGCTGAACATTGCTAGTCAGATTAGGCTTTCCCGACCGTGGCAGATTTTTTCGAGCCCAAACGACAATTGGAAATGTAAGTAGATCGCCGCGAATGCACGAGATTTTCTCGTAATTTAAAGTCTGTCTGCATGTAGTAGACTCAATCAGAAATTTAGACGATATTTCCAATAATATACTAGATCTTTGATTTGAAATGTCTGTATTGTTTTAAGTTTAACCATTAGACGTGCTATCATGATTGAGATGGACTCAAGGGCCGCTTTCACGTCGTCTCTTCCCTTAGCCACCCGCTTCCATTTAGCAGTGTTTGCCCTTAAAACTGTGGTACTCAAAGATGGCAGCCGTTTTTACGAAAACACACATGTCTTAATTGGGCTATAACAACTATGAGATCTTTGTTTTAACAGCCAGGTTGTCTCTATATCCAATAATATCCAACCATCTACAGCCTAGTTACATATGTCTAGTCTCGGCTTGTTTTTCCGCATTGAAGTAAAATGCAAAAAACTGATTCTACATCCTAGGATTGCTTCCTTTTGCTTTTTGAGTCTCCATAGCGCTAAATAGACATACACCATAGACCCCAGTGATGATCTGGAGACATTAATATAGACTCCTGTTACCAACAGGGTACTGGAAATTTAGAATGCTCTAAGTACTATCAAGATTCTTAGACCATAACCAGCGCAATTGTAACATCTAATAAGATTATAGTGAAGGAGTCACATGTTCGACTCTGTTAATTAAGATACTTGAGAAGTACATAACATTATGTCAATCATCTAAAAACAATCTTAGATGTCTAGCCCGATGAATTTAACTAGAAGCAACTCACTAGCTAAATGGTGTTTATACTTTATATTTGCAGTACAAAGCTCTGGAACAAGAAAACAGAACGAACGAGGATTTCTCCCGTTTAATCTCCTGGTAGGAGAAAGTTTGTCAACCATTAGGTAGGAGTCGTCTCAAGGACCCCTTTTCTTCATGTTTCTCTTCATGAACTTTCTAGGATGTGTACTAAATATAGTGTATCTTAAATCTAGGCTATAATATCAACTAATACGCCTTGACAACAACAAACAAACACAAAAAACAAGCTACGTGTGATTCTCTGAACCCACGAAGTAAGCAATTTTTCTTTACCTTGATTAGATAAATATTTGTTTGAGATTTTATAATGTACAGTAGATGAAGCAGAAATGAGTTCTACGAGATTTCTTAACTATGATTACAACTATTGCACTGTTAGAGCTTTTGATCTCTGCACGGGCCTTCATCGTTCCCGAATGTGGCAACGATCAATTTTAATTTAATTTTCCCTGCTATGCAGTATTAAATCAGTTTTGATTAATCATTACAAAGAGACCACTCTTCACACACGGGTTGTCTAAAATGAACTTACAATTTATAAAAATTATGTGTTCATTAATGCAATTGTTTGTATTATGTCTACATAGGAGTTTAATTATGCAATTACTAACTGTCCTGAAGATGGTCTAACGGAATTCTGCCACCAAGACCGAAACGTCGACTCCATCATCTAATTCCACACCATTAGATAAACACAGTTGATTTCTTTTCATTATTGAAATTAGTCTCTGTTAAAATTATTTGGAAATAGATGTTATTTGATGAAATGTGGATTTGAGTTAACCCATCTTTCACGCTGTATTGCTTGAAATTTATTGTTCTTTTTGTACTCCCTTTCTGACTTTGATTTATATAAAAAGATTTGTGTTTTATTCACAAAAACAATTCCCGTGAGTGTACCTTTTATCTACAAATAGTCTTTTGATAACATCTACAGTTGGTGTATAATTTATTTAAAATACACTCCAAAACTTAACCATTAAGAAATTGAATTAAGCTACCACAAACAAAATCCCTTGTTGGCAACCTTACTATACCAATTCATCCGCCTAAGCCCTCAAGGGTTTATTGGGCTTACCCTTTACCTATCATAGTCCTGAAAGACAACCGCTCCTCCCAGATCCTCAAGTGTCTCTTTCATAGTTCTTTAAAAGACGGCAGAAGTGCTGGCCAAACTAAATTGCATGCATTTGTACTGGCATAAGCCTCTTGGTGTGATAAATGCAATAAGGAATTTAGTATCTTCAAGGAGAACAATCTGGTGATACCTGCTGGCTCAGTATAAGGTGGTGAAGGCTGGGACTCCAGCCAGTGTTGCGACTACTGCATGGATATTGGGTAAGGGATATTGGTCATCCCAAATGACTACATTTCCACTGCAAAGGTCTATACATGACAGGGGTTCACCAGATACTTTTAAAGATATAACCACTGGAGATACTCATGGTGAAGGCTTCATTGCTCAACACTATCTTGATCGCAAAGATATTGCAGTAACCCTTTTTATCTCTGTAATTAATCAGGACATTTCTCACTTTATGACGCATAGGTATGACATTTTCTTTATGTATGATTTTATGTTTGAAACCCTTGTACTCTCCAAATTGCCCACTAATACCTCAAGAAAATAACTCACAAGGTTCTTAAGTGCAATGTTACTATCACTCTTATCTCCTATAGAGTAAACTAGCAGAATTGCATAAAGATTTCAAACTTATACCTAGATCCTCTTGGTGATCAAAACGTAAAATTGACTCTCCCTTATCAACAAGAAAAGACTTCCCTAGAGGACTTCTGCATATGATCCTAATGCGGACACAACACAAAATAATTATGTTTTAATCCTATGACCTGTATTACCACCATTACAAACTTCAGTGGTGATCCAATTCCTACCTGCCCATGGAGACGGAAGTAGGCCATGACCAATTATAGAGTACCAAGTGCATGAGTCCACCAACATACATGCGTTTTTACCGTACAGTTTTATATTGGTATAGGGCAACCTTTTTTGGATCCTGATGTCACCAACAATGAAAACTTGTTTTGAGCTTAGAAAAAAATAATTCATATTATCCTCTTTCATCAGCTATAATGCTGACTTTCTTTTGTGGCATAGATTTACACACAGGTGAAAAATGTCCCTTCTCTGACGTTTTGTGTGGCTGTTTCTTCATTGCTGGACACCATTTAAAGTTACCCAAATAGATGTAGCTTCCTCATCTGAAGCATTGTAAATTTGCTCTGTCCCATTTCTTATGGCCTGCTATACTACCTAATCAGAATTTCTATGGATTTCTTGTACAAAAGTTTCAGAGTTCTCAATTCATTTAGCATTGCTGACAGAATCTTTCAAAGTTCATTCAGAACAAACCCACAAATGTAACAGTACCTTTTCCCCCTATATTTCATTGGAATTTGATCGCGTGTTTATAATGTGTGTTCAAAATTACACAGCGATGCTAAAGAGCTAAGATCAGCCAAATATTATTCAATTGTTTAATTCTCATGTTGCTCTCTTGATAAAATGCATAACGTTCAATGACAACGTTAATGCTTTCGCCATATGTTAGGCATAGTTGTTTGACTGCATACTCAAATGAATCTAAACTAGCAGCTACGTTGGGTACTAGAGGAGGAAGGGCTTGAATACCTTAAGTCCTGCACCTCCAAGACAATATTCTAATAAGGCTAATTTAAGGGTAGAAGTACAATCTTCCTTTTCTAGTTCAAATATGAAGTATTCTAAATGGTGTGCCTGTCACTCAAAATGCTGACGGAATACAATGCAGGATTGATACACAATTAATGGTGCCTGTCACCGAATCCTTTGCTGTTCTTTATGATGGCTTAAGAATATTCATAAATGACATGACTGTTATTGTACAGGGTTTGACATAGAAGGTGTGCCTGTCACAGAAATCCTAGTTAATGTTGGTCACAATGCAACTGTCAACGTTAAAATGAGTATTCTGATAATGTGACACCCCATATAGCTGCTGCATACTCATGTATGCATTCACTAAACTCAATGGTCTTGTTAATTTAGTTCCCAAAATATAGCCACTGCATACACTATGCATGTGTTATTTAGCACTGATAGGCCTTGCACAGTCAATTGCTGATGGTTTAGTTTCCTAAATATGGCTGCAGCATACACTGCGCTCCTGTTTTTTATGGCCGATAGTCCTTGCACATTTCATTGCTGAAAGGCTGTTGCTGATATGTACGTGATCGGTAGGTGGTGGGGCTTGTTGCACTTGTTAGAACGCTAAAGACATCAGCTCCAAACAACTATGTGTGGGGAACTAGCATGTCTGTGTTGTCGTGACATTCCGTCACCAATGTTCCCTGCATAGAATGTGGAATGTATAACGACGGCAGTTGCTGCCGGGCGGACTGTGTTGCTGGCCACGATTAAAGAGGCTGCACATTTTACCTGTTGCCTTGACTTCTTTTCACTGGCGACGGGCTGGTCCAGAGCACAGTCTTCCCCATCGTGAGTTGCTGGACGTTCCTGTGAGTTTTGCTGTTCCTGGCAACTTTCAGATCGACGCTTTCTGGATAGGACTCCTCTGCATCCTGAGGTCGACGGAGCCGATTTCCACTCTCCCTGTCTTCCGAGTAAGTCATCTCGGTGAGAGAGTTTCTTTGGCTGATTCTCTTCGTTTCCGATTTCCGTTCTCCTGCTGTGACGCGCGAGCCTCCTCTAGCTGCTCCCGGCGCGCGCATCGACGCGCGGCGTCACAACAACGTCCTGACGAATCTGCGTGACGAATTCCGTGTCTTGCGGTTGTCTTGACTCCTGTGTCATCATTAGCAGGACACATTGAATCCAATTCAGGCTGCTGTGCGCATGAGCTACAGCGCAGAATATGAACGAAAGTCTGTTCTTTAAATGTATAATGACAATTCACTGAAATCCACCGTTTTCTGCACTAAAAGTGAGCTATAAAGTGAATATTCAAGGGAAATCGTTGGAATTCCATAATATAGTGTTTTCTGCAATACGCTCATTACAGCAGAGGAAAACTCTCAAACATTTGTTTTGTGTCGCAGCAACCCACCCACGCAAGGTCACCAAATGGACAGAGTAATCGCACCACCTCCGTTTCTACAATCTCCTGGTTCTCCTCCCATCCTGTGGCAGCAATGGAAGGAGACGTTTGAGGCGTATCTTGAGGCGATCGATGGCGATACTTTCACTTCCAAAAAGAAAAAAGCCTTACTCGTCTTTAACCTAGGTGCTGAAGGCAGGTCCATTCTAAAAACTTTACCTCTTGAGCTGGTAAGAACGTGTGTTAGTGGTGGTGATGACGGCGATTCACTAATCGTTGATGACTATGCTTCACTAATAAAAACCCTAGAGAAAAGATTTAACCCTAAGCGCAACGTAGTACTGGAGCGTCACAAATTTTTGCAACGTGCACAGGTGCCTGGTGAATCCATAGATGATTTTGTTGCTGCTTTAAGGATCTTGGCTGTCTCTTGTAATTATAGGGAGTTTCGAGACGAAATAATTTGTGACCAGTTGATTGAACGCACATGCAATAAGAAAATTCAGGAAAAACTTTTATCCTCTGAAGATGCAGACTTAGAGACTGCTCTTATCTTAGCGAGGAGTGTTGAGCATTCGCAATTCTGTATGAAAGAGTTGAGTGCATCTGTCCCATCCACAACTTCTTCTGAAATCAAGTTAGTTAGTACAAAACCTTCTATCAAACCTACCAAGGATGCCAATATAAATGTCCCTCGTGCCTCACCTGTACCTAACTGGTCTAAAACCAATAATGAAGGACGAAATCTTGTCTGTTATCGATGTGGCAGTGGGTCTTATTTAGGCAATTTCAAGTTTTGTTTTGCCATAAATCAAACTTGTTTCAAATGTGGGAAGAAGGGACACCTGGCACGCATGTGCAAAATGACTGTTGTTCACAAGGGACCATCACGCACCGTAAAAGCTATTGAAGAAGACAGTGTACAGTATGAAGAAGATGATGGAAGTTATGAGCTTTTGATGTTATCTTCTTCCCCTATGCAATTTGATGGTGTAGTAGAAATTGCCTCCATTGCTGAAACTCAGAAAAGGAAATCTCCTGTGTGCACCATAAGTTTGAATGGCATTAACATTAAGTTCCTTGCTGATTCTGGTTCCCCTTTTACCCTTGTTAATGCCAAGGACTTTGAAAGTTTGGGTGACACTTCTGTAGCTCAATCAAGCATAAAAATCTTTGCTTATGGGGGCAAAAGAGTAGAAGTTTTAGGCAAATTTAAAGGCAATTTAGAATTTAAGGGCGAGTGTACTGGTGGTACCGTATTCATTGTGAAGGAAGGTGCTAATTTGTTGGGATGGCAGGAACAAGGGGAACTTGGAATCATTCTCGATCCCAATCACACTGATATGGTTTTGTCCAGATGTGAAGCTAAACAATATTATGCTAGTCTTCCCGATGTCTTCCCTGTGCATACAGTTTCAGCTGATTTGCTGGTCGAGAATGATTGGATTCAAAGTTACCCCGAAGTTTTTAGTGGGAAGTTGGGTAAGCTCAAAGGATTTCAACATCGCATCATTCTCAAAGAAGGTGCTAAAGCTGTTGCACACAAAGTGCGTAAGGTACCGCTTAGCATGCGCGGCGAATTGAGGCAAGAATTGGAGCGATTGTGTGCCTTGGGAGTGATTGAATCCATTGAGGGGTCGGAATGGTTGTCTCCCATTGTTTTAGCGCGCAAAGCTGATAAATCTCTTAGGGTGTGTGTGGACTTGCTCGACCTGAATGCTTGCATATGGGTGGACCGCCAACCTCTGCCCAACATCAATGAGATGTTGTCAACTTTGGAGGGCGCAAAGTATTTTTCTTCACTTGACATATCTTCCGCCTACCATCAAATTGAATTGTGTAAAGACTCGAGACATCTCACGTCATTTGTGACTCCTGATGGAGCATTCCGTTATTTACGGATGCCGTTTGGTCTGGCATCGGCTTCCGCAGTGTTCCAGCGCCTTATGGGGATCTTGTTTAAGAACACTGCGGGAGTCATGTTCGTTCAGGACGACATTCTTATTCACAGAAAAACTGTACAGGAGCACAATGTCAGGGTTAAGCGTGAATTAGAAATTGTCAAGTCTAGTGGGTTAACATTAAGGAAGGACAAATGTAAATTTCTTCAAGAGGGGGTGGATTATCTAGGTCATCACATTTCTGCGAATGGTGTTGAACCCAAGATGAAGCTTTTAGATGCCATTCAGAATGCACCTGAACCTCAGAACAAAGATCAACTACGTTCCTTCCTAGGGTTAGTTTTGTACTATGCGAAATTTGTAGCCAGTTTTTCTGATAGGACTGTGTGTCTGCGCAGTATTCTTAAGAAAAATGTGAAGTATTTATGGTCTGATCAGTGTGCGCATGACTTCAAACTGTTAAAAGAGGCAATTGTGCAGGCACGCCCACTCAAATTATTCAACATTAACGATCGATGCATTGTTACCACTGATGCGAGCAATGTGGGTCTTGGGGCTGTTCTCATGCAAAAAAGTTCGGACAATAGGGAAGAAATTATTGCTTTTGCCTCCAGAACGCTTCGGGGTGCCGAAGGGACCTACTCCACTATCAAAAAGGAAGCTTTAGCTTTATAGTTGGGTGTCCAGTATTTTCGCAATTTTCTGTGAGGCAATGATTTCGTTCTCAGGACTGACCACAAACCTTTGGTGGATCTTTTTACCACTAAGGCTGGTGGAAGAGCCACTCCTCACATTGCCAAATGGCAGTACAGACTCAATGAATTTAATTACCGTCTAGAGTATATGGCTGGTGTGAAAAATTGTGTAACTGATTGCTTATCAAGGTTGCCTCTCGCTGCGGATGAGGTGGAACCTGAAAGTGATCATTTAGACATGGTGTGTGCCGTCAGTACCATAGCTGTTACTGGAGCCGCCTTGTCGGAGGTTGATTGGAAGCTTGCCATTTCTGAGGATGCTGAGATTAGTAAAGTGACAAAGTTCGTAGCTCAGGGCTGACCCAATAGTTCTATTCTCCCTTCTGAGTTAATTCCTTTCAGGAGGGTCAGCGATGAACTGTCTCTAGTTGACGGGATTTTGCGCAGGGGCGGATTACTGGTCGTTCCCGCATCATTACGTAAAACGGTTTTGGACTTAGCTCACGAAGGCCATTTAGGTATTCGTGCCATGAAGCGGAGGGTGAGGGAGGACTTTTGGTGGCCGGGCATTGACAGGTCCATTGAACACTGTGTGCGTGATTGTGGTGCGTGTGTTTTGAGCGACAAAACCCAAGTGACCTGTCCATCCCGTCAGTCCCATTCCTGTCAAAGAATCACCTTGGTGCAAACTAGCGTTTGATGTGGCAGGGCCATTCGGTGGCCTCGGCAGTTCTCCCAAGTGTGCTTTAGTTTTAATTGACTATATGTCTAAATGGCCAGAAGTTAGGTTTGTGGAAGGAATTAATTTCACCACTATTATCAATTTTTTCAAAGATGTTTTTCTTCGGGAAGGATTCCCAGAGGAATTGGTAACTGACAACGGCACTCAACTGGTGTCTGCGGAGATGCAGGGGTTTCTTAAAACGTGTGGTAAATATTCTTTTTACCTTAACTGAATTTCATACTGACTCTGAAATAAAGTAGAATAGCTCAAAATAACAAGAGGCAGAATCCGTGGTATAAGAGATTTTCTGGATGGGCTTTATTCCAAAATGGCCGACTCGAGTGGCGGCCTTCAGGTTCCGTCACCACGAGGGTTCAGGAAGTGAAGTACAATACTTTATTGACAAGAAGTAACTTTTATAGGTCTTACATTACAATGAAATGAATGCAAAAGGCGTAACAATTGATAAGAAAAGTGACATATTGGTACGTAATCGAAACTAGGCGTAATAAGGAGCAGAAAGAAACATGATTGGCTCTGATTATCATGCATAGGTGGATCTATAAGATAATACTTAACATAGATGCGCGCGCAGCAGCATGACGTGTGATTGACGTGCAACTAGGGGGTGAAGGGGACTTGACATTTAGCTCTACATGTGGAGACGAGAAGTCTGGGGGGTCAAGTCAACCTAATCCCAAATCATATCTAACATCCTATGTTTAGAGAACTATGTTATCCACAAGAAAAGACTCTCGGACAGAATCTATTCTATACTGACTGTGTGTGCGTGTACAAGCGTCTAAGTGTCTATATGAGATGCGAGGGGCAGAAAACTTTCCATGGCAACAGGGCTATGAATTACTTGCAGGAGGACGGAAAGGCTGAGTTCTTTGCTTGTGAGCTAAAGGAAATGTTTACCTAAATCACTAGACAGGAATGCATCGGCTGAAGAGCAAAATAGATAATTCGAAGGTGAAATACAGCTTCTTGGCAGGCAGGCGAAAACTGGCCGAGGCAGGCACCGTTAGCTGCACAGGGAGTAGAACAAAGTTCATGGATACAGATGCGAGCTCAAGCTGAAGCTGTCAGAGACAGAGAGCAGGGAAGGCTTTAAGGACAGAATCGGGCCTACTTGCCTGAGCTGTAAAAATGGAGTAACTTAGCCATATAAAGTCGGTGGCCTTTTATACTTAGGAATCGAATATCCAGCCCATTGATGGCGGATCTGACAGAGAACATGTCGACGGTAGACACACATATGTTTGCGTCTTGGAAACTGGAACTGGAGGGAACATACATGTACTTGTGACATGCAATTAGAACCGTTGGGGTCCAAGATAGGGGACATAACTGATCAGGAAAATCCACATTTCCACATTCCCTCCTTGTCCCCTGCTTGCCCTTCAAGAGATATCAATCTTCATCATTCCATCGATTTGCTCATGGAGCATCATTTCTTCTTCCTTCTTCTTCCGGCATTTTGAACGAGAACCTTGATATGGAATGCATGATGTGGCACACAGACCACAAATCGCTGGTCCACATTGCAGGCATAAACAACAACTGAAGAGCATAAGAAGGCCAATACCTAGGAAGGATAGAACTCTCCATCCCCAGGCTGATATCACACTCCAAAACCACCCGGACCACGTCCAAGTGCCTGGATTCTCGTGTATCTGGCTCACAATCTTATGAAGGCGTGTTATAGCTTTATATACAGATGGCGAATTTTCTGGTATGAATATGCAGCAGCTGGATCCGATGACCCTGCAAGCTCCGCCCCTATCGGCCAGGATGACGTCAAGGACAAGACGATTCTGGAGAACAACAATTCTCATCACTGATTGTTCCTCTGTCAGATTGCCTAGGGCGGCTATAGTCTCGTTTACTACAGCTTCGAGAGTCTTGGTTAGTCTACGTATCAGCTTACTATTTGATATTGTACCTATATAGGGAAAGATACCTTTATTGAAATCTACATACTTGTCCCATGCCGTCTCAGTATAATCGACAACTGGGAGATCTCTTCGCTCTCTATTGTGTACTAAATGAACATTCCGATAATAATCAGGTGGAGCTAGGAAAACAGGTGGCAGAAGGAATGCTATGTAACAGGTACCATCCCAATCTAGAGGCAGACGCATATATGCCGTCTGACCACATATAAAGTAAGAATGGCGAGAAGCTCTAAACGAAGATTTACCTTGATCACTATATTCTACTGTAGTAACGCATTGGCTATGGCCCATATGTATGGAACCAACTTTTCTTACACATAATTCACCCTTAACTGGAAATACTGACATAGTGGGCAGAATTAGTTCAACTTCGGATTTGACATTCAGAATCATAAGATTAGGTGTAAAATTACCTAATTTATACACTTCATTTTCTAGATCAGTTCCTGTTCTACTGGGGCGACCCTCCTTATTAGGATGTCAGACTTTGAATAAAACTAGATTCAGATTTCCCCATATCCAATGTTGTTGATAAACTGCTGTGTCTGGGTCTATGGAATTTAGTAAACTAAACCATGCTCCACAGGAGCCATTGTGTGTGAACGGATGTGGAAAGAAAGGCAGAACTCCTTTGTTATTCTGATAGGGAGGGAGTCGGCCACACACCCAACAATTGGTGGCATTACTAGTCTGATGGGAATGATGTAACATACTAATGAAAGTGTTATTGCGCAGCGCAAGTCTATAAGATAATTCATGTGGCGGTAGGTCACTAAAAGAATGTTCAGTAGCAACATTATAAACATGTCCAGAAATAGGATGATATATGTGCAAAATCACACTCGTAATAATTATTAAAACACTCAATAAAAACAAAATTAATAATGTCCTCATACAGTAGCTACGCAGTGATTTACAATACGCCTGTCGTTTCAACATTTCTCGGGTATTTTCTCTACTCAGGTCCAAGGGATACATGTCGGAGACAATTCAACCGCTTCACCTTGGAGAGGACTTAAACAATCAAATTGCTCGACTGTTTGGGCCTAAGCTTTAATTTATAGCACTGAGAGTCATTCTGTTCAACAAAAGGAAGTTTTGAATCAGTCTGTGAGGGAGTGCAGGGCACAGTGTCTATATCCGAGGATAGTCCATGAAATTTCTTAACGTGGCTGGAATGTATCCATCCTTTGCGGCCCTCCACTTTCACGGCTGTTCTTGTGGTCAGCAGGACTAGCTTCGGTGTTTTCCACCTGGGCTCCAATTGGGTTTTCCGATCGAAATTCCTCACAAACACCAGATCCCCCGGAGCAACGTCATGGGGTTTCACCTCAGTGTTGTCAGGAAAAGCTGCAGCTACCTGTGAACGACAAGATTGTAGTGCAGACATCAAGGAAGCCAAGTAATCTGTCAGCATATTACAATTAACATCAGTTATTTTACGTGGTATAGGCGTCCCCCACATATTTGGTGGTCTTCCGAAGATCACCTCATACGGGGATAGCCCTGTTCGAGAGTGTGCTACCATTCTTATGTAAAATAGTGCAACTGGTAATGCTACTATCCAGTCAACACCTTTCTCCTTACATATTTTAGACAATCTGATTTTCAAAATTTGATTATGTCGTTCCACGAGACCTGCTGCCTCGGGGTGTCGGACACAGTGGAATTTCCACTGGTATCCCAACAAAAGTGAGACATGTTTCATTAATTCGGATGAGAAAGGCTGGCCGTTATCTGAATATACAACACGTGGTAAACCATACCGTGGGAAGAATTCTCGAACTAACTGTTTGGCAGTAGTCGGGGCCGTGTAATCTGATACTGGGTATGCCTCAGTCCATCGGGAGAGAGCGCAGACAACTACCAGAACATATTTGAATCCTCGACATCGTTCCATCTGGATATAATCCATTTGGAGTACTTCAAAAGGATGGTCAGGAGTCTGGAATCCACCCTGTTCTACGGGAACACTTTTCCCTGGGTTGAACTGACAACATATCATACAGGTACGGACTTTTTGTTTAGCTGCTGCTCGTAAATGTTTGTTGAACCAAATGTGTTGAATGCTGTCTAGCATAGCTTTTTCTCCTAAATGCGCCGGGCTGTGAATTGTAGCTATAATGGCTTGGACCATAGAGTCAGGAAGAAACCATACAGATTTCTCCTTCGTCATCCATCCCTGATCTGTCTGGATCCCTCCTAGTTCAGTCCATTTCTTTAATTCTTCTGCAGTAGCATGTGTCTGTATGTCAATTACGTCAAGTGCGGGATCCTTAATTGTCATACACTGTGTTGGTGTCTGAACTATTGGCTTTGTCATGTCTAATGTGCGATTCTGAGCAGTCTGTTTAGCTGTTCTGTCAGCTAAATCATTGCCTTGAGAAATGATATCAGTAACCTTCGTGTGTGCTTTACATTTCATAATCGATATGGCAGTTGGTAGATGTATTGCGTCTAACAAGGCATGAATGAGGGTTCCGTGCTGAATGTGGGCACCATGGGAGGTTAAATAACCTCTCTCTCGCCACAGCACGCCGAAGTCGTGTACGACTCCGAATGCATAACGTGAGTCAGTGTATACATTAACTTTCTTATTTGTGGCTTGAATACAGGCTTGTGTTAGAGCAATAAGTTCTGCTGCTTGGGCTGACAAGGTATCTATACAATTTGTCTCAATAACTTCAGTGTCTGTTGTGACTGCATACGCGGCCACTAAGTCTCCTGTACTTGCTCTCATGCACGATCCATCTACATACAACGTCAGGTCTGGATCTAACAATGGAACGTCTGTCAAGTCTTGTCTAGGTTTCGTCTTTATTTCAATAATTTCAACACAATCATGAGCTAGTGGGTCTGTTCCAATTACAGGTAATAGTGTAGCAGGATTCAATGTATTACACCGTCGGATCTCTATGTGTGGCTGAAACAATGTCAGTTCATAACCGGTAAGTCTTGCTATGGTCAAGTGTTGTGTTTGTGTTCGGTTCACAAGAACTTCTACTGCATGTGGTACTTGTACTGTCAATGGATGTCCTAACACTATGGCATCGCTTTGTCTGATTGCTAAAGCTGTTGCTGCCACTGATTTCAGGCATGCGGGCAAAGCCTGAGCTACGGGATCTAATGTACTGGAAAAATAAGCACATGGCTTGCGTGATCCTGCTTGTTCCTGTGTGAGTACTGATAAAGCAGTACCTTCGCGTTCTGTGACAAAGAGTGTGAAATGTTTGCTATAACATGGTGTTGCTAAAACAGGTGCTTGACATAAAGCTTCCTTTAAGCTTTCAAAAGCTTGTGTATGTTCCTGAGTCCAAGGGAGAACAGTCGATGTGGCTGCCTCCTGTGTGGTTAACTGAATGAGTGGTTTTGCTAGAAATGCGTACTGAGGGATCCACTGCCTACAATATGAAGTGAGGCCTATGAAAGCCCGCACCTCCTTTTGTGTCTGGGGTATTGACATGTTAGCAATTAACTGGATGCGATCTGGTGTAAGCTGCCTTCCCTCCTTGGACAGCGAGTGACCAAGATAAATAACTCGCTGGACACAGAATTGCAGCTTAGAAGGGGACACCTTGTGCCCCTTGTCGGCTAGAAAATGTAAAACTGTCAGAGAAGCCTTTTCACATTCAGGTTCGCTTCTCGCGGTGATCAGCAGATCATCGACATATTGAAGCAGTGCAGTATTGACTGGCATGTGGATACTGTCAAGTTCTCGTTTCAGTGCTTGGCTGTAGATGCTGGGGCTTTCTGTGAATCCTTGGGGAGCGCGTGAGAATTTAAAGCTGCGCCCATTTAAACTGAATCCGAACAAATATTGGCTTTCCGGATCTATTGGGACGCTAAAAAAGGCATTCTTGAGATCAATTACAGTAAAGAATGTTGCTTCGGAATCAATTGCTGTCAATAATGATGATATATCGGGGACCACAGGAAATTGTGGCACAATGCACTTGTTTAGTTCCCGCAAATCAATAACCAATCGGTATACTGGCGGAGCAGTGGGGTCAGTTCGTTTAAGAATCGGAATTATCGGTGAATTACATACATTGGAGTCTGTTTCTATAACTACTCCTTGGGCAATTAACTCATCAATGATTTTCAGCAAAGCCACTACAGCATCTTGCGGTAACTTGTATTGTCGCATTCGTGGTAATACCACTCCTGCCTTGAGTGTAACTCGGTATGGTGTAATGTTCATGCAACCAACATCAGTAGGGCCTTGTGCCCATAGATGTGCTGGTAAAGTCTGTAGTCGGGGATCCATGTCTCTAGACACATAGTGACCTTTAAAATCACGTAAAAACAACCTTATTCCTCCTGGAGAACAACATATTATGGCTCCTAGGGCTTTCAGAGTTTTAATTCCTAACAAATTTTCTGGGCATGATTTAGTAAGCAATAAATCTGTAGTTCGTGTCAAAGGTCCTATCGTAAGTGGAAGAGGCTGTGATACTTCGTTAACAATAGGTTTTCCTGAAAAACCAAGGGAAACATTTTGAGAGCCTGAGAGGGGTGCCCCTGGAACTTCACTACGTTTTATAGTTGTACGACTTGCCCCTGTATCGAGTAAGAATTTTCTATCTTGACCTAATAATTCACTATGTACATAAGGTCCTTCTTGATCTACAGGAATCTCGATAAGCGGTAAGTCAACTTCCCTCTCTAGGCTAGTTCATGCGTAACGCTGATACTCAGGATATTCATACTGTGCAGTCTGATACATTTGTCGTGTGGTGGTTTGTGTGGCAGTAACAGGCAACGGTGGTGCAGCTGGCACAAACTGTATTGGCTGTTGTGCGGCTGGCATGGCCTGGGAATGTGCCGAATGTGGCATAGCTCCTTGTTCATTCTGATCTTGTCTGAGTGGCCGTGATCTTTCTTGTGTTTTACCTATGGCGATATTGTGTTTTAAAACTGGACAATCGTGTACGTAATGACCTGGCTTTTTGCAATAATTGCATGTCCCTTTTACCGGTCCTGCTGAATCGGACTGTGTCACACCCTTTTTATGTCCTTCAGCCGATACTGTCTGAGACACTAGCATTTTCATTTTTGTATCTTTCATACGTCTTTGTTCGTGTTCTTGTTCATCTCTAATTCTATTGTGATGATACTGTAACATTTGTAGCATTTGGGACGGAGTGTTACTTTGCCAGGTACTCTCGAATTTCAATATTCTATTCTTTACTGGAGGTAATGCATTTTCTACTAATTTTGTTACAAATAAATGTGGATACGACTCACTACTTGTTTTTATACCACTATTTATTCCAAAACATTTTTCAAAACGGGCATAATAGTCACTTGTGTCTTCATCATGCTTTTGTTTACAGGCCGTGATTGCACCCCAATCTTCCTTTTTCGTAGTTAACAAACGTGGCAGTACTTGTACTAGTAAACCTGGTAATGCTTTGACTTTATCCCCGAGCCCTGAACCTGCAGCTCGGGCCTTTTCTTCCGTTTCTAATGCTGTCCAATCTATCTTTTGGTCTCCCACTTCCCACTCTTTTTCTTTCAGTTTTTCATAAATACCAGCAGGTAAGAGCACCTTTAATATCGTCATAATATCAGGATAGGTATACTCTCCCATCAGCAACATGTCCTTAATTTCTCGGTGGAAACCCGCTGGGTCTTTGTCATGACTTGGTACTACTTTCTTCATTTCTAACAATTCAATTTTTGATATGGGTGTGTATACAAATACACGGTGAAACTCATTGTCTTCGCCTTTTATTGGGTGCACTTCTCGTAAGGGGTTTTGTCTATCCATATAATACGGCGTTCTTTCTCTGCGGGGCAGCGGGAAAGAATCCGGACTTACAAAAAGGACATACTGTTTACGTGACACTAATATTTCTTTAATTAACTTGTTACTAAAACCTCTCCATCTGTTCGTGAGTAGTTCAGTTAATATATCAGGTAAAGGACCAGGGTCAGCATGTTGGCTCTTATATAGTATAAGGAGTTGCTGAATCATATAGATTCCAGCTAAACGTTGTTCATCTGCACTAAGGTTAAAAAACGTGTGTGCTACGGTCTCATCACCGTATTTTTCAGGACTGTCAATCCAGTGAACGGCTGATCTGGCCAATTCTTGCTCATCCATGGAATCGAGGAGGTGGTAACCCCTTCGTTCTCGTAGTAGTTTATCTGCGGCTTGGAACAGATGTTCAGGAGACTTTAAATTTATTACAGGCGTCGGATACGTTCTGCTATTATTTGGACATACAGAGTGTATGGGATCAGAAAAGCATCTAGTATTATTACAGGATCTTCCTCTGCCTACGTATGCTATGGTTTCTGACTGTCTTGCGGAATTCCCTGATTCGGAGACTTCATCTTGCTCGAACTCGTCTGTTTCCAATCTTTCTTCGTGAATACGTTCTATTTCTCTACGGATTTTTCGGCACATGGCTATTATACAGTTTTTCTTATCGTGTCTCCCTTCTGATATATTCTGGCTCCATCTTGTAAGAATAAGCATTGTATTCGGGTCTACCCCCGGACGGTCTTGATTTCTGATCACGCAGTTTATGAGGAAACGTAACAGTTCCCCCTGTATCTCTACTTTCTGGAATTCCATAGCTCTGTTAATACATTCTGGGTCTCGCCCTGTTTGGACAAAATGATATATGTTATCTAGATGCGTAGTCATTCCTGGTAACCTCGCTAAATACTCTGCGGCTCGTCTGATACGTAATGATGCCAGGACCATTTCGTCCTCTTTACCGACCACCGGGTCATACCTACAATCTATAAGGAGTTCCTTAAGCGTGCGTTCACTTACGAATTTGGGTGTACGTGAATGCGCTGATTCTTGAAAAACAAGTTTATTTATTCTAGGTGGCGTAAAAGTATTGCTTGCACCTCCCGTGGCCCCTTCAGGGGCGTCGGGTGTGAATGGATTCGTCGAACGTGACACAGCAACTATAGGTGTCGATACTACTGTAGAATCGATTGCGGGGACAGATGCGGAAACAGATGTGCTTGCCGGAGCTCGTGTCGGGACTTGCTGTTGCACGGGAACAGATACCTGATCCTGACGTTGAACCCCTCTGCCAGACGGTCTATGTGGTGTGGGGTTAGCATACTCGGGAGCTGCGTCATCTAGATATGAGGAAAGAAAAACATCTTCTGCGGTTCTGGGATGCCCTTTTGGATGTACCTTAATTGGAAATAATGGGGGTGGCAAGTCTTTTGGCATCTCTGGAACAGCCTTAGGTAGTCCTTCGGCTAGGAGAGGATACATACCACTCATAAGAGCGTTTCTTTGTCTATCTACTTGTTCTGATTTCACTCGGATACCTTCCTCAATTAATACATTTTCTTGAACTTCCTTTGAACTCTCTTTACTCCTCTCTTCTTGTCTACGTGCTTTTTCTGTACGTCTATGAGATTCTTTACGCCATAACTCAACAGCGTCTTTCTGTGACTGTCTGACTTTTCTTTTCCATAACTCTTCCTCCACTTTCATGATGCACTCTGCATCCCAGGTTCCCGCTGCGGGCCACCTTTGACTTTCCGGCAATCCCTTGGTATAATCTACCCATAGATCAAGAAACAATATGGCATCTAAGCCATGCTTGTGATACATAAAATGCCCTGGGGTGTCCCTAGGAGGAATAGGAACTGCTTCTTCGAGCACCCCTTTTCTGGTAGTAATCTGTCTTAACTTCGAGAAGAGCGGCATCTCGACAACTGATCTGATACTTACTCTTGAATTCACTTAATACGGAAAACACAATAATGAACGGTGAACAATGAACAATCATTCATACCACAATATGCAAGACATTTGAACACTTTAAACATTTAAACATTAAACATTTTAACCTTTAAAAATGACCAACAATGATGACAGTCTGCATGACTAATCACCAAGCAGAATTCTTGACAATAACTAGATACTTCGGAATACTTGATATACTGCTAAACAGTACATATACACTGCTAAACAGTGCAGACCGGATTTGTGTACCCAAATCCGTCTTGACCGGCACAACCTATGTGCTGTCAACACGCCTCCCCGGCGATGGTACTCACCGAGTAGCTCCTTGAAACGGAAGGCCTCAGAGAATGAACGGGACTCGATGACTGCGGACAGCGGACCCTCTGGACATCGGGATCTCGAAAACCTGGTGGGCCTCTGTATACCTCGGATCTTGCTCTCTCAGCTAGGCTCTGGTCGGGATACTTCGCACTTCTCACCGCCTCGTCTGGGTTGATCGCAGCCTCAGTCGCCCCCGCTTGACCGGAGGGAGCTTACAGGAAATCCTGCTGGTACGCGTTTATGGTCCGTCCAGCTGTGGCAGGAGACCGGGCCTGCAACGCACCACCGGCGCGTGAGATGAGAAAGTGTCCCTGTTCGGGCGCCATTATGTGGTAAATATTCTTTTTACCTTAACTGAATTTCATACTGACTCTGAAATAAAGTAGAATAGCTCAAAATAACAAGAGGCAGAATCCGTGGTATAAGAGATTTTCTGGATGGGCTTTATTCCAAAATGGCCGACTCGAGTGGCGGCCTTCAGGTTCCGTCACCACGAGGGTTCAGGAAGTGAAGTACAATACTTTATTGACAAGAAGTAACTTTTATAGGTCTTACATTACAATGAAATGAATGCAAAAGGCGTAACAATTGATAAGAAAAGTGACATATTGGTACGTAATCGAAACTAGGCGTAATAAGGAGCAGAAAGAAACATGATTGGCTCTGATTATCATGCATAGGTGGATCTATAAGATAATACTTAACATAGATGCGCGCGCAGCAGCATGACGTGTGATTGACGTGCAACTAGGGGGTGAAGGGGACTTGACATTTAGCTCTACATGTGGAGACGAGAAGTCTGGGGGGTCAAGTCAACCTAATCCCAAATCATATCTAACATCCTATGTTTAGAGAACTATGTTATCCACAAGAAAAGACTCTCGGACAGAATCTATTCTATACTGACTGTGTGTGCGTGTACAAGCGTCTAAGTGTCTATATGAGATGCGAGGGGCAGAAAACTTTCCATGGCAACAGGGCTATGAATTACTTGCAGGAGGACGGAAAGGCTGAGTCCTTTGCTTGTGAGCTAAAGGAAATGTTTACCTAAATCACTAGACAGGAATGCATCGGCTGAAGAGCAAAATAGATAATTCGAAGGTGAAATACAGCTTCTTGGCAGGCAGGCGAAAACTGGCCGAGGCAGGCACCGTTAGCTGCACAGGGAGTAGAACAAAGTTCATGGATACAGATGCGAGCTCAAGCTGAAGCTGTCAGAGACAGAGAGCAGGGAAGGCTTTAAGGACAGAATCGGGCCTACTTGCCTGAGCTGTAAAAATGGAGTAACTTAGCCATATAAAGTCGGTGGCCTTTTATACTTAGGAATCGAATATCCAGCCCATTGATGGCGGATCTGACAGAGAACATGTCGACGGTAGACACACATATGTTTGCGTCTTGGAAACTGGAACTGGAGGGAACATACATGTACTTGTGACATGCAATTAGAACCGTTGGGGTCCAAGATAGGGGACATAACTGATCAGGAAAATCCACATTTCCACAAACGCATGGCATCAAACATATTCTCACCTCTCTTTATCATCAGTGTAGTAACGGTCTAGTTGAGCGTTTTAACCGAGTAATCAAGGATCAATTGCAGTTGGCTTTCATTAATGGTTTTCACTGGAGGATTGCTATCTCTGACATGCTGTGGGCAATGAGAACTACTCCACACTCTAGTACAGGAATGTCTCCCTTCACTTTGCTGAGAGGTAGAGTAGCAGGTTCCAAGCTGAACAAAGACTGGATGTCAAGGAAGGAAGTGGATTTACAGAAATTAGGGAAGGTGGCAGATGTCAGAGCTGCGGTCCAAGCCAAGTATGCATTTGATCGTGCCAGAGTGTCTCCTGTGTGCCAAGGGGATTGGGTAAGGATCAAGAAGCCCGTGCTTGTTCGCAAGGGTTTTTCTAAGTTTTCTGCTCCTGTAAAAGTCAGGGAGGTGAGGGATCATGTTGTGGTGCTGGATAATGGGAAAGTTTGGAACAAGTCTGCTGTCTCAGTGGTGCCTAGGTCTAAAGTCGAGTTTGTGAGAAACAAATTTGGTATTAGCACACCTCGGGGAACTTTGCCTTCTGGGGTTACCATTCCGGAGAATTCTGCGCCTGATGTTAATGAAGTTCCTCGTCGGAATCTTGCAAGAACGAGGTCTTCCCCCGCCAAATGTAAAGATTATATTAGATATTAATGTTGCCTGATTTTGTGATTAGCAATATTCCTGTGTGGGTTTTAGCAATTGTTATGTAATGTGAGGGGGTGGTGTTTTCATGTGAAGGGAGGGGGGTGTGTGGGGAGCTAGCATGTCTGTGTTCTCATGCATTCCGTCACAAATGTTCCCTGTATAGAATGTGGAATGTATAACGACGGCAGTTGCTGCCGGGCGGACTGTGTTGCTGGCCACGATTAAAGAGGCTGCACATTTTACCTGTTGCCTTGACTTCTTTTCACTATGACTGTGTGTTACTCTGTTAAAAAATCAGACCAGCCTACGATTCTTCACCTCAAAATAGGGAGCCCTTGAATAACTCACCATTGGAGCAGCAGTGTGGAAGCCTGATTTTGAGCAGGACCTAACCACAAAGTGGTGTTATTGATTAGCTGGGTGCAATAGTTTTCTCTTGGTACTTGTCACCAGTAATACAAAAATTCCTTGGCAGTTTTGCAGCTCCCTAGTGTAGATGAAGATTAATGAAGAGGTGAATAGCATGGCACCAGGCTTCCTCAACACCAGGATGGAGAAATGGCCAAGGAAGAAAGGAAGTGGAATCTCACCTTGTTTCCTGCTCCACCCTTGATTCACAGCGCAGCCATGCTGGCCCGGCTTCACGCCCTGGAGCCAGAGCCTGCACTGCCTCCACCAACCTGGTCGTCCTTACCTGGGTGCCGCTGTAGACAACCTGACCATTTTTTCATTGCAGGGGCGTGCTGTGGCCCTGCGGTTCTGCCCGGTTCTGCCCACCCGGCGCGTCCGGTCGGTCTTCTGGCTCTGAGGGGGCGGCAGTGGCGTAGCAACGTGGGGGCTTTCAGTCTTCAGTATTCAGCGGTAGCAGCCTCCTCCCCTCCATCTGCGTGGCATTGTTGACCAGCACGGTTGACCACGGACCGCACCGGGCCGCCGCTAGTAAGTGTCTTGTCAGGAAGGGGGTTGGGGTCGGGGGCCACAGTGTGCGCACCTGGGTGTAACGGAGTCCGTGGTCCCACACAGTTTAATTTTTCCTGGGGAACAAGCAAGTAAAACAGAAGGAATACAAAAGAAGCACAAGAAGCATAGAAGCTAAAATAAATAAATAAAAAAGTAAAGTAAATTCTGCAAGCGAGCAGCTGCTATAGTGGATCTGCATGGAGCAACAGGGTAAACTGGGCGCTGAAGCGTCAGCAGACTCCCAGAAAGCACCAGAAGGTGGCAGACAATAAATTCATTAGATATTAATCACTCAACTATATTTAATAAGGCTAGAAGAAGTGTGATTCAGGCAAAGTGCAATTCCAATAGTACTATAACCACCGATAACTGTCATTGTCTGGCACTGTGGCAGTGGGGGCAGGGAGGCAGCAGCATTAGAGCCACTGCACCAGGTAGAGCCCTCAGGTTGCAGAAGCGGCCTGGCTAGGCTGGGTGCATCTTGCGGCCAAGGGCGAACTCCCGCTCCCTCCCTCCCTCCTGGTTAGCATGCCAACCTACTTGTTTTGGTGGCTATCATTCCTCAACATCTATTCAACTGCCAGTTTAATCTGCCAACATTTGCTTATAGTGCACAGAGACCTTCAGAAACTTGAGTAAAAATCTGCACAAACTTACAGAAACCTACAGAACACAATAAGCCTCAGAAACGAGCCCGAGAACATCAGCTACCTAATTCAGTGGACTAGAGTGGGCAACAGACCCTAAAGAAAACCCCCAGCTAAGCCTAACCAACTAAAGCTGACCCAAAGTGACTCTGAATAACCCCTCAAATTATAACTCACAATCAAACAAAATCTAACAAAACAAAAAGCAGCTGCCTTACCTCCATAGTCGCCAATGAGAGGTAAGGACGTACTAGGAGCACACCTAAAATATCTTGCAGAGGGTGTACGGAGGCAATAATAATGAAAGTGGGTGCAGTCCACTAATACTACCAAGTTAATACAGAGGCCCCGTTTTGCAGAGTGCTGGAAGATAGCCCACAGGGTTTTCCTACAAAGGAGATTAGTAGCAATGGTGAAGGCGAACAAGCGGAAGCAACAAGTAAGAAACCAAAAAAGTAAGACGAAGGCAATGGGGAATCTGAATGCCTCAGCCAACTGGATGGCCAACCCATGTTATTTAACAAAGGTCAATATGAATATGGCAGTACCAGGAGAATACAAAGCCCCAGGCACACGACTACAAAACAGGCCAGAGGCCAACAGACCAGAGGGAGAAATGGAGGGACAGAGCCACAAACTTAAGACACTCACCGAGTATTTTCCAAAACTACTCAATCAATCAATCAATCAATCAAAGCATTTGTATAGTGCGCTACTCACCCGGAGGGTCTTAAGGCGCTTGGGGGAGGGGGGTCCGCTACTGCTCGAACAGCCAGGTCTTGAGTTGCTTCCTGAAGGAGAGGTGGTCTTGGGTCAGGCGGAGGTGGATGGGGAGGGAGTTCCACGTCTTGGCAGCCAGGTAGGAGAAGGATCTTCCTCTCGTTGTGGCTCTTCGGATGCGGGGGACGGTGGCGAGGGCGTGGCTGGTCGATCAAAGCTGGCGGGTGGGAGTGTAGAAGGTCAAGCGGTCGTTGAGGTATCTTGGGCCTTGGTTGTGGAGAGCTTTGTGTGCGTGGGTGAGGAGTCGGAACGTGATTCTCTTGCTAACGGGGGGCCAGTGCAGGTTTCTCAGGTGTACGGAGATGTGTCTGTGTCGGGGAATGTCCAGGATGAGGCCTGCTGAGGCGTTCTGGATGCGCTGGAGTCGTTTCTGGAGTTTGGCTGTGGTTCCGGCGTAGAGGGAGTTGCCGTAGTCCAGTCGGCTGGTGACGAGGGCCTGGGTGACCTTCTTCATGGTTTCGGTGGGGATCCACCGGAAGATCTTACGTAGCATGCGTAGGATGTTGAAGCATGATGCGGAGACGGCGTTGACTTGTCTGGTCATGGAGAGGGAGGAGTCCAGGATGAAGCCCAGGTTGCGTGCGTGGTCTGTTGGTTTGGGTGCGCTGCCAAGGGCAGGGGGCCACCAGGAGTCGTCCCAGGCGGAGGGTGATGATCCCAGGATGAGGACTTCCGTCTTATCTGAGTTCAGTTTCAGGCGGCTGTTCATCATCCACTCGGCTACGCCTTTCATCCCTTCGTGCAGGTTGGTTCTGGCGGTGGCGGGGTCGTGGGTGAGGGAGAGGATCAGTTGGGTGTCGTCGGCGTAGGAGATGATGTTGAGGTTGTGTTGGCGTGCGATGGCTGCGAGGGGGCTCATGTAGATGTTGAAGAGGGTGGGGCTGAGTGATGATCCTTGTGGTACGCCGCAGATGACTTCGGTGGCCTCGGATCTGAACGGGGGGAGGCGGACTCTCTGTGTTCTTCCGGCGAGGAAGGAGATGATCCATTCCAGTGCCTTCTCCTGGATACCGATGTTGTTGAGGCGCTGCACTAGGGTGCGGTGGCAGACCGTGTTGAACGCCGCGGAGAGGTCCAGGAGGATGAGGGCCGTTGTTTCCCCGTTGTCGAGCAAGGCTCGGATGTCGTCGGTGGCTGCGATGAGGGCGGTCTCGGTGCTGTGGTTGGCCCGGAAGCTGGACTGCGAGTGGTCGAGGGATCCATTCGTCTCGAGGAAGGCGGCCAGTTGTCTGTTGACGGTCTTCTCGATGACTTTGGCCGGAAAAGGAAGGAGCGAGATGGGGCGGTAGTTTTTGAGGTCGGTGGGGTCCACTGATGGTTTCTTCAGTAGGGCGCTGAGTTCGGCGTGCTTCCAGCTCTCTGCGAAGGTGGCGATGTCGAAGGAGGCGTTGATGATGTCCCGCAGGTGGGGTGCGATGACGGAGTCGGCCTTGTTGAAGACCTGGTGAGGGCAGGGGTCGGTTGGTGATCCGGAGTGGAGGGAGTTCATCGTGCGGATGGTGTCTTCGGTGTTGACCTGGGTCCAGGCGTGGAGGGTGGTGGTGGGGGGCGTTGTTCCGGTCGTAGGGTGCGTCGGCTGTGTGCTGAAACTGTTGTGTATGTCTGCGATCTTGCTGTGGAAGAACGAGTCAAGCGAGGGCGTGATGTCGTTGTTTCCGGCGCTAGGGTTTGAGAGCTCTTTGACGATGTTGAAGAGTTCCTTGCTGTTGTGGGCGTTGTTGTCCAGTCGTTCCTTGAATGCGGTTTTCTTGGTGGCGTGGATCAGCTGGTGATGTCTTCGAGTGGCGAGCTTGAGGGTGGTCATGTTGTCTGTCTGTAGTAGGGTCTCTGCGCCAGGCTTTCTCGAGGGCCCGGCAGTTCTTCTTGGAGCTCTTGAGTTCGTCGGTAAACCAGTATGCTTTCTTGGTGCTGGGTCTGGCGGGGGGGGTCTTCAGTGGAGCGAGGTCGTCTGCGCAGTTGCTGATCCATCTCGTGAGGTTGTTGGCGGCTTGGTTGGGGTTCGCTGAGCTGGCGGGAGGGTTCTGGCTCAGGGATGTGGTGAGCTGGTCGGCAGTGATCTTGTTCCAGCTTCTGCGGGGGACCAGTTGCGGGTGGTGGTGAGCCGTGGTCCTTCTGAAGCTGAAGTGGACGCAGCTGTGGTCTGTCCAGTGGAGTCCGGTGGCGTGGCTGAAGGCGATGTCCTTGCTGGAGGAGAAGATGGGGTCAAGCGTGTGGCCGGCGTAGTGGGTGGGGGTGGTCACCAGTTGCTTGAGTCCGAGGTTGGCGAGGTTGTCCAGCAGGGTGGTGGTGCTGCGGTCGTTGTTGTTCTCCAGGTGGAAGTTGAGGTCCCCGAGGAGGATGTAGTCAGCGGAGGGGAGGGCGTGCGGGCTGATGAAGTCGGCGATGTCTTCGCTGAATTGTGTGCGAGGTCCCGGGGGTCTGTAGATGAGGGTGCTTCTGAGGGTGGTCTTGGGGTCGGTGTGGATCTGGAAGTGCAGGTGTTCGGCGGCTGTGAGGGTGTCTTCGGAGTTGGTCGTGATGCGGATGGTGTTCTTGTGGACGATGGCGATGCCTCCTCCAGTGTGGTTGGCGCAGTCCCTCCGGGTGATCTTGTATCCGTCCGGGATGGCGATGGCGATGTCGGGTGCTGAGGAGGCGTTCATCCAGGTTTCCGTGAGGAAGGCGACTTCTGGAGATGTGCTGTCGAGGAGGTTCCAGAGTTCTACGGCGTGCCTGTGGACGGAGCGAGTGTTGAGCAGGATGCACTTCAGGTGGTTGCTGCTGGTGCTCGTCTTGGCGGGTGCGGTGCAGGTCCGGATGCAGGAGAACTTGCAGGATTGGCAGGTGAAGGGTCCGTGGGTGCTTCTTGGGGTGGCTCGGTGGCAGCCGGGGATCCGGCCGGTGTTGAGTGCATTTAGGGTGGCAGCGTCGTAAGTCCGGCGTGTTCGGGGGCCAGGGCGTCTGGCGCGGTCCAGGCGCGGATGTGCGCAGACGGGGTTACCTTTGGCACACCTTCGGCGCACAATCGGCGCGCCCGCTGCGCGTGAACGCTGCGCGTGCGTGGGGGCGACATAAGAAGGTAGCCAGGAGGGAGGGTCAGCTGGGTGGCGGGAGCGGGTCGCCCAATGGGCTGGCGGGGGCGGGGCCGCAGGGAGGCAGCGGCGGGAAAGTCTGGTGCGGGCGGGCGGCTCAGCGGCGGCTGGGTCGCCCTAGGCGAGTGCTGGCGAGTGCTGGGGCACAGGAGCAAGGAGGCAGGCAGCAGGAGGAGCGAGGGGGCGACCAGGCCTAAGCAAGGCTCAGCGGTCACTCCCGAGGATGGGCGTCTATGACTCTAACGGAAGGGGCTTCTCACCCTGTGCGACAGCGGTTCCTCATATATTTAACGGAGAAACCGACCATCAGTACTACTAGCCAAGACAACACAGTAAAAGGAAAGAGTAATAAAACAGCTGAATCCTGCACAATACCACTAATTGAGATATCTTCCACATCCAGCTCCACACAAACAAACTCGCCCAGAAGTGGTAATTGCACCAAGAGGGGTGGTCCCAGACTGGCAAACTCAGAGAACGAAAGCTTGCAGCAGAAAAAGAAAGAATCTATAATGGTAGAGGTCGAGGTACATGCTCATGACACAGTCAGGGGACAGCTGGTTAACTGTTCATCAGCAACAAGGGCAAGAGACCCAGAAGGCCTGGAACCACCTCTTCTGGTGGCAGAGGTAGGAATACACTAGCAAAATCCCAAACCAGGAGTCTCAAGGTATGCATCAGATAAGTCATATGATAATCTTCTGCATTTCAATTTCGCTTCAAGTTTTGACCTCTCCAAAGACCAAGACAAATTATGGTCATCAATAAACACAACTCTGTCTGCGGCTACCAGTGCACTTACTTGGCAAACACATAAATTGGAGATCCAAATGGATATAAGATACACAATAGCCTTAGCAATAGTAAAAATCTCAGCTAAACTTGACAACATTGAGAAGGGGCCAAAAGACCGGGAGTGCCAGTGTACCAACATAGTTGAAAAACTGGCAACCTTACCCAAAGTGCTGTTAATTATGATAAGGGACTTAAAGAACTTCAAGCTGCCATGTCTCCAGAGTATGGTGAAGGACACAGCAAGAACTGACACAATTGAAGAGGGATCCAGAGCCCAACCATTAGTGCCCTCTCCAATAGGTGTAGGGGAAAAAGACATAGTTGCGATCTCTGCAACATCTGAAATATCAAACAAACGCCAACGATAGTTAACAATAAGGCCACTAATAGAGACACGAGTCAGGAAAGCCTCAGCGTCCACACACACGACCAATCAAAAACACTGACAAGGCACGCAAAGAAAAGATTAAGGAAAAAGCAGAAGACACAAAAGAAGATACAAGTCAGAAGGAGCTGGGGACAATGCTCCCATACTCCACTACCTACAGAGGCAGAGGAACGTGGAAACAGAAAATGGTATCCAATATTCACTAATAAATCAAGAAAGCTCATGTAACCTGGAAGTTCCGATTCACAGGGGGGAAAAAACATCACTACATGCCACCCCAGCAGGAGACCTCTCCACACATCCACAGCCGCAAGCATATCCAACAAATTACCAACCGGTGGTACCAGAGACGGTGATGTCTGCCTAAAAGAATACCCAGAAAAGTATGGAGAACACAATTCCCTAGATGCCAAACAACAGCAGACATGAAAGGAAACATCTCTCCACAGAGACAACCAACTGAGAAGGCTCAGCAAAGAGCCACAAACCGACAGGCAGCTTAAGACAAGGGAATATATTATGATACAGAAATCAGATCAGCGGAAGTTAGATTTCGATCACAGTTTAGGTCAAGGGATAGGCATGACATACTGAATAGAGCAAACCTATTAAGGTTATTCCAACACATACCCTCACTATCAAGAATCACAAGCAAAGATTTGGTTAGCGTCCAGTTTGAAACAAACGACAAAAGCAACGGACAAGAAGACTCTATAACAACATGGAACAATCCCACTCTAATAGAAATTGTTATGCTGGATAAAGAAAGCTTCGAAAACTAGGGCATCCTGGTCCAAGAATTAAAGCAGGAAAAATATCCTCATTTGCTAGCCCAGCCATTGAACCCTCCAACAGAGCTTGACAACTTCAGAGAGAAACCTCACGGCCTACTGAGAGGAGCCCCAAAGTCTCAGTCTTTTCATAACTTCAAGAACTTGAGTATATTACTCAGAACCCAGGAAGGCCAATCCCAGAGAAAAATAGTATTGCCGGATACACAGTAAAGTATCAAGGGGGGGGACTTTATCACGGAACCAGCACCAAGGCAGGCACAGACAATATTCACTCCTAACACTAGGGGGGCACACCCAGACCCCCGGGATACTATTTCAAAAGTCCAAGTAGTGGGTGGTGAACAGAGAACTACCACATTCAAACAGCCAGGCATCAAAGTATCTCCTGGAATGTTGTTGACACTCAGAGAGCATTAAACTGCGAAACTGCCCAAAAAATGCTGCAAGAGGGGGATATCGTCTGCCTACAAGAAACCTGGGCAACAAACGCTATACTTATGGAAGGCTTCGCAGAATTTCACATACCAGCGAGGAAAACGCACCTTTGTGGGAGACCGTTTGGCAGAATCTCAGTTTACATAAAACACGCAATAGATGTAAATGTCAAAAAAATTAAGACGGATTCGGAAATGCTAAAGGCTCTAACAGTGGAAATTAACAAGAGAATGGAAGACAGAATCTCATTGCTAATAATCAACGTGTATTTCAATCCCCAGGGCCAAGCAAAGTTGGAGGCAACTAGAACTATGATTCTCACACTAGAGGAAATTTTGTGTACGCATCCATCTACTTCCACAGTGATCGTTGGGGACTTTAATCTCCATCACCTGGGGGCAGACCAAAGCAGAACAGGGAGTTGCACACTGTCAGAAAAAACTTTTAACAGCTTTCTACAAAATTACAGCCTCACTTCTGCGGAGGCATTTGCCAAGAGCCAAAAATCGAACCTGCCACATTTTCATTCATTTAACAAATGCACAACAATTGACTACATATTTCTTGTTAGTAATCTCACTAACCGTATGGAGCACTTTGAAATAACTCAACTAGAAATTAGTGATCACACAATGCTGAAAGCGGAGTTAAGTTTACAGGGGAAACAATGCAAACAAAATGGATGCCTCAGTTGCACTTGAGGAACCAAAGAATACTCGTTAATCCGAAGGATCAGATGGAATGAAGAAACCACGGTCAAGCTAACAGAATGGAAAAATTCACAAAAAGGCACTGACAATCCTATAACTTGTAGACACATCATAAGAAACTGGGGCAATTGGATAGCGGATCTACACACAACCCTCCAGGATGGAGCAAGTAAAAGTACACGGAACCATGGTCCAATAACAAAACAAGACTGGCAACATAACAAATTATTGAGGGAGTCCACATGCAAGTTCAGATGGGCAAAAAGGATGCACCAAAAAAACGGAACATCAGAGTCAAGGCAAAAGTGGATAGAACTTCACCTAGATCGAAAACATCTCATATGGAAACTAAAACAGAAATACATTGAGGAGGTCCACACATTAACTAAGCGCCACAAACACAAGCAGTTCCGGGAACATGTTGCTCATCTAGAAAATTACAAAATCGTCAGGTGCAACTCCATCACCACTGACGCATGGCTATGTCATGTAGCCAAAATCTATACAGAAAACCAAACATGGTCCGAACAGGCTAACCCAAAAGAACCCCTAGTTGATGGAGTAGAAAGCAACTGCATCCTCTGGGGAGAAGAGGGAAGGAAAGACCAAGAAACATCAGCTGTCAAGAAGGTAAGAAAAAAGGTAAGAAGGGACGGAGTACCTGGCCCCAATGGTCTTCCAGGTGCAATGTTCAAGGAAGACCCGACATATTGGGGTGTAGTTCTTTCTACCCTGTCCACAGAATGCAGGCTGCTAGCCGATGTCCCGGAGTCACGAAGAGGCTCTGTGCTACAGCCAATATTTAAGAAAAGAGACATTGTGGATCTGAAAAACTATACATTGATCGCCCTTCTTGACATAGAAGGGAAAGCATATACTAGCACCTTATTAGTAGAACTGAACAGATGGATCGGGGATAGAATGTGCCCTAACAGCTGGGACAGTTGACCTCGGAGGTGGGGAACCGGGTTTGAATCTCGGCAGGGATACCCAACATTCTGTGATTCTGGGCAAATCACTTAATCTCCCTGTGCCTAACAACAAAAATGAATGTGTCCGTCTGTAACGTAACTGGTGCTCATGTAAAGCACTCTGATACCTTCAGGTCTAGTTTGTGCTATAAAACTAAAAAAAAATACAAAATAAAGAGATATTTTCCCTATACCAAACGGGGTTTCGTAAAGGCGAGTCAACAATTGACAACATAACTGCACAAGCTTACATAGCCAATCAAGCAAACTTCAAAAGTAGAAAGCATGTGTTCGCCTGCTTTGTCGACTATTTGTCAGCATTCAATGGGGTCTCCCGTAACTAGTTGTGGAGCAAGTTAAGGAAATGGAACATATCGGAAGGCCTCTTAAATGCAGTAATTTCCTTATGCAGTCAAACCTGGGTAAGAATTAAATTAGCAAGGGAAACGATCACAAAACAATGTTACACTGACCGGCCCCAACTCTCTTCAATTTATACACCGCAGATTTGGGGAAGAGACTGCAAAATGCAAACCTCGCTATCCCGAAAATTGGCCCAAACAGAATTCATCTACTACAGTATGTTGACAATTTAGTAATATTAGATCATACTACAACCAGACTACAAAGCGGACTAAACGCTCTCAACACTTACAACGAAAGTAAAAAATTGGCTGTTAACCCAAATAAGACAGAAGTGATTGCCTTTGGACATTTTGCAAAAAAGGGCTTACTTGGATGGCGATTGGGCGCTCAGATAATTAGCACCACAAAAACATACAATTTCCTCGGGGCTTGTCTAAGTGATAATGGTAAAATCAACAATCTATGCCCTATTCAAACTACATGGGAAGCTGTGCACCCCAACCACGTTGCCAATCAGAAGGGTGACACAAAGTAAAATATTAGCAATAGCAGGCTATGCACAACAAGCGTTCCCGGGTCAAATGGATAGCTTGCTTGAAAAGTCCCAGTGTCAGGTGTACAAACGCATTTTTAAGTTACAGGAACACACTGATTCGCCTGGAGTTTGGGCTTGTCCAGCAAAATTACACCGGTGAAATACTATTATCAAGTCCTCAAAACACCTACAGGAACTTTAAAAAAAATTGCTGAAACCAATATACGAAGGACCGGCCAAGCCGTGGAACAGCTATATGCAAAAAGCTGTGACTGTACTCGGCTTGGCAACGGACAACTGGTTCTCAGACAAGATGAGCTATGCTACAATCAAGAATGCCATAAACAAGCAAATTTACCATCTATCACAGGAAGCAGACAAACTTAATTATCTGGCCAAGGGAGGACAGCCTGGTCTAATCTCATCATATGAGGAAAATAGAACACAGCCATACCTGAACCAAGTGACGGGACGGAAGTGTATAAAAGTCATTCAAAGGGACCAGGTTGGTGCCCCTGCCAATAAAAAAGCTAAATCCTGGCTAGAAATCTCTGACACATATAACAAAATGCAGACTTTACCAATTTAGAGAGGAGTCTTTACTCCATCTGGTATGCTGCTGCCCAGGTCTGCTAGAGCCACGTCGTAAGCTGTTAAAACGCATGCTTCTGTCAAAAGGTGTGCGGACATGCAAAAAAGCAGTTTCCGCGCTGTTCTCATGTTCCGCACCATCTGAACTGGCCAAATACATGGCAGAGGCACACGTCAAGCTGCTCAGACAAGCAGGGCACGAGGTCTTGACTGTGGCCCAGACAAACAAAGGGCAAAAAACAGCTCTCACATCATGAGTGACTGGTGTGGCGAAGATGTTTTCAGGCAGTTTTTAATCTGCATTTTAACACTCACCTTAATATTTTAAACAAGTACATTTGCACTTTCTGTGTCTAGATTGCTTAGGTATGATACAATAGGCAAATTAAACATAAGGAATTACTGCTATTACCTTTTTATTGACTGTCCTGCGACACCATTTTTAATTGTAGGTTGTCAAGGGGTGAGTTCAAAGGAATTACAAATTTTACTGGTATTCTCTTGATTTTACTATTCATGGAACATTGCGAATGATTTTAATTAATTGTGCTATACAAATTGTAATTCATTCAATCATTCAGCCAACCAAGAAGAATCAGGCACAATCCCTGCTACAAAAGTTAAAAAATCAGGAACAAAAATAGTAGCAAGTGTATGATGAATGTGACAAAAAATAAGGGAGCAAATGTGTTGCGGGGTATTCATCACTTGTATCACTTGTAGAAACCTCCTTATGTATTATTTAAAGAGGAACTGACATCACAGGAAAAATGCTTTTTCCATCTTTAAGTGGGAATCTAGGGTGAGCTTCTCTGAACAGACCATTATGTTGAAAAGGGTGGTTATAAGGCTTTCCCACTTCTCCTTCCTGAAATGCCTGGCATCAATTATTCATTTGAGGAAGAAGCCCAATTCTTTCGGCCAGCATTATATTCTGCTGCTCATTTGCCACACTTGATTCTTAGCACTCCATGCAACTTGCAGAGCACCCCTCTGCGGTCTGTGCAGTCAGAGCGCTCAACTACGTGCTGAGCACAGCGCTGTGTAACACGCTGACCAACTTCACAAGGAGTGTGCTGCCTTCATACCTCTGACTTATGGTAAACTCTTAACGTGCTTGGCAGTTTGTTTAAGATAACACAAGGCAACTCTACCTACGACCATATTTGGCTCCAGCTCACATGTAGACATATGCCCCTCTGACCCATCCACTAAAATATTCCCTTGGTGTAGCCCCCAGACATGTTTAAATTACCTGGCACACTTTAACATGCTGAGAGTTCAGGATGATTACCTTCTGCCTTTTTTTGCCTCTTTCTGTACTTGACTCTCAATACTCTTTCGTTAATCGTTCTGTGGCTATGGCCTGATAAACCACACTGCCCGCAGAGGGTTTGGTGGTTTTCACTTGTCTTTTTCTTCCTATGCTTTGTATGCTCCGGTCTCACTGTCCTAACTCTAGGGTCACAGAATTCAGTTTGGCGTAATCTGCATGGTGAACTTCTACAGGTTTCAGCATGCAGATTGGGTGCCCATTCAACAGGTCCACACATGCCCTCCTACAAGGCAGTCCTGTGGCACCATACTGACAAGCCTAACTGTACAAATTTAAGTTTGTGGGGCGTGAGAATTACGAGAGGTTCTGAGAGAGGTAGCCCTGGTCCACTAATATTAGGGAGACAACATTTAAAGTCCAAACCAAAACGCTAATGTAGGCAGGTTGTGGATGACCATGCCAGGTTTACCAAAGATTGTGGAATATACATAATATCTTTGGCTTTGAATTAACCTTCTGCATTGGCCACTTATCTGATAATGCATGCTTCTCCTTCTGTGATAACATGACACTAGAGGACTCACAGCTATGTGAAAACATGTCTGAACAAAGTTGACTTTCAGAGAATTTTTATTTGTTTAAATATTTTGCTTATACGGTGTTTTTCTTTTCTTGGTTTAAGTGAAGGAAGTTGACAAGAAGTGCTGAGCATCGGTTTGTCACATCTTCTTGCTTATATTTCTTATCTCTGCAGGATCTTGTTCTCAGCACTGGCGAGCCACCAAATCTTTTAAGAAATCTATTTTGTAGTATGTTAATTTTGCAATGTGTGAACTGGCACTTGACAGAAACACACTGAAGCAGTTGGAAATGAACTGGTTTTCTTACTGTTGGTGCATAATCAGCAGTTGCTTTAAACACATATCATAGTTTTAAAATAAATATCAGAGGCGTGCTATAATTACTAAATTGTTCAGTAGGTGTTGATCAATTTCTACTACTTTTGTTGTTTCTCTTTTTTAATATCTGCATTTGCGTTGTCATTATTTCCTATGTGAAGGTGCACAATTTGGGGATTTTGAGCTACAATTTTAAACCCATTAGAACTGACTTTGTAAGAAACTAGTGCAGCGCTTTTATATTTTTTGGAATTTTTTGCCTGTTTGCTTTCTCAACCTCAACAATTTGATCATATGTTGGTGGACACGTAAACGGCTTTCCCATTAGGTGTTGATTGTAAAGTGCACGAGCTTCATTGATTTCTGTTGACCTGTCCCCTAGAAAAACTGCAAAAATATGGAACATGGAGTTGATTTGGTTTTAAAAAATAAAACAAAAGATTTAAAAAGGTCAGTTTTTTCTTAAAATGAAAATAACCACATCCTTGCAGGTCAACTGTGTTTTGTCCTTATCTCCTAAAATGTACTTACCCGTAATTCCTTGAATTGAAGCATAATTTACAAAGCAGTGCAGAGAAAGTATAACTAATATGTCGAAATTTCCATTACAATTCGATCTTAAAGACACATAAATTAACACAATTATGAGACACTGGTCTTCCTTCAGAAGTAATTAAATACTGTCAAGATGTAGTGCTTATTTTGTGGCGATGGCTGCAGGTGGTGGGCACTGACACTTATCTTTTGGGGCCAAGACATATTTTTCACAGTCACACTTTAACCCATAAATAGATAGACATGAAGCGTATGGTGATTGAAGAAAGAGGCATGAGGTAGCATCGAGGCAGAGCACTGTTTTCGCATTGGCTTCTCAGAAAGCATGGAGCCCCTATATTTATTTCCATACAACTAATTTGTGCCTGGTTGTAGACTATTTTTAGGAAAGTAAATGTTTGACTGTTTGCATAAAAAAAAGATTGATAGTCAAGTCAAGTCAAGAATAACTTTATTTGGTTCAATAAAATTGACCATAAAAGTATAACATTCATACATACATATAGAATCGATACAATTTACATGTCCACCATATAACATTTGACTCAAAAGCTCTAAAAAGTCTTCTTGTTCAAAAAGTTAAAAATCAAATTGCTAAAAGGACAAACAGCCATTTAATTTACAATTCGTATCGTTTCCTTATTAGAAATGCAGATCTAATAAAATGTAATACTGCAGAGCAAATAGCTTCAGAGGACAATGAACACAGGAGGTTGAAATTGCGAGGGTGGAATTTTCTTAAAAAAGGGTTAAGGAACCGTGACCGTGGCTCATGGTACAGTGGGCAGAAGAGAATAAAGTGCAGAGTGCTTTGGTGAGTTGAGCCATCACAAGGGCAAGGAGTAAAATTATTGCACCAGCCGGCCTGTTTGGGGAAGGCCACCAAAAAGTGCAATGTGCAAAGCCGAAACCTAGTCAATAAAAATCTATAGTGAGAGTTCATGGTAAAAGACAGGTAAAATTGTTGATGGTGAGAAAGGTGTCAGTCTGTATGGGGGTGCACACCTGAATGCTGTTCCCGGTTATTCAGCTCAGCAAAGTAGGCATTTTTTATGATCGATTTCATATTTCTGTCAATGCAACAAGGATTATCATAATAGTGTCCTAGACCTATTTCGTTAAATGTACCTTTCACATATCTAAGCCAGGGAATGGCCTTGGCATTATCCAGGGCCATGCAATCCTTGATAATCGCCCTTGTGAGTTTTAAATCTTCCGACTGCCAGACTTTGGCTCATAAACTTAAAGGGGCAATATGAATCAGTTCTTCAATAAAGCCCATCCCTACCTCAGAATGGCAGAATGCTGTGGGAGCACATTTTGGGAGCATCAACAGTCTTTTTATGAACTTATTTTCTAGTATTTGCAAATGGTTACCTTTATGAACTCCCCATACTCCCGCCCCGTAGTTAGCAATCAACAAACATTTTGCTTTGTATAGGGTGATAATTTCTGCTACAGGTTTATGGCCTAACTTACGAGCGAAGCGGAAAAGTCCTTCCACAGCACGGTTGGTGTTCATCACCCTGGAAATGATAAGGGGGTCCCAATTCAATTTATTATTAAAAACATTCCCCAGATAGTTAAAATTAGAAACCTTTTCAATTTGCTTGCCCTTTAGGATAAATTTCCTTGATTTGGTGTGGCGTGGACAGCAAACCATAATATAAGATTTTGTAAAATTAACTTTTAGGTCCAAGTCTAACATAAAATCAGTAAAGGTATTCAGGGACTTCAGTAAACTATTTGCGGTTAAAGCCATTAAAACCGTGTCGTCTGCATATGACAACGATATCGGGTTGCCACCAATTTTCGGGAAATCTAAATTCTGTTCTCTGAGGGCAGCTTCCAGACCATTTGTGTACATGAGGAAGAGAAAGGGTGCCAATATGCACCCTTGTCGTACTCCCTCTGTGGAAACTATGGGACCTGTCCTCTCACCTCCTGGGCCAAAACATATGGCTACCGAGATGGAAGCATGCAACCTACGGAGGAGGGTAACTAGGGGCTCCTCGAAACCCATTTCATCCATCATTGACCACAATTTTTCCCCCTTAACTGTATCAAACATGCAGGACAAGTCCATGAAGGCAAGGTGGATTGACCCCTTCCCCGCCTTCATGTACTTGCCCATAATCAGGGTCACGTTGAGGCACTGTTCATTTGTCCCCTTGCATCTTCTGAATCCATATTGGGTTTGAGACATGAGCCCAGATGAATCAGCCCATGTCTCAAGACGCGCCAGGATGACCCTTCTCATCACCTTCACTGTGGCATCAATCAAAGAGATGGGCCTGTAACAGGCCGGGTCATCCTTGTTACCCTTTTTATACAATACACTATTGCCTCTTTCCATGAACTAGGAATGAGGTCACATATGGCCGCTCTGAAAACATTTGTCAAGAGGGGTGCCCAGAGTTTAATGTTACTCTTAAATAAATCGAGGGGTACCCCATCCGGCCCTGCGGCTTTGAGTTGTATGGCTTTTTTAAGGGCATCCGCGACCTCGCTCACTGCTATGGAGGAGCTCAAATTGTGTGCAGTGGCTTGATTAAATGAAACGTCGAGGCTTATGTCCTGATTAGTGATACCCTTAGGGTTAAAAATGTTTGTAAAGTACAATTCCCACTCTTTCTCCGGTATTAATGAAACCATACCCCCTATGTCCTCTTGAAAGTCATATGGTTGGCCACTGCAGGGAAGAAGTTCCTTAGTGGTGCTCTCCACTGCTGTGGATTAACTAAATCTCGGAACAAACCTGGCTACATTTGGATTTGCTTCACCCTGACATTTGTTGTCATGCTACTGATTTCATCGAAATTATTGAGTGTGGTCTGTTTCAGATTAAGGAGAGGTGTCAGCAGGACAACATGTTTTCGGTCCTGGTCTTTCATTCAACTAATCAATACATTCTGGGTGATGTATTCTTCATTTGTTTGAACTGTGCAGATAAGACTGTAGCACCTGATTTTAGTGTCTTGTATAAGGTGAACTAGAATCATGTACCATGTATTGGTCTGGCAGCACTGCAGCCAAGACTTCACCTATCCAGTTTACTACAATGCCTATAGCTTGAGCATAGATATAGTTCCTATAAAGCATACGTTCTTCTGCCTGGATGTTTTATCTGTCATTTACTGCTACTCATCCTGCGCTCAAGTTCAACATGTGTGTTTTACATTGTCGTATCCAGCTTTCATTTAACTGCAGCTGGAAGGATTTGAACTTCATTAAATCAGCAGGAAGTTCCCTCGTTCACTGAGGCAAAATCCTGGCCCTTCTAAATGGCCTCACTTTAATCCCACTGTGAGAGAGGCTTTGCAGGGGAGCCGTGTGCTACGGTAGGAGCAAAGCAAATTGGCTCCACTGTCAGCTAGTTGGGTAATACGATACAGTAATATGGGTTCCTAGCTCTCCTGGGCACCAGTGCAACTGCACCTACTCCACCAGTGATAACTACATCCCTGCGATTTGAGCTCCACCCACCGAGCTACTTCAATTTTCCTATAAAGCCAGATAAAATGCATGCTCAGCATTGATGCAGAACATCTGTGAGGACAGATGTAGACACGCATATTCAGGCAAAAGGCATGGGACAACTGTATCTATTTTTACTAGTTGTAAATTTCATAAAATTGTATTACATTTCATAAAATTATTATTTAAACATTGATAACACCTGTTAGAGCTGAAGGTACAAGTATGAAACTACAAGCTACAAAGTTATTCCGAATAATGCTTTAGGAATCTAATGAGTTAAATAAAAGAGGCAGCATGCATCAGTTGTTGCAGAATGTTAGCAAAATGAGCATATTTAGATGGCAGAAATTATTTCAGTAATTGCTTATAAGTATCTCTGTGATGAAGGAAATGTAGGGGAGGGGATGAGAAAGAAGAGAGATATTAAGGAGAGACACCGGGATTACAAACTAGCGAGGAAGGGTGAGAGTGTGCCATGTGGTCGGGATGGAAGCATGGAGTTAAAAAAGTGTAACACCAGGTTAGTATAGGTTTGTGGGGGACTGGACCTGATCAGGGGGTGAACTTCATATAATGATTTTGACTGAGTTCCATATTTCCTGTGATAACTTAGGGTTCCCCGGAATCATTGCCTGTGAGTTGTACGTGCTTCTGAGGAATTTAACCCAGGATCATCCTGCATGGAATGAGACACAATTGGCAGATTTTCATTCTAGTAGAATTACTTTAATCACTATTGGTATTAAGAGGTCAAAGAGTTCAAGGTCAGGGTCTCCAACGAAAATGTATTTGGTGCTGCCTGTGGGCCGAGTATTATTGTGGAAACGTTTAAGACAATTGTAGTATTGAAGATTTTAATGAGATGGGTTGTGATTTCGTCCCAGTAGGGGGTAAGCCATTTACACCTGAATAACGTGTTGAAGTTCATGTCGAGAACCTTTATAGGGCCAAAATATATTTGAGTCTAAAAATGTTAGTTTAAAGATTATATCCGAAGTCCATTAAAGTAGCTGAGTCGAAAAGAGTTTGGTTTTAGCAAGCGAGGGTATTAATTACTTCTAAAGTGATTGAGAGTAGATTTTGCTGCAAGTATCTGTTGACAGGCGGGGGGAGTTCCTTCCTATATTATGAAACTATTTTGAAGCTGAAAGCGGGGTGAAGCCTGGGAATTTGTTTTTACAGTTGCTCAGGAATTTATATATGATCATATATTGTAGACAGAGACTTGCGATAAGCTAATAGTTAAGAAGCCTGTAAAGTAATACGCATACCATCAGTAATACTTTAAGCAAGTAATTATTTCTTCACAGCACCACCCGTGCAAACGTCCTCCTTCTCCTGCCTCGTTGCAGCAACTGCCTGGTGACCACTCCATCATTTCAAATTGGAATGTAGAGCGTACACCGTAACAGAGCAGGGAGAGCACATATAAACAAAACACATCCTCAATCCTTATAAAATATACAAAAGTAATGAATTTTAATAATTGATAAAATCATAACAGCACAGGAACACTAAATGCAAAAGAAGTACAAGGTTTGAGCAATTCAAAAGAAGTACAAGTGTTGGACAAACAATGCAAAAAACAGCAAAATTGCATGAGGACCAGGTCAACACAACACAGTACTAAATGGCATGATCAGACACCCAAAGAGGTTTCTTTCTTTTTTTTTTATTTGTTTTTATTGATTTTACAGAGCAGTGAGTCAGTCATCATAAAGCGATATGTAAGGACATATAAACACATGGCATAATATGACATGGTTACAACCAGTATAGGATAATATACTTGAACAATGTCAGACATCCATAATCGTCTTCAAATGGCAACATACAATGAGCAGGTATCATTATAAAGTCTCTAACATCATATCAAAACATGTCATTCTCAGTATTCCCGTGTACAACAAAAGTGTGGCGAAATGAATGGCAATTTGTTAAATCTATCTGGATGTAATGTAGGTAAAACATCTTAACAAAAAACAATCATCCCACCTCCCCTCCCTCCCCGCGTGCCCAGACCACATTATCCAACAATGGCATTGGCATATCATCCATATCCACAGGTGTGTACAACTTGGTTTCAAAGTCCGTCGTACTTGAACTATACAGTCCTGTTAACATACCTAGCGTAGCGCACATGCAACATAAAGAGCCCAAGTGTCCCATATCCGCAGATCAGACCCCCCTGCAACATCCCCAACATATCCTAGTAGGACAAAATATCTATCGCAGCGTATTCTTCTAGCATTGCATACCAGTTCAGCGAAATCGATGTTTTCCTTAGACCTCTATATTCCTCCCTTTTCAATTCAATGCCCTCTACCCTGCCCCATTTCAACATTTCGTTGTGCCATTCCTGTAAGGACGGGGCTCTAGTGGCGTTCCATCATGTGGTTATGGCTCTTTTGGCTAGAAGGAGCGCAAGGTTAGCAAAACGTGAGGCAGGGTTGCCCTTCTTTTCACGAGGTCCCAGGCCCAGTATGCAGTATTCCAAGGTGTCATTCCGGCGCACTGGGGTCACTGCCGTCAATATTTTGCACACCGTCGACCAGTAATGTCCCAGTCTAGGGCAAGCCCATACCATGTGTACCAATCCCGCATTGGGTGCGTGGCAGCGCGGGCAGTCATCGTTCGCCCCTGTAAACATAACACTCAGCCTGCGTGGGGTCAAGTACGCCCTGTGTAACAACATCAATTGAATACATTTAAATTTGGGACTACGGGAAACCTTCTTGGGGAACCCCAGTATAGTGTCCCATTCTTTGACCGTAAATGCACGGCCCACGTCCCCTTCCCACTTGTCACGTAGCGGCTGTAATGAGATCGCTCTCTCGGCTCGAATCCCGTGAGCTAGCCATTTTATCAGCCGGGCCCCGTTACCCATCAGGTACTGCATGGTAAGCAGTGTGTTCGTAGGTGGTTCAGCATCTTCGGGCGACCATGTGGTGCGTATATATTTGGAAATATGTGCGTGTAATAGGAACAGCGTATCTGGGGCACCATGGACACGTACAAACGTTTCATGTGACATTAGCACACCCTCTGTAAAGAAGTCTCCTAGTGTAGTGATGCCTGCCTCAGTCCACACCTGTAGGGCACGATGAGAGGTTATTCCCGAACGTGTGGGGATATCCAGCAGCGGAATAGTGGGGGCATACGGTGTTCTCTGACCAGTATATCTCACCGCACTCCGCCAATAAGTAATAGCTAATTTCAATAAGTGGGGTGTCGATGCCAATGGGGGGGTTTGTGGTAATAAGAGCCTGTGGATGATCCCCTTATCCCTATCTCGTGATGACATATCCAGCTCGTGCAAATTGCGACCAGCAAGCCAATATGCCAGCCACTGCAACTGGTTGGCATAGCAATATGCACGCAGATCCGGCACCCCCATCCCACTGTGCTTCGTGTGAAGTTGCAACTTCGCCAGGCTAATATGTCTACGCCCGATCCGGCACCCCCATCCCTCTGTGCTTCGTGTGAAGTTGCAACTTCGCCAGAGAATTCAACACTTTAAAGGATCTCATGGGGACAAGTAGCGGCAGGTTGGCGAAGAAGTAAAGGAGCCGCGGCAGTAGTACCATTTTTGTGGTGGCCACTCTGCCTGCCACCGACAGGGGCAGTGAGGCCCAGAACTGAATTTGGGATTTGAGAGCGGTAATCGCACGCCCCAGGTTGCCATCTAGAAGGTCCGAGTTATTGCGATAAATTTGTATTCCGAGTATTTAAAGGTATCTGGTGCTATGTGGAAGGCCTAGGGACCGAACTGAAAAAATCCGCTCCTCTCATTGCTGTCAAAAAAATATGTGTACGACTTGGCGGCATTGATAGCCAGGCCAGAGAGACCTTGGACTGACTCAAATATGGAGGGCATGGGATGAGGATCAGCACCCATATCCTTGATATAAAGAATGAGATCATCCGCATACGCCGAGACAGTGTGGAACGTATGACCACGCGTTATACCCCGACAGCCTTCGAAAGTGCAGAGTCTGTGTAGGAGTGGTTCTAACGCCAGGATGAACAACAACGGGGACAAGGGGCAGCCCTGTCTTGTCCCCCGAGCCACTATATATTGGCCTGAGACGTGCCGACCCGTGCGTGCTCGCGCCTTGGGGTTCGTGTACAGTAAGCGCACCCATGCTAGGTATTCCTCAGGTATGCCAAAGCGTGCGAGGGCATAGAACATATAGTCCCATCGTAGGGAGTCAAACGCCTGCCTCAGATCAAGGGATATGCAGCCTTCTGTAGTTCCCGTACCGTGTGTGCCTATCATAGCTTGGTGTATCCGTCTGATGTTGAGTGCTGTGCTCCTACCAGGTACAAACCCACACTGATCTGAATGTATCAGCGCGGGAATAAACTGATTAAGACGCCTGGCCAATATCTTACTTAGAATTTTATAGTCAGTGTTGAGGAGTGATAATGGTCTATAGCTCGAAATAAGCAAAGCATTCCTCCCAGGCTTCAATAGCGAAACCACTAATGCCTGCAATGTAGTAGCAGGGAGCCCGCCTCCCTCCAATAATTTGTGATAAAGATATTGCAAATGAGGAGTTAGCAAGTCGGCATACATTGCGTAAAATTCGTCCGGAAGGCCATCATTCCCTGGGGTCTTATTACGTGATAATGCGTTAATCACCTGCCATATTTCCGCCCCTGTTGTTGGTCGTAGTAGGTCATCGCGCTGAGTTTGTATAAGTTGGGGGACGCATATACCATCAATGAATGATTCAAAGTCAGTGTGAACAAGACCGGGCAATGGGCCATAAAGATGTTCATAATAGTCTTTAAACACGGTATTGATGTCTAATTGTGTGTTTACCACCACATCTATGTTGTTCCGGATTTCTAATATGGGTGTGGGCAAGGGGGCGTTCTGGACCAACCGTGCCAGCAGTGGCCCTGACCTGTCGGCTTGTGTATGTTGTTTTTGCGTGTATAACCTGTAATCTACAACACGTAGCTCTTCAAGTAGCTCAGCGTATTGAATGATAGCCTCTCACAATTGTGTCAATTGGTCGTTCGTCCCGGCAGCCTCCCCATCCAGCGTGGCCAACCTGCCCTCTGTCTCTGTAAGACGCTCTATAAGGGCGAGTCACACTCCTATCTTAGTGCTAATTGCCACCCCCCTGATGACCGTTTTAAAGGCATCCCATTCTACTTGTCGGGAGCTAGCAGACCCCGTATTCTCCGAGAAATAATTTACGATCGCTTCTGAGAGAGTAGTGCGGAAGACCTAACCCTCCAGCATCTCAGGTTGCAGTTTCCAAGTCGGGATCAGAGTTGGAGCCTTACCCCACTGCATAGTTAATTCCACAGGGTTATGATCTGATAGAGTTTTTCCCATATGGAGCACCGAGGTAATGGACCCCAGAAGGGCGCCGGAACATAGGGATTGATCTATCCGAGTGTGTAGTCCGTGTGGTGGCGAATAAAAGGAGTATTCCCTGTGCCCTGTGTGTTTTGCTCATTTTGCGTCATGTAGTTCCCAGCCTTCCGTCCAGCCGCTAAGCGCCTCCGCTTGTTTTTTGCTTTCAGTGGCATGTAGCGGGGGATGAGACCTGTCTAAGTCAACATCTAACACAGCGTTGAAGTCTCCCCCTATCACCCATGGTTATGCAGCCAGTCCGTCAAGGCTGCACCCAGTGTAGTCAGAAATTTATCCTGATCAACGTTCGGTGCATATATACAGCCCATGACCACATGTGTCCCATCCGATAATCCATGAAGTAGCACATATCTACCGTTGACGTCTATTTTTTGCTCTAAGAGCTTGAAAGGGACAGTGTTCCGCATCCATGCCACCGCCCACCTGGAGAAAGCTGAATATGTTGTAGCGAACAGCTGCCTCTTCTATTTCCTCTGCAATTTGGCTGCTTCACCAGCATTAAGATGAGTTTCTTGTAAGTAGGCTATAGCGACCTTCCTTCTAGTAAGTTGTGCCAGAACCCGGTGTCTTTTATGAATTGAACCTAAGCCCCTCACGTTCCATGTGCAAAAGGTGTATGTATTATGTAATGCCATTGCGGTGTCGAAAGTGTAATTGCAGTGTATCCTGTGGAAACCGAACTCCTGTATATAAAAACTGTTGAAAAGCCGAGCACGCCTCTTCACAGAAACTCCCCAATACTAGGTTCCCCCATAAAATAACAGAGGACCAAACAAAGAACAAAAGTTCAACATGGACTGCAAACAAGAAATGCGTCACCGCAGCCACCTGGGGTGTGGAGGCCTGAACTGCTTCAGTTCGTAAAAACAACGTAATGTGCATTCAACTAGGTCTTGGTTACATTGACACCCCTCCCTGTAAAGCATATGTGTTCAAAGAGGTTTCTTTCTAATGCTCTTCCCTTCTGTAATGACCTCTTCTCCATTCCCCTGCACAGATCCTCCAGTGAGATTCCATACCTTTCCGTCACTCAGTCTCCCCACATTCTTCAAAACAGTCACAACTTCATACGGACCTAAAAATTGACTGTCTCTTTTTCTTACTCTCCAAGGCTTCTTAACCTTGACCAACATTCCTACTGTGATGTTTGCACCACCAACTGAACCCATTCTACATTGTTTTAGTCCGGAGTATCCCCCCCCCTCATAATTTCAAAAGGGGTGCAACCAGCCATCTCATTAATAGTGGTACGATAAATCAATACAGTCTTATGTATTTGTAATCTACATTCATCTTTTTCAATTCCCGCAATTTGGGTGGCACCCTTGAGCATTCTGTAAAATGCTCAATCATTGCGTTTCCACTTGGATTATAATTAGGGCTCCCGGATTTATGGTATTTATTTTATTAACATTTCTGTCTGTATTTATCCATATTTATTTTTTGCCATTTTATTGGTATTAATCCATATTTATTTCGTGTTTTGAGAATAAATGGAGCCGGATAATGGTATATTTACACATTTATTTAACACTTGAATGTGAACTCCTACATGGATGCCTGTCACAATTAAGCTAATTAAGCAGCCACGTATAACAAAACATTACACTCACAAGTACACATTAGTGTTATACTAATAATATATATTTACATACGTCTATTTAAGGAAATCTCATCCTCTTTTTTAACTCTCCATGCTGTCTATCTGCTCAGCTGTTGCCTAGAATTTCTCAAAGACAGCATGGAAAGGCTGTCCCAAAAAGCTCAATTTTCAGCATTTTTCCACTTTTAAAAATAAATACATACAGAAAACACGTTGTAAAAATAAGTAAAAACAGAAAACCAGAAGCCTTAATTATAAAGAGACATGGTGCAATATTTTTTGCCTACTCTATTAAAATAACTTTTAGCCTTTCCTGATAAAAACTGTACACCATTGTCTGTAATAACACGGCTAGGAACACCTTCGTCAGTGAATATACTGTCCAGAAAATTTAGAACAGCATTAGTGTCCACTTTGTCTACAATCGTACCTGCAGACCACCTAGAAAAAACATCCATACCTGGATTTGACTCCTATGGGACCCATAATGTCCACTACAATGGTCTCCCAAGGATTCCTTGCATAACAAGGCTCTCTCATGTTGGGCCTTAAAGTTTTTTCAGATTTGTCAGCATTAGCACACGTCACGCAATTCCTGACCAGACAATCCACAAATATGCTTAGACACACTAAAATCCTTTTTTTACCGACTGCTTAGTTTTTACAATTCCTCTATGTCCTTCATCGCACTGCATGGTAGTAAACTTTCTTAATTTGATGAGGGGACTCGCCCTATCACCTCTCCATAATATGCCATTCATATGAGCTAATTAATTTATGACCTCCCGGAAACATCACAATCTTAGAGATCCTTTGATAGTCCAACCTTTTTTTATATATCTCCAAACATCCTGTACCAACTCATCTTTCACTTATTCTTCCACCATTAGCTCATTGGCTAAACTTATTTGGATCCTCAGAGCCTGTCCCATAAAATGCTCTATCGCCCTTTTCAAAGGATCCAACATGGGACAAGAGGCGAACATATGAACCGTGTCAGCCTCAACCCTGTGACTTATAATAAACAACAGGAGCATAAACCCATAAACCTCGTTGAGACAGGGGTAATAATGTAAAGAACAACCAGTAATCTCAACTGGTATCATTCAATGTAGACAAGTGGAAAGCATGTATACAACATTACAGTTGGGATAAGGAAGACTCTGAATAAGAAAGTTGTAGAGAAAATATATTGTATTGGATGAATTAAATACAGAAAGACATACAACAACTTAATTGAGAGGAATAATGGAACAGTTGTAACAGCACTGCACGAAAATTCAATGTAACATAAAGACAACCCCAACTTGTACTTGGTGCTTAAAGTGTACGTGACACGGAGACGGCGACACAAGTGACAAGGTGCGAACAGCAGGGGACGGCGCAAAGTGAAGTGAAAGGTTGAACACTAAATTCAAGGGTTCTAATTCAATTTGTGACAATAAAAATGATTACATATTCATTTTAGAGAACCATAAGGCCATCAATTGAGCTGAGGTGTCGACGGCGTTTCGATCCGGTTGAATTGGGATCATCATCAGGACTGGGTTGCAAAATTCAAACGGTGCTGGAAAAGGTAATTAAAGTCATATTCCAGGGGAGGACAAATTGTAATGGTTGAAATTTCTGAAGGAAACAAGGATTAAGTTTGAGTTTGAGTTTAAAAGTATTTGTATAGCGCACTTTCACCAGCGGTTTCATGGCGCTGCAGCAAGTCAAACATCCCCAGAGTAGAAATAACAGAGGATAATAAGAAGAGGAAGCAACAATTGATCTAGTTAAAGGTTTTAGCAAATAGATGGGCTTTGAGGTTTTTCCGAAATTGGGGGTAGGAGGTTAGAGATCTAAGCTCAAAAGGCAAGGAATTCCACAAGACAGGGGCAAGGGTCGCAAACTTTGAACCTCCCCACTTCTTCCTCCGGAAGCGGGGGACTGACAGTAGGGATTGCATAGATGAGCGTAGTTCCCTAGTTGGAACATAGGGGACGATCTCAGATGAGATAAAGGCCGGGCCGTGCCCAGTCGTGCTTGAAAGATGATAGAAGCAAGCTTAAACTGGACACGTTCACGGACCGGGAGCCAGTGTAAGGATTTAAGAAGGGATGTTACGTGGTGGGATTTTGGAAGATTGAAGACCAACCGTGCCGCCTGGTTCTGGATCAGTTGTAAGCGCCGTAAGCTATATGCAGGTATACCTGCGTATAGGGCGTTGCCGTAATCCAGGCGGGAAATAACCATCGCCAGGGTGATCAGTTTTAAAGCATCAAAGGAAAAAAAGCGGGAAACCTTGCGGATGGTGCGTAGAGACAAAAAAGAGGAAGACACTACAGAGCTAACCTGGGAGTGAAGAGTGAGCTGAGAATTAAGTTTGATACCTAAAGTTTTAACTGAGGTGGAAGGGATCGGGGAAGAGCCAAGGGAGGGGGGGCAAAAAAGTGAGGACCAGGGACTGGAGGAACCACCCGTTAACACCAACTCGGTCTTGTCTGGGTTAAGTTTCAAGTGATTGTGGTTCATCCAGTCCCGGATGAAAGTCATGACAGACTGGAAATTTAAGATGGAAGCAGAGGAAGAAGAGAGATTGAAAACAAGTTGGAGGTCATCCGCGTAATTGTATACGCTGACCTCCAATTGCTGCAACGAAAAAATAAGAGGAGCAATGTAGAGGTTAAACAAAAGAGGTGAAAGGGAGGAACCTTGAGGAACCCCGCACTGAACTTTCCGGAAGTCCGCTGAAAAGTTACCCAGGCGAACAGCCTGGGTGCGGTCCCTCAGGAAGGAGGATAACCACACCAGGGTGGTGCCCCCGATCCCCGCCGCCCTGACACGGGAAAGCAAGATGGTATGATCAACCGTGTCAAAGGCGGCTGAGAGATCAAGGAGGACCAAAGCCTGGGCCTGGTTGGTGTCCATTCCCTCCCTGAGGTTGTCAAGGACCGAAAGTACTACGGACTCCGTAGAGTGTGCGGGGCGGAAGCTGGCCTGACGGGGAGCCAATGCCCCATACTCCTCCACAAAGGTGCTCAGGGAACTGGTAACATGGCGTTCGAGCACCTTAGCCAAGAAAGGTAGGAGGGAGATTGGACGATAATTGGCGGGGACCGCAGGGTCAGCTCCAGGCTTCTTTAAGATGGGGACAATAACAGCTGTTTTCAATGAGTTGGCTACAACCCCCTGGGAAAGAGAACTGTTGAGGAAGTGAAGGAAGGGGTCTGGACAAGTGGTATAGATGTGGCGAAGGATGTGCGCAGGACAAGTGTCTAGTGGAGAGCCGGATTTAACAAGGGGAATTATCGAAATCAGAGATTTTTTTGTCAGGAGGGGGAGGGCATCAAGTTGTCCCTTGGGAGGGGGACACTGAGGGTCAACAAAAGTGGGGGAGGGTGAGGGAATGTTGGCATTAATAACCGCAATCTTCTCAATAAAGAAATTATTTAAAGAATGACAAAGGTCCTGGGAGGGAGAGGGCTTAAGAGATGTCCTATCAGAAAATGCCAATTACTTGTAATCATGGGGGTGGACAAGGCACAGTGTTTTCGAAATTCTAATGAATGGAAGAATAGCAGTCATAGGGGGTCCAGCGTCAAAAATCAACCGGCGTGAAGGGTACAAGAAGACAATTGGAGGGTCCTTAATTAAGTAATGGCGAACACGGCGCCAAGGGCCAGACAGTCTAGTCAATAGAGCGCCCTTTGTTGAGTAATGGCGAAGGCAGCCCCAGGGGCGCGACAGTCTAGTGAATAGAACGTCGGGAGGGGGGCATCTCAGTTACCACGGGTCCAGCATCAGCAATCAATGGGCGGCCATTGAACATGGCAATAGTCTTTGCTTCGTGAAGAAGGTCCAAAACTCAAAAGTCCGTTTAGAGTTAGGGCGAGCCTTGGAGTATACCTCTTCACGAAGCAGGAAATTTCCAATGTAAATTAGGATTGCTCTTGGCATTACGGATCCGTCTCTGCTTGACTGCGAAGACTTCCTAAGCACCACGGGAAAGCGATGAACTCGCTGTAACTCTGCCTCCCAGTTCCAATGGTGGAGTTCTGGAAAGGCTGCCTTCATCAACCTCAAGATATAAGCTCTCACATCCTCTCCTTCTATACCTTCTTCAATCCCAAGAAACCGGAGGTTGTTGAACCTTTGCCTATTTTCAAAATCCTCCATTTTTCATTGACGATCTGTAAGCTGCTTATCATATGTTTCTGCCTGTGCTTGGGTTCTAACCAAATTATCTTCTAGTGTGCTTGTGCGTTCTTCCACATGAGTCAGCCTCGCATTTGTATCTGTGAGTGCTTGGGTCAGAAGCTAGATGGCGCCTGACTGATGGCCGCTTTGATCACCCTTTGTTGCTGTGAAACTTTGTGGCTGAGAATTGGATGCTGAACAACTGAAGCCGCTATATTAACAGATCAAGACCCCCCCTCATGACTTACCGGCTGGGGACAGACGATTTTGACACCCTCGCGGTGGCGGAGGAGCTCCTGACTGTGGTTCTGGAAGCAGCCCGAGCGGGGCTGAGAGAGCTTCGGTGTATTGCGCTACAGAGCAGACGAGGAGGAGGGGCTAGAGACGCCGAAGCTGAGACGTTTGGAGAGGCCGAGGGGCTTGCGACGGTGCGGAGCACCAAACTAATTGAAGCTGACAAAATGCCCCCAAAGGCAAACCGAGGAGCAAAAGGGTAAGCTCTTGACTTGCAGGCAAATACAGAACATAGGGATAGCGCTGGGATAGCGTTATCTAAAGGAGGCAGAATAGCGGGCCCTGCAAGCTCGAGCAATAATGCCCAGGCAAAAGGCACCGTGACTCAGGATTGTTTGAAGAAAGGTTGAGGCACTTAAGATGAGGGAAGTAAACAGTGGCGGTAAGGGGGTTAAAGGATCAAATACTGGGCTAATGGACCTGGGGAGGCGACATAGTATTATAGACTTCTTCCCACTACCCCGCCAGCTTCCAAAATTGACTCCTCTACAAAGGGGAAAACCGGGCAAAAGGTGATACAAAAGTCTAAGCAAGATCAAATACAGACTCACCCGGTAGACCTCGCCTGTGATACACAACCGGCAACTGCCCCAGTGAATGAGCCCCAAGGTGATACTGCCGCTGAGGTCAGTCAAAATAGTGGAAATTATAGCCCACAAGAAAACCCAGATTTAGGCCAGTTACTGTTAACGGAAAAAACTCAGCAGGAAGATCTAGCAGGTACCGTGGACCAGCTGAATACAAGCATGCTAATACAGGGGATTGTAGTTAGCAATGGCCCAGAGGATACGCTAGACTTAGGGGACAAGTTCTTTTCGGTGACGGATGGCTCTGAACTTAGCCCTTCCGAAGCAGAGGATAGTAGCAACATCCAGCTCTCCAGCTCCACCTCCAGCCCCGATATACCACAGAAAGATACAGTTGTTAGAAAAAAGAAACTCATGAAGAAACAAAGAGATGCCCAATCTTTGGAGAAGAGTGGAGAGGGGCTCCATAGAGGAAGCAGAGGAAACACGGATCCCGCCTTAAAATGGGATTACTCGGCTACCAGGAGCTTCTATCCGGATCAAACTGGACAGGGGGAGGGGGAAAATGAGAAGGCTGCACCCTCTTTAAAAATGATTTTCGACTCAATTAAACAACTGCAGGAGGAGACTCGAATTGACGGAAAGAAAAATAGGTTGGCAACAAAGAAGCTTCAAGGCGCAGTAAGGAAAATGGCTAAGGTGTGTACATTTCCAGACATTCTCATTAATAATAGAATAAGGAGACCCTGAATCAGAATAAAAATATATATCCACCCCACCAATAGTCATGTCACACAAAGGTTTTTTCTCAATCATTGTGTTATCGACATTCAAAATGTTGTTTTCTCCATCCTTAATATTTGAACAAATCTTTCATCCTGGTGTGTGTCAAAAGTATATGTTTCTTAATCACTTGCATCATCATCATCCACACACTTAACCTTTTGTTTCTTATTCCTCCTATATACTTTAGAAAATGCCCAACCATGCTACAATTGGTAAATTTTTGCTCCAGGCTAGACAGGTTTTGCTATTCGCTTAGTGTAATTTGCTATCACACCGAAAACATCTTAAATACTATCTAATTCCTTCATTTGGCTTCTCCGTCTCTTTCTTGTTGCTTGATATCCAAACTTTGAAAACCCTCTTTTTTCTTTTGGGATTTGTTAGTCACTTTACCTATATACTCCTTATGTTGAGCATTAGAATCAGTTTGCACAACCTTAGCACTTCTACTTGACATCTCTGCTTTCCTGACAATAGCTAAAATCACCATCTGATCCCTAATTAAATCTTCTTGTAGGGACCCAAATTTACAATCCAGAGATACCTTTCAAAGAGCTGCTATATAAATGTCAATACTTTCATCAGTTTCCTGTGAAAACATTTGTACCTCACAATACCGATGCAAACCTGAGGAGAGAAATAACGGTCAAAATCTGCAATGGCACAATCAAAAACATTTTTATCCCCCTTCCCACAAATCTCCTCAGCCATTTTATCAAAAGCTTTCAATCCTTTAGGACCAACGTAATGTAAATAAGTAATTTTTTTCGTTCAGCAGACATATTACCTTGTTCATCCACCATATCTATATAATTCAGGACAAAAGCTTTCCACTTAGCCCACTTCATACATGGAACATCTCCTGCAGGCCGGAAAGATAGTGGAGGGGCCAGGGAAAAATTCTGTGCTCACATAATGGTAAGAGGGACTAGTTCACTGAGACACAATATCCAGTCTCTGTTTTTCACCCTCCTAGGAAGACCCCAATGAGGCAAAAGGGACTAGTTCACTGTAAGACAGAACCATTGTTCACTTTTTACCCTCAGAGTCACTGGAGATGTAAACGCTGCTCCAATTTTTTGTAATACGACATGAAGTAGAGAAGAATTAATGCACTGCAAAATGCATGTAAATACCTTCAGAATGCAAGCTGTGAAGAAACACACGCTGCACAAGTTGCAAAAGAAAACAGAAGATAAACATGCACAGCAGACGTTTTTGAGATGTTCCATACGATGCTGAAAAATCAACAGCAGGACATTTCCAAGATGGCGGGCGTAGCGTAAGACGCGATACATGAAATAAACTAGGCTGCATAAAAAAATGTATTCAGTATGGCGGTGCGCACTTACGCAACATAAGGATGTAGCAGCAGAAAAAGTAAGAGGAAACAATGCACTGCGTTGCAGGAGCGAAGACGAACAGGCAATATCCAACAGCACAAATAGACCACGAGCACAGGAGGCAAGCCTGGTCCATGTAGTTCAATGACACCAACGGCAGTTTCAAGCAGGCCTAAGTTCTCAATCACTTTTGACAAAATTAAATAACTTACAGCCCAAAGATGAAGTGATAGGCGTCTCCAGACACTGCAAGACATTTAACCCATAATTATTGGCAGAATAGGAAAGGAATGCAGGAATCAGTAACAAAATCCAACACCGACAATATCGTAGCGTGAAGGTTTGCCAGGATGCTGCTTAAACTTGTTACCACTATGTAAAATAACATGCAAACCATCAGTATTACTTTAAGCAGGTATTTATTTCTGTACAGCACCACCCATACAAACGTCCTCCTTCTAACAGCTCATTGCAGCAACTGCCTGGTGACCACACCATCATTCCAAACTGGAATGTGAAGCGTACACATAACAGTGCAGCACGATCACATATAAACACAACAAAAGCTTTATGAGCAGGGGTCATGGAGCGGACCTAAATTAACGGTCTTAACTTAGATTTTCAGGAAGTCGTAGAAGTCTAAGTTGAATAATGAGTATTTAGCTTTGAGACCATCAATTGACATGTGTTCAGAACATGAATTCACTGATGAGTTTTATACCTTTCTCTGCCCAGAAAGGTCTAATAGCAAAGGAGATTGTCATTGTTTGCTTCATGTTCCATTGAGATATAAATGTAGACTTATTAATGTTCAGAGACAATTTTATGTCTATCAGTGTTAATATTGCGAGATGGTTAGTGTTGCCAACATGGAAAAGGGATATCAAAGATGGCTTTGAATAAGTAACCAAGGGGGTTGCATATTCATGTTATCCACCAGCTAGTGATCACCTTGAGAGCCAAGAAATATTGTCTCGTTGTCAAACCAGTTCCAAAGTTTGCAGCCCCCTTCACCGTAATTGAAACAACGTTTTTTGTAAGGGATTTTGGCCTTCTTATTGTTCTGGAGGAATTTTCGAAGAGATTTTGTCAACATCTGAAAAAATAGTTGGATAGGCGTGCAGGTAACATGCAGGAGGGGACACTTACTATCAAAGTAACCATCATTTTCAAAGTTTCTATCCTACCCCACTATGAAATATACTTGGGGATCAAACTTTCAGCAGGCCTTTGATCTTATCAATTTTTTGTTGTTCATTATAAACTACTGATTGTATTAAGTCATTGCAGCAGCAGATACCTTGATATTTAATATATTTTAATTGCCAGTGTAGACCCGTTTTCCCAATGCAGGATGGATGACAATGAGAACTGAAAGGCAGTACTTCAGCTTTATATTTATTTAGCGAATACACTCCGAACAGAAAAATTGAATATGATATCTACGATAGCTAAAATAGCTATTTCCAATTTATCTATTAATATAAAATTAGTGTACTCTGCTGTTTTGAATTGAGTGTAGTTGAAACAGAAGCCTTTAATATCAGTGGATTTATTTATCAATATTAGGAGTGGGTATATAGGTAAAAAAACAAAAGTGGCGACAAGGGGAAGCTTGATGTTCTTCGTTGAAGTACGTAGGAATCTGAGGTGGAACCATTAATTTTGATCTTCGAGGTGGGGTAAGCATGTAAAACCATGCAAATTTTTATAAATAGATCACCAAGGTCATATTTATAAAGGGCTGCTTCCAGATAAGGCCATGTGCCTTAATCAAAAGCCTTCTGGCATCTAAGGCTATCACAGATGATTTGACAAGAGAAGCTTTTTTAATAGTGTGACAATAGGTGCTCGTGACAAATCCTGCCTGAGAAACATGGATTAATTTGCTTACATATTTATCAAGGAGATTGGTCTAAGGTTTTCAGACCTAAATGATCTTTGACCTCTTTTAGTGTGACAATTATGGCGGCATCAGCAACGGTAGCAGACACTCTGCCAGAGGAGGCAGTGGTGAAAGGAAACTTGAGGGGCCCCCCTGCAAAGTAAACAGAGGGGGGCCCCCTCCCTGGCTCACCCCCTACCACCTTTGCGGAGGAGGCCCCTAGAGCTCAGGGGCGCCCACGCACTGCATTAGTTGCAGGGGCTTATGTTATACCAATGAGAGGAGGCAAAATGGTACAGGCCTGCCTCTAATGGTGAAATGATTGTAGAATGGAAAGTTCAAAAAAGCGGATGGGCAGGCCATCAGGGCCGTAGGCCTTACTAATGGGTAAGAGTTTGATTGCTTCCAATATCTCTTTTTCTCTATAGGTTTTAGATTAAATGTATCAGCCTCTGAGATGGTATTTAGTTTTATAGAGTTTAAGATGTCAAGACAAGATTCTTTAGACATCGTAATAGTGGGATTTTAGAGTGAAGAATAAAAGTGCTCAAACACCTTTAAAATGTCTTACTTTTTTATTGAATTTTAGTTAAGCTGCAAAATATTTCCCTGCTCTATTTAGGTAGAAGAGTTGTTTGCCTTTTTGCACATTTACTCATAGATGTGCTTGTCCTCTAATGATTACATTATATTTGTATTTAAGTTGCTTAAGAGATGCAGCTATTGAAACATCCGTGAAGTTCTATAGAGTATTTATTTGGCTTTGATATATTTGTCCAATGAGTCCAGGAAAGTTTTTATTTCTTTATTTTTCTTGGCCAGGCACCTTATCATCTGGCCCCTGATAGGGCTTTTTAAAACATCCAATAGGATCAATGAGGAGGTTGCAGAAGATTTGTTTTCTTGTAGGAAAAGTATGAATTCACGTTCCAATTCCTGAATGTCTGGTTCTTTTTTCAAAATGTCATTGTTAATACGCCATGTGCGAGTTTTGGTTTGTGGAGGTGTGATCTGAAGTGAAATGGTGACTGCGGCGTAGGGTGGCATCAAGTAGGGGGTAATCAATTCCCAAAGAGCTGTAATGGGGGGGTTAAAAAGTGAAGTCATTACCTGTGGGATTGTGCTATCACCAGACGTCTTCTAAATTGTGCGAGGTGCTTAAGTTGTAGGTAACCTTATGCGCCCTGGGTGGTTTATACTTACAGGCTGATTACCGAGAATTGAGTTCATGGGTAAATTAACATCATTCCAAAGGATAATGTGGGTTTCAGTCAACAGTAGGGCTAGTTTTGAGTTCAAAGACAACCATACTTTAGGTATATCTCCATTAGGAACATAAATATTGATACCTTATATTTCTGCTTCACCACATTTGAGTCTGGTGATCAACAATCTAGCTTCATTATCCTGTTCAGAAGAAATTATGGACAGGGCCAATTTCTTTCAAAATTAAAGAGGTGACTTTTCTTTTTGGATAAAGCTGCAGAACACATCCGATCATTGACCCAACCATTGCACAATTATTATCCTTCTTTATAATCTATTTTGGTTTCTTGAAGACATACCAAATAACCTTTAAGATTACTGCAGTAGCAGATAACTTTTTTTCTTCATAGGGTGGTTAAGAGCTTTGTTGTTAAGGGAAATTTCAGAGTGGGCATACTATAGTTGGGACAAGATATGGTAATGGCATGGACGGAGACTGATAGGCTAAAGAGGAGGAGCAGAGAGTAATCTCTTAAGGAACATACCATGGAAAAAATATGAAAGGATAAAAAAATCTGGAAAAAATTAAAAGTGAACCAAGAAAATAACCAACACCAAACGTTCCACCCCAGTAAATGGAATGGAGCTGTCCCAAGGAGATGAGGACTATTGAATGGTATTGTGGGGATGGCCATACAAGGGGATGCCACTGCGCACTTTTCAAGAAGTAAGTATTGGGTTGATATGGTTGATAACTGGGAAGAACTGTCAGCATGTTTTACAGCCGTAAACATAAGTACAATTTATAAGAAAGTAATTATACAGTGCTTTAGTCAAATAATACAAACCTGGAGATGTGACCGTGGTGCAAAAGTGTAAGCCAAATTAAGGAAAACAGCACAACTGTATAACCACTGTACATATCTTACTATGTTTAGAAATATAATACGATCGAGCAACTGTAAACCTTCATTGTCCTGCTAACCTTGCAGAATAAGGAGCCACATAATATTGACCATAATAATGCAAAAGATGCTCCACTTGGGTCCACAATACTCCATCACCTTTAAGACTGTCTGGTAACATACCTGAGATTGAATTGAATGGTAGAAAAAACCCCAAGGAGACACTTGGAAGTGAAGCCAAGATGTTGCAAGATGGGAAGTTTTTTTGTGGGTTATTTCATGGCTATGTATGAGGGCAACTCTCAGTAGCTAGTTCCATCAGGATTTATATCTAAAACCCGAACAATATCTTCTTTGTGTTTCAAAAATGCAGAGGTGTGTATATATGTATTTCGAGATATCTAATTAGCAAATAATTGCACAGAAAAAGTGTGAGTGGGGGCATATTTGATGCATCTAAACCCACCTAGAATTATGTTATGAATGCAATAAGGCAGTGTTCTAAATTGAACTAATGTCTTACTCTTTGTGAGATTGAGATTTATCTGTTAGAAAAGTTTCCGTGTGTAGGCTCCATGAAGATCATAGTTAACCATTTGAACAACAATTTTGAATTTTGATGGGCCAATAAAGGAGTGCTAATTTTATTTTCTTATGAGCTTTTTCTTAAGGGAAAGAAAGCCTCTTCTCCTCATGACCATCTTTTTGGCTAAGTCTTGTGAAATGGAGATTCTATCGCTGTGCCATGTGATCGCTTTAACTTTCATCATGTGCCAGAATGAGATTAGATTATTGATGCAAAGGAGCTTGAAGAGCAAGGGTTATGGAGAAGCCATGTTTTTGGGCTTGAAAGTGGGAACACGATGGGCCCATTACTCTTCAAAGTCTTTATTAAAGGTGTGTTTAATGTTGACCTATCCAAGTGTCTAAAAAAGTGACCATTGATTGAGCTTTATCCTCAGCACTCTCCAATAGACCAAATATTCTAATGTTCCTCCTTATGATGTGATCTTCCATATTGGTGATATATTACGTTTGAGGCTGGCTATTAAAGAATCCGATTTTATGTTTTACATGTAAGTTATTACAATATTCAGTGGCACTGGTGCTGCCTTCTGCATTGTTGATTTTAATGTTCAGGTCCTTGAGTTATTTTCTGATTCCGGCAACCTCCTCTGTGTTCAATTTCTTATTGATGGCTTCTAGAGTGGTCAACTTGTCCACCTTATCTTTCACTGCTGAGTCAGGGACCAGTGGGTCCAGCCTGGTTATTTTGAGTTTGACTTTTCTGTCTTTGTCTTAATGATCTTTGGATTCAACCATATTGTATCTTTGTTAATGAGTATTGTAGAGTATGCTCGTATTTCAGAGGGGATACCATGACAGTGCAGTGTTAGAGCAGCAGTGATTCTTTAGTAGCCTCTGTAGTTCCAAATGATGCCTAAGAATGGCTAAAGCGCAAAAGTGAAGTATGGCGCTTCATAGAACTCCAGTTTGCTATGTTAAACTTTATCAAACCCCAAAATGAGCACCTGTTACACCAAAAAAGTAAGACAGTATCTATATATTGTTTGAAAACTTAAGACTATTTTACTAGTTGCCATGACTGCATTCAGAGACAGTAATTCGAATAGAAACCACCTTAAATCCACAGAATGGGACATCAATGGGGAATCCTCTGTGGCCTGAAAGTAGTGGTGTACTAATAGATCACCACCCTAGCGCCCACCGCATAATGAGTCATTAATTAGATGATTCAGCAGCTTGTTCCCTTCTTCCTGTGTTAGATGAGAATGTTGGGCCAGGTAACCCAGGATAAAGCCAGTTGTAAATCTCTTTAAACATTTTGTTAGAGATATCAAGTTCATATAGAAAACTTAGGAGAGCTCTTTAATTTGGCATGCTGACAGAGTGGTGTATGTAAATACAGCGATAATATATCTGAGACCAGATGGGTTTGTAGTCTGGCACACGGCTCATGTCAAATTATGCATATTGTCAAAGATTTCTGTACTGAGCATTTAGGCAAAATACACAAGTGCAACAGAAATAGAGGAACTCTTTACCTCTGAGCGCTAGGAGCTTAAGGTAGCGGTGTCTATGCACTGTCACTCATTAGCAACGCGGTACGGTAAACCAGGAGGGGCTCAGTCCAGGGTTCTTGGTTTGCAACCCAGCATGGAATGGTGGCGTTGGAAGAAGTGTTCGGGTCCTCAAAAGCTTCACCTCAGGCAACCAGGTAGCGGGTCTGCAGGGTTGTTGCCAGCGTTACTGTTTATACCCAAAAGCGGCTCCATCTCGTTGGGAGGTTGCATGGGCTCGGTTACAAGCCTGTTGATGATAGCTACAAGCCTGGGCGTCACCATTTTGAAAGTCTTGCTCTGGGCTGGAATCTCAGCAATCTCTTGAAATCTCCCAGCCAATCAATCAATCAGTAGATTTATAGAGCGTTACTTGTCACCGGTGAGGGCATCCAGGCGCTAGCACGGTCCAGTTAGCCAAATAGCCAGGTCTTCAAGGACTTTGGCACCCTAGAAGAGATTGAGAATTCCATAGACAAAAGCGTAGCTTGTTCCATTTGTTCGCTGCTAGACAGGAGAAGGAGCGACCTCTGCATCTGCTACGTCGGATGGAGGGGTGAGGGTTAGTGAAAGGGATGCGGAGTGGAGGTGCCTGGTAAGCTGATGGAAGATCAGGCCGTGGTTCAAGTAGGTGGGTCCGCAGTGGTGTAGGGCCTTGTATGCATGGGTCAGGAGCTTGAACTGGCATCTTTTCTGTACAGGCGGCCAGTGGAGTTACCTGAGGGAGGGGGTGATGTTGGTTTGTCTAGGGAGATCCAGGAGGAATCTGTCAGCGGTGTTCTGTATGGTGTGGAGTCATCCGAGGAGGCGATCTGTGATCCCTGTGTATAGAGCGTATCCGTAGTCCAGTTGGCTGGAGATGAGGGGCTGGGTGATGGTGCATCTTGAGCTTTGGGGTTGCCATTTGAATATCTTATGAAGCATGCAGAGGATGAAGCAGCAGGAGGAGGAGGCGGAGTTGACCTGAGTTGTCATGGTTAGCTTGTTGTCCAGAATGATGCCTTGGTTCATAGCTTGTTTAGTGGGGGTAGGAGTAGGTCCCAGTTCTGAGGGCCACCAGTCGATGTAGCAAAAATGGGCAAAAAGTAACCTTTACATCATACTGTTTCCTAGTAAAATGGGATGAGTATTGGTTCACTACATTAGCTGAATCCGTACCAAAGCGCAGTGGGTTCACCGGAGCTCAGTGAAGAGCTGCCATCTCGCATGGGCTCGAAGCCACACCTACTTTAGCTTGTTTTAATATGGAAACATAATATGGGAGACTCACGCAATCCACACAAAGATTAAAAGGGTGAGACTGGGAACCAAAATTGTTGCTGAGAAAAACGTTCAAGCCAACCAATTCATTGCACTTTTTAGATACGTTTTAACATCTCTGGAGGCATCTGGGGTGTCCTAGAGGGACGTTTTAAAAACATTAGGCCCAAAAGCTGAATATTAGAGCACAGATTTATTGGTTATGTTTGTTACATGTCTTCCGGAAGGGAACCAAAATATTTCAGTATTTCGGGTTTTCACAGTACCTAGGAGAAATAGTTTTAAAAACTGCAAGATCATTTATATACACATAAATTCTGTGCTAGATACAAACAAAAGTGATGACAAATGATAAGTAATTGTGCAACAGCAGACGTAGGAGCTTAATTAGACTTTGGGGCCTTGGTTTTCAATCAAAACCTGGGGGAAGTTCCATCTTCTAAATTTAGAGTGTCATTGATTATAACGCAGTTTTTTAACAATTCTTTTTTTCTGAATTTTAATGAAAAGAGAAAACTATCTTGAATAATATCGTGTTGAGTGATTTCTATTTAACATTGATATTTCAGTGCTTAGACAACCCTAATACCATCAAAATTAACACAATTGCCACATTATTAGTTGTGCGCTTTCCTCTAGCAAAGGGTGGCTTAGCCATGCTATCGTTAACAGTTTAGAAAAGGAAATTTGAGATTTTGAAACATCTGAGCAACTACATTCAATGTATTAAAATAAAAGTGCTGAAGCATAACCATTCATATGAAAAGTCTCTTCTTTTATTCAATGTCTATATAACCCTTTGTGAGAAAAACAACTCGATTTATATGAGTTTGAATTCATTGAAAGTACAGTTAAAATTCTTCTAGTTCTCAATTTTTTATTGTGGGAGATCTTAACTCAAAGCTATCCTACAATCTCCTGAGAACTTATAGAAATAAAGATATAGAAGATCCCTGGAATATTCCAGAATCTATATTTCCAAGAGATCACATGGCCCGACACAAGAATTTACAAGTACTTGATTTTCTTAAAGCAACTGGGGGAATTATAATTAATGGAAAAAATGCATTTGATGTTCAGTAAGACCCACTAAAACTGGCAGGATAGCATCATCAGTAATTGATTACATACTCTCTAGTTAACATTTATTCAGCCTAATTTTTTAATTGAACAAGGCAGACTAAAATTTAATGATCCTCTAAGTTTCCATTAAGCTTTTGCTTCAGTACATCTCGGAATGTCCTTGGAGATTGGCATTGGCAAGGTTGTCGTTCGTCCAAAACAGGGCCATCTAGATTGGTATACTAGAAACATAGACTTTTTTAATGAAAGAATGGTAGGAAGTCTGGTTCGAGGTAGAGCTTCTGAGTCCAATATAATTGTGAAGTTTGAGAAATCTATCTCAATAGTTATAGTGTAGATGGTAAGATATGTGAAGCCAAAAAAAAGATTAGCAATTGGTAGAAAAGATGCCACTTACACTAATCCTTCTAAAAAAATCAATAGGCTGACTAGAAGTAATTTCTCTATATGATGGAAACTTAAAGAAAAGATATTCTGGGTCGAAAGACAGGAAACAACATATCACTTTAAAAAGGAAAATAAACTATCAAAATTGGATTCATTTTTATCAGCCGCTGTTAATAAAAACTCAAGATAATTTTGGAGGTTAGTAACATTTAACTGCAGGACAAAAAGGAACATGCCAGTCACTTATATTCCACCACAAACATAGATTGACTACATCACTAAGTTATACGCTAGGAACGCAAATGACCAGGCCCATGAACAATCACTTGACCTTTATTTAGTCTAAACTGATCACTTCAAGGAGATTTCTCCCTCATCGAACATCCAGATCGTCAATTACATAAAAAGCGCTAGACTGCCTGGATCTATGGGTCTAGATTTAATTCCAGTTCTGACCCTGAAAGCTAACCCGGAGTTATGGGGAAATGTTTTAGCCCTATTATATGAATATTGTTATGAAACAGGACGGATTCCAAACTTGTGAAATTGAAGTATTATCGTACTGCTGCACACAAAAGGAGATAGAACATATCCTAGAATGTATAGGCAAATTGCTCTCCTTGATACACCTGGCAAGATTTTTGCAAGAAGCATTTCAGACCACTTGCAAGACAGGGCGTCTGAAAATGGAATTATCCCTCGAGAACCATCTGGTTTTAGGTCTAAATGTTCTATATTGGATAATATTTCTGCAGTTCATATGCTAATTGATAAATATTTTAATTTTAAATCTCAAATAATCGATACTGCTTTTATAGATTTTTCGACGTCTTTTGACTGAGTGGATAGACCAGTTCTGTGGCCGTAGCACACCAGGCTGGGCATCCCATCAAATCTATTAAGAGTAATAATTTTACTTCATACTACGACATGGTGCAGAGTTTTGATGGAAGGGAATAAAAGTTTAACTTCCTGAGATAAAAACAGGGAATGGATTGAGAAAAGTTTGCATACTGGTACATCTCCTGTTTTTGTTATTTTTGCATGATCTACCATTCATTTATCTCTGGCTAGAAATGTCCCCCCTAGATTTGGTACCCAGCCCTTGCACCTCCAGATGTACGCTGATGACGTGGTCATTTTTAGGTCTCGCCTGGCGAACGCAGCGCGAAGCGCTGCTGTCGCCAGCGAGATCTATTGTTGCTGACTTGCCTTGGAAGTGGGACAGGAGATGGGCACGCGCAGGCTTTTGGCGGATTGGAGCCTGTGTACGCGCTTACAGGCACGCGGCGTGCACATCTCCTGTCCCCCTTCCCTCGCAAGCCAGCATGCAGTTTGACTTTCGCTTGTGTTTTTTTTTTTAAACTCGCTCTTTCGTTGGAGCGGCCCGCAACGGCGGGTCCGCTCAGGAAACAAACATTGACACTGTGCCTTCATCGGCACAACCACTGGACAAATGGAGAATCCCCCACTCACCCGGTCTGCGGGGGGAATCCTCCTGAACGGCGGCTTCCGGAGCACTCTAGCTCCACTACTGCCAGCACGACGCGGGGCTCTCTCCTTAGGCATGGGAGCCCCGCACTGCTATCTGCGGCTCTTCACCTGGGCCCCCTCCTGGGACCCGGGACTTCAGCTCCCACACTTCCTCTCTGGCGGACAGGCGCTGTCTGCACCGGCTGCATGCGAAAGTGACAGGTGCCGCGCATGCGCGGGCAGCCCTCGCCCTCCCAGGTCTCCTCCCCAGCCCGGAGCTGCTTTCTGTTTTGTTTGTTTGTAAATGTCAAGACTTTTACCAGTCGTTTCCATTGCGTTTATTGAAGAAATGTTGCTTTATTAGATGTAGACCTTACAAATGCTTTCCACAACTGAAGTCTGCGCCTCAGTAGCTCTCTTTTTAAAATCTACCATTCGACCCTGTAATTCTCTGCTTTTTTAATTGCATTCATGTATGAAATATTTTATCTTGTAAAATTATGTCCATTTATTTTAGCTGCTATATGGTCATCTAATATCTAACTGAAGGCCATTGTGCATGTTTTATTATTAACTTCGTTCTGTCAATATTTTTTTATGAGCCGTTTTTCAATAATCGATTCAAGTATATTGATTGGTTATGGTGTTCAAACTCCTCCAAAACGAGCCGCTATAAAGAAAGGACTGTAAAATATACTATTTCCCGTTGAAAAACCCAGAATGGAGCAAAAGCAAAAAATGATAAATGTATAAATATAAAGACACTTCAGGGTAAAATAGAGCTTTAAAACCTGGCATTGTATAGCAGAGACTGTCAAAGTAGGTACAGGTGGTGCGCAGAGGAAAATAAACCTAATGCTACAAATGGCGCCATGGGCGACATTGTATGAGTCAAAAAATAATAAAAATATATTCTGAATTTCTATCACTGGGCCAGCTGTTCGGTCATGGCTAGTTGAAAGCTAGTCGTCATGGCACGTTAGGACATTTGTACCCCCGGAGAATGGTGTGCCTGGCCCCTCTTGTGAACATTCACATACGAAAAATACCTGTAAATGAGCGCGTTCTGTTCAGGCGCATGTATAGAATCACTTATTTTATTTCAGATCTTTGTATTGAAAAATTAATGAAGGACAAATTAAATGCCAACACGCTGTATGCAAATTACGTGATTATAAATGAAGGGCAGATGAAATACAAAAATGCTATACACAAATGAGTGATGATAAATGGAGGGCAAGAGAAATCCACAAATGCTACATTCAAATGAATGATTATAAATGACGGGCAAATCGAATCCACAAATGCTATATTCAAATGAATGATTATAAATGAAGGGCAAATCGAATCCACAAATGCTATATTCAAATTAGTTGTTACTGATCTCTCCTGTGAACATATTTGGAATATTTCGAGCTTAAAAAGCGTGTTTCCAGAGATCTTAAAAATGGTTTGGTGTTCTTACCCATAAGAGAAAACAAGCATTTGCAATGCAATAGGTCTCGCATTTGCTAGAGTTTGAGCTATTGACATTATAAATGACAATGCCTTTTATTAATGTGTTTTGAAAACATGGAAGCGGTGCGTAAGCCCACACTTTGAACTTTTAGTCATTGCTTATGAGAAGCAAGGCGGGCAGTAACCGCGCCTCTTTTACTGCCAACCTTGCTTCTCGTAAGCAAGAACTATAAGTACAAAGTGCGTGTTTACGCACCACTTGTAGGGTTTCAAAACATAAATAAAAGACATTGTCATTTACAATGACAATAGCTCAAACTCTTGTAAATGCGAGACCTATTGCATTGCAAATGCTTGTTTTCTTTACTTCTGGAACATGCTGCTGTGCTCATGTATCTACAAGACCAGTAAACTTGACAATTTGCTCATGCCCTGAAGAAGTCATATTGTTTTGGGACGAAACACATTAGCTGTGTCCATGCCCATGTTATACTAACCAAGAAAGGAATAAAGAATTCATATTTTTAAACAACTGTCCTGACACCTTGATCTACCTAATGGAACTTTCTGTACATTTCTGAACACCAAATTGGTAAAGGATATGATATTAATCAGTTGATTGAACCTCGGATTTCAATTGAACTCAATCTCGATTCAGAGATATATATGCAATTGCTCCTTTGTGATTAAAAAAATCTAGAATTTATGTCTGAAATTACTGCTCGTAGTGTGCTTCTTCCATATGTTGTTGTATCAGCAGTTTTTTGGGGTGTTTTGGGGACAGTTAGCTCTGGGGTTAGAGCACATTTTCATGGGAAGGACCTAGTGTGCGGTAATTTGTACCACAACCGTTCCATTGCTGCTATTTTTGACTTCACACCAATTGTATTGCAGAGAAATCTAAAGATGCGTTTTGCTTATCGAGAAAAGCATCACCTAAAAGTAAATACTTCCAAAACCAAGGTATTGGTCTTTAGGGACAGGAAACCTTATTGTTAGCCTTAGGTGGTGAGAAATTAGAATAGATTAAATCTTACACTTATCTTGGTAAAATCTTTTCCTCATACTCTTGACAGCAAACAGCACTTTAAACCGAACATGTATGTGCACTAAATACATTTGATAAATCTGTGAAGACACTTTCCGCACTAACTAGAATTCTATTGAGTAAAAATTCCACCTGCTTTAAGTTATGCCTTAGAATACATACCTACAGTAAAATGATCAGATTTTAATATCTATGAGGGAAAAATACTTAAGAAATTCTGTTCAGTCAGGGGCATATGTATCAAGCCTTATTCCCATTCGCAAACGGGCCATCGCAAAGTAGGGAATCTCAAAATTTGCGATTCCCTATATTGGGATTCCATTTAAGGAATCGCAAATTGCGATTCCTTAAATGCAATTCTGGGAGCTGCCACAAATTGCAATTTGCCCTAAAGAAATCGCAAATTACCACCAACTTCAAGTTCTTGGTAATTTGCGATTTTCTTGAAAAATGCACTACGTATTTTTCAAAGTGCCATTTGGCGCACATACATGCCCTTAGGGCATGTATTTGCGCCACATGTGCACACATGAATATTTCAGGGGCGCAACAGGGTGTCCTTTTGACACCGTTGCACCCTTAAAATTGCATTCGCAATTTGCGAGTACCTAATGGGTATTCGCAAATTGCGAATTTCTTCCCATTCATTCCTGTGGGCCTATAGGAATGAATGGGGAGGTATTCCTTAATTGCGAATCGCAATTTGCAATTAAGGAATATGTAGGAATCGCAATTATAATTGCGAATCCTACATACATTGCATTTTGTGAGTCCTTAATAGTGATTTGCTAAAGGTCGCTATTAAGGACTCGCAAAACGGTTGTTTGATACACATGCCCCTGACTTCAGCATTTCCAGTTCAGGCCTTATGTGTAGAATTTGACCTCACTAGTACATTCGCACTTGCAGTCGCAAAAATAATAAGATGAGCATACAGTTTAATGCATGTGACTAAAAGCTCTGTTAGAGAACTATTAAAACTGGAATCTTTTACAGTCTTACACATATATGACTCTTTTACAATAAATTTAAATAAATTAGATTGTATATTAGCATATCTTGATTCATGGTCCCCTGGACAATTACAGTTGTATCTTAAAATGCTATACCAAATTTAAGCTTTGCATTAGATGGTGAGTACTGCAACTAGTTTAGAAATGTATACATCCTTCCAAAACAGAGTATTTTGTGGTAAGGTTCAAAATTATTTGTGCCTGTCTCTTTACCATGGCGTTAGAAGGTTATTACTTGTATTTCTTCTATTAAATCTGGGTAACCTTCCTCTTACGTCCTACACTGGAAACTGGAATGATCAGGAAAATGATCCCTATGTGTGCCAGCTTTGTAATGGTGGCAAACTAAATCGCTGTCATGTTTTTTTTTTCTGTCCCCCACTTGTTGAACCTCGAAGGTGAGTTTTAACACCTTTTTACTGTAGATATAACTTAACAAATATAGATGATTTTATGCACTTTATATTTCCTCCTCCAAATGAATGTGTTTTTATCTTTTCAAAATTTTTATGAGTTTTCTGAAGATATTTTAACTGTTTTTTACTGATTTTCTTCTGTATTTTTATTGTTGAAAACGTTGTTAGTTATATTATGTATAATTTATGATAGTATTGTTGATCTCAATTGAGGTCTGAGCCGATCTTAAATAAATATACTTGAAACTTGACACAATATTAGAATTTCAATGCAATGTATTCACATATTTGATGACAGTAGTAACATATTCAAGTTATTCATTTTTTAAATCATTGCAATACTATTATATACAACACACTTTTAATACAGCTGACAGGACATCGGCCACATTTTTGACAGGGCACCCTGTCTAGCAAACTCTAAATTAAGCACATAGTGCATTTTTAGGTCGAGCCTAGGGCAGCGCGCATGTGTCTTCAAAACCAGTTCTATCTCCTCTGTGGTCCTTTGGCACGTGCATCATTGCCATTCGTTCTTTGTTGTGCATTTCAGAAATGCTGCCTTGTTATTGGTGCATTCGCTGTAATTGCCCCTCCTTCCGGTGGTTGGTTCCCTCCCAGGCGATTTCACGCATTGTTCTTTCTGGATGGCTATCACAATGCATTCACGGTTTCTTCTGGTCTTCCTTCCCTTCACAGATGCGCGTTTCATATGTGTGAACTCCACATGGATTTTTTGTTTTTCAGCTTTGCGATGACATCCACTTTGTGCACGAATTTAACAATATCTATTAACAGAAAAGAAGGGCTTTATATCTGGACACAGACCTATGGCTGGACACCTTCATGGAAGGGGCACGTTAAAATGCTGCAGTGGCCGACTCAGAGTTTGAACCGTCTGAGTTCGATAATATAGGAAGCATCCATCCGTGGTTAGGCTTGCACCTTTAATTCTAGTGCAATGTGTTTTTCAGTTTGTGGTGTGTGCTACATACAGGGTCAGTGAATTGTGTCAAGGACCCTACTCTGGCGGTGGTCAGTGAAAACTCGAGGCCTTCCTGCCTGCATCAGTTTTCAGGTCAACAGTACGTGACCTATCAGCAGCCTTCTGTTGTGGTGTAACTTGGCCTCTTTTCAGTTTGTCGTCTGTGTGTCTACTTTACAGTTGCGCATAAGATAACATGAAGTATTTAAATAGTTTCTCGCTTTTACCAAGCCACCTGCGTGCCCTGTTTCTGGGGGGTCGCAACGGTGATTTCTGGCCAGAGCCCCACGCGACACCTCTGCAGAGGACTCCTCTGGTAGCACACGGCACACTTTGGCTGTAATAGATCTTTAAAAAGTTGTGTTCTTTTGCACACTGAATAACTGATCAATAGATTTGTAGCTGTTGGAAAACTCTAAAATCAGGGCAGGTTTGCTTCCCCAAATACATTTTCTGGCTTTTCTTTCCAGTAAATGCAAGCATCAGAACTGTCCTGTAAAATTAACAATCTTTTGCATTATTGAGAGAGAAAATTCTCCATATATTGTCCCGCTGTGCAGAGCATGTGAACTTCCTTCCTCCTGACCAAAGCTTGCGATTTCCAGATGAGAGTAATTGTTTTGAATTATGCAATTGTTTTAATATTTTTTTTTTGACAGAGCATAAACGTACGAACATCTACTCATAAGGATGGCACATATACTAAAATGTGTATGCGCTGTCAATACGTGTACAGTATTCATGTCTGATTTGGACAGTATACACTAAACAAGCATTGGCATAGCCAATAGGTCTCGCCTTTGGGACCTTATAAGCGTTTAGCCATGCAACAGTTGCATAACTAAATACTTATAAGGTCCCAAAAGCAAGACCTATTGGCTATTCCAAGCGGATGTGCGGCCGCGAAAGTGATCGCGATCACGATCAAACATCAAAGCGGCCGCGAAAGTGAATGTAATCGCGGTAAAGAGCTGCGCGCGCCCGCGCACATGCACTGTAGCTCTAGGCTGGCCTGGTAGCACTTTTTGGAGCCCTCTCAATAAGTCTCGCCAGACCAGCGCATGCGCTGGGTAAGGCGAGACCTAAAAAACTGCATTGACCTACACCTGGAAATACCAGGCACGTCTTTGATTTACACCAAAACCAATTTACATACGTTTTTGCACTTACTGGTAAAAGATCAGAAAAATACATTTTGTTCAATTTTTCCTGCTCTTATAATAATGAATAATTCAAATTGGATTTGCTCTAAAACAACATTTTGCATCTGAGCGGAAAAATTAGCAAATTGTTATTACAGTTTTTTGTCAGGAGCCATGGAAGTCACAAGGCAGCATCTGGAACCTTATCACTTTCTCCCTCACCCCAAGGTTAATTGAAACTGGCACATTGAGGGGTGAGCTGTCCTATTGGCAGGGCCACTGGAATTATGAGATTTTGTGGCTGCAACTTTTTCGCATAATTATGGATTAGCCACAGTTGTCACATAATGCATCCTGTGCTGCCTAATCTGCAGATTCCAACAAAAAATTATTTCTAGCTCAAACGGCTCAAAGGTTAATTATCTTTCTGTTGCTTATTTCTGTATTTGGCTGTCTAAGTGGTACTAATGAGGTGAAACCTTAGCCCAGATAGTGTTAACATGTGTAAACATTTCAAAATGATGAGCTAATAACACTTAATAGACTTAATTATGCCACTTAATTTGCTTTTTCTTGACTTTAATTAAGACACCTAGCCACATAATTTAGTCACCTTGTCACATAATTCAGTCCTCCGCCTGCCACATAATTCCAGTGACCCTGCCAGTAGGGCGAACTAACTTTGCCAGAAGACCTGGTCTGACAGGTCAGTGTGTGAGCTATTTTTTGGCTCTTTGTTAGCCTGTGTTGTAGTCTGATGTGATGGATTTTACTGTTGCTATCTCTGATATTAGGGTTCCATTCCCACAGATTGGTTTACACAAACTCACTTTCGCGGTTGAATCTGTGTTCTTTAAGCACTCTGATTTATTTCCTATTTATGAAGTGGATGCACTGTTCCTAAATTAAGGAATGGCCGTCAACCCAGATCATGCTGCTAGTTATAGGGTCTCTCTAGAACCCCCTGAAATCAAGAGTAATTTTGACAGCACTATACTTAGAAACCTGAGGAAATTGTTGTTTAGCAACACCAAGTCCTGAAAGACCAACTTGTCTGAAGAACTGAGTGCTTTTAATTTTCTGTCCTTAATCCAGTTATTCACAAGTTTCACTGGAGTTATCTGTGGAAAACAGTCTGTACCTATCACAAAACTGTTTTATATATATTTTTTAAATACAAAGCTAAATTATGATTGCAAAAAAAACCTATGTTTTGCAGTATTTTGTATTCGGTATCCCACCTAATCTTGCTCACCAAGGTGCACACCACAGGCAAAATACAGAGAAGGGGTAAAGACTAGTGCAAACCGACACAGTGTCCGTGCTGATGCCCCATCTCCATTGACAGGCGATGGAGGAGGGTGGCTGCATGCGCAGTCAGCACTACCTCTGTATGCCCTCAGAATCTGGCATCTGTTGATTCTCCCCTAGTGTCCGTCCACTGCTTGTGCTGTCATTCATGTACTATTTCTGAACCTCCAACCCCGTAACAACAAACAAGCATTTGCAATGCAATAGGTCTTGCATTTGCAAGACTTCAAGATATTGGCATTGTAAATGTCAATGCCTTTTATTCATGTGTTTAGAAAAGTAGCACATGAATAAAAGGCATTGTCATTTACAATGCCAATAGCTTAAACTCTGGATCTCGACCTCGGAGGAGTGTTGGGGTCGGGCAAGTGAGAAGGGTGAGATGATGTTGGGCACAGTATGGGAGATCCGGGAGATAAGGGAGTAAGGAGTACTAGCCAATGGCGGCCGCATGCCTTTAGATGCAAAATGCGCACCTCCCCACTCCAGGTGTGCGGCTGTCATTGGCTAGTACTCCGATAAAAAAAAAGATGGCGGCCGCTATAGTTAAAGCGGACCTCCGTGGCAAAACAAAGAAAGGTAACCTAAATAAAGAAAGGAGCACACCCACTATACATAAAGCGGAGTGTGCTGTCAAAGTAAAGAAAGAAAGTAACGTGGCCGCTGTACTTAAAGCGGACCGCGCTGCCAAATAAAATAAATAAAGAAGCGCAGCCGCTATAGTTAAAGTGGATTGCCATTACTAATTAAAATATAAAAGAGGGCGGCTTGCTGCGTTGTAGGAACGCACGTCATGGGTGGAATAGGAGAAAATCATTAAAGAAAATTGTGCTCACAGACTAGATAAAGCAAGCTGTGTAACACCACAAGTAAAAAGTCCAGTCCTTATGGGAGAATACAAATGCAGACAAGGCGGTACCAAGGAGGGACTACTAAGCCTATTCATGAATCAAATGCAACGATTTAGAAAGAGCAGTAACAGGGGCCAATTGAAAAGATGGGCGGGAAATGGGCGGAGCTTCAAGTCCATACCTGAATACAGCATGCCTCGCAGAGCAGCGCATGCGTTGCCCAGGATCGACCTAAAAAGCTATACCAAACAAGCAATAGAACAGGCAGGAAGAAGTTGCCAGCATTGCAAGGACAAGAAGACATTTTTATGTTAATTCTTTTTTTTATTGGGTTTTTCAGTTGTACATAATGTCTTTTTGGTTATATATAAGGTAACAAAAATGCTTATAACACTTATTTATTATAACTTTTCAACATGCTGCACAGCAGCCACACTAAAACATAGATCAAAGACATTGGCAAATCCAATAGCTCTGGCTACAAACATATAAGGTCCCAAAGGTGAGACCTATTGGCCAGGACAATGCTTGTTGATACAGGGTGTCACGCTAAATTAATAGCCAGTTCTGCTCATTGTATTTGGAGACGGCTCATTGTGTCAGGGAGCATCTCAGGGTGCCAACACTTTTAATCATGATGTTTGCCCTGGTGCAGCTAACTCCATTGGGTACGTAGGTTAGGTGCAACTTTCCTCCAGTGCTCTTGACTGTCTACAGGGTTTCTTGGCACTTTAATCTGGTCAATGCTGTCAGAAAAGGAAGGTGAGGCCTGAAGAACGTTTCAGAGACAACTAGACGAAGCAGAGGAAAAGAGACAATCATTGAGGGGCTTGCAGCTTCTATGGGTAGTTGTTTTAGAGTTGGGGAGTGTTATAAATGGGATCTCTCGTTGGCAGAGGTAGATACCTTTTTCCAAATATGAACCCTTGCTTCTAGTCGGGGTAAGGGGGATACACACTTTAAATAACCCCTGCTCACCCCCCTGAGTAGCTTGGCACGAGCAGACAGACTTATCCCAAAGACAATGTGTAAAGTATCTGTACTCAAAACACACAGTAATACAGTGATGGCACCACAAACGGACACCACACCAGTTTAGAAAACGAAAGTATCTTTATCTAAATTCAACAAGACCAAAACGACAAAAATCCAACATACATGTAATAAGAATATGACTTTAAAAAGGTTTCAAACAACTTGGCCCATATAAAACTATGGATGCGTGATTTCTCTCAAAGTAGATGGGAATCATAGAAAAACAAAGAGATGCGTCAGTTCCTGAGACCATGGGGAGGCGATGTGACAGTTCTGCTGCATGCAGAAGTGATGCGTCGAATCCGGTCTGCAGGGAGAAGTGATGTGTTGATTCAGAGACGGTCCTGGTCCGTGGGTGAGGCGTCGGGAAAATTTGCCGCACAGGTATGATGCGTGGAAATCCGGGATGCGTTGGCTTCTTCAGCCGCGATCCATTGATGCGTCGGTTCTTGCATCGGCGACAGACGCTGCATCAGTTTCGGCAGCAGTGCGGCGATGTGTGGAGATTCTTCTCGCACAGTGGGGCTGCGTCAGAAAAACAGCCGCAAGAAGAGTGATGCGTTGATTTTCATGTAGTTGCATTGCTTTTCCAGCTCCCAACAGCAGGAACAGACTCCAGAGGCCCAACACAGTCACAGGCACCTCTTGGCAGGTCATAACTCCCAGCAAGGAAGTCCAGGGGAGCTGGGGGTGAAGTCTTTGTATCCCTGAGACTTCAGACCAGGAGGAAAGCTTTACTCAAGCCCTTGGAGATCTTCCTCAAGCAGGGGGACACAGCAAAGTCCTTGTCCTTTCCTTGGCAGAATCGGCTACTGCAGGCCAACCCCAGACAGCACTCAGCAAAGGGCAGTACTTCTCCTCAGTTTCTCCAGCTCTTCTCATTGGCAAAGGTTCCTCTTGATTCCAGAAGTAGTCTAAAGTTCAGGGGTCTGGGCCCCACTTTTTATAGCACAAATTCCTTTGTTCTCTGGTGGCAGAGAAACTCTTTGCCCAGCCAAAACCAGTTCTGTCCTCTGGTGCAGCTGCCTGGCAGGAGGTGGAGACAGCATTGTCCAAGGCAGAACAGGCCCATTCAGGTGTGAAAGAAATCTCCTACCCCTTCTCTAAATTCAGCCCAGGTGTATTCAGCCCAGGCCTGACTCATCCAGGAAAGGCCGGGCACACATCAATCCCCCCCCCCAGTGGCCATCTGAGAGAATGCACATCCCCAGCCCCTGTCATTCAAAAGCCAGTCAATCCACAAACCAGCAGAGGCACACAGGATGGCTAAGCAAGAAAATACCCACTTTCTAAAAGTGGTATTTTCAAACACACAATATAAAAATCATCTTTACTAAAAGATGCATTTTTATATTCTGAGTTCAGGCATACTAAACTCCAACTTCCTATCTTGTCCCAATGGGAAGTTGTATTTATAAGATGTTATAAATAAAATCCCGTTCTATGCTATAGGACAGATAGTCTTTCAATAGCGAAAAACGAAATTGGCAGTATTTCACTATCAGGACATGCCACACACATCAGGGCATGTCCTACCTTTCTCATTCACTGCACCCTGCCCACATGGGTACCTTGGGCCTACCTTAGGGGCGACTCACATGTAAGAAAAGGCAAGGTTAGGGCCTGGCAAGTGGGTGCACCTGCCAGGTCGACATGGCAGTTAACAACTGCGCACAGACACTGCAGTGGCAAGTCTGAGATACCTTTTCAGGGCTACTCATGAGGGTGGCACAATTAGTTCTGCAAGCCCACTAGTAGCATTTGATTTACAGGCCCTGGCGCACACAGTGCACTTTACTAGGGGCTTATCAGTAAATCAAATATACTAATCATGGATAACCAATCATGTTCACAATTTACACAGGGAGCATATGCACATTAGCACTGATCAGCAGTGCTAAAGTGCACAGAGTCCTAAAACCAACAACAAGAAGGCAGGAAAAAATAGGAGGAAGAAACAAAAGGTTTGGGGATAACCCTGCAAAAAGGGCCAAGTCTCACAGGGAGCCAACACCAAATATGCACAAGCTGGGATGCTGCTTGCATACTCTCAATAACTGTTATCTGATGTTCCAGCGTTGGCAGTGTTCTGCATTAGGTTACACAAAGTGCTATGATACCTCGCTTCGCCTTGGTTTGTACAGCACTATTGGCATCCCAAGTTAACTGCCTCAGTACATAAATAAATTTGCAATTCAACGATCCATTTTTTCTGGTTTGCATTCAGAGACTGACTTCTAATATAGAACATTCAGTTATTTGCCTATGTCAGGAGGAGTTGAGGATTGTCAAAATCTTTTTATCCAAAGAAAGTATTACAATGAGCGCCCAGGCATTTATGGGGCTGCTTCAGAGCTCAAAGAAAAACATGACTTGATCACAAATCTTATATTTCATGCCACTTGAGATTTTTGTGTATTCTTACCATCAAGTTGATAATGGTAAAATACATATATATCATAACATTAAGAGTGCATACCTTCTTAAAGCAATCACTTAATTCTTTAGTTGTGCTTCACCATCACCTGGCAATTATACCCATGGGCATGAGGGTACACGCAGACATATACATACCTTTAAAAAGCTGTGAAGTTTGCATATGCTTTGCAAAATCTAGCATTGCCAGTGGTGAAGGGCACAATAGTTATATTAAATAAATAACCTGTTGCTTCGCTCATATATGTTCTGTGTGCGTTCGTACCAAGATAGGGAAAACGTGATAGACGTACTTGGGCGTTTTTGCCCAGGGCAACAACACCTCAAGGTCCTGACTTTGTACACTTTCACTGGCCATCGTCCTAGACTCCACTATGGTCTGGCATGAACAGCGGCATTGTCAAACCACAGTTCACTTTCAAGGATAAGTGCAAGACCATTGCCATGCCCTAAAACGTATTTCTCAGCTGTGTAACAGCCCGTGCTTACTTTTTTCACTCCTGTTCGGAGGTTGCGTAAGCCTTCTGCTCCCACTCAATTTTCTCACCGCGGACACACGTGGATAAAACCCTCTATGTTACGTGCATGCACGTGCAGTGTAGCACTGTTTCACAGGTGGCATACTCTACAGTCCGTCCTGCCCAAAAGCATTTACCGCATACCATGACATACCTGCCAAGCCCAAGTGCGCTTGAAATTTGGGCTCCAGCACCAGCTCCTGGTGAGAATGGCTTCCCTACTTGAACTGTGCGGGAAGTTGAGTGCCCCCACACCTGAGTCCTTGGCCGCCTTGTGTTGGTCTGAAATGGAAAGCCAACACAAGACCAAAAGCAGCTGGTCAACTGTGCTTCGCCAAGCTTTATTATCCCTCAACTTACAAGAGTCTTGGAAGCGAAACATTAGCCATGCAGCATTAAAAAAATTGTCAACAAAGCTGCCAAACTAAAATCGTGGGCTATGGATAAAGCGGAACTGGCAGGCAAAAAACACAGCTGGTTAGTCTTACAATCTTACTGCCGATGGGGGCCCCAACCATACCTCATGTGCTATATTCTGCAAACCATCCAGCATTTATACCTAAAATTACGAATAGGAGCCTTTCCTTCAAAAGATCAGGTGCCATCCTGGGAACAAAGATGGCCGACTCTTCTCTGCCATCTTTAGGGGAGTGCTGGGGTTTTTTATTCGGCCATGCCAACTACACTCTGAACAAGTAACAGTCTGGGTGCAGGCCTGACAAACATACAGAGACAACAAGACAAGGCGACAAGACAAGGCGAGTGGTTACTTGGTGCGACCATCAAAGGAGATCTCACACATTCAGGCGGTTTGAGGCAGCCGCAAGTTCCTGCACACTTGAGGGTTACACATGTTGCCAAGGGCTGGGAGTTTAGAACTGCGCTGTGGTATTTGTGGTCATTTATTTTTGACATGCCGTGTGAGAGCTGGTGATGATGCAAAAAAGATATATCCTGTCTCTGTTTCTCTCTCAGTCACTCTGGCTCTTTTTAAAAGAAACAATTAGCACAGTTGTTAAAGCCCCTGTCTTGTTTTTATGTTCAGACTGAACCCTTCATTTTCAATGATCTCTCTTGAATGAATGGGATATTTTGTAAACAACTAAAGTTGACGTTGTGCATACATTTCCTCGCATTGTTTCGTCAAGTTACCGTGCTTAAGACTGAATTTTAAAAAATGCTGAAATCTACATCCATAAGTTTACTGCCATGTTTACTTGCAGTTCTATGAAATTTTAGACCTCAGAAATATTTCCAGAACTACTCTTGGAAACCTCTCCGACCGAACCTTGGTGAATTCCTTATAACACCCATGAAGAAGCAGTTGTACATGAATAATTGCACAGTTGCACTTTCGAAAATGTCTTTCCATTTGTGCAATTTCACTTTTCTGTTTAGTTATCAGTGAAAATACTTATCCCGTGTAGAATCCGTTCTGTGATAGCTATAATAATTGTGGGCCTAGTCCCTTTCCATTCTTACCATGCAAACAGATTTGACCCTTCCCTTCGCGCTAGTAAATATCTAAGGAGAAATCTATGAATACTTACAAGCTAACAAGTTTGTGAGTGATCCCAAACATTCATGGGCATCTCTGCGGAGAAGGTTTACTCTTGAAGAAGATTACACCAGGGATAATAACTTTCACATAAAATAGTTTAAAGTACAAGCATACATTCATTATTAAATGTCTTAAAACACAAATTTACCCAGTATTTACTGGGCAAATGTGTGTTTTAAGACATTTAATAATGAATGTATGCTTGTACTTTAAACTATTTTATGTGAAAGTTCAATTGACTTGCATAATTGGCTCTGTGAATTGGATTCATAATCTCATAAAGGTCTACAAAAATCCCTGAGGCTATGCATAGAAATCCACAAAACCTTTTTTGTTGTTGCACGGGGACAGCTCCTTGGAGGTAGCTGTGCACTTTATTAATGAGATTGTATTGTATTGTTATGCATAACCCTAAACTGGAGGGTTTCCCAATTATTTTTGTTAGACCTGACAGTCTTAGGGTGGTCTTCCCTAACTTATTACCTGCCTCCCTCCATTTTCTGGCCTGGTTTTTTGCTTTCTTTAGGACTCTGTGCACTTTTTCACTGCTGACCAGTGCTGAAATGCTTGTGCTCTCTTCCCTAAACATGGTAATATTGACATAACCCCAATTGGCATATTTAATTTACTTATAAATCCCTACCAAAGTGCACTACATGTGCCTAGGGCCTTTAAATTAAATGCGACTAGAGGACCTGCAGCATTAATTGTGCCACCCACTTAATTAGCCCTCTAACCATGGCTCCGCCTGCCATTGCAGAGCAGTTTTACACTGCCACTTCGACCTGGCAAGTTAATTCTCTTGCCAGGCCTAAACCTTCCCTTTTTATACATATAAGTCACCCCTAAGGTAGGTCCTGTACAACCCACAACACAGGCTGCAATGCATTTAAAATGTAGGACATGTACTAAGTTTTACATGTCTTGATAGTGAAAAACTCCCAATTTCGTTTCGCACTACTGCAAGGCCTATCTCTCCCATAGGATAACATTGAGGTTACCTTACTACATCTTTTAAGTGTAATTCCCAATTGTGAATAGATAGACTTTTCACGTTTGGTGTCACTGGACTCACCATCTAAAATCACAACTTATGGTAAAGTAGAATTTTAAGTATCAGTTTAGCAAATGCCTTTTTGAGAAGTTGGCATTTACTTAATTTAGCCATTTGGTGCCTGCTGCCTGTCTCTGTTCAGTCTGGGCTTGGTGACAGCTGGGCTTTGTGTATTCCCTCTAAACAGCCACACACAAAGGAAGCTTAGATGTGTCTTGATGATCCTGGGTAATGGGAGGGAGGAGCTGGGCACAGCCTCACACACCTGAATTGGCTGTGTCCTGTCCATACACAAAGGGCTGTATACCCCCCTGGAGTGAATCTTGAACCTGGGCAGGAGGGGAGAATCTCCGTGCACTACAAAGATTTCTCTGAAGTCTCTCCCACTTCAAAGGCACAACTGAGTATAAGTACTGGACCACTGACACCATGACTTGAGTACACTTCTGGACCTGTGACCTCTGCCAGGAAGAAGAGCTGCTATGCTGCTGAAAGGACTGCCGCTCTCCTGTACTGCTGCTTTTTTGGACTCTTGGCTTGCTGTGCTGCTCTGCTGCCTGCTGTTCTCCTGCCGGGTGAGAAGTACTGGACCTGCATCACCTGAACCCAGAGTAACTCCAAGGGCTTGCTGGCTTGCCGCTTGTCATAAGTCTTAGGGACATCAAATACTTTCATTCATCCCCAGTCCAGCATAGCCAAATATCCAATTTAAGCGCTTATTGCTCTTAAGGGCTGTTTTAAATTTATTCTTTGAAAATTCACATCTCGAATTCTACCTGTTGGAGTTTTGTCGTTTTGGTCATGTTTTATTTGTAAAATAATAATATATGTTTCTAACCTAGAATTGAGTCTTTTTGTGGTATTTTCACTGTGTTACTATTTGAAGTGTTCTTTAAATCAAATGGAGGGAAGGAAGAGCATGATCATTTACCGATGTCCTACACCCTAGCTCCTCCTGAGAGTAGTTAATTAGTCATCAGAAAAGGGGGTAGTTCCTCCTAAGCCAATTGGATACAGCCAGTTTGATTCAGTGGCTATCATTTAACTCGCTAGGAGTTCTGAAATTCAGATCTTGGTGCCTTCACACACCTGTTAGGGTGTCATGCTTCATCATTGGACTCTCCTCGTCTGCAATGTCTGATGGGCCTTGGGGCTTCTTTATCGGAGATCTTTTGATCTGGAGATGCCGTATAGATAAATGCAAGTGAGGGGGAGAAAGGGTTGTCAGTGGGTGATAACCAAAATAGACTCTGGTCGCCGAAATACATTTTTATGGTTGTGGAAGGTTACCAGGACTAGAGTAAAAACAAAGGTGCTATCATGTGGTCTTCAGGTACCAGGATAGCTACTAGACTAGTGTGATCACTAGTATGGTGTGGTCAACATATTTAATGGCGTGATTGCCCCAAAATCGGGCAGCACTTCTTCAGGACCTAGAAAAGAGCTATTCGTGCCCACTTTCGAGGGCCAGGGCTCCCCTTTCTAACAAGGATAGCCAATTGTGTTAACCAGTGACCCAAAGGTGGGTGCCGATCAGTGATTCCACCTGGAGAAAGGAGAGACAAGGTGGAAAAGTACCAGCAACATGATTTAAACAAAAGGAGATAGGGTGTAACATACACATTCAGTGAAGTTTTTAAAGTTCAATATTGTATACATTCAAGTATCAAGGTGATGTTATGTTATGTTAAATTGTTTATATAGCGCAACGAATACCCATGGGTGTCTTGGCGCTGAAACAGTAAGCTACGGTAGGGGTGTAAATGACCTATTGATTGAAAAGCCAAGTTTTTAGAAGCTTCCTGAATTGAAATAGGGAGGGAGCTGAACTAATATTGAGTGGAAAGAGATTCCAGGCTGAAGCAGCTCTGACCACAAAGCTGTTGCCACCCCATTTAGATTTTTTGAATCTAGTGGTATTTACTCTGAAAAAATCTGCTGATCTTAGATTTCTTGGAGGAGTGTACCAAGATAGGGCTTTCTTGAGAAAAAGGGGACCTGAATCATGGAGGGCCTTGTACGTCAAGCACAAGGCCTTAAATTTGATTCTGTTTTTGACTCTCAGCCAATGAAGAACTTTGAGGGCAGCAGAAACCGACTGGTTCGAGGCATATGAACTGCTGCAGTCACATTATTGCATTAAATCGCCACCTATTGTTGGGTCCGGATGTTGCACGTTGTTGTCTTGGAAGAGTCTTCGAGATCTCACGAGATAGGTGACTCCTCCCCTGGACTACAGTGCGCATGGACAGCTCCTCCATCGTCAGATTGTTTTTTTCCGCCATCGGGTTCGGATGTACTTCTGCGACGCCAACTTCGACTCCGAAGTTTTCAACTTTCTTCACGGCAAATCCAAGTATCTCGACGGGATTACTCTTCAGTCGATACCCTAGAACTTTACGAGACTTTATTTTCTCATATTTCCATCGACGCAGGCCTCCGGGCCTATCGACGCCACTCGGGCCTCGGGCCCATGGAAAGGACCCCCTTCAAAAAATGTCCCCAGTGTGGTGCTAAATACCCACACACGGATCATCACCCGGTGTGCAACAGATGCCTATCTCCGGAGCATAGAGAAGAAGACTGCTCAGCCTGCGCACTCTTCCGTTCCAAAAAGACAATCAAGAACCGAAGGGCCCATCGACAAGCGATGCATCGGCAAGCACCGGCACCGGAACCGGACGATATCTTCGACGAACCCTCAGATGCCGAGGACTCGGACGATCTACAGCTCGTCACAGTCGAAGAATCGGACTCAAATGACCCAATCCCATCGGGGCAGCACGTGAGTACCGATGCCCCTGTCCCAATCACCCCACATAAGGCTCCGGTCAAGACATCGCCACAAGGCCTTCGTCACGATCGAAATATCCCTTCGGAAGCCCCACCCTCGGGCCCGGCTCCGAAGATAACAGAAAAGCCTTCCGGTAGCTCGGGACCGAGCAAACCGTATCTCCCTACACCAAAAATGCCTTTGGTGCCGAGAAAAACACATACGGCACCAGCTCCGGCTCTGGCGCCGAAAGACTCGACCGTTCCCAAAAACGTCGAGCCGAAGCTTCTTGAGTCGAAAAAGGTCGATCCCAAGAAAAATATCGACCCGAAAAAGTTAATCGACCCAAAAAACACTAACGACTCCAAAAAGGTCACCGAGCCTAAAAATCAGATCGAACCCAAGAAAACGGTCGATCCGAAAAAGGACGTCGAAGTCAACAAAACTCCCGAACCGACCAAAAAGAAGGTTCCCGAGTCAGATAGGTTGAAGCCGAAACCTACAAACCCTTCGACTCCCAGCAAAAAACACCACAAATCTTCGGTGCCGAATCCACCAAATACAGAGGAGGAGCTGTTTTTTCCGGATCCTGTCGATCCAAAACAGAAAAGAATCATCATAGACCCTAACACAGGTTATGTGGTGCTCCACAAGAGGAAAATTCATCCTGCATTACCCTCTCCTATTCCTCTAAAAAGGAAGGACATTGCTACTTCTCCTATTAGGCCTGTGACCCCTCCTCCTCTCTCTCCTATTCTACCTTATGTGCCATACACACCCCCCATGCCTCCACAGCCTGTTGGGGACCCAGATGACGACACAGATAATGATCCACAGGACCCTTATGACGATCCTGATGACCCAAATCCCAACCTGGACACATGGGGAAACCCATATTCACCAGATAACACACCTCTTCTGGACCCCACACCATACCCTTCAAAACCATCCCCTCCTGATGACACCATTGCATTTCATCAGTTAGTGGACAGGGCTGCTAGTTTCCACGGGGTAGATATGCATGCTGACCCTCTGGAAGAGGATTTCTTGCTGGACACCTTCCCAACCACAGAAAGAAGTGCCCGCACTTTACCCATGCTCAAAGGAGTTTTATAACATGCACCAGAAATATTCAAAGACCCCATTAGGGCTAGGATGCTCAACCCTAGACTGGAAAAGAAATATAGAGCAGCACCCTCCGACCCTACATACATCAAGGGTCAACTACAGCTAGACTCTTTAGTAGTTGCCAATTCACGAAAGAGGGCAAACTCACAAACCACTGGCGATGCTGCACCACCAGAAAAAGAGTCCAAACTACTGGAGGCCTCAGGGAAAAGGGTGACTTCACAAGCAGCCAACACCTGGAGAATAGCTAACACACAAACATTGTTAGCTAGATATGACAGAGCACACTATGACAAACTAGAGGAGCTACTACAACATCTCCCTGACCCATATAAACAACAGGCAACTGATCTTATCCAAGAAGGAAAGTTCATCACTAATGCCTCGATAAAGTGTGCTCTAGATGCAGCTGACACAGCCTCTAGAACAGTCAATACAAGCGTAATGTTAAGAAGACACGTCTGGCTTCGCATATCAGGTTTCAAACCTGAGGTGCAAACCACTATTCTCAATCAACCCCTTAACCACGATTTCCTGTTTGGGCCTGAAACAGATGTCCTACTAGACAAAATGAAAAAGGACACTGACACCGCTAAATCTATGGGTGCACTACAGTCTTACCAATCCAAACATTCCTTTCGTAGATCCTCCTATAGAGGTACAGGGAGAGGGAATAACACACAAACCTCTCAAACTTTCCAAACTACCTCTCAAAACACGTTTCAAAAAGGCAGAGGAGGATATAGAGGAAACAATACTAAAGGCAGAGTTAGAGGTAACAACAACAACCGTACCTCCACCACTCCCAAACAGTGACCTCCTACACCTGCCTCCGGACCACTTAACACCAGTCGGAGGCAGATTATCACATTTCCTACCTGTCTGGGAATCCATCACAACAGACAGGTGGGTGAAGCAAATTATGCATTCTGGTTACTGTCTGGAACTTACATCTACCCCACCCAACATACCACCCAAACACAGACCAATGTCAGAGGAACATACCATACTATTGCAACAAGAGGTCTTAGCAATGCTACAAAAGCACGCTATAGAACCAGTTCCCCTGCAGCAACAAGGAAAAGGAGTTTACTCCCTCTATATCCTAATCCCCAAAAAAGACGGCTCCCTCAGGCCCATTCTCGACCTTCGTCCCCTCAATCACTACATACACTCATATCATTTTCACATGATCACACTTCAACAAGTACTACCACTACTACAGCAAGGCGATTTTCTCGCCACGCTAGATCTCAAAGACGCATACTTTCATATACCCATTCATCCCGCGCACAGGAAATACCTCAGATTCGTAGTGCAGGGACAGCACTAACAATTCAAAGTCCTACCCTTCGGGGTAACAACAGCACCAAGGGTGTTCACAAAATGCTTAGCAGTAGTGGCAGCACATCTACGGAGACAACATATTCATGTGTTTCCATATCTAGACGATTGGCTGATAAAGGCCAAATCACATCACCAATGTCTGCAGCACACTGTGACCACAATCCATCTATTACACAATCTGGGATTTTCCCTCAACTACCCAAAATCCCATCTACAACCCTCCCATATACAGCAGTATCTGGGAGCAACAATAGACTCCACAGTAGCAAAGGCTTACCCGGCGTCAGCCAGGATACAGAACATTCAGGCAATGATCCAAAAATTCCAACCTCAGACTCTCTTGACAGCAAGAGTGTTTATGCAACTCATAGGCATGATGGCATCTTGCATATTCATAGTCCCACATGCTCGGCTACAAATGCGTCCCATACAAGAATACCTAGCAACACAATGGAACCAGGTTCACGGGAAACTAAAGGACCTAGTGTTGGTAGACAGTCGTACCCATCGCTCTCTGCAGTGGTGGAACACACAAAACCTTTCAAAAGGGCGACTGTTCCAAGAGCCAGTTCCACAGGTAGTGTTGACAACAGACGCATCACTCACAGGGTGGGGAGCCCATCTACTTCAACATACAGTGCAAGGTCTCTGGACGCCGCACCAAAAGATACACCACATAAACTACCTAGAATTACTAGCAATATTTCAGGCAATGAAAGCCTTTCAAAAACACATAGCCAACAAGACTGTCATAGTCCGAACGGACAATATGACAGCAATGTTCTACATACAGAAACAGGGGGAGAGACACTCTCTGCAGCTTTCACGCCTAGCGCAAAGCATATGGAAATGGGCCATTCCACAAAACATCCATCTTCTAGCAGAACATCTCCCAGGAGTGAACAACCAGATTGCAGACCTATTGAGCAGACACAGTCAACAGATCCACGAATGGGAACTTCACCCGGAAGTCCTACTCCCATTCTTCCAAGCATGGGGACACCCAGACATAGATCTGTTCGCCACAAAAGAAAACGCAAAATGCCCATCCTTCGCCGCCAGGTTCCCACACCCGCAGTCGAAGGGCAATGCGATATGGATGAACTGGTCAGGCAGATTTGCATACGCTTTTCCGCCAACCCCACTCATTCCATTATTGGTACGCAAACTAAAGCAACAAACACTTACGATGATCCTGGTTGCTCCCACATGGGCACGACAACCATGGTACACAACACTCCTAGAACTCTCGGTCGTCCCTCATCAACGACTACACCTCTCTCCAAAACAACTCACACAGAACCATGGAGAGATACAACACCCAGACCCCAATCAAATGAACCTAGCAATCTGGCTCCCAAAGTCTTAGAGTTCGGATACCTTAATCTGCCTCCTGATTGTATGAATATCATCAAAGAGGCAAGACGTCCCACTACCAGAGCCTGTTATGCAAACAAATGGAAAAGATTTGTTATTTACTGCCAAAATAAGCAAATCAATCCTCTGGACGCTTCTGTCCAAAACATAATTTGTTATCTGCTACACTTACAAAGATGTAATCTAGCATATTCATCTATAAGATTACACCTAGCTGCTATTGCAGCATACCTTCAAAACAGACAACACGTGTCTCTCTTCCGCATACCACCTATTAAGGCGTTTATGGAAGGGCTCAAAAGAGTAATCCCTCCAAGAGCTCCACCTTCCCCAGTCTGGAATCTTAACATTGTACTTACTAGACTTATGGGCCCACCCTTTGAGCCTCTACATTCTTGCGAATTACAGTTCCTAACATGGAAGGTGGCCTTCCTAATAGCAATTACTTCGCTCAGAAGAGTGAGTCAATTGCAGGCACTGACAATTCAAGAACCTTTCATGCAAATACACCAAAATAAGGTAGTTCTCAGGACATACCCTAAATTCCTACCAAAGGTCATAACTAGTTTTTACATTAACCAATCAATTGAGTTACCTGTCTTTTTTCAAAAACCACAGTCAGTAGCGGAAAGGGCACTCCACACACTGGATGTCAGAAGGGCCCTGCTCTACTACATAGACAGAACTAAACCATTTCGAAAGACAAAACAGTTGTTTGTGTCTTTCTGTCAACCTCACAAAGGTAACCCTATCTCAAAGGCAGGAATAGCCAGATGGATAGTTAAGTGCATACAAATATGTTATCGAAAAGCTAAACGCACATTAACTATTCCCCCAAGAGCACATTCCACGCGCAAAATGGGGGCATCCATGGCTTTTCTAGGGAATATCCCCTTAGAACACATTTGTAAGGCAGCTACATGGTCTACCATACATACCTTCACTAAACACTATTGTGTTGATGTGCTTGCCAAACAACAAGCTTCTGTAGGTCAGGCTGTCCTTAAAACACTTTTCCAAACTACTGCAACTGCCTCCGGTAACCACCACTAGAGGAGGAACTGCTATACAGTCTATGCAATAATGTGACTGCAGCAGCTCATATGCCTCGAACGGTAAATGCTACTTACCAGTATGCATCTGTTCTTGGCATGTAGAGCTGCTGCAGTCACATACCCACCCTCCTCCCTGGTGCCGGGCACAGTTGCAGTACTATCTTATTTAGATACATTTACATGGACACCTTTTCTTTCTATTACTATCCTCCATCTTTGCCACAATGGCGAAAAAACAATCTGACGATGGAGGAGCTGTCCATGCGCACTGTAGTCAATCAATCAATCAATCAATCAATCATGGAATTTATATCGCGCACTACTCACCCGGAAGGGTCTCAAGGCGCTTGGGGGAGGGGGTCTGCTACTGCTCGAACAGCCAGGTCTTGAGCTGTTTCCTGAAGGCGAGGTGGTCCTGGGTCAGCCGCAGGTGGACGGGCAGGGAGTTCCATGTTTTAGCCGCCAGGTAGGAGAAGGATCTTCCTCCGGCGGTGGCTCTCTGGATGCGAGGGATGACGGCGAGGGCGAGGTTCGCGGATCGTAGCTGTCGGGTGGGCGTGTAGAAGGTCAGGCGGTCGTTGAGGTACCTTGGGCCCAGGTCGTGGAGGGATTTGTGTGCGTGGGTGAGGAGTCTGAAGGTGATCCTCTTGTTGACAGGGAGCCAGTGCAGGTCTCTCAGGTGGCTCGAGATTTGGCTGCATCGGGGGGCGTCCAGGATGAGACGGGCGGAGGCGTTCTGGATGCGCTGAAGTCTTTTCTGAAGCTTGGCTGTTGTACCGGCGTAGAGGGTGTTTCCGTAGTCTAGTCTGCTGGTGACGAGGGCCTGGGTGACAGTCTTCCTGGTCTCGGTCGGGATCCATCGGAAGATCTTGCGGAGCATGCGGAGGTTGTGGAAGCAAGATGAGGAGACGGCGTTGACTTGTCTGGTCATCGATAGGGAGGAGTCCAGGATGTCGCCCAAGTTGCGTGCGTGGTCCGTTGGCTTGGGTGCGGTGCCCAGGGCCGGGGGCCACCAGGAGTCATCCCATGCGGAGGGCGACGGTCCCAGGATGAGGACTTCTGTCTTGTCCGTGTTCAACTTCAGGCGGCTGATGTTCATCCATTCGGCGACATCTTTCATCCCTTCGTGTAGGTCGGCTTTGGCGGTGTCGGGGTCTCTGGTGAGGGAGAGAATCAGCTGGGTGTCATCGGCGTAGGAAATGATGTTGAGGTTGTGTTGGCGTGCGATGGCAGCGAGGGGTTTCATGTAGATGTTGAAGAGAGTAGGGCTGAGCGACGATCCTTGCGGGACGCCTCAGAGCGGAACGGAGGGAGGCGTACTCTCTGTGTTCTGCCGGAGAGGTATGAGATGATCCATTCCAGAGCATTCCCCTGGATGCCGGTGTCGTTGAGGCGTTGGACTAGGGTGCGGTGGCAGACAGTGTCAAATGCTGCGGAGAGGTCAAGGAGGATGAGTGCCGCTGTTTCACCTTTGTCGAGCAGGGCTCGGATGTCGTCGGTGGCTGCGATGAGGGCGGTCTCGGTGCTGTGGTTGGCTCTGAATCCGGATTGCGATGGGTCGAGGGATCCGTTCGTCTCGAGGAAGGCGGCCAGCTGCTTGTTGACGACCTTCTCGATGACTTTGGCAGGGAAGGGAAGGAGCGAGATGGGCGGAAGTTCTTGAGGTCGGTCGGGTCCGCTGTTGGTTTCTTCAGTAGTGCGCTGAGCTCGGCGTGCTTCCAGCTCTCCGGGAAGGTGGCTGTGTCGAAGGAGGCGTTGATGATGTCCAGGGGAGGAGTCACCTATCTCGTGAGATCTCGAAGACTCTTCCAAGACAACAACGTGCAACATCCGGACCCAACACTAGGCGGCGATCTAATGCAATAATGTGACTGCAGCAGCTCTACATGCCAAGAACAGATGCATACTGGTAAGTAGCATTTACCTTGTCTAGCCAGGTCAAGAAGTAGTCTGGCTGCCGAATTCTGAAGAATCTGCAACGTATTTAAATATTGAGCTTGCAGGCTAATGTACAGGCCATTACAATAGTCAAATTTAGATAATACAAGTATGGAAATAACAGACTTCCTGACTAAGATGAGCAGATAATATAATGATTTTTTTGAGTATTCTCAAGGTGTTATACGAGGAGGAGACCACTGCATTAATTTTATTTCCCAAGAGTAGGTGGTCATCAATCATAACACCAAGACTCTTAGCTTTCTTGGTGGGTACGGGAAGGGGGCCCATCTCCCCAGGCCAACACGTGGCAGACCAAAAGTTAGGGTTATTACCGAGTGAGATCACCTCAGTCTTTTCCGCATTAATCTTAAGATAATGTCTTTTCATCCAGCCATTGATACATTTCATGCAGTCATGTATGCGAGTTCCAGTGATGTTGGCATCATGAGAGGCTGATAACACGATTTGCGTGTCGTCCGCATATGAGGTGAGGGAAAATCCAAAGGACTGTCACATATGCATTGAAAAGAGTCAGGCTAAGCAAGGGTCCCTGTGGAACACCGCAAGGCAAGTGAAATGAACTTGATGAAAGGGCGTCAAAGTTGATTGTGTTTTCCCTGTTTGACAGGAAGGATGAAAGGAGTTTCAAGGCAAGATTTTTTATGCCTTTTGCTTCCAGACAGGGAATCGAGGTGTAAAGATCCACTGTGCCAACACCGCAGATAAGTCCAGCAGGATAAGTGCTGCTGATCCCCCACCATCTAAGATGGATTTACGCGAGTCGGGGGCCTTAATCAGAGCAGTCTCTGTACTATGTTCGGATCTGAATCTGAATTGAGTAGGGTCTAAGCAGCTGGAATCCTTGAAAAACTAGTTTAATTGGATGTTCATAACTTTCTCCTCAATTTTCGCCGGGAAAGTGAGCCTGGGAAAAAGGTCGCTAACTGGCCTGGTCCTCGGGATACATGTTAGCTTTTTTCATTAGAGGCAGGATGGCTGCTCGCTTCCACTGAGAAGGAAAAATACCAGTTCTAAATGTATTATTAAATAGGTCTTAGAGATGAGTAGCAATAAAGTCAGGGACAAGCTATATGATTGATGGCGAACATGGGTCATCTGGGGAGCCTGACTTGGTTGTTAAGATAAGGTCTTTTATTGATACCGAGGAAACAGGGGGAAAACACTTGAAAGTTTTTACCTACAGATCCGTATTGGAAACTGAATTCCCTTTATCTTGACCGGTGACTGGCAAAGAGTCGCCCTGGGACCAAATGAGTAGAAAATAGAATTGATTTTGCCCCTAAGGTGTAAAGCAATGTAATTGCAGAAGGACTGGGTAGCCCAGTCTCTTTTTTGTTCAGGTTGTTTGGTTAGGTTATTAATAACTTGATAGGATTCTCTGACAGAGTTTTTGGAGGATTCAATTTGTGAGGTGAAGTAGGCTGCCTTTTTGTAACTAATAGAGCTTTGTATTTGGTTAAAGAGCGTTTATAGGTTTCTCTCTCATATAAGTCATATTGGGCTCTCCATTTCCTCTCTTGACGTCTGTTAGCTGGACGGTTCTTTAGATAAATACCTCCTGGAACAAGCAAAAACTTTTTGACATGGAACAGGGCTGGATTTCTCGCCTCTCTCCACACAGGACAGGCATGAATGATGACATTCCCTGGCACAAGCTTAATATGTAGGATGTAACAGCCATATAAAACATGATGCCAGCACATATAGAAAAGTGCAGCCGCAGATTTCTTGCAGTACAGCACACTAACAAACACATCCTTTTGCCATCTAATGGTCACTACAATTATCGGACACCTACACGTTTGTGGCCCTACATATCATAGGCCTCAGACCATAGGCCAAGATAATCCACCTTACACAGCATCGTATGGGGACCTTACAGAGTGACCGCACAAGAATCCCATCAGTTCCACTGTAATTTTATAACATCTTTTTAAGATGGCCACCACCTTGCCTGACAATGCAATACCCCAGACCATAGAGAGGTACATCAGACCCTCCATCACACATTACGAATGTCCAGGGGTACTAATCAGCCTAGTAAGATGCTATGGTAACTTCCTTTTCAGAATCGGGTTCCTACTATTAATGAGCGCATCCCTTACATATCACCTCCCTATATTAGAAGGGACTACAAGGCCACCACTCCAAGATCGCCGCCGCATCACCAACAACATTAACAGACACCAGTAATGAGGTGCGTGTACCACGTGATCTACGTGTCAATAAGAGAGAGCCCACTATGCCGCTTCACTGTTCCAGGTCTTATGGAGGTGGGTAGGTTCAACAGCACTGTCCGGACCAGCCACAAAGTAAGTGCACCAGGGTTTGGGGGCAGAGACCACGCTTAAAAATGCATACACTTAGAGCTGCTCTCAATTTGGCCTCCACGGCCCGCACATTTCTTCAGCGGGTCACATTATTATTGACCGCCCGACTCGCTGTAACAATTACGCAACCGCTTGAACACATACTGTAATCGTTATTTCACTGGGAGGGTTCCACACGTTCTTAATAGAACCCTTGAGTTTCTATGATCCGGAAGCCTACATATCAGGATGGCATGTTCTCCTTCCCCCTATGATGCAACCAGAGGGTCTCAATGTTTCAAAACCTGTTGAATCACCACAGGCGACCAACTATTACAATGCTATCCCATATAACCTGACAACATAGAATGAACACATCAGGTGTTTAGAGCACGATAAACATGAGTACCCATTTCATTGAGTACACCCACGTAACGTGTATCTCAGAATATCAATTTATAAAATAAAATGATTTTATAGGCTACAACGCAATTGCTGACCCTCACTGCTGAGCAAGAATCTAGTATATCTGACTATGTCCACTCTTTTCCTTCCTATGAAGGTGTCCCTCATATTGGTCTGCACCCTCCATTACGCCAATGAGGCACTACCTAACCTCAATTGAGGTAAGTCACAACCATGCCTACCATGGGTCAACCGAACGTTGGAAGCCCTATACTATATTTCATAACCTTACAGAAGTTCTTATCTTACATGTTGGACTTGTGCATTTTTAATAGATTTTAATCATATTATCTGTTACATTTTAGACAGCGAGGAAAGGATACTCACTAGATAAGCTAACAGGCATACATCACCTTGATACTTGAATGTATACACTATTGAACTTTAAAAACTTCACTGAATGTGTACGTTACACTCTATCTTCTTTTTCTTAAATCATGTCGCTGGTACTTTTCCACCTTGTGTCTCCTTTCTCCAGGTGGATCACTGATCGGCACCCACCTTTGGGTCACCGGTTAACACATGGGCCATCCTTGTTAGAAAGGAGAGCCCTAGCCCTCGAAAGGGGACACGGATAGCTTTTTTCTAGGTCTTGAAGATGGGCTGCCCGATTTTGGGGCAATCACGGCACGAAACTTGTTGACCACGCCATACCAGTGATCACACTAGTCTAGTAGCTATCCTGGTACCTGAAGACCACATGATAGCACCTTTGTTTTGACTATAGTCCTGGTAACCTTCCACGCCCATAAACATTTCTTTAGGTGACCAGAGTCTACTTTAGTTATCACCCACTCACAACCCTTTCTCCCCCTCACTTCATCTATACGGCATCTCCAGACCAAAAGATCTCGGGTAAAGAAGCCCCCAGACCCGTCAGGCATTGCAGCCCCGGCCAGACGAGGAGCGCACAATGATGAAGCATGATTCCCTAACAGGTGTGTGAGGGCACCAAGATCTGAATTTCAGATCTCCCAGCGACTTATACAATAGCCACTGGATCAAACTGGCTGTATCCATTTGGCTTAGGAGGAACTATTTGAAGTGTTGCATGAATACTCTACACATTACCTCTTTAAATTAAGCCTGACTACTGTGTGCCAAGCTACCAGAGGGTGAGCACAGGATAATTTAGGATGTGTTGTGACTTTCCCTGATTATGATTGGCATTCCAGCTTTGACAGGGCGCATAGCTCTGCCAACCAAAAACCCAATTTCTAACAACAGTGCAAAGGAAATTGAGCCCTAACTGGAAAATGCATTTCTACCTCGAGCAATCCCTTCTGCACCACTGGAAAATATGCGATTGGTAGGGAATATTCACACCAACATTGCACACTGGCAACAGCATGTCTTGTCCTGTTCACACAAAAAGTGGCAGTGCATTCCTGTTGGAGTAGCATTATAACTTTGTGGATGCTCACCACTTTTTTTTATGGACACTACTCTTCCGCTCCACTTATTATATCCATGTTCTGTGTCCTTGCCCTAAATGTATTACTGAAGAAAATTCATACTATTTACACAGTGTCAGAGGCCGTAAAGTCCATCTGCAAGTGTACATTTTTACAGATCAGAATTCTAGCAATCAGAATCTGCCATTTGTGCTGCTTATCTTACTTTTCAAAATGTTTTGGGAATCAGAACCTAGGAGCGTCCCAAATATATATGTGCCGTTCCATAGGCCTAGATGGTGGCTCCGTCGATAGTAAACAGTGTACGTGTTGTCAAAAGCAGGATATCAATAAACTTCTTTTTCTCAGGTATTTCCTCCTGTTTGAATCCAGATCAGCACGCGATGCAAAGCACAAGGTACATTAGTGGATGTAGCTTAATTTCCTGACTCTCAGTACCGCCACACAATATCAGTGGTCTGGGAAGTTTCACATTTATCTGATAGAGTCCAAAGAGGTTGACTTACAGTTTAGGTGATATGGTTGTGATCCCATTGCGAGGAGTTTTGTTTGTAGGTCTATCTAGAGACGCTTTAACTGTTTGCCAGAAATTTTGCAAAGAAGAAACAATCATAGATAGAGATGAGGTTTATGTAAACCTCTTCCAGCCATTATTTGCTTTGCATCAGCAACCTTCAGCCATTGCATATTAGAAGTGTCATTAACTTTTTGACTCTGCGCAAATAACTACTATTGCGAGTAGAATATTTCAGTCTTGACTTATGACATTTTACTCATTCCTAGTTATATGTAGTGTTTGACAAAGGACTCATCATTGAATGCAGAGAGGATCAACCAGTCAGGTGCTGCAGGGCTGTTGACTGTGAATATTGGACTACAGTTAAATATTGGACTACAGGGCTGGCATACATTTTGACACTATAAAGAGGGAGATTTAAAAAGATATATCAGAGGACTCTATTGTTGTCCATTGACCTACATTGAAGCAAAATAATTGTAGACAGGAGACAAGTAAAATAATGTCATTTGGGGCTTAAAATATCCAGAGTCAGGTCGGTTGGCATGTATGTGCACTGCAGGAGAATGGGTTGCCTGCAAAAATAGACTGGTGTTGAATGTGGCAGCCATCTTGGACATTATTACATTTTCAAGATGGGTGCCACATTTAGCATAAGTACTGAATGTAGCTGTCATTCTGGAACAGTTTTACTGTTTCACATTGGCTACCACATTCAGAATAAATGATGCAAACCATCAGATGCCACTGAGCTGAGTAGCAGTCAAATCACTGCCCTCTACCCCTACCCCCTGTAGCTTTTGAGTACATGACTTACAGAGACTTACAGGTTCTGTGTGGTATGGTAGTAGCAGCAGCAGCATGAATGAGTATGTATAGGATTGCTAGCTTGTGGTTGTATCCTGCTGCCTAGTACTCACTGTTAAAAGAGATGTTCTTGCCATTGGGGGGGGGGGTATTATTAAACAGTTGCAGGGTTTCAAAGATGGTCACTGAATGCAGACCCTGTTTTTATGTCTCCCCCAGTCTTGTTTCTACAGTGGATACAAAAGGAGAGAGTTTCCCAGGTATACCAAAAGGGACCGGGTATGTAAAATATACAGAAAAAGGAGCTTCCCTTTTGTATTTATTTAATATATCCAATTATGGACTCATATATTCTGTATTGTGAACCCGAGATAGAAAATCTACAGACTATTGCACCACAGGGATTGGATATGATGTTTTTTATTAAAAACTTATTTCACAAATTTATTTAACAATATTACATCCAGGACTGCTTGGAGTTTTGCAGTCTCCATCAATAAATGAAATTCATATAATCCTAAACCATAAAAACACACATATTCAACATTTCTAATCAGTGATTGCACATAATTGGATTTAACATACAATAAATCATTTAAATAAAATAAACGAAACAGAAATATAAAAACAACAAATATAATTTTTGTCCTCTTGTCGACGCGTTTCGGTGTAATATCTAGTATGTGACACCTTCTTCAGGACCAACACATTAAAACAGCTCTCAATATCGATTAAAAACAATCTATAAAAAAGGGAGGATACATACAATTAGTGCTTATAGTACTGTTTCTTTATTTTTTTCTTTTTTTTAAAAAAGAAAAAAATATAATTTTCCAATAACAATCAGATAGTAAGTATTGACATAGAATGGAGAAATTTAACTATAATAAAAATGTTCAGACTACTTATATTTGTCTTGATGATTAGGATGCAGTGAATTGAGACACTCTCCTACGGCTATCTATGATATTGAAGTTGAAGCCCCAGTTTAGTGTAAGTATAATCACTGAATATGATTTAAACACAGGGCATTTTGACTGATACCCTTCTCACATAAGTAGAAATGCATTCATCAGCATAATGAGTATGTTTTATGGGACTGAGTACTTCCAATTCATGAGACCCTCTTATATTTACTCTGAGGTTTCACTATGACCCCTAACAGAAATTTGTGGGCGGGAAATTATTCATATTCCTCTACCTAACCTTTATAACGAAGATGCAGCACAGGTTCCCGTATCTTCGTTTTAAGCATATTATGTAACATAATGCTTTGCACTGGTGGATTGCGATATCCATGAAGCTAATATTGTGAACCAAAGATAAAGAAACAGTACTATAAGCACTAATTGTATGTATCCTCCCTTTTTTATAGATTGTTTTTAATCGATATTGAGAGCTGTTTTAATGTGTTGGTCCTGAAGAAGGTGTCACATACTAGATATTACACCGAAACGCGTCGACAAGAGGACAAAAATTATATTTGTTGTTTTTATATTTCTGTTTCGTTTATTTTATTTAAATGATTTATTGTATGTTAAATCCAATTATGTGCAATCACTGATTAGAAATGTTGAATATGTGTGTTTTTATGGTTTAGGATTATATGAATTTCATTTATTGATGGAGACTGCAAAACTCCAAGCAGTCCTGGATGTAATATTGTTAAATAAATTTGTGAAATAAGTTTTTAATAAAAAACATCATATCCAATCCCTGTGGTGCAATAGTCTGTAGATTTTCTATCTCGGGTTCACAATACAGAATATATGAGTCCATAATTGGATATATTAAATAAATACAAAAGGGAAGCTCCTTTTTCTGTATATTGTTTCTACAGTGGTCAGGTGTCTCAAGAGAGACAGCTGCTCACCCAGACTCTGCCCTAAGTTCATGTTTTGTTGGCTGGCACAAAGGGAGAGCCCAAGCAACGTCCCTAGCTCCCCAGTGCAATATCAGCGCTACAATTCACTTAGTTTCACCATATGTATGTCGGTTGACTGAGCAGATTCAAGGAAGTATTTTTGCTGGTTGGATACGATATACCTAATGCATTTACAGAAGTGGGATGCATCAACTAGAACTTATTTTGGGGCGATCCATTGGAGGCTCACCGCATGATTATTCCATTCAATGAAGCAGTATTTTCGACAGATTACCTAATTGATCAAAAGATTAAATATTTGATCAAATGTTTTTTTATGGTGTAACTTGGTGGGCATGTATATATAGGGAAGGCTTGGATGTGCTTATTCTTTTTCTTTGGTCTTGAGAAAGACCTCACTGGATGTTTCCATTTACAAGCATGACTGCAGGGTCGAAATGGCAACGCATTGCAAGATACAGCTTGTACTACCTACACTTACTTGGAAAGAAGTGTATAACAGTGGCTCGAAATACATATGGTGTAGTTAAGTGAATCGGAGACAAGCTTAAAATGTTTGATTAATTACAAGTCTTAATAGGTTGAAGTACTTTTCTGCACTGCATGAACGTTTTGTTTGTCACTTTGCACAAGAACATCTCGTTTGAATTTTCCTTCAATGTTGTAGCTATAAAATGTAACTTTGGAAGATAGTAGACATTGCATCCACAAATTGTGAGGCTTGTGTTTATTGTTTACGAAAAGGAACAGTTTTTGCAGGGGGCCGGTACATGGTCTCCATTGAAATATATAATAGAGGTTGAATTAATTCTTACAGAACCATGTGTTTTCTCTGACTTTTGATGCTGTGTCATTCTTTACTTCCTCATCACAGTTCCTTCTCAGATTAGGTACCTCTCTGCACCTCTGGCAGAGAAGACATAGTTTATTTGTGCTATTGTTAGCAGGCTTATATTTACAGTGGCAATGAAACATTATTATGATCATGCTTTGAAGAGTTAAACAAATTAAAAACAAACACCACCAACTGAATGTCATCAGACTTCATTGAAGACAGCCCTGTAATGACCAAATCCATAATTTTGTCTAAATAACACACTCAAACATTGTTTAAAACTTGGGTCTCACAACTAAAAATGAATGTTTGAATACCTCCAAAGCTGTCTTCTGAAGTAAAATCCCTCAGCTGTTGGCACGACATTCATCTATGCTCTCATATTTTACACTGTTGAAATAGTTTCTGCCCATGTAGTCAGCCAGGATTTTTTGCTTTTGACTACTCAGTGTTTGTACTTTTACTGTGGGTAAGTCTCGCTACCTGAGTCTCACTCACAGTAATTTCATGGTAATTGGACTGAGTGTGTTTACCACCAGTGTCCGCCTTTTGAGATAAGGCAGCTGTTGCACAGCTAAGGTAAGCAGAACTTGAATGGTTACTTTTATGGCTGCTGTGCACATGTGTGGGCTGCACATATGAGACTACATTTGCATGCATCTTGAGAACTGGGCACAGGAAGCCTGGCTGGTTCAGTTTCAAACTGCAAATTCGACCTATCAAAATAACCGCTCTTCCTTTCCAATATTAGTAAGTCACCCCTTAATAGGCCTTAATGCGGTAGACAGGGAGCATGGTATTTAAAAGCAGGACTTGTAAAAGTTAAATGTTAAGCATGTCCTTATAGTGAAAAAGCCTCAAGAGCTATTTTCACTGCAGCAAGGCTGTGTCAGATGCCGGCACACAAATTTCATGCAGATGAGATCCTGGGCCAGCGGGGGCGATGTATGATGACAGACCAACTACTCCCCTCAGTGATATACTCGCTCCGGAGGTGTACTTGATGTCATCTCAGGGTGTGGAGATGTTAAGGATGGTGCCGGCATAGCAGCGTTGTTCCCTGCAGTCTGGATAGAGAAGAAGCGTGTGCATTTATTAACACAGGGTTAACTAGTGACCCCCTCCTTCACTCTGGTGCAAGCACTCTCATGCAGTATTCCACACTCGCACAACTCCAAAAGTAACGCTTGTGCTTCAGTCTCACTCACATGTATACGTGTCTTAGGCTGTATAGCTGCTTGTTCGCAGAAATAAGGAGTTGTGTGCCACTCCCCTGTAATGTTCTAGGAGCCAACAGCTGGGCTCGTTGACCGATGTTGCTTTACTAGGAGTGCACAGTATGCACATGCAAATGAGTTGAAACATATAATCACCAAATTTGTAAGATTGGGTCTTTTAGTCTCTTTCTGGGAACAAGCACCTTAAAAGCATGTTAGCCAGATTAGTATCTTCAACATCAAGCTCCTTTGAAGCGTGTTAACAAAGGATTAGTATCTTCAATCAAGTGTGTTAGTGTATCGCTATGCAAGTGTCAAGTTTATATTAAAACAGTTGATTATGGCTGAGTTGCTTCACTCGCACCATAATATCGCACGCTTGCATGCAAGGACACTTAGCTGTCGTCCGATGTGGCAGCAGCAGTGCAGGGCATCACTGTCGTCTCCAGGGGAGCATGCATCGCTGCAGGGTAAAGGTGCTGTGCACCTTGGGGAGAAAAATCTTGGAGATGGCGTTGGGGCAATCCGGAACGGAGGACCGTCAACGATGAATCCCAATTGCCAAGCAAGAGCATTGCATAAGGGCGTGGTTCTTATGCCCTTGGGCCAAAATGTCTGCCGGGATTTGTTCTCACGGGATCTGGCTGGCGCTGCTGCTGGGCAATTAAGTCCTCATGAGCACTGCAGAGAAGTTGCTTACCTACTGTGAAGAGGACGGACTCAGTTCTTGCTCAGTGTGACAACCTTACACCACTATGCGCTCAACACTCACACAGAATTGTGACAGCTGCAAGTCACCAATTACTATTGGCATTCACATAGTGATATTGTAATAGCCTGGTAGGCACATAAGTTGACGCGGGCATCCTGCATGTGGTAATGTCTGCGCCGCGCTGTCTACAGACCTTAGGGCTTTATGCTGGGTAGGTACATGTGGGAGCACCCATCAAAGGCTGTCTGTTCTATAGGAATCCACTGTGTCACATTATTACATGTAATAATTTTAATTTCAGTTAGCACACAACTGGAGCTATAAGTCAAAGACTATTTTTAATAGTTGTTCAAAATCCAATTTAATGGTTAAATTTAATTTTTAATAACTATTACTGAAAAAGGGGTGCCGCTCGTAGGCGCAGGACTTTGCCACAGACGCTGGATGGGCTGTAATCCTCTTTGAAAACGGACGCTGGTGAGCACAGCACGCTCTTATTTTAAAAGGCACGGGGCTTTTTAACTCTGAACATCCATCTACGGGACTGCGAGGACCAGGGCGCATCCTTCATTCCTGATCACCTGCACCTGGTTCCTCTTCCCGCTCCTCCCCCGGCCAGTACTTCACGCCTCGCGGCCCCCGCTTTGCGGGAGCCGCTCGTAGGCGCAGGACTTTGCCACAGACGCTGGATGGGCTGTAATCCTCTTTGAAAACGGACGCTGGTGAGCACAGCACGCTCTTATTTTAAAAGGCACGGGGCTTTTTAACTCTGAACATCCATCTACGGGACTGCGAGGACCAGGGTGCATCCTTCATTCCTGATCACCTGCACCTGGTTCCTCTTCCCGCTCCTCCCCCGGCCAGTACTTCACGCCTCGCGGCCCCCGCTTCACGGGCGCCGCTCGTAGGCGCAGGACTTTGCCACAGACGCTGGATGGGCTGTAATCCTCTTTGAAAACGGACGCTGGTGAGCACAGCACGCTCTTATTTTAAAAGGCACGGGGCTTTTTAACTCTGAACATCCATCTACGGGACTGCGAGGACCAGGGTGCATCCTTCATTCCTGATCACCTGCACCTGGTTCCTCTTCCCGCTCCTCCCCCGGCCAGTACTTCACGCCTCGCGGCCCCCGCTTCACGGGTGCCGCTCGTAGGCGCAGGACTTTGCCACAGACGCTGGATGGGCTGTAATCCTCTTTGAAAACGGACGCTGGTGAGCACAGCACGCTCTTATTTTAAAAGGCACTGGGCTTTTTAACTCTGAACATCCATCTACGGGACTGCGAGGACCAGGGTGCATCCTTCATTCCTGATCACCTGCACCTGGTTCCTCTTCCCGCTCCTCCCCCGGCCAGTACTTCACGCCTCGCGGCCCCCGCTTCGCGGGAGCCGCTCGTAGGCGCAGGACTTTGCCACAGACGCTGGATGGGCTGTAATCCTCTTTGAAAACGGACGCTGGTGAGCACAGCACGCTCTTATTTTAAAAGGCACGGGGCTTTTTAACTCTGAACATCCATCTACGGGACTGCGAGGACCAGGGTGCATCCTTCATTCCTGATCACCTGCACCTGGTTCCTCTTCCCGCTCCTCCCCCGGCCAGTACATAACTTTTACCTGTTCTCGCGATAGCGGGACGCGTGCGGGGCGCAGTCCGGGGCGAAGTCCGGGCCAAGGGCGGGCCCGTCTGAGCCCGTCAGAGAACGTTTGAGAACGGAACGGGACCCTCCACTAACATCCATTGACTAAATCTATTTGCCTTGTTTTAGTATATAGGCTGCGGTCAATTGCTTGCAAGCTAGCGGGATACCTGCTGACCGAGGTAACCAGTTTATATATCAAGTTAAGGTCGAAATGGCCAAAAGGGACGGCATTGCTATGCAATCAACAGGGGGTGCACTAATGGGAACTTTAGATAACTTCTTGGTGCGAGTACAGTCAGCGCTTGCTAAAGACATAGAATTAACAGAGAAAAGATTATCTTTAGACATTTTGTGTGATAAGAGGTCCTCCTTGGGAAACATGGCCAGTGTAAGATCGCCACCATGCTGTCAACCAGCCAGGTCAGATTCTCTGGGCTCTACATCCTTGCCGATCGAGGAGCAAAATGATGAAATATTGATATGCTCTCCTATCGTGACTGGCACGTCGGATGAAATTGTCGACGTTACGAACATTAATAATGTGGTCTTATCAACCAAGCCTTGGTCAAGTATTAAGACTCGTTCAGCCAGTAATGTAAAAGTGGTTCCTGCCCATCAACAAATAGCCCCTACCCTGAAAAAAAACCGCAGGGGAAATCAAAAGACAGCCGCTGACAAGAATGTAAAGTTAGGCCCCGTCCCTGTTTCTGCTGCAAAGAAGAACTTAGCCCCATGCCCTAAGACCTCTGATGTAAGGCCAAATCAAACACCATCTTCGGGGTCAATATGTATGGAAGTAATTGATACACCGTCATTCTGGAGTAAATTGGAAAGTACAGTTAAAAAACTGTGCGAGCCAATTTATGAAAGGTTGGGCTCTATTGAAAGTAGGCTAGTATGCATGGAACTGTCACTTGCCTCGGCTCAACCACGGGGTGGTAGACTGGCCCAGGGTCAGCAAAAAGAGTGTCTTAGTGCTATGGGTGCATCGACTGAGACTATTACCACTACTAACAAATCAGCAAGCGGTACTGCGAAAAATAATCTTCCTACTCCCCAGGAACCCCATCCCCCCTTGGGTGTCGAAAGTCGGGTTAGTGATGATCATCGTCCCGCCCGAGTCGAAACCAATACAGGTGGGGTAGGTAGTGTCAGCAAAGATAAACAGCCCCCATCTGCCCAAAACTCAGTGCAGTCCTCGTCTGGCTTAATTAACCTACACCTCCCACCCGAAGCAGCCCCCTACGTGGTGGTCTTAACAGGGGTCCCACCGTTGGAGAATGGAATAAGGGAATTTTACGGGGACCTAAAGAACAAATGCACATTCTGGTTAAATGTTAAGCGACCACTACCACCCCAGATGTGTGCGGAAATTCTATTCGCTAGAAGAGTAAACTGGGTGGGTAAGAGATCTAAAATGCTAAAGGGGGATTGTATAGTTATTAATTTTAGAGACAGGCGTTGTGTGGAACATATCTGCTCTTGGCCGCAGAATGACCATCTATCCCTAATAAACACAATGCCACTGTCTTATTTCTATACACCCTTGTCTCCGCCCTTAGGTGGGCTTATACCTGGAGACCCCTTGTTAAAAGGTAATACCCTTGGAGATATAAGATCCATCAATAGATTTGATGTACTTTCTGGGCTAGCGGATTGTGACTGACTGACTAGTGCCAGAGGTCATTCTAATTGTGACATGTTAAATACAGTTCTATTTGCAGGGGATAATCATGTAAAGTCTCATGTAGCTTTCGAAATAGAAGAAGGCTTAAAGAAATGTGAACAGCCTGGAACTGTGGGTGAAGGTATGGTTGATATGTTCCCTGATCAAATAAATCCTATCGGGGACAGGGATCGAGACCAACAAACAGTACATCAAATGGAAACCCCAAGTATTAAGGAACTATCATGCTCTCCATCAGATGTAGTTCCTTCCCAAATATCAGTCCTTGGGAGTATTGCAGTGGAAACTAGTCTAATGGGACATGTATCGTTTTTATCCTGGAATGTGGCGGGTATGGGATCAAAAATATCGTCCCCAGCCTGGGCAGACTTCATTAGCAAGCATGATATCTGTCTTTTTCAGGAGACATGGACGTTAGAGCCTGTATTCACTTGAATTTATTCGTCCCAGCGGGAAAAAGGCCTAAGGGTCGGCCAATTGGAGGCCTGGTCATCTGGGTTAAACAAAGCATGGAGTGTAGTATCCAACCTATTTTAACCCAGAGTGACGATATTCTAGGCATTAGGTTGACTTGCCCGCTAAAATTCAAGATCGATATATACAATGTATATGCTAGGGGCTTACCAGGCGGAAAAAAATCTGAGGTGATGTCAGTGTTAAGCACTCTAGTGGAATCCAGCCCTGACGATGTGCTCCCATTGATTGCCGGAGATTTTAACACAACTTTTGAGCCATTAGGGCCTCAAGATATGCTTTTAACTGAGGATGAGGACCTAAGATGGGGTGTCCCACAGCTCGAGGCAAAGATAGTGAGTAAATGGACTGAGGCAGCTCTGTACATGAAAGGGTTCTGCCTAGGCAACCAATTGAGGGCGGCCAATGGCAGAACCACATCTGATAGGACATGTACCAAGACGTTTAATAACGGTATCAGGGCAAGTAATATAGATTATATCCTGGTCCGCCTGGAGATGTGGCATACCCTTGTGAATATGGAGGTTAAGATACGGATCGAAAGCGACCATAATCCACTAGTTGCTACTTTTAATCTTGGGACGGGATACAACAGGGACCGAGTTGCAGAAATGGTAGGTCCAGCTGATGCTCTAACAAATGATGAACGCCACCTTAAGTGGAATAACGTAATAGAGCACCCTGATCTTATAGACAGCATTGAGAACTATGTTGAAGAGGCTCTGATGTCTATAAGGGCGGTGGGTCATAACAGCCGTCCCCTAGCCGCTTTTGGTAATATACATGAAAAACTATTTGCCAAACTCAAATCCTGTTTCTGTAGGCCTTTCTTGGGAAAACAAGCTGCGAGAAGCAAACAGGAGGATTGGTATAATGCCTCCTGTAAACAAGCCCGTAGAAATTTGGGACTTGCACTTAAAACAAAAGAACCAACTAAGATCAAAACAGCCCGTAGTTTCTACAGGAAGGCCCAATGGAAAGCAAAAAAGGAATGGGAGGAGTGTGAGTGGCAAGATTTAAAAGCAGCATGTACAGATAAAAACCAGAAGAAATTCTGGAACATCTTTAAGTGGAAGAAGGGCGAAATTAGTGATAGCCCCCATAACTACGTTCCCCAGAGCTCCTGGGTAAAATTTTTTAAGCCACAATACTCAAAAGGTGACGTGGACGTTAGTAAATATCCCCAGGAGAGGTTGTTCTATAACAGTTCTGTGTTCAACACAGAGGAGGTTGGCATTGCTCTTGACATGGTCACCCAGGGTCGTGCTCCTGGCATTGATTGTATCCCGGCCGATTTATTCCTGCATGACAGACAAAGATGGAGTCCATACATTACACACTTAGCCAATGCAATAGCACAGGGAATGCCGATCCCCCATTCTTGGAAAGGTGCTGAGATTGTCCCGATATACAAGAAAGGGGACAAATCTCTGGCCAGTAACTACAGACCCATTAGTTTGATTGATGCTATGCAAAAAATCATGGGACGTCTGGTCCTGGGCAGGATCCAGACATGGATGGAGGCTAGCAACATTCTAAGTCCCCTCCAGGCTGGTTTTCGCCCAAAAACCAGCACCATAGATCAGATTTTTAGGTTTATTGTCCTCTACTGGAGGACGGTGGTCCTAGAAAAAGGGGTTTTGTATGCCGTGTTTGTCGATCTGCGGGCGGCCTTTGATCTGGTTCCACGTAGCAAACTCTGGCAGGTATTGGAGGAGTTGGGGATGGCACCGGAATTGCTGGCACTAATCGTCCGCCTACATGAGGACAATTTTGCTCGGGTCCGATGGGGTCGTCAGGGTGAGGTAACGGAGTGCTTCCCCGTGGAGCGGGGAGTCCGGCAGGGATGTGTTTTGGCACCGACCTTGTTCTCGCTCTTCGTGAACGGGGTAGCCGAGTTCCTCGCCCGGGTCCCCTCGGATGCACCGGCTATGGTTGGTAGCCGAATCCCAGTCCTCATGTTCGCCGACGATACGTTGCTGATCTCTAAAACTCCGAGTGGCCTGCAGCTCACCCTCCGACGCTTCGAAGAGTTTTGTTTGCTGCGTGGACTGGAAATAAACGTTTCCAAGACAAAGTTTATGGTTCTCAATGGCCCTAACCCGTGCAGATCTTACAAACCCTTTAAAGGTGTAATCTCTTTGAACGGCTCGCCCTTGGAGCAGGTCGATGCATTTACTTATCTAGGAGTCACGTTGCAGAAGAACATGTATTGGAATAGCCATTTAGATTTATCCATCTTGAAGTTCCAGCAACAGGCAGGCATCCTCCTGAAGAGATTCAAATCCTCAAAAACACAGCCAATAGGCCCACTCCTTGAAATCTATTCAATGAAGGTACGAAGCTCATCTCTATATGGGTCAGAGTTATGGGGGTATGGCAATAACCCAAAACGTCTGAATGTCATGGAGAGTGCGTTTATCCGAAAAGTGGTTGGCGCGCCCCAAAGCACTCCTTTATTACCTCTTTTTTGGGCATATAGCCAAAGGGGGAAGGTGCACTCCTTGTGTTCGGACACATTAAATCAAATAGTCCAAACAGTATAAGTTCTCTCTTCTTTTAATTCTTGAGATTTTTTTCGATCATTCAAACACGAACAAAGTACAGCCAACGCGTTTCGTTCCGTACAGGAACTTCATCAGGGCTGCAGTAATTACAAACATAAAAAATAACACTTAAAAAACATCTATATATAACAAATATAAAAACAAACAAATACTGCTCAAATTTTTAGAGAGGATGGCACACAAAAGGAAATAAGGGACATACATATAAACGACCCTAGACATACAATATCTACAAATACATAATGTATACACGTAAAAGGAATGTTTTCATTATAATGACACATACTAAAAAACTTATAATTTAGGCAACACAACAATGTTCACCATTTGAGAACAAAATAATAATGCACGTGACTTTATATAACTAGAAAAAACGTATAATGGAGAAAGAGACAGGAAGAGTGGAAAAAAGATGAAAAGGAAAAAAGAAATTAAAGTACATTAAGGTTTTCAATTAAGATGAAACAAAGTCAATAAGAAATGACATTCGAATAGTTCAAAATCACAGAGTACAAACATATGTTAATAAAAAATATATATACATGGATAAGTAAGTACTGTACCCATTAAATAGCAATTAATATTAATATTATGACCAGGCGTCTCGAGTATCAAGGCGATAATTGGTATCAACCCAATCTACAACAAGTCAATTGGCATCTCACCTATTTCAAAATGAGTAGAATATAGATATGGTTGGATACTCCTAGGGCAGTATATGTTCCCGTGTGGCTTGTTACGGCGTAGACAGAATTAAAAGGACATATGAAAATATTTCATTCCTATATAGAAATAAGACATATTATCAAAAGGTGGATAGATAAATGATCACAAGGCAGTGATAATCCCTAGATAAAGATATATACACAAACGCACAAATAAGCTCACCTTGTGTTTGGTCATCCCATGTATAGATTAATTACAATTGGACCCTCATACGGTTTCAATAATGGGACGCATTCGGACTAGGAAGATTCCTATAGGGAGTACCATAAGAACCTATATCAACACAATCATTGGTATCGATATTCAAGAGATTACATAAATGATCACAGCATTAATAATGCCAATCATTCTATACCCCCAATAATGCCCGTTAAAACACATACAATCATATGCCACATCGAGTAGTCAATTCATAAACAACTTTAAAAATCCCAACTTGGGTATGTGGGTCATATCTGTAATACCTTGATAATGATAATTAATGCAAGAGGTTGGCGACGCTGCGTTAGCCACAGTAAAAAGCGGGTCTATACTCATAGTAGCGCAGGTAAATTAAACGGACCAACGAACGTAAAAAGGCTCTCCAAGAAAGCACGCCCATCCATAATTATATCTCCAACGCCGATTACTCCCCATAACAAAAAACCACAGAGGAGCGTAGGCATATGCAGGACCTCCTACCTTGTCTCCAGAATTCCGAACCAGCAGGGTAGCTGTCAAGTATCAACTGGCCAAATAGCAAGACTCGCAATTTAAAGTTCTCCTCCGTTCTCCCGCGTTCCAACTCCGAGTCATGTCACGTGATAGACATGTCACGTGAATCGGCAGGAGCGAGCTCATAATAAAAGACGGACATATTGTACTTAGATAGCGGCCATATTAAAGTGGCCAATGGTCAATTGGTAAAACCAGGGCTTATATATTATTAATAGGTCCACGCAATCACCCGTACCCCAATTCATAAATAAAAAACGATTATTCTTTATATAGTCGGCAGTCACAATAGGATTCCAGCTTTAACGATCGTTTTAACAAGCTGCCATATATCGCTGCTAAATAAAATTGAAAAAGTGGACGATGGGCATCTAATTTACCCGTGATACTCGGCATATACGATAATATTTGTAATTTAAGTCTAACCTACGACGAATAAATGAGTAATCCGCCATATGTTTCAAACACCTAAGATATAAGAAGAGCAGAAGGGGCTTAACTTATCTATGGAGGCCATCTTGTAGTGGTAATATTAACAAAGATGAGATAGTGATATGTTTTGACTTATGTTACATCTCTGGATGACAGATGTAGGAAGCAGTTCTGCACCAATCTAACGGACTATATTTACTTATTGTGTATTGGTTGAGCTGGACCTTGGTCGGTCATCTTTGTTGCTTCTGCTCTGTACCTCTTTTTTGGGACCTTGGTTTGAAAACCTTACAAGATACCGCTAATTTGCGGCCTTTGTTATATTGGCGTAGGGTCTGGTCGACAGAGGAGCTTAAACACTATGCCTTGGGCCTAAAGGAAATAATGGATAAAGATATCTCTCGCAAAATAGACTGGCTGAGGTCTATCAAATTGCTGCTCTATAGACTAGGATTGAATAAGTTATGGGATGACCCCCAAAATGCGGCTTTCCCTTCTAAAGAAAATTTGAAAAACATGTACTGGGAAATGATCGCTATGGAAGTAGCTTCCAAAGGGAGTACATCGCAACTAACAGCCAGATTTTTAGAATTTAAGGCCTACCCTAGACTTGAACTATACTGGGGATTGATCAAAATTCCATCCGATCGTAAACTCTATTTCCAGTTCAGGATAGGTACCCTTCCCATTTGCATATTTACATCAAAATGGACAAAAGGATCAACGGACAAATGTCCGAATTTTAGAGATTTACCTGAATCCTTGAGTCATTTTTTGTTCTTTTGTCCCCTTTACGTGCTTCCACGTAGAAAATGGGTGCTACCCGTTTGTCGGCTTATAGGCACCAGAAAGCACGAGGAGGCATTAAGAATTTTGTGTACTGACCCAAGCCCGACTATTGCAATAGCAATGGCCAAATTCATAAAGTGGGCTTGGATAATACGGTCCAGGCAGAACCTTACGAAAGTATTCAATGAATAGGTACCCAAATGTAATCATTTATTGATATCTAGATATGAAATGTGTCTAGCTGAAGGTATATATTAGCCTTAATATTGCTTATTTTAAATTGTGATTAGTGTAACCTTCGCCTTGGTCTTCTGCTGAAAATTGATTTTGTTTTAATTTATGTTGATACTGATGGCTGATGTATGTTACTTTTATGACTTAATTGTCGAAATAAAGTTTTTTTGAATGAATGAAAAAAGGTACTTTTTAGGAAGTTACCATTATCCTACCTGGATCCTCTGGAGGCTATTTGCATGAGCTACAGCTGTCACCTTGCAGCTGAATAGCGCTCCTGATGAGGTTTGAAAACTGCTCCCAGAGAAACACCTTGGGTGTGGGGAGGTGATTCTGTTCCTTTGGCAGGATGAGCATTTGGGCTGTGCCTAGGAACATCATTAACTTCAAAGAGCCCTACCTGTCACAGGCAAATGTTAGTTGACACCTGGTCAGTGGCTTTCTTTGATCACCTATTCAAACTAGCACCAGTGCCAGTGGTAGAGTAGTTTCCCACAAAACTGGTTTAGAGTGACCACAGAGGAGGAGGGGTTGCTCATTTCCCTGACAACTCTTCTGAGTTTGGCACACAGGCTCTAACCTGCTGTTTGCCACCTGAGGAGAGCCATGAAAAGACTCCCTTGTGCTCAGAATAAAGACGTGGACTCCAAGGGTCATAAGGCTGCCTGACCGCCTGTGAAAGCTACAGGGACACAACAAGCTACAAGAGGCCTTTTCCTGCAACTGTCCAGCTGACCAGTGGTAGCTGGACCTGGATTGAACCTTTCTGTTTGACCGCTGCTTGACACTCTTTGATCCTCTAGGTGCCTCCCTTGGTCCCGGTGGGCTTTAGAAATGTACTTCTGTGGTGAATTGGGACTTGAAGGGTGAAAGTCAGACATGAAAATCTTTGACCAGGCAAACCTGGTTGGTGTATCTGTCCCACGCTCCATTTTGGTCAGCGTCAAATTTCCCCTAGGTCCCAGTCTACCGCAGCATTGACCTTCATTGCCACTTTATACTATTTTAATTTAAAAATAATAAAACAAAATACATCTCAGGTTCCCCTTATTGGATTTGTGTTATTTTGGTGTCAGTTTGGTTATGTTTCTAATTTGTTTTGGGGTCTTTATTATGTTGCATTTCAACTTTAATACTGTTTTGGTACTGCATAAATACTTTACACATGAACCTAAGTTAAGCCTATCTGCTCTGTGCCATAGCTACCAGGGGGTTGACGTAAGACTAATTTAGTGACTTTGAGTGTTCACCCTGAAAAGGGATGTGATTGTTCCTTGAGGTAGATAGTCACCCACTCCAAATATTAATCCACTTTCTTACAAAAACTCTGTAAAAAGTGCCACAGCTTTACTCCAATGAGAGAATGAGTTGAAACTATTGTTTATTCCTGAAGACTTGAGCTTTGCTGTACAGGCACTAGTGTTACCGCACTTCACTATTGCATTCCCACACTGAGCAGCCTCACGCAAACTTTTTTGTCACCTCTTAAACCTATGTTATATTCAAATGCAAGGTTCTTATCTTGATCATTATTTCCAATAACAAACCTACCTTTGTAACTCTCAGGTGGAGAAAAAAAACTAATCTCAGAACTTGTGTAAATTTCAGACTAGAAACAAATAACTTTGGCTCTCACATATGAAGAACCAGAACCTTATGAGCCTGGCGGCGCAGGGTACGCCTTAATCTCCTGAGTCCACCTGCTTTGTCGAACAGATACTCGGGACACTCCGTTAGGCGTAGAAGATAAGGTTTATTAGCTGCAGCTAAGTACAGTTGTCCCAGAAGTACACTCGGTATGTTCTCAGGAGACTGCCACTTTACTTCGTGGCGCACAATCTTTTATAACCCACATGTTGACAAAAAAACACTCCCAATGCATACAGGGTTAACCAATGAGAAGAGTGTGAAAACAAGATATTAAGTAACTCAAGTAAGTCTCTCTCTCAACTGTGTTTGTCACCCTTCCCCACAAGTTACTCAGTGGTAGTGTTTATAAGTCGACTTGCAGGTGGCAGGACACATTTGTATGCCCCGGAGGACAGTTGTGAAATGAGAGAATACGAGTAAAGAATAGCGAAGGCCAGAGGATAAGATAAAGTCAGGAAAGAATGGTGCGAACCAACGGATAGTTGAAACAGGGATCAGTCAGACCAGACGAGGATTAGTGGAGTCGGCTGGACCCTGACACCAGCTATAAACAGAGGCAGGAGGTTATTTGACACGTTGCAGTAGGATGAGGGAAAACAACACTTCGTTCACCGTGCCGCCTAAGTGAGGGCAACACAAAATGGCGGAATGACATAAAATGGTGGCTAAATACGAACGTGATCGGAAACTGAATTATCTCACATAGCTTTGTCACAAGTGTTTTGTGGGACAGCTTTCTTGTTGTTGAACACTCTGCCTGAGAATCTTAGGTGCAACAAAGATCTCCTCCAATTTGCAGAAAAGATAAAATTGTATCTCCTTGCACTAGTTGGTAACATCCATACATAGAGTAGTCTAGTAATCATATTCTTAGTAACGCCTTTAGAATTTATATTTGAACTGTCCTCCCTAACTTTCTGCCCCCTGTCCCATTTTGATATCATTAACAAGTGCACTGTTATTGTTTAGCATTTCTGAAGGCTTTCTTTGAAAAGAGTATCTCTTTTGGATGTTCTTCTGAAAAGCGCGTTGACACCCATCATGGTTAGAGCAGCACTATAATAAAACGTTAAACAAATAAAATAAAGTAATAGTCCACATTCTATATCCTATTCTCAAGGTAGCCAAAGCCAAGCATCATGCCTTGTTTCGCCTGATGTGCTTTGTCTAAGGGGAAGACCCTTGATATACAACCATCTTTATCATTTGTTCAAGATCTCCTGCTGGTTTCAGAGAGTGTTTTGAAGCTTCCTCAGCCTCTTCTTCAACTCACAGTAGCTTGGTGAACACCACTGGTGTACCTCAGTAGCTGCCTGGATCTTTAACAACGGAATGTCTAGGCTCCAACATACTTAAAAACTCCTATTACAATATGGAGTAAATTGGTCCCCACTCTTTCAATCCTCCACCACCAGGTAGTGGTTAAAACAACCTTATTCAGAACCCTTCAAACTGACAATGCCTGCTTATGATCAGTTTTATTCCACATTTTTCAAGTTTTATATGCAATCATTGTCATTTCATTTTGACATGCTCTGCTATTTTAGCCTGTGGAAGATGGTTTTCGGATGAGTTGGAGAATGAATGATAGTTTTCTGCTCTCTTCTTGCTGCCGTTAACTGACCCAATGAGGAGTGGGAGACCTGACTTCAGCAAAGGAAGAGCGCATCTGTGGGTAAAGCTCCTGTGCATGTTTGCAAAGAGTTACCAGCACTGGTGCAAGCTTGTATGTGGAGGGGTTTGATTTACCAGATGGGTCAGAGTTGTGAGAATAAGTGTACAAACAGATGTAGCTCATACTAGGTATGATAACTGCTATGAGGTGGGAAAAACATACTCACATTACCATAAATACACTATAATTAGTGCTAATAATCAATCTAGTGTGAGGGTATATGTATAAACATAGGTTTACAACCTGACCTGTAAAAAATGGTTAGACAACATGCAACTATATTCAGTGTCACGGTCATATGTTTTTCCTGTATCTCAGCCAGAGAGAATATGTTTCCTCCACCCTTAGAAAGTTACAATGGCTTCCAGTAACTCAGACACAAATTCAAAATCTTTGTATCACACACAGCATGCCATAATATAACGTTAGAATCAGTGGCGGCTGCCACCAATTAGCACTGGTTGGCTGGGGGAGATAGAAAAATACATTAAAAAAATGACATACCTTGCTGCCGAACCACCGCCTTGCATCATCCTCTTTTGTTTCTGCAACAGCAGGAAGCACAAACAGGCTCCCGTAGTCAATCACAATGCTGCAATGCAGCATTATGATTGGTCTGAGCGCAGTGGTTCGGCACTCAGCAATCAGACAGGAAGTGGCAGCCTGTGCATGTTCCCTACCAGGCTGTGTACTACAGCCTGGTGGGGAACATGCAAAGTGTGCATGACTTTTTGACCGGCCGAAGACGGACAGCCAAACAGTAATGCGTACTTAAGTTCCCACCACTCCTCCCCTTGCTGGCTGTGACAAAGCCAAGCCGTGCCCGTAAAGCGGAAAAATAAAATGATAATAAGATAGTGTTATTATCATTTTATTTTTTCCTTTAGACACTGCTCAAAATGCAGTGGGGAGACACTCCTCTGCCTTAGCGGAGGAGCTGCCACTGGTTAGAATTTGTCCAGCTCATGCTCCATGAGCAGTAACTGTCATGCATGCTCAATTCTAACAGTGGGACTCTCATCAAGAAACTCCTTACAGCATCCCATCTCCTGCCAAATGACTAACTCATCACACCTTCAGAGGCGCTCTAGCTGTGCCTTCAACACAAACTAACACTACGCAGCACATTCCTTCAAGGCCCATAACACGTAACACTGCATTCGACCATACAATGCCATACTATTCAACAAAAACCATACAAAGCATTACTCCTTCCCTCCTACCATGCATGGACATATAGCAACAATTGACCAAGCAGGCTCTTATGGAACAGAAACATAACCAACCTGTTGGACTTGGCCCTTTTTGGCTAAAGTTCCCTAAACCTTTTGCCTTCTCCCTAGACCTTTTTTCTGACATGGTGTTTCCAACTTAGATGCTTTGGGCACTTTGCTAGTGCTGATCAGTGTCTAAGTGCAAGTGCTCCCTGTGTAAAGTGTAATGGAAATTGGTTGTCCCTGTTTGGTATGTTTGCCTTACTAGTAAAGTCCCTAGTAAAGTGCACTATGTGTACCAGGGCTGGCAATGCAAATGCTACTAGTGGGCCTGCAGCACTAATTGTGCCACCCACACAAGTAGCCCTAAAGAGAGAACTCAGGCCTGCCACTGCAGTGCCTGCGTGCAGTTTGTTAAATTGCTATGTTGTTCTGACAAGTGCACCCACTTGCCAGGCCTTACCCTTCCCTTTTTATGTACATCAGACACCCCTATGGTAGCTCCAAGGTACCCCCCTGGGCAGGGTGCAGTGTATGTGAAAGGTAGGACATGTACTAAGGTGTGTACCATGTCCTGACAGTGAAATACTCTCCATTTCGTTTTTCACTGTTGCAAGGCCATCTTACCCATAGGACAGAATGGGGAAGGCTGTGTAATATGCTTCCAGCCTATCTTCCCATAGGCTTAATATGGAGAGGTGAAGTTTAGTGTGCCTGCACTCACAATTTAATAACACATCTTTTTGTAAAGGTGGTTTTTGCATTGTGTGTTTAGAAACCACTCTTTTAGAAGTGGCTAGTTTTTGTGTTCTAACATTTCTGTGTGTCTCTGCCTGGTTGTGGTTTGACTGTGTCTGGATTTGAATGTGATAGGCTCTGGGGAATGTCTTGACCCAGGGGAGGTGGTGAGACAGCAACAGGCTGACCTGCATCTGGAGTGTAGAGGGGAGGAGTAGCCCCTGGAGGTGAAGAGGCCTGGGCTGTTGCCATAAAACAATGGCTTCATCTCCTGCTGAGTGATTGATGATCCGGACCCCTCCTATGAAATGAAGAAGGTGTCACTGGCAGGGAGACACCCAGAACTGGTTTGGACAGGGGTGAGTGCCCCCCTGAACACAAATATGTTTAGGGGTATAACTATGAGAGCTGAAACACCTGAACGTTGGAATGGAACTGATCAAGACTGAAAAGGACTGAAACTACTTCGTGGTCAAGAGGAACCTTTTCCAAGGAAGAAACAGCTGAAGAGACTGAAGGAAAGGACTGACCCTTGCTGTGTGTTCTGGCACTGGCCTGCAGTTTGCTGATTTAACCAAGGAGAGGCTAAGGAACTTTGCTTTGTGCTGTGTCCCCCTGCTTGAAAGGACTTTGCTGTGTCCTGAAATAACTTGTCCCCAAGAGCCCGAGGAGAGCTGGCTCCGTGTTGTGGAAACTCAGAAACATAAAAGTGTCCAAGGGAGTCTCAGCGACGCTGTGTGCGTGTGCTTTTTGCAGCCTGAGATCCTCATAAGAATTGCCCTGTGATCGTGGGCACCTGGAGTCCAAGTGAGTCTCAGCGACGCTGTGTGCTTGTGCTTCGTGCAGCCTGAGACCTTCGTGAGGATTGTCCTGTGATCGTCTGCACCCGGAGTCCAAGTGAGTCTCAGCGACGCTGTGTGTGCGTGCTTTATGTAGCCTGAGACCTTCGTGAGGATTGTCCTGTGATCGTGTGCACCCAGTGTCCAAGTGAGTCTCAGCGACGCTGTGTGCGTGTGCTTTGTGCAGCCTGAGACCTTCATGAGGATTGTCCTGTGATCGCGTGCACCCGGAGTCCAAGTGAGTCTCACCGACGCTAGACTATTCCTTTTGGAACAGGGTCAAGACTGTTAGCAAATGGCTGGGTCTAATCTGAAGTGGCATTATGGACAAAAGAATGATGGGTTGAAATGCTACTCTGAGTGATTGTCAGTTGTTCTACAAATTGAAAGCATTCCTCCTATCTCCTTTTGTGTGTTGGATAGTTCAAAATACTTAGAACCACAACCTCATGAGCACCTCCACTGTAATATTGTCTTGGAACACCACAGAAAGTACAAGTACATAACCGCCCCCCCCCCCCGTGATATACCAAACATCCACAACTACACATGCAACCTCATCAATATAACATGCCTCTAGATTCATTAAGATCACAAATAACACTAGATCCCCATAGCTTTGCCACCTGCATTTCACCATAACACATACATCTCTTCACCCAACCATGTACATCACATTACGGAGCTTGTTTTTGCTTCAAAATATGCTTTACCCTCATTACAATAGACTACAGTCAACATTACATAAACCATTACAACAGAAGTACAGCATTATACTTTCTGGTAAACACCACACCACTCTCTTCAACTCTCAACCCTATTTATTATACCTTTTGAACCATCCAACTCTACAACTTCCATCAACTCTCTGCAGCCTAATATCAAACTACCTCATACCTTTACACAATCCCATGCAAACCACATCCAGCAAACACCTTTACAACATAATTATAGTCCATTGCGCACAGTGATGTTCCACACCAGCCAGGGTTCTGCCCACTTCACACAGACCATATATATTACAGTAGCCATTGAAACACCAGTCATTGCCTACAAAGTTCAAACATATTTGGTCTCTACCCAGCTCACGGTGTGTAGGTAAATGCCATGCTTTTAACCACAACACCTGAACCCCGAAATTCCCTTCAAATCAAAGTAGCAACACCGTAGGTAACTCTAGTGTCAAAGGAGTACTTTAGTTTTTCACAAGCAGGTTGAGAAGATGTTGGATAAATGGAGACACGCTGGCCCCCAAGAATCCAGTTGAAAGTTTACTACAATATCAGTGGGATTTGTTGCTGAAGGTGTGCTCGACAACATAGCAAGGCCAATATAATTGCGTGCGGGCTGACAAGTCATAACCGCCTAGTCAACATGTACCACTAACGTGTAGGTTTGCTTTTGTAGACCAAATTAGCAATGGCCCTGACAGATCAGGAGATTTATCCCATTGCGTGGTGATCATTGATGATTTTTCATATTTGCAGCTTCCATGCCTGTCATGATGACTGTGATAGGAGAAACTGTGTCATTCTTTCTTATGCTGTAAAGTAAAAATCAGTTGGACGGACAGGCCGCTGGCAAATGGTTTCCAATAGTGCAATCAAGGGAGGATCCTGTAATGGATACCGAGAGGTACTCTGGCCTCTAAATGAGGCAGGGGAACTGAGAGTGGGGAGGATGGGACATCAACTGATTTTCAGCAGATGTCTTGTTACCACAACCCTGTAAATGAATCCATGAGCCTGAAAGATCAATCTAATTGGAGGGATAACTCTGATGTCTAAGCCTAAGTTTTTGAAATAAGTACAACTTTTTATTATCCATTCTGCCCCTTTGAAGTAGCAAATGGAAAGGAAAAAAGATAGTTAATTATTTTTTGAAGATCACTAGGAAGCCATATAAAGTTAAAAAACGAGATCATTTGAATCACCTTTCTTAGTCAGAATGTGTTGTACATGCAGTGTTAGGCCTTAGTTTTATTCAAACTTACCTTGGCGAGAAATCCTCTACACTATTGTGGATTCTTGGGTACACTAAGTGGACTGTAAGTTATGTAATGAGTGTCCCTTCAAAGGTTTGTGTGAAACCTGACCTGCTACTTTTTAGCCAATTTCTTTCAAAGTTGTTATGTAAATTTTTCAAATATTTATCTTTGGGATTGTATGATAAGGATGCTGTCATTCTACAAGGGGTATGTTTATGTGGGAACTGTCGAAATTTGATTAGGTGCATTATCCTTATACTTGAGGAACTCCCTGCTCCCAAGAGAGAGCTGGCTTTTATTTACCTGACCAGCAGGTCAAAATGCTACCTAGATATGGTCCTTTGCTTGTGAATTTCTTCTATGGTTATAAGCTACCTGCCCAATCTGTCTATCTGTAAATATTGTCTTGTTCCATCTTTGAAAAAGAAAGCATGAGATTGTTCACTTAGATTTGTGAATCTACAAAACAAGCTACTTAATAACATAGATAAACCTACAAAGTTTTACAGCAGTGTTTCCCAAATGGTAGGTCGCGACCTTCTGGTGGGTTGCAAGTCAATTTTGTTGGGTGGGAAAGTGCAAGCAATAAAAAGACTTGTAAATTCTGTATTCATCTTGTCACATTTGATGTGGCTCAAAGATTGACGTGAAGGGTTAATGTCAAGGCTATGTCCTCTGACAAAGTTGTGCTTATTTTTAAAAATGGGTATTGATGTTTAAAAAATTCCACTCTCTTTGCATTCAGAGAAAGAAATGTATATTGAATTATGTGACAATCTTGCTGGGATACAGGCATATAATTTTATTTGTAACACACAAAAAAATTTAAATACCGGCAAAGGAATTGTTCACATTCAGCAGTTAGGAAAGAAACAATGAAGCTCATTGTTTTGTAATTTTTAAGTGTGATGGAAACAAAGATTTTAATAGGATCAAAATAAATCAAGACACTTTATTTGGTGATGCACAAATTATAAATATTCACTGAATCCAGATTTCCATCTTTAGAATTTGTGAATATAGCTATCCAGTAAAACTGTGTGTTTGTGCAAATTTAGTGGCCAGTTCATTGGAAAATGTACTAACTTTAAATGCTACTGTGCTAACACACAATGCTTTAGTTACATCAAGAAATTACCTGGTTCATGCCCAGTAAAGCTAGATGGATCACAAAAGTTTGTCATTCTAAAAATTGGGTCGTGGTTCCTGAAGGTTTGGGATGCTGTTTCACAGACTTCTGAAAAGCCCCTTTGAATGGTATGAGAGGTAGGCTAATACATTTTGTACATTTTATGGACCATATTAACATTGGAGAGTGAGAATGTTTTTCAGTTGTTGATGATAGTAAGGTAACAATGAAGAAATAAGTATATTCTATTAACTTGTTTCTTTCTTCTGCAGGGATAAAGATGTGTTGTGGCAGAAATCAGATGCTCTTGAGTACGAGCAAAAGATCCGTGCAGAGGAACGCTGGCTTGGGGACACAGAGGTTACCCAGTGTCTGGACTGTGGTAAGAGCTTCAGTTGGATGGTGCGTCGACACCACTGCAGGTTAGTCTGAAGAAGCACTGTTTACTTGCCCATAAGTGTTAAGTAGCATCAGGGCCGGGCTAGAGACTAAATCAGACCTGGGAGAATGTTGATACCAGCCCCAAGTTTCGGAAGGCTGTGACTTGAATGGGGGCATGGATTGCTCATAGCAGCCCATCCTGCTTTCAAAGCAGTCTCCAAGACTTTTGCCAATTGGGACAATACCAAACTACCAAAAGGGCCAGTTCTGCTCTGAGTAGTACTTCCTATCTAAGCAGATGCATTGTACACTTCCATAGTGCTCTGATCTAAATATTGCAATTGATGCTCTGGCAGAAATCGAATTTATAAATCTATAGCACAAAAGTCTATTCACGGTGGATGCCCTTACAGAAAAGTTTGGAAAATAAAAGTCCCTCAGAAATCTGTACATTCAAAATTGTGAAATTGAAACAGTTCGTATATCTCAAGGAATGTAGGTAAATAGCTGTCAACTTATTGTGAGGTTCCTAGTGCCTGTCACATTACGTTTGCATCCACAGTCATCGATCCCATGAGTATGGTTCATCTGAGAAATTAAGAACTAACCTGTAGTTTCACCCAGAGATTTTGTCTGCTTTCAGTAGCTGTAGTCCTTTGGTGAAATGTTATGTTTTTTGTCCCCACTATAAAATCTTGAGGGCCAAGTGGATTATCCCATTGTGTAAACAAATTGGCCCCGGCTATTATCTTGAGGTATTGAGAATTTTATCCACCGATACTCGTAGAGTAATAGTGTTTGGCTTGGCCAAATACTGGCATGCACTAGGGATTAAACGTTCTAAATATATTGTATGAATTTTGTATTTTCCCAAACTGTATTTTATGGCATCCCTTTTAATATTGGTCTTTTATCTTTTATATTGTCTTAAATTTGTGCTGTGCTATGTACTTTTTAAGATCTTTGTGATCGAAATAAAGTTATATATGATGATGATGAAATGTTCAGTTCTGCAAATTTACTATGAACTACCTGAATTTGCTCATAGTTTTACTCCTGTGGAGGATAGAACTAGATCCCTATTTGGGATGGGCATGGAGATGAAACACCTTCAATATTGATGACACTACAAGGGGAACGAGTATGTCTGTGGTGAAAAATATTTCAGTTTTCCACATGAATGTACTTTTGCATCAAATTTCTAGAAGTGTAATCGTAGACAAGTGAAGAATTTGAGGGAATTGGTGAGTAGCGAATACCCAGGAGTACTTACTATCCTGAATAATCTTTTAAGAATACAGTAATGTACATGTGTACCTTTCTGCATGCGGAAAATGTGCTGCAAAATTGTATTTAAACTTTTATTTAAAAAAATTATTCTCCTAAAATTTTAAAATGAAAATGTATTCTAAGCATAAATGTAAGCTGATAAATTTGTGACTTTGACTAGAGAGTCTTGGTGGATCAAAAGGTCGTGCAGAGAAGATAAAATGAGTTAGTAGTTAACTTACAGTGCATTTGGGAGGGCCATAGAGTGGAGGCATCGGTGTTCAGCCAGCTCCTAACATCCTTAATTATACAGATATTGGGCGGTGCAAGAGGAGCTTTCAAACTGACATGCTGGAGAATACCGCCACACTAGCTGGCAGTCAGGCCATCAGCCCAGATGGTAAGAGAGTAAGGTTATACGGGTAGACAAACAGATGCTACCAGATGATCTGTAAGCATTCACTAAGAGCTGCAGAGAGTTTGGCAGGCACAGACATTTAAACTACAAGCTCTCAAAGTGAGTGCATAGACCTGATAACAGGAGTGTTCTGATTACTTACTGGTAATCTTCATTACTCCGATTCAAACTCCTCCTCATCCCAGTCCTTATCATATGAGGCATTTCCCACCTCCGACAGATTAGCAGGCATACAGATCACTTTTAGACATAGACAGTTTTTTCTTTCTGTAGTATCTGATTACTTAAAATGCTCTTCCTCCCTGCTCCTTGTCCTGTCTGTTCCAAGCCCAGTTTGAAATGCAAGAATGGAGAGAGGGAGGGATGTGGACTGGGATGAGGAGGAGTACGAATCGGGTTAAAGAAAATTACCGGTAAGTAATTCTACCATTAAACCCTCATCTACTCCTCCTCTTCCCAGTCCTTATTGTACAAGGATTTACCAAGCAGAAATCTTGCACCGTTAACCGTGATGTTGAAATTATATTTATTTGAAAACACCAATTACTCCATTTTTAAGAACAGTAGGACCAAAAATATACTGAGTGGAATGTGACAAATTCAGACTATAATGCTTAATAAAGGTTTGACGGTTGACCATGTTGCAGCCCTACATATTTCTTGCAGAGCCGCTCCCCAACCTCTGCTCATGAGGTGGATACAGCTTGGGTAGAATGCCTCTGCATGTCAAAAAGAGCTGACTCTCCCACAGATTTGTATGATTGAGCAATAGCCTGACATGTCCATTTACTTAGCATGTGTCCTTTATTTACCAATCCATAGGATTCAAACAGAGAGTTAGAGGCCCTGAAGCTTTTAGTCCAATATGCAAGAAAATGCCTATTTTGTCAGAACTTTTCCAATTAAATCTAATATCTAAAAAGGATCAACCTTCACAGGATTGTAACCCTTGGAGGTATACCATTTCTGAAAATATCCTCAGTTTTTTTTGTAAGAGGTCAAAGTTTATGGTTTTCTTTAGGTCTGAATATCAGATTGTGATCTGTGTAGAACAACCCATTTTCTCTTAGCTCACCCTCTCAAGCTTCAGCCGTCAGTTTGTGGTGGTGTAGCTGAAGTAACAGCAATCTTGGGTTCTGGATAGGTGGACGATAAAGGGATAGATGGAGGAACTCTCCCCTAGACAGCATCATTAGGAGGGAAAACCAAGTCCATCATGGTCAGAACGTGGTTAGCATAATTACTAAAGCCCTCTTATACCAAATCACTTTCAGGAGGAGGGGAATCGGGGTAAAGGTCTGCGGGAGACCTCTGGGCCAGTGCAATGAAATGCTATGGCATTTATTGCCCATGTTTGGGAACAACTTTGTTCTGTGCAAAAGTCCAGTAACATTTCATTCTGGGAGGGGAAAAACACAAATCCAAATAGGGGGTCCTGAACCAGGCATAGATCTGGTTGAACTTACATGTTGCTAGGTGGTACATTATTGAAGATGGAATGTGCAGAATATATATATATTATCTACTGGCGGTCGCCAGTAGATAGTTATAGTTAGGACCGAGTTTCCATAAGAAATCTGAAAATTCTATTTTGAATAACTTTGGCGCCGGTTGACGAATCCTCGCGAAATTTTCCGTTATAGTTAGTTCAGATAACTATAACTCGCGCGACCGCCACTCTATCACAAGGATGATGTCATCAGTGATGTCATGAGTGATGTCACTGACCATGTCATGAGTGATGTAATATGTGACGTCATCAGCAGTGGATTGCGGTCGACCGAGTTATAGTTACCTGAACTAACTATAACGGGGGAATTTCAATGGTTTTTTACGAGTGAAATGTCCAGCTAACTATAACATGTGTGAAACCTATGGTTTTTTAAGTGAATTTGCAAGGTTTTTTAAATGCTAATTCCAAACTATAACGTGTGTGAAACCTATGGTTTTTTAAGTGAATATATATATATATATATATATATATATATATATATAATCTACTGGCGGTCACCAGTAGATAGTTATAGTTAGGACCGTGGTTCCATAGGAAATCCGCAACATTCTATTTGGAATAACTTTGGCGCCGGTTGACAAATCCTCGCGAAATTTTCAAAATAGGTGGGGCGCTCCGCTCCTCTCCTACCCTGAAAGTTTCGGGGGGATTCGTCAAGCGGGGGCTGAGAAAAAAGGGGGGTCCCAAAACGCGTTTTCCCCATGCAATTTTCCATATGGACCTTTAGTCCAAGGTACAGCCCGAACGGCTGAACAGAATTACTTGAAATTTGGCAGAGAGGTAGTCCTCAGCTCAGGGATGTGCCTTTTGCATATATGGAGTCAATCTGTTCAGTAGTTCCTGAGAAAATCAAAAGTAAAATCACATATATATGTGGGCGGAGCCTAACCACACATCTCATCCTGAGATCTGATTGGCTGTCAGCACTTCATCCAAGAAGTGTTGGCAGCCATCTTGGGACCAATATACATGATAGCACCTCATTAAAAAGCATTGCAGTTAATAGAAGGTTTTAAGACTTTAGTTACATTATAAATCATTTGTTGATGGTACCATACTCATTTTAGGAATTGTGGTATGTTCTAAGGTGATTTCACCATGTGAAAAAGCCTTCTGCTGGGATATCATGATTGAGAGAAAAATATTTTCTCATGCTTTTCCCACAGAGGTTTGGAAGGTGATCTATAAGCTAAACTGAGAGCTTATTTTCTGTAAATTCACATTATCTTTCTCAGTCATGTGAGAATGAAGTCTGACATTCTCAGTAAAACATGTACATCCAACAAGGGCAGAGACTGTCAGTTGATTCCTTTGTGTTGTACTGCAGCTTCCCAGAGTGTTCCAAAGAACAACTAGAGCACTAACAGTCCTACTTATGATAAACGTATGGCACACCTGAAGCCATCTTGCTTGGATTAAAGTGGTAGCTCTTAAAACATTTAATTTAAAAAGGAACAAAATGAGGGGGTTCATTTTTCCATAAAAAGTATGATTAGTGCTGCAGAAAGAAAAATTAGGGCACATTTTGAGTGACTTCTCAAATCCTCTTCTATTTCATTAAAAAATTCTGACATGCAGACTGAAACATGCACTTTCAATACCAGCAGCAGTTTTCCCTGGTGAGCAGTAGCTTTACTACAGTGATCTAATGAGCAACTAGAGTGCTAACATTCTGAATTTATGGCAAATGTGTGACACATCTGAATGCCTTCTTGATGGAATCAAAGTAAAAAACTGAAAGTATTTCCTACTGAGGAGAGTGCAGTAAATGAGGAAATTAGGAAACTTCATAACAAATAAGTCTCCCAAGATGGCCACCAGAGACAAAAGAGCCCAAATGTAGCCCAAATATCACCCAGATGTAGCCCAAGTATAGCCCAATGACAGAATGTCCCAGAGTGTTCTTAAAAACAACTTGAGCGCTTACTGTCTTCATTATGACAAAAGTATGGCACACCTGAAGCCATCTTGATTGGAATAAACTGGTAACACTTAAAACATTTAATTTAAAAAGGAACACAATGAGGGGGTTCATTTTGCCATAGAAATTATGATTAATGCTGAAGAAAGAAAATGAGGGCACATTTTGAGTGACTTCTCAAATCCTCTTCTATTTCATTAAAACATTCTGACATGCAGACTGAAACATGCACTTTTAATACCAGGAGCAGACTTCCATGGCGAACAGTAGTTTTACTACAGTGATCTAATGAGCAACTAGAGTGCTAACATTCAGAATTTATGGCAAATGTGTGACATATCTGAATACCTTCATGATGAAATCAAAGTAAAAAACTGAAAGCATTTCCTACTGAGGAGACTGCAGTACATGAGGAAATTAGGAAACTTCTTAACAAATAAATCTCCCAAGATGGCCACCGGAGACAAAAGAGCCCAAATGTTGCCCAAAATCACCCAGATGTAGCCCAAATATAGCCCAATGACAGAAGTGTGCAAAACACATTATTTTGTGTTTTTGCAGTGTTATATAGTGCAGACTTGTCAGGTATTGGAGTGCTTTACATGAGCATTGGTTACATCACACAAGAACAAATTCATTTTGGTTGTAGACATGGGGAGACTAAGTGATTTGACCAGAATCACAGAATGTCGAGGTGAAGCAGAAACTCCAACCTGGTTCCCCAGTTGCAAAGTCTGCAGTTCTGGAAGTAACACCACATCCTCTCCCCTAAGTGCAACATTTAATCAAGTGGTCAACTGGATAAAAAAACATAAAGATAACAAATAATTTAAAAGTGCTTTGTCGCTATTTGAAAACTCCGAAAATATGTCCTTATTTTAGTCTTTTAGAGCACTAACCATAATTTTGATGCCAATAAGACCCTCTCATATATGTAATTTCTAAAGGAAATGCTCTAGGTATTACAGTTTTGATTACATCAAGATGACGTCAGGCGTTCCACACTTTTGTAATAAATATAGAATGTTAGCAATCTAGTTGTTCATTAGGATACTGTTGAGAGGCAGAGGCCAGGGGCACGGACTCTGAAATAAGCAGGTAGGAGGGTGCAAAGGCAACAATTTAACCACACTGACCAGGCAGGAAGGGCCGTGGCAGCACAACAGACTATGGAGGGCAGTGGAAAGGGGGGCAGGGGCAACAAACCAACAATACAGGACTTGCAAGAGAGGCTGTGGCAATGTAATAGACCATTGTGGGCAGAAGGAAGAGGCAATGGTAGTACAACCATACATGCCAACAGACCCGATTCAGCCAGGAAACGTCCAATGTTTTTAAGCTCAAATGGGCTTTATTTGATCTGTCTCCTGTCTACAATCTCCTCTTTTTCAATGTAACTCAAAGGGGAAAATCAATACCCCAGTTTTTTTTCAAAATCTCCCTCTTACCAAGTTCAAAATGCTCGCAAGTATGGTACATTGGTTCATGGAAGGAAATGGGGTAGGGACATGGACTTGGATAACAGAGGACAGGAGGGACATGGAGAGGTGCACCAAACTGACCCTGCAGGGCAGGCATCAGGGTTTGTAGCAGCACAATACACCACACAGGGCATGCGGGACGGGAGTGCAGCACAACAATCCATAGAAAGCAAGAGGGAGGGGACAGGACCATGCACATGGACAACAGAGAACAGAGGGGCAAGAGGCAATGGTAGCTAGCTGACCATAATGGACAGACAGGAGAGAAAGCTGCAGCATAACAGACCATAAAGGGCAGGAGGGACGGATCAGGGGCATTACAATGGAACAGACAAGCCAGGAGGGAGGGAGTAGGGGTCTGCACATGTAAACAGAGGGCTGGGGGCAAGGGGGCAGGGCAGGAGCAGCAAGATAGCCATGGAGGTCAGGCAGGATGGGCACTAGAAGCAAGACACACCATGAAGAGCAACAGTGAGACTGTGATGGCATACACACAGACCATGGAGGGAAGGTGGGAGGGGGTCAGGGGCAGCTAACTGACCACACAGGGAAGGTGGGAGGGGCCATGGCAGCACAGAAGACCATGCATGGCAAGTGGGAGGGTTAGTGGCAGCACAATGGCTATGATGGGCAAGAAGGAGGGTGCAGGGGCATGCACAAAGGACGATGGAGGATAGAAGGGAGGGTCAGGACCTGTGCACAGACAAGAAAGTTCAGGGGAAGGGGCCTCACAACAGACCGCACGGGGCAGGCAAGAGGAGCAGTTGCAGCACAACAGACCAGGGAGGGCAGAAGGGTGTGGCAGTACAATGGACCATGTAGGACAGGAGGAAGAGGATAGGGGCATGGCATGTGGACAGGCAGGGTGGAGGTGGCAGGGACAGGTTACAGTCATATGACAATGCTAGGCAGGTGGGAGGGGAGTGGCAGCTCAACAGAACACTCAGAATAGATAGGAGTGGCAGGTCCATGGAACATGGTGGGCAAAAAGGATGGAGCAGGGGCATGCACAAAGACATCGGAGGGCAGGGGGAAGGAGAATAGGGGCAGCAAGCTAAGCACAGAGTTTAAGCAGGAGGTCAATGATGGGGCATAGAATTGGGCAATGGAGGGCACGAGGAGTGGACTGGTACATCATACTAAATTGAGGGCAGTGGCAGCACATCAGACCATGTATGGAAGGAGGGAGGAGGCTAGTCCATGGATTCACACTACAGAGGATAGGGAGGAGGGGGATGGGGCAGCAAGCTAACTGTTCAGAGAAGGCGGGTATTAGGAACTTTATTGTTTTTAAAACGTGTGTCTGTGCGAACTACTTAAAATATGAACAAGTATGCAGCATAATCTCACTTTTATTCAGGAAGAAGAGGACGTTTGTGACTGTGACTCCGGGCTCACTTGGCAGAAACACCCCCTGACCCTCCACCCCCTATCGCAAAATGTAATGCCCGTGAAAAGGGTAGGTGAACACAGTGTTATATAGAACATAGTCCTGAGAGCACGATTGAAAATGTAAACTAGATATAGTGTATGGTATAAACTATGCACCAAAAAGTGTAATATAAGATGAACCGGGCGTGAAATATAATATGCAATACATTGTGCGCAATGACAAATTCATTGGAAAGCGCGAGATAGCACAGGCACTAGCGCGTGCTATGCGATATGCGCCTTGGAGTGTAATATGCACAGGGCAGTGTTGTGTAACCTAACTAGTCTCTAAAGTTGCAATATAAAATATGTGCTGGGGAGTGTAACGTTGCATATGCACTGTGACAAAGATATGGATCCCAGATTGTAATATGTATGGCATAGCGCTGTGCGTTATAACATACACATCGAGGAAGGCACGTTAGATGCGGCAATATAACCCGTGCGAAGACAAGTGTGGCATGACATATTCACGGAGTGGTGTTACAGTGCACATGGGCTAGAGAGTGTCATAGCATATGCACTAGCTAGTGGAATACAACACAGGTGTGTGGCACTCAGCAGGCAATGGTGGGTGTAACACAGCATTGGGCTCTGCCAGGAGCGCGCTGTGACTCTCAAGTGATGTTCGTCCCCTTTCCAGAGAGTAAAATAAAAAGTATTACACATCCGGCAGTGGATGTGTGTTTTATTAACCGTGAGGGCGGTTTCTTGCATAGTTTTGGTCAAATTTTTGTCGAATCCCCTTTGAATGGCTTGGTGTGCATGTGTATTAAATGTGCCCGTCAATAGCTACCCATGTTTGTATAAATAAACGACAAGGGTGTCTACCGGGATTAGGCACGGTAGGGCATCAGACATGTCAGAGCTTCACTAGTGGTGTAAATACATTCCACGTGGATTCATTGTATGCATAGTCGCCTTTTAATGAATATCACGCAAATCGTCATGGTGATAGGTACGTACGGTTTGTCCAGCATGTCCTAGGTGTGTCTATAAATATATATATTTTTTAAATAATTAAAAACAGTGGCCGGCCCTGGGGATTGGGGTCAAAAAAATATAATTAGGAGACAGGCCCTGGGGGATGGGGTCATCAGGGCCAATAAATTAGAATAAGAAGGGGAACCACACAGCCCCCCTTCTTAAAAAATTAAAATAAATAAAAGACTGGCATCGTGCCGGAGGCCACGCCCCCTCCTTGAAGCACTCTGCAAACGCACCCCCTGGCGAGTTGTAAGTTGGGGAATTAATTCCTCTTCAATACTGAGGGTCCCTGAGGGCCAACTAGCCCAACAGGCATCTCCAGTCTGCGCCAGGGAGCTGCGCTGCGGACAGATGTTCTGAGGCCAAGCCCCTTTTTACACCTCTCTGAAACGCAGCTCTGTGGCGCTTACTGGAGGTACCTAGTGGTCTAGTTTGACCCTAGGGACCCTTAGGATTCAAGGGAACTTAATCTCTCAACTTAGAACAGCCACAGGGCGCGTTTATACAGTGGTGAAGGGAGGGGACGGGGCCTGAGGTGACGTGTGCAAACACGCACTATGGCACGTTTTAAATTGGGGATATAATTTCCCTTCAATACTGAGGGCCCCTGGGGGCTAACTAGCCCACCAAGTGCTTCCAGTAAGCGCCACTGAGCTGCATTGCAGAGAGGTGGTCCAGGCCGTGCCACTTTTTACACCTCTCTGCAACGCAGCTCTGTGGCACTTACTGGAGGTACCTAGTGGGCTAGTTGGACCCTAGGGACCCTCAGGATTCAAATGAACTTAATCTCCCAACTAAAAACGGACACAGGACGTGTTTACACAGTGGTGAAGGGAAGGGACGGGGCCTGAGTTAACGTGTGCAAAAACGCCCTGTGGCCTGTTTTAAGAGGTAGTTTGAATCCCCCTGCCCTATTATATACTAGGGGCTTACAGAGGAGGTCATGCTAATCACAGGGGGGCCCCAACGCATAATGTTCCCTAGTGTATGTAGGTGTTTTCACTGTATTCTAAGTGTCTTTTAACATAGCACTGGCTCTAGGACTGGTTAGTCAGACTCAGTTACCACCAGTATCCGTCTGAAAAAGTTGAGGGTACAGGATGATTTTGCAACAAGGCTTCTTTCTGCTCTTCTTTTTGTTCTTTCTGCACGTTATCCTTCTTCCTGCACTTTTCTTCATCTTTGAGGACTTCTGTTGCTTCTTTCTGCACTTCTTTTTTTTCTTTCTGTGCATTTTTTCTTCTTTCTTCACATGTCCTATCTCTGTAGGCATAGTTAGAAATTAGCATTTAAAAAACCTTTGAAATTCACAGAAAAAACCATAGGTTTCAGGCACGTTATAGTTAGGAATTAGCATTTAAAAAACCTCTGAAATTCACTGAAAAAAACATAGGTTTCAGGGGTGTTATAGTTAGCTGGACTTTTCACTTGTACAAAACCATTGAAATTCCCCCGTTATAGTTAGTTCAGCTAACTATAACTCGCGCGCCCGCAATGCACTGCTGATGACGTCACATATTACATCACTCATGACATGGCCAGTGACATCACTCATGACATCACTGATGACATCTCAAATGACATCACTGATGACATCACTGATGACATCATCCTTGTGATAGAGTGGCAGACCTCCTCTCACCCTAATATAACCTTTGATACACACATTCAAAAATAGAAACTACAATGTTCAAAACAATGGACATACCAATACCAGTTACAACAACCTCTTCAGTAATTCTAAGATCCACATACACATCCACTCATTCACCAACAGTCCTATACAGTCACTCATACATGTACTCACTCATCATATGTACTCATACACCTATACATCCTGTTACACAATGCCACTCATCCATAGAGTTACTCACACACATAGTCACTCATGCTAATAAAGAATCAAACATACATTTACTTGCATATACAGTTATACACACACCACCACACTTACTTCTACGGAAACTTACACATACTTAGTCTTTTAAACAATGACTTATAGAAACACATACTTATTCATACAGGAACTCTTTCAATCTCTCACTCTCACATATACTCACTTATATACACCAATAGTCACATATACTAGTTTAAAACATATGAAGTTACTCATAAAGACACTATGGAGACAGTCATTCACTCACTAACACACCCATACACACACTCATCCACCCATACAGTCCTGCACACATGCTGTCTTCAACACATACAAACAGTGAGTCACTCATTCATGCACCTATGCACTACGTAATACCCCCCACCGAACCATGCAGACACTCAGACTGATACTCAAAAAAACAACTAATAACCTATATAGACACCCATGTAGCTACTCACCAACCAATGCAGCCACTTATACACAAAGTGAGAGACTGATACAGATATTTACATATTTAAACATTACTCACTAAGCCATGTATTCACTATGATACACTTAATCAGTCAGTTACACAATCAATTTTTCAAAAACAAATCATCCATTTAGACACTTATATACCCATTTATTCTTCCATCGACCTTGAGATATACATATATAAAACATATTTAATTTTCAGAAAAACACACATTCACTGGATGATGTCATCAGTGATGTCATCAGTGATGTCATTTGAGATGTCATCAGTGATGTCATGAGTGATGTCACTGACCATGTCATGAGTGATGTAATATGTGACGTCATCAGCAGTGCATTGCGGGCGCGCGAGTTATAGTTAGCTGAACTAACTATAACGGGGGAATTTCAATGGTTTTGTACAAGTGAAAAGTCCAGCTAACTATAACACCCCTGAAACCTATGGTTTTTTCAGTGAATATAAATATATATATGTATATTCCTGGATTTCGCCACTCATCCCCATCGGAAAAAACGGAACGGACCACGGTAATGTGCGTTCTTCAATCGTTTAGGGTGCAGGTCTTGCCACAACGCGTTTCAGCCCACCACAGGCCTTGATCACATGACATTGGATACGTGTCATCGCCGTGCTTTTAAAGTGATAAGTGCTCATATAATTAACAACACATGTGCAAATCTATCAATAGACATAGAAGTCATTTCTGTGTTCACGTAAAATTGCAGGTAATGCCTCCATCGTACACTGTTGTTGTATACAATCCAAAATTGAAGGATATTGTTACATTCTGCTCTTTCTCCCTCTTTGTTCCTCCTTAGTGTTAGTGTCTGCTTGTCTATGTCATTTGTTTGTGATTTCATCCATGATTCTTCCTGTTGCTGTTCAGGGGATTTATCAGTTACCTGGAGGCTGAGCAGGAGGTTATCTGCTCCCAGTGGGGTTTTCTTACCAGATTACATTTCTACTTGAATGCTGTACCTGACCATCTAATCCCAAGAATAAATATACTACTTGAACATTACAACGAGGAATCTTTCATCTTTATTTTACTGAATGCAACACATATACATGTATAAACGTCCAGTAAATAACAATTGAAATGCAAATATCTTTTTAAAAGTAAATGTTTTACTGGGATGACCGGGCTGCACTATATGCCACATGTATGTATGATATTGTTAAACTTAATAAAAAGAATATTTAAAAAAAAAAAAAAAAAAAAAAGTAAATGTTTTGGGAAAACACATCTCAAAGAGATTTTCATCGTGTAAACACCAAACACCACGTTATTTGCAATGCATGAAATAACGGGACCAGACGTTGCTGCTTAAATATTCAAATTAATGTATCTTTGTTGATATCATTGAGGCATGAGGAATGTGATTTCCAATTCTGAAGTGTTAGGTCTTCGTCTATAGCAGATAAAGTGTTGATGCAAGAGTGTATGTGTAAAAATAGCAAAATAAAGTGCTAATAAATTATCATATATGAATAGATGTTGTGCTGAATAGCAATTTGGCATCCCATGTTGGAAATGGGTAACCCTTTCAAACTGGTACATGTATAGAACAGCAGGATCTAGAGCCCTAAAATCACCGCAATGTACCAAACTGGTTGATTATTGCGATCACGGTATAAATACCCGTATGCGCCCTGAGCAATTTGTACATGAGCAAGGAGTCCATCAAGGAATTGTTGTAAATTAGATGCCAGATCTTCTAATGAATTACCTTGAATGGATTCACTAATATCATCAGTTCGTTTGGTATTTAAAAGAAAATATTTCTTCAGTTTCAACTTCCTAACCGCCTTATAAATGTTCAATCTCAAAGTTTTTTTTGTAAGAGGCCAAGGTTTATGGTTTTCTTTAGGCCTGAATATCAGATTGTGATCTGTGTAGAACAACCCATTTTCTCTAAGCTCACCCTCTCAAGTTTCAGGCCGTCAGTTTGTGGTGGTATAGCTGAAGTAACAGCAATCTTGGGTTCTGGATAGGTGGACGATAAAGGGATAGATGGAGGAACTCTCCCCTAGACAGCATCATTAGGAGGGAAAACCAAGTCCATCATGGTCAGAACGTGGTTAGCAGAATTACTAAAGCCCTCTTCTACCAAATCACTTTCGGGAGAAGGGGAATCGGAGGTAAAGTTGTGCGGGAGACCTCTGGGCCAGTGCAATGAAATGCTATGGCATTTATTGCTCATGTTTGAGAACAACTTTGTTCTGTGCAAAAGTCCAGTAACATTTCATTCTGGGAGGGGAAAAACAGATCCAAAGAGGGGGTCCTGAACCAGGCATAGATCTGGTTGAACTTGCATGTTGCTAGGTGGTACATTATTGAAGATGGAATGTGCAGAATATGAAGAAGGCCACTCTTGATTCAACCTGCCCAGGTAACTATCGGCCCATCTCTCTCCTCCCCTACCCAGTGAAAATTCTCGAATACCTGGTCAGCAAATCTCTGTCAGCATTTTTAGAACGCACTAGTTGCCTGGCAGATGTACAATTTGGTTTCCGTCCAGAACACGGAACTGAGTCAGCTTTGGTGACCGTGACGGATGATCTACGTCAGTTGGCAGACAGTGGACAATCAGCAATACTTATTTTGCTTGACCTGTCTGCCGCTTTCGACACGGTCAACCACGATATTTTGCTGACCCGTCTAGAGGAGGTGGGAGTAGTGGGCACTGCCCTGAATTGGTTTCGATCCTATCTATCTGGCAGGTGTCAGGCCGTGGCTCTTCAACCGTTCCAGTCAGCCTTCACTAATATCTGTCATGGGGTTCCACAAGGATCTGCCATCAGCCCAATTTTATTCAACATTTATTTGAGCCCATTGATTAATACCATTCAGGCCCATAATGTGAAATTGGTAAACTATGCTGATGACACCCAGATCATTCTATCTCTTGATGGAACCCAACCTAATGCCCTGGAGGAGTTTCATGCGTGCATGCACGACACTGCGCAGTGGTTACGAAATAACTCATTACAATTTAATTTGGATAAGACCGAAATTCTGCACTGCGCAGTTGGGAAGGTTCCTCTGCCTCGTCCTTGTAACTTCTGGCCTCTCGGCACCTCCACTCCCTTGTCTACGACGGTGCAAAACCTGGGAGTCATGTTCAATGCCAACCTGTCATTGGAGACGCAAGTGAATAAGATGGTGGGGTGCTGTTTTGACCTTATGAGAGCTCTAAGAAAGATTCTTCCATTGCTTCCAGTCTCGGCCATTGTCTTGATTGTTCAAGGCGCTATCTTAAGTAGACTTGACTACTGCAACGCCTTATTGTTGGAGTGCCCCAAATATTTAATCCAGAGATTACAACGTGTTCAGAACACAGCAGCGAAACTAGCTTTGTCCAGACCACGAGGTTCTTCTGCCTCAATGTGCCTAGCCGAGCTACACTGGCTTCCTGTGCAGCAAAGGATATATTTTAAATCCCTATGCATTGGGTTTAGGGCGCTGCATAGACTCGGCCCTAAGCCACTACAGAAGAAACTGGTTTGGTACACTCCTACCCGAAGTCTCTGTTCCTCTTCCGCCAATCTGGCAAAGGTACCCAGATTCTACAGCGCCAGACTGGGAGGAAGATCCTTTAGTTTTGCTGCTGCGAAACTCTGGAATGAACTTCCACTCGCAATCAGACAATGTAGTACCTTGTCCCTGTTCAGAAAAATGATCAAAACATGGCTGTTCCCTAGAAATTGATTCTGTTATCTCTGAGTAATGCTAATTTTAGGCTCCATTTTATTTCTTTTTTTCTTCTTGTTCCTTGCTGGTCCGTGTTCACGTATCGTCAGTGCCGGGATACCCGTAGGGTGTTTGTCGCGATCTAGAAATATTATATACAATACAATACTATATAAATAAATATTATCTACTGGCGGTCGCCAGTAGATAGTTATAGTTAGGACCTATTTTCCATAGGAAATCCGCAACATTATATTTGGAATAACGTTGGCGCCGGTTGACGAATCCTCGCGAAATTTTCCAATCTTTTGGCCAGCTCCGCTCCGACCCTGAAAGTTTTGCGGTGATCCGTCAAGCGGGGGCCGAGAAAAAAGGGGGGTCCCAAAACGCGTTTTCCCCATGCAATTTCCCATAGGATCTGTTGTCGCAGCTACAGCCCGAACCGCTGAACGGAATGACACCAAATTTGGCAAAGAGGTAGTCCTCAGTTCGGACTCGTGCCTTTTGCATATATAGTGTGAATCTGTTCAGTAGTTCCTGAGAAAATTAGGGTAAAAAAGTTAGTGATATCTATGGCCGCGGAGGATCCGCGGACCGTACCCGCACCGTAAGCGCACCCTCCCCGAACCGAGCGCGCACCTTCTCGATCGCGCGCTGAATGCTAATTGGCTGTCGAGTGTCTCTCTACATTCGAAACCAGGAACTGTTGGCGGCCATTTTCTGCCTCGGTAGAAGCGAGGCTGAGGATGCAAGGGGAATAAGTGTGTAAAACATATAAAGGGGGCAGAGTGGAAATACTCTGACCCTCTAGAGGTGCTTAGGGGGTCCCAGAAGGACCCCCTGGGGCCCCCTTTTTAAAAAAAAAAAATACGGGGAAAAGCGCGCACGGTGCGCGCATCCTATCGCGTTGGATGCATGGATTCTCTCGCGGTGGGTGCGCGGATCCACGGCAACGTTTTTTGAAAAACGACAAGAAATCATTGGTTGTATGACAACTTTCTACACTGAAAGGTAGGGTGTATATTTCTGTTTTTTAAAGGTATGATTGTTATTGGTTAACAAAAACAGATTGTAAGGAACATTATATATGATAAGCTGATATGTTGAAAAGTCAAGCACACTTCCTGTCTTGTGTAGGAACATTGTGTGCTGAACTTGTGAGCTCAGTGCAGTGTTCCATGACCTGTTTCTATGGTAACAGGCAGAAGGCAGATTGGGGGAAGGGTTGAAATGTATTTCAGTTGGAAAGGGTTGAAATTTTTAACCAATAGAAATGTGTGTTTGCTTTTGAGTTTATGTGCAAAGGATTGTGATTTGATGTTTACATGTATATGTGTGGAAAATGAAAGGGAAACTTTTTCATTCTTTGCTTTTGCTGAGAGGTGCACAGTGCAGAGATTCTGTAAAAGAAAATATGGAGAGTGATTGATATACTTCTTAATCTACAAAAGAACTTGAAAGATGAGTTATTTAATTGTGAGGGGATGTATGTAGACTATTTTGATTTTAATCAGACTAATGTATTTTTCCTGCTAAAGTGTAGGGAGTACTTTTTTTCTCTACAATGTGTGTGCATGTAGAAACCATTCTGTGATAAGCATTTGTGTTTTTCATGTGTTTGTAAACAGATAACTGTGCGGTTTTTATATTTTGGTAGAATTAGAAACCAGTCATTGTTTATGAATTTGTGAAATGAGTTATGTTATATTTCTATACTAAAATGTAGTACTACTTCTAGATGAAGAAATGTGTTTTGGTATAGTGCAAGGGATAGTGTTGTTTGTCTAGAATCACACAGTGAGTCTGTGTGCATTTGGGAACCACTGTGAGAGGAGCATTTGGTAACATTGTGTATTTGCTGACAGATAACTGTTTTAACTTGTCATGTTGTGAAGTGTTAGTAGCATTAGAAGACAGTTATGGCTTATGATTTGATTAAATGAGTCAGGCTTTGACAGAAAAGTGCAGTCCTGAAATATGTAGATTGTGTGCAGTTCCCTTTCCAGTTGCACTGTAGTGAATGAGTTTTGGTAAACTCCTAGGGATAGTGGTGCATGTCTAGAATCACAGTGTGAGTTAGTGTGTATTTGGGATCAGTGTGAGAGAAGCATTTGGTGATATCATTTATTTGCTTACAGATAACTGTTTTAAAACCTGTCATGTTGTGAAGTTTTAGTAGCATTAGAATCGAGTCTTTGCTTATGCGTTGATTAAATGAGTCATGCTTTGACACTGATGTGCTGTACTTAAATATGTAGATTGTGTTCAGTACCATTAACTCTTCCATACTAGTGAATGAGTTTTGGTAAACTCCTAGGATAGTGTTGATTGTCTAAAATCACACTGTGAGTCTGTGTGCATTTGGGTAAGGATTGTGAGAGAAGCATTTGGTAACATCGTGTATTTGCTGACAGATAACTGTTTTAAAACCAGTCAGGTTGTCAAGTTTTAGTAGCATTAGAAGACAGTTATGGCTTATGCTTTCATTAAATGAGTCAGGCATTGACAGTAAATTGCAGTTGTGAAATATGTAGATTGTGTGCAGTTCCCTTACCACTTGCACTGTAGTGAATGAGTTTTGGTAAACTCATAGGGATAGTGGTGCTTGTCTAGAATCACACTGTGAGTTAGTGTGTATTTGGGATCACTGTGAGAGAAGCATTTGGTAACATCATGTATTTGCTGACAGATAACTGTTTTAAAACCTGTCATGTTGTGAAGTTTTAGCAGGATTAGAATCCAGTCTTTGCTTATGCGTTGATTAAATGAGTCATGCTTTGACACTGATGTGGTGTACTTAAATATGTAGATTGTGTGCTTTACCATTAACTCTTCCAGAGTAGTGAATGAGTTTTGGTAAACTCCTAGGATAGTGTTGCTTGTCTAAAATCACACTGTGAGTCTGTGTGCATTTGGGTAAGGATTGTGAGAGAAGCATTTGGTAACATTGTGTATTTGCTGACATATACCTGTTTTAAAACCGGTCATGTTGTGAAGTTTTAGTAGCATTAGAAGCCAGTCTTTGCTTATGCTTTGATTATATGAGTCAGGCTTTGACATAAAAGTGCAGTCCTAAAATATGAAGATTGTGTGCAGTTCGCTTACCACTTCCACAGTTGTGAATGATTTTTGGTAAACTCCTAGGTATAGTGGTTGTTGTCTAGAATCACACTGTGAGTCTGTGTGCATTTGAGAACCACTGTGAGAGAAGCATTTGGTAACATTGTGTATTTGCTGACAGATAACTAATTTAAAACCTCTCATGTTGTCAAGTTTTAGTAGCATTAGAAGGTAGTCTTTGCTTATGCATTGATAAAATGAGTCAGGGTTTGACCCTAAGGTGCACTACCATGTACTATTCTGTTCACTGTGGCAGAACTGAAAATTTAAACGTTTTACCTAAGCACTGTCCTAGAAGTAGTCTGATTATTTTGTCAGTTTCTAAGTACCAAATAGACTGCTTCAAATGTCTATGCAGTATGCATGTAGTGTTCTAACATACTATACACTTGTCTTTTACACCTTCAATTCCCTAGTCAGTATCCATACACTTCCAGGAAACATCCTGTCACTTCCTTTGCAGTCCTCTAGAGACCCATTCAACAGCATGTACTAATCCATTCACTATGCCAAAACCCAAACACTTATAAATTCACCAAGACACTCTCTTTCCAGTACTCTAATGATTCAGTCACTGCCTAAGTATTCATGCACTGTGCCAGGTCTTAGCACATGGACTTCTTCAAACCCCTATCCACTATGCATGCAGTCCTCTAAGCACCTACACACTTGTCTTTCACACCTTCAATTCCCCAGTCAGTATCCGTTCACTTCCAGCAAACACCCTGTCACTCCATTTGCACTCCTCTAGTGACCCATTCAGCATCATGTACTAATCCATTCACTGCACAAAACCCTAATAAATTCACCCAGGCCCTCTCCTTGCAGTAGTCTAATCATTCAGTCAGTACCCAAGTACTCATCCAGTGACCCAGGCCTTAGTATATGGACTGCTTCAAACCCTTATCCACTATGCATGCAATCCTCTAACCACCTACACAATTGTCTTTCTCACCTTCAATTCCCTAGTCAGTATCCATACACTTCCAGGAAATACCTTCACTCCCTTTGCAGTCCTCTAGTGACCCATTCAGCACCATGTACTAATCCATTCACGGTGCTAAAACCCAAACACTTATAAATTCACCAAGATACTATCTTTGCAGTACTCTAATCATTCAGTCAGTGCCTAAGTATTCATACACTGAGCCAGGCCTTAGCACATGGACTGCTTCAAACCCCTATGCACTATGCATGCAGTCTTCTAACCACCTAGACACTTGTCTTTCACACTTTCAATTTCCTAGTCAGTATCCATACAGTCCAGCACTTGTGACTGCCTTTGCACTCCTCTAGTGACCCATTCCGTACCAAGTACTAATCCATTCCCTGTGCAAAAAGCCTAGCACTTATAAATTCACCTAGGCACTCTCCTTGCTGTACTCTAATCATTCAGTCAGTACCCAAGTAGTCATGCAGTGAGCCAGGCCTTAGCACATGGACTGCTTTAAATGCCTATGAAGTATGGATGCAGTCCTCTAATCACCTACACAGTTGTGTTTCACACCTTCAATTCCCTAGTTAGTATTCATACTCTTCTAGCAAACACCCTGTCACTCACCCAGTGTGTCTCCTTATAGTACTGTAATCATTTAGTCAGTTAGCATGTAGTCTTTTAGTGAGGTAGGCTTTAGGGCATGAACTGCTTCAAAGTAGTATGCACTATGCATGTAGTGTTTTAACGATCGTCACACTTGTGGTTCAGGGCTATAGTTTCTTAGTCAGTTTTTATATAAAATGTGTTTGTACGGTAATGGAATAGTATACATTTGAAAGTTATTAATATACATTTATTTGTGATTCTTTTTTACAGATACAGAACAGGAGTGTTTCTCATCTGTTTGCACTCTTCTCGTGCAAGATTGTTTGGATGAAGGGTCCTTAGGTGTTTCAGCATACTTGCTGTGCCGCACGAGTATTTTTTGTTAGGATCCCCTCGTAACAGAACTCTTTGGCAAATCTTGCGAATGAAGAAGGTGGCATTGGTCTTTGTTTGCCCCTTGGAAAAAGTAAAAAATTTCATCACCACTGAAGAAAAACGTTGTGGGCGTGGTGCCTTCTGCAAAAAAAATTCCTCAGATTCGGTAAATATTTTAAAGCGGCAACATTTAGTTTTTTTAAGTTAAACTTATAAAATGTTGTTAGCTGTATACATTTTATATATCTGTGATTTGTTTCTTGTGGTATTTTGTTGAGAATACCATGTTGGGTTTTTTTTAACAATCTTTCTGATTTTCCAGGTCTGTCGTCGACATCCGTGGTTCCCACAGGAGTGTTTTGCCTTGTTGTTTTGTATTAATGTTGTTACATTTTGTTTATTAGTTTATTGTTTATATTTATGTTAATAAAAAAATAAAGTTTGAAAATAGTTTATCGTTTATATATTTATTATTATAAAAAATAAAGTTTGGAAAAAAAAATAATAATGTTTTTGGTTGTTCTCTTAACTGCTGTGTGACTCTTTCTTGTTCTTATTACTGTTATTTGATGGAGTCCACCATGGTGTTAAATTTTGGGGCACTTATCGCTGGAATACTGGTGATATCTGCAGTTTGCACCAACTTCTGAATAGTGTGTTAGATTTATCTCAACTTTACTTCCGTTAAAGTGCTGATAATGAAATGGAGAGTAGCCGTTCCCGTGCAAAAAGACACGAGGTGCACCTTTGCGATTTATTCTAAATACTAAAATCCTGTATTGTATTGCACTGAGGTATTGGCTGCACTTACAGTGTACACACAAAATCTATTAAGAAATCTCATTGTATTTATATTATTTGGGAATAGTGCGTCAGGTGCTGGATCTTGACGAGATACATTGCTCAGTTCGTATATTGTTGTGCACACGAAAAAAATCACATCACAACTTTCACACCAAATTCCGGCGATAAGACACGTTAGCACCAGGGAATTTACACCTGCTTTCTGCTGGTGTTAAGCAGGACAACTACCTTCACCATGAAAGGGAACACAGCCAAGAGCCACACCAGAACACCCACAGGTGCCATAGAGTCAATCAGCATGATACAGGGATACCCATGAGGGCCAGAAGGCTCATCTCAACAACTCCAGGACCGCCAATGCCCACCAAACCCACATCTTAGTAAGTGTGTCCCTGTGGTCATTGTCTTAGCATGATAGGCACGAGCCCTGCAACATCACAGTGTGCTGTCACCTCAGCGTTGGCAGTGAACCTGGATGTGTAGCTACGTACGCATCCTCCTGCATGCACAACTGGCGTGTGCTGGTCTGTCGTTCACAGGTCAGTGCAGGGGTGTGCCTATCCGGCAAGGGGAACGGGGTGTCTCGGACATGTCCGTGTACAGGAAGTGCGGTAAGTGTGTCTCTGTGTTCTGGTGTGGCCTGTTACAAGGGCCGCAGCAGTCGATGTTGTAAAGTGGCATGCTCCACCTCCAAACGGCACTGTGATGTTGTAGTTGGAATGTAGCGGGACATGCGCAAATAGGCATTACAATGGCGTGCCGTACGAGTGCACGAGATACAACAGCTCATCGTACAAAAGTGTGGGGGCTTGTGGGAGGGAGGAGCAGCCGTTTGGCAACATAACACACAGTGAACTCGACCATGTGCCACATGCTGGGCATCTCATCCATGATGACCACGGTTGCAGACATCCCATAACACCAACGACTGGCCTTTGTACACATCCTGTATGAATGCAGCGTGGTTTTCACTTCTATGCTCGTTCAGTGGTGTGATATTGGCAGGTTGTGTGACTTGTGCTCCTTGTTGGTGTGTTTCATTTTGGCCATTGTTAGTCTATATGTGTGTTGTACTTAATTGTGCATGTGTGCCATTCTGTCCATCTCCCTCCCTCCGCCCACTCCCTGCTTCTTCCTCTTCCTAGTGCTGTTGTGTCTATAATTTTGTTGCTGCACACATAAATACATGTAAAGAATAAATTAGAATAGTTCCTTGATTCTTTTAGGTTTCAAAACTTCTCTATTGGTTTCTTTTTAATTTTCCATATGAACCGTTTTTTTTAATATTCAACAACACATAGAAGTCAGAAGTGCAACGTATTCTATCAACACACTTTCTAGAACATTCTACAGTACGTGCAGGTTAAAAGTTCATCAATTTTTTAAAACTTTACGATATTTGTTTGTAACATTTTCTTGAACATTAAATGACACGTGCAGGTTATAAGTTGACGATTGTTTTAAGTTCGAACAGTTCCTTCCAAATGCAAGTAGCAGGTGTCGTTGAGCTGAGCAAATTTTATCCTATGATATGTACTCCACGTTGAAACTGCTTTTTCTTAACCAATCACAAAGATGCTTTTCCACAAAACTAATGTGCACCCTACTTTTAAAAAAGAATGCTTTTCATGATATCTTCAGAGATAAGTTATAGATAGGAATTAGCATTTAAAAAACCTTTGAAATTCACTGAAAAAACCATAGGTTTCATGCACGTTATAGTTAGGAATTGGCATTTAAAAAACCTTTGAAATTCTCTGAAAAAACCAAAGGTTTCAGGGACGTTATAGTTAGGAATTGGCATTTAAAAAACCTTAGAAATTCACTGAAAAAACCAAAGGTTTCAGGGGCGTTATAGTTAGGAATTGGCATTCAAAAAACCTTAGAAATTCACTGAAAAAACCATAGGTTTCAGGGGTGTTATAGTTAGCTGGACATTTCCCTCGTACAAAACCTTAGAAATTCCCCTGTTATAGTTAGTTCAGCTAACTATAACTCGTGCCCCCGCAATGCACTGCTGATGACGTCACATATTGCATCACTCATGACATGGTCAGTGACATCACTGATGACATCACTGATGACATCACTGATGACGTCATCCATGTGATAAATTAGTGCATCTTCTCACACCCTAATATAACCTTTGATACACCGACTCAAAATTTCAGGCGGCCATTTTGACAACCATAGATACTCCAATACCAATAACTACTCACCCACTCATTGACTTTTAGGTCTACATACATCTCCACTCACTCACCTGTACAGTCACTCATACTTACAGTCACTCTGTCCATTTATACACCTATATAGACACTCACACACCGCCAATCATACATTGAGGTACTGACACATCTAGTCAGTCATGCAAATAATTAATCACAGTAAAATTTACTCACCTATACAGTTAAAAACACTCAAGTTCACTTACTCATAAAAATACTAACAAATTCTGTGTCTTCCTGCAGAAAAACAAACAGCACATGACACAGATATCCTTGCACTATGGCGCATACAGCCACTCCCAAAATCACACACTCTCACATATAGATAGTTATATACTCTTACACACATATACACTGCGTTTCACATGTGTAGTTACTGACACATGTACAACTGAGATATACATTCAATCACTAACACACCCATACATACACTCACCCAACCATACAGTCCATCACAGATGCACTCTTGAAAACATGCACCCACTGAATCACCCACTCACACATCTAGTCACAGAGTCACACACACCCTACCCACACAAACACTCAGGCACCCATACAGATACTCAGACAACCAATCAATAACCCATATAGACACTCCTATAGCTATTCACAAAACCATGCAGCCACTTATATACCAACACACAGACACATACAGACATTCACACAGTTTAGTCACTAGTCTGCAGTAAGATACATTTAATGACTCACTTATAGACTCAGTTACGCACCTAGAAAATCATCCATTCACACACTTGTACACCCACTTATTTTTCAACAGGCCTTTCCCTATATATATTAAACATAATAAAACTGTTCAGAAACACATACTCAATGGATGATGTCATCAGTGATGTCATTTGAGATGTCATCAGTGATGTCATGAGTGATGTCACTGACCATGTCATGAGTGATGTAATATGTGACGTCATCAGCAGTGCATTGCGGGTGCCCGCGTTGTAGTTAGCTGAACTAACTATAACAGGGGAATTTCTAGGGTTTTGTACGAGGGAAATGTCAAGCTAACTATAACACCCCTGAAACCTATGTTTTTTTCAGTGAATATATATATATATATATTTATGTACTGTTGTAATTGATTGAGGATGACAATTCACCCATTAAAAGATCTGTTAGCTATCTGGTTGAAATCCCTGCTTTTCATACCCCCTTGTTGATTCAAATAGCATCTTCCTACCTGACTGTCTGCCTTGATAATAACATGTTTCCATTCAACTGAGGGGCTAATGTGCAGAATGCACACCACAACGCTGTTAATTTCCTCTAGTTGCATGAATGTCCTACCTCTTCCTGTGTCCAGAATCCCTTCCAGAGTTGCACCATGCCCCCACAGACTGGCATTGTGGTTAGCAAAGCTGAATTAGATAATAACCCCTTTCAATAGATTATCTTCCACCAACCACCAACTGACTTCCTAAGCTATGCTTAATGTTGTCACAATCAAGAGGCTGTACTGGCGGGAGCTGGGAGACCAGTGCTTCAATATTTGATTGAGCCAAAGGTTTTAGTTAATATTCTGCCCATAGGACAATCAGAGTTAAAGCTGCCATCAGGCCCTGCATCCTCAACCATGAGCTTGCTGAGTTTTCAGATTGACTGAACCATTTCTGAGGGTACTCTGAATTGTTAGTATCCTGTTCTGAGGAAAGAGCACTCCTCCTAGTTGGCTATCAAATAGGGCACAAAAGATCAGTTTTTTCTGTGTTGGTTAAAGAATCTGAAGATGGCGACCAAGAGTGGGGACTTCATGGGACGGCACCTGACATCATAGGAGGGTGGAACAAGCACCAAATGGTGTGGACCGTCGATGACCAACAAAAAAAAAAAAGGAAAGTAGAAATGGACTACTATACAAGGAGAGAGTGTCTGACCCAACCACTAGTTGGAGGAATAATGTACAGTATGTGAATCCAGAAAATTCTTCAATCTGCAAAACTACTCCTACAGGTAAGTACCTATTTTGTTTTTAATTGTTGATCATGAACCCCAGGCTCTTCAATTACTCCTTCACCATCTCAACACCCTTGATTGCCTTTGAGAGAGAAGGGGCAAACAATAACAGGTTCATCAAGATATGGTAGCACAGAAGCATTCTGTGATATCATACCTTCAGCAATTATGGCGTCCAATATCTTTGTAAATACTCTTGGTGATGTCAGCAGACTGAAGAGTAAGGCTTGAAATTGAAAATGTTGATCGCCATACAGAAGTGCAGGAAGCGTTAACTGTCTGGATGAATTTTGACATGAAAGTTAGCGTCCTGCTAGTCTCAGGTTGAAATGTAGTCTCCCTGATTATTAATAGAATTATTGTTGGGCTTGAGGTCATCCTGCAAGCCTCCACATGGGCGTACTTGTTGAGAGTTTTCAGATGCAAGACTGGATGGAGTCTTCCATCTGCCTTTGGAAGTAGGAAAATTACCAAATAAATCCCCTGTTCCTTCTGGCTGGATAGAATGGGGATCATTGCTCCTTTGTCTAGTATTGCTTGTGTTCTGGAAACCATTGCCTGTTTCCTTAAGAAGTCTGTGGACAATTGTGTGGGACCGACAAGGTCTTGGGGAGGATTCTGTGAAAACAGAATTCTATACCCCCCCTAGGCTATTTCTAGACCCATTAATCTCTGACAATCTTTTCCCATTGATGGAAAAAATACCTTAACCTTCCCCCAACGTTGCATAGTAATTTCTGCTTTTTAATTTGAGATTGATAAATGTCTGTTTGGGTTTTTGTGACAAACGCTGCCTCCTGACCCTAGGCCTGACCTAGAAAGACATGATTGTCTTGACCAAACTGCTCTGAAGGTTTTGTCAGCAATGTTTTCTTGGTTAAGTGTAGCTTAAAATGCTTAAGATCTTCTTTTCCTCGACTGCCTTTTGGACCGTTACGTCAAGCTCAAAACTAAACAATTTGTTCCATTAAATGGACGTTTCTGGATCATTGATCTCTGGGATGATTCTGATTTCCATAACTTCATCTATAGAATCTGCCTGCTTGCAATGGCTGCACCTGCAGAGCAGAAGTAGTCCCTGCCCACAGGCTTTCGAAGGTAATCTCTGATAGGAACTGTGATAACAATTCTATGTTACCTAGAGCCACGGAAGTTCCTTGTTTTCCTGGATGAAGTCATATAAAGTTGAAAATCCTTTAGCAAGACGTGAGTCTCATATGCCGTGTAAGTATTTGCTCTGATTCCAAACATTTGCAGCGGCAGAGGACCTCTTTAGGGTAGGTTTAATTTTCCACCGCAACCCAGAGTGTTGCTTTTTCCGAGGCCAATGAAGAAGTTGATGCCATAGTTGCCAACAATGTGTGGACCTTAAGTGTTTGGGTAAAGATTGAATCAAAGTCCTCAATGACATGTCTTGTGCTCAGAAATCGTGTGATCACTGTGTTATGTGGGTCCTTCTATTCTTTGAAAAGAATCTCCTTATTGACATCAGAAAGGGTAACTCCTGATCTGGTACCCCACTATATTGGTAGTAAAAGCTTTTGTCCTGTTGGGCTTGAGCCTCAATTCCCAGAGTTTCACTGTTGTGTTTAAGCACATGATGCAGCTGAGGGGACTGTATATATTTACCTCTTTGTTAACTGTTTTTATCATCCATATCCTCTCTTTGCTTCTGAGCCCTCAGTCAGTCTATTAAGGCTTAATCCACACCTTCCTTAATTAAGGTCTGAAGATCTGGAGAATTTCATCCACTCCCAATTGCTGTGGCTGCTCAATGTAATGGTGCATTTCGTATGTTTTCTTGCCGTCCATAATTGCTAGCAGGCATAGAATGCTCTATTCCAGCATTCTTTTCCTATTTAGATAACTTTCCTGGCAACATGATTGCGGTTCTCATGAGATCTCGCTGTCCAGAAAGCCTCAGCATTATACCCTGTGCCTAACGCATGTCTAAAGTACACTGGCAGAGGATCTGGATATCCTGCAGGGAATCCAGCAGACCACACTGTCCGCGCAAAATCATCTCCCCGTCACAGCCCGGTATATGAGCAGGGAGGACACCGACAGCCAGTGCCTTCACCACCATGTGCCTCGCAAAATGGCAAGAATCGCAGCAAAGCATGAGTAGCAAACACCAATAGGAAATGTTTATTAGAAATACAAATATGTGTAAACAGTTAATTTTAACTGAAAGCAAAGAGTGTGACTTACTTGTCCTCCGTTATTAGACAGAAACAAAAAAATAGTAGTGGAGAGGACGAGCATTTTAAGCAGTCGGATATTAGTGATAGAAATAATTACTTGTCTTGGTTAGATAGTGATCCGACATCATGCTAATCTTTTGTTGGAGGTAGGAAATGCGTAATACAGTAAGGACAGGGATGAAGAGGAGAAGATGAGGTGGTAATGCATGAGTAAAGCAGGGGAGCAATAATTTATTTTACCCAATAGTTCTTTATTGCAGTTTACAATATATAAACCTATGTCAAAAAAAAGAGGGGGGGACCAGGAGCTGGTTCATGGTCCACTGCCCGTGCTCCCGGGGTTGAATCTACAATCAAAAACAGTGGGGCACTGTTCCTAGGGAGGGGTGCAAAGGGTCACTCACTCCCTTGAAAGGAAGAAAAAAAAAGAAGAAAGAGAAAGAATTAGGTACCCTAGGTCTAGGACTCTATAGTGAGAAGGAAGAACAAGTCTTGTTCCTTGTTGCCCTCACACACCCCGAAGGATGTCATGCTTCATCATTGGGCAGTTGCTCCTCGTCGGGCCGGCGCTGCAATGCCCTACGGGTCCCCCGAAGGGTCACTTTGTCGGAGATTTTCTGCGAACCGCTGTTTGGTGCATGCGAGTGTCCAGGGGGGGTCCTAAGTGAATAGTGAATGTGTGCGTGCAGTGATCTAAAATTGACTAAGGGGCACCAGAGAAATATGTTTTAATGTGGCGGTACCCTTGCCACACTAAAAAAACCCTTCGGTTATGCGTTACCTTGCGAGGTGTATTGTGCCTGGGTAACTTAGACGGTTAAAATGTTTCGCGCCTCCATGGTCCCATAGCATCCGTGGCGCTTCTTCAGAACCAATGAACGTTGTGTAGTGTGTAGTGCACTTAAAAACAAATTATAAATAAATCAAGAGGATCAGTCATCCTCTGAGTGATCAGTGTAGGGCCAACCCTGTGAGTCTTACAGGTGGGCTACAACTTAATAGTTGAAACTGCTGTCTGATCGTCTGCCTAAAAGCCATTGGAGAAGTACTCCATGGGCTAAGACCATGGGGTGCCCACACCTTACCGGGCCAATGACTCGGGTGCCGGCTCGTAACACACCTACCCCGTAATCAAGTCTGCCCGAAAACTGAGGGTTGGCCCTGAACTGATCACTCAGAGGGTGACTGATCCTCATGATTTATTTATAATTTGTTTTCACGTTTGATCTCCGACAAAGTGACCCTTCGGGGTCCCCGTAGGGCATTGCAGCGCCGGTCCGACGAGGAGCAACTGCCCAATGATGAAGCATGACATCCTTCGGTGTGTGTGAGGGCAACAAGGAACAAGACTTGTTCTTCCTTGTCACCATAGAGTCCTAGACCTAGGGTACCTTATTCTTTCTCTTTTTTCTTTTTTTGTTTCTTCCTTTCAAGGGAGTGAGTGACACTTTGCAGCCCTCCCAAGGAACAGTGTCCCACTGTTTTTGATTGTAATATATAAACATGGGGGCATATGTATCAAACGATTTTGTATTCGCAAATGCTGCGAATCGCAAAAAACAGCGTTTGCGAATACAAAATCGCAAAATGAGATGTATGAGGCATTTCAGCAGCGCATTCTTAAGGAATCGCTAATTTTTCGATTTCTTAAGTTTGCGTAAGCATTTAAGAAATCGCAAATTGCGATTCCTTAAATGCTATGTAACATGCACCCAAGTTGTGCGATTTCTCCTTAAGAAATCGCAAATTACCACCAACTTCAAGTTGGTGGTAATTTGTGGCGCACATACATGCCCTTAGGGCATGTATATGCGCCATATGCGCACACATGCTGATTTCAGGGGTGCATCAGGGTGTCATCATGACACCCTTGCACCTTTGAAAATATTCTCAATTTGTGATTAGCAATTAGCGATTCGCAAATTGAGTAAGACTTCCCATTCATTGCTATGGGCCTCCTGGCCCATAGGAACGAATGGGAAGGTATTCCTTAATTGCGATTTCGCAATTTGCTAATCGCAATTAAGGAATTTTAAGAATTCGCAAAATTTGTGCGAATTTTTAGATACATCCGTCTTGCAATTCTCAAATAGCGATTCTCAAAAAATCGCTATTTAAGAATCGCAAATGGAGATGTTGATACATATGCCCCTTAGACATTAAGTAGTGTAATGTTGGTCATTGAGGAACAAAAACAACTATATGGTACAAGTTTCTGTCTCTAACTCCTCCCTAGGTGTCCGGTTGTCCCAGGCTCCCTAATGGGCATAATCGATCGTTCCAGTGTCCAGGGTCTGTTTGCTCCGCCGGTAGTGGAGTAGAGCAACTAGTGCCTCCTACTCATAAGAACTACTACAGCTTTTCTGAATAACTAAACAATTGTCCTGCGCCCACGTGAGTCATAACCATTTGTGCCTATTATATGCAATCCACCAACTGGGGGTGGGGATGCCATACCAATTTCGCCTCTGTATCTAGTGGGGGGAGAGGGAGGACCCAGTCCATCCCTCTGTGCTTTGTGAGGAAGGTGTAATTGTAAACAATGCATGGGGGAGGTGAGTTAGCACAGGGTTGCATAGGCTAATCCAGGTGTACAGTAGGTGTATCGTCTACCGTCAACTTGGTGGCTCATCTCTCCACCCCTACTGGCTGCATAAGGGGGAGCCGCCATCCAGTATGTGCCATACATCTAGTTGGTCATTCATCTGTCTTTGCCATCAGTTTTCCAGGTACACGTCCCAAGCATCCCATTGTGGCCCCACTTCTTGCAAAAGGAGGAGTGAGTTCCAAGTAACCGTCTCTGCAGTTGCCCATTTAAGAAGATCCCTAAGCCACAGGGACAGTTCAGGAGCCCCCACAGACTTCCACACTATCGCTATATGGCACTTTATCAGAATGAACGCCAAGTCCAAAAGATTGTGATGCATTTGTTCATACATGTATGAGAAGTCAGCCCCAGTAAGCAGCGTACGGGTCTACCTGTAGAGGTCGGTTCATTATATCTGTCAGTGTCATCATTGCTGTCATCCAATAATGTTCAGTCTCCGGGCAGGCCTACACCATATGGTAAAAGTCTGCCTCCAGGCATGTACACCCTGGGCACTTCCAGGTTATTTCTAAGAATATGCAGTGGAACCACATGAGGGCGAAATTTGTTTGATGTCAGTAGTTGAACTACATGTATTTTAGTCATTGGTTCCTAGAGACATGACCCAGAGCGTGCGACCATTGACTATCCACAAGCTCCTGCCCGAGCAATTGGGCCCATTTATCTCTCAAGGTGTGTAGGATCAGGCTACAGGATACCAGGAATACCTTGTAGAGTAGTGTAATTGCTTGCCTACCCGAACCATGCTCTATGCGGTCCTGGCCCCAAAGGGACCCTATCACAGCCATCAGGGAATTATGGGTCAAGAACTGTCCCTCATTATGCTTGTAGTGCTTTTTGAGATCTTGAACGGTCAGCAGAGTTTTAAATTCATACAAGTCACCTATCATAAAAATATCCGCCTCTGTCCATGGTCTTGTATTGTGACAGCCCAACACTCTGCAGAATGCCTGGAGTACCCCAGTTGTAAGGAAGGCATATATGGCGTGGGACAGGGTCTCGAGGTTCACATACAAGTGGCAATAACGTTTGGCCACTTCAACAAGACATCCTGCATTTGGAGCAGCTCTTTGGGGTACATAAGCCAGTTTAGTATCACTGTGACCCTCCCGTGGCTCATGTAACTAATTACCGCTCAGGGTTGGGTGCGTTTGATAGCCAATGCATGCACCACTGGTCATGTGCTGGCGAATAGTACATCTCGTAATGTGAAGCCCCAGCATCCTCTCTCTCCAACGGAACATACAGTTTGTGGAGAGCAACTGTCTTTCTCCCCTTACCCTATATCAAGTCAGCCAGGACGGTGTTGGGCTCATTAAAAAATCCCCAGGAGAGGCTCGGAAGTGCAGGGAAGTGGTAGAGCAACCGGGGCAGTATTAGCATTTTTGCTATCACAACGCTATCCATTGGGGAGAGTGTTAAAGGCGTCCAGAAAGGCTTGGAGCTATGCACGCCAAAGTCACTGCCCCAGGTTACCCTGGACCAGGTCGTCGTCCAAATGATAAACTTTGAACCCCAGATACTGGAAGGAATCATATTGCCATGGTAGCCCCAGGTGCTGATGTTCCTCTCGTTCTAGTTCTGGGAGTTTATGAAGAGGAAAGAGGCAGGATTTCACACAGTTCCGTTTTAAGCAAGAGACTGCTCTGAACTCTTCCAGCACTTTCATCACTTGGGCTGGTCTCTATGAACCTTTCTGTGATAGATTAGGGCAGTATCTGCATAAAGCTAAGATGCCTACCTTGTTTCACTGATAGATTTTCTTCACTGCAGGCCCCATTGTTGGAACAGTCCCGCCAGTAGTTCCATTGCTAGGGCAAATGTGATTGGTGAGAGCTGGCAGCCCTGTCTGGTGCCCCTGCTCACCAGAAAGGTTGCAGAGATTTCACTGCCCGTGTGCACTCTTGCAACTTGTTCTGTTTATAGGAGATCGATCCAACATAGTGTCTCGAGTCCCATGCCCATTCTAAGTAATAGCCCCTGAAGATAAGGCAAGCCCAGTGTATCAAAGGCTTTTTCAATGTCTAAGGAGAGTGCCACATATGGGGATGTCACAGGAGGGTGCTCTTCCATAAGGCAGAAAAGACACCTCAGATTGAGAAATGTGCTCCTTCCAGGGACAAAGCCATTTTGGTCAGGTGTACCAATATAGGAAGCCATGCCAGCAGCCGATGGACGATTATCTCACCAAGGATCTTGCAATTCATATTGAGAAGAGAGAGCTGGTGATGGGAGCACACCTCCAATAGGTAACGATCCAGTTTAGGAATTACCACGATTATCTCCTCTCTCAGAGAATCTGGTAATGCACCCTTGTACTTAGCAAATTGAAACATACGGAGTAACGGCGAGGCTAAGGTTGCCTTATAGGTTGTGTAAAATCCCACAGGAAACCCATCTGTCTCTGAGCTTTTATTATGGGCCATCTGGTCGATCTCGACGCTGTCCTCGTTGATCTATAGCATTTTGACGAGAGAGTGGTGCTGTAGGGGGCCCAAGCGTGGAGTCGTTAGGCTGTCGTGGTAGTCCTGTGATATTAGTTCCATGTGTCTTTTTCTCTCCTGATACAGGGAGCTGTAATAGTTGAAGAAAACTGAATTACTGTTCATCTGCACATTGAGAATATTTCCAGTCTGGGCTTGTATGACATTCAATTGTGGTCTGTCCACCTCTGAGCGTAGCAGCCAATCCAGTATTCACCACACTCTGTCTCCCTCTGCATGCTGCTTGTCTATGTACTTTGCGTAGTTTAGCTTCCCAATCCTCTCTACTAGAACTCTGTGATCGGCTCTAAGAGTGGGAAGTTCTTCTAAATGTCCCCTTTTCTCTCCCACCTGCACCTTTTCCTGGCACTTGGAGTCTTCTTTGTCTATGATTGTGTGCCGCAAAGTTAGCTTCAGGTCTTTCACCTGTCACAGCTCCTGGGGCAGTTTATTCCAGAGTCTCGCGGCTGCGACACTAAAAGCTTGACCCCTAAGCTTAGCTCTTCTAATCCGAGGTACTCCCACCCAACAGGCTGTGGAGGATCGAAGACATCGAGAAGGTGTATACCAGCGGAATTTACCCTGCAATGGTATGGGACCCAGACCACACAGTGCCTTAAACACGACACAGACGGATTTAAAGTAAATCCTCTGTGCTATGGGGAGCCAATGCAGCTCCGCAAGGGCCTGAGCGGAGGAAGAATGACGGGGACGCATCAGTGCCAATTTGGCTGCCATATTCTCAACTCTCTGCAATTTCCCGATCACAAATCGAGGGGATTCCAGCAATAGTGAGTTACAATAATCCAATCTGCTCAGGATCACACTCCTAACTACCAAAGGGCGCACATGAGCTGGGAGCTGGGGGAGAATCTTCTTCAAGAATCTTACAAGAGAAAAACAAGCCCCCAAAGTCTTATTGACATGTGATTCCAAAGACAGTTTTTCATTTAATCTGACTCCCAAATTGCGCACTACCCCAGCAGGTTGTAATGGGGGGTCTGCAGGAAGAGGCCACAAGTTGACCGGGAGGGGAAAGGAGACTTTCCCACCCTTAGTGCAAAGGATTTCAGTTTTCTCTGCATTAAATTGCAGCGAATTAGTTCTTAGGCAACAAGCCACACTCTGCATACATGCGTGAAAATTCTCCAGGGAAGATGACTGCTCTCCCTCCAGTGATAAAATCAACTGGGTATCATCTGCATAGTTTACCATGCCTATGCCATAAGATTTAATAATATCCACCAGGGGACGCATGTAGACATTAAACAGAATGGGGCTTATTGTGGACCCCTGCGGTACACCATGCAGGATTTTGGTGAACTTAGACTGAAAGGGGGGGAGAGCTACGCCCTGGCTACTATCCGAAAGAAATGAGTGGAACCATTTCAGTGCTAGACCGGTCACCCCCACTCCTTCCAACCGCTCCAGGAGAACCCTGTGATTGACCGTGTTGAATGCGGCAGACAGATCTAATAGGATCAAGATGGCATGATGACCCTTGTCTGCACGCAAACGAAGATCGTCCAACATGGTCAATAGGGCAGTCTCTGTCCCATGCCCCGTGCGGAAACCAAACTGGACCTCGTCCAGTAGGTTATTTGCCTCAAGGAACTGGGAAAGTGCTCGACTCACATGGCGCTCGATGATTTTTACTGGGCAAGGGAGGAGTGAGATAGGCCTGTAGTTTTTGAGACACTCCGGATTAAGTGAAGGCTTCTTCAGGAGGGGGGGAGACAACTGCTTGCTTCCAGCAGGAAGGAACCGTCCCATTAAGCAGGGATTGAGTACACAGCTGTCTAAGTGGAGGAAACAGTTCAGAATTGAACGCCTTCCAGACCTAATGTGCAAAAGGGTCTAAAGGTGAACCGGAAGAAACCCCCACAGCAAGTTGCTCAAATAGCTCCGTGGAGAGAGTATCAAAATGTTCCAAAACGGGAATGACAACCGGAGGCTTTCTCTGCGCTCTTCTTTCCTCCTGTTTATCCTGTTTGGGACCATCGGTCTTAGCAGACCTATTATTTTCTTCCAACCCTACAATAATTTTTCTAATCTTATCGTTAAAAAAGTCAGCTAGGCTATCACAGAGTTCCTGTGTAGGACGGACCTTATTTTTTGTGCATATCGGATTACCAATATCATTTAGTATATTAAAAATGCTCTTGGAGCTGTTTGGATCCTTCAAAATTATCTCAGCAAAGTACTCAGCTTTAGCAGCAGCAATACTTTCCTTGTAACTAGAGATTTTCTCTTTCCAGAGAATTTTGTCAACACCCGAATACTCCTTCCTCCATTCTCGCTCAGCCTGTCTACATCCCAACTTTAGCTTTTTCAGGGCAATATTATACCAAGGCGCAGAGGGTTTACCACCTCTTCTGATCATTTTCTGTGGAGCGATCCGATCAAGATGATTCTTTATATGGAGACAAAAAGTGGTGTAAATATCGTCCACATCTTTCCCCGGATCGAACAGACCTTCCAGATGGAATATCGGGGAGGAGCTAATATTCCTCAACAGGCCTTTCAAGTCCCTGCCAAGAAAACATCTTACCTCCTTCCTGGCCATATTACTGCAGTTAATATTAAACACATCAAATGTTATCAAATGATGATCAGACCAGCCAACTGGGGACACACTTACAACTTTCATTGAGTCTTCCCTGGCAAATATCAGATCCGGGATATGCCCCCCGTATGTGTATGTTCCACCACCCACTGGGTAAGGGACAGATCCATACATGATTGTAAAAGATTGTTATATCCTGGATCCATACTTCCATTGGCCCATAGATTAAAATCCCCAAATATAAGGAGCCTAGAATGTGCAAAAGCCATATTACTAAACACATCTACCAGGTTTTTTTGTTGCAGGAGACTGGCTACTCCCGGCGGTCTACAGCAAATAATACCCGTCAACACCTGGTGCCCAAGAGTGTTTAGGGCGAAGCCCAATAATTCAACCCCTTCAACCATGTCAATATCTACGGGCGACACATTCCAGACCTCCTTAAAGAAAATCCCGACCCCTCCGCCTCTACCACTTGGACGAGGTTTATGGAAAGCTTTATAGCCCTGAGGGCAGGCTAGGCCCAGTTTTAGATCTGAATCCAGATGGGTCCAAGTCTCCGTCACTACCAAAACATCCAAATCATGGAGTTCCAGCAACATCTGTGTTTCTAAATGATGTTTGCAAAGAGACCTGACATTAATCAGACCACATCTTAAGGAGCTTGTTCCAGTCGGATCAGTTTCTGTCTCTGCACCTACCAAACCCACTAATTGAGCATCCCCTTCAGCCCTTTCAACCTCGACCTGCGCTCCCATTACCTGAGACGATGCAAACTGTTCTCTGGGAGCAGGAGCAGCAGAATGATCTACCCCTGAATTGACATAGTGGCTGGCGCTGGACGTAAACGGATCGCGGACGGGCGCAGACGGGCTTGCCTTAGGCGCGTCCTCTGCGCGTCGGCGCCATTGTCATTTTTATATCTGCAGTGGGTAGGGAGAACTAGTCCGTCACTTCACCAAATGGCTGCCCCAGATTTGGCCAACCGGAAGTTAGGATGAAATGTATCGCAACGCCACTCCCTCCACTACAATCAGCACGAGCTGCGGTGGAACGGGGAGGAAGTGCGATCTAAAGAGATGTGAGTACTAGCGCTGTGCTTCATAAAATAATAGACTGCCCCTGCATACAAAGGTTAACCAAGAAAAAAGCGGCGTAAATTAGGTTTAATTTTAAAGAAATAAAACGACAGGAATGCCAATAATCAAAGACTTAGCCAGTACAGGTGCTGCCTGTGCATAAAAGCCCACAGTAGAAACTCAATTACCGCTTTTACCGCTGCACGTCGGCGCCATTGTCATTTTTATATCTGCAGTGGGTAGGGAGAACTAGTCCGTCACTTCAGCAAATGGCTGCCCCAGATTTGGCCAACCGGAAGTGAGGATTAAATGTATCGCAACACCACTCCCTCCACTACAATCAGCACGAGCTGCGGTGGAACGGGGAGGAAGTGCGATCTAAAGAGATGTGAGTACTAGCGCTGTGCTTCATAAAATAATAGACTGCCCCTGCATACAAAGGTTAACCAAGAAAAAAGCGGCGTAAATTAGGTTTAATTTTAAAGAAATAAAACGACAGGAATGCCACTAATCAAAGACTTAGCCAGTACAGGTGCTGCCTGTGCATAAAAGCCCACAGTAGAAACTCAATTACCGCTTTTACCGCTGCACGTCGGCGCCATTGTCATTTTTATATCTGCAGTGGGTAGGGAGAACTAGTCCGTCACTTCAGCAAATGGCTGCCCCAGATTTGGCCAACCGGAAGTGAGGATTAAATGTATCGCAACACCACTCCCTCCACTACAATCAGCACGAGCTGCGGTGGAACGGGGAGGAAGTGCGATCTAAAGTGATGTGAGTACTAGCACTGTGCTTCATACAATAATAGACTGCCCCAGCATACAAAACTTAACCAAGAAAAAAGCAGCGCAAATTAGGTTTAATTTTAAAGAAATAAAACGACAGGAATGCCAATAATCAAAGACTTAGCCAGTACAGGTGCTGCCTGTGCATAAAAGCCCACAGTAGAAACTCAATTACCGCTTTTACCCTCGAAAGGGGATCTATAGATCGCCATATGTCATGCAGGGGGTAGTGGCCTAACTAGTCTGTACAGGTGCACACAGTTTGGATTGCCAAAGCGACCTGCAACTGTGTGGTCGATCTATCCATAGCGGTTTTTATGCATGAGTTAAAATCCCTGCCACACATACTTGAGGCATTTAAATATTGTGTGAGCTAGGGTGTCTAGGAATTGTAATTGACCAGTGTTAGGAGTATAAAGCACCATTAGCATGATTGGTGCAACATCCAGCCTCCCCTACACTACCACATGACACCCACTTGGGTCTATCAATTTATGTATGATCAGGAGAGGCACCGCCAGTGCCACCCAAGCAGCAGCCCTCTGTCAAATGCTGAATAGGAGGTTCCAATTATTTGGCCTCTGTAGTGGCGGTGGAGCTTGTGAAATTCCGTGACCTTCATGTGGGTTTCCTGTAGGTGGGCTATGTGGATATGTCTACGTTTCAAGTAGGAATATACCTGGTTGCAGCATCTCGGCATGGCCATCTCATGTATATTCCAGGTCCAGATGGTGTATGTGGGATAAAAGTCATTCTGACGTGTTGTCATGCTAGGTGTAAAGACTGCCCCACCTCCCCAATGACAGGGCCACCCCATGTCCAGATATGTCTCAACTGCCCCCATTACACAGGCACCTTGCTGTGAACATTCCATACAGAAGAGAACAACGAAAAACGTGCCACTTCTGGCCAGGGTGGGAGAAAAAGGTCCATATTTGGGCCCTCTGCTCCCTCCAGAAGCCCCACTATTTGGACATTATAGATGTGTGAGCGTCTCTCCAAGTCATCCGCTGTGTTGTGCAGCAACATCACTTCAGTTTTGATGAGTTTTTATTTGGGCCTGAATGTTCGCCATCAATGGGCGCATTCCTGCCAATGTGGATTTGTGTGATGCCACTCTGTTTGGCCTGGTAAGGCATCAGGAGGACCATGTCGATTGCCAAGGCTTTAAGCTTCAGATTCAACATGGCTTTCACATCCTGAATGGCCTGTAAGAGTTCACCAAGCCTGTCCGTAGGTGCAGGCATGACGTGAGCGGCAGTGCCATCCGTATTCCTCAGTGGTGTGGAGAGAAGTGGAGTGTGAAGTGTTGCTCCCCCACTGTCCAAGTCCCCTTTCGGGCTACACTGCTTGATCATAGCTGCGGAGTCACCTTCGTCGAGGAATAGGAACTTGTCCCCCCATCTGCCCTCCAGGTTATGCTGAGAAATCTCACAGTCAGGCAGATGTCACTAAGTCTTACACAGGTTATGGGGCCACCAGAGAATCACCTGCAAGTCCCCATGCCAAGCAGCTCTATTTCCCCAGGGTTATTCACACGCCCCCTCTGGGCCAGGAGTCCTTTCACAGCCTCAGCTGCTGGGTGGGACAGGCTCTTATGGTTCAGGTTAATGGAGAGGATGACGCTGTGTTGACAGTCATGCAGCTCTCCCAGCCGGCAGATGAGGGTAACTGGTGATAGTTTGTCACGGGGAGGCCTTTCCTGTATTTGGACTCTCCATAGCGAAAAGAGGGGTGTTCTGAGCTCCCCCAGTAGTAGTTAGGCCCTCTGGAAAGTGTTTACATTGCCCTCCCCACTACCACCTCTCCTGAGTGGGGGAGGGAGGGATCGCAAGGAGGTTCTTGGGCTATTCTGGGCCTCACTCCCCGGCATGCCTATGTGGCACCATGTGATGAGGAGAAAAACCACAGTCTGTTTGTTATGTGACCTCTTACCATTGATATGTGGTCTGCACGGTGCAGAGCGCTGTCCAACGGGGCAGCCGTGCGGGGGCGAAGTTCACCCTTAGGCATTTGCGGTTATGTTAGTTGGGCCGTGCACTCTCCTCGTGGTCCTGCCAGACAGAAAAAACATGCCGGGTCGAGGCTACGGCCCACAACAGACCCAGGGCGCTCCCCAGAGACCGCTATCAACATTACACTGCTCATCGGTGTTGTTTAAAAAAGGTAACACAGTTACCTCTTAGCACCAGCAGTTACATGCTGGCAATCCAATTATATTTAGTTAAAGGTGTTCATGCAAGTAAGTCAGGGACTATGATGAAGAGAAAGACATATCAGCTTACTGAGATTCATGCATCATGGTAGTGGTCAAACCATAAGCATTAAAGGAAGAACGCCGTACAAGGAGATAACAGGGTCAATTCTCAAGCTTATTTTTAAAAGATTTGAAAACTGATCACTCAAGGTTCCCTTGTAGTATTTAAGTTTCTAAAAATCTTTAAAGGTGTGCAAATCATAGCCTTTTACACAAACGTGTGCCACTGCTGGAAATGTGCCCTAGCCAATGTAAGCTTTAAATATGTTTCTGAGTGAAGACTTATCGCAAAATATGTCAGAGTGTTTTTTTAACGCTTTTCCTAACTTTTGTGGGATAAACTTCACTTCCTTTCCCAGGCAATAAATGGGCATGCAAAATGTTTGCAAACACAACAAATATCCAATTTCGTTTAGCAAGCCACACTTCAGACTATTCCATTTCCCCCTCTTTTTCCACACTTGCAGATTTGTCCCCAGTTAAACATCTGGATAGGGAAGGGAAAACGGAGGTGGCATTGCCATAGCCTTCAAAAACCACCTTAATGTGAACTGGATTTCCACCTTAAGTAATGATAGCATAGAACTGGGAATCTTTAAGTTCAATATATCACCTACGGATAGCTGGAGCGGAGCACTGATCTATCGCCCCCCAGGATCTAGAGCCAATTTCAATGATCAATTGATAGAACAAATAGCCATGCATGAGCTCGCTTCTAATAAATTCCTTTTGTTAGGTTGATTTTAACTTTCATGGTGAAGATCATTCCAACCCTGAAGTCAATAAACTTAATTCTAGCATAGACTTAATTGGACTTACTCAAAGATTTAAAGGCCCAAAACATCTGGCTGGCCACTCGCTTGATTTAATTTTCTCTAACATAGATCATCTGATCTGTAACCCTCCGGACCCTCTTACATGGACAGACCATTCCATGATTATGTTTTCTATTCAATCGCCATGCTTGACGAGCTTAGAAACGAACGCAGGACAGAAAAAAGAGGTGCGTAGACCATGGCGTGACCTTTCTTTGGAAGCTTTTAACGAGGCTTTCCATCCGAAACCACCAGAGAGTGACATGGAAGTATCCAAGATTTTGGAAGGTTTTCACTCGGCCTTTGTGACAGCATTGGACATAGTAATTCCACAAAAAAGCTATGGCTCTCTTCAGCGGCAGCCGTCAGCCCCCTGGTATACATCTGAGCTAAAGACTGAAAAATCCAAATGTAAGATTTTGGAGAGACTCTGGCGATCTAGTAAGGACCCTCAAAACAGATTACAGTACAAACAGTCTCTGTCCAGCTATCATCAGAATATAAAAACAGCCAGATGTTTGTTTATTGTGAACCAAATAGAACACTCCAGCAACTCCTCAAAAGCCCTTTTAATATAGTAAGGGATTTTGTGTCCCCACAGAAATCTTGGGATTCCACTGGGGATTGTCTACAGACAATCCCCAGTGGAATCCCAAGAGTTCTGCAATTCATTAGCAATCTATTTTCAAGAAAAGATCTCTAACATCTATGCGAATTTTCCATCTACCGCTTCTCAGAACCTTGATTCCTTCACTAGACTAGGAGAATCAGGAAAGGTGGCACGCAGTACCCTAGACTGCTTTGAAACAGTCACGCTAGAGGAGGTTTCTAACTTGCTGTCCATTGTTAAATCTGGCTCGCCTCAAGATCTCTGTCCCCCAAAGACAATGGCTCTCCTATCCACTAGCTGTGCCCCAGCAATTTGAAATATTTTTAATCGCTCGATACAAACGGGTATTATTCCCACAACAGGAAGGAAGCGTTTGTACGACCAATATTGAAAAAACCCACTGCTGATCCTCAAGTGCTTAGTAATTATCATCCTATTTCCTTGCTACCCTTACTGGGTAAGCAATTGGAAAGTATAATAAATAGGCAGCTAAATCTATACCTTGAATTCAATAAAATTCTGGATCCCTCGCAATCAGGTTTTCGACCGGGTTTCATTACCAAGACCGCCATTCTGGCCGTGACTGACTCCCTTAGGCAGGTAATGGACGCGGGAGGATCAGTAGTACTGATCCTATTAGATCTCTCTGCAGCGTTTGATATCATCTCACACTCAAAGCTTGTGGAGAGATTATACTCCTGTGGCATTCAAGGTACAGCCTTAAAATGGCTGCAGCACTTCATGTCGGACAGACTACAAAACCATTATATCTGAAAGAAACACGTTAGTTAGATTCCTCACCTTAGAATATCCCCAGGCGTCAGACTGGATCCGGAAGATTTTTCGTCAGCAATACCCCTTGCGCGTCGCTAGGCGTCGTCTGCGGCTCCGCGTCCGTCGTCGGCGTCGTGCGCCGAGATGACGTCGTCGGAGTACTTAGACGCCGCCCTCGCGCGCTGACGTCAGTTCTTCTTTTTTCCGCGCCAGTAAGCACAGATCCGGGAGAGCTACCCCTTTAGTCAATTTTTGACTAACTTTTTGATCCTTTTTGATCCTGTCAATCGACACCGGTGCCGGTAGGATGCCTGGGTTTAAAGCCTGTACGGACTGTAGCCGATTGATGTCGGTTACGGACCATCACCGCCGGTGCCTGTACTGCTTGGGCCTCGACCACGACGCGGAGTCGTGCTCGGACTGTAAGGCCCTGACCTCGAAGGCTAGACGGGAGCGGTCCCGTAAGCTTCTCGAGATTCGCCACTCGGCTCCGCGCGCCTCTCGATCCCGGTCCAGGAGGAGGTCCAAGGATCGGTCGCGGAGCCGCAGCCGACGTCACCATCGGTCGTCGGGATCAAAGTCTTCGGGTAAGTCGAAGCATTCCAAGAAGTCCAAGAGGCGACATCGCTCTTCGGACTCCCCTCGCCGGTCGCGCAACTCGGTCGAGGGTCAGGGTGGTTCCACCCCCGCGGCTCCGGCGGAGCCGCAGGCGCTGCGTCCGTCCCCATACCCTCCGGTCCCTGGGACTAACGCGACGCCGGCGGAAGTCAGTGCCTTCCTCTCGGCCATGAGGAACCTGGCTCCGCCGTCGGCGCCCGCTGGTGCGCCTTCGGGCCCCGCGGACCCGACTGGGCTGCCTTGCCAGCCGGCGGCTCCGGCCCCGGCGCCGTTGACGGCTCCGGCCTCGACGCCGCAAGCGCCCGAGGGACCCGTTCTCGAGTCCCCGTCGACGCCGGTCAACCTTGTCACGCCTCCTCCACCGGCGTCGACTCCGGTTCCACCCCCGACGCCGACGTCGACCCCGCTCGACGTCGTGCCCCAGTTCAGTCCCGCTCCGGGCCCGGCGCCGGTCCGGCGTCGATGGACGCCGAGATCGACGCCGCTAGAGACACATTTTGTCTACCGCCCGGCTCCGTTACTTTCTCCTCTACACCAGGAGTCGGATGATGGGGACTACTGGGAGGGATCCGAGGATCCTATGGCCGATCAGGCCCAACTGTCCCAGGACTGGGCAGATGAACTGGGGGAGGCCAGTGGTCTGGATACCTCACCAGACACTGGATTCATCTCTCCTCTGACTGTGGCTTCGGAGGAGGGTGCTGCTTTCTCCGTGGTGCTGCGCAAGGCGGCCGCAGCCCTTGGGCTCGAGCTACCTGCCGTGGCTGTGAGGACGAACGTCCTCACTGAGGTGCTTCAGTCTGCAGCAAGCTCCACTGAGCCTCTGCTGCCATTCAATGAGGCCCTCACTGACGTTCTACAGGGCACCTGGTCCAAGCCCTCCACAGTTCCTCCTGTGGACAGGAACGTTGCCAGGCGCCACCGCCCTGCTCCGGGCGACCCCAGTTTTCTGTCCCAACACCCTACCCCTGAGAGCCTGGTTATCCAGGCCTCCACCTCCCAATCCTCTTTCCCGACCGCCCCGCCGGACCGGGATTCCAAGAGACTGGAGCAGTTTGGCAAGAAACTGTTCTCTTCCCTTAGTTTGGGCCTGCGGTCTTTGAACACCGCTTGTCTCTTGGACCGTTATTCCCACTCTCTGTGGGATGCGGTGGAGGACGCGCTGCCCCTGTGTCCGGAGGAGGTCCAGACACAACTTACCCAGGCTCTGGCCGATGGGAGGGATGCCGCGCGACATGCTATACGTTGTGGGCTTGACACCACGGACTCGCTGGGTAGGGCCATTTCCACCACTGTGGCGCTTCGACGTCACGCCTGGCTGCGGTCCACGTCGTTTTCCGGCGATGTCCAGAGCACTCTCATGGACATGCCGTTTGATGGCACTCGCCTGTTTGGCGAGAAGGCGGACAGTGCGCTGAACCGCTTTAAGGACTCCCGGGCTACGGCCAAGTCCTTGGGCCTCTCGGCCCCGCGGTCGCAATCTTCCGCTTTTCGCCCCTTTCGTGGCCAAGGAAGGGGTGCCTCCTCACGTGCGCCTAGCCACCAGCCGCAGAACCAACCTGCGCGCGGACGTGGTTTCCGCCGAGACGGATCTGGAGGACGACGAGGTCAGCCCACATCCACCCCGGCAGCAAAGCCTTCCTAGTCCGAGCTTTCAGGCCCATTCCACGCCAGTGGGCGGCAGAGTTCGCCATCACCTGCTCCACTGGCGGTCCATCACATCGGACAGGTGGGTGCTGCAAATCGTCCAAAGGGGCTACTCCCTCCCCTTCGAGACAACCCCTCCAGCCATGCCACCGCAGCACCACCGTATCTCGGGGGATCATTTGCATCTTCTCCACGAGGAAGTTTCCGCCCTCTTGGCCAAGGGGGCCGTGGAGCGCGTTCCGAGCCCAGAAGTAGGTCGTGTTTGTTATTCTCACTACTTTCTGGTTCCCAAGAAGGGCAAAGGGGGCCTACGCCCTATCTTGGACCTTCGGAACGTCAATGCCTTCCTCCGGAAGGAACGGTTCAAGATGTTGACTTTGGCTCAGGTTCTAGCTGCCCTAGACCCCGGAGACTGGATGGTAGCGTTGGACTTGCAGGACGCTTATTTCCACATCCCCGTCCTGCCGGCCCACCGGCGTTACCTGCGGTTCACGGTGGGCCAAGAGCACTTTCAGTTTACCGTGCTCCCCTTCGGCCTCACCAGTGCCCCTCGGGTGTTCACGAAAGTGATGGCGGTGGTCGCAGCTCATCTGCGCAGATCAGGGGTTCCAGTCTTCCCCTATCTCGACGACTGGTTGTTGAAGGCGGGCTCGCCCCAGACAGTCGTCTCCCACCTCCAGACTACGGCGGATCTCCTGCATTTGCTGGGGTTTTCCATCAACGTGCCGAAGTCACACCTGAGTCCCTCTCAGAAGCTCCTCTTCATCGGAGCGGTTCTCGATTCGGCGCAGTTCCGGGTCTATCCACCGGAACAGCGGGTCCGGGATATACAGGCCCTGATTCCCATCTTTCGGCCTCTATCCTGGGTTTCGGTCAGGCTAGTGTTGCGGCTTCTGGGGCTGATGGCTTCCTGCATCCTACTAGTGCATCACGCCAAGCGGCGCATGCGGGCTCTGCAGTGGGACCTGAAGTTTCAGTGGGCCCAGCATCACGGCAACCTGTCCGACCATGTCTTGATCTCGGAGGGCACTGCACAGCAGTTGCAGTGGTGGCTCACGGACCGCGATTGGGTCATGGGCAGAAGCCTCTCCCTTCCCAACCGGAGCATGTCGTAGTGACGGATGCGTCCCTCCTGGGATGGGGTGGCCATATAGGAGAGGCGGAGATCAGAGGCCTCTGGTCTCCGGCGGAGTCTCGTCTCCACATCAACCTGTTGGAGTTGAGAGCGATCCGACTTGCACTGAAAGCCTTCCTTCCCTCTGTCAGGGGAAGTGTCGTGCAGGTGTTCACGGACAACACCACCGCCATGTGGTATTGCAACAAACAGGGCGGGGTGGGGTCGTGGACCCTTTGTCAGGAGGTTCTGCGCCTCTGGACGTGGCTGGAACACCAGGGCGTCACCCTAGTGGTTCAACATCTGGCGGGCTCTCTGAACGCCAGAGCAGACGAACTCAGCCGCCGGTGCATGATGGATCACGAATGGCGTCTGAACTCCGAGGTGGCGCAAGGTCTCTTTCAGCAGTGGGGAGAGCCTTGGTTAGATCTATTCGCCACCGACGAGAACGCGCAATGTCAGCAGTTCCGGATTGGGCACGAAGGTACTGGTATCCCGAGCTACTCAGTATGTTGACCGATCCTCCGATACGTCTGCCCCTTCGGGAGGATCTTCTGTCGCAGCAGCAGGGGACGGTCCTCCACCCGATCCTGTCCAGCCTCCACCTCCATGCGTGGAGATTGAGCGGCGGCAGTTGATGCCATTTGACTTGCCTCCTGAAGTCTGTGATATCATTCTGGCAGCCAGGCGTCCCTCCACAAAGACGGTATACGCCTGCCGGTGGAACAAATTTGTGGCATGGTGCACAGCAAAGGCTGTGGATCCCCTTTCCGCCCCTCTTTCTGAGGTTCTCCTCTTTCTTCTTTCTTTGGCCCGGCAGGGCTCTGCCCTGGGCACCCTGAAAGGTTATCTTGCTGCCATCTCTGCCTTCTTACGGCTTCCTGATCAGCCTTCTCTTTTCGAGTCCCCTGTAGTTTCACGCTTTCTAAAAGGCATTACTCACACGTTCCCTCCTGTCCCTTTTGTAATGCCTCAGTGGGACTTGAATCTTGTCTTGACATTCCTGATGTGCGCTCCCTTCGAGCCTCTTCACAATTGTCCTCTTCGTCTTCTGACTCTTAAGACTGCTTTTCTGGTAGCCATCACCTCGGCTAGACGGGTGAGTGAGCTCCAGGCTTTATCTTCAAAGCCTCCTTTTCTGTCTGTTCATCCGGACAAGGTTGTCCTTCGGCCTCGTCCCTCCTTTCTTCCGAAAGTGGTGACTCCATTTCATCTTGGGCAGTCTGTCACCTTGCCCACCTTCTTTCCGCCTCCGCATCCTTCCAAAGAGGAAGAGAGGCTCCACCGTCTGGACCCTAAACGTGCGCTCTCCTTTTATTTGGACCGCACTAAGCAGTTCCGGGTGGACGACCAACTTTTCGTTGGATACGTGGGTGCTAAGAAGGGGAAAGCTGTGCACAAACGGACCATCTCTCGGTGGGTCGTTTTGTGCATCAAAATTTGTTACTCTTTGGCTAAAAAGGACCCTCCTGTTGGGCTGCGCGCCCACTCCACTCGGGCCACAGCGGCTACTACTGCTTTGGGACGGGGTGTCCCTTTGCAGGACATCTGTCAGGCGGCGACGTGGGCTTCGCTACACACGTTTGCTAGGCATTATTGCCTTGACAGCCAAGTCCGGAGGGATGGCTTCTTTGGCCGTTCTGTCCTCCAGGACTTTCTGGTGTGATCTTGGTTCGCAGACCCACCACCGGGGATGGTATTGCTTGGGTATCTATTCTAAGGTGAGGAATCTAACTAACGTGTTTCTTTCAGATGAACAAGTTACTTACCTTCGGTAACGATGCATCTGTAAGAAACATTAGTTAGTTAGATTCCTCACCGACCCACCCATCCTCCCCGTTCTGCGAACTGACATCTACGGTTAAGGTTGTCCTTTCAGGCCCCTAGATTTTATTTTTGGCACCAGTGTCGGTCTTTGCATGGCTCTGCGTTCCTGGCGCGGAAGGCTATGTACAAGAACTGACGTCAGCGCGCGAGGGCGGCGTCTAAGTACTCCGACGACGTCATCCCGGCGCACGACGCCGACGACGGACGCGGAGCCGCAGACGACGCCTAGCGACGCGCAAGGGGTATTGCTGACGAAAAATCTTCCGGATCCAGTCTGACGCCTGGGGATATTCTAAGGTGAGGAATCTAACTAACTAATGTTTCTTACAGATACATCGTTACCGAAGGTAAGTAACTTGTTCGTTAGGGCCATACCTGTCAGAAACAATGCGTCTGGATAAGGGCGTACCTCAGGGCTCCTGTCTAAGCCCGACATTATTCAACATATATATGGCCCCTCTGGCAAAAATCGTAGAGCAGCTAGGCTTTGAGATAATTTCATATGCTGACGATACTCAGTTTATGTTTTCTATCGGCCCCAATCTAGAAGCAAAGAAAATTTGGTTCTCCGTCGGTATGCTTGCAATCTCCAACTGCCTTCAGCTAAACCCTGGAAAAACCGAGATCATGCTAATGGGGAAAGCCTCAGCCATCTGGTCGATGAATGGTGGCCCCTACAGCTGGGAGCAGCTCCCATTCCTAAACAATGTGTAAAAAACCTAGGTCTAAAACTGGATCAGACATTAACAATAAAAGACCATATTGCTGCCACTACCAGTTCTTGTTATTATAGCCTGCGTCTACTGCGCAAGATTCTTCCTTATCTGCCCACTAATCATCGTAGAACTCTGGTTCAAGCTATGGTGATTAGCAGATTAGACTATGGTAACGCTCTGATGGCCAAAGTGGGAGACCTTGCTTGCTAAACTACAGGTGATCCAGAACACTGCGGCAAGAATGATCCTGAATCGCCCAGCAGACTCTCCCTCTGGTCCCTTGCTGAGAGAGTTACACTGGCTACCCGTGAGGAAGAAATCATGCTTCAAAATTTTCTGTCTCACCTACAATGCCTTGAAAGGCAAAGGCCCCTTGCTATCTGCAAAAGCAACTCGTAAAACATGTACCTTGCCGAAATCTTAGATCCAGTACACTAGCCCTTTTATAGGTACCCCGTATACGTCTTAGTCGCACAGAGGGTAAAGCTTTCTCGTATCTTGCCCCAAGATACTGAAAAAAATTACCTATGGCTCTGCGTGAAATTTTCATATATAGTACCTTCAGGAAACAACTAAAAACTTACCTGTTTTAATCTTGCTGTTGGTCTGATTTTCTGCTCTCAGGTTTTATCTCCAGGCAAGCGCCGAGATGCCCCCGGTTGAGTCGCGCGCTATATAAGTAATTGAATTGTAACATAACATAACAAGTTAGGAGTGAAATTCGAATTTGCCATAAAAAAATGTTGCATATACTTAATTCTGTTAAACCAGGTTGGTAATGTGTGTCTGCACATTTAACATTTTGCTCAGAAGTGCCACGCTGGCATGCTGAACTGTTTGTCTGGTTTCTGTTTAGATATTAGCCATTTTGTGTTTTGCTTTCAATATCAATTAAAACGAATTTGGTTTTCCAGCATATGAGTTTGAGACAACCGGTAGACATAATACAGGGTCATAATGGGGCTGGGGACAAGTCAGACGAAGAGAAATGACTTAACAAAACTCTGCTCGATATCTTTCTCTGTGGGTCAGTTTTCCCACACCCTGTTTTAGTGGGTGTGGGAGACCCGTACGCGATTTGTTTCTGGCCAAAAATCCGTACGGAAAAATTGCATGAATCTTTGGAGGCAGTAGCAGCCATGCCTCGTACTGTGTTTTTGTCCCCACGTAGGGGCAGCTGCTAGAAAAAAAACTCTGCTCCCCCCCTGCTTCTTTGTGTCCCCACCCTACCACAGGACCTTGCATACATTTACCACCTGCTACAGTGCATGCTGTAAAGCTTCGTGGACTGGGGAATTCTGTGTGGTTTTATGATAAAAAAAAATTGGTCCCACAAAGTTCCCCTATCCCCCCACCTTACGCATAATTGCACAGTACTGGTGCAAAATGACTTTGCGGTTATGGTAAAAACAGTTTCCCCAGGACTGCGCAACTTGGACTCGGGACCATAGTTCGTTTTTTCTGCATAGGTAGCACTCTGTTGTTGTCATACCATGTGAAATGAAGAAGACAATTGCATTAGTTGCTACCTGTACTCTGTGATCTGATTTACTTACTTTTCAACGTTGGAAATCTAAGCATTATTTGTTAATGCAGAGTGGAGAACCCCATTCCTGTACACCCCTATGAAATATAAGGTGTCGGGATTTCCCAATATGTAAACACACTCCTATCTTTATAGGAATGATGAGTGTTTCCATGGTGCGACCGAACAGGCAAAACGTTGTTTGTAGCCCTAAAGGTACGATGTTGGGGTATTTCCAGAATTTTGTGCCATCACCTATTCTGACACTTCCATTAGTTCCCCTTTTCCCATTGCTACCACTAGACCTTTTACAGCAGAACATCTGCTAAGCTTGAGGATGTTTACCTCTTACGAAGAGGAACACTGCTGTCAGAAGAATCTGCAAATACTGATTCTGTAATCTGGATTTGTGCTTGACGATAAATTCAACATGTTAAGCACACATATGATCTGTAGGTGCATTAAAGACCGAGACCTCTATTCCCGCCTCTTCATCGTGCCTCACAGTTTACTCTTGTGCCTTAGATGAGAGAAATCCCTTGGCATGAACTGTCCAAAGGCCGCATGCCTGGACGCTCAGTTTTGAGTAAGTTGTCCTTTGTTTATGTCAACAACACTCCACAGGTGCCAACCCAACCCTAAAGCACAGAACAACAGTCAGTTGTACCTGTCTCTCTCACCCATACTTCACCATTCTACTCTGCAAGCATTATACTCCATGCAACGTGTAATCCATAACTACTCATTGCAATGCAGTGTTTATTTTCTACAGCACAGTTCCGTGCTAGTTTTTTCCCCAATTTTTAGGTACTGTAATATTGAAGTTGATATCAAAGGTGCTAAGCTTCCTTAACCAGACATGTCTTTTTTGTATGCTTGAGCATGCAGGCCTCTAAAAATCTATTTGATAGAGTCGAGCCCAAATATTGGGTGGATCTGGGACGGTGTTGACCAAAATGTTAGTTGGCTATGGGTCCTAAGTGATGAGTCAAAACAGCATTTAAAAATCATACAGTCAATAAGAAAGGAGTGACTCAAAACAGGAGATCCGGAATTTAGAAAACCCATGAAGGTTTATTACAAAATTTAAAAGGCATAATGCAAAGAATAATGAAATGCAGATGCAGCATCAGAAAAATGCTAAGTCTTCAGCGTGCAGCAAAATCAGTAAGAAATTGGGCAGCATCCATAGGCATAAGAAAGGTCTCCAAAGAGTTCATGGCTCACCCCCAAATCCAGGGGTTTACATACAGTTTCCTTGCATAAGAAAGTACAGAAATTGCAAAGTCAGCATGGTATGATCACTGCACCAACAAATCACAATTTTGTATTATAAAACGTCACATTGCCCTATCAACAAGCACTAACCCACTACCTGAATATTGATTCACTACTTCTGACCTAATGTCATCCGGAGATGCTAGAAGAAATTAGGTACATAAACAACAGAAACGCAGTGTGAATGAAGGCAGTACAATGTGCTGGCGGAAGGCCTAGAACTATGTTGCAGTTGGACTTCCTTTAGTGAACCCTTCGAAAACAGTGCCATAAACAAACTATAACTTGCTGCACGTAGTGTCAGACAGAAACATTAACACAGAATGAACATCGTGATTCGGGCTAAATTTTTTAACAAGATGGCGTCAAGGCCTAACTGAGGCCTAGTTAGCCTAAGCCAGAAAAACTCCCTTCTACACATCATGGTAAATTTGTAATAGCCTTATATCAGTATGCAGTTTGACTGATATTAATGTTCATAGTTTATTAGAACATTTGAATGTTGAGATAGCCATTGAAGACAATGGAGCAGATCAGGCCTATTTCTTTTTTTTTTTAACGGAGTTTTATATAGCGCAAACTTGACCTGAAGGCATCAGAGTGCTTTACATGAGCACCTGTTGCATTACAGATGGACACATTCATTTTTGTTGGGTACGGAGAGATTAAGATATATGCCCAGAATCACAGGGTGTTGAGCGTCCCTGCCGAGACTCGAACCCAGTTCCCCAGCTTCGAGGTCGACTGCTCTAGCCGTAAGGCCACATCCTCTCCCTAAATATAAAACCTGGTATCGGCCCGCTGCTCTCAACATTATATGTCCTAATACACAGCGTCTATCTCGCTTTCCCCTACTTTGACAAAATATATGGCTTGGGCAGGGGAAAGCGAAAGGCAGAGCCTGTGCATCATGGTACACAGGAGCCTATCTCCTCCCTTAGCTCACAGTGTCACTGGAACAATGGATGCAGGGAATTCTGCTCAGCTACTTCATCTTACTGGTTCGGCTGAATGAGGAAAAGCAGTTTAGGCGAACCCAGGAAGAACCAGGGGTGAATTCAGCCTCCTGTCATAGCTATAGCTATTATAGCACTTTCTCTCCATTCCATCAGGCTACAGTCAGGCTATACTTGTCTACCCTCTTCTCCCCCCCTTATGTTTCTGGGTGCCCCTCTTAACCCCTTCGATGCTGCGCAGATTCCGCCGCTGTGCTGACGGAATCTTGCGCGGGCGTGGTCATGACGGAATGGTTCCGTCATGAGCACAGCTCAACCGTGGGTCATGACGGAACCATTCCGTCATGAGCACCGAAGGGGTTAATCTGTGTTAACAACATCAGAGGAGTGAGGAACTCTGCTGTAGCAGTATTGCAGCGTCTGTTCCCCAGTCTCCTCCACCCCTCTCACTTTCTCGTTTGGGGCACGGAGTCAGGACACCAGGGTGCTGACCAACAGCCCAAGCTATTCCACCAGCCAAAGTAACACTCCTCTTGTAGCGGTTCGACCCTGACCTGGACTAGAGATTCCGCCGCAGCTTACACCGCAGATTCTACAGATGGAAAGCAGATGGTCTCGCGGCAAAAACCTGCGGCAGTCAAGGAGATGGCTGGGAGGACCACGGCAGCCTTGATTTCAAATTGCTTCATCTGATCAGGATCAACAGGTATGAGGAGGAAGGGGGGGATCAGTTGCAACCCAGTTGTCGATGACGGAGGCACCAGTGCTGGGAAGAATAATAAGCTGGGCACAATAGACTATCTGGCTAGTCCTCCTAGCTCCTCTGTGCAATGAACTGTCAGAAGCAAAGACTGTTCAGAGCGGGGAAGTGAGTTGGTCAAGGGGGTGAGGACCTCATGACTAATGTTGTGGCAGGGGATATGGCTGGTTCTGTGGGCCACCATTGGCGCAACTTTAGGTGATCAAGTTCCGCAGACACAAACGGACATATTAGCCTCACCTCCATCACCAATGTCTTGGAAATTACCTTGCAAAAAGAAAGTCACCAGCTCCGATCTAGGTATAGGGAACCCAGTGTGTGAGACTTTAATCACTACAGGACTGCCTTGGGAAACTTGCAGGATGGAAATGTTCCACACTAAAGCAGAAGAAAAAGGCAGACGGGTAACTGGCTCTGGTGGCAAGAATGGATGATGCTCTAGTAGGACAAATACCTACTCTTTATGCTCGTTGAGGATGGAACAGGATATTGGTGAGAAGTTCTACTCTCTATCTGATCAATCTGTGGACCGGTCTGAGGGTAATGCAAATACAGACATAAGTACAGCTCAGAATCAGAAGATCTGGACCTTTATTTTACATCGTGGGCTGCTAATGTTCAAGTTTCGAGGACGATATGAAAATAAACCCCTCGCACATGTAGCAGAAAAGACCTGGCTGGGCTCTGATGCGGAATTACTCCTCAGCTCAAGCACTGACAAACGATACTTCTGCTACGGCATGCAGCAATTTTCAGTAATGATCTAACGATGGTGGCTTGAAAGTGTCATTCAGTAAGCTATCAAAAGTCTGTAATGATATAACAACACGTCTATCAGCAATTAAGGAGCGGACAGTATCCATAGAAACTGATCTTGCTTGCATGCATGTTGAAGTTAAGAGCCTTGACACTGTTCATTTGGTTGATGTCCAGTGAAAACTCAAAGATTTAGAAAATTGGCATTCATGTAATTATTTACGTTTGCTTGGCATTAGAGGAATCTCAGAAGGAAACGATGTATGTGGATTTGTGGTACAACTGTTGAATTCTGCTTTATCTGAGCTCAGAGAATGGAAATGGAGACTGAAATATAAAGGGCAGAGCAAATAGATTTCCTCTCTCCAAGAGATACTCATTGGCTGAGAGACCAGGCTGGGATTCAGACACCAAACAGAGAGCCATCCTTTGTGTCCTTTTTGTGAACTTTTTACTGAGACAGAAAATATACTAGGCGGCACAACCTGACTCTAAAAGGGAAGCTACACCTTTTTTTACTAGGCCTGATATCTGCCATGTCACAGTTTAAAGCAGGTGGAGGCTTTGACGGATGGTCATTCCCTTTCAGGAGAAGTGTTGTCAAGCATTCTTATAGAACCCTGCAAGACTGAAAGTAGTTAATGATGATGAGAGAGCTAATTTTTTCAATTCAGAAATTAAGGCAAGATAACGTTTAGAAATGTTGCAGTAAAGTCTTAGGTTTAGTTAACATGAGATATGAACTGGATATTTTAGCACTCTTGAAGTATCTTCTTTTGGTTTTCTTTTTGCATGATGAAGTACTTCCATTTAATAGCACTAGCCTAGTGGGGAATCTGGGAGTGGGAAAAAACATATGGTGCGAGGGGACGTTGAGGACTGGGGGTTTACGTGAACATATTGATACCACCTGCTGGATGAGGAGGGGAGGATGACCACCGTAGATGCATCCAAGGATGGCTTGACTGCGTAGGATCTGCTACTTGGGGGGAATAGGGGCACAGAGAAGGGTGGGTAGGGCTGGGAGGGCAATAGGGTGGAACGTGGTAAAGGTTAGGGGGTCATGGGGTTGAGGGGATAGGAGGATCTGCAGAAGGGATGGGTGGTACAAAGAAGCAGGGGCAAATAGAGGGTATAAAGTCTGGAAGGGAATAACCTAAAGAGGAGCTATTGAAGTGAAAGGCCAAATCACCCTTTATGTTTTTGACCAGATGTGTCACAGAAGGGAGGCATCAACAGCAATGGTTATGGAATATTTTGGCACTTTATTTATGACTGATTTCCTTGATTATACTTGTGGGTGGGGTGATTGATGTTATAATTTAATTGTAGTATTTTTAGTGGACCGAAGATATGAATGAAATTTACAGTAGTTGAAATATGTTTGAATGCTTTTGGATGCATGTCATATGAGATATATTGATCATCAGTTGTAATCTATAATTATAGTTATCTGGGTATGTCTCCTTTTTAATCTATCTTTTAATCTATTTATTATAATGTTCTGTGTACATCTCCTTAATATATGTATGCAGTTAACATCATTTATGATCTATCTGTCACTATTACACTGAGGTCTATTTAATGAAACTATTAATAATTATTCAAAACTGTCAACAGCAATGGTTATATAACACAGTGTTTCACGTCTTAATCTGCTAAAGTGGGTAATGCTGACAGGTTACGAGTAGAAACTATGAACGTAAGGGGTCTGAATGACTTGGTCTGTTTCTAGGACACCCACATTCAGCATAAGAAGAAACACTTATTGTTTTCCTAAAGTTTTTTAAAGTTTTTATTGGCATTTATTAATTTTATCATGGTTTTATTACACAAGATCGTAAATGTCATATAGATCAATTCCGTCCTTTCATTTCGCTCCTTTTATTATAACATTTCTGTTTATCACACATTACACATCAATAATTCCTAAAGTAATGACTTGTTAGTCAGTATCTGACAAATGACTACTACTGGGAGGGGGCATATTAGCTAAAAGAAACATCATTAATGTTAAATGCATGTCCTTGGATAAACTAGGTTGGTGGTCTATCACTGAGGTTTATTTTGCAAAACTGAAGTGAACTATTTGTTTGATATACGGTCCTGTTTTAAATGACACTGCGACGATTGCATACCTGACAGTGGATGTGGTGCAGTGGCCGACCCCTGTTATATTCTGCGGGGATCTAAACTGCAATATGACTCTAAACTCTAATGCTCCCTATGATGATAATGATAATGTTTATAGAGCGCTTGATTGCCCAGAGGTGTCTTGGTGCTGGTGTATGCTAGATTTAACAGTGTGTCAAAACTAATTGGGCAACATAAATGGAAAAAGCCAGGTTTTGAGTTCTTTTCTAAAACAGATAATATTGGACTTGGCTTTGAGCTGCATAGTCATTTTGTTAAAATATTTGCAAGTAGAGGAAATAAAGCTTCTACCACCCCAAGACGCTTTGTGTATTTTAGGTGTTCCCACTGTCCTTGAGGTGACTGGTCGAAGGGCTCTCCTAGGTGTGTCCCATTTCAATTTCTTCTCAAGGTGCTCAGGGCCTATGTCATGAAGGGATTTGTGAGCAGTGCATAGTGCCTCGAAGGCTTCTCGCTTCCTAATGGGAAGCTAACTCCGACAGTGCATATGAGACAGATTAGAACTTTGGAGTTCTCATTTAGAGACGAGTTGCTGTGTTTTATAAAATTTGCAGTTTACTCAGAGATCGTTGATGGATGCCAATATCTAGTGCATTGCAGAAATCTAACCTGGAAAGCACTAGGGCAATTATTACCGATTTCTGCAGATCGAACTGAATGAATGGGAGAATCTTTCACAGAGATCATTATAGAAAAAACAGGAGACGGTGAGCTTATTCATCTGGTCTGGGAAAATCAAAGATTACTCCTAGGTTCCTTGCTTTGTGGACCGGCAAGGGAGGGGACGCAGATGTTAGGGCCACCAGGACATGTTCCAAAAGAAAGTCTCTTTCATAAACAGGACGACCTCAGTTTTCTCTGAATTTAATTTAAGGCACTTTCTCTCATCCATCGAACTACTTCGGTCATACAGTTATTGAAGCGTTTGACAGTGTCATCGACATCCGTTGAAACTGACACCACGATGTGCATGTTCTCCGCATGCGAAATTGTAGAAAATCCAAAGAAGGGAATCAACCTGAGTAGGGGGACAACATACACGCTAAAGAGGGTACGACTCAAAAATGGTCATTAACCTAAAACTTTTAAGGCAATTTTAGACTTGCAGAAAATGCTCAGCCTCGTTGATGCCTGTGCTGAACTTAAAATCCTCGATCCCTGTTATATTTTTTATTCGTATGTACACAAAAAATATACAAGGCTGGATTCTTTTCAATTATTCCAGAGTCTCCTAAGAGGTGCACAAATGGTCAAATATCCTAGTGTATCATCTGATCATAACCCCTTGTTGTTGGATGTTATGATTCAATGTATGCTGAACTCTAAATTACGCTGGATATTTCAGCAAGTTGTGTTGTTAGACCTTGGATATATAGAACATATGACAGAGTGGATTCCAGACCTTTTACACTGAATTTGGGATAGTGTCTCCATTGGAATAGTATGGGATACATTTTAGGCCGGTACTAGGAGGGAGACAATGAGCTATTCAATTAAGAGAGAGAAAACCTAAGGGCACTTTCTTCGGACTTTGGAAATGGAACTAGCCAGATTAGAGAAACAGCATACAGATACAGCATGCCATCTTGCTGGTGATGATGCTGAGGACATTATCATTACGCAGCACATCACCATGGTCACGGCTCAGGCACACAGTCTCTTTGCAGAAAGAGCAGCCCGTAGGTTTCAGATGTATCTGTCAGAGAATTATGAATACATAACAGCATTAGGAGAGTTCTTGCATTGAAATACACAGGGAGAGCTTTGTATGGATAAGATAAGATTGTTAGTGTGTTTCAAGAGTACAATCAAACTTTTTTTTCCCAAGACACTAACATCACAGTAAGTACGATTGACCGTTTCTTGAGGTACACCTCTAGTCTCTGTCTAACAGAGTAAGCGCAGATAGGGAAGCACTGGTGACTACAAGGGTAATCGTAGTGGCTATTAAGAATGAATATTCCAGAAAATCAGTAGGGTTAGACCAGATTCCTGTAGAATTCTACCCCTGTTTAGTTTCATTAATCCTACCTAAAAAGCTTGCACTAGTTCAAGCAGTGTAGCAGAGCTAGTTACCACCTGAGTCTTGGCTAGACAAATATAGTAGTGTTTCTTAACAAAGCGAAAGCTGTGACACACACAGGATCATATAGGCCCATCTCTCTGATTAACAGTGATGTAAAGGTTTATTCTAAAATCATAACTACTCATATGAACAGGGTTATTGCGAGACTAGTGTGGCCATGGCAACATGAATTTGTCCCTGGGAGCGGCACAGTGAAATCATATTAGCTGTTTTATTGCTATATTTAATGTTGCATAATCTCTTGGATCGCCTCTTGCAATGGTCCTGTTCAATCCAGAAAAGGCTTTTGACAGAGTATCATGGGGATATCTGTGGACACCCATAGTTAGGATGGGATTTGGTCCAAGGTTTATCAGCTCCATTCAACTGTTATACAATAACCCCAGATCCAGGCTGCAGCTTATGGGTCAGGAATCTAAGGAAATTAATATCTTGAGGGGTACGTGGCAAGGATGCCCATGTTCTCCAATTTTATTTGCACTATATATTGAGCTGTTTTTGCAGAAGCTTCTCTTAAATGTTAAAATGGAACCTTCCACATATGCTCTGCACCCACTTCAATTACTTGCATATGCAGATGACGTTTAAGTCTTCTCTACCAAGCAAATGAGATTGAGAAAGCTGCCAGGCTGGCTTAATGGCGACGAAAATAAGATAATCTTTATTAAAGCTGTGCAAAGGGCACATAATAGACAAACAGCGGCTGCTACTTATCTTGGGGTGACAAATGCAAAAAGAACAATTGATGGACAGAATGTAGAACAATGTCATACATTCACACCAGTACAGAGATCTGGGCCTAAATCCATCGTTTTTTTGCTCACCATGCCATTCCAGTTTGGACCCAGCCATATGCAAATCAGTCTTGACCCTGCGCCCAATGGGAACAGTCCTAATGGGGCTAATGAGGGCTGAAAGCCCGAAACCGGTCCTAGGGTGCCTGTTTCCAGCCCAAACTGTCAGGCCAGGTCCTCCCTGGACTGGAAACAAGCACCCTAGTACCGGTTTCGGGCTTTCAGCCCTCATTAGGCAGGATAGCTTGACTCCAGTGGCTTGGAGAGCACGGGACCCACGTCTGGGCATACTCGTCCCACTCAGGGTGACAAATGCAAAAAAAACAATTGATGGACAGAATGCAGAACAATGTCATACATTCACTTATCTTGGGGTCAAATTCTTGGCTATTTTGTGGAAAATTAACTCCCGGAATTATGAAGTGGTATTACACAGGATATTGGCGGACTTGGATAATCTTAAATTTATGATTATTGGCCACTGTAATATTATTAAAATGTCTATTTGCCGTAAGTTCTATACCTGTTGAGGGCCATACCTTTAGAAGTCTGTTCCAAGTGGTTTCAGAAACTAGATTTGTAATAGTTTCACGTGGGAATTTAAAAGACCCAGAAGGGTGCTCAAATTCATGAGACTTTCAGTGTATAGAAGCGCATTCGTTCCCTCCAACGTTAGGTATTATTATATGGCTGCAGTGATGCAGCACATTCACTATTTCCTATAAGGAGCTAATATTGAGGAAAATAATACTAATGCTGCACCGATTTATGTGTATGGTTTAGGAAAAAGTGCCTCAGGTTTTTTTGTAAAGGTTACGGAACAGAGCTACTACAAAAGGGTTACATTTAAGATGGTAAAGACGGCTTTTAGGATATGGCAGAAAGTAGATGTGATGATGAAAATAACTAAATAAAACTACCATACTCCTTTATGGGATGCTCCCCAGTTTCAGTCTGTATTTCATAATATAAGCTATCAGAGATGGAAATAAGCCGGCATCAATAAAATTGGGACTATAGTTGAAGAGGGTTATGTACGCTCATTTCAGTTCCTCCAAGATAATTTTTGAGAGACAGGATCTCAGAAAATATCTACAGCTCAGGCACGTTTTGCAGATAATCAGTTTGGAGGAGCTAAGTGGGGTGGAAATTCCCATGAGGCACTCAACGTTATCTGAGAAGAGATATACCTCGGGATACTTTATTCTCAATTCTTCGAACTTGAGGACGATGATGTTGCGGTACAGACTTTACAGTGGGCAGGCAAGTTGAACAATGGTGGAGGAATCCCCCGTTTTCATAAGTCGGTAATTATGGGACATAGGGCCAGATGTGCGACGCTTTTTAGCGTGCGCAAACAGGTCTTAGACCCGTTTGCTCATGTTAAAAAGCATGGGCCCATGTACAAACAGAAACACTATTTGGCGACTCGCTATTAGGATGGGGCGTTCCCTTCCTGATAGCGACCGCAAAGCTATGTACCAATGTTTTGCGACTGCAATTGCGGTCGCAAAACACTCGGAAATTACCCCCTACTTCAAGTAGGTGGTACTGCATTCGCAAATGGGAAGGGCTCCCAGGGGACCCCTTCCCCTTTGCAAATGCATGCAGTATTAGTTTTTTAAGGGCAGGCAGTGGTCCCAGGGACCACTGCCTGCCCTTAAAAAATTAAACAAAAAAGTTTTTTTTTTTTTTTTTTAAATTAAGCCCTTTTTCTTTAAGGAAAACGGGCTGCCTTTTTTAAAAAAATCTTCTTTATTTAATAGCAGTCCCAGACATGGTGGTCTGCTGAGCCCAGCAGACCACCATCCCTGGGAGGGCCTGTCATTCCCAATGGGCTCGCAAATTGCAAGAGGCTCATTAATATTCATGAGCCTCGCAATTTGCGACCCCATTGGGAATCGCAAACAGTGTTAAACACACTGTTGTACATGCCAAATAGTGCCACGCAAATTGCGAGTCGCAAAAGCGACGCAATTTGTGAGGCGCTATTTGGCAGGTCGTACATCTAACCCATAATGTTTTGCTATCTGCCAGGTTAAAAACACAGTATTTCAAAACAATCTTCGATCTATATTACACTCCAAAGGAAGCACATAGGTGGGAACGGCGATCTAGCTCTGAATGTCCATGGTGTGGTAATTCTGGCGAGAACAACAAAAGTGCCGTGCCCATGGCAAACGTGTACTGCGATCGTGTTGTTCTGGACAAAGATCAGAGAATTTCTATCCACCATTACCGGCATGCGAATAAATCTGACACCCTGGTTAGTTTCACTTGGTCTGGATAACCAGACAGTGTCAATCTCAGCCATAAGTCTCCAATTGTTTTTGGAAATTGTTATTTCCAGAACCTGCAGCGCTTAGCAATGGGAGTGGCTAAACCCAGATTCCCCACTCCGTCATCAAATGATATCAGAATACCTCGCTTTCTACCATACCAAAATAAGCTTTTTTTTTAAAGAAAAGAGGGCCAGTAACAGGAGGTTCAAAATATGGAATCTCCTGCAGATTGGGTCGCTCAAAAAGAAACAGAAAGTACAGGCTAATTATTTCGAAACAACGTTGTCTAAGTGGTTATCTCATGTTAATCCAACCCCAGTAGCTTTTTGTATGTTTAGCAGAATCTGAAGGATGGCTTGAATACAGTATGTTAGGTCTTTAGCTCTTTTTCTGTGCTTTGTGGTGTGATGCTCTGAAGTTAAGTAACTTAATTACTGAAAACTAATGTAATCACTAACGAATCTGTTTTTGATTGGCTTGGCTGTATGTATTGTGCAGCTCCTCCAGACGAAAATGATTTTAAAAAACTCACAAACTTCTGCAACTGTTCACTTCTGTGGTATGAGTGGATGAACTGAGTAAAATGGTTGTCTTCTTTTCTTTCATTCGATTTCAGGCTATGTGGAGGCATTTTCTGCTACTATTGCTGCAATAATTACAAGATGACAAAACACAGTGGGAAGAGGGAACGATGCTGCAATGCTTGCTACAGTGCACCCAGTGTGGTGGTTAGTGATGATTCAGAATGTTCTAATAGCCAGGAAAGCTCTCCTGACTTAACACATGCTGCAACACAAAGAATACATGGAGTTACCGGTTAGTTTAAAAAATATTTTTTATGCTTGTATGTCAGTTTTTTAAATTCTGTTTTGTATAAATTGTTACTTCTGTAAAATATATAAATGGGTACATTGTTAAAATAGCCAGTGTTTGTGTAATATTTTATATTGGCTCTTAGCTTGTTTCGGTCTGCTTCATTTTAGGTATTTATTGAAAATCACAGAGAGCTAATATATATTTGGCCTGCAATTCTAGAGTTCCAAGCAAAATATGGATGTACTTCCCTGTCGTGCGGGCAAGATTACTGCAGTGTATGTCTAGAAGGGTACAAATGACTAATAGGAGGAGGGAGGTAATGGGTATAAGGCAAAGTTTGTTTTCCATTACATGTCTGAATATTTATGAAGATGAGCTACTCGAACACCATGCCCATTTTCTGTATTGATTTCTTGTTATGGTTCTTTGGTTGGCAAAGCTAGAAATTTTGGTGGCCATGACATTTCATCGAGTTAGGTTTGAGTGAACACAGTCATAGTGAATTTGTGTTTGGCTCACAAGTAAAAATTGGTCAGTTGCATTATCCAAAACAGAGAGATGGTTTACTAAATCCCATATATATTACTGTATGCCATGGTTTTCTAGTAGCATTAGTATCTGTAGCGAGAATCGGCAGATATTCCAGGTTATGTAATAAATGAATGGACGTATTCTTTGTAAGTTCACGACTTTCTTCAGTGCTTTGATGAGATGTGTGGCATGGTTCAGATGGAATGGTGGTAGAAACTTCCTTGATCAGTGTAACAGGTATTTAATACTCTTTGCAACCGTTTTTGTTATTTTGGGGCAGGCGGGTAAGAGAATCTAAATCCTAAATAATTTTCAGGTTCCTTGGTTTTTGCATTGGAGGTTCCTCAGAAAACTTGACCAAATAGATATTAAAGGGTGTGAGAAGTTGGCCTGATGTATGATGTCACTAGTTATAGTGTACACCTTATATCAGTCCAAATACCCTTATGGTGATTGGTTGTAAAGTCAACCTTATAGACCAGCTATCCTAGTGGTAGCATGGACAAGAGCAGTCTTAGGCTAAACTCTGAATGGCATGTGAAGCCAGCTGTGATACCATATATAATCCCTTGAATACCAAAGGAAAGGACACCACAACAGATATATATATAAAATAAAGTGTATTTATTCTAAGCAAACCCTCAGCACTCTTTATGAGATTAGAGGTAAGTACAACACAGTCTTATTAATGCATACAGTAAGTCACACAGGTAAGTAATACAGTTAGGCCCTAGGGGCCACGCAAACCATATACTAAGTAAGTGGTATAAGGACCACTGTCACGGAAATAGAATAGGCCTAGGAAATCGCTGGGGCTACACTGCACTAGCAACAGTTAGGAAGTGGGAGGCCCACGGGATTCGTATGCAGAGTGGAAACACTCACGCGTAATGCGTAAAAGTCACTAGCAATAGTACAGTTTAGAAATAGATAGATTTAGGACACTTCCGGAGTAGCTAGGAAGTTGAGACTTGAAACTTAGACACTAGGATAGTCACTATCCTGATGAGCACCGGAGTACCCAAGTTACCTAGCCCACAGGCTGCGGGTGCATAGGGTTGAAGTTGCGTCGGGTTTCGTCGTCGACTCCTATGGATGCCTGAAGAAAGATGCTGACAGGCAGTCAGTGAAGAGTGTCCGGTGGATCCCAAGGCTGGGATCAAGAAGAGAAGAGACCTGCAAGCAGAGGGGACAGAGTCAAGATCACTAGCCAGTGACCACGTGGAACCAGGAAGGAACCAGACGATGTCGTGAAGAGTTGCAGGTGAAGGTGGAGCTTGTCGCTGCAGCCAGGAGGACCAGGAAGCGTCGAGGACGACCAGGACCAGGAGGCGAGCTGTCCCACGAAGGCTCTTGCTGTCGGCGGCGTCGAAGCTGGGCTAGGACTCACCAGGCCTTGGCAAGCGGAACCCACGAAGAACGGAGGACTTGCTTCAGGATCAGACCAGGAAGGTCTGCGGTGCTTCTTCTTTGCAGGGAAGCAGGAGCCAGTCTGGAGGAGCCAAACCAGCGCAGAAGATTTCGGGATGCGTCGTCACAAAGGCCACTAGCCAGCGGGCAAGCAACCGGACAGACGCGGCAAGCAGGAAAATGCTGAAGGGCCCCACGCAGGACTCGTTGAGTGTGGGGGGCTGGTCTTCGGTGCAGATGGTGCTTGGGGGTGGGGCTTCTCAATCCCCGGTGCACAACTTCGAGGGTACCTCAGAAGCTGCGCGTTAAGTTACTAGCCACTTTTTCCAGGTAGCCGGTCCCACGTCGCTCGTCGCCTCCACGGATCTCAGCTCTGCTGCAGATGTGGATGAGGGTCGGAGAAGTCTGAGAGTCAAGGCTCTGGTCGGGCTCTGTAGTCGGTTCCTCGTAGAACGTTCACAAAGCAAAGGGTAGTCTCTTGATGGTGCCTGTTTGTACAGGGTAGCCACTCCTTGGCCACAAGGGAGATTCTTCAGTCTTCTTCTTTCGTCGAATGTCGAAGGTCCAGAGTTTCTGTTCAAGATTGCAGGTTCAGGATAATCTAAAGTCTTGAGGCCCAACTCCCACTCTTATACTAATCTGGGGGGCTGGGATACCTGCTAGGTCACGCCTTATGGGTGGGACCTGGGAGGGGGTGGTTACACCCACTTCCCTTTGTCCAGTTTCGTGCCAGAGCTGGGGCTGGAGTGCCCCAGCACCGGTTTGAACTGGACTATGCAAGGAACACCTTGTGTGCCCCAGGCATGTCTCATTCCTTTCAGCCCACCCTGCCCCAATACACTAAAGGCTGTCTGGGGAGGTGCTAGCACCTCCCCAAGCAGGAAACCTATTGTCCAGGCCTCCCTGGCTGGGATCACTCCCAGCTGCAGGAGGTCAGACTTGTGTCGTGGCAGCAGCATCCATTTTGTGATGCTGAGGCTTTGGTCAGAGGCTAACAGTGAAGTATGATTTTAACATGTCTTTCCCTCTAGAAGGGGGGAATAATATTCTCATGCCCAGAAATGGCATGGGGGTATTATTCCACAGTGTTAGACACCTTACACGACATGTTTCGATAAAGCCAAACCATAGTTACCATAACCGTCTAAGATTATAAGGCACTTTAAGAGTATATGGTAAGCTATATCATAGAACAGCTATAATGACATGGTTCCGAAAGCTGCAGACAGGCTCAGCTCATGCTAGAGCCCCATCTCACATGTTACCAAGCACTCTGCCTCCAGGATTGTTAAGGCCTGCCATAGGAGTGACTGATAGGTACACATGTGTCTATATGCGAGTTAGGTATAGGACTACTACACCTAAGCAAGGGGTGATTACACGACCTTGCCCCAGCTGAGTGATCAGCCAGTTGTGTCAAAATGGAAGGCCAGGCCAGGGGTGGCATAATACATGCTGCAGCCCCTGGTAGGCCTAGGGTACACCTATGCCCTGGGTACCTAGGGTACACTGTACAGGGGCCAATAAGGTGATCCTGTCCAAATGGGTTATGCACCTAAAGTACATAGTATTAATTTAGAGAGAGAACAGCAGGGCTGGGGGTCTGATCAGCAGGCCCACAGCCACATCTAAGTCGAAAACCAGTAAAGCAAAGCAAAAAGTGGGGGTGAACATAGAAAGCAGACCCTACTCTCCTACAAAGGGTTATTTGATCTCCCTCAAAAAGCAGCATGTGGTGTCCTGCTGTTCTCAAGTGGAATCTGGAACACGGTGTTCGTGGTCCGTATTCCACATGGGGACGGTTGGCCCAGGCTTGATGGAGGAGCTTCATAGCTCATCTCCGCATCTTAATAAGCCTACCTCGACTTTATATCTGGAGCCTGTCATTTCTTCACAACATCTTAACACAGCACTTCATCTTTCGCCCACTCTTCAGCATCCAAAAATAATTATGTTTAAGAATTAGGGAGATGTTGGACAATCTGTGTGTTGTCCCCTATTGTTTAAAAGGGTTGATGGTGTAGCTCAGTGACCTGGGCCTCGTGGCGCATGAACCCATTGAAAGGGGGGGGGGGGGAGGAATGACCCTGTCCTTGAGTATTTCTTACAATAGAGTTGAAGGGCTGCATTCTGGTAAGCTGTTCTGAAATTGTTGCCTTTATTGCTGAATTCTGTACAGGGGGATGTCTGACTATTTTCAAAGCTGATAAGACATTTCCAGCGAACTGGTGCATATGCCCCAGAAAGAATTTACAGGATTAGGGTAGCCTGCTTATTGTCGCCCAGAGAAGACAAAATGGAAGTCCTGAATGAATATAATTATTATGTGACACACACTTTAACTACCGTCATAATGAAGCAGGCAAATATATATATATTACTGCTACCTGGACACATCAATTTTTTCTACTGTTGAATCAAACATCAAAATACAACTAAGCTACATGGCTCATAATAGAATTTATGTGTGGTTCTGGGATATATAATGTAGCACTTATGAATTGTGAATGTGTGGCAGATATTAGAAGTGTGTCATGCCTAAGAACTTGTAATTTTTACTTGACTTGGTTGTATCTTTTTTGTATATTTTTCCTAGACTCCAATGTTAGACATTGTGAATGATATACAAAAATAACATACAAACCCTCCACAACACCTCTCAACATTCCCAAATTATTTCTATACTCTACATATCTCTAGTAACAAGTTTATTTATTATTACTATGAATACCTATATATGCTTGTTGTTAAAATACATTAGTAAATACAAGGGAATACATGGACAGGGTACACAACACAACTCAATATGCTAATGATGATTAGGAAAGTGCTGCCTGGCCTTGCTTGCCTTACCTCTGCCTGATCCTCCAGCCAGGCCTGGCCCTCTCACACCTGCTACAATGTGGCACTGCACTAAGGCTTCCAGTCTTGTGCTCTTGCCTTTCTCCTCTGCCTGTTGCCTCTCTTTCTGCTATGACTCTTTAACTCTCACTTTGTTCTTTCTGCTTCCCACCTTCTGAACTTTTTGCCTTTTTTCTTGTATCACTCTTGCACTGTTACTCTTGCTTTCTTTCTCTGCTCTTTGTCTTTTTGCCCTCTTTCCATTCACTCTTACGCTGTCACTCTTGCTTTTTCTCTCAGTTTTTTTGCCTGTTTTCATTCACTTTTGCACTGTCACTATTGCATAATTTTCCAGTTTTTGCCTTTTTACCTCTTTTTACTTATCACTCTTGTCCTTACTTTCTTTGACCTATATGCCTCTTTTTGCTCCTTCAACCTTGTTTTTAGCCATCTCTTGCATCCTCTCTCACCTTTTTGCAGACAAATCGCAGGAAATTTCACCTTCACAGGAATTGTTACTGTCACACCTGTAGTGTCTTGTAAATCAAAGAACGCTGGAATTCTTGTGGTTACCACTGTACACCGGAGGCCTGTGACATAAGTCTTACAGAGATGAGTGAAGGCAAGCTTAGAGTGTTGAGTTCTGACTTACACGCAGCAGAATAGAGACGTGTAAAATGACTCTCCGTGTGTGTGGCGTTGTTATTGGCGAGTACCTGGGCTAGCAGGATGATATAACTGGCGATGAAATAGGGGATACAAAGCCCATTCACTGAAAGCACTCTTCCAGGGAGTTGGCCTGTGGTTCAGCAAACTGCTTGTCCGTGCCACGTGTGCCACAGCCGAAGTGCAGAATCAACACTGACACCTGTGGAGTCTCAGCACAATTCCAGCCTATATAAAACGCTTAAAGATAAAGAACACTGAAAGGCTATGTGTCGGTGGCCAGGAACTGAATAAAATGGCCGCAAATAAAAGGTACTGTGCTATTACAAAAAATGAATGCCATACTCTATGCGGAGTAAGATCGCTAAAGACAGATGCAACCAGGTTACGAAAGCAGCACACAGCCATTGTTCAGTTCAAGTCAAACTGAAATTCATGTAATATGAAAGAAACATTTAAGCACAACGCCAACCAAATATCATAAGGTTATTTGCTTTCATGGGCTAGTAGAATAGAAGGTTTATTTACATACCGAAACCACTAACGACTCATTGTGGAATGACGTGCTGCAGAGAGGCCTCAGACAGAGGGCCGGGGTTGTGATAGTGGAGGTGTCACTGAATGAAGCAGCCTGGCACTAAAACTGCCGGGTAGAGGATCAGAACAAATCCATAGGCTGCCATCAAGTAAGGATCTCCGATGGAGAGCCAGGGTGAGGTCCAAGCTCCAAAAGTTGTTATGGCTGATCCCGAAGTCTGCATGTCACAAGGGGCTAGAGAACATCTGCCTGCTCAAGTTCCACACGAGGCGCCTGATAGACCGCTACTGTCCTCCAAGGTATAACTGGCTTCTGCATTCTTAAAATTGCCATCTGCACTTGATACAGCAAAGAAACACAATATTGACAATAGATGGACTGCATGGATAGAGACTTTTGAAGATTTCATAGCTGCAATGGATGAAAAAGCTGCTAAAAAGATTGTAAAGTATCTGAAGGACATGGCTGATGAAGGAGTGAAAGGTGCCATGAAAAAGATACCAGAAGAAGGGGAAGTGACATACATTCAAATCAATGCATCCTTTATTGTCAAATTGAATCCAGTGTGAAATGTGGATTATGAAACATACATATTCAGTCAAGAACGCCAGAGAGCAGATAAAACCATCACTGAGGTTGTTGAGAGACTTGTTGTTCTGGTGAAGCACTGTGTATTTAATGAATTTATTGATGAGGAGGCTACCCGCCTCAGAGTAATTGATGGATGTCTGTCAGATTCCTTTAGATGATGAATGCTGAAGGAGTCCTCAAGGCTGTTTGCGCTGAAGAGCGTGCTGATCATCAAGCGACTGACCTGGAGCCCGGAGGCACTCAAAGTGCCTCAGTCATGAGCATGAAAAGTAAGCACAGATACAAGGCAGAGGGCCACAAGGTAATCTCTCCACAGAAAAAGAAAATGTGTTACAAATTTGGACTGTCATTTCCACATGAAGTTTTATGTACCGCCATTGGACAGATATGCATCAGCTGTGGTAAAGCGAACCATTTCATTACGACTTTCAAGGCAAAGAAAAAAGTAAGTGCGTCACAGTGTGAAGACAAAATGGCCAACCAAACGCTACCTCAGCGACGCTCCCTCAAGGCCAAGCAGTCAATCTAACTCGACCCCAAACTAAGTCAATCGTAGTCTAAATCATTGGCAAAGGGTTCCTCAGTAACAATGCCCACTGAAAGTCACAATGACAATTGTGCAATGATGATGTTTACTTAAAAAAGGCATGCACATGTGGGATTGGTTGAATGTGAGGAAAAATCCTAGGTGTAGAAAAATGAACATGAAAAAGCACCACAAACATTCAAACATTTTCCAAAGATCACTCTAAAGATAAACAGGTGTTCAATAACATTCATACTTGATAGTGGTGCATCAATAAATATCATGCTTGATGAGAAGTATCAATAATTATCTCCATTACCACAGTTTATGAAGTCAAAGACTAAAGTATTCACTCGGGCTGCCTCAACGCCCTTAAAGAGTCATGGTTTGTTTGTAGCCATGATGAAACACAAGAAAACTGTGGTACATACGCCAATTCATGTACTTCAAGGAACAGCTTCAAGTGCCTGTTTGCTAAGTGTCAATATTGCTGCTGATATGAGATTGATATCAATGAACTACAATATGAATGCTCATCATGAAATTGTAAGTCAATTTCCTTCATTATTTTATGGGTTAGGAAAACTCAAAATAATGAAAGTAAAGTTACACATAAATGAAAATGTTCTTCCTGTGGCTCAAAGGCACTGACGACTTGCAAGAAGCTGTTGAACAGGAACTTAATTTATTGCTTAATGACATCATTGAACGTTTCACTGGTTCGATACCATGGGTTTTTCCCATTGTAATTGTGCCTAAATGGGACAGTGAAGGAGCTGTACGCATATCCGTTGACATGTGTAAGGCCAACAAGGCAATTGAGTGAGAGAGACCTCCCGGTCCGCACATTGCTGATATGATAACTCTATTTGAATGGTACAAAGTTCTCCTCTTGACTCGTTCTAAATGAAGAATGTAACCAGTTGGAGCTTGAAGAAAAATCCAGGTACATTACAACCTTTTCTACGCATATTGGTTTGTTTCGCTTCAAGGGATTGAGTTTTGGTATATACTCTGCTGCAGAACTTTTCCAAGATGTCATTCGTCGAATCATACAGATTGTACTAAATGCATTTAACTATAGTGAAGACATATTGGTTTTCAGAGCTACACAACAAAGAAGGTGACAAAGCTCTCATGCAAGTATGTTGTTTGCTAAATGATGCAAGTTTAACTCTGAATGCTGACAAATGTGAATTCCACAAGAAAAGCTTGAAATTCTTTGGCCATGTCTTTTCTGATCGGGGTATGAAACCTGACACAGCTAAAGTAGAAGCGTTGTCTACTGCAAATCCCCCACAAGATATTTCTATGTTACGATCATTTCTTAAAATAGCCAGTTACTGTTCTAGATACATACAAGATTTTGATCCTGTCAGTTCACCATAAAGAGAACTAACAGAAAAAAGTGTCTTTTCATTGGCAACGAGAATGTGAGAAAAGCTTCCAAAAGATCAAGCAAGCTTGATCCGAAGAGTGCCACGGAAATGGCCTACTTTGACCCCAAACTTCATACAGAGGTTGTAGTTGATGCTAACTCTAAAGGGTTAGGATCAATCCTTGCACAGCACAATGGAAAGCCAATTGCCTTGAGACACATTGTAGCATGTGCCGTTAAAAGCCTGTCTCAAATTGAACGTGCTTACTCGCAACCTGAAAAAGAAAATTTGGTATTGGTCTGGCCTTGTGAATACTTCCATATATTTCTGTACGGAAAGCCCTTCACAGTAGTGACTGATCATCAAGTACTGAACATATTCGACAATTCCAAAGCCAAAATGCCTCCTAGAACTTAACGTTGTGGTTAGAGGTTACAACAATACAACTATATGAATCTTCATCGTCCAGGGAAAGTCCAGAATCCTGCTGAATATTTTTCAGGAGTACCATTACAATGCCGTGGTACCCCATCTAAGATAGTGAAGGCTTACATCAATATTATTGTGAAATTGAGCACCCCAAATGCCATGTCTTTAGAACCGATTGTCACTGCCATGAGCTAAGATAGTGACATGTTAAAGTTAAAAGGCATTATTGCTCATCAATCGTGGAACCAGCATGCTAGACCCCTCACTAATGACAGTGAGTATTTGAAGTTCAAAAATGTAAGCTATGAACTTTCAGTGACTCAAAAAGGCCTCATTCTGTAAGGTACACAACTTGTTATTCCCGAGAGTCTCCGACAAGAAGTGATCGACATCACCCAATAGGGACATCGAAGAATAGTTGCCACTAAGAGAGTTCTCTGTGATTGAGTCTGGTTTCCATATCTCGACGAAAGGGTAAAAAAAATAGTTGAAAACTTGTCACATATGCAACTTTCTGTCAAGTCAAGGAAGCTTTTTTCGGCTGCTTTTTAAGACAGAAATAAAAGCGCATAAAAAAGAACATTCTCATTTCAGAATATTTACAGCAGTATAACAATAAAAGCAATAAAAACTCAGCTCATTTTATACAAGATACTCCAATTACAACTCAGTAGTTATACAACATTTCCTGTATTGAAGCACCTTCTTTAAAAACATTGCTAATCTCCATGCTATATGCTCATTTTCCAGTAGCTGGAGTAAAAGCATGGCTGGGTGACACTGCCTAAGCCCCTGATTTTTTTTTTTAATGGAATAATCCATACTTTCCTTGGCTCTGTATAAAATTTGCAGAACAAGACTAGCTGCATAGTGGATTGTTCCGAGATTTCGTCACAGGGACACGATAACAAATCATGGGACCAATCATTCATTTTCGGTAATGACACTAATCTATGTACATTTTTCCCAATTTGAACCTAGTTAAAAGAAATCTGTCGAACATTCCGTGTACAAAAGATAGGTAAGGCTCCATCCCCAGGTTTGTAAGTAACAACTAATGTTGCCTCACGCTAATATTAGGAATTTCCCCTACAATTCTGATAGATTCCAGTAATTGGAGGCCCTCTGTTTTTTAGTGTCTTTCTAGGAATCTCCAGCATGGAGGTTGGGTTTGAAAAGTATTCTGGATATCCCAGATCGTTCATGAAATTGTGGACAAATCTAATCCAGGGATTCATTAAGGCCCCCTCCAACCTCAAGGTGTCTTGTAGGATCTCCCTATTTAACTTAGTCTGATCTTTACACCAAACTCTATGCCACATGAGTATTGGCTCTATTTTTATAAGATCAGCTATATAATGGAGACCCAGCTCCTCCTGACAGACATACGAAGAGGTACTGGGGGGGTACAGAAAGAATATACCTTAGGAAGGTGTTTTCAACCGTTTGTAGCGGAATGGTGTTTACAAAACCCCACACCCCTGCCCCATAGGTTGCTATTGTAATACATTTGGCTTTGTATATTTGCAGGAGTTCTAGGGGTGGTTTCCTGCCTAGTTTTTTGGCAAAAGTTACTAGGGCTGATGTTGATCTAGTAAATGCCAGTTTTTTAAGCAGAAATGGTTTGAACTCATGAATCTTATTGATTGAATAAAATACCTAGGTAGGAAAAACGTCTGGTTGAAAGTAGCTTCTTCCCGTCTGTGAACATTTCTCGTGTCCTCTGTGTCCCTTGTCTGCATCTCATGACGTAGGTTTTGGAGATGTTAGTGTTAAGGCCTAAATCCTTCATAAAATCGCTGAAGCTGTCCAAGACTCTCTGGAGGCCGTTTTGGGTGTGTGCCATTAGCACGGCATCATCTGCATAGAGAAGTGCGGGTATGCACGGCCTCCGGCTTGGGGAAAGTCTTTGCCCTTCAATAGTAACGCTTCTCCTAGTCCGTTGATATAAAGATTAAAAATAAAAGGGGCCAGCACACAGCCTTGTCTGACCCCTCTCCTAATGGGAAAGGCCTCAAACCACACCGGACACTTGCGATAGCTCCGCTGTACAACCGTCTTAAAAAAGCAATAATTTGGGGATCAACCCTGTGAGAAGTTGGCCTGATATATAGTGTTCACTATTCTAGTGATCACTGTGTATCATACCAAACGACCCTTATTGATGATTGGTTGTAAGTCAACCTTATAGACCAGCTATCCTAGTAGCATGGACAAGAGCAGTCTTTAGGCTAAACTCTAGAGGGCGTGTTAAGCCAGCTGTTTTACCACCACATTTACCCTTTGAACACCACGTGAAAGGACACCACACAAGTTGTTATGAAAATAAAGGATATTTATTTATAACAAGACTACCCTGGCTCCTTATGAGTCAGGGAGCTAAGCACAATACAAAACTCTTATGAAAATACTTCAAGTTGCACAATTTACACAAATGCCCGAGGGGCACGAAAAACCATATACACTAACAGTGGAATGCGAATGGTTAGAAAGTCTAAAGTTACTGATTCCGGAGAAATCCGATCAGTGGGACTAAACGAAAAAGGAGCTGGACACTTGTAGAGCGAACCTACGTTGGAGCACTGAAATGCTCGAGTTACCTAGCCCAGAGGCTGCGGCTGCGTGGGGTTCAGCAAGATGTCGGGAGTCCTCGTTGTAGTCTCAGGAGCCTGAAAGAAGAAGTTGCTGGCAGGCGACCAGTGTCGATATTCGGAGGGATCCAAGCCTGGATCGGTGATGGAGATGACCTGAAAGCAGAGGGGACTCAGTTCTTAATCACTAGCCAGTGATTGAGTTGGTACCAGGATGGCACCGGTGGTAGTCACCGCGATCAGGTGAGTGGGTGACGCTGGACTCTGCTGTCCCTCGTTGCAGGAGGCGTTGTCGGCGACCAGGCAGAAGGGGCGAGCTGTCCCACGAAGGTGTCTGCTGTCGGCGATGCTGGACCCAGGATTGGGGCAACAACCCTTGGCAAAGGCAAGCCCATGCGGTGGAGTCAAGATGGTGTCTGGAGTGGACCAGGGGGGTCCGGGGTGCTCCTCTGTTGGAGGGGAGCCAGGGCCAGTCTGGAGCAACCAGACCAGCGGCGGAAATGTCGGGGTGCGTCGTTAGGAGGGCCACTAGCCAACGGGCAAGTGACCGAACAACGCGGTGAGCGGCAAAGAGCAGAAGGGCCCCCACGCAGATCTCGGGGATGCTGGGAGGCTGGTCTTCGGTGCTGGAGCTGCTCAGGGTTGGGGCTTCTCAAACCCCAGAAGCACTCACTCGAGGGTCCCTCGGTGGTTGTGCTAGGCAAGCGTCGTGCAGGTTTTGATGATGGCCGGTCCCGCAGGTCTCGTCACACCCACGAATCTCAGCTGGGCTGATGATGCAGGTAGAGGTCAGAGATGGCAGGGAATCCGGGTCTCGTCGAGCTGGTCAGTCTGGATCCGGAGGATGGACGTGCAGCAAACCGCAAGCGCTTAGGTGGTGCCTGCTGGTGCAGGGTGGCTACTCCTTAGCCACAAGGGAGAGTCTTCAGAAAAAGTCAAGAGTTCCTTTCGTGGAAAGTAGTTCAAGATTCAGAATTATCCAATTTGGGAAGGGGGCCCGCTCCTACCTTTATCCTAAGAAAAGGGGCTGGCCCGTGACTAGGTCCTGCCTATGGGTGGGACCAGGGGGGGGGGGAGTTACACCCCTCTCCTTTGTCCGGTCTCTCCCCAGCTCAGAGGCTGGGGTGCCCCTGGAACTGGTTCGAGCCGGCCTATGCACAGTGAGCACCGGGGTGCCACTTGCAGTCACCTTCCTCTCAGCCTTGCCTACCTGGGATACACAAAAACCCTGTCTGGGATGGCGCGGGCACCGCCCCTGACAGGAAACCCTTTGTCCAAGCTCTCCCCGCTGGAAGGACTCCCAGCAGCAGGAGGTCAGACTTGTGTCTGTGGTGGCAGCATCCATTTTGTGATGCTGAGGCTCGAGTCAACTTTAACCGGGGTTCACAGTTACATGCATGTCGTGTCCCTCTAGAAGGGTGGAATGCTAACCCCGTTGCCAGAATTGGCGAGGGGTTAGTATCCCAATTCGTATGACACCTTACTCGACATGCTTTGATAATGCGATACCAAAGTTAGCAAATAACCGCGAGGATTATACTGCACTTTAAGAGTATATGGTACGCGTTATCCTGGAACAGCTATTAGGACTTGGTTCCGCAAGCTGCAGACGGGCTCAGCTCATGCCAGAGCACCATCTCACATAATTCCAAGCACTCTGCCTTCAGGATTGATAAGGCCTGCCATAGGAGTGACTGATAGGAATACATGTGTCCATTTTAGGGTTAGATATAGGAATACTATATCTAAAGCAAAGGGTAATTACACCACCTTGCCCCAGCCGTCGTGCAGCCAGTTGTGTCAGATTTGGGTGGCCAGCCAGGGGTGGCATAATACATGCTGCAGCCCCTGGTAGGCCCCGGGTACACCTAGGCCCTGCATACCTAAGGTATGCTGATACAGGGACTGATAAGGTGGCCCAGTTCCAATTAGTAAATGCACCTAAGGTACATGTGTCAATTTAGAGAGAGAACAGCTAGGCTGTGGGTCTGATTAGCAGGCCCACAGCCAGGAAAAGTCGTAAACCAATGAAGCAAAAAGCAAAAATCTGGGGTGATCATAGGATTGCAGACCCTACTCTCCTACAAACCCCTACTGCCTCAAGGACCTCCCACAGCCTGTTGTGTCTTACAGAATCAAAGGCCGCGGTGAGGTCCACGAAAGTCAAGAAAAGGCTCCCTTTTTTTGCTCTAGTATACTTGCCTACCCGGATGGACAAATTCAAACTATGTTCTATTGTGCCAAGCCTGGCACGAAAGTCGTACTGTAAGTCTGATAAAATCTGGGCATCTTCTGCCCAATCTTGTAGGCGCTCCAGGACGACCCGCCCTACCACTTTGACCATGGAGTCCAGAAGGGAGATCGGTCTATAGCACCCTGGATCCTGGCGATCCCCCTTTTTAAAGATTGGGATAAATGTTGATTGCACCCAGGTCTTAGGAAATGTTGACTTAATGCTGGCATTAATTACTTGAGTTAAGATAGGCCCCCATAGAGGAACATTAGGTTTGAACATATCAACTAGAACCCCATCGGGTCCAGGGGCTTTACCACCCAAACTGAGTGCCAATGCCCTATTCACCTCTTCTAAAGTAATTTGCAGATCAACCTGATCACTATTATTTGTAGAAGTATCAGCCATTTGCCACCCCGGAATACTTGATCACTATATATGTTAGTGAAATGGCTAATCCACGTTTCTTCTGAAATTGCTATTTCAACAGAGGGGCCATCACTAGACTATAGAAAGGGAGTCCTCAAGGCCTTCCAGAACGCGATGCTATATTTCTGCTGGGCCGCACAGTGAAGGGCCTCCCAAGCTTCGTTTCATAATGTGTTCTTTCTCTCTTTAACAGCCCCTCTATATTCCGCTCTGGCCTGTCTGATTTTGGTTGGAGATCTGGGCTGCCTATGCAGTTCTGTTTTTTAAATTAGTATAGGCACTTGTACATTTCTTATTGAACCTCCCAGAAGTTTTCGATTGATTACGATGCTGAGCCGTCAGCAAATTCTTGACCTCCCTAGAAATATCTTAAAAAGAGTGCACAGTAACAGCGTCAGACGCTGAATCACTCAAACATATATCAATTGCGGACTTACAATTCGATATTTATTTTTTGGTCACTAGATCAGGGTCTATATTTGCCCACCTTAATGTGTAGCCGTTTGTTTTATTCAATACAATATTCCCCACCACTTGAGTGGGCAAGTTAGACCTCTTGGGTCTGCGAGTAGGTAACCTGAGTGATCACAAAGGGGGAAGTGACTAATGTCCCCTACCCTAAAGGAGAGGACCATGTATGCACGAGTGCGTGAGACTAATATAAAATCAATAGTGGTTGCAAGCCGTCTTCCATTGAAAGTGTGAGGCATACAGGATGGGTTTGCCAGTGATTCATTAGCATAACCAAGATCTAATGTAAAAATAAGCTCATTAAATAAATCCCCCGCCCTTGTATGGCAAAAATGGGCACTATTCTCTTCTTCGTTGGGCAAACCACACATTCTGTTATCGATATAATTACACAAAGCGCAGTTAAAATCCCCCACCAGCATTACCATTGTATCTTTAGCATTCCCAGTACATATGACCTTCAGGGCCTCCATTAGATTCTTTACCACTAATCCAAGACCATCATGGGGAACATTATTATATAAATGTATCAGTATAATGCGGTGGGTTACATTTAATGTTAGTTCAACTAAATGGTAGTAACTTTCCCATGGGTAAAAATTTATTTTGTTTATAGTCAACCTATTAGAGATATAGGTGCAGATACCACCCTTTGGTCTTCCCCCCAAACCCTTCACTGCCTGGGTGTGGAAGGTCTTAAAACCATTTATGTAGAGTGGTTCAATTGCCCAAGTTTCCTGCAGACATAAAATATGAGTATTCCCAATGAATTCAACCCAGACTGGGTTCTGTAACTTATTACGTAACCCTGATATGTTCCATGAAATAATGGAACAGGTAGTGGTAGCCGGCAAGGGCAGAAGGCTGACAGGAGTCTGCGTGACGCCGATGGGAGGATCCATACTAGACATTATAGGTGGTCCAGTAGGATGCTCAAGTTGTTCCAACAAAGGAGTCAGACTCACAAAGCAACCTCCCCTCCCTACATGTTCCTTTATACACATCAGTGGTAAAACCCCCTTCTGACTCTTCCGTTGTGTGTGTACCTATATTCGAAGGCAAGTCTAAAGGACTGATAACACTGGCTTCTCCCGGCCCTCCATCCCTTTCAGCAGGGAGTGCCAGTCAGTCAACCTCTTCCAAGGTGTAAAGGGGGTCAAAGAAATTGTGTACTGGAATGTCATATTTTAGCTGTAATGGACCCAAGATGTTTCCTTCCTTTGGGAAATATTGTGGTACCACAGGGGGTTGATAGAAAAAACCCAGGGGGACTGCACTTATCCCCCTGCTACTAACTGGGGAATGACCGATCATATCCAATATATTTTTAACCAAACTCGGGGACCTCAATGTCATCACTACCAAATCCCCGGGCAACGACTTGGTAGAACTGCCCACCCAGGGAATTTGATGCACCATCTTAAACTCAGAGAACAGTTAGTTAGTTAAATCTGTCTTCATGCTCAAAAAGTGTAACAATTTGTTATTCAGGGTTGACCAATGCTCAAGTTCACCGCAAGGGCGTAAAGGAACATTAGTCAAAACCACTGTGTAAGGTGTAGCTTCTGGGGGGAGGTGCAACTGTTTGGGTTCTGATGGATTACCCCTCACCGAGTTTAAATGAGCTGATCTAGTATGGATCTGCCTCCCTAAGTTAGGTTTATGACTCTCCCCGGCTGAAGTTACCTGATTAAAGGTGCGATCGGGATGATCCTCCCCTCTTCTTCCACCCTGTCTGCTAGCGGGAGGCTCAGGTTGACTCTGCTGTTGAGCCAGGATAGTATCACCTGACAACCCAAGTCGCAACATGTGGCTTGCTGAGGTCGAGGAGGCAGGTGCTTGCATGTACTGCAACTCTCCCGTTACAGGGTTTTCCTGTGGATTATTTAAAACGGGGCCTCCTCTACAACCTGTAGGACCAGACTCACACCTACTTTGGACTAAAACTTGCGGGGGAGCTGTTGAGCGTTTAGCAATCCCTTCCAGTTGACTAACGTAGTTATCAGCGGCCTTAAAAGGACTGATATGGTGTCCTCCAACTTATCCCAGAAATCGACATTGGCCATTCTGAGCACCCCCCCGGTCGATGAATTATTGGCTAATGTCAAGGGGTGCTCCTGAATTGGTACACTTACTCCATTCTCAGTCACAGGACCTGGGTGTTTAACCCTGGGAGTTAAGGACTTGTTACTGTTGTTTCCCTGACCCCTCCTCTTTTTGGGTGGGGGTGCAAAGCCTTTCCCCTGACTAATCTTGACTTTTTGACCCCAAGTAACTATATTCGATTTGGTAGTTGCAGCTCGTATTTTTTGCGGAGCCAGTATCAGTGCCGGAGAGGTCGGCAAAACATCAGTCACAGAGGCCGTAGTTAGAAAATGGCCCGTATCTGATTGATGGATTTTATCATTATCCGTCGAACTGCTTATAGGGGCGAACGTGGCATTTTGCGTTCGGGGCAGAGTGGTTAGGGGCTCAAGTGTCAATCTACGCTCTGTTAGGGCAATTTCATGTATCAGAGCGGATTCCGCCCTCAATAAGAAGGCATCTAAAGTCCCAACTACCCCCTGCCCTTTTACTGATTTACGTTTACTCATACTTGCTACACCCAGGAAACTTTTTCAAAGTTAGTGTATACTTCTATTTCTGTTCGTGGCTTAGAGTCCAGATACACAAATGAAGCCCAAAGAGCAGAAAATAAAAGTGTTAAATAGTACATATTGTATAAAATGTCAATACCGTGGCCCAGCCCAGTCTCCTCCGGGCTCTGGCGGGATCAGACGGGCCCGCCCTTGGTCCGGGCTTCGCCTGGGCACGGCCCACACGCGTCCCGCACAGCGGTGATCGGCCCTTAGCTTTATCCACTGCGTAGGTGGATGAATGGCATCAGCTGTGCTGGTACGATGCAGGGCAGCCTGGGAGAGTGAGTCTTGATGCCTGGCTACAACCCCGGTTCCTTCAAAGCACGTCCCGCGCAGCGGTGATCGTCCCTCTGCTTTACCCGCTGCGTAGGTGGATTAGTGGTGTCAACTGTGCAGGTGCGATGCAGAACCCCGGTTCCTTCAAAGCACGTCGTTCCTGGTTGAGCTCTACTCAAGTAGTAATATTGGACAACAGGTTTACATCTACTGAAGTTCTGCCTTCAAGAAAGTCGCACACTTCACCAGGGTACAAGAAAAAAAAATGAAGCCAGGAACATCACCACCAGCACAGAGGCAACACTTGTAATTTTTCTAAAGTCTTGTTATTCTTGTGTTCTTCTTCATTTCACTAAATTTATTTAATCCTTTTCATCTTCCATTATAACTCCTGTTCTTTTGTGCAATATTCTACATGGATCCCCTTGATAAGGTCGCAATCGTGGCTGGAAGCCTCCTGGTCTGTCTCACTTCGGATTTCAACACGTACTTTCATCTCAAGCACCCTTTGAACATGTCAGAATTGCCACATCATGCTTAGGAGAAAACTGCTATTGATTTAATTGGTCCTCTTGAGAATGGACATCGTGTTCTAGTTATTGTTGATGAATACTCACATTTTCCATTGGTAGATCTTTCATCCACTTTCATCCACTGCACATGAAAAGGCTTCTTTGTGACATGAGGTGTACCTGCAATCTTAAAATCTGACAATGGCCCACCTTTTAATAATCGAGAATTCAAAGACTTTTTAAATCACCTCAATAAAAAGCATGAAAAAAGCACTTCTCTTTGACTTCATGACAGTAGTCTGGTAGAACCAATCATGAGTACTGTAAAGAGAGCTGTTCAGTGTGCTGCATTGGAGAAGCTCGACCTCAAAGTTGTTTAAAACACTACTCTTCGAGCTTACTGTTCAACCACTCACTAAATGACAGGAGAACGCCCTGCAGCTCTCATGTTTTGAAGAGCCATGACGAACAAGCTGCTCCAATGGACCAACCTCAGATCCAAGACTGGGGCAGACATTCATGCTATGGACTTTGGTCGCAAACTGAAGATATAAATATATGCTGACAGACAACGCCATGTAAAAGATGTCACCTTTACAAGATGAGGTAGAATGTTTCTTGGACAACACAGAAAAAGAAAGTCTGATGCTTCTTTTGAGACTGAACCCTTTACTATCACTAACACCAAAGGACACATGGGTACTTCCCATCATCATGGGAAGTCCCTTATGAGAGATTCCTCCCATTTTCAACATGTGGCCCATCACTCACCAAACATCGATGTTATTGTAGAGACTGACAGGCTGTTGTCGGCTCTGTGTCTACTGATAATTCCACCTCACTGATGCAGATCACTGACACCGGTTTCCTGTGACCCGATCTGGACTTGTAATTCAGGCGCCACAACACTTAATTGAAGTATTGTAATTACCTGTATAGCTATGATTATCTGTGTATTTATTCATGTATTTATTTTGTGTATTTATTTACTTATTTATCTATTTTGAAAAAGTAGTAACTCATAATTTAACAAAGCAGAAGATGTAGTGTCTTGTAAATAAAAGAACGCTGAAACTCTTTTGGTTTCCACTGTACACCATAGGCTTGTGATGTCAGTGTTGGAGAGATGAGTCGAAGGCAAGCTTAGAATGTTGAGTTCTGACTTACACGCAGTGGCATAAAGTCATGTAAAATTACTTTCTCTGTGTGGCATTGTAATTGGCAAATACCTGGGCTAGCAGGGCGGTACAACACCACTGAGCTTATAAACTTAACTTTCCACAGCCATCTTCTTAGTTTGCTGTTGGATGCATGTCACCCATGTGGCATGTCTGGATGAAGTGTGCATAAAACATCAACCTTCTTTCCACATTAAAGGTATGCTTGTATTTTAGCGAAAACATGTAGGTACAGTGAAAACACTGAGGGCCCAATTCAAAAGAGGTCCCGCACTCGTGGCGGGATCTCTGCACTGCATCTTCTCATTGCGAAGATCCTGTCAGGACTGTGGAACCTCCACCACGAGTGCAGAGGCTATTTGTGAATCAGGCACTCTGTCTACACCTTCAGGGAAGGAAGACTTTAGACAGCTGCCTTAATCTTTCCGCATTGGATGACTGCAACTAAGTATATAGTAGCACCCATCCAATGAGGTTAAATGATATTCTACTTATATCATTTGATAGCTGCTGTCTTCAAGGGGCCAGCCATCCAGTTAGAGGAGGTGGTGATGATTTGGGCAGCAGAGAAGGTTGTTAATCAGTGTCAATGTAGTGTTCCTTTTCTACTGTCCTCACACCTCTTAAGACTCAGCCATGCTAAATCTCCCTTGAGGGTTCGGAACATACCTGAATCTGTAGTCAGACAAGAAAATGTATACACATATTAATTTGTTGGAGATCAAAATGCTACATTTGGCATAAATGTAATTCTTACATCAAGTAGAGGGCAAGAATGCGGAAATATTATTGAACAAAAACACAGCTCTGTATTAGGTAAACAAGTTTAGAGTGAACTGGTCAAGCCCTGCAGATGTGGCTATGTTAATGTGGTTTAAGGGGATTCTGCAGTGCACATGTAGTCAGCCCACTTTCAGAGAGTGAGCAATACCAAGGTAAATACATTTACCAGTTTACAAATTATCTAGTACAAGTGTACTCTTATTCAGGATGTATTCAAGCACCACTTTGTGATGAGTGGTTTTCACCAAATATCACCCTTTGCAGCTTGCTACACAAACGTCCCAGATATTTCATAGTTAATTCTATGTAAATTATACATAGAAATAAAATACTGAAACACATTTCTTAGACACCAAGAAATCAAAAATCCAATTAAGTGGGAAAATAACAACACAAATTAACATAAAAAGCAAAAACATGTTTTAAAAAGAAAAAAGGTGTGTCTATCCTATACAGAATCCTGGTTAGGGAACAACATTTTCAAATGAAAGCAGAAAAAAAAAACTTTAGAGGGCAAAAGTAAAAGACAGCTGGTTATGGAAAGGGTTAATAGGAACATTGAGGTTTTTGAAATATACCCTATACACAAACATGGAAAAAAGGAGCAGCAAAAGGCGGGGTGATGTTCCAACTTTATAAATCAAGAATGTATGCCCTCGGCTCCCCAAAGTATGGAGGAGGAGTGAGGAAGATGGAATATGCAACGGTAAAAGTTGTGGAAAGACAGAATCCCCTGGATCAGCATTTTAGAAAAAAGGCATCCCGAGTTAGTAAGAGACTTGCTCGATAACCGTCACAGGGATGGTGCAAGTGGGTCCTGCATAAGGATGCTACCCCTGTACTTTTTCTACAGGGATAATGCCTCAGAGTCAGGGCAGAGAATGCAGCGGATTTGGGCTACCAATAAAGGCAGGGAGGATACCTCAGGCTATGCAACAAATAGATTTGCCCTTCTGTCCAGTACATCTGTCCTGGATGAACAAGACTGACTGGTGAGAACAGGGAGCGGTGAGACCGAGAGAGAACATGACATTCATCTTAATTCTGAAGATATAAGTCCACCAGGGGTACATGATCTGGAAATTGCAGTTGGTACCTTAGCAGGGCACGAGAGGGGTGTGGAAGATACGTTCCTAGAAGTAATTAGTACAGAAACGTGTCCTCCCCCAAGGGAGACGAGTGGAGGGACTAGTGGCCTTGATTTAACTCCTATGGAGCTGAGGATGACCTCTTGGAACATCGCAGGAATTGCAGCCAAAATCCAAAACATAGAATGGTTAGACCTCATTAGACAATTTCACGTCATTTGCCTCCAGGAAACGTGGGAAATTAACAATAGTGTGCCATTTCTGGAGGGTTATAAAATGTTCTTTGTTCCAGCCTGCAAATCATCAATGGGCCGTGCTAAGGGAGGTCTAATAACGTATGTGGCATTGACATTGCAAGGGACCTGGCAAGACCTGGGGTGGGATTCGGGCTGCCTCCAGGGTATTAGATACTCTAAGAAGGGCTTAAAGCTCATTTTTATTAATTTTTATAATGCGGGACAATCTTTGTTAAATTTGGCCGAGTTGGAGGAGAGATTGGCTAGCTTATATGACACAGGGGACTCAGGTACCCAGTTGATCTTAATGGGGGATTTCATTTGTCACCAGTGCCCTTATCTGAAATGGGAAAGAGGAACCTGGGATGCATGCCCCTCTACTAAGGGATGGCATCCAGAGCACTCTAGAGAGGGCACGGAATTAAGTAAAATTTTGGGTAAGTTTGCCTTAACCCACACGATGGATTTGATCGACTGTGGGTTGCCTAATACAATAACTCCCTCCTTCAAGGGAAGGGGAAGCGACTCAATTATTGATTACATCTTTGTAACAAGTGTACTAAAGGGTAGGTTTAGCCATTTTAAGATAGTGGCCAGTGCATTCAGCGACCATAACCCCCTGGTATTGTCACTAAGGGACAATAATCTAATTACTAAGGGCCAATATAAGGCAAAGGACCAGGGCAGGAGAATCAGATGGAGCAACATTGACGGGTTAGCACTCCATAGAGCGCTCCTCGCCAATACTGATAACCAGACATGGAGGTGCCTGGGCCCCATTGTAGAGGGGAGCGATTTGATCGTAGCGTTTGAGGGCACCGCCCAGCACATAGATAGTCTCCTGAGGAGTAAAACAAAGACGCAGGTTGATTTTTGCCCCAGATGGTTCGACAAGGATTGCTCAAGGGCCCACAGGGACCTGAAGCTGGCACTCAAAACAGTTCCAAAGGAAAGAGGCAAGATCGTTGCTTGTAGGACGCGGTATAAAACGGCCATCAAACTGCGGAAAATTTCCCTACAATCCCAGGCTTGGGAGTCACTGAGAGAGGCTGCGGAGCGTCGGGATATGAATAGCTTCTGGAGGGTAATAAATGACCCGTGTTTTCAACCCCCAAATAAACCGCAAGTGGCGTCCCATATTTTGCCAGAAGCATGGGTGGCGCACTTTACTAGTTTATATTATCGGGGTGAATCAGAGGAGCAACCAATTCTAATCATAGGACTCCCTGTTTGTGCTCGGATGTACATTACGGTAGCCGAGGTCAAATCAGGAATAGAGGGCCTGATGGGATTCCCCCTGATCTATTTAAAACCCAGGTTGATCTCTGGGCTCCCATACTGACCAGGGTATTTAATACAGCCTTTGAAGTAGGTATGCCTAGATCTTGGTCCACGGCCGTCATTGTGCCAATTTTTAAAAAGGGAAATAGGAATGGCCCGCAATGCTATCGTCCAATAGCCCTCATAGATGTTACAGCGAAAGTCTTGGGGAGAGTCATCTTAAACCGCTTAATGGTCTGGGCTGACGAAAATGACATAATTACAGACGTACAGTACGGGTTCCGTAATGGGCGCTCTACGACAGACCAATGTCTCAATCTCTATCACCTGGTGGCAAAGTACACTCAGGCCAGGGATGGCACTGTGTACCTGGCATTCATGGACCTCTCAGCAGCATTCGACTGTGTTAACAGAAGAAAGCTGTGGGAAATCCTGGGAACCATGGGTGTGGATCCAGGACTGATACATGTCTTACGATAGCTTCATCAAAACACAACGGCACGGGTTAGATTCACTGATGAGGGGGACCTCACGGAAGACTTCCGGTGCCAGGGTGGGGTGAGGCAAGGATGTATCCTCACGCCTTTTCTGTTCACGCTTTACATAAATGGTCTAGAAAAGACACTTGGAGCCTTGGAGGTAGATTGTCCCTGCATCGGGAGGAGAAGTATACCCGTCCTCTTGTATGCAGATGACGCGGTCCTCTTGGCGCGCACGGGAAGGGGACTGCAGGCTCTTATCAGCGGATTTGTTAGATTCCTGGGCGGACCTAGATTTAGTCCCCAACCTTTCAAAGTCATACGTCATGGAAGCAGGCAAAATGCCCTCCAAGAACTGTAGCTTCACAATAGGAGTACATAAACTTGAAAAAGTAAAAGTTTTTAACTATTTGGGGATCCTATTTGACAAGGATCTTAATTTTAAACCACTAGTAAGGCACTAATGTAGCCAACATCCTAGTGCGGTGGGTTCAATTATGAATTATGCGAGTAGACTTGGCCGTTGGTCACCCAGTGAAATAGTGCAATTATATAGCGCGGTATGTTGTGCAAAGACTCTGTATGGGAGTGAGGTGTGGGGGTTCACAGATTTAGGAAAAATCCAATTGGAGGAAAATAAGTTCCTAAGAAGGCTTTTGCAAGTGCCCCAATGCATCCCTTCCTTTATTGTCCATGAGGAGCTGGGTATTACCTACCTTAGTGAGAGGGCTTGCCTCAAACCCATTATCTGTTGGATAAAAATGTGAACAAATCCAGAGGCAAGCCTAAGTAGACAAACTCTGGAGGATTGCATGAGGGGGGATAAAGGGTCTTGAATACCCTGGCTCAAATATGTAAGGGACGTTTTGAGCAGACTGGGCCATGCAAACTTTTTTAATGAACCTCTCACACTAGCTATTACCGACAAGGGTGTTATAAAGGCAGAATTCGTGCGGTACTTAGCAAGGGCCAGAGAGGACAGAGAAGGGCGGAAAATTACAGTAAGATCATATCAGCTTGCAAAATCATGCCCGGGCATGGAATTTTATCTTTCCAACATGTACAACAGACAGGACAGATTTCTGATGACCAGATTCAGGTTAAATCTTCTGCACCATATTTTGTCAGTCCCAGCCAGTTTTGTAAATAATGTAAGTATAAAAGGGTGTTGCGGCTGCGATCTAAGACCTCCGCAAGATACCCTTCACTTCGTCCTAATTTGCCCTTTCTATGCTTACCCAAGGTCTCTGTTTTTAAAAAACATTTTAAGACGATCTAAAATTAGACAGGTGAAAGTGGCTCTCCTATTTCTCAAACTTTCTTCCGATCCTTTTACCTTATTTAGCACTGTACACTTTCTAAGGTAAAATTAAGGAATACTAGAGGAGAGGATTAATCCTCTCGGACTTATTAAGGGTTGGAAGGATTTAAGGATTTTTACCCAGGGTTGGCTCGTAATTCCTGTTTGAAGACAAGTGTATTTTAAAGGGTCTCTCCTCCTACGCTACCGGGGAAATCTTGTACGGTTGAATGAGCTGAAAAATGTACACAATTGTCCCGTTCTTAAATTGCTAATACTGATGTGTTTTTATTTTTATTGTATTTATGTGTAATGTGTATATTGGTCCAAATTTATCACGGAAATGGGTCTGTTTATAATATGTATCTTTTATGGATATTTTTAATACCCGAATAAAGATCATTTGATTTGATTTGAAAAAAGTGAAATGCCACTCAGTGATAGGACATTGGAAAGGAAGGGAATATAATATGTGCAATCCTTATAGAAAGTGCCCAAGTGAACCATATTCCAGATGAGATGCATTTAAGCATGTCAATGTCCTTTTCATAAAGATGATATTCTATATTTTGGTTGCTATAAAATGATAAATTAAATTAGTATTTGTCCCCATCACAGGTTTCACTGAATTGGGGACAGGGTATTGCAACTGAATCTAAACAGCCTAAACCTGTATTCTTGGCTACTGAATGCTTAAGATTTGTAAGGCCTTAGTTAGGAGAAGGTGGATGTCATGGTCAGTGCTAGTCGGCAGTGATCCAGCTGCCGTATACTTAATGATGGTTATGGGTCCGGTTTTATCAGTGGTGTGAGTTGAAAGGTTTACGTCCCTATTTGTCATCTGTTTCAACTGTAGAATTATTTCCCTTTCTTAGCAAGTGTTACAGGTTTCTACAATGTGTGGCAATTATGCAGGCTTGTCAATTTTTAACGGTCACTAATATTATTAGAAACTTCTCAATTCTTGAAGAACTTTGTTAATGAGTACCTTATGGCTCTTTACACACCAGTTCTATCGAACTAAACATTGACATTCAGCATTGACTTAAAGCATCCAGTTATCCTGATGCCCTTGGTGTTGTGTGCCATCATTTTGATTATTTGGGTGCATTATAAAACATTAAAATAATTAAACGATCTATATCCTACTAGAGGTCAGTCATTACAGAAACAGGACACATGAAACCTGTGTAGATAGGCATTTATAAACTTCCTACATGGAATCTCCAAAGAATGGCCGTAGACAAGCAGCCAAGTTCATCACCTAGGTAAAGAATTGTTTAGTAACTGCCAAGAAGTCTTCATCTAAATGTGTTATTACTCTTTCCACGGGGGTCACAGTTATAGCTTCAGCATTTTAGGACCTTCTCACAAAGGTGATTTGCATGGCAGCCACTTGATTTTCTTTGTAAACGGTTATTTCTTAGAGTTAGAGTGGAGCTTGTATTTGGAAGATCTGTGGTTTAGAAGATTGTATTCAATGTTTCTTGTGTATCTCCCCTTCCAAAGTTAAAGAGGTTTTTAATTAATGTGCAGTATTTTAGTATTTTAAAAAATATATATATTTTTGTACATCTCAAGGCTACATTTGGGTGCAGTGTTGCAATATAATGGCTTTTTAGGCTTCATCAGACAATGCTTATTATAATACAGTAGGAAAAAAATATTGTCTTCACAACAATTGATGTTAAGAAGCAGTCAGTCCTTCAATTTGAAAATTCTTCATTTAGTTTTGACCAAAACAAGAGAAACCATTGTTTAGTTGTGATGGACAGTAATAGTTGTGCTGCCTAGTTCCAGTTTTTCACATGTGAATCCAGTTACTGGCGCCTGGATCCTGATTATTTCTTGTAATTATTTGTTCTGTTCCTTAAGCGTTCACTTGGAGCAGTACCATCCTCGTTCTCTAACGATGAGGTTTCCTCGGGCCTTCCCTCAAATTTCTCTGCATCTCCATTAACGAAAGCATGGATTGAAATGTCAACTGATGCTTTTTGACCAAGGAAAACACCCAAAGTGTGACAGAGGTTTGATTTTTCAGTGTGGCTTCCTTTAATATCCTTGTCCCAATCACTTGCAATTCAGTAGACACCTGGAGGGCAGTTCATAAAAGGATTTCTGAGTACGGATGTAAAAGTGTACTCCTGGATTACCAGGAGTACACTTTTACATACTCTTACATGCCTTTGTGAATTGTAGGGGTGGGCGGAATTTGCGTAATCGCGTTACGCAAATCTCCGCGAAACGGTAAAAAATCTCCGCGAACACGCAGAAATTCCGCGAACACGCGGAATTGGTTGTTCGCGATGCATTTTTCCTGTTCACAATCGCTGTTTGCGTGCTCGGGGAGAAATATCTCGCGAACACGCATTTTGAGAACGCGAACAAGCAAAAATTTCGCGAAGTCGCGGAAAGCGGAATTTTGGGCAATTTCGCGTTCTCCGCAGAACGCGAAATTACCCAAATTCCACAAATTCCGCGAACGGAACGGAATTTACTGCCCAGGCCTAGTGAATTGGCCCCATAACGTCAAGCTGTCTATTTGTAAAAGTGCAAGGAAGACACTGTTTTTTTGGTTTTTAACCCCTTCGATGCGTGTGACGGAGCGGTTCCGTCATGCGCGTCGGTCGCGCTGCGCGCATGACGGAACCGCTCTATCACGGCCCCGCCCGCGCACGGAATCTTCAGCACGGCGCGGTAATCTGCGCCGCGCTGAAGGGGTTAATAATTGTCAATGATATTCCCTGAGTATTTCCTGAATATTTCTATTTTAAAGGTTTTGAGCCAATTTACAAGGCACGTAAAATGTGCCACAGGAGCACTACTTCTTGTACTCCGAATATTTTGGTGAAATTAAATATGATGTCTCAAAATTGAAAGATTGACTGCTTCTAGACATCATTTGTCATGCAGATAACATTTTCCTACTGAATTGTGAACCTTCGTTTAAGGAGTCCCACTGGAACCATTGTGATATAACACAGCTAAATGATACAAGTTCATTTTGAGTTAGTGGGGGGCCTTGTTCTCAGGGTTCCTCTATTAAGTGTTAAATGAGGTATTGTGTTTACACCCCAGATTGTTAATCAGCCACGTTCCTCCTTCTTCTCAGTCATCTAGGACTGCCCTAATTTCCCCTGAGGCACTGATGTGGTCACGTTGCTTGTACCCTAGTGTGCCACCACATCCAACTGGTGCTGCGCAGTACCTTTAGACACACTTGGCCATTTATGATGTACGTGAAGTGGGGGAAATCACATCATAGAAATCATTTCTAAGTAAATACAACAAAACTGAAAATTAAAGGAAACATATTAAAGGAAAGATCATTTTAAGGAAAAATCCAAATGTTCATTAAAATTAGGGAGGAGTTTAGGAGTAGTGAGGGTTTTTTGGGTTCAGGGATGGGTGATGTTTAAGGATGATGAGGGTGTTTAGGGGCCAAGTATGGGTACGTTGTGGTGCAGAAAGGGGTTTTAGGGTTCAGGGATGGGTGGAGTTTAACAGTGGTGTTTTTTTTACTGATGATTAATGGGTGGAGTTTAGGGGTGATGAGGAGGGTTCACGGAGGAGTGGAATTTTAGCAGTGGTGAGAGTTTTTTAGGATTTAGGGATGGATGGGGTGTAGCAGTGTTGAGAGGTTGTAAGTGTTCACGGATGAGCAGAGTTTAGGGCTGTGAAGGGTTTTTAAAGTTAGGTGAAGGGTAGAGTTTAGGGGTGGTAAAGGGTTTTTAGGGTTCAGGAATCAATGACAGTTAGGATGGTGCAGGGTTTTAAGGGTTCAGAGTTTAGTTTAGATTTAGATTTAGGGATCGGGAATGGGTAAAGTTTAGGGATGATGAAAGATTTTTAGGGTCTGAGATGGGTGGTGTTTAGGGGTGGTGAGGTGTTTTAGGGGGTCAGGGATGTGTGAAGTTTAGGGCTGGTGAGGAGTTTTTTTTAGGGTTCAGGGATTGGTTGTGTTTAGGGTTAATGAGGGGTTTTAAAGGTTCAGTTATAGATGAGGTTTAGACATAGAAAGGAGTTTTTAGGGTTAAGGAATGGGTGAAGATTAGGGGTGAATGGGGATTTTTAGGGTTCAGGGATGGGTTGAGTTTAGTGCTCAGGTATGAGTGTAGTTTAGGTGTGCCAAAAAATTTTAGGTTTCAGGGGCGAGTGGACTTTAGGGGTAGAACAGGCATTTAAGGTCAGGAAAGGGTGGGGTTTAGAGGTCAGGGATGAGTGTAGTTTTGGCAGGGTGACGGTTTTTTAGGGGCAAGGATGCAGGTGTTAACAGGTTGTGATGGGGTCAGGGATTGCTGGTGTTCAGGGGTGGCAAGAGGTCTGCGAATAAAAAGTATCCAAAGTAATTGTTTGACAATGTAAACGATATAAATGTGATGTAAAGTCCCCTGAAATAAAGCACTGAAATAAATGTAAGTAGACTTTGAACCATTGAATTCACACATTAAAAAAAATAGCCATGTACAAGCCGATTTTAAAGAAAAAGATATTCTATGAATTGCTTTTTATGGAATGGTAAATTCCATCCATCCTGCAAATTTCCATTAACAGTTTAGGACAAATGGTTTCTCAGTAATGGTATTCAATGAAATCTTTTTTCTATGAAATCTCATACAAGTGGCCATTTATAGCACTTCTTTGTGCTGTCAGAGTATGAATTAATCACAGCATCTATTTGAACCAACGTTATCTAAGTTAAGAAACATTTGTTTTTCACAGTGACAAGTGTTAATCTAATCTCATAGTAAAGAAATCACACTTTTCACGTACCCACTTCTAGGAATTCTAAAACCTTAGGATAATCAGGTTGGTACTCGGTATGTACAAAGCAGCTGTAGGTTCTTAGGTGGTATGTTCGCCCTTCACCACTATTCCATACCTACTCAGTCGCATGCTACATGTAAGAATGGCACCCACCTTATCACATATGATTTTATGTTAGTTACAGATGAAGATGCAAAACCACTAGATGACGTAGTGTTTGATATCATCACAGATGAAGAACTCACTCAGGTCCAAGAGGTTGACTCGTCTCTGACTGAAAATCAATCAGAAGGGAACTCACTGGACCACAGCGCAGCAGAAATGTAAGTTTTAACAAGATCAAATTCAAGCTACTTTGTTGCATGTGTATTTTCAACGCATAGGTAATGAATTACATTAGCCCCATCTAGATCTGACATGTGCCCTATTAAATATATTTCAACTTCACATACATATGGAGAAGAAAAAGCGCTGTTCTAATTGAGGCGGGATCTAATTAGAAATACCAGCTGGCGATTTGTGGGCGTATTGTATAATGTTTGTGAATAACAGTACCGCACAGAAATACTCAATCATGAAATAGAATCTAGTAATTTTGCTGTCCTTTGTTAATTGTTGCAATCGTTTGGGACAGATTTCCTAACATTTTCCCCTTGTATAACTGTTGTTTTCTAAAACTTAATTTAGTTGCACGCAATTATTGTCACGTTAAGTAACCAAAATAATACTAGGCGTAGAAGTGGCATCATTTGATCTGTAAACCCTCTGGTTACATCACAGGAGTGAAATTACACAACATTTCCCCTGAGACATGACATGGCCTTTAATACTGAGTAAATCACAGGATATGAGGGTATGGAAGTGAATATTTCTCTATTTTTTGCAGCTGTAATAAATGCCTTCATAACCTAACATATATAGTAACAGTATTACCATTCGCAGCTAGTGTCCACAATGAGTAGTGCTAGAACAAAAGTTCCCACACACAGTATTGTGCAAAGATAAATATGCACCCCAAGGTGAATGTGGTAAAGGAGCTGGACGAGTAATGTGTGTTTGTATATATGCTAGACAAACTGAAGGGTGTCACAAAATCCAAAATTCAGATTGCTTTGTGATAGGAAGTTAAAATAGGCTGATGATTGACAACCAGGTGCGTCTGTGAGTTAGAAGTCAAAATATTCTTAATGCAGGATCACCACCTTCCTCCAGCCTCCTTGGAAGATATATTTTTTTTAACCATTTTATTAAATCAACACCAGACCATAACAAAAAATGCAGATTTACAATTATTTCGTTTTTTTCCACCCCAACACCCACCACTCGCACAGCAGACTGTGGCGTATAGGCCTTGAGACGCAGGGTCGCTCTTTTACAAGCTGCCTCCCTGGTCAGGTTTTCATCTCCTCCACCCCTCTTGCACTTGACCCTGAGTTTTCTAAATTTTCTTGGGCATCTCCTTGCCTCGTAAATCGTCTCTTTAGCTTGCATGCACTAATCCATTTTCCTTTTCCTGTGTACTATCCTTAGTATTGTTCCTGCCCCCTCCCAAAACCACACTATGTCCCTTTCTGCCACTGCCAAGGTGATGTTCCCCATAGCAGTGTGTATTTGATCTCCCCACATTCCCAGGAGCACTAATGCTGGAGTTAGGTGTAGTTCTCCCTCTGTCACCACCCCCATCTTGTCCTCAACTCTCTATAGCGATGGAAAGTTCCAAAGAGTGTGACGCAATTTGTCTTTCCTCCCACTCCCTCTTTAACATAAATCATTGTCTGCTCTTCCCTCTTTAGGTCGAGCCTAGCGCAGCGCGCATGCACTGCTCTATGGGAGGCTTACTGTGAGCACTCCAAACTTCTCCATGCGGCGGCTAGGACTTCCCCCACGCATTAGGTTGGCTGTTGCCTGTGTCATTTTTTTTTCATAGCAAAACCAAAGTGGACGATGGACGGAGTGTTGAACATTGCAAGCACTCACCCCCAGTCAACTGATCTGGCTTTAATCCATCATCATTATTTAGCTCACTCCGTCACCCCAGTTCAGACATGGCCGTATGCAAATCAGTCTGACCCTGTGCCTCATGGGAACAGTCCAGCCCGAACTGCCAAGCCATGTCTTCCCTGGACCAGAAACAAGCATCCTGGGACCAGTTTCTGGCTAATCAGCCGTCATTAGCCAGGCTAGCTTGAATCCAGTGGCAAAGTGAGCAAGAGACACACGTCTGGGCATACCCTGCCAACTTAGGGCGAACAAAGCAAAACCAAAGGGGACGATGGACGGAGTGTTGAACATTGCAAGCACTCACCCCCAGTCAACTGATCTGGGTTTATTCCATCATCATTCTTTAGCTCACTCCGCCACCCCAGTTCAGTTTTTTGTAGCCTGCAAATGGCTAAAGGTGGGCGCATGTCCCACCTCTTTAGCAAAGGGTCCCTCCCACAGCGTTTTGCTTGCGGGAGTGAGCAGCGGCGGCAGGGTGGCAGCTGCATTCCTTATAGCGCTCTCACGCACCACTCGCAGGCTAGCAGATGATCCTTTCAGCAGTGCTGCACGCCGCCACTTAAACAATAGCAGCTGCGTCTAAAATGACATGCTTTCTCTTTTGCTTGTTGTTCGTCGCAGTTAACAGGCAATGCGACTCTCGGGGGCAGCTCTTGCCGATAAGCTATCTGTGCGTGAGGATCAGCTTTTTTATTTTATATTTTAAAGTACTGGTGTTGTGCGCTTTTTCCAATGTGTGTGACTGGAATGAGATATCCAAACACCCTGCCCCTCCCCCCAATTCAGGAAGGAGAAGGGCGTTGTTTTAAATGTTGATGGTGAATGCACACTTGAATACAGCCTCCGGTTGCAGATGTGCTGTCTTAGCTCCTGACGCAAACACAGGCTTTCCCTGGCTACCTGCAGCCCAGATTTCGGAATCTTTCCCCACCCGGAGACAGGACCGGACCGCCAGCAGCCCTCCTCCCGCCATGTACTGCTGGGGTGAGCACTTGGAGCCAGCGCCTCTGAGGGCGCGCTAGCTTCAGAAAGTTTTGTATTCGTTTCTAGGCGCTTTAATAAAACAGTGCGGGCAGATTCTTGGAAGGGAAATGTTTCTGTGCTGTGTTCCTTAAACTAAAATAGTGTTTAAAGAAGGAGTGCAGTTCCTATGTGATGGGGGTTGTGGAAGGAAAAGGGGGTGAATGGGAAAGACAGGTCTTTCTTCGTGATGCCCTCACACACCCCAAGAGGTGTCATGCTTCATCATAGGGCTCTGCCCTTCGTCAGGACGGCGCTGCAATGCCTGACGGGCTCCAGAAATCGGGGCTCTTTGTCTGGGAATTTTTGTAGAGGAAGCCGTTGGGTGCATGCGGGTGTGGGGGCAGGGTAGTGCACAGTGAGATAAAATAAAATAGGTATAGAGCAGTCCTCTACAGTCAAGTTTTAATGAAAAGGTAGCTCTAGCCTAGATAAAAACAAGAGTGGGCCCCTGTGAGGATGATAATGTTCCTAAGGGCCAGTCTAAGTGTGTAAGGTCAACATGTTTTGTGCCTATACTTGCCCCTAGCGGGTCAATAGGCACTTCTTCAGGACTGTGGTAAAGAACAGTGGATGCGTGCACTACCACCTGGTATTCAATTAATGGATGTAAATTACCTGTACGGGCTGTGCTACTCTCGCTTTCAGCGGTACACACTGCGTGTAGTGAGTCTTCTGTCACCACTGAATGTAGTAAGCCTGTTATTCACCTGTGCACGCTGTCACTTGTGCATGATGCTCCCACCCTCTTCCCCTGGATGCCCTCTCTCAGCCTCCCGCTGCTGATCACTTCTCACTCCAGTTGCTGCCCCCTAGTCCCACCCACGCTCTTATTTTAAAATTATTATTTTTGGGCTATATGCTGCATGACTAAACTCTTATGGGGGCCCAAGGCGAGATTTATTAGCTATGCCTATGCTTGTTTAAATTGCATGTTTTTTTGTGTAATAGGCCCAATGTACTATCTTTAAATGCACCAGGCGGAACCCTATTCTGACGGTCACTCCTCTCATCGCATCCTAAGTCTTGTGAACTTGGCATGGTATCGTGCAGTAAGAGTCTTATGGATCTGAGATAGTGCATGCCTGCGTTGAGGGTCCTTCAATACCCTTAGCTCCAGCAGAGTTTTCTCTTCCACCTCCTGGAGCCTGTCTTCATACTTGGCCAGAGCGTGGTGGACCTGCAAGTACCTGAGTCTTTGACTGTCTTCGAGATCATATTCTCTCTGGATCTTAGCTAAGGGGATCAGCTCCCCCTCCTCCCAGATGTCTCCCAATGTGGATATCCCTTTCAGGTCCCATTGCCTGACCCCTTCAAGCAGTCTGAAATCTGCCAGGATCTCGGAAACCCAGGGTGGCATCTCCAGTGTCATCTTGCCTCCCCTAACTTCCCAGTGGCATTATTCCATACCTTTATTACCATTGCCATTGGAGTAGGCAGCGGAAGTCCCCTACTTCCCTGTAGAACTTTCCTGTGTACTCCCTGTGCACAATGGCCTTTCTATCGGCCATAAATAGTGGGTCTTGCAGGGGGTTGAAGGCTCAGTCATTCACTATCACAAGCTGGGTTGCCCAATAAAATAGCTGTAGGTGGGTACATTTGACAGTGCGATCATTTGATACAGGGCTGCCCTTCCAGTGTCTGACATCTTTTTTATACTACTCCAATGCTCTTCTTAGATTGGCACAGAAGAAGTCCTCCTCATTCTATGTTTTGTGGATCTCCAGATATTGGAAGCCCTGTGGGGACTACTGCCAGGAGATTTCCCAGTCGGTCAGGGGGCACCATGGTGTGATCAAATATGCAATTGATTTATAGGGATGCCCGAAAATTCCCCAAAGGTGTTCAGGATCTCTAGCAAATGTTTGATTGAGTTCCCCCGGGTCTACTAAGTATATTGCATATAGGGAAATCGTGTCCTCCTATTCGAGTCCCATTTGAGACCCCTGAACCGGACATCGCAGTGCACCCAGCACATTAGCGGCTCAACTGCCAATGAGAACAGCAGTTGTGACAGTGGGCAGCTCTGTCTCATTCCCCTATGTAGACCAAATTCTGCTGAGGCCATGCCATTTACTGTCACCCTGGCCACTGGACTGGCGTATAGCAGATTTACCCAGGCCCCAAATTCCAGGTCAAATCTTATCTTCTCCAGCAAGATTCCTAGACAAAGCCATGCGAGCTATTCGAATGCCTTCTCTGCATCTAAAGAAAGGATCGCAACAGTTTCTCCCACCGTGCCACCACGAGTAAAGCGTCCGATCAAAAGTCAGAGGGTGTGTCTCGTGGCTCTGTGGTGCATAAAACCCATTTGATCCGTCATGATCAGGCCTCCTTGTAAAATATGATCTCCGTCCTCCAGCATCTGTCACCAAAGGAGACAGTTTCTCACTCTATGTTCTCTAATCTTCTACTGCAACTAGTATGCATTTGATGTACTTTGCTGTGTAGTATGTATATATTGTTCATGTTCCCTGCATTTTATCTAATAATTTCTAATTATAGGCATTTAAAAAAAGAATTTGCTTACTATTATAAGTAGGAAAATACATTGCAAGGCAAATACACTTTACTGTCTGTACCAGTGTCCCTATCACTCAACATGACTCCCACACATTTCCTGTCTACAGATTAAGGCCCATATGTTTCCATCAGCTCTCTTTGAGTGCCACATCGCTGCTTTTTTGCTGCTTTTGATAATGCCAAGGCTGTACATGAATTGCCAAATAGAGTAATTACAAACACTTGAGGAAACTGAATTCCATTTCTAAGTAGGCTCACATAAGGGAATTTCCTCACATAAACACTGCAAGGAAAACGCTACGAGACTCGTTACGAGTGCCCTTTTGTAGTGTCTGGTATCCTGGGGATATCTATTACGGGGCATCTGTAAATTGGCGTGGGAGCAGAGTTACCATTTATTACATGTCAGACACTGAGGCTGCCCTATGAAATAATGAATTACCTGGCGATTTGATCCTTCGATCCTGATTGCCCTGTTATTCCCCATTTTGCAAACAGTATTTCATGTGGAAACTTCAGCTGGCTTCAGTAGTTAAAACCTTCGGGTGATAGTCACTGGTCCCTAGACCCTATAATTCCAAAGAGGAAGCAACTGACATTACCCGCACTGTCAGGATTACGTAGGGACACAAAATCTTGGCCTATGATGTGCCCCCCAAGACAACACAACAGTGTTACACCACACCAAGTCGAGAAGAATGCATATGATCAATTTGACACGTAAAAGGAAAACATGTCATATTGGTGAAAGGGCGAGGGTCTTTCCAAGTTTTTTAACTTTCTGTATGGTATGCCTAATGATGTTAGCTGAGAAATACACTAACTCATTGTTCTATAGCTCCAACTGTGATTATGAGTAATTGCCCTGTAAGACTGTCAGAGGGTATGTACTAGGTTATAGGCAGCATAACAATGGAGTCGAGTTGAGGAGCCAGTTTGCTTTCCCTTTGGAGCATATCACATAGCGTACAGTTTTGATCCTGGTGATCCTGAAACTTGTCTTGTTTGGTTATAATGAATCCCAACACCACCACTATCCGCAGGTGAGACTCTCCCTCAACCGTGGGCACAGCATTGGTCTCAGGATCTGTAGCATCACTATGCTACTGTTGAATTTGTGGGCTTCTGAGACAAGAAGAAATTAGATGAGTACCCCTGATGGGCTGGCCCTCGGATACTGCCTTTTCTTGCTATAATTATTTCTTCCCTTCAATCCACCATGCTTTCCCCATTTCTCCTTCATAACAGCTACACTTCCCACTGAGGACCTCATATCTCGCAGTAGGGCACTACGTTCGCCCTCATCTCCAATTGTATCCTGAAGCCTACCTATTCCTTCTTTGTAGCCCAGCATGCTTCCACGTAATCCTCAGGTGCTTGTTGGAGTCAGCCTGGGCAACTGAGTGGCTCAAAAACAATAATATTTGCCATTAAGCTCCAAAGCATCTTCTCTGAGGTAGCGTGAATGCAGGGTTCCTGCAAACATCTCAGTGTCCATTTGTCGCGGTTTACGCAGTATAAGGCCAGGGCGAGGCGCGCACCATACATCATCCCCCCGGCGCTTCTCGGATTCAGCGCGCGGTCCGGTATGCAGGGCGCGTAAGGGGAGGCCGTAGTATTCACAAGCACCGGGCACTACAAATCCCAGCATGCCCACAAACGACGACCCGGAAGTAGTTCCCGGCTGTTCCGCCGGACTACGATAAAGCCCTTCCCTTTTCCAGGGAACAGGGCTTGACAATCCTTTTTTGCACGCACTTGTAGCGGATGGTATTCCCCGCGCATACAACGAAGCCTAGATCGGAAGACCTGTAGCGACCAACCACGGAACGCAAACCGCACCGTTGTGGACGGAGACATCGCTGCATAGAGACCAGGAAGTAAGCAACCTCCGACGCGTCCACGCCGAGACTCCCCTCCGGATTAAGATTTGTGAGTAGTGCACTACCAAGCGATTCCCTGATTCACCCCTGTTCGCTTTGCCATACGCTAGAACTCTGGTTGGTGCACGGACAAGCGTTGGATTGCTTCACCCCTGTTCACTTTGGCCTGCGCTAGAACACTAGTTAGTACACGGACAAGCGCTGACTTGCTTCACCCCGTTCGCTTCGCTCCTCAAAGACTCCATGCACTTGAGATGCTCACCTATGCCCGGAAGCGTGCTGCCCCATGTATTACCAAGTCCTTGTACCCGTTAACAGCTCTGTGCGCCCTGAAGAGGTATAATCAACCCTAACTGTGACGTCACAGTGTGGGGGAGATTGACTGCCTCTATTTTCTGCCAATTTCTAAAGTGCATTCTCGCGCTCAACCCTTGCGCCATCATTGAAGTACCCTTTTGTTTGACTTTACCGAAGTGCCTTAGTTTGCTGCTACTGTTTCTAGTAAGTATCGTTTGTTGTTGGGGTAAGAAACGTAACCTTGAGAACTTGAGTAGAGAGGGGGTGGGAAGCGCGTATTCACCTCTCTCTCGCTTGTCTCCCCTCTGTAGTTCTTCCCTGGGAGGTTCCTCTGCCGGGCCACAGATCCCATCGTAGACTCAGGACCAGAGATACCTCACCGCCCAGCAGCATTTTAATATTTTCTCCACTTCCCTTTTCCCCGGGGGGCTTTCCCACGCAGCAGTGTGGTTATTGCTCTGTGAGGGTCTGCGCCTCAGGGTCGAGGGGGGATAAGCCACGCTCCATCGCTCCCGACGGCTTCCTTCCGAGGTTAGTGGCAATTTTGTGTTCTTAAGCCACTAACACCACAACACCATTTTGGGATCAATGCTAGTGATAATACAAAACGTAGGCCGGTCCCCTGGAACATGGAGGGGCTCCCCATTCATCTGTGCTCGATATACATTCCACCCAGACACCAGCGGCTCACGCTTCCGTGTTGGGTGATCTCTTACTCCAAATGATGGCATCTTGCTCCTGGGCAGAGATTTCAATGCAGTCCTGTCATAAACAAACATTCTCAGGCTCAGTCCACCCATTGGGACCCTTCTCTAGCCTTCTTTGTTACGGCGCTGGGACTAGCAGATATTTGCCATCTCCATCATCTGGAGGAACGCCAGTACACCTTCCTACCTGGCGCACACTACAGCTTCTCCATATTACAGTAAATATTCACTCAAGCCACCAACAGTCCCAGGGTCGCCACCATCCACCACTTAACTCGGGGAATATCAGACCACTCCCCAGTCTGGCTGGAAATATTGGGATATTAAAACAGACCTAAGGGACCAGAAGCCATTAGTGCCTGGCACCTCATGGACAAAAAATTGATTAAGAAATTCGAACAGGCAGCTATGTCGTATTGTGAGACCAGTGAGGGATCAGTTAGCTCACACTTACACTCTGGGAGGCAAACAAAACAGCGATCCGGGGCCAGGCATACTACCTGTTTGCTGTGAGAAAAAAAGCAAAGAAAGAGAAACTCAGACCCTAGAAACAGAGATTTCGACCTGTGAGGCAGAGGTAGAAGAGGGGGAGGCTGAGGAAAAGACACACTCCCTTAGACTCAAGCAGAAGGAGTACATTGGCTAAAGACAACGCAGAGGCATGCCACATACTGACTCAGAGGCATATCTATGATGTGTGCAACGAAGCCTGCAAGCTGCTGGCTTGGTTGGAAAAATTAGATCAAGCCTGTAGTTGGGTACAAAAAAACTCACCTCCAAAGGGGTAGAGACAAGGTATGACCTAGAAGGAATTGCTGAAGAGTTTGCGGAATACTATGAAAACTTCTACTCAGTGGAGACACACTGTACACCATCTGACATTAAAGCCTTCCTAGACGATACAACACACCCTCAACTCATAGAGGAATATAGACAGCTCCTCGATTCCATCATAAATCCAAGTGAAATTTGCCTAGCACTAAGCTCCCTCAACTCTGGAAAAACCTTTGGACCTAATGGTCTTACCATCGAGCTTTGCAAGCACCTAGCCAACCAACTAGAACCCCACTTACTAAAGATGTGGTTGGAAGCCAAATTCATGGCTCAACTCCCAGAGGACCAAAGGCAAGCCACGGTCATGTAATCCACAAGGCAGCAAAACCCCTGGACCGGTGCAGCTCTTACTGGCCAATATCCCTCCTCAACGTGGACATAAAAACTCTAGCAAAACTGCTAGCCAATTGACTCTGTCAAGTGATAACCCTTGTACTTCCAGACCAATTGGGCCTCATGTCAAACAGGGGGACGAGACTTAACCTCCGATGACTCTTTGGGTGCTGGCCGAGTCGAGGGACGAGACAGTATCCACAATGGTGTTGTCCATGCATGCCTCATAGGCCTTCGACACCGTGGAGTGGAACTATAAGTTTGATGTGTTAGAGAGGCTTGGATTTGGACCTAAGTTCCTAGGCTGGATAAGTTTTCTTTATAGTGACCCCATGGCTCAGATTAAGTTGATTGATACATTGTCCCATACATTTATCTTGTGCAGGGGGATGAGACAGGGCTGCCTGGTTTGCTCTTGGTGTACTGGGTCAGACAAGAAACCCTTGTGTGAGTTATACACTGGGGGGAGACCTGGGAAGAGCGTATTTCTCTATATGCAGACAATATCTTATTCTATGTCCCTGATCCCTCCCTGATGATATCCAGAATGATCCAGATCCTCAGAATCTTCGAGCAACACTCTTAATTGGGACATGTCTCTCATGCATAAGATTACGGGCTCAACACCTACCCTGTGCAGAGACACCCTTATGCCCATGCCCAAAGTGGGCTTTAAATATCTGGGGATCTACATTACAACAGACCTGCATCTCTTTTACCAAAAACACCTGGTCCCTATATTAGATCATTTTGCAGAAGATGTGCAGCATTGGAGGACATTGCCGCTCTCCCTGCTGGGCAGGGCGGCAATGTTCAAAATGATAAAGTTACCCAGAATGATTTCTGCACTGCAGAACACTCCATTCCGTGTGCCCGAGAACTTCTTCAAAAAGACAGAGACCTTACTCCGTATTCTCCTCTGGGATACCGGCCCACCCTGCATAGCCCATCAAAAACTCATGCGTGGAGTATATGATGGGGATTGACCTGCCTGACATTAGAAAGCACTACTGGGCCACTCAGATAGCAATGGTTAACGATTGGGCGTTCGCCGCATGTGGTTTACAGATCTGCCACCTCAAACCCACTCCTACCACAGACACTAACAGTGGTGCGAACCTGGAGGGCAGCAACTGTCTTTTTGGGGTGGAAGGGAAAACCGACAGAAACGACCCCCCATGGTGTAGTGACATGCTAAAGTAGGTGGGAAATTACGAGGATTTATGACGTGTAACCTCATTGGTATATCCACGCTGGGAGACATATGGAAGGGAAGTTCCTTGTTCAGCCTGACCGAAATGCAAGCACAATATGAGCTAACAGCTACAAAGTCATTTAAGTACATCCAACTTATTGGCACACATTCTCAAAAACACCCTGTTGAAGATTCTTCGCCCTTAGTGGACCGCATCCTGACAGAATCACTACCTAAAGGGGCCATTTCACTTATCTGTAAGAAACTAATTAACAACTCCCCAGATATTCTAAATACCCTGAGGGCCAAATGGGAAACTGAGGTGGAGGACTTTGCAGATGGTGAATGGGAGAAAGCCACGGAAGCATTTAGGGATGCTACTATAAAAATGGGATTCCGCCTAATCCAGCTACATTGAACCTATTTTTTCACATGCCATGGGCAGAGCCCCACATGGCTCTGCCCCCGGGGATGTGTGGAACAGGGCAAATTCCTACACATTCTGTGGTCCTTTCCAAAAATATGGCCCTATTGGTTGGATCTAATGAGGGAGGTCCTGGGCTGGGCGATTCCAGACACGGTCAAAAACTGCATACTTCTCATTTGGGGGATTACCTCCCGCCCAGATACAATAAGTTCTGGCTATCTTTAGGTCTGGAAGGGGCCAAACGCAACATAGCACTCGTGGGGTGCGCGGAATGCACTAGGGGTAGCCGATTGGAAACGTGACATGGACAGCAATATGTTGGCGGGAAAATCAATCTACACAGGTAGAGGCTGCCCACGAAAATGGGGAAAATCTGGTCACCGTGGAGAACATTTTGAGGGATTGGGGTGTAACACTTGGGGAGAATTGGTGATAATTGAGCCTGAGCCTAACAAGTTTGTAAATGCATTTCTCCTTTTTTTTTTTTTAATAGTCTTTATTGATTTTCAACAGATTATACAGATAAACTCCATCAATAATAGTATGCTTAGTATCACACAATTGGATGCAGGAGCAGCTTTGGTGGGGTGCCAAGCCATTGCAGAGACAATGATCTTAAACCAATAGTAACATTTTATACCGTAAATCCTAAGTTTTCTAACATCGACAACAGTACTGATATCTGTCCAGAGTTGTCCGTACTCGCCTGCGTCTGAGGTTTTGTGTCCAGGTATGTGTAATTGGATATGAGTATCTGGGTATATGCTTACAGGTACTGGTGGAGGGAGCTCTGCGCTTTGTGTGATTGTGGTTTCATCAACCAGGACCCACGGTTCGCATATGCAATGAATAGGGGCTCACATTGTGTTCTTCATTGTCATGACATGCCATGCTGAGTGTGCAGGGTAATGATGTGTTTTACTTTGCAGTTGGGTTTATTGTATTCAATTTTGATTCTGTGGTAGTTTGTTAGCTCCACCACTGCACAGGGTTGGTCAGTGGAGGCATCTGTGGTGTGTTAGACTGCTGGGTCTCATGTTCTGTGACAAGTGCCCTATGAAGGTCTAAAGGCCATGTGTGTGAGTTGGGGCTTGCCGGTGATTTCCAGGCCATGGCTATTTTGCGTTTTGCCAACCCCAGTGCCAGGTCCAGAAGTGTATTGAGGTTCTTGGGTTGGGCATTGTGCTTCGTTATACCAAGCAGGAAATGTGAGGCCTGGGCTACTATCAGGATGCCAGCTGTGTCTGTCAATGTCCTAGCTACATCATTCCAGAAGGTCCTGAGTCGAGGGCACGACCAGACCATATGAGAGAATGCTGCGTCCGTATCTAGGCATCTGGGGCAAATGTCAGCAGAAGTAGGGTACATGCTTGCCAATCTATGCGGTGTTAGATATACGTGGGGTGGAGGTAGTTAAATTGCGTGTATTTCAGCCTGACATTCATGGATATATTTTTAGGGTAGTTTATGCATTGTGTCCATTGCTTGTCAGTGATGTTGATCGCCAACACCGAATCCCAGTATTTGCATAGTGTTGCCAACAGGCGTGTCGAGTCAGGCCTAAAGGGAATTATAGATCAATGTGATCATCTTTTTGCCCCGTCTGTGTGTTAGTAGAGTTTGTAGGACCTGAGATATGGTGGGCTCCGTGCGCGTGTTACCCCATATCTGAAGAAATTGCTGTGACAATGGTGCGTGAAGCAGCAATGTCCCCGGGGGTACCCCATAATCATCTATCAGGCTCTCGAAGTCACATAATTATGAGTCTACAACTAGCCCTCCCGTGTATCTAGTCCCACTGCCCACCACTCGTCATGTTCCGGAAGCCTGTGGCATATATAAGGCCCCGGGAGCACTTCGAGATGCAAAGTGGGGGCATATGGTGCGGGTTGACCACTGTGCAAAACATATTTCAACCGGCTGCGTCTTGCCACCGTCATTAGAAGGTTGCCCTGTGCTTTTTGTAGTAATGTTTTAGAGCCTGATAGCCAATCTATCAAGACTGGCTGTCACAGTGTTAACGCCCAGGGGTCTAACTCGGTTAGATTGTTTTTCGCAAGCCTCCTCATAGGACACTGCAGTTGCGCAGCTGCATAGTAGTGTTCATAGTTCGATGTCCCCAGGCCCCCTTCAGATAGGAGGAGGTGTAGTTTCTGGAGTGCCACTCTAGGTCTAGAGCCCACCCACATCAGAGAGATGAGGAGTGATTTTAAGTCTTTAAAAAACCTGCGCGGTAGCTGATAGGGAAGTGTAGAGAAGAAATATAAGAGTCCAGGAAGTAAGAGCATCTTGGAGATGGCAACATGACCCATAGGGGACAAAGGCAGACTTGTCCAAAATGCGAGGGCGGCACGGGCACTGGTGATCACCCTTCCCAAATTACCGTCTATCAGATCTGCCTGAGAATGATAAATTTGAACTCCCAAATATTTAAAGGTATCAAAGGCCCATGTCAGCAGACTGAGGGGTAAAGTGCATCTCTGATCGATCGACAAGGGTTTAATCGTAAATACTACTGATTTGGTCCAATTGACCCGTAGACAAGAGACCCAGGCGTGCTCATCTAGTAATTCTATTAGCTCTTGCAGAACTGTAGTCTGGCCATGCATGTAAATTAATGCATCGTCTTCATATAGAGAGAGACTGTGTGCCATTGGCTATACGCTTGTATGCCCCAGTTTAAGATGCGGTGGCCTAGCTTACATGCCAAGGTTTCCATAACTAATGCAAAAATAATGGGCGATGAAGGGCATCCCTGTCTCGTTCCGCGGTCTATCACAAAAGACGGAGAAATGACACAGCCGGTCTTGACTCTGGCCTGCGGCTTTGCAAATACTATCCTCACCCATCTCAGGAAGTTCGGGCCTATGCTGAATCTTGCCAGCACGGCTAATAGGTATTGCCATCCTAAAATATCAAACGCCTTTTCTATGCCTAGTGCGGCTACCCAAGGCATTTCTGCCTCTGCCCGGGCCCACTCCAGTAATTTAAAAAGCCTGCACAAGTTCAGACCAGTATTTCTCCCTGGGATGAACCCGTTCTGGTCTTCATGAACCAGAATTTGTGCTGTTTCTGTTAATCTATTAGCTAATAACTTGCCCAAAACTTTGTAGTCTGAGTTCAACAGAGATAAGGGGTAGTAAGAGCCCATTTGTAGTGGGTCGCTGCCTGGTTGTGGCAGCACCACCAATATCGTGCCATGGAGGATGGCAGGAGCTCACACCGATCGAATGCCTCCCCCTAAATTACGGATAACCGGGGAGTAAGCTGTTCAGTGTAAATTGAGTAGAAATCCGATGGCCATCCATCCGCCCCTGGAGCCCTGCCCTTAGCTAGCTGTTTGATGGATTCTGAGATCTTGTCTGCCGATATAGGAGCCTCGAGCAGTGCATGTTGGGTTTGTGTTATCTGCGGGAGAGTGATGTGGGACAAAACCTATTGAAGGAGCGAGGGGTCGCCAGTATCAGGGGCTTTGTAGAGAGAAGTATAATAGTTATAAAAAGATTTCAAAAGAAAAATGCTTTGACAGTGGAACCCTATAGAACACAGCACCTTACCCACTATCCCTTTTGTTATGTCCATACACTGGGGATACCCCGATTTCTGTGTGCACACTTTCAACGCACCCACTGCCACAATGCAATCCAATACAGGAATGTCACAATTAAAACATAAACAAAGGTGCACCACAATACAAGGCAAAATATTCAATCCTTGTCCAAAAGTGTATTCTTCAAAAGTTCTTCTTTTATATACACAGGGTTAAAACAATGATCTTGGTGAGTTAAACAGCCGACACGTTTCGTCCATACACATGGACTTCTTCAGGGCTGTTAATTTAACAAATATATACATATAATTATACAAGAAAAAATACATTTGACAGAAATGCAAATTACATATAAAACTATAAACACAAACATACTAAATAACATTTATGACAAAGACCACTATATACAGCCATCTACATCGATAGAACATATGTACATAAACAAAACATCTATTGCCAGAAAGCAATACTATTCGTAACATAGCCACTGTGTTCATGACAGACAGTATTCAACAAAATTAACAATAGGAGACAAGGCGAAGGAAAAGAAAATTCTCTTTAAACTAAAATAGAATAGAATAGAATAGAATAGAAGAGGAGAGAGGGGAAAGGAAGGGCCTGTATTCTGAATAGTATTGCTTTCTGGCAATAGATTTTTGTTTATGTACATATGTTCTATTGATGTAGATGGCTGTATATAGTGATCATTGTCATAAATGTTATTTAGTATGTTTGTGTTCATAATGTTATATATAATTTGTGCTTTGTTAAATTGACAGCCCTGAAGAAGTCCATGTGTATGGGCGAAACGCGTTGGCTGTTTAACTCATCAAGATTGTTGTTTTAACCCTGTCTAAATAAAAGAAGAACTTTTGAAGAATACACTTTTGGACACAGATTGAATATTTTTCCTTGTATTGTGGTGCACCTTTGTTTCTGTTTTAATTATAAAAAGATTTGTTAATTGTTACCTGTGTGTTTACCAAGCTGCCGTCGGGGGTGCGTATTGCTGTTATGGAAGGTTGTGAATTTTTTAGTAACCATACCAGCATTTTGCCCGCTTTGTCCCCTTCAGTATGCTGCCGGGCCAAGTATTGTTTGTAATCTAAAGCACAAAGATTGTCTAGTGTCTCCTTGTACGCTAGGCGAGCTTTTGCCAAAGAGGGGATAATGTGTGGTCCGTGGGAGTGAGTCGTTCACAGTGCTGTACCTCCATTTCATGTTTTTGGAATTCTTCTGTAAGCGTCATGCAGGATCTGTAAACTGCTTTTATTACCTGTCCACGGAGAACAGATTTAAATGCGTCCCACTCTATGCCTGCGCTCGAAGCAGAGCCAGCGTTCGTCTGGAAGTATGAGTTGATGGATTTTTTTTAGGATGTGCGGAGTGTTAAATCTTTGAGTGCCGCCAAGGGGAGGCCCCAGGTCGGAATACTGGTCCCCACTAGAGCCGGAGTTGCAGTGGACTATGGTCCTATATCGTGCGGGCCAAGTACTCCGCATGTGACACCCTAGATATGGCGTCTCAGAGCAGTATATGGCATCTATCCTCGTGTGCAAATCGTGAATCATAGAATAGTGTGAATAAATGCATGTTGTGGGATGTTTGCTGTGCCAGGCTTCACTTAATTGCAGGTTGCCAGCCCAATATTTCATGTGTTGTGCTAGGCTAATGGATTGCGCTCACAGGTGTGGCGGGCGTGAGCGGTCTAAGACAAGATCATATGCGCAATTGTAATCCCAACTCCAGTATGTTGGTGCCATTGGGTCGCTAAGTAATGATGGTGTGAATTTGTAGGCACGAGGATTGCCTTGAGTTTGGAGCATATAAGCAGACTACTGTCATTGGTCAGCCAACCAGAAGTCCCTCCAGAATTGCATAGCGGCCCTGAGGGTCAACCCGGGTATGTAGTAACTGTAGGGGGATTCCTGGCGCTACCCATATCAGGGTGCCCCTAGTGTAACCTAAGTACGTGGTTCCTATCACTGTGCCCCTCCATTGCTTCCGGAGTGATGCTAGAGTTTGTGTAGTAAGATGTGTTTCCTGTATCAATGCTATCTAATCTTATGACTGCATAAATATTGATAAACCTTATGACGTTTAATATATTCGGCTAATCCCCTTACATTCCAAGTTATAAAAAGGTAATTATTGCGCGCCCTCTATTTTGTTGGAGATTAAAAGTGAGTAAATATGACTGCATCTAAAATACTTCCATTATCGGACAGGTCGACTCCCCAGTGCCTACCCCCTGATTCTTGTTACGGCAATAGTACACATGTTGCTCATCATGTTTGGCATAGCGCAACGGGCAGACTGTAATGAACATTTGTAAAACCCCACTCCCCACCCCAGGCTGTCTTGCCAACAAGCAAAAGGCCATCTCCACTGAAATACAACTAAACAAAGCTATAAATAACAATAAAAGAGTGGAAAGGAAGTATGATCAACACGATGATATGTAAAAATTAAGCCATAAATGAGCAGAGAGATAAAAGAGAGACAAAAGTATATGGGTGCTATATCAGTCACATTTTGTGCGTGGGGGCATATCAGTTCTGCGTATTCAGTCACACGATGGCCGCCATATCAGTTCATGCCTGCTTTAACCATGCTTCATTCTTGCAGTTGTTGCCCAAAGTGTGATACGCTAGGCCCTGTGTTAATGTTGCGCAAGTAGCACTCTACATGGGTCCCTTGATTGTTGCATGGGGAGTCACCTAAGCTCCTCTGCGATTTGTGGGGTGACTAGTGGGCCTCCTTCCAGTAGTTCCGCGTGTTGTGAGTCTGTTAATTGGAGTACTGGGTCTGTGTCGGATTCGAATCTTGAAGGGCATGTAAGATTACCAAAGTGTTCAGTCTGTTGGATGGCTTGCTCCCTTTCTCTTACCGCCTGAACTTTGGTCGGACGTTGCACCCACCCCTTCCCTCAATTTCTTCATGTGCCTGCAGTTTTCCATGCCTGTCGGGGGTCTACCGAGGCTGTAGGTGGGGCATGTGAGAATCTGTTCTGATCTATCCAGGACCAGCCCTCCTCGGGAGTAGAGCAAAAGATGGTACTGTCCTTATGTCGAATGCGCAGCTTGGCAGGATATTGCAATGAGTATTGTATCTCATGATCCCGGAGACATTTTTTAACATCCAAATAGTAGGATCTACTACATTGTACTGACAGCGTGTAATCTGGGTAAATGTTTACCGCAGCATTTTCAATTTGCCATGGACCACGGGCCCTGGTTACTTGAAGGATGTGATCCCTGTCTCGGTAGTTAAACTGTCTCGAAACCACGGGCCTGGGGTGCCACCCGGCATTCTGTGTGCCTGTACGACTGAGAAGAATTTTGAGAACTTGCCATTCAGGATGTCCATGGAGAACCAGGTCTCAAGATATAGTATCATGCTTAGGCCTTCTATTCGTTCCGGTAGACCCACTATGCATATGTTATTCCTAAGGGATCTGCCCTCCCGGTCCTCCACCCGGTTTTTCAGGTATTTCACCTCTTTTTGGAGAGCTTTGATCTGGTCCGTTGCCGTAGACACAGTGGGTCGCAGAAATGCCAGCGCCGAGTCCGATTCTTTGACTCCGCCTTTCAATTTTTTGTGATCCTTCCTTAAGGACACAATTTTGATGCAGAGCGAGTCTATTTTGGGGCCTAATGTGGATTTAATGTCCAATACCGCTGCCATTAGTTTGTCGATCCGATGCGAGGGATCCATGTGTTCCAAAGATTCAGGGCCACTGATTGCACAATGCTTTCTGTGCCTGTTGCCTGAGATGTTGAGTCGGGCGGCTGAGACTGCGCCTTGTCTGCTCTAGGCTTTCCCATTTCGCGTCTTTGTGCTGCGACGCTGTGTGAATGAATAATAGTAGTGATAACAATGGCCCCCTCGAGAGAACCAGAACTATCATTCAGTTATTGGGGTGTACGCGGCCTGGCCATGGTCATCCGACACCCGTTGTAAAGGGTATGATTCCTTTGAGACATCAGAATAAATCTTAGAGTACGGTGTGTGCTATCCAGTGGATCACTCCAGTGACTCACCGGGCACTCTGTCCTATATTTTACCACTGGTAATATAAGTGTCACTCTTTATGAGGGTGGTATCCTTAGCAAGGTGAGTGTGTCCCATTTAACAGAATCACAAAGGGCTAGGATTACACCTCTATTTCCATAGGGCACAATCCATAGTGGTAATACGTGTGGAGGGACGTAGGGCCCGAGCACCAGACGCACCAAGACCATTCCTAGATCGGGCGGCGCCGTCTTGGCCCCCCAGCCATTCTCCCAGCAGGTCAGGTTACTTGGTGTCAGAGGTAATTCCTCCGCTTCTTTTAGTGTGGTGAATGGAAAAAAAGGGATGGGGGGAGCCACGCGCAGTGGTTATAAGATTGGTGAACACAGCAGGGGAGCAGCCCAAGCGAAGCCTCCATGCAGGGATCCAGTGTCTGTCTTTCCCCGACCTCACCCTCCAGTTCTTTAATTAAGGCCTGGTTCCAGGTTTTACCCACCACTTTGTTTCCCCGGGGCAGATAGCGAATGTGCAGTGAGCTAGTCCTGAGGACTCCTGCACCGGATTACTAGGTGCTCTCCATAAAGGGGCCCTGGTTAGTCTGCTCCAAAATATGTCACTGTGGGAGGAAGGGCGGTCTCGGGAAGCACCTCCATGCAGTGGCCCTATGAATGTGCCTCACTGCCTTCTGTTCCCTCAGCTATGCGATCACGGCACTTCGAGCCCCCCGTTCCTACCACTGCACCGTGTAGGTCCTCTGTTCCTTCTCGTGCCCTACGACGAGCCTGCAGGAGGGTTCAGCTGTAGCATGAGGGGATCCCAGCAGCCCCTGCTATCAATCGTGTGCCGGAGTGCGGCGATGAAGCCAGGCATCCAGCTCCCGGAATTCTGTAGTCGAAGGTGCCTGTGGGTCCAGATTGTCTCCGGGCCTAGCGTAGCCTGATCCCCATCCCGGCAGTGCTGGTCCGATCAGAATCAAGAGGACTGCATGGCCCACTCACTGTAAGTGTGTAATGTTCGATGCGGGGCTCCTCCCTCGGCGATAGTTTGCCACTGGGAATAAGCGCAATCCCACGATTCCGCCAGCGAGCGTGGAAGGCCGGGTCACTCACCACCAGACTCCATGGCTTGGAGGTGTCGTGCAGCATTTGGCGCTACGTATGGCAGGTTAATGCAAGTATTTTGCAGGATTGTTTGGCGGGCCTGATGCGGGGCAATTCACTCTGCGTCCGCACTTGCTGCCATCTTGGCCACGCCCCCGTAAATGCATTGTTCCTAACTACTCAGTGCCCTTGATGACATAATTTGTAAATATGCCTCCTTGAGTGATCTAATGGTGTACGGCCCTTCACCTACCATATGATTGCAGTGTACTGCCTTTTTATGTTTTGTTTCTTCATGAAAGTTTAATCAAAATATTTATTTTAAAGATGCTAGCGACAATTTACTGGACATCTGCTTTGTAAACTATGAAGCAAACCTGAAATAAAATTAAAATAAGAAGTATTTGTGTGGTTTGTGCACTTTAATCTAAGCTACATAAGTGTATAGTTTTTATCAGTGGAGATGTGAAATGTAGGATGGTATATTTGTTGTAAGGTGGGGCCAGATTCTCAAACTGCTTTTTAAAGAGCATAAAGTAATATTACAGTAGTACTACTGATGCACTACAAAACACAATTCACAAACATATAGCTGACGACTGTTGCTTCTCCTGCCTTTTCTGTTCAGAGATCACTTGTGACCTCTGCGCACACAGGTATATTTTTTTGTTGTAAGTATGGCAGGGTCAAGGGGAAGTGGCAGGAAAATAGGCAAGGCTTAGTAATAAATAAGAGACGTTTAGGGAAGTTTAAAAAGGGGTATAAGCTTTCTTTGAAAAAAATATTAAATAAAAAGGTTAGTGAGGGTAAGTAATATTTTTGATTATTGTTTACAAATGTATTTTTATGCATTTATTTAATATATTTAAATTATGTTATTATTTAATAATCTTTTAATTTGAGGTGTTATTGTGTTTTAAAATGTTATTCTATTATTCCCAGGCGAATAATATATGTTTTTTAAGTGAATGCACTTTTATACCATACATTAAAATGTTTTCTTTTACTTAAAAAAAACTAAAAAGAATTATAAAGATTATTAAATTTCCCTATACCTTCCCAAACAGAGATTGCCATCTTCTAGGCAGTAGTTTCCACCCTGATGATGTACATAGTCATATATGGATAGGAGGGATTTAAACGTTCTTTGAAAAATAATTGAACGTTCTTAAATTAAAGAAATATGTAACTCTTTACCCGGTTTTCTACATTTTATACAAAAATAAAAATATTAGTAAGAGTAAGCAATATATTTGTTTTAATTATTGCTTAAAATTAATATATATATTTCATTAATATATACAAATTATGTTTTGATTTAATACACTTTACATTTGAGGCGTTATTGTATTTTATGAAAAATGATATCTAATATTTTCAGGTGAATAATATATATATTTTAAATATTATATATTTTAAGTTAGTTTACCTTTTAAACTAACTTAAAATATTAAGTTAATAGGTTTTAGCTTATTAAATTTCCCTACACTTTCCCAGACAGAGATCTCCATCTTTATCAACATCTCCCCAACTAAGCAGGACATAAAATACGGTTGTAGACTAACTTGTAGTTATTTTTTTAAGTCATAAATACTATCGCAGGAGACTCCACATGCATGTCCACACATAAGTGTAAACCTCCACTTGAAAATGGCAAATAGCTAAAGAGTGCAGAGGTGTAGTAATACACATACATGTAACTAAATATACATGTGTATATTTACCTTTCTGAATCATGTGTGTTCGTAGGAATACCAGAATAAAATAGAGGGAGTTGTGTAATGCCATCTTATACATTTACCAGGGAGCTGTGCTTAAGAAAAACATTCTTATTTAATGCAAGTGACCTCTGGTTGGACATACAAAGTGTTTATTTAAAAAACGTGTGCTTCATGTATGTTAGATTTTCTTGAAAGTCAAGAGAACAGCCCTGAATCAACTGTAAGTATCACACTAAAGAGGTGGAAGTCTTTTCTCTACCCTGGCAACGGGAAGGTAACTTACCAGGACAACGTTTTTCAAGCTCCTTTGACAGGTCCCAAGAAAATCCCGGCCAGAAATAATAAAAATAAGGCCATCAATATAAAGTGAGGCATTTATTCAGAAAGCACTGCAATTCTCCTTGCCAGGGTTAGTGCTATCAATTTCATTTACAAAGCTAGCATGACCAGACCCTGTTCATCTGGCAAACAAGCTCCCCATCTCTGGTGACTCTTGGTACACCAACAGCCAGGACACCATCAGACTGGAGGCTAAAAAGTATGAAAAGGAAGCACGAGGCAGCAGGCCTTCTCCATCTATTCAGCCGGGATATGAAACAACATCCTGTATACACCAGGACAGCCCCAACTCTGTTTAGGAAAGAGTTCAAGATATACCACTTTAAAGAACACAATGAAGTAGCAAACCAGTAACCGGCTATCTCTTATTGCACTCCTTGACTGAATGCTTGCCTTTACCCTGTACCATTGCAGCCTCCATCTTGTGACCCAAAAAAAGTTTCCGCTGTGGTCTAGGCATCGACCATTAAACTATTGTAAATGAGGTTTCAATATGTTATGCTATTGCGATTTGTACAGCACACGTATACCTTAGGGTGTCTTGGCGCTAGCTGAACTGGATACAAACAAACACAAAACACATTTTGTGCTCGGGTTGAAAAACGTTAGCACTAAAAGGTGTTTCGTATTGTGCAGAATCACGGTCATTATGTATGTATGAACATATATTTACATAGTGCCTGCCTAACAGTGGAGTACAGAAGCAGTGTACATTAAAACGGGGAGTAGGAGGACGACATCAGCCTTTTTACAATATTTATTTATTAAATCTATTTTGCTAACAAACTTTATTATCGTTCCATGCAGTGGGATAAAACAACCGGTGACATATATACATATGAGCTTAATCAAGTGTACACCAATGGGTATGCTGTACCCTCGGTAGTCAGTAACAAACACGAGTCAACTGTGAATACTCAAGTTGCACTACATATAAAACATTTATATAATTTTAGATCGGGTAAGATTGTGAGCTGTCCAGAATCACACAATTTTCAAGTGTCGAAGCAGGAATTTGAACTTAGCTGCACAGGTCCCAAAGCCGAAAACTATACAGCATTATTAGTATCTGATTCCACACCATCCTACAGTTCAAGGACCTCCCTCAGTCTCAGGAACACATTCATCAAGGGACTGCTTAAGGACAAGTGGCTGGTAGAAGCTCTTAAATACAAGCTTTGGTAAAGGGAGATGGATAACTAATGGTGCATAGGGGCAAGTGAACAAAGAAGCTGAAACATAATGCAAAACATAATTGTTGATAAGAGCTTACAACTCAGCCTGTACAAGTCTTCGTTGCATACCTACACCATTGATATTATTGGCCAGTTCTCCACCAAAAAATTGCATATTTCCTGATATTGTCCAATTGTCCTGGGCACAGTCTCGCCTAAACCATTGATGCTTTTTCAAATTGTCTAGTAAATACTTAAACACATGCTATGTTTAGCCGTGTCTCTTGTGCACATCTATTGCTTTCACCCCATTGGTCAAATATGCCATTCACTCCTGCAATTTTCACCCGACTGGCCAACATTTTAGTCCACAGCTATATACCTGATGGCTATGGTCAAGTCTCCATGTATGCCTATACCCTTAATGCTTCATTCTTTACTGCCAGTGTCTCTCTAAATCTTTGATGCAATCACCAATCTCCAAGTATCCAGTGCACACTTACTATCTTGAGTCTCCAAGCCTTGGTTGTAATCAAAACCATAACTCTTGTCGATATTGGCTAGTTATCATATTCAAACTTGATAATCCCTAGATGCTGTTGTTAAAGCCACGAATGTTCAATAAAATGTTCATAATACTGGGTAAACTTCTGATAAATACCCAAAACTCTGCAACTTTAGCCTAATGCCTTTTGTAAGAGCTAAGCAAATGCCATTATTGCCAGGTTTTCAGTGGACATTTAATTGGTGCTATTGGCCAACTCCCTGTTGTACACATTTAACCTTTATGCTACCAGTTGGCTTTCTAGATCTGCAATAAATGTTTGCCACTCTTGGCTAAGATTCTAATGCATACCTTAACTATTGCAGCTGTCAGACAATTATCCCCAGCATCTGTAAATGGTTGGTAGCCATGAATCCCACCCATCACCCATGGAACTCCAAATACCTCCATTGTCACCCAGTGAGTGCCATTGGGCAGCCATGGACACTGTAGAAGTTCATGGCCCAGCACGGGCGCCCCTTGGCATCCATGCCCCCTACTACCTACTACCTCACATTAGTGCTGTATCTTTATTATGACACCACCAAACGATAAGTGGCTCAGTACACTACCTGTGAATAACCACTATTTAGCACAAACTGTGCTGCACTGGAAAATTAGCTCACAACAGGGCCCTTTGCTCCACTTTAGGATTCCTTCAAAATGATGAAAAGAACTAAAAAGCACTCTTGGGAGTTCTGCTACTTTTCTAATGCAACTCCCCTATCAGAATGACCTCCCAGCCCTTATTCAAGGGGTTAACTGTGCACTTGAGACATGCGGATCATACTTGTGGCCTCTATATTATTTGAAGCAGAAAATGTTTTTGAGGGGTCATCACTGGATTTAAATTGACTGCTAACTTCTCGTTGGTGTTTAACACACCAAGCCTTTTTCACAATTTTCCTCAACGTTTTCCTGAATTTTGCCCCAATAAAAAAATATAGGATGGGGTTGAGGCAGGCATGCACATAGGCCAGAGTTTCAGTGATGATCACAGCTCTTTCGAAATGATGGTTCAGGTGAAACTCACTCTCGATGATAGACATGAGCAGGATAATGTGATAGGGCAACTGAGTGGCAATGAACACAGCAACTATGACAATTATGATCTTCAGGGACTTCTGCTTGTCAAGCCCACGGGCATGGATTATGGTTTTGATTATTACAGAGTAGCAGATAATCATGATGCAAAGAGGGAGAAAGAATCCAGCTGTCATTTGAAATCCACGCACCACCTTTCCAACGTGATGGGGCTCATAGTCTGGGATGCAGTAAAGCTTGCCTTTATGTTCAGCTAGTTTAAAGAATATAAACTGTGGAATTGAAAATAGGATGGCGATTGTCCAAACTGCAAAGCAGGTGACTATTCCACAAAGACGGATCGTTTCTTGTAATCGGCGGGCCTTGGTGGCTAGCGCAACGGCGAAGAACCTGTCAACTGTAATGCATGTGAGGGTCAACATAGATGTATACAGATTAATATTGTACATGCCAACGACGATTTTACACATAATGAGGCCGAAAATCCATGTGTGTGAGGCAGAATAAGCCAAGAATGGGAGAGTGAGTAGGAACAGGATGTCAGCTGTGGCGAGGTTAATCAGAAACACATCGGTGAGTGAATTGATTTTTTCGTAGAAGATGAAAACGACCAGAACCATTGAGTTACCCACCAGTCCAAAAACGCAGATGATCGTGTACATGCATGGCAGAAAGCTGGTAAGAAGGGCATGGATAACAGGATCAGGAATGTAAGGTTCCGTCGAGATGTTGGGAGGGCTGGCCTCAAACTCATCATAGTATTCGTACTCCATGCTTGCTTTATCTTATGTGCGGCTTCTGGTCATTCACAAAACAAAAATAAGAACATTTAATAAAATATAAATCCGAATTCGACAGCTGCTACAAACAGTGAATACATAATTAAAATGTGCTAGAGATTAAATACACACACATATGTGCCTAAAGAAGTATACGCCTGAAAATGCTTCTGTTGACTTCATAGTTCAGTAAAGGCTTGTCCATGTTTTTAATGATTGTGGTCCTCATTCATTACATAATTGTATGTAATTTTGCTTGAGCTTATCCTGTGAAGAGCTCTGCTTCCGCAATGACTTGATCTGTGTTATAGAAATGTCACCAATAATGATTAAACAATATGTGCTATATGTCAGGGTCTTTCCCTAAAGTCCTGGAGTCTCAGGAATAGCCTAGTAACATCACGGATGAGATTTTACATGTTCCTCAGTAGTCAATATGATAAGAACTTAGAAACATGGATCCCTAAGCCTTCTGTATTGAACAGTCACAACCTAGTTGAATGGAGAAGGTCAGAAGGTTGCTGCAAGGGACAACCCAACACAACAATCTCAGTTACAATAAAGCCCAACCAGTTATTTTACAACTATAAAAGTAGCATAATTGTAAATCCTAATCTGCAAACATGTGTACAGTACAAACAATATCTGAAAGAAACAATTAGTTATAGATTCCTTACCTTAGAAATGACCCCGAGGCGTCAGACTGGATCCGGAGAGTTTTTCGTCAGCAGTAACCCTGCGCGGCGGTAGGTGGTGTCGGTCGACTCCACGTCGTCAGTGTCGTGGTCGCCGTGATGACATCACAGAAGTTACTTAGATGCTGCCCTCACGCACTGATGTCAGTTTTTTCTTTTTCCGCGCCAGCAAGCACAGATCCGGAGAGAGCGGTACCCCCAGTCACTTTTTGACTGACTTTTTTGTGACTTTTGTCGACTTCTTTTTGAGTCTACATCGACTTCTGATGCACAAGGGATGCCCGGTTTCAAGGCCTGCGGTTCCTGTTCTCGACTGATGTCGGTGACGGATCCGCACCGCGTATGCCTCTACTGCCGAACCATGGCCCGAGGTCTTTGCGAGAGCGGTCCCGTAAGCTACTCGAGGCCCGGCAGTCGGCTCTGCATGGTTCAAGGTCCTGGTCGCGTGGGAGGTCGAGGGACCGATCGCGGGGCCACCATCACTCCTCATCCAAGTCTTCACACTCTGGGTCAGGTAAGTCAAAGCACAAGAAGAAGTCGACGAAGCATCACCGCTCTTCGACTTCCCCTCGTCCGTCGGATCACGCGACTAAGGGTGCCGGTGGTGCCCCTCTTGCGGCTCCGCGTGCAGAGTCTTCAGGGTTGACTCTGGCCTTCCCTCCCTTCCCAGGACCGGGAGCGACCCCTGCCCAGGTTCATCAGTCCTACAAAGCAATGCATGCCATCTTTCGGCAGCCCCGACTCCGCTATTGTGCCTTCGGGGCCCGCGGACTCGGCTGGGGGCCTAGGCCTTTGATGCCGGCGGCTCCGGCCTCCGCTCCGCAGGGCCCCCTTGGATCCAGGCCTGGATTCGGATTGGCGCCAGTCCACCTCGTGACACCTCCACCGGCGCCGATTCCACCAGCACCACGTCCGCAGCTGGACCTCCAGCTGGCTTGCACCCCGATGTGGATATGGAGCCGGACTGGTGTCGACCGACGCTGGATCCGGCGCCGATGGGTAGTTTTGTGCCTGCATTCCACCCTGGCCATTTTCAGCCAGTTTTACAGCCAAAGGAGGGTGAGGAAGACTGGCAGGGGTTTGAGGACCCTCTCACTGCTCAGTTGGAGTACGATCAGGACTGGAGAGAGGACCTGGGGGATGCCAGTGGTCTGGACACCTCACCAGACCTTGGCATGTTGTCTCCCCCTACCGTGGCCCTACACGCAGTGGTGTTGCGTAGAGCGGCTGAGGCCCTAAACCTCAAGCTACCTTCTGTGGCAGTCAGGACTAACCTCCTGACAGAGGTGCTTCGACCGGCAGTGAGCTCTTCAGAGCCCCTGCTGCTGTTTAATGGAGCAATTCCGGGTGGACGACCAGCTCTTTATTGGTTACACGGGCGCTAAGAAAGGTCGGGCCGTGCACAAACGGACCATCTCCAGGTGGGTCGATCTGTTCATCAAGGCCTGCTACTCTTTAGCAAAGAAAGAGACTCCAGTGGGGCTGCGCGCCCATTCCACCAGGGTGACAACAGCTACTATTGCTTTGGGACGGGGAGTCCCCCTAAATGACATCTGTCAGGCAGCTACCTGGGATTCACTGCACACGTTCACCAAGCACTACTGCCTGAACAGCCAAGTCCAAAGAAATGATTTCTTTGGTCATTCTGTTATTTAGGACTTCTGGTGTGAACTTGTTTCGCAGACCCACCTCCGGGGTTGGTATTGCTGGGGTATCTATTCTAGGTAATGAATCTATAACTAACTGTTTCTTTCAGATGAACAAGTTACTTACGTTCTGTAACGATATATCTGTAAGAAACATAGGTTAGTTATAGATTCCTTACCGCCTCACCCATCCTCCCTGTTCTGCGAACTGATTTCTGTGGTTAAGGACATCCTTTCAGGGCCCTAGTTTTGTGCACCAATAGTCAGTGTCTTGCATGGCTCTACATTCCTGGCACAGAAAGTCATGTACAGAACTGGCCTCAGCGCCCGAGAGCGGCATCTAAGTAACTCCTGCGACGTCATCTTGGCCACCACGGCTCAGGGGTACTGCTGACGAAAAACTTTCCGGATCCAGTCTGACGCCTGGGGGTAATTTCTACGGTAAGGAATCCATAACTAACCTATATTTCTTACAGATATATCGTTACCAAAGGTAAGTAACTTGTTCTATCAGATCATGCAAAACGCACAACATGATTGCAAAGGTTGGATTCAAAACAGCCACGGTAACATAGAAGGCGGCACTGTCGCAAGATAGGGTATCAATTCACACAATTTATTCTGTTAGTGATATCCTGTGCACAATCACTAATCAGTTTGCAGACATTGTGCTAGTTCTAGTTACAGAGGACGCACAGGCTTGCAATCCTCCAGCCTAACACAGATAGCATTGTATCTATTGTTCATAATCATGAATACCAGGAAACTGCCAAAATCCATGAGTATACAGCAGCAACCTGCAAAGGAAAGGAAAACCACCCTAGTCAAACTAAAACAAACTTTCTTGATGTTCAGTGTGTGAAACTATGGAACCAGGAAGGTAGGCCTACCACCCATTGTCCGTTTGGGGTTATGTGTCCCTTAAAATGTTGATATCTGGCCTAAGGGAACTAGAGAACCAGGTCAGCAACTCCATTCTCAGATGTGACTGGTCTCAATAATCATAGAACCAACAGCAGTCTGACCTAGCAGGGCAGTTGGTTCTGAGAGCCTATAGGGAAATCTGGTCCAGGTGACAGAGTGTGGTTATCGCAAACAAAACATTGTTTTCATAATCTTTCATATTTTCTGTCCCTGTCATGTTGTGCAGACATTGTATCAGCCAATACAGTGATGCCATGTCTTGTCTTTTCACAATTTATTGGTGAGTGTATCCTTTCAGGTGGCAGAAGATATTTTCATCCACAACACTAAAGTCTCTCTCTGGATTTCTAGTGAATTAAACTCCCTAGCTCCTCTATGCTCTTCTTTTTCGTCCCATAGACATAGATTCGCCTGTTAGCATACCACTGAAGAGGAAACTGTCTGTAAAACAGAGCAACTGTAGTGAGCCAGGCAGACCTACAGAATGACGAATGGAAATCTGTTCTCTGCTCAGCTGAATCACTTTTTCTTAACCACTTTATTTTTAATTTCAGTATAACATCACTTCGTACAAAAGCACAGCAAATACTGTATATACATATATTACCAAGGTGCATGTTTTGTTCCACTATGAACAAAGTAGATTAACCCCACATTTCTTAGATCTTTGACTATACAGGGGAGTCTGTGCCTGAGGAGTCTTCTGACTCAGAGTCCATTAATTTGAGCCCAGCTTTTCTCAGCAGTTCAGGAATCAGGGGAGGATTGGCACCCACCGCCCTATCACACTTCATAGAGTTCCGGAAGAGTAGCCATGTGGATTTTAATTTGTCAGTCCTATCTTTTTTTTAGTTGTTTCAGTTTATTTGAGAAAACAACATTATCACATAGCAATAACAACAGATCACATCTTAATCAGGCGAGTACATACTGTTTTCATCTCTCTAGTGACCACACTTGATCTAGGCACATACTAGCCTCACAACCGTGTGTATAGTCTCCTTATGTGTTAGGGTTGACCTGATATCTCTTCTTGTTTGTCCCCCTAATGTCTTGGGTTGGTATGGGCTCTTTTAGACTTGTGACCCCACTGTGGTAGTTTGAGTGTCGTCGTTACTCTATGCCAAACCATAGTAATTTATCAGCTACTCCAGATTTTAGTGAATTTCTTGGGGCACCCTCTACTTTTGTATGTCACCCTTTTCGCTGCCATGTATAGGTCCATGCCCCATTTCCATTTGTGTAGTGTTGGAGTCTCTTGTGTGCTCCAGTACTGTGCTATATCTCCATTGCCACTACCAATCCCAATGAGCTGAAAAGTAGTTTGGGCCTAGGGACATCAATATCACTTGGGATACCCAGCAAAACAAATTTTAAGTCAGCTGGAAGTGAAACACCCAGTATTGCATTCAGTTCTTTTTTTTTGTTAACTTTATTTTTCAGTTTTTTTAACAATACAACATAATTCTGTCTCACAGTAGGTCTTATAATCCACTTCTTACATGGGTAGTCGGTTCCGTATGTATCCCAACGTGTCTGGTCGTGCATAACAAACCTTCATAGTGCTATCAATGGAGATTTCCAAAAATCAATAACATTAGTGTCCCGGAACCATTTGCAGTATAGTCCAACAGTGCACGTTCTTACATCTATGCCTCCATCTGTGATGGGCATGCGCTTTCCGTGCTTTGGGCCAGTAGATAGTCCTGTAGTGGCCCCCAAATGTCTTTAGGTTGAGAGGCTTGCGGTAGCAGCTCCGCATACGTGGTGGACTGCTCTTGACAATATAATAAGTCTGCTAACCATTCCTTAAATTTTGGTGCACGGCCCCCCCCCCATCTGCACGCTATCCTCCGCTTTGCCAATAGGAGGGATATTGATATGTATTTTCTGTGTTTAATGGGTATCTGTTTGGTGTATCCTAAGAGCGCGATAAGTGGGTCTCTGTCTATACTGATTGCTACCATTTTCTCTAGTGCCATGAACACCTGACCCCAATAGTCCTGCACTCGTGCGCATTCCCATGCCAAATGTAGGAATCCCACTCCCGGTTGCCCACATCTGTCACACCGATCACTGCTCGCTAACTTGAATCTAAGTTTCTTCACTGGTGTGTAATACAATTGGTGCAAGTATTTATAATGTATTATTCGCAGCCTGCAGCTTGCCGATATCTGCGCCGTTTGGAGGCAACAATATCTCCACTGTTCATCCGTGATGTCCTGTCCTTTATCCTCCTCCCAATGATGCCTGGCTGAAGTAGACATCTCCACTCCGTGTGTGTGCATTCTGCCATATAACCCAGATACATGGTGTTTCCCATCCTTGGAGCCTAACATCTGATGTAACGGCTCCAGATACTCTGGTTCCTGAGGGAAGTCCGGGAGAAGCGCCCTCATTCCCTGTCTCAAGCGCGTGTATAGAAATGTGTCCAGGGAGGAGTATGCCGTTTCATGCATGAACTGTTCCTGCGTGCACAATCGACCCTCATGGAACAGGTCTCCCCACTTAGCAACATGGACACGCTGACAGAGGTCCCGGAATCCCTTCTCCTGCAGTAGCGAAAGGTCAGGGTGGTACGCAAGGGGCAACCTAGGGGAGTATATGAAAAGTATGTTCAGGCGCCTCGCTATCTGGCGCCAAGCATCCACCGTGCCAGTGATCGTAGTGGCCGGTTCTGCTCGGGGGCGATTCACACTGTAAATGAAGCCATTCAGCGGTATTGGGTCCGCTAGCCAGTCTTCTGCCGCGACCTGCGGCATATAGCGAGGCGGATTAATCCAATAGTAGGCGTAATGTGCTTGTGCGCACTGATAGTACACCTCGAAGTCAGGGGTGCTAAACCCCCCTTGTTCAAATGGCCGAGTCAGCATGGACCACTTCAATCTCAGTTGCTTACCTCCCCACAACAGCCTGATTAGTTCGGAGCGCAGGCGCTGGAAGAAATGCCTTCCAGGATGATAGGGCACATTTAGGAATAAATAAAGGAATTGTGGGAGTACAATCATTTTTATAATGGACGCTCTACCTGCCAACGAGAGAGGCAAAGAGATCCAGCGTGTCACATTCGTACCCAGGCATTCTATGGCCGTGCCATAATTCCCTCTTAAAATTTCTTTTCTGTCCCTAGCAATCTGTATCCCCAGATATCTGAGGTCGTCATGGCACCATTCCAGCGGGAAATCGAGAGGGAACGGGGTCACTGCGTCTGTGAGAGGGAACACCTGTGATTTACTCCAATTAATGCCCACCCCGGACAGCACTCCGAAGCGTATGAACTCCCTCAGCAAGGGGTTAATATTGACCTGGGGATCCCTCACGTATAGTGTGATGTCGTCCGCGTATAGTGATATCAGTATCTGTCTGAGACAGCAGCGGAACGCCTTATCCTGGTGGACTTGCCGCAAGCGGGAGGCCAGCGGCTCCACCGCAATGGCAAATAATAGCGGGGATAGCAGACATCCCTGACGAGTCCCTCTGGTTATCGGTAGCGGCTGTAATAAGTGCCCATTGATTAAAACTCTGGCTACGGGTCGGGCATACAATAATTGGAGCCATGAGAGGTAAAGTCTAGTAAAGCCCATCATTTGCAATATCCCAAATAGGTGTCCCATTCGACTGAATCGAATGCCTTGGTGGCATCTAGGAATACCGCGGCTAGCGGGAGCTCCGGTGCCACCGTCTGTATAAGGGAGAACAGGGTCCGGAGGTTATGAGAAGTCGCCCTCCCTGGCACGAACCCGGACTGGTCCGGGAGTACCAGCTTGTCCATGAGGAGGGCCAGGCGGTTCGCCAGTACTTTCGCCAAAATCTTTGTATCGCAATTCAACAGAGACAGTGATCTATATGAGTCACATGACTCCGGTGGCTTCCCTGGTTTCAGCAGAGAGGTGACCACTGCCTCTCGCATTGAGAAAGGCAATTCGCCCACCTCTAGTGATTCTTCATAAACCTCCTTGAGCACGGGCGCCATTATACTAATATAACTTTTGTAGAATTCTGCTGGTTATCCATCCGACCACAGCGCCTTCCCGTTTTGCAGTTGCATGATTGCTTCTTTTATTTCGTCTAGCTCGAACGGTAGGCACAGGAATTCCTTCTGTGAGTCGCCCAACCATCCAAGTGCCACCCCTCCCAGAAACCCCTCTAGGTCCAGCGATCCCTGCCTCTGCGAAGTGTACAACATTTTGTAGTGTTTATAGAATGTGTCTAGGATTGCCAGCGAATTCCGCGTGGGTGTGGCCCCGGGGGTTTGTATTTCCAGGATGTGTGAGGCATGACGGGGAACTCTGGTTAACGCCGCCAGCGCCTTGCCCGGCCGCTCTCCTTCACCATATCTACGAGCCACCCAATATCGCCCTCTATGTTTCGCCTCCCGCTGTGACGCCTCCTCATATTCCGATATCTTCTCCCGGAAATCTTTCTGTGTTTGCCCCACCTCTCCTCTCTCCATTCTCCGCTCCAAACACTTCAGGTCCCGCTCTAGCCGTTGTAGTGTGTGTTGCAGGTCTCGCAGCACTCCGAAGCTCTTGGAGAGGCAAAAGCCGCGTATGGTCACTTTGAAAGCCTCCCATATCACTTCCACGCTGCCTACTGACCCCTTTTTCCTCCTAAAGAAATCCTGAATTTCCTCCCCCAGTTCAGCTTGAAAGACCTGATCCAGAAGGGCTGTGGGCTGTAGCCTCCACCTCGGTTGAGGGGTACCATATCCTGGCATGGTCATCGTCACCTTCACCGGGCAATGGTCAGAAAAAGTTCTGGCCAGATGTGTCACGTTATGCAGGCCCGTTCCCAGCTCCCTTGATAGCAAACAGTAATCAATCCTGGACCAGGTCCCTCTGTATGAGGTGAAGTGTGTGCCCTCCCTCCTATGGGAATGTAGGTGCCTCCAACTATCTATGAGACCCCCTTCCGTGAGGATGCCTTGTAGTGCCTCCTGCACTCTGTTATAGTGATGTGGTCAGCGTGTGATCTATCCAGGTGAGGTTGGAGTACCGCATTAAAGTCCCCTCCCCAAACTATGTGATTGGAGCCGATAGTATTTCACTCCACAGGGCGTTGAAAAATAGCGGGCTATCCACATTCGGCCCATAGCAATTTGCAAAGGTAACAGTTTCTTTACCCATTCTCCCCCACACTATAACATATCTGCCCTGCGCATCCTCCAACACTCCAGCCTGTTCAAATCTAATCCGCTTCTTAAACAGTATCGCTACTCCTCGAGCATATGAAGAGTACGAGGCGAAGTAGCGGTGCCCTGCCCATTTACTCGCAAAACCGATACCCGCACTCGGAGCTAGATGTGTCTCTTGTAGCATTGCTACATCTATTTGTTGTCTGTCCAGATACGCTAGCACCTGCCTTCGCTTCCTCCCATCTCCTAGACCTCTGATGTTCCAGGTTAGTACTTTCAGTGTGCTGTTATCACCCTGCATCTCCATTACTTCTCCATTCCATACTAACTGCTGGTGTAATATCTTTGTGTCTGAACTTTTGGATAATCTTGGAGACCGTCTCCCCTACCCGAAATCGTCCCTCGCCTGACTGTGAAGTTCTTTCCCTCCCCCTCCCACTGAAGCACCCCAATCATGCCAGAGGTATTCATCCCACCCCTACCCCACTTCCCTCGAGGCCCCCCCGTGTCAATCCCCGTACTGTCCCTACCAGCGTGAGGCCCCCGAGATCAACCACAGGAAGTACCAACAATTTAACAAACTGTAAACCATACAAAAAGGGTATTTCCCAATGGGGTGACTCCCCAGGTGAATCACGGCTACCTCGATACCGTCCGGCTTGCCTGTCGTAACCTCAAGCGTCCGGGCAGCAGTCGAGGGTGGCTGACTGTGTCTGTACATTGTGAATCATCGCTCACTTTTCCCCTGCCCAGAGGCGGATCACCGCCCTCTCCGGGTGGCTGCCTCCTCCTCTGCAGGCCTTTCCCGCAGTTGGCACGTGTGGAGTCTCGCAAGCCACTGCAAGTCAGTGACACCATCCATTACTTCCCTGCTTCCATTGTTAGTCCTCTTCTGGAGTCGGAGTGGATCCAGCTTTCACCAGACGCGACACCGTCTTCGGTTGCGTCTTTATTTTTTTCAGGAATTCCTCCGCCTGTTGCGGCGTGGTGCAGATTGTCTGTCTACCCTGGTGCGTGACGCGGAGGCGTGCCGGGTACAGGAGGGCGTAGTCTATTCCCGCCTGTCTGAATTTCTGCTTGACTGCCAGGAATCTGCGGCGATCGTCTTGTACCTGCATTGTGAAATCTGGGAACATTGTGAAGGACACTCCTTCATATGACAAGTCTCTTCGCTCTCTCGCAACTCGCAGGGCTACATCTCTGTCCCTATAGTTCAGCAGGCGAGCTATTATGGGCCTGGGCGCACCCCCCGGAGGCGGCCGCGGCCCGAGGGAGCGGTGGGCGCGTTCCACTATAAAGTGGGGGGAGAGCCGGTCTGCCCCCACCACCTTGGTCAGCATCTTCTCAATAGTTCGTGCTTTCAGGTATTCCCAAAACGCGGATATTATTTCTGCGACTGCGTGCTTCTAAATCTTCATTTTTAGCTGCGATGACTTTGAGCAGCTTATCGAGTTGTGTTGTTGCCTTCTGTGCGTGCTCCGCGGTGTCCTCCACATTGGATATGCGCTGTTCCGCCTCTTTGAGCCGAGTCTCGTGGCCCTCTAATGTGCGCGCTATAAAATCCATCCTTGTCGCCATAGCGTCCATTTTTCCGCCAATGTCCGCAAACCCCCGCTTCATCTCGAGCAACAGCGCACTCATGTTATCCGTGGTTGCGGGCTCCGGCACTGCCTGTGTCGGCTCCACGCCGGTGCCCGTCTCCGAGGTCGGCGGCCGCACTGGTTTTTTCGCGTCGAACATAAGCCGCGACTGGCGGGTGTCCGTCTTCCCCATCGAGTCCCAAGCGCAACCGCAATATTCAGGGGGTGTGCTGGTGAGATACTCTGGGGCTCTCCCCCGCTGCTCTGTTCTGCTGTGCTCTTCTGGCGCCTCTGTGCTGGGGCGCACCCGGCCCGCCCCCCAGGTCACTGCAGATACCGCTTGCCCCCCCACACTGCTTCTCTGGAGGAGGCCTCGCAGCGCATCCAGCGTCCGGGCTCTTCTTCTCGCCTGCCCAGCTTCCCAAGATCGTCCCGCGTCCGGTAGACAGTTATGCGTGGGCCGTAGCCCCAACACCAGCTCAACCGCAACCCCCAGTGGCAGTCCCCCACTCCTGCTCTTCTTACTCATAGGGAGCCATGAGAGCTCCTCCACCCCCAGCTCTTCAATGCCAACAGTGGGTTCGCGCCCGGATGCCTTGCAGCGGAGCCAGCAGCGGGACGCGCCCTCTCCGCCGGATCCCGGGGCCCACAGCTCCTCTCCCCGTCAGTCCGCTGCAGCGCGCCCAGCCCCCACGGTCAGGGCCGTACTCCCGTGTGCGCTGTGCCAGCCGCAAGAGTCGCATGAGCCGTTCTTCTGCCCCCCTTGGGGATGAGGGCACTCCCCGCTCACCTCGCGCCTGTAGGCCCCCGCCGGGGGCTAAATTTCCTCTGCTTGTCCGGCTGGACGGAGCCCCCACCTCCGTCGTAGACTGCCACCTCTCGGTTCCTCCCTCCCCCGATGTCGTTCCGCAGATGTGCCTCTGCTACAGGACCCTCAAGGACGCACGCTCCATGCGAGAGCACTTCCGATCGCTGGGCAGCCCAGTCACCCCTCTCCTCCGGCAAGAACCTCCGCCTCCAGCCCTGCCAGGTGCCTCAGGCCTCCCGCCTCGCGTAGCGTCTCTCGCCGCTGCAATGCTCCACAAGACAGAGCGGCCGCATCCGGGCCTCACGCCCCCTCCTCCGATCGCCTGCAAAACAGAGTCTCCAGCTCACCGCTCCCACACCTCCGTGATCAGCAGGGGAAGATACGTGTGTATTCACTGGCCATCAATCGTTTTAGTCGAACAATGCAGGATAAATGCAGGATAAAGGAGCCAGCCCGCGGGAGTCTCACCAGAGTGCGACCATTCCGCTTGTGCGCCACCTAGCGCCCCCCCCATTGCATTCAGTTTTTTGATTGTCGCACCCCAGTACTCATGTATGCGGGGATTCTCCCATATTGTGTGTAGGAAATTTCCAGCATCGGTAAGACAACGCAAGCACTGTGCGGACTCAGCCCAACCCATTGTGTAGTCTTTCAGTGTCATAGTAGGCCCGGTGTAGTATTTTAAACTGGATGAGGCATAGTCTGGCTTTTATTGCAACCTCTCTACCTCTTCCATTTCCCCCAGGTCCCTCGCCCATGTTTCCTTCAATTTGCCCAGGGTATCGGGCATGATGTTATTTATCGTTATGTAGGTAAGTGACACGGCTTTGGTCGTAAGTTCGTCTTGTAATATTCTACCTTCTAGTGGTGCATATTCCGACAGTTCAGTCTCCCGTACTTCTGCAGTTCTCCATGCGTGGCGTAGATGAGCATATTTAAGAAATTGAGAGTTGTGAAGTTTGAATTCAGTTTGAAGGGTAGAAAAGGATTTAAGTTCTTCTTTTGCTATGACATCACTCACAGTGGAGATCCCCAGCAAGTCCTATGTTTCGAAGCCCTGCAACCCACCAACGTCTTTGAGCCAATACCCTTTCCACAATAGTGTTGCCCTAGTTATACTATTGGTCCAGCCCAGTGTCTTACTGGTCCGCTCCTATATCTCTATGTTGACCCATGATGCGGGAAGCAACCTTTGCGTCCCTTTTCCCCCATAAAGATAATGTAGAAATGTGTGTGGTGTCACTGTCTCCCTTTTGAGTCTGTTAGTGGGATGGTACCCTGCTGTATGTAGCCAGTCGTTGATGGGGGTAAGGTGGGTCGCCCAATTATATGCTTTGATGTCGGGGAGCGCTAGCCCCCCATTGTATTGATTTTGTTTTAGTGTCTTTAGAGTAATTTGTGGATGTTTCTTCAACCACAACAGTGCTCGAAGTTCGGAATCTATTTCCCTGAATATCATTCTCGGGAGGGGGTGATAGGTGTTTATCATTGAGGCAAGGAAATCATCATAAACAAACTACCCGCCCGTTATAGTGAGCGGTAATTCTCACTATCTGTCCGCATTCAGTTTAAAATTTGATAACACCCTCAGGATGTTGTGTGTGCAGCAGACCTCTACGTGGTATGTTAGAAAGATCCCGAGATATTGGAAACCTTCTGCAGCAACATGAAGGTCTCTGGGAATTGACGGCCATTCTGTTACGTGATTCGGGCTGTATAGTATTGATTTATACCAATTTATTCTTATATCCCGATACCCAGCCATATTCTTCTAGTATTTGGAACGTTATGGGGATTGTTGTGTCTGCATATAGTGAAATTTTTTCATCCGTTTAGTCGTCGGGTGCAGCCCTGAAGCTCCTTACTCCCGGATGTTGTATGATTGCACAGGCTAGGGGTTCAATTACAAGTGCAAATAATAGTGGGGACAGGGGGCATCCCTGCCTGGTCCCACGGGATATTGGGAATGTATGAGAGATCCTGCCGTTGACTCACACTGCTGCTCTAGGTGCGGTATACAGTAACGACACCCACTTCCTGACATTCGGGCCAAAACTGACCCTAATGAGAGTGGCGTCTAAAAAGGACCAGTGTACCGCCTCAAAGGCTTTTTCTGCATCTATGCAGGGAGAGGCGGGGAGCGAGACCAGAGAGAGCCCGATGATTCCTCCGATCGCCCGAAGGCACTTCACTCCCGGCCAGCCGTCAGGACCCCACGTACGCCATTTTGGGCTTCGGACTGTTGCTTGTGTCTATGCGGCTCACTATTGCTGTGTTTGTGCCCTTGAAGATATGGTTTGTTTGTTTGTGCCCCTCCTAGAGATTTTGCTCATAGGGGCTGTCTACTGCTTGTTGATAATCTGGCAGGATTTGTTGCATGAATTCAGCTCCAGCGGGGATCTACGCACTGACACATCTTACCCGGCCATGCTCTAGGCCACGCCTCCTTATTAGTCCTATCTTGAACCATTGCAGTTAATTTTTCAAGCACATAGATATCCCATGTTTTTCCCACCACACATGGAGTTGGGGAATGGTAGGATGTTTCCAGAACTGAGCTTGTGTCAATCTGGCATCTAATAGTAGATGTGTAGTTAGTTTGCCCTGTGGTGTGGATAAGGGATAGTCACTGTGTTCTGCTAAATCACCAAAGGGTATTGCCAACGGCTGTGTATGGAGTGTTGCTCCCAACATCACACTTATTTGTAAATGATGTCTTTCCAATATGCATGGATAAATGTACATGACCACCCCATGAGTAGGCAGGTGCCCCTTTCAACACAGTTTTTCCAATACATCTGAGCTGCTAAACCTTGTGTGAAGCTGTCTTAGGGATAAGTATAAACTGGTAAGTAATTTGTATATGTTTTCTTTGGGTGAAGTATAGATTGAGGTCTTTGCGGCTCTCTGTCATATTCTTTTACTAAGTAGTGTATTCAATCTCTTGCCCAGATCTTTCTCTCATTGGTTCATTTGATTATGTTTATCTTTGGGGCCTAGATCTACCGTTGTCCATTGTATCCAAGCAGGGTGGGACTGGGACAAGAAACGGCCCCCATCAGTGAATTAGATAGCTAAAAAAGTGTTTCATGTTTGCAAATTGGGACACTTATGAACACTCTAAAGACACGCTTTCTAAATGTTTTGCAAGGTATGGAACACTGCATGGATTTGCACTTGCTGCAGGCATTGTTTGTTTTAATATCAGGGAAATCAACAGTAAAAACTGGCCTACAAAGGTCAAAGAACCAGCCCGCACACTGAGCTGTCAGACCAGCACATCGGGCAGTGCCTGACTGCGCTATGGGCCAGACTGCCCCTGTCGCCACGTTATCCCCTTTCGTAGTAACTTATTCTCAAAAATAGTTTCTAATAGAGTTTTCTCATGGTTGGCTCCTTCTCTTACCTTTCTAGATCTGGCCCAGTGCAAAACTCATGTGAGCCTAAAGTTCTGTTCTGGTTCTGTTGTTCCAACCTTTAAAGAGTAGTGGATCCAGCCTTGCGTGGGATTTGTTGCCAGACATCTTGTAGGATCTGTGTGGTTGTCAGCATGCATTGTTTTCCCACTGTGGGAGTCAGAGAAGGTTCTGTACCAAGATCCGTAGAACCGAGGCACAAGAAAACAGAAAAACAAATGCGCAAAACAGGAAAAGGGGGCAGGGTAGAAACACCCTGACCCCCTAGGCCTGCTCAGGAGGTCCCACAAGGACCCCCAGGGCCCCAAAAAGAATTAGGTTTTTCTTTTTAAATCACGTTATGCGCGGAGGATCCACGAATCCGGCCAAAAAATATTTAAAAATGAAGCGCGGCTCCCGCGCTTCGTTATTAGTTAGCCCCTGGGTGGGCCAAGTCCCGGGGGCACTGCAAAAAAAAGAATTGCGGGGGCTTTCTATAAATATTTGCGGGGGGCACACAGCCCCCCCCGCAGCCCCGGGGGCTGTAATTTGGAGTGGGTGTATAAAAAGGTTATATTAGGGTGTGAGAAGATGCATCAATTTATCACACGGATGATGTCATCAGTGATGTCATTTGAGATGTCATGAGTGATGTCATCAGTGATGTCACTGACCATGTCATGAGTGATGTAATATGTGACGTCATCCGCAGTGCATTGCGGGGGCGCGAGTAATAGTTAGCTGAACTAACTATAACGGGGGAATTTCTATGGTTTTGTTCAAGTGAAATGTCCAACTAAATATAACTTTCCCTAAAACCTATGGTTTTTTCAGTATGTATATATATATATACATATATATATATATATATATATATATATATATATATATATATATATATATATATTATCTACTGGCAGTCGCCAGTAGATAGTTATAGTTACAACCTATTTTCCATAGGAAATCTGAAAATTCTATTTGGAATAACTTTGGCGCCGATTGACGAATCCTCGCGAAATTTTCAAAATAGGTGGGGCGCTCTGTTCAGCTCTACCCTGAAAGTCTCGGGGTGATTCGTCAAGCGGGGGCCGAGAAAAAGGGGGGGTCCCAAAACGTGTTTTCCCCATGCATTTTTCCATAGGACCTTTAGTCGCAGCTACAGCCCGAACGGCTGAACAGAATTACGTGAAATTTGGCAGAGAGGTAGCCATAAGGTCAAGGAAGTGCCTTTTGCATAAATGGTGTAAATCTGTTCAGTATTTCCTGAGAAAATAGCATTTAAAACCATATCAATATCTATATGCGCGCACCGTGCGCGCTGGGTGCGCGCACCCTGCCGTGCGCGAGCGCAATTCTGATTGGTTGTTAGATGTCGGTAAACATTCGAATCGGTCGAAACCAGGAAGTGTCGGCCGCCATTTTGTCTCTCACAGTCTGAGGGGGTGAAAAACAAAGGTGGAGAACGTGAAAAAGGGGCAGGGTGGACAGTTCCTGACCCCCTAGCCTTTTTCAGGGGGTCTCAGAAGGACCCCCAAGGGCCAAAAAAAAGGTACTTTCGCGGAGTGCGCGCACCCTGCGCACACGGTAGAAGCAGAAAAAAATTCTGCGAAGTTCGCACGGGAAAAAATTCCACGAAAACCGCGCACCGTGCGCGCAGGCTGAAAATTCCAATAAAAAAAAAAAAACATAAATTAGCATTTAAAAAACCTTTGAAATTCACTGAAAAAAACCATAGGTTTCACACACGTTATAGTTACGAATTAGCATTTAAAAAACCTTGCAAATTCACTTAAAAAATCATAGGTTTCACACATGTTATAGTTAGCTGGACATTTCACTCGCAAAAAACCAATGAAATTCCCCCGTTATAGTTAGTGCTGGCAACTATAACTCACGCGACCGCAATCCTCTGCTGATGACGTCAGATATTACATCACTGATGACATATGTGTCTTTCTGAAAAATAAATATTTGTAATATATGTATAGCTAAAGATTAATGGAAGAAGACATGGGTAAATAAGTGTCTAAATACAGTGATTTAATATCTGACGTCATCAGCAGAGGATTACGGTCGCGTGAGTTATAGTTGCCAGCACTAACTATAACGGGGTATTTCATTGGTTTTTTACGAGTGAAATGTCCAGCTAACTATAACATGTGTGAAACCTATGGTTTTTTAAGTGAATTTGCAAGGTTTTTTAAATGCTAATTCGTAACTATAACGTGTGTGAAACCTATGGTTTTTTCAGTGAATATATATATATATATATATATTACCTACTGGCGGTCGCCAGTAGGTAGTTATAGTTAGGACCCTGTTTCCATAGGAAATCCGCAACATTCTATTTGGAATAACTTTGGCGCCGGTCGACGAATCCTCGCGAAATTTTCAAAATAGGTGGGGCGCTACGCTCCGCTCCTACCCTGAAAGTCTCGGGGGGATTCGTCAAGCGGGGGCTGAGATAAAAGGGGGGTCCCAAAACGCGTTTTTCCCATGCATTTTTCCATAGGACCTTTAGACACAGCTACAGCCCGAACGGCTGAACAGAATTACTTGAAATTTGGCAGAGAGGTAGTCCTCAGGTCAAGGAAGTGCCTTTTGTAGGTTTGGTGTAAATCTGTTCAGTAGATTCTGAGAAAATAGCCTTTAAATCAATATATATATCTGAGCCAGCTTACGGTGCGCTTACGGTGCGCTTACCGTACGCGTACGGTGACGTGCGCGAGCGCGATTCTGATTGGCTCTTAGATCTTAGTAAACATTCGAATCGGTCGAAACCAGGAAGCGGCGGCCGCCATTTTGTGTATTTCACTCAGAAAAAAAAGGGTGATAACTTGAAAAGGGGGCAAGGAAGAGAGTTACAGACCCCCTAACATTTGTAAGGGGGTCAAAGAAGGACAGAAAAGTACAAAGAAAACATTTATTGATTTTAAAAAAAAATCGCGGGGTACGCGTACGGTAAGCTCACCGTACGCGTACGGTAAAAAAAAAAAAAAAATGAAATGCAGATTTAAGTGTTTAGATATTAGGGGGCTCTAAAAAGAGCCGTTGTGTTTATAAAGTGATTTTTTATTGGTACCTACAAGTAAGTACCGATGCAGAGTCTAAGGTTCAAGAGGAAGACTCTGTTCCCTTCATCAGTGAAGTGTACACCATCTCCTCTATAAATGTCTTGCATGTCGTAACGCAAGTTGTTGTGGTAAATGGAACCCATACCATAGTCACGGAGGAAAGCAGAAACAGATTTGTTGACGTGCTTTCTTGCTTTGTCAATTTGTGGACAAAAATGATTGGACCAGTTCCATTTTTGCCTTTGGCATATGTTAGAAAACACAAAGGCAGTTTTAGGGAAAAGTGAAAACAGTTGTGCAAAGGTCTCCTTCATAAGCATTTCCAGACCTACCCCAGTCAAAGTGCCTAGGTCATTGCCACCACAGTGCACTATTATGAGGTCAGGGTGTTGGATTTGCATGAAGGATTTCACCAATGGCATCAATTGGTGCCACTTTAACCCTCTCTGACCAATCCATTTAATGTCTACATTTGGGAAAGCAAGGTGTCTCACCATATCTGTTTTCTCTGCATACTTTTCACTCCAGAAGACATAGCTGTGCCCTACAATCCGCACATTGAACATCTTCAAAGGAGAACTGGATGCACTCAGGAGGTGTAATTCAGTAGAATGGTAAAAAGAAATGAAAGACAGTTTGGAAATGGAGGCATACATATTTTTTTTATAAAAAAAAAAGAACTGATTGGCTGTTTCATACCATTCTAGAATAAAAACTAGGCTGTATGTGTAAATTTATAGAAGCATGTTTTGTATTGGTACAGAAAAATGTGTTACCAAAGAACAGTACTATGGATTTGCTGTTAGGTTTGAAAAGTCAAGCACTCCTGCTCTTTGGAAATGAAACATTGTGTGGCGAACTTCTGACCTAACTCCACACAGCAGTGTTCCATGAGCTGTTGCTATGGTAGCAGGCAGAAGTCAAGTTGGGGGAAGGGTACTAGGCAGAAGTCAAGTTGGGGGAAGGGTACTTTTGGAAAAGGGTTGGTTTTCAACCAATAGAAATGTGTGATTACATTTGAAAAAAAGGGGGAAGCACTGAGATTTGAAATTAACATGTATATGTGTGGAAAAAGAGAGGGAAAGTTTGCCATTATCTGGTTCTGCTGAGAGGAGAGAGGTGAACAGAACAGAGATCCTGGCTCTGATAATCTGCTGTTTGAGTGCACATTTCTTTTACAATTAACAAATTTTAAAGGTGAGTTTAGAGTTTGAGAGGGGATGTATATGGTAAATTAAGAAATGAATAATATAATTGGAATTCCTTTTGTTGAAGTTGTGTTTATTATTTTCTGTTTTGGGAGAAATTTAAATGTGAGGAACATGTAAAATAATATGGACTATGTTTTCACGAAAAATTAAGGTGTACTGGTAAAAATAAGGAATACTTTAAGGGTTTGAGGTTGCACTCAGTAATGCAAATACATTCAGCATCAGTGAGGCTGGTTGCCCTTGCTGGAGTGTAGTGAGTCACCCAGGTTACACATGTTGCTGGTCTCAGAAAGCTGTTTGGTATTGCTCTGGTGATTTTACATTTGCATTAGATGGAAAGGGGGAGGTTTTTTTTTATGCAGAAGCAGACTCTTAGCACACAGCCAGCTGGTTATCCTGTGGAATCATGGATAGTATTCACAACCGAGTGGGGTTTGAGGTTTCAGTTAGTAATGCAAATACATTCAGCATCACTAAGGCTGGTTGCCCTTGCTGGAGTGTAGTCAGTCACCCAGGTTACACATGGTGCTGGTTTCAAAAAGCAGTTTGGACATCTGCTGTTTTCAGAATCTGAAAAGTGGATTCAAAATATGTCAGTCTGTAAAAGTGTTTATCACTTGCCAAAAAAAAGAGTAGTAAGTGTGCTTTCAAATTGGCAAAGAAATTTTGTTTTGTGACTAATATGAAAACATGACTCTGTGTGCAAATAGGAATTACAGGCAGAGATTTATTGAGTATTGCTCAGGTGATTTTACATTTGCATTAGATGTAAAGGGGGAGCCATTTTTTTGTATGCAGAAGCAGACTCTTAGCACACAGCCAGCTGCTTATCCTGTGGAATCATGCATAGTATTCACAACCGAGTGGGGTTTGAGGTTTCAGTCAGTAATGCAAATACATTCAGCATCACCAAGGCTGGTTGCCCTTGCTGGAGTGTAGTCAGTCACCCAGGTTACACATGGTGCTGGTCTTAAAAAGCAGTTTGGACATGTGCTTTTATCAGAATCTGAAAAGTGGATTCATAATGTGTCAGTCTGTAAAAGTACTTATCACTTGCCAAAAAAAAGAGTAGTAAGTGTGCTTTCAAATTGGCAAAGAAATTTCTTTTTGTGACTATTGTGAAAACATGACTCTGTGTGCAAATAGGAATTACAGGCAGAGATTTATTGCGTATTGCTCTGGTGATTTTACATTTGTATTAGATGGAAAGGAGGAGGTATTTTTTTATGCAGAAGCAGACTCTTAGTACACAGCCAGCTGCTTATCCTGTGGAATCATGCATAGTATTTACAACCGAGTGGGGTTTGAGGTTTCAGTCAGTAATGCAAATACATTCAGCATCACTAAGGCTGGTTGCCCTTGCTGGAGTGTAGTCAGTCACCCAGGTTACACATGGTGCTGGTCTGAAAAAGCAGTTTGGACATGTGCTTTTATCAGAATCTGAAAAGTGGATTCATAATGTGTCAGTCTGTAAAAGTGTTTATCACTTGCCAAAAAAAAGAGTAGTAAGTGTGCTTTCAAATTGGCAAAGAAATTTCGTTTTGTGACTAATGTGAAAACATGACTCTGTGTGTAAATAGGAATTACAGGCAGAGATTTATTGCGTATTGCTCTGGTGATTTTACATTTGCATTAGATGGAAAGGGGGAGCCATTTTTTTGTGCAGAAGCAGACTCTTAGCACACACCCAGCTGCTTATCCTGTGGAATCATGCACAGTATTCACAACCGAGTGGGGTTTGAGGTTTCAGTCAGTAATGCAAATACATTCAGCATCACTAAGGCTGGTTGCCCTTGCTGGAGTGTAGTCAGTCACCCAGGTTACACATGGTGCTGGTCTTAAAAAGCAGTTTGGACATGTGCTTTTATCAGAATCTGAAAAGTGGATTCATAATGTGTCAGTCTGTAAAAGTGTTTATCACTTGCCAAAAAAGAGAGTAGTAAGTGTGCTTTCAAATTGGCAAAGAAATTTCGTTTTGTGACTAATGTGAAAACATGACTCTGTGTGTAAATAGGAATTACAGGCAGAGATTTATTGCGTATTGCTCTGGTGATTTTACATTTGCATTAGATGGAAAGGGGGAGCCATTTTTTTGTGCAGAAGCAGACTCTTAGCACACACCCAGCTGCTTATCCTGTGGAATCATGCACAGTATTCACAACCGAGTGGGGTTTGAGGTTTCAGTCAGTTATGCAAATACATTCAGCATCACTAAGGCTGGTTGCCCTTGCTGGAGTGTAGTCAGTCACCCAGGTTACACATGGTGCTGGTCTGAAAAAGCAGTTTGGACATGTGCTTTTATCAGAATCTGAAAAGTGGATTCATAATGTGTCAGTCTGTAAAAGTGTTTATCACCTGCCAAAAAAAAGAGTAGTAAGTGTGCTTTCAAATTGGCAAAGAAATTTCGTTTTGTGACTAATGTGAAAACATGACTCTGTGTGTAAATAGGAATTACAGGCAGAGATTTATTGCGTATTGCTCTGGTGATTTTACATTTGCATTAGATGGAAAGGGGGAGCCATTTTTTTGTGCAGAAGCAGACTCTTAGCACACACCCAGCTGCTTATCCTGTGGAATCATGCACAGTATTCACAACCGAGTGGGGTTTGAGGTTTCAGTCAGTAATGCAAATACATTCAGCATCACTAAGGCTGGTTGCCCTTGCTGGAGTGTAGTCAGTCACCCAGGTTACACATGGTGCTGGTCTGAAAAAGCAGTTTGGACATGTGCTTTTTTAAGAATCTGAAAAGTGGATTCAAAATGTGTCAGTCTGTAAAAGTGTTTATTACTTGCCAAAAAAAAGAGTAGTAAGTGTGCTTTCAAATTGGCAAAGAAATTTCGTTTTGTGACTAATATGAAAACATGACTCTGTGTGCAAATAGGAATTACAGGCAGAGATTTATTGCGTATTGCTCAGGTGATTTTACATTTGCATTAGATGTAAAGGGGGAGCCATTTTTTTGTATGCAGAAGCAGACTCTTAGCACACAGCCAGCTGCTTATCCTGTGGAATCATGCATAGTATTCACAACCGAGTGGGGTTTGAGGTTTCAGTCAGTAATGCAAATACATTCAGCATCACTAAGGCTGGTTGCCCTTGCTGGAGTGTAGTCAGTCACCCAGGTTACACATGGTGCTGGTCTTAAAAAGCAGTTTGGACATGTGCTTTTATCAGAATCTGAAAAGTGGATTCATAATGTGTCAGTCTGTAAAAGTACTTATCACTTGCCAAAAAAAAGAGTAGTAAGTGTGCTTTCAAATTGGCAAAGAAATTTCTTTTTGTGACTATTGTGAAAACATGACTCTGTGTGCAAATAGGAATTACAGGCAGAGATTTATTGCGTATTGCTCTGGTGATTTTACATTTGTATTAGATGGAAAGGGGGAGGTATTTTTTTATGCAGAAGCAGACTCTTAGTACACAGCCAGCTGCTTATCCTGTGGAATCATGCATAGTATTTACAACCGAGTGGGGTTTGAGGTTTCAGTCAGTAATGCAAATACATTCAGCATCACTAAGGCTGGTTGCCCTTGCTGGAGTGTAGTCAGTCACCCAGGTTACACATGGTGCTGGTCTGAAAAAGCAGTTTGGACATGTGCTTTTATCAGAATCTGAAAAGTGGATTCATAATGTGTCAGTCTGTAAAAGTGTTTATCACTTGCCAAAAAAAAGAGTAGTAAGTGGGCTTTCAAATTGGCAAAGAAATTTCGTTTTGTGACTAATGTGAAAACATGACTCTGTGTGTAAATAGGAATTACAGGCAGAGATTTATTGCGTATTGCTCTGGTGATTTTACATTTGCATTAGATGGAAAGGGGGAGCCATTTTTTTGTGCAGAAGCAGACTCTTAGCACACACCCAGCTGCTTATCCTGTGGAATCATGCACAGTATTCACAACCGAGTGGGGTTTGAGGTTTCAGTCAGTAATGCAAATACATTCAGCATCACTAAGGCTGGTTGCCCTTGCTGGAGTATAGTCAGTCACCCAGGTTACACATGGTGCTGGTCTGAAAAAGCAGTTTGGACATGTGCTTTTTTAAGAATCTGAAAAGTGGATTCAAAATGTGTCAGTCTGTAAAAGTGTTTATCACTTGCCAAAAAAAAGAGTAGTAAGTGTGCTTTCAAATTGGCAAAGAAATTTCGTTTTGTGACTAATATGAAAACATGACTCTGTGTGCAAATAGGAATTACAGGCAGAGATTTATTGCGTATTGCTCAGGTGATTTTACATTTGCATTAGATGTAAAGGGGGAGCCATTTTTTTGTATGCAGAAGCAGACTCTTAGCACACAGCCAGCTGCTTATCCTGTGGAATCATGCATAGTATTCACAACCGAGTGGGGTTTGAGGTTTCAGTCAGTAATGCAAATACATTCAGCATCACTAAGGCTGGTTGCCCTTGCTGGAGTGTAGTCAGTCACCCAGGTTACACATGGTGCTGGTCTTAAAAAGCAGTTTGGACATGTGCTTTTATCAGAATCTGAAAAGTGGATTCATAATGTGTCAGTCTGTAAAAGTACTTATCACTTGCCAAAAAAAAGAGTAGTAAGTGTGCTTTCAAATTGGCAAAGAAATTTCTTTTTGTGACCATTGTGAAAACATGACTCTGTGTGCAAATAGGAATTACAGGCAGAGATTTATTGTGTATTGCTCTGGTGATTTTACATTTGTATTAGATGGAAAGGGGGAGGTATTTTTTTATGCAGAAGCAGACTCTTAGTACACAGCCAGCTGCTTATCCTGTGGAATCATGCATAGTATTTATAACCGAGTGGGGTTTGAGGTTTCAGCCAGTAATGCAAATACATTCAGCATCACTAAGGCTGGTTGCCCTTGCTGGAGTGTAGTCAGTCACCCAGGTTACACATGGTGCTGGTCTGAAAAAGCAGTTTGGACATGTGCTTTTATCAGAATCTGAAAAGTGGATTCATAATGTGTCAGTCTGTAAAAGTGTTTATCACTTGCCAAAAAAAAGAGTAGTAAGTGTGCTTTCAAATTGGCAAAGAAATTTCGTTTTGTGACTAATGTGAAAACATGACTCTGTGTGTAAATAGGAATTACAGGCAGAGATTTATTGCGTATTGCTCTGGTGATTTTACATTTGCATTAGATGGAAAGGGGGAGCCATTTTTTTGTGCAGAAGCAGACTCTTAGCACACACCCAGCTGCTTATCCTGTGGAATCATGCACAGTATTCACAACCGAGTGGGGTTTGAGGTTTCAGTCAGTAATGCAAATACATTCAGCATCACTAAGGCTGGTTGCCCTTGCTGGAGTATAGTCAGTCACCCAGGTTACACATGGTGCTGGTCTGAAAAAGCAGTTTGGACATGTGCTTTTTTAAGAATCTGAAAAGTGGATTCAAAATGTGTCAGTCTGTAAAAGTGTTTATCACTTGCCAAAAAAAAGAGTAGTAAGTGTGCTTTCAAATTGGCAAAGAAATTTCGTTTTGTGACTAATATGAAAACATGACTCTGTGTGCAAATAGGAATTACAGGCAGAGATTTATTGCGTATTGCTCAGGTGATTTTACATTTGCATTAGATGTAAAGGGGGAGCCATTTTTTTGTATGCAGAAGCAGACTCTTAGCACACAGCCAGCTGCTTATCCTGTGGAATCATGCATAGTATTCACAACCGAGTGGGGTTTGAGGTTTCAGTCAGTAATGCAAATACATTCAGCATCACTAAGGCTGGTTGCCCTTGCTGGAGTGTAGTCAGTCACCCAGGTTACACATGGTGCTGGTCTTAAAAAGCAGTTTGGACATGTGCTTTTATCAGAATCTGAAAAGTGGATTCATAATGTGTCAGTCTGTAAAAGTACTTATCACTTGCCAAAAAAAAGAGTAGTAAGTGTGCTTTCAAATTGGCAAAGAAATTTCTTTTTGTGACCATTGTGAAAACGTGACTCTGTGTGCAAATAGGAATTACAGGCAGAGATTTATTGTGTATTGCTCTGGTGATTTTACATTTGTATTAGATGGAAAGGGGGAGGTATTTTTTTATGCAGAAGCAGACTCTTAGTACACAGCCAGCTGCTTATCCTGTGGAATCATGCATAGTATTTATAACCGAGTGGGGTTTGAGGTTTCAGCCAGTAATGCAAATACATTCAGCATCACTAAGGCTGGTTGCCCTTGCTGGAGTGTAGTCAGTCACCCAGGTTACACATGGTGCTGGTCTGAAAAAGCAGTTTGGACATGTGCTTTTATCAGAATCTGAAAAGTGGATTCATAATGTGTCAGTCTGTAAAAGTGTTTATCACTTGCCAAAAAAAAGAGTAGTAAGTGTGCTTTCAAATTGGCAAAGAAATTTCGTTTTGTGACTAATGTGAAAACATGACTCTGTGTGTAAATAGGAATTACAGGCAGAGATTTATTGCGTATTGCTCTGGTGATTTTACATTTGCATTAGATGGAAAGGGGGAGCCATTTTTTTGTGCAGAAGCAGACTCTTAGCACACACCCAGCTGCTTATCCTGTGGAATCATGCACAGTATTCACAACCGAGTGGGGTTTGAGGTTTCAGTCAGTAATGCAAATACATTCAGCATCACTAAGGCTGGTTGCCCTTGCTGGAGTATAGTCAGTCACCCAGGTTACACATGGTGCTGGTCTGAAAAAGCAGTTTGGACATGTGCTTTTTTAAGAATCTGAAAAGTGGATTCAAAATGTGTCAGTCTGTAAAAGTGTTTATCACTTGCCAAAAAAAAGAGTAGTAAGTGTGCTTTCAAATTGGCAAAGAAATTTCGTTTTGTGACTAATATGAAAACATGACTCTGTGTGCAAATAGGAATTACAGGCAGAGATTTATTGCGTTTTGCTCAGGTGATTTTACATTTGCATTAGATGTAAAGGGGGAGCCATTTTTTTGTATGCAGAAGCAGACTCTTAGCACACAGCCAGCTGCTTATCCTGTGGAATCATGCATAGTATTCACAACCGAGTGGGGTTTGAGGTTTCAGTCAGTAATGCAAATACATTCAGCATCACTAAGGCTGGTTGCCCTTGCTGGAGTGTAGTCAGTCACCCAGGTTACACATGGTGCTGGTCTTAAAAAGCAGTTTGGACATGTGCTTTTATCAGAATCTGAAAAGTGGATTCATAATGTGTCAGTCTGTAAAAGTACTTATCACTTGCCAAAAAAAAGAGTAGTAAGTGTGCTTTCAAATTGGCAAAGAAATTTCTTTTTGTGACCATTGTGAAAACATGACTCTGTGTGCAAATAGGAATTACAGGCAGAGATTTATTGTGTATTGCTCTGGTGATTTTACATTTGTATTAGATGGAAAGGGGGAGGTATTTTTTTATGCAGAAGCAGACTCTTAGTACACAGCCAGCTGCTTATCCTGTGGAATCATGCATAGTATTTATAACCGAGTGGGGTTTGAGGTTTCAGCCAGTAATGCAAATACATTCAGCATCACTAAGGCTGGTTGCCCTTGCTGGAGTGTAGTCAGTCACCCAGGTTACACATGGTGCTGGTCTGAAAAAGCAGTTTGGACATGTGCTTTTATCAGAATCTGAAAAGTGGATTCATAATGTGTCAGTCTGTAAAAGTGTTTATCACTTGCCAAAAAAAAGAGTAGTAAGTGTGCTTTCAAATTGGCAAAGAAATTTCGTTTTGTGACTAATGTGAAAACATGACTCTGTGTGTAAATAGGAATTACAGGCAGAGATTTATTGCGTATTGCTCTGGTGATTTTACATTTGCATTAGATGGAAAGGGGGAGCCATTTTTTTGTGCAGAAGCAGACTCTTAGCACACACCCAGCTGCTTATCCTGTGGAATCATGCACAGTATTCACAACCGAGTGGGGTTTGAGGTTTCAGTCAGTAATGCAAATACATTCAGCATCACTAAGGCTGGTTGCCCTTGCTGGAGTGTAGTCAGTCACCCAGGTTACACATGGTGCTGGTCTGAAAAAGCAGTTTGGACATGTGCGTTTATCAGAATCTGAAAAGTGGATTCAGAATGTGTCAGTCTGTAAAAGTGTTTATCACTTGCCAAAAAAAAGAGTAGTAAGTGTGCTTTCAAATTGGCAAAGAAATTTCGTTTTGTGACTAATGTGAAAACATGACTCTGTGTGTAAATAGGAATTACAGGCAGAGATTTATTGCGTATTGCTCTGGTGATTTTACATTTGCATTAGATGGAAAGGGGGAGCCATTTTTTTGTGCAGAAGCAGACTCTTAGCACACACCCAGCTGCTTATCCTGTGGAATCATGCACAGTATTCACAACCGAGTGGGGTTTGAGGTTTCAGTCAGTAATGCAAATACATTCAGCATCACTAAGGCTGGTTGCCCTTGCTGGAGTGTAGTCAGTCACCCAGGTTACACATGGTGCTGGTCTGAAAAAGCAGTTTGGACATGTGCTTTTTTAAGAATCTGAAAAGTGGATTCAAAATGTGTCAGTCTGTAAAAGTGTTTATCACTTGCCAAAAAAAAGAGTAGTAAGTGTGCTTTCAAATTGGCAAAGAAATTTTGTTTTGTGACTAATATGAAAAAATGACTCTGTGTGCAAATAGGAATTACAGGCAGAGATTTATTGCGTATTGCTTTGGTGAATTTACATTTGCATTAGATGTAAAGGGGGAGCCATTTTTTTGTGCAGAAGCAGACTCTTAGCACACAGCCAGCTGCTTATCCTGTGGAATCATGCATAGTAATGACAACCGAGTGGGGTTTGAGGTTTCAGTCAGTAATGCAAATACATTCAGCATCAGTAAGGCTGGTTACCCTTGCTGGAGTGTAGTCAGTCACCCAGGTTACACATGTTGCTGGTCTCAGAAAGGTGTTTGGTATTGCTCTGGTGATTTTACATTCGCAATAGATGGAAAGGGGGAGCTATTTTTTTATGCAGAAGCAGACTCTTAGCACACACCCAGCTGCTTATCCTGTGGAATCATGCACAGTATTCACATCCGAGTGGGGTTTGAGGTTGCACTTAGTAATGCAAATATATTCAGCATCACTAACGCTGGTTGCCCTTGCTGGAGTGTAGTCAGTCACCCAGGTTACACATGTTGCTGGTCAGAGAAAGCTGTTTGGTATTGCTCTGGTGATTTTACATTTGCATTAGATGGAAAGGGGGTGTTATTTTTTTATGCAGAAGCAGACTCTTAGCACACAACCAGCTGCTTATCCTGTGGAATCAAGCACAGTATTCACAACCGAGTGGGGTTTGAGGTTTTAATCAGTAATGCAAATACATTCAGCATCACTAAGGCTGGTTGCCCTTGCTGGAGTGTAGTCAGTCACCCAGGTTACACATGTTGCTGGTCTGAAAAAGCTGACTGGACATGTGCTGTTTTCAGAATCTGAAAAGTGGATTCAAAATGTGTCAGACTGTAAAAGTACTTATCACTTGCCAAAAAAGTAGTAGAAAGTATGCTTTGCAATTGGCAAAGAAATTTCGTTTTCTGCCTAATTTCAAACCATGACTCTGTGTGCACACAGGAATTGTTTTTAGATATTTAATTTGTGATGGTGTTATTGTGATTTTCACTTGTAGGAAAGGGGTACATAGTATTTTAAGATTTGAAAAGATCATAAAAAATGTAGTAATATATTTAAATAAAATAAAGGAATTTTTTTTTAATTTTTTAAGGTATTGCTGAAGAGCAGTGAACAAAATTTAAGATGCCTATAAAATCCAGACTAAAGAAAGACCACAAAAAAAACCTATATTTGAAGACAACTGGAGGACCTAAGTTAGTTGGAGATGCTCATGTTGGGAAAAAGAACAAATCTTCTGGTAAGCAGACAAAAGATTTTTTAAAGAACATCTTCAAAAAAAGGAAAAATGTACAAAATGTCTGTACTGGAAAGAATGTTTTCAATAGAAAAAATCAGGAAAAAATTGAGAATTTAGTTAATGCAAATATACCTTCTGCAACAATAAAGATTAACTTAAACAGAAAAACAGCGTTTAAAGAGATACGTAGAAAAATGTTTCAGAGAAGAGTTATGTCCAATTTGATAAAGGATGTGAAGAAATATAAGCAAAAGGCAAAATATTACAAGAGAAAAAAAGAAATTGAAGCCATTGCAGCAAAGGCATTAGAATTAAAAAGGAAACTATTCATTTTAATTTTGAATAGGATGCGTACATTAGATAAAATGGTTAATGTACTGAATTCACAAAGCAAAAGGAAAAGAGTAGTGAACAGAACAAACTTTTGTAAAGTGTTTTTAGGAAAATGGATGCATAGTTCAAGTAGTGAACCTTTTTTTAATGAAGAGAGTTATTTTCAAAGTAATAGTTTGCTGCATGCAGTTGACACCAGAGGTCGTGCTTATGAAGTGAAAAATGGTTGCATAATGGAGAAGGAGATAATGGTTCCAAGAGATGAGGTACAAGTGATGGCGGATGAGGCTATGGGGAGACGTCCTAAAGCCCCAGTGTACACTTGGAATTGTAGTAGTATTTGCACTGTGCGTCAGGAATCTATTGATAAATTTCGTGAGTTTCTAAGAGAATATAGTAAAAAAAGTGTAAAACAGAAGATTAAGGTGCTTCAAAGTCTAGATCCATGCAGAGTGAGAGAGAATACTGGTTTGCAGGGTCATTCTCTGGCTTGTCTATCTAGAAAAGTGTGTAATAGTGTTTTCCATCATTTTAGGATGCTGGCTGTTCATCATACTGAAATGAGAAAGTTTGTGAGACGGTTGTATTTTGCTAAAAGTCCAGCAATAAAGTTAGATGAATTGAATAGGGCTCTGTTCCGTGGATCGGTATCAGATGTAGAGAAGGTTGTTGATGAAATTCAGTTTTGTTACTTTGGTCCTGAACAAAACAGTGCAGAAAAGGACACAGTAAATGAGGAAGAAGTGGAAGAGAATGTAGAACCCTCTGTAAGTAAGACATTTAATGATCACATAACAAAATTTGAAAAAATCTCTAATGAAAGACCAAATATTACTTGTATTTGTTGCCGCAGAACTCATTATAGAAAACAAACTAGGAATGTTGATCTCTACAGAAAGAGTGAAAATGAAGATAATTATAAGTGGAAAGATTTTGCCACATATATATTTCTAGAAAATTGTTTTGAATTGGGTGAAGATCAGCGTATTTGTAAATACTGTTACAACAAGTTAGAGGAAAATAGAATGCCGACCAGAGCTGTACATAATAATTTAGAATTGGATGCTATTCCTGCTGAACTTTCTGAATTAAATACATATGAGTCTATACTTATTCAATGTGTTCATCCGTTCCAGACCATAGTACGTATGGAGCCCAAAACTGGTAAATTACCTCCTTCAGATTTACTGAGAGGTTTAAAAGGTAGAGTGGTGTATTTGCCCTTGGATTTGGAAAAAAAATATGGAAACTATTGATGCGGATACTTTGGAAACTGAACCATTAGTTATTCTGGTTAATGGTGTACCTACAAAGAATAAGAAGATTTGGCAGGAGCTGGTAGATGTACGGAAAGTACAAAGAGCAAATTTTTATTTGAAAAGGAATAACAAATGGTATGAATCAATTAATATAGAAGAAGAAGAAGAAGATTTACAAGAAGACACAGAAATATCAACTGGACAAATTGAAAAAGTGGACAAGTCAAAGGAAGAAGAAATTTATGAACATTTTAGCATACATCCTCTTCATTCAAAAGAAGTTATGGGAGACAATATTGATCTGTTTCAGATGAAGAAAGCAAAAGGAACTCCCGTGAGTGTATGGGAGGAGAGCTTGGAAGCTCGATGTTTTCCCCAGCTGTTTCCTAAAGGAAAAGGAGGACGATACGATGAACGTCCAGAACAGATTCCAGCTTCTGAGTATCGGACTACAAGACTATATGCTGAAGATCCCAGATTTCGACAACGTATTCCTTATTTGTTCCATCTTTTATTTGAAAGCGACTTGTCTGCATTATCTTATGCAGTAAATCACATTTTAAAAAGTGGAGTACATTTACAAAATGTGTCTGCTAAGGATTTTATGGAGAAAGTGCAGCACCGAGATGATCATTTGGAAACACAACTGATGGCTTGTCAGCGTGGGACAAATGAATATTGGTACCGACGCCATGGTGAATTAAAATGCATGTTACGAAATTTAGGAACACCAACATGGTTCCTTACCCTAAGCTGTGCTGAGTACGCTTGGGATGATTTACTGGATTTTCTACGAGAGGCAAATTCAAACATTAAAAACATCGAATACAAGACAGCAGGAGAACTGTGCTCATTGGATCCGGTTAATGTTTGCAGATATTTCAATCATAGATTTGAGGCTATGATGTCTTTCATCTGCAATAAAAAAAATCCACCTCTAGGAGAAGTAGTGGATTTCTTTTGGAGAAAAGAGTACCAGGCAAGAGGTGCTCCTCATATTCATATGCTGTTGTGGATCAAGGATGCCCCAAAGTTTGGAACAGATACTGATGAAGCAGTGTTATCTGACATTGAAGAATATGCAACATGTGCTATACCAAAAAGCACAGAAGAGAAAAAGTTAAAGGAGCAAGTTTTACGTTTCCAAAGTCATCGGTGTGGAAAATACTGTCGACGGAAATACAAGAGCAAAGATAAATACTAAACTAAATGTCGATTTGGATTTCCTAGACCTGTTCTTTCAAATGGAAGAGTAAACAGTTTTATGTCATCTGTGAGACACACTATCACAAGAAAATCACCTAAGAATACCTACAACCTAAAAAGAAAAGAAGAATCAAAAAATATAAATGACTACAACCCAGTCATTTTATCCATGTGGAATGCTAACATGGATATACAGTATGTAGCTGACAATTCCATTGCTGTTGCTCGATATGTAACGTCTTACATTACTAAATCTGAAAAAACTGAATTGAAAGAAATGTGGGAAGAGATTTCTCACGAGAAGACTGTCAGTAAGAAGCTGTACAGTTTCAGTTTAAAGATGTTATCGCATAGAGAAATTGGTTCCTACGAATGTTCAGATAGGTTATCGTCTGCAAGTCTCTACTCGAAATCAAGAAGAATAATTTGGGCAAGTTTAGGCCTTGCAGCAATGAGAAATCGGGTACTGAAATCTGTTGGAGAAATTGAATATTTGGCCGGGAATGACCCAGAAAGTACAGATATTTTGAAATCAAACATGTTGGACACATATTATCCCAAGAGAAGTCAACATCTGGAGAACATGTGTCTCTATGAAGTGCTGCAGAACTACATTTATTCACGGAAAGCCGCAGAAGACATCAAAAATGGAAAATATAAAGTCATTGGTGAGGAAGGATGTTTGGTGAAGCAAACAAAAGGAAGTTTGATAAATCACCAGAAGCTGAGTTGCGACACTACTGACAAAAAGGAATTTTACTACTTGGCTCTTTTACAGCTGTTTAAACCATGGCGTTCAGAGGATGAACTACTGGGAGAATTTCAAAGCTATGAAGATTCATTTAATGCTTGCAAAGACAGCATACAATGCAATACATTCACAACTTATCTGCAAATGTTAAATGAAGAAATTGAACAGGAAACTACAATTGCAGCAGAAGTAGCTAGAGACAGTTCTCAGGACAGCCAAAGTTCAGGAACACTCAGTCAAGATCCCCTAGGACAACCAATCGTTGAAAATGAAGCATCAATAGCCATGAATGAAGTGGAAACGGCTATGAATCAAGCTCAAGAAGAATTTATAGACTTACAATATTTGGAAAGACAACTGAACGAAGAGCAGCAACAAATTTATGAAGAGATCAGAAACAAAATTGATCACGGATTTCTACATGAAAAAAAAGAGTGCTCATGCACATCATTTCATCCAATCAGGATGTATGTAAGCGGACAAGCTGGAACTGGAAAAAGTTTCCTAATAAAAGTCATCAGAAGCTACCTACAGCAAAAAACGGATTCTACTTTGTCTTGTGTGGTTACAGCTCCAACTGGGTTAGCAGCATATAACATAAAAGGAATTACCTTACATTGTTTGCTAATGTTACCAGTGGAGCATGAGAACAAAATACAATACAACAAGCTAACTGGAGAAGCATGCTTGGAAGTTTCAAGAGTATTGAAGAAGATGCAAGTTCTCATTATTGATGAGGTGAGCATGGTATCAAACTTAATGCTTGCCTTTGTGCATTTAAGAATGCAGCAAATTCTAAGGACAGACTATGACATGTTATTTGGTGGAAAACATGTCATAGTTTTTGGGGATCTTCTACAGCTTACTCCAGTTAAAGGACAACCAGTGTTTAATACTGTGACACATGAAGACACAAAGAAGTCATTGGGAAGCATCGGTAATGCAAATATTTGGTCCTTCTTTGAGTACAAGGAACTTACTACTAATATGAGGCAAGCAAACGATGAAGAATATGGAAGTATTCTGAAAGATATCAGGATTGGACTACTCACAGAAGTTGGCAAAAAAGCATTACAGAGTCGGCTGCTACATAATTTATTTCCAAAGGAAGAAATAGTTGCAGAGAAGATATACAAGAACATTGCAGAAAAGAAAAGTGTCATCTGCTTAATGCCAACTCTACGTGAATGCTCAATATTCAATGAGGAGCTTTTAAAATTGGAAAAGGAAGATATCAGGAAATTGGAAGCAGTGGACAAAATTGAGGATGGAAGAATTACTATCACATTAACAGGCACACTGAAAAATAAATTGGATTCACTAGAGAAGAACATTTCCAAAACAGCTGGATTCGAAAAAAATCTATATGTTTGCATGAACTGTAGAGTATTTCTAAGGAGAAATTTGGATGTTGAAAAAGGTTTAGTTAATGGAGCTATGGGAAGAGTTGTGGGTTTTATTAATTATCAGAAAATAGATGGAATTGAATGTTTAAAAATTAAATTTGATCAGATAGAAGAAGTTAAAGATATTTGTCGTTGTTCAGTTCGTTTCATGCTTGTGAAAGACTTATATGTACGTAGGAAGCAGTTTCCGTTTTCTCTAGCATATGCTGTAACTATTCACAAGTCTCAAGGATTGACTGTAGATTGTGCTTTTTTGAACATTGGTTCAACTGTGTTCAAAGAAGGTATGGCTTATGTAGCTTTGTCACGAGTGAAAACATTATCTGGTTTATTCATGATAGACTTTGATGACTCAAAAGTTAGTGCTGATACAAATTGTGTAAAGGAGTATAATAGATTAAGAAGAACCTATGCTCCTCATTTAGGTCAGTATCCTGTGTTGGAGAAACGTGTAGTTTCTCGTAAAAGGAGAAATGAGAATATCTGTAATGAAGATGTAGAGAGGAGGAAAAAAAAGAGAAGTGATGTAATTGCAAGCAAAAAGAAAAAGGAAAATGAAGAAGAGGTTGTAGGATGTCATTTTGAAAATAGCTCTGGTGTCAACTGCTACGCTAATGTAGTGCTGAATGTTGCATTTTATCTGGAAAGTGTGCAAAAGCAGATAATAGTAAATCAGGGAAAAAGATTCTGTTCTGAGTTGAGTCTCCTTTTTCAAAAGCTGAGTAATGATAAAACTCAAATAGAAAGTGCTACTGAAATTAGAAAACTTTTAGATGTATGTTCAGGACGAACACAGTTTTCTCAAAATGTACAGCAAGACGCACAGGAATTCTTGATGTTTTTTCTTCAGGTACTGGAAGAAGAAGGGGTTCCCATTGAAAATGTGTTTGGTCTCTCTTATAAATGGGAACATAGTTGTGAAAACTGTTATAATATATGTGGCTCTAATGTTGATTCTGAAAGGTTTATTTATTTAACATTGCCAGACAGTAAAACAGTCACTTTTGCTAAATTAGTTAAAGATGCTAATCATAGCATGGAATGCAGTGAGTGTAAATCTGAAATGTTTTCAACATTAATTTTAAAGGAATACGGACAATATGTAATTTTAATGATGCAACGATGTAAAGCTGATGGGTCAAAATTAGATACTTTAATAAAGAAGTTTACAGGACAGCAATTATCAATTTCAGGAAAAACATTTGTAACAGTTGCAACAATTTTCCATGAAGGACCTACTGTTACGTCTGGACATTACACAGTTTATCTTAAATGTGAAAAAGGCTGGACACTGTGTAATGATTCAAAATTGATTTTCAAGCAACGTTTGCCTTTTGATTTAGCAAATTCCTATCTAATCTTCTTGAAACCAAAATTTTAGAGAGACTTGGCAAGATCTGTACAAAACAATTTTACCATTTTATTGGATTACCATTGGAATTTAAAAAAAAAATGATTTTACAAATTATCATTTGGCCTAATGGAAAGGTAACCAATTGCAATGTGGACTTTTTAAATTTTTAATGAAACTTTGGAAAACCAAAAATTTAGACAAAATCGGTAACATCTGCACAATTTAAATTTTGGAATGTTATTGGATTGCCATTGGAAATTTATTCAAAAAAGATTTTTAAAATTACTATTTGGCCATGAGGAAAGGTAAACAATTGTATTGTGGACTTATTTATTTATTAATTATTCTTTCGGAAACCAAAATGTTACAGAGAATCGGTGAGATCTGTACAATTTAAACTTTGGAATTTTATTGGATTAACATTGGAAATTTAATCAAAAAAGAATTTTAAAATTACTATTTGGCCTAAAGGAAATGGAACCACATGTATTGTGGAGTTATTTGAGATATAATATTTTTGGGATTATACTTCTGAAACAAAAATGTCAGACGGTATTTTAAAGAAATAAGTATTGATATTAGATGATATTTTTTAAGAATATTATGCATTTCTATAATGTTATGTTTAAGTTAAAAGAGATTCTGGGCTTTTTTAAAACAATCTTTGAGATTGTTATTTTTTTTTTGCCCGCTGTTAAATGATGAATGCAATTGCTTTCACAATTTATAGTGAAATGCAATATATTCTGAAAACAGCAAAAAAAAGGCAAAACATTTTTGGGGAAAATATGTAAATATGTGTACTGTATTATAAAATGTTTTATTAAATATTAATACTTTTTTCTTTTTTTTTCAGATTGAGATAGAAAATTTTCAAAAACTTGAACCATTTTTAAAGCAATTAAAATTAAATTTTAATTAATAAATAATTTTTTGAGTGGGTATGGTAAGTCAAAAATGTCATGGTCCCTTTTTTCCACTTCTCCACAATCACATTTTCAGTTTATCATTGTAGTCTCTCAAGGACCTTGTAATGTGATAATTGATTTTTAGTGTTTTAAAAAAAAAAAAAAAAAAATTACGCGTACCGTTCGCGTACGGTAAAAAAAAAATAAAAAAAGTTAAAAAAAATATATTAAAAAAAGTTGAAAGGTAAGGTTGGCTCTTAAAAGAGCCGTTGTGTTCATGCAGGGACAGAGGAAAGAAAGAATGGGAATATTAGTCGTTACGACAAATGTGCTGATCTATTAAATTGTTCACTAGGGCAACACTGGTCTCCCTATGAGCAATTAGATCATGACAAGTGGCGCACCGAACTAAAACCCTCGCAAACCGATGGTTGATTTCCAGAGGACGAGAAAAAGGAGATGCTCCCCCCACAGATGAAGGGCTCAGCTGACCTGCCGAAGATGGACTCGGCCCTGCAGATGATGGACCAGGCTGAGCTGCTGTGGATGTGCTTGGTTGACTTACTGAAGGGTTACCTTCAGTATGTCGAGCATGTGTCCTACCGTGTACATCTTGAAGGTGTCTCAACATGGTGTGATTCCCGAAGGAATACTTCTTGTTGGGATTCCCTCTTGAAAGTACACGGCCACAAAGCTTACAAGTCACTAAGGGTGCATTTACCTTTTTCTTGTCCTCTGGAAAAGAAAAATACTCCCAAATAAAAGAGCTCTTTTGTTTCCTCCTTCTCTGCCTCAAGGTAGTGCTGCTAGCCTCACTCTCAGAAGAGTTCTGCTGTTCTGCCATCGTATCACAAAGACAACTCAGCTCCTTCTCCTAAGGGATCACAAGCAGAAATGAGGGGAATGGGTGTGGTGTAGGAGAGTTCTAGAACTGAAAGTAGTTTCAACCAATCAAAAGTTGTGTTTCATGATCACATGACCCACCGTGCGCGTACGTTACGCTTACGGTGCGCTTACGGTAAAAGTACGCATGCGCGTAAAAAAGACACGCGCACGCGAGCATGCGCAAAACAGGCACGCCCCTTCACTTCCGCGTAACATGCGCGTGCAGCGTACGCGTTACGCGTTGCGCGCGTGACGTACGTCTACGCAAATTGCGTAAACGAACGCAAACAGCGTAGAAATCTAACGTAACGAAAGCACAACGTGCGCTTACCGTACGCGCACGTGAAAAAAATAATAAAAAAAAAAAAAAGGGGGAAAAAAAACCACTATGTTATACTAATAAATCTTACCTGTTTAGTTTAAAAAAAATGGTAAAAAAAAAATATATTGTAGAATTTTTAAAATTTAACTATAGTCTTTAAAAAAGGATAGAAAATTAAAATAAAAATATGTTAAAAAAATTGAAAAAAAAAAATTTTCAAAAAAGAATTAGCATTTAAAAAACCTTGCAAATTCACTGAAAAAACCATGGGTTTCACACACGTTATAGTTAGGAATTAGCATTTAAAAAACCTTGCAAATTCACTGAAAAAACCATGGGTTTCACACACGTTATAGTTAGGAATTAGCATTTAAAAAACCTTGCAAATTCAATGAAAAAACCAAAGGTTTCACACATGTTATAGTTAGCTGGACATTTCACTCGTAAAAAACCAATGAAATTCCCCCGTTATAGTTAGTTCAGCTAACTATAACTCGCGTGCCCGCAATGCACTACTGATGATGTCACATATTACATCACTCATGACATGGTCACTGACATCACTCATGACATCACTGATGACATCTCAAATGACATCACTGATGACATCTTCCTTGTGATAGAGTGGCAGACCTCCTCTTCCCCTAATATATCCTTTGATACACACATTCAAAAATAGAGACTAAAATTTATAAAACAATGGACATACCAATACCAGTTACAAGAACCTCTTAAGTAATTCTAAGAACCACATACACATCCACTCATTCACCAACAGTCCTATACAGTCACTCATACATGCACTCACTCATCATATGTACTCATACACCTATACATCCTGTTACACAATGCCACTCATCCATAGAGTTACCCACACATACTCACTCATGCTAATAAAGAAACAAACATACATTTATTAGCTTATACAGTTATACACACACCACCACACTTACTTCTACGGAACATTACACATACTTAGTCTTATAAACAATCACTTATAGAAACACATACTTATTCATACAGGAACTCTTTCAATCTCTCACTCTCACATATACTCACTTATATACACCAATAGTCACATATACTAGTTTAATAGATATGTAGTTACTCATAAAGACACTATTGAGACAGTCATTCACTCACTAACACACCCATACACACACTCATCCACCCATACAGTCCTGCACACATGCTGTCTTCAACACATACAAAGAGTGAGTCACTCATTCATGCACCTATGCACTAGGTAATACCCCCCACCGAACCATACAGACACTCAGACTGACACTCAAAAAAACAACTAATAACCTATATAGACACCCAAGAAGCTACTCACCAACCCATGCAGCCACTTATACACAAAGTGAGAGACTGATACAGGTATTTTCATATTTAAACATTACTCAGTAAGCCATGTATTCAGTATGATACACTTAATCAGTCACATACACAATAAATTTTTCAAAAACAAAGCATCCATTTAGACACTTATATACCCTTTTTTTCTTTCATTGACCTTGAGATATACATATATTAAACATATTTAATTTTCAGAAATACACACATTCACTGGATGATGTCATCAGTGATGTCATCAGTGATGTCATTTGAGATGTCATCAGTGATGTCATGAGTGATGTCAGTGACCATGTCATGAGTGATGTAATATGTGACATCATCAGTAGTGCATTGCGGGCGCGCGAGTTATAGTTAGCTGAACTAACTATAACGGGGGAATGTCATTGGTTTTTTGCGAGTGAAATGTCCAGCTAACTATAACATGTCTGAAACCTTTGGTTTTTTCATTGAATATATATATATATATATATATATATATATATATATCCAAGCATAAGCTTCTGATTTAGTAGGCTAGGCTACACAAGAGAGCTACTTTCAGGTAGCTGGAGAGCTACCAGTAGCTCACGAGCTGCTAGTTAGAGTAGCTTGATATACATCTACTATGGTATCAGGTAAAAGTATTTTATAGGCCCTTGTGACCAAGCAAAACGTTTGTGTTTGAGGGCTGCATGAGAAGCTTTGATATCAGTCGCTATCCCTATTACACAAGATTTTGAGTATCAGCTTCATCACTTTATGCTTCTCCTCTGCCCTAACCTGTAATGGGAATTATTCGGAGTGTATAAGACATTAATAGTTGTCTGCTTCTCTACTTGGCTAACAGTTGTCTGCTTTCCTAACCACTGGTTAATAAGGTAGTAAGATCCACGATTCCATAGAAGAGTAATCCTACATTGCCTCAGTCTGTGAAATCCAGAATATATTAGTTGTATAGCTCAATAGTGAGTCGTATGCTCCAGAACCAGTGAGTTAAAAGAACAAATGAAGGACGGAATGCTGAGCAATGCAAACATTTACCCCCAGTCACAGATCTGGATTTGATCCATCGTTTTTTGCTCACCAGGCCATCCCAGTTTAGACCCAGCTATATGCAATTCAGTCTTGACCCTGCTTCTCATGGGATCAGTACAGCCCGAACGGCCATTCCCGGGTCTCCCTGGACGAGAAACAAGTGTCCTGGGACCAGTTTCGGGGCATCACCCCTCATGTGTCAGGCTAGCTTGAATGCAGTGACACAGTGAGCACTGGACCCACGTCTGGGCATACTCTTCCCACTTAGGGCAATATAAGCAAAAAGAACAGATGATGAGCGGAATGCTGAACAAATCATACATTCACCCCCAGTCACAGATCTGGGTTTAATCCTTTGTTTTGTTTGCTCACCACGCCACCCCAATTTGGACCCAGCCATTTGCAAATCAGTCTTGACCTTGCTACTCATGGGAACAGTCCAGTCCGAACTGCCATTCCAGGGTCTTCCAGAACCAGAAACAAGCATCCTGGAACTGGTTTCGGGGGATCACCCCTCATCAGCCAGGCTAGCTTGAATCCAGTGGCGCAGTGAGCACGTGACCCACGTCTTGGCATACCCTCCCCGCTTAGAGCAACAAAAGTAAAGTACACAAGTAAGTAAAGTAAGACAAGTAAATGAAAGTAAAACCAAATGTCTCTTAAAGCACAATATATATCCAAATTGTCGAATGTTATAAAATTAATTTTAAATTCATTAATACATTTTATACACTAATAAGTTAGAGAGGTATGTCATTTACTATCAATGCCATTACTATAATTGCAATAGTACATGAAATGTATCTCGCAATAAAAATCCATTAGGTTAAATTTTACAGTTCTTGAGATATGTTGGCCATCATTGTCTTATTGCTGGCCCATGTAAAATATTTTCACTACTCAGCAGTTTTGTCAGGTTTTGAAAAAAGGGATCTGTTGCTGCAATCCTTGGATGTACAACCCTTAGAGTGTTGGTGCATGTTGATGGGACAAGCTAACCCAGCAATATTCAGCTCAACTTCATTCAAAAGAAAGAATAAATACACTTGCCTCTTTGTTGGTTGTTAGTCGCTTATTCTATTAGGAAGGTCTTGAGCACAAAAAAATCACAGGCTTAGAGAGCTGCATAACCGCTCACCTCAAATTTCTGTTATTCTAGCAGAACTTTTAAGCATAGGATGAGGTCAATCCCATCCATGCCTAGCTAAAAATAAAAAGACAAAGCATTTTACTATTTAAGGCACAGTATTACGGCTTTGGATTAATAAAATACCATCCAATCCAATGTGGAATTTATACAAGCAGCTTCAGTCATGTCAACTCCTGTGTAGTTGTAATTAGGTCAGAGTTTCCATAGAAAGAGCATTTTGTTTTTTGCTAATGACTTTGGCACCAATTGACGAATCTTCACGAAACATTCCAAAAAAAGTTCATCTACCTCAGCTTCGTCCTGCAAAGTTTTGGGGTGATGTGTCCAGCGGATGTTTAAAAAAAAGGGGTCCAAAATGTGCTTTCCCCATGCAAATTCCCATAGGCATTTTAAGAAGTGATGCAAAAATAACAGCTGAACACAATTACACCAGAATTGTCAGAAAGCTTGTTTTTTACTCAGAAAGTGTGCTTTTGTGATGTTGTATAAATCTGTTCAGCCCTTTTTGAGTAGGTTAGCTTCAAAATATAGTGGTATCTGGATAATTGATCATGTGGGTGTAATACCTACTCCAGTGGGACCACGAATTCACTAAAAAGACTGATCTTATTAGCCAAGAGGGCTTTTTTCCTCATCGGTACCACTGAGCTGGTACCCATCCCTCGGTACCCAGTAATTTTATTGGCTGGCCACAGCATCAGCAGAAATGTTGCATCCGCCATTTAAGTGTTCAGGACTCGGTTTCCAAGTCCTGAGTTTTCAAAATAATAAAAAGGTATAAGGTGGCAAGGTAGGCACACCCTGATCCCCTGGACTTTGTGGGGTTGGGGACCACAAAAGAAAAAAATATTGTGCCGCTGATCGCAAGGACCCTCAAAGCCTCCCATGATGGGACCCAGCGCCACTCTCTTCTGTAGTTCTGCGGGACTACCGTGGGGTATCACAGGACCATGCAAGCATTAAAAAGTGAAACTACTTCTGTACCGCGGTACCTTGGAGGGCCACTTGTGTGACATTATCGCAGTACCACTAAAAGAAAAAGGAAATTAAAATGTTGGATGGGTGTTCACGGGGATTGCACTTTAGTGGGGAGTTGCCTACCAACAGGTCAAAGGCCACTCAAAGAGGGTTAGTGTAGGGCAGGGCCACAGACAAAGGCTGTGCGTACTTGGAAACCAGGCCCTGTATCCAACCCCGTCCTACGCCTGATCAAAAGCTGTGCTCAATGATGGAATTGGGTGAAAATGTTTAAAATACCCTCTGGAGTTACCCTACCCCACCCAACCTGCAGTCTACAGCCAAGGCTGTGCGCGCCATTAGGTTGGCAGCAGGCGCCTTTGAGCGCCTAACTCCATGCTGGCACGCACAGCTGACTACATGATATGTATGTAAATGGATGTATAGGTATTTATATAGCGCCGATGACCACTACGGGTATCTCAGCGCTGTACTCATACCGCTGAAGGAACCCTTCCTGGCTTTCCGTGTGAAGTGTCCACTCCTGGGCACCCCCATGGTGAGGCCAGGCATCCCAGCGCTGTTGGGGCCGTTGTGGAGATTAAGCAAGCTATTGCCCAGAGTTGCAGCGTGGGACCCAAGATTAGAATAGGCACTGAGGCGAGAATATCCGGTCCGTGGAATTTATAGCCCGAGACCCTGCCGCGACGGGAATCGAACCAGTGCTCTGCATCGAGGTCTGCCGCTCTAACCATTGAGCCACACTTCTCCACTAATATAACAATACAAAGGGTGTCATTTTAAGTATGGCAGGTCTACTATCTTTGTCAAAGGTTCAGTACACCAAAATGTGAAATGAGAGGATACTCTGCATTCAAAGTTTGTTTTATGTATTTGGCGTGGGGGCTTGCGATCCCCCCGAGCCACTTAGGGGCCTTGAGGATGATCATTTTTAGTTTCTTTGGGCGGGGGCATGCAGCCCACCCCTCCCCGAGCGCCACAAGGGCCACAGGGAACCCAAATCCCTGTGGCTGAATCTTTTTGAGGGTAGGGGATATTGGGTCCCCTCCCTGAGCTATCCAATGGTGCCTGGGACCCTATCCACAGAAGCCCAATGGGAGCAGTGTCCCGGGGACCCCATCCACTGGGGCCCAATAGCAGCAGTGCCCAGGGGCCGCCATCCCATGAGACACTACATTTCCCTGCCTGCAAGAGTGCAGGCAGGAAGAACTTCAACTCTTCTGCTTGGGTTCTTGCAGGCAGAGAACACAGGCAGGCAGAGAAAAGCTACTCCACTGGGTGGGAGCAAACCATTGTAGCCAGCTCCCACCGTACCTGTAGGTGCCTAAGGTAACTATAACTCGCACCCGGCCATGCACAGGTTTGTCATCAATTCTGTCTTTTGATATGTTTCAGTGATGTTATCCATGATTTTATAGAACATTTCATGTATTTATATAGCGCCGATGACCACTACGGGTATCTCAGCGCTGTACTCATAGCGCTGAAGGAACCCTTCCTGGCTTTCCGTGTGAAGTGTCCACTCCTGGGTACCCCCATGTTGAGGCCAGGCATCCCAGCGCTGTTGGGGCTGTTGTGGAGATTAAGCAAGCTATTGCCCAGAGTTGCAGCGTGGGACCCAAGATTAGAATAGGCACTGAGGCGAGAATATCCGGTCCGTGGAATTTATAGCCCGAGACCCTGCCGCGACGGGAATCGAACCCTGGTCCCGGACCAGTGCTCTGCATCGAGGTCTGCCGCTCTAACCATTGAGCCACACTTCTCCACTAATATAACAATACAAAGGGTGTCATTTTAAGTATGGCAGGTCTACTATCTTTGTCAAAGGTTCAGTACACCAAAATGTGAAATGAGAGGCTACTCTGCATTCAAAGTTTGTTTTATGTATTTGGCGTGGGGGCTTGCGATCCCCCCCGAGCCACTTAGGGGCCTTGAGGATGATCATTTTTAGTTTCTTTGGGCGGGGGCATGCAGCCCACCCCTCCCCGAGCGCCACAAGGGCCACAGGGAACCCAAATCCCTGTGGCTGAATCTTTTTGAGGGTAGGGGATATTGGGGCCCCTCCCTGAGCTATCCAATGGTGCCTGGGACCCTATCCACAGGAGCCCAATGGGAGCAGTGTCCCGGGGACCCCATCCACTGGGGCCCAATAGCAGCAGTGCCCAGGGGCCGCCATCCCATGAGACACTACATTTCCCTGCCTGCAAGAGTGCAGGCAGGAAGAACTTCAACTCTTCTGCTTGTGTTCTTGCAGGCAGAGAACACAGGCAGGCAGAGAAAAGCTGCTCCACTGGGTGGGAGCAAACCATTATAGCCAGCTCCCACCGTACCTGTAGGTGCCCTAAGGTAACTATAACTCGCACCCGGCCATGCACAGGTTTGTCATCAATTCTGTCTTTTGATATGTTTCAGTGATGTTATCCATGATTTTATAGAACATGTCATGAGTGACAATATGTGGAGTGATTAGCTGTGCATGGCGAGGGTACAAGTTAAAGTTACTTGAGATAACTATCACTGGTGAATTTCAGTGGTCTTTTGAGTTTAAAACTTTACATTGTCACTGAAGTTTTCATGTGACTATAACGTCAATTTAACCTTTGGCCTTTCAGTGAATTTATATATATAGATAAAACATTTTAATACATACGTGTGCTTACCTCCAGTGAAAATGTACCAAAATTTACATGTGATGCAGTGACTTCAGAATGTAGTGTCTGTGATGTAATGACTCCTGATGTAATTCTTGGTATGTAATAGGGATACATCAAGGGGCTCTTTGAAAATTTACAGAGAAAGTCCTTAGCAGAAAATTGGAAGTGCGATGGGTAGCAAATGAAAGAAGGGACCCAGTTCAAGTAGGATCAGTGAGACAATCAAGGGATATTTATGGATTGACTTGGGTTTGACAGAACGGTCACCGAAGAAACACTGAAGACAGATGGACAAGCGGGATCAATTTGTACACATTATTTCGTAAATAACCTAGCCTGTCTACACTATTCTGTCACACTTGTATGCATCCCACTGCACAGGGTAGCATTTGAGAAAACAGCAACCATAGAAAGCATGATCAAACACCTTGGGGGGGAACATTGTAAAACTAAAGCATCCAATTTTCCAGATTGTGAAGAGAGTATTGGAAGAAATAGGCCAGGGCAAGCTTCACATATTAATTATCAGAGCAGAAGGCCCTACGAGTAAGCCAAGACATGTATTGCAGAATAAAATACCTGCATAGTTACTTGAAAAGATAGTTGTAGGGTGGCAAAGATATCTAGATCTGCGGGCAATCCAGAGAATGCAGATCACAAAATGATGTCTAAACTATTCCATTACTGTGTGATGTGCCAGTGTAAACCTTACAGGTTTCTTGGGGTTGAGAAAATAATTGAAGAAAAGCTAATTCTAATTTGAAAAATTGTGTTCGCCATCACATGGAAAGAAACTTTAGGATGTCCCTGGGGCCAGGTGTGTAAATCCACTGGTGTTCTGATGTAGTAAAGAATCAGCACAAGCCAAGGCCTCTAGTGATATAGGCCATGATGGCATCTGGTGTGATGCTGATATTTACCTGACCAGCAAATGAAAATCAAAAATTCGGATTTTAGTGATAATCCAGATTTAACATAGAAGAAAATCTACTAATATATTTAAAGAGGACTGCATGTATATTGTCATCCATTTGAAATGGTCTAAAGTGTTCCACTAACCTTCACCCGACCCCATTTTCTAGGGTTATTGTTTTGTTTTTACTGTGATATAACATTTGTCTGTGCATAAAAAAATTGGGCTGAAATTCTAAATACAAGTATCAATGTCAAACGGTCATAAATATACCCTCCCAACGATTTGTGAATTGTCTCTACTCATAAAGCAGACATTTCATTTTATATGGAAAATGATTGAGCTGGTTTTGTAGATGACTGTTTCCCAAGCCTTCTAAAAGAGCTGGTTGAGGACTTCATTAATGTGTAGGTCTGCTCAGAAGTGATAGTTGCCAACCCTATGCATGCTAAGCTGACACTTTACGAAAAAGACTACTGTCAGGCTGAAGGGGAACAGAGGCCAGAAAATGTGTTTGATATCGGAGTGGTAGAACTTATTCAAAAGCCTTCTGAGGAGGAGGAGCCTAGCGCTTGACCAAGATGGCCGCGTGAGCCTTGAGCTCCCGCGACCCTCGCGCCCTCCTGCAATTATCCTGTCCAAAATCCTGATTTTCATGCACGGAATCCTGCAGATGAGTCACAACTGGGGCGATTGACGTTGTCCGGGCTAAGATCGCCCACCGGGAACCGAAGTTGTGCATGGCGGAAGATTGCGGCCTACCTCCGAAGGATGCCAGGGGCTTGCGTTGGCAGGATGCCCAGCCACTAATTGAACAACAGCGGCCTCGGGAGGTGTGAACTGGCGGACGGGTGCCGCTGCACTTTCACTTTCGCTTTCTCGCCCTTTGCTTGCTCTGGGTTGGGAGTGCTTCATGCCGGTCCCCTGCTGTCTGGAAGACCTCCGCTCGGCCCTGGCTGGCTGCTGACGTCCTAGTTGACCCTGTTTCCTCTGGCTGAGTGAGGGACGTCTTTTTGCGACTGACCGCCCTGCTGTTCGAGATGTCGACCAAATCGGAGGCAGACAAGTCGAAGTCTAAGACTACCAGGCGGGGAGGCTATACCCAATCCAACAATATGGATCGCTATGCCCAGCAGAAGGGGTCGCCTGGTGGATCGGGACAGTCGCTGGAAGCACAGAAGGCCGATTCATCCCCAGCCTCGGAGTTATCATTGCAGGATATCAAGGGGGCGATAGATGGGATGCAATCTTCGATTGGGCGACAATTCGAGACCCTGGCGCACAAGGTGGACATGATTTTGGTTGATGTCAACTTGATTCGCGCGGACCTGGGCAAAACCAATGAGCGGATCAAGTCCTTGGACCTCAAGACTACTGGTCTCGCGGACGATGTCTCGGAACTCCAGGCTGAGGCTCGTAAGCTACGAACCGCGAATGACCTCTGCGCCCGCCGGCTCGAAGACTTTGAAGGTCGGGCCCGGCGCAACAATGTGCGCCTTATTGGGGTCCTGGAAACTTCGGAGGAGCTCTCCGTGGATTTACTCGTCGAGGACTTGGTGGTGAATCATCTTGCGCCTAAGGGCCTTGGCAAGTTTTTTGCGGTGGAGCGGGCTCACCGAGTGCCTGGCGGACGGCCTAAGGTGGGAGCCCCCCCGCGGCCGATTGTCGCCCGGATCTTTAATTTTTGGGATCGAGACGCTATCCTGCAAGCATCGAGGGTGACAGGCCCGGTGCCTTTTCAGAATGCCTCTGTGAGCTTTTATCCTGACTTCACCCAGATGGTGCAGAAACAGAGGCAGAGTTTCCTGGGGGTGAAGCGGCGGCTTAGGGAGATGGACCTGAAGTATGCCATGCTTTTCCCCGCCAGGCTACGTGTGGTGTATGAGGATCGGACTTTCTTCTTCGAATCACCGGACATGGCGGGGGACTGGTTGGATGCGCTCCCTCGGCGACAGCCCGGCCGGGACCGCGTGGATGGAGCGGAAGGCGACCGGGAAGGACAGAAGTGATACCTCCGGTGTCGGTCTGTTTTGACTCAGCCCCGGACAGTGACTCGTACCCTACTGCAGTAATGGGAGGGCGGCGGGGGGGAAGATAGGAGCTCTTTCCTCCCTTGGGGTACTTTTTGTAGATTTGTTTTTGATAGGGCGACAGGCACACTGCAAGTTGGGGGGGCTTTGTAAGTTGACGCAGGGGTGCAGGGAGGGGGGGGGGATTCGGGATGTTGGGGTTGTTGTTGGGGGTTGTTTTTTTCTTGCAAGGCGTAGCAATGGTTGTCAGTATTGTCCGATCGTGGTTCTCCGGGGGGGGTGGAGGTCTCTTTGTGTTTGGGGATGGGGGATAGGGGCTTAAACATAATTAGCTGGAATGTCAATGGCTTAGGGGATCGTATTAAACGGGGGATAGTCCTGCAATTCTTGAAACGGACCTCGCCAGATGTGGTCCTCCTGCAGGAGACCCACCTTATAGGGAATACATGTTATGCACTTAACAGAAAGGGTTATAAATTCATTGCTCACTCGGGGTTTTCCTCGGGCTCCAGGGGTGCGGGCATACTTGTTAGAGCTTCCCTACCATTTGAGGTTGACTCCACCATCGCTGATGACAGGGGGCGCTTTGTGGCTGTGGCGGGGAGGTGGGAGGGCAGAACGTTGGTATTGGTTTCTGTTTATGTCCCTCCTGCCCTGCAGGCCTCCACGTTTGCTGATCTGGGCAAGGCCTTGTTGGAACTCCCCGAAGGGATGCTAGTGGTGGGAGGAGACTTCAATGCGGTTGGGTCTGGAATGCTCGATAGGTACCCGCCCAGGGACACCGGGGGTGCTCAGAAGTGGCTTCCCGACTTTATAGATACTTTTGGTCTGGTAGACTGTTGGAGGCTACGGCACCCCACTCAGAGACAATATACCTTTCATTCCGGGGCCCACGGGAGTCTCTCTCGGATCGATTACTTGCTCACTCTGGCTGCGCACGCCTCATTGGTATCTGAGGCTAGGCACATGGCACGGGGCATATCTGATCATTCGCCGGTGTGGGCCCGTCTGGATATTGGCCGGGTGGTGGGGGGCAGGGTGGCTCCCATTAACCCCTGGTGCTTTCGTGACCCCAAGCTGCGCAGTGCGTTGCTGAAGACAGTTGATCACTATTTTCAAGATAATCAGGGTTCAGTTGAATCTGCGGTGTCCTTGTGGGAAGCTTTTAAGACTGTATTGAGAGGGGAGGCCCTTTCCTTGGTAGTGGCCGCCAAGCGGCAGAGAGACGCCGAGGTGACACAAGTAGAGGACGAGATAGCGGCTTTAGAAGTGGCCTTGGAAGAGGATGTTGCAACTGCCACACTGCATAATTTGAGCTTGAAGCAATTGGAATATAGGGATCTGGTGACGAACGCTGCCAAGACCCTCAATAGGGAGCAGCAGGGTCGATTGTACGATGTTGGTGATAAGGCCGGGAAATTGCTGGCGTGGTTGGATAAAAAAGAGCGTGTTAATCGAGTGGTGCCGGAGTTGTCGATGGATGGGGGAGAGGTTGTCACTGACCCCGACGGTATAGTTCAGTGTTTCTCGGACTATTTTCGTACGGTATACACCTCGGTCTCGGATAGGCTGACTGAGGACTCGTGTGACCTTCTGCGTGATATCGCTCTGCCCTGCCTTTCTGCCATTGATAGGGATGACCTCGATGGCGATATAACTGTAGACGAAGTGGCGTGTGCTATCCGTGCGTTGCGCTCCGGTAAGGCCTCGGGCCCAAATGGTTTGCCGATTGAGCTGTATAAGCTTCGCCCGGATAAGTTGGCTCCTCACCTGCGCGCCATGTTCGTGGAGGCGCGGGTGAATGGGTTTCTTCCGCTTGATCAACGGCTGGCGACGATTGTGGTCATACATAAAGACGGTAAGCCCCGGGACAAGTGTGGCTCCTATCGGCCGATATCACTTCTCAACGCCGAGCCGAAAATCCTTGCTAAGATCCTTTCTAACCGCCTGGTCCGGGAGCTTGGCGACTTGATCCACCCGGATCAGTCGGGCTTTATCCCGCACCGTAACACTGCACTGAATCTTAGACGTCTCCATGGAGTGATTGCTAGGACGGGCACGATGCGAGAGCCGGCTATTGTGGCGTCCCTCGATGCCACGATGGCCTTCGATACGGTGGAGTGGGCATACCTGTGGGCTGTGCTAGCCAAGTTCGGCTTTGGGCCTGGATTTGTAGGCTGGGTGAGGTTGCTCTATGAGAGGCCTCTTGCTAGCGTCGTGGTGAACGGGCGGGCGTCGACACCGTTCGAGCTCGGGAGAGGCACCCGGCAGGGTTGTCCCCTGTCGCCGTTGTTGTTCGCCCTTGCTCTTGAGCCGCTGGCGGCGTGGATACGATGGCACCCCGATATACGTGGGATTCGTTGGTCGCCTGACCACGAAGACCGTATTTCACTTTACGCCGACGATATTCTGTTATACCTCGCCTCGCCTAAGAAATCTCTTATAGTGGTTTGTGACGTCTTGACTTCTTTCGGTAGGAACTCTGGTCTTGTCATCAATTGGGGGAAGTCATACTTGTATGTCCTGTGTGGGGATGTCTCGCCTGTCCCGCGCAACTGCTCGATCCAGATAGCCCAGCAGGGTTTTTTGTATTTGGGGATCTATATTTCCACCGACCCCATTTTACGATACGAGAAGAACTTGCTCCCTCCCTTGGCACGTCTGCGACGGGACGTGGCGGGCTGGCGGCGGTTGCCGCTTTCCCTCCTTGACCGTGCCGCCCTGTTTAAAATGATGTCTCTTCCCCGTGTCCTCTATGCCCTGCAGAATACCCTTGACTTGGTCCCGGCCAGTTATTTCCGTGAGGTCGAAAGCCACCAGCGCGCGCTATTGTGGGAAGGGCGTCCGCGCATAGCGATTGCTAAGTTGACGCTTCCATGGTATGACGGTGGTATCGCGCTTCCAGACATTCGACGTTATTATTGGGCCACTCAGTTGAGCGCGATTAACCATGGTGTATATGGTCCGGCGCTGAGCCCCGGCTTCGCCATGGACCGATGGTTACTACGTGGGGGTAATTACCACAGAGCGTTGTACTCGAAGTCGTTGGACTTAACTCTTACGGGGCCCACCAGGGTGGCCGTGCATGTATGGAAGGTGGCGACGGATTCACTGGGCTGGAAGGGTAAGCTTACCCTTGCCACCCCTCTGTTTGACTCCGATATTCTGGGAAAGCTTTGGCATACAAAAGGGTTTGAGAAATGGGACCTGATTGGCATATCCAGGGTTGGAGACCTTTTGGTTAAGGGTAGGATAAAGTCATTCGAGGAGCTGCAGAAGGAATACGAGCTAGGGAGCACGGAGTTCTTCCGATACGCTCAAGTGTGCCACGCCTTGCGGTCAGTCCTTGTAGAAGGGGAGAAGGTGCCTGAGTCCTCTCCGTTAGAGGACCGGATCCTGGATGGCCATATGCCAGAGAGTACGATCTCGCTCATTTATAAGAAACTAATTAATGTTCGGGCGGATCTTATTCTAGGGTTGCGCGATCAATGGACCAGGGATGGCCTCGAACTCGATGATGAGGATTGGCAGTATGCAGTTTCTTCTCCCAAAGAGGTCGCGATCCCCGCGCGCCTGCGGCTGGTGCAGCTTAAAATACTCCATAGGGTCTACGTGACGGGGCCCAGGCTGGTCCATATGGGTTTCTCTGAGGAGGGCTTATGTAAGAGAGGCTGTGGTATGGTGGGCACCTTCCTACATATTATTTGGGAATGCGGTGCGATTATGGAGTTTTGGAAGCGAATCCACGATGTGATGGGGGAGGTGACGGGCATCGTCATGCAGCCTGAGGCGCGGTGTTGTCTCCTGAATGTTTGGGGTCCTACTGACCACGACGCGGCACAGACTCAATGGGTGACCCTAGGGAACATGGTAGCCAAGCGCGACATCGCTCGTTTGTGGGGCTCTACTAGGCCTCCTACATTGACAGCGTGGATGGAAAACATGGATTGGAGCATGTTTAGGGAGAAGACAGTGTATTGTGCTCGAGGGCGCCCTCGGAAATGGCACTCTGTATGGGGGCGATGGAACCAGTACAGAGGGGGCATATGCCTGCCCCCAGACCCGGACCCGCCTGAGGAGCAGCTCTCCCCTTAGCTTTCTTTCCGGCTTTGTACTTCTTGCTGGTATGTGTTTGTCTTCTTGAGTCTCTGACTTCCCCTCCTTTCCCTTGCTATCGACCTGTGTCTGTTGGACGAACTGGGGCTCGCTCCCCCTGATGGGAACCCTTTTTATGCTTTCAGTACTTATCGCCTTGCTTGTGTTTAGGTTTGGGTTTGTGTTTATTTAAAACTGAACCTTTGACTCTCCTGTCAGTGAAATGTGGACGCTCGCATGTGTTGTGTTTCTAAAGCTGCCGTACCTCCGGGTTGTCGGCTAAATAGCTGTGTCACTGATTTAAAAGAATAAAGGTTTTTGGGAAAAAAAAAAAGCCTTCTGAGATGGGCACCACAGTGCCAACCGAAAGACGTCGAAAGCGTAGCCTTGTCTCACTGATTAGTAGGGCTAAATTTAAAAATACAACTCAAAAAGAAAGCAAAACAGTCATAATAGTATAGAAAGTAAATTTCAAACCATTTTAAAAACAATGTAAAATGTTGGGATGCCCCCCACGAGTTCTACCGCAGAAAAATAAAATTAAAAAAAATTGATTATACCTCCTGATTGCTTCCACTGTATGGGCACTATTGATTCGGTCAGTCATTTTGACAGACTAGGCTGGTGTAATAACTTGTAGATTTGTGAGCCACACTACCTTTTATGGATATAGCACAGGATATAAAATGTGGCTTCCATAAAGGTTACTAGTTATAGATGTCATGACCACATTTCACCAGTTGCTGGTATTGGCTGACAATCAACAGATGAGTAGAATATACGGCACTGTTGCATTTATTTAAACGTAGTACAGATACGCCGTAAATAACAGTGGTATTAGGCTGAGCGTGGTATTTGTCCCACATTACACCTATAGGTAAATAAATGGGACATAGCTTGCACAGGAGGTGCTTGCACCTATTTTGCACAATATTATTGGTTGTGCACTTTTTAACAAGTGCTACAACATAACCCTACAATTGGTAACACAGGAGTGAGCACACTTTACGCTAAATTGTCAACCTCTTCATTTTAAGTTATTTTCATTCAACCATGCATAGTATGTTAACCAGTGCTTAATTTGAGCCGGTGGTTGAAGGTGGAGCCCACGAGCACTCAATTTTTGGAACCAGCAATTATTTCTCCTCATCAGACTTTGACCGAGAGCAAGAGAGAGTCAAACACAACGGATGAAAGAAGAAGAAAGAGAATGACAAAGGGAAAAAGTAGGACACTGAAAGAGATAACGTGGCAAGCAGTGCTTTGTGGTGGATTAAAGACGCTGGCGGTGGGATCCAGAATACACAGTCCTGGGTTTCAGCTCCCCGACCTTCCATAACGCCAGCTGTGGGGTTCTGAGAAGAACTTTGTGTCCAACACTTACTCTTTTAAAAATTAGGCACTGATGTTAACTAATGATTTCCGGACACAGAACTCATGCATACTCTCCCCTCTAAAAACACTCTTGAAGGTTTCTCATTTTCAGATCCTCAGGTCTGCGCACACTGTGTTGTGAAACATTTCACAATCGCCTTCTTTATTCCTTCCATGAAGTCTGCATTGCATACTGCATCGAGCTAACTTTCCAAGCGAGACCCTAGGAAGGCCCAGAAGATATGGCTAGGCAGGTATTCTCTCTCTGGGGTACGACTCAAAATAATGTACCCTGTTGAAAGAAATGCCGATCAATGAGCCACAGGTATACAGTGGCGTAGCTAGGCCTTAGGCTGCCCGTGGCGGCCCCTGCGTTTGCCGCCCGCGGCGGCATGATCGAAGAGCAGGGGGTGGCTATTCACGCGACCGCGTCGGCCACAATTAAGACCTGGGGGGGCGGGGTGGCCTTCTTGCAGCCACGACGGACGCAGGTAACAGCGGGGGGAGTGGGGGCTTCGCCAACCCCCAAAACTTGTGCCGCCTAGGACCGTCCGCCCCCCGCAACGCCACTGCAGGGATACAAGATAAAAAAAAAACTTTAAATATGGACGGTTATATAGTGCACTGACACAATGAATTGCTTAAGCTGGCTACTAATGAACCATAGTTGGGTTGAAATTGACGGAAATTTGTAAAGGGCATTAAAGGCGCTGTGGGAAATGTAACGGCTATGGAAGAGCGCACAGTATTATTGATTATTGGTTGTTATGTTTTTTTCGCCTTCATTATATTCATGAAGGTAGTGAAACGTACTACAGTCGTTCGTTTTTACTTTTACTGTGCTACGATTCAAAATAAATAGTTGCTACATCCTGGAATGTAATCACACATTTTTCTTCCATACCTAAAGCAGCACACCACACCTGGCCGGTACCGGAACCTAATTTACCAATAGCGTAGGCGATGACCAATATGGGTCTGTTGCCTGTCACCCAACAATGCCTGTTCTGGTGGGGATCACCTGCACTCACAGTCACTATAAACAATATATACTACCTGGTAAAATATCCTTCACGAGAAGAATACATGTTCATTGTCTGATTGGTCACTTTTTTCTATTCTACAAATCATGCTTCTTCTTTTTTACATCTGTTTTGTGACCAATTAACACGTCATGCTTTAGAATGGGGACACACCTGTCGGATATGCTGATCCAACAGAACCAAAATATTTGGACATAATTATTTTGAACTCAGACTTCCAAAGAAAGGCTCACTCAGGGACACAAACTCAGATTTACATTGCGTCCTGGTCTGTATAGCAATGTTCTTTTTTCACTGAGTAGAAGAGGGCATTATCACGTTCTAACACTGTTCAAGCCTGCATCACTATATTTACAAATCTACGTGCTACGCATGTTCTCGTGGCAGTTTTGGCAATTAAAATAACTTTGAACAAGTGCAACTTCCTGTCGGATGTCTTCTTGGTAGGAAAGCTTAGAGACTAAACCTCCATCGCCCGCATCCCTGCAGCCATAGGCACCTGTGGAAAGCAAAGGTGTCTCTAAAAGCGCTTCTGAGCATCCACTGACAGATAAATGTGGAATCAATAAAGCCAACTCATCGACAGTCACCTCTCCAACATTGCAGATTTGATAACTTATTTTAAAAGAAATACACTTAGAATGCATACCTCCAAGTAAAGCTTAATTCAGTGGAATCTCAACTCTACATTGATGCTGGACGCCGGCTGCCTCTCCATCAAGAAGGGGAACCTGACTGAGGCAGGAACTGTCTTCGCTTGTGGTGTGAGATGAGTGCCTGCTTTGGTGGCTTGCACTCCGTCTTAGGGCGGAAGACTAAAAAAAAGTAAGAGGGGAACTAATGAGCTTAGGCACGGTGCAACAACAGGAAGTGACATTACAAACATTTCATGCCCCTGACAAAAATGAGACTTTTTTTTTTTTTTTTGCCAGTCAACTATGACATGCAGATGATGATTGTAGGAAAGTGCACCTTTTTGCATGGTTACCCCCCACTTTTTACCTGACTCTGAATGCAACTTTGACTGAATGCTAATCAGGTTCCCAGTGCCTGCTTTCGTTCCCAAAACTATGCCTTTTTTTCCACAATCGGAACACCTCTGGCCCACCTATAAGCCCATTGTAAAAGGAACCAGTGGTACCAAGGGCATTGTGACCAGCGAGGGTCTCAAAGGGCTGCAGCATGTATTGTGCCACCCTAAGAGACCCCACACCAAACACATGCACACTGCCACTGGAGCCTGTGTGTTTTGGTGGATATAAAAGTGAAGAGTGGACCTGGCACACTTCCTTGTGTGCAATGCCTGCCAGCACTGCCAGAGGCTTAGGTAAGTCACCCCTACCTCAGGCTTCATAGCCCTAAGGCAGAGTGCATTATACCTCTGGTGAGGGCAAAACTGGATGAGCAGATATGCCGCTATAATGAATAAAGGACTGATTACAACTTTGGCTGTGCAGAGCGGCATGCCACTGCGCCGCTCCCATACCGCCAAAGCCGACTGCCACCACCACCGCCAGATGAGGAGTTTTTTCCTGGTCTGGCGGGTGGACCTTTGGCGATGCCTTTGAAACAGGCTCCGCAATGGGAACTTCAAAGCAAGTTCCTACACTGCATGGACTGTTTAGTCCATGCCTTGCAGGAACTGGGCCTACATACACACAGGGGGGCACACCATGTGCCTACCAGCATGCACCCAGTGACAGTGGAACCATTTGTTTCCCCACCGCCAGCCTTTTCCTGGCAGGCTCAAAGACATAAAAAGGCTGGCGGTGGGGAAACTCAGAATATGCTTGGCGGTGACAAAGGGCCACGCCAAACCTATGCTTCCCCAGAGCTCCGCATCACCACCACCAGGAAATGGGGTTCCCTGGTAGTTTTAGCGCCCCCAAAACGGTCCGACCACTGTGCTTGTAAAACAGCAGTCAGACCACTGGTGCAGCAGTCCCCCACTGCCTCCACATCTCTCCTCCGAACTCGTAGTCAGACTCTTAAGTCTATTCTTAGGCATTATAAGTACATAGTGAAGCCATACCGAGTACATGGGCTGGAAGCTTGTCAATACAAGTTCGACAGCACTATGATGGCTTCAACATATCCCAAGATGTTTGATTCCAAACTTCTCAGATTAATAAGCCTACACCGATGCCAGTTTTGGATTCATTAATAAATGCACTCAGAGGGCACCTCAGAGATGCCCCCTGAAAACCTACCCAACTGCTAGTGTGTAGCTGACTGGCCTGCTCCAGCCTCCCACTTCCAGATATGTTTCTGTTACCCTGAGTTGGGAGCCTTGTACTCTTGTGTGTCAGAAACAAAGCCTGCGCTGGGTGGAGATGCTTCACACGTACCCCCAAGCAGGAACAGCATTCAAGGGCGGGGAGCCTCAAAGGCTTTCTTCCCTTTATTATGCTAGCCAGGGCCTCTCCAGCTAGTGGAGATGCCCACCCCCTTGACCAAGCCCCACTTTTTGCGGCAAGGTCGGCGGAAAATAAGTAATCAGGAGAGGTGTGTCCCCTCTCAGCCAGAACCACCCCTAAGGTGTCCTGAGCTGAAGTGACCCCATCCATTGAAAATCCTCCATATTGGTTGGGAGGATGTTAGCCAATAGGATTAGGGGTATGTCCCCTCCCCAGAGGGAGGGGACATAAAAACGGTGTAGTCACCCTAGAGGCCAGTGGCCCATTGACTACTACCTGCCAGTACCTATAACGTCCCTAAATTGAATATTCAGGGGCACCCCTGAATATTGATCATCAGATTCCTGGCGACCTTAACCCCTTCGCCTGCTAGGCCTTTTCCCCACCTGTGCTAAGCCTTTCTTTGGCTATTTGGGGGAGTTCGCGCTTAGGCCCCTATAACTTTTTGGACATATGAGCGAAAGGTTACCCCTAAGTGCTTTTAGGTCCAAGAGGAGGGGAAGACGACAAATGAAGAAAGGGGACCTCTTATCTGACCTGTCTTATTCATATGGAATTAATCTCTTGTATACTACACAAACCCCCAAGAGTGCAAAGTTACTCAAAAAACATTTTCATTTCTTTATATAAGATATTTATTATTTACTTTTTTTTAAAAAAATGGAGACAAAGATATACATGACAGAATATTCATGATTATCAGGTAGACATCTGATTCATATGTTAAGCATACACTTTGTTTCCTCATAAGTTAAATTAAGTGCTTATAAACATGAGTCAAAAATTGTATAGAGACAAACTTTTGTTTAGAGACCCCAAAAAAAGGAGAAAATCAGAAAAACCGTCACATCCACATTCTCACCTCTCATTCACTCCTACATACTAACAGACATTCTCCATAGGTCAATTTTCATTAAAAACCAACAAACCATCTCTAGAAAGAGATCCTACTACAATTCTACTACAAGCAAAACTAATGTCTATCCATAAGTTTTTGACAGTTCTTATTATGTCCTAGAATTCTGAAGTCATGACGTTTTAAATCAGATTCTTCTGAGGATCTCCCAGAGTGTTGTTGGTGTTTCTGGTCGACGTACGTTTCGGAGACTGACTATGAGTACCACGTCTCCTTCTTCAGGACCAATGTATTCTTCCAGATATCACTTAATATCTGAACGGTGAAAGATAGGGGTTCTCTCTGTGTGAAAATGCAGAGAATTTTTTTTTTTTTATATAAGAGTCAAACTTGCAACTGGGGGTAAGTTAAATTTCAAAAAAGTCTTATATCTAAGTAAGTGCTCTAGCTTAGTTAGAGCCAAAGCAGCTAAAGATTATTTTTAGGAGCATCACTATATCGTTTCAAGCAGTATTGCAGACCAAAAAAAAAAAGAAAGGGATAGTGCCCAAGTTGTGAGTGACCCAATAGTGCTTCAAAATACAAAAAGACGTGCCATAGGAAAAGTTAGAAACTCCATGAGCTTGCTATGTGTCACTAGACTAGGTAGAAAAAAGAGGGGAAAGTATGAGAAAAGAGGTATAGACGTAATATTCGCCTACGTGTATTGATCGACTTTGCCTCTGTTATCCCGACACCTGTTCCGGGCTCCCACTGATGTGATGGGTACGGAGGTATTCTAAAAGGTCTATAAGATGCAGAAAGGGTAGAGTTATACCTTACGGTTCTAAGCTGATATTAATCATTGTACTATAAGGGAACACAGATTTAAGATTGTCTCACCCTTTATGAGTATATTACGTCTATCTTAGCACGTGGGGCCATTGCTCATTCTTACATGCTGTATGTTCGAAAATACAACGCAAACGATTGATTCCACTGTGTCTGATGGTTTGTTTCAATTTCATCTAAGAATAAAAGGTGAAGGTATATATGTCTCAGGGATACAATCCCACAAAAATCCGACAACAAAGTTTAGAGTGGGGTACTTAGCGATGCTTACCCAAATTGTTACGATGCATGAGACCTTAAACAGATATGCTGCGTGTCAGTCCTGTTTGCTTGCACAGTTTAGCTCGTTGTATTCAGTAATTCAATCTAAAAAATGGAGAGAAACCACGAGATCGCTATTGCAGTCTTATCGGTTAAATGGATACACAGTCAGCGATGTTATTACTACCGGAAAGCCTATGTAGAGAGTGACCTGGTGATATCTTTGATGTGATGAATGCTCAAGCTGGGGTTACGATGGCTTCGAACAGCTTGGCGTCAGCTGCCGGTTTTTAAAAATGACCTTTCTACTGAGCATATAAATAGTGCTTAGTATGTGGGTTCTGATACTAGGCATTGCACACGCCATATGCTGGGCTAGGATACACATTAATATATAACAGCTGTGTCTAAATCATGTAGTCAAATCATGTAATCAAAAAAGGGTAGTAACAACTTACACCTGCAATCACATGTATGTACACGCGTACAACGTAACTCTTAATGAATATACTGTGCTAGTGCTACTATACTCGCGAGGTCAAAGTTGGCAGTATGCATTGTCTATTAAGTTGTGTATTTATTATGCAGTTTCTATTTCTTACAGAAACTCATGTTTCCAATTCGTGGTCGGTTATATCCAAGGTGGTAAGTTGTTGCGCAGAGAGACAGTTTAGAACAAGCGATCACACGTAAATATGCACGTGCAAGATAGTTTAGTAGGATCCCTGCGGTCGCGGAGTAAAAACTAGACAAAGTCATTAAAATGAGACTCCTCGATATTGTGATATTTACTTTCTATTTGTCTCAATTGGTTAAGTTGTAGGACCTGGCCCTGTCCTTACCTCCTAGCTAGCGTCGCTTGTCGTATTCTTCATCGCCGAATTTAGGAAACAGGAGTATGATTGAAGCCGTGTATTTATTTGATAGGCACTGCGATCACGTGTTACAACGTGAGAGTCAGGTGGCATACGCGTTCGTATAATAAGAACAGCCCGAGTATCACGATCAGCGCCATCTTTGGATGGTGTTTAAAGTAATCAAAAAACGTGGTACTTGCCAGATACATGATGATTGAACTGGACAGATACCAAACTAGATAGGTCCAAGATAGTTGCATACAAATATATGTTATTACGGCTTGATGTAGAAAGTATCTTCGGCCGAACACGTACTCGTATAAGACATATGTTTATTAGTGCCAGTCCTAAATTGAAGGGACTGCAAAAGCGAATTCGGTATCTGGATATTAGGCAGTCATACTATGCGCTAACATTGTGATAATACTGCCTCTACATAACGTACACAGACAAACCGATAAGTCAGTCTCCGGGAGCTAATGTGGGCGCCATCTTGGAATGGTCTCAAATGATCTGGATTAGAAAGCAGATCCTCACAGTGCGACATGCCATTGCTACAATTACTGTACTGCTGGTGCTATAACTAGAGAAAATATATAGCAGAGCCATCATGAGATGATCTGGGATGAGTGTTTGACAATGAACACCACGACTATTTCTCGTTGTCTGTGTTCTATAAGACAGTGTTATGGAGTGTGATGGTGTTGAGCTAGGCGAAGTCTAACCACCAGAGACAGAATTAATTAAGGGCCAAGTAAGATTGAAAATACGAATTGGCAGACATATTACAGAAATCTGGGGGTTATGGACAGTATATCAATTATTCTGTAACTAGCCATATTATTTCCTCGTTCAAACCTTTGCGTACAGTGTCCAGATGAAAGGTCCAGAATGTTTCACGCTGTTTTCTGTTTTTTGCTGGGTCCTTGCCTGGTACTGTCTTGACCTTTTCTATAATGATCCATGTTATTTCTGTTTCCTTATGGTTGCAATCAAGGTAATGTTTGACCAAGGGAGCTTGTAACTTTTTTGTTCTTATTGCTGATTTGTGTTCCGAGAGTCTCAGCCGAAACTCTCTAGATGTTTCCCCTATGTAACCCAGCCCGCATGGGCATAATATCAGATAAATGACATTTGAGCTCCTACAGTTGGTCATTTGTTGTAGTTTACCTGATTTTCCGCCATATGTCCAGGTTTGTGAAACTATGGCGTGTTCACATGCGTGGCAATTGCCACATCTGTGGTTACCTATTGGTAATGGTTTGCCATCCAAGGTGGTTTGTCTCATCTTGTTGTGTGGTTGGAACCTACTATGCACCAATTTATCTTTAAGGTTAGCATTCCTCCTGAAGGCTACTATAGGTTTGTGTATGATGTTGGTGTTCAGAATTTTCCAATTTTTGTCCAAAATCTGTTTGATTTTGTAATTGATATTTGAATGGTCTACCACGCATACAAGTTTATCTATTTTCTCTTTGGGTTCATTGCTGATTAGGGCATCTCTGTTGTAGTATTTAGCCCGTTTGAGTGACTGACGTATCAGTCTTCTCGGGTAGCCTCTGAGCAGGAGACGTTCTTGGAGAGATTTAGCATGTTCCATGAACTCTGTGATGTTGGTACAGTTTCTCCTAATTCTAAGAAACTCCCCAAAGGGGATAGAGTCTTTTTGGCATGGTGGATGGTAGCTCGTATGCTCTAGGATGGTATTTTTGGCTGTTGGTTTCCTGTATAGGCTGACTTCTAGATGCCCTTGGTTGCCTGTAATCCATATATCTAAGAATTCAACTTTGTCTGCGGAGTATTTGCCAGTAAATTTCAAATTGTGATCATTTAGATTTAGCCAAGATATGAAGTCCAGAAGATCAGATTCTGGGCCTGTCCAAATAAAAAAGATATCGTCTATAAAACGATGCCACTGTGTGATATTCTCAAAAAAAGGTGCAATCTCATTGAAGATATGTTTAAGCTCAAATTCCCCCATAAAGATATTCGCTACACTTGGGGCACAGGAAGCCCCCATACTTGTACCTTTGATTTGTTGGTAAAGGTCTTGTCTGAACTCAAAATAGTTGTGTTGTAACACAATTTTGAGACATTCCAAAATAAACTCATCGGGTCTGTCCCCAGGTATCCTGGCCAAGAGGGCTGCCACCGCCTCTATAGCCAGGTCCTGGGGAATATTGGTGTATAAAGACTCAATGTCCAGGGTAACAAGTAGTTGTGTGTTACAGTTGAATGGTTTATGTTCCAATGTAGCGATCATATGTCTTGTATCTTTGATATATGAAGTATACTGGATGGTTAGAGGGCAAAGAAAGGTATCTACATATTTTGACAGTGGTTCCGTACATGAGTTTATAGAGGAGATGATGGGTCTTAATGGTGGGTCCAGGATGTCTTTATGAGTTTTCGGGACTCCATAGATTGCTGGTGTCACAGTGTTAGTTCTGTTGAGATAGGCTAATTCTTTCTGGCAAATATATCCATCTGCAAAGGCTTTAGTCGTAACGGTGTTTATCAAGGTCTTAAGTTGATCTAAGGACCTCATGTTGGATTGTTGGTAGTGTTCTGGTTTTCTTAGCATGTTGTTAATTTTATCAACATACTTGGTTGTATCCATTACTACAATACCTCCTGCTTTATCACACGGTTTTATTGTGATATTAGAGTTATTCTGCAGGTTCTTTAGGGCCTCCTTTTCGTTAGCAGTCAAATTAGAATTTGGTTTAGGGATAAATTTAGTTATCCTCTGAAGTTCTTTGATGACAGATTTCTCAAAAATATTTACTTCAGGTCCCACCATATCTAAGGTCGGTGTAAAAGTAGATGGAAGTTTACAGCCAGAATAATTAAGTTCTGGCTCCATCGTGGTGGTAGATGCAAAAAACTTCGCTAGTCTTATCTTACGAAAAAAAGAGAACATATCATGGTTAAGTCTGAACCGATTGAGCTGCGTACTTGGGACAAACGAAAGTCCCCTACTAAGAAGTTTGATTTCATCTTGGGACAGGATATGTTCCGATAGGTTAAAGATAGGTATTTGTTCGTTGTTTTTAGATGGTAATTTTATGCTCTCCAGTACTGTTGATTTCTCGTACGCATGTACGGCTGTGGATGTGGAGGCTCCATCGGTTGATAAAAGTTCCGATCTGGCCTCGAATATCTCATCCTGGCTCTCCCTCTGCCCCTGGATAAAAAAGGAGAATTGGACTGTGACCTAGGGTACTGGTTGGGGAAATGTCCTCGTTGATTCCTATCGTCGTAATTATATCCATCTCCCATCCCTTGTGTTTCAGGATCTGAGTCAGATGAATTAGTATCCGAGAAAGTTACTCTTTTGCCTCGTCTTGCTGGTGGTGGGTTGTATTGATCTTGTTCTGATGGTCCTTCCTGATAATAGTTACTGACTAAGTAGGGGTATATTTTTTCTTGCGAAAACCACCTAATATCTTTTTTGAGATTGTCTGTTTTTTTCTTTATTAGATATTCTTCAAACTCCTGTATTTCCTGATTTATGTTCAACAGTTTAGCCTTAGCATCATCTAACGCTGTACTTGTCTTTAGTTTGTTTTCTAAGTCAGTAATTTCCTGGTTGAGGACTAGGATCATTTCTCGTACCGTTTCTACAATGAGTAGCATCCAATCTCTGGAGCATCGATTGGCGATATGAGACCAACACTCCAGAAATTTGCGTACCTCAACAAAAAGTGCTGGTACATTTCTCACTCTAAGACCAGATGGTATAGTTCCTGCCTTGAGATATTCTAGCATGAAGAAAGCGTGGGACTCCATCCTTTTAGCTTTCTTTCTCAGATTCAGTAGTTTGGTCCATTCACCATTGCTATTGTCAAAAGTACTTATATTTGTACTATTGCTACCTGATATTTGTCCAATCATGGTGGCAAAATCATCATCAGAGAAACCGAACGTTTTTAGGCCCTCCATTTTACTACAATTGCTGTGAATGAAAAGATTGGGGAAAATAGTGAAAAAAAGAAGAGAATATACTAAAAAGAGAAATAGTAATTGGCTAGACAAAGTTAGGAAAGAGTAGTGATGCTCAGCTGCATTTAAAGGGATTGTAAAGAGCAAGACAACCTGCGGTGAAAACCGCTAAAGGGACATATGAGCGAAAGGTTACCCCTAAGTGCTTTTAGGTCCAAGAGGAGGGGAAGACGACAAATGAAGAAAGGGGACCTCTTATCTGACCTGTCTTATTCATATGGAATTAATCTCTTGTATACTACACAAACCCCCAAGAGTGCAAAGTTACTCAAAAAACATTTTCATTTCTTTATATAAGATATTTATTATTTACTTTTTTTTAAAAAAATGGAGACAAAGATATACATGACAGAATATTCATGATTATCAGGTAGACATCTGATTCATATGTTAAGCATACACTTTGTTTCCTCATAAGTTAAATTAAGTGCTTATAAACATGAGTCAAAAATTGTATAGAGACAAACTTTTGTTTAGAGACCCCAAAAAAAGGAGAAAATCAGAAAAACCGTCACATCCACATTCTCACCTCTCATTCACTCCTACATACTAACAGACATTCTCCATAGGTCAATTTTCATTAAAAACCAACAAACCATCTCTAGAAAGAGATCCTACTACAATTCTACTACAAGCAAAACTAATGTCTATCCATAAGTTTTTGACAGTTCTTATTATGTCCTAGAATTCTGAAGTCATGACGTTTTAAATCAGATTCTTCTGAGGATCTCCCAGAGTGTGGTTGGTGTTTCTGGTCGACGTACGTTTCGGAGACTGACTATGAGTACCACGTCTCCTTCTTCAGGACCAATGTATTCTTCCAGATATCACTTAATATCTGAACGGTGAAAGATAGGGGTTCTCTCTGTGTGAAAATGCAGAGAATTTTTTTTTTTTTATATAAGAGTCAAACTTGCAACTGGGGGTAAGTTAAATTTCCAAAAAGTCTTATATCTAAGTAAGTGCTCTAGCTTAGTTAGAGCCAAAGCAGCTAAAGATTATTTTTAGGAGCATCACTATATCGTTTCAAGCAGTATTGCAGACCAAAAAAAAAAAGAAAGGGATAGTGCCCAAGTTGTGAGTGACCCAATAGTGCTTCAAAATACAAAAAGACGTGCCATAGGAAAAGTTAGAAACTCCATGAGCTTGCTATGTGTCACTAGACTAGGTAGAAAAAAGAGGGGAAAGTATGAGAAAAGAGGTATAGACGTAATATTCGCCTACGTGTATTGATCGACTTTGCCTCTGTTATCCCGACACCTGTTCCGGGCTCCCACTGATGTGATGGGTACGGAGGTATTCTAAAAGGTCTATAAGATGCAGAAAGGGTAGAGTTATACCTTACGGTTCTAAGCTGATATTAATCATTGTACTATAAGGGAACACAGATTTAAGATTGTCTCACCCTTTATGAGTATATTACGTCTATCTTAGCACGTGGGGCCATTGCTCATTCTTACATGCTGTATGTTCGAAAATACAACGCAAACGATTGATTCCACTGTGTCTGATGGTTTGTTTCAATTTCATCTAAGAATAAAAGGTGAAGGTATATATGTCTCAGGGATACAATCCCACAAAAATCCGACAACAAAGTTTAGAGTGGGGTACTTAGCGATGCTTACCCAAATTGTTACGATGCATGAGACCTTAAACAGATATGCTGCGTGTCAGTCCTGTTTGCTTGCACAGTTTAGCTCGTTGTATTCAGTAATTCAATCTAAAAAATTGAGAGAAACCACGAGATCGCTATTGCAGTCTTATCGGTTAAATGGATACACAGTCAGCGATGTTATTACTACCGGAAAGCCTATGTAGAGAGTGACCTGGTGATATCTTTGATGTGATGAATGCTCAAGCTGGGGTTACGATGGCTACGAACAGCTTGGCGTCAGCTGCCGGTTTTTAAAAATGACCTTTCTACTGAGCATATAAATAGTGCTTAGTATGTGGGTTCTGATACTAGGCATTGCACACGCCATATGCTGGGCTAGGATACACATTAATATATAACAGCTGTGTCTAAATCATGTAGTCAAATCATGTAATCAAAAAAGGGTAGTAACAACTTACACCTGCAATCACATGTATGTACACGCGTACAACGTAACTCTTAATGAATATACTGTGCTAGTGCTACTATACTCGCGAGGTCAAAGTTGGCGGTATGCATTGTCTATTAAGTTGTGTATTTATTATGCAGTTTCTATTTCTTACAGAAACTCATGTTTCCAATTCGTGGTCAAAATGACTTCTTTTTTACATATTGTCTTTCATTTGGAAGGCAGAAATGCATCGAAAGTCAATAGGTAATATCATTTGCTGTACAAATCTGAATTACCCTAAGTCTCCCGATAAAAATGGTACCCCACTTGTGTGGGTAGGCATAGTGCCCACAACAAGAAACGGCTCAAAACGCAACGTGAACACACCACAATTTCACAATGAAAAATTACCCTATTTTTGCAAAGTGCCTAGCCGTAGTTTTTGAACCCTAGCTCTGCCGGCACCTAGGGAAAGCTAGCAAACCTATACATTTTTGAAAACTAGACACCCAGGGGAATCCAGAATGGGGTGACTTGACTGCCTTTCACCAGGTTCTGTTACCCAGAATCCCTTGCAAACCTAAAAAATTGTCCAAAAAAAACACATTTTCCTCACATTTCTGTGGTGGAAAGTTCTGGAATCTGTGTGGATCCACAAATTTCCACCCACCCCGCGTTCCCCAGAGTCTTCCGAGAAAAATGGTACCTCACTTGTGCAGATAGGCTTAGTGCCCGTAGCAGGAAACGGCGCAAAACACAACGTGGACACACCACAATTTCACAGTGAAAAATGACCCTTTTTTGGCAAAGTGCCTAGCTGTAGTTTTTGAACCCTAGCTCTGTCGGCACCTAGGGAAACCTAGCAAACCTATATATTTTTGAAAACAAGACAACCAGGGGAATCCAGGATGGGGTGACTTGACTGGCTCTCACCAGGTTCTGTTACCCAGAATCCCTTGCAAACTGAAAACATTATTAAAAAAAACACATTTTATCACATTTCTGTGGTGGAAAGTTCTGGAATCTATGTGGATCCACAAATTTCCACCCACCCGCGCTCCCCAAAGTCTTCCGAGAAAAACGGTACCTCACTTGTGTGGGTAGGCCTAGTGCCCGCGACAGGAAATGGCGCAAAACGCAACGTGGACACACCACAATTTCACAGTGAAAAAGGACCCTTTTTTGGCAAAGTGCCCAGCTGTAGGTTTCGAATCCTAGTTCTGCCGGCACCTAGGGAAACCTAGTAAACCTATACATTTTTGAAAACTAGACACCCAGGGGAATCCAGGATGGGGTGCCTTGACTGCCTCTCAGCAGGTTCTATTACCCAAAAACCCTTGCAAACCTAAATATTTGTCAAAAAAACCCACATTTTTCGAACACATTTCTGTGGTGGAAAGTTCTGGAATCTGCGTGGATCCACAAACCTCCACCCACCTGCGTTCCCCAGAGTCTTCCGAGAAAAACGGTACCTCACTTGTGTGGGTAGGCCTAGTGCCCGCAACAGGAAATGGCGCAAAACGCAACGTGGACACACCACAATTTCACAGTGAAAAATGACCCTTTTTTTGGCAAAGTGACTAGCTGTAGTTTTTTAACCCTAGCTCTGCCAGCACCTAGGGAAATCTAGCAAACCTATACATTTTTGAAAACTAGACACCTAGGGGAATACAGGGTGGGGTGACTTGACTGCCTCTCAGCAGGTTCTGGGCAGCCCCCACACACAAAAGCCAGCGTAATCGTTTGCATCTAGTGGGCCTTTTGCCCCCCCAGGGGCGGCAGATTGGTGGCTACTGCCCCCATCTTCCCCCCAGGGGGGGCAGAAAGGCTGTAATTGTTGCGGGTGGGGGGTAGGGGCATGGCCATGCCCCATTGGGCAGCCCCCACCCTAATTCAAATTCGCCCCCAAAAAATCCCTGGTGTCTAGTGGGCTTTTTGCCCCCCCGGGGGGCAGATTGGGGGCTAATGCCTCCATCTGCCTCCCGGGGGGGGGGGGCAGAAAGCCTACTAGATGCCAGAGATTTTTTGAGCAAGTGGGTGGGGGTTGCCCACAACGGGCATGCCAATGCCCCCACCCTAATACAAATTTGCCCCAAACAATCCCTGGCATCTAGTGGGCTTTTTGCCCCCCTGGGGGGGCAGATTGGGGGCTACTGCCCCATCTGCCCCCCAGAGCGGGCAGGAAGGCTGTAATTTTTGCAGGGGTGGGGGCATGGGCATGCCCATTTTGAGCAGCCCCCACCCTAATTCAGATTTGCCCCAAAATATCCCTGGTGTCTAGTGGGCTTTTTGCCCCCCCCGGGAGGGGGCAGATTGGGGGCTACAGCCCCCATCTTCCCCCAGGGGGGCAGAAAGGCTGTATTGGTGGCAGGTGGTGGGGGCATTGGCGTGTCCACTTCGGGCAGCCCCCACCCTAAACAAATGGTGCAAAAAGAAAATCCCTGGCGTTTAGTGGGCTTTCAGCCCCCCTGGGGGGGCAGATTGGGGGCTACTGGGGCAGAAAGACTGAGTTGTGCCCATTTCTTCATGGGGTATCGAAGGTCCTTGCCCAAGGGTCCACTCCTCTCTCCCTGGTGTCTAGTCGGTGGATACCTGCTTGGGGATCGCCCTCCTGGGGCGATCCCCAATCAGGGATCCACTGGGGAGGGGTACAATTGGAAAGGAGAGATTCTCCCCTTTCCAATGATACCTCTCCCGTCTTTCTACCTTTCCCGGCTGAGATAGCCCCCTGAACACGTAGAAAGTGAAACTGAAATGAGCCTAAAGGCTCATTTCAGTTTCGGTTTCTGTTCAATGACAACAGCTCGACGTGCGAGCTGATCGTCATTGCACAGAAACCAGGGAGTGGGCCTCGGGAGCTGGGGAAGCTCTTCCCCAGCTCCTGAGGCTTTGAGGGAGATTAGGAAATCCCTCTGCTGTCTGCAGCAGAGGGATTTCGTGCCTCTGGCCTCATGACGGAATGGTTCCGTCATGAGCACAGGGGCACCGATGCTCATGACGGAACCATTCCGTCATGAGCATTGAAGGGGTTAAGAAGAAGGACCAAAGAGACGTAACAACAGTGAAGACTCCAGACTAAAACTGACTTTGCCCCAGCCATACCAGCCTGTCTGCAGCCCTCAAAGAAACCTGCGCCAAAAAGTCACTCGGCCTGCTGGCCCAGCGACCTCCACAACCCTGGGAGAACTGCTTGCCTTCCCTAAAGACCAAGAACTACAGAGGACAGCAGCCCTGTCCACAAAAAAAACCCAAGAAGAGCTCCAGTGCCCTGCTGAACCGCACAACCAGACCTCCGGACCCACCTCTGCACCCGACGCCTCTGGCCCAAGTCGAAGTGGCTCACCGGTCCTAAGAAGGTTGCCCAGTGGTCCTTAGCTCGAGTCCTCTTCTGAGTATCTTCCTGAACTCCATGACGACGCCTACAGCCTCAACAAGCAGGGTCCCCAAACTGCGACCGGCTCCAGTAAGACTTCACCGACATCCAAAGACACCCCTGCACCTGCAGCCCCCAGGCCTTTGGGAGCTTGACCGATGGTGTCCCTGAGTTCTTCAGCACCCCAACTTACCTCCAGAGCCACCGGTTCCCTTCGTCAAGCCTCCGGGTCCGAGCCTGCAGCCTTTTTTTGAAATCTTCAGTTCCCATTTCTTTGCATTGGGTGCCTGACTCTGTGTTGACACTCTGCACCCGGCCCCCTCGGTGCCGCTAAAGGTGTGTGCTTGATCCTGCTTCATGGCCCCCGAGTGCTGGTCCTAACCCCCCGCAATTGACCCCCAACTCCAATTTTACTCACCTACAACCGGCACCTCTTTGCGTGCCTCCAGCCTCCATTGACTAACATTCGGCCCCAGTGATCGAATTTGGCCTCTGAACCCGGCCGCCCCAGTGCCGCTGGTGGTGCAGTCTCTCCATTTACCTGGCCCTTGCCCAGTGTTGGTCCTAAAACCCAAAGACTTGAATAGTAAATCATGTACTTACCTGTGAAATTACAACATTATTTTTCCTCTATAGGTTAATATTGAACTGTTTGAGAAATGTAGTGTCCACTTTTCATATTTAAAAATGGTGATTTTACTAAATGGATTTTATTACAACCAAGTACCTTTGGTTCTAAGTAACAAACATACAAAAAGTAATATTTTTCCCAAAAATTGGTCTCAGATTTATTCATTGAGTGTGTGTAATCATTTCTTGTCTGAGTGTGTACAACAAATGCTTAACACTGCCCTTTGATAAGACAAACTTCTTGCCCACCCTACCACAAAAGAGAGCATTAGTATTATCTACTTTAGCCTCTGTAAATCCTCTGGGGATCCACTGGACTCTGTGCACACTATACCCTACTTTGCTATAGTATATACAGAGCCAGCTTCCTACAGTGATGACGTATAATAAATTACATTTAACAATAGGCAGCAGAAAATTACATTTAGCATTTTTCACGCTTTTATAGGATGTAGCGGTTGTCTTGGGACTGATATGCATAAGGCATGTTTGGGTCTAGGGTGTGACAACGCAGTTCAACTGATTTGTTGCTTCCAAAATGTATATTTTATAGTACTGTAATTGCATTTATATAGTATTTACTACTCCTCTAGTGGGCTTTGGGTTCCAGCCAATAACTTACTTCGGCCAGCCTCTTTCAGCCATTGGCTTGACACTTGTCTATAGGATCTTGGCTTAACCCAGTGCAGAATTCATATCTCACCTAATACTATTGGCTGTATGGCTGTGTACTTCAGCCCACATTCGACTGCTTTAATTTGCACAAGGAAGTGCTTCAAATCTGAAGCTCTCTCTGTCTGCTACTGCTGATTGCCTTTCATATGTTTCACTCTATTCCATGCCGCTCCTCCTGAACCCAGTGGAGAATCGAGTGGGCATAGTGCTTAGTTCCTGCAGAAGTCACTTTGTTGAGGCAGCTGCTAGTATCAGGAGCAGGTGATCTAAATAACTTTAAAATATGTGCAAAAGGGAAAGAAATAGACACCAAGCCATTTGCTGCTGTGCACCCAGAATCTAAAAAATCATCTCAGTCAACATCGACTAAGCCAATCCACTTTTCCGTTTTATTGTGCACCTTGTCACATCATAGCCCCTTTCTCACTGCACCGAAGAACTTCCACTTCCATTGTCCTTAATTTTACCCATCTGCATGTGATTCTCCAGTTTAAGCATGCACAGAGCCCTTCCATAACCTACTACTTCCCACCTCCCACCTGTAATGAAAAGCTTTCTCCTGCACATAGCTCTGTAGGTTTGAGCTATATAAATCCAATACACGCATAGAAACATATATATATATATATATATATATATATATATATATATATATATATATATATATATATCCGTCAAATTGCTGCACAAGCAGTCCCCAGGCCTACGACGTTGGTGCTGTCAGTGGCAGCAGCAGCCACTGTGATACGATTCAAATCCCTTTATTCAGTAGCAATTCTGTGAATAAGAGGACAGCACACCAGGAAACCGCACAAAAGTTTATTGTGCGCTAGCTTTAGAAGGACGACGCGTTTCGGCGTTTGCCTTTGTCAAGTTACTTCCTGCATGCCAATCAACCATAGAAATACAGGTACATAGTTCATAAACATAGAAGAAATACTTCAATATTGTACTGCATGGCGAGCGCGACATAAGCTGAACTTAAACATATAATTAATGGTGATACACAAATTAAATAAAGTAACCGCAATTGCAAGAAATAATAAACTGCAGTAAGAGGCATAATATTGCAATAGGTATTACATCTACATTTCTAGATCACGCATGACTCTCAGTAGTTCATGCGTGATCACCCTTAACTCCTGAGGCGGAAGCCGGGAGCAACGCATAGCACAAAAACCGAAATATCTTTTTAAAATTGTCTGAATCTGTGTTTTTAAACCCTCTGTGCACCTTTCCCCCTGCACTCACCTGGGTCACTGGAACAGCTGATTTGAATGCCGTGGGACACAGGACCCACTTGCACGCCGCCATTACCGGCCGCGAGGAGACCAGGACACGCCCCCTCCGGGTGGCCACGCCCACCTCCTGCCCACACCCCTTCCGCCCATAAATAATGTGTCAGTTCAGGGAGCGCAGCGGGCGCGCCGTCAGCGCGCCGAAGGCGCGCCAAAGGCAAGCCCGTCTGGGCCCGTCCGGGCCCAGCCGGACCCAGGCCCAGCCGGACCCAGGCCCAGTTACTCTACCAGGTAGCCCTCGTGACCGTGTGATATATACTGGAGAGGCACTTCGCGCACTACAACCTAAGAAAATTCTTGCCTGTTACCACACGCATACTGAAGGTTATACCTTCTCCAATTGTATGCGCTGCAATCCGACTCCCCCGAACTCGACAAAACCCGCACTGAAGATGGGACTCCTTAACTGTCGCTCCCTCTCTAAACATGCGATCGAAACCAATCTGCTAATTCAAGATCAGGATCTCGACCTCCTGTTTTTAACGGAAACATGGCTATCAGATAGCACCGACTCGGACATCGTTACGGCCCTTCCCTCAGGGTATCTTTGCCAAGCCTTACACAGACCCAAAGGGAGGGGAGGGGGGATAGCTATAATCTTCAGGGAACAATTCACTTGTAGAACTTCCAACGCTCACATTGAGGACTGTGAGAGCTGTCAATTCTCCATCCAAACTTCCCCATCTCACTCCCTGTCAGGGTTACTGATCTACCGCCCCCCCGGTGTTCCTGGTAATTTTATTAATGCTGTCATCGAATCAGTGTCACAGCTAGCTTCGTCCACCTCCAACTTCCTTATGCGAGGTGACCTAAACCTCCACTTCATGGACCCTACGGATCGGTTAGCCTCTGACCTTCGGCAAGACCTAACATCACTAAACATCCGACTGGTCAACAACGAGCCGACCCATGAGAAGGGACACTTGTTGGATCCCATTCTCACTAATATAGCAACCATCAGCACCAGACCTCCCGTGACCCTTCCATGGACAGACCATTTTATGGTCCCCATCTCATGGGAAATTTCCACCACGAACCCCCTAACCTCTAAAATTCAGGTTACCGACCGACGGTGGCGCAAACTCGCACCTGAGGAATGGGCCGCCGCCCTTACAGACTCCATCCCCGAGCCTTCAACCGACCCTGCCATGGCTGACAAACAGTTTAATGAGTGGATCACCTCCTCCCTAGACACACTTCTCCCAAAAACTGCGACCCTTAAACATCCTAAAAGACTATCCTCTGCTCTCTGGTACACCCCAGAGCTCAAAGCTCTGCGTCAAGAGTGCAAGAGAACGGAACGCTCTTGGAGAAGATATAAATCGGAAATTAACAAAGACATCTATTCCACCTCTCTATTTACCTATAAAACCGCTATCCGAAAAACCAAAAGCATTTTCTTCCAGGGGAGAATAGAGAAAGCTGGATGCTCCAGTAAGGAATCCTATGCCATCCTTAAAGAGCTTTTGAAAACCCCAGAACCGGGACCGAGACACCCCACTGATCCTAAAGCTGATCAGGAGAAATGCCAACAATTGGCTAATTTCTTCCATTACAAAATTCAAACAATTCTTGTTTCAATTCCCTCTGCGAATCCGTGTGAAGAAATTGACCCCTCGTACCCTCCATCATCTATCTGTCTCTCTTCCTGGGGCCAAGTTACCACTGAAGAAGTAGGAAACACGCTCAAATCCATGAAGAGCGGATCCCCCAGGGACCCCGCCCCACTCTGGATCCTTAAGGAGGTAGCCCACACGATCACTCCCCCTTTGACCCATTTGATCAACGCCTCACTCCAACAGGGAGTTGTTCCCCCGAGCTGGAAGACGGCGGTCGTAAAAGCCCTATTAAAGAAACCATCCCTCGACCCCGAAAATCTGGCTAATTACAGGCCCATCTCCCTACTCCCAGGAGTCAGCAAGATCGCTGAAAAATTGGTCAATAGGAAACTCTCGCAGTTTCTTGAGGTCAATAATAAACTAAAAAGTTCCCAGACGGGCTTTCGACCAGGACAGGGCACTGACATCGCCCTCCTGGCAGCGGTTGAGGAGGCCAGAACACTATTGGACGGAGGAGGATCAGTGGCAGTGATCCTCCTCGACCTAAGTGCGGCATTCGATACCGTTAACCACCAACTCCTTATCAAAAGACTTAAAAGAGTTGGTGTGGAAGGCTCGGCTTTATCCTGGCTTTCATCCTTTCTAGCTCAACGGACCTACCAGATCTGGGAGAAGAACGCCTGCTCCTCCGAAATGCCCCTCCAATGTGGTGTGCCTCAGGGCTCCTCCCTGAGCCCCACATTATTTAATATCTATATGTCCACATTCGGAGTGAGCGTCGTCAGCTATGCTGACGACACACAACTAGTGGTGTCTTTGTCCCACCCCAGACAACAATCAGCAGACCTATTCAACTGCCTTACGCAGGTCCATTGTTGGATGAATAAGTCAGCCCTAAAATTAAACGGGACAAAAACTGAAGTCCTGCTCCTCGGCCCGAAAGGTCTCTCACTCTCCCCTAACATCTGGCCAGCCTGCCTGGGCCCCCCCCCCGACCCAAAAGAAGAGGTTAAAAGTCTGGGGGTGTGGATCGACACTGACCTCTCATTTACAGTACAGGCAAAGAAAGTAGCCGGGACCTGTTTCGGGCTCCTGAAATCCCTGAGGAAAGTCCTGCCCCTCTTACCCTTCAACTCCCAAAAATTGCTAATTCAAGGCCTTATACTATCAAGGCTTGACTACAGCAATGCGATTTATCTGGGCGCTCCTGAAGCGACCCTCAACAAGCTTCAGAGAATCCAGAATACCGCAGCCCGGATTATCACAAATACCCCTGTCAGAACTTCCGCTAAACCTGCTCTAAAACTCCTCCACTGGCTTCCCATAAGGGAGCGAGTCAAATTCAAGGCTTTATGCCTAGCCCACAAACTACTGCAAAATCAAGGCCCCCCAGTTCTTAGTAAACTCATCACTCCCTATAAAGCCACAAGATCCCTCCGGTCTGACACAGAAAATTTCATCACTACCCCCAGATTCAAGAAAGCCCGAGCTGGAGGAAGACGCTTCTCAGTTCAAACCGCACGTCTTTGGAACTCGCTCCCTCGCGACTTGCGACTCGAACCACAATACCTTCGCTTCAGGAAGCAGCTAAAGACTCATCTTTTTCCCCAGTGACTCACGCCTTCCCTTACACTGATTCTGTGTCCCCTCCCCCCCTCTTCACCTCTTGTTTGCCCCTGGCCCACTGAACTGAAGAGTTAAGGTTTTTTTTAGCGCTGGGATACCTCAGGGTGACTATGCGCTCTACAAAAAAATAAATAATAATAATATTAATAATAATCTAGAAATGGGAGACAATCATGGTGGAAATGATTACTCATTGTTGCAGTCATGTGATGTTACTAACAAACAACGAGAGCATAGCGGTTTGAAAAGGAAATCAAAGTTTAATCCCAATGTTCCCTTTGACAATATTGAAGCATATAATTCAGCGGTCATTATTGAATTAAAAAAATCAAGACAGGCATTCCAAAAATCCAAATGGGATAATCTTACAAAGGAACAACGGGAAGCCCTCAAAATCCTGGAGTCGGATTCAACGATTGTAATCAAGCCCTCGGATAAAGGGGGCAATGTTGTTGTGATGGATTTGGAGAAGTACAGATCAGAAGCAATGAGACAACTTATGGACGAAACTTGCTATGAACTCATTGATTGGGCCCAATATAAAAAGACTATCCTTGATTATCATAAACTGTTAAGTAACTGGTACTTTCAGGGGTTGATTGATACTGATGAGTACAATTTCTTGAGAACAGACAAACCACGTATACCATGTATTTACTTTCTTCCCAAGATCCATAAGCACGCCACGTCACCACCAGGGCGTCCGATAGTCTCATCCAATGGAGGACTACTTGAAAATACATCCATTTTTCTGGATTCATTTTTGTGCAAATATGTGCTTGATTTAGCATCATATTGCAAAGACAGTTCAGATTTTTTACGCAGACTTCACGATATTCAATGGGAGGACGAATACACGATGATTAGTCTAGATGTATGCTCACTTTATACATGCATTGATCAACGTAAAGGGGTGGCAGCATGTATGCATTTCTTAAAGAGTAGACACATAGATCTCTGGGAACATAATGAAATGTTAGAGACAATGATGTTATTCTGTCTTCAAAATAATATCTTTCTTTTCAAGAAGTCAGTGTATCGTCAGCGATCTGGTACCGCAATGGGTACTTGTTTTGCCCCCAGCCTAGCGAATCTTTTCCTAGGTTGGTGGGAAGAACAGATAGTGTGGACAGATCAATTACAAACTTACACTGATCATATAGTGGTATGGATCAGGTATATAGACGATCTATTTCTTATTTGGAATGGCCCACAAAATCTAGCCAAAGAGTTCATTGACCAACTGGGTACCAATGATCTGAACTTACAGTTCACCCACAAGATCAATTCAAGTTACTGCGAATTTCTGGACATTGCAGTTGAAATAAAAGAAAAAAAGATCACAACACGCCTTTTCCGCAAACAGACCGCAGGCAACACTTTGTTGCACGCGGCAAGCCATCATCCAGTCCCCCTAAAACAAAGCATACCCTATGGAGAATTGCTAAGAGCTCGCCGTGCTTGCAGCACGGACAATGATTTTATAAAAGAGCAACAGACTATGCTCACACGTTTCAGAAGAAGAGGATACAAAGAGGAAACCCTAGAGAGAGCCCAAAATAAAGTCAAGGAGCTGCAACAACACGATATACTTTTTAAGCCATCTAGGAGCACTATCAATAGAAGTAACAATGATAGTAACCAGGCCAATGCACCAAGAATGGTAACACAATTTAGCAGGGGAGCCTGGACACTAGAAAAAATCATGAAAAAACACTGGAATCTACTGATAGCAGACCCGATCATTGGTACATGCATAGGAACCAGACCACAAATAACATACAAAAAAGCAAGGTCACTGAAGGACATATTGGTCCATAGCTATTGTGAAGAGACTACTCAACCACAATGGTTAACAATGCCGAATGGCTTCACTACATGTAGGATGTGCAAGGCAGATCGCAATGGCATAAACTGCAAAGAATATATCACAGGCACTAAACAAAAACGTCCAATAAAACACCTAATCAATTGTAATAGTGATTTTACCGTCTACATACTTGAGTGCCCTTGTGGCCCCAGGTATGTAGGCAGTACTAAATTACCACTTAAATCAAGAATTTTGCAGCATTTACGTGCGATCACTAATTGTGATCATAACTATCCAGTGGCACGTCACTATTCCGAATTCCACAACAGTGACAACAGTAGCTTACGGTTTTTCGGAGTAGAAAGAATTCCTAAATGTATACGAGGAGGGGACCGAGAAAAACACCTAAGAGTACTTGAGTCCAGATTTATTTTAGATCTGGACTGTAAAATACCCAAAGGACTCAACAGTGGAGAGGAACTTGCAACTCACATAGGCTTGTAATTAACAATAACATGGTCTCGAAATTAACATGATCACTCCCAAACCATGGTTGGGATTTTAATTATTCCCAAATTCATTTCAATATACTCATTTTTATTAAGATAGGGAAATAGGGTCACACAGGATAAAATAATATTTCCCAATTGGGACATTATACGAGCACTTACCGCAATTGTGGATGCTCTCATTGGAACCCCCCAGGGTTACCCATTCATTATCCTGATTATTCCCTGATACCCTTCCTCTTTCACACATTTAATCTTATTATTTGTTACACACATCACTATCCCGTCAATTCCCTAACACCTAGCACTTAGTAAAGGATACTTCCTACCCGTGCCATTTTACCATGATATCAGTAAGGAACAGTCCTGTATTTACTCAATTGGAAGTTTATGGATAAATAGCAGGAGCCATTGTCCAAATAACTACTCTAGTTTCTTAATGTCCGCTGTAAAATAAAATGGTATCATGATCTTAGGGTCCCACACAATCGCAGCACTATGGACATTAGTTTGTAATGTATGGCTATTCAGCCTTTATTGAACCAAATTGATAGTGGATGACGCATTTGCGCATACATTGTATAATCAGGACATGCATAATCGTAAGCTACCTGTTTTTGTTCACATTATTTTTAACTTTATTGTTCCCTGACAATTCCTCTATGATGGTCATCAAATACGAGGATGTAATACCTATTGCAATATTATGCCTCTTACTGCAGTTTTTTATTTCTTGCAATTGCGGTTACTTTATTTAATTTGTGTATCACCATTAATTATATGTTTAAGTTCAGCTTATGTCGCGCTCGCCATGCAGTACAATATTGAAGTATTTCTTCTATGTTTATGAATTATGTACCTGTATTTCTATGGTTGATTGGCATGCAGGAAGTAACTTGACAAAGGCAAACGCCGAAACGCGTCGTCCTTCTAAAGCTAGCGCACAATAAACTTTTGTGCGGTTTCCTGGTGTGCTGTCCTCTTATTCGCAGAATTGCTACGGAATAAAGGGATTTGAATCATATATATATATATATCACAACCAAACCCGACTTCCATAAAATTGGACACCGACACAGGAGATGCTTTTAGCCATCCGGCTAGGGTTTTATTCGTCTTCTTTCTACGCGTTTCGGCACAACTGTATATATATATAGTATAGTAGATAGTTATAGTTACAACCTAGTTTCCATAGGAAATCTCAAAATTCTATTTTGAATAACTTTGGTGCCGGTTGACGAATCCTCGCGAAATTTTCAAAACTAATGGGGCGCTCCGCTCAGCTCCTACCCTGAAAGTCTCGGGGTGATTCGTCAAGCGGGGGCCGAGAAAAAGGGGGGGTCCCAAAACGCGTTTTCCCCATGCATTTTTCCATAGGACCTTTAGTCTCAGCTACAGCCCGAACGGCTGAACAAAATTACGTGAAATTTGGCAGAGAGGTAGCCATAAGGTCAAGGAAGTGCCTTTTGCAGGTCTGGTGTAAATCTGTTCAGTATTTCCTGAGAAAATAGCATTTAAAAGCATATCAATATCTATACGCGTGCACCGTGCGCACATTGTGCGCGCACCCTGCCGTGCGCGAGCGCAATTCTGATTGGTTGTTAGATGTCGGTAAACATTAGAATCGGTCGAAACCAGGAAGTGTCGGCTGCCATTTTGTCTCTCGCAGTCTGAGGGGGTGAAAAAAAAGGTGAAGAACGTGAAAAGGGGGCAGAGTGGACAGTTCCTGACCCCCTAGCCTTGGTCAGGGGGTCAGAGAAGGACCCCCATGGGAGAAAAAAACATATATATATTTTTTTTTTTTAAATCACGAGGTGCGCGCACGGCACGCACTGCGAATCGTGGGTGCTCGGTGCGCGAAGCGCCCCGAGCGCCCACAACGCGCGCACGGTGCGCGCACCTCGCGATTAAAAAAAATAAATAATAAATCACGGTGCGCGCACGGTGAAAAACCTGAAAAAAAAAACATTTATAAATACATAACTTAGCATTTAAAAACCGTACAAATTCACTGAAAAAACCATAGGTTTCACACACGTTATAGTTACGAATTAGCATTTAAAAAACCTTGCAAATTCACTTAAAAAAGCATAGGTTTCACACATGTTATAGTTACGAATTAGCATTTAAAAAACCTTGCAAATTCACTTAAAAAACCATAGGTTTCACACATGTTATAGTTAGCTGGACATTTCACTCGTAAAAAACCAATGAAATTCCCCCGTTATAGTTACTGCAGGCAACTATAACTCACGCGACCGCAATCCTCTGCTGATGACGTCAGATATTACATCACTGATGACATATGTGTCTTTATGAGAAAATAAATATTTGTAATATATGTATAGCTAAAGATTAATGGAAGAAGACATGGGTAAATAAGTGTCTAAATACAGTGATGTAATATCTGACGTCATCAGCAGAGGATTGCGGTCGCGTGAGTATAGTTGCCTGAAGTAACTATAACTGGGGAATTTCATTGGTTTTTTACGAGTGAAATGTCCAGCTAACTATAACATGTGTGAAACCTATGGTTTTTTAAGTGAATATATATATATATATATATTTTTTTTTTAAATTTTTTTTTTTGATGCCATGTGTAGCTGTAGATACACATGCTCAGCTTAAGTCCGCCATCAAGTGTTGGGCTTGGAAGTGTGCAAGTTGTTTTTCTTTGAAGAAGTCTTTTGAGTCACGATGTGCAGTGACTCCTCCTTTTGCTTGGGCAATGTGCATGGTCCTCGACTCCAATATAGAAAGCACAGAGCAACCAACCCCACCATTTTGCATATGATTAAGACCCTGTGGGGGTTGAAACCCGTGAAGCCACGTTATCAGGACTGCCTGCTATGAATAAAATCTGTTTTACCTACCTTCTGACTGGATGGGCCTGTTTATCACTCTGTGAAGACAGGGTGAGTATCTGGATGGAATACATAATATTATGCAAATTCTCCTTTATTGCCACAGCTCAGCAGTAACAAAGAATAGAACATAGAACTTGTGAACATTCTGAAAAAACAGCATAAAGACCGTGAGCACACAGCCATCATCCTTCTTTGTTCAAAGCTGCGAATCCAGGAAAAAGAACAGTGAATCCTCTTCAAAATAACGGTGAAGGAGTCATTTCAATAATCCAAAAAGAAAGGATTCTATTCTGAAAGAGAGAAAAATGAATAGATTAAAGTAACAAAGTCTTCTTAGGGAGGGAAGACATAGCGGAGGGATAATATTAGCCTCCATGTCTTTAATAAAATCCAGATTTTCTGCCCACCAGGCTGTGAAAAATCTAAATTTTATGGCATGACACGGAGGCCAACATTATGCAAGTTTAAAGTGAATTGAGCACACTGTCAATCACATTATTGATAGGTCTAAAATAGCATTTTTTAAACATATTTTCATTCGACCAGTCAGCGGCTCTAAGGATATCTTGTAGTCCACCACCAAGCATAAAGGCCTTGGAAGCAGAAGCCCCTCTAAGGGAATGTGCGCCAAAAATAGAAGTATCGATACCACACTCACGCATCACCTCTTTCACCCATCTCGCGAGGGTAGGAGAAGAAACTGGTTTATGAGGAAGTCTATAGGAGATCAGAAGTTGTGTCTCATTACCTCTTATACCAAAAGTTCTTTTCTCATATTCTTTAAGACATTTGACAACACATAGACAATCACTCTCAGGAAAGAAAGGATAGAAAATGGACGCAGACATAGTTTTAGTCCTCTTTTTAAGATAGAAGCAAACTCCCTCGGGTTGATAAGATCTGCAGGAGATGTCTAATGCTTTAACATCGGATGTTCTCCTAAAAGAGACCAAACAAAGTAGGACAGTAAGTTTGTAGGAAATAAGTTTGAGAGAAAGAGAAGAGTTATCTCCCCAAGAGGAAATAAGCTGTAAGATATATCTCACATCCCAAAGTGCTGAGTATTTAGGAGTTGGAGGATTGAGAACCCGCATGCTTCTCATAATCTTCTTAGTTAAAAGAGATTGGCCGACAGAAACACCATCAAATAGAGAGTGGCCAGCCGCAATGGCTGACCTATAAACATTGACGGTTCTATAACTAAGACCGGAGGCAAATCTTTCCGAAAGGAAATTAAGAACGTGAACTAAATCAGCTGAAACGGGATCGAAATGTCGTTGAAGACACCAGCGAACCCATTTGTTCCATGCCAATCGATATGCTTTCCTTGTTCCAGGTGCCCATGATTCAGATATGAGTCTAAAAGCATTGAGCGAAAGGCCAGGGATCTCCTATTGTCGCCTGAAATCTTCCATGCCGTCAGGACTAGGATTCCTTGTTCTAGAAGAGGGTGAACTTCGCCCTGTGGGCCTAGGAGGAGATGATTGAAAGACGGAATCAAGATTGGGAAGTCTATGGCCATCTCCAAGATGACCGGAAACCATGCTTGCGACCTCCAAAGGGGGGCTATTACCACCATGCTCTGAAGATATCTGCGAGCATGTGAGAGAAGGCGTGGGAGCATTACAAAGGGCGGGAAGGCAAATGGTTTTAAGCCCTGCCAGTTCTGGAGGAAGGCATCCACTCCTGATGCTAGAGGGTCCAGCTTCCAGCTAAAAAATTTCGTCATCTGAGTATTCAGTCTGTCTGCGAAGAGGTCCACCTGAAAGGGGCCCCATTGTTGTTGGATGGTAAGGAATATCCTCCTGTCCAACTTCCAATTGCTCGGGTCCCTGAAGTTTGTCGAGAACCAATCTGCTACATGGTTGTTCAAGCCTGGGATGTGTTCTGCCGTGACCGACAGACCTTTCTCCAGACAATAGTCCCAGAAAACCTTCGCTATTTCGCTCAGACCTTTCGAACGAGGTCCCCCCATCTTGTTGACATATCTTACCGCAGAGACATTGTCCATGCGGAGCATTACGGAACACTTGATCGAATTTTTTGAAAAACTCCGAACCGCAAAGGAACCGGCTAGAAGTTCCAGGCAGTTGATATGAAGTTTCTTTTCCTTCAGAGTCCAGCGCCCCCCTGTGGAAAGGTTGTCGCAAGTTGCACCCCAGCCCTCTAAACTCGCATCCGACTCTATAATCAGGTCTGGTATGTCCCCGAAGATGGCTTTACCATTCCACGCTTCTGCATTCCTCAACCACCAAATAAGTTCTTTTCTCGATTCTTCGTCTAAGAAAGTCATCTGGGAATATGAAAGACTCGACTTCAAGGCTTTCGCCTTCAGTCTCTGTAGGGCTCTGTAATGAAGAGGGCCCGGGAATATAGCCTGAATGGTCGAGGAAAGGAGACCCAGAATTCTCACTAAAAGTCTCAAAGGGAAGAATTCCAGGGCAAGGATCATTCTGAGTTCTTTTTTTAGTTTCTTTAGTTTTTCCCTTGGTAACTTTAATTCCCCCGAAATTGTGTTTACCATGAATCCCAAAAATTGGGTTTCTTGTAGGGGGGTAGTACATGATTTTTTGGTGTTTATAATGAAGCCTAGATGCTCCAGAAGATGAATGGTAAGGTTCGTATGTTGATGGATTTGATCCTTGGACTGTGCCATAATAAGAATGTCGTCCAAGTAAATTATCAGTCTCACACCCCTTTCCCTTAGCCAGGCTACTACCGGATGTAAGACCTTGGTGAAGGACCAAGGGGTTGATGACAGGCCGAAAGGAAGACTTGAGAATTCCCACAGCTTTTTCTCCCATGTGAACTGAAGAAACTTCATGTGAGGTGGCCAAATCGGAATTGTGAGGTAGGCGTCCTTTAAATCTAGACGTGTTAGCCAATCCCCTTTCCTCAAAACATCTCTGAGAAGATGGATTCCCTCCATCTTGAAATGGTGATAGGCAACCCAACTGTTCAGATTTTTTAAATTTATTACGGGTCTCTGGGATTTGTCTTTCTTTTCGACCAGAAAGATATTGCTGATGAAACCTATTTCTGAGCTCTCTCTTATAGCCCCTTTGTTTATAAGATCTTTGACTTCTTGTGACACTAATTTTTTCTGATCTTCTGAAAAGGTTATTTCGTGAGGAATTTTTGTTTGGAAGGGAAAGTCTATAAAGTCTATTTTGTAGCCCTGAACTGTTTGTAGGACCCAGGGGTCTTGTGTTATTAGAATCCAATTGCCAGAGAAAAGGGCTAGTCTCCCTCCCACTTTTACAGGGATATCTGAAGGGTCTATCGATAGACCTACCTGCTGAGAAGGTTCTGCTCCTCCTTTCGCCACGAAAGGGCCTTGTTCTGAAGCGTTGTCTTTGAGGATAGAATGAGTGACCTCCGTAGACATGTGATTGCTGGAACCTGTTTCCTCGTCCCAGAAAGGGTCTTGAGATGGATTGTCCACGGCCGGGAAATCGACCCCGCATTCTCCCGGCCCGTCCCAAAATTTTATCTTGAAAAACTTTTTTAATTTCTCGCTGAGATTTTTGGATTGAGCTAAAAGCTCCCACGTACTTTGCCATATCACGAATAAAGTCCTCTCCAAAGAGGAGACCTTGGGAGCTTGGCCCTGCCTCTTGGTTGGCCAGTTCAATGAGTTTTGGGTCTATTTTGAGAAGAATACCTTTTCTTCTTTCTGTAGAAATGGCGGTGTTTGCATTGCCTAGGAGACAGACGCACCTTTGTATGCATTCGCGAAGTTCCTTCGCGTCAACAGGGATGCCACCAACATATGCGTTTTCTGCCATATCAAATATTTTGGTCAGATGGCCGATTAGGTCTAGTAGGCGGTCTTGGCAAGATCTAAGACTTTTATCTATCCCTTTCCTTGGATCCTTTGCGCCTTTGGCTATGAATGCAACGACTTTAGGGTCGAGTTCAGGAGTGAAGGCGATTTTTTCTGGGAGAGACGGTCAAGTGCATTCTGATCTTAGTCTTGACCTTACTTCCTTCGGGATCTCTCTCCTTAGCCAAAAACTAATGTAGTCTGCCACGTGTTGTGACGGTATTCATTCGGGGGATAAGGGATGTTTAATTAGTAATGGATCAAACATGAATTCTCCAAAGGGGTCAGTGATACCCATTTTTGATCCTGAGGCCTTGTTTGCCTCTTCTGTGTTGACAGATGAACTCTTATCTTGGACCTCAATGTCCGAATCAAAAGACGAGGAGCATGAGAGATCTATCTCTGCCTCGTATTGCTCGTCACTGTCAACTTGAATAGGTGATTTTAGGCCTGATTCTTGCCCATCTGGGATGCCCTGGGCATCATTCTGGTCTCCGCCTTGAAAGCGAGATCGATCCATATTTAGTGTGACTTTAACTCTTTTAGATTTTTGTTCTGTTTGATGTATCCCGGATCTTTTCTTTGGGACCTTTGCTGTCCCTTCTTTGGGGTTGAGATTATGCGCTCCGCTAGTAGAGGGCCAAGCCTTTGTGAGAATGTCAAATTTTTTATTTATAGCATCATTAAATCTTTTATTTATACTTTCGCTGAATGAGTCCATGGCCCTATCCATGGCCTTAGAAACCATTAGGTCAAGTTTGGTTTCCAGCGATGCGTCAGAGGAAGACATTGTGGTAATAAGGGCTAGAAGATTGTTAGATAAGTCTTCCTACCGTAATTGTCCTCTTTTCCCCTTTTTTTTTTTTTTATCTGTGTGAGAAAGACACTTGTAAAAAACTATAAGGATTCGCCTTTAGAATTCTTGAAGTGAAGATCATAAGATACTCGATCTGAGGATATGTGAAAAAAACATCTTGTCAGTTGCACTCTACCGAAGTGATGCGAGGCAGCAACTGACAGAAGTTGTTAAAATAACCATGACGACCACGCACGGTTTTTACGTGCGTGATCGTTCCTAAGGGTCATTCCTCTAATATATTCGTGCTCGCGTTGCCTTGAGAAAAACAATTCCGGCGAGGCAGAGGGGAATGCGCAAATGGCGGTTCAAGCAAGACGGGAGAGGTAGTACAAATGCACCGGAATGGGAAGGGAAGACCGGAGCGGTCTTCGTGTTACATCGTGCTACGAGGTAGGGAGTAAGCGAGACGAATGCTTCGATCAAAGCGTTGCTAGGGAGCGGGGCTCGCTCGGGCTGACATTTGAAAGTCGCAAGGGGAAGCGAGAGAAAAACGCTAGAAAGTAAAATAGCAAGAGGGTATTACGGCATTACGGCAAAACGGCATTATAATAATAACATTACACTATAAAAAATCTTGAAACAGCGACATTGACAAGGGAGAAAGATCGAGAAAAAGAGCCCATAAGGGAGGTTCAGAAGAATAGGGAGAGAGGCATGATAGGGTCAATAGGACACAGTCATGTACAAAGAGTGTCATAAACAAATAATCATAGCGCTAATAGTAAATAAATACTTATGAAAAGTAAGAGCGAATGAAATGAGATACTTATCTCTGTGAGCAGCAGCAACAAAGAAGGATGATGGCTGTGTGCTCACGGTCTTTATGCTGTTTTTTCAGAATGTTCACAAGTTCTATGTTCTATTCTTTGTTACTGCTGAGCTGTGGCAATAAAGGAGAATTTGCATAATATTAGCCTCCGTGTCTTTAATAAAATCCAGATTTTCTGCCCACCAGGCTGTGAAAAATCTAAATTATCTGGATGGAATACATATTATCTACTGGCGGTCGCCAGTAGATAGTTGTAGTTAGGACCGTGTTTCCATAGGAAATCTCAAAATTCTATCTTGAATAACTTTGGCGCCGGTTGATGAATCCTCGCGAAACTTTCAAAACTAATGGGGCGCTCCGCTCAGCTCCTACCCTGAAAGTCTCGGGGTGATTCGTCAAGCGGGGGCCGAGAAAAAAAAGGGGTCCCAAAACGCGTTTTCTCCATGCATTTTCCCATAGGACCTTTAGTCGAAGGTACAGCCCGAACGGCTGAACAGAATTACTTGAAATTTGGCAGAGAGGTAGTCCTCAGGTCAGGCATGTGCCTTTTGCATATATGGAGTCAATCTGTTCAGTAGTTCCTGAGAAAATTGCAGTTAAAAGTACATAAATATCTATAGCCGTGCACCGTGCGCGCACCCTTACGTGCGCGAGCGTAATTCTGATTGGTGGTTACATGTCAGTCAACGTTCGAATCGGTCGAAATCAGGAAGTGTCGGCCGCCATTTTGTTTGTTTTGGGTGCAAAATGAAAAAGAGAGGTGGCGAACGTGAAAAGGGGGCAGGGTAGAGAGTTCCTGACCCCCTAGCCTTCGTCAGGGGGTCCCTGAAGGACCCCGAAGGGTGAAAAAAACATATTATTTTTTTTTTTAAATCGCGGGGTGCGCACGGTGAAAAACCTTAAAAAAAATATATAATAATACATACATAACTTAGCATTTAAAAAAACGTACAAATTCACTTAAAAAACCATAGGTTTCACACACGTTATAGTTAGGAATTAGCATTTAAAAAACCTTGCAAATTCACTTACAAAACCATAGGTTTCACACATGTTATAGTTAGGTGGACATTTCACTCGTAAAAAACCAATGAAATTCCCCCGTTATAGTTAGTTCAGATAACTATAACTCACGCGACCGCCACTCTATCACAAGGATGATGTCATCAGTGATGTCATGAGTGATGCCACTGACCATGTTATGAGTGATGTAATAATTGAAGTCATCAGCAGTGGATTGCGGGCGCGCGAGTTATAGTTATCTGAACTAACTATAACGGGGGAATTTCATTGGTTTTTTACGAGTGAAATGTCCACCTAACTATAACATGTGTGAAACCTATGGTTTTTTAAGTGAATATATATATATATATATATATATATATGTGTGTTAAAATGCTTTACTACTCACTTGAGTGTGATTGTGGCACTGTAATAAAGGAGGGACAAACTCTGATGTTCGTTTGGTTAGCAGTCATTTAATTGCAGAAAGCCTTTGAGAATGGAAGTTATCCTGAAACGCGTCAGGCTCTGCTGATGCTGGGAGCATGGGTTTCCTTCCCTAACTGGAGTTTGCTAACAGTGAGTGTGTCCTGCCTTTGGGTAACCTGTGGAACTGGATTAATATGGCCGACCCAGCCGAAGGATGCACCGCCGCAGAAGTTAGCGGCCCCGCTGCTGGTGCGATGTATCAGCGTGGCGGGACTGTTCTAGCATAAAATTTGAGCGGGGATGAACTCTGCCTGTGCCCCTGTGATGTTATAATTATATTGGATTGAATGGACTGCCTGCAGCCCACTTGGGATTTATTTTACGAACTACCAGCCCCATTACGCTTTACTACTCACTTGAGTGTGATTGTGACACTGTAATAAAGGAGGGACAGATGCTGATGTTTGTTTGGTTAGCAGTCATTTAACTGCAGAAAGCCTTTGAGAAAGGGAGCTATCCTGAAACGCGTCAGGCTCTGCTGATGCTGGGAGCATGGGTTTCCTCCCCTAACTGGAGTTTGCTAACAGTGAGTGTGTCCTGCCTTTGGGTAACCTGTGGAACTGGATTAATACGGCCTACCCGGCCGAAGGATGCACTGCCGCAGAAGTTAGCAGCCCCGCTGCTGGTGCGATGTATCAACGTGGCATGACTGTTCTAGCATAACATTTGAACGGGGATGAACTCTGCCTTTGCCCCTCTGATGTTATATTTATATTGGATTGAATGGACTGCCTGCAGCCCACTTGGGATTTATTTTACGACCTACCAGCCCCATAATGCTTTACTACTCACTTGAGTGTGATTGTGACACTGTAATAAAGGAGAGACAAACGCTGATGTTCGTTTGGTTGGCAGTCATTTAATTGCAGAAAGCCTTTGAAAAAGAGAGTTATCCTGAAACGCGTCAGGCTCTGCTGATGCTGGGAGCATGGGTTTCCTCCCTTAACTGGAGTTTGCTAACAGTTAGTGTGTCCTGCCCTTGGGTTACCTGTGGAACTATATATCTATATATAAATATATATATATATATGTATATATATATACGCACATGCACATGCACATACACACACTCTCTCTCTCTCTCACTCTCTCTCTCTCACTCTCACTCTCACTCTCTCACTCTCACACACTCACACTCACGACCGTGACACTGTGATAACGTTGGAACTGTCAGTTACGGTGAGAGGTGCAATGGCTTGTAGTTCAGCACAACCAGCTGTAGCCAGTAGAACACACTGAGGGGACCTACAATTAAAGATGGTACATTACAGTTCAGGAATAGGTTATATTGCCCCCTTCAGAGTCAAAGGGGGTACTCTCTGTCCGCCATACCACTAGGTCCTGGGCCATAGGCCCGGATGCTTACTAGCTTAATGTGTGGCAAGTGTACAGGTGAATGAAAAGGGCGATTAGCAGTGCAGTTCTCTTTGGCATTTCTGGCAAAACCTTGATCTACCCATGGTGTTCATTAGAAAAGCTCATTCAGAGAATAAAATGAAAGCAAATTTAAGGAGTCATGTACACACTTGCCTGGTGGCCTGTCAGGACAGCAGAGGCTCAGACCTCCACTCTCCTGGCAGAGTGCCTGCCTTATTTAGACATTGCACCTGCTTGGTGGGATCTCAGAGCACTTTGCTGAGCAACAGCCATGTTGTTTTGGCCTTGCTCAGCCAAACTTTCTGAATTTTAAAAATTTACTTCAAAAACGATAGTTTGTTGTTTAAAAAAAAATAATAATCAGTGGCCCTGGAGCACAGGAAAATGTCTCTCTTTGCGTCAGGTAATTGTTTGATTTCCGTACCTGGGACCACCATGCCTCACATGGTGGCCCCGTCAGGGAAATTAGGTGATGGCCACCCACACTAAATAGTATGGGTGGACCATGACCAATGACAGATTGGGTGGAAGGGTGGAGCCAGCTAAGGTAAACTTTTGGAAACCCTGCTTGGATTTTACACTTGCCTAAAATGTGCAGCATGCTGCTGTGGAGAAAATGTAATGCTAAAAACAAAAGAAATCGAAAGCAAGTAGGAGAAGCAACACTATAAAATTCATTCTTTTATCAACTGCTATATAAAACATGCAGTTTCTGTCCTAAAATTCCCATATGGAAAGATATATGTATGTTGTAGAAAACGAGAATTTAAATTCTAAGTTTTGGAAAGTAGTGCAATCTGAAATAGCAACATACAGTATGCCACGGCCGTACTTTTCATAGCGTGTTGAAGTAGATAACTTTCATTATTAACCTTTGGGGTAATTAATACTGGCCCTCTAACGATATGAGGGAAAGGTGGGGATCCTATTTTATTAAAACATGGAAGTAAATAGTTCTTAGGAAATGGTAGCAATTATCCCGGTAGAATGGTTAAAAATACTAATTTGTTTATTCCTCAATGACACACAAAACATTTTTCTGCTAGTAATAACTGTTTACATGAATCTACTTTTATGGATTTATATGACGCGAAAGTGTAGCAACGTTGGTGTAAAATCCTACTAGGTTGAGCTTTGCCATATGGATTTTCCCTGTACATTTAATGTATTCCTCCATATTTCCACTTCTGTGCAAAGTCAAAAAGAAAATGTTGTAAAAAGTTAATGAAATGAAGTATAAATACTGAAGCTTGATTGACAAGGAATCAACATGACTGCTTTGATGGAGGACTATTGGGTATATTTGTTTTGCATTATTTTTTATTGTGGGTATGAATTCTGTTAAATGCCAAATAACCTTGCAAAAGCCGCAGTGTGAAAAGCGAAAATGGTAAAGGTAGGTTTTTGTCGGTCTGTAATTATATCTATAAATGATCTAAAAGAGCAGAGCTGCCATAACTGGTAAGCTCTTTTCAGATGATGGATGATATATGGCAACTCCAGAGCAAACAAGCATTGGCACAGCATTTAGGTCCGGCCCCAGCATTCTGATGCAGTGTTTATTTTAAAAATATATATATATTATTGCACGCATATGCGGAAAAATAAAAACAATACATGGCAATAACCGATGGCTAGATGTACTGAGTTTCTGTATACCGATTTCTAATTTGCAATTAGATCTGAATTACAAATTGGGAATCACTATTCTATGTGTATTATAGTGTTAGATAAACTTTTACCGATTTGGTTCATTCAAATTCGCAATTTTTAGAATCAAATTTTGCATTTCAGGCTCACCCAAATACATACATGCTCAGTATCCTCAATGGCTCTGGGTAAGTGACAAACTTCACTAAGTATCTTATTAAGACACACTTACTAATACACATGTAGTATTCTTTTTATAAATTTACATTCTCATAATAAAAGGATAAGCTATGATACAACAACTTCAGTCACCCTTTAGTCATTTGATTTGTAGTGTATCATGGCACGGCAATTATCGCCAAATTGTACTATTAGATGCGGTAGGGAAAGTATTTGCCAGGAGCATTCTGGTGCACCTCACTGAGTGTGTTGTGGGGGAGAAAATCCTCCCAATCAAACTAGCAGGCTTCAGGAAAAAACATTGCACTTTAGACAATATCTGTATGCTGAAACTTATAGCGGAAAAGTACACCCTAATTCGAGGGGTTAATGTCTATTCGGGATTCATAGATTTTTCAACGGCCTGTGATAGGGTATGCCTGACACTCTTCTCCCATTAATAATTGCCCTGCACTCCTCCACTTGGTGGCAACTTTTATTAGGGGGGCGATCCTCTGTAATTCCAACAAAAAAGGGACTGAAACAAGGGTGTCTGCTGAGCCCATTGCTTTTCTCCTTTATGTTTCAGACCTCCCTATTTGTTTTGCATCTTGAAGATGGGTGGCCGCCCCTTTCCCCGTTTGATGTATGCAGACGATATCGTAAATATGGATCGAACATAGAAAGTCATAACTGGTAACACATTGGATAAACCCCACATAAAATATTGTTCCTCTAAAGCCTCCTTGCATACAAACGAGTTACGTACCTTTTATAATGCAATGGGGCGAAGGCATTTTAGGCAGATACTTTCTGTTTTTATATTGATAGTGGGGGCTACATAAAGTAAAGATTTTCCAGCGTAAGTAGTGTATCTGTAAGTGACACTTTAAGCATGTGTTGAAGTCGTAGTCGATGAGGAGTTGGGAATGAGCTTGGAAGTGCTGAGAAAGCAACATCATAAAGGGCCAGTGTTGGTAGAGATAACGAAAGCATTAAGATTGCTTTTGAAAAGCTATTCTTACAATGTGACTTATCAAGAACCATTTTTTAATACACGCAAAGTCATTTATGCTTTCAAATCCTAAAATGATTGTTATCTGACACAGTTAAATCATGTGCGTGTGTGTGTACCTGAAATTAAAGGAAAATTTTATTTTTTAACATCAAAACAGCTGTTTGGGCTATTTATTTAAATAAAAACATAAAACTAAACTTTCCGGGAAATAATGATTTGTCATATCTGTATGTTGTGCTCTGACTTCTGCTTCTCTTAATGCATCTTGCAGATATGTGTGTTGGATTTGGTTCTTCTTCAGTTTCTGAGTCTGTCATTACTGTGGGTAGTCCTTTTTTTGTTGCTACATTGTGTAACATAGCACAGGTTGCAATACTCTTACAGCTAGTTTCAGAGCTTTATCGTAGTGCACCACCATTCTTGCAAAGACAACAAAATCTACTTTTTAAATATGCAATTGTGCGTTCCATAACTGATCCTGCCCTTTTGTGAGCATTCTTATATCTTTGCTCACTTTGTGTTTTAGAATATAGGTATGGTGTAAAATTCCAAGAGCGAAAAGCGTATGCACTGCCATCTTAAATACAGAAATTATTATTAGTTTTCAAGATACTGAACGCCTGGTTCGTATGTTTGATTAAAGTTTCTTACACTTACCAAGAAGACAGCTGTAAATCCTACTGTGTCCAAACATGAGTTAGTCATGAGTGCTTACTAGGAACCTTATCATGATGCCTGTGATGATATAGGATTCATCACACACAACCTCCATATTAAGTCAATGAATATGTGTACTGTTTATAAATAAATACTCATGCACTGATGGTGGGCATATATCTACATGAATTCTGTTAATACAAATTGTGCAATGCAATAAAAGTGTAATTTGATGAGTTGTAAATGCTGCCGATTGGTAGGGAAAATAATATGATTATTAATGTTTGATAACATTGCATCAAGGAAATCCCTAAAAAAAAAATGGATAAAGAACATTGCGAAACACCACCTGCCACAGCAATGACACCCTGGTAACTACCAGCGCCTGAGAGCTGCAGTGAGCATATGGCTTGCACATGGGAAGGTATGGAGTTGCTTCTGAAAGTATTTCTTCTTAGCTGCGGTTTCAGTTCAGCAAGTAGGTCTAAAATAACCTACCTGCTAAGTTGATATTTATCAAAAATCTGTTCCCTGGAAAAGTGCAATCCTGACCCTAAAAGCTCTTTCCTATCTGCTCCGCCACTTCTGCAGTCCAACCAGTATCCGTATTCTGCTAGCCATCATGCACAAAGCTGCCTTTGTGTGCGTAAACTGCTGGTGCATTCTGGGGGCTAAATAAATAGGTTGCACCAGATTACCACCTGTTTTCCACTTGGTGGAAACGTGCACGTGCAAAATGACTAGTCACTATTAGTGAAACCTTCATTCATATAAAGAGCAATTCACTTTTAAGAAATCCTTAATAACTAATTACTATTTCGAGTTGCAAATTTAATGATTCAGTATTTTGTCAGTTTGCAAAAAGTAGCGAAGAGTGGCCATTAATAATTACAAAAAAGCTAGTTTAGCAGTGAGTAACCAGTTTTCTACTAGTTACTGAATCACAATGTTTTCATACATCTAGACCTTAATGTGGCCACCACACATTTGTTATAAAAAATAATTCATTCAATTTAAAAAACATTCCCTTGTGTGGGTGTTGTATAATTGATATATATATTTTTTGTAATGCTTTTTTAGTTGTACTAATGCATTTTACTATTACTCTTAATGAAGGTGACAAGAAATCATCACCCAGCCAAGCACTCAAATTGCAGCAAGTTACAATGTCACTTAAGCTTTATATGACAGCAGTTTTAAAAAGGAGACGGGGAAGTAAATCACCATGTGACTGGGCACCAAAAGTGCTGCCAAAATAAATTGCTGAAAATACAATTAAAAAGGGGAATTTTGAAAGAGTTTTGTCCCTGAAGAGAATTGAACTGTTTTATGTGTATATGAACAATGTACACAAGCTTTGTACAATCACTCAAAGTGAAGGAAGTCTATGGGTAAAATGGACTGATCCATTGACCCATGCTGCATGATGTGATGGGTGGAAGCAAAATCTAAATGACAGTTAAAACAGATCAATGGATGAAATCTGATGACCAAAAGCCACTCGATGTACTTATATTATGTATGATTTTTTGGAAAACAATAGTCTGGGGAGACAGCTAATACGGTTTCAAAGGCCAGACCTGAAAATATGGAGCTTTCACTTGGTAGGAGGTACAAAGTAATTTTCCTTCGAAACCAGAGCACGAATCTCTTTGCTGTTATTTTCTAAGGCTTGCTACATTGAAAGGAACTAGGACAATAATGGGTAAGAGGATGGGAATTGGGAGGTCATAAGGCAGGCAACACTGCTGCTTGGCAGGTCACTTAGCTGAGATGCCAAACAGAAAAGAGGTCTTCCCTCAATGCTGATTGTGAATTGCGGCCTAGAAACAAGACACTGTTGCAGGCACCAGGAGCTGCATAAAGGACAAGTATTATGAAATTACCTTTATCCTGATGCACTGAACCAATATAATGTTCTACATGTCTTGTTCCTCAGAGAGGACACCGTTCACAAGCACATTTTCTTCATGCGCAAAATACCTAATGCAGCATTAAAGAACTCCAGCAATGGGAGAATGAACACAATTAACCAGAGGATCTATGTGTGCAGGGAAAAAGGCCTTGTTAGAAATGGGGTCTCTAATTGGCAGAGGTATGCACCCTGTCCAAGTAGGGACCACCACTCTAGTCAGGGTAAGTCAGATACAAAACCTAAATTGACCTGCGCTCACGCTCTGGTACCTTGGCACACAGCAGTCAGGCTTAACTTAAGAGGGAATTTGTATAGTATTTGTGCAACACTTTCATCACAGTAGCACAGTGAAAGCACCAGAAAAAGACTCCACACCACTTTTAAAAAATAGGGAATATTCATTTGAGTATAGCAAGACCAAAACAACAAAAGTCCAATAAGTAGAACTTGAGATATTTAATTTTTAAAGATTAAATGCAAAAACAGTGCTTAGAAGTCACTAGCGGTCAAAAGATTAATTGAGGTCGCGAGGGACTGGTGCAAATCCAAAGTTCAGGCCGACCACGATGGAGGGCAGGCTGGCTACAGAACCCATGCAGGGTCTGCTGAAAAAGTACCTTGTAGGGAGCAAAGCGTCTACGTCGAGCACACAATGTGTCAGAATTTTCCCCACAGTTGGGTCACTGCGTCGGATGCGAGCCTCACAGATAGCATTAAAGATCCGGCGCTGCATCATCAAGAGCCTTTGCAGACCGTATCTTCAGATAATGTTTGGCCTCTGCATTAGATCAGTGGGCCCGGACTAATAAAGAAGACTTTTCACAAGCACTGGAAAGAACAAATCTTTTTTATTTGTGGAATAACTCATTTTAATAATGCTTGTAAACCATTTAGATAGTGCATATTTATGCATTTGTATCCTTCAGAATTGACATTGAATTATCGTCACAGTAAAGTAAAACAAGTGTACAACAGAAAGCACTTGCAAGATTACATTTTCAAACTTCATCAGGGCAAATTCCTACAAATATATTTTTTCAGCAATAGCAATTCTCACTATCTCCTTTTCTGAAACTAAAGTCTCCTCCAAAAGTGAGGTAGAAGACATATTTATAGTTAAATGTAATTTTCAAGATTTTAAACTCTCAATTTCAAGAAATCAACATTTTAACATTACACTTTTGAAGTCAACTTTAGTTTTGGGCGAGTGACTATAAGATTCGTTATTGGGTAATAGTCCGCTAGATTAAACTGGACTTTATACCAAAATTAACTCAAGCAAAAATATTCAAACAAAGCCCACGTGAAAGTGTCCGCCACTAGAATGGGGTTGGATCATGGTTGCCCATCCTGCTATAAAAGCAGCCTCCCAATCTGCGTGGCAGAATGACCAGTCCAGCCCTGTGCTAGATGCAATTTCATATGATTTGTTGCCGAAATGTTGTAAGGACAGTTGTTTTTGTTCTGTAACTTCTGATCCTGCATTGTTCAGTGTATTATCACTTAGGCCTGGTCCAGAGAAGTTTGTAAATCATTTGTACAATGTGCTAATAGTTCTGATTACCATATAGATGGCTACTTAGCTTTGGGTTTCACGCTTATTTAAGGTGTTTGTCACACATGCGTGGTCCTTAAAACCTAAGACCTTAAGTGAGAGGCCAATCTGTCATCCTCTCTAAACTGCATTGCCTGTAATACTATAATACCTCTAGAGAATGCATATTTGTTACTGCCTTATTCTGCCACAGCTAATAAAGCATTTATGCTTCTTTTAGGTACAGTTCTTGCAGCTCCTTGGCTGTAGACGAGCCAGATGATTTGCAGGTTCCACAGGACACCGAACTGCGTCTGCTGAAAACTGGAGAACTGATGTAAGTAGTGAATTGTCAAAACTTTCTGCAGTTTCAAAAGAACGTTTTGCAAACGTGAAAGGAGGTCATTAAACAAAGAGTGATGAATGTAAATTGAAATTTACTTTAATCTACTTTTATTTAGGGCATTTATGTAATGCAAACTTGACCCGAACGGTCATGTAAGAAACAACAAACAAAACATGAAAATGCTCAGAAATGTTATTCTCATAAATTGCAATAGATACAAAATGTCAACTACTCATATTTAAATGTACTACAAGGTAGCAGATTAGTGGTATGAACAGAAAAACTGAGAAGTACAAAACTCATTGAATTTATTAACAAAAGTAATAGAAATATGTTCAGCAACAACAAAAAGAGAAACTTAGGTAAGTAACGTTATTCGACTAACTCACTACAACAATCAACTATTCCTAAATGGTAACAAAGACGCTGTACTTGACAATGCTCATGTGATAATGCTCAATTTTGCATATCTCTTCTTATTTTGGTTATTTACTTCAGGTTTTCATGAGAGGCGTTGCATGCGTTTTGCTGTGTTCAATATGGCGATTTTTATACATGCTAGTTGTCCATTGTCCATGTTGCATTTATTTAAGTATTATATTCCACAAACAACAACAGTGGCATTGTTTGAAATTGAATTCATTTTTTTCAATTATGTGTTTACATTATATATTTTTTTATATGTGCATGTGACGGGGTTGATTACACCAGATTGTGAACACAAAATTCAGTTGGATATGCAATATTGAGTTAAGCAATATCACATGAGCATTGTCCAGTATGGCGTCTTTGTTACAATTTATTTTCAGCTCATTTTCTTGCCCTTTTGTCTGTCTATGTTTATATATTCACATTGTGCACTTTAAAAGAACGTTTATCGGCAATGGCTGACACCTGTGACCAAGGCTTTCTGTCAAAATGCATAGGGTGCTACACTCCCTTTCTGCTAATAACATTTCTCACTTATGCACTACCGTGAGTGCACTGTTGTGTTTGTATTTTCACCAGCACTTTTGTCTTTTGGATTTAATATCTGGCTTCTTCCACCAGTTACAGCACACCTCCGCTGTGAGGGATAATGTGATAGCTTTGGGAAGGTACAATGGTGGCAGAGTCCCAAGACCCCTCTCCCATTCTACAAACTTTGTGGCAACAAGCACGGAAGAAGTGCACTGCACTATACAAGTGCAAATGCATGTCAGAGCGACAGTATCCACTTAAGAAAGGGGGACCCCAAAAGCACAATAAAGAACCGGTTTATGCGGGGTAGAAGGCAATAATTCGAAGAAAGAACCAAAACCGGCTCAGTGGATATATATTAGGGCCTAATGAATAGGTACCTATTGAAATACAAAGCTGGATTGAAAAGGAATGGACAGATTGAAATACATAAAACACTCAACAAGAGTTGTGGATATAAAAATATATCTTCTGTGTTTGTTTTTTATTTTTTAGTTAAATTATTCATTTCAATTTTTGCATAAATTCTTAAAGAAGTTCAATCAAGTAAATACATATATAAATATTATACATACAATCAAGATAAATCAATATGTATATCTATTAATCAAAACTTGGTTCAAAACCCCACACAAAATTCAAATTCATGCATACACACACTCAATCTGGATCACATTCAACCCAACAAATCAGAAAGTGAGAAAAATTATCCTTAGGAATTCAGATGGATGTAATAATTGATGTATCATCCAAAGGGAGCCAGATGGTACTCTAAGAGGAAGGAGGTCAGCAGATCAAGCGCCAACGCGCGTTTCGGTATAGGGCCCACTCAGGGACCCCACCTTCATCAGGGCGTAGACCAAGGATAATATGGGGCAAGAACAGAACCTAAAGATCAATCAAATAAACATGTATAAACAAAACATAAACAATGAATACAATCAGTTTCAACAAACAATTTGCTGTATTAAAATACATTATTCTTCAGAATGTACATTGTTATACATCAGTCCAACACATTTCCAATCGCTAGCGGATAAAGATCAATCGCAAAATTAATTAATATGGCCCAAAGGGTCCTAAGGTAGCTGCAACACACATGTAACCCCAGATACATAAGTGTCAAATATGAAGGAACGGTGAAACCCAGCACAAAACACCACACGGAAATGATAAGGAAGGGAAGAATAATGAAAAAGTCACATACAAAATAGAGGATTCAAAAGGAAAGCGCCCACACCAATTCTTCGAGATTTCATGTGCACTAAATAAAACCTACAAATGTGAAATGGGGGAGAAATAGACCAATGATGGTACATACTAAAAACTGGATCCTTGATAAACCGTTGGAGTCAGAAAGCCGAACCAGTATGCAAACGTAGTAGGGTGTCAAGAGGAAGCATCCAGCCTTATTCACATGAAAGAGATTCACTCCGTCTGGCAGAAAAATGAGTATATAGAATATGGCCAAATTGAAAATACCGGAAATCTGCAGAAGGCAGTATTCGTTAATCAAAATAGTGGCATACAAGATAAGCCATACAGTAACATAAGAAAACAAAATCACGAATGGCAGAAAGAAATAAATAAATAATAGACAACATACTTATATCGGTAGTGGCGACGTGTAAAGATGGACAACAAGGGCTTCAAGGCAAGTCTCGTGGAACTCGGGAACGTAAATTAGCATGGTCTAACCTGATAGATGGGTGGCCAATAACGAAGTCATGGCGGTTATTGGAACGGATGAACCAGATTTCTATAGAAAAATGTACAAACAACGATATAAATATAATGGCCCTTAGTGGTCATGGAGAGCAGCATAGGGACAGACTGATAAATCTACTAATGTGCGGTGATAACATTGAAATTACTGAGTATTACTGAGCAGACCACAGCGTAATGAATAGGCCTGCCAAAGATAAAAATATAGAACGTACATAAAAAAGATAGTAATGATTAAAGCTGACAACCTGGGGGAAACACCTATCATCATCTAATGCTACCGCGGCACACTTACTAAACGGTAAAGAGTCAAACTCCAACGTTCCCTCGGTTCCTCACGGACAGCAAAAATCGGCGTCGGGGGTGCCTTCGCTAAAGGTATTGGAAAAACCCGCCGTGCTCAAATACAGGTGACCAATTAGCAGCTAACCAATGGGGCCGTCGGTAGGAGGGAGATAACAAATAATAGAAAGGGGACTGCCATGGTAGGACAATATACGGAGTTCGAAAGAACTAGCGCCATCATGGAAAGGATCCGAGAGTTCAAAAAGCAATAAAGCCACCACAGCACAACAAATAAATCTAACATAACAGACACCGGACAAAAATAATAACGACAATAACTATTTAGACCAAAAGCTAAAAAAGCTCAGGGAAATGAAGACTTGGCGTCAATGAGATGTTGATCAAATATTAATATCAAGATCGGCATCCAAAATCATACAATGGTGGTGAATACGCACCTTGGGTTTAAAAAAAGGCAATAAAGAAAATAAAAAATAAAGATATAAACAAAGAATCCACAAATTATCAAAAAATAATAAAGTGAATCCTACAGATAACTAAACACAATAATATCTCGAACCCGCCACATAGACATACAAGGCTGGCGACGCAGAACATTTTTTTTATAAAATAAATAAGCAAGTTCAATGCTCCTAAAAGAATGATGGGGCCATACATAGTATCATAAAAAGAGAATTTAGTCAGAACAGGGAGATCATATGATAGCATTCTCCCATAAGATAATTTCATTGAGACCAAACAAACACAGAAGATATATTTTTATATCCACAACTCTTGTTGAGTGTTTTATATATTTCAATCTGTCCATTCCTTTTCAATCCAGCTTTGTATTTCAATAGGTACCAATCATTAGAGCGACAGTATCCCCCAGGAAAATTCTCCCCGTGAGTCAGAAGATGCTGGTGAGAAGCAAGTACAGACTAGGTAACCCACACATCATTGTGGCAGGCAGGTGGGTGCCCTGCTATTTGAGGGTGACAGTAGTACTATCAGTGTATACACTGATATACTTCGGCACATGTTGAGATGGCAGAAGGGTGAGAAGCCTAGAGAAAATGCTTCAGAGTCTCTTTTCGGAATGTGTATTCAGCCTAAGGGGCACACATCAATCTCCTCCAGTGAAAAAAGAGGTTTAATACAAAAATTGGAAAAGGTATCCAGGAAACAAGTGGTTGGAGGCACATCATTGCAACAATATGTCAAGGTACAAAGGATTCCTAGGGGTCTAAGAGTTTTCGCTGTTGCCTCATGTGAGGATCCAGATCCTCTTACGTTGAAGGGACAGCATGCCAACAGTGCAGATTTTTCTAAACGCTTGATGGAGGTCCTTAATAAGTTTGCATGGAGAGACAGAGAAATTAGTGAGGGAGATCAATGTAGTCTTGGAGGAACTTAAAAAACAATCGTATCAGCAAGAAGTGGAGGAATTGAAAGATGTAAAAGAAATTGGATTAATATGATTCTGAGATCCAGGCAAAGAAATAGAGAAAAAGTCTGTGTGACTTTCATGATTATGAATCTGGACGCATTCTGACCTTTTCTAAGAAATATGATCATATTTACAAATAACTAATTGCTATTTTGACAAAGGAGAAATTTGTTATTTTGACCACAGGAACAACATCAGATACATGGGAGGAGAGTAATGTATCAGATGTCAGTGAACCTTTTACCTGTGAGTTGAGGAGAATTAAGACCCCGCAAAATTGTTTAAATAAACTTACTCTCTTAAGGAAGGGGAGGACTCAAGTAAAACAGGGGATAGGCCGCCCAAGAGGTGGAGGCGGAAAAGGTCGAAAAAAATTAGAAGAGGCAGGAAAGGAAGGAAAAAAAAGCCCCATTGGGCTACGGATGAGGAGCCGCAAAGACAAACAAGCATTAGAAATGCAATAGATCGCACATTTTTTGAGTTAGAGCTGTTGGCATAGCTCAACAGCTACCAAACAGAAATTGCCACTTTGCAGGTGGCCAACAGACCAATTGCTCCGTGAAACGGTCAGAAAGCCTAATACGAAGTTGATAGGCTACAAAATAAATAGGCAGATCAGGAAGACCAGGAGGAACCGCAAAAGTATTGGGATGGCCAACGCAAGCAAACAATGAGTGAAATCGCCTGGGCGTGACCCAAGCACGCAGAGGCGGGAGAATCAGACCCAATACACCAATAAAAACCCTGTATTTCTAAATGGCACAACAACAAACAAATGGCAGTTCATGGGCATGCCAAAAGCCGATAGAGGAGATAACATCAGGTCTTGCGGCTCGACCTAAAAATGACAGACGCAAAAGAGAAGGTTGAATTTTGGATGCATCTCAGTTACAATGTCGCAGTTGACTAAGTTAAGATTTTTCATTCGGGATTTCTTTCTAGGTGGTACAGCCCATTGGGCCATAATTGATTTGCTTAACTTGTTTGGGAGTTGGTGTATACTGTCTTGAGGTATTAGCCCACTTGGGTGTGATGTCTTCTTGTTTTGGTTATTTGCTTCAGGTTTTTTAAGGAATTGACATTTAATGAGCGCTGTTGCAGGAGTTTTTCTCATTTCAATATGGTGATTTGTATACATGATAGTTGTCCTTTGTCCATGTTGCATTTATTTCCGTATAATATTCCACAAGAACAACTGTGATATTATTTGAAATGCAATTCATTTTTTTCATTTCATTATGTGGGTAGATTGCATATTTTTTATATGTACATGTGAGGGGGTTGATTACACCAGATTATGAACACTGAATTCCTTTGGATATGCAATATTGAGCAGTATCACATGAGCATTGTCAAGTATGGCGTCTTTGTTACCATTTATTTTAGGCTGGTTTTCCTAGCCTTTGTCTAAATTTATGTATTCACGTTTTGCACTTTAAAAGAATGTTTATGGATATATATGTATGTATAATATATATATAATATAGCGCGGTTGTCAGTGGATAGTTATAGTTAGGTCTACGTTTCCATAGGAAAACATTTTTGGTTTTCCCAATAACTTTGTGCCAGTTTGACGAATCTTCACAAAACATTGCAAGAAAAAAGTTCTTCTACCTCAGCTGTTAGCTGGAAAGTTTTGGGGTGATCCATCAAGCAGGCTCCGAGAAAAATGGAGCATTCTAAAACGCAGGGTGGGGATGCCCTGAACCCCTAGCCCTGGTGTTAAGGTCCCACAGAGACCCCGTCTGAGGACAAAAATGATACTTTTTTATTTGCTGCGAATCCACAGCAAAATAGCAAAATTTAAGAACACAGTGCTACTCTTAAACCCCTCCCCCTGGGGTGGGCCAGGACCGAAGAGCAGCACAAAATACTTTTTGGGGGGGCATGCGGCCCCCTTCCCTGAGCCTCTTTGAGGGTCCAGGTTTCCCACCCCCATGGCCGGTGTGTTAAATGAGTGGAGGGTGGGTGTGCACCCCCCTCCCTGAGCCTTATTAGGCCTCGGGGACCCCATCCCCCAGGGCTACATTCCATAACAAAAGGCCTGCCTCCCTGAGCCTTAAAAGGCCCCAGGGACCCCATCCCCTGGGTCCGCACTGAACTTAATAGGGAGGAAGGCCGCATTGTCCCCCTCTCTGACTCCGCACTCTTAAATATACTACTCATACAATACCGTTGTGAATAGCAAACAATTGTAAACTCAGACAAAAATTTACATTTACCTTTGTGAATCATGCCTTATAACTATAAAGTACACAAACAATTTAGAACTACTAGTAATAAGCACCCTTTACACAACATAATCTATATCTCTAACACATTTGATCTACATAGATTTAGCCATTTTAAAACTATGTCTCCTTAAACAGTACTCAGCAACTCGGAACACCACTCCACTCCACTCCACTTTATAACATGTCACTCCACTCTACTACACTTCACTCAACTTTATGACTGTCCGACAGTCCAGTCCACTCTATGACACTCCATGCCACTCAACTCTATGACAAACCACTCCAGTCTACAACATGCCACTGCTCTATTATACGCCACTCCACGGTACGCTATTCCATGCTACACCACTCCACTTTATGCAACTGCACTCTACAATATTCCACTCTACACCACTCCTGTCTATGCCACTCCACTCTACTGTATTCCACTGTACGCCTCTCTGCTGAATCCCATGACACTCTACGCCACTCCACTGTATGCCCCACTGTATGCCACTGTACTCTCTGGCACTTCAGTCTTTGCCACTCGATGCTATTCCACTCTACTTCACTCTGCTCCACTTATTCTGCTCTACGCCATTCCACTCTTCGCCAGTTCACTGTACTCCATTCCAATGTAAGTTATTTGACTGTACAATACTTCACTGTACAATATTCTACTCTGTGCCACTCTGCACTACCCTACTTTACACCACTCCACTGTACACCACTCCACTTTACGGCACTTCACACTATTCCCCTCTATGCCACTCAACTCTAAGCTACTCTATGCCATTCCACTATATGCCACTCCACTGTACCCTACTCCACTCTATGCCACTCTACTGTATGCCACTTCACCCCAAGCAACTGAACTCAAGGCCACTCCACTCTGTGCTATTCCACAGTAGAACACCTGACTCTATGCCACTCCAGCCTATGCCATTACACTCTACAACACTCCACTGTACACCACCCTGCTCTAAGCCAGTCCACTCTATGCCTCTCCACTCTGCGCTATTTGACTTAATTCCACTCCACTTATTTCCACTCTACTGGTTGCCACTGGCTCTACACCACTACCCTGTATTCCACTCCACTCTACGCTATTCCAGGGCATGCCACTCGACTCTATGCAACTACAAAGTACACTATTCCACTCTACGCCACTCCACTCTACGTCATTCCACTTTATTCCACTCTACACTGCTACACTGTACTCCAGCCCACTCTATGCCACTCCACTCTACGCCACTCCACTCTTTGCTAATCCACTCTACACTGTTCCACTCTACACCACATGACTAATGCCACTCCACTCTATGCTATTTCACTCTACACCACTCCACTCTATGCCACTCCCCTCTAAGCTTTTCCACTCTACATCACTCCACTCAATGTCAATCCACTCAATGTCAATCCACTCTACGTCACTCCACTCTAAGCCACTCCAGTCTATGATATTCCACTCTGCTCCACAGCACTCTACGTCACTCCACTGTACGCCACTCTGCTCCATGCCACTGCACTCTATACTATTCCAAACTACGCCACTCCACTGTACACCACTGTCATGTACACCACTCTACTCTCTGACACTTAATTATGTTGCCCTCTATGCCAGTCAGCTCTATGCCAAGCCACGCCACTCTATGCAACTCCATGCCACTCCACTCTATGCTATTCACTGTACAACGCTTGGCTCTACGCCATTCCAATCTATGCCTTTACACTCTACACCACTGCACTGTACACCACTCTAATCTGTGCCACTCCACTGTGCGATATTCGACTTCTCACCACTCCACTGTACGCCACTCAACTTTACACCATTCTACTTTTTGCTATTCCACTCAACACCACTCTGCTCTGTCACTCGGCTGTATGCAACTCCACTTTACACGAATCTACTCTACGCCACGACTCCACACCAATCTACATCACTCCATTTTAAGCTATTCCACTCTATGCCACGACACGTCACTCCACTCGACTATACAACACAACATTGTATGACACTGTACTCTATAACACTCCACTTGACATTCCACTCGATGACACTCCACTCTACAATTTTAAACACTTTTTATTAAAAAATTAAAACCATTGATATTCAATGAGAATAGCAAGGGTTAAAACTTAGTTATTGTTAGGAAAACTTTATTCTTCCTATACAAACCAAACTCAAACTACAGAAACATTGCAAATCTAAAGTTATAGTCATTCCTAACATTTATAATTTAGGCACCACCTTCAAATTACTATAACTTTATTTATCCTTTCTATACAAACCAAACTTAAGCTACACAGACATTAGAAATTCTAAAGTTATAGTTATACCTTAAATTTATAATTTACGCACCACCTTCAAATTAGTATGACTCATGCACCTCCATACATAGTGTTGTCAGCTCGCTAGCCACGCTACATTAACTCTTACTTGCCACTCTACCATGCACAGTGTTCTCACACATTGCCATTTGAGATGTCATAAGTGTTGTTATAAAGGCTATCATTTCACATAGTATAAGTTATGTAATATGGAACGGTATGGTTATACTTTTTTTTTTTCTGAAGTGACTTTGTTTGTTCTTGTCTTTATTTCCTTTGTAGGAGTAGCTTATTGACAACAGACTGGTATCAACATTCATTTTGATACACAGCATTGAATTTTTGGGTAAGAAGTTAGATTCTAGAAAAGGGCCCAGTATAGATATAGGAGAAAAGGTATAACGTTATTGATGCCAAATTTTGGTTTTCTTTCTTCTTGACAGGAAGTGGTTGCCCTCCTATATGTAAACGGGGGTATTTCATATACCTCAGGGTGGATAATCATTGTTAGTAAGTACTTATATAGGGGATGTAATTGCAAGGATAGTCCTGGTTTAATTTATGGACGCAAACTAAAGAGTAATGAGTAATATATTTTGATATTTATTCTTGTGTAGATATGGAGGAGTGCGTGTCTTAGACTGTATATAACACGGTGGAGGTGTAAAAACTATTCTTGATAGTAACATGAAAGGCATGTTTCTCTGTTTCTTATTTTGCCCTTAATCAGTATGGGTGAAATAATTACGGAGATTTCACAAAAGTTAGCACACTTTCTTCGGTGAAGGCACTATCTTTGGAACAATGTGGCACTGTTGGTTTTAATCACATGGTAGTGATACTTCACATTTAGATAAGTTGGTCCAATCATTGTCATTGCATTGATGAAATCATGGGCTGTGATTTGATTGTATTTATATATATATATGATTTTTTTAGGAATCCCCAGAGTGTAGAGATCACTGGTTTATTATCTGATGGGTCCTGATGAAGGTGATGCCTATTTTCTTCGTATGCCACCGAAACGCGTTGACCAAGGCCAATTAAATCCTGCTATATGCAGTTGTCTTGAAAACGGTCACAGAGACTGAAACCAACATTATGTCTCAGCTTGTACAGATATATGTGATTGTGAATGGGATATGTATGTAGTATATAAGATTTGAATGTATGAGTTTTGACTGGTATATTTGTGTTGGTTCTCTATCTGGGGTTGAATATGTTGATATATGAAGAAATAATTTTGTATTACAGAGATGTTTGAGTATATTGTAAATATGTACCTTTGATATGTTCAAATGATTAAAAGAAATGATGATAGAATAAGAATTTTGACGAAAAGCAGGAAAATAAAACAAAGTTAAACTAATAGCAAGGTGTACATGTTAATGACTTTTACTTAGGTTTGTTTTTATGAACAGCCCATGTTAGAATTCATTATTTGAATCTTAGGAAAGAGAATATAGGTCACGAGGGAGCTTGTTTATTTTGATATGGAACGGTATAAGCAGTGCATCGTAAAGTAGCGACTTATAGTACCAGCGGCCTGGTATGCAGTCTTACTGGTTCTCGCTGGAGAGGCGGTTTGTAGTGTCTGACCGTGCGTCTGTGGTGAGCAGCCACCGAGATGCTGAGGTCAGAGAGGCAGGCATTCATGGTGCTGTCCATGTCTTGCATAAAGTCTTTCTAAAGCCGCCCGCAGGTTCTGTGTAATTTTGGATTCGGTGGATGACTTGTTGCTATTCCTCCGCGAGTCATAACCTGCTTCTTTTTCAGGTTGCACGCTGCTTTAGGGCGACGGCCCTCTCTCTTCACCACATCCCCCTGGCATACAGGGGGATGACACACAGCAGCACACAGGTGACATTCCCTTTAGGTCACAGCACTGCACAGGTCGACAGCTCTCTTGTTACAGCAATGTATCAGGACAACGACACTCAGTCTTAACTGTAACCCTCACCCACTGGCATACCGGGGTCGCTACAGCACAATCGGGCGAAAGCACTTTTCCGGCCACAGCTTTACAAGGGGCAATGACCAGTGCTTAATTTGAGCCGGTGCTTTCCGGTGCTCAGCACCAACACCTACTCCTCAGAACCGGGGCTTATAGCACCAGTTAAGGACACATTCATTTGGAAGTCATGTGATTTTCCCGCAGAAACACAGGATATTGAGCCACACCGAGACTCAAACCCGGTTCCCCAGCTCCAAAATCAGCAGCTCTAGCCATTAGGCCACGTCCTCGCCAGAATAATAAGTGCTGGGGCTCTAGTCAGAAGGCAGCACATTTCTCCTGTTAGCGCTGCCTCCTGAGGAGAGCCCCAGCACTTTTTATTTTACAAATTAGCCACTGGCAATGACCCTCCTCTTTTTAAAGCTCACGGGTGGATAACCTGATTGGTGCAGTGCAGCCCTCACCTGGCATATGTGGGTCACCACAGCACACATGGGTAGCCAACCCATTAAATGCACTGATTTCACTGGACCAGCCTCTCACACTCTCCTTCCCACTGGACTTCGCTCCCTTCTGATGATCTCGGACTGCTCACAAGGCCACTGATCTAGGGTCAGGCAGAAGTTGTTGCTGCAGGGTGAGTGTTCTTGATTCTCCCCTTTTTATAATCTGATCCCAGACATAAATGTAATTTAGTGTCTGGATCTTTCAAGTTTGTGTTTGAGGTTGCCCACTTTGAAGTGCCCACTCCTCTGTCTTATTCTTCCTCCGGAAAGCAGTCTGCCACAGCAGGAGTGTCTACAAACTTAACAGCCCCAGACCAAAGCATGACTAGGGGATTACAACTGGTGTCACCCTCACTGATAAATGTTTATCAAAAGGTTACAAAGACCCCAAGCCCTTCTCTTTATGATTCTCTTATGAGCCCGATCTCCTTCCTTAGATGTGTCCAGGCCCCTTTAACCAGCGACCTCTTTCAGACTCAAAGAGTCCTTTTGAATTATACGGAAGAACCTGGCTCTTCCTTCCTCCTTCCCTCCAGAGTGTGTCCCACCTAGCTCTTAGGAATGCAGCAATCTACAAATCTATCTTGGGGTGCTCTTCAACCTCCAAACACTTCTCCAATAGGCCATGAGTCCCCCAAACTGGATTCCAGAGGCTTCCATGTATTGTGCCCTTCACATGCACATGTATATCCCTGTGTGCACATGCAGCGCGCATGTGCAGGATTCCATCTATTGTACCAATTCACAGGCACAAATATATCCCATAGCTCTCACACTGGCACGGCCATCTTCCATGTACAGAACCAGTCACGGGTACACATCCATACCGGCATGCTCAGCAGACACGCAGTGTCTTCCCTGTATGCAAGGCCGGACTGGCCATTCCGGGCATCGAACATTTCCCTGGGAGGCTGGAAGTGTGGGGGCCGGTTTTGTTAGTGGGGGCGGCTTTGTCGCAGTGCAGCAATTTTTAAAAGCACTGCAAATTCCCCTGTATGTCCAGAAGTTTTCAGCCAACAATAAAAGTGTCAAGATAACTCTGGTGATTAATGCACCAGCTGGAGAGAGATGGGAGATTTGTCTAGTGGACGTTTTAGCTTATCTAAGGTACCGCAGATGGTTAATATGCCTGCTGCAAAGAACTTGCACCATCCATATCAAAGAACAGTATTTTATGTGCATATTTCATTGTATTACTGCTCTTGTCATAAAGATTCCTTTGTTCCTGTGCAGTTCATAATTTACAAGCGTAATCTAGCCCAGTGCGCTATGAAGTGCCATCAAAGAGCTGCATGCACACTGCTTGGTACAGGTTAGAAAGTTATTTATTTCCCCAGTCTTTCATTATCCTGATGTTGCTAAAAAAGGTTTCTTTGAGTAGAAATAAATTCCTATTAATGTCAACCCTCACCACTGTGTTATGTTCTGAATCCTGAGTTTATGCTCCTCCAGACTAAGCACTCTTAAAAATACCTATGTGAATGGATGACGAGAATCCTACACCTTGTAGTCCTATTTGCCTTATGTAACATTTTCCATACACTGATTTACACATGTATGATTTGTTGTCTCTGTATGTGTGTGTGATGTAAAATGCTCCCACACCCTAACCTGGTATGAGAGGTGGTATAAAACAAACAAAATACATGTGAGAGAGGGGCTATGAGCGATGAGAGGCACTGTTAGAGGGTGATAGAGAGGGACTCATTGAAAAACCCCAACAAAGATTGTCGTATCCTGGTGCACAATAAGGTCATCATTTACTATGCTTTAAAAGATAATGCAGTTGAATATATAATAATAAATGTGTTGTAGAATGCACCATTTTTTCTTACATTTTCTTTGGGGGTAGAATCCTCCATAAACCCCCCATTGAAGTGTTCAGGCTCGCTTGCTGCCATCGCTATGCATTGTATGAGGGCTGTTCTGGCAAAATTTGCCTGGACTGCTTTGAGTTCTCTGCCTAGCCTGCGTGTATAACATCTCTCACAGGTACCCTTACACTCCAGTTTGCACATGTAGACATGGATGCACTGTGCGGCACTACATTTATGCTTTACATTTTACATAGAAATGGTCTTACTCATTTGTTGGTGTGTTTTATAATAGCACGTCCTTGCCAAATCCCTTCTAACATCTTACCTAACCCCATGCATTTTTGACTAATTATTCACTATTTTCCCACCGATATCCCTCTCACATTTACTACAAAATAGTACACTTAAATGTGCGGAGATCTTCGCCACCGCAGTGGCGATCTCAGCACAGACAAGATAGGAGTGGCAGAGGTCTGCCGCCGTAGGTTTGTGAATTGCATTGTAGTACATGAGTAGTACTTCTGTGCCACTATTTCATATACTAAAAAATGCAGTTTGTGAATTGGGCCCTTTAGGCTTATGCTACTCACATTTGTGCCAAGCACCTGCGCCATTAGATTGACGCTTTTGTGTAGCTGACATAGGTTGCGGGATGATGGGCTGAGTATGACGTGGGCATTTTGCACTATGCCCTAAAACTGTGACAAAAACAGCAAATGCACTGATGAACCCCCTTTATTTTAATGACAGTACTTGACGAAACAAAATACACACAATTGATGGACGGAATGCAGAACAAATCAAAACATTGACCCCCAGGCAAGAGATCTGGCTTAAATCCATCATTCTTTTGCTCACCATGCCACCCCAGTTTAGCGGAGCTGGGAGGCTGGAAATTAGGAAAGGAATGTTGATAAGAAATGTCAGGTTACAAGGCAAATGAAACGGTCGAATCTGCTATGTGGCATCTAAAGGTGTTTGTTAAAACTTCCCATGTATGATGGTACATGTCGTAGGTATACGGAAAATTGGCTAGTGTAAAAACCTTTCCTTCCTGGCACCACGCAACCTGGGCAGAAGGTAAAACACCAAGTGTATTTTAAGAGCATTTGTTCGAAAATAAATGAGCTCTGGCCTCGCAGGCGAAGAAAAGGCATGTATTGCCCAATATATGATGACACGTAAGCGCAGAAAAAACACTCAAATGCTCTTCTACACCGCTCACCGCCCCGTGGCCCCTAATAGAAACCAATATTACTTCAACGTTTCGCACCGGACCGGAAATGCTCAGCGCTCCCACCAAACATATGTTTCCTCCGGAAGAAGGGCCAAAAAGACGACTCTCGTTCTTCAAAGGGATCCCATTTTTTAATACCTGAAAGAAAAAAAGTTGAAAGTGTTGTCTGAGCAAAAGCAATACTTGGCCTATTATATTCCATCGCAGACTGCGCGCGCTGCTTGCTGTACTGCCCTAGGGACGTTTTAGCAAATATTCATATCAGTTACTTTTCATGTTTGCTAGACTCTTTCTAGCGCTGCCAGCACAGCGCGCGTTGGCACTGTACTTCCTTCCGGGAGGCTTTCTTGCAGTGCAATACCAAAGACGATACATATGTCGAATGTTAGTGCTGTACCTAAGAAACGGCAGAGGGAAGCAGAGACGTAACAGCAGCATTTCATTGCACATTGACTCTTACTTTGTGACTATACCACATAGATGGTACTACTAGAGGTGGCGGAGCCAGGAACTCCTAGGGAGAGCCGAGCCAGGGGTTTGGATTGGCTCTGAGAGCCCAAAAAAGAGCCAAGCCATCGGAAGATTCGGCATGTAAAGGATATTGGAAGCCACATTTAAAAATATGATAGAGTCTTTCAGATTAAAAGTAAGTTATTCCTTGAACACTTGTGTTCCACTTTACTAAATGATGTTATATAACTGAAATGGCAAAGTAAGTTGTTAAACATGAATTGTTCCCCTGTAATGCCCTCACAGGTGTGTCACGAGGGAACCAAGAGATATCAGTTTGTCATGTGAACAGTGTACATGGCCAATATGTTTGTTTGTGGTCTAACATTATTTTCCATTAAACCACACGGAACATGAGATTTTTATATAACACTCATCCTAAACTGAATTTCTTTAAGGTGGTTTCATATTTCACTCACTTAAAATGAGGCACAGTGAAATGATGTGATTTGAATAGTATCACACAATTGTGTCGGGGAATGTTGAGCCAGGATTGGAACCCAAGTTTACGGGTTACACATTGTGCATTTCAGCCACTAGGTGAATATCTTCTACTGTCTTCATTTTACCACAAATGACAAAGCGTTGTGTTAATTCAATCTAAGACTATACCTATATGAAATTCCAAAATGTCTTTCTTGAGACAAGACCAGAGTTGAGTGTAAGGGAAGCTAGGACAGTGTATTCATGTTAATATTGCTGTCTTCCCCGACTTAACAGGCAGTTGCGAGGGAGAGCAGCGACCTAGCTATCAGTGATGCAGTGGCATCGAGGTCTGGGGGAAGGTGAGGGGTGGGCAAGAGCCAGCTTCCTCTGCACTGACTGTATTTATTTTACAGACAGCTGCTAAGAATTGCTTTGTTAGTGAGTGTCTGCTTCCTAGCTCTATTTTGTCTCCTGGGCCTGTGTTATGTACTGGGCTCACTGTCCAGTTTGCACCATTGCGCACCTTTAAACAAGTGCTCTGGGTGCAAACAGGAAATGTGCACCCTATTAAAGTAATTCACTTGTTGTGAAAAGTGGCAGGTATTCAGAAACAAAATGGGTGACTCAGACTTGATGGACTACCTGAAGAAATACAAAATACTGTCCCTCTATTACCTGTTCAGTACGCCTGCATTTTTAGCTTTTTCGATCACCCGGTTTTGGACCTTTTACTGTGGGTGAATGATCACACACTGTAATCACATGGCAAATGAACTGTGCGTATTTACCACCAGTGTCCGCATTTTACGAGAAGGCCGCTACGATGCAGCAAAAGTAAAGGGCACTTGGCTGATTATGCATGAACACATGTATACGTGTGTGGGAGACTACTATCGCGAACAGCTCGGAAACTGTGCACAGGTATTCTGGTTCAGAGGGGACTCTCCAAAATTAGATATTATTGACCTGGGATAGACCTTATAATGTTAGTGGACACTCTTAGCGGAAGTCAGTGCAATTTACAGTTTTTTCTGTAGTGACACTTTATTATACACATCGGGAGAAAACTGCCTTGGAGTCCAGTTTTGTTTCTCTTGGGCCTACAGAGACCAGTGGCATATCGAAATGGGGTGTAACCTGTGTGGGAAAATCAATTCTGCAAGTTCCGAAAAGATATCTGAACAATTTAAGAGTCATCCATTATTGTCAAATTTCTCTCTCTCTCTCAGCTCAGAGCCCAGGCCTTTTGTCACTCTGCTGTGCTAAGTTAATTACATCTCTCCAGCAGCAGGAGCAAAGGCCTCCCCACATAAAAGGATCAAATAACAGTGCTGCACTCAGCTCCTTACAAGGGACAGGGTGGGGCAGAGGGATCTGCAGTAATCAATCAGCTGTCACACTCTACCAGGGATGGACCTGCCCAAATCCACTGAATAGGAGGGACTCCAGACCTCTGGAACCAATACAGGAGGGGGCTCCCCTTTGAAAATCTACTGAGGAAGGCCCTGCAAGTGATGTCAACGAGGGGTGGTGCTGAGACCACCAGAGGATATGTGTCTTGTGACTGTCCCAGCATGCTGTGCAGGAGGGTTGGGATAGGGGTGGAGAGGTGATGTGGCACCCTATGATTTACCAGGGGTGCCTCGCTTCTGGAACCTTCCTCTCCCTTTTAAAACCTCTTGCACAAGGGGGCGACTTTCTCTTACTTAATGTTTTTCTGTGCTTCTCTGAGGGACCCTGGGGCTGCAATGGGCAACTTGAAAGAAACCCCCCCGATGCCACAAAGAACTAAGGACTCAGACCATCGTCCTTTTATTAATGATGTGTCAACTATGCGGTCTTCTTTGAGAGCCTTGTAGCAATGGGAGATTAGGCCTTTAGTGGATCCTGGGTTGAGCATCAATGCCAGTTTGTGTGACTCTATCGGTTCCTCTGGGAAAAAAGGCCATATTTCACTAACTGTGCAAGATATTTTGGTATATTGAACAAACTGCCCCTCAGGGATTTGATACCACTGTCTGGCTTCATCAAGTGTCAGAAATGTCCCATTTGCGTATAGGTCTCCAGCCAATGTGCATCTTCCCTCGTACCACTTGGAGCTATCCATGACAGATTGGATTTGAGAGAATCCCTGCAACCATTGTAGAGGGAGCGAGTTTGCGTATGGTCTACGAATGACCCGAGTGACCACCTGCTTCCAGCCTGCCGCCATCTGCCTGATTATAAATGGACATGCATTAGGAACCCGCGTGCCCATCATTAGGTACCTAGGGAGGTCTGAGCCTCTATGTTGGTCTGCTAGGAGCGCTTTTTCTATATTGTGCCCGTTCATACATCACTGTGTGGCGTACTGTAATAGTCCAGCGATATAGTAGAGCCTAAGATCGGGGAGTCCCAATTCCCCCAACACCATGTCCAGTTTAAGCACATCTAATTTCACCCTGCTCCGGCCGTCAGTCCATACTAGCGATACCAGTAATTTATTTAATGTAGTAAACGTAGAGGTCAGAATATGGCAGAATGTATTTTGTAGCGCATACAGGCACCGGGGTGGCATGACCATTCTGGCAAGTGCAACTCGTCCTATAATAGAAATTGGTAGTCTGTTCTAAAAGCAGATTGACTCTTTCAGTTTCCTGATAACTGCACCAATATTTAGTGCATGTTGGTCTCGGGGACTATGTGTCACCTGCATACCAAGGTATCAGAAATGGTTCGTTTCCCAGCTGACTCTACCTTAGGGAGGCCTTGCATTTCTTCCCATGCCAAGGCTGCTAATGGAAAGATGACGGGCTTACGACGGTTAATATGGAGCCCTGATACCTTTCCAAACAAATGTAATGCTTCTTTCAGGGCCGGTATCGCATCTTCCGGGTTACTGATATACAGAAGAGCATCATCCGCGTACAGTGAGTTCACGTGCGTTAACCCGTCAACAGTGATACCCCCCATCCATATCGCGCCACAAATTAATGGCCAGAGGTTCCATAGCCAAAGCAAATCGCAATGAGGGGAGAGAGAGGGCACCAAAATATAACCTTATTGCAGGAGGGGCCGCATGGCTCACTGCGGACCCGATGACTGCCACCTCCCCTGGGCTAAAATTAAATGAATGCAGGGAGCTTGTGGAGTAATCCCGCAGCACCGGGGACCACCCCCTCCCCGAGATACTTGTTTACAATAAAAGTCAGGGGGCTGCACCCAGCGCCAGCACCTACTATGTCCCGGGGTGCCTACCCCTGGGACATATCTGTTTGTTATGGCTTCGTGGGAGCTTTACCGCTCCCCCCAAGCCACAGCAAATGCTCCGCTTCCAGCAAGCGTGAGCATTAAAATTGCTTTCACAGAGAGGGAGCTGTATGTTTAGCAGCGCCCTCTCTGTGAAAGCAATGCCGGGTCCAGCAGGAGGAGGGTAGCCAGCAGGTACCGCAGGAGCCTTCAGGCTCCCCCCCGGGTCCCCAACAGTTGCGAGTGGGTGCCCAGGGTGGGACCAAACCTTCCACAATATAGGCTCGGTCCCAGGAGATGGGGTCCCCAGGGCTGAAATCTGCCCTAGAGGGGGACCGCTCTGCACCCTCCCCTAATTAATAGAATAAAACAAATAAAAGGCTCCCATCCGTCAGCCAAAATTGGCCCAGAAGGTGGGCCGCTCAGCCCCCCTCCCTTTAATTTTTAATGTTGTAATTCTTTATCATGAACAAAACCATGTAACATAGGCATAGTTTGGAACAGAATACTCATTACAGTGCGGAGGAGAAAAAGAAAAACAAGAAAGACGAAGGAGGGATGGGGAAGGAAGGGAGTAGGGTGAGGCAGTGGGGTAGGTCACAAAGTGCAAACAATGCTGATAGCCATTAGACCTTAGACATCTGCAATTGTTACATGTCGGTGGTCCAGCGTCCCCAGTGGGGGGAAAGGGCATGGTCAGCCGTCATGGAGAGTAAGTGGGGGATTGCCCTAGGGCGTGGAATGGTGTGGGTGTTGGAAGTAGGAGAGGGGGCTACCGCAGAGAGCAAGAGGAACTCTGTGTTGCCGGCCTATTGCGTTCCATGGGGCGCTGTAATCCCTGTCAATGCATGTAGAGGGGTGTGGGAAAAGTGGCAGAGGCCAAAGATGTAGAGAGGAGTCGATACGTGTACGTGTCAGAGTGGGAGGGCACGGGTGTGAGAGGAAGGATGGAGTCACCTAGTTAAAAAAAAAAAGTCCAGACCCTAGTTTTTAAATATAAAAATAAAAAGCCCGGGCCCCAGGGGATATGGTCCCTGGGGCCAAAATTGGCCTCGGATGGCAGCCCAGCGGCCCCCCTCCTCCATTTCAAAAAGGCTTGGCCCTGAGGGATGGGGTCCCCTGGGCCAAAATCGACCCAGGGAAGGACGACCCCCCTCCCCTTATAAAAAAAATGTAATATAAAAAAAAAACTCTGGGCAAGTTGAGATGTCATCGGTGATGTTATGACCATGTCAAGCGTGATGTAATATGTGAGGTCATAAGCAGTGCATTGCAGGGGTGTGAGTTATAGTTGGCTCAGGTAACTATAGCTGCTGAATTTCACTGGTTTTGTGCGAGTGAAATCTGAGCCTAACTATAATGACCTTGTAAGCTTTGGGTTTTTTTCAGTGAATTTCTAAGGTTTTTTAAAATTTTATTTCCTAACTATAACATCCCTGTAACATTTACTTTTTTCAGTGAATATATATATGTGTAAATATATATATATATATATATATATATATATATATATATATATATATATATATATATATATATATATATATATATATATATATATATATATATAGATAGATATATATTCACTGAAAAAACCATAGGTTTCACACAGGTTATAGTTAGCGGAAATTTTACTGATAAAAAACCAATGAAATTCCCCCGTTATAGTTAGTGCAGGCAACTATAACTCACGCGACCGCAATCCTCTGCTGATGCTAATACTGTATTTAGACACTTATTTACCCATGTCTTCTTCCATACATTTTTAGCTATACATATATTACAAATATTTTATGTCATCAGCAGAAGATTGCGGTCGCGTGAGTTATAGTTGCCTGCACTAACTATAACGGGGGAATTTCATTGGTTTTTTATCAGTAAAATTTCCGCTAACTATAATCTGTGTGAAACCTATGGTTTTTTCAGTGAATTTGCAAGGTTTTTTAAATGCTAATTCCTAACTATAACGTGTGTGAAACCTATGGTTTTTTCAGTGAATTTGTACGGTTTTTTAAATGCTAAGTTACTTTACGCCATTCGTGGCGTGCGCGCCCACTTAACGCAGTTTGTTCCGTGCGCGCACGGTGCGCTTCGCGCACCGTGCGCGCACAGTGAGCGCGCGGTGCGCTTCGCGCACCGCGCGCCCACTTTACGCAGTTAGTGCCGTGCACGCACGGTGGGCACGCGGTGCGCTATGCGCACCGCGTGCCCACGTTACGCTTGATGGGCCATGTACGCACGATGCGCTTCGCGCACCGTGCGCACATGGAGGACATATGATGCACTTCGTTTTTAAAGGTAATATTTTAATTTTTCGCAGTAGTTATAAGCCATGCACAAATGGTGCCCTTCGGGCACCATTTGCACACGGGGTGGAGAGAGTGTGGATAATTTTTTTTTTAAAATATTTTTTTTTTTTATCTTTTCGTTTTTAACTTATGTGATAAGCCATGCACAATTGGTGAGCTTCGGTCACCAATTGCACACGGGGTGGGGTTAGTGTGGATATTTTTTTTTTTTTTATATTTTTTTACCGTACGCGTACGGTAAGCGTAATCGGCCAAATTAGTGAAAAAATAAAAATTCAGTTTTTGGCCTTGGGGGATCTTTGGGGACTCCCTGTACATGGCTATGTGTGTGGGAGCTGTCAAAACAGCCCCTTTAAATGTTTTTGTGCTTTGTTTGTTAATCATCTCTCTCAGTGCGAGAGAGAAAATGGCGGCCGCCGCTTCCTGGTTTCGGCCGATTCGAATGTTTACTAAGATCAAAGAGCCAATCATAATCGCGCTCGCGCACGCCACCGTACGCGTACGGTAAGCGTACCGTAAGCGCACCGTAAGCTGGCTCAGATATATATATTGATTTAAAGGCTATTTTCAAAGAATCTACTGAACAGATTTACACCAAACCTACAAAAGGCACTTCCTTGACCTGAGGACTACCTCTCTGCCAAATTTCTAGTAATTCTGTTCAGCCGTTCGGGCTGTAGCCCTGTCTAAAGGTCCTATGGAAAAATGCATGGGAAAAACGCGTTTTGGGACCCCCCTTTTATCTCAGCCCCCGCTTGACGAATCCCCCCGAGACTTTCAGGGTAGGAGCGGAGCGTAGCGCCCCACCTATTTTGAAAAATTCGCGAGGATTCGTCGAGCGGCGCCAAAGTTATTCAAAATAGAATGTTGCGGATTTCCTATGGAAACGTGGTCCTAACTATAACTACCTACTGGCGACCGCCAGTAGGTAATATATATATATATATATATATATATATATTTAAATATATATATATACCACACACAACACACAAATATGCACATTATACATAGTTGTATGTCTATAGAAATCATAAATAAATCCATATGTATATACACGTTATACATAGTTGTATGTCTATAGAAATCATAAATAGATCCATATGTATATAACCACATGTACATACATGTAATAATATTTACATGAAGACATACACATATATATATAATGTATATGTTTACATACACTGTTATATACATTATAATTTTTTACTATATAAATATATTGGTGTGTCCTAATAAAAAAAACTAAAAGCCATATACATAGGGGCATGCACCTGTCTGTAATCATATTTACATCCACTGACATTTATGGATATGTAATTCATTCCATGCTTCACTAGCCAATGCAATGGGAAACTTAACTTTAATAAATATTTCAATAAAATGACATAGCTTCATAAAAAACAAGTTATAACAGGCATATGCATTGGCAAAGCCAATAGTTCTTGCCTATATAAGAGCTATTGGCTTTGCCAATGTGTTTAAAGCCATTTTGTACAAGTTAGTGGCGTAGAGGAGAGTGGAGTGTTGTAGAGAGGAGTGACATAAAGTTACTAGGGTGTCATAGAGTGGAGTGGGATGTTGCATAGTAGGTTGTTGTAGAGAGGGTTGTTGTAGGATGAGGTGTCGTGGAGTGGGGTGTCGTAGAGTGGGGTGTCGTAGAGTGGGATGTTGTAGAGTTTGATGTTGTAGAGTGGAGTAGGGGGCATAGAGTGTTGTGGAGTAGAGTAGAGTGTGCATGGAGTGGAGTGGAATGGAATAAAGTGTTGTAGAGTGCCGTAAAGTGGCAGAGAGAGGAGTAGAGTAGAGTGGAGTAGCGTAGAGTGTTGTCACGTGGCACAGAGTGGAGTGACATAGAGTGTTGTAGAGTGGATGGGTGTATAGTACAGGGGCGTAGCAGGGAGGGGTGTAGCATGGAGTCTAGTAAAGTGACATAGAGTGGAGTAAAGTGTTATAGATTAGAGTGTCATAGAGTGGAGTGGAGTCGTAGAATGGAGTAGAGTGGCATAGAGTGATGTAGAGTGTTGTGGAGTACAGTGGTGTAGAGTAGAGAGGAGTGGCGTAGTATAGAATGTAACAAAGTTTCATAGAGTGGAGTGGCATAGCATTGAGTTTAGTAGAGTGGAGTGTCGTAAAGTGGCCTAGAGTAAAGTGGCATATAGTACCGTGTTGTAGAGTGTCCTAAAGTGGAGTGTTGTAGAATGAAATTGAGTAGAGTGGGGTGTCATAGAGTGGAGTGGCGAAGAGCAGAATAAAGTGTTGTAGAGTGGAGTGGAGTAGAGTGTCATGTATTGAAGTTGCAAATGCATGGTATGGTAGCACACTGCCATTACAAACAACACAGTTTCATTTGAAATGCCCATTGCATTTGCACATACAATTTTAGAGAGAAAACTATACAGCGCACAAATTATAATGTGTGGAAATAGCATCACCTAGTGTACTGATTTGTTTTGATCTTGATCGTATTAAAATATTTGTTTTCACCACACTTCAGAATGACAAAAAAAGTGGTTCATTTGTGCTTTCCCATTTCTGATATATATTCTGAAATATATTCTCAGTTCATTTACAGACATTTAAATTTTGGTATGTGCTAGAAAAAATAACATCCTACCACCCTTCCTCTCACATGGTACACAGAAGGATTGCCACATAAATCCTCTCACTTTGAAGTCATAAAAAGAAAAGTAACCACCACGTTCCTTGAAAGAGAGAGCATGGCATTTGACCTTTGTCTTTGAAACATAAGTAACACAGTTTAAAGGCCTGTTTACAGAAAGCAGGCACTTGTGGAAAAATTCAAGGAGCAATGGTAAACAGGCGAGACTAACTAAAGTTGGACAGTCTAAAACACATAAAACTAGCAAACAGTAAACAAGCAAAAGTGAGTTACAAAACACAAAGTTAATGGTATGCTATGGGTGGAATGCGTTCCAAGGGAAGCTTTCAGAGTGTCCCAAGATATCTTTGCAAACTGGACCCGCTGCATTGTGTGGTAGGCTTCGATCTAAAAACAAACTGTTAGCATAAAACTTCGAAATAAAATGGTTCATTTTTTAAGCCCACCGGGTGGCGATGCCGTCTTAATTTACCATTAGTCATATAAAAGTATCCAAGCCACATCTCACTGTTCAGTTAGTCCTAAATTGAAAGTGGTTATTTTTAATTTGTGGCACAACTCTAAACATGCAGGGGCTAAGCTGTTAATAGTGCAGTAGGTGCGGTGGTGCTTGGGCCCAGTATTGTGAGCACCCCACCACGTTCTGATTATTTTTCACTAGTCATCCACTGTGCTGGGACCCATTTTGATTGCAAGCATTTTGGGCCTGTATAGCCCGTGCTACGCCACTATATGTAAGAGTCCAGCTGTTCGTTCATTCCTCTTAAGAAATGTTTCCCGCTGTAAAGTTGTTGGTTCTAGGCCCACATACTTTGGAAATGTGTGACACGGACACATGGTATATGGTATTTAGAACTGGCCATGAACACATGCACTCGGGCTCTTTTATTGGCAGGGTGACCGGACCAGTGACGCCTGTGTTGGATGGGAGTTGGGTGGGTGTAAGGGCCAGGCCTCCTGGGAGTGGCTGGTAAAGCACTAGACTGTGTCCAGCAGGACACAACACCCAACCATTTGCACTACAATACTTATCTGTTTAGCGTTCAAAATCACTTTGTGGTGTATTAGTTAAAATGTCCGTTTGGGCTGTTGGAGAGAAAGTATGGCAGCTGAAAAAAAGCTTGATCAAGGGTAAGAGGAACATTAGACGTTTCTGTAGGAAATTACCAGTTTCAATACATTTTAATGCACTGTGCACAAAGATATACAAATAAAGTTTCAAGTCAGTGAATTGGTGTGTTATCACCAGCGGAGATGCAGAAAGAAAACAATTAAACTATATGACACTTGATTGAACAATGCACGAGTGCCATCTAGTGGTGTAAAGGAAAATGAAAATTAAGAGCGATAAAGGCACTTTGCACCTTTTACATTTTTAGACTTGAATGAATTTCTGAATTTGAGTGAAGTACATCGCGCTTGTTGGGTCCTGCTGGACACAGTATAGAGTTTTACCAGCCTCTCCCACGAGGGCTGGTTCATGCACCCACCGATCCAGCACAGTCGTCACCGGTAAGGCGACCCTGCCAATAAAAGGAGCCCAAGTGCACGTGCTTGTGTCAGTTTGGAGTACTATACATAAGTGTCTGTGTCACTTATTTACAAAGTATGTGGGCCTAGAGCCCACAACGTTTCATTGGCGATGATCAGGTCTCACCACGCGTGTTTGCTAGCAGCCACTTTGATGTTCCTCGTGGGGTGGATGGGTAGCCTATGTCTGAGGTACCCCCCCACACCTGCTGCCAGCACAACAGCTACCGAAGCAGACAGTGGTGCCACTGTCAAGACGTCGAGGACAGACATGTACAGCAAGGTATGTCAGGGCCTACAAGGTTGTTTGGCTCCATACTACGCAAAATGCTTGTAGCGGCCCAGCCTATCTCCATTCATCCCAGTGAGAGAGGAAAGGAGAAACGGACAAAGGTCCCTTCCGTGGGTGAAGGGGAGAGAAGGGCAGCCCCGCAGCTTCATCTCTCTGCTGTAGAGGAGGAGTGAACGGAGATCCGCCAGCAGTTGGCCGACATTGGTCTCCCTACCTGATGGTGAGAGGAGCCTCCATGGGTTCATGCTACCGGCCCCAGCTATTCTACTCTGTCCATCCTGCAAGCGCGGCAGCGGCCACTGAGAGGTGCCAGGAGAGCCAGCATTATTTCATTAAGAGCCAAGCACTAGCTAAGCAGGTTACTGCAGCGCAACCTGGCGGTGGTTTTCTGCATCATGCCAAGCCTGGGGGACTATTGGTATTGGTATTGGTATTGGTAGGGGTTTTTTATAGAGCGCACAACTCACCCTGGGGCATCTAGGCGCTTAACTGGGAGAATGCGGGAGAAAAAGTAACCACAATGACCGGGAACCGATTAGAACAGGAAAGTTTTTAATTTCTTCCTGAAAGCAGTCAGTGACTGAGTATTGCGGACTGCTAACGGAAGTTTGTTCCAATAGTTAGGGGCGAAGAATGAGAAGGATCTGCCTCCCGTCCGCGTGAGGCGGATTCTGGGAACTTGAAGGAGGTCCAGAGAATTGGATCTAAGATTTCTCTGAGAGGAATATTTGACCACTTTCTTTCGAAGATAGTGAGGCCCACTTCCCCTTAGAGCCTTGTAAGTCAGACTGCAGATCTTAAAGATAGATCGATTTCTAACATTCAGCCAATGCAGTTCTTTCAGCAAAGGTGTAGAGGCGGAGCCTGGAGGGCGATTCAAGACGAGCCGTGCTGCCGTATTTTGGATAACCTGAAGTTTAGCCAGGTGGATTTGGCTCACTTCAGCCAGCATCGCATTTCCATAATCTAAGCGACTGATAACCATTGCCTGGACTAAGGTTCTGCGCTGAGAAATAGGGAGAAATGGGAAGATTTTCCTAAGCAACCTTAGCCCATAATAGCAAGAGCTGGTTGTTGCCGCTACCTGATCTTTCATAGATAGGGTCTGGTCCAAATAGATCCCAAGGGACTATAAGGTAAAAGAGAAAACACCCCCACTGCGCTGATTACACAGCTGCCACAGCAGAACACCCACAACTAATGTGCCCAGAGCTCTCTGCACAGTGCCCACATGAGAGGTCATGCTGTGTAATTAAAAGAAGGTCTGTCCCAGAGGCTCCCAACTCATGCCTCCACCTGGCTAACACAGAAGAGTGTGGCCTAAAAACACAATGAAAGCATACAATGTACCTGAGCCAGCAGGAATGGCTCCTGCCTTTTTTATAGCTTTTTGTACCTAGCGCGAGGAGCACCGCTCTTCCTGGTGGCCATCTGCCATCACTAACAGTAGAGGAAGAATACCAACCTGCTGCTTCGTCAGTGCTCCCCTGGAACAGAGGGGTGAGGATCACAACTAATGCCACGCCGAGGGAGCAGCCAGAGCCAAGCATGTGTACAAGCATTTTCTGAAATGTTCTCGTGTCTCTGGCAAATTACATCTCTGACAAGCAATCCACACCTCAGGCCTCAGTGAGTAGAGAATCCTCTTTATGCTCCCCTTTTATAATCTGCCTACCGGAACAGACAGCCCCTGATAGGATCTCCAACAGGCATTATTGAGAAGCTGCTGTGCTGCCAGAGTGCCAGAGAAAACAATTTATGCCCCCTGATGGCAGGACACCAACCCTGCAAGAAAGGGCAAACTCACAGGGTGCCAGCAGATGGCACCCATGAGGACTAGCTACTAGTATACTTTATTTATAACAATCTCAAATACTAATTTGTAAGTCAATGAAATGAGCAAACTATATTTGTGAGTGCTAAAGGGGGACGCCCCTCTGCGGAGGACAGCACTTTTACTGGACTAGCTACTAGCCCCACCATTGCCTGAGCGGAGACAATCCCAAGAGGGCATCGAGACAATGCATGGCTGCATGAAAGCAGCAGCACCACCAGCTGGCCAACAAGCTCTGCATGAGAATGTCAAATGGAGTGATCAACTCTGCTAAGCACGCACACACCTAGGCAGGACATAGCGCTGCAACTGCACAGCCTCGAGGAGCAAGCGCAATGCCTCGAGCCAAGAGGAGGACGAAGGGAGATTACCCCCATCTGCAAAGCATGAAGGAGATCCCAGAGAAGGGGCCTGAGCGGCCCGAATGCAGGAAGCAGATCGTGTACACCCTAACTGCACTAGCACCGCCCCGTGGTGGGCCAGAGAATATTCAGGGAGTGCCCCCAACCCTCAAAGCACAACTACCTCCACTGCCGCCCACAAAATAGCTGATGCACCTGAGAAGACACCCAATCCTACAGACAGGACCGGACTGGTGAGTGGTCCATGACGAGAGAAGATGCACCGTCCATTAAACAAGACGGACCTGGCAGGAGGTCCCTGCGAGAAGAGCTGACAACACACGGCCTTTCGCCACTTCACAGCATGTGCAGAAAAGACATGCAAACATGGCCTCTCGCCACTTTGCAGTATGTGCAGAAAAGACATGCAATACATGACCTGTCACCACTTTGCAGCATGTGCAGGGAAGACATGTGGCTGGACGCCACATCACATTGCAAGCAAATTGGAAGAAGAGAGCGTGGAATGTTGCCACATTACGAAGGTGAAAAGGAGTGGAGAGAAAGGAGTGGGACAATCCTGTCACAAAGAAGAATGGACACCCACAGGGTGCGCACGAGCAATTAAAAAGGGGACAAAAAAGAGGACTTGTACCACTATCTGAGTGCACATACTAACACAAGCCAGCCACCAGGGTGCAGTGACGTCACGGGTGACAGCTCAGCAGGAGTACCGAACATAAGCCGCCTGCATGTGCGAACTGTGTATCTGCCCGATGCTTCACAGTCTGACCCTCCAGCCACCTGTCACCGGCTGCTTAGAGAAAATGGCATCCCTGCTTACAAACGCACATGCCAGAGAAGAGGTGCACTAACTATACAACGAGCTACATGGCTGCAAAGTCCTTCCAGTCACCCTTCTTCCACACAAATCAGGGAGAGCACGGGTGTGAGAGGGAGGTTGGAGTCACCTAGTTTAAAAAAAAAAAAGTCCAGACCCGGGGGATGGGATCCCTGTGCCAAAATCGGCCCGCCATGCGGCCCTATCCCCTAGTTTTAAATATAAAAATAAAAAGCCCGGGTCCCAGGAGATATGGTCCCTGGGGCCAAAATTGGCCTCGGATGGCGGCCCAGCGGCCCCCCTCCTCCATTTCAAAAAGACCTGGCCCTGGGGGATGGGGTCCCCTGGGCCAAAATCGACCCAGGAAGGACGACCCCCTCCCCTTATAAAAAAAAATGTAATATAAAGAAGACTCAGGGCAAGTTGAGATGTCATCAGTGATGTTATGACCATGTCAAGCGTGCTGGAATATGTGAGGTCATAAGCAGTGAATTGCAGGGGCGTGAGTTATAGTTAGCTCAGGTAACTATAACTGCTGAATTTCACTGGTTTTGTGCGAGTGAAATCTGAGCCTAACTATAGTGACCCTGTAAGCTTTGTTTTTTTTAAGTGAATTTCTAAGGTTTTAAAAAATGTTATTTCCTAACTATAACATCACTGTAACATTTAGTTTTTTCAGTGAATATATATAAATATATATATATATATATATATATTTATTTTTTTCACTTAAAAAACCATGGGTTTCACACATGTTATAGTTAGCTGGACATTTCACTCGTGAAACACCATTAAAATTCCCCCGTTATAGTTAGTGCAGGCAACTATAACTCACGCGACCGCAATCCTCTGCTGATGACGTCAGATATTACATCACTGTATTTAGACACTTATTTACCCATGTCTTCTTCCATTAATTTTTAGCTATACATATATTACAAATATTTTTTTTTCAGAAAGACACATATGTCATCAGTGATGTAATATCTGACGTCATCAGCAGAGGATTGCGGTCGCGTGAGTTATAGTTGCCTGCACTAACTATAACGGGGGAATTTCAATGGTTTTTCACGAGTGAAATGTCCAGCTAACTATAACATGTGTGAAACCTATGGTTTTTTAAGTGAATTTGCAAGGTTTTTTAAATGCTAATTCCTAACTATAACCTGTGTGAAACCTATGGTTTTTTCAGTGAATTTGTACGGTTTTTTAAATGCTAAGTTATGTATTTTATTTTTTATTTTTTTTAAGGTTTTTCACCGTGCGCGTACCGTACGCCCACGTTACGCAGTTCGCGGAATTTTTCCGTTTCTACCGTACGCGCACGCTACGCGTACTCCGCGATTTTTCGCAAAAAAATTAAAGGAGATTTGGGCCCTTGGGGGTCCTTCTGGGACCCCCTGTCTAAGGTTAGGGGGTCAGGAACTGTCCACCCTGCCCCCTTTTCACGTTCTCCACTTTTGTTTTTCACCCCCTCAGACTGCGAGAGACAAAATTGCGGTCGACACTTCTTGGTTTCGACCGATTCGAATGTTTACCAAGATCTAACAACCAATCAGAATCGCGCTCGCGCACGGCAGCGTGCGCGTACGGTAAGTTTTACCGTACGCGCACGGTGCGCGCTTATAGATATATATATGCTTTTAAATGCTATTTTCTCAGGAAATACTGAACAGATTTACACCAGACCTGCAAAAGGCACATCCCTGACCTGAGGACTACCTCTCTGCCAAATTTCAAGTAATTCTGTTCAGCCGTTCGGGCTGTAGCTTGGACTAAAGGTCCTATGGAAAAATGCATGGGGAAAACGCGTTTTGGGACCCCCCGTTTTTCTCAGCCCCCGCTTGACGAATCCCCCCGAGACTTTCAGGGAAGGAGCAGAGCGCCCCACCTATTTTGAAAATTTCGCGAGGATTCGTCAATCGGCGCCAAAGTTATTCCAAATAGAATGTTGCGGATTTCCTATGGAAACACGATCCTAACTATAACTATCTACTGGCGACCGCCAGTAGATAATATATATATATATATATATATACATATATATATATAATATATATATATTACCTACTGGCGGTCGCCAGTAGGTAGTTATAGTTAGGACCCCTTTTCCATAGGAAAACCTCAACATTCTATTTTGAATAACTTTGGCGCCGGTCGATGAATCCTCGCGAATTTCTCAAAATAGGTGGGGCGCTCCGCTCCGCTCCTACCCTGAAAGTCTCGGGGGGATTCGTCAAGCGGGGGTGAGATAAAAGGGGGGTCCCAAAACACGTTTTTCCCATGCATTTTTCCATAGGACCTTTAGAACGAGCTACAGCCCGAACGGCTGAACAGAATTACTAGAAATTTGGCAGAGAGGTAGTCCCTAGGTCAAGGAAGTGCCTTTTGTAGGTTTGGTGTAAATCTGTTCAGTAGATTCTGAGAAAATAGCCTTTAAATCAATATATATATCTGAGCCCGCTTACGGTACGCTTACCGTACGCTTACCGTAAGCGTACGGCGGCGTGCGCGAGCGCGATTCTGATTGGCTCTTAGATCTTAGTAAACATTCGAATCGGCCGAAACCAGGAAGCGGCGGCCGCCATTTTGTCTCTCGCACTGAGTGTTGTTTATCAAACAAGATGGCCAAAAACATGTTACGGGGCTGTTTTGACAACTCCCTCCCACATAGTCATGTTGAGGGAGTCCCCAAACATCCCCCAAGAGCAAAAACGGTTGTATTTTTTTTTCGGCAATTTCGCCGAGTACGCTTACCGTACGCTTACCGTAAGCGTACGGTAAAAAAAAAAAAACACTATCCACACTTACCCCACCCCCTGTGCTTTTGGTGGCCGTAGGCCACCAAATGTACAGGGCTTATTAATAGGTAAAAAAAACTAAATTTTGGCAACATGAAATTATAAAATCGAAATAAAAAAAACACTATCCACATTGACCCCACCCCCTGTGCTTTTGGTGGCCGAAGGCCACCAAATGTACAGGGCTTATTAAAGTTGATAAAAACCGTGCACGGAACGAACTGCGTTAAGTGGGCGCGCACGCCTCGAATGGCGTAAAGTAACTTAGCATTTAAAAAACCGTACAAATTCACTGAAAAAACCATAGGTTTCACACACGTTATAGTTAGGAATTAGCATTTAAAAAACCTTGCAAATTCACTGAAAAAACCATAGGTTTCACACATGTTATAGTTAGCGGAAATTTTACTGATAAAAAACCAGTGAAATTGCCCCGTTATAGTTAGTGCTGGCAACTATAACTCACGCGACCGCAATCTTCTGCTGATGACATATGTGTCTTTATGAAAAAAAAATATTTGTAATATATGTATAGCTAAAAATGTATGGAAGAAGACATGGGCAAATAAGTGTCTAAATACAGTATTAGCATCAGCAGAGGATTGCGGTCGCGTGAGTTATAGTTGCCAGCACTAACTATAACGGGGCAATTTCACTGGTTTTTTATCAGTAAAATTTCCGCTAACTATAACATGTGTGAAACCTATGGTTTTTTCAGTGAATTTGCAAGGTTTTTTAAATGCTAATTCCTAACTATAACGTGTGTGAAACCTATGGTTTTTTCAGTGAATATATATATATATATATATATATATATATATATATATATATATATATATATATATATATATATATATATATATATATAGATATATATATTCACACATAAAAAATGCACCACAGCCCACAATATTCCATACTTACCTGGAACAACTTAGCAGGGTTGCGGAGTTGAAAATGACAATGGGACATTACATACATTTCTCTGCAACCCAAAGAGGATTATGGTATCTGCAGTGTGGTAGTATTAAGACATGTGACATTATCGCAATATAAAACACCTGAAACTCTGCACCTGTTATTTGAGACCCTTTGATAAAGGCAATACGCTGACACGCGTCAGGGTAAATCATGCTTGCTGTTACCCGCGCTAATTGAAAATAAATGCACGTTACCGGACCTGGGCTGTGGCGCATTTTTTCTTGGATTTAATTACGGGAATCTCTGTCTCCCGTTAAGCCACGGCCGCCCTACAGGGTTGGGGTCCCCTGACAACAGTGTTTTTCTTGGAGTATATATATATACATGTATATATACATATAAATATATATATATATATATATATATATATATATATATATATATATATATATATATATATATATATGTTTCCAAAAAGGTCGTTGCGAAATCACCGCTCTCCTCCCTTTCGACGCCGGTGCCAGCAGCAGTCGCAACTCCGCTAGAAATGTCTTTAAATAGGATAAGATCTGAGAATTCCCAGGAAATAATCCAGCGGCACACCGCCGAAACGCGTAGTTCTGTTCGTTTAGCACAATAAAAACTTATTGTGTTGTCCTTTGGTGTGCCGCTGGATTATTTCCTGGGAATTCTCAGATCTTATCCTAGTTAAAGACATATATATATATATATATATACACACACAACACACAAATATACACATTATACATAATTGTATGTCTATAGAAATCATAAATAAATCCATATGTATATAACCACATGTACATACATGTAATAATATTTACATGAAGACATACACATATATATATAATGTATATGTTTACATACACTGTTATATACATTATAGTTTTGTACTGTATAAATATATTAGTGTGTCCTAGTAAAAAAAATAAAACCCATATACATAGGTGCATGTACCTGTCTGTAATCATATGTACATACCCTGACATTTATGAGTATGTAATTCATTCCATGCTTCACTAGCCAATGCAATGGGATACCAAACGTAAATAAATATTTAAATAAAATGACATAGCATCATAAAATGAGACTTTCCAGCTTCACTGCTGGCAGGCAAAAAACAAGTTATAACACGTATATACATTGGCAAAGCCAATAGTTTTTTCCTATATAAGAGCTATTGGCTTTCCCAATGTGTTTAAAGCCATTTTGTACAAGTTAGTGGGGTAGAGGAGAGTGGAGTGTTGTAGAGAGGAGTGACATAAAGTTAGTAGTGTGTCATAGAGTGGAGTGGGATGTTGCATAGTAGGTTGTTCTAGAGAGGGGTGTTGTAGGATGAGGTGTCGTGGAGTGGGGTGTCGTAGAGTGGGATGTTGTAGAGTGGGATGTTGTAGAGTGGAGTAGAGTGCCATAGAGTGGAGGGGCATAGAGTGTTGTAGAGTAGAGTGTGCATAGAGTGGAGTTGAGTGTTGTAGCCTGGAATTGAATAAAGTGTTGTAGAGTGTCAGAGAGAGGAGTAGCATAGAGTGTTGTCGCGTGGCACAGAGTGGAGTGACATAGAGTGTTGTAGAGTGCATGGGTGTATAGTACAGGGGCGTAGCATGGAGGGGTGTAGCATGGAGTCTAGTAAAGTGACATAGAGTGGAGTAAAGTGTTGTAGATTGGAGTGTGATAGAGTGTAGTGTAGTTGTAGAATGGAGTAGAGTGGCATAGAGTGATTTAGAGTGTTGTGGAGGAACATAGAGTGGAGTAGAATGGTGTAGAGGCGTAGTGTAGAATGTAACAAAGTTTCATAGAGTGGAGTGGCATAGCATTGAGTTTAGTAGAGTGGAGTGTCGTAGAGTGGCCAGGAGAAAAGTGGCATATAGTACCGTGTTGTAGAGTGTCCTAAAGTGGAGTGTTGTAGAATGAAGTTGAGTAGAGTGGGGTGTCATAAAGTGGAGTGGCGAAGAGCAGAATAAAGTGTTGTAGAGTGTTGCCACATAACTCCTCTCACTTTGAAGTCAGAAGAAGAAAAGTAACCACCAAGCTCCTTGAAAGAGAGAGCATGGCATTTGACCTTTGTCTTTGAAACATAAGTAACACAATTTAAAGGCCTATTTACAGAAAGCAAGCACTTGTGGAAAAATTCACGGACCAATGCTAAACAGGCGAGACTAACTAAAGTTGGACAGTCTAAAACAAATAAAAGTAGCAAACAGTAAACAAGCAAAAGTGAGTTACAAAACACAAAGTTAATGGTAAGCAATGGGTGGAATGCATTCCAAGGGAAGCTTTCAGAGTGTCCCAAGATATCTTTGCAAACTGGACCCGCTGCATTGTGTGGTAGGCTTCAATCTAAAAACAAGCATTTACAATGCAATGGTCTCGGCAATATTATAGGTAGAGCTATTGGTATTGCTCATTATTTTTTTAGTATCCCTCAATAAATGGCGTTGTCATTTCTATTGGCATTAGCTTTTTTTTTTTGCATATGTGATACCAGTCCTGGGGCTCCTTTCCAAATCATTATGTTCAGGTGTGTACATTAGACTGCATCGACTGAAGTGAACCAGGACTACAACTCCCAGCAGACATCGGGTTGGTAAAAGAACGTCATGGCATGCAGCACTGCGCCCGTAGCGGTATTCTCAAGGTGGGTGCTACAGACAGTGTAGCTTGCCCCTGCAGGCATTTTTAAGAGTGTCCACGACAGTTTTTATTTTTAAAATACAAGTGGGATTATTTACAAGCCCCTTGCGTGTCACTTTTAAAGTGGGAAACAGTGACGTACCGGCGGCAGAAGGGGCTTGTGCATAAGCCCCAAGAATTGGAAGTGCCCAGGCCATTGTGCATGTTTTGGACGGCGCACGCTGATGTGCACGTGTGGAGGCTTTGTGACTCATCCCACGTGCTGGGTTAACCTTACACACATACAATTGGAAGGCAAGTACTAAAAAGAACCTTGCAGCTGCTACAAAGACGCCCATTCACGTGCTTGTACTAAAACGCGTTTATTCTGTGCTGGGGGTGCACTATTGCTTGTGAACACCCCTGCTAGGAGCCTGCCATGACAGCGAGTGCAAATATGGAAAAACGCAACTTACATTCAGCTCGAACGTCTTGAGGGCCACCCTGAACGCCCCTGGGACAGGGGGTCTGAGCCGCAGGGTTTCCTTGATGATGCAGCCCGTGTACTTGAGTTGCTCCAGGGCCTCCAATGAAGCGCCAGGAAGGTCATGAGGGAGGTGGCGGCGCTAGCCGTGGTCTCGTGGCCTCCAAATAGGAGCTCAGTGGCGGATTCCTTCAGTTCCTATTTGTGGAAACCAGAAGGGAATTGGTAAGCCCGAGGCTACCCGCGCTTCACTCTTGAGGCGCAGGTCGCATTCCACCACTTCCAGCAGTGGGATAGCTCAGTCGATAAAGAGCCTGCTGCGGCGCCATGGCAGCCGGGACCACCCCCTACGTACACGAGCTACAAGCAGGTCACAGTGAGCGCCTTATATATACACTAGGGCCCTGACTTTGAATGCCACACAAGTGCCTCTCCAATTTAGGTAGTGCCCATTAGAAAAGACGGGCTGTCTAAGAAAATATTTTACGATAAGGTGTAAACTCAAAGTACAGTTAGGGCTGGGGAAAGGTCACTCACGAGTTGGGCAAGAGCCGTCCGAAATGAACTTTTAACGTGTGATTGACTTCGACCCAACACCACCGGCCAGCCCACTCTGGTGCACCCGTTTCACACCGCCAGTCCGCACTGCCAGGAGTCCTCCTTACCCGGTAGAGGCCGCTGAAGGGCACGTCGATGGGCAGCGAGAAGAGGTTGCGGATCATCTCCTCGAAGGCGTGCACCAGCTGCTGCTCGGTCTCGGTCTGGTGCGGCTCGAAGCCCAGCAGGATCCTCATGGCGATGCGGAACATGAGGCGCTTCACCTCGGGGTAGACAAGCACGCAGGCCCCGCCGGACAGCAACTGCGCCAGGGAGCCGCGCACCTCCTCCTCGATCACCGGGATGTAGTGCTGGAGCGCCTCCCGAGAGAGGACGCCATGAACACCGCCGCCTTTCTCCGAGGTGAAGCAGAAATGCCTCGAAGAAACGCAGCGGCGGTTTCAGATTCGGGGGCGTGTTTCTTTTTCTCTCCTCTTGCCATTGGCAGGAGGAGAGAAAAACACGCCTAAAAAAGGGCGTGGCTAAAAAGTGGAAAGAAGAGCACGGAACACGCCCCCGAATCTGAAAAAGACGGAGCCTATTTGGAGGGACGGCTCTCTCCTCCAATGGCTGGCCTCCGTTTAGGAAGCCAGCCAATGGAGGAGAGGCAAAAAGAGAGGCGGGATAAATAGCCACTCTAAGAAACATAAGATCTCCGGACTTCCGGTTCTGCCTTCGGCAGACCGGAGGGTCCCTCGACCTAACAAACTGTTAGCATGAAACTTCGAAATAAAATGGTTCATTTATTAAGGCCACCAGGTGGCGATGCCGTCTTAATTTACCATTAGTCATATAAAAGTATCCAAGCCAAATCTCACTGTTCAGTTAGTCCTAAATTGAAATTGGTAATTTTTAATTTGTGGCACAACTCTAAACATGCAGGGGCTAGGATGTTAATAGTGCAGTAGGTGCGGTGGTGCCTGGGCCCAGTATTGTGAGCACCCCACCACCCTCTGATTATTTTTCACTAGTCACCCACTGTGCTGGGACCCATTTTAATTGCAAGCATTTTGGGCCTGTATAGCCCGTGCTATGCTACTATATGTAAGAGTCCAGCTGTTCGTTCATTCCTCTTAAGAAATGTTTCCCGCTGTAAAGTTGTTGGTTCTAGGCCCACATACTTTGGAAATGTGTGACACGGACACATGGTATATGGTATTTAGAACTGGCCATGAACATATGCACTCGGGCTCTTTTATTGGCAGGGTGACTGGACCAGTGACGCCTTTGTTGGATGGGAGTTGGGTGGGTGTAAGGGCCAGGCCTCCTGGGAGTGGCTGGTGAAACACTAGACTGTGCCCAGCTGAAAGTAAGCTTGAACAAGTGTAAGAGGAACATTAGACGTTTCTGTAGGAAATTACCAGTTTCAATACATTTTAATGCACTGTGCACAAAGATATACAAATAAAGTTTCAAGTCAGTGAATTGGTGTGTTATCACCAGAGGAGATGCAGAAAGAAAACACTTAAACTATATGACACTTGATTGAATAATGCACGAGTGCCATCTAGTGGTCTAAAGGAAAATGAAAATTAAGAGCGATAAAGGCACTTTGCACCTTTTATATTTTTAGACTTGAATGAATTTCTGAATTTGAGTGAAGTACATCGCGCTTGTTGTGTCCTGCTGGACACAGTATAGAGTTTTACCAGCCTCTCCCACGAGGGCTGGTTCATACACCCACCCATCCAACACAGTCGTCACTGGTAAGGTAACCCTGCCAATAAAAGGAGCCCAAGTGCGCGTGCTTGTGTCACTTTGGAGTACTATACATAAGTGTCTGTGTCACTTATTTACAAAGTATGTGGGCCTAGAGCCCACGACTTTTCATTGGCGACGATCAGGTCTCACTACGCGTGTTTGCTGGCAGCCACTTTGATGTTCTTCGTGGGGGGGATGGGTAGCTTATGTCTGGGGTACCCCCCACACCTGCTGCCAGCGCAACAGCTACCGAAGCAGACAGTGGTGCCACTGTCAAGACGTCGAGGACAGACATGTACAGCAAGGTATGCCAGGGCCTACAAGGTTGTTTGTAGCTGCCAAGCCTATCTCCATTCATCCCAGTGAGAGAGGAAAGGAGAAACGGACAAAGGGGAGAGAAGGGCAGCCCCGCAGCTTCATCTCTCTGCTGTAGAGGAGGAGTGAACGGAGATCCGCCAGCAGTTGGCCGACATTGGTCTCCCTACCTGATGGTGAGAGGAGCCTCCATAGGTTCATGCTACCGGCCCCAGCTATTCTACTCTGTCCATCCTGCAAGCGCGGCAGCGGCCACTGAGAGGTGCCAGGAGAGCCAGCATTATTTCATTAAGAGCCAAGCACTAGCTAAGCAGGTTACTGCAGCGCAACCTGGCGGTGGTTTTCTGCATCATGCCAAGCCTGGGGGACTATAAGGTAAAAGAGAAAACACCCCCACTGCGCTGATTACACAGCTGCCACAGCAGAACACCCACAACTAATGTGCCCAGAGCTCTCTGCACAGTGCCCACATGAGAGGTCATGCTGTGTAATTAAAAGAAGGTCTGTCCCAGAGGCTCCCAACTCATGCCTCCACCTGGCTAACACAGAAGAGTGTGGCCTAAAAACACAATGAAAGCATACAATGTACCTGAGCCAGCAGGAATGGCTCCTGCCTTTTTTATAGCTTTTTGTACCTAGCGCGAGGAGCACCGCTCTTCCTGGTGGCCATCTGCCATCACTAACAGTAGAGGAAGAATACCAACCTGCTGCTTCGTCAGTGCTCCCCTGGAACAGAGGGGTGAGGATCACAACTAATGCCACGCCGAGGGAGCAGCCAGAGCCAAGCATGTGTACAAGCATTTTCTGAAATGTTCTCGTGTCTCTGGCAAATTACATCTCTGACAAGCAATCCACACCTCAGGCCTCAGTGAGTAGAGAATCCTCTTTATGCTCCCCTTTTAAAATCTGCCTACCGCAGCAGACAGCCCCTGATAGAATCTCCAACTGGCATGATTGAGAAGCTACAGTGCTGCCAGCACGTGGCCTTTCGCCACTTCACAGCATGTGCAGAAAAGACATGCAAACATGGCCTCTCGTCACTTTGCAGCATGTGCAGAAAAGACATGCAATACATGGCCTGTCACCACTTTGCAGCATGTGCAGAGAAGACATGTGGCTGGACGCCACATCACATTGCAAGCAAATAGGAAGAAGAGAGCGTGGAACGTTGCCACATTACGAAGGTGAGAAGGAGTGGAGAGAAAGGAGTGGGACAATCCTGTCACAAATAAGAATGGACGCCCACAGGGTGCACAGGAGAAATTAAAAAGGGGACAAAAAAGAGGACTCGTACCACTATCTGAGTGCACATACTAACACAAGCCAGCTACGAGGGTGCAGTGATGTCACGGGTGACAGTTCAGGAGGAGTACCGAACATAAGCTGCCTGCATGTGCGAACTGTGTATCTGCCCAATGCTTCACAGTCTGACCCTCCAGCCACCTGTCACCGGCTGCTTAGAGAAAATGGCATCCCTGCTTACAAACGCATATGCCACAGAAGAGCTGCACTAACTATACAATGAGCTACATGGCTGCAAAGTCCTTCCTGTCACCCTTCTTCCACACAAATCATCACCACCTGTCGTATAATTAGTCTAATGTCAAACACTCCATCATATGCTATGTGCATCACCACCACCCCTGGAGCATCAAGTAACAATACTGGAGTCCTGTGCCATTGCCATACAACATGACAAGAAGCACCAGTGACGATCTGAAGAACTAGTGACCACCTGCTCAACTGGCTTGCCTCCTGGTCCTGGTAGCGAGAGCATGTTCTGACCAGGACACATCAACCACTGATGTTACATGAATAACTAGGCAGTGGCTCCAAGGTGGTCTTGTGGCTGTCCAGATGCAGACACGTACGCAGCCCCAGTGCAGCCCACAGGCAGTCCCGTGGCAACTCAACCAAGGGGCCTCCCCCAAGTGTGAGAGATGGAATTGACTAAGCCCCACTGATGAATTTCAGGAGGTGGTCCGGCCGTGTAAAAGAGACAACAGGTCACATCACACCAAGACAGTCTTCAGTGGATCAAGCAACACCATCGTCAAGCATTCACAATGGACTCCACCAATGCTCCTGATGCACCAAGTTTGAACTGTTAATCACCAACTGCATCACAGTGAGAGCACCGTGGACTGATCAACATCACATAGGTGGACTGTGATCCAACTGACGTGACGCCGAAGGGTCCGGACTTCATCTGCACAGTGTTCGTGTCCAGAGCTACCTGGTTAAGTTATAGATGCGTGCCGATATGCCCGGATGCTCCCAGCTGTACCTGTCCACCGCTGTCCTGCAGACTGCCTCTCGAAGCTGTGAAACTTAATTTGTGTAAGTTGTTTTTCATTCCTTCCCACAGGTTGGACTTTTGTTTTTGGTTATTAATAAAATTTGGGAGGAATGCTGTGTCCTGCTGGACACAGTCTACTGTTTTACCAGCTTCTCCCATGAGGACTGATTCATACCCCCTTCCCACACAGGTGTCACTGGTCAGGTGACCCTGCCAATAAAAAGAGCTTGAGTGCACGTGCTCGTGGCAGTTCAGAGTACTATACATAAGTGTCTGTGTCTCTTATTTACCAGTTATGTGGGACTAGAGCCCACAACATTACAGCGCTCTAGTCTTTCTCTTTGATGCCATATGCAGACTGTTGTCTTACTATATTAGGACAACTGACTCATGTCCGCCCACTGGGTGAGCCCCTGGTGCACCAAAGACAAGCACGTCGACCCATCCGTGCTAGGGCCCAGTATGCAGTTCATTTTACTTAGGTCTCTGACCACCTACAATTTACCAATGAGTTGTTATTGTCTCTAAGATTCTCTGCATTAAATACTCTTTTTCCTTATGCCCTTTTAAACTCCCAAAATGTGTGCTGTTCATCATTAAACTCCATCAGTCCCCTGCTATTCTCAAAAATTAACACTGGCTTAAAGGAAATGCAAAAAGCTAGAGAGGGCATGCAGACATAGGTATGCTGACAGAAAAGATAGCATGTAAACAATAACTTAAAACATATAAAGCACTATCTAGCAGGTGCAACTATTACCAAAATAAAATTGAATCATCAAAGAAGCCTACTAAGGAACAAATCTTTAAAAAAAAATATAAGAATTATTTCCCTTAGATTCCTCTTACTCAAATGCTTTACTCAGAGTTGGCAGAGTTTTTTCAGAATAAGATTTCAACTATTTTGTCATCTTTGAGGTAACTGCAGAATGTTCTGACCAAGCAACCCGGCATCATACTTTCTCTCACATTTTAGACCTATAACGGACAAGGATGTTGCATCCAATTTTTTTACTATGAATTTAGGATCATCACTATCAATGATCCCTGTGATATCAAATTTGTTAAAGATCTAGCTTCCACATTTAGATGACTAATAACAATCTGTAACAACTCTCTAGAGAGTGGCCTTCTGCCCTCCTGCAAAACAGCATTAGTCACCCCTTTCTTAAAGACAGGAGACTTTGGATATAAATTTAAACTACTGACCTATTTCCCTTATTCTACAAAAATGTTTAGAGAGCTGTATGAATAACCAACTAGATCATACTTTGAGGAAAATGGGGTCCTCAACAAATATCAGACTGGTTTGAGAACTTTCACACACAAACTATGCTAACGACGGCTGTCAATGACATCCGCATGATCTTGGGTGGAGGAAGCTTGGCAACTCTCATCCTTCTTGATCTTCAACACAATTTCACATGCTGCCCTGCTGGAAATACTGTATGCTGTGTCCTGCGAGATAACTTGCTAAAATGGCTTGAATCATTTTTGAAAAATTGAACACAACCTGTTCAGGTGGCTACAATCCATTCAGATTTTAAAGATATGCCCTGTGGAGTCCCCCCGCATTCCACCCTCAGTTCATCTCTTTTTAGGTCTCGCTGAGCCCAGCGCATGCGCTGGCTCGGAGAGACATTTTGTATGTGAGTTTTCAAAGTGCTGCTGAGTGGCCTAGCGCTTGCGTTCACGCGTCCGTGCACGCGCGAACCGCTAGCCTTTAGCAGCACTTTGAAAACTCGTGCGTCATCGCGATCGCGATAACTTTCGCTTTCAGAGCGATCGCGATGACGCACGCTTTCAAATCTGGTTTTCTTTGCGCGCGCGCGCACAACTCCCGCTTCTCCCCCTCCCCCACCACATATCGCGTCTCGCGGCCAACGCTTGTTCCTATTTGCTTTTACCATATCCCGAATGTGCACTATTGTTCATCATAAGGCAACAGAAAAAAAACTGCCAGGGGTTGCTTTTGTCCACACACAGCCCTTTATATATAAACTGATTAACTTAACTTCTCACCTCACTGTTAAGTTTGCAAATGGGACATCTAAATTACTGATGCGGAGCATCTCATGCCACCCGGTTGGCAGCTAACAGAGTTTAATCAATTTCTGTCACTTTAGCACTGCACAATTTATCTCTTGTCATTATATCTTCCTTTGAGATTTCAGCATCCACTTCGGAAAAGATAAGACACCCATTTATGTTTCTTCAAAGGCTTCCTATCAGACAACAGTCTGTTATACACTGAACCTCCTTCATGCTAAAACGGAGCCAAATGGTAAAATCTACAGACCTCAAGCATGGGCAAAAGCATAGGCCTGACTTTAGGGATGCAAAATTGCTGTCAGACTAATTATTCTGCCTCTCTGTGCGGTGCGACCAGTTTCTTTCAGTGCCTATTATGCTTTTTTTATTTTTTATTCCCCACGTGTGCTGTGCTACTATTTCATTGTTCCCCATGGCTTTATCATTGGTGCCATGGAGCACCACGAGCCTGAGAAACAAAACATAGCCACTGAAATGCGAGGCACAATAGTGGACTTTGCACTGTTGGCTTACATTACCACAATTAAATCTAGGTATTTCGGCTTTTGTTTTGAAAGTAGACAGGCAAAGAAGGTTGACTTAATTTTCACCGTGTTTGAATTGCTGCCACAAGAAGGCAGTGACTAACCAGTTTTATCTCCCCATTTCCATTCACTTTCACGTTCAAAACAAATCGGCGGTCCCTGCATATACACCAGGCAGACTAAATCTTCACCGCATTATCCCCTCCAAGGGACTGATTAGTATACTACTTAAGAGGTGGGTTTTCCTATATATTTATTTTATGTTGTTCTTAACCTCTTCAGCGCTGCACGGATTCCCGCGCAGTGCTGAAAGATCTGAGCGCGGGCGGGGCCATGACGGAACGGTTCCGTCATAAGCACAGCCCAACCGGCGTGCATGACGGAACCGTTCCGTCATCGGCATCGAAGAGGTTAAACATCCCTTTCCAGTGCAAGTGAATTTCAAAATTACATTTCCAACTTATTTTGCAGCAAACCCCTCTGTGATTCTCAACTGGTGTTCTGCATGGTTCTGTTTCGCAGAAGAATGTACGCCAATTTTGTACCTAAACATTCTGTCTCACTAATGAACTATGGTGGCGGAAGGGGCTGATTCTGAAAGCTATTTTCCCCTTCACGCTTAATTCACATTTAAAAATAGGTGCTATTTTCGAGTGTAACCGTAGTTTCATATTCACTATAGGTGAGTTTGCACTAATTTATAGATCTTAAGGCAAATAAAATCAAGAAAACAATTGTAACTGTGCATCTGCAGACATAGGAATTGTTTTTTCTGATCTGCAAACCTGGGAAATTGATGTTACAGCATTGACAAAGCTAACAGGTTTTGGTTTAACAGAGGACTACCAGCGTAGTTGCTTGTAAATGCAATTTCTTTTTCTTCCATGACCTCACAGCTGCTAAGTGCTGCTATAGTGTTTACTGGGCGCCAACATAAAAACAAGCATTGGCATTGGCAATAGGTCTCGCCTTTGGGACCTTATAAGTGTTTAGCCATGCAACAGTTGATGTTGTTGCACCAAGGATATTGTGATGGATAACTAAACACTAATAAGGTCCCAAAGGCGAGACCTATTGGCTATGCCAATTCTTGTTAATATATATGTTGCTTCATTGGTGGATGTGATTGCCTCTATTAACTTTCAATTTTATGGTTACCCTGATGATATTCAAATCACAAATCGCATGGAGGGCAGTCTTAACTTTAAGATCAGTTTAAAGCGTGGCTTGCTGGATGAATACAAATTCCCTGTGGTTAAATTCAGCAAAAATGAAGGTGTTGATATTTGGTAATCCCTCAGATTGGTCCCTTATGTGGTGGCCCCAAATGTTAGGGGGGTGCCCTAAACCAGCAACTTCTGCCTGCAGTCGGGCATTCTATTTGATAATAAACTTTCATTTGAGCACCACATTAACACGTTAATGACAAATTGTTTACTAATAGTGAAAGACATACAAAATAATCTACCATTTATTCCTCAATGTTTCCAGGCAGCTGCTAGTACAAGCTCTGATTCTTAGAGGGTTAGTTTGTTGTAACAAACTATATATTGTGCTCCCGGTCAACTGCAGTTGATTCAGAATGCGGCTGCCAGACTGATATTTGTATGAGGAAATTTGATAGTGTTTTGTCTCAACTATGCCAGTTACACTGTCTTACTGTCCAGAGAGATGCTGGTTTAAAACCTCTGCATGTGTCATAGAGCCATCTAGCCAGTAGCCACATTCCTCCTAGACTGCTTTGTTCGGCCTCCACCTGTCTTTTCATTGTACTTAAACATCGAAGAATAGCACTGGGAGGACCCGCCTTTTCATTGGTCACAGCACAGGCCTGGATTGAGCTATGGTTGGAAACTAACATTTTAAAATGTCATAGGGCTCTAAAACCCATTTTTTCATTTAATTTCTCATTCAAATCGTATTTGTTTTTCTTTCTTGATTTCGTGCACCAGGGGCCCTAATATGTATAGGGCGCACTTTCCCTGTTTGCATCCGGCGCACCTCAAAACAGGAGCACCAGGCACAAACAGGGAAAGTGCGCCTTATTACATGGAATGCGCTGCCCTCAGGGCAGCCGTGAACTCACACTTCCCTGGGGACAGCGCATTCAGGTGAAAAACCGAGTGACTGCTTTGAAGCCTCTCCTAGTTTTGCAGTGCAGGCAGCAATCTGTCTGGACTTTTAAAGGGGATTAGAGACTCCCTTGCAGATGGTTGCAGTGAGTGACTGCATCCGTCTGCATGGGGATGTCTGGGGGGTCCATGGGCTGCAATAAGGGGGCTCACTGATAGTGTGCCATCTTTTAGGTGGTGCACTGCAGGGCACCTTCTGACAGCTTCTTTGCCTCTGCCCCCACATCGTTAATACGGCGCGTGCGCAGAGGCAAAGGGATTCTCTCATTTGCATGGGGCCCTATGAAGATAGCGCTGGTGCTTTATGTGCGCCACCGAAATCTGTATTACAGAAAGCGATGCACAAGCTTCTGCTGCCTCTTCTGTAATACCAACGTGCCCCAGGAGCGTGCAAAGTGGGCGCAAACGCCCATTGCTTCCCTGGGGCACCTCCATAATACTACCCCAGGTGTACAAAGGTCGTCTTTCCGAGCACCAGGACAAACTTGGGTAATATAGTGCTCTACAAAAATAATAACAATAATGGCAAAAATGATAACAATAACAATAATATGATCATGCACATATAGGCGGGGTAGGTGAAGAGTATTGTCGTTGAAGGAGTGTGTTGCTTTTACATTGTTTCCGAATTTGTGCCAAAATACATATTCTGCGTGTTCAAAGGTTGTTTTGTGTTATAATTAGAGTCACATTCGGAAGAGCATACAATGCGAAAATGTGAATAAACATTGTTGCAAGAAACCGTGAAATCCTCACAAATAAAGATCAGAGTCCATTTGACATGTTTTAATAAATGCCTGTTAGGATGATTTGCTCTGTGTAAGGGAATGTGCTGTCGCACGGTTAAGTGCAATCCACATGTATTTTTTTGCGCTATAGTCGAGTCATCGTAATGTACCAATGAATGATTACATCCGAGTTACAAGCTTTAGTTACTGACCTCATCTTTAAACAGAGGTTTTTAAAATAGACAATCATCTAGCCAGAAGGTCTCGACCGAACGGTACAGTCCGCTCCTTTCCAGCCTAATCATGAAAATATAATCCTATGTGGCTGTCTCCAAGCTTTCTCCCATTTGTTAAATTACGCCACAAATCTGTCACTACTGCCATGTCTGGTTTTAATGTGCTCAAGCATGACAAACTATTTACTCGAGTTATTCCTTTTGTACACAAATTCAAAAAACAGCACAGTCTCTGTGTACTATATGGAGGAAAATCGCTCTCAATGTGAGCTAAAACAATCGACGCCTGGCTCAAAGCATTAAGCCTGCACAGTAGTTATCATGATTGCCCTAGTCAATGCCATTACTGCCTCATGCTACCATACTCTGGAGGTGCTGAGGAAGATTTTCAAATGGCTCCCAATCAGCATCTGGGAAGCCATCATGCATGCCCCAGTCAGAAGCAAGCTGGACTACGGGAACACCCTATATGCTGGGATCAAGAAAAAACTCGCCAGAAGGCTGCAGACCATTCAGAACTCTGTGGCCATAGCTCTTTACCTCCCACGCTGCACTTGCATCACACCACACGTGAAGGAGCTCCATAATCTCCCATTCACAGATTAGCACAATTCAGACTTCTCACCCACACTTTCAAGACATACCTGAACAATCACATCTGCTTTTACAAACCTTCCCATATACCTCCACATGTCCAGACTCCTACTTCTACAGATACCAATCATATAGAAAACCAGATCCAGAGGTCAAGCTTTCTCCTACATTGCTCCTGAGATGTGGAATGACCTGTCGCTACACAAAAGAACCTCCTCCTCACTTCTAGAATTCAACAGGAAGCTGAAGACCTGTTTTTTCGAGTAGTCGCATTAGGCCTTAGGTATGCTAAACAGCTGCTCAGCGTCAGGATGCTCTCCCAAGTGAATGTGCACTCTAGAAATCTGCATAACATAACAACATAACACAACTGATGCTTAGTTAAGAGGCTAGAGACTGCTGTACTGTGTGCAGCTTGAAAGAGCTCCTACTTTATCAAACACACACACACACAAATGAATACACATAATAACACACACAGAACCCTGAAAGCATCAACACCCCAGCATCCAAGAGCAAAGTGGTTTTAGATACCCAACTCCTTTATTCTTGCCATGCTCCTGATCTGACTCCCATTCGTCTGATGCATGTGCTTGTGAGGCCATTTCGTACTCTTAAAATGCCTAGTGATGGCAGGTCCCCATAGTCAAACACAGTATGGTTGATAATGCTGGCACTGCAAAAATGTCAATCACAATGACGCAATAGCCATCTGGGTATTGATTCTGTTGCAGGCCATTCCCTGCCAATCACACTGTGAGAGTGTGTATGTAATCCTGCCATTGGCTGGCAAGCCTTTGGGGCCTTGTTTGATAGGACTGTGCTAGATAGCTGTGCATTTTAAGGGCCGCATGTATGATGGCCGTTATCGGTCGCAAACGGAAAATCAGCGGTTGCTGCCGCTAAAGAGCCATTTGGCGAATCCCAGCCCTACTAAAATAGGATTTGAGAGTCGGTATTAGGAAAGGGCATTTCAGGGGCGTCCCTTCTTAAAAGCGAGTTGCAGGAGCATGTTTGAATGTTTTGCGACTGGAATGCGGTCGCAAAACATTCAATATTTACCAACTCTGTAGAGGAGGCGGTACCCATTCGCAAATGGAACGGGGTCCCCAAGGGACTCCTTCCCCTTTGCGAATGTAGGCACCAACATTTTTTAAGAGCAGGTAGTTGTCCCATGGACCTCTGCCTTCTCCTAAAAATGTAAAGGTAACTTTTCATTTATATTTTTGGAATGCATCCCATTTTCCTTTAAGGAAAATGGGCTGCATTTCAATTGTAAAAATTGCTTTATTTAAAAAGAAACTACAGACATGGTGGTCTGCTGGCCCCAGCAGGCCATCATCCCACTGATTACATGCCATTCTCAATGGGTCGCAAATTACGACCAGTCTCATCAATATTGAAGAGGCCGGTCAATTGCGATCCTCTTGCGGACCACAAACAGTGTCTGAGACACTGTTGTACATTGCATTTTGCGATTCCCTAATTGTGAGTCCAAAAAATCACTTCTAGAGCCCTTAAGCCAATTCTGCAACCACTACCTACAACCGCTGCTCCAGAAAATTCTAGTATCTTACATCTCAGTAATGGGCAATTTTGATGTATTATTTGCCATACTTACCTGAGACATCTGGTGGCCCGTTCAGCGGCAGACAGACATAGTTTTCCACCTTTGGGACCTTCTGGCCGCTAAGGAACTCTGAACAACAAATTTGGAATGCAGTTCCTAAGTGGGTCAAGCGAAGAGTCTGGTGGAGAGAGGTACAGCGGAATCAGACTACAGGACCAGTTAGTCCTATAGTGGATGAGTAGGGAGGGGGGATTCCTCCCTTCGGAACTAAGGCCCTCACACACCCAGCCAGCTAGGTGTCCTGCTTCATCATTGGGTCTGCTCCTCGTCGGGTCGGCGCTGCAATACCGGACGGGCACCCAATGCAGGGCTCTTTGGCAGAGATCTTTTGTTCCTTGCCGTTTGGTGAGGTGCGGGTGAGGGCCCAAAGGAAGTGTAGATGTGTGTGTGATTAGTGAAGGCTAAAACAGGTTGGGTAGTCTAAAGATTAATTTTAATAGAATGGCTCCAACCTGATTAAAAAGGAGGGATAGATCACGGGGCTGGAATCCCAGTTGCTGCAGCTCGAGTCACAGGCAAGCGCGTGCAGTGACCCCTCGCTGCTACGCAGTCTACAACTCCTCAGACAGGAATACTTTTCATTGGCCAAGCACGAGGCACAAACTGCGATACAAGCCATGTACCGACGCATATACGATGTCGGTGACAAGACGGGTAGGTTACTCGCATGGCTTAGTAAGAAAGAGCTCGACAGTAGGTGGGTTGAACAGCTACAAACAGAGGATGGTCAGACTCACGTGACCCCTACCGCAATAGCTGATGCCTTTGCAGACTATTATGAGGTCTTTTACACATGGCGTCACCTAGCTGAAATTTCCCACATACAAACATATCTTCGTGATATACAGCTCCCCAAACTAGTAGACGCTGAGTCCAAGATGTTGGATGACAAAATCACAGCAGAAGAACTCGCGTTGGCGATTGGCCAAATGAAAGCAAGAAAGGCGCCAGGGCCTAACGGGCTACCTCCGGAGTTCTTTAAGCAACATGCAGCACTTTTTGGCCCGCATCTTCTCCAAATATATCTGGAGGCGCATGAGGCGGGCAGCCTCCCCAGAGACTTGCGGACGGCCACAATTGTAGTAATCTCCAAAAAGGACAGGTCACCGCAAGAGTGTAGCTCATATCGCCCAATCTCTCTCATTAATATGGAGACAAAGATATTGGCCAGAATTTTAGCAAACAGGCTAGCCGTAGTCATCACCAGCCTCATTCACCGGGACCAATCCGGCTTTATGCCCAAACGATCGACAAGGCTTAATCTGAGGAGGTTGCACAATTGGTTACAAGAGGTTGACGGTAGAGAGGTTCCCCACTTGGTCCTCTCTCTCGATGCTGAAAAGGCATTCGATACTGTCCATTGGTCCATCCTTATGTCTATACTGGAGGAATTTGGAATCGGTCCGATATTTAGACGCTGGATCGCTGTGCTTTACGAGAGACCAGTGGCCAGGGTCAGAGTTAATGGGGTGGTGTCACGGGAATTCCCAATAGGTAGAGGCACCCGACAGGGTTGCCCCTTGTCACCCCTGCTCTTCGCCATGGTGTTGAAGCCCCTCGCCTGTGTGATCCGAATGCACCCGGACATCACGGGGTTTAGAAGTAAAGGATATGCAGAGACGGATGAACGCATATCTTTATATGCGGATGCCATCCTGATGTACGTTAAAAACCCAGAGAGGACGCTCCCCTCAATTATGGCTAGCTGCGAGACCTATGGCTTTCATGCTGGGTACAAAATTAATTGGGAGAAATCGTACATATATCCAGTAGGTAAGAGTAAAGACCAGGCTCTTGGCCACAGTCGCCTTCAGTTGGCCCGGGAGGGTTTCAAGTACTTAGGGATCTATGTTACTACCAATGCAGCAAGGGCGTTGGAACATAATCTCTATAGGGTGCTCAGGGAGTTCCGAGCAGACGTCGACAGGTGGGGGTCTCTGCCGCTAACGTTGTTGGGCAGGGCAGCGCTGTATAAAATGATAGTGCTCCCCAAATTTCTTTATGTATTGCAGAATACCTACCAGTTCATACCAGTCGAAGCGTTCAATAAAATTGATGATCAGTTGCGCAGATTTATCTGGGAGGGGAAGCCGCCCAGGATAGCATTGGCGACACTGCAACGTAACCAATACAGCGGCGGTATCTCGCTGCCTGACATTTGGGCGTATTACCGGGCAGCCCACCTAATCGTTGTGAACGAGTGGCAGCATGCAGAGATAGATCATCCCACATACGTACTTGAACGCATGCAGTTTGCCCCGGGGCCCATACACACATTATTTGTATGGAGGGAAGGGGGCAGCTCGACTCCTGACGGCGTCACAGATTGTTATAGCAGCCTGGAAGCAGGTGGAGCGACAAATGAAGTGGGATGGCCGGATCACTAGGGAAACCCCTCTTTGGGTCGGCATCCGGCTTCAGGAAATTAAAAAACTCAGAGGCTTCCAACAATGGGACCTACTGGGCATTTCGCAACTCAAAGATATCATACATCGTAAAGAACTGGTCACATTCTCACACCTACATGATATGAGCAAGACTCAATACTACAAATACTTGCAGCTGACCCATGCCTGGCGAGCACAGCGCCTAGACACTAATGACATTCCGGAATATGAGCCATTGGAGGGGCCATTACTAATGGGGGAAATTGCGGAGAAAGCGGTTTCATGGAACTATAGGACGATAATTAACAACAAGTCGGATACTCTGCAGAAGTTGCGGGGGAAATGGGAAGCAGAGTTAGGTGAGATGGACGACTTAGATTGGGAAATGGCACTGATGCACCCACGTGAGGTGGCTATTAAATCCAGGCTCCGACTGATACAATTTAAATACCTGCAAAGAGCATATTATGATAGGGCGCAACTACATCATATAGGGAGGGCGGAAACACCGGACGGTTTGAGATGTGAAGTGTCGCGGGGTACATTTTTTCACACGGTGTGGGACTGCCCAAAGATCCAACAGTATTGGGCCAACCTGCTGGGAAGGATGGGTGCGGTCCTAGGAGACACGATACCACTTAGTCCGCAGTTCATATTGCTGGGGATGTCCACTGACATTGATCTCCCTAAACCAAAGTTAACCTTACTTCAGTTGGGATTGGTGGTTGCGAAACGTGACTTGGCCAAGGCATGGGGGGCTGTGGTGACTCCGTCACTGACGGAGTGGGAAAAAAGTATGGATATGTATATGCTGGGGGAAAAGACGACATACAAAGCACGGGGTTGCCCCAAAAAGTTCTGGAAAATATGGAAGCCATGGTTGACACACTATGGATTGTCGCTCTATGATTCACAGTGATCTCTAGCGAAGGACTTATGGGATATGCAGCTGAAAGATGCTCCCAACAAATGTGTAAGATTCTAGAACAGTTACTTGATCACCCGCCACTTTTGTTTTTGTATGATGCCGATGTCTCGCTGAGGGTGCCACTGTGTGCTGCTATTAATCAATGTCTTTGTAATGTATTAAAGAAAATGTTAATAAATACATTTTTTAAAAAAAGGAGGGATAGAGTGGCGACCTATCTAAAAATTATGGTTCAAGATCCTAGCCCTCTACTCTAATGGGGTCAACATGTTTCTTGCCTCAAACATCCTAAGGATCATACGGCAATTCTTCAGGACCATGTGCAAACTATCTACACACCGTGGTAGTTATAAGACCAATCTACCTACCACATCAGAGGTAATTTTACCTGCCTATAGAAAAGGAGATCTCAAAGGAAACAAAAAGCACACACGACCAAGGCATTAGTCACAGAGTACACTTTTAACAATGAAACTCTCTGTTGATGTAAATAATTAGTGACCCAAAAGTGTATGTGCCACTGACTCACAGTGTCACATATAGTGATAGCGTGGCAAACAACACATGTTATATCATAAAAATATATACAAAATGATTGCTGTAATCAACAAAGCGCAGTAGCTCACAGAGAACAGTAAAACTCACCTTAAGGCTATAATAACTGCGCCTCAGCAGTGTCTGACGGGGCTGTGACACCGTAAGATATTGTATCCTAAAGACAAACATTATAAATGTTATAGGTACCATAACGGAGTGTTAGGTAGTATCCAGTCACACACCAAACACCCAGCACTGGTAAGGACGAGCGGCCAGTTGGCAAAAGCAGCCTTTCAACAAGCATCAATGCAATTAATGATGCACGATCACCGCTAGTCAGGTGCACAAAGGAGCCTGTCCCAATTAAGACCGCAGTATAGCCACAATAGGATCAGGCAGTAGCATGTAGAAAGGGCGGTGCGGGACCTTGCTTCTGTGCCCATAAAACTAAAACGTTAATAATGCTCTTAATGAGGCAGCGTGCGTATGGAGATGCAGGCAGTTGCCACATTGGTTACTGCGACTCACCGCCAACGTGATTGTAGATATCAAGAAGATCGTATTCCCGACATCCATTGAAGATCGCCACCCTCCGTAACTCGGCGTCACTGCGCTGAACGACCTACCCCTATCGCCAGAACCGGGTGGTAGAGATCCGCTTTGGTGTGGTACTGTTATTCCAACCAGATCCCTGCGGTGGGCAGGGTCACGGTCAAACAGGAAGTGGTGCGCATAGAGTGCTAACCTGTCTCAGCGCGAGTGCAGGAAGTCACTAAAAGGGTAAAGTCGGCTGCCATATTGGAGTGGTCGTGTTTAGCCGTAAATGTATACGGTCAAGATATAAAATGAGATGGTAGCATTGATAATCAATAAGATTGGTGATGTGTCATATGGTCAATGCGTATTTATGGAGACCATAGTAAAGGGGCCACATCCATGGTCTAGATTGATTGCAAGTTAAGCTCAGGTCAATATTGGGAGCACATGTAGGAGAGTATAAAGTACACTGACCCTATTGCTACACTGTTCATACTGCCACTCAAGATGTGAAAAGCACTTAGCTGGACTCTTCACAGTGCCCATGGGGTGGGACGACTACTCATATATTGGATGACAGAGTGTCATGCCTCCTCACAGGTTACCCGAACGGTTGTCTGGACATTCTCTGATAAGGGCGAAGATCAACCCAACGGACCCTATGGAATGTCATCATTCAGACCCCTTTGGTCGGTGGATAGACGGTGTATCCATCTTTGCTCTATCCTGAATAATCTCTGTGTGATATGGAGGTGGGCTTCGAGTACCACCCATCAAATGGTATCTGGTGGGTGACCCAAGTCCTTAAAATGCGTACACATCTTAGTCGATACTCGTTGGCAACGGATGTTACTTTTGTGTTCTGTAATCCTTGTTTTGACAGCTCTCATGGTCATGCCTATATATCTCAGTTGGCACGGACACGTGATCATGTAAATACACTGCGTTGTGTTGCAATTTGTGTGTTTGGTAAGACGCCAAGTAAACGTGTCAGAGAGTTTGATCTTCTTAGTTGGTGCGGTTTGGTGACACACCGAGCATGAGCTGCAGGGATAATGGCTCTGTACTGGTGGAAGATCCCAAAGAGATCTCTGATCATTAGTCTTATGCATCTTGGGTCGTGTGTGCACGAGAATGTCTTTCAGATTCCTAGTACGTTTATATGCGAACCTTGGTATACGTAACTGTAGTGACCCAGTATTCAAAATGCACCAATGTTTTATTATGATCTTTCTCATGTGGTTTGAACCAGAGGTGAACGAGGTGATACATGTGAATGTCTCTTCTGGTTCTTTGGGGACCACTTCCAGTAGAGCCTCACATTATTGTTTCAGGCCCTTTTCATGTATTTCATGATGTAGTATCTCGGGTAATCTCTTTGGCACTCACTGAAGATTTCTTTGAGTTTAAAAGACAGAACTACCATCAGTCCCAAGGTACATCTATGGGCAGTACTTTTGCCCCAAGTGTGGCCTGTCTCTACCTGGCAGCATTCGAGGAAAGGGTCATTTTCCATCTTGACAACCCATAGTCTGGGCATTTGAAACTGTGGAAACGGTTCATAGATGACATCCTCATCCTTTGGAATGGTGACAGAGATACCTGTGAGAACTTCTGTCACTGGATCAATAGACAGAACGAACATCTTAAATTCACTCAGACCATATCTGATACTGATGTGCCTTTCCTGAACCTGACAATTATACGAACAAAAGGTCAATTAAGGGCAACACTCTACAGGACGCCCACTGACAGCAATAGTTTGTTGCTTTACAGCAGTCACCACCCACGAGCTCTCAAAGAAAACCTACCGTTTGGGCAATTGTTGCGCATTTGTAGAAATTGTAGTTCAATCACTGACTACAAGACTGAAGCCAAGATCCTTGCCAACAATCTAAGACAAAGAGATTACCCGAGACACCACATCATGAAAAGGGCCCAAAACAATAACTGTGAGGCTCTACTGGAAGTGGTCCCCAAATAACCTGAAGAGACACTCACATGTGTCACCTCGTTCACCTCTGGTTCAAACCACATGAGAAAGATCATAAAAAAACATTGGGGCATATTGAATACTGGGTCACTACGGTAACCTATACCAAGGTTCGCATATAAACGTACTAGAAATCTGAAAGACATTCTCGTGCACATACGACACAAGACACCTAAGGCTAATGATCAGAGATCTCTTTGGGATCTTCCACCAGTACAGGGCCATTATCCCTGCAGCTCATGCTCGGTGTGTCACCAAACCGCACCAACTAAGGAGATCAAACTCTCTGACACGTTTACTTGGCGTCTTACCAAACAAACAAATTGCAACACAACACAGTGTATTTACATGATCACGTGTCCGTGCCAACTGAGATATATAGGCATGACCATGAGAGCTGTCAAAACAAGGATTACAGAGCACAAAAGTAACATCGTTGCCAACGAGTATCGACTAAGATGTGTACACATTTTAAGGACTTAGGTCACCCACCAGATACCATTCGATGGGTGGTACTTGAAGCCCGCCCCCATATCACACAGAGAGCATTATTCAGGATAGAGCAAAGATGGATACACCGTCTATCCACCGACCAAAGGGGTCTGAATGATGAAATTCCATGGGGTGCCTGGGGTTGATCTTCCCCCTTATCAGAGAATGTCCAGACAACAGTTTGGGTAACCTGTGAGGAGGCATGACACTCTGGCATCCAATATATGAGTAGTCGTCCCACCTCATGGGCACTGTGAAGAGTCCAGCTAAGTGCTTTTCACATCTTGAGTGGCATTATGAACAGTGTAGCAATAGGGTCAGTGTACTTTATACTCTCCTACATGTGCTCCCAATATTGACCTGAGCTTAACTCGCAATCAATCTAGACCATGGATGTGGCCCCATTACTATGGTCTCCATAAATACGCATTGACCATATGACACATCACCAGTCTTATTGATTATCGATGCTACCATCTCATTTTATATATTTATATATGGACTATTCGATCATATTGAATGATAGTGGTGCAATCACGATATTAGTTCAATTTTTCCATCTCATTTTATATCTTGACCATATACATTTACGGCTAAACGCGACCACTCCAATATGGCCGCCGACTTTACCCTTTTAGTGACTTCCTGCACTCGACGGGTTAGCATTCTATGCGCACCACTTCCTGTTTGACCGTGCCCCCGCCCACCGCAGGGATCCGTTTGGAATAACAGTACCACTCCAATGCGGAACTCTACCACCCGTTCTGGTGGTAGGGGTAGGTCGTTCAGCGCAGTGATAGTGAGTGGGGATCTTCAATGGATGTCGGGAATACGATCTTCTTGACATCTAAAATCACGCTGGCGGTGAATCTCAGTAACCAATGCGGCAACTCGCTGCATCTCCATACGCACGCTGCGTCATTAAGAGCAATATTATCGTTTTAGTTTTATGGGCACAGAATCAAGGTCCCGCACCGCCCTTTCTACATGCTACTGCCTGCTCCTATTGTGGATGTACAACGGTCTTAATTGGGACAGGCTCCTTTGTGCACCTGACTAGCGGTGATCATGCATCATTAATTGCATTGATGCGTGTTGAAAGGCTGCTTTTTGCCAACTGGCCCACTCGTCCTCACCAGTGTTGGGTGTTTGGTGTTGTACTGGATACTACCTGACACTCCGTTATGGTACCTATAACATTTATAATGTTTGTCTTTAGGATACTATATCTTGAGGTGTCACAGCCCCGTCAGTGACTGTTGAGGTGCGGTTATTATAGCCTTAGGGTGAGTTTTACTGTTCTCTGTGAGCTACTGCGCTTTGCTGATTACAGCAACCATCTTATATATATTTTTATGATATCACATGTGTTTTTTGCCACGCTATCACTATATGTGACACTGTGAGTCAGTGGCACATACACTTTTGGGTCACTAATTATCTACATCAAGAGAGAGTTACATTGTGACTAATGCCTTTTAGATCTCCTGTTCTATAGGCAGGTAAAATTACCTCTGACGTGGTAGGTAGATTGGTCTTATAACTACCACGGTGTGTAGATAGTTTGCACATGGTCCTGGAGAATTGCCGTATGATACTTAGGACGTTTGAGGTAAGAAACATGTTGACCCCATTAGAGAAGAGTGCTAGGATCTTGAACCATAATTTTCAGATAGGTCGCCACTCTATCCCTCTTTTTTAATCAAGTGGGAGCCATTCTATTAAAATTAATCTTTGGACTACCGAACCTGTTTTAGCCTTCACTAATCACACACACATCTACACTTCCTTTGGCCTCTCACCCGCACCTCACCAAACGGCTAGGAACAAAAGATCTCTGCCAAAGAGCCCCGCATTGGGTGCCCGTCGGGTATTGCAGCGCCGACCCGACGAGGAGCAGACCCAATGATGAAGCATGACACCTAGCTAGCTGGGTGTGTGAGGGCCCTAGTTCAGAAGGGAGGAATCCCCTTCCCTACTCATCCACTATAGGACTAACTGGTCCTGTAGTCTGATTCCGGCGTACCTCTCTCCACCAGACTCTTCGCTTGACCCACTTAGGAACCGCATACGACATTTGTTGTTTGAGATACTTGGGCATGTATGCTGGACCTGACCAAAAGCCCTATGAGTCCCCTCTTCTTGATTACGGCTATGGAAATCCTACACCAGAAACACAATACCAGTGATGTGCTTTTTCTCCCTTTTTTCCCTCCTACCTCTATTTTACTTTATCGTTCTAGGTTGGATTACTCAAGATAGGATCCAATTGGTGCACCACCCTACTATAGGGAGGGCCATCATACATTTCCATTCACATATTCTTCTTATTTCTGGTCCAGAAGAAGCGCCAAGGATCTCTGCAGAGACCAATAAGGGCACGAAACATGTTGACCCAATAAATATAAAACTATTTTCACTTTTTGTCCACATTTGACTACCTAGGGTCATTATAACCATCTAGTAGCACCAACCATCTCGTTTTTTAATTTTGGCAGAGGAATCTACCTATTAAATTGACACAGTATTTATCTCCTCTAATCAATTTTATACTTGCTCACTTCTTTATGAGCACTGCCTCACATGCATCAAACGGCAAAAAGTTTAAAAGATCTCTGCTAAAGTGACCCTTCGGGGGACCCGTAGGGCATTGCAGCGCTGGCCTGACGAGGCGCAACCGCCCTATGATGAAGCATGGCATCCCTTGGGGTGTGTGAGGGCATCAAGTAAGAGTCTCACTGACTCTCCTATCTACACCCTAGACTACTCCCCATTCCTCCCCCCTTTTGTCTCCAGGAACAGTGACCCCCTATTTTGGAGTATGCATTGTGTTGGAGCATGTGCACTGGAACTTTTTTCGCTCGCATTCCCCCCCTCTCTTGTTAGAGTTAAATATATTAATTGATCTATATTAACATTTAACATAAATTTTTTTTCTTTTCTGTAAACTTTCATAACATTTTTAGTTTTTCCTATTTTTCTGCCTTGAGATCTCTGATCCAACTGTGGGGTTCTCTACCAAGTGTAAGGAAGGTTAAATACGGATGTAAAGTTACTCTTAGTAGACTTTACAGCCATAGTTGACATTTTTAAGACTTCATTATCTGTTTTAAGGGGTGAGAACATGTAATTTTACACTGTGTAGTACCATTACACTCAGAAATGGTTAAAAGTCTAAAGTAGTAAAGTTATATCAAAGTGTAAGAGTACATTTACTTGTGTAAATTTACTCATGTGTAAAAATACCTTTTTGAATAGGTCCCTACATTTCTATCAATAGTTGGTAATACTTGGAGGTTACTGTTTCTGTTGTGACTGGAGGAACATAGGACATGAAGACCAGACTCACATTCTTATATTTCTGCCCGTTAGTGATACTGAGAAAGCTAACTATTTCTAGTTGTTTATTTTGAGACCAATGCACCATCCTCTACATATGGCTGAGTTCCGCTCGGGGGTCCAGGCCATGGTCTTGTCTCTTTTAGATGTAGGGAACGCAGTCCCCACCGACCTTTGGAAGACTTCTTTTAACCCGTCAGTGCAGGCTGCCTTCTTTTTCGACTAGAATATTTTATGACAAAAAAATACCCTGACAGAAAATACCCTAACAGAACTCACCACAATATTTTTTTCCATTCATAGGACCGAGGCGGAGGGGCCATTTCATAATTCTGAGCTCATACTAAGTGTGTTTTGTAACTCGACAATAGCATCATATCTTTTGTTCATGTATCCAGTGTGACAGCATTTTCGCTATTGCAGCTGTATGATTTTACATTGTTGTCTTCCTCCCCAGGCTAAAGCTACCCCTCACTTTAGAGGAGATTTCCAGCTTTGGTGAGAACCACAGGGAGCTGTTCATCAAGTCCAGCACATATAGCATCATTCCCATCACCGTAACGGAGTTGGGAATAACAATCAGCTGGGTGTTTTCATCGGATACAAAAAGCATATCTTTCAGTGTGGTGTACCAGGAGTCAGAGGAGTCTCCACTGGATCAGTTTAAGGTGGGAGCTGAATACTTGAAATGTTTCTCCAAAAAATGAACTTCATCCCTGTACAATATTTCTTTGACTTGTGACAGTGATGGCTGAATAAGAATACAAGAAGGATAAAGTTCTTCTTAATGGTGTTGTACTATATGTTCAGCTTAATAGTATACTTTTAGTGGCCCCCGCTCAGTTCACGTTTATAATGGGCCTGCCGTGTTGCACATACTGTGAAATGGCTCGCGCTCCTACTATCATAGACTCCCTGTACAGTTACTGTGGTGCATAACACAGCCCTGCTGTAGTAATATCCTCTAGGTATTAAAGTAATAATTCACTTACTCCTCATTTCATTCCACTTCATACCAAAAACAACATCGTTGTTCCCTGTCCCTTAAAGACCTGAACCCAACAACTCTACCTCCATTCATTCCTGTGTATCTTCATTGGAAGGCCTTCCGTTAGGCAAAGGAGGGTATTCTTATTCGACATAAGATTTTACAACCCTTGTCTGTGTATTTGTACCTATAATTATATCTGCCATCTATTCCCAAGAGATTATGTCAATGTTTAGAATAGTGTGTTTCTCATTTGCTGTGGTTCAGTGTTTCATATCCACTTGTGTGATCTCTCTTTCTTGTTCTCTATGTCTTCCCTGTTCCCCTAACTGCTTGCTTCTTCATGTGTCATACCATCACATAGCTCTCCATGTTGGGGCTGGTGTTGTGATTTGCCACCAACAATGTTCTTCTATTTGTTGATTGGCGCAGCAGTGGAATATTTGTGAGCTCACGCTGTGTTCAGAGCTGATAATAGTAGTGGCCATTATGGGAGCAATTGTACAGAACTCCATATCAGTTTGTGAGCAAATGGAGTGATGGAATTAACCTGTGCAACTTTGTTTTTATTGTTCTGCAGGCAGTATCTTAAATATGTTCTCTTCTGCTTCTGGCTGTTGACAGTTTTACAATTTACAACCTAATTTTTATAGAAATAAACTTACCCTGAAAGAGTTTACAGTTGATACTTACACATACTGTGTCCAGGTCAGTTCCATGCAGATGTGGAGTCATTTTGGGATCGGGTGCGGCTGGCTCAGGTAACAGCGGTAAGGCGGGGCGGGGGTCAACAGATGATGGAATAGGAATTATTTATTTATTTTATTTTCCCTATTCCGTCGTCTGTCGACTTTCGCCCCGCCTCACCACTGTTACCTGTGCCAGCAACACCTGTTTGGGATATTAAATTGATTCTAGTTACTCCAGAAATACACAGTGGAGAAGAACTCAGTACAATAATTTAGTATTGATTGAATATATTTATTAGATGTTTAAAAGGTGTTCAGTTACCTGTTGTTAGTGGTGAGTGACACTAAGTGGAAACAGGTTTCACATTTCATACAAGACAGAAGTACTCCAGTGCCTCAGAAAGCGGTCTGCCCTCATTGAAAAGTATAAACAAGTATGACATTTAGTGCTACACTAAAGTCCTCAAAAGACTCCGAAATTTGTCTATGCTCTGCCCTCATTGAAAAACCCTGTGATAGCCGCCATCTGTTCAAAGCCTCCTAGGATCTTTGGGTCAAGATTATTGCTCAACAACTATGCTACTTTTGCAATCTGAAGAATCTTTATGGGTGGCCTTTATGGGTGGCCAGCTAGGCCCAACAGTTTATCCTAGCAGGCCCGTCATGAACTATGTAGGCTCTTCTTGAGAACCGTGCCACATACTAGAAAAAGATTAATAATCATAGTGTGTATTTTATGGGGTGCTTGACACCTTTCTTTTAATGGCTGGCATTGGGTGGCTGTGACAATCTCCACCAAGGAGCTTTTTGAGCCTATTCCAGGAATATGTCACCAATCTAAGGATTGGGATTGTTTTCAATTGCAAAATGGTCACCTCTGTTTCTGACAATTCATTTGATGTGGTTGAGTGGCAAAATGGGTAAGTAGGTGTGAATGTGAGTGGCTGTATCGGTGTATTAGTACCTGTATGGGTGAGTGAAAGGGTATGTTTGCGTTCAAATGTATTATTGGAGATGGCAAGCAGCCAAGATCCATATGGAATTTAGCAGATGCATTTCACCACTATAGTTGCACATTGATCTGTACTCGCCCTAGTCTTCGCAAAATGTATAATTTCCCCTACAAAGTATGTCTTGATGACACTTTCAATTGAGTAAAATACAGTACCCCTCCATTATTGCTGGGCTCAGTCTATCCCCTGATAAAACTATATACAGGGTGCCCAGTCTGCAGGACAAAACATTTCAGAAATGTGCTTTTGCACATCTAACTTGTAATTTATTACTTTTTTAAACATTATTTCTCCTTAGTGAAAATAATTTGTCAAGTGGAAAAATTCATATTCACCTCTTGAATGTTAGGAATGTTAAGAAATTGTTCACACCCGGTTCAAACTCGTATTCCAGCATTTTTGTCACTAAGTGTATGTGTTCGAATATGGTGTACAAACCATTGAGAATGTTTGTGAATACCGAGGTAGTAAGAATTGTGTGGTGTTCCCCAGATTACCATTTTTTGCCTTCAGTCAGGAACACCTATATCCAGTCCATTATCCATGAACGTATGACTACTTCCACATTATCTCGGTCAGAAATGGCATCTGCATATCAACAGATCCTGGCTATATAAGTCACAACTGCAATTTAAATCAGTTTCCATGGATCCAGCTACTGCTGTGAGATGTAGCCACTCTTCAGGTTTATATTTTTTTAACAGGAGAAGTGAGTGTAACCACCATCTAAGATGGAGCTCAGAGGACTGTAGCAAGGTGGTGGAACCTGAGCTTTTTGCACCAGACCCCACAGTATTTACAGTTGTGCTTTCTATTTTAGAAAGTAGAAAGTACTCCTGACCTATTCTGTGGTGATGCACCTAATGCAGAAACACCACCAGATGGCACAAAATTGGTGATATCCCTTTTTTCGGCAAACATGTTTCCTTCATTATAACCTGCTTATGCGGTAAGAAAACAAAGTGGGGGCTGCATTTTTTTTGCCATCCAAGCTCTAGAAAAGCTTCTATCAAGCCTTCATTGTTGCAGAAAGCAAAAGACACACAATTGATGGATGGAATGCAGAACAAGTCAAAACATTCACCCCCAGTCAAGAGATCTGGGTTAAATCCATTATTCTTTTGCTCACCATGCCAACCCAGTTTAGACCTGGCCATATGCAAATCAGTCTTGACCCTGTGCCTCATGGGAACAGCCCAGCCCGAACTGCCAAACCAGGTCCTCCCTAACCTGAAAACAAGCAACCTAGGACCGGTTTTGTGGTTTCACCCCTCATCAGCCAGGATAGCTTGAATCCAGTGGCACAGTGAGCCTGGGACCCACGTCTGGGCATACCCGGCGCACTTAGGGCGAGAAAGCAAAAGACACACAATTGATGGACGGAATGCAGAACAAATCAAAACATTTACTCCCAGTCAGGAGATCTGGGTTAAATCCATCATTCTTTTGCTCACCATGCCACCCCAGTTTAGACCTGGCCATATGCAAATCAGTCTTGACCCTGTGCCTCATGGGAACAGTCCAGCCCGAACTGCCAAACCAGGTCCTCCTTGGACTGGAAAAAAGCATCCAAGGACCGGTTTCGGGGTTTCACCCCTCATCAGCCAGGATAACTTGAATCCAGTAACACAGTGAACCCGGGACCCATGTCTGGGCATACCTGGCACACTTAGGGCCAGAAAGCAAAAGACACACAATTGATGGACGCAATGCAGAACAAATCAAAACATTCACCCCCAGTCGAGAGATCTGGGTTAAATCCATCATTCTTTTTACAATTTGTTTGCCTTCAATCAGGAACACCTATATCCACTCCCTTAACCATGAATGTATGACAACTTCCACATTATCCTTGGGCAGAAATGTCATCTGCATGCGTAAATATCCACAGATCCTGGTTCTATAAGTCTCAACTGCAGTTTAAATCAGTTTCCATGGACCCAGCAACTGCTGTGAGATGTAGCCACTCTTCAGGTTTATATATTTGTTTAACAGGAGAAGTGAGTGTAACCACCATCTAAGTTGGAGCTCAGAGAGCTGCAGCAAGGTGGTGGAACCTGAGCTTTTTGCACCAGACCCCACAGTATTTACAGTTGTGCTTTCTATTTTAGAAAGTAGAAAGCACTTCTGACCTATTCTGTGGAGATGCACCTAATGCAGAAACACCACCAGGCGGCACAACATTGGTGTTTTCCCTTTCTTCAGCAAACATGTTTCCTTGATTATGTCCTGCTAATGCGGTAAGAAAACAAAGTGGGGCCTGCATTTTGTTCGCCATCCAAGCTCCACAAAAGCTTCTGTCATGCCTTTAGTGTTGCAGAAGGCAAAATAGTAGATACTGTAGATGGGCCTTGAATGCCTGCTGTTCCTTTCAATTCATGCAAATGTCAATTCATTTTGCCCGCTTGCTTTCTCCTTCTTTCAATGCAATATATATATATATATATATACTACAACTCTTTTATACTTGTCTATGGTTTTGAAGGCACAACAGACCCATATCTATTTGAATATATTCGTTTTGTTATTTGCAGGTTCTTATTCCCATGACTCGCTGCAATTCTCATAAAGAAACCATACGAGGGCAACTAAAAGCTCGGAAATGTGGCATTTATACTCTGATATTTGACAACAGTTTCTCCAGGTATGTGCTGTTCTGATGGGAAAAGTGACTTAATTTGTACAACCAAAAAAACGTAAATAGATATACTTGCAGTTGCCACATTTTTTCGAAATGTCTGTTGTCGTAGCTGCCAAGTGCATGACTACTGAACACCAAGACTGCCAAGTCTTGATTCCACCTCAGTCTTTCTTTTGCCAACTTCCACATCCTACCTCTTTATGTCACTCCTTCATTCTCTTTTTCCAACCGATTTCCTCGGTTTGACAGTTTTTTCATATTATTCTCTTCCTCCTCCTTTCTTCCATTCCACCCTTATTATTCTTTTCTCCCTTTTTCCACCTTTTTGTTTATTGCTCTAGGTCAAAGTCTGATGATGAAATATAAGTCTCAGCCCCCAAAAATGAGTGTCAGTGCCCACAATATGTAAATAGACACAAATTAAGCACTGGTGCTGGTTTTGCAAATGTAAAATCAGCTGTAAAACTGAATATTAGCTTCGATGCCTAGTATGGTATCATTTAAACACCGGTTCTCCTTTCTTTAACAGTGAGAGCATCCCTTATTTATCACTAAAATAATTTCCTTTTGTTGCTGGGTGCCATATGGATTAAGTGTAATGATTTCCACAATGGCTAAAACATGGACAGTCAAAGCTAACAGGACACTTGAGCTGCAGTTGAGGTGGCGACACTCCTACACTCACAAGAGTTGTTTCAGAGTGGAAGTTCAAGTGCAGGGATGGAAGTGCCTGGTAAAAGTTTGTGATTGGGATGTGGATGGGATGGGAATAACATGCAGGACCAACTTGGTTACAGTCCACAATGAAATCATTAATTTAACAAGAAACTTGCATCAGAACTCACTTGCCATTTTTCTCCACAGTGATTTGTTATTTTTTGTGTAACAGATTCTCTGCTATTACCACATTTGTAGCTTCTAGCCACTTAACAGAAATGTGTGAAAATAAGAGGTTTGCTGGCACACAAGACTTTCTTTAATTTTTTCTAAGATAGGCCCGGATGTTAATACCTGTTGGCAACCCTGTATGTGCAAATTGCACGCCTACTAGCTTGCCCACAGGTAGGCAATTTGTGATGTGACCTATGTATGGAGAGGTCAGATTGTAAACTGCACACTCACAGAGGGTTATAAAACCACCTACCTAATGCTAATCTGAGCAGGCAATGGTCTGAGGCTTCCTGACGTGATTGTGATTCTTAAAAAGAAAGCTGTCCCCACGGATAGCTGCCCCCTCCCCCAGGATTGATCTTCAACCATCCATTGACCCCTCCCACAAGTCAAATTTGCCTCATGCTTCTCATATGTGAACTGTAAGAAAATAGGAATGAACAGATATTAACTACATTGTTCACTTAATGTGAGCATGCTAATATCACTTCCCTGAATCCCCTGGTCCGCTTTCCTGATGATCTGATAAACAGGCAGGTACCGTCCCTAGACTCTTGAGCACCAGCAGTCACCACATATTTAACTCGATTCAATTCAATTTGTTCCTTATTCGATTATTGATAACTGATCATAACAAGTGCAACATTAATGAGTGTAGATATAAAAAAAATATTTTCATAGAAACTGGAGGTCGATAAATAAAATCTAACTAAGTTAAAAAAACAAGGATTTGCTGTGACGCCCTACAGATTTAAAAAAAACAACCAATGAAATAAAACATTGTAGTGGTATTCAACATTCTTAAAAAGTAAAGTGCAGGTTTACGTTTATAAAAAAAAACATGAATTGTAAGACACAGAATCAGCAAACATTTGAAAGGTTTATAAAATGTACAGAAAAATATAAATTGCAACGAAAAATCTATGTGGAGATTGCATCACATGGACAAATAAGTATGGTGTTAGTCTTGCTTTGGCCCAAGGGAAAGCTAACATAGCTGTACATGCCCTCCAGACAAAAGGTGGTTAACAATGCTCTCTCCCAGGGATTTGTCAGGTACAATGCAATAAATAGGGCTCTATATCTGGGGTAATTTGCCGTATAACATAATCCCACATTGTCAGCTTTTTAAACTCCTATGCCTCCTGGAAAGATGTCTATGTGTACCAAATGTATCTTTCACTCAAGCTTTCTCACCCCAGGAGATCTGTTGAGGACTTGCAAGTAGATCATGTCTACCAAGTATATCAAAGCAAACACAAGAAAATGATGGACGGAAAGCTGGAACTTTTCAGATACTCACCCCTAGTCACAAATCTGGGTTGAATCCATCATCATTCTTTAGCTCACTTCGCCACCTCAGTTCAGACCCAGCTATATGCAAATCAGTCTTGACCCTGTGCCTCATGGGAACAGTCCAGCCGGAACTGCCAAGCCAGGTCTTCCCTGAACCGGAAACAAGCATCCTGGGACCGGTTTTGGGGTAACACCCCTCATCTGCCAGGCTAGCTTGAATCCAGTGGCAAAGTGAGCAAGGGACCCACATCTGGTCATACCCTGCCAACTTAGGGCGAACAAAGCAAACACAGGGAGATGATGGACGGAGCGCTGAAACTTTTCAGATAATCACCCCCCAGTCACAGATCTGGGTTGAATCCATCACCGTTCTTTAGCTCACTTAGCCACCTCATTTCAGACCCAGCTGTATGCAAATCTGGCTATAAGTCCAGCTCTGCCAGGCCACAACTGTTCTGAACAGGAATGCAAGCCACTTCAGAACAGGTTCAGCCATGTTGGACTTCATCAGTGAAGTGCACCTTGGATTCTATGTCACAGCGAGCAGGGGATCCACGTCTTGGCATATCCATCGCACATAGGGTGTCAGACGCAAAACAAAAAAATGTGATGGGTGAAACTGCAAAAGTCTCAGCCACTGACAATTACTCAGGCTCCATTATACTCCATAATGTTTTTACCCATTTTACCACTTAAGACATGAAGCAACCTTATACAAATTGGTGTTAGTCCTGCTCCTATATGAAGAGTCCAACCAGAACTGCAAGGTCACGTCCCCATTGATCAGATACACAGGCCACCTCAGGCCAGTTTCCACCTTACTGGGCCTCATCGACGAGATGCAGCTTGTGTCGTGTGGCACAAATGAGCACTATCCTAACCACTGTCCCTCTGCCTACATGTTTACTGTGCTACCTAATTCTGGTCCAAGCTGTTCATCAGCAAATAAAATACTGTTTACTATACATCTTGGTTACATACAGCCTACACCAAAGACCACCTAAAAAGAAATGCCTCCTTGATAGCTGTGCTTTTGTTCGATAAAGTCCCATTTAAAGCAATGCTGCCTATAACATCTGTTATAATCACCAAGGCCCTTCTGGGTGAGCGTGTGCTTTACACATTGTTATGCTGTGTCATTTCTCATTATGTTAAGTTAGGATAGGGTCAATTAGATTAGGTTAGATTTAAATATTACTTTGAGCTGTTTCTTGCAAGTAAACATCTTAAAAAATGTGGAAAATTGTAACACAAAGGTGGGAAATGTCTCTGTCAGCAAATGCATGGGTGATGTTTAAACAGTCATATGGAATGTATCTTGTGATCCAGGAGCTACAGAACATGTCACTATTTTCTATCCTGTTAAAAATGTAGATCAGCTGCTCTCCTATTTCACAATGAAGCCATTTCACAATCCTCATTTCGCATTCCATAATTTGTTTCAGCTTTTGGGGATCCTCTAAAATTCCCTGGATTGCCCAGGGAAATCTACGAACGTTGTAGATGTTCATGCTTACACCTATTTTTTTTGTTGTTTCCTTGAGTAAAGTACTCTTTAGTGAGTGCTGCGAAAATGGGCTCTAGCACAATTAACTTTTTTCTAGGCCTGGGCGTAGTTTGCGAAGTTCTGCTACGCAGAACTCTGTGAAGTGACAAAAAAACTCAGCGGTTTTCCGCAAGTGGCTAGTGCGACATGAACTGCCATTAGCGATGACCTTCCTGCCTCTCGGGTAGAAATTCTATATGAGCGGCAGCTCTCACTCGCCAACTTAGCATTGGCGAGCGGGGAAACAACTCTGCTGCGCTACCTACGTGGAGCAGAGTTTTCTGTACTCCGCAAGCTGCACGGAGTGCAGAAAACCCAGCAAACTCTGCGAATGGAGCGGAGTTCACTGCCCAGGCCTACTTTTGCTTGTTTTTCCTCCGCATCAGGAATTCATTTTTGCTTGTCTGTGCACACTTTGTGCACTACGGTTCTCATTCTGAGTTAAGCAGTCCTGCTGACTCTGGCACAAAGGGATTTTTGCATTTGAATCTGTGTGGTATGCAAATGTCAGACTGACCAGGTGTTTTTTTCTGTGAATACATTTCTGAAAGGTACTACAACTTTGCGAAATTCATCTGGGAATGAATGATAAGATAATGACTTCCTCAGATCGTGACAGAGAGAACAATTATTTGGTATTACTATGTTATTCCCTATTCCGACCTACAGTACTCATAATGGTGAAGTAATTCCATACACAGGTATAATCGCAGTATCTGTATTACTGTATTATTATGCAAATCCATGTCAGGCTTTTGGAACACAAATGGCGTAGCGATTATGAGGAGACAGAATTAAATAACTTTAAAACAGCTCTCAGAGAATATCATGTATTGATTAAGACGACAAAAAGACTATTATACTGAGGCAATTAAATCCACTATAACCAACCATAAAGTGATTTTTAAAATAGTACATTTATTCACTAATCCTAAATCGCTACAACAAGAGATTCCTCCCTCTCAATGCCTATGTAACAATATTGCAGACTTTTTTTAACAGAAAGTACGGACACTACAAACAGATTTCGCAACCACCCCCCAGCCCTACACCCGTCAATAGTGAGGTTTCAGCAGACTTGGCCAGAACCTGTCTGGATACTTTTAATCCATTAAATCTGGAAGATTCGCGTCAGGCGATCCTAAACTTGAAATCAGGGTCACCTTTTGACCCATGTCCCCCCACATTACTACATGCTCTTATTGACATTGTTAACCCTAATATTAATAACATAATTAATTCTTCACTTGTAACAGCCAAGATCCTGGCAGATTGGAAACTGGCAGCTGTAAAACCCCTCCAAAAGAAACAACTGGTGGATCCTGCTACCCTTTCCAATCTACGCCCCATCTCACTCTTACCAAGCCTGAGTAAGATCGCAGAGAAATTCGTTAACACACAAATTACAACATATCTGGAAGAAGCAAATCTGCTTCACTCTAATCAATCTGGCTTCAGAACTCAGCATTCCACAGAGTCTGCCCTATTATACACAGCGGAATCCCTAAGAGCAGCACTTGACCAAAGAAAAAGAGCAGTCCTGGTGTTGTTAGACCTGTCGGCTGCTTTCGATATGGTCTCACATACCATCCTTGAGGACCGTCTTGCAGATTTCGGCATCTCCGGTACTGGCCTAGCCTGGTTAAAGAATTTCCTGCAAGACCGCAGACAAGTGATCACACTAGGAAAATACAAGTCACAAGAAAAGTTAATATCTTCGGGAGATCCTCAGGGGTCAAGTTTAAGCTCTACTCTTTTCAATGCATATATGGTTCCACTGATCAGGCTGATATCGTCCTTTAACATTGAGACCATCTCATATGCGGACGATACGTAGTTAATTCTGGTCTTGGACAACAACACCACCCAGGCAGAAAAAAATCTCCGCCTGTGTCTTACCACAACCTTTGATTGGATCAGGAAAAACCATCTTAAGTGTAATTCTGAAAAAACAGAAATTGTACCTTTGGGCAAAGAAAATGTTTTCTCTCCCAAACTTTGGTGGCCAGTAAACACCACCCCTCCTCCTAACACAGTAAGCGTGGCTAGGAATTTGGGAATAAAATTCGACACCAACTTTTCCTTTAACCAGCAATCTTTGGCAGTAGCTGGCACATGCTTTCACATCATCAAAAGCTTAAAGACATTTTTTGATTTGCTGCCCATCTCAGCTAGGCAGACAGTTGCTGTAGCCTTAATTACTTCCAGGCTAGATGACTGCAATAGCTTATATGCAGGCACCAACAGTTCAGTCCTGTACCAGCTGCAGATGGTTCAGCATGCTGCAGCACGATTAGTGCTGAGGTGGCCAAGGAGGTCATCCGCATCGGCGGCGCTACAAAAACTTCACTGGCTGCCAATTCATAAACGGGTCCTCTTCAAGGTCCTTATTATCACCTTTAGAGCCTTCCACTCCATGGGCCCTCCAAATCGTCAAACCAGATATAAACGATACACTCCCTCTCATAGTTTAAGATCATCAGACACCAATCTGTTGAAAATACCAGCTTTTAGATTGGATCTGAAGGGAGGAAAATCACTTATAGTGATAGGCTCAAAGGCCTGAAATAAACTTCCTGTTCATCTTCGTCAAATTACATCTGAATCCCATTTTAGGAAGGCGTTAAAAACCTGGATCTTTACCGCCTCTGACACCCGTACAAGTCTCTGATCTGATTCCCTGTCTGCCTTTATTGTTTGCAGTTAACTGGTTAGTTTACCTCTCTGGGTTCCGCACAGCGCAAGATGCTCCTTGGAGTGAAAGTTGCGCTATATAAATGTCGCATTACATTACATTACATTACGTTACCTCCCAGTATTAGCCATCACCTTGGAATATGGCCCCATGTACATGTGCAGAATAGCAGATGTGCTGCTGCAAGAGTCACATGGTACTAAGTTCAAGGGGGTGTAAATGCCCACAGATCTTGAATATTTGAATCCGGATCTGTCACTTAAACCCTCAGATGACACTTATGGCACATCTAAGTTGCATATAGATGTCCAAAAATGATGTAAATCCGGCTGACTGTGATTGGATAAAGAGCTGACTTTAATCTATGAGCCTTTTGACTGATGACTATAGTTTTTTCTCAGTTGGCAATTTTAAAGCAAGTTTGGCAGGTCAATTGGATTTCAAAGAATGGAGAAACCTCTAAATTACATTTCCAATCTTCATCCCTGTAGCCTTATTTTTCCTTCCTAGGTTTAACAAAGAGTCACTGTTCTTATGATTAGGTTTGTTTTAAGTTACTCAACAACCTAGGCCATGAGTATCAGAATGGCCACAGCAGCCTATCAACAAGGATGCACCTTCCATGCAGTGCTGTGTTTACTCCTGCTTTGGTAAGTGTCAGTTATAATAAAATCAGCATTCTCTTCTCATCGGTAATGAAAGCCGTAACTGAGGTCGAAATGAACAACATACAAGGGAACTGAGTTTCACTACTTTCGTTTTTTAGTCCAGTTCATTAAACCTTTTATTTGCACCCATTTACACAGTTCTAGTATACTTTTTAGTTGAAATCTACTTCTTTTTATTTCATATGTACTCTTTTGAGCTGGAACACACTCCCAAAAACCTCTCTTGCCTCCCACTTCCTCAGTTTCAGGTCCTGCCTACCTGGCCCCTTAGCTGTTTACGTGCTCCCCTCCAAATCTCTAACTATGTGTTCCTGTGTCCTTTTCCACACTGCAGCATCCGCACCCATATCCACAACCCTGCTGGCCTGAGTTCTGCTACTTTTTGTGTCCTATCTTTCTTGCTCTACCTACTAGAGGCGCTCTGATCATCAGCAAGCTTGAAAGGCAAGGTTCGCTAACCCAATCTGCAGATAGGATCCAGGCTTCCTAATGGAATTCATAGGTACTGAAGCCTTAACTTGTGAGCTATTCCCCCAGCTTCCGTTCCCCACTCTCTGTTTTCTCAGATCCACTGCTGTCTTAAGGCTTTTCCAGTGTACAATTGTGCATGCAAAGTAGATGGACAATGACGTGCATGTCTGTCTTGTCTTAAGCTAGAACCCTCATCACACTTATTCATCCTGAAAAACAATATCTGCTAGCCGTACATTTTCCTCTATAAGTTGCTTTATCTTTCATTTATTGTCTACTATGTTCTAGTCCAGCACTGTCCAATGTAGGCCCAGGATAGCTGAATCTAGCCTGGATTTTGTAGGTAACCACTGATTAAGTAAATAATGTCCTTATACATTATTGTATGTAAAAGCATCTTATGCAGTTATCTTGAAAGCATAGCATCTATCTGGCACCTCTGAACTTCTACTGTGCACCTCTGGTCTAGTCCAGTGGTCTCTAGCAGGTAGATCCCAAGCTACCAGTAGCTATCAGGCTGCCACGAGTAGCTTGCTGTTAGAAATAGTGTTTCTGGTTGGCTAGGATTTGCCTGTAAGCCAGGTAGAACCCACCATTCCAGTTTGGGCAAGTAAGTTACACACCAAAGAAACTTGTGCTCACCCTCTGGTAGCTTGGCGCAGAGCAGGCAGGCTTATCATCAGAGGCAATGTCTAAAGTGTTTGCACCACCCATTCACACCAGTAACCCAATCATTACACCACAAAAGAGATTCCACACAAAAGTATATAAAAAATATATATTGAGCATATAACTTAGACCCCGGGTACACAGAGGTAGCGACCTCCCCCTGTGATGCAGCTCCTCCTTGGAGTAGTCACTGCTGGCGTTAGTGGTGGCTCTGCCCCCAAAGACGGACGGTGCTGACGCAAGAAGCCCTCGTTGCCTGGCAACGTGCCCCCCAAATGCGGCTCCCCCCCCACAGCAGTCGTCTGTGCTGCAGTGTGGGTTTGAAAGTCCGGATGTCCATACTCTAAGCTTGGTCAGTACCCAGCTTTCACCATGTGCTTGGTTGGGGAACTTGGACAAAGGTGCCTGGCTTTCCTTTAGCGGTGCCGATTTTACAGGGCACTCATCACAGGAAACCTGAATCGCTCTATGCATGCTGGGGGTAAAAAAAAAGGCAAAAGCAGAAACTGTTGTCGCTGGGGCAATCGCGCGGTCACAAACGGAAACTGCCTTGATGCAAATGGTGGATCAGCCACGTGCTGATCAGGCGGCCCAAAACCAGGTGTAGCACTCAACGCGTGTTGAGGTGTAGGAGCGTGCGCAGCACACAGTAGACTGGCCAGGAATACAGCACACGCTTGACCTCAGAGGTAAAGAGCAGTCCACAGCACTCCCAGCCTCTGATTTGAAGGATGCAGGGCAAGTCCCAAAGCAGAGACAAGTTGCTGAAATGGGATCCTTCAGGACCTTAGTCTTTCAAACGTACAGGGGTGGGGAGAAGCAGCTAGCCAGCCCCTGAAAAACACTGGGGAGCACTCAGGGAGCAGTAGGCAGGCCAGCACACAGAGTCACTTTTGCAGTATGGCAGTCCCTCCAGCAACCCTGCAGGCAGCAGTTTAGCACAACAAAGCAAGTAGTCCAAATGGCGGTTTCTCCTGACAGTACAGATGTTCTCTGGTGCAGTATGTAGAGCCAGCAGAGTCTTGTTACAAGTCCCACACAGTGTCTAAAATCATGGGGTCAGAGCCCCTGTACCTATACTCCAAAATGTCTTTGTTTCAGGGGTGACCTCAAAGGAACCCTTTCAACTGTACAACAATCAACTTTCAACCCAGCCCTGGCTCCAGACATCAGTAGGAGGTAAATCAGCCCTTTGTGTGAGGGCAGGACACAGCCTATACAAATGTAAAGTGTGAACGCCCCTCTCTCTCAGCCCAGGAAGACCATCAGTATGCAGATGAATGCAGATGTAACCCTGTCACACCCATTACTTTCTGTGTGATGGCTGTCTAGAAAGTACGCATAAAGTGTAGCTGTCACCCAAGCCCAGGCGTGTATTGGGGTCAGGCTGCAAAGAGTCATAAGCACAGAGAAATGCCCACTTTCTAAAAGTGCCATTACTAAAATAGTAATGTAAAATCCAGTTGCACCAATGAGCAGGATTTATCACGACCATTCTAAACATGGCAACGCTACTCCTTTCAGATCAGGAATTACCACTTGAAAATATATAAGGGAATCGCCACACAAAAAAGGCACATGTCCTACCTTTAACTTACTCAGCCCCCTGCCAATAGGTCTACTTGGGGCCTACCTTAGGGGTGACCTTCATGTAGTAAAAGGGGAGTTTAAGACTTGGTAAGTACTTTTAAATGCCAAGTTAAAGTGGCAGTAACCTGAGCATGCGGAAACAACAGTGGCAGGCCTGAGACAGGTTTGAAAGGCTGCGTCAGAGGGTGGTACAAGCAGTGCTGCAGGCCCACTAGTAGCATTTAATTTACAGGCCCTGGGTATATGGGATACCATCGTACAAGGAACCTACGGGTAAATTAAATATGCCAAACAGGTGTAAACCAATCATACCATGGTTTAGGGAGAGAGCACATGCACTTTAGCACTGTTTAACAGTGGTAATGTCTCCTGAGTCCTAAAGCCAACAAACGGAAGGTCAGAATTTTTTTAGGAAGAAGGCAAAAAGGTTGGGGATCACCCTGTAAAAAGGGCCATGCCCAACACTTGCACATGGTAATTGCCTTTCAGCAGTCTTGAGAATATACAGCTGCCCACCTGATTGGGAAGCACTGTGTCAGTTTCTGTGAGGGTTGGAAAGCTGACAAAGCAGGCTGATGACGCCTACCCTCTTCAGAAAAATACTTTTACTTCATATTCTCCTTTCTTCCATGCCCCTCCTTCCTTCTCTTTTTCTTGCTTTTATGTCTTTCTCTCCTTTCTCAGTTTCTTTTATTTACTTTCTTGCTTATCTATTCCTTCTTTCTCTTTCTTCCTATCATTTTATGCTACTTATTTCTTTCTTCTCTCCTTGTTTGTTGTACATTCAGTTTCTTTCTTTTTCTTCTTGCCTTTATGTTACGTTTGCCAGTTCCCCTTTTTTCTCATTCCTACCTCTATTTATCTCCTTTTCCTCAATTGTCCCCTTGGTTTCTTTCTTACCTTTTGCTTTCCTCCCCTCTTTCATTCTCTTTATTTATCCTTTTTGCTGCTTCTTTTTTATCTAATTATTTCTTCTTCACCTTCCTTCCTCTCAATTATTTCCTTTTTTCCTCCCATCTTTCTCTTTTCACTTTTTACTTTTCCTTCTTCCCCTCTTTTTTGTTTTCTCTCCTTCCTTTTTTAATCTATAGCTTTCTTTCTCTTCTTTTGTCTCTTCCTGCCTTACATTCAGTCTTATCTTCTTTGCCTGTCTTCATGTTCCCTCCATTATTATTATTTCTCAGTCATCCTTTTTCTTATTCAATTTGCATATTATTCTTTGTACCTTCATTTTCTTCTTTCTTCCAGCACTACTATTTTTTCCATATCTCTCCTTTCTGTGTCTTCGTTATTTCCTTTTTTCTCTCTAATTTTTCCTTTCCGTACTTTCCATCCCTTTCTTTCTCTTGTTTTCATTCTGTTCTCTTTATGTTACACTCTTCTTTTTTCTATTTCTCTATTTAATCATTTAGCATTCTTTCTTTCTTCCTCTCCTTTCATTCATTCCTTTCACTGTTTCATTTTTATTCCCCTCATTTTCTTAATTTCTCTCTTTCTTGATTCTTATTTCCTTTGCTCCTTTCTCTGCTTATATTTTCCTCATTCTTTCACTCCTTTCTGTTGTTTTACTTTCCCTGTCTTACTCTACTTCATTCTTTCTTATTTTCCTTTCTCTCTTTCCTGCCTTTCTTCTCTCATTTTGTCAGTCTTTCCTTTCTCTGTGTCTTTCTCACTTCCCCGTATCTGTTCCTCTCCCTTTTCTCTCATGTTCCCTATCTCTTTCATTATTTCTCTCTCTTTCTCCCTTTCACTGTCTTAGGAGCAAAGGGATAAAACAGATCAATAGAGAACCTAAATATAAATCTTTCGCGATACAGCATCTGCACCATTAATGTTGTATGCTCCCTGTTGCAGGACTGGGGCTCTCTAGGGGCAGTGGTTAAGTTATTTGGCCTCTGTGTATATTCGTCAAAACCCTTATTAGGCAGTAGCTTGCAACAGTTTTCAATGATCAGAAGTAGCTTTCACTATAGGAAGGATTGGAGACCCCTGGTCTAGTCAAACCACTTCAGTAGAATGCATGTGCCACTTTTGAAAATAATCAAGTAAACAACTTGGATAAAAAAGATATAATAACAATCATTATTCTTTGTTCTCCCTCACAGGTTCATCTCTAAGAAGGTGTTCTATCACTTGGCTGTTGAGCGGCCTGTGGTCTATGACGGAAGTGATTTTCCATAGTTTGGATCTTGGGATTTTCTTTGATGCTGAGCTGTTTTTTTCTAGTCTTTGAAATTGTTCTAAGAAAACACTATCATCCTGCTTAGGTATTTATGCAATAAGGACACAAATACTGTATTTATTCACTATGCAATATTTATTCAGCAATATTTCCATATTCAGAATACTTTCAGGAACACTAACAGTTCTGTACTGTGTACAGGGTGCTTCAAGCCATGTTGTCTCTCAAAGGGAATGGAGTGCAATCTGTTGGCCGTGGCTGTAGCCCCCCCCCCTTTTTTCACTCTTTTTGTGATGCTGATTAGAGCTTCTTGAAGATATGCATGCTTTACTGGTCTTAAGGAAGGAGGTCAGTGAGAATGATATTTGACCAGATTCTGATAATGGTACCGTTACCAGCATGGGCACATATTAGCATGGATATAGGCAAATGACCTCTAGTGTCAACACAAAGCCTTTGTATTCAACTGCTGTTTCATTCATACATCCATTCATTAAGCCCCACTATCGAATGCACACAGAACAACAAAAACATTGAGCCTCTAATGTTCTTGGAACAAAGCCAGGAAATTATCTGTTTTTTAACTGGGAAACACCATTATATAAAGGTCAGCTTTATCTTGTCACAGCCTTCAAAATTGAGTGTGTCATGTCTGCCATACACAACTCTTTGCCATGAAGGAAATAATTCCATATCCTTTGCCTCGAAATCCAGATTGTGAAAACCAAACACTGGGAACGGTGTAAGCATTTTGTAAGTATAATGATGTTTTGTCTCTGCAGCAGTGCCCATATATATAAAATTAAATTTTCGGGGCCTTTTCCACTTACTTGTTGCTACCGGTAGGGAAGCATTGCCCCTGCCAATCGATCTCCACAACAATCAAATAATAGACACCATAGTAGGTAAGCAATTAGGACTGTGTCAAGGAAAAGTAGAACTTAGTGTAATGAAGACTACCAGTGAGTAATCAGAACATTACTAGTTAACTTCTTTTTTGTCACATTTCTAACATTTTGAGCATACATTAAACACTGCACTACTTAAGAACGACTACCCTCTGGAGTTGCCCAAAAATCATTCACAAGGGTCTCTAGTTGGCAGAGGTATGCACCCTGTCCAAGTGGGGACCACAATCCTAGTCAGGGTAAGCTAGACACACACTAAAACATGCACCTCAGGCAAGGGAGGACTCACAGATGGCAGAGTCCAGCAGTAGCAGCAGCATAGTTTATAGGAAGTTGTTGATGACCCTGACACTAAAGAAACAGGAGGCAAGCCCTTGGAGTCGCTCAGGGTTCAAGTGAGATGAGTCCAGGCCTTGTCCTCAGTAGAATAGAGATCAGCAGGGAAGGGCAGCTCAGCAAAGCAGAGAAGCAGGTCCTTCAGAACAGTCAGTGAAGCAGAGTGGCAATTCTTGTAGCACAGCATTCTTTACCCCTGGCAGAGTTCTTCACAGACCCAGTAGTATATTCAGAGCCCCCATACTTATACCCACGTGTGCCTTTGAGATGGGGGTGACTTCAAAGAAAGCCTTTGAAGTGCACAGGTCCCCTTTCATCCCAGCCCTGTCTGCCAGGCTATCTGGGGGGGGGGGGGGTACACAGCCCTTTGTGTGGGACTCCAGACACTGCCTGTTCGAATGTGTCATCTCCCTCTTCCTGCCCAGGAAGAGCTATCAGAATCTAGATGAATGCTGATGAGTTCTCTGTCACACCCACCCTTCCTGTGTTTGTGGCTGTCTATAGGGAATGCACAAAGTGTGGCTGTCACCCACCCCAGGTGGAGACAGGCTGCAAGGCACACAGAGCAGTAAGAGCAAATAAATGTCCACTTTCTAAAAGTGGCATTTCTAAAACAGCAATGTTAAATTCAACTTTACCGCTAAAGAGGATTTATCATTACTATTCTCCAGATATGAAACATGATGCAGCTACTCCTTTCTAATCAGGAATTACAGTGTAAAGTGGTTTAAGGATTTCCCAATGCTACCCTATGAGAGGATTAGGCCTCACAATATTGAAAAACAGATTTAGCTGTATGTCACTACCAGGAAATGTAAAACTTAAAAGTACATGTCCTACATTTTAATTATTACACAGCATACTGCCCTTAGGACTACCTAGGGCCTACCTTTAGGGTGACATGTGTAATAAAATGATTTTTTAAGGCTTGGCAAGTGATTTTAAATGCCAAGTCGAAGTAGCAGTAAACTGCAAATATGGGCTTTGCAGTGGCAGGCCTAAGACAGGTCTGAAATACTACTTGTGTGGGTGGCACAACCAGTGCTGCAGGCCCACTAGTAGCATTTGGATTACAGGCCCTGGGTATATTGTATACCACTTCACAAGGGACTTATAAGTAAACATAATATGCCAATCAGATATACATTGATGTCACCATGTTTAGGGGACAAGCACATGCACTTTTACACTGGTCAGCAGTGGTAAAGTGCTCAGAGTCCTAAGGCGAAAAAAAAGATACAGCAAAAAGTGGAGGTAAGGAGGCAAAAAGTTGGGTGAAGACCACCCTAAGGATGACAGGTCTAACAAACCCTTATACCAACCAGTATGAATAAGGAAGGGCCATAGGGGGCTTTCAAATCCCTGATCTACAAATTGGGAGGAATATATTCCTGTGAAGGAGTGCAAAGAAAAACAGAATCTAAGTTTATCTATCCAGACTCCTGGCGAAGAGTGCAGTACTACTCCAGTAACATTATGTTGCAAGACGTTGACTGAACAAATGTTTAAAAAAAAGTGCACATTGTGAAGATGTTTTCACAGATCACCAGCACAATGATAGGACATTGATTGATTTATCATATATAACAGAACCACTGTTAGTGCCATTTGCTCCTTCAGCTTAAGGTCGCCACAGTCTTATCAACTTTTGCACATCCAGAGTATATTATACTGCTGTTATGCGATTCTGAAAAGGAACCAAGAAACTGAACAGAGCATAGAAACACTACACCACCTCCCTTCTTATTCAAAAAAGGAAAATAAGTGTACTTGCATAAACCCTGGAGCAGTCTTCTCATGTGAAAACTGGCTGCCCAAGCAGGAAGTTTCCAGCCACCTACATAAAATACATTCTCGCTTAGACTTGTAAAAGAAGACCACAGACTGAATAATGAAATGTCAGCTGTCATCATGCTTGTGTTGACCGGCCTAAATTCCTCAAACCAGTGATGTCCCAAAAATAACTGGTCACAAGTTACAATACATTTCTGTAAATTATTCATTGATTTCATTTTTTAAGTACTATACAAACTATTGATGTTTGCTTTCTGCAAGTGTAATTAGCTATGCTTTAATAATAATATGGTACTACAATCAGCAGAGAGGCATGCAAATGCATGTGCATAATCCTACCATGCAAATATATATTGTGGATACTGTTGACATTTGAAGAATGGGCTGTGTACACCTAATAAATGAGACAGGACTATATCACAATTCTTAAAATATTTCCTCTCTTAAAGCTTACAGTTAATTTGGAGACAGCCAAAACAGGTAACCCCAAGCAACAGTGAGCATGCACAAGATGGTCAAAGACTTTAACATCCATTAAAAAACTTGTCCTTTTTCAAAAAGTGAAATCAAAGGACGATCACAGGACGACTGTGACCTAGTATTTTGCCTCGAATCCTGAATGTGAATTTCATCAGCCAAAGTACAGGAGACAGAGGCACCTTTCATTAACCTGGAACATTTGGACAAAAGCAGCATAATGCAATAAAGATGTGGACGACCAAGTCAAAGAAAGATTACCTGCCATTGGTAATCAAAGCACATCTCAAAGACCTCCTATGGCTCCCAGTTAAGCAAATTCACAAATGCTTATGCTTCAAGCTCCTCACACACACATGCAAAGCTCTACACACACACATGCAAAGCTCTACTCAATCAATTACCAGCCTGCGTGAACAGCCGCATCTCAATTCGCACTCCAACAAGAAACCTCTGCTTGGGAAGGCTCCTGCTCACAATATTCCCTCAAATCCGAAGAGACAGAGCTGACTGGCACGTATTCTCATACCAGGCCCTAAAGCCTGGAACGACCTCCCCCTGCACATCAGAGCCACCAGCTCAGTTCTTGAATTTTGAAAGGAACTGAAAGTCTGGCTTTTCCAATAGGCCCAGTCAAGGCCGCACTGTCCTTCTCTAGGCACCAGGATACCCTCGTGAGGAGATGCTTGTCTCACAAATGCTCATAACATAACTTAACATACCATAACATAGCAAGCTTCAGGTTTGACATATGTATTCAGAATTTCCACCAAATTTGTCTGTAAAACCCTAGTTCATAGTAAGAGATAAGCCATAATGAATTGAATATTTAACTATGTCAAATTTGTTAAGTGCTTACCATTACCACCATCTGCTTGAAGCCTAACAATATAATATAGCCTTATAGCCCGCCGTAGCGGGCTATACCGGCTATTAAAGGCCCGCTGCAGCGTTAAAGGCCCGAGCCGAAGGCGAGGGACTTTAACAAATGCAGCCGGACTTTAATAGCGGTATAGCCCTGCTACGAAGGGCTATAAGGCTATTAGAACATTCTGCCACTAGAGGGCAGAATGTTCTAATACATTAAACAAAGGCTTCTCGAAGCTCGAGGGGATTTAAATCCCCTCGAGCTTCGAGAGGCTTTTGTCAAACATTGGAATGTTGCTCTGCGGGCCTTAACCGGCCCGTAGAAGCATGGAGCACTCCATTGTCTACAATGGAGGGCTCCACATTCCAATGTTCTAATAAGTAGAAGTGCCTTTAGTTTCAACCCAAGTTAATAGCATGTACACAAATAACCAAGTAAGAATGGAAGTCAGACATGACCATGAAGGTCCCACAAAGATGTCATCTGTCAACTGTGTTACCCACTAATCCCAGCAAGGCACAGAGAAAATGTAAAATAGTACATAGAGATAAGAGTCAGTTTTGGAAGAATCAAGCCATACCTGCCTACCCCATGACATCTGGGCTCAAGGGGACCTCACCTTAGTAAAATATCTATCTGTAATTTAGAGTGTTTTTTTTAGACCTTTCATATTTAGAATGAAAAGACTTGTAAGTAATAAAGGTACTTGATCATTCAGTCTTCGGTTCCCAAGACTGACGCTTTATCCAATAGGCCATTAGCCTCTTGCCATGAAAGCATTTGTCTCAGATACACTCATGTCATTTTAGATCTCCAAATAGTACAGTATAACCATGATTAATGTTTACATTATTATCAGAAATGTTACTGAGCGTTCATCAAAGGGAACAGAGCAATTATTATTTAAAAAATAGTAGCTTGTTTTTAAATATATTTTTGTACCATCACTTCTGTCATTTACAAGGCTCTAAGTAGGAGTGGATCATTAAATTCACTATTATTTCCCCACCACAGAATTACCGTTACTATGCTTGCCATTAATTACATGGGTGGGGAAGTAAAGGGGATTACAATTTTTTGGGGATTAACATGAAGGAATTGGTGTTGCTGCACCAAACCCCACTTTTTTCTATCCAGATATACAAAGATAGAGCTGGCAAAAAATACAACCCTCATGGAGTTAACAAGGATTATCACAGGGCAAATCTTCCACCCCCAAAGTTTGTCTTAGTGAGTAACCAACACCAAAACAGTTGCCTACTTTTGTAATCTGTGAGATTCCATGTAACAAAATACCTGTGTACAGCATTAAGCAAATTGTGATAACCATTGACCCATAAAGACTCCTTGGCTTTACAAATAATTTGCACGGTAAATAAGACGGGCTGTAGTACCTTTATCATCACCTTAAATAAACGATGAGGCCTAGCTTTGTTCATTGAATTGGCTTTTTTTCAGGGGAAGCACCCAACTTTTGCCCAATCAAATGCAGTACTTGAGCTAATCAACATGTGAATGGAGCCAAAGCTCCTCTCTCAGTAACACAACATAATAGCAATCCACCCATTAAGGTCTATTGTCTTTGAACAATGTATTTTTACAATATATAATCCAGGCATACTGCCTGTGTCATCACTTTTCATAACGAATCAGGCCTATGGCAAAGGACATAATGTTTCCAATGAACCAATGAGGCCTATAGCCTTTATTACTGACTTTTGAGCATAAACTTTCCACAAGACAATCATCAGGCACTCAGTGAGAAAATTACAATGATATACACAATTAGAGCTGGCAACACTAAAGACAACCCTTGTTAGGGGGACTAATAAATATTATCACATTGTAAATCTTATGCCCACAGGGTTTATCTGAGTGGGTAACCAGCACCAAACCACTTGCCTTCCATGATAATATGCCAGATTCCATGTAAAAAAATTCTAGTCTACAGCCTTAAGCAAAGCGTGTTAACCATCCACCCATTTAGGCTCATTGGCTTTAATAAATGATTTTCATGATACATAAAGCAGGCCAACTGCCTTTGTCATAACCTTAAATACAAGGATAAGGCCTACTAGCCTTGATCATTGAATATGCACCATACCCAACTCACTCCTGCTGCAGTATAAGCTTTCCCAGGAGTCAAACTTGCAATACAGGATCTCCTTTTTAGATGAAACACACAACCAAGCTCTTTTTTTCAATTGAAGCACACAACCAAGCTCTTTTCCAGTTGAAGCGCACAATATTTGCCCAATCAAACCTCTCAGTAGTCCTTCTAAACACTCTTTTTCTGTTAATAACATCAAATAAAGGTCACGGCAGTCAAATCAGACCGAAAAACACAAACCACTGTCCGTATACACTGTAAAAAGGATCAAACATACAATTATCCATCAGCTGCACCCCTTCCACCAGGACTCAAAGCTTACTGTGGAGAATGGAGAGCACGGATAGGTACCCCGCATGGCAGGACCCTGCCTCCCATACCACAGATTAGGAAATAGAAGTAAGAGAGGAGCTGGTACGCATTCTCCAATAGGCACAGCATAGCTGGCGGAGACGTGGGGCCTGAATGTGATAAGGATTGATACACCTGTAAAATATCAAACTGCACGTTTAGACCCATCTTGCTAAACAAAGAATAAAGAAGCACTATTTATTTTGGTTTGTGAACAAATAATGACTGCATAGGAATTTCTCCAGGTCACATTACAAACAAAGCAAATATGTAAGGAAAAGAAAAACAGCAAACGAAAGGAAACTGACCTAAAAACAAAGCAGCCCCCTGTGCAGAGTTTACTTCAAGGAAACAAACAGGACATATGAGTGGAGATGCAATTATTATGCCAAGCCCTTTGTGTTGCCACTGTGGATCATCAGTCTAGAGTCTAGACCCATGCAAATCTGTATACAACTCTGCACAAAGCATAATTGTACCTTAATCAACACCCAAAGTCTCTTAGTTTAGAGATGATTGAAGTCTTTTTTAAATCGTAGTGTGCTACTGCCTTATGCACAATTGTGTAGTATCTTTGTGCACCCTCAATCTACAACAACAATGTGGAGTTGTGACAGTGAAGCGAAAAGGCTAGGTTGAGCTGTGTACGATTTAGTTGCGCACAAATTAGGTGCCATACAGCAAGGAGGAACCCAATTCAGCCCCACTCTTTCTTATGTTTCCACATTGCAAAAGCCACTGCCAAGTATTTTCCCAATTATTTTATATTTTCCTTCTCAGTGGCAACTGTGGAATTTAGCCCCAGTCTTCCATATACTCAAAGCAGAGGTATTGTTTGAATCCTCAAGCAAGTGTACCACAGCCACCTGAAACCAGATGGAGAACTACCAAACTTGTTTCCTATAGTATCTGTCATTGTCATCATCTGAGTATGGGGTTTGAGCTTCTGCAATGGAGACAAAAGTCACACAACTCCGTGTCTGTTTGAGTTGTACTCCCACAGGCCCCAGAGAAAACATTTTCTGAGGCTTATTGGTGTATTTCACTGCCAAAGCATCTCTTGTTAATTGCAGAGTTTGGACTTCAAGAGCATGTGTACTCCATGCTTTTCTTAACTAGGTGTTCAGTTTGCAACGGCCCTTTCGAAAATGTGGGATGTTTACAAACCATAACGAGGAAAGATAGTGAGTGGGTATGCATGGTAGGTAGAATGAATGAATTGATGTTGCTTACAACCAAATGTAGATACAAATAAAATCACAAAACAAATGTTTTTAAAGCTAGACTATTAAAGACTATTTTTAGAGTTTTGTAGGAAGGCTGCCATTGTGATGCGATGACCTGCTCAGGTTAGGAACCACATTTTTAATAGAGTAAATAACTTCACAATGTTATGTAATTTCTCAAGGGGTTGGGTAAACGCTTAAAAATGAGAAAAAAGGCAAATTAATGATGCAGTACTTGTATAAGATGAGATAAACTAAAGTTTGCAGATCCTCATGCGACCTAATATTTTTGCACACTAACTGATAAGCACACATATACACTACCATATTTAGTCTATATACTTTTTATTTTCGGTCCAATCTGTTAGCAGGTACTTGCATTTAGAATTCAGTCATCTGCCCTGTAGATGATCGTAGGCTTTCGAATGAAGCGGCGTTTGTCCTACTGGATTTGTGCCTAATCATGTGAAATACAAATTCTGGTTAATGTTGAAATTGTGAAATAAGTTTCATACCTGCCAATCCTTGAGTCACTTTAATGAAAAGAGTGCATTGGTTTACAGAACCTGTGTGTGGAGAACTTCTGTGGCAGTGTAAGCACAGAAAGCAAGGTAATCTAACAGTGGTGGCGCTATTCCTATTTTATTTTCCCCAGAGTTTTGTGTTTGTCTTCGATAAAGAACTTTAGATTAAAGGGGACATTCATTTCATAGTATGATATACCAAAACGTTACAGCAGGCTATATATGATTAAAACACATTTACCTTTATACTGCAGCTTAGTAATTGGGTGGCCAATTATGTGTTTTATATTTTTCACCTACATATAAATAAAATAAACCTGATTTAATTTGAGTTTAGTTTGTTTCTCATTTGTTCACAGAACCCAAATTGCCTTTACTGAGTGAGGCATATTAAATGTATTATTTAACTCTTGGGCTCCTCAGGAAACAAAAGGCCTACTTATAGCTTGTATAGTTGGTAGTGGTTAAGAAAACACTGCAATAAAGGAACCTTGCCTTAGGGAGAGGCAGGCTCTTAACCTGGCGTCGTGGCCACACCTTGTCAGGGGTCCGAGACTGTATAAAAAATTAAATAATATTAGCAGATTAACAATGTAAATAAAAATGAAAAACATAAATGTAAAATTGAACATTTGAAAACGTTCTAAAATGTGAATGTTGGGGCAGAAAAGTCCCCTGCATGGTGATGAACGTGCACCCCTGCCCGGAGTGCCCAAACTATAATGATGTCTGGGTCCCTAATGCTGAGTTTTATTGTCATGGGTGAACATGGATCATGTGTGTGGGCAATGACATAGGTCTGTCTCATGGATTGCAGTCTTTTTAGACCGGGAGAGGCACCTGAAGCACTACCCTCATAGTTGTGAAAAGCTACTGCTTTGCCAGGAGTGAGGCCTTCAGGCTCACTTATTTAAAATTCCACTGATGCATGTATAACTCACCTTTGGTTTACATCAAGTTTGGTGTGGAGTGTTGCGAAATGCATGTGTGGTACACATGTGCTGGGTGTATGTGTGCCTCTGATTGGTAGAATACAGGGATAATGCAGTGCTGTGCAGATTATGTACATTATATGCATATGCTGGGTGTATGTGTGCCTCTGATTTGTACAATACATGTAGGATGAATTGCTGTGCTTTGTGTGTATGCTATATGCATGTGCTGGGTGTGTATGTGCCTGTGAAGGGCAGAAATACATAGAACACTCTGGTTTCCATTTTGAGGTACCCAGACCTGACTAGAGTTACATGAGTAGAAGAGAGTGGAATCTCCCTAAAAAGACTTGTGTATTGCAGCATTCCTGTAAGCTGGGCGGGACTCACTGTAGGAAGGGAAAGCGAGGCTCTCAAGTACACTTCAAATAGTGCTCTTTGATTCAGAGAGAGGTCACTGGTAATTTGCCTAGTTACATCTCTGAAGGAGATGGGGCTGATAAAAAGAATGATAAAGGGTAGGGTTGTGGCCCTGGGGCAACCTTTTGATACACATATCACTGTGGCTGACATCCAGGTACAGAATCGTCTGTGTTGTGGTGCTATCAGATTGAGAGATGCTTCTGCTGTGACAGACTGCTTTCTGAAGGAAGGACAGGGCAGAAGAGAGGTCACTTCAAAAAGGAGCAGACCCCAAACATAAACTTCAAAGATTCTGACTCTAAATCACATTTGGTGTCTGGAAATGGACTACAAAAAGGAGAGTGTGAGCCTCCTAAAATTGTCAACGGTCAAGCAGCCAGTTGGGGTGTGTGAGGAGGATATGCTCTGCAAGACGTCTGCCTGTGACCAGGACTGGAGGCCAATGCCTGCTAGTCTCCAAGCTGGGTGAAGGGACATCACCTAGGGACTCTAAGACCACCTGCAATTGGAGTCTGGATATCAGAGCCGGCGTGCATGCCAAGACCAGTGTGCCCTGTGAGGTAGAGAAGAAAGTTGGAGGGGGTGAGGTCTAGTGGGGGATCCTGGTGATTGGATCCCCATAGTGAGGTATGAAGAGACGGCTACTGAACCAATCAGGTCATTGCCCGTGTGCAGGGAAAAGTCAGTGACCCCCGTATGCCAGAGGAGGGCCACCATGAAGCTATCTGTGACCATTGCTGCACTGATCGGTCCATTACCCATGAGCTGGTACCAAGTCGGCGACCCCGTATTCCAGATGGGACCGCCGTGAAGATTTATGCCATGACGATCGGGCGATAGTCCATGTGCGGGACCATATTGGCAACCTCATATGCCAGGTCCGGGCCGCCAAGAAGATTGTTGGTGTCTTAATCAAGCCGTAGACCGTGTGCAGGACCATATCAGTGACTCTGTATGCCAGAAAGAGCAGCTGTGAAAATTGCTGCTGTGCCGATCAGGACATAGCTTGTGTGTAGTTGAGAAGCATATGCTGTGGGGGGCCTCCAGGACCAGGCAAAGAGTGTGGCCTGGTTGAGACCATCACTGGAGGTAGGAGGCCGCTGTGGTGACCCAAGCGAGCCCAAGCAGTGACTGAAGACCAGCACTAGGAACAGGAGTGTTTCAACCAGCCCCACCAGTGGGAAGGAACTCAAGAAACTTTCCAGCATCAAAGGTGCATCAAGAAACCCTTGGTTGCTGCATGACCGCATGTGAGGAACTTGAGGAAACTGGCCTGCAGCCTTCCTAGGCCACACATGTGAAAGAGTTACTGGAGGCACCCACTGCAGCTTCATCGCCCAGAACCTCCAATCGCTCAGATCAAGCTGCTGCGGGTAAGGCTGATTGTCGGGCCAGACAGCCCCGGAGGAACGTCCTTAGTCAGATAGTGTTTTGGCGTTGGTACACTTTCGAACTTAAGAGTCATAGGGCTATTCCTGAGACTCTGACTACTAGTGGGGCTTAACTGGGGCTTAACTGGAATGTTGCCTATAATAAATAGGGAGTAACCACTACCGCTAGATAGAGGGGAGTTGAACTCAGGGACCCACCCAGAAAACCATAGAGGCCTGACCTCAAGGGGTTCTTTGTATTGTTTGTGAATGTCGTATTTTACTTTGTTTTTGTATATAAAAGCAAGTAATTGACTGTATGATCATTTATTGCTGTTGACAATATTTTTGGGTCAACCCCCTGTATCTACCTCCCCCAGGAGAAGCCTTGGAATGCTCGACTCGCCCTACCAATGTGAGTCAAGTGTTGAAGGGGTATGTTTAAAATGGGGTTTCAACCTGAATTGTTTAATCAGTGCAAGAGGTGCAGGTGAAAAGCTCATATGGCAAAACAAGAGAAGGCTCATATGTGGCAAAACTACATGAATCATATAATCAGTGCAAGAGATGCAAACTTGTTAAGACAAACACATAAATCACAATATATACCCATAGGGCGTAGGAACACCTGTGCTCCTACAAGGCTGGTTTTGTGATCCCTGCTGAAATTATGGTATTTAGAGTCCAAAACGTAAGGCACAAGCGGACCTGCGCTCTTCTTAAGTCTCATATAGTAGTTTCTGTGAATACTATCCTGAGGCAATGATCCCTGTCGGGTTCAATTCCTGGACTCTTTCGGTGCAGGACAAGCAAAGCACCCGAAGGTCCGGGTGAGGTTTATCTATCTTTTAGCACAAATAACTGTGGCCAACTGTGAGCGTGAGAGGCTTCTTTTGGTCTCTCCAGGCTGTGCCACTCTTAAAACCAAGCGTGGCAGGGAGACACGTTGGGCAGGAACTGACTAGCCAGCACATCAATCCCTGGCCATCACCCAGCACCAATGTGAGCAGGTAGGACCAACACACGTGGCTGCAGGGGCTCTGTGCTGGCATGGGTCCTCGCTGCAATAAATTACGCTTTGTTAGACCTGGGGTTGGAAGAGTCCTGCCACAAGCATTGGGTGCACGAAGCACTCTACAGGTCAGAGCACTGTCCTGTACAATAAAAGGTTAGACCTTGGTGCAGAAGGGAGCGCAGACAACATGCTAGCCCTTCCAGGACAGGGTTTCCCAGCAGAAAAGCAGCCACAAGGTCTTTTATTGTCCTGAAACCATGAGAGAACATGATTCAAGCAAACAAGCCCTTGGAGAGCAATTTGGGAGCACACAGGTAGCAGCCATCAGGTAGTTACTTCGCAGGGTGGCAGTCCCTCCAGCAGCCCAGCAGAACAGCACAACAAACCAAGTAGTCTAAATGGCAGTTCCTCCTGCCAGCACAGCATTCCTCTGGCAATGTGCAGCAGCAACTGGTTACAAGACCCATCCAGTGTCTTAAAACATGGGGTCAGAGCCCCTGTATTTATACTCAAAAATGTCTTTGATGAAGGAGTGCCTTCAAAGGAATCCTTAGAAATGCGCAACATGCCCTTTCAGCCAAGCCCTGGCTCCAGACGATAGGTGGGGGTAAATCAGCCATTTGTGTGAGGGCATGAAATAACTATACAAGTGTAAAGTGTGAGCCACCTCTCCCTCTGCCTGCTCAGGAAGACTGTCAGTATGAAGATGTAGCCCCTGTCACACCCAGCCCTTCCTGTGTTATGGCTGTCTGGAATGAATGCACCAAGTGTAGCTGTCACCCAGCCCGGATGTGTATTGGAGTCAGGCTGCAAACCACAGAGTCATAAGCACAGAGAAATGCCCATTTTCTAAAAGTGGCATTTCTAAAATGGTAATGTAAAATTCAACTACACCACTAAGGGGCCGATTCCGATCCGGGTCGGAAAGCTCTCCGACCGAGCCGGATCCGGAGTGTTTTCCGACCGAGCCGGAGTCCTGCAGTCCGACCGAGCGAGTACGATGCGGAAGTATGCTGCCGGACTTGGTTCGGTCTGACTCCCATAGAAGTCAATGGGAGCCGGTCGTATGACGCGTACATGGGCTCCCAATGACTGAATGGGTACGTCTCGCACAAGGGCACCCCCTACAGTGGGTACGCGTCAGTGACATCCGCACCGTACATGCCTGTGTTGGGGGGGACCCTTGGGTCTCCCCCTTTGTCCGAGTCGTAGGGCTGTGGGTGTCAGGGGTCCGACGCAGGCCCCCAAAGGCAACTTCCCGGACGTTTGGGGGGCCGGAGTTTCCAGCTCGCACTGACTGTCCGACGCGTGCATCGTACTGGCTCGGTCGTAAATCACATCCATTGCACGCCACGGTTAGGTTACGGCCGAGACGTACGGAGTGGTTCAGACCTTGAAACGACTCGGTCGGTGAATTTCACGTAGCTCGCATCGTACTTGCTCGCTCGTACCGCTGTACGAGTCGGGCGGAAAACACGCGTACGGCTCGTAGTTTTTCCGGCCGGACGCGTTCGGTGCCCTTCCGACCCAGATCGGAGTCGGCCCCTACGTAGGATTTATCACCACTATTCTAAACATACCAAACATGGCAATGCAACTCCTTTCTGATTATGAATTACCACTTAAAAGTATATAAGGGGATTCACAATGCTAGCCTATGAGAGGAGTAGGCTTCACAGCAGTAAGAAATAAAATAGGCTGTTTGTCACTACCAGGACATGGCAAACATAAAGGCACATGTCCTACCTTTTACTTACACAGAACCCTGCCAATAGGGCTACCTAGTGCCTACCTTAGTGTTGACCTATGTAATAAAAGGGTAGTTTAAGACTTGAAAGTAGTTTTAAATTCTAAGTTGCAGTGGCAGTAAACTGCGCACACGGGCCCTGTGGTGGCAGGCCTGAGAAAGGTTTGAAAGGCTACTTCTGTGGGTGGCACAAGCAGTGCTGCAGGCCCACTAGTAGCATTTCATTTACAGGCTCTGGTTACATGGGATACAACTTTACAAGGGACTTGCACATAAATCAAATATGCTAAACAGGTGTGAAGCACTGATTAGCAGTGGTAAAGTGCCAGAGTCCTAAAGCCAACAAAAAGGTCAGAAAAATAGGCAGAAGAAGGCAAAAGGTTTGGGGATAACCCTGTCAAAAGGGGCAAGTCCAACAGGGTACTTAGCTCAGTTGCTAAGCATCCATAGTAGGTAGGGCCTGGGACATCAGTAGTAAAAAAAACTCAACCCCCACAGTTGGGCCCAGGAGCCCTTGCCTGCCCCGTGGCCCTCCGAACAGGTTTCTGATAGTGAAGGAATTTTAAATTGGAAGCTAAATATTAAGTTAGTATTCTTAGCTTGATTCATGGGAGCAGCAAACCGTAGTACGGACAACTGGTGAACTTAATTAAAGAACTAGCATGCACTGGCAAAAAGGGAGCAATCATTAGAAGCAAAACAAGACTGTTATGCTTTGTCTTTTAGAAATAACCCCACATTTTGAAATGTTTGTATATCTTTTGTCTGTAGATTGAGCAAAATATTTAATACTTTATGTACTTCTTTAATTTATACTAATTTCTGTAGTTTGTGTAGTGTTTGAGGTTCACATAATATAAATTGCTTAGTTGGGGTCCCTGTTGTCCATAATTGTTCCAGGGCATGACATAATGTGGTTGTAGCATGACATTCGAAGATCTACAGTCCATTATTTTACCCTTCTAGCATGAAATCAGTATGCATCTTGCAGGCAGCCATAGTCTTTGGTCACTCTTTTCTTCGGAGTTGCTATTTCATTTGTGATTCGAGGGTGTAACTTGAATGTCCCCGCATGGTAAACAGGTGTGTACCCCTGCCCTGACTGACCTGACTGCATTTGAAACTGGTTTCCTGGCTTTTCTTTGGCACAGCCAATCTAGTGTGTACAAAGGCCTACACCTACCTATGATGATTCTGATGTACTGAACCCGTTCTGTAGCCTACAGGGACACATAAAGTGTGTCTTTTATCTTGATATTGGACAACTTAGGTTGTTATAGATTTGTGGTGGCAGCATGCATTTTCTGTTGGATTACAGTACTGAACAGACCTTTTTCCGTATTCAGGCAAAGTGTGGTGCCTACTGGCCCCATTCGTGTACATTTCCTCTCTTTTGTGGCACCCAAATCCTTTTACTGACTTACCATGTGTATGTCAAGTAAATGCTTCTAAGATATGGACAGTTGCAAGACTTGATGTTGTGGTGAGAGTATGGTTCATTTTTGATTGTCTTAGTTTGACATGGCAGAAAATGAAGGATGGATTACAGATTCCACTGACAGAGGAAGTTTATTGCCTGCATTCCTGGAACTGAGTGAGTAGCCACAGACACTGAGATGTGGGAGGATAAAGACATGGCAACCCTTAAATATATTATCGGGAACTGTTCGCAAGGGATTGCTGATTAGTTGAACATGGTCACTGCTTCTTCCTGGATGGAAAGGGAATGTGGATCGGCAGATTCTATTACCGTTTCTAGTCGGGGTCTGTCCTTATGTCTTTCCCTGAGTGCTTATGACAGCCAGTATGTGCTCATGTTTTGGGTACTCCTCTTTAGAGCTAGCATTGTCACTATCTGCTGTGACGCATCACCTTGAACAAATACTGTGTCTGCAAGGAAGCCAGAAAATAAAGTTTGAAAAGGAAACACCCCAAACCTCTTCCTGGTCTCTTGACGGAGGATCAGCATCCCCTGTCTGGAAAATCATTATAAAGGTGGGGCCTAAACCATCCCACTTTGTTCTAGTTCCATGCTCTTTTGACTAAAGAGGGGAGTTCTTAGCCGAATAGTCAAAGAGCTATTGTGAGACAGGGCTGGTGTTTTTCTGACAGCCAGTCATCCAGAGGTGAGGTGATATCACCAGAAGCCTGTACAACTTGCCGGAGGTCTGTGGGTCTAACTAGAATCTAGAAGCATGCTTGCCTGCTTAGAAAGAGAAGATGTGTGCCTAGTGCTGCAGGAAGGGATGCTGTCCAGAAAGAGAAGCCCAGCAATGTTCCTGTTGAACACCCTGAAGACCTGACATGTTTCTGGGAGTTTAAGAAGAGCTGCCTGAGCTGGGAGGGGACTTACAACTTCCTATATGGTTCATGTGGCAAAATACATGAATAATTGATAATTTCCAAAGCAACAGTGCACCACCTGGCTTTGCTGCATTGTGACCTGGGTGACATGTTCTGCTGCTGGCCCCAACATGCTGTGAGTCCTGCAAGGCCAACAACACTACTAAAGTTGATGACCCTACCTCTCCACTGACCTGAAGACCACAGCTACAGAGATAAGCAGAGATAAGTGACCACTACTGAGACTTACTGTCCTGTTCCCCCCCCCCCCCCCCCCCAAGATGAGATTCAAGAAGTGAGGCTGCTGCCCGCAATCCCACACCTGCTGATGGAGGCACCAACTGTGTGACTGCAAAGAGTGCGCCATCAATGTATATGCTAAGACGTATCACAGCAAACTGGTAATACACAGCCTAGAGTGAAAGGCTGAGAGACTGTGCCTTGACCTCAATAAAGATGAATCTGCATGTTAGGGAGAGTAATGATTGCCAGGGTGAACTGTTTTGCTCAAGAGATACAGTGACCTGATTTACAGGTTACACAAACTTGCCAGCTGCTGATATGCCTAAAATATGAACTTACACCTCTGCAAAATGTTTGCCTATAACCTTTTTTAGGTCTTGCTGAGTCAGCGCGCATGAGCTGCTTGGAGAGACTTTAGTAGGTGAGTTTTCAAAGTGCTGCTGGCTGGCGACAAGCTTGCATTCACGAGAGCGTGCACGCGCGAACCGCCAGCCTTCAGGGCAGCATATTTTATAGTACTCATCTGGAGAACTGTGTGTAGTTCTAGATGGCACACCTGGGGCATCATGACCAGTCCTGTGAAATACATCTCCAGAACGATAAAGAGAGACTGGAGGCCGACAATAAAAACAAGAAAACCATAAGACCATTAAAGAGGCATTCATACGCCAAAAGGAAATAAATAAGACAGGAAAGTACAATGCTTGCAAGCAAAGGCGTCAGAGAATAACATAGGACACTATGAGGGTCAGTGATGTGTAGATGTAACAGCACTAAAGGTCCGCATGCTTATGACACGAACACGATTCAGAATGATTCAGACAATAAAGAGGAAGAATAAAGTCGTAAACGACTTTTGGTATACTTATCAAGCGAAGGCAGGAAACGGGAAGAATTTATGGGGCACCTTACTCTTCTCGTCTACACACTGTGCTACACCCATTTCACTTCCCCTCTCTTTAAACACTACCTCGCTGCTCCAGTGACAACGCCCATTACCTTCTAGTCCACCCACACTGCTTGAGATACCGCTCACTTCTCATGCCCTCTCGTACTGCAGCTCCATTCTCGTCTTTCCTCTCCACTCCTCATTCTAATGCCTTCACGAGTCCCTCTACCTATTATCTCATCAACTCGGTGCTAACCCTTTACATTTCTCTTTCCGGAATGCTGCCAACTCGCCCATGCACCCTCGCCTCACCCGGATTATATACGCCTCCACTGCAGCCCTCTAACCAAGTGCTGTACAGTGTTATGAACCCAATGTTGTTCACCCACCCTGATGCCCCTCCAGCCAGTGCAGACCACAAGCAGCTCCGTGCCACGTATCCCCCTCCACCTGGACTGCACCCACAGTGTTCCACTCCCTCCTCAACCACACACACAACAACACATACACACACAACCCCACACACACACAACCCCACACACACAACCACACACACACACACAACCAACCACACACACAACCACACACACACACACAACCACAACCACACACACAAAGGGAGGAGAAAACTGCAGCAGGACCTTCGGCTCGATCAGGACAGCAGAACCACCGGAAAAGGAACCCCTCGGCACAACCTGGGCAGCAAGAAGTTGTCACTGGAGACATCGTGATCCTATGAACAATAGTGTCATTGCTGATCTAATCCAAACTGTAAACTGACAAAAAACATCCCTATATATTGCAGTACCACAAAAACAGCAACAAGCATTGGCAGAGCCAATAGGTCTCGCCTTTGGGACCTTATAAGTGTTTTGCCATGCAACAGTTGTTGTTGCACCAAAGATATTGTGCTGCATAAGTAAATACTTATAAGGTCCCAAAAGCGAGACCTATTGGCTATGCCAATGCTTGTTTATTCGTGCTGGAACACCATATCTGGGAGGGGTATTTAGAAACTGTGTTTGAAGAGAACAATGTGCTTATAGAACCCTGTAGTTGACCCCAATTATTGTGTGCAGTATTTCATTTTGCTGTGAATTTAAATCCTTCTCTTTTTACTAAGACATGCACTGGGCTGGACAGTGAGGTATTGTGTTTGTTGTTTGACTGTTGAATTCTGAGTCTCTGGCCCTCCATCACTACCTGCATGAGAGCCTTTGACTGCTCGCTCCCGCTTCCCTGGGAGTCAAGTGTGAAAGGGGTTTACTTCGCCCAGTTGTCCGAGCCAAAGCAGGATGGATCCCAAAACATCAGAGGCAAGCTACCTCACCCACTACAGTTGAGACCCAGTGGCTCCTGCCTGTCCTGTGGTCACCAAATATATTCTAACACCTAACTAATGTATTCTGTGAAAATTGTAAAAACTAAATCATGTCCACATAAAACTGTCCAATTAGATATGGGCTGTCATCAAATTGAATTTTAGGGAGTGTTCATAGTGAACTGATATTTTTCAAATTGCCCTGAGTCCACAGTCTCAAACCTGTGATCATGTATTTGGTGTACCTAGTAATGGGGGAGGACTTTCACTATTATCGACAGACTTATGGTTAAGTCTGCAGGCTATTTGTCAAGTTAAAGAGCATTCTGAGATTTTCATTAGCTGAAAGTTCAGGTAACCTTCCACAACACAAAAACTTGTATTTTCGTTGGCACCAGGAGGCACATCCCCTATTTAGTTAAGAGCTGGGGACATCAACAGGTGCAACTGTTATTCAGAACTACATTTGTGAAGCTACTATGGAGGAGATACATCAAGATGAGATTCCTGGGACCATCCCCTTTCTATTTCAGAAGAAGACCTAGTAGGTTTGGTTTGGGAGAGTCATAAAGTGGAGAGGCACAGCAATGATTCAGTTGTGTGGGAGTTCCTCATTCTTCCCCTATAGAAAAATAAACTCAACGCAAGGAGGGTCACCTGCAAGCTATGTGACCAAATGCAAAGCAGGAGCTACAGAGCAATCTACTTGTTTGGGACTTTGACAATGTGATTACACATCAGGTTGAAGAATGATAAGGGACTCCTAAGCGTTCTGAAGAAGTGTTAAAAAAACAAAAACACCAGGAACCAAAAGACCTCATAATATTCAGCATAGATGCTGCAAGGCATTGGATAAAGTAATCCCCACCTCTGTAGCTTTTTTTTTTTTTAATCCTCAATTGCCTCTGACCCCAGACCACTAGGAGACTAGTAGGCTGCCACTGTTACTCGGTTACGAGACATAGGCCCGCGAGGTGTGAAGCCCGCCTCTCTGTCACCCGCCTACCTGTGGCAAGCAAACCCGCTTCTATTGCTGACCTCTCGTTGTCAAGAAAAGGGATGGTCATACTCTCTTCTGATTTCACGAGACCGGTGTCTGATGTTGTGAGTCTGTTTGCAATTGGAAATCGGTACTGAAAAGACACAACACAGCCTCACACAGTCTGAGAGCTTTCCCTGAGGCTTAATCATAGGATCAAGAAATTATATATTTTATATAGATTATCTTATACTGTGAGGCAAATTATCATTATTAACATTGTTGGCCAGGATACCAGTTATTTAAGCGATCCCAAATGGCTTTCTTTCTACTATTTCCCAGTCTAGCTAAATCAGTTCTGGAAGTTTTATATAGAGAAGTCAGCCAGTCTGAGTGCGTGGGGGATATGGTCTCAGCCCATCTTTTGCAGATTTGACGTCTAGCTAACAGAATAGCATAGAATTAAAATCCTCTGCTTGGGCCTATAATTTCACTTGATATCCCAAAAATGATAAGCCTGAGGGAGATGCATACTGGGCAACCTAAAATATCAGTAAGAGTGGTTTCTACTTTCTCCCAGAATTCTGAAATGGCTGGATAATCCCAGAACATATGTGTGTCTGGGGCGCTTTCCATATGGCACTTTGTATCTTTGCACTCCAGTGCTTGAGTGGAAAGCCAGCATATGAAAATCTCTGGATTGGGACTCAAATTGATGCAAGAACATTACACCATATTTCATAGATAAGGAAAAGCTAGTAACAAAACATAAGTGGTCTGTTGGCACCAAAGTTGAAAAACAAACAGTAAGAAACACAACAGAACAAATAGAGCAAATCCCCAAAAGCCCAGCCCCCTCAAAAAGAGCGTGACTTTATGAACACCAAGGTGCTGCAAGACCACCCACAAGGAGGATTGTGCCTGACGTTCTTAGGGCCGACTGAGACCTCATAGCAGGTTGGGATCTAATACTGAGAGATCCGTTTGGCGGGCCCACGGCACAAAATCGTTTGCGTCCTTAAAACCGGGATACCAATGAGGGCATTCGGATAAGCGGGCATATCCCGTACTTTAAAACTACGAAGTGGATGTATGATCAGGAGCTCACCGATTGGTTATAATAACCCTTGATGTAAAAGCATTCATGACATGACTATCCGATCTAATTTTTTACCAACATAGAGTGTGACGACAGGGAGCCGTTCTCGCTCCCCCACAAGTTCAAGCGTAATCACGGATGAAACTCGGTAAGATACACCGAGTGTATGATTGTATATTCTGAGTTCACTATGATGGCCCTACAAGTATTTCTCTTTCTTTTAAATTAAGTTTTTACCTCTTTATAGTGAGCGATATTTAGACGCTCTCAGGGGATAAGTGGTTCTCTAAACCGGGGGGCTATCACCCAAAAACCAGAGCACCCTTCATGTCGCACTCAATAGTCTAGAAGGACAAGACCATTTTATTGCACTTTCTCCTACATGTGGCTTTATGTTTCTTTTAATTAATTCACACTCCCTGCACCTGGTCACTGTGGTAGGAGTGTTGATGTGTGTACATTTTCTCATTTACTTACAGGTATTATCCTGGGAGTAAGTTACGCAATTCCATTTGGCCTGAGAAATTACTCCTATGATGAAGCATGCCACAGATTTCTATGGGTGATGGCAGTATTAACCACATAAGTGTCTTGTCAGTCTACCTTTGAACTTAAGTGACATTTTATGTTCAGCCCCATTCCTACGTGTGAGTTAAAGTATATACGTGTAAGTTAAAGTATATACTAGGAGGTCGGTGTGGGTTTTTTGTCCTCGTACCCCTTACCTATTGTGGGAAAAGATTATATAGATTACTTTTTACTGCACTTGTCACATAACTTGAAGCCAATTTGCAGACTTCAACAAAAAATTTGTGTCAAAGGATGAAAATGATGCAGCCAGAGAATATGGCACATAGTGCCCCATAATTTAACTTTCTGATGGATACATCTGCCAGTGGATTCCTCACCTTGTGAATATCCCCTGTGCCAGCATTCCACGGAACTTTTCTTTCCCAGCACTCCACGTCGACGTGGGCGACGTCACAATGCATCGGCTCCGCTCGCGACTCCGTACGACGTCACCGGAGCCATAAGAAGCCCACGTCGGCGTGATGACGTCAGTTCCCTTTTTTCCGCGCCGTCGACGCGCAACGGTTTTTTTCCAGTGCTCTCTAGCTACTTTGTAGTTTGGTCGTGTTACTGTTGAAAATTTGGTAAGTCTTCGACGAGGAAGTCGGGCTTTAAGCCCTGTAGGGAGTGTGGAGGTCTGATGTCCATGACTGATCCGCATCAGGACTGCTTGTGGTGCCTTTCCTCGGACCACGATGTGGAAGACTGTGCCTGCTGTAGGAGGATGAATCCTAAAGCACTGAAGGAGAGGAAGACTAAACTCTTTATGAAGAAGATCGGTGAGGAGAAGAGAGGAAGAAAGAAGGAGAAGTCGCGGCGGGAGTCGTCGACTTCGAGGTCGTCGAAGTCGAAGAAGCACCATAAAAAGAGAAAGCATTCTTCTCGGCGTCGGTCCTCGAAGAGCAGGAGATCGAGGTCGACTTCGCCCCGTGGGCATCGAAGCAAGGACTTGTCACCTTCTCCTTCGAAGTCTCCGAGAGGATCTCCTTCGCCGAAGCGGGCTCCAGCGCATTCTTTGGCGCAGTCCCCGGCGCAGTCACCGGCTCCGTCAAAGGCGTCGACTCCGGTTCGAGTGGAGTCGGAGGTCTCTATGGATGAGCAGGAACAGGAAGAGCCTGCTCCGGTGCCTGATGAATCTGCGGCTCCGGTGGAAGATACTGCGGAGCCGACGCCGGAGACTCCACAAAGGGATACAGGGTCTGTTCCTTATCCACAATTCCCGGCTCCAGTTACCGAATCAACACAATTTCTGAATGCCATGTATGGTATATTTAATAGGGCGGCCTTCCCATCCGGAGCACCAACTGGTCCCGTGGGTCCAATGGCATATACGCTAGGGGTGCCGCAGCATTATGCTCAGGCCCCCTTTTTGCCCTTTATGCCGATGGCGCCTTTGTGGCAGTTCCGGCGCCGACTGGGGATCCGTCGAGGCTTCCGATGGATCATCCTGGTTCGGAGCCTTCTTCGACACCGTCGGCGCCGCGTCCGGTGCCGCCGACTCCTGTGGCTCCGCCGACTCCGGTACCTCTGGCTCCACCGACGCCGCGTACTACGTCGACGACGCCGGCTCCCCGGATTCGATCAAGAAGGGAGGCCCAGAGGGTATTGGAGGAAGGAAGGTATAGAGCAGAGGTGGAAGAAGGTGAAGTCGACACTTCTTCGGATGAGTTTGAGGGAATAGAAGAAGCAAGTGCTTTGGATACGACCCCAGGGTGGGAGCATACTTCTGCAAGATCTACTCCACCACAGGAATTGGCACCCTACCATGTGGTGATTAAGAAAGCCGCAGAACTGTTGGATCTGCAGCTACCCTCTGTGGAGTACAAGTCTAATTTGCTTACGGAGGTGTTGCACTCTCCGACGTCGACTTCGGAGCCTTTGTTGCCTTTCAATGAGGCCATCTTGGAACCGGTGTTGGAGGTGTGGAGGAAACCTCTTTCTTCTCCGGCGGTTTCCAGACAGGTGGCAAGAAGGTACAGGGTTGCACCTGGGGATCCTGATTTTTTGTCTTCGCATCCATCTCCGGAGAGCCTGGTTGTGCAGGCTTCTTGTTCGAAACATGCTTCGGGTGCATTCCCTCAGTCTCCAGCAGATAGGGAGTCCAAGAAAGTTGATCAGGCGGCTAAAAAGTCCTTCTCTTCAGGAAGTATGGCACTGAAGTCATCTAATGCCACGTGTCTGCTGGGGCGTTATGTTCATGCTTTGATGGACTCTATTAAATCTTTAGCCCCTAAATTGCCTGAGGGTGATAAGTCGTCCTTCTTGGAGGTAGTTGCGGACACTCAGGCAGCTGCCAGGCAGGTGATCCAGTCAGGGCTGGATACGGCGGACTCGGTGGCAAGAATTATGGGGTCATCTATAGCCGCGAGAAGACAGGCGTGGCTCCGTTCCTCTGGATTCTCGGCGGATGTTCAGGCCACATTGGTGGATCTGCCATTTGATGGACAGAAACTGTTTGGGGAGAAGGCAGACTCTGCCCTTCAACGATTTAAGGACAGCAGATTGACGGCAAAGTCCTTGGGTCTGCAGGCACCTTCTAGGGGTTCAGCTTTTCGGAAGTTTAGGGGTTTCGGAAGATCATCCTTTCGCTCCTTTCGACAGCAGCAGCAGCAGCAGCAACAACAGAATCCCCTCTATAGGTCCTATAGAGGGAAGCAAAGGGGTCGGAGAGGTTCTGGTCGCAACCCCTCTTCTTCGTCCTCCTCCTCTGCTCCCAATGAGGCTTCAGGGAAGCAGCCCTAGATCCCCCATCCCGGATCATGTAAGTCCTGCGGGGGGTCAGGTGTCCTACTTTCTACGGGGTTGGAAATCTATTACAACAGACCTTTGGGTTTTGAACCTCGTAGAGACTGGGTACGCCCTTCCCTTTCGGGAGTTTCCTCCCCCTTACCCTCCTTGCCAAGGTTATTGCTCGGAAGACCATCTGCTTCTCCTTCAGAAAGAGGTTCTGGCCTTGCTTCAGAAGGGTGCAATAGAGGTGGTTCTGGAGCAGGAAAGGGGTCAGGGGTGCTACTCCCGGTATTTCCTGATTCCCAAAAAGGACGGCAGATTGCGTCAGATTCTGGACCTCAGAATCTTGAACTTTTACCTGAAATAGGAGAAATTCAAGATGCTGACCCTTGCGCAGGTTCTTCAAGCGTTGCAGCAAGGAGACTGGATGGTGTCGCTCGACTTGCAGCATGCATACTTTCATGTCCCAATCCTGAAGTCGCACAGGAAGTATCTCCGTTTTACGGTTGGGTCGCAACACTACCAGTTTGCGGTCCTCCCGTTTGTTCTTACTACCGCACCTCGAGTCTTCACAAAGGTGATGGCAGTGGTGGCTGCTCATCTCAGGAGGTCGGGGATTCCAGTTTTCCCCTACCTGGACGACTGGCTTCTGAAGGCAGAGTCCCCGGAGATGGTGCAGCGTCATCTGCAGGTAACATCTCAGCTGTTATTCGACTTGGGTTTCTCGATCAATGTGCCCAAATCTCACCTGGTGCCCTCTCAACGCAGCCTGTTCATAGGGGCGGTACTGGACACTACTGTGTGTCGAGCATTTCCTCCACCTCAAAGAATTCTCGACATTCAGGAGATGGTCCCTTTATTCCACAATGGAGCGGTTGTTCCAGTTCTGAAGGTCCTTCGTCTGCTCGGTCTGTTCGCCTCCTGCATTCTGTTGGTCCACCATGCACGCTGGCACATGAGGGCGCTCCAGTGGTGCCTCCGCAGGCAGTGGTATCAGCACAATGGAGATCTCAGGGAGTCGATCAGGATCTCCTGAGAAGCTGCAGCGCATCTTTCTTGGTGGAGCGTGGAGGGCAACCTGTCTCAAGGGAAGCCCTTTCATCTGGCTCTGTCGGTGGCCAGAGTGATTACGGATGCATCCACTTTAAGGTGGGGTGCTCATCTGGGGGATCTGGAGATCAAGGGTCTTTGGTCTCCAGAGGAAAGGTTGCTTCACATCAACCTTCTGGAATTGCGGGCGATTCGTTTGGCACTCAAGGCCTTCCTCCCTTCCCTTCGCGGTCAGTCTGTTAAAGTCCTGACGGACAACACTACCGCGATGTGGTATATAAACAAGCAGGGAGGAGTGGGGTCGCGTTGTCTCTGCAGAGAGGCTCTGCGTCTCTGGTCCTGGGCTCAGGATCATCAGATTTGTCTGGTGGCAAATCATCTGGCCGGGGTGCTGAATGTGCGTGCGGACAGTCTCAGTCGGCAGTTCTCCGCCGACCACGAGTGGAGGCTCCATCCGGAGGTGGTTTGTCACGTCTTTCGGACATGGGGGTCACCTCGGGTGGACCTGTTCGCCACCTGCGAGAACGCGCACTGCCCGTCATTTTGCAGTCTCCAGTATCCGATGCAGGGGGCGTTGGGGGGACGCGTTTCAGTTGAGTTGGGGCTCGCAACTCCTTTACGCGTTTCCTCCCATACCCTTGATTCCTCGGGTTCTGAGGAAGATTCGCCAAGACCGGGCCCAAGTCATATTGATCGCCCCGGATTGGCCAAGAAGGGTGTGGTATACAGATCTTCTCCACCTCTCCTCGTGCCCTCCGCTCCGTCTCCCTCTGAGGACAGACCTCCTCTCGCAGTCGGAGGTGCAGGTTCTACACCCCCACCTCCAGAGCTTACACCTTCATGCCTGGAGATTGAACGGGGCAACCTGAATTCCTTCTCTCTCCCGCCTGATGTGGTGGATGTTATTTTATCGGCCAGGCGACACTCCACCAAGTCCATTTACTCATATAGGTGGTCTAAGTTTGTTAAATGGTGTGGAGAGAGATCCATTGACCCTTTAAAAGCCCATCTTTCTGAGGTGCTCCAGTTTGCCCTTTCCTTGGCTCAGCAGGGCTGTGCTGTGGCCACGGTCAAGGGCTATCTTTCGGCCTTATCGGCTCTTCTATGTCTACCTGATCAACCGTCATTATTTAAATCTCCGGTTGTTCTGAGGTTTATCAAGGGCCTTACAAACATGTTTCCTCCCACTCCTTTTGTAATGCCACAGTGGAACCTTAATCTTGTTTTAACCTTTCTGATGGGGTCCCCATTTGAGCCTCTACATAGCTGTCCTTTGAGGCTGTTGTCCTTTAAGGTGGTTTTTCTTGTAGCCATAACCTCAGCAAGGAGGGTGAGTGAGCTTCAAGCTCTTAGTTCTAAACCCCATTTTCTTACATTACATGCTGAAAGGATGGTTCTGAGGACCAGGGCTGGTTTCCTGCCAAAAGTTGTTACTCCTTTCCATTTGGGGCAGTCTGTTACTCTCCCTGTTTTTTATCCGCCTCCACATCCTTCCAAAGAGGAGGAAAGACTCCATCGCCTGGACCCGAAGAGGACTGTGAGTTTCTATTTGGACAGGACTAAAGACTTGATGATCAACTCTTCATTGGCTACGTTGGTCATTCTAAGGGTAAAGCGGTGCACAAGCGCACGCTATCGAGATGGATCATCCTTGCCATCAAGATCTGCTACGCCCTGGCTGGTAAGACTCCTCCTGAGGGCATTAGAGCTCATTCGACTAGAGCTAAGTCATCTACATCTGCTTTGGCCCGGGGTGTTCCTGTGGCAGATATTTGTAAGGCCGCGACTTGGGCCTCCCTCCATACTTTTGCAAAGCATTATTGCTTGGACTCAGAGATGAGGAGGGAGGGCCACTTCGCGCGCTCTGTGTTGCAAGACTTTCTGGTATAGGAAGGTGGACACCCTCCTCCGGGAGTGGGGACTGCTGTGGGAATCTATTCACAAGGTGAGGAATCCACTGGCAGATGTATCCATCAGAAGAACAAGTTACTTACCTTCGGTAACGCTTTTTCTGGTGGATACAGTATCTGCCTGTGGATTCCTCACTGACCCACCCGCCTCCCCGTTGTCCACCATTGTATACCATGAAAGAGGTCTTGTTGGAATGTTTTTAAATTTACTTGTACATTTGTAGGAAATGCTTGTTTATTTAGCATTCCTTTTCTTTGTATGCTATGTATATGTGTTGGTATACTGTGTATACTTGGAGTTGTCGTTGGTTCGCCTGTTTGCCTCGAAGGCTCGGAAAAAATGAGTGGAACTGACGTCATCACGCCGACGTGGGCTTCTTATGGCTCCGGTGACGTCGTACGGAGTCGCGAGCGGAGCCGATGCATTGTGACGTCGCCCACTTCGACGTGGAGTGCTGGGAAAGAAAAGTTCCGTGGAATGCTGGCGCAGGAGATATTCACAAGGTGAGGAATCCACAGGCAGATACTGTATCCACCAGAAAAAGCGTTACCGAAGGTAAGTAACTTGTTCATTCTTCCCACATAATTTAGATATCCCTGCTGCATACATTAGTTCTCCATTGCAGCATAATTAAAGTGGCATTGGAAAAGCTCAGTAGAGTGATTTCAGGACTGACATTATCTTGAAGAAGCCCATATTTCAAAGAGACCTATGAAATATTCTTACACTTATATACTATCGGGTATACACAGAACTGAAAACACAAGGATGACTCAATTTGTCGTGCCAGTTAATCAATTCTTTGTCTTCCTTGGAGGCCCAGCATGTCCGAAGTTGATGAAAAGGTGGTGGAAGGGGATGAATAGCATATGATGATTTTCATACCTTTTTGGGAGTAAAGGGTTGTATTCAAATGGACGCTGAGCAGTTATAAACAGTTATAAACAGTTTCATGTTCTTATGTACTTTATTATGCAAGGAGTCATGAAGAGGTGAAGGTGGGTAATTGGGTCCACCTAAAAAGGTTTCCATTGTTTCGCTGGTTTGTCAAAATTCTCTGTGCCTTGTTTACTCTGCAGGCAAAGTTCCATCTAGACTAGAAATGGAAGATTGTAAATTCTGGCCATCTTGTAAAAGGATATGGAAAGCCTTCCGAGAAGGTGAAGGTCAGACTTGAGAGTGTTGAATGGGACTAATGCTATGAGTGTTTCTAGTGTTAGTAGGGCAGTAATTTCCACCCGCTGAAAATGTACCGCTTTATGTTGATGGGTAAGGTGGTAGTGTTTCTTACATTTGATTAGTAACATCCAAATGTAATTTCTCCTGTGGGGAATCTCCCTACACTTTCTGAAAATATAGGATTGTTTGGTAATATTTTACACCCAATTTGTACACTTCCACCATCACTGTTTGCCACTAAAATGCAATGGGGAGTATTTGTGAATACCCACAAAGGTAAGACTTTGTAGAAATTATAAAATTTCTAATGGCCACTACTTTCCCTTGGCAATATTAATGTTTCTTCCTTTAGCATTACAAATACTGAGGGAAATCCACAATGCTGGTCGATTTTCTGTAATCATAAGTGGCGTTAGTGGTCCAATAATTCCTAAATTCCCTGTTCTGTGCGTCTGTATGGATTTGTGACTTTTGACCTTAACTCCAACTTCACAGTCATAAGTGTAGTGCAGTTCCAGTTAATCGGTGCAGAGCAAGGAAGCCAAGCCCTAGCATCAAGTTAGTCTCACAGATTTCTCCTCTTATATGCAACAAAGGTAAAATCATGTTCATTGCTCTTGAAACTTGATAAGACATTTCTGGACCTCTTTAACGGTCCTCGAAACCAGCCTGTAGAGCCTCGCAGCATCCTCACCCCTTCTTAAAAGGATAAAGGATTTAGAGTGGGTATTGAGGGGTTTGGGTGGGGGAGGAGACCAATGACAGAACATGGCATACGACTAGTAAGGCTACCACAAACAGGTGCATTCTGTCTTTTGGGTAGCCAGCCTCAAAATGTTTGATAAGCAGCTTTCCTTCATAAATAACTCAACAGAGAAATGCTGAAATCAGCATGTAAGCTGTTTAAAAGTTGACCTTTCCACGAATTTGTGTTTTAGTGAAAAGCTTCACTAACTCTGCAAAATGTTTCTGATTAATAATAACATATTGAAATGTTTGCTAAAGAAACGTAATCAATAAATGAGGTAATAGAGAATAATCGCACAAGAATGTAATGCTTGACTAATATGTTAACCTTTTATCATATTTTACTTCATCTGATAGTGAAAGATGTGGTGCTGAATAATTCCTTATCATAAGCTGATGTTTCTATTTTTTACAGTTCATTGTATACCTAACAAACTATTTCATTTGAAGGTTAAAAATACAATCAGGTTCGTGGGAAAGAAGGTCTGAATAAAAAATGCCTCATATGTAGATACAATTGCAAATTTTGTTTTAAACCTCACAATAACTGTAGTCCATTGTTCAATACGTGGAAAATGAAGAGGGGAGAGCCTGTTCTCAGAGGAATCCTGAAAGCCGATTGGACGAGAGGAGAAGAGGCAACATGGAATGCAACATTTGCGTCTGTTTATATTAGTGTGTATTCCTAGAGTAGATTAATCTTTCAAATGCCTTTTTTCCGAATACCTTTTCCAGATGCTTTTTCCGCTCTTCCATACCTGCTTCCACGGCTGAATGCTGAAGGCTTTATGCTGAATGCAGAAATCTGATTTATAGCCCTTTTGAATTTATTGATGACTGCGATTTGCTATTGCAGAATTGATTTCTTTATTTGCTTGAAACTCTATTGAGATTCACAAACTTCTCTTTACGAGATGTTCTGCTGATATTGATAGATTGAATTTGCGCTTTATGCTCTATCTCACTTTTCCTCTCGAACTTCAACTCTGTATGTGGTCTGACTAACACCATTTTCACCCCATTCTTAGAATGGGGATTATTTTCTTTATGGAACGCGCTTAATGTTTCAATATATGGAAAAATTATTTTGCTCTAACCATATTTTTATTATCAATTCTTTAAATTGACTGAGATATTGAACTAATCAAATAAAGAGAAAAGAGATTTTACTAAACTTTAATGCAAATAAAACCTTTGAAACTAATTCAAACTCCCATCATTGACTAAAATTAAGATATAAATTATGATTGTGATTTAGGTGAGTGTTAGCTCCTTAGTCTCATAAACAGCAACCAAGATCTGTTGTATATTTGAGAGAAGAATAATAGAAGAAAAATACAGTGAGGATTAGCTCTGTGCTTGAGACGATAAACCATGAATATTTTAAAATTTACCCGGACCCCGTGCACCTTTCTCTGACTCCATCACTGACATATTCACCCCGCCATGCCATCACCAACCACCGACTACAATTTTCTGGGTGACCTTAACTTTCACCTCGACAGCCGCCAAGACCCCAACTCCATCTCCCTCCTGGAAAACGTCCATGTCATTGGACTCAATCAGAACGTACCAGGACCAATGCACTCAGCAGGACACCCTCAACCCTATCTTCACAGCAGGAAACTCCATCTCCTTCAGCCATACCACCGAACTCCCATGGACGGACCATCGATGCGTTCATTTCACCTACAGAGTGAATCCCCCTGCAGACGCCCACCCCAGGTCCAACGTAGGAACTGGAATAAGATCTCCAATGAGCAGCTCACCGCTGCCCTCAGCGGCTCTGCTCCCACCGCCTCCAACAACGACCCCACCACTGCCGCTCGCAGCCTACACAAATGGATCACTGACTGCGCCAACACCGTCGCCCCCTCAAGAAATCTTCCAACCCTCACTCCAAGAAGGCCAGCTGGTTCTCCACCAAACTCCAGGAATCCAGAAGAACCTGCAGACATCTCGACAAACTATGGAGGCACTCCAAAACCCCAGCGAACCTCGTCAACTACAAAACAGCCACCACTGCCCACCACAAGCTCATCAGACACTCGAAGAAATAAAACACTCCAGGACAGAATCTCCACCCACGCACCCAACAGCAAGGAACTCTTCAGGATCATCAAAGAGTTCACCCAACCCAACAGTGAGTCCACCTACATCCCACCCTCCCAGGACCTGTACGACAAACTTAATGCCTTCTTCCTCCACAAAATCAAAACCATCTATGACAACTTCAACAACAACATCCTCCACGAGGAACCCACATCCTCCGCTCCCTGCTCCACACAGCCGACACGGGAAAGCTGGACCGCCCTCAGCATCAAAGACACCCTAAAGACCACAAGGACCACCCACTCCGGGGCCCACACGGACCCCGGCCCCCACCACATCTACCACAGAGCCACAGCCATCATCGCCATCATCGAGCTACAAAGAATCATCGACCGATCCTTCGAGACCACCTCCTTACCCGATGACTGGAAACACGCGGATGTCAACCTTCTCCTAAAGACAGACCCCACTAACCTCAAGAACTTCAGACCAATCTCCCTACTTCCCTACCCGGCGAAAGTCATTGAAAAAGCTGTCAACAGCCAACTCGTCTCCTTTATCGACGAGAACAACATCCTCGACTCCTCCCAATCAGGCTTCAGGAAGAACCACAGCACAGAGACCGCCCTCATCGCCGCGACAGACGATATCCGCTCCCTCCTTGACAAGAGGAGAGACTGTGGCCCTCATCCTCCTGAACCTCGCCGTGGCCTTCGACACAGTCTCACACCGCACCCTAGCCAGCAGACTCCACAATGCAGGAATCCGGAGTAAATCCCTCGACTGGGTCCGCTCATTCCTTGTCAGCAGAACGCAGCGGGTCAGACTAACTCCCTTCATCTCCTAGCACACACCAATAACCTGCGAAGTCCCCCAAGGATCCTCCATCAGCCCCTCCCTGTTCAACGTCTACATGGCCCCTCTCACTTCCATCATCAGAACACACAGACTTAACACCGTATCTTATGCAGACGACCCACAACTCATCCTCTCACTATCCAACGAACCCAGCTTCTCGAAACAAAACTTTTAAGAAGGAATAAAAGCTGTCGCCAGGTGGATGAAGAACAGCTGCCTACAACTGAACACAGACAAAACCGAAGCACTCACCATAGGTCTGGAACGACGCCTGGTGGCCCCCCACCCTCGGGAACCCACCTCCACCTACAGACCACGCACACATGCAACCCATCCTGGACTCCGAACTCAAAATGGACTGCCAGTTCAACACCGTCACCTCTTCCTGCTGGCACACCCTCTGTCTCCTATGTAAAAATGTCTATGGGATTCCCCCTCGAACACAGGAAAAACATCACCCACGCCCTCATCATCAACAGACTGGACTACGGGAACGCACTCTATGCCGGGATCAACAAGATCCTCACCTGCAAACTCCAGAACATCCAAAATGCCGCCGCCAGACTAGTCCTTAACCTACTGCGCCACTGTCACATAACCCAACACCTGCAGCATTACACTGGCTCCCCATCGAGAAGAGAATCACCTTCAAGCTTCTCACCCACGCTCACAAGGCCCTCCACAACACAGGCCCCGTCTACATGAACCACCGCTTCTCCTTCCACGCACCCCAAAGATCCCTCCACTCAGCCCAGCTCTCCCTCGCCACGATACCACGCATCAAGAAGGCCAGAACAGGAGGTCGCTCCTTCTCCTTCCTCACGGCCAAAGCATGGAACACCCTCCCTCTCCACCTCCGCCAGACACCAACTCTCTCCCAAGTTCCTGAAGGACCCCCAAGCCTGTCTGTTCGACAAATCACCATGAGCGTCCTGCACCGCATGCACCCTGATGGGCTATAGCAGCCTTCTGATGAGTCTCTGCGAGGGCTTAGGAGCCACACACACCCCCATCCCCAGCGCCTTAAGATCCTTCCGGGAGAGTAGCTGCTCTTGACACACCCTGATTGATTGATTCAAATTGATTCTCGGTCCAGCAGAACTTTGGGTCATCTACACTCAGGAATATTGGGGATCTCTGCCCTCTCTTCCAGCACTGCTGTGCAAGAAAAGCCATGTGAGGAAAATCTCTGAGATTCACATGGCCGGTAACCTTCGTAATACCTTCATCGGACGGAAAAGTCCCTTGCCTGGTGATGGACATATACCCCTGCCCTGAGTGCCCCAGCTGCAATGATGTCTGGATCCCTGGTGCTGATGTTTGTTGCCATGGGCGAGCACAGATCATGTGTGTGACATGACATAGGCCTGTCTCATGAATTGTGGTCTTATTGGACTAGCCCAAAGTGCTGCCTGCATAGTGGTGAAATACTACTGCCTTTGCCAGGAGTTACATAGCATGAGCGCAGTGATCAGCAGAAGTGAACAGTCCTTTTTACCTGTGTCTCTGAAGTGGGGTCAACAGGCTCACTCATATAAAATTCCACTGCTGTGTGCTTAATTTACCCTTGGCCTATATCAAGTTGTATGTCACACAGTGCAGCGTGCATGTGGTTGCATGTGTGTACTGTGTGTATGGGTGCCTGTGAATGGTACAATACTTGGAAGACTCTGGGTTCCATTTTGAGAGACCCAGGGCTGACTGGAGGAGCATGTGGAGTTAGAGAAATACCCCAGACAGATTTGCTCCTTGCCGAGAGCTGAGTGGGACACACACGAGTAAGGAGAGCCATGTTCTTCAGTACACTTTAAATTTAAAGGGTGCTCTATGATTCTGGGAGAGGTCCCAGGTAAGGGGCCTGGGCACATCTGAGGAAGCAGATGGGGCTGATAAGAGAATCATAAAGAGTAGGGCTTGGGCCTTGGGGTAACCTTTTGATGCACATATGACAGGGTTAAACCTCTAGTCTCTCCCATTGCCTGTGACATACTGCTTTTTGGATAAAGGGCAGAACAGAGGAGTGGGCACTTCAAAATGAAGCAGACCACCAACACAAACTTCAGAAGGTCAGACCCTAAATCACATTTGGTGTCTGGAAATGGACTATAAGAAGGGGAGCTCATGGTCCCAAAATTGTTAACTGTCAAGCCCCCAGTGGGCTGCATGTTGAGGAGGAGAAGCGCTTCAAGACTTATACCTGTGACCAGCACAGGAGGCCAATGTCTGCCTGCCTCCTACCTGGGTGAGGGGACACCACCGAGTGAATTCCAAAGATCACCTGCCCCTGGAGCCTGGAGCACCAGTGCCTTGCTGCTTGCCAAGACCTGTGTGCCTTTTGAGAAAGAGAAGAACGCTTGGAGGGAGCGAGGACCAATGGTGGTTATAGGGGATCCTGGCAAGTGGATCACTATTGGGAGGTGTGAGGAGACAGCTGCTGCACCGATCGAGCCATTGCCTATTTGCAGATTCAGGTCAGCGAACCCTTATGCCAGAGGGTGACTGCCGTGAAGGTTGCCTGATCGGGCCGATGCCTGTGTGCAAAGTCAGCAACCCTGATTGAATTAGTTTCAATGGTTTTATTTCAAATTAAGGTTTAGTAAAATCTCTTTATCTTTATTTGAATAGTTCAGCATCTCAGTTAAATACCAGAATTGATAAAAAAGTATGGTTAGACCAAAATAAATTTCATATAATAAAATATTGAGCGCGTTCTATAAAGGAAAGAATCTCTAGTCTAAGACTGGGGAAAAGGGGGTGTTAGAAACCGTAAAGAGTTCAAGTTTGAGAGGTAGAGTGAGTTAGACCATAAAGCTCAAATTCATTCAATCAATGTCAGCAGTACTTCCCATAAAGAGAGGTATATGAGACTCAATAAAGTCTCAGGCAAATAAAGCAAAAATAATCAGGCAGCAGCAAACTGCAATCAGCAATAACCTCAAAAATATGGCCAATCAGCTTTCCGCCTACAGCATGCAGCCTCGGGAGCAGGTATGGCATATGGATAGAAGTATAAAAGGGGAAAAAGGCATCTGGAAAAAGCATTTATTTCCCTACTCTAGGAACACGCACTAATATAAACAGTCACAAGAAATGTTGCAGTCCATGTTGCATTTTCTTCTCCTCTCTTCCAATCAGCTTTCAAAATTCTTCTGAGAACAGGCTCTTCTATTCCTTTCCTACATAGTAAACAATGAATTAGAGACAGTTATTGTAAAATATTTGTAATTGTGACTACATACATGGTCTTTTGATTCAGACCTGTCAAATCGGTTGTTAGCTAAACAATGAACTATGTAAAATAGAAACATCAGCCTGTAACTAGAAATTATTTAGCACCACATTTTCCATTATAAAATGAGGAAAAATATGTTAAAAGTTCAGCATTTCTATTCAAGTTTTGCTTTTTTGTGCAATTAATCTGCATTATTTAATTTATTGATAAAGTTTCCTTAGCAAACATTTCAAAATGTTATTACTATTCAAAAACATTTTTGTGGAGTTATGGGAAGCTTTTCACTAAAAGGCATAGTCTTGGAAAAATCAACTTTTAAACAGTTTTCATGCTGATTTCAGCATTTCTTTGTCGAGTTATTTATGAAGCAAAGCTGCTTTTTAAACATTTTGAGGCCTAGTACTAGTAAATATAACTGCTTACTATTTGTTGCACATTTAAAAAAATCTATTTGTTCAATACAAATTGCACCTTAATGTTGTACATTTGATTGTTAACTACATTACTTTGTATTTTTAATAATCTATTTTCCAATTCCCCATCTGATGGTTATCTTAACCATCAATCTTTCTCATGTACCTCTGCTCAAAGGGCACTCTCATCATCAGTTGAGTCTTGTCTTTTTCTTTTCAAACTTTTGAATTGTAATGATTTTCTATATTCGTCATTAAGACGATCATTTAATGCTAGTTCTCATTTCCCTGCTCTACCTTCTGTTAATACTTCATCTACAGCCTTTAAATAATGCAAACAGAAAGAGTAAACAAATTCCTATATTTAGTATTGACATAAAAATAGCTTTCAGTATTCCTCCTTCTCCAGTTGCAAAACAATTTCCAATTGTGTGAATTCCCTTTACAAAGTTTTCTAAAATGCTAGGTGTTTCTAGTTGCTTTAACTTAGATTTTAGATCAGAAATCATTTTTGCGGGGGCGTGGCTTGAACGCCGAAGCGACATGGCGGATCCTTTGTGAGCTCCGCTCCGTCGCGGGACTCGGAGTCCTATTCACAGCTTCATTTTCGTTGTTTTCCTATCAGGAGGGACTGCCTTGCTATGAGGATATCGCGGTGAGTCCGCTGGCCGCCTTTTGCCCCGCAATTCCTTATTTTTCATGGTTTTTACCGTAGCGGCTACTTTCTCCCTCAGAGATGCGAGCGGCCGCCATTTTGTTGCGCATTTCCGCGGCGCTCGCATCTCCCTCTCCTGTTTGCTCCGCCTCAGAATGGCATCTGCTGTATGTTTTTTTTTGTCTCCAAATTGACTTTATGCTGCTTAATGCCCAGCACGGGCATTAGTATTGACTTTCTTATCCGGTTTCCAACGTTGCTTGTTTCAGTGATGCATAAACTCGTCGTTTACCACAGTATACATGCTTTTCATCTCCTTCAATGCATAGCATGAATTACATATACTGATTTCTTAAATTTTTGGCTGGTTTCTGTGAAGTGCTTCCTACCTGCCGTCGATGGGCTACTTTTGTTAAGGGATGGTTCTACTGAGCCCTGTTGCTGTGTTCATCAGTTGTACTGCTCTTGGGTCCGATCTTGCCTCGTAAGCACTTCGGATTTTTTTTTTTTTTTTTTTTTACATATCCAGTTGTCAAACCTTGATTTGGCGCGGTACCCCTGCTTGTGTGGTATTGCTACATCCCTGCAGTAAAGTGACGTTTGGGTTTTTTGTCGCTATTGGATTGCCGTGTGCTTGACATTTTATTATTTAATGATGGCCAGTGATCCCCACATGTCCAGCCCATCGGTTTCTGGCACAAAACCGAAAAGGCACAAAAATGATCCACCTTCGCCTATTCTATCATCACAAAATCCAGTCCTGGACTCCATCCTGGATGAGGCCTTCAACCTTTCATGTCTGCTACCAACGACAAGCTTAAACAAATTGAGGAAAGATGGATTGTTATGGAGAGTAAGGTGCTGGACCTTGAGCAACGGGTCAGCGACATACAAGATATCTCTACAAAGATTCCTCTTCTTGAACAAGAAATTCTTAAATTAAAACTACACACAGAGGATCTTGAAAACCGCAATCGCAGAAATAATTTACGCCTTTTTGGCCTGCCGGAAAATGTTGAAGGGGCTGACCTAGTAACATTCCTACAAAAATTCCTTCCAGAGCTTCTAGACCTTCAGTCTACATCCAATCCTCTCAACATACAAAGAGCGCACCGGTTGGGTCAGCTTCAGCCATCCTCTAACAAACCACGTGGTATTATAATGTTGTTCTTGGAATTCACCGAACTTATGCAAGTTTTGAAGGCTGTGAGACTCAAACGTCGTCTTATCTGGTCTGGTCACAACATTTATATCTCTCAAGATATATCGAATGCTACCAACGCCAGACGCAAAGAATTTCTTGCTCTTCGGCCTCAGTTGCGACAGCTCAATATTCAATATGGAATTCTTCACCCCTGCCTTTGCAAGATCACTCATGAGGGTCGCACTCGTTCCTTCGAGGATCCGGATAAGCTCAAACTTTTTCTTCATAATTTTACCTCACATGGCATGGATACTGGCTCTTGATTTCAGTCATAATATTGGAGTATTTTCTTCTTATTTGTTATATTGACTTTCATGTCTTATGATATTGATTCTCTGCCCTTCTTTACTCTTGTGTGACTCATAGTCCATTCATTATTTTTTGCATCTGCTTTCTTTGTGGTCCGCGTCCTTCGGTGTCACTGCGCTTCCCGCTCTTAGTTCTTCTTTCTCTCTTCAGATCTGGATGTTTTTCCTTGATCTGTTCACTTTTCTCCACCTCTTTCTATTTCCTTTCTCCCCTCTCCCTCTTCTTTACTTTTATTTTCCTTTTCCTTGTTTTTTCTCATTTTTATTCTTCTTTTCATGCACAGGTCTTTTTTCTAAAACTTGGTCTTTTGTTTTACTCATTGTAAAATGTCTTTCCTTCTTTTTACTTGTTACTCCCGCAGTTCTGTGGTCCTATGTTCGTACGTTCCCCTGCATCCAGAAGTATGGTTAATGTTGTTTCATGGAATGTCCGTGGTCTGGGTCACCCCGTCAAGCGTCAGAAGGTATTGTCTCATCTAGCTAAACTTAACGCCCAGGTTGCTTTTTTACAGGAAACCCACTGCAATGATAAGGAATCACTTAAACTTAAACGTCAATGGGTCAATCAGATTGTTTTCTCTCCTGCTACTGATCGTCATGGTGGTGTCGCTATTTTTTTCCACAAATCTATTAATGCACAAATTGTATCATCCGAGTGTGATCCGAATGGTCGTTGGGTATTGTCTGAGGTTATCATAAATAAAAGACAAGTGACTTTTTTCAATATTTATGGGCCTGTTAAACCAGACACTGAATTTTGGCAATCTATACAACTGAAACTACTGTCCATTTCTAATTCTAATATTGTGGTTGGTGGTGATTTTAATAACTGGTTAGACCCGTTCACAGACAGACAATCCAAATGCAAATTCAAACCTGACAAATCCCACAAATCATTTCAAACAGCCATTTCTTCTCACCCACTTTTTGATGCTTGGAAAACATGTAATCCTGATACCTCAGAATTTACTTTTTTTTCACCTGTACACCATACTAGATCTCGTATTGATTATATTCTTGTTTCCAAATCACTTCTACCTTGTCTCCTGTCCTCTGACATTGGATCTATCTTTATATCTGACCATGCCCCTGTCTCCACCCATATTGACTTATCTCTCACCACTTGCAAACAAGGTAGATGGCGTTTCAATAACTTCCTACTATCAGATCATACTTTTATTTTAGAAGCAACCTCCTTCATTAAGGAATTCTTTTCATTCAATAACTCTTTAGATACCTCCTTACACAACAATTGGGATGCTTTTAAAGCATCTTTTAGAGCCTTCACTATTGCCTACTCCTCAAAGAAGAAAAAATTGTTGCACACTAAATATAAAGAAACCTTAACCCACATAAAAGCGTTAGAACATAAGTATTATTCTTCCAAATTCTCCTCTTCATTACAAGCATTAATCAAAGCTAAGTCCACTCTGAATAAGATAGTCACAAACGATGCCTGTAATATTCTCCTTAAAATTAAGTCGAAATATCATGGAGGCCAAAACAAAGCTGGGAAAATGCTAGCAAATTATTTAAAAATTAAATTAGAACGTAAAACTATTGGCCCCATTCACTCTGAATCGGATGATTCACTTCTTTCGTCTGATTCTGATATTATTGCCACATTTCAATCATATTACAATCTTTTATATACAGAAACTACCAAGCCCTCTGAAGAAGATTTTGCTTCTTTCTTCCGAAATATCACCAAGCCCCAAATTTCCCATGATAAATTCCAACTCCTTGAAGAAGATATTTCCTTACAAGAACTAACTGATGCTCTTAAATCTTTGAAAAAAGCAAAAGCACCTGGCCCGATGGCTTTTCAATTTTTGCGCCCAAATTATTAGAACTTTTTAATTCTTTTATCTCCAATTCACAAGCCTGTGGTTCTTTTTTGGAAGCCCTTATCATTGTAATCCCCAAGCCAGATAAAGATTCTTCCTACTGTAAAAATTTTCGTCCTATTTCACTAATTAATTATGATTGTAAAGTTTATGCAAAAATATTGGCTTCCCGTTTAGAGAAAATTATACCTTTACTCATTAATCCTGACCAAGTTGGTTTTGTTAAAGGTCGTTTGGCCTCTGATAATGCCAGAATGTTTTCTAACGTTCTTGCCCTTAGTAAAAAATATCCTTCCCCAATTGCTGCTCTATCCCTGGATGCTGAAAAAGCCTTTGACCGTGTCAATTGGGAGTTCTTGATTCATACTTTAAGTTGGTTTGGCTTTGGTCCGAAGTTTATTTCATATGTTAAATTGTTATACACCAATCCTAAAGCCTGTCTTTTCTCCCCTTATTTTTCCCTTCGAAGAGGTACGCGTCAGGGATGCCCCCTCTCACCTTTACTTTTTCTGTTATGTTTAGAGCCATTTTTGGAATGTATCAGAAATAATCCTCTCATTACTGGTTTTAATTTCAAAACTCAACAAATTAAGATGTCTGCATATGCTGATGATGTCCTTATTTATATGTCCGATCCTGTATCTTCCCTACCCCCCTTTTTGCAGGAAATCGCATCATACGCTAAGGTTTCAGGTTACAAATTAAACTTCTCTAAAACAGAGATTTTACCCTTAAATCCTTCATGTTATAGATATATGTTTGATTTGTCTAATTTCACATGGTGTCCTCCAAAAATTAAATATCTTGGTATTTGGTTCTCCCCCACTATTCGTGATACTTTATCTCATAATTTCTCTGCCTTAAAACTTAAAATCACTACTGTGGTAAATCTTTGGTCCCCTTTGTTTCTTTCTTGGTGGGGTAGACTTGATACAATTAAAATGATGATATTCCCTCAGATTCTGTTTGTATTATCTATGCTTCCTTTTAAAATTCCTAAATATTATTTTTCTCAGATTAATTCGTTATGCACCAAATTTTTATGGAATAACAAACATGCACGTATTGCTTTGTCCAAACTGATTCGACCTAAAAATGAAGGGGGGGTTAGATTCCCTGATTTTAATCTATACCATAATGCATTTTTGATTCGTCCATTTTTTGTTTTGTCCAAGGACTATCAGAACTTACCTAAACCTTCTTGGGTCAATGTTGAATGCTCATTGTTAAATTACTTTTCAATACGAGATGTTGTTCACATGACTAACTGTTCGTTCATTTCCAAATATCCTATTTTGAAACATTCTCAAGTTTTACTACACACACTTTTCTTTCAGAAATTGAATACCTACCAATCCTTTCTAGCGTCATCACTTTGGTTTAACAAATACATTAAATTTCGACACAAATCTTTCTACTACAAACAATGGAAAGAAAAGGGCCTTTCTTATGTACACCAACTGATTGTTAATAATGTGATTCTTTCTTTTCCTCAGTTACAAGAATCTTTTCAACTACCTGATTCCTGTATTCAACAATATGATACTTTAGTTTCAGTTCTACAGGGGTGTCTTCAGAAATTACTTTCTCTACCGACTCCTACTTCCTTCCTTCCTGACTCTTCATTATTTCAAATCTCTCCTGACACTGTTCCTAGTGCCTCTTTTATCTATAAATCTCTATCTACTCCTATCTGTTCACGGATCAAATCTAAGGTGGAACTGGAGTGGGAACAAGACCTCTCTTTGAATCTAACGGTGTCACAATGGGATAAGTTTTGGCAGAAACTATTCAAGACTTCCAAAGCTGCTAATCTCACACAGTCCCTATTTTTTATTTATAATAGAGTCGTCATCACTCCCCTTATGTTACATAAATTCAACCACTCTATTTCTGCATCTTGCTGGTCTTGCCCTAATGTTGAAGGTTCTTTGGTTCATTTGTTATTCTATTGTCCTAAGGTTTATGCTTTTTGGAATGTTATATGGTCAAAATGTACTCTGATTTTTTCTCATAATGTACAACTTAATATTCTAAATGTATTTTTAGGCACTATATCGCCAGACTTTGATCTAGTCACTCCTGTTTCACCATTATTGAATTTATTTATTGCTGTTGCTTTTAAAGTTATACTCTCTTGCTGGAAGGATAATTCTAAATTATCCTTTTTTCATTGGTGGAACTATATTTGTGATGAACATAGAATTGCATCTATTCCTCAGTCTTCCATTCACCTACAAATTAAATCTGACCTACTTTGGCTACCCTTTACATCTTTTCTATCGTCAACATCATAATCTTTACCTAATTTCAATATCTTGATCTTTTTCTCCACCTGTCTGTCTCCTCCCTTTCTTTTCCTTTTCCTTTCTTTCTCCTCCTATCCTTTCCTTTTTTCTTTTTCTTTTTTTCTTTCTTTTTCCTATCTCCCTTTTTTGATAAAAAATTAATTATCCTATCTAAATAGTATATTCATTTTAATTACCTATTTAGGATCTTTGTATTTTACTGTAGTAATATAACCCTTGCTTTTGTTTTCTGTTCTTAGTTATATTTATCTCTCATTGGCCTAGTACACATTTGTATTCTTGTACGTTTCTTGCTTCAATAAAAATTATTTAACTAAAAAAGAAATCATTTTTGCGAATTCTTGCTTTTCGCTGGTATGTAGGAACAGCAATGCTGAATTTTCAGCATTTTGCAGACTCTGCCTCTTTCTGCCAATAAAGTTTCTAATGCTAATCTATTTTACGACTAATAAGGCTCCATAAGTACTAGTTGCCAGCTTGTCGACAACTGTTGACAGTTTCTAATCTTTTCGTTATTCAGTATGACTCCTACTGTTGGTATAATTGCACCAAAAATGTCTCCCAGTAACTGGGTTCCATATTCTGCACTACGGGTGTGTCTGTGTGATGGTGTCATTATTAATGTGTCTATATTATATACATGATACATCTTTGGAAACAAAATAGCTAATACCAAATACCCTCACAGTCAGCAGGAAACTGGAAATAAGCATCTTGTCCACAAGCGACAAATATACTCCTGGAATTACAGTTTCTTCCGCTTGTGAAATTTGCCATGTGCCTCCCATTAATTCGATGTTTGTTCGCAACTACTAATTCCCACAATTTTAGTTCTACTGTGTGTTCTCCTTTTGTGAACACAATTTTTTCCTTTTTGTCTTCTAATCAATTTCTGCTTTGGGTAAACCATTTTCTTTTTAAATTTGTCTTCTTCTTTCTTCCAAACATTTTTGACACATCGTTTTCTCTATCCTTACTATGTGAAATGTTAGTGTTCCTTCCCTCTAATGTCACAACAAAGACTTTTGCTAAAGGTCTCATTAAACAGGTTAGATTGTTTTGGTAAGCCTTAACACTATCTCTGGGAATAGACGTCTAAAATAATACCAAGCTGTGTCCATTTATTTTGCCTGTGGGTGTAAATTCACGATTCGCACTAGTGGTACTCTAGAAAGTATTCAATCATGGTTTGAATTAAAATATTCAAAATGTCCTTGCTTATACACAAATGTAAGCAATATACTATATGTGATTGCATATGACAATGGGATATGATGGTAGGTAGGCTCTTCTGCAGCTGATGACTGTGAATGGGCACAGACATAGCAGTCCTTTGCGTTGATAGCCTGTGTGTATTCTTGCACTAATCTAGACTAACCAGTAATAGTGTAATTCTCTCACTTGTAGCTTCAAATGATGCATCTAATTGCTCCTCATCTGTTGTGTGTGCAAGTGTCGTAGTTGCATTAGTAGACCTAATTTCTCTATAGGGTGTGAAATACAACCCTACTAATACTATTATAATCATCAGTACTGCTATTACGAAAATAGTTCCCATAATAATCTTGTATTTATTTCTAAGGCAACATATGTTTGTCTGTAATTAGATCGTTTAAGCAGATCCAGAGGAATAACCCTTGTTTTTATTAAAATGTTATCCCTACTCTTCTACTGTAACCTTGAGCCCAGGTATATCTTCATAAAACAAAAAAACAAAATTATTTTCAGAATTATGGCACTTTTTCAAACATTTTAGTCGTTTATATGTTTCTCAGTACTGTCTGGATATCTTTATCGAACAGCTTTATCCGAGTTTATTGAAGTGATATCATGGAGGTTTAAACAGTTCAGATTTCACATCACACAGTTCATCCAATTATATATTCAGCACTTGATCTACATAGTAAGTCCATTCAGGTGCAGAATACCTTTAACAAGAATCTTTTACCCTTTTTGATCTCCTCAGTCCCTGTTGTTCTCCCTCTGTGCCACTTCCACTGCTCAACTCCCTCTTCCCAGTGATAGTCAGTGGTATTTGTTCAACTGACACACTTGTTTTCAATCTCCTCATGACCATAATTTCATGGTCATTTAACGATGCAGGTGACTCTTCTTGTTTCTGTGCTTGTTCTTTCACCCAGGTCATCTATTTGTGCTGATGCTGTCTCAGTAGTTCTGTCAACTTGAGGTTTTGTCTTTTCTTCTTCGTCAGAGACCTCAATGCCATGAATGTAATTAAATTACAGGCACTTGACTCAATGCAACTACTTTCTTTTCCTTGCTGTTGTTATCTTTGTGACACTGCTCTTTGTTGAAGTTCAGCTTGCAGTAATGCAGTCACCAGTGCACTATGTTCAAGCTCAAAGAACACAATTTCTTCATATGGATTTCTTACCACCATCATCATCATCATAAATCTTTATTCGGCTACACAGCCATAAAATCACACAGAAGTAACACAATATATAAGATACATAAAATCATTAAAATACTAATGCAATAAAATAAGTTAAAAACTATAGAATTCATTTGATTACAATACAATGTGCAAATCCCATGTCATAGCCTATATAGATAGATAGTAGCCCAGTAAACCGATAGCTACCCACAACCAATACCTTTTGTAAATCTGGTCTGAAGACCAGCACAGTCTTACATATCTAAAAGAGGCAAACCGCAAGAATAATCTTTTAACAAGTGATCCTTTTTTGCCTAAGTGTTAAGGCTTCAAGTAATTGGACCATGTTATGTGGGAGGGAATGACTACATACAAGCAAGGATTTACCAATGACACTAGGAATAACAAATAAGAAGCAATAGGTAGGCTGTAAGCCCACAGAGTGTATACAACATGTCTCAAAGAGAAGGGGTGAAACCTACAAGGAGGCCCCCTGGTACTCCAAATCCTGTAGAATTGCCAAGCGCACACTATCAAAAGCCATTAAAGATCAGAACAGGAATTCGATCCAAGAAGCCAGTCTCGCATATTAAGTGCTAAAAGAGACTGGGAGTATGTAAGGTGGGAATCTATGTTATGCGCCATTAAAAGGGTGGACCATCGTTCCTTCTGACGCATCCTTGCCACCAGTGGCTCTGACAATCATTCTCGATGATACCTCCTCTGCTGCTGACTGGTATACCCACTTTTCAAAGCTGTACTCCTGTGTCACTGGGTCGGAATCGCTCCAGAGTGGGACCGTTGGGCTAGTGGACATAGCTCTTGGCTGTGGTGTAGGTAGTACTGACTCAGTAGTCCCACAACATAAACTTCTAGTCGGAGAAGCTAGTCATATCTCCAGTGCTAAAATGAGTCAAGCAATAGACTGGATTACCCCCAACAAAGCCCCTGAGTTGCATAAAATCCCAGGAGATCACTTCAGGGCCGATAAGGATATTTGGTGTCCCTATTTTGCACTGTTCTTTAACGTCATATTGAGAGGTGCTCCCGTCCCTCCTACATGGGCTGTGGCAACGATAATTCCGATTTTTAAAAAAGGGTTCTATGGCACTTTCATCAAATTATAGGTCTAGCAGCCATTTTTTCTTTGCTTTTTGCAAGTGTTTCTGGAAGACTAGCCTTTGTTGTGTGTTGCCTGTAAAGCTTTAAAACCTCTTGTGATTATTATTTTTCTTTCAGCTTTTTAAAGCTATTTTTTATTGTTTCTTTCCTTTCTGTTTGCAGCGTGTCTGCTTTATTTGCTTTCTGTATGCAATTATGTATTTGCTCTCTGTTTTTGTGTGTTCTCTGTACAGCGTTATTTCTGTGTGCATCTGCAAGGCTTTTTAAAGCTATTACTTTTTTTTGTTTGCAGCTTATTTTGGCATTAAAAAGCTATTTTAATAATTTATTTGCTTTCTGTGTTTGTGTTTCATCTGTAAAGTTTGAATATTTCTTATGTTTTTTTTCTTGGAATAGCTGAGTTTGTCCTAACAGGACATACATTCCAATGTGCTGTTCGAGTGAGAAGCTGCATCCATCTGTTTTGTGTGATGCTGGCCAGTGGGAGTCTTTGTTTTACACCCTCTTCCCACCCAAAGGACAGACTCAGAGCACTTTGTAAGATCCTTCTGATGTCCTGCAGTGGACAAAAGACCTTATTCAAAAAGGATCGTCCTGCCCCCACAGCCGACACCGTCCCCGCTTGTTCTATTTTTTTAGGGAGTACATGCTGTCTTCTCTCTCTTCTTGTGTGCTATTTGGAAAACTGCATGTCGACTCCTCACCTTGGAATAATCACACAGAGTGCTTTCTGACTTCCTTAACATGATATAAATAATGATTATTCGTTCTCACTATCTGCCTGAAAGGCACCCGCTAATAGGCAGTTTGTTGTTGACAAATCACTGGAGCTGAGCTGTGTTTTCAGTCGTGAAGTGGCATTTTTAGAGGTTTTAATGGCAGATGGACTGGCTGGTATTCCCAAGTGCAAGAATTTTGGGCCCTGTCAAGGTCCGAAATAAGCGTCAGCCGTGCTTACCGTGGGGAAGGAGGGTTGGCGGCTGTCCTTTTTAAAGGGATCTTAGGAGGAGCATTCAGCTCACAAAATGCCACATTTGTATTCTTTCAGATCGGTTTCCACATGAAAGGCATATGAACAATTGCATCCATCAGCACAGTTATGTAGGTGACCCCAAAAGTTACGAACATATATCAAAATTCCATCACATGTGCAATTAAACTTATCAAAGAAGACTCTGACACAGGAACAGTTTAAAGATTTGGAGCAGGCCAAGCAAAGTACGTTGTTGTCTGCTGAAGTGCTCCCGATACACATAAAAAGTGCAACTTTTTCATCTTTTCTCAAGTAATTTTGGGCCAGTACCTGATTTTGCCCTAGGGCTGCTGCCTTAGCTCGCTCTGCGAAAGTGCCGAACCTTATCCGATGTAGAAGTATTCAGGCAACATTTTATTACAGCTACTGATTGAACCGATGCCACCCCTGCTTGTTTTTTTTAGGTCGGACACAACACTCTATACCCAATACTTCTATCTCTACTGGTGTGCTTTTCAGAAAACTGCACGTCGGCTGCTCACCTCGGAATAATCAGACAGAGGCTCATTAAAAGTAAGAAAAAATGGAACCCAGATGGACTGCTTCAGGTTACGTGCATTGCACGTGTGTACATGAGTGCTCAGAAGCATGTGCTTGTGTCTGTGTGTACTTGTGTGCGCCTGAGTGCTGAGAAGCATGAATGTGCATGCTTGTGTGTGTATATACTTCTGTGCTTTTCCGAAAACAGCACGTTCCGCCAGCTCACCATGGACTGATCACACAGAAGCTCATACATAGCAAGCAATAAAATACAAAACATAGAGGGACTGCTTCAGATCCCGTGCATTGCCCGTGTTCTGGTGAATGCTTAGACGCATGTGTGTTTTGTTTGTGTCACAATACTGCATAGTATCGCAATGCTGGCCACATCATAGTGCTTAAAAACAATTGACAAATCCAAATAGTAAAGCCTTTGATTTTGTCAGTGTTTTTGTTATGTTGTACAGCATCGTGACTGTTGCGCAGTATGGTTGTAAGTTAAAAAAAAACGCTATGACGCAGACAGCGTTGCCTACATCATCGCGCTTGTTTTTATTTTGCCTAGGGGGCACAGCAGCTGCTATGCTGTGATACATGGCCAAAAACACATCGACAAAGCCAATAGATCTTGCATAGGCATGACCTATTGGCTTTGCCAATGCTTGTTTTCTTTTGAGAATAGTCTTGGACTCCACCCCAAAAAGATTTATTAAGAATGTAAACATAGAATTGTGAATTTCACAAATTCTAATTAGGGATTCCGTTTGCCTCAAGGGCATCCCTCGGCCTGCACAGCTTCAAGACCAGTGGTTAATCCCACATGCACCTACCTCAAAACTGCTGGGGATTCTACCAAAGAATTTCATTTTAACCTGCCTCGGTTGTTAGTGGGTATAAGCCTTTTATCAATGAGTTCAGTGAGAGAGTTAGATATAGTAGTACCCAAAGCTCACAGTGTTAAATCCGAAGCGTGGTCACTGTCCTGCCGGAGAGTTACTAACATATCGACCAGTATAGTCCAAAGTCTAATATCCAGCAAGATGTAGTCAATACGACTGGTAATATTGAAATTATTTAACATGTGCCTCCCCTTTTTTTCTGAAATTGATCTGCCATTACAAGCTCGAAGGCCATTATTCAAAGTGAAAGCATTTAGTTGGATTGCACTGGCTGTCCATTTCTTTACGAGGGGAAGTGTAAGCTCAGAACACACCAGACCTGATCCTCGTTGCAAGTTAGGGCATCAAAATTGGTACAAAGTGGCTCAAATTTACAGTTGAAATCCCCCACCACAAGTTTATAACAACCAGCAGGAAGGACCACTTTATGGGAATCTATCTGATCTATAGTTAGTAGATCAGCTCTATTACCCCCTGGTCTGCAATAGACATTATATATATAATAGATATCACTAGAAGGGAAACCCAAACTAGCACATAATACGTCTTGAGATCCCAAATCAATCTCTTAAGCCACACAAAGCAAAGTGGTTTTTACTCAAATTGTTAATCCCCCAGACGGTCGACTCTTCCTTGATGAGATTTGCAGCCTGAGTAAAGTTAACAAAACCAGAACAAAACTAGGGGGACAGAGACCATGTCTCCTGAAAAAGACAGATGTCATACTTATCATTAAACTGGCACCAATCTAAACAGGTAAATTTGGATGCTATTCCAGCAAGATTTGAGGAGACAAGCTTAGGGGGGTGAGCCAATAGGTCACTAGTAGAAAAAATACTTGGGACTTCAGGGGCTGTGGTAATAAAACCAAATAAAAAACACAAGGGAAACCCTCCTCACAACGAATCAGGGTAAATATTGTATGTCAAGAAACAGGGGTTTTTGTGGCAACAATAATGAACTATGTTAATAATGAAAAGCACAATGGCAATAGTAATGGGTCACACGGATCTCAGAAAGAGAGGAGGCCAAGTACAGTGTGATTAAATATTCACAGTTTTATATATCCATTTTAAAAAAACTTCACAAATATATACAAACAAATAGTGCTTAGTGTCCCCAGTGTGTAATGGAACCAAAAGACAAATTGTTGAAAGTTGTGACATTTACAGATTGGTTTCCAATATTCAGAAAACGACCATTTACAGTTCTTGGGTATACTCAGACACTGTATTAGATAGCCAGTGCTGATACAATGATTTGTTTCTGTATATTTCTACGGCGTTTCGACCCTTCCAATGATGCAGGGTCTCTTCAGGAACTAATAATATAGGGACATCTGGAGAAATAGTAAATATGCGCGCAGCTTTGTGTGAGAAGTGAGGAACACCGGTCAAGTGAAAAGGAAATGGAGATATACTCACACTGGACCCAGCCGGGTACTCAGTGTGAGGGTGGGGTGGAAAGGAAGGCGCAGAAGGAAGGCTGGCGGTGGACGATGAGACAGGGCAGATGCGGCTGTCTATGGATCAGGGCCTGAGAGGTATTATCCGTTTAGGCCTCCGTTAAGGTAGGCCAAGTCACAGGTAGCAATGAAATGGGCGTGGTAACTGGATACGTTCCATCCTGGGATATCTTCCGATTTAAACGGCCGAAAAACGCGTGCAGCTGCTACGCATCGCCTCTGAAGCCTCTGTCTGTAAGTGATGCATCACTTACAGACAGAGGCTCTGATCCATAGACAGCCGCATCTGCCCTGTCTCATCGTCCACCGCCAGCCTTCCTTCTGCGCCTTCCTTTCCACCCCACCCTCCTACTGAGTACCTGGCTGGGTCCAGTGTGAGTATATCTCCATTTCCTTTTCACTTGACCGGTGTTCCTCACTTCTAACACGTGGCTGCGCGCATTTTTACTATATCTCCAGATGTCCCTATATTATTAGGTCCTGAAGAGACACTTGTAGTAAGGGGGTATCCACAAACTTGCTGGAAATACTGATCAGAAGTTCAAATAAGTTTTATTGGTGAAAATACCAATAAGGTAAGTACATAGGAAGAGCTCATGGAAGGAGCGACTCAAGAAGCCAGAAGCCAACAGCAACTGTCTTAGGCAGTACAGAATCAAACATGACATAACCAGATTCTGACCTAGAATTCTATAATTTTAAGAAACAGTAAAACCTCAATGAACAACATGAAATACCACATACCCTCCCCCCATATAAAACAAAAATGATTAATATAATACATAGTCGTTAAATGTTTGCGGCATCCTACAAATACGTTGGTCACGTACAGGCACAACATCAAAAGAAGTACAAGATTGACTAGGAGAGCTTATTGGAGAACTTGCTGTAGGATTAGATGTAACATTAGATGCATTGGACCTGATGTCTAAATCAGGTCCAAAAATAAAACCATCGTCATCTTCATCAGATCTGTAGGCATAAATTGTGTTAAAAATCTTAACTTGGTTGTCAGTAACTTTTATAACATTGTTCTTATTCCACCAACCTCTGTTTCCTAAAACCACAGAAGATTTGGTGACAACCTGAACTGGTAAAGTGAACTTAGATTGCCCATTGCAGACTTTGAAAGGCTTCTTAATAAGAACCCAATCAATTACTTTGAGAAGTGGGTCATGAAATACAGAACACCCATCGTATGTACTTTTTTGTAATGACTGCTTAGCAGCCACTCTAGACTTAACCTCTTGATAATCTGTTGTAGTGTTTTTCTTATCATGTAAAGCAGAACCTACACCTAATTCATTGAACCAATGTGGCATGAGTTTTGAACTAGCTTCTCTGCCCCTAAGAGCTTTGAAAGGCGTTATTCCAGTGGTGGAATGAGGTGCTGTCAAGTAAGCCCAAGCCTTCGTCTGTAGAAATTCACCTACATCAACATTGGTTGCAATAGCAGTTTGAACCCCTTCCTTAATAAAGCGATTGGCCCACTCAACAAGTCCATTAGAGGAAGGACTATAAAAAGCAACACAGCAGTGTTTTATTTCAGAACTTTCAAGAAAACTAGTGAATTGGTGAGAAAGGAAAGGCTGGCCATTGTCAGTGATAACATAACTAGGAGTACCCTCAATTTTAAAAATGTTTTGAAGAAAAGAAACAACATTGGTTGAATTGGCTGCTGTATTCTTGAACACATTAGGGAAAGACCTTAAAAGGTTTTCAACATTTGTATCAGATTGATCGATGGCTAAAATATTGGAAGGAAGATCACCAAGTACAATAGGAGGATCCTGTCCAGGACGTAATATGATGCCCAGAAGGGCAAGACCCTTCCAGCCTATGATGTCTCTTCCTTTAATGGCTACATAAACTTTTGTCCTAATAGATCTGCCAAGACATTCCACTCTGTCCCAAAAATAACCCAAAAGATTGATGTCTTGTTCTCCAAAGGCCTTGGGGTTAATGTCAGGAACGTGAAGTGACATATCATTAGGCCAAAACTTATAAAATGTACAATCTGCAAGAATAGTAACAGGAGCACCTGAATCAGCCATTGCTAGGATTATTTTCCCATCAATAGAAATGTCAACCAACGGCCCTTTAATAGGTTTATCAAAAGACTCCGGAACCTCAACAGTGACCACAATATTGGTAAATTGTGAAGTGCAATCTTGGACATCAGGAGTCTCTAAGGAAATATTAGAAATCTTAACTCTGTTTGAATTTGGGTTCACATTACTTCTACAAGCTCCTTGAAAATGACCAATTTTTTGACATTTAGTACACTTTTTTCCTAAAGCAGGACAATTAGGATTATTTCCTATGTGGTTTCTAGAACCACACAGAAAGCAAACCAACTGCCCTCTTAAGGGTTGATTCTTATACGGTCTATTTTTGTTATACGTCTGTTTTGTATTAATAGAACACACAACATTGTCATCAGAAATAAGACCCACATTAGAAGAAACCGTAGGTTGTATAGTTGACTGGGTAGGAAGAATCATGGTTTGATTAGTCTGACCAGACAACACGTTAGATGTAACAATTGACCTTTCAATGCTCTTGGCAATATCAATCGTTTCAGCGAAAGTAGGATTGTGTGAAGTGAGGAGACGCTCCTGAATTTTCTTGGAAAAACAATAGAACACAAATTAGTCCCTAATGTAAGTATCAATATCAGGACCAAATTCACACTTTTCAGCTAAAACTCTTAAAGTAGCTATGTAATCCTCAACAGATTCTTCACAGGATTGTTTGCACATGGCAAAATTAAACCTTTCTAACATAACACTTGTGGAATCAGAATACTGCTTGGGCATGCGCAATTTCGCTTCAATGAAAACATTCCAGACAGCATCTTCAGAAGTAGGGGCAGGATGGCGTGGTAAATTATCAAAAACCCTACGACCAGCTGTGCCTAAACGGTTTACCAACAGAGCTAGTTTTCTTTTAGGAGAGTAGTTATCTGTATCAATGGCAGTGAGGTAATTCTCAAAGTCCCTAAGCCATTCTGACCATTTTAATTCAGGCTTGCCTGGTTTCAATAGGAACGGTGCCGGCTGAATGACGCCCTGACTAGAAGCCATGAAAATTGAAAGTACCACAAAACAATATAATACCGTGATGCTCAAAAATACTATAAGTATAACGAAGTAATGACCAATCCACCTGAATTCATATATAATGTTAACTCAATGTCACCAAAACACAGGAACCAGCAGGTGTGTGAATCACCGTGTGTCACACTGAAAAATGTAGAATAGATTCACTGTCATTCAAAGGCAGGAACGAGCAGGTGTGTGAATCACGTATCACACTGAAGAAAATGCTGAGTAGGCTTGAAACAATATTGAATTGAGTAGGTGTGCGAATCACCGAATGCGATGTCGCACTTAAATAAGATTGAGTAGGCTTGAAACAATATTGAATTGAGTAGGTGTGCAAATCACCGAACGCGATGTCGCACTTAAATAAGATTGAGTAGGCTTGAAACAATATTGAATTGAGTAGGTGTGCAAATCACCGAACGCGATGTCGCACTTAAATAGAAACCTGTAATGCCGGTCAATGCAACGTGTGAAAATCGCTCCAAATTGTGGTTATAGAAATGAGGAGAACCACTTCCTAACACATCCAATATGGCGGCCGACGTGCGTGTGACGTCAGCACGCGTCCCAGGATGCAATGTGGCAAAAGACGTCGTCCGGGAGAAGGAGAGAGGGAGAAGTTGCTAAAGTCTGGAACGGCGCGGTAAGATCGAGCTAGGCTGCAATGTATATTTTTAAATGGTGGCGCAAGGTCAATGGAACGAGACCTGCGCGTAGAAATCAGAGAAAGCAGGTAAAGTCAACCTAACCTCAAAGTATCCAGAGAGGTTGTCGATGCGCCTCTTAATGTGAAGGTAGTCCGGTGAACTCTTGGGACATTGTAAATCAGCGGAGAGGTAGAGAATTTGAGAGAATATCCAAAATCTGTGAAAACCCCACTCCTGGTACCAACTTGTAGTAAGGGGGTATCCACAAACTTGCTGGAAACGCTGATCAGAAGTTCAAATAAGTTTTATTGGTGAAAATACCAATAAGGTAAGTACATAGGAAGAGCTCACGGAAGGAGCGACTCAAGAAGCCAGAAGCAACTGACTTAGGCAGTACAGAATCAAACATGACATAACCAGATTCTGACCTAGAATTCTATAATTTAAAGAAACAGTAAAACCTCAATGAACAACATGAAATTCCACACCCTGCATCATTGGAAGGATCGAAACGCCGTCGACATATAAAAAAAAGAATCATTGTATCAGCACTGGCGATCTAAATCAGGCCCATTGTTTTTAAGTTGTAGAGTTGATTCCTCCCAGGGAAAGTTTAGATATGGTTCTCTGATCAAGATAGCCACATAGGGGCAGCAGTCAGAGGGAAGATTCAAGCAGGACTGATTAGGGAGAGGCCAGGCCTGCGAGTGAGGTCCTTTGTTATGTGATCCATATACAACTCTAGGTCTCCCCCGTAAGTCTCCTCCACCTCCCTCCTTAGAACTCATGGCACCCACAGCTTACGAGGATGGTGACTGGACATTATTGGCAGACATCACTCCTTGAGATGGTGGTAAACTTAAGGTAATAGAAGTGCTTGGGGCCAAAGTCCTGTTATGGCTGAATGTAGGTGGCTGAACAGGAGCCAGATGGGCTGCCAAGTTTGTGTAAGTTGTGAATAACCGGGTGATAGTATCTTCTAGACTATATAGCCTGTCTACCAAAGGGGCAACACACTCTACCACCAGATTTGAATTGCTCGAAAACACTGTCCTAGTCAATATTTGGAGCTCCAGAAATGACACCATTTGTAGTTGGGAATGCCGAGCCAGACTGCAACGGAGTAGGCTCAACAGACAACAGATCTATCAATGAGCCTTTAGGCTTTGGCTGCTCCGGGTCTGGCACCTTGCTTGGGTTTATGTTTCCTTTTAGCAGTAGGTCCACTGTCACTAGCATGAGGTTCAAATTGTTAAGCAGGCTGGTTATTGACAATGATTGAGCTTGTTCAACAGACACAGTGGACAGTGGGACACAAGTTGTAGAAGGGTCCTCACTACCCGCTCCACAATGAATCCCCGACAGTCTCACTGAGGGACTACTAGGGCCCTCACCCAAGTCGAAAGGTAAGCGGCTCTCTGCTAAATCAATTTATTTGGCAATTACACCGACTGCACATTCCAGGAAAGAATCAAGAAAGATGCCTCCAGACTGCATGGCTGTGATATTGCCTCTGTCCCCAAGCAACTTACGGTAGCCCATGATTCCCCCTGAACATCTCAGTCAGTGGCAAAAAGTAAAACACACTGACTAAAAGCATCGGAGAGCAGCTGCGGCCCCAGTTGACTGATTGTTTAGCTGCAGGAGCCTCATTCTACCAATCAGCGCCAGGCAGGTGCTTCTTCAGACCAGGTGCACTCCTGCAGTTTGGGAAGCATCAGCGAGCAGCTGCAGCCCCGGGGGACTGTTTTGTTTAGAGGCCGGAGTCGCATTCAACCAATCAGAGAATGGCAGGTGCTTCTTCAGACTGGGCGCACTCCAGCAGCACTGGAAGCATCAGCGAGCAGCCGTGACCCCAGGGGACTGTTTGTTTAGCAGCAGGAGCCACATTCCACCAGACAGGTGCTTTTTCAGACCAGGCGCCCTGCCCCAGTGCAGGACACAGGCGGGACGTGACTGGGTATGTGCGAGCCAAGAACGGGCCTGTCATCACCCGTCATCACCTGAAAGAACGCTACCACCAAAGATTTACATTTCTGGAAAGCACTGTACAGTCTATATTTGGGGCTTTAGAAATGACACCATTTGCAGTTGGGCATGCCAGTCCAGACTGCAATGGAGTAGACTTAACAATCTCAACAGATCTATCAATGAGCCTTTGTGCTTTAGATGCTCCCTTGTTACGGTTTGCATTTCTTTTTAGCAGAAGGTCCTCTGTCATTAGCATTCAGGCGTTCTGAAAATGATTTCTTACTATTCTCGTGTGTGATGCATGCACCCAGTTTGGTATTCCAGCACCCTTTACAGCAGTCTTCATGACCAAGATCACTTGGAAGGAGCCTTTCAATATTGGTTCCAGACAAGTCTTCTGAACTTGCTTCTCGATCTCGACTCATACTCCCGGATTGCAGTCATGGCCCTATCTAGTATGGCAGCTGCACCCTGGTGTGAGATCAGTACTAGAGGTAAAGCATCAGTCCATTTCAGTTATGTTGAAGCACCGACTTTTGCCAAACAAGACCTTATGGTTTCATTGAGCTGCTCAACGATTCCAGAAGCTTCAGGTCGATAGCTACAATGAAATCTGTGTTCAATCTGTAATGCTGAACACAACATCCTCAAGACCTCATTGTTAAAGTGAGTCCCTCGATCTGACTCCAGAGAAACAGACATACCGTACCTGGATATCAACCCATGGAATAACAGTTTGGCTACAGCAAGACTGTAATTTCTTCTTGTTGGGTAGGCTTCCACCCATCATGAGAAGATGCACACTATGACCAGGACATATCTCAACCTGTTGCAAATAGGCATCTCAATAAAGTTAATATGCATTCAGTTGCAAGGACCACTTGATCTCCCTATGTGACTCAGTGTGACAGGTGTTCTTTTCCTCTCATTCATTTGTTGACATGTTACACAGTGATGGCACAATTCCTCTGCAAGCATTCTAATTCTGGGGTTAAACCAATTTTGTCTGAAAAGCCTCACCATTGCATCTCTCTCCAAATGTGTATGTCCATGGAAATGTCATGTCATTGGGAGCAACAAGCTATCAGGTAACACTGGTCTTCCATCAACTGACATCCATATATCATTTTCATTTTTCTTACAATCTGCTCTGATCCAATCTTGCTGTTTTGCTTCTGAAACATTGTCTTGTACTCCTTTTAACACTTCCCAAGTGTCAGCTACTGATATCAACATTGAAAATACAGTGTCTTCCTCTGATTCACATGCAAAAGCTCTGTTAAATGTGCAGGCCGCTAGTGCACAATCCTGTGCAACTTCATCAGTGTACCTCTTTCCATCTGCAATGTAACCATTGCCGCTTCGGTGGGCTGCACATTTAACCACTGCAATTTCAGTAGGTAACTGGAGTGCTTCTAAAAGGTTCCTTACATGGTTGCCATTACATATGGGTGTACCAGAAGAGGTCATGAAAACTCTCTGTGATCACAATTGTCTAAAGTCATGGACTAAACCGAAGTTAAACTGACTATCTGTAAATATAGTCACTCTTAATTAGGCTGCCAACAGGCAAGCTCTTGTAAGAGCAATTAATTCTGCACCTTGTGCTGATGTAATACCTGGAAGTCATGACGCTTCCATAACATCATTAATGGTGCAGACAGCGTAAGCTGCTCTCAGAATACCTTAATTGTTTCTCATGCATGAGCCACTAACAAATACTATATAATCAAGCTTCCTCAAACGTTCATCTTTAAAGTCAGAACTTGGCTTAGTGCATAAATCTGTGACATCTAGAGAACCATGTTCAATTTCATCACACGCATTTTCAGTTATCAGCAACAAAACTGATGGATTAAAAATCTGGCATCATTTGAAACTCACATCTTTGGCACCTAGTATCTGCTGCTCTTACTTTGTATGTCTATTGTTAGTCATGTACTGGGGTTTTGTTCAGATAAGCAATATTTCTACATAGTGTGGGACCATTATAGTTAAAGGATGTCCCATCACTATGCTCTCACTCCTCTTGATGCTGACACCAACTGCTGTGACCACTTTAAGGCAGCCGGGCAATTCTTCGGCTACAGGGTCAAGAGTTGTCGAGAAGTAAACCACAGGTTTTCGAGCATCTCCATGCATTGGTGAGTAAGCACCAAGAAAGCGCAGTCCTCCCTCTCACTGCAAAACAGTCAACAACTTACTGTAATCAGGCATTCCTAGTGACAGGGTATGCCAGAGACTTTCTCACATCTCTAGGAAAGCTTTCAAACAATCGATATCCCACAGAAGGAATATGGGTCATTACTTAGCATAGCAATACTTTGCATGCTTTTATTACGAAGTTCTTACTATTCCTATGCAAGTATTTACTTTGTATGCTTTTAGTTCGCAACTCCTTTGAAATGTAATTAAAATGCTTTTTTTTCGCATTTAAATATATCGCATACATATACAACGCATTTTTTGTTCCTTTTCATTATAATTTAACTGAAATAGTAACCTATCCCCTGGGACAGGATGCCAGGGAAATAGGGGTTTTGGGTGGGGCAGTGTTAATTTTAGCATTATCCCGAACTCGCATTATCTTTTTTTCAACATAATACAATCATCTCTTCTTTTCTTGTGTTTCGTTCACTTTTTTTTAAATTTGTAATTCTACTGCCAAACTTCCGACTCCGTCCGTCTTCTTGCTACGTTTCTTCCTTTTTTTTTTTTCTTGTACTATTTTTTTACTTTGCTACACCTTACTAATACAACTATCCTGCCTCCTATTTCATTCTATTATGTATTACCTCGACAAACAAATAAATTATTCTTTTTAAATCTCTTACCTGTGCCGCGCTCTTCTATTCTTCTCTTCCATTCTGCGTCAAACCTCCTAATGACGTTCTGACGTTCTTGCGTCTACGTTCTTTAATCTTACAAAAAATAGAAATAGGACTTTTTTTCATTTCTATCCATTTACTTGGCATGGTACCGATTTCCACAAGGCCCTATAACCACAACTCCGTCACCTACCATCGGACCTCAGATTCATTCAGATCTTCGACTATAACCTCAACTCATTCACTGAACTATAGACCACAGCGACATAGAGTTCATCTTCTAAGGTAATTTTTTCTCATTTTATTTATCTGTACAGCTAACTTGCATGCTTCTCTTCTTCCTTTTCCCTAACCTCATTATCAGGCGTAAAGTAATTGCGAAGTAATGATACCTGCGAAGTAACGGTATTTTCATAGAGGGAACATGCGTACTAAAAGCATGCGTAGTAATTGTACCTGCGAAGTAAAAGATGCTAAGAAAAGGTAATTCGAAGTAGAGGCAGCGTAGTAATAGTAGTTTACCCCATAGAAGCAGATCAAGCACATCTTTGTGTATCAGCCTCAGTAAAGACTTAGCCACTAGGGAAAACATAGGTATCCACTGTCTACAGTAGCCAACGATTCCCAGTAACACATCCTGACTTCTCTCTGTGTTCGGGGTGGATTCAGCTGCAGAATTGCTTTCACCCTTTCTGGTGACACTTTTCTTGCTCCTTTCAAAATGTTATGTCTCAGACACTGAATTTCTTTTTGACAATATTGCAATATTCCTGGGGACACCTTATGTCCATTCTCAGCCAGGTGTTTCAAAAGTGCAGTCGTATCCTGCTTAGAAGCTTCTTGTGTTTCTCATGCCACAAGTAGGTCATCTATATATTGCAGGAGAACTGAATTGTAGCTCATCTGTAATGACTCCTGCCTTTGAAACTTGCTGATGTCCATCTTAATTATCTTGAATATGCTGAAGATACGATTTTGCTGAGCCAAACTGCGATAGGTTTACAAAGATTAATTGCTGCATTTGATGATTACATTTTAGCTAATGACTTGGAACTGAATGTTAAGAAAACTAAAATAAAGGAAACTGGCCCAGTGAAGTTTAAGATTAGATCCTGGAGAGCGAGAGGTGGGCCAATCAAGGCTGTGAAGACATATACATATTTGGGCATTTTATTTGATAATAAAGTCATGTTTAAAAGCCATTTTAACGTTTAAGGGCAAAAACATATCATCTTTAATCCATGGTTTTAAACCTCTGTGTAAATCATTGAGATGTCAGTCATACATACACCTTCTTAAGGTCCTGAGAGCCAAGCTACAGCCAACCATTGCTTACGGCTCACCCCTCACCAGGGGTAAAGATGCTAAAATATTGGGGTTTTTTTTAGTAATTAAGGCTTGTAAATCAGTCTTTTGAATTCATAGGTCAATAGGCCAAGCCAAGGTTCATTTGGAGTTTGTCTCCAAAGACAGTCCATGGTGGTGCAAGGTTCATTTTTTAAATGTATATATTCCCTGTTATTATCAAATCCTGACTCCTTAGCAAATAATTGATCCAGTTATTATCTAATCCTGACTCCCTAGCAAATAATTGCTGGTGCGAAATGAATTACCCAGTTTATACAGGCGCTTGAAGATCCTACAGTTTCCAGAGTTTTGACTTGCAGTCAGGGTTCCCAGAAATGACAAAGCTTAGCTTTAAACAGTTTTAAAATAAAAAGATAAAAATATATTCATTTATTGCAAATGAGGAGGCAAAAAAATATGCTTGGTCAGTGATTAATTCCCATCAGACTTTGCGATTCCAGCCCTATTTGACTGCTTATTTTCCTGCCCATATGACGGATAACATTTTAAAATTAAGGCTTGGGAGATACCCCACTAATGAGGGCATGCCGATTTTGAAACAACACTGGCCAACCAGTGAATGTAGACTGTGTGGTTGTCCATGTGAAACTTTATTGTATATCATGTGTGGCTGTCCAAAATTTCTTAAAGTACGCCGTACACTATTAAAACCTTTATTTCTTAAAGCAGGTGTGAGATCTGCCCGCCAGGCTCTCATTCTATGCCTAGCTGGCGTTTCTATTCCATTGATTTGTCAGATGATAAAGTTTTTAACAACTGTTGAAAGAATGCTGGCATCGGTAGCTTAGATTTGCCTGTTTAAACTCTTTTAAAGGGATTTTTATAGGATCATATAATAGAAGGTCACTCATTCCTAAGCACTTGGCACCTTGAAGTTTTATGCAGTTGTTTCTAGGCTGTTTGAATTTAATACACTAAGGGCCTGATTCTGATCCCGTTAGGAAGGCCTCCAGACAGGTTCCGGAACGAGCAAATCCGATCCTGAGCCTATGTTGCCGACCGAATCGTCCCCCATTCCGAACGACCACGTACGATGCGAAGATCTCGCCGACACCAGCCGAATCATTTCCGAACCCGATCCTGTCAGTCCGAGTCGTTCGGAGCTGAATCGTGCCGTATAATGGGGCCAGCTTCCGAACAAGAGAGTACAATGCCCTGATTCTGACAGTCGTACTGATTCGGTTTTGGTGACACATAAAGGCTTTGGGAACCTGACTTTGGGGGGGCCATAGCAGGCCCCCCTTCACCCAGGACCTCCGAATCGGTCACAGAGGGTGCCAATGGGTCCCCCCCCAATCCAAGCATGCACAGTGTGTCAGGCACTATGGAGTGCCCGCCACAGTGTGCACGCTTTTCCCCACCCACCCCTTTTTGCAATGGGAGCCTGCGAGCGCGTTCGGTACACAGGCTCCCTTAAAGTTCAATGGAAGTCCGAGCGAACCGAGTCCGTCACTATACGAATGCATTGTGATCGGTCGCATGGACTCCCGGAGCGTGATTCACTTAGAAAGCTCTCCGGAACCGAGTCGTTCGGAGGGCTTTCCTAACGGGATCAAAATCGGGCCCCTAATGTTTTTCTAATTCAGAGATGTAGCTCAATATCTGTATGTTCTTGTCTCAAATAATGTACTTAATTGAATTTTTATAAAGTCCGGCAATAATGTATCCTTTTCATTTTATTTTCCCTGTGCTTTATTAAGTTTTCGATTTCTTATGAGTCTCAGTAGTAAGGGCTGTACACAAGGCCTTATTTAGATATTGGCGGGACTCCCGTCGTCCCTCCGTGGCAGTGGTTACAAGTACTCTGTCGAGCTGATGGAGACCTGCCTGCCATATTTAGATGTGGGCTGGTTGAACCGCCGTCTGCATCAACAGACTGTCAACCATCATGTGAGTGGCGCACCTCCGTCGACATGGCAGACGCCTCTGCTGGCTAACAGTATACCGTCATCGTCAGGCTATTCAGATTTCCCCATTGTTCTGGCATTGTCCTAGTGGTGGATTCCTGGTGTAGAGACTGAGAAGTACTACTTATTTTTTTTATTTTTTATTTTTAATATGTTTATTGAATTTTGAAAGAACAAGGTAAATAATACAAAACAATGAAAAAGAGACATTGACATGGTCCAAGTAGTGATAACCATATGCAGCGTTTCATGATCATACATTATAGATACATACTATGAGAAAAGAGAAAAAAAAAAAAAGAGAAAGCAGCCAGGAATTCAGACACAAGATTGGTCCCGCCAACCGAACAAAACATAGCCCCTTATCTGACATGTCTCTACTCAGGAGGGAAGGTGCGTGGGAGATGGAGTGTTCAGCGTCAAAAGTAAGGTTAACGTTGCGCGGTAGGGTCCTGATCATTGCGGTCTGCCACCGTCAGAGAAGCGGTGTCTTCATGGTCAGAGGTCGTCAGAGTGGATTTCCTGGCCATGTATAGGGCCCAGATGTTTTAGGGTCTGTTGCGGGGTGGTAATAACTCGCTGTAGTTTTCAGTTTGAGTGCAGCAGTACAGCATTCCCTAGACCACTGCGCCAAGGTAGGTGTCGGGCCTCGGAGCCAGCAGAGAGCCACGCATCTCTTCGCTAGAAGGAATGCCGTGTCCACAAGACGTCTGTGTTTCTTGGGAAGTGGTTGGGAATAGCCCAGTAGGGCTAGAACCTGGTCAAGGGATATCTTATGTCAGTAATAAGTACTACATATTAATGTGTCAATTCACATGTATGTTGTGTTTGCTTCTAAAATATATGTAAGTAATGTGTTATGCCCCTTTTTTTACATATTGCATTGCACACAAACAACACAGACACACTATTGAATGCACACACACAGGCACCACAAGCATAAAACCCACAACTACCACAACAACATAATTTCATTACAGATGTGTTCATTTTATCTTGATAAGTTGTCAAATGAACACTACTGCATTACACATAAGAAAACATTTCATGTAAGAGCAGTGTAAAAATACACAAGGCTAAAGCAATTGTCAACACATGATTCATAGTAAGACAAGTGTAACAGAAGCTTACCTTAGATCCTGGCGACAGTGGAGTTGAGTAGCATTGTGGTCAAGTAGTAGCAGCAAAGGGAGAACGTGGACAATGGGGTTAAAGATTGAAACGGAAGTGGAAAACAGGAAAAAAGGTATGTTTCTACCTTATTTCCTTCGATTTCGCTAACTTAAGGTAGGAGGTGTCCCCGCCACAGTTATCTCGACCGAAAGGCACATCAGGATTGGCCAGGAGGAAATCTTGGCTGGACTGCTACTGACAGCCGCTAGTGCCTATGACGGCGTTGACGCGGGTGAAAATTCCTAGCAGAATTGGCGGCACTCGGGCGATCTTTTATTCATGGATCCGCTAACATCCAAATAGAGCTGGCAGATCGCCATGTAGGTGGGCAGTGATATTATTGAAAAAGTGACGGCGAGACCAGATCAGCCAAGAAATCAAGCCCATAGTCTAGTACCCTCAATTACAGACTTTCTTCATCTCTGTTGTGCTTCATCTCATCGTGAAATATCCATAATTATGCACTGCTCTTGTAGTATTTTTCTGATATTTCTCTCTTTCCTTGTCTCCTGCTACCTTCTTCCACATATTTAGTGCTTCGTATTGTGTGATTCTAGGTGGTGACTTCATTTCATACTACCTTTCAATAATACTAAGTTCGAAAGTACCATATCGAGAAAAACTCAAGGGACCCTCTTTTTCTGTAATCTTGCACCATTGAAAAAGCCAAAAACATATGTAATCCCAACTCTGTTGTCATATAATGTGCAGATGCATCCTCAGGAGGTGCTACTTCACCTTCCTGTATCAGAATTGTAACATCAACTCTCACAAAACTCTTAAATTCTTTAAAACATTTCATGATTTTCACAAAGTCCGGCAATAACCAGGTCAATAAAGCAATCCAAATTCAGTGTTTTGATTCTGTTCCATAAACGTCAAATCTCCAGTCCTGTCACAGTTTATATCTTTGAAGACTTGTTAACCAATCTCAATGCGGTAGTCACACAACAACTGACCTATCACAGTGAGACACCTTGTGTCATCATCAATCAATCACAGCGCAACAGTACACCAACCAACCAATCCCAACGCGACACACTATGATGTATGATCCTACTCCTCACAGCAGTTCACACTCCTTTACAATTTCTCTCGTACACACACAATTCTACAAATTTCAACAATTGAAAATAAACAGTCTTTGTCTGCTCCACTGAAGACATCAAAGGCAATTCAACAATCGGAATATTAGGAGTTTTACACCTTCTGGCTTTTTCATACAAAAAATTTTCACATTCACAAGTGAAATCTCAACCGGCAGGAAATCACCCTAATCAATATAGCGTCACCCTTTTCGCAATCATGTTCTGCCAAAATCAATAATATTAGCATATTCGCAATGGATCATTATATTCCCTATTGTGTAGTTGAAGGTACCTCATGATCTACACCACAAAACTTTAGCAGACACGAAAACTATAAAGTGTCTCCTACTCTTATATCAATGTCAACATCGATATCCGTAGATCTTAGGCTACGCCGAGCCTGATACCTCTTCAACTTCTTCACAATAAATGTATCAATTCATCAAATCATTCAACTTATGTACCCCAAATTACTTTTGAATGAACTCAACAAATAATCACAAATCATGACACATCACCCTATTAATACTCACATCTTCAAAACAGCAACCTTCTTTGAAAGTTGTACCTTGTCAGTCTTCAAGCTCTTGGCATCCTTCTAACTTGAGCAAGTATGTTATAGCTCTTTCCCAAGACATAAACCATCACTCTGCTAACAGATTCTGCTTGAACGAGAATCAATTTAAAATAATATGGCTTACCGTCACATGCACAGGGCTGATCCTGGCTCCCTTTTTCTCCTGATGGAGATTCTTCTTTTCTCTTGAAGAACATATGCAACGGATCTTGGCCACTGTTTATGAGAATCAGGAGCTAGTCATCACATAAGTTATAATCACAATCTTAATTCTAAGTTAACTCAATAATGAAAGTTTGAATTTGAATTAAAGGTTTTATTTTCATTTAGGTTTAGTAAAATCTCTTTTTCTATATTCGATTAGTTGAATATCTCAGTCAAATAACAGAACTGATAATAAAGTATGGTTAGATCAAAGTCTTTTTCATATAAAAAAAGCATCAAGTGCATTCCATAACGGAACGAATCCATAGTCTAAGAATGGGGCTAAGGTGGTGTCAGAACCCATAAAGAGTTCAAGTTCGATAGATAGAGTGAGATAGAGTATAAAGCTCAAATTCAAGTCAATCAATGCCAGTAGTACGTCCCATAAAGAAAGGTACATGAATCTCAGATAAAGAAAGCAAAAATAGTCATGCAATACAGGAGCAAACCACAATCAGCAATAAGTTAAAAAAGATGGCAAACCAACTTTCTGTATTCAGCATGAAGCCTTCAGCATTCAGCCTCGGGAGCAGGTATGTCATATGGATAAAAGCATATGAAGAGGAAAATGGCGTCTGGAAATAGCATGCATTACCCTACTCAAGGAACACACACTAATATAAACAGTTGAAAAGAAATGTTACAGTCCAGTTTGCATGTTCTTCTCCTCTCCTCCAATAAGCTTGCAAAATTCTTCTGAGAATAGGCTCTCCTCTTCCTTTCCCACGCGCTAAACAATGATACAGACAGTTACCATGAAGTGCGAAACAATATTTTTAAATGTGACTACATACAAAGTCTTTTGATTCAGACCTTCTTTCCCATGAACATGGCTACATTTCTAACCTTCTAATAAAACAAATTGTATGTTAGCTAAACAATGAACTATGTAAAATAGAAATATCAGCCATAACTAAATATTATTTAGTACCCCTTCTGCCATTATAAAATGAGGAAAAATATGTTAAAAGGTAAACGTTTCTATTCAAGCATTGCATTCTTGTGCAATTAATCTCCATTATATTATTTATTGATAAAGTTTCTTTAGCAATCATTTCAAAATGTTATTAATCAGAAACATTTTTGCAGAGTTGTATGAAGCTTTTCACTAAAAGGCTTAGTCATGAAAAGGTCAACTTTTAAACAGTTTTCATGCTGACTTCAGCATTTCTTTTTCTAATCATCTATGAAGCAAAGCTGTTTTTTAAACATATTGAGGCCTAGTGCTAGTAAATATAACTGTTTACTATTTTTTCTACATTTTTAAATATCTTTTTGGTTCAATACAAATCGCATGCTAATGTTGTACATATAATTTTAACTATATTATTTAGCATTTTTAATAATTTCTTTTCCAATGGCGACCCCATATGCCAGAGGGGGCCACCGTGTAGTTTGCATGACTGCGGGCTGATTGGGCTGTCGCTTGTGTGTAGAGTGAAGTCGACAACCTGTATACCAGAGGGGGCCACCATGAAGATTGCATGACTGCAGTGCTGATTGGTCCGTCGCCTGTGTGCAGAGTAAGGTCGGTGATCCCACATGCCAAAGCAGGCCACGGTGAAGAAAGAAGAATGGTGCCTGGCTCTGCCGTCATTAAGAGGACCTTGAGCCCTGACTGACAATCATAACAAAAGGAATCATCCTCATTCCAATGGGAAGGATCAGAGGAACTTACTGTCTCAACGGGGGAAGTGCCATGAATGCCCAGCTACTGCCCCTCCAGAGCTGTGAGTGCTACTCACCGTCAGCAGCCACTGCAGCCCAACGTAATGTCAGCGAGTGAAATGATCTTGGAACACCGGTAGCGCAACCCTTGTATAAGGGGGTAAGAATGATCTCTGGGCCAGAAGGCTCCGGGGGAACTTGTTCTGCTGCATAGTGCTTTGGGTGGCTGGAACACTTTTGACTTTGTAAGTGTCGGAGTGGTACTCCTGATTCTCGGACTACTAGTGGGGCTTAACCTGAATGTCACCTATAGTTAATGGGGAATTACCACTACTGTTAGTGAGAGGGAAGTGAGACTCAGGGACCTGCCTATCAAACACTAGAGCCCCAACCTCAGGGGACTGTGTATGTTGTTTATTTATGTCATATTTTACTTAGTATTTGTATATAAATACTCATTGTTGGGTTTCGCTTGCACTGTGCTTGCAATTCTTTTGTATTTAAAAATAAAATCTTAAAATATGCTTAGAGGCCCTCCATTACTTACCTTTTCTTACCATTGCCTGGCTCCCACTTCACTTTACTTACCATTACCTGGCTCCCATGTGTCTCCCATTGTTTTGTTGCTTACTATTGATCAGCACCTCTTCCTTTCCTCCGTCTTCTTCCTGAGCTTTGTGTCAAGTCTTCATCCCGCTGTGGAGCCTGGACCAAGCACTGCTTCCAGTGTCCAGTGTCCATTCAAGCCAGGCTCCGGCAATACAGGTACTCTTTTTTTTAAAACTTTTTTTCCTCCTCTCCCCTCTAGACAGGTTCTCACTGCAGCCACCAATCTGGGTGAATCAAACTTGTGCCACCCCGTGCCACTGTGCCACATATGCCCCATGTTGCCCAGACAGTTGCACAAACTTGTGCTGCCCCATGCCCCTGCGCCGCTTGGGCCCCATGTTGCTCTGACAGTTGTACAAACTTGTGTTGCCCTGGCCACCTGCACTGTGTGGGCCCTTTGTTGCCCGGACAGTTGCACAAACTTTTTTTTTTTTTCCTTTGCTGAACTACACAACAGTGTATGTGTTTAGAGTGAATATAGCACGTTACTGCGCATGCTATTACCACGCAGTATGTTACAACAACCGTGTTGTTACCACGTGTGGCTTAACATCGCAAGTCATTTCTACGATTTGCGCTAGGTAGCGCACTGGATTTAGGAATAGTATAAATTACTATTCCTACTCCAGTTAGCGCAACAGCAGGGAATGTGTTCGACTTAAAATCCAACACATTCCTTGGTCTTGCACGCCACCTATCCCAAGTCGTAGAAACGACTTGCGATGTAAAGCCACGCGTGGTAACAACGCGGTCGTTGTTACCTACCTGCGTGGTAACAGCAGCGTTGTAAATGCTGTTTCCCGTTTAGAGTACGTCTCCCCCGCGCCACATCCTTGCTTGCCTCGCCCCACTCCCACCTTCCTCCTCTCCTCCCACTATCTGGAATGGTGTTTTTGCCTGTGTTAGTTATGCAGCACTTTCTTTTTATTTCGCCTTGTTCATAATCTTTAATTTTAACCTTCGGTGTTATATTGTAGCTGAACCAAAAGTCCGAAAGGTACATGCCTCTGGTGATTGCTGCGCTGAGGCGTTCAACATACACACTCGGCATTGACGTAATCTGTGCCATCACGACTGCACAGCCTGGTGAGATTAGCCCCGAACTTACATCTACATGCCTCAAATCTACTATTACTTTTAGTTATCTGACTGGTTTCAATGTTGTCATAAACTGAAAGATGGGGAAAAAGTCACCCAAACCATATCCCACGTCTGCTCATCCTAATGACTTCCAAGGCTGCTATTGCTGATGTCAGGTGAATACCGCAGTGCCGCTCATGTGTGATGCGAGGCAGCACTGGGAGGGGTCATAAAAGGAGCAGCAACAAAACAAACCCCATAGAGCTATACACAGTGGCATACATACCACACACACTCACAAATACAACACGACTACAGAGATTACTAATATCACAACACACTCATCTCACGTAAGTAACCAGGAATAAGCATATCTAACAGGTTTTCACTTTTCACACACACACATTACACACATGCACGCACACAGTACCATCAAACAAGAATCACACACACACCCACAAATGCATAAAAAACATAAATGTAATGAAGCGGGTGTTTGTGAAAAGCGCTCGAATGCTTTCAGGTTTAATTGTCAGTATATAAAAATGAAAAAAAAGATCCAAAGAAAGAGTCTGACAGAGCATATAAACTAGCATGGCATATCAAATAACACACACATCACATAAAGACATCCTAACATATCACACACAAATGCGCACATAATGTTAAAGCAATGATGTCTCAAAATACACGTCAAGGGCAAAAAGTATAGCAACTCACATCAAATTCAAATGTAGTAATATCTCTCATTTTATGCACACTTTTTTTAAATATAAATAGCACAAACTCGAACCGAATGTATTGGAACGCTTTACATGCACACCAGTTGTAACGGGAAACAGCCTTTACTCCGAAGTTTTCACTTCATATAGCATTTGCCACGCAAGTCTTTACAACGCAAAACTTTACCATGTATTTGAACAGTAGGTGACAGTGTTTCTCTTTGTGACACGCATTATAGGCCTTTATATATCTTTTAGAGGATAATTAAAAAGGGGGTCTCCCCCCAAAAATATTACATTTTCAAATAGTACCACACCTGTAAACGAAAAACGTAAATTGTTAAAAAAATATATATATATATATATATATATATCAGTAACCAATATTGCCAAAGCAAAACGCCCGGAAGCTTGAGGCCGCACAACACTGCAGTTGAGTAACAAACTCTATTTAAACCAAGCAGGCAGCTTAACATCCCTTTGAAATCCATGGCCTGACGCGTTTCGATGCCACTGTTTGCGTCACGGCCTCTGAGGAGACGCAAACAGCGGCATCCAGTAGGTAGTTATTGTTACAACCTAGTTTCCATAGGAAAAGCATTTATTGATTTGCTAATAACTTTGGCGTCGTTTGACGAATCTTCGTGAAATTCTCCCAAAAAAAAATCTATCCAGGTCAGCTCCTATCCTGAAAGTTTGGGGGTGATTCATCAAGCGGGGGCTGAGAAAAAAGGGGGTCCCAAAACGCGTTTTCCCCATGTTCATTTCCATAGGAAATTTTGCAACCAGCTACAGCCCGAACTGCTGAACGGAATTACCCCAAATTTGGCAGAAAGGTAGAGCTTGGTTCGGAAAGCGACCTTGTTTTTAAATGATGTAAATCCGTTCAGTAGTTTTTGAGAAATTGAAAAAATAAGAGTGTAAAAATCAATTTCCCATAGGAAACTTTGTGCAAGGCTACAGACGAAACTACTGAACGGAATTACCCCACATTTGGCAGAAATGTAGTGCTTGGATCAGAAAGCGACTTTTTTTTAAATGGTGTAAATCCGTTCAGTATTTGCTGAGAAAATTGAAAAATAAAAGTTTATAGATATCTGGGCGGAGCCTAAGTCCCGTGCACAAGCTTCACTAGGATTGGCTGTCAACACTCCAAACCAGGAAGTGTTGGCAGCCATCTTGTGACTCGGTAGACGCGAGTCACCAGAAAACTGAGAAGCAAAGATATAAGACAAGCGAAGGGGGCAGTGTAGAAACACCCTGACCCCCTAGGCCTGCTTAGGGGGTCCCAGAAGGACCCCCAGGGCCAAAAAAAGCATTTAAAAAAAAAAACAAATTAGCGCAATTCGCACTGGGGTCGCGGGTTCTCTCGTTTTATTTTAATGAGGCCCCTGGGTGGGCTTGGTCCCGGGAGTATTTCTTAAAAAAATAAAAGTGGGGGCTCGCTGGGGCCCCCGCAGTCCCGGTGCTTCACTTATTTGGGGAGGGGGGTGCAGTAGGCTGTGGAAATTATATCGGGAAAACAATAATGCGCCGTATTGGGGCCTTCCTTTAATATAATGCGGAATAATTTTTACTCATTATGCAGTGTTCACTTTTATCACGTATAGAGTCACTTTGTTACAGGAAATGTATTAATATGTGGGAGGGCGTGTTCTGTATCTCTTCGCGGAACAAAATTAACGTTTAATTGGCTGTGGTGTTCTAACAACAAGCTTAATGTTCATTGGCTGCGAACCATCGAAAGTAGAAGTGTTTCCTGCCATTTACTTCCCCTCCGCAGGGTAGCAAGGACATCTAATTTCCTCACATGTTGTAAGGAGGAACTTCCTGAGCTTAATGTTGATTGGTTGCGAACTATTTAAAGTAGAAGTGTTGGTAGGTATTCCCTTCTCCTCCGCGGAGTAGGAGGGACATCTGATTGGCTGACATGTTCCAAGGAGGAGTTTCCCAAGCTTAATGTTGATTGGCTGTAAACCATTGAAAGTAGAAGTGTTTCAGCGATTCCTTCCCCCTCCGCAGAGTATTAGGGACATCTCATTGGGTGACGTGTTCCAAGCGGGACTTTCCCAAGCTTAATGTTCTTTGGCTGTGGCTGTGAAGCATTAAAAGTAGAAGTGTTGGCAGCCATTCGCTCCTCCTCTGTGGAACAACATGCACATTTTATTGGCTAAAGTGTTCCGAGTACAAGTTTGCTCCTTATTGGATGCGAACGGTTCACTGTTTTCAGCCATTTTGTGACGCACTTCCAAAGGAGTACGGGAAAACAAAGTAGTAGAGGGGAGGGGAGGAACACTATTAACTCTGTACAGTGGTCACAAGGTGGTGGAGAGGGATTGTGAAGGTAGAAATTGTTTTTTATATATTTTAAGGACCATTTATATAATTGCCGTGGGGTGTGCAAATCATGGCGGAAAAATAATAGAGTGTGTTGCGGTCTTCTTTTTATTAAGTTTGCGGGTGAGATACTTCCCAGGAGCACTATTTACTTATAATGTGATGTTTACTTTTCTAACAGGGAGGTGTGGTTGCGCAGCAAAAATTTCAGTTTAGGTTTCAAACAGTTTTTATTTAGCAATTACAAATGAACTTTCTTCAGATACTGACGCTGTATATGTTAAAGGGGTGAAAAATAAAAATGGAATTTAATAAAATATCACTTAAGCGTGGCCACACCCTCCTTTTTTCTGCTATAGTTTATAAAAGTGTTTCCCCATATTCTTGAAAATATGAGAGGGCATCAGTTACTTTTAGATAAAGTAGAAAAGAAGTGCTACAACAAACACTTTCGCACTACATCATCTGAGGTCAGAAGAACAAGTAAAAAACAGTTTATCAAGTCAAGTCAAGAGATACTTTATTTCGGCCTGATAAGATCTTAAAAGCACAGATAAAACATTTTTAAAATTCGATGCAATGGTCAGTAAAAAATTTCTTATATACACATAACAATGTGAGGACATTAATATTTTTCAAAAGTATTAAATATACTGATAGGCACTAGGTATCTCAGGCATGAAGTGCAAAATTCATATATGTTAAGATCGATTAAAAAATACAGAGTCCCAGAACGTAACGGGTGCCTAGAGTGGATGATTTAGGCTTGGGCTTTCTTTAGAAGCGCACAGCGAGCACACCACATTGAAAACAGGAATCAGGAGACTGAATAGACAATTGGCATAGCAGTGTCATATCTGAGGATCCTGTAAGCCTGTAGGCAGTGAGGGGTTCCGAGATTCCTACAAAGCTGTCATAGCCAACGAGCTTGTATTGCCTTGTAGTTAGGGCAAAAAAACAGCACATGCAGGTCAGTCTCCGTACAGTTTTTGCAGAACGGACAGTCCTTCGTGGAACTTCCCCCCCATTTATAAGTAATAGCACTTAGAGGGAGTAGACCATGCCTAAACTGCATATAAAGTTTTCCAATATATATTGCTGTTTGACTTCTAGGAAGGATGATGTAAGTGTACCTGGCCTGGGGCCCCTCAGCAATAGATTGAAGTGGTAGTCTTTAAAGATTTTAATCAAGACTATTTTTGGTCTTACCAAGGAGCTCTCTTCCGGATTAGCCTAGAGATCTCTCATTAAAATGGACAGGAAGGATTTCTTAATGAAGGTGAGCCAAGATATTTCTGATGGATACATCTGCCAGTGGATTCCTCACCTTGTGAATATCCCCTGCGCCAGCAACATTCGGAAACTTTTGTAGCAGTCCACGCCGATGGGGTCGAAGACGACGTCACAGAGACACGGCTCCACTCGCGACTCCGCTGACGTCACCGGCTCCATAAGAAGACCTCGTCGGCGTGATGACGTCAGTTCCCTTTTTTCCGCGCCGACGACGCCAACGGATTTCGGGAATGGTTATTAGTAGCTTCACTTGTTACTTTGTGTATTTTCTGGATTTATCTGTCTTTCTTCGGGAAGATGTCGACAAGGAAGTCGGGTTTCAAGCCCTGTCGAGAATGTGGCAAGCACATGTCTATTACCGACCCACACGAAGATTGTGTTTGGTGTCTTTCATCCGACCACGATGTGGATGGGTGTTCCAGCTGCCGCAAGATTAGCTCGAAAGCTCTTAAAGGAAGAGAGGCGAAGCTCTTCATCGCTCGGATGAAGAAGGAAAAAAGAGGAAGAAGGAAGTCTAGATCCAGGTCGAGGTCGAGGTCGGCGTCCAAATCGACTTCGGGGCATGCTTCGAGAAGTAAGAAGCATAAGAAGAAGAGGAGGCATTCTTCACATCATCACTCCGATAAAGGTTTGGCTCCGAAGTCGAAGTCGCCTACTCGACGTCGGAGAGAGTCCGTGTCTCCTTCTCCAGTCCCGACTTCACCTCCAGCTCCTTCTTCTCCGGCGACATCTCCGGTGCCGGTGTCATCCCCGACGCCGGTTCCATCTCCGGCTCCAGCTTATTCTCCGGCTCCGTCTCCGGCCCCGGTTGAGGATCTTCAAGCACCGGGTGAGACTGTGACGCCGCTTGTTCCACCGTCGGCGCCGGCAGGCCCGAGTCCGGTGATACCTGACCAGTATCCTGCATTCCCTGGTCCAGGTCAGGACCCCACGCATTATCTAAATGCCATGTACGGGGTGTTTTCAAGGGCCATGTATACCTCTGGTGCGCCTGTGGATCCGATGGGTCCGATGGCTTTTAATCTGGGAGTGCCGCAGGTCTATCCTCAAGCTCCATTCATGCATTCTTTCCGGCGACGCCGTCTTGGCAGCTACCGGCACCGAGAACATCGACGCCGCTTCCCTCTTCACCGGCGCCGACTCGACTTCGTTCGACGCCGGATGCTCCTGCGGATCCACGTTCGACGCCGGCGCCGTCGGATTCGAACACGGCGCCGCCGACGCCGCTGATGCGGATTCGTTCAAGAAGGGAAGCACAGAGATTGGTGGATGAGAGAAGATTTCTTTTGGAAGAGGCTGAAGAGGGAGAGTTAGTTGAATCTGATGAAGTGTTTGAAGAGCTAAAGGAGGCAAGTGGACTGGATTTGTCTCCAGAGTGGGAAATCACTCCACCATCAGATGAGCCCTCCAAAGATGCAGCGCCGTATCATGCGGTCATCAGGAAAGCTGCAGAGTTGTTAGACCTTCAGTTACCAACCACGGAGTTCAGGTCTAACATTCTTACTGAGGTACTGCATTCGCCTACTGCAGTCTCGGAGCCTTTGTTGCCATTATGGACCCTGTACTAGAGGTATGGCGCAAGCCTTTTTCAGCTCCTGCGGTCTCCAGAACAGTCGCAGGGAGATATAGAGCGGCTCCAGGGGACCCTGAGTTTTTAACTTCGCACCCATCGCCTGAGAGCTTGGTAGTTCAGGCGGCTTGTTCGGGAAGGTCCAAGGGGGCCTTTCCTCAGATTCCAGGGGGCAGAGAGGCCAAAAAGGTAGACCAATCGGCCAAAAAGGTCTTTTCATCAGCCAGTATGGCTCTTAAGTCAACAAACGCAACGTATTTGTTGGGGCGCTAAATCCACGCGCTCATGGACTCAGCGAAGAAGTTGGCACCAAAGCTATCGGAGGAGGATAGGGCCGGCTTCAATGAAGTTCTGACTGATGCCCAGGCGGCTGCACGCCAAGTCATTCAAAGTGGACTGGACACAGCAGACTCAGTTGCCAGAGTCATGGGGTCTTCTGTCGCCACCAGGAGGGGTGCATGGCTAAAGTCCTCTGAATTCTCTTCGGATGTGCAGTCGACTTTATTGGACTTACCTTTTGATGGGTCTAGTTTGTTTGGTAAGAAGGCGGATGCTGCTCTCGAACGCTTCAAGGAGAGTAAGGCTACGGCTAGGTCGTTGGGTCTTCAATCCCAGCCGAGAGGATCTTTCAAAAGATATAGGGGCTTTGGAAGGGCGACTTTTCGCTCTTATAGACCGACCCAGCAACAGCAGCAGCAACAACAGCAAGGTTCTTTGTCCAAGGGATACAGAGGAAGAATCAGGGGTCGCTCACGTGGCCGTCAACTCTCCTCCTCCTCTTCCTCTTCCTCTTCCTCAGCCCCTCCCACCACCGCAAAGCAGCCCTAGATTCGACATTCCGGATCATGCTGGTCCTGTGGGGGGCCGGCTTACCCATTTTCTACAAGATTGGGAATCTGTAACTACAGATCTCTGGGTTCTGGATCTTGTGGAGAATGGGTACGCCCTTCCCTTTCGGGAATTTCCTCCAAATTACCCTCCTTGCCAAGGAGCTTGCTCGGAGGACCACCGTCTTCTCCTGCAGGAGGAAGTCCTGAAGTTGTTTCAGAAAGATGCGATAGAGGTGGTTCCAGAGCAGGAGAGTGGTCAGGGATGCTACTCCCGGTATTTTCTGATTCCGAAAAAGGACGGCAGGTTACGTCCGATATTGGACCTCAGAATCTTGAATCTTTTTCTAAAACAAGAGAAGTTCAAGATGCTCACCCTTGCTCAGGTTCTTCAAGCGCTGAATCAGGAGGACTGGATGGTTTCGATCGACTTGCAGGATGCGTATTTCCACATCCCCATCCTGAAGTCGCACAGGAAGTATCTCCTGTTTACGGTAGGGTTGCAACATTATCAGTTTGCGGTCCTTCCGTTTGGTCTTACTTCGGCACCTCGAGTCTTCACGAAGGTGATGGCAGTGGTGGCAGCCCATCTCAGAAGGTCGGGGATCTCGGTTTTCCCCTATCTGGACGACTGGCTGATCAAGGCGGAGTCGCCAGAGAAGGTGCTATGTCATCTGCAGGATACAACTCAGCTGTTGTACAAATTGGGTTTTTCGATAAATGTGCCCAAATCTCACTTGGTGCCCTCTCAGCGCAACCTGTTCATATGTGCGGTACTGGACACTACTGTGTGTCGAGCATTCCCTCCTCCTCAAAGGATTCTCGACATACAGGAAATGATTCCTTTATTTTACAACGGAGCGGTCGTTCCAGTTCTGAAGGTCCTTTGCCTGCTCGGTCTGTTCGCCTCCTGCATCCTGTTGGTCAACCATGCACGCTGGCACATGAGGGCGCTCCAGTGGTGCCTCTGCAAGCAGTGGTATCAGCACAAAGGGGATCTCAGGGAGTCTGTGAGGATCTCCAGAGAAGCTGCAGCGTATCTATCTTGGTGGAGCGTGGAGGGCAATCTGTCCCAAGGAAAGTCCTTCCATCTACCTCCATCGGTGGCCACGGTGATAACGGATGCATCCACTTTAGGGTGGGGTGCTCATCTGGGGGATCTGGAGATCAAGGGTCTTTGGTCTCCAGAGGAAAGGTTGCTTCACATCAACCTTCTGGAGTTACGGGCGATACGTTTGGCGCTCAAGGCCTTCCTCCCTACCCTTCGCGGTCAGTCTGTTCAAGTCCTGACGGACAACACAACCGCGATGTGGTATATAAACAAACAGGGAGGAGTGGGGTCTCTTTGTCTCTGCAGAGAGGCCCTGCGACTATGGTCCTGGGCTCAGGACCATCAGATTTGTCTGATGGCAAATCATCTAGCCGGGGTTCTGAACGTACGTGCGGACAGTCTCAGTCGGCAGTTCTCCGCCGACCACGAGTGGAGGCTTCATCCGGAGGTGGTTCGTCACGTCTTCCGGATGTAGGGAACTCCTCGGGTGGACCTGTTCGCCACTCACGAGAATGCTCACTGCCCGTCATTCTGCAGTCTCCAGTATCCGATGCAGGGAGCGTTGGGGGACGCGTTTCAGTTGAATTGGGGCTCACGACTTCTTTACGCGTTTCCTCCCATACCCTTGATTCCTAGGGTTCTGAGGAAGATTCGCCAAGACCGGGCCTAAGTTATTTTGGTTGCCCCGGACTGGCCAAGAAGGGTGTGGTATACAGATCTTCTCCACCTCTCCTCGTGCCCTCCACTCCGTCTCCCTCTGAGGGCAGACCTCCTCTCGCAGTCGGAAGGGCAGGTTCTACACCCCCACCTCCAGAGCTTACACCTTCATGCCTGGAGATGGGGCAACCTGAATTCTTTCTCTCTCCCACCAGATGTGGTGGATGTTATTTTATCGGCCAGGCGACACTCCACCAAATCTATATATTCATATAGGTGGTCTAAATTTGTGCTTTGGTGCAGAGAGAGGTCCATTGATCCCTTGAAGGCTCGTCTGTCTAACATTCTACAGTTTGCCCTTTCTCTGGCTCAGCAAGGCTTTGCTGTGGCTACTGTGAAAGGATATTTATCGGCTTTGTCAGCTTTCCTTTGTGTGCCGGATCAGCCGTCATTATTCAAATCACCTATTGTTCTTCGTTTTATAAAGGGCCTTACAAACAAGTTTCCTCCAACTCCTTTTATTATGCCTCAATGGGACTTAAACCTTGTATTAACTTATCTTATGGGTTCTCCCTTCGAGCCCTTACACAAATGTCCCTTGAGGCTGTTGTCCTTTAAGACAGTATTCCTCATTGCAATCACCTCGGCAAGGAGGGTAAGTGAGCTTCAAGCTCTAAGTTCAAAACCCCCATTCTTGACTGTGCATGCTGAACGAATGGTACTCAGGACCAGGGCTGCGTTTTTGCCTAAGGTGGTAACTCCCTTCCATCTGGGGCAGTCCATTACCCTTCCTTCCTTCTATCCTCCCCCTCACCCTTCCAAGGAGGAGGAGCGGCTTCACCGCTTGGACCCTAAGAGGGCAGTGAGCTTCTACCTGGACAGGACAAAGGACTTCAGGGTTGATTACCAGCTCTTCGTGGGCTTTGCTGGCTGCAGGAAGGGTTGAGCGGTGCACAAGCGCACCCTTTCCAGGTGGATTGTCTTGTGCATCAAGATTTGCTACTCCCTGGCTGGTAAGGAACCTCCGGAGGGTTTGAGAGCTCATTCCACTAGAGCAAAGTCTTCCACGTCTGCTTTGTCTAGGGGTGTTCCCGTGGAGGACATTTGTAGGGCGGCAACTTGGGCATCCCTCCACACCTTCGCAAAACATTATTGCTTAGACACCGAGGTGAGGAGGGACGGTCATTTTGCGCAATCCGTCTTTCAGGACTTTTTGGTATAGAAGGGTGGACACCCTCCTCCGGGAGTGGGGACTGCTGTGGAATCTATTCACAAGGTGAGGAATCCACTGGCAGATGTATCCATCAGAAGAACAAGTTACTTACCTTCAGTAACGCTTTTTCTGGTGGATACAGTATCTGCTTGTGGATTCCTCACTGACCCACCCGCCTCCCCGTTGTCCATCCTTCTATACCTGTAATTCTATGCCTGTAATTCTATTGATGGTGTTTCAAATGTGTTTTGTTACTGTCAAAGGCATTATGTTATTTCTTGTGCCTTGCTATTTATTCTCCACACTGTGTGTGTTGCTTTGCATATCATGTACTGTGTATACGGTGTATATATTGCTGTCAGACAGTCCGTGTGCCTCGAAAGCACGGAAAAAAGGGCGGAACTCCCGTCATCACGCCGACGAGGTCTTCTTATGGAGCCGGTGACGTCAGCGGATTCGCGAGCGGAGCCGTGTCTCTGTGACGTCGTCTTCGACCCCATCGGCGTGGACTGCTACAAAAGTTTCCGAATGTTGCTGGCGCAGGGGATATTCACAAGGTGAGGAATCCACTGGCAGATACTGTATCCACCAGAAAAAGCGTTACCGAAGGTAAGTAACTTGTTCTTTAGTAGCTTCCCTGAGGTTTACCACCACCCTTAGTTCCTCTCTGTACGTGGAAAGTTCTGGGGTGCTCCATAGGCGACGCCAGTAGAGTAGAGGTCTAAGCGCGACCTCCACAGACAGTGGGCTGACACCCATACCCATTCTGAGCAGAGTTAGTGGTGTACCACTGGAAAGTTCTGTTACCTGTTTTAGGAATTCATTTTCAATCCTAACAAGCTGTTCAGATGACCTGTGGCTCCATAGCTCCGCTCCATACAGGGTCGCCCCTCTGGCTTGCGCCTTGTAAATTTCTAGCACCGGCCCCAACATTTTGTGTGCACACTTCCTCTGTTGTTTTGCAAGGCCCCCTGTCGTTTGTGTCAGCTTGAGAGAGGCCTTCTTAATTTGATCACCCCACTCCATTTTCTCTTTAAGTGATAGGCCCAAATAACCACAACAAGGGACACTCTAAAAATTCCCCTGCTAATTGTGGATTAGATCATTTGGAATGCTTTGCGTTGAACACCATGTATTTTGTTTTCTGGGTATTATTCTCCAGGCCCCTGCTCTTACAAAATAGATGGAGGATATCCAAAACCTTTTGAATACCCATCGGTGATTTCGACAGCAGGAGGGTGTCGTCTGCAAACATCAGGGCTGATATCTTGTAGCCTGCTAGTTTTGGTGCATCTAGATCCCTGCCCGCTGACAGAGCTCCTATTAAGCCATTGATAAAAATGCAGAAGAGGGTGAGGGCCAGAACACACCCCTGTCTCACCCCTCTCTCTATGGGGATGCTGTCAGTGAGGTCTCCATTCTTCCAATATCTGATTTGGGCAAAGTTGTTTGTGTGCAGTCTTTTCAGGATCTCGCATAAATAAGCTAGCGCCCCTAAGTCAGACAGGATAGCCCAAAGTTTTTCCCTAGGAACTAAATCGAAGGCCGATTTTAGGTCCACAAAGATCATGTAGAAAATGCCACAATCGCTGTTTTCCAGTGCAATAATTGCAGCCTGAAAATGTGATCAATTGTGGATGTTTTTATTCGAAAGCCGGCCCGATAGAGACTAAGAATGGAGAACTCCTCCATCCAGTTCTGCAAACGGTCCAGAAGCACTCGAGCAAAGATTTTTTGTGCGACATCAATGAGGCTTATGGGCGGGTAGTTAGCAGGATGTAGGGGTGAACCCTTCTTATAAATAGGGATAATTTCTGCCCCCTAGCCATTTTGAGGGGATCTCCATTCCCTACAAAATAGCATTAAACATACTCCATAGGTAAAACAGTTTACCACAAAGGACTTCATATTACATAGAAATGTATGCCTTATCATTTTTCGAGTGTGTTTTTGTAGAATTCGGGAACGTTCTGTCGTAGTGCTTAGAGGTCACACACTGTTCCGCTAACAAATCATGCACTCATTTAAGAATATATAGGATAGTACTATTATAATATACAGTACTGGTCTTATATATTCTATAGAGAGAAGGTGAATAGGAACTGCAACTGAGAAAAATAGAAATTAGAAATTAACATTCAGAAATGTAGGGTTTATCAAATGTTTAAAGTAAGAAAGTATGTATGAAAGCTATATTTGTTTAGACTGCAATTTCGTAAAATATGCTTACTGACAAAATATCTGATCAAGCATGTTATAAAGCTTACTAAGCTGTATTTGAGATGGCACCGACAAATCTCCAATTCCTCCTCTGTAACAATAGGACAGTCTATTACAATATAACGAGTGACACCATTGTTACATTAAAAAGAAAAGGAAAATAAAGTTATGAATACAACAGAAGATCAATAACGAAATACTTTCGAGCGGTGAATATTTTCAGAGCTTCTTTTCTATGGGACTTCGAAATGTTTGATCTTCGTGGCGACGGATCATAAACTCCTGTGAAAATTATAATATACATATTCACAGTATATGATCAAAAGGGGGGAACAGACTAAAAACCGGAAGCTGGTGACGTTGCTTATAAATCTTTAGGGTTTGCGCCGGCGACTCACCAACTCCTCTGAAGTGAAGTTCAGTGTCAATATTATACTATATAAAGTCACAATATATAACCTGAAAGGAGCCAGAAAAGGAGCAATGTTTGCTGTAATCTGTCTGTTTCTGAAAACAAGCTACTGACGTTATAGAAAAAAAGGCAAAAACAGGCAATAACGCTTTTTTCTAGATATAAATGATTAAATATTGACAAATAGCTACGTATTATAAATATCTACTATGCCATAATCAAACAACTTACAACTCCGGAATATGTTTTGTTGCCGCAAAACAATAATGCAACGCTAGAAAAGGGAACCTGCATCACAGAATGGACACTGATAAATAACTCGCGAAAATGAAACTAATCGAACAACGGGTGTGGTTTGTATACTTTTTGGTTATTGAGTAGTCTATGAAAGGAAGATGTGGCACCACCTATTTAGATGTCACGTTTTATAGTTTACACATGCTCACATTTTAACTGTTTAACTTTTGCACATGTTGGAAAAAGTTACAAAATGTGAAGCTGTAAAGGTTTCAATTTCCATCGTAACACGTATAAGCTCCTTAATATGTACATACGTTGGAGAGTTTAAAAACTGTTACCCGGCAAACTGTGTCATTTGCATTCTCATGATTAAAAACATCTAAATAGAAGACATAAAAAAAATATCGTTCACAATAGAAGAAAAAACATATGTGCTAATATTTGTCATCACTATGCTGTTAAATTTAAAAAATGACAGCATTTGTAAAGCGTACAGCTACCCCCAGAAAGGTGTGCTGGCCCTCGGGGCATTGGGAAGATTAAGCAAGATGTTGCAAAGTAACAACGAAAGAGGAAGGGCAACAACACGACTGATCCCCTCGAGGGAAATTGTATAAACCAACGAAGTCAGTGTAAATCTCAAAGAATGCACTCACCATCCGTAGAAGCACCAGTCTCCAAGGTCAGAGCCTACCCAATCAATTACAGGGAGGAAAACAGACCTGCGGAGGTAATACAGATTTTGTATGAAAAGCCCTCACTCACCAACCTGGTTGGTGACATGCTTCATCATCGGGCCCCACCGGGCATGGCCGAGTGCCATCCCAGTGTGCTGCAACGCCAGGTTACTGCGGAGCGGGGTTGTGTGTGGTGATAGTGAATTTAAAATTCCCAATTGAGTCAAAAAAGTATTTTATTCGTTTTGCTAATTGGAAAATTAAAACATAATAAAAAGGAGTGATGGTCAAAAAAATAACAGACCGGGTTCACTCCGTGGCGGTCAACATGTTTCTGCCTTTATGTGTAGTTTACAGGCTTTCTTCAGGACCAGAGTGGAAGTGTGGGTGCCCCGGTGGTGTGAACGCACTAAGGTTCACCCTCCCGTGGGCTGCTGTGTGAAAAATGATATGAAACACAGGGAAAAATCCGCCAAAAACTATAATGGTGGAGAGAAACGAGTTTACTCTTAAAATGAGAAGGAGACATACAAACACAAGACAAAACACAAAAGAATCGTAAATGTGCGTAGTCAAAACATTATAAAGCGCCATAATATAGGCTCAAACAAAGTGCGTGGATGGGGACAGTGCCAGTAGTCCGTACCTTCGGTGCATCAACAATGTGCTAGCAGTGCACCTAGAATTAGCCAGGTACTGGTGTCAGGGAAGTAAAGGACTTCACCTGAATAGCGTGACTAGCAATGTATCACGGAATCAACGTGGAGTCCTAATGCTACGTGTGAGACTATAAACTTAGCAAGGTCCATTGGAACAATGAACGCGGCCTGTGAAGCATTCCTGGTAGGTAGAAATGCCAAGGGGAATAGAGAGGTTCTTACTGTGAGGCTAGACTGTTCGTCGCCTCAGGGATCCCGGGGGAGAGGTGCGAGCAAATATGGCACACCCTGGAGGAGACAAAGAAGAAAAAGCGGCCACGAACGGCTGAATAGTGGAAAAAGCCGAACAGTACTGTGAGCCTTACCAGAAGGAAATAAGAGCCAGAAGGTACACTTACGCCCTCGCTGCTCGGCACCCGTTAGGAACCTACACCGCCTCAAGCCACCGGGTCCGGGGAGAGAAGAGACCTGGTGCGAGGCTCCTAAAAACAAGAGTGCGAGAAGAAAGCCCGTCGGTGATTGGGCAGCACCTCGCATGCTGAGGTCCGATTGGCTAAGCCCCGGCCAATAGGCCGCCTAGAGGCAAAAGGCTCGACAATAAATTAAAGGGACGGAACCTCCCAAGCTGTGTGCTGATGGGTTAAAACACAGCCAATAGGACGCCAGGAATGAAAGGAGGCTCGTCCGTAATTTGAAAAAAGAGAGAGCTTGATAAGGAAAACTTTATGCAGTGCAAAGCGGGGACGCATGAGCACGCTTGACACCACGAAAACGTGTGTCAGATTAAAACACTCGTTGCAGATAAGAGGGGGTTTATTTAAACGCACGTCCACAAGATCGAACAGAGGAGCATGCCAGTGATAAGCACGCTTGACACAACGGTAACGTGTGTCAAATTGAAACTTTAGTTGCAGATAAAGGGGGTTAATTTCAACGCACGTCCACAGGATCAAACAGCGGAGCATGCCAGTGATATGCCGGGAAGTGGTATGTTGAGGGGACGCTGTATATAATGTGCCCCAGTGTAGTAGGTGAATGTTGATAGCGTAATGGGGTACAGCACCAGGGGTCAGAACAGGACTCGGTGAAGTCACACAAGGTGACCCAGCTTAGTAAATGTAACGGTCACTAAAAACCACTGGAACAGTGAAAGTAGCTGCCAACATAAGTGCATACTTAGAGTATGTTGACCCAGGGTATATTGTCATTAAGACCCACGAGGTTAGTACCCAGACGGTACACCCATCTTTGTTCCTTCTCGAAAAGGACTTTTTGAGTGTTTCTACATGCAGTGACCTCCTCAATTACTGTCCAGTGCAGGTCATTGGTGGTGTGGTTAACAGAGAGGAAATGTTCACTGAGTTTAGTAGTGATTTTTTTGCACCTAATGTTGCTCCGATGTTCACATATGCGGAGTTTCACTTTCCTGGTGGTCATCCCTACGTAGCGCAGGCCACAGGGACAAGTGATAAGGTAGACAACATTAGGTGTGTTGCAGTTGGTGTGGCTGTTTTGGGTCCAAATCTTGCCTGGTTCAAGTTGAAGACTGGTAGTGTGAGAAGTCAGATGGCATATACTGCAATCCGAGCAAGGGAAATGGCCCTTTACCTTGGGAAGACCCCATGCTTCTGTGATGGATCTCTGAGAAGTGTTAGGTCTGGTAATGGGACGCGTCTGTACTAGGCTATTACGCAGGCTTTGTGCCCGTTTGAAGGAGAACAGGGGTTTTTCCCATCTCCGTTTGTTGCTGTTGATGATGCGCCAATGTTTCATGACAACTTTTTTCATGGCATTGGACATGGAACTGTAAGTGGTGACGCATGTCAGTGGTATAGATGTGGCGTCTTTAACAGAGTCCTCCAGAAGGGCTTCTCTGGGTTGGTTTCTGGCCCGTTTGTAGCTTTTAGTAAGGAGGGGTAGAGGGTACCCTCTGGCTGTCATGTTAGAAGTCAGATCACTAGATTGTGCCTTAAAGTCTCCCAAAGCAGTACAATTCCGTCGTAAGCGGAGGAATTGCCCGTAAGGCAGATTCTCCCGCAGTGCACGAGGGTGGAAGCTTGTAAATTCTAGAAGATTATTTCTAGAAGTAGGCTTGTAGTGTGTCTTGGTATGTAAAGAACCATGTTTGTTAGTGATCAAGACATCTAGGAATACGACTTCATGAGAGTCATAAGTATGGGTGAATCTCAGATTCGGATCCAAGGTGTTGATCCACTGGAAGAATGTTTCAAGGGCGTTGGTATCACCGTGCCATATGAGGAGCACGTCATCAATATAACGTCTCCATAGGCCTATGGAGAGAAGATGAGGATTGGTGTCAGGGAGAATGTACTTCTGTTCAAAATCGTACACGTATAGACCTGCTACACTTGGAGCAAAGGTACTCCCCATGGAAGTACCCGTGGATTGCAGATAAAGTTGTCCCTGGTACTCAAAAAAGTTCCTTTTCAGTGCCAGAGTTGCACATTGGATAATGAAGTTCTTCGAGGTCCTATACTCCCAGGGATGGGAATTGAGGGATTCACCCAGGACCCGGATGGTCTCGTCCTGGGGGATACTGGTGTACAAGCTCTCAATATCCAACGTTACCAGGATAGTATTCTCAGAGCATTGGATACCATTCAGTAGTTTGAGCAGGTCCTTGGTATCTTTAAGATATGTCGATGATTGTTGGACCAGAGGTTTGAGAAAATGGTCACAGAACCGAGATAATGGTTCCAGGAGGGAGCCAATCCCCGACACAATGGGACGCCCAGGGGGAGGGAGTCTCCCCTTGTGAATTTTGGGGAGTGTATAGAAATATGGTATGGTCCCTTGGCTCTCAGTAAGGAAACGTGCTTCCGGTCTGGTGATGGTGCCTTCAGTTAGTGCTTCCTCGACTATCCTCTCGATCTCGATCTTAAGATCATTAGAGGGGTCATTGGGAAGAGGTGTATAGTTCTTGCGGTCACTAAGGAGTCTACGGCACTCAAGGTCGTAATCCACAGTATTCAATAGGACCACGGCTCCACCCTTGTCTGCCGGTTTAATTGTAAGGTTCGGGTCCTGTCGTAACGAATTGATGGCTCTGAATTCATCAGCTTTGAGGTTTTTGAAAACGGATGGGGGATCCAAATTCTCAATTTCAGAAAAAACAGCTCGTTCAAAAGTCACGATCTCAACTGGTATAGTGTGTGGGGGGGGTGTGAACGTTGACTTGGGTCGTAGAGGTGTATCACCTACATCAGAGTCTGCTACCTCTGAAGAATGTTCCTCAAAGAAGGCTTTCAGTTTCAGTTTTCTGAAGAAAGCCGAGAGTTCACAGTGGAGACGGAATTTGTCAGGGCGAGCTGACGGGACAAATCCCAGTCCTTTTTCCAGTATTGTTGTTTCCTGGGTAGTTAGCCTCTTGTCAGATAGGTTGACAATTAGGCTGTCGAGGTGCTCGGGCCTGCGATTGCTTGATCCTGTAATTGTTTGCTCCGGGTGTGGTTGCCCACCGGGTCGTCTTGTATCCAATGGACCCTTTGATTGGGCCCTCTCCGCCGACCTTTGCCCCTTTGGCCTCTCTCTAAAAAAGGAGGCGGTGTAAAGTGGTTTTGTGGATACAAAGGGGCCGTGTACGCAGGATTCCAACCCATTTGTGGATTGAATGGGTAATGGAACTGCATAGGATGTGACCCCATGATACCTTGTTGGGGAGGGAAGTTCAGCCAAGGAGATTGATTGAGAGGGGGGCGTGTTCTACCCCTTTGTTTACCCCTTCTTGTCTGCCTGAAGCTGTTATTGCTTGAGCCGCTACTGTTTGATGACTCATCCTCAGAGCCATAGGTGTAGGTCTCAGTTTTACGCATTGCCACGTAGGATGGATCAGCGTAAGGGTAGATCTTATTAAATTCAAACTTTTTAAGGTCTTTTTGGAATTGGTTCACCTTACTTTGGGTTAGATTATCCTTATATTCATTGATGTCTTTGTTAAGCTCATCTAACCGTTTTTTGAACCCCGTTAAGGTGGCCTTAAATTGTGTCTCAGTTTGGGTGATCTCAATCATTATAGCCTCTGATAAACGTACAGCTGTTTTTATGATCAAGACGAGCCAATCTCGGGTGCAGTGCCATGCAATCATGGCCCATTCCTTTCTGAAGGTGGCATCCTCGAGAAAGATGCGGGGCGCATTAGTCACTAATAGGCCCCTGGGGGCTGTATTGGTCCTCAAGTATTCCGTCAGGATTGTGCCGTGTAGTATGGTACGTATACGTTTTTTCTTTAATTCTGAGAGTTGTTCCCATTCACTGGCATATGTCACCGTCTGTGAGATAGTGGGATCTGCAAATAGAGAAGGACGTGCTAAAATGGCATCGACCTCAGAGTCAGAAAAGGTGAGACCGAGAGTGGCCATATTGTCAGAATCCGGGAAATGATCAAATCAAGATCAAGAAAGAAAGAGAGAGAGCCTCCTTAGTATGAGGGAGGACCAATGGGCTCTTACAGCTGTGCGCTGCCAAAATGCAAAGTAACAACGAAAGAGGAAGGGCAACAACACGACTGATCCCCTCGAGGGAAATTGTATAAACCAACGAAGTCAGTGTAAATCTCAAAGAATGCACTCACCATCCGTAGAAGCACCAGTCTCCAAGGTCAGAGCCTACCCAATCAATTACAGGGAGGAAGAGGGGAGGAGCCAAGATGGCGACCGGAGCAGACGCTTGAGCGCCCGGCTCCGTCGGTCCGTGGCCTCGGACTACTATCCTGATGCCCATCCTCGCCGATTCTCGAGGTGCACCGTGTGCGAAGACGCGCTGACCGCGCTGCTGCTTTCCCGGAGTCTCAACCCGCCCGGATGCCCGAGTTCTGGGTGCTTTTGTCCTCGGCACTGAAACCCTGCGCCCTTACGGCCTTTGCCGGCCTCCTGGAAGCTCCGCAGTTACTGGACCAGCTAGCGCTAACCTGAGCCCCGCGGTCCCGATCTCGCCTCGCACCATGGATCGTTGCCGGATGAGCCCGGGGAGAGACGGCCGGACACCTTCTGCACCCTGTGCCTGACGGGCTGGAGCGGTGGGGTGGGCCCCGGTGCGGTGAGTCTCCTGCCCCGCTCTGAGGACCGAGCTGCGGGGGGCTGCTGCCCCCTTTGCCTATTGCCTAGCCAGCGGCGAGGGGGACCGGCGAGAAGATAAGCGACTGTCGGCCTTTCCTGTTGCGGCGTAGACCTGAGGGGAATTGACCACTTGCCACGACCCCCCCCCCCCTGGCCATTGCACCGTATAGCGGCAAAACATGGCGTTGAGTGCCTGCTCGCGGCTGGGGGGTGATACTCCGGTCTCGCCCGCTGCCCACGTCGCCCTCCCTCTTCCGGACACCAGCTCCACGGTGCCGTCCCGGATTGCTGCCGATGTTGGGGCCCAGCTTCCGCTGACATGCGGCTCCGTTCTGGCTGTCCTGCGGGACTTTCAACTACAGATGTGCGCTGGCCTGCAGGCGCTGAATGAGAGGTTTGACCCCATACTGTCGGCTGCGGGCCGTGAGCGCACTGTTTGTCATCCACAGGGCGTGGGTCCTCCGGTGCTCTTGTCCTCTTGCGGGGACGCAGCGGCGGTGTATGATTGTGCTACACTGGTGCCTTCATCTAGCGCTCCCGGCGCCCAGGGTCCACCGCTCTCCACCTCAACTGCGGATATCTTGTCCCCCTGGTCATGGCTGCCTGCTTCATTGTTCCCTGCCTCATCGCGTCCGCGAGGCTATCCTGCTGAGCGATACCTAACGGCTTCGAGGGACCGTCCACGGTGGCCCACTGCTGCCTTTTTGTGGAACTCCTGTACCTTACTTGCCAGGTTTGGATTTTATGTGGTGCAACAAGGGACCTCAATCGATGGTCGGCGGCCATTTCGTGATCCTACTTCCCCATCCTCTCACAAGCGGCCATCTTGTCTTTGTCTGCTCGGGACACGGGGCCTTCACGCAGGAGCTGGTTTAATCCCAAGCCCGCGATCGGGCCAGGGCTAGTCTGACTTCTATCGCTATGGTTTATGGACGGGCTGGCCTGGGACTGGGACTGTATGTATGTTTTGCGCGCACTTGTCGCGACTTGTATCCCTTGCTTAAACTGTGGTGCCATGGTATCTTTGCATGCCGTTTTTGGCGTAGAGGGCTCTCAGCGTCTGGCTGATGGTTCGGGGCGCTCTGGTGTCTAGTGGGCTCCTCCCCACCTTCTTTTCTGTTTTCTTCCCTTCTTTACTCTGTTCCTACTTTCTCTCTTCTCTATATTTCGGGTTCCTTGGGCGACAGGCACTATGCTGGGGGGGGGGTAGGCCGTAGCCTCCGCATTGGTGTAGGGTGGGGGGGTAATACTCTGTTCTCAATTAGTTCTATGGGCCTTTCTTCTTTTATGTCTCTGTGCTCTACTTTCTTCGATTCGGGGTCCGGGTGTGGGGTGGATCGAGTGGGGGCGGCTCTGGAGGGGCGCGTATTTGCTCATGTGACTATCCTGATATATCTCTGCACCGCCTCACTGATTGAGATTTTCCTCCCATTGTTGTTCTTACTGATGTTGCTGCTCGCCCGTGTGGTGAAGCTATCTTGCGGACTCGAATCTACTTTGCTCTTATCCTTCATTGACTTTTTTCTCTGATAAAATTATCAAAAAACTTAAAATTAACCTTCACTTCTCCTTCCCCGGGTTTCAAAGATATCTCCAGTATGTGACTCATAACCTGTTGTTAATCCTGACCGTTGATGCACGGGGGCTGTAATGTGGGTATCAGTGCTTTACTGTATCGTGGCCGGCCTGACGGTTGTAGGCCCGTATTTGTTCTTTTAAGATGCACGAATAAAGGTTTTTAAAAAAAAAAAAAAAAAAAAAAAAAATTACAGGGAGGAAAACAGACCTGCGGAGGTAATACAGATTTTGTATGAAAAGCCCTCACTCACCAACCTGGTTGGTGACATGCTTCATCATGAGATGTTGCCCACAGAGAGATAGTGGTGGGCTAACATGCTGCTCGAGCTGGGAATCTAACTGTGAACACTGTTGTTCGTATTCAGGTATTACAGGTGCTGCGTCACACTTTTACAACACTTATATGTTAATTACTGCTAATTAAGTTGTAAACATTGTTAAACTATAAGTAGGGCTTCCTGTTTTCCTTTTTTTACTGATTTTTACAGATAAATACAGACAGAAAACTATTTATTTTCCTCTGTATTTATTTTAAAATGTGGATAAAAACGGAAATTGGGTTATTTTTTGAGCGATTCTAAACTATGACTACCAGGCCAATAGGTCTGTCGTTCTAAAAGTAAAAGGGTTAAAACAATAAAAGAATTTTAGTAAAGAGCCTTAAACATCAATATATATGCTCGTAAAAGAAAACATGCACATTTTAATATCAAGGTTGTGCATATTTTATCATCTGTGAGTGTTTATATGACTGAAAATGGTCAGTCCTTCAGGCATGAGTGCATATTTATCAGACAAATAAATGTGGAAATATACTCATTTCAGATTCATTTTTACACAAAACCCAAAATATATATGGGTAAATACAGATACAATTATTCAAAAAAATATGGATAAATACAGACGGAATTGCCCCAAAAATAAATACCATAAAACCAGGAGCCATTATTATAAGTTATGAAAGACTACTGTTGAGTTAGTTTTCACTATAAAAAGTATACATGTCTTTTTAAAATTTACTTAAAAAACATTATAGGTTATAGGGACATTGTGGTTAGAAATGAGCATTTAAAAAACCTGTGAAATTCACTGAAAAAACCATAGGTTTTACAGAAGTTATAGTTAGAAATTTGCATTTAAAAAACCTTAGAAATTCACTGAAAAAACCATAGGTTTCAGGGGCGTTATAGTTAGCTGAACATTTCACTCGTACAAAACCATAGAAATTCCACCGTTATAGTTAGTTCAGCTAACTATAACTTGCGCCCCTGCAATGCACTGCTCACGACGTCACATATTACATCATTCATGGCATGGTCAGTGACATCACTGATTACATCGCAAATGATATTACTGATGACATCCTCCATGTGATAATCTGATGCACCTCCTCACACCCTAATATAACCTTTGATACACCCATTCTAAAATATAGACTACCATTTTTTAAACCATAGAGACACCAATACCAGTTACTACATACCCACTCACTGATTCTTAGGTCTACACACACATCCACTCATTCACCCAAACAATCACTTATACATGCAGTCACTCCTCAATACAACACTATCATATGCAGTCATACACCTATTCAAACAGTCACATACCGCCACTCTTCCATGAAGTTACTCACAGACCTAGATAGTCATGTAAAGAATCAATCACACTCCCATTTACTCACCTATACAGTTATACACACACCACCTCACTACTTCATACAGATAGTAGTGCATACTTACTCTCTTATCTAATCAGTGATACAAGTACACACTCATCCATACAGCCACTTTCGTAATTACTCACTGTCACATATAGTTATTTATATACACCATCACTCACATAAACTGCCTTTTACATATGTAGCTACTTACATGTACCACTGAGATCTCCATTCACTCACAAACACACCCATACACACACTCATCCAGTCATAGAGCTGTTTCCACATGCAGTCTTGAACCCATACACCCAGTGAATCAACTAGTCACACATCTATGCACAGAGCCACACACCTCCAACCCACCCACACACACTCAGTCTCCCTTACAAATACTCAGGCAAACAGTTAATAATCCATAAAAACAGACACACTGATTCAGACATTCACACAGTTTAGTCACTAATGCATGCATTCAGTAAGACACGTTTAATCAGTCACTTATACAATCAGTCACACACCTCGTAAATCATTCATCCAGACACTTATACACCCACTGATTCTTCAATACAGCTTGGCATATACATAAAGCATAGTTAAACTTTACAGAAACACACAGTCACTGGATGATGTCATCAGTGATATCATCAGTGATGTCATTTGAGATGTCATCAGCTATGTCACTGACCATGCCATGAATAATGTAATATGTGACGTCATGAGCAGTGCATTGCAGGGACGCAAGCTATAGTTAGCTGAACTAACTATAACAGTGGAATTTCAATGGTTTTGTACGAGTGAAATGTCCAGCTAACTATAACGTCCCTAAAACCTATGTTTTTTTCAGTGAATTTCTAAGGTTTTTTAAATGCACATTTCTAACTATAACTTATGTAAAAAAAAAACTATGTTTTTTTCAGTGTATATATATATATATATATATATATATATATATATATATATATATATATATATTCAACTCACGCTGATTTTCCCGTTCATGAGAAACAAAGACAGCAACCACGGACACTTTCGATCAAAATGCGCTATTTAATTGTGCAAAAAATAGTGTTAATTGTGCAATAGGTGGCTATTTTTTGCACAATTAAATAGCGCATTTTGATCGAAAGTGTCCGTGGTTGCTGTCTTTGTTTCTCATGAACGGGAAAATCAGCGTGAGTTGAATGTTCTGAGGTTCGCTTCCTCTCCACGGACCGCCATCGCAAGAGGCAAGGGAAAGGCGACTGTTTGGTTGCTTTTAGCGACGACTTGTGAGAATTGGATATATATATATATATACACGAACCTCCTTCTTGCGAATGAGTAGACACCACCCGGGGAACAGTAAGGAAGCAGCTTTATTCCTTTCAGGGGCGAATGCATTTCGGCTGCACATCAGCCTTCGTCAGCGCCATAATGTTCAGGAGGCTTCCACTTCACGAGCCTGAGTCCTGCTGCCCTCTTATTGGCTGAGGGCCCGCTCCGCCCCCTGTGATGAAACGCTCACCTGTTGTCAGTTCGGGTGGTGTTGATGAACTGCAACTCCCAGAATGCATGGTGAAATCCAGGTAGGTAATGCGTAAGGGGTGTTACGCATGGTGGATAAGCGGAATGGCAGGACAGTTCGTTTTGAAGCCAATTTCCCGTTGGGTAAAGGAACATCACGCCTCCTTGGGTCCCCCAACCGCCTCAGCCTCAGAATTCAGGGATTGTGTCTGGCAGGGGCAACGATGACAATGCACGTCGCCCAACATGGGGTTGGGTAACCTCATGACTGCTGTCTTTCCTCTCCAAACTCCATGGCGGGTCCCGATCTTCCAATAACTTGGATGCACAGACTGCCACTGCAACAGCGACGAAGCCAGTAATTACCGGGCCAACTGGTGAGGCGGGGGTCTCTAAAACCGTGTTTCTGGCACACACGGGAACTAAATACACGAACCACTGAGATCTCCATTCACTCACAAACACACCCATACACACACTCACCCAGTCATAGAGCTGTTTCCACATGCAGTCTTGAACCCATACACCCAGTGAATCAACTAGTCACACATCTATGCACAGAGCCACACACCTCCAACCCACCCACACACACTCAGTCTCCCTTACAAATACTCAGGCAAACAGTTAATAATCCATAAAAACAGACACACTGATTCACACAGTTTAGTCACTAATGCATGCATTCAGTAAGACACGTTTAATCAGTCACTTATACAGTCAGTCACACACCTCGTAAATCATTCATCCAGACACTTATACACCCACTGATTCTTCAATACAGCTTGGCATAAACATAAAGCATAGTTAAACTTTACAGAAACACACAGTCACTGGATGATGTCATCAGTGATATCATCAGTGATGTCATTTGAGATGTCATCAGTGATGTCACTGACCATGCCATGAATAATGTAATATGTGACGTCATGAGCAGTGCATTGCAGGGACGCAAGTTATAGTTAGCTGAACTAACTATAACAGTGGAATTTCAATGGTTTTGTACGAGTGAAATGTCCAGCTAACTATAACGTCCCTAAAACCTATGTTTTTTTTCAGTGAATTTCTAAGGTTTTTTAAATGCAAATTTCTAACTATAACTTATGTAAAAAAAAAACTATGTTTTTTTCAGTGAATATATATATATATATATATATATATATATATATATATATTCAACTTTCAATATTCTTTTCCGCATCCGGAGCTGTGTCCTGCTTGCTTTTGTGTTTAAGGTGAGCGTTGGATTGTATGTTTAGCCGGTGTGCTGATACCGGCTTCGGACACGCCCTTTCGGTCAGGAGCACCGTGTTTTCAGCAAAACTTGTGGATGAGTACGATGAGTACAAACACGGCGCCCCCCCGAGCGAAAATTACTGCCACTGGGCCGTTATGTTTGCGAGGGGAGAAAGGAGGCAGCGCGTAGTTGCCTGAGAAGGATGCGGACGAGGATGTGAGCTGAATTGACACACCCAGGTGGAATATGCAGTTTGAAGTCCAGCGCCATGAACTGTGGGGCATTAATAGGTGTCTGTTTTCCCGTCACTGTATGAGGTACCACGTTGGACCACCAGTACCATCATGCAGTTCTCCTGGAGCCCAGCGGCACCGTCTCACTCACCTGACTGTAGTGGGAGGAGCTGAGAGACTGCTTATCAGGACAGATCTCTAAGCAAACAGTTGAATTCACCAGCCTGTGATACCGGCACTGATGACGGCCACGGAGGCCAGAAACGCGTCTGCCATTGCTTCACGGACTGTTTAGCCAAAGCTGGAAATTTTGCTCATTAAATTCTTTTCCGCATCCGGAGCTGTGTCCTGCTTGCTTTTGTGTTTAAGGTGAGCGTTGGATTGTATGTTTAGCCGGTGTGCTGATACCGGCTTCGGACACGCCCTTTCGGTCAGGAGCACCGTGTTTTCAGCAAAACTTGTGGATGAGTACGATGAGTACAAACACGGCGCCCCCCCGAGCGAAAATTACTGCCACTGGGCCGTTATGTTTGCGAGGGGAGAAAGGAGGCAGCGCGTAGTTGCCTGAGAAGGATGCGGACGAGGATGTGAGCTGAATTGACACACCCAGGTGGAATATGCAGTTTGAAGTCCAGCGCCATGAACTGTGGGGCATTAATAGGTGTCTGTTTTCCCGTCACTGTATGAGGTACCACGTTGGACCACCAGTACCATCATGCAGTTCTCCTGGAGCCCAGCGGCACCGTCTCACTCACCTGACTGTAGTGGGAGGAGCTGAGAGACTGCTTATCAGGACAGATCTCTAAGCAAACAGTTGAATTCACCAGCCTGTGATACCGGCACTGATGACGGCCACGGAGGCCAGAAACGCGTCTGCCATTGCTTCACGGACTGTTTAGCCAAAGCTGGAAATTTTGCTCATTAAATTCTTTTCCGCATCCGGAGCTGTGTCCTGCTTGCTTTTGTGTTTAAGGTGAGCGTTGGATTGTATGTTTAGCCGGTGTGCTGATACCGGCTTCGGACACGCCCTTTCGGTCAGGAGCACCGTGTTTTCAGCAAAACTTGTGGATGAGTACGATGAGTACAAACACGGCGCCCCCCGAGCGAAAATTACTGCCACTGGGCCGTTATGTTTGCGAGGGGAGAAAGGAGGCAGCGCGTAGTTGCCTGAGAAGGATGCGGACGAGGATGTGAGCTGAATTGACACACCCAGGTGGAATATGCAGTTTGAAGTCCAGCGCCATGAACTGTGGGGCATTAATAGGTGTCTGTTTTCCCGTCACTGTATGAGGTACCACGTTGGACCACCAGTACCATCATGCAGTTCTCCTGGAGCCCAGCGGCACCGTCTCACTCACCTGACTGTAGTGGGAGGAGCTGAGAGACTGCTTATCAGGACAGATCTCTAAGCAAACAGTTGAATTCACCAGCCTGTGATACCGGCACTGATGACGGCCACGGAGGCCAGAAACGCGTCTGCCATTGCTTCACGGACTGTTTAGCCAAAGCTGGAAATTTTGCTCATTAAATTCTTTTCCGCATCCGGAGCTGTGTCCTGCTTGCTTTTGTGTTTAAGGTGAGCGTTGGATTGTATGTTTAGCCGGTGTGCTGATACCGGCTTCGGACACGCCCTTTCGGTCAGGAGCACCGTGTTTTCAGCAAAACTTGTGGATGAGTACGATGAGTACAAACACGGCGCCCCCCCGAGCGAAAATTACTGCCACTGGGCCGTTATGTTTGCGAGGGGAGAAAGGAGGCAGCGCGTAGTTGCCTGAGAAGGATGCGGACGAGGATGTGAGCTGAATTGACACACCCAGGTGGAATATGCAGTTTGAAGTCCAGCGCCATGAACTGTGGGGCATTAATAGGTGTCTGTTTTCCCGTCACTGTATGAGGTACCACGTTGGACCACCAGTACCATCATGCAGTTCTCCTGGAGCCCAGCGGCACCGTCTCACTCACCTGACTGTAGTGGGAGGAGCTGAGAGACTGCTTATCAGGACAGATCTCTAAGCAAACAGTTGAATTCACCAGCCTGTGATACCGGCACTGATGACGGCCACGGAGGCCAGAAACGCGTCTGCCATTGCTTCACGGACTGTTTAGCCAAAGCTGGAAATTTTGCTCATTAAATTCTTTTCCGCATCCGGAGCTGTGTCCTGCTTGCTTTTGTGTTTAAGGTGAGCGTTGGATTGTATGTTTAGCCGGTGTGCTGATACCGGCTTCGGACACGCCCTTTCGGTCAGGAGCACCGTGTTTTCAGCAAAACTTGTGGATGAGTACGATGAGTACAAACACGGCGCCCCCCCGAGCGAACATTACTGCCACTGGGCCGTTATGTTTGCGAGGGGAGAAAGGAGGCAGCGCGTAGTTGCCTGAGAAGGATGCGGACGAGGATGTGAGCTGAATTGACACACCCAGGTGGAATATGCAGTTTGAAGTCCAGCGCCATGAACTGTGGGGCATTAATAGGTGTCTGTTTTCCCGTCACTGTATGAGGTACCACGTTGGACCACCAGTACCATCATGCAGTTCTCCTGGAGCCCAGCGGCACCGTCTCACTCACCTGACTGTAGTGGGAGGAGCTGAGAGACTGCTTATCAGGACAGATCTCTAAGCAAACAGTTGAATTCACCAGCCTGTGATACCGGCACTGATGACGGCCACGGAGGCCAGAAACGCGTCTGCCATTGCTTCACGGACTGTTTAGCCAAAGCTGGAAATTTTGCTCATTAAATTCTTTTCCGCATCCGGAGCTGTGTCCTGCTTGCTTTTGTGTTTAAGGTGAGCGTTGGATTGTATGTTTAGCCGGTGTGCTGATACCGGCTTCGGACACGCCCTTTCGGTCAGGAGCACCGTGTTTTCAGCAAAACTTGTGGATGAGTACGATGAGTACAAACACGGCGCCCCCCCGAGCGAAAATTACTGCCACTGGGCCGTTATGTTTGCGAGGGGAGAAAGGAGGCAGCGCGTAGTTGCCTGAGAAGGATGCGGACGAGGATGTGAGCTGAATTGACACACCCAGGTGGAATATGCAGTTTGAAGTCCAGCGCCATGAACTGTGGGGCATTAATAGGTGTCTGTTTTCCCGTCACTGTATGAGGTACCACGTTGGACCACCAGTACCATCATGCAGTTCTCCTGGAGCCCAGCGGCACCGTCTCACTCACCTGACTGTAGTGGGAGGAGCTGAGAGACTGCTTATCAGGACAGATCTCTAAGCAAACAGTTGAATTCACCAGCCTGTGATACCGGCACTGATGACGGCCACGGAGGCCAGAAACGCGTCTGCCATTGCTTCACGGACTGTTTAGCCAAAGCTGGAAATTTTGCTCATTAAATTCTTTTCCGCATCCGGAGCTGTGTCCTGCTTGCTTTTGTGTTTAAGGTGAGCGTTGGATTGTATGTTTAGCCGGTGTGCTGATACCGGCTTCGGACACGCCCTTTCGGTCAGGAGCACCGTGTTTTCAGCAAAACTTGTGGATGAGTACGATGAGTACAAACACGGCGCCCCCCCGAGCGAAAATTACTGCCACTGGGCCGTTATGTTTGCGAGGGGAGAAAGGAGGCAGCGCGTAGTTGCCTGAGAAGGATGCGGACGAGGATGTGAGCTGAATTGACACACCCAGGTGGAATATGCAGTTTGAAGTCCAGCGCCATGAACTGTGGGGCATTAATAGGTGTCTGTTTTCCCGTCACTGTATGAGGTACCACGTTGGACCACCAGTACCATCATGCAGTTCTCCTGGAGCCCAGCGGCACCGTCTCACTCACCTGACTGTAGTGGGAGGAGCTGAGAGACTGCTTATCAGGACAGATCTCTAAGCAAACAGTTGAATTCACCAGCCTGTGATACCGGCACTGATGACGGCCACGGAGGCCAGAAACGCGTCTGCCATTGCTTCACGGACTGTTTAGCCAAAGCTGGAAATTTTGCTCATTAAATTCTTTTCCGCATCCGGAGCTGTGTCCTGCTTGCTTTTGTGTTTAAGGTGAGCGTTGGATTGTATGTTTAGCCGGTGTGCTGATACCGGCTTCGGACACGCCCTTTCGGTCAGGAGCACCGTGTTTTCAGCAAAACTTGTGGATGAGTACGATGAGTACAAACACGGCGCCCCCCCGAGCGAAAATTACTGCCACTGGGCCGTTATGTTTGCGAGGGGAGAAAGGAGGCAGCGCGTAGTTGCCTGAGAAGGATGCGGACGAGGATGTGAGCTGAATTGACACACCCAGGTGGAATATGCAGTTTGAAGTCCAGCGCCATGAACTGTGGGGCATTAATAGGTGTCTGTTTTCCCGTCACTGTATGAGGTACCACGTTGGACCACCAGTACCATCATGCAGTTCTCCTGGAGCCCAGCGGCACCGTCTCACTCACCTGACTGTAGTGGGAGGAGCTGAGAGACTGCTTATCAGGACAGATCTCTAAGCAAAGAGTTGAATTCACCAGCCTGTGATACCGGCACTGATGACGGCCACGGAGGCCAGAAACGCGTCTGCCATTGCTTCACGGACTGTTTAGCCAAAGCTGGAAATTTTGCTCATTAAATTCTTTTCCGCATCCGGAGCTGTGTCCTGCTTGCTTTTGTGTTTAAGGTGAGCGTTGGATTGTATGTTTAGCCGGTGTGCTGATACCGGCTTCGGACACGCCCTTTCGGTCAGGAGCACCGTGTTTTCAGCAAAACTTGTGGATGAGTACGATGAGTACAAACACGGCGCCCCCCCGAGCGAAAATTACTGCCACTGGGCCGTTATGTTTGCGAGGGGAGAAAGGAGGCAGCGCGTAGTTGCCTGAGAAGGATGCGGATGAGGATGTGAGCTGAATTGACACACCCAGGTGGAATATGCAGTTTGAAGTCCAGCGCCATGAACTGTGGGGCATTAATAGGTGTCTGTTTTCCCGTCACTGTATGAGGTACCACGTTGGACCACCAGTACCATCATGCAGTTCTCCTGGAGCCCAGCGGCACCGTCTCACTCACCTGACTGTAGTGGGAGGAGCTGAGAGACTGCTTATCAGGACAGATCTCTAAGCAAACAGTTGAATTCACCAGCCTGTGATACCGGCACTGATGACGGCCACGGAGGCCAGAAACGCGTCTGCCATTGCTTCACGGACTGTTTAGCCAAAGCTGGAAATTTTGCTCATTAAATTCTTTTCCGCATCCGGAGCTGTGTCCTGCTTGCTTTTGTGTTTAAGGTGAGCGTTGGATTGTATGTTTAGCCGGTGTGCTGATACCGGCTTCGGACACGCCCTTTCGGTCAGGAGCACCGTGTTTTCAGCAAAACTTGTGGATGAGTACGATGAGTACAAACACGGCGCCCCCCCGAGCGAAAATTACTGCCACTGGGCCGTTATGTTTGCGAGGGGAGAAAGGAGGCAGCGCGTAGTTGCCTGAGAAGGATGCGGACGAGGATGTGAGCTGAATTGACACACTCAGGTGGAATATGCAGTTTGAAGTCCAGCGCCATGAACTGTGGGGCATTAATAGGTGTCTGTTTTCCCGTCACTGTATGAGGTACCACGTTGGACCACCAGTACCATCATGCAGTTCTCCTGGAGCCCAGCGGCACCGTCTCACTCACCTGACTGTAGTGGGAGGAGCTGAGAGACTGCTCATCAGGACAGATCTCTAAGCAAACAGTTGAATTCACCAGCCTGTGATACCGGCACTGATGACGGCCACGGAGGCCAGAAACGCGTCTGCCATTGCTTCACGGACTGTTTAGCCAAAGCTGGAAATTTTGCTCATTAAATTCTTTTCCGCATCCGGAGCTGTGTCCTGCTTGCTTTTGTGTTTAAGGTGAGCGTTGGATTGTATATATATATATATATATATATATATATTCAACTCACGCTGATTTTCCCGTTCATGAGAAACAAAGACAGCAACCACGGACACTTTCGATCAAAATGCGCTATTTAATTGTGCAAAAAATAGTGTTAATTGTGCAATAGGTGGCTATTTTTTGCACAATTAAATAGCGCATTTTGATCGAAAGTGTCCGTGGTTGCTGTCTTTGTTTCTCATGAACGGGAAAATCAGCGTGAGTTGAATGTTCTGAGGTTCGCTTCCTCTCCACGGACCGCCATCGCAAGAGGCAAGGGAAAGGCGACTGTTTGGTTGCTTCTAGCGCCGACTTGTGAGAATTGGATATATATATATATATATATATATATATATATATTATCTACTGGCGGTCGCCAGTAGATAGTTATAGTTAGGACCCTCTTACCATAGGAAATCCGCAACATTCTATTTTGAATAACTTTGGCGCCGGTCGACGAATCCTCGCAAAATTTTCAAAATAGGTGGGGCGTTGAGCTCCGCTCCTACCCTGAAAGTCTCGGGGGGATTCGTCAAGCGGGGGCTGAGATAAAAGGGGGGTCCCAAAACGCGTTTTTCCCATGCATTTTTCCATAGGACCTTTAGACAGAGCTACAGCCCGAACGGCTGAACAGAATTTAATGAAATTTGGCAGAGAGGTAGTCCTCAGGTCAAGGAAGTGCCTTTTGTAGGTTTGGTGTAAATCTGTTCAGTAGATTCTGAGAAAATAGCCTTTACATCAATATATATATCTGAGCCAGCTTACGGTGCGCTTACGGTGCGCTTACCGTACGCGTACGGTGACGTGCGCGAGCGCGATTCTGATTGGCCGTTAGATCTTAGTAAACATTCGAATCGGTCGAAACCAGGAAGCGGCGGCCGCCATTTTCTCTCTCGCACTCTGACAGGGGGTTGAAAAACAAAGTGCAAAAACATGTAAAGGGGCTGTTTAGACAGCTCCCAAGCACCTAGCCATGTCGAGGGAGTCCCCAACGATCCCCCAAGTGAAAAAAGGCAATTTTAATTTTTTCGAAAATTTCGCCGATTATGCTTACCGTACGCGTACGGTAATAAATAATAAAAAAATATCCACATTCTCCCCACCCCGTGTGCAAATGGTGCCCGAAGGGCTCCATTTGTGCATGGCTTATTACAGCAAAACAAAACATATATTTTACCTGTCACAACGATGCTCATCATATGTCCTCCATGTGCGCACGGTGCGCGAAGCGCATCGTGCGTTCATGGCCCATCTAGCGTAACGTGGGCACGCGGTGCGCGAAGCGCACCGTGCGCGCACGGAACGAACTGCGTTAAGTGGGCGCGCACGCCACAAATGGCGTAAAGTAACTTAGCATTTAAAAAACCGTACAAATTCACTGAAAAAACCATAGGTTTCACACACGTTATAGTTAGGAATTAGCATTTAAAAAACCTTGCAAATTCACTGAAATAACCATAGGTTTCACACATGTTATAGTTAGCTGGACATTTTACTGATAAAAAACCAATGAAATTCCCCCGTTATAGTTACTGTAGGCAACTATAACTCACGCGACCGTAATCCTCTGCTGATGACATATGTGTCTTTATGAAAAAAAAATATTTGTAATATATGTATAGCTAAAATTTAATGGAAGAAGACATGGGCAAATAAGTGTCTAAATACAGTATTAGCATCAGCAGAGGATTACGGTCGCGTGAGTTATAGTTGCCTACAGTAACTATAACGGGGGAATTTCATTGGTTTTTTATTAGTAAAATGTCCAGATAACTATAACATGTGTGAAACCTATGGTTTTTTCAGTGAATATATAGATAGCTAATAACGTATTAAGAATTTATGTATATTTATTTAGTTATTTATAAAGTTTTATATAGCGCGAACAAGATCCCGTAGGATATCAGAGCGCTTTACAAAGGATGGAAGACAGGCCATAAATCTAATAACGACATCAAGTAAAAATACACCACAAGAATAATAGCATAATTCCCAGACAGATGAATGAAGGAGAGTAGTACAAAAAGAAGGATTGAAGCAGGCTACGAGGGGGTGCACATAATGAGGAAAAGAAGAGCAAAGATCCAATATTCACATCAAGTATGAATACACAGAGAGGAGCCTGGCGCGCAACCAAGATGGCCGCGTAGGCTTGTGGCTCCCGGGGGCCTCCGCAACCTCCCACGTCTATCCTGTCATAATCCTGATTTTTTCGATGGGCTTTTGTTTATGATCTTGCGCTAAGGTGCCACTCGTTTTCCAAATCGAAATTGGACTCCGGGAACGTGTTTTTTGGCGATCTGAAGTTTGCGGCTTTCTCCGGCCTTGGTGCCGCACTCGGGTTGGTGAGGTGTCCGGCTGCGAATTGAACAACAGCGGCATGCCAGGCTGGGCCTGCCCCGGACCCCGTGCTTTCACTTTCGGTTTCGAGTTGAGCTACCGAGACTGATGCGTGGGACATTGGGAGAGCTGCGCGGAGTACGGAGTGCAAGGCCTAGTCTTGAACTGTAAACAGGCCTCTTTCGGTTGGCGGCCCGGATCTCCTGGCCTTCCTCCGGGTGCTGACCTTGCTGATCGCTGACGATGACGACGAGAGTGGACGGCGACAAACTGAAACCCAAATCTACCCGGAGGGGAGCTTATTCCCAGGCCAACAATATGGACCGCTATGCACAGCCAAAGGGATCCCCTAGTGGATCTCGTAAATCACCTGAGCCGCCCAAGGAGGCCTCAGGCGCATCATCCGAATTGACCCTGTTGGATGTCATGGGGGCCATTGAGGAGATGAAGGTGACTGTGAACCAGCAATTGGATACTCTGGCTAACAAATTGGACTCGGTGCTGATTGATGTCACCTTGGTCAGAGCGGACCTGTCGAAAACCAATGACCGGGTCGACTCATTGATCCAAGCAGCGTCGAGCCTAACGGTAGATGTGGCCGCCTTGCAGACGACGGTGCGGAGGTTGCAGCTCGCCAGTGACCTGACCGAGCGTCGCCTTGAGGACTCCGAAGGCAGGGCCAGACGGAACAACGTCCGCATTATCGGCGTGCCCGAACGGTCGGAGGAGTCTGCTGTGGATCTTTTTGTGGAGGATCTACTGGTGACTCATCTAGCACCCAAAGGGCTGAGCAAGTTCTTCGCTGTGGAACGGGCCCACAGGATCCCGGGGGGTGCGCCCAAGGTGGGTGCCCCCCCGCGGCCTATCATTGCCCGATTTTTTAATTTTCGGGATAGAGACGCTATCCTGCAGGCGTCGAGGGTGGCTGGGCCATTACGATTTGAGAACTCTAATGTTAGCTTTTACCCAGACTTTACACAAGCGGTTCAAAAGCAACGGATGGGATTCTCGGCCATCAAACGGCGCTTGAGAGACATGGAGTTCAAGTATGCGATGCTGTTCCCGGCTAGCCTGCGGGTCGAGTTGGATGGTCGCTCCCACTTCTTCGACCGGCCGGAGGCGGTGGGAGAGTGGCTGGATGCCCTGCCCAAGAGTCGGGATCGTGAGGGTCGGATGGCGGTGAGCGGAGAGGGTTTGACGGAGTAGGAATGGAACTGTGATCCTGGTGAAGGACTGTATTGGTAACGTTTTGCACCTGTGGCTGCACTGGACTCCAGTTTGTAACGATTTGCCCCGTGGTATTTGGAGGTTGCGGGGGGCTTGCTGGGGCCCTTTCCTCCTTCTGGGGTTTTTTCTTGTCCTTTCTTCATATTGGGGCGACAGGCACACTGCATGTTGGGGGGGCTGTTCGGGCTCACGCAGGGGTGCAGGGAGGGGGGAGTTTTGTTGGGGTGGATGGGGGGGTTGGGGTTTGTTTGTTTGTTTCACAAGGCGGGGTAATATTTTTTGCTGTGCTATTATGACTGTGCTCCCCGGGGGGGGATATTTTGTGCTGGGAGGGATGGGGGTAGGGGACTGAGACTTCTTTCCTGGAATGTGAATGGGCTGGGGGACAGGATAAAGCGGGGGGTAGTCCTGCAGTTCTTGAAACGTATTTCGCCTGACATTGTGTTCTTGCAGGAAACGCACCTCATAGGGAACTCTTTTCATGCCATGAACAGACGAGGATATCGCCTCCTGGCCCATTCTGGTTTCACCTCTGGCTCGAGGGGAGTGGGCATCTTGGTCAGGACCTCTCTCCCGCTGGTGGTGGATGAGGTGCTCCACGACGACAGAGGGCGCTACACTGCGCTGGTGGGGAGGTGGGAGGGTAGATTGATTTCGCTGGTCGCGGTCTACGTGCCGCCGGGCCTGCAGACGGCCACCTTTGCTGATTTGGGGCGCCTGCTACTTGGGCTTCCGGGGAGGTTTTGGTCTTGGGGGGGATTTTAACGCAGTGGTTTCCGGAGTTGAAGATCGACACCCCCCTAGGGACCTCCCTCGGGCCCAGAACTGGCTGGGGGGCTTTCTGGATACCCTGGGACTGAGAGACTGCTGGCGGTTGAAACACCCTGGACAGGCGCAATATACCTTCCACTCTGGGGCCCACGGTAGTCTTTCGAGGCTTGACTATATGCTAGTGCCTGCGGCCCAAGCTGGGATGATCGGGGAAGTGCGACACTTGGCACGCGGTATATCTGATCACTCCCCTCTTTTGCTACACCTAGATATCGCCTTGGGGGCGGAGGGGAGGGTGGCGCCGATCAACCCCTGGTACCTACGAAACCCCACGATCCGTGCAGACCTGGTTAAGTCTTTGGACCACTATTTTAATGATAAAGTGGGGTCGGTGTCTTCCGCCGTCTCCCTTTGGGAGGCCTTTAAGACGGTGCTCCGGGGCCAGGCCCTATCTCTCATTTCCCACACCAAAAAATGCGAGGCGCAGGAGGTTGTTCGGCTAGAAAATGAGATCACCGAGTTGGGGAGTGATTTGGAGCAAGGTGTTACGGATGACAGATTGCATGTGCTGGAGCTTAAGCAGGCCGACTATAAGGTGCTGGTTACTGAATCTGCTAGGAGTATGGGCAGGGAGCAACAGGGGCGATTGTACGATATGGGTGATAAGGCAGGGAAGTTGATTGCCTGGTTGGATAAGAAGGAGAGAGCGAGTCGAGTGGTGCCGGAGATTGAGAGGGTGGATGGTGTGCGTGTGACGGACCCCGGTGACATTGTTGATTGCTTTGCGGAGTATTTTCACGGGGTCTACTCTCCGGTCTCAGAGCGATCGGAGGAAGACTCTAGACTGCTGCTTCGAGATATTACTCTGCCTTCCCTATCTGATGAGGATAAAGTATTGATGGATGCGGCCCTATCGCCAGATGAGATTGCTTTGGCCATTCGCTCCATTGCCTCGGGTAAGGCCATGGGTCCTAATGGACTTCCCATCGAATTGTATAAGCTGTGCCAGATGCGATTGCCCCGTATCTCCGGGACATGTTCCTTGAGGCTCAGGCGGCGGGCTCCCTCCCTTCTGACCAACGTCTTGCTACTATTGTTGTTATCCATAAGGAAGGGAAGCCACGGGATCGGTGTACTTCTTACAGGCCTATCTCTTTGTTAAACGCGGAGCCCAAAATCCTCGCCAAGGTACTGGCCAATCGTCTGATCCGGGTTGTGGGCGACCTGATTCATCAGGATCAATCCGGTTTTATACCCCATCGCAATACCGCTTTGAACCTGCGGCGACTGCATGGCGTCCTTGCTCGCGCCCCATTCATTCGTGAGCCGGCCATCTTGGCGTCCTTGGACGCTACCATGGCGTTCGACACCTTGGAATGGCCATACATCTGGGCGGCGTTGGTGAAGTTTGGGTTTGGCCCGGGGTTTATCGGTTGGGTGAAATTGCTTTATGACAACCCACTGGCACAAGTAGTGGTCAACGCACGGGTGTCGGCTCCCTTTGTTTTGGGTAGGGGCACCCGACAGGGATGTCCACTGTCGCCTCTTCTCTTTGCGCTTTGCTTGGAGCCCCTTGCGGAATGGTTGCGGTGGCACCCCTCGATACGTGGCCTTAGATGGACGCCGGAATACGAGGATCGTGTTTCCCTATATGCGGACGATATCCTCTTGTATCTTGCATCTCCGCGTAAATCGCTCATTGTATTGGTGGATGTGTTGAGCTCCTTTGGTCGCAACTCCGGATTGGTAATTAACTGGGCTAAGTCTTGTGTATACGTTCTCTCCGGGGAGGCCCCCCCCCTTCCGCGGGGGTGCCCTATCCAGATTGCGGAGTCGGGGTCCACGTATTTGGGTATCTTTATAACCCTGGATCCGGTGGCCCGGTATGAACGGAATCTTCTCCCCCCCCTTCAGCGCCTAAGGGCAGATGTGGCGGGTTGGCGGCGGCTGCCGCTCTCGCCGCTCGGCCGGGCAGCATTGTTCAAAATGATGTCGCTACCACGCTTTTTGTACGCCCTGCAGAATACTATGGACGTAGTGCCGGCCCGTTATTTCCGAGAGGTGGAGTGTCTCCAGCGTCGATTGTTTTGGGACGGGCGGCCGCGGATTGCTCTTGCTAAACTGACCCTACCGTGGTATGACGGGGGGGTCGCCCTCCCTGACATTAAGCGATATTACTGGGCCTCCCAGTTGGCTGCCGTCAATCACGGGATGTATGGCCCTGCTTTGAACCCGGCTTTTGAGATGGACAAATTGCTACTGCCAGGCGGAGACTATAATCGAGCACTATACTCTGGGGTCCCTTGATGCGCGGTTGACGGGCCTGACGCGGGTAGCGGTGCAGGTGTGGCATGCAGCAAATGCGGCGATGGGGTGGAGGGATCGCTTGACTCGGGCTACGCCATTGTACGCGTCCCAGCGTTTGGGTTGTCTGTATACTACGAAAGGCTTCGAGAAGTGGGATACGATTGGTATCAGCACGGTAGGGGATCTCTGGACGAAAGGGAAATTTAAGACGTTCGACATGCTGAAAACGGAATACCAGTTGAATGATAGGGAACACTATCGGTATGTTCAAGTTCATCATGCCTTGTGTTCCGATTTTTCAGACGTGGCGGCTATTCCGGAGCATTCCCCGTTGGAAGACAGAGTTTTGGACGGCTATGTACCGGATAGCACCATTTCGTTGATTTATAAAAAGCTTATCAATGATCGAATGGGTTTGCTGGCCTCATTGAGGGAGACATGGATTGCAGACGGTATAGAACTGGACGACGAGGATTGGGTGTCAGCGGTGGCCTCCCCGAAAGAGGTGGCTATCCCGGCCCGATTGCGGTTCGTCCAGCTTAAGATACTGCATAGAGTGTACGTCACGGGGCCTGGCTTGCTGCGTATGGGGTATTCGGTGGATGGTTTGTGTAAGCGAGGCTGTGGGCTACTGGGGACTTTTCTCCATATCTTGTGGGAGAGTCCGGAGGTGACTCGGTTTTGGTGCAGAGTGCATGCGGTGTTAGAAGAAGTCACGCATGTTGCCTTGTTGCCGGAGGCACGTAGATGCTTGCTGAATGTCTGGGAGCCGACTGATTACAATGTGACGCAGACGCAATGGGTGACTCTAGGCTATATGATAGCGAAGCGTGACATCGCACAACTGTGGGGCTCCCAGAGGCCGCCAACGGTCTCCGAGTGGAAGGAACACATGGACTGGTGTATGTTTAGAGAGAAAACGGTGTATGTGGCGAGAGGCAAGCCTGGGAAGTGGATTAAGGTGTGGGGTCCCTGGAACTCCTATCGTGGAGGTATTTGCGCCCCGCCCCAGACGCGTGAGATGGACGCCGCTCTGTCTCCCTAGCCCCCGCATTCCTGTATGCTCCTGCGACATGCGACTTTGTCGCTTCTGCCTGGCCCCCCTCCCCCCCTTATGTCTACCCGGGTTGGTTTACTCCCTCGATACGAGGAGCACATGCCATTAACCTCCTCTGCCTTGTGAGTTTGATGTTTTCTGTTTTTCAAAAATATGAAACCTTTCCTGTTTGTTTAGGGACTGCGGCTGTGGCTGACTGCGCTGATTAGCACTTTAGTAACTCTTTTGCTGCTTCATTGATGTGCATGTTAAGTCGTGCCTATGTTTACACTGCGTTTAGCGGCCGGCCTGTTGGTTGTAGGCCCATACTTGTATCTTTTCGAAATTGTAATAAAGGTTTTAAAAAAAAAAAAAAAAGTATGAATACACAACAGGAATAATGGCATAATTCCCAAACAAATGAATCCAGGAGTAGAGTGATACCATAAACAGGAAGATAGCAGGCTACGAATGGGGGCACATAATACGGTACAGAGGAGCAACATCTCATGATGGTACAATGGTTGCAGGATCAATGACTTCGAACAAATGATCCTTTCCTAACCCAGTTAAAGTAAAAATGTGTTCATTAGGAATCTTTTGGCTTCCAGTTTGAAAGCAGTCGTTGTTTAGATTCTATGTATAATTTTTTAACAGTAGGTGGCAGTGTTAGACTGTGACAGGATTTTTCAGTAACAGTGTGGTTAAAGTATGTGTGATAGATTACGTGGTGAAGGTGTTTCAAATGTGAGTGAATGTAAATGCGCGGTAGAGGTATGTGTTGTTAAATCACCGATGTAAAAACGTGCGTGGTGACTAAAGGCGAGTCAGTGTCATATAACCTACACGTCACATTCATTTTTAACGTTTTTTAGACATAGGTAGATTAAGTGGTTTGCCCAGAATCACAGGATGTTTATGAGCCAATGCTGGGAATCATACCTGGTTCCCCTGCTCCAAAGTCGGCAGCCCTAGACTTAAAGCCACATCCTCTCTCCTACATCACTTAGCAATCACACATTGCACCTATTTCACGCTCAATAGTCACTCACGCAGGCATGACACAAAAAAGAAAGATCACCACATATATGCACTAAGCAGATGTCACGTAACACAGACATGTCACGTAGGAACAATACAGCAATTCTCAACTACGTCACGTAATATTATTATTATTATTACCTTTTGTAAAGTGCATAGCTACCCGAAGGCGTCCCAGCTTTCACGTCGAGATAGAGGTTTACGGCAAGCTTTATGCAACTGGTTGTTGGAAGAGCCAGGTATTAAGAAGTTTCTGGAAGGGAAGCAGATGGGATTCAGCCCGAATGAAGGGGGGCATTGCATTCCACAGTGTGGCAACATTGTAAACAAATGATCTTCCTCCGCTTCTTGCCCTTTTTATTTTCGGGGTAACTGCCAAGTGAAGATGGGTAGGGTGGAGGCATTTACACACAAGGGCAGATACCACATGGATCATTAAAGGATATCACAACATGCATACATATATTACAGAGGCACAAACATAACCATAACACAAATATATCAGAATCAAATGAACCCCGAGAAGCCGTGGATTGCTCAACCCATGCTACTGCTCAGAGTCAAGTGCTGAAGGGGAACTTGGCACGGTTTCTCACGACCAAAAGTATGTCAGGCCTGTGACATCAAAAGTAAATTATCTCAGCCCCCATGGTTGGGCCCTGTATAACTCCTTGAAAGGGGTTCTAACAATTGACAGCAAACGGTGGTGTGCCTATTGTTTAGGAGCCTAGGTTGCAGGTGTGGCATTAGCCCCTTCCAATTTACGCCAGTGGTACAGTAAGCCCAGTTTTTAAGCACAAAATCAGCACACAGGGTTGGGAATAGACCTCAGCACCATGTCCATGGATCAGATGAAGGATTTATGTAGAGACAGAGGGTGGAGGGTTCCCAGATTGAGGAACAGAGAAGTCCTTGGTAATTTTATTAGGGACCAGTTTGAGACACTGGGTGAAAGGAAAAATACCTTAATTAGCTCTGGGGAGGGAACCATGCTTGGAACCAATGATGAGAGTGCTGCGGACTCAGGCTCTCAGATCCCGTTGGGACAGGTCTATTCCAGACATATGCAGGGTGTGTTCCCTAATGCATTTGCTGGAGTTTCCCCAAGACATTCACCACCTTTAGTTTCTAGAATACCCCAGGTGTATACACCACCTAGAATCTCTGGGGTACCACTATCACCAATTCCAGGAGTAAATGCCTTGGGTGGGTAGAGTCTAGCAGAGACTCTGAACTTGAAATTGGCTCTCCAGAAGGCTAAGGCTGAGCAAGAGGAGAAGGCTATGGTGTTTGAGAGGGAATCGCTAAGAATAGCTCACCAGGAAAAAGAGGAGAGGAGGTGGGAAAAACAGGAGAAATGGGCTCAGGAAGAGGAGTTGCAAAAAAGGGAAGAGAAACAAAGAGAAAGTGAAGAGAAAGAGAGATAGTGGGATGAGAAACTGAAGGAAAAGAAGAGAGCTGGAGAGGGAAAGAATATCCCTTGAGAGAGAGAGGCACTTCGGATGGCAGCAATGACAACTCTATCTGGGAAAAGTGGCTTTACATCTAGTTCAGGCCAGCCTGCAGCCAAGGTTCCAAGAGATCTTGTGCATGTCTATGTGGAAGGTCAGGACACGGATTGTGGTTATAGAATGGTTTGTGAGCTTTCAGGTTACTTGTAAGGTGCTGGCGTTGAATGAGGTGTCTATGGTTCTGTAGAACCTGTCCTGCTTACTGGATGAGTAGTAAGTTAGGAGGGAGTGCCGCTACCAGTTGTAGGTGTTCCATTTGAGCAGGTGGGAATAGACGTTGTTGGTCCACTTGCCCCCCTCTTACAGTCTGACAACAAATATATCTTGGTTGGGGTGCATCTAGGTTTGGATTCTGAACGGGGAATTAATTTTGTCTCCTCTTACATGAGAGACATGTGGGAGCAAGCTGGTAAGACATGCCACTTCTCGACATATACCACCTACAAACCAATGGCTTGGTGGATCAGTTTAACATAACACTGAAGACTATAACGGGAACAGTGCCAGAGAACCTCAAGAGGAAAGGGATCTTCTCCTGCCACGTCTCTGCTTACTGAGAAATTCTGCAGAAGGAGGTAGGGTTCAGTTCCTTTGAATTTCTGTATGGACACCTGGTGTGGGGTCCACTTACCATAGTCAGAGAAGAGTGGGAAGGAACCTAAGACTCTCCACAGAAGGATGAAGTGGACTATGTAATTGGCCTCAGGAAGTTGATGCTGTAATACAAGAGTCAGCAAAATAAAACCTTCAGGTTAGCCAAGCGCTGATGAAGGAGTAGAACGACCAGAAAGCTATGCTGGCCAGGTATCAGGAAGGTCAGGAGGTGATGGTGCTAAAGCGTATTTGTCCAAGGACTTTGGAGGACGAATGGTGTGGGCTATACAAGGTTCTTAAGAAGGTTTCTGAGGTTAACTACTTGTGGACACAGGCGCCACAAGGGAACCCAAGAGGGTGTTTCATGTGAACAGGCTGAAGCCTTACCTCGTAAGAGACTACACAGTGAATGGCATGGGTCATGCAGAGAAAACTGAGGAAGACAGTGAGCCTCTTCCTGACTTGCAGCATAGTGACATGAGGGATGGCACTGTGGAAGGTGGTTCAGTTAGCCCCTGAGTTAACACTAGAGCAACAGAGAGGTGTTGGGCGATTGCTAACCTCTTCTCGCTAACTCCAGGGTTGACAACTGTCAACTGTCTGTGTGCATGACATAGACACGAGTGACAGTCTGCCAGTGAAGGGCAAAATGTACAGAATGTCTGACCGGGTTTAGGGATGCATTAAGATGGAAGTTGCCAAAATGATGGACCAGGGGATTATTGGGAGATCTATTAGTCCGTTGGCTAGTCCTGTGGTGCTTGTAACAAAGCAAGGGTCTACTGACTTGTGGTTCTTTGTGGACTACTGAGCCCTCAGTGAGATAACCAAGACTAATGCCCGTCCAATTCCCTGAGCGGATGAGCTTGTGTATCAGTCAGAGGCTGCAAAGTATTTGAGCACCTTGGATATGACCAGAGGGTACTGCAGATTGCTTTGGCACCGGATGCCAAAGTGTAGGCTGCATTCTCTACACCAGAGGGGCTATATCAGTTCAAGGTGATGGATGCCGTTTGGGTTGAAGAACGCTCCTGCCTCTTTATAGCACCTTATGCAGCATGTTCTCACAGGGCTGGGAGAGTTCTGTGTGGCCTACTTGTATGACGTTGCAGTGTTCAGCAATTCATGGCAGGATGACCTAAGACACTTAGGACAGGTGTTGATGAGGATACAGGAGGTGAAACGGACCATCAAGGAAACCAAGTATCGGTTGGGGCAGTCCTTTGTATTCTACATTGGGCATAAGGTAGGAAATGGGAAGATTTGCCCGTTGGATGCCAAGATTTAGACTGTGATGGAGTGACAGGTGCCTACTACCTAGACTAAGTGAAGGTGTTTTTAGGACTCATCTGGTATTATAGGATTTTTGTAGGAAACTATGGAAGCATAGTTGCCCCGTTCACTGCTTTGATCTCCAAGAGGCAGCCCAGGAAAGGGAGTTGGACTGAGGAGTGTCAAAAAACATTTGAGGAAAGGAATAAGTCACGATGCACGGCACCTGTAATGAAAGCACCTGACTAGAGTCAGCCTTTCATTGTACAGACGGTCATCTCTGACAAGGGAGTTCGAGCTGTGTTAGCTCAGTTGGATGTCAAGAGCAGAGAGCATCCGGTCGCCTTTATTAGTAGGAGGTTACTACCCAGAAAATAGAACTGGGTAGATATTGAAAAACAGTGCTATACTATAGTGTGTGCCCTGCGTAAGTTCCATCCTTATATGTTTGATACAAAGTTTTTGGTGCAAACAGATTAATGCTATTGAACTAATTGATGGCTATGAAGGGAGAGAATCCCAAGTTGTTAGGATAGTCTATTTATCTGCAAGGGTTACATTTTGAAGTGGAGCACAGAGTCCGATTGAGTCACGGGAATGCTGATGGTCTTATCCACTGGTTTTACCGATCTCACCACCCAACTTTTCCAGGTTAGGAGCTAGTTCGAGCTAGTCTGATCTGGGAGGGGCATCTGTTGGGAATAAAAATCCCCTCGCATTGTGATGGGCATGGACATCCGTGCTAATTGCTCCAGCTGCAACAATTTTGAGATCCCTGGTGCTGGTTTTTGTTGTGTTGGGCTGTATTGCTTTGCCTTTTAGATAATACAAAATCTCCCACACAGTGGCTCAAACACTGCGAAGTAAAACACATAAAACACAACAATACCTAGAAAAGGGTTTTACTTTACAAAATGCAAAGGCTTTCTTTTTAGAATAAGGCTTGGGGTTTTATTTATGCAAAGCTCTCTAATAGAAAGGTTTTCCCAGATGTCAAATGAACCCCATTCAAATGTATATAGATATATATATTTATATGCAAGCAATAATAACACACTTGGTAAATGCAACAGTTAAATGCAAGCAATAATAATATGAAATACAAGCGGCAAATAATATAAGCTTAAACTCTAGGAAAGAATATGGGATGTCCTGCAAGAGATCAGAAATATATATATATATATATATATATATATATATATATATATATATATATATATATATTTTAACCAATACACCCTCGATTCGAAGGCTCACTCCAACCAGTTCTTTTAAAGCAATGTAACACTTAATCACACAGAGTTTTCTTCCGCATTACGCGTTTCATGACATTGCATCCCTTGATCTCAGGCATTGGCATGCAACGATCCAGATTAGTTAGAAAAGGCACACTCCTCAGCACGTGACTTTTATTCCCACATGGAGACTTCGACAAGTTCTGTGTCTCCGTGGCCCCCGTAAAGTAAGGGGTTATGCGCCTTCACGGCTGGACTGCCACCAAAACATTTTTTAACCAATACACCCTGGATTCGAAGGCTCACTCCAACCAGTTCTTTTAAAGCAATGTAACACTTAATCACACAGAGTTTTCTTACGCGTTTCGGGACATTGCATCCCTTGATCACAGGCATTGGCATGCAACGATCCAGATTAGTTTGAAAAGGCACACTCCTCAGCACGTGACTTTTATAGCCCTCCAATGGGCAACAGGTACGTTCAAAATGTATTGCATGCTGGGACATGAAGTTTGATATTATTGTCCTTTAAGTAAAATTACTCTGCGCCTTTGCAACATTATTTATTTCCTTAGTAGGGTAGGGTTGACCTATTGGGTTGTGGCTCTGTAGCGCTGCCATTTCCAGCGGCAGCTGTTAATAAGGGGGGGGTTCTTCTAGGAGACGGGGTGTGGTGTCACCCTTAGATTGGGTTCATGTTTGGTGAGGGTCAGGGAGGGAGCATGAGGTTAAAGGGGGGGAGAAAATCGTCATCATTGGGGCACTATGCTTTTAAAGGATGGGGAAGGTTTTTCTTAGTTTTGCACAGCATAAAAAATAAACTATATGTTATAGCTCATTCAACTTTCTGGATAATTATTGTTGTAGGAGGAGGATTAACACAAAAGATAAAACTTAATTATGAACTGGATCAAGTGTTTGGCCTGTAATGTCGCTGGTCTTAATAGTGCAGGTAAAAGAAGGCTGGTCCGAGAGGAGCTACGAATGTATCAGTCTCATTTAGTGGTCCTGACAGAAACACATTTGTCTTACAAAGACCGGAATTTATTAGCGGACCTGGGGTTAGAGTTAATCATTAGTACTACTCAAACTGTATCTATTAAAGGAGTAGCTATCTTAAAAGATAAAAAGTTTGCCTGCGAAGTCATCAACAAACTGGCAGATCAATGGGGCCGATGGGCAATAGCTCAGCTGGCTATAGGGCGTAAGAAATACGTGATCTGTGCCATATATGGCCCTAATGTCGACGATCCTGATATTTTCGAATTCCTCAATTTGGAATTATTAAACTGGGAGGGGGAAAAATTAATCCTGGGGGATTTCAACTGCGTCTTAGATTATCATATAGATTCTACGGGGAATAGGCGTAATGTAAGAATGTGTAAAACTCGCAGAGCAATCATACAAATGATGAGGCTCCAGTCCATTAAGGACGCCTGGAGACATATATATCCTCTAATACCGGGCTATACTTACTATTCGGCTCCTCATAAATCATACTCCAGGATTGACATGGCCTTGGTGTCTGATAGTGTACTTATAACATCGAAAATGGAATTATGTCCCCGGGTGACCTCCGACCATAACCCTATTATTTTCTCTTTTCAGGTTAAAATCGATGATAAGGAAATCAGGCAATTCTCCTTCCCTAGGTATTTGTTGACTGACACTGAATATCTGCTGAGTACTACACAGCAATTAGAGGAATTTTTTCGAATAAATACAGGTTCTGCATCCCCAATAATTGTCTGGGATACTATGAAAGCGTTTGTCCGCGGCATTACACAGAAATATATTCTTTTACAGAATAAAAAACGAAAAAGTGAAATGGAGAATTTATTACTTAATTTGCGTGACATTGAGAGAGAACATGTGAAGGTAGTTAAGAGTAAGGATTTAAAGGCTCAGGAAAGTATGCTCCTCTCTTTAATTGATGCAAGAGTCGCAGTTAAAAAAAACTTAAGAGAAAAAATGGCCGCAAACTACAGTAAGCATCGGTTAGAGAGGTATGAGTATGGGGAGCACATAGGACATGTATTGGCATATCAGACTGCAGAGGCAAAAGCCAGAACTAAGATTGATGCTATTAAGGGAACAAATGGGATATTGTATACGGAAACATCGGATATCCTAGATCAGTTTTCGCAGTTCTATCAACAGTTATATTCTTTGACATGGCCCTCTAACCAAGAGGAGATACTAGGTTATATTAATAACAGTGGCCTCCAGCCTGCAGACAACGAGAAAATTAATACATTAGAAGAAACAGTCTTGTCAGAAGAAGTTGAATCTGCATTGTCACTACTGCCTAATGGGAAAGCGGCTGGTTTTGACTCGATACCATTAGAGTTTTATAAATCTTTCAAACAGATCATACTTCTACCTCTCATTAGTGCAATCCAATATGTAGCTATTAATGGTGAGGTGCCGGAATCATGGAATAAGACACAGATTGTGTTTTTCTTAAAAAAGGGCAAACCACCGACTGAGTGTGGCTCATACCGGCCAATTTCCCTTATTAATGCGGACGCGAAGATATTTTCTAAGATTTTGGCAAATCGCTTAGCCCCGCTTATGACGGACTTAGTTTCTGAAAGTCAACACGGATTCATATTAGGGAGGGATACTACTGCCCACGTTAACACGGCTATTAGCTCATTCGACTATGCAGAGCAAAAGAAAATTGATTTTGGCATGATCCTATTAGATGCTGAAAAAGCGTTCGATCGTGTCAGATGGGAATTTCTATGGGCTATTCTAGCAAAGATAGGTACCGGTAAGCAGTTCCAGTCCTGTGTAAAAGCTTTATATAGTAACCCACAAGCTAATCTTTGTTATATGGGCTCTAGGTCAGCATCATTCAGGATACTGTGCGGGACCAGGCAAGGTTGCCCGTTGTCACCATTACTTTTTGCTCTATATATAGAGCCATTTTTACGTATCCTTCAATCTTGTGCATATATTGATCCGTTGGTTTCCGGCACCTCTCAACTTAAGCTTACAGCATATGCTGACGACATAGCGGTTTATGCTACTAATCCAAGTGAGGCCGTGAATAAGATTATAGACGAAGCTGAGAAATATGGCAATGTCTCAGGGTACAAGCTGAACGTGAATAAAACTCAAGTACTTACTACTACAGGGATTCATAATGTTATGACTGGGGCGTGCACTACAGTAACTTATCTGGGGGTAAAAATAACTCCTAATGTTAAACAGATCATAGACATCAATTATCTACCACTTTTGCAGGTAACCACTAGGCTGTTTAAATTTTGGCACAGGCTCCCTTTGGGACTACTGGGTAGATCTAACTTAATAAAAATGAAAATACTTCCCAAATTCCTATATTTGTTTCGCTCCATTCCGTTGAAAATCCCTAACAATCTGTTTAAAAAACTTGAGGGCATATGCAGTAGCTTTCTATGGGGTTATAAAAAACCCAGAAGAGCAATTGAGCTACTTAAATCTCCGTATGAACAAGGAGGACTGGGTTTCCCGGATTTTAAAATATATTTCTGGTCTTCATTTATTGGTCGTTTTCGATGCTTGTTGGGCTTGGACCAGTCAAACTCACTATTTAAGCTTATTTTAGGTAATCAGAGGGACATGTTTTTGTATGGAATAAATGATCCAAATTATTTTAAGAGAGTCAAGTTTAAGACTCTGAGGGATATTGTGGCTATATGGAGAGATATGTCTTTTAAGTGTAAGCTACCCAAAACCCATACTAAATTTCCATTGTGGGGGAACCCATTGCTCCCTAAGATTTTTCAGGATCAGGCAGGCAAATCTTGGAGTCAATATGGGATCTCATACCTGGGCGAAATTTATAATGAGACAGGAATCGTGTCATTTGAAAATTTGCGTATAAGGTATAAGCTACCGGTAAATTTTTTTTTCAAGTATTTGCAAATAAGAGACTATTTAACTACAAGTTTTGCTCCAATTGAGTTCACACAGTCAAATGTTTGGGATTGTATATATGGTGCAAAGACCAAGTCCTTAATAGGTATGATGTACACCCATTTATCTAGCTTTAAACTGGATGGTAGCGTAAAATTAGCTGAACGTTGGAGTCAAACTCTGGGTACAGTGGTCTCCCCTAGTATGATCAAACAAGCGCTAGTTAATGTAAAGGACTCGGTGCACTCTGTTAACTTGCAACTCCAGCAATTACGTATTACTTGTATGCTATACTACACACCGGCTAGAATCGCAAAATGGGATCCAGGTAGTATGATGGGAGATAAAAAATACTGCCCTAAATGCGGATTATACGCTGCCGACTTGCTACATATGTTTATTTCATGCCCTTCACTGACGGTTTTCTGGCAGAAAATCGAACAGCTACTTCAGTTAAAACTTGGCCTGAATCAACCATTGACTGATCTTGAAATCATGCTGGGCTGCAAAGAAAATAATTTAGGTTTAGCACGTCTCTTTTCAATCTTAATGGCGGCTGCTAGACTAGCTATTGCTAGGGCTTGGATTTCTCCCACACCTCCTCAGGTTGAGGATTTTTGGTCGATAATTAAAGAAACTTATGGTTTAGAGGCTGCCCTAGCAAATACAAGGGGACTTCGCTCCCTGGTCAAATTAGATGCACTTTGGCGACCAATGTCCTTTTGATTATTTACTACATATTCTATATCGACTCTGTGGTTATGTATTTTGAGATGTAAAGGTTTCTCTGTGCCCTCATGATCATATTGCTTTATATCATTTGGCGATCATCTCAATTTGTGTTTATATGGTCCTTTATGATTACCTGCTTACTTTATTATTGTTGCTTTCCTTCTCCATATGTTATATGCTACTTATTTAATTTTCTTTTTGAATTTACCATATTGTTGATGTATACTATTATATTTGCTTTTGTCTTACTGTATTTTTTTGTGCCTACTATGATGATGAAAATACAAATATTTAAAAAAAAAAAAGTAGGTTCCAATCGCTGCATGAATGTAGTCCAATTGTAAACCCTTTAGTATATGTATATATACTAAATACATCAAATGATTACTTTGGATGTGCACTCTGATTCATTCACACATCACAAAGAAAACACCTCAAATGATCAAAGCCACTGGCCGCACATCACAATGGCAATAATCAAAACTCAACACTTCACCTGGTGCAAACACTGCTTCTTAGCCCACTCCTGACCAGGGGATTTAACAGTTGGGGATAAGAGCCTCAGCAACCAGTTCTGCTGTACCGAAGTATACGCGTCCGTCCCCATTCGGATTCCAAAATCCCGGTTTCTAAGTCAACAACCCTCGCTTTATAATCTCAATACACACACTAGAAGGTTCGAGAGTCTTCCCCTCTGCGCCAAGGAAACTTACTGGAACTGGCCAGCTTCCAGGCAAGCATTCGACGGTAGGAAGGAGTTCCCACATTGCCTCTACATTCTCACATGTTCCAGCCTTTATCTTGACGAAGCTCACGAAAGCCTTCCAGGGTACATTAAACAATCCCCACAAAACAATCCTTAAACGTGATTAACCCAAACAACTTGCAAGCCTGTCTGTGCGCACAGAAAAGCTCAAGCAAGGCAGGGTCAGAATTCAGGATGACATGAGGCCATGTCAAAGCCAATAGTAAGAAATTAATAATACTTGCCAATGTACAACACAATGCAAATTTGTGTACCACTGCCTATAACATCACATACGTCATCTCTCAAAGTACAACACTTTGCACATTTGTGCACAACTGCTCATAACACTGTACTTCGAGACCAAAAAGTACATTCTGATGGATACATCTGCCAGTGGATTCCTCACCTTGTGAATATCCCCTGCGCCAGCATTCCACTGAACTTTTTTCCCCAGCTCTCTACGCCGACGTGGTCGACGTCATAATGCAGCGACTCCGTATGACGTCACCGGAGGCATAAGAGAGCCACATCGGCGTGATGACGTCAGTTCCCTTTTTTCCGCGCCGTCAACGCGCAACGGTTTTTCCAGCACTCTCCTGCTACTTTGTAGTCGTTTGGTGTTACTGTTGGAAAAAAATGTGTCATGTCTTCGACAAGGAAGTCGGGTTTTAAACCCTGTAGGGAATGTGGGGGCCACATGTCTATGACAGACCCCTATGATGATTGTTTGTGGTGCCTTTCATCTGACCACGACGTGGAAGATTGTTCCAGCTGCAGGAGGATGAATTTCCAAGGCGTTGAAAGAAAGGGAGGCGAAGCTATTCATGGCCAAGGCCAAAAAGGAGAAGAGAGGTAGGAAGAAGGAGAGATCGAGGCCGGAGTCGTCGACTTCGCATTCTTCGAAGTCGAAGAAACACCATAAGAAAAGGAAACATTCCTCTCGGCGCCGGTCTTCGAAGAGCAAGGCGTCGAGATCGACTTCGCCTCGATGCCGAATTAAGCATATATCTCCTTCTCCATCTCCTTCTAAGTCTCCTGTGGGATCTCCTTCGCCGAAGCAGTCTCCGGCGCAGTCCCTGGCGCCATCACCGGTTCCAGTGGAGTCTTTGGCTTCTGAGGCTGAGCAAGAGCAAGGAGAAGAGCCTTCTCTAGAGCCCGATGAGCCTGCGGCGCCTGTGGAGGACACTGCGGCGCCGGTACCAGGTACTCCGCAGACGGATCCGGGACCAGGCCATTATCCACAGTTCCCGGCTCCGGGTATGGATTCGTCACATTTTTTTAATACAATGTATGGAATCTTCCAACGGGCTGCCTTCCCATCCGGTGCACCTACTGGTCCCGTGGGTTCTTTGGCCAATACTCTGGGAGTGCCGCAGCATTACGCTCAGGCCCCGTTTATGCCCTTCCTGCCGATGGCGCCTTCGTGGCAGTTTCCGGCCCCGTCTGGAGATCCGTCTCGGCTTCGAGTGGATCGACCTTCTTCGGAGCCTTCTTCGACGCCGTTGCCGTCTACCTCGGGGTCGGCGGCGCCGGACGCGGCGCCGCCGACCCCGACTCCAGCGCCGCCGACCTCGACACCTCTGGCTCCACCGACTCCGTGTACGGCGCCGGCGACGCCGGTTCCATGGATCCGCTCAAGAAGAGAGGCCCAAAGGGTCTTGGATGAAGAACGATATAGAGTGGAGGTGGAGGAAGGTGAGGTTGACACGTCCTCTGATGAGTTTGAGGGGATTCAGGAGGCTAGTGGCCTGGACACGACTCCGGAGTGGGAGCCTTCTTCTACTAGGTCCTCTCCGCCGCAGGAACTGGCTCCCTATCATATGGTGATAAAAAAGGCCGCAGAGCTGTTGGATTTGCAGTTGCCCTCTGCGGAGTATAAGCCTAACCTTCTGACGGAGGTGTTACACTCGCCTACCTCGACCAGTGAGCCTTTGCTGCCTTTCAATGAGGCTATTTTGGAGCCAATTGTGGAAGTCTGGCGTAAGCCGCTATCTTCACCAGTGGTCTCCAGGCAGGTGGCGAGAAGATATAGGGTGGCTCCTGGAGATCCAGATTTTCTATCTTCGCACCCTTCGCCAGAAAGTCTAGTGGTGCAGGCGTCATGCTCAAAGCATGCTTCAGGAGCATTCCCTCAGACTCCTGCGGACAGGGAGTCCAAAAAGGTTGATCAAGCCGCTAAGAAAACCTTTTCATCTGGGAGCATGGCGCTTAAGTCCACTAATGCCACGTGCTTGCTAGGGCGCTATGTTCATGCTTTGATGGACTCGATGAAATCTTTAGCCACTAAGCTGCCAGACGGTGATAAGGCGTCCTTTATGGAGGTGGTCGCAGATACTCAGGCCGCTGCGAGACAGGTGATTCAGTCGGGCCTTGATACGGCTGATTCAGTGGCGAGAATAATGGGGTCGTCTATAGCCACTAGGAGGCAGGCGTGGCTTTGTTTGTCTGGCTTCTCTACGGACGTTCAGGCCACCTTGGTGGATTTGCGATTTAACGGACAAAATCTTTTTGGTGAGAAGGCTGACTCTGCCCTACAGAGATTTAAGGAGAGTAGGGTAACAGCTAATTCTTTAGGTCTGCAGACTCCTGCTAAAGGATTTGGACTTAAGAAATTCAGGGGTTTCGGGAAGTCTTCGTTTCGCTCCTACCGGCAGCCTCAACAGCAGCAGCAGCAACAACAGCTGAATCCCCTCTATAGGTCCTATAGAGGGAGACAAAGAGGTCGGAGAGGTTCTGGCCTCCTCTGCTCCCAATGAAGCTTCAGGGAAGCAGCCATAGATCACCCATCCTGGAACATGTAAGACCTGTTGGGGGTCGGGTGTCCCACTTTCTGCGGGGTTGGAAATCTGTTACAACCGACCTTTGGGTTTTAAACCTCGTGGAGACTGGGTACGCCCTTCCCTTTTGGGAGTTTCCTCCCCCTTACCCTCCTTGCCAAGGTTACTGCTTGGAAGACCATCTGCTTCTTTTGCAGAAGGAGGTACTAGCTTTGCTTCAAAAAGGTGCGATAGAGGTGGTTCCGGAGCAGGAAAGGGGTCAGGGATGCTACTCCCGGTATTTCCTGATTCCCAAGAAGGACGGCAGATTGCGTCCGATACTGGACCTCAGAGTCTTGAACTTTTACCTCAAACAGGAGAAATTCAAGATGCTGACCCTTGCGCAGGTTCTTCAAGCGTTGCAGCAAGGAGACTGGATGGTGTCGATCGACTTGCAGGACGCATACTTCCATGTCCCAATCCTTTAGTCGCACAGGAAGTATCTCCGTTTTACGGTTGGGTCGCAACAGTACCAGTTTGCGGTCCTCCCGTTTGGTCTTACTACCGCACCTCGAGTCTTCACGAAGGTGATGGCAGTGGTAGCGGCCCATCTCAGGAGGTCGGGGATTCCGGTTTTCCCCTACCTGGACGACTGGCTTCTGAAGGCAGAGTCCCCAGAGATGGTGCAGCAGCATCTGCAGGTAACATCTCAGCTGTTATTCGAATTGGGTTTTTCGATAAACGTGCCCAAATCTCACCTGGTGCCCTCTCAACGCAACCTGTTCATAGGGGCGGTTCTGGACACTACTGTGTGTCGAGCATTTCCTCCACCTCAAAGAATTCTCGACATTCAGGAGATGGTCCCTTTATTCCACAATGGAGCGGTTGTTCCAGTTCTGAAGGTCCTTCGCCTGCTCGGTCTGTTCGCCTCCTGCATTCTGTTGGTCAACCATGCACGCTGGCACATGAGGGCACTCCAGTGGTGCCTCCGCAGGCAGTGGTATCAGCACAACGGAGAACTCAGGGAGTCGATCAGGATCTCCAGAGAAGCTGCAGCGGATCTATCTTGGTGGAGCGTGGAGGGCAATCTGTCTCAAGGAAAGCCCTTCCATCTACCTCCATCGGTGGCCACAGTGATAACGGATGCCTCCACCTTAGGGTGGAGTGCTCATCTGGGGGATCTGGAGATCAAGGGTCTTTGGTCTCCAGAGGAGAGGTTGCTTCATATCAACCTTTTGGAATTGCGGGCGATTCGTTTGGCACTCAAGGCCTTCCTCCCTTCCCTTCGCGGTCAGTCTGTTCAAGTCCTGATGGACAACACTACCGCGATGTGGTATGTCAACAAGCAGGGAGGAGTGGGGTCGCATTGTCTCTGCAGAGAGGCCCTGCGTCTTTGGTCCTGGGCTCAGGACCATCGGATTTGTCTGATGGCAAATCATCTGGCCGGGGTGTTGAACGTGCGTGCGGACAGTCTCAGTCGGCAGTTCTCCGCCGACCACGAGTGGAGGCTCCATCCGGAGGTGGTTCGTTACGTCTTTCGGACGTGGGGAACCCCTCGGGTGGCCTGTTCGCCACCCGCGAGAACGCGCACTGTCCGTCGTTCTGCAGTCTCCAGTTTCCGATGCAGGGGGCGTTGGGGGACGCGTTTCAGTTGAGTTGGGGCTCACAACTCCTTTACGCGTTTCCTCCCATACCCATGATTCCTCGGGTTCTGAGGAAGATTCGCCAAGACCGGCCCCAGGTTATATTGATCGCCCCGGATTGGCCAAGAAGGGTGTGGTACACAGATCTTCTCCACCTCTCCTCGTGCCCTCCGCTCCGTCTCCCTCTGAGGGCAGCACTCCTCTCGCAGTCGGAGGGGCAGGTTCTACACCCCCACCTCCAGAGCTTACATCTTCATGCCTGGAGATTGAACGGGGCAACCTGAGTTCTTTCTCTCTCCCACCTGATGTGGTGGATGTTATTTTATCGGCCAGGCGACACTCCACCAAGTCCATTTACTCCTACAGGTGGTCCAAGTTTGTAAAATGGTGTGGAGAGAGATCCATTGACCCTTTAAAAGCCCATCTTTCAGAGGTGCTCCAGTTTGCTCTTTCCTTGGCTCAGCAGGGCTGTGCTGTGGCCACGGTCAAGGGCTATCTTTCGGCCTTATCGGCTTTTCTATGTGTACCTGATCAACCATCATTATTTAAATCTCCGGTTGTACTGAGGTTTATCAAAGGCCTTACAAACAAGTTTCCTCCTACTCCTTTTGTAATGCCACAGTGGGACCTTAATCTTGTCTTAACTTTTCTGATGGGGTCCCCGTTTGAGCCTCTTCATAGTTGTCCTCTGAGGCTGTTGTCCTTTAAGACGGTCTTTCTTGTAGCCATAACCTCGGCAAGGAGGGTGAGTGAGCTTCAAGCTCTTAGTTCTAAACCCCCTTTTCTCACATTACATGCTGAAAGGATGGTACTTAGGACCAGGGCTGCTTTCCTGCCTAAAGTAGTTACTCCGTTTCATTTGGGGCAGTCTATTACTCTCCCTGTTTTTTATCCACCTCCTCATCCCTCCAAGGAGGAGGAAAGGCTTCATCGCCTGGACCCAAAGAGAGCTGTGAGCTTTTACTTGGACAGGACGAAGGACTATCGTCTGGACGATCAGCTCTTCGTGGGTTATGTTGGACATTCCAAGCGCACTCTATCAAGATGGATCATCCTTGCCATCAAGATCTGCTACGCCCTGGCTGGTAAGGTTCCTCCTGAGGGTATTAGGGCTCATTCAAAAAGAGCTAAATCATCTACATCTGCTCTGGCCCGGGGTGTTCCTGTGGCAGATATTTGTAAAGCCGCGACTTGGGCCTCCCTCCATACTTTCGCAAAGCATTATTGCTTGGACTCTGAGATGAGGAGGGAGGGCCACTTCGCGCGCTCTGTCTTGCAAGACTTTCTGGTATAGGAAGGTGGACACCCTCCTCCGGGAGTGGGGACTGCTGTGAGAATCTATTCACAAGGTGAGGAATCCACTGGCAGATGTATCCATCAGAAGAACAAGTTACTTACCTTCGGTAACATTTTTTCTGGTGGATACAGTATCTGCCTGTGGATTCCTCACTGGCCCACCCGCCTCCCCGTTGTCCACCTATGTATACCTTAAAAGTTGTCTTGTTTGAGATGTTGTTATGCTTTCTGGTACATTTGTAGGAAATGCTTATTTTGTTTAGCTTTCCTTTTGTTTATGTACTGTGTATATTTGGTTGTATATTGTATACTGTGTATACTTTGAATCTGTTGTTGGTCCACCTGTGCGCCTCGGAGGCACGGAAAAAAGGGGTGGAACTGACGTCATCACGCCGGCGTGGCTCTCTTATGGCTCCGGTGACGTCATACGGAGTCGCGAGCGGAGCCGATGCATTATGACGTCGACCACGTTGGCGTAGAGAGCTGGGGGAAAAGTTCTGTGGAATGCTGGCGCAGGGGATATTCACAAGTTGAGGAATCCACAGGCAGATACTGTATCCACCAGAAAAAGTGTTACCAAAGGTAAGGAACTAGTTCTTCCACGCCTCTCTCTCTCTCTCGTGCTTTCAAATAAACATCCCACACATTCTGTTCTTGGCAAGGCTGTTCTACTGTGCCAGCTCCCACTTCAAAACTATGAGAAGAGAAACAAGGAATATGCAGGATGTCGTACATTCAGGCTAGGATAAAATAACACACCAAAGTCAATTAAAATGATGCTAGTCAAAGGTCATCATGTGGTGTCAGACCACAAGAGTGCCTCTAGCACTACATGGGCGAACACAGATCATTAATGTGTGCCATGAAATAGGCCTGTGTCACTGATTGCAGTCTTGTTGGACAAGGAGGGGTGTGCAAAGCGCTGCCCTGATAGTGGTGAAAGGTTACTACCTTTGCAGGAGCTAAGCAGCCACGGCCCGTATAGGGCGTGCCACCAGGCGGTGATGTGGGGCGGGGGAGGGGCAGGGTGGGGGTTGTAAAATTTGGCAAACAGACGATTTCAGGTAAGTAACGGAAAAAATAAATAAAACTAATTTTGTTGCGCGCACTGCGTCGCATTTGGCGATGCAGCGCGCGCAACGAAACCCTGCCCCGCCCCATGTCACCGCCCGGTGGCACGCCCTATACGGGCCGTGGCTGGAGCTAAGTAGCACAAGCGCACTAGTGGCAGCATACTGTGTAGCGATTAGTAGGAGTGAAAAGGTCTCTTTGCCTGTTTCACTGGACTGAGGTCTACAGGCTCACTTGTGTAAAGTCCTGCTGTGTGCTTAACTAACCCTTGGCCTTCATCAAGTATTATGCAGTTCTGTGCAGCACACATGGTGTTGCATGTGCGTGCTGTGTGTATGTGTGTATGTATACGAGGGGTTGCAACAACTCAGACTTTCCCGAAGGAAAGCAGAGAGGAAATGGAGGAAAAACTATGCCGAGGACGATAAAAAAGATTTGAGACTGATTCAACAACAATACAAAGCTCGAATCTTGAGGTCCAATGCAGATTTCTATGCCAGCTCAATTTCTCAGGCATCGAACGGGACTAAAGCCCTTTTTAGGATTGTCCGGGACATCTCTACCCCGGCTTGCATGAATAATAGAGTAGTCCCCTCGCAAGCCCTATGTAATGAAATTGCCTCCTTTTTCCAGGAAAAAATCGCTAACATAGTCAACACGCTACAGGACAACACTCAGGATGGTACGGAGGAGATAGGTAGTTCGGGTGATGGAGATCTACCACTGACTGCGACCCTTGACAGCTTTCAAACTCTATCTCAAGTGGCCTTTGACAGCCTGGTACAAAGTGTGTCCTCTGGCTCCCCTTTAGATCCTTTCTCTCACAAAATATGGAAATCATATGGTCGTAATACCTTTCCATGGCTGAGGCTGATCTGCAACCAGCCCTTGGAGGCTGGATCTGTGCCGGATTGTTGGAAACTAGCAGTGGTGACCCCACTGATTAAGAAACCGAATCTGGACCCCTTGATACCAGCTAACTATAGGCCTATCTCGCTTTTACCATATCCGGCGAAAATCCTTGAAAAAACAGTGAGCAAGACATTGTCCTGCTTTCTGGAGGAGAACCACCTGCTTGACAGTGACCAGTTTGGCTTTCGTCCTGGCCATGGAACTGAGACGGCTCTGACTACCATGCTAGACAACCTTCGAATGCGTGCCGACAATGGGAATGACATGATCTTAGTGCTTCTCGACATGTCGGCCGCGTTCGACACGGTGAGCTACCCAGTTCTAGTGGAGAGACTAAAGCTGATAGGTGTTAAAGGCAGGGCGCTGCAATGGCTTCAATCCTACCTAGAAGGTAGACAGCAGGTAGTCACCTTAACACCTTTCTCCTCCAGCAGGTCTCCAGTTGTGCACGGGGTGCCGCAGGGATCTGCGATTAGTCCCATTCTTTTTAACATCTATTTGCGGCCCCTGTTCCCTCTAATTAAATCTTTTGGAGTCAGACTGGTGAATTATGCTGACGAGACGCAGCTGGCCTTTTCCTTAGAAGGGGATGACGCATTGTCTATGGATTTATTCCAGCAATGCATGCAGCAGACCATGGACTGGCTCAGAAGGAACTCTTTACAGTTCAATAGTGGAAAAACGGAGGTAGTCTTCTGCTCGCCATCCAGGATACCTAAACATCTTCCCTCTGAGTTCAGACTTACTCCAGAGGAAGAACCTCTGATTCCGGTCAGCAAGGTACGTAATCTCGGGGTGATTATTGATGATGACCTCCAGATGGTATCCCAGGCTAATAAGACTGCTAACGTTTGCTTTGCCCTTCTATGTCTGCTACGCAGCATTCTACCCTTGCTTCCTAGGGAGTCGCGAGCTACGGTGGTATGCAGTACGGTGCTAAGCAGGCTGGACTATTGCAATTCCCTATATTTGGGGGCCCCGCAGTATATCTTCCAGGGATTGCAAAGGATCCAGTCAGCTGCAGCCAAATTAGTTCTTGATAGGCGACGCAGCTCCTCGGCTACTGGAGCACTGAGGGACCTACACTGGCTACCTGTCAAGAAAAGGGTCTCCTTTAAGTCCCTGTGTCTGGTTTTCAGAGCAGTGCATGGACTGGGTCCAGTCCCCCTACAGGCAAAGTTTGCTCGTCATCAACCCATCAGGCAGCTCCGTTCATCCACAGCTGGTCTATTGGTAGTCCCGAGATTTAAACGCTCCAGGGTGGGCCGAAGGGCTTTCAGCATAGTGGTCTCTGGCATGTGGAATAAACTCCCTCAGAAACTGAGGCAATGCAATTCCCTGCTCGAATTTCGCAAGGGGCTTAAAACCTGGCTGTATCCCAAAGTCTAAACCTGCGCCCTTCCCCTTGATTCTCCCACTGTCCCCTGGTATGTTTCTCCAGTCTAAAGCGCCAGGATGCCCGTAGGGCGACAGTTGCGCTATATAAGTTTCACATCAATCAATCAATCAATCATGTGTGTCTGTGAATGGTACAATACATGGAACACTCTGGGTTCTATTTTGGGATATCCAGGGCTGACTGTAGGAGCTAGAGGAGGTAGAGGAATCCCCCAAGACAGAATTGTGGATTGCTGCTTTGCCGAGAGCTGAGTGGGACACACACTGGAGAAAGGAGAGCCATGCTCCTCAGTACACTTTAAAGGGTCCTCTTTGATTCATGGAAAGGTCACTGGAAAGGGACCTGGGCACATTTTTCAGGAAGGAGATGAGCTGATAAGAGAATCATAAAGAATAGGGCTGGGGCCCCGGGGTAATCTTTTGATTCGCATTTCACTGTGGCATGGCATCCAGGTGTGAGCCTCTCATCACTCCCATGGCCTGTTTTGTGGGGCCATCAGATTTGGAGTCGCTCCTTCTGTGACATACTGCTTCCTGGAGGAGGGGCAGGGCAGAGGATTGGGGCACTAAGACTCAGACCCTAAAAACATTTGGTGTCTGGAAATGGACTACAAAAAGGGGAGCTCAAGGCCACCAAAATTGTCAACTGTCAAGCAATCAGTAGGGCTCTATGTCGAGGAAGAAAAGCTCTCTAAAATTTCTACCTGTGACTACGACTGGGGGCTAAGGTCTGCCAGTCTCCCTGGTGTGTGAGGAGATATTACCCATGGAATTCCAAGACCACCTGCCCCTGGAGCACAAGTGCCTGCCTGCTTACTAAGACAAGTGTTCACTGTGAGGAAGAGAGAGCTTGAGGGGCGGCGAGGTCCAGTATGGGATCCTGGTGAGTGGATCTCCATAGTGAGGTGTGGGGAGATGGGCGTTGCACCGATTGGGTCATCACCCATGTGCAGATTCAAGTAGGCAATCTCGTACATCAGAGGAGGGCAGACATGAAGTTAGCCATGGTTGCACCGATTGGGTCACCATCCATGTGCAGAGTAAAGCTGGCCAACGTGCATGCCAGAGGGGGAAGTCATGAAGATTGCATCACTGCAGTTCCAATCGGGCTGTAGCCCATATGCAGAGTGAAGTTGGTGACCCTGTATGCCACAAGGGACCATAATGAAGATGACATCATTACCATGCCGATCAGGACGCAGTTTGTGTGTGGAGTGAAGTCGGCAACCCCACATGGCAGATGGGGCCACAGTGAAGATTACATTACTGCTGTGGCGATCGGGCCATAGCTTCTGTGTGGAGTGAAGTCGGCAACCCAGTATGCTAGAGGAGGCAGCCTTTAAGATTTCATGATTGCTTGGTTGATCAGGCCATAGCTGGTGTGAGGAGTGAAGTCAGCTACCCTGTATTCCAGAGGAGGCTGCCGTGATGACAAAGTTGCTTCCGTGCTGATTGGCCCATCACCCTTGTGCTAAGTAAGGTCAGTAACCCCATATGCCGGAGGGGACGCACCATGAAGAACGAGGAATGTTGCTTGGTCAACAAGAGGAGAGGATGCTGTGGTGACCTGTGTGTGCCTGAGCCTCAACTGAGGATCCAAACCTAAACAATTGCCCCCTCTCCTGTGAGAAGGATCAGAGGAACTCACTGTAAGAAGTGCCAGGGACACCCAGTCACTCCCCCTGCAGAACCGCAAGTGCTACTCATCATCAGCAGTGACTGCAGTCTTCTGCGAAGTCCAAAAGTTAAATGCTCCCGGGGACTCTGGTAGAACAAACCCTGCAAGAGCGGGAAAGACTGATTCACAGCAGGAAGGCCCAGTGGGAACTTGTTATGCCGCTTAGCGCTTTGGGCGCTGGAAAACATTTGACTTTGGAAAAGTCGGAGTGGGGCTTCTGAAACTCAGACTACTAGTGAGGCTTAACCTAAATGTCACTTATAGTAAATGCGGAATACATATTACCGTTAGTGAGAGGGAAGTGGGACTTAGGGACCTGCCTATCGAACACTAGAGCCCTAACCTCAGGGGACTGTATGTATTATTTGTGCATGCTGTATTTTACTCTGTGTTCGTATATAAATACTATTTTTTCATAAAAGCAAGTATTTGGCTGGATATGTATTTATTGTTGCTATTGAACATATTTTGAGTTGTGAGCCTGTGTTCTCCCCCCCCCCCCAACACCACACGATTATACCTCCCCCCTGAGAAGCCATGGACTGCTTGACCCATCCTACTACTGAGAGTCAAGTGCTGAAGGTGTATTTGGCCCAATTGCTCAGGACCCATAGTAAGTCAGGACCCAGGCAATCTGGAGTAAAAGGCGTCAACCCCCACAATTGGTTCATGTAGCTCCTGCTTGCCCTGTGACCCTCTGCAAAGGGTTCTCAGATACCTATAGTTACCTTTCCTGGTGAACAACATACACGGGATGGGTAAAATTCCCTTCCTAGAACTGCGCACAGTACTTTGATGAAAGTCCGGGTTCTCCGGAGAAGACTCAATGTATTGTGAATGAGGAACAACTATGATGTCACTGAGTTATTACTACTTACAAAGAATCCTGACACTCACTCCCCTAAACACCGTAGGACCCATGTATAGCAGGACTAGTGTGGACATGACACTTCCTAAAATCGGCTACATTTTTGCCAGGTCTTCTGCAATTCGAATGGGGAGAAGAAGGAATACAAAATGCATAATTAAATAAGGTCTAGGGGATAGTTCCTGGTTGGCTGGTTTTGATGGTAAAAGGGATAGGTTGCCAAGCAGGGGTAGACTGAGGTATGTCTGTTCTAAGAGAGAAGAAAGACTCTAAGCTGAAGCAATGCAAAATGGAAAGTGTGTTTAGGAATAGGGTAGTCTAGTTTACCTGGTAATTGAATAGAGTACATTAGAGGTAATAACCCTCAAGTATGATCTCCCTGAGCCCAATAACACTCCATAGTGAAAAGCAGCCTTTCTCCTATAAAAAGTTTGAGTGTATCAAATGGGAGATGTAGGGGCTATGCATATCACATCGATAGAAAATTCAGACTATTTGTGTTTTAAACCTCTTTTTATGAAGGTAGGCAGTACCTTCATAAATGAATGGTTGGAGAACATAAAATGTCACCACAATCCCAAAGTTTTGTATTAGTAGACTCAAAAAGAACAAGCATTAGCAAAGCAAATAGGTCTCGCTAATAAAGACCTATTGGCTTTGCCAATGGTTTTTGCCAATGTTGTTCAGCATCGGCAAAAATATTTTATTTACCCATGCTCTGCAACACTGACCAAAAAAGCAAAAGAAAAAAACGTAATGAAATGCCCAGCATGATGACGTAACATATGTGCATGCATCACCACACATGTCTATGTCTGTGTCATGGTGTGGCTGCCATTTCATTTTTTATTATTTGCCAAGATGGAAGACACCAATCTTGGAGCAGTAAGTTAAAAAAAAAATGTAACATGTGAAAGCGCATTTGGCAAAATGAGCAGCTCAGAAGCAGTCTTGCAGCGGCTGCTCCCTCCAAAAACGTAAAAGGTCTGCCTATTGAAAATTGGACGTAATTTACCATACCATGTGGATTTCAGTGCATTAAGCACCAAAATCCTCATGTTATTCCCCAAAATACTCAGACTAAGCGATGTTATCGCATCCGATAAATAACATACTATGGGGTATCATTATTTCTGAGGTGGATACATACGCCTTGATTCCGACATACTTGGAATCAGGGCCTTAGCTTCTTCCATTGTTTCAGCTTGGACAACAGAAGGATACAAATTTTGTAGCTCCAATTTTGTTCAATCTTCACTTACCACTTCTTTAACCTTCGAGGCCTGCAAATAGCAGCTTTTATACATGTCTCCACCAGTTAACTTTTATTCCGATCTCCTCTGCCTAGTCCCTCTCCGCTGTTCATTCTTCCCCCATTAACTCTGCTCTCACCTCTAGCAAGATGCATTTGATCCATAACAGTAGTAGCTAACAGGTGTAACTTCCTATTTTGGACAATTCCTAATTCAACCTCTCTGACTGTCTGCTAAATACTGCAGGCTATTTTTGCCATGGGAGAGGGGAGCCTTATTTTTCCAAGAACTATGGGCTTGCTTTCTGGAGGCATATTTTTAGGGTAATGACAAACTACACCTACTACTTTATTGCTGGTCGCCATGTCTTGAGCTAGCCTTCCTGATTACTGGGCACTCCTCTATCCTGCTGATTATTACCAATGTGAAAATTTGATAAGCCACCAGCCTTTATTAGTATTAGTAGGTGACGTATGCTGACATCTGCCAATCAAAAACAAAAAACTAACTCCTACTACTTTAAAGCTGGTTGCAATGTTTTAGGTTAGCCTCTTGGGTCGTGGGTACTTGGTCCCACCTTGCTGATCCTTAGCATTGCAAAGATATTACTGCCAACCTCCTTTTATTGGCTTATATTGTGCTAAGTGTGCGGTTTGCCATTTGTATTTATATTCAATTCATCCACGCATCCAAGTAAAAAGAGAAATTGAATTCTGCACAACTTCATGTATATTTAAACTTTATCTTCTTCTTACTCTGTTTGTTTAATGCTTTAATGCTATTCTGCTTTGCAGCAAACACGTCTTTCACCCCTCATGTAGCCTGTTAGGTGGGGGTTTTCTCAAGGCTGTAAGTTAATACAATCTTTATTTAGTTATTCACATATTTACAATGTGCTTCTCACCTGTGAGCTGTGTTATTATTTTAAAAATGCTCATAGACCTAATTCTTATGATCGTGTTTGTGCACCAAAAAGTAATGTGGCCATATAACCCTTTAAAGAAATAGTTGTTTAAAGTAAGTTTGTACTAAAGTTCTAGGTGAGTCTGCTTAAGACTAGGCAAAACTAAATTAGATTAAATAACATCCACTGGTGTTCAAGTAGCTCTTTATTACCTTCTTAGGAATATTCTAAAGCCATAGTCCTAGGTATGTTCTTGTTTTTTTCAGCCTGTAAAAATAAATAGGGAAAACTATTTGTAATGGAAAATGTCAAATATTCATGTTCATATTAGAACTTTATCTAATGTGACTTAAAGTCATTAGTCAAAATGTGTTGCATAGTGTAGTGACTAGACCCAGGGCCAGACTTGGGCCAGAAACCGGCCCTGGCAAACTGCTCAGCCGCCCCCCCCCCCCCCGGGGTTAGGGGGAGTGCAGCCGAGCAGGAGTTGCCGAGGGACGGTTTCGGACGATTTTGGTACAGGGGGCCGATATTGCCGACCCCCGGTAACAAAAACGGCCCCCCAGAGGCCCAAAAACCAGCCCCCACCCTAGCGGCCCACCGGGGAAACGCCCGGTGCCCACTATAGCCAGTCCAGCCCTGACTAGACCCCACTCTCATTTGCCCAGGTCAGCGCTATTAAAAACAAGGGGAAACGTGTTAATTTCTTTAAACAAGCATTTGCAATTAAATCGATCTCGCCCTTATATGTATTTGGCTATGCAGCACATTAGCCTGGGTGCTGAAACATCTACCGTTCTTTAACATGGAAGGAAAGTAAGCACAAAACTGTGGACACGCCAGATATGGGAACACATGGAGAGAAATATTGCCTCTCAGCGGGAAATGGTATAATCCAAAGCTCTGTTTTTAATATAAAATCAGGGTCTTCAGTTGTCATATCACTGAAAATACAAGATTTGAAAAAAATATTATTGTCTATGGGTCCACGTGGAAGACAGTTTCTATGGACTGGAATCTAGAGAATGCTAAAGTGATTCTGGTATTTTACTGACCTCTGCTGGTCGTTTTCTATCAAGACAGTTAAATAGAGGCAGTTGAACAAAAAAAAGCCCATAAGCGGAGGCAGACAAGTCCTAGGGCTGATATCCAGAGCCCACAAAGTACATACACATATAAGTATATAATAAGTATATACACGAGGTCTCGAATGCTCGACCGCATTATATACACGAGGTCTCGAATGCTCGACCGAATCCACTGCACGCATGTGGGTTAGAGCCGCGCCCAGCACACATGCAATGCATAGTGTTGTCTCCTTTATCTAGTGTCTCTCAGCGCCACGAATCTTCGGCGTAGGCGCTTTCTACAAATATCAAATACGATATATTAATTCTCAGCTCTGCACCGTGGTGGTGTGCGGTTTTGCGTTGCACACGGAAGCCTTGTTTACAGACAGTGCACGCGATGACACCAGCAGAAGTTCGGTCTTTGTAGTAACGGCTCTCTCTGGGCTCTGTTTTTCTCCAGTGCGCAGCGCGACTCTTTTGATGATGCGCTGCTTGAAAAATGAGTAAATCTGGCCTCAGTGGGTGAAAGTGGTTTACTTGAAGACAACCGTTAATCAAGCACTCGGGAAAAAACCGTCAGTTTTCTGCCCTTGGATATAACAGGGCTGAGCGCTCAAAAAGTACCAGTGAAAACCACATGACCTCGTGCCCTGCACCTAAGTTTGGAGGGTGAACAGTTCACTAAGTCACGACCTTTCGCAACTCCAAAGTTTGACCACAGCCGTTTCTATTTTCTGCGTCTGTGAACCGTTACCTTTCGCCTCAGTACCACCGACAGCCAACCAACCGCACGTCGATACTGGAAGTGGCGTACGTGACAAAAAGTGTGTCTGCGCTTCTTTCCCACGACAGTAAAAAAGAAATTCCCCACGGTGGTTAAAAAAACATGTCACTTACGTGTTACAGAATGGGATGAGGGAAATAGAAGTGTAGTGCCCAGGTCTGTAGGAAGACAGTCTTATCTGTACTTGGTTCATTTAAAATAATAATATATATGAAGCGAACGTGCAAGCAACGAATGCCGCGTTGTCGGTTTGCATTGAGGTCGATGGGGCCAGATACCACGAGGAACCCTCCAGAGGCACGGGCTGATCGTGAAGGAGGTAAGGCCGTCTTGAGCAAGACTGTGGCAGATCAATTAACGATATCATAATTCCACAACTTAATAATATGTGAGAGAATACGTGCTGTTAGAAGCCTGCAGCCGGCACTATATAAAGTGTCTGGGGTGCTGAATAGGAGGGCCGTGTAGTTTCTCTGTCACTATTTTCCACTCTTTCTCTTCCTCTTTCTTTTCCCCTTTTGTGTTTTTTTCTCTTTTACTCCTGGTCAAAGTCTGATGAGGAAAAATAGGTGCTGGTCCCCAACTGGAACCAGCTGCTCAAATTAAGCTCTGCGTAATTAATTGGAACTCTATACTGTATTGTGTTGCAACATTTATAGAGCGCTTACTACTCCTATGTGGGGCGCAGAAATGCTCGCCTACCTGGGTAGCATGTCAGCCCATGTAAGATCTGTGGTTGAAAGTGTGTTGTCTTTGTTTTGATTCTATGTGGGTAGATTTTATATGCCATGCATGATGACCACTGAGGTGTGATTGTCATGTTCCGGCATGCGGCGCTTAGTAGTGTGATGGAAGAAGTGTGAGAGAGAGGCGTGCAGTTTGTGGTTTTCTGGAAGTTAGCAGTTGTAAACAGATCTACTGGCCCCCTTGTTGTATTCCTTATTATCATAGCCCATTCAGCTGGTTACCGCACTGGGTTGTCAGCTCTGAGATATTTTGTATATGGTCCTGAGCAGGCATAGTTGGAGGGAGACATGGTGGAGAGATCTGCTGGGACGGACTTTTCTAATATCATTCCATATCTGACTTTCAGTGTCAGATGTCAAAAAGCGGTCATTGCATGTACCTTATTGGTACCTGCAGTAGTGGAGTAGATTAGGGACCTCTGATTGGCCAGCAGTATGTGGCAGATCTCTTCAGTTATTGCATGCCAGTTCAGCTTGTCATGGCTGGTTTATGGTCTGGTTAGTAATGGGTGATGGACACAACTCGTAGCAGATCTGTTTTATGTGACTGTGAGAGTGTTCGGCAGTATACATTAATTATTTGGTAGCTTGTATGAACTGTAACCAGCCACCCACCCACTGAGTGTTATGGTATTTGTGCAGTCCAGGTAGGTTATATATTGTATTGTACTGTACTTGCATTTATATAGTGCTTACAGCCACCACAACATGTTCAAACGCTTTACGCCCGGCAGCACGCTGCTCGGGAGCCTATAGTTAGTGCTTTTTTAGTGGTTAATGTTTGTTTTTGGGATTAGCATTGCGCTCTTAAGGAAACCATTCCTTGTATGTACCCCAGTTTCTATGTGGTAAATTAAATAAATAGGAGTTAATTCGATCTTTAGTGGGGGAGAGGATATATGAATTCATACAAATGGCTGGAGATATTAATAGTTGAGCTACAGGAGATTCATTATTGTTAGGTTGCAGGACCATGACTTTTAAAGGAGTGGTTGCGATCTTTGAAATGAGATGCAGGCAATTTGCAGAAATACCATAATAGTGATTGAGGTAAACACAAATGTGACTTAGAGTGGACTGTGCTCAGAGAGAGGAGACATGCAGAGGATGGAAAGGAAGGGGAGGTTAATTGGAACGTAAAAGGAAAGTCACCAATTAAAGACTTTAAGTCAAGGTTAATTTTCATTTGTGTCCAGTGGAGTATTTTTTTTAGAGATCATGAAATTTTAGGATGCAAAACTGTAGAAAGAAACTACATTACTTGCATGTGAGATTGTAGGAAATTGGGTTACTGGTTAAGGAGGATGAATCCCTACTCATGCGGGCAACTACAATTCCTGTCAGGGTGAAACACAAGCAAACCTCAAATTAACCTGTGCTTAACCCTCTGGTAGCATGGCACAAAAACAGTCAGGCTTAATTTAGAAACAAAGTTTAAAACATTTATGTTAGCTGTCTCCTGCCTTAAATTGCCTCCAATTCAATGCAAGTCAACAAAATTATCTCCAGTTTTTTTAAACCAAAATGTTCCTCTTTCTTGTTTGCAAATGTTGGCATATATGTCGTATGGTTTTATTATGTCCCAGTGCACATGGACAGAGCAGGTATGCTGGATAGTGTGTGTGTACCTGAAGGATTACCTTTGAGTGCCTTTAGTTCCAGAACACATGCCAATATTTGAAGACACCTGAGAGGGAGTTTCAGAGACAGGAAGACTTTGCTTTTCTGATAACGTGGATTGGTGCAAATTACATTCTAAGAAAAAACTCAACTATCAACGAATCCAGAAAAAAAATCAGGCATCTCCCCCTTACTTTAGGGGTGTTGGAACATGGGGCTCCATTGACATATGGAGAGATCACCTCCTTCGACATGCTATAAATGACACGTATGTTTCCAACTCTTGGCGTTTTGTTTGTTTCGCTTACAAATCATCAACATCAGGTGTGTCAGTGTAATGAGTTGAACTGCAACAAACTAAGGCTTCTACGCTAAATTCATTGTTGTCCAAAAAAATCCATGACTAGAAACAATTATCCCTGGTGACAGGAGAGGAGGTGGCCCCTTAAGGTATCAATGCAGCAAAACTCTAAGGCCCGACCCCCCTCACCAGTGCCGCAGATTCTGCTGCAGATCCCCAATCGGCTGGTAGAAGTCGCAGCTAACTGGGGCCTATGCTGCCCCCCCTCTCCCATGCCAAGAGCCTCCCCCATTACGGCTGCACTGCCATGTATACCCAGTTCCCAGGCCCTATGTACGTGGAGGGTAGAAATACAAGATGTCAGTTACTCAGCTGATGCTGCAGAGAAGGGCAGTGGCCAGAGGTTCAGCTCCCGCCTGCTCCCTTCTATTCCATGGGGGAAGCAATCATCTCTCATACATACAGTCCATAGCCCCTCCTCACCCCAGATGCCATCCATTCCCTGCAACCCCAAAACCACTGGCAATTACCACCTACTTAGAACTACTTCTATGAGCAATCTAGTACCTCCTGCTGCTGGCCCCACGACCAATGGCGACCAAGACTGGAGTTTTATTCTGTCAGCAGAACTGAAACAGAGCTCACTGGCATCCATAAAGAATTCCTGTCAAAAACCTATCTCTAGTGTGACTAGGAGTATTATCAGTAATTATCAAACAATGTTTCAAAAAGAAGACCCTGATTAGTTGAATATATGTTTCAAATGTTAGTGGTTTATTTTATCACATGCATACATATAACTGCTGAACGAGTATACGTATGCAAACATGCATATCCTTTTATTATTAATTCCCTGCGTCTTTTATGGCCTGTTTGGCCGAATAAAGAATTATTGGTTGATTGATTATTAATTCCCAAAAACTCATATATTACTAACAACAGTATCTTATTGAAAATAAAGCATAGTCCTTACGAACAATTCGGAATTCTATTTATTCTTTTTCATAGATACTCACACACTAACACTCTATCAAACGTGGTATTTGTTCTAGGACAGGTCCCCTATAGTAATCAGTCAGTCGGTCATTGTACTTTATTCGGCTCATTTGTGGCCATAAAAGGTACATAAATAAGACATACAAAAAATGTATAGCAATTTAATAAACAAATCATCTTTTTAAAAGAAACAACGTGCTAAAATACATTACAATTTCATACACAGCACAACAATAAAAGAAGTGGTTCAGTGGCCCACTTTCTAGACAGTAAAAATAGATCTCCAGCTAACCCTCCATTGAGATCCTGCATCTTACCGCCGCTTTCAGGAGAGCAAAAGCGCAACAAACGTCATAGTGGTTTAAACACTGAAGATGCATTAAACCATCCCCGCATTTCTCGAGCCTCAGGGATCTTAAAATAGGCTATATGAATAGTTGTGCATAACGTGTGTAAAATTTGCAAAAAAAAACCCATAAAATGGCTCGGAGTCTGGTGTGACTGATCGTCACCAGGACATGCTGAGGATGACCCTCCTCACCCTCCCCTCGACCATTAAAACCGGAAAAGCTCATCAACCACCACACAGTACCAGTCCTAAAACAAAATCGGAGGGAATCTCTTCCAGCGTGGAAGGGTAGTGTTTACATACATTATAGGCTCCATAGGTTCAAAAAACACAAGATAATATTTAACAGTGCTTTTACACATTTCAGGCTGCAGGCTCTGCGATTTGTACTACCCTAAACGACAAAGCTTCACTAATAATTTGTCTGATTTTTTTAAAGGGCCAGCTGCCTCAAAAAAGCCTGATAGGCTCAAACAAAAAGGCTCTTACTCAGGGGCGTTGATTGGCTAGTAAGTTAGGGGTGGGTGTGAGCTTTAGATTTTCCCAACAACTGCGCTGACAGATAATATAGAAATATATTAAAGGACAAGCAGGGTGCATGAGAGGGTCCTAAGGGGCAGTGGCAAGGCAGAGGAATGCAGATTGGTAGTAGTACTAAGTAAAAAAAAACACAATCTGGCACATGCATCAACAATGCCATTTGCCGAGGAGCCTAGCGCTTGACCAAGATGGCCGCGTGAGCTTTGAGCTCCCGAGACCCACGCGCCCTCCGTCGACTATCCTGTCTTCAATCCTGTTTTATATGCACGGCATCTTGCAGATGACTCGTTATGGAGGCGATTGATGCTGCCCGAGTTCGGATCGCCCACCGGGAACCGGAGTTGTGCACGGCGGAAGATTGAGGCCTATCTCCGAGGGATGCCAGGGGCTGGCGTTGGCAGGATGCCCGACCTCTAATTGAACAACAGCGGCCAGGCGAGGTGTGAACTGTCGGACGGAGGACCCCGTCCTTTCACTTTCACTTTCTCGCCCTTTGTCTGCCTTGGCCCGGGAGTGCTTTCGGCTGCTTTATTATCCTCTGGACGCTCTGCGCCCTACCCTGGCTGGCTATTGCAGATCTGACTTCTCCTGCTCCCTCTACCTGAGAGAGGGCCGTCTTTTTGCACCGGACTGCTTGGTGCCAGACATGTCGGGTAAAGCAGAGGTGGATCGGCTGAAACCCAAGGCTACCAGGCGGGGAGCCTATACTCAAGCCAATAATATGGATCGGTATGCCCAGCAGAAGGGGTCGCCTGGTGGATCGAGCCAGTCGCTGGATGGCCAGAAGACTGCCTCACCTCCGGCCTCGGAGCTCTCGTTGCAGGATGTCATGGGCGCGCTCGAAGGGATGCAGGCTTCGATTGGGAGACAGTTTGATGCCCTGGCGCACAAAGTGGATACCATCTTGGTGGATGTTAACCTGATCCGCGCGGATTTGGGCAAAACTAATGAACGGGTTAAAACCCTTGATCTCAAGACCACGGGCCTCGCTGATGATGTCTCGGAACTTCAGACTGAGGTTCGTAAGCTGCGGGCCGAGAGTGACCTCTCCGCCCGTAGGCTCGAGGACTTTGAGAGCCGGGCCAGGCGCAACAACGTGCGCATTATCGGGGTCCCGGAGTCCTCGTACGAGATTTCTGTAGACCTTCTCGTGGAGGACTTGGTGCTTAACCATCTGAAGCCTAAGGGCCTTGGGAAGTTTTTCGCAGTTGAGCGAGCTCACAGAGTGCCGGGTGGGAGGCCCAAGGTGGGAGCTCCACCGAGACCGATTGTCGCCAGGCTCTTTCACTTCCGAGATCGGGACGCTATCCTGCAAGCATCGCGGGTGACGGGCCCGGTCCCTTTTCAGAACGCGTCGGTGAGTTTCTATCCTGACTTCACCCAGCTGGTGCAAAAGCAAAGGCAGAGTTTCCTGGGGGTGAAGAGACGGCTTCGGGAGAGGGACCTGAAGTACGCCATGCTTTTCCCTGCCAGATTACGTGTGGTGTATGAAGACCGAACTTTCTTCTTTGAGTCGCCTGCTATGGCCGGTGAATGGCTGGACGCTTTGCCCCGACGACGGACTGGCGAGGATGCTGCCGCAGACGGGGACAGTGGCCGGGATGGGCAGGGTTGATGCCTTTGGAGCCGGACTGACTTGATTTGGTTCCGGATGATGACTTGAACTGATTGCAGTACAATACGGAGGGTTGCGGGAGGACGATGGGAGCTCTTTCCTCCCTCAGGGTACTTTTTGTAGATTTGGGTTTTGGTAGGGCGACAGGCACACTGCAAGTTGGGGGGGCTTTGTAAGCTGCAGCAGGGGTGCAGGGTGGGGGGGATAGTTGGGATTTTGGGTTTGTTGTTGGGGGGTTTGTTTTTGCAAGGCGCAGTAATCATTGTCAGGATTGTTCCATGGTGGCTCTTCGGGTGCGGGGTGGGCCTCTTGGTGTGTGGGGATGGGGGGTAGGGGTTTAAACGTTCTTAGCTGAAATGTTAATGGTTTGGGGGATCGCATTAAGCGGGGGATAGTCTTGCAGTTCTTGAAACGGTCTTTGCCGGATGTCGTCCTACTGCAGGAGACACACCTTATAGGTAATACTTGCCATGCTCTTAATAGGAAAGGTTACAAATTCATAGCTCACTCGGGATTCTCCTCCGGCTCCAGGGGTGTGGGCATCCTAGTTAGAGCTTCACTACCGTTCGAGGTGAACTCCACCATTGTTGATGATAGGGGGAGGTTTGTGGCGGTGGCGGGGAGGTGGGAAGGAAGAACTCTGGTTTTGGTTTCGGTCTATGTCCCTCCTGCCCTGCAGGCCTCCACGTTTACAGATCTGGGTAGGGCCTTGTTGGACCTCCCGGAGGGTATGCTAGTGGTGGGGGGTGATTTCAATGCTGTCGGCTCTGGGCTGCTGGATAGGTACCCGCCCAGGGACACCGGGGGGGCTCAGAAGTGGCTTCCAGACTTTCTAGACACACTCGGCCTGGTAGACTGCTGGAGGCTCCGGCACCCCACACAGAGCCAATACACCTTCCACTCCGGGGCGCATGGTAGCCTCTCTAGGATTGATTACCTGCTCACTCTGGCTGCGCACGCCTCATTGGTATCTGAGGCCAGGCATATGGCGCGGGGCATATCGGATCATTCGCCAGTGTGGGTCCGGCTGGATGTCGGGCGCGAGGGAGGGGGTAGGGTTGCTCCTATTAACCCCTGGTACTTTCGTGACCCCAAGATGCGCAGTGCGCTGTTGAAGACAGTTGATCACTTTTTTAAGGACAACCAGGGGTCCGTTGACTCGGCCGTGTCGTTGTGGGAAGCATTTAAGACCGTGCTGAGAGGAGAGGCCCTCTCCTTGGTAGTGGCAGCCAAGCGGCGGAGAGATGGCGAGGTTATGCAGGTTGAGGAGGAGATCGCGGCTTTAGAGGTGGCCCTGGAGGGGGAGGTTACAGAGGCCTCACTGCATGAGCTGAGCTTGAAGCAAGCCGAATATAAGGACCTGGTGACGAATGCTGCCAAGACCCTCAGTAGGGAACAGCAGGGCCGCCTGTATGATGTTGGTGATAAGGCCGGGAAGCTCCTAGCTTGGCTGGACAAAAAAGAACGGGTTAATAGAGTGGTGCCGGAGCTGACGAGAGAGGGGGGAGAGGTGGTTGTTGACCCTGAGGGGATAGTACAGTGTTTTTCGGATTATTTCCGTATGGTTTATGCCTCAGTTTCGGATAGGCCGACCGAGGACTCGCTTGACCTCCTGCGGGACATCGCTCTGCCCTGCCTTTCTGACGTAGATAGAGATGACCTCGATGGAGACATAACGGTCGATGAGGTGGCGGGTGCCATCCGTGCGCTGAACTCGGGTAAGGCCTCAGGCCCTAATGGTTTGCCGATTGACTTGTATAAGCTGTTCCCGGATAGGGTTGCCCCTCACCTGCGCGCCATGTTTGTGGAGGCGCGGGGGGGCGGGTCCCTTCCGTTGGATCAGAGACTGGCGACGATTGTTGTAATACACAAGGAGGGTAAACCCCGAGATAAGGGTGCCTCCTATCGGCCAATATCACTCCTTAATGCTGAGCCGAAAATTCTGGCTAAAATTCTGGCAGGCCGCTTGGTCAGGGTGCTCGGAGACTTGATCCATCCGGATCAATCCGGCTTTATCCCGCACCGTAACACTGCGTTGAACCTTCGGCGCCTCCATGGAGTGATTGCCAGGGCGGGCACGCTCCGAGAACCAGCTATTGTGGCATCTCTTGATGCCACGATGGCTTTTGATACGGTGGAATGGGCATATCTGTGGGCTGTGCTTGCCAAGTTCGGCTTTGGCCCTGGTTTTTTGAGCTGGGTGAGGTTGCTTTATGAGGGCCCCCTTGCGAGTGTTGTGGTAAACGGGCGGGCGTCGACTCCGTTCCAGCTTGGGAGGGGAACTCGGCAGGGGTGCCCCCTGTCGCCTTTGTTGTTCGCCCTTGCCCTCGAGCCGCTGGCGGCGTGGATACGCTGGCATCCGGATATACGTGGACTTTGGTGGTCGCCCGAGCACGAGGACCGTATATCGCTCTATGCCGATGACATCCTGTTATATCTCGCCTCGCCCAAGAACTCGCTGACGTCCTTTGGCAGGAACTCGGGTCTCGTCATCAATTGGAGTAAATCGTATTTGTATGTTTTGAGCGGCGAGGTTCCGCCTGTCCCGCGAACGTGTTCGATCCGGATCGCCCAGCAGGGCTTTGTGTACCTGGGGATTTTTATCTCCACTGACTCCACCCTGCGGTATGAGAGAAACCTGCTCCCCCCACTGGCGCGTTTGCGGCGGGATGTTGCGGGCTGGCGGAAACTGCCGCTCTCCCTCGTTGGGCGCGACGCCTTGTTTAAAATGATGTCTCTCCCCCGGTTCCTCTACGCCTTGCAAAATACCCTTGATTGGGTACCGGCCAGTTACTTCGGGAGGTTGAAAGCCTCCAACGATCGTTGTTGTGGGATGGACGGCCGCGCATAGCGATTGCTAAGTTGACGCTTCCGTGGTACGACGGGGGTATTGCGCTTCCGGACATTCGACGCTATTATTGGGCCACCCAGTTGAGCGCGATTAATCATGGTTTCTATGGTCCGGCTCTAAGCCCCCGCTATGCCATGGACCGATGGTTGCTGCGCGGCGGTAATTATCATAGAGCGTTGTACTCTCGGGCGCTGGATTCGTCCCTCACGGGGCCCACTGGGGTGGCGGTGCGCGTGTGGAGGTTGGCGACTGACTCGCTGGGCTGGAAGGATAGGCTCACCCTAGCTACCCCGTTGTTTGAATCTGAAAAATTGGGGAGGCTCTGGCATACGAAAGGTTTTGATAAATGGGACTTGATTGGAATCTCCAGGGTTGGAGATTTGCTGATTAAGGGGAGGGTGAAGTCCTTTGAAGAGCTGCAGCAGGAGTATGAGTTGGGGAAATCCGAGTTCTTCCGCTATGTTCAAGTGCGTCATGCCCTGCGGTCAGTCCTCGTAGACGGTGAGAAGGTGCCTGAGTCCTCTCCATTGGAGGATCGGATCCTCGACGGCCATATGCCAGAGAGTACGATTTCTCTCATATATAAGAAATTGATAAATGTTCGGGCGGACCTGCTATTGGGGCTGAGGGACCAGTGGACTAGGGACGGACTCGAACTGGATGACGAGGATTGGCAGTCTGCGGTCTCCTCTCCTAAGGAGGTCGCGATCCCATCACGTCTGAGGCTGGTGCAGCTCAAAATACTCCACAGAACCTATGTTACGGGGCCAAGGCTGGTTCATATGGGATTTTCTGAGGAGGGTTTATGTAGGAGGGGCTGCGGTATGGTGGGTACCTTTATGCATATCATTTGGGAATGTGGCGTTATCATGGAATTCTGGAGGAGAGTCCATACGGTGATGGGGGAGGTGACGGGCATTGTTATGCAGCCGGAGGCGCGGTGCTGTCTTCTGAATGTTTGGGGGCCTACCGATCACGATGAGGCACAGACCCTGTGGGTGACTCTGGGTAATATGGTGGCTAAGCGAGACATCGCGCGCCTGTGGGGCTCTGCGGGTCCCCCCACATTGACTGCGTGGAAAGAAAACATGGACTGGAGTATGCTAAGGGAAAAGACAGTATATTGTGCTAGAGGGCGCCCCCGGAAGTGGCACGCCATTTGGGGGCGGTGGAACCAGTATAGGGGGGGCATATGTCTTGCCCCTGATTTGGATCCCCCCGATGAACAGCTCTCTCCTTAACATTCTTTCCAGCTTTTGTATATGTATCTGATTGTTAGTTGACTTTTTGGGCCTCTGCTTTTCCCCCTTTTTCCTCTTAACACAGTATTGTGACTGTTAGACGAGGGGGGTCTGCTCTCCCCTGAGGGGCAATCACCAGTGGTATTCAGTGTCCTTCGCCTTGCTGGGGTTTTGTGTGAGTTTGTGTTTATTTAAAACAGAACCTTTTCTGCTTCTCCTTCTATGCACTGTGGACGTTTCTTTGTTCTGCTTTCTCAAAGCTGCCGAACCTCCGGGATGTCGGCTGAATAGCTGTGTCCATGTTTTTGAAGAATAAAGGTTTTCCAAAAAAAAAAAAAAAAAAACAATGCCATTTGCGGTTCCTTAATAGCGAAAAATAAGGATTCGCTAATAAGGAATAGTAAAAGGCTATGCATGTAGAAATCGCTTACAAAATAGCGATTTCTAAACATTCCTTAATTGCTACTCGCAAATTGCGAGTCGCAATTAAGGAATACCTCCCCATTGATTCCTATGAGCCTAGATGCCCATAGGAATGAATGGGAGGACTTTCTCAATTTGCTAATCTCAATTAGAGAATCGCAAATTGCTCATGCTATTTCAAGGGTGCCAGGGCGTCAAAAAGGACACCCTGTTGCACCCCTGAAATCTGCATATGAATACATCTTGCACACACACATGCCCCAAGGGCATGTGTCTAAAAAGGAACTTTGAAAAATGCACTTTAGTGCATTTTTCAAAGTTTTTGCAAATTACCATGAAGTTCAACTTCATGGTAATTTGCTCCCCCTATTAGCGAAATCGCTAATTTTTAAACTTTCATGCATTGCATTTAAGGAATCTCAATTTGGGATTCCTTAAATGCAATCGCAATTTAAGGAATCGCTATTTAGAGATTCCTTAAATAGCGATTTTTGCATTTGGGATGATGCATCCCAAATGCAAAAATACCGGTCGCAAAGGGGCAGATTCTGCTAATCTGCCCGTTTGCGAGCAGGTTTCTCGTTGAAGCATGTGGCCCAATATTTAGTAAAATAACCAATTTCGAGGACTTTCAAAACAGGGAGAGAGGGAGTGTATTGTGCGTTTTTGTCTGTGGAGTGAAAAATTCCTGCTGAAATCAGACAGACACCTCTTCATACCCGACTGAAAGCACTTATACCCAACTGTTTATCAGAACAGACTTTTATTGGGTGGGTTTAACACCCCAAACGCCCCCCTCCTGAAGCTACACCCCTGCTCTTACAGATGTTCACTAACCAGGGAATTGAAATGCCACAATCCAGTTTAATACAGTCTAAAATAATGTCCCTGTTTAGGGTCCTCTCAGTATTCACCCAGATACTGACTCGATGTAAGAGAGGGACCTGCTACATCTTGTCAGATATATGTTGCAGATTGAGCTCGGAGTGAATAGGAACCCGAGCAACCTTGGCCGATGCCCGGTGGAGCTGTCCTATGCAGCTATAGAGGAGTCTGGCCCCTTGGCTGTCACCTACCCAGCCGGTCATCTGACATTGTTTTCCTTGTCTCCCCGCTTGTGTCTCCTTCCCTCCCCCTCCTCCTCCCTCTGTGATTCTTTGATTCAAACTGATGCAACTATGTAACCTGTAACTCACTGATTTAACTGATGTAGATACCAAAACTCTCTGTACCGACCGCGGAGCCCGAGCAACCTTGGCCGATGCCCGGTGGAGCTGTACTATGCAGCTGTAGAGGAGTCTGGCCCCTTGGCTTCACCTACCCAGCCGGTCATCTGACATTGTTTTCCTCGTCTCCCTGTTCATGTCCCTTCCCTCCCCCTCCTCCTCCCTCTGTGATTTTTTGATTCAAACTGATGTAACTATGTAACCTGCAACTCGCTGATTCAACTGATATAACTGATATAACTATGTATCCTGTAACTCGCTGATCCTCATGTAAAGCGCTCTGATACCTCCGGGTCTAGCCAGCGCTATATAAAACTTTGCAAATAAATAAATAAATAAATAAAATGAGAGCTAGAGGGGGATAGGTGTAAGAGACGCCCACAAATGCGATTTTCTTCTATTTGGAGTGACTCCGCTTTGCAATGTCCCATACCCCGCACCATATAGGGCCACCAAGATGCACTGGGTATTGTAAATATTCCCATATGGTAGTTAATTCCTCTTACCTACATTTAAATGCACCATAGTCTCAAACAGTAAGACCCATATTAGAATACATTGGCACAAGTTTGGGTGGGACACAATGGACTCTTTCCACCATCCTCAGGACAAAACAAACTGTTAAGCAATGTGACAACAATAAACCATCATGCATCTGTGTTTATTAAAAAATGAATGGACCTGCTCATTATGCACACACAGCAGATCATAGTTAAACGAAAAGAGAGAATCCTAGAACAAACCAGCCACATTCACCAAAGGCTGCATGACGGACCTGACTCAGACTTGGAAATGAGCAAAGTGCCTTACTAATCAAAGTGCGGATGGAACTTGTGCTAGGGCAACAGGGCAGCAATGCAAATCACGTAGGAGTGCAGCCCTGATTTCCACATCCAGGGTAGATTTGTATTTTAAACCAGATTGGTCGCACACTGCTACACCTACCAGGCGTGTTCCCCCAATGAAAATGGTCCCTGAAGGTCAGCGTCGGCGGATACACCTATGCTCGAGTGTGAATGCAAGTATGCGTGGCGTGTGCCATCCCTGGACACGTGTTTCGAGGTAGTTGCCTCTCGTCAGCAGAGAGTAGGAAAATGTGTGGGGTTGCTGTGTAAGCTGCTAAAATCGTTATCAGGTCTAGTACCTCTCGTGTGGCGTGTGATTTGTATTTTGGTGACACAGAAGTGAGGTAGCAAGATGGGAAAAATGCTGTAATGATTGAACAAAATGTTACGAGAAGAATTTCTGTTTAATTGGTACACAGTTATTCAGGCATAGCTTTGTATCAGATGAGGCTCTACTGTCTTCATTAAGCAGGATTGTATATATAAAAAAAGTCTTTGGGTCAGTCATTACGGCCACACTGTAAATGATAGATCTCGTGTCTGAATATGCTCATTTATCCCTTTACTTATTTATGACTGTACAATATTATGACTATATTCTTTAATGACTACCTCATTTATGACTATGGCACTTTATCCGATAACCATCTGACTCATGAATTATAGGTAGTTTTACATAAGTATTCCTGTTATGCACTATGCACAACCTTGTTTCTGGCAAGGCCCTCATTCAGATATTATGCATATTTTAAATATGGCCTTATACATGCACTGTGCATAATTTATTCCATCGTTGCATCTGATACGCCCAACACGTATGTACAGTACAATTATATTTTGTACATTTTTAATCATATTTTACAAACAGCATTGTACCTGAAAACGCCTTAATTTAAGTACAATTTTGAGACAAAATTTGCCATGTTGTTTCTGTCCCTTGCGTAGCCAACATTTATTTATTTTCTTTGTTCAAAAATTATGCCTTTGATTTACTCCAGTCGAAGAATATCAAATGAATAAGGAATGTTAAAATGTCAACAGATACTTCAGACTGTAAGTGTGTAGCGTGTACTAACAATGTATTTAGTATGTTCACATGTCCATAATTACTAAACAAATAGAATCCACCCACAAGATTTTGAAGTGTAACAAGATATACGGTCTTGCGGGAGATGTGTTTCCTACAGTGGTAGGAAGCACATTGTGTCCTTTAAATACCCCTCACACACCAAAAGGGCCCTTGGAGTCATGCTTCATCATAGGGGTCTTCGCATCCCTCTACGGAGTGCGGCATGATACGAATCAGCGAATACGCGGGAGCACTTGATGTAATCACTATGTGTAGTGTGTGAGGTTGTGAGTGGTAGGGTCAGTAGTGATAAGTGAGTGAATGTTAAAAAATACCTGGCAAATACGGACTAGGAACATTTTAATAAACCCCTTTGCTGGTATTGTTAAAAACAGTGAGATGGAGGTCTAACGTATTAATGTACACCTCCTGTGTGTCTGTTTCAACATGTTTCGAAGCCAAATGCTTCTTCTTCAGGACGGGTACACAGATCCCTACCCTACTCACAAAAGACCGTAAAATACCATCCAGAACATAGGGAATACTATGTGTATATTATATGTATAGTGTGCCGATTAAGCTCAATTTGTTCGGCGACAGAGTAATATCTCTATCTCCACTTGCTATCTAGAAGTCCAAGGCCTCATGAGCCTACTGAGTAAAATGCAGGGGACTCTGTGCTAATGAGCACTATGTGAGAGGATACTACCTCACCTGACCGTCCCCTCCGTAGCTCCGTGGATAGTATCACGCCGTGGTTAGTAGCACGCCGCACTCCATTAGAGGGGTGTGAAGACCCTTATGATGAAGCATGACACCAAGGGCCCTTTTGGTGTGTGAGGGGTATTTAAAGAACACGATGTGCTTCCTACCACTGTAGGAAACACATCACCCACAAGACCGTATATCTTGTTACACTCCAAAATCTTGTGGGTGGATTCTATTTGTTTAGTAATCATAGTCAGGGGAGATTGAATCCACTTCCAGTGTCCCTCCGGACACCTCTTCTCTCCACTCCCTCCTTTGTAATTGACACATTTCCATAATACCACCACTTGTTATTTGAATGGCATTTCTCTGTGTGCTTAACCACAAGAGTGGCTTCTTTTGGTAATACCAGAAAGTTTACTAGATTTTTGCAACAGAATATCTGCCCATTAGGAAATGTCAATTAAAACAGAGAAATAAAAAAAAACATAAAGTGTATCTTGAAATTCCAGGCCCCTTCCTGTATAAAGGAGGCTTGTTTAAGTTCTGCATATTTTCAATAATGAGCCCATGGCAGGGTGTTATCATGGAACCCAGTTACAGTAGTTTCATACCTTCTTCCTACAGTGCGCTGCCTTTTCTCTGCTCTACTCTTAGATGGTTCTGAGGTACGGTTTTTCGTCAGCAAAGATTTTATATTTCAAAACAAATAAAGTCAAAACGGATGAATTGAACAAACTCAAGGATTTCCACACTCCGTTATCAGGAGTGCAACAAGACATTGCACTCGTGATTGGTTACAGTTTAGGAATGAGCCAGGAATACAATGATTAATAATTTTTGGTTTCTATAAACCATCGCAAAATCAGATGACTTCTCAGATGCAGGGGAAAAGGTCACGTGGCATATATTAGATTGCAGTGTTTATATAGCGCTTGCTACCCCTATGAGGCGTCTAAGCACATATGAGCAGAAAGATTGTGTACCTCTTGAATTGATCGACAACGTTTTTTTAAGTGTTTTTTAAACTGACGAAGATTCCATCAGTCGGTGCTTTTAACCCTCGTGCTTCAAATTCCCAAATATTTAACATGCAAAAGTTCACCAAGAAATTGGTAGATTTTATCCTCAAACCTTATCCCATAAATTCCTGACAGAAACGAACAAAATTTGAAAAGAAACAGTGATTGCAACTTGACGCACATAGTGTGTGTAGTGGTTGGAAATGGGTTTGGCGGTTGCAAGACGTTACACCGCAAGCAGGGCCGGCTTTAGTGCTGGTGGCGCCCTGTGCGACAATGTTTGTTGGCGCCCCCGCAATGACCACCTCCACCACCACGGGTATCTCTCACTAGCACCCTTTAACAGTGACCAAGTCTCCATCGCATACTCTCTCAGATGCATTGAATTAGTTACAGCGCCACTCATACCAGTGTAGGGTGTCCGAGAACTTTGCATCACACACACATTACACAGAGACAATCAATCATACGTGTGTAAATCAGTGTATAGGAAATGTTACATAAGCCAAAGGACTAAAAGTGTAGGAGTCACATGTCATCCATACTGGTGCTTGGTGTGGAGAAGCACAAACTCAGAGGCGAAAATAAAACAGCATAGTTGGGAGTTTTCTTTAATAATAAGAATCGATTTCTAGCCAAATTAACCCTTTTTTGCAACATTAATCAATGTTCTAATAATGTACACTTTGCAGTGTGTATGCAGTTCTAGGATGAAAGTTAATAACTCACTATTCTATATTAGGACTTCAAGTTATAAATTGCAAGTAACAAAGGGATGTCTCTTTTGAAAGCAGTAACCTGCTGATCTGTTTACATCATACGCACTCTGTAATCTACTTAGTACACGTTCTTTGCAGCAGGCATATTAACCCTCTGCACTAACTTCACATAAGTCAAAACCTCAACTATACAAAATGCTGATCTCTCCCCAGGAAGATAATTAATCACACGACTTATCTTAACATTTATGTGAGGCCTGGTAATTGCCGGTGGAAAGAAACGCTGCAGCAGCTGCTTCAAAAGCATAATAAACTTTCAAACACGGCGCCCCCAGGAAGCCAGCACCTGGTGCGGTGACACCGGTCGCACCGCCCTAAAGCCGGCCCTGACCGCAAGCATTTACCCCGCATTCTTTTACTCCGCAGAATCTTTTACAACTCAGGGCTTTACAACGCACTCTGTTACAACGCATTCCCCATTATAACGCAATTACTATTCTAACTCCAGGGGGCGTTACTTTGGGGCATGCATTGTAACAGTTTACGGTGTAAACCCCTGCGTTGTTAAAGTTTTTGCAGAGTACCAAATGTAGGGTAAAGGATGTTTTGCGGGTTTTGGCATGTGTGAGTGATGCTTGTGCTGGCAATAAACTACGCATCATGAACTAATGGTATATTTGTAAAGCTACCCAACAGGGCGCCATGACCATTGAGCACTGCTCCCACCAATGTCACTCAGGCTACGGATGCTATTTATTTGAAGCTGGGTTCCCCTATGGAAAGGTCAGGCCCGTATTTATTGTTCACTTTACATAATGGTCACAGTGCAGATCTACTTCAAGAAGCAGCAGAGCATTGCATAGGGAACATTCCTAGTGCAGTATGGGCATAGTGTACTGTTCAGTATACAGAGCAGGGCCTGAGGGCTGGGGTAGACTTGTGTACAGAAATCGGGATGTGGTAGGGAGTGTGAGGTGGTGATGTGAGTGGAACAGAACTGCAGAGCACCCTATACAGGTTAAGGTTTAGGCATTTCGCATCAAGAATTGTTCCATTTGTGCCAAAGAGAAATGTAACTAGAATCAGGACAAGTTCAAAAACATGGATTAGAACCCTGGTCTCCCGGTGCAAAGGTCAGAGCTAAATGTCATATGAGATGGAGTATGGGAACAGTCTGTAGTGACAAAGATCATGACTGCCTGCAAAAGCGGTCTCTTTACTGGGCCACAGCCAAGAAAGAAACTGTAATCAGCCAACTCATGCTTGATTGGGCAAAAAGCCTTATGATAATAGACACTTGAGGCAATTCTTTGGCCTCTAGAGTCCCTCACCCTGGGATGTCTTAAATCTCAGCTTGGGCCAAATCCTCTGCCATTGAAATAAATTCTGAAAAGTGAACTTTTCAGGATGGCCTCTTATTGAATGCATGTCTTTAAAAAGGCAAAAACAACAATTGATGGACAGAATGCAGAACAATGTCATACATTCACCCCAGTACAGAGATCTGGGCCTAAATCCATCGTTTTTTTGCTCACCATGCCGTTCCAGTTTGAACCAGGCCATATGCAAATCAGTCTTGACCCTGTGCCTCATGGGAACAGTCCAGCCCGAACTGTCAAGCCAGGTCCTCCCTGGACTGGAAACCAGCATCCTAAGACCGGTTTCGGGGTTTCACCCCTCTTCAGCCAGGATAGCTTGATTCCAGTGGCATGGAGAGCAAGGGACCCACGTCTGGGCATACCCTTCCCACTCGGGGTGACAACCGCAAAAACAACAATTGATGGACAGAATGCAGAACAATGTCATACATTCACCCCAGTACAGAGATCTGGGCCTAAATCCATCGTTTTTTTGCTCACCATGCCGTTCCAGTTTGAACCAGGCCATATGCAAATCAGTCTTGACTGGGGGTGAGTGCTTGCAATGTTCAACACTCCGTCCATCATTTTCTTTGGTTTTTGCTTTGTTCGCCATAGCTGGCAGGGTATGCTCAGACGTGAGTCCCTTGCTCACTTTGCCACTGGATTCAAGCAAGGCTGGCTGAAGACGGCTGAAATGCCAGAAACCGGTCCTAGGAAGCTTGTTTCCGGTCCAGGGAAGACATGGCTTGGCAGTTCGGGCTGGACTGTTCCCATGAGGCACAGGGTCAGACTGATTTGCATATGGCCATGTCTGAACTGGGGTGGCAGAGTGGGCTAAAGAACGGTGATGGATTAAACCCAGATCAGTTGACTGGGGGTGAGTGCTTGCAATATTCAACACTCCGTCCTTCATTTTCTTTGGTTTTTGCTTTGTCTTTAAAAAGGCAGCAAATGAGGAGTATCAGTGGTTAAACGTTTTAACAACGCATGCGTTTGCAACGCATGCCTTTACCATGCATCCATTTGCATTCAGTGCCTTTACCATGCATTGCCTTTACAGCGGAAGCCTTTACCACGCATATGCCTTTATCATGCATGCTTTTACAACGCAAAGTAAGTATACGTAAGGTAAGTTAAATCCCTATAGATTTATATTTACATAATACACACACACATACATACATACATATATACATATAACTTTTTTTAAATTGGGAAAACCCCCAAACATCCCAATTTTTTAATTACCTTTACTATCCCATACTCCTACCCACCCCTAAACCCTAAAATTACCCAAACCCTAAAAACTCTCTTATCACCCAATACGCCTACCCACCCCATGGCACTAAAAATAACCTTACCACGCTATACCCTTTCCCACCCCCAGGGGCATTGCGAACCCCCTGCTTTAGCAGCTACAGTGGGGGTAGAGTTCTTTATGGACCTCTTTTGTCTGGAACTTGGCAGACAAAAACTCTTTATTAACGCTGGAATATAGTGTGAATACAAATTCAAGCAGGAGCAAGGTAAAGCGACAGCTGGGCAAACAGAACAGGGAAAGAAAGAAGGACTATTGGAAGGGAGGGGGAAGAGAAGAAAGTATAGATGAGTGAGTGGGTGGATGAATGAGTATGTGGATGAACGAGTGGATGAAAGGATGAGTGAATGATGGATGAACATGTGAAAGAATGGCAAAGTAAACGGATGGGTGGATGGATGACTGAGTGGATGGATAGGTGGATGGACAGGTAGAACAATGGCAGGGTAAAGAGATGGATGGATAGTAGATGGGCAGGTGAAATGATGACTGGATGGATGGATGGAATGGATCGTTGGATGACCAGGCAAAAGGATGGCAGAGTAAAGGGATGGGTGGCTAGGTGGACAGACAGGTGAAAGGATGGCAAAGGAATGGATGATTGGGTAAAAGATGAGTGAAGGGATGGCAGAGTGGATTGATGGATGGTAAAGTGGATGGACGGATGATAGATGGCAGGATGGATGGATGGCAGACTGAATGAATGGATAGATGGATGGATGAGTGGATGGGTGGATTGATGGCAGAGTGGTTATGTGGATGGATGACCAATTGCATCAATTAATGTTGTGAATGCATGGATTGATGGACGGATGGATGGCTGGCAGGGTGGGTGGATTGATTGCAGAGTGGATGGATGAGTAGATGGCAGAGTGAAGGGCAGAGTGAATGGCTGGATGTCAGAGATGATTGCTAGATGGATGGATGAATGGATGGATGGTAGAGTGGATGGACAGATGGTAGAATAGATGGCAGAGTGGATGGGTGAATGGATTGCAGATTGGATGGATGAATAGATGGGTAGATGGCAGAGTGGATGAATGGATGGATTGCAGAGTGGGTGGATTGATGGATGAATTGCAGATTGGATAAATGGCAGAGAGAATGGATGGATAGATGGATGGATGGATGGATTGGGAAAGACTGAATGATGGATGAAATAAGGTGAACTTGAAATAGGGGATATCAGTGGGTAAAAGAATAAATGGATAGCTGTATAGATGGACGAGACAAAGAAGCTGTTCTTGGGTGGGTTCTGCTTCTGTTGCTTGGTGGCATCAGCGCTTTAGTTCAAAGTGGGGGCTAATTCAATTCCCTGACTACTCCCTTGTCTGTCCCCAAACCCTGAAAACACCCATAACAACCAATACCTCTAAACACCCCTAAACTTTAAAAATACCCTTACTACTCCATACCCCTACCCAAACCAAACCCAAAAAAACACATTTACCACCCTATACCCATACCCACCCCTACACCTTAAAAACACTGGTCGCCAGTCGGTAGTTATAGTTAGGACTATGTTACCATACAAAAAGTGTTTTTGAATTTGCCTATATATATTTGGCGCCGTTTGACAAACCTTCACAACATTTTCCAAAGGTAGCGCCCAGTTGTGCTTGGAAAGTTTTGGGATCGATCTGATTGGCTGCCAACACTTCAACCAGGTAGTGTTGGCAGCCATCTTGGGACAAATATACATGATAGCACCCCATTGAAATGCATTGTAATGAATGGCAGGTTTTGAGGGTCACAAAAATCAGAACGTATAAAGGGTGGTAACAGAATTTAGTTTCAATATAGCCACACACACCACACCAACTCGACTCGTTTTGGGACAACACGCGTGATCAAGGGAGTGTTGTCCCGAAACGCGTCAAGTTGGTCCACCTTTGCTAAATAAACAACTGTTTTGAGAGCATTTTCGTGTCCGCGGCATGCTGTCGGTACTACGAGGTAGAACGGCGTTTGCTGGTGTTTAGAGGCTCGCCTCCTCGCTACGGGCCGCCGTCGCAAGAGGAAGGGAAATGGTTATGGTGCGCAGCACTGTTTGGCAGTTTGGATATAAAGTAATATATTTAAAAAATACACACACTGGCTTTGCTTAGATATACTTACCTTGCGATGTAAAGGCTTGTGTTATAAAGGCCTATTCATCGTAAAGTAGTAAAGGCTTGTGTTGTAAAGGTATCACTTGGTAATGGATGCATTGTAAAGGCATTACCTGGACTCTACCTTGAAGACTGACTATTCCCAGAGTGTCTACAGTTTACATGTTACTGCCAGTAGTGGCAGCAGAGTGGTTTGGGGCACTCTACTGAACTACTAAATATATAAATGAAATATTCTTTTTAAGTTGGGTGGATTCAGAAATTGTCAATATTGGTGGAAATTCTGTGGAAAACTATTGTCCATTGTTCTAATGTCTGAGCTATGCCAGAGTGGTGCAAATATCTAGCTATTGCAATGTTTGCTCTGTTGGCTTAGTGCAAGTGCAATTAGCACTTACATTATTAATATATTTTGCTCCACTCCAAGTCTGAATTAGGTCCTTCTGGCATTCTTTGGGGAAGGTGGGTGGTTTTTGCTAGAATTTAATTTTTCTGTTTAACTACCATCTTTTTACGTATGCATAGATAGCACATTCATTCATCTTTAATGATAGTTTATTTTGTTAGACAGCTTACCCGTTATTTGTAAATAGTTTAACTAAAGGTCTGGTGATTTGTGTGAAATTATAGTTATTGAATGTAAGATTGCTCTGTTCAGCTTTTTTCAATATGGGTCCCAAAGCCATCTATAGGATTTAGTAGACTTCCTTCTCAAATATAGATATTCATGATGTGAACCATGTAAGGGGCAAGCAAAAAAAAAGTCAAATTAGTGGATCATTCAAGTAGCCTGACGTGACCAATGTCACAATGTGGTGTTCCCACCCTCCATTTCCTTAAATTGTCTCCAGAGGGAATGAATCACTTAATCAGTTGATATCTTGTTCATTAGTGCATGTTCAGCAGTTGAGGCTTTAGCTTTTTGTGACCAGTCAGCTGCTTTCTTCAAGTACTTGAAAAACTATTGTGGTCTTTGGGTAACCTCACTACTGCTCTATTAATGAGTTCTTCGTTTTCACTTCTACGTTTGGTTTAGATAAATCCCTATCCATTCAAAACAGGAGGAAACACTCTTCTGCTCTCTTCTCTACACAAGGAATTTTCAGATGGAAACTCCTCAGTGCAGTCTAAGCCAAAGGCTACTTTAGATAGTAAGTCCCTTCTTCATGTGAATTCCGTCTCTAGATCTTAACAACAGCTGATATTGTTTAAAAGGGGGCTATCATGCTATGGATGGAGTCTTTGGAGAGCTTCATTAAAAGCTAGGTCATTATTATCAGCCAGTTGTCGGTTTTTGTCACTAACAGTTGTATACAGGTCTCTTCCTTCAGGAATGCTTTTCTTTACAACTCCAAAGCAGAATCATAAAGCTCCCACCTCTCACTTATGCCTCTTTGTGAGAACTCAGCATCTTACTTGTACATTTCTGAGTATAAGCCTTCCATCATTTTGTACACAGTTGATAATCCGGTAGATTTGGTAGTGTTTTGACAAAAATTATGAATATTAAGCTGAAATGACAGTTCAGTGGGACCCTATTCACATTCACCTGATGGAAGTGGCTAAGGGGCATGCAAAGTTTGGGAACACTTTCACCCACCTTGCTCTGGGACATGTCTGTGTCTCCTTTGACTTCCCCTTACTATGCTGGGAGGAGCCTGACCACCCTTCTTGGGGTCACTCCCAGGTACCTTCCTGTAGACCATGGTGCTGATCCAGTCGTCCGCCTCCTTAGCAAGCAACTTGGGTCAGAGAGCTTACTAGCCACAAGGTGTTAGCACTTCTCTGTAAAACAAAGGCTGAACATGTGCACTCTAGCAATTAGATTGTACAGCTCCATTTTAATCACTCACTTCAATGCCCTTCCCCCAACCATCCAGTGCCTTGCAAAAATGATCCACACAATCCACCCAGGTCTGCTGGGGCTGCTTCTGGCAATCCCTGAACTTCCCTCTCTGTCTCTCTGGGGTGGGGCTATATTTCCTGGTCAGGACCTTCTTCATAAGTGGGTACGTCTTCCTGCCCCCTTTCCCTAAGGCTAACAGGGCATCCCTCCCTTCATTGGGAATGTGCCTCCAGAGGCTGCCCCCAATCTTCCTCAGGGACCCTGTGCATCTCTAAGACAACCTAATATGTCTCAAACCAGTTGTCTATGTCATCTCCTAAAACAAAGTTAGGATTGAGATCCTTTTTGATCTGGAATCTCTTCTCTCAAGTGGACACCGGGGTATGCTGCCACTATTGTTGCTGGACTCTGGGGTTTGCCTGGCTTCGAGCTCCAGCTCTTTCAGGCCCACCTCATGTGCCGGCAGATGTTTCTTCTCATCTAAGGCTCTCTCATACTCAGCCTATCTCTCCTCTGCTTCCAGCTTCATCTTGGCCAGCTGCCATCTGAGCTTCCTTTCCTTTCCTCCTTCCTGTCCTCCAGCTCCTCTGGGGACAGGCCCTGGGCAAACAGACTGCATCTTGGGAATCCTCTGGGGATGAGTTGGGCTCATCCTGCAGCTCAGGACTCAGAATTGGGTCATCTTCCATTTCATCAAGTTTTCTCCCTCCTTCTGAGGGTCATCTTCTGGGTTGGACTTCCAACTCTGTGCTTCCTCATAGGCTCTGAAAGCTACCTGGAGATCCAGCATTGTAGCTTTTTACTTGCTTTCAGGGCCCTTCATTTGCAGAGCCTCTGCAGGCCAGCCCCCCGAGGGAGATAAAGTTGATCAGATCCATCTCCATGGTACAAAGCAGGAGTATAGGACACTTACATTTAGAAAAAGGAGAAAACAGCCATTGGAAAACTAAGAAGAATTTAAAAGAGATCAAATCTGGTGTCAAATTAGTTATGTGGGATTTTTGTGTTACACAAATCACTGTATGGCAGTGCACTAACGCAAGTACTGGACTCCACCACTGAACACCAATGTGAGAAATTGGGATGTTGGTTGAATAGGGTTTTAACTCTGTTCAAGTAACAGCCACAATCCCTATCAGAGTGAACCCCAAAAGTCACTAAATTAACCTGTGCTTCACCCGCTAGTAGCTTGGCACAAGAGCAGTCAGGCTTAACTTAAAGGCAATGTTTAAAGAATTTATGTAAACAGTAATAAAGTGCAAACACAACACAAGAAAAAACCCTGCATCAATTTGGAAAAATTGAGTAAATGTTAATAAATTGTTTGCCACCAAAACAACAAAAATCCAATCAGTAGAAACAGAGTTAATAATTTTTAAAGTTTAAGGTAAAAACTAGCGCCTAACAGATCAAAACGCAAACCCTGAATATCTGGTGGCACGAGACCGGGTCAATTACAAAATACATGTCCGACTGCGATAGAGAGGGAGTCGGCTACACAAAGTGGATTGGGCCCGGTCAGCACTTGCCTTTGAATTTAGAAGAAAATTCAGGATAAAGTGTGTTGATAACGTAACGTTCAGTGGGGCAAGGCTGCAGGCATTTTCTGAGGAGAAGGCGTCCTCATTGGGGAGCCGCTGGACAAAGTTGCGGTGAAGATTTTTATGTGCGAACATAGGGGCATATTTACAAGCCCCTATCGCCACAGGAAAGTCACTTTTAGTGACGTTCCTGTGGTGATATGTGCTTTGCCTTATTTACAAAACAGCCTTAAGCCACTTAACGTTGTAAATAAGGCCCCTTTTCACACTACACTTTGCGTGAAAGGGGTGTGCAATGGGTGTTATGTGGGCGTTCCACCGCAACACCAATTGATTTTGGTTCTTCCCCATAATCACCAGAGCAGCGTAAATATGGTTCAGTGCCAAAATTAAGATCACGGAAAAGCTGGTATTTAACTGGTGCAAAAGGAGAAATGTTTAATTTCTCCTCATTTTTGCTGTTTCTATGTGTGCTGCATTGTGCAGCACACATAGAAACAGCAAAAGGCCATTGATTGTTTATGTGTAGGAAGGTGACCCTTCCTGCACATAAACAATCAATAAAAAAATGATGTTTTGCAACTTCTATGCGTGCTGCATTAAGCAGCATACATAGAAGTTACAAAACACCATTTAAAGATTGTTTATGTGCAGGAAGGGAGACCTTCCTGCACATAAACAATATTCCCCTCAATGCAGACAGCCTTGCACTATGGTGCAAGGGAGCATGCGTTGGCGCCAGCCTGCTAAATTTAACGCCAGTGCTGGGGGAAATGCAGGGCTGCACCATATTGTTGTAAATATGGTGCAGCCCTGCGTTTCAGAAGTGGCAGAGCGTTAAGCCAAGGAAGCTAATGCCACGCTCTGCCACTTCTCTAGTAAATATGCCCCTTAGTCCCTTTTTTAGAAGTCAAAAATCTCCAGCGGACCAGGCTGGAGGCTGTAGCCGGCGAGGTTTACATGAGGCTGGATACCCCTTGGGTGAACGACCGTTGATCAGGAATTGATAATGCAGAGAAGAACATAGCTATAGAGAAGTCAGGCAGACGAGTGATGTATTTTAGGCGATAGACGAGCAGGTTGGTCTCGGTCTTCCCTCTGTTCTCAGAACAGTTTTTAGCCAAATCCTTTTAAGACCAAAGTTTTGGATTTTTGCTTTGTTGACACCTTTAGAATCACCACCAAGAGTCCGGGGCTGGTGGGCACCACTTGTAGGGTTAGGACTGACACAGACTGGGTCAAAGTGCGGGTTCATGGTGGTTGGAGCCTTTTCTGACCCTGAGGCTCTGATCAGGAGGCCCGCCAACTAGACTTTGAAGTCAATCTGGTAGTCCTGGGTTCAAGCAGTGGCACAAGGCTCAAGCAGCAGGACAGGCCTCTGAAGGTTCAAGGCAGGCTCCAGGCAGCAAAGCAGTCCTTCCTGGTGCACCAATCAGTCTTGTGGTGTACACAGCAGGCCACCACATCAGGCATTCCTCTGAGAGAACTTCTGCAGGTCCAGAAAGTGAACTGAGGAGTGGGTGTGAGAGTCCTATTTTTATACCTGGTGCCTTCTTTATAGTAGGAGACGTTTCTTGTGAATTCCCTTTGCAATGTTTGAAGATTCTCGCTACCCCATCCTTGGCTCCTGGCTGTCTGCATGAATAATGCATGTGTGATAAGTCCTTTATGTAAAAGTAGAGCAAAGTCTGCTCAATTGCACATGGGACTGTGCCCATTCCCTCTTCGCCATCCTGCCAGTTGATAGACCACACAGACACACCTAATCCCTCTATTGTGTGGCTGTCTGGGAAGAATAAACAAAGTCCAACTGCCAACTACACCCAATCATGCAACCCAGTGACAGACCGCAGGTAACAAGGTGCTTATTTACAATCCCCTTGCGTCGCCGGTGCAGCACTTTTTATGATGCTCTGGCAGCACCAAGTGCAGATCCATATCTGTGAGGCCACACAAAGCCCCTTTGCATGACTTTTCATGGCCTTATAGATATGGGGTAAGTCACGGCATTGCCTTACACTGTGTCAGGAGGAAGTTCCATGGCCGTTGCAGTGGGGTTTCCCACGCAACAGCCATGAGTTTTAACGTATTCTCAGATTTACAAGGCTCTGTAAACCTGTGAATGTTTCAAAACGGTACGCCTCACAAGGAGAGGCGCAACGAGGAGAAATATATTTATTTCTCCTCATTTTTTCCTCTTTCTATGTGTGTTGCATTCTGCAGCACACATAGAAAGAGAAAACACCTCTATTGTATGTTTTTGTGCAGGAGGGTCTCCCTTCCTGCCCAAAACAATCCTGCCAACAACGCAGACACCCTTGCACCATGGTGCAAGGGGGCCTGCTTTGGTGATAGGCACCAAATTGTACATCAGCACAGGCAAAAAGGACAGGAATGCACCAAATTTTGTAAATATGATGCATTCCTGCTCTTTCAAATTGGCAAAGGGCAGCACAGCAAAAAGGTGGTGCCCTACGCCAATTCCTTATAAATGAGGTCCTTGGTATTTTCCTGCCCTAAATATGTGGGGCCTCATTTTCTAAATTGTAATTTAAAAACCAACTTTATCATTAACAAGGATTTTAAGTTACAATTTCTTAGACACCAGATATGAAATGTTTACCTGTTTCCAATCAAAGGTTAGCACTTATTAAATGTAATAATGCAATCCAATGTCATTCTATGGGAAAGGTAGGACTCAAATAAGGAGATTTTCCCTGTCAGGACATGTAAAACTTAAAAGTGCACATCACCCAGAGCTTAATTTGTGCCGGTGCTTTCCGGTGCTCAGCACCGGCACTTATTTCACCGGGCTAGGTCTATAGGATTTTTCTCCTCCCGCTCCGGCAGATGGTCCGGTAATTATTAAAAATCATGCTCTTCTGTTGCTTCCTAGTACGTAATCATAGGAAGGCCCACCCTGGTCCAGGCATATTGAAAGAGCGTGATCATCACGTCAGCAGATCGCGCCTGCCATTCACAAGGAACATGGTTTCATTTTCGCTGGAGAATGCCTGAGGGCGGGCTTTTCAGGAACTGGGGCAAGGCAGGCTGGAACCGGACATGCTAGGCTGAGCCGTGAGTGACACTGAGAGACTGATGGAGCAGGCGGTACCTCAAGGGACCTGGCACTATCTCGGTGCCGGAAGGATCACCACGTGAGGAGCAGTGACGTTTGTAGCAGGGTAAGGCTTTGCAGTTTTGTCATCAACAAAGTTTGGAAAAGTTCCCTATTGTCGCCCTTCGTGACATCTGATAAGGTTCCCGGTTTGCCTTCCTCAGATCCAAGAGTTTCCCACTTTACTGGATAGTTTTCAGTGCACATGAGGTGATGTTCACGTAATTCGAAACCTGGGAACTGTTGGCAGAATATTCTTTCTGCAAGTGTACTGTTTGTTTGCAAAGCTTTTCCGTGGACACCTTCAAAACGTTTACAGGTTTTGTCTCTGAATATTTCCCTTTTTGTAGAGTTTGTCTATGAGCGGTGGCGCGCGCCCTGTTCTTTGTGCAGCACGTTTTCCGCAGAACCATCTTGTTGTCAATGTTACATAAGGATATGTGTGACATAAATGGTGGTAAAATCCTCCCCGACGGCATTAATCGCTAAGGCCGATAGTTAATCCTCTGCTTTTGGGGATGGGCGGAAGGGGCAGAGAAGGAAAAGGACTGTGGGCCTCATTTATGAAGGCCTTGTGCCACGGGTGCGTCCAGTGGTCGAAGTGGGGAAGAAAAGTAGGGGAACTGTGGGCGGAGAATCAGAGGGCGGGATTAACCTGAGGATTGGATCAGTGGGCGGAGTTAGAGGTGTGGCCAGGATTGGCAAAACATCCCAATCTTTAGTATTTGTTTGGTATTTCACTGACCAGTTACAGCTTATTATGTTATGTAATTCAACCAATGGATACACATGATTATTTAACGATTAATATGAGTTTTTGACATTAAAATAAATTCACAAAGTGGGATATGTTTCTAATCACAGAATGTCCCAAATATGCCAAATACCATGTTTGGGGGTTCACTTTAATAATCATTATTGATTTCTATCCAAATGAACACTTTTTGCAACATTAGGATAATCAAAGGCATAGGGAAAAAAACCATAAAGCTCTAGTTTATACCTTGCAGTTTGTATGCAGCTCTAAGATGAAAGTTAATAGCTCACTGTTCTTTGTTAGGATTTTAACTTATAAACTGCAAGTAGCAAAAGGATCTCACTGACAAAAGCAATAACCCATTGGCCTATTTACAATATGTGCACTTTGTGATGGGCATCGTACATGTTCTTAGCAGCATCCATGAGTCAAACCTTCCACTAGACAAAACTCCGATCTCGCTCTAGGAAGACGTTTATTTACCGGAGTTATCATGACATTTTTATTATTGCCGAAAATTGCTGTAGGCCAGGAAGGAGGCCGCAAGTGCTTTTAAACCCATAATATACAACGCCACCACTCAAAGTGAGCACCCGTTGCGGTCACACCGGTCGCACTGCCCTAGAGCCAGCTCTTCTCAGGGGTCCTGTGATCTCAGTGACAGAGTCACTGTTGCGCTAGGGTCTGCTACTTCATAGGCCTGCCTGCAAGACTGGAGGTGAACTTCAGCATAGATTGTGGTGGGCAAGCATTCAAGGTGAACCCACACTTGCCACTGCTAGGGTCCACCTGCTGGTGTTAAGACGCCAGGGCTTTTCCGGATTTGCAGGGCCTTCTAAGGTCTAGCATGGGAATGTGCTCCCTCAGGAGAATGGTCTGGGGGACTGGTCATGAAGGCTGAACCTGGTTCCCCAGTTCTAAGTTCGGCAGCTCTGCCCCCAGTGCTACATCCGCTCCCTCACTGAACACTATACCGCCCCACTGAGAGAAATTCACACTGCCTTCAACTACAATCCAATTTGACCTGCTATAAACAACTGGATGCGACTCAATTCAAATTACGCACTAGGCAAGAGCAATATGCTGCCTAAAGGAAAAAGTAACAACATCCTGGAAAAAGCAAACACTCATAGGGAATGAAAGATTAAATAAAGCATGTAAAATGTAAGCAGAAACAACATGGTGAACGCTTTTACACTCACTATTCAGAAATCAGTGAGTGCTTCTGCCTGAAAACTACAGGGCCCAGAAAGGACCCATTTCAATGTCCACTGCTTATATGCTTACAAAACGTAAGCAATATGGTTTAAAAAGACCACATTTGTGAACACAAAGCCGCCCTACACATCCTGTTTTCCAATCCACCCATCAACCAGGTATTGCAGTACCTCCAGGTTTGGCGCACTTCCCCACCGGGGAAAAACAGCGCTTCACTGGCAAACTCAGTAAAGTGAAGCTAATGTTTTTGGGGTTTGAATAAAAACGATCTGGCCACTTTAAGAACACTCCATCTTTATTTAGTTATTGATTTTTCGTATTTTGAACCTTTTATTTCCGTGGCTGCACTTTGGAATAGAAAAATGGCAAAACGGCATTTCCAGCAAACGTGGTTTTCTTTCTTGCATCCATTTCACAGGGGAACAAATGAACGACTGGAAGAAAAAGAGGGTGAGAACCATTTCTTGAGTCACGGTTTTCGGTAAGTGAGGAGGAGCTAGACAGAGAGAGGGAATAAGAGTAAGAAAGAGTGGGGGGGGGGCAGCTGCCAGCGGAGAGCAGAAGCGGACACCTTCCTTGTTTTGTCTGGGCAGGAAGCAAGAGACGGAGACCTTTCCCTTCTCTGCTGCCCGCCCGTCCCCGAACAGCCACAAATGCCGAGCCTTCTCTGCAGGCCTTGGATGTTTTCTTATGTCCAGGGACGCATGTTCAAAATAAAAAACTAGGGGAACGGAATCTATAGAATTAAAGAAGTAGGGGCACGCCGTGCCCTGCCGTTCTTGCCCACTTCGACCACTGGGTGCGTCACTTTTTCCCATTTTAAAAGTGACGCACCGGTGGCGCAAGGCCTTCATAAATAAGGCCCTCTGTCTTTTCCTTCATGCCAACAGAAGACAAGGACAGTGTCCAGTTCTCCTGCCGCTGGTAGCTGCCCCCCCCCTTGTTCCCCCACTTTATGTCTCGCTCCTCCTCAGTTAATGAAAACCAAGACTTCAAAAAACGGTTATTACCCTCGCTTTCCTCCTTTGGTTTATTTGCCCCCCTGTGAAATGGATCCTAAAAAGATTATTTTTTTTGTTGCTGTATACATTGTCTTTTTCTGACATTTTTCAAATTCTAAGTGCAGCCTCAGGGTGTAGAGAAATAAAACATTCCCAATGTGAAAAATAACTAATTAACTAATTAAAGTAAGACAGAGTGGTTGCACGGTGGTCAGATTGATTTATTCACACCTAAACACATTAGCGCCACTTTACAGAGTTTGCTAGTGAAGCGCTACTTTTGTTTTCTCGTCTCTCTTTGAATAGCGTTGTTTTTCCTGGGTGGGAAAGTGCACCATTCCTGGTGGTGCAGCAATACCTAATTGATGGGTGGTTTGGAAAACAACATGGGTACAGCGGTTCTGTGTTCATGGATGTGGTCTTTTTAAATATAATGACTGGGCATTGAAGTGGGTCCCTTCCGGGCCCTGTAGTCATGGCCTTAACTTTTCATGCAAAAGCACTCACTAATTTCTGAATAATGAGTGTAAAAGGAAAGAGGTAACCATGTTTTTTCTGCTTACATTTCACATGCTTGACTTAATCTTGCATTCCCTATGAGTGTTTGCTTTTTCTAGGATGTTGTTATTTTTTTTTAGGCCGCATATTGCTCTTGTCTAATGTGTAATTTGAACTGAGTCACATCCAGCTGTTTACAGCGGATCAGTACAGTGCAGGTTTCTCTAAGTGGGGCAGTATGGTGTTCGGTGGGGGGGAGAGGATGTGGCGCTATGGTCAGAGCTGCTGAATTTGGAACTGGGGAACCAGGTTCAGCCTTAATGACCAGGCTCCAAGACCACTCTCTGACCTTAGAAGGCGCTGCAAGATCTTAAAAGCCCTGGTGTCTTAGCACCAGCAGGTGGACCCTAGCGGTGGCAAGTGTGGATTAACCTTGAAGGCCTGTCCACCACAATCCATGAAGTTCACCTCCAGTCTTGAGGACAGACCTATGAAACAGCACACCATAGAGTGACCATGACTCTTTCACTGAGGTCACAGGACCCTTGAGCAGGGTGGCTCTAGGGCAGTGCGACTGCACTGGTCGCTAACTTCGGGTGGGGGCGTTGTGTTTGTAAGTATAATATGGTTTTAAAAGCACTTGCTGCCTCCTTCCTGGCCTCCAACAATTTAAGGCAATAATAAAAATGTCATGATCACTCCATTGATTAATGTTCTTAGTAGAGAGAGATGGTGTTTTGTCTAGTGGAAGGTTTGACTCATGAAAAGGAATGGCAGAGGTTTAATGTGCCTGCTGCTAAGAACATGTGCCATGCAGATCACAAAGTGCACATAATGTGAATAGGTCAGTGGATTACTGCTTTTGTCAGAAATACTCTATTGTTACTTGCAGTTAATAAGTTAAAATCCTAACATAGAACAGTGAGCTATTAACTGTCATGTAAGAGCTGCATGCAAACTCCAAGGTATAAATTAGAGCGTTATGTTTTTTCCCCAGTTTTCAATTATCCTAATGTTGCAAAAAATGATTCATTTGGGTAGAAAATAATTCTGATTATTAAAGAGAACCCCCAACCATGGTATTACGTTTTAAATTTTGAGTTTGGGTTTCTCCAGACCAATCACTATTACAACTATATTGCCTACTAGTATGGTTGTCATGTGACTCCTACACGTTGTAGTCCTTTGTCTTATGTAACATTTCCTATACAGTGATTTACACACGTATGAATGATTGTCTCTGTGTAATATGTGTGAGGTAAAGTGCTCTGACCCCCTACACTGGTATTAGTGGTGCTGTAAATTTTCCGATACTTTATTATTTTGACATTTTTACACATGCTAACAGTCTCTGCAAAGATTTTTCCTTATTAGTACCAGTGGAACACACAACTGCAGCAGTGAGAAAGGTTACCAGTCAACTTTTGCAAAGGGCCCTCCACAGCAGCACGAGTCACATTTTTAGGGACTTTTGATCTGTTTGTGCTATAAACAATTTATTAGTTAAAATCATCAGATTGTGCAGCAGATGATGTATTATGTGGAAAATATGGCAAAGCCATAGTTATGTGGAAAACATTTGCAAGCTAGAATATTTTGCCATTCATGTTTGAACTGCTCTTGTGGAAAAAGGGAGAAGTGCTGATGCCCAAAATTCCATGGCTGGGAGACAAATAGCTTATGATTCCGCTTTTAAGGATATTTGAGACATTCTGTTATTGGAAACTTATCCCACTTTGTGAATGTATTTTAATGTCAATAACTCATATTAAACCTCAAATTAACATGTGTATCTATTGGTTAAATTAAATAACGTAACAAGCTATTACCGGTTAGTGAAATGGGAAACAAATACTGAAAATTGGGATATTTTGCTCTTTCTGCCACACCTCTGACTCTGCCCACTGACCCAATCCATTGGTTATTTCCGCCCTCAAATTCTCCGCCCACAGTTTCCCTACTTTTCCCCCCACTTTGACCACTGGGTAAAAGTCATGATTTTTATGCAAATGTGGCAAAGCAGAAAAAACTATACAACCTTTTTGAAGGTTACCAGATAAAAACTTTGCAGCCTTGCAAAGCCCTAGTGCGTACTGTGCACCCGATGAGAGCGTAAATGCCAATTACACTCTGTGATGACAAACGGGTCAGTCCCTGACACCACCCAGTGCTCTGTTCACAAAAAACAACATCAAGATTCGCCAATGCCCAAATCTACTTGGCAGAGTGTTCTGCTTCACACATACAACATAGTTTGGATTTACTTGCTTCTTAAAAGCAACAAGAGCTGCACAAAAAATTAATACATATCTGCATTAAGGCACATTACATTAAACTTCTGTCTTTCGTGCTGAGGGCCTGCGTGTCAATGGTTTGCCAGAGGCTGCGCTTGAATCACATAGTTTGGGTTTGATAGCAGGATGCTATGAAACCCTCCGTAGATTTGTTTTGCTGCCATGCCTTTCTGAAATTAAACAAAATAGTGAGTATCATCCATTTTTATCAGACTGACCAGGAGCTGTCTGTAATTCTGTCCCCCCCATGAAAGTGTTCCTTGTTGCACATCTCACAATGCTCCCCTTTTACTACCGATACCACCAGTACTTCAAATAGAAATGCAGAAGTGCAGGTACTCATTGTCTAAGAGTACATCTTTGCGAATAAGATTGGGTGGCACTCTCCCATTACAAGGATTGCTCCTGAGATGAGAAGTGTTGGTACTGAGTTTGCCTTGAAAATGAGGATTTTGTGCATTTTTGTAGTGTTTTCTTTTCTTTGCGACAAATAGTTCGCACTGGCTCAGTTGTAGGATACAAAAGTCCACATTTGTTAGAAGCAATAGATGAAAGAAATAGCAAATATCTGAAAAGAAGGCAATTTCTAATCTAGAAGTTGCTTTTGACTTTACCAAATTAATAAAACCATCTAACGAGAACCCTAACCAAAGAAAGCTATTACAAATTATACCCATCATCCAGAATCACAAGTGTATGTGATTCATGATTTAAAATGTAGTTGTCAGTGGGCTTAAACAGGTTAGTTAATAGCAGGAAAGTATTTGTGTGTTTGAATTTCACATACTAACTCATTGTCTCTGCAAGTGTCTCCCCACATTTCATTTCCACTAAATTCAATTACTAGATGGATGAACACAGCAGCTTAAACTGATTGATCCAAACATACATGCCGGTTGATTAAAATGTCCAAAAGTAAAATGAGCAATAGTATGCTGCGGAAACCATATTCGGTCACACAGCATAGTACAAGCACATTCTCTTTAGTTTGCCAAGCTGCCTCAAGTCCACTAATGACCTTTCCTAAAGCTGCACTTTAAGAATTACACACATTCTCTAATTTGAGTTCACTTTTAAGTTGTTGTCATAGGCCATATGGTACATTATGTTATGATATATTGATGTGTGTATCACACTATTCACCCGAGAGGGTATTCCGGCACTTGGGCAGCTGTGTAGGTGTGAGGTCCCGCAGGTGCTTATGTGAAGAGCCAGGTCTCCAGCTTCTTGCGCAACTCAAGATGTGAGGAGGTGGCTCTGATGTTTTGAGGCTTGTGGATGTGGGTGGAAGCAAGAAAGGAAGTGGGTGGAGCCTCTGGAGCAAGTGGGCAGAGCCGCCAAAGTGGGTTCAGCCTCCTAAACAAATTTGAGCACCTGCACTTAATATTTTACAAATTAAGCACTGACATCACCCCTTTTAATTAAAATGCACTCTGCCCTAAGGGTTACCTAGGGGCTACCTTAGGGGTAATTGTGTAAACAGACAGAATATTGAGTTTTTTATTTCGAAGTACAAGAATATCGAGTTTTAAATATCGAGGTACAAGAAAACCGACAGCAAGAATATTGTGGACCAGAATAGCGACAGTAAAGTAAGAAATATTGTTTTTTAATATCAAAGACAGTAATATCGTTTGTAAAAATATTGTGGTTAATAATATCGATATTAGTGTTATGTATTTTAGTATGTATTTTGAATGTATATGTTATATACTTTTGTTTAAGTATTGTATGTATTTTTAAATATATGTATTACATTTTTAGAAGTTGTTAATTTTAAAAAAGTATATTTTGCGTTTTAGTTCCGTAGCGGTTTGTGGGTTCATATGGGAATTGGGTGGGAAGTCATTTAATTATAATAAATGTAATAATGATTTTTAGAACTTATTAATTATTTTTAATTACATTTTGCGTTTTTATTCCGTAGCGGGTTGTGGGTTTATTGGGGAATAGGGTGGGAAGTAATGTATTTATAATTAATTAATTAATATTATTTATTAATTAATAGTTATATATTTATTATTTAATATTGTTAATTGTGCTAATTAATTTTTCTATCAATTAGTTATTAATTGGTTTTTAATTATTAATTATTTGTTAAATACATTAATTATGTTATTTTTTAGGAGCAGGTTGTGGGTTTATAGGGAAATAGGGTGGGAAGTAATTTAAATATAATTAATTAGTTAATCATTTTTTATTAATTAATAATTAAGTATTTATGTTTTTATATTACTAAATGTGTAAATAATGTATTATTAATTAGCTAATAATTGTTTGTGAAGTCATTAATAATTAATTTGTAAATGTGTAAATGTTGTTATTTTTTTATGAGTTGGCTGTGGGTTTATAGGGGAGTAGGGTGGGAAGTAATTTAATAATAATTAATCTATTTATGGTTTTAATTATTTAATATTTGTGTATTTTAAAATGTATATTGAAAATTGTGGTAAATAATATCTTGTTAATTATTTATTAATTTGTTGTTAATAATTATTAATTATTAACTAATTACGTTATTTGTGTCATTTGTTTAGAGTGTGTTGTGTGTTAATAAGGGGGTAGGCTGGGAAGTAAATTAATTTCAATATATTTAAAAAAAAAAATTATTATAACATTTATTTCACATTGTTTTATGTGTGATTTTTTAAAATTCCTTGTTAATTTTAAATAATTAATTATATCATTATTAATTAATTATGTTAATAGTGTTATGTTTTAGAACATTGGTGGTGTCATTTATAGGGGAATATGGTGGGAGGCAAAAAATGAATTTATTAACTGTTTGTTTATTAATATTAATTATTTTGCTTGAGTGGGAATAGAAAATTATTCCCCTCCGCTACCCAACACTTTCCCTACTGTTGCACTTGCTGGAGTGGAAATAGTAATTGTTACCCCTCCTCTACCCAACACTTTCTCTAGTGTTGCACATCCTTGGAGTGGGAATAATCAATTATTCCACTCCGCTATCCAAAACTTTCCCTACTGTTGCACTCACAGGAGTGAGAATAGTAAATTATTCCCCTACGCTATCCAACACATTCACTACTGTTGCACTCACTGGAGTGGGGATAATAAATTATTCCCTCCACTATCCAACACTTTCCCTACTGTTGTACTTTGTGGAGTGGGTATAGTAATTGTTACCCTTCCGCTATCCAACACTTTCCCTACTGTTGCACTCACAGGAGTGAGAATAGTAAATTATTCCCCTACGCTATCCAACACATTCACTACTGTTGCACTCACTGGAGTGGGGATAATACATTATTCCCTCCACTATCCAACACTTTCCCTACTGTTGTACTTTGTGGAGTGGGTATAGTAATTGTTACCCTTCCGCTATCCAACACTTTCCCTACTGTTCAAAGATGGCTGACACCTTTGCTGAAGCAAGTTTAGGTGTCCTCTGTCGATGTCAAATAACACTGTTGTATTTAAGTCTGTGACAAGACGACGCCGGCCTCTATTGACAAAGGCGGCAAGCCGAAACGCGTCTATTTGTGTAGATTCTTCCAAAATAAACTTGGAAATTGATACGTTCCTGTGAGTGCTGGTTAACTTTGGTTACCGTGAGCTGGGGATTGTAATCCGCACGGTGTCCGTCACCGTGCATGAAAGCACCCGACCGCGAGTGTAAGGGAAGCAAGACGGAGAGAGAGCGCAATATATATATATATATATATGTGATCAAGGCTGCTGTGTCAGTCGAAACGCGTAATGACATATTGAGTGAGCAATAAACATCCTGTCATTCCAACTAAGAGGAGTTCGTGCTGGTTCTTTTCATCGCCCGTGGGGAAGTTGGAAGGCAGCAATTCAGTCATATATATATATATATATATATATATATATATATATATATATATATATATATATATATATATATATATATATATATATATATCTTTATAATTTTTAATATGTTTCTAACATTTTATAATTTATTATAATAATGTGTTTATTAATATTATTAAGTACATATATATTCTGTTTTATATATATGTATGTTAATCTCTTGAACAATATATTAATTATTTCTCATTTTAAACATTTTAAAAAAATACCTATTTTCTTTTAAATTATATGTAAAATTTACTTTATTTTATATTATTTTTTGCACATTTAAAAAAACGATATTTTTAACAACGATATTTGTTACAACGATGTTTTTTTTCTTGATATTTTTGTACTTACCATGATGTAGATGGGATGTCAATATTCTTGACTTTGATATTTAGGTGTCCATATTCTGGGACCTCGATATTGTGGTTGTCAATATTCTGTTAGTGATACGGGTAATTGATTTGCAATAAAAGGGCAGTTTAAGGCTTGGCAAGGGTGTTATATTTCCAATTCTAATTGGCAGTCTACAATTGCATTCAGGCTGCATTGGCAGACCTGGGACATGTTTTAAAGGACTACTTAAGTGGGTGGCACCATAAGTGCTGCAGGCCCAGGGGGAGCTCACACATTTTAGCACTGGTTAGCAGTTGTAAACTGCACAGAGTGCTATAGCCATCAAAAATAAATTAAACAAAAATCAGAGGGAGGAAGACATACAGTTTGGGTGTGACACTGCAGATTCTGGCCACCGATTTCCCAATGGTCTGCAGCCTTCTGGTTACTTTTGTTGATCCCAGCATAGAGCATGTTCTCATATTTCAGCTTGCTGCTGACCAAGGCGCGCATGACAGTTTTCTGGGTGTTGAATTGGAGCCATTTGAAAGTCTTCCTCTGCATCTTCAGGGTATGGAAGCATGAGGCATTGACAGCATTGACTTGGGCAGACATGTCGAGTTTGCTATTGATGATGATTTAGAGATTCTTGGTGAAGGCGGCGGAATGGATGTCGGTCCTAGCTCTTTTGGCCACCAGGTGAATTCCCACATTGACGTGCTCTTCTCAAAGAACACAATTTTAGTCTTGTTAGTGTTCATCTAGTGGGCCGTTACAGTCATGCATGCATTACACATGATCAAGGTACTGGGAGTCTTGTCTGTGAGGGAGAGAATCAGTTGCTGAGGTAGAGTCTGATTTGGAAATGTGCACTTTTAGAAAGGCTATTGAGTGCAAATTGAGGTTGTTGTCAAGTGTGAAGCCTAGACATGTAGCCCTTTTGATGATCCATCCAGGCTCTTAGTGGGAGGAAGTACTTAGTAAGAGTGATTAGGATGATTAGGACGAACACGGTCTCCATCGTTGTAAGCTTAAGTCTTGGCGAGACATTTAGGATTGCACAATTTGTAGTGTGCTTGTAGGGCTGTGAAATCTTTGGGGGCGAACACTATGATTCATATCTGTGTTTTTTTAGCATTGAGGTGGAATGAGATGTAAGTTTGTCTTAAAAGTGTGCTAAGGGGCTCCAAGTACAGGTTATAGCATGGTGAGGGGAGTATAAGTCATTTTAGGACACCTTTATGTAAAACAGAGGGATCAGAGTGTGTTAGCCGCTTTTATTTGATGAGAGCATTTGGATAGATGAGTTTCAGGAGGGTGGTATAGGTGACCATGTTGAACACCACACTTAGGTTGAGGAGGATGAGGCAGCAGGAGTTTCCATGGTCAGGGATACAGAGAGTTTCATCAACAGGGTGCAGCATGGCCAATTCTGTGCTGAAACCTGATGTGAAGGTTTGACTGAATATCATCAAGGTGGATGTTATTTGGTGAGGAAATTGTTAAGTTTTTGTGCTATGTAGCTCTTCGTGATTTTTGGGATCAGTTGTAAGTTGTGATCCTGTAGGTCATGACCTTGCCTTATGGAGGCATAGACCATTGATATCATGAAATGGATAAAAAAGGTGCTGATACTTTTCATTACAGCCTCTGAAAAGTGGGTGGAATGTTTAAGAGGGTGATAAGAGATGATATTGGATAGCTCAGCTTGGGAGATCTCCTAGAAGGACAACCAGAATACTGACTGTTTTCCAGTTAAGGGTATCAAAGGGAGTGTTTGAAGAAATTGGGAGGGGGTGGCGGTGGTGAGAGGTAAATGTTCCTTGTTTTAGCAATAAAGAAGCTGAACATTTTTCAAAACTCTGCTTGAAGTCTCAAAGACCATTTGAGACTGGTAGGTAGTAATCTTTTTTATAAGCTTGACAAGTTTCTTGCTGTGATTTTTCACTGAGTTGATTTAGGATTTGACTAAGTCAATGTCAGCTTCTCCAATATTTAGGTTTTATGATTGGATTTCAGGTTAACAATGTTAAGAGTATATGGGTTGTGGCACCATTTCCTCTGAGTAGTTTTGAATACTTTTCTCTCACACAAGAAGTTCTAGAACCACTGGAACAAGGAGAGCTTCTTTTGCTTTTTTCACTTGAGTTCATCAGTCTAATCGGTAATGATTGAGGTATCATAGCTGGTCTTTTGAGTTGGGTCAGGTTAAGAGAAGGGGTTTGAAATGTTCAATGATATGTTGCAATCCTTGAAGTCTCTAGCCAAGATCTTAGGCATCTTCAATTTACCCATCACAAGGGTTTAGCACATTGGAGAGTGAAAGGAATAAGGAAGTGATTGGACAAGTCCAATGCAAGAGACAGTACACATTTAAGAGTCTGATTTGCTGATTAAGTATGGAAGCTTTCACATGAGTGGCTGAAATGAAAAAGTTGTAAAAGATTGTTGTCTTTAATAAAATGGGCTAGAAAAGAGGCCTTTGATTCATTCTGACATCAGCAGTGTAGACTTCAGTCACCCAGGAAGGTATTGGTTGATGGCAGCAGCTAAGAGTTGTAGCAGCTGCTTAGTAAATAGAGTGTTGTTTCTTGGTCGACGGTAGAAGAGGTAGACGATATTAGGATTCTTTTCTTAGCTTTTACTTCAATCAATAAGCTTAGAAAGTGGAGAAATGATCAGAGGTTAGAGCTGTATTAGATGGAAAACCTGTAGATCAGAGGGAACCCTGCACCATGTTTTCCTGTACAGTTCATAATAGAGTAGCCTGCTTGAAGGAGAATGTCTAAGACGGACTTTGAGGTGTCAGGAAGTTATATTTCTGTTAGGAAGAGTAGGTCAAGGTTGAACAAGGCAATTAGGAGGATCCTGATTCATAGAATATGTTTGCCAGCTGATAGATCATTGTGCAGGATGCATTTGAGAAATCAATAATCCATTTACATGATGGCAGCAGTGACAATCAGGATGTGCATAAAGGGGGGAGTTACTCTCTCTTGTGTTATGCTGAGGTTTGGGAGTGACATGGTGTAGTAGAGAAGCTGTTTTTTGACAGTTTTTTTAATGGTCTTTGAAAGGCATTGGGATGACATAAAGCAGGAGTTGTGGAGTGAAGCTGTCCATATTGTTCAAAAGGTAATAGATGTCAAGGGCCCAAAATGGCTGGGAAAAGTTGCAATGGATAGGAAAATTGACTAAGGTAGTAGAGTCAGCCCTTCCGGGTTTGGCCTTGTGACCTGCAGGTCAAGCATATATGTTACAAGCAGAGACTAAGCACACTGTGGCATCTTTTAGCATGGTGTGGCTCATCACCTATCTTGGTTGTTCATTAGAGGGATATATGCTTCTGCCTGTTCAATATGGGTCAAAAATGAAGCCCGCATAGTCCTTTCATCTTTGTTCCAAGGTTGAATATTCCAAACATGGTTTGTAACTCATACCACATACATGCCAAACACACTTCTATCATAAGAGTGTATCACAAAATTTCCAAAGCTAATATATAAATGATTTATTCAAATTAGTGCTAAGAAAAGATTATAAAAAATACAAAAAAACAAGTCAAATGTTGCACCATAAATTGACTGGAAATGTGAGAATTCACATACACAAATTAATACATATAGATTCAATACGGGAGAATATCATAGACATTATAAATTTGTCATTTAAGGCACTAATCCAATAAACATTCCATGATCAAACCATCATTATGTACAATTCTTTCTTTTGATCAAGACTGATCAGATTTAGTGCTTTTGTTGTAGCAGCGCGAAGCGTTTCGGTGGTTACTGTTGTTCTTACCACCTTCTTCAGGCAGAAATACTTGGTTTCTCTGATTTATTTTATCTGTTATGGAAACATTATAGAACCAAATTTGAGAATTCATAGTTCTAAAAACAACATATCATTTTCATCAAAACAGTACATCATACATATTGTTTTACAAATTGCTCGAAATTAAAAATATTAGTAAAAATTTTTTTTTTTTTAAATATTGCGCTTTGGAGAATATGCACAACTATAAATTGAAATCTAATCAATTTTGGACACTCTGGTAATTGCTAAGTAACATTCATAGCCATACACATATCAACATTAATCTCAAAACACCTGAGCTAAGGTCACTTCTAAAAAGTATTTTTTAATTATATCACTTCATGCTGTAAAAACAGCTATGAGGGTTACTCACCAAAGTTGGTAATGTGATTAAAATCAGTTCTTTAGGAATCTGGCTCCTCAAAGTAGACAGACCACAGGTAATATGTCCTTCAATTTTGATAAACAGAACTCTCACGGAGCCTAAAAGAAAGGGTATATATGGGCTCATCTCTAGTCTTGCTACCTCAATTAAAATACATCTGATAATGTTATCTTCAATTAATGGTTACCTGTAAAGTAGTAGTGCAGGAGAAAATATATATGATTCAATTGATCTGTACTTGTGGGACAGGCTAGTCTCCTGGATTTCAAATTTCCTTGCTGCACCCAATCTTCTTGCAATTAAAACCAGTTGCCTGATGTCTGTTTATATAAAAAGTGAAATACGCTAATATCATTATTTGCTATAACAACCCCCGACTGTCTTCTAACTAATTTTCTAGTTTTCATTTATTTGTTGTTGTATTAGAGGAGGAATCTTTTTGCTTTACACACATCTGAATATACTGATCTTGCCTCTAATCATATCTACCAATCTACAAACACTTGCAGAATGAACATAGCGAACTCCTCTTACTATTGCTCGGCCCATTATCAAGGTTGCTGTTATATTCGCCTCACCCGAATACCGGTTATAAAGGACTGCCCCCACCTAAATGTGTGAGACTCCCCGCCGGCTTGTGATAGATGCCTCACGGTCATTAAACCCATTTATGATTATAATGATTGCGACCGCAGTAAGCCGTCCAATTGAACGTCTTGTGCACAATCCCTCTTCAATACAATCGCCCGAAAACAACCTGCCCCAGATGGATTAGGGGCTTACCGGGACTGAACAGTCTCCAACGTGCACCGGTCCAAATTCCTTTAAGCCAAACAATTAATCTGGGCAGGTCAGGACTTCGCTCTACATAGAGCCCTCCCTGGATAGACATGGAACTTGAAATGGGGAACGGATGTTGTTACAACCGCCACCATCTTAAAACAGTTCCTTCGTTTGGCATGGAGCTAGAGATGGGGGATCGGATATTGTTCCAACCACCACCACCTTTCAGCAACTCACTTGTTTAGTACAGAACTATAGATGGGGAATCGGATGTTGAAGAAACCGCCACCATCTTAGAACAGATACTTTGTGTACTCAAACGGTACACGGAGAACTTCCTCCCTTATCGATTAAAATGTGGAGCAAAAACCAGAACTGACTTGCTCCTATATTTAGACCTTCATGCATTTAAACAACAAGAATCTGTTAATAAATTTTAAAATAAGGCATCTATTCCACTTTTTATACACATAAACCAGAATTTCAAATTAAAGGAGTCATAAATCTAATCTAAAGATGGTCATAGAGATACACTATTGTGGTAATAGGTGACAACTGCAATAAAAGGGAATTGTTTGTAACCTGTGTTGTCCACCCCAAGAATATCACCATAGGTGCTTCCATCCATTATACTAGACGTTCTTAGTTCACCAGTTTTTCCATTCTTCTCTTCAGTTTAATCCCTGTCTTATTGTATTTAAAATAGAGATATACCATTGTTCTCTGTCCTTTCTTTTTCCCTCCATATTTCCACCTCTCTTGTTTAGTACTACTTTTACTAGAATGAACCACTCAAATTGAATCTCTTTATGGCCACATTCTTGAAGTGAGACAATAAGGGGTCATTCAATTTATTTGTTTTGATGGCCGATTTGTGTTCTAGTAATTTGATCCTAAGTTCTCTGCCTGTTTAACCCACATAAGCAAGTTGGCAAGCACATATCAGCAAATAGATAACAATCTTACTGCCGCAGTTATTTAGAGTGTGTGCTATTATTTTCCTACCATTGTGCATTAAGTCTTTGGAAACTATACATTGCGAACACATAGAACAACAGCCACATCTCGTGTGGCCCTTGGCAATGGTGTTGTCAATTGCCCTTTGTCTTTTTCCAGGTTCATCTCTATAGGTGTGTACCAACTGATTGCGCAAATTCATATTCCTTTTATTGGCAAACAGTGGTCTTTCTAACCTGATTTCTTCCTCATCATTTAGGATATTCCAGTGTCTGTTAATGACATTTTTGATCCTATTGCTAATGCCGTGGTATCGGCTCACGAAAACTATTTTTGTCATCTCCTTTTAGCTTTTGGAACAGTTCAGCATAGCATCCCTATCATAAAACCTAGCACGGGGAAATTGGCTGAAAGGGATATTATCCTTTTGGGACTTAGGGTAAAAACTGGTACAGTGTATCAATGTGCTTTTATCTATTGGTTTTATATATACCTCCACTTCCAGTTTTCCCCTAGTCTCCTTGATTGTTATATCTAGGAAATCAAACTTCTCATTACTATAATGGGCAGTAAATCTTAAATTGCTGTCTCCGAGATTAAGCCAAATCAGAAATTCATTAAGCTGATCTTTAGGGCCATCCCATATAAAAAAGACATCATTACTAAGCGATGCCATTCTCACACATTCTCAAAAGAAGGGACCATCATATTGTAAACATGTCTTTTTTCGAATTCACCAACATATAAACATGCCAGACTGGGGGCACAGGTGGCCCCCATGCTGGTCCCCTTCTTCTAGCGAAAGAGTTGGTCCTTAAACAGAAAGATGTTGTTCTTGAGGACCATATTGGTGCAATCTATAATAAAATCTTTGTTGGCTCCATAAATCCCGGTGTTCTCTAAAATCTCCCTAATAACATCAACTGTGGATTGCTGTGGTATATTGGTATATATAAAGACTCAATGTCTAGTGTTACCAGACATTGAGTATCTCTGTTAAAGGAGTTATTTTCTAAAATAGTCATGATGTGCGTCAAATCCCTGACCTATGATTTTAACTTGCTAACTAGTGGTTTAAGAAAAAAGTCAACATACTTGCTCAAGGGCTCAAGTAATGACCCTAAGCAACTAACAATTGGTCGCAAAGGACGATCTACACTATCCTTATGGATTTTTGTTAATCCATATAAGGCCGGGGTTTTAGAATCTTTATTGTTGAGGAATTTAAGTTCTTCCTCACATAACCAATCTTGATCTCTAGCATTAGAAGGAAATTGACTGCATTTATTGGCCAAATCTACAAGTTCCTTCTCCTTGACCCTTTCATAATGTGCTGACACATCTAAAAGCTTATATACCAGATCTTCATAATCACAAGTATCAAAGACCACCCCCCGCCTTTGTCGACGGGTTTAATGATAATTGATAAATCCTCTTTTAGGGTACTGATTGCTATTCTTTCATTTCTATTTATGTTTTGGGTAAGTGGGTATTCCTCCTTTAGAATATCCTGAATACCCACTTCTACAGCTTTCTCAAAGACGTCTATATTCTTGCCCACCTGTGCTGTGGAGGGAGAAAATGTAGACTTTGGCTTCAGGCCAGATATATTATTCGAATCCCTCAATGGTCTATCTTCAAAAAGTCTTCTAAGCCTAATCTTTCTAAAAAATGATCTCAGATGTTTATGACTCCTTTAATTTGAAATTCTGGTTTATGTGTATAAAAAGTGGAATGGATGTCTTATTTTAAAATTTATTAACGGATTCTTGTTGTTTAAATGCATGAAGGTCCAAATATAGGAGCAAGGCGGTTCTGGTTTTTGCTCTGCGTTTTATTCGATAAGGGAGGAAGGTCTCCGAGTACGGTTTGAGTACACAAAGTATCCGTTCTAAGATGGTGGCGGTTTCTTCAACATCCTTTTCCCCATCTATAGTTCTGTGCTAAACGAGTGAGTTGCTTAAACATGGTGGTGGTTGGAACAACATCCGATCCTCTATCTCTAGCTCCATGCCAAACGAAGGAACTGTTTTAAGTATAGAAGCTTCTCTAATCGAGGCCAATATAAACAACAGATCATTTGAATATTCAGGTGTGTGTAAAGCAAAAAGATTCCTCCTCTAATACAACAACAAATAAATGAAAACTAGAAAATTAGTTAGACGACAGTCGGGGGTTTGTTATAGCAAATAATGATATTGGCCTATTTCGCTTTTTGTATAAACAGACATCAGGCAACTGGCTTTGATTGCAAGAAGATTGGGTGCAGCAAGGAAATTTGAAATCCTGGAGACTAGCCTGTCCCACAAGTACAGATCAATTGAATTGTATATATTTTTTCTCCTGCACTGCTAGTTTACAGGTAACCATTAACCCCTTCCCTGCTCATGACGGAACCACTCCGTCATGAGCCACGGGTGCCGTGTGCTCATGACGGAGTGGTTCCGTCATGCTGCGGCCGTTGGCGGCCGCTCCGCCCACGCGGCGCTAATTCCCCGCCTGTGCGGGCGATTAGCGCCGTGGGGGGAGTCATGACGGAACCACGCCGTCATGAGCACAGCTCACCCGTGACTCATGACGGCGTGGTTCCGTCATGAGCACGGCGCCACCGTAGTGCCCCCAAACCCCCCCCCCCCAGCGCTGCGGTGGAATTCCTGCCGCAGCCAAGGGGTTAATTGAAGATAACATTATCAGATGTATTTTAATTGATCTAGTAACAAGTTGGAAGACTACAGATAAGTCCATATTTACCCTCTCTTTTAGGCTTTGTGAGAGTTCTGTTTATCAAAACTGAGGAACATATTACCTGTGGTCTGTCTACTTTGAGTAGCCAGATTCCTAAAGAACTGATCACGTTACCAACTTTGGTGGGTACTCCTCATAGCTGTTTTTACAGCATGAAGTGATATGATTAAAACAATTTTTTATAAGTCACCTTAGCTCAGGTGTTTTGAGATTAATGCTGGTGTGTGTATGCCTGTGAGTGTTACTTAGCAATCACCAGAGTGTCCAAAATTTATTATATTTCCATTTACATGTTTGCATATTCTCCAAAGCGCAATATTTTAGAAAAATATTTGTGTTTTTAACTAATACTTTTAATTTTGAGCAATTTTAAAAACAATATGTATGATATACTGTTTTGATGAAAATTATATGTTGTTTTTAGAACTATGAATTCTCAAATTTGGTTCTATTATGTTTCCATAACAGATAAAATAATTGGGAGATACCAAGTATTTCTGCCTGAAGAAGATGGTAGGAACAACAGTAACCACCGAAACGCGTCGTGCTGCTACAACAAAAGCACTAAATCTAATCAGTCTTGGTCAAAAGAAAGAATTGTACATAATGATGTTTTGATCATGGAATGTTATTGTATGCCTTAAATGACAAATTTATAATGTCTATTATAATCTCCTGTATTGAATCTATATGTATTAATTTGTGTATGTGAATTCTCACATTTGCAGTCAATTTATGGTGCTACATTTGACTTGTTTTTTAATGTATTTTTTATAATCTTTTTAGTGGAACTAATTTGAATAAAACATTTATATATTAGCTTTGGAGATTTTGTGATACTGTCTGGTGATAGAAGTGTGTTTGGCATGTACATGGTATGAGTTACAAACAGTGTGCTTTCAAACAACCCAAAGGGAAACTATTGTTTGGCTTATTGTTGATGTGGTGTCCTGTCCCTTTGGTAAAGGAGAACCCCTCTCCTATCTTTTTGTGAATTTCCCAAACAGCCAACACCCCAGTTTGTTATTTTGGCCGATTAGAATTTTTCTAGACAGATTGTTTTTGCTAGACAATTAATTGTGAAGCCTCTGAGAGCTAGCCACATTTAATTAGGGAGTCCTTGATGGGTACCATCAGGGTCACTTGTAGAACATGGCTCTACATGAAGAACAGCACAATTGTTTCTTTAGGGAGTTCGGCCACTGAAATGTTTACCGACCCCACCTGTAAGAGAACTTAGCTTAAAACAGTATTTGAAATTCTTATTTCATGGAAAAACGTGTATGTGGATGCTGAAAATGAAGTTGCTATTTAAGATATATCAGAGTGGGCATATTTGCTTGGACTGATGAGAGTCAAGGGTGAAATATGTATCAGGGTGGCCTGTCTATATCTAGCTCATCAACTGGTAGAGTACAATTCTGTGCAGCTGTAAGTAAATTCTCTATCCTCACTATATTAGATTTAATAAAATGCTAGGGAAATATAAAAAACCTCAGAACTTGCTTACAGAGCTTGATATCCTAAATGGGTGTGGCTGTCAGATATAATTAAGTATCATCTTTATACCTGTAAATAGAGCCCCAAGTCCAAACTGAAAAAAATGTAAAAAATAGATCCATAGGACAAAGAATTGTTGTGGACTGTTTCAGCATAGCCAATAAGTGATGATTCACTGAAGAATTCAGCCAGGCCCCGTGTAAATCTATGTCCAGAGTACATGCTGTGCATCATCTCTACATTGAGCATAGGTGCTTTTTGCACCATTTTTTCTTACGGATATGCAAAACAATCACATTGTGGCATATGCATTGTAATTTGCGTGACAAATTGTGACTCTTGCTGAATAATATGCCTCAAAAAGAGAAGTTTGGAAAATGAATTTGGTGTGTTTGCCATGAAAATATCGAACTGTATGCTGAATAGCGACTGTCGTCAGGATTAAAATCTTAAACAAACATATTTCAGCACAAAAAGTAATTTTAAGGAATGTTTTATGGCCAAAATATGTTTTTTTTTACTTAGCACGGGAAAATTGTGTCTACCATGTAGTCCAGTTCATAGAAAGTTATCAAAAAGACAAGAATTAGCACAGCATAAATGTGTGAACAGCATGTAATCTAAATCACCTTTTTCGAGACAAAATGCCAGCGCATGAACTTTTTATCTAAAACGGGAGAAAGAAAGAGATACTCTTCTAGTGGTTTAATTACCGATCCAGGGACAATCCCAACTTGACTAAACTGAATGATCTGAAACATTTATCTTATTCCACTGCACTGGTTGTGCCTTTGTATCGTTTGAGAGCACTTTGAAATACATGTTCAGGATGGTGCTGTACCAAAACGTCCTTGGAATATTGTAGTAGACGTTAATTTTGCTCCATCTGTAATAATCTTTTTAAAATCTTTTTATTAGCTTTGTACAGCAAGCACCAAATGGTGCCCAACAGTGCACTCATAACAGTATCACTTTTGGGGTGAAAAGGCGTTTTCTCAATGTTACAGACACATAATAACAAGCACTGGTAAATGCAATATGTTTTGTCTATGTGATTATCAATAATTGTTTTTTGTTGTAAGTTTTAGCTTGGTGAGCATGTGAAAAACTGATTTGGTAAACTAATATTTGAACAGGGCTATCTGAAGGTATGGGTGTGACATGCAAAAGGTGTGCATGCTCACCGATAGATGTAATGTATGTGGGATACTGTAGGAGAATAAAGGACAACATTACAATGGGCTGAGCCAGGGAAAACAAAATGGTGCAAAAATAAAATGCATGGGCAAGAGACTTACTAAAAGTAAATTATGGATTACTGCCCCAAGTAGGTGGGTTCTGATGCTATCACAGACTCCTGGTGTCGGGATGAGAGGAGGAAAGGAGTAATATGTGGAGCTGTGATGAAGGCACGCTGGTGCAGCACTAATTGTGCTGAAATAGGGCCCCAGGTAAGTTTGCAGCTGCGGGCAGGGCATTATAGAATGGTGTGTTGGTCTGTGTCATTCCACTGACTATTTAAGCCGCCAGTGGACCATCCCTTGTCCTAATCAGGGATTGGTGCAGGGAAACTAGATGCAGGGTGCAGAACACACTGGAGGCCCACCAAAGTCTTATAAGTTGTAGGATAGCTAGCATTACGAAGGGCAATGACACAAACCAATGACAAATATGGGCGAAGAGTAGGTGGAGCTTCTATTTCATATTCCACTACAACATGTCTCGCAGAGCAGCTCAAGCGCGCTGACTCAGGCTCGACCTAAAAAACAATGGACTGGAATGCAGGCCAGAGTAAATACCAGTGAATTAAATTAATTTGGGCAAAAGAGGTGTCATTAATGCTCTGTTTTGGGAACCGATTAGCCATGGTTCTAAAGAGAGTTAAAATCTGCATACATTATCAATTTTTGACATTCAATAATCTTGTTCTGTACTGAGTTACGCTGGAGCCCGAATTGTCCTTAAACAACCATAAACGTTTTAAGCAGCTGTGTGGTGTGTAGGGAAATATTGTGAGCAGGGACAGAGGCCCAGATGTACGACAAATATGGCTGGTCATGTTGGTCGCCTGCCCACTTAACTGTAAACATGGAAATGCGTATACTTAATTAAATCTGCAACTGTTCGTGCACTGTTCTAAAAAGAAAACAACACTAGTCAACAACAGTTGGGAAACCGAGAAGGATTGGTGCTTCTCGGCACGTGGGGCTATACAGGTGACTGAGCATGTGCCAGAGGAGACACAGCTGGTACCTATTACCGAAATTACCATATGCAGCTGGCAAGTGGGTGGGGAAGGAAACCATGTAATTTAGAGTGCTTTTCTCAGAAGGCGCATATTCCGTAAATGCAAACGGGCCAGGTTTGTTTCAAAACTAAAAATGGCAATAAAATATTTTGAAGAAAAAACAGCAGAGGTGCGTGATCTGAAAAGAACAAGCGGGTGTTCAGAAACAGCACATGCGTGCTTATTCCAAAGAAACACAGGCGTGTTTTCGGAAAGATCACATGCGTCTCACCATAAGAGCGGAAATACACGTTTAGGCCCTGATTGCGGTTGTCAGAAAAAGGTTACAATATTTATCACACCCGATATATTCCTAACTGAGCATTGACTGGGTTTGATAAATATTACCCGTTTACGATTACTGCCTGAAAAATGGGACATACGCATAATTTATTAATGTTACTGCTTTGCCTAGTTATTTCCTGGGCATTTTCTCACCTGTGAACTGTTTTACCTACCGAAATCTACAGGAGGCACCCATGTGCTGGCTTCAGTAAGAGAAACGTATTAATGAAAGTAGTGCTCACAGTTTAATAATAATAATAATAACAATACGGAATTTTGTAAAGCGCGAACAGCTACCTCGCAAGGAGGTGTCCCGGCGCTGCAAGAACAAGATAATTTTTTTTGACCAAGTGGGCTAAAGGTGTTGGCGTCTAGCGTGGTTGAGCGAAGAGCCAGGTTTTCAGCATGCGCTTGAAACATGCCTCGGAGGGGGCCTGTTGAAGAGCAGGGGGCAGGGTGTTCCAAATTGTTGCCACATTGGCCGAGAAAGTCCGTCCTCCCAGCCGTGCTCTTTTTGCTCTAGGGACTGCAATCTGAACACGGTTGTTGGATCGGAGGGAGCGAGCTTGGGTGTATCTTGGCAATCGGGCTTTCAGATAGTTTGGGCAGGTGCCATACAGTGATCTGAAGGCCAATGTAAGTGCCTTAAATTTTATTCTGTTTGCTACTGGTAACCAATGAAGTGAGAGAAGATGCGGAGAGACCGAATGCTTAAAAGGGATCCGCATTAGTAGTCTTGCAGCTGCATTTTGGACCAGTTGTAGTCGCTGTATAAGGTATTTTGGTAAGCCCAGATACAGTCCGTTGGCGTAGTCCAGCCTCGATGTCGCTGTGGCATGGATTACTGTTTTTCGGCAGCTTACTGGTAGGAGTCGCAGAATCTTACGGAGATTTCTCAGCTTACACAGACAGCAACCAACTATTTGCTGGATGTGTGATGCAAAGGACAGACTGTCATCCCACCGCACTCCCAGATTTTTTGCCGAGTGGCTGGGCGAGGGGGCTTGTCCCATCTCTGCCGGCCACCAGAGATCAGATGGAGGAGGGGGGCCTTTGCCGAAAAAGATCACTTCCGTCTTGTTAGCGTTAAGTTTTAGTTTATTTGTGTTCATCCAACAAGCCACATCTTGGAGACAGCCCTTGAAACTTAAAAAGGACGCCTCCGACACTTCTGAATACGGAAACACCAATTGGGTGTCATCGGCATATGAAATTGCCTTGACCCCCCAGTTGGCAATCAGCGTGAAGAGTGGAGCCAGGTAAATATTGAATAAAAGTGGGCTAAGAGCCGAACCCTGGGGAACACCGCAGCTGAGAGCCTTAGGTGTTGAAGAGACAGTCCCTAGCGCCACCTTCTGTGTTCTCTGGGTCAGATACGACTGTATCCACCCCAGTGCCTGGTCCTGGATGCCTAACTCCGCTAGTCGTGACAGCAGTTTAGCGTGGTCGACCGTATCAAAAGCGGCCGACAGATCCAGGAGCACCAGCATCGCTGAGTCTCCTGAGTCCATCGACCACCTCACTGACTCTGCCACCTCAATTAGTGCTGTCTCAGTGCTGAAGCCGGGTCTAAAGCCTGATTGTGTCTCGTGTAGTATTTTATTATCTTCAATGAATTTATTCAGTTGGCGCTGGATTAGTTTCTCAAGCATTTTGCCTGGTGCTGGCAGCAAAGAGATCGGACGAAGATTGCTAAGGTCCTTGGGGTCCCCATTTGTTTTTTTCTTTAGCGGGAGGAGAGTGGCGTGCTTCCAGATGTTCGGGAACACCCCGGAGGAGATGGACCTATTCCATATTTGCTGAATGGTGGGAGCCACAAAATCAGCTATGGTGTTCCAGAGTTTAGGAGGGCAGGGGTCGTCAGGTGATCCTGACTTACATCGACTTAGTTCTTGCGTAACCGCGTTAAGAGGTATCGGCTCAAATTGTGTCAAGGTAGCGCATTCCGACATTTTACCAGCCAGGTCCATTTTTACCGTTTTCTTCTCTGGTCCAAAGGACTCGTAGACTTGTTTAATTTTTGAGTCAAAGAAGTCAGAGATGCTGTTGGACAGCGTGGTCGATGGGGGAACCTCCCTCTCAATACACCTAGGTTTAAAGAAAGACTGTGTGTTAAAAGGGAATGAATGGGCGCAAGCATGGTCTTGTAAAGATGATAGGATGATTTATTCTTCAGTCCAAATCATTAGTTACATGTACAGGAAGATGTTCTGTTCCTTCTTAATGCCCCACCAGGAGCAGCGTCCTCCCTGCTCAGCCCCTTCTCACCAACTGATCACACTAGAATCCCAACCACCCTCAACATTCTAACATACCTCATCAAAGGCTGAGCAGGCAGGCAGAGAGCCAGAGTAGGGAGAGTGTATAGATAATAAGCACATCACAACACAGTACTATTTTAAAGGTTTCTCTGCTCGAATGTTCAGCTTGTAGAATAGAATCAGCGTAGAACTGTTTTTTTGCCTTTCTAATGGCTTTATGCAATTTTTTGGATGCTTCCTTGTATCGGACTTTGTCTAGGGGCCGGTAATTTAGCCTCCAAAGCCGCTCCAGCCTTTTACAATCAGATTTTTGTATTCTGAGGTCCTGAGAGAACCAGGGAGCGGACGGGGAATCTCGTTTGGATATAGCGTGTGATGCTGGTGCAATGGATGACACCATATTTCCGACCCAGTCATTGACTAGCTGTGCGTCAATGTCGACATTTGAGGTGAAGTTAGGTGTGTTCGGGACAAGAACTGGTCCCATCGTAGCGGGGACTAACTTCTTCCATTGTCTCTTCATGAAAGAGCACTTGCTTGTCACAGGTTTGTCAGCCGCTAACTTTAGTTGAAATGGAATCAGAGAGTGGTCTGACCATACCAGCGGCAACGGTGTCTCTGCCGTCACGTTGAAAATATTAAGTCAAGCGTGTGGCCAGCTCTGTGCGTGGGGCCCTTGTTGATGAGTCTTAGATTGGCTGTATATAATGTGGACCTCAGAATTTCTGCAGGGACACATTCCTCCCTATCCATATGAATATTAAAGTCACCAACGACGAGAAATTGAGGGTGAAGGAGGGAGCTCTGGATGATAATATCCATCAAAGTGGTCAGGTGGGGCTCTTCTCCCCCAGAAGACGTACCGTGTAACAACCAAAGTAAAGGGGCCAGTCGCCGTGGGAGGTTACAAGTAAAGACAAGACGGTACTAAGGAGGGACTAACAAGCCTGCTAAGGAATCAGAAGCCAGCAATTACGAAGGAATGACACGAGCCAATGACAAATATGAACAGAGAGTGGGGCAGACTTCTATTTCAAACTCCACTACAACAAGTCTCGCAGCGCATGCGCACTGACTCAGGCTCAACCTAAAAACATTGTGGGGGTTGAGGGGTTTGAACCAAGATAAGGGAGGAGGTTGCACAAGACATGAGAGGGTGGGGGGGGGTTGGGTTAAACCACAGGCATAGGGAGGAGGAGGTGTGAAACCATGGGTAGGCTGGAAAGGATTTTAGTGTTGTGCTTGAGTGCACATAATGCAGCTGTTGTACTGTCTTGGTTCACAATGCTTAATAGCCTGAAAAAAGTGAGCGACTGAGTGTGCACACTTTACATTTAGTTGTTTTGAGTCACTTCTGAATTCCCTTTTAAAAATTCTCCTGTTTGTTGTTTCACTTGCGCCTGAAAAAGACTACAATTCCCAGAATGCAATGCTTCACTCAAAAAAATAAAATGAAGGTAAATTTCCCATGAAATCATCATAGTTCAGGAAAATAGTTTTTGAAACTAACGATAATTTTGATTAATTACTCTAGGTATTTGGAGGCTGTTTATGACTCTTGTCTTTCTATATGAGTTGTACAGTGAGCTGCTCAGGAAGTGGCACTTCTACATAATCTAGCTGGAACGCTTCACTAAAGCAACAGAAATATTCAATAGCCAACAGTGAAAGTTCTGTTTGTATTGTCGGGGAAGAGAGGCTATGAGTGTTGGTGAGGGGCCTCATTTAAGACACATCCATTCACACATACACACTCGGTTTATATTGGGATCTAGAGGCTCAAGCATAAAAAGGCACAACCATCACCACAGCACTTTTTATTCGGAGGCGGTGGGGGGCAGGGGGTGGGAAGAATAAAAGGATACAAAAAGGAGTGAGAGGGATGTGAACAATGAAGTGAAAGGGGATTGGAGGGACAGGGAAACAATAAGGATGTGAGTTGAAGGGAGCGATGGAGAGAGGTAGAGAGAGTATGCAAACATGTGCGCTCTTAAGGAGTCCCTGATACACAATAAAAAAAAATACCATAAAGCAATAGTTAAAAATATGCTGCCGTCACTCTGCACACTTAATGGAAGCTTTCTGGAGTGTTATAAAAGAATGGTGTTCAAAGCAAAATACCACTAAGCAATAGATAAGAATACCTTTGATATGACCATGAGTAGGGTCTCTGTAAGCACCGACCCCTGAATTGCTCAGTTTGTAAACAAAAGGGAGCACTTGTGTGGGTCCCTGCTTCGGTCCTGGGAGGACTGGTGAGTGCGCTGCTCGGTTTGCAAACAAAAGGAAGCACTAGAGTGGATCCCAGCTTCAGCCCCGCGGGGACTGATGAGTGTGCTTTGCGATCAGAGTGTTGGCTTCCCACAAAGCACGTAGGGGTGCTGACACACTTAAAAGAAGTTCCAGCAAACCATATGACAACAGTACACGTGCCACTGAAAAGAGAAACTCACGAGGAACAACAGGAAATAGTATCGAACAGCCAATAGAAATGGAGTAAAAGTAAGTGGCAAGCACACAAACCAATGAAAAGTAAGCACCATTTACAGGTCCATCCCTGTTTTCCAATCCCGTATGGTTGGTAACTCTGTACACCCCAGTGCTGGCCTGTGTTTCCTTTTGCCACAACTAGTCCCAGGTTGCTGAAGGGGAGCTTGGCTCGTGGAATGTCTACATCTGTGGGTATGCCCAGGAGGACATATCTCGAGTCAGCAAGAAAAGACTCCCTCAGGATCTTACCTAACTCCTCCAGTATGATTGTATGTTGGGACAATCCCAAAGTGTGTGTAGGAATGTACACCTCAGGCAGTTGGGGATTCTACTCTTTCAAATTTATGTAAGCGAACATGGTCATAGTAGACCCTATGCAGGATTTTAAATTGAATGAGCCTCGTTTTAATAGCCACCTCCCTCAGGTGCATCAGGGCCGCCTCCCAGTCAGTGTCATTAAGTTCACCCACCTCGCTTCCCCATCTTTCCCTCAGTTTCTTTAAGGAGTTGGGCATGTTATTATTAATTGTTTTATAGGTCCAGTAGATCACCTTTGCCTCCTGTTCCCCTTCTAGTAGTCTACCCTTTAGAGGTGCAAATATTCAGGGATGTTGGTCATGTCTAGCCCTTCTGCCATCCAGGCATGTTTGGGTTCCGCATATTTAAAGCAATGTGTGTCATTAAGCTGGTAGTCTCCTTGAAGGGAGCTAAAAGGAACCAGGTCCGTGTAATCCATGAGATTGGAGATCCCAATAAGGCTGCACTCTCTAAAACCACTTAATTTTCTGATTTCTGTCAGTCTCGACCCAAGCCATAAGGGGTTTCATGGGTTATCCTTGTTTCCCGAACCATGTATTTCCCTGACTTTGTCTATGCCTCTATCATCCTCTGAATTGCTGGTAGCAGTTTCCATTATTCCTGTACCTCCAGGCTCCCCATATAAGTAGTGCATGTAGGGCCTAGAGTGGAATTGACTTCTCTCCAGTAGGATATTTGGATGGTCTCTGGGTGTGCGTCCCCAGTCATTAGATTAAATGTGCCGCCCTGTAGTATGCCCTGATGTCCAGTAGAGCAATGCCACTGTCATACTGGTTGCATTGTTAACGGCTGCAATTACACTCTAAGGTGTCTCCCAATCTATAGTAGTTTCCAGACGTCACCCTCTATTGTGGTAAAAATGTAATCTGGGATCCTACGATATGTGTTCTAGAGGACATATAGTAGTTTTGGCAGGGTTATCATTCTAAACATAGCTGCTGTCCCCAGCAGCGTTAGAGGTAATGCCTTCCACCGCTCTACTTTCCCATGGAAGTCTGTCAGTATTCTCCAGAGATTCCGATCTAAGCTGCGCTTCCTATCTGACATCACACATATTCCTAGGTATTTGAACCCATCCCTATCTATGCGTAGCCTCCCTAGAATTTCTGACGAGTCGAGGTCTTACCCCACTGGGTATAAACTTGATTTGACCCAATTTATGGTATATCCTGAATTGGCGCCATATTGCTCGAAGACCTTGAATATCCCTAGCATTGCCTTTTGTGGTCGGGTGACATATAGGAGGATGTCATCTGCAGTAAGTGAGATTCTCTCATCCTCCCCTTCCCCCACCATGTGGAAACCAGCAATGCCAGGGAGGGCTCATGCTATGCAAGCTAGTGGTTCCAGTAAGAGGGCAAACAGGAGGGGAGGGGGTCAGAGGGCAGCCCTGCTTCATCCCACTCTCAATATGGAACTCATCTTGATCCCATTTGCTTTGACCGCAGCTCCTGGATTCCTATACAGCAATGCTATCCAGGCCTGAACCTTGGGCCCAAAATCAAATCTCTCCAGGATGTGCATCAAGAAGGGAGAGTTTACCTCATCAAAAGCCTTTTCGGAATCTAGGGAGAGGAATATATGTGGGTCTCCTCTCAGCTGGACTGTCTCCAGCCAATTATGGAGCCTTCGGAGACTGAATGTGATCAATCTCTTTGGCAAAAAATATTACTGCAATCAGCTGTGTGTCTAAGACCATTGCTGGTATCTTGGTCTCAATGTTAAGGAGCAACGAACTGCAATTCGTGGCTGGCTTTCCTGGCTTATGTATTGTCACTGTTGTGGCCCGGGGAAGGTCTGGTGGCAGAGTTCCCTCATTTCTCACCTCAATATACATTTTGAGTAGTTGGGATCCAAGGATCCCAGCATTTCTTACATAGAACTCTATTAGTATTTCATTGGGGCCGGGCTCTTTGCCCAGCTTAAGTTCACCAGTATCTCTAGAAGTGTGAGTTCCTCCTCTAACGTTGAGCGATCTTCCGTCGTAAGAGTCGGTACATTAACTGCAGCTAAATACACTTCTATCAAGGAGCCTTTGCAGGCAGTCGCAGCCTATAGAATTAATTGTAGTACCTTGCAAACTTGTCTGCTATCCCCTGGTCTGTGTCATATATGATGAGATTGTTACCCTGTATGCTGTGAATGCAGCGTGTTTCAACCTCTTTCCATCCTAACCAGGCCAGTAGCTTGACGGCCTTATCGCCCATGTCATAAATGCAGTGCGGTTTTGCTAAGATCTGATTTCGTGCTTCATTCTGTGCCAGCATTTGGTATTACGTTCAGAGAACATACCCCATACCGCATCATAAGTCCCATTGGGGTCTATCCAGGACTTATGGATCTGAAATGGGGGTGCTTCCTGACTAGTATTGCCACATCCAGGGAACTTGTCTAAATCCAGCATAGGCCTGAAGGTGGAACCAGCTTCCGAAAAAACACTTAAAAGGTGTTTTTTAGACAACATTAAATGCCATGTTTCAATGCAGAACCTGGTGATCTGTGGAGCCTAGCGCGGGTACACTCCAATTAGAGTAACCAAGCACTCTACAATACTCCTAATTAACTAATTAACTGTATGCCCCTTTCATTTAAGAATCTACACTGGGGTCCCAGTGAGTGGGTCTCCTGGTACAAGATCACATCTGGCTTAAGTCATCTAATGTAGGTGGCCACCAGCCCCCCCAACCTTGTTCCGAGACTGTTCTCATTCCAGATCATTATCGAGTACCCACGTCCTTCCGATGTCTCATCCACTCCCATTTGTATGGCATGACATATCTGACCGCACTCCCTTATGCGTTTCCTGTGTGTCTCCTTTTTTGCATATATTTCACCCCTTAAATTTAACCACTGTGCAGTGCCTGCCACGCAGTGCAGGGAGATGCAGGGCATACTCCTTTTAACATCGTGGCAGTGCTGCTGGCAGCAGCGACCGCCGCAATGTTAATCGCCAGAATCCGACCGCCATGTTCGGATTTCGACTGCAGAGCATCCTAATTGGACCGGCGGTAATGCCGCGGTCCTTGCGTGCAGCCTTTTCCATGACGGTCGGGGAGATTTTCCGACTACCATCCTAATAGACCCCTAAGTGTCCTTCAATTAAACCATTAACTGAATAATTCACTCCTCTCTTTCAAACATTCACTCTAGCTACACCACTTCAGTACCAAGGCAAAGAAAAATCCTCAATCACACTCACTCTCACTCAATTCAAACACCACAGCTATTTCCCACACACTCTCTTCACTCACTGCTCACACTCAAGTCTTTTAGTCCAGAGGGAATAGATGGAAGGCGAGTGAGTCTCTCTCTCACTGGACTCGTCTGTTCCATCTCTTTGCTTCTCCTTCCGAGTCACTCCTCAGATCCCCCTCTCATCCAGTCACTATTCGACGTGTTCTGAGTCTTCATGGTCAGTGTCTTTCTGGCCAGTCTTCAATGTTCCATTGTCGGACCCATGGCTTGACTAATCTTCCTTTGTCTCTCCACTGTGTTTTCTTTCCTCTCCATCAATTCAGGATTTCTGGCTTCCTTGCCATCATATGTCCTCATCCGAGGCCAAGGATCTACCACCGATTGTTCTGTTGCTATTTAACCGCCCCAGTGAGTCGTCCCTGCCTCTTGATGAGCGATTTTGTTTTGGCTTGTCAAAGACCAGAATTTGGGTCTGGCCCCCAGTCTATTCCCCTGTCAGGGGGGCTTGCCCATGTTTTGATATGTCTTAACCTGTGGCCTCTCTTCAAGCCAGCTCCAGGCCTCCTCAGGCGTGGCAAAGAAGTCTGACTTATAACTGTATATTTCTTTCAATGTGGCGGGGAAGAGCAGTATGTATTGCAGTTGGAGCCAGCGGAGCTTGGCTTTCACTGTGTCAAATGTCTGCTTCTGTTTCTGGACTTCACAAGAGTAATCCGGGAATATCATGATGGTGGATGATTAGAATTTGATTTCCCCTATTCCCCTCGCCTCTCTAAGGATAATGTGTCTAGCTTCAAAGTTCAATAGGTTGGCAATGATGACTCGTGGGGGGCATACTGGTGGAGATACTGCTGTCAGTGCCATACGTGCTCTCACAATCACAAAGCAGTTGGAGAGGTTCTCCTCTGTAGAGCTGGACCGAAGCCACTGTCCCAGAAAGGCCACCATGTTGGTTTTCTCTACTCCTTCGGAGAAGCTCACCAGTCTGATATTGTTTCATATTGCCCAGTTCTCTTCATCATCAACTCTCCAGAGTATGTCTTTGGTCACCTCCTGTAGTCCTGCCCCATGGCCTGAGTTGCATCTTTCTCCTCACACACTTGTCCCTCTGCTGCCATCAGTCACGTTGTGGAGATCTTGTCTTATCAGCGAAACATATGATCAAACCTCTCCGATCTTGGTCTCAAGTGCCAATCTAGACAGCTGGATTGCAGTGAGAAGAGCTGCGTTGTCAGGCATTGTAGGTGATATATCTGAATCTGGCATATTCTCCATCACCTTGGTGTATTTGTCTATGTATTTGCCTATCTTCCGTTGGAGAGGAGGTTTTGGGTCTTTGTCTTCACCAATGCAAAAGTGACTGTTGACTCCTAATCGCCTCTCTGTTTGGTTGAGTACGTTATCCTCTGGCGTAGTGTCTCACGTATTTTAAGATCCGTCTTCTTCTTTCAGGTCTGGTGCATAGCTTATGGAGACACTGCGAGGTTTATGATCTCGACCAGGCCTGCCTGTGGGTGCTTATCATTTCATCTCAGATTCATCAAGACTAGTGGTCCGGGTTTATAGCTGTCAGTCAATTTTATACCCCTTTTTGGTGGTATCTCTCAGTGCTGGCCAGCCAGTTTGCAATCCTTACTCTGCCTGCCACCTGGGTTCTGCAATCACATGTACAGTGGTAAGTCTCCCGAGGGGAGATTCGTTGCTCTGCCTCCCTTCTGCCTCTTCGTATCTCTTGCCGTAGGTCCAGATTTTACCTATGTGATCTACTGCACATCTGCGGTACTTCTGAGGGTTATTTCCCCATGGGGGTGTTAGACCTGGTATCCTTGGTGTGGTTTCCCCTGTCTTTTTGCCTTTACCTCCTGTATTTTCTGACTGTGTACTGGATTTTGTTTTTGCTGGTTTAGGTACTCAGGGCACTTGGCCACTGCTGATCAGTGCCAAAGTGCATGTGCCCCCTGTTTAAAATGTAATTCTGATTGGTTATCCATTATTGGCATATTTGATTTACTGGTAAGTCCCTAGTGAAGTGCTTTGTGTGTGCCCAGGGCTAACCCTGGGCGGGTAACTGTGCTCCGCCAGCAGAGTTTGCGGAGATCTGTCTACTCTGCGCTCTGTGGCGAACGCGGAGTAGGCAAAAACTCTGCCTCCGTGGTTGAGCGGAGTTAGCCGCTCCCTCCCCATCCCAAATGCTGTAAAAGGATCAAAAAAGTAACTTACCTGTGTTTCTGCTGCCTCCACTGCCTGGCCGCTCTCCTTCCTGCTCCTCCTCTTGCGTCCTCCATTGAAAAAACACTACGTTGGACATCTTGTGAGTGTGAGTCAGGAGGACGCGAAGCGGGGAGGAGCGGGAGGGAACGCAGCCAGGCAGGGGAGGTGGCAAAAACACAGGTAAGTGCCTTCTTTTTATAATTTTAAATCCTTTGGAAGGGAGGAGGGAGCGGGCAGGGAACGGAGCAGAGTGATGCGTAGCTCCACTGAGTTTTTTCCAAACTCCGTGGAGCTACGCGTGAGGCACTACACCAGCTCCGCCCACCCTTACCCGGGGCCTGTCAATCAAATGCTACTAGTGGGCCTGCAGCACTGATTGCGCCAACCACACCCGTAGTCTTCCAAATGTGTCTCAGACCTGCCACTGCAGTGTCTGCGTGCACAGTTATTAACTGCCATGTCGACCTGGCAGGTGTACTTGCCTACCAGGTCCTAACCTTTCCTTTTCTTACATGTATGTCATTTCTAAGGGAGGCCCAAGGTCCCCCCATAGGACAGGGTGCAGTGTATGTGAAAGGCAGGACATTTACTGGTTTGTTTTACCTGTCCCAATAGTGAGAGACTGCCCATTTTGTTTTTCACTATTGCAAGGGCTAGCTCTCCCATAGGCTATCATTGGAGCTGCCTTGTAACATTTTACAAGTGTAACTTTCAGTTGGGAACAGCTAGAGATTTGGAGTTTGGGCTCTCTGAGCTCAGGATTTAATATCACATCTTTTTGTAAAGGTGATTTTTAAATTGTGCGTTTGAAAATGCCACATTTAGAAAGTGGGCATTTTCTTGTTTAACCATCCTGTGCCTCTGCCCCCCTCTGGAATCAACATCTGGTTTTAGATTGACAGGGGCTTGTTTGTGCGTTTGTTCCAGACACTCACACAAAGGGAGCTGAGGTGTGTCCTGTATATGCTGATGAGCCATCCTGGGCTACAGTGGTGGGTGGAGCTGTCACTGGCACATGAATAGGCTGCTTCCACCCCCTGTACTATGGCTGGAGCAGAGAGGACAGAACTGCTTTTGCTGAGCAAGAGAGACTTTCTGAACAAAGACTTCAAAGGGGAAAAGGGGTATAAGTATTAGACCTAATACCCCAGAACTTTAGATTACTTCTGGATTAAAAGAACCCTGCCAAGAAGAAGAGCTGAAGAGCTGCTAGGAAGAGTAGTGCCCCACTGCTGTGTGTTGCTTTCTTGGGGTGGCCTGCAGTTGCTGCTTCTGTCTGTGGGCAGTGGAAAGTACTGTACCTTTGTCTTGCTGTGGTATCCTGTTCAAGAAGATTCTCCAAGGGCTTGGTGTAGAGCTTGCCTCCTTTAAAGAAGTCTCAGGAACACAAAGACTTCCCCTGCAGCTTCAGTAAACTCCACTGCTGGGAGTTCGGACCAGTCTTGAGGTGACAGATCTAGTTTGGGGGCCTTAGAGGTTGTTTTTTCTAAAATAACCTGAAGAAACTTGCAAAGTCGACACTTCACTCTCCTTGCAGCTGTATTTTCAGCTGCAGGGTCACCGTGTGGGAGAAAATCCCAATGCACAGTCCCATGAGGCCGAAGAAACCGACGATGTGCCTGTCTGAGGCACAATGATCCGCTGCATGGCACGTTAGATGCATCGGTTTCCGAAGTCTGAGAAACCTGCACCAACTCTGACGCAGACCCTGCCGTGTGACTAAAAGAAATGACACATCGTGTAACCACAGCTGAAGAGATCGACACAGCACCTTTTCCTGCATACAGCATAACTGTTGTGTCACCTCCCCAAGGAACTAGGGAACTGACGCATCACTGTGATTTTTGACACTTCCCTCAACTGCAGCTGTTTTGCCTTGTGGGTTTGAGGTACTTTGTGTACAAATCATGCATCCATAGATTTCTATAGACATAATTGCTTAAAACCTTTGAAAGTCATATTTTAAGTTGTGTATGTTGGATTTTTGTCGTTTTGGTCTTATTTGGTAGATAAAGATACCATATTTTTCTAAACTGGTATGATGTCCATTTGTAGTGTTTTCGCTGTGTTACTGTGCGTGTTATGTACAAATACTTTACACATTGCCTCTGAGATAAGTCTGTCTGCTCATGCCGAGCTACCAAAGGGGTTATCAGGAGTTATATAGGTGTGTAAATCCCTTATCCTGATTAGAAGGGAGGGTCCCTACTTGGACAGGGTGCATACCTCTGCCAACTAGAGCCCCCCATTTCCAACAGGGCCGCTTTTTAGCTGCTTCAGTCAATGTTCCAAACTCCTTTTGGGGCAGGGAGTGGTTTGTCTGCGTGTTTTCCCCTTCAGCCGACCTAGGTATTTAGGCCACAGGGTATATGCCTTAGTGTTCCCTTGACACAACCTCTGTGTAGTTCAGGGGGTCCCAGTATTAATAGCAAGGCTTGGTTGGCTTACCCCCCATTAGCTCTACGAGGCTGGTTCACACTACTTCTCTGTGTTAAGTTCTGCAGGATTAATTCTGAGGACGGCTTTTCAGCCATGTCCGGGTCTCCTCCCTCACTCTCGGCCACTCTCCCGGGCCCCGGCCATCTCTCTCTGAATCTCCACCTGTCTTCTCCTCCTTCACCACTGATGCCAATATGCACCTCTTCAAGCCCGGGCTAGGGGAGGGTTACACTCAGCCGCCTCCACCAGCTGGCTCAGGCGACCTACCCTGTTGCTACAGTACCTGGCCTGCAAGGTGATGGTGCCACATCTACCCTGAACCTGCCTCTGTCACACTGGGATGGGCCCACTCTTTATAGGCATCAACATGTGCCTCAATCTACTGGGCGCTTCCAAGGTGGACTTCTCCCTGTAGCAATTCGGGCGAAGCCACTGCTCTATTCCCTCAGGATTCAGGATTCACAGCCTGGCTGCTGCCATTTTGATGCAATTCCTCTCCTTACACCATTGTTGAGTCCTTTGTGGCTGGGATAGTCTCCTGGTCACACAAATTCTCTGAGGTAGGTAAGCACCTAAGATGAATGGGGGGGTGATTTGGGGGTACGATGTGGCTCTGTGATACGGGATTGTTACAGGATAAACTTGGGCCCCGGTGGAGCTTCGTGAACCCATGTCTACTCCACCATCTTGCTGGCCACCCATCTGTCATAATCTTGGTTATTTAGAAGATACCCGTGACAACTGAATTGCCTCTTGATTTATCAATTACATTGTTGTTAAAGTGCTGGAGGCATGAGGGCATGAAAGTTTCTAAGTTCATGTTATGAAGACAATCACTTCTAATAAATTCCTCTGGACGCTTTTAATGGTCTAAAGTAAAACGCTTCTGCATGTTAGAGAAATACACTTTTCAAAAAAATGTCGACATCTTTATCATACTTTAATTTTGATGTCTTATCATACTTTTTCCTTGTATTCAGGCACAATTATGCCTTTTTCTCAGCTCATGTTATGGCTCGTATAGCCAAGCCAGGGTCTTGGCTAGACTCGAGCTTGGTCCTCCTGTTAATTTGTTCACTCCCTAAACTTGTCCCAGAACTCACGGTGCTTAAAGTGCCAAGTATCTATGCGTGGTGGGAGAGTGTGGTACCAGACAGGACCCCAGAGGAATACATCAACTGGAGAATGATCCTATTTACCCTCGCTTTATATCGCAAAATTATCCCTTGTGTATGCACTGTGTGAAAATGTAATCCAGTCGAGACCCAGTGCTGTGCACTGCCGAGATATGTGTATACTGGCTAGCGGTCCGTTTATGTACCCTCCACAAATCTGTGAGCCCCGGCACCTCTGCAAACGCTTGCATCAGTTTCGGGGCAATGGCCCGAAGAGATGCCATAGCTCTATCTAGGTATGAGACATGGTAGCGTTCATATCCCCACCCAGTATTAGGATGGTTGGGGCTATATCAAGCAGCAGTCTGCTGAGCTCCAGAAGAGTTTCAGTATGTAGTTTGGGGGTATATAAGTGGAACATAAATTAAGAGCCCGGCCCTCCCATGTCCCAGCCAGCGCCACATATCTGCCCAAGGAGTCTTGCCAACTGCGATACCAGCAGGAAGTGTAACGTATTGTTTGCTAGAATCGCCACACCTTTAGAGGATGATGTAAATCCCGCATGAGCCAGGAGAGTGTACCCAAACTTATTGAGTGCAAGATAGTGATTGCCACACTGATGTGTCTTCTGCAAAAATAAAACAAGTCAGGGGACTGTCTATGTAAGTATTGTAGGACCATGGTACGCTTAATTTTGTCACCTAGGCCATTGACATTTCACATCAGGACCCTCAATACGGTTGTAGGCTGTGATGCCATATCTTAACCGGGGAAATACTGTGGCCCACCCTCACACCCCACTGCCCTCCTCTCCTCCCTTCCTCTCTGTGTCGGAATGTTATATAACCCATGTATTGGTGTACTTAAAGTGGAAACAACAAAAGCATAAAACATGCATAACATAGGAATGGATAAACAAATCCATCTCAAACTCCCCCCCTCCACCCTGTTACCCTGCGCCGTAGGTCTAAACCTACCCACATCCACAATTTGCAAAGCGCCTGTTGCCCAATTATAACCATCAAAATGCACTAGGGTCAGCTAGCCCCGCCACCTCCGAACAGATGTCAAACCTACCCCCAACCCCTACAACTCCAGCATTTAAAGTATGTCCATATGTATGTCGGTAAAAGGTCCCATCACTTATGTAACCTTCAAAGATTGAGAAGAACTGAGTTCAGTTCCTAGTTCAGTGTGCTTGAGGCACAGCCAAGGCCCAGTGTCCAACATATTCCCACTCTGTCGTCCATCATTCTAGAGCGGAGTTCAAAGCCCACCGCATCCAAACATGGTCACTTGATCCGGCTCAGAGGGCGAGCCTTCGGAGAATATCTCCCATCTGCAGCATCGTTGTGTGACTCGTGGGGAGAGCTTTGGTTCCTGTGTCGTCGCCAGTCGTGCTGCTGCCGTTGCTGTTGTTTGGCTGCTTGCCCACCTTCAAGCCAGTCCCACACCTCCTCTGGCGCTGTGAAATACCACCACTTGCCATTGTGTTGACCTGGAGTTTGGCCAGGAATAACATCATGTACTTGAGGTTTTCAGCCTGTAGCGCTCTCTTAACCGCATTAAAGGTAGGCTGTTGGTGCTGCACCAAGAGAGTGAAGTCGGGAAAGAAATGGAACATTCTGTTTTCATATGGCAGAGCTCCCCCGAGTGCAAGCAACCTACAAAATGGCATCGCGGTCACTATAGTTAAGGATTCTGGCAATAATTATTCTGGGGGGGTGGGTTCCTGGCTTGCGCAGTGTTATCGGTGCTCTGTATGCCCTTTCAACTGAGAAAAAGTTCGAGAGACATCTAGGCTTCAAGTGGTTGACGATGAGATCCTCTAAAAAGAGGTCCATATAGGGGCCCTCCATCCCCTCGGGGACCCCCACCATCCTCATGTTATTCCTGCAGGCCCTCCCTTTCTGGTCTTCCAGCTTTGCCGCCATTATCTTGTGTTGGTGGGACATACGCTGCACCCGATCTTCCAATTTTCATGTGGTGGACTGAAGTTCGCAGATGTTCGACTCTGCCACAGCGATCTTCTCCCAAGTTTTGTTTATGTCCTCCCTAAGAAGGTTCACCTCTATGGTAACTTTGTCCATTTTGGACTCAAGGGTCATTCTCAACTTGTGGGTGGCTATCATTATGGCCCCCAATGAAGGCTCTGCTGTTTCTTGACCCCCGGACGCCGCCGCACCTTCCATCATCACCTGCTTGGGCACTGCATATTTATCCAGCTTGTCGACCTGGGGTGTGGGCGCATCCTTAGGTTGCATTGTATCCTTCCTGGGGAAGCACTCACCGTCTCTCCTCCATTTGTATGTCGGGCTAAGGTTTTAAATCCCAAAATAGTGCCCAAGCAGGCTCGGCGACAGGATAAGGGTGGGGACCCAGTCCCGCAGGCGGTCCAGTCGCTGGTCCACAACCAACTGACTTCTCCTGTCCCCAAGACTGAGACCAAAAGCTCAGGATCTAGGCGACTGTCACTGACATGCACTTCCGCAGGCCCTCTCCCCGTTGGGCTCATTCATCTCACCGCGGGGCCGTACAGTGCTGCTGCTCCACACTTCACAAGACACACAATTGATAGACAGAATGCAGAACAAATCAAAACATTCACCCCCAGTCAAGAGATCTGGGTTAAATCCATCATTCTTTTGCTCACCATGCCACCCCAGTTTAGACCTGGCCATATGCAAATCAGTCTTGACCCTGTGCCTCATGGGAACAGACCAGCTCGAACTGCCAAGCCAGGTACTCCCTGGACCGGAAACAAGCATCCTAGGACCGGTTTCGGGGTTTCACCTCTCTTCAGCCAGGATAGCTTGATTCCAGTGGCACAGTGAGACCAGGACTCATGTCTGAGCATACCAAGCGCACTTAGGGCGAGAAAGCAAAAGACACACAATTGATGGACGGAATGCAGAACAAATCAAAACATTCACCCCCAGTCAAGAGATCTGGTTTAAATCCATCATTTATTTGCTCACCATGCCACCCCAGTTTAGACCTGGCCATATGCAAATCAGTCTTGACCCTGTGCCTCATGGGAACAGTCCAGCCCAAACTGCCAAGCCAGGTCCTCCCTGGACTGGAAACAAGCATCCTAGGACCGGTTTCGGGGTTTCATGGCATGGTGAGCAAACCAAAATGAATACGTCATTATGCTATATTTAATCATGGATACTTCGCAGAATTTTTGCTGTTTTGCTTACGTTTTTAGCTCTAATTGTTTTAATTAACTATACACTTTGATAATAAATAAATAAATACTTGCACATTTATGTACACAGGCATTATATACCACTATTTATCTTTGCACTGCTATTTTCTATTTGCCTCTTTGCTGTAGAAAATTATTCACCTCTTATTTTCTTTTAGTTACTTAGATGTTACCTTTGTATTCACTTATTTGCAAAAGACTAAGGGCCATCTGTACTAATAACTGGCCACAAAACACTGGTTTCAAATTGCGATCATTGTGGTCATTTGCGAACCGCCTATATCCTAATAGGTTTGTTTGCAAATTACCGATTCGTAGTGGGTTGCAATTCAACATACCTCATGAATATTGTTGACCCGGTATGAATCACAGCTATCACAGAGATGGTGGCATGCTGGGGTCAGCAAACCACTATGAGTGGGATTGTTTTTAAATAAAACAAACTTTTATTTTTTTAAATGCAGCCCTTTTCCCTCACAGGAAATGGTACTGTGTTTATAAAGAAAAGTTTCTTTTTTTGTTGTTTTTTAAAAAAAAGACACAGTAGTCCTATGGATCACTCCCTCTTCCTAAGCAATTTGTTTTACATTCACAAAGGGGAAGGGGTCCCAAGAGGGCTCCTTTCCATTTACAAATGGATTACCATTTCATGTTTGTAGTCAGTAAAGTATTAGTTTTTCAACTGGAATGTGGTTGGAAAATATTAATACATACCATTCCTATTTGGTATTTTGAAATAGTGCCTAAAATTGCGATTGGATAGCATGTTACTGAATCAAATTTTGTGTTTCATACAAACCAAAAAGTATTTTTTTAGCCAGGAGCTAAAGCTCAGTGGTGCGGGCGCTAGCCTTTGGTCTTGCAGACACCTTCAGGACAAGGGTTTCGAATGCTGCTCAGGGGACCAAGCGAAACTACATCTCACCTAGCAAAACCCGAACACAAAAAATCTTAGTACATCTGGCCCCAGGTTCAGTTGGTATAACTTATCACATGACTATGAAGATTCTATAAATACCAAATGATGTTACAAAGCAAAAACAACTAAATACATAAACAAGAATTTCTTTCGTTGAAATAGCATTTATATGCCATTTTAAATTGCATGGGTTGAAGCTTTTGTGTTCTGTTTTTTCCAGGGGAAGCAACAATAGTGCTTCCAATCATCCATTTGAGTTAACCACCGTTGTAGAGTAATGTTTTTCTTTTGGATATAAACATCAATTTACTGTATATTGACAGCTTTCGAAAGGATCTTCCAACGTGGGTGTAATATCTGTTTACTTATCACTGACTAGAGAATGAAGTTGCTAACCTTATCCCACTCATGGAGGAGTTTTGAGCAATAGGAGGCTGGCTGAGTTAACACTATCTTAAATGTTTCCTCAGACTTCAAGACTAAAGTATATTATCATTTCTGGGTAAAAAGTTAACAAAATCCATTATGGTGTATTTTGTGGTCCCTAGGGATTCCAATGTGTTCTGGAAAATGTCTGCCAGTGGATGGATGTAGAGAGAGGTGTGAGCTGCAAAGTGGGTATACTTAATCTTAGAGCATATAAAATATAAAAGCAGTATGTAGACCATTGATGCACACTGTAGATAAAAGTGGAAAGGAAGTGACCATTTTCCCGAAAAAATGACATATAGAGCAATTTTCATTCACAGTAGAAAGCACTCGCCTGAAATCTCCAATTTGGAGATTTTGTGATTTTAACCAAATTGAAAAACCTGGCATGTATTTTGGGATTAACTGTTTTATGAACCTGCCCTTTTCAGGTGAATGACAGAAATTGTTAACGACTGGATGCTGAAAAGTTATGTAGAGTCCCTTTCTTTTGCAACCCTGTACTGAACAGTGTTCGTGAAAGGTGTTAGGTGTCTCTTTGAAAGGGTCCCAGATAGAAGAAAATACGCACAAAGGGGAAAACGTCTGCTTGGCCATCCTGTAGCTCTTGATTTAGTATGAAATTAATACTGAAGTAATTAACAAGTCACCAAACTACTCCTGAAATTAAGAAGAAGAGCCAGACTAGAATTGCAGGTTTAAAATACAGAAAAACATCAAACTGCTTAAGGCAAAATCTTGGGACAAAAACAACAGCAAGAAGATCAAACATACAATGGCAAATAAGGCAACAGATGTATTGAAATTACATCGGGGGCTCCTTGAGTGACATTAACCACAATGACCAGGGATGAGCTTATGGTAATGTAAGTTCCTGGTTGGTCTGTAATTCCTCTAACTATTCTACTTTTTATAAACGCTCCCCTAAACCAGCCACTTGTCTTCTCATGTTCATTATGGCTTCCGTTAGGACAAAGTCTCTTCACAGGCAAAGACTTTACTATAGCCTTATAGCCCGCCGTAGCGGGCTATACCGGCTGTTAATGGCCCGCTGCAGCGTTAAAGGCCCGAGCCGAAGGCGAGGGACTTTAACAACAGCAGCGGGACATTAACAGCCGGTATAGCCCTGCTACGAAGGGCTATAAGGCTATTAGAACATTCTGCCACTAGAGGGCAGAATGTTCTAACAAAACGAAGCCCTTCAGGGAGCGCGAGGGGATTGAAATCCCCTCAGGCTCCCTGAAGTCTTTGTTCACAGCCAGAGCTGTGAACAAAGACACATTGGAATGTTGGTGCTCCGGGCTTATACCAGCCATTATAAGCCCGGAGCGCTCCATTGTCTTCAATGGAGCTGCCAACATTCCAATGTTCTAATTCATCTTATATAAGAACATTAGAATGATGGGAACTCCATTGAAAACAATGGAGTGCTCTGGCTTCTAATGGCCGGTAGAAGCCTGGAGTGCCAACATTCCAATGTTTGTTCACAGCTGTTGCTATGAACAAAGGTCTCATTGAGTCAGTGGGATTTCAATCCCCTTTGGCTGCAGGAGGCCTTTATTTTACAAATTAGAACATTCTGCCCTCTAGGGGCGGAATGCTCTAATAGCCTTAGAGTCCTCTGTATCAGGCTCTACTGGCCATTAAAGGCCTACTCCCTGGTTAAAGGCCTTCACCTTCGGTCTTTAACTCTGAAGCGGGCCTTTAATGGCCAGTAGAGCCCCTACTGCGGGTTCTAAGGCTATATTGGCAACCTTGAACAACATCCTATAGAAAGACCACCATCTTGGGGATGGCTGATTATAAGGCTAGTCAACAACCCTTTTCAGAAGGTTATGGCGTTTCTATGGTTATCAAAGTATAAGCCCAAGTTTGACATCCTTTATTCCACTCTGGATTCATTCCATCCCCATTTATGCCTCGCTTTCCAGGCAACTCACAGTCCTTCTCTTCAGGTGTTCCTTTCCGCCATGGCTAGGCGATGTAGTGTTTGCTGGTGACATATGTGCTTGATCTACGAGTCACAAGGCCAAATCCAGAGGGCTGACTGTGCCATTCACTATTTGAAGTCAGTTTTGTATAGTAATGCCTCAGTAATCTGGGCAGCCTGGACGCTCGCCAGTGCACTGAGTGGGATGTTCAGGAACATGCTGGGTGACAACACGAGAAGTGCTTCTTCCCTTCTTTGTTCACAGTCTTCCATAAGCTGTTGACACTGCTCTCAACACAGTAGTGCCTAAATGGCAATAACTACTTCTTAGGAGGATAATGAAGTGTTAATTTACATATTCCAAAACTTAATGAAATTAATTTAACTTAATTCTGCTTGTTATTTTGATCTTTCAATTGGAATTTGATTGCATTTAAATTTCTACTCTATTGTACAATATATTTTTAACTTACATATTCCAAAACTTAACGAAATTAATTTAACTTAATTCTGCTTGTTATTTTAAACTTTTAATTGGAACTTGATTGCATTTAAATTTCTACTCTATTGTATAATATATATTTAACTTACATATTCCAACATTTAATGACATTAATTTAACCTAATTTTGCTTATTATTTTAAACTTTCAATTGGAACTTGATTGGATTTAACATTCTTCTCTATGTATAATATATTTTTTAAAGACTGTTTATGTCTTCCTTGGCTGCATAGAAGCGGAAAGACAACACTGTATTCTTATTCAACTTTATTAGATGTTTTACATTTGTAATACAAATTGCATGATAATAAGAGATACACAAGGTTGAACCTTTGTTTTATTAACATAATACGGATGGCATTAAGGTTACACAAAATGCAAAAACACACTGAAGTAGTTCGTGAAAGTACTTGCTTCTGTATTGAGGTAAAGATCCGATATGTGACAGAGATTTATAGATGTTTGAAGCTCGATAGACATATACGTCTGGCATCGGATGTTGTACAGATTAACATAAAACTCCAATATGAATATGTAGCGTTATAACTTCATTATTCCCACTGCTGTCGCTGTTTGCATTTTGACTGTGAGCTCCCCTTTCATTTCCAAATTTTACTAAAATATGTTATTCATATTACTCTGAGTCAGGGGGTCTTCAAACTGGGGGGGGGGCGGCATCCCCTAGGGGGGCTTCAAGTGATCCCAGAGGGGGGCGCCAGACACTCTGGCCAAAATCAGCATAGTGTTGATAACAGTGCTTCGTTTTCAGTGGAAAGAAATGAAGGGTAGTGAGCTACTCTATAATGGGCCATCACTAACAACTTCTGTCTTTTATATCCTGGGTGGGAGAAGGTGTTAAAAGAGAATGGACTCCAAATATTCTTTAAAACCCCCACCCCTATTTTTAAGAATCACACTGTGGATACTTTTACAGGTTAATAAGGCTTGCCTGACCAGAATAGTATGTTTGGCAAACTTGTATTTTAAAATGGTAACAGAACTTAACAGCGATGTTTAACTAATTCTAGACATATTTAAACATTGCCAGTTTAATAGAATTGTATAAAAAATTTAAAGGGGGGCCCAATGATTTTTTTTTTCAGTGGGGGAAAGGGGCGGCATTAAAAAGCTTGACGGCCACTGCTGTGAGGTGTTACTTTTAAAGCAACAGTCTGCTTTTTTTGCGACCATTTCCCAACCACAAGCAAGGCTTACTTCACATGTAGCGTTACTTCTGGTGCACTAAAGGCTAAAGGTAAGTAAAATAGTAAAAGGAAATATGAAATTAAGTCATATATTCAAGCAGGTTATGTGTGATTTGGATGAAGAACAGATGTGATAAAAACAAATTCAAGTGTTTTTTTTTTCATTTCAGCCCATTTCTTATAATTTTTGGGTCATTAGGGCAAACACTTGATAGTCAAAAGCAACCCGGTGAGTGCTCCTCCGGTTGAAAAATCAACAAAGTCCTTTTTCAGTCTTGATCGCATAGCTCAGAGGTATCCAACATAGGTCCATGAGGGGTAGATCCCTGTCATTCTTTCAGGCTACCCACACACAATGACCGTGGATGGAGCATATTTACATAGTGCTTTGACTGAAAATCTAGATTGGAACTGGCCCTCTTGTACACCCCTGACATTGCTCCCTCCTTTCTGCTTACTCGTCTTTTTTTTTTCTTTCCAGAATGAATGTAATATACATAAATATTTTTTAAGACCAGCACCATGGCAAGCAACCTTTTGATCAAGTTTCTTGACAGACCTGAAGAATTAAGAATATTGGGTGCATTATGGGAGCAGTAGTTCATGAACATTAGGTGCTGATGCATCTCTATCTGACACCAAATGAGTTTATTTCGATACTAAGGCCATAAAAACTTAAAACATCACCACATCATCTTTCAAATGTGTACAGAATATATGCACGCTCAATATATACAAATATTCCAAAACCGCCAGTACACATATTTTTTATTGCGATCCCTCAAAAATAGAACAACTGAATTTACGAATAAAAACATAATCAAGGCAGAGACTTAGTATTTTGACCTAAACTACCTCTTACTTTAAGTGTTACTCTAATGATTCTTGTTTTTCCAAAGCTGATTAATTGGGAGCTCAAAATTAAAAGATTCGGAAAAGCTGGTCTACATTTGCGAAAGGCAATTGCTAGTAAACATTCTTTAATATATCCCTCCCTGAAAAGGATGTTCATAAAATGCACACAAAAAACTTACTGAATAGAAAAGCTATCATCAGGACATGGTTGACTTTTTGCATCTGGAGTCCATCCTCGGGGAATATTAATATGTAGGACAACATTCCACATCTAAATTGTAACATCTATATCATTGTTCACTCTGAGGTCATGCTCCAGACACCTCTGTCTCCGGGCCCTGCCATCCACCACTCCATGCATAGCGTGGTTCTATTACAGGGATAATGTTCCTATGGATTTGGTTTCCAATATTTCAGAGGTGCGCTTTGAGCTCCACGCAGATCCCACGTACCTCGCCCATTGGCTATGACGGATGCACCCAAACTCCTTCAGGATCTTGAGGAGGTCATGTCTAAATCGCACACCAATAAAGACATAGAGGAGTGGGTTTAGGCTGCTGTGCAGGAAGGCAAGACTTTGGGTGATCTGGGTGGCAATGTCAAGGTTGACAGCAGTTTCACAGTCCTGGAGCGTGACGTTGGCGGCAGCCAAGGTTCGCATCACTAGGATGCTATTATATGGGACCTGTGAAACCACAAAGACTGTTATGACGGTGAAGATGACCTTCAGGGCCTTGTGCTTCTGAAAATTTCTGGCTTGCAGTAGAGTTTTGATGATCAAAGTGTAGCAGAAGGCCATGACCAGGAAAGGGACACAGAAGCCTACAGTAAGCTTCAAACTAAGGACAATGATTTTGAGGTGCATGCTGAAGCTAGGGGGGTAAGCCATGGTGCACACCTGTGCTTCATCACCCTGTACCTCTTCACTGTATAATAACTCTGGAAGGCTCAATGCCATCGCCAGCAGCCAGACACTTATGCAAACAACTTTGCTGCAAAGGAGCTGTTTATGTTTATTTTTGTGGGCTCGCGTGGCTTGGACAATGGCCACGTACCTGTCCACACTAATGCAGGCTAGGAACAATATGCAGCTGTACACATTGACTGTGTATATGCTGTTCACAATTTTGCACATTGGAGTCTCAAAAATCCACTGATGTGAAGCAGAGATTGCCCAGAATGGAAGTGTAATGAGGAAAAGCAGGTCAGCAATGGCTAGGTTCAAAAGGTAGGCATCGGTCATGGTCTTAATCCTTCCATAGTGCACATATATAAAAATGACCAGGAGGTTCCCAGTGGTGCCCAGCACGAAGACACACCAGTATATTGGTGGAAGGAAATATTTTGCAAACTCCCTGACATGACTCTTCTCGCAGTATGAGCCGGTGTTATCCAGAATATATTCAGTCGATGTATATTCGTTGCTGTCATAATACTCCCACTCATTTCCAGCTCCATCTTCCTGTAATGAAACGTGTGTGGTTAGTTGCATGCTCGGATAAAGGCAAACTTGCAATTTCATTCTGCATGATGAAGGAGCAGTGCCCAAAGATCTTTTTCAAATGCCAATATCAAATTCCCAACACCGCCTGGTTAGGGTATCTCTTCAGCAGCAAATTAAATCATCCTTTGGCTAGATGAACACTTACTCTCAGGAAGAGTGGGGCGATGACGCAGAGACACAAGAATGCAGAAACTCAAACAGAAATATAGCTATGCAAATAAATATGCATGGGCCATATAAAGTACATCAAAAGAAAGCATATGTTAGTTACTAACCTGAATTTTTAGGAGAAAAATCAGTCTGAGTAGAGTTAATATTCCATCAATCCATTTCTTAACAAGTGGGCTAATTGTCAAACAAAATTGTCCAAAACAACTAAAGGTGTCTCCTTGATATAATAAAAGCCTTAACAATTTAACAATCACTTTTAAATGGAATGTATAGAAAATCTCAGCATCCAAAATTGAATGCTGGCCCCTTTATTATCTCAGTGCAGTCACTACCTCTTGTGGACACGTTTGATAAAATTCTACGTTTTTTTACAGAGACCTTTTGGTCTGGGGCCTAGTCAGCAATCTTGCTAGAAACAGATGTATTCTCTACTGTGATGTGGAAGGCTTCAAAATCTATGTTCTTGCCATTCAGTTTAGGGAGTGGATCCCTTTCCCCGGCTTTCTGTGCCCCAGTGAAGTTGGCCTTGTAAGTGAAGACTGGACAGCATCCAGGCTTTGATGTTTTTCAAGCTAGTTGTGAGATAACTCTGCTCTAGGCATAGCACATATTTAGGGCCTGATTACGAGTTTGGTGGTCTGGCGGCGAGTCCGCCCTGATGCCACACCACCAAACCCGGGTTCAGACCGCCTGCCAGATTACTAGTATTTCTCGTGTCTGGTGGGCTTTTTTTTAGCGTTCCCATGCCGGTGCCTCTAAAAATGGCCACTTCAATGAAACACCAAAAACAATTCCTGCACAGCATGGACTGTAAATTCCATGCCATGCAGAAACTGGTGTGCATGCACACAGGGGGCACATTGTGTGCCCTCCTGTGTGCATCCACAAGGGTTGAGGCACCAGGGGGCTCTGTGGGGGTTTGTTTCCACTCTGCCATGGTTTTCATGGCAGTGGAACTGTAATGAAAACCGTGGCAGAGAAGAAACTTGTAATATGCTTGGCGGGACCACTGCAGTCCTGCCAAGCATATTACTGCCTCTACACTGCCGTACCACCGCTGGGGAGCGGCGGTTCCCTGATGGGTGCCGTTGGGAAATGGCTGGTCTGACCGCCATAATTGTAATAGGGCAATCGAGAGGCCACCACCGACACGCCCCCATGAGTCTGATGGTCTGTGGACTGCCAGCCTTGTAATCAAGCCCTTAGTGAGTATCCCATAATTCACCTTTACTCCTCCTGTGGAAGTAACACTTGAATAATCTCTGACACTGGCTATTTCGTAGGCTGCTTTCCAGTCCATTGTTTCCGACTCACTATATTTCTTTTTCCTGAAGCCAAAACTATGCATCAGAGCAATTACTTTGGGGGAAAAAACACTAATGTCCCTCACTCACTGGCAGTTTCATCTCAGCACACAAGGAATAATTATAATTTATTCCTGCCCTAAATTGTAACAGTGGCCCCAGGCAGGAATAGAAACTGGCACAGGGGTGTAGCTTGGAGGGGGGGTGGTTGGGGTGTTACAAACCCCTTATAAATGTATTCTGTAGTAAATAGTTGGGTCCAGAAGCTTTCTGTTGGGTATGGTGAGATGTCTATCGGATTTCTCCTAGGATTTTTACATACACACACAGACTACAACACACACAGAGATCTCCTCTCTGTTTTGAATTTCTTTAAAAATTTGTCGTTATTTTACAAAATATTTTGTTTTAGATACTGCTAACAATACTCACTGCTCTCCCTTTCCACTGCCTCTTAAACCCCCTTCATGTCCTGCTTCTCAGATAATGTATTGTACCAATGATATGCCAGCTCACTTGTTGGGAAATCTGACTCGCACCCCACCCCCCCTCCGCTCCCAATCTTACTGACCAAGCTACACCCCTGAACTGTAATCCATGGCATGAGAGAGGTGATCCTAAATAGTACAGCTCCTCTGACTCAATATCCACTGGCGGCTGCAGCATAACAATTTTTACAAAGGGAGAGAGAAATGTTTTCAGCTGTCCCACAACCTCTAACTTCTAAATGAAGCCCAAAGTTTTTTTTTAATTTTTTTTTTACTTTATTTATCTTTTGTAATCAAATCAACAATAAGATCTCATCAGTTAATTACATTTGTCTTTGGTGTGTGAAACACATTTCAATGACAGCACATCTGTCTCCATTTACAGTATACACTCCTAACTCTGCGATGAAAGTACCCCTGCCCTTGCAGCATAACTCAGACTAGTCACAACTTTCCAACTCCATTAGTGTAGCCCTATCATCTAAAATGTTTTCCCCGGCAACAAAATGCTACTCAAAAACTAGTGCGGTTCAGACTCCGGCATTTTCCACAATCTGAGCCTGTCTGGGTGGAACGGGATGATACCTCCACAACCACAATGCCCCGCTCGACGTGACAGTGTTCCGACCACATGAGCTAACCAACCCCCGTGGGCCAGTGGCGGCTGGTGGAATTTTAAACTGGTGAGGCGTATGCAGAGTGGATGAGCGGATGCAAGTGAGCGGAAGCGAGCGAGCCCGATAGCAATAAGGGGGGCTCGGGGGGGTTCTCCCCCGTGAAGAATTTTTTTTAAATGGCCTTCTTTTTGGAGCTATTTTCAGCATTATTTCTGTGATAAATGGATTAAAAATTCAGTTCTTCTAGGCATTCATAAAAGAAAACTCATACATCATTTCAGAGAATTTCTGGGTTGCCAAGCAAGTCTGACTTCTGAAGAGGGCTAGGGTACTAAGCAAGACTGCTTTGGCTCCACCCTTTCCAATAGAAAACACTAGTTAGCGATGTGAACAAGTTCAATGGACAAACCTGGGGTCTAGGGAGAGTCCCTCTCCTAAGAAAGAAATGTAAAAAAGATTGGCAAATGGTGCATTTTAAAGCAAATGACTGCAGCGATAAAGGAAGGCTTATTAAGCAATGGGAACGTATAGCCTTGAAATATTAAACACATTAAAAACTGCCCTGTATCTTCTTGCATTAATTTTTTCAACAGTTACTGTAATATGTAAATTGTTCTGCATGACAACTTTAGCCGTTTAAAATGTATGCTTGCCCAGTGTCTTACACTGCATGCAGCATTAACTTTGGAAAAATATGCTCTCCTTCTTGTACTAATGGGGGAGACCAGCAGTTTGTATTAGGATTGTCATTTCTGCACCTAGAAATACGGGCAGGACAAAATTGCACCTCACTTGTACCAGTTTAACACCTGAACACTGCAATCGGCCACCAGCTGAAAGGACATCAGGTGTTGTTTGTGCTGGAAAGAAGAAAAAAGCGCCTGCGTCCTCTTTTAGGTGCATACATGCGTGGTGCACATGTCAGCAAAATGACCCAGACAGTTTTGAATCAAGATGAACATAAATCTGAACAATAGACAGGGGAACAGTCTGACAATGCACCGCTCTAAAAAGACCAATTTTAAACACACATATTTGAAGTGGCACCAACTTTATTCTACTAAAAACCTGCTGAGCACGTCTCCCTTTAGCCCTTTTAAAAAAAATGGGTTCCTGAAGGAAAATAAGGCACTGAGCAAAAAAGAGGTAAACAATGATAAGGAATATTCTGCGAGATGAGATGGGAGAGCACATTTAAGGGAAGAACTACGTGTACAGAAAACAGAAAATTATTCGATGCTACAGCACAAACTGTCGCAACAAAGATACCGAATAACAATGATGCCAGGGCAAAACTTATTCGCAAGTATAATGGGTTGGCGGGGAGATCGGTGCCATGATAGGAAAATGATTAGGGATGTCTGTATAGAGACGGAGAAAAGGTTTATATAAAAAAAAACATCAAACATATGCCATTATGTTATCCCTCTCTAGCTGACTACTGTAAGGCAGTCCTTGCAGAGCTGGGCCAACACACACTATCTCCAAAGTACCAAGTCTACTTTGTAATTCAGCAGTGTAACAGAATACAAAAGGACAAAAACAGTACGACCATGACATGATTTATAGTAGACAAGAGATCAGAAAATACCCCTTCGCACAAGATGAAATGGTTCAATAAAGAAGAGATGACCAATCACCAAATGAGAGACCGCCATTCCTAGGATTAAAAAACAAGGTACTACATCCAGGAATGATAAAGAATAAAGCTGCACATTCAGAAGAAGACAACCTTAATAGAACCAAATCCATTAACACAATCCAGGCCAAGATGTAATCCAGGTGTGTGGCTTTTAGTTGAACAAGAATAATCAAATCATGGTCAGGTCCAAGCTTACGAATCTAAAATACTTATCTGCCATGTATGGCTTCTGTATTATTTAAAAATAGCCATGTTGTCCTCTATATGTCCAACATAGGCACTATACTTAAGAACTGATGAGAGACAATAAACCGCGAGACAGACGTTTCAACTTTGTAACGACAACACTGTTCAACGAGTGTAAGGATACTCAGGGCCTCATGTAGGTAGCCAAATACCGGTCGGTAACGGCCGATTTTCGGTAAATATGCCGTTACCGACCGGTATTCAGACAAGTGAGATGTAGGAGTCCAAAAACGACTTTTCGGTAAATATGAGGCGGTAAATACCGAATCATATTTACCGAATTCTAAAATACCGAATCAGATTTACCGAATACATACTTAACGAATCGGTAAATATGAAGTGGTAAATATGAAGTGGTAAAAATTAAAATGACATGTAGGAGCACTCGGTAATTAAGAAATCCAAGAAAATCGGTAAATAAGAGTCGGTAATTAACACGGATTGAAAGCAGGTGGTAACCATCAACAGTGCATATAAGCAATCCCAAAATGCAACAGCGTGGACAACATGGCCGCTATGTATGTCATTGCAAGGCGCCTACGTCTACAGGCAGCAGGACTGAGGGTTTGGCGACGGGAGGAACGCATCTACAGACAGCGCATCACACTATTCCACCTGACTGATGCAGAGATACATGAGAGGTACAGGCTACACCCCGAAACCATCATGGACTTAATCAGGGACCTTCACCCACTCCTGGACCAGCCAATAAGAAGGGCGCACGCCATACCCCCACATGTGCAGGTGCTCTGCAGCCTACATCTGCTGGCATCCGGCAGTTATCAGGTGGTGATAGCTGCGGTGGGTGGTGTATCCCAGAGTTGCCTGTCACGTTTCTTCAGGAAGTTCCTGGATGCCATGATGCAGAGAATGCACCACTACATCAGCTTCCCCAACACACAGGCTGCACTGCAGAAAACAAAAACAGACTTTTATCACATGGCACAGTTCCCCCATGTCATCGGCTGTATTGATGGTACACACATCCCAATCTGTCCACCAGCTGACACAGAGCACATCTACAGGAACAGGAAGTCCACCCACTCCATCAATGTGCAGGTGATCTGTGATGCAGGGAACATCATCACAGATATTGTTGCAAAGTTTCCTGGGAGCACCCACGACTCGTACATCTTCCAGAATAGTGGGATCTACACACGACTGAGTGCCGGAGAATTTGGAGAGGGATACCTGCTAGGTGAGTAACAGTGACGCCCCTTGCAACCTGCAAATCATAGTGTAAAGAAGCATGTGACTGATGTTTCCCTTTAACTCATCTAGGCGACAGTGCATATGCATGCCGGTCATTCATCCTCACTCCCTACCTACACCCAGCAACCCAGAGTGAGAGACGATACAACGTGGCACACAAAACAACACGCAATGTGGTGGAGCGCACGTTTGGACTACTGAAGAGCAGGTTCCGCTGCCTCCACAAGAGCGGAGGCGCACGCCAGTACACACCCATCACCTGCTGCAAGATTATTGCCACTTGTGCAATGCTGCACAACCTTGCCACGAAAAAAGGTACAGATGTGGAACTAACATATTTTGAGGACAACGAGGATGAGTCAGGCCAGCCACAGGGCAACGCAGCTAGAGTGCCAACTGCAATCGATGGGAGAGAGAGACGGGCAGAGATCACATGCAACTATTTCTGAGTAAGTAAGGGGACACAGCCAGTTGTGATTAGTCATGACGTAGTTTTAATGTGGCACCACGCCATGAACACATGAACAAGCCAATCTGGCAATATACCATCTATACAAGGAGTATGTCCAGGGTTACGTCACCCATTGGGAAGTGGCTAAGCAGGGCCACATCAATGTTTGCGCATACGCGCTGCAGTGGTGGATGGCACGGCCTGTGCATCCTCACTAGAGCCAACCCCAAGCCGCCTGCTGCTCCTGCGTCCTTCTGGGACGGGGGGTGTGATGCTGCTCCTGCTGCTGGTGTCGATGCTCTCCGCAGCATCCCCTGCAGCAGTTGTCGACGCCTGACTAGTAAATAGCACCCCTAGTGCACTTGTCACCTGCACCATCCCCCGAGACAGGTCGCTGCAGCAGTGTGTTAGGCCCTCCTGCATCGTCACAGAGCGCCGGCACAGTAGAGAAGTCGCAGTTGCCAGACGGTTGAGTGCCCTGTTGGTAGTGTCCCTTCTCTGCCGTTCCCGGCGCCGTGCCTCGATGTCAGCATCTAATTTGCTGCACAACTGCTGGATTGACTGGGACATGTCCCGAATGCCCGCAGCCATGCCGCTGATGTTATTGTCCATGTTGACTAATGTAGTTTTCATCACCCGCATGTGCCTCTGGACTGTCATGACTGCCTTTGTTTGCAGGCGCTGTTGTTTCAACATTTGGCCCTCGAGACCCAAGAAGACACCATGGCCGTCAATGGGTGCTGGTGGACTCTGGACACGCGACCTGCGGCGCCCTCTTGCTCCCGTCTGTGCTGCCTGTGAGGTGTGGGGCACAGTGGCATGGCTCCCTTCCTGGGGCCTGGTGAGTTCTTCAGGGCCCATGCTGTCGTCTGACGAGGTGTCTAAGGCTCGTAGCCTGGCTGCTGGATGCCTCCTCATTCCCACACCTGCAAGCGGAGATGTGGCCGGTGATTCAAACATGAGTGGCGATGCTGGCTCTGGGCGAGGTGATGCTGGCTCTGGGTGAGGTGATGCTGGCTCTGGATGAGGTGATGCTGGCTCTGGCTGCGGCGAGGCTGCCTGTGTTGGTGGTGCGGCTGCCAGTGGGCCTGCTCCCTGGTCTGAACTTGTGCTGGCTGGAGGTGATATTTGTGGCCGGTGTGCCGTCTCTCCTGCAGCATGCCCTGTCCTGCATGATGTCACATCTGTGGACAGAAATACAACATTGGCTCAGTGTCCCCGAAGGGCTGCATTGAAAGCGTCACAATAAATAATTTCACATTCCAAAATGTCCTCTGTCTCCTTGTGCCTCGAGTGCGTGACATGCCTTGTTGCCCTGTAACATTTACGTCATGGTTGGTGTTTCCCTGACTACATCTCCCGGAATGCATTGCCTGTCTGCACTGACACGTGTGGACTGCAGTGTGATTCTCGTTTCACAATGGGGGATGTGGGATAGGGATAGGGGGTGCTACATTGCTGTGCTTTCGTCTTACCTTGTTGTGTGGCGGCTCTGGCAGAGCTGTCGGCGTCCCCAAGACCCACGACGCTCTCTTGCTCGATTGTGGCCCCCACCAGCTCCTCCAGTTCGGTGAGGGCAGGTGCCCTGTTGGTTCCACCTCCAGTCTGGCTGGCCTCCTTCTGGATGTCGCCCATCTTCCTCTTGGTTACAATCCTCAGGTCATACCAGCGCTTCTTTAGGACCTTTATGTCCCTGTGGGTCACTCCCACAGCATTCACATGGGCCTGGATGGCCAGCCATATGTTGCGCTTTTCAGCCTCAGGCACTTGCAGGGATTGCCTTCCAAACAGCTTCTGGTGCTGCTTCACCACCTCCTCCACCAGCACCTGGAGTTCCTTGGGGCTAAATTTCAGCTTCCTCCTCCTTTCCCCTCCGTCTCTCTGTGTTCTCTGGCTGGACATGATGTTCGTTTTCCCGCTCGCACAGGCACCGGCTCCCTGCCTCTCCTCTGCACTCCAAGCCTCTCCAGGGTCGGCTAATTATGTACACCTGCCTGGGTGTGGCCACTTCCTGGTTGGGTGGGCTGTGGTTGCACAGGATTAGCTGTTTCGTCAAGTCATGTGATTTTATTTACCGATTCCGTACATACCGATTCGGTATTTTCCGATTCGGTAAATACCACCTCGGTATTTACCGATTCGGTGAATTCCGATTCGTGATTACCGAATGTTACCGAATCGGTAACTGTTACCGAATTTTTACCTACATATAACTTACCGATTCTAATTTACCGATTCGGTACGGCTCGGTATTTAAGAAACGGTAAAATTTATTTACCTACATGAGGCCCATAGTCTTTAATGATGAACCACTAGGTTAGACCATTCACAACCAACATTCTGCCAGTGCTAGCCTTATTGATCTGTTGCAGCACTCCAATCACCTGTTATGATTATGATTTCTAGATGCCATCACTCTCCGCATTCGCACATAACGTGTGTGTTTGTAAGAAAGTGCTACGTACACTTTAAGGGAAAAAAACAGTTGACTAACACAGTTTTGACAACCTCCCATGATTAATCCAGCCCAATATCCAGAGAACTTCAGGAAATTACCAGGCCCATTTAAGATAACCCGCAAATTAGCAGCCACCACGTATAAAAGTTATAAAGAAATAAGGCGCATGGAACGGTTACAAAAAACTAAAGCACTAATCTGAAGTGAACCACCCAAACTCTGCAAACTGTGAATTAAGTGCAAAAGAACAGAGCACTTAAAGGGTCAAACATTAACAACACTGACAAAATGAATGATGCAAAGGTCCGGTTTCCAGCCTCAGAGGCATCCCAACCTGTGTGCCGAAGATTCTTCTTGGCAAATTGTGTGTATTTTTTTTTAATTTGGGAAACTTTATGAACGTCCAAAAAGGCCATTTATTAAAACAATTGCAAAGGAAAAATTATATGTTTAGCATTTGAAGGGGAATAACTTGTGCAAAAGTATACATGTTGTGTTTTTGTGGCAATAGTTTCTCTCATGAAAAAAGATTGCTAAATAACTCTTCTACAAAAACATTTGCAAGATTTTCTGCCTTTAACTAGTTTTATTAGGTGGAAAACCTTGTAACTGTGAAAAATTGCAAAGTTGTAGGACCTTCGTAAAACTATTCCAGCACAATGAATGTCCTCTCCCCTGCGCGTGAGCATCACATCTGTTACACATATTCACTGCTAATGCACATCTAAAGGGCAAGCTCAACTACAGCCCGTCTAAGAATGAATTTATTCAGGTCCACTGCACAGCGTGGACACTTCTACGGGGCCCCCGGGTGGGAGCTCTTTTCACTCACATGATCTATAAAGTTGGGGGAGGGGAGGGGCTTGAGTCCCCGTAGGTTAATCTTTGTAAACAATAACATCAGGAAAATGCCTGCAGCCTGGTGAACCCCAAAACACCCCACTGTTCCACATAGAGTTTGTAGGTTGCCCTGCGGTTTTTAGCAAACACTCCCCTCAGGTCGTGTCTCCATTCTACAAGTTCCAATCAGAAAAAAACCTGTGGCGATGGCGCTAGTTTATTGTGGCCCTCATTCATCTTGTATCCCTTTATTTAATTTCATTTTTAGAACCGGGCGTTATGTACGCTTCATTATTTCCAGATGCCTTGAGCTGCCATTGACGTTTTACATTAGTGGGGGTGCAGAAAGCACTTCTGCGGCTGGACAGGGTGACAGTTCAGTGGCAGCACAGGCCCGGCTCCCTCTGCTCTGGGTACTTAGGCACCGCTGCTGATGAATTTCTGGAGCTGAGCCTGGGAGCAGTAGAGGGGTGAGTGACTGGCTCTCATCGGGGGCCCTTGGCCTGCCCTCGCTGTCCCTGCTGGCTTAGAACCTGCGGGCCCCCCGTGCAGCCAGCCCTGCATCAGGCAGCGCCGGGGAAGCGCAGGGTAGTGGTTGGGGTCCATTAACAGCAGATGTGCACCTCCCTCGCTGTGAGCATGGCGCGGCTTCTCTTCTCTCAGGGTGGAGAACGGGCATTCAGTTCTCACTCAGGACTTCACAGCCGATGCACAAGACAGCCACTGCGTCCAGAACAAAACTAGCCACAGGCTAATCACCAAGACGCTTCAGGACCACAGCTGCTGGATACTCGGCTCTCTGCGCGGATGAATGTCCAAGTCATCACTTTAGGTGTTTGCACTGCAGGACATTGTCACAGTGTGCACTGGCCTGGCTACAGAATGGAGATGGCTCAGACTGCCTCACACCAGATTTAAAAGGCTAACAATCCGTGTAAAAATATGCATCCTGGTGCCTGGTCTTTACACCATATGTTTCCCTAATGCGTGTTTGCACGTAAAACAAAATCAATATTGCGTATGAAAAATATAGGACTGGACGTACCTCGTATCACAAATTAATGTGATCATCAATAAAGCCCCTCCACATTCAAACAATGCACATTTCCATCTTGCAATCGGTCACTTTATGAAATCACATAACGAACACTGTTAATAGCCTAAATAAAATCCACAACAAACTGGTTGATTAAACCAGCGGCACTGAACTGTATATCTGGTCCCAACCCCCTACCACGGAGTAACGTGCTACTCACCGAAAAAGCGCTTTGATGCCTCGTCAGAGGTAGTAAGCGCTATATAAATACAATTACAATGCAATACAATACCTAGTACTAAGATTATTACACAAGATGGCTCCGCAAATTAAACGCTCGCTGCTATTATCTGTGATTTGCTAGTCATGAGTTCCTATCCCGCCAAAGCCAATTTAGCCTTCCATCCTTCAGTGGCCGAAAAATCGAGTGCATTCACTAAAAGAAAGAAACTGTAGCCACTGCAGTGTTGTCCGTTGAATAAAATACAATTGATTATTAGGAGCATTCTCTTGACACGACACCCGTTCTAGGCTAGAGCTTTCCTGGTATTTATTCGACCCTAGCTCGCACCCGCCACTTTCCCTTCCTGACAAGATGGTGCTGTTAGCACTGAGACATGCTTCCACAGAATAGCCGCTGCTGACAGTGGATTGATAAACAATTTACCATCCAAAAATACGTGTCACTCAGAATGGCGGGCTCGGCTTAACCTTTTCCTGAGAGGTGATTGGTGAAAGCTTCACCGTCGTCACCGACATTCACGAAATACGTAGCAGCAAGCGGAAAATGTGATGTCACAACATTCCATTGATTGAAATATGATTTAGTACTTGACATTTTTATGTGAAGCCGCACTAGGGAAAAGAAAGGTGTTGGAGCTAAGGCACAGTAATACTTTAATGGCGTTGCATGTTTGCTGGACATAGCTCTTCGTGCACAACTTCTATATTTTGACCAAAGGGGTGGCATATTCTGTTTGTGAACAGAACTACGACATACCAAACAGTCGCGCCTCGCAATTCTCGGGGGGGGGGGGGGGGTAACTTAAAAAACGTACCTGATCCTGATACCGGTCCCGCGCCGCCTCTGCGTCCTGGGCCAGTCCCGACTCCGGAGCAGCAACAGGTCTGGGCGGGTCGGGAGCAGGAACAACTCTCACTCGCAGCCAATCCAGACGTTGCATTAGCAGCGCCAGGATTGGCTAGGGCACGGATACGGCCCGCCCACTAGGAGACCAGGGGCTGCAACGGCCTCTCGGGTTCTCCCCTCCCTCGCTCACCTATTGAAGCTATAAGTAGTGTCTGACAGTGCGCATGTACGGGCTGGTCATAAAAATGACCAGCCCAACCCCAAACATGCGCACAACAACTACAAGCTGCTGTCAGTGACAGTCTGACTGTCACTCAAACCACGTTGAGTGCTGCAGCAGCCCCGCCCCCACCCCCTTCAGCAGCCGATTGCCGCGCGGGCGTGTCCCAGCAGCGCGAGAGTGGAGAGGAGTTGAACTTGAGAATTGCTTCATTTCCTTGCACCAATGGCGATGTGGCTAGTGGGGCAACTCCCCAGCGCCCCCAATGGACGCACCGCCACTGCCGTGGGCACAATCCCTGAGCTAGAGTGGGAGGAAGAGGCAGTGGGCAGTGTCGCGATATATGCTATGTAGGGACCCCAAATATCTTTAGGGCGCGCTATGCTGGGAAGTAGACTAGAATAGATCTCGCTGTTTGTGCTGCAAAAGGCCAAACCAGTAAGCCAGTCCTGTCTCGTGGGAACCACCCTGCCCCCCCAGCACAGTGCAATCTCTCATTTTGCCAGCAGAAAACCCAGGGATGCCAACCTCCGAACTGTCTTGGGAAAATTAACCGTATACCCCAACAATGCCACCTCTGGGGTAGGAACCAAAGTAAGCCCAAGCATCTCCCCCAGTATTTTGTGTATCTGCACCCAATACGATTGTAGACGTGGACAGGTCCAAGTCATATGGGCGAAATCAGCGTCTGGGGTGCAGCATTTCCAGCATGTGTGGAGCCTCTCTGGGTCAATTTTATGTAGTTTTGCAGGTGTCATGTAGCTTCTACGAAGAAACTTATAATGTAAAAGCTTATGGCGACTATTTAATGTTACTCTTTTGGTGACCTTGCAGCAGGCGGACCATTGATCATCAAATGAAGCCCAAAGTTCACTAATTTGTGACCAGCCCTGTTCATGTCCTTCCCTTTTGCTTCTCAATTTTCGATGGGATTACAGCAACCCACCCACCAGGAGAGAGGGTATGTCCAAGGACTGTCCCAGATGCCTCCCTGGACTGCAGGAGTCCAGGGTGGACCAGGGTAGAATGGCTACCATGCCTCTTCTTGTGCCTCAAGCTGTCCTGTCTCCTACCCGAAAAACACTCCCCTATTCAACCACCACCACTGTCACCTGCAGACAGTGCCACTGGCACCCATGTCCAGGTGTAATTAAAAGGGCTTTTTCTCTCTTTACCTGATGCAGCTCCACTACCAATTCCTAATTTCGAATTGCACTGAGCCAGGGTAGAGGAGGGCGAGAGAGCTGGCCCAGAGCAGAGCCAATGGGCTGGCTCTGCTCTAAGAGCTCATGGACGAGCCGAACCTTGAAATTATTTGCCATATAAATTATGCAAAATCCATCATGTAAAACATGATAAAGTTTCTTCAAAATTCAAAGTGTATTTCTTTAACACACAGAAGCATTTCACCTTAGTACTTCAAATTATATCTCTGCTTTAAGAAGTATTTATTAAAAGTGAGAGTTTTTAAACATTCCTGCTCTTGCAATGTAGAGGTGGGAGAGCCAGTAAATGCTCGAACCAAGCTCGAGCCAGATGCATGGTTCTGACTCAGCCCGATTCCCTTCTGGAACCTTAAGCTCAAAATGAGCAGAGCTTTCATGTGGCTTCTGCCTTCCTCATTTGCTCTGCTGTCATGCTCAAAGACCTAAAAGCAAACCATTAGCATTTGAGAGAAGGGGGAGCTGTACGAAGTGAAACGAGAAAACATGGGATTCATCCCGGCTTCCCCACTTAACCAAATTGTGTGACTTTGGGCAAATATTTTATTTCCCCATCCTCCTTTTTCTGCTTTACCTTCAAATGTGTGAGTTCAGAATACCGGTACACTTGGCTGGTTGAAAGTGGGCCAATTGTGAGGTGGATTTATGTGCTGATTGGCGGCCGATTATTGTTCAGTTTTGAAGTTTGTGCTTTCACTAAAGGCCCATTGTAATACAGGGCTGGCTTAAGGAAAGGGAACGGGTAGGGGATCACAGGTCCTCCTCCAGGAAAAATGATCTGCTTGTGGTCTGTGTCCTTTCCCTTCTCTACCTTGGGGCACACTGAGCACAGGTAGAGTGGGGAAGGCTGAGCAATCTCGCCAGTGAACAAAAGCCGTGGGCAGGTGGGGTGTCTCCCCTTCCCCATTCTCGGATAGTCCATTACATGCCAATCCAGGTGCCTGGCCAGACTGTGCCCTGCTTTCTTGTTCTTCCTTGGTGGACTGGACTGATACTGGAGCGCAAGGAAGTGGGCTGGAACCACACCTTTCAGTGTTTTTCTTCCCTCCCTTTTGATGGGAGACTTAGGGCCAGATGTACAAAATCACATGTTTCCGATTTCCTAATAGCGAATTTTAGTGATTCGCTATTGGGAAATCACAAACTGCGATGCACAACAGTGTGTTTGACACTGTTAGCGATTTGTAATGTGTCACAAATGGACCCACCTCATCAATATATATGAGGCAGGTCGCAATTTGCAACCAATTGTGACTGGCTACAATCACAGGGATGGTGGCCTCCTGGGTTATGGTGAAGTAGGCAGTAAGTCTATTCAATAATACTTTGCTTTTGGATCCTCATTTCAATTCTTCCTTTATTTATTTTTTTAATGAATATTTCCTATTTAATAATGACGACACTATGCCCTTTCATATAATTTGGGACGCTTTCAAGGCTTCTGCTCGGGACTTTATTATTCGATACACTTCTAATAAACAGAAAACTGCCCAGGCTTTAAACAATGAACTCCTCTTGACGATAAAGAAATTGGAACATACTTATTATATTTCCAAATCGAAGCAGTGCTTAACAGACCTCATTAATGCCAAAATCCAGTATAATAAAGACACAACCGATGCTGCCTCTTTGTTTCTTTTAAAAACGAGTGCTAAATTCTATGGAAGACAAAATAAGTCTGGTAAACTATTAGATAATTATCTGAAGTCTAAGCAAAATAAATTACACATTGAATCCATAATATCGGACACAAACACTTCTAAGTACAAAAACGCTGCATTTTACAAGAATTTGTTCAATTCTATGAGCAACTGTATACCCATGAAATTTACCCCTCTGAGGATGATATCTCCCTATATCTCTCTTCAATCCACAAAAGTCTGAATCCTTTTCCACATCTTGACCTCCTAGAAACGGACTTGACTTCAACTGATCTACTTACTGCTCTCAAATCCCTTAAAAAAGAGAAGGCCCCTGGTCCAGACGGTTTCACTGTTGAATTCTTCTTACACTTTACCCAAATAATCATCCCTAAACTTCATTCTTTAATTTCCTCTTTTCTTTCTTCTGGTAATTCCTCTGGGACTTTTCTAGAAGCATTAATCTGTTTTATCCCCAAAGAGGGGCAGGACCTACATTATTGCAAAAATTATAAATCCATCTCCCTAGTTAACATAGATTACAAAATCTCTCAGATTGGAATATTTTTTGCCCCAACTCTTAGGTAAAGAACAATCGGGTTTTGTTAAAGGTCGATCTATTAATGATAATACACGTTTTTTTTTTATATCATCTCTAAGTCGCCAAATCTTACAGATCCTCTTGCTGCCATAGCCTTAGATGCCGAGAAGGCTTTTGATAGAGTTTACTGGCCTTTCATTTTTCAGACATTAAAATGGTTCGGTTTTAGCGCAAAAATCATCTCCTTGATGTCTTTAATGTATTCCAACCCTAAGGCCGCCATCTTTGCTAATGGTCTTACATCTTCTTATTTTACTCTACATAGAGGTGTGAGACAAGGCTGTCCTCTATCTCCTTTTCTTTTTAATTTAGCCCTTAAACCTTTCTTGTCTAAAATACGACTGACTCAATCTATCACGGGCTACTCATCTAAATCTTTACAGGTCAAATTAGCTGCTTATGCCGATGATGTTCTTTTATTTCTCTCCCAACCCCATACTTCCTTGCCGACCTTTTTGAATTAATTTAAATCATACTACTTAGTCTCAGGCTACAAAGTAAGTAATGACAAATGTGAAATTTTGCCCCTCTCCAAATGCACATTTAAAGAAGATTTTTCCTTGACTAATTTTACTTGGTTCCCCCTTCATATAAAATACCTCGGTATACGGTTTACATCTTCCCTTAAATCATCAATTCCGCTTAATTTTAATAAATCTATTGAGAAAATTACTTCCCTCACAACCAAATGGCACCCTTTATATCTCTCATGGTGGGGTCGTCGTGCTTCCATTAAAATGACGTTGACACCTTATATTCTTTATCTTCTTTCTAATATACCAATGACTATCCCCACAAAATGGTTTCATAAAATCAAGTCCATTCTTATTTCTTTGTTGTGGTTGAATAAAAAACCCAGAATGTCCTTATTAAAGTTGTTGCGTCCGAAATCTGAAGGGGGTGTCTGATTTTCCTAAGTACCACAAGGCACTCTTATTGAAACATTTATCCAAGTGGTTGTCGGTTCCATCGCCTGATCTCCCTCTTTGGGTAGATTTGGAGAGCTCCTTCTTTTCCCCATTTTCTTTTCAAGAATATCTATCTTTTACGAGGAAACCGCAAAACCTACATACACCTAATATTGAATATTCATGTAATAGTCTGAATAAACTTCTTCATGTTGAGCCACATGATTTACATACATTCCTCAACTCCTCCATATGGCATAATAAACTAATTTGCATCAAAGGAAAACCAGCTTATTGGAAAGCCTGGAGAGATAAAGACATCAGTTATTTGAGAACAATTATTTTCTTACTTTTTCAAAAGCACACTCCCTATATCGTTTATCATCATCATTTTTACACAAAGTTCTAGTCTTACGCTCTGCCATACTAGATTCTTATACACACTTTCACTCCTTGCCTCTTGCCCCTATACCATTAGACCACGCCTGGCTGAATATAATTTCCAGATCATCGAAGGCCTCCATCCTCTACTCCTGTTTATTGTCCCGCTCTTGCAGATATCCAAAACTAAGGTTGAACTTTCCTGGGAAATTGATTTAGGCATACAATGGCCCATACTTATTTGGAATAAGATTTGGACAAAAATTAGGAATTCTTCCAGGGCAGCCAGTACTACACAAACTCTTTTTTTTATTTACAATAGATTGCTACTAACACCTGTTTCCTTACACAAAGTGCATTCTGACAATCCTGACACCTGTTGGTCTTGTTCACTCCCACAAGCTGATCTTCCACATTTACTTTTTTCATTCCCACAAGTTTTGCAGTTTTGGAAAGCAGTCTGGTCCCAAATCAAGACCATCTTTAAAACTAACGCCTCCCTAACAATCGCTAATATCATTCTGGGTAGCCTTGCTAATTGCTGGAATAAACCAAAATCACAAACGCAAATCATTGATCTGCTAATTGCCACTGCTTTTCAACAGATAACAAAAAATTGGAAATATTCCTCCAAACTTTCGTACTTGGCTTGGTGGTACTCTATCTGCCATAATCATAGACTTGACACAACTTTTGTTTTTCCCATGTCCTTGAAGCAAAAAAGATTACTTTTGTGTTTCCCTGTTACATTGTTTTTAGATAACAGTGCTAAAAGCTCCTTTGCTCCAGTACCATCTATTCAGGAAGTTACTCAACCACCTTGATGTGTTCAAATGTAACCTTAATTTATTCAAATGTAATCTTGTTTTATTTTACATGCTTATTCATTTTCAATTATTACTCCCGTTGTCTTTATCATAGATCTTCTTATCTTATGTATTTATTAGCCTTGATTCCATTGTTAGTGTGTTAATTAATATTTCCTTTTGATGTTATATCACTTATTATCTGATGATACATTTTATTGTATTTCCCAAAAGTTTCCTTTGAAACGTAAGAAATGAAAAGCTACCTTTTCCTTTTGTAAGAGCAGACAGTTTTCTGTGGGACCACTGCCTGCTCGTAAAAAATGTTTGGCACCCACATTCACAAAGGGGAAGGGGCCAGCAAATGTTTTGCGAGAAAAAACATTCATACACACCAGTGCTATTCAGTATTAGGATGGACGCCTTAAACAAGTCCCTTCCTAATACGGAATCGCAAAAGCAAAATGCGATTTGTTACCAAGTCGCATTTTGCATCGGGCCGTTAACGACCGGTAAAATGTTTCGTACGGTTCAGTGACTAAATATCGAGGGACAAAATATCGACTATACAAAAAATCAACACTAAAATATCGAGGGACAGAATATCGACTCCCTATCTACAAACAGGTAAGTACTAAAATATTGATTCCAAAATATAGACTGTCAAAATATAGTTAGCCAAAATATCGAATTTTTTAAATATATTAAAAATAATATAACATTATTTAAATATTATAAACAATTAAATAAAACATACATAATATAATATAAAATAGCTTAAAATGTAAACATAATATAAGTAATTTAAAAAAGTCGAGATTTTGTTGATAACTGAGAGCATAAAAATTACTATTCCCACTCCAGTGAGTGCAACAGTAGAGAAAGCAATAGATAGCGTAGGGGTAAAAATTACTATTCCCACTCCAGTGAGTGCAACAGTAGGGAAAACGTTGGATAGCGTAGGGGTAAAAATTACTATTCCAACTCCAAACAGTGCAACAGTAGGGAAAGCGTTGGATAGCGGGAGGGTAACAATTACTATTCCCACTCCAGTGAGTGCAACAGTAGGGAAAGCGTTGGATACTGAGAGCGTAAAAATTACTATTCCCACTCCAGTGAGTGCAACAGTAGGGAAAGTGTTGGATAGCGTAGGGGTAAAAATTACTATTCCCACTCCAGTGAGTGCAACAGTAGGGAAAACGTTGGATAGCGTAGGGGTAAAAATTACTATTCCAACTCCAAACAGTACAACAGTAGGGAAAGCGTTGGATAGCGTAGAGGTAAAAACTTACTATTCCCACTCCAGAGAGTGCAACAGTAGGGAAAGCGTTGGATAGCGGGAGGGTAACAGTAGTCCCTACTGTTGCACTCACTGGAGTGGGAATAGTAATTTTTACCCCTGCGCTATCCAACGCTTTCCCTAGTGTTGCACTCTCTGGAGTGGGAATAGTAATTGTTACCCTCCCGCTATCCAACGCTTTCACTACTGTTGCACTCTCTAGAGTGGGAATAGTAATTTTTACCTCTACGCTATCCAACGCTTTCCCTACGGTTGCACTGTTTGGAGTTGGAATAGTAATTTTTACCCCTACGCTATACAACGTTTTCCCTACTGTTGCACTCACTGGAGTGGGAATACTAATTTCCCACTCCAGTGAGTGCAACAGTAGGGAAAGCGTTGGATAGTGGGAGGGTAACAATTACTATTCCCACTCCAGAGAGTGCAACAGTAGGGAAAGTGTTGGATAGCGGGAGGGTAACAATTACTATTCCCACTGCAGAGAGTGCAACAGCAGGGAAAGTGTTGGATAGCGTAGGGGTAAAAATTACTATTCCCACTCCAGAGACTGCAACAGTAGGGAAAGCGTTGGATAGCGTAGGGGTAAAAATTACTATTCCCACTCCAGTGAGTGCAACAGTAGGAAAAACGTTGGATAGCGTAGAGGTAAAAATTACTATTCCAACTCCAAACAGTGCAACAGTAGGGAAAGTAATGATTTAAATTAAATATAAGATGACATTAATTATCAATACTGATAAAAAGATAATTAAAAATAATTACCAATTAATAACAATTAATTACCATTTAAAAATATTAATTATCAATTGATAAAAATGTATTACCAATTAATAATAATTAATTACCAATTACAAATTAATTATCAGAAATAAATTAATTTACTTCCCACCCAATTCCCCTACAAACCCACAACCCACTCCCAATAATAAAAAATACAATTCACATTATTATCAATTAATCAATTAATAAAAAACATTTTGCAAATAATAAAAATTATTTAGCAATTCATACAAATTATTTACCCATTAATACAAATGTATTACCAATTATTAATTAATTATCAATTAATTATCAATACACATAAATAAAAAATTAATTATTTACTTTATTACAATTAATTTACTTCCCACCCAATTCCCCTACAAACCCACAACCCGCTCCTATTAATAACAAATACAATTAACATAATTATCAATTAATCAATTAATATAAATTAATTACCAATTAATAAAAATAAATTACCAATTAATAATTAATTATCAATTAATTAATTATCAAAACATATAAATATAATTAACATTTAATTAACCATAATTAAATTACTTCCCACCCTATTCTCCTATAAACCCACAACCCGCTACGGAATTAAATTACGCAATAATTAAATTACATAACATTCATTTGTTTAAATAAATTAAACATACATTACAACAATAATACATCATTTTAACACATATACTACCATACATAACACACAAAAAAAATCGATATTATGGTAATCTATATTTTAAAATTCGATATTATGGTATTCGATATTCTGTCCACTCTATATTTTAACTTCGATATTCTGGGCAGTCGATATTTTGGAATCGATATTTTGGGTGTTTACCGTTTCGTACATCCGGCCCTTGATTTTTCCCCTAGTTGAGCGTTATTTTACCTTTGTTTAATTCGTGCATTATTGCAGGTGTGTTTAAAGCACAGGAGCTCTGAATGGTCCTGGTAGTAAAAGCAGAAACGGGTCTCTACTGGGTGCTATTTATACATCCTTAACTTTATTTATACTTGGATTTGTAGAGCGTGGCCTATCACCTGTGAGGGTATCCAGGCACTGTTCATAGGCACGGGGATATTAAAAGTTTTGCCCAGAATCGCAGGATGTTTAGCCGAAGCCGAGACTCGAACCTGGACCCCTAGCTCTGAAGACAGCAGCTTTTAGCCACATCCTCTCACATCTTTACAACTTGGAAAAAAATGATCTCTTGTTCAAAAATGCAAGAACCCTAAGTAGTTGAGGTCAGGGATGCAGACCCTTTTACATTTAGAATGTTTTAGTTATACAATTCTCTATTGTTTTTTTTCATGTGTGCTTCTCTAGTTTCCTTTTTCAGGCAACCTATGCTATGACTCTTTATAGCGCAATCTGACAATTGAGTCATGTCTGAGTGAGTTCAAGTTGTCGGTGGGTGTTCAGAACAGGGCACGAAGCGCAGCTCCGAAGAGAGGCCTGAAGGCAGTGCATGTTTCTCACAGTACCTGTCAGTGGGTCATGTTACGCTCATCCAATTCTTGGCCTCTCTGCAAGCACACAGAGCGCTAGTAACTTATTTGTGAATCGTAATCGCCATATTAGGCGAAAGTGCATGAAGTTGGTACAAAAGTACTGCTCCAAAAATATTCATAGTACCAAAGGAAAAGCAAATGCAGTGTTTCTGTGTATGTGTGTGTAAGAGGTGATTGGGGCGTGGCGGTGAAAAAATAAAGTATAGGCAGAAGGAGTGGGTGAAAAGAAAGGGCTGGAGATGAAGTGCGTGACATACAGACGGAGACTTCAGCAGGAGATGTGAAGAGGAAAGGGAATAAGCAACTAACAGAGTGGGAGATTGTAGCAGAAAGTGATGTGAAGAGGAGAACACTCATTTATACGATGATGAATAAAAATCTAATAACAAGCATTGGCAAAGTCAAATGGTCTGACTTGTTTTATGTGTACGTGTTCTTTCTGTGATGTATTTGGAATCACTAAGAGAACTCATGCAGAGATATCAAAGTACTAGTCTGGTGGCACGCCTTGAAAACACAGGATTTGGGCTCATATTTTAGGCCGCACTCACAGTTACCTTGACGTATGTCCTATGAACAATTCCTAGCTAAACTTCTTTGGCCACACCTATTTTAGAGCCCGCCCCCACCTTTTTCTCCCACTTAAGCAGCAGCTCAAGTGCAATGGCCTATTAAAAATATCACTATTTGGAGCTCTATCCTGTTGCATTTATCAATTATGAAACTATGTCAGGAGGCTGAAGAGATAGCTCAGCGAGGTGAACAGTCATCACTTGATCAAACTGGTGATTGCCAGGTTCCTATGTTACCCCATAGATCTCCAAAACATAACTCTCTGACACTGACCAAAACGTTTTGCAAAAGGATTTGATACATGAATGCGGGCTACTTTTTTTTGGTGCCAGGGCCTACTTTTGACCTCAGCCCATCCCTGGCTCTACAAAAACATACTGAGTTTAATTAAATAGACTATAATGTTGCTCTATCTATAGGAATCTTGGCCACATACACGGTGCACTTGACAACTGACTTGCCTCTTATTTCACCAATGGCATTATTGTGAAGGCGTAAGCAGGAACGGTTCTAAGTTCATGTTTAAAAACGACCACTTTTTAAAGTATCTCTCAGGACAGAGAAATCATGTAACATGTTAATGTCAGAGCTTCCACATGTTAAAGTAATACACTTTTTTGAACTTTAAGAGACTTTATCATATTTTATGTGAGGTTTATTGCATGATTTACATGAAAACATTTTCAGGACTCAGCTCGTACACTGGCTCTGAGAACCAAGTCAGACCCTTGGCTCGGCTCTGGCTCGCCCTGTTAATTTGTTGCCTTGCCCGTCTCTACCCCAATGACAATGCCATTAGTGAGCTGAGAGGCACGTCAGGTGTCATGTGTACCCTATATGTAGTCTAGATTTTTTATTATAGATGGAGCAACATTATAGGCTATTAAATCAAACATGAGAGTTTTTTGTACAGCGCACATCTTGAACTCACGTACTTGAAGGTGCTCTCTAATGTGATAACGAACCAAAAAGAGACTCAGTAAAATATTGGCCTAGGATCACACAGTGTGGTCAAGCAGAGAAGTTGGCATTGATCTCATTAGTTCCCAGTTTTACACTGTGGAATTCAGCCTCTAGGCACTATTGGTTAATACTTTGCCCTTAATTCTTGAAGGATGAGATAGGAGCCATGGGAGACAATGTTTTTTTCTCGCTTTCCTGAAACCTCTTAATGTAGCAAGATTTCAGGATTCTGGGCACTCCAGTGCTTGCTATCCCAAAATACCTCCTCCCTACCTCAGATCAGGACATGCCCCCAGATATCAAAAGCGCATATTTACCTCAATGATTCCTTGCAAATGCACCCATTGCTTTCATTCGATCATTGAATGATCTTTCTCTTTGTAAAGTAGTCTTTCATGCTTTAACGAATGTTACTCAACTAATGTGTGTAGTAATGCAGAGCTTGCATACTAATTTCCTAAAACACCAGGATAGGCGAGCCAAAATCTTCTCTTGCAAAGTAGGCTTTAAACATCATAAGATTTTGACGAATGTATTTGGCCTAATGTACTGCTGACGGATTTCATGAAGTATGCTTAAGCTCCCCACACCCTCACACATACCATCTAAAAGCTAGTTTTTAAGAAATCCTAAACACTTTTGACCTCTATTCTTAGCATAATGGACTCAGGGCTCTGAAGCAGCCACCACACAGCATAAGTGTTTCACTGCTCATGTTAGGGGAATTCCCCTCCCCCTATCCTCACCCTGCCCCAAAGAGAACACGAATTTTTGTATAGTTTGTCTCCTTCGCATGTTAGTGGCAGGTGCCTAAACTAAACGGAAATAGTTTTTTGTCTTAGAGGCTTCACTGAAAACAAGGTGGCACTTGAAAGGCGCTTTGTGTGGATGCAGACATTTTTGCAACGAGAATGCTCGCTTACCCATCAGATGCATGTTCCAGCTGCTGGTTGAATTGTGACGTAGAACACGTAGGTGCAAGTTTTTGTTTACCTTTTCTTGCCTGCGTATTTAGTTGTCAGAGCACTTGAAGACAGGAAAACTAAACCACATCACAGCAACCGCAGTGCCAGCCATTGCCAGCTGACAGCTCACAGGGTTTTTTTTTAGGGCAAAGGGCCGTGGTAAGATAACAGAGGTGGTAGAAGGATGACTGACGCCTCACACATGCTGGCCCACATTTAGGGCTGTTAGATGCTAGCGAATGGGTACTCCTTCACAAACATGACATATATTCTGTTGGCCCAGTGACAAGTGCCATAGCTTATAACACACTTGAAATAAGGTGGATGGGATATCCATCTCGATTGTGACGGAGTAACCGACGCCAAACTCTAAATCAGGCCCTTAGTACATGCCACGGTCAAGAATCGAAGAATAATTTGTTTGGGTCTGAGATGTTCAAGTCTGAACTGGCATGGTTTTACTATAATAACAACATTTATGTGGCTCATTAAATGTTGAAAAGTCCTCCAATTGTGTTGAATATCTCTCAGCACTGACGTTTAAAATATGATCCATTAGTGGACAGTAAAAAGCTAATTATTCTTTGGTCAGAGGGAAAAGATGATACACAGTAAAGTAGGAAAAAGTGCTTTATTATCAAGGCAGGATACAGCTCGTGCATGTGCATCTTTGTGGTATTTGTGTAGCTCTAACCTAGCAAAAAAGCTGCAGTATAGGGTAAAAGACTGTGCTCCGTCCGTCATCTCCTTGTGTTTGCTTTGTGCGCCCTAAGTTGGCAGGGTATGCCCAGACGTAGGTCCCTTGCTCACGTTGCCACTGGATTCAAGCTAGAGTGGCTGATGAATAGTGTTACCCAGAAACCAGTACCAGGAAGCTTGTTTCCCGTTCAAGGAAGACCTGGCTTGGCAGTTCAGGCTGAACTGTTCCCATGAAGCACAGGGTCAAGACTGATTTGTATATAGCTTGGTCTGAACTGTGGTGGCAATGTGAGCTAAAGAATGATCATGGATTAAACCCGGATCTGTGAATGGGGGTGAGTGTCTGAAAAGTTTCAGTGCTCCGTCCGTCATCTCCTTGTGTTTGCTCAAAGGTAAGCATACCATTAATAAGGAATAGGACAGGCAGCTCAGCTGGTTTTAAAATTCTGATGTAGTGTTCTTTGATGAGGTGTTGTTAGACCTGACATCCTTGGTGTGGTATTCCCCCAAACGTTTTGCCTTCACCCCCCTTGATTTTAACTGAACTTTTTTAATTAGCATAGGGACTCTGTGCACTTTGCCCCTGCTAACATTGCTGAAGTACTTGTGCTCTCGCTTTAAAACAAGGTTAAATTGAAATACACTGTTGGATCTGACCCTCTCTGCAGGGTCACCCCCAAACCTTTAGCCTTTTACCCTCCACTTTTTGCAGATTTCGGTTTTAATGGACGTTGGACTCTGTGCACTTTAATACTGCTAACCAGTGCTAAAGTGCTTGTGCCCTCTTCCCTAAAACATAGATAAATTGGCTTACACCAATTGGCATTTTAAAGTCCTTTGTAGAGTGGTATACCATATATCCAGGGCCTGTAAATTAAATGCAACCAGTGTACCTGCAGCACTTATTGTGCCAGCCACTTAAGTAGCACCTTAGAACATGTCCCAGGCCTGCCTGTGCAGCCTGAATGCAGTTTTAAACTGCCATGTCGATTTGCCACTAAAACCCCTTTGACAAGCCTAAACTCTCCCATTTTATTACATACAAGTCACCCCTAAGGTAGGCCCTAGGTAGCCCGTAAGGGTAGGGTGCTGTGTAATTAAAAGGTTGTACATATACTTTTAAGTTAGGACAGAGTGCTGTGTAATTAAAAGGTGGCACATATACTTTTAAGTTTTACATGTCCTAGTAGTGAAAGGCCTACCTCTCCCATAGGATAATATTGGGGATTACCTAATACATTTAATAGGATGTAATTTCCAAGTGGGAGCAGGTGGCTATATAATGTTTGGTGTCTATGGAATTATAATGATAAACCCTCTTTCAGGGTAAGGTCAAATTTATCATTACAGTTTGGAAAATGCCACTTTTTTTTTAAAGTTGACATTTTCCTGCCCTTAGCCCTTTTATGTCTCTAGCCTGTCTTGGGTCACATGACTGGGTGTAACTGACAGTTAGACTTTGTGAATCACTCACAGACACTTACTTGCCTGAATGGACCATCTGCTGGCAGGATGGGGGCGGAGATGAGCACAGCCCCACTTGCAAGTAAATAGCATGTGCTCTGCCTTCACACAAAGTGTCTAACACCCCCACATTGTCACTGCGGCAAACCTGGAGCCATGGGAAGGGAGTCAGGAAATTCCATGCACTTCAAAGCCACTGTCTAGAAGCTTTTCCCACCTTCCAGAACCAGACCTCAGACACCAACTCTTCAGTACACTTCCGGACCTGTGGATTCTCTGCTAGGAAGAAGGACTGCCTTGCTGTTGAAGAACTGCCACTCTGCCTTGCTGGACTACTGCTTTGCTGTGCCACTGTCTTGCTGTACTGACCTGCTGTCTGCGGCCCTCTTGCCTGGGCGAGAAGGACAGGGTCTGCATCTCTTGCATCCAGAACCCCAGAGTGACTCCATGGACTAGTTGGCTGGCCTCCCGGCTTGAGCCTCAAGGACAGAAGGCTCCAACAACCTTGCTCCTGCACCTGGACCATCTGTGAGTCTACCCTGCCAAGTGGCACCACCCCAGTTCAGGACCCTTAGATCTGGGCCCAAGGTGCTCTGCCAGCCTCTGTGCATCCAGCCGATGCATCTCCTCTGCCTCGTGGCGCAACCCTAAGCAGAACCGATGCATTGCAACTGCTCTGTGGATCAGAACTGCTGCAAAGACCCACATGGCATCGCAACCCATTACCACACTGGGACCGCTACAGCTCAATGCATATTCAGCTCAGGCCCTCGTATCTTTCATCAACTGCAGCCTCGAACATGACAGCAGACTCCACATCGCAGCCTCACAGCTCCTCCGATCCGACACATCCCCTTGACTGCGCAACTCATCTCGTCTTCGTACTGCACATTGCAAGCCCTTGTTGATGGGATCTTTGATGACGAATCAGCAGGGCCTCGCACTGCAGCCTCTCCACATCTCGGAACCTATGCATTGCTTTGGCTGCGCGACACTTTTTCAACGCGGATTCTCGCAACGCTCCGCAAACCAGGGCCAAAGGTACTCAGTTCAGCGGGCCTAACTGGGTCTCTGTAGATGGCCTACACTCCATCATGGCTGGCCTGAACTTGTGACTTTGTCCCGGTCCGGCACGACAATATATCTTCATTGGGTGCTTTATGATTTTAGATGCTGTTTTTACTAAACTCTTTAAAATTTAATTTCTCTGGATCTACTGATTGGATTTTTGTCATTTTGGTCTTGTTTTGATTATTTTTAGAAATCCCTCTATTTTCCTAACTCTCTTGAGGGCTTTTTTTGTGGTGTTTTTCCATTGGGTTTTTAGATAAAATATTGGATTAAAAATATCAGGAGGCAGAAATATCAGAAAATAATTATTGTGATACACAAATATCAAGATGCACAAATATCGTTGACAAGAATATTATTTTTTTAGATAAGTAATATTGTTATTAATAATATCGATCTTTTTAATATCGTTTGCGAAAATACAGTGGTAAACATATTATTTTTTAAATTATTTGACTGTGTTTTAGTTGGTATATTAATTGCATGTGTTACTATTGTTTATAGAAAGAATATTTGTTATAAATATTGCATGTAATTTTAAGTGGTTTAGAAGTTACGATTTAATTTTTTATAGCAATTTATAGTGTTGTAGTGGATTGCTGGGTTTGGAGGGGGATACGGCGGGAAGTAAATTAAGTAATAATTAATTAACAATTAATATTTATTAATTATTTAACTGATTTCAATTTTGTTTTTATGGAATATTTATTTTTTTGCTTTTATTTTAATTGTGGTCTGCTAGGTTTTAGGGGTATAGGGTTGGAAGTTAATTAATAATTTATTAATAATAAATGGTAATTCTGTAAGATATGGAATACTGATTTATTGTACACATAATTTAGTTGTGGGATGCTAGGTTTGTAGGGGTCTAGGAAGGGAAGTTATTTAAGTAATACATAATTAGCAATTAATTATAAATTGTGAAGACATTTTAAAATTATTTTAATGTGTAATTCATGGAATACCTATTTTTGTTATATTTTAGGCATGCTGCTAGGTTTGTAGGGTATATAGGGTGAAAAGTTAATTAATAATTGAATACAAATTAATTATTAATTATTTTCATGAACACTAATTATGTAAATTGATTTTTTTATTACAAATATATGTTTTTATTAATTAATCATTTTTATATTAAGAGTTTAATATTTTTTCTACTTATATATGCAATGTGTTTGAAGTGAAGTACTTTCCCTACTCTTGTTTAGACTGCAATAGGAATAGTAAAATGAACCTCTTTGCAATTTGACAATTTCCTTACTGTTCCGCTCTTTGGAGTGGGAATAGTAAATTTTCCTTCTTCCAAATCCATCGTTTTCTCTACTGTTGCCCAAACTGGAGTGGGAATAGTACATTCTCCCATCCAAAATCCTATGCTTTCTCTACTGTTGCACAGACTAGAGAGGGAATAGTAAATTGTACCCCTCCAAAGTCCAACACTTTTCCTACTGTTGCACTGACTGGAGTGGGAATACTCACTTTGACCCATCTGAAATCCAATGCTTGACCTACTGTTGCACAGGTAGGAGTGGGAATAGTACATTTTACCCCTCCAAAGTCCATCTCTTTCTCTAATGTTGTGCTGTTTGGGGTGAGAATAGTACATTTCACCCCTCCATACTCAAACACTTTCCCTATCATTGCATAGATTAGAGTGCAAATAGTATATTTAGGGCCTCAGTAAGATGTTAGTCGGAGTTGCCTCAGACCGACATATCTGCGGTTGTGGAACCGACGATTCGCACACGCAATTATGATGCAACCGTACGTGGTGCAGTCGCAAACTCACTTTTCTCTATGGGAGCTCGTGCGGTGGTCGGAAACCAGCCGCAGCACAATCTCCCATTGAGAAATGGGAGTTTCTGTAAATTCCTGCACCGTGTGACAGGTACCTCATGGTGCCTGCAACACGGTGCAGGGATTAACAGGGGGGCACCGTAGGTGCCCCCAAGTCCCCCAACTGGAGGCCGCAGTGGGATGGAGGCCCTGCTAGGAGCCCCCAAAGTCGCTTTCCCACAGTCTTTCCATGTCGGAAAGGCTGGCATGGAAAGGCTGTCGAACCCCGACATTATAATCCCTACGGCTCAAACGCCCTCCTAAAGGGATTATGTGTGGTTTCCGGCTGACCGATGGGCTCCTCGAGCCCATCAAAAACCAGACAGATTAACCAGCCAGTTTGGACTCCGACCGCCATCATTGAAATACGAGGGTCGGAGTTCAAACGAAGGATGTTGGTCAGAAAGCCTCCGATGAGCAGTCAGAGGCTTACTGATCGACACCCAAATCAGGCCCTTAATATTCTTAGACTCCTTAGCTTAAATAAAGTTTATAGCATTGATAGTTTTTTATGTCTTGTTTTTAAAAGTATTTGTTTTTATGTTAAAATGTATTTTAATGTTTATAGTATTTTTTGTTGATGTGTTTTGGGGATTTTTAGAATTTTCATATTTTACTTATTGTGTACATTTATTAATATATTTTATCTTACTAAATATTTATATTTCCTAAGATTTTATTGTGTATGTTCTATCTATCTATCTATCTATCTATCTATCTATCTATCTATCTATCTATCTATCTATATGCATAGTCTAAAATAAAACATAATTAAGAAAAATATTTATTTTAGATTATATTACTTATAATAATATTTTAAAATTAGTAGTATGAATCTATAAAAGTTGATATTTTTGTGTGAATACATTTACATTTTTTTAATTACTAAAATTTAAAATACATACACTATCTGTATAGATAAATCGATAGATTTACATAAATATAAACACATGTATATGTGGGTTTATTTAAGTATATATGAAATAGTAATGGAATATATGTATTTACATATATATTTCATTTACATTCTATTAACATATATTCCAATATTTAACATTTACTTCTTTAAACTATATATATTAAACAAATCAATATTTTTGTCTATTGTTTGATGAGATTAGTGTCAGCAATTTTTTTTTCAACATTTTTGTACTTACCATTACAAGTATAGGATCACGCCTTTATGGTAAACACATTTTCCCCCCAATATTTTTTACAACAATATTCCTTATCACGATAAGTGTTGCACAAATACTTTACACATTGCCTTTAAGTTAAGCCTGACTACTCTGTGCCAAGCTACTCGAGGGTTGAGCACAGGTTAATTTAGGGTTTGCTTGTGACTTCAACCTGAGAAGAATTGTGGTTGCTGCTTGAAAAGGGTTTCACCCACCTCAACCAGTAACACAATTTCTTATATATAGCTAATTGGCACATATAATTTACTTGTAAGTCCCTGGTAAATGGTATCACATGTACCCAGGGGCTGTAAATTAAAACAAATGCTGCTAGTGGGCAATAATATTCTTTGTGTGACTAAAGTAGCTTTTTAAAATGTCTCAGGCCTGCCACTGCAGCCTATAGTGCATTTTTAAACTGCCATTTCAAACGTACAAAACCTTTTCCCAGGCCTAAACTTTCCTTTTTAGTGCTTATAAGTCACCACTAATGTAGATCTACACCGGCTCATAAGGCAGGGTGCATTGCATTTAAAAGTTATGAAATGTATACTTACGTTTTACATGCCCTAGCAGAGAAAAGCTTTTAAATTTGTTTTTCACTGATGTAAGGCCTATCTTACCTAGTGACTAACACTAGGTTGCCATATTTCATTTAATAAATTCTAACTTCAGATTGGTAGCAGATAGTGCTATGTTGTTTGCACTCAAATGATTTGTAATTTAAAATCCGCTTCAATGGTGAAGTTGGATTTTGAGTTACAATTCTGAAAATGCCACTTTTAGGAAGTTGGCATTTTTGTGTCCCAACCAACTTTGTCTTTCTGCCAGTGTCCCCGGGTCACTTGACTGTGAGTGGCTCTGCTGTTGGGGTTTGTCTATTGCTTACAGACAGTGAGGCAAAGGGGACTTAGGTGTGGACAGGGTAGGCCACCCTGAAAAGATGAGAGGGGAGGGGCTGTACCCAGCCTCACATATACTTCAAAGGCTTTGTGTACAGCACACACAAAGGAACCTGACACACTGTGTGCTGAATAATGCCAAAGCAGTCAGTATTGTTTTTGTGCAGGAAAGTATGCCTTCCTAAGGGGCAATTTTCTCTTTCTATGCATCACACATAGAAAGAAGTAACAAAGTGAAATAAAGATATTTCTCCTCGGTTCACCTCTGTGGGTATGCACATCATTCTGGCTCAAACCCAGGTTTACAATCTTTGAAAATCTTGGTTTGCCCTAGAATTCATAGGCAGATGCACAGGAATGCCCACGCACCACCAAGCAATGCCTCTTGATGCAAAATAACACAAGTCTGTGCTATGAGCAGCCTTGCGTTACTTTGAATTTATTAAACAATGCAAAGCCACGCAAATCAACTGTGCGTGAATTAGTAAATGCCAAAATTGATTTTGCTTTAGGGATGCACCACAAAAGTGACCCAAGCCTACACAAAATCATAGTAAATGTGGACCCTAGTGTTTCAGGTCTTAGAGTCACTTTTATGACACAATAAAGAGAGTGGTGTGATCCGTTGATGATGGTTGTATTATTAACACTAAAGAAATAGGACGTTTATTGTATCAGTGAGTCTGAATATCACGGAAGTATAGTGAATTATTGAAGTTATGTCTTATGAATGTTTGAATTCTTGTAAAATTCAAGTTAAAAGAAGTTCAGGAGGCTCCAGATACAGGAAAGTTGAGATAAGTTTAATCCAGTAAAAGTGATCCCATCCATCCAGGAGAGGAAGTCAGGTGCAACTGACAGATAGCATTAGAGGCATCACCACACCAGGTTCCATCTCCATGGTGCGCATTCAAACACAAGCAACATGTTAAGACATTGTACAGAAAGAAACCTATATACAATATGAACCTATAAATAAATCAAGTGACTCTAATTGGAAACTATATATAAGTACCAGATATTACAATTCTTTAACTGTTGAAATTAATGTTACTGCTCTTACTTTTTTGATTGCTGAAACTAGAGGCAGTCTCTTGAAAAAGTGATTATTTTCAACCCCAAAACGACCCTTGTTGTGTTATACAAAGTATGATGTTACCATACTGACAATGTAGGAAAAGATTTCCATATTCGTGTTGGCTGTCTGTACTTGGAATGTATAGTCCAAAAGGTTATAAATCATCTTCATATACTGCACTCTGTCACCTGGTCAAATTACCTCGCGTTGTATGCTACATGTAATTACTACTGAACCCCATAAATCCCCTAATAACATAAAGATACATGTGAAGCTACAAGGCGAGAGCAAATGTCTGTGTCACTTGGCTGGATTTCAAACTTACCATGGTATTAGCCTGGGTCATTTCTGTTCAGCAGTTGGTACAGTCTTTGTGACAGCCTGTGGCTTAAGATAATAGAAATGCAATTGATTAACCACAGACAATTGGACCAATATGCAAAATTAAATTGCTTAGAAGAAAAGCTCTAATTTATTTTTACATCAGGCATGTACACATGCAATAAGAATTTGCACAATGCTTTAAAGGTTTTTAACTAAGATAGTCATAAGTAGATATAGTTCCAATTATTTGTTCTTACTCAGCATACTGGGGAGCTCATTTATCAACCTCAAAATAATGAAATGAGTCAATCTTACTGTAATCAGAACCCTTTAGACGCAGGGCTCCACCAATACTTATCATTTTTATCTGAATTAGTCAGCATTTTTATCACCGATTTCTTGAAATGTATGGTATTTTATTGAAACATTTTTATATCACTTACTACCTCTATGTGGGGGCTCTAAAGCACTTGGCTAGATAGGTAGCATGCTACACCGTGTAGGTTGTATGGTTGACTGTGTTTTGATCCAATGTGGGAAGTGTTTCCATGTCATACGTGAGGACCACCAAGACGTGGTAGTGGTGTTATGGGACGCAGTGCTTAGCAATGTTTTGGGTGAGGAAGTGTGAGAGAAAGGTGAGCAATTTATCGTTTTCAGTGAGCTAGCAGCTTTGAACAGATCTGCAGGTCTCCTATTGTATTTCTTATTTTCAAAGTCCTCTGAGCTGGTCAACGTGCTTAATTGTCCATTCTGAGATTTTTTTTTTAAAGGTTATTATCATGAGCAGACCTAGGTTGGAGAAAGACTTGGATCAGAGGTCTGCTGGCATTGACTTTGTTGCTATCATCCCATATCTGATTGCTATTCTGAGATGTGAAAAGGCTGTTGTAGCATCTAACTAGTTGGGACCTGCAGTGGTGAACTAAATTAAAGTCCTCTGTTGGCCAGCGGCATATGACAAATCTCTTCAGTTTTTCCATGCCTGTTCAGTTTGCAATGGGTGTTTTATTGCTGTCAACTGGTACATTTATGGGTGATTAACATGTCCAGTAATACTTTTGTCTTATGTGAGTGTCAAGCAACATAAGGCAAGTATTATGCGGTTGGCATGAACTACAATCAACAGCCCAGCCACTGAGGGCTATAGTATTAGTGTGTTCTTTTGTATTATGTTGTATTGTATTGTATTGTAATTTTATTTATATTGCTCTTTCTACCCCAGAAGAGATATTGTAGTGCTTTACATCTAGCAGCATGCTGCCAGGAACCCAGGGTTAATAGTTTTTATTGGCTTATTGTTGATTAGTGGAGTTAGTCTTGCACTCTTAAGGAAACCATGTAATATATTTTCCCCAGTTTCTATTTCTATGCGGTAGATACAATTAATAGGATTTAGGTGTGATCTTTAGTGGGAAAGGGTACATGTGAATTCATGCATTGGTTTGCAGTATTAATATATGAGCTGCAGGAGATTAGATACTTTCAGGTTGCAGGGGTATGACCTGTAAAGGAGAGGCTGTGATCTTTGTAATGAGATGTGGGCACTTTATAGAGACACAATAACAAGAGTTAAGGCAAACATGCATATGACATTGAGCAGGCTGTGCTTGGAGAGAGGAGGCATGCAGAGGCTAGAAAGGCAGGAGAGTCATTTGAGAAAAAGGAGAGTTGACTATCGGAAGTTTTAAAATCAAAGTCAGTTTTCATGCAGGGTTTTTTGGAGTAATGCGGAGGCTTTTAAAAATTGTATGCAAAACTGTAGAGTGAAACATCATTATTTGCATGTGTTACAATATCATTGTAGGCCACGAGAACCCCAGTGTGCACTCATATCAGCATCACCTGTTGGTAAATAGATTTAAAGTCAATATGGTTCATTTTCCCCTTTCCCATAATGAGATGGAAGATAAATGCAAAACAGGAATGTTGTACTTAAAATGTTTGAGCATGAGACGCTCTTCCGCTTTCCTACTGGTAAACAGGGTAGCATGACGAAAAACATAGTCTGTTTTAGTGAATTTGTGTAAAGTAATGCTTCACTGGGCAGGTAGCACTGGGCTGGCTCCAGTCTGAAGGAACCAAAACATATGCACAATGAAATGTAAAATTTGCATCTGGCTATTATTCAGCCTTCCTGTAGCAGTAATCTGACATTAAAAAAGAAAGGCCCTGCCTAGAAACATCCCCACCAACACAAATGAAATGGTAGTTCCCACTACCCCCACACTTGCCATGTATCAAGCTGCAGGAAAAATAAATAATAGGCAGACCCTTCCTAACAAGGCCCTCAGTGAATTTCAAAAGTACAAGCCTATCCCCACTCTCGCACTTTACTCTCTGCTCTCCGCCATAGGAATGTGGGCAATACACTTCCCCTGTCAGAGGAGGTGATTGCATTTGTTTTTCTCCCCCACCTAGGACAGCTCTGTTTTCAGCCCCTTCCCCGAATAGAAACAGTTTACCTGTAGAACGAACTGTGCATTCGTTCGGGACTTGATCCCCATGCTGTACAAAAAATAGAGATTCGTGAAAAGCCCTCAAGTCACATACAGTTCGATCAAGAAACGACCTAATGTTTGAGCCCAAGAATTCTGCCTGCCGGGGGATCCTAACAGAACAGACAAGCATAGAAGTTACCTGGCATACTCTTGTCTTAACAGCTCTTTTCCTTGGCACTCCCCTTCTCACCAGTGCCTTGGGACACACTTGCCCATGTCCCGGCACCGCTTCCACCCCTCTCATGGACCAAACACATCCAAAATTGGCATCCAATCAGTAACACAGAACTTCATAGGATATAAAAGATCAGAATAAACAGGTCTTAAATAAAGAACAAAATGATATATGAATTAAGGATTGAAAACAATAAGTGCATGGATACTCAAAATAAGAAGAGTCAATGAAATCCAGAATTCAGCAAACTGAAACAAAAACAAACTGCCACTCTCTATGAACTTTTTTATTTTCACACGGTCAAGCAGGATCATAAGCGATTATGGACAATCGCTGGAGTTTTGAGATCAATTTGTCATTGTACTCCAGATGTGTGAGAGTCCTTCATTGATGTTGCTGAATCCTGGAAGTACAGAAACTTCATGATTCCCAGATCTTGGAAAACCAGCCCATTATGGTTTATGAGGAATGAATACCTCAGTCAGCAATGTACAACGTTTATGATAGCAGTAATGATAATATATGACGGCTCATTAGATGAAGCTTGACAGCACAGCCGTTACTGGACCTTATGTGATCAAGAGAAAAAAACCTTTATGAAGCACTACTGAGATAGGGACATTTGGTTGGCAGAATTAAAATTGCAAATTCTGTACTTTTGTTGAAAAACGGACCTCGACCTTATGCCTTTTGGAAAAACTTATGCAGGAGTGAGCTGACCGTGGTGACAAGCCACTGATCAAGGCTATAGACAGGATCTCTTTATTATAAAAAGTTATGACTAAAGGTATGAGGCCTGGACATATATTAAAGCCACCAGATATTAAAGAGTGAATTGATCATATATTCTATTCAAAGCTGTAGGCGGGGATTTTCAGGAGGTACTTCCCAATGAAGCTACAAATTATCCCAAAGTATATATAACATAACACTGAAACCTTTGCTTGCTATGGTAATCTGTGAGATTCTATGTATCAAAATATTGGTGTACAAGCTTTACCACACTGTGATACCAAGCCACCCTTAAAGGCTCATTGATTTTAACATATGCATTTTACAATAAATAAGTAAGGCCACTGCCTTTGTCCCAATTCTTCATTATAACAAATCAGATTTCTGGAATCTGACATACTTTTTCCCCATAAACCAATCTGACATATACCTTTTGTCATTGTCTTCTCACCATAACCAAGGGTGGATTGTCATCATACTGCTCTACAGCCTAGAGATATACATTTTCAAACATGAAATCTTATCGGCTACCTTAGTAGTTAAGGGTTTTGGTTTTGTTTTATCCTATCTGACAAACCTTGGGTGTAGACGGTTTGCACTATAATAATTATTGGAAGTCCCTTGTAAGAGAGATTTTGCCAAGTGTCATTTTTTACATATTTATAATTTACTGACTTTATGTGGAATGGTTGCCTTGTGGAAAAGCTTCTGCTCAATACAGCAAGTATGAGTTGGTTTTGGTGACACAATTTTAAAGCCTGAAGGCTTGATTGGTCCATTGGGAAAAGTTACGTCAGATGCTATAGATCTGATATGTTTATGAAAAGTGCAACATAGGCACAAGGGAGGACTTATGTATTATGAAAAGCATAAGTTAAATCCCACAGGTCTTTAAGGGTAGACTGTTATTAATCTGTGTTAAAGGCTTCTGTATTTGTTACCCCATTCTAACAAGCCTATGGGTAGAAGAATTTGAATTATGTTAATCCTTTAGACTTTTTAGGAGAACATGACAGGTTAGTTGACTGCCAGGTTATTGTAATAAAAACAGAAGTCAGCATAATATGTATAAACATATACATATATAGACATTTTTGTAGTAACTATACGATACTGGTGATGGCAACTCATCAGAAGCCTCATGCCATCCTAAGAGGAGGAAGCACAGCTTGCATTGCTAGGCGGCATGTTTCTTGATGCTGTGTCCAGCATGTTGCTGAATGCTTGTGCCACCTTAGTTGCACTGGTCTCTTTATGCTCACAGCTTCCTTGAGGGGTTTTTCAAAAGCTGGCAAGGAGGGCAGTGACAAAGTCACAGAACGTTCTGCTGGGCAAAAAGAACAAACTTGGACTTCCCCATCATCTACCTTGTGAAGGCCATGCAGTCCAAAAGGAGTCATGGACAAGATTTGCATACCAGCACAATCAACAAAGGTATTTCACCTATGGAACGTTAACAGAAGTTCTCAATCCAATATGATGTCATTCCAAGGCAAAATACAGGCATGGAAGAATTGGTCAGCCCACTTTAGCCATTGGCTCTATTACCCTGTGAGTGACGTCATGTTGTTCGATCATATGCACAACCATCAAAAAATAACTGTGCCTCAGTGCCATGACAGGTTGGCCAGTGCTTCAGGTTTTTCATTTTTCCCTTTTATAGATTTCTCTTTCTCTTTCTCTTTTTCTTTTTCTTTTTCCTTCTCCTTCTCCTTCTCCTTCTCCTTCTCCTTCTCCTTCTCCTTCTCCTTCTCCTTCTCCTTCTCCTTCTCCTTCTCCTTCTCCTTCTCCTTCTCCTTTTCCTTTTCCTTTTCCTTTTCCTTTTCCTTTTCCCTTCCCTTTCCTTCCTTTTCCCCTTTCCCCTTTCCCCTTTCCCCTTTCCCTTTCCCCTGTAGATCGCAGATAGTTTGATTGAGCTGCCTGATTGCCCTTCATTTATTCTCTAGTGTGTGACATACCACACAGCTTTGTCTTGTAAATTGGATGGCAGTTCTGAATTGGTCCTTTCAATAGCCTCTCATCATTTTACTGTTACAAGATGGATCCATCTTGGACCCGTACAATAAGGGCATACTATGCTCAATACCATTCAAAGATGATTCAATGGGTACAAGGCAGAGTGATACAACGGAACAACAGGCAATTCAGGACAGGCCCCCGTAATGGCCCAGCCCCCAATGTACTGGGGGAGGCTACCAGCAACTCTCTCCACTATGAACCTAGCTGATTGATACAGGGAGAGTGCAAGGGCACAATCTGAACTAGGGCGTGTGCTACAAATCTGTCCATGGAACCTAGGTGGCCTGGCTCAAAAGATCCACAAATATGATCTGATGTATTATCTGCAATCCTTTCAAATTATTATGTTGCAGGAGACATGGGCCTTGACCTCTGTCCCCCTAATCGGCCTTGTAGAATATGTGAGCCCGGCACTAAAGGCTAAAAAACAGGGCACCCAATAGGCGGTCTTGCTGCTTATATAAGTTGTGGGCTACATCTACATTCCCCCCTCCATAAATTGTAAAAATGGAGCCAGGAATTTTGTCAGTCAGCATCAAAGAATGGACAACAGATCCTGAGTCTCAATTGATACTTATCAACGTCTACATCAACCCTTAAAAAAGGAATACATCAATTGCATTAGAAAGGCTAAAGGAAGCAATATGGAGATTACATTGCAGCATACAAACTCAGAACTATTGATCGCATAAGATTTTAATGTTAATCTGTTTGAGAAACAAGACAATGAAGACTGTTAACACGATGCAGGCTGCTATGGGCAAGTAACTATACAGGTCCTATCGGATAAGCTCCACCTAGATAAGGTGGGAGAAGTTTTCTAGCTTTTGTACAATAGTGGGACTGAGAGTGTTAAATGGCAGGTTTGCAGATTGCATTCCTCCCTCTTGGACTCGGGCTTCTGAGAAGTGAGTTTCATACTTGGACTACACAATGGCTTCTATCTCCCTATTTATTCATATATTACAATATAGAATTGAGCATCAACTTGAAACTGATTACCTCCCACAGGTTGTAACCTTATTCCCCAAAATTTCCGAACCTCATATTCCCAAGTTCCTGCTGGCAGGAGCACATACAACAAAAATAAAAAGGCTTCAGTGGAATGAGGCGAGTATACCAGCCATTCACGAACAAATATAAAAGACAGGGATCAGATCGGCAACTGGGAAGAGTTTAATGATTATATAACTTCCAAATTCCCATGGAAGGGTAGAGCTGATGGCTTCTCCCTGGATAGCAAACATCAGAAGAGTCTCCTGCTAGGAACCTTGCTTCTTAATAGTCATATAAACAGGCTCCTTTGCACCCTGAGACTAGACCATTGTACCAGTGAGCTAATAGCTGCTGTGAAGTCAGGCAAGAAAAAGCTTAACAAGGAGCTTTGGCTACGCTTGAGGCCCTATGCCAAAGATTACTGTGCCAAGTTAGTGCATGCCAGCAAGTCAAAGAATTCTGCAAAGTTCTAGCAGATAGTAAACCAGAGGGAACGAGGACTGCATAGAGCAAATAATGCAAATTGGATAAGGTAGCCAAGGAGCACACCCTGCAATTATGCAGTGGCAAAAGGAGTTTGAGACAGAAGAGTTGAACTTGGCTGAGTCAGAAATTAATCCACTTACAACGCCTGAAGCAATTAACAGACAACTGCAGAAACTCATTGAGTGCTCACATGCTCCGGGACCAAACGGGATACCTCAAGCAGTTTTAAAAAAATCCCCCCAATACTGAGTAGAAAAACTAGTGCCCGTCTTCATCAAAATTCTTCAGAAAGAAGAAGTTCCTTATTCTTGGAGGGGTTAAATTATACACCCCATCTTAAAAGCAGGCAAGAGGGATTCTCCAACCAACTACCATCTTATCTCAATTTTAGATTTGGAAGCAAAGTACTCTGCGGGCCTGTTGTTGGAAGATATGAAATTCTGATTAAGCTGACCGCACTCAGACATTGCTTTGCATGGTTGGATGTCGGAACCAGGCAAGCTTTACAACGCATGGCTTTATAATGAGGTCTTTACAACGACCCGTTTTTACCACTGCATTCCTTTACCATGCAAGACTTTATAATGAGCAAGGACTTGCCTTAGGGGAAAGCGCTGGACTTTGGAGAGGTATCAATTACTAATCCAACTCCAGTCTGCGCAACAGTGGGGAAAGCATTGGACTTCGAAGTCCAACACCGCTTCCCAATGGCAAGTCATTGTAAAGACTCTCGAGGTAAATGGAGTGGAAAAGAAGCCTCGTTGTAAAGGCAGAACGTGGTTTAGACTTTATTGTAAATGCTATTTTCCCTCTTTACATCTACTTTGTTGACTATAAGGTAGCTTATTACTTGGTTCCTAGAGTGCAATTATGGAAAAAACTACAATCATGGTCTATTTCAGAGAAATTGTTAAGGGCAATAGAACTATTGTTCTCCAACTCCTGGATAAGGATAAAGTTAGGGGATGGTAATTATGTCTCTAGGAAGGTCCTTACAACAGCAGAGTTCAAACAAGGCTGCATCTTAGCCCCCCTGTTATTCAAACTTTACAAATCAGATCTCACACTGGCTTTAGATCTGGTCAATTCCTATCCACCAAAATTGGGAGAAAAGCCGCTATCCAACCTTTTGTACACAGATGACCTGGTTATAATACGAAAAACTAAAGTGGGCCTCTAGAGACTAATACGCAAAATAGAGGAATACACTAGGTCAAATTGTTTGGAAGTGACTTGACTAAAACTGAAGTAGTTATCTATGGCAAGATGAGAGCCTTGAAAATTTAAACGAGTGCAAGTCTGGATTAATGCAAGAGAAAACCTGATACTGCAAAGAGAGTCAATTAGAAACAAAGCCCAAGCCCTACAATGTGCTTTAATAATTGCTTCTAAACACCTATGGTGCTCCAGTCTAGATCCAATCCTTCAGGTTATAAAGGCAAAGTGATTGCCTACAATAACATACAGGAGCAAAATTAAGATGGGGATGGATGCTGGCCTCCTGAATGGTTTGCTGACTAAAATCTATAAATCTTTTTTCACCTTCTTATGACAGCTTCCCCAGCACAAATACGCCTGGAGTTTGGCCTACTAAACCAAGGAATAGCCAGACAGCAAGCATTTCTCAATTTGTGCCACAAGCTAAGGTCCTATAGATCAGGCTCCCTGGATAATCTCAACTGGCAAGAAATTGGAACCAGCCCGAGTAACTCACTGCACCGTCGGCCTTTGGAAATGTCCCTAGACACTCTACAGACAAGGGGTCTATGGAACCAGCAGGTGTCTCTGGCAGTGTTTTAAAAATTAGTTTCAATCACTTGCAGTAGGGTTAGCAATATAGAGGATGAGAGCATGTTACGCCAGCGAAGGCACACCTGGATGGTGTTAAACACATACGTCGCGGAAGGCCATCAGCATTTATGAGCAAAAATTACTCGCAGTACATTAAATGGAAGTTCATGCACTATAGATTTGGGGCATTCCTAACATTGGACCTTTTGTATAAGTGGCTTGCTCAGCCTATTGACTGCCGGCTCAACAAGGTTGGAAAAGAAACCCTTATGCATGTAGGTTGCTTGTGCCCAGCGCTTTACTGAGAGCGCAGAGATATCATGCATAGTGACTTTAATATTCTTAATGGGCGGAAATACAGACAGGCTATTATGGCGGTGCTAAATCCCATCAACATCCAATTGAACATCAAACTGGTAAAGTTCTTATCCAAGTTCAATGAAAAGCTCGCATATTGTGGACTTCTGTCTTAAATCACTTTTTTGGGCAAATGTTGTTACATTTATTGGTTCTTAGTTGATCACAGTGTATAACATGCGCTTAACAGTGAACTGTGATTTTATATTTGTAAAAGTTGCATATTACCCTCATGCGCTGTTTGTCAAACATGTTTTGCAAAGATTTTGCACTTCATGGAGAATTGAGATTTTAAGTTTGCAATAGTTATTGTGAATGTTTTATGTATTGTGTTTTTTGCAAAGATTTTGATTAATCATGCAAATAAATATTAATTTATGTATTCATTCAAGGATGATCCACTGCATGATTTTACTGAGTGGCCATCTTGGAATGGCGTTGTGCTTCATGTTGGATTGTTGTACACGCCAGGACACTATGCTTCTAAATGTCGCAAATATGTTTGAACATTAAACCAAAATTAACTTTACCATTGCAAGACAGCTGCTGCTATGTTTAATACATTTTTTTAGTACAAGCAAATGTGCTAAACATTTAGGTGGCTGCATAGTTTTTTTAAAACTTGTATTCTTTTAATTTATTTTGCATAAGCTTGTTGAGTTTGTGTGTGTGGTTTTATTGTGGACAGATAAGTAGGTGAATGCAAAAAAGAGTCAAAGCTGAATGAATGGATGCACAAGTGCAAGTAAGAGTGACAGAGTTCCTCTGTAATGAGTTATTGAGTGACTAAACTAACCAGTGACTTTGGAGACAATTTTTCATATTGCCTCTGATAAACCCTAACTTCTAAATGCTGTAATAATAGGTACTACAGTCAAAAGCCCCAGACTTCCTCTATATGGAGGACTTCTATGCACTACACTACCCTATAACAGACCTGCAAACTCACACAATGCCACTAGTGCGGATGCGGGCTTGGAAACCGCTATGTTCCGGAGATTGGCTCCCTGGGACATAGCTACTAAGTCGGCCTTGGCGTGGGCTCCCCAGGGCCTTTGGAGGCTTGGGGAGGGAGACCATGCAGGCCCACTCCCAATTTTAACAAATGTTGGCCCAGGGGTGGACTCTCTGGGGCCTTTAAAGGCTCAGGGAGGGGGGGGGGGGCCTTCCTCCCTATATAAACTAATTTTAGAACAAGATGTGCTCTCCAGGGCCTTTTGAGGGGAGGGGGCCATGCAATACCCCTCCCTTTTATGAATACAGCCAATGGGGCTATATAAATGCAGCCCAGTCACAATTTTGTGTTTTTTATTCCAATTCCGCTGGAGTCCCACCAAATGGCATATGTTTTCTTTTTGGCCTCTGTGTCTCCTTCATGGACCTTAGGGGGCAGGGTATCTCTACGCTGGCCTCATACATATATTTTTTAAGCTTGATCAGGACAGGGTCTAAGAGGTCCATTAGAATGTCGAGCGGATCGCCACCGCCCGCATGGCGGTGGCGATCCGCCCAACATTCTTTCCCGCCTGCATGCCATTCTCCCCCCGCCATATTACTATGGTGGGGGGGGACCCCGGCGGATGGTAAGACCGTCTGCCGGTTTTCCGCCGGTAGGCAATCCGCCCGATTGCCTACCGGGCAGAAAAGTAGTTAATATGGTTGCGGTGTCTGGTAGACACCGCCATCCATATTAGAATGAAGGCGGGGACATGCCTTTGTTGCTGCCACGGAAAGGCAGGCGGTTCTCGCCATTGGGGGCCCGTAGAGGGCCCCCAGGGATTCTGGCGGGTGGGGGTGCACATGTGGGGTACCACAGTTTCCATGCACAACATGGCAGGCACCGTGTGGTGCCTGCCACATTGTGCATTGAACAGCATGACATGCCTTCTTGGCATTGCGGCGGGCGGTGCTGAGAGCACCGCCCGCCGCAATATCAAGTATGCAGGATGCCAGGCGCATCCTAATGTCACCGACGGGACCCCCGCACCAATGGCGGGCGGTCCCATTCTACGTCCACCCGCCATCCTAATGGTGCCCTAAGTCTCCAAGTCCTGTAATGGGTGCCAGCAAAACTTTCTCATGATGCTGACAGCCAATCAGAGCACTTGCTTCCACAGGAGTGTGACTACCGTGGCAATGAGATTGCCCAAGGAAAATAAAGCTCCCTGGGCCAATCTGAATGCTCTTTTTTTAAATGATGCTCTTTACAGTGAACTATGATTGTATATTCGTAAACGTCATAGAGAACACTCATACACTGTGTGTTAAACATGTTTTGCAAAGATTTTGCGGAGACAACCGTCCAGTTATTTGGTGTAATTCCGTTCAGCAGTTTTTGCTGTAGTCAGTCTTAAGAAGTCTATGGAAAATGCACTGGGATTTTGCATTTTCGGAGCCCCTTTTTTTTGTCCCCTGCTTGATGGATCTACACCAAAATCTTCCTGGATTGAGCTAATGTGGATGAACTTTGTTTTTGGAAGTTTTTGTTGAGATTCCCCAAATGGGGCCAAAGTTATTAGCAAACAAAAACTGTCTTTCTATGGAAAAGCAGACCTAAATATAACTACCTATTTGTGACCGCCAGTAGGTAATAAATGTATTTAGCACGTTCCAGCGATTACAAACAAAGACCAATGCTATCCCGTAGCACGTCATTTTTAACAAGAACATAACAGCGCCACCTATGAGGTAATGGTGGAATTGAAAAGCATTACTTTTTTGATTTTCATGCATATTAATACTGAATGAATTAAGTTCCTTGTCATTTAAATACGAAATGGTGTCTGGATGCGCTGACATTGAGGAAGGCATCATGCTGAAACGCATCTGTCAGTGTGCGCTTCGTTGAGCAACAGAGAAACGGTTGCTGATAGCAATATATATATATATATATCAGTTGCCACTGGGTAGTTATAGTTAGGACTCGCATCATGCTTCCATAGGAAATATTTTTTCAGTTTGCTGATAACTTTGGTGCCATATGACGAATCTTGATCAAACTTACCAAAAAAGTTCATCCACCTCAGCTTTTTCATGAAATGTTTTGGAGTGATTCATCAAGTGGGGGGCGAGAAAAGGGGGGTTCCCATGCACTGCTAACCTCACAAGTTACTCATGACGGGGGCACGACTTATAGTAAACTTAGAACACAAGTTGTAGTTACTTCAACCAGTGAAGTTCAGTGGTTCTGGTGATTTTCAATGTTATGTTTTAACTGACATGTTCATTTAATTATAATGTCTCTTTAACCTTTGTTTTATTCAGTGAAAATGTGTATGCGTTTGTGAGGGTGTGTGTATATAGGCGTTTACATCACATGCATTTCCAATTCATGCAATCACAACGCGGTCGTTACAATGACTGCGTAGTTACATCGCAGTACCATTACAACGCAAGTCATTACAACGACTTCCTGTGGGGGCGCGCTGGACTTAGGAATAGTAAAATATACTATTCCAACTCCAGTGTGTGCAATAGTAGGGAAGGTGTTGGAATATTAAATTATTCTATTCCTTAGTTTAGAGCGCCCCCTACAGCAAGTCGTTGTAACAACTTGAATTGTAATGGTACTGCAAAGTAACAAAGTGGTTTTTGTAACGACTATGTTGTAATTGCATGCGATGTGATGACTGTTTACCGTGTGTGTGTACAAAAAGGGATGCTGAGTAGTTCCTAAGTTTTAGGTGATCATGTCCTTTACATAGGACACATGGGTGTCAATTCACCAAAATGACAGGGGTAGCTGAAATATCATGACATACTCTTTGACTTCAATGACAGGAAGTGACATCACATGATTCTTGCCCCTGAGTTTTACAGAAAGCCATGTCACATGACCCTAAGATCACAACAATTTACACTGCTGTAGTTCCATAATATCGGCATATTTAGTATAACAGCATAACAGAGACAAATGTCTAATTTAGATATGGTGCTGACTTGATCTATAAAAGTTAATACATGACCTGAACTGTAGTGAGTGAGCAAAGTGAGTAAGCCAAACCTCTTTTAGGGGTTTCTCCCCCTAAGAACAATGTGAAAAGAATGAGTTTGAATTGTGCATTTTAAAGCACAATGTAAAAATAAATTTGCTATAATGCCATAGGCACTGCGAGGGCACTCTTTAAATATTCAAATCTTTCATAGTGTGCCAGGCTCATGAAACCTGACGTTCCCCAGGAGTTCCCCCCATTTTTTTCAAATTGTGCTATTGGTGCCCCCATATGTCAAAAACTACCTCCATGGTGCCTGACCCAGCATTTTGTCTATGGCATCCCCATATTCATAGCTCCCTGCTTATATAAAAAATTATATAAAATATGCCTATGCCTGATTTACAGAATTTGTGCCTTCCATATACCATAGATAACCCTAATGTCGAAAATTACCTCAGTATGTCAGGGCAAGCATTTTTTCATGGTTGACACTCTCTGATATGGCTGGTTTTCCACGTTTATGCCAAACATGACCTTGAATGTTTAGCACTAGCATTCTACCACTGGTGTACACATGGCAAGAATTTCCTTATGTATTCTAGCATTTTTCCACGGGGGCCCTATTGTAGGAGAGTAGGATCTGCTTCACATGGGTACCCCCACTTTTTGCTGGTGTTTCACTGTTTTTCTACCTTAGTCTGGCTGTGGCCCTGCTAATCAGGACCCCAGCCTAGCTGCTTAATCTCTAAAATGGTTTACACGTACATTAGGTACATTTCTAATTGGATTCTGGAGTGTCTTATAAGCCCCTAGTATATGGTATACTATGTACCTAGGGCATAGGTACCTCAGAGGCCTACCAGAGGCTGAAGCATGTATTATGCCACCCCTGGGAAGCACTCCATAATGACACCACAGGTCTGCTACTGCAGCCTGGGTAAGGTGGTGCTGGCACCCCTTACAGTGGTAAGGGAGAGACATGTTCACACTGGTCTAACCCGGTAGGACTTTCTACAGCCCTGGCATCACAAAATTGATGCCTCTGCCACAGACACGGGTCTGGCCTCCTGCTGCTGACCGAATCTCCGGCAGGGGAGGCCTGGACAATAGGTTTCCTGTCCCAGGGAGGTATAACCACCTCCCCAGACAGGCAGATGTGTATTGGGGCTGGGCGGGAGCACTCTCTGGTGCTTTGAAGTCCTGCACTGGGGGCACACTTGGTGTCCCTGCGCATAGTCCAGTTCAAACCTGTTGCAGGGGCTACCTGCCCCTGCTCTGGCACAACACTGGACAAAGGAAATGGGTGTAACCACTCCTCTTTCCAAACCCTCCCATAGGTGGGTCCCTAGAGTATGTCCAACCCCCAAACTTAGTAGAAAGATGGGAACCCAGTCCTTGCGACTTTGGATTACCCTGGACGAAACTCTGCAATATATATCCTGGACCTTCGACGTTCTACTTTGCTTAGAAGACTGAAGAAATCTCCCTTGGGGTCAAGGAGTGACTCCCCTGCTTGGCAGGCACCAAAGAAGCAACTGACCGGTCTGCATCGCTGAAGCTCCTGCTGGATGCCGAAGTCTTTGCATCACCAGACGTGGATTTCCAGACTTCCCCGAGGCTACCCTGAGTCCACAGCAAAGCTGAGGCCCGTGGCTATCGTGGATGGCGTGGAACTGTGACCCCTGAACACTGTGAACTTTTGCTTCATCATCATATACCTGGTCTCCTTCGAAGTTGTGCTTTGGGCTCCGAGTAGCCCCAGCCTTGAGCATCTCCTGCACCGAAGATTTCTGGCCTCCACTCCACAAGTGACCCGTGGGCCAGTTTCCAGTGCGACCGCTTGAGGCTCCTTTGCAATAGCTAGCCCATTGGCTAGTGGGTCCCCACGAAGGCAACTCCTCTTCTGATTGGTCTTTCCTGGTTGCTCCAGATGTGCCCCAACTTACCTTTGCTGGGTGAGTCCCCCAGACCTTGCTGGTCTGCACCGCAGTCCTTTCGCTGATTTCCAGTGACTTGCTGTTGCCAAGGCTTGTTGGGTCCAATCTGGGCACCGACACTGCAGCACTCGACAGACTTTGTGCAGCAGCTCAAATCCAGCTCCTGGTTGTCATCGGCACCTCCTGGACCTCGTGGCTGAAGAGTCAAGACACCTGTCAACTCACCTGAAGCACCCAACATCTGTGGGCATTGGTCAATCGTGCCCTTGGTCACTGGTAAGTGACCCAGACTCTGTCCCCTCTGCTTTCAGGTTCCTTCCTTCCTAAATCCAGGCTTGGATCGCTTCGGACACTTCTCCTCTTCACGGCAGCAGCACTTCTTCGCCAGCTTCCATTGAAATCGACGACGCGTCCCCACACCAAAAGACACCTATGCACCCGTCTTCCCTGGGTGAGGTAACACGAGAACTCAGGGGCTTCCATGGGTGCTAGCCCTAGGACTTCCTTAGTCCAAAAGGGTTTGGTCCTGACTCATTTCTAAGTGTCCCTAATCTTTAAATTTCCAACCGCGACATTGCCCATAGAAGCTAACGGGAACCCGCCGTTGTGTTTACACACTGCACACGGCCCCGTGGGTCCCCTGCATCACTACCTTGAGTGGTTCCTTGGGGTCCCAGCGATTCTACAGGATCTAGGCCTTGTGTCTAGTTCAGTCGTGGTTCTTATACCACTTTATTGGTATATGGTTTGGTACGCCCATAGGGCCCAAACGTGTATTTGTGCTATTACTGTTGATTGCTATCTTGTAAATTAAGTACTTTGAACTCCAGCCTCATAAAGAGACTATAGGGGTGTGTTTTATCTTAAATACATATATTTTAAATATATACCTGGTGTGGTTATCCTTTCATTTGGTCATTCACGAGATTATACAGACCCTCCAGTTTTTCGCGATTCGATAAATAATCGCGAAATCAGCTGAAGGGCGCAATGACCGCGATATCGACCTTTTTGGCCGCGAAAAAGGTCTTCGGCAGGCAGCAAAAAAGATGGTGGCATCTTATTGGCTGTACGCGACCGCGTCACCACGTGGGCGCGTACAGCCGTAATAGCTGCCTGCTTACACCTTCTGCATTAAGGCATCTGCGTGCGTGCGCTTAAGATGAAAAGGCAAGTCTACGAGAAAGTCGGGCAATATATGCCTTTCCGCTTCACTGTCCAAATAGCTATTTCATCATTTGAATGTGCACACATCAAGATTCCCTCAAGAACCAAGAGGGTTATTTCGTCTTTGTGAAGCAAGACACCAACATTCTCTCCTAGCATCCCAGCATTCCCACAACATTCCATGTGTACCTAACACTCCGCCTTTCATTCCTCAAACATATCACCAAAAGCCACTGCGCATCTTCCTTTTTATGACATGCTGTCAAAACTGCATATTCATCGCCCTTTTACTCTTGAAAATGACTGCGACGTCATAAGGGAACCTTTGGATCAAAGTAATAATGTACATGAGACACCGAGTGGGTGCTGCCTCCTGCCACGCCCCCACCTTCACTGCACCCCAGCATTGCAAACATCCAGACATTCTGTCCCTGATTCGCTGCCTCTCCCTCAAAGATAGGAAAGTGACGGCCTCAAAAATTTAGCCTGGGTTGTGGTGCCGCCAATCTGTTTATTTTTTCCAAGGCGCTGCATGTCCTGGTTCAGTTTGAAGGAGCTGTGGCTGTTTCTTGCTCCAGAAGGCGCTACATGGTTCGTGCTGCAGTGAATAGAGGAACCACATGTCCAAGGGGACAGGAGAAAAGCGGGTTACATTGGGTGCAGGCGTTCTTGTGGTCCAACATTTTTCAACTGCCTCAAGAAGAGATTTTCAAAATGCCAAACGAGGCTGCCACAAATATGTTTATCTTGCCCCCGAGAGCTTTCGTGAAATACAACACAATAATAATGAAGATTTATTTACAGCTGGACCCCGCAGCCCCCGTGGTTCGGTGGGGCCACCGAGCTCCATGGGGCCCCCTCAGCACAATACTCTGGCTGGAGGGCTCCCCATTGAGGCCTCCACATACCTTGCAGGGGCCCCCCTCTGGTTTCATTACGCCAGTGCTGCGTAGAGCAATATTTAACATGCTTACATGCAATGCACTTCCACCCACTACGATCCTGTGCCCTAGGTCGCCTGAGGAATCGGTATCATGCCTCATGGGTCCAGAAGGCAGTGGTGCCTGGCAGGGGTGCGTACATGGGTGCTAGAACATCCCAGGGAGAAATAGGACCCCCTCTCATGAGGTTAGGATTGTAGCTGTGCTTCCAATGAGCTGTAGACACTTTAAACATGCCTATTTCAAAGTGGAGTACTCTGCTAAAACAGTTTCCATCGATTTAAGGCTGAAAATGAATGATTATGAGGAAAATAAAGTGCCGCAAAAATGACGCAAAATGTCCATATTTGTGCCGCTAAATTTCCATATTTGTGCCGCTAACTTTGCTAATCCATGCCGCAATATCCTGGGGGGTCTGATTATAGACTGGTAAAACAAGCTGCTTTACATTCCTTCAAGACTTAGCCTGAAGGCTGCTCTCCATAGCTACCACTAGGATAGCTTTCAATAAAGGTTGTCTTTAACCTATTCACCATAAGGGGTTGTTTGGACTGATACAGGGTGCCCACTATAACTAGTGGACAGCATATATCAGGCCAACTTCTCACACCTATAAGCCACAAATTCCCTTCAATTTGCCAGTACCATTATATTACCACTGATGCCCTTTATGACAAGAATTACCTCAGTGTCCCAGTGCCAGTATTTTGTCACAGGTGCCTGCCATGCTTAGAACTTCTGCAAGAATGACAAACTCAGTATTTTACCCTGGGTATTTCTGTAACAACAATTAGCCGCAGTGTGCCAAGGCAAATGACAAACTTGCAAGCATCACATCGCATTTTTTCTCATACTCACAGTCACATACTCACACTGATTTGTCACTCACACTCACTATCACTCATTCATTCTCACTCACACTTTCTTACACCTCCTAACATGCATTCCTACTTATTCTCACTCACTCACTTGCATTCACTTTTAATCTCACTCATTCTCACACGCTCATACTTACTGACACTCAGGTACAGATTTACTAACGCTGTGTTTGCATCGATTTTGTGATGCAAACCTGGTACAAAGTGCTAGGTTGAGCAATATTATTCAATGCAAATCAGGATTTGTGCTGGATAGTGTCCCAGAGTATACAAAGTTACCCTGTGCTCTGCTGTGTGTTATTTTGGTAAAGGAGGCATTCCATGTGTGGTGCATGAATGTTTCCATGCAACCAGCAGTGGGTTTTGATCCAAATCCCTATCTAGTAACATTGGTGGACAGGAGTTCGCACCAAATTTTTACACCTTCTCAAGACAGGGGTAACAAGACGAAGTGTTTTCATTTATCTTTTTTTTCCAACTTTGCATGTGTGCTGCATAGTACAGCACACATACAGCCCTTGAAAAGTCATACAAAAGTTAACAGACCTGCAGGTCTAGTGACTTGAATAATGTACTCGAAGTACAGTTCTCTTTATCCTACAACTTGTCTCAAATTGTGAAGTGATCCTTGGCAAATATTTTATTTCACACAGTCACCTTTTTCTTTATTATCACATATGAGAGCAACTTCTAATATGTGAGTTCAGCATTTCTGTACAAAAACTGATTTGTTTGCTTTAATAGACTCAACTTTTGCTCCATGTATAATGAAAATCTAGTCCAATGGTTCTTAACTTGTGGTCCGAGGATCCTTGGGGGTCCGCGAGGCTAAGTCAGGTAGTCCACGACTGTTTTACTAAATTTATTATTAAAACTAATAAATTATAGTTAATAAAGTATAGCAGCAGTCAAAAGGTTAAGAATCACTGAGCCCACATGCAAGCATTAGAGTCAAAACTATTTCATGAAAATTTACCTCGGCTAACGTTGGAGTAACTGTGCCTGACATTAGAAATGTGTTTAACATTGTCATAAACCGCCCGCAGCACAAGCTCCCATTGTAAAATGTATGTTTAGAGGGTGGCACCATAGGTGCCCCCAGGCCCAAATGTAGAAGGCCAGAAAGAAGGGGGCCCTGCTTTTCCCCAAAGTCAGTTTCTGACAGCTAATCCATGTCGGAAAGGCCGACATGGATTAACTGTCAGAAACCAACATCATAATCCAGACGGCGGAAACGCCATCCTTAAGGGATTATGAGTATATTACAACTGGCCAACGGGCTCCTTGAGGCTGTCAGAACTGCGTCGGATTCCTCCGCCGGTTTAAACTCTAACCGCTGTCATCATAATACGGCGGTCAGACTTTAAACCTACCATGTCGGTCGGAAAGCCTCCGATCGGCGGTCGGAGGCTTTCCGACTATCACCGTAATCAGGCTCTTGATGTTCTTCTCCGACTAGGCCTGAAAATATATTTCTTTCAACTTTTGCTTGACATTAATAAAATGCCTTTTAGAACTGTTGACCTAATCATCTGAATACAGAATCGTTCATCACTTTAAAATGTGCTGTACTAAGAGAAATGTATTTCTTTCCTTGCTCACACCATATGATTTCCCTATTTGACTAAACAATGTATTTCTCTATATTTTATAATGAATAGAGTATTAGTAATGTTAAGCATTCTGAAGATAGTGTTTGCATGGTCTCATAAAATCTTGCTGATAGAAATGTTTCATTGCTTTAGACTAGCCCTTTGTCCACACAATGGGATACTGACAACAGCTAAAATAATAGGCCAGCAAAGGTTCTTGTGAGAACCTTCCCTCATGTATCAAGTGCAAGACATATTAGAGACTTTTAGATAACTGCTCACCTGAGTGTATGTGTACCGTGGGAAATGGGAGTAGAGACGGCAGACCATCTGAAGATCAGTTTCCATTGGACAAGGATGCCTTAACCATGCTGAATGTTGTAATAACATTTTGTGTTTTCATATATATGTGTTCCTAGTTAGAGAGAATCAATCCCTAATGACCCTATACTTCAAATCCATTTCATGCCATTCTTCCTTGCCATGCCATTTTACCCAGATTATTGTGAGCTACTGCTAAAGGCGATTTTCCTTTTACTCTGACATTTTTCTAGGGATACTTTCTCCTCATGTGATCATAGCTACTGCTGTGATTAATTTCTTTTGATTTATGATCAGTAGCTATTGCAACTTGTTGGGGGACTCAGCTGAGTTTCCGGAACTGCTCTTTATTGGGCGTTTATTCTTTGACTAACAAGCAGCTTCAGAATCTTGCTCTTTTCCGAGAGAACTCTTTATGGGTCATTATTTAGGCTAGGACTCTTAGACTAAGATAGGGACTATTTCCTTTATGAAACACACTATTTTATTCTGACTCTAACAAAATCTTTCTTGATATTTCTGTTAATTTGACTTATCTGAATAAAAACAACAAAACCAATACTAATCTCATAAAGAGAAATAAAGCTTTGAAACAATTTCAACTTCTCATTATTGACTGACTTTTAAGATACTGAAAGTTGATGATTCTATTTGAACTGAAATTTATTACAGCTCATGTTGGCGAAAATCAATTTGCCTGAAGACAGAGGGACACCAAAAATAGGAGGCCGTTATAAGTGCTTTGGGTTTACATTGGTGATCAACTGGCCCCCCAATTTTTGGGAATTAACACAGGACACATGACTGCTCACTTGCCTCTTAGTTCACCAAGAACATTGTCATCAGGGCGGGGACAAGAATGTTTCTCAGTTCATGTTTAAAAACTTACCTTTAATAAATATATTAGTAAAGCATGATGTGGTAGCACACTGTTGTTTACAGACAGCACATTTTTCATTTAAGTGGCCACAAACTTTCCTACTAACATGCAGTTGTGCTGCAACTATATAGCGTATGAACAATCAAGTGTGGAAATTGGGTTTCAGCAAACATATTTATAATTTGCACCTCACTACGTAAAGTGTTCAGTTTATTTTCATCCTATTAAAATGTATTTTTCCATCAAATGGAAATACTAAATAAGTGCTATCCTAACAATTGAAATATCTTTTGAAGTATTTGTACAGTTCGTTTATGTGCTCTTTGAATACTGTGTGTTAGAAAACAAACTGACATCCTGTAGCCTTTCATTTCTCACTCGTTGTACAGCACCACTGTAACTTTGCAGTCAGGGAAAAAAAACTAACACCAACCTCCAGGATAAAAAAAGCAGCAAATTGCAAGAAAACATAATCAGACATTTGAGCTCTGTCTTTGAACACAGAGCAAATGTGACAAGGGGCCTGATTCACAAGGGTAAACTTACACTTTTGTGTAAGTTTATGATTGTTTGCTATTCACAAAGGTATTTCACCAGTAATATGTTTACAATTGCGGAGTCTGCGCACATAAAAAGATAGGTGTGGCATCTGCTTGCACCTTTGACATCTATACTGATGTCATGGTTACCAGAGAATGTATGTCATAATGCTATTGTTGCAGCTTGCTTAGTATTAGTTGGAATGTGACTTTTTGAAATGTAACTGCAGAGCTGATTGACCTGTTGCCCTGCCTGGATGGGATCTTCTTCCTTTACAATAAATCTACAACTTACTTCTTTAAACCTGCCTTGCGTGATCCTTCTGCCAGGATTTCAGGATCTTACACTGGCATAGTCGGCAGCTTCTAACTGGAAAGAAGATCTCAACAAGCTCATTCCTCTACAAGTGTAATTCGTTTTGAAGCTCTTTAGCTTCCAACTACAAGGTACTGTCCTTTTGAATTACTTTTAAGAAGGGTTTTCCAACCCCATCCTGTGTCTCGCAGCTTTTGAGGAAACTCTCACTCGACGTGATTTTCATCTGTCATCACGTCACTTACTTGTGAAAACTGTTCCTTCGCCTGAGATCTGCATTTGTGCCTGACACTGCGTGGCAGAGACATTACTCTTACCTCCACGTTAAAACCCTCAAGATTCACTCTATCGTTGTGGACACATTTGATTTGGGTGTTTGAAACTTTTGGCAGAGTTCTGTATCACGCTGTTGTTGTGTGAAGGGCAAGTGGCGTGTTAAACTCAAGGGTTTGACTGAGTTTGCAAGCTCCGTGTCTTATGTTGATAATTGTGGCAAGTCAAGTGCAACAGATTTGCTCGAGCTTACTGCTTTTACGTGACATTTTGACACATGCGCTTACTTCTCACGTGCGTTCACTTGCCTGCTCCAGTTCCTTTTCTTATGTCCTCGTGGGAGTCCTATTCGTTGTTTTCTTTCGTCTTTGGCCCCGCACTCCGTAAGATCTCGTGCCTTCCTCTTCCTGAAGTGAACTGTTGAGGACCAACATCACAACGCTTTGACCCGGTGTTGCTCCCAGCGGCCATCTTGTGTTTGGCCTTTGTGTTTCGCTTCAAGGTTGTTGCCTAGCAACACGGTCTGCAAACATTAGTTGCTGTGCGATGCCATCCACGTTTCTTGCGCTTTCTCTCTGTGATGCGCATGCATAACATTGATGGCCTTTATTCTTTTTAAAAAACTGGAGTACTTCTGTGTCATTCAGTCTTCTCGCTGATTGGCACAGCTCGTTATTAAGTGCTCGTTTTGCCTCATTGTCTTCTACGCTGATGAGCACAGCCTTTTGATTGGATGTGTCTTTCGTGTTTCATGCTGATTGGCAAAGCTTTTTATTAAATGCCAGTTTTGAAAGCTCATCATTTTCAAGTGTGGCACGCTGATGGGCACAGCTTGTCACTTTTATGCTCATCATTCACGCTGGTGAGCACAGATATTACTTCAAGCTGATGGGCACAGCTTGTTACTTTTAATGCTCATCATTCACGCTGATGAGCACAGCTAATGTGTTAAACCCATCATTTGTAGGTTTGGTCAATTTCTAGGTTTTATTTAATACGACTTTGTTTCTCAACATGTTTGCTCAATGCTAGTTTGATATCTTGCTCTCGTCCTTATTACTTCTGCCTCATTTGTTTTTTATTTAATTATATTTTCTTCTATTAAGTGTTGTTCCAATTTTCTTCCTCCACATTATGCAAAACGTCACAGCTCCTCCTTTCTTCTTAGTGTCACCCGGGGAGCCTTCCATAAAGTGGCAGAAATGGAAGAAGGTTTTTGAACATTATGCAAGGGTTTGTGGTACATCACTCGGTGCTGAACGAAAGTCTTCATTACTTTTACACTGTTTGGGATCTGAGGGCCAAGAAGTTAATGATCATCTCCCCGAGGTAAATGACAGGGAGTCTCAAGGTCTTAATGAGTTTGAAATTTGCATTAAAAAATTGGACAAACATTTTCTTCCCAAGGTCAGTACGATATTGGAAAGATATCATTTTGAAAAGAGACTACAAGCTGAAGGAGAGTCCGTTGAGACTTATGTAACTCACTTGAGAAAGCTGGCATCCTCTTGCAAATTTGCTAATCTGTGGGATGTAATATTGAGAGAGTCAGAGAAGAATTATGGATGCGTGATGAACCATCTCTTGATGAGGTGTTACAGGTGGAAAAGCGCGTTGAGCACTCTTTGAAGTGTGTTGAAATTATTAAGATTAATAAGCAACCTGTTATAGAAGCAATAAATGCTGATGTTATGAAACCTGTAGGGAAAGCAGAGGGAGGTGAGGTCAAAAGTAATTTTATCATCAGAAAGTGTTACAGGTACGATAAGCCTGGACATTTAGCCAATGATAAGAATTGTCCTGTGTTGAAAACTGTTTGTTCAAAGTGCAAAAGAAGGGGGCATTTTGCTAGCGTGTGTAAGTCAAGAGCAACATCCTGTGCTAAGGTGAAATGTGTTGATGCTGAAGATGTTTCAGAAGAAGATTTTGTTTGTGGGCAAATTGTTGTTCAAGTTGATGGGTTGGGGAATAAGACAAAAACATGTCCTGTTGATATTATTCTTGTGGAAGGAGAACCTACCAAAGTCCTTTTTGACTCTGGTGCCAAAATTACAATAATCTTCAAATCTTTCTTTCTCAACAAGCTTGCTAACAGAGTTACATTGTACAGACCTGACATTAAGCCGCTAGCATATGGTGGTCTGTGAGGGTATTTCACTGGGATCATTGAGTATGTGCAACGTTATGCATCTGGCAAAATATACATTTCTCAGAAGGGTGACAGCATAATTAGCTGGTTTCACCAAGGCGATTTAGGGGTAATGCTTGATCCCAGTAGTAGAAATCCCATCATTCCTAAAAAAAGAAGTAATATGGTTCAACACTCCTCTTCCCTCAGTACTGTCACTACTAATAACATAAAAGACAGGTTTCCTAATGTTTTCAGGGAAGGACTTGGGTGTCTGGAAAATTAAAAACTTGAAATACGCTTGCGAGCTGGTGCTCAACCTTCGTGTTCCAAAGTCAGAAATGTACCTTTAGCCATTAGGGAGGAAATGGAAAAGGAATTACAAACACTTAAGGATGGAGGTATAATCGAGGAAGTAGAGAGTACTGAGTGGCTCGCCTCAGTTGTTGCAGCTCGCAAAATCAATGGAAGTCTTCTCCTTTGTGTGGATTTGAGACAACTTAATAAAAGTGTCATAGTAGATCATTATCCACTACCCAATATTTCTGAGCTGTTGGTTTTGCTGGAAGGTGCTAAGGTGTTCAGCACCATTGATCTCAACTCGGCATACCATCAAATTCAACTGCACGAGGCCTCGAGAGATTTTACTGCTTTTGTAACGCCTTTTGGGACTTTCACGTTTGTGAGGATGCCGTTTGGCCTTGTGTCGGCGGCATCTGTTTTCCAATGTGTTATGGAAAAAGTCCTTAAGGGTTGCAGGGGATTATGTGTTTACAAGGATGACATTCTTGTTTTTGGTAAGGATGAGGAACAACACAGTCATCATCTTTTTGAGGTACTGGGAAAGCTGGATAAGGCAAATTTGACCATTAAGGCTGAGAAGTGTCAGTTTGGTGTCTCTACCACTAGTTATTTGGGTCACTCTAGCTCAGGTGATGGAGCCTTACCTAAATCTGACTTAGTAGACACCATCACTCGTATGTGTGCACCAAGTTCAAGTGAGGAGTTAATGAAATTCCTTGGCATGATAGAATATTATAACAAATTCATAGAGAATTTTGCGGTACAAAAAGTACCAACATGAGACTGCTACTCAAAAAAGGGGTTGAGTTTGTATGGAATGATGCTTGTGAACATGAATTCAAATTCAGCTCCATGCCTTTAGAGTTTTGATCCTCTTAAAGTATCTTTTATTACCACAGATGCTAGTCTTAAAGGTTTAGGAGCAGTACTTCAACAGCAGAGTGATGAAGGCTTGTTGACCATCATGTTTGCTGCGTGTGGATTGAAAGCTGCGGAGTCACGTTACTCGGTCATCAAGCGTGAGGCCTTCGCTGTTTTCTGGGCCATAAAGAAATTCAAAAAATTCTTATGGGGAACAAAATTCCTTGTTAGGACTGACCACAAGCCCCTGTGTGCGATATTTACGAAAAAGGGGATTGATTCTGTCTCCAGCAGGATTACTAAATGGGTAGTTGCCTTATAAGAATTTGATTTTGACATAAGGTACATACCCGGTGTCGAAAATGGTGTAGCTGACACACTATCCAGACTAGTGGATGCTGTGGATGCGACTGAAGAATCAGATGTTGATTGTGATGAAGATATTCATGTTTGTATTGTTGATGAAGACATTGTCGCTCAAGATGAGGGGTGTAGGGAACTGTCCTCTGATTCCACGCTTAATGAAATTGTATCTCTTATTCATAAAAGGTGGCATTCAAAGAGACAAGCCTCGGAGGATGGTCAAAAATGTTGGGGTGTGAAGGATGAATTAAGTGTATCCTGTGGGCTTCTGTATCGAGGCACAAGATTGGTTCTCCCTCTCAACCTCCGCTCCAAGCTTGTTGAGTTATCTCATTTGTCTCATTTTGGTATGTCTAAGACCAAGGAAAGGATGTTGTATTGGTGGCCTGGGATGGATCTGCTGGTGGAGAGACTTGTTAGAGATTGTGTGGAATATGCTGTGTGTGACAAGTCCAAGATGGTGAGAGTACAACCCATGGTAATAAGGGAATTACCAACTGGTCCATGGAAGGAAATAGCACTAGACATTTTGAGGCCCATCCATGGGAATGGACAACATGTTTTTGTCATTGTTGCCATTGATATGTATTTCAGATGGCCAGAAGTATGCTTCACGAGTGGCATAGAGACAAAGAAAGTAATTAAGTTCTTAGAAAGTCTCATATCTAGAGAAGGACTTTCAAAGAGCATTTTAACTGATAATTGGTCTCTAAAGAGATGGAAATATTCTTGAATAAACGGGGTATTATGCACAAGAAATGCTCCTTATACCACCCCGAGACTAATGGAACGATTGACCAGTTTAACCGTGTTTTAAAGGAGGTCATTATCTTAGCTAAGAGCTCCGGGTTGGATTGGAAAAAAGAAGTCCTTAGAAAGGCTCACATGTATAGGTTGACCCCACATAGTACCACGGGTAATTCTCCTTTTGTTTTGTTCAGAGGCAGAACTCTGTGTACTTTAGTTGAACCTGCTTGGGTGTGAGAATTGGAGAGAAAGCCTGATGTAAGTGGTGACAGAGACTCGTGGCGTGAGAGAGAGATTGAGAAAGCTGTGGTGAGGAATTCTCTGTTTGACTCTAGAAAAGCTGTTAAAAGTACGACAGTTAACATTGGTGATATGGTGGTAATCAAACAACCTGGTTTGAGTGGGAAGTTTTCAAAACCCATTAAAGTGATTAAGTTGTTTAACAATGCTGTTAAAACACAAGATTATCGAATTTGGAAATTTGGAACCTTGGAAGGGTTGTTCTGTACAAAGGTTCCTTAGATTCTAGTGGAACAGGTAATGGTGTTAGTCATCTCTGGAGCACTCATTCTCCAGTGGAAAACACGAAGTTACCAGAAAGAGCTCCCAGGTTCTCCACAAGGATGAAAGTCAAACCTTCATATTTGAAAGACTTTATACACTGAAGTGTCAGCTTTCTTTGCTTTCTTACGTTATTTTGTTGTTGTTTTTTTTGTTGTTGTTTATATTAAAGGAGAGAAGGTGTGTGGCATCTGCTTGCACCTGTGACATCTATACTGAAGTCTTGGTTACCAGAGAATGTATGTCATAATGCTATTGTTGCAGCTTGCTTAGTATTAGTTGGAATGTTACTTTTTGAAATGTAACTGCAGAGCTGATTGACCTGTTGTCCTTCCTGGATGAGATCTTCTTCCTTTACCATAAATATACAACTTACTTCTTTAAACCTGCCTTGCGTGATCCTTCTGCCAGGATTTCAGGTTCTTACAATAGGACTCCACAGTCATAAAGATTCTTCTCATAAAATACCTTGTGAATAGAAAACCAATTGTAAACGTACACAAACGTGTAAGTTGCCCTTAGTGAATCAGGCCCAAGATTTCAAGCCATCTTTATTGCTCATTCACTTTCCAAGTAAATAGAACACTTTTTCTTTGTCAAGTTGCCAGAATGGGCAGTAGGTTAAAAAAAAAGCCCGCCCTGACTCACCACAGCGAGTGGACAATGTAGATTTATGACACACAAAGTGGGAAGAGCCTTGGAGCATATATTTTGTACTGAAAGAAACTCCTTCTAGTTCAAAACCTATAATTTAGAGAATGCACACATCCTTGCACTTTGGCACAAGGGTGTGTGCAGTGATGCATGGCTGCCAAAAGTGCACCAGTGCACTGGGAGAGAAAATAATGAACCATATCTTAGTGGGTATGGTGCATTTTTTCTTCCTCCCTTTGACGCAAGGCAACACAACTTTGGTGCAGCGTTGTCTTCTATCAAAGAATAGAAAAACTGGGCCTCAATCCCACACTGTCTCGCTTACTACCTGTCACTGACTCCCATTGACACTTACTTGCATACACATGCAGAATGTTATTTTTATCATGCCCATGGTGAAGTCGTGATGTGAATCCATGTTTTAGTTTCTGTTCAGTGAATAGTTTGTTAGAACAGACTTACAATATAATAAAATATTAATAATATTTATTATTATTTCATGGCATTAGCCCTACATTATACCTACCATATATACCATACCTACCATATAAACCTATCATACCTAACATACTATACCTGCCATACTTAGCATACCTAGTCTACTAAATCTACCTGAACAGACCTATCATGCCTGCCATTCCTGGACTTAGCACGCCTACCATTCTTACCTACCATATTGAAGGCACTTACTTGGGAAATTATTTTTTATCTTCACCAAAGCTGTCTCTGGGGAAGCTCTCTTTTCTGTACTTATCACTGTCAATGCTTTCCTCACTCAAATCATCTTCCCAGAAGTTCTCAAGACAGGCTATATCCTCCGACTCCTAAAGAAACCTGATTACCTTGTCAACTAATGGCCCATACTTCACCTACCCTCCATCTGCAACATCATTGAAAAAAAGCAGTCTACGCTAAGATCACATCAATGGCAAACATCTCCTGCACAACTATCAATCTGACTTCAAATCACTCTGCAGCACATAGACTACTACCTTACACACCATTGACAAAGTGCTCCTGACTGAAAATTAAGACATCCTTTCATCCAGAAATTAAGGAGCTCTCTGCTCCCTTTGACACAGTCTGCCATTCCACCCTGATCCATACCTTGGAACCTTTCCAACTAACACCAGTTGATTCGCATGGGCACATCTGGCAGCCCAAAATCCCTACAGCGTGTGACGTTCCCTAGGATTCCTTACTGTCCTTGCCATCTTCATTCTTTAATGTAGACCACTGGGGCTTCACTCAGATGCAACAACATCAAAAGTCACCAAGTTGCCAATGATTCACAACTTTACTTGAAAGTTTCCTTCGCTCCAGAAAACCAATGCCACAAACACTGTCTGCCCCCAATCAAGACCTGGATGTTCAGTGCTTACCTGAAGGTCAACCCCACCAAGACATCATTTATGTAATTTAAAATAACCTGGATGACCAAATGCAGGAAGCTTGATAAATTTGAAACCCACATTTCATTGAATGCCAAAGGGCATGCTCAAATAACACATCAACAAAAAAAACAGAGACGGCCTTGTAAATGCTCTCTTGTTTCAAGAAAGTGAACCTGTTCTTCAAAAAGCAACTTCAGAACATCTGTTCAAGACCTCACATCTGGATGGTGGTAACAATCTGACCTGTGGCTTCCTAGACTCCACATTGACTTCCTCCTGAACTCTTTCTTTTGGGCATTTTACATGCGGCAGCACAACTCATCCAGGCCCTAAAGAATTATAATAACATCACCCCCATCCTGAAGGAACTCCACTGGCTCCCCTGCCGACCCTCATCATCTCCAAAACCAGCTGCAACATTTACAAAGCCATCTGTGCCAGCACCCCTGCCTATCTTGCAGATAAGCTCACCATCTCTGGTGGCTCTCTGCACAACTGAAGCCAGCGCACCATCATGCAAGAGATTAAGGGCCTGATTACGATGCCAGTCCGACGAGCTTCCGACCAACATCGTTGCGGTAAAGGAACTAGCTGATAGGTAGTCTGCAGTCCTGAATGCCAAATAAGGATCCGATTACCATGGAGGCGGTCGGAAACATGTCTATTTGCATTGAGGCTTGTACTGCGGCCCAGAAAAGGGCCACAACACAAGCCCCAATGCCTAAAAAAGCATGTTTATAAACATCTGTGCACCCTGTGGCAGGCACCACATGATGCAGGGATGTTTAGGGGGCCACAACCCATAGTGGAGGGCTACGGGGGACAAGGGCCCAGCTAGGGGCCCCCAAAAAGCCTTTCTGCCAGGCTTTTCACATCAGAAGAACTGACGTGAAATGGCTGGCGGAAAGGTGGATCGTAACCCCCATGCACCGCCTCCATTGTGAGGAATGCGATCCGAAAGACCGCCTGTTGGGCTTCTTGAGCTCATCGGCAGCTGTCGGTCAGTCCCTCAAGCAATGCAGTCTGATATGTTGCATCGTAATGTGGTGGTATGATGCAGGCATAGATATCGGTGGGACCCACCCACTGACATCATAATATTGCCCTAAGCAGTGAAAACATAAAAAAATAAGACAGCAGCCCTTTATCATTTATGCATCCAGGATGTAGGACAATATCACGCTTTCCAGCAGTGCAACCCCAACGTTACTCCAATTTAGAAAAGGGTTGGAAATGCCCCTTTTTAAAGAACACTACATCACAATGCAATAACAATATACTTCGGCTCCCAGAACCCAGCTATCGCTCCTATTGCTTTTTTACTGTATGCTTGCCTTTGACCCTATCCAGCACTCCACTTGCATTTAGTGAGGTTTGCACCATACACATACCACACACTTGCATACATAAAGAGCCTACCACACCAGACCTACCACATATAACCAACCATACATACCTATCATATCAAACTACCTGCCATATCTTTGCTATCTACCTACCAACCTTACTGAACTTCAACTACTATAACAAACTTACCATACCTGTCTACTACATATAACCTACCATGCCTCCCATAACTAACTACCAGAACTAACGCATGCACCATAACTACCTGGCAAAAATAGCCTAGCATAGCTACCATGTGTTCTGTGCTTACCATGCATATGCAACTTACATAACCTGCCGACTTAACTTACCATGACTACCATTTTGATCACATGTACCTGCAATATCTAACCTACCAAACCTAAACTTCCGTAACTACCAAAACTACAATACCTGCCACATCTTACCTCTCCAGCCTACCATATCTACCGCCCATAAATACCTACCACAACATCTGTACTTCCTATAACTATCATACTTTCATGCCTACTATAGCTGCCTATCATACTTACCCACAATAATTAACCTACCACACTCATCTACCATACTTAACCTATCTAATATACAAAATATGCTATACCTACCATACCCAGCCTACCATGTTTAAATTACCATAACTACTTACGCCACCTACCATACTTAACCAACCGTACTTACATTATCTACCAACCATAACAAATACACCTAACTACCTATCATATCTAACCTACAATACCTAACATTTCTTCCATGCTTACCATACCTAACCTACCTTCCATCCCAATATACCATACCTAAGCTACAATGCACACCATATCTACCATACCTGCCATACTTAATCTAACATTCATATTGTACCATATCTACCATACTGTACTATCCTATCTACCGCACCAAAATTATCAGACCTACTACATTTAATCTCACTTACCTAACCAACCATAGCTCCCTACCATGTGCACTTACTATGCATATGGTTTACTGACAAAATATCCCCTCTCAAAATATTGCCCTACCAAAATATCATTGTCAGAAATATCGTCATCCTATACCTATAATGGTAAGTACAAAAATGTCAGGAAAAAATATTGTTGTCATTAATATCGCTGTCATAAATATCGTTTTTTTTAAATATATATAAATTTAAATAATAAATATATTAAATAGTAACATTAATTTAATTTAATAAAAAATAAAATAGATTTAATGTATATTTAAACATAAATAGCAATTAGACTTATTTTAAAAGTAAAAAACACATATATAAATATATATATTTACATATATCTAGATTTTAAAAAACTATAATTAAACTAATAACTTTAATTTATATTCTAATTTCAGATTTATTTTAAATAATGTGCTTATGTATATATACTCATATACCAAAAACATAAAATATTTAAGGGACAAGCCATTTTGATTTAAATAGAAAGGTAGGCAACTTGAATATCTTACAATGTAAGATAAATATTTAAAAATTAATTATTACTTCATTTAAATTAATTTACTTTCCACCCAATACCCCTACAAAACTCTCGACCCACACCAAAAATGTGAGAAAAAAATGGAACTGCACAATTAACATAATAATCGATTACATAATTATTAATTAAAACAAAATATTAATTACTGCTAATTAATATACTTTCCACTCTGTCCCCCTATAAACTCCACAACCTGCACCTAAAATTAAAATTAAAACATTATTAATAATTACTCAATTAACATAATGAATTAACAATTTAATAATTAATATTAATTAACAACTAATCATTAATTATAATTAATTTACTTACCACCCTGTACCCCTATAGGCCCCACAACATGCACCTGAAATTAAAATTGAAAAAATAATAATTTCACAATTAGCATAATTAATTATCAATGAAATAAATACTATTCATCAACAAGTGATTATGAATTAATTATAATTAGTTTACTTCCCATGATGTGCCCCTATAAACCCCACACTCCGCACCTAAAATTTTAATTACAAAATAATAATTGCGCATTTAACACAATTAAATAATAGATGTTAATATAAAACAAATTATTAATTAATTATAATTAAATTACTTCCCACCCTATACCCCTATAAACCCACCACCCGCTACAGCACTAAAAGTCACACACAAAAAATAAAATAAATTGAATAACTACTTAAAATTTAACAACTACATAAAAAAGATAAACCATAATTATACAAAAAATGTTCATATATATTAAAAATATAGACTAAAATACATAACAATAAATAGAAAATTATATCATTACCAATTATGGGCCTGATTACAATGTCTGGCGGGCTGCAACCAACCAACATCTACCACTGCGGTCATCGGTCAGAGAAACACACTCCCATAATGAAAAATCGATGTTTGATGTTGCATCCAAATTCTGCAGTCGGAACCACCGGGGTGGTTCCAATCTGCAACGGTGTCTGCCTGACATCATAATGAGGCCCTATATTTTTTAAACAATATTAAAGACATCCATATATTCAAAATCAATATCAGTTACCTTAAAATTGATATTCTTGAGAACGATATTCTTGCAGACGATATTCCCGTATCGCAATATTTTGTACACAATATTTTGGTAGGAAGCTATTTTAGTTTCGATATTTTGTCTAAATACCCTATGCATACTATACCTATCTTATATACCTATCATAACTGATATATACCTACCTACCATATCTTACCTAATACCTAACATTCCTTCCATTTCTACCATATCTTACCTCCCTATGTACCAACCTTCCATGCCTATGTATGATCCCTAACCTACCTTGATCACTGTTAGTACCATAGCTGCCATACCTAACCTACCATTCCGATTGTACCATACCTAACATACTGAATCTATTGTACCTCTCATACTTACTTTACCTACCTATATTAGCTACCCTACATGCAATACCCAATCACACATACCAATATCACCATACCTTACTTATCTAATGTTCAAATTGGAAGCCAAAAGATTCCTAATGAACAAATTCTTACCCTAAGAGGAATAGGTTTCACTTGTTTGTTTTCATTGTTCGTACTACTAACTACCATTCTACCACCATGTGTTATGGCTCTTCTCTACTGCATACGTTTGACCCTTACCTGTCGACCGCCTACTCTTGCTGATTGAGCTACCCTCAGGGGTACATTTGTCCTGTAATCTGCAAAATGTTTTTTTTTCTCTTACTTGTTACATGTTGTGGATATTGCATTTATGTCATTCTTCCCATGCATATTGTAAAGCGCTTTGATATCCCTCAGGATCTTGTTTGCGCTACATAAAACTTTATAAATAAATCAATAAATCTACAATATTTACCTACCATAAATGTTATACTACAAACTATAAATACTTACCACACTTACACTTCCCTTAACTACCATACCTACTTGCCTATTTTAGCTACCTATTGTACATACCCACAATACCTAACCTACAGTGTCTACCTACTTACCATTCCTAACCTACCTTTCCTACCAAGATACCATACCTTCACAACCATACCAACTCTACCATATCTAACTTATCATACCACACTAATCCTAGCTACCACATCTACCTACTGACGTGTAAGAAATTGGGTTGTTGGTTGACTGGGGTTTGAACCCTGGTCAAGCAGCAACCACAATCCTTGTCAGGATGAGGCACAAGCCAACTCTAAATTAACCTGTTCTCAACCCCCTGGTAGCTTCGCACAGAGCAGTCATGCTTAACACACAAAGTTTGAAAATAGAACAAGATTTAATACACAAAACAAGATCAAAAAACCAAAAATCCAATCACTACAACGGAAGTTATGACTTTTTAAAGATTTTTGTGAAAATAGCATCGTAAATCACAAAGCGTCAAGTTGGGATACCTGGTCGTGCTGGACCGGGTCAAAGTCACACTTTTAGGCCAAACACGATGGACTACAGGTCGGTTACAGTCACCAGGTTAGGCCCGCTGAAGTTTACCTTCTCAAGTCCATGCCAAGAGTCCCATTCACATTGAAGAGAGCAGCAAGGAGCAAAAAGAACGTAACGAGAGACTATTGGCATCGCGAGAAGAGTCAGCAAGCTTCGCAGGTGGGCACTGCTGGACCTTCGCGTTGGCAGTCCCTGTGAACAGTCGTTGCTGGAGTATGAAGAGTTCGGCTGATGGAGTTTCATGCTGAATCGCCTTGCGAGCTGCAAGCTGCTGGTGTGAATGGGTTTGTTCGCAGTCTCAAAGAGCCCAAAGCTTGATTTCAGCTAACAGCCATACCAAATACTCAGGTGCTGAGGGGCACCACTTGGGGGATAGAAACTCACTGGAGCAGGGTCCAGCGGCTGGTGCAGGATGTGGGAATCCTTTTATGTCCCAGAGGCTCAGATCAGGAGGCCAGCAGATTAGCCCTTGGCATCACTCTGGGTTTAAGATGAAGTTGCAGGTCTAGTTCTTCCTAGCCAGTCAAGAAGGTAGCAGGTATGCACAGCAGGGCAGCAGTTCCTGAACAGCAGCAGTCCAGCAGGATGGCAGTCCTTTCAGCAGCACAGCAGTCCTTCCTCCCAGCAGAGTATCTGTTAGTTGTCAAACAAGGAATCGGGGGAGACTAGGAGCTATTAAAAGTCGAGTACCCGTGCTCCACACAATCATATCACTCCAAAAGTAGTGTCACTGTTCCTAATGAGACACAAGTACTGTCTGTCAAGTAAAAAAAGAAGAGTGGGTATCTAGGTACTATGTTTTGCAACAGGAGACAGTCAGAGGTTATGTTGCCCTCACACATCCCAAGGGATGTCATGCTTCATCATTGGGCAGTGCTTCATCATTGGACCAGCACTGCAATGCCCCTACGCGTTCCCCAAAGAGTCACTTTAGCGGGGATCTTTTTATTTTGCTATTTGATGAGTGAGGGTCTGAGTTCTTAGTGGGGTCATGAAAAGTGAGTGTGAGATTAAATATTAAAACTGACTAGGGGATATCCTGAACGTTTTCAATATGCTGGTTCCCCAGTCAGAGTAAAAAAAACATAGATTGTTACTAGTGGGGTAATAATGGCCCCTAGTAACTAAAAGGTCAACATGTTTTGCGCCTAAAAGAGTATCTGTTAGACCTGGCATCCTTGGTGTGGTTACCCCTGACTTTTTGCCTCTACCTCCTGTATTTTTTACTGCGAGCTAGACTTTGTTTTTGCTGGTATAGGTACTATGGGCACTTTGCCACTGCTGACAAGTGCCAAATTGCAAGTGCTTTCTGTGTACATTGTGATTATGATTGGTTATCCCTGATTGGCAGATTTGATTTACTGGTAAGTCCTTAGTAAAGTGCACTGATTGTGTCAGGTCCAGTAAATCAAATGCTATTAGTGGACTTGCAGCACTGGTTGTGCCTCCCACATGAATAGCCATGTAAATGTATCTCAGGCATGCCACTGTGGGCAGGGTGCAGTGTATGTCAATGGTAGGACATGAACTGGTGTGTGTTACATGTCCTGATAGTGAAAAATTGTGTATTTCGTTTTCACTATTGAAAGTCTGTCTGTCCCATAGGTTAACATGGGAGGTGCCTTGTAACATCTTACAAGTGTAACTTTCCATTAGGATAAGATGGAGAGATGGAGTTTAGGCTCTCTGCACTCCAGAGAGGTGGTTTTTATATTGTGTGTTTGAAAATGCCACTTTTAGAAAGTGGGCATTTTCTTGCTGTACCATTCAGTGTGCCTCTGCCTGTTTGTGTATTCACCGTCTGATTTTGGAGTGACAGGGGCTGAGGATGTGCATTCACTCTATACAGTCACAAGGGGGCTTGAGGTGTGTCCTGCCTTTCCTGGGTGAATCCTAGCCAGGCTGAGTAGACCTTTCTGCATTTAGAGTAGTGGGAGGAATTTTCACTACCAACTCAATAGGCTGTGTCTGCTCTGCACAATGCTGTCTCCACCACCTGTAGTGAACTTGGACCAGGGAGGACAGAACTAGTTTTACTGAGCTCAGAGACTCTTGGAACAAAGAGAAATAAAGAGGAACCTCTGCCAAGGAGAAGAGCTGAAGAACTGTAAAGAGGAGACTTGCCTTTGCTGTGTATTGCTTTGCTGGGTTGGCCTGCAGTTGCTGCTTCTGTCAAGGAGAGGACAAAGATTGGACTTTGCTGTGAACCTGCTTGAGAAGAATTTCCAAGAGCTTGTGTGTGCTGGTCTCCTGTTCTGTAGTCTCAGGGACACAAGGACTTCCACAGCTTCCTTGAACTCCACTGCTGGGAGTTCTGACCTGCCAGGAAATGCCTGTTCCAGTTCCAGATTTAATACACAAAACAAGATCAAAAAACCAAAAATCCAATCACTACAACGGAAGTTATGACTTTTTAAAGATTTTTGTGAAAATAGCATCGTACATCACAAAGCGTCAAGTTGGGATACCTGGTCGTGCTGGACCGGGTCAAAGTCACACTTTTAGGCCAAACACGATGGACTACAGGTCGGTTACAGTCACCAGGTTAGGCCCGCTGAAGTTTACCTTCTCAAGTCCATGCCAAGAGTCCCATTCACATTGAAGAGAGCAGCAAGGAGCAAAAAGAACGTAACGAGAGACTATTGGCATCGCGAGAAGAGTCAGCAAGCTTCGCAGGTGGGCACTGCTGGACCTTCGCGTTGGCAGTCCCTTTGAACAGTCGTTGCTGGAGTATGAAGAGTTCGGCTGATGGAGTTTCATGCTGAATCGCCTTGCGAGCTGCAAGCTGCTGGTGTGAATGGGTTTGTTCGCAGTCTCAAAGAGCCCAAAGCTTGATTTCAGCTAACAGCCATACCAAATACTCAGGTGCTGAGGGGCACCACTTGGGGGTTAGAAACTCACTGGAGCAGGGTCCAGCGGCTGGTGCAGGATGTGGGAATCCTTTTATGTCCCAGAGGCTCAGATCAGGAGGCCAGCAGATTAGCCCTTGGCATCACTCTGGGTTTAAGATGAAGTTGCAGGTCTAGTTCTTCCTACCCAGTCAAGAAGGTAGCAGGTATGCACAGCAGGGCAGCAGTTCCTGAACAGCAGCAGTCCAGCAGGATGGCAGTCCTTTCAGCAGCACAGCAGTCCTTCCTCCCAGCAGAGTATCTGTTAGTTGTCAAACAAGGAATCGGGGGAGACTAGGAGCTATTAAAAGTCGAGTACCCGTGCTCCACACAATCATATCACTCCAAAAGTAGTGTCACTGTTCCTAATGAGACACAAGTACTGTCTGTCAAGTAAAAAAAGAAGAGTGGGTATCTAGGTACTATGTTTTGCAACAGGAGACAGTCAGAGGTTATGTTGCCCTCACACATCCCAAGGGATGTCATGCTTCATCATTGGGCAGTGCTTCTCATTGGACCAGCACTGCAATGCCCCTACGCGTTCCCCAAAGAGTCACTTTAGCGGGGATCTTTTTATTTTGCTATTTGGTGAGTGAGGGTCTGAGTTCTTAGTGGGGTCATGAAAAGTGAGTGTGAGATTAAATATTAAAACTGACTAGGGGATATCCTGAACGTTTTCAATATGCTGGTTCCCCAGTCAGAGTAAAAAAAACATAGATTGTTACTAGTGGGGTAATAATGGCCCCTAGTAACTAAAAGGTCAACATGTTTTGCGCCTAAAAGAGTATCTGTTAGACCTGGCATCCTTGGTGTGGTTACCCCTGACTTTTTGCCTCTACCTCCTGTATTTGTTACTGCGAGCTAGACTTTGTTTTTGCTGGTATAGGTACTATGGGCACTTTGCCACTGCTGACAAGTGCCAAAGTGCAAGTGCTTCCTGTGTACATTGTGATTATGATTGGTTATCCCTGATTGGCAGATTTGATTTACTGGTAAGTCCTTAGTAAAGTGCACTCATTGTGTCAGGTCCAGTAAATCAAATGCTATTAGTGGACTTGCAGCACTGGTTGTGCCTCCCACATGAATAGCCATGTAAATGTATCTCAGGCATGCCACTGTGGGCAGGGTGCAGTGTATGTCAATGGTAGGACATGAACTGGTGTGTGTTACATGTCCTGATAGTGAAAAATTGTGTATTTCGTTTTCACTATTGAAAGTCTGTCTGTCCCATAGGTTAACATGGGAGGTGCCTTGTAACATCTTACAAGTGTAACTTTCCATTAGGATAAGATGGAGAGATGGAGTTTAGGCTCTCTGCACTCCAGAGAGGTGGTTTTTATATTGTGTGTTTGAAAATGCCACTTTTAGAAAGTGGGCATTTTCTTGCTGTACCATTCAGTGTGCCTCTGCCTGTTTGTGTATTCACCGTCTGATTTTGGAGTGACAGGGGCTGAGGATGTGCATTCACTCTATACAGTCACAAGGGGGCTTGAGGTGTGTCCTGCCTTTCCTGGGTGAATCCTAGCCAGGCTGAGTAGACCTTTCTGCATTTAGAGTAGTGGGAGGAATTTTCACTACCACCTCAATAGGCTGTGTCTGCTCTGCACAATGCTGTCTCCACCACCTGTAGTGAACTTGGACCAGGGAGGACAGAACTAGTTTTACTGAGCTCAGAGACTCTTGGAACAAAGAGAAATAAAGAGGAACCTCTGCCAAGGAGAAGAGCTGAAGAACTGTAAAGAGGAGACTTGCCTTTGCTGTGTATTGCTTTGCTGGGTTGGCCTGCAGTTGCTGCTTCTGTAAAGGAGAGGACAAAGATTGGACTTTGCTGTGAACCTGCTTGAGAAGAATTTCCAAGAGCTTGTGTGTGCTGGTCTCCTGTTCTGTAGTCTCAGGGACACAAAGACTTCCACAGCTTCCTTGAACTCCACTGCTGGGAGTTCTGACCTGCCAGGAAATGCCTGTTCCAGTTCTGGGCCTCTAGAGGTTGTTCCTGCTACAAGAAGCTACCAAGAACTGAAGATCTGAAGGAAATCGATGCTCCGCCCTCCTTGCGGCTGTATTTTCGGATGCTGCACCACCGTGCAGGAGACTTTCATGATGCACAGCCCCTTGCGGCTGTAAAATCGACGCAGTGCCCAAAAAAACACCCCACACCGAGTTCCGTGCACCGATCTCCGATGCTGAAAATCACAGCACCAACTCTGACAGAGGCCCTGTAGTGTGGCAAGAAGAATTGAAGCATCGCTGGCCGGGGCTGGAGAAATCGATGAAGCACCTGGTTCACCATCACCGCATCCCCTCCAGCGCGTTTGGAGTTTCCATGGATCACACCTGGGTGCCGAATCTACAACTCTGGGGCTGCAGTAAGAAACTGACGCATCACCTCCCTTCACAGTAAGAAGCCGACGCATCACCACCTCTCCAGTAAGGAACCGATGCATCACCACACCTGCGTGGCAGTTAGGAACCAACGCATCACCTCCCATAGAGCAAGGAATTGACGCATCACCTTCCCTGAGCGTAAGGAACTGACGTATCCCCTTCCCTGCAGCTGTTTTTGCTTGTGATTTGACGCATGTGCTAAAAGTGACGCGTCCATAGTTTCCTATGGAGAGAACAGTTTTTACCTTCTAAGGTGCCAATTCCGATCCGGGTCGGAAAGCACTCCGAGCGAGCCAGAGTCCTGCAGTCCGACCGAGCGAGTACGATGCGGCCGTATGCTGTCGGACTCGGTTCGGTCGGACTCCCATAGAAGTCAATGGGAGCCGGTCGTACGAGGCGTACATGGGCTCCCATTGACTGAATGGGTATGTCGCGGACAAGTGCACCCCCTTCAGTGAGTACGCGTTGGTGCCATCCGCACCGTACATGCCTGTGTTGGGGAGACCCATGGGTCTCCCCATGTGTCCGAGTCGTAGGGCTGCGGGTGACAGGGGGTCCAACCACCCGGATGATTTGCGAGCCGGACACTCCGGCTCGCACAGGCTGTCCGACGCGTGGATCATACTGGCTTGGTCTTGAATGGCATCCATTGCACGCCACGATTAGCTTACCACTGAGACGTACAGAGCGGTTCGAACCCGGAAACGAGTTGGTCGGTGAATTTCATGTAGCTCGCATCGTACTTGCTCGCTCGTACAGCTGTAACACGCGTACGGCGCGTACTTTTTCCGGCCGGATCGCGTTCGGTGCTCTTCCGACCTGGATCGGAATCGGCCCCTAAAAGTCATATATCTGTATATTTGATTTTGTCATTTTGGTCTCCTTTGGTTTAGATAAAGATACTTTCTTTTTTTAACTGGTGGTGTGCCTTTGTGGTGTTTTCATTGTGTTACTGTAGGCTATCCACAATTGCTTTACACATTGCCTCTGTAGTTTAGCCTTACTGCTCTGTGCCAGGCTACCAGAGGGTGAGCACAGGGATTCACATATCGAGGTCAAAAATATCGACCTACAAAATTATCGAGTCATAAATATCGACTACAAAAATATTGACAACCTATACTTAAAAAGGTAAGTACAAAAATATTGGGAAAATGTATTGTTTTTAATAATATCGTTGCATCATATATCGATTTGAAATATATATAAATAAAAATAAAAAAATAAAATATATTAAATACTAAAAATCATTATTAAAAATTATTGTAACAAATATAACAAATAAACTTACTTTAAAAAAGTTAAACACACATACACACACATATATATATATATATGTGTGTGTTACACATATATTTAGTTAAAAAAGTATTATGAAGCTAGTAATATTAAAATTAATACATATCAAATTCCCACTACAATTTATACAAAAATAGACAAAGTCTTATACTAATAATATATCAAATGTACTACTCTCACCTCACACAACACAACAGTAATAAAATTGTTACATCACATAAAGGAAAAATGTACTAATCTCATTATAATAAATGCAGAATTAGATACAATATTGTATTGTGGAGTACTAAAATGTACTTTTCCCACTACAATTAATCCAACACTAGGACATTTTTTAGATTACAGAGAGATACAATTTACTATTCCCACTCCAATAAGTGCAACAGTAGGCAAAGAGTTGGATTGTGGAGGGGTAAAATTTACTATTCCCACTCCAATAGGTGGAACAGTAGTGAAAGTGTTGAATTGCAAAAGGGTAGACTTTACTTTTCCCACTCCATTGAGTGTAACAGTAGGGAAAGTGTTGGATTGTGGAGGGATCAAATTTACTATTCCCTCTCCAATGAGTGCAAAAGTAGGGTAAGTGCTGAATTGTGGTGGGGTGAAATGTAATATTCCCACTCCCATCAGTGCAACTGTAGGGAAAGTGTTGGATTCTGGTGGGGTAAAATTTACTATTCTAAATCCAATGAGTGCAAAAGTGGGAAAGTGTTGGATTGCAGAGGAGTAACATTTATTACTCCCACTCGAGTCAGTGCAACAGTAGAGAACGTTTTTGATTGCAGAGGGGTAACATTTACCCTTACCACTCCAATAGGGTGCAACACTAGGGAAAGTGTTAGATTGCGAAGGGGTAGAATTTACTATTCCCACTCCACTGAGTGTAACAGTAGGTAAAAGTGTTTGATTGCGGAGGGATAAAATATACTATCCCCATTCCAATGAGTGCAAAAGTAGGAAAATGTTTAGATTGCGGAGGAGTAACATTTAATATTCCCACGCCAGTCAGAGCATCAGAAAGGAAAGTGTTGTATTGCAGAGGGGCAAAATGTACTATTCCCACTCCAGTCTGTGCAACAGTAAGGAACTTTTTGGATTGCAGGAGGAAAACAATTAATATTCCCACTGCAGTCTGCATTACATACGTATTACCCCAGGCGTACCCCAATCCTCGCGTATGTACATACGCGAGGATTGGGGTACGCCTGGGGTATGGTGCGTACATACACGGGTGGGGGGTACGCCTGGGGTACGGTGCGTACATACGTGGGTGGGGGGTACAGTCCGTACATACGGGGGTGGGGGGTACGGTCCATACATACGGGGGTGGGGGGTACTGTGCGGACGTATGTGGGAGGGGTGGGAGGCTGGAGGGGCCGTATGACTCGTACCCGGGGCACAAGTGTACTCGGGGTAGGGCTCGTACAAAGTTTGCTCCGTACGGAGCCTTTTCCATGCGCTTGTGTTTTCGGACGTGCGGTACGGATCATACTTGCGCGCTCGGACTTCAGTTTTACGAATTGTATGTAAAACTGTCTGGGGACGTCTCGTAGTCTTTTCCCGAGGCGATTTGTATGTATTTTTCACGTATGAATCGTACTTCGCCGTTTGTACGGGACTTGTACAATTCGTACGTAAAAAAATACGGATACGAGTCGTATGGGAAAAAAAAATCCAGGATCGGAATCGCCCCCTAAATGGCAAAGGCAAGAAAATGCCAACTTTCAAAAAGTGCCATTTTCAAAATTGCAATTAAAAATCTAACTTCTTCAAAAGTTAGGATTTTAAATTCCAATTCCAGAGACACCAAACAAGGACTGGTTACCTTTCCTCATTTGGAAATTACACTTATAAAGGGGCCGATTCCAATCCTGGAAAAAGGCTGTACAAATCTTTGTATGGAGCGTTTTTCCCATACAACTTGTACCCGGTAAACTTTTCTTACAACCTAGGAAGTACGATTCGTACAGAAAGCCTCCTTCCATACAAATCGTGCAAAAGACCATACAGCTAAAATAAACCAACGATTCTGATCCGGAACAGCTTGCACGCGACGTCTGTATGTATTCAAGCAGCGGTTTCCAGCCCAGCAAGTACGATTCGTCCCTACGGCCCTCCGTACGGCTCTTTTCTTACGGGAGCCAAAAACAGCTGTAAAAGCAGAGTCCCCAGGGGTGCGAGTCGTACAGGCATACACCCCCGTGCGTTGTGTATGTACGGTGCGTACCCCAACATCACATATGTACAGTGCGTACCCCAACATCGCGTATGTACTGTGCGTACCCCCAACATCACGTACCCCAACATCGCGTATGTACTGTGCATATCCCCAACATTGCGTACCCCAACATCGCGTACCCCAACATCGCATACCCCAACATCGCATACCCCGTACATACGCGATGTTGGGTTACGCGATGTTGGGGGTACGCACAGTACATACGTGATGTTGGGGGTACGCACAGTACATACGCGATGTTGGGGTACGCACCGTACATACACAACGCACGGGGGTGTATGCCTGTACGACTCGTACCCCTGTATGACTCGCACTCCGGGATAACTTTTCCCGGGATACGAGTCGTACAAAGTTCGCTTCGTAGCGGGTAATGGCATTCCCTGTGTACGGGACGTTTTCCATACAAATCGTAAATCGGAAAGCTGGTTCGGATCGTACTAGTACGGTTGGACTGCATTTTTACAATTTGTATGGAAAAGTGTCCGGGTCCGTCTGGTACAACTTTTCCCGATTCGATTTGTAAGGATCGGGCCGATCCGTACAAATTGGATCGGGAAAAGTTGTATTTTTCCCATACGAATCGTACTTCACTGGTCGGACGGGACTTGTACGATTTGTATGTAAAAATTTACCAATACGAGTCGGACGGGAAAAAAAAATGCAGGATCGGAATCGGCCCCAAAATGTAATAAGGTAACTCCAATGTTAGGCTTTGGGGGAAGTGAAAACGAATTCAAGAGTTTTTTTTACTACCAGGGCACGTAAAACTTAAATGTACATGTCCTACTTTTAAATGCATTACATCCTGCCCTATGGCCAGTCCAGGGCCTACCCAAGGAGAGACATATGTATTAAAAGGAAGGTTTGGGCCTGGGAAAAGGTTTATTTTGTCAGGTCAAAATGGCAGTTTAAAAACTGCATACACAGGCTGCCATGGCAGGCCTGAGACAAGTTTACAGAGGTACTTAGCTGTGTGGCACAATCAGTGCTGCGGGCCCACTAATAGCATTTAATTTACATATCCTGGGCACAGGTAGTGCCCCTTTACTAGGGACTTAAAAGTAAATTTAATATATCAATTGGGTATAAGGTAACATTACCATCTTTAGAGGAGAGAGCACAAGCACTTTAGCTCTGGTTAGCAGTGGTAAAGTGCAGAGTCATAAGGCCAACAAAAACGAATGCAGCAAAAAATAGGGGGAGGAATGCAAAATGTCCGGGGAGGCCCCTGAGGAAAGGGTCAAGTCCAGCACTATCTATCCTAGCTACCATATGTACCATAGCTAATTAAACTTGCTTACCATTCCTAACTTGAAATACCTTAACTACCTGCCCTACTGTCTACCATATCTACCTACCAACCCTGCTGTACTAACTTCTGTACATACCTACCACAGTTGTACCTCCCATAACTGTCAAGTCTACCTGCCTACTATACCTACCTAGTGTGCCATACCTAACTACCCTACCATTCTTAACCTTTCCATCCCTACCAACATAACATACCTAACCTACCATATCTAATTTATCATACCTAAACCCACCATGCCATCCACACCGACCTTGCATACCAAAACTACCATGCCTTCCTACCATCCTTCCATACATACAATAGACAAATTGCCATGCATAACCTACCTCTTCCTCTTCAATGTATACATTTTACCTATGTCCAGATGGGGAGGTTTTGTGAAAAAAATAGATAAAATATTTTGCAATAGTATATTCTGGAAATTATTCAAGTGTGGGATTAAACTAACACAACCTACACATACTGATCACAGTCTAATCTTTTGTACTATAACACAGATTAACATTTATACAACATTTTACAAACTAACAGGCACCAGTCATAATGCTTTACAAACATTTGTAATGTACTTTAAAACAATATAAAACGAACAACATAACACTTCCACAAACATTCTCTACTTCAAATCATTAATACTAAACAAATTAAAATGCACTTCTATCAATTTCATAATTACGTCACACCTCAAATCTAATTTAAAAATAAAGAATGTGAACATTTCTTCTAATCCTCTTCTTCTTTTCATTACTATCTTTGTACTACTGAATAATTAAAGATGTGTGCTATCAGACTAAGCAAATATAATGCTTCAGTTTAAAAAAATACAACTTAATCTGCTCTATGTTCCTTTCTGAAGTTGTAGTTTCATTGCATTCCCATTCGAATGTCATAAGTACATAGGAGTTTATATTACAATTCAGATACATTGTACAACTATATAAAAAGCAGCATAAGATCGGTCTCTTAAAAAAATGGTCTCAACAAAACTAACAGTTACTGCATGCTACATAAATAGCAAGCCAGAATTGTTGGCATTTCCATCATTTGTTTCTGATTTAGTGCTGCCATTTCTCCAGTGCAGGATTAAACTCATCATAGTACAATTCCACCCTATGTAAAGCCAGCGCCTCTTGAAATAGCACGCTTTCCTTTTCTTTTTTTCCACTGGGAAAACTTTTCCTTGTGTGGAACTCCCTTCACCTCTATACCAAACCAAGGTTTAAGGGTATTCCGTTCTCCTTTCCGCCCTGGGACTTGACTTATTACAGCCCTTAACTCCCATCATTTACAGAGTGGGAATGGGCTGGGGGCGTTTGTCACTGTCCACAAAATCACGATTTCGATGAAAGACCTGCCACAGTTTGAAATGCACATTCCTTTCCTCTTGCCTGCGACTCACTCCGATGGGCAGTATTACTGACTTTAAAATAATTTACAACTACGGGGTCACCTTTTGTGCATTCCTTCCAATCCTATATTTAAACATGTCCACACACTTGTGAAAGTACAGACACACACTGTAAACAAACATAGCAGATCGTTGAGTGTTATGAAGAGAATACATTTACCCAGGTACATTATGATCGAAATTGAAGGCCAATTGAACATTGTAGCGAAGGGTAAGGATTGCGCATAAGGAGGCGATAAAAATGTATATATATCTCAGACCCGAGCTCCTACACTTTCTGTCTCCGTGAAGCTTAATAAGCAACTTTTTAGCATCCCTTGAAGAAGCACCTTTCACCAAGCTTCGCGTTACTCTCTGATACTGCGTCATAATGTAATAGACACAAACCACCTCGGGAACAAAGAGTCGAATAAATGAAGTATCTACGCTGCGCATTCAGGTCAATTCCTACTGAACGGAGTGCGATTGTTGCTGGGGTCGCGAATATTTAACATTTTGGTTATTTCAACGTTCTCCATACCAGCTCATGCAGGATGAAGGCACATCACTTGAGGTGCGGGGGCAAATCACACAACATTTGCACCGCGCAATAAAAGAGATAGATTCAGCGGCACTGCAGCATGCTCACTGTTTGAACTGCCGAATGCAGCCAACTCTCAGTCAATAAAACAGAAAGATTGCTCTGCCAGGGCAAAAAGGGAAACAATTAATTATTTGCATGACAAGTATCATAAATCATTTTAAGAAAATCGCCAAAGATATTTTGGTCTGCTTTTAACTTCTTTGTTAAAAAAAAAAGAGAGATGTTTCTTTCTGGTAATTGTTTATAAAAATGAACATCTTGATTTTGCCAGAAACACAGACCTACATTTGAAACTTGGAGGAAATGTGATTTCTCGACTTCTTTTTTTTTTTTTTTTTATAATTGTGCAAATAAATGTGCCATTTTTACACCTCCACAAACTTTCTATGAAACGGTTCCTGCTCTCAAAAAAATAGCTGCCAATGGGGCTTGTTTTGTGTGATTTACAATGGCTGCCCATAAGCTCTTGACTTAACGATGATTGACAGCCTGCTTTAGCTTTGCGCCAAAATCCCATTGCCCATCCTGGTGGAATCTTCTACTGAAATGACTGATTGCTTTGAAGGTTCCTGCTGTTAAGACTATTACACTCGAACTATGGAACGCTTTGTCTATTAGATTTAGCACATCACACTCATAGTTGCGATTAGAAAATTCTTGAATAATCATCTGTTATACTGTGTTCTTGTTACCCCAGTTAGTCTTTGGCACACACACCTGGAGCATGGCTTCTGCAGGAGCACTTACATTCTACGAGTTAGTAATGTCTCGCCAAAGAGGCCTCATTACATAAATTACAAAACAAGCGTCTGAAGCAGAACCGCCATCTTGGGCTTTCATAATGTATTTAAATCTCGCCTTTCGTTAGAACGTGCTGCACTATCAGAAATCAGTGGCAGCAGGAACAGATGACGTCTTATCTTGCAGGGGCTCCCATGAGAACAAAAGGTCACCCCATTCTCGCCTATCTCTCTCACAATGCTGACTCAAACTAACTCTCACAGGCTTGAGCTCATTCGCTGTCGGTGCGTAAATGTTTGACCTTCTTGGCGCAGTTTCTGTTACTTTGTTGAAGAAAATGTTCACAAACTGTCCCGCTTGCACGTTAATATCCACGCAACATTTTAGCGCCAATTTGTTCTATCAAATCATAATTTCGAGGGCCTTCTAGATAAAATTTCGTATTACAAAATAGAGAAAATCCCTTGGTTTTCATTTCTTATTTAAAAAATACCCCATCAGGACACAGTTTTTACGAAACGTCTTACCTTTTGTGGTACTTCTGAGGTTTTGCTCAGGGTTGCTTCTGCCTTCTTGTGTTTACTAGCTGTCATTACACACGCACCGCTGAGGCGCGAGCTCCTGGGTACCGGTTGTGGTGGAGTTTTATCTCTAGTTTAATTTGCTTAAAGTCTGTGCTATATACACACTGCTCTGCTCTTCCTGTGAGGAGGGTGGGGGGCAGGGGGTATGTGCTTAAGCAAGCAATGAAAATGAGTGATCTCTCTTAGACTGCAGTAACATCACTTGTTTTCCTAGGCAAAATTTGATGTGGGGGTTCACCCCATACCACATCAAATGTCTATAATGATTTATGATTGAGACCAGTGCTTTAAATGGGCCGGTACTCACCGGTACTGAGTACCGGCACTTCCAAATTTTCTAGCCGTCAGTACCGACACTTTTCTTTTGTCAGGGAGAGTACCGGTACCCTGATTGATGGCACGGCAGGCTCGGGTTCGGTATGTCCTCCAACACAGGGAATCTCGGAATCGCACTGAGGTTCTGAAGTAGACTTTTGCAGGGACGCTGCTAAAGTCTAGAGGCGCCCCTTTGAATTTACCCACACTGCAGGGGGTTGAGAGGGCTTGCATCACGCTGTGATTAACAGTGCAGGGTCCACTCTAGGCAGACCCTGCACTGTTAATTAGGCGTGCAACGAGCATTCAGGTTAAAGTGCTTTAGCCACCCCCTCCCCGTCAGGTGCGTGGAATGGCCTAGGCTGGGGCTGCGGTCAGTAATCCAGTCCCATTAAGAGGTATTGAACTGACCTTACAAAAGCGAGTGGAAGTGCAGCACAATCCTACACCTTCCTCAAAGCCGGTTTTCTTTTCATGTTAGTGTTTTTTCCAGCCCAGGAGCTGCTTCCCTTTGTGTGCGCCTCCAACACTAATGGCTGCATTTACATAACAGAGAGAGATCCCTGGGTGTGAAGATAGCCATGCCCAAAGAGCAATGAATAGCAGGGAACACTGCATCTCCAGGAATAAGCTCACATTACTACTGACAATGGGTCTGGTTGGGGGGAAACCGAGATGAACATACAAGGAAGGGGGAGGGAGGAATGTAAAAAAATGATGTGACAGGTGAAGTTAGGATTGACACTTTTGCAGATTAAAAATACCAGATATGTGTTCAGTTCTGAAATTGGAGCTTAGAAATGGAATTTTAACGCAAATTTGTGTAAAGTTAAAAATCTGCTGTATTTCTTGTTAACTTTAATAAATATACATACATATATATATATCTGTAAATTTTCAAATATCATCCTGTTTGGCTTTCATTTTGTGTAATGATTAAGCCTGTTTTGTTTACATAAACACATTTCTCGTGTTTTAATATGTGCTGCAACTTGCATAGAAGTCATTATGTATAATCATGTCTTGCCCTTAGCCCCGCCCCTATCCCCGCCCACTTGCCACACCTCTAGCTCATTTTAATGAGTACCTGCACTTATTTTTTTATCATTTAAAGCACTGATTGAGACCATGCACCGGCAGGTGCGTTATCCATGTTTTGTGCTTGTGATTTGACAGTATTGTGAGCTGAATTAGTCGTGTTCTGTCTGGTGTTAAGGATAACCTTGGAAGGGGAAAATTAATCATTTTGCTGATTCCTTTTCCACACTACAGGAGCCATACCTGGACCAATTTAAATACTATAGTAACATACATAATAGAGTAAGTGCTTTGCAGATTTCAAATGGAGTAGAAAATTCAAGTGTCACAAACAGAGCAAAAATGGAGATCATAGTTTCAGGCTCATCTTCCACTTCTCAGATTCCCCAGTTGGTCATGGTAAATCACCTGGGCAATACCGCTATTCCTTCAAAGGAGGTTTTAAGCCTTGGCGTGATCTTCGACCATCAAATCTAATTTAAAAATGTACTCCTGCTCTTTGCAGGAGTAAATGTCAGGAATGAAAAAGGACCTGCAAAACGTTGTGAAAGCAAATATACAAGTTTGTGAGTTTGGTCGTAGACATACAGATGGGAACATGCCCAAGAGCATAGTTTTACTTCAAACAAAAGAGTAAACCATATCTGTCTGAAAATTACCACAGAACCCTATGCTGGAAATTCCAATTTCTGCCGACAGATTGCAGATGATAGCAACTTGTCAGCAGCAACTGAGAGAAGGAAACTTAGGTATCAGAGGATTTTGGTCCAGACCTTTCTCTTGCGAAGCAGGAATAAAGAGGGATTAAAATGTAATTTGGCAATTTGTAGCGCCTGGATACTCAAAGTACGGCCCGGGGGCCACTACTTACCCTCTTCTCACCTTCTCATAATGCCCCTGGTGACCAGCAGTACTGAGCTACTGTTCAATCATTGATGTTTTTGACTTGATTGAGCACTAACATTCAGAAAGATGTTAAACGACCAGCATTAATTTACATGTTAACTGAGGTGAAGGAAAAGAAAGAAAGAAGGTGTCCTGCACCACTTAACTTTAGGGACACCTTAATTTTAACGGACATGGTGCTACAAACGTAAACATATGACAAAGTCTCCCCAAAATTTAAGAAATTTGTGTTTCAAACATGCAAAACTGTTTCAACCTTATTATATGAAATCATATAACTGCATTGAGACACAAATTAAAAACAATAGCTTTCAAACACAAACTTAAAAACATTCAGGCCTCCTCCTACCCCAACAATAATGCTATTAGTGAACCAAGAGGCCAGTCATTTGTTATGTGCTCCTTCGGGGTGGTGTACATTGTTATTATATATAGAACAACATTATGGTTTATTAAATCAAACACAAGAGAAGGTTATGAACAATACAAACTGTGACCTCGTGTATTTCAAGATGCTTTCAATTGTAATAATTAAGAAAAAGGAGGCAAAGTGGAATAAAACAATTGACTAGGATCACCTAATTTGGTCAAGTGGAGAAGCCGGGACTGATCACAGGTTTTTTAGTTTAACACTGTGTAATTCAGCCACTATGTGGGTATCTCTTTACCTCTCCCATAGTACATCAAAAGGTAATGCTCTGTTTTTAATTCATTGCACGAGTGGTTACAGTGTAGGTATCAGACAGATGCCACATAGAGGATTGGCTCGTTTTGGGCTTGGGGATTCAAGAGAACCTCAAGTTGATCCAGAGCCAGGCTTCTGGCTCTAGCTTAGCTCCAGCTTTCCATGGCTTGCACACATATATCACATAATGGCAATTAAGGGGACAAAGGCATAGGAAGGATAAGATTTGACTATCATCAAACAATTAGGGGAACCAGGAGTACCAACACCACAGTGCAGGACTCCTTGTTTCACGATTCATAACTTTCTCACTACAGCATATTTTAGTGAGTGGACTATGAGACTGTGTTCTCTCCTCATGGATAAAAATAAGTGATTATTGGATTACAGTCCTGTTTTCTTATCGCATACTTACTACCAGTGTTTAGTTTGATTTATGTTTTTCCTATCTCTGTTAAGAAAAAGGAGCAGAGAAATATTTTCAGAAAGTGAATACCCAAGAGTGCACAATTTGTCACAAGGGGAGACCAGGATTAATATAACACATGCCTTCTGGTTCCATTGTTTCATCTTGCAAATTACTCAACCACGGGGCTGGGAGTGGTTCTGATGATGACACTTAGGGATTACACTCACCAAAGAAATGTCACTGTGCTCTGGAACCCAATTTTACTTTAAATATGGAGTTCGCAAATGTTAGCAAAGTGATTAAGCAAGGCCCTATTGCCACAGGAACGTCACTTTATCCGATGTCCCTGTGGCGATAGCGGCTTTGCCTTATTCACAAGGCCCACTTTCGCGCTACACTTAGCATTAAAGGGGTGGGCAATTGGCATCGCAGTGAGTGCTCCACCACAACCCCCATTGATTTTGACGCTGCCCATATTCACAAGGGTGGCGTTAATATGGGGCAGAGCCAAAATTAAGACCGGCCAAAACCTGGTCTTCATATGGTGAAAGGAGGGGAAATGCTTAATTTCTCCTTGTTTTGATGTTTCTATGTGTGCTGCAAAATGCCATGAATGATTGTTTATGTGCAGGAAGGTGTCCCTTCCTGCACATATACAATCATTAAAAAAATGACGCGTTGCAACTTCTATGTGTGCTGCATTTTTGCAGCACACATAGAAGTTATAAATCGTCATTACTAGTTGTTTATGTGCAGGAAGGGACACCTTCCTGCCAGGGTAGGCTTCTCTACTAAGGTGGAGGAGCACCGCCCTACTGCTCTGACAGCAGAAAAAAATAATTGGTTATTATCATTTTATTTTTCTTAGCTACGGGGCTGGGTTAGGGCAAGCGGGTAGCTGGGGTCGGAGCCTGGGAGGAGTGGTGAGTGCTCACTCTCAAAGTGCGCATTGCTGCTTGGCCAGCCGTTTTGGCCTGGCCAAAGCATCATATGTACTTTACATGTTTCCCACCAGGCTGCATTACACAGCCTAGTGAGGAACATACCCATGCCCCCAGTCCCCATCTAAGCGCTGAACCACGGCGCTCAGACCTATCACAAAGCTGCATTGCAGCGTTGTGATTGGCTTAGGGGAACCAATCACAATGCTGCATTGCAGCGTTGTGATTGGATTAGGAGAGCCCGTGTGCTTTCTGGTTCTGGACTTGCCAGGAAGAGAAGGAACGACAGAGAGACAGCGGCAGTGGAAAAAGGTAAGTGTTTTTTTAGTTGCTTTTGTTTTTTCAAAGCCCGCCCTGGCACCCCATTCCCTGCCAGTCTCCACTGCTTCCCACACATAAACAATCTTTCCCTGCAATGCAGGCACCCTTGCTCAATTGTGCGAGAGTGCCTGTGTTGGTGCTAGACAGCTACATTTATTGCCAGCAGTAAGGGAAAGGCAGGGGTGCACGATATTCTCGTTATACGGCGCATCTCTGCGCTTGGAAACTGTCAGAGCCTTCTTGGCTTAACGCCACAATCTGACAGTTTCCTAGTAAATATGCCCCAAAGTCTCATAGTACCATGGCTAAAACTTTCCTACTGCTCCATGTCTAGTGGTAGAGATTGGAGGTTTTTCTCCGCCCACCTCAATGAATTGTACACCTTGTTGGTGGGTCTTTGTCAATTTTTTTTTTTTACTAAACAGTTCTAATGTTTACAGATAAGAGACTAAAAGTTTAAGGCGATTATGAGGGCTAAAATTCTATTTCATTCCAATTCAACAATTATTACTTCCTTTGAACACTTGACTTGCCCAAGATAGCGATAGCAAGCAGAGAAGACTTACCCCAGGGTTTAGTCGAGGGATAGGGACTTGGATACAACATAACACAGTATTGTCAAATCAATGACTCTTCCATGGACTAGGGGCATAATGTAACCCTCAAAATAACACCTCAACTCACTGTTCAGACCATGAACATGTTTTGTTTCCCTTAGACCCACCTTACACCCCCACCCAACCTGCTGGCATCAATATGACTCTCAGTCACACCACAAACTATTATTTTTGGACACTGGGAAAATGTTTGTGACTACCCATGCTCTAGCACATTCTTGCAAGGTTTAATTTGGTGCAATGTAAAGGCTAAAATTGCAATGCCGCGTCGAGGTCATTGAAGAGTTTTCGGAGAACCTTCAGAAAGGAGACATGCAAAGACCAACGCTTCATTACTGAATCAATGTTTAAGGACTGTGTATATTTTTTATCAAACATGTTGATGTTTCTGGAAGGTGAATGAAACCACCCACGCCCATGACGCGTTGACGCGTTGTTACTGTTTCTTGACCGGGTGGAGCACATATTTTATGTAAATATCAAAGAGTATTTGGGGATGAAAAAAGATTGTTGTGTTAACTGCACATTTTGTAAATCTTTCATAATTCATGATAAAGTACTTAAAACAGCGCACTCTCTTCTTTAGTAAGTGATAACCTGTGCTAATGTTTCATTGTGATTACATATCTTGGAGGCAACTATATAGAGGTTTGCAGCAAAATTGGAAATCACAGGCCCGACAAAGTTATGATCCCAGCTGTACAATACAGTATGTATTTTTGAAATATCTCATTAACTTCGACTTTAGGGACAATGTTTTCGTTACGATATCAAGGATTTCAGAAATCTGAAATTACTGAGTATCAGTTTTATATGGTACGTACACTTCATTTAAGCCTCCCACAGCCAGGTGAATCCCAACCTTTTATATTTAGAGCAAGAAACATCAAATTTAGCATGGAGTTGCGTTCTGCAGCACACAGAGAACGAGGAAAATGCCTCAGGGGATTGTTTTTGTGCAGGAAGGTGTTTCTTTCTGCACAAAAACAATACTGCTTACAACTCATGCACCCTTGCACCCTGGTGCAAGGGTGCCTCCATTGGCGCTAGGCAGTACATTGTGCTCCACCGCAGAGAAAGACAAGAATGCGCTGTATAATTCATCGACTACTCAGAAATATTCTTTTGTAGGTGTAAGAATGCGCTGTATAATGTTAAATATGGCACATTCCTCCTGCCCTTTTCCTATCACGCAGTGCAGCGCAGCAAGGTGGCATGCTTCTCTGCGTGATTTTTTGATAAATATGCACCCAAGTGTTTAAACTATCATACATTACATAATTGTTTTATTCAACACGGGTTCAGTTTCGACTGGCAAAGAAGGTATTTTTTAAAGCAAGGATAAACTTGATGAGTATGTGTGAATAATCTCTCACATTCTAGTCTCTGCAAATTTCATTTACACTATTGAGGTACAGCTTACCTACGACAAGTGTTGAGATCTACATCAAGGGTTTGGGGGTAAGGTTTGATTCTCAGGAAAGGAGGCCTTTCGTTATCATCTCTGTAAGTTACTGAATCAGCTTGGGGGAATCCCCCTGCATTCTTTTACCTGAATGATGAGTTGGCACTAAATGCCACAGTACTTCTCTTTATATATTGTGCTGCCAAGGACCTTAGCAATACACAGAGAGTGGACTATGGGGCAGCCCCCCTCAACCATTCGACTTTTTGGGTCTGCCTTTTTTAGCTTTTCATCTGTTGTTTTTGAAGTGACTTTCACATTTCTGATGAGCCCTTCATTTCAGGTGGGTTGTGTGGAGCCCTATCGGAGGGAGACACACTGACACTCAGGAGCCATCCATTGTCCTCTGGTCCGTTTCTTTAATCCCTTGATTTTTCCAGCCCCACCCGAGAAGTTCAGTTACAGGTCAGCGAGACTGCTGACCTTCCCTGCTGTCTATCTCATCCTTGGTGACATTACAGATTACATTTTGGGTTACATTTTACAGTGGTTATTGGTAGACTGAGGTGAGACAGTTGGCGTGTTGGCACTGCACGGAGTACATCATAGGCAGCCATGCATAGTTTTCTCTGCCACCGAAAAACTGTTGTTTGCCTTTCCCTGCTGACAGGGAGGATGGAATATGTCTTTTTGCTTGCAGTCTTGCTTGTATTTTGCCAGCCACTTTCATCTTTCGTCTATGATGACTGTGTGTAAAATTGCTATCCTGTGCTTGTGATAATATGAAGTTCTCTCTCTCTCTACTGTGTTTGTCCCTCCCCAGGAGCATGCAATTTTACCATGTTTGTGATTGGTTGCTGTGTGGGGTAGACTACCTTGTGCAGTCAGCATTGTCTCCTGGGAGTGCACTTTTTTAGGTCTTGCTTGAGCCAGCACGTGCACTGTTTCTTGCGAGATATTTTTATAACTAAAAAAACTTAAAAAAGAGGGCTTAGAGCCCGCCCATTACTTGCCATTGGTTGGCTTCATCATCACTCTCATTTCCTTGCTTCTCATTTGTCAGCGTATGCCAGAGAGGCCTCAGTCTCCAGCCTGTGTGACAGTAACCTAATCATGTTAAAAACTTCCTGCTAGCCTCTGGTCCTCTGGATTCAAGATTTCAATGGAAAATATTAGGTAGCAGCAGCTCCTCTGCTTAGGCGGAGGAGCGGTGCAGAGGAGCGTCACCCCACTGCTGCGAGCAGTGTAAGAAGGACATCTAAAACAATAATAACTAATGTTATTATCGTTTTAGTTTTACTTCCTGGTCAGGTGTGGGGCGGGTGGATCGAGCTGGCCAGTGCAGGGGGCAGGGAGAGGAGTGTAAAGCACACTCCAAAGTGGGCATGACGGTTTGGCCGGCCCAAGAGGGCCGGTCAAAACGTCATACGCACTCTGAATCTTTACCACCAGGCTGCATTACACAGCCTGGTGAGAAAAAGGCAAAGCCTCCAAGCCGATCCATGGCACTCATGTGTCCATTCTTTCCCTGTAGCTCATAGTTTATCTATTAATATTTTTACATTTCCAGGAATTGGCAAGGCTAGGATTTGAACTCAGGTCTTCGCATGAAAGGCAGTGACCTACTCACAGAGACTTCTCAGACATTGGCTTATCGATGCACCGAAATGTGTGTCTTCTTTCTCGAGATCTCCAAGTCCCTCCTTCTCCCTTCACATCAAGCATCTGCTCCCTGCTCTTTCTTTGTATTTCTATTTTTCTGACCCCTGCCACTTTCCCCGCCCCTTTACTTTCACAATTTTGTCTAGCCCTTTCTGTTTTCTTCATATCTACTTTAGCTCAGATGCTTATAGGTTATGAAGTTCAGACCCTTTCACGGACTTGAGACTCTTATCCTGCATAATTTTCTCCTCAGCTATTGTGACAATAACTGTTTTACTTACCTGCAATGCAAACATTTAATTTTATTTTGACATTTGCTACCTGCAAAAGATTAACGTCCTAAATATTGCCATGGTCTGCAAAGGCCCCAGTGGTTTCTCATGGAGTCAAATGCTTTTTTCTGTTGTTTGTTTGTTGCCATGACAACGAGATTACTGCTGATGATGATCATGCTGAATGGTGTCTACATCTAAGCAGTCGCGGCCCATTGTTGAGGGTAGAAGGTTCCCTCTTCCCTCTTGCAAGCATTGTAAGTGTCTGTCAGGCTGACCTTTACTCAGCCTGACTGCCACTCAACATGTTCGGTTCAGGCAGCCAGGTGTTTTCAATGTGCTAATGCGCATGCTCCTGGTGGCCTGAGCTAAACTTTGCAGAGCTGAAGATTTCATATCCTACAGGATGTGACTGTGTCAGCCCAGCAAAACCCAGAAAAGCCATCTGAGGTCCTCCTCCTGATGAGAAGGGGGTGCGTTTTGATAATATCAGTGCTTTAGGGATAAGCCTGAAGTTCCCAGTGTTGACTGTCTATCAGTGACGCCTCGTCACACACTCGGATGGGGTCAGCCACTCTAACTGACCCCATCCTACTTTGATAAGTTAAAGAAGGTTCTCTTCATATTGTCTCACTGTGTGTGATGTACACAGCTATGAAAGAATTAAGTAAAACATAAATAAGCAAGTGCCTTTTAAATGGGTATTTGTGTAATTTTTCATTCACACAGATACATCTGACATTTACAGAGAGTTGTGTCCCTGAGGTCTATTGTGTATTTTCACTTCCTCAGACTGCCCTGTCTTTAATGGCAGTCTCATGTTGGGGAAACACGTGGCAGATTGGCTGCCACGTCAAGGATTTACACCAGAGTAGCCAGCTGAAGCTCTACCAATGTAAACACAGCACTTCCCATCGACTCTAAAGTGAGTGGTGGAACTGCAAGTTTGCAGGAAGGGAGCAGTGCGGAGCTATACCAATCATTCCTCTCTGACAAACTCTAGCAAAAGTTGTGTTTTTGTTGATATGTTTGCAAATTTAAAGTAGCAGTATTGATTTTTTAACAAAGCTCTGTACCTGTAGGGCAGACAAATGTGCCACAGCCTCACTCTGTGTTTTTAAGAAGGTAATATCCAGTGTCAAATTAGTGAGCGCTTACTTCATATGATAAATACCTAACCATGAATGATACAAAGATGCAGTATTCTGGACCATACCTGGGCCTTAGGGATGGCAAAAGCAAACAGCTTGTGTCATGAACATTTAGAAATAATATACAGAGAGAGAGTGAGCTCCTTGAAGCAGTAGCTACTTTAGGTGAGCCCTAATCAGCCCCCTTCAACCACTGGCTGAAGAAAGTGACATTCACATTTTGAACCATTCCAGATGAGTATTTTCTTCTCAGGCTACAGCTTTCTGATTGGGTACTGGGTCTATTATTCGATTCATTGCAAAGCATGCCCCAGACTCTTCCTCGTAGCATTGAGTATTAACAAGTGATGGTACACATGTGAGCATTCATTAAGGATCACTGATTGAATGGGCAAACCTTAAAATGCTTTGAGTTGGAATTTTTTTGACAAATGGTGAGCATCTTTAGCATTGTAGTACAATATTATGCATGTCTAGGAGCATGTCATGCACCGAGATACTGATTTTGAGGAGGGTGCAAACAGATATTGCTCTAGTTTAATTGTGTAATTTCCTTTTGTACCAGAAATGCAATGTCCACCTATACAGGCCTGATTCGCAAAGGTAAATATACATGCGTATATTTACTCAAGTGTATATTGAGTCATACACCTAGGTGTAACTCTCCACTTTCATCTATTCACCTTTTCTGAGTGGTAAGTTATACCTAGGTGTAAACTTACGTGTCCCCACTCTTAACTACAGGGTGGAGCCATCTACAACAGAAATTACATGAGTAAACTTACTTTTAGTAACATTTCAGATGTCGGAGAAGATCACTGCCACTCTAAGTGGAGATCTCTCTGTAGAAAAGTATCTGGAAATGTAACAAAGCTTAATATTTAAAAAATATAAATATATATCTTTTTATATGTATTCCATGAATATAAAATCATGTAAAATGTTTAACACAAACATGGAAATAATAAAATACAATTTTATACCATAGTAATTGTTAGACCTGGCATCCTTGGCATGGTTTTCCTAGACTTTTTTGTCTACTGACCTCCTGTTTTGATGACTTCTATAATCCTGGCTTTGGGATTCTAGGCACTTTACCACTGCTACCAAGTGCTAAAGTGCTCATGTTCTGTATACTCAAAACATGGTAACATTAGCTTATCTTCAATTGGCATATTTAATTTACTAATAAATCCCTAGAACAGTGCACTATATGTGCCCAGGGTCTGTAAATTAAATGCTACTGATTATGTCCCCCACTTCAGTAGCCCTTTAAACATGTCTCAGGCCTGCCACTGCAGGGCCAGTGTGTGCAGTTTTGAATTGATATTTCGAACTGGCAAGTTATCCTACTTGCCAGGCCCAATCTTTCCATTTTATTACATATATGTCACCCCTAAGGTAGGCCCTAGGCAGCCCTATGGGCAAGATGCAGTGCATTTGAAAGGTAGGACATGTAATTTTGACTTTTACATACAACTGCTAAATCCGTTTTTCACTATTGCTAGGCCTAACTCTCCCATAGGTTAACATTGGGATTGCCTTAAAACATCATTTAAGTGTAATTTCCAATTGGGAAAAGATAGAAAAGATAGAAATTTGGAGTTTGGTGTCTCTGGATTCACAATTTAAAATCACAACTTATGGTGAAGTCGGATTTAAAAAAAATAAGTCTGAAATGGGCAGTTTTAGAAAGTTCGCATTTTTTTACTTTAACCATTCTGTGCTTCTCCCTGTCTCTGAATACACGTCTGGGTTGGGTGACAGCTGGGCATTGTGCATTCCACCATTCCCTCTAGACAGTCACGCAAAGGGAGCTAGGGTGTGACATTTGCATCCTGATGGCCCATCACAAGGTAGATGGGCCTTCATGAGGTAGATTGGGAGGGAGGAGCTGACACTTACACCTAAATAGGATTCTGCCTGTTCCCACACAAAGAGCTGCATACCCTCCTGTTGAGAGACTGGAGCCAGGGCAGAAAAGGCAGGGACCTTGGGATCTTCAAAGCCCTCTTTGAAGTCTCCCCCAGTTCAAAGGCACAACTGGCTATAAATACTTTATCCTTGACATCACCAAATAAGAACTGTGCTGGAACCAAGGACATTCTGCTAGGAAGAAGAGCTGCTGTGCTGTAGGAGGGGCTGCTGCTCTGCTAGCTACTTTGCTGTGTTGGTCTACTGCATGCCGACTGCTGTGGTTTAAGAGGGGCTGCCACTTAGCTACCTGCATTGCTGTGCTGGCCTTTTGCCTCTGCCTCTTGCCTGGAAGTGGGAAGGACTGGACCTGCTCTCTACGTCATTGAACCCAAGTTTCTCCAAGGGCTTGCTGGCTTGCCGTCTGTTCTTGAAGTCTCAGGGCCATCAAAGACTTCCTTTAAGTCTGCTTCAGCTTTTGGGCTTTGCTAACTTTGAGTCCTGCCCTGACAAGAAGTGCCAATCCAATCGTGGGCCTCGAAAGTGGGTTCTGCAGCTGTTTTCCTGCAAAAAGCAACACAGTGACAACTTTGTGGCAATCGGAATGGACGCAATGTCCTTCAACACCGATGCAGCACTGATCCGAGGATATCCCTGTGCGACTCTAAAACACAGGTGCCAACTGCAAGATTTGAGGTCAACGCATTGATCACCAACAGTGAGACAGACAGAGCAGGAGCAGTCCGGAACCAAACCTATCTACTCCTTAACTCATGTCTCTCCTGGCACAGCAATGGCAGTGGACTTTTCCAGTCCCCGCATGTTGCAAGATTTAAAGAGAGTGCCTGGTGTTTATGTATGTGTGACGTTTTAGGTAGGGTGGGGTTCATAGTAGTTAGGTTTTAAAGCAGTCTTGAGGGCATAATATTTTTATTTTGGGTGTAAAGGTTTCTTTTTATTTTCTACCTTTCTTTTTAACTGTAGGAGTCTGGTGATACCTCAACTGACAATGTTCCTCTGAGAGGGAAAGACTAACTAGGACTGACACTGGTGACATACGTGTTATGCATAAATCATGTCAGTAGATTCTCAATCAACTGGTGTATGACACTATGGTTGGATCATGTGACCAATATGATATATCTTTTAATGCTGCTAATGTTTGTGCGACTTAAGAAGCAATAAGAGCCTGTTGTTTTGCTCTATAAACTGATGTATTCTTATCTAAGCTTACTAAATTCCAGCATCTAACAGATAATTTGATAAAAAAATATCGGGGCAAATTTGACGTCTTAGCTTGAGACGATTTTGGGCAACTTTATTCATGGTTTTATCTGGTTTGGTAATTTGCATCTTGTCTTATTAATTGTGATTGATTACTTTATACATAATAAAGTTTCAATCATTCATTATATCCACAACATATGCACAAACCTCTGTAGTAAGAGCAATTGACTTTTCTGGTTGGGTTTAAATTTAGAGGCCTGCAGGCGACACTTAGGTCTCTGTGGTAGGCAGCTTATCTCACAAGTACTGAAAACCAAGAACATGTACACTACACCCAGAAGTCTTCAATATGTACATTGATTCAGTGTGGGATTGCATTAATATTTTAAACTGTAGCATGTAGAGCTTGTTTAGTTTGGTGGTGTTGTGTTTCTATTTTTATATTTTTACGTTTTCTCTCCTTCTCTGCCCTCATTTCAAGCTCTGGTTTCTTTTTGTCTATTGTCTCCTTTTTTCTGGTCTCCATCTTTTCCTTTTTTAATCTATCCATGGTCCACTTGTCTTTCTCATGTTCTACATCGCTATTTCTTTTTTTCATTTCTAAACCTTTGTGCATTTGCTGCAGTTGTCTGCCTCACAGTGTTCAATACCCATTTCTGTCGTTTTCTGGCCTCCTTACTGATCAGAGTGTTTTTATTGCCTTTCTACTTTTCTTCTATTACTTCCCCATGTAATTTTTGCACCTTTATCTTTTTCTGTGCTATTCTCTCTCTACCCCTTTTCACTATCTGTATCGCTCCTCTTTTTCTTCATTTTTTTCTTTTGGCCTGGTCAGGTATGTATGTGGGTGCTGATGTTTCAAGTGTAGCCAGTCCTTAATATGTATAACAAATAAGCGCCAAGGTCCTCGTAAGGAGGCCACTGCAGCTTGCACCAACCATTTCCACTGCCAACGTTACCATTGTCAGTACCAACAAAACTAATGGCTGCTGACTAATTCTACACTGGAAAATACACGCAAACAGTGTCCATGTATGTGCAGTCGACCCTCTTTGAAAACTATATATGTTCTATGTTTATAGAGATTTGTTGGGACAGATGGTGAAAAACTGGAACGGATCTGGCAAATCTGGGAAGCCTAGTCACTCTATTAGGGTGGAGAGCTCTCATTCAATACTCACAGGACTTGGGGAGGTTTCACCAGGGAATCCCAAAGGTTTGATAGGATTTATACAAGTCATATTCCCAGCCTCTGGCTGCTGTTCTCCGAGGCTGTACAGTTACTGTCTTTTTTGTTTGTGTGTGGGGAGGAGGGCGCGTTCCTGAGATTTGAGCAGCAAGAGTGTTAGACTCACACTTTTAACAACCCGTTGGTTCTCTAGTGCACAGGGATTGAAATGCCATGTCTAGATTACCCACTTTAATTACTTTAATACCAGTGCTCCAAAGTGTCACAGGATGCCTCCCATTCATTAATTCACCTGCACAAAGAACCCTCCCAGCAAAAGGCATGCACCTTTTCCCACTAAGATTAGAGATTTCTTAGTTTCAAACAGATTCCCTACTGTCCAGTCAATCAGTTCTTTCCCTTAACGAAACAATGTATGAGGGATGCCTAAGGCTAAGGAGAGAGATACAATCTCTCGTACAATATGAAAAACACCACACTCAAACACAAATAGGTGATGTGCTCTCAGCAACCTTTATTTGTAGCAAAGACAGTGGCCAGTCCTGGTGCAATCTAGAACTAGCTTCCCACAGATCTGATCAGGAAGTCCCTCCGGTGGTGACCAGTCTTTCCTCTACTAATATAACTAGACTCATCTTCGTAGCAGAAAGACTAACTTTCAGAGAGCTTTGCATCAGGTGTGTCATGTAACAACACAACAATAATAATACAGCCATGACATTAAAAAAAAAAGGTTTCAGACCAGTTTGTAGTAAATTACACAAGAATAAAATCAGATAAATGACTTAAATATTATCACTGAAGTTCTCGTTTGAACCAGTGAAGAATGTTTACCCAGTGGCGTAATGAAGCGAAATGATGCCTCCCCACCTACCCGCAGAATGTACTGGGGGGCACCTGAGTCTCCCATATCATACAGATATTCATTTGTCTTGGGCCCCCTTAAAGCGTGTGCCCCCCTGAAGAGTTGTGTGCTCCTCCCCCCCCCGTGCCGCAGGCGCTGCAGTGGCCTGTGTTATGCTCCTAATTTTACCTTCAGTCTTGGAATATCATGTGATGGAAAAATTACAACAGGGAAAAGGAAGAGACTGTGGCTGAATGTAGCGGCGAGGTGTCTTTGAATTCAGGATGAAGGTGAGAGTAACCAAATATAATTGAATCAAAATGTTTTAGCCAATAAAGATGCTTATCCAGAACTGGGGTTTGATAAAAGATCATTGAATAGGAGTTGAGCCTTCCTTCAGCTACATTTGCAAAGTTCTTAGAGATTTTTCAGGACCAGTGGGTGCCACCCATGACATGTAGGGTGAGGTCTCAACATGGACAGCTAATGCTAAACTGTTTTTGTGGAGATCAATTTCCTCATAGATGATTTATCCTGTTTGAAGAGGTTGTGTCTTTCTCAGACAAGTACTGCAGAAACACTGTACGTCCTCTTACAGGATGCCACTTAAAGAATTCAACAAGGGGATTGGCATGGCAGAGAAAAGATGGAGTGGTGTGCAATCTTGTGGCTACATTTACTCTGGTATTTTCCTGCTGTCAACCTGCCTTATTTGTGTCATCTGCATTTTTCTTGACCTCGTATTCTAAGATGCATCTGGACACCATGTTGGCGACCCTCCAGTCCAAGATGAAAATGTCCAACCTTTGTAGTCACAGAGACATAAAATCCCTAGTGTGAAGTGCTCCATTGGGCTTGCAGCTTCCATTAGCTGATTCTACATAGGCAAAAGTGGAGGATGCCGAAGTCAGACAGAAATACCTGTCCACAAGGAGGAGAACATTTGTGCTTATGGCCTGCACTGGACACCTGCTCTGCACCACAAGTGAAGTGGTGGCTTATGTGCAGGATATTCCTGGATAACTGGAGGTACTCTAGGTCGGAAACTGGGGGCCCTCCTCTTGCAGGGCCTAGACAAGCCTGATCTCGAGCCAGGACCAGCTCTGTACGGCAGGTTGAGTATTGACTGACACGCGGCACTGGGGTAAGGAACCGCACTAACCGGCCTTCTTTGACGTGCTGCTAGGCAGCCCTTTGGAATGCATATGATAGATGAATGGGACTGCAAACGACATAGCTCTGTGAGGTATAGTCTGCTCTTGATTTCAGTTGTGTTACTGCTGTGTTGACTTTTGACCCTGTTCTTGGCCTCTACTACCAAGAGACGCAATTCTGGCTTTTTCATCAAGTAGCTCATGAGCAACTGGTAGCTCGCCAGCTACAAATAACAAAATTAGGGAGTGAAGAGGTAGTGTCTTACACGGATACTTGGGGTGGATACGTCCTCCTCTAAAACTCTGTAGTCAAATCAAAAAGATCCACCATGCAGCGGGGCTTAAATTAAAGTCTTATTGTGTTAGGGAAGTGTGTTTCTCATCCTGGAATGGATGCACACAGTGTTTGCTTAAATACCCCTCACACACCAAAAGGGCCCTTGGTGTCATGCTTCATCATAGGGATCTTCCTGTCCCGCTGCGGGATGGGGCATGCTACGAACTGCGACTACGCGGGAGCACTGTTCTTACAATACTATGTGTAGTATAGGGGTAGTGAGAGGAAGGGTCTGGAGTGAATAAAAAATGTGAATTTAATTAGGACCTGGCCTCAAGGACTTTAGAAATTGTAATAGGTCGCCGAGGCTGGACCTGTTAAAAGGGTGATTCGGAGATGTCCTGCGTATAATTTGCGTATACTCCTATAAAGTCAACATGTTTCGAAGCATCAAGGCTTCTTCATCAGGACTGAAAGATCCTCTCAGTACTCACTATGTTGATATTAAATTTGAAGGTGTGCTATATACAAAATTGAAAAAATGAAAGATGCAGGAATTTCATGCACTTTATACAATACCTAATAGTACCTCTAAAATGTTAATCTGAAAGAGAAGTACAATTAATGTGCTAATTGAGCTTTCCCATGTGCAAACAAACGAAACCTGGGAAAGAAAATAGAATCGCCACAAGGTGACTGTAGTGTATTTAGTGCTACTGATATCGTGATCTATCAGTGCAATGATCTGTGGGAAAAAAAGACAAATGAGTCACACACACAAGAAACAGAATTTACACACTCCATTTTTGTGACTAGAGTAATTTTCAAAGGTTTGTATGTAAATTATGTCCTCATACACTGGTCAATCTATACTATGTAATGTAGGAGATAATGCTCCATAAGCCTCTGTAACAGGTAGGGAAGGGTGTCGCCCACTGGATTCTGTTAAAAAGGTGGGAAAAAGAAGGTTTTGGTAATTGCTGGACGATTTCCGAAGTCTGCAACACAAGGATTTCTTAACGGCTATGCCGTACATACGTCTCGGTTAACACTGCCTCGCTCCAAATGACGCCCACCCGCGGCTCTGTGGTGTGAAAGGAGACAGCGGGGAGGCTCTATTTATGTTGCTACTGATTGGCATTAGGTGGCTGCACCTGCGAGGAGAAACGCCCTGATGCACCCAGAACTGAACCACTATTGGTTCCTGGTTGTTGTTCTGGGAGCGTGCACTGGAGCACTACGCCCTGTATCCATGGTGATTATTATACAAAGCGCAAGTGAGTCAAAGTCCGGTTGTGGGCCCGCAGCAAGAGTGCTGCATTGCGGAAGTAGGATTGTAAAAGGAAATTGAAGAATTGCAGAAAAAACTGTCCCGGAGCTGTCCATGAGAGTTAATAAAGGTTTAAGGCGTTTTATAAAAAACTTTTATAAAAAGACCGGAAGGAGGAAATGATAATTCAAAATTAATACATTTTTACATACAATGGTGTGAACGATAGGACCACAAGGGGGTTCCTTAATACTTGCCACAAGGGTTGTACAGGGAAGAAAACAGAACCCTCCTCAATGCACTGGAGAGGGGTATGAAGTAAAAAGTAAATAAATTCGAGGTAGTCAGGTGTCATACACTTAGGGCCTTATTTATGAGGCGTTGCAACAGTTTTGCACTTCCGTTGCGTCCCTTTTTGGGACGCATCGGCGGCGTAAAACATGCCTCCTGTTGCGCCCTATTTACAAAGTGATGCATCTAAGCAGATGCGTCACTTTGTAAACCCCTGCACTACATTATACCTACGTCAGGTATATTGTATGCAGGATGGGCGTTCCCACGTAAGTAAGCCTCGTAGAAGTGATGCAGTGAAATCTACGAGATTTGACTGCGCCACTTCTAGGGTGCAAATGCGTCAAAATCATACGCCTGCCTCACAGCAGGCGTAAGACTGACGCAGGCCCTTTCACATGGGGCTTGCCCCATGTGAAAGGACACATTTCTGGAGGTGCGTCACTTTTGTAACACACTCCAGCAATGCAGCATTTTTGTGCCTACAGATACGTCAGAAATACTGACGTATCTGTAACTCCTTGTGACATGATGTGTCATACATAAATATGACACAACCATCATGTGGAAAGGAGGGCGCACTGAGAAGTGACGCATCACTGCTTTCACGCGGCGATGCGTCACTTCTCATAAATGGGGCCCTTAGAATGCATAGTTGGTTGACAGCTGGATCTTTTGGCTACATAGTCATCTCGTATGTAGGGATATACACGTTCGTGACTGAAGGCTGTGGTGTCTTTTTTCAATTTCTGGAATTTACTTTGTTTCAAAGTTATTTCATATTCACTCATTTGTTGGTTGAGTTCGTCCAGCCTTTTCTTTAAGACTGTGTGAGATTGGTAGCTTTTAAGTTGGACTTCCAGTTTCTGTATATCAATTTTGAGTTCCTGTGCCAACCGGGTGGCCGTCTTGATGATAAGGACCAGCCAGCCCCTGGTACAGTGCCACAATATCAGGGACCAATGCTTTTTAAAGGACTTGTCGTGCTGAAATATAAAGGGTTCGTTCTGGACTATGAGGCCTTGAGGTGCTGCGTTGGCCCTAAGGTATTCTGTCATCAATAGACCATGTAATGTAGTCTTCATCTCGGTCCTTCTAAGGTTGGCCAACTCATCCCAGTCCGCATTGCTTGGACCCGGGTCAGTGCTGCTAAGACCCTCAAAAGGATTTAGGGCTGCCAGGATTCTGTCAATTTCCTCCTCATCGAACGTGAGGCCTGCTGCCTCGGCCATAATCTTAGAGTTTTAGTGAGTGTGTGTTGCCTGAAAAAAATTGTGTGTGTCCATGGAGACTGGAATATATCGGCATGACGTCCAGACCAGTGAACATAAGAGCAATGTACGCTGTAAAAAAAAGTACAAGTAAGATAGCGAGCCATTATCTGACCATCAAAACACACAAGATGATGGACGGAATGTTGCACATTGGCAAAACATTCACCCCCAGCCACAGATCTGGGTTTAATCCATCGTTATTTTGCTCACCACGCCACCCCAGTTCAGACATGGCCATATGCAAATCAGTCTTGACCCTGTGCCTCATGGGAACAGTCCAGCCCGAACTGCCAAGCCATGTCTTTCCTGGACCAGAATCAAACATCCTAGGACCGGCTTCGGGGTTTCACCCCTCTTCAGCCGGGATAGCTTGACTCCAGTTCGTTGTGAGCACGGGACCCACGTCTGGGCATACCCTTCCCACATAGGGCAAACAGCAAAACACAAAAGATGATGGACGGAATGTTGAAACCGGTCCTAGGATGCTTGTTTCCAGTCCAGGGAGGACCTGGCCTGGCAGTTCGGGCTGGACTGTTCCCATGGGGCACAGGGTCAAGACTGATTTGCATCTGGCTGGGTCCAAACTGGAATGGCATGGTGAGCAAAAAAACGATGGATTTAGGCCCAGATCTCTGTACAGGGGTGAATGTATGACATTGTTCTGCATTCTGTCCATCAACAGTTCTTTTTGCAATTATCTGACCATGGCCCACACCGTGGATGATTTAAAGTGGACCTTAATTGAACAAATCCACAACGAGAGAGACCTGCTAGAAAAAGAACAACAATGGGTTTTCCACTTGGGGACCAACGTAACTGGCCTCAACGGTGACATACCATGGGCCCAGCTGTCTTGATAACCTAGATTGATATCTCAGAGCTTTTTCCAGCTCCTAATGTATACAACCTTATTTAAGGGCGGTAGGGTGTTCTGGATCACTGAGTAACTGTTACTCGTGACATTTAGTAAACATCTCATTACGCATCAACGCTCTCTGAGTGGAAACACAGTGATCAACCTGTGACCACTGTACCTGCTCATGCCTCGAGGTTGACATACTTAACACACCATGTGGTGCGGTTTTAAGCAAGGATTCCCCTTAAAAGATGCACCAGACCACACTACGGCCTCTTTTTTGATGAATTAGGGCAACTGTCAACCAACTATGCACTCTAAGTGTATGACCCCTGACTCCCTCAAATGTATTTACTTTTTACTTCATACCCCACTCCAGCGCATTGAGGAGGGTTCTCTTTTCTTCCATGAACAACCTTTGTGGCTAGTATTAAGAAACCCCCTTGTGGGGCTATCGTTCACACCATTGTTAGTAAAAATGTATTAATTTTGAATGATCATTTCCTCCTTCCGGTCTTTTTATAAAAGTCTTTTATAAAACGTCTTAAACCTTTATTAACTCTCATGGACCGCACCGGGACAGTTTTTTTCCGCAATTCTTCAATTTCCTTTTACAAACTTACTTCCGCAATGCAGCGCTCTAGTTGCGGGCCCACAACCGGACTTTGACTCACTTGCGCTTTGTATCCTAATCACCATGGATACAGGGCGTATTGCTTCAGTGCACGCTCCCAGAACAACAACCAGGAACCAATAGTGGTTCAGTTCCGGGTGCATCGGGGCGTTTCTCCTCGCAGGTGCAGCGACCTAATGTCAATCAATAGCAACATAAATAGAGTCTCCCCGCGGTCTCCTTTCACACCACAGAGCCATGGGTGGGCGTCATTTGGAGCGAGGCAGTGTTGACCGAGACGTAAGTAAGGGCATAGCCATTAAGAAATCCTTATGTTGCAGACTTCGGAAATCGGGCAGCAATTACCAAAACCTTCTTTTTCCCACCTTTTTCACAGAATCCAGTGGGCGATGCCCTTCCCTACCCGTTACAGAGGCTTATGGAGCATTATCTCCTACATTACATAGTATGTATTGACCAGTGTATGAGGACATCATTTACAAAAATATAGTGTGTGATTTCTGTTTCTTTTGTGAGTGTCTCATTTGGTTTTTTCCCACAGGTCATTGCACTGATAGATCACGATATTAGTAGCACTAAATACACTACAGTCACCTTGTGGCGATTCTATTTTCTTTCACAGGTTTCGTTTGTTTGCGCATGGGAAAGCGCAATTAGCAAATTAATTGTACTTTCTCTTTCAGATTAACATTTTAGAGGTACTATTAGGTATCGTATAAAGTGCTTGAAATTCCTGTATCTTTCAATTTTTCAGTTTTGTATATAGCACACCTTCAAATTTGATATCAACATAGCGAGTACTGCGGGGATCTTTCAGTCCTGATGAAGAAGCCTTGATGCTTCAAAATATGTTGACTTTATAGGAGTATCCACACATTATACGCAGGACATCTCCGCATCACCCTTTTAACAGATCCAGCCACGACGACCTATTCAAATTTCTTAAGTCCATGAGGCCAGGTCCTTTTTAATTCACATGTTTTATTCACTCCAGACCCTTCCTCTCACTACCCTTATACTACACATAGTATTGTAAGAACAGTGCTCCCGCGTAGTCGCAGGTCGTAGCATGCCCCATCCCGCAGCGGGACAGGAAGACCCCTATGATAAAGCGTGCCACCATGGGCCCTTTTGGTGTGTGAGGTGCATTTAAGCAAACACTGTGTGCATCTATTCCAGGATGAGAAACACACTTCCCTAACACAAAAAGCTCTCCAGCTACACCTAAGTAGCTCTCCTGTATGCAGCCGGATGTATGATGATACATCGCAAAAATTTACAATGCATGCCTTTACAATGCAGTTTTTACATTGCAACATGTTTTTACATGACATGCTATCACAACGCATTTTTAGAAACTACATTTACAACGCATTCCATTACAACGCATACCATTACAACGCATGTTAATTTTAGGGCAACAGTAGGGTAAGTGTTGGATAGTGCAGGGGTAGAAATGACTATTCCTACTCCAGTGAGTGCAACAGTAGGGTAAGTGTTGAATAGTGTAGGGGTAAAAATTACTATTCCTACTCCAGTGAGTGCAACAGTAGGGTAATCGTTACATAGTGTAGGGGTAAAAATTACTATTCCCACTCCAGTGAGTGCAACAGTAGGGTAAGTGTTGGATAGGGGAGGGGTAAAAATTACCATTCCCCATTACTGACCTTATATTGCGTTGTAATGACATGCAATGTAGTGACATGCGTTGTAATGACATGCGTTGTAGTGACATGCGATGTAATGGCTGCGTTGTAATGGCATGTGATGTAAAGGATGTTGCATTGTAATGACTGCGTTGTAAAGGTAGTGCGATTTAATGACTGCCTTGTAAAGGTTGTTTGCCGTGCAGCCCAGCCTAATAAATTAGTAGCTTTAATTGTGTTGAGTGAATATATGTATACTAAAACTGAAAAGTGTATATCTGGTACTAAAATGTATGTATTTTCAGAACTCATAAGCCGATGGTTGGAGAAAAATCATTTAATTTCCAAAATATATTTAAAGCTGATATCTGAGTGATAAATCATGCAACACTGGGGAAAGATATTACTAATATTATCAACTTCGTTCCCAGAGATAGCCGCTCTCATCCTGAGCCACAAATCTGACATAGCAATCCTTACCGAATCATGGCTCAATGAATCATCGTCACCTCACCTAGATTTATTGGTCCCTTCAAATTATAGCATTGTAAGGCTTGACAGGCAATTAAAACAAGCATTTGCAATGCAATCAGTCTCGCCTTTGGGACCTTATATGTATTTAGCTATGAGGCACATTAGCCTGAGTGCTGAAACATCTACTGTTCTTTAACATGGTGGAAAGTAAGCATCAAACTGTGTGACACGCCAGGTAAGGGAACACATGGAGAGAAATATTGCCTTTCAGCGGGAAATGGTAAAGTCGAAAGCTCTGTTTTTAATATAAAATCAGGGCCTTCGGTGTCATATCACTGAAAATACAAGATTTGAAAAGCCAGAATCCAACTCAAACTGGCATGTATCACCCACAAAGCGCTACACACGAAATCCCCTGCAGATCTCGCCCAGAAAATCATGGTTTCTGGAGGAGCCAGAAACTCCTGGTCCGCTACAGACTTTGTGCTCCAGCCCCCTCCCCCACTTCCGACAGGAAAAAACATACAATTGTGCTTTCACTGGGGCCGCACCAAGAATCTGGAACTCGCTGCCGTCTTTCATCAGAAGAATTCCCTCTCTGTCAAAATTCAAAAAGGAAGCCAAAACCTTCCTAATGGGCAAGTTTCTCCCATAAATCATGCATTGCACACACCGCTCAGTGGCTTTGCTTATTTTAGTTGCTGCTAGAGTTTGGACTGATTGGCTGCTATCCATCTTGTACTGACGTTGTACTCCCACAAATGTAATTGCTGGATTTCTCTGAATTATGATCTGAACATTGTATTCACCCTGTTATTCCCCAAATGTTTCACTTCCTTCTACCCCTACTTATGTATTTTTTTCTTAGACTATTTCATACTTGTATACAACGTGTTATCCCTGTAAAGCACTCTGATACACGTTCACACTCTATAAAACACTAAATAAATAAATAAAAAGGTATGGCTGTAATGTATAACCCAGGTAGAGGTATTCCACGCTGACTGATCCTTTTTTATTTTACTGCTTGCAACCATGCCTGATGATCACGTCCCTTAATCTTGAATATGGTGGCAATTTAAGTAATCTTGTACAATCTGGTCACTATTATTACAAGTATATTGCCAGCTCAGGATAGTTTTCACTGAACATAAACTGTTTTTATTACAGAAAAGATTGTAAACCCTTGCACTAGATAGATTGTACAGAGGGTACAATTTGTAAGAAGCCTGAGATACCCTGAAAGACTGCAGTCTGCTAAGATTGAACTCAGCTTAAGGGGTGGACACTCTCTGTGGGAGTAATTACCAGAATGTTGTGCCTTCTGAATTGGATTTGTGTTGAGGCAATTGTACTGGAGCACCAGTAGAGAAGACTTTTATTTGAGGATTCCCCTGAGTTACAGATCGCTTAAGGACACAATGGCAGAAGAGCTCAAGCATGTAAAATTCCTCAGTTTAAAATGGCTCCTAAGAACAGAATGCTGGAGCCAGACCAAACTACATTGCACATAGCACTCATCTGAGCCAAGCCTTCTGCTGCTGTCAAGCTGAGCGCCAGTTCTGAATCCCAACCACTATTTGCACACAAAATAGATACTCTAGCGGTGTTGATTACCTTAATCAGTCTCTAGCTATGGAAAGTAGCCAAGAGAATGAAGGCAACTTATGATGTAGCTGGGGCCATTATGAAACATTGTGACTGAGATGTGCATTACTATAACTAAGGTACAGGAAGCGACAACCAGGTCTCAGAAGACAATGGTTGAAGATGCAGATGAGAGATCCTACTCTAATAAACTATGACTTCTATCATTTCCAGACTGAGCCAAGGGCCCACCAATTGATGTTTTTCTTGAAAAATGGATCCTTGTACATCTGCAACCTAAAAGCCGGCCCATACTGTTTTCAAGTAAACGGGTGCAAGGAGTACTGGTGACAACTCTGAAGCCAAGTGCTCACCAGTGCACCATTATTGCCCATCTTGTAAAGTTTCAGGATAGAGATGTTATACCATTGAGAGCTGGTCAAAGTTCTAGATCTTAGCATAAGGGCCTGGCTATCCAGCTATTCAGATTACTCTGAGGCGGTGAAGGGACATACAAATTCCTACAATGCAGTGACATGCATTCGTCAAGACGAAAAATGTATGTTTCCTGCAAAACAAAACTAATGAAGGATGATGAATTAACTTATTTGCCTCACCAGTGATGGCAGGCATGTGGCTGGACGGATGGGAGAAACTGTTACGAACCTCTGGGACTATGGGAGTGCAGAATGGGGGACTGCAGGTCGGGGGAAACTTCTTCAAGACTGGGTGTCTGACTGAGGTGGTGGATGACACTGGAGTGTCTGCAGAGAACTGGGTGGAAGTGGCAGAAGCTGAAGTCTTGGGTGGAGAAACCTGATCTTGGAGAGACTGATGCTTCCCCATTTCAGGGACATTTACAGAAAACTATTGTGACACAATAGCACATACAAAGAACTGCAACCTATCAAGGAGGGTCTTATAGGAGTGGTAAATCATCATAGCATAATAGTCATCCTCCACTGTGCTTGACATTGCACCAACAAGGCCTTCGATTCCACTTGAAAACAGGATACTTGATTACTGTGCCCAGCCATTATTTGTTGTTATGCAGTTGCTCTATTTTCATTTTTGATGGTGTTATGTGTTGGAAGTCTGGGACTGGATTCTGTTGGGAGTCCAGGTATAATTCTGGTTTTTGTGGATGCAGAGTCTTTCTCTGTACGCAAAACTGTCTCTTTTGTTCGGGCATTTATGTCTGGAGGGAAAAATCATTTTTCTATTCTATTCTTAGGTTTTTTGCTAATTGCAGGTGAAGTGGTGGTACTGGCTTGGCTATAGATCCTGAGTAAGCATGCTTACGCGGGAAAGAGTGTTGCTTAAACAGCGACCTCCAGTTGAAATTCCGAATCTGAAGCTTTAGCTATCACTGTTCTTTTGCACAGAGCTACATCAGATGACTCGATAATTGTATCAGTAGACACAGGGAATTATTGTTTCTTAAACACTAGACAGTGTAATGGCATTTTTGCAAGCCATGCAATAAAGCAGCAGAACAATAGTGGGGGTGCCTGTACTCATCATCTTACTCCTTCTATTCTTCATGGGTCTAGGTGAATGGTATTAATTGTGGTATCTGTTTAAAGTATTGGCGATGTCGCAGAATCTGTAGGGTATATAAGAGGTGGTGTAGGAGGCTTAGTGAATGTATATGCCACAAACATTATAGACATGTCTTTCTTCCTGGAGTCATTGAAGTTGGTGTCAGTATGGCTGGGCAAGGCAATGATTTTGGCATTAGACTTAACTGTGTAATGTCTTGTTTGAAAGACAGGTCAAGTCCATAGATGGCACAAATGGTACATAACTTGGCACAAATGGTACATATCTTGGACCTTGTACAGGAGCTCAGCATAGCTCATGCCTGGGGAGAACAGCACCCTGATGATATAAGCTTCTCTTTTTATTCTCCGCCTTATGGGTCTTGGAGCAAACTGGATTACTTATTTCTGAGCAGGGATATTTCTGACTTGTGCACTGATCTGAAATATTTGGGAAATAATACTATCTCCCGCTGTAGGAAAATACATATTTTGAGACACACCCACACACCTCTGCTTTTTGCCTTGTCTGCTTTGCTGGCTTTAGAACTCTGGAAACTTTGCCCCTTTTAAGCTGGAGTAACGTTCCCCTTTAACCATGGCTAAATTGACTTAACCCTGATTGCCATGTTTAACTTTCCTGTAATGCAATGGTATATGATACAGAAAAAAAGCCATGGTATGGAAAGTTAAATGCCAATTGTGGATTACAGCAACTATTCACTAGTGCAACAAGGAAAAAATGGCTTCTGGCCTACATTGTAGAGTGCTGCTGCAGTGTAAAAACTGCAGTGCAACCTTTCAAAACAACCATTTTTCACAAGTAAAAACATTCCTTTTGAATATTAGTAAGTCACCCATATGTATGTCTTGTTGCGCATCGAGTAGGGTGTAGGGTATTTAAAAATAGGACATCGAAAAAATTTATATTACTGTGTCCCTAAAGCGACAAGGCATAAAAAACAATTTTTACTGTGGCAGGTCTAGCGGTCTTTTCAGCAATACCAGAGAACAGATTAAAATATTAATACATCTTAATGGGGAAGAGACCAGTGAGGAAAATAATGAAACCACTATTTCTAATAGTTCTTAACAATTAAATTCAATGGTGAAGTCAGATTTTTAATGAATATCAAGAAAAAGTAACTTTTAGAAAGGTACCCTTTACCTGCCTGAACTGTAAGGGGGTGATTTACTATATGCATCTGCCAACTACCAGCCTGTGCTCAAGCTCAGGAATAGGTTTTAAAGGGGTGTGAAATGTCCCCCTCAGTAGCAAATAGGCTGACATGAATGGGCAAAAATGATTCCTCGGAGCTCAACAGAATATGAACGGTGGAGCTTTAGGCATCATTTGACACTACAGTATCAAGTCCTGCATGAGAGATCTGTTGAGCTACATGTCACTCTTTGTTGCAATTGAAAAGGGGAGAACAGGATGCAAAGACAAATCTTGTGTATCCCCTGTCTGGTTGCTGAAGGGCCCCGCTTTTTTCATACCAGTATTCTCTCTTTGGGTTTGCTGTGGGTACAGTGCCTGCTTCAAACCAAATTGTAGTGTTTGATGTGAGAGGACATTGGTAATTTCCCTATGACACCACACATACACTCCCAGCCCAAAGAACCCAAGTTTAATATGGATGAAGATTTTCGCCATCTTGAAAATACCATGGCATATGTCATTTTGGGCCTGCTTGCAGTAAGACAAACAGAAACTACTGAAGAAGTGGGTAGGGTTCCCCCGGTAAGTTTAACCCCATTGGTTAGTGAGTGCCCAGGAGTCACATCCACCCACTAACTGGCTCCCAGAATAAACGTGACAACCCAAGGTACCACCTTCAGAACACTTTCTGGACCCGTGAAAGATCAGAAGAGGACAAGACCTGCTGTATGGGACCTGAGAGTAGCCCTGAAAGACTGGTCCTGCTCCTTCTTGTACCCAGGACAAAGAAGTGGACTCCAAGATTCAACTGGCTGACTTCCTGTATGGCTACAGGGACATAACAAGCTATCAGAGGCCTTGACCCTGGAATTCCCAACTGACCAATAACAACTGGATCTGAACTGGACCTTGCTGGTGGTATCTACTGAAGTGAGACATGGCTCTTCAGTGCTGCCCCTGAAGTCATAAAAGCCTTATAAGTGACCCAAAGTAGCTGCCCCAAAAATCCTGAAAATGTGGGACTTATGGCCTGATTCAGATCTTGCCAGTATTACTGTCGTCCTGACGCAGTAGCTAATCCAAGAAGTCCTTCAAGCAGACAGAAGTCTGCCTGCCATTTTTAGATGTTGTGGCAATAGACTGTGTCCTGTGCCGGTCTTCTCTGCAGGCTAACAGTACTCTGTCGTCAGGTGACTTGCGGCGAGCCAATTTATTTTTTATATGTTTCTGTTGTGCTGGCGGTGTCCTGGCTGCAGAGTCCTAATGGGGTGAGACCATGGTGGTGTAGAGACAGATACGTACTACTTATTATCATCTCAATACACATATATGCTATGAATCTGTCAATATGTTTATGTAGGTAATGTTTACTGCCCATATTTTTACATATAGCATTGCGCACTAACAACATACACACACTATTGAATGTACACTGACACCCACCACAAAAGCCTACTTCAGATCTAGGCAATAACGGGGTGGCTGAGTGTCATGGTCAAGCAGCAGCAGCACAAGAAGGACCTGGATAATGGCGTCCAAGATGGAATCGGTGGTGGGACCCTGAAAAAAGGTGAGTTTTCATCTCTTTTTTCTTCCATTCCACCAACTCGAACTTGGAGGTTTCCCTGCCACAGTTGCCTTGATGTAAAAGCACATCATAATCTGGACAGGGGGAGTCTTGGCAGGACTCCTTCTGACAGCCACTTCTGCCTCTGATACCATTGACGCGGGAGAAAGATTCTGGCGGAGGTGGCGGGTAGGGGTGGTCTTCCCTCCAGTGACCAGTCAACATCGAAATCAAGCGGGCAGACTGCCAAAGCCGTGGGAGGGAAGACCCTGAAATGGTTGTCTGTGAATCTTATGTTTGTGGGTAGGGAATTCCATATCTTCACTGCCTGAACAGAGAAAGATGTTCCACCCATGGCTATTTTCTTGTGTGTAGGAATAATGAGGCAGGGAGCCATTCTTGTGCATAGGTTCTTTTCTTCTTTGTATTTGTTGATTTTCATCCTGATAGAGACATATCTGATGTAACCTATTGGTGAGGCAGGCACACACATATCAGGTGACTTGACAGTGTTTGATTGGCAAAGGATTCCCACACTCCCTTCTGCTCCTGCGCCGCTTCTTCCGGTGCCGGGCTAGTCAGGCTCACCCTGAGCACAACATTTCTGTGCCGAGAGAGCTTCTGCACATCTGCAGCCAGGAGTCCAGGTTCGGCAACTATTAAACCCTGCTGGACTCAGACGCACAGCGGGGGACTGAGCCCGAAGTGTTGCACAATATTGTGGTACTTTTGAATTGATCCGAGTTTAGTGGAAGACAGGTGCATTATGGAGTTCAGTGATTGAACTCGGCAGTATCCCAGTTTATACCCACGCCTTTTCTATTAACTGTTTCCACACTCGACTCACTTATAAGAGTGCTGGAAACCACCGACCGCCCAGCGCTGAGACGAGGCTGCTGTTGTTAAAGCCGTGTAGACTTCACCGCAGGGGTACAACCCCAGTCCCTGCGGCCGGGAACCACGGTGCACTGCTCCCGTTGGTGACAAAGCCACCCACCAGCCCCGGCGGCAGAGTGCTGAAGCGTCCAATGCTGGGTGCTGGATATCTGATGCTTGACGCCTGAGGCCGAAGCAGGCCGAGATGAGGTGGCTGCAGTTTTATGGTCTGCCGGTTTCTGCCAGTGCCTCCTGGGTTTGCCGCGATAGTGTCCCACAACTGTAGACAGGGTCAGAGACCGTCAAGGTGGCTTGTTTCCTTGCCCTGGGCCTTGAACTTTACTGTGATAGCCTTAGGAGCCGGTTTTCTTAACCCCCCAAGAAGGGGAACTGGACAAGTAGTCAGGCGGATTTCAATCGGATTTCAGTGCCTGGTAAGCTGCTTATAGTTTAATCAGGTGGACACCATCATTTATATTTACATTAGTGGCTGGTGAGTGAGTGAGTAAGCAATGTTAAGCAAGGGTGGGTGGAGAAATTGATGAAGGAAGCTGGTACCACAGGAGTATTAGTAAGTGGCTCCATCTCTTCATTGTGCGGAAGCGGCCAGCAATAGGTGGGTGCAGCTTGCACATTGAGAGGCGGTCAGGGGGTCAGTGATGCATTGTAATCCCCCCGACACTCAGCATCAAAACACGACCACTCCACTCAGCCACTCAGCATCAGACCACAACCTGGTCACTCAGCCAACCAGCATTAAACCACGAATAGGACCACGCCACAAGAGCAAAGTCAAGACCGTGAAAACCTAGGGGTGGCAGCGCTGGGCCGACTTGACTGGACTGGGTTAGGATTAACTGAATTTGACTGTAGCTCGGAGAGGTTAGTGGCCGGGGGCTTTTGTCTGACTAGGTGTATTATTGCTGAAAAAAAAACAAGAGAGGAAATCCTGCGACAAGCATGAAGAATTTGCCAGGCTACCTGAGAATGGTCGAAGGGTTAAATACATTTCAGTTACTACTTGACACTAACTCAACGAATTGGGATATGCGTTCAGGTGAAGAAAGACCCCTCTTCCCCCAGATAAAGAGGAAAAATAAACTTTAAATAATAACAACCTCAAAAAACATTAAAGTAAAAACAGCACGGGAGAATCAACTACTAATCTCGCCCATGGTACGAATGTTTGAGAAATCAATGAAAATGAAAATCCCACGCAAATTTGACTTCATTAAGGATCCAACAGGAGCTATGTTAACATTACAATCTGACACTGATAATCTCCAAACTCCAATTGAACCAGAGAGTGAGGCAAAAAAGATATATCGGGACCAAAATACTAGAACTCCGGACCATGGGGTAATAGAACAAACAGTGGAACTGGAGAAAAAAACGGGTACTCAGTGGGGGCACATAACAGACTTGGAGATGCTGGCATTAGTTTCACCATCACAAATGTCACAAATGGCCCAAGAGGCTCCAAACTCACTGGAAATACTTACAGAAAATGTACCAAAACTACTGTTATCAGGGGCACCGCTCCCTCTCGAAGTAACAATAAATATTAAAAATGGTAAGATCTTAATGGAGTTAAAACCTAGCTCGTCTCAAACAAATCAGACAGATAAAAATGTCTGTAAGGCAAGAGGGGAAACTGAATCACAGTACAAAATGGATGATGATACTATAAATTTTCCCCTACTGAACAAGAATGTCAAGCTAGTTGATATAAAAAATATACATATCAACGAGAATCCAACACAGGCAAAATGGAATTTAGTCCACATAAAAGATAGTGGAAAGGATCTAACCCAGGCAAAAGGGAATCAAGATCACACCTTCCTGAAAATTGACAGCTTGCAACTTTGGAGTATTTTAATAATAATTCTAGTACCAATCCTCAGTTTACTCAACCAAAAAGGAAAGAGGATGATCACCACAGCTCGTAATTCATTAATAAAAGGGCGATACATCACAACCCTGAGGTCGTACAAGAAGAACAAGGTGCACCGGTTACAGAAACATCAGACTCTTGGCCAATATAGGACTTAGTTTTTAGAACCGTTGAGTTAACAATAGAAGCTCTACTGTATCAATCAAATAAAATGGAAGTTCAAATTGACCTCCTTAATTCCATGGCAAACTCTCTGGCGGAGGTAGATCAGAAACTGGCCACCTTAAATAGTTTGATAATATGAGTACCTCTGGTTAACAAACTGGCTTTTAGCACTGTCCTGAAGGGTTTAAAAGCAAACATACAAATTCTACGGAAGAACAATAATTCCAGGAAGCTAGAATTAGAGGAAATAAGTATAAGCAAAAAGACAATGTCTCAAAAGAAGTAGGATATACCAGAAGATAAAATGGAAGATCAAATTGAAAAACAAACAACTAGACCGCCACCATTATTGAAAATAAAATGTAAAGCGAGAAATAAGATTAAAAAAGTATAATTCTGTTTTCACTGGAAAAAATAACAACAGCAACAACAGATAGTAGGATATGGTCCTAATCAAGACATAAGACCAGTGCAAACACAGTCTTACAAACCTACAGAAAAAAAAGAAAAAGTATTACCCTCTATTACAAAGAAAACCAAGAGATATCATACCCGCTAAGGATAGTGAAGAATTAACAGAGCAATCTGAACAACATGGTCGCGTTTCCCATGAAAACACAAAAAGTGACGCAAAAAAAAGAAGCTTGAACACGGAAATGGAAGGAACAAAAGGGAAAATTTGGCCTCATGAAGAAAGTAAGCTAACAAGAGATAGGAATACCCCTGTTGTGAATGATGATACTTCCATCCAACTAGATAAACAAGGAAGATTAAAGTACCCCCAGGAAACTGATGAGGTGCTGATTGAGGATGCAGAGGAATACAATATAGACGAGAAAATGCATAGGACAATTATGATTAAACAGTCACCCAAAAAACGAACCAGTAAATAATCATCTGATTCATACAAAGAACCACCCCAAAGATTGAAGTCATCAAAACAGAGATCAATTTTGTCCGAAAAAGAATGTGCAACTCCTATATTAGGTGACAATAAGAGTGCAACCTATGAGGGAAACAACCTTTACAACGCAGTCATTACAACACAACATCCTTTACATCGCATGCCATTACAACGCAGCCATTACATTGCATGTCACTACAATGCATTTCATTACAACGCATACCATTACAATGCATAGTTTTTACCCTTACACTATCCAACACTTACCTTACTGTTGCACTCACTGGAGTGGGAATAGTAGTTTTTACCCCTACACTAGCTAACACTTATCCTACTGTTGCCCTCACTGGAGTGGGAATAGTAATTTTTACCCCTACACTATCCAACACTTATCCTACTGTTGCACTCACTGGAGTGGGAATAGTAATTTTTACCCCTACACTATTCAACACTTACCTTAAATGCAATGGAATGGTATGAGTTGTAATAGTATGCGTTGCAATGGTATAATGCGATGACCTGCTTGACCCGTCCCAACATGGCTTTCGCCCAAAACTTTCCACTGAGTCTGCCCTTATTTCAGCAGCAGAGGGAATTTGGGCGGCAGTTTATGGGGGAGGGAGGGCAATCCTTGTCCTCCTTGATTTGTCGGCCGCCTTCGACACCGTTAACCATACGGTGTTGGTGCGGCGACTAAAGGAGGTAGGGATCATTGAGCGGGCTTTGGCCCTCCTCTCCTTATTCTTGGATGACAGAAAGCAGAGCCTGAACTGGGCGGGTTTACAATCGGGCAACTTCAACCTGCCCTGCGGTGTCCCACAAGGCTCAGCTCTGTCCCCTACCCTGTTTAATGTTTATGTGAGGCCGCTGGCCAGAGTAGTGAGGACACACGGCTTCACCTTTGTGTCCTATGCTGACGATTCACAATTGGTGATATCAGTATCTGATAGACCGGAGCTAACATCGGCAAGATTCCACACTTGTCTGAAGGACGTTATGGAGTGGATGAGTCTGAGCTTTCTAAAAATAAACACAGATAAAACAGAAGTCATTGAATTTGACAACGGTCCCCCATTATGGAGCGCTTTGTGGTGGCCACCAGAGGCTGGGGAGTGTCCTCTTCCTGTTAGAAAGGTGAGGAATCTTGGGGTGATTTTCGATGATAAACAGAACATGTCAGCCCAGGTGATCAGTTTAACTTCAGCATGTTTTCTCTTGCTTAAAACTCTGCGTAAAATCTTCCCCTTCATTCCCCAGGCACTGCAGAAGACGGTAATGGCCGCCCTCTTCATGTCCAGATTGGACTATTGTAATGCAATGTTCCTGGGCATTGATAAGCATCAGGTCAGTAAAATCCAGTCACTGCAGAACGCTGCCGCCCGTGTTATCTTAAATTTACCCAAGGGCCACCCTACCTCCAATGGAAGAAGGTCACTACATTGGCTTCCTGTTCAGCAGAGAATCGAGTTTAAGGCGCTCTGCTTGGTGCACAAGGCATGTTACGGCGGGGGTTCAGTGGATTGTCAGGACAGGTTCAGGCCTTACATGCCTTCCCGGGATCTACGTTCGGCCAATCTTGGCCTTATATATACTTCTAGACATAGACGGGCCCGATGGGGTGGTCGCTCATTTGCCAGGTGTGCAATCCAATTATGGAACAAACTACCAGTGGCCTTGCGACTTCAACAGAATCTTCCCTCTTTCAGGAAAGCCCTGAAGTTCCGCTTGTTCAATCTCCACTAGCTATCAGCCCTCCACTCCGTCAACGTTCACACACTCCAGCGCCAAGACGCCTATGGCATTCGAGCGCTTAATAAGCTTCTTTATACTTATACTTATACTTATTGGAATGCGTTGTAAATGTAGTTTCTAAAAATGTGTTGTGATGGCATGCGATGTGAAATCATGCGTTGTAATGGATGTTGCGATATAAAAACTGCATTTTAAAGGTATGCGTTGTAAATGTTTGCGTTGTAACGTCATACATTCACCCATGATCATAAAAGTGGTAAGAGCCAACTTATCTTTCAACCTGAATATAGGTGGAGGGGAAAACATGACATCTTGAATCGGGGAAATATTTTAAAACTGTCAAATGCAATCCCATTGCTTGATACAATTAAAAGTGAAAATCCGTTGAATTCTTATCAAATTATAAAGAAGACTTCCAAGAACGCAAACTGGTGACATGGAATTCTATCCATTTACCGGAAAAAAACCTTCAGGAATATCAAGCTTTCTGAAATTAAGGAATAAAAATAAGCAGGCTCCCTCAAATTGTTTGTCCAAACCCTTTTACTTTGCCAGAGAGACTTGTCTACCAACGGAATAAAAATAAAAACAGAAATAAACAAGTATTCTCAATCTTGAAAAACTCTATCGGCAAAACAGCTAATTCACTATCAGCAACCACAATTAAACCTCAAGAAGAGAAAGTTATGAATCTTAAATTTGGCTGGTTGACAGCAGCCCTACATGGGGCAAACCAGGAATGCAAGGATCAACATCAGTGCGCCTGGGGCCAACAATCTGAGCAAAGGGAAATGATAAAAATATTTTCTTGGAATATAAATTGTGCAGGCTCTATGCCACAAAGTAGGCACCTGACATCCATGGTCAAGAGTTTTCAGATTATATTCCTGCAAGAAACCTGGGCAATGCAGTCCTTTGTGCTAGAAGGGTACTTTGTCCTGGCTATTACATTGAAAAAATATGGGCACCCCAGAGGAGAGTGGCAGCTTTCAGAACAATAGACTTAAAATTAGAAAGTTAACAAGTAACGACAAGTGGTAACAACATTCTAGTTGTAAAACTGTGCTATAAAGAGGCAAACAACATAAAATCTCTATTCTTAATAAACGTGTATATGCATCCGGAGGCTAATCCCAGGAAATCAATCGCCAATGACCTAATAAATACACTATTACATCAAAATGTGGAGATGCACTCCGAAATTATCATATCAGGGGATTTTAACATGAACCTACTATGGTCCTATACAAGAGATGAAATTACACTGTAGCAGGACTACAAGTGGGCTATTGCTAATCAGTTTCCAATCCCAGAGTCAAAAGCGGCAGGAGGGACAGTTGGTAAAAACCTACTAAAAGACCTGGATTCCTTGGGTTTAAGGGTTTTCAACGGGAGGAGCCAACAAGATATCCCTCCAGCTTGGACTTACCAAGCACATGGTCAAAATCGCGATTCGATTATTCATTAGTATCCTTGATATTATTTCAGAGGATATCCTCTTATCAGATTACAAATACATATGGCAGAGACTACGACCAACAAATAATGGAAGTAAATCTCCAATGTGGAAGGCATCAGAAATTAAAGACCCTTCCCGGGGTGACTGGTACAGTGAACTACAGGAGACTGTATTGGTCGGAAGGTTTTCAAAAATTCAACCACGAAAACAGCATTGGTCGACCGATGTTTTACAGGTCATGCTCTTACTGTAATTGCAAAATGAGGGCTTTGTATCAAGGAAATAATGGTTACCTATACATCAAAAAATGATAATAAACAGCAATTAGGTAGCCAAGCAAAAGCAATATCTAGGGTTAAAGATAAAGAAATGGCCGGACAATCTAGACCTACGTTCCAAATTAATAAAAACAAATAAAGAATTGAGAAAGCTAAATTTGAAATGAAACATTTCAAGAGAAAAAAGCACTCTGGGCTAAAGCATTATACACAAGTAAAATGAAAAATTCAAGAGATTTCTGAAAAATCTTCTATAGTTTGAAAAGAACTAACAAGGCGATCACAACATCCACTATAACAGAAGCGAAATGGGTTGTGTTTTTAACACCTCACCTGAATAATAACAAAGATGTCAAACAAATAGATAGGCCCGATAATTGAAAAGGAAAAGACAAAAATATGAATCACGAAACGGAAATAAATATAACCAAAGATCAAGTATACAATCTTATTAAAAAAACAGAGGCAAGCTGGAGCACCAGGCCCAAACAGAATTCCTTCTGCACTATATAAAGATAATCCAACTGTTTGGGCAGAATACCTCACAAAAGTTTTTAATAAGCCATCCAATCATCAACCCTGCTGGAGTCATGGAAAGGCTCCATAATATCACCTATTTACAAAAGCGGTGATTGGGCTCGACCTGGCAACTATCGATTACTTTACAAGACACGGAGGCCAAACGTTTTGCTGGAATGCTCTTGACAGAGCTATCGAAATGGGCAACCGAGAAGCATAAAATCCCGCCAAATCAATCAGGCTTTATACAAGGCTGGGATCAGTTATTAATTTTAAGTACTTTCATTTTTAATTGACAAATATAAAATTAAGAACCAAACATTATATATATGCTTTGTGGATTTTAAATCTGCCATTGATTGTGTACATCAGCAAACCCTTTGGGGGAAGCTGGAGAAACAAGGAATATCAGCTAGCCTCCTAAAAGCAATTCAAAAACTGTATACTGACACTTGGATTAAAGTTCAAAAAGTTGATGGTGCATATCTTTCAAGGAAAATCCATAGTTCCCAGGGATTAAAACAAGGATGTGTCCTTGCGCCATATCTGTGCAATTCCCCCTCCCCCCCCCCAAATTAGCAGACTGAGATATATCAAATTTGCTATACGCCGATGACGTTATTTTATTAAGCCACACAAGGATAGGATTACGACGGCTCATAAATAACATTTCCGATTACTCTTTTGAAAATGGTATGGTAATAGACGAGGCCAAGCCTAAGGTAATGGAAGTTAATAATAGGAAACAGAAAATGTATAAATACAAATTAGAGCAAGTGAAGACCTTGGGTGTGCTTTACAACGAAAATAGCACTTTTCAACAGTACAAGAAGGACATGAAAAGGAGAAGTAACACCTTAATCATGGCATTTTGAACTCTACAGAAGTCCTTTGACGGACCCAGCTGCCTTCCACTACTAAAGGTAATAAATGCAAAACTATTACATATGGTAGTGAAGCACTATTTTGTAGGAACTCTATAGCTTTAAATAATGCCATTACAAAAACGTTTAAGCTTATTTTCTGCCTTCTATGTAAAGTGTCTCCAGCCCAAATCAGGTTAGAATTTGGGTTATCTAACCAGCTCATTGCAAGGAAGGGTAAGTATATAAAGGTATGGAAGGGAATAAAATATATCCAACCCAATGTGTCAATCGCTCTTGCAAGAAATACAAGCAAATCATAAACTACAGTATTGAAAGTATTTACAAACAGCTTTAGATGAGTACTCAGCACATGGAATTTGGAACATGACTATAAGGCCAGAGTCTCTTAAAAAAACTCATCAATAAAACAATGAAACAATTGTGAATGCTGAAGGACGAGAAAACCTTCTCAAAACGAAAGCACGCCTGAATGATCTCGAATGAATATAAAACTGCTAAGCCCCAAATCTACCTAGAAACACATTGGTCCTTAAAACTAAAAAAAAATTGATTAAAGCTCATTTGGGGCTTTTCCAGGATCCTCTCACGCGATGCCATGGCAATGTACAATAAAACCCATGCCTGTTAGATTATGCAAAAAAGGAGAAGAAAACATAATTCACTTAGTTTGCATAAACCCGGACTTGATGGAAGAAAGATGGAGGCTACTAAGGATTAACTTTAATATCCATGGAATTCGAACCTGTAGGCAAGCACTGATAACATGTTTTAATTCAAAAGACATAGCTTTAAATGCTGCTTTTGTTAAATGTATGCCATTGGCAAAAAATAAATTAGTCTCCAGTAAAAAGTCTGTTGTAAACTTGGAAGGCTGAACCTGCAGAATTACTCCCATAGAGGGCTTAAACAGGGGAGACACAATAGCAAACTTGCACAAAATGACTTTCATTTGGAAAGAAATATTCTTTTTTCAATGATAATAATAATAATAATACCGAAGCTTATAAAGCGTGACAGCTACCCCAAGCAGGGGTGGCCCGGCGCGATATTAACAGTAGTAATAAGAAATAAGTTACCTTCCAGCTGTTGTTATTAAAAATATATGTGGGGTACTACGGTATATTTTCTTCAAATAATTTTACCTTTACAAAATAAAAATTACGTTTAGTGGTCAAAATGTATACATTTTAAATTGTATGTTATGTGTGGTGATATTTTATAAGTGCATATTGTATGATTTTAAATAATCAAACAATAAATGTATTCATTCATTCATTCCTGACAAAGAGTGTCCCTTTGCCATATATTGCTTTGTGTTTGATACAAAGAAGCTTGAAGGAGAATATTCTGGCAACTGGTGACCAGTGTAGTTCCCTGAAGGCCGGAAAGATGTGTGCTTGTGGCTTTACATGTAGGAGAAGTCTGGCAGCAGCATTCTGAATTTGCAGTCTTCTCATAGTCGATCAAGTTGAGCCGTGATACAGACCGTTAGCATAGTCTAATTTGATAGGACAAGAGAGATTAGTGATTAGCAAGTGATAGACTTCTCCTTGGATTTGTCCACTCCTCTAGGTGTATGTTGCTGTGAATGGATGGTGTTGATCAGAGCAGGATCCATTTGAAGATGTAAACTAGATCAAACGTAATTACTGTATTTTTGCCTTGTACGGAGGTTTTTGCCCTCTGTGAAATGTATATTTTCTAAGTCTAATGTATAATGAATTCTCAGAGAATCTCCAATTCATATCACCACTAAACTCACAACGACATTTCACATCGGAAAACATGCCCCAAACAACTCATCTAGTCCACTGAACAAGATTAAACGATTCCTCTAGTTACTTCCTGCATTTTTGTGTTCTCCATTTGCAATGTTAATAAAAAGATTCGTTTAAAAAGGTTTGCAGGTGTGAGCGATTATAAACAAGTCTGTGTAAATAACAAACCTAAGAATACAAAGGTGAACAACAAAACAAGTACAAAAAAATCCTGTCTTCTAGAGCAGCAGGCTTAAGCGGACTGGAAGTAGAACGGAAATGAGTAAGATAATTACAACAACGAATAATTACAAAAAGGAAAATAACGCAGAAGAAAAGACAATTATCAGAATAATAAATCTGAGAGTTATGCAAAAAAAAAACTGAATAGATGCATCTGTTCTCGGTATTGTTGTGCATGGATAGGAAATCTCTGGTCATATTGATTTTTATTAAATGCGAAACTGCTAAATTTTAAATGGTTGGTGATGAGTGCGGTGCCTGCTTTGATTAACATCCTGTTTTGACTACAAAGTATTTATTGTTTGTATGTCGTGCACGCTTTCACACACGAACTGTAATTTTCTTGGTATTAAATTGGCTTGGCGGGTTCTTCAGCAAATCCTCACACTTAGGTGTTTATAGAAGATGTTTTTAACCCTCCTTTGAAGCTTGTTAATGTCTACTTCTTTTGGTTTCTGTGTATTTCAGGTTATTTACAGATTGTGTGCAACACCTCAGCGAAACTAAAAAAGTAGAAAAGTGTTCCATGAGTTCTCAAGAAGGAGCTTTTGCAGCTCAAATGAGAACTATGGTATGTACTTCCTTTTAGAGTGTACTGTAATTAGAGAGGCATTTTGAAAACTTTATATATTTACAATGGTCCACCACTCTGATAATTTGTATAAAAACACAAGCGCCAGTCCCGAAAGACTTTCTTAGAAGGTTACAGCTGGTGCTGAGCAAAAACCAAAGGAAATGATGGACAGAGTGTTGAACATTGCAAGCACTCACCCCCAGTCAACTGATCTGGGTTTAATCCATCACCGTTCTTTAGCCCACTCTGCCACCCCAGTTCAGACATAGCCATATGCAAATCAGTCTGACCCTGTGCCTCAAGGGAACAGTCCAGCCCGAACTGCCAAGCCATGTCTTCCCTGGACCGGAAACAAGCTTCCTAGGACTGGTTTCTGGCATTTCAGCCGTCTTCAGCCAGGCTTGCTTGAATCCAGTGGCAAAGTGAGCAAGGGACTCACGTCTGAGCATACCCTGCCAACTTATGGCGCACAAAGCAAAAACCAAAGGAAATGATGGACGGAGTGTTGAACAGCTGGTGCTGCTCACCTGTCACCTCCTGCACTAACTCGCCCAGTTCATCAAACAGTCATATTGCACTGCACAGCACTCTATTGCTCCCTAGATGGGTTTGTGTTTGGCTACCACCAAAGAAATACAAATACCATCACTGCTTCACTTCAAAGTAAGTACCATTTCACAGTTATGCAGAGATGGGATGATCCTTGATTGTTCCAAGTGCGCTGTGAGTAGTTAGTCTAGTGCAGTTTTTCTTTTGCATTAACCGAGCTACATGTACTGTAATTAATTGAATATACACGACTAGATAGGGTACTTGCGCTCCCATGTGAAGTGTGCCAGGGGCTGTAAATCAAATGCTACTAGTGGGTCTGCAGCACCAATGGTGCCAATCAAATGAGTAGCCTGAAAAGGTATCTCAGACTTGCCACTGCAGTGTCTGTGCGCAGTTTGTTAACTGCCATGTCAACTTGGCAAGTGCACCCACTTGCCAGGCCCTAACCTTCCCTTTTTACTTACATGTATGGCATCCCTAAGGTAGGCCCAAGGTACCCCCTGGGCAGGGTGCAGTGTATGTGAAAGGTAGTACATGTACTGTATGTGTGACCGATCCTGAAAGTGAAATACTGCCAATTTCGTTTTTCACTATTGATAGGCTAATTTGACCCATAGGATAGAATGGGTAATGCTTTGTAACGTCTTACAAGTATAACTTCCCACTGGTACAAGATGGAGAACTAAAGTTGAACCAATCTGAACTCAGAATTTAATAACAGATCTTTTTGTAAAAATGGTTTTTAAATTGTGCGTTTGAAAATTCCACTTTTACAAAATAGCCATTTTCTTGTTTAACTATTTTGTGTGCCTCTGCCTGTTTGTGTATTGGCTATCTGTTTTTTTGAGTGACAGGGGCTGGGGATGTGCATTCACTGTAAACAGCAACTGAGGGGTTGAGGTGTGCCTGGCCCTTCCTGGATGACTCAGAGCTGAGCTGAATGGGGCTTGGCTGCATATAGAGTAGTGGGAGGATATTTTCTTGCACCTGAATAGGGCCTGTCTCACTTGCACAATGCTGTCCGCACCCCCTGTGGTCATACTCAAATAGGGAGACAGAACTGGTTTGGACTGGGCTTAGAGACCCTTGCACAAAGAGAACAAAGACATTTTGGGGTATAAGAATTAGACCTAAAACCCCAGAACTTTAGACTATGTCTGGAATCAAGAGGAACCTTTGCCAAGGAGAAGAGCTGGAGAAACTGGAGGAGGAGTACTGCCCCTTTGCTGTTTGCTGCCTCGGCTTGGCCTGCAGTAGCTGTTTCTACCAAGGAAAGGACAAGGACTTTGCTGTGTGCTGTGTCCCCCTGCTTGAGAAGATCTCCAAGGGCTTGAGTAGAGCTTGCCTCCTGTTCTGAAGTCTCAGGGACACAAAGACTTCACCCCCAGTTCCCCTGAACTCCCTTGCTGGAAGTTCTGACCTGCGAGGAGGTGCCTGTGACTGTGTTGGGCCTCTGGAGGCTGTTATTGCTGTTGGGAGCTAGAAAAGCAACGCAACTGCAAGAAAATTGACGCATCGCTCTTCTTGCAGCTGTTTTTTTCTGAAGCAGCACTGCTGTGTGAGAAGAATCTCCACGCATCGCTGTGCCGCTGCCAAAACCAACGCAGCGCCTGTCACCACTGCAAAAACCAATGCATTGAAGGATCTCATCTGAAGAAACTGACGCTGCACTGCTCGTTGCCCCCGCATCGATCACCGATGCATTCCGTATTTCCACGCATTGTACCTGTACGGCAAGTTTTCCAGATGCACCACCCGTGGATCAGAACCGTCTCAGAATCGACACAACTCTTCACCCTACACACCGTATTTGAGCATCATTTCTCCTGCATGCAGCAGAACTGGTCTCAGGAACTGACGCATCTCTTTGTTTTTCAACGCTTCCCATCTCTGCGGCTGTTTGGCCTCATGAATTTTGTCGCAACTACAGATACTTTGAGAGAAATCCCCCATCCATAGTTTTCTATGGGCCAAGTTGTTTGAATCCTTTTTAAAGTCATATTCTTTTTACATGCATGTTGGATTTTTGTCGTTTTGGTCTTGTTAAGTTTAGATAAAGATACTCTATTTTTCTAAACTGGTGTGGTATCCATTTGTGGTGTTATCACTGTATTACTGTGTGTTTTGAGTACAAATACTTTACACATTGCCTTTGGGTTAGGCCTGTCTGCTCGTGCCACGCTACCCAGGGGGTGAGCAGGGGATATCTAAAGTGTGCATCCCCCTTAGCCTGACTAGAAGCAAGGGTCCCTATTTGTACAAAGGTACCTACCTCTGCCAACTAGAGACCCCCATTTCTAACAATAGCCATCTAAAAGCATGGCTGTATTAGTTCTTCATAAAATTATAAGTCACGTTATGATCTCCACATAGCTCATTATGCCATTAGGTCTTAAATTGAAAGAATGTATTTCAATATTCCCTGGAGGGGATACAGCATTTACAACATGACCGGAACCACAAAATACCATTGCCACTTATTCATTACAATGCATGCGTCTTTACCATGCATTTACTATGCACATTTTTATCACAAAAATGTCTTTACAACAAAAATGGAACTATTTTGCAGGTAAGTGCATGGACCTAGTTTCCATAGGCAAACCATTTTTTAACTTGTCTATATCTTTGCAGCCGTTAGACGAATCTTCATGAAGTTTTCTAAAAAAAAAGTGTTACGGTGGGTCTTGTTGTCCATGGAAAGTTTCGGGGTGATTCGTCAAGTGGGGGCTGAGAAATAAGGTAGGTCATAAAATGTGTGTTTCCCATGTAAATTCCATAGCCCACCTCCCTTTAATTACAGCCCGCGCGGACCTTGTGCCCAAGCCGAGGATCGAACTCTGCTCTCCAGCTCCAACGTCGGCAGCTTTATATGTTACGCCACCGCTCCTCGCTCCAAGACACGCCCGTAAAGGGAGTGATCTTTGTTTCCATTGCGTGCAATGTACAGTGCCCCTGGGGTACAAGCAGGGACCTACTGGAGTGCTTCTCTATCAGAATGCACTTTGCGGTCCCCCCCCCCGGGGCACAAGCAGGCATCTACTTCAGCATGCCTAAGCAAGCGTGTGATGAATGGATGCGTGCGCACGCAAGGCTGCAGGAGTGGACAGATGACGAATTGCTTTTGTTCGCCAGTGCACGCTTCCACCTCACAAAGCGCGCGCTGGCCTCTCCTCCGGACTGGTCAAGGCATTGCAGCCTGTTACAGCCTGAAACGTCGAGCGGTAATGCGCCGTTTCTTCTTTAATTAATGTGGTCGGGTGGGGCGTTGCCTACCACGGCGCCTGGTTTCATGTTTTTTTTGTTATGTTTCCGATGCGTTGTTTTTGTTTATAATAATGAATGTGCTCGGGCGCCGTGCTGCCTACCACGGCGCCCGGTTTTATTATTTTGATGTTAACGTAACCTCAATTTCTCCCCGCACCTTTACATCTCCATGGAAACCACATGACACACTCTGCTCTTTTGCAAGCCCCCTCTCCGGACGGCGATATAGCCCCCCCTCGCAGAACATAAATCTACAGAAGACATTTGAACTATGGAACACATTGCATTGTATGGAGTAGAAGCGTCATAAATCGCACGCGTGCTTTCCATTTTAGAGCGGGAATGCTACTCGTACAATAAAATGAGAGGAGCACAACCAGATGTAGACGTGGCGGACTCTCGGTTTTGTTTTCACTGCCCTTCTTTCTTACCCTTTTAATCTATATACCTAGGAACGCCCACCTGGTGACGTCATTCCTACTGGCTGTCATCTCGCCGTATTTACGTGCCGTGGCTGCTGAGAGTTCATCATGCACGTTCTTGTTTATCTCTTCCCCTAGCCACCTCCCCCGCCCCGCCACCCCACCCGGAATGTCGTAGGTACTCATTTTCAACAATACCCGGCAATGTGCACTACACCCAGCGAGAGATTTAAAAGGACCTGACAAACCTCGGCTGCAGGGGAATTCAACTTCTTTCGAGCAATGCTGTTTCTTTTTGTTCAATTTATGTGATTTAAAACAGCATCTCGTTAGAAATTCCAGTGCAATGGGCAGGTTTACTCTTGCATCTCTTCCAATTAAGCTCCACACGAGAACTGATTTAGAAAAACAATGGTGAAACTGCCAGCCCGGCCAGTGATCCTTTATTGATAAGGATATATGAGTGCAGGGTGCGGAAGAACATGTGAGTGCCTCTACTGTGTGCAGAGTATCTACAATTGCCTGCTGTGAGCACACAAAGGATCTGTGAGTGCCTGCGGTATACACAAAGACACATGTGAGTGTCCATGATATGCATATGATGTGTGAATGTCTGTGAATAATGCAGGAGTCTCTAAATGTATATGCAGTGTGCAAGAGGCTGTCTGCGTGCATGAGAATTGTAAATGATCCTCGTATTACCTGTGCTCTGCCGGAGTAAAATCGGGTCGGTGTGCATTAAAATCCTGTGGTATATCTATGTGACAGAGGACATTTTTGTTCCTTTGGCTTATACATGGCTATCTCTAATGCAGTGCTGTGTGCACTAACCAATACCTCTAACTCTCATAAATGCGAGACCAATTTGCATTGCAAATGCTTGTTTAATATTAATCTATAATATTTTAATTTATAAACTAGGGTACATATTTACTAATACTTTGTTGCAGAGTTTGCAACACAAAAGTGAAGCAAACCATCACAAAAAGTACTTGGTATTTACTCTCCAATCCAAAACTTGTTTGGCATTGGAAAGTAGCCCTAAAGTCGCGCAAAAAAGAGCTGTTTATTACACAGTGGAATAACTAAACTTGAAAGGGGGCTCCCAAGCAAGGTAAATGGAGGGGCCCTCCCCTCACAAGTCAATCAGGAGGTCTCAGGCCAGGGTACTGTGCTGAGGGCCCCCCCTGGACCTTGGCCCCCCCACACACCGCGGGGGATGCAGGGGCCTATGTTACACCAGTGGCATAACATTGCCTTGCTTTGTGTCAAGGGGGCATACCATGGATGGTACATGGGTGTTCCCATAGAACTATCCATGAACTTTGATGAAAAGCCCTATCTCCATAAAAAGAGGTAGACAGGGCTCTGAGCTCAAAATATATGCCTCCTGGAGGCAATCATAAGGTTGGAGAAAATTGTTCTTTAACTTTTTGGAACTTTACAAGTACGCTGTCCTGTACAATGCACATACAAATGAAGAAAAGTTTTAAAGTATGTCTAGATATAGTATTTTGTCCTGGAAGGATATACCTTCATGTACAAAATCCATGGTTGTGATCATGCACACACGCTTGCACAATTGTGCAAGGGTGTGTGCGTGGTGCACGGCAGCCTAGAATTCACACACGCAGTGCGAGAGAGAACCCACGCCAACAGCTATCGCGCTGTTCTGATCTCTCCTGTAGACACAACACAGCCAGAGTTGCTGCACTGCTTTGCATCAAATGTAAGTAATTCTAGCCCTAAGTCTTCCCTTTTGCAGGTTATAACAAAAATATTAATTTATTCTACCATATTATTTATAATATAGTTTTTTAAACAAATGTTTGTTTTAGGTTTAGCTACTTTTTCAGATTTAAAAGCAAAACCTCTATGAAGGACTCGTGTAAAATTTAAAAAAGAGGCTGCGTTTCCCTTTACAGCGTGTTTTATTAATGGCCACAATACTCTGAAACTCATAACTCATAATTAATGGCAAGTCCTGTGTCAGGTTTGTACATAGGGTTTCACCACACCTGGCCAGATGTGCTGCTCAGAAGATCTCAGTGTTGGCTTGTACACCTCCCTTCCTAAAGGATGTGGCCAGGGGGCTGGCGTTATTTTTAGAAGCTTGTTTTTGTAACTGAACAGATGTCTTCATTATTCAACCTAATGTCTTCAAGGTGGCTCTGCGCTCACTCTGAAATTCAATGTGCGAGTTTCCGAGATGAATTATTGTGACCACATTTTATATTGCGCGGGAATTCAAATTGTTTCAGTGCATTGGGCCTCTGTGCGGGGCAGGCGAAGGCCACACGTCATCGACAAATGTGCCCGTGCAGTCCCACCATTGATTTACCGCCAAAGCCCACCAGCCCCGCTTTGGGCCTTGGGTTTTTTGTTTTTGCAGATGGTGCAGCTATTTGTCTTTTCTTAGACAAGTGCAGTTTCAGGATAGCACAAGCTTTAAACTGTATTAATTAACCTATTACAACTGTACCCTCTGATGAACAACCTCTTGCCACGCCCAATCCAACGCTCTCGAATGGACAAAACTGTCTACATTCTGTTTTCTTATTCAATAAATGCACGATCACTAAAGAAAAAGATGCAAGTGATTATTACATCACTGATATATGAGGGACAGACCGCAATTCATTTCGGGCTTAATTTAAGGGGCTGAGTTTTTGGGGGTTTGGGAAATGGAATAACACTCCCAGTAAATACTGATCCCAGTATTACTTACCCAGTTCGCTTTCAACATTTCGGAATGGGGATCACGCAGACAGACGCATGTTTTCCCCATTCTGAAAAAGTCTGGGGCATATTTACAACAAAATGTCATAGCGTGGAGCTGCGCCAAATTTGGCAGGGCTGCACTGCGACATTTCCAAAATGCATGGATGCGCCGTATTTACGACAATACAGCACATCCCTGTGTTTTCCTAGCGCTGGTGCTAAAATCGCGAGCACCCTTGCATCATAGTGTTTATGTGCGGGAAGGTGTCCCTTTCTGCACATAAATAATCCAAAATGGCTATTTCTTACTTTTATGTGTGCTGCAGAATGCAGTACACATAGAAGTAGCAAATTGTCATCATTTAATGATTGTTTATGTGCATAAAGGGACACATTCCTGCACATAAAAAAATCCTTAATGTCATTTTGCTCTTTGTATGTGTGCTGCAGAATGCATCATACATAGAAAAAGCAAAAATGAGGAGAAATGAAAGCCTTTCTCCTTGTTTTGCTATTCTAATACCTGCTCTTGCATGGTGTTAGTTTTTTACGCTGCCTCGGATTTACAGATCCTTGTAAATCTGTGGCAGTGTCAAAAAGCAATGGGTGTTGCAATGGAATGTCCACAGCAACAGCCATTGCCCGCCACTTTGACGCAGATAACCGTGTGAAAGGGTACCATATTTACAAAGCGGCGATAAGCCACAAAACGTGGTTTAACGCTACTTTGTAAATATGGAGCCGGGCATTGGTCCACATGGATGTCGTTAAAAGTGACGTTCTTGTGGCGCAATGCCCTTGTAAATATGCCCCTGAGACAGCGCAGTATTTTTGCTGTGCAAATTCTGCCAGGCTTTACCTAATTAAATTTGTGTGGGGAAAATTGTGGTATTACTGCAACAGATGTAATCTCGATTTGTTATTATTTGTTTCTTTGTATTGAGGGCATTTGTTCCAAATAAATGTCTGCACCAGTAAGTGACATTTCTGATTTCAAGTTTGAATGAAAATTGCGAGTGTTTGTTGTTTATGTAGGCTTCCAACATTTCCATCAACCACTCATAAAGTGCACACTTGCTTTGAAACTTAAGCCTACATACACTGCAATCTAATTACCAGCATTTGCAATGGCGGCCTCTTACAGATAACTAAATCCATCCACATCGTGCAGTTCAAAAAAGGAAATTTAAGAATGTCCATTGACACCACCATAAACAGCTATTTTATCTACGGGGTTTGACTAGATACTAATAGAGACATACATATACATATATATATATATATATGCTTTGATATGAATGACATTCGTAGTGTATGTACTATTTAGGGATTGATTGTCATGGTCAGACTGAGACAGAAAATAGGCCCGGGCACCAAAATAAAAGTAGCTACCGCTAGCGAGTAAGATAGCTAAAAAAGTGTCCTACATTTTCAGATAGGGGCACTTTTGAACTTGTAACAACAAGTGGTATACATACTTTGCAAGGGGCGGGAAACTTCCATGGTCAGACTGGCCGTAGCAGGCATCAGGCGTTTCACCGGGAGGCTGGAAGGGTGGGGCTGGGTTTGGAAGAGTGGGTGCTGGTTTTGGAGCGGTGGGAACCGGTTTTATTACTAGGGGACAGTTTTACAGCAGTGCTGTGATATACGCCCCTGGTAACAAAAACAGCAGTGCTTCACACTTGCACCCCATCCACCACCACACCTCTGCCCCCCCACCTCCATGGGGCCGGTCCGCCAAAATTGCAAGGGCTGCTTTGGGTTCCCAGTCCGGCCCTGGAGATTTCATGCATCTGTGGTTGCTGCAGGGAATTTTTTTGGTAACAGCAGGAAACTCAAGAGTAAGAACCGGCCCAGCAGACCAAAAAACACATCCCAAACACTGTCCTATTAGACCAACCCTTCTGGCACTACCACACTGCCTTTATAGCCGAGTCCATGTGTACTCGCAAACATTTTATCAGGGGCCAGCACGTTTAGTCTGTGATATGACCGAGAGCTGCATTGATACCAGCAGGGTGGCGGTCGGGGTTGGTGGTCAGGTGGGTGGTGAGGCATATATATCCAATGTCTGAATTGCACAATGTGGAACCAAAAACTTGAGATTATACCCAGCTTCTCCACTTAGCCAAATTGTGTGATCCTAGTTTTATTTCACTTTCCCTTCTTTTCTTAATTATCACATATGAGGAGCTCGAAACACATGACGTCAGGATGGGTGCTGTACAAAACCTTTTGCTGTGTTTCATTTATTAAACTATAATGTTGTTCATGTATAATAGAATCCCATGCCAACCAAATAGTGCACATAACAACTGATTTACCTTGTACTACACTACTAGTATTGTCATCAGGGTAGGGGAAAGAATGAATGTTTCTCAATTCATGTTTGAAAACTATCCCCTTTAAAAAAAATACTTCTCAATGCACTTACATAATCTGATGTCCTTAGAAGAAATGTTTCTGCATGTTAATGAAACACACATTGTCTGAATTTTGAACAGACTTTATCATACTTTTAAACGTTTGCTGCAAAAGGTCTATAAAAATGAAGCTGTGTTTCAAGTTGAGCGATGCAGGATACCCCAAGTAACCTTTAAATAAATGCTTCCCTGTTTATTTAGCATCATTTAATGTTAGTGCTGAATTGAGTAAACAGCAGTCCAGTGCTGCTCTTGACCAGGGTGGGGCCATATGCTGAGGTCAGGGGGGCCGCATGTAAAGGTCAGGAGGGATGCATGTGGCCCACGGGCCATACTTTGAGTATCACTGGCCCAGACTGATCCTCTTGCATTTTCAGCTTATGAAAACCCCCCAGAGCTGCACTGGTCCATTCCTACAACAGTCCTGTGTGATTCAAGACCAGCATTGTGCTTTGAGAAGACCCAGACAGTTGACGCCAGTGATGAAAATCCACTGTTGTCTTTTATTAATGCATGAAGGGAAATAATCATTAATATGAGACAGAAAGCTGGAACACCATTACATTTTAAACCACAAAGCATATGTTGAAATAGAATTGATGATAAGATGGCAGGTAGTTTTCTTGGCAGATTGAGACCATCCACTCCTCCATTGGTCACTCAGAAATGTTAGCAAAGAAGGTTCATGATGACCAATGCTTACAATTCTTCTAAGGAGCCTAAAAAAGAAACACTTAATTTAACTTAAATGTAGCATGGAGCATGGTCTCAAAAGAATACATTTATTCTCTCTACCATTTTTTATGTATTTGTTCAATTTGTTCTTTTAAATAGAGCGAAACTGTCCCACGAGAGATTGCTTTGCAATGTAAAAATCAATCATACAGCATTCAGTTGGAAAAATGAAAAACCATAACAGAAAAAAATAAGACTCTAGATGACATTAGTAAATAAACGTTTTGGACTATAAATATGACACAGCAAAGGTAATACTATTTTGTAAATAACAATAAGGACTAGCATGCAAACTTAAATGAAAAATTCAAACTAACTCCCTAAATTAACAAAATCTAAATTATGTTGAAAGAGAACTTCTTCATATTGGATGAGTTTTATTTTCAAAAAAGCAGCTTTAACCCTGCTCAAATGTATCCAAAAACACTGGTTATGCCCTAATCACCCCAGCATATCTGGGCAAAAGCATGCAGCAGCAACAAGAGAGTGATGTATGGGGATTGATAAAAACAATTATTTCAAAAAGGGAAAAAAATATATATTAATCCCCTACGTGGAAGCATAGTCCCCAAGTGTTACTTGCGGACAATTTTACCACTCACGGAGCCTTCCTTCTCAAAGAAAATACCATATTGTTCTCATGCATGAGCCCATGCATGTCCTTTTTAAAATCGGTCCGATTTGGCGACACAGTGCAGGGGGCTAATAAAAGTATTTGGAGACCCCCCACATGAGAGATAAATTGCGATTAGATTTACGTGGCCTAAAACAGGAATCTGATTGGGGGTTTATTTTGACCCTTCCAGGTTCTGAAGAGTTGATACATTTGTTCCCACATGCCTGTGGCTGTTTCACTCACCTTCGTAAGTAGTTTATCTCAATATGAGGACTTTGTATCTCTACACGAGGGACCCACACTGCATGCTAAGAGCACTTGGGGGTTTGAGCACGGCTGATTCCAAGAAAGCTTTTTGATTGCACGAATAGTTTCACACAACAGAGGAGTGCACTTTTGTTTTTGTTGCAGAGTTTTATATAGCTCGAACTTGACCCGAATCCAATCAGGTATCAGAGCGCTTTACATAGCACCAGTTACGTTACATGAGGACACACATTCATTTTTTGTTAGGCACGGGGAGATTAAGTGATTTGCCCAGAATCACAGGGTGTTCAGCGTCATTACTGAGACTCGAACCTACTTCCCCAGGGCCGTAGTAGTGGCGAATAACTGAACTCAATACATGCAGTAGATTTGGTTTTTAGGGTAAGAAGAGTGAGACACGTGCTCTCACCTTTGCACCCCCATCAGGTACACAAATTGAGTGGCACATATCACATGAGTAGTCATTCACACAGAAACTGGATCAGTGCATGTATTGAGTTCAGTTATTCGCCACTACTACGGTCTGTTGTTATATATATTTTTATTCTCTCCCTACATTTTCTTTTACAGGCTTGAATCTAGGAGCCATCCAATTGTGGAGTGTGACACTCATCACGCCCACACAGTCGTACACTCTTGCCACTTTTGGTAAGAACGGAGCCCCCAATTACATATTTAGGTCCTGATGAATGCCCTGGACTCTCCTGGGCCAAGACGGCAGAAACATGTCGACCTCTAAGCACAACGGTTAGGGAACACTAATTCCCCCACATACCGTCACCTGCTTTTAAAACATCATATAGTTACCTCTTACATTAAAAAAACACAATGAGGATAACTATAATGATTTTTAATCTCACTCACTTATACACGGGCCCCCACGTAGTTTAGAAGTGCATCCCTGTCGTCAGGTGTATGCCCGCCCTCTATCAAACCAAGGTTTTAGAGGGCGAGGACTGGTCAATGATGAAGCATGACACCAGGTGGTGTGTGAGACCAGTCCGTTACTTTTTGTGAGATGCCTCACTCACACTATAACTCAAACACTATAGTGGTTATCACTTTAGGAGCAGCTCTTTTGTGGTTAAACCTGGAAAATCATTGCCAGTAGTACCCACTAAATTATCTCCCAAAACTGGGGGAACTTGGTCTAGAGATCCCCAACACTCGAAATCTAGGGTGGCTGACTCTTTGCTGGCAACCTTAACCATCCATTCCCTTGCAAATGGAGTCTCCGAAATCGAAGAGGTAACTCAACTAGTGCCAAAAGTGGGAGAAACCATAATGGAAGATTTTACGCTCCCTGACATTAATTTAAATCAGTCTCCTAAAATGTCTCAGGCACCTAATCTAGAGTTGTCCAGGATACATATTCCTGCTACTTCACTTTCCTCCAAGGATTGTCCTGTTAAAATGCAACTGTTCAGTAGTACACCTAGCGGAACAAGCATATTAGATTCACTGGGCTTATCTACTCCTGATCTATCCCCGAATTTTCTTCCCTTAATTAATAATCCAGAGTTAAAAATGCTGATGTCAGAATCATTGTCTTAGCCTTAATAGAGAAATCAGTAAGTAACTCCGATTTTATTTAGGATTCTCTTTTGGCCATGACAAAGTTCATAGCCTCTGAGCAAAGACAATCGCTGGTAAAGTCGGCCTACTTCCTTCCCGTAAGCCTAATCCAGGGAAGGGGTCCTCTCCGCCTCTGTTTTTGGACGATAACCCCAATCAGCTCTATCCTACTCAAACAGGCTATCTTCCCCACGCTAAAGGGCGGGACTTTGTCATTCAGGCTGGTAAGCCTTTTTCTAGTAGGAAAAACAAAATCAAATTGAAAAAAAATGAAGATATAGTTGACAAATTACACTCCTCCGCTCTACAGCAGCTCTTCGATCCAGAGACTTTAGCTACAGTGGCTGTATCTATGTCCCGCATGCAAGCCAAAAAGGAAACTTCAAGTAGAATTCAAAAGTTTTTCCCCATCTTCCTAAAAACAGGTGTAAAATCTCCTGAGCATCCTATAGAGGAGGCACTAAAAGTTGGTTGCTCACCTACTAAGGAAAAGGATACTAAGAATAAAAGTAACAGCGTTTGTAAGAAGAAGAAGGAAAAAAGTGAAAAACGTCGAAGGATAAATAAAAAAAGGATAAAACGGCTACGCTTCGACCCTAACCTAATCCACAATATACCATCAATACCTGAATCAAACGTTTTGAAGAAGGAAGATGGTCAAGCAGAATTCAACCTATCGGGACCTTGTTCTTCTTTTTTGAACCCAAGTGCCCCAATTCAATCCACCCAAGATGCATTTGTATTAGATATAAGTGTTCCCCCTACTGCTCAGAGTATCTTGAACCCTGATGGTTCTCTATTTGCTTCCTCCTTAGGCAATAATGTCATTTATAATCCTACTGAAAATATTACTGAGGTAACCCGTTTAGTCAATCACTCACCTTTTGACCCTTTCACCCTGGATTTTTCGTTTATTTATGACCAGGAACCATGTATGAATAGGACCTTTCTGTTGGGTTGCTTTGCTGAAATCCCAGGCCTTCAAATGATCGAAAGCAATGACATCGCTCTGGTTGAGGTTCAAAAATATAATAATCTTAGGGGAGCAAGAGTAACGTTTGCATCCAAAGCTATCTCCCATCTGATAATGTCACACAGTGATAAATGACGATTTTGTGGCATTGATGTTCTAATATCTGAAGAGGAGCTAGCCTTAAAAAAAGTGTTCCAAAATAAGCAGTCTAACACCGATCTAGATATCATCACAAGGGGCAAACCCTTCTCGGAGAGGGAGATTATACTGCAGGTCTTCCTTGGTAAAGAAGGCAGGAGGGTCTCGCTTCTCACAGACAAAAATACCCAGTATGTACTTTCTGCAGATGAGGAAGATAAGAAATGGAGTTCGGTAGCAGGCGCTCTTAATACAAATAGATCTTTAGGCTTAAAATTTGGGAAATCTTCCTAGCAAGGATATTAATGTGATATCTTGGAATGCAGCCGGCTTAAGCACTACCAAAAACAAACTCTTATTCTTGAAAGAGCAGAGGGCTGATATAATAAGTCTACAAGAGACTTGGATCATAAAGGACTGGTCCACTGAAGATTTTATAGTGCTGAGCCGGCCTGCGCTCCCTGTGAATAGAGGTCATGCTAAAGGAAGTATTGCTATAATGCTAAGTACAAGTCTTAGTTGGTCATTTAAAGAATTTTTTCATGCCTCTAACTTAATCCAGGCAATTAAGCTAGAGCTCAAGGATACCCAGGATCATTGGAATTCCCTGTTGATCGTAAATGCATATTTACCTCCCGATGCATCTTACTCTTACCTATTAAAAGACCTATTTGTTTTTATCTCCTCTACCTTGGAAAGTGAAGACTGCAGGTTCCTAATGTTAGCTGGAGATTTGAACTCTAAAGTCTCTTCTCTAAGGATAAGGGAATTCTCTAACACCGCAAAAAACGAAGCCCTAAACATCCCCAATGCCCAATTTACGAATAAAAGCAGGACAGACAAAAGAGGAGCCTCATTACTCGAAGGTCTGAGAAACTTAGACCTCATAATTAGGGAGGTTAGAAAAGGACATTCTAGCAAATTATACTCATAAGGCACCAGCTGGGAGATCTATTATAGATTATCTAATTGTTTCTGCAGATTTTTTTGTAAACTCATAAGCATGGAAGTTCTGTGAAATGTTTTTAGCGACCATATGTTGATCTGTTCCAAATTTGAATTCACTTGTGCTAAGGTAGGCCCCTGGAACTTTAAAGGCAGCATAGTAGGATTCAATGCAAAAAATGGTAGATTTCATTGGAATACTCAAGCGACCGCTAAATTAACGGCTCTGATGAAAGATCAGCAGCACTTAGTAATGGCCGAGTGTGATTCTGCTCAATCTGATTTACTCAAAGTCTTTTCCCATAATGCAGATTCTCTGGCTACATCATGTAAATCGTCGCATGCTCCAGCTAAACGGAGCTCACATTTTAATCCAATGCTTACCCTAAATAGGGAAATAAATAAATTAGTGAGGGCCCAGTTCCTGAATTTTTCATTCGAACGAAGTAATTTAATAAACCAATTAAAGAGGAAAAGAAAGAGGAATAAAAGCTCCCTAAAACAAATAAAGGAAGATGGCGTATGGGTGCAGTTAAAAGAGGCGGCCTCAAAAAATAATTCCAAAAGATATTGGGAAATATTCGCTGACTACTTGGCACAAGAGTGAAATCTCTCCCCATCCCTATTAAAGAAGAGGAATGGAAACTTCACCTGGTAGAACTCTACTCTGCGAATTTTAATTCCACCAGTTCTGTCACCGCTGCACCCGATCAGTTTAAAACCTCTGTATTCAACTATGTACACTCAATGAGTGACGTGGTTGGATCCATTAAAAAAAATGAGATCCTCAGGAGCAATGGGTCCTGATGAAATCCCCATGACGGTAATTAGAACACATCCGGGTAATTACCGGCAAATAGCCTTATTTGATGCGGCGGGGAAAATATTTGCCTGTAGTATTCTCGATCACCTCATGGATTGATGGGTGATGGAGAAGAAGGTCCTCCCTCAAAACAAGCAGGTTTTAGAAAAAATCATTCCTCCCTGGATAATATCTCCATGTTGAAACTAACTGATGAGAAAAACACGATTAGGTCAAACGTATACATGGCCTTCATAGATTTTTCAACGGCCTTCAATAAGGTAGATCGACCACTACTATGGAGAAAATTGTAAAATTGGGACTGCCTTCTCCCCTACTATCCTTAATTGTCGCATTACATTCTCAAACTTGGTGCCAGGTATTAATGGGAGGAAATCAAGGTTTATCAGCTGTAATTCCATCGAAAATGGCTTGAAACAAGGTTGCTTATTAGCACCGCTGCTATTCTCCTTATATATAGCAGATTTACCTGATTGCTTCTCTCAGTTAGAGGGAGATGCACCAAAGATAAGTAGCCGCCCTTTTGCACGTCTCCTATATGCAGACGATAGAAGTGATCGACCTAACCCCTATTGAGCTGAATAAAAAGCAGATATCATCACAGAATTACACGGTGGCTTATTTCTTGAAGATAAACGTATCAAAAAGTAAAATCTTAATCATGAAATGTAACAGAAGTAGAAAATCAAGTAATTTTAAGTGGCAAATTGGTCCTGAAAAGCTAGAGGTGGTAGATTCATACCCTTACTTAGGGAAACTAATAGCGGGCAGCACGAAGAACAAACTTCACATTAAACATAGTTCCTGTAAAGCTGCATCTCACGCTAATGGTTTGCATATTTTCTATAGTGCTATGGGCAGAAGGCATTTTTTACATCTGCTGATGGTTTTCGTTGAAATTCTGGTTATTAAAGTCAAGCACATCATACTTATACATCGCTGCAATGATTAACAAGAAAGGATCAATACAAAGTAGGGTGGAAAAGTTACCAGGGGAGCGAGGTTCTACCCAGCCAACAAAAGAAAAGGAAAGAGCAAACACCCCCCTCACAACAAACCTGGTGAGGCAACATAGGGTGCAGGACAGAATCCTACCGGGATACAAGCAACAAGGCCAAAGGGCCAGAGTCTGAGGAGGGCCCATGAAGAGGGTCGAAAGAAGGCTGCCTATATAAAGTCTGAACATCCAGTAAAAGGAAAGTCAACATCGCTATTTAACTGGGCATGCAATTGAAACCAAGCAGCTAAAACTTCGATGTCCCAAGCGTTATCCCCACCGAATGAGTAACTATATCACATTGCAGCAATAATAAACAAGCTATGGTTCACAGAAGAAAAAAAGAAACCCAAACTAAAACCATCCCCTAGGGAAAGACAGAGAATGTAGAGCAAGAAGAAGGAAGAACAGAGAGAGGAGAGAGGAAAGTCAACAGAAAGGAATGGCAATCCCCTAATCTGGGGGAGGGGGGCGAGAGAGAGTAAGGGGGGGTGTATTGAAGCCAGGTGCACCATGGGGGTCAGGGTAAGGGTCTGTGGGCACAGGTGTGGGGCAGGTCCCCCCATTGGGTGGAAGTAGGGCGGATTGGGGAATCCGGTGCCCGACCCCGAGAGAAAGGCACCAGGGAGTCCTCAAAGAGTTGCAAGGTGCATAACTTGGGGGGCATTAGGCGGGAGTGCTCAGTTTTAGTGAAATGTCGAATAAGTGGTTGCCAAACACGGTCAAATCGGGTGTCGGTGTGGTTAAGACACGCTGTGAGAAGTTCGAGGGCCAGGACATCCCACAGTCGCAGGAACCAGGTCGCTATGGAAGGAGGGCGGGGCTTCTTCCAGGTGGCTGCAATGGACTGCCTCGCTGCCCCTAATAAATGGAAAGATCAGGTGCCACTCCGCTACGGTCATAGCTTTAAGCGCTCCTGGTTTATTGCTCAGAAGAGTTAAAGACGGGTCAGAAGGGATTGGGAACCCCACCACGTCTTGATATGGCTGAGGACTTCCTTCTAAAACAGTGTGAGGCCCGAGAAAGACCACCAGATGTGCAGTAAGGATCCCTTCGGCATTCTGGCATCTCCAGCAAAGCGAAGGAGAGTTCAGGAACATCCGATGTCAGCGAGTAGGGGTATAGTACCATTGTGTCATCAACTTGTAGGCTTATTTGCGTTGGGGAGTACTACGATACACCTTGGTGATGTCCCTCCACAGGCGAGTCCATACCCCCGGAGCAACCTCGGTGACCAAGTCGGATGCCCATCGCCTCTTATAACCATGAGGAGGACGCTGCTGAGAGTGCTGCAAAACAGAATAAGTTCCAGAGATCAGCCCCTGTGAACCATCAAATCTGCGGACCAAAGACTCGAAGGGGGTAAGCTGGTGGGTTGCCTCCCAGACATAATACGGCGAGCTAAGCCAATGGCGCAGCTGATAATACTGCAAGCGCGCAGTGTCCAAAAGGCGAAAGGCCTGTTTACACTGCTCAAAGGTACGGAGGGCCATGCCCTAAAAGAAATCTTGGATGATGCGGCGCCCCTCCACCGTCCTAGCGGTGAAGGCATTAGGCGACAAGGCAGGAGGAAACAGAGGGTTAAGCGTTAGGGGCGTATTCAGAGAGGGGAACGTCGTCAGGCTCCGGGAGACTGCCACCCTATCCCAGATTTCCAACACCGTTCTCGTTGGAGTGGGTATGTAGGCGCTCCGGGGGTGGGCCTCAAGCGGAATCCAGACAAGGTCCCACAAGGGCCGGCAGGCCACAGCCCAATCCATATGGAACCAGTGTTTCTCACTCTTGGGGACAATTCATTCAGAAAGAAACCGAAGGTGGCAAGCCCAGTAGTATTCCAGCAGGTTAGGGCAAGCAAGACCCCTAAGATCTAGGAAGCATAAGAATTTTGTGAGCGAAGCGCGGCCGCGATTTCCCCCAGATGAATCTAGTAAAATCGCGTTGGAGAGCCAGAATGTCCATCTGCGGTATAGGAGTAGGAAGAGATTGAAAAAGATCAAGTATTTTGGGAAGAAGAGACATTTTAATGGTATTGAGTTGCCCCAACCATGCCAAGGGGAGACCCTCCCAGCGACGTATCTCATCCGGGATGGACTTTCTATACCTGCGCCAGTTAGCCAAGGTCCAAGACTCCAACTTAGGGGTGAGGTCCAGACCGAGATATCAAATCGAGTCATCAGACCACTGGACCGGGAGAAAGTCCCACAGTCCCTGAACCACCGGGACCGAGAGCGTAAGATTAAGGGCATGGGATTTGGCAAGGTTTATTTGGGATCCGGAGGCGGCCTCAAAGTTCCCCAAAAGAGTTGCCACTGCTGGAAGGGACAGCTTCGGAGAGGACAAGGACAGTAAAAGGTCATCAGCGAAGAGGGAGGCTTTATGCACAGTGCCCGCCATACGTCTGCCCCGGATGTCTTGGCTACAACGTATAGCAATGGCTAGGGGCTCAACCGCAAGGGCGAATAAGACAGGAGAGTGGGGACACCCCTGTCTGGTACCGCGGTGGATAAAGATAGGGTTCATTAAAGCACCATTGAAGCGAATGCGAGTGACAGGCTTTGCATAGGGAGCCATTAATTTTGAGATCATCCCCGGCCCCAGGCCAACTTTCTAAAGAACCGCCCGCAGGAAGCCACATTCAACTCGATCGAACGCCTTTTTGGGTGTCCAAGGACACCAGACAAGCAGGAATGTTTCTGATGCATATTTTCTCTACCAGGTGAGCTATCTGGTGGATGTTATCTGGTCCCTGGCAATGACGAATAAAACCGACCTGATCGAGGTCAATAAGACACGGTAAGAGGGGCTCTAGGTGATTCGCTAAAACCTTCGTGTATATTTTGGCGTCCGTGTTCAGTAATGCAATAGGACGGAAGGAAGCAGGCTGGGTCGGATCCTTGCCCAGCTTGGGACTAAGAACTATTTCCGCCTCATTCATCGTGGGAGAGAGGCCCGAGTGGTCGGTGAAGGTATTAAAAAGATTAAGCAAATGATCCTCGAGTTGCAGGTAAAAGACCCGATAAAAGGTGACTGGCAGACCATCAGGGCCCGGGGTTTTGCCCACCGGGAGCTGTTTCAGCACCTTAGCAATCTCGTCGTGGGAGATCGGGTTTTCCAGCAGCTTCGCGAAGTAGGGATCAATTGGGACCCAGGGGCATGAATCAAGAAAGGTCGGAACAAATTCCATAGAACAAGGAGCCGAAGTATATAGGTCCCTGTAGAATTCCTCGAGGGTATGGCCCTTGTCGGCGTCCGAGATGGCCCAGGAGCCGTCCGGTCTCTTAAGCTTGGTGATGTGGGATTGAGCAGTGTGGGCCCGAAGGCACCGGACAAGGCACGCCCCAACCTTATCGCCACCTGTATAAAATTTTTGTTTAAGAGTGAGTAGAAGGCGCTCCGCCTTGTTAGTGCGCTGAAGACGCAACTGGCCGCGGAGGTCTGCCAGACGTCTCGTGTTACTAACGGATGGGTGGGCATGATCACTACGCTCCAGGTCTTTAATGTCCCTGGAAAGGTTGGATTCGACCAAGTGGGCCTCCCCGGAATGGGCTATGGATATGGAGGTTATAACTCCTCGAACGGTGGCTTTGAAAGTGTCCCACCGAACATCAGCAGGGGTGTCAGAGAGCGAGTTGGTGAGGAAGAAGGCCTCAATTTCTTTGCAAACCTCTGCCACATTAACAGGGTCTCGGAGGACCTGGAGAAACAGCCGCCACCGAGGCAGAGGTGCACGCTGGGCATCCAGCATTTGAAGCGTAAGCGAGACATGAGCATGGTCTGAGATCAATATAGCGGAGATTTCAGCCCCGCGTAGCTGACGGATCAGGAAGAGCGATAAGAAAAATAATCAATACGGGAATAAGAGCGATGTACGTGAGAGAAAAAAGAGTAATCGCGGGAATCCAGGTGTAGGTGTCTCCAGGAGTCCACAAGGCCTGAATCAGTGAGGAGGTCTCGCAGCGAGGCCGACATCGCCCCATTCGCATGATGGGCCTGTGCAGTGCGATCCCTCTGAGGGTCGTAAACCAAGTTAAAGTCGCTGTCAAGGACAATGGGGATGGTAAGGGATCGGAGAAGTAGTCTCCCAAGTGCAAAAGAAGAAATGCGTCTTGATTTTGGTTTGGGGCACATACATTAATGAAAGCGTAAGAATCCCGCCTCCGATCCATATGGACCTGGAAAAACCTCCCCTCTGCATCAGCTGTACATTTGAGAGATGCCTCTCGCCAGCCTTCCTTAAACAAATGGCCACACAGCAAGGCTTGGAAGGAGAGCACGTCCAGTGTTGAATAGGGTATCTGCGATGGGACATGAGGTGGGTGTCGGAAGAGAGCAGGTGGGTTTCCTGAAGGAAGACTACATCAGGGTCATGGTGAAGCAAATAACGCTAAATCAGGTTCAGCCCCTTCACATTGAGGGAAAGGAATTTGACCAAGTCTGTCATATCACAGAGAAAAGAGAAACTCGTATCGCCGCCACTCCGCCAGTCGCCAAGCACGCCCCGATCACCCCTGGTAGTGTAGTCCCCAGAGCCGGGGAAGGACCAGTCCCCAATGGACACGCATGAGGGCAAGGGGAGCAGGGAGAGAAGCAGGAAAAGGACATATCCAGGCCCCCTAACAAGTGCATCAAACCATAAAGAATCCCACTGAGCACCCCCTGAGGGTTGCAGAGGTGCCGCCTTCAAACGAGGCACGGACATAGGCGAAGAAGAGAGAAAAAGAGGTGAAAAAAAGAGAAAAGAAGGAAATAGAAGAGAGAAACCATCAACTGGCCAACCGGGCCAAGAGAATACAGAGTCAATTGGAAATAGTTCAGGATCCCGAAGGTGGACCATTCCGAAGGTGTCACTCTCCTATGGGACTCCGATGTGGGGGGGCAGCAGGCACACAAGGGGGCGAGAGCCACTGCCGTCCGCATCCCGTATAGCAGTAGAGCAAGCAAGGGTCAACCGGACCACCGGTCCCGGGCTGCAGAGATCTCCAAGCAGGGGGCAGAGGTGAAGTCAGCAGGAGAGAAGAGGCATAAGTCCAAACAACTAGATCAGAAGTACCGGGGAGCTACTCAAGGAGCGTATGTGGCCGATGATATGCTGCTTGGCCTGCGAGCAGTCTAGTCCCACTGGTCGACGTCTGGACCTGGGGGAGGGACTGTAGACCATTCAGGACGAAGACCACTGGGCCCCAGCCCCTGTGGGGAGGGGGATCCTCATCCCCAGCCTCAGTAGGAAGATGAAGAAGCTGGTGGGCCACCCGCAAGGACCGAAGAACCCTCCGTCGACTCTCCCAGGTGAACATCAGAGCAAACAGATGGCCCCATTGGTATTTAATCCCAAGGTCCCTGAGCTTGTGCGTAACGGGCTTGAGCTCTTTCCTTCTACGGAGCATGGAGGGAGCCAGATCCTGAAAGATTTTTATGGACAAACCATTGTAGGAGACCGACTTGACCCCCAGTACCTTGCGAAGGATGGTCTCCTTGTCGGCGAAGAAGTGGATTCTGGTGATGATGTCCAGGATGAAGTTGGGACGATTGCGGGGGCCAGACACCTGATGCACTCTATCAAGCAGGCGCGTAGCTAGGGGGGGCGGTGGGGGCGGACCGCCCCAGGCGGCACTATATTTAGGGCGGCATCCGTTGCGGCTGCGGCGGCCTTTATCATTTGTTTAGGGACACAGTGTCACTAAATAAATCATGAAATCCGCCGCGGCCGCAACGGCGCGCGCGGCCGGGTGGCCCTGTTTAAAAACATGATCGAATGTGATTCCGTGCAACGAATGAGCCAAACCTTTAGAGCAGCCAATGTGGTGCAATGACTTATCTGCAAGACCCTGCTTTTGCCAATGGTACACTTGGTTAATTTTGAAGTGCATATTTCTAACTAAATGGGTAGAATGTAATTTATTGTGACATGGCAATTCATAGTGACTAAATTACAGACATGAGGTGCTGTATCATGAACACTTCAAAATAGCATTCTGTTTCGTATTTGTCAACTTCTTGACCCTTCTTGGTTCATTCGCTGATATAGGTTTTTTACTATAAGGTGGGATTGAATCATTTGTAGTTACACTCTGTAAGCCACTGCTCTAGACGCTGTTACAGACAGACAGACATTACTAGTCGATGACTCCTCCACAGATACCACACCAATGTCACCTTGAAGGAGGGAGAAGTTCCACCATCACGATTTTCAAGCGAGCACATCTGAGTCAGACATTCACAATTTAATATCAAACGCTTTATTACGGGACATTTGTATCATATTTTAAAAATATATTCTTGCCCCTCAACCACCAAGCAATGAATGCCTACTCACCCAGTGACCCTTGTCTGGGGAGTACACTTGTTTGCATTATTAAGAGCCACGTGTTGTAACTTGTTGGTCCCATCCCAGCCTGCTCCAGGGCCGTCAATCTTGGAGCGCGCACCAGCGCTACCAATGACGGCCCTGGGCTACATTTTTGCCCGGCCCTCGCGATGAGAACGTAGCGGTGACGCGTCACGCGCTTCACCACTACGCACGCACTCTCGTGAGGACCGATTGTGGCTTGGGGCAGTGAGTCAGTCTGCTGCGTGGATAATTCGTTTTATGCAGCGCAGGAGAAAAGAAGTTTGTTTATTCCTAACCACCTTTCCTGACCCCTGCAGCTGCTTATCACATCAGGCTGTGACACAAAGTTTAACTAATGGAGTAGTAGGTAAGAGAATGTGTGACTATTTATACTTCTTTCAAAAATATGCGCAGGCCCAGCAGGACACGTACTTCGTGTGCCCTTCATTTAAACAGTTTTTATCATTATCATGGCTGATGCAGAACAATCAGACAAACACAATAACAAATGTCCCAATAACGCTGGTGATTAATGATCCGCTGGAGAGAAATAATTTGTCTGTTAGTAGTTTTTAAATGCAGATGAACTGTATTTTGTTTGGAAACTCAGTGGGTTACTGCCTTTGTTACAGAGAACCTTGCGTTACTTGCAGTTCAGAGTTACAATCCTAACATAGGACAGTGACCAATGAACTGTCACCAAAGAGTGACATGAATGGTATAGTTTTTTTGTTTTGTGATATAGTTAGAACTTCCTCAGTCTTTCATCATTCTAATGTTGCTAAAATGAGTATGTTTGGGCAGAGATACATTTTTATCAGTAAAGCTGACCCCATGGAATACTCTTTTAAATCCTAAGGTTGTGTTTCCCCAGACCAAACCCTCTCAAAATATACTGCCCACCAGTATGGATGACGTGTGATTCCTACACCTTGTAATCCTCATTGGCTTATGTGACATTCTCTGTAGACTGATTTACATACTTGTATGATTCATTGTCTCTGTATAATGTGTTTGTGGTGTAAAGTGCTGACACACTACACTGATATGAGTAGCACTAAACAACAAATGCATATGAGAGAGGGGCTACGGAGCGATGAGGGGCACTGGCGGAGGGTTGCAGTGAGGGAATCTGAGGAGGAGGTAGTTGGAGGGGATGTGGAGCGATGAGGGGCACTGGTGGAGGGTGACTTCAGGGCTCGAGTCGGGGTACCAGGCGGGTGGATGGCGTCCCCTCACTTATTTTAATGAGAGCTCGATTACTGGAGCAAATGGAACCACACATTTACTCTTTGGCCTCTCTGGGGCGAGATCGGAGCTCATTCAGAACGCTGCTCACGCGCTGGCTTCTCTGATGCAATGGCATCTAAGGGGTGAGCGAGGGGAGGCAATGAGTCTGATGGTGCAAGCCACCTTTCGTGACATCACTTGCTGTTGTGACGTCAGCGTCCCCCCACTTCTTTTTTTAGGACTTGTGCCCTGGGTGACAGTGAGGGAATCCGAGGAAGAGGTCATGGTGTGGAGGGGGAGCTAGGGTGAGATGAGGAGCACTGGTGGAGGGTGGTAGTGAGGGAGTCTGAGGAGGAGGTCATGAGGGGGAGAAGCTACAGAGAGATAAGGGGCACTGGTGGATGGTGGCAGTGAGGGAGTCCAAGGAGGAGGTCATGAGAGGGGGAGGGGCTATGGGGAGATGAGGGGCACTTGTGGCGTGAGGCAATCTGAGGAGGAGGTCACTAGGGGGGCCATGGAGGGATGAGGGGCACTGTTGGAAGGTGGTAGTAAAGGTATTTACAGAGAAAGAGGTTATTAGTGTGGCGCCAAAAAATACTTTCGCATCAGCGCTAAAGCCGGCCCTGTCATGACCTTTCTGTTTTTGTTTATTTAATTAGCAGTCGGGTCATAAGGGCTACTGTGGAACATACTTTAAAGTGCATGCTAATTATATTTACTGCTATATTCAATGTTTTAAGTTTGAAGGTGATTTTACTAATGTTTTTACCGGGAAAAAGCAAAGTGGAGCCCGATGGTGCATGATATGGGGCTGGGGCCCAAGGTCAGCTGTGAGGTAAGGTGCACTGGAGAGAGGAGTAGTGGATAATCAAGCCTGTAAGGGAGAGCGTTGCCGAGTCCGGGGTCAGGTGGAGGTAGTAATGTAGAGGGATTCTCCCTGAAGGCTCGCACAGAGGGAGCCTGTAAGGGAGTGCGTTGCAGAGTCTGGGGTCAGGTGGATGTAGTAATGAAGAGGGATCCTCCATGAAGGCTCGAACAGATGGAGCCTGAGTAGTATCACTTGCCTGATACTCCCACCTCAGAAACCTCCTCTTCCCATCAAAGGAACATTACATGGAAAGTGATAATATTTAGAAAGAGATTTGGAAAAGAGTGAGTTTTACTGGTCCTATTTTTCTTGTTTCTTTTGAATATTCAAGGAGTGCAGCAGCGCCGGAACAGTTTGTCCCGGGTCTTGGATAGAGTTGAACAAGTTCCCATGGCCCCCACAACTGTGTTTAAGGATTGTGATCATAATGTGTCGCCCCTCCCTGTATTTTAGCTTTGGGCCCCCAGGCGGGCTGTGCACCATGTGTGTGCTGAGGAGATGCACTATTACAAGCTGGTTTTAGGTACCAAGAGCACATGTCTTTTCATTCCCAGGGAGTTGGTTGCTGCTGCTTGGAAGTAATGACAGGGAGCGACCCCTGGTTGTTGCCTTTGGGCCACCAGAGTGGGCTTTGTATCCGGTCTGTGTTAGCAAGGTGGAGCTGACTGACCTCTTTGTGCTGCGTTTAGTTTTAAGGACACACAGTGAGTCATTCCCTGTGAATAGTTAATTTGCTGTTTTTGAAAGATAAAGAATCACAGGCTTCGACACTGTTAAGTTGGTTTTGGGTCCACAGAGCACATCACGTTTGTGCAGGTCCCCACTGCTTTAATGGGGGGGACCATGATGTATGGTCATTTAATGTCAGCTGTAGATGGAGGTTACATGAACAGTGTAATGTATGTGCATGTTTGCATTGTGTTGAGGGGATTACCAGGTAATTGTTCACACAGCTCTCTGATGGATGTCACATGCGGTTTTTCTGAGTCCCCAGATAGATCATGCAGTCTGTGTGTTCTCTTTTGTACTGCCAGTCACCGGTGTATTCAACTGTGTAGCCTTGGACCGTGTCATGTATGTGCATGTAACTTGCATGATCAAGGTAACTATTAGCGGCGATACTACGTGTCTCTCGGACCTCTTTGAAGTGCATGCCCTCCCGGGGGGGGGGGGGGGGGGGCAGCAATCTGAGGGATAGCCCCGGGCGCCACAAGCTCTAGCTACGCCACTGCTATCAAGCATTGGCAGGGAGGATCCTTCACACTCTCGCACAGCATGGAGGAGGTCTGCTGTATATTTCAGGATGTCTTCCCCCTCTGTTCCCAAAGGAATGCTCCTGATGTGCAGGTAATTTCGCCAACTTCGGTTCTCCAAATCTTCATGCTTCAGCTGCAAGGAGATGTTTTGGTCTTCCAGCTCGGACACCTTACGCCAGAGGTGTTCAAGATCTTCTGTCCGGGTGTCCATTGTACGCTCCAGGCCATCCACCCTGTCACCTATTTCTGTAACCTCCTTACGGATGTCCTGAAGCCCAGATTTGAAGTCCTGACGGAGAGCGCCAATCTCATCCTTAATCTCCTGGAAGAAGGAGGTCATGAAAGCCTGGGTGACCAGGGCACCAGAGGCGGTCAGCCCAGAAGGCGCCGAAGAGGAAGAGGAGTCATCTTGCGAGTGTGGGGCCGCCTTGGACCACAAGGAGGTGACCGGATTTTCGCGGGAGTCAGCATCCTTGTTGTTTCTGTTCTTGGGAGGCATGTCCGCCATGGGCAAGGAGACCAAGTCTCCAACTGAGAGGAAGTGAGTATCAGGAGGGCCAGGAGACCAAGTTCAGAAGAGACGTTAAAAGGAGTCCCCGGGGAGGCAGATGACAATAGGCCAAGAGGAAAGAGGCCCCCAACAGGACGATGCAGACCAGATACGGCCCCCGAGAAGGAGAGAAGAGGTACCAGGCACAGCAGGGCAGGCAGGGCCGACTAGGTGAGAGAGGCAGGCAGGCCAGTCACCCACAGAGAGCACCGGGCAAGCTGACTTCGTGTGGGCCCACACACCAGGGTCTGCCCCTATGCGCCATCCAGTAGCGCAGACACCAATGCTGGAGGAGGGTCGAAGGTACTAGGGGCCGCAGGCCTAGGCGTGGTGGGTGGAGATAGAGGCAGAAGTCCAGTGGCCACAAAGCTCTTTTGGCCACCCGGCAGGAGTACCCAGCTCACCCCCTGCAACCGTCGATGAGGTGCTGCGGGCCGCTGGATTAGGGGCATCCATGTCGGCACAGGGGAAGCTCACCAGTGTCCACCCCTAGCAAGCAGAAGGGCAAGAGGGTGGCAGCTCCCCTCCAAGTCGTGTCCAGCGTCCCCCCGACCCACTCAGGCAACAATCCAGGCACTATGTGGTCAGGGGGGACAGGCAGGCAAAGACAAGCAGGAGAGGGCCCAACCACAGGGTCCAGTTCGGCGCGTTCTGGTGCCACCTCAGGAGCAGGGGAGGCACAGACAGCAGCCGCAGCCGAGACGAGAAAGTACTTGGGGCCCAAACTCGGCCAGGTAGAGACAGCAGGGGCCTGACCGGGCACTGGCAGACATAGCAGTCACTTACCCCGTACCTGAGTTGATGCGGCAGCGGGCCTCCAGGGGGAAAGTGCGCCAGGCGATCAGAAGGCCCCAAGTGGCATCCAGGCCAGGCAGCGCTGAGGGTGAAGGGGGTGCAAGTCACTCACAAGGGTTCAACCTGGCTTGTCGCCGCCAGGAGTCCCCAACACTACACTGATGAAGGCAGGGCTCCCCAGCGTCCAAGGACCAGGTCGCCGATCTCCCCAGGCAAACTCCGCCACCACCGTCGTCCAAGATGGCACCCGCAGTGAAGGGCGCCCTAAATCACCGGGAGATCTCCGCCTCATGGAGCAATCTGTCGGGTCCCCGTTGATCAAGGCAGCGCTGCCACACCACTACAGCGGGGCAACTCGTCCGTGTCAAAAAACAGGCCCAGCAGGCAGGATTACAGCCAATTACGGGATGCCCCGGAGCAGAGACTTAGCAAGGCACGTCCCGCTCCACAGGCGTCCTAGCCACGCCCCCCCTGCTGATGGTTTTTAAAGCAAAAATCCCTCCGACCCTGCTTTATGCTATTGAATCAATCCCTGTTAAGGACTGGAGTTTTTTAGATAGGACTGAAGGTCAGATTTTACGTAAACTATGCAATTTTAACGTGTTAGTTCCATCCGCTGCTATTAGATTGGAATTTGGCTTGATAAGCTCCTATATCCAAGGTTTATCCAGGGTTTTACGTTGGGGATATCAGTTAAACAATTGCGAGCCTGATTCATCAAGAGGTTTCATGTGTCAAGAAATCTTCGGCGGTATGGCAGAGAAATACTCCTTCTATCGTGATTTCTCTGTGGCACTAAAATTGTTTAGTGTACAAGAAGTATCAGTGATTACCCTCCTGCCATTAGAACTTAAATCTTTTTTAAAAACCTTAAGTGGTAAGATTAGCTACAATAGAGATATTCAATTTTGTAATTCTAAAGAGAGATTATAGATAATAGCCAGGACGAACTCACCGAGAATTTCTCAGAAATATCTATTCTGGAATTTAGAACATGGTACTCAACAATTGCTCACTCTATGTTGTATGAATCTTTTACCTTTAAATGACTTAACAGTAAACTGGTCCCAGAATATGAAAAACTGAAAAATTTGCAATTTCTGTGAGCTGAGCATTCAGACTCTGGATCATGTCTTGTTTGTCTATCCAGCATTGGTTTTTTAGTCGTCGTCGCTGGCTTCGGCCGATGTTTTTACAAAATTGTGTTAAAGATGTAGCTTCAGCCCGTGACTATCTCTTTTGCCCGAAGAACAAAGCAGTCTGTGTAAAACTATACAACTTTTTTAAGGAGTTTATGTATATATTTTAAATCTTTTATGTATTCTTTTAAATGTGCTGATAAGCCCCGTGCCTGTTATCCTTTTATGGAGTATTAATATTTTTCCCTTTTTCAGATTGTATTTTGCACATTGATTGGCTGCTATTTATTGTTCTTTACACAATTGGGATATGTTGTGCTCTTCTCCCACTTTAAAAAAAAAAAAAAACTTTTCATTGCTAAACAGACATCAGCATTTCAATCACATTTCAGAGGAAGTAGTACATCAGGCTTCATGGGAATGGTAGGAAATACACGTCATACAGAATATACTTTGGAAGGTCTAGGGTGAGGGGGGATCATCATTACTGAAAACAAGGGGAGGTTGACATATATCTCCTTGGTAGGAATTCCATAAGCCCCAAACACGGGTCCATTTCTTGGGACATCCACGGGCCACATATACCGTTTTTTCCCAAAACATTGCCCAATCCAAGTCTTTTTCCCAATCCCCCACCGTAGGAGGAAGCAGCGCTCCCCATCGCTGGGCAATGTTTCTCTTGGCGATCATTAGTCCCAAAGTGACCCACTTTATCAAGCAGACATTCAAATCTGTTGGCTCCCAGATATTTAATAAACACCTGCGGGCTTCCATACGGTGCTGTGCGCATAAAACAATATTGATAATATTGTGAATGTTACGCCAATAGGGTTCAATGAGTTCGCATTCCCAAACTATGTGGATAATAGTACCCAACTTGCCACATTCTCGTCTACAGTCCCCCCGTCAGCCCTCCCCATCCGCACCAATTGGGGCCCCGTCACATATACCCTGTGTAGGAATTTGAGTTGGACCAGTCGGAGACGAGCTGGTATTGCCACTACTTTGGGCGAGGAGATAGCCTCCTGCCACTCCTCATTGTCCATCTCAATGCCATCTCTGGACCACTTCTCTCGAAGGGCCCGGAGAGGATCCGACATGTTGTTAACCAGCTTTTTGTATATCAATGAAATGGTGCTGTCAGGGATATGGCCGTCCAATACTCTATCCTCTAGCGGGGAGGATTCGGGTGGTGTGGCCCCGGGTTGTAGATGAGTGCGCAGTGGGTGCCTGACCTGTGTATAGCGGAAGAGTTCCAAGTCGGCCAATTTGAATTGATGCTGCAATACGGCAAATGACTTAATGTCTGATTTAGCCCACAGATCACCTATGTGGGAAATGCCTATGAGATCCCATTTGTTGAACCCTTTACTCCTTCACAGATTACCCAACTGTTCAGAGTCCCATGGTGGTGTTGCAAGTGTAAGCCTCCGCCCCCAACCAAGGCATTTAGTGGCAGTGTGCCAGACAAGTACAGCATGTTTGGTGGGGCCCGTAAGTGTGTAGCGCCGGGGCTTAGAGTAGAAGGCTCTGTTGAAGTTCCCTCCAGGAAGGAGCCATCTATCCATACTGTAACCCGGGTTTCCTGGTTGGGCGTAAGTGCAATGGTTGATAGAGGATAAGTGAGCCGCCCAGTAGTACAGTTTGATACCTCCGTCATACCACTTCAAGGAAAGATTACCGAGAGCAATACGCAGCTTGCCATTCCATAGTAGATCTCACTGGAGGCCTTCTACTTCTCTAAAATAGGACGCCGGTACTGGGTCCTTAGAGTTCTGCAGGGCATACAAAAACTGGAGTAGAGACATCATTTTAAAAAGGGCCGCCTTCCCCAACAGGGAAAGGGGGAGCGATTTCCTGTGTCAATATCCTTACGCAGCCTGAGCAAGGGGGTGTGCAGGTTATGGGTATAGCAGAGGGAGGGGTCCAGGGAAAGAAAGATTCCCAGATATTTAAGGCCTTCTGTGCATATTTGTATAGGACACTCCCGAGGTGGGATCGGCGGCTCTCCTGCCACTATAAGCAATAGGGACTTGCTCCAGTTTATGGAGTAACCGGAGAATCTACCGAAGATCGGGAGGATATCTAAGACCACAATTAGGGATCGCCTCGGATGGGTGAAATAAAGGAGGATATCGTCAGCGTAAAGGGAGATACGGTCTTCCCATTCCGGAGACCAGCGCATGCCCCGAATCATCGGGTCTCTGCATACCCAAGCCGCCAAAGGTTCCAATGCCAAGGCAAATAAAAGAGGGGATAGGGGCACCCCTGCCGGGTCCCCCTATCCACCTCAAAGGTGGCCAATTTTTTATTGTTGACCACAACCTGGGCCAAAAGTTTAGAATATAATAGTTGCACCCATTGTATATACTTCATTCCAGATCCCATTTTCTCCAACACCGCCCACAAATATGGCCATTCAATGGTGTCAAACGCCATGGCGGCGTCTAAGGAGACTATGACTGCTGGCTCGAGGATAGAGGCTGCTCTGCCCAACACACCCTGCACCCTGCGCAGATTAAGTGCAGTATTGCGATGCAGGAGAAAACCAGACTGATCGGGATGAACTAGGGTCTCAACCACCGTTAAGAGCCGGTTGACCAAGAGAATCTTGGGTTCCGCGTTTAATAAGGAAATAGGCCTATACGATCTGCAATCAGTTTTAGGTTTCCCCTCCTTATGGATTGTCACAATAGTGGCCGTCCTTTGGTCTAGGGGCAGGAGCCCTGTGTCTCTGGAGTCCTCATACATAGCCTTTAGGTATGGGGCCAATCTGTCTGGCTTGAGTTTGTAAAGTTCGATCGGCAACCCATTAGCGCCAGAGGCCTTGCCAGATGTAAGGGACCTTATTGCTGCTGCTATTTCATCGTTGGGCATGTCACTCTCCATGAAATCATGGTCGTCCACCGACAGTCTGGGCAGTACTATGTCGGCAAGCATTTGGTGGGAATCTTCTGTAGAGTAAGGAGCAACCGAGGAATAGACTGTGTCAAAATGGGTCGCAAACGCGTCCACAATGTCTTGTGGGTCCGTAATGGACCTACCTCCTTGCCCTTGAAGCTCCGGCACTAGTCTGCTTGCCCAATCCTTTTTATCCAACCAGGCACGTAGTTTCCCAGCCTTGTCACCCACCTCATACAACCGTCCCTGCGCTGCTCTCCCCAGGGCCTTAGCCTGATCAGTCGCCAACGCCCTATAGTCCTGCTGCTTGAGTTTGAGAAGGTGGAGTTTATTGGGTGTGACATCTGATTCTAGGTCTAGTTCTAACTGGCTGACTTCCGCTTCCATGGCCTCCATCTTCCTCCGACGCTCTTTCTTCTTCCCTGAGATAAAAGAGAGGGCCTGGACCCGAATTACCGTCTTGAAGGCCTCCCATAGCGTCTGCGGGGATTCCACAGAGCTCTCATTCTCTATGAAGTAGTTGTCCATGGCTACAAGGAGTTCCCTACGGATGTGAGGATCCCGGAGATACCACGGGTTAATGGGGGCTACCCGTCCAACCTGTTTGTAATTAAAAGCCACGTGAAGCCAGACCGGCGAATGATCAGAAATGCCTCTAGCGAGATGTTTAAATTCCCGAAGAAGGGCAATTTGAGATGCGGGAATCAAAAAATAATCAATCTGGGATAGGCTCCCGTGTGCCCCGGAATGGAAGGTGTACTGCAGAGTGTCAGAGTGAAAGGCCTGCCAACCTTCCACCAGCTCCAAATTCTCGCGGAAGTCAGGTAACCGAAGTCAAGTAACCAGCCAGATGCAGGAATCAAAACATAATCAATCCGGGATAGGCTCCCGTGTGCCCCGGTATGGAAGGTGTACTGCAGAGTGTCAGAGTGAAAGGCCTGCCAACCATCCACCAGCCCCAAAGTCTCGAGGACATCAGGTAACCAGTCAGATGAGCGAGCAATCTCACGCGGAGGATGACGATCTAATGTGCCGGAGACCACTTAGTTTAAGTCTCCCCCCAACAGTAACAAACTGACAAAAATGTAATAGGATGCCCCTCCCAGGTGCCCGAGATCCCAACATATTGTCCCCTGTCGTCTGTCCAGGTCTCCTGCACTACAAGGGGGAAGGACTTCTTCATCAGTATGCCTACCCCTCGGGAGCCCGTGGTGAATTCTGCATGGGCCAACATCACATAACCCCCTCTGCGCAGTACCTTACATGCATTACCAATAAGATGAGTTTCCTGAAGTAGGGCAACGTCAGGGGCCTGGTGCTTTATATATTGTCTATTTATCTTGTCCCCCAATCCATTCACATTCCAACTTAACAGTTTAATCCCTCCGTCCCAACATGTTGCCATAGTAAGTTATAATATTCTCCATACCTTTTGCGGAGAATGCAGTACCTGTTTTTACTTCCATTTTAGTGGGTTGACGCTCCAGTGTTCCCTGAGCCCTGACTACTTAGGCTCCCAGCGCTGACACGCTCGAGTAAAACCTGAATTGATCACTCCTGCGCTAGCGCTCTAGGTGATAGCACCATTGCTGTTCTGTTGAATGTGTTTTTTTAAAAAGAGAAAATCGTTTTTACATGCAAACTTTTGTTGCTAATGTGATTCGAATTGTGCACTGACTCCCCGGTCCACCGCAGCTACTCGGGCTGATTGTTGTGGAGGGAGAACAGAGCGCTCCTACTTCCTGGTAGTGCCATTTCTTGGCGGCCATTTTAGTGGGTTGACGCTCCAGTGTTCCCTGAGCCCTGACTACTTAGGCTCCCAGCGCTGACACGCTCGAGTAAAACCTGAATTGATCACTCCCGCACTAGCGCTCTAGGTGATAGCACCATTGCTGTTCTGTTGAATGTGTTTTTTTAAAAAGAGAAAATCGTTTTTACATGCAAACTGTTGTTGCTAATGTGATTCGAATTGTGCACTGACTCCCCGGTCCACCGCAGCTACTCGGGCTGATTGTTGTGGAGGGAGAACAGAGCGCTCCTACTTCCTGGTAGTGCCATTTCTTGGCGGCCATTTTAGTGGGTTGACGCTCCAGTGTTCCCTGAGCCCTGACTACTTAGGCTCCCAGCGCTGACACGCTCGAGTAAAACCTGAATTGATCACTCCTGCGCTAGCGCTCTAGGTGATAGCACCATTGCTGTTCTGTTGAATGTGTTTTTTTAAAAAGAGAAAATCGTTTTTACATGCAAACTGTTGTTGCTAATGTGATTCGAATTGTGCATTGACTACCCGGTCCACCGCAGCTACTCGGGCTGATTGTTGTGGAGGGAGAACAGAGCGCTTCTACTTCCTGGTAGTGCCATTTCTTGGCGGCCATTTTAGTGGGTTGACGCTCCAGTGCTCCCTGAGCCCAATCTATATTAACTTCCTTTGCCCCGCGCAGCGGCACGCGCAGCGGTAGCGCCTTAGACGCGCCGAAGAGGCGCCAAAGAGAAGCCAGTCTGCGCCAGTCCGCGTCCAGACGCTTCCAGTTTCCGGAGCCAGCTGTCATCATGGTAGGAAATCTCCTCACATACAGCACTTCCTCACTATATGCATTGCGTCCTACTGTCAACCCACTATGTTTGCATTCAGTCCTTCCCTTACACCCGAAGGCCCACTGCAAAACTTGTGATTGGGGCATAACTACTCCAAATGCTGTGAAAAACTCCTCCAAGCAGAAATGGAGGATGTTCCTTCTTAACTGCCGTTCCCTGCCTAAACACCACACTGAACTGGCCATGCTGATAGAGGAGCTCAATCCGGACGCCCTCTTTCTAACAGAGACATGGCTTCAGCTAGAAACCGATCCTGCAATAGCATTGGCCACCCCCCAAGGCTATACTATTAAACATTTGGATCGCAAGACTGGCAGAGGCGGGGGGCTGGCTATTATCTATAGGGACAACTTTAGATGCCGCATCACTCCCTCCCCCATGCCAGCCTGTGAGAACCTACATTTCACTCTTGAGTTCTCCCCATCCACCACTTTCTCTGGTATCCTAGTCTATCGACCACCTGGCACCCTCAACAACTTTATCACTAACATGACGGATTTAGCTGCCAACCTAGTGCTCACCTCGGCAAATTTCACCTTGCTGGGCGATCTTAATTTACACCTAGATGATCCGCTTGATTCAATAGCCAACAGTCTTCGAACCAACCTTCAGTCCATTGACCTGTTCCAGAAAGGCTTTCAATCAACGCATGTCAAGGGACATCTCCTAGATCACATCTACAGCAATTTAGATAGCTTAACCGTCGAGGCTCCAGTACCACTACCCTGGACCGATCACTTTTTAGTACCCTTTACATGGTCCACATGCTCCCCCCCCATTTCACAAAATCAGAATAAGCAGCGGGGAAGAAAATGGGCCTCCCTCCCACTTTCTAAGTGGAAACTGGCTCTTACAGAACACCTACCCCCAAATGTGACCAACCCCAATACAGCCACTGTCAATTTTGATAACTGGATCTCCAGTTCCCTTGACCTAGTCCTACCAGAGGAATCTTTGCACTTAATAAACAGAGCCAAAGTTGCCCCCTGGTACTCCCCGGCTCTCAGGACTATGAAGCAATCTTGTCGCAAACTAGAGAGAGCCTGGAGACAAGATTACTCACAATCAAAGCAAGTTGAGTATAGAGCCGCAATAAGACTCTATAAAAACCAAATAAAATCTGCACAAGCCCATTTCTATGAAGCCAAAATCAACCTAGCTGCAAACTCCCCCAAAGAAATCTTTAAAATAGCCAAATCTTTAATTTCTCCCCCTCCCCCCCGAGCGTCTGTCACCTGACGGCGCGCAAACCCGTTGTAATAATTTAGCCACTTTCTTCTCCCAGAAGATCCAGGCCATTTACTCTTCATTTTCCACTGGCAGTGGTGACATGGACCACACCACCACCACAGATTCCGACTTCTTAGCCCCCAGCTCACTGGATAAATTCCCCCTCCTAGATTACGACACTCTAGACAGAATGCTTCTTAAAGTCACCTCGGGATCCCCCAATGACCCAGCACCCCCGCAAACTCTCAATAAGGTGATGGATATCATCCGCCCTGTCATCCTGGATGTCCTTAATGCTTCCATCTCCTCTAACTCCGTCCCAGTACCATGGAAATGTGCGATGGTTAGGGCTCTTTTGAAAAAGCCCACCTTGGACCAGAACAACTTGGCCAATTTCCGCCCCATTTCCCTACTTCCCTGGATGAGCAAACTGCTCGAAAGGCACATCAATAATATCTTAGTGGACTACTTAGAATCAAATAGTCTGCTATGTGCCTCTCAGACGGGTTTCCGCCCGCAGCATGGAACTGAAACTGCTCTCCTAGCAGTGACGGAAGAAACTAGATTGGTGCTGGACCGGGGAGGAAAAGCAGCCATCATATTACTCGACCTCAGTGCCGCGTTCGACACTGTCAACCATGCCACACTACTACATCGCCTGAAAGGCATGGGCGTGTCGGGCCCGGCCCTGGAATGGCTGACCTCCTTCCTGGACGAGCGCTTCTTCCAGGTGTTTGAGGGCAAAGCAGTCTCCACTAAGCAACCACTTAGATGTGGGGTTCCCCAGGGCTCCTCCCTGAGCCCCACACTTTTTAATGTCTATATGCGACCTCTAGCGGAGATAGTCCAGCCCTTTGGCGTGCGTATTGTCACCTACGCGGACGACACCCAGTTGGTGGTCTCTCTGGACCACACTGAGGAGTCGTCCAACACCCTGGGCCTCTGTCTAGAGGCCGTTGCTAAGTGGATGCAATCTTCCTGTCTCAAACTTAACGGGGAGAAGACAGAGATTATGCTATTGGGCAACCCTCCTCCGACCATTTTGACATCAATTTGGCCCACCTGCCTCGGTGCTCCTCCCCCTCCCAAACCGCAGATAAAGAGTATGGGAATCTGGCTCGATAAAGCGCTGGACTTCTCGGTCCAGGCTACCAAAACCGCCTCCACGTGTGTCGGGCTAATGAAAATGCTCCGCAAAGTCCTCCCTCTGCTTCCTTTCCAGGCGAGGAGAATCATGGTTCAGGCCCTGATACTCTCCCGCCTGGACTATGGAAACGCACTATACCTAGGTGCCCCGGCTTCAGTGACCAACAGGCTCCAAGTCACGCAAAACTGTGCCGCCCGATTATTATTCAACATCCCCCGCTGGCAGTCAGCCAAGAAAGCTCTAAAAGAATTGCACTGGCTCCCTATGGCTGCTAGAGCACAGTTTAAGGCTATGTGCATTGTTAGGTTAACGTCGATCACCACTGTGTCCAGGGAGGTCTTAACACTGGTGATAGATTCCATTACATCCTTTAGTGAGATTTCTTGTTCCTCTGCACCCTAGCCCCCTGAAATTGCGTCTCTGCACAACCGGGGATGTTGCATTTCTTTAGGGACAGTATATCGGTCCAGTTTATTGGATTGCGTAGCCTTCAACCCACGGGCCCCTGCGGCCTTGTTGAGCTCCATTGTGTCACTCACTGTCCACTATCAGCCTGTCCGAGGGCTCCCAGGCTGGGCGGCCACACTGTCACCGATAGCAGGCTGAGAACTGGCTGGATGGTGAGGGTGCCGATGCGCCCCTGTGGGTGTTCAGTAGGCCTACTCCAGGTCCACTTTCTGCTGGTGAGAGAGATCCATCCCCGCGCCAATTGCAAAGGTGATGACGGCGCCAGGGATTGCTCCGATAGTTCCAGGTCTCTATGCTGGCAATGTTTCCTGTGCCAGAGTGTGGGCCTCTTCCCCTCTGTTGCAGTGAGCCCTTCCACTCCTCCGATAGCAATATGGGGGTTCTACAGCCCCACCCCCGCACCTTCAGAAATATTGGGGCACCACAGGGCGCTATGCCAATGCAGCCGAGGGTCCCCGAGAGGCCGCGTTCAACTGGTGCGGCCGCTGATTACCGCCTGCAACGCGAGGGGGAGGGCAGGGCACAACAGAGCTGAGCGGCGTGATGGCGCCTTTTGATGTACCCCAGACGCAAATCGGGCGCTGGCCACAGGTCTCCTGGCACCGTCTGGGGCACTGTTGCACAGTCAATATCTGCAGATGGGCCGGGCGAGTCTCATTCCCCCGACGTAGAAGCGATCCTCCTCTCTCGGAGGTGGCGCTCTCCAGATGCGGCGCCACCGCGTGAACACAGCTGGATCTTCTGGATTTCGTCCCCGGCCCTACGCCGCACTGTGGGACCGGCATCAGCTCCGAGGGCAGGCTGCACCTTTGCGGCGGCTGTAGCATCGGTCTCCGATGTCGGAGACGGACCGGGGTTGGCGGGTTCGTGACCGCTGTTATTCCGACACGCAGGACTGCTGTTGGACGGGCTGGATCTGTTCCAAAATAGACGAGAGAACGGGGCCGGTCGTGGAGCTAGGCTTTACGCGGCCATCTTGCCTCGATGCCTGGCCATGCCCCTTCTCCAACTTTTTTGTTGCTAATTTCAAAACTCAATTGAAGCTGTATTTTGGATTGTATTTTGCACATGATCTGGCTGCTACTCAATTGCTTTCTGCACAGGTTAGGACATGCTCTGTTACTCCTCCTTCTCTTGCTGCTAATTTCAAACTGAACTTTCTGCCGAAGCTGGATTTTGGATTATTTTTTGCACATGAACTGGCTGCTACTTACTGCTCTTTGCACAATTTGGGATATACTTTGTTACCTCAATCCTCCTGTTGCTAATCCCAAATCCTATTTTCTGTCGATGAGGTCATGCGTTGCTGCCTAAATGTTTGACATTTTTTATCTAGCACTGATGTGATGCATATTATCCTATACTTATATGAACCTGCTAATGTTTAGTATGGTCCTCTATATGCGTCACTTGCTTTGATAGAGGTCTTTTGGGTCTCTGTTTTTGCCTATGAGCCAAATGGTATTATTGTGGGGAACCTTAGTTCCCTAATTTGGGTAATTGACAATATCCACTAATGTTATGTAGGTGAAAATCTAAGACCTGCTATGAAGGCTTTCGATAATTTATAATGGTCCGAGAAATGAGTTTTCCTTATGTTTTATTATATTTATGTAATAATTTGTATGTACCTTTTTATGTGGACCTCATTGGAGTTCCAAATCTTTAAAAATGATTGAATTGAATTACATAAACAACTAAAAAAATCACACAGACATTTTCAGATACAAAATAAATCTTGGAGCAAATCTATCTTAATTCATGTACCTAGATAACTGCCACCCATGAATATGCAATAACTATATTTAATATTTCCACAGCAATAGCTGGAAGTGCTAGTCAGCAGTGATAATTATTGTACATTCTAAGCTATTGATCCGTTCTTGTTAAAACAAACACCAACTGAAAAATTGGCATAACTTAAGATCAACATTATTTGGATAGGTTACTATGCTATAAATAACACTGTAGCCTAATTTTTCGTTTTTCATTTAGGGTCACTCACTTTTTTCTTGCACATAAATTATTCTTAAAAATCAATTGTTTATTAATGCATTTCATATTGAAAGGTAAATGATCTACATTCAATTGACAGTGGCTAGCGTAGACGCTAGCTTTTCAATAAACCAGCTCAAACTGTATCCTTGACTTATTTACAATGACGGATGGTGCCTGAAAAATTCCTTAAAAAAATATTCTTTCAATGCTGCTGGAACTTGAACCTTTATTTCAACTTCTCACCGGGTTTCTAATTAAGTCTCAGAACCATACATTTTTAAAGAAACTGCATTTTATGTTGATTTAGAACTTGTTTCATATTTGGAGGGGAATACAAAAAATTTAGAAAATCTCCAATGTGAATCATTAAGTTATATTACCATCTTCTGTGGAATGCTGAGATTAGGTCAATCACTAAAAGTATTTAGGGTATTATACACTCTAAATAGGCAATGGTGATATCTACCAATTTTTGGAGGATGTACCCTATCTGGCTAACTCTAAATAACCCTCTGAGCACTCTGACATTGACCACTATTGTTTACCTGCATTCTAATTTCAGTAAAAGTGTGGATAATAACCATCAATCGATAGAGAAAGTTGGCAAGTATGTTTCCCTGATGGGGTGAGACTGGGGAAACATATATCAATAGGCTTAGAACCTAAATGCTGCTAATGATTTACAGCTGTTAATTGTTATATTTCCTGAAATTAGGTCTGGGTGGAGTCTGTATAAACTGAATTCTGGCCTTTGTCATTTATGTAAGCTTAAACTTTACCACCCTTGCTTTTATTTTACCATTCTCTTTCCCCTTTTACGAAAGACGTTTCAAAAACCATTATTTAATGAGATTGGTTTTAGGACATGTAATTTAGCTACCTTATTTATACTCAGTGGCAGTAATTGCCTAATGACTGCATGCTTTGTCAGATTTATACATATGGATTGTACTATGAGAAATTTGCAAATAAGTGAAAACTGGTTTAATATGAATGTCCTCTTAGCAGTTGTCGAAAAATCCAAGAGATTACTCAACCAAGGAGGTTCGGTCTCCATCATCCTGCTCGATCTGAGCCCTGCGTTCGACACCGTAAACCACAACACCCTTGTGCATTGACTTATGAACCTGGGAATCTCAGGAACTGCCCTCTTATGGCTTAAAATGTTCCTTCAAGACAGCGCTTTTCAGGTCTTCGAAGATGGTGGTCTTTCCGACAGCCTCCCACTCAAGTGTGGAATGCCTCAGGGTTCTTCCCTGAGCCCCACGCAGTTTAATGTTTATATGAGCCCTTTGGCAGACATTGTGACCCCATTCGGAATTTCGCTAGTCACCAATGCTGATGACCCTCAAATGTTTTTTTCTCTCATTCAAGGACAAAATACCCATCCCCCCATGTTGGAGCTCTGCCTCAGGATGGTAGCCAAATGGATTGAATACTCCTGTCTAAAACTGAAAGGAGACAAAGCGAAGCTTATTATCCTGGGTAATAGCTCTAAGCTCAGTCGTGAGCTAAACTAGCCAAGCTGTTTAGGGCCCCATCACCCGCCCAAAAATTCCATCAAGAGCCTTGGTGTATGGATAGATAGCTCTAACATATTCAACCTTCAGGCAGGGAAGCTGGCCACCACATGCTATGGTCTCCTCAGGATGCTGAGGAAGATTCTCCCACTCCTCCCTTTCCCCACCGAGAGACCCTCATTTTATCCAGACTAGATTATGGTAACTCCCTTTACCTAGGTGCCCCAAAGGGAACGATCATTGCGGTGTCGGGCGTAAACTTTCAGATTCGAAAAGACTGTGCGGATTGCATTCCGACCGTGAACATCGTAATCGGTCGGTCAGAAGGGCTCCAACGCGGTCTAGAGCCTTTCCACCGAATATCGTAATGAGGCCCTATGTGCGGTACTATCAGCGCTAGGATACCTATGGGTAGCCATGCGCTTTATAAGTGCTTATCACATAACATTTGTTATTAAATGGGATGGTAATGTTAAATTAGTTTATTAGTCATTGTATTGCTGTTTATATAGTTACTTATTGTAGATTGCTGTTGATGTTAATAAGGGAAGTATATCTCTAATTTAAAGAAAAAAAATCTTTCTTTCTACCATATTTACCCAAATATTACTTCAATTGTGCTTGAAGACCATTAAGGTGGATATGTAATTACCAGCTGCAAAGCAGTAATTAGTGCTGCCTGAGGATTGGGCTCTAAGGTCAAATTATGGCCAATTAACTAATATCACATGTTCCCTTCTGGTAATATCTAGCATATCTTTCAACAGTAAAGTTCAAAAGAATAAAGTCTTCATCATCATGTATCGTTTTGGTCAGTTTGTGTAAACCAGGAAATATGATTTCCAGTCCCATTCGACCAGCTTTGATCATCTTGACAAATCTCACTAATTATCTGTGAGTGGGTTACCTTTTCTGCCACAACTAGCAGAAAATGTCACTGCCTTAGACCTTAGAAACTAGCAACTCCCCCAGTGTCAAGACATTTACAGAAAGAAGATATTAGGGTCCTTATTACAAGGGGGGGGGGGGTATTTCACCTGGTCTAATAACCTCAGGATAAGTTCCATAACTCAGGATTACAAGTCTTTCTGAGCTCAGAATGAATGTCACTGCAGACTTCAGGACTGCCTCATTTGTTGTAGGAGCAGGGGTGAAGGCTGTGAAAGAGCATCACAGCCCAGCCACTGCCTCCCCCCTGCAGCAGAACGTGGAAGCAGACAATGCTCTCCCCTGACACAAACAAGCCTACCCTGCACCCCTGCCCCCTCACCTCAAGCCCCACCACCCCTGCTATCACTTTCTGCATGATCAAAGCAGACAAATGTCAGCAGTTTTGTACTGACATGGGGACAATATGCACGAAAGAGGACCTGGTATCTCCATTCCAGGAGGGAAATTCAGAATTGCATTTTTTGAAGTGGGGAAGCCATCCGGAATCAGAGAGTCCAGCCCTCCGGGATCACTGCACCAAAAACCATCACAATTGTTAGCAGGCCCTAAGTGTGGGAGTTCTATGGTAATCAGCAGGCTCTGATGCTCTATCATAGCACAAACCATATAATTTTTGAGAAATTTGCCTAAAGCACATATACAAGTGATTTCAGAATAGAAGCTGTGAGCACAGGAAGTTGAACATTAGATTATTAGTACTATTTGTGGGTGTTATGTTCTTTGATTCTTTTAGTACTACACAAACAAATCCAGATATCGAGACAGAACATGTATTGATGTTTCTAACTGGCATATATGTGGGCCACCCAACAATTTTAGAGAGGGCTCATTGATACAGTTGAGAGATTGTACAGACTGTTCAGTAGTATCAGAGAGATTATTATAAACTTTGGGAGAAGGCAGGTGGGTTGTAAATGCTCCAAGGGTGTGTGGATGATGGTGAATGAGAAATCCTTGATAGATTATACAAGCAATTGGGTTGTAAAGACTCCAAGGATGTGCGAAAAAAGAGTGGAGGAATCCATGACAGGTTAACCATCTCTCTTTTACCAACTCTGCAGTTCTATCAACAAGCATCTGCCTTTACCAATCAAGATACGAATCTTTTGTTGGCCGATTTGGCTTTGGAGATCCGTGGAAATTAACATTCCACCAATTTCTAGAGGAAAAGCTAACTTTGATGGAAAATTCTCTAGCAGTATTTCCTCCACCATAGTCTTCAAGTATGGAGGAAAGTGAGCATGTGTATGCTCCTCCAGATTTATCATTGCCTCCAGTAGTTATAGGATCTTCCATATACCACTGAATTCGAAATCAGCCCCTATAGTTTTGTTTAGCAGGAATCATGCTGATACAGTCGGAAGTCTTACCTGAGAGGTCATGTTTCCTATAAAATCCACTTTCAGCTGAAAAACAAAGAAAACACTCAATCAGTGTCTTCTTCTGCTGCTCATTACAGATAATGTGTGTTGTCATATATGCACATGGCTACAGACATATGATATGCAAAATCTGCTCAGAAAAAGGTTCTACTCAAAGAGTGCTTACCCCCAAAAATAACTTTGGGGAGGTTTCTATATTAAGATCTGATCAGGTACACAATTCTCAAGTTCCATATCATCGTCTCTAGCCCAATGCAGCTTTTCCCTGTTGGGAGGCGCTACTGCTAAGCATGGAAGGAGTTAGACAGCAGTGGACACTTGTAGTATTCCATAAATACACAAAGCAGTTATGATAAACAAAGCGACAGTGCATACTTGCATACTTCTTTACACTGACCCGCCACTGTACCATGATTGTGCTCTGGAAGGATCACTTCTAGGAGCTATAGGAGGGATGTTTGTTCTCACACCCACTAAATGCCTTGCTACAAAATCCTAAATTACAAGAGGGGTCTCCCTTATGACGTCCCAATGGAAGGCTAAAGTAGCATTAGCCCTGCTCCAACACAAATGTACCAGCACCCTTCTGGTAACAGTACTGTGGACCCATCAGTCCCATTATGAATAGAAGGTGTTTCCCCATCCAAGGTAAGCCAAAGGTAGGTCTGGAACAACTTTCAGAGTAATGAAACTGAAGTCAGTATGTACAACACTCAAGTAATGAGACCCAGAGGTGCTGCAGCACTCGGGCATCTCTTTCTCCAGCCCCACTTCTCTGCATTCTGTCTGCAGTCAGGACATGGGTAAATAGATCTGTGTCTCTTCTGTGAGGATACTATGCTGAGTGAGACTCCAGTTGAAAACATTTTGGGTACCCATGAAACACACAGGAAGATTTTGGGAGACTTGTGCATAGCTGTGAGTAGATGCAAACACCAGAATCAGGGCCAGATGTACGATCGTGGAAATAGCGCATGGCAAATTGCGAGTTTTTTGTGACTCGCAATTAGTGAGGTGCTATTTCCAATCTACAACAGTGTTTTTCACACTGTTAGCGATTCCCAATGGGGTCGCAAATTGAGAGGCTCAAGAATATTAATGAGCCTCTCGCAATTTGCGACCCCATTGGGAAATGCAGGCCCTCCGAGGTATGGTGGCCTGCTGGGCTCAGCAGACCACCATGTCTGGGACTGCTTTTAAATAAAGCAGTTTTTTTTTAATGCAGCCCGTTTTCCTTAAAGGAAAACGGGATGCATAAAAAAAAATTGGAAACTTTTTCGTTTAATTTTTTAAGGGCAGGCAGTGGTCCCTGGGATCACTGCCTGCCCTTAAAAAATATTTTCTCCTGCATTTGCAAAGCGGAAGGGGTCCCTAGGGGACCCCTTCCCTTTTGCGAGTACATTACCACCCTCTTGAAGAGGGTGGTAATTTGCAAGTGTTTTGCGCCAGCAATTGTGGACGCAAAACATTCTTACATAGGGTTGCGCTCGCTATTAGGAAGGGAACGCCCCTTCCTAATAGCGTGTCACTAAACCCTATTTTGCCAGTCTCAAAAAATTGCTACTCGCAAAATAGGGTCTGTACATTCCGCATTCTGTTTTTGCATGTGCAAACGGGTTGGCAAACCCGTTTGCGCAATTCAAAAATGGTCATGCTTACTCTCTTACAGATTTAGGTGTGATTAAAAAACTTTGGGCCCGATTCACAGAACTAACATAAGACAAAATCCTAATCTTACTACCATTTTGGTATTCACAGGAGGCACTTACTCATTTTGGTATTCACAGAAGGCAATTACTCATTTCGGTATTCACAGAAGTTAGGAGTCCTAACTTTAGGACTACTAAATGCCTTCTGTGAATACTGAAAGTCTTAAAGTTAGGATTTTTCTCAGTTCAGGAGTAATACAGTTAGGACTCCTAACTTAGGACTTCTACACTGAGAAAAATCCTAACTTTAAGACTTTCGGTATTCACAGAAGGCATTTAGGAGTCCTAAAGTAAGGAGTCCTAACTTTACTACTCCTAAACTGAGAAGAATCCTAACTGTAAGACTTTCAGTATTCACAGAAGGCATTTAGGAGTCCTAAAGTTAGGAGTCCTAACTTTACTACTCCTAAACTGAGAAAAATCCTAACTTTAAGACTTGCTCAACCTTCTGAAGAGTTTGCAGAATACCACATGACACCGATGATAACTGGACAGTCGCCCTTTATGATGACCATGCTGCCTTTTTAGATAAACCCCCTATCTGCTGGGGGTCACATGCACAATAGGAATTATTGGAAATGTAAAACAGCAAACAATCAGGGGAGAAACTCAGAAGGTCCCAATTCAATTTTTGAAAGTTTATCACATGTGCAACCACTATGCTCCAATTTTGCTGCATGGAACCTGTGTCTGCCTGCCCAGTGATGTAAAAGTCTGAGGCCTGTTTAATGGAAACCTACCATACAGAAGACACTGCAAGGAAATCTCTGCATATGGTAACTTATATATGTGTACTACTGGGTATGCCTCAATGGCGCCCACAGAGCTCTGGTAAGCGATGAAACGGGTAGCATGGGGAGTTATTGCCTGAGCACCAGATTGATTGAGTCACTTTTGCCAATGGTTGTTCAAGTGTGTCATATCTATCCAGGCGAAGTAACTGAAACTTGTAATTTTGGTTCAGACAACCTGCTCCTAAAATCTTGCTTTTAGAGTTACTCCTCCGTTCTTACTCTGACATTTCTGATGTCTCTCCAAAGACTTGGCAAGACGAGCACGAACATTAGTCTGTGATGGATTTTCTGATAAATGTACACCTTGGATGGTGATAGAGCTAGCCACTAGCATCCATCATTCATTTATGGTCTTCAGCAAATTTAGAGGTGATTGTGTTGATGGAGACATCTTCTAGTTCTATGGTAGCTGTTTATACCAGACACACTCTTCATGCCTTTTGCAAACTCCTTCATTTGGTCCTTTCATAAAGCCACCAAAGAGTAGGTCGTCACACTAGCGCCATGCACTATATGTCACACAACTCAATCACACTCAATTTAGGTGCCAGCGAGCTTATGATGCGAATCCTCAACAATTATATTCTAAATACCACCTCTGCCTTTGGTACTTGTCTCTCGTATTATGTTTTTTGTCCAGGTGTTGAACGAGTGCACTTCCCTTGATCATGAGAGGCAGATTTCCTTAGCATGCATTGCACAGTTTGTGGTTGTTCCACAAGAGGTGCTGCCACAGGATACTATACTGCAAAAGCATTTCTGGTCACTAACCCCATATATGGAAGGTTGCTCTATGCCAGCAGTCCTGGAATCTCTTCTTGTGGATGGAGGTACATAGCCTCATCTTGGTTCTCCTCAGGCCCATGAAAATATATTTTCCTGATGCCAGATGACAAGAAAGGTGTAGCAGATGTGTGCTCGTTCACACCAATTGACAGCATCCTAGGCCAAATGTTCATGTATCTCCAACGACATCCGACTTACCACATATTGAGGGAACCCAACCCCGGCGCCACCACCAGAACTCCACACTTGCATACTTAAATCTGTAACTCCCCACACAGTCTAGTGCTGTAAAGTTGGACTTGTGAAATAATTAACTTACCTTCTGTCTGATGGTTTTCGGACTGAATAAAGTAAGGGGGCTAATTCAGCCCCTGGACCAATGGCATTCATTGTAGTAGTCACTGTTTATGTTTATGTGATTAATGTGCTATTGTAGAGACTTGTGGCTAACATGGCGCTATGGCGCTATGGCGGCTGATCACACAATACTGCACAACATTCAGCTAACTGCACACCATTAACTAGGAGCTATGTTCACAGTATGTCACTGGGCAGTTCTACGACTTCGCTGAAACTTCGGAACTTTGGCTGAGGGAGGCATGATTTGGTATCATGTAACTTATAGCCATGTGTTTCAGACACATCCTTGGTCTGTCTTGCTTATAAGGCGTATGTTTCTATGATCATTTAATTTTTTGTTGCTAATGTCTCCCTGCTTGTGCTGCGTTTGTTTCCACAACCATTCACAGTCCGCCTCACTGGTAATAGCTGGTAAATAGTCCTCCTTCCATGTTCACAAATTTAAATTCACTGCAGTGATTGTATTAAAGTAATATTTCTGTCCTTAACGTCGGCTGTTTCCTTGAAGGTTCAAACAGTAGAGAAGGTGTTGCATTTTCAACCTTTTAGACCTTAAGAAATATTTTCTCAAGCTTCCAAAAGTTTGAGAAGTTCAAAAAGTATTCAAAAAATGATATCCTCGATAGTTCAGAGTTTGTCCAAATCGATTTGCAGAGGAGAATTCAAAATATTTCCGAAACAAGGACATAGACAAAAAGTGATCACGAACACCGCATACCGTGACATACAGTGTTTGAGGGAAGGCCGACAATTTGCATTTTAGGAGGATGAAGCAGAAAGCATGAAAAGGGTTGTGGAGGTGACAAGGAGATGGGATCAAGGGGTGTGAATCCTGAACAAATTTGCCAAGTTCTAACTTCCACAAATATTTTACAGAAAGCATATATAAAATTCGAATTTCATGGACAGTGCATTGTAGAAGGAACATTTAGAGTAGCCAAGGTACTTACATGAGCTATCAAGTTTCTTAAATCCACCTTCAGCTGAAAATAAAGCAAAATAAAGGTTAGCTGATTTCTGAGGAGTGAGTACAGACATTCTTTAACTTCAGTCTGCTTTTAAAACACCAGACACAGACAATGTTCAATTGGCAAATATAATTACTAAACACCTCTGTGCAAACCTAACTGATCTTTCTCCTAGGCATCATTCTGAGTTACACATGGCCAGGGATGAGGAATCTGATTGTCTTTAGCAAGGGGTACCAATTATAGACCTCTCTGCAGGACGGTTTATTTACTGACAGTCCCCATAGCTTCTGAAATGTGACTGATTTAGTTACTTATTACAATTTTAGAGAGTGGGGCCTTTTCACAAGATGGCGGTCCATTGTGAACCACAACAAAACAATCATGTAGGAAAAACAATGACACAGCAATACAATGTTAAAGAAATGTAACAGAACTAGACTGAGAAACGTTCAAAAAAGTATTTAGGTCATTTTCAAAAATGAAAAAGTTAGGACCAAGTCAGAGCGTGGGGAGAGGGGATTGCCAGTGCTTAGGTGCTTATTGTAAATTTGTGATTTGCTAACAAGAGGAAGATTAAGGTGATCGAGAGAATTACTGTAAGAAGTGCAAGCTCCTTTCCCAGCTCATACTTCAGAAGTTTATCTGCCAGATCAGAGTTGTCAAGAAATAATGGCCATATAGGGGAGACAGGAAAGTGTGAATTCAAAGAGGGTGTCTAGCAACAACCAATGCAAAAATGTAAGGATAGGCATAATGCCTTTACTTTTCCATGCACACATTCACTCAACTACCCATGCTAATCAATGCTGACTAGCAACAGCCCCACAATTCCGGCACTGAAACCCACACATAGCTGTACTAATGCACGTGAAATTTGAATTGTGGAACTCCCTCCTCTTCTGGTGCTGAGAACCACACAGAACTAGTCCATATTACAATGTTATTGTAGCCTCTACCAACGTCCTTCAAACATCTGTAGCTCTTGTGATACTGCTTGGAGCTTTGCATCTGCTGTATCAAATCCTTATAAAGACTACCGCGTGTATATGAAATCACTTGAACATGTATGCACATTTTTCTTCTATGTTCTCCTCTACGTTAACACTTAGTAATTCCCAGGTAATTTACCAGTATAATTAGTAATCCCAAAATCCACTCTTTCCTGTCACAGCCTCACTCGGTGAGGTATATTCACGCCCAGGAGACAGACACGCAACTAGCCTCTGACCTTCCACTGTTGACTTCCAAAGTGATAGGCTGAACCACAGGCAATAATGGGGCGGAGCATGCGCACTGCGGTGATTCTTAGACAGAGCCAATATGAAAATACCCTTTCTGCAAGTAAATCTGTCCATAGGTTTCAAATGACCCAAGATGGAGGGGCCTGTCTCAAATACTGCGTTATCTGCTCTATGCACATAACCTTGCAACTCGTGATAACCCAAAGTGGGCCATTTGCAAACGCTACCCACGGCAACACAAAGGACATGGCCCGTTTGAAGAAAGAGGACATAAATGCCGCTAGCCTGGCAGGGCTTGTCTGTGCCAGTCAGCGGGAATCTACCAAATCATAGAAGGAAAAGCACGATGCACTCCAACCCAACGCCTATGAATATCTCTTGAATGCATTTCCTTCATCCTTCAGCTTGTTTGATCTTTAAAACAGAAAACATGCACAACAACACCAAGAATGATAAGGATCTGTTTTATCAAGGATAGCAGCATGTTCCCTCAATATGGTACAACACTGTGACCAGAGAATGAAATAAGAAACAAGCATTGGCATAGCCAATAGGTCTCACCTTTGGGACCTTATAAGTGTTTAGCCATGCAACAGTTGATGTTGTTGCACCAAGGATATTGTGCTGGATAACTAAACACTTATAAGGTCCCAAAGGCGAGACCTATTGGCTATGCCAATGCTTGTTAAATGATAGCCTGTAAGTAGCAATACAGTGTTCTCTGCAGACGATGTCCAGCCCTGGGCACTCTGGAATAATGATATATGGGTGGCATTTGAATGTAGCACCTTTATCTTTCTAGTAATAGCATACGACATACTTAGGTTTTCCACATCATTAAATTTATGTGGAACACCGTGCCTCAAGTAGAAACTGGTGCGAGAAGTAAAAAGGATGCAAATGAAATGTTCACACCTCTTAGCAATTGTACAGATTTAGAAATGAGAGAAAATAGCGTTCACTCATACTTTACACTCACTCTTACTGCCAACTACTTTGGCTGGTGAGCACAAAACAGCAAGCATTCAGTAATAACACGCTCATAATATCTGCAAAATGATTTGCCTACGATTTACCCCATTTTTAGCTACTGTGTAAATCAGATGAATTAATATCATGTCAACACAGCACAAATAACAACTGCACAGCTGAAATTTGGCATACGATTTTAGCAGCAGTGTGTAATAACCCCATACACAGCTATTCCTTTTCTTTCACTTCCCAAACCATTAGTGTCAGGATATTACAATTTCTAGAATGCATTGATGTAAAAAGTGAAAGTGTGGGGTCAAAAATATGATGCTAGCATACAGAGAGAAATCTAGCAAACCAACTACTATGAAGTATACCAAAATTACGTTTACCGGGTTTCCTTCACTACTAAACAATACAAGCACTTGGTGTTTCACTTAAGTTTTTTAATCTACCTCCAAAGCTATTAAACAGTTTCATAACCAAACAACTGTAGCAGATAAATTAAAAAACAAAAACTACCACATTCTTTGTAATTATGTTACTCTGCTGGTTTATCAAACCTTTTCATAAACAAATGTTTACATTTCTTTGCAGGCTTTGGGTCATAAGCAATACATCCTTCTAATGAGACAAGGAATGTAAAAAATAATCTTCTTGAAACTGATGGCTTGTTACCATCAATAAAAGTGCAGTGATATGCATATTTGCAAAAAGGCGTCTATCAAAGTAAATGCCCACTTTACAAGTAGTTGCGTAAAGACAGATCTCCATTTCTAACAGTGCAATTCACACCAACTAAACAGCATATGGCACATTCGCATAAAGATTAGCTTGTGAAAATAGTGAGTACAAAAACGGAAAATGTCTGTAGTAAAAGACGCATAACATCAATAAAAGACTAAGGGCCATATGTAGGAAGCCCAATACCGGTCGGTAACGGCCGATTTTCGGTAAATATCCCGTTACCGACCGGTATTCAGGCTTTTGGTATGTAGGGGGCACATTTCAGGATTCGGTAATTTACCGAATCGGTAAAATTACCGATTCGGTAATTTTACCGATTCGGTAAATACCGAATCCTGAAATGATTTGTAGGGGGAGTGTGTGGTTTTTGTGGGGATTCGTTATTTACCACCAACTAAAAGTTGGTGGTAAATGACGAAAAGCTGGAAAAAAGCATTTTTTTGCACTTTGAAGTGTGCAATGTGGCAGACATACATGTATGTGTGCCACATGTGCACACATGCAGGAATCAGGGGTGCAACAGGGTGTCACTGTGACACCCTGCCACCCTTGATTGTGCTCCCCCCATTACCGAATCGGTATTTACCGATTCGGTAATGGTAACTGGCTTCCCATTGATTCCTATGGGCCTCCTGGCCCATAGGAATCAATGGGAAGCCAGTTACCATTACCGAATCGGTAAATACCGATTCTAAATTACCCACCCATTCCGAATCGGTAAATATTACCGATGGATTACCTACATATCATTTACCACTTCATAAATACCGAATCGGTAAAATTCGGTATTTATGAAGTGGTAAATATTAGGCTACCTACATATGGCCCTAAGAGCTAAACTGGTTTCCTAAAGCTTGATTCTTGCACACCTTTTTCTAAATTAATGGAAAAATGGTAAATTCACTTGCCGCACCTCAACATCTATTATTGGAATCTCAGCAACTTTTGTCATGGATGAATGGCACACACAACACTCTTTAAGCCAAACCTAAAAATGTTCCAGTCTAATGTAGAAAACAAGCCTGTAGGAGTGTGCTATTTTAGTATCAAGTAATACAACGGCGCCACCTGCTGCACACAACTGATATGACAAATGAAGAGATTACCCAGCAAAAGCAACAACCGCGGCCACGCTAATTACTAACAGATGGCCCCTGCGCGCCGCTGCTCGCTCCCGCAAGGTGGATGCCGTGGCATGCACGAGTTTGTGAAAAGTGCAGAACCATTACAAAAGGTAATATCCTAGAGCAGCGCATACGTGCTGCCTAGGCGAGACCTAAAAAGAATAAAACACTACATCGTGTGCACAGAGTACTTCTCCCTGCGGTTTTTGTGCACGGTTTCACTAGGTTGTGTACAGGCCAGATGGCACTTGGTAATAAAAAATAATGGCACTTGATAATAAAAAATAATGGCACTTGGTAATAAAAAATAATGCCATCACTGCTGTTGTCCCTCTACATGTGCAGGGGCAGATTCTTAACTGGAGGGTTTGGCCTGAAGTTAATGGCAACTCAGGTGCAGCAAGGATGACCAGCAGCACCACTGCATGTATGGTGCAGCAAAGGGCATATCACCAAACGTGGCACTTATCTGCCTCTTACCTTTGACATCTGTACCAGTCATAAAACACATGAAGGTCTCAAGATGGCCGCCATCCTGGTATAAGGTACTTGACCACCGGAGATGTGGCTACAACTTGTAAGTCTGTCATTTGGAGGGACAAATTGTTGCTCAGCTAGAAGGTAGGTTGACGCAGTGCCAAAGTACACATGCAGCTGTTTCTACTTTCCCACTATCTCCAACATCCATTACGTCCAGGCAGCTAGAGGTGTGGCAATTGCATAGAGGTGCAAAAATAACTGAGCCCGGTGTTTCTTTACAATGAGTGCAGCAGTGTGCAGAACAACCGTGATCTCAAAGAGGAATTACTTTGTTGACTAATTACCAATCCATAAAGGAAAAACAAAGTATGTACACAGTCACTATATGCGTTGGCTGTCCTAAAATATGAAGGACACCTCAAAGAAGCAAAGAATGAAGTAGGCTTACACAAACAAACCAATTAATGAAGTGGTATGACCCAGAGCTCTTCTCTTAAAAATTGTTGTATTGATATGATCTCTGGCGGACTAGACATCTAATGTTGTTTGTAGCTAGAGTTAAAAAGGTGCCATATGAGACCTGTGCACAGCCATAAGCCTTGTAAGCCAGTGTCTATCCCAAGACTTAGAACTAGAGGGCATATTTAGAAGCCCTTCACGCCACCAGAGCTTCTCTTTTTATGATGCTCTGGTGTCATAGCAGCATTCCGCATATTTACAAGGTGGAAACTACTAAGAAGTATCTTGTGATCCATCAACATTAATTTACAATAGTGGTGCTAAGCCACTTAACGTGGCTTAGCTTCACCTTGTAAATATGCCCCTTTCCGCCGCAGTCCTCTATGGCAAGTGGGCATGCAATGGGTTTGGCAGTGGGCGTTCCACCTCAACCCCCATTGCTTTTTTGACGCTGCCCCAGATATACAAGTTTGGGGCAGTTCCATAAACTAAGGCCAGTGTATACATGGTCTTAGAATAGCGATGTGAGGAGAAATGATTAATTTCTTCTAATTCTTTGCTCTTTCTATGTGTGTTGAACAGCAAATTGCCATTATTGTTTGTGTGCAGGAAGGTGTCCCTTCCTGCACATAAACAATCGCCCCTGTGGCGCAGGTACCGTTGCAACATGGCGGCTGGATGGCTGTGCTGGTGATAGGCATCTTTTTTAGCGCAGGAATGCACCGAATTCTTGTGAATATGGCACATCCCTGTTGGAGTGCGTCATTACCAAATTTGGCATAACACCACGCGCCAACATTTTTTTGTAAATATGTCCCTAGGTCCTAGGAAATGGTTCTTAAGTTGTTTTTTTTCATACATATTTGTTGGCAGAGTAGTAGACCAAGTGAATCTAAAGAGACACATCACTTACTAAGACCTGTAATGTGGAAAGGGGAAACGGAAGACAATTCCTAAAATCCACTTTCCATGAAATTGTTGACATATTTTACATTTGATAATGTGCACTAAACACTTAGTAGACACTTTTCTATTAACTTACAGGTGAAGGAGTAGCGGGCTCCAGAGAGTGCCTCAACTTCAGGAAATCTGTAAAAGAGTTCATAAATTGAAGATATTGATTTTGTTTTCTGATAACATAGGTCAACAGCACCCTATGTGTCTGGCGATGGTTTTTTACGTGTGATACATTGCAAACATGCATGTTCATTTGCTAGTGTATGTGCTGGGGCTGTGCAGTTAATATTCGAACAGCAATCTCACGAGAATATCAGAAGGATCGATTACAAAAATATTATAACAAATTGTATTCATACGAGAAAGCACTCATCTGCAGTTAGTTATCTAAACAGAAGTTTATTGAATATGTCGATAGATAATTAAAGAGGTCAATGAAACTGCATCCAAGAGACGGAGATCCCAAAAAATGAACTGTGTCTCACCATCCCAATGCAAGTTGAATCGGGGAGGGTGAATAACGGGGAGAGGTTATCTCAGGGAAAGAGAGAAGAAATAATATGTAAAAGACCTAGCTATTTCAGACATAAGTGTATGGCAGGAGCTATGCACGTTCTGCCTTAGGGAAACAATGTGCACATAGTAATAATACCTGAAGGAATTTGCAGGCAAAGAATTGGGACAGGGGCGATATCATGTGTTAACCCCAGCCCTGAAGACCATTTCTGCCTATTACTCCCCACTACCAGCCCGGGATTTTCAGAATCAGATGCAAAATGTGTGGGGTAACAGTAGTTCCCTTTGGTGATTTGCGCTTTATTTTTTCACTCAAATGTCTACGAGTATTGAATTGTTTTAATATTTACAAATATTTTTGGGCCAGCTGAATACTATCTGCATATTTATTGATGAATTGTATAGTCAGATATAACCCCCAGCAGTCTCCCAGCCATAAAGATTTGCAAAACTATGACAAAGCCAAGCATTAACGAAGGCGGCAGTGGACACAATATCTTTAAGCGGAACAGTTTAATCACTGAGTTATACATAACAACAAATGTCCATCAACAAGTTCCAGACACTCCACTATGAGACCAGCCACTAGGTTATAACTCGCAGAAATTAAAGGGCAGTGCCTAACTTGTAAAACAAACAAAAAACGCAGGGCACAACGTTTATCAAGGGAAGCCTTCTACAGGTGCTGCCAATGGGCAAGGTGGCTAAATATGAAAGAAGCCTAAATTTGCTTCGACTTCATGCCTACACTTCCTATCTCTTCCCCTCTCTCTTGCAGGTTTTTAAAATCTCTTCTTTCTGTCTTTGTCAGTGTTTTCCTATTTTCTCTTACTTCTTTCTCCCTTTCTCTCTCATGCCGGTATGATGAAAAATAAGTCTTGGCACCAAAAATATGATATCCAATGCCCACCACCTGATGTCACCGGCACAAATTAAGCATTGATAAATGGCAAAGTAGGTGCGGGTTTGCAAGACAGATTTAAAGATCAATAGCCACTTGGGCGTCACTCATTCGAGGTGTAAACTGCATAGAACAAAGTGTAAGAGTCAGTCCCTGTGGGTCCTTCTCCCCAATTTCAGACTCAGGTATGGTCAGACTCGAGACAGCTGTACGAGTGCCTAATGAAAACACAAACAGGTTAGGCTGGCCCGCTTACTTCAGATCTCCTGCTTCCAAAAGTTTCCTGTAGTTAGAGATCTCCACGTCCAATGCTTGTTTGATGTCAAGCAGCTCCTGGTAGTTAATGATGACTTTGTGGAGCTCTACTTTGCCGGATTCGATGGCAGCTTCATAGCTGGAAATTTGGGCCTGGGCCTCTGCCACCCCCACTGTGACACTGGCTGACGCTTCTGCCAGCCTGCTCTCTAAGGCATAGTTCTGTGGGACAAAAAGTGAGAAAAACATAGAGGTAAAGAGGATTAAAAAGGTAATATTAAGAATGAGAGACTGAGGTGAAATGAAGACAAAGAAAATAAGACAGAAAAATTGAAACGAGAAAGGACAGGAGAATAAAGGGAGGAAAAAAAGAAGAAAGACAAAATATACCCACGAAAGAAAGAGGAAAATAATAAACAAAGAACAAAAGAAAGCAAGAAATAAACAATAAAGAAAAACAAGCAAACATGGGAAAGAAAGAAATCAGCAAAGAAAAAATAGAAAGAATGTCAGTGGCGGCTGGTGAACTTTGAAAGTGGTAAGGTACAAAACCAAACCATGAATTGCCTGGGCGAGTGAGCTTGGGGAGCTGGCATGCACATCTCACAAGGGATTTGAAAAGGTTGCCCCTTGTGTCGCACGCAAAAAATTTTAAAGCATTGGAATAAAATTGTGCATACTCCTGCGCAATTTCTTTTATAAACTTACCAAAAATCATTCACGATTCTAGTAATTTTTCAAAGTAAAACATTCTTGGTTTGTCAAGTAAGCCTGACCTCCCTGGGAGTGCAAGCACCAGACAAGAGGTCCAAGGGTAGGGCTATCTCCCACTTTTGTTCAAATGAGTTCTCCTACCCCTTTGTACATGCATATCACGATGACAGGCTGGCACACTGAAAATTATGGCAGCTGGTCATATAGGCCAGAGCTGCTCAAAGTGTTAGTGCTGTTGCACAAACGCGCCAGGGCAGATGACAGATTAAAATTAGCTTCAGGTTGGTCCCAAAGGGTTCAGGGCTTAATTGTTACACAGATTACAGATAGCGACATCACAAGTCCACTGATGTGCACATTACCTACAAAAATGCACTGATATGCCCCAGTACTCTTTTATTTTACAACAGTCACACAAATCAAAAAGGTCCTTAATGAGATTTTTCTAAATTATTCACTCAAACTAGGCAGCGACAGCAATACTGTCCAGAAAACAGAGAACATCCACAGATGCACACCGAAAAGTGAATTCCTTCAAGGAGGCCTGAGAGTTGATGCTCATTAAAACGTTTGAAGGCAGCATCGCACAAACCACTAGTTACCCTTCGGAAGTATATCTCCATTTTCTCTTCTCTAGTCCCTGGCCCTTCTTTGCTTTCGTTTATTTTCACCCTTTGGTTATTTTGTTAGTCTCAATCCAAATCTCATCTGTCTGCTCTTCAATATATGTTTTCGGTGATCTCACCCATTGTCAGTAGGTGGTATTCGTTTACTCCTCTGATGACTTCAATGTTATTCGTCTGCAAGTAATCCCTTCATCGCCTAGCCGCTCTTTGCATCCAGGGTTGGCCTATTGAAAATACCTTTTTGTAACCACTTTGAGCAGTGGCGGCTGCTTAGGAGGACCACTACTGCCCAGATCTTGAACTTATGTGTGGTAGCCTAATGTATTCAGTGGGCCTGGTTCACAAAGGTAAACTTACACATTTGTGTAAGTTTACTCTCTTTGGTATTCATGAACTACGAGTTATTAGTAAATGTATACTGTGGAGACTCCGCAGTTGTAAACTTACTATTAACTTGCAGTTTTTTAATACCAAAAAAAAGAGTAAATTTACACAAAGGTGTAAGTTTACCTTTGTGAATCTGGCCCTGATTGTTGCAGTCTTGCTTCAAGACTGGAGACGCTCTCCATAATGACCTGGGGGGAGGAGGTCACCCTACTGCTGCTCACTCTGTAATGCTCTACGTGGGCCTCACCTGGACATTTCATCTTGTGCTGACTCTTAGAAATCAACGCAATGCAAACCACAAAAGTACACAGTAAAATACAACACAGTTAATATATTAACAATAGATTTCAACAAAGTGCATAACTAAAACAGCACAATTGATACATTAACAATAAATTAAAAATAAGTAACAAAACTCAGTACCCACCCCCAATGGTTGCACCACTTTTGTGGCTTAGACATGAAGCAAAATGCGAGTACATACAAACAAAGCCACACAAGGGTCGATTTGCATCGCCTTGCGTGGCTTTATAAAGAAACGTAACGCCACACAGCTGCTAGTGCTGCACTGTGTTACATTTTATTCTGGGAGGGTCAAACATGGGAGTTCCCACTCATCCACCACCTATGAATTTCATGGAATCCCAAATTTACAAAAGTTTGCAAACCTAGGATTGCATGAAATCGCAGCGCCTTCCAGAGGATGGCGTTACAAGGAGCAACATCTTTTTTCTTCAGGTTATTTCCTCTCTCTTTGTGTGCTGCATTCTGCATCATCATGAATATGGCATTCCAGTGGACCAACTCTTCACGCTACAACATCGATTGCAGCGGTGACCATCAACATGAAGCACCAGCCACGACCGTCCGTGATGCAAACCGGATCTTCGCACTACAGCAACGACCATCCACAGTACCTAGCTGGCCCTTTGCGCTATATCGACGGCCATCTGCAATGCTCCTCCTGCTCCTCGCGGCACCTTCCTCTGCAAACGGAATTCTTGGTCCCGGACTGCGAAGGTAACTTTTTCAGCGGTTCCTATATCCGACCCATGCACCATCGCATTTGGCCTGAACTTCTGACTTTCTGCTGGTCTGACAGTACCGGGTGGCCACAAGTGGAGTTTTGTGCCTTTTGGCGCTATTTTCACTTAAATCTTTAAAATTGCATTTTTCCAGTTCTATTAATTGGATTTTTGTCATTTTGGTGTCAAATTATTTATTAGATTTTACTCTATTTTTTAAATTGATGTGAGCTTTTTCTTTTGTTGTGCTTTCACTTTATTACTGTATGAAGTTCTGCATAAATACTTTACACATTGCCTCAAAGTTAAGCCTGACTGCTTTATGCCAAGCTACAAGAGGGTTGAGACAGGTTATTTGGGGTTTGCTTATGACTTCAACATGACAAGGATTGTGTTTGCTACTTCAGTAGAGTTTCACCCCCCTCAACCAGTAACCCAATTTCTTACACTACCATGGATCCTCTTGCCCCACCCATCTAGTAAGGGTAGCAGCACAATCAGGGAAATACATGCAGAGCCGTTTGCAAACAGCAGACTTCCTCTCTAACCTCTACTAGGGCTCAGGCTGTTTGTGCACAAACAGGATGCAGTGCAAGCACTCCAGTAATGGCACACTATCTCAGCACAGTGTGGGAAGCGGAGAGCGAGTGTCTGCACAACAGGATATCACAACTCGTGCTGCTACATTTCGCAGACAGCAATGCTAACATTCCTGCCGGCAGCCTCTACTGCCTTTAAGACCATCATTACCCAACTTGTCACAGGGTGGGGGAGGGCAGCAGGGTTTGCTGACCGCAGCCTACCCTGTGACGAGTTGCAAAAGGATGGGATGTCATTAGGGCTCCAGAAAGTGAAACCTAGGGATTGAGATTTAGCTCCTCACACTTAGGCCTGACTCACTGAGGCTAACTTTACCTATGAGGGTGATCAATAGCTCTGGATTCTATGGTTTGCAAGGCTAAAGATGTCACGGTGCTCAGGGCTGTGAGATTGTAGGCTGACACTATCTCACAAACAGCTGGTTTGCTTGAGAAGAGACTATCTTCACAGTGCTGCCTTCTATCCCCAGTATGACAAAGCAGGTTGCAGCTAGGTGGTGTGCTGGCTTATATTAGCATATTATTTTACATTTTATTGTTAGTTTTTAAATAGAAATGTAAGCTGGGTGGAGCCGAGACACCCACATCGACCAGTCGCCACTGAGAAAATCTATACATTAGGATAAAAAAGAGAAATAGAAAATTTTAGTGCAATCCAACTCTCCAATTGATAGGACCCTGATTTACAGAGAAGAACATGAATCTGTTAAAGTGTATTTGGCTATGCCCTGATCATGATCTTAGATAATGAAGAAACAGTATAAAACATGTTTTGTAACCACTGAAAATGCCAACTGAGTAGGAAACCTTGATTTTGTATTAAAAAGATTTTGTCCAGCCTTGAATATTAAGCAGGTCTTTTTCAAAGATGATCTCTGCCCACTTTCGCGACATGTAAATAAGCACTGACCAATAATACAGGAGAGTGCCACTGGTTTTTATAAATAATTTATGTGTGTGTCTGTGATATGTAAAGATAAAAACATATATATGTGTACCGAAAGTGTCTATGATAAAGATCTACCCTTTGAGATTGCTGCAGGGGAAACCATGAAACACATTCCAAACACAAACAAGCATTGGCAAACCCAATAAGTCTTGCCAGTGATCGCTGCAACCAGATCTATTACCTTTTTATCCTAGGTAGCCATTGTGCCTGCTCATGGAATGTGATCATCTTAGAAAGCTTTTTTTCATAACCCGTATAAAAAGCATAACAAGATGGCCTCCACACATGTGACATGTGCACACATGCGCTCACACTGGTGACTTGTAATAGTTAAAAAGCCATGTGTAATTGACAGGCACCGATGTACTAGCAGTAGGGGCAAATGGACATTGGGAGGGAATTAATTCTAAATGAAAAGCACGGGGTGGGTGAGCAGGCAGAACAATGAGAAAAATATGGAGAGAATATAGTCCCTCAGCGTCAGTTATACAAGGTCCTAGTGAATGGATACAACTTATCCTGTCAAAACACGAGGAGTCCAAATGTCTTTTAGGTGGGAGAAAAACAAGAACAGTGAGGCAGATCACTGAATCAGAAGAAGGGACCTAAGATAGACATGAACACCATTGAATCAAAGAAATTGGCTGGCCCAAAAAACCACTATAAGTCTATATTTGCTACAATAGGACTGTTGCCAATAGACGGCTACAGCTGTCTTCTATCTACTATGCTTTAAAGAAGTCCCTAGTGTCAAGCTCCCCTAAAATAAAGGTTTGAAACATCTTCCTGTCCCTGATATCATAATGTCCTATTCTCCTCCTCCCACATCGTAGAGTCATACTATCACTGTAAAAGGCCTGTTGTAAGGCCAGCCTCCATAATCTCTGTTGTGATGTTCACTATACCTCTGTGGTTATGACTCAAGCCTCTGATGTCAGATGTCATCTGAAGGAAAACTCCACCCAAAACCCTAATATTATGAATCCTCCTTACCAAATTCCTTCGGCTTGTGTCATAACTCCAACCCAAATCTTAGGTGTCATTGTCCCCTCCCAAATTTCTGGAGATATGTCTCTTCCAAAGTCCTGGTGCCATGCATCTCAAAATGCCTGGTGGTATGCCCTAGCCCCATTAACTCTGTATGATATACAGCAAAATTGCAATTCTTGGTGTCAAGTCACTTCAGATCTTTGAAATGTAGTACCCCTCATTCATTAGCATGTTTGCAACTTCCAAAAGCATCCAGAATGATCTGCTAGCAGTCACTGCACCAGCATATGGACTCCACCAGGGGAGTAGCACCTCTAAAAAACGGTGGGGCATGCAGCACCGTAAAACTCACTGATATGTTGCCATTCTCCTCTACTGATGACGACGAGCTCGAAAGGAAGGTGGTTTACTTCCTGCATGCAAATCCAACTAATCCTGGAGCTACTCTCAAGCTGTTTCAGCATGAGATCAGCTCCAGGATTAGTTGGAGCAGGCTAACCTAGCACTCAGGCTAACCTAGCACTCAATTTGAGGCTGGAGGCCTGTGCCTGCAATCCCTCTGCTTTTTTTCAGCACTGGGATTGCAGGCTCTGAAGTGCGCATGACAGAGTGGCCTGCTAAAGACAGCCGGCCAATCTGTCATGTGCACTGAGCACTTGAAGCAGTCATCCTGGAATATGCAGGAATCTGACTGCCCAGCCCCCACCATAATACCTGTGCTAGGGCGATCAGTGGCATGCAGAATATAAAAATGGTAATGGTAATGACCATTTTATTATTCTGTGTGTACCTGCTGCACTCACAGCAGGTGGGGCAACTCTGCTCCGCCTTAACTGAGGAGGCGCAGCTGTACTCCACCCTTTCTCCTTCACTGACTGTACCTATGTGAAGGTGGCAGGAGGTCGACCCAAAACAGTGTCAATGTTATCTTCACTTCCTGCAGGACACTGGTGCAATGTTGCCCCCACACACTGTATATCTTTTCACATTTAGTCAGCAAGGTAAAGAGGGATGCTTGCTCATTGCTGACCCTGCAAATGTGTGCGGCTTGATCATATCAGATCCAGCCTGCAATTAGCTGTTATAGACCAGGTCAGTGCTCAATTTCCAACATAGCGATTACTGACATTCAGAAATTACACAAATAATGCTTGCAGAGATAAGATTATACTCAAACGTTTTAAAGAAGCTGATGGTGAAGCATTGCAGTAGATAGATAGGTTCTGCATCTATCTCTGCTTGTATCACAGATGGAAATGTTCATTTATAAATAGACAATTGATATAAACAGTGGTTGATGCTAATTTGGGTTGTGGGCCACATACACACTCTCTCACACCCATGCATTCACACATGCACACACTCACAAATGCACATACATACATTCATTCATACACGCATGTACACACACACGCACCAAACATCAAAAAACATAAAACTTACCTTCGCTGCTGCTCTCCGGGAGAGAAGCCTCGGAGGTCCCAGGAGGGTTGTGAGGGAAACAGCCTTTACTCCGAAGTTTTTACTTCAGAGTACATTTACCACACATTTTTTACTTAGGAAATACTGTTACCACGTAAGTCATTTGAGCACAAGCCGTGACATTTTATTTTTGCGGTGTTTGAAAGCATACCAGCAAAATGGGTGAATATTTAATAATGGCAGTGCTACCAAAACTGGTGAATATTTCTTGATGGCATTGAATATGTAAATGCTGTGTCATGAACCATCGCAGGAGTACATGCTTACACTGTAGCATATGTAATGCGTTTATATGGTAAAAAAAGACAGGACTTACAATGGCACCGGTAACTCATTAAAGCGCTGGAGATGCAAGCCGCCTAATGTTGAAATCAGCAGAGTCATTATTGATCCTGAACACTGGGAAGCCAGAGTGGCATATATTGTTTCATTGCTATAGTCCATTTTCTCTGCCTATAAAAAAATCCTTGACGTAGGGGCTTGAACGTCTATTTTTACAGAAAATAGAGTATATCGAAGCAGGGCGGACAATCTATACAGCACACAGAGAGAAATGGTATGTGTGGTTAAAGTGTGCGTGGTTGTTGTTTGCGAGGTAAGTGTACTTTTAATGTGAATGGATGTACATGCGCGGAAATGGTGAGCGTGGTTAAATATGCATGGAAACGACGTGCATGGTAAAACCACGCGTGGTAATGTCATACAAGCGGGTTGTGACTGCTGCCTTCCCCAGCCAATGAGGGTCAGTGAGACTGCTGACCCTACCCCACTGTGTGATGAGGTATCACTGAAGCACTTCAGGGCTTAACACGTAAGCGCCCAGGTCCGAGGCAATCAATGACGCTCCCCCTCTTCACCTTTGAGTGTGAGACGCTTCGTGGGGCTTGCTTGGTGCCTCTCTGCTGCTACCGGCCACAGTGAAGCAACTACACTTACCAGGGGCGAGCGGGGTGACCTTGTGACCAGCGGCCACTCCCCCCTGCACCGGGTGCCTCATTAACAACTCGCGCCTCCCGCTTCGTGGGAGACGCTTCGTGGGGCTTGCTTGGTGCCTCTCTGCTGCTACCGGCCACAGTGAAGGAACTACACTTACCAGGGGCGAGCGGGGTGACCTTGTGACCAGCCGCCACTCCCCCCCTGCACCGGGTGCTTCATTAACAACTCGCGCCTCCCGCTTCGCGGGAGACGCTTCGTGGGGCTTGCTTGGTGCCTCTCTGCTGCTACCGGCCACAGTGACGCAACTACACTTACCAGGGGCGAGCGGGGTGACCTTGTGACCAGCGGCCACTCCCCCTGATGGTGGGGCGTATTTACAGACTGCGGAGCCGCGTCACGCGGGACGCGCGCGGGCGGCGCCGGGCTAAGCCCGGGCAAAGGGCGGGCCGTCTGTGGCCGTCAGGGACCGAAGGAGGCCGGACCGGGCCCCCCCCCCCTCGTGGAAGTCATCTCAAGTAAGGGAAAAGTTTCGATTACTGTCTGTGGACATGGAGCTGTATATGTAACACTGTGCACTGTGAACTGGTACCTCAAACACTCACAAGACATTGACTGTTAGACTGGCTGTTGTACTACTTGCACTAATAACATGGCAAGCAAGGTTAAAACTCGCTCAGCTAGAGCAAAACGTAATTCACCACCTTTGCGTCAGTCTCAATCACCAGGAGCAGGCATAGATCTATCCCCTGTCTCAAAGCCAACGGCCATTGATCGTATGCTGCAGAAAGCAATCGGGGTAGTCTCATGCAAGATTGAGCGCACAGAGAGACGCCTGTCCTTAATCCCACCGCTGGAGTCCCCTGCCCTAATGTTAGGAGCAGAAAGTGAAGTTGTGACTATTTCCCCGTTTTGCTCACCAGAAACTTTGGATCAAGATCTTCCCTGTGCACAGCAGGATATAGGGCTTAATATGGGGGCATCGGTCCTCAATAACTCATCCTCGAGGAGCAGGAAACGGACTGTGTGCCCAAAGCCGAAAGTGAGGAAAAGCAGATTCAGTATCCCTCCAAGCCAAACAAGATGCATATCAAGGGAGGGGGGGGCAGAAAAGGTGGCCCAGGTATCAGTCCCTCCTTTATGGGCAAAACAAATAGTGCTAGACTTACAAAATTACCTCGAAACATTTATAGTAAGCCAAATTAAACCATTGGCTAGTAGGCTGGACAAAATCTTGAACGAGGTAAAAAAATAGAGGTAGGACCCTGGGAAATACAGTGGCGCCGCATAACATCATAGTCACTCCTGATATAATTACAGTACCACAGTTGGCTTCTCAATCGATGGGGCAGAATGTTGGCCAACCCCTAGGGAGGTTGACTCCCGAAGCACCGAACTCTTCGGTGCAACAGGATAGAGCCATCACTCCAAACACAAGGGCACTACATACTGGCCAGGGTTCATCTGAGCAAACATCATCTGCACCGCAACAAAGAAAACAGCCCAGAGTTGAAAAAGTGCAATTAACAAAGCAGCCCGATATTGACATCCCTATGATATCACCTAGTGTCCTGCCCACAATTAATCTACCACCGGAAGCATGCCCCTACGTAGTAGTTCTCACAGGTGTACCAGAACTAAAGGGCGACCAGAACGAGACACATTTAAATCTACACAATAAGGTCACACACTGGCTTCATAATAATAAACCCTTGATCAGTAATGAAAACGGAAATGGGGAAATTTTACATGTCAGAAGGGTAGACTGGGTAGGCACTAGATTCAAGGATATTGCTGGCAATTGCATTATAGTCAATTTTAGGGACAAGAGAGTAGTGGAATACATCTTGGCATGCGGAACAACTCATTATTCTAGCCGCATAAAATCACTACCATTGGTGACAAGTAGTATACTTTTTATGTTTTTCACATTCTTAGATACCCGCTTAACATAAGGACCAATAAAAGGTATTGGCAGGTATTGATCTGCTTTATGGTGAGAATTATTACTTTTTCATCATAGCTTGGTGTTTTGCGTCACTGGGGTGTTATTTGGCACTGATTCCACATACACTGGGTGATAGACACGTTAGGTATATGATACAATTTGAGATATTAAAGTGTGCTTTCTCTTGTGTTACAGTAAGAAGACCAAATTGATGTTGGTCTCTCAACACCTACGAATTATAAGTATGGTTTTTTATTATTATCATTTTTAAGCAGAGTGACAAGACAATGGTCCTGATGAATGCCATGAATTCACCTCAGTTTGGCAGAAACATGTTGACCTGACCTAGTCAGATAGGAAACATCTTATCCCTATCGTCACACTCCTTATTTTAAGATCCATCCCTAAGGGAGAGCCAATAAATAATTTATCTCCTTGGAGAGATGGTTTTAAATCACATTTGATATTATTTGCACTCTGCCCCCCATTCACATACTCACATTGGAGTGTTAAAACACCTCTGCTCCTCTCCTAAGGGAGAGTAGAAGCCCACACAGTGTACCTTGCGGACACTGTGTGCAAGAGGGGACCCAATGATGAAGCATGTCACCATCATGGTGAGTGAGGGTTCTCGTCTTTAAAAAACTAATATTTTTGAAGGTGTGTGTGCTGTGCACTTTTGTAATTAACCTTTTGATATCCTCTCCACTACGGTATATTTTTGTGAGTCTATATTTTTATCCCAGGCATGCAGCTCCCTACGAGGCCTTATCATCGGGAAGACTTATGGAGAGACCCAATTCCCTCAGGGCCCAAGGGTATGTTGGTGATGGCCCTAGATTGAGGCATCCTGAACCATCTAGTTGGAGAAATAGGTTTAGCCCCCTGACATTGCTAGAAGAGATCGATTGACTCAATAGCACCTTACCCGCAGCAGATTCCCGTCTTAGAAGAATAGGGAGGAACATGACCCGTGAGGAATCGCAAGAGACACCACAAAATTATGCCCCCTTAACCCCTTGGCTTTTGGAGGAGGATGTGACACCACGAATCTATAGGGGGGAGAGCACAGCTAACTCTCCAGTACATACAACTATATCAGGGGGGGGAGATACCCTAGCCCCGAGTGAGATAAGGGACAGGGGAAACGAGCAAACTGCATCGGGTTGTGGGTTAGTATCAGCAAATAAAGGAATAACGGAAGGATTGTCTAACACAACATCTAATCCTGCAGGTATAGCTGGTACATATAAAAACAAAGAAGGCTTACAACTTATCTCCTGGAATATAGCCGGACTGGCAAGCAAATTTAATAATTGTGACTGGCAGCGATATATAAATCACTTCCAGATAATTAGTTTACAGGAGACCTGGGTGGTTGATAATAGTCTTTTTCAATTGCCAGGGTATAAATGTTTCTTCGTCCCAGCCCAAAAATCAAGATCAGGTAGAGCGAGGGGAGGCTTGTCCATATATGTAGATCTAAATCTCCCAGGGTGTATGGACAAGCACGACCTGGTCCTCAGAGGCTTTTCAGGCAGTGTGGTACAGGGACAAAGGGCTAATGTTGATCGTGTTTAACATTTATAATAATGGGATCTCAGGAGAAGATAATACATTCCTCCAGGATTTGGGCCGCAGATTAAATCAAGAGATAGAAGCAAGCAAGGGGGTACCAGCTCCCACTATTCTAGTTATGGGCGACTTTAATTGTCATCTTTGCCCAGCTTTACTTCCTACTGATGCCGAATGGTCTCATTGCCCAGCTAAGAATGGACCCCACTTTGGTCATACACATGAAGGTATGGCGTTTACCAAATTCTTAGACACCTATGACCTGGTGCATACGATGAATATGATGGTTTTGGATGAAGACGGGATGCTCCCTCCCACTTTTAAGGGTCGAGGTTGCTCGTCATTTATTGATTACATTGTATCATCTAGTTTCCTAAAACATAGGATCATATCTGTAGCGATTGAATGGAGTCCCTTCAGTGACCATAATCCCGTGACAATGGAGCTTTCCTATCTGTTCCAGAATAGGAGGGAACAGCTGGGTAGTATCTCCCAGAGAGTAACAGATCAGGGGAGGCGGCTCAGGTGGTCGAAAATAGATGGGGAAAATTTGTATAAATCCCTTATGGATAAGGGCAAAATTCCCATTGATGAGTGCCTGGACCCTACAGTGGAGGGGCTCCCGTTACTGGAAGCATTTGGGCAAGTAACTAACCTGGTAGACGGGCTCCTAAAATCAAGTGCCCCAGTAAGGAAAATTGATTGCCCGAGATGGTTCGATAAGGATTGTTCACGTGCCCTAAGGGAACTCAAATGTAGTCTTAAGAAAAGGCCAAGGGACAAACAAGAAGTAGCCCAGTGCAGATTAACGTACAAGAAGGAGATTAAGAGAAGGAAACAAATTCTCCAGGGTGAAGCATGGTCTGATCTAAGGGAGGCTGCAGAAAGGAGAGACATCACCGAGTTCTGGAGAATAATTAACAAACCTTGTTTCCAGGACAGCAACGTCCCAGAGATCGGGACAAATATTCTCCCGGCTCAGTGGCTCGCACATTTAAAGGGTCTATATAACTACAGAACAGCACTTGCTCCAGAGGAGGGGGGGATAGCTAAGCAGGGGCCGGAAGTAGATTTCACTTTAAAAGAAATCACTGTGGGAATCGAGGGTCTGACAAAAAATAAGGCCCCCGGCCCGGATGGGACCCCACCGGACCTGTTTCTGAGTAATGTTGAGCTATGGGCCCCAATACTTACTAGAGTGATAAATACAGCCTGTAGGTTTGGCCTTCCTCGAACTTGGTCCACGGCCATAATTGTCCCGATTTTTAAAAAGGGGAACAGGGACAACCCACAATGTTACCGACCAATTTCACTGATCGATGTGTCAGCTAAGATTCTGGGCCAGGCAATTCTAAATCGCCTTACTGAGTGGACTGAGGAGAATAATATCATCTCGGACACCCAGTATGGGTTCAGAACAGGGAGATCTACAAGTGACCAATGCCTGAATCTGTACATGCTGGTAGCGAAATACACTAAAGCCAGCAATGAAGCTATTTACCTGGGGTTCATGGACTTGGCAGCCGCTTTTGATCACGTGAACAGGCACAAACTCTGGGCTATGATGACACAGTTGGGGATAGATTTGGGCTTGATTGACATCTTGAGGGAATTACATAGGGACACCTCTGCAATGGTACGCTATAATATGGAGGGGGGGCTGACTGAATCTTTCCCATGTACCAGCGGGGTGAGGCAAGGTTGTATTCTGGCCCCCTTTTTATTCTCACTCTATATTAATAATTTGGAGAAGTCCCTGATCAACCTAAAAACTGATTGCCCAAGCGTAGGATCGCGTCCTATCCCGGTACTTTTATACGCGGATGACGCGGTCCTACTTGCACGTACCCCTAAGAGTTTACAGCTCCTAATAGACGGATTTGTAAAGTTTATGGAAACTTTAGACCTGTCGGTTAATCTGGGCAAATCATACGTGATGCTAGCTGGTAATAGACCCCACACTAACTTTTCTTATAAAATAGGAAGCCACACACTAGAAAAGGTACAGTCTTTCTCGTATCTGGGCCTACTTTTTGATGGCTCTTTACAATTTAAGCCCCTGGTGGAGGAACGTTGTTGTAAATTGATATCCTCCAAGGGTGCTATTGCAGGCTATGGGTGGAGAGTGGGGCGATGGTCCCCTGAACAAATAATGAATCTCTATGGCTCTATTTGTTGCTCAAAGGCCACTTATGGTGCAGAAGTGTGGGGCTTTGCAAACATCCAGCAATTACAGCGGGAGGAAAACAAAATTTTACGCTCAATACTGAAGATACCGCAGAGTACCCCAGCTGTAATAGCCCATAGTGAACTAGGGAGGCCATATTTAGAAGATCTGGTTAAACTTAGACCCATGGCTGAAAATTTGGTTGAATCCTGAGGCGGCTTTAGGCAGACAAATTATAAGTGACTGTATGGGAAGTGACAAAAGTATGAGTATACCATGTCTGAAATATGTAATGATTAGCCTGGAAAACCTTGGTCGTAAGGATTTATTTTTAAAACCAGCGACGATTGTAGTACAAGATAAGTTGCTGATCAAGAGATTATTCCTGGCCCAGAGAACCACAAGTAGAGTAGAGGCTGAAGGGATTAAATGTACTGTGAGTGCCTATAGCCTGGTGAAACACTCCGAGGGAATGGAGCCGTATCTTTATCTCATGCATAACGCCCAGGATAGATTTTTAATGGCCCGTTTTAGGCTCAATCTTTTACCCTATTTACTGGCTCATCCACCAGGTTTTACATTGTCGATTGAGCAGAAGGGTGCCTGCGGCTGCGACAATAGGTCTCCGCAGGACACCCTTCATTTTGTACTTTTGTGTCCTTTTTATTCAATGCCCAGGCGCAGATTTCTGGTTGGAATTTTAAAGCAAGCCAAATTTGCACATGCTAAAGATGCACTAATCTTCTTGCAAAAAGCGGCCAATCCCTTGACACTATGTAGTATTATAAATTTTATCAGAGTTGCGGTACGACTAAGGGTAACTAGAGAAATGGTCTGATTGTCATTATCGCAAATGAAACGTCTCACCTAGTCTTTTTTTTTTTTTACCATATATGTAGTAACAGTCAGGACTCTGGAAGTGATTTAATTGTATTTTTAACTGTTTGTATATATGTGCTTTTATGATGTTTTTTAATCATCGAATAAAGAATGACTGACAATGCAATCACTCCAGGAGTATGTGCTTGACCTTATGGTTCCAAGTTCGAATTCTGACCTGTCCACACAACGCTTCATCCTTCCGCGATCAATAAAACGAGTACCACTGAGTTGGGTAACAAGCACCTAGTATTTAGCCCTAAGGGGTGTACAGGTGCAATACAAATATATGTGTTATGTATTTAATGAATAAGACACAAATGCCTTCTTACCACCGAGAGAAGTGATTGTAGCTCCATGTTCAATGACTGAATCTCTTTCGTTGAAGATGTTATTTCAGCTTTGACTGCTGTTATCGATTCTGTGTTCTTTGCTGACTCACTCTGAATTTCTGTCATCTAAAAAAAGGACACATATAAGAGTTATCTGATATTTTTTTTCACAAAAGATATTACAAGTTTGTCCTCTATATGACATACATTTTTCGATTATAACTTTATTTTTTACCTTGGTGGGCAGTCACTATCATATTTAAATAAGCTATACATTAAGTATTAGAAAAACAAATGATTCCTCGCCGCCTCCCAAATCTTTTCACATTTTCCCCTATCCTCCATCACACCACTTATACCCTCATTCTTTTTCATTATCTACTTTCAGATTGGTCAATAACAGGAACTACCGGACGAATTGGGATTACAACTTTTGCAGGAAACCACAACTCTCGTGTTTTTCACACTGATATTTCACATCTTCAATGTGAAATGCGCAGAGAAAAAAATGGCCTTAAAATGAGGAATAACATGTTGGAACAGGCTCAGAAACACCAATCCCCACAACTATTCCCATTTGCCAGTATAGAATACCATGGTATTCCTGCACCCCATAAGTAAAGAGATTTGCTATAGCCATAATTCCAAGTGCAGGAATACTGCAAGTCAGCTAGAATGAGGCAATCCATCCATTTATTTTTCATACAGTAAAGCAGTAAAGCAGTTCATAAGAGTTCAGTGGTAATCAAAATTCATTTAAGAAGAAAATGCTAAATCTGGAGGAGAATTCTCGAATTCCCGAATATCAGCGGCATTGCTATTTCCATGGTTGAGAAAATTCATCCAATCAGTTGTCCTCTGGATTTAAAATAAGGAACAATGGCCTGATTTATACGTTGGCGGGTGGGATACTCCGTCACTAAATGTATTACAATTAAATTATTTCCTATGGCATTTATAATACGGCGGACGGGATATTCGTCACGTTTCTGATGGAGTATCTCATACGTCAAAGCATAAATCAGGCCCTAAGAATCTATTGATCAGGAGTGGTTCTTCCATGTATTTGAAATGTGGTCTATCACAATCTGGAAGAAAGGAACTAGCATGCAAATGCATTTTCAATTGCATCTTAATCTATTATTGACAGAAAGGCAAATTTCAAAGCCAAATAAAATGTTTTCTCTCTGATAAAAGAAATAATCTTTCAGTCTCTGTACTGAACCATGAGGCTGCATTACAAAAATGGCGGTGATTGTCCCAACACTTCCTACATTTGAAATCAATTTGGCCTAAATGCTTGACCTGTTTATACTATGAGCTGCGCAATGTATACTTTTATATAATGTTATAGTATATGGTGCCTCAAGATTATTTTCGTCCCTGATGTGCACACTATGTGCACTCCCAAAATGTTTGCCATGTTTCCCAAAATACTTTATCCTCAGGATAGTTTAAAGGGCCTATCCAGTGAATGATTTCAGAAATGTACCCATGTAGAGGTCATCAAACAAAGGAACATTCTGAAATGCCTAATGTTGGTGATTGTTAGAGATGAAGGACTGGAAAAAAGATGATTGTATTTTTCTCTGTAATGGCTGGTCTCTTTAAGGCTTGAAGATGGGGCCGATTCCGATGCAGCCGAAAAAGGCTCCGACTCTCGGCCTGTACAACATGGAAACCATGACAGAAAGCATCTTTTGGGCGAACGGCCTCCGGTTGGAGGACGAGGGGGTACCTATGGTGCCCACCTGTTGATCCCTGCACCTTGCGGTGCCTGCCATAGGGTGCAGGGATGAACTACATCTCCCATTTTACTATGGGAGCAAGCATTACGGCCGGTTTACGCCAGAATGCATACTCCCATATTAAAATATAGGAACGCAATCCTAATGGGGCGGTCCGGGACCTCTGACTGGGTGTCGGTCGGTCCCATGACCCAGACGGTGTCGGGCGGAGTTATTCCGCCCAACATCGTAATGAGCCCCTATGTACTAAATTAGCGTTTGGCGATAATGAAAAATTATTTTTGGATGCTAAATCCTCAATTAACCCCTTTGAGGATTATTTACGGGAGCAAAGCACTATTACCATCTTTCCTTCCTAGCTTGTGCGGTGCTGCACGCCTCACTTTTATACTTTGACCCACCAACATTTAGCATTTTTTTACATTCAGTTGGCCTTGATAATATGGGTACTAACATTAATGGAGTGTGGAGAATAATAAGGTGGACAAACTAAGAGAATTAAATATATCTCTGAAAAAGGCTCCTTGTGTAATTCCAAAGACACAAAGGAGACGCACTCCATTCAGTGTCTAGGGAAAGTCTAATTGTTTGCACCCACACTGCGAAGGCCCCCAGTTATGCATGTATAGTACAAAATAGGTGTATGGTTACTTTATGTTTGGGGCAAATGTATGCTTTTTTGAAAATGTCAGAGAATTCCACAAGTAATCATTGTTTTACTTCTGAATTTAAATGCAAACAATATTTCCACATACAGAATTATGGCATGTACTTTTGCAAGTCTAACTTAAAAAAAAAAATAGCCATAGAGAAAATGTTTGCCCCTGTGAAGAAACCTCTTTTTCAACATCTACATTCTGATCACATTTCCACCCTGGAAACCTACCGATTCTTGACCTGTAAAGGAGTATAAATGCATCCGTGTCCAAGGTGGGTAGTTACCTCAGCATCATTGTTGAAAACCTAAAAACATAGGCATGTGGGGAAGGTTTTTAGTCTTTTCTCTGTGGCCCTCCCGCAAGAGCTGGCCTCTGACCAGGGCCTGCAGCTAACTCCCGACGGCGCTCTGTTGAAGGCTGTGTGCAGCGGGTGGTTGGCCACCTGTGGTGGGCTTGGCCAACTTCAGTGGGTTGCCTGCTGGGCCTGCTCTCTGCTGCACTTAGCCTTTGCCTGTCATCAGTGGGGGGGTTGGCTGTTGGTGGCAGGATGGGTACAGGGCCTAGATTAAAGGCTACTTCATGCTGCACTGGGCTAATGGCTGTGTGCAGCAGGTGAGTTTGCTGAAGAATATTAGTAATACACTAATTAAGCCAAATGTTAATGTGACCTCACGGATCGATGTAGAAAAAAATTATAAACTAATGTTTAAAAAACCAAACCAAATGCTGACATTCACAAGTTATAGTTTCCTGAGCTGCCTATACCTTGCATCCCCCATGCTCTGCTTATGACCTCATATAATACATCACTCATTGCATGTTAGGTTTAAATCTTTTTATCATGGAGCAACACAAAGAAAAAGAGCAAAATGAGTGGGCCACGCAGGGCTCGGCAGATCCAATTTTAAATGTGTTAAGGTACGAGAGCTCCATTGTAAAAATACGTTCACACCACCCGCCCAAATAGGAAAAAAGAGAGGAAATTAAAAGAAGAAAATACAGAAAAAGAAAAAGAAAACCACCCTTCACCCTCCCGGGGATCATTATCTCTGAATAGCACAGCATGGAACGGCGTACTCATTGCATGTTGCATCATTGATGACATCGCTGATAACATTTCAAATGATATCATTGATGGCATCACTGAGGACAGCATGCAATCATTGTGACACCATCATACAGGGTTTGTGGACTTGAAGTAATTCAACACACTACACCTGTGGACAATTTACTATTCACCTTAAACAGATTATGCTCCTAAAGACTTCGCATGACCCTCAATTTTAAGTCAAGAGTTTGACCAGTATACATTTGCCACCAAAATGACACCTTCTTTTAAACCCGATGGACAGTTCTGTGTAGTTTAAAAAAATACACTACACACATTCCTGAGAAGGGCACAAACCACTGAAATTCACCAGTTACAGTTTACTGAGCTAACTATAACTTGCAGCACCGCCATGCACTGCTTAAAACCTTACATATTACTTCACTCATCATATATTAAAGTACATCATTGATGACATCACTGATGACATTTCAAATGACATCATTAATTACTTACAGATGACAACTTCACACAAAGGAGTTCCTTTCAATGTCAGGGATAACTATGGTGGCTGCTAGAAATCCCAAACACTTACCTTGGATTCAAAGAACCTTTGTGCATCCTCTTTGTGCTGACGGACCGATTTTTCATATGTGGCCCTCATTTCGTTTAATGCTTTTGTGACATTGAATGATCTGACAGCATCAACTTCGATCAAAGAAACTGACTTATCGGATGTGGTACCCAGTTGCACCTGAAGAGCGCTGACCTCCTAGGAGAAGAAAATCAATTTGAGATGATTGCATTGGGAAGAACAAATAACCAAAAATAATACCAACACTTTTAAGGAATTAGTCACATCATTTTTTAAATTCTGGCATTTCTACCCTGGTTGAGGCTGCACACAATATATAAGGCATAGAAGCAAAAATCAAGATGAATATTATTCTATTTTGTTTAAGAAATTGACCTGCCTTGTGTCTCAATTAATTCTGTGCCTATTCTCAAATCCAACTCTAATAAATAATTGATGACCTTCCTGCTTGTATGTCCAATAGGAAGCACTACCAGTTAAAAGTGATGTCTCAATCAATAAGAAACCATTCAGCTATTTTTTATAATTTGTTACACTGGGTGAAATGTAAAATGTAAAATGTACAGATCCTTTTCTGACTATAAGTGTGTATCACTCCTGATACAAAACTGAGTTACCTATGTATTTCCAGGAGTATGACACACAGGTTTGAGAATCAGCCTCTAAATGTTTTCAAAGTCCCTCAAACTTGCATATGGATTCTGACCATAGCAGTGTTGGACTGGTCTGTCAGGCAGTCTGGCAATCTAGAGCAGCCAGTTGGGCCATGTAAGAAATTGGGTTACTGGTTGGGGCGGGGGGGTGAAACCCTACTCAAGCAGCAACACCAGCCCTTGTCAGGGTGAAGTTTCATACAAAAACGGATTAACCTGTGCTCAACCCTCTGGTAGCTTTCAGTGAAAATAGTTCCAAAAGGCACAAAATGCCAACTGTGAATATCTGGTTGCACCGGACTGGGACAAAGTCATAAGTTCAGGCCGACCACGATGGAGCGTGGGCCGGCTACATGGACCCTGTTAGGCCCACTGAACAAGAGTACTTTAAGTCCTGGTTGCAGAGCATTGCTAGGTCCTGCATCGAGGATGCATTGGGCAGCTGAGGCGATGCGTCGGTTCCAAGGAGCTGCAAAGCTGTTATGCGAGGTCCTGTATTGTCATTGAGGATTCCATTGATGAGAGCTTGCGATAGGAGGTCAGGTGTCGAGGATGCGTTGCTCAGCCGAGACGATACGTCGGTTCAGAGGATCTGTGAGGCTGCGATGCAAGAACCTGCAGGTTGAGGTCGATGAGAAATTTGCGATGTGAAGGCCTGCGTCGGCGATGCATCACGCAGTGCCTGTTCCAATGCGAACAGCAAGGTTGATGTGGAGTCCTCGCGCTGCAAGAATCCTCGTGCATCAATTCTGTCCGGGGTGCAGGAAATGCATTGGTTCTGCTGGATCCCCAGATCCCCTGGCAGAGCACCTTCAGGCCCAATTCCAAGGGTCCCCGACTGGGATGGCACCACTTGACAGGGTAGACCTCCCAATTGCAGAGTTCAGGTGCTGGAAACGAGGGATAGCCCATCAAGTCACTCTGCTGGTTCTGGGTACAAGTTGCAGGTCCAGTCTCTCTCACCCAGCCAAGAGGGCAGCAGGTCAGCACAGCTGACATCAGCTGTTCAGGGCAGCAATCGAGTAGAGTGGCATTCCTTTCTGTATCACAGCAGTCTTTCATCCTGGGAGAGTCTTCCACATGCCCAGAAGTGTACTGAAGAGTTGGTGTCTGAGGTTCAATATTTATACTGGGTGCCTCCTTTGAAATGGGAGAAGATTCTAGAGGTTCCCCTTTGAAGTGAACAGGTTTCTTGACTCCCCTGCCCTGGCTCCAGACTAAGTACAGAGGGTATGCAGCTCTTTTTGTGGTGGCAGGACACAGCCTGTTCAAGTGTACGTAGGGGTGTGCTCGGCTCTGCCCTCCCATCCTGCCAGTGATGGCCCAATTAGGCACAACTAAGCCTAATTGGGCCATCACTGCCAGGATACACCAGTCGGTTGTTTCAAGAACATTAAACATAAAGCAAACCCATTGTAAATAGTTCATAATGTCCTTAGATGGATGCTAGCTATTGGGAACAATCAAAAGAGAGATTGAGGTTGAGTCAATGCTAAAAAAATCCCTTAACGCTACTTGTATTCATAAGTTGACATTTCCTCAATGAAAGGAAAAGTGCTGACGCGTTTCAAGTCCCAGTGACACTCGTGGGACTCTCTTCAGGGCTTTGACTTGGTGTAATCTAGTTATTGTGGGCTCCTTTGCTACCGGACTGACAGATTCTTCATCTCTGTTATTATAAAAGCAAGTCCTTTGTCTGTTTGGTCGGAACGTTGAATCCACCTGTGTTAATCTTTGTATCTTTGTACACTGTCGACAGGCACGTGGAGCAACCCTTCTACTGCTGGTTGATTTCTTTCTATTGAAATGGATTACCTTGATTTTCACAGATCTTCTTTCATTTCAACAGGGAGTGAATCCTGGCTCATTCCAAACCACTACAGACGCGGTGACTTGACCTACCCCCTTTATACAACTTTCTAAAAGTGGCATTTTCATGATTATAATTTAAAATCTGACTTTCCCATGAGAGAGGATTCTTCATTACAATTCCAAACACACCAAACATGAACTGGTTACCTGTTCCCATTTGGAAGTTGCAGCTTATTAAATGTAAAAAGGTAACTCCAATGTTCTCCTATAGGAGAGGTAGGCCTTGAAGTAGTGAAAAATAAATTGATGATGCTTTCACTACCAGGACATGAAAAAGCTCAAAGTAAATGTCCAGCGTTTTTAATAATCTGCACCCTGACCTCTGGGGTGTCCAGGGTCTCCCTTAGGGGTGGCTTTTATGTATTAAAAAGGAAGGTTTGGGTCTAGAAAAAGGTTTATTTTGCCAGGTTGACATGGCAGTTTAAAAGCTGCACACACAGGCTGCAATGACAGACCTGAGATGTGTTTAAAGGGCTACTTCAGTAGGTGGCACAATAAGTGCTGCAGGCCCACTTGTGATTTACAGGCTCTGGGTACATGTAGTACCAATTTACTAGGGACTTATAAGTCAATTAAATATGCCATTTGGGGATAAGCCAATATTATTATGTTTAAAGTAGTGAGCACACACACTTTAGCACTGGTTAACAGTGGTAAAGAGCATAAAGTTCTAAGTCCAGCAACAACAAGATCAGCAAAAATGTTGGAGGAAGGCAAAACATTTAGGGGAAGACCACCCTAAGGCTGACTGGTATAACGGGCCAACTTGAGAGGACCTGTGTCTGCGTTGGTTTTGTTGGTCTCATCACGGCTCATGGGACCAAAAACAACCATGTCCCACACTGGTCTTTTCAAGTTGGCCCGTCTGGCACTGCCAGATTGCCCGACAGACCAGTCCAACACTACCATGCTACACTTCGTTTTTTCAAGCACTAGTTTTCAAGCAAATGTCATTACTTGTAAACATACTAGCACTGCTCAGCCTGACCAGTCAACTTTACAATATTAATGTTCTCACCTAACTTAGCTGCTTTATCAAAGGAAAGCATGCCTCTATACCTCTCCTGCTGAGCAATTGAGGAACTGAAACTCAGGTGTATTGAACGTTTCCAACATCATGTGGTGTGTCACTTAAGGAAGATAAGAAGTATTTTCAATTGACGAGGGCCCAGCAGCTACACAAACAATAAGGTTTTGCACAAAAGATGAAAATACAAAATAAGCCATGATAAAAACCCAAAAGCACGGTGCCCCACACCAGAACCATTGTCTTTGCCAATGCTTGTTTCATCCAGCACCACCTTGCTCAACAGTGTCACTTACCTCTGCCTGCGTCTTCTTCACATAGTCCCACTCATCAAGGGCAGTAGTGTATCTTTGCTCCAGATCAGTGCGAATTTCTGATGCAATGTCGATGTCCTGCAATACCGAACTAGATTTTAATATGTTGTGTTTCATAACGTTCATTTCATTGTACGTACAGTAATTCACCAGAAAATTCAGTTCCCTTACATCTAATTATTGGGGGTTCCTCTAGCAATGTTAGTGAAAATACATTTGCCGAATGTAACTTATACTACTAAGGTTACTACTTAAATCGTCCTTCAGGTCAGGGGTGATTTGGATTCGGCTGGTGACCAGCATCACCTGGATTACAATCCCGAGGTTTTTCTCCAGGCATTTCACCACCAAAAAGTTGCATAATATGTGGGCGGAACAGGTCCAAAAATTGGGAATTTCCAAGAAAATCGGGTGCCTGAATCCTGATTACATGATGGTTCTTCATTTCTCAGGGTACAAGCCAGAATATGTGGTATTCAAGCACCTCAGAATTACAGACTGCCAAGAAAAGGGCAATTCCAGGTGCAAGAATACCACATCAGCGTCCCCCCTCTCATTAGAAAGATAGCCCCAGAGAAAAGTGGCATTTAAGGTGTGAAACCGTGTTACCCAAGTGACAATCTGATATGCCCTCATCATTATACACAAAACACAAAACACAACACCCCTCCTCAGCCTGAACCTCCTCTCCATGTAGTGTGCTAAGTATTTTCATTAAGATATTCTAACTTCCAGATAAGAAAGAAGGGTATATAACACACCGGAAATCCCTGTCACTTAATGTTGCCCATCTTGTTTGCCAGTTTGTCACACTCAGGCTGGCGTACAGGGTAATCTGGCAGTGTCAGACGAACCTGTGTGGCAGGTCAGTGTGTGGGCCGGTTTTGTGGTGTGGTGGACCGGTTTTGTGGCTGTATGTGGGCTGGTGTTGTAAACATCTGTACATAAAGACCAGGTGGCAGTAGCAAGCATCACTGTGCAGGCTGTGGGTGCTGTTATTTCATTCCATGCAGTGTGGTTGGACCAATTACACTTTGTGGATAAAAGAGCCGGGATTTGAAAATGTTTTGATCTTTTTGATTGGGCATGAACGGAGTAAATTCCACTGCCTCATTTCTCAGATATTACCGCACACATTACCCACAACAAGATAAACACATATAGTTTCCCACCCCTCGGAGACCACCCAGACATCATGTCTTAAAAAGTCAAATTACTCGATTTACAAATGAGGGCCACTTTTTGCTACCCAGTTCATAAATGTGAGTCACTTTTATTTTGTTGCCTGGGCCTATTCTCTGCGCTAGGCAGACAATGCAGTTTAATTATACTTCACAGAACTGCTGAGCTGGTCATGTCTGAGCTGCTTCGGGAATCTAAAAATGCACACGAAACTAACCTTTTCAAAAGACATGGGGCAGTCCTACCGAGCACAGCGACCTGCCTAGAAATATGGTTTTCTTAATTCCTTAAGAAAAAAGGTCTGCTCTGTGCATTCCACAGTCAGTGTTGTGCATTCCAGAGCCACTTCCAAAAGCGTAGCTATAACTTGTGCAACAGGTATAGACACTGGGGCCCATGGATTTGAGGGAACCACTACACCCCAATTCAATTTGTTTTCTAATTTCCTACCCAGAGGATTGAAGCCAATCCATTTCATGGCTTGTATTACAGCCCATGGCACACTGCGAGCCTCCTGTTTAAACAACAAAATGAGTGTGAATACAAGGTAGGGTTTGTGGCTGTGTTTGCATACTTGTGTTTGTGTGTGCATGCCCGCGTGTGGGTAAATTTGTGTTGTGTGTGCCCCTACTATCTTGTTGGCAGGTGCCAAGTTCATCAGTCACTTAAGGTGTGCTCTGTAGGCCTCTTCTTTGACAAGCATCCGCCCACCAATGGGCACACCACCTCCATTCGTATCAGTACTGGATGAAGAGCACTACGGACTAGACTGCAAAGCACATAAAGAGAACCTACTCAGCAAATTCCAGCAACCAATTGCCAACCCAACAATCAATTGTGTCATAAAGAACATAAGTAATTGAGAGGTGGATTAGATCAACAACCCGGAGCATCTTTTGTGGTGGCCAGGGCACATTGACATGAAGCCATTGGGCACCCCAGGCACACATGAGAAATAAGTATTACAACAATAGAAGCAGAGGAGATCTGCGGCTAAAACAAGACTCTGATTTAAAGGGGGTGTAGTAAAAGAAAAAGACTTACCCTTTTCATTGTTGCAATGTCAGTCTCCAGTTGAAATTTCACACCCAACTCAAAGTCATACCTGGAGAAAAAACACACTTGAACATGTTTTGCATGGTAGAGGTTGAGAGAGAACCCAAGAAACAGCACTAGACTGAACGCTAGGCACTGACCGGATACTGACATTGGATCATAGTCACCGTAGACTGCACATTTAGATAAACTGGGGGAAACAGGGGTACGCAAACACAAAAGGTTTCATTCAAATCTTGAGAATCCTACATATTCCAAAATGTCACGGTGCTGAGAACGAATGTCTCAGCTGCAGAAACATGCCTGCATTTGTCCACGAAATTGACCTTGTGTGTGTGTGAAAAAATCCAAGTGTCATGTTGAGCAATCTCTCGAAGGAATGAGTGAATGAATGAATGAATTTCAGAACTTCGCAGCAGATAACAGGAGAGGCAAAATGGACAAAGGAGATTCATAATCCTCACAGGCCAGGGCTGAGGGCCTTCCTATGGTCGGAAATATCATAAAATGTATCTTCCAGATCTCAGCGAGGTTAAGACACTGAGGTATCACATGTAACCTACAGTGGTCCTCATCCTCGACTTTGGCCCCTCGGTTGGTATAAGGAGGTTTTCATGCTGGCATACCATCTAATCCAATGTGGAGGTGCGAATTTGTGGAACACCATATGTGTGGTTTTACCACAGTCGCCAGAAATAAATTCCAAAGTGACATACACAGTGGGTTTGTAGGGCTGTAGACCGCGGATCTGGAAACAAAAGGGGCAGGTTTTATGCTGCTTGCTAAACAGAATATTTCCCAGCTAGCTGAGGAATGAGATTCTTTGCCAAAAGAGGATGGATGCAAACACCTGCCTACGTCAGAGGCTCCAAAACCCCTAGAAAACTCTCGTCTTAGCAGAAAGACAACCAGAATTGTGAAATAGACATACAGAAGCAGAAATTGTTTCTCTGTACTCCAGAGATCCTAGGATGGGGAACTTGTTGTTAGACATGCCTGCAGTAATGTTACTGTTATGAGCTTTAATCTTGGTTCATGGCTTTAACCCCTAGTGCTCAGGATTAGCTAGACAATATCCATTCACCAGCACCAGAAGTGGTATCAAAAGGCAGTGAGTTTATTTTCGTAATTTAGACCCTGAGTACTAAAGTGTATCTCTTTGTATGCTTTGCAATATCTGAATAATAATAACAAAAAAACATACACCAACAGACTGACAAAATCTACCTCACTGTAAACTATCTGGCTCCATATTCGAACCCGTGTTTGAAGTAGGGTACTCAGTTGCAGGTAAGCAAGATATTACAAATCACTAAGGTTTTCTCTTCTTCATACAGCAGCACAATGGTAGCAGCCATGTTCTTTAGTATTTATTTTTTCATCTAATTAATTCTTTAGTACAGCATTTATGGAGTGTGAACCTGACCACATGGGTATTAATACCTCACACACTTGGGGGCATATTTACAAGCCCCTATCGCCACCAGAATGGCACTTTTAGTGACGTTCTGGTGGCGATACGGGCTACGCATTATTTCCAAGGCAGCGTTAAGCCACTTAACAAGGCTTAATTCTGTTTTCTAAATAAGGCACCCTTTCACTTAGCATGAAAGGGGAGGGCAATAGGTGTTGCAGTGGGCTTTCCACCACAACACCCATTGATTTTGATGCTGACCCATATTTACCATGGTGGCGTAAATATGGGGCAACACCAAAATTAAGATTTAAAAAACCCTGGTCTTACCCTGGTGAAACGAGGAGAAATGCTTTATTTCTCCTTGTTTTTGCTGTTTCTATGTGTGCTGCATTGTGCAGCACACATAGAACCTGCAAAACACCATTGATTGTTTATGTGCAGGATGGGACGCCTTTCCTGCACATAAACAATCTTTCCCTGCAACGCAGGCACCCTTGCACAATGGTGCAAGAGTGCCTGCGTTGGCGCAAGGCAGCTGCAATTAGCACCAGCACAGGGAGAAACACAGGGATGCACCGTATTCTTATAAATACGGTGCAGCCCTACGGTTCTTTAATGGCAGAGCGTGGTGTTAAGCCAATAAGGCTAACGCCGCGCTCCGTTACTCCATTGTGCGTATGCCCCTTGGAGTCATAAGGGAATAGCAGAGCTAGAGTTCTTTGTCTGAGAGCTGCATTTTATTTTTGACCTCTTCAATAGGCCGACAGGTTGGAATCAGACAGCTTTCCTCGGAAAAGCCATTCCAAAACCTTTTAGTTTAGTGACAGAGTTTATGTTCCCGATATCTGGGGATATGCATACATTAGGAGGTTGCAATCTTGATAATGTTCCCAATGCAAGATGTCACACTATTGACTCAAGTCACTGGTGCCATGGCTGTCCTTCCTGTTAAAAATATTGTGTCATGCTATCTACCTTCTCCCTTATCTTGCAACAAGGTGATATCCCTGCCTTCCATGCTCCCCCCCTATCCAAAGGGTGAATGTGGTGCGTGGGGGCGACTGAAGGCTCTAAAAGTGCTGTGCTGAGTTGGCAAGAGTTCATGCATACACCACTTGCTTGCTCTGCATGGGGGCATGTTCTACATTGCATCCACCATTTTCTTAATTTTAGGGACTTTGGGATAGATGTGCTAAGCTTTTATATGGTCACAAATGCTCTGATTCGGTGTTTGCGACCACTAAATTGCTTTTACAGCTATACTAATCCCATTATATGAGTCTGAAAAGGTTTTCTGAGTCAACAGCGAAGAACAGCAACACGGATCAGTGGTTCGCCTGCTGCTCATGCCTGCTCAAAGGAGCTCTCCTACCCCTTATATAGGGGGCTTGCAAGGCCATCAGGACAGATGCAGGTGTAAATTGCACTCACCCACCCAGCTGCTGTCCTGAGTAATCACTCGGGGACCAGAGTGCAGGCTGCCCCTGTGCAGATACTGAAAGCGTGGTCCCTGCTGCCTGTCAATGTCATCCCACCCTCTCAATGGACAGGGTCAGCGACTTCCCCTGTGGGTTTCTGCCATCGAATTCGCCTCGCCAGGGGTGCTGTGTCCCTAGATTTTTTCATTTGTTTACGAAGATTTATATAGCGCGAACTTGACCCGGTATCGGGTATCAGAGCGCTTTACATAGCACCAGTTGAGTTACATGAGGACAAATTCATTTTTTTGTTAGGCACGGTAAGATTAAGTGATTTGCCCAGAATCACAGGATGTTCAGCGTCGTTGCCGAGACTCGAACCCGGTTCCCCAGATTCCAGCTCGACCTCTCTAGCCGTTAGGCCAACTCCTCCCCCCAGATGGTCCCTATACCCTCTGAAGAAAAAACCCTCGGGTGCTTAACTGAGCTCCACCTCTCGGGAGGTCCACCCTTAGCTTGTGCCCGCTGGCCTTTTTCCCCGTGTTCCTGTACCATGGCACAGGCCTGTGGTAAACCTTATTCCCTCATTTGCATGGGGCCGTCCAGTGATTAATTTGAGCTAGAAGATGCAGGTGGGGCGCACCAACACTCATTTTTGGGGATTGACCAACACTTATTTTTAGTCATCAGACTTTGACCTCGAAAAAGAGAGAGAAATGCAGCAAAGGGGAAAGAAGGAGGAAGAGAAAGAGGAAAAACGTTGACAAATGGAGAAAGTGGTGTGAAAAAGGGTGAGAGAAAGGCAGCAAAGGGGGAAAGAAGGAGGAAGAGAGAACTCCCACAAAGGGAAAAAGTAGTGTGAGAAAGGCAGCAAAGGGGGAAAGAAGGAGGAAGAGGAAGAGGAAAAACGTTGACAAAGGGAGAAAGTAGTGTGAAAAAGGGTGAGAGAAAGGCAGCAAAGGGGAAAGAAGGAGGAAGAGAGAACTCTGACAAAGGGAAAAAGTAGTGTGAAAAAGGGTGAGAGAAAGGCAGCAAAGGGGAAAGAAGGAGGAAGAGAGAACTCTGACAAAGGGAAAAAGTAGTGTGAAAAAGGGTGAGAGAAAGGCAGCAAAGGGGAAAGAAGGAGGAAGAGAAAGAGGAAAAACGTTGACAAAGGGAGAAAGTGGTGTGAAAAAGGGTGAGATAAAGGCAGCAAAGGGGGAAAGAAGGAGGAAGAGAGAACTCTGATAAAGGGAAACAGTAGTGTGAAAAAGGGTGAGAGAAATGCAGCAAAGGGGAAAGAAGGAGGAAGAGAAAGAGGAAAAACGTTGACAAAGGGAGAAAGTAGTGTGGAAAAGGAGCTGGAAGAGTGAGAGAAAAGGACAAGGAGAGAATGTTGGTGGACTACACAGAGCTGGTGTATTTGGCAATCCTGACATTAGGCAGTGGCGCAGCTGGGCTCCTGAGAAAAATGTGGGCCCGGCACTCGTTCTTTTCCAGATTAAGCACTGGGGCCACCCCAAGCATTACATTCATATTTTAAGCTATTTATTACTTATTTTAATTATTTTAAAGTTATTTTTTTACTTAATAATTAGTTACATTTAACTTAAAACGTAACTAACATAACTTTAACTATACACACACTCTCTCTCTCCCCCCCCATCCCACATCTGTACATGGTTGTATGTTAATCAGACAGAACTCAAAGTTGAGTCTGACAAACGTAATTTGACTAAGGGACAGCTTGACTAATGGTCGGGTCAAATTAAGTAGAACTTTTAGCCAATTGAAAGCCGAAGCAGTACTAATAAAAGAAGTGAGAAAAAAGTAGGAGGATGGGGGGGGGGGGGGGGGTTTCTCCTCCTTAAAGAAAGTTTAGGGGAAAAGCATGACCAAAAAGGATCTTCCTGTGATATTGTTGTATGACTGTATCCTATTGCACTTAATTTTGTTTTGTTTGTATTTTAAAATGTGAATATTATTTTTTTATTAAAAGAGAAATGAAAAAGGGAAATAACGTTATGCAGTTGTCAGATTGAATTAGACGAATCCACTCCCACAACACACATCAACATTATTACAAGTTAGCATTCACCAGGCCAAGTTTAGGGAGGTACAAAATGTCAAGCTGATACTCAGGGTAATTAATGGTAACAATAATAAACCATTTGCCTTCTTTTTTGTGGTTCATGATGTCATCAAACACTTTGAAGACAATACAAGACGTAGTACATGGTAAACCATTGTATATGTGAATGCATCTTTGATACCTTTAAAGTGAGCAACAAGTAGAGGGACGACATTTTTTTTAATCGACAGGCAGGGTGAGATTATTCTTTAAAATTGAATATTTAAAGTTTCATACTTAGCCTTGAGTTCTTCCGCCGCTCCCCTGGTGTTATCCAGCTCAATTTCAAGCCTGATGTTCTCTAGGGTGATGTTCTCCACGTTGGTCCTCAGGTCGATGAGCTGGGCCTCGTAGTTGACCGGGGCGGAGGGGTCCCCTCCGCCAGAGACTGGGGCGCCTCCTGTCAAGCTGTCCAGCTGGGCCTGTAAGGTTATGTTCTCCATTTGCAGATGCTTGACCTTCTCCACATAGCTCTGGAAGCGGTCATTCAGCCCTGACAGGGTCTGCTTTAGAGCTGCACTTGATGGCAAACTGGGCCCACGCGGTGCAAAGCTCCCGCCAAAACCTAGAGCAGAGCCCTGGCTCAGGCCGGTGGACATCAGGGCACGACCCATTGCAAATGCAGGGCCCGGCCCAGCTCCAAATCCAGCCCCTCCACCAAACCCAGCCCCTCCACCGAACCCAGCCCCTCCACCAAATCCAGCCCCTCCACCAAACCCAGCCCCTCCACCAAACCCAGCACCTCCACCTAATCCAGCCCCTAGCCCAAGGGCATACCCGCCACCAAGACCAGCCCCTCCACCAAACCCATAACCACTTCCATACCCACTGCCAAAGCCACCACCACCACCAGATCCTCCAAGTCCGCCTGCAAGCCCCAGAGAATATGAGCCACCCCCTAAGGACAAGCTTGACATACCAGAGACCAGTCCACCGGCACCACCACCCCCACCGCCGCCCAGGGCACCTGCAGCCCACGATCCACCCCCACCAGAGCTGGACCTCACTGAGGAACTAAAGGAAACTCCTTGTCGGGAGACAGAGCTGGAGAGAGACATGGCAGCGGGCGCAATGGAAACCAGCAATCTATAGAATTATCTTTGCCAAGCAAGAGTGGGAGGGCTCTAGGCAGTCAGGACTGAGGGCACAATAACCTAGCTCCTCGGCAATTTATACTTTTCTCTTTTTTGTGTCACGCCTTCCCATCCCAGGGCAGCCATTCACTGGGGCGAACAAGCTTCCTTCTGTCAATCACTCCTCGCAAGCGTCTGCCCTCAAGCAAGCCACGCTTCACCAGAAATTAAATCATTCCTATATGATATCTGTCGAAAGTTTATTGCCGGTGGTGGGTGAAATGAAGTAATTTCTCCCAGGCCAGCGTTTTATGAAAACTGTGTTTGTTGTAACATGAAATCATCCCTGCCCTAGAGCTGAAAAGTTTGCTGATTCCGTGATAAGCAGCATTTTAGTGAAGCACAAAAACACGCGAATAACTTGACACCCTACGTTCTTTATTTTTGTGAAATTATTTCAACCCAAGGGTCCGTGGATATCAAAGGAATCCTCGTGCCCACAAAGTATGCGGTGTACCTGGAAGATTATATTGCTGTTTTCTAGGGGGATTCTGACCGAGGTTTGCGTCACTCTGTGCTTGCGGTGATAGCAAACGCCAGGCTCGACGACTGAAAGTCTATTTTGTGCTCCCCCCCTCCCAAATATCAGCCGTGTTGTCATGTCAGTCAGAGACTGATAAGAGGCCTCAGAAGAAAGTGTGGGGGCTTTTCTGTGAGTTTTTAACCAGGTCATGGTTTTTCCTCCCTGTTCTTTCTCCGTTTTCTCACTCAGACTGAGAGCTAACCTGCGGGGTCAGAGTTCACACAGAGGGGCAGATTTACAAGAAAGTGACGCATCTGTACAGATGTGTCACTTTCCCTGCGCCACCCTTAGAAACCCTTGTGCCACCATACATGCGCCGTATTTACAATGCGGCGCACTATGGCGCAAGGATTGACAGATGCGTCAGAATTCTGACGCATCTGTTGGTGGAAAAGTCGCGCATTGCTGGAGTCGTGTCGCAAGCACGACGCAACTCCAGCAATGCGTGTTGAGGCCTATTCCCACTACACTGCGTCACTACTTACGCCTGCTTGAAGCAGGCGTAAGGTTTTGACGCAGTGACGTCCTAAAAGTGGCGCAGTGAAATCTTGTAGATTTCACTGAGTCACTTTTACGAGGCCTTCCTGCGTGAGAACCCTGCATACATTGGGGCAGATTTATGAGCCCCTTGCGCCACTTTTGCGTCACTTTTCCCATGTTAAAAGTGACGCAAAAGTGGCGCAAGGGGCTCATAAATCTGCCCCATTATACCTGACACAGGTATAATGTGACGCAGAGCTTTACAAGGTGACGCATCTCCCTAGATGCGTCACTTTGTAAATAGGCCGCATTGTTTGCGCCGCTGTTGCGTCAAAAAATGGACTCAACTGCAGCGCAAAAGTCACAAAAGGGGCTTGTAAATCTGCCCCAGAGTTCTTGCCTCAGACTTTCCCGGTGTCGGATTAACCCTGTGGAGGACCCTAGACAGTCGAAATTTCGCCCCCAGCAAATTATCACCTAATACGTTTTTAATTTTAGCAACCAACAATTTGATTATAACACTGCATTACATTAATACAGCATTTCCTCTATATATTCTTTAATTTGAAAGTTTTCGTTTCTTTGAGTTGATTAATTCTTTTCTATCTTTTGTAAATCATTTAATAAAGCTTGATTGTAATTTTCTTTCAACGTCAAATCAATATTATTTTGATCCGTTGTCGCGTGGCCCCTAAAAGGAGTGGGGCCCATAGACCGGAGCCTACTTTGCCTATTTGGTGATCCGGAAGTGCATTTTCCCCTTCCCATTAGTCAGGCCTGGTGGAGGAATGCAGCTCAGTCCCAATGCGCCTCATTTTGGAAGTTGGGGTGTTCTCCTGCAGCGGATTGAACAGCAGGACTGGAGAGTGGCAAGGGGGCAGCAGAACAGTTCAGAGGTGGGCATGACGTGACGTTCAGCCATATCCACAGGCCCGGTTCTAGAGGGTGGGCCGGGTGGGCCAGGCCCACCCAAACTTGTGACTGGCCCACCCAAACATGAGCCTTGGCCCTCGCAGTGAATCTGCCACCGATGTACAACAATAAAAAAAAATCAGATATCTAGTGATTTATGATCCTGCTGCAGAGCAACCATTTGTCTGTTGGTAGTTTTTAAATGCTGATAAACTGAATTTTATGTGGAATAGCTCAGTGGGTTACTGCCTTTGTCACAGATATCCTTGTGTTACTTGCAGTTCAGAAGTTACTATCCTAACATAGGACAGTGACCTATGAACTGCCATCAAAGAGCTGCATACAAACTTTGCTTTTTTGTGCTGTGATATAGTTAGAACATCTCCAGTCTTTCATTATTCTAATGTTGCTAATAAGAGTTTGTTTGGCAGTTATACATTTTTATCAGTAAAGACAACTCCCAACCACCTGAGTACTCTTTAAATCCTGAGTTTGTGCTTCTCCAAACCAAACCCTCGTAAAATATATTGCCCACTAGTATGGATGACATTTGATTACTACACCTTGTAATCCTCATTGGATTTTGTGACATTCCCCGTAGACTGATTTATTGTCTCTGTATAACGTGTGCTGTTATGTAAAGTACTGTGACACCCTACACTGATATGAGTAGCGCTATACAACAAATGAAATGGATATGAGAGAGGGGCAACGGAGAGATGAGCACTGGTGGAGGGTGGCAGTGAGGAAATCCGAGGAGGCGGTCAAGGGGATGGCGGGAGCTACAGAGAGATGAGGAGTGCTGGTGGAGGGTGGCAGTGAGGGAATCCGAGGAGGAGGTCACGTGGTGGGGGTGGAGCTACGGAGAGATGAGGGGCACTAGTGGAGGGTGGCAGTGAGGGTCAGAGGAGGAGGTCATGGGGTGAGGGTAACTACAGAGAGATGAGGAGCCCTGGCGGAGGGTGGCAGTGAGTGAATCCGAGGAGGAGGTCATGGGGAGGGGGGGGAACTACAGAGAGATGAGGGGCACTAATGGAGGGTGGCAGTGAGGGAATCCAAGGAGGAGGTCATGGTGTGGGGGAACTACAGAGAGATTAGGGGCACTAATGGAGGGTTGCAGTGAGGGAATCCGAGAAGGAGGTCATGGGGTGGGGGTACTACAGAGGGATGAGGGGCACTGGTGGAGGGTGGCAGTGAGGGAATCTGAGGAGGAGGTCATGGGGGAGGCTATGGAGAGATGAGGGGCGCTGGTGGAGGGTGGCAGTGAGGTAATCTGAGGGGGAGGTCATGGGGTGGGGGGACTACAGAGAGATGAAGGGCACTGGTGGAGAATGGCAGTGAGGGAAGCCGAGGAGGTGGTCATGGCGTGGGGGGAACTACAGAGAGATGAGGGGCACTAGTGGAGGGTGGTAGTGAGGGAATCCGATGAGGGGGTCATGGGGTGGAGGGGAACTACAGAGAGATGAGGGGCACTGGTGGACGGTGGCAGTGAGGGAATCCAAGGAGGAGGTCATGGGGTGGGGGAACTACGGAGAGATGAGGGGCAATGGTGGAGGGTGGCAGTGAGGGAATCTGAGGAGGAGGTCATGGGGTGGGGGAACTACGGAGACATGAGGGGAGCTGGTGGAGGGTAGCAGTGAGGGAATCTGAGGAGGAGGCCATGAGGGGGAGGGGCTACGGAGAGATGAAGGGCAATGTTGAAGGGTGGTAGTTAAGTTATCTACAGAGAAAGAGGTAATTGGTGGGGCGCCAAAAAAGACTTCCACACCAGCACTAAAGCCGGCCCTGTCATGGCCTCTCTGTTTTCGTTTATTTAATTAATAGTCAGATGATTAGCACAACTGTGGAGCATACTTTACAGTGCATGCTAATTACATTTACTGCTATATTCAGTGTTATAAATTTGAAGGTGATTTTACTATTCTTTTCGACTGGGAATAATGAAAGTGGAGCTGAATGGTGGCTGATATTGGGCTGGGGCCCAAGGTCAGCTGTGAGATAAGGGGCAATGGAGAGGGATGGTAGAAAAGTGGATAATCAAGCCTGTAAGGGAGCGCGCTGCAGAATCGGGGGTTCAGGTGGAGGTAGTAATGAAGAGGGTTTCTGCCTGAAGGCCCACACAGAGGGAACCCGAGTAGTGTCACTTGCCTGATACTCCCACCTTAGAAACCTCCTCTTCCCATCAAAGGGACATTACATGGAAAAAAACACTTTTTGAGAGTGATAACATTTAGAAAGAGACTGGGAAAAGAGTGCATTTTACTGGGCCTTGTAAGACTAAGGAGAGATAAAACAGGGCCCAGAAGCAGACCTGGCTAGATATATAAGCGATAAATCTGGCCAGCAGTGACCCACCCGAATGCACCCTTGGCCCACCCAAATAAAAATTCCTGGACCGGGCCTGCATATCCAACATGGCGGCAGTCATAATTCTTCAATTCGTCTTCATGGAGCAGTTTCCACCGGCCCCCTAAAAGGGCCTGCTAGAGGGATTACTTCCAGGGGCAGGCAAGAAGGGCCAGTATATAGCATCCTGAAGAGCAGTTTACAGCCCCTGGCAGCACTGCGAGGTGAGAGAGACAGTTCATCAACCAGCCTTAAACTCCATCCTCCCCTTGCCCAGTCCCTATACTGCAATATTTAGCTTTGTGGCCTGGAACTGAATATGTTTCTTTCATTCTTCCTTATTACAGTTCTCTCCTCTGTTCAGATCTCAAGGGATCTGCTTGATACTTTATCCTGTTAACTCTGGGTCAGCTGCATCAGACCAAAAGTCCCAGAAGGCGGTAAGTTCAACTATACATAAATTGTGTTGTGTCTTTAGAAGAGGAAGTTGCACAATGTCCCCTCTCTCGTTTTTGGCACAAACTACCACAAAGTCCATAGCATAGGCATTGTGGGTTTCTCTGTCTCTGGCATAATTCTACACGTGTCTGAATGGCAGAGAAGTATCCCTTTATTGTGACAAATGACCCTGCATAGCTCCTGGTGTTACCTTCAAAAGGTATTTCCAAACATTGCCATTGCTGTGAATGTGCTATGAAGAGTAGTGAAGGTGGGCCTCTTCAGTGAAGAAAAAAACAACCAAGTAATTCACAACACTTTTTGCGCACTAACATAGGTGTGGGAAAGAAGTCTACTCTGCTCAGGTAAGTGACTTCTTCTTAAGATCTGCATTTGCAGGACGACCACGTAGAATGACTTCAGCAACCTGTAGGGCTGGCCCCAAAAGTAACCCCCCCCACCAAACATTTTTACTCAGATCACAAATCTTAAAAACAATCCAGCCCTCTCTTCACTACTACAAATAAAAAGCAACAATATTTAGGATGGCCCAACAGTGTGCAAAAATAGCATATTGGAAACAAAAGTAGTTATAATCAATGGAATTTTGCAATCACGTGAATGCAAAAATTCCGACAATCTCTTTTGCAGACTAAGGGAATTTTTAACTTCCTGTTATTTTGAAATGAGGTTTTCTTTCCAATGTCCTGTGTCTCCCTGGCCTTGGTGTTATCTTTTCCCACTACCCTTTGCTGATGCAGTAAAGGTCTGTTAGAGTGCCTTCTAGGGGAAAGGGCAACTCCTTGCCTTAGCCACAGTGCAACCCCGCACCTAACAACACACGCGGAAGGTGTCATATGCTTCCTTTAGATGGTCCCAAATAGGAGGAAGTACCACAAGGGCAAAAATGCGTCGCTGCCAATCTGGTAGTTCTTGATTGAAGATGGTGCAGCAGATAAGCCAGGCATTAAACACTTCATGTAGGCTTCACCTCTTTCTCAGTCTCCTTCCTACCGATCTTTCTCTGACATCCCTATTTCTGGCCTTAAGTCTTCCTTTAAAAGAAGATACAAGTAGGCTAGTCAAGTTATCCACAAGAAGATCTGAAAAGGATTCCAAATCCAAGGAGTAAAACAGGGACAAAAACAGAACACCATGGGTGGTGAACGAATAGTTGCTGTTCGTGTTTCCACTTGTGAGTGCCTCTTTTATTTACGATTCAAACAGGAAAAGTCAAACTTGATAATTGATCAAGAACTTCTGCTAAAGTTCTCTTGTCAAACCACCATCTTGGAAAGTGTTCTTCATAAGCTCGACCATGTCCCTTGTCTGAGTATGATAGCGTAGGCGTAAAAGTCCAAGAACTGGCCCAAATATGACATCCTTAGCCCTCTGCCAGTTTCAGTAGCATAGCCGCAGCCTTTACCAATCTTCCATCTGGTCACAAAACACCTTTCTTGGCGACCATGACCAAGGAACATTCACAGTGCCCCAGGTCACGCTGGCAACTAGGCAGATGTTGAGCACACTATCCAGCAACATGCTGCCTAAGTAAGTGATGCAGGCATAATTTTCATCTCCTCATGGACAGCCTCTAATAAGCTGTTGGTAAAGATGTGATTCCAGCTCACAAGGCAGGTCAAAGGGAGAATGAAAATACATTAAATCATAAACATCTGAGCAGAAGGGCTCATGAATGAAGACAGAATCATCATCCTTTCACCTGCGTGTGTAGTAGTCAGTCCCTCAATCAGCTTACCTGCATCTCTAAGGCAGGTTTCATGGGCTTACCAAATGCTTGTGAACATCTGAAGTCATTGAGATAGATTCCTTAGCAGCCTGTCTCTATCTCATGAGAATTAGAAAGGGGTCAAGCTCTTCTTCGTTGCAGCAGGACCTTTTGGACTGGCTGACAGCGTACAGACATGGCAAAAGCAACAGCAGGGGTGCCAAGCAAATCGTCAGCTGAGCCATGTGCTCAGTCCTAGAAGGATGTGGGCAGCATGCCAGATTCACAGTCTGGCATGCATCTTCAGCAACAGGGTCCACCTACATACTCAGTTCCCACAATATGCAGTGAGCTGCAAGGCAGAGCCAATTTACATTGCCAAACTGGAAATGTTGCGCAGATGGCTACTGCAAATCAGTGTCTGGTGCATCTATACAAATTCAAAGAATTAGCCAAAAAGACTGTGTCAGCCTCTCCCTCTTCAGAGAGGAGCTTGGGAAGGATTGAACATACCTAGAGGTGTAGGAGCTCATGTGAACACACTAGAAGCCCCTATGGTGGGAAACCATATTTATTCCCTCTGGACAGACGAATACTAAGAACAGGGGCAGAAACAAGAAACGGGGCTGGGGATGTCCTTTGCCAGTATTATACACTTTAAGTAACAACCTACTACACTTACTGGAACATAGGACGGGGCTATCAGGGTCTGTCCTAAATTGGTTCGCCATGTTTCTCCACAACAGAACTCAAAGATTCAGGGTTAATCAGTCCCTGTCTAGGTCCACTCCGATCACACTAAGGGTTTCACAGGGGTCCTTGCTCTCGCCCACTCTTTTTAATTTGTTCATGGAGCCTTTAAGTGAAATTCTTCTACCATACCCCATCCACTATCACATGTAAGCCGATGACACCCAATTGTACCTGAAAGTCTCCTCCCACGAAGACATCATGTCCCTCAACTTAACTCTACAAAAAATCCAAAACTGGCTGTCATGTAACCACCTTAAACAAAACACTCTCAAATCGGAATTCCTCTTAATCGCCCCACCCAAACAGTCATATGATATCGAGGAATGGATGAAGCAACTAACAGCTCTTAACTGCTTGCCACACGTTATAGATTCCGCAAGTTCACTGGAATTAATTCTAGACAAGATTCTGAACATGTAGAAGCACATCAGTGCTGCCACCAAAAGAGTGAACTTCCAAATGTACCTCTTAAGGAAAATAAAAACCTTCCTCCCCCTAAATGACTTTAAGTCTGCCAAAAGCCATAGTGATTCCAAAATTGGACATTGGAAGTGCGACTCTCTACGACCTACCCAAATCCAAGACGGCTCAGTTAAGGGCCTCTCTTAACTCTGCTACAAGGCTCTTAACACGATCTAAAAGAAACAACCACATCAACCCAATCTGAAATCTGTAAACTGGCTCCCCTATGAAGCAAGAATACAGTTAAAAATTGCCTGAATTACCCATAAATTCCTACACTTCAATACCCAGAGATACCTTGCAGATAAACTAGAGCTTTCAGGCTGATGCAGAAAAAGGAAGGAAAGAAATAGGACAGGTAGATTAAGGGGACGTTGGGCGAGAGAAGGTTAATATTGAGAGAGAAGAGATATTATATGGAAGAACTGAGGGAGAGGAAAGGAGAAGAAACAGGCGGTCTTAAGGGAAACAAGGTCAGAGAAATAAAGGATGGATAAGGATGACTGAGAGATAGGAAGGAAAAGGGGACCGAGTAAAGGATAGAGAGATGAGAGGATGAAAAGAGAGTAGAGATGCATGAGGGATGATTTTAAGGACCTCTCGGCCGCATTTGATACAGTATTCCATGCCATTTTTCTAATCAGGTTAGAGTCTATTGGAATGAGCGGAACTGCCTTGACATGAGTACGCTTGTATCTTTCAAATAGAAGTCAAGCTGTTGGTCTACCCCGCTATCGCTCGAAAGCCAGGGCCATCAATCAGGGAGTGCCACAGGGGTCAACTATCATCCCAATTTTGTTTAACATTTACCTGGCCCCATTGATTAGACTTATTAAGTCTCACAACATGACCTTAATTAATTATGCTGATGATACTCAGCTCATCCTGTCTCTGGGCAGTAATATGCAACTATATCCTTTCCTGACTGCCTGAATTAAATTATCTCATGGCTCATCATCAACTCTCTAAAGTTTAAATGGGGGCAAGACTGAGATACTTTCTTGTACAGCTCATTCTAAGCCGAAGACTTTAGCCCTTAATCTCTGGCCTGGATCGTTTAACGAACCGGTGGCCGTGGTTAATTTGGTCCAGAACTTAGGAGTCACCTTTGATGACAAACTTAGTATGGAAACTCATATAAATAAACTGGCAGGAACCTGTTTTGAGCTGCTGACCGCTATTCGGAAGATCCTGCCAGTACTCGCTCCTTCTTCCAGAGCAATGGTTGCCAGCAGCGTCATTCTTAGTGGCCTGGATTACTGCAATGCCCTTCTTCTGGATGCTCCAGAATATCTTTTACATCGTCTATCTAGGGTCCCGAATGCAGCCACTCAACTTGCTTTAAATCTAGTTTTTCGCAGGGGTATGAGAGGCAATATTCTAGGAAATTGTTAACAATGAATGCATCAATTCGGGAGAAACAAAGAAAAAGTTAACGTCGTTGTTAAGGTTCTTTTGATTTTTATTCACGATGTGCTCTTGATACAAAACAGCCAACGCGTTTCGCCCAAACAAGGGCTTCTTCAGGGCTGCAAGGATCATACAACAAATAACAGCTGTCAGTATTGGAATTCTGTAGTAAAGTCTTTTTTTAAGACTGGTGCAGCTAAAGGGTGACAGCCTAATGTGATAAAAAGTTAAAGACAGTGGGGTAAAGTATTGTCCAGGAAGGAAGGGGACCCATAAGGCGGTGAGGAGAATACTGATTTGCATTTATGGAACCAAAGAGTGAAACAAAGACCGTGTCCGAAACCGGTGAGTTGAAAGCTGGAAAAATCAAAGTGAAACAGGGCCTTTGAAAGAAGTCACACATAGGGAAAATGTAGTGAGAAAGTCTCAAAAGAGAGCAACAGAAGGGCTAATTAGGAAAAAAGGGCTAATTGAAAAAAGGGGCGCTTACTACGGTAAGTAGAGAGGCAGCGCCTCAAATGGGAGTAATCGTTAATGAAAAAGTCTGGTCCGGGTTGGTACTAGATAATAGAAAGTGTAGACGATACCTAATAAGGTAGAATAGAAAGAAAAAAAGAGGGCTATATATCAGAGAAAAGTTCCGATAAAATCCGCGGTAAGGATTCAGTGTTCTAAACAGGAGATGAGATCAGGCTAGTTAAATAGAAAATCCATAGACGAGAGGATAAAAGTACAGTCACATTAGACAAAGTATTAAAGGGTATGCCCTACTCATTAAAATTGGCTTTACTACAGAATTCCAATACTGACAGCTGTTATTTGTTGTATGATCCTTGCAGCCCTGAAGAAGCCCTTGTTTGGGCGAAACGCGTTGGCTGTTTTGTATCAGGAGCACATCGTGAATAAAAATTAAAAGAACCTTTACAACGACGTTAACTTTTTCTTTGTTTCTCCCGAATTGATGCATTCATTGTAAACAATTGCCTAGAATATTGCCTCTCATACCCCTGTGAAAAACAAGATTATTTATGGTCATATCGCAGCTGGCCATTTGAGGCGGGCAATATCTTATTACTTTCTTGTGACTTGTCTAGGCAGTGCAGTCATCTATAACCCTGCTGCATGTTCTCCTCTCTTAAGTATATTGCTTTAAATCTACCCCCATATCTTCTGCCACTTTGGAATTAAGGGAGCTGCAATGGCTGTCACTCAAGCAAAGAATCTGGTTTAAATCCCTCTGCATGACGTTTATAGACTGCCATGGGATGGGCCCCCTTCCCCTTCAAAAGCGACTGAGAAGATATATCCTCAACAGAGCCCTCCGGTCTGCATCAGCCAATTTGCTCTCTGTACCGAAGTTTAGGAAATCCAGGCAAGGAGGAAGGACCTTTATGGTTTGTGAATACAAACTCTGGAATGCTCTTGCCGCCTCCTTAAGATCCATGTCTGACCTACTGAAGTTTAGGAGGGCACTGAGAACTTGGCTGTTCCCCAAGTAATCAGAACTCAGTCGCCTATCCCTGAGGCTATGTCACTACAGGTATTTTCCAATGGATATTGTTCCATTTCGTTTCCTCTATCTTCCCCAGCTGCTATGACCAGTGCCATGATTCCATTTGGTTACAGTACGCTTTATAAACTCTAAACTAAATAAATAAAATAAATAGGGAGGAGAGAGGGAAAGACTCATGAGACTGTTGGAGATCTGTTGCAAGCAAACACAACAAGCTGAAGGACGGAGTGCTGAAAGTTTTCAACTACTCACTCCCAGTCACGGATCTGGGTTTAATCCATTATTCTTTTGCTCGCTATGCCACCCCAGTTTGGACCCAGCCATAGTGAGCAAAAGAACAATGGATTAAACCCAGATCTGTGACTGGGGATGAGTAGTTGAAAAGTTTTAGTGCTTCGTCCATCATCTTGTTGTGTTTGCTATGTTCACCCTAAGTGGCCAAGGGTATGATCAGACGTGGGTCCCTTGCTCGCTGTGCCACTGGATTCAAGCTAGCCTGGGTGATGAGGGGTGAAACCCTGAAACAGGTCCCAGGATGCTTGTTTCCAGTCCAGGGAGGACCTGCATGGTAGTTCGGGCTGGACTGTTCCCATGAGGAACAGGGTCAAGACTGATTTGTATACGGATGGGTCCAAACTGGAGTGGCACAGTGAGCAAAAGAATGATGGATTAAACCCAGATCTGTGACTGGGGGTGAGTGGTTAAAAAGTTTCAGTACTCCGTCCATCATCTTGTTGTGTTTGCCCCGGAGAACTGTAGCTACCATTAGCGCAGTTAAATTAAAGCTGTCTTTTATTTCCAACTTGGATTGCAGGGACCCCATTTTCCATTCTAGTGATGATGTTAATCTTGCAACTCTAGTGTACGCTTGCCGCATATTCATGCTGTACAATATAGGAGGACATTTCTGCTCCTTGGGAGAATGAGCAGTTCAGGTCTGCATGGTATCAGAAGCAGTGTTAACTATTACTTGAAAAGGCACAACAACACAGGCAAGAGCACATCACAGGCATGGGAGCAGAGCTCTTTTGCCATGGGTGGTAACAGCTCCATGGGCATGAGAAGTAACACTAAAAGGCGAAAGCTTAAAACTTAAGAGCAAATCACACCATATGCAACTTTGCAGGCACCGGACATGGTCCTCATGGCTTGGAGCTCCTGGAAAGTCGGGACAGAGCACTCAAGCACCCTTCCTTCTGTCCCCAAACATGCTCATTGAAGACCTCCTGTCACGAGTCCGATAACGGACTGCGGACTTTGTTGCCCTTCGATTCTGACCCAGTTGTTTCACCCTTTGTGCAGGAAGGACAAGAGCCCTTTAAGGGAATCTCTCAGGCAGAATCCCCGGGGGTGTGGCCCACGACGTCATACCCAAGCGGCTTATCGGAGGAGCAGCGGGCGCAAACAAGAGGGCCGTCCTTCTTTCAGGAGACGGAAGCGGGTTTCCCCGGAGCAGGAGAGGTCGTGGCATGGACAGAGAGGAACAACAGAGGCGGAATAGCAGCGAGAAGAAGCAGAGCCGAAGAAGAGACCGAAGCAAGTACTGCTGTGGCGTGCAGAGACGACAAGCCGGGAGGCCAACGGGACTACGTTTCGCCCAGCCACCCCCCTGGAGGAGGGTGGCTTACTAAGGTACGGGCGACGCTACAGGGGCTTACGGGACACGGGAGGGGGAAGGACGTTGTATAGAGGGAGGAGGGAAGTCACGTCGGGGCTCACTCGGTGCTAGTCGAAGGTGACTTCTCCCCTCACTCCCCTTCCCTGAGAGAGAAACGCCAGTTTTTCCCTACGACTCACTCCGATCTATTTCTTTTGTTGTTTTATCCCCATCCACCCACGCCATTTCCATCAACGTTGGGGAGGTGACGTACCGAATATCCAACCCCAAGTCCTGGGGAAGACCTGGTGAAGACGGAACCTTTTCCAACCAGGAGTTCGGACCCCTGAAAGACCACAGCCTTTGACTTAATTTTTGTGCTCTTGACAAATTGTAGTTTGGAATAAAACAAAAATTGCTGAACTTTATCCCTCTCTCTTACAAACTTTCATTGGTTTGGCCAGCCTCCCTCTGGAAAAGATTCCGGATTGCGACAAAGTGGTGGAGAATGCCGGCATAGCTCCGTCACTACAAGATGGAGAACCTCATCTACCAGTTGAAGGAGAGCCAAACCAAACTAGAATGGGCCATCGAGCAGAGTACCAGTCAAGCAGAAAGGGACCGGACAGAATTTACCACCGCCATACAGGCCCAAGCGGACAACCTGTTGAAGCTGGCCGAAGGACAAAACCAGCTCCTTCTGGGACTGGGACAAGGGAGAACTCCCGCACCACCTGGCACGGTTATCCCACTACAAAAGTACATACCTGGGGAGGATCCCATAGCCTTTTTTCTTAATTTTAAACGGGCCGCTAGGGCCAGCGACAGATGGACCTTTTACCTGGCTCCCTTACTCACAGCAGAAGCACAGCCAGCATATCAGACCAGGGCACCCCTTTTGTGTCCCGTCTCATGAGAGAGATCTGTAAACAGCTAGATATACGGCACATCAAAACGTCCGTATACCACCCCCAAACAGACGGCCTCGTAGAGCGTTATATGGGAACCTGAAGCTTACATTAAAGAAGCTCCTGTCAGGGGATGGAAGAAATTGGGATCGGCTTCTTCCGTTAGCGCTCTTTCTGATCCGGAGTACTGTGCAGTCAAGCCTGGGTGTGTCCCCCTTTGAACTCTTATTCGGGAGGCGCCCTCGTACCCTCCTTGAAATCACAAAAGAGATGTGGGAAGAACAAGTTGTTGCGGAAGCACACGCTCTATTGGACTATGCAAACCAAGTGAAGGTACGACTTCACAAGCCAAGAACCCTGGCTCACGAGCAGTTGGATAAAGCCCAAACGAGACATAAGACACAATACGACAAGGGGACAAAGTGGAGGGAGTTTAAAGCAGGTGATTGGGTTTTAATACTTCTCCCCTCCTCCTCTCACAAATTACGAAAAGAATGGAAGGGTCCCTATGAGGTCGTGAAGGTCGGGAGGACCACCTACGTGATCCGCCTCTCCACCAACAAAACCCAAATGTACCACGTGAACCTCCTTAAAAAGTGGTTGGGTCCGCCTCCACCGAAACCCTGTAGTGTCTCTTTCACCACACCTGCAGAAACCACAGTGGGGGTGTTAGACCTGTCAGCCCTTTGGGTGGTCCCTCCTCATCATTATTTATTTTGTCCCACTTTTGCCTCAAACCCTGTTTGAATTTTTCCTTTTTGGGAACCACCAGACTTTTTCGTGTTGCTGCAGATTCAGGGAGCCATTTTAGCTACCCCTGAAACTTCTGTCTGAGGGCCTGGAGCACAAAATGGTGGCCACCTGTGACATCACCAGCATCCACTGGAACCTACCAGCACCTTCCAGAACATTCCAGAACCCTGTGACAGTTGGAGGCGGTTTAGAATGTTGGGGAGTTAAGAGAGAGAGTTGGCAGTTGGAGCTGGCAGTTGGCACCTGACTGGTGAGGAGTGAGCAGCAAAAACGTGAAGGAGGAAGGAGTGAAGCAGCAGGGGTGGAAACTTGTGCCTGGAGTGGGGTCCATAAACCCACCCTTGATACTAGTCCCTACTGACGGAGCCCAGCCTAGAGCCCTGTGTGGGAAGAAGTCAGAAAAACCATCCTGAGGACCTGGACAGCAGGAACAGGCCTTAGAAACAAGAGAACAGCAAGATCCTGACCTGGAAGCTGGTTTCCCTGGAGTCCGACGTCGAGTAGCCTAAGACCTGGAGCCCGAGGTGGAGAAGCGGCGCCGACTGGAAAAGCAGACGTCGTACCCGGAGCCGCCAGAGGTCGAGAGAGGGCGCCGTCAGAGGTCGTGAGGAATACCAGAGGTCGAGGAGGAAGTCACCCGAGGTCGAGTGAGCGGCGTCATCGGAGGAGTGAAGTCCGCCCTCCGGAGTCGTCGGAGACCGAGGTGAAGGGTAACGGAGGTCGGGAGTGAGGATCGCACTCCGGAGTCGCCGGAACCTGTGAGAATCGTGCCGGAGGTCGGGAGTGGAGGTCGCACTCCGGAGTCGCCGGAAACCTGTGAGGAGCACCGGAGGTCGGGAGTGAGGATCGCACTCCGGAGCCGCCGGAAGTCAACATCGAGGCAAGGCCGGCCGACGTCATCGAAGCCGAGGTCGCCATCGGACCGGAGCCGCCCGAAGTCGACATCGAGTAAGACTGCCCGACGCCATCGAATCGGAGGTCGAGATCGAACCGAGGCCGCTGACATCGAGACCGGATCCGCCTGCCGGCGTCGTCAAAGAACTGACATTGTGCCGAGGCCGCCGACATCGAACCGGAACCGCCTCACGGCATCGATACGACTCCAGCGGCGTCGGAGCATCAGAAAAAGGGCAGTAAGTGGAGTAGAGGGCGCCTAAGGCCCTGTGGAGACCTGAGAGACTGCTCTAAGGGGCTAGGGAGGTGCTGGAACCAACCTGACTGTGCCAGGGGTGAACTGGGACTAATCTAGAGAAGTTGTGTGGAGAGAGAGAGCCAGGTCTCTGGTATTTTCCCCCTTTATCTACCTCAGTTTAGGCCTCAGCCTTGACCAAGCCAGGGAGTAGACACCCCCAAGCCTTCCACATCCCCACAAGCTGTGCCTGGGCCAAATCAGCCCTTAGGAATTCAAAAGTGATCTGAATCCATGAGTGTCACTGTCAGCTTTTAAGTATTTATTAGGGGCACTGTATTTATTGTATTTAACCTATTTATTGTTCCACTGTATTTATTGGTCCACAGTATTTATTGATGCACAATATTTATTGGTTACAGTATTTATTGCCTCAGAATATTTAATTGCCTGTCTGTATTGCACTTTTATTTATGCCTTCAGTATTTATGATCACCCCTATTTATTGAACCATTAAGCCAGTATTTATTTGACCTGCACTTTCTAAAAAGTTTGTATATTGTGATTGTTATTTATTTTCTCCAATCAGCAACTAAGAGAAAAAGCAGATAAAGAAAGTTATTTTCATAATTTTTACGGTGTAGAGTCGTTTTTGGAACGGATGCACGCATGGTTATTGTTTGGGTATGTTGTATGCTTAGCACGGAGCCTGATTCCTGACCACTCGAGCCAAGCTACCACAGTGTGTCCGGAAGACCACCACCACCCCTTCTAGTGTGGGAGTGGTTTTCCAACATAAATTGGTGTTCAGTGGTGGGATAGAGCTGTGCCTACGCATACTCAACAATAACTGTGGGTAGTCTATAGGCCTACACCGGGAGTTTTCTCAAAAGCGGCCTTCCTAATTGTGGGTTTTTGTTTTTTCCAAATTTACTCTGGTGGTGGGAGGAGGTATTATTAAAGGTACCCCCCTGCATAGTTACTGCACAAAAACCTGTCCTCTAACCTGAGTGGGCAAGATGGAGTTTGTACTAGAAAATCTAGAAACGTACACTGTGGCCCAACTCAGGGAGTTTTGCCAGCGGGAGGGGGTGTACTGTCCCCCAGGAGCAAAGAAGGGTGCACTCCAAACCAGCTTAAGGGCTTGGGGGGAGGCACGCCGAGAAAGCAAGGCTGAGGAGGAAGACAGGGATGGAGAGCCTGACCCCGAGGGGGCTGAGATGTACCAACCTGAGGTGGGGAACCTGTCAGCAGGGCCCAGAACCATTTCTAGGAAGGGCAGCAGTGCCTCTAGCGGTGGCTTGTCTGAAGTGGAGCTAACAGACCGGAGGGAGAAAAGACAGCTCACATGGGACCTAGCAAGGCTGGAAAAGGAGAAGGAGGAGCAGAGGATGGCCCATGAATTGCGACTGAAAGAAATAGATCTTCAGATCTTGAGAATCGGGGCACAACCTGTTCCTAATGGTGGCAGCCAAACCCAAGAGATCACCAGGGAACCTAAACCATACATGCCAAAGGACATAGTAGCTAGCTATGGAATGGGCGACGATATCGCCAAGTGGCTAGCGGCCTATGAGGTCTCGTTGAGGGCCCATGGGGTTCCAGAGAAGTACTGGGGAGGGGGATTGTACAAGTACATGCCTCCAGCTGGTAGGGATGCTTTATTGGCCCTCGAGGAGGATGAGCAGACCCACTACCCCACCATGAAACTGGCGCTCATCAGAAAGTTTGGACTAACACCTGAAAAGTACAGACAGAAGTTCAGGGGTAGTCACAAACTGGGCACGCAGAATTGGGTGGACTTCCTGGACTATGCAAAGAAGGCACTGGAAGGTTGGATTCAGGGCAGTGAAGTGAGGAACTACGAGGGGTTGTTTGACCTGGTACTGAAGGAACACCTGCTCGAGAAATGTTTCCCTGAACTGCGGCAACACCTGGTGGATAGCAAGCTGACCAGTCCCCGGAAGCTTGCTGAGGAGGCGGACATTTGGGCTAGTACCCGGGTGTCCACAAGGGGGACTGGAGGGGATACTCAAAAGGCCGGACAGGGTGCCCCCCAGAAGAAAGAGGGAGGGGAAAAGAAAAAGGAGTTCTCCAAAGGCCCCCAAAATAACTTCCAAGGGAAGGGAACAGGATTCACCCCTAAGGCTAACCCGCCCAGAAACCCTAATCCTGGCCAGAGTCAGCAGCCAAGGGTTGTCCATTGCTATGAGTGCGGTGGCGTTGGACACTATAAAGGAGATCCGAAGTGCTTGAAACGACCACCCCCTCCCATTGGAGGAAAGACCCCCGGAGTAGCTAGTGTAGTGCTCGGGGAGGAGATGCCCTTAACTAAGGGAAGGGAGTGGGCGGGTGTCACTTTAGTGTCCCTGGGAGAACGGGAGATGGTTCCTAAGATCCAGGTGCCCGCAAATACCGCAAAGTATGGGCAATGGGTCACCATCAACGGCCAAAGAGGGGAGGCTCTGAGAGACACAGGAGCCAGTATGACTATGGTGCGTAGCCAACTGGTGTCTCCAGAGCAGGTAATTCCCGATGTACTCCACCCAGCCGCGATGGCTGACGGCAGAACAGGCCACTATCCAGTGGCCGAGGTTCCCTTTGAATGGGGGGGGGTTGCAGGTTCACTTCGAGTTGCCGTAAGCCCTGCCATGCCAGTCGATTGTCTGCTGGGGAATGACATGGAGCAAAACGCTTGGAAGGAGGTGGAATACCGGACTCACACAGAGATGCTGGGTACACCTGACTGGGCCTGTGTTAGCACAAGGTCCACGACTACCCGAAGAGGGAGTTCATTCCGGCTGGAGCCTGGAACAAAGGCCCAGCCAGCTGCCAGTCAAGGGAAGAACCGAGGACAGGAGGAGCCTGCCTCGGCGTCCCCACCCCGTAGGACGGATAGGCCACCGGAGGTGGTGGACCAGGAGTCTGCGGTGGGGGACGTTACCAACCTGGAGGACCTACCCATCCCGGCCGAGTGGCACGTGGAGGGAGGCCCGTCCAGGGAGGAATTCTGCCAGGGCCAGAGGGAGTGCCCTACCCTTGAGGGGCTAAGGCGACAGGCCGAAGCCCAGGCAGCAGGGAACGTTGAAGGGAACTACAGTGTTTACTGGGAGGATGGCCTCCTCTACAGTGAACCCAAGGCACCCCTACATGGATCGTCACGAGCCTTGGTGGTTCCTCAACGTTATCGAGCCTTCCTTCTGGAGTTGGCTCACGAGATCCCCTTGGCAGGACACCTGGGGCAAGACAAGACCTTCGCCCGTCTTGTCCCACACTTTTATTGGCCTCAGATGAAAGTGTCGTCCGATACCTACTGCCGGACATGTGTGTCTTGCCAAGCCAGTGGGAAAACAGGGGTGAAGCTGAAAGCTCCCCTGGAACCACTTCCTGTCGTTAGCACCCCCTTTGAAAGGGTGGGCATCGACATTGTGGGTCCATTAGATCCGCCGACTACAGCTGGTCACAGGTTTATCCTGGTTCTGGTGGATCATGCCACACGGTACCCAGAGGCAATACCTCTGAGGACCATAACAGCACCTGTTGTGGCTAGGGCCCTGATGGGAATCTTTACCCGAGTGGGTTTTCCCAAGGAAGTTGTGTCCGACAGGGGGACCAACTTCATGTCAGCGTATATGCGGGCGATGTGGAAGGAGTGTGGAGTGACATACCGGTTCACCACTCCTTACCACCCCCAGACAAATGGTCTGGTGGAGAGGTTTAACAAAACCTTGAAGGGCATGATCAGAAGTCTGCCTGAAAGCCTGCGGAGGAAATGGGACGTCCTCCTACCCTGTTTACTTTTTTCCTACAGGGAAGTGCCACAGAAGGGAGTGGGCTTCAGCCCCTTCGAGCTTCTGTATGGGCACCCTGTACGTGGACCTCTCAACCTGGTGAGAGACGGATGGGAAAGAACTCCCAGAAAGCTTCCCCGGGATGTGGTGGGCTACATGCTGGCCTTCCGGAGCCAAATGGCTAAGTTGTGGAAGCAAGCTTCTGACAACTTGGAAGCCAGCCAAGCAGTGATGAAGGCGTGGTATGACCACAACGCTCACCCGGTGGAGTTGGAGCCTGGCCAGAAGGTGTGGGTGATCGAACCGGGAGAGCTTAGTGCCCTCCAGGATCGCTGGTCAGGACCCTTTGAGGTGTTGGAGAAGAAGGGTAAGGCTACCTACTTGGTGGACCTGAAGACCCCTCGTCAGCCCCTGCGGGTGCTGCATGCCAACCGCCTCAAACCCCACCACGAGAGGCCCGAAGTCATCTTGATGATGGTGACTGACGGAGGAGAGGACGTGGAAAGCGAGCCTCTCCCTGATCTGTTTGCGTCTCAAGAGAAGGATGGGTCGGTGGAGGGAGTGATTCTCTCCCCATCTCTAACTCCTGAACAGCAGGAGGACTGTCGCCAGGTCCTGGGGCAGTACTCCTCGTTGTTCTCCCTTGTCCCGGGTAGGACTCACCTGTGCGTCCATGACGTGGACACAGGAGACAGCCCACCTGTGAAGTCCAAGATCTACCGGATGTCAGACAAGGTGAAGGCCAGCATTCATAGCGAAGTCACTAAGATGCTGGAGCTAGGAGTGATCGAACCTTCTAGCAGCCCCTGGTCCAGTCCGGTGGTGTTAGTACCAAAAGCTGCACCACCGGGTGCCCAACCAGAACTGAGGTTCTGTGTGGACTATCGGGGACTGAATTCAGTGACCAAAACTGATGCTCATCCGATCCCTAGGGCGGATGAATTGATTGACCGGCTGGGAGCTGCCCAATATCTAAGTACCTTTGACCTTACTTCAGGGTACTGGCAGATCTCTTTGACTGATGGAGCAAGGGAAAGGTCAGCCTTCTCCACGCCCAATGGCCACTACCAGTTCTGTGTGATGCCCTTTGGGCTCAAGAACGCACCTGCCACGTTTCAGCGCCTGGTAAACCAGATCCTCACCGGAATGGAGAGTTTCTCTGCTGCTTATCTGGATGACATAGCCGTCTTCAGTAACAGCTGGGAGGATCACTTGCGTCACCTGCAAGCTGTTCTCCAGGCCCTGAGACAAGCTGGATTGACGATCAAGGCCAGCAAGTGCCAGATCGGGCAGGGGTCGGTAGTGTACCTTGGACACTTGGTGGGTAGGGGAGCGGTGCAACCCCTCCAGGCGAAGATCGAGGCCATCATGGCCTGGGAACCCCCCAAGACACAGACTGAGGTCCGAGCATTTTTGGGCCTCACGGGATACTACCGCCGCTTCGTGAAGGGGTACGGTACCATCGTAACCCCCCTCACGGAGCTCACGTCCAAGAAACAACCTCGACGGGTAGTCTGGACGGAGGCTTGTCAGCAAGCCTTTGAGAGATTGAAGAAAGCCATGTGCGAGGCCCCGGTCTTACGGGCCCCAGACTTTTCCAAGGAGTTCATTGTCCAGACAGATGCATCAGAACATGGCATTGGGGCAGTGTTATCGCAACTCAACGAAGAGGGTCTGGATCAACCCGTGGTCTTCCTATCCCGGAGACTACTTCCCAGGGAACAGAAGTGGAGTGCAATAGAGCGTGAAGCCTTTGCAGTGGTATGGGCTCTGAAGAAGTTGCGGCCATACCTGTTTGGCTCGCACTTCCTGGTTCAGACCGACCACAGACCCCTTCGTTGGCTGATGCAAATGAAGGGGGAGAATCCCAAGTTGTTGAGGTGGTCTATTTCCCTACAGGGGATGGACTTTCAGGTGGAACATCGGCCTGGAGTGGACCACGCCAATGCAGACGGTCTCTCAAGGTATTTCCGCCTTAGTGATGAGAACTCCCAAGGGGTTGGGTAGCTCTCCCCACTTTCAGCTGGGGGGGACGCGTGTTAGACCTGTCAGCCCTTTGGGTGGTCCCTCCTCATCATTATTTATTTTGTCCCACTTTTGCCTCAAACCCTGTTTGAATTTTTCCTTTTTGGGAACCACCAGACTTTTTCGTGTTGCTGCAGATTCAGGGAGCCATTTTAGCTACCCCTGAAACTTCTGTCTGAGGGCCTGGAGCACAAAATGGTGGCCACCTGTGACATCACCAGCATCCACTGGAACCTACCTGCACCTTCCAGAACATTCCAGAACCCTGTGACAGTTGGAGGCGGTTTAGAATGTTGGGGAGTTAAGAGAGAGAGTTGGCAGTTGGAGCTGGCAGTTGGCACCTGACTGGTGAGGAGTGAGCAGCAAAAACGTGAAGGAGGAAGGAGTGAAGCAGCAGGGGTGGAAACTTGTGCCTGGAGTGGGGTCCATAAACCCACCCTTGATACTAGTCCCTACTGACGGAGCCCAGCCTAGAGCCCTGTGTGGGAAGAAGTCAGAAAAACCATCCTGAGGACCTGGACAGCAGGAACAGGCCTTAGAAACAAGAGAACAGCAAGATCCTGACCTGGAAGCTGGTTTCCCTGGAGTCCGACGTCGAGTAGCCTAAGACCTGGAGCCCGAGGTGGAGAAGCGGCGCCGACTGGAAAAGCAGACGTCGTACCCGGAGCCGCCAGAGGTCGAGAGAGGGCGCCGTCAGAGGTCGTGAGGAATACCAGAGGTCGAGGAGGAAGTCACCCGAGGTCGAGTGAGCGGCGTCATCGGAGGAGTGAAGTCCGCCCTCCGGAGTCGTCGGAGACCGAGGTGAAGGGTAACGGAGGTCGGGAGTGAGGATCGCACTCCGGAGTCGCCGGAACCTGTGAGAATCGTGCCGGAGGTCGGGAGTGGAGGTCGCACTCCGGAGTCGCCGGAAACCTGTGAGGAGCACCGGAGGTCGGGAGTGAGGATCGCACTCCGGAGCCGCCGGAAGTCAACATCGAGGCAAGGCCGGCCGACGTCATCGAAGCCGAGGTCGCCATCGGACCGGAGCCGCCCGAAGTCGACATCGAGTAAGACTGCCCGACGCCATCGAATCGGAGGTCGAGATCGAACCGAGGCCGCTGACATCGAGACCGGATCCGCCTGCCGGCGTCGTCAAAGAACTGACATTGTGCCGAGGCCGCCGACATCGAACCGGAACCGCCTCACGGCATCGATACGACTCCAGCGGCGTCGGAGCATCAGAAAAAGGGCAGTAAGTGGAGTAGAGGGCGCCTAAGGCCCTGTGGAGACCTGAGAGACTGCTCTAAGGGGCTAGGGAGGTGCTGGAACCAACCTGACTGTGCCAGGGGTGAACTGGGACTAATCTAGAGAAGTTGTGTGGAGAGAGAGAGCCAGGTCTCTGGTATTTTCCCCCTTTATCTACCTCAGTTTAGGCCTCAGCCTTGACCAAGCCAGGGAGTAGACACCCCCAAGCCTTCCACATCCCCACAAGCTGTGCCTGGGCCAAATCAGCCCTTAGGAATTCAAAAGTGATCTGAATCCATGAGTGTCACTGTCAGCTTTTAAGTATTTATTAGGGGCACTGTATTTATTGTATTTAACCTATTTATTGTTCCACTGTATTTATTGGTCCACAGTATTTATTGATGCACAATATTTATTGGTTACAGTATTTATTGCCTCAGAATATTTAATTGCCTGTCTGTATTGCACTTTTATTTATGCCTTCAGTATTTATGATCACCCCTATTTATTGAACCATTAAGCCAGTATTTATTTGACCTGCACTTTCTAAAATGTTTGTATATTGTGATTGTTATTTATTTTCTCCAATCAGCAACTAAGAGAAAAAGCAGATAAAGAAAGTTATTTTCATAATTTTTACGGTGTAGAGTCGTTTTTGGAACGGATGCACGCATGGTTATTGTTTGGGTATGTTGTATGCTTAGCACGGAGCCTGATTCCTGACCACTCGAGCCAAGCTACCACAGTGTGTCCGGAAGACCACCACCACCCCTTCTAGTGTGGGAGTGGTTTTCCAACAGGGGGATACCATCCTTGGCCCAGAACTCAGTACAAAAGAGAAGGAAGAGTTACGAGCCCTTCTCCTCTCCTTCTCTGAGATCTTTTCCAACCGGCCAGAAAAAACATCTTTAGCAACCCATTCGATACCAACCCTTGAGGGAGTGGTGGTTAAACAGAAACCCTATTGGGTCCCCGAAGCACTTCGTGCTGCCCTAAAAAAAGAGGTGGCCGACATGTTGGCTCTGGGAGTAGTAGTACCCTCCCAGAGTAACTGGTGTTCGGCAATAGTCCTCGTCCCGAAGCCAGACGGAAGCACCCGCTTCTGCATTGACCTCAGAGCGGTAAACCGCATTTCAAAACAAGATGGGTATCCCCTTCCTTGGGTGGATGAGCTGATTGAACGCCTGGGTGAGGCTCGCTACATATCCACCATGGACCTCACCAAAGGCCACTGGCAGATACCTCTCCACCCGAAGGACCAAGAAAAGACGGCTTTCTCTACGCCGGACGGGTGCTTTCGCTTTACGGTGCAACCTTTCGGCCTTCATGGCGCCCCGGCTAGCTTTCAAAGACTCATGGACACCCTTCTGAAAAACCATCTAGGGTATTCATCAGCCTATTTAGACGACATTGTTGTATTCAGTAAAACGTGGGAAGAACACCAAACCCACCTTTTCGCCATCCTCACACAGCTAAAGAAAGCTAACCTTCACATAAACGCAAAAAAATCCAAATTTGCCTTTCAAAAAGTCAAATACCTAGGATTCCTATTAGGGGAGGGGATGATTGAACCCCAGGCGGAAAAAGTAAGAGCCATCCAAGACACTCCCTTTCCCAGTACCAGAAAAGAGATAAGGGCTTTTTTAGGTTTGGTCGGCCATTATAGATGGTTCATTCCTCATTTTTCGCAAACAGTAGCCCCCCTCACTGACTTGCTAAAAAAATCTTCCACAGCTGCTCGAATCAAAAACCACACAGAACAGGAACTCCAGACTTTCCGGCCCATAAAAACAGCACTGACCACCCCTCCTGTACTTCTCACTCCAAACTTCCATAAACAATTCATACTCCAAACAGATGATTCTGGGGTGGGGATAGGGGCTGTTCTTTCCCAGCTAGATAGCGAGGGCTTAGAACGTCCCCTTCTGTATATCAGCAGAAAACTTTTTCCCAGGGAAATGGCCTATCCCACAATAGAAAAGGAGTGTTTGGCACTGAAATGGAGTGTAGAGAAACTTCGTTACTATTTGGAGGGACACTCTTTTTTGCTTTATACCGACCATGCCCCTCTCACCTGCCTCCAAAGGAGCAAGGGGAATAACGACAGGGTCCTTTGGTGGTTTCTGGCCCGGCAACCTTTCCGCTTTGAAGTGTTTCATCGCAAGGGCAAGGACCAAGGCAATGTTGACTACCTGTCCCGGTTTCCTCTTTCCCCTGATCGGGGAATCCCAAGGGGGGGCATGTGTCACGAGTCCGATAACGGATTGCGGACTTTGTTGCCCTTTGATTCTGACCCAGTTGTTTCGCCCTTTGTGCAGGAAGGACAAGAGCCCTTTAAGGGAATCTCTCAGGCGGAATTCCCGGGGGTGTGGCCCACGACGTCATACCCAAGCGGGCTATCGGAGGAGCAGCGGGCGCAAACAAGAGGGCCGTCCTTCTTTCAGGAGACGTAAGCGGGTTTCCCCGGAGCAGGAGAGGTCGTGGCGTGGACAGAGATGAACAGCGAAGGCGGAATAGCAGCGAGAAGAAGCGGAGCCGAAGAAGAGACCGAAGCAAGTACTGCTGTGGCGTGCAGAGACGACAAGCCGGAAGGCCAACAGGACTACGTTTCGCCCAGCCACCCCCCTGGAGGAGGGTGGCTTACTAAGGTACGGGCGACGCTACAGGGGCTTACGGGACACGGGAGGGGGAAGGACGTTGTATAGAGGGAGGAGGGAGGTCCTGTCGGGGCTCACTCGGTGCCGGTCGAAGGTGACTTCTCCCCTCGCTCCCCTTCCCTGAGAGAGAAACGCCAGTTTTTCCCTGCTACTCACTCCGGTCTATTTCTTTTGTTGTGTTATCCCCATCCACCCACACCATTTCCATCAATGTTGGGGAGGTGACGTACCGAATATCCAATCCCAAGTCCAGGGGAAGAGCTGGTGAAGACGGAACCTTTTCCAACCAGGAGTTCGGACCCCTGAAAGACCACAGACTTTGACTTAATTTTTGTATTCTTGACAAATTGAATTTTGGAATAAAACAAAAATTGCTGAACTTTATCCCTCTCTCTTACAAACTTTCATTGGTTTGGCCAGCCTCCCTCTGGGAAAGATTCCGGATTGCGACACCTCCATACTATTCACATTACAAAACCTTAAGCGTCTTCCCGCCGCACATCTGCTTGGAGATGGTCCCCACAGCAGAGGGCAGGGAAAGACCAGGGATCAGCAAAGCAAATTCAGAGAAGAGTAGAAGCAACCAGTTCATCATAGGCAATGTAAAAATGGACCTATGTTGAGAGATATTGACTACAAGATTAATGGTGGCATCAGGGTATCCCAAGCAGAAGCTTGCGGCGGTCGAGCCAAGGCAAAGCAGTGACACAGGTCAAAGGCTGGAAAAGTCAAAATGCCACAGACATACTCTAAACTGCAGCCTACCAGGGCATGGCCTGCAGGCCAACCTCTGCTAGAGCAATTACCAAGTTCCCACTCTCTGTGTCCATTGTTGACTCCAAAACATTGGGAGCTCCAAACATAATTCCTAGCTAGAGCACATGAAAACCAAGCCAGAACACTCCATATGAGCAGGGCTTGATGTTAGTCCTCCATGTAAGACCCACCCATCCATGCTCCCTCAATCAGAAAATCCTCAGGTGACACCTCCAGCCCTCACCCTTTGATCCTACTACATGAACATATTCCCTCGCACATCTCTCCTTATTCTATTGCAACCCCTCTTCTGCACCGTAAATCATAATCTCTTATATTCTTTCTCTAACCTGCAGCAAGTTAAATCAAACCTCTACAAGGGGCTACCCATTTATAAGAAAGAGTTTATATGAGCTAGACATCTCATCTAAAACACTTTCCCAGAGTCACAGTGTACCGAGTTACAGTGTTGTTTGACTGGCCAAGCCATGTCACTACTCTGAACTCGTGCAAAAAGAAATCTCAAAGGGCATCTTCACAGAAAGAGCACATAGTAGCTGCCAAACTCTCAATGGGTTGTTTCAAGAGCCACCTGCACAGAAGGCACAATACACACTAGGAGACCAGAAGAGACTACTCTGGAGGCCACTGTGGCACCATATTAACCTCCATCGGATGTATGACAGACCGATGAGGACGTTTACCATGAATGCCTTTATAACAACGCTGGAAACATGACAGTGTCTTGACAACGTTAGTCTTAACAACTACTTTTTTTTACCACACGTATGTCGTTACCACGAATGCCTTTACAACGAAAATGTAAGTATGTTACAGGTAAGTATAAACCGTTTTTATATGTGTGTTGTGTGTGTGTGTGTGTGTGTGTGTAATGGGTTTCTACTGACTTAGGAAATAAAAGCATGCATGGTAAAGGCATATGTGTGGTAGGAAATTAACAGGTAAGTCTAACCCTATTTCTATGTTTTTATGAACACACAAAAATATATATCTACATATTTACTTCTGTGATATTTTAATTAACTATATATACATACATCCTATATATAGATAAAACTCTATTAACCCACAATGCTTTCCTTAAACCCTTAAATTACCCTTACCACCAAAAAACCTAAACCCACCCTGAACCTTAAAAAATACCCTTAGCACCCAAAAACCCATACCCACCCTAAAAAAAACCTTGCCACCCAAAAGCTCAAACCCACCTTAAACCCTAAAAATACCCTTGCCGCCCCAAAACCCATACTCACTCTAAACACTATAATTACCATTTCCACCCAAAATCCCATACCCACCCGTAAACCATTATATATGTACATCAACATATATCAAATATATATATATATAGCATGTATATATATATATATATATATATATATATATATATATATATATATATATATATATATATATATATATATATATATATATATATATATATACATATATATTACCTACTGGCAATTGCCAGTAGGTAGTTATAGTTAGAACCTATTTTCCATAGGAAATCCGCAACATTCTATTTGGAATAGCGTTGACGCCGATTCACGAATCTTCGCGAAATTTTCCAAACTTTTGGTCAACTCCGGTCCGCTCCTATCATGAAAATTTCAGGGTGATTCGTCAAGCGGGGGCCGTGAAAAAAGGGGGTCCCACAACGCATTTTCCCCATGCATTTTCCCATAGGACCTGTTGACGCAGCTACAGCCTGAACTGCTGAACGGAATTACACCAAATTTGGCAAAGATGTAGTCCTCAGTTCAGACTCGTGCCTTTTGCTTAAATGGTGTAAATCCGTTCAGTAGTTGCTGAGAAAATTAGAGTTAAAAAGATAGATATATCTGGGCGGAGCCTAACCACACATCTCAACATGAGATCTGATTGGCTGTCAGTACTTCATCCAAGAAGTGTTGGCAGCCATCTTGGGACCAATATACATGATAGCACCACATTAAAAAGCATTGCAGTTAATAGAAGATTTTAAGACTTTAGTTACATTATAAATCATTTGTTGATGGTACCATACTCATTTTAGGAATTGTGGTGTGTTCTAAGGTGATTTTACCATGTGAAAAAGCCTTCTGCTGTGATATCATGAATCATGTTTGAGAGAAAACTATTTTCTCATGCTTTTCTCACAGAGGTTTGGAAGGTGATCTATAAGCTAAACTGAGAGCATATTTTCTGTAAATTCACATTATCTTTCTCAGTCATGTGAGAATGAAGTCTGACATTCTCAGTAAAACATGTACATCCAACAAGGGCAGAGACTGTCAGTTGATTCCTTTGTGTTCTACTGCAGCTTCCCAGAGTGTTCTAAAGAACAACTTGAGCGCTAACAGTCCTACTTATGACAAACGTATTGCACACCTGAAGCCATCTTGATTGGAATAAAGTGGTAACTCTTAAAACATTTAATTTATAAAGGAACAAAATGAGGGGGTTCATTTTGCCATAGAAAGTATGATTAGTGCTGCAGAACGAAAAATTAGGGCACATTTTGAGTGACTTCTCAAATCCTCTTCTATTTCATTAAAAAATTCTGACATGCAGACTGAAACATACACTTTCAATACCAGCAGCAGATTTCCATGGTGAGCAGTAGCTTAACAACAGTGATCTAATAAGCAACTAGAGTGCTAGCATTCTGAATTTATGGCAAATGTGTGACACATCTGAATGCCTTCTTGATGGAATCAAAGTAAAAAACTGAAAGTATTTCCTACTGAGGAGACAGTAGTAAATGAGGAAATTAGGAAACTTCATAACAAATAAGTCTCCCAAAATGGCCACCATAGAAAAAAGAGCCCAAATGTAGCCCAAATATCACCCAGATGAAGCCCAAGTATAGACCAATGACAGAATGTCCCAGAGTGTTCTAACGAACAACTAGAGCGCTAACAGTCTTATTTATGACAAAAGTATGGCACACCTGAAGCCATCTTGATTGGAATAAAGTGGTAACACTTAAAACATTTAATTTACAAAGGAACAAAATGAGGGGGTTCATTTTGCCATAGGAATTATGATTAGTGCTGCAGAAAGAAAAATTAGGGCACATTTTGACTTCTCAAATCCTCTTCTATTGCATAAAAAAATTCTGACATGCAGTCTGAAACATGCACTTTGAATACCAGCAGCAGACTTCCCTGGTGAGCAGTAGCTTTGCTACAGTGATCTAATGAGCAACTAGAGTGCTAACATTCAGAATTTATGGCAAATGTGTGACACATCTGAATGCCTTCTTGATGGAACCAAAGTAAAAAACTGAAAGTATTTCCTACTGAGGAGACTGCAGTAAATGAGGAAATTAGGAAACTTCATAATAAATAAATCTCCCAAGATGGCCACCAGAGACAAAAGAGCCCAAATGTAGCCCAAATATCACCCAGATGTAGCCCAAGTACAGCACAATGACAGAATGTCCCAGAGTGTTCTAACGAACAACTAGAGCGCTAAAAGTATTACTTATGACAAAAGTATGGCACACCTGAAGCCATCTTGATTGGAATAAAGTGGTAACACTTAAAACATTTAATTTACAAAGGAACAAAATGAGGGGGTTCATTTTGCCATATAAATTATGATTAGTGCCGCAGAAAGAAAAATTAGGGCACATTTTGACTTCTCAAATCCTCTTCTATTGCATTAAAAAATTCTGACATGCAGACTGAAACATGCACTTTGAATACCAGCAGCAGACTTCCCTGGTGAGCAGTAGCTTTGCTACAGTGATCTAATGAGCAACTAGAGTGCTAACATTCAGAATTTATGGCAAATGTGTGACACATCTGAATGCCTTCTTGATGGAATCAAAGTAAAAAACTGAAACTATTTCCTACTGAGGAGACTGTAGTAAATGAGGAAATTAGGAAACGTCATAACAAATAAGTCTCCCATAATGGCCACCAGAGAAAAAAGAGCCCAAATGTAGCCCAAATATCACCCAGATGTAGCCCAAGTATAGCCCAATGACAGAATGTCCCAGAGTGTTCTAACGAACAACTAGAGCGCTAACAGTCTTACTTATGACAAAAGTATGGCACACCTGAAGCCATCTTGATTGGAATAATGTGGTAACACTTAAAACATTTAATTTACAAAGGAACAAAATGAGGGGGTTCATTTTGCCATAGAAATTATGATTAGTGCTGCAGAAAGAAAAATTAGGGCACATTTTGAGTGACTTCTCAAATCCTCTTCTATTTCATTAAAACATTCTGATATGCAGACTGAAACATGCACTTTTAATACCAGCAGCAGACTTCCGTGGTGACCAGTACCTTTACTACAGTGATCTAATGACCGAATAGAGTGCTAACATTCAGAATTTATGGCAAATGTGTGACATATCTGAATACCTTCTTGATGGAATCAAAGTAAAAAACTGAAAGCATTTCCTACTGAGGAGACTGCAGTAAATGAGGAAATTAGGAAACTTTATAACAAATAAATCTCCCAAGAAGGCCACCAGAGACAAAAGAGCCCAAATGCAGCACAAATATCACCCAGATGTAGCCCACATGTAGCCCAATGACAGAAGTGTGCAAAACCCTTATTTTTTGTGTATTTGCAGTTTTATACAGTGCAGACTTGTCAGGTATTGGAGTGCTTTACATGAGCATTGGTTACATCACACAAGATCAAATTCATTTTGGTTGTAGACATGGGGATATTAAGTGATTTGACCAGAATCACAGAATGTTGAGCTGAAGCAGAAACTCCAACCTGGTTCCCCAGTTGCAAAGTCTGCAGCTTTGGAAGTAACACCACATCCTCTCCCCTAGGTGCAACATTTAATCAAGTGGTCAACTGTATAAAAAACATAAAGATTACAAATAATTGAAAAGTTCTTTGTCGCTATTTGAAAACTCAGAAAATATGCCCACTTTTTAGTTTTTTAGAGCACTAACCATAATTTTGATGCAAATAACACCCTTTCATATATGTAATTTCTAAAGGAAATGCTCTAGGTATTACAGTTTTGATTTCATCAAGATGACGTCAGGCGTTCCACACTTTTGTAATAAATATAGAATGTTAGCAATCTAGTTGTTCATTGGGATACTGTTGAGAGGCAGAGGCCAGGGGCACGGACTCTGAAAATTGAAGGCAGGTAGGAGAGTGCAGAGGCAACAATTTGACCACACTGGGCAGGGAGGAAGGGCAGTGGCAGCACAACAGACTATGGAGGGCAGTGGAAAGGGGGGCAGAGGCAACAAACCAACAATACAGGACTGGCAAGAGAGGCTGTGGCAATATAATAGACCATTGTGGGCAGAAGAAAGAGGCAGTGGTAGTACAACCATACATGCTAACAGACCCGATTCAGCCAGGAAACGTCCAATGTTTTTAAGCTCAAATGGGATTTATTTGATCTGTCTCCTGTCTACAATCTCCTCTTTTTCAATGTAACTCAAAGGGGAAAATCAATACCCCAGTTTTTTTTCAAAATCTCTCTCTTACCAAGTTCAAAATGTTCGCAAGTATGGTACATTGGATCATGGTAGGCAGGAGGAATTGGGGTAGAGACATGGACTCGGATAACAGAGGACAGGAGGGACATGGAGAAGTGCACCAAACTGACCCTACAGGGCAGGCATCAGGGTTTGCAGCAGCACAATACACCACACAGGGCATGCGGGACGGGAGTGCAGCACAACAATCCATAGAAAGCAATAAGGAGGGGACAGGACCATGCACATGGACAACAGAGAACAGAGGGGAAAGAGGCAATGGTAGCTAGCTGACCATAATGGACAGACAGGAGAGAAAGCTGCAGCATAACAGCCATAAGGGGCAGGAGGGACAGATCAGGGGCATTACAATGGAACAGACAAGCCAGGAGGGGGGAAACAGAGGACAGGGGGCAAGCGGACAGGGCAGGAGCAGCTAGATGACCATGGAGGTCAGGCAGGATGGGCACTAGAAACAAGACACACCATGGAGAGCAACAATGAGACTATGATGGCATACACACAGACCATGGAGGGAAGGTGGGAGGGGGTCAGGGGCAGCTAGCTGACCACACAGGGAAGGTGGGAGGGGCCATGGCAGCACAGAAGACCATGCATGGCAAGCGGGAGGGTTAGTGGCAGCGCAATGGCTATGATGGGCAAGAAGGAGGGTGCAGGGGCATGCACAAAGGACCATAAAGGATAGAAGGGAGGGTCAGGACCTGAGCACAGACAAGAGAGTTCAGGGAAAGGGGCCTCACAACAGACCGCGCGGGGCAGGCAAGAGGAGCAGTTGCAGCACAACAGACAAGGGAGGGCAGAAGGGTGTGGCAGTAAAATAGACCATGGAAGACAGGAGGAAGGGGGTAGGGGCATGGCATGTGGACAGGCAGGGTGGAGGTGGCAGGGACAGGTTACAGTCATCTGACAATGCTAGGCAGGTGGGAGGGGAGTGGCAGCTCAACAGAACACTCAGAGTAGATAGGATTGGCAGGTCCATGGAACATGGTGGGCAAAAAGGATGGAGCAGGGGCATGCACAAAGACATCGGAGGGCAGGGGAAAGGAGAATAGGGGCAGCAAGCTAAGCACAGAGGCTAAGCAGGAGGTCAATGATGGGCCATAGAATTGGGCAATGGAGGGCAGGAGGAGTGGACTGGTACATCATGCTAAATGGAGGGCAGTGGCAGCACATCAGACCATGCATGGCAGGAGGGAGGAGGCTAGTCCATGGATTCAGACAACAGAGGATAGGGAGGAGGTGGGTGGGGCAGCAAGCTAACTGTTCAGAGAAGGTGGGTATTAGGAACTTTATTGTTTTTAAAATGTGTGTCTGTGCGAACTACTTAAAATATGAACAAGTATGCAGCATAATCTCATTTTTATTCAGGAAGAAGAGGACGTTTGTGACGGTGACTCCGGGCTCACTTGGCAGAAACGTCCCCTGACCCTTCACCCCCATCGCAAAATGTAATGCCCGTGAAAAGGGTAGGTGGATGCAGTGTTATATAGAACATAGTCCTGAGAGCACGATTGAAAATGAAAACTAGATATAGTATATGGTATAAACTATGCACCAAAAAGTGTAATATAAGATGAACCGGGCCGTGAAATATAATATGCAATACATTGTGCGCAATGACAGATTCATTGGAGAGCGCGAGATAGCACAGGCACTAGCGCGTGCTATGCGATATGCGCCTTAGAGTGTAATATGCACAGGGCAGTGTTGTGAACCTAACTAGTCTCTAAAGTTGTAATATAAAATATGTGCTGGGGAGTGTAACGTTGCATATACACTGTGACAAAGATATGGATCCCAGATTGCAATATGTATGGTATAGCGTTGTGCGTTATAACATAGGCATCGAGGAAGGCACGTTAGATGGGGCAATATAACCCGTGCGAAGGCAAGTGTGGCATGACATATACACGGGGTGGTGTTACAGTGCACCTGGGCTAGAGAGTGTCATAGCATACGCACTAGCTGGTGGAATACAACACAGAGGTGTGTGGCACTGGTGGGTGTAACACAGCATTGGGCTCAGCCAGGAGCACGCTGTGACTCTCAAGTGAGGTTCGTCTCCTTTCCAGAGAGTAAAATAAAAAGTATTACACATCCGGCGGTGGATGTGTGTTTTATTAACCGTGAGGGGGGTTTCTTGCATAGTGTGGTCGAATTTTTGTCGAATCCCCTTTGAATGGCTTGGTGTGCATGTGTATTAAATGTGCCCGTCAATAGCTACCCATGTTTGTATAAATAAACAACAAGGGTGTCTACTTAGAGAGTACCCACCGGCAGGGGCGCTGGGATTAGGCACGGTAGGGCGTCAGACACGTCAGAGCTTCACTAGCGGTGTAAATACATTCCACGTGGATTCATTGTATGCATAGTCGCCTTTTAATGAATATCACGCAAATCTTCATGGTGATAGGTACATACGGTTTGTCCAGCATGTCCTAGGTGTTTCTATAAATATCTATTTTTTTAAAATAATAAAAAACAAAGGCCGTCCCCAGGGGATGGGGTCCCCGGGGCCATAAGTGGCCTTAGGAGGGGGGCAACACAGCCCCCATCCTAAAGAATAAACAAACAAAAAAAAAAAAGGCCCTGACCCGGGGGTTGGAGTCCCCGGGGCCGATTAAGGCCTTGGGAGGGCCAAATTAATTTTTTTCAACAAAAAAAATTAGGGTGCAGGCCCTGGGGGACGGGGTCCCCAGGGCCAATAAATTAGAAAAAGAAGGGAGGCCACACAGCCCTCCTCCTTAAAAAAATAAAATAAATAAAAGACCGGCATCGCCCCCTCCTTGCAAACGCGCCCCCTGGCCAGTTGTAAGTTGGGGAATTTATTCTCCTTCAATACTGAGGGTCCCTGAGGGCCAACTAGCCCAACAGGTATCTCCAGTATGCGCCAGGGAGCTGCGTTGCAGACAGGTGTTCTGAGGCCACTCCCCTTTTTACACCTCTATGCAACGCAGCTCTGTGGCGCTTACTGGAGGTACCTAGGGGGCTAGTTTGACCCTAGGGACCCTTAGGATTCAAGGGGACTTAATCTCTCAACTCAGAACGACCACAGGGCGCGTTTACACAGTGGTGAAGGGAGTGGACGGGGTCTGAGGTGACGTGTGCAAACACGCCCTGTGGCACGTTTTAAGAGGTAGTTTTAATCCCCTGCTCTATTATATACTAGGGGCTTACAGAGGAGGTCATGCTAATCACAGGGGGACCCCAACGCATAGTGTTCCCTAGTGTATGTAGGTGTTTTCACTGTATTCTGAGTGTCTTTTAACATAGCACTGGCTCTAGGACTGGTTAGTCAGACTCAGTTACCACCAGTATCCGTCTGAAAAAGTTGAGGATACAGGATGATTTTGCAACAAGGCTTCTTTCTGCTCTTCTGTTTGTTCTTTCTGCACGTTATCCTTCTTCCTGCACTTTTCTTCATCTTTAAGGACTTCTGTTGCTTCTTTCTGCATTTCTTTTTTTTTCTTTCTGTGCGTTTTTTCTTCTTTCTTCATATGTCTATCTCTGTAGGCATAGTTAGAAATTAGCATTTAAAAAACCTTTGAAATGCACTCAAAAAACCATAGATTTCAGGAACGTTATAGTTAGGAATTAGCATTTAAAAAACCTTAGAAATTCACTGAAAAAACCACAGGTTTCAGGGGCGTTATAGTTAGCTGGACTTTTCACTCGTACAAAACCATTGAAATTCCCCCATTATAATTAGTTCAGCTAACTATAACTCGCGCACCCGCAATGCACTGCTGATGACGTCACATATTACATCACTCATGACATGGTCAGTGACATCATTCATGACATCACTGATGACATCTCAAATGACATCACTGATGACATCATCCTTGTGATAGAGTGGCAGACCTCCTCTCCCCCTAATATAACCTTTGATACACACATTTAAAAATAGAAACTAAAATTTTCAAAACAATGGACATACCAATACCAGTTACAACAACCTATTCAGTAATTCTAAAATCCACATACACATCCACTCATTCACCAACAGTCCTATACAGTCACTCATACATGTACTCACTCATCATATGTACTCATACACCTATACATCCTGTTAGACAACGCCACTCATCCATAGTTACTCACACACATAGTCACTCATGCTAATAAAGAATCAAACATCCGTTTACTTGCATTTACAGTTATACACACACCACCACACTTACTTCTACAGAAACTTACACATACTTAGTGTTTTAAACAATCACTTATAGAAACACATACTTATTCATACAGGAACTCTTTCAATCTCTCACTCTCATATATATTCACTTATATACACCAATAATCACATATACTAGTTTAAAACATATGTAGTTACTCATAAAGACACTATTGAGACAGTCATCCACTCACTAACATACCCATGCACACACTCATCCACCCATACAGTCCTGCACACATGCTCTTCAACACATACAAACAGTAAGTCACTCATTCATGCACCTATGCACTACGTAATATCCCCCACCGAACCATACAGACACTCAGACACTCATACTGATACTCAAAAAACCAACTAATAACCTATATAGACACTCATGTAGCTGCTCACCAACCCATGCAGCCACTTATACACAAAGTGAGAGACTGATAAAGATATTTACATATTTAAACATTACTCACTAAGCCATGTATTCACTAAGATACACTTAATCAGTCACTTATACAATCAATTTTTCAAAAACAAATCATCCATTTAGACACTTATATACCCATTTATTCTTCCATTGACCTTGTGATATACATATATAAAACGTATGTAATTTTCAGAAAAACACACATTCGCTGGATGATGTCATCAGTGATGTCATTTGAGATGTCATGAGTGATGTCATGAGTGATGTCACTGACCATGTCATAAGTGATGTAATATGTGACGTCATCAGCAGTGCATTGCGGGTGCGCGAGTTATAGTTAGCTGAACTAATTATAACGGGGGAATTTCAATGGTTTTGTACGAGTGAAAAGTCCAGCTAACTATAACGCCCCTGAAACCTATGGTTTTTTCAGTGAATTTCTAAGGTTTTTTAAATGCTAATTCCTAACTATAACGTGCCTGAAACCTATGGTTTTTTCAGTGAATATATATATATATGTGTAAAAAAACACTTACTAGCTGCAAAATCCTGTATGTAAATTTTGTACCACCATATGCCTTTACCATTCATGGTTTTACAACAAAAAACGTTGGCAACAGGATGTGGCCTTATGGGCAGAGCTGCCAACTTTGGAGCTCGGGAACCAGGTTCAAGCCTCGGTGTCGGCTCCGCATCCTGTGATTCTGGGCAAATCACTTTATCTCCCTGTGCCTACCGAAAATAATGACTGTCTCCTTGTGTAATGTAGCTAGTGCTCATGTGAAGCACTCCGAGTCGAGTTTGTGTTATATAAATTTGCACACAAATAATCCGTGGTAAAGGCATACTTGTGGTAAAAAAGTTTGTTGTAAAAAGTGTTGTGGTAAAGACTTTCTTTGTCAAGGCATTCGTGCTTTAATTGATAATGATGTTTCCCTCCTTCACCACATCCAACTCAACTAACAATAGTCATAGTCATAGGATTTTGATAAGCGCACTATCACCCGAGGGTCTCAAAGCGCTGGCGAAAACCAGAGAAGGGATGGAAAGACGTTGACAGGAGAAGAGGAGTGATCAGAAGAGCCAAGTTTTTAACCTTTTCCGAAACTGATTATGATCAATAACCGTAAGGAGCTGCCTAGGAAGCTCATTCCACAGAATAGGGGCCAGTTGTGAGAAGGATCTAACGCCATTCCTGTTGGTACGAATCCTGAGAGGAACTAGAAGATGTTTGGTTCCTGACCTGAGGATCCTGTTAGGTAAGTACCAGTTGAGTTTTTTGACAAGGTAACTTGGACTGTTCCCGTACATGGTCTTATGTACGAGACAGATGATCTTGAAACTGATTTATTTCCTGATGGGAAGCCATTGGAGAGCTTTCAAACTTGATGCCGACGTAGACTGTGAAGGACGATTTACTATCAGTCTGGCTGCAGTGTTCTGTAGCACTTGAAGTTTGGTGAGAAGCTCTTCATTGATGGAGGCCATCAAGGCGTTTCCGTAATCGAACCGACTTATTATTAAACCCTGGACAAGTAAGTGGTTTTCTTGATTCAACTGGGATCCATTGCAGGATCTTACGTAAATTTTGCATTAGTCCATAACAGGTATTTGTTACGTGGTGAACATGATCTTTTATGGACAATTTGTTATTGAGCTTCACTCTGAGGTTACGAACCATGGGTTTAGGCAAAGGGTAGGGGTCAAGATTCTGAGGCCACCAGTCACTGGACCAGAATTTGTGAGCCTTTACAAAAAGGATTATCTCTGTCTTACTGGCATTGAGTTTAAGGTGGTTGGTTTGCATCCAGATGTTACTGTGGGTCATGCAGTTTTTAAATCTAAGTCTAGTCTCTGTTGGATCGGGGCCAAGAGTGATTAGTAGTTGTCCATCGTCAGCATACGACTCAGTATCGAATCCATATAAGATCTGATCACCCTGGCCAGGGGTGCCACATAGAGGTTAAAAAGCGTGGGACTTAAAATGGATCCCTGGGGTACTGCCTTTTCAACCGCCCAACTACGAGAGACCAAAGTACCAAGTTGTACCATCGAGGTTCGGTCTGTTAGAGAGCCACTAAGCGAATTTAGGGCAGTTCTCCTGACTCCCATCTTCCACAGTCGATATACTAAAGTCCTGTGGGAGATGGTGCCAAAAGCAGCTGACAGATCTAGTAGGACAAGCATGGCTGATTGCCCGTTGTCCTGAGCAAGTCTTATATTGCCAACTACCTCAATCAACAATGTTTCGGTGCTGTGGGCTGCCCTAAACCCTGATTCAGAGGGGTCCAATAGATTGTGGCTTGCTATAAATGTTGTGAGTTGCTTGTTAACCAAGGACTCAAGTACTTTCCCAAAATAGGGGAGAAGAGAGATAGGGCGATAGTTGCTAGGTACTTTAGGGTCTGCAGAAGGCTTTTTCAAGACTATTGAGGAGTGTTGGGGCGATGTTGAATAGAATGTGAGGCGAAACTGGGTTGGCAGGAGAACATGATTTGACCTTAGAAAGGGCAATACTGACATCATTTTGAGTGAGTTTAGTAAACTCTTCAAGGGACTAAAAGTTAGGAGTCTGATTATTATTGGGTAAGTTGTGATGATATTCAGAAGTCTGATTAGGAAAAAAGCTGTGCATAGTATTGATCTTCTCCTCAAAGAAGGTGGATAGCGTGTCCACCCAATTTATTGAGGCGGGATTTTCAGATTGGCAGGAGGAAAGACTGGTGAATTCCTTTAGTATTTTATACAGTTCTTTACTTGAGATGGCAGCCTTGTTAATTCTGTTGCTTATGAATATTTTTTGGGCTGATTTGATGTTATCAAGATAGCGTCTGTAAATGAGTTTGTACGCCTGCCTGTCCTTGGTGCTTTTGGAGTTCCTCCATTTTCATTAAGCTTTTCTACTAGCCAGTTTATCTGACTTTAGAGCTTCAGTAAACCAAGGTGACACTTTGGGCTTGAGTTTGACCCTTGCCAGGGGTGCGGCGATGTTGAGTGATTACGTTCCTAAAGACGTCTACTACGTGGTTTATGTTAACGGTATTTGTAGGGGGCGGGGCTAAAGTGGCGTGAGAAAGTAGCTACAGGGAGTTTCTTCCAAGGTCTACTCCATATCTGTTCATTGGTGGGATTGCTGTAGGTAGAGACTAGTTGTAATGAAAATTTTCATACAAAATGGTCTGACCATAGCACTGGAATAGGGGTCTCCACATTAATATTAGATATATTTATGAGCAGAATGTCAAGAGTATGGCCTGTCGCATGGGTGGGCCCGGTTACTAATTGTTGTAGGCCCAGTGTATTTAAACTTGAGATCAATTGGAATGTGTCTAAGTTGGAAATAAGTTCTGCATGAAAATTAAAATTGCCAATGAGGAGAAAGTTTCCAGCTGCTAATACATGGGGGGCAAAAGTCCCAATCAGGTGCTTAATAAAATTAGTTTTAGTGCCAGGGGGTCTGTAAACTAGAGCACCTCTCCAAGTTCCCTTTTCAATTTTAAAGATGCAAAGTTCAACCTGCTGAGAGGAAAGATTTTCCTGTATGCTAATCTTTAAACCAACTTTAGCGGCAATTGCTAAACCACCTCCCCTCTTAATATTCCTATCGAGTCTGTTTAATTCATACTCAGAGGGGAAAGCAGTTGCTACATCAGGGAGAGCAGACTCATGAATCCAGGTTTCGGTGATAAAACATATATCTGGCTTTTCAGAGTCTAGCAAGCTCCATATTTCAAGAGTATGTTTTGGGACTGAATGTGTGTTACAATAGAGCCCTATTAGTTGTTTAGATTGTTCAACCATGTAGCCATCTAATGTGTTTGTGGATTGTGGTATGAGATGAGAGAGGGGTTCCGTTGGAACACTTTCTGAGTCAGCTATGAAAAGAGGTAATAATGAGAAGGTTGTCCCGAAACTCTCTGAGGGGTTGGCTAGGTGCTGTTTGTTTAAAGCCTTGAGCTCTTCGCTCGAGTAGCATTCGACTGCCATTAATGTGAATGTTACATGGGCAAAACAGGCTACCGGTTAGGCTGGGTATGGAGAGGGGGCAAAGGGGAAAACGGACAGGGGTCCCAGTGGCCAGAGGCAGCCAGGCGTGGACGGGAGCAGACGGGCTTGCCTTTGGCGCGCTCCTGTGCACTTCCTCTGTGCGGCTGCTCCCTTTCCCGGCTACTCCCATCAATATCATGGACACCAATCACCAGACCAAAGTTTCCATAACCTTAAGACCCTCACAGGTGAGTAGTCACTCTTTATAAGACTACTGATTGATTGACTGATTGATTGATAAAGAGGAGGCCTAAGAGGGAGATGCCAAATATCATAAAAGATTAAATGCTGATCTTAACGAATGAAGTGAATCTCTTTGTCTGATTCTTGAAGCATTCATGAACACAGAAACTGGTGAAGGAAACAATGCTTCTGCATATCTGCCATAGGTTTATCTCACAGGCACACCTCAGTGGAATAAAACACTATTATTTGCAGAGAAATGAGACTGCGACACGTCTACATGGGTATACCATTGAAGAGCATTACTGACCACCTTTTCTTCAGACGTAGGTAACAGTGTCTATGCCATCTGTACCTGGATCTTCACACTCTATCTGACCTCGCAGACAGCATGGGAACACCAGAATAATATCAAGCATCATAGAACTAGGATTTGGTGGCATATTGAAGTCAGGATTTAAAGGCCCACATAAAACAGCAGGGGTATTTCAGTATGAAGCCACTATGTGTTGTTGGATAATCCCAAACTGTACTGCGTTACACCAACACTGTAACCTATTAGTATTTTCTTGTTGAAGTTGAAGATGTTAACTCAGAAGATGAGTTCCCACCTCCACGCCAAAGAGTGCATGAGAGACCAAGAAGGAAGAGATTTCAGGGCACATCTCAGCAACTACATCGGAGCAGGGGCGTAGCTATAAGTGGAACAGCCAGTACAGTAGCACCAGGGTCCAGAGGTGGGTAGTGGCCAGGCTCAGGACTTTGTTAACACAGTGCCTGCTTGTGCCTAGCTCTGTGTTACAATTTTGGGATGGTGGGTGGTGTATAGTGGAAGTGCAGGAAAAGGGAGACATGTAGAAGAGGGAGGATTGAAATGAAATAAAAAGGGAAGGTGAAAGGAAGCTGAACTAAGGGAAAAGTGCAAAACCAAGAAAAGGGGATAGTGATGTGGGATAAAAGAGATAAAGATGAACATACCTGACAAGAGAAAAGGAAGAGCAAGATGTTAGAAATAAGGCTGCCTGATAGAGAAGGCAGAGAAACAGAAGAGGGGAGAAGAGTGATACAAAAAAAGAAAAGGGAGTAAAAAGTGAATTGAAGGAAGAAATGAGAGAAGAGAGGGATGGAGAAAGAGAGGAGACACAAAAAGGCAGGTAGAATGAGTAACTTGGAAACCCATGAGCAGGGTGCACCTATTTTTAATGCAGTAGTTATTGTTTTAACAATGAAAATCAAAGCCCTGTGTTAAGGATTTTTACCCTTCCCTCGAGACAATCCAATAATATTATTCTTAATTCTGTTCCCCTGCTTTGTCCTTCTTCTCCTTTTTCATTGTGTACAGGTTGGTGGCTGAAGAGTGATCTCCGACAGAACTGAGGGTCAGAGGTACGAAGCACCAAATTAGCAATTTCCTAATTGAGAGAATTTGTGAATTGCATTTGGAAATGGATAATTGGAATGTGCGACAGCAGTCGCGGGTAAAATAGTGATTTGTTACATAGTGTCGGTGTGCTATTTATGTAATTGCATATAGCGACTACCTACATTTCAAATCCAGTCACAATTAGCGACTGTCCCATATTGGCATTGCCTGATGACATCACAACCTAAAAGTGTTGTGCATTAGGAAAGAATAGAGTGCTAATGCTGGAGATTGTGGGCAGTATCTAGAGAAAATCTACTTATGTGTTTGCCATCCACCCATAAACACATAAAAAATGTTACGCAAGGACACAGAGAAGAAGGCTGGGGCCCGGGAGTGAAAAATCAAATTCTCTGAAAAAGAGCTGGACATACTAACAGAGTAGTGAGTGGCTCAACACTAGAAACTCTTTGGGAAATCGTCCCTCAGAGTTCCTTAGTCCCCCCCCAAAAAAGTAGGGAAAGTTATTCGAGAAAAATAAAATACTGTTGGAGTGAGGCAGAGATCCATCAAAGAAATCAGAAAAACATGGTATGATCTAAGATGAAGAACAAAAGAAAAGAAAAGGTTTCAGCCAGGCTAAGTGAGTGCAGAGCCACAGGAGGAGATCCCACCAGTGTCCCCCAACCAACAGCCATAGAAGAAATGGTGAAAATTACTCTGGAGCCAGAATCAGTGTTTGGTTTTAGTACAATTGATACATCCAACAATCCAGGAACCTCACAAGGTAAATGTAATATAGCATTGTTACTTAACCACATGTATATGGTTAAGCTTCCGCAAAGCACTTAAACTGTTTACAAACATTGACAATTCTTGCACATTTATAAATACAGTAAGAAATAAAAATATTTGTGCCACTTAAGAAAGCAGTGCATTTTCATAGTGCAAAAATATATTGTGCTTGAAGTTAAGGAAATAAAATTGTTGTCATACCAACTAAACAAAGCATAATACACACAATGCTAAAGCAGTTTAAACATTATTCTTTAGTACATTTTCTAACGGATAGTCATGCCCATGGAAGTGATGTGTCAGAAGGAGAGGCATTTGAGGATTCTCACAGGCACCATGATGAACAACATGCTCCTGACAGCCAGGACACAGCACCCCAAGCTGCATATATGAGCCCCACAGTCCCAGATCATTCACAGTCTGTAGACAAACTTAGTGAAAGAAGCACAGAGAGTGATGAACAAGAAGGTTTGGTGAAACGGTCAAGACAGATGCAGAGACGAAGTGGAGCTTGCAGTCGCCATGTTGCACACACCCAATCCAGACAAAATCTGGGAAATGCTGATCCTGAGGGAAATCTTGATTTATTTAGAGACCTGTGGGCATCAATGCTGATGGTTCGGGACCTGCAACAAAAAGGAATCAAGCTTGCCAACACACATGGAGAAAAACATGACAATTGGCTTTCAGAAAATAGCTAATATACTCGCAGAAAACCAGACTGCCATGAACGAAAAACTTGATAGTTTAACAATTGCAATGGAAAATCTATGTCTTGCATTACATCTGGACAACATGAGGCAATGGTGTAGGGAGCAGCAACACTTTGCACCTATTGATCCACCCATCGTATTGCACACGCCACCTCCACATTGTCTTGCTGTACTGTCAAAACATTGTGAAAACAATTATCATTTGTACCTTTGTGTGACAAATGTTATACCTTTTGTTTATATATGTGACATAAAGTAATGTTAAATTAGTTTGCATACATGCAGTCACATACCTGACAATAAAGGTGTATTATGGTTTAACAATTAAAGAGCGTATGAAAATGATTATGTACAATGTATACTTACCCTGAAAAATAATTATTTGTAACAGTAGCACGTTGTACTCGGCCTTCGGCTGCTCTCGAGTCATGTTCTATAGGTGTTAATTGATCTTCTTCCTCTTCATCGTCCTCATCAGACTCTGGCTCAGACATCCCTTCTTCCAATCCTTTCCTAGTAACCATGTTGTGAAGAGCAGCACATGTTGCTACAATTTTAGACTTGATATCTGGAGAATATTGTAGGGCACCCCAAATCTTATGCAGACATTGGAATCTACTTTTTAGAAGTCCAAATGTACGTTCTATGACACCTCCGACGTGCGGCATTGTAGCTACGCTCTCTCCATGTGGAATGGTTCAGATGAGGAGTCTATATCCATGGGGACAGAGACTAAGCACTATCACCTACAACAGAAAAAAACATATATACGCATCATACAAATTCTATATAATGTAAAACTATGAACAGGTGTTTAAACACAAATTGCCCAGTAAATATCCATCTTCATACTCTCCTTTTTATAGCCATCTGTAAATGCACTGCGTCGAAACATAAATGGGTGCTTCCTGGTATGCATGCTACAATACTCGTAAAGACATTTATAGCATCACACACCACTTGCATATTCAATGAATGGGTGTTTTTCCGGTTGCCGGACACTGAAGGTGGAAAGAGAGGTAGGCTAAAGAGTTTCAGACTAAGAGAGAGCTAGACAAGCAGAAATGGGGAACTAACAATAGAGAGATGCAAGGTAGAGAGGGGCAACATGAAAATGGTACAGAAGGACAGGTCAGGTAAAGAGAGCAGTGAGACAGAGAGAAAGCTACTGAGAGAGGGGTGAAGGGTAGAATGACAAATCAGGTATATAGACAAAAAAGGTAATTTAAATATACAGAGGTGAGGCAGAGAATATGAGGGTTATGTAGAACGAGAGCGTTGGGAGATAGCAAGAGGTAGGGTCCAATAGGTGAGTTGATAAAGAGGAGGAGAAAGGTGAGGGGAAAGGTGAGGTAGAGGTCTCTACCTTCCCTACAGAGATTCCGAAGTGCCCTTAAAACTCGCCTCTTCCTGCGAGCCTATGTGTAAGGCTGTACATGTACATTTCCATTTCTGTTTTTGTTAGGCGCCTTGATACCTGCGGGTTATTGTCTTGCGGTAGTGGTAGAGAGAGGAGGTGAGGTAAAGAACAAATGGTGAAGTAATTTGGAGGTTAGGTCATAAGACCGAGATGTGATGAGAGAAATAAAGCAGCAAGAGAGGTGTGAAGTAGAGAGACAACTGAAAGTGATGTAGAAGGAGGTGAGCAATAGAGAGTTAAAGAAGTGTGGTAAAGAGACAAATGAAGTTGAGAGTTAGTTGAAGTGGATTGATAGGCCATACTGGTTCTTCAGCCAATTGTATGCCCAGGAAGTTCTGAAGAGAAATCTGAAATATATTGTCATTTGGACAGTTAAGTGCACATAAAAACAATAAAAATTAATAAGAATAGTTAGAAAGTCCATTAAAAATGCTCCTTACTAAAACATCTGAAAAAATAGGTTTTTTTGGACTCGACTTTTCAGACTTTCGAACAAGAAGGTGGCAAAAGTAATATTGGAAATTATAGAGTTGAGAAATTAGTATGTCAAAACAGTGTCTATAAAAAAATCATTGTAACGCTTCTTTTTCTTTATAAAACCAAATGAATTGGGGTTTTCAATTATCCATTTCCCAAAAGGAAAAATATATAAAACCATCTTCTTTTGTTAAGACTGTTTGTAGACTGATAGCAAATGGTCTGGAAATGTAATGAAGAGTAAAATCCCAGCAAACTGAAGTTGTAGAGAATGATCCACTATACAGGAAGTAATTAAATAAGAATTGACTATTACCTTGGAAATATGATACTGTTAAGTGTCAATATTTTAATTTACTAATTTGAAGAATATATTCTTGTTAAAGAATATATTCTTCAAATTAGTAAATTAACATTTTCTGATATGTGAAAGGAAAATATGTTGCAAAAAGATAATTAAAAAGAGGGATTCTGTTGGAATACATTTTAATATGAAGATAGATGAATCACAACAAAGTTGAAATTATAAATAAAGTTACAAGAACACCTACATTGAAACGGTAATAGAATAAACGTCCACATTCACGAACAATGGATTATGTTTAGCATATATTTTATATTATTCTATTTATTTCAAATTAGAATGAAGATATAGGAATGATACTACAAATCACAGCTTTATCCATTTTGAAATAGTCAGCAAGATGAATAAATTGTGAACATAATGATAAAAGGCCAAAACTTGTATTTTAGAGTAGACATTGTGGGCTAAATGTATCCAACGTTCACGCAGTGAAGCAAGCCATCTCACGGCACTGAGTGAAAAAGAAAGGGAAAGGGTAGGAATGCACCTTCTTTAACATTATATGCAATATTCCTGTCCTTACCTTGCGCGGGCAAACTTCTGGCTGCCTAGCGCCAATGCAGGCACCCTTGTGTCATGGTACAAGGCTGCCTGCATTGCAGGCAGGAATTGTTTTTGAGCAGGAAGGGACACCTTCCTGCACAAAAACAATCCTCAGAGGCATATGCAGCACACATATAAAGAGGAAAAACAAGGAGAAATAAAGATATTTCTCCTAGTTACACCTCCACTGGTGAGGCGTAGCATTTTGAGGCATTCCCAGATCTACCACTAATGGTAAAACTGGGAATGCGCCAAAATCCATGGATGGATGCACGGAAACACCCACGCTCCACCCATTGAATGCATAGTTGACCAAAGCCATGCAGGGCCACGCAAGGTGGCCTTGCGTGGCTTGATAAATCTGACATTGGTGTTGCGTCGCCATTGCGCCATCTTGAATGGTGCAAAGGCAACGCATCACTATTATAAATCTGACCCTGTGTATATAACATTGTTGGTGTCAACTAGCAAAGATTAGCCACGAATTAGGTTCAATTCTAACCAATAAGCAATTACTGGGAATGTTTTGTGTAGCGAATTTTGGCTAACTTAGTGCAATATGAAGATAAAAAAGAGCATGAATGAAAATAAACTGTGAATGCATGTCAGATTAAGTCATGTTCAGCATGTGCAGCATTTAATAGTTGTCATTTTAAAGTACTAAATGATTAGGGGAATCAAGATGGTAAATCCTCCAATACTTATTTAATTAAAAATAGGTTTAGACAGATATATGAATCCAGTACCCTATGATTCACATCAGCTCATCAAAAATCCAAATTATACGATTAGAATTATTCACACTTTCTCAACAGGCGGGTACCGTGCTGGACTGGCCTTTTATGTAGTCTGGCCATACCGGACTTCCAGGCACTAGCTTGAAAAGGCCAGTGTGTGGCCTGTTTTTTTCTTCCTTTTGGTTCCATGGGTCGTGAATGCACCAAAAAACAACAGCACGGGTGGGTGGGTGAATCCTAAATGAAGATTAAGTCTACCATACCAAAACTGCAGGGAACTGACTGTCATAACTTATGACATTGCTTGTGACCTTGTTGGTCTGACAGTGATGCAATGCGTCAGTGGGCATAGAATCCAGTGCGCAAGGCGGGCGCATGCCCCTCTGATGGGATGCAGTGTGTTTGATTAGTGCCCTTAAAATGCAAGGCATTTTTGGTCAGTTAGTGTTCTTGGAAAGCCATGCACCAGGAGAGAGCCACTATGAGGCAATGCAAGGTGCTGGGTTGGTACCCCGTGATGCAGTGAGGGTCAGAGATCCTGGGATACAGTATACAGAGTTGGAAGCCATAGTTTACCTTCCAGAGCCATAAGTTAATGCCCTTAGAATGCAGTGCAGTGTGCTGGAATAGTGGCCTCAATTTGGAAAGACCCGAGCCTCATGAACTCCATATGAGAAATGTACACTCCAGCACCAATTAAATGCTTAGTCGAAGCGTACATGTTTCAAAACAACATCAATTGGCATAGTCATGTGCGCAGCAAACATTTTGAGGTACAAGAATTGTGTATGCTGCAAACGAGAGCCGAAATTCTATTTGCCAAACTTAAAACATTCACATCAGTTTAAAGGCACCAGGCAGAGTCAATTGCATCTCACCTGTCAATACATCCATTGTCTAAAATCTTTGCATTTTCAAAGTTTGCAGTGAGAATTCTATATATTATATAAACCCCAAATACATGTTCTTGAAATAAATAACAATTCAAGATATATTTTAGAAAAGAGAAAACTATTTTGAACTTTGCAGCTTTAAATTTCTTCTGTAATGGAATTAGGAAATTCTCCGAGGTTATTATGAAATGCTTCGTGGTTTTTTGACTTTAACTGAAAACAAAGTTTGGTAACCAAGCAATGGTGTTCGCTATTAATGCAGCTAATGTTCAGCTCGTTAATGCACATTATTGTTGTAGCCTGCATTACGAACGAACTGTGCAACCAGGAGACTCGTTGTGTGTTTGGGCACGTCTGGGTCTGCGAGCAGCGTGGAAATGTCAGCTGCCACATAAAATGTAAATATACATGTCCAAACAGTTCTCCAGCTACATTATTTCAGTTATGCGTTATTTCACACAAAGACTTTATAGATGAGATATTTACCTCAATATGTCAACTCGAAGGCAGCAATTTTGTCCACTGGAGTGCCCCGACTTGCCAGTGACTGTTGGTGTAAGGTTAGCCTCTATTAGTATAGCTGGGCGTGTAAGTGACTGTCCCATCTGCATGTTTGGACAGTGCTATATCTGTGCTTATGGTTTTGGCCAGGCTGGCCGGCCTGGAGTTCTGTCCTTCACAGCTTCATGTCTTCTTGGTTTCCCAGCTCCGATGGCTGAAAAAGAAGCTGAGGGTGTGCACATCGAGCTGGGGAGAGAGACGTGCACTCTGGGAACAGTCACAGTCCAGTCTGTGGACCCAGAGTCCGTCTATTTCACTGCTAACTGAGGTCCTGGCTTTGTTGAGACCCCATGGCAAGCTAAGCTCCCCCACCCAACCCTCCCGTCAACCCCCAAAAGACACCTAAGGCTCAGAGACTGTCATGGAAAGAAGCACAGGCTGTCTGTTCACACTCGCCTGTGGAGTCAGCTGGTCCTCGGACTTCATCAGGGACTTTCCAAGAAGATTCAGGGCCTAGGGAGTTTTTCCACACCCTGAGAGTGGTCTCAAGTATGGTGTTCACCCCCCTAGTGGATAACATAGTATGCATACCCCTGGAGGTTGGCTTGATGGGTGGCAATTACCCCTCAGACCAGAAACTAAACAATAACCCAGAGAGAGGGACACTGCTCTCTCTGTACCAGCAACTAGCCAGAGAGAAAAACACCTGGAGCCAGATTTATCATTGTATGGAGCTGCCCTTGCATCATGCATGGTGTCACAAGGGCAACGCAATACTTAAGTCAGATTTACCAAGCAACGCAAGGGCACCTTGCATGGCCCTGCGTTGCTTGGTGAATCTGGAGTATCACAAGGAAGCACAAGTTGCTGCCCTGGGAATGCGTTCCATGGGTGAAGCATGGGTGTTCACATGCATTCACTCATGGATTTTGGCACATTCCCAGATTTACCAAGACTTGTAAACTTGGAAATACATCAAAACGCTATGGCGTCCCTAGGGAGGCACAGTGGGGAAAGATATCCCTATTTGTCCTCGTTGTTTCCTCTTTCTAAGTGTGCTGCAATCTGCAGCACACTTAGAAAGAGGGAAAAGCCTCTAAGGATTATTTGTATGTAGAAAGGCATCCCTTCCTGCTCAAAACAATCCTGCCTGCACCATGGCGCAAGGGTGCCTGAGTAGGCACTAGGCAGCACATGAGCGCCAGCACAGGGAAAGAGCAAGAATGAGATAAAATATAGTAAATATGGTGCATTCCAGCCATTTCCGTTTGATGCACCACAGAAAGTTATCTTCCTGTGTTGTGCTGCATCAAAGTATGATAAATCTGACCCTGAGCTGCAGCTGCCATGACGGTGCAGCCGGGAGAGACACCCTGTGCACCTTAACTGACTATATTATGCAGGAACCCTGAGAGGAAAGGCCTCTCTCAACAGCAAATTACATGGGGCAACTTTCAGCCATTGAAGCCCACAGAATGCTGTTCTTGCAGGTTCTGCTGTACCCCTCACATTGTAGTCATGTAAATCCACACAGTGACCCACTGCCACTGAAGCAATGCACAAGTAAGATTGTTCGCTAACTTCTCTGCTACTAGGAGAGGCTCAGAGACAGCTCATAACGCTCAGTGATCTGTTTACTCAGAACCCACCCGCACAATGGTGTGGACCATTCCATTCATTCTTTATCTTTCCTCAGATCATCTGTCGAGTTCCTTCATCACTACAAACTTTACCGGTTCCCCTTCACCTCCAGTGCATTCACATCTGGCCTCCCTCCTTTGGCACCGTTGCTCCACCCACCAGAAGGCCACAGCCCATCTACCCTGAAGGAACTGTGGGGAAACAGGAGTGCACTCCTTAGGTGGAAAACTCAGGCTGCACCGTCAGCACGTGAAATCATTGTATCTAGTTGCCACCCATTCATTTATTCTTCCAGTCTAAAAATCCTGTTTAAGAGGTTCTGTATTGTGTTGGTTATTTAGCCCACAAAGAGTGACTCTGGTGACAAGTGTTGTTTCTCCAGAGATTTCTCCTGCCCTGGTTCACCCATAACTCTCTCCTCTACAAGTATTTCTCTTCATTACAGTAGCAAGGCGCACTCACTCAGTGTGTCGCCTAACACCTTGCTGAGCAGCACCAAAAGAGGCAGCAAGACAGTGTCTCTGAGCCTTCATTGCATATGTGTTGTACGGGGGTGGTAGTGTCCTAAAATAGTTGAAGTCCTCAAGTTACTTAAGATAATCATTGCTTTTTCACTTAATAGGGATCACAATAACCAACATATAAGTTATTCTGCCATACTCAATAGGTAACAACTAGAACTCTGTTTCTACCATCACTGCCAAAATGCATTACCCCCTCATCTAGGTGCTACTCATCCAAGTCATAGCATAATGAGGCAATCCGACTGGATGCTTTACCACGCTATAAGATCAAATGTCCTTAAAGTACAACTTTCTTCTATGTCTATTTTTTCAATAAATTCTCCCCTCCATCACTTTTGTACCGTTTGAGTACATTATTGGAGGTGTATGGGATGGAGGGAGGGTAGAGGACTGGGACCAGGAGGACTATGATTCAGGGTAATAGTGCAGTCTAGATAAATGGTTAAAGCCCTCTTTACATCTAGGGATGATGGAACTTCAGATTCTGAATGTTCAAACACAGGAAGGATAATTACTTGTGTTCAATGTCCTTTTAAAAAACAGGTACACTCACAATGTCTGTTCTTAGGTCTTGCCTAAATGCACCTTTAGCTGTCTTGCCAGACTTATTTTTTCCAGTGAAAAATACCATACAGAAAATACATACATCTATCGGGGTTTCCAATCAACATTCATTCACCATTGGTCTGTTGACATGTCACTCAAATTATACTCCATTCCACCCCTTGGATGCTTTTGCTTTGAGTGACTACATTTTCCCCTTGCACATGTACAAAAACGCATAAAAAAATTGTTTCCTAAAATAGTAATTGTTAGACATTTGCGCTTCCCAATGACTGATAGACTCTATATATAGTAGGGTTACATCAACTATTTTCATAACTCTCAAGACATTTATTGCACATTAACATGTTTATCCCTCACTATAAACCAGCTTTGGTATATTTATGTATCCTAAAGGAAATTAGCATAAGTCATTAAAGTAGCTAGAGAGTATATGAAGATGTTTAGGTTGAAGCCACCCCCCCCCACCCCCCACAGCATTGTGATTGACATTTCAACCACTTGTACCTGACTTGAGAGAGCCCTCTAGAAACTACTTGTGGAGTAACATCTCCCCTATTGGAGTGTTGTACAAGCACTGTCAGTCTGCAGAAAACACTCCTCTCAGATCAAAGAATTTTGCAGGTGATCGGCATCCTTCCTGAGCTCTGCCCCTAGAGGGATGTCAATAAGACAGCATTAACAACACTGTATGAGACCCTCCTGTCTCCAAAACATAAGCAATCAAGATAAACTATGTAATTGTGTATCACTTACCAGTAAATCAAAGTTCCTATAAACAATAGGATGTAATCACAAACGTTTTAAAAAAGTCAAGAAATGTATTGAAATCTGTAATTTGGACTCATTATTATTAGCCAGCTTTGGCAAATAATTGCTTCTATGGAAACAAGCACAACTAGTTAAAATAGAAAAAGTGTGTATGCAGATTTTTATACTAAAGCCACATTTTTCTATACTTTTGCATTTGACAAGGAGGGGACATCTAGTAACGACTGGGGGAACTGCAGCTTCATGAAAGGATTACAATGCATTTCCATTCTACTTTTGAGGGACACCTGGTGATGACTAGTGGAACTGTGGGTTGATGTAAGAATTTCAATGCGTTTGCAGTTGACTTGTGAGGGTAACCTAGTAAGGCATTGTGGAACTGCACCGTCATGAAAGAATATCAATGCATTTGCATTTGACTTGAGGGACACCTTGTAATGACTAGTGGAAATACAGCATCAAGTAAGAATTTCAAAGCTTTTGCATTTGACTTATAGAGGCACACTTAGTAAAGACTTGTGTAACTTTCGCCTAATTACAGAATTTCAATGCTTTTGCATTTGATTTGTGAGGGACACCTAGTAAGGGCTTGTACAACTGCAGCTTCATTTAAGAATTTCAATGCTCTTGCATCTGACTCGATAGGGACACCTAGTAATGACTAGTGGAACTGTAGCTTCATGGAAGAAGTTTAATACTTTTGCATTTGACTTGTGAGTGACACCCAGTGACAAATTGCGGAATTCTACTTTATCAATGCTTTTTTAGAATAGCAAAAGTTGATATGTACATTTTTATGTTGAAGCCTCACACCCTCAGCATTGTAAAGGACATTTTAAGCAGTCACAATAACTTGAGTAACAACATGTTATGACAGCATTGTGACAGACTAGTTAAGCAGCTGCTTATAACTTGAGAGGTACATCTAGTAAAGTTCTGAAGGGCTGCAGTCTTGTTAAAGACTTCAAACAGTTTATTTCTGACTTGGAAAGGACATCTAGTAATTACTTGAGGTAACTGTAGCCATGTGAAAGACCAGACCAATTGGCTTTGCCAAAGCTTATTTGTATTCAGTAGCTTTGTCCGTCAATGTAAAGATTAATCCTTTTTGAGTGTCTATTATGAATCAGTATTAATGCACATCAATGTTAGCATTGCCCATTTTTTAGTTATTAATAAATCATCTACCTCTACCCAGTGAAGCAACATTTAAGGTAATTTAGTATATCCTCAAATATGTTATACTGGAGGTCATAGAAAGTGCATGACAGGAGTGCGAGTTATAGTAGTTTATCTAACCACAAGTGGTGAATTTCAGTGTATTTTAGTCTTTGTTTTGGAAGTATAACTTCACTTCAACTATGAGGTTCACAATGAATTTCTCAGTTTTAAAAATAATTTATAATATTTTTTAGGTGTTTTCAACTATTACATCACTTTTATTTAAAGAAGTAATATACAGAGTAACAGAAATGCATAGCAATGTAGAATTAAGACGGTGTTATTAATCACATAATATTAATTAGGAAAAAAAGTTCATTAATCAATTATATTCATAGTACATCAATACATTCGGCATAAGGATATTCATCATTAAGATTTATTTTAAAAAGAAATCAGTGGTTCCCAGATGGTTTTTGGATGCTGTCAGGCCCGTCATTTTCTATTATCGTGAGTTCCATTTCACATGGGTCAATACATTGATTGCAACATTCTCTTTAAGTCAGCAGATTTTTTTGAAGTCAGAATTTTACAATTTGGAATCCGGCAAGAATTACAGCTACAAAACGATTCCAGCGAATCTGCGTGCAACTAGGTCAGAGATGTCAAATATTAGTTTAGGAGTGGGGAGAACTGTTTTGCCCAAAAGTCACTATCCTTCAATTAAATGACATTTAGCAGAGATGTGTAACGTGTCAGCTTCTTCAACCGAACAATGGAAACATTTAGAATAAGATCGGCAGTGACACAAGAACAACCTGTTTAGAGTATAATATATACCTTGTATAAATTTATGAAGATGGATTTTAAGTCGATAAATATTTAAGAATGGCTTTGAGTGATAGTCTGTTCTATAGCTACCCTATCAACTGAATCAGCAGTCTTAATGATGATCAGTTAGTCAATTGTATATCACATAGTTGTTTCTATTGGAGCAGGAAATAGTTAATTACAATAATTGCCTTATATTCAGTGGAGGCTCGGTTTTTTATTTGTGCTATCAGTTCTAGACTAATAGGGGATTTGCCCATAAAGTATTCTTGCATTTGTAGATACTTAAAAAAATCATTGTACTGAATAGAATATATTGTATGTAATGTGCCAAAAGAATGGAGCATTAGTCCTGCATATAATTGTCCTAAGGTTTGTAATTTCGAGTGAGCCTAGGCTTGAACAAGTGCATTGTGGGAAAAACTTGGGAAAATGCAGTATACTATAAAGATGTGTAAAGATTGCGTTTTGGGAGCTGTAACTTATTTGAAATAGTGGTCTGGAACTGATATTATACGGATGTTTTGTATCTTAATTTATTTAAATCCACAGGTTCAAAAAATTCTGGAGCTGGGGCTATATCACTATACAAATCAGTGAGTGACCATATGATAAATGGTAAGCCAGTAAATTGGGATAACCTTTTTGAATAAAATGCCCAATAGAAGATTGTTATATATGGGAGAGTCAAGTAACCTTTGCATAAAGGTTGTTGCATTTGAGTGATTCCTCACATTGGTTTCTTGAACTGACAAATAAATTGAGACCATATGCTTTCAATGTTTTTGAGAAAAACATTCAGGATTGCAAGAAGGAGAACACAAAGAAGACATAAAAATGTTAGGAGCATAAGCATTTTAATGACGTTGCATCGCTCTTGTGTCACTGCATCTAATAGAGTCTATAATTGTTTTGGAACAATTTTGTAATATTAGCAGATATTTGAATCCCCAAATACGTGGCTGTTGTTACATATATACTATGATCGATAGGTGATGAATAATTATATAAAATGTGGGTCTTGTTAGTGTTAAGTGAATACCCAGATCGGGAGATAAAGATTGCGACATCATTTGAATGCGCACTAATTTTGCATGTGGTATCACTAATGTTAAAGGAGATGTAGCTATTAACTGCTGAAGTCTTTTGATTGAAGGTTCTAAATAGAGAATAAACAATTGAGGGGAGAGTGGGTAAATCTGCAGGTGCCCTCTCACAATTGAGAGTTTTATCAGACAGGGAGACCATGCACACCACCATTGGATTTAGATGTTTATATAAAACTTGTATTCTTCTCATAAAACAGGACCAAACCCATGTAGCTCAGAAGGCACCATAGGAACTGCCAGGTGACCTTGTCAAGTGCCTTTTCTGCATCTAACGGGATCATCCTGGTAAATACTCCCTGATCGGATGCAATATCCAAACTTTTGACTGCCATATTTGTGTGTAGCGTGGTGTCTTGTGACACAAAGCCGCATTGCATGGGGTCAACTCACCTAGGTATCCATGGGTAGATTCGATTGGCTATGATGTAATATATATTTTTGAATCTATATTGATTACTGAGATTGGCTGGTATAATCCACAGCTCAGCAGTTCTTAATTCCTTTTTAGGAATACTGCTAAGTGTCTGCTAGAAATGTATTTGATGTTTACTATCTATTGAATTAACCAGCTGTAAAAAAAAAAAGGTAATAAAACTGATATGTATGTTTTCTGATTAATTAATCATTATAAGATAAGCCACTCCAATGCAATTGTTCCAGGAATTTCTCCACCTGCTCAGCTGACGTGCACATATATGTTTGAGATGTATATGTTATCTTAAGGCTTGCCAGCTCCTGAAGATGAGGCTGTGCTCCTAAATTGTGGAATTTAGGAATTATCTGCTTGAATTACCAGCGGCATTCCACAGTATGATGACAGAAGACAGATCTGATGAAAATGTATATTTGACATCTTCAACAGATTATTTTGGTTGTGCAGCCTAGTATACCAACTGCAGAAGAATAAAGTGCCTGATATAAACAATAAAGGCTCTGGAATGTAGAGTATTGCGCTCAACTTTAGGCCTATTAATTGGGAAAGCGATGTGCCCACTGGATTTGACAACCAATGTCCCATTCTTGAAGATCAGGAAAAGCTCTCTAGAAGAGTTGTATTATAAACCCCCTGGGATCATCCCCCTCTGCCCCTTCCGCGACCCCAAGGACATGCAAATTATTGTGCCTTTTCCAATTTTACATGTCTTCCATAGTATTGAACAGGACCTGTGGCTATTTCTGTTGATCATCCACTCACTCCTTTATGACAACGGAAGTCTCTTCAAGTTTGCCTTTTAATTCCTCCATTTTAGCTAATCGCCCACCAGTTGAAGCCATTTGTTTTGAGATTTTGCATATAGCTGCTTGAGATTTTAAGTTTGATGTTGGTAGACAAACTGCATCCTTTTTATTTTCCTCTCTGTGAGCACATATTAATTCATGAAATGCTATGAATGATGGTTCTTCTGATTGTTACTGCTATTATGATCTTGAGAATACAAAGCACCATGAGGACCTTTAGCCTTTGGAAGAGTTAATTACTGAATGCTGAGATTTAGATAGTTTGGGGGTGGGAGTAAGATGATGAGCCATAGGTCCCAAAGTGCAACTGTTTCAGGTATTTGATCTACAATCTTATTTTGCTTTTTTCCCCTGTTGATTATATTCCTCAGTCCCAGGCATTATGTTCTCCATCTCAGCACCCCATGACTTCATAGGATCTGTGAGGTTTGAAATAGCAGCTTTATGCAACGTTGACTCTAAATCTGTCTCAGAGTTGAGATCTGAGACTTTCGGGAAAGAGAAAACAGTCTCTTATCTTCCAGTAGCTTGGTTCTGCATGCTCAAGTGTTGCTAATGTAAAGATTGTGTCCGCCCTCAGTTGTGGTTGTGACTGAACTTCAGAGAGATTATGAAGCCCATGGCCAGTTACCGCCGCAGAGCAATAAGGAATAAGTGGGATTACCATTATCCTGCACAAGGAAATCAGGTCTGTTTGCAAATGAGCATGCGAAGTCTGCAGTGCTTCATCTAAAGGGAGCGATCATGTGTTGCCAATAGTTACCCCGCTTGTGCAGCCACCATTATAATCAATCATGCCAAAGGGCCTGATTCACAGAGGTAAACTAACACTTTTGTGTAAGTTTATGATTGTTTGCTATTCACAAAGGGATTTATGAATAGTATGTTTACGAGTGTGGAGTCTCCTCACATAAAAGGATCTGCCCGGCTAGAGCTTGCCTGCCATGACCAGCCATCTCCACAAATGAGGCAAGCAATAAAGCAACTAAGATGGAGGCAACAAGCACCTCAAACACCCCGACCTATGCAGGAGATCAGGTCGGAGAGCAGGGCCAACTCTAGGGCGGAGCGACCGGTGCCACTGCTCCAGCGGAAAAGGGCAAATTTACATAGCCTCCCTGCGTCACAGACCCGTCATCACACTTACTCATTCACGCACACATTCATTGGTGGGGCCCATTACACCAACACTCACACGTCTCACTCGTGTCTGCACACAGGAGGGAAAGCAGCGCAGGACATGTGGGGTACCTTGTTACCTATCGGGAGAAAAATTCTTTACATTATATACATTATACACATCAGTACCTATAGATTTCTAACTTTAACATCAAGGCACTCCACCACTTGGTCGATGGACCAAATAGTTGGACTGGTTGATGGTGATTTAGAACCAGCTAAAACACATTTAAAGTTTTGAAACCTTTCGGTTAACTTTCAATACCTTATTAAAGAATCACAGACTCATTTCTTATTAATCAATGTTTAGTTTATCTAATTAATTCACTTTGTTAGTGATAGAGCGCCATAAGATTCTGAAATTTGTAGGGGTGCATCATATTCACCGTTAGCCAGCACCCGCATATTAATCAATGTATGTTTAGAAGTGCCATAGAAATGTATTGCTGTAATCATTTAACATAGAGGTGATTAGAAATGTAATAATGCTTCGTGAAGATCAACGTTGTAAGTTATCGTGAATGTATTCAATAAAACGAATAATCATTAGTTTTCGTACAACTCAATGTATTAGGCTAAACGTGTGCCATGTTAAAGTTCTACGTGTAGGTTGCTTATTCACGCATATGAAAATAATGAACTAATGCTTAGAGTGTGGTTTAATAGAGTGTTTAATTTTTGTAAAGGCCTGATCGCATGTATGTTAAAGAGAAGGCCTGTTCATTTCTTATGTTAGCTAATGTTGTAGGCCGAAATTGATTCCCTTGGTAAAGGCTTGGGTTGCAGAGAAATTTAAAATCTTAAGACGTGAAATGTTTCTTCTCTCGTTCTCATGTTTCTGTTGCAGGTGCAAGGACATTTAGCTCGTTAGTGAGAATAGGTCTTTGTCTAGGAGTTGGATGCTGTGGGAAGCCAACAGGGGAGTGCATTGGAATGTGAAGAAGATACTTCTAGTGCGTAAGTTGACTGGGACCCAAGGTCAAGCTAACCGTCGTCGGATGCCAACCGTGGACTACAGGAAAAGTACTGGAGGAAGACCTGGCTGAAGAGGTGTGCCGAGGGGTGTGTTCTACGATTTTGGGGTTTTGTATTAGGGACAGTGCCCTGTGGGTGGAGCAGATGAGGTTTAGATGGGAAGCTAGAAGGAGCATCTTAGATCGAGCTCTGACTAAGTGAATGTACTTGTTAGGAGGTCTTCACTTCTGACACCTTTTTCTCGATTCTCTTGCCTGGGAGGGAATGCTAAGTAAGGATGTCACCTTAGAGTTAGTGTAGGGATAGAAATGTTTCCTTGACCAATAATTCCTAAAATTGACATCAGCCTAACAATTATCTTTTTAATGCTTTTAGAATCTGTAATTCTTTTTGAATATTGGCGACCATTTCCAGAAGAACCCGTCAACCCACACCATAAATCAAAAATTCCTTCGGATGGAACCGTCCTTATATATTCAAAGAGAGACCCAGGTAAGTCCAGGAAATCTCCCTCTGCACAATGCAGTCCCCACAATTTAGCCAAGGACCAGGCGATCGCACCAACGAACTAACAATCCAGCAAATCGACTCTTCACACCAACAGCCTAACAGCAATAAGGAAGGAAGATGGTACCCTGTTCTAACCCCCCGTCCTTTTATACTCTTTTCTCCTTAACGTTTAGGACAATGTGCAACAATTTAGGAGTAGAAGTGTTCTGATTGGCTAAATCCTCTGAATTTTGTAATACTTTTCATATTCCCAGGTTTGCCTGTCTCCCATGAGACCGGGCATGACATATCCCCAATTGTATTCTTTTCGTAGTTTCACAGGCGAAAGTTCAGAAGCAACAACATGTAAACCTTTGTGTACAGGTCGCTATTTTCATCTCAGTCATTCACACTAGTTGGGTCTTGGCAGTCCTCCACGTTCCTATCCTTGACAAGGAACATTATGTCTTTCTTCGGAGGTCGCCTGGAGATCTTCAGAGCCATTCAAGTCTGCGCAGTAGGCATCGCAATCACATGACGGTGGCCACTTCCGAACTCCATTTTAAGTACTGCGGCCTAGTAGGCCCGAATGCCAACTTAAGCAAAAACAAACATAAAGGTAATCAATATATGGAAATGAAGATTCTAATGTTTAAATCCACACTAATCCCAATATGTATTAGTATTTTCCTAGCTTGTAGCAACATTTAAAGCAATAATACTCACCATTCTGCAACACTGGAAGCACAAACCATCACAAAAGCAAAATAAATCATGCAATTCTCTATTTTAACACATCCTACAGTTAGTTTGCGTACCATAGCTAATCATTTAATTATTAGCCATGCATTTTAGCATTTTAGTCCCACGTGTATCTTGTGTTTATTGAGGTGCAGGAGTTGGCTAATTATAACACTCCAAAGCAAAACCAAAGGAAATGATGGACGGAGTGTTGAACATTGCAAGCACTCACCCCCAGTCAACTGATCTGGGTTTAATCCATCACCGTTCTTTAGCCCACTCTGCCACCCCAGTTCAGACATGGCCATATGCAAATCAGTCTGACCCTGTGCCTCATGGGAACAGTCCAGCCCGAACTGCCAAGCCATGTCTTCCCTGGACCGGAAACAAGCTTCCTAGGACCGGTTTCTGGCATTTCAGCCGTCTTCAGCCAGGCTTGCTTGAATCCAGTGGCAAAGTGAGCAAGGGACTCACGTCTGAGCATACCCTGCCAACTTATGGCAAACAAAGCAAAACCAAAGGAAATGATGGACGGAGTGTTGAACATTGCAAGCACTCACCCCCAGTCAACTGATCTGGGTTTAATCCATCACCGTTCTTTAGCCCACTCTGCCACCCCAGTTCAGACATGGCCATATGCAAATTAGTCTGACCCTGTGCCTCATGGGAACAGTCCAGCCCGAACTGCCAAGCCATGTCTTCCCTGGACCGGAAACAAGCTTCCTAGGACCGGTTTCTGGCATTTCAGCCGTCTTCAGCCAGGCTTGCTTGAATCCAGTGGCAAAGTGAGCAAGGGACTCACGTCTGAGCATACCCTGCCAACTTATGGCAAACAAAGCAAAACCACACAATTAGTACAAGTTAATATTTAGAATGTTTACGTAATTAATATTATCATGCAAAATAGAGAAGGTATACAAATTCTTTCTTTACCTGCTCCATCACTACCGCACCGGGTGCTGGCTTCCTGGGGGCGCAAGTTTATTATGTCTTTAAAGCATCTGTTGCAGCGTTCTTTTCCTCCGGCAAGTACTAGGCCTCACAAAAATGTCAACATAACTCCTGTGATTAATTATCTTCCTTGAGAGAGAACAGCATTTTTATAGTGGAGGTTTTGACTTGTGTGAAGTTAGTGCAGAGGGTTAATATGCCTGCTGCAAAGAATGTGTACCAAGTAGATTACAGAGTGGATATATTGTAAACAGATCAGCAGGTTACTGCTTTTAAAAGAGACATCCTTTTGTTACTTGCAATGTATAACTTAAAGTCCTAATATACAACAGTGAGCTAACAACTTTCATCATAGAACTGCATACACACTGCAAAATATAAATTTGGCTAGATATCAATTCTTATTATTAAAGTAAATTCCCAACTATGCTGTTTCTTTTTCTACTCTTAGTTTGTGCTTCTCCACACCAAGCACTCTTAAACTATACTGCCTACCAGTATGGATGATATGTGACTCCTACACTTTTAGTCCTTTGGCTTATGTAACATTTCCTATACACTGATTTACACTGGATGATTGATTGTCTATGTGTAATGTGTGTGTAATGCAAAGTGCTCTGACACCCTACATTGGTATGAGTGGCGCTATATAACTAATTCAATGCATCTGAGAGAGAGTGGTTATGGAGACTTGGTCACTGTTAAAGGGTGCTAGTAAGAGAATCCGTGATGGAGGTGGTCATTTGGGGGGGTGTCAAAAACATAGTCGCACAGGGCGCCACCAGCACTAAAGCCGGCCCTGTCGGAGAGCGGCACAAACAAAAGTAGGTTGTTTGTTCCAATCATAACTTCAATTTAACCGTTTTTTCCAGTGAATTTCAGAAGTTTTTTAAAATGTAACTTCAAAAGAATTATGTGATGTAATCATAACATTAATTTAACAGTGATGTTTGTCTAGTGAATTTATGTTTTTTTAAACATAAGTATAATATTTTATGTATGTTGTGAACAAACTGTACTTTAAAAGTGAACATTCATTTCAATGGTTTGTTTAATTATATATTACTTAAACATTTATTAAAATAATAACTATGGTTAGTAAATGGCATGCTGTATTGTCGTTTGCAGCAGAAAAGCTTCTGACGTGGCCAGCCAATCAGAGCTGAAGGCACACTCAACTTTGGAAGAGTGAACCCATAATGGCCAATGGGAGCGAAAAGCTCCTATCTTTAATGAGGTGCTTTTGTTTTTTAATTTATGCCCGTGGACAGTCTGCAGGTCCAGGTTTGAGCACCCTCTGCTGCCTGCGAGGCCCCTCACAACATTGTTGTGACACCAATGCCTTTGAAAGCTACTAAACAGAATTCAGTTCAGCAGTTTTCTTCTGTAGCAGAGAGCAAAGATTCCTATGAAAGTTAAAATGGGAAATGCTGCCTTTTTACCACTAGTCTTGTAGGAAACTCAAACTATCAAAAGTAAGATAAACATGGTAAATGTGTGCCAAGTTTTGTGCAGTCATAAAACTGCACTCGGGTTACTAGCAAAACAATGACGCTGCCTTCCCCTTTGAAGATATGTGCATGAAACCTGAGATGGCTAACAGGGCCTAACTTCCAAACAGTCTGAAACATTTCATGCAGATGTATTAAACAGCACCAATGTTATCAGGACATGAACATATTTTGCCCCTGTTAATGTTTCCTCTCTTGATGGATCAGCACACAACTTGCCATACCCACAGATGGCTAAACATGCCAAATATCTGCCAAATGTCATGTGTATTCTTTAAATTATTCCACAGTTATTGGAGAATGGACACTTTTTGACACTCCTTTTAACAGTGCCCCCTTGATGCATACGTACAAATGTAAAAGTACCAAAAGTAAGCTAGACTTGTTCGACATCTGCCAAATGTCGTGAAAATTCATCAGAGCATGCTTAAGTTATAGGCAAATAAAAAAACATTTTTCAATTTTTCAAACGTCAAGCTATCTCTAACTTCTGTAAAGAATTTTGTGCCCAGCATTTTCTAACAGTAGCTTCTTGAAAACTTGTGAACTGATTTATACAAGACCTAGCAAAGGTTCTTCCTTGAATGAAGTTCTACTTTTGTGTCAAGTTTGGTGTAGTTCCATGTTTCCATACATTTTATCCTGTCACAGTCCTTTTCCGATTTTCAGTGTTTTTCTTTACTGTTTCGCCTCTGTGTTTTGTGATTTAGTTCCATGTGGATCAATACATTTCTTGAGCATTGCTTGTTGTGTTGCTCATTTGGATACTGTGTTCTGTTGTTGCATTTGGTTTTGGGATCTATAAAGGTTGTCTTTGGCAGTTATCCCCCATTGTAACACTTATGGTCATATGCTTAGCGCTAGTTGTATGTATATATGTATGCAATATATATAATGAGTGAACCTGGCTAAAATGCTGTGAATGCTTTGGCTAGAGCCAGCGGTATAAAACCCGCGGTCTCAGTTGTTCTTGGAGGACAGAGGAGGTCAGGTCAGCAATAGAGCAATGGAGTGGAGAGTCATGGTGAGACGTGCAACTCACAATGGGGCATATTAACTACAAACGGCGATAAACATCGCAAAGCGCGCTTAGCGCTATTACATTTATCGCCATCTATCGCTGGAATTTATCACCGGATAGCGCGTTATTAACAACGCGTTTCTCTAAGGCGATAAATATTCCAGCAATAACGGCGAAATGCAGGAATATCGCTGAAAATCCAGCGATATTCCTGCAGCGATAGGGAAAACCTTGATGATTGGGAGATGTGGATTCAGCCATAGAATCCACCTCCCATCATATGTATGGCTAAGTCTGGATTTTTGCAGACGTTAGCTTACGGCGATACCCGCGGTTAGCGCAGATTTTCATGTCGGTATTGGTATCCTGGGCCAGCTTGATAATAGGGAGAAGTGCATTTGGCGATGATTCCCGTGTTGTTTTGGGAAGAAACACCTACTTTGCATCTCATTAGAGATGTGAAGCGAGGCGTCGGGAAAACGGCTAACATGCGCTAATGCATGTTAGCATCGCCTTGTAAATAGAGCAAAAATTTGATCTCTGCTTTTTTGGCTTTAAATTAAAAGCCAATAAAGCGGAGATAAGACCCTTGATAATATGCCCCAATGACTTTTTCGTTCTGTTCAAGTGCTACTTATGTTAAAATCACCACAAAGCGCCCTTCACCCTTGTTAGGTTCCTTTTGTGCTTGTAAATAATAAGTTAATAAGCTCAAAGTTTTTCTTAGGACTGCTGAAAGCCGAATTTGCCAAACACTAAGGCCACTTAGATTTGATTCCACCTCATGCCTCTTTCTTCCACCAACTTACACTTTCAAATTATTTTACGCTTGAAAGCTTTTCTATCCCTGCTTTCCCTCTTTATCACTCACTGTTTTTGTACCTTTTTCTTCCTCTTTATAACATGCAACCACCTGCCCTGGGTTGCTTCCTGGGAAGCAAGATAACTGTAGCACAGACTAGAACAAGCATTTGCAATGCAACAGGTCTCACATTTTGTTTTAGAGTTAGAGCTATTGGCCTTGTAATGGAAATGTTTTTTACTTATGTGTTCGCCAGTGCAGCTATCCGATGTTCAAAACTGAGACTGATAAATGAGTTATATAATTGGGTGGGAATAGTGCATAGTTAATCAGAAAGAGGCAAACAAACCCGGCAATGTTGAACGGAACTGTAATTTATACAAATGGAGCAAACTGTAGAAAACATGACCAGAAGAATGCAGTTTGAAAAGACCATAGGCTTTCAAGGGTCCCAGAAGAGGAGGAAGCAAATGGTAATGGATTAGAGGCAAGGGTAAACAGAAAAGGTGTTTAAGATGCTGCAATGACAGCATTAGAAAGAAGCTTGGTGTGATAGCTGAGAGCGCAAGGGGTTAATAACTGTCCGAAATGGGCGCAAATGAGATTCTGCTAATGAACAAAAACACAGAGGGAGGGATGGAATTGTTTTAATTGAAGAGGCAGTGGTGCAGCTAGTGGCAAACAGTGGTGCATCTAGGGGCAAAGGGAGGGGAGAATGCACGCAGAGAATTTGGAGGTACAGTATCAGAGTGGAAATGGCGAGGGAAAAATTAGGGCGGCATAGCAGGAGATCAGTGGAAGAGGGTCCGAGCGCAGCTTGTACAGAGGGAGTTACATGAAATATTACTGCAGCTAAGGTCCTAGTGTGTCTCATTGTATTTAAAACCATGCACAGATTCCTCAAGCAAATAGAAGGACGAGTCTTCGCAAAGAAATGCCGTTGGAATCGGAAATGGACATACCAGTAAAAACGCCTGACATTCCCAGTCCCACAGGGTGGAGGAAATAAATAATGTACTGATCCTGCAACAAACTTCCAGTCTTATGATTAGGGTTGCCAGCTCATTATTTTGTTGTCCCAGACGGTACAAAAATGAACAGTCACCGAAAGCCATATTTTCTACACTTATCTGTGCATACTTCGAACAGCAAATATAAATAAAAAGCACTTTTAATTGTGTTGTAGGGCTGCCTGAATGATCCATGACTGATAATTAAAGGGAACAAAGACAGAAAAATCACATTACAAATGAATACATCTTTTTTATTTATAACCGTTTTTAGTGTCAACACGAGGTCTTGGCAGGCTCTTTAAACAACACATGGATGGCATTTTTCTTTTGGCAACCCTTCTTTATATTTTCATCTAACGCATTCTCACACTGCGGCAGTAAATGTAAAATACAAATGTAAGGAATAGGCAGAGTGGGGGGCCGGGGGTACTGTAACAATAAAAAAAACTAAGCCTTGGTAACCAGTTTACAAAGTTATGTAAATATGCAAATGGTCTTTACACACCTGTGAAAAACTCAGGTGTGCTGGAGATAAGACTCCAGACACAGACACTACCTAGCCGAGCCGAGCCCACATCAACTTGAGGTGCAGCAGCCCAGGCTGAGACGCAAGACGGTGGGGTGGGGGGGGGGGGGGAATTACAGGGGGGAAGGGGCTGAAGTTCATGTAGCCCTATAGGAGTTGCGCGCCTGATCAGAATCCATTTGGTACAACTATGTGCTAAAATGTCAATTTAGCTGGATGGAGCTGCCACATAATATTCAACATAGGTTGCGTTTATTGCTTAATATGCTGCACAGTTTACCTTTGCTCGCTGCATTATTTGTACTTTTCTTTTCCCCCTAACTAAATCAATATTGTCAACTTAGTCCTCCTCTGCTGCATGCTTACGCCTGCCCTGCCCCGAGATGCTGTCCCGGACAGATGTGAAAAGGGGTGGGCGTGGTGCCTAATTTGAGTGCCGGTGCCCGAAAGCACTGCTCAGAAGCCCTCTGTCGGCACTATTTAATGTCCGTGCTCCAATAACCAAAGCTGTTGAATGCTGAGTCCACATCAGGCACTTCCTGCGCCTTTATCTCACTCTTGAAGGTAAGTGGATGGGTCAAGCTTATCTGGATGTGATAGTGGACAATGCATCTTTTTTTACGTCTGGAGTAAGAGATGCAAAATAGGTTAGCTCTTTACACTCATGCGATGACACTATCAAACCTCACCCTCGAGGCAAGCATTTTAGCTGAGGCCACAGACAGCGTGGCTCAGAAGCGGCAGGCAGGGAATTGTGTTTAATGTTGAATTTAAGGCGTTTGTCCTGAGGGACGTCGACTGTTGTGCAAGTGGCACTTTACGGTGTCTGGTCCATACATGCCAACATTTTAGGACAGGGACGTGGGAGATTTAAAATTAAAAAATCGGGAGAATGAAAATTCCACATTGTCTTCTATTGTAAAAAATGCAATTTCAGGCGGGATACAGCTACATTAAAGCAATTTTTGGCTTGAAAAATCGGTAGTCTCCCGCCTGAATCGGGTCTCTTGGCATGTATGCTGGCCTAATCTCGCCAGCTCATGTTTCCCCCCCCCCCCCCCCCCAAAAAAAAACAGCATGCTAAAACATGTCTCCCTGTAACTGTTAAACAAGCATTTACAATGCAATGGTCTCGGCATTGTTAAAGTTAGAGCTATTGGCATTGCTCATGACATTAATTTTGTTTATGTTTTTGTTTTTAAAACATTTAAAGAAACTGCCATAACAGAGGAGCCGCCACTGAACAGTAAGAACCTTAGAAGGGGAGTTGAGGGGCGCATTATTCCAGGGTGAGAGGATTTTTTATGTTTTCATTTAATGCATACACAGTTGACGACCATCGCAAAAAAGTAAGCATGCATCTTTGCATAAGCAAGTCCACTCAAAGGAATTATCAAAAACGCTCTCAGCTGATAACCTCGACTCAATACAACACATTTACAGAGGCTGGCCAGAAAAAGCGGAATAGAGGGTGTAGAAGAAAGGGGAATACATGGAGAGAGGAGCATGATAAACAAACCTGGAACATATTGTGCACTATACAATAGCTCTAGTCACAGAAACTAAGCCAGGGGGTGTCCAACGTAGGTCCCAGGAGGGCCAGATACAGGCAAGACTTTCAGGATATCCACCTACAATAAATGTACAAACAATCTAATGGAATGAGTTTTAGATGGTAGCAGGAAATCTTACGTGGAATGGATGTGACTCTCCTGAACCTATGCTGGACACCTCTGGTCTGAGGACTGCCGCTAGATTCTTCAGAAGACAGCCTCCTGGTCTCTTAGGCAGAAATTCCATCATGACCAAGTTTAACATTTCAGTCTATTAAGATCTGATTTTTAGACTTACACATGATTTCCAGTTTTTGAGAAAATGCTTTTTTGGCATAATTTTACGTTTTTTTTTTCAACATTGCTTTAGAGGTCTGGTGACATCCTTTAGTGAGAACATAACTTCAAATATAACCTTTTCATTTCAATTTAGATTGTGTGATGTCATCTCCCATGAGCCTCGATCCACACACCAAACAATGAAAGAATATTTGATAAAATGATAATCAGAGTTTTTTGGCACCTCCAACATTTCAGGCCTCATTCTGAGGTACTCCTTAATCCCCTGTGAATTCTGCATCCAGAGTTAGAGGTACCAGGGCCACTGATAACTCCACAATGTTGGTTTAAACATAGATTGGGAATGAGACCCAGAGTAATGAGGAATTACCGGGAAAAGCAGTAATTTCAGTCACGACCTCACACCCTCCCCGAGTAATATGGTATTTTGCCCCGTGTTTCAAACGAAAAGGCCACCTGTTTGAAGAAAGTGGAGGCTTCGGGTTAAACACCACAGGTCTGCAGAGCTGCCGCAGAGCTTTCAAGGCTGCTTGCCTGGTAACCCCCATTACCGAAAGCATCGGAGGTACCAGGGACCTGGGGGTCAGTCCATTGCATTTAAGTGAATGCTTATCCTTTCACAAGAGTCCCTTATGACTCGTTGTTGGGCAAACGCAGCTCCGTGTCTACACTGCAACTCATTAAAAGATTCCAACTAGTACATTTCTGTAAAAAACTAAACTATTTGTCCCAGCTAGATTTCTATGAACTTTTCAGGTTCTCACGCGTAGTGTGTCTGGAAGACCACCTCCGATTTCTCAAATGTCATTTAAATTGAAACTCTTTAAGATGGAAATACTACTTGAGTGAGGATGAAAGAAGACCTGGGCCTGGGAGGCAGTGCCACACTTTCATAGTGGAAAGAATACAGTCCTGGCCAAAAGATCGCATCGGCTGGCTGTGATGGGGAACATGGGTCTGCTCGAAGCTGTGTCCCTCCCCTATGCTCTGTCGACATGTAAAGAGGGGGTGAGGGAGGCCTCTCGGGCTCTGTCCCTCTTGCCCTGTCACTGTGTGAAGAGGCAGAGAAGGAGGATGCATGGGCTCCGCCCTGTGTGTTTGTTGGGTAGTGATAGCTGACTGTGTGTGTGCTGGAGCAGTGTCGTCATCGGCTTCTGCTGCCACTGCTCTGTAACTGCTGGGAAGGCCCACCCTGACCCGGCATCGCCTGCCGGTGCTGTCATTATGGTTGGTGAAGCTGGTACCCCAGGCTGCCCATGTCCTCCTGCTCTTTTAGTGTCTCCCCAGGAAAAGCATCTCCCGGGCCTGCGCTGTAAGTGTGGGATGAGGTGGATTCTATGGTCCACCCCAAGCTCGCCCCCCTCTGCTCTCTTCTGTCACTGTGGTGGTGGTGGTGTGTCCACCCTGAGCTCGCTCCCCCCCCTTGCTCTCTTCTGTCACTTTGGTGAGTCCACCCGAAGCTCGTCACCCTCCCTCCGGCTCCTCTCATTGTGTTGGGTCTCATCAGAGGCTTGGCACCACACCCTGCTCTCCTCGGTGGTGGCGGTGCGTTTACCAGTCTCGACATCCCCTGCCTGCCCCGGCTGTCCCTGCTACCCCCAGGCTCGGCCCTCTGTCACTGCGGTGGGGAGGGTCTACCCAGGCTCGCCATCCCTCCCACCTCTTCTCTGCCCCTGTGGTGGTGGCGGTGAGCCTCCCCGGGCGCGGCCCTCCCTGCCTGCTGGCTGTCACTGCACACCGGGGCCCTGCTGCAGGCAGCCGCGCGGCGGCTCTCTGATCTTCGTATTGGGCTGCCCCGCCCTCTCCCCACATTGCCGCCTGCCAATCAGAGCAGGGAGATGATGGCCATTAAGAGACAGGCAGCCTTTTAATTCCGACCTCGTTATTGGCCCTGGAGTATTCACAGATCAATCTTCCAGGCTGATGAGCCGGGGTGGGCGGGGTGTGCTGCTTACATTTTGTGGGTGAGGAAGGGAACAGGAGATAGCGCGGAAGTATCAAAGGGCGCGAGAGCAGCTATTATCCGCTGAGTGGCGAGAGGGAGCCGTGGGAAGGGGGAGCCTGGGAGAGGCGAGGGAGAGAGAGGCAGGGGAAAAGAGGAGAGCCCCAAAGAAGAGAACCAGGGACCCCATGCTGCCTGCACGTGCATCACAACAGCAGAAAGACGTGAGTGCGAGAAACGGCACTTGGGGATGAGAGACTGAAGGGTGATCAGGACCAGAGATAAGACACACAAAGCAGCTGAGAGCTAGGAGCGTAAAACAACTCTCACTCCTGTTCCACAGCAGTAGAGGAAACATCCGAACACCGCCGCCTTTCTCCGAGGCGAAGCAGAAATGCCTCGGAGAAACGCAGCGGCGGTTTCGGATTCGGGGCGTGTTTTTCTTTTCTCTCCTCTTGCCATTGGCTGGAGGAGATAATTAGAAAAGTAGCAAAAAACACGCCCCCGAATCCGAAAAGGACGGGGCCTGTTCGGAGAGACAAACCTCTTCTCCAATGGCTGGCCAGCATTCAAGAGGCCAGCCAATGGAGAAGAAGGGCGGGTTCAAGCCCCTCTTCTCCAAGTCATTAAATATCGCAAGCGAGACTGCGCAAGCGCAGCCTTCGCTAGCCGAGACCTAAAATGTCCTTGAGTAATGCAATGGTGCTTGTGTTACGTGCTACATAAAAGCTGCAAAATGGGGGGGGGGGGGGAAATCTGCCTAGGAAGTCGTACAATTCAGTGTCTGGGCAGGCAGTCCAATCTCTGCTCATATGTACCTTTGTGTTTATTTTTGTGAAGGGTGATTTGAAAATATACCCTCAGACAGTCTGTTTTACTGTTTAATACTGTTACACATCTATTCTGTTGAGGTTCTGGAAACCATTGTTATACCTGTTGGAATGCACTCTTGCAAGCCGCATGTCTTACTGTCAGTCGATTTCCAACACCGGATTACCTGCACGACTACAATTTTGCAAATCTACTTCGTTCATTTTTTAGGTCATTGGCTGAATACCTGAAACGCTTTGACGCGATTAATAGCACATTGGACCTTAGTATACAATGACCATCGATCGGGTCTGATGACAAAATATCTTTTAGCTCCAAAAAGAACAAGTTACACTCAAGCAGATGTGAAACCAACAAGCATTTGCAATGCAATAGGTCTCAAATTTACGTGAGACCTATTGCATTGCAAATGGTTGGAAGTTTGGCAATGGGAGGGCGGAGGGGGGAGAAGGCATGAACAACGGGATGGAGGGCGGGCGGCGGGGGAGAGGAGAAGGCACAGACAAAGCTGCGTGAATGGAGAAACTTGATAAAGGAAATAGTACACGCCTTGTGTAACAACTAAGGAGAGGGGCCAATAACCATGGGAGGATACAAATTACGACATGGCTGTAGTAAGGGGGGACTAACAAAGCCTCATAATGAATCAGAAGCCAGCATTTACAAAGGAAACACACAAGCCAATGGAAAATAAGGGGGGGGGGAGTGGACGAAGCTTCTCTCTATACTGAACTGCCACAGATCGTCGCAGAGCAGCGCTTGGGCGCTGGCTCACACTCGACCTTTAAAGATACTCCGTAGTCAGCACTCACTGGAACTGGTTTGCTTGCACCACACAGGGCACATGCACTAACAGTACAGGAAGCATCAGCTATTGTAACTAGGTGGTTCTGCGTAACTGAACAGATCCATGGTAATGGAATTGTTTTAGCTATGTGTGATCATGATGTCAAATTGTGGGGTTAATGTGGTTCTCATCCCTGGAAAAACTGCTCATGGGTTTATACATGTGTTAGGATAGCATATCTGAAGACAGGTGACAGCGTCAAATACAGGGGCGGCTCGCCGAGGGAGTGCTGCAGGGCTGTGGGGTGGGGGAGGGGCAGGGGGTAGTAAACTCCGACATACGGCGGAACGGAGTTAAGTAAATAAATAAATAATTAAAACAATTTACATTGTGTGCACTTAACTCCGTTCAACCTGCATGTTGAAGGTTACTACCCCTCCCCCCTGACCCTGCCCCACCCTGCCGCCCCACAGCACTCCCTCGGTGAGCCGCCACTGGTCAAATATATGACACTCTAAGGCTGTATGGGAAGAGTGCATTTTATACCTGTACTCTACTACAATCAAGAACCATCACTTTTTGGGCGATGTGGGGCTTCGTCTATGGTTGGCAGCAAAATGGCTCTGGCTCAGACTCATGGCCACAAGATGACAGCCCTATCCGACATTGGGGTTTGCCTGTGCTTAGCTGATAGGAAGGTATTCTCCTCAGACCATGTAGTTGTAAAGAATCCCAAGATCCAGTCCTCTGGGAAGAAATAGCCTGCAGCCTCAGGAAGGGCAGGATCTGTAGGAACCTATACGCCTCTGGTACAATGTGTAGACATGAAGCATAAGCATGCGTTGCCAACACTGTATAATAGAACTTGTATGTGGCTCAGATGCTCGCCCCACACCATTCATGCGTACCTGGCCTGCCATCCATCAGCCACTCATGAACGTCAATTAGGGGTCGCCAGGGGTCGCAGCTGAGACCCCTGGCTTACCCGTTGCCACCCCTGGCACTGCCTTTGCGACCCCTGGTCTCAGAGGTAGCGAGTTCAGTGCCAGGAACACAGGGGCAGCTGGATCTCCACTCCCTTTATTTTCGGTCAATTTATTATTACACTAATAGTGAATAAAATATATTATTCACTAATAGTGTAATAAAAATGCAGTACAATAAGCTGGAATATGCCCTTCCATGCCAGCTGAGGTAAGTAAAAAATGCTTTTAAATGTATGTTGTGTGTGTTCTTGCGGATGAGAGTGCTCATGTATGAGAGAGTGTATATGTGTGAATTTGTATGTGTAAGTGTGAGTGTGTGAGCGAAAGTGGAGGTCAATGGGCGTGTGGTGTCACTTCCACTACCCCTGGCATTTCGGTGAATTGACATCCATGCCGCCACTGCCCTCTTACTGCATGTCCCCTAAACAGCATTTGATGTGGTCCTGTGAAGCCATAGAACTTTTTAATTGGGAGGAGTTTCAACCTTTTCCAAACAAAGAAGCAGTCCTTCTAACTCACTTTCTTCATAATTCATGCTCGTCAGTGTATTCATAATCATCTCACTGATGCTTGTCTGTCAAAGATAAACTACATCTCGGTATCTGATGCATACCTGGCAGCTAACACAGAGTAAGAACTAATGCTAACGCTACGGCATCCACATGGACATCACTCCATTGTATGTTACTTCAGGGTCACTTTCAATGCACAACAATTACTTGCAAACATGGCACACCGTTTTAATAATGTTATCTTCTTAAGATTATTGAAAGGCAGAGATATCTGTTATATACATGTCACATATGTAATTTACAGCTTTTTGGGAGGGGTTGCACAAGTGCACACTAACAAAAATGTAATTTCTACTAAAGCCTGGAATGAGCACATTTGGAAAGCAGTGGTTTTATTTTCTGGAACGCATGACTATTTGATGTTCCAGGACTGATACTGACTTTCCTCTAAACCTCCTGAGCCGCGGAGTCTCCATTGAAATGTGTTGGGCTTGTTTAAACACTGCCTATAAAATCACTTTAGGAGACGGAGATCTGAGATTTGACTAGAAATGCCTTTGGTGTACAATTATGGGACACGGTTATGCCTCAATCTCAGATTTTGGTATAAATAAAGAGGATTATAATTTTAAATAGGAATTCCGGTGGTTTCTAGATTTCTTCCCCCGGGATTGAAAGCCCTTTCAGGACTTCTTGGAGGAGACCGAACTGACAGAGGGTTGGAGAAACTGGATCAGAGGAACTTGTCTGGGGATGAATCTGAGGAACTTGCTGTGCTGGTACTATAGGCAAGATGTGCAGAAGACTATATAATAAATATCTATTTTTCTGTGAAGATACAAGAGTGAACTTCAAAGAGACCAAAGCATGGAACGCCACTGCTACAAATGAATCGTAGTCTTTTATTAATGCAGGAAGAGAGGGTTCCTTCATAGGGCAGGCACCGATTTAGTAGAAGAAGTCATGTTGGAACAGAGAATAAAAAGGAACATAGGAAGGCAGGCAAACTCCAGACAGTCAGTCATCCATCGGCGTCACGTAGGCAAGCTCCAGCACAGGATGGTGGTGGTGCTCTCTTACTTGTCATCTATAGAAGCTAAGCAAAAAAAAATATGATGAGGAATTGTGTTATTTCACCAATATGATTTTATATAGGACTAAGATAGAGGTTTTGCATAATTATTAAGGAAATTGCAAAAAAAATCCCCTAGAGTGTGCATGATAAACTATGTTAGTTTAATAAAATTTCCATGTGTATGCATATTCACCATTTGTATGCCTGGAAAATGCTCACATGCAGGTAAATCTGCTTCAGAATGCCTCTTGCAAATGTGCATGTGCACGTGTATTTTTGTTTTACTATGTTAACCTCCGGGAAAATAATCTATTAACCTAATAACCCTATTTCAGCTCTTTTCAGTAATAGATGCATATGTGTTTTTATGGCGTGGAAATAATCTGCAAAATGTTTATGAATGCTGGAAAATAAACATATTTGAGGATGCTCAGTGCATTTTGAATAACCACTCCTTCGTAGGACCCACATTGGCAGCCCTACTAATAAACTTAGTAAAGCTAAAAGTCAACTGATTTTTAATGGTACTAAGGTGTGCATAAATGAGTGTTCTGATTCTATGAAAAGGGATCTGGGATTTACGCCCTCAGATCACTTTTTTCCTCCTCATGATAGAAATATCAAGGATACGGAGGCCATTATTACACCAAAGAATTTCTATCATACATCTTACTGATCCTTAGAAGTCCCTCCACATGACACTCCTTGCTACTTAGGCTCTAAAGTGGCAAAAATTACTCAACAAATCATCAACTACTATTGAATCCAATTAGTGCTGAAGTTTAAATGTGGCAATCAATTTGATAAGCACTTTCATTTGCTATATGACATATCCCTTAATCTGACTTCCTACCTTTGAATTTTCAAGAGCACATTATCAAGCAACATACAAAAACTGAATTAGAAATTCTGTAAAATGGACAGGGATGGACATACAGGTAGAATTAAGTAAATCTACGCTATCTGTGGATGTATATAATGCACTGCTCTGTCAATTGCTGCCTAGTTCTTAACAGACATGTTTTACTTGATTTTGAATATCATTGTTTGCCTGGTTGAGGACGTGCAGCATCTATTGCTTTTTTCGGTTGCATTCTATGGTGGGGTTTTTGCCCCATGACTTGAATTGTCTCCCACTATGCACCATGTGTTCCTTCAAGTGATTTTACTGTATGTTCTGTTACACATGTCCCGAAATAAAAACAAGGTAAAACAAAAAGACATTCTGTACATTTATAGGTACTCGAATGAATAGAAGATTAGATTTGAACATTTGTCAGATCACAATAGGATTTGAGATTATACAAATCAGTCTTTCTTACTATTTTAGCTGTCAACCCTTTTTTGGAGACTTACAGTTGGAACATTAAAAGAGACTGAAATATTCGGTCCTTACCTGAACTACTGTCACTTTTCTTCTCAAATCCTCGTTCAGCTGAAATGGAAACAGGATAAGATGTGAGTTGAGGTCTGAAACATTACTGTAGGTTACAGCCAAATGCCAAAGGGTGACATTTTTAAACATTGAAATTACATTGAAAAAGAACCAAAATTATAGCTGGCAGAGATCTGCCCTTCTGAACATTCTCAGGGAAATGTCTTCTCTAGTTTGATGATTCAGAAATCAAGGTCTTCCCTCCATGCAGAAATCAGGTCTCCTTCCCCTAGAAGGTTTGATCTACTATATGTTTGACAGATTTGTTTAGAACCCAATAACATAGCTGTCCTATAGGTAGATGTAATTTACTTCTCCAAAAAATATAATCTAATGAAGGTGTCTCCAACCAGTCAATCTCAAACAGTAGCTTGCAGTAACCTTCAGAGTAGCTCCCAGCTTTGAGTTCAATTTTAGAATGAACTGCAATAAATATCTGTTGTGTTTTCCTTTTAAAGTTAAGGAAAGTCTATGTTTAGTTTACATTATTATCAGGCTGCAGATAGCGGAGCCTGATAATGAGCTGTGGTCCACTCAGATTTATGACCCATGTGAGTCACAGAGGTTCAGAACTGAAGCACTGAGATGTCTAACTCTTAAAAATAGTGTCTCTTAACTCAACACTGGAGTATGAGAAAAAATGATATTCTGAATGCTTTTAAATGAGAGACAATTAAAATGAAGACTTAACTTAATGATTAAGTTAACTCTTCATTTTAATTTTCTCCCTTTTCAAAGTGTCACATTTACAAACAGTAGGCATCTTGCTCCGAGCGTCTGGTAACCACAGTGCAATAGTTATAACTGAAATATTCTGTAATTATCTTTTAAATGGGAGCAATGCAAAGTGAAGAAAAATAATTCTATGAAACATTGTCTTAATGTTATTCTCTACTTAAATGAAGCCTATTGATTCCTAATGTTTTGTGAAGCATGTTTCTTTACTTTAAATTCCTTACATTTAAACAAATGACTGTATTTTACTGTTATAAATATGGCACCATGTCTACAGGCCACAGGAAGTAATATGTCTGCTGTTTGTAAATACATTGTGAAATGGGAGAAAATTAAAATGGTGAGTTTTATGCAATGCATATAAACATAAAGTTAGCTCATTAGTTTAATTTTCTCCCATTTAAAAGTGCCTTATTTACACACTGCGGGCACCTTGCTCCCAGGCGCTGGTAGACATGCTGCCATATGTAAAACTGAAAAATACAACCATTTTTTGAATGGGAAATATTTTTAAAGTGTAGACAAAATGTTCCTTCAAGTGTAGGGAAATGTTTCTTATTATTAACAGTTTTGAAGAACATTTTTCTGCACTTGAAATTTCTCCCATTTAAAACAAAAATGGTTGGATGTTTGTGTTGCACATGTAACAGTGCTACATATGGAAAAAGGTATGTCCTGTGCCACAAGTACATACAACACAGGCTCTCAGTCACTAATATACATATATCCCATTCATTCACACACATGTTCATACATCCCCACAGACCATGAGCTCACTGATGCACATGGCAGCCCTATCATAGTACCCCCAATCACAGTATTTTGTTCAAACCTGGTATCGGGCTCCATAGACATTAGTTTAAAGTCGATGAAGCTGGGAGAGGAGGTTTCTGGTAACAATGCGCAAGTTACTTGGCCTTCAGTAGCTCATGACAATTTTCACTGATCAGAAGTAGCTCTCATTACAAAAAAGGTTGGAGACCCCTGATCTAAAGCATGCATAACTTACAGTTGGTTAGTAAAGCAGGAAACATCTACGTTACTCATGAATACAGTCAAAAACATCCAATTTACGGCTTGATTTAAAATTTGGTATACAGATATTTGTCACAAATGTGACAGACATCCTGTCCACATTATTACAAGTGCATTAGGGTATATTGCACTGGTAATAAGGAGGATGGGATATCGATCAAGTTTGTGATGGAGTGCCCATCAGCCAAATTCGAAATCATTGAAAACAACAGAGCATATCAATAAATGAACTGGGGCTAGAGTTATCTCACCAACAAAGCTGAAAAATCCACCATTTTAACACTGATACCTCTATTACCCTCACTCTTTGGAAGTGGAATGCTGAATTATATAACACATGATGTTTGATCTTCTTCGTAATCTAAATGTCTAATAATGGTCAAGCAAACATCTCTACATATATACTTGAAGGCTTTTGTTCAAGGCAACTGCACATGTACCAATGCACATCTATATGTCAACTAAAAATTGCTGTGTTGCCTGATTTATTTAAATATATTATCCTGTTAACTGAAGATTAAAGTACCGAAGGAGTTTTGTACATTTATACCCATGAAATTTGAATGATATATATGTACACATTGACTTCTTACATCAATTGTGGAAGTATCTAAGGAAAAATGTTATATATATGATTTAACTAAGCATGGCCCACATGTATAGCTATTTCTCTGCAATCGAAAGTTTGATGATTTAATCGGGAATCTAAATATTCCCATTGGTGTCCAACTGCAAACCTATATCCATATACTTGAAATATTGTTTGATTTGGGTAAATTTTCATCGTATATAATGACTGTCTGTTGTGTACTAACCAGTAGGCTTAAGGGGAGCACTTTAAATAATAAAACTGCTACCTTTTACTGATAATATTTTAACCTGTACTGGATTTCCCAATGTTGCGCATTTATCATATTTTTGACCCTTTATGCAAGAATGTGTTTTACTTAGTTTGTCTTCTATTTTGTAAACTGCCTTCAACCACTGAATCACAGAAGTAACTTTAGCGGAAGACGGGAAGTGCAGTCTGCAGACCTTTTACAGAAGGATTATTCTAGTTTCTTCCACTTTCCACCAACAAGGGTTTACATCTGTTAAACTTGGTCTCCTTAGCTCTTAATTAATTAGTTACCAGTGTGCTTAATTTGATCTGGTGGTTGCGGTTGGGTCCACCGGCATTTATTTTTTGGGACCAGATCTTATTTTTCCTCATCAGACATTTACCAAGACCAAGAGACGGAAAAACACACATAGGGGAAAGATGGAGCGAAAGTCGGAAAAACCTTCACAAAGGAAGAAAGCAAGAACCTGCAAGAGTGAGATAAACAGGCAGGAAGAATCTGGTAGTTTATTGGAGAGGAATGAGGTGGATTGAAGAATGCACAGCCTTGGTGTTCAGCTCGCCAACATTTAATAGCACCGGCCACAGGCTTCTAAGTGGAGCTTAGGGCACCGCCATTCATTCTTTTACAAATTAAGCACTGTCAATTGGTAACAACTTTCTTGCACTGGCAATTGGTAATAACTTTCTTGCCTCGAGCAGGCTGATTTATTCAACAATATATTAAGTGTTGCCATATTGTATATACAGACTTTTAAAAAACATTTTTCTTAACTTACAGGTGTATGTGTAACAGCCGCCTGAAAGTGCCTCTAGTTCAGGAAATCTGCAAAAGAGAATGCAAGACATACTTGCTGAGTTTCTTTGTCAAATCACAGTGACCATGCACACATGACATTTCAATATTTGCTTTGACACACGTGACCCAAATATGTATATGTTTTCTCCTGATGACTTTTGTGCATGGTGTGCAGTTAGTCTATGCAGAGCAGGCTTAAAATCGAAATTTACTAGCAAAATACTTTGAAACAGGTCTCAGTCATATAAGCAGAGCTGACTTTTTATAAGTAGAAATTTGGTGTCACAGGAGTATGAATGAACAGATCGTTTGAGACTTCATGCAAGACAGGGAGGCCAAGCGTATTAAAAAAATGAACGGTACCTCAACCACGACAGGTCAGGTTGAATCGGTACAGAGTAGGTTGTGCAATGGGGTGAGAGGGAGGGCAGGGGTGAACTCGTGCGTGGAGGGCTGAACAAAAAGAAAAGTTTAGGACTTATTTTCAGACAAGTGTGTCTGTCATAAAAAATTCTACATCTAAAGTCAAAAAGGTCTGTATTTTAGCCAAAATGCATCACTTTGATTTACCTACAAAATAATGTTATCCATACTTGTGATTGGATTTTATGTATCTACTTAATGGTCTCTTATCGGGAGGGTGGGGTAAAAAAACATTACAGACAAGGAACTGTTCTCAATAGTCCCCAGTTAAGAAAAGGAACACGCTTCCTTCCATTTCCCCTAGAAAAGAAGATGGAGGAAAGCATGCATCTTCAGAACCCAAAACCCACATGGTACGTGTTACGCACAGGCAGCTTGCCTCGCTTTTTGACCAAGGGTGACTTAGAAAAAGTTGAAGCCATTTAGTTGGACAGACCTCTTTATAATATGCTTGTCACTGTTAAAAATCGCAGTAGGGACAATCCACTCTCCTACCATACCAGGAGGATGAGTATGAGCGCCATTTAGTTGATAGATAGAGACACCTATTATTAATAGGCCAAGAGACAATTCAGGTGGCGGCTCTGTAGAAATGATCAATATCATCAAACGAGGACTGAATGGTCGAGGCCGGATACCAACCATCAGCATACATTTATTCTTCGCTGATGGACCATAAACTCCTTATAACCAAAGGTTTACCCTGTAGGTGGCTTCTAGACCTTCTGTGACCTTGTTGTTTCTAAAGGACAAAAGGATTATCTAGAGCCAATGGCCATAGAGACTACACAACATGGCAGTCACACACTTTACAGACAGACAGTAGGCTGGTGTTCACATTTTTAACATTTTGCACTTTGGGGACATAATTGTATGGTGGGTAGATGAGAAAAGACTGGGTACTTACTTCAAGTCTTCTCCTTCTAAAAGCTTCCTGTATGTGGCGATCTCCACGTCCAAGGCTTGTTTGATGTCCAGCAGCTCTTGGTAATTCATGATCACTTTGTGAAGTTCCATTTTGCCCGATTCGATGGCGGCTTCGTAGCTGGCTATCTGGGCCTGGGACTCTGCTGCCCCTACACTGACACTAGCTGACGCCTCTGCCAGTCTGTTTTCTAATGCGAAGTTCTGTGAAACAGAAAGTGGTGCGCACAAAGATCAGAAGAGATATCACAATAAGGAAACAAGTAGGGAACACAACAGTAGGAAAAAGGAAACATAGGAAGAATAGAAAACAATAGGAATGGGAATAAGGAGGAGAGAGATAAAAAGTGCACATCAAGATGTTGGAATAAAGAAACAAAATAATGGATTAAGAAATAGGACAGAGGGCAGACACTGGAAGCCGAATCAAACTTTAACAACGTAGGTGCTCAGAGCACAGATGATCAAATAACACAGTGTATAAATACGGTATCCACTATAGGTCCACTTGGCCCATATGGGTCAAACGCCATGCTTGACTTTCAAGATAGCAGCTTACAATGTAAATGACCCACATATACACAGTATGCAAATTTAGATGCTATGAAAATTTATCTTTTGTGGGTATCCTGAAATGCTATGAAAATGTATCTTTTGTGGGTATCCTGAAATTCTGGCTTTAGATGTTCATTCTAAATAATACAACCTCTCCATTTTTGCCATGGTCAGTGATTCATTTACCTTGTAGCCAGACACGGCTCCAATGCACAACACACACATGCAAGGCATTACAGATGGACTGAAGAGTCCGGCCTATTACTTACCACTGAAATGAGTGTCTGTAGCTCCATGTTTAGAGACTGGATCTCTTTCTTTCCTACTGATATTTCACCTTTGACCTCTGATATTACCTCTGTGTTCTTTGAAGACTCGCTTTGAATCTCTGACATCTAAAAAGAAGAGAATGGATAGTGGTGGTTTGATTTTCCCCTCACAAGACACTGGTAATATTTAAATGATATTAGGGTAGAATAATTCTCTGTTGGCCTGGTTAAAACAATGTCATAGGAGCAGCAAATCATAGGGCAGGATCCCACGTCTCCATGGACGCATTAACTGTGATTTAGCTTTCATTCATTTGGCCTGGGAGTGCCCTTGCAAATAACAAGGCAGCAGGATTTATTCTCGCAAGGTAACATTAGGGTGCTGTCTTGGGTGTCTCTGCAGGGGCTGCCACATTTCCCTGAACCAGAGGCATTTCACCTTGGCTGCAGGAACTTGCACCTGTGCTATCAGTCTCAGTAAGAAACATAAACCAGGATAATTGTACAGAGATACAAAAGACATTGAAAATAGTCACAAATTCACAGAATCTGAAAAAAAAGAAAACATTGCGGAGGTCTTTCTAAATATTTTACATGTGGGGTCTAGTCGCAAATGCATTTTGGAGTACTTAAAAACGTACTCCTGTGTTACTCTTTCATGTATTCCTATATGCGTTTGTGAATCGGAGTAATTACTACTCGCAAATTGCGCATGCAATTTCAAGGGTGCAAGGGTGCCAAAACGACACCCTGTTGCACCCCTGAAATTGCCATTGTACCACATGTTCCGCACATATATGCCCGAAGGGCATGTGTGTGTAACATGAAACTTCGAAAAATGCACTTTAGTGCATTTTTCTAAGTTTTTGCAAATTACCATCAAGTTCAAATTGATGGCAATTTGCGATCCCTGATTGCGAATTCGTAATTTGAAATTGGATCATGCATTGCATTTAGGGAATCGCAATTTGCGATTCCCTAAATGCATTCGCAATTTAATCGCAATACTACTTAAATTGTGATTTTGCATTTGCGTTGATGCATCCCAACTGCAAAAATACCAGTCGCAACGGGGCAGATTCGGCGCATCTGCCCGTTTGCAATCGGTATTTTCGTTGATGCATGTGCCCCATAGTTCTTTCTATTCGCACTAGTAGTCTGGAAATATTCCAATTATATTCACATTTTTAAACTACAGGGCCGAATTCATAAAGGCATTTAAGAGTACGTAAAAGAGCGCTGCGGAGGTAAGTTGTACATGATCCAAAACGTCGTTGTGAATAGGCACCAAAGTTATTTGATGCCTGGGAAAGTTTTCCCATATGATAAAAAGTTTCAATTGCTACACCCGTGAAGGTTGCATCAACAAAATGTTCCATGGCTCAGATGCTCAAATGCACACATGGTTTTTATACAATCATGAACGTGAATGCAATGCCTCTCTCACCACTACTACAGATGAGGTTCTGCCTTTTTTCAAGCATTTGTCCAAGAAAGTGGCAAGGAGTAGAGGTGGGTGGATATGTATTTCTTTTAGGGGGAATTAAGGCAGTGAAACGTGCACAGATCACAGCAGGTTTTTTCCAAAAAGAGGGGCATTTGAAAATGTTCTACCCATGGGGCACATTTCACTTGGATTCTACTTAGGATCAAGGATACTGAAATCATAGTGGTGTAAATCCAAATTATGTGGTATAGCTAGTGGGATTCTGAGGCATGGAAAAGCTGCTCTGTGTTGCGTAGTATGTGAAAGAGGTCAGTTGTGAAGTACCTTCATCGGTAACATTTCCTCATTATTAAAGCCTTTTACTATGCATGCCTAGCAATAAAAACATATCTCAATGCATTAAATATATAGAACTGTCATGTATTTAAAAAAACAATATACATTCTGTAGACACCATATAAACTCTTATTGACTAAAAATGATTTTGTCTTGCATATTTATCTTAATACTGTCAGAAGCAAATCCACCCTGCTTCTTGGAGTAGTGGCATGAATACAAGGGGGGCATCTTGGGTATTCCCTAGGTCCTCGGCGTCTCTGCCTGGTAACTGTTCTGCCAGGCAGGTCTGAAGGGTCACCAGGTAGAAGAAAGATGTCAACATGATGTGATGTCACTCTCCTACTACAGCCCTGCTGCATCTGTAATAAAGGGCCAGTAGACCTGCGGCCATAGTGAGAGCCTGATGGCGTTGTGGTGAAGATGAGGCCTGCCTGAGGCAGTGTTTACACCTCTGTGTGGTTAGGTCTACCTGCTTACTAACCTGATGCTCACACAGGTCACTATAGTGGTCCACCTCTCTGGATCTCGTGGGTAGACAGGGGTAATACTAAACAGCTGTACTCATGCTAACAGGTTATTTTATTTTAGATCACTTCTCCATTTCATTTTCTTATTATTCTTTTTGTATTATTATGTGTTTATGTTTGTTCTCTTGTGGTCCTTTGTTGATCTCTTCCTTAGTCTACCATTATAATTCTGATCCCTAGATATTTTGACTCTTTCTCCGCATATATTTTAGTCACACTCTTATGTATCTAGCTTACGCTTATGCAGCATCTCCCCGATTTACTTATGCTTATCAGCGTAACATAGGAATGCCTCTTCCCTTTCTAAGCCTGCTACCTGTACAAACTGTGCCCTTTATCAAAATCTGTCAGAACAATGTTCATCATCTGCAATATATTTGAAAAACTAGAATCAATTTGCACAAACTTATCTAGTGAAACATTTTGGAGAAATAGAGCGCCATCGCCAATGATCTCTTCACCTCCTGGATAGCCTTTTTATCTCCTCTTTAGTACTTCGTACGAATAGCTGCACTGCTACGCCTGACGCTTTATGGTGAAAGAGGGTGGACATTATGTAGATCTTCCACCAGCTTACCTTTGCTTCAAAGAATCTTTGTGCATCTTCTTTGTGTTGCTGGACAGACTTTTCATATGTGGCTCTCATCTCTTTCAAGGATTTCACGATGTCGAAGGACCTGACAGCATCGACTTCAATGAGCGAGACGGATTTACCAGCTGTGGTACCCAGTTGCGTCTGAAGAGTGCTGACCTCCTGAGAGAAGAAAACCAGTATGGAATGGTTACTTTGAGAATTTAAAAAAACAAAGGAATTCAGTCATGTCCAATATTTATCATGTGAAAAGATGGCATGATAGAGAACTTTCAAAGAAGACATCTTGCAGTAGTTTTTCAAACTGCAAAAAAAATATTTTCTCGGATCTTCAAAGGCACACTAGATTTCCAGTCAGACTTGTCACAATATTTTTTCATGGGAAACCCAATCCTTGTAGCCATCCTATTAGTGGAGAGCCTGATCTTCCCATCTATTCTGAGTAATGATTCCACCTAAAATGTCTGTGTCATAAAAAATTACCCGATAAATAAATGGCACACTGAGACCAAGGGGTGTTAAGTGCATTAAATTCAACATTTACACAAGTTAAGATTCAATCAATGCTGGTCTAGCAGCATCCATCCATCTGTGCATCCATTTATCCATCCATACCCTCATCAATCCATACATCCACCCGCCAACCCATCCATCCTCTTTTACACCCTCTGTCAGTCTGACAATTGTTCTATTTAGCAACAGCAAAAAAATATCTATCTATAAATCTACCTCTCTATCCAAATTGCTCTAGATATCATTGCATCGATTCCCTAATTGTCTGTCAACAAATTATTCAATGTCTATTAATTTGTAGCACTTTAAGTATGTTTGTCTGTTTTTGAAACCAGTCCCCACTCAGGCAAGTACATTAGAGAACTGTTTTACTAGACCCAAGTCTCATGTTAGTATTTCCTTATTTCACCAAGCACAATGTTTGGAGGTGTCAATTACCTCTTCCTGTGTCTTCTTCACATAGTCTAAGTCGTCAAGGGCCGCTGTGTATCTTTGCTCCAGGTCAGTGCGAATTTCAGATGCAATTTCGATGTCCTGCAACATGAACAGATGCGTTGATATTGACCATTTAAGAGAATGCAATAAAGTCTTCCCTATAATGGCTGGTTCCCACAGTGACCTCCGACCTCCAGTCACCTCGAAAAGCAAATTAAGTCAGAAATAGGTTTATCATTTGGTATTTCCTTAGCACCCTGACACATAGGGATGGATCATCGCATAACACAAAAGGAGGGGTACCCTCGCCTCTTCAGATAACAAGATATAAAGGAGGTAGAGGGTCCTTGCTGGTCCCTGCCCAGTGCTTTGAAGCATCTCAGTGGTAAATGAAACAGACTTACCCTTTTCATGGCTGAAATGTCAGTCTCCAGTTGAAACTTCACACCCAACTCAAAGTCATACCTGGAGAAAAAAAACACATCTGAGTACGTTTCAAAAAGAGAGAAATACAAGAGAAGCCTTCACTCCAGACCCTAGCAAGATTCCAACATTTAGGAAAATGTACATTATTTAGAGTAACTGAATGAGTGAGTGATAACCGAACGCAGTAGGTTTCATGGACACCCGAGTAGTCCTTCCCACCTCAAAATGTCACAGTGGTGAAAAGAAAAGTAGAGCATTAGGACAATTTTATGTAAATTCCTAGGCTTGTGGACTATGCCTATAACTGTGCTTTAGAAGTCTGAACTGTCTGGAAATCACCCAAAGAACTTGCTAAACATCCACCTGGGTGCACTGCAGAGGAGTGCCGCCAGTAATCTAAATATCAGGGCATGAGCAGAAGGGAACAGGGGACCTAGTAGAGAAAGGAGATGCATAATGTGGTGCCCTCAGGTTTGGGGAGAGTACCTTCCCACAGTAGAATTCATGACACAGAACGGTGTAAGACACTAGTGCGCCACATCCACATTAGAAAGGTGTGCACCTGAACACTGGAGTATGGGCCAATAAAAGATGGACGCAGTGTTGTCAAACTATCTAAACCTATGGAGACATGCTAAGAAACTGTGACCCTGTTGACGGTCGTATCCCAGAGGCCCGAAATAAATTAAGTCACAGCAACCAAGGAGGGTGCAGGCCTGGAAACTGTTTGAAGGGAGGTTAGAAAAAGCTCCTGCTCTGTTTCTTGTGGAACATAGTGACAGCCTAACGCGCTTCAACTCAAGAATGAGGTCTATGGCTTTCGGAACATGAATATAAAAGACAAACTCAAAAGCAATAACCCTGAAGAAGATCCCCTGTGAACATTTTCAATCTAGCAGTAGCATCAATAAATTGATTAAAAGCCCAGATTCACACCCGTATGTCTTGATTCAGTATTCAAGACCCCAGTAGGATGTGTTGCCATGTGTTTCTAAAGGTTTCTGCTCCATAGACTCATGTTTATTGTAGAAACAAGACAACACTTAATGCTCAGACCACTCAAGCTCTGACACTGGTGTCCAACTAATCACGCAGGCGCCATACATTACTAGCTGCTCTTGTAGATGCCAAGTCTCCCTAATTTTGCAGGAGTCTCCAACAATTTAGATTTCCCTTCCTCTCTCTAGCAAACTCAAGTGAGTCTCAGGCAAAATGGTAATTTTAGCTGGCACTTTGCACATGTGCTCGTGGACTTCTTATTAGTTGTCCATTTTTAAGTGCTCATTTCATTGGACGAGCCATGGAGGTAGGACCTGATCCTCTCTGCATTTGTGAATTGTTTCATTACTCTAAAAGTTGATGTCTACATTTTGAAAGATTGGAATTAAAACCTTCTGGCAAATTTATGACTCTGCCTTGCCATTTCAGGCAAACAATTTGAGGATGTTTTATGTCATATCATCGGTAAAGCAAAACATGTTTCAGAATATTTTCGTTTTGCCATTTTGTAATGTGGACCAGACCAGTAAGCTTGTCGCTGTGTTTGAACCCGGGCCGGGTAGGCGAAGCCAGACCCAATGGAGGCCCGGGTAAAACGCTGTCCGGGGGCAGGAAGCCCTACCTCGCCCCCTCCCCCCCCATTTGCAGACCGGCCAGGCTGGCGGGGGCCAGGATTGGCCTGCGGCAGGCTAGGCGAGCCCCTCCCCCCCCCCAGCAAGGGGCGAGCTAGAGAGGGCGAGGGGGAATAAAAGGGGGCCAGCGGCCCAAGTAAGGCACACTCATCCCCCCCTCGCAGTAGGAAGGAGAAGAATCCCACCCACCCACACCTAACATACAGGCGTTGCAGCCGCAAGGGTAGAGGGTTAGCGGAACAATCTCAACAAAAAATAGTAAAAAGAGAACTTACTAGAAGGTAGATGGAAGGCTCTCACAGTGTCCGGCAGGGGCACAGAGGGAGAAGATGGCAAGGACTCAGCCTCAAGAAAAGTACAGTAGATGCTCAAGTAAGGTCCTTGAGATGCCTTGGATGGCAGGGACCCCCGGGAGAAGGGAAGGCCCACAAAAGGGTTACAGGGAGAGCGGGACGGCACTTGCGGTCCGGGCAGGTCCAGATGGACACCCTCCAAATCGATAGCAAGCTGAAGCCTAGACCCGTGAAACGGAAGCCCAAAAAAGTGGCCCCTCCCAAGTTATTGAGGAGGCTGGGTCCAGAATGCAAGAAAAAAGTTGAAGGAGCAATATAAGTAAAGCAAAGAAATAACATGGACAATAAATGTGTATATGACCATGAACTATTCAAATGTACAAAGTTATGTTTGATGAATAAACTGCGACCTTTTCAGGCACCCAAGAAAGTTGTCAGTGGTGATCTAAGGTAAAAGCGTGCAGTTGGTGGAGAGGGACAGTGGGAGCGGGGCGACTCGCTGCCTGGAGGGGGTTTTGCAATAGCTGATTGATAGACTCATCGCTGTCTCTCTCTTTAGCTCTTTCTCTCTTGATCTCTCTTTCTCTCTTTCTTACTACCTCTCATCCGTTTCTCTCTTCTTTCTCTTTATTTCTCTACTAATGTCTCTCGATTAATCTTTTTCTCTCTCCTCCTTCATGTTATCTTCACTCTTTCTTTCTGCCTATTCATCTATCGATCTGTTTGTCTGTCAGTGATTCTCTCGCTCTCGGAAATCACAAGTACTTGCAGCAGTGTAGACGTACAGGTATGCAGTACCTTACAGTACCTGTCTGCTTAGAGCACTAGATGGAACTGAGTCCAAACGAATGAACACTCACTCCAATGAATTCAGACCAGTGAATGGGACCTTGTTGAAAGGTATGGCTACAACAAATGTACATTCACAGGAACACGCGCATATCCTACAAAGGACGTAGAAAAACAAACAAACTGAATGCACCACCAAGCAGCAGTGTCTGTTTAGGGAAAATGCAACATTACACATGAACACGTGCAGCAGTAAACGGAAGTGGAAAGAAAAGGCATCAGCCTGGACTACTCCGGACTTAGCACTACAAAACTCTGCCTAATGTCAATCGCTTAAAAAATGAAAGGAATTGAGTGGAAAATCCCGAACTTTTCAATAGGTTTCAAGGTTACAATGGGAGCAGACTACAACACATAAAAAGATATATCAGCGAAGGTATTTTGTCAAAACGATCAAACATTACTGTCCAAAACCTTAGCTCACCATGAACTATGCAGAAAAGAGAATCTCACAATTAAATACTCACTAGTCATTCTGCTGCCTGCATGAAGAGATCTATCCTTAAACACCGGCCCAAACCCAAACTCTGACAAAGCAAATGTTCAAAGTCTGTTTTTTTCACTTCAGTGTTTCTAAGCGAAATTTCAGAAGTCACAATCTGGAGGTTGTGTCACTTTAAATATGACTCGATCAATCAAATACAGACAACTCTCAAAAACGATCATCATCACAGACCAATTTTGCCGTGTGTTTTTCGCTAAACTGACTCTTTGGAAATGGCATATCTCAAGATGTGATTTATTTAAAAATGATGCGGCACAAAGTACTGAGAAGTAAAAAAAAAAAAAAAAGTGACATGGCGCATGATCAACTACACACCACACAACCCCTCTGCTTTTAGATTTAGATAATCATTTAGTGATTTTGTTCTTGAAGGCATTGATGCAAAAATGTGGGAGGCCCTCGGTGAGAACCCTCATAACCCCACCTTTTCCCAGTGCCTTGACTCTTTTATGAAACTTTCAACTGAGGGGGAGATGGCTTGTAGATCACCTTGAGGATATTGTCTGACTACTGCTCAGTCCAATGGATTTTATGCTTTTTGTTCGACACTGTCACGCTTGGAAGGCCACACATGCACGAAATTGTATATGTGCACTGCGCGCGTGTGCAAGTACATCTGCATGTTTGTGTACAAGAATAAATAAACTATAGCTTTAAATATACAAATATACATATAACAGGATTTCTAGTCACCTACAAATTGATCAATAAAGTATGAGATATTGTAGAAGGATTTATTTAAAGTTTCATACTTAGCCTTGAGTTCTTCCGCAGCTCCCCTGATGTTGTCCAGCTCAATTTCATGCCTGATGTTCTCTAAGGTGATGTTCTCCACGTTGGTCCTCAGGTCGTTGAGCTGGGCCTCGTAGTTGACCGGGGCGGAGGGGTCCCCTCCGGCAGAGACTGGGGCGCCTCCCGTCAAGCTGTCCAGCTGGGCCTGCAAGGTCTTGTTCTCCATTTGCAGTTGTTTGACCTTCTCCACATAGCTCTGGAAGCGGTCATTCAGCCCTGACAGGGTCTGCTTTAGAGATGCACTTGATGGCAAACTGGGCCCACGCGGTGCAAAGCTCCCGCCAAAACCCTGAGCAGAGCCCTGGCTCAGGCCGGTGGACATCAGGGCACGACCCATTGCAAATGCAGGACTCCCCCCAGCTCCAAATCCAGCCCCCCCACCAAACCCAGCCCCTCCACCAAATCCAGCACCTCCACCAAATCCAGCCCCTCCACCAAACCCAGCCCCTCCACCAAACCCACCTCCAAGGCCACCTCCAAACCCACCACCAAAGCCACCACCTCCAAACCCACCTGCAGACCCCAGAGAATACCCTGCACCCCCTCCACCTAAGGATAGGCCTGACATGCTAGAGGCAAGGCCCAGCCCAGCGCCGCCCCCATAACCACCAGCAGCTCCACCCCCAGCTCCAAAGGAGAAGGACTTCTGGGAGCTAGCCGCAAAGCTTTGACTGGAAACTGACATAGCAGCGGCTGAAGCTTAAACTTGCAAACGAAACGTTAAGCTTTGCGAGGCAAGAGTGGGGTGGCAGTTGGCAGTCGGGACTGAAAGCACCAACAGCCAAGCTCTCCAGCAATTTATACTTTTCTCCCGAGAGACACGCCTTCCTCTCCGAGGTCAAACCTTCACCCTGAAGAGCGAGAAGCGTTTTTTTTCTATCCATCATTCCTGACAAGCGTCTACCCTTAAGCCAGTCATTCTTCAAGAGATATTGAGCGGATCGAAAATGATGGCCTGTCAGGATCCCACTGTCAGTGAATCGCGAAGGACTAAAAATATGAATTTTTGAAGTTACATTTGCAACAAAAAAAGTACAGGTTTCAACATGAGCCTTCCCTCAAGCAGAAAAATGACCACAAAGCCATTGACTCAAAATGCATTCAGTAGTTCAGTAAATTATACACCACTTCGTAAAGTGTCGCTGCGTTATGGTCAAATACATATGAAATTATTTTTGTCAGGAAATGTTTCTGACTTTAGAAGAAGCCTGTTGAGTATGCATGTGTGAAAAGATTAGAATGACGACTCTTGTACAAACTACCATCAGTATGCGTTTAGAGTCCGGCAGATGGCATAGAAAATGATGAAAGGTTAGGAATGCATTTTGTGAACGTGTTTTGCTACAGTGCCGTTGTGTGTGCAACAGAGTTGAGCATGCGATTCTAATGTACCATAAAAGTAAACAACCTTTCAGTAGTTACTGAAGGCAATTCCTATTTGTGTTTTTTTTTTATGATTGTATATTCAGTTGCGGCTGGCATGTAAGGAGGGTGGTATGATTGTGTATTCAGTGGCGGCTGGCATGTACGGAGGGTGGTATGATTGTGTATTCAGTGGCAGCTGGCATGTACGGATGGTGGTGAGGCGGGAGGGAAAAAATTAAACGTATTAAATAAAGGCCAAAAAAAAGAATTACACTTACCTTCAATCCTGGCGCAACGTCCTCCTCGCTCTGGTCTTCTGTTCTCCAGGCAGGCAGGCTCCAACGCTGGACCAGGAAGCTGCAGTAACCAATCCTGGTGCTGCTTTCATGCAGCATGAAAGCAGCGCCAGGATTGGAGGGAGCGGACTCTCTTGCCACTCCTAAGGGCACTGGAGCCCTATGCTGTCTCTAACCCAGCTGTCCTAGACAGCTGGGTTAGCGAGGTTTAAACTGGGCATATCTGGTTGGCAGCCGTAAGACAGTCAGCCAAGAAGATATGCGCACTTTAAACCTAAGTGCCCAGCCTATCATTGCTTTTTGCTGCTGACTGAATGGCAGCAGCAGAGAGCCCTGCCCCCTGTCCTAGCGCGCGGCTCGGGACGAGGTTTTGAAAAATAAAATGGCAATTTATTACCATTTATTTTTCTATCCTTGGGGGCATTTTTCAGTGGGGTGATGCACCTCCGTCTTAATGGAGGAGTCGCCTCTGTGTATATTGGTCCTGGAGTTAACCACTGAACAAGGGATGTGGCCAAGATGGTAGCTAAGTAGGAGCTTGTCTGTACTGCTCTGCCACCTGACTTCAACAGCTACCAGCCTCGGACTCACCCGACTGAGCTCTCTCGCTGAAATGAGCTGAGGCATGTCCTTAGGAGTGTTAGAATGCTCACTCGCCAAACAAGGGCACCTGACACAACAGAAAGCAGCCCGAACTGCTGTGTGGATCGCGGGGACGTCTTCGAGATGGCGTCTAAAGCAGAGACCGTGTGGCAAGCAGCCCAGAGACAACTCATGAGCATTGTAAGGGAACCACACTGCCTCTGGAGTGTAAATTCAGCCCCCTCCCTCTTCTACACCATTGCTGCCCGAAATAGGATGCATCAGAGTGGCATGAAGAAACCATGGCCCACAATCAGGTAGACATCGGCGGCTGAGGACGCAGACAGTGACACTACTGGGAGCAAAGCTTGTTGCCTGGGACCGGAAGCCAAAGGAGGGGGCATTAACCCTCATCAGAGCCCTGCAGCAGACACCTCTCAGGCACGCCGGTGCGGCAATAAATCGTGCAGCGATAAGCACACTGCTGGGGAACAGGCAGTGATACAAGGGGACTCTGCCGCCCTGCTCGGATACCTGGAGCATCCCAGGCCCACACTCACCCAGAAGAGAGAACGCTGAGACTACAGGCTAGGTGGAGAACATTGGGGGTCACAACAACACCTTACCCCGCATAGAAAGTCGCATACGGAAAGCGGCACCCCACCAGGCAAACCCACCTCCAGGCACATGCTGCAGTTATTAGAAGGACGTCTCTAATCGGCCCAGCGAACATCCCACACAGGAGACACCGATCGGCCCGGAGTGCGGCACAAAGCCCTAACCAACATAGCAGCCTCCTGCTAAGCAAGCTACTGAATCCCAGCCGGGAAAAAGGAGCAATCCCTGCCCTCCACTGGCTGACACACAGCAACAGGCTCTGTGAAGGATAATCGCTGAGAGGTCCAGTGCATACAGGAAAGATGACGACACATAGATCTATGAAAGACCTCACACTTAAACAACTGTCAACTAAGGTAACTTCCCCAAAAAATGAACTTTTGTGGGACATGGCTCTCCTGGACCAGCCGACACAAGAGACTCAACACCAAGCATGGAACAGGTGGTGGCAGATCATCAAATTCTTTCTGCTCTGTTCAGTAAATTAAGGGAGGACTTAGCAGTGTTAAGAGACAATGTGGCCTCAATATCTAAGACATTAACAGAGACATGGCAGACATTGGTCAATGGGTAGCCGCACTGGAGAGTAGTAGAAACCCCAAAGAAGAAGAAGTCAACAACTACAGACGCAAACTCCTAGAGATACAAGAACAAAACATTGAACTTCTAACTCATCTTGAAGACCTAGAAAACAGATCACATCGCTCAAACATCAGAACAAAAGGGTCACATCATAATGCGGCGACAGGTGACATAGAGGGCTATGTCACTTGTTTCTTCAAGCAATTACTTCCAGACTTGGCCGGCCTTTCAACTCTCCAGGCACAGAGCAAGATATACTGACCCGTGTACACCACTGTTGACAGAAAGAGGCCATAATGACAGTGGCAAAGAACTAGGGTACAATCCTTTTTGAAGGCACAAAGGTGTGGTTATGCCAAGAGCTGTCACCCATCATGCTATAATGAAGTTGTTCCCTCAAGGCAGCCACCACCTTCCTACATGAGTAAGAAGAAAAATATAAATGGGGCACCCCTTCTGCCTGACCTTCGTGTGGGACAAAGAAATACCCACAATACGCTCTATGAAAGAGGCCTTGAGAAAAGTGTGCCTGGGAGACCCCCCCTCCGAGGACTCCAATTCAACTGCTCACACTCGCAAATGAGCTTCATTTAAGAAATATGGCACATGGACATGGAAACATGTTAATAAAAATGTCCACAAACCCTCAGCAGATGAAAGTTGCTCTGAGCATTCAGCACAGTTCCATTAACTTCAAAACCAGATATCACACAGAAAGAGGAACACAGCCTGATCTTACACACACTGGGTTCTGGGGGCCGCTGTGGAGTGAGTCTCTCCCACTGCCAGCACCCGCAGCTCCCTCCTTAGGGAAGTTACCCTCACTACATGCCGAGACTGATGATATGCTACTTTATGTCTTGGAGTCAGGCATTGCAGACAGCCCGTAACCTGCATGGAATACACACCACCATTATGTCCGTCTACATGACCTCCTTACATTTGGTATATATGACTCCCATGGAGGGAGTAGCTGGGTTAAATGTTCTGTCCCCGGTTTGTTATCTATCCCCACCCAAGGTTCCTCTTCCTTGCATGCAACTCACCACAAAGCATGCTGAGAGCTTATCCTGGCTGGGGTCAACTCACACTTTGAATTCAATGCACCCTCTAAGTCCCGTTCCTATAGTTAAAATACTGAGCTGGAATGTAAGAGCCAAAACGACCCCCCAAAATGATTAGCGACACTGTCTGTGCTGTGAGACTCTAACTACAATATCTGTCTCCTTCATGAGACACAGCGGGGCCAATTCACAAAGGTAATCTGAGCCAAAAGTCTAACTTCACGACTTTTGGTATTCACAGAAGTTACTTATGACTTTTGGTATTCACAAAAGTCATCTACGACTCGTATCTTTATGTCCACACTCAGGCCGGACTTTCCGCACTCGGGGCAGAATCTCCAGAATCGGGCCTGAGTCTTCTGAAATCGGACTGGAGTCTCCACAATCAGGCCGGAATCTCCGCACTCAGGCTGGATGATCATTGCCTTCAATGCTAAACAGATGTGTAATTGCTTACCATCACCCACCATGCTCCAGCTGAAACACCGCAGGCCAACAGCCAATCCCAGCCCTGCAGCAAATATAAAATCAGAGCTAACACATACAAATTTCCAACATGTTGCTGAATGCGTTTGTTGCTCGGCCCCTTGCCATGCGGCAAGAAGAGTTGAGAAGGAGGAGAAGGAGGAGGAGGAGAGTAGAGAGGATATTCAGACAAAGGATTAACCTATTTGGGATGTCCAGCCAAGATGTTAGTGCCAGATACCTTTTTCCCCCCAGATGTCATCTTGGAGATGGTTTGTGAGTGGGAGCAGGAACTTGACTGGGCGACCTGTCACTCCCATGCCATCCCAGCCTATCTCAAGATCCTTGCTGCTCTACATTGTTTTGCTACAGGGCCGTTCCATAGGGTCTCCAGTGACCTTGTGGGCATCTCTCTAGGAAGCCAGTCATTATGTTTGCATCAGGTACTGAGCTGCATCAATACGAGAGCCCACTTCGACATATGAATGCCCCATACACTGGACAGGAGACAAAGGGCAGCTAGGGATTTCTAGCTCATTTCCCGCTTCCCACTTGTGCAGGGTGCAATTGATTGTACCCATGTAGCTCTTCAGCCACCCCACCGCATTGCACACATCTTCTGCAACAGACACCGATGGCATTCTATCAATGTGCAGGGTGTCTGTGATGCCAGTAGTAGGCTCATTGATGTGCACGCAGTGTTTCCAGGAAGTACCCATGACAGCTTTTTCTTCCGCATGTCACCTCTTGCCCAGCGGATGGCTGCAGGAGAATTTGGCAACATGTGGCTACTGGATAAGTTCCATATACAAAAGAAACAATTGATGGACAGAATGCTGGACAATGCAAACATTCAGCCCCAGTCACAAGCATCTGGCTTTAATCCATCATTCTTTTGCTCACCACACCACTCCAATTTGGACCCAGCGATATGCAAATCAGTCTTGACCCTGTTCCCCATGGGAACAGTCCAGCCCGAACTGCCAAGCCAGGTCATCCCTGGACTGGAAACAAGCATCTTGGGACCAGTTTCAGGGCATCACCCTTCATCAGCCAGTCTAGCTTTAATCCAAAGGTGTAGTGAGCACGTCTGGGCATTCCCTTCCCACTTAGGGAGACATATGCAAAAGAAACAAATGATGGACGGAACGCTGGACAATGCATCCAGTGGTGAAGTGAGCATGGGACCCACGTCTGGGCATACCCTTCCCACTTAGGGCGACATATACAAAAAATAACAATTGAAGGACAGAATGCTGGACAATGCAAACACCAAGACGTGGGTTCCGTGCTCACTACACCACTAGATTCAAGCTAGCCTGGCTGATGAAGGGTGATGCCCTGAAACCAGTCCCAGGATGCTTGTTTCTGGTCCAGGGAGGACCTGGCTTGGCAGGTCGGGCTGGACTGTTCCCATGGGGAACAGGGTCAAGACTGATTTGCATATGACTGGGTCCAAACAGGGGTGGTGTGATGAGCAACAAAAGAATGATGGATTAAACCCAGATCCTTGTTACTGGGGTTGAAAGTTTGCATTGTTGAGCATTTCGTCCATCAATTGTTTCTTTTGCATATGTCGCCCTTAGTGGGAAGCGTATGCCCAGACGTGGGTCCCGTGCTCACTTCACCATTGGATTCAAGCTAGCCTGGCTGATGAAGGGTGAAGCCCTGAAACCGGTCCCAGGATACTTGTTTCCGGTCCAGGGAGGACCTGGATTGGCAGTTCGGGCTGGACTGTTCCCACAAGGAACAGGGTCAAGACTGATTTGCATATGGCTGGGTCCAAACTGGGGTGGTGTGGTGAGCAAAAGAATGATGGATTAAACCCAGATCCTCGTAACTGGGGGTGAATGTTTGCATTGTCGAACATTCTGTCCATCAATTTTTTCTTTTGCATATATCGCTTTAAGTGGGAAGGGTATGCCCAGACGTAGGTCCCGTGCTCACTACACCACTGGATTCAAGATAGCCTGGCTGATGAAGGGTGATGCCCTGAAACCGGTCTCAGGATGTTTGTTTCCGATCCAGAGAGGACTTGGCTTGGCAGTTCGGGCTGGAATGTTCCCACAATGAACAGGGTCAAGACTGATTTGCATTTGGCTGGGTCCAAACTGGGGTGGTGGGGTGAGCAAAAGAATGATGGATTAAACCTAGATCCTTGTGACTGGGGGTGAATGTCTGCATTGTCGAGCATTCCGTCCATCAATTGTTTCTTTTGCACTGGGTAAGTACCATGCACAAAACATGTGGGATATGTATAAATGTAATATATGAATGCCATCTCACATAAACAACCATTTTACAATAAGATTTGTCATGTCACATACGTTGCCTCAACAGACAACGCATGTACCAAAATAAAGATCATGTTCTAAACAATGTAAGAGGGAAATGTAATCAATTGCCCTATGTTCCCTCCTCAGGTGTTACTCGGTATGCACTCTCCCCTCAGTTCCTCACACCATACAGATGTGCAGCCACTGTATCTCAGCGTAGTTACAATAGGGCACACATACAAACTCGAGCCATCACAGGGAGCACTTTTGGTCTCTTGAATTTGCGATTCAGATGTCAGGACCGTGAAGGGAGGGGGGGGGGTGATGATGTACTCCCCTGAAGTTGTGTGCAAGATCATATTAGCCTGTTCTGTCTTGCACAATATAGCTTTAAATCATGGCTTACACATGCCTTTTGTACCTCAGCTAGGTCTGAATCCGGGCAACCGAGCTATTGCACAGAACAGAGGGTAGGGTAAGCAAGTGTGTGATCAGCTGGTTGGCACTTTTTACACCTGAGCAACCTGTTGTGTTACGGACAAAATGTGGTTTGCAGTCTGTTGTCAATGATGAAAGTTGGATATTTACGACTCATTCCAAAAATTGCACCCTGAGACTACTTTGCAAGCCACACTAAATCTATGTAAACCACAGCTGTTGACAGGAGTCAAAAGATGGCCATGCATTAGGTAATGTGCAGATGTCAGCAATCAGTGTTTTCAATGTCCCTAAGGAATCCATTGCCTCAGAGCATTAAATGTATCTGCATGTGTGAGACCTCCCAGGACCGATTGACAATGGGTACCTGACTCACAAAGGGGCCTACCTATTGCAATGTGGAGTATTTGCCTCCAACTGAATTGACTTCCACACAACTGAGAGGCCCCCCAACGTGAATGATGAGCTTGGTGAATCAGACCCTATGTGTCTGGGATACACAGCACTGCTTGCCCCAAATTTACCATAACACTACAGTCAACTCTTGAGTTAAGAGCAAAATATGGACTACATGTACCATAATGCAAAGGAGCAAACTCTTCTGGGATGTGATGTTGTGCCTAGCCACACCCTTTTCCCAGGCCAAACATAATGTAATGGTCTGTTCTACCTTTTATTTGACGTCGCTAATGTTCCTTTTATGTGTCATTTTTGGGATCTCCGCTACAGAGCAGCAGGATCACAGAGGATCTGATCTGTGACAGAGAATGAACAGAAAATGGTTGCCAGCAACTTCCTGTGATGTATTTTCTGCCTACCACTTCCTGCATGTCATTTCCTGTATGAAAGAATGGGTTCTGGTCCGTTTCTGGAAACTCTGGCCCGAATGTGTACTCTCAGTATAGGAAGTGTAGACGCCATGAGCAGCATCTCGGCTCTGCATACGGAAAGTATGAGCAGCAGAGAGCTGGTAAGCGCATTAACTGCAATATGTGTCTGAAAGTATGATGTGAAGAATGACAGAGCTGTACCATCATGTGTCCCATGCCTCCATTTACCTATTCGGTGTAAATGCAGCAGTCATTATAAGGCCAATGGCTCGCAATAGCATATAGAATACACTGAGCATAGTGCATTCTGGGAGTGGTAGTTTTTGTATGGCTCCGAGGGAATAGAGCCACACACGTGCATTTGTACATAAAATTGCACTGTCAGCACCATTACCAGTGAACCAAGGGCATTATAACTGATGTGTCCCTTGGGTGAGGAATGGTACAGACACTGTCCAGTGTGTGGATGAGAAGCCTATGGGTTTTGGATGCTGTGACTTGCATTGCCTTTGCTGAGATTGGCTTCTGATTAAGACAGATTATCATGTGCAATGGAGGTAAGACAGACTTTGAGATCCTTGCCTCACTTTTAAGTGATACCAACTTCTCTAAGTGGGTCCACATACACAAGTCTTCCCAACAGTGGCTTGTATGTCATTTGTCCAGTCAAGGTAGATGTAACAACTAGCCACAACTGTTCACCAGGGTACGGCACTACCTGAGCAGTCTTCGAAGGCAAAATGTGGGACTAGACTGTCTGCTGTTGTGAGGGAATATCAAAATGTTAGACTCCCCACTTAGGAAAGCGAATATCCCAGCCCCTATTTGGATATGTACACACACGTCTGCATTTGTGTTGTCTCATACAATGCTACACAGCATATGACATTTGTTAGAAAGTGTAAAAGTACAGTCCATATCATAAGACTATTCCAATACCATCCAGACTGTCTCAGATCTCCTTTTGTAGACTGGCATTGGAAGATGCCTACGTAGCAATGACAGGAAACACAGATTACAAGAATGCAGAAGGGGAGGGTTGGTCAGTATAGAAATGTAAGCCATCAAATTTCAAGTAAGATGTCTATGTGTGAGTCAAATCAGGAGATCACAGTGAACATACACGTACTTTAGGCTCAAAGTCACTTATATTTGTATAGTGTGACCAGAGGAGAACAAAGTCTGCCCTTGATTTACGTAGGTATGTGTGCCGTTCTGATGTGTACAACCACTACATTATGATTTGTCTTCCATTTCAGTGGACTCAGCTGCCAAGAGGACCAGGACCCAGTCGGGGGCAGGACATTGTTGGGGCACCTGCAGCCCAGACCTCTCTCCACAACTGAAGAGAAAGAGGAGGAGGGGCCTTCTACATCAAAAGGCAGGGCAATTGCACCCACCTGAATGAGCAAGAACACGCCTCAAGTGTTACGGACCGGGTGGAGGCTGAGGGGATCGACTCTCCCCCAGACTATTCACAACTTCATTTTGGTGAGTTGTCCCTGGAGCAGGCCACAGCACAACCTGGGCCTGTCATCAGCCCCACAATTGCTCTAGAGGCCCCATTCCATCATAGTCTCCAGCTGCATCCCCTGCCATGAGTCCCCCTCCAAGTGGCTGCCTGCCAGGAAGACCCCTACATGGGCTCTGACCCTCAGACACCACACCCCTCATGTTCAACCCAAACCCCTCCCTGTATTGTTAACTCCTGTGGCTGCACCCCAGGAAGTGATGGGGGCATGTGAGGGTCAGCCAGACTTGTCCTGTCGCATCATGCTACAGATCCCGAATGAGGTGTGTATGATGAGAGAGGAACTTGCAAGATCTCCACCCTCACTGCCAGTGTCACTTCCTTGGGTGCAGCCATGTTGTCTGTCCTCCCAAACCACCCTCAATGTTTTCCCCTGTACGATGCCCCACACTGTTTCCCCTGTACTCCTCATGTTTTCCAACCCCTGGTCCTGCACCGGCCAGCCAGGAGCCTGCTTCAGATTCAGAGGATCTGAACATTGTGGAGATTGAGGATGACTAGAAGGACAGTTGACTTGTTTGGACTTTGACTTTGTTTTGGACATTTATTTCCTTTGTCCCTTGTATATAGACTGGTTACCCTGACACTTCCTGACGTGTTTTGTTTATGTTGCCCCCCCCCTCCACGTCCCCTAGTCCTTTCTGTTTAAAGACCATTATCTACTTTCCTTTCTCCCTTCCAAACGGACAGAATTTTTTTTTTTCTCAAAACCATTTAATTTACATAAACTTATTTTTGGGATCAACCTTTCTCTATCTTGTTAACTTCATTCTAAATGTAATGTTCAAAGTATGGACATATCCCTTGGGAGTAGTTATTTGCTCTGCACATGATTGCTTGTTGCACTAATGGGGTTACACTTTTACATGTATCACTCACCTACCTTCATCCTCACATCTCTAGGCCACCACAAGAGAAAACATTAGGACATCAGTACTTCAAACAGCAAACCAGTTACTTACCTATAGAATCTACAATAGGCGATCGAGGGAGTCTCACATAAAGTCAGCCCCAGAACACGCAACAGCCCCACCTCTGGCTCTCGCAGAAGAGCAAGGTACAAAATGACATCAGCGAAGAGCAACTAAAGAAGATGGGTCAGGTTCTGAGGAGGCTTTTTTTGCATAACCAATCAATGAGGTGGCCACAATGAGCTTAAACCATGTTTTAAAGTCAACATGGGCATCCCTTTCTAAAGGCTCCATAAACAAGAGAGGTGATTCCCAACAGACCCATCGAAATTTGTCATCTAATGGACATGTCAAAGATGAAACAGTGGTAACAGTAGGTCATGGGGAAAGGGGCATGTGCTGCAACTTAACAAAGGAATCTTACAAAAGACTTGTGTGGCCAAGAAGTGCCAATCTTAACTTAATCTCGGAAGCCAGCCGGCACAACCACCAACCTGGGAATACATCTCCTATAATGCTTCAGGCTGGTACAAGCCTTGAGGTACGAACCATGAACATTTGTGAGGGGGCAAGTACACTCCTCTATACAGACTACATTTCCAAAGGAAACTTCGATAACTTAAACAGGGGCAACATTCTGAAGCTCATCCACTTGAGTCAAACATTGGGGGAAGTTTAATCTAAAGATATTGCATCAATCAAGTTTCCCAATTCTGGGCCAGGGATACACAGCCGATACATTAGAGTCTAAGAAGGTGTTAAAGGAGGCGGACACGTTCAATAGCTGGGGTACCTTGATGCTTGTGCCAAAGAGCACAGGGTACCAGTATCCACTCAAAGCACTCAAGAATGAGGGAGCACGGTCTGATCGGCCAAGAATATTTTAGTCAGTGCTGAAGAATGCCCTGAACAAATCCCCTGAGCATATTACGAGCCCGGCTAGAGATGCTACACCAATATCCACTCTGCTAGCTGCCGCTGAACCTGATTGGGGCTGGCTAGCCAGCAGCTTGAACACAACCAGAAAGTTACAATGACAAAGAGCAATTAAAAGCATCCAGGCAGCCAATACGTTGTCAGTAGGCCGCAGTAAATTATGGAAAATATTAGTAGCATGGATTATTCCAGATGGTCTTCAATGGCAATCCAAATGCTGCACATAAATACGTGGATCAGGGTCAAACTGGGGAATAGCTCCCACCAATCTAGGGCCATTCCAAGAACGGAGGGACTAAAACAGGGATGCGTGATGGCCCCGTCCCTCTTTAACTTGTTTCTTGCTGACCTTCCATCGCTCCTAAACAAAGTAAATAGCCATGCTCCAAAACTGGGATGAATTCAACTTTCTAATCTACTCTATGCATATGACCTAGGTCTAGTCAGTGGGACAAAGTGGGTCTGTAACTGCTCCTAGACACAACTTTGGAATACTCCAACAGTAATGGTCTGACTATAAACATGAAAAAGTCTAAAACGTTAATATTCCAAGGAAAAAGATTGAATAACCACACTTGGTTTCTGGTAAGAGACAAGGTTGAGTCTGCCAATGAGTACAGGTACCTTGAAGTGTAATTCAATTCCAACTACAGTTTTGCAGCACAATTGGAAGAAACCAAAAGGAAAGGTAAATCGCTGGCAGTTGGCCTAGGGTCACTGCACAGAAAGTTCAAGGGCTCATCGTTAACTCCAATATTACAAGTGGCTCAGGCCAAGATTTTGCCCACATTGGCATATGGGGGCAAGGCTCTGAGGGGCCAGGATAGCACTGTGTTGGACAACATAGTAACGAAAACCTACGGGCCCATTTTCGATCTGCCGGTGTGCTTGTCCCCTGCACAAATTCAGTTGGAGTTTGGCATAGTAAAGCAGCAAATTTTGGCTCGACAGGCGGCCTTTGTGAATTGCTGCCATGGCCTCAAACTTGCAAGGGAAGGTTTTCTAGGCCGCTATCTCTGGTTGGAAATTTCAAGGCAGGCACTATTCACCAATTAGAGCCTTTCTGCATTTGTCTCTAACCACGCTTGGCCTATCGTCTGCCTGGGTCCTACACTGAAGTGAGCTAAAAACTAAAACAAAGCTGAACTCCAAAGCCCTATCTCTTCTGGAGGATAAGCAATCCTTTGCATGGCAGAGTCATTGGTGGCTAACACACAGCAGCTATACGAAGGTGTCCCCTTAAGGCTATCTAGCTGTACCCCACAGCAACCATACAAAGGAAAAGTTCCTAAAATAGAGACTGGGGGTACTGCGTGTTCTAAAGCATTATCTTCCATGGAGAAGAATGGAAGGCCAGGGAGTTTGCATGCTATGTGGACAAGGCTCAGTGGACATCATTCATGTGCTGAGCTTTCGCATAGCTACCTTGGAAGATCGCGGGAAACTCCTACGTAAGAAATTCAATACAAGAGTGATAAGGACATGTAGAGAGGCAGTGGGTTAAACCCACCTATTTAAGACTGAATTGTGCGTTGGTAAAATTCCTTCAGATAGTGAAAACAATTGTGTTGGCCAAAGAATGGGTTGAAGCTGCCAAGGCCTCTTGAGCTTGGCGCGGCTCAGCGGGATGAAGCTGCTAACGCCTCTTGAGCTTGGCGTGGCCCAGCCATGGGGCCTCGTTGGAGCAATTGTAGGAGAGGCACACTCGTGTACTATACATAACATTACAGCTTTTTAGCGATAAGGCACTAATTCACTTTAAATTACTCCAATAGCATGACTCTGCCACCATCATTAGGTCTAACCTTAATGAAAACAGAACTGATGGGCACCTAGTCACAACAGCACTTTATTCGTGGGGGTCCCCTAATTTCTTGTTTTCTACTGCTTTTTTCGGCTATGTCATACATCCAGCGACATTGTACAGCCTTCTGTCATTTTCCCTAGGTTTAATTCTAATGGTAAACCAATAGGTGGGTGTGTAGGTTCAAGTGTACTTTATTCAAGGGATGCTTCTAATTGCATGATCTCAGAAGTTACCTGCCAGCTCTACCTTAATTTGTGCGGATTGAGAATATGGAGTGTGTTTAGGTATACTTTTTTTAAAAACTTTTTTTATTGTGATCTAGGCTCATTCGGATTTTATAGGTAAAATGTGGCCAAGTATTGTTTGAATCGTTTGCACCTGATGTGCTTGGTTTTTACCCTAGTATATAGATGCATTTTAGTGATTCACATTATTGAAAACGGTAGGGCACGTGAAGTTCTAACGTTTTGTATTTGACTTATTTTATTGCAATGGTTTTAATTAATCATGCAAATAAATTTGAAACTGAAATTTAAAACTCTGTTGGGCTCCAAGAATCTGCATCCTCCTCACTATAGCACAGAGTGAAGTCATTGTGAAAGATTGCAATGCTTTTTGGGTTTCCTTTTATACTTTGCATCTGGTTACCATCTAATTCCATTTGATGTTATTTTGTATGTACACATGTCCTGTTTCCAAATGCTTAGTACATGGAAATAGTGATTAGCTTTTGGCAATCACAATTAGCTGGTTCAGTATTTTGTATCGCAAAAATAAGAAATCACTATTTATTTAGTGCAGTGTGCAATTTTAGGAAATACACTATTAGCAATTGTTTGCAGATCAACACCACCTTATTTAGCCATCCCAAACCATTTGAGACTCACTATTTTTTCATACATCAGGCACTTGGTTCCTTGTTTAGAGTTGCAGATTCTACTGAAGCAAAATATTTTTCACTTTAAAATAATATATAGGAGAGTTGGATCTGCTATTCTCTGATACCCCCGGATCCCCCCCTTTGGGTCAGGAAATGGTCAAAGGTCCCCTGCTCCATTGAAGTCTGCAAATATTTTTCTTTGCGGCATGGGATTTAAGACCAACCAATCAGATCACTCGGGTCTGTGGATCCACTATAGATTCATGAATAGCTTAATGGCCAAAGGAGAAAATTACTCCCTTGTCCAATCAAATTTGAATATCTTTACACATTTTATCTTCATATCTCAATCTAGACATAGCTTGAGGATTAGCACTTCAGGTATACATAATAATGACCCTACACCTATCTGTAATCAAGTAACTCAAAAGCTACTTAACACATTAATTTAAAAATACAAAAAGGGGAAAGGGCTTATGGTGAGTAAAGTGCTACCTTCATGTCAAATTTGTTTAATTTTGTTCAGTTGTTGTTACTGTATTGTAGATCAAAATTCTTATGGGGCTTGAACCAGAAAGTTTTACTTTTAAATCATGCTGTTAGAACTGGGGCTCTCTAGTTGACAGAGGTAGGTACCTTTGACCAAATAGGGACCCTCGCTTCTAGTCAGGGTAAGGGGGATACACACTTTAGATAACCCCTGCTCACCACATTGGTAGCTTGGCACGAGTAGACAGGCTTATCCCAAAGGCAATGTATAAAGTATTTGTACCAAGAAGAGATAGGGCTTTGGTGTAACACAGTGAAAACACCACAAATGGACACCACACCAGTTTAGAAAAATAAAGTATCTTTATCTAAACTACACAAGACCAAAACGACAAAATTCCAACATACAAAGTTTAAAAATATGACTTTAAAAAGGTTTCAAGAACTTGTACCATAGAAATCTATGGATGCGTGACTTTGTACCAAAATACCTGTAGATTCGACAAAAGTTCCCAAGCCAAACAGCTGTAGCGTCGGAAACTAAAGAGATGCGACACTCCTGAAACCCTGAATAGGCGATGCGACAGCCCCACTGCACGCAGCGGACGGGTTGCGTCGATTTGGTCTGTAAGGGGAGCGATGTGTCGAGTCCTCAGTATTCAGCCTAGTGCTGACTCACCGAGACTCCTGGAGCCACCCCTGCCCCTGTCACTCTCAAGCCAGACAGTCAATCCACAACCAGGCAGAGGCACACAGAAAGGTTGAACAAGAAAATAGCCACTTTCTAAAAGTGCTATTTTCAAACACAGAATTTAAAAACCATCCTTCCTAAAAAATGTGTTATTAAATTCTGAGTTAAGGGATACCAGACTCCTATGGGAAGATATGCTTGTAAAACTGTAACACAGCATTCCCCTTTCTGTCGTATGGGCAAGATAACCTTTCAATAGTGAAAAACGAAATTGGCAGTATTTCACTATCAGGACATGTTACACACACCAGTACATGTCCTACCTTTCACATACGGTGCACCCTGCCCAGGGAGATACCTTGGGCCTACTATAGGGGTGTCCTGTATGTGAGAAAAGGGAAGGGTAAGGACTGGTAAGTGGGTACACTGGCCAGGCCAAAATGGCAGTTGACAAACTGCGCACAGGCACTGCGGTGGCAGGTCTGAGACCTCTTTTAGGGCTACTCATGTGGGTGGCACAATCAGTGCTGCAAGTCCACAAGTAGCATTTGAGTTACCAGCCCTGGCGTACTCAGTGCACTTTACTAGGGACCTTCTGGTAAGACAAATATGCAAATCATGGATAACCAATCACAATAACAATTTACCCAGGGAGCACTTGCACTTTGACACTGATCAGCAGTGGCAAAGTGCCCAAAGCATCTAAACCAGCAAAATCGAAATCCAGCATAGAATCAAAAACACAGGAGGTAGAGGCAAAAAGTCAGAGAAAACCAGGCCAAAGATGCCAGGCCTAACACATGGCAAACAACGTTGCTCCACTTGATTGATATGCACAAAATTGTAAATGAAGAAATTAAGCAGGACACGTCAAGAGGCTGCCAAATTTCATGCAGATTAGTCAAATGACACCAAAGTTATTAGCACATCAAAAAAATACTCCCTCTTCTTGAGCTGTCATTGCCAAACAAGACAGAGGGCAGCAGTTGCTTCCAGACAGTGAGTGCGTTTCTGCGCTGATCACTATTTTGCGAGAAACTAGTATTGGAAAAGGTGGCTGCATGTGACTCGGAGGGGATACACAGATTAGAGCTGCTGGCCACTGGTAAGATTAGTGCTTGTACTGGTGCTAATTAAATCAGATATTAACAGCACCAGTTAAGCAACTAAACCAAAGTTCCCATACTGAGTCAACTCAAAAGTTTTGAATGATGGCCTACTGCATCCTCTTTGTTTAGACTAGTATTTGCCATTTGCTGGTAAAGGAAGTGCTTCTATGCAATCCATCCGCTCCTGCTGGTGGGAGCCCAACAAAGTTTTTAAATACTCCTAGGCAATCACACATATATCCAAATTCACTTCTGAACTCACTCCATTGATGTGAGTCACGATGCGCCTGATATAACTGAGCTTGAACTGACAGAGGACTCCAATAACAGGCATCAGGATAATTCTTCACAACCAGTGACATCAGTAGTCTAAGCTCGGAGGACGTGGAAATTCCTTATTAGACGCTCTCCTTTTAGAGATTCGAGTTATTACACATACCAATGACCAGGTCCGAAATGGCAACCTTTCACAGGGAATATGTAGGAATTTGTGAATGTACAGTCTGAAGAGGAACTCAAGGGCGGGTCAATCAATTTGTAGAGTAATGCTTCCCACCCTGGATCATCTTCGCCATAGAATGCCATCGCCTCTGCCGTTGCCCAACGGGTGAACAGCATCCGCCATTGATCAGGGCTTGGAGGATGGGTGACTTCCAGCGCGTCTTGATGGTTTTCTTAGCCAATATAAAGTCCACGTCTAAGACGCAAGCCGCAATTTTACGTTTTCATGGCCTGGCATATACTCCCAGTACTCCTGCCTCCCAAGAACAGATATTGGGGATTCCATGATGTATTCCAGTTGAGACAGGATGATAGTCCAATATGGTCTCAGCTGAGGGCATTTCCATAGAATGTGCTTCAGGTTGGCCCCTGGGGTGTTGCATCTGGTACATATATCCAGTGCACCTGGAAAGATACTAGCTATTCGCCTTGGGGACAGGAAGGCCCTATGGAGAATATAAAATGTAATCAGCTTTAAGGAGTTGCGGGACAACCTTTGTGGGTAGGCTAGAGCCCACTCTCATTTCCTATCATGGAGTAGTCTGTCAAAGTCAGCCTCTTAGGCATCACTACACCATGAGCCTACACTAAATCAACAACCACCTAGTTCACGTTTTTCAAAGTGCTTCATTGTAACCATGCCCCTGCCATAAGGAAAGCAACAAAGACATCTCCCTTCCTCTCTGTCATTGTTGCAAAAAAGATCGCCTCAAGGTTTCTCAAAGGAAAGAGACAAAATATGGAAAGCTTTCCAAGACGTCAAGCCACACTTCAACCGACCAGGCAGCGAATATAAATGTGCTTCCAGCACCCTGACTGTGAATATGAAGGGGCAATTGAGCAAATATGCACATTACTTGTAATTGATATACCACCTTCTTTACAGATCTTAATGATCTCAATGCTTTTCTGGACAGGAACAGTTCTATCACTATGGATTTGCCAGGTTAAGTGACAGGGCAGATGTTCAATAATCTTCTTTCTTTGTCCTAGGATTAATATACTTACTGTTCAAAATGGACTAGTCACTGTGTTAGTGTTTTTTTTGTCAGGTGACAGGTGTGGGCCCATTGCTAATACTGGCTAGTGGTTTTCATGCCTCTGGTTTTGGTATTGGCAAATGTAGTGGTTATGTCCTTCCCGTGTTCCTTCTTCCCTCCCATTCCTTCGTCAACCCTATAGCATGGCTGTCAACCAGATTCTGGTTGTATCTATGATTTGTAATGGTTTCACCTGCTGCAAGACGCTCCAAAGGGGTTGTACTTCCATTATTGCGTTTATGTTATACATATTGAGAAAACAATTGTATTTTTATAATTTAAGTAAACTCTCCTTATTTAAATAGCAAGAATAATTTGCTCCAATTAATTTTTCTTATTCTCATTCTATTTGTTTTCTCATTAACAATGGCATGTGGGCCAAATGGAACATCATTTTATTTAAACACATGTTATGCAATAAGTAAGCTCACTCTGTCATTACAATAATTTACTGTGCCTAAAAACCAGTGTTCCTACATTTGTGAAAACCAATCGAAATCACAAATATCTCAAAGTTCAGGCTCACAACTTTCAAATTCAGTCATTCATTCAAACAAGCATGTACTAGTTTATTATTGTCACCAGGTACCCATTTACATCACTAATGATTTTTTAAAATATGCATCTGCACATTTTCTCTTAACTGATGCTAAAATTGGAGGACATGACATTATTTTTAAAATAAACCTATAACCAGCTGTGACGTTTCAATTACATCCACACATTAAATAGCAAAATACATGACAAACTGTGATTCTAATGATTGGATTTCTGTCATTCTGTTTCATTAGTACCAGGAGATCTATAAATTAATTTATGTTTTCATGTCTCAGTGTATCGTTTCAACATTATTTACCTTTCATTCATCCACATATACCCTATTTATCTCTTCTTTTTTAATTGCTCATGTTATGTTTTTCAACTTAACTTCCTCGTCATGAATTCTCTGGAGAGTTTCTATTTTTTAAAATTTCAAATCACACTATTGTTTTGAGTCATGTCATTTCAATGTCAATTCCATACATTTTGGAAGAAATCAAATTGATTCTGATATATTTAGCTAAGAGCGGATACATAGGGCTTCTTTTTACTTCTTTCCAAGAAATATTAGGACATTGGAATGTTGAGCACTCCGTTGAAGAAAATAAAGTGCTCCTGGCTTCTAATGCCTGGTAGAAGCCAAAAGCATCAACATTGCAATGTTTGTTAACAGCTGTTGCTGTGAACAAAGGTCTCACAAAGCCCAAGGGGATTTCAAAACCCTCGGGCTCCGTGATGCCTTTGATTTACAAATTAGAACATTCTGCACACTAGGGGCAGAATATTCTAATAGCCTTACGGCAGGCTCTAAGGCTATAATAGGCTACCTTTCTCATGGAGGCAAATTTCATGGTGAGCAACCTATTACGATGCAAAATGTAGTTTAAATTAACTTTAATGGCAAAAGCATAACGACCTCCTGCCACACGAGCTTACAATCTACAACTGTTCATCCAACTGCGAAAACTAGAATTTTGGCGAGAGGAACATTCCAAGGTTGATAGGAGAGGGGGTGGCAGGGGAAGTGGGAGAAGGAAAGGTAAAGGGGATAAAGGGGGCTGAATAGAAAAGAGCAAATTATAACACTTCTCCCTTCCACAACAATAGGGAAATGTCCAGTAAGGGAAAGGACGCTGTATAAGGGAAATGACGCTGTATAAAAAAAAGGAGGTGTAATAATGCAAAGGGAATCAACAATACACAGAGATTGCAAAATGGGGAAAATTAAATTTGTTCTGATGCTAGGTAGGAATGTCAACGAATGTCATAATCTTGGTGCCAAACAGGAGCTCTACGTGAACGAGAGTACAAACTTTCCCTATTAGCAATAAAGTTTTCATGAGAACCTTTAGAATTAGCACAATAGTTCCCCATGTGCGATGAGTCTAAAAGATGACTACTATTACTGTGGCCTACATTGTCATGTGAAATTCTATCCATGCTCCAGGTCCTACCATCTTCCAGTGTGACCACATTCTTTTTAACTTTAACTATTTTCATAGGTTTGGAGAACTTGCTGTCACTAGAGCGACGGGAAACAGGAAGTTTGACTACTACACTGTCCACAACCCTCCAATCAGAAACTTTAACTGCATGTTTTTAAATCATATCTTCTGGTGTACTCTTCTTGATGTTGTTTAACTTGTCCATCTCTTTCCTCTCTGCATACCTATCTTGGTTCTCCTCCTCCCAACCAGTTAGGGATCATTTTGGTTCCAGGTAACCAACCCCCGGGTGCCAGAAGAGGAGAAATATTCGTCACAGAGTTTGGTGTAGTGTGATAAGACCAAATCATATTTTTAAGTGCTTTTTCTACAGGTTTTCCAGAAATTTGGGCCAATTGAATACACTCCTTTATCATACGATTTACACGTTCTACAAGACCATTGGCCCATGGACAGTACAAAGCAGTCTTAAAATGGCAAATAGACAATTTCTTTAAAAAATCTTGCATTTCATCTGAAGTAAATGGAACACCATTGTCTGTTATAATGGTACTGGGAACTCCTTCAGTCATAAAGGCATCAGAAAGGAATTCAAAGATAATGTGTTGATTTTAGTACAGACGTTGGTCGTAATCCAATGAGAATGGTAATCCACCAATACTCACATGAATTTACCCTCCCACACAGAGTTTTTAAGAGGACCAATAATATCCAAACCAAGTTTGTCCCATGGTTTAAGAGGTACACCTACAAGAGACATAGGGACAGCTCTTGTGACCTTAGTTTTGTCACTCAAAGCGCAAATCATACACTCTTTGACCTTGTTCTCTACGATTCTATCCATACCTGGGAACTAGTAGGAAGCTCTGACCTTAGACTTAGTCAGGTTCCTGCCCAAGTGGCCTTCATGAGCAAGTTCTGCAATTCTATCCCAAAGATCCTTGGGCGGTACCAGCTTATCTTTTCTCATAACTCTCTCATCTACAATAATTCATGGCGAATTCCCCAGAAATCATTCAAATCGTCTTCTAAGCACCCTTGTTTCAAAGGCCAACCATGAACAATTTTTTCCTTAACTTTGTTGAGAGACACATTCTTGCTCATGCTAACTTTCCATTCTTCTTTGGAAATACCAGGAACCTCCACTAGCATAACTTGTTCTAACATGCTGTCCACATCCTCTCCTTCTCCACTACACGGTAATCTAGATAAGCAGTCAGCTACTACATTCCTAGTTCCAGGAACATAATCAACTTTGAAATTGTATCGATCTAAGCCAATGAGCCATCTGCTTATTCGAGGAGTGGTATTTCCGATGCCTTTTGTCGAAAAAATGTGTATAAGGGGTTTGTGGTCTGTGCGTTCAGTAAAAGGTAAACCCCACAGGTAGAATTTAAAATGAACAATAGCCCAGGCCACGGCTGGCGCTTCTCGCTCTACAGTGGAGTAATTGCACTCTGCATCTCTTAACGCTCTTGAGGCAAATGGCATGATTTTCTCTTTACCATCTGTTATTTGACTGAGGGTTGCACCAATGCCTTTGCTACTGGCATCAGTTGTTAATAAAGTTTTGCGTCTAGGGTCAAAGTTACCTAAAAATGGTGCATTCACAATGGCCTTCTTAGTGAATTCAAAAGACTCCTGGCAATCTGAACTCCAAATAAAGTTTTCCCCCTTTTTCAGTAACCCTCTCAAAGGAGCTGTGATGTCAGCAAAAGTTTTCACAAACTTCGTCATGTACTTGACCAACCCAAGGAAGGACTTAACTTTCTCTTTGTTAGTTGGCGCTGGCGCTTCCCTCACTGCCTTCACAAGATCTAATTTCGTGTTAACATCACTCTACGAACTGGTGTGTCCCAAATAATCAACATCAATTTTGCACTTTTCTCTCCTTATGGTTAAACCAGCATCACTGAGAGCCTGCAAAACTTGTCTTAACGTGTTATTGTGATATTCACTGGTTACTCCATAAATTAGAATGTCATCTTGGAAACAGAGTACATTCTTAATTGCTTTTAGAATCTGATGCATCACTCTTTGGAAAACTTCTGCCGCTGATGCAAGACCAAACGGCATCCTGTAGTACCTAAACGCTCCAAAGGGCGTAATAAATGAGGTTAGTGACTTTGAATCTTGATGGAGTTCTATCTGGTGGTACGCTTGGGAGAGATCCATTACACTAAAATGTTTAGCTTCCTCAATCATGCTAATCATCTCATTGATTCTAGGAAGCGGGAATCTGTCTACCCAGATATTTGCATTAGGGTCTCTTAGGTCAACACACACGTGCAAACCTCTTCCACCAGTTGTTTGAGTGACAACTATTGGAGCCAACCATAACGAGCTCTCTATTGGTTCAATTATTTTTTGGCTTACTAATTTATCGAGTTCTTTCTTAAGTGGTTCATGCATCAAAAGAGGTATTGGCCTGACTTTGTGTACTACAGGCACTGAGTTTTCTTTCACTTTAATTCTGTGTTGGAAATTCTTCAAATGGCCAATTTCCACACAAAAAACATTTGTAAATTCATCAAAAATGTTTGAACAACAATCACTTCTGTCAACTTTTAAGACTTGTTCCCGGCTGTTAGGATCAAGTTTTATTCCTAATTCTCTTTGGTGAGCCCAACCTAATAAACTAGATCCTTTTTTTGCTAAATACACTTTTCCCAATGTGCTCCGATCTTTAAAGGATATTTTCATGTTTAACATACCTACTAATGGAATTGGATCTTTATTATAACCACCTGGCTTAATATCAGCTTGTTGAATGACATAACCGTTTCCATTAAATTTCTCTTTAAACATATCATAGTCAATCAAGGTATATGGAGAACATGAGTCAGCAAATACACTCACATCCACTCCATATAAACCAGTGTTGCACATAGGATAGTTACTCTCTGCACCCTTATTCTCATTTACAACATGGAAAATAAACATGTTACTAGCTCCATTTTCATCCTCAATTGTATGTACATTCTTTTCAAATTTTACATAATCTTGCAAAATACCTCCTCTTGTTGCATTTCTTACAGAATACAGATCTGGCTGGGCAGTTTGGATTATTTGCAAGGTGATTAACATTTCCACAACGGTAGCACTTACATTTTTCTTTCCTTTCATCCACATCTCTCCTTTTGCTTGTGGACAAATTTAACTTTAGTACTCCTTCACTGGGATCAGCTAATTCGCATTTGTCAATTTGGTTCCTTAGTTCATGAACGTTGTCAGGAATGTTGCTCTGTTTAATTTCCTTTAGACACTCAGCCGAATGTTCTATGCTTTTAGCAGCATTGATGGACTCTTTAAGTTCTAAATTACTGGTCAAAAGCTTTTCCTGTATTTTGGGATTATTTGTACACCTTACAAGTTGATCTCTGATCAAAGAATCCCCTAACGCACCAAATTCATATTTATTAGCAAGACCACATAAAACAGTTGAAACTTTTTCACTTTTCTCTTGAACTCTCGAAAAAAATGTATGCCTTTCTAAAACTATATTCACTTTTGTGCCAAAATGCTTTCCCAACTTATTGATAGTTGTCTTGAAAACATTTTCTTGATAAAACTCATCTTCTTCCTCACTACCAGAGTCTGATACATTTCCATAAACTTTCCGACCTTGCACACCTAGATTATGTAATAATATGTGCTGTTTTCTTAACGCAGAAAATCTCTCTCCCCCTATAACAATAATGTAAAACATGAAAATGTTTTCCCATTCTTTCCATGGTATATTTGGTTCACCCATTTCGTCTAAAAATGGGGGTGGTTGTGTCATGTTTGCTATAGCCATGTTTAAAAATCCAAAAACAAAAACAATTAAATGTTAAAATACTATAATACTAAGTAACAACTCAGTATATTAAAATATAAGTACATGTAATTAAATATAAGACTCAGGGGGAAAATCGAGGTGAACTGTAAACCTGTGAGCAATTCTCACTAGAAATCATCAGCCATCTGACAACTACTCACATGGAGAAGGAAAAATAACATAAGTATACTTATATTCCCTTTGTATGAGAAAATTGTTTCAAAACAACAAGTATTACTAGAGTACTGGAAATTTTAAACCTGTATGTCAGCTCATATAATATTAATTATTTCATTAGTAATACTTTTATTTCCTTATAGACTTGAAAAATAAAATCTTGAAAGTAAGTAATTAACTGTGCCTATCAGTGAAATAGTAGGCAACTGTAGCACAATGCTGTGCGTATCAGGGGTAGAATCTTGAAAGAAGCTGACAAGATTGGTTGATACGCAGTAATAAAGATGTAATTTGCCAAAAACTCCTCACAGACACATGCGGGCGCCAGAGTCACAAAAAGAAGGCATCTTGAAGATAAAGTTAGCTCCAATATAACGCTCGAGCACACACTGCTTTATTTAACTTTTGTAAATGTTTACTGTGCTTCCTCAACCTTAAAAAATATAATCAACTGTGCCAAACATTGTAATATCGGCAACTGACACGCATGCTGTGCGAATCAGCGGTGTAAAGATGGAAGATGAGGAGCTACAAGAGGTCTTTGTTCACAGCAACAGCTGTGAACAAACACAACGTGGAATGTTGCTCAGTGGGCTTTTACCGGCCCATAGAAGCACAGAGCACTCCATTATATCCAATCAGTGCTCCACATTCCAATGTTCTAATAATGAAAATATTTATTTGGTTAATATCTATGGATAACCCTAAATAAATTCCAGGCTCCTAGGGACAGAGGCGGATTAAATGTTCTTACTTTTCGATCTTACCATGATGCGTTCATGCTCCTTATTTGACAAGGAGATAAATGGCTCCAAAAATCTTCCTTTGAGGGGGACTTGGTGGCACCATTTATTCTAGCTAGTTTAGTCGCAAGGGACTAATCGGCAGCGTTTACAGCATCCCCTGTTCAGATATCTGCCAGATAAGCCACATGCCAAACTGACTTACCCAAGGAGGTGGAATCTACGGACTCCAGCTTCGATCTGGTTCAGGGCCCAGGCCTAAAGGAAATTGACAAGCATGGTCTAAGAAATGTATTTACATGGTCACTGGCATGGGGAGATAAGGCCTTTTGCACCAAGCTACTTTACAGGATAGGCTCAGCATAGGAGGTTAGGGGTTCCGTTGACATCTCCCAAATGTCTGCCGCTTTAAACCTCAGCCCTCTGTTAGGCATCTTAGACCCTCTCTAACAGGTCTCTACTACAATGATTGTAAACTTTATTATAGGGGCCATGCATTCAAGTTGTACAAGAGCCTGCAAAAGTGCAGATTCAAAGATGTTGACGACCCCATCAGATAATTCGGATCTTGGCTCTGAAGAACCAGAACCTTATGGGCCTGGCGGCGCAGGGTACGCCTTAATCTCCGGGGTTCTCCTGCTCAGCTACACAGAGACACGGGACACTCTGTCAGGCGTTAAAAGATCGGATTTATTAGCTGCAGCTAGTACAGTTATCCCAGAAGTACACGAGGTAGGTTCTCTGGAGACTGCCACTTCACTCTGTGGCGCACAATCTTATATAGTACATATGTGAAATATACATTAACCAAAAACACACCCAAAACATATAAAAAAGAGCCAATAAGAAAGGTTGGAAAACAGAACAGAACCAATAGGAAAGGTTTGAAAATAAAGTATCAGGTAACTCGAAGAAGCCTCTCCTCCAACTGTGTTTGTCACCCCTCCCCACGAACTAATTCATTAACAGGTTTGTAACCGACTCGCAGGTGGCGAGATACGTTTGTGTGTTTTGGAGGACAGTTGTGAAACGAGAGAATGCTAGCAGAGGACAGTGAAGGCCAGACGATAAGATAAAGTCAGAAGAGAATAGTGTGAACCAACAGATAGTTGAGACGGGGATTAGGAAAACCAGATGGGGATTAGTGTACTCGGCCAGTCCTAACACCAGCTTTGTAAATAGAGGCAGAAGGCTTATTTCGACACGATGCTGCAGGAAAAGCAGAAAAGACTTTGTTCGCCGTGCTGCCTGAGTGAGGGCAACACAAAATGGCGGCGGAGCACAAAATGGCGGGTCGATTTGATCACGATCGAAAATCGAATTTTCTCAGACCCTCCTTTTGCCAGAACTCAGGCAAGATACATAGACTCACGTTAATCTGAGTCAATGTCGATGGCCATGAGGTCATCGAGCTGTTGCTGTAGCATCATTCTAATATTCTCTGTTCCTTGTGATTTGGGTTTAGGGATGCACATAGTAGCACAAAGGTCGCAGATGGCGGGACCACAGTGCATACAAAGGCAACAAGAGAAAATGATGGTCAAAACTAATCCAAGGAATGTCAATGCCTTCCAACCCCATTTGGACAGTAGTTCCCAAAACCACTCCAATAATGACCAATCTCCTTCGTCCTGATGAATCGACTCAGAGATTATATGTAACTTAGAGATAGCTTGGTATACTGTCGGAGCGTCATCAGGTATGAAAATACAGCAACTTGACTCGATCAATTTGCACACTCCACCACGATCCGCAAGAACAAAGTCTAAGGCAACTCGGTTTTGTAAGGTCATAAGACGATCCGCCTGTAGTTCTGCCGTGATATTACTTAAGGCTCCTACAGTGATGTCTATAGTGGTTTCTACGACACGAACCAGTTGCCTTATATTCCTGCTGTTGGCAATTGGACCCCAAAAAGGAAGAAATCCTTTGAGGAAATCTCCTCCCTCTTGTCCTGCTGTGTCTTTAGATTCAATAATCCCTCTGCCATATCTGTTTCGATGATGATTTGCAGAAGCGGTGTATGTAGGGGGAAGAAGGAAAGCTATATAACAAGTACCAGAAAAACCAGTTGGCAACCACGTGTAAGCCCTATCGTGGCAGATAAAATACGTGCCTTGAGATGGCACTAGAGGCGGCGAGTTCTGAGAGGAGTAGACGTATGTGTGGGAACAGTTGTCCTTTTGTCTGTTATCAGAAGACTGACCATTCATTTGCAGACAGAAATTTCCCTGATGAGGAATAGTCCAAAACGGTGGAGATTTTCCTTGTTTAACCTTATCACTAAGGCTAGTGACATAATGGGTGACGTTCCAGTTTGTGTACGCTTTCCTTTCGTCAACGGAAATCTTACTATTTTCCATGATTTTAGCCATAGCTACCATACCCTTTATCAATGAACTATGACTAAAATCCGGACCACCAATATATGAACTAACGGATCGTCTGAATTTGCTTTGATAGGCATTGGAGAAGATAACAAAATAAGCCCAAGCGGAACCCTCATAAGAGAACGGAAGAACTAAATACGGCATTCCTTTTTCTGTGGTATGTGGCATAAGTCCACACACCCAACAGTCAGTTGTATTGATCACTAATTGGTGTTGATGTAATAACTGGACAAAGGAATTGTTGTAATATTCGGTTCTTCTGATGAGTTCATGTTGAGGAAGGGTATGAAATTGATGTGGAGAGACAGTAGAAGAAGACGAAGAGGTAGAAGGAGAGACAACTTTTTGCTGCAGAGCATAAATAATCCAACTTATACACGCCAAAAGGATACACAATAATATAATAATACATAAGGCTATACTAAAACGACTGTACATTAATCTACAGGATTCTTTTTTCATTTTATCCTTTCTCTCTCTTTTGCCTGATGTAGTTTCCATCTTTCTAAATGGATGCTCACGGCAATCTTCCTCAATCACTTAATTATGATTATCTGCCGTCCTATGACACTGCAAGTCCTGCAGGCCTATTGCCACTACTCAGGTCACAACCAAGACTCCTACCATGACCCTGCAACCGGGATAGAATACTACATAGGAGAGAGAAAATCTTAAGTGTTCTTTAGTCTAGGTCTTAGGTTATAGTGTTCTTTATCAGGTGCAGTTTGGTCTCGGAACAATGTTCGCGGATTTGTCGTATTCAAGCGACGATGTGGTGTTATCGCTTCCTGAAGAATGTCGTCGTCCTCTTTCTCAGACAATGTTCCATTCAGGCGTGCATCGCTAAAAGGTACAAATCGTGGAACCTTCTCACTCTCAGAGTCACCAATGCCCATACGGACCCATTGATCAAAGGGTAGAGGCAAAGGCACTTTCTTACAATGCACGCCGTGAATCCAATTTTTCTTTCCTTCGACTTTTACTGCTGTTCTCGTGACCAGAAGAACCAACCGAGGCTCCTTCCACCGGGGCTCCAAATTTTTCGTCCTTTGGAAATTCTTTATGCAAACCCAGTCACCTGGTCGGATAGAATGACCTGGGTCTGTAGAAGCCTCCGGCAAAGCACTCTGAACCTGTTGATGGAGAACACGCAATTTAGTTGTAAGTTCATGCAAGTAATCAATCAACATTGGATATGGTAAGTCTGAGTATTTCTTAGGGCGAGGGACTCCCCATATATTAGCTGGGTGCCCAAAAACCACCTCGTAAGGGCTAAGTCCCAAACGAGAGTGTACAGCAGTTCTGGTGGATAGAAGAGCCAATGGTAAAGCATCGGGCCAATTAAGTCCTGTACTAGCCTGCACTTTCGCTAGTTTGAGTTTTAAAGTTCCGTTGTAGCATTCCACTAAACCCGCTGACTGTGGATGGTTTGCCGCATGGAACTTTTGCTTGATACCAAGACCCGAACAAACTTTTTGCATAACTTGGCCCACAAATTCGCTCCCATTGTCACTCCAGACAATGCGCGGCAAACCAAATCTGGGGAAAAATTATTTTAGTAGAACTTTGGCTGTGGATAAGGCTGTATTATCTTTTAGAGGGTATGCATCTATCCACCTAGAAAAGGCGCATACTACCACTAGAACATATTTGAGATTGTTGCATCGTTCCATGTGAATGTAATCGATCTGCAACACCTCAAATGGATATGTCGGAGGAGCAAAGTGACCCGCTGAAGTTGGGGTTCCCTTTCCCGGATTGTACATCAAACAAACAATACAATGTTTCACTACATTGTCTGCACACTTTGGGATTCCTTCATTTTGCCACACTGGAGCCAGAAGCTTGCATATACCTTTTGCACTTAAGTGGGCTGGACCATGCGCCATAGTAACTACTGGGAGTACATAGGCATCTGGTAACAGCCAACGTTGGTGTTCAGAGAATTCCACCCAACATCCCATCTCATTTAACATTCCCGTACTTTCTTTCCACTTGCTCAATTCTTTCTCTGTAGCCTCTTTCTGAATCGACCTTACACTTTCAACTGTATCCTCAAACATTCCTCTTTCTCTGACCCAATTTGCAGGGCCCGCAACATACATTCGACTTGTAGCATCTCTCGCTGTCTTTTTCGCTACTTCATCTGCAAATGCATTCCCTCGACCAACATCATCTGTAATCTTCTTGTGTGCACTACACTTCACAATTGCTATTTGGGTCGGCAAAGTAAGTGACTCAAGAAGATCAGTCACCAACTGACTATGTTGTATTTTAGTGCCATGTGAAGTAAGGAATCCCCTTTCTTTCCACAAACGTCCAAAATTGAACACCACACCAAAAGCGTATTGACTGTCGGTGTACACGTTCACTCTTTTTCCTTTTGACAACACACATGCTCTCGTTAAAGCTATCAGTCCTGCTGCTTGAGCTGAATTGTGTCTGATACGTGCTGTTTCCACAACTGTATGTAAGGTAGTAACAGCATAGGCTGAAACTGTATCTCCATTAGGGAGCTTAAAACAAGAACCATCCACCCATAGAATTCCATCCGGATTCTCTAGCGGCGTATCTTTCAAGTCAATTCTTCCTTTTGTCTCTTCCTCAGTACGGAGGAAACAATCATGTTGCTCCTGAACACCTTTCTCCTCTGGAAGGGGCAACAGAGTAGCTGGATTTAAGGTATTACATCGTTTGATATGTACGTGACTAGCCAAAAGCGTCAGCTCGTATCCAGTTAAACGAGCACTCGTAAGATGCTGCATTTTGGTTTTGTTTAGCAAAGTATCTACTGCATGTGGCACCATAACAATGAGAGTATTATCTAGCACCACTCCAGCAGACTGTTGAATAGAAATTGCTGCTGCTGCTGTCGCTTTGAGACAACTAGGCAATGCTTTAGCTACTGGAACTAACGTAGCCGAAAAATAGGCAAATGGCCGCTGTTTGTCTCCAAATTGCTGTGTTAAAACTGACAACGCGCAACCCTCTCTCTCATGGACATAGAGCGTAAAAGGCTTACTGTAATCAGGAGTACCTAGTACAGGAGCGGAACACAGAGCAGCACGTACATCAGTAAAACTCCTCTGACACTCGTCAGTCCAAGGAAGGGGCTGAGGTGTATCTTTCAAAGTGAGTGCCAACAGAGGTTTAGCTAACAAAGTAAAGTTCGGAATCCACTGCCTACAATAAGAAGTAATACCCAGAAAGGCACGTACCTCCCTTTGTGTGGATGGCACAGACATTTGCGCAATCGCCTGAATTCATTCTGGGGTTAATCATTGTCCCTCCTTTGATAGGAGATGACCCAAATAGGTAACCTCTTGACGAACATATTGTAGTTTGGAAGGTGAAACCTTATGATTCAGATTAAACAAATGGCGTAACAATGCAACAGTCACATTTTTGCAAATATCTTCTGAATCAGCAGCGATTAACAAGTCGTCCATGTACTGAATAAGAGCAGCACCAGACGGCAAATGAAAAGTATCAAGATGACATTTTAAAGCTTGGCTGTAAATAGAGGGACTTTCACAGTAGCCCTGAGGTGCGCGCTTGAACCGGAAGCTTTGGCCTCCAAGAGAGAAGCCAAAAATATCCCTACTCTCTTCTGCAATGGGAATACTAAAGAAGGCATTCTTTAGATCGATAACAGAAAACCAAGTCGCTGTGAAAGGTATCGTTGTCAACAGAGCAGTGATATCTGGGACAACAGGAAATTGTGGTACAACAATTTTGTTTACCTCCCGAACATCAATTACGAAACGATATACAGGTGGCTGATCAGTGCATTTAAGAACAGGAAGAATAGGACTATTGCATATGTTTCCTCTCGTTTCTTCAACCACACCCTTCTGAATCAAATCATGAATGATTTCCAAAAGCGCTTTTTCACCTTCAGTGGAAATTCTATACTGTAGAATACGTGGCAATTCAACATTAGGCTTGAGAGTGACAATATAAGGTGGAATCTCAAGACAGCCCACATCGTTCGGACCCGTGGCCCAAAGCGTTATCGGAAGAGAGAGCAATTCAGGTGGAAACTGATCTTTGGACAAATACATTGGAGAAGTAAGTTTCTGTCCTAAAGTAAGATGTACACCAGAAGGAGAACAATATATCGTAGCATGCATTCTTTTCAATAAGTCCAAACCCAACAGATTCTCACCGCAACCATTCGTCAAAAGAAGCGGAGCTTCCAAATCATAAGGGCCAATTGAAATAGGCAAAGGGCAAGAAACCGGATTACGAACAGGGGCACCAGAAAATCCTACAGATACATTTGTTAAGCCAGACAAAGGTGCCCCAGGGAGTTTAGAATGAATGATAGAACTTCTCATCGCCCCAGTTTCTAGAAGAAATGGCTCTGAAACACCCATTGTAGTGACATTAACATAAGGTCCATTCTGATCTACTGGAACCGACACAACTCCCTTACTTTGTCCAAGGCTGTCCTAGTTAGCATGAAGACTTTCATTCTCGCCTTCAATATTATGGTCTTCATTGTAGTACTGTGTAGACCTAACATTTTGCTGATCAAAGTAATTCATGGAATTAGGAAGAGGAAGGGCACGCTGTTCTTGAGTCAACACACCTCGACCTCTACCTCTATTTGCTGACTGGAGGCCACCACGACCTCGTGGAGCAGATAATGCTCCACTACGCTGCAATAAAACCGGACAACTATTCTTGAAATGACCTTCCTCTCTACAATAGGCACACTGATTAGGTCCTAACAAAGGTCGCGGAATATATAGCTCAGGTTTTTGATACAACCTCTGAAACTGCGGAGCCTGTTGAAACTGAGGCTGAACATAGCGAGGAGGATAAGCTTGTTGCAAGAGAACCTTCGTTTTTAATTCTTTCGTCTTTTTCTCTTGCTTTTCTTTTTCTTCTTTATCTCTGTTTTCATAATATTGTGCAGTAGCCAATATATGGGCAGAAGAAGAAACAGCCCATGAGCTTTCAGAATCTTTCAATTTGTGTGACAGCTCAGGAAGCAAATTAAATACAAATTTGTCCACAAATAATCGCTGTCCACCCTCTGTAGCCATATCTTGACCACTGTGATCAATAAATGTCTCCTCGAAACGAGTAAAGAAATCAGAGACACTTTCATCTTTCTTTTGTTTGCATGCCGCTAATTTATCCCAATTAACTCTCAAAGCAGGCATCATCGTTTTCATTAATGTAATAATCCTACCAGGGAGCTCTGAAATCAAAGCATCAGGCTTCGCACCACCCACTTGGTCTCTATCTGCGGCAATTATAGTATTCCAATCAGCACCTAATTCCTGTGCGTGATTCTCCTTACGAATCCTAGCCCATAATGTTTGTGGGACTACATTTCCCATCAACATATCGATATCAGCTAGGTTCAAGATGCAAGCATCAACCGCCTGTGTTAATTCTTTATAATAACCCGCAGGGTTTTTACGAGGATCCGGTAAAGTCTGTTTAAGGGCTAAAACTTCAGATCTCTTCCAGGGGACATGTATTCATATACGTTGAAAATGAGCAGGAATAACTGGATTATTACCTTGAGCTGCAACCTCTTCCTTCCATACTGGAGGAACCTCTCTCATGGGATAATTTCTCAGTGTCAGTCTAACCGACGAATCGGAATCAAGGAAAGTCTGAGAGGAGAATAAGTTTCTAAGGGAAATAAGTGTCCTTACAGCGTTTTCAACCTTGGAACCCACAATAAGTCCTTTACCAAAGTCAGCCTGAACATCTAACAGACCCTGTGGAACCGAATTCAAATTCACATCCTCCCATTCTTTAATGAGAGTATCACACATTACATTGAAAACATATCTTTGCGTAGGTGCATTCCATTGTGAGAAGGTAGGCATAATATCGAGCACACTGTACTGAGGACCTCTTTCGATCCATCTACGTGCGAGAGAGTTCAAATTTTCTCGTTCTTCGGCAGCTGGGAATTGACTACGAGATTGTCTTCCAGCAAAAGCCGGAGATACATTTAAAGCTTCAAAGAAAGGAGATAGAATACCAGAGACAGTGTCCGTGAGCCGCCTACGCACAGACGGAGAATTGGACATGAGGATAGGGGACAAGGTATTAGGCGAACTAACAGAAGGAGAACCGGTAATTGCAGGAGGAGCAGAAGGCAAAGGAGATCGAAGATCAGGAGTTGAGGGCAAAGAAGTCGAAGTTAAAGGCAAAACTGGTAGAGGCGGTAATACTGGAAGAGGCAAATGCGGAAGAGCCGGAACAGGCGGAGGTACTGCTGGCGGCTGAACAGGCTGTAACAACTGGGGTGCATTGGCACCTTGTGCATAGGGCGGAGGCAATCTCAATAAATGAGACATTAGAGGATCTTCTTCCAAATCTTTCTTGTTATCGGAAGGGGAAACAGACAACACCGGATAGCATTTATCTATCGCCATACGATGCTGTCTTTCTGAAATTTCCGTCGCATTATCAATTTCATTGTCTTTAAATTGTTGGGCAGCCTGTATAATTGTCATACCCTGTGCTTTCCTATCTCGTTTTGTTTGCTTAATTTCTCTCTGTTTGGCTTCCTTACGCCAAAGGCGGAAAGAGTCAAACATTGCCGGCCGTGCTTTTCTTTTGAATACAACTGCTTCTAAATTATCTAGCACATCAGACTCAAAACTACCATTTTCTGGCCATTTTAAAACACCATCTTTCTTCGTGTATCGGGTCCATGCCTCGTTAAAGGCAATGGGGCCAATACCATGTTTTGAATAGAGCTCATATGTGGGAGTTCCAACCGAAGGAATCGGACAAGAGTCCTCAAGCCGGGAATCCCTATTACAACCAAAGCAACAAAGTTTTCCAAACTTAGTCAGACCAGGCATCTCGTGATTTCACCGGACTGTTCACAAACTTCAAGGGGGTAAAACTCAGTTTACGCAGCACAAATGCACTTACCCCTCGGCTTCGGCTATTGCAATAGTCGAATCTAAGGACCAAAGAAACAAAGGAACAAAGAAACAAAGGACCAAAATTGTGGGAGCGACCCACCAAGTACTTAACTAAGGATGTCTTCTTACGCCAACAGAGGCCGTCTATTGTCTCGCCTTCCCATACATCACCAAAGGAAGGGCCAAGGCACGGCGGCAGTCAGGGCAGCAGTCGTCAGTAGCCGCAAGGAAGGAGTAACCACGCTGAAAAAGACCTTCGGACCACTTTCGACATACAGGGGTCGCTTGACGTGGCTCGCGAATTCTACAGAATTTTCTTGCGGGGTTCCTCACGACCTTCAGGCAGAACCACTACCACTGAAGCCGCCCAACGTTGGGCGCCAGTTGAAGAACCAGAACCTTATGGGCCTGGCGGCGCAGGGTACGCCTTAATCTCCGGGGTTCACCTGCTCAGCTACACAGAGACACGGGACACTCTGTCAGGCGTTAAAAGATCGGATTTATTAGCTGCAGCTAGTACAGTTATCCCAGAAGTACACAAGGTAGGTTCTCAGGAGACTGCCACTTCACTCCGTGGCGCACAATCTTATATAGTACATATGTGAAATATACATTAACCAAAAACACACCCAAAACATATAAAAAAGAGCCAATAAGAAAGGTTGGAAAACAGAACAGAACCAATAGGAAAGGTTTGAAAATAAAGTATCAGGTAACTCGAAGAAGCCTCTCCTCCAACTGTGTTTGTCACCCCTCCCCACAAACGAATTCATTAACAGGTTTGTAACCGACTCGCAGGTGGCGAGATACGTTTGTGTGTTTTGGAGGACAGTTGTGAAACGAGAGAATGCTAGCAGAGGACAGCGAAGGCCAGACGATAAGATAAAGTCAGAAGAGAATAGTGTGAACCAACAGGTAGTTGAGACGGGGATTAGGAAAACCAGACGGGGATTAGTGTACTCGGCCAGTCCTAACACCAGCTTTGTAAATAGAGGCAGAAGGCTTATTTCGACACGATGCTGCAGGAAAAGCAGAAAAGACTTTGTTCGCCGTGCTGCCTGAGTGAGGGCAACACAAAATGGCGGCGGAGCACAAAATGGCGGGTCGATTTGATCACGATCGAAAATCGAATTTTCTCAGCTCCTCTGGCCAAATGGTGATCCAAACGGGGGTACTCTTTGTACTGCAACCAGCATTGGTTTTTCTGCAGCTAGTGTTTTTGCAAACTATTGTGTTCCTTCTGCAGCAAGCACTTGAGTCTCATTAAAACCGGTATTGGGAAATTGCTGAGTTTTCAGTGTGCTGGCATCATGAATATGAGATGGTTACCCTAGTATATCTCATTGTTAACTCTTCAATGATTCCCTCTCTTGTGTGCCAGGTAAAATATACAAATTATTCAGATCTACTATCTTAACTGCTCAGTTTTTGTACAAGCTGTCCTTTATAAGTCACTGGCAACATATTACACTTCTTGCTGGTGACAGAAACTTACCTGATCGTTATGAACATCACTTCAGCTAGAATAAATTGTCTATAATCCTCAATGAGTGGTCACCTGTGCCAGATGAAAGAGAGACTATTTGGAAAAACATGGGGCTTATCATGGTGACCAGTCATGGGGATGGTGGCTCCTCCTGGATGAGTTTGTGGTGAGTTCAAAACCTTACATGGCATATGTAAGGGGCTGCAAACCCACCATGGACACATTTGGATGGTTTCTGCTGTTGCTTTCTCTCTCCACAGTTACTTTTTTCTGGACGCATTAGTTCAGCTCGAAACAGTCAGTATGTCATCATCAGATCTCAAATCTTTTATGTTTATCTCCCACTATGCTTGGCTCCTTGTATATCTGATGCGTATAGAGCACCTGTTGTTGAATGTAGTATTATATTAGATTCTCAGATTGATTTGGGTTTCTGCAAACCAAATTTGGGTGGGTGAGTGACCCAAATTTAGAACAAAGATATTGGTCTCCTCCTGAATATTATGTGCTGCCACAATATGGAATTTTCTTGGAACCCACAGATATTGCAATACCTTTTACTTTGCTGTTCTGCGTGCTGGGTCTTGTCTTTGATGATGTGCATAATGCTCTTTATTACCAATTTGCTCTTTTTCGGAAACAATATTTGAAAAAAATAACAGTTATATACAGTGCTATACACAATGGATATTTTCCTGTTTTTAAAAACAATGTAATATAAAAGCATAATAAGTCATATGTTGTGGGTTCTGGTGTCATTTACATATCACTGAGCCTTTTAACTTTATTGAATTCACCACATTTCCTCTAACAAAGTCGGACAGATTAAATGTAGATTCACCCTAACTAATATACATTTAGCTCAATGAAATACAACACGGATGTTAAATTTTACAAGAATCCGTTCGTTCATTCAGAACAAGAAAGTTGCATTTGTAGAGTATCTACATAACATCACATTGCTAATGTCAATTTTACATGTGCAATTTAATAGACTGTAAAATAAGTTATATTTGTTCAGGAAACATACATATGCTGCAGTCAAGTGATCTTCACTACACAAATTTGGTAAAAAAAACATATTCTGAGTGAACAACTGTTGTACACTGCAGGGATCAAAACACATATGCTTCGGCCTTTCAAACTTGTGAGGATTCAGTCACAAAACTCTTGGAGTGATATGAAGACATTAGGCTTAAGTCTGTTTACAGAGATTAATTAACTTTAGTGGAATTGTCACGGCGCACCGTAAGGGCACCCGTTGAACACTGCAGAGACGAGTAGAGATGGAGCGCGTACTCTGATACAACAAAGACTACATTACCCATGAGTCCACGGGTACCAGACGTCAGTGATGTCATCGCGTTCATGGAGGTGTGAGGAGAAAAGCGCTTCCAAGGCACCCGCTTGGTGCCGCTTACTTTTGCAGCTGAGCCTGTTCCCGCAACGAGAGGAGGTCCGGTAAGGGTGCTTCGTGCACCAACGATTCCTTGTCCTTTTGGTTGCCCGTTTGCTCTGGCTCAGCCTGCTGTGGCCTGTACTTTCTTGAGCGCTGTAATTACTTTTCTGATTGCTCCGTTGGGTGAACCATCCATTCCGGTTCTTTGCGGAGCAATCCTCGAACAGCAAAACCTCCTGAAACTGCGTAGGGCTGAACTATTGGGAGTATAATTGGTGGGAACTCCGTGAAGGGGTGTCAGCTGCCATCCTGTTTTCCCCTGCCTACGCCCTTGTGCAAATGCAGCCCGCTGTTGATAAGCGGTGGCTGTCTATTTGTCTAAAGGTACTTTTGAGGTGTTCTCTCGTTTTGGAGAGCTGAGACGCAGCTCATGCAGAGAACACACTGCTGGCTTTTTCTCTCGCTGACTTTGACTTTGACTTTTGTTTTCAATAGCAAGGAGCATTGCTATCCCCTTTCTTTCTGTGTTATATCGCAGTGTTTTGTTTATCACATTATAACATGAGCTTTAATACGCATGAGGATATTTGACCAAGGTTTCATGCTGCCCTCAGTGAGGGGGATACCTTGGTGGTAACGGAGTAGATACTCCGTGTTGATGTGAGACTTGTGTACCCAGCAACATTCCAAGATGCGCATGGATTCTTTGTGTGGCCCTTTTTCCTGTGGAAGGATCTAATCTCTATCCCTCATCTTTCATGAACTGTGGTCAATTATTTTGTTTCCTTGTGTTTTCACAACAGGGGTATTGAGAGCACCGGGGGACGGCTCTTCCCCCCCCTGTTTCCAGCCCTCACAGCAAAAATATTGGTAGGTCTTGTTTTCTAGAGAGATAGAGTCCTTGTTAGAAGAAGGTAGTTCATGAAAGGTTACTAATTATGTTGTCTACCCTTTAGATCACAGTGGAGCCATACAACACGCACAACTGTCTGTACGTCGAGAAGATGTATTTTCTGATTATAAGTGTTGTGAGTAGTGCTTGGGTAGATGAAAAGAGGGGATAGGTCACTCAACCCCTATTAGAATGTAGCCCTGATATTTGCAGAGTGCCCCGTAGAGCTATGTCCCTGTGCTGCCCCTTCTACTCTCCTCCCTGTAGAAATAATATAAGAGCAAGTGTATGTGTTTGACTGGGAATTTCATAAACGTGAATAGACAGGATCAAGCACATTCTAGCAAGTCAGTCTATGATCTGAGGGAAGCAACGCCTGCCCAAACTGATGTGGCCATTGGCATGGCCAAAACTGCACACTTACATAAAAGGTAAATGGCAGCCCTACCCCCACACCCTATGTTCTGCTCTGCAAAGACACCAGGAACATCTCTTGCATTGACAGACGTTGCTGGGCTCCAATGTACAAAATTATTCTGACAGTTCACTTGGTAGCTAGTTTTCAGTGGAGCAGCATACCTCTCTAGAAAAAAAATTAAAACAAATTGGCTCACTCCAGATGTATGGAGCCAACTGCGAACCTGCAAACCAGTTCAATTAAGCCCTACTGCCACTGTTACTCGCACAAGGTAGCCACTTTGGGTTAATCAGATTTCACCTTTTTACTGCATACTAGAATTGAGACAGAGTGAAGCAGGGCTGAGACAAGAAGCCAGAAACTGTGTCTGTCTTCCCTGAGGGAGTAGGAGCTACACTTGCTAGAGCGGGAATCATATTATATAAAAATGGTTTAACATCTCTATCTCACATCAAAAGGGTTGGTCCCGCTGTCCGTGAGTGGACCTCACTCCCCTGCGACAGACCTTTGACCTATATGAGGAGACCAGGAGCTATAAATCAGAAAAATAGTTTTTTTTCATCACAATCCTATTTCTAAGTTCAGTCAATAATGAAAGTTTTGATAAGTTTAAGGGTTTTATTATCATTAAGAAGCTTTAGTAAGTTATTTTTTTTTATTCGTTTAGTTCAAAATGCATCAATCAGAATATAGAATTGATAGTAAAAGTATGGTTAGAACAAGTCAGCTCAAATAATGCAATACATCACGTTCCATAAAGGAAAGGATCCCTATTATAAAGAATGGGTCAAAATGGGTGTTTAGCAGGAAACCCATAAAGAGTTCAAGAAGCAAGAGTGAGAAAGAGCATGAAGCTCAACATTTGATCAATCAATATCAGCTGAACTTTCATAAAGAAAGGTTCACAAAAAGCAAAATAATCATGCAGAAGCAGTAACAATTGCAATCAGTTATAAGGTTGGGAAGGATGGCAAATCAGCATCCAGCCTTCAGCATACTGCTGTTAGCATTCAGCTACAGTGAGGGCAAGTGATCTGGGCAACAGCATGTAGGGTAAAGCATCTCTGAAAAGGTGTCTCAGTATTGGGATCTGAAAAAAGTGTTATCATACTCTAGGAACACGCACTAATATAAAGAGTTGAAAGAAAATGTTGCAGTTCGTGTTGCTTCTTCTCCTCTTCTCGTCTAATGGGCTTTCAATTCTTCTTGAAAACAGGCATCGCACCATTCTTTCCCATGTCTGCACAATAGGTTTACTAAAACTTATCATGAAGTATGAAACATTTTACTAAACTAGGTCTACGTATGAGGTCTTTAATTTCTTCTACCTCCTTTCCCATGGATATGATCACATTCTAACCTCCTAATGAAATAAATTGTATTTTAGGTGAAACAATAGACTATATGAGATAAAATCAACTGCATCGAATATTATTCAGCACCTCATTGCTTTATTATAAATCGCAAAAGAAATAGGTCAAACTATTACATTTTCTAATCAAGCATTGCATTTAGTGTGTGAGTTAACATGAAGACATTTTATTCAATGATAAAGTGTTCAATTTCAAAACGTTATCAATTAAATACATTCTTTAATACAATATGAAGTCTTCACTAGAGGCATGTCAGGAAAAGATCAACTTTAAGCATTTTGAGCACATCTCAGCACATTTAACTTTGCTGCAGGTAAAATGAAGCATGTTTTAAACTTTGTGAGGCTTACTACTAATAAGTATGATTATGTACTACAATTTGCACATTTTAATATCGTGAACGTTTAGAATAAATTGCACATTTAACATTGCACATGTAGCTTTAACTGTATTATTTTGCACTTTAATAAAACTTATAATCAATCCCCATCTGATGGTTATCCTAACCATCACCTTTTGCAAGTAACCTATACTCAGAGGGCACTCTCATCATCAGTTGAGTCTTGTCTCTTTCTTTTCAAACTTTTCAATTTCAATGACTTTCTATATTTGTCATTAAGACGATCATTTAATGCTAATTCTTTTTCAATTCTCTTGCTCATTTTTCTGCTCTATCTTCGGGTAATGCAATATCTACAGCCTTTGAATAATACAAATAGGAAAAGTAAACAAAGCCCTACAATTAATATAGAATTAAAATAGCTTTCAGGATTTATCCTCCTGCAGTTGCAAACCAGTTTCCAATTGTGTGAATTCCTTTTCCGGTAAGCCTTAACACTATCTACAGGTGTAAACTGTCTAAAATAATACCAAGCTGTATCCATTTCTTTTTCTTGTGGGTCTAAGTTCATAAATTGTACCAGTGGTATTCTGGAAAGTATTAGATCATGGTTAGAATAAAAGTAATCAAAATGTTCTTGGGTTTATGCAAATTATGCAATATACTACATGAAGCTACATATGATAATGGAAATTGATGGTATGTGACTTCTTCTGCTGCTGATTAAAATAAGTGGGTGCAAATGTAGCAGTCGTTTGAATCCATACATTGTGTGTATTCCTGCACTAACCTAGAATAAACGTGTTGTGTAGTCAATTCAATTCAATTCCAAACTTTATTCGATATGTAAAAAACAATATCATAAAAGTACACACAAATGAATTTAAAATAGAATCAATAGAAATTCAGTAGTAAAATACCACAAAGGGTCATAAAAACATTAAAAAGAGTACACTGGGGGTAATCACAATTGTTTAGCAGCTATCACAGAGTCATTTAGAATAAAGGTACACAACAAACATTAAATCATATATCGTCTAAGGCTGCATTGATGCCCTCACCCTCACAATCACTTTTAAGTAAGAGGAGACAGCGGCCATAGTTAAAGGAGTGTCCAATGTTTTTAATTTATAAAAAGCCGCTCTACAGTATTGTAGTCCCCATGATTTGAGCAAAGGTTTCAAAAGGGTAGCCCTCGGCAGTTGATAGTACCTACAGAATAAAATACAGTGAATATTGGATTGTGTTGACAAACCATCACAAGGGCATTTCTCCAGGTCGCTGGACCAACAATTTTGATTGGGAAATGTTAATAGTCTGAAGAAGGTATCAGTGCGGAAACGAGTCACGAGCATACGGGTAAAAGGTGGTGGTTTTTAAGAATAGGTATTGCTGAATCCCTTCAGTTGTAGTGGAATGTTGGTAATCCACTACCGTGCTCTTATATTTTTCGGATGACCAACGACGGCTAGTCAGATGACTTAAGACTAGTCGTTTTAATGTAACTCTCGATATTTTGTTCAGAGTTGAGGGTTCAGAGAAAAATTTGGGATGCCCTAAGTCGTAAGACAAGTTTCTTACATAGTTCAGCCACTTGATGTTATTAACCTCATTCAGTCTAAGACAATCTGTGATAATTTCCCTATTAAAAAGTGTCTCTTGGTTGGTCCAGACTTTGTGCCATAAGATGATAGGGGAAGAGTTTATGATGTCCGCAATATGCGTAAGGCCAAGTTCATTGTGCACCACGTAGGTTGATGTACCACGTGGGACGGAAAGGAGGTAGCGCAAAAATAGGTTCCCGGAACGTTGAATTTGATCAGCGTGCTCGATTCCCCAGATCCCAGATCCATAAGTGCCAGTCGAAATACACTTGGCCCGATAGATCTCTAATAAGGGGTTAATCGGACGTCCCCCCAGCTTTTTGGAGAAGTTGGTCAGCGCACCTGTAGCTTTAGAAAACGCAATGCCCCTAGCTTGGGCAGCAGCCCGCCAGGTGCCCCTCTTATCGAAAATAATGCCCAGATATGGAAACCTGTCAATACTATCCAATTTCCTGCCTTTTAAAAAGATGGAACATTGTTTTTTTCCGATCCCTAGGCCGCAAGACATGGTAAAGGTTTTAGAGGCATTAATATTTAAACCTCTCCGTGACATAAAATCGGTAAATTCATCAACTGCCCTTTGTAGCCCTATGCGGGTCTGTGACATTATTGCTGCGTCATCCGCATAAAGAAGTATGGGTATAGATTTGCCATTAATGGTAGGGTAGTTGTGGTAAGTTCTGTTTAGATAGTGGCCGACAGAATTTATATAGAGGGTGAAAAGGAAGGGGGCTAATATACATCCCTGTCTTACACCTCTCCTAATATAAAATCTGTCAGAGCATTCTCCACTTCTACCGTATCTGACACGGGCTGATGCTCCCCTGTAAAGCTCTTTAATGAATGCAAGAATGAAAGGTTCTAATCCAATCTCTACAAGAGATTCCCAGAGCAGCTCGTGGTCAACGCAGTCAAATGCGGAACTGAGATCTACAAAGGTTACGAAAAGGTTTCCCTTTTTTGCCTTGGTGTATTTGGCAATTATAAGGGTCAAGTTCAGGCCTTGCTCGATGGTACCTTTGCCTTGTCTGAAATCATATTGTAGGTTGGAGATGATGTCTTGGTCGCTTATCCAATCATGGATTCTATTTAAAATAATTCTCCCTGCGACCTTCATTAGGGAATCGAGCAATGAGATTGGGCGGTAATTGGAGGGATTGTTCCTGTCGCCTTTTTTAAAAATAGGGACTACGGCCGCCTCAGGCCAGGTGGAAATGAAGCCTGTGGCATTCAGTGAATTCAAAACATTAGTAAGCAAAGGAGCCCACAAGTCCGGTTGTGATTTAAAAACATCTATTGGTACACAGTCCGGACCCGGGGCCTTCCCAGAAGGGCTTTCTTTTAGTGCCACGAGTACCTCTCCGCAGTCAAAAAAGATGTTCAGGGGAAAAAGGCTAGAAATGTGTGACTCAGTCTGGGGATTAGGGTGACTTTCTTGCGCGCTCATCTGTTCAATGGAATCTGATGGGTTATATAAAGTACTAAAATGTTTAACCCAGGTTTCAGCTGTTATGGCTAAGTCCATCTTTGGGAGCTGGGAGCATCGCAAGAAAGGTGCATTAACTGCCCTCCAAAAGGCGGTATTATCCCTTTTAGTAGAGGCATCCTGCAGGGCTTGCCAAGCCTCTGATTTCAGCTGGTTTTTCCTGGCCAGTCAGACTGCACGATAATTATGTCTGGCTTGCCGTAATTCTATCTGATTTCTCGGATTAGATTTTAGGGCAGTTTTTAAAGATTTCAGAGCTTTAGTGCAAGTCCTATCAAACCAGCCTTGACTGCACGATGGAGTTTTCCTAGGAGCTCGTGCAAGTAATCTTTTGATCTCCAACGAGATTATGGAGAACGAATGGCTGATTGCCTGGGGATTTTCTATTGTTGACAAGCATATCTGTATGTGCTCGTAGGTGTTCTTGACCAGTGAGTTAAGAAAGGCAGAGGGGACTACTTTGTCCCATTTTAAATAGAGCCCAGTGGTAGTTCCCAGCTTAAGTGGCGGGGTATAAGAGGGGTTCTTCCTTGCATTGGGATTAACGTGCAGGGTTAATTTTAAAGTCACCACAATAGGATAATGGTCGCTAATAGCAGTATCAAGGGTCTCCCAATCGAGTATAATCCGTGAATACCTTGAGGATATCAGGGTATAATCGATTGTGGTGTGACAGCCTCTCCCATTGTAAGTTGGCTTAAAGCACTTTGGTGGAAGACACAACTCATTTACATAAGATAAATTAAAATGAGATGTTAGACCGTTTAAAAGGTCTCCTAATTTAGTGTGCAAAAAATGGGTAGAGGAATCGTCGCTAGCAGTATCCATTCCACAGGTGCCTTTATTACTCAAAGGGCACAAGGGGCAGTTGAAGTCGCCCACCCAAATAATCAGCATATCAGTTTTAAGCTGGTTCTCTATTTTTATTAGGTCAACCTTTAACCCATTGAGAACCATATCATAACGGAGACTTGGAATGTTATTATAAAGATTAACCAAAATGATATTATTAGAGGGTCCACCTGTTAAAGTAATAATCTGATAGTTTTCGGTCCCTGTAAAATTTGCTGGTTTTAATCCGCATTCCACGGAAATGTAGGTCGAGAGCCCCCCCTTACTTCTGCCATGTGGACTAGGAGAAGCTGGGGTATGTAAGGTCCTGTACCCTAAAAGATGAAGTTCAGTGATAGTCCAGGTTTCCTGCAAGCAAATGATACTGTGTCGGGAAACAATTTGAACCCATAGGGGGTCAGTCAGTTTGTCAAGTAGACCTGCCACGTTCCAAGACAATAGATGTTACCGTTCACAGTGTCATTCAAGATCTCAGAGATTTCCTGAGATGGAGGGAGAATTAATGGAGGTGAAATATCCCTCGTTGGAAATTGGGTTGGAAAGGAGTTGGATGTTAAGCTACCAATTGGACTATCAGATTCAGGGGGTGAAGAGTGACAATCGGTGGCATGAGTTGACTTCGACTCGAGCTCACCGAGGCTCGTGGTGTTTTTCTTTGGGTTAAGATGATCAGTGTCCAAGATGATCTGCAAGGGACTCGTGTTAGAAGGATTACCGACCACAATCTCAAGATTTGAGAGTCAGTCTAAATCATCCAGACCAGAAAGAGTGGCAAACCGATTGAAGGTGGGAAAAGTGAAGTGGTGAGCCTCTGTTTGAGTCCTGGTTAATAAATGTGATTTTGAGGGGTTTAGCAAGAGGGAGCGGGGATAAAAGTAGCTTAAGTCGTGCGTCGAGATACCCACGCTGTCAGGCCACCAGAGGACGAAGAGGCGGTAATGGGGGCAACGTTGGGGTCTTTCTGCTGCCCAGAATTGAACAGAAGGGCAAAGAACCATTCATGGACTGAACTACAAAGAAAGAGGAATTCCAAGATGGCGGCCGCTCTGGAAGCAGAAGCGGCAGTCTAGTCTTTCTCCCCACAGGTGTTCCGAGGTTTTGAGAGGCGCGCGCTCCTAGAGGACGACGCACTTCACTGAGGAGATTCAGAGAGTAGCATCTTGACATTAGAGTTCCTGAGGAAAAAGTCAGAGAGAATAGAATTAGAGTTAGTTAGTTTGCGCCAGGTTTTACAGAATAGATTTCCAAGTCAGAAACCTTTTCACGCACCAAGAAACCCCCTGAAGAGAATTTTCAGGAAGATTTACAGAGACAGTTAAGACGACGAAATTCTCTTCAACCCTCGAGAAGACTTTCAATGCATCTTCGAGTATCCCGAGCAGATAGTCGGAGGTCTTTTGGCGCCATCCGGTGACAGAAAAAAGAAGACCGAAGCTAAGTACATTTGAGAGACATGAGAGATGAATGAGAAAAGTATTTGACAGGAAAGATTGCATAGAGAACGTATCTGATAACTCAAGTAATCAGAAATTCACCCCCTTTAGTAGAAAGATTTATGTGCAGTCAAATAGAGATGAAGAAAATAATACAAAATACACTCAACACCGTTCACTAGTACAAGATACCTAGAAATAAGGAAAAGTTAAGTAAAGACAAGTTTAGTACTAGAACCGAATAGAGAGAAAGCATAACTCTGCTTGACAAACACAGAAGAAGAGGACAAGCAAGAATATTCCCACTCCAGAAGTAAGCCTAAAAAATAATTATTTTTTAAGTTAAGAAAGAAACAAATAGAAAAGGCAAGGGGAAAGAGAAAGAATTAATAGAAAGATGTTTTGTAGGAAAGAGAGTCGGCAAGAAGTGACCAGACCCACAGAAAAGAATTGAAAAGAAAAGAAAACACCACACAACAAGACAGACATACAGAAGAGGGGCACAGTGCTTGAAACCCAGGGTAGGTGTTAAACACATAGAGAGTGTTAGAAGTCGAAGGGAGTAGAAAGTAATAGTGTCGTGTTTGTTTCAAGGTTCTCATTAACCAGAGCTGACAACAGAAATAAGAAGAAGCCGAGGAGAATAGTGAGGAACCGGAGTTTCAGGACCAGTCTCTTCTTTGTTTATTATTTTATCCACTTCCCCTTCCCCCCTGCGGGGTAGTTTCGGAGTCCAGGTGAACGTTTCTGGAACTCTGGCTGCCGTGTAGAGGGTGTTGGGAACTAGCATCTCTGTTCCTGTGCAAGCACTTCAGGATACGTCATCTTGACCCTGACAGAGTGAAGTGCCCAAGTGGTAAACTTGCACCCGGACAGAGATGGCAGAAGGAATAAACTTACAGACCTTGGGAGTAGTGCTAGAGACCATTCAAAAGGAGTTGGTGGCAGTGAGAGAAGACAACCAAAACCTGAGGCAGGAGGTGATTAACTCGAGAAAAGAGACAGCGGAGTTAGTTCAACGGGTTAAGCAGCCATTCGGCTCAGGGAGGAACGCCTTAGACTCATCCACTGAAGACCCAAATAGAATAACTACACAAGTGATCCATTCATTGTCCCCAGTTATTCCGTTGGCTCCTCCGGAGCGCTTTAGTGGGGACCCACAAAAGGCACAGCTATTCATCACACAGTGTTCCTTGCACTTTATGTGTCGCCCTTCCATTTTCCCAGATGCGCAGTCTAGGGTGGCCTTTGTTCTGTCGTACTTGAGCGGAGATGCAGCGTCCTGGTCAATGCCTCTGGTTTCCCGGGATGATCCACTGTTACAAAACTATGAAGACTTCAAACAAGAATTTCTTCGAATTTTCGACAGGCGGAGAATATCTCAAGCAGTAGACAATGAATTATTGGACCTGAGACAGGGAAACCGAGATCTAGTAGCATATTTGGCCCAATTCAATAAATTAGTCGTAGAAACGGACTGGCCAGAAAGCAAGAGAGCTGCAGTTTTTTATAGAGGTCTAAGAGATGAACTTAAAGATGTGTTGGCACAGATACCTAATAGACCCACAGAGATCTCGGAATTAGTGGACCTGGTCTTAGAAATAGACTTTCGTCAAGGAGAGAGGAGAGGAGAAAAAAGGAAAGAATTCAGGCCAGTAGCTCCGAGATTTGATCGGGTTCGGCCAGAAGGGAGTAAGGCTGTGGACGGACAACAAGGTTCGGAGCCCATGCAAATTGGAACGATAAGAGGTCCTCTAACCAAAGAAGAGAAAGAGAAAAGAAGGGCAGGAAATCTTTGTATGTATTGTGGCTCCAGTGGGCATTTTGTAAAGGGTTGTCCAAGAAAACCGAAGACCCCCTTTAAGCCGAAGGAAAACTCGCAGCACCACCAGTAGCGGGAGTTGGACCGGTGGATGCTAATCAGAAGTCAACTCCAACAGAACATCAAGTGGCTAACACTCTACAGTCGTCAGCTCCACATCTAATTCTATCCATGGTACTCAAGTTCCGGCAAGAAACGTTGACAGAAGTTTCAGTGATGATAGATTCCGGAGCCACCGGAAACTTCTGTGATATAAAATTTGCTGCCAAGGTGGGGTTACGAGCCATCTTGAAACCCAAGAGTGAACCGGTTCGGGCAGTAGATGGGACGAATCTCTCATCTGGACCAATAGTGAGTCATACAGAACAGGTACAATTGATTCACTGTGATGGACACGAAGAACGGATTCAATTCAATCTAATTGACGCACCACAGTTTCAACTTATTTTGGGCCTTCCATGGCTCACGGAGCATAACCCAACAATAAACTGGAGCACAAGAACCATAGTGATGGATTCAGAATATTGTCAAAAAAATTGTTTTGAAACAAAAGAAGGAACCAGAGAGTGTAATCCTGCTCAGGCCTTGTGCACAGCAGAGATGTCTGTCTGTGCGATAGACTCCCAGAAGATTCCGTCGGAATATGAAGATTTTGCCGATGTTTTTGACGAAACAGAAGCGGAACAATTGCCACCCCACCGGGTTTATGATTGTAAAATAGATCTAGAGCCAGGTTGCAATCTCCCCTGCAGTCGGGTATACGCGTTGACAGAAAAGGAACATCACCACTTGAAGGAATACTTGGATAAATATCTAGCGAATGGATTCATTCGTCCATCCCAGTCACCCGTATCTTCGCCGCTTTTCTTTGTGCCCAAAAAGCAGGAGGGAGATCTCAGAACTTGTATAGACTATCGCGCAATCAATAAGATCACCAAAAAGAACAGATACCCGCTTCCTCTGATTTCTGTTTTATTGGATCAGTTGAAGGGAGCGCAGATCTATACAAAACTAGATCTTAGAGGAGCCTACCATCTAGTGAGGATACGCGAGGGGGATGAATGGAAGACAGCCTTCAGGACTCGATTTGGGCTGTTCGAATATCAAGTTATGCCTTACGGTCTGTGCAACGCCCCGGCTGCCTTCCAGCATTTCATCAACGATGTTCTCAGTGAGTACATAGACCAATGCGCAATAGTGTACATCGACGACATCTTAATCTATTCGTCTGACTCAAGTCAACATCAGGAACACGTAAGGAAAGTGCTACAGAAGCTTAGAGAAAACAAATTGTTTGTAAAATTGGAGAAATGTGCATTCGGGGTCTCCCAAGTGGAATTTTTGGGGTTTGTTTTATCCCCGGCTGGAATGAAAATGGACGAGCAGAAGGTCAAGGCTGTGGTAGATTGGAAATCCCCAGAGTGTGTAAAGGAGGTTCAGAGTTTCATCGGGTTCGCGAACTTCTATCGAAGATTCATAAGCGAATTTTCACGGAAAATATTACCCTTGACGCGTCTGCTGAGAAAAGGAGTGCGTTTCGAATGGACGGAAGAAACAGAGAGAGCCTTTCAACTCCTAAAAAGAGACTTCACGACCGCACCGATACTCCTGCATGCTGACCCTACTGAACCTTTTTACGTGGAAACGGACGCCTCAGATCTGGCAGTGGGAGGGGTATTATCCCAACGGCATAAGGTAACCGGCCAACTACATCCAGTCGCCTATAGATCACGAAAACTAACACCTGCAGAGATAAATTACACCATAACAGAAAAAGAGTTACTGGCAATTAAGGACGCATTTAAAGAGTGGCGACACTATCTCATGGGGGCTCAGCATCAAGTGACAGTCTTCACCGACCACAGAAATTTGAAATTTTTGAAGTCTGCCCGGACGCTAACACCAAGACAACTCCGTTGGTCATTGTACTTCGCGGACTATGATTTTGTCATTACCTATAGACCAGGAGCCCAGAATGGCAAGGCGGACGCTCTATCCAGATTGGGAACAAATGACCAGAAGAATCAAATCAAAGATCAAACAATAATTCCGGAAGACAAAATAATTGGAGCTACAATATCTTCTGACTTAAAGGAGCAGATCCTCAAACGAATGAGCCCAGAGGAAATACAGGAATGGGTAGAGGAAGACAAGGAAAGAAACATTCAGCAACAGTTGCCTTACTTTAAGGAAGCTCTCTACTTGCCAACCCCGGAGTTACGGAATCAGGTGATGTCTGAATGTCACGACAATCTTTTGGCAGGGCACAAAGGAGAAACGAAAACAGAAGAGCTGATCAAGAGACATTATTGGTGGCCGCATATGACCAGAGACATTGAGGAGTACGTCAGAACTTGTGAGATCTGCGCACAGGGAAAATCGGAACGGCAGGCCCCCAAGGGGTTGTTGCAACCTCTACCCACTCCACCATACCCATGGCATACAGTTACACTAGATCTAATAGTGGATTTACCTTCAAGTTTAGGTTATAATACAATTCTAGTGTTCGTAGATGCATTTTCTAAGATGGCGCACTTTATGGCCCTAAAAGAAATTCCAACAGCCAAACAGTTAGCCCACCACTTCACTACACAAATTGTAAAGATACATGGGGTCCCCAAGGTCATTATTTCTGATAGGGGAACACAATTTGTATCTCATTTTTGGAAGGCCTTTGTGGGTGGATTGGGAATTGAAGCCAAGTATTCGACTAGCTATCATCCGGAGACAGACGGGCAAACTGAGAGAGCGAATCAGGAGTTAGAGCAGTATTTGAGGTTGTTCCTTCTGAAGCAAGAAGGAGAGTGGTCAGAGTTGTTATGGGCGGCAGAATTCGCACATAACAACGCCAAAAATGTCTCGACAGGTTATTCCCCATTTTATTTAAACTATGGGAGACACCCAAATGCAACTATTAGACAAACGGATATTTCCGTTCCAGCAGTGAAAGATCTGGTGACCCATCTGGGTAGAGTTCATCAAACTGCTAAACAAAATTTAGAACAGGCAAAACAGAAATACAAGCAATATGCAGATAAAAAGAGACGAGAGGGTCCTTCCCTAGAAAAAGGAGATAGAGTCTGGTTAAGCACAAAGAATCTCAGACTAAAAGGAAACAGGAAATTTCAGCCCAGATTCATAGGACCATATCTGATAGAAGAGAAAACCTCACCAGTTAACTACCAGTTAAAATTACCTCCTAAATTGAAAATTCATCCTGTTTTTCATGTTTCCCTGTTAAAAAAGGCATCAGCAGGCTTACGCAGGGAATTGACTCCAAAACCCATTCAGTTAGAATCAGGGGTAGAGTACGAAGTGAAAGAAGTTCTGGATTCCAAAGTAGTTAAAGGAAGGCTTTATTACTTGATAGATTGGAAAGGCTATGGGCCCGAGGAACGATCTTGGGAACTAGAGTCAGATGTTCATGCTCCTAGATTGGTGAAATCATTCCATCAAAGATTCCCTACCAAACCAGGAATGAGAGGACCTCCTTTGTTGGGGGGTACTGTCAGGCCACCAGAGGACGAAGAGGCGGTAATGGGGGCAACGTTGGGGTCTTTCTGCTGCCCAGAATTGAACAGAAGGGCAAAGAACCATTCATGGACTGAACTACAAAGAAAGAGGAATTCCAAGATGGCGGCCGCTCTGGAAGCAGAAGCGGCAGTCTAGTCTTTCTCCCCACAGGTGTTCCGAGGTTTTGAGAGGCGCGCGCTCCTAGAGGACGACGCACTTCACTGAGGAGATTCAGAGAGTAGCATCTTGACATTAGAGTTCCTGAGGAAAAAGTCAGAGAGAATAGAATTAGAGTTAGTTAGTTTGCGCCAGGTTTTACAGAATAGATTTCCAAGTCAGAAACCTTTTCACGCACCAAGAAACCCCCTGAAGAGAATTTTCAGGAAGATTTACAGAGACAGTTAAGACGACGAAATTCTCTTCAACCCTCGAGAAGACTTTCAATGCATCTTCGAGTATCCCGAGCAGATAGTCGGAGGTCTTTTGGCGCCATCCGGTGACAGAAAAAAGAAGACCGAAGCTAAGTACATTTGAGAGACATGAGAGATGAATGAGAAAAGTATTTGACAGGAAAGATTGCATAGAGAACGTATCTGATAACTCAAGTAATCAGAAATTCACCCCCTTTAGTAGAAAGATTTATGTGCAGTCAAATAGAGATGAAGAAAATAATACAAAATACACTCAACACCGTTCACTAGTACAAGATACCTAGAAATAAGGAAAAGTTAAGTAAAGACAAGTTTAGTACTAGAACCGAATAGAGAGAAAGCATAACTCTGCTTGACAAACACAGAAGAAGAGGACAAGCAAGAATATTCCCACTCCAGAAGTAAGCCTAAAAAATAATTATTTTTTAAGTTAAGAAAGAAACAAATAGAAAAGGCAAGGGGAAAGAGAAAGAATTAATAGAAAGATGTTTTGTAGGAAAGAGAGTCGGCAAGAAGTGACCAGACCCACAGAAAAGAATTGAAAAGAAAAGAAAACACCACACAACAAGACAGACATACAGAAGAGGGGCACAGTGCTTGAAACCCAGGGTAGGTGTTAAACACATAGAGAGTGTTAGAAGTCGAAGGGAGTAGAAAGTAATAGTGTCGTGTTTGTTTCAAGGTTCTCATTAACCAGAGCTGACAACAGAAATAAGAAGAAGCCGAGGAGAATAGTGAGGAACCGGAGTTTCAGGACCAGTCTCTTCTTTGTTTATTATTTTATCCACTTCCCCTTCCCCCCTGCGGGGTAGTTTCGGAGTCCAGGTGAACGTTTCTGGAACTCTGGCTGCCGTGTAGAGGGTGTTGGGAACTAGCATCTCTGTTCCTGTGCAAGCACTTCAGGATACGTCATCTTGACCCTGACACACGCCCCTTCTCGCGGTATACCAGTCCACTATATGAGGTAGTGCCCTACGGTCCCTGAAGTTAATAATGATGACGTCTCCCTGAATATCCTTAGGTCTAGATCCCAACCAACTCAATCTTCTCACATGGAGTATTTCGCCGTTAATATCGGCGGGAAGTGGCCTGTTTGACTCAACCAATGTACTACCTTATTTTTGAGTTCCTGATGTCTCTCTATTTTACCCGGGGCAAGCTCCGGGACACCAGTGAGTATTACTACATAGGGAGCTGCTTCTGGGGGCAGGTCGATGTGGTAAGTCGTTCCCGTCCTATTAATCGAGGGTGGCTGCGAATTGACATTGTTGCAAAGGAGCTCTACAGGGTTATAAGGTTGATCACCTCTGGCGTCCCTTTCACCTGTAATTCTTTTCTCTGCTATGGGCATAAGAGCATGTGTGTTCTCCGTACTAACCGATGGAATTGCCTGGTTGGCTTTTTGATTGGGTGAAGGAGGCCCAGCAACGGGGATGGGATTTTTTAACAGACGAGCGTTCAGTTCCCTATTTGATGCAATAATTAGGGCATTTGATGCTTCCAAAGATGTTAACTGTGCTGCGATGTTTTTGACCCTCTCCACCAGAGGTAAAAGTAAGGATTTTACGAGGTGCTCTATGTCGGCCAATGAGTTAGAAGAAAGCGATGTAAGTGGCTGTGTGCAGGCTTCTGCAGACTTTGCGGGTGTGAAGACCAACGGGGTTTGAGAAATAACTTTGAGAGACTCAGTATGGGCATCTTTCCTCCCTTTTTTCTGGCGCAAATATTTTTTTACTGGGGGCTTGGGAGCGATAGGTTTGTTTCTTACTGCCTTTCTCGTTTTATTTTTTACAGTATGAATTGGAATCAAATCCTCGGAGGAAGAGTCCGTTATTAATTGTGTATTTGGAGTGTGTGTGTTATTAACCTTTGAGGTAGCCGGTATGGCTATTAGATCATGTAACTGCGGGGAGGAGCCGACGTCCTGTACAAGGTCGTGGCCCGTACTAGGGATCGGGGGTGAAAGGACGTGCTGAATGCAGCCTAAGGACGAGCGCTTGTGATAAATAGGGTCCAAAGACAGACGGCGCTCTGTAATGGCTATTTCTTGCTCTAGCACAGTGGCAGCTCTGGTGATAAAATGGTCTAATGTCCCCCTGACAGAGCCCCCCACCAGGGATTGCCTGCGTTTACTTAGGCGAGTAGCCATAATATGGTGGGGGCAATTAATACTCAATCGGTATGGGCACAAAACAAAAATTGAACACGACTACTGATATATAACAAATAACGAAGAACAAACAAATTAGTAAAGATGTGTCCAGTCCCAAATACGCATAAGTGGATCAAATATAACCTTTCTCAGGAGAGTCTTGTAAGGCCTCAACAACCAGCAGCAAGGGGGGGTGGCCCAGCCCGGCCTCAGTCGGCCTTGGACGGCCGTAGACAGCCCGCCCTTTGCCCGGGCTTAGCTTGGCGCCGCCCGCGCGCGGTTCCGCGACGCGGGGGCTCTCCTCTGATTTGAAGCGCCTCCGGGCGCGGAAGAGGCGTGGGCGGCTTCCTGCCGCTATGAACTGTGGGTGATGTAGTGCACACTGCGGCCGCGCTGGTTTTCTTATGCGGCGGCAGTGGCAGAGAAGGTAGGCGCCGGGACAAACAGACCAGGAGCACGAAGCAAATGTGGCCCAGGCAGACGACAACAGCACACAGAGCCCCCGCTCCACCAGGGCTCTCCTCTGATTTGAAGCGCCTCCGGGCGTGGAAGAGGCGTGGGCGGCTTCCTGCCGCTATGAACTGTGGGTGATGTAGTGCACACTGCGGCCGCGCTGGTGTTCTTATGCGGCGGCAGTGGCAGAGAAGGTAGGCGCCGGGACAAACAGACCAGGCGCACGAAGCAAATGTGGCCCAGGCAGACGACAACAGCACACAGAGCCCCCGCTCCACCGGGGCTCTCCTCTGATTTGAAGCGCCTCCGGGCGCGGAAGAGTCGTGGGCGGCTTCCTGCCGCTATGAACTGTGGGTGATGTAGTTCACACTGCGGCCGCGCTGGTTTTCTTAAGCGGCGGCAGTGGCAGAGAAGGTAGGCGCCGGGACAAACAGACCAGGAGCACGAATCAAATGTGGCCCAGGCAGACGACAACAGCACACTCCTTTGTATCTAGCAAATTATGCTTTCAATTGTTATTCATCTGTGGTGTGCACAAAGGTGGTATTTACATAAGCAGACCTAATAATGTCTTTCTTGGGTGTTACTAGCACTGTTATTACGAAATTTGAGCACATAATCTTGCATATATTTCTAAGGCAACACCTGTTTGTCTATGATCAGATTTTTTCAAGTAAAGTATATAGCAACCGTTCAATTCAAAGATTTCTCCAAATATACTCTTTGCAAAGCTTTTCTTTCAAACAGTCTTTTTCACAGAGTCTATTTATTCTGAAAGGTTCGTATAGACAATCCTTAGCCCTACTCTGTATTCTTCTAAAATGTTATCCCTGCTCTTCTACTGCAAACTGGGGCCTAGGTAAATCTTAAAACAAAAAAAGGAACAAACGTTTTGTTTCAGTCTTTTTGAAATTTCAAACAGTTCTTTGTCTTTTAGTGTCTTTCCGTATCCTCTAGAAATCCAATAATCCACAGTCCAATAATGTCATCAGTGTGATGTCATGGAGGTTCAATCAGTTCAGTTTTCACATCACACAGCCCCTTGCTCACTTTGTCACTGGATTCAAGCTAACCTGGCTGGTGAGGGGTGTTACCCCGAAACCGGTCCCAGGATGCTTGTTGCCAGTTCTGGGAAGACTTGGCTTGGCAGTTCGGGCTGGACTGTTCCCATGAGGCACAGGGTCAAGACTGATTTGCATTTAGCTGGGTCTGAACTGAGGTGGCAAGGTGAGCTAAAGAACGATGATGGATTCAACCCAGATCTGTGACTGGGGGTAAGTGTCTGAAAAGTTTCAGCACTCTGTCCATCATCTCCTTGTGTTTGCTTTGTTTTCCCTAAGTTGGCAGGGTATGCCCAGACGTGGGTTCCTTGCTCACTTTGCCACTGGATTCAAGCTACCCTGGCTGATGAGGGATGTTACCCTGAAACCGGTCCTAGGATGCTTGTTTCCGGTTCAGGGAAGACCTGGCTTGGCAGTTCAGGCTGGACTGTTCCCATGAGGCACAGGGTCAAGACTGATTTGTATTTAGCTGGGTCTGAACTGAGGTGACGAAGTGAGCTAAAGAACGATGATGGATTCAACCCAGATCTGTGACTGGGGTGAGTGTCTGAAACGTTTCAGCGCTCCGTCCATCATCTCCTTGTGTTTGCTTTGCAGAAAAGTATGCCACAGGTTTTCAAGCATCTCCATTCATTTGAGTATGAACCAAGAGAGAACAACCCTCCCTCTCACTGCACTCTCACTTTACTGTAATCTGGCATTCCTAGTGCCAGGGCATGAAAGAGATTTTCTCTCACCTCTATGAAAGCTTTCAAACAATTGATGTCCCAAGGAAGAGGATCAGGCACTTTTTTCTGTGTCAGGCTCAGCAAAGGCTTTGACATGAGAAAAAAGTTTGGTATCCACTGTCTACAGTAGTCAGCCATTCCAAAAATCATCCTGACTTCTCTCTGTGTTTAAGATGGATTTATTTGCAGAATAAGTGATGTGGAATTCCTATAGCCTGACACCCATGACATATTGTTTGGGGTCAAGAGCAACAAGTTTTAATGTGCATTTTGTCCTTGGGACAAGCAGGCCCAACCCCTGCAGCATAAACCCTTTGGCTGCCAGTTTGCAGTGCCCCATTAAGGATCAGGGAAGGGCACTGCCTGCAGTTAAGTTAATATTTGTGTGCATATGTTAATGCTGTTCAAAGTTGTATTTATGGTTCATTAATTGAAAGCCTTTATTATTAGGGTGAGCGCTCTCAGTAAATGTAAGTTCTGACTGCACTACTAACAGTGGTTCCTGTATAAAAATGTGTACAAACGGTTTCAAAGTTTAGCAATATGAGGCTATGCATAGTGCTCCCAGAATGCTCTCTGATTAGATGCAAATATTTGCAGAAGCTTGAAAGCAAGATTAATGATTCTTTGCTTTCAAAATAAAATTTTACTAAAAAATGGAAGTAGGAAACATTTTTTTTGCTAAACTACTGTAAAATTTCAGGTACCAATTCTTTGCAGCATCATTTAGTAAAATGTCTTGATGCATGCTAGTATTTCCCCAAAATATTCATAACCAGTAGTTTCATGAAGATTTTGGGAAACATAAAAATAAACAAGCATTGGCAAAGCCAATAGGTCTGAAATGGTGGTCAGCTTTTTAGTTTTGGCAATGCGTGACTTGTTTTGGCATGGTTTTTGTAAAACCTTATTGATGTGAGAGCTGCCGGACCCTCACCATTATAACAAACATTGGTAAAAGCAAAAATAGTTTTTGGTCTCAAAAAAGCACACACTGCCACATTAGTTACTGGCACTGAACAAAACTAATTTGTGTGCCGATATCCTCCTTGTGAAAGAGCAGAATGCTGTCACTCACCGTGAAGCCAGCCGAGACAGAGAGAGAGAGAGAGAGAAAGAATTTTAATAAACACAAAAGGTCATGGTTAACGCCAGACCAAATTAGGGGCCCAATTATTAAAGAAAGTCTCAAAAGTGCACCCTTGGTATATGTCCTTGCATTAAGGGCAGCAATATGGCTTTCGTGAATTCACAAGAATTTACAGCAGTAGGGCAAGAGATAGTACTCCTTGAAAATATTTGTGAACTGCATTTTAGCATGAGCAAATATGCATGTGTAGATTTGCTCATGAGAAAACCTGAGTGCAAATTTATTTTCCCTCCAACCACTTTTTTCCCATTTCTGGAAGAAGGTTTACTTCTGCCATTGTCAGGAGTAAATTTCCAACATTTCTCAGTATTGGAAAAGATTAGAGAAGAGTTGTTGAAAACCCTTAAAACATGCAAGTTAGTAGGTTTGCACAGACTCAAAAGGACATTCCAACCCTGGAACTATTGTTTACCACTACCTTCAGTCCCAGTATGTAGATCTGCGGAAATGTAGCAACATAAAGGGATTGCTAGTATTCAAACACTACTATGGTATGAGCCCTGGCATAATCAGAGAGGCTATATAAGAGCTCTTATATAATGAGATTGCTGCCATAATTTGTCGCTGCACAACATGGCACCAAAGGGACAAGTGGATTTTGTTACAGGACAAGTAGATTTATGAAGCAACCTGCCCCATGGACAAGTAGATATTTTAATAAATTCCACACCCCTGCAGAATAGCTTCCACTCTCTCTGGTGACACCTTTCTTTATGTTGTGTCCCAGATACTGAACTTCTTTCTGACAGTATTGCAACTTTCCTGGAGACAACTTGTTACCGTTCTCAGCCAGGTGATTTAAAAGTGCAATTGGATCTTGTTTACAGGCTTCTCATGTCTCTGTTGCCACAAGTAAATCATGTATATATAGCACAAGTACTGATTTGTAGGGTATTTGAAATGACTCCAAATTATTTTTCAAGATCTGGTTAAAGATGGAAGGACTCTCTGTATACCCTTGTAGGACTCGGCAACATGCCACAACTCTCTGCTGAAACACCATAGAAAAAAGGTATTGACTATCTTCATGTAATGGCACTGAGAAAAAGGCCTGGTAGAGATCAATAACAGTAAACCATTCTGCAGTGCATGGGATCTGAAAACTTTTAGATGCTGGATTCTGTAGTACGGGAAAACATGGATTGACAATATTGTTAATTTTTCAAAGATCCTGCACAACCAGATATTTTCCATTTGGCTTCTGTAAACCCATAATTGGAGAGTTGCATGGACTTCCAACGAATTCCCTCAAAATTGGCTTGCCCAAAATATCTTCGACTCCAGGCGTTAATCCTACACTGCATTTGGCTTTAGTGTAAGTCAGACTGGTTTTACACCGTTGATTAGTGCAATATCTTTTCGTTTGAAGTCCAATACTTCTGAATTCACTATTTCACTCAAATCAGTAGGCAATTCTTCAATTGTTCTCAATGGGAACAACTCTACAGTCAAATTTTGTTGCGCCATTTTAAACTCGATTTTCTCATCATAGGTCAGAAACTCGACTCCATCTGGTGTACAGTAAATTGTGCGATTTGACTTGCACTACAAATCTTTCCCTAGATGATTGACGGGACTAGTGTCACAAAAAACAAATTGATCATTTTATTCCAATGAATATTTTTATAGGAACTTTCTCTGAAACTGAGTTGGTAATTTGTTTATTTGAAACTCCTACAACTTGGATCTTCTTTCCCAAGAGGGGTAGGCCTGGGACTTCCACTGTTCTAACAGTGAATCTTATTGCACCAGTGTCCATCAGAAATAACGCGGGTGGCCTTTCCCCTCACCTTCTACGAACAGACCACTCTGGTCTACCTCTAAGACTGCACCAAGCACGCAATCTTCCTCCCCCCTCAGGCACCGTCATTGGGACTTGTCAGAACCAAAACTGTCTTTATCAAATACAGGAAACTGCTGAAATGTGTTCTGATTTTGGTTCAAAAAGAGGTTTAAGGTTGCCTTGGGCAGCTGGTTCAAATTAAATCTAGGATTTCTCATATTTTGTGGGACCATCTTGGTTTGGACCGATTTCTGCATTGGCTGAACTGGCTCATTTAGCATTTTATTTCCTCTCTGCATTTGCACATTCTATTTTTTTTAAATGAATTAAGCTTACACTCGCTCTTCCAATGCTCGATCTTGTAATAATAGTGGGCAAGGAGTCATTTTCTTCAAAATCGCAACATCCATACCTGAATTTGAATCAACTGGAACACCTCTACCCCTAACAAAACCTTGTTGAGTACCTTGTACTCCGGCACCAAGACCTTGCATACCATATTGATTTTCTGCAAAAGACTTGTTCTGAAACTATTGCTGAGAAAACTTTGTCTAGACCAACATGATTTTCTCCTTCAGCTTTTTCTGCTTCATTTCTTGTTCATCACTACAATATTTCGCATACCCCCGAATCTCCTCATGCGATTTATTCTGCCAACAAATCACACTTTGTTGTATATAAGCACTGATTTCTGGTCTTAACCCAATAACAACCTGAGATACAAAAAATCCCATATCACTTGCATCAGGATATTCTGTCCCACTGTGTTGTTGAAACACCTGCAGCAACCGCTCATAGTAATCATGAACTGACTCTTTTGGCTCTTGTAAAGTTCTCTTGATATTCAACCAATCAAGATCTTTCAGTGGCACCTTCCTGTTTAGGAAAGTAATCACTGCTTCATACTTCTCCAGAACTGTAGAAGATGGTGCATTTGTGCGTACCTCTCTTGTTGGCTCCTCATGTGGCCATTGTACAACAACCTTACATTCAGCCCACAGATCATTCAGCACCACCATGTCAAAGAACGTATTCAAATCAATCCACAACACTTTTTTTTTTTTTAAAAGAATTTTATTGTTTTGTAAAACAGTGAAAACAGTAGGACATTGAAATGAACCTTGTATACATATCCCTAGATAAAGCACCACCCCATTGCGCAATCCCTCAACCAACCCAATTTCTATTGCAGTTCGGAAGACTCTGGCTCCCCACCTTCCCACCATTCCGCAGGTTCCCTTAACCATCTGAGTCTGAGGAGTCCTCATCTGAAAGAGGCGGCGGATCGCATATTCCTCCCCTGTACTTGTTCCATGCCCCCCAGACCTTGGCCCACTTGCGAGGGCATCCCCGTCTAATGAATACAGAACGCTCTGCAAACATGGCTGCGTCCATTTCCCTGCGCCACATGGATAGCAGTGGCACCTCCTCTGCACCCCATTTTTGGGCTATATTCCTTTTGGCCGTCATGATGCCCAGCGTCACCCAGCCCTGTGTCTGACGATTGAGGTCATTGGGCTCCCACACATTTATCAAGCAGCGTCTGGGTTCCGGCAACAGCGATACTCCACATGCCTGAGACATTGTACGCAGCACTCGTTTCCAGAAGTCTTGAATGATTGGACAGTCCCAGATAGTGTGGTAAAAGGTTCCCTCCTCCCCACAACCCCGCAAGCAGAAGGGATGTGACGCCCTGCCCAGCTTGTGTAGTAAGCATCTGGGGCCTCATGTAGGTAAATAAATTTTACCGGTTCTTAAATACCGAGCCGTACCGAATCGGTAAATTAGAATCGGTAAGTTATATGTAGGTAAAAATTCGGTAACAGTTACCGATTCGGTAACATTCGGTAAATACGAATCGGAATTCACCGAATCGGTAAATACCGAGGTGATAATTACCGAATCGGAAAATACCGAGGTGGTATCTACCGATTCGGAAAATACCGAGGTGGTATCCACCGAATCGGAAAATACCGAATCGGTATGTACGGATTCGGTAAATAACATCACATGACTTGACGAAACAGCTAATCCTGTGCAACGACAGCCCACCCAACCAGGAACTGCCCACACCCAGGCAGGTGTACACAATTAGCCGACGTGGCCACACCCAGGCAGGTGTACATAATTAGCCGACCCTGGAGAGGCTTGGAGTGCAGAGGAGAGCCAGGGAGCAGTTGCATGTGCGAGCGGGAAACGAACAGCATGTCCAGCCAGAGAACACAGAAAGACGGAGGGGAAAGGAGGAGGAAGCTCAAATTCAGCCCCAAGGAACTCCAGGTGCTGGTGGAGGAGGTGGTGAAGCAGCACCAGAAGCTGTTTGGGAGGCAATCCCTGCAAGTGCCTGAGGCCGAAAAGCGCAACATATGGCTGGCCATCCAGGCGCAGGTCAATGCTGTGGGTGTGACCCACAGGGACATTGAGGTCCTCAAAAAGCGCTGGTATGACCTGAGGATTGTGACCAAGAGGAAGATGGGCGACATCCAGAAGGAGGCCAGCCAGACCGGAGGTGGAACCAACAGGGCACCTGCCCTCACCGAACTGGAGGAGCTGGTGGCGGCCACAATCGAGCAAGAGAGCGTCGTGGGTCTTGGGGACGCCGACAGCTCTGCCAGAGCCGCAACACACCAAGGTAAGACGAAAGCACAGCAATGTAGCCCCCCCTACCCCTATCCCACATCCCCCATTGTGAAACGAGAATCACACTGCAGTCCACACGTGTCAGTGCAGACAGGCAATGCATTCCGGGAGATGTAGTCAGGGCAACACTAACCATGACGTAAATGTCACAGGGCAACAGGGCATGTCACGCACTCGAGGCACAAGGAGACAGAGGACAGATTGGAATGTGAAATGATTTATTGTGACGCTTGCAATGCAGCCCTTCGGGGACACTGAGCCAATGTTGTTTTTCTGTCCACAGATGTGACATCATGCAGTACAGGGCATGCTGCAGGGGAGACGGCACACCTGCCACAAAAATCACCTCTAGCCAGCACGAGTTCAGACCAGGGAGCAGGCCCACTGGCAGCCGCACCACCAACACAGCCAGCCTCGCCGCACACAGAGCCAGCATCACCTCACCGAGAGCCAGCATCACCACAACCACAGCCAGCATCGCCACTCATGTTCGAATCACCGGCCACATCTCCGCTTGCAGGTGTGAGAATGAGGAGGCGTCCAGCAGCCAGGCTACGAGCCTTCGACACCTCGTCAGACGACAGCATGGGCCCAGAAGACCGCACCGGGCACCAGGAAGGGAGCCATCCCACTGTGCCCCACACCTCACAGGCAGCACAGACGGGAGCAAGAGGGCGCCGCAGGTCGCGTGTCCAGAGTCCACCAGCACCCACTGACGGCCATGGTGTCTTCTTGGGGCTCGAGGGCCAAATGTTGAAGCAACAGCGCCTGCAATCAAAGGCAGTTATGTCAGTCCAGAGGCACATGCGGGTGATGAAGACAAGCTTAGTCAACATGGACACAAACATTGGCGGCATGGCTGCGGGCATTCGGGACATGTCCCAGTCAATCCAGCAGTTGTGCAGCAAATTAGATGCTGACATCGAAGCACGGCGCCGGGAACGCCAGAGAAGGGACACTACCATCAGGGCACTCAACCGTCTGGCAACTGCGACTTCCCTACTTTGCCGGCGCTCTGTGACGATGCAGGAGGGCCTAACACAGTGCTGCAGCGACCTGTCTCGGGGGATGGTGCAGGTGACAAGTGCACTAGGGGTGCTATTGACTAGTCAGGCGTCGACAACTGCTGCAGGGGATGCTGCGGAGCGCATCGACACCAGCAGCAGCATCACACCCCCCGTCCCAGAAGCACGCAGGAGCAGCAGGCGGCTTGGGGTTGGCTCTAGTGAGGATGCACAGGCCGTGCAATCCACCACTGCAGCGCGTATGCGCAAACATTGATGTGGCCCTGCTTAGCCACTTCCCATTGGGTGACGTAACCCTGGACATACTCCTTGTATAGATGGTATATTGCCAGATTGGCCTGTTCATGTGTTCATGGCGTGGTGCCACATTAAACTACGTCATGACTTCTCACAACTCGCTGTGTCCCCTCACTTACTCAGAAATAGTTGCATGTGATCTCTGCCCGTCTCTCTCTCCCATCGATTGCAGTTGGCACTCTAGCTGCGCTGCCCTCTGGCTGGCCTGACTCATCCTCGTTGTCCTCAACATATGTTAGTTCCACATCTGTACCTTTTTTCGTGGCAAGGTTGTGCAGCATTGCACAAGTGGCAATAATCTTGCAGCAGGTGATGGGTTTGTACTGGCGTGCGCCTCCGCTCTTGTGGAGGCAGCGGAACCTGCTCTTCAGTAGTCCAAACGTGCGCTCCACCACATTGCGTGTTGTTTTGTGGGCCACGTTGTATCGTCTCTCACTCTGGGTTGCTGGGTGTAGGTAGGGAGTGAGGATGAATGAACGGCATGCATATGCACTGTCGCCTGGATGAGTAAGAGGGAACCATCAGTTACATGCCTCTATACACTCTGATTTGCAGGTTTCAAGGGGCGTCACTGTTACTTACCCAGCAGGTATCCCTCTCCGAATTCGCCGGCACTCAGTCGTGTGTAGATCCCACTATTCTGGAAGATGTAAGAGTCGTGGGTGCTCCCAGGAAACTTTGCAACAATATCTGTGATGATGTTCCCTGCATCACAGATCACCTGCACATTGATGGAGTGGGTGGACTTCCTGTTCCTGTAGATGTGCTCTGTATCAGCTGGTGGACAGATTGGGATGTGTGTACCATCAATACAGCCGATGACATGGGGGAACTGTGCCATGTGATAAAAGTCTGTTTTTGTTTTCTGCAGTGCAGCCTGTGTGTTTGGGAAGCTTATGTAGTGGTGCATTCTCTGCATCATGGCATCCAGGAACTTCCTGAAGAAACGGGACAGGCAACTCTGGGATACACCACCCACCGCAGCTATCACCACCTGATAACTGCCGGATGCCAGTAGATGTAGGCTGCAGAGCACCTGCACATGTGGTGGTATGGCGTGCGCCCTTCTTGTTGGCTGGTCCAGGAGTGGGTGCAGGTCCCTTATCAGGTCCATGATGGTTTCGGGGTGTAGCCTGTACCTCTCATGTATCTCTGCATCAGTCAGCTGTAATAGTGTGATGCGCTGTCTGTAGATTTGTTCCTCCCGTCGCCACACCCTCAGTCCTGCTGCCTGTAGACGTAGGCGCCTTGCAATGACGTACATGGCGGCCATGTTGTCCACGCTGTTGCATTTTGGGATTGCTTATGTGCATTGTTGATGGTTACCACCTGCTTTCAATCCGTGTTAATTACCGACTCTTATTTACCGATTTTCCTGGATTTCTTAATTACCGCCTGCTCCTACATGTCATTTTAAATTTTTACCACTTCATATTTACCACTTCATATTTACCGATTCGTTAATTATGTATTCGGTAAACATGAATCGGTATTTTGGAATTCGGTAACTATGAATCGGTATTTACCGCCTCATATTTACCGAAAAGTGGTTTTTGGACTCCTACATCTCACTTGTCTGAATACCGGTCGGTAACGGCATATTTACCGAAAATCGGCCGTTACCGACCGGTATTTCGCTACCTACATGAGGCCCCTGGTGTAGTAGGAGCGATGCAAGATACGAAGCTGCACCAGTCGCAGCCTCGAGGGTATACCCGCCTCGCGCGGCGAGGCCAGTGCCTCACGCCACTCTGGGTCATCAAAATCGCCGAGCTTGTCAGCCCACCGCTCCCGCAGGACCCCCATAGGATCCGGTAGATTGTTGACCAGCTTGCGGTACGTGAAGAAAGTAGCCTTTTTTGGCATATATTCCGTTAGCAACCTGTCCTCCAGCGGGGACGTCTCCGGAACCTTCGCTCCAGGAGCCAACTGCGTCATTAAGGCATGCCTCATCTGGAGGTATCTGAACCATTCCGAGGGGGCCAGCTCGTATTGCTGCTGCAGGCGCGCGAACCGGACAACCTCTCCCTTTTGCCACACATCGCCTATCGTTGATATTCCAATGTTATCCCAAGCGTCGAAGCCCTTGCTGTCCCTCAGACGTCCCAGCTTCTTGGCATCCCACAGAGGTGTTAGCTGAGTCAAGACCCCTCGCCATCCCAACTTGGCCTGAGCAGCATGCCAGATGGACAGAGTCTGCCGCAAAGGGCCGATCATCCTCGAGGCCAGTCGGGTATCATACAGTGGGGACAGCATACCCCTCTCACCCAGCACGTCCCTATCCGCCTTGAATGCCGGGTCAGATTGAGGCGCGTGGAGCCACTGGTTAATCACCTTCATCTGCGCCGCCCAGTAATAAAGCTGAATATCCGGGAGTGCAATTCCCCCATCGTACCACCCGCAAACCAGCTTAGACTGCGCTATGCGCGCCGGCCTGTTGCCCCAGAGCAGGCTGGACACCTGTGCCGCTATCGCACGGAAGTAGGCCGGAGGCACCTGGTATGGGGTATTCTCTAGTACATATAGAAACCGCGGCAGCGCCATCATCTTGAAGAGCGCCGCTCTCCCAACCAGGGTCAGGGGCAGCGCTCCCCAATACTGCACGTCCCGCTTAAGGCGGTCTATCTGAGGGCTTAGATTGCGCTTGAAGAATTCCGTCTGGTCCAGCGCGATGTGTATCCCTAGGTATTTGAACGACCCCTCCGCCACCCGGAGCGGGCAACTCGGCGGTAGTCGCGGGAGTGGGCCCCTTAGGACCAGGAGGACCGACTTCGACCAGTTGATCGTGTAGCCAGATGCCCGGCCAAAAATCTCGCAGATGTTCAGTAGCGTCAAGATGGAACGCCTCGGGGAGGACAAATAGAGTAGTATGTCATCCGCGTAGAGTGAGACGCGGTCCTCCCAGTCGGGAGACCACCGGAGGCCCCGCATCATGGGCTCCCAGCGGATCCAAGCCGCCAGCGGCTCAAGCACTAGGGCGAAAAGCAGAGGCGACAGAGGGCAGCCCTGTCTCGTGCCACGTGTCAACGGGAAGTCCTCCGACATGTGTCCGTTGGCCGTGACATGGGCTAGAGGTTTAGTATAGAGGAGCTGGACCCAGGCACAGAATCTCGGTCCGAACCCCAGATGCTGGAGCACCGCGAAAAGAAAGGGCCACTCCACCATGTCGAACGCCATGCGTGCGTCAAGGGAGAGAATAACAGCCGGCTCCTGCAACCGCTCCACTCGGGCCAGCACACCATGCAGCCGCCTCAGATTGTGAGACGTGCTTCTGCCAGGCATGAAACCGGATTGATCCGGGTGTACAATGTCCGATAAGTGAGGCAAGAGCCGGGCGGCCAACACCTTCGCGAGGATCTTGGCCTCTGCGTTGATCAGCGAAATGGGACGGTATGAGGTACAGTGGTCCATCGGCTTACCCGGCTTCGGGATTACCACAATGGTGGCCGTTCGCTGGTCCGCCGGGAGTTCTCCCACCTCGAGGCTATGTGTGAACATATTCAGCAGGTGCGGCGTTAACGTCTCGGAGAGTCGCTGGTAAAGCTCGATTGGGATGCCGTTCGGTCCGAGCGCCTTACCAGGCTGCAGCGCGCCGATAGCCGCCTGGAGCTCCTCCACCGTGAGCTCAGCCTCGAGCGTCTCTCGAGCCTCAGGGGAGAGCTTAGGCATCTGCAGGTCTTTGACGTAAGTCAGTGCCATTTCCACCGTCATGGACAAGCTGGAAGAGTATACTTCGCGGAAGTGCTCCGCCAGAGTGCGCACTATTACTCGTGGGTCTGTTACTGCCAATCCCTCATCAGTGCTCAGCTGCGTAATCCCCCTGGCGCCGTTGTCGCGCCTGTCAAGCCACGCCAGCAACCTACCAGTTTTTCCCCCACATCATAAACTGTATGCCTCGATGCCTCAAGGCGCTGCCTGACTCGCTCTGCGAGGTGCTCTTTATATTTCGTCTGAGCCACATGCAGGTCATGCGAGGTTGCACGGGAGGGAGCCGCGGCTTGGCGGGCCTCCGCCGCCCGGAGCTCGAGCTCAAGCGACTGCAGTTCAGCTACCTGTTCGCGCTTGTGTTCTGCAACGGCGGCCATCGCCCGGCCCCGCACCACCGTTTTGTATGCCTCCCAGAGAACCGCAGGGGAGTCGACAGAAGTGACATTTTCCTGGAAGTAGAATTTCGTCGCGTGCACTATGGATTTACTAATCTTTGGAAGGCGAATGTAGCTAGGGCGTATCGGATAAACGCGACCGCATTTTAGGTGATAACTAGTGTAGTGCAAGAGGATCGGGGAGTGATCAGAGATGCCTCTGGGTTGAATGTCTATACTGTCCACATTCTGGAGACAACCGGGGGAACCTAGAAAGTAATCAATGCGGGTGAGACTGTCATGCACCCCGGAGTGATACGTGTAATGCTGTGCCGTCGGATGATGCAGCCGCCATATGTCCGTTAATCCGATCGCCGTCGCGAAGCCCGCGAGGCGGGACACTCCCCCTATCTTTCCCCTTGGTGGAGATCGGTCAGTGAGATCGTCCATTACCGCATTAAAGTCGCCACCCAATAATACCTCTCCCTCCGGTAGTGCGAGCAGGAACTCACTGAGTGCTGGGAGCGCCGAAGCGTGCAGTCCGGGTGGGATATAGACAGACACTAAGTTGAGGGGCCGGCCCTCCAATTGTGTGTGCGCTGCGGCGAAGCGCCCTGCCCCGTCCGTGTGTACACTAAGCACGATCAAGGGGGACCGACGCCGCAGCAGGATACCAACCCCCCGGGACCCAGAGGTGAATTCAGAGTGCGCCACCATCTTATACCCCCATCTGTCAAGCGCTTTAGTTGTGGAGCCAGTGAGGTGGGTCTCCTGGAGCAGGGCCACTGTCGGGGAGCATCTTTTGAGATTATGCAAGACCAGGCCTCGCTTAATTTTATCACCCAAGCCCCGTACATTCCATGTGAGTAAAGAGAGGGGTGGCGCCGGAGTCTGAGCGCTGGCAGGGGGTGGGTCACGCCGCACTTCGGGCATTACGGTGGGTGGGCAAAGTGACGGAGCATGGTGCGGATAGCGTGGCGTGATGCATGTGTCATGTAGTGAAAGCGCGGTGAGTTTAGGTCAAAGGCCCGTGTCCTACAGAACCTCAACATAACAACAAAACTGTAAAACATTCCCCACTCCCCCCCCCCTCCCTGCCTCCCTGCCACACGGACTCAGAACTGCCCGCCACCCCAACTCAGCAGAGTGCTCCATTCCCAAAACCCCAACCAGTACTTGCGCTGTAAGGAGCGTGGGGTCCGAGGAAGACCAAGACATCCCCTGTCCCCAGGTCCCATCGTTCACACCCTCTGGCAATAGGACGTAGGCCAGTCCAGCATCGGCAGGGAACCAGATATTAGTCTCCGGCTTCACGCCGCCGCCACAGCATCAGCCGGTGGGCTCCCCCTCAGTCTCCTTTGCGCGCCGGTCGCGGCCCTCAGAGTCCTCCTCACTCCCTATGCGCCTCGTCCTGCGGGCCGAGCGTCCACCACCCGCAGCCGGGCGCCATCCCTCAAGCCAGTCGTGAGCCTCCTCCGGCGTGTTGAAAAATACAGTTTTGCCATTCGCCACCACACGGAGTCGCGCCGGGAAGAGCATAGCGTAGGGAAGCTCTCGGGCCCTCAGCTTCTTTTTGACCTCCAGGAAGCTTCGGCGTTGCGCCGCCACCGCCGCCGTGTAGTCCGGGAAGAAGGACACCGTAGAGTTCTGGAGACGGATGGGCGGCGCCACCCGCGCCGCCTGAAGAATGGCATCCCTGTCGCGGAAATTGAACAGGCGGGCCAGGACAGGCCGCGGGGGCGCACCCACTCGCGGTCGGCCGCCGGGCACCCTGTGGGCGCGTTCCACCGAGAAGAAGGTCGACAGGCCCCTGGGCTGCAACTTGGACTTGATCAAGTCTTCAATGTAAAGGTCCATGGCTGGGTGCCCTTCGCTTTCGGGGATCCCTGTAATTCGTACGTTATTGCGGCGAGAGCGCCCCTCTTGATCGTCCAGCCTGGCCGCCATGCGCTTGTTGTCCATCTCCAGCTGGGACACCTTTTGTAGGAGATAACTCGAGTCTTTTGCCAGGTTCTCCGTCACCTGCTCAACATGCGCAACCCTGGCGGACATTTTCTGGAAGTCTGCTCGGAGAAGAGACACGTCCGCGGAGATTGACCCCACCGTCGTCTGTACTTGTGTCAGGGCAGCCATGATGTCTTCCAGCGTTACTTTAGGCGTCTCTTTGTCCGCCGCCATCTTCTCGGTGCGCCCGCCACGGTCAGGCGGCGTGGAGTCCTTGGTGTAGGCGAATTTGTCAAGTTTGCCCTGCGTATTCCCTTTGGGCCCCTTCCCGCTCATGGTCACTGCAGGGGGCACTCTCCCTACCGCTCGCCACTGGCGAGCCGGTGAAACGGGCCTCTCCGACCGGGTAACGTCCAATTCAGGTCGCACTGCGAAGCGCCCAGGTCTTGGCGAAATCCGGCACCAAGCGGGCGCACAGCCCTTAGTCCTCCCTTCCGGTCTCAGTAAGTAGTAGGCGTCCCGGGGTACCTCACAGGTGCCAGGCAGCAGTGCCAGGAGTCGCGCTGCAGGCAGCCAGGGCGAGCAACACCCCCTCTCCGCTATACTCGTCGGACCTCGCAGCCGGGGGCAGACCAGGATCTCCGGGCTCGAGTGTTACCTCTCCGCAGGGCCAGTCAGGGGCTGCAAACACCCTGCCTCCGCCGCAGAGACGGCCGCTCTTCGTCTGGGGCACTTCAGTCACTCAAGGCCCCGGCTTTCAGCGCCGAAGCAGGCCGCAGCTCACCGGACCTCGCTGTGCACGCTCTGGAGCAGCCGGCGTCGCGTCGTCTTCGCCTGTGGTAGCCGGGCAGCCCCAAGTCCTCCCCTCCGGGGGGGCCTCACCGGCGCCAGGCCGCGGCGCCCAGAGTTGTGCCGCAGGCAGCCAGGATGGGCAGCACCTCGGCTCCACTCCGCCGGCCCTTCCTCGTAGCAGGGGGCAATCAGGATCTCTGTGCTCGATTGTTCCGCCCCCGCAGGGCCACCCTCTGTGATATCGCTCAGGCCTCGCCCATCCGCACAGGCAACGGTCCGCCCGGGGCCGCAAACACGCCGCCTCCGCCCCAGAGACGGCCGCGCCCCGACCGGGGCACCTCCGTCACTCGAGGCCCCGGCTTCCAGCGCCGGTGTAGGCCGCGGATCTCCGGACCGCGCAGTTCGCGCCCTGGGTGCCCGAGAAACTTCGGGATCGGATCATTCGGCGTCGCTTCGGTTCCGCCGTTGGTACTGGGACCCTGGAGCCGGATCACTTCTCGGATGTTGCACGGATGTCAGGGGAGTCGATCTCACCCTCGGAGCCCAACTAGGCTGCGGCCATCTTGCTCGGCTGCAAGCCACGCCCCCAATCCACAACACTTTTGAAATGTTGACAAATCTGTCAACCTGTGTGTACCACTCCACGTTTGTTGCTCAATCTTGGGAAATTGTTCACAAGTGCTGCAAGATCACTTCTGCTCCATGGTACATGGACATATACTTCACCCGCTTTCTCTCTTAGCTGATAAGCCGAAGCCTCTTTCACAGCTCGTGAACTTGTCGAGGACTTTTTATTTTCCCTATCTAATTCTGGTTGTTTCTTTTTCTATTCATGTTTCTTTGACCATTTAATTTCTAACCTCTCAAAATCACTCAATTCTCAGAGGCATTTTACCAGTTCTAGTATGTGCAAACGCAATCCTGAAGTAGGCATTGTCTCAACTGCTCCATTATCTAATTGAACCCTGTAACTTCTCTGAAAAGGAAAACTTTTTTAAAGATCAAAATCATATTTCTGGGCCAAATCTGTCAATTTATCATGAGTGATTGCTGCACGTCTTGCAATTTCCTTACTTAGGTAATTATTTCTCCTGATACTGGTTCTGATATTCAGGATCTAAACACCCTCAAGTTCAATTTTTTGTTTTGAAACATTTAGTGGTCTATTTTTGTCGGGCTCTGGGGTAACTTGTCATTCTGCACTCTGTCTTTCTGAGTCCTGCTGCTTCCACAAACCTTGTTGGAAAAATCAAATCTTCAAATAAATGTGCTTCTCCCTGTATTATCGGTGTTGTGAACACAATCTTTCCCCCATCTCTCAATGACTGAAGCGTTTGAAGTGGCTTCTAAGCAACAATCTCTGAGTTTTGGGAAGTCGAGATAAATCCTGTTGCAGCTAATCTACTCACGGCTGTCTGGGCTTCTGGAGTCGGGACAATGTTTACTGGGGCAGTGACAAGTGGTCTAGGCGTTGTCTGTACAGTTGTAATTTGTTGTAACTGTACTGGAACAGTCACAATTAAAGCAGTAACACCAGGTGTCAGGAACCTGGTGAGAGCCCTTACCATAGGTCAGTGTTATCCCAAAAGACATAGAGTAGTAATTAAACCGGCTACTGTAAATTATTGGTTTAATGTTAACCCGGTGAAAAAGACCCTTTCAAGATGGCCGCCGCGTTGCCCGCGAAGCATCAGAGGCTCCGGAAGAGACGTTCTAGTCTTGAAGGCTCTTCGGAATGATGCAGCTCGCGAGCGCGCTCAACTGCGCACTTCAATTTGAACCTGAGGTAGAGAAGTTCGAATTCGAAGCGCGCTTCCTTTTAAGCAATTAGTGGAAGCGGCGCTTATTCAAAGACATAATTTCACAGAGGGAATTATTTCCCATTCAAGTGTTCAGTATTCGAGTGTCCAATTCATATTTGGGACATTACTAATTCGCATTGTGAGAGGCCAGTTGTTGAAGCCTTCCAGGAGTTTCGAGAGTACTAAGCTGGTGAGCCCGAGAACCTTCGCAGCCAAGTAAGCCAAGAATTTATACTGCTACAGCGTTAAGGAGACTGCAACTTTGGAGAAGCGCGTTAGCCACTGTACCCTTCCTTCCTAGCGTTCTTCCCTTTCCTTTCCTTCCACTCTATCCTTCCTAGATCCTTCTTGCGCGTACCTCCCTGAAGCCATTTACCTTCACTAATTCAACGAGAACTGTTCCAGACTTCAGGAAGAGAGACTTATGTGAGACTTCATTCAATTAGACAAATATCCCGAACCTTTTATGAGAAACCTAAGAGATAGGTCAATCTACCAGTTAGGTAGGAGACGTCCATTTCCCAGTTAATAGAAGAAAGGTAGAAAGTAGTGTTGTGATTCTAATGTAGTGTCTTCCATGTGTGCTAGGAAGCTACAGTTCCAGGCCAGTAGGAACTGAGAGACCTCATTACAGAAGAGGAGCCTATACTCCAGCCATACCTGGTAGGACAGATAAGAAGTGTTTAGATAAGTAATGAGCAGAACTGTTATGTGTATTTGAATGCTTCTTTCCCCTTATGTGCATTAGAATCCCAGAAGACAGGAAAACAGAAGACAAGGGAATTCAGGTCCAGCTCGAGTGTCTTTCTCTTCTCTGTCCAACTCCCCTTTCCCCCTGCTTAGAGCAGCTGCTTAACGCAGTGTGTTCTGAGAGGAAGGAATTGGGAATAAGCATCTTCTGCCTCTGTGGAGAATCGACGGCCTTGACAGATTGAAGTGCCCACGACTTCACTCCACCCAGGCAGAATGGCAGAGGGTTTTAGTTTGAAGGCTTTAGGGGACATGTTAGAGAGAATTCAGCGGGATGTGGGACATCTTAGCGCTGAGAATAAGAGTCTTAAACAAGAAATGGTAGCTTCACGACAGGAAACAATGATGCTATCCCAAAGAGTTAGTGAGATGATGTCCTCAGACTCTCCTCCTTCCGTAGCAGATTTAAAGGGTTCCTTGCCAGAAACTAACCCCCGAACAGTGGCCCAAGTTGTTCATTCGGTTTCCCCCCTTATTCCTTTAGCACCACCCGAAAGGTTTAGCGGGGATCCTCAAAAGGCCCAATTGTTCCTCACACAATGTTCCCTTCATTTCATGTGTCGCTCAACCCTATTTCCAGATGCTCAATCCCGGGTGGCTTTCATTTTGTCTTATCTTAGTGGGGATGCCGCCAATTGGGCTATGCCTCTGGTTTCCCGAGATGATCCTTTTTTATATGATTTTGAACGCTTCAAGACAGAGTTTCTTCGTATTTTTGACAGGAGAAGAATTTCCCAGGCCACTGACAATGAACTTTTGGAACTGCGTCAAGGATCCAAAGATCTCCTCACGTACTTAACGCAATTTAACAAACTGTTAATGGAAACTAATTGGCCACCAGAGAAGAGGGCTGCACTGTTTTATAGAGGCTTACGGGATGAGATAAACGACACGCTTGCACAGATTCCAAACCGACCTACTGATTTTACAGAATTAGTAGACTTAGTGTTAGAAATCGACTTTCGCTGTACGGAGAGAAAAGGAGAAAAGAAGTCTAGAGATTTTAAATGGAATTTTTCACGTTTTGACAGACCTAGAGTTGAAGGGAGTAAAACTAATGGATCTACATCAGAGAGTGAACCAATGCAGATAGGAACAGTGAGGGGTCCCTTAAGTAAAGAGGAAAAGGAGTCGAGGAGAGCAAAGAAGTTATGTATGTACTGTGGAGCAGCAGGACATTTTGTGAAAGAGTGCCCAAAGAGACCTAAACCTGTTGTGTCGGGAAACTCTCAAAACCATCTGTAGGACGAGCCGCTCAGATGGCGAAATGTGAAAAGAAGGTTCCAGAATCCCATTGCATAATGAACACCCTTCAAACTCAAGCACCACATTTGATCCTACAGATGACGTTGAAGTTCCGTGAACAAGAACTCACAGGAGTAGCCATCATGATTGACTCCGGAGCTACGGGGAACTTCTGTGACATCAAGTACGCGAAGAGGATGGGAATCCAAGCGAGGTTAAAGGAAAAGAAGGAGTTGGTTCGAGCCGTAGATGGGACCAATCTTTCATCGGGTCCCATCACCCATCACACTGAGTTGTTAGAATTGGTCCAATCAAATGGACATCGAGAATATCTTCAGTTTAACTTGATTGATGCCCCACAGTTTCAGATCATTCTGGGTATTCCGTGGCTCACCACACACAATCCGACTATTGACTGGGAGAATCGGACTGTTGAGATGACTTCTTTGTTTTGTTCTGAACATTGTTTCTCCTCAGACGAGAAGAATCTAGAACCTTCCACAGCCACCTTGTTGTCTTACGGGGGAGATTCCATTGGGGTTGTCGAGTCTATACTTGTTCCGGATGAATACAAGGAATTTGGAGATGTGTTCAGTGAATGTGAAGCGGAACGATTGCCCCCCCTTCGCTCTTACGATTGCGCCATTGACCTTGAACCAGGGGCCGTTTTGCCCTGCAGTCGGATTTATGCATTAACGGAGGCTGAGAACCAGTATTTGAAGGATTATTTGGATCGTTACTTAGCTAACGGGTTCATTAGACCATCCCAGTCTCCGGTCTCCTCACCATTGTTTTTCATTCCAAAGAAAGAAGGGTCTTTGAGGACTTGCATCGATTATCGAGCAATCAACAGAGCAACGATTAAAAACCGCTATCCGTTACCTTTGATTTCCGTCCTTTTGGATCAGATCAAAGAGGCTCAGATATTCACGAAATTAGATCTTCGGGGAGCTTACCATCTTATCCGAATGAAGGAGGGTCATGAGTGGAAGACGGCCTTCAGAACCAAGTACGGGCTCTTCGAATATCAGGCGATGCCCTTCGGGCTGTGCAATGCTCCCGCAGCCTTTCAACATTTTATTAATGATGTCATGGGAGATTTGTTGGATAAGGTAGCGGTGATCTATTTGGACGACATTTTGATTTTTTCTAAGAACCCACAAGAACATGTGAGGCATGTGAAGTTGGTCCTCGAAAGACTTCGACAACATCAGCTCTATGTGAAATTAGAGAAGTGTGCGTTCAGTGTTCGCACTGTTGAGTTTTTGGGGTTTGTACTGTCCCCAGACGGAATTACCATGGACACCAGGAAGGTGCAGGCTGTGGTCGAATGGCCATCTCCCACAGATGTCAAGGAGGTACAGCGATTTTTGGGGTTTGCCAATTTCTATCGTCGATTCATTCAAGGTTTTTCTCAAAAGATTCTCCCCATCACAAGATTGTTAAAAAAAGGGGAAAAATTTCAATGGACAGAAGAGGCTGAACAGGCCTTTGTCTATCTCAAGACCAGTTTTACATCGGCCCCAATTCTCCTTCATGCAGATCCTTCTGAACCTTTCTTTGTAGAAGCGGATGCCTCAGACCAAGCCATAGGTGGAATCCTGTCTCAGCGACACCGATCTACGGGACAACTACATCCAGTAGCTTTCAGGTCTAGAAAGTTGAATGCAGCAGAGCAGAATTACACTATTGCGGAGAAAGAGCTGCTGGCAGTAAAGGATGCTTTTGTGGAATGAAGGCATTATTTATTAGGAGCCCAGCATACGGTCACAGTTTTCACGGATCATAAAAACCTTCAGTTTTTGAAATCAGCCAGAACCTTGACTCCTCGTCAACTACGCTGGTCCCTTTATTTTGCCGACTTTGATTTCGTGATTACTTATCGCCCAGGCAGTAAGAATGGCAAAGCGGACGCTCTGTCCCGAATTCAAACAGAGGCCTCAGAACATCCAGTGGAATCACGCCCAATTATTCCTGAATCCAAGATTGTATGCACTCTTAGTTTCACGAACTATAAGGAAGAAATTGGAAGACAAATGACTATTGAGGAAATGTCAGAATGGGCAAATCAAGAAACAGACCGAGAGATTGTCAACTCCTTGCCTTATCATCGAGGTGCGTTATATTTGCCAACCAGAGCAATCCAAGAACAAGCTTTGAAAGACTGTCATGATCAACCATTAGCAGGGCATAAAGGCATGGCCAAGACTCTTGACTTAGTCCAGCGATACTTCTGGTGGCCGGATATGAAAGCTCACGTAAAACGTTATGTGGAATCTTGTCACATCTGTGCTCGAGGGAAAACCAGTAGGCAAGCGCCCCAAGGATTTTTACAACCCCTACCTACTCCCACAGAACCCTGGCACACAGTCACATTAGATTTAATCGTAGACCTTCCAGTAAGCAGGGGGTATGATACCGTTTTAGTTGTAGTGGACACCTTTACTAAAATGAGTCACTTCATTCCTATAAAAGGGGTTCCCACAGCTAGAGAAATAGCCAAACTTTTCAGTGAACACATAGTTAAGATTCATGGGGTGCCTAAGATCTTGATTTCTGACAGGGGTCCTCAGTTTGTCTCTCGATTCTGGAAGGCCTTCATGCTGGGATTAGGGGTAGAAGTTAGGCATTCTACCAGTTATCATCCCGAGACAGATGGTCAAACGGAACGAGTAAATCAAGAGTTGGAACAATACCTTCGCCTGTTCCTTTTGGCTCGGGATGGTGAGTGGTCAGACCTGCTGTGGATGGCAGAATTCGCTCACAACAATGCGAAGAATGTCTCCACTGGGTTCACTCCATTTTACCTCAATTTTGGAAGACATCCGAATCCCTTCAGTTGTGGAGAAGAGTTTGGGGTTCCGGCAGCTGATCAGTATTTGAAAGAACTATCCCGAGCTCACAAATCTGCAGAGTCCAATATTCTAAAGGCTAAGGAGAGTTATAAGCGACAAGCAGATAAACACAGAAAGAAGGCCCCTCAGTATCAGGTGGGAGATTCAGTGTGGTTATCCTCTCGTCACCTGCGATTGAAGGGGAATAGAAAATTTCAACCACGGTATATTGGTCCCTTCCCAATTGAACAGGTGTTAGGGCCAGTGACAGTTAAGCTAAAATTGCCTTCACAATTAAAGATTCACCGTGTATTCCATGTATCCCTCCTTAAGCCAGCAGTCTCCCATCTTCGCAAGGGTACCCCTCCCCCTCCAGTGAGAATCAAAGGACAAACTGAATATGAAGTCAAAGAAATCTTAGATTCAAGAAGGATTCGAGGGAAACTATATTATTTGGTGGACTGGAAGGGGTATGGACCTGAAGAGAGATCTTGGGAACCGGCCTTAAACGTGCATGCTTCCCAATTAATTAAACGCTTTCATTTGCAAAATCCTCTCAAACCTAGACCGATAAATCGGTCATTGAGAGGGGGTACTGTCAGGAACCTGGTGAGTGCCCTTACCATAGGTCAGTGTTATCCCAAAAGACATAGAGTAGTAATTAAACCGGCTACTGTAAATTATTGGTTTAATGTTAACCCGGTGAAAAAGACCCTTTCAAGATGGCCGCCGCGTTGCCCGCGAAGCATCAGAGGCTCCGGAAGAGACGTTCTAGTCTTGAAGGCTCTTCGGAATGATGCAGCTCGCGAGCGCGCTCAACTGCGCACTTCAATTTGAACCTGAGGTAGAGAAGTTCGAATTCGAAGCGCGCTTCCTTTTAAGCAATTAGTGGAAGCGGAGCTTATTCAAAGACATAATTTCACAGAGGGAATTATTTCCCATTCAAGTGTTCAGTATTCGAGTGTCCAATTCATATTTGGGACATTACTAATTCGCATTGTGAGAGGCCAGTTGTTGAAGCCTTCCAGGAGTTTCGAGAGTACTAAGCTGGTGAGCCCGAGAACCTTCGCAGCCAAGTAAGCCAAGAATTTATCCTGCTACAGCGTTAAGGAGACTGCAACTTTGGAGAAGCGCGTTAGCCACTGTACCCTTCCTTCCTAGCGTTCTTCCCTTTCCTTTCCTTCCACTCTATCCTTCCTAGATCCTTCTTGCGCGTACCTCCCTGAAGCCATTTACCTTCACTAATTCAACGAGAACTGTTCCAGACTTCAGGAAGAGAGACTTATGTGAGACTTCATTCAATTAGACAAATATCCCGAACCTTTTATGAGAAACCTAAGAGATAGGTCAAGCTACCAGTTAGGTAGGAGACGTCCATTTCCCAGTTAATAGAAGAAAGGTAGAAAGTAGTGTTGTGATTCTAATGTAGTGTCTTCCATGTGTGCTAGGAAGCTACAGTTCCAGGCCAGTAGGAACTGAGAGACCTCATTACAGAAGAGGAGCCTATACTCCAGCCATACCTGGTAGGACAGATAAGAAGTGTTTAGATAAGTAATGAGCAGAACTGTTATGTGTATTTGAATGCTTCTTTCCCCTTATGTGCATTAGAATCCCAGAAGACAGGAAAACAGAAGACAAGGGAATTCAGGTCCAGCTCGAGTGTCTTTCTCTTCTCTGTCCAACTCCCCTTTCCCCCTGCTTAGAGCAGCTGCTTAACGCAGTGTGTTCTGAGAGGAAGGAATTGGGAATAAGCATCTTCTGCCTCTGTGGAGAATCGACGGCCTTGACACCAGGTGTGATAACTGTTGGTGTCTGGACAACAGGTGGTGGAGCAATCTAGAATGTCTACAATGGGCTCTGAATTATACTCGGTTCAACAGGGTCAGCAGCCACTAAAGTGCGTGCAAATACATTATCAGAACTTGTGGCGGAGCTTAGATAACGTAGGGGCACACGGCTAACATTTCTTTTGAAAATTCATCCTTTGCATCACTATCTGTCTCATCTTCCGTTTCTTTTTTCCCCCTTAACTTTTTCTTGTGTCTTCGTCTTTTTCGATTTCTCATATGTCACAGTGGTAATAGCGGGGTACAGTCAAGCACCCTCGACTATAGCTTTACTCCATCTCTGTTGTGCTTCATCCCATTGAGCATCTGCATAATTACGCATTGCTCTTTAGTCTTACTCAGGAATTTCTCCCTTTCTCTGTCTCGTGCTACCTTCTCCCAAGTATTCAGGGCTTCATATTGGGTGGGTCTAGGTGGTGGCTTTATTTTGTAAAGCTTTTGCTTTAATTTTTCAACAGTTCTAATCTTAAAATTACCATATATAGTAAATCTAAAGGAAACCCTCATTTTCAGTAATCTTGCACCAGTGGCAAAGCCATAAACATTTATGTAATCCCAATTTAGTTAGCATATAATGTGCCGGGGTGTACCCTCGGAAGGCACCTTTTCACCTTCCCATATCGGAATTGTAACATCACCTCTCACAAAATTCTTACATGCCTTAAAGGCATTTCATAATTTCGCAAAGTTGAACAATAATCAGTTCAATAAATGCAATTCAAATTCAATGTTTTGATTCTGTTCCGTAAACGTCAAATCTCTTTCTCCAATCCTGTCACAGTTTGTATTCTTGAAGACTTCTTAACCAATCTGAATCCAATATCACACAACCAACTGACCAATCACAGAGCGGCACTCTGTGTCGCCGTCAACCAATCACAGTGCAACAGTACACTCCCCAACCTATCCCAGTGTAGCACATTATGACATATGATCTCACTCCTTGTTGCAGTTCGCCCTCCTACAATTTTCTCTTGTACACACAATTCGACAACTTTAAAAAACGAAAATAAACAATCTTTGTTGGCTACATACACTAAAGAAAATCAAACCAATTCATCAATCAGAATATTAAGGTTTCTACACCTTCTGACTTTTTTCACAAAAAGAGTTTTCTTTTTTTTAAACATTTTTTATTGTAGAGGAAAAAATTTGCAAATATACACAGCCTTACGCCTACAACCCTGGGGCCAGCGGCTCAAATGTAAAACATATTGTACACAGCCTTGAGGCCAACAACCCACGAGGGGCAGGCAGCGACTTATGTTCTATACTGTCCATAAGACACATATGATTCATGTTGTTGCTACACCGCATACCAATTAATAATAAAAACGACACATTGCGCTGCGTCCAGGAGTGACTCCACAATTGTTAAAGTTTGACGGGTATGTAAGGAGAGTATGGTCCTCTTACGTATCCTGTAATCTATTTATCCCTCGCCTCTTCAGCACTCCTGCCCCAACCGGTAGCACTGTTCATAGGAATAAGCGGTACTCTATTTGTGCTGCAGTGAGGACCACGCCCTCAGTTTACTACTAACTACGCCCTAGGATGCTGGAGAGTAAAACAAGTACCCCTGGATCTGCTGTTGCCTCAGTTTCGGGTTCCGTAGCCTTATTTAGTTTATATGCCATGTACAGTCCCCAGACGTTCTTAGGTCTGCTACGGGGCGGGAGCAGTTCACTGAAGGTCTCCGATTGTGTACAGCAATAAAGCATATCATGTGCCCATTGATCTATTGTTGGAAGGGGGCCTCTCATCCAGCACATGGCTACTCTGCGCTTTGCCATGAGTAAACCCATATCTACTAGCCTCCGTACTGTTTTAGGTAGTTTCTTAGAATAACCCAAAAGGGCGACCACAGGGTCAGGGGCAAGTTCTGTATCTACGATTTGCCCCAATTCACGGAAGATGGCCTCCCAATAAGTAAACACTCCCGGACACTGCCATGCTAAGTGCATAAAATCCGCCGAGGCAGCATGGCACCTGTCGCAGCCCGCATCTTCCCTCAATCCATACCTACGCAGCCGCCCTGGAGTGTAGTATGTCCTATTGATGTACTTGAAGTGTATGAGTCTATGTCTGCCATGTAGTGAAATTCGACTAGTGTTAATGCAACAGTAGCTCCACATAGAGTCATCTATCTCCAGTTGTAGGTCCCTTTGCCACGCCAGCCGAGCCGCAGTGTATTGGTTCGCTCTGTGAGATATAGCGACTTTATATATGTTAGCTACCAACTTACGTGGAGACTTCGTTTTAATAATATAGGCTAGCTCTGGTACCTCCGGAGGCTCAGCCATGTCCTCCTCCAACAGGTCTTGTAGCGCCCTGCCGACTCTGTAAAACTGAAAGCGCTGTAACATTGTGCCCGCCTCTTCCGCACTCGTTATCTGCTCCCATGTCTTAACTACTCCATCTTGAAATAGGGCTCCTGTAGTGGGTATGTTCAGTGCGTGTAGCGCATGTGTGACCCCGGCATCCCTGCGTGGGGCCAGCCAACGTGTCCATTCTATCGGCATTGCCGGGGCATACAGCAGAGCCCCCGCCTGTAAATGCAATAGGCTATGCCATGCGTGCCTTGTTGTGGTAATGGAGTCTAGTATCCCTGCAAAAAGAGTTTTCACATTCGCAAATGAAGTCTCAACCAGCTGGAAATCACCCTAATCAATGTAGATTTCCTATTTGCGCAATCAGGTTCTGCCTACAGCAATCAATATTAGTACAATCACAACAGTTTATTATTATCCCTCTCTCAATTTGTGTAATTGACGGTAACTGATGATCAACACCATAAATCTTTAGCACACAAGAAAACCATAAAGTGTATTCTACACTTTTAAATCTCAATTAAGTGTCTTCAACACTTATCTTAACATCTGCCTATCTTAGGCTACGCTGAGCCTGATAACCCCTCAACTTCTTAACAAAAACATATAAATTAATCAAATCATTCAACTTTCGTACTCCAAATTACTTTTCAATAAACACAACAATAATCATAAATTGTGACGCATCACCCTATTAATACTCACACCTCCAAAACAGCAACTGCCTTCGAAAATTGCACTTTGTCAGTCTTCAAGTTCTGGGCATTGGGACTAGGGTATTATTCTAACTCTGGCAGTTATTTAACAGCTCCTCTCCTCAAGGCGTTAAACCATCCCCTCTGCTACTAGCTTCGGCTAGAGTGGAATCAATTAAAATAAAACTGGTTTAACCTCTCTATCTACAGGGTTGATCTCCGCTCTCTGTGAGTGGACCTGACCTTTGCATCCATATTCAAGGAGACCAGGAGCTATAAATCAGAACAATTTTTTTTAACCACAATACTATTTCTAAGTTCTGGTAATAATGAGAGTTTTGATAATTTAAGGGTTTTATTATCATTAAAAAGGTTTAGTACGTTATTTTTCTTTTATTCAAATAATTCAAAATGCATCAATCAGAATACAGAATTGATAGTAAAAACATGGTTAGAATAAGTTATCTCAAATAATGCAATGCAGCACGTCCCATTAACAAAAGAATCCCTATGTTAAAGAATGGGGTGAAATGGGTGTTTAGGAGGAACCCATGAAGAGTTCAGGATCGAAATGCAAGAGTGAGAGAGAGAGCATGAAGCTCAAATTCAATCAATCAGTATCAGCTGAACTTCCCATAAAGAGAGGTTCACAAAAAGCTAAATAATCATACAGTAGCACTAACTGCAATCAGGTTGGATAGGATGGCTAATCTGCATTTAGCCTTCAGTATAAAGCTGTTAGCAGGCGCGCAACACCCATTGGGCTCACTGGGCTTCAGCCCCCCCCCCCATCGTGTGTGACCGCACGGCTGAGAGAGCCTCGCGGGCTGGCGTCCGTCTATTTGCAGCCGCACCAGAGTACTTCACGAGTCTTTAAAGACCATTTACTCGTTAATGAGGAGAAGAGGTGTGGTGCCGCGGCCAGGGCGACTGACTCCGGAATCTGGGGATCACGGTTCGATCCCCAGCGCCGGCGGCAGATTAGCCCAGCACCATGTGACTCTGGGCAATAGCTTGCTTAATCTTCCCGACGGCCCCCAGCGCCTAGAGACCCTTACGGGTGATTGTTCGCGCTTTACAAATGTGGATTATTCTTATTATTCTTATTAGTTGTTGTGTTTTCACCCCTTCTTACAGGCACTCTGCCTATGGCTGGAAGACTTGGTCCCCCCCCGAAATCTTTTTCAGCCCCCCCCCCCCCCCCCCGAAATTTGGCTCTAGTTGCCCGCTTGGCTGTTAGCATTCAGCTTCAGTGCGGGCAAGTGATATGGACAGGAGCATCGAGGAAAAAGCATTTCTGGAAAAGGGTCTCGAAAGTGGGGTCTGGAAAAAAGTTAACGCACTCTAGGAACACGCACTAGTATAAACAATCGAAAGAAAACGTTGCAGTTCGTGTTGCTTCTTCTCCCCTTCTCGTCCAATGGGCTTTCGATTCCTCTTTGCAACAGTCTTGTGCCATTCTTTCCTACATCTGTACAATATGTTTACTAAGACTTATCATGAAGTATGAAACATTTTATTAAACTATGCCTACGTATGAGGCCTTTCGATTCTTCGACCTCCTTTCCCATGGATATAATCACATTCTAACCTTCTAATGAAATAAATTGTATGTTAGGCTAAACAATAGGCCATGTGAGATAAAAACACCAACTGCATCGAATATTATTCAGCACCAGGTTCCTTTATTATAAACTGGAAAAGAAATAAGTCAAACAATCACATTTTCCATTCATGCATTGTATTTAATGTGTGAAATAATATTAAGTCATTCTATTCAATGATAAAGTGTTTCTAACAAAAACATTTCAATACGTTATTATCAATCAAATATATTCTTTAATACAATATGAAGTCGTCACTAAAGGCATGTCAGGGTAAGGGCAACGTGTAAGCATTTTGTGCACATCTCAGCACATTTAACTTTGCTGCTTGTAAAATGACGCTTTCTTTAAACATTGTGAGGCCTAGTACTAATAAGTATGGTAATGTACTACAATTTGCACATTTTAATATTGTGTCAGTTCAAAATAAATTCCACATTAAACATTGCACATGTATCTTTAACTGTACTACTTTAACTATATTACTTTGCCCTGTAATAAAACTTGTTATCACACACATTAAAGAAAACATGTTTTTGCAATCTGAAGCAAAGAAGAATATAAGCTGCCAGGCCTGAGTACAGCTGTCCGATGTTTTTCTCTGAGAAGCTTTTTATTAGCAAAACTATCATGACCGAAGACCTACCTTCGCTTACCAGCCTGACTAAGTTTGTGACACCAAGTGAGCTGTGTGGTGTGCAGTGAATATCCCTCCAGGTTGCATAACTAATGCACCCAGTTTCTCTCCTTTACCCCTTTCAGCGTCCCCGACATCTGCGTCACATGTCTTAGGGTATCACTCCCTGTTGTCCCCTATGCTTTACTGGCAAAACAAGCATGAGGGGGCTGCCATGATGTGGTGATAGCTTATGAATGAGGGGCTCTGAGCTTCAGCAGTAGAGCTGCAAATTACAGAGTCCCCTGTTGTGGTGCTGAGTGGGATGTTGGGACACATTGAGACCTCATCCTGGAATTGACAACAGCACCAACCAAATGAGAATATGAGTCCTGCAAGCTGTCAACTCTGCACTCAGCACCACTGAGCCCATGAGCAGATGCACCAACAAGAGCCTGTGACTCTCCAGACTGACCACTACAATTGCAACTACCTCACCAGTGGCTGTAGTGAAAAAGAAGGAACAATCCCCTGGTCTAATCAGTGCTGAAACTGTTCAGTGTGTATGTGGCAGGCTAAGAAAACTAAGCAACCCCCCCCCCCCCTCTGTTTGTGTTCAGAAAGCCTGAATGGCGATCAATATGGTTATTCAGAAAGCAGACACTGCAGTTGGCTAGATATTCCCTTGTAAGACAATATAACTGCAACCAGTTCCCACTGTATACCCATATCATACATCTAGCAATGTGTGTTCAATCCCTTATCAGCGTAATGATTAATGCAACTTAACTTTCATAAGTTAGTACACATCTTTCATAGCATAAACAGCTATCTTTTTTTAGAAAACAAATAACACTGCCTGGAAATTGTATTTATATAAAGTAATGGGTTTGCTAACTGGAACTTGGCATTCTATCCTTCAAGATTAAACATGGTTGTCTAATGTTGCTACCACCTGTAAGTCAAACCTTAAAAAGAATAGTCTTGGTAATTCAGTTAGCTCATAGTAGTATCTTCTGTGGTTCACAGGACAAAAGCAATAGTCCCCTCTCATATCTAATTGAACTTCAGTATCACAACTCCAAAGAACTAGTATTATAATTTTTATTTATTACAACACACCCTCCCACCCCATAGGCTGACTATCATGAGCTTGGTAAAAACAGTAAGTACTATGGGTAGGCTTGTTTCTATAGTGCTCATAGGATGGGCAGAGTTTTGCTTGTTACTGTCTGTTCTTTCTCCTATCTGAAGTAGAAATCACTTCAAAAGTAATGACTGTGAAAAGGACAAGTACGATTAAGGCTGGAAGTTTACCAGTGATTAGCCACAGCAATATCTGACCTGCAGTACTCTGAGCTACCACTAATGCAGTGTTTCCAAAACTGTGGGTCACGAAAGTTCTGGTATATAAAAGTAATCCGATTTTAATAGCACCAGGGACTTCCTTCGGCTTGTGTTACAAATAATAACATACAGGCATAGTTTGCTTCTAACCCGTTTGCAAAGAAGCTAAATTCATATTGTGGGAATGTTCTCATCCAAGATGGGGAGATGTGAAGACTTGGAAATATGTCAGTGGTTAATCTAAATTAAATAGGACAATACTTTCAATACACACCACTGGAAATCCTCAAACTAAAGCTATTGAGCAGCAAAAACAACGGAAAAGAAGATGCTGCAAATTGCTCAAGGTCAGGAATATCAGTTTTTCATATCTCGAAGGAGTTCGAGTTCAGCTTCTGCACAAACAAGAGTCAGAAGCAAACTATACCAATTAAGCTAAGTGGGTCACTAAGGTTTGTCATTCTATATACTGGGTTGTGGTTCTAAAAAATTTGAGAAGCACCTCACTAATGGTTTGTAGCTCTATATATATATATATAAAAAATATTTAAATTAAAATTCATATTCCTTTTCAATATACACAAGCCACAACGATGCATGTGATGGTTTTGAAACTTCTACGGAGCCGTCCTGCACTATATCACAGCTTTGACCAACGGTTGAGGAGTAGAGACGGGAGATGAGATACAAGGAGGTAGAGCAAGCAAATACAAACTAGAAGGAAGAAGAGCGACTGGGCGCCGAGAGACCAGTGGAGAAAAGAGAAAAGGGAAACACGAGGAACAAAGAAACTCCGCTGGGTTGTGTTATGATGGAACTTTACCTGTTTGTATTCTTATGTAGAATGTAAGGCTGACGACACATGATTTGAGTCAGTTGCCGCTGGCTCCTCTAAGTGGTCTGACGCCAGGTTGTGTTTCGCCAGTAAATCTTTTTTTCTTTCAGATTTGCTGTCCTGTAGTTATTGGACAATTCAACATAAATTTTAGGCTACGATCTTCTATCAAAGCGAATATAGGGAAACACAACCTGGCAATTCTTGGCACGTCTCAGATATTTTTCCTGAAAGAGACATAATTATTCAACGAAGTATCCTGAACCCAGATGTTTGCCTCGTCTGGAAGTGGGATGGACTAATATTCGGCGTAAGGTACTGGTCATTTTTGTCATTTTGTGTTTGACCTGGATGTACCGTTGGAGTCTTGTACCTCAGCTTGCGACAGGAGAATCTTTCTGAGTTCCCGACATCTGTTTGCGGACATAGCACCATTATCCACATTACTGAAACGCAGGGTGGAGCCTTCAGTTCACATCGCATAGTTGGGATTCCAAGCCACTGTAACGCTGCCACGTTACATCACCTATGTGCCATCTTACATTTGAGCAACTCGCTCTCTCATACACCACCAGATCTGCCTTTTCTCCACATTCACACACAGCGGTGTTCTTGTTTCTGTCGGTTTCAAGCAAGCTGGTATCTTACACGGTGATCGGCATGCCTCTCAAGGATTACCTCCTGTTGGCCACGTATTGTGCAGGTATATCTACGGTGATCTGCACACCTTAAGGTAACACAGGTATTGGGTAACTCCTATTTTCAATATTTGTCTGCCCAACTATTCTACTCCCGACAATTTTCTGAAGATTTTACTGGTGAGTTAAGTACTTTACACAACTTGGGGGTATCATTTCGATGCAATTCAATATTATGATGCCACCTATGTTTTGAGCTCATCCTGGCAAACCGACAATAGCGTGAGAGGATTGGATGGAAATATTGGAAAACTATATTACTGCTTTGGATGACCATAACTTTTCACAGGCAAGGAAAAAGTAATCGTCGCTTAGTGCTTTAGGAAGCGAAGGCAAACACAATTTTCAATATTTACCTACAGCTCTTGGTCCTAATGGTCCACCAATGGATGATGTCTATAAAGAAGCTATAAAAAGATTGGAAACTAGGTTTGCTAAAGTGGTTAATCTAGTAATGGGAAGATAAACATTGTATACTCAACCTCAGGCGGAAAATGAATCAATGGATGAGTTTGTCGCCAGGTTGTGTGAACTATCTGTGAAATGTCGTTTCGAAGTAATGACTGAGGAACTAATTCGGGACCATTTAATTGTGAAATGTCGAGAGAGGAAAATTCAGGAGAGAATTTGGGCTGCCAAGGATCCTTCGTTAAATGACGCTGTGGACATGGCTAGAGTCATCGAGGAATCCCAAAAGTGTTTCAAAGAGTTGGGGAGGAGATAGAAAAATAACGTGGAAGTTGCCAATTTAGAATGTTCTTCCAAGGAAGAAGATGGGGAAGTCAGCACAGTGTAAAAGAAAACCACAAAGGGAGTGTTTGGTACAGTTACTAGGGGCAAAAGGAGAGAATGTATTCGGTGTGGGAGTCAGTATCATGCAGCTGACTCGAAGCGAGACTTTGCCTTGGATCAGGTTTGCAGTAAGTGTGGCCGTAAGGGTCACTATGCACGCATGTGTACGCAAGGATATATAGTGGACAAAAATAAACCTAGTTAATGCGGTGCAACAGTGTGTTGATGATAAAATGAGCAGAGATAGAATATTAGTGGTAGATTAGTCTGAGAATAGAATAACTTCAGAGGTTATCGAAGATGCAAAAAGATTAATGATGAGGCCAACAGCTTGTATTTAATGTGTGTGGGCAGGAGGCAGAACTCATGGTCGATTTAGGGTCCATGTTCACCATAATTCCTGAATCATTGCTCAAGAAATTGTGGGAAAATGTCTCTTTCGAAGCCAAAGACATAATCCTGTTGGGTACCAAGATCAATCCATAGACATAGTGGGATACATGGCCGGTTCGATATGTTTTGGGACAAGGAGTACCGAGAGTAAAGTCTATATTGCTAAAGAGGGTCCAGCCATACTTGGTTGGATACACCAGCATGACCTTAATATTGTAATAAATCCGAGGTCAACTTGTCAGGTCATGGTGATGGGTGATGTTCAGATGAAGGACATCTTACGGAAAGTGCACACTGTTTTCGAAGACAGACTGGGGTGTGTGAAGGCATATACCCATAAAATTGTCCTTAAGCGTGATGCTATCCTAGTGCAACATAAACTCAGAAGAGTGCCGTTATCGGTGAGAGATGGTCTAAAAGATTTGTTGCGAGACATATTGAAGAAGAGAGTCATAGAACCAGTGTAAGCCTCGTCATGGATTTCACTGGTGGTCATAACACAAAAGTCTGATGGCCGCCTGAGATTTTGCATTGACTTGAGATCACTTAATCGAGACATAGTGACAGACACATTTCCTCTCACAAAAATCAATAAGCTTTTGCAATCGGTGGGTGGTGGGAAGTACTTCTCTAAGATAGATCTGAGGAGTGCTTATCATCAGATCAAATTGCACCATGATTCTAAAGCACTGACGGCTTTCATCACCTCTGAGGGTATGTACCAACTTACTTGCATGCCGTTCGGTTTAGCGTCGGCATGGAGTGAGTTTCAGAGGATGGCAAGCATTTTTGAAGGTCTAGGAGGTGTTGTCTATTTTCAAGATTACATTTTAGTCTCAGGAAATAATAATAATAATAATACAGATGCTTGTAGAGCGCGAACAGCTACCTCAGGTGAGGTGTCCCGGCGCTAGCGAGTCCTACAGCCAAGAGCGAGTAGTCAGAGGGAAGATCAAGATTATTGCATAAAGAGCAAAGTTTTTAGGAGCTTCCTAAAACTAGCTTCTGTAGTGGCAGATTGGATGGCAGGGGGCAAGGTATTCCATAGTTTAGCCGTGCCGGCAGAGAAGGACCTGCCTCCAAGTCTAGCTTTCCTCACACGCGGAGTAGTTAGCTTGAGCAAGGAGTTTGAGCGCAGCTCTCGTTTTTGGTGGTAACGGGGAAGTCGAAGTTTTAGATAGTTGGGACACGTGCCTTTTAGTGCTCTGAAAGCCAAGGTAAGCACCTTGAACTTAATTCTGCTTGCCACTGGCAACCAGTGCAGCTCGTGCAGATGCGGAGAGATATGCTGCCTGAAAGGGACACGTTTTATCAATCTCGCAGCCGCATTCTGCACGATCTGTAAGCGTTGCACCGCATATTTGGGCAGACCAAGAAAGAGGCCATTAGAATAGTCAAGTCGAGATGTGATTGTTGCGTGAACAACCGTTTTTCGACACTCGACTGGTTGCAGGGGCAGAAATTTTCGCAAATTTCTGAGTTTGTGCAGGCAGCCAGCGGTAAGCTGTTGTATATGCGGCAAGAAGGACAAATTCTCATCCCATCTTACTCCTAGATTTTTTGCATGGGTTCCGGGAGATGGGGCAGGGCCCATTTCCGTTGGCCACCACAGGTCCAGAGGGGGGTGTTTGAGATTTGCAAAGAATAACACCTCTGTTTTGCTCGCATTCATTTTGAGTTTATTAGTGTTCATCCATTTGGCAACGTCTCGAAGACAGCCCCTGATTTTACTAAAAGCTGCCTCTGACGTGTCTGTATAGGGGAAGACCAATTGAGTGTCATCCGCGTATGATATTGCCTTGACCCCCCATTTAGCAATCAAGGTGAAAAGCGGGGCCAGATAGACATTGAACAGCAGAGGGCTGAGTGCCGACCCCTGTGGGACACCACACCAGAGGCCTTTAGGTTCAGAAGAGAAGGGGCCCAGAGCCACTTTCTGGGACCGATCTGTGAGGTAGGAGTGTAGCCAGTTAAGTGCTTTGTCTCCAAGGCCGATGTCCTTAAGTCGAATCAGCAGTCTGCTATGATCTACCGTATCAAAAGCAGCGGATAGATCCAGGAGCACCAGCATAGCTGATGCCCCTGAATCTAAGGACCACCTGATTGACTCGGCAACCTCAATGAGGGCCGTCTCGGTGCTAAAGCCGGCCCTAAAGCCAGACTGAGTTTCATGTAGGGCACCGCTTTCTTCAATAAGGCTGTTAAGCTGCCGTTGGATCAGATTTTCGAGCATTTTGCCAGGGGCTGCTAAAAGGGAGATGGGTCGGAGATTGCTCAGATCATCCGGCGCGCCTTGGGGGTTTTTTTTCAGCGGGAGAAGAGTGGCCTGTTTCCAGCAATCCGGGAACATGCCAGTTGTAATGGACGCGTTCCATATGTGTAAGAGGGGAACTGCGATTGCGTCAGACATTAATTTCCACAGTTTAGGTGGGCATGGATCATCAGGTGCCCCAGATTTGCATTTTTTTATTTCTTTCAATGCCTCAGAGAGGGTGATGGGCTGAAATTGATTTAAGGAGGAAGCGGGTGGCTCAGAAACTCCCAGCTCATCCATAGATGTCGGCTCGGGGTTCGTAAAAGTATCATACACTTTTAATATTTTGGTGTCAAAGGAAATACAGTGAAACAGAATAAAGCTATTTTAAGACAATTGTTGTGGAAGCTTGAGTAGGTGGGTTTGACAGTAAACAGAGATAAATGTGAATTTTTCACTGAACGTGTGAAATATTTGGGTTACTCTATTTCTAGTGAAGGAATAGCGCCCAAACGCTTATTGGAGGCGATAAAATCTGCACCTTGCCCCAAAGATAAAGACCAGTTAAGATCTTTTTAGGTCTCGTAGAATATTATTCTAAATTTGTAAAGGGTTTTGCGGATAAAACGGAAAATTTAAGGAAACTTTTACACAAGGGCAACAAGTATACATGGGAGAAGGAACAACAAGTTTCTTTTGAAAATTTCAAAGATGAAATATGTAATGCAGGTATACTAGCATCATTTAATACCAAATGTAAGTCGTTCTAAACTGTTGATGCTAGTGCCACAGGGATTGGAGTAATTCTGTCGCAAAATCAAAATGGAGTTGCAAAGACTGTGGTTTTTGCTTCGCGTACGCTCACGCAATTCACGGATGATAGCCTCCCAATAAGTAAACACTCCCGGACACTGCCATGCTAAGTGCATAAAATCCGCCGAGGCAGCATGGCACCTGTCGCAGCCCACATCTTCCCTCAATCCATACCTACGCAGCCGCGCTGGAGTGTAGTATGTCCTATTGATGTACTTGAAGTGTATGAGTCTGTCTGCCATGTAGTGAAATTCACCTAGTGTTAGTGCAACAGTAGCTCCACATAGAGTCATCTATTTCCAGTTGTAGGTCCCTTTGCCACGCCAGCCGAGCCGCAGTGTATTGGTTCGCTCTGTGAGATATAGCGACTTTATATATGTTAGCTACCAACTTACGTGGAGACTTCGTTTTAATAATATAGGCTAGCTCTGGTACCTCCGGAGGCTCAGCCATGTCCTCCTGCAACAGGTCTTGTAGCGCCCTGCGGACTCTGTTAAACTGAACGCGCTGTAACATTGTGCCCGCCTCTTCCGCACTCGTTATCTGCTCCCATGTCTTAACTACTCCATCTCGAAATAGGTCTCCTGTAGTGGGTATGTTCAGTGCGTGTAGCGCATGTGTGACCCCGGCATCCCTGCGTGGGGCCAGCCAACGTGTCCATTCTATCGGCATTGCCGGGGCATACAGCAGAGCCCCCGCCTGTAAATGCAATAGGCTATGCCATGCGTGCCTTGTTGTGGTAATGGAGTCTAGTATCCCTACAAAAAGAGTTTTCACATTCGCAAATGAAGTCTCAACCAGAGGGAAATCACCCTAATCAATGTAGATTTCCTATTTGCGCAATCAGGTCCTGCCTACAGCAATCAATATTAGTACAATCACAACAGTTTATTATTATCCCTCTCTCAATTTGTGTAGTTGACGGTAACTGATAATCAACACCACAAATCTTTAGCACACAAGAAAACCATAAAGTGTATTCTACACTTTTAAATCTCTATTAAGTGTCTTCAACATTTATCTTAACATCTGCCTATCTTAGGCTACGCTGAGCCTGATAACCCCTCAACTTCTTCACAAAAACATATAAATTAATCAAATCATTCAACTTTCGTACTCCAAATTACTTTTCAATAAACACAACAATAATCATAAATTGTGACGCAACACCCTATTAATACTCACACCTCCAAAACAGCAACTGCCTTCGAAAATTGCACTTTGTCAGTCTTCAAGTTCTGGGCATTGGGACTAGGGTATTATTCTAACTCTGGCAGTTATTTAACAGCTCCTCTCCTCAAGGCGTTAAACCATCCCCTCTGTTACTAGCTTCGGCTAGAGTGGAATCAATTAAAATAAAACTGGTTTAACCTCTCAATCTACAGGGATCTCCGCTCTCTGTGAGTGGACCTCAGAGCCCTGTGTCAGACCTTTGCAGCCATATTCAAGGAGACCAGGAGCTATAAATCAGAACAATTTTTTTTAACCACAATACTATTTCTAAGTTCTGGTAATAATGAGAGTTTTGATAATTTATGGGTTTTATTATCATTAAAAAGGTTTAGTACGTTATTTTTCTTTTATTCAAATAATTCAAAATGCATCAATCAGAATACAGAATTCATAGTAAAAATATGGTTAAAACAAGTTATCTCAAATAATGCAATGCAGCACGTCCCATTAACAAAAGAATCCCTATGTTAAAGAATGGGGTGAAATGGGTGTTTAGGAGGAACCCATGAAGAGTTCAGGATCGAAAGGCAAGAGTGAGAGAGAGAGCATGAAGCTCAAATTCAATCAATCAGTATCAGCTGAACTTCCCATAAAGAGAGGTTCACAAAAAGCTAAATAATCATACAGTAGCACTAACAACTGCAATCAGGTTGGATAGGATGGCAAATCTGCATTTAGCCTTCAGTATAAAGCTGTTAGCAGGCGCGCAACACCCATTGGGCTCACCGGGCTTCAGCCCCCCCCCGGTCGTGTGGGACAGCCCGGCTGAGACAGCCGATTTGCAGCCGCACCAGAGTACTTCACGGGTCTTTAAAAGACCATTGACTTGTTAATGAGGGGAAGAGGTGTGGTGCCGCGGCCAGGGCGACTGACTCCGGAATCTGGGGATCACGGCTCGATCCCCAGCGCCGGCGGCAGATTAGCCCAGCACCATGTGACTCTGGGCAATAGCTTGCTTAATCTTCCCGACGGCCCCCAGCGCCTAGAGACCCTTACGGGTGATTGTTCAAGCCAAGAGAAAACTACGTCCATAGCACGTTATATCTCTCTCTCTCTATCGGGGCCAAGTGGGTACGATACCCTGTTGTTTGTATATAGCAGTAGCACGCTGCTGCCGGGAGCTGTGGCCTCCCCCCCTCTCTTTCCCCTCCCCTTTTTTTATGTCCACTCATGCGCAGAGGTAGATACACTGTCCTCTGCCTGGCGCATGCGCTATTGAATGGTGGCTCTGCCTCAGGCATGCGCATAAAGTTCTCCGGTCTTCAACTCGATACACCGGCTTTCAATTAACGAATCTTCTTTGACTATATATGCTGGGATTCTGGAGGGTTACTCACCTCCGGTCACAGGCTCAATTCGGGCCCGGAGTACCGACGGAGAGGTGAGTGCCCCCAGAGTAAATATCGGCAATTTTGTCTGCTTAACGCGTAACTTGTTTTTAGAACACAAGTGCTATGGACGTAGTTTTCTCTTGGCTCCTTCATTATCTTGAACGAAGCGTGCTGATCAATTGTTTAGATAAGACCTTTTTGTGATCGTGCTTTGCACATAGAAGCGCAGAGGTAGATATTTTGTGCAAGCGGTTGTTGGGACAGAGTTTTTTGTTCCTCCAAGTGATATAGGTGGTCACTATACACCATTATTTCTTGGTTTTTCTTGTTTTCCTTTACTTCTCATTTATACAGAGTTCTGATTAGACATGGAGGCACTTTGCAAAACTTGTGCTTCTACTCTTGTAGTTACAGTTGTCTCCCCGTTTTTAACACTACTAAACACATAAGGTCTGCCACATGAAAAATGTCTTCTCAAGGCCTTTGTGATTTTGGATCTAATGTTGGTATTTGCGTCATCTTTTCAGAGCGGTGCCCCATCCTGAGCTGTTGCCAGGTTGAGGTGAATTGGTCACCCAGCAGACTGCGGGTAAGCCATTTTTTTCATTTCTGGGTGGTACCTGTAGTATCTGGACCCTTGACATTTGAATGATAAGAATCAAATATAGTGTTGTGTGTTTTCCTTTATAGGTAATGGTTTTTAGAAGAACTGAGGACTGATTTAAGATCCTGTTCAAGTATCCTTTTTTGTTAATATCACACCCACACTTTTATGCAGCAGCATCACCAATGGCCCTGATGAAAGCTTTGCCCACGACGGGGCTGTAGGCTGAAACATGTCGACCACTATTTTCCACCTCACCAAAGTGGTTTAAATCTATACTGCTGGTGCACTGTTATTTTTAATCCTAGTAGGGCGTGTACTGGAATAAAGTTTGCGTTTCACACACTCTAACTAGTTTTAATTACACTTCCAGCACATTTAGCTAACTTTTTGTTGCGCTGCGTCCCTCCTCACATTTATCATTTACTCATCATCTGTGGATTTAGTAAATTCCATTTAGGCGTATAAATAAAAACATCCCTGAGCTCCTTCCTCGTAGAGAGGAGGTTGTAGCCCCCTGAGGAACTAGGTTTTCCTCAGGGAGGAGATTCCCATATGATGAAGCATGTCACCTATGGTGAGTGAGGGAATTCGTCCTGTAAAGGGATATGCCCACAGCTTTATACTGTGAGGTTTAGTCATTTGGTTCAGATCTAAGAGGTTGATACCCACTTTTATATTTAAGTTCCGTTAAAGCTTGTTCATTGACCCCAAGATTTCATACTGTTTTGTGATTACTGTTATGGGGAATAAATCTTATTGTGGTCATTAAAAATTCCCTTAGACCCCCTATTTCGAACTGTATTGTAGATTAGATCAATATGGTTATTCAGAAAGCAGACACTGTAGTTGGCTAGATATTCCCTTGTAAGACTATATAACTGCAACCAGTTCCCACTGTATACCCATATCATACATCTAGCAATGTGTGTTCAATCCCTTATTAGCGTAATTATTAATGCAACTTAACTTTCATAAGTTAGTACACATCTTTCATAGCATTACAGTTATCTTTTTTTTAGAAAGCAAATAACACTGCCTGGAAATTGTATTTATATAAAGTAATGGGTTTGCTAACTGGAACTTGGCATTCTATCCTTCAAGATTAAACATGGTTGTCTGATGTTGCTACCACCTGTAAGTCAAACCTTAAAAAGTATATTCTTGGTAATTCAGTTAGCTCATAGTAGTATCTTCTGTGGTTCACAGGACAAAAGTAATAGTCCCCTCTCATATCTAATTGAACTTCAGTATCACAACTCCAAAGAACTAGTATTATAATTTTTATTTATTACAACACACCCTCCCACCCCATAGGCTGACTATCATGAGCTTGGTAAAAACAGTAAGTACTATGGGTAGGCTTGTTTCTATAGTGCTCATAGGATGGGCAGAGTTTTGCTTGTTACTGTCTGTTCTTTCTCCTATCTGAAGCAGAAATCACTTCAAAAGTAATGACTGTGAAAAGGACGAGTAGGATTAAGGCTGGAAGTTTACCAGTGATTAACCACAGCAATATCTGACCTGCAGTACTCTGAGCTGCCACTAATGCAGTGTTTCCAAAACTGTGGGTCACGAAAGTTCTGGTATATAAAAGTAATCCGATTTTAAGAGCACCAGTGACTTCCTTCGGCTTGTGTTACAAATAATAACATACAGGCATAGTTTGCTTCTGACCCGTTTGCAAAGAAGCTAAATTCATATTGTGGGAATGTTCTCATCCAAGATGGGGAGATGTGAAGACTTGGAAATATGTCAGTGGTTAATCTAAATTAAATAGGACAATACTTTCAATACACACCACTGGAAATCCTCAAACTAAAGCTATTGAGCAGCAAAAACAACGGAAAAGCAGATGCTGCAAATTGCTCAAGGTCAGGAATATCAGTTTTTCATATCTCGAAGGAGTTCGAGTTCAGCTTGTGCACAAACAAGAGTCAGAAGCAAACTATACCAATTAAGCTAAGTGGGTCACTAAGGTTTGTCATTCTATATACTGGGTTGTGGTTCTAAAAAATTTGAGGAGCACATCACTAATGGTTTGTAGCTCTAAATATATATATATATATAAAAAATATTTAAATTAAAATTCATATTCCTTTTCAATATACACAAGCCACAACGATGCCAGTGATGGTTTTGAAACTTCTCCGGAGCCGTCCTGCACTATATCACAGCTTTGACCAACGGTTGAGGAGTAGAGACAGGAGATGAAATACAAGGAGGTAGAGAAAGCAAATACAAACTAGAAGGAAGAAGAGCGACTGGGCGCCGAGAGACCAGTGGAGAAAACAGAAAAGGGAAACAAGAGGAACAAAGAAACTCCGCTGGGTTGTGTTATGATGAAACTTTACCTGTTTGTATTCTTATGTAGAGTATAAGGCTGACGACACTTGATTTGAGTCAGTTGCCGCTGGCTCCTCTAAGTGGTCTGACTCCAGGTTGTGTTTCACCAGTAAATCTTTTTTTCTTTCAGATTTGCTGTCCTGTAGTTATTGGACAATTCAACATAAATTTTAGGCTACGATTCTCTATCAAAGCGAATATAGGGAAACACAACCTGGCAATTCTTGGCACGTCTCACATATTTTTCCTGAAAGAGACATAATTATTCAACGAAGTATCCTTAACCCAGATGTTTGCCTCGTCTGGAAGTGTGATGGACTAATTTTCGGCGTAAGGTACTGGTCATTTTTGTCATTTTGTGTTTGACCTGGATGTACCGTTGGAGTCTTGTACCTCAGCTTGCGACAGCAGAATCTTTCTGAGTTCACGACATCTGTTTGCGGACATAGCACCATTATCCACATTACTGAAACGCAGAGTGGGAAGTACTTCTCTAAGATAGATCTGAGGAGTGCTTATCATCAGATCAAATTGCACCATGATTCTAAAGCACTGACGGCTTTCATCACCTCTGAGGGTATGTACCAATTTACTTGCATGCCGTTCGGTTTAGCGTCGGCATGGAGTGAGTTTCAGAGGATGGCAAGCATTTTTGAAGGTCTAGGAGGTGTTGTCTATTTTCAAGATTACATTTTAGTCTCACGAAAGACAGTGAAACAGAATAAAGCTATTTTAAGACAATTGTTGTGGAAGCTTGAGTAGGTGGGTTTGACAGTAAACAGAGATAAATGTGAATTTTTCACTGAACGTGTGAAATATTTGGGTTACTCTATTTCTAGTGAAGGAATAGCGCCCAAACGCAACTTATTGGAGCCGATAAAATCTGCACCTTGCCCCAAAGATAAAGACCAGTTAAGATCTTTTTAGGTCTCGTAGAATATTATTCTAAATTTGTAAAGGGTTTTGCGGATAAAACGGAAAATTTAAGGAAACTTTTACACAAGGGCAACAAGTATACATGGGAGAAGGAACAACAAGTTTCTTTTGAAAATATCAAAGATGAAATATGTAATGCAGGTATACTAGCATCATTTAATACCAAATGTAAGTCGTTCTAAACTGCTGATGCTAGTGCCACAGGGATTGGAGTAATTCTGTCGCAAAATCAAAATGGAGTTGCAAAGACTGTGGTTTTTGCTTCGCGTACGCTCACGCAATTCACGGATGATAGCCTCCCAATAAGTAAACACTCCCGGACACTGCCATGCTAAGTGCATAAAATCCGCCGAGGCAGCATGGCACCTGTCGCAGCCCACATCTTCCCTCAATCCATACCTACGCAGCCGCGCTGGAGTGTAGTATGTCCTATTGATGTACTTGAAGTGTATGAGTCTATGTCTGCCATGTAGTGAAATTCACCTAGTGTTAGTGCAACAGTAGCTCCACATAGAGTCATCTATTTCCAGTTGTAGGTCCCTTTGCCACGCCAGCCGAGCCGCAGTGTATTGGTTCGCTCTGTGAGATATAGCGACTTTATATATGTTAGCTACCAACTTACGTGGAGACTTCGTTTTAATAATATAGGCTAGCTCTGGTACCTCCGGAGGCTCAGCCATGTCCTCCTGCAACAGGTCTTGTAGCGCCCTGCGGACTCTGTAAAACTGAACGCGCTGTAACATTGTGCCCGCCTCTTCCGCACTCGTTATCTGCTCCCATGTCTTAACTACTCCATCTTGAAATAGGTCTCCTGTAGTGGGTATGTTCAGTGCGTGTAGCGCATGTGTGACCCCGGCATCCCTGCGTGGGGCCAGCCAACGTGTCCATTCTATCGGCATTGCCGGGGCATACAGCAGAGCACCCGCCTGTAAATGCAATAGGCTATGCCATGCGTGCCTTGTTGTGGTAATGGAGTCTAGTATCTCTACAAAAAGAGTTTTCACATTCGCAAATGAAGTCTCAACCAGAGGGAAATCACCCTAATCAATGTAGATTTCCTATTTGCGCAATCAGGTTCTGCCTACAGCAATCAATATTAGTACAATCACAACAGTTTATTATTATCCCTCTCTCAATTTGTGTAGTTGACGGTAACTGATAATCAACACCACAAATCTTTAGCACACAAGAAAACCATAAAGTGTATTCTACACTTTTAAATCTCTATTAAGTGTCTTCAACATTTATCTTAATATCTGCCTATCTTAGGCTACGCTGAGCCTGATAACCCCTCAACTTCTTCACAAAAACATATAAATTAATCAAATCATTCAACTTTCGTACTCCAAATTACTTTTCAATAAACACAACAATAATCATAAATTGTGACGCATCACCCTATTAATACTCACACCTCCAAAACAGCAACTGCCTTCGAAAATTGCACTTTGTCAGTCTTCAAGTTCTGGGCATTGGGACTAGGGTATTATTCTAACTCTGGCAGTTATTTAACAGCTCCTCTCCTCAAGGCGTTAAACCATCCTCTCTGCTACTAGCTTCGGCTAGAGTAGAATCAATTAAAATAAAACTGGTTTAACCTCTCAATCTACAGGGATCTCCGCTCTCTGTGAGTGGACCTCAGAGCCCTGTGTCAAACCTTTGCAGCCATATTCAAGGAGACCAGGAGCTATAAATCAGAAAAAAAAATGTTAAACACAATACTATTTCTAAGTTCTGGTAATAATGAGAGTTTTGATAATTTTGGGGTTTTATTATCATTAAAAAGGTTTAGTACGTTATTTTTCTTTTATTCAATAATTCAAAATGCATCAATCAGAATACAGAATTCATAGTAAAAATATGGTTAAAACAAGTTATCTCAAATAATGCAATGCAGCACGTCACATTAACAAAAGAATCCCTATGTTAAAAAATGGGGTGAAATGGGTGTTTAGGAGGAACCCATGAAGAGTTCAGGATCGAAAGGCAAGAGTAAGAGAGAGAGCATGAAGCTCAAATTCAATCAATCAGTATCAGCTGAACTTCCCATAAAGAGAGGTTCACAAAAAGCTAAATAATCATACAGTAGCACTAACAACTGCAATCAGGTTGGATAGGATGGCAAATCTGCATTTAGCCTTCAGTATAAAGCTGTTAGCAGGCGCGCAACACCCATTGGGCTCACCGGGCTTCAGAACCCCCCCCCCCACACCCCCGGTCGTGTGGGACAGCCCGGCTGAGACAGCCGATTTGCAGCCGCACCAGAGTACTTCACGGGTCTTTAAAAGACCATTGACTCGTTAATGAGGGGAAGAGGTGTGGTGCCGCGGCCAGGGCGACTGACACCGGAATCTGGGGATCACGGTTCGATCCCCAGCGCCGGCGGCAGATTAGCCCAGCACCATGTGACTCTGGGCAATAGCTTGCTTAATCTTCCCGACGGCCGCCAGCGCCTAGAGACCCTTACGGGTGATTGTTCAAGCCAAGAGAAAACTACGTCCATAGCACGTTATATCTCTCTCTCTCTATCGGGGCTAAGTGGGTACGATACCCTGTTGTTTGTATATAGCAGTAGCACGCTGCTGCCGGGAGCTGTGGCCTCCCCCCCTCTCTTTCCCCTCCCCTTTTTTTATGTCCAATCATGCGCAGAGGTAGATACACTGTCCTCTGCCTGGCGCATGCGCTATTGAATGGTGGCTCTGCCTCAGGCATGCGCATAAAGTTCTCCTGTCTTCAACTCGATACACCGGCTTTCAATTAACGAATCTTCTTTGACTATATATGCTGGGATTCTGGAGGGTTACTCACCTCCGGTCACAGGCTCAATTCGGGCCCGGAGTACCGACGGAGAGGTGAGTGCCCCCAGAGTAAATATCGGCAATTTTGTCTGCTTAACGCGTAACTTGTTTTTAGAACACAAGTGCTATGGACGTAGTTTTCTCTTGGCTCCTCCATTATCTTGAACGAAGCGTGCTGATCAATTGTTTAGATAAGACCTTTTTGTGATCGCGCTTTGCACATAGAAGCGCAGAGGTAGATATTTTGTGCAAGCGGTTGTTGGGACAGAGTTTTTTGTTCCTCCAAGTGATATAGGTGGTCACTATACACCATTATTTCTTGGTTTTTCTTGTTTTCCTTTACTTCTCATTTATACAGAGTTCTGATTAGACATGGAGGCACTTTGCAAAACTTGTGCTTCTACTCTTGTAGTTACAGTTGTCTCCCCGTTTTTAACACTACTAAACACATAAGGTCTGCCACATGAAAAATGTCTTCTCAAGGCCTTTGTGATTTTGGATCTAATGTTGGTATTTGCGTCATCTTTTCAGAGCGGTGCCCCATCCTGAGCTGTTGCCAGGTTGAGGTGAATTGGTTACCCAGCAGACTGCGGGTAAGCCATTTTTTTCATTTCTGGGTGGTACCTGTAGTATCTGGACCCTTGACATTTGAATGATAAGAATCAAATATAGTGTTGTGTGTTTTCCTTTATAGGTAATGGTTTTTAGAAGAACAGAGGACTGATTTAAGATCCTGTTCAAGTATCCTTTTTTGTTAATATCACACCCACACTTTTATGCAGCAGCATCACCAATGGCCCTGATGAAAGCTTTGCCCACGATGGGGCTGTAGACTGAAACATGTCGACCACTATTTTCCACCTCACCAAAGTGGTTTAAATCTATACTGCTGGTGCACTGTTATTTTTAATCCTAGTAGGGCGTGTACTGGAATAAAGTTTGCGTTTCACACACTCTAACTAGTTTTAATTACACTTCCAGCACATTTAGCTAACTTTTTGTTGCGCTGCGTCCCTCCTCACATTTATCATTTACTCATCATCTGTGGATTTAGTAAATTCCATTTAGGCGTATAAATAAAAACATCCCTGAGCTCCTTCCTCGTAGAGAGGAGGTTGTAGCCCCCTGAGGAACTAGGTTTTCCTCAGGGAGGAGATTCCCATATGATGAAGCATGTCACCTATGGTGAGTGAGGGAATTCGTCCTGTAAAGGGATATGCCCACAGCTTTATACTGTGAGGTTTAGTCATTTGGTTCAGATCTAAGAGGTTGATACCCACTTTTATATTTAAGTTCCGTTAAAGCTTGTTCATTGACCCCAAGATTTCATACTGTTTTGTGATTACTGTTATGGGGAATAAATCTTATTGTGGTCATTAAAAATTCCCTTAGACCCCCTATTTCGAACTGTATTGTAGATTAGATCAATATGGTTATTCAGAAAGCAGACACTGTAGTTGGCTAGATATTCCCTTGTAAGACAATATAACTGCAACCAGTTCCCACTGTATACCCATATCATACATCTAGCAATGTGTGTTCAATCCCTTATCAGCGTAATGATTAATGCAACTTAACTTTCATAAGTTAGTACACATCTTTCATAGCATAACAGTTATCTTTTTTTAGAAGCAAATAACACTGCCTGGAAATTGTATTTATATAAAGTAATGGGTTTGCTAACTGGAACTTGGCATTCCATCCTTCAAGATTAAACATGGCTGTCTGATGTTGCTACCACCTGTAAGTCAAACCTTAAAAAGTATATTCTTGGTAATTCAGTTAGCTCATAGTAGTATCTTCTGTGGTTCACAGGACAAAAGTAATAGTCCCCTCTCATATCTAATTGAACTTCAGTATCACAACTCCAAAGAACTAGTATTATAATTTGTATTTATTACAACACACCCTCCCACCCCATAGGCTGACTATCATGAGCTTGGTAAAAACAGTAAGTACTATGGGTAGGCTTGTTTCTATAGTGCTCATAGGATGGGCAGAGTTTTGCTTGTTACTGTCTGTTCTTTCTCCTATCTGAAGCAGAAATCACTTCAAAAGTAATGACTGTGAAAAGGACGAGTAGGATTAAGGCTGGAAGTTTACCAGTGATTATCCACAGCAATATCTGACCTGCAGTACTCTGAGCTGCCACTAATGCAGTGTTTCCAAAACTGTGGGTCACGAAAGTTCTGGTATATAAAAGTAATCCGATTTTAAGAGCACCAGTGACTTCCTTCGGCTTGTGTTACAAATAATAACATACAGGCATAGTTTGCTTCTGACCCGTTTGCAAAGAAGCTAAATTCATATTGTGGGAATGTTCTCATCCAAGATGGGGAGATGTGAAGACTTGGAAATATGTCAGTGGTTAATCTAAATTAAATAGGACAATACTTTCAATACACACCACTGGAAATCCTCAAACTAAAGCTATTGAGCAGCAAAAACAACGGAAAAGCAGATGCTGCAAATTGCTCAAGGTCAGGAATATCAGTTTTTCATATCTCGAAGGAGTTCGAGTTCAGCTTGTGCACAAACAAGAGTCAGAAGCAAACTATACCAATTAAGCTAAGTGGGTCACTAAGGTTTGTCATTCTATATACTGGGTTGTGGTTCTAAAAAATTTGAGGAGCACATCACTAATGGTTTGTAGCTCTATATATATATATATATATATATATATATAAAAAATATTTAAATTAAAATTCATATTCCTTTTCAATATACACAAGCCACAACGATGCCAGTGATGGTTTTGAAACTTCTCCGGAGTCGTCCTGCACTATATCACAGCTTTGATCAACGGTTGAGGAGTAGAGACGGCAGATGAAATACAAGGAGGTAGAGAAAGCAAATACAAACTAGAAGGAAGAAGAGCGACTGGGCGCCGAGAGACCAGTGGAGAAAACAGAAAAGGGAAACAAGAGGAACAAAGAAACTCCGCTGGGTTGTGTTATGATGAAACTTTACCTGTTTGTATTCTTATGTAGAGTATAAGGCTGACGACACTTGATTTGAGTCAGTTGCCGCTGGCTCCTCTAAGTGGTCTGACTCCAGGTTGTGTTTCACCAGTAAATCTTTTTTTCTTTCAGATTTGCTGTCCTGTAGTTATTGGACAATTCAACATAAATTTTAGGCTACGATCTTCTATCAAAGCGAATATAGGGAAACACAACCTGGCAATTCTTGGCACGTCTCACATATTTTTCCTGAAAGAGACATAATTATTCAACGAAGTATCCTGAACCCAGATGTTTGCCTCGTCTGGAAGTGTGATGGACTAATTTTCAGCGTAAGGTACTGGTCATTTTTGTCATTTTGTGTTTGACCTGGATGTACCGTTGGAGTATTGTACCTCAGCTTGCGACAGCAGAATCTTTCTGAGTTCACGACATCTGTTTGCGGACATAGCACCATTATCCACATTACTGAAACGCAGGGTGGAGCCTTCAGTTCACATCGCATAGTTGGGATTCCAAGCCACTGTAACGCTGCCACGTTACATCACCTATGTGCCATCTTACGTTTGAGCAACTCGCTCTCTCATACACCACCAGATCTGCCTTTTCTCCACATTCACACACAGCGGTGTTCTTGTTTCTGTCGGTTTCAAGCAAGCTGGTATCTTACACGGTGATCGGCATGCCTCTCAAGGATTACCTCCTGTTGGCCACGTATTGTGCAGGTATATCTACGGTGATCTGCACACCTTAAGGGAACACCAGGTATTGGGTAACTCCTATTTTCAATGTTTGTCTGCCCAACTATTCTACTCCCGACAATTTTCTGAGGATTTTACTGGTGAGTTAAGTACTTTTACACAACTTGGGGGTATAATTTCGATGCAATTCAATATTATGATGCTGCCTATGTTTTGAGCTCATCCTGGCAAACCGACAATAGCGTGAGAGGATTGGATGGAAATATTGGAAATCTATATTACTGCTTTGGATGACCATAACTTTTCACAGGCAAGGAAAAAGTAATTGTCGCTTAGTTCTTTAGGAAGCGAAGGCAAACACAATTTTCAATATTTACCTACAGCTCTTGGTCCTAATGGTCCACCAATGGATGATGTCTATAAAGCAATAAAAAGATTGGAAACTAGGTTCGCTAAAGTGGTTAATCTAGTAATGGTAAGATAAAAATTGTATACTCAACCTCAGGCGGAAAATGAATCAATAGATGAGTTTGTCGCCAGGTTGTGTGGACTATCTGTGAAATGTCGTTTCGAAGTAATGACTGAGGAACTAATTCGGGACCATTTAATTGTGAAATGTCGAGAGAGGAAAATTCAGGAGAGAATTTGGGCTGCCAAGGATCCTTCGTTAAACGACGCTGTGGACATGGCTAGAGTCATCGAGGAATCCCAAAAGTGTTTCAAAGAGTTGGGGAGGAGATAGAAAAATAACGTGGAAGTTGCCAATTTAGAATGTTCTTCCAAGGAAGAAGATGGGGAAGTCAGCACAGTGTAAAAGAAAACCACAAAGGGAGTGTTTGGTACAGTTACTAGGGGCAAAAGGAGAGAATGTATTCGGTGTGGGAGTCAGTATCATGCAGCTGACTCGAAGCAAGACTTTGCCTTGGATCAGGTTTGCAGTAAGTGTGGCCGTAAGGGTCACTATGCACGCATGTGTACGCAAGGATATATAGTGGACAAAAATTAACCTAGTTAATGCGGTGCAACAGTGTGTTGATGAACAAATGAGCAGAGATAGAATATTAGTGGTGGATTAGTCTGAGAATAGAATAACTTCAGAGGTTATCGAAGATGCAAAAAGATTAATGATGAGGCCAACAGCTTGTATTTAATGTGTGTGGGCAGGAGGCAGAACTCATGGTCGATTTAGGGTCCATGTTCACCATAATTCCTGAATCATTGCTCAAGAAATTGTGGGAAAATGTCTCTTTCGAAGCCAAAGACGTAATCCTGTTGAGTACCAAGATCAATCCATAGACATAGTGGGATACATGGCCGGTTCCATATGTTTTGGGACAAGGAGTACCAAGAGTAATTTTTTATTGCTAAAGAGGGTCCACCCATACTTGGTTGGATACACCAGCATGACCTTAATATTGTAATAAATCCGAGGTCAACTTGTCAGGTCATGGTGGTGGATGATGTTCAGATGAAGGACATCTTACGGAAAGTGCACACTGTTTTCGAAGACAGACTGGGGTGTGTGAAGGCATATACCCATAAAATTGTTCTTAAGCGTGATGCTATCCTAGTGCAACATAAACTCAGAAGAGTGCAGTTTTCGGTGAGAGATGGTCTAAAAGATTTGTTGCGAGACATATTGAAGAAGGGAGTCATAGAACCAGTGTAAGCCTCGTCATGGATTTCACTGGTGGTCATAACACAAAAGTCTGATGGCCGCCTGAGATTTTGCATTGACTTGAGATCACTTAATCGAGACATAGTGACAGACACATTTCCTCTGCCAAAAATCAATAAGCTTTTGCAATCGGTGGGTGGTGGGAAGTACTTCTCTAAGATAGATCTGAGTAGTGCTTATCATCATATCAAATTGCACCATGATTCTAAAGCACTGACGGCTTTCATCACCTCTGAGGGTATGTACCAATTTACTTGCATGCCGTTCGGTTTAGCGTCGGCATGGAGTGAGTTTCAGAGGATGGCAAGCATTTTTGAAGGTCTAGGAATTGTTGTCTATTTTCAAGATTACATTTTAGTCTCAGGAAAGACAGTGGAACAGCATAAAGCTATTTTAAGACAATGGTTGTGGAAGCTTGAGTAGGTGGGTTTGACAGTAAACAGAGATAAATATGAATTTTTCACTGAACGTGTGAAATATTTGGGTTACTCTATTTCTAGCGAAGGAATAGCGCCCAAACGCAACTTATTGGAGGCGATAAAATCTGCATCTTGCCCCAAAGATAACGACCAGTTAAGATCTTTTTAGGTATCGTAGAATATTATTCTAAATTTGTAAAGGGTTTTGCAGATTAAAACGGAAAATTTAAGGAAACTTTTACACAAGGGCAACAAGTATACATGGGAGAAGGAACAACAAATATCAAAGACGAAATATGTAATGCAGGTATACTAGCATCATTTAATACCAAATGTAAGTCGTTTTAAACTGTTGATGCTAGTGCCACAGGGATTGGAGTAATTCTGTCGCAAAATCAAAATGGAGTTGCAAAGACTGTGGTTTTTGCTTCGCGTACGCTCACGCATTGTGCTATTGAACGGGACGCTCTAGCAATAGCGTGGGGTGCAGAATATTTTTGTGTGTATTTGTGGGACATGAGATTTGTTTTGAGGACAGATCATAAACCTTTGATCAAGATCTTATCTGCGGGGAGGTGCTGGCAAAGGGTCTGCATGTTTGGCCAGATTTGCAGCAAGATTAGAGGAATACCCTTAGGATGTGGAATTTATGAATGGGTGGAAGAATTCACAAGCGGACTGTCTGTCGTGCATGTCTTTGAGCTGGGAAACCATGGACAAGAATGCTGTGAAGAGTCTGGAGTTAGAAGAGGTTGTTGTGTTGTTTCAAGATGTGTTAGATTGCGATCTTCATGTGTTTACTAGGTAGCAATGGGAGGATGAAAGGAGTTTGGACACTGTGTTAAAAGAAGTAACTGTAATGATCAAGAAGGGAGCTCTTAGGGAAAGTACTGTGTCTGTTACAGCTAGGCTTTTTGGAAAGTGTTGGATAAATTGTCTGTGAGTGAACTGGATGTGATCATGCGAGGCGATCGTTTGGTGCCTCCTGTTGTTTTAAGGTTTCACATTTTTGGAATAGCTCATGAGGGGCATTTAGGGCAGGGGAGGACCAGCAGGGGAAATCGTTGATCCTGGGAAGGCTTGGAGCACTATTTGGATAGAATGTATAGGTCCTTTGTCTGAACTGTCAGGTGAAATGAGGTTGCTGCTGTTATAGTGGATGTTCATTCTAGGCGGTTGATAGTTAAATACATGAAAGACGTAACAACCTAGACTATTATTGCCTTCTTGGAGAGAATCTTTGATGAGGAAGGAGTCCCCCCACACTTTGCTAACTGATAATGGGATGTAGTTGACTTCCATTGAAATGCGTCTTTTTCTCGAGAAGTGTGGGATTAAACATTTTTGCATCTCTCTGTACAATCCCATGGAGAATGGAATTGTGAAGAGGGTTAACAGATTAGTAAAATGCACAATTAAACTCGTGGTGTTGAATGGCCAATCTACCAAAAGACTTGTGGATGACATGATATGGGCACATCGTACCACCATACATAGTATCACTCGCAAATGTCCTTTTGAACTCATGAGGGGACGCCTGCTGTGTACTAGGCTGGTCTCTGTCTGGTTAAAGGATTGGATACTATTGGTGGTGAGCATGTTTGTGAAAATGGTTTTACCAAATTCAAGATAGGTGATTGGGTCAAGATATGATCAGGTAGAGTGAAGGGTGGATTGAACAAATTTAGAAGACCTCTTGAATAGAGAGGTTAGGGCAGTATTTTGAAGGGCTTGAAGGTGGTGAGGTGTGAAAGTTGCGTAGAGTAGCTTTTTATGTGGGAGGAGGGGAGTGTGCTAAGAGTGAAAATGAGGAAGGAGGTTCTGGAGCCATGTTCATGCTGGATGATGAAGTTGCGTGCGATCGCAGCTCTGGGTATCAAGATTTAGTGCTGGACCAACTGTCTTGAGAGACGGTGGCGTTACCGGTAAATTAGTGTAGAACCAGAGTAAAAGGTGATGTTAGAATCCGAAAGCCACCCTCTTATTTGCGGGATTATGCGAGGATGTGAAAGGTATCCAGCCTGTGGAGCGTTACTCTATTATTTAATTCGTTTTTTAAAATATTTTTTTCTATTTTAGCTTGTCTTTCTTGTTTTTAGTCTGGGTTTATCTTTCCTTGTGCAAAGGAAGGTGGTGTGTTATGATGGAACTTTACCTGTTTGTATTCTTATTTACAGTGTAACGCTGAGGACACTCGATTTGAGTCGGTTACTGCTGGCTCCTCGCAGTGGTCTGACTCCAGGCTGTGTTTCGCCGGTAAAACGTATTTTCTTCCAATTTGCTGTCCTGTGGCTATTGGACAATTTAACATAACATGCGTCTCTAGTGAAAAGCAGAAAACTATATTTGGGAAAGAAAGTGGCATTACGGCAACAGTTAGCGAGTTTGGAACTGGGGCTCCCGGTTCGAGCCTTGGGGTCGACTTAAAAACCTGTCAATCTGGGCAAATCACTTATCTCCCCGTGCCTAAACAAAGTGACCTTGTGTAATGTGCTCCTGTAAAGCGCTTCAAAATCTTAGGGGAGAGTTCGCGCTTTACGAAGTTGTAAATTTAAATCAATAAATCTTTGTGCCACTGTCCCCGTACAGTCGCCTTCATCCCTCCAGCTGCTGCCCCTGCGCGCTCTCTACTAATCAGCAAAACCTGTTGTGTTTTCAGTGTAATACTATTCGCCTGCCACCCTTGTCTATGCTGACATGCCAGAAGAAGCCAAATAACAGCGAGAAACGATGGAGAAAGCTCGCGTATTCCCGTGGAAACTCGACGCACCTCATACGTCATTTGAAAGCGGCTGTAACCCAGTTTCGTCACTTCCGCCTACAGGTTAGCTATGCACCAATGGAAACTCCGGTGTAGCTCGTGAGTCTTATTCACCATGGCAACCGCATATCTGTAATCAACCGTCTCCGCTGAGAGCCCGTGGTCTTGCTTATCTTCGACCATGGTAAGTCTCAGGGTTTCCCGACGCAGGGGGCGCAATCCCATGTACCCCTACTTGTAAATCGGGGCTGTGTTTATGTGCTGGAACATAACTGACGTAACCAGGTAGTCTCTGCCGGGCGCCCTTCATGCTGCTTATGTTTAGAGCAGTCGGACGCAGATTCCAGTTACTGCACAGTGGTCTATGGCGTCAGCCGTCGCTCCTGTCGCCTATAACGACAGACATGTCCTGTTATTCTACCACATATATTGCGCCACACGCCTCTGAAACGTGTATTTTAAACTCCAAGCCAATGAACCGTGTGTCAAAATTACAGAGACTTAGCTCCTTCGAGAGCAGTGATTTGTGCTGTTGGTTTCATAGTGAAATCTCGCGATGAGGAACATCACATTAATCACTTAAGAGTCAATTGTGCACTGCGTGGTTGCATGCAAGATCCTAGTCTGTGCCGTGCTCCTGGGTATCACTCCCTGCTTAGGAGTGTTGAAGTAGCAAAATATGTAGCAACCCCACCCACGTGGGGTGTCTCCCTGGGCACTGGTCTGTGGCTGAATTAGCTTTTCACTTGGTTGTAAGTAAATGTGTTACTCAATCGTTTGCTGAATGTTCAAGATTGTTTTTATTTTCACAATCATATCTTAGTTATTCAGAAAAGAACTTCATTTCCCAAAATGCAATATTGATGTTTGCTTCAAAGCATCGTCTTATTCAGCGTTCCAATGCATTTTGGCGTATCGCCTTCATCAGGGAACATCTAAAATAAAGATTTATCTGTGTATAATACAAGAACGTTTTTCATGACTCACTCTTCTAATCGCATTCTGTTGTGATTTAAAAGAAACATTGTGGTGTTTTATCGTGGTACTGTTGTCAATTAGTTAGTGAATATAACTGGACTGTGAAGAAATGTGCCATTACTCGAAGTGCGTTAATTTTTCTCTACGCGATGTGACTCAAATGTGATAGATGTGGACGGCGTGCTGGTGATCATTAATAAAGGTATTAAATTCTAGTAGATGTTAACGTTCCCGTCGTGCTCAGATTTTTAATAAGAGTCTATGGTGCCCGATTGTACGGTTGCTAGCATTATCGGGATCTTACCGGTGCTGTGAGCTGGCGTGCTTGTTCGCCCGGAAATCTGTCGTCTGTGAGGTGATGATTCTGAGCTCCCCATTGTGTGGACTTTAACGTGAATAGTGTGCTTGCGTGTGTTGACTAAACATAGAAAGAGGACTAAGTTTGTCAAAACCCGTTGTGTGAATGAATAAAGCGAATCGAAGGAATTCAACAGAAAAAATTAAACGAAAAATATCACTATTAAAGGGAAAGGAAAACTTTGGTGTGTGTGATGTCAGCCTTGGCGTGTGATTGTCACGTCTGTGTTATGGTGCGGTTATGCATTAATGATGCGATTATACATTGTAAATTTACAACATGCATTGTGATCAAGATAATTCAACGGCATTACGCTGGCAGTCCGATATGGTACCCAAAAAGAGTCTAATGGATAGATATACAAAGTTGTAGTCAATTACTACGATTTGATTCAAATGTCCATATACTGTGCGTGGTTTAGAGATAACATGAAAATTCCACCCTGTCATTCATCCCATGAGGTTGTAGTGTACTCAAATGGTATATCCAAAAGTTTTCTCTTTGCAGCAATGAAATGTGGTTGTCTTTCCCTTCTTGTTTTTCCACTACCTCTAAGACACAGGCTTTTAGTTGACTGTTGTGATGCTGAGCCTCTATAAAATGGTGGGCTACCATTGATTTCGTTTGTTTGGTCCTGATGTTGCTTTTGTGTTCATTCATCCGAACTTTTAGTTTTCGCTCTGTTTGACCAACATAGGCTTTCCCGCACGGGCATTTCAGTAAATATATTATGTTGGATGTGTCGCATGTGGCCGTTACTTGGAGTTTGATTTTATGGCCTTTCATGGGATGCGTGATGTAGGTGCCCTTGATAATGTTGTGACAATTGCTGCAGTTCAAACACGGGATAGTGCCTTTATGAGTAGCCTGAAATTTCTTCGTTGTAGGGTGTTTAATTAGTTCACCTATGTTCTTGCCACAGGTGTAGGCAAACATTGGTTCCTGGATGAAAATGTTTTTGAAATCCTGTTCCAATTGTAATAGCGTCCAATGTTTCCTGATGGATCTCTTGAGGTGTTGACTCATGGTAGAGTATTTACTTACGCATGTTAATCTTTCTGTCTTGGTTTTGGATTGCGACGAAAGTAGTTGTTGTCTGGTTATGTTTTTGGCTCGGTCTTTGGCTTGTGTCAGTATATGTTCTGGGTATCCTCTCGTTCTGAATCTTTGTAACATTTCTTCTTGTTGTTCTGTGTGTTTTGTGGAGTCTGAGACAATCCTTTTGACCCTCAATAATTGAGAATATGGTAGATGTTGTTTGAGCGGTTGAGGATGGAAGCTATCATATGTCAAGGTGTTGTTTCTATCCGTAGTTTTTCTATAGAGGTTTGTTTCAAAGCTTCTCGAGGTTTTAGTGACTTTTACGTCCAGGAAATTGATGGTGTGTTCATTTATCTCATACGTGAATTGTATTCTATCTTCTATGAGGTTAAGTGAGATGATTTGATCCTCTAGTTCTTTTTGTGTTCCTTTCCATATCAAGAAAATGTCATCAATGAATCTCAAGTATAACAATGTTTGATCCTTCCAAGGTTGAATGTTTAAGATATGTTCTTCCTCAAAGGTGTTCATAAAAATATTGGCATATGTGGGCGCGGCACAGTTGCCCATCGAAGTGCCAGTCTTCTGTAAATACCATGTGTATTGCCACTTGAAATAAGAGTGTAAAAGGGTGAACTGCAGGAGTTCCATCAAAAACACCTTCATGCCTTCTTCGTATTCGGTGTTCAGTAGAGCCTTTTCAACGGACTCTATTCCTGCTTGATGTGGAATCGATGTGTATATAGAGATTTTACATCTATGGTGCAGAATAATGTGGATTCCTCTTCTGTGATGTTTATTTGGTTGAGTTTGTTGAGAAAATCGGTGGTATCCTTGAGGAATGATTTCATTTTTAGGACACAAGGTTGTAGGTAGCTGTCCAAAAATTTACCCACTGGTTCGTGTATGCTTCCTCGTGTCGAGACTATAGGACGACAGGGTGGTTGAATGGGATCTTTGTGAATTTTTGGTACCATATAAAACTTAGGACTCCTGGGATGATTTTGGGTTAAGTATTTCTTCACTTTTTCATTGATGATGCCTCCATCTGTTGCTCTTTGTATTATGTGTGCTAAAATCGCTTTGAATTCCTCTGTAGGATTTGTTGTCAACTCTATGTAGGTGTTCTCATCCTTTAAATGTGATTCTACTTGTTCCAGGTAGTAGGTAGTGTTAAGGATCACAAGGGCTCCCCCTTTGTCCGCCTTTTGACATGTAATCATGGTGTTGTTGGATATTGATTTTAAAATCGCAAATTCTTTAGTGCTAAGATTTCGATGTTGCGCTTTTTTCTGGAAGTTGATTTTAGCTAAATCCTGCTTGACCAGTTGTTCAAATAGATCAATGGTTTTGTGGCTCATGGGGGCTACATATGTGCTGGTTGGTCTCAATCCTCTCAATGGGTCTTCTGTTTCTATGACCTGTTCCGTGATGATGTTCTCAAAAAAATGTCGTAGGCGTATTTTCCTCATGAATTTGTAGAAGCTAATGTGAAATTCCAAAAGATTTGACTGTGTTGTGGGTACAAAAGATGTACCCTTTTGTAATGTTTTGAGTTCAAAATCGTTGAAGTGATAATCAGATATATTTATCACCAGGTTCTCTATTGAGTCCCCTTCATGTTCTTGTCCCTTTTGGCTGCTGTGACATTCCTTGTTTGGGGTATATCTTTCCCTTTTGTTTTGTCTTTTTCTTTTTCCCCGCCTGGGTCGTCCTGTTCTTCGCGGCCTGGTTCTAAAAAAGGCGTTTCGCGGGAGGTTGAGGCTGGCGTTTCTGGTATAATTGGAGGTGTCTTTTAAATCACAACAGAATGCGATTAGAAGAGTGAGTCATGAAAAACGTTCTTGTATTATACACAGATAAATCTTTATTTTAGATGTTCCCTGATGAAGGCGATACGCCGAAATGCATTGGAACGCTGAATAAGACGATGCTTTGAAGCAAACATCAATATTGCATTTTGGGAAATGAAGTTCTTTTCTGAATAGCTAAGATATGATTGTGAAAATAAAAACAATCTTGAACATTCAGCAAACGATTGAGTAACACATTTACATACAACCAAGTGAAAAGCTAATCCAGCCACAGACCAGTGCCCAGGGAGACACCCCACGTGGGTGGGGTTGCTACATATTTTGAACATCACATTAAAACAAACTACGGCAAAGGGTGGTGCGGAAGACCCCTCTGGTACTGCTGAACGTTCATGGGTCCCTCGGCACATTTTGTAAGAGGTGCAGTATAGTTTGCAGCCCTCGCGTGAGTCATTGCATGTGTTGTCGCGTGCGAGCAATTTTGTTAAATTAAAGAGACTTAATGCCCGCATGTTGCTTACAGTTGGTTGGCTTCATATCGTTGCTCTTATTTTCGTACTTTTGCTGGGTTAACACATGCTGGTTTTATTTCCTCTTTGTGTGTTCGTACGGGTGCATGGCCAAAGTACTGGTTTCTTTCCCACTGGGTTTACTTCCTCTGCTTGTACTTGACTGCTGCTCTATCTTTTTTTCTTTTGGAGGAGTCACTCTATAATACCGCATCTGTTTGCAGGTCATCAGTTTCCATCCCTCTCCTGCTTCAAACAACCTTCACCGTAGCAGAGAAACTCAATTTTCAAACTGCATGTTTTCATTATATTTTTAGGAATTGTGTTGGGTGACAGACGTATTTTTCCATGTTGCCTTTGAACCCTTCCTTCCACCTTCCTTTCATCTGCCCGTGTTGCCTTTGTCCCACTCACCTTTTGTCCCTGTGGCTTTTGACCCCTCTTCCTATCTTTGGTATTACTTCCAACACGCTTCACCATAGTTGAGAAAGTTTATATTAATTGCAGACATGATCTCACTTTCGGTTGCTCTCACTCCATCCATCCATGTTGCCTTTAATAGCTACCTTCCTTTCACCCCCCATACGTGTGCCTTCGGCACATAATACAGTAGATCTTTTATGATATTGATTTTTCATTTATATATATCTCAAGGAAAACGTTATTGTCAAAGAATGCCCGGATTACTTAGTAGTCACTAGTCATTCAGTAATCATTACTCTTATTCCTACCTGTTGTCCTCTTAGTCATCACTAATTAGGATTGCTACCAATCCCAAAGGCAGGAAACAAAACAAGAATGCTTTAATTTATCCCACCCACCTGCAGCAGGGTGCTATACTATTATGTATTTCCTCAGCACTTCCTGTAATCCACTTCCTGTGGTCCTGTCAAAGGCTGGGCCTAAGGAGGGTTGGAGGTTCGTGATGACTGGGACAAGGTGAGTTAGACTAAGAGTAATGAAGATTACTGGTAAGTCAGCATGGCATTAGCTCTACATCCCTTGGCCTCATCCCAGTCATTACTAGTGAGGTATACCAAAGCCAGCTAGGCCTTTTACAGAATAAATATATGGTAACCAAATAATGCAAAAGCCAGTGCTTTGATTGCAGATAAGTGGTTTAAAACAAAAGCTTAACACTCATAATCTCCCAGATTGTAACTCTCCTAGACCAAAATTCTTCTGTATACTTTTAACATTTTAAAATATGTAATGTTTAATGAAAATATGCTCAGAGGCCCAAGTGCCATCTCAGCAAATCTCTTCCAAAGAGACACCTTGAAATTCGGTCCAAGAAGCAGCCACACTACTAGTACAACAGCCCTGGTCCTTGCCTGGAGCAGAATCATCCAACTGAGAATAGGCAAACAAAATGGTCTACTTAATCCAATGATTCAGTCATTTCAGAAGCTGTCTTATCCTTCTCGGGAAGGTCAAAGGTAACAAATCTTTTTAGCTGAATTCTTGGGATCGGTCAAGATAAACATATAGAGTTTAACAACCATCACATTTAGCAACTTTCTTCATCAGAAGAGGGGTAAGGAAAGAAGACAGAATAAGAGATGGTATGAAACTTTGTATGCACTTTAGGTAAAAAAGAAGGGTTAGACTTCAATATTACACCATGATCCAAATTTCCTTTTAAAAAGGCAGAGCAGAACCATGAGCTCACCCAACCTTTGAGCAGAAGTGATGGCCACAAAAAAACATAATTGGAAAGAAAGAAATATTAAATCCGCAGAGTCCAGAGGTTCAAAAGGAAACAGGTGCAAACATCTCAAAAGCAATGAAGGATCCTAAGGAGGAAGCAAAGAATGACACAACGAGAAATGGAAAAACTTTAAAACATTCTGGAAATCAAATCTTCGTCCCCTTTCATAGTATCATCACAATCACGAAAGCCCTTGATCACAAACCATTGCAACTTAAGAGTAGAGATGGATACTTTCTTATTAAACCCATCTAATAAAAATGTAGACTAGCAGAAATATTCTAGGACACAGAGAAAACTATGACTCAAACTCAGGCCAGTTCCTAGAGTAATATTTAAGATTAAAATGTCTTCTGGAATCCTGAGCCACTTCAGTCAAGAGATTTAATATTCCAACCGCCAGACCCACAGGGTGAGGCAAATAGGCAGAACAGGGTTGTTGGTCTTTAGAGGAGGAGGAAAGTGGGAAAGAACCAAATGAGGCTAAAGTGCTATCTGTTCGAGAAGAGGAAACCAAGTTCTTCTGGGACAATAAGGAAGAAGTACAATTATGTGAGTCATTTCTTGTCATCTCTTTAACAATAATCTCTGAATCAGCAGAAACAGAGGAAAAACAAATAACTTCTTTGACAACCCCAGAACCAGAGCATCCACTCCAAGCTCCCCGCTCCAGGAAACTGGGACAGACCCTCAGAAGGAGGCATACATTTTTTCAGGATTCATTTTGAAATGGGTCCCGAACCTCTTTAGATCTTAAAGAAGTTTGCTTGGGTCAATGTCAAATTCCGGAACGAGCAAAACACTCTACTCAAGTAGTCTGCTTCCACATTGTCCAGAACTTTGACTGCAGACATTGAGAGAACATGTCTTTTTCCCAAAGGTACAGGAAGCATTTTTTTTTTTTTTTTTAAATTTTACGGAGTTTTATATAGCGCAAACTTGACCAGAAGGTATCGGGTATCAGAGCGCTTTACATAGCACCAGTTGCGTTACATGAGGACACATTCATTTTTGTTTTGTTGATTAAGTGATTTGCCCAGAATCACAGGATGTTCAGCGTCATTGCCGAGACTCTAACCCAGTTCCCCAGATTCGAGGTCGACTGCTGTAGCCGTTAGGCCAACTCCTCTCCCCAAGCATGCTTCTTGTTTATGGATAGAAAGTGCATACTGCCCTGATGATTGATACAAGCCACTGCGACAATATTGTCAGACCTTACCAACAGATTGGAGGGAGGAAGTTGTGATTCAAGATGGAGGATGGCTCTGAACACTGCTGTTAACTCTCTCCCGCTCGAAGACCTGAGTGCTTCTGTTGGCGTTCCCCCCCTTACCTGAACTAAAAGAGATCCCAGCGTTGCACCCAACCAATAGTGTTGTGATTTGAAATTATCACTGAGGCGACTCTGGATGGATCAGAACTCCCTTGATTACATAGCCAGAATCCGACCATCATTGAAAAGTCAATCTGATTTCTGGTGTCACCAAAATCATCAGCTTCAGATCCTGGGTTGCTGGTGACCAATACTTGTGAAGATGCCACAGAAGTGGCCGCTAGCAAAGTCTTACCCATTGCACTGTGAAAACACATGCCGTGCCTATGAACCTCTATCCACTTGTAAGATAATGTTTCTTTCAGAGAAAGCAGAGATTCCAACAGGTTCTGCAAATGGACAGCCCTTCCCAGAAGAAAGAAGAGTGTTGACAAAGATCTGTTGATGGAACCAAGTTGATATTTGGGTACATTCTGGAGAAAACTATGCTGATTTTGAGTAATTATGGTCTTTTCCAAATGTCGACTCGGGAGCAACCAGTCATCCAGGTATGAAAAGATTGATATCCTGTGGTAAATAATTTAATTACCGGGACTTAATTTGATGCGGAAAATCTATAATAATAGCTCAGTAAAATAAGAGGCAGAATCCGTGGTATTAGAGGTTCGGAACGGGCTTTATTCCAAAATCAATTCGAATTGAGGACTCCATATTCCATCACCACGAAGGTTCAGGAAGTGAAGGACCCCACTTTATTGACAAGTAATCATTTATATACAATAGGCATTACAGTGAAACAGATGCCGGAGGCGTAACAGTTGATAACAAAGATAAGAACATACATGCGTAACTAAAGTGGGTGTAACTAAAGAACGTCATCAGGTATGATGTCATAAATGGGTGGTTCCATGAAAGAATTTCGCAATGTCAGCAGAAATACTTGGCAGAGATGCGCGCGCAGCAGCATGACGTGTGATTGACGTGCAACTAGGGGGTGAAGGGGACTTGACATTTAGCTCTACATGTGGAGACAGAAGTCTGGGGTTATGTCAACCTAATCCCAAATCATATCTAACATCCTATGTTTAAAGAACTGTGTTATCCAAAAAGAAAGGTCTCTTAGGATAGAATCTTATTCTATACTGACTATACTGACTGTTAGTGCGTGTACAAGCGTCTAAGTGTCTACACTAGATGCGAGGGCAGAAATCTTCCATAGTAACAGGGCTATGAATTACTTGCATAAAGACAGAGAAGCCGGGCCTTTTGCTCGGTAGCTGAAAGAATGTTTACTTAAACTACTAGACAGGAATGCATTGGATGAGGAGCGGAGCAGAGCAGATAATCTTGAAGGTGAAATACAGTTTTTGGCAGGCAGTCAGACAGGCCGAGTCAGGCACCGTTAGCCGCACAGGGAGTAGGACAAAGTTCATGGATACAGATGCGAGTTCAGACTGGAGCTTTCAGAGGCAGAAGGCAGAAAAGGCTTAATGGCAGAATCAGGGCCTACTCGCCTGGACTGTAAAATAGGATAAATGAACCATATAAAGCCGGTGGCCTTTCATACTTAGGAATAGAATATCCGGCCCATTCATGGCGGATCTGAAAGAGGACATGTTGACGGTGGACGCACATGTGTTTGCGTCTTCATAACTGGAACTGGAGGAAACATACATGTACTTATGATTTATACATGAAACCGTTGGGGTCCAAGATAGGGGACATAACTGATCATAAGAATCCATATTTCCACATTCCCTCCTTGTCCCCTACTTGCCCTTAAGAGATATCAATCTTCATCAATCCGTTGATTTGTTCATATAACATCATTTGTTCTTCTTTCTTCTTCCGGAATCTTGAATGAAAACTTGGATGTGGGATACACGAGGTGGCACATAGACCACAAATCGCTGGCCCACATTGTAGGCATAAGCAGCAACTGAATAATATGAGAAAGCCAATACCTAGGAAGGATAGGACCCTCCATCCAAAGGTAGATAATACACTCCAGAACCAACCGGACCAAGTCCAGGTGCCTGGATTCTGGTGTATCTGGCTTACAATCTTATGAAGGCGGGTTATGGCTTTATATACTGACGGCGAATTTTCTGGTATGAAAATGCAACAGCTTGATCCGATGACCCTACAAGCTCCGCCCCTATCAGCCAGGATGACGTCAAGGACAAGACGATTTTGAAGCACAACAATCCGCATAGCAGACTGCTCTTCTGTTAAATTGCCTAAGGCGGAAATAGTTTCGTTTACTACTGCTTCAAGGGTTCTGGTTAATCTACGTATCAGCTTACTATTAGTGACTGTACCTATATAAGGAAAGAAACCTTTATTGAAATCTGTGTATTTCTCCCATGCTGTTTCAGTGTAATCGACTATTGGGAGATCTCTCTGCTGTCTATTGTGTACTAAATGAGTATTTCTATGATAATCAGGAGGAGCTAGGAAAACAGGTGGTAGAAGGAATGCTATGTAACAGGTACCATCCCAATCTAAAGGTAGGTGTATATATGCGGTCTGTCCACATATAAAATAGGAATGACGAGAAGCTCTAAATGTAGACTTGCCTTGATCACTGAATTTTATCACAGTGGTGCATTTACTATGGCCCATGTGTATGGAGCCATTCTTTCTTATGCATAGTTCCCCTTTAACTGGGAATACGGACATGGCAGGCAAAATTGGTGTAGCTTCAGATTCAACGTTCAGGATCATGAGGTTAAGTGTAAAATTACCTAATCCATATACTTCATTTTCTAGATCAGTTCCTGTTCTTTTGGGAAGTCCCTCCTTGTTAGGGTAGCAGACTTTAATCAAAGCTAAGTTCAGGTTTCCCCAAACCCAGTTGTCTTGATAAACTGCGGAATTCGAATCTTGGGAATTAATTAGACTAAACCATGCTCCACAGGAGCCATTGTGTGTGAACGGGTATGGGAAGAGAGGCAGAATTCCTTTATAGTTCTGATAGGGAGGGAGTCGGCCACATATCCAACAATTTGTAGCATTGCTAGTCTGATGGGAATGATGTAACATACTAATAAAAGTGTTATTGCGCAGCGCAAATCTATATGACAACTCATGCGGGGGAAATTCACTAAAAGAATGTTCAGCAGTAACATTATGAACATGTTTAGAAATAGGATAATATATGTGCAACAATATACTTGCAGCCATTATTAAAAGACATAAGAAAAATAAAATTAATAACGTCACTGTGCAATGACTACGCAGTGATTTACAGTACGCATGTTTCTTCAACTGGATTTGATTACTTCTTTCTCTATTCCGGTCCAGAGGATACATGTCAGAGACAAATTCAACCGATTCACCTTGGAGAGGACTTAAACAATCAAATTGTCTGACTTATTGGACCGTAGTTTTAGTCTATACAGTTCTGAGTTCGTTTTTTCAACCAAAGGAAGCTTTGAGTCTGTCTTTGAGGAAATACAGGGTTTAGTCTCTATATCGGATGGTAGTCCATGAAATTTCTTGATATGACTTGAATGTATCCAGCCTTTTCGACCTTCGATCTTCACGGCTGTCCTCGTGGTTAACAGTACGAGTTGAGGCGATTTCCACCTAGGATCCAGCTGAGACTTCCGGTCAAAGTTCCGTACTAACACCAAATCCCCCGGAACTACGTCGTGGGGTTTCACCTCGGTGTTGTCGGGAAAGGCTGCAGCTACCTGTGAACGACCAGATTGTAGTGCAGACATCAAGGAAGCCAGGTAATCTGTCAGCATATTACAGTCAATGTCAGTTATTTTACGAGGTATAGGCGTCCCCCACATATTTGGTGGTCTACCGAAGATCACCTCATACGGGGATAGCCCTGTTCGAGAGTGTGCTACCATTCTCATGTAAAAGAGTGCAACTGGTAAGGCTACTACCCAGTCGACACCTTTTTCTCTACATATTTTGGACAATCTTATTTTCAGAGTTTGATTATGTCGTTCCACGAGACCTGCTGCCTCGGGGTGTCGGACACAGTGAAATCTCCATTGATAACCTAACAAAAGTGAAACGTGTTTCATTAGTTCGGATGAGAACGGCTGGCCGTTATCTGAGTAGACAGCACGTGGTAAACCGTACCGTGGGAAGAATTCTCGAACCAACTGTTTGGCAGTAGTCGGGGCAGTGTAATCTGAAACCGGGTATGCCTCTGTCCAACGGGAAAGAGCACAAACAACTACAAGAACATATTTGAATCCTCGACATCGTTCCATCTGGATATAATCCATCTGGAGGACTTCAAAAGGGTGATCAGGAGGCTGAAATCCACCTTGTTCTACGGGAATGCTTTTACCTGGGTTAAACTGACAACAGATCATACAGGTACGAACTTTTTGTTTAGCTGCTGCTCGTAAATGTTTGTTGAACCAAATGTGTTGAATGCTGTCTAGCATAGCTTTTTCTCCTAGGTGCGCTGGACTATGTATTGTATTAATGATAACTTGGACCATTGAGTCGGGAAGAAACCATATAGATTTTTCTTTCGTCATCCATCCCTGATCGGTTTGGATCCCTCCTAATTCAGTCCATTTCTTTATTTCTTCTGGTGTAGCATGTGTCTGTATGTCAATTACGTCAAGAGCGGGATCCTTAACCGTCATGCAATGTGTTGGTGTCGGAACTATTGTCTTTGTCATGTCAGATTTGTGAGTTTGAGCAGTCTGTTTAGCTGTTCTGTCAGCTAGATCATTGCCTTGGGAAATGATATCAGTAACTTTCGTATGAGCTTTACATTTCATAATTGATATTGCAGTGGGTAGATGTATTGCATCTAATAAGGCATGGATGAGGGGTCCGTGCTGAATGTGGGCACCGTGAGAAGTTAAATAACCTCTCTCTCGCCACAGCACGCCGAAGTCATGGACGACTCCGAATGCATAACGTGAATCTGTGTATATGTTGACTTTCTTATTTGTGGCTTGAATACAGGCTTGTGTCAGAGCGATGAGCTCTGCTGCTTGAGCTGACAAGGTATTAATACGATTTGTTTCAATGACTTCAGTGTCTGTTGTGACTGCATACGCGGCCACTAGCTCTCCTGTACTTGTTCTCATACATGAACCATCTACATACAACGTCAGGTCTGGATCTGACAATGGGACGTCTGTCAAGTCTTGTCTGGGTTTCGTCGTGATAGTAATAACTTCAATACAATCATGTGCTAGTGGGTCTGTTCCGTTTACTGGCAAAAGTGTGGCAGGATTCAATGTACTACAACGTCTGATTTCTATATGTGGCTGAAACAATGTTAGTTCGTAACCGGTGAGTCTTGCTATAGTCAAGTGTTGTGTCTGTGTGCGGTTCAAGAGAACCTCTACTGCGTGTGGTACTTGTACTGTCAATTGATGTCCTAACACTATGGCATCGCTTTGTCTGATTGCTAAAGCTGTCGCTGCCACTGATTTCAGGCACGCAGGCAGAGCCTGAGCTACGGGATCTAATGTACTAGAAAAATAAGCACATGGTTTGTGTGATCCTGCTTGTTCCTGTGTGAGTACTGACAAGGCAGTACCTTCGCGTTCTGTAACAAAGAGTGTAAACTGTTTACTGTAACATGGTGTTGCTAGAACAGGTGCTTGGCATAAAGCTTTCTTTAAACTTTCAAAGGCGTGTGTATGTTCTTGAGTCCAAGGGAGGACAGTCGATGTGGCCGCCTCCTGTGTTGTCAACTGAATAAGTGGTTTTGCTAGAAATGCATACTGAGGGATCCACTGCCTACAATATGAAGTGAGGCCTATAAAAGCCCGCACCTCCTTTTGTGTCTTGGGTACTGACATGTTATCAATTAACTGTATGCGGTCGGGTGTAAGCTGCCTTCCCTCCTTGGACAGCGAGTGACCAAGGTAAACAACTCGCTGGACACAGAATTGCAGCTTAGAAGGGGACACCTTGTGCCCTTTTTCGGCCAAAAATTGTAAAACCGTCAGTGAAGCTTTTTCACATTCAGGTTCGCTTCTAGCGGTGATCAGCAGATCATCGACATATTGAAGCAGGGCAGTGTTGACTGGCATGTGGATACTGTCAAGTTCTCGTTTCAGTGCTTGGCTATAGATGCTGGGGCTTTCTGTGAATCCTTGAGGTGCGCGTGTGAATTTAAAGCTTCGTCCATTTAAACTAAATCCGAACAAGTATTGGCTTTCCGGATCTATTGGGACGCTGAAAAAGGCATTCTTGACATCAATTACAGTAAAGAATGTTGCTTCGGAATCAATGGTTGTCAGTAATGAAGAAATGTCTGGAACTACGGGGTATTGTGGTACAATACATTTATTTAATTCGCGCAGATCAATAACCAATCGATATACTGGCGAGGCTTTTGGATCAGTTCGTTTAAGGATCGGAATTATCGGGGAATTACATACATTGGAGTCGGTTTCCACAACCACTCCTTGGGTAATAAGCTCGTCAATGATTTGCAGTAAAGCCACTACAGCATCTGGGGGTAACTTGTATTGTCGCATTCGTGGTAGTACCACTCCTGTCTTTAGTGTGACTCGATATGGTGTAATGTTCATGCAACCAACATCTGTAGGGCCTTGTGCCCATAAATGTGTGGGTAAAGTCTGCAGTCGGTGATCCATATCTCGGGACACATAGTGCCCCTTGAAATCACGTAAAAACAATCTTACTCCTTCCGGAGAACAACATATTATAGCTCCTAGAGCTTTCAATGTTTTTATACCTAACAGGTTTTCTGGACATGATTTAGTAAGCAATAAATCTGTAGTTCGTGTCAAAGGACCAATCGTAAGTGGAAGAGGCTGTGATACTTCGTTAACGATAGGTTTTCCTGAAAAGCCAAGGGAAATATTCTGTGAGCCTGAGAGGGGTGCCCCTGGAACTTCACTACGTTTTATTGTTGTTCGGCTTGCCCCTGTATCAAGTAAAAATTTTCTATCTTGGCCTAATAGTTCACTGTGTACATAAGGTCCTTCTTGATCTACAGGGACCTCAATAAGGGGTAAGCCAACTTCCCTCTCTAGGCTGTTTCATGAGTATCGTTGATAATCAGGATAGTCATACTGTGCGGTCTGGTACATCTGTCGTGTCGTTGTTTGTGTGGCAGCAATAGGCTGCGATGGTGGAGCCGGCAGAGACTGTTGCGGAGCTGGCATGGACTGTGCATGCTGCGGGGCTCCTTGTTGGTTCTGATCCTGTCTAGGTGGCCGTGGTCTTTCTTTTGTATTACCTATGGCGATATTATGTTTTAAAACTGGACAATCGTGTACATAATGACCTGGCTGTTTACAATAGTTGCATGTCCCTTTTACAGGACCTGTTGAAACACTGGACTGTGTCATACCCTTTTTATGACCGTCAGCTGGAACTGTCTGGGAAACTAGCATTTTCATTTTCGTGTCTGTCATGCGTCTTTGTTCATGTTCTTGTTCCTCTCTAATTCTATTGTGATGGTACTGTAGCATTTGTAACATTTGTGACGGAGTGTTACCTTGCCAGGTACTCTCGAATTTCAATACTCTATTCTTAACTTGGGGCAAAGAATTTTCAACTAACTTTGTCACAAACAGATGTGGATACGACTCGCTACTTGCTTTTATTCCACTATTTATACCAAAACATTTTTCGAATCGGGCGTAGAAATCACTAGTGTCCTCGTCTGGTTTTTGTTTACAGGCTGAGATTGCACCCCAGTCTTCCTTTTTCGTAGTTAATAAACGTGGCAGTACCTGTACTAGTAAACCTGGTAGTGTTTTGGTCTTTTCCCCAAGCCCTGAACCTGGACCTCGAGCTTTTTCTTCGTTTTCTAATGCTGTCCAATCTATCTTCTGGTCTCCCACCTCCCAGTCCTTTTCCTTGAGTTTTTCGTAAATGCCCGCAGGCATTAATACCTTCAATATTGTCATAATGTCGGGGTAGGTATACTCTCCCATGAGCAACATGTCTTTAATTTCACGGTGGAAACCCGCTGGGTCTTTGTCATGACTGGGTACCACTTTCTTCATTTCTAATAGTTCTATTTTAGATATGGGTGTGTATACAAACACACGTTTAAACTGATTGTCATCACCTTTTATCGGGTGCACTTCGCGTAAGGGATTCTGTCTATCCATATAATACGTCGTTCTTTCCTTGATGGGCAGTGAGACATGTTCGGGGCATACAAAAAGAATATACTGCTTTCTGGATTCCAGTATTTCTCTAATTAACTCAGTACCTGAACCTCTCCATTTATTCGTGAGTAATTCAGTTAACATATCAGGTAAGGGACCAGGATCGGAGTGTTGGCTTTTATATAATACGAGGAGTTGTTGAATCATGTAGATACCAGCTAAACGCTGTTCATCGGGGTTGAGGTTCAAAAACGTGTGTGCTAGTGTATCATCACTATATTTTCCGGGACTGTCAACCCAGTGAACGGCTGACCTGGCTAATTCTTGTTCGTCCATAGAATCGAGTATGTGATAACCCCTTCGTGCTCGGAGCAATTTGTCAGCGGCTTGGAACGAATGTTCGGGGGACCTTATATTTATTATTGGGTTTTGGAAATTTCTGTTATTATCTGAACGTATCGGACGTATCGGATCAGTAAAGCATCTAGTATTATTGCAAGATCTTCCTCTACCTACATAGGCCATAGTTTCTAACTGTCCTGTGGGCAGTTCTATTTCTTCCCCCTCTTCGGTTTGTTCAGGCTCGTCTACTGCTAATCTTTCTTCGTGTATTCGTTCTATTTCTTTGCGGATCTTTCGGCACATAGCTACTATACATGATCGTTTATCATGTCTCCCTTCTGATATATTCCGACTCCAGGTGGTAAGAATTTGCATTTCTTCCGGATTTACTCCTGGTCGGTCTTGATTTCTGACCACACAATTTATGAGGAAACGTAACAGTTCCCCCTGTATCTCCACTTTCTGGTACTCCAAGGCTCTATTAATACTTTCGGAATCTCGTCCTGACTGGACAAAATGATATATATTTTCTAAATGTGCAGTCATTCCTGGTAGCCTCCCTAAATATATTGCAGCTCGTCGGATACGTAATGATGCCAGCAGCATTTCATCCTTTTTGCCGGGCACAGGATCATATCTACAATCTATTAGAAGTTCTTTAAGCGTGTTGGGAGTTACTAGTTTGGGCGTACGTTGGTGGGTTGATTCTTGAAAGGAAAGTTTATTTACTCTGGGTGGCGTGGAAAAAATGTTTGTTGTACCTCCCGTAGCACCACCTGGGGTGCTGGATGTGAAAGGATTCGTTGAACGTGATATGGCAACCATAGTGGTGGGTGCAGCTGTAGAAACAGATGTGCTTGCCGGGACTTGTGTCGGAATTTGTTGTTGCGGAGGTACAGACGGAGGAGGGTCTTGGCGTTGAACCCCCTCGGCAGGCGGTCTATGTGGCGCAGCATTAGCATACTCGGGAGCTGCGTCGTCTAAATAAGAAGAAAGAAAAACATCTTCTGCGGTTCTGGGATGCCCTTTGGGATGTACCTTTATCGGAAACAATGGGGGTGGCAAGTCTTTTGGTATCTCCGGAGTAGCCTTAGGTAATCCTTCGGCCAGGAGAGGATACATACCATTCATAAGGGCATTTCGTTGTCTGTCTACTTGTTCTGATTTTACTCGAGTACCTTCTTCAATTAATAAATTTTCTCGAACTTTATCTGAATTCTCCTTACTCTTCTCTTCCTGTCTACGTGCTTTTTCTGTACGTCTATACGATTCTTTACGCCATAATTCAATGGCATCTTTCTGTGATTGTCTAGCTTTCTTTTTCCATAATTCTTCCTCTACTTTCACGATACAATCTGCATCCCAGGTCCCAGCTGCGGGCCACCTCTGACTTTCTGGTAATTCCTTGGTGTAGTCTACCCATAAATCAAGAAATAATATGGCGTCTAGGCCATGTTTATGATACATGAAGTACCCTGGAGTGTCCCTAGGAGGAATGGGAACAGCTTCTTCGAGTACTCCTTTTCTAGTTTTGATCTGTCTTAATTTCGAAAAGAGCGGCATTTTGAGAACTGATCTGATCTGATACCTAATTTTGAACACGTTTAATACAACAAAACACAATAATGAACAGTCATTCACACCACAATATGCAGAACATATTTAAAACATTTAACATTTAATATTTAATGAACAACAATGATGGCCGTTCACTAAGCATAATACTCGATACTAACTAGATAATTCTGACTTCATATACTAGACATACTTGATATACTGCTAAACAGTACAGATACACTGCTGAAACAGTGCAGACCGGATTTGTGTACCCAAACCCGTCTTGACCGGCACAACCTATGTGCACGTCAGAACGCCTCCCCGACAATGGTACTCACCGGGTAGCTCGGAACGGAAGGCCTCGGAACTGAACTGAACTGGACTCGGACTCGGACCGGTCTGGACTCGAAACTTCGGAACTTCGGAACCTGGTGGGCCTCTGTATACCTCGGATCTTGCTCTCTCAGCTAGGCTCTGGTCGGGATACTTCGCACTTCTCACCGCCTCGTCTGGGTGTTGATCGCAGCCTCAGTTACCCCCGCTCGGCAGGAGGGAGATACAGGAAATCCTGTGGGTACGCGTTGTTGTCCGTCCAGCTGTGACAGGAGACCAGGCCTGCAACGCACCTCCGGCGCGTGAGATGAGAAAGTGTCCCTGTTCGGGCGCCATATATGTGGTAAATAATTTAATTACCGGGACTTAATTTGATGCGGAAAATCTATAATAATAGCTCAGTAAAATAAGAGGCAGAATCCGTGGTATTAGAGGTTCGGAACGGGCTTTATTCCAAAATCAATTCGAATTGAGGACTCCATATTCCATCACCACGAAGGTTCAGGAAGTGAAGGACCCCACTTTATTGACAAGTAATCATTTATATACAATAGGCATTACAGTGAAACAGATGCCGGAGGCGTAACAGTTGATAACAAAGATAAGAACATACATGCGTAACTAAAGTGGGTGTAACTAAAGAACGTCATCAGGTATGATGTCATAAATGGGTGGTTCCATGAAAGAATTTCGCAATGTCAGCAGAAATACTTGGCAGAGATGCGCGCGCAGCAGCATGACGTGTGATTGACGTGCAACTAGGGGGTGAAGGGGACTTGACATTTAGCTCTACATGTGGAGACAGAAGTCTGGGGTTATGTCAACCTAATCCCAAATCATATCTAACATCCTATGTTTAAAGAACTGTGTTATCCAAAAAGAAAGGTCTCTTAGGATAGAATCTTATTCTATACTGACTATACTGACTGTTAGTGCGTGTACAAGCGTCTAAGTGTCTACACTAGATGCGAGGGCAGAAATCTTCCATAGTAACAGGGCTATGAATTACTTGCATAAAGACAGAGAAGCCGGGCCTTTTGCTCGGTAGCTGAAAGAATGTTTACTTAAACTACTAGACAGGAATGCATTGGATGAGGAGCGGAGCAGAGCAGATAATCTTGAAGGTGAAATACAGTTTTTGGCAGGCAGTCAGACAGGCCGAGTCAGGCACCGTTAGCCGCACAGGGAGTAGGACAAAGTTCATGGATACAGATGCGAGTTCAGACTGGAGCTTTCAGAGGCAGAAGGCAGAAAAGGCTTAATGGCAGAATCAGGGCCTACTCGCCTGGACTGTAAAATAGGATAAATGAACCATATAAAGCCGGTGGCCTTTCATACTTAGGAATAGAATATCCGGCCCATTCATGGCGGATCTGAAAGAGGACATGTTGACGGTGGACGCACATGTGTTTGCGTCTTCATAACTGGAACTGGAGGAAACATACATGTACTTATGATTTATACATGAAACCGTTGGGGTCCAAGATAGGGGACATAACTGATCATAAGAATCCATATTTCCACAATCCCTTGAAGATGAGCAACAAGGGAGTTACCGCATTTATGAAGACCCTTGGGGCTGAATGAAGACCAAAAGAGAGAACTTGGATTGCCAGTGCTCAATCAATCGACATGTATAGGTCAGCAACTTGAACATGCATCTCTTCTGTATCTGGAGCCAGGGTAGTTTCCTGAGGTGGGGTGTGATGTAGGTCCTTCTGTGCAGGTCGAGGATGAGTATTGCTGCCACGGTCTGTATCGTCTGAAGTCTCTTCACGAGGCATGCCGGGATTCCTTCATAAAATGCATTTCTGTAGTCCAGCCTGCTGGTGACTAGAGCCTGTGTGACGGCTTTTCTGGACTGGGAGCCACCAGAAGGGCTTGCAAAGCATGCAGAGGTTGTGAAAATAAGCCAATGAGACTGCGTTGAATTGTTTTTCCATCAAGAGCTTGCTGTACAGGATGATGCCGAGATTGCAGGCATGGTCTGCTGGGGCCGGTGGTTGGGTGAGACTTGCTGGCCACCATGCGTCATTCCAGATGTCCGTGCTGAGTTTCAGATATTGTGTCTCATCCATTCGGTCACTTACGTGTTTTGTATTTTATCCAGATTTCCTTATTGTGGAAGGTTGTGGGGTGACTGTGTGCTTTGACTCACTTCAGGTTTAGGGTGGCAATTGAGGGTTGGACTATAATTGGGGAGGCACAAATTGTACTTACTGTGTTTACCCAGTGGGTGGGGACGTTCACGGCAGCATTTTCGTGGTGCATATGGTGGAACTCTTCAAGAACTTGGATAATCAATGGGTCATTTAAATTTTGTGACCTGGAATGTACATTGGCTCAATTCTTCTGTGAAGAGGTACAGGGTGCAAACCTATCTTCGTAGGCATGGGATTCATGTAGCAATGCTGTAGGAAACACACTTGTCCGTCTCGGAGACTTTAAAACTTTATAGAAAGTGGAGAGGTCAAATGTTCTCGGCCACATACTCTACTTATTCCCGAGGGTTGATGATTTGGGTTGCCCCGCAGATCCCTTTTCGGGTCACTTGTTGTGTAGCGGACATAGTTGGGAGATATGTCTTGTTGCATGGAGTGTTGGACGGCACAGAGATATGCCTACTGAACGTCTACGCCCCAAATGCGGATGACAGTGATTTTGATATAGATCTGGAAAAGCAGTTATTGCCATATGTTGGGATTCCTATTCTGTGGGCTGGTGATTTTACCTGCGTGTTAAATGGTGCTCTAGATGGGTACCCCCCGAAAGCATACACAAAACCTATTTTGTCAGCTGCTCTTCAGGGGGTCATGGACTGCCTGGGTTGTGTGGATATGTGGCGCACAACGCATCCATATGAACGTGGCTAAATGTGCTATACTCCGGCATGCTCAGTCTTTAGCCGTTTGGATCGCTTCCTGCTCTCCGATGGGGCTGCTTCAGCGGCCTTGCAGATATCAGTTTCGGCGAGATTTCTGTCAGATCACTCCCCTGTTGTGTTGGAGTGGAGGACAAGGAGCGGTCGGCTGAGAGTCCCCCTTTGGCGCCTATAGCCAGAGACCCTGAAAGACAGCATATTTCTAGAGGAACTTAGGGAGGTGACTTGCGGCTATTTTCGTACCAACTGGCTGTCCACTTCTGCCAGGGGGACTGAGTGGAACGCGCTGAAGTTCCAGACATGTGGGGGAAGTCTGTCTTAAAGTGGGTGGTATGAGGAAATGAGTAGAGAGGGACCTTTCAATGGCAGATGACACACTGGCCACCCTACAGGGTGGGAGCTCCGGCGTGGAGGCGCGAAATGAGGCCTTACTGCATGATCAGTATAGGGTGGGGGATATATGCGACAGGCTAGACTGCCTGGTCTGCTGCGAGTACCGTCCGCTGCTGCCTTGGAAAGGAGTTAAATCATGGAGACTATCGCCTGGCTTCTCAGACGAGAAAGCCCCTATCATATTGACAGGCAGGCAGATGGTTGCCTCGTCTCCACACAGACAAGTATAAATTCCTTATTGCACACTCACCTGGAAACACTGTAAGGGTAGGACATGGCGGCTAATAGGACTGATATAGGAAGGTTCATTTCCGTGCCTCGTGGATGGCCAAGGTGACGAACTGGAGGGTAAGATTTGGCGTGAGGACATACAAGAGGCAGTGCGGTATATGGCGCGCTGAAAATTCCCGGGCCTGGAAGGTCTCCCGGTGGAGTATTTTTCAGACATTTGCAAACTTATTGTTCACTCAGTTGCTGAAGACCTTACTGTAGGCCAAACAAAGGGGGGTCTTCCCTTCCTCTAAGTGGGAGGCCTAGGTAGTTATGCTCCCTAAACCGGGCAAGGACCCGCATATGCCCGGCTCCTATCGGCCCCTATCCATATTAGAGGTTGACACCAAATTACTGGCTAAGGTACTGGCTATGCGTCTGGGTAGGGTGGTAACGCAATTGGACCATGAGGATGAATGTGGGTTTTTGCCGGGTAGAGGAACCCATATCGACTTGCTCAGATTCTCTCATATACTACATTCCACAGCAGTCATGGATGTACGGGCAGCTGCGGTTGCTTTGGACATCGAAAAAGCCTTTGACACCCTGCGCTGGGACTACCTATGGGATGTTTTGGTGAGAATGGGCCTGGGTGAGGACTTCATCTCTTTGGTTCACTTACTGTATTGTCAACTAACAACACAAATCCGTAGTGGTGGTGTAGTTTCTGCACCCATTTCTATAAAGTGGGGCACAAGACAGGGACTCCCGTTGTCTGTACTCCTTTTCGCGCTGGCAATGGAACCATTCACGATCCGGCTGCAACGTGACATGGCCCACTGGGGCATAACTGTGGACGGTCGTACCCATGTTGTATCTTTGTGTGCGGTTGACGCACTGCTTTATATCCGTCATCGAGAGGAAGCGGTGCCCGCCCTTCTGGACATATTGTCGGCATTTGGGGCTGTGTCAGGGTTGGTTGTTAATAGACAGAAATCGGTTATATTCCCACTGGGGACTCTGGTTGGGAAGGAGCTCATAGATCTCCCCGTCTCAGCGTTTACATGGGAACGCAATCATTTCCGTTACTTGGGTATACAGATCGCCCATACGGCTGAGGCCAGTACACTTTTAACACAGGAGCGGTCCTTTCGGGGTTGGCATCCTCTATTAGTTTCTGGAACAGCCTTCCCCGGTTTGGTATGGGATGAGTAGCTCTGGCTAAAATGGTCCTGCTGCCTGTATGTGCTCCAGAACTCCTGCCGTATCCCTAGCACCACCTTTGCCACCCTAAACAGACTCCATGGCTCCTTAGTGTGGGCCAGGAAATGCAGCAGGGTGAAGCTGTAGATATTAAAGCTGGATATGGACCATGGGGGCCTAGGCCTTCTGGACCTTCACCTTTATTATTTTGCTGGGCTCCTTCAGTATGCGTCACAGTGGTGTGCTGAGGGACTAAATACAGAGAAGAAACTACTGGCCAACTAGGCAGACCTTCCAAGGTCTCTTATGATGGGCTCATGGATCCCCCCACCCAGATTCCCCATTTGTGGTCTACCAGTTTGAAAGGACCTGGGAACATGCGGTCACCCTTGTGCTGTGAAGGGACCCATATGCCAGATTACTCTCCCTAAAATGGCTCCACAGCTTCTGTCACATACAAACGGTGATGGACCTGACTGGATGGTTCGAGGGTGTGTGTGTGTGGCAGCAGGCAACCTATATCTCAACGGGATCTTCCTCTCCCTTGCTGACGTGAGAGAATGTTATCAAATCCCATAGGGTCTTTTTCTACAATACGCAAAAATATCACACACGGCACACACGCTGTGGATCACCTTCCCTGAGGAGCTAGAGGAATCGCACACCTTGATAAGGATCATGGATCCAGCCTCCTTCAGGGGATTAATTTCCTGTTTGTATAAAGCCTTGAAGGCAGATCGCAGGGTTGATTTCGTGAGGTTCCAGAGTAGACGGTTGGAGGACCTGTCACCGCCCCTTATGGAGGGGAAGGGGTGGAAAACGGCATTCAAGCAGGTTTGGGAGAAGGCTAGTAATGCTCGTTTTAAACTGATGCAACCTCTCTCCACACTGATTATCGCGATATGATCCAGCTCATGCATCGGCATGCCCTCTTGCGATGCTGAACCCATGCAATTTACACACATGACCTGGGCTTGTACTCCCCTCCAGATCTACTGGGCAGGGATCCTGGAATTATTGAGGGATGGTACGTGAGTCCTAGGTGAGGCATCGATCAAACATTGTCTTTTAGGAGTTTTACCGTCTCCCAAACCGAGGACCCGTTTGCAATATAAATTTGCCCTCTTAGGGTTAGCATTAGCCAAGCGACGTATTGCTTTACACTGGACACATTCTATTGCCCCTCGCCTGGCTAAATGGTAGACTGGCGTGTGAATAGGGGGTAGCTGAGGAGCGCTGTCTGCGCTCACTTCGTAAAGATGAAAATGCTGACCGAGAATTGGAGACATGGGGTGACATGCTGAAGAGGTTGCAGTCTGCTGACCAGCCGGGTGGGGACATGGTGGACCCGACCTAGACAAAAACACCCTCTTTACCGGTGCAGACACGGGAGGCAGATCCACTGTTTGAATAATGGCCGCTGACAGGGTTCTAATGGATTGAATGACAGTGCAAAGAGCAGTGACCCCGCTGCTGGGAGTCATGCCAAGAAGGCCTACCTCCCTGGGGATTCACTGGGAAAAAGAATTGGAGTTTCCTCAGATATTACTTCCAGATGTTTGAGATGTTTCAGATCTATGTAAACCTTTAGCTGCTGCCTACTTAAAGTCCCAATATCATTGCCCCAAAGTTTATTAATTCCCGGAGTCATAGCTCCAACTGTGAAGATGGGGAGGTGGATTCTGAAATGTACACAGCTCTGTCTATATGCCTAGAGAGAGAGAGAGAGATTGGGTTGCATCATCACCGCCAATCGCTGCTGGAGTTTCCTTTGGTTCTGTATTTTGATTTTCTCTTTTTTGCTATTGTTGAACTTGTTTGATACATGGGATCGTGCAGTATGGTCGGCACGGGGCAGTATGTAGTAGAATGGTGATCATGGGCTTAGTTCCAAATTGTTTTTGGGTTGTTGCAGGCATTGAGAGAATAGGCGCTTATATGTTATGTAATTCTTGTCTCCACCCTCTATTTTGTCCTTGCACATTATACCCACACGCGCTGTAATGTCACCCATGCAGAATGTGTTAATGCCTTCAAACAGGTTAGTACCAAACAAATGGACTTCGCTTACAGATCCATTCCACACTCCCCATAGCTTGGTGCTTCCACGGTGGCACTAAAATTCGCCGCAAGTCCAGCAAAGAGCAAAAATCAAGACTGCAGCAAACCTACTGCCTCAACACTCTTGCTCCATGTCTCACAAGACAGGAAACAAAACAAGAAGTGCTGAGGCAATGCAATTCTTTTATAGCACCCAGTTGAGGATGAGCGAGCTCAGTTATAGCATTTCTGTGAGAGTGGTAGCAATCCTCACTAGTAATGACTGGGATGAGGCCAAGGGACGTAGAGGTAATGAATAGTTGTTTCTGACTTGTAAATGTGGAATGTTTTTGTTTATTGCTAATATTTTTCTCCTCAAGCCACAGAACAAAAACCCCCTCATTAATTCCTCATGAATATAAACTGGTAAATTCGTAAAGAAGTATTTCATCTTAAAGATACTGGGATTTTACATACAAAAGATATGTATATCTTTCACAAACCTGACCCGGGCTTGTTTCCTCAATCCCAGGACTGGTAGATGCTGTGCAAAGCTGGCCTCGCCTTCAGCACTTTGCTATCTCTGTAGCCTCATGTTATGTGCAGAATATGATTATGTTGTTGTGTTCTATGTGGTTGAAATGTTGCAAGTGTGACAGTTGAATCAGGTGGACAGTCTAAACATGGTTCCCTGCAAAATAGTCACTGTAATTAAGGGAATGGCTTGTTTGCCATTAGTAAAAAAGATTGTTTTTACTTGCCATGCATTCAAATTGATTTTAAAAGAAAACTTTCTTAGATTTCCAAAAACTGATCTCAAAAGACTTGAGATAAAAATACATTTTTAGCAATTGTTGTAACACAATTATGAGCAGTCTTATCAAAATAATTTACTTTACAAATGATTTAAATTAAGCTATGTCTGTTAATAACTGAACATCTCACCTTCAGGCAATTGATTTCACAATACAATGGAAAAAGCAAACCTGCTTGTAAAAGACATACACCTTACAGATGAATTCTTCATTCAGTCACAGTTTTATACATTAAAAGTCCAGTTTAGAAATAAAAACCTTTAATAGTAATGTACAAACACTGTAATTCCAGCTTGGCTGCTTGGCTGAGGTAGCCTTCTTTAGTGGGAAGGAAAAGGAAGGAAAACCTCCCTATTTCTTAGATAAAAAAAAGAATCCGGAAAAATGGTTATATCAGCCGAGTACAAATTCCTATGCATTAAAACCCTAACTAAATATCACTCAAAATCAAATTCTTCTTAAAACGCATGAAGTCCTGGTTCCATTTTACATTTTTAGATAAGTGATTTACTTGTGTCCTTATAGCTTTTTGGACTTTTCCATTGTCTTCTTTTTTCTGTAACTCCTATTTAAGATATTGTTTTACATTTTATAAGGCAGATAACATTTGCTCCTAGTGAAGTATCTGTATCATCTTTGCTCATATTTGTAAATAGGATCTAATGTCCTACATATAGACATGGATAGAGCTTTACTTTTACAGATGGTAATCGGTAAAAAAAAGGCTGTTATGTACCCCCAGTGTAAAAAAGACCACACAGCCACTGGAAGGCAACAGATTTATTAGATGACAGAGGAGAAGGGTTGTTATTCCTTTACGAAAAATGAAAGAAACTATTTACAGTTTCAACCTGAGATTACGGACACTGTGCAAACCTTCAGTTGTGTCACTAGACAATAGCGTTTGACTGCTGAATGAGCCTCCTGTGAGCACGGCTGGGTAACGATGTTGACAAGTGACCATCCTGACAATGTAAGGCAGAAGAGGCGAAAGGCTAAGGTGGCAGTGGGCAATGTGAGGCAAGCTTGATTCATTTAGCTTGATTGGGGCTGAAAGCTAGATGACCCCTGTGGATCCCTTGAAATTTGCCAGCTTTTAATGCCAGCGGACATTTGTGCCAATTGACTTATCTGTGGTCTCTGTCTTTGGCAAATATGTTTTCACTATTGCAGTGGGGGAATCCTGCCTTGGAGATGGTCAGTTTGATGATTTATTGAAGAAATATGGCACCTTTTTATCGGTAGCTATTGGGTTACATGACTTTTTTCGCGTGTCTTGATTTCATGCTTGCATTTTAAGGGTTGGATGCCCTAGGGTTTCTTAATTTAAGAGAGCACTATTGTTGAATTTAATTCTCCATGTTATTGCACTGTTATTGGGTGCAAATTCCCATTTTGCATTTTTCTATACCAGTACCATGGTTCTCAAGAACGCAGTAGAAGAAAATTTGTTGAATGCTCACTGTTCGCTTGATCCCCCTCTATCTGAATGTTTCTCAGGTCTCACTTTGGATCTAATATTTAGAATGTATAATGTCTAATGTTTAGTAAAAAAATATAGAACATATATAGCATTCAAGAAGTTGTATTATCTTTTTTTTTTTTTAATGTTTTTTTTAATAAGTTATCATGTAACCACAGCCCAGTAGAGTCTCCTTGGCCTTCAGGCAAGCACAGATATGTAGTACCTTAATAGCTTGAGTAGAAGAAACCGGCAAGCGTGACTCATGCATCTCCCACAATTTAGCTCGATGTAACGCATACTGAGCAGCTATCAGATCCAGTCAGAGACTGTCCCGAATGCATTTATATTTTAGTGTGTTACTGGAATGCTTGTACCCAATATAAAAAAAACACGTAGTCCCTGCAATGTCTAGAGCTCATCTCCCCTCGAGAAACATTTTAACTTGCTTTATGAAATATTTTTCAACCTAGCATTTGAAAAAATTAACATAGAGATCTGGAATGAAAGGTGAGAATAGAATCGTCTGAATTTCTTTGCACATTGGTTCACCATCACCACTTTTTAAAAATGTCACACTTAGGACCCTATTATGATGTCAGTTGGAAAGCCTCCGACCGACATAATAGATTAAACTTTGACCTCCGTATTACAATGACGGCTGTTGAAAGTGAAACCGGCCTGTCATTCCGGCTGGCTTCTGACGGGCTGAAGGAGCCCGTTGGCCAGTCGAAAACCGGCACGTTATCCCTTAATGACTGCGTTTCCGCCATCGGGATTAGGATGTCGGTTTCCCACAGGCTTTCCATGTCCGGCTTGCCCCTAGCAAGACCCCCTTCTCCCTGTGGCCTCCGGTTGGGGGCCGAGGGGGCACCCATGGTGCCCCCCTGTTAATCCCTGCACTGTGTGACTGGCTTGGTGAGTTGCCTGCCACATGGTGCAGGGATTAACAGAAACTCCCATTTCTCTATGGAAGCTTGTGCTGTGGCCTGTTTATGGGCGCAGCACAAGCTCCCATAGAGAAATGCGACTATGCGACCGCACCTTGTGCAGTCACATTGTAATAGTGATGTTGGGGCTGCCGACCGGAGGTTGGTCGGTCCCCAGACCACAACGGCGTCCCACCCTACACCGTAGTCAGGCCCTTAATATATACGTAACATCTGAACTAGAAGTGTACTAAAATATGAATGAATATTAGATTTCTAGAGTGCAAGAAATGCCCACTAAAGTTGTCCTGGAACTGGTTGAAAGGAGACTATCAGCAGATTAATTTTAAGTTTTGATTTGATAGAGTTGTTAAGTTTGTTGTTTTACAGTTTTTGATGTAGATTGTTAATGTAGTTGTTGTTTGTAATGTTGTTAAATAGTTTTTTGTAATAAAAAGTTTAAAGTTACTGCTGATTTCTTTCCTTCTTTTAAATATTTTAATATTATTGCAATCGTGCAGTGTTGATTTAAAGTGACAATTCCATTTTCAAGAACTGTAGCTGTGGTGCCTGAATTATATTTGTGTAAGGTACAGTAGAGAGATTACCCAGTGCTGAAGTGTTTATGCTCACTCCCCTAAACATGGTTTGATTGGCATATACCTAATTGGCATATTTAATTTATTTTTCACTCCCTTGTAGAGTGGTATACTGTTAGAAATGGGGTCTTTTGTTGGCAGTGGTTTGTGCCGTGACAAAGTAGGGACTCTCTCTATAGTCAGCGTAAGGGAGTCACACAGCCGAGATTACTCCTGTTCACCCCCTTGGTAGATTGACACAAGCAGTCAGGCTTATCTCACAGGCAATGAGTAAAATAAATAAATAAATATATATCCAAACGAAGGTTGCTCATCATTGAGACGCCACACCCAGCATGTACTTCTCTTATTTATTGGCAGGTTACAGAGTTTGCTGCATCATTGTTCCAGCATGTACGAGTTCGCCAAACGTGTTTCGGGCTCTCCTCAGCCCTTGTTCACTGGCATAGTAACGGGAAACAGTAGCAAATTCATCATCACACTTGCAATCATTATATATCCCGCCTCTGTGGGCGTGTGCTTTAGTGGCATTCTGGTCTTTGAAGTTCATATTAAATCCAAGTGGGTGTTACTGTTCTCCAAATGTCTTCACTTTCCACAGTTGGTCGCTAAAATCAAATAATGCTTTAAACCCTGTTTCTTTCAAGTCCTCACCAAAAAGCCATGCCGTTCCTCATGCGCTATTTATAGTAATCAGCGCCGGACCCGCACTTCAGCAGCGGGGTATCCCGCGACCTGAGCGGGCCGCTTAAACATCCAAACGAAGGTTGCTCACCATTGAGACGCCACACCCAGCATGTACTTCTCTTATTTATTGGCAGGTTACAGAGTTTGCTGCATCATTGTTCCAGCATGTACAAGTTCGCCAAACGCGTTTCGGGCTCTCGTTCACTGGCATAGTAACGGGAAACAGTAGCAAATTCATCATCACACTTGCAATCATTATATATCCCGCCTCTGTGGGCGTGTGCTTTAGTGGCAGTCTGGTCTTTGAAGTTCATATTAAATCCAAGTGGGTGTTACTGTTCTCCAAATGTCTTCACTTTCCACATTGGTCGCTAAAATCAAATAAGGCTTTAAACCCAGTTTCTTTCAAGTCCTCACCAAAAAGCCAGACCACAACGGCGTCCCACCCTACACCGTAGTCAGGCCCTTAATATATACGTAACATCTGAACTAGAAGTGTACTAAAATATGAATGAATATTATATTTCTAGAGTGCAAGAAATGCCCACTAAAGTTGTCCTGGAACTGGTTGAAAGGAGACTATCAGCAGATTAATTTTAAGTTTTGATTTGATAGAGTTTTTAAGTTTGTTGTTTTACAGTTTTTGCTATAGATTGTTAATGTAGTTGTTGTTTGTAATGTTGTTAAATAGTTTTTTGTAATAAAAAGTTTAAAGTTACTGCTGATTTCTTTCCTTCTTTTAAATATTTTAATATTATTGCAATCGTGTAGTGTTGATTTAAAGTGACAATTCCATTTTCAAGAACTGTAGCTGTGGTGCCTGAATTATATTTGTGTAAGGTACTATAGAGAGATTACCCAGTGCTGAAGTGTTTATGCTCACTCCCCTAAACATGGTTTGATTGGCATATACCTAATTGGCATATTTAATTTATTTTTCACTGCCTTGTAGAGTGTTATACTGTTAGAAATGGGGTCTTTTGTTGGCAGTGGTTTGTGCCGTGACAAAGTAGGGACTCTCTCTATAGTCAGCGTAAGGGAGTCACACAGCCGAGATTACTCCTGTTCACCCCCTTGGTAGATTGACACAAGCAGTCAGGCTTATCTCATAGGCAATGAGTAAAATAAATAAATATATATGTGTCTGTATATATATATATATATATATTCCGGGATTGAGCCCGAAGTCAGGTGGTGCGTTTGCCGGTATGCCCTCGCCGGTAAATAATCTTTTATCCTTTTTCAAAGTAACACGCACTCTCGAAGTAAATGCTTAGCAGGAAGCCAATTTATTGTTTGCTACGCGTTTCGACAAATGAATGTCTTGTTCACACAAAGTATAAACCAATAAAGACGTGTTTAAATACAAATGTAAAATCGATGAAGGACTTCAATGTTCGTGCTATGTCTTATCATTGACTTGTATCGGCCATCTTGTAATGGTAAACCCAGGCATATATAACATTTATATATCGATCAGTATCATAATAAATGAAATTCATACAAGGCAGCAAATTTAGTTTGTTCATTTGTAGCTCGCTCTAGTGGCGCTACACTAAGTAATGTTAAAAAACGAAAAAGGTTTCTCAATATTTACATGTCATTTGTAAATTCATTACAGATTCTCCAAATTGTATCCAGTCGCACTAGTGGCATTTTCTACCCTAGCTAAATTTCTAGATGGAATCATTTCCAAAGATACTTTTGATGACATCATATTGCCTCGTACTGCAATTCTTTAAGAGCAACTTGTAATGGTAAACTCCAATTAATATAACATTTATAAATCGATAGATACAAGGCAATAACTTTGATTAGTAAATTTATGTCTCGCTCTAGTGGCACTAAACAAAGTGATGTTAAAAAAAAGAAGAAAAGAAAACGGTTTTTATATTTACATGTCTATAATATATATCATTTGTAACTACATTTCATAAAAGTTACATCTGCTCGCACTAGTGGCTTTTTTTTACTTCAGCTGAGTTTTTTAACTGAAAACACTTCACAACATGTTTTTGATAACAATATATTGCCTTGTCACTGACCATGTCATGAATGATGCAATATGTGACCTCATCAGCAGTGCATTGCGGGCGCGCAAGTTATAGTTAGCAGAACTAACTATAACGGAGGAATTTCTATGGTTTTGTACGAGTGAAATGGCCAGCTAACTATAACACCCCTGAAACCTATGGTTTTTTCTGTGAATTTCTAAGGTTTTTTAAATTCTAATTTCTAACTATAACGTCTCTGAAACCTATGGTTTTTTCAGTGAATTTCAAAGCTTTTTTAAATGCTAATTTCTATCTATAACGTCTCTGAAACCTATGGTTTTTTTCAGTGAATTTCAAAGGTTTTTTAAATGCTAATTTTTAGGTGTGATAGTAGTTAAACCTATTTTTTTGTACTGATTTTCTACAGTATTTTTAACTGTTCATTTATAAATATTTTATTCATTAAATAACCATTATATATTTTTCAGAAAATTGCAAAAAAACATTAAATTATTTTAAAATATTTATATTTTCTTTAAAAAAATGTTTTTTCCTTATTTTTTTCGGAGTCGCGCACTCAAAGCGTACACATCACGGTGGGTGCGCGGATTCTAGCCGCTATTTTAGAAAAGTCGTGAAGGATCCACGTAACGGTGTGCGACGGCTGCGTGTTTTTCAGTTACATCACATACATTTAATATTACGTGATGTGTGCGATTGGTATGCGACCAGTCCGCGACTCCTGCTCCCGCGCATTCGCGACACATGCGCATTACGGTACGAGATGCTTGCGCGTTGGCGGGTCCCGCGTGATATCATATACGTGCTGGGGCGCGCTGCGTGCGCAACTCCCGCAAAAAAAGTTAGGTTCCAAAATGATATGTATGTGTCTTTAATATACATATTGGGGCAAGAGATTATCTAAGATAGTCCTAAAAATAACATATTTGTACTTATAATAAACTTATATTATTTTTAAATATATTTTCGCGAAGTCGGGTGCGTGCATCGTGAGTGCAGAGAACCAGGTCAGCAGAGGTGCTGTAGAGCCAGAGAAACCAGGTCAGCAGAGCCGTTGTATAGCCAGAGAACCAGGTCAGCAGAGCTGCTCTAGAACCTAAGAAGCAGGTCAGCAGAGCTGCTCTAGAACCTAAGAAGCAGGTCAGCAGAGCTGCTCTAGAACCAGAGACCCAGGTCAGCAGAGCTGCTCTAGAGGCCGAGAACCAGGTCAGCAGAGCTGCTGTAGAGCCAGAGAAACCAGGTCAGCAGAGCTGCTCTAGAGCCAGAGAACCAGGTCAGCAGAGCTGCTTTAGAGCCATAGAACCAGGCCAGCAGAGCTGCTCTAGAGGCAGAGAACCAGGTTAGCAGAACTGCTTTAGAGCCAGAGAACCATGTCAGCAGAGCTACTCTCGAGCCAAAGACCCAGGTCAGCAGAGCTGCTCTAGAGGCCGAGACCCAGGTCAGCAGAGCTGCTCTAGAGGCCGAGACCCAGGTCAGCAGAGCTGCTCTAGAGGCCGAGACCCAGGTCAGCAGAGCTGCTCTAGAGGCCGAGACCCAGGTCAGCAGAGCTGCTCTAGAGGCCGAGACCCAGGTCAGCAGAGCTGCTCTAGAGGCCGAGACCCAGGTCAGCAGAGCTGCTCTAGTGGCCGAGACACAGGTCAGCAGAGCTGCTGTAGAGCCAGAGAAACCAGGTCCGTAGAGCTGCTTTAGAGCGAGAGAACCAGGTCAGCAGGTCTGCTTTAGAGCCAAGGGACCAGTTTAGCAGAGCTGCTCTAGAGCCAGAGAACCAGGTCAGCAGAACTGCTTTACAGCCATAGAACCGGGTCAACAGAGCTGCTTTAGAGCCAAAGAACCAGGTCAGCAGAGCTGTTGTAGAGCCAGAGAACCAGGTCAGCAGAGCTGCTGTAGAGCCAGAGAACCAGGTCAGCAGAGCTGCTGTAGAGCCAGAGAACCAGGTCAGCAGAGCTGCTGTAGAGCCAGAGAAACCAGGTCAGCAGAGCTGCTTTAGAGGGAGAGAACCAGGTCAGCAGAGCTGCTTTAGAGCCAGAGAACCAGGTCAGCAGAGCTGCTCTAGAGCCAGAGAACCAAGTCAGCAGACCTGCTTTAGAGCCATAGAACCAGGTCAGCAGAGCTGCTTTAGACCCAGAGAACCAGGTCAGCAGAGCTGCTCTAGAACCTAAGAACCAGGTCAGCAGAGCTGCTCTAGAGCCAGAGAACCAGGTCAGCAGAGCCGCTGTAGAGCCAGAGAATCAGATCAGCAGAGCTGCTCTGTAGCCCAAGAACTAGGTCAGCAGAGCTGCTCTAGAGCCAGAGAACCAGGTCAGCAGACCTGCTCTAGAGCCCAAGAACTAGGTCAGCAGAGCTGCTCTAGAGCTAGAGAACCAGATCAGCAGACCTGCTGTAGAACCAGAGAAATCAGGTCAGCAGACCTGCTGTAGAGCCAGAGAAACCAGGTCAGCAGAGCTGCTTTAGAGGGAGAGAACAAGGTCAGCAGAGCTGCTTTAGAGCCAGAGAACAAGGTCAGCAGAGCTGCTCTAGCTGAGACTGACTGACTGACACTGACTGACTGACTGACTGACACTGACTGACTGACTGACTGACACTGACTGACTGACTGACTGACTGACTGACTGACACTGATTGACTGACACTGATTGACTGACACTGACTGACTGACACTGACTGACTGACACTCCATTGACTGACTGACTGACACTGATTGACTGACACTGATTGACTGACACTGATTGACTGACTGACACTGATTGACACTGATTGACTGACTGACTGACACTGATTGACTGACACTGACTGACACTGATTGACTGACACTGATTGACTGAGACTGACTGACACTGACTGACTTCTCTCTACTACTCTATTACTCACTCTCTACTACTCTCTCTACCACTCACTCTACTACTCTCTACTACTTACTCTACTACTCTCTACTACTTACTCTCTATCACTCTACTACTCTCTCTCTACTACTCACTCGCTACTACTCTCTACTACTCCCTCTCTCCTATCACTCTCTCCTATTACTCTCTCCTATTACTCTCTCCTATTACTCTCTCCTATTACTCTCTACTATTACTCTCTACTATTACTCTCTACTATTACTCTCTACTACTCACTCTTTACTACTCACTCTCTACTACTCTCTATTAGTCGCTCTACTGCTCTCTACCACTCACTCTCTACTACTCTTACTACTCTCTCTACTACTCTCTCTACTACTCTCTCTACTACTCTCTCTACTACTCTACTACTCTACTACTCACCTTCTACTACTCACTCTACTACTCTCTACTACTCACTCTCTGCTACACTCTACTACTCACTCTCTACTACTCGCTCTTTACTACTCTCTACTACTCACTTACTCGCTCTCTACTACTCACTCTCTACTACTCTACTACTCACTCTACTACTCTATATTACTTTTTACCACTCACTCTCTACTACTCTACTACTTTCTCGCTCTTCTACTCTCTCTCTACTACTCTCGCTCTACTACTCTCTACTACTCACTCTCTACTACTCATTCTCTACTACTCATTCTCTACTACTCACTACTACTCACTCTCTACTACTCACTCTACTACTACTCTCTGCTAATCACTACTACTCCCTGCTAATCACTACTACTCCCTCTCTACTACTCACTCTACTACTCACTTGCTACTACTCTCTACTACTCACTCTCTACTACTCCCTCTCTACTACTCCCTCCTACTCACTCTCTACTGCTCACTACTACTCTCGCTCTACTACTCTCTCTACTACTCTCTCTCTACTACTCTCTCTCTACTACTCTCCCTCTACTACTCTCCCTCTACTACTCTCTCTACTACTCTCTCTACTACTCTCTCTACTACTCTCTCTCTACTACACTCTCTCTACTACTCTCTCTACTGCTCCCTCTCTACTACTCCCTCTACTACTCACTCTCTACTATTGACTCTCTACTATTGACTCTACTTCTCCCTCTCTACTACTCACTCTCTACTACTCACTCTCTACTCTCTACTGCTCTACTACTCTCTACTGCTCTAGAGCCAGAGAACCAGGTCAGCAGAATTGCTTTAGAGCCATAGAACCGGGTCAGCAGAGCTGCTTTAGAGCCAGAGAACCAGGTCAGCAGAGCTGTTGTAGAGCCAGAGAACCAGGCCAGCAGAGCTGCTGTAGAGCCAGAGAACCAGGTCAGCAGAGCTGCTGTAGAGCCAGAGAAACCAGGTCAGCAGAGCTGCTTTAGAGGGAGAGAACCAGGCCAGCAGAGCTGCTTTAGAGCCAGAGAACTAGGCCAGCAGAACTGCTTTAGAGCCAGAGAACTAGGCCAGCAGAGCAGCTTTAGAGCCAGATAACTCTCTCTACTACTCACTCTCTACTACTCTCTGCTACCCCTATCTACTACACACTCTCTACTAGCTCTCTACTACTCTCTACTAACTCTACTACTCGCTATTACTCTTTACCACTCCCTCTCTACTACTCACTCTCTACTACTCTCTACTACCCCTATCTACTACACACTCTCTACTAGCTCTCTACTACTCTCTACTACTCACTCTACTACTCACTCTACTACTCACTCTACTACTCACTCTCTACTACTCACTCTCTACTACTCACTCTCTACTACTCTACTACTCACTCTTTACTACTCACTCTCTACTACTCACTCTCTACTACGCACTCTACTACTACTCTCTGCTAATCTCTACTACTCCCTCTCTACTACTCACTCTACTACTCGCTCTACTACTCACTCTCCTCACTCTCTACTACTCCCTCTCTACTACTCTCTGCTACTCTCTCTCTGCTACTCTCTCTCTGCTACTCTCTCTGCTACTATCTCTCCTACTCACCCTCTACTACGCACTCTACTACTACTCTCTGCTAATCTCTACTACTCCCTCTCTACTACTCACTCTACTACTCTCTATTACTCGCTCTCTACTACTCGCTCGCTATTACTCTCTACTACTCACTCGCTAGTACTCACTCACTAGTACTCGCTCGCTACTACTCGCTCGCTACTACTCGCTCTCTACTACTCTCTCTACGCCTCTCTGCTACTCTCTACTACACTCTCTACTCCTCACTCTCTACTACTCACTCTCTACTACTCACTCTCCGACCTTTTGTTCGTTGAATTTTTACCAAATTACAACTCAACAAACTCGGAAGCCTCCAAAACAACTTGGAAAACATCGGAGATAGCATCTAGAATCAGCAACGAAATTACAATATTTCAAAACTGGGGGGTAGCATTAACAACAGTCCCCAAACCACAATACCCAACTCCATTTTTAACTTCAGACAGCCCACGCCATACAACGACATCAATCCTAAGGGGCGCAAGAAGCAGTACTCCAACAGTCAACCAGTTCGCCTCAAAGGATTCCTCGACCATGAATGGAAGGCAAGGCTTACAACGGACCATTCTGCTAACAAATTCAAACTGACAAAAGACATTGCCTACATTGACCCCTTATAAGGGCTCTAATGAAATTAAAATAACTATCTGGAACATTAACGGTCTAAATTCCAAGCAAAGTGACCCGGAATTTCTGAACTACCTCAAAATGTTTGACATTATCTTACTTCAGGAGACATGGGAGGATACATCCTTTGACCTCCCGGGATACATTTCATGTTTCAAACCTGCAATAAAAAACACCAGATTTGGACGCCGTTCGGGTGGTCTGCTCCTTCTTTCTTCTATACTGAAATTCGGTGAGATGCATGCGTTAACAATTCAAATCACTTCCCCAAGTTGTATACAAGCCTCAGTAATCAAAATGTCTCTTGACCAGAAAACTCAAAAGGTAATATTGATAAATGTTTACCTCTACCCGAAAAATAAAGTACAATCATCAAAGGAAGTGGTTAAAGAAATATCAAGAATAATGGAAGAGGAAAACACCGATAAAATCATTCTGGCAGGAGACTTTAACATGCACCTCCTAGGGACAACACAGGAAGACGACCTCTGCCTTGACCTGACTGGCATTTGGGGAGTCCCAAACCAAGGCCTCCCATTGGTAAATAAATCTACTAAGAGCTCAATACTCTTTCTGTCAGAACTTGAACACCTAAACCAGAGGGCAACTAATGGCCGCTTCAAAGAAGATCACCCTCCAGCACCAACGTACCATTCGCTCAAAGCATCGACGACGATTAACTTCACCTTCACAACATTAATTATGTTCAACAAAATTGTATCATTTCGAATAGGCAACAGTACCCTTAGTGACCATATGCCGCAAGAGATGGTACTTCACTCTACAGCTATATTACACCAGGAGGCAGAAACATCTATTGTCCCAGTGGGAACAATAAACCTCCACCGCATTAGGTGCAACTCAACAAACATAGAAAACGTAACAGTACAGGCTAAAGATGCGCTGAAGGAAGCACAAGACAATCTCGTTTACCCACTGGAAATATGGGAGACTTTCATCGTCAATCTTGGAAAAAGACTTCCTGTAAATAAAAGTTCCAAAAAGCACATAAATGTTCCTCCAAATTTGAAAATCACTAGCCCCGACTCGAAGAAATTGAAAACAACAATAAACCACACACTAAGACCGCTACGGAGACAACCTGGTAACCAAAACCTCCGACAGTAGTTACGTGAAACTAAAGCCCTCCTAAAAAAGAGAAGTTGGCTAAGAAATACAATAAAGAACAACGATTTCTGGGCCAAATTGATTTACGACGCCAAACAAGAAAAAAACGTTAAATTTTGGCAATCAATAAATAAATTGCAGCAACCGGAGCATTGCGGAATGAATTCCAACATTTCCGAAGAGGTTTGGGCAAATTTTCTTTTCAACCATTTCAATAATAACGAAGAATCAACAAGTCATCCCAAACATCAAATTCCTGGGATTAGCATCAAGGCTAAAAATCAATCAGTACTCCTCAGCCAGTACTCACCTGATAACCATACAAGATTTGCTCCAAATCAAAACATAGAGCATTCTACAGAACACATAGCAGAACCGCCCACAAACGGAGAGAACACGGCCCAAACTACCAACTTGATTATGAACCAAATAGCAAAGGGCCGACCATCAGGTGCTCCGGGCCCCAATGGGATACCACCCATACTGTTTAAAAACGACCCGGACTTCTGGAGCAAGGCACTGGAGCCCATCTTTCAATACGCAATTATAAATTGCACAATTCCAGACTCTTGGAGAGGCTCAATTATAAGCCCAATTTACAAACAAGGGGCTAGGGCCGAACCAAAAAATTATCGTCTAATAACCCTGATTGATACAGAGGCTAAATACTTTGCAGGGCTCCTCTTAAAAGAAATATCTACCTGGACTGAAGAAAACAAGATAATACCCTTAACCCAAACTGGCTTCCGGAAAAGGCAAGGAACCATAACCAACATAATGGCACTGACCCTACTCATGGACGCTGCTAAACAGGGAAAATACCCACTTTTTCTATGCTTTATAGATTTTACAGCAGCTTTCGACCACGTCGATCGCACCAAGCTTTGGCAAAAGCTCGACAGTTGGGGTATTCCTTCCAATCTTCTTTCCCAACTAAGGAATCTGCATACTAATACATGGGTTAGGATAAAACTTGCAAACGGTGGTAAAATATCAAGAAAAATTCCCACCTCAAAAGGACTCAAACAAGGATGCGTTTTAGCCCCCATGATATTTAACTTATTTCTTGCAGACTTACCAGAGACACTGAGCAGCAGTATAGGCCACGCACCTAAACTAGGAAATGTTCCCCTACCTTGCCTGTTATACGCAGGCGACTTGGTTTTGATAAGCAGGACCCCCGTTGGTCTACAACACCTACTGAATGCCACTTTACAGTTCTCGCAAGAAAACGCTCTAAAAATAAATTACAACAAAACAAAAGCCATGGCGGTTAATTACCACAAGAGAAAACATCTTAGTTGGTTTCTAGAAGGCCATCGCCTGGATCAAGGTGCTAGTTATAAATACTTAGGGGTCATACTGGATCAAAATAACTCAGCAAAACCACAACTAGAAGCCGTGCGGAGAAAGGGGGTAACAACATATCTAACAATCAAACCCCTAAAGAAGCTTCTACCGGATCTGTCATTCGATCCCTTGCTTAGGATCATGCACGCAAAATTTCAGCCAGCCATATACTATGGGAGTGAAGCGCTGAAGGGAAAAGATGCCGTAACTCTTGATAATATAATATCTAAGGCATACCGCGCAATTTTCCATCTCCCCAGAACGGCCTCCCCCGCTCAAATTCGATTAGAATTTGGACTTCAAAAACAATCCTTAGATCGCATGGGAGCCCATGTAAAATGCTTGCACAAAATTAAACACGATGACAAGGGAACCCTGAACGAGCTACTCTCGACAGAACTCTCTCTCCCAAGAAATACACCAGCAAACGCATACCTCCAGGAAGCGATCAAACAGCTGGGGTTATCAGAACTGTGGGAAGTCCAGTGTAACCATCAAATTTTCAAAAAAATAGTTACAAAGGTAACTCGTACCCTATCCGTATTAGAGGATAAAAAAACCCTAGCTAAAAGATCACATGGCTGGATGGTCTTTCACACTTACAACAAACTAACACCTCAACCCTACCTGAAAGTGGGCTTACAAATTATTATAAAGGAAAAATTCCTCAGACTAAGACTGGGGGCAGGCCCCTTCAATCAATTCTTGCCTCCCTGGGAGAGAAAGGATGAAAACGCCCAATGCCGGCTATGTAGTAGTGGTACAGAAGATGCAATCCATATCATATGCATTTGCAATAAGTTAAAAGACATCAGGAGCACCCTATTAAAACCTGTCTTCAAACAATATGGTGACAGATCATGCAGACAAGCATTAATGTTGTGCTTTAACCCAGACCGGGTACAGTTAAACTGTAGGTTGATTAAATTCCTTGACATTACCGCAAAGAGACTAAAAAACCTGGCCTGAGTCGCTTAAAAATTATGTTCAATACGAAACCCAGATTCAAACACCTTCAGCCACAGCTACAATAACAACAACAGCTATCCTTTGCAAACTGTGTTAATAACTTTATTGTCTGCGACAAATAAGCTACTGTATATAGTGATTTTATCATGGAATGAACGGAATTTTATTTTTGTACATGCAAAGGTTTTAATTAATCATGCATAATAAATAAATACAAATAAATACTACTCACTCTCTGCTACTCACTCTGCTACTCTATTTCTCTCTACTACTCTCTACACTACTCACTCTACTACTCACTCTATTACTCTCTACTACTCACTCTACTACTCACTCTCTACTGCTCTCTCTCTACTGCTCTCTCTCTACTGCTCTCTACTGCTCTCTCTACTGCTCTCTCTACTGCTCTCTCTACTGCTCTCTCTACTGCTCTCTCTACTGCTCACTCTCTACTGCTCACTCTCTACTACTCTCTCTACTACTCTCTCTACTACTCTCTCTACTACTCTCTCTACTACTCTCTCTACTACTCTCTCTACTACTCACTCTCTACTGCTCTCTCTCTACTGCTCACTCTCTACTGCTCACTCTCTACTGCTCACTCTCTACTGCTCACTCTACTACTCTCTCTACTACTCTCTCTACTACTCTCTCTACTACTCACTCTCTACTACTCTCTACTACTCTCTCTACTACTCTCTGCTACTCACTCTCTACTGCTCACTCTACTGCTCACTCTCTACTACTCACTCTCTACTACTCACTCTCTACTACTCACTATACTGCTCTCTACTACTCACTCTCTACTACTCACTCTACTACTCACTCTCTACTACTCTCTACTCCTCTCTACTCCTCACTCTCTACTACTCACTCTCTACTACTCACTCTCTACTACTCACTCTACTACTCTCTGCTACTCTCTCTCTGCTACTCTCTACTACTCACTCTCCACTCTCATTACTCATCCTCTACTCACTACCTCGCTCTACCTCTCTCTCTACTACTCTCTACCTCTACACCTCTTTCTCTACACGCACACATATGCACATATATATATGCATTTATATCCGCATATGCATTTATATATATGCATGTGTGTATATATATACATGCATATATCTAATCTGCATATCTATATAAATACAAATATAAAGGTATGCATACATATACATATATATGCATACATATGCATGTTATGTACATAAGAGTTTGAAAACCACTAATAAAAGCAAAGCTAAAAAGCCACCTATTTACAAACAGAATTGCTTTAACTTAAACGAGGGCGAGACCTATTGCATTTTCAATGCTTGTTTACTTTGGTTCCCTCAAGAAGGCATTCAGATGTGTAACACATTTGCCATAAATTCAGAATGTTAGCACTCTAGTTGCTCATTAGATCACTGTAGTAAAGCTACTGCTCACCAGGGAAGTTTGCTGCTGGTATTCAAAGTGCATGTTTCAATCGGCAAGTCAGAATTTTTTAATGAAATAGAAGAGGATTTGAGAAGTCACTCAAAATGTGCTCTAATTTTTCTTTCTGCAGCACTAATCATACTATCTATGCAAAATGAACCCCCTCAATTTGTTCCTTTTTAAATTAAATGTTTTAAGAGTTACCACTTTATTCCAATCAAGATGGCTTCTGGTGTGCCATACGTTTGTCATAAGTAGGATTGTTAGCGCTCTAGTTGTTCTTTAGAACACTCTGGGAAGCTGCAGTCGAACACAAAGGAATCAACTGACAGTCTCTGCCTTTGTTGGATGTACATGTTTTACTGAGAATGTCAGACTTCATTCTCACATGACTGAGAAAGATAATGTGAATTTACAGAAAATATGCTCTCAGGTTAACTTATAGATCACCTTCCAAATCTCTGTGAAAAGCATGAGAAAATAGTTTTCTCTCAAACATGATTCATGATATCCCAGAAGAAGGCTTTTTCACATGGTAAAATCACCTTAGAACACACCAGAATTCCTAAAATGAGTATGGTACCATCAACAAATGATTTATAATGTAACTAAAGTCTTAAAACCTTCTATTAACTGCAATGCTTTTTAATGAGGTGCTATCATGTATATTGGTCCCAAGATGGCTGCCAACACTTCTTGGATGAAGTGCTGACAGCCAATCAGATCTCACGATGAGATGTGTGGTTAGGCTCCGCCCAGATATGTATGTGATTTTGATTTTTCTCAGGAACCACTTAACAGATTGACACCATTTAAGCAAAAGGCATGAGTCTGAACTGAGGACTACCTCTTTGCCAAATTTGGTGTAATTCAGTTCAGCAGTTCGGGCTGTAGCTGCGGCTAAAGGTCCTATGGGAAATTGCATGGGGAAAACACGATTTGGGACCCCCCTTTTTTCTCGGCCCCTGCTACACGAATCATCCCTAGACTTTCAGTATAGGAGCGGACCGGAGCTGGCCAAAAGTTTTGAAAATTTCGCGAAGATTCGTCAATCGGCGCCAAAGTTATTGGATATAGAATGTTGCGGATTTCCTATGGAAAATAGGTCCTAACTATAACTACCTACTGGCGACCACCAATAGGTAATATATTTATCTCCTACTGGTGGTCGCCAGTGGGTACTAGTTAGGACCTTGTTTTTATTCAAAGAGCATTTTTTCTTTTGCCAATATCTTTGGCACCATTTGACAAATCTTCGTGAAAGTTTCGAAACTAATGACCAACTCGGGTCAGCTCCTGTCTTAAAAGTTTGGGGGTGATTCGTCAAGCCGGGGCCGAGAAAAAAGTGGAGTGCCAAAACATGTTTTCTCCATGTTAATTTACATAGGAAACTTTAGACAAAGCTACAGCCCTAACTGCTGAACTGAATTACACCAAATGTGGCAAAAAGGTAGGCCTTGGTCTAGAAAGCGTGCTTTTTTAAAAAAAATGGTGTGAATCCGTTCAGTAGTTGCTGAGAAATTCAAAAAAGAAAAATATAGATATCTGAGCACCGAGGATGATTCGCGACTCCTTCAGAGCACGAGCTTCGTTCTGATTGGCTGCCAACACTTCAAACCGGGAAGTGTTGGCAGCCATCTTGTGACTCCGTAACCGAGTCACAAGAAAACAGTAAAAAAAAAAAATGATAAAAAACAAGAAAGGGGGGCAGGGTAGAAACACCCTGACCCTCTAGGCCTGCTCAGGGAATCCCACAAGGACCCCCAGGCCCCAAAAAAACATTTAAAAAAAAAAGAAAAATCGGCAGAATTCGCGCTGAGTGCGCGAATCCTGCCGGAAAGAAACCCAAAGCCTGCACTTCGTTTGTGTTAAGCCCCCTGGTGGGCCAGGTCCTGGGGCAATTTATAATTATGGTGTGGGGGCCCGTGCGGGCCCCCACAGCCCTCGGGAACACCACCTACCCGGGGCTTTGCTCATAATTTGCAGGGGGCACGCGGCCTTCCCGCAGCCCCAGGGACCATCATCTCCCCGGGGCTTTTTAATGAAATATGTGGTGTGGTCTCCTGCCCCCCCCCCCCCACGCTGCCCATGGGACCACCACCACCCCGGGGCACTAATTATTTAAATACAGGGGTCCGCATTCCAGGGGTCCATGTGGACCCCGGGAACCACCACCTCCCCTTGGCTTTAAACTGTTGGGAGGGTGGCAGCGCGGCCCTCTTCCTGGAGCCCTCGATGGCCCTGGGGACCTCCACCCCCCAGGGCCGGCTCTGCAATATCCCGGGGTGCCCACCCCGGGGCATTGCAGTTTGCTATGGCAGGGTGGGAGCACGACTCCCGCTCTGTAATAGCAAACACTGCTTTGCTTAGTTAAAGCGAGTGCAGGAAACCTGCTCTCACTTCAACAAAGCAAAGCAGAATTGCTTTTGGGCAAGGGGAGCTTCATGTTAGCAGCTCCCCTTGCCCAAAAGCAATGCCGGCTCCCAAAGGAGTCGGGGATCCAGCTGGGACCGTGGGGGCATTGGGGCTCCCTCCATGGTCCCCAACTTAAGGGCCGGCCCTGGGGGATGGGGTCCCCGGGGCCAAAAGTGGCTCAGGGATTGGGGGCCATGCAGCCCCCCCATAGAAATATAAAAATATTTTTTTTTTTTAAATACGAAAAGAGGCAAAGCCTCGGGGGATGGGGTACTTGGGGCTGATAAAGGGCTCAGGAGGGGGCCGCGCGCCCCACCATTAAAAATATTTAAAAAATAAATAAAAATATGTGGCCATGCCCTGGGGGATGTGGTCCCTGGGGACGAAATCGGCACCTCTCTTGCCTCTTTCTGCACCTCACTCGCCTCTTTTTGTACTTCTATTGCTTCTTTGTACACCTCTGTTGCTTCTTTCAACAATTCTCTTGCCTTTTTCTGCCTTTTTCTTCCTTCTTTCTACACAACTCCTGCCTCTTTCTGTACCTCTCTTGCCTCTTTGTGCACCTCTCCTACCACATTTTGCACCCCTCTTGCATTTTTTTGCACCCCTCTTGCGTTTTTTTGCACCTCACTCGCTTCTTTCTGCACCTCACTTGCTTCTTTCTGCACCCCTTCTGCCTCTTTCTGCACTTCTCTTGTTTCTTTCTACACCTGTCTTGCCTCTTTCTGCTCCTCTCTTGCCTCTCTGTACATTTCTGTTGCCTGTTTCTGTACCCCTCTTGCCTCTTTCTGTACCCCTCTTGCCTCTTTCTGTACCCCTCTTGCCTCTTTCTGTACCTCTTTTGCCTCTTTCTGCACCTCTGTTCCCTCTTTCTGCACCTTTCCTGCCTGTTTCTGCACCTCTTGCCTCTTTCTTCACTTCTGTTGCTTCTTTCTGCACTTCTCTTACCTCGTGCTGCACCTCACTTGCTTCTTGCTGCACCTCACTTTCTGTACTTCTATTGCTTCTTTGTACACCTCTGTTGCTTCTTTTAGCAATTCACTTGCCTCTTTCTGCACTTCTCTTCCTTCTTTCTGCAACCCTCCTGCCTCTTTCTGTACCTCTCTTGCCTCTTTGTGCACCTCTCCTACCTCTTTATGTACCCCTCTTGCCTCTTGTTGCACCTCTGTTGGTTTTTCTGCATTGCTTTTGCTTCTTTCTGCACTGCACTTCCCTCTTTCTGCACTGCTCTTGCTTCTTTCTACACCTCTATTGCTTCTTTCAGCAATTCTTTTGCCTGTTTCTGCACTTCACTAGCTTCTTTCTGCATCCCTCTTGCCTGTTTCGGCACCTCTGTTTCTTCTTTCTGCACTTCTCTTGCCTCACCTCTGACTTGGAGGTAGTTTTAATCCCCCTGCCCTATTATGTACTAGGGCCTTACAGGGAGGACATGCCAATCACAGGGGTACCTCACTTGCTTCTTTCTGCACCCCTCCTGCATCTCTTTCTGCACTTCTCTTGCTTTTTTCTACACCTCTCTTGTCTCTTTCTGCTCCTCTCTTGCCTCTTTGTGCATTTCCCTTACCTGTTTCTGCATTTCCCTTGCCTCTTTCTGTACCTCTCTTGCCTCTTTCAGTACCTCTCCTGCCTCTTTCTGCACTTCTCTTGCCTCTTTCTGCTCTTTTCCTGCCTGTTTCTGCACCTCTTGCCTCTTTCTGTACCTCTGTTGCCTCTTTCTGTACTTCACTTGCTTCTTTCTGCACTTCTCTTGCTTCTTTCTGCACCTCTGACTTAGAGGTAGTTTTAACCCCTCCCCTATTATGTACTAGAGCCTTACAGGGAGGTCATGCCACTCACAGGGGTACCAAAACCCATAGTGTACCCTAGTGTATGTAGGTGTTTTCACTGTATTCTAAGTGTCTTTAAGCATAGCACTGCCTCCGGGCCTGGTTAGTCAGTCAGATGCCACCAGTACCAGTCAGCAAAAAGTTGGGGGCACCGGATGACTTTGCAACAAGGGCTCTTTCTGCACCTCTGTTGGTTCTTTCTGCATATCTCTTGCTTCTTTCTGCACCTTTCTTCGTCTAACTGCCTCTTTCTGCATGTCCTACCTCTGTAGGCATCGTTAGAAATTAGCATTTAAAAAACATTTGAAATTCACTGAAAAAAACCACCGGTTTCAGGGACGTTATAGTTAGGAATTAGCATTTTAAAAACCTTAGAAATTCACTGAAAAAACCATAGGTTTGAGGGATGTTATAGTTAGAAATTAGCATTTAAAAAACCTTTTGAAATTCACTGAAAAAACCATAGGTGTCAAGTACGTTATAGTTGGAAATTAGCATTTAAAAAACCTTTAAAATTCACTGAAAAAACCATAGGTGTCAGGGACGTTATAGGTAGAAATTAGCAATTAAAAAACCTTTGAAATTCACTGAAAAAAACATAGGTTTCAGGGACGTTATAGTTAGAAATTAGCATTTTTAAAAAAACCTTAGAAATTCCTTGACAAAACCACAGGTTTCAGGGACGTTATAATTAGTTGGACAATTCACTCGTACAAAACCAGAGAAATTCGGCTGTTATAGTTAGTTGTGCTAACTATAACTCGCGCCCCCGCATTGCACTGCTGATGAAGTCGCATATTACATAATTCATGATATGGTCAGTGACATCACTGATGACTTCTCTGATGACATATCAAATGACATCACTGATGACATCATCCACATCAAAATCTGATGCACCTCCTCACACCACAATATAACCTTTGATACATCCACGCTAAAATACAGACTACCATTTTCAAAACCATAGAGACACCAATACTAGTTACTACATACCCACGCACTGATTCCTAGGTCTACACACACATACACTCATTCACCCATACAGTCACTCATACATGCAGTTACTTATCAATACAGCAATATCATTTGTACTGCTACACCTATACAGACACTCACAAACCGCCACTCATCCATAGACTTACTCACACATCTAGTCAGTCATGCAAAGTATCAGTCACTCTCCCATTTACTCACCTATACAGTTATACGCACACCACCTCACTTATTCTTACAGATACTGACACATACTTACTCTCCTATACAATCACTGATGCAAGCACACACTCATCCATACAGCCACTCACACAATCACTCACTCTGCCATATAATCATTTATATACTCCAACACTCACATATACTGCCTTTCACATATAACTACATATGTAACACTGAGTCATCCATTCACTCACCAACACACTCATAGACACAATCACCCTTCCATACAGCCCTGCACAGATGCGCTCTTGAACCCATACACCCAGTGAATCACCCACTCACTCATCTATGCACAGTCACACACACCCCCACCCACCCACACAGACACTCAGGCACCCATACATATACTCAGACAACCAATAAATTTCCCATATAGACACTCATGTAGCTACTCACCAACCCAGGCAGCCGCTTACACACCAACTGACAGACTGATACAGACCTTTACACAGATTAGTCATTAACGCATGCATTCAGTAAGACATGTTTAATCATTCACTTATACAGTCAGTCACACACCTACTAAATCATCCAATCAGACACTTATACACCCACTCATTCCTCAATACACCTTGGCGCATATATAATATTTAAACTTTATAGAAACACACAGTCACTGGATGATGTCATCAGTGATGTCATCAGCGATGTCACTGACCATGTCATGAATGATGTAATATGTGACGTCATCAGCAATGCATTGCGGGGGTGCGAGTTATAGTTCGCTCAACTAACTATAACAGCCGAATTTCTCTGGTTTTGTATGAGTGAAATGTCCAACTAACTATAACTTCCCTAAAACCTATGGTATTTTCAGTGAATTGCTAAGGTTTTTTCAGTGTGTATGTATGTGTGTGTATATTATCTACTGGCGGTCGCCAGTAGATAGTTATAGTTAGGACCGTGTTTCCATAGGAAATCTCAAAATTCTATTTTGAATAACTTTGGCGCCAGTTGACGAATCTTCGCGAAATTTTCAAAACTAATGGGGCGCTCTGCTCAGCTCCTACCCTGAAAGTCTCGGGGTGATTCGTCAAGCAGGGGACGAGAAAAAAGGGGGGTCCCAAAATGCGTTTTCCCCATGCATTTTTCCATAGGACCTTTAGTCGAAGGTACAGCCCGAACGGCTGAACAGAATTACTTGAAATTTGGCAGAGAGGTAGTCCTCCGGTCAGGGAAGTGCCTTTTGCATATATGGAGTCAATCTGTTCAGTATTTCCTGAGAAAATTGCATTTAAAAGCACATACATATCTATAGACGCGCACTGTGCGCGCACGGTGCGCGCACCCTTACGTGCGCGAGCGTAATTCTGATTGGTTGTTACATGTCAGTCAACGTTCGAATCGGTCGAAATCAGGAAGTGTCGGCCGCCATTTTGTTTGTTTTCAGTGCGAGAGTGGAAAAGGAAGGTGGCGAACGTGAAAAGGGGGCAGGGTAGAGAGTTCCTGACCCCCTAGCCTTGGTCAGGCGGTCCTTGAAGGACCCCGAAGGCAGAAAAAACCATTTACATTTTTTTTTTAAAATAGATAACTATAACTCGCGCGACCGCCACTCTAACACAAGGATGATGTCATGAGTGATGCCACTGAGCATGTCATGAGTGATGTAATATGTGACGTCATGAACAGAGGATTGCGGGCGCGCGAGTTATAGTTATCTCAGCTAACTATAACGGGGGAATTTCATTGTTTTTTTACGAGTGAAATATCCACCTAACTATAACATGTGTGAAACCTATGGTTTTTTAAGTGAATTTGCAAGATTTTTTAAATGCTAATTCCTAACTATAACGTGTGTGAAACCTATGGTTTTTTCAGTGAAAATATATATATATATATATATATATATATATATAAAATATTCTCTCGCTTTTTTTTAAAGAAACATAGCTAACATTTATCTGAATCAATCAAGACCAAAACGACAAATGTCACAAGTCAAAATATCACTTTTAGAAGCTTAAGCAAGTTTAGTCTATAGAAATCAGTAGATGCGCTTGTTTAGGTCAAAGTACCTGAGATGCATCGAAAATCAAAGGCAAGGCGCTGGGGAGGCGAAGTTTCGAAAACCCAGGAGATTCATTGGTTATATACTGCTGCAGGGGAGGTGAGGCGTTGGATCCTTACTGCTAGAAGGGGAGGTGATGCGTGGTTTGAGGGCACAATGCGTTGGTTCCTTACTGCAGTGCAGTGTCGATGAAGAAATCAGCGCACAGGAACGATGCTTCGAAAATCCAGTTGCGATTAAGCAGGCGCTTCGTTGGAGTCAGAGCGATGTGTCACGGACTTCGGTGATGCGGTGCTCGTAACTCACGCAGCGGCAGTTCTTTTGAAACTTGGCAACGGAAATTCAGATGTCGGTGTCAACTCCTCCCACCACTCTAGCTCAGGGTGACCCATCAGCCTGGTGATGGGCTATTGGGATATGTAGGGCACACCTCAGCTCCCTTTGAGAGACTGTCAAAAGTGAATGCACAAACAGCTAAACTGTCATCCTAACCCAACAATATATTCACGCAGACATGCAGAGGCACAGAATGGTTAGAGTAAGAAAATGCCAACTTTGTAAAAGTTCCATCCAAAGGTGCATCCATCGCGCACCCAACTGTCGCACTGTTGAATAAAAGTAATCTGGTACATTCACGCTGTCTCCGGAGTGAATAAATAAGCTTGAAGATGGATGAAATAAGGATTGGCAGAATTATCGGTGTACATGAAGAATTGATAACTTGGGAAGAAGTGGTTCACTTTTCAGAAATGTTTCTCTACATAAATGCAGTGCGACAGTTGGGTGCGCGATGGATGCACCTTTGGAGGGATCTTTTGATATGAGCTGTGACTCGGGACGGGCACGGCGTTGTTCGCACGCACAATAGAATATAGATGTTCACGTAAAATGTTTGAAAAAGGTTAAGGGAAGGAGTGCACTCGCAAATCCAAACTCTTCTAACTTTGTAAAAGTGGCATTTTAAGATCTGCAATTTAAAAACCAACTTTACTAAAATATGTTTTAAATTTTGAGTCCAGAGACCCCAAACTCCCATTTTCTATCCACTCCCACTTGGAAGATAATCAAGGCAGCTCCAATGCTAACCTATGGGATAGATAGGCCTTGTTGTAGTGAAAAACTAGATTAGCAGTATTTCACTACCAGGAAATGTAATAACCAGCAGTACATGTCTTACCTTTTTGATGCACTGCACCCTGCCCACTGCTACCTTAGAGGTGCCGCGCATGTAATAAATGCGAAGGTTTGGGTCTGGCAAGTGGGATCGCTTGCCAGGTCGAAATGGCAATTTAAAACTGCACATACAAACACTGCAGTGGCAGGCCCGAGACATGTTTGTGGGGCTACCTGGGTGACACAATCAGTGCTGCAGGTCCACTAGTAGCATTTGATTTACAGGCCCTGGGCACACGCGGTGCACTTTACTAGGGACTTACTAGTAAATCAAATATGCCAATCATGTAGAAGCAAATTGCCATTACCTTTTAGGGAGAGAGCATATGCACTTTACCAAGGGTTAGCAGTGGTAAGATGCCGAGAGTGATAAAGCCAACAAAAAGTAAGTTCGGAAAATAGGAGAAAGAAGGCAAAGGTTGGGAAATAACCCTACAAAAAGGGCTAGGTCCAACGTATACCATCTACCCAGGCCTGAAAATTAAATGCTACCAGTGGGCCAGCAGCACCTATTGTGCCACCCACTTAAACAGCACCTTAAACATGTCCCAGGCCTGCCATTACAGTCGGAATGCAGTCCTTAATTGCCATGTCGACTTGGCATTTAAAGCCATTTTCCAAGGCTTAAAATCCCCTATCATTACCTATGTCACCCCTAAAGTAGGCCCTAGGTAACCCTCAGGGCAGGCTGCTGTGGGACCTATGCCTTTAAGTTTTACATGTCCTGGTAGTGAAAAACTCCTAAGTTCGTCTTTTACTACTGTGATGCCAACACTTCCATTAGGATCAAATTGTGGATTCCTTATTGCATTTATAAGCTGTAATTCCTAATTGGGAGCAGAAAGATATGTCATGTCGGATTTTTCATTATAATTTTGAAAATGCCACTTTTAGAAAGTTGACATTTGCCTGCCCTTTGTGCATGCAGCCTGTCTAGGGTCACATGACTCGGTATAGCTGACAGTAAAACTTTGTGAATTCCTCCCAGAGAGATTAGGTGTGCCTCAGTGGGCCATCTGCTGGTAGGATGGGGGCAGAGCTGAGCATGCCCCACTTACACCTGACTAGCCTGTGCTCTGCCTTCACAAAAGGGCCTAACAACCCTGTATTGACACTGCAGCCAACTTGGAGCCAGGGCAGGGAAGTCAGGAATTTCCATGCACTTCAAAGAACCTTTCCAGAAGCTTCTCCCACCTTCCAGAAGAAGCCCACCAGGGTATATAAAAAAAAAGGACGATCAGACCTACTTTTCAGTTTACTATTGGACCTGCAAAGGATTCTCAGAGGGCTGCCTGCTGTGCAGTCTGCAAGACTACTGCTGTACCCAGAAGGACTGCTTTGCTGCCTGGAGTCTGTCTTGAACCCTCAGGCCAGCTCTGCCGTTGAACTCTGAATACCTGTACCCAGAAGTGACTTAAAGGGTTAGTTTCCTATCCTCCTGTTCAAAGCCATAGGGACATAAAAGGTTCCCACCATCTTGAACCCACACCTAGACCGAGCCATAGTCAGTCCTGACCCACAAAAAGGTGTCCCTCCAGTCCTGTACCCTAGGCTGTGGTGCTAAAGGTACCCAGATTTCCAAAAACGTAAACTGAGGACTTGGAAAAAGTTTGGCCTAAAAGTGCTCTAAGAACCAGAAGGCAACTGGGTCCAACCTGCTCGCCTTTGCTTCCCAGGTGCGTCACCAGACGGATTGACCTTTGTGGCTTCTCCTGCTATGTTCTTCTCTGCAGCAGCAAATCTGTTTCAGCGGTCCATCACCAAAGTGGTATCCAACCTCCTGGATCTGTCTTGGGCTACAGCCCTCTGCCTTGTCCCGCTGGTGGTTTTCGACTTTCATTTCTACGACTAACGCCATCTCGCAACGAATCTCCCTCCTCTGACTTTTTCTGCAGCCTTGCTCTGCTGAACTTTAGCTTCTCAGAATATTTTCTGCAATCATTTTTCTAAATCCAAATGTAAGCGCTGACCAGGCCCTATCCGCTTCTTGTGTCCGAACCATGCTCCATCTTGGTTGGCCTTAAATTTTGACTTTGATCTGGCCTCCCACTCCAGGAATGTGAACAAATGGTATGTTTTGTGCATCTAACCTATTGGAGTACTTGAGTGGAAAGCCTTTGGGCAAATGGGTATCGTTGCGTGTAACATTGTTAGCCGTCATGATGTTATTGTCTGTGTTCGTGCTGGAACGAGTTATTGCATCCACTGCAGCAGTTTGCACTTTTGCTTTTGCAACTTCATCAGCCAGTGAATTCCCTGCAACGTGTACGCCAACACGATGATGACTGAATGTATGGATAACATGAGTCCGAGGCAAGCAGTCTTTCAGCTTTGTCACCTGTTCCCAAAGCATGTTGTGCCTTATTGTGCACCCTTTCAAATCCCTGTATGCATTCTGTCTTCAGTAGTGTAGATATTCATTATAAGAGTGGACACAGTAGTATGAATTACACACTGAGTGTGTGGAATCCATGATCCGTATTTTTCACTGCCAGTATCCGAGCCCTATGTTCAGCCAATTGGGCAGTGCAGTCACCAGGTGACTGGGTGTAGGGTTTCTCAGGATGGAATTCTCCATCCTGCATGCGCCCCTTTAGGATAACGCATGCTGTTGAATATTGAAGCTTTGTCCGTAGTTGGTGCTTTAAACTATAAGGCACTAGTTTTTACATTTAAAAAATCATAACTCCATTTATACTGATTGGATTTTTGGCCTTTTATTGTCAAATGATTTATTAAAGTGTACTCCATTTTATTTAAATTGGTTTGGGATTTTTCTTTGTTTGTGTTTCACTTTATTACTGTTTGTGTGCTGCATAAATACTCTACACGTTGCCTCTAAGTTAAGCATGACTGCTTTTTGTGCCAAGCTACCCAGGGTTAAGCACAGGTTAATTTAGGGACTTTTTGTGGTTCACCCGGCAAAGGATTGTGGGTGTTGCTTGACTAGGTCTCACACCTCAGTCAACCAATAACTCAATTTCTCACATATGACTATAAATTAAACCTTCACAGTCAATCCGATCTTTCAGTGGTTAAAATGTATGTACAATTTAAGCTGACCGTAGGTTAAACATAAATCTCTTCTTCTTGGTATCTTTGACTGCTTTAGGCATATGATCTTCTTTCTAAATATCAATACCAATCAGTGATCAGGATTCTTGGTGCTAACTATAATTGTCTCCCTAACTTAGTGGTAAATACATAATCGAGCAACTTGAAGAGTATTGTTCTAGGTAAAGATGAACTAATGTGAAGTTGCAAAGTATAGTCTAAAACATGTGGAGCATTCCAGGGATCAGATTTCATCTAAAGTCAAGTGTGTATTGTGAACCAAAACGCATAGGCATGAAATTAAAAATAACTAGTCGGAGAGGGAAAGTCGATCATTTTTTTTGCTTCAGTCTGTTCAAGAAGAAACATTGTTTAAAGTCTTTTGGGAGGCTTATTCTGGAACTGCTCAAGATGTAACTGTGATCCAATTAGAAAGCTGTTCCCATACTATTTTCTCTGGCGGTGTACATACTACCTAGTAATACATCAAGAAAAGCCCCTTTTGAGGAATATAAGAACAAGAAAAAGCACTTCTATCACCCATCACAGCTATCTGTGTTTTAGACCTGGCACCATTAGACCATTGGTGTGGGTCTCCCCTGCATTTTTGCCTTTGCCGCCTGTGTTTTTGCTGTGTGTTGGACTCCATTTTTCTGGTCTAGATGCTTTGGGCACTTTGCCACTGCTATTCAGTGCCAAAGTGCAAGTGCTCCCTTTGTAAATTGTTGTTATGGATTGGTGTTTCTATGATCGGCTGATTTGATTTACTAGTCCGTTCCTAGTCCAGTGCACTGTGTGTGTCCAGGGCCTGTAAATCAAATGCTGTTCGTGGGCTGCAGCACTGATTGTCCCACCCACATAAGCAGCCTGTAAATGTAACTCTGGCCTGCCATTGCAGAGCTTGTGTGCAGTCTCGTACTGTCATGTTGACTTGGCATGTGTACCCACTTGCCTGGCCCTAACCATCCCTTTTTATACATGTTAGTCAACCCTAAGGTAGGCCCAAAGTACCCCTGTGGGCAGGGTGCAGTGTATGTGAAAGCTAGGACATGCCATGGTGTGTGTGGCATGTCCTGATAGTGAAATACTGCCAATTTCGTTTTCCGTTTTCACTATTGCAAGGCTACCTGCTCCCATAGGATAGAATGGGGAGTTTGTTTATAACCTCTTATAAACATAACTAACCCTGGGAACAAGGAAGGAAAATAACGTTTGATATGCCTGAACTCAGAATGTTAAAATGCATCATTTAGTGAGGGTGATTTTTACATTCTGTGTTTGAAAATACCACTTTTTGAAAGTAGGTTGCTCAATCATCCAGTGTGCCTCTGCTACGTTTGTGTATTGCATGTCTGGCTTTGGATGACAGGGGCTGGGGAGGAGGAGTCGCTCCAGAAAGCCTGATGAGTCAGGGCTGGGCTGAATAAACCTGGGCTACATTTAGAGTAGGGGAGGAGATTTCCTTTCACCTGAATGGGCCTGGTCTTCCAAGGACAATGCTGTCTCCACCTCCTGCCAGGAAGCTGCACCAGAGAGGACAACCGGTTTTGAACAAGCACAGGGCTTCTTTGCCACCAGAGAACAAAGGATTTTGTAGTATAAATATTGGGGCACAGACCTCAGAACTTCAGATCACTTCTGGGAACCAAAAAGAACCATTGCCAAGGAGAAGAGCCAGATAAGCTGAGGAGGAATACTGCCCCTTTGCTGTCTGGGGTTGGCATGCAGTGGCTTACTTGCTGCAAAAAAAAGGAGAAAGGACTTTGATGATTGCTGTGTCCCCTGCTTGAGGAACATCTCCAAGGGCTTGAGTTGAGCTTGCCCCTGTTCACAAGGTCTCAGGAACATCAAAGGCCTCACCAAACTCTGGGCACCATCTCTGGAACCTCTGGTTTCAGTTGCAGAGGAAGAAAAGGGTTACCAACTCTGTCACCGAGTCCGTCCCAGGATTCCGTGTCCTAAAGGCACCGTAGCGGACGCCACCTCATTTCGCAACCCTGGTCTGGTCGACTCCGTTAACGAGCCGCTGCTTGCACCGCATCCTGTGGACATCGCACTCTGCAACGCTTTGCTACATCCAGCACTAACGTCATCAACTCCGTCGCTGCCCGACTCGAACATCGACTGGCTGTGTGGATGCATCGTGACCTGCCTTTACCGCATCGAGCACCGCCTCACCCTGCAACGCAAGCCTTGGACTCACCGACTCCGTCAACGAGCCGCTGCTTGCACCTCGTTCTGTGGGCATCTCACTGCGCAATGCTTCGCTACACTGACGTCATCGACTCCGTCGCTGTCCGATTCGAACATCGAGTGGCTCTGTCGCAGCATCATGACCTTTCAGTACCTCCTCACACTACAACGCAAGCCTTGGTCTCATCGACTCTTTCAATGAGCCGCTGCCTGCACCAAGCCGTGAGGACACCACACGCTGCAACACTTCCATCTCCCATCGTAACCGCGACGGTTGCCCCGGACCGTCTTGTAACAAAAGGTACTGTGTTTGAGTCTATTGACGCTTTTGCTAACCTGTATCGATGTGGTTGGCTCGAATTGTTAGACTGTCGTATTCAGTATTGCGGTAGCCCCAGACGGAGCTACTGAGTCGGAGGAACTGTATTTTCACGTTTTTCCTGCATTTTAAAGGTTATTTTGCACAGTAACTATTTTTAGGAGTATTGTATGTTGGATTTTGTCATCCTTGGTCTTGTTGGTTTGGATAAAGCTTACTTATTTTTAGGTCTCGCCTACGCAGCATGCATGCGGTGCATAGGAGACCTTTAGCCGCCGTGCAGCTCTTTTTTAAAGCACATAATCGTACTTGTGGCGGCATACGCCTTGCGGGAGTGCGCAGCGGCTCACCACAAGCACGAGTATGTGCTTTGAAAAAGAGCAGACTGCTCTCCCCAGCACGTGTGCACCACTCGCGGGTGCACCCCTCCGCCTCTCTCTCCCGCTGCACGCCTTTTTTTAAAACTTTCAGCGTGAAGCGCGCGCTTGTTTTACTTCTAATCCTTTATTTGATCCTTTTTTTTCAACAAAGTCACTCTTTGTGCTGTCTGTTCTTAATCTAAGATATTGATCTACATATGAGCATTGTTTCACTTTTAACTCAAAGTATCTAATTTGCAACTCTTGTTTAAATGTGTTATTGCTTGTCTATTTTTGCGACTCTTGTTTTTTTTGGGTCACGTTTTGACCTTTCACCCCTCACAACTGGAGGACAACTGGTGTATTATTTACACTTCCTGCTACCAATTGTCGTTTGTTAGCTGAAATTGTTTATTCTTGACCCACTTGCTGACATGAGAGTAACTTGAAATCGTACTATGCTGTTATTGGATGATTTCCACTCACTTTTATTTGCATCTAGAACCTGGTAAATTAGTGTCTAATAGTTATAGATATTTGTATTTAACCATCACACCGATAGTTATTTTTTTCACGTAAATATGTATTTAGGTGTCCACATATGCAGTAAAAACATCCAGTATTAGAGGCCAGTTTTAACTGGTAGACGCATTTTTATCTGGCCTGCAAAACTTAGTTTAAACAAGCATTTGCAATGCAATAGGTCTCGCAGTTGTGAGAGTCTGAGCTATTGGAATTGTAAATGGCAATGCCTTTTATTTACGTGTTGGTTTTCAAAACATAAATAAAATGCATTGTCATTTACAATGCCAATAGCTTAAACTCTCGCAAATGCTCGACCTATTGCATTGCAAATGCTTGTTCTAAACTGTTGTTGTGTCCATTTGTAGTGTTTTCACTGTATTACTGTATGTGGTCACAAATGCTTTACACACTGCCTCTGAGATAACCCTGTCTGCTCATGCCAAGCTACCAAGAGGGTGAGCAGGGGTTATTTTAGAAGTGTATCCCCCTTACCCTGACTAGAAGCAAGGATCCCTATTGACAAAGGTACCTACTTCTGCCAACTAAAACCCCCCATTTCTAACATTGGTGGTCAGCTGTAAGGATCTGGACTTACATTTGTGTCTTACATACAGTGATTGGTGTACACCACTAGCATAGTGCAGACCATTACACAACCACATACTCCTACTGAACTCTTCTTTTTTGATTTTCAGCAACTTGAGAACTGCCAATTTTTTTATCATGACTAAGCCAGCATCCATTGCATCTATTAATATTGATATTGAATTTGAAAAAGATAGGGTGGAAACCTACACTGTGTCTCAACTTAAAGCCATCTGCAAGAAATGTAAAATCTCTGTGAAAGTCCTCAACAGAAAGGATGAATACTAAAAGGCGCTCAGGGCCTGGCTGGAACACAGAATTGCCAGTGGGCGGGAGGAGGAACTTCCATTGGAGGCAGAGAATTTGGATGAGCAGCAGGAGGGGCTGTTGAATCTGCCAGGGGGAGGGTACCTTCTAGAGATAGCAGCAGTGTTTCTTCAAAAAGGCTGTCTCTAGAGGAGTTGGAGGACAGAAAAAGAAGTAGGGTGAATGAGAGGGAGCTTGCTAAACTCAGGCTGGGGAAGGACAGTGACATTGAGAATAAGACGTTGGAGTTAGAGATGCAGAAATTGGCCATGGAAGAAAAAAAGATGCTTTTAGAGCATGAGAGAGGTTTGAGGGAGCTGGATTTGAAAGCAAAAAGTATAGAATCCAGTGTCCACGGTGGCAGTGCACCATCAGTGCCTGGAGAAGGGAAGATTACATCCCCAAGGAGGTTAGTAAGGATTTCACAAAGCATGACGACATTGGTCAGTGGTTCAAGGCCAATGAAGTAGCAATGAGGTCCCACAGAGTTCCTTCGAGAGATTGAGGAGCGGGGTTGTGTGGCCTCTTTCTTAGTGAAGGAAGGGAGACATTGCTAGCATTGCCCACTGAGGATCAGATGTCCTATTCCCCCATGAAGGAAGCTTTTGTAGCAAGGTATGGGTTGACCCAGAGCTGTACCGGCAGAAAGTTAGAAACTGCAAGAAGCTGGAGTCAAGTACTTGGGTGGAGTATGTGTTCTATTTTTGCAGAGCACTGGATGGTTTGGTGAAGGGTAGCAAGGTGAATGATTTGCAGAGACTCTATGATGTGGTTGCATGGGAGCACTTGTCAGATAATTGTTATCTAGAGCTACACCAGCACTTGATTGACAGTAAGCTGCCTGACCCCAGGAAGCTAGCTGTGGAGGTGGACCCCTGGGTCAGTACCGGGGTCCAAAAAGGTTGTGTGGGAGACTCTGCCAAAGGTGGGCAGGGTCCCCAGCAGAAGAGTGGGGGGGGCAAGTGCAAACAGAAGGAGTTCTAAAAAGGTCCCCAAAGTAATCCTCAAGGGAACCACGGTAAGGGTTCCCAACCTCCCGCTGAAAAGAAGCCATGGGTCCCGACAAGTAATCCTATTCCAAGGGGTTCCAAGGCATGTTTTGGTTGTGGTCAGATGGGCCACTTCCTAGGTGTCCCCAGAAGGTTACCACAGCACCCACTGGTGCACCGCCCCGGCAAAAGGCTAGTGTAGCCTTGGGGGAGGAGTCGAGTGCCCAAGAGGGGTGGGGTCTCGCAGAAAATCCTTACCACCCTCAAGGTAATGGGCTGGTTGAGAGATTCAACTTGACCCTGAAGGGCATGATTATGGGTCTTGGTGAACCCATGAGGCGTAAGTGGGATGTCCTCTTACCATGCCTTTTTGTTTGCTTACAGAGGGGTAGCACAGAAGTCCTTGGGGTTCAGTCCCTTTGAGCTCCTGTATGGGCATCCTGTAAGAGGACCTCTAAGTCTTGTCAACGAAGGCTGGGAGAAAGCTCCCAGTAAACCTCCACAGGATGTATATAGCTACATGCTAGCCTCCAGGTACCAGACTAAACGCTTCAGACAACTCGCTCAGGCGAATCTGGAAGCCAGCCAGGAGGAGATGAAATGTTGGTATGATCAGAATGCCACTCTGATAGAGTTTCAGCTTGGACAGAAAGTATGGGTCATGGCCCCAGTGAGCCTTGCGCGCTCCAGGATAAGTTGACCGGACCATTTGAGGTGGTGGAGCGCAAGAGTAAAGTCACCTACTTGGTGGACTTGCAGTCTCCTAGGAACCCGTTGCAGGTCCTGCATGTCAACCGCCTTAAGCCCCACTTGGAGAGGTCCAAAGTGGGCATGCTCCTAGCGACAGATGCTGGAATGGAGGAGGAGACTGAGCGTCTTCCTTACCTCCTGTCTGCAAAGAAACACATTGGGTCAGTGGACGGTGTAACACACTCTCGCGCCCTGACTCCTGAAGAGTAGAGTGACTGCCGCCAGCTGTTGGGACAGTTTGCTGCTGTGTTCTCCCTGGCCCCTGGTGTCACTCAGCGGTGTGTTCATGATGTTGACACCGGGGACAGTCCTCCTGTGAAGCACAACATTTAGAGAGTGACTGACAGGGTCAAGGCTTGCATCAAGAAGGTCTCCAAGATGTTAGCGCTAGGGGTGATTGAGCCCCCAAACAGCCCTTGGGCCAGCCCAGTGGTCTTGGTCCCAAAGGCAGCAGCACCCGGTGCCACGCCAGAACTCCTGTTCTGTGTGGACTACTGATAGCTCAATTCAGTCACCAAGACTGATGCGCACCCCATCTCCAGGGCTGATGAGCTCATAGATCGGTTGGGAGCTGCCCGGTACCTCAGTACGTTTGACTTAACGTCTGGTTACAGGAAGATTGCCTTAACTGATGGGGCAAAGGAGAGAGAGGTCCGCATTCTCAACACCAGAGGGGCACTACCAATTCCGGGTGATGCCCTTCTGGAATGCCCCTGCCACCTTTCAGGGGTTGGTCAACCAGGTGGTGGCTGGACTGGTGGATTTCAGTGCCACCTACCTGGATGACATAGCAGTGTTCAGTGCCACTTGGGAGGAACACTTGCACCACCTCTGGGAAGTGTTGAAGGCTCAACAGAGGACAGGCCTCACGATCAAGGCAAGTAAGTGCCAGAATGGGCAGGGTTCTGTGGTGTACTTGGGACACCAGGTAGGAAGCGGCCAGGTGGTGCCCCTACAGCCCAAGTTTGATGCCATTCTGGCTTGGGAACCCCCTAAGAACCAAACAGAGGTGAGAGCCTTCTTAGGACTCATCGGATATTACAGGAGATTTGTCAAGGGGTATGGCACCATTGTTGCCCCCTCGACAGAACTGACTTCCAGGAAGCAGCCCAGGAAGGTGAACTGGACTGATGCCTGCTTAAAAGCTTTTGATGCCCTGAAATCCCGTGCTTCAGGCACCCAACATCTCAAGGGAATTCATTGTGCAGACAGATGCTTCAGAGCATGGTGTGGGGGCTGTGCTCTCACAGCTGAATGAGAGGGCCTAGACCAACCCGTAGCCTTCATTAGTAGGAGGTTACTTCCACAGGAACAGAGGTGAAGTGTGATTAAGCATGAGGCATTTGTTATGGTCTGGGTGCTAAAGAAGCTGAGGCCCTACTTGTTTGGGACTCCCTTCCGGGTTCAGATCGACCACTGGCCTCTCAGATGGTTGATGTAAATGAGGGGTGAGAATCCAAAGCTGTTGAGGTGGTCCAGTTCCCTACAGGGGATGGACTTCACGGTGGAACACCACCCTGGTACAGAACACGCCCATGCTGAAGGTCTGTCCACATTTTTTCGCCTTAGTGAAGAGAACTCCCAAGAGGGTGGGTAATTCTCCCCACATTTTAGCTGGAGGGGACTCTTGTTAGACCTGGCACCATTGGCGTGGGTCTCCCCTGCATTGTTTGCCTTTTCCTCTTGTATTTTTGCTGTGTGTTGGACTCCATTTTGCTGGTCTAGATGCTTTGGGCACTTTGCCACTGCTGTTTAGTGCCAAAGTGCAAGTGCTCCCTTGGTAAATTGTTGTTATGGATTAGTGTTTCCATGATTGGCTGATTTAATTTACTAGTCCATCCCTAGTCCAGTGCACTGTGTGTGCCCGGGGCCTGTAAATCAAATGCTGTTAGTGGGCTGCAGTACTGATTGTGCCACGCACATAAGCAGCCTGTAAATGTAAGACTGGCCTGCCACTGCAGAGCCTGTGTGCAGTCTAGTACTGCCATGTCGACTTGGCAAGTGTACCCACTTGCCAGGCCCTAACCTTCCTTTTTCTTACATGTTAGTCACCCTTAAAGTCGGCCCAAGGTACCCCTGTGAGCAGGGTGCAATGTATGTGAAAGGTAGAACATGCCCTGGTGTGTGTGGCATGTCCAGATAGTGAAATACTGCCAATTTATTTTTCATTATTGCAAGGCTACCTGCCCCCATTGGATATAATGGGGAGTTTGTTTATAACATCTTATAAACATAACTACCCCTAGGAACAAGGTAGGAAAATAGAGTTTGATATGCCTGAACTTTAGTGAGGGAGATTTTTACATTCTGTGTTTGAAAATACCACTTTCAGATTGAAGGTATTTTCTTGCTTAGCCATTCAATGTAACTAGGTTTGTGTATTACATGTCTGGCTTTGGATGACAGGGGCTGGAGAGGAGCAGTGGCTCCAGAGAGCCTGATGAGTCAGGGCTGGGCTGAATAGACCAGGGCTGCATTTAGAGTAGAGGAAGAGATTTCCTTTCACCTGAATGGGCCTGGTCTTCAAAGGACAATGCTGTCTCCACCTTCTGCCAGGAAGCTGCACCAGAGAGGACAGAACCAGGTTTGACCAAGCACAGGTCTTCTCTGCCAACAGAGAAAAAATTATTTTGTAGTATAAATATTGGGGCCCAGCCCCCAGAACTTCAGATCACTTCTGGGAATCTAGAGTAACCTTTGCCAAGGAGAAGAGCCTGAGAAGCTGAGGAGAAATACTGCCTCTGTGCTGTTTGCTGTCTGGGGTGGCCTGCAGTGGCTATTTGCTGCTAAGGAAATGAGAAAGAACTTTGCTATTTGCTGTATCCCCTGCTTGAGGAAGATCTTCAAGGGCTTGAGTTGAACTTGCCCCCTGTTCACAAGGTCTCAGGAACATCAAAGACCTCACAAAACTCTGGGCACCGTACCTGGAACCACTGGTTTCAGTTGCCGGGAGAAGAAAAGTGTAAACGAGTCTGTCACCTAGTCTGTCACAGGATTCCGTGTCCTGAAGGCAACGTAGAGGGTACCGCCTCGTTTCGCAACGCAACCCTGTTCTCACTGACTCCGTCAACGAGCTGCTGCTTGCACCGCATCCTGTGGGCAACACACTGCGTAACGCTTCGCTACACTGATATCATCGACTCCGTCGCTGCTCAACTCGATCATCGATCTGCTCCATTGGCGCATCGTGACCTGCCAGCACCGCCTCGCCCTGCAACGCAAGCCTTGGTCTCACCGACTCTGTCAACGAGCGGCTGCCTGCACTGAGCCGTGAGGACACTGCACACTGTAACGCTTCCATCTCACATCGCAACCGCGACGGTTGCCCCGTACCAGCTCGTGACCATTTGTAGTGTTTTCACTGTATTACTGTATGTGGTCACAAATGCTTTGCACACTGCTCATGCCACATTACCAAGGCGGTGAGCAAGGGTTATTTTAGAAGTGTATCCCCCTTACCCTGACTAGAAGCAAGGGTCCCTATTTGGACAGAGCTACCTACCTCTGCCAACTAGAGACCTCATTTCTAAAACTGTGTAACACTGTATTGTTAACATTACTTTTCTATAAACGTATGCACTCTTAGAAAATGAGCTGATTTGTAATGGAAAGGGTAAATGTGCAAAAAGCAATGCAGCTTTACGAAAAACTAGAAGTATATAGGTGAAAATTCAAATAAAATCTTTAGCAAAACATCATGTGCTGTGGAGCTGTAATTTTATCAGTCATACGTTACAAACATGGAAAACCAAGCACATTTTGTAACCAAAAATTTTAATTGCCTAGAGTAATGTTCATTCACTAAGGGTAGTAGAAAGTCTGCATTAACTGGTTGTTAAATTAGCAGTCTGAAAGAGGGCAAACACGTCCTCTATTATAGATATAGATGGTAGTAAAAAATAATAATTTGAAAATCGAAACCATGATTTGTCATAAATGATGTAAAGACGTCATGCTGGCGTATGACTAGTTTCTATAGCACCTGCTAACCGGTTCCTGACTGACAGTTATCTAGTCATTGTGCTGTCCTCTTTTTCATGGAGCCAAGTACAAGGCATGTTATTGTAAAGGAAGGTTCAGTGTTGGAATATGTCACTTCCCATTGAGGTGTACTAGTCTGCTCTAGTATTCTGTTAGAATGTGTCTCTGGATGGGCACCCTGTTAGGGAATTATGTCTCTATTGCTATGATAAACCGCATGACATCCCTGAATGAAATTGAAATAAATACTCCCAGAAGGAAAGAGTTGACAAAGCAACAACAAAGTGCATGCAAGTATATGGAATTTTGAAATTTCATTACTTCTGCTCATGCCAAGTTTACTCACCGAGCTTTGATGGTGTAAGTGTGGAAGCCTTTTGATTTCTCAATGTAAAAAATGCCTCTTTGGTTTGGGTCCGTTGTTTATACTCTGAGGGATTAACAACTTATTTTATTTTTTATGTAAGGCTGTCTCTTGAAAGCCAGTACTGTTGTTCTGATATGTATTTGTATGAAGTGGTGTTGCAGCATAGATTGTAATTTCTTCTGTAGTGTTTGTCTTTTATAGTAATACACCTAAGAAAAAGTAGTGATCAACCTCCTTTGTTCATTGTGTTAGTTTTCTGATTGGTTGTAGGTTTGGTAGTCCCTCCTTATGATGGACATGTCTTCATTTGTGTCCTTCCACGGCTACTGGCCCCTTTACTGCACAGACTACTTTCTACCCCCTCCCCCCCCCCATTGCATTGCCAATGCTTGTTTTATTTGTATCTGCCCACCGCCATCTGAGATCTCCGTTTATTTATGATTAATACAGCCCATGCGGAGGCTTGAACCCTGTTCTCCAGCTCCAAAGTTCGCAGCGTTATACGTTGAGCCTCCCTTAGATTCTCTGCACCATTTGTTTCAGATGCTACAGTTGATCATGTTTTTTTAATTTTATCCTTCTGGCGCCTCCAAGTGTGGGGTGTCTCTCCCAACCGCCCTCCGAGATCGCTGTTTATTTATTTATAATTAGGTGATAGAGCCCACGCTGAGGCTTGAACCCTGCTCTCCAGCACCAAAGTTGGCACCTTTATATGTTAAGCCACCTCCTCGCTTCATACTACATTCCCCCGAAAAAATTATATTACCTTAGCAATGTTTGGAATGGGGAATTAAAGGGATGACATTGTATCTGTAAAAACTATCTTATAAGAAAAAAGACAAATAACCTGCACTATACACAAAATCTATAACTACATTCATTACATGCGTTGTAGTAGATTACCGGTAGTGTCATCTCTAGGCTTTAGTGACCTAATCATCAGCCAACCTTCACTCTTGTGCGTCATCGTGTCAGCAGGTATCCTCGGTGGGTTAAAAGTGCATTCCATCGTAGGCATACTGCAAGTACCGAGGGGTTGAGTTATAAGGCCACAGAACTCATGAGATATGGTAGCGGGTATGTATTTCTCTGTTTTACGTCGAGAGTAATCATCCCCCAAATCTATGTCCTTTGAACCCTCGAACTCTTCCTCCTCATGAAAGAGATCATCTGTAGTTATGTGGAATAAACGTGAAATGTATATACTGTTCTGTGATATGAAACACATGCTTATAAACCATTTTCTATCTGTTGAAAACAACCAGTTGAAAAAGCTGGAGCGACCGTTTTTTAGAGCCTGCTGTCACTGGCAGAGGCATTCCTTCTTCCTAGAAATACTGTAACTCCAGCAGTGCAAGAGCTAAAGATGCTGCGTACATTTCTACGTTTCCCTTTATTTGCAGCAGCTGCGCTGTGATCAATCTTTCAGGTTCCGCTTGTACACTCAATGGTGTCACAACTCACTGCAATGAATTCTTGCAACAAATGAATGAAGCCCGGGGCGTAATGAAGGCACCTGCTGCCCCCGTGGTGCAGGGGAAGAAGGCGACCTTTCAGGGCCCCGTTCTGCCCAAGGCCAATAAATATCTATGAGCTATGGGAGAATCAAGGGCCCCTGTTCCAGTGCTTAGTTTGTAAATTAATAACTGCAGATATCACCACCCATTGCTCCTGGCAGTGCTGCCAATAACAGTACTAACACACCTACTAACCACCTCACACCAAGCAATGTGACAATTCAGACTATTCTAGGCCCCAAAAGCAATAAGAATGGCTTGTGCCACTGGTATTAGGCATGTTTAATGTATATTGAATGAATAAACACATGTTGTTGTGCTGATCTCTAAAGAAGGGCAGTCTGCCACATGGTGGTGCTGTTTGTATAAGTACCGGTGTTGACCATTAAGTGCCGGTGCTCAGCACCAGAAAACCACAGGCTCAAATTAAGCACTCTTCGCATTCTGCAGGGGGACCCACAATTTTTGGTTACGCCGCTGAATTAAGCCCGTTTCTCATTACCGGTGATAAATTAAACGCTTTTCATTTCTCACATGAGAATGAGGCGAGACGTTTGATTTCACCGGCATTTTCTTAAACATAAAGTCGAGAGATTACTCCGCCTTAGGTTTGCTTTTGATATCTGCTGTGACATGAGACGCAAGGATACGATATCCGACAGGGCACCTCCGGCCAAGAGCGTGTCGTTACATTGGATAATAATAATATGTTATTTACAATGATTCGAAAAAGGAAAAGTCTGTGTTAAGCGCTATATAAACTCATTATTTGACTACACTATGCTCATGTTGGTGTCTGTATTCCCCTACATTTGCCAAATCACAGGCATACACAATACATGTAACTGCTTTTCAATAGTTTGCATTAGGATGTGTCAATAATACGTTCATGTTTGTTTAGGAGAACATCTTTCCCAACAATTTCAACTTTGTCTCCTTCTTATCGATTGCTTAGTTAAAATTGAAGCATGTTATTTTACCCATAGGGTTTCACTACTTTCTCATGCCTGCTGATAAGAGATGTTATTTCCTAAAGTGATATCACTGGATTGTAGTACAGAATGGCCTTTTGAAGAGATAGTGCCATTAACAATCAGTAAGTTGAAAAAAGAGGCTGAGTGGAAGTTCAGCATTCGATTTATTAAAAAACATCATGCGCCAGAAGGAAATTATTTCAATGCAAAGCAAGTATTGACAAAGACAATAGGTCTTGGCTCTAAAAAGCCAACCAATTGGTTTTTCCAATGCTTGTTTGAGCTATTGGCATTGTAAATGACAATGCCTTTTATTTATGTGTTAATTATCAAAACATATAAATAAAATGCATTATAATCTACAATGCCAATAGCTTAAACTCTCGCAAATGTGAGATCGATTCCATTGCAAATGCTTGTTTCCCCTTATAAATCATTTATTTTGCCTTTTTTAACCATTTTCCTTTCTTCTGCTCCATGTAGGCGGAATTTGGTCTGAATGAGCACCACCAGAATGAGGTTATCAACTACATGCGCTTTGCACGCTCAAAAAGAACTTTGCGGCTAAAAACCGTGAACTCCTGCTTCCAGGACTTGAAGGATAGCAGGTAGAGTGCTCACTTTCTCTCCTAGCAACTAGATAGAGCTGATGACGTTCACACCCCACCCCTATTTTGTGGATAAGTGTTAATTATGCCTCCTGTTTAATGTTTCAGTGATTGTTGTTTACGTCCTTAATTTTTAACCTGGCTAGCGTATTCTCTAGATCTGTGCATTATGGATCCGATAAAAATAACTTTGTTATAAAAAAGGAAGTACGAACTCCATTGAAAGGAAATAGGTTTATTGACAAATCTCAAAATGCCTAGCCTGGCGCTCCTCAGTTCAACCCATCTCAACATTCTAAGGTGCACTCCTAATCCCTTGCCCAGACTGTACCATAAGGACCAGTAGGAGGGGGGGAGTTAGGAAGGTACCAACATGGGAGGACTAAAGAGGTGAAGTAAGATTATAACACACCTCCTTTCCTAAAGGAAGAAAAACAAGGGAGGGGGGAAAAAGAAAAGGAAGAGAAAGCAAGAGAAAGAAGATATATAATTAACTCAGAAAAGTAATTTGTAGGCAAAGCGCCAAAGAACATCACAATTCATACCGACCAAATATGTAGTAACAATATATAAAAACAGAAACTCCCTTGAAAGTTATTTCATGACGTAGTCTCCATGCCATCTGGGTGGTCTCACATTCCTGTCACTGTGCTTGACTACAGGATTTCTGTCATGTATTCTGTTCTTCACATCAGACTTGTTGTCATTACTCTGCTCTGAATATGGAACTAATCTATCCTTACTCCACATTTTCTCATCAGACATAGTAACTATATTTTTCTTGACAACCTTTATTCTGGCCGGACCATAATATGTATTGTACCTGTTGGCACCATCAGGAGGTCTTTTAACAAAAACTAATTGACCTGCTTTCCATTCACGTGACTTGGCTCCCCATCTACGATCATAAGCACGTTTATACTTATCCTGATTGCACTCAATTCTTTCCTTGGTTGAAATGTCATCTCTTACAAAAGGGCTGTCTTCAAATAACCAGTTGGGAGTAAGTTTTGATCTCGGTTTGCGTCCCCTTAGAAGACAAAAAGGAGAGTGCCCTGTAACACTGTTGGGAGTGATGTGGTATGACCAGATATTAATCTTTGATGGACTGAACAATGGGTTTACTTGCAGCCATGGCCAATGGTATAGACTCTTTGATCATTCTGTGGCACCGTTCCACCAACCCATTTGCACGAGGGCAGTATAATGGAGTGCGAATGTGTCTTATTGCCAGACTGGTAAGAAATTGTTTCATTTCTTCAGAAACCAACTGTACCCCATTATACGTGATGAGGGTTTGGGGAATACCTTCATTAGCAAAGACATCCGACATAAAAAGTATGATAGATTTTGTGTCTATCTTGTTGACAAATTTAAGACTGATCCATTTTGAAAAATAGTCTACTAACAGAATAATGAATCTCTCCTGCAAACTTTGAATTGAAGAGGGCCAATAATGTCCATACCTACTTTCTCCCATGCTTTTATGGGCACATGAACCGGTTCCATGGGTGTTTTCCGTGTGCTCTTGGTTTTATCACTGAGACCACAAGCATGGCACCCTTTGACCAAATCCTCAATGCAAAACGAAGTTTGCTTTTGGTAAGGCTTCTACCCAGGTGGCCCTCATGAGCTATTTCACTGATGCGCTCTCTGAGTTCTCCCGGGGGAACTACCTTGTCTACTTTGAACACATTGATGCCTGTCATTGATAGTTCATCCCTTACGTTCCAGAATGGTTGTAGCTCCTTGGGAAGGTCACTACATTTCTTGGGCCAACCATTAATGATCTTTTTTTTTCTTAACCATTTTTAGGGTGACATCCTTAGACATGAGCGTGTTCCAATCTTCTTCTAAAATGGCAGGAATATTTACTTGCAAGATTTCTAAATCCCCTGTACTGTCTCCAAAATATTTATCTGCAGGTAACCGTGAAAGACAGTCAGCTACTTGATTTCTGTTGCCTGGAACGTATTCAATTTTAAAATTGAAATTTTGTAAGGACACTAACCATTAACCAATGCGAGGTGTGGTTTTTTCTATGTCTTTAGAAGATAATATTGACACAAGAGGTTTGTGATCCGTCCTGAGCACAAACGGTATACCCCAAAGAAAGTGTTTGAAGTGATTAGTGGCCCAAAAACGTGATAATGCCTCTTTCTCTATTGTAGAGTAGTTAACTTCTGCATCTTTGGTGCATACTTTCCTTAGATTGTGGTTATGTTCCTCTTCATCTGCTCCATACACTAAGATGTCATCTTGGAAACAGATGGATTTCTCTAAATCCTTAAGGACATGCTGCATTATTCTCTGAAAAGTGGCTGAGGCTAACCCAAACGGCATTCTTAAAAATGTGTAGGTGCCAAAAAGTGTGGTGAATTCTGTGAGGATTTGGGATCCTGGATGTAACGCTACCTGATGGTATGCCGATGTAAGGTCTAGTACCGAAAAAAACTTGGCATTGTTTATTACTGACATTTCATTTATTTTGGGAAGTGGGTACCTGTCTACCCAAATATTAGCATTGAGACTCCTGAGGTCCATACACATGCAAATCTCATTACTCTCTTTTTTTGAAGTAATAACAATGGGGGCCAACCATTCTGAACTTTCTACTGCCTGAATAATGTCCAAACCCTCTAGTTTCTCCAACTCTTTTTTTAGTGGTTCCCGCATTACCAATGGAATAGACCTGGTTTTATGGGTAACTGGGACAGCATCTTTTTTTTGCTTGATTTTATGCATATAGTTATTTAACATACCTACTCTTTCAGTAAACACTTCTGGAAATTGTTTACATACCTCCTTTCCTGTTAGCGACCTATCAACCAACATTACTTGTTCTGTATTATTGGGATCAAGCCTGATTCCCAACTCTTTCTGGTGTTTCCACCCCAATAAATTACTGCCTTTTTTAGTAATGTAAATTTTGCCACAAGTATGTCTATCTTTAAAAGAGATACGCATTTTCACCATTCCTACCAGGGGAATGGGATCTTTGTTGTTCCCTCCTGGATGTACATCAGGATCTTCTAACATATATTCACTTTCCTTAAACATACTTTGAAACGTTTTTTCCTCTATGAGGGTGTACGGGGAACAGGAATCAGCAAAGGCCTTGACCACTTTTCCATCCAGTTGTATCTCACATATGGGATAACTAATTGTCTCATCATCACTGTGCACCTGAAATATAAACTTGTTGTCTCCAACTTCTGGGGCCTGATCGTGAACAACATGTACACTTTTTCCTACATCTTTGGAGTTACAAACTTTAGAAAAATGTCCCACTCTGTTACATTTCCTGCACTGAACTCCTCTAGCAGGACACTTTGGAAAGTTGGCAAGATGATTAGTATTACCACATCTGTAACATTTGAAATTTTCTTTCTTAAGTTTAGTTTTAGCAATGTTACCTTTTATACTCAACTTTTAAAATCTCATCCTCCTCTTTAACCTCATTAATTTGTTTCTCTCCTGATGCTAACTGTTTACTACTCTTCATTTCTTTGACACAATAAGCCGTGTGCTCTATACTTTTCGCTATAGCCACAGCTTCATCTAACTCTGGACTAAGGGTTAACAGCCTCTCTTGCACCTTGTGATCATTGGTGCAACGAACCAATTGATCTCTGATGAGCGAATCGGTAAGTGCGCCAAATTCAAAAGTGGCAGAGTGTCCCCTCAAAGTGGCTATGTATGATATTACTTTTTAATTTTTTCCTTGTGCCCTCTGAAAAAACGTATGGCGTTCCAAAACAACATTTACCTTGTCTTTGAAATGAGCACCTCATTTCCTTAGGGTGGTTGTGAAAACATCCACATCACCATCACCATCCTCATCCCAAGTATCAGCCAGGTCTTCATAAATTTTTCTCCCTTGTGTGCCCAAATTATGCAGTAATGTGTTGTTTCCTGACTGGGGAAAACTATTCACCTCCTATCGCAATTAAATATGAATGAAGCATTTTAACCCACCTATCCCATGGGATTTCTGGCTCCCCTTCATCATTTAGAAATTGAGGCGTTTGATTCATATTTGTAATAGACATTTGAGAAATAAGATTGACTGTAGGAAACTAAGGACAATACCAAGGACCAACCAAAAAAAACAGTATATACCAGCAATTATACACCAAATTTAAGAAACAACATGAGGAGCTATATCAAACAGTGAGACTAGAGTACTTAAAGTTCAGTACAATCAAGACAAAACAGCAGAACAATAGCTGCACCAGGAAAACTGAGTCTGTATTTGAAGTTTTAATTTAGGAGAAGAAAAAGAAAAAAAAAGTACTGCAGGCAAGCTGTGCCTATCAGCGTGAGGAAGCACTATCTTGTAGAAAAAGAAAGGTTCTTCCAATTGCTGTGCTTATTAAAAGATGAAACAACCATATGCAAGTTCCACCAGATCCAGCTGTGAAAGAGATGCACACCAGGAAACAGTGCGCTGAACACGTGAGCGCAAACAGATGTCAGTACTGAAACCACAGCTCTGGAAAAAACGCTGAAAATAAAGTACTTCAAAGCAAGATGTGAAGACGAAGAAAAGACACTTTCTCCGATGAAGTGCCAGGTCCGGCGCTACTCACACAGATGATTATTTCAGCGCGAAACCCACATGCGCTAAGTGGAATCACTACCTTCTTTGTGACGAGATGCGTGAGGAAACGCGCTCCCAACGATGACTGAAACAGAAACTCCTCCCAACGCTCACAGATTGCTTCCTCCTCTTCGAAGAACCGCGAAGACAGGGGAGACGCTGCACCACAGATACGACGCTGCTGACAAGAGTTGAGGAAATCACGCGATGGCCAGGAACACTACCTTCTTTGAGACGAGATGCATGGGGAAACGCGCTCCCAGACAATGACTGACAAGAGCTCCTCCCCACGCTACAAAACACTTCCTCCTCTTCGAAGAACCGCAATGACAGGCGAGACGCTGCACCACAGATCCGACGCTGCTCACAAGAATTGAGGAATACACGCGATGGCCAATGCTCCGATGCGAGACACTACCTCAAGGAAGCGGACGGCAAATCTTGAGGGAGGCAGAATGCGAGAGCTTCTCCGAACATTTCCTGAGAGAAACTCAATCTCAAAAAGGACACAGCAACATCGGGGTACACAAAAGAAACTCCTTTGCTGAAGAGTGATGAGGAGTGCTGCCCACGGAGAAGACTCATAAAAAAAAAAGGTAGGAGATATCGAAAAACAGGACGGCAAACAGAACTGGCTGGCAAGGTAAACGGGGGTGAGATTTGTTGCTGGCCCCTGCTTAGCTCCCTTCCAATCGTCGCCAAAATGTTATAAAAAAGGAAGTACGAACTCCATTGAAAGGAAATAGGTTTATTGACAAATCTCAAAATGCCTAGCCTGGCGCTCCTCAGTTCCACCCGTCTCAACATTCTAAGGTGCACTCCCAATCCCTTGCCCAGACTGTACCATAAGGACCAGTAGGAGGGGGGGAGTTAGGAAGGTACCAACATGGGATGACTAAAGAGGTGAAGTAAGATTATAACAAACTTTATTGACAATATCTTCAAAGTTGTCATTAATCAAAACGAATGTTAAGTTGCTGTGTGCTAAATTGAATGATGCAGTTTTTTTTATATGGAACAAGACACTAAACTTTGTTTTAAATCTATTTTTCAAACTTTTCTAACTGCAGTTTTTCACCCCTTTGCAGTGTCGTGCACCTTTATGTATGCTTGGTGCTGTAAAGGCTAGTGAATTACTGTTTATTTATAACATTGCTTTCATGGGTATAACCATTTTCTTTCTTGATAGTTAATTTTAAAGAACGCCCGAAACTTGTAAACACTCTAGTGATATCCTGATGTGAGTTGCAGCTCGATAGATGGCCTTGTACAGCTACTTTCGTATGAAAGCCCCAGCCTTGGAAGAAGATGCTAATGTATCACTAGTGGGTTCAAATAATGAAGGAAGTTAAACGATTGCAGAGATTGTTGTTTCAAAAAAATTGAGCTAAAAATAATAATGTATTCAAAACATTGTAAAGCAGAAACAATTTTGTAAAACATAATAAAAAGTATTCATATATTTTTTTAAGCACCTCAAAGAAGAAAACAAATGTTTTTCGTTTTGGGGTGGGCGTAGGGACTGAGAAATGACAGTGCAGCAGGGAATGCTAATTTAGGTAAGTACTGGCATGGTTGTGATGGTAGTTTGGGGCAGTAGAAAGGGCAAAACAGGTGAGCTGGTAGGAAAGGAGTGCGGTGATCAGCTTATTTTTGGGCACGAGAAAAGAGGGTGGGTTCTGTAAGCTGGTGAATTGAGAAGGAACCTGGAATGTGGAGCCTATTTGAGATTAGGAAAGGGCATTGTGACTAGGACATGGTGGGCATGCATGAAGGTTACAGTAAGCAAGCAGATTTATAAAGATACATGGTGATGACCACTGAGTGGGAAGGAAGGAGTGGGTGAGCAGGGTCGTAAGTTAGTAAGAGTGAAGGAATTAAATCTTATGAACAGAACAACATAGGATTTCAGAATTGTAAAATAAAGTTTGCACTGTGAAGTCTCTTACCTCTTGTGGGTCATCATATGGAGGCAAAGTAAAGATCATTAATGCTGGAGTGAGAATGGACAGTCATTGTTAATGTTCAAAGCTGTGAATGGGTGGGTGTATCAGGACCAACGAGTAAGGAGGAATGTACACCACGTCTTGTGAGTTTAGGTTTTATTAGTTGTCCAACAGTCTTTTTGCGAGTCGCCAGGCTATAGCCAATGAACAGCCAAAACAAAAATGTGGCAAAGTAAATGAAAGGGAAGAGAGAGCGGATAATGTCTCTTATCCTGGTCTTCCTGCGAGCTACCGGTACGGCTCCCCGTCTACTTCTTCTGTGCGCCTGATCTGGCCCCATCGGGATGATGTCCACGTGCTCCGTAGAAGAAATGAAGCAAAAAAAAGAAAGAGAAACAAAGAGACAACTCGTGAGCACAATTTGCCCTTTTTTTACTTATTCAGGGAGGGAGTGAAGGATCACCAGTGCAGTGGCAGTATTACTATAGGTCAGTGCACGTGAGGCTGGTTTAACCGGGAGGGGGCGAAGGGTGTACGAAATACTACGACTCCTCGTTCGATGTCCTCCCGACGCACCCCGAGACTCTGCTCCGTACCTGGCTTAGCCACGCTCCTCCTGAAGCGTGGCTGGGTGGAGAATATGTCCGTCGGCCTCCAGGCGTTCCTCGGTCTCTGGTTTCTGGCAGAAGGCATCTCTGCTCCTCGTCTCCTGTAGTCTCCGTCTCTTCTCCGGTCTCCCTGCTGCACACCCAGATCTCGCGTCTTCCGGGTTTATCTTCTATCGTCATCCAGCTTTGGTCCCATGCAATAGGTTCGGGGCTGATGACGTCCTCTTCAGAGGCGGGGTCTTCGGGTCTGGCCAGCTCCTTAAAGAGATAGGCTTCCGAAACGGGAGAGCAAGTTTCCCATGAAGTCGCGGGTTCAAGGCTCCAGTCCGGTGGCTGAAAGGGAAGGAGACTGGACTTGTCAGTTGGGGCGGCCCACCATTCTGTAATATGTATCGTACCCTTTTTATACTTTTCCACAGAGTGGGGAGCACCTACATCGTGACACACCCTCCCCCTAGGATTCTCCTAATCGGGGAGAGGGACCACTCGTGACAGGAAGTCGGCATTCCCATTCTCGGAACCCTTTCTATGCCGGACCTCAAAAGAGAAGGGCTGAAGACAGGAACCAGCGGAGGACACAGGTGTTATGGCCCATGTTCCTGCTCATCCACTGGAGAGGGGCGTGATCAGTGTAAAGGACAAAGGGGGCCCCCTCCAGGTAGTACCTCAACTTATCAACCGCCCACTTCACTGCCAGACATTCCTTCTCAATGGTCGGATACTTTGTCTCTCGGGGAAATGGTTTCCTGCTTATAAAGAGGACTGGGTGTTCCATGCCGTCTGGGGTTAGCTGTGACAACACCGCTCCCAACCCGCAATCAGACGCAGTGGTGTGGAGTAAAAAGGGTCTGGTGAAGTCAGGAGAAGCGAGAACGGGACTAGTGGTGAGAGCTTCTTTTAGTCGGTGAAAGGCAGTAAACATAGATTGGGTGGGATTCAGCAGGAGCTTAGTGGGTACACTTTTACACAGAACATCCGTAAGGGGAGTGGCTATCTTGGCGTACATGGGAATGAAGCGACGGTAGTACCCAAGTAACCCCAAAAAGGCCCTCACATCCCGTTTAGTGGTAGGAAAAGGGGTCTCTCTGATGGCCCTGATCTTTTCCTCCTGAGGGGCTATCACCCCATGCCCCAGCACATACCCAAGGTACCTAACCTTTTGATAACCCACCCGGGATGTCTTGGAATTGATATGGAGTCCTTCCGGTTCGCAGTGCCTCCAGTATTTGTTTCAAGTGTCTGAGGGGGTCCTCCCATGTGGTACTGTACACCACAATGTCATCCAGGTAGGCTGATGAGTATGTTTGGTGGTCACGTAGCACAGTTTTCATAAGACGCTGAAAAGTGTTGGGTGCACCGTGAAGACCAAACGGGAGGACTGTGAACGCATATAACCCATCCGGGGTCACAAAGGCCGTTTTTTCCCTGTCAGTCTCCTTAAGGGGGACTTGCCAGTAGCTTTTCGTGAGGTCTAGAGTGGTTATATATCTGGCCTCACCCAGTTTCTCTATAAGCTCGTCTACCCTCTGGATGGGATATGAATCAAATTTGGAAACAGCGTTGAGGGCCCTGAAGTCCATACAGAACCTGGTTGATCCATCAGGTTTGGGAACCATCACGATGGGTGAGGACCATTCACTTTGGGATGGTCGAATAACCCCCATCTCTAACATGCTCTGTACTTCTTTTCTCACTGTCTCTCTACGGGCCGCTGGGATGCGATACGGTCGCTGTTTTACCACGCGGCCGGGGAGGGTCTTGATGGCATGTTCTATAAGGGAGGTCTTCCCTGGTTTGTCTGAAAACAGGTGGGAAAAGGGTTGGAGTACGGCATCTAAGGATTGTTTTTCTGGTTCTCCGAGGGAATCGTTCACTCCCAAATGTTCGAGGGTACATGGCTGACTTGTACATGAGGGTATCGTCAGTCTAGCTGGTTTGGGTACCGGGCCCAGACATTTTTTTAGGAGATCTATGTGGTACGTTTGGACCCGTGATGGCCTCACCTGAATCTTATAGCTGGTTTGGCCGACCGTACCCACTACCTGGTAGGGTCCCAGCCATTCTGATCTGAGTTTGCTGGTGGAAGAGGGCATCAATACTAGAACCCAATCATGTATGTTTAATTTCCGCATCCTCTTTCCTTTGTCGTATATGTGCTTTTGTTTTTTTTGTTTTTTCTCAAGATGGAAGTAGGCCAGGCCTCTCCGCTTTCCCAATCTAGCCCTGAGATTTTGTGTGTCCTCCAGAAAACCGCGGGCCTCGTCTCCCTCCTCTTGTACCCACACTTCTTTAGTCATGTCCAAGAGGGACCGGGGCTGTCTCCCATATAACATCTCAAATGATGAACAGCCCAGGCTACTCTGGACTAGGCCTGGGCGGTAAATTCCGTTCCGCTTGCGGAATTTGGGTAATTTCGCATTCTGCGGAGAACGCGGAATTACCCAAAATTCTGCAGTCCGCTGCTTTGCGGAACTTTTTGCTTGTTCGCGTTCTCAAAATGTGTGTTCGTGATATTTCCCCCTCCAAGCCTCCCCCCCTCCCCCCGCCCGAGCACACAAACAGCGATCGCGAACAGGAAAAAAGCATTGCGAACAAGCAATTCCACGTGTTCGCGGAATTTCTGCATGTTAGCGGAGATGTTTTAGTTTCACGGAGCTTTGCGTAGCACCACTACGCAAATTCCGCCCACCCCTACTCTGGACCTGACTCCTGATCACGTACAGGGCTAGAGGGAGGAGCTGGTCCCACTCTTTTCAATCCACACTTAACATTTTCTTTAGGATTAGTTTGATTGTCCCATTGTATCTCTCCACCGAACCATCGGTTTGGGGATGGTATACTGATGTTTTTATATGGTGGAGGTGGAGGGTGTTACAGATTTCTTTCATCATCCGGGAGACGAATGGTGTTCCCTGGTCCGTCAGGATTTCCTGTGGGAAACTGACCCTTGAAAACAATTCTATGAGCCGGTCTGCAATATTCTGGGACGTGGGAGCTTCTAGGGGAAACGCCTCCGGATATCTGGTTGCGTAGTCTACTACTACTAGGGCGTATTGATGACCTCTCCGTGTTCTCGACAAGGGCCCTATGAGATCCATTCCTATCCTACGAAAAGGGGTACCTATCACTGGCAACGGCTGTAGGAGTATGGGCGTAGGGCGGTAGGTTTTTTTCCACTGACATGTTTCACTTTCCTGGCAGTATTTCTTTATATCGGTATACACCCCTGGCCAGTAAAAATGTCTTAAAATATTCTGTGTGGTCTTTTCCGCACTCATGTGACCCGCCGTGAGATGTGAATGTGAGAAGAATAGGATCTGATCTCGGAAACTTGACGGGACCAGTAACTGAGGGGGATCTTGGTGTGCGCCCACCCTATACAGTAGTCCGTCTTTAATCAGAAAGTGTGGATATCCCACCCTGGGTCCTTGGCCTTGTCCCTTGACGCTTTGCCAAGTGTTTTGTAGAGTGGGGTCGTTTAGTTGGGCGAACCGGAAACTCCTATCAAGGAGCCACGGTTCTGATGTAAGCATAGCCGGTAAGGTTTTGGGTCTGGGAGCCTTCTCTTCCAGTCCCTGTCCCTCCTGCACCGTGGACAAGAACATCCCTAGGAAGCCGGGGTTGTCAGTGCCTATGATTAGTTCCTCGGGCAATTCGGGCATTACTCCTACCCTCCACTTATACTGGACACCCCCTCCATATGTGATGTCTATGTCTGCCACTGGGTAGGGTTTCACGTCTCCATGACCACATCTAATGTGCACCAGGGTATTGGGTATAAGCTGGTTGGGATGCACCAGATTCCCCTGTATCACCGACTGCCTACACCCTGAGTCGAGCAAAGCCCTAACTGCCTCCCCATCCACTCACCCACTCACATAGAAGGTGCTCCCCATCTCTGCAGAAAATATAGGACGGACCGCGGGATATAGCCAATCTCCATCGGTTCTTCGCTAGGTTTTTTTCTGGGGCATGATCGGGCTATATGTCCCCAGTCCCCGTACTCGAAGCATTGGGGGCCTTTTAGAGGAGGGAGTTCTGTTCTTCTTCCCCTGTTTCTAGGGTTCTCTGGTAGGGGTTTGGTGACTGGTCTTACAAACTTCCCGGGTAGAGGTCTATACATACGGTCTGCTTCACCTGTTGTACCCCTAGGTTAGGCCCGGGAGAAGGTGGTGGCCATTTCAATTGCTTCCTCAGGGGTTAAATTAGAGTGTTGGCGGAAACACCTCTGTGTATTGTAAGGGTGGGCTTCAAAGTACTGTTCCAAATAGATTTTGTTCATAATGTCCACTTTTGTGCTGTCCCGTGGTTGTAGCCATTTACTGGCAGATGCCTTTAAACGGAAATACAATGTTTTGGGGTTGTCCCCAGGCGACCCTTTCTCCCTTCGGAACTGTACGCGGTATGCCTCCGCGTCCAGTCCCAGGTGATCGAGGATGATCTTGATTTCCTGGTACGGGGTATTTCCTGTGGGGTTTGCTACCCGATAGGCAGCCTGGGCCTCCCCGGACTGCAAAGGCGCTAAGAAGAAAGGCCATTTCTCTATTGGCCAACCACAGGCCCTGGCCACTCTCTCGAAATATAGGAGGTACGCGTCCGGGTCTTCTTCCGGAATGTATTTCTGTAAAGAGACCCCCGAAGGACCTGTTGGCTGGGGCTGTAATCTCACGACCTCCTGCTGCTGTCCTGTGACCATCTTTTGTAGGCCTTCCAGCTGAGTGGCCATCGCATCCTTAAATACATCTCTATCAGCTTGGGCTGATGACATTTGGTGCCCTACTGCCCACTTGAGTTCCTCCTGCCCCTTCACAAGATGCTGAATTAAGGCGTCCATTATGCTGATACTAATGGGCGAAATGCCCTCATTCTCCACCAACTGTGAAGGGGTGGGTGTATCGGGACCGACGAGTAATGAGGAATGTACACCACGTCTTATGAATTTAGGTTTTATTAGTTGTCCAACAGTCTTTTTGCGAGTCACCAGGCTTTATCCAATGAATAGCCAAAACAAAAAATGTGGTAAAGTAAATGAAAGGGAAGAGAGAGCGGATAATGTCTCTTATCCTGGTCTTCCTGTGAGCTACCGGTACGGCTCCCCGTCTACTTCTTCTGTGCGCCTGATCTGGCCCCCTCAGGATGATGTCCGCGCGCTCCGTAGAAGAAATGAAACAGAAAAAAGAAAAATAAACGGACAACTCGTGAGGACAATTTGCCCTTTTTTTACTTATTCAGGGAGGGAGTGAAGGATCACCAGTGCAGAGGCGGTATTACTATAGGTCGGTGCTATATAAGCTCAACTACATTCACATTCACATTCACGTGAGGCTGGTTTAACCGAGAGGGGACGAAGGGTATACGAAATACTACGACTCCTCTTTTGATCTCCTCCCGACCCACTCCGAGACTCGGCACTGTACCTGGCTTAGCCATGCTCCTCCTGAAGCGTGGCTGGGCAGAGAGTATGTCCGTTGGCCTCCAGGCGTTCCTCGGTCTCCGGTTTCTGGCAGGAGGCGTCTCTGCTCCTCGTCTCCTGTAGTCTCCGTCTCTTCTCCGGTCTCCCTGCTGCACACACAGATCTCGCGTCTTCCGGGTTTATCTTCTCTCGTCATCCAGCTTTGGTCCCATGCGATAGGTTCGGGCTGATGATGTCCTCTCCAGGAGCAGGGTCTTCGCGTCTGGCCGGCTCCTTAAAGAGAGAGGCTTTCGAAACGGGAGAGCAAGTTTCCCATGAAGTTGCGGGTTCGTGGCTCCAGTCCGCTGGCTGAAAGGGAAGACGACCGGACTTGTCAGTTGGGGCGGCCCACCACTCCGTAATAGGTATGTACCCTTTTTATTCTTTTCCACAGAGTGGGGAGCACCTACATCGTGACAGAAGCATTACGTGTTTTAAACTTTGCACTGCACCGTTCCAGGCAGCATCGAAGAATTTAGCATTAAATTTGTTCCACTGAATAGAGTTATTCGTGAATGCTATTTTCAGCCATAGTTTAATTCAAAGCTATGATCAACCTGTGAATGTTGAGTGTTGTAGACCTTAACATTTCTCTGTACTAATCCCCTTTCACCAGAGCTAGTATGTTGGTGAATTTTGCTTTAGTTCCAAAAACAAAATGTATAAAAGTGTAGACGCTAAAAAGTGTCCATAATACATTGTTTACCATGACAAGTCAAAAATATTTGAGTGTGCCAACGTAAGTAAATATTGGTGCAAATTGCACAAAAGCTGAATTAATTACAAATACTTGTGGAAGTTCACTGATGATGTACTCTCACAGCTGCTCAAAGTTCCTTTCTTGTACCCTAGGGTAAAGAGGGCACTGTTGTGGGGTTCTGTGCCTTATTCGCAGCACATCACTGCTTCACAGAGGCTCGTGCTGCCATCAGAGATGGCTCGCAGCAGCTTTAGAGTGATAAAACTTAAGGCTAGAACAAGTGAATGCACACACCGAAAAGGGACCTGCCATTTTCTCTGGTTTTAGTACTGCATGGTAGCAATTCAATTTATTTTATTATGTTTTGGCACTCCAAAGAGGTCCACATAAAACAAGATACACAAATACAAATACACATTCTCAAAGTAAAATTGACAGCTACAGCATTTTCCACTGAACAAGATAATCAGCGACACATACCTCCATATTTCATCAATAAATATCTAAAAAACCTTTATAAAAGTTAAAAATATTGAAGCAAAACATTTCATTTGGAGGAATATATAAGGCCTGCAAAAAAGAATTCACATTGAGGATCCCCAATTGCAAGCATATTGGTCTTAACCACTTCAAGCGAAGTGGCGCAATGCAGGACATATAAACAGTACATGAGAACGATCCTGAGCAGACATATTACAAAAGTTACATGTGGGAGAAGACCCATGCCACTTTGCCAAAAGAGTATTTAGGGGCAGCAAGTCCTGCCTTAGAAGGAACCAAAATCTCCGAACACCATGTGGTAGGTTCCAGGTGACATAGGGTTGAGCAAGCTTCATTGAGAATGTGTTAGCAAGCAGATCACCTCCCCTCTTTAGTAGCATGGGCTTCTTGTCCAACGAGAAGCAAAGAGCCCAAGAAGCCTGTTTCAAAAGTGATTTTAGCTGGGAAGGAGAAATAGTAAAAAGGGTACTCTCTTCCAATTCAAGAAGTGCCACAGCCTTTCTAAAATTCTTAACAATTTGGGAGTACTCTCTTAAACTACCCAGCAATTCCCCCTTGAGAAGGGATCTCAAAGTCCCCGTTTCTCCTCTAGCCAGGCTGGCAACCCATCGTACTAGAGCGGACAGGCCCTGCGCCCAACTGCTACGGAGACCGAATTCAAGTCTACAGGCAGCCACAGAACAGGCGGGGTTGAGAGAAGTTATAGACCTTAATAATTTTCCTTCTACCGTCTGTAGAAAACCCCAGTGCTTTAAGTCAACCAGTTCCATTCCATACAGGAGGGTTGATGGAATTTTTGCCCTAAAGACCTCCAGCAAACAAGCAAAATGTCTTCTCCCTGTGGCGGAATAAAGGGCGCTCAGACTTTTGCCTTGGGACAGGGCTTTACGGGAATTATTATCAATATGAGGCTTCTCACTCAGGTTGGCCAAAATTATTTTTCCTAAGAAGGTATATGTCTTAACCACCTCCAATTTCTGACCACCAACTGACCAACCAAAATTCTCTGATTTAGATTTTTTCTTCCCTGTAATGCACATAATTTTGCTTTTTGTGGCATTTATCCTCATGTAGTGGGTCTCTGCAAAAAGTTGTAAAGCCTGCAGACGATTAGCTAATCCCTTAGGTGTTAAATCTAGGATAAGGATATCGTCTGCATATAGAAGGCAGGAAATAGAAGATCCCCCCACTACCGGGGCTATGCCAACACAAGATGAAAGCGAAGCAGGAAGGTCAGCAATGTACAGGGAGAACAGTAATGGGGCCAGTAGACAACCCTGCTTTAATCCATTAATGGAGGGAATAACCCGCGATAAACCCCTTTCTCCACCTTGTAACACTCTGCACCAAGTGTCCGTGTGTAAAGACCGCACCAGATCTAATAGAAGAGGGGGCATGCCCAAGTCAGATAGCTTTCTCCACAGCAAGGCACGATCAACTTTGTCGAATGCTGTGGAGAAATCAATGAAAGCCGCATACATTCCTCCTCCCCGAACTCTTATATATTTGTCCGAAATAACCTGAAGGGCTGTAAGGTTATCCAATGTACCATGCCCCTTACGGAAGCCGGTTTGTTCAAGGGGTAATATCTGATTCGCATCAACCCAATCAGTAATCAGCGATAGGAGACATTTGGAAAAAACTTTTCCAATGGCATCAAGAAGGGCTATCTGGCGATAATTCATTGGCTTATCCCTATCGCCCTTCTTGAATAATGGAACCAATATGCTCCCTTTCCAAGAAGAGGGCACGGTTTTACTAATGAAGCAAGATCTAAATAAAGGAAAAAGAATCTTGCTCCATAAGACAGGATCCTGCTTCAATACCGATATGGGAAGTTCATCAGGCCCCATTGCTCCAGAGGAACGCATATCCTTAATGGCCATTTCAATGGTTTTCTCCGAAGGGGCGTCGATAGAAAACTCATCTTCTTTAGTAGTCCCCTTACATTCCACTTTTGCGCCGTTCCCAGCATACAGGTTGGAGATGAAAGTGACCCATGACAATTCAGCAATGGGAATAGGGAGGGGGGTAACTCTTGCTCCACAACCCTCCCCAATGAGTGACCAGAATTGTCTAACTTTGCCATGAACTGCGGCCTCCCGTAGACTTATCCAGAGTGAATCTTCTTTTTCTTTAAGTTTCTTCCTAATTCTGCTTCTCCTTCTTTTTAACAAGTATATTTTATTATTTATTTCAATGGATCTACGCAAAAATTGCTCCCGCACTAATTTATTTATTTCCTTATTTAGGAGGGTAATCGGTCTAGAAACATAAATCTTTTTTACAGAAGGGCTAGACCTTTTGGCAACACGGATAACCTCCTTCATAAAATTCTCAAAGTGAATTATTTCAGAACCCTGCCAATCCTTCAATTCTAGAATTGTTTTACCTAAAATACACTCCAAGCCCTTCTTGGCTTTAAAATTCCAAAAACATCTTCCAGAGTCCTTATGAAAGTTAACTACATCACTGTTAAGGGACCATGAATCGGAATTAGGAGGTTGTAATAAGAGGCTTATAGTAATCACATTGTGGTCACTAAATGATGTCGGAGAGACCACCAAATCCTTCACTAAGGAAAAAGTACAATAGTCGGTGATTACATAGTCCAGAATTGACTCACTTTGGAAGGATCTATGAGTATATTTTGCAGGGACATCAGAGGGAAGCCTACCGTTCACTATTAACCCCTCCGCCGCTGAAAGTTCTTCTAGCAACAGCTTCCCTCTCTTATTTGTTTTAATTTTATTAGGGAGGAGAGATTGAGGAATAAGATAGGCTTCTTCTTTAAATTTGTTTCTAAATAACTCTATGCTAGAGTTAGAAACTTTACAATTAAAATCACCTACTAACAACACATAGGGGGGAGGTTCTAACTCTTTAATCTGTTTAATGTACGAAAAGACTTGCTTCAATAGAATATTAAAACATTAATCCGGGGGGATGTATACATTTATTATTACCAGAGGATTATTATTTCCCCTACTGGTTAGACTACAAAGTGTCACCGCCTGAAAGAGGTTGCTTGGGTCAGCATAATGAGTGAAGTTCCACTTTAATCTGTTGGACAGAAGGCACGCAATTCCCCCTTTTGCATGCCCTTTCTTCGAAGGAGAGGCCATTGCCTCAAGGACAAAATAATCTCTCCCTACACACAATCTACTAGCACACCAGGTCTCTTGGATGCAAATCACACTAGCGTTCAGAGAGAACAAGTACTGTAATTTCTCGGGACTATTATTTATCCCGGCAGCATTCCAAGAGAGAACTTTTAAATCACTGCTAAAGATGTCGAAAAAGTTTGGGGTTGTCTATGGATTTACTAGACAGAGCACCGGGCAGCCAATTCCACAACTGGATATCTTCTATTGGGAGGGAATTCTGAATTAACGGGGCAGGCATTACATGCGTCACCAAACCTGTGCTTTTCGAAACCCAAGTCTTTAAATCATCAAATGAGGGAGGGGGACCATCTTGGCCAGTGCCCTGCTGAGAGAGTCTATTATGAGGGTAACTATCTCTTCCAGAAGACAAAACAGGTAATACATCAATTCCCCTACACTGGAAGTTCTCAGCCTGTTGCAATATAAGATTTACTATAAGTTTGGAATAGAACTTTACCCTGACATAGGGCGCGGCAACTGTTCCTGATATGGAGACTAAATCAATATCGTTAGATTGGATTAACCTTAGACTCTCTATGTCTTTGAAATACTTAAGTAACCATGCTCTATTTAAGGGCAGATCAGAGTCAAATAACAATAGAAAGTCCACAGTCAATGTATCTACAAAAACTTCTGGTACTCTTATAGGTAGATGATGAGGCCATACAACTCCATCACCTGCGGCATGAAAAATAGGAGCAGAAGGTTTAAGAGCCACAGATACAATAGGGACTGACCTGGACATCTCTGCTACGGGGAGAGGAATCGTCAATCCTCCTACATCTAATAGGGGGCCTCCCACGGGAGAGATTGAACAATTGGAAGAAATTTTAATGCCTAATGCAGAGGGATTCAAATTATCGGAAGTATGAGTGGCCGCTTCCTGACTCAAGGACCCATTTACAGATTCTCCAGTGTTAGGATCATTGATATCAGGGACTTGGGAATCCTCAAAAATTATTTGTCTCTGCCTTTTCTTCCTGTATCTGCGGATTGGTTTCCCCTTTTTTCCTTTGTTCTTTCTTTGTTTTCCAGTTTTTTCTTTTTCTTCCCCCCCATCCCCTTCATTTCAGGCACAAAAATTGGGAATAGCTCTTTTTCAGATTTTGGAGCAGTAACATCAACACTTTCTTCATCAATTTCGAGGTCAGAATTCCTTACACAGTTAGATACGGGAAGTGTGGGTACTAAAGATGGCTCATTTTTAAGGATAGCCGCAGGTTTATTTTGAACTGAATTAACATTTCCAGCTAAATGGTCACTACCCGACTCAGGCCCCTGCAATCCTACCTTAGGAACTAAGTCAGGAACCTTTTCCGGGATCTTTAACAGTAAGACATTTAGTATCTGAGTGACTGATTCCAAAATACAATCAGAGCTTCCCACAAATTTACCCAGTAACTGTAAAATAGATGCCAGCAAATGTTCCAATGCAATCAGGGATTCAGAAATCGGTTTTTCCGATTTATCAAAACCTAGGGGACCCATGGGACCAATGCCAGATATATTAAGCAGTGGACTCTTTGAGATGTTCTACTGTGAGGAGATATCTAGCGATTTTAAGGAGGGGGTACTGCTATAAAGCAGAAGACCAGATGGAGTAGCGCCGATCGGGGACTTAAAAGCTTCAGATGATTTCAGAGTACCGTCAGTTAGGTATCGACCACAAAGCTCCAGGTCAATACTCGACAACTGAGAGTCCCCCTTACCGTCCCCCTTTGGCTGTAAACCTCCCATGGGATCATTGGATAAAAACACTTTATGGCTTGCAGACACATTATTTTGTTGCCCACCCTCAGAATTAGGAGCAGAACACTTAATGTCACCAGTCATTTCAGGGGGCGCTGGGCAAGATTCCTCAGTAATCAGAGAGCCCGAATATTCTTAATTCACCAAAGGAGGGACCTTCTTGAGCACCATAAGAGCTGTGCCAGATGGAGAAGCTATGTCAAAGGCTTTATTTGCAACATTTAACAATTCCTTATCCTTGTGTTTTTCCCAAAATTGCAGCAGCTGGCATTGACCCTTTAATAACAAATTACTAACAGCCTTGTTTCTAAGGGGGTTGGATCTTGTCTTCGTACAAGACCTTCCCCCCAATAGTCTCCCCGAACGTAACTTTTTAGCCGTCATCCTTATACGTGGAGAGCAGGGGAGACCGTAACCCCGATGAATACAATTAATAACAGTTAAAAAGATAAAATATTTGGAGGTAAGTTACGATGAGTTCCTGGCCAGAGAGACAATGTTTATACCGTCAGAATACGACGCGAAATATGAAACACTAATCAAATGAAGAAATTCAAATACAAATAAAATAAAAATATAAATAAGTAGGCCCAGCCCAGCCTACTTCAACCTCTGAGGGTCACAGAGGGCCCGCCCTTTGCCCGGGCTTAGCCCCCGCGCGCGATCCCGCGTCGCGGGAGAAGTGCCGCTCCTTTTCTGCGCCTCCGGGCGCGGGCGCTGATGTCAGGGTGGGCGGAGCCACAAAGGATTGTGGGGCCTGTAGTCCCCCCGCTCTGCGGTCGCGGTATGGAGTGCGACAGCGGGGGGGACCAGGCAGCAGGAACACACAGGTAATATCCCCCAAGTGCTCCGCAAGTCCAAAATGCGACAAATTGGCTCCAAAAACCGCGTTTAGGCAATGTAATTACCCCCCAATGCTCCGCAAGAGAAAGCACGACAAACGGGAGGGAGGCACACCTCTCCCACTGTGAAACCAGCAACAGCAGCAATGGCAAAGTCAATGGCCAAAGTCCGAGAAGTCAGGAGACAGAACCGCAGGAGATTGCGTCTTAACAAGTCCCACCAAGTCCAATAATTAGCGCCACCGCCACCGCTACACTCACGGGACTCTTTGGGACTGATGCACTTCCGGCGACTGGTCCAATTCGGCAGGGGACCAATTCACAGCCGATCGGCAGGGCCGCAGCTTAGACAGCAGCGACAGGTCCCCCCGGCTTCAATCCCCCGCTAGGCCCACGGCTCACCACGCCCAGGAGTGCACAGCTCACCCTCCGATCCGCGGAATCAAGGATCGTGGCCACAGCACACCACGGAGCCGCAACTCCTCCTCCTTGTGCTGATTGATTTCACCAAATATCAAATGTCAGACAAAAGTCTTAACATCACACATCTGCCACAGCACAATATTTATATTTGTATTTGGGTTTCTAAAATATTTCAATTCTATTTGTGACCTTTAATGAGCAAGAGAAGAGGATTATTTGCACGGAGCAGTGTTAAATTTCATCCAATATGCTGCTGCCTGCTGTTATAGACGCTTCGGCGCTAACACCTCAGATCCGCTCTTACCGGTGCAAGAGATGTAATGTTACGGCCGGTTAGCTCCTGGTATTAAGGCAGTGATTCCCATCAATCCGCGGCACTCGATTTAACTTCGTTGTTAGCCTGGACGCCTCGACGCTGACTTGGGCGGCCGCTGAACGCCGAGCACTTTCGCGTCCCGTATTTCAAACTTTCAGGAGAGTTTCAGCTCGCGTTCTCCGCGGTCGCCTTTGCCCTCTTTCCTCCACACGATCCACTGCAGTCTTCCCTCCGGGGGGCGGAGTCTCCCCTCCAGCATTGTAGCAGAACCTGCCACTGTAAGCATAAGACATCTTATAATGGCAAATTTCAACTGGCCATAAATGCCCTTTATTTTTGTCATTTGTTATCTAAATCATTGTAAGCTTGTCTCGGACATGATACATTTGCCCTGACTGCTGGTTAAGGTGGGAGTTCCATATAAGGTTCTTATTCTGACTACCAACAGTATTTGGGCCACTGTATCCTAGACTTCAGCTCTGTCAGCTCCCGCCCTACTTTAGGTCTTTGTAGTCAGGGATCCTATGTCCTCCAAGAGACACAAAGATGCGAGCCTTTAATCGGTTCCTAGATGTCTACGGCTGGCCTCCAGAATGCACTCTCAGCAGAGCTATTGATGATGGATGAGGGTAAGGGATTTCATAAAGACTCACCTTTTTAGGGAGTAGTTCCTTTAGTGCTGGCCGTCCAAGTCTTTCTCCCCTCCACTGAAGACAGGTGTGGGACTAATACTACATTACGAGGCTTCCCCTCGCCAGCCACAAGCTGCTTTAGGATGCAAGCGTCCGGATGTCCAAAAAGGCTTAACATTGGCAAAATGTAAATCCTCACTGCCACTTTGTTTATGAATACCATTTAATCTGTAATGCTGAATAGTTCTAGTGCATCTCAGTGAACATAAGTGACATTTTGGATAAAATGTTAATCCTAAACTCAATGATGTTTGCTAATTCAAGTTCGAGTGTACTGTTCCGCAATCCCATTTCCTTTATGCGAAGGTGTTCTAAAGTACTATTTCATTGCGCCCTGTCTCTTCTCCTCAGGCTTGTGGACGAGACTTTCACTGTTGACGAAGTTACTGAGATGTTGAATGGTTTACAAGTTGTGGTTCATGGTGAAGTGGAAACAGAACTCATTAATACCACACATACCAACGTTCTTCTGCTACGTCAGCTCTTTTTCCAGGCTGAGAAATGGCACCTGAAGTTACAGACCGATATCTCTGAGCTGGAAAACCGGTAACAACAACCTTGGTGTTTTCTAAGAAAATGTGATGTTATCGTATGTAATTACACTTATAAAACTGTGTTCATGCTATTGAATTCAGGAAGGCTTGAGTGGCATCTGTCCTAACACCCTGACTTTGAATGCATGTCCTCATTCACAAACGTTTCAAGTAGGTGCAAATATTGTTGGATTTGCTATTGTAAATTTAAAGTCATAATCACCGCATTACTCGTCCAACTTTCCTTTCATAATTCACATTCCCCTATCAAATGTTCCATCATGTTACCAGATTGTCAGAAAGCCTTTACCTGGGGTACTGCTCTTGCTATTTTCTGGATTGAGGATTGTCCCCATAGGCAATGTTTGTTGAGCCTCCATTTAGAGGTCAATCGATGACTTGGTAAAGCACAACTGTCCGAACTCTTACTTGATTGTTTATGAATGCCTTTCAACTGCCACTGAGCTATATTCTAGTTTCAGCCTGACTGCCTTCAAATGAGACACCAGTTTTAGTTTTGTGTGAGATTGTGCTGGCTGCCAACCTGCCCATTTCCTTTCAATTTTCCTTTTTAGGGATTTTAAAAAAAGATGTTCACAAATGTAACTGGATCAGGCACCTGGGTGAAAACAATCGGTGTTTAGAATTTCCATGACAATAAACATGAGGGAGAACCAAGATTACAAGACAGTAACTTGTTGTCTCCTCCTTTTTCTGTTAAACAATAAAGCCTTCAGTTATTTTTTTTTACACTTTTCTTTTATGCATCGTTTCTCTTCATGTGCAGCTCTGTCTTGGCCACAATGACTTCTTTCCTCCAGTTGTCATTTCATTAAAGTAAAATAGTTATTTATGTGTCTGGTCCTTTCTATTAATTGTATCACTGTTATTGTCTCCTATCCTAATATTTCGAGAACTAATCTTATGGCGTGTTTCATCTCACAAATCTCACTCCAGAGGTAGAGAAATTACACAACTGTGACAAGAACACAGATATTCATAAACTCTTTCGGGGAGGCATTCAATGATACGATTAAGGTTTCTTGATTAACTAAGGCCCACATAACCATTGGCCACAACTAACACCACAGGAACATTATTTTATAAAGTCTATGTTAGTGACAAAAGTGAGTAAGTAAGCAAACAATAACTTCGTTTTAGGTTACCGAATAACAAACTACAAATAAAATGAAATCATTTCTCAGTTATGCATATCCCTATTTGTTGTTTGTTATTTCTTAAGTCTTGGCTCTGCATTTGGCCTGTAATACTAGCAAATATTTTAAAGATATTTGAGCCTCTCTCAGAAAGAAAATTGGGTACATTGTTGGTGCATTCCCATGTACATTGAGCCAAAACGTTGGTAAATCATGAAAGATTTTAACTTTCAGTTAATCAACGTGATCAGTTAAGGGTTCTCCCCGTGAGTAAAGTGTAGGGCAAACTGGGCCAGTGGTGCATTTTAAGCTCGATATGTACATAACATTGGAGAAAAAAAAACTTCCAAGACTAATTAAGAACGCTGTTCACCTCCCTCAAGCAATCTTTTTGGCAAAACTGTGCCAGAAGAAGATTTGTGACACACATTATGTTAGTCTCATTGACTAAATATGAGGATACAAATAGCGCTGAATAGGGTAGTTTGTTCCTTAATGATTTTTTCGGAAAATAGTACCAAATAGTGTGTTTTAAATATCTTTCATATATTAACATGTAAGAAAAGAGGACAGAAGTTTAAAAAAAACACAATGTACACAAGGCTTGGAGTTCATCAGCAAAGGCATTTTTAGAAAGCAATTGTAAAACTTTGTTTACTAAGCGTTTTAAGTCAGTACGTTGGTCTAGAGTGATAATAATGAAATTAGTTTACAAGGATGCGCCCCCTAACCCCCATTTTAATGATAAGGTCTATGCTGACAATGTCCCAATTTCCAGTAAGGAGTAATACCAAACTCCTGATGGCTTTGCTTGCTTTCCAATTCAGAGGGAAAATGGCCTAGGATTTTGAAACTGGACAGTTCTTCTTTGGGCAGACCAAAGCTGATAGCCATATTATTCATCCTTGACTGTAGTGGCAAAGCCATGAAAGAAAATTGGAATGTAAATTTGCCCAAAGTAATTATCGGTGGCAGAGATTCATTTAGGCATTTCTACATTGTGTTTGTTTTTGTTTTTATTTCAGTGAGACTCTACAAGTCCAGCAACAGGCAGTCACTCTCCGCATGCTTAGTGTCTGTTCTAATTAGTTCTCATTGCTATATATCAACAGTGTCCTCATCAAATAATTCTCCCTACAACCCACTCCTCTCTCTAACGTTTCCATGACTCTCAGTGGGCCCTGCAGCTAGTACCTGGATTAGGAAACATTGGGTGATGGCTGTGTGGTTCTGTTCTCATTAGGACAGTTTTGTGGGCCTCGTGGGCTGGGCAGACATTTCCAACTGGCCTGAAACCCCCTGATGTGAAAAGGTTCTCCAGTATTGGGGTGTCTTTCATAGATTCACATGCTTGAATATTCCCCGTCGTCGGAGTGGGAGTCCCACGGTAAATAATATAGCAATATATACAGTGATAATATATATATATATATATACCTATACATACGTAATCATATAAAAACAGAGATATAAGCATATACTAACCTCAAGAATGTCCCTATATGAAATTTCCATAGAGATACATGGAAAGAGAAAAAAGACATTCGCAGTCTATCTCTGTCATTATGTTAGTCCGAACTCCGGCCAATCAGGCGCCAGCTCCTCTCTAGAACCTTCTCCTCAGAGCTCCTCACCTCAGATTTTCTACCGCACGTCGTGTGAAAGGGAGTCTCCCTGAGCTCTGCTCAGTTTTTTCTCTTCAGGATGACTTCAAGTAAGAAGTCTTTGTTTAGACCTTTTTCTTTTGTGGAAAGCTACGTTATTCTCAGAAGATCCACACAGTAAGTGTATTTACTGTCTTTACCCTAACCATGAAGTGGGTGAATGTAATTCTGTAGAATTTTTCTACAAAAACTCTGAAAGACAGGGAAGGCCGTCTCTTGTTGTGGCTCCAGAGACTTAAGGATAAAGATGAAGTAATTTTCTGAGGTAGAAAACTTTACTTCTGGCCATTCCCACACAGCCTCAAAACGCAGTAGTGTACAGGAGTTACCTACTCCTTTCCTTAAAAAGAAGAAAATGTCTCTGACTATGACATCTGCCACTTCTTCTTCTTTGAATATTGCTGTGTCGCCCACGAGACATAGTTCTCAGGCTAGTGAGGTTTTCAACTTTCCAGTTTAAAAAAAAAAAAAAAAAATGGCTTCATCGTCTACGATGGCTCCGTCTACGATGGCTCCGTCTACGATGGCTCCGTCGACGATGGCTCCGTCGACGATGGCTCCGTCGACGATGGCTCCGTCGACGGTGGTTCCGTCGACGGTGGTTCCGTCGACGGTGGTTCCGTCTACGGTGGTTCCGTCTACGGTGGTTCCGTCTACGATGATTCCATCTACGGTGATTCCGTCGACGATGATTCCGTCGACGATGATTCCGTCGACGATGATTCCGTCGACGATGATTCCGTCGACGATGGTTCCGTCGACGATGGTTCCGTCGACGATGGTTCCGTCGACGATGGTTCCGTCGACGCTGGTTCCGTCGACGATGGTTCTGTCGACAATTAATCTTTCGATGGTGGTTCCGTCGACGATGGTTACGTCGACGATTCCGTCTACGAAGATCTCTTCAATAGCCTTCTATGCCTCAGAGCCCGTCGACTGCAGTCTCATCGGTGAAAATAAGGGTTTAAAAAAGATGACTTCTGCACAGAGGTCATTAAAAATCCAAATCTCTTCCACATATACAGCGACTACTTCCTCCTTTGCTGCTGTTCCTTTATTACTATTACCACCGAGTACTTGACAAGATATGTCGGGTGAGGTTATATCGGTGGAGGATTCCCGCCTTCCTTCACCATTGTTTTACCACTGACTCAGATCAAGATTCAGAAGAAAGTTTAGCTGAATCGGTTGTGACGGCACACAGTCCCTTAGATTTAGTAATAAGATGCCAGGAAGATAATAGTGATGAACAATTTTATCAGGAAGAAATTCCTACGGAAGACAAACTGCGACGCTACCATTGTCACTGATAACTATTCTGCAACTCATGTTGGACGACTATAATCGGCGGTTTTTCCTTTATCACCACAAGTGTCTGAGGTTCCGCTTACTCCAGTGGTGCCAACAACTATATCGGAACCGGTACCGGCTCCAATACTTTCTGTGGTAATACCTACAGTACCGCTGAGACATTCTTCAACTCGGACAGTACCTCCTCATGATACTGAAGAAGAAGAAATTCCTCAGGACAGGGAGGATCGTGAGATTCTCGATGATGGTGGCGATGCTGATGATGATGATGATGGTATGGCGGAGTGGGATAACTATCATGCCCAAACACCATCTCCCTCTCCGGTGCTACCTGGTGACTCACCACCTGTTGATATGCAAGTTCCACCAGTTAAGGGATAGGACAGCACTAACGTTCAAATTAACTAAGGATTATTTCCTGTACGATTTCAAAAATCAGCCTGTTAAACAAACACATACAATCCCTATAATCGAGTTTATTGAGGAGGAAGGCAAAAAGGATTATGAAGGCCTCATAGTCTTCCGGCACGGGTGCCTAGACTGGAGAAAAAGTACAAATCACCATTAGGAGCACCAGCGTGCCTCACTGGTCAAGCGAAGCCAGATTCTGTAGTCACACAGGCAGCGCAACGCCGGGCTAGAAACCCTGCATCTACGATCACTGCACCACCTGATCGTGGTGGATGTCGTTTGGATGCCATAGGGTGAAAATTCTCTTCGATGGCTTCCACCATGGTGAGAGCGGCTAATGCTTTAGCCATCCTGGGTCGTTAGGACCGTCAAGTATGGGCGGATATGTCAACACTAGTTGAGCAACTGCCGGTACAGTCAAAGACCATGGCATATGACGAAGAAGTTTTATTCGGAGATCAGGTGGATGAAGCTCTCCAATCGATAAAGAAAGATACAGATACTGCTCGCTCTCTGGGCACATTGCAATTTTGAAAACAGCCCTTTCGGGGTGCACGCGGACGCGGCACCTCCTCTAATTTTCGAAGAGGAATCAATCAATATCGACCTTATAACCAGGGTTCAAACCGATATTCCTCTAACCAACAGCAAACTTCTCGACAGCAGTCTTCCAAGACTTACAGAGGAAAATCCTCTTACAAGGGTTACACTCCTAAGAGACATGACTTCCATCAGTCCCAGAAAATAGGAGGTCGAATCTATCGGTACTATTTTCAATGGTCCTCCATACAAGGAACCGTTGGGTTTTGGAAATTATGGAAAGAGGTCACACTTTGGGGTTCATCGAATTCCCTCCACCCACACCACCTACCGGCGGACTACCACCGGCTCATATTTAAGAACTGTTACAACAAGTTCAATTTCTATAACACAAGGGAGCCATAGGAGTAGTACCAAGATCTCAAAAGAGGGAAAGGATTTATTCCCGATTCTTCCTTATCACCAAAAGGAAGGGGGAATGGAAGCCCATTCTAGATCCGAGGGCTCTCAGCAGGTATCTAAAGAAACAATATTTTCGTAGGCGAGCGCTTGTAGATATCTTGCGATTATTTTCACAAGGAGATTTCATGGAAACAATCGACCTCCAAGATGCATATTTACATATCTCCATACTACGACAACATCGGAAATTTCTTCGTTTTCGAGTGGGTCGAGAGGATTTTCCAGTTCAAAGTATTACCATTCGGACTACGCTCGGCCCCTCGAGTGTTTACAAGGGTGCTAGCCCCTGTGGTAGCGTCCTACGTTCCAGGGTGTTCAGATTTTTCCATTTCTGGACGACTATCTCCTAAAATCACAATCGAAAGTTCAACTTCTACAACACACACATCTTTGACAGGAGGTGTTTTCGCGCCTTAGGGCTCTCCATAAATACCACAAAGTCCCATCTACAGCCTTCTCATCGCATGGATTTTCTGGGAGCAACTTTAGACAGTGTCAGCAAGGGCACTTCTCTCCCAAGACCGTTTTCAAAAAAAAAAAAAAAAAAAAAAGGTTTCCGACTGGTAACCCTTATCAGATCAAAAAGATCAGTTTCTGTAAGAATATTGAAGTCCTTTCTGAAAATGGCGTCATCATGCATTGCATTGATCCCTCATTACAGATTACAGACACGCCCCATCCAAGGAGTACTGGATGTCCAAGAACGCCAGGTTACAGGTTCTTTAAACGATGTTGTAAACGTCACAGATCGGATGAGGTTGGCGCAAAGGTGGTGGACACAACCGTTAAATCTAACGGAAGGCATTTCTTTTCTGACAATGGTACCAGACATGACAATAACAGACGCCTCTCTGTAAGGATGGGGTGCTCAAAGCTTTTCATCCTTTAATCCAAGGAGAATCAGTCCTGATACAGACAGACTATACAACCTGCATGCACTATATAAACAAGCAGGGCGGGAAAAAAATCTCCGAAACTGTCTCGACTAGCTCAGTCGATTTGGGATTGGTCTGTCAACCATCGCATCACGATTGCAGCAGTTCATCGACCGGGGGTATCCAATATCTTGGCGGATTCCCTGAGCAGGTCCTCCTCATCGACCCACGAATGGGAGTTGCATCAACCAACTCTAGAGAGGATATTTCAACGATGGGGTCGCCCACAGCTGGATCTCTTTGCCACACTAGAGAACCGTAAATGCCGAGATTACGCAAGCTGGCATCCCCACAAAAGATCTCTGGGCAATGCCTTTTTGATGGACTGGGACAATCTGTTTGACTACGTTTTTTCTTCCCCCAATCCCACTCGTACCTCGAGTTTCTGTGGAAGATGCGGAGGCAACCTTGCCATCTACTTCTATAGCCCCCCCGTTGGCCTCGGCAGGCATGGTTCTCAGAACTACTCCTACTGTCTTTATGCGAACCAATCCTTCTACATCCTCGTGCAGCTCTCTCACGATGGACAAGGGGAAAATTTGTCATCCGAATCCCTCCTCACTGAGCTTATCAGCTTGGAACCTGAGCACTGTGAATTTGCCCATTTAGATATTCCACAGGACTGTAGAGACATTTTGGCTCAGGCGAGGGCTCCTTCTACGGTGAAAACGTACAAATTAAAGTGGAAAAGGTTCTCCACTGGTGTGCATCTAATGGGGTGCACCCGTTTTCACTCCACACCAGAACAATTGTTACCGTTCTTCTTGCATTTAGCTAACTCCGGGTTCTCTCATGCAACCTTTAGGGGTTTTTTCTGGCGGCAATTTTCCGTTTCCGACAGGATGGTTCAACTTCCCTTTGTTCTTCAAGGATTATCCATCAATTCTTCTAGGGGTTATTTTGCAAATTTCCTCCTGTTAGACGCCCTCCTCCATTGTGGCATCTGAACATCGTATTGGCTCAACTAATGAGACCACCGTACGAACCGATTCACAAGGTCGAGTTGTAGTATCTAACATGGAAGGTGGCTCTTCTTCGAGTGCTAACGTCTTCACGTCGCGTCCGTGACATTGATGCATTTACAATAAATCCACCTTTTCCTACAGTTCAAACCAGATTCTGTAGTATTGCGTACAAATCCAACTTTCTTGCTGAAGGTGCCTTCAGACTGTCATATTAACGAACCAGTGATTTTAAGAACTTTCTTTGCTAATCCGCAAACTCCTGCGGAGCAGAGATTACATTCCCTGGATGTGAAACGATGTTTAACATTCTACATCAGCAGAACGGCTGCTTTACGAAAGACTGATCAACTATTCATAGCTTATGGACGCTTTCACAAGGGTCGTCCAGTGACGAAACCTACTATTGCACGTTAAGTTTTCAACTGCCATCGTCTTCTGCCATCAAAAGGCAAACAAGCCATTGCAGTCACCAGTGAGGGCTCACTCCACCAGAGCAATGTCTTCCTCAACTGCTTTATTTGCTGGAGTGCCTTTGCATCAGAGCTGCAGAGCAGCTACGTGGTCGAGCAGACACACGTTTACAAGACACTATTGCTTGACAACTTTAAACGAGGAGGATGCTGCAGTTGGGCAGGCAGTGCTTCGCAATCTTTTTAAATAAGATGAGCCTCTTCCTTCCCTCCTCCATATTGTTTCCATTTATAATTGACATAATGATGCATTTATACTGTTACAGTTATTCAGTACTGTCATGTGCATAAGAAGATTGATTGTCATTACAATTTCGAAGCTGTGTGATCATGGAAACTATGATGATTGTTACTGCTAGCTATTCTATATTCAAGCATGTGAATCTATGAAAGACACCCCAATACTGGAGAAGAACAATTGTTACTTACCTGTAAACAGGTGGTTCTCCAGTATTGGTGTCTTTCATAGATTCACATGCGACCCTCCCTCCTCCCTTCAGAGGCTCTCTTCTCCTCATACACTCTGAGTCACTATGGTGCTACGAAAATCTGAGGTGAGGAGCTCTGAGGAGAAGGTTCTAGAGAGGAGCTGGCGCCTGATTGGCCGGAGTTCGGACTAACATAATGACAGAGATAGACTGCGAATGTCTTTTTTCTCTTTCCATGTATCTCTATGGAAATTTCATATAGGGACATTCTTGAGGTTAGTATATGCTTATATCTCTGTTTTTATATGATTACGTATGTATAGGTATATATATATATATATATATATATATATATATATATATATATATATATATATCACTGTATATATTGCTATATTATTTACCGTGGGACTCCCACTCCGACGACGGGGAATATTCAAGCATGTGAATCTATGAAAGACACCAATACTGGAGAACCACCTGTTTACAGGTAAGTAACAATTGTTCATCTGTGGTAATTTGAAGCTGCCATATTTCCATCTGGATTCCCATTGTGCCTCTGAAATTCGGCTAACATTAGAAGATGACCCAGGCCATCCGAGAGCCACCCCACTATTTATTTATGTCAGTGGAATGTTGTGTACACAAAATGGCATGTTTTCACCAAATTGATGAGATAGTCCACTATGCATGATTACATAACAAGCAAGCTAACCCTTCTGAAGTGGATTGTGCTGTACACCTCCCCACCCCAAAAAAGGTGTTAAACAGTAATACAAAATATTGTACTTTGAGAGTACATTTTGTTCCTCAGATCCCAATATGAACAAGGGGTGCATTTAGTGCTGATATTGCACGTTGGTAGCTTTCCATATTCACTGACCATTTGGTGTACAATACTCTCATGCAGCTCTATAGTGCAACAAGGATAGTTAACAGTTTGTTTATGTAGTCATGACAGCCGCCCATGTTTAAATTATTACATTTTGCCTCACACAGTACACTGCTCTGTTACTAGTGTGAACCCTCCTCTGTGCGGTAGGGCTATACTTACAGTGTCTCTTTTGGAAAAGTTAAGTATATGATCATTGAGACAAAGTCTCCAGTGCATGCCTGCGCACCTGCTCATGTATATTAGTGAATTCTTAAATAAAATCCCCAATAAGCTAGAGGACTGCAGGAGATATTTTGTCTCGCATGCAGAGTAAATAATAATGACCCCGGTTCTAGAACTTTGGGATCCCCGAATCTCATCAAACCTGCTAATTGTACAGAAAACCAGCCCTCAACAGTTTCTTTAGCTTTCTCATCTGCTACTCTAAAAGCACTGCCATCGAATATGAGAGAAAGCACCTTCATAACAGTCTTCAATCAGAATTTGGCATGAAATCCAAACCTCGCCCAGCCGCCCACCCTTGTTGATTAGAGTCAATGCTCTCACTTCCCTGGTATCTAAAACTGTCCCTTCAATGTTGAAACTTAGAAATTGCCATATGATAATTTATCACCCACCATGTTGTTTCGTTATGGAACTGTTCTCAACAGAAAATTGGAGAACCATCCGGTCACTATTCTTTTCAATGTAACTTCGGTCACTTTTCAGGTTTAACAGCTGAATGATAACACTAGGCACTGTCCTAAAGTAACAATGCATTATTTGCCTCTTTTCCTCCTAAAAATGTATCAATTATTAAAGGGAGGTAGAAATATGGCAGCTGTCAAGTTTTAACTTCAAGCCATTAAAATTTGAAAAAGTGGACAGATGTTATGTTGAAAAATATGGCATAAAAAGACGTTTCTTGGACTTTGTACTGTGCCACGAACCTCGCAATAAAAGGAGGTCTTCACCAAAGCCTTCATCACTGAATGGCACTACCACCTGCATTTCAGATCATCTCCTTGTTTTCAAATTACATGTAGAGTCAGTGAATCTTCTGAAATCTAGGTGTGGATAAGTCGGTATCTCCTGCTGCCATCTTCACACCCACAGCTTCTGCGTGGCACAAATTAAGGTCTGGCCTTTGACAGTTACTTCCCCTCTGGCACAGCGAGCAGATACTTTAACGATGTGCATCTGCAGAGCAGTGAAAAAAGATATTGCTATGCAAAGTGTGGTTTCTAGAATCTGCTGGGCCAAACTGTTGAATGGTGATAGACCTTTGCATCCAAACAACCTACCATAATTTCGAATCCAAACTTTGATCATTGTTTTTGCTAGGTTACAAAATTCTAAAAACTTTCATGTATCAGATAGCTGACACTGATCTCGCTTCAGAAGTATGCCCTTCTCCTTCAATTGCCTTTTGTTTTCTTGCATTATGTCGAATGTACCACACTTCTATTGGTCACTCTACTTTAGAATACATGATTAACTGTCTTGAGCTATTTTCTTGATAGTTTTGCAAAGATTTTTCATGGGGCACCTGTATTAATGTTACTAAAAGAGCGTAGACTCTAGTAAGTTGACCTCTAGTAAGTGGACACTGCACCTGTTCCTCCTTTATTGACTTGGGGCATGTTTCTGAACAAGGTAAAATGTAAATTATAGATGCATGGGTGTCTGCAGTCTAAATAGCATGCATTAAAAAATGCAGTTGGTTTCACCTTGTCCAACCTTTTGCTCAAAAACGGGGCAGTGGCCAAATCAGATCTGTGCTCTGTTCTAAACGAAGCCAGTGTTGCCTAAGCAAGTACAATTGTGTACACGTTACTTTATTTTTACTAGTTGACCTCCTAATGTATTAAAAAGTATTTACATTAGGACTGTGACACCATCAACATGCCCACAATATGCAAGGAATTACTTCCAGTAAGCCAGGGCCAGCATCCTGCCAAAGTGAGCAGCTTCATGCCACGCGTTCCCACAGTATGTTATAATTGACCACCATAATGGAGGCACTAGCAGTACTGCAGGGCGTGGGTACCAGGGATGCTCACAATGTGTGCAGAAATACTACTATAATCCCCTGTATACCCACAATAAATCAATAATTATTATGTGAGGGGCCAGCATTTGATCCTGTGTGGTCAATTGACAGTATCCAATGAATGATCACAAGTTGCCGAGCATTATAAGCGTTTTGTGATGTTCAGCATGAAGGGCCAATAAACATCCTACCTTGGATTCCTAAAATTAACAGGAATTACCACCCTTGTACCAGGAGCAGCAGATTACCTGAGACGGGAAGCAGGCATTATTCCATGGACGCCCACATGTTGCTAAGAATTACCACTGTAATGCAAGGGCCAGCATTTTACCACAAGTGATCAGTGGGAATCTTCCAATAGATTTCTGCAGGTTGCCAAGAATCTTTACCATTAAGTGCTGACCAGCATATTGATGGGATTGAGCATCTTCCCAAGAATGCTCACAGTTTGCCAAAAATTACCATCATTACTAAGGGAAACAGTGGTTTCAACGCGGGTAATACCACGCGTGTAGGTTACAACGTGGACATTACATCGTCCGCGTTGTTGCCACGCATGGCATTACATCGCAAGTCGTTTCAACAACTTGCGCTAGATGGCGCGCAACACCAGGGAATGTGTTGGATTTTAAATCCAACACATTCCCTGCTATTGCGCTAACTGGAGTAGGAATAGTAATTTATACTATTCCTAAGTCCAGCGCGCCATCTAGTGAAAGTCGTAGAAACGACTTGCGATGTAAAGCCATGCGTGGTAACAATGCGGACGATGTAACGTCCGCGTTGTAACCTACCGCGTGGTATTTGCTTGTTGTGTAAAGAGACATATTCCATTACTAAAGGATCAGCACTGGTGGGAAACTGGCCTTGTCCCATGGATGGCCACAAGTTGGTAAGAATAACAACCAGCGTGCCAGGCTCCGCATGCTACAAGGAATGGGATAGGACAGGAACATTTTACCAGTGTGAGCAGGTGCCATAAAATACAAACACTGCTAAAAGGGACGAGTACCTCTTTTTGCATACTTTCTTTCCTCTGGTGCTCCATGCTGCATCTTCTCATCCTCACATGGCAGGCTCTGGTTTTCTGTTCTTCGGCTGTCGCTCCTGTGAAAACAGAGAGGTGAACAGGTGCTTCTCGGGCAGCTTGGGGAAGAAGTGGGCACTATTGGGGGTAGAGGACAAGTGTAATTGTCTTGTGGGTGTAGGGGCTATTGGGTGGTCATGGGTGATTCCCGGTCTAGGGTGCAGCAGATGGGGAACGTCTGAGAAAACCTGGGGAAGGGGCAGGCAGGAGTGCTGGGGGAATGGGGCAGGAAATGTGCAAACAGGAGTGACTGGGTGAGGTGGGAGTAAATCATATACTTGGGGTGGAGGGGTAGAGGACTATTGTGGTCTATTGAGTGGGTGGCAGAGCTCACAAAATATGCAGGCCAGAGGAGGCAGGGTGGAAGGGTTCAGTAGAGCCTCTGATTGAGAGATTCACTTCTCTTCACCTGTGCGCATGCCTCAGGTACATTTACACGTGCTTCAGAGTCTTTTCTGGCACTCAGGACACATAAGAGAGGGACAGTAGCCTACTTTGCTTCTGTTTAAAGATACATTTGGAAGCTTGTGCTGCCTATTTGCATGGAATTAACATTTCCACTAGTAACAGGACAGTGTACTGCAAATTTTCTTTTCTTGACTTGGCAGGATATAAATAATGTTTGCTGATGGCTGCAATACCTCGACTTTAAAATATCCTTAGTGTATGCTAGAGCTGCAGTGAACTATTGTGCTATGTTTAAAGAATGTTTGGAAACGTTTCGTTGACATGAACCAAATTACTTGTTTGTGTTGCAGGATCCAGCCATCTATAAACAAGACAGTGTACCACACATTTTCTTCTCTCTTTTTGCCAAAACGTTCTAAATTATATGGATAGCAGTTATATATACATATACACTTTTTCATAATAGCCTTCTCACCTAGAGCTATGATTGCGTGGTACATTTCAGTGCTTCTAAGCACGTTGAAGCTTCTCACTACATGTCATCTCTGCAGAAAATCTACACATTCATATTGGGGACTGCCTTCTAGTAATAAGACAGAATGCTTTATTTCCCGTTACTAATTTGATCATTTTACCGAATATTGCAAACTTAGATGATTAACTCAATGAATTTGCGTTGTGTTCCAAACTCTTGATTTGGAATCGAACTCCTAATTTGAAGGCTAATATTTTGGGGTCAAACTAGTTTTTTCAGAGATATTTAAATGAGATATGTAAGAATTCTGCAACAGTGAGTACATACAAATGATATGGGCTGTATATGAGAAGGCGTCAGCCTTGCAGCATTTACTGATCTATGTCATTAAAGTGCTGACTGTTGCGGTGCAGATGGTAAATGAGCATTCTAATTAAGAAGCGTGCAAAGTCTAGCCATTCCCAGGGCTGTTGGACATTTGGAAATGGGTGCTGCCTGTGGGGCATGTGTAGACTTGGATTGTATGTTGCTGGCAATCTAGAGGCCGGGCATGTGGAGGTTTGCATTCATTACCTGTGGATTCTTGCCTTAACTGTTACTGGCGAGTGGAAATGTTGAAAATGATATTTGGAAAATGTGGAAAATCCATAATCCTGTTAAAGTTATCTTGAATTGTAACGTATTTCAACTAATTTTACTCTAACGATTTACCAAAGGAGCGAGCATAGCAAAGCCAGTCGTGGTTCAACGCTCTGGGGATAAAGTCCAGCAGTGCATTTTACAGTACTGTTTTCTAAATTTGCTGTTTAAAAATGTTTTTACAGGTTAGTCACGATGTATGTAAGCTGACAAATCAGCACGTTTCATTCGAAAGAAAGCACCCTCATCAATAACTGCCCCAATCTGACATGAATTAGCAGTCACTCAACCACAAAGTAAGAACCACTGCACCATATACATTAATTGAAGAGTTCATCAACTGCATAGGCAATATCTTTTATTCTTTAGGCAATTATTAATGGATATTTAGCAGAAAAAACACCCCCTCTGAGAAGAGTAATTAGCAAAAACAGAGACCCAATCACATGTATATTTTTCCGTCAGACATGCTTCTCCATAAAATTGGTGTTAATTTTTAATTCCATTTCTTAAAGACAATCTGATATGCTGTGTCATAAACTGAACATAAAATAACAATGCATTAGGCCATTTGACTCCATTTCTGCAGTTCTGCTAGTACCACATGCTGAGTTTTTAAAGCATCTTTGCTCTCCCAATCGGTATACTGTCCTTTGTCGATCCCTTCATTTAAAAGTTTAAAAGAAAAAAAAGACCTAGACTTTATGTATTCAAAAGAAGCAATGTCAATCAATGAAAATGGTTTTGTTTGCCATTGTAACCCTATCACTTCTACCACCTTGTATCATACACATCCCTTAATTGCCAGAGGCACAGAGACCATAGACCCTGCCCTCTAACAACGTTTAGAAATGCAAATCTCCATCATCGATTGAGTGCGCTGCCCTGATATGTGCAGCTTTAGCTTGTCAATGTGTGTTTCTTTTATAAGCTTCATGCCATAGCTGTGTTGTGGGGGCTGCCTGCAGCTCTAAAATCGACATAAGCAGCTTGTTGGGGGGGAGCTACTGTCTGCTAGGCACTCTTACAATGCAATGAAGGTCCTGGCAGCAGCATTGGGGGAGGTTGCTCTGGTGGCATCTTTGCTGTAAACATTGAATGAGTGGTTCGATAGCAGTGGCTTGTAGGTGGCCGGCTGCTGGTGCTTCAATAGTAAATTATCTTGTCCGTCAATGGACGGCACAGTAGCAGTGGCGGGCCTGTGGAAATAGGGTGCTTGATTCAGAAACCGTGCCAAGGGAGAATCTGAGTGTGCTCTAATGAACCAGGTAGCAATGGTAGGTGCTCTGAAAATCAAATGACGGACCTCCCTCTGTAGATTCTTTTGACTCCATCTTGGAAATGTCACTGTGCTGATGCAGTGGGGGCAAGCCATGATTCATGCATGACGTCTTAAACTTCTGGTGATTGTGAGCTGATCAGAATGTAAATAACACCACAACAACTTAGAGGGTTGATCTTCTGCCCCTCTATTTGTATAGGTCTTATTGTATCTGCTTCATTATATGCTGGACAGAATATATCCTTTCTCAAAAATCAATACCTTAAATTGAATTTTGCTTTTTTAATGATTATTATTTAGGTCTGGCTTGGACACTGCTTTAGCTGGCTCGTTATTTTTGTGAAATAACATTTCTTAAAATCATGAATACAAATAAAAACTTCACGTACATACATCTATCCATAGATAATGGGCTTTGGGTCATCTCTCTCTTAATTTATTGATTTCTTCAGCATTTTGCTTCTGCCCATCCCAGCTTGCAGCCAGGGGTGCTGGGTAGCCCACTTCAACTGTTGACTCCCTTGCACTTTGAGTGATGGCACTTCAACAGGTCACATGTATATCCACCTAAAAAGAAGTGTACTTCAGCATCAGTGCTGGTGGGCCAGTAATTTACTTTACCAGTGCGTCTTTGCTTTTCGGCCTTTTTTCTATGTATTTTTTATAGTATTCTCTGTGTGTTTGAACTATTTCTACGCCTTACAGTAATTAAAAGCCAATAGTAGATCTTCTTTGTACCAGTAAAAAGAATTTTCTTGTGATGTGCAAATCTAAAAATGGTTTCAATACTTGTTCTAAGTACATCTGCGCGCTAGGAAGCACCCGTACGTGTCTATTAAAATTATGTGATGATTATTTTTTTTAGTTGTACATTTTCATTGTAAGCCTATGACCACCACATATAGGCAGCAGCACACCGTTTCTTCTTTTCAATATTTTTGTGACTAATGCTTGCAGTAGAAATTATAATAATAATAATAATCACATTTGCTTGCCAAGGCCCGACCTTTTGTTTTTGACGCTGGGTTAATGATGGGAAGACAAACCCCGAATCAGACTACGGTCTGTAAAGCAACTCGTGGAACTATGTGTAAAGTCCCATTGCCCCCAAGCTGTTCAAAGAGTCCAACTCATACTATGGCAAATTATGCGCACGCCTGTAACGCAATGTACATCTTTGGATTGAGGTGTGCAGAGCAGATCAACATTGCATAAATGTAGGGGGACTGATCACCGCAGTATCATGTTTGGTCGCCCGTATTCTGTATGTTGGTGTTAGTACATGTTTTGCACATTGCTCCTTCAAGGCATCTCTTCCCTAAAGGAGTTGATCAGCAGAGTTTTTTTGCTGATGTGGCTCAGGATGCGAGCCAAAAAAGGAAAGCGAGTTCGATAGGCAGCCTGCAGGCTCTGCATTTTTGCTGTCTGAGATGACATTGACGGCAGGTGCAGTTTTTATCAGCTTGTTAAGGATCCTTTACCTGTCAGTTACTAAAAGAGCGAAATGCTTGTATTTTTTAGATGATGCTAGCCTGCTCCAACGTGCCTTTTATGTTTTGCCCTCACGCTGGTTTTCAACAGTAAAGCTTTTTTTGCCAGTTGGTCTATTGAAACAGGTTTGCCCCAAGACAAAGTTCATCGTAATGTAATCGTTGAGATCACATTGAGTTGTGATTGCTGTCAGCTGCAGTCTTAATTGTATTCATGGTTGCTGACGTGGCGGACAAAAATATAGTCGCGGTTGAAATAACATTCCACTTGGAATTTGGCTGGCACATTTTAGCTCTGTATCTTCTTGGCTGCTTGAATTAAACATTATGCACCTCGGACGCAAGCACAATACGTAGTTATATAGAGTCGTATTTAAAAAACTTTAACCACACAGTAAAATATTTAATTTAATCCGGTTTCTGTGATTTATTTTTTTATTAGAAGGCAAGAAAAGAAATTAGGCATTATAAACGAATAGGTTGCAAATGGAGCATAGATTATACATAAAATATAGGCTCTCCGTGATTTTGAAAGCATGAATGAACAACCTACACCCATTAACATTTTATTGCTGAATGCAGTGGTGTTTACAGTACTGTATACATTTTTAAACCTAGGGCCTGATTTAGAAGAGAGAGGTAACTTGAAATAAGCACCTGAAACTTCTGCAGGAAAGCTTCCCTATTTTGTGACAACCAGTGGCAGACAAGTTATGCCCTGGTTACTTACGGGTAATCTTCATAACCCTTAGTCCGACTCCTCCTCGTCCGTGCAGCTCAGGTGAGCACCAACAAATTTGCCCACCTGTGGCTGCCTTCGCGCTTTAGCGATCATGTGGCAGACACGCCCCCTAATGGAGGGCTATAAAATTCCCACAACAGCGCGTCCGCTCAGGTGAGTACCAACGAATTTGATAGTTCTAGTACTCTCATTCTTTTCCTTGTCGGAGTCGGGTGCATTAGGCATTCGCCCCAGTTTGTAGCTCCCTGGCTTCCAGTTAACAGTGGACGCCATTTGAAGGGCCCGTTTTTAGCTCTTGCTCATATGTTTTACATTTTATATCCATTTATATCTTTTAACTTGTTTTCCAGTAACATTCCTCCACAGGGGAGCCTGTGTGGGGTTTGCAGGGTAGCTGGACCCTAGGTTCGTCCCCTTTTAATTTGACTATCTGTTTTTAGGGTGCCTTCGCGCTTCAGCACTCATGTGGCAGGCATGCCCCCTTCATGTAGGGCTATATAACTTTCACAACATCGTGTCTGTGCAGAGGGCGCGCCGCTCGTGCGCCGAAGGCAAGCCCGTCCGCGCTCAGACCGCACTCAGCACCAGCCATTATACCGGTTTGCCGTCCCAGCCTATAAATCTACTGATATATTCCAGAAACAAACTGCTCAACTGGAATTCTAGGGGTAAGCATTGCTTGGTTCCCTCTTTTTGCTTAGATAGAATCCCAGAGTCGACTTACTGTCCAGATTGCAAACTCACTCTTTTTAACACAAAGATTAAAACCTTTACTGCGAATTCAGCCTCTGCTTTGAAGGCTTGAACCCCGGCAAAGTTCGTCCGTTGTACGTTAATTAATGATCAAGCACTTGCTCAAGTTTTCTGATTTCATGGAAATGCAAGCGATCAACATCGCGTTTGTAACGTAGTCCTGGGCAGATGAGACATCGGGCCCAGATCTATCCATCGCTGTTCCGGCAGGTTTCGCTATCTTTAGGCAAGATCAAGTGGGAAAGAGAGGCGGTGGTATAGCCGTGATATATTGGAATGTCTGGAAAGGGGTCTTTGTAAATCAAAGTAATACCAAAGTCTTAGAAGCATCATCCTTTAAGATCCTACTTAATAACCAATATTCGTTTGATGCCATGCTTATCTATCGCCCTCCCCTGGGCCCAGGGCAACATTTTTACATACTTTGAGTCAGATGCTGGATATTATCTCCTAGTCGCCCGACTTTACATTTCTGGGGGATTAAAATCTTCTCTTAGAAGACACTCAGGATGGCGATTCTGTCCATCTTATAGATGTTATGGAAAGCATAGGGCTTACTCAACATCTAATTGGTTTTTTTTTTGTCCTCATACATGGCATACAACCGATGGCTGGGACTGGGTGGAAACTAACGAAGATTTTTTTTTTTCAAATTCTTTTTATTGGCATTTATTAGTACAATTGTTGCAGATATATATTTTCCCACAGTATCATGGTACAAGTACATCCAATCAGCTAGTATCGGTAAAGACCTGTACAATTAATTAGAGTTCCTGTGGATGCTGTATGTGCTACAGCAGGTGTTTGCTGTTTGCCAAGTAAGAAAACCGGGGAGGGGGGGGGAATCAAACTAGAGGTCGTCATGGGACTTAAGGTGGTACGGCCAGTCTAGGGCACACATGGTCCCTCTAGTATCTGAGTGTTGGCGCAGTTGTATCTCACTATGGAGGATGGGAGTTCGCGGACGGACACGCTGCATAGGTGAGTGGGTCGGGTTAGTGGGGAGGGCGGAAGACTAGCAAGCCCCAGGGAAGCTGTTAATCATCAGGGGGGATCTCCAGTTGTGTGGGCCTGCACAGTGGACAGCTGTGTGTCGTCATGGGTTGTCGCGTTCGTGGTCGATTCATCAGGAGCCTGGGACTGTTTGAATTGGTGTAACAAAAGCGCCCATTCCAGGGAAATTGGTATTTTTCGTATGCCTTTCACTTCCTCCTCTCGCACTGCATCTTCTTTGGCTGCAGTCCATTTGAGCACCGCCCCCACCCATGCTGCAATCGGGGGGCCTGAAGGGGAGCGCCAATGCATGGCTATGCAGCACTTAGCCAGTAGGTGAGCTAAGAAGACAAAACGTATGGGCAATTTATACCGTTTCCTCCGACCGACTATGACAAGCGCGCAACACTCCCATGTGGCTAGGTGGGTGAGTCCGGTGAGATCTCGGAGTGTCGTGTGGATAGACGACCAGAAGGCGTGGATATGATGAAAGTCTGCGGCTTGCGCCTGACATCGGGGGCAAAGCAAAGTTGTATCAGGATAGAAACGCTGCAGGCGTGCTGGTGTCAAGTAGGCCCTATGTAGAATGTGATATTGTATATTCTTAAAGCGGGCATTCCTGGATACTTTTTTAGGGAATTCGAGTGCCCTTTCCCATTCGTTGTCGTGGAATGCCCGTCCCGCCTCCTCCTCCCACCGGGTCCATAGGGGCCCTAGTAGTGGTGGTGTCAACTCCCCTATTGATTTGTATAACCATGTGGTGAGATGGCGTCCCGCTCCCATTCGGTATATCGTGTGGAGGACTGGGTGTGTGGGGGGCTCCCCTTGTGTAAGGTCATAGTATGGGCGGTAGTGACTGAGGAGCTGACGGTGCCGTAGGAATTGACCCGGGGGGAGGTCGTAGTCGTCAACAAGTTGTTGAAATGGTCTAAGTTGTCCCTCTTCGAATAATATTTCTGCTTCGGTGGCGTCTCTGTACGTCCATTCTTGAAGCATGGCGGGAGTAAAGAACTGGGTGTTTTTAGGCCAGCCCACCAGTGGCAATAACGGTGTGTAAGGGGGTCGGTCTGATGTCATGCGGTGTATGCGTTGGATACATTTCCGGGCCACCTCCACCTGGAGGGGATAGGTCCCGGTGGGTCGAGTGGTGCATACTAACGAAGATGATCGCTTTCTGTACCTTCTCCCAGAGAGCCAAGGCCTTATTAAATTATATATCTGGAGTTATATGTAGTCTGTCCGAACTCCAGTAGTGTTCAATATGCCTTAACCATTGGACAATTGTGCCTCCTTATTTTATGCATAAAAAAAAAAAAAATTACCTTTACCTATCATCGCTTACAATCATGTCCCAAATTGGCTTCCACATTTTGATCCGCCCAGCTGAACCCTTATTGCAGTCTAGTCTGCAGGTGTTTTTAGCGTATGCAATCCATTCTCTTAATGATGGTGGTGTTTGCGTTACCCATTTTTTACATATTTCTCTACGTGCCATGATTATCAATGCAAATAGTAAATGTGCCTGAGGGATGTTTGCTATGTAGTTTTTATTATCTTTTGTGTCTTATACCAAATATAACAAGATCAAGGCTTACCTGGAGTTCAAAGCCTAATGTTGTGGAAGCGAACTCACCCACCTCGCGCCAGAAGGTCTGGATTACCGGACACTGCCATAACATGTGAACATCATCCGCGTTTTCCAACTCACATTTAGGGCAATATCTTCTCATGCTTCCACCCAGTTTGGCTAGCTTTTTAGGGGACCAGTAGGCTCTGTATAGGGTAAAGAGGGGATTCCTTTTTAAAGGTGCAGAACGGATATTTAACCAAAGTCCTGCATATGAGACTTGCCATAAAGTGTAGATATCCGTGTCTGGCATGTCCGATCTCCATAACTCCTCTGGTGCTGGTAATTTGCTGTCCTCTGCTTCCACTAGCATCCAATACCACTTGGACACTTCCTTTTTAAATTCATAATCTTTCACAAATTCACCCTCCCATTCTGAGTCTGGACTAAGCTGTCGTTCATTCCTGATCCAGCTTGCCAGTTGAAGATACTTAAGTTTTGACAAGGTATGGTTTGTTTTTGAGACCAGTACATCCCAGGGAATTAGGGAATCTCCTTCGATTAATTCTCCCCAGGTTGTTACGCCTGCCCTCAATAAAGGGAAGGCTAAGATGTCTGAGAGACATTCTGGGGTACCTGGAGAGTTCCAAATTGGAGCTTTACTACTGTAGTACAGAATTCATTCCCATAACTCGTTTAATTTGTACCCAGATCTCACAGGCAGCTTTCAAGACTTTAAATCTAACTTTAAAAAAAAAATGTGGGATGACCATATTTAAATAGAAAGAAATTACATTCCTCTGGAAAATTCTTTTTTAATGCTTGTAGATGTGGCATGGAGTTTTGAGCATTACCTAATAAAAGATTTCTAGTATTTTTAAAAATGAAAGCCCAATGATATAATTTGAAGTCAGGCAGAGTGATTCCCCCTTCCACTTTCTTTTTACGTAATTTTTCCCATGCTATTCTTACTGCTTTATTTTTCCATACAAAGCTAGTCAGGTGTAATTTCTGCAGCCATTCTGATTTAAAATGTATTGGTAGAGCATTAAAAATAAACGTAAACTTTCGGAGAATCATCATTTTGATCAAATTTGTTCTACCCAGTATAGATAACGGAAGATGCATCCATGATTCTAGTAAAGTCTTGGTTTCCAGATGGAGCTTCTTGAAATTGATTAACGCTATACTGTCCAAGTCCTTGGTTACCCTGATTCCCAAATATCTAATCTCTGGTTTTTCTAGTAGCGCATTTATTGGGCCATTCCAAGTCATTGTTTCCGTTTTGTCTTTGTTTACTAGATATCCAGATATTTCCCCAAATTTTTCCATTAATTCCATTAGACGTGGCATTGCGGTCCCTGGGTTTGGTGTATAAACCATCAAATCATCTGCATACAGGACAGTTTTTTTTCCCAATCTGAGTATCTGAATGGAATAATCCCAGTATCTGATCTTATTCTTCTGGCCAGCGGCTCTATATACATGTTAAATAATAAAGGGGATAGAGGGCAGCCTTGCCGTGTTCTACGCCCTATTTTAATTTTGGGTGAGAGTACACCATTTACTGCTATCCTTTCTGTTGGTAGCTCGTATATAGATTTTATAGCATTAAAAAAATTATTCCCCAGGTTGTTTTGTTTAATAACTCCATATAAGTATTGCCATTTTACTCTATCGAATGCTTTAGCAGCATCTATCATTATTACCGTTAATGACTTTTTTGTGGTGGTAGCTATATCAATGGCTGTAATTAGTTCATGTATTTTTCATGAAACCCTTTTGACTAGGATGTATAATGTTCCCCAATATCTTCCCCAGCCTTGTTGCCAAAATTTGTGTAAAAAGTTTGTAATCACTATTTAATAATGAGATTGGCCTATATGATTCACATTTTAGTGAGTCTTTCCCAGGTTTTAATATTAAAGTAATTACAGCCTCGTACCATGAAGGGGGGATAGGAGCATGATGTATGTATATGTTGTTAAATAGCTTTTGAAGAAGAGGGGCTAATGTCTCGTTTAGGATTTTGTAGATTTCATTGGGGAGACCATCTGGTTCTGCGGCTTTTCCCTTCTTTAATTTGGAAATTGCTTTTTCTACCTCTAAAATGGTGATTTTCTGATTTAGAGGTTTTTGCTGTTCAATATTTATAGCAGGTAGGGGATCCTGTCTCAACCACTGATCTACGTTTGATTGTGAATCTCTTTTCTCTTACGTATTGAATTCTTTAAAAAAATTACAGAATGCCTTGCCTATGCTAGCATTGTCCTCGCAAAGTTTGTGAGTGGCTCCTTCTTGTATTTTCCTAATCTCGCTTCTCAGCTGGTCATGCTTTACCTTCCATGCGAGGAGTTTCCCACAACCTTCCCCATATTCATAATGGGCCAATTTACTAGCGTCCCAACGTTCTTTGATCTTCCCATCCAGATGTTCTATTAACTGTGCTTTGGCCTTGTTTAACGTGTCTTGTAGTTCTAGGCTTTTGGCGATATTTCGACAATTTATAAGGTTTTCTTGTGCAATTTTGATCTTTTCTTCATATGTTTTAATTGATTTTTTCCCTTCTTTTCTATAAAAAGCAGCCTGGCTAATCAGTTTTCCCCGCAGGTAGGCTTTGAAGGTGTCCCAAACTGTATGTAGTGGCGCTGATTTTAGATTGATCTCGAAAAATTCAGTTGCTTCTTTCTTTAATGTATTCCCCACTTCATGTTTACCCAAGAGTGTTCTATCTAAAGTCCATCTCCGATCGGTTGCATTACCCCATATTAACATTTCTAACCTCACTGCAGCATGATCTGACAAGTGTTCTGGTAGATGTGTAACCCTGATGTTCTTCTCTCTTAATCCCTCACTTACTAAGATTAAATCAATCCTTGAGGCGTGTGAGAATTTTTTTTTATAGTATGTGAATTCTCTTTTATTTCCTGCAGTGAGCCTCCAAATATCCACTAAACCTAGGTTCTTTATCAATTGGTGAACACTTTTTCTCATTTATGGAGCTCTTTTATTTATTTATTTTTTTTTTTTTGTCCTCATCTGCCACTTCTTCACCCTTTCCTTCTTTGTAGCGCCCTAGGGTGTGTTCATCTCATTTATGAAGAAAAATTCTTGCTTACTAGAAGGCAAAGGAATAAAAGTGATGGCGCCCTAGCCGATCCTTCCAGAGCATATTTTCTCCAAGAGATTCAAAGCAGCTTAATCATAGGACCTTAGCTTTATCCCCCATTTTAAATAACTTATATCCCTGCCCATCACCCATAGTGCTTCAAAAATAAAGTCCAAAATCCATGCTTCTTTTTACAGTGACCTGCCATGTCCAGTTTGCCTATAGTTCTCATTGTTCTAATCCAAGACAGATCAGTCGGAGGATCAGGAGAAACCCAAAGTTTACAAATTTCCCTTCGGGCCAGCAAAATAGCATAAAAAACCAACTTCGTAATATCGTCCAGGCCCTTACCTTGTAAGTCCAGTCTTCCTGTAATAATCGCTTCAGGGCTTACCTTAATACTCCGCTTTAGCACCACTGACAGACAATTACTTACAGCATCCCAGAAGGCCTTGATAGCCGGGCAAGTAACAAACATATGGATATCATCCTCATTTAGGCTGTTGCATTTAGGACATCTTACAATTCCGCCGTCTTTAAATTTAGCCAGCCTCTTTGGAGTCCAATAGGCCCTGTGGAGAGTGAATAATTGATTCCTTCTTAAGTTAGCTGATTTAACCACCTTATATAGAATCAACATAGTTACTTGCCATTGTTCTTCTGTCGCAATCCTCGGCAAGCACTCTCCCCACAAGGTCTCTGGCAGTTGAAAAAGGCCATCTTCCATCTCAATGATAGCCCAATACCACAACGCCACCTCTTTCTTCATATTAACATCTGATGCCAGTTTTTCCTCAAAGTCATTATGACGCCCAATCAGATGTTCTTTCCCAACTGCCCAGCTCTGAATCTGACAATATTTGAATTTGGAAAACTTCTCACCCCAATTTAGCTCGCAGACAGACCACGGAAGTAGACTTCCATCTACAAATAGCTCGCCCCATTTCTGAGGGCCCTCCGATTTTAATGCCTTTGCCAAAGCGTCTTCCGACCAATTTGGGGCGCCCGGGGTTTCCCATATTGGTGCTCCAGCACTGAAATATGGAATTTTTATGGCCCTCCTGACCCGATACCAAACCGTAGCTAAATCTCTTAAGACCTTAAGTCTTACTTTTTTAAAGTATTTTGGGTCCGCGAACTTATACAAAAAGCCCGCCTGTTTAATCTTCTCAGTTCTCAACAGGGCCGAGAATAATTGCCCAATAACCGAATCTCCTGGAGTACCTAAAAGCATTCTGCAGTTTTTAAGCAAAAAAGACCAAGAATAAAACTGAAAATCCGGGGCGGCGAGACCTCCCTTGATACATTTTCTCCTGATTTTTTTCCAAGATAGTCGTGAACCCTTGGATGACCAAATGAATGAGGCTATCTCACTCTGCAACTTTGCCAGGCCTCCCTTGTCGAACATAAGAGGGATAGAGTCAAATAAAAAAGTTAACTTCGGCAACACCATCATCTTTACCAAATTAACACGGCCAAAAATAGTTAAAGGAAGATGACTCCAACCCCTCATTAACATAGAAATATCTTTCCTGATTTTGACAAAATTAATTGTAACAAGTTGCTTTATATCTTGAGTAATTTGGACACCCAAATATCTGATCTGTTTTTTAAGAGTTGCAACCTCTGTTGCCAAATTCCAAGACATAATTTCAGTTTTGTCCGAGTTTAAACAATACCCTGAGACTTCGCCAAAACTTTTGGTAATAGTGTTTATCGCAACCAGTGTTTGATCCAAGTCCGATGAAAAAATGACTATATCATCTGCGTAGAGACCTATCTTTCTGCTCCAACCCTGAAATCGAAAAGGAGGAATAGAATCCGCCTGTCTAATCTTGCAGGCCAATGGTTCGATATAGAGATCGAATAAAAGCGGCGATAAAGGGCATCCCTGCCTGGTACCTCTCATTATCTTTATATGCTTGGTTAAAACTCCATTAACTAATACTCGAGAAGTGGGAGACTGGTAAAGTGATATTAAAGCTTGACAGTATTTCCTTCCCAATTGCAAATGCATTATTAAAGCTTTCAAAAAGACCCAATTTACACGATCGAAAGCCTTGGCGGCATCAAGAGCAACCACTGCGAGAGGCAATTTCTGATCTACTGCAACATCGATAGTAGCTATCATGGTAAACGTTAATTCCTTTAGATGCCTGCCTTTAATAAAGCCCTTTTGGTCCTCATGGATAATACAGGGAATCACCTTAGCCAGCCTATCTGCCATGATCTTTGCAAACAATTTATAGTCACTATTTAAAAGTGAGATAGGCCTATACGACTCCATATTTTTAGGTGATTTCCCAGGTTTTGGGATAACAATTATATTCGCCTGATTCCAGGATGTAGGAAGTTCTATGGTGCCAAAAAGAACTCCATTAAACACCTTAACTAATAATGGTGACAGGCACTCAGACAAAATTTTATACACTTCTACAGGGAGGCCATCTGGGCCTGGAGCCTTGCCTATCTTGACTTGTCTAATAGTTTCCTCTATTTCTCCCTGTGTAATCTCTTGGTCCAAAAGATTCTGAAGATCATCGGTCAAAGGCTTTAAAAACTTTAGCCAATCTTCAACCCGCTGCATATTCGGGACCAAGTCCTCCCTATACATCTCCTGAAAGTATCTATAGAAGGCCTCCACAATATCTTTAGTTTCTATAATAGTGTTTCCTGTATCACCCACCTTTACTTCCTTAATTATGTTCCTTATCCGATCTTTTCTAACTTTCCAGGCTAATAATTTACTTGTGCCCTCCCCATATTCAAAGTGGGCCAATTTACTGGCCTCCCATTTTTCTTTTACACGCTTATCAACTACCATAGCTAATTTCTCTTTCAATTCCAGCAGATTTTTGACTGTCTCTTCCTTCGGGGCTCTCGCACTATTTACAATAGCTGCTTCTCCCTTCCTAATTTCAAGTTCTAGGCATTTTACTTCATGAAAATAATCCCTTCTTTTACTTGCCCCAATCGCGCCTAATCTACCGCGGAGGAAAGCCTTTGCCGTCTCCCATACAATATCTAACCTGGCCGAACCCACATTATGCTCAATAAATACTATAAGTTCCTGCTGTAAAGACTGCATTGCCTCATGGTCATACAAAATCGTGCGATCCAATCGCCATACTGAGTCGATATCGTGAGTCCCAACCGAGAGTACCAAACTAACGGCTGAATGGTCAGATAGATGTACTCCCACATGCATAATACGTTTTACTTTATTCACTAATCTGACATCTACTAGGAAATAATCAATTCTGGATTTGTGGCGATATTTTTTATTATAAAAGGTATAGCCTTCAACCTTACCAGCCCTCTGCCTCCAGACATCACACAATCCAAACTGATCCATCAAACCCCTTACTCTAGATGCCATTTTGCTATTTACCTGAGATCTACTGCCCGAAGATCTATCTAGCATAGGGTCCAAAACTGTATTGAAATCTCCAGCAAGAACTATAAACCCTGTGAGACCCATCATCTCTTTAGCTAGTTCATCCAACGGGCCCACATCATCCTGATTTGGGCCATAATAACCTATAACATTATACATAAGGCCACCTATCTTCAAATTCACTATTAACCATCTACCCTTTGTATCTGCCTTCTTACCTTCAACCATACAGTCTAAAACTTTCCTGACCAACAAAGCAATGCCTTTTGTTACCAACGTCTGTGGCGTAAAATACGCAAAATTTAACCACCGGCATGAACCTATAAAATTCTTGCTCTCATTCTCAGTTAAATGTGACTCTTGAAGAATCATGATACTCGCTGGGTGATCTCTCAAATATTTTAAGATCCTATCTCTCCTTGATTTAACCCTTAAACAATTTACATTCCAGGACAGCCAGGTCACCGTTGACATCCTACCCTCCATCATCACCAACCCATTTCACTCTACCTACCACCCAGGTGAAAAAATAGCCCATGAGAATCGTTTTAATGTTTTCTTGCCCTCGTCCCTCCCTAAACCCTACCAACCCAAACCCCCCACCCTTTCTTGCCCCTCCCCCCTCCCGGGAAAACCCAACCAATAACATTAGGCCCAACCAAGGCCTGTCGAGTGTCGGTTCCGTGAGCGTGCTGATTCTACCTTAATCCTTTTTTTTTCTCACCTAGATGACCCGTGAAGCCACCAAGTATGTACTGAATACTATACACCTCCATCACGACAATACTCCAAAAAACTGTCAACATCTTCCACCGCTCTAAAAGTGTGCATTTTATTATTCCACATTACTTTTAGAAATGCTGGAAATTTCAACTGAACTGTGGCTACCAGCCTTCTCAGTGGTTCAATTCTTTTACCCATCTCCCACTGTCTATTGGCAGTTACCACAGAAAGATCTGACCTAACCTCAATTCTCGCTTCACCTACATTCAATAAACCCTTCTTTAATGCAGCCGCTAAAATTTTCTCTTTTAAACCGTATGATAAAAAATTTATCAAAATCCTTCTAGGTTTCAAGCGGTTTGGGTTCAATTTAAAAGGGTCTCGGTGTATCCTCTGAATGTCTGCAAGAATCTCCTCATTCGTTTCTTCTAACTGTAGCTCAGATTTTAGCAAGTGAACAATAAAACCCTTTAAATCATCCCCTTTCTTCCCCTCTGGAAGTTTCAAAATTTTTAAATTATTCCTCTGCTGCATATTTTCCAATTTTTCCAGGCGTTCCTCATAGGCCTTCTCCCTTGATTTAACCTGCTCTAGCTCCTTGCTGTTGTCATCAACCTTGCCTTGAATTGCTTTGACCTCCAACTCAAGTGAATCTGTGCGTAAATTTAGCTCATCCAATTTAGCTTCCAATAGCCCTACTGCCTCTCTAATTCCATCTTGCTTTACTTTAGATTCCTCAAACCCCCTGTGCATATCTAAATCCAATTTTTTTAGCAGGGCAATAACCACACTATCCGACTCGGCTGCATCTAACAAAACTTTGTTCTCAGCATCCTTACTTTCTAAAACCCCCTTACACTCAAGTTGCTCAGCCATAGAAGTGGACCCCCCCTGCTCAGAACTACCTGCATGGTCACCAATTTGATTTTCTGCTTCCATCTCCAAAACTTTAAATCTGTTAGGACTCAAATAATCTGCCAAAACCCCCAAACTGCTGTTGGATTCAATTAACGGATCTGCTAACTTTAGCCCATTCTCATCAGACCCGCCACTCGCCATATCTATTGGGGCACAACCTCTTGAAAGTATAATTGTCTTGGGAACAGGTTTAAAATAAGCGTTTAAAGAGGGATTGACTATTAATTTCTTGCCTAGTGCCCCCGACTTATGAGCTAGCCTGGTGTGTTTCCTTAATTTGCTATGAGTTGTGTTCATCAATCGTGCATCAACGCTTTCCTCCCCAACTACTTTCCCTGAATCTGGATTTGCACTTATATTTAAATCTGCACTTCTCAGTGCATATCCCTTATTTATTCTTGGCAGAAGTTTTGCTTTGATTTTATGGTGCGGATAACAACCTCTATATTTTTCGCCTCCTGGGAGTCTGTGAGCATACATCCAAAACCCTTCGGAGGGGCTTTACTTTTAGGCGAAAATATGTGACTAATATCTTGCTTGCTGGCGGTACCCCTCCCAACAGCCCCCCCGCACTAAATTGGATTCTGGAGACCGCCCGCCTCCCTCTACCTCTCTCGACCGCAGCCCGTCTCCAGAGCTCTGCTCCCGCCGCTCCTACCGATTTATGGAGCTCTTATGATATGCTGTGAGGACGATCTATCAATTAATGGGTCCATTAAGGTATTAAAATCTCCTGCCATGATTATATTATGTCTAGTGTCTAATAAATGTCTATATAATTCATTTAAAGGGGAAGGATCATCTACGTTAGGACCATAGTATCCTATCAACGTGAGACCTAGTTAATCTATTTTAACGTTCACGATTACCCATCTCCTCCCTTTGTCTACCTTGTAATCCTCTATCTTTTTTAATAATATAGCCACTCCCTTAACATTACACAATTGTGAGGTGCATACCATATGTGTTATCCATTTGTTTTGATTAAGAATGCTTTTCCATTCCTTTTCCCTTAAATGCGTTTCTTGCAGTATAATTATGTCATTGTCAGACATTTTAATGAATTCTAAAATCTTTCTTCTTCTTTTATGTACTCTCAAGCCATTAACATTCCATGATATTATTTTCAGATTATTCATTTTCTTCTGCCCCCTTGTCCTTACTCTTGGTGTTTAGGACCTCTTTCTTTTGCTGTCTAACTATGCCTTGTATGAGGTTAATTTTTTTATTGATTTTTTCCCCCTAATGCTCCCCACCCAGTGCTACTATTTACAAGTGAAAATGTGCGTATTTCTTGCTGGAACCATCCTCCCACCCTGGGGAACCCTCCATTCTTCCATATGGGGTATCGCATTGCACCCCCTTGGAGCCCCAGCGTTCCTTTTTCTTTTTTAAGACTAATGTGTGTCTTTCTGGCTTTTCATATGATCTATTAAGTTCTCAACCTCGTTGACTTCCCTAAAGTTATGCATTTTATTTTTCCACATAACTTTCAATGTGGCTGGGAATTTTAATTGTGCTGTTGCCCCTAATGACTCAAGAGTTTTGATGTGTTTTCCTAACTCCCATTGTTGAGTTAACGTAATATTGGCTATATCTGACCTTATAGAGTAAGACCAGTCGTCTTTTTGAAATGCCTTTGCTTTAAGGGCTGCTGACAAAATTTCCTCTTTAATAACATAGCTGCGAAAATTCACCAGTATTTTTCTTGGTTTATCCCTTTTTGGATCTCGTCTAAAGGGTTCTCTATGGGCCCTCTGTATATCTTGTTCCAGGTCCCAGGTTTGAAATTCAAGCATGGCTTCCTTCATAATAGTTACCACAATTTTTTTTAAACGCCCCTTCTCCATGCCTTCCGGGACATTTAGAAGCCTTAGGTTGTTGCGTCTGGAGTTATTTTCTAACGTCTCTAGCTTATCCTTAATCTCTTTCTCACTAGTTTTTAATGTTTTTATTTCCTTTTGGTTGTCCCTCAAAAGCTGTCTCCATTGTTGTCAATCTTGCTGTTATATCTGCCATTTTGATTTCGAGATTCGCACATGACTCCTGTATCTTCATTTGATTATTTTCCGATATGGCGAATTTCTCTTTTATCTCCCTAAAGAGTTGTGCTAGGAGTGAGCTTATATCTTCGGAGCTTCCTTTTGCTTGTCCATCAGGAGGGCCTTCTAAATATGTGTTAGTCTTTAATGTGTTTGAGCTATGCTCACTTTCAGTTGAGACACATGACAAGTGTTCCTCTAAAGGCGTACTTATGTCTTCTACCTCTTGCCTTTGATGTTGTTCTAGAATGGAAAATCTGTTTGAGGTAGTTAAACTAGTTTCCACTGTCTGCTTTTCCACCCCTGTAGTTGCCATTGGTCCTGTAACGACTTTAGTAGCTTGAGACGTCAATGGTGTCTGTGTGTTTAAGGGATCTGTTTCTTTTAATTTGAGAAATGATTTTAGGGATGGAGTAACTTTCTGATTCCCTATATAATTTTTATTCCATTTTATCTGCTTCTTTGGTTTAAGTGTGTTATCCTTTTGGATTGAAGATTTTGATGTTACCATAACAGGAGAAACGCGCGTTGGAACTACGTCACCAGCTCTCCCCTTATCCTTGTCAGTACTCACTTCTTCTCCCTCCGCTAACAACTGTATACACTCTTCGTTCCTCTAGGAGTATCTATTTTTTTATCAATTTCGTCTCTGCATGTAAGAAGCCCTCTTTAAAAGGAACATTAGTATAGTCATGATTTAGTATTCTATTAGTTGATTCTGGTATCTCAGGGGTCGTTTCACTACCTTTTTTATCAGCTACTGTCTTTTCTGTCCTGTGTGATCGATCTGTGGTGTCTTGTTGTAACAATACGACGTGCAATAACAGCAACCAGACTTACTGCACACTACAATGATAAGAGACATAAGGATACAGAGATTAAATGGACCATCATAGAAAAGGTTAAAAATGTGAATAATCTACAACGCAAACTCCTGGAACGTGAACAACGATGGGTTCACCGGTTGAAAACCCATGAAAGGGGTTTGAACGACTGTATTCCTTGGAATCAATTGACTAGATGAAATAATTCACCCATAGTCATGAGCTATATCTGTGCACTATGGTGTATCCGAATAATGTGATATTCACACTAAAAATCTCCAGTTTGGGAACATAAACATATGGTCATATAATCATAATGCCCTTTCTAAGCATCTCCGAATATACTGTTATCTTTATTACACCACTGATCCATTATCAAACGTATGCATATGATCACATTATATCTACTCGCATTATGATATTAAAATATTAGATACACTCCCTTAAACAAAAAATCTTTTTTTTTTTTAAAAACCCTAATATACCATTCATAAAGGGTTGTGTGTACTTTATAATAGAAAATTCTTCCAGAAACAGTTGTGAAGAGTATATCATAAATAATTTGATGTGAATATATACATTGATGAGGGCTATGATACATTAATCCACGTACCAGCGATCTTTCCTATGTAACTTTCACGCTGGCATTGCAAACACACTACATTTCCCATGACTCCTTAACCTAAATACGGTGTCTGTCATGTGATCACGCATCATTCCACTAGCGCTTAGCAATGAATGGATGAACTATGCGTAAGAATGAATGATTATCCCCGTGGTTTATCGCCTATGGTTACTTAGAAATACGGACACATGGAGACAGTGATAATATAGCTTTCTATCGGCATTAATCGTAACCAGTTAAAAATGCCGATTTCATTGGATACTACCATTCCCATGATTCCCTGTTGATGTTATGTTCGTCATTACGTCACACTGTGCGCGCCAACAAGCACCAACCAATCAGTATAACGAATAATACGGAAGTACAAAAACCCGTTACTATCGCACCACCAACGCGAAAGCCAGGAACCAAAGCCAAATAGGTTTGCAGGCAGGGAAGGACTCTTGATGAAGTAAGTGACGTGCGTGTGCACGGATCTCTCTGTATGATCGTGTTTCCCCACACGGGGAACACATGGGAATATAGACGCGATTCAGAGTAATACCCCTTACGCTGCTCTCTTGCATTTCCCTTACCTATTCGGGGCCATTATATTAGGGTTTGACTATAGAGCTACCCCTAGATGCATTACGGTTCCTCGAGACACAGAAACCCTCCAGAACTTGGGTAAGGAAGTTTTTATTGATGTTTCCTGCACAACCCTTTGTAAGGAGAGATAATGATCAGTGACTATGTTTTATTCACAAGCACGGTGTGAGTGATGAGTGAGAGCGAGATATAGAGTTATTTTACTGAGAATTTATAGACCAACTGGCAAGAATTTATTGTCAGGATATGAGCAAATTCGCCACCACACTAATCATCTGTCACGTAGCAATATTATGTACAGATACGGATACGAGTGGTACACGTCTGGAAGGAATTGAACACCACTATGTCATAGACACAATTTGGCACTTGTGATTTTTGGTCTTTTTCCAAAGCACGCGTTATGGGACACAACATTATGGAAATACTATTATGATATCGTACAAATGTATGTTGTTTGTTTCTTTGTCGTTTGTTCTTCTCTTTTCAGATGGAGGATGACGCATGATTGATAAATAATCAATCATTAACACAAGGAGTAGCTACTCTGCCCTTGTACGACGCGCAGGATAGGGAACAACCCCCCCCCCCCTTTTTACTGTACCCTAGGGAGGCCTACTTTGCCCTGAAGAAAGTCCTGGGCCTTTATGGCCACTAATGGACTGAAACATGTTGGCACTAGGGTCTTACGACCATAAGACTTTCAATAAGACCCAAATTCTTTTTGTTTTACTAACCCAGACAGACCCAAAAATAAAGGGATACCGGGGATCTGTCTGAGGTATTTTAATCTTTCAGCCCCCCAGGTCATACACTTCTTTCAAGAGCTCCCAACACTGTGGTTGAGCCCACCCCGACTTTTAGGCGTCGGGGTGACCCGATGATGAAGCATGACACCACTAGGGTGCGTGAGGGTAACTAAACAAAAAGGAAGCTTTTTCCTTGCTCACCTTCAGGTGAAGAAAGAGAGATTACCCCACATAAGCTCATCACATCTTTCCCATCATAGTGCATCCATATTGACCACTGTTGGTCTGTTAGAGTAATTTAATAGTCGTTAACTACATAGACCAATAGACCATTTAATACCAGAAATAAAATCTAAACCGAAGATCTAAACCCTCAGAACTGTGGTTCTTAGAAACTCTCAAGTCTCAAAAACAAACATGTCGCTGACTGGAGAGGAAATAAAGACTCTATTATGGCTCCAGTGAAAAGGAAGTATACAAACAGTCCATGATGACCTATAAAGAGCTAATTCTTAACCCCTTCGCTGCTAGGCCTTTTCACCCCTGTGCTAAGCCTTTTTTGGGCTATTTGGGGGTAGTGCGCGCTTAGGCCCCTGTAACTGTTTGACCACATAAGGTATCCACGCCAAATTTGCGTCCTTTTCTTCCAGCATCATGAGGATTCTAAAGGTACCCAGAGTTTGTGGATTCCCCTGGAGGGGTCCCAGAAATTACACAAAATACAGCATAATTTAGTTTTTTTGGGGAAAAATTGGAAAAACGGGCTGCAAATGAAAGCGTCTGGATTTTTCCCTGCAAACGTTATCAAAAAAGGGGTTGTGGGGCTGAAATTACCATTTTCCCAGCTTTTAGGGAATTACAGCCTTTTGTCAGAAAACCAACATTTTTTTACACAGTTTTGGCATTTTTCTGGGACGTAGCCTATTTTTGCTATTTTTTGTGCTTTCAACCTCCTTCCAGTTAATGGTAGAAATGGGTATGAAAGTAATAATGGATCCTGGAAAGCTATACATTTTAGTAAAGAAGACAAAATTCTGTATTCTGCACCGGGTCATTTGTGTAGATCCATCAAGGTTTCTTTATAGAAACTAACAGTTAAATATAGGAAAAATGGATAATTAGTTGGAAAAAACAGCCTTTTGTGTTAACGTTTTCACCTGTAACTTCTAATCCTGGTCGTGGCGATATATAGGACTTGTAGATTCACCAAGAACCCGACAAACCCAGAATCAAAAACTGAGCAGCAATTTGCAATGGTTTTTTATTATGTTCCGGGTATATAGCAATTATTGTGGGAAAATGTATACATGGAAAAATCGGTATTAAAGACACCTATGTATTTCTGAAATGCGAACAAATTATAGAGTTTAGAAACTGTACATATTTGCACATTTTCGAAATTGGGAATACTCATACTAACATGAGAATTATCGGTCATTTTTCAAAATGACTTCTTTTTTACACAGTGTCTTTCATTTGGAAGGCAGAAAGGCATCAAAAATCAATAGGTAATAACAATTGCTTTACAAATCTGAATTACCCTAAGTCTCCTGATAAAAATGGTACCGCACTTGTGTGGGTAGGCATAGTGCCCACGACAGGAAATGGCTCAAAACCCAACGTGAACACACCACATTTTCACAATGAAAATGTACCCTTTTTTTGCGAAGTGTCTAGCTGTAGTTTTTGAACACTAGCTCTGCCGGCACCTTGGTAAACCTAGCATACCTATACATTTTTGAAAACTAGACACCCAGGGGAATCCAGGATGGGGTGACTTGACTGCCTCCCACCAGATTCTGTTACCAAGAATCCTTCACACAAACCTAAAATTAAAAAAAAAAAAAACATTTTCCACACATTTCTGTGGTGGAAAGTTCTGGAATCTGCGGGGATCCACAATTTTCCACCCACCCCGCGTTCCCCAAAGTCTTCCGAGAAAAATGGTACCTCACTTGTGTGGGTCGGCCTAGTGCCCGCGACAGTAAACGGCGCAAAACGCAACGTGGTCACACCTCAATTTCGCAGTGAAAAATTACCCTTTTTTGGCAAAGTGCCTAGCTGTAGGTTTTGGACCCTAGCTCTGCCGGCACCTAGGGAAACCTAGCAAACCTATACATTTCTGAAAACTAGACACCCAGGGGAATCCAGGATGGGGTGACTTGACTGCCTCCCACCAGGTTCTGTTACCCAGAATCCCTTGCAAACCTAAACAATTGTCAAAAAAACCTACATTTTCCACACATTTCTGTGGTGGAAAGTTCATCTGCGTGGATCCACAATTTTCACACACCCCGCATTCCCCAAAGTCTTCAGAGAAAAATGGTACCTCACTTGTGTGGGTCGGCCTAGTGCCCACGACAGGAAACGGCACAAAACGCAACTTGGTCACATCTCAATTTCACAGTGAAAAATGACCCTTTTTTGGCAAAGTGCCTAGCTGTAGTTTTTGAACCCCAGCTCTGCCGGCACCTAGGAAAACCTACCAAACCCACACATTTCTGAAAACTAGACACCTGTGGGCTTCCAGGGAGGTATGGCTTGCATGGATCCCCCAACGTTTCCTTACCCAGAATTCCCTGCAAACCTCAATTTTAGCAGAAAAAATCACTTTTTTCACACATTTGTGTGTGGGAAAGTGTGGCATCACCGAGCTTGCACAAATTTCCTACCATCCAGAGTTCCCACAGGTCTCCCGATAAAAATGGTGCCTCACTTGTGTGGGAGGCCCAAGTACCCGCGGCAGGCAAGGGCCCAAAACGTAGTGAGGCGTCATCAAAATTGCCCATCTCAAAACCACCTTGTTTTGCAAGGGGGGGTCACCTTGATTTTTGACCCCGTGCTCAGCGGCCATCTAGGGAAACCTACCAAACCCACACATTTCTGAAAACTAGACACCCGGGGGCTTCCAGGGAGGTATGGCTTGCGTGGATCCTCCAACGTTTCCTTACCCAGAATTCCCTGCAAAACTCAATTTTAGCTGATAAAATCACTTTTTTCACACATTTGTGTATGGGAAAGTGTGGCAACACCAGGCTCACACAAATTTCCTACCACCCAGCGTTCCCCCCAGGTGTCACGATAAAATGGTGCCTCACTTGTGTGGGAGGCCCAAGTACCCGCGACAGGCAAGGGCCCAAAACGTAGTGAGGCGACATCAAAATTGCCTATCAAAAAATGTTTTGGGCCCTTGCCTGTCGCGGGTACTTGGGCCTCCCACACAAGTGAGGCACCATTTTTATCGGGAGACCTGGGGGAACGCTGGGTGGTAGGAAATTTGTGTGAGCCCGGTGATGCCACACTTTCCCACACACAAATGTGTGAAAACAGTGATTTTTTTCAGCTAAAATTGAGGCACAGGGTCAGACTGATTTGCATATGGCCATGTCTGAACTGGGGTGGCAGAGTGGGCTAAAGAACGGTGATGGATAAAACCCAGATCTGTTGACTGGGTGTGAGTGTTTGATTGGTTCTGATGCTCCGTCCATCACCACCCCCTTTTGTATGGCTGACCTTTTAGACCTGTTTTCTGCATATTATGGGCAGAGGAAGATAGTCTGAAGGAGGGAAGTAGGGAGACAAGGCGAAAGATACTTAAGCAACAACCAAGACAGAAGTCCAAAACATGTTGCACTTCCCTTTTCCCGGCTTACTCTTTCTGTCTCTACACCAATTATATCATAGTATCTCTATAATTGATTGTAGCTCATTTTTACATTTGAAAATGAAGAGTGTGAGCAGATGTGTTTGGATCCCACTGGTGTTCCTTATCCTGGTTCACTTTGAGGCATTTAAAATCCAGCTATTTTAGATCTAGGTGCTGCACGTCGTTATAACATGGAGTTATGTCAAGGTTTGGCTCCCTTTAGTAACCTGTTATTTGCAGAAGAAAGAAATGATTTTGCAAACATGGTGAAGAGAGGAATGATCACCTCAGGTCATATGAACTGTGTAGCTAATGATTCAGCTGACTTGGTCACTGGAAGCCTTTAACATGGTCTTTTAGTGAGATACCCCTTTTGGCTGAGGCTCACTTCTCCCACCTCTCATGCAAAGCATAACATCTTTGGCAGTCTATCTGCATGGCATATATAATTAGGAAGAGCTCCATCCCTTGAGGACTGAATCAAAAAAGTTAAATTCAATTGTTATGGAGAAACAAACTTTTCTGAGGTACAGTTCAAGGAATTTGGGAGGGGTCAACAACAGTCCTACATTCCCTTTTGGAAGAGGCAACAGCACCACTAGCCTTGCGAACAGTAGCCACCACAAAAACACAAGAACCACAGTGCAAGCTTTATCAACCGCTTTCTTTATGTAAGGTCCTTCCCCTCCAAACAATGACTCTTTCACCACCAGCCAGCTGCAGGTGGAGAGGAACATTTCCAACCATTTCCTGTCACAATATTGGATGACAAAAGACAGCTAGGTGCTCAGCATTGTCAGGAATATACACAGAGAACATCTCCAATCATTTTCCCTCATGATAGATGGTGACAAAAGTTTGGTGTTCCGCACTGTTGGGAGTAGACACAAAATCAGATTCCATTCTTCCCCATCCTCCATATTGCTGAATGGTACATCCAGAGCAGCTGGTAAAAGAAGTTAAAATTCTCCTTCACATGGAGACAGTAGAGGAAATGCTCAAATCTCACAAAAGGAAAGGCATTTACTCCTGTTACTTCTTAGTAAAGAAGATTCTGATGGATACATCTGCCAGTGGATTCCTCACCTTGTGAATATCCCCTGCGCCAGCAACATTCGGAAACTTTTGTAGCAGTCCACGCCGATGAGGTCGAAGACGACGTCACAGAGGCACGGCTCCGCTCACGACTCCGCTGACGTCACCGGCTCCATAAGAAGACCTCCTCGGCGTGATGACGTCAGTTCCCTTTTTTCCGCGCCGACGACGCCAACGGATTTCGGGAATCGTTACTGGTAGCTGTTCTGGTTACTTTGTATGTTTTCTGGATTTTTCTGTCTATCTTCTAAGGATGTTGACGAGGAAGTCTGGGTTTAAGCCTTGCCGAGAATGTGGCAAGCACATGTCCATCACCGACCCGCACGACGATTGCGTTTGGTGTTTGTCCTCGGACCATGATGTGGGAGGTTGTTCGAGTTGCAGGAAAATGAGCTCGAAGGCTCTTAAGGAGAGAGAGGCAAAGCTCTTTATCGCCCGGATGAAGAAAAAGGAGAAAAGAGGTAGAAGAAGTTCCAGGTCGAGGTCGGCTTCCAAGTCGACTTCGGGACATGCTTCAAAGAGCAAGAAGCATAAGAAAAAGAGGAGGCATTCGTCGCATCATAAGGCTTCGACGTCAAAGTCGAAATCGCCTGCTCGGCGTCGAAGAGAGTCAGTGTCTCCATCTCCTGTCCCGACTTCGCCTTCGGTTCCATCTTCTCCGGTGCCTTCGCCGGCTCCGGCTGAATCCCCGGTGCCGGCGTCCTCTCCGACGCCGGTACCATCTCCAGATCCTGCAAGTCCTCCGGCTCCGTCTCCGACTCCGGCCCAGGATGAGGATCGTCAGGCTCCGGGTGAGTCTGTGACGCCGCTTGCTCCACCGTCGGCGCCGCCAGGCCCGAGTCCGGTGCTTCCTGACCAGTATCCTGCTTTCCCTAGTCCAGGTCAGGACCCCTCGCATTATCTCAATGCAATGTACGGGGTGTTCTCACGGGCCATGTATACCTCTGGTGCACCTATGGGTCCGATGGGTCCGATGGCTTTCAATCTGGGTGTGCCGCAGGTTTACCCTCAAGCACCATTTATGCCGTTCTTCCCAGCAACGCCGTCTTGGCAGATGCCGGCGCCGAGAACATCGACGCCGCTTCCCTCTTCGCCGGCGCCGACTCGACTTCGTTCGACGCCGGCTGCTCCAGCTGATCCGCGTTCGACGCCACTGCCGGCGCCGTCGGATTCGAACACGGCGCCGCCGACGCCGCAGGTGCGGATCCGTTCGAGAAGGGAGGCGCAGAGAGTGCTGGAGGAGAGACGCTTTCTGATGGAAGAGGCTGAAGAGGGGGAATTGGTCGAATCCGATGAGGTGTTCGACGAATTAAAGAGGCAAGTGGTCTGGATTTGTCTCCGGAGTGGGAGATCACTCCGCCATCGGACGAACCCTCTAAAGACGCGGCACCCTATCATGCTGTAATTAGAAAGGCTGCGGAGTTGTTGGACCTTCAATTGCCATCCACTGAATTCAAGTCCAATATTTTGACTGAGGTGTTGCATTCTCCAACTGCGGTCTCAGAGCCTCTGTTGCCTTTCAATGAAGCAATTTTGGAACCTGTGCTGGATGTATGGCGCAAGCCTTTCTCAGCTCCTGCAGTCTCCAAGGTGGTTGCAAGAAGGTATAGGGTGGCTCCAGGGGATCCTGAATTTTTATCTTCACACCCTTCACCTGAAAGCCTAGTAGTTCAGGCGGCTTGTTCTGGACGGTCGAAAGGTGCATTTCCTCAAGTCCCAGGGGACAGGGAGGCAAAAAAGGTGGACCAATCGGCCAAGAAGGTCTTTTCATCAGCCAGTATGGCATTAAAATCTTCAAATGCGACTTGTTTGTTGGGGCGCTATATCCATGCGCTTATGGACTCTGCTAAAAAGTTGGCGCCAAAACTGTCAGAGGAGGATAGAGGAGGCTTCAATGAAGTGCTATCGGATGCCCAGGCGGCTGCTCGCCAGGTTATACAGAGTGGCCTGGATACAGCAGACTCAGTTGCCAGGGTCATGGGGTCTTCAGTTGCCACCAGGAGGGGTGCATAGCTTAAGTCCTCCGAATTCTCTTCGGATGTCCAGTCAACTTTGTTGGACTTACCTTTTGATGGGTCTGGTCTGTTCGGGAAGAAGGCTGATGCTGCTCTCGAGCGCTTCAAAGAGAGTAAGGCTACGGCTAGGTCGTTGGGTCTTCAATCCCAGCCGAGAGGTACTTTCAAGAGGTACAGAGGCCTTGGAAGGGGGCGAGTTTTCGTTCCTACAGACCAACTCAACAGCAGCAGCAGCAAGGCTCTCTGTCCAAGGGATATAGAGGAAGACTTAGAGGTCGCTCACGTGGCCGTCAACTCTCCTCCTCCTCTTCCTCTTCCTCAGCCCCTCCCACCACCGCAAAACAGCCCTAGATTCGACATTCCGGATCATGCTGGTCCTGTGGGGGCCGGCTTACCCATTTTCTACAAGATTGGGAATCTGTAACTACAGATCTCTGGGTTCTGGATCTTGTGGAAAATGGGTACGCCCTTCCCTTTCGGAAGTTCCCTCCGAATTACCCTCCTTGTCAAGGTGCTTGCTCGGAGGACCACCGTCTTCTCCTGCAGGAGGAAGTCCTGAAGTTGTTTCAGAAAGGTGCGATAGAGGTGGTCCCGGAGCAGGAGAGGGGTCAGGGATGCTACTCCCGGTATTTTCTGATCCCGAAAAAGGACGGCAGATTGCGTCTGATATTAGACCTCAGAATCCTGAACTTTTACCTGAAACAGGAAAGGTTCAAGATGCTCACCCTTGCGCAGGTTCTTCAGGCGCTGAATCAGGAGGACTGGATGGTGTCGCTCGACTTGCAGGATGCGTATTTTCACATCCCCATTCTGAAGTCGCACAGGAAGTATCTCCGGTTTACGGTAGGGTCGCAACATTATCAGTTTGCGGTCCTCCCGTTTGGTCTTACTTCGGCACCTCGAGTCTTTACAAAGGTGATGGCAGTGGTGGCAGCCCATCTCAGAAGGTCGGGGATTTCCCTTATTTAGACGACTGGCTGATCAAGGCGGAGTCGTCCGAGAAGGTGCTGTTCCATCTGCAGGTGACAACTCGGCTGTTGTACAAATTGGGTTTTTCGATCAATGTGCCCAAATCTCACCTGGTGCCCTCTCAGCGCAACCTGTTCATAGGTGCGGTACTGGACACTACTGTGTGTCGGGCATTCCCTCCTCCTCAAAGGATTCTCGACATTCAGGAAATGATTCCTTTATTTTACAGCGGAGCGGTAGTTCCAGTTCTGAAGGTCCTTCACCTGCTCGGTCTGTTCGCCTCCTGCATTCTGTTGGTCAACCATGCACGCTGGCACATGAGGGCGCTCCAGTGGTGCCTCCGCAAGCAGTGGTATCAGCACAAGGGAGATCTCAGGGAGTCTGTGAGGATCTCCAGAGAAGCTGCAGCGGATCTATCTTGGTGGAGCGTGGGGGGCAATCTGTCCCAAGGAAAGCCCTTCCATCTACCTCCATTGGTGACAACAGTGATAACGGATGCATCCACCTTAGGGTGGGGTGCTCATCTGGGGGATCTGGAGATCAAGGGTCTTTGGTCTCCAGAGGAAAGGTTGCTTCACATCAACCTTCTGGAGTTACGGGCGATACGTTTGGCATTCAAGGCCTTCCTTCCTTCACTTCGCGGTCAGTCTGTTCAAGTCCTGACGGACAACACGACCGCGATGTGGTATATAAACAAACAGGGAGGAGTGGGGTCTCTTTGTCTCTGCAGAGAGGCCCTGCGTCTATGGTCCTGGGCTCAGGACCATCGGATTTGTCTGATGGCAAATCATCTGGCAGGGGTGCTGAATGTACGTGCGGACAGTCTCAGTCGGCAGTTCTCCGCCGACCACGAGTGGAGGCTCCATCCGGAGGTGGTTCGTCATGTCTTTCGGACGTGGGGGACTCCTCGGGTGGACCTGTTCGCCACTCACGAGAATGCTCACTGCCCGTCATTCTGCAGTCTCCAGTATCCGGTGCAGGGAGCGTTGGGGGACGCGTTTCAGATGGATTGGAGTTCGCAACTCCTTTACGCGTTTCCTCCCATACCCTTGATTCCTCGGGTTCTGAGGAAGATTCGCCAAGACCGGGCCCAAGTTTTATTGATCGCCCCGGATTGGCCAAGAAGGGTGTGGTATACAGATCTTCTCCACCTCTCCTCGTGCCCTCCGCTCCGTCTCCCTCTCAGGGCAGACCTCCTCTCGCAGTCGGAGGGGCAGGTTCTACACCCCCACCTCCAGAGCTTACACCTTCATGCCTGGAGATTGAACGGGGCAACCTGAATTCCTTCTCTCTCCCTCCAGATGTGGTGGATGTTATTTTATCGGCCAGGCGACACTCCACCAAATCCATATACTCATATAGATGGTCTAAATTCGTACTCTGGTGTGGGGAGAGGTCAATTGATCCCTTGAAGGCTCGTTTGTCTAACATTTTGCAGTTTGCCCTTTCTCTTGCTCAGCAAGGCTTTGCTGTGGCCACAGTTAAAGGATATTTATCGGCTTTGTCGGCTTTCCTATGCCTGCCGGATCAGCCGTCATTGTTTAAATCACCTATTGTACTTAGGTTTCTCAAGGGCCTCACAAATAAATTTCCTCCTACTCCTTTTATTGTACCTCAATGGGACTTAAACCTTGTTCTGACTTATCTTATGGGTTCTCCCTTCGAGCCCTTACATAAGTGTCCCTTGAGACTGTTGTCCTTTAAAACGGTTTTCCTCGTTGCTATCACCTCGGCAAGGAGGGTAAGTGAGCTTCAAGCTCTTAGTTCAAAACCCCCATTCTTGACTGTGCATGCTGAACGAATGGTGCTCCGGACCAGGGCTGCATTTTTGCCTAAAGTGGTAACTCCCTTCCATCTGGGGCAGTCCATTACCCTTCCTACCTTTTATCCTCCCCCTCACCCTTCCAAGGAGGAGGAGAGACTTCACCGCTTGGACCCAAAGAGGGCGGTGAGCTTTTACTTGGATAGGACAAAAGACTACAGGATTGATGACCAGCTCTTTGTGGGATTTGCTGGCTGCAGAAAGGGTCGTGCGGTGCACAAGCGCACCCTTTCAAGATGGATTGTGCTATGCATCAAGATCTGCTACGCCCTAGCTGGTAAGGAGCCTCCGGAGGGTTTGAGGGCTCATTCTACCAGGGCTAAGTCATCTACGTCTGCTTTATCTAGGGGTGTTCCTGTGGAGGATGTTTGTAGGGCGGCAACTTGGGCCTCCCTCCACACCTTCGCAAAACATTATTGCTTGGACACCGAGGTGAGGAGGGACGGGCATTTTGCTCGTTCCGTCCTTCAGGATTTTTTGGTATAGGGGGATGGACACCCTCCTCCGGGAGTGGGGACTGCTGTGGAATCTATTCACAAGGTGAGGAATCCACTGGCAGATGTATCCATCAGAAGAACAAGGCACTTACCTTCGGTAACGCTTTTTCTGGTGGATACAGTATCTGCCTGTGGATTCTTCACTGACCCACCCGCCTCCCCGTTGTCCATCCTTCTATACCTATAATTCTGTTGATGGTGTTTCAAATGTGTTTATTACTATCAAGGGCATTATGTTGTTTCTTGTGCCTTGCTATTTATTTTCCACACTGTGTGTGTTGATTTGCATATCATGTACTGTGTATGCTGTGTATATGTTGCTGTCAGTCCGTCCGTGTGCCTCGAAGGCACGGAAAAAAGGGGCGGAACTGACGTCATCACGCCGAGGAGGTCTTCTTATGGAGCTGGTGACGTCAGCGGAGTCGCGAGCGGAGTCGCGAGCGGAGCCGTGCCTCTGTGACGTCGTCTTCGACCTCATCGGCGTGGACTGCTACAAAAGTTTCCGAATGTTGCTGGCGCAGGGGATATTCACAAGGTGAGGAATCCACAGGCAGATACTGTATCCACCAGAAAAAGCGTTACCGAAGGTAAGTAACTTGTTCGTCCGTGCGTGGGCTATTGTCCTATCCTGGACCTAAAGTGTGCCAACAATTAAGTGTAGTAAGATACGTTTCACATGTTAGCTCTGCATCAGGCCTTCTCTCGTCTTTGTCAAGGAGATTGGATGGTGTCCATAGATCTGCAGGACACTTTTTTTGCATCCCCATTTACAAGAACAGTAGTAAATTCCCCAAGTTCCAGATAGTGGTTTCTAACTTCCAGTTCAGTGTGCTCTATGTGACCTCAAGACTGCACCAAGAGTGTTCTCCAAGTGTATGAAGTGGCGGGACATTTTCATCTACTCATACTTGGACGACTGGCCACAGAAAACCATTTCTGATGGATATATCTGCCTGTGGTTTCCTCACCTTTTGAATTACCCCCTTGAGCAGCATTCCACGTAAACCTTTCTTCCCAGCTTTCCCACGTCATAGATGACGTCATAATGGAACAGCCCCTCACGCGACTCCGTGTGACGTCATTGGAGCTATAAGGAGACTTCGTCGGTGTGCTGATGTCAGTTTCCTTTTTTCCACGTCATTGACGCGTAACAAGTTTTTTTGCAGGGCTCTCAATTTCTGGGGGTTACTTTGTTGCAAGTTTGCGGGTCTTTGTAACAGTGACCATGGCTACTCAGAGGAAGTCCGGATTCAAGCCGTGCAGGGAATGTGGGGGTCAGATGTCGATTACTGACCACCATGAAGACTGTTTGTGGTGTCTCTCATCGGACCACGATGTCGGGGAGTGTTCGTCATGGGGGCGCATGAACCCTAAGGCATTAAAGTAGAGGGAGGCCAAGTTGTTTATGGATAAAGCTAAAAAACAGAAAATAGGTCAAAGGAGGTTGAGGTCACAGTCCAAGTCGCTGACTCCGCATACCTCGAAGTCGTCGAGAAAGCATACGAATAAGCGGCGCCATGGATCTCAACGTCGTTCTTCAGAGGAGGGGATGCCGAAGTTAGGGTCTCCAGCTCACCGAAACCATCGCAAGGACGTAGTCTCTCCGTCTTCTTCTCCTGAGATGACTCCAACCCCATCTTTGGCTCCGAAACCTGTGGCTTCACTGGCACCGAAAGAAGCAACGCCTCCGCTGCCAGTCACTCCAGCTCCAGGGTCTCCGGCGCAGCAACTGGAGCCGATTGTACTGCCTCCTCGAGCGGTCTCAGAACCTGCAGTACATGATCCAGGGTATTCTGCCTTCCCGACTCCGGGTACGGATCCTTTGCATTTTCTCAATGCAATATTCGGCTTGTTGGCCAGGGCGGCTAACCCTACTGGTGCGCTGGCTGGCCCATAGGTCTGCTGACATACTCCCTGGGAGACTTGCCACCTCAGTGCCCTCAGGCACCTCTCTTGCATTTGATGCCAATAGCACCAGGGAGTTGGCTTCTCCCGACGCCGAAGTTCTCGTTGCTGGTGCAATCTCTGGAGGGGCGAGTGCCACTGGAAGGATCTTCTCCGACGCCGTCTGGCTCTGGTCCGGCGCTTGCTCGGCCATTGTCGTCTATCCCGGTGGACCTCCCTTCGACGCTGATGTCGAAGTCACCGGTGCCTAATATGGTGCCACCGACTCCGGTCCCAAGGATGAGGTCTAGAAGGGAGGCACAGAGGTTAATGGAAGAGGAGGAGTATCAAGAACAGCATGAGGAGGCTGAGGAAAGTGAGATTGTCGACCCTGACCAAGAATTTGAGGGCCTGCAGGAGGCTAGTCGCCTAGATACATCTCCTGAATGGAAGCTCTCATCTCCAAAAAGACTTCCAACGCAAGAGGTGACAACGTTTCACTCTGTGATTAGGAAGGCAGCTGATCTGCTGGATTTACCATTGCCTACAGCAGAAGTGAAGTCTAACATCTTGACGGAGGTGATCAATTCCACTTCTTCTGTCTCAGAGCCTTTGCTTCCTTTCAATGACGCTTTGACTGAGGCCATTCTGGAGGTGTGGCAGAAACCGAGGACTGCTGCTGCAGTGTCCAAGTCTGTGGCGAATAGGTATGAGGTTGCTCCAGGGGATCCTGCTTTCCTATCCACCCACCCGTCACCAGAACGTTTAGTGGTCCAAGCGTTGTGCTCCGCTAAGCAGTATGCAGGGCCATTCCCATCTACACCTGCAGACAGGGAATTCAAACGTATGGAGCAATCTGCTAAGGAAGTGTTCTCTTCAGATAGTATGGCTAACAAGGCAACTAATGCTACATTCCTGTTGGGTCGCTATATCCATGCTCTGATGGACTCAGCGAGGGTAGTGCCCCTGAAGGTTCAGGAAGATGTTCAGGGCCATTTTTCTGAGGTACTTTCTGACACTCCAGCTGCGGCTTGCCAGGTCATAAAATCTGGTAGGGACACTGCTAACTCTGTTGCCAGGGCAATGGGTTCCTCTGTTGCGACCAGGAAGCGTGCTTGGCTACGGGGGTCGGGATTCTCACCGGATGTCCAGGCTACCCTGTTAGACCTGCCTTTCGATGGAACTCGTCTATTTGGGGCCAAATCAGACTCTGCACTGCAGTGCTTTAAAGACGACAGAGCCACAGCAAGATCATTGGGTCTCCAGTCTCAATCCAGGGGCTTTGGGTACCTCCAGTTTTGTGGTTTTGGCAGGACTTTATCCTTTTGTGCCAAGCAGCAGCTGCAACAGCAGCAGCAGGCAAACCCCCTGTACAGGTCTGGCTGAATTATCCGGAACGGCCTTGTCATATGCCCGAACCTACGAAGACAGGGGCATATCATAGCCCGATGCCCATCGCAAAATGATTAATGTCTATCATAACATTTACTTGAAAGGCACCTATTTTTCATTCTGGACAGACATACCTTTGCTAATAGGATTAAATAATTTCGCTGGAAGAACTGAATCTCTTATGGAACACTTTGAGAAGCTATTTACTATTCTCTGAAGCCTTGAAAAAGTTTCTTTTGAAACGAAACACGTGTCGGCTGCCGGTCCAACGCATGTGGAAGGATTACTGTATCAAGCTTTCCATCGTTGAAACATATGTCATCTGTTTCCAAACATATGATCTAAATGTGTTTGATTGATATGTTTACTCTATTGAACAAGCAAGTAATGAAATTTTGAATTGCTCTATGAAACTTACTGTTTGTAAATACATCAAATAAAAAATCTTTTTGTATGAATCAAAATTAAACTGACTTGAGTGCAGAGGTTTATCTATAGTCTTTGCCCCTGTACAGGTCATACAGAGGAAAGGGCAGAGGTCGTCTGCGAGGTTCAGCTCAGCAGCAAGTTTCCTTCTCCTCCTCCTCTTCTGCCCCTCCAACTGGTACGGCAGGGAAACAGCTCTAGCTCCCCATCCTAGAGCATGTTTGTCCCGTGGGAGGACAGGTGTCCAATTTTCTACAGAATTGAAGGCCGTTTACTTTAGATCTTTGGGTGGTCTCCCCAACCTCCCCTGTTCCCCCCCCCCCCCAAATCAGGGTTGGTGCTTGGAAGCTCACCTCCTGCTTCTCCAGCAGGAAGACCTATCTTTACTACATAAAGGTGTGATTGAGGTGGTTCCGGGGCAGGAAAGGGGTCAGGGATGCTACTCCCGGTACTTCCTGATTCCCAAAAAGGACGGTCGCTTGAGGGCAATCCTAGACCTCAGGGTCTTGAATGTTTACCTCAAGCAGTAGAAATTCAAGATGTTGACCCTGGCTCAGGTTCTCCTTGCGCTGCAGAAAGAAGACTGGATGGTGTTGATCGATTTGCAGGATGCGTATTTTCACATTCCCATCCTGAATACGCATCGGAAGTATCTCCGTTTTACGGTGGGGTCTCAACATTACCAGTTTGCAGTCCTTCCGTTCGGTCTTACTTCCATACCTCGTGCCTTCACAAAGGTGATGGAAGTGGTAGCAGCGCATCTCAGAAGTTCGGGATTCCTGTTTTCCCCTATCTCGACAACTGGCTGCTCAAAGCAAAGTCGCCAGAGAGGGTGCTGCATTATTTGCAGGTAGCAACGCTGCTGTTGTTCGACTTGGGGTTTTCGATAAATGTATCCAAATCTCGCCTGGTGCCCTCTCAGTGCAACCTGTTCATAGGGGCAGTACTGGACACTATGTGAGTTTTGCCTTCCTGCCTCTACAGAGGATTCAAGACATTCAGGCTATGATTCCACTTTTTCAGAATGGAGCGGTTGTTCTATTCCTGAAGGTCTTACGTCTGCTCTGTCTGTTCGCTTCCTGCATACTGTTGGTCAACCATGCACGCTGGCATATGAGGGCCCTCCAGTGGTGCCTCTGCTGGGAGTGGCTTCAACACAACGGAGATCTCAAAGAGGTGGTCAGGATCTTCAGAGACACTGCAGCTGATCTGTTATGGTGGAATGTTTCAGGCAACCTGTCTCAAGGTCAGCCATTTCAACCTCCTCCGGTGGCCACAGTGATAACGGATGCCTCCACTCTAGGGTGGGGAGCTCATCTGGTGGATCTGGAGGTCAAAGATCTTTGGTCTCAAGAGGATTGTTTCACATCCATCTTCTGGAATAGCAGGAGATATGTTTGGCTTTCAAGGCCTTTCTTTCCTCCCTTCGCAGTCAGTGGGTTCAGGTCTTGATGGACAGCTCTTCCGCAATGTGGTACATCAACAAGCAGGGAGGAGTGGTGGTGTATAGTCTCTGGTTAGAGGCTCGGCGGCTCTGGTCCTGGCTTCAGGACCATCAGATTTGGGTGATCGCAAATCATCTGGCCGGAGAGCTGAATGTGCATGCGGACAGTCTCAGTTGGTAGTACTCAGCCGATCACCGGTGGCGTCTCCATCCAGAGGTGTTTCATCACATTTTCAGGATTTGGGCCTTTCCTTGGTTGGACCTATTTGCCACTCACAAGAACGCACACTGCCCATCCTCTGCTGTTGCCAGTATCCGATGCGGGGAAGCGTTGGGGGGCGCATTGCAGTTATATTGGGGCTCACAGCTTCTGTACGCGTTTCCTCCCATACCCTTGATTCTTCTAGTTCTGAGGAAGATTTGCCAAGACCGGGCCCAAGTCATATTGATCGCCCCGGATTGGTCACTAAGGGTGTGGTACACAGACCTTCTTTACCTCTCATTGCACCCTTTGCTTAGTCATCCTCTCAGGGCAGACCTCCTCTCGCAGTCGCAGGGGCACCTCCAGAGCCTACACCTTCATGCCTAGAGATTGAACCGGGCAACCTGAGCTCTCTCTCTCTCTCTCTCTCTCTCACCAGATGTTGTGGATGTCATTTTTTCGGCCAGGAAACACTCCATTAAATTAGTCTATTCTAGTAGGTGGGCCAGGTTTGTTAAATGGTGTGGAGAAAGATCGATTGATCCTTTGCAGGCCCATTTGTCTGATTTTCTGATATTCTCTCTTTCCCTGTCTCAACAGGGTTGTGCAGTAGCTACTGTTAAAAGCTACTGGTCTGCCTTGTCAGCTTTTCTCTTTTTACCAGACCAACCCTCATTTTTTAAATCTTCCTTAGTTGTGAGATTCATTAAGGGTCTCATAAATAAGTTTCTTCCCACTTCTTTTATGATGCCTCAGTGAGATTTAAATGTGTTTCTCGCTTTCTTGTTGGGTTCTCCCTTTGAACCATTACATAGTTGTCCTTTAAGGTTCTTAGCATTTAAGACAATATTTCTGGTTGCAATCCCTTCCGCAAGGAGGGTGAGTGAGTTGCAGGCTCTTAGCTCCAAGCCTCCATTTATTTCATTCCATGCGGATAAGATGGTTCTTAGGACCAGAGCTTCTTTCCTGCCTAAGGTGGTCACCCTTTTCCACCTATGGCAATCCATCACTTTTCCCACTTTCTGTCCTCCCCCTCACCCTCCTAAGGAGGAGGAGAGACTTCACCGCCTGGACCCTAAGAGGGTGGTAAGCTACTTCCTGGACAGGACTAAGGACTCCAGGGTGGACGACTAACTCTTCATTGGATATGTGGACAAGATGATGAGCAAGGCTGTCCACAAAAGAATGCTGTCCAAGTGGCTCACCCTCTGTATTAAGAGCTGCAACGCCTTGGCCAAGAAGGAGCCTCCTGAAGGTATTCAAGCTCATTCGACTTTTGCTTGAGGTGTCCCTGTTGTAGACATCTGCAAGGTGGCAACTTTGGCCTTACTCCTCACTTTTGCAATGCACTATTGCTTGGACTCGGAGGTGAGGAGGACCGGCCATTTTGCACATTCTGTGCTGCAGGATTTTTTGGTATAGGTAGGCAGGCACCCTCTGCCTGCAGCGGGATTGCTTGGGGATTCAATTGAAAGGCAAGGAATCCACAGGCAGATGTATCCATCAGAAGAACAAGTTACTTACCTTTGGTAACTCTTTTTCTGGTGGATATAGTATCTGCCTGTGGATTCCTCACTGACCCATCCGCCTCCTCGTTGGCTGCCTGCGTATACTGAAAAATATTCAATGTATATCTTGTGTAATTTATTGTTAAAATCATGTGATGGTTGACTCTAGGAAATGTCTGTGATTAGAAGTTTCTGGTTGTGGCTATGTTTGTATACTGGGTATACTTGTGAAAATATTGTTGATGCACCCGTTCGCCTCGAAGGCATGGAAGAAATGGGTGGAACTGATGTCAGCATGCGACGATTTCTTCTTATGCCTCTGATGACGTCACGCGGAGTCACATGCGGAGCCGTTCCATTGTGACGTCCTTGTGGATGTGGGAGAGCTGGGAATAAAGGTTTCAGTGGAATGCTGTGCATGGGGGTAATTCAAAAGGTGAGAAATCCATAGGCAGATACTGTATCCACCAGAAAAAGGTAAGTAACTTGTTTTTCTGCACTACACCTTCAATATATAGATGACCTGCATCTTTTCTCAGAACTTGGTCTGTAAATGAGTCCATCATGTTCCATATTCTAACCAATTCAACGTCAGTCCATGGGAGCCACGTTCATGGCAAAATTGTCTCCTTTAGAAGAAAGGCTGTCATCTATAATTTTGAAGATTCTCTTGAGCACCATCGGCCAGGAAGGTCTCCTCACTTATAGTCAGTATGGCATCATGCACATTCTTGGACCCGGTGCCAGGAATGTGCATCAGAAGTACTGATAAGATCAGTTGTCCCAGAAGATGGGAGACTTGCAAGAGAATATTTACATGTGTAGCAATGCCATTCAGTCCCTCTCATGTTGGTGATGAGATCCCATATGCTAAAAAGGGTTAATTTCCATAAACCTCCAACTTCAATTATGTAACATGTGCCTGGCTTCTCCAGATTCCTCTTCTGCTTCTTCTTCAACTAAACTCATGCTCAATATTGAATCTCAGCATGGAAAATAGGCTCATGAAATATGGCCGAGGCAAACTGAGCAAACCTGATCGAAGTCATACTTTTTATGTCTGCAGCAGCTACTTTCAACATATGGGCAGCATTTTTTTTGCATAGACCTTTTCTTGTATTATACTCTGTCCAGAATTTTCTGGCAGAGGTAGAACACCTGCTATTGTTATGGACCGCAGAACCAGTCCCTCCACTCAATCCTGTAGGAGCCAGTTTTCACCCCATTCTGACCCTGTAAAATCTAAAGTAGTTTTACACCATTGAGAAGTCCAAAATGCTGCTGGTGGCATAGATTTCAATAGCAGCTAAGCCAATCTGTGTAGAGGACATATATTTGCTTGTTCCTATGCTTTCGTGTAGAAGGTCAGTACTACTAAATGTAAACAATCTGCTACTCTAATATCTTAACACAGCTGCAACGGTTTGCAACAAATGTTTTGTAGCTTCAAAACATTCACTACTCTATTATCTGGATAATCAGCTGGTAAGGACACCATCTTTAGTCTGGTCTCGGCTTGCAATAGCCTTCCTTCCATAAGTGATATTGACTGCCATCGAGGCTGCTGCCGATACCTTCTCTAACACATTTCAGTCTTAGTCATTTGGGCCCGAGGGTTTTGAACTTTCAAGTATCCAGAATTTGAATTGTCTCCAATGCCAGGATATATATGTCTTATGCACTGTTTCACCTGGTGGAGAACTGAGACCAGTTTCTGGTCTGCCAATCCTGATCTATGCAACTCTTCCGCTAATGTCCTGCTATTATAGGCTTTTCACTCTTAAACGTTAATCTACTGAAGGGCACTACGCTCGACAATCACGCGCTTAGAGGCGCAGCTGGATGCGATTGATGTAGAGGCGCGTCGGTCGCCCTCCGACGAGATATTTGCTAAGCGCTTGAGCTTCCTGTCAGACTTTCGGGAGGCTGCGGATAAGGAGATCCTATATCTGGGGAAATATCATGTGGCTCGGCGGGATGGGGAGGGGGATCGGCCGGGGCGCACGCTCGCACAGGTTTTGAGACCGCCGTATAGTAAGTCCCTGATAACCGAAGTGCGGGGAGTAGATGGTACGCTCCGCGCACAGCCCGCTGAGATTCGGGATGAATTCCTGGCCTATTATACTGAGTTGTATACCTCCAAATTGGGTGAATCCACTGCCGCTCGGGACGCCTACCTGTCTGAGATCGCGCTTGTGTTTCTGGATAGGGGCATGCAGGAATTTATGGCGGAGCCCATAACAGTGGCGGAGGTACGGGGAGCGATTAAAGTGCTCCGGAGCTCTTCTGCTCCGGGTCTTGATGGCTTCTCCGGAGATTTTTACAAGGCCTTCTCGGATCTGTTGGCGCCTAGGCTCATAGAGGTCTATGCGGAGGCGTTGGAGCGTGGTTCGCTCCCGGCTACTCTACGAGAGGCGGTCGTGGTCCTGCTCCCGAAGCCAAACAAGGACCCATCGCTGTGTGGGTCGTATAGACCCCTTTCCCTCTTAAACACCGACTATAAGATTTTAGCCAAAATAGTGGCCAACAGACTCTCCCAACTTATGGAGTTCATTATCTCGCCCATGCAGTCAGGCTTTGTCCCACCTCGCTCGACGTCGCTGAATTTGCGGACGTTATTCACGGTTTTGCACAGAATTAACCCAGCCACACCTGCGGCTGCGATCCTACTTGACACCGAGAAGGCGTTTGACTCCTTAGAATGGCCATTCTTTCTTGCCGTTATGGAACGCATGGGCATGCCGGCGAATTTTCTGGCCACGATTCGTCTCCTCTATAGCCGCCCCACGGCACGTCTGCGTATAAACGGTACGTTATCCCGCCCTTTCTCCCTAACGCGTGGCACGCGCCAGGGCTGTCCGCTTTCCCCGCTCTTGTTCATTTTAGCCATGGACCCCCTGATACGGCATTTCCAGGAACGGCACCTCCACAGGGGTCTCCAGTTTAGGATGGGCCCGTTGCTGGCCTCCCTTTACGCAGACGACACTATCCTGTATGTAAGGGAACCACAGGTCAATCTTGCCCCCCTGATTCGTGAGATCCTGCGCTTTGGTGGCCACTCGGGACTGGGCATAAACTGGCACAAATCTATCATATTCCCATTGACTAGCGGCACCTCCCCGTGGCAGTGTGAGTTCCCATTGGAGTGGTGCTCAGACTCAGTACGCTACTTAGGCATTCAGATCCATTTGCGCACAGACGAAATCATCCGCCTTAACTATGGCTGCGCTGTGGCGCGGTTGGAGACGCAGGTGGAGGGTTGGCTGCGCCTCCCGCTCTCCATGTCGGCCAGAATAGCCATCATAAAAATGATAGTGCTCCCCAAATTTCTGTATCTTTTTAACAATATCCCTATTCCCCTCACTCGGTCTTTCTTTTCCACCTTGAGGTCCCTCCTGATCCGACTGGTCTGGGGCGGGAAGCACCCCCGAATTCGTTGGAAGACTCTCACACTCCCACAGGATAGGGGAGGCCTCGGCATACCGGATCTGTATCTATACTATCTGGTCGCGCAGTGTGCGCATGCTTATGCCTGGTACCATCCGGACGCTCGGATCCCGTTTTTGCGCCCTGAGGCAGACTTTGTGCTCCCAGGTCAGTTGGCTGCCGTTTTGCCCAAGGGTATCCCCAGAAACCCAGTAGATATCCAAACAGTGTCCACCACTAGCTGGGCCTGGAAGAAACTTTTGAACTATTTAGCTCACCCTCGCCTATATTCCTCTTCGCTTCCTATTCGCAACCCGGGACTACTGCCGGGCACGGACGAGGCACTTGTGCAGCGAACGTTGAGTAAATTTAACCTCACCAAGATGGGAGATTTATACCCGGAAGGGCACATATTCTCGGCGTCGGAAGAGACGCGCTTTAGCGAGGCTACATTCATGGACAGATTCGTTCTGCGCCGACTCTATTGCGTGGCCAGGGCGGCAATTGAAGGGTTCCCCCTTGAGCCTGCTTCCTTTGAACCCCTTACCATCATTATTGACAGAGATACGGGGGCCCATATAGTCTCGAGGCTGTACAAGGCGTGTGCGGCTTTGCTCCCTTGTGTGGAGGACCGGGCGCGGGCGGAATGGGAGACGGACCTGGGTAGGCCTATCACGGATGAACAGTGGACGGCCTGCTGTAAGGTTACTGCTACGGTGTCTCTGAACAGTCGTCACAAACTCCTTCACTATAAATTCCTCCGCCGTTGGTACGTGACCCCAGACAGACTCCGTTCCATTGACCCTGCACGACCTCACCTCTGTTGGAAGTGCGCAGCACCACATGCAGACTTCGCACACTTGTCCTGGACCTGTCCGAGGCTGCAAACATTCTGGACACAAGTCTACAAGGTCTTGGAAGACATGTTAGAGCTTACACTTGTTCCCACTTCGGAGGTGGCGTTGTTGGGCTATACAGCAAATTTCCCTAAAAACGTTCGTAGGTTGGCCGCTGTGGGTCTACTTCTGGCTAAACGAGAAATCGCCAGGCGCTGGGGGGATAGACGGGCCCCTACGGTCCAATCGTGGCTCACTGCCATGGCGTTTTGCAGCACGAATAGCGAACTCTACTCCAGTCTCCTTCCCGCGGCAGCGCGTCCTAGGGATATCTGGGGCCCTTACAAATCATACATTGCAGGCCTTCCCGGCTCCCCCTCGTCGCCCACACATTCCGGTATAGTTCCAACGGGAGTAGGGTAGGCGAGGTGACATGGGCGTTGGGAGGCTGGGGACGTCGAGGTCGGACTGGGATGGTGTGTTCCATGGGGCGTTTGTTATGGGGGGGTGGTTGGCATGGTATGCACATGGGTAGCGGACTATGCGTGGAGGGAGGGAGTGGCTAGGGACCATGGGCATGAATGGGCGCTGCCAGTCTCCTCTGTTTCAGGTTGGGCAAGTACTGATGGGGGAATGAGCAAAGGGGGTTCTGATATTGGATGCCACTCATAACTTACATATATTGCAAGGGAGCTGGAAATGTTTTGATGTACCTCCTTACTTTGTCATCGGTGAATGCACAGCTAACATTTGTGTACCGTTTGATTTTGCAAATCTAAATAAAGCTTTAAAAAAAAAAAACAACGTTAATCTACTGAAACAAGATATGAGCCTTCCACCCCTCTCTCCTGCAGCATTCCCCAGCCTTCAGTTACATCCGATTTTTACTGGTGCTCGCTGTAGGAAGATAGGTGCTAAAAGTACAGATGAAATGTATCCCTCCACAAGTATGCTGACCTTATAAGTTGTTTCCTTGCCCTACAATCTTCCAGGATCTGGTCTACGTTTGTTATTATTTACATGTTCAACACATAGTGCAATTAGATCATCAAGAAGACCAGTATTTACTCCCCTCCAATTTACCTGCTGACATTGGGGACCTGGCAGTAGAAGATTTCCATATGCCTTCCTTCTAGTGCTCCAGATTGCAGTGTTCCAAGCACGTGCTTTCACACACCCCGTAAATTAATTATCTGGCTATTGGTCCTGTAATTTATCTCCTGTCTAATAGTAAGAAAGCTTGGGTCTTTCATTAATCGCATGAGGTGTTGGATGAGTAAAATGAAGACTGAAATTCAGAAGACTGTTTTAGCGAATTATGACAAACCAAGGGCCCCATGCATCAACCGAAAAACCGGTCGCACACGCGCAGATTCGCAGAATCTGCCCCTTTGCAACCGGTATTTTTGCATTTGGGATGCATCATCCCAAATGCAAAAATCACAATTTAAGTAATCGCTAAAATAGCTATAACTTAAATTGCAATTGCATTTAGGGAATCCCAAATTACGATTCCCTAAATGCAATGCATGATGCAATCGCAAATAGCGATTTCGCTACTAGGGGTCACAAATTACCATCAATTTGAACTTGAAGGTAATTTGCAAAAACTTCCATGTTACACACACACACCTTGGGGCATGTGTGTGCGCAACATCTGCACCCATGCATATTTCAGGGGTGTAACAGGGTGTCCGTTTGGTACCCTTGCATCCTTGAAATTGCATGCGCAATTTGCGAATACCTATTCGGTACTCTCAAATTGCACATGCAATTCCCATTCATTCTTATGGGCCTGTAGGCCCATAGGAATGAATGGGAAGCCATTCCTTAATTACGACTCGCAATTTTTGAGTCACAATTAAGTAATGTTGAGGAATCGCTATTCTTTTAGCAATTCCTAGATGCATAGACTTTTGCGATTCCATAATTGTGATACCTTAATAATCGCAATTAAGGAATCCCAAAATCCTACCTTGATGCATGTGCCCCTAAGTCTCTAAACAACCTTGAACTCAAGCTTCTGTTTCTTGATCTATTACAGTTCACAAGATGAGAAGCGTGATCCCTTATGTAATTATGGATGTATTAATTTACCTAGTAGTTAAGTACAGCGTCACACTTAGCCTCCTAGCAATTTTAAGAGTACTTAGTTGTCCAGAAATATTTGCAGAGGAAAGTTTTTGTTGGTAGTTAGAATCCAACCGACGGCTATTCCATTCCGTCCCCTAATCCATTGTGCGAACACGGCTGTGCACTGTACATTTGAGACTGTGTATCATGAATGAGGGAGTGCATGGTGACTGGTTGTGCACGATCCAAAAATCGGTGGCTGACACACGCCAAACTTTTCAGATCCAAAATATTGTTTGTGCACTAAGACTGATTTTTGGGTCTTAGCCCAGTGTTTTACTAGCAAAAAGATCCAACATTGTATAACCGTTTTATACATCACAAGAGCCTATGCTTGTCAGATTTGCCCACTGAAGCCTGCTGATATGCTAACATTGAATTCTTTTCTTTCTTCTCCTTAAGGGAATTATTAGAACAAGTTGCAGAATTTGAAAAGTCTGAGTTTAAATCGTCAAGCAAGAAGGTAGAGATAAGTATTTTTCTGGGTTTTCAAATAATGCTTTCTTGATGGGGGAAATTACTACAAATGTTTGTTTCTCATGTACACCAGTATATGGGTGGCTACCTGGTGGGTGGTGCTTCAGGTGACTAATGACTAGATTTCTCAAATCATGGACCTACTTGCTAATGCATGTATAGTTTGTTGATCAGTGTCCATCTTGCAATATGTGAAAGGATTTTTTCTACCTCTTGTTCCAAATAAGAGGCCGTGCAAATATTCTGAAAATCACAAAGCAATTGAATATTTATCAAATTATTTTCTTTTATTAACACTGAACAGATAGGGACAAAGCCAAAACAAATGTCTTATTAACACATGTACACAGAGAACGTCCATGCATACGTTGAAATAGATCACACATAAATGCACATACACAGACAAATTAGAACACCTACAGCAGGTACCCGTGTAAGCCGTCCACTAGACATGTAGTTCCTCAGCCACACAGACAAGCACACTAAGGATCAACATACACTAGTAAACACAGAGTCCCCTATAAAACATCCAGTCAAACACCATACATATCTGCACACACATAGGCATGCTTCTAGTCTTCTTAATCTTAGACAATCTTTGGAGGAAATCAACTCAGAGCAGACAAAACAGAGGTGTGTCAACAACCTTTTAATCTTTTTCTGCCTTTTTGAGAAATCACTTAATTGTGGTCACTGAATGTGTCAGTCTTCATGCCCACACAATTCATTTTCTCCTTTCATGATTACCTGCTGGCATCTGTTTCCTTCCTTGGCCTCTAATTTTGCAACACTCCCATTGTGTGTTTTTGCCTCTGTAGTACTAACGTGCAACACATTGCCATATTCCAGGTTACAAGTTGTACATCAATCACTGAGTAACATGCCTTGGTCTTTCTACACTGCAAATCATTATCAGATAAGTTGGTTCAATTGAAGCAAACAAAGTCCGTAACTCACAGCATGCGAGTCTTGTTAAATAACAGCACAGAATCAAGGCTTAGGATCTCATATTTGTAGAGCAGTCTGGTAACCCTCTTTCACATCACTTGCTATCACTAAGTTTACCTTCTTAGTTTTCTAGCCAAGCTATTCATTTGGTGTGTGTTAATCTTAATGCTAGTGAGGAGCCTTGCCGATCCCTTGTGGCATTACCTTTTCTATCCCCCTTCCTAATACAACGCAACATGGCTTTGTAGCTGTGTTCATTCTCTCTCATTACACGAACCAACCCCAAAAATAGGATTCTAAGACTCCACTTTGTATAATGATGTTGAATTGTGTTTCCGTGCGTTTTCTGCTGTCTTTGATGGCCCCTTTACATTTCTGAAGTATTATCGACAAAACAGACAAAGCATAAAGTCATTCCGTGGTCTTTGCCCCTTAACAGAAAGAAATGTTTTAGGTTCAGACTATACCAAAAAAGTCTGCTCCCCGCCTCTTTTCATATAGATGTTCCCTTTGTGGCATCTTACCCTTCCCGTATTTCTGAAGGCATTTCATGGATCAGACCCTTCATTGCTTTGGTATGCCATGCAATGTTTTTTTTTCTATGGGATGTCGCATGCTTGAGAGACAAACCCGTCATCTATTGTGGCACAATATCTGCCTGGGTGCGTTAGCTGAGTGATCATCCCCTAGACCTCTCCCCATTATGAGAGAGAGTTCCTGACTTATTTCAATTTCCATTGCAGGAAAGAAATTATAGCAATCCCTGCCTCTTATTTGGTAAGCGAATAGTGCTGAAAAATTACAAAGATGGGTAAAACAACCAACGTATAGAGTTGTTGGCAGTGGAGTGAACATTCCTTAGGGATTTCTTTTAGGTACCAGTAAGAGGCTGCTGCTGCATCATTGTTACAATTACTTTATTGGTAATCAGCAGATTTTCTGAAACGAATGTAACTCATTCCTGAGACCAGCATTGGCAAACTCAGGTGTAATTTTTTTTTCCTGCTTTTTGTAGCTACTTACTTATATTTTAAGCATACAAACACCATGTGTACGCAACCTCATTTTGACTTATTTTTTTAATTCTTTCTGGGGCACATGCATCAAGGTAGTCTTTTGCGATTCCTTAATTGCGAGTATGGAGTCGCTAAAGGCCTATACATCTAGAAATCGCTAAAAAAATAGCAATTCATACACATTCCCTAATTACGACTCGCAAATTGCGAGTCGCAATTAAGGAATGGCTTCCCATTCATTCCTATGGGACTACAGGCCCATAGGAATTCCATGCGTAATTTGCGAGTACCCAATAGGTACTCGCAAATGGCACATGCAATATTAAGGGTGCAAGGGTACCAAAAGGACACCATGTTGCACCCCTGAAATATGCATGTGTTGCGCACACCCATGCCTCAAGGGCATGTGTGTGTGTAACATGTAACTTTGAAAAATGCACTTTAGTGCATTTTTCAAAGTTTTTGCAAATTACTATCAAGTTCAAATTGATGGTAATTTGCAACCCCTAATAGCGAAATCGCTATTTGCGATTGCATCATGCATCGCATTTAGGGAATCGCAATTTGCGATTCCCTAAATACATTTGCAATTTTGGTAATTGCAAAATTTGCGATTACCTAAATTGTGAAATTGCATTTGGGATGATGGATCCCAAATGCAAAAATACCGGTCGCAAAGGGGCAGATTATGCGAATCTGCCCCTTTCCGACCGGTATTTTCAATGATGCATGTGCCCCTTAATTTATTTGTTATATGGTTGTAAAGAAAAATTTAAATAAAACCATTACACTAGAGATATCATAAATTGACACGAACAGATCTATTGGCTTTGCTAATGCTTGTTGGTTTATGTATGTATGATAACGTTCAGATCTTTGGATGAAAGCTAAAATCACGGTTTTCAAAATGGTAAATAGGGAGGAAAGAGGGAGAGAGTTTTCATTTTTTGTGAAAGCTCTTCCAAAGTAAAATGCAGTTTTATACTTAATGTTCGAAGTGAAAATGATATGCCTTCAGGAAACTGCTTAGGAAAGCTAGGTCAAGAAACGGAATGCAGAACACAATTTATGACTTGCTGTTTCTACTTGTATCCCCAGGCAAATGCAGAGACAAGTAAGCCTAAACTTGCCCCTTTGAATGAAGGAGGGACGACTGAGCTTCTTAACAAGGTAAGGTTCTCTCGCACGGCAGATAAAAAAAAAATATTAATTCTCTGTGCATATTGTCTTTTATATGTCAAATGTTTTTTATTACTGTACTTTACAGGCACAGTACCTTTTTACCTGTTAGAAAACGTGCAAAAATAAAGATTAGTTTGACTTCTGAAAATGTTGTTCTAAATGTGGATAGGGATCTTTAGTTACAACACTGTTTCACAAACCAAAGGTAAGTACATCGATTTAAAAAAAAAAAAAAAAAATTTGAACCCAAAGGAAAACGCCATCTGTTGAACCGTCACCCAGAAGGTCCAGGGCATTAGGAGCCAATGTTCTAATTCTAATTGTAAACGCTGTAACGCTCTACAAAGACAGTAGACACAACCTTGTCAAGCAAGTCCAATGGTTAATTCTTTTTATTTCTTTTATTGCAAACGTGGTTAAAAGTAGGCAACAAAATGAAAACATTTCGTGTGGCAGCCACATGCTAGCAATTAATATTTTGAATGACACATCAAAATAATCATTGTATGTAAACAGTATGGGTGCTTCCTATCGGGTATACTGTAATGGGTGAATCAAAAATGTGAATAATAGCTGAACACACTAAATGAGTGATGAGGTCTGACACTAAGGTAAACGTACAAGTGAGTAAATCTACATGTGTAAGTTTACTTTTACACCTTAAATCAACTTTACAACTTAGTATATTCACCATTTCTGAGTGTAAAGTTACTCAAAAGTGTTGGCTGACGTGTCTCTACCCCCAAATGAAAAGCCTATTTTATGACCACGAAAGAGGAGCAGTAGTAAGTCATTTATCTTTTATATGGAGTCAAAATCTGTTTATTTGTTTTTGATAAAAGATGGTGCCTGCTTCAGAATTTGGAACTGGCTGTTACTCCAGCTACTTTCTGGTGCCTAAGGACTTACCACCTCTTTCTGAGAGAGAACAAATTGAAGATGCTCACTCTAGCCCAGGTCTTGGCTGCCCTCGACTCTGGAGAAAAGATGGTAGCGTTGAGCGTGCAGGACACTCTTTTTTTTAAATTCCCTTTTCTGCAGGCCCACAGGCCTTACCTGCAGTTCACTGTGAAACAAGAGCATTTTCAGTTTGCTGTGCTCCCCAGTGTCCCTCGGATGTTCAAAAAAGTGATGGTAGTAGTTTCAGCGCATCTTTGGAGGTTGGGATGCCAGTTTTCCCCTATCTCAGTGACTGGGTGGCTCGCCCCAGGCAGTTGTTACCCACCTCCAGATTAAGTTGAACCTCTTGAGATCCTTTGGGTTCTCTGTTAACGTTCCAAAGTCACACTTGACTCCTCTACAGGCGCTCCCTTTCATCCGAGCTATTCTGGACACAATGCAGTTTTGTGTTTTTCTCCTGTAGCGGAGAGCCGGGGACATTCAGGCTATGATCCCGATGTTTCAGCTTCTGTCCTGGATCTCAGTGCGGATGATGTTAAGTCTACTGGGGCTAATGGGTTCATGCATCCTGCTGGTCCAGCATGCCAGGTGGTGTATGCAGGCTGTGCAGTGGGATCTGAGGTCCCATTGGGTCCAGCGTCTGGAGCATCTCTCAGCCCGTATCCAGATGCAAACAATCTGCAGTGGTGGCTGATGAACTGTGATTGGGTCAGCTGCAGTCCTTCGCTCTAACTCCTGGCCGCCACTGAGAACACGCAAAGTCAGTATGGCATTCTGCTTGAAGTGCAGCTCAGGGCTCCTGTATGCCTTTCCACTGCTACATCTCTTGCCCCGAGTTCTGAAGGCGATCAGGAGCAACTGGGGCCCAAGCCATGCTAGTGACACCGAATTGGGTAAGAAGAGTGTGATACCTGGAGTACCTGAGCATGAGAATCTGTCCTCTGATCAGGCTACCACTTCAGGAGGACCTTCTCTAGCAGCAGTAGGGCAGCAGGTGTCCTTCCACAAAATCGATATAGGTCTGTCTTTGAGGCAAGTTTGTGGCTTGTTGCATTACTAGGCAGATTGAGCGAATTCTAGCCAAACTGCTTTAGGCATCGGTAACAATTGTGTGTTGGCTATTTTGGCTTTTTTTTTTATGCGTGACCAGCCTTCTTTATTTCAATATGCTTTTTTGATGCATTATTTGAAAGAGTTTGCTGCATATATTTTGGCCCACACCTTTCATCATGCCTCTTTGGGACCTAAACTTATACCTCACATTTCCTAATGTTCTGCTTGAAGGACAACAAGTGTGCATCTTTCAGTGTGCTCAAATCCGCTTTTTGGAACAGAATTCAAATATTTCCATAAAAGCACTAGTAGAGGAAAATGTGCTAAATATTTTGGTTTACTTTCCTCTGCCTAAACTACCCTTCTGTTCATATCTTCTGCACGCTTATCCATGCATCTTTAGCCATTAAACAGAATTTTGCAGAAATCTGAGCTTCACAAATTATTTATACTAAACAGGCCTCCTTGCAGTCTCCAATGAGTACCAGAGGGGCTTAAGTAGTGAAAGGTTGAACGTACATTTTGATATTCCTTATGTTTTAGACTCGTAGTGTCCAGTTTGAAGAAAATAAATCTTATGCTATTATATTTTCATTCCAAATTGCTATAACTAGAGTTTATCCAGTATTGGGGTATCTTTCATAGATTCACATGCCTGAATCATTCCCCGTCGCCGATGCGGGAGTCCCCGGTAAATAAAAAGTAGTGCCAAAAGTGTTAGTAGTAGTAGTAGGCCCAAAGACAAGGCCTAAAGCCTAGATCTTAGCAGCCTATCTACCTCATAATGCAAAAGAACCAAGAATTTGGTAACAACCAATCAGACACCAGCACCCTTCTAGAACCCTCTCAGCAGAGCCAGTTCTCCTCAGATTTTCACCGCACGTCGTGTGGAAGGGAGTCTCCCTGAGTGCCACTCAGTTTTCAACTTTCTTCAGCATGTCTGACAAGAAGGCCTTGTTCAAGTCCTGCAGAACCTGCGCCAGGAAGAGAGTCCATGTTGATGATCAACATTTGGATTGCATCTACTGCCTCTACCCCAAACATGAGGCAAAAGATTGCAAAATTTGCCGCACCTTCCCTACCAAGACTCTTAGGGATTGGGAGGCGAGAGTGCTGTTGTGGCTTAAATCCTCTTCGGCTGAGGAGGATGACAGAGCCTCTACTTCTGTGTAAAAAGAGACCAGGGCACCCGGAGGGATAGGTCAGGGACCTCGGGAACTAGTATTTTTGCAGGAAACAGTGGTCCCTGAAAGCAAAAGGAGTTTAGTGGTACAATGAATATAGCCTCAGTCGGTTCTATATTACAGCCAGTGTCCAGCCGGACAGAGGCAACTTTAATATACAGGATTTAGTAATAATAATTGAAGGAATGTAAGTTAAATCTCAGTGGGATACAAGCCTGTATCCTACAACTTACATATCACATGGAAAACAAAGTGCGAAAAATCCTTAGGCAATTTACATCGGCGTTTCAATCAGTGAATACTTAAGATAGTGAAACATCTGATACATATAAGGTCACCTTCACAGTAATTTATATACAGTAAATAGAGTGTGTAAGGTGGACAACTGTGTCGACGGCGTTTCGATCCTTATCAGGAGGATATCATATCATCATCAGGACTAATTAAATAAAATTGCACGTATAAAAATGCCTCGAGTGTTTTTAAAGAGTGTGAATAAACGGCATCATGGGCTTTGAGCGATGTACAGGTTGGTCCCAGGCGAGTCCGTCGACGACGATAGCCCCGTTGACGATAGCCCCGTCGACGATAGCCCCGTGGACGTCGGCCACGTCGACGATGGCCTCGTCGACGATGGACACTAAAAGCCTGTTGACATCAAAAGTATCCACTGAGAGCCCATCGACGACGATGTCAGGAGATTTGCCTGTTCCGTCTACGACATCTACAATGGCGCCCTCTCAGTCCACTCCTATTTTCACCAGGAGTTTTCAACTAAAGACTTTTCAAAGGCACAACTGTAGCGATATATCACCGCTTACTCCCTCACATCTCCTGGAAACATATGTGCAGGGTGAGGATGATGACTATGAGGATGACGAGGACGAAGGGCCCTTTGGAATTGCTCGCCATCCTTCTGAACTGCACATCAAATGTCAAGATGACGATGATGATAAGGAAGAGGACAATTATCAAGAGCATTACTATCAGGAGGACATTATCGTCCCGCATCATAAACCTTACTATAAACAACCTCGTCAGAGCGAGATGTCACGCCTGCCTTCAACTCTGATTCAAGACCCGCAAGCCATGCTTGCAGATTATAGACAGCGTTTTCCACCGAAGCCAGTCATCCCGCAGGTTCCGCTCACTGCGCTGCTTCCGGACCCTTTGCCTGTGCCTGAGGATCCAGTTCCAACGCCTCAACTTCCTGATCCTCCACAGGATCCGCTCAAGATTCAACCTCTGAGGAAGAAGTCGAAGAGGGTGAACTACCAGATCCAGCAGATCTTTGGGATTCATATATAATCCCTATGCCTTCGCCACCCACCCCTCTACCATCTGATTTGCCCCCAGAGGATATAGGGGGGTTTCATAATCTTATGCAGCGGGCCGCGACCAGGTTCCACTTGCCGGTTACCATTGAACAGTCCGACTGTTTTCTCCATGATTTTAAGGAGGAGTCAAGGAAGGTCACCAGAGCTATCCCAATCATCGACTACATTTGGAAGGAAGGAGTCAAAATTATGAAAAATCCTGCATTGGTGCCAGCGGTGCTTCCGCGGATAGACAAGAAATACCGTGCTCCGGCCAATAGTCCTTCCTGACTCATTGGCCATCCTCGGCCAGATTCGGTAATCTCACAGGCAGCCCAACAAAAATCTAAGAATCCGGCAGCACCTATTACTACACCGCCGGATAGGGAGGGGCGACGCCTGGATTTAATTGGCAAGAAATTTTCCACTATGGCAGCTGCATCCATCAGAGCAGCCAACTCGCTAGCGATAATAGGGCGTTATGACCGCCAGATGTGGTGAGAAATGGCAAGCTTTATTGAGCTCATTCCGGAGGACAACAGACAAGACGCTTGGAAGGTTTTGTTGGAGGGTGAGCGTGCAGCGTCCGAGACTATCGACTGCGCTTTGGATATTGTTAATACTAATTTCCGCCAGCTGGCTGGTGCAGCCGTACTCAGACGCCAGGGTTGGCTTAGGGCCACCACCTTCAGACCAGAGGTCCAAACGAAGATATTGGATATGGCCTATGATGGCGAATCGTTGTTTGGAAAGCATATAGATGACGCACTCCAGGCAATAAAGACTGATACCGATACCGCAAGATCCTTGGGCTCCTTGCAGTACAAACGCGGTACCTTCATAGGAGCAAGAGGCCGTGGGTTTTCATCCAGAGGAGGGTATCAAACCCAACAGAATAGGAACCAGCCTCACTATAGACAATCTTATCAGTCCTCGTACAGACAAACCAACACGTCTGGTTTCTCTCGTCAAGGCGGACGAAAAGGTCGCAGAATCAAGGACGAGACACCACAAGGAAGCAATGATTTATGCAGGGCGCCTTCCACTCCATTTTCCCTCCCTGTGGGTGCGAAAATTTTAACTTTTGTGAACAAGTGGCAGGAAATTACGTCGGACCAATGGGTACTGGACCTGGTACACAACGGTCATACCTTGAAGTTTTTCACCAAGTCACCCACCACACCACCCAAGGGACCCCCTCCCCCTCGTCTTCACTTACTATTCAAAGAATCTTTAACGATGCTCCTCAAGAATACAATCGAGAAGGTTCCCGCACTTCAAAAAGGGACGGGTTTCTATTCCCGCTTTTTTCTCATCAAGAAGAAATCAGGGGAGTGGCGTTCGATCTTACACCTTCGCAACCTGAACAAATTCCTCAAGAAGCAGGGATTTCGCATGGTCACACTGGCAGAAATTCTAGGTTGTCTCAACGAGGGAGATTTTCTAGCTTCTTTGGATATGGAAGACGCTTACTTTCACATCCCAATACATCCGAAGCATCGCAAGTATCTTCGCTTCACCGTGGCTGGCGCCCATTATCAGTTTATTGTGCTCCGGTTTGGGCTAAAATCTGCCCCAAGGATCTTTACGAAGTGCCTAGCTCCTGTGGCGGCAGCGTTACGATCCCAGGGAATCCAAGTCTTCCCGTATTTGGACGATTGGTTACTAAAAGGCCCTCCGGAAAGCTCAGTCAAGACTGCTGTGACATCTCTTCGTCTGTTCCACTCTCTGGGGCTTACTGTGAACAGGAGCAAATCTCAGTTACACCCAAGGCAGGTCCTGCCTTTTCTGGGAGCTCTGCTAGATACCGTCCGCTGCAAGGCATTCTTATCTCACAAACGGCAGGTTCGTCTTCAAAAGTTGGCAATCCTGATTTCCAAAAGAAAGTCAGTTTTTGTCCGGATGTTCGCGTCGCTCCTAGGGATTTGCTCTTCTGCAATACACCTCGTCCCTTTGGCATGACTTCGGATGCAACCCCTGCAGGAGGAGTTACACCTTCAGTGGCAGCAGGCCGTGGGTTCCTTCGACGACATCCTCAGAGTCACTCCAGGCATAAAGAGCTCTCTACGTTGGTGGTCCCACATACCCACCTTAGCAGAAGGGCTCACTTTCATACAGAAGATTCCAGACTTTGTCCTCACTACGGATGCTTCTATGGAAGGATGGGGAGGTCATCTCCAAGATTTACAGATACAGGGGAAATGGTCTCCAGAGTACAAGAACAAGCACATCAACAGCCTGGAATTGCGAGCAATTTTCCTTTCTCTGCAAGCTTTCCTTCCAAGGATAGCAGGTTCTTCGGTTCTGGTTCGGACCGACAATACCACCAGCATGTTTTACGTGAACAAGCAAGGAGGGACAAGATCAGCAACTCTATCCACAGAGGCTCAGGAGTTGTGTGAATGGGTCACACTCCACAACATAACCCTCAGAGCAGAACATGTCAGAGGTCTCTGCAATACATTAGCGGACACGCTCAGCAGATCCCAATCGGATTGCCACGAATGGGAGCTAGAGCAGGCTCAAGTGCTCGGAGTATTCAGAGCTTGGGGCACACCGACACTGGATGTGTTCGCAACAAAAGAAAACAAAAAATGCCGCTTTTATGCCAGCAGATACCCTCAACAGGGGTCAAGGAGGAATGCCCTGTCCATGCGATGGTCAGGAATTTGTGCTTACGCTTTTCCCCCAATACCTCTAATACCGAGAAGAGTCATACGCATGGTGAAGTTGGAGGGCTGTCATCTCATCTTGATTGCACCCAGATGGCCACACCAGTACTGGTTTCAGGAGCTTCTATTATTATCCCAGGACCAGCCGATCCGTCTTCTTCCGACGCCCACAGTGCTGTCAAGGAACAGAGGTCAGGTACTCCACCCGGACCCTCAGTCCCTACATTTACATGCATGGCTCCTGACTTCTTAGAATTCAAGGACCTGGATATCCCTCAAGACTGTAGGGATATATTAGCGAAATCACGAGCTCACAGCACGATAAAAACTTACCGTCTAAAATGGAAACGTTTTTGCTCTTGGTGTGAAACAAACCAGGTTCACCCGGTGGAAGCTCCTGCAGAACAGATCCTCCCTTATTTGTTACATCTGGCAAGATCTGGGCTTTCTTTCCCTTCAGTCAAGGTCCATTTAGCCGCACTTTCCAGATTCAGAAAGGGGGCTCATGGCCCTTCTCTGTGTTCATTCTCTTTAATTAAGCAGTTTATGAAAGGACTTTTCCGGGAGTTTCCTCCGGTCAGGCTTCCTCCACCGGATTGGGAACTCAACACAGTCTTAATGCAATTAATGAAACATCCATTCGAGCCTATCCACAAGGCTGATCTCAAATTCCTGACCTGGAAGGCTGCCTTACTTCTGGCCCTGACGTCAGCTAGACGAGTGAGTGAAATTCAGACTTTCACTGTAAAGGAACCTTTTCTACGCTTCACTCAAGACTACGTGCACCTCCGAACTAATCCGACATTCATTCCTAAGGTGCCGTCACAGTTTCATCTTAATGAACCGGTGAAGTTAAAGACTTTCTCTCCTAACCCATCTACTGCAGTGGAGCGAGCCTTACATTTTCTCGATATCAAGAGATGTCTCAAATTCTATCTTCAAAAAACCTTAGAAAGTCTGATCAATTGTTCGTGGCTTATGGCCAAGCTACCCTGGGGAATGCAGTGACAAAATCCACATTTGCCAGATGGATAGCATCAACAATCCAGTTCTGCCATGACAAAGCTCACAGGCCGTTGTTACGAAAACCCAGGGTCCATTCCACGAGAACAGTAACAGCGTCTACAGCGTTGTTTGCTGGGGTGACTGGAGAATATTTGCCGTGCTGCGACATGGAAGAATGTCCACACTTTTACGAGACATTACTGCCTCCAATCTAGGCATCAAGACGATGCAGCGGTCGGACAAGCTGTCCTGCGACATCTTTTTCTTTGAGATAGTTTCAGGTACCTTTTTTCCACTTTTCACATGCTATATGTTGATATCTTTTAGCATGACAATGGCATGTTTACAATGATGATATATTTCACTTTGAATGTTATTGCATTACATGCTGCTTTCTCTTTGTTACTTGCATGTTTCGAATTTTAAGATTGGGTTTCTTATACCTTTTGTAAACGAGTTGTGGATGCATCTGGGGAGTATCAGCACTAGTCTCCCACCATCCGCAAACGACTGTATACTTGGTATACTGCTCGCTATTCTGATTCAGGCATGTGAATCTATGAAAGATACCCCAATACTGGATAAGAACTACAGTTATCCAGTATTGGTATCTTTCAAAGATTCACATGCACCCACCCTCATCCCCGTAGAGTCAGTTATCTATGTTTTGGGACATTTACTTCCCACTCGTGCTAGGAAAATCTGAGGAGAACTGGCTCTGCTGAGAGGGTTCTAGAAGGGTGCTGTGTCTGATTGGTTGTTACCAAATTCTTGGTTCTTTTGCATAATAAGGTAGAAAGGCTGCTAAGATCTAGGCTTTAGGCCTTTTCTTTGGGCCTTCTACTACTACTAACACTTTTGGCACTACTTTTTATTTACCGGGACTCCCGCCTCGGCGACGGGGAATGATTCAGGCATGTGAATCTATGAAAGATACCAATACTGGATAACTGTAGTTACAGGTAAGTAACTTGTTTTCATTTGCAAAAACTGCTTTACTTGGCTCAACTGTGGGTCACCAGTAGTTGCGTATGCGTATGACTTTAATTGTTTATCCACTTAAAAAAGTTCTCCTTTTTCAGTTTCACTGAAAAAAAAATGTGATGATAAACTTCTTCTTTCGGAAGACCTGGGGCAGGCTTTAAGGTTTGATTGATGACCTGCAGAAGTTGGGAAATTCTCTGTGACAGCAGATCCATCTATGGCAGCATGGTGGAACTGCTGTTACCAATTTGTTTAATGAAACTCTATCCCCAGAATGGTGTACTTTTGCACTATCCAGGTTTGTAATGTGCCTGACATACTGGGAGTTTTCTCTGTGCTGGTCAGAGTTATTATCAGGGTTTTCCATGCAAGACCGCCCTGCCTTACCTAACGGTCTTGTATAGAAGTTACAGTGCGTTAAGTAGCAGCAGGCCAACTACCCTAAATTCAAGGGATATACTAGCATAATGTCTGGTGGGGTATCTACCTCATCAGTCTTCCCTATTTAAGAGCCAGCAGTAGCTTTCCCTTGAGGAATACTGGCCTTTGGGTGTTGGTAGTTTAGGTGAATGTTGTTTGCTTCTAGTTAACACTCCATCTAACACCACTTCTATGGCCAAACTGTGCTTGTTTTCCAGGGAGGTCAGTGCTACATGTGGAAAAGTTGCCCTTCAAAACATTTCCACCTTGTCTCTGCTGTGCTTTAAGAGTCTATCTATCTGTCTGTCTGTCTGTCTGTCTGTCTGTCTGTCTGTCTGTCTGTCTGTCTGTCTGTCTGTCTGTCTGTCTGTCTGTCTGTCTACCTACCTACCTACTGGCAGTCGCCAGTAGGTAGTTATAGGTAGGACCTATTTTCCATAGGAAATCTGCAACATTCTATTTGGAATAACGTTGGCGCAGATTGACGAATCTTCGCGAAATTTTCCAAACTTTTGGCCAGATCCGGTCCTCTCCTATCCTGAAAGTTTCACAGTGATTCGTCAAGCGGGTGCCGAGAAAAAAGGGGGGTCCCAAAACACGTTCTTCCCATGCATTTTCCCATAGAACCTGTTGACGCAGCTACAGCCCCGAACTGCTGAACGGAATTACACCAAATTTGGCAAAGAGGTAGTCCTCAGTTCAGACTCGTGCCTTTTGCTTAAATGGTGTAAATCCGTTCAGTAGTTCCTGAGAAAATTAGAGTTAAAAAGATAGATCTATCTGGGCGGAGCCTAACCACACATCTCATCGTGAGATCTGATTGGCTGTCAGTACTTCATCCAAGAAGTGTTGGCATCCATCTTGGGACCAATATACATGATAGCACCTCATTAAAATGCATTGCAGTTAATAGAAGGTTTTAAGACTTTAGTTACATTATAAATCATTTGTTGATGGTACCATACTCATTTTAGAAATTGTGGTGTGTTCTAAGGTGATTTTACCATGTTAAAAAGCCTTCTGCTGTGATACCATGAATCATGTTTGAGAGAACTATTTTCTCATGCTTTGACCACAGGGGTTTGGAAGGTGATCTATAAGCTAAAGTGAGAGCATATTTTCTGTAAATTCACATTATCTTTCTCAGTCATGTGAGAATGAAGTCTGAAATTCTCAGTAAAACATGTACATCCAACAAGGGCAGAGACTGTCAGTTGATTCCTTTGTGTTCTACTGCAGCTTCCCAGAGTATTCTAAAGAACAACTAGAGCGCTAACAGTCCTACTTATGACAAACGTATTGCACACCTGAAGCCATCTTGATTGGAATAAAGTGGTAACTCTTAAAACATTTAATTTAAAAAGGAACAACATGAGGGGGTTCATTTTGCCATAGAAAGTGTGATTAGTGCTGCAGAAAGAAATATTAGGGCACATTTTGAGTGACTTCTCAAATCTTCTTCTATTTCAATAAAAAATTCTGACATGCAGACTGAAACATGCACTTTCAATACCAGCAGCAGACTTCCTTGGTGAGCAGTAGCTTTACTACAGTGATCTAATAAGCAACTAGAGTGCTAACATTCTGAATTTATGGCAAATGTGTGACACATCTGAATGCCTTCTTGATGGAATCGAAGTAAAAAACTGAAAGTATTTCCTACTGAGGAGACTGTAGTAAATGAGGAAATTAGGAAACTTCATAACAAATAAGTCTCCCAAAATGGCCACCAGAGACAAAAGAGCCCAAATGTAGCACAAATATCACCCAGATGTAGCCCAAGTATAGCCCAATGACAGAAGTGTGCAAAACACTTATTTTTTGTGTATTTGCAGTTTTATATAGTGCAGACTTGTCAGGTATTGGAGTGCTTTACATGAGCATTGGTTACATCACACAAGATCAAATTCATTTTGGTTGTATACATGGGGAGATTAAGTGATTTGACCAGAATCACAGAATGTTGAGCTGAAGCAGAAACTCCAACCTGGTTCCCCAGTTGCAAAGTCTGCAGCTCTGGAAGTAACACCACATCCTCTCTTCTAAGTGCAACATTTAATCAAGTGGTCAACTGGATAAAAAAACATAAAGATTACAAATAATTTAAAAGTTCTTTGTCGCTATTTGAAAACTCAGAAAATAAGTCCTCATTTTAGTTTTTTAGAACACTAACCATAATTTTGATGCAAATAAGACCCTATCATATATGTAATTTCTAAAGGAAATGCTCTAGGTATTACAGTTTTGATTACATCAAGATGACGTCAGGCGTTCCACACTTTTGTAATAAATATAGAATGTTAGCAATCTAGTTGTTCATTGGGATACTGTTGAGAGGCAGAGGCCAGGGGCATGGACTCTGAAAGTTGAAGGCAGGTAGGAAAGTGCAGAGGCAACCATTTGACCATGCTGGGCAGGCAGGCAGGAAGGGCAGTGGCAGCACAACAGACTATGGAGGGCAGAGGAAAGGGGGGCAGGGGCAACAAACCAACAATACAGGACTGGCGAGAGAGGCTGTGGCAATATAATAGACCATTGTGGGCAGAAGGAAGAGGCAGTGGTAGTACAACCATACATGCCAACAGACCCGTTTCAGCCAGGAAACGTCCAATGTTTTTAAGCTCAAATGGGCTTTATTTGATCTGTCTCCTGTCTACAATCACCTCTTTTTCAATGTAACTCAAAGGGGAAAATCAATACCCCAGTTTTTTTTCAAAATCTCCCTCTTACCAAGTTCAAAATGTTCGCATGTATGGTACATTGGATCATGGTAGGCAGGAGGAATTGGGGTAGGGACATGGAGTCGGATAACAGAGGACAGGAGGGACATGGAGAGGAGCACCAAACTGACCCTACCGGGCAGGCATCAGGGTTTGCAGCAGCACAATACACCACACAGGGCATGCGGGACAGGAGTGCAGCACAACATTCCATAGAAAGCAATAGGGAGGGGACAGGACCATGTACATGGACAACAGAGAACAGAGGGGAAAGAGGCAATGGTAGCTAGCTGACCATAATGGACAGACAGGAGAGAAAACTGCAGCATATCAGACCATAAAGGGCAGGAGGGACGGATCAGGGGCATTACAATGGAACAGACAAGTCAGGAGGAAGGGAATAGTGGTCTGCACATGGAAACAAAGGGCTGGGGGCAAGGCAGGAGCAGCAAGATGACCATGGAGGTCAGGCAGGATGGGCACTAGAAACAAGACACACCATGGAGAGCAACAGTGAGAATATGATGGCATACACACAGATCATGGAGGGAAGGTGGGAGGGGGTCAGGGGCAGCTAGCTGACCACACAGGGAAGGTGGGAGGGGCCATGGCAGCACAGAAGACCATGCATGGCAAGCGGGAGGGTTAGTGGCAGCACAATGGCTATGATGGGCAAGAAAGAGAGTGCAGGGGCATGCACAAAGGACCATGGAGGATAGAAGGGAGGGTCAGGACCTTGGCACAGACAAGAGAGTTCAGGGGAAGGGGCCTCACAACAGACCGCGCGGGGCAGGCAGGAGGAGCAGTTGCAGCACAACAGACCAGGCAGGGCAGAAGGGTGTGGCAGTAAAATGGACCATGGAGGACAGGAGGAAGGGGATAGGGGCATGGCATATGGACAGGCAGGGTGGAGGTGGCAGGGACAGTTTACAGTCATCTGAAAATGCTAGGCAGGTGGGAGGGGAGTGGCAGCTCAACAGAACACTCAGAGTAGATAGGAGTGGCAGGTCCATGGAACATGGTGGGCAAAAAGGATGGAGCAGGAGCACAAAGACATCGGAGAGCAGGGGGAAGGAGAATAGGGGCTGCAAGCTAAGCACAGAGGCTAATCAGGAGGTCAATGATGGGCCATAGAATTGGGCTATGGATGGCAGGAGGAGTGGACTGGTACATCATGCTCAAGGGAGGGCAGTGGCAGCACATTAGACCATGCATGGGAGGAGGCTAGTCCATGGATTCAAAACCGAGGATAGGGAGGAGGTTGAGGGGGCAGCAAGCTAACTGTTCAGAGAAGGTGGGTATTAGGAACTTTATTGTTTTTAAAATGTGTGTCTGTGCGAACTACTTAAAATATGAACAAGTATGCAGCATAATCTCACTTTTATTCAGGAAGAAGAGGATGTTTGTGACTGTGACTCCGGGCTGACTTGGCAGAAAACACCCCCTGACCCTCCACCCACTCATCGCAAAATGTAATGCCTGTGAAAAGGGTAGGTGGAGGCAGTGTTATATAGAACATAGTCCTGAGAGCACGATTGTAAATGAAAACTAGATATAGTATATGGTATAAACTATGCACCAAAAAGTGTGATATAAGATGAACCGGGGCGTGAAATATAATATGCAATACATTGTGCGCAATGACAGATTCATTGGAGAGCGCGAGATAGCACAGGCACTAGCGTGTGCTATGCGATATGCGCCTTGGAGTGTAATATGCACAGGGCAGTGTTGTGTAACCTAACTAGTCTCTAAAGTTGTAATATCAAATATGTGCTGGGGAGTGTAACGTTGCATATGCACTGTGACAAAAATATGGATCCCAGATTGTAATATGTATGGCATAGCGCTGTGCGTTATAACATATGCATCGAGGAAGGCATGTTAGATGGGGCAATATAACCCGTGCGAAGGCTAGTGTGGCATGACATATTCACGGGGTGGTGTTACAGTGCACATGGGCTAGAGTGTGTCATAGCATACGCACTAGCTGGTGGAATACAACACAGAGGTGTGTGGCACTCGGTGGGCACTGGTGGGTGTAACACAACATTGGGCTCAGCCAGGAGCACGCTGTGACTCTCAAGTGAGGTTCGTCTTCTTTCCAGAGAGTAAAATAAAAAGTATTACACATCCGGCGGTGGATGTGTGTTTTAATAACCGTGAGGGGGTTTTCTTGCATAGTTTGGTCGAATTTTTGTTGAATCCCCTTTGAATGGCTTGGTGTGCGTGTGTATTAAATGTGCCCGTCAATAGCTACCCATGTTTGTATAAATAAACAACAAGGGTGTCTACTGGGAGAGTACCCACCGGCGGGGGCGCGGGGATTAGGCACTGTAGGGCGTCAGACACGTCAGAGCTTCACTAGCGGTGTAAATACATTCCACGTGGATTCATTGTATGCATAGTCGCCTTTTAATGAATATCACGCAAATCGTCACGGTGATAGGTACATACGGTTTGTCCAGCATGTCCTATGTGTTTCTATAAATATATATTTTTTTTAAATAATAAAAAACAAAGGCCGGCCCCGGGGGAGGGGGTCCCTGGGGCCATAAGTGGCCTGAGGAGGGGGGCAACGCAGCCCCTCTCCTAAAGAATAAAAAAAGAAAAAAGGCCATGACCCGGGGGTTGGGGTCCCCGGGGCCGATTAAGGCCTTGGGAGGGGGTCCACACGGCCCCCTTTCAAATGTATTTTTTTCAACAAAAAAAAATAGGGTGCAGGCCCTGGGGGATGGGGTCCCCAGGGCCAATATATTAGAAAAAGAAGGGGGGCCACACAGCCCTCCTTCTTAAAAAAATAAAATAAATAAAAGATCGGCATCGCGCCAGAGGCCACGCCCCCTCCTTGCAGCACTCTGAAAACACGCCCCCTGGCCCGTTGTAAGTTGGGGAATGAATTCCCCTTCAATACTGAGGGTCCCTGAGGGCCAACCAGCCCAACAGGTATCTCCAGTATGCGCCAGGGAGCTGTGTTGCAGACAGGTGTTCTGAGGCCACGCCCCTTTTTACACCTCTATGCAACGCAGCTCTGTGGCGCTTACTGGAGGTACCTAGTGGGCTAGTTTGACCCTAGGGACCCTTAGGATTCAAGGGGTCTTAATCTCTCGACTCAGAACGGCCACAGGGTGCGTTTACACAGTGATGAAGGGAGGGGACGGGGCCTGAGGTGACGTGTGCAAACACGCCCTGTGGCGAGTTTTAAGTTGGGGAAATAATTCCCTTTCAATCCTGAGGGACCCTGGGGGCCAACTAGCCCACCAGGTGCTTCCAGTAAGCGCCACTGTTCTGCGTTGCAGAGAGGTGGTGCAGGCCGTGCCCCTTTTTACACCTCTCTGCAATGGCGCTTACTGGACGTACCTAGTGGGCTATTTTGCCCCTAGGGACCCTCAGGATTCAAGGGGACTTAATCTCCCAACTTAAAATGGCCACAGGGCGTGTTTACACAGTGGGGAAGGGAGGGGACGGGGCCTGAGGTGACGTGTGCAAACACGCTCTGTGACGCGTTTTAAGAGGTAGTTTTAATCCCCTACCCTATTATATACTAGGGGCTTAAAGAGGAGGTCATGCTAATCACAGGGGGACCCCAACGCATAGTGTTCCCTAGTGTATGTAGGTGTTTTCACTGTATTCTGAGTGTCTTTTAACATAGCACTGGCTCTAGGACTGGTTAGTCAGACTCAGTTACCACCAGTATCCGTCTGAAAAAGTTGAGGGTACAGGATGATTTTGCAAAAAGGCTTCTTTCTGCTCTTCTGTTTGTTCTTTCTGCACGTTATCCTTCTTCCTGCACTTTTCTTCGTCTTTGAGGACTTCTGTTGCTTCTTTCTGCATTTCTTTTTTTTCTTTCTGTGCGTTTTTTCTTCTTTCTTCACATGTCCTATCTCTGTAGGCATAGTTAGAAATTAGCATTTAAAAAACATTTGAAATTCACTGAAAAAAACCATAGATTTCAGGCACGTTATAGTTAGGAATTAGCATTTAAAAAACCTTAAAAATTCACTGAAAAAAACATAGGTTTCAGGGGCGTTATAGTTAGCTTGACTTTTCACTCGTACAAAACCATTGAAATTCCCCCGTTCTAGTTAGTTCAGCTAACTATAACTCGCGCGCCCGCAATGCACTGCTGATGAAGTCACATAATACATCACTCATGACATGGTCAGTGACATCACTCATGACATCACTGATGACATCTCAAATGACATCACTGATGACATCATCCTTGTGATAGAGTGGCAGACCTCCTCTCCCCCTAATATAGCCTTTGATACACACATTCAAAAATAGAAACTAAAATTTTCAAAACAATGAACATACCAATACCAGTTACAACAACCCATTCAGTAATTCTAAGATCCACATACACATCCACTCATTCACCAACAGTCCTATACAGTCACTCATACATGTACTTACTCATCATATGTACTCATACACCTATACATCCTGTTACACAACGCCACTCATCCATAGAGTTACTCACACACATAGTCACTCATGCTAATAAAGAATCAAACATCCATTTACTTGCATATACAGTTATACACACACCACCACACTTACTTCTACAGAAACTTACACATACTTAGTCTTTTAAACAATCACTTATAGAACCACATACTTATTCATACAGGAACTCTTCCATTTATTTATTTATTTATTTATGTAGTTTATAAAGCGCACAGCTACCCCCAAGGGGGTGTCCCGGCGCTAGAACCTGAACCTCCGAGTGAGAAGAAAGGAGCAGAGAGGGAATCAGCAGGATAAAAATCAGAGTCCAGAAAAGAGCCAAGTTTTGAGTCTGGCCCGGAAGATGGATTCAGAAGGGCAGAATCTAAGATCGATTGGCAGAGCGTTCCACAATTTTGCCGCGATAACACTGAACCCTCTGCCGCCCATTCTAGTGAGTCTAAAACGGGGAGAGATCAGAAGGCGGAGGTCGTTGGATCTAAGGGATCTGATGGAATGAGATATTGAGACTCGCTTTTTCAAGTAATTGGGTCCGAGGTCATTGATGGCTCGGTAGGCGAGGGTAAGGATCTTGAACTGGATACGGCTGGCCACCGGTAGCCAGTGAAGTTCCTTACGATAGGCGGAGACTGACTGACGGTAGGGGATATTACCAATTAATCTGGCCGCCGCGTTCTGGACAATCTGAAGCCGGTCTATCAGATATTGAGGGGCACCAGCATAAAGGCTGTTGGCATAGTCCAGGTAAGACGTAATGAGGGCATGGGTAACTGTACGACGGGAGTCCAGAGGGAGATAGGGGAGTATCTTTTTGATCATGCGCAACTTCAGGAAGCAGGCAGAGGTCACTTTATTAACCTGAGTTTTGCATGAGAGGGAGTCATCAAACTGAAATCCCAGGTTACGAGCAGAGTGAACGGGAGAAGGAGCAGGATCAAGTGCCGTGGGCCACCACCAAGAGGAAGGGATGGAATATTTCTGGTTAAAAAACAGCACCTCTGTCTTGTCTGCATTGAGTCTAAGGTGGTTATCAGTCATCCAGACACTGATGTTGTTGAGGCACTGGCGGAAGTTGGTGAACGCGGAGTCTGAGTGGTCACTGAAGGAAAACATCAGCTGGGTGTCGTCAGCATAAGAGACCACCCTGACTCCGTAGGACTCCACAACGTCGGCCAGTGGGGCAAGATAGATGTTAAAAAACAGAGGGCTGAGGGCAGAGCCCTGTGGCACACCGCATGACAAGGGTTTATCCTCAGATTTGAACGGCCGCAGCAACACCCTCTGACTTCTTCCTGAAAGGAAGGACTCGATCCAGCTAAAGGCAGTGCCGCCAATGCCTATCTGTTTGAGTCGGTCAAGAAGGATGGGGTGGGAGACCGTATCAAATGCAGCGGACAGGTCGAGGAGGACCAGCATAGCCTCCTCGCCCCTGTCCACGCATTCCCGGATCGTTTCCGATACTTCCAGCAGAGCCGTCTCTGTGCTGAATCCCGCCCGGAATCCGGATTGTGAGTCGTGCAGCAAAGAGTTGCTTTCCAAATACTCCGTGAGTTGCAGCTGCACGGCTTTTTCCAGGACCTTTGCGGGTTTGGGGAGAAGGGAAATGGGGCGGTAGTTGGCGAAGATAGTGGAATCAGCATCAGCCTTTTTTAGGATGGGAATCACCAAAGCCTCCTTCCAAGTAGTGGGGAAAAAGCCATGGTGGAGGGAGGCGTTCCAGATGGAAAGGAAAGAGCTGGCTAATGAAGGAGCCAGCTCTCCCATAAGTTTAGCAGGGACAGGGTCCGAGGGGGCGCCAGATTTGCAGTGGATGAGTAACCTAATAGCATCGTCCAGGGTGAGTTTATTGAAGGAAAGGAAGGACGGAGAAGCTGGGAGGCTTGTGGAGGGAGGCAGGGAGGCTAGCCCTTTAGGGAAGGAGATACAGAATTTGTTTAGTTTTTTCAAGAAAGTAGTCAGAGAGTCCCTCGCATAGGGCCTGACTCGCAGAGTTCTGAGTGGCCCTAGCAGGAGGATTAATGAAGTCTTTGACAATGGTGAAAAGGGTTTTTGACGAGTTTTTGGCATTAGCAATTTGAAGAGAGAAATGGTCTTTCATAGTGATTTATTTTTGTTTGAGGAATTTTTTCAAAGCAGATTTGTAAGTGAGTTTAGCTTCAAGGTCATAGTTTTGTCTCCACTTACGTTCGAGTGCCTTGCATCTGCTTTTTTCCTCACGGAGGGGGGTGGAGAACCAAGGGGCAGAGGGACGAGATCTAGTGGAGGCAATGATTTTCTGGGGAGCAATGGCATCAATAGCTTTGATTAGGGCGGTATTCAACCTAGAGACATTTCCGTCAATATCAGTGGAGAGGTATTCCGTCTGGAAGTGGAATACTGGGTCCAAGGTGGCACATGTGACCTTATGCCACTTTCTTCCCAACTCTTTCCTAGGGGCCAGGGGGGCAGGTTTCCGGCCTAGGGCGAGAGAGAAGGGGATAAGATAGTGGTCAGACCAAGTAAGGAGGAGGGGGGGGAGGACAGTGATGGTCGAGAAGTTGGCGAAGATAAGGTCCAAGGTGTGCCCAGCCACATGAGTGGGACCAGTGACTAATTGTGTGAGGTTCAGACTATCCATGGTTTCCAACAGATTGTTAGCCTTCACGCAGAGAGGGTTGTCAACGTGGAGGTTAAAGTCACCTAAGACTAGAAAATATTGGTGTTTAAGGGATAGGTCAGCCAGCTGGTGGGTAAGTGCAGTAAGAGAAGGGGAGGCGGCAGTTGGGGGGTTGTAGACTAAGGTACCAGCCAGTATAGCTGCTGCGGAGTCAGATACAGAGAAGTACATGGCTTCAATTATACTGATGTTGGTGAGTTTGGTAGTGGTCAGCTGAAGATGGGATTTAAGGATGACGGCTAGTCCGCCTCCAGATTTTCCTCCAGCCCGATTGATACACTTTATATCTTAGCCTGGGGGGATGGCAAGATAGATATCCGGAGAGGAGGAATCAGTGATCCAGGACTCAGTGAGAAATAGAATATCCCACTTGTCAGAGGAAATTGACATCCAGATATCGTTGGCATGACGGGGTAGTGACCGGCAGTTAACCAGGCCTGCTTTCAGCGTTCGGAGGTGAGACGAAGAGGGCTGCGATATAGAATAAGAAGGCAGACGAGGTAGGTAGGACGGGAGAGTGAAGTTACATTGAGGGCAACGGAAGGGAACTTTTTCCAAATGGTCAGGGTTGCAGAGGATAGTGGCCGAGCAAGGGGAGGGATTTAAGAGATGTAGTTGGGTATTAGTCCAGCACATGCGGGTAGAATCAACGGAACTAGCAGGGGGTCTGGCCCTGGGCACGGTCCAGGCGCGGACGGGCGCAGACGGGCTTGCCTTAGGCGCGCCATCGGTGCGCAAACGGCGCGCCCGCTGCGCCCGTCCGCTGCGCGTACGGAAATGACACATGATTTATGTAGGAGTGGGGTGGGGCGTGGCCACCAAGGGGGCGTGGTTAAGTCGCACGCCGGCAATGGCGCCGAGTTACCTTCCCTGGAATCGGCTGTCAGCGCTGAGGCGGCGCTGAGCCCACAGAGCGGTCGGGATGGCAGTCACAGCGTAATAACACAGGTAAAAGTGCTCATAAAATCGGCATTTTAGCAAATATGTGACACAACAAGATTAAAACAGAGTAGCAAGCGGCTCCCGGCTTTTCGCCTCAGGAGTATCAAGGGTTCCAATCTCTAACTCTCACATATACTCACTTATATACACCAATAGTCACATATACTAGTTTAAAACATATGTAGTTACTCATAAAGACACTATTGAGACAGTCATTCACTCACTAACACACCCATGGACACACTCATCCACCCATACAGTCCTGCACACATGCTGTCTTCAACACATACAAACAGCGAGTCACTCATTCATGCACCTATGCACTACGTAATACCCCCCCAACGAACCATACAGACACTCAGACACTCCTACTGATACTCAAAAAACCAACTAATAACCTATATAGACACTCATGTAGCTACTCACCAACCCATGCAGCCACTCATACACAAAGTGAGAGACTGATACAGATATTTACATACTTAAACATTACTCACTAAGCCATGTATTCACTAAGATACACTTAATCAGTCAGTTATACAATCATTTTTTCAAAAACAAATCATCCATTTAGACACTTATATACCCATTTATTCTTCCCTCGACCTTGAGATATACATATATAAAACATATGTAATTTTCAGAAAAACACACATTCACTGGATGATGTCATCAGTGATGTCATTTGAGATGTCATCAGTGATGTCATTTGAGATGTCATCAGTGATGTCATGAGTGATGTCACTGACCATGTCATGAGTGATGTAATATGTCACGTCATCAGCAGTGCATTGCGGGCGCGCAAGTTATAGTTAGCTGAACTAACTATAACGGGGGAATTTCAATGGTTTTGTACGAGTGAAAAGTCCAGCTAACTAGAACGCCCCTGAAACCTATGGTTTTTTCAGTGAATATATATATATATATATGTTTGTATGTATGTATACAGACGCACATACACACCATGCAGTCAAGTTGAAAACTATTAGTTGATTGGAATTGTCTATATTCAAATCTTGTATATGCATGAGAGTTCACCATGCCTCGCTCATGCTCCCTTTTTTTGCTTTGATTTCCTGCTGACTAATGGATACTGTGGACTACAAAGAATGCACTTAGGGGATAATTATAATGCATTGCGTAAAGAATAGGAAGTGACGTATTGTGATAAAGATATGCCCTCCTGTAGACAACAAGAGTATTAAGAAAGTGGTAACCTGTACATGCCACATGACTCATATTCAGATGATTGTACAGTTTATGTAATTTGTTCTGTAAAATATCTTCTTTGTATTCCAGAAATGGGCTTTGTAAATATATGTTGAATTAATTGTGTTCATTTAATCATGGCAAACATCAAGTATTTATCATTGTTTTTTCTTTTTTTAAAGGAAATTGCAAGACTTAATGAGGAAAATGAAAAGTTAAAATCAAGACTGAAGACCATAGAATCACAGGTAATTTTCCTTAATTGCTGTATTTACTGTATTCAGTGGCCTGTCTTGCACCTCAGTGTATTTGTTAAACAGCACCATTGCTCTGCTGCAAAATAAACCTGCTTTGTTAAATCACAGTTTTAGCAAGCTAGGTAAATCTTGTCTGAGTCACTGTTGGTTTTCTTAAAAACATACGTCTTGTAGCTGCATGGCTTTAACCATGTGCACTTAATTTAGTAGTTGTTCTTGATTCTGTCTGAAACACAAACACTTTTAATTTGATAGGCCAAATGAGAGGGCATTTGAGTATACGTAGATAGCTCTTATATTTTTGCTTACAATATCCCTTTTCCAATTATCTTGTTGTTGCCCTTTGTCAAGGGCTGAATGCAATGACCTTTCGGATAACATGATTTTTGCTCCTCAAGAAAAGGGCTATGCCCTTCAGTTCTCACCTCGATCCCACATTACGACATGTTAAGAGACCCCATGCATTCAGAGAAGCTAGCTAAACTGTCTTTAGCAGAAAAACGCCTTTGGCATAAAGAACATTCCTCTCAATGGAGAACTGAAGAAAGAACTGGTTCTAGGAAGACCAGCACTGCAGACTTGGAAGAATCAGGGCTGGAGCACTAGGGCTGTCTGGAGCAAGGACTGGTCCAAATCAGACAAAGAAACGTCAACTACATTGCAATGCAGTGACCAGAACTTCACATCTTCCTTATTCCTATAGAAACCGGTATATAACATTAGGAAGAATGCTGCAACAAATTAAAGAACCGTGAACCTTCTAGCAAACAGCCAAAACCTTCTTTAATATCTTGGAAGCGTCAGATTTCCCCAACAATAAGGAAGCCTTCCCATCCCCTAACCCAGGCAGCGTCTGCTTATCCCAAACCATTCAGGGACAGTGCTGCCTAGGAAGAAATGCTTTCACTGGATGCGTGGTAATCCTGTGCTGCCTAGGTCAGCACCACATAGGTTTCGGTGCTGACATAACCTTTTTTACTGTTCTAGTAACTACAGAAAGTTCAGCATTCTGGTTAACATTATTAGTTCTAACAATATTTTCTTCCTATTTCAAACAGGGATGTACTGTTTTTCTTCCAGATACTTCCCTGTGAAAACAATGTCTGTCAGCGTGCTCCCTCCATTACCACACTAGTGATACTGTCTCTCTTGAGAATGAAGTCGGTTTTTTTTATTTTTTTTACATATTTTCATCAATTTTACTTGGAACAAAAGCCTGTGTACTTCGATATACAGCTTCAAGATTAAAAATTATTTAGTTAAGAGGTAATTTGACAGAGTCTGCATTTACACTCACCAATTGGTGGTCCAACATTTTAGTGGAGATCTAAACTTTACAAATACAGAAATAACATGAACATTTGACTTCTTGTGACAATGGAAAAATACCTTAGCTGCAAAAACATGTTCAAAGAGAATTAGTAAACTCTAACTTGTGCCTCAAAAGACACGTACTGAAAAAGGTTTTTTTTACACCCAAAGGTTTGTGTGAATTTAATTTTAACCACGAAATTCTTCCCGTTTTTTCAAACCTTTTCTAATCTGCGATTTCCTGTTCTGAGGGATCTCTTCATATTCTGTTTCTAGGATACGCCATGATTTGCTTGTGTAAATTAGCTTTAGCAAGAAAATAAATCTACAAAAAATGACTGCCACTTTTCAGGAGGAGGGAGAAGTTCAAAGGAAAGCAGGTAGTCATGGGAAACCAATTTTTATGGGAGCCACCACACATTGTAGTGCGGAATGTGACTGAGAGTGACATAAAGATATACATCATACAGGGGAAGAGAAATGAGGGGCATCCTTACTTGCAGCAGCTCAAGTCTAACCCCCCTCATAGTGCTTATGTCTCCATCCATCAACAAAAGTACAAATGCTCACTGACTGTGTTTTTCTCTGTCTTTATTGATGTTTCATAGAAAGAGTAGGAAACACAAATGAAGCCTGGAGATAGAAATGAGTATTTATGTGTGGTTCACTTTCCCTTGAACCCCCACTCACTCCGACCTAAAAAAGAAAACATAGGTGCAGGGATGCTCATCTGAGCCACAAGTAAAATCATGCACAAATAGAGGTAGAGGGAGTTGGAAATCTGTGGGACTGGGCTTGAGCATGAGTAGAAAAGGGGACACAAGTCATGTAGCAGAGAAAATGGGGCAAGGGTCATAGGTTGGGAGAAGGAACGAACAGGAATGGGCTCGCTCACCCCAAACAGTAAGGCAGCAAAAGATACTACTGCCAGGCAGGAATTCGCCTAGAAAGGTAGAACTGCCTCCAAGACTTCATGGTTGTTCTTCAAGAGCTAAGGCGGCATCCATGGCTTTTCAGCTTCGTCTACCTACTTCTAGCATAATCCTGGATTACTCCTGGAATTCAGGAGTACTACAACAGTAAGTCACAGCAAATCTTTTTGACTCTGGCCCTTTATGTATCTATCATCATCATCAAATATCTTTATTTCGGTCGTTACGACCATAAAAGAAAGCATCATAATACACTAAAAACATAGCAGTATTAAAACATTACACAGTTGTGAATAAAATATTAACTCAGTCCAACGTCATTACTTGATATGGTTTTAAGAAGACGTGAGCGTGTAAACCACATAGACGTTAAAAACTTGGCAACAGCAAAGGCAATTGGGGGCGAGATGTCAGATTTAAGTATTCTAAAAGCTGGGAGGTGTTGTTTGAAACCCATGTTTCTAAGTAATGGGCAAAGCCAAAACTTCCTTGCTCTGGTGTACACCGGACAGAAGAATAAAACATGCAGGTCTGTCTCTTGTGTCTGCTTGCAAAGGGGGCAGAGGGTCGTGTGTGCTGAGTGAGACCACTGAGCAGTGTATGCCCTCAGGGGGAGAGTGTTATAGCGCCATTGCATGTAAAGCTTTCTTGTGAGAGTGGGACCCATATCATTGTAAGTTGACTCTAAGTGGTAAAAATCTTTAAAAACCAAGAAGTGGGCAAAATGAGAGCCCTCCCTCGCTGTCCTTATAGCACCTTGTAAGTGGTGTTCACGGAATACCTTCGTGATAAGTTTGCGGTAATCCCTGGTGCATGTAACCTCTGGGTCGTACCACAAGTCAGGTCTACCCAATGTCTCACAGGTAAGCTTTATGTAACTTAGCCATGGAATTTGTATGTTGTTACGAAGGCGCAAAATCTCTTGCAGCTCTGCTCTATATTTGAAATGTTCTGGGGACGACCATATTTTACACCATAGAGTTAGGGGTTTTAAGCCCAACTCCTCTGAAAGCGGTCTTAAGCCCAGATCTAATCTGAGTGGCAGAAGAGGAGTACTGGCCGGTAAAGCTGTCAGCTGCCTGAGAAAAGAGTTCTCTGTTACCTTAAGCTTCTGCACAGGCGTATGTCCCCAGATTTCTGCACCATAAGTAATGGCCCCCCGAGCCTGGACCTTATATATTTGTATACGTGGGCCTAGTGGTCTGTATGTAAGGCCCTTTGTCATCCTGGCAATGCCACCCACAGACTGGGTCAGTTTCATGTTCGCTCTTAGTTTGTGTGGCTCCCAGGTCATGCGTTCGTTTATTACTATACCCAGATATTCAAAGGTAAAAACCCTCTCCAGCCTAGAGGATCCTATACTGGGCGACGAGCGTGTGGTCGGGGGTGGGTTGAAGATCATAAATTTAGTTTTAGCAGCATTGATCTCCAACCCACGCTCCTCACAAAAACCTACAAAGCCATCCAAGACCCGTTGGAGTCCCATGGGGGATTTGGAGAGCAGCAGGGTATCATCCGCAAACATAATTGCGGGAACCCTGCTGCCGTCCAGCTTAGGGGCATCAATATCGTTCAGGGTGCAAAGATGATCTACGACCCCGGTAACGAATAGACAAAAGAGAGTCGGGGCGAGGACGCAACCCTGCCTAACCCCCCTATCGACCGGGAAAGCATCAGACAGTGTTCCATCCCTTCCACATCTTACTCTTGCATAATTCCCCTGATGCAACCTTCTCAAAATTGAGAGAATATCCCCGGGGACCCCCATCTTTGTTAACACCGACCATAACTTGTCTCTGGGTACCAGATCGAAGGCGGCACGAAGGTCTACAAAGACTGTATAAAGACTGCCGCCCTCAATCAGCACCGTTTTCCAATATAAAAGGTTTAACCGGAAGATTTGGTCAGTGGTGGAGATACCACGCTGGAAACCCGCTTGGTAAGGGCTCATAATCGCCATTTCTTCGATCCAGTCCTGGAGGCGATTTAAAATGAGCCTACCCAAAATCTTCTGCGGTACATCTATTAGGCTAATGGGTCTGTAATTGGCTGGGAGCAGAGGGGAACCCTTTTTGAAAATTGGTACAATCTCCGCCCCCAGCCAAGTACCCGGAATAGCCATACCTGCTAAGATGGCGTTATAGAGGGTCGCAAGATAGGGGGTCCAAACATCTGGCTCCTGCTTGAACAAGTCACCCGGAAGCCCATCCAAGCCAGGTGCCTTACCTGTGGCAAGTGTGAGAGCACGTTCTGGTTGGAAGCGTGTCACTCGAATTGCACTCCGGTGGAGAAATTAATCAAGCGAAGTTTGTATGTAGTTCATCAATTTATTCCGTTCACATGAATTTAATCATTCCTTTGAAAAGGTAACGTTATCACTGACGATTGTACATCACAAACGAGTATATTGTACTCATAAACTCGGTATAGCCCAATGCATTTCGGGCCGGTACGGCCCTTCGTCAGGGGCAGCACTAAAAGGGAGGATACAAGGGAACAGCTTTTACTCAATATGAAAATATCAACATTAGTAAAGAGTAAAGTACAAAAAACGTAAAAAACGTAAATTCACATTCCAAATTAACTGGTTTGACTGAAAAAACAACGAACGAAAGTGTCTACAGCATTCAGGAAGTGTACTTAAAGTAGGGCGATGGTGCGTTGATGCATGCATGGTGTGGTGTCGAAGAGCAATTGTTTTGAGAAATGGAATCGTGAGTGAGATGAATACAAGTCCATGGTCAATCGTGTAAAGCGAGTCTTGGTGATAGGCTGAATTATGTGCGAACAAAAAACAGAAGTAAACATGAGACCGTATGAGGAAAGAGTAAATAGCGTGAGTGAAAAACGTAGCAAGTGCGAGTAATTAAATTATAACGAGTATAGAGAAGGATTTAAGCAAGCGCAAATACGAAGGAAAAGGGTGAAGGAAGAGTTCGGGTGCCAAGTTAAAAAGAGCGTCAAAGGTATATTAGTAAACGCAGAGCAGCGCAAGTGTGAAGAAACAAGCCGGTGTAATCAAGTAACGTATTCCACTTACGTGATGCTAGATCGTTGAAAGCAGAGCGGTCAAAGGTGCCGGTTTTTCAGCAAGTGGCAAGGCCAGTCAGAACGGCTCGGACCTCCTTAAAAGTGAATGGTACATCAGTCTCAAGGGAGCAGTGGGGATGGTTAGAATTTTCCCCTACATCCTCAGGCAGTTTATAAAGAGACTGAAAATGGTCCTGCCATACCTTAGCTGAGATATTGGGTTCTATGGCAGGTGTCAATTCCTGGGATCCCGTGTTGACGCAGCGCCAAAATTTGCGCGAGTCTGCACGGGCCAGGAAATTAGTGAGATTTGATCATTTATCATATTCCCATTCTCTTTTGGCGTTTGAGGTCATGGACTTGTAGACACTTCGTCTGGCCCTGATGTCCACGGCACACCTACCTTCCTTGATTGCACCCATGAGGTCGGCTTTCGCCTTTCGGCAAGCGCCGTTGTACCATGATGGACCAAAAGATTTTCTATTAGTCCTGGTTATTGGTTTCGTTAGGTATTCAGAAACTATTATTAGGAAGTCGGCATGCAGCTGTCCCAAATCAGAATAGATAACCTCACTAGTGCCTTTCTCTGCTATCACCTGGAGTTTCTCCAGTAGGGGCAGTGCTTGAGCATATAAATTATGAATTTTTTCCGGATGGGAAGATATATGCTCCCACTTTATTCTGCGTCTGTTGGGCTCGAGTACCCGGCATTCTTCAGATTCACACCTATAAATTCCCCTAGCTGGGGAACCGGGGTGACTATAATTTAGTTCAAGGGCATTATGGTCACTATCACTCCTGATTGTAACCCAAAAGTCTGTTACAAAGGACCATGAGCACACAGGAACCAAAACATAGTCCAGTCTGGATTCACTGCCCATTCTATTAAAAGTACATCTTGCCATACCATCGGACTTAGACCTGCCATTGCAACACGCGAAGGCCGTATTTCAACGAGAGGGAGTTGATTTGCAGAGCCAGGGGGGACCATGACCTAGGAGCCGGAGCCTGAGTGGGAGGAATATGCCAGAAGAGATCCTCGTCCGTGGCCAGACCCTCCATAAAGCCAGGGAGGGGCTCGTAGTGGCAATTGAAATCCCCTCCTACGAGATAGGCAGTACCCTCTGTCTGGTATGTCATTTAAAACCAGAGCGAGCTCCGTAATGGTAGATGACTCCTGGGAAATATTGGTTGGGCGTGAGTAGATGTTAATCAACAACAGACTAGCGGCGTTTGGCCACTCCAGCAGCACAGCAAGGATGTCTGCTGAATTAGTGGGAAAGATATCCGCCCTACAACCTAGATCAGTGGCCACCCATGTTGTGAGGCCGCCTGAAGGGCGCCCCCTACCCCCCCACGTAGCATACTTAGAAAAGGTTGCAAAGCCCTTATGTGCAATATTTTCTCTAGCCCACGTCTCTTGCAAGAGACAGATGTCTTTCTGCTCGATGAAAGAACACCAAGACGGGTTATCAAGTTTATTAGAGAGGCCCGCAATGTTCCAGGATAGAATTTTGAGTGATGAGGAAATTGGAGCCGTGCAAGGTATGCTGGGGGGTAAAACCACTTCCGACTCCGACCCTTGGGGAGAGGTTGGGCCGTAATCAATTCCCTGTATAACCCTCGCGGGTGGGGTATTCCAAGGTGGAAAGGCCACCTCTGAGCTACCCTCTTCAGTGACTTTAGTGTACGGAAAATGTCCCTCGTCCGTAGGGGGTACTGGTTGTCTAATCTTAGTTGTGTTCAGAGCGCCACCACCCACAGACAAAAACGGTCAATCCACCATGTCTAAAGTAGAGAAACGATTGTGGGTGGGTACTTGGTCATGTCTAGGGCACCCTGTCAGCCAGCGTTCCCTATCCGCCTGTGGAGCCCTTGACCTATTTCTCCAGGGTACTAAATCCCACCCATCCTCAGCTTGTGTAGTTGTTATGGGAGGGTAAAAGAAGGAGAGTGGGAGCGATTGGATAAGAGAACTCGTAGTTGGATATGGCCAACTACATATATGAGAAACTGTTCCGGGATCCCTAAAATTAATCAATACACAGTCTCCCGGGATAGTTTTTTTAGTATTGCCCAGCCACGGGAGTCTCCTAACCATGAGAACCTCACTGTTAATGCCCTCTGGTAAAGGCCTGTTTTTCGAGAGCCAGTGGATGACTTTGTTTTTCAAAGCCACCACTGGTTCGCTGATAGATGGTTTTAATTCCGGGATACCCGTTAGGATGACTGTATACGGGGCTGACTCAGGCGGTAAGTTAACTGGTCTGTGTCTGCTATTATATTCCTGCGCCCGTGGTGGGGAAGGAAACGGTGTATCACGGGAAGTGGGGACGGTATTCTGTGGAGAGGTCGTGGGTCCAGGTTTTGAGGAAGGAATTGGTCTGGGCAGATGTGAATGGGGGAGCTGTTGTAGACCGTGACTGTCCCTAGAGAGTGGTGTAGCTGTGGAGTCTATAGGTGTTTTAGTTGGTTTAGGGTTAACCCCTAACCGAGCCATATCATGATGCAGATTACTTATAGATGATTCCAATTTAGCAAGGCGATCTATTAAGGGGGTGAGTAACTCGCTCAAGAGAGATTTTATGTCTGCAAGTGAGGGGCCCTCTACCCGTGCAGCAATTATTGGACTCACTGGTCTTTTGGTTAGGGGTACTGCCACTCCCTTTCGTCCCACTAATGGAGAGTTTGTTTTTCCCCTAGAGGCAGGCATCAGATTCTTTGGCCTGCGCCCTCCTATAGTTTGGGCCCTTCCCTTCCTCTTAGGTATTGCTCCCTCACGATTTCCTTGATTAGAATCTACACTAGGAATATCATTAGTTTTCATAGTTGACTCGGGAGTTATATCCAGATTGCAAGATGTGGGGGCAGTAGAGAGCCTTGGAGGCGGGAGGGATAGTGTAATAAAATCAATTGGAGTAGAAATATCGCAGTCTGTAATAGATGAAGTCGTAGTGCTTGGATTCACTGATGTCGAAGAAACCGGTAATCCAGGCGGTCCCCCCTTAACATGGTCAACACAATCTAACAGTTGTGGTGGGGAGGTAGCATGTTTGAGAGGGCCTAAAGACGATCTTCTAATCCAGTCTATTTCTAGGGAAATACGCTTCTCTAGAGTGGATATGTCGTCAATCAACAGGGATCCAGCCTTTGCAAAATATAAGTCCAATGTACCTGTGGGCTTGGCTGCAGCCTGGGTTGTTTTGCTCCGAGTTTCTCTCACAGTCGCCATTGATGCAGTCACAGTAAAAGCGGAAGAAGGTAGGCCCTGGCCCTGCCTCGCCTGTCCTCGAACGGCCTCAAACGGCCCGCTCTTAGCCCGGTCTTCGCTCCGGGCGCGTTCCGCTGGCGCGTAAGGGCGGGACTCTTAAGCAGCACGGTTGATGGGAAAAATGGGGAGGAGCCGGGAAGAGGACACAGGTGTGCTGGCTCAAGGCATCTATCATATGTAAGCTGTACCCTCTTATGTTATTGACTAGTACTGGTATGAACGTGTCTTGTAGTTACATTTTCAGTGCAGCTTGGCGAAGTAGTATCAAATGTTTCTGCTTCAAAATGGGCTTAGAAGTTCAATTTTCATAATATATTTTTATCTCTGCACTTAGAAAACCACATAGCAAGGGTTGGAAACCATTACTCCACCCTAAAGAATCTACCCCATTTTTCCTCCTTCCCTGTGATGGTTGAAAGTGTCCACCCATGGATTGCCCCTATCAAAATGAAGTGAGATTTTTTAATTTGTGTACCTGCCCGCATTTTTTAATACTATCTCTTATTCGAGGAGAAAGTCTATATTCGCCATGTGCTGCATGAGATTTGAGAGCTTGTGAGTTTGGAGTAAGTTCGAATTTGAACAGGTATAGACCTCTAGCCATTAGGTAAGCTGATCCTAATAAACACATGTATTGTATTGCACAAAATAGATGCTCGCCAAAGTAAAGTAATCAATATGGCATGTTTAGAGATCAAAAGACTTGTAACTTGGTGACTAAGTCATGCTAAGCCACTGCAGATGTAATCTTATGAACGGTAAAATTTAATGAATAGGCATATTTGAGCAGTATGTCTTTCAAAACTGTAGTACCTGGTGCACAGTTTAATCCCATTAAATGTATGTTTTTTTAAACTGTCATCTCAAAACACCAATTGAGGTATACAAAAGACCGTATCTTCGCAAATTCTTACATAAAGGGCCTAGCCTCTAACAATTTGCTCGTCATCTAGGGTGGAAACGTGGAAAATAGCTCAAAAGTACAAATTTTCTCTGTCTAATGTCAGAGATTACGTTATTTGGAATAAAAATTAAATATTTGGAGGTTCCTGGCATCCTACGAGTCCTTGGAGCAGTTTTTCGGATGTGTAGGAGCTGTGTACCACTCTGAATGATAATTCTAATAAAATTGAAGTTCGAGAGCAAGGCATCGTCATTGTATTGATGCTTGTATTGGGATCATCTCAGAGACTAAACATGATTTACCTTTCTGGTCAAATGCGTTTGAATGTTCTCTGTATCACGTTCTGGCATCCCATGAGTCTTTGGAGCAATTTATGTTGAAAAAACATTTTCCGGTTGCGCTGGGAGCTATCTACCATGCTGGGTGATGGTTCCGATCAAATTCAAGTTGCAGGGCAAGGCTCTTAATTGTACTGACACTTGTATTGTCATCATCTCAGAGGCCAAACATGATTTTCCTGTTTAGTCACATGTAGTTGCTGAGTGCTTAGTCCAATTTGCAATGATTTTTCCTGAATAGCACCAAAGTCCACATGAATTTGAACCAACCATTATATATGCACTTCTCGTGAATATTTGTACTGTAGTACATTTGGGGATGCCAGGATCTTCCTCAAAATTAAAAGCCTACCTCCATGTATTTGATTGTGTTTTATGATGAAACAAGATGATGTTATTTACCATTTGAGGAAAGGGTGTGTGTCTATGTACTGGGTAGCTTTACTGGACAATCTGATCCATTATTTTCTGTGTTCTCTTTTTCAACAGGCTACAGGTGCATTGGACGAAAAAGTGAAATTGGAGAGAACTCTGAAAGAGCTCCAGAAAGTGCAAGGAGATCAAAAGGTGGAAGTACCATTTTTCTTTTAACTCTTTTCATGACCTTCATATTACATGCTACTGTCTATTTTGAGGCAATTAGAAACGAGTGGCACGTAGTACATTTCATTGCACCGAGGATGCAATTACTTAACAGCTTATTCATGAAATTACATCTCTTTTCATTCAGCATAACAGAGATGCTTCAAATGAGAAACCGGAATATAGGACTAAATGTATAAAGAGTTAGGTCACAAGTAGTGATTGCAAATTGCACACTATTTACAACCCACTCTTATTCTGCAATTCGACCTATGAACTAATAGGTCATGTCACAAAATCTGTAGTTGCAGGGGGCTGCAGAACAAACTGCCTAACAAAAGTCAATAACAGAGGTCTCTATTTGCGACCACCTGTGATTGACTACAAACATAGGGAATGTGGCCTGCAAAGAAGAGCAGTGCTCCACTTTTATGTTTGCATTCCCCAATGGGAAACCTGTTCTGTAACAGTCTGTCTTCCTTAAAGTAACCGGTGCAGCTTTAAAAAAAAAAACTGAAAGGTTTCCGGTTTGGGAAGACATTAGGAAGAGGTCCCCTAGTAAATCTTGTGATTCATTGTTAAGGGGGGGAGGGGGATGCTGCTTTGTAATTGAGGTTTGGAATAAGTTGCAAAGCCACTTATGCAATCTGGAAAGTTTTTTTCTGAATATCAAAAAGGTGTTTAATAAATAATATAATGTATTTTCGCAGTCACAAACCCTGCGAAATCCTACACCAAATCATGCCCAAACGTCTCAACTGAAGTCACTATTTTGCTTATTGTTTAATCCGTTTCCAAATGAAGCTTTACTTTTGAAACCTGCATAACCAAAAGGCTCAAATTGCATACAGATTTGAACCAGAACGCTAGTGAAGGTTGAGAATTTTCTTCCGCTCTTCCTTAAGTGAACTCGATGTAAGAGCAATACGTGCCTGCTCTACTATAGCTTACATTGAATCTATACTAGATGCATGACAACCATCGATAACAGTTTTGCTTGTTGATTAAACGCTTTGAGAAAGCCCCGGCTCACAGCCTGCAGGGTGCGAAACACGTGTTGACTGTGCCTCAGAATAGTCTTTCTGTTGTAATTATTTATAAGCCCAAATAAATTTGGAGAAGCTAAGGGTTTCCAACGTAATTTTTGCCAGTCCTAAAACTAAACTAGACATTGAATATGGACCCTACCGAACCCTCATAAATATAATTTCTTGTCCTGGTACACTTTCAACTGTCACTGAACTAATGGGTAAGGGGTTTCCCATTTCCAAGGACAAGTGATATCTGAATTATCCTCATTGAAAAACAGGTTGGGCAAAAAACTGGATCCATTACCCCTTTGAGCCTTTCGCCATCAAATTACCATTTGATGAAATTATCACTCTGATCTACGTGTTTGGCATTCCGAATGTGAGGAAAAATTAACTAGAGAATAACAAATTGTATAAGTGGAAGAACAATAAAGAAATATTGTGGAGAACGTAGTCGGGAACACAGATATGATTAGCTCCTTATATTACTACATACTGAACTGAAAATTAGTAAAAGTAGAACAAGCTTATAAACTAAACAAATCTTTCCTTGCAACTGCATTTAAAAAAAAAAACATTTTTGTATTGTTCCTGTAAAATGAACATTTACAATTCAAGATGTCTTTTACATTAGGATTGCTAAACTGCTTGGTAGAGAACAAAAGGAGGTGCCCCATACCCTTCGATTTGTTAAAGTGTTTCTACATTTTTCTTCCAGGGGATCCTCATCAATAGTCATAAACTCTGAAAAGAGCCACCCATGTGTGTGGATCCCGGAGCACTTTTAAAAATATACATATATGTATAACAATTGTTTGCCATAGTAACTTACATTTACTCCAGTATTGGAACTTTCATAGATTCACATGCTTGAATCACTCCCCGTAGTAATAGTAGTAGTAGTACACTGATAGGTATAGACTAGAAAAGGCCTAGGCCTCTCAGTTTATTAACCTATCATAGTCATTTTTTTAAAAGAGACCAACGTTTTGCCTTAACCAATCAGCATGAATTACCCTCTAGAACACTCCAGAGAGAAGCTCAGTACCTCAGATTTTCTGTTGCACGTTGTGATAGATAGTCTCCTCTGAGCTCTGCTCAGCTTTCTCATCTACAACTCCTGACAAGAACATTTCTGGACTTCTTTCTTCGGGAAAGTAATTTCATTTGATATATATTCATAGGCAGATATTTATTCTACCTTTTATATCTGTTTGTTTGTTACCAAATCTGACTGGACTATGTCAGATAAGGCTAAGAAGGCTCGCTTCAGGGAGTGAGCCACATGTTTGAAGAAAATATTGGATGTAGAGGACTCTCATAAAGACTGTATTTATTGTTTGTAGCAGTCTCATAAGTCGTCAAACTGCAAAATAGGTTGCACCTTTTCTAACAAGACCCTTGGAGACCGGGAAGGACATCTTATCCAGTATTGGGGTATCTTTCATAGATTCACATGCCTGAATCATTCCCCGTCGCCGAGGCGGGAGTCCCCGGTAAATAAAAAAAAAGTAGTGCCAAAATGTTAGTAGTAGTAGTAGGCCCAAAGAAAAGGCCAAAAGCCTGTATCTTAGCAGCCTATCTACCTCATTATGCAAAAAGAACCAAGAATTTGGTAACAACCAATCAGACACCAGCACCCTTCTAGAACCCTATCAGCAGAGCCAGTTCTCCTCAGATTTTCACCGCACGTCGTGTGGAAGGGAGTCTCCCTTAGTGCCTCTCAGTTTTCTTTCAACTTGCTTCAGCATGTCAGACAAGAAGGCTTTATTTAAGTCCTGCAGGACCTGCACCAAGAAGAGAGTCCATGTTGATGATCAACATGTAGACTGCATCTACTGCCTCTACCCTAAACATGAGGCAAAAGATTGCAAGATTTGCCGCACCTTCCCTACAAAAACTCTCAGGGATAGGGAGGCGAGAGTGCTTTTGTGGCTTAAATCCTCTTCGGCTGAGGAGGATGACAAAGCCTCTACTTCTAGCAAGAGAGCTAGATCGCAGGACAGCTCTTCCAGCGAAGGGAAGAAGCGTCAGAAATCGCATCATTCTACTTCTGATGCGCACTCTCCTCAGGAATCTACAGTCAAGCAAACTGTGAGTAAAAGCCTTTCAAAATCTTTGGCTTACTCTCAATCTTCAGTTTCTGTCACCTCGTCTGCTTCTTCATTGACGCAAACATTCTCTCCTATTATGTCTACGAAGATTACTATCCTCTCAAAGAAGCCCACCGTCGAGGGGTCGTCGACAAAGTCCTCGTCGACGAAGTCAGCAGTACCGCCGTCGACGATTCCGCCATTAAAAAGCCTGTCGACGTCGAGCTCGTCGACGAAGAGCTCGTCGACGAAGATCCCGTCGACGAAGAGCTCGTCGACGTCGAGCCCGTCGACGAAGAGCTCGTCGACGAAGATTCCATCGACGAAGACCCCGTCGACGTCGAGCCCGTCGACGAAGGGCTCGTCGACGAAGATTCCATCGATGTCGAGCCCGTCGACGACGGCTCCGTCGACGGTGAGCCAGTCGACGACGATAGCACCATCTACGATACCGTCGACGATCCCGTCGACGATCCCGTCTACCACAGCCCCGTCGACGACGACCTCGTCGACGATGATCTCTACTCCAGTTTCCACCAGGACTTTTCAACTAAAGTCTTTTCAAAGGCAGGACATTTCACCGCTTACTCCCTCGCATCTCCTGGAAACTTATGTGCAGTGTGACGATGATGATTATGTGGACGACGAGGACGAAGGGCCCTTTGGGGTTGCTCGCCATCCTTCGGAACTGCACATCAAATGTCAGGAGGACGATGAGGATGAGGATTATCAAGGGCATTACTATCAGGAAGACATAATCGTTCCGCATCATAGACCCTGCTACACACAACCTCGTAGGAATGAGATGTCACATCTGCCTCCTACTTTGATACAAGACCTACAAGCCATGCTTGCAGATTATAAGCAGCGTTTTCCACCGCAGCCAAACGTTCCACAGGTTCCACAGACTGCGCCGCAGCCGGACCCATTGCCTCTGCCTGAGGGTCCAGCCCCAATGCCTCAACTGCCTGATCCTCCACAGGACCCGCATCAGGATACAACCTCGGAGGAGGAATACGAAGAGGGCGAGTTGCCAGACCCAGCAGACCCTTGGGATTCATATATAATCCCTATGCCTTCGCCACCTACCCCTCTACCATCTGATTCGCCTCCAGAAGATATAGGGGGGTTCCATAACCTTATGCAGCGAGCTGCGACCAGGTTCAGCTTGCCAGTTACCATTGAGCAGTCTGACTGTTTTCTGCATGATTTTAAGGAGGAGTCAAGGAAGGTTACGAGAGCTATCCCTATCATTGACTATATTTGGAAAGAAGGGGTTAAAATCATGAAAAACCCGGCATCAGTACCAGCGGTGCTTCCACGGATTGACAAAAAATACCGTGCTCCAGCCGACAGTCCCTCTTGTCTCACTGGTCAACCGCGTCCAGACTCGGTTATATCTCAGGCAGCCCAACAAAAGTCTAAGAATCCGGCAGCACCGGTCACTACACCACCGGATAGGGAAGGACGCCGACTGGATCTAATTGGGAAAAAATTTTCAACTATGGCAGCTGCTTCCATCAGGGCAGCCAACTCCCTAGCGATAATTGGGCGTTATGACCGCCAGATGTGGTCAGAAATGGCAAGCTTTATCGACCTCATCCCAGAGGATAACAGGCAAGATGCTCGAAAGGTTTTGTTGGAGGGTGAGCGTGCAGCCTCAGAGACTATCGACTGCGCACTGGATATTGCGAATACTAACTTTTGCCAGTTGGCTGGGGCTGCGGTTCTTAGGCGCCAGGGTTGGCTGAAAGCTACCACGTTCAGACCAGAGGTCCAGACAAAAATATTGGACATGGCCTATGATGGCGAATCATTGTTTGGAAAACACATAGATGATGCACTCCAAGCAATTAAAACGGATACTGCAAGATCGTTGGGCTCCTTGCAATACAAAAGAGGTACCTTCAGAGGAGCAAGGGGCCGTGGATTTTCTTCCAGAGGAAGTTATCATACCCAACAAAATAGGTACCAGCCTCAGTATCGGCAATCATATCAGTCTTCCTACAGACAGACCAATACATCTGGTTTCTCTCGTCAAGGCGGACGAAAAAGATCGCAGAATCAGGGAAGAGACACCTCACGGAAGCAATGATTTCTGCAGGGTGCCTTTCACTCCTTTTCCCCTCCCTGTGGGTGCAAAAATTTCAACTTTTGCGACCAGGTGGCAAGAAATTACGTCGGACCAGTGGGTTCTGGACCTGGTTCACAACGGTCATACCTTAGAGTTTGTCACCAAACCACCCAACAAACCACCCAAGGGACCCCCTCCCCCTCGTCTTCACTTACTATTCAAAGAAGCTTTAACAATGCTCCTCAAGAACGCAATCGAGAAGGTTCCTGCGCTTCAAAAGGGGACAGGTTTCTATTCCCGCTTTTTTCTCATCAAGAAGAAATCAGGGGAGTGGCGCCCAATCTTAGACCTTCGCAATCTGAACAGATTCCTCAAGAAGCAGGGATTTCGCATGGTCACTCTGGCGGAAATTCTAGGTTGCCTCAACGAGGGAGATTTTCTAGCTTCCTTAGATATGGAAGACGCTTACTTTCACATCCCAATACATCCGAAGCATCGCAAGTATCTTCGCTTCACAGTGGCTGGCGCCCATTACCAGTTCAAGGTGCTCCCGTTTGGGTTAAAATCTGCCCCAAGGATCTTTACGAAGTGCCTAGCTCCAGTGGCAGCAGTGTTGCGCTCCCAAGGAATCCAAGTCTTTCCGTATTTAGACGACTGGCTAATAAAGGGTCCTTCGGAAAGATCAGTCAAGACTGCCGTGACAACATCTCTTCGTCTGTTCCATTCTCTGGGGCTTACGATCAACAGGAGCAAATCTCAATTACAACCAAGGCAGATCCTTCCTTTTTTGGGCGCGCTGTTAGATACCGTCCGCTGCAAGGCATTCTTGTCTCACGAACGGCAGGTTCGTCTTCAAAACTTAGCAATCCGAATTTCCAAAAGAAAGTCAGTTTCTGTCCGGATGTTCGCGTCGCTGCTAGGGATGTGCTCCTCTGCAATACACCTCGTTCCTCTGGCGCGGCTCCGCATGCGACCCTTGCAGGAGGAGTTACACCTTCAGTGGCAGCAGGTGATGGGCTCCTTCGACGACATCATCAGAGTCACTTCAGGCATGAAGAGCGCTCTACGTTGGTGGTCCCATATTCCCAACTTATCAGAAGGACTTACTTTCATTCAGAAAATTCCAGACTTTGTCCTCACTACCGATGCTTCCATGGAAGGATGGGGAGGTCATCTCCAAGATTTACAGATACAGGGGAAGTGGTCCCCAGAGTACAAAAACAAACACATCAACAGTCTGGAATTGCGAGCAATTTTTCTGTCTCTGCAAGCTTTCCTTCCAAGGATTGCAGGTTCTTCGGTTCTGATTCGAACCGACAATACCACCAGCATGTTCTACGTGAACAAACAAGGAGGAACAAGATCAGCAACTTTGTCCACGGAAGCTCAGGAGTTGTGGGAATGGGTCACACTCCACAACATAACCCTCAGAGCAGAACATGTCAGAGGTCTCTGCAATACATTAGCGGACACGCTCAGCAGATCCCAATCAGATTGCCACGAATGGGAGCTAGAGCAAGCTCAGGTGCTCAGAATATTCAGAGCTTGGGGAACACCACCGCTGGATTTGTTTGCCACGAAGGAGAACAAGAAATGCCGCTTCTATGCCAGCAGATACCCTCAACAGGGCTCAAGGGGGAATGCCCTGTCCATGCGATGGTCAGGGATTTGTGCTTACGCTTTTCCCCCGATACCGAGGGTCATACGCAAGATGAAGTTGGAGGGCTGTCGTCTCATCTTGATTGCACCCAGATGGCCACGCCAATACTGGTTTCAGGAGCTCCTATTGCTATCACAGGACCAGCCGATCAGTCTTCGCCCGACGCCCACAATGCTGTCAAGGAACAAGGGTCAGGTTCTCCACCCGGACCCTCAGTCCCTACATTTACACGCATGGCTCCTGACTTCTTAGAGTTTAAGGACCTGGATATCCCTCAGGACTGTAGGGATATATTAACAAAATCACGAGCTCAGAGCACGATAAAAACTTACCGTCTAAAATGGAAACGGTTTTGCTGCTGGTGTGAAGCAAACCAGGTGCACCCGGTGGATGACCCTGCAGAAAAGATCCTTCCTTACTTGTTACACCTGGCAAGATCTGGGCTTTCTTTCCCTTCAGTCAAGGTCCACTTAGCTGCACTTTCTAGATTCAGAAGGGGTGCTCATGGCCCTTCCCTTTGTTCATCCTCTTTAATTAAACAGTTTATGAAAGGACTATTCTGAGAGTTTCCTCCGGTCAGACTTCCGCCACCGGAATGGGAACTCAACACAGTCTTATTGCAGTTAATGAAGCATCCATTCGAGCCCATCCATAAGGCTGACCTAAAATTCCTTACATGGAAGGTTGCTTTACTTCTGGCTTTAACATCAGCTCGAAGAGTGAGTGAAATTCAGGCGTTTACTGTAAAGGAACCTTTTCTACGCTTCACTCAAGACTACGTGCACCTCCGAACTAATCCAACGTTTATCCCTAAGGTGCCTTCACAGTTTCATCTTAATGAACCAGTGACGTTAAAGACTTTCTTTCCTAATCCATCCACCCCAGTGGAACGAGCCTTACATTCTCTCGATATCAAGAGATGTCTTAAATTCTATCTTCTGAAAACAAAGAACCTCAGAAAGTCCGATCAATTATTCGTGGCTTATGGCCAAACTACTCTGGTAAAGTCGGTTACAAAATCCACCATTGCCAGATGGATAGCATCTACAATACTTTTCTGCCATGACAAGGCTCACAGGCCTCTGTTGAGGAAACCCAAGGCCCATTCCACGAGGACAGTAGCAGCGTCTACAGCATTGTTTGCTGGTGTGACTCTAGAAAATATCTGCCGTGCTGCGACGTGGAAAAATGTCCACACTTTTACCAGACATTACTGCCTCCAATCTACGCATCGTGATGATGCAGCAGTTGGGCAAGCTGTACTACGACATCTGTTTCTTTGAGATACCTTCAGGTACCCTTTTTTCATATTTTAATATGTAAGATGTTGATATCTTTAATATAACAATGCAATGTGTTACAATGATGATTTGCTTTCATGTTAACATGCTTTTCTCTTTATAGATGGCATATTTTGAATTTTAAGATCTTTTCTTATAACTCTTGTTAACAAGCTGTGGATGCAATTAGGGAGTATCAGCACTAGTCTCCCGCCATCCGCAAACGACTGTATACTTGGTATACTGCTCGCTATTCTGATTCAGGCATGTGAATCTATGAAAGATACCCCAATACTGGATAAGAAAACAAGTTACTTACCTGTAACTACAGTTATCCAGTATTGGTATCTTTCATAGATTCACATGCACCCACCCTCCTCCCCGTAGAGTCAGTTCTATATAATTTGGGACGTTCACTTCCCACTTGTGCTACGAAAATCTGAGGAGAACTGGCTCTGCTGAGAGGGTTCTAGAAGGGTGCTGGTGTCTGATTGGTTGTTACCAAATTCTTGGTTCTTTTTGCATAATGAGGTAGATAGGCTGCTAAGATACAGGCTTTTGGCCTTTTCTTTGGGCCTACTACTACTACTAGCATTTTGGCACTACTTTTTTTTTATTTACCGGGGACTCCCGCCTCGGCGACGGGGAATGATTCAGGCATGTGAATCTATGAAAGATACCAATACTGGATAACTGTAGTTACAGGTAAGTAACTTGTTTTCTTCTCATCTGGCTCCAAAATGTGAAAACCAGGTCTGACCCTGTATCACATTCTGAGAGTGAGCAGTCTACGTCTTCAAAAATTTATTTAAAGAGGGTAAGGGATTCTTCACAATTGGATAAGGAGCCTTAAAGGAAATACGCCAAGAAGTTACTCTCATGAATCTTCCTCTGAGCTCAAAAAAGGTTCTCACAAAAAAGAACAGCCATCCAAGATTGTTTCGGAGCCACAAACGCCACCTACAGAGCTCAAATTAACATTCAAAAAGCCTTCTTCTGACAAGCCGTTGGCGAGCTCTCTGTCGGGGAAGAAAAGCATTTCAGGTACGTCGATATGGACGACTTTCTCCATGGCCCTCTCATCGTGGACGACATCCTTATAGTCGTCAACGCAGTGTCTAATTTCGTCGACCATTCCTTTGACATCGTCATCTAAAGGAGTGAAACCTTTGTCGATGAAGCACTCAGCATTCTCTTTAAAATTGAAATTGGCGACACCATCGTCGAAAAATGTACCGTCGGCGAAGTCGTTGTCAATGGAGAAGTCGAAGTTTCAGTTGTCGGCGAGACGGTGACCGTCGTTGAGGATGCCCTCATCGACAAATACACCACCATTGACAAGGGTGCAGTCGCCAGCGTCAACAAAGTCTTCGCCGTCAACAAAGCCACAGCCCTCTACGAAGTCTCATCCGTCGACGAAGTCATCGTCGTCGATGACGTCACTGTCTACGACGAAGTTGAAGGTAATGGAAGAAGAGACATCGTCGTGGATGAAAATTGTGTCAGTGAAGGTTCTCTTCCAGGGGATCCTCATCAATAGTCATAAGCATTAGAATATTCCCGCCCATGTGCGGGATCCCGGAAACAGTATATTATATGTGCCCCACATATATATATCCATACATATATACCTATATGTATACACAAGCAATTGCAGCCCATAACATCCTAGAGCTGAACCATGCTGTAAGGAATTTCCACTATACATAAGAAAATAGCATTATAAACATGAGAAACAACATTATAACTTGTTTGGAAACTGTTTTAATGCTTAGAAAACAGCAGAAATTCTTAGAAAACACTGAAAGCATAGGAAGCTCCCAGGCTGCATTGCAAATACCCAGTCTAAAAAGACTGAAAAGCTAACTAATAGCTGCATAGCAAAAAACTGACACCGTGCCTTTAAGGCACACCTGACCCCCACCTTCCCATCATGCCTCAGGGGTGGCAGTTAGGTCAGTTGTTCTTTCCGGCTCCTTCTGGAAGGATCCTGGCAACAGAGCTCCACTTTTTTCTGAGTTTCTCAGAAAATATTGTCTGTTTTTCAACTGTTTTTTCCCTTACTTCGACGTTTTACATCTATGTCAGTAAGAGGCTGTCTTTTTTAGGCAGTTTTGGGCATTTTTTCCAACTTGAAATGCCTTCTCTTTTTGATCCTTGCCCTGCTTGTGGCAAGAAGAAGGCCAGGACTGACTCTCATAGGGTCTGCATCCTGTGTCTACCGGAGGATCATGATTCCAAGACATGTACTCACTGCCAGAGCCTGTCCAAGAGAACTTTGAAGGACAGAGAGCGAATTCGCATTTATGGCCTGGCGCAACCATCCAGAGGCCGACCTCCGGTGAGGAAGGGCTCCAAGAGGCCTAGAGATACATCTAGGAGCAAGTCCTCTCGTCCTTCCGCCTCAGCGTCGGGATCGGCGCTGAGGAAAGATGTTCCGGTAGGTCGTGTTTCCAAGAAGAGACTTTCGACAGCGGGCTCGCCGCCGAGAGCAGGTACGTCGTCGACGTTGAAGTCCAGACCGCCATCGTCAACTCGGCGACGAACGGCGTCGAGATCTAGAGCCTCTCCGCCGTCGTCAACCCGGCGACGATCGGCGTCGAGAGACACCACCCCTCCGCCGTCGTCAACCCGGCGACGATCGGCGTCGAGGAGCAGGGAACCTCCGCCGTCGTCAACCAGGCGACGATCGGCGTCGAGGAGCAGAGAACCTCCGCCGTCGCCAATCCAGCGGCGATCGGCGTCGAGGAGCTGGGAACCTCCGCCGTCGACAACCAGGCGACGACTGGCGTCGAGGAGTGTCACCCCTCCGTCGTCGAGGGCACGATCCCCTCCGTCGTCGAGGCTCCATCAGCGTTCGACGTCGAGAGAGCAGAATCCTCCGCCGTCGTCATCCAGACGGCGTTCGGCGTCGAGGTTGGCATCCACGTCGACGTCGAGAGTGGCAGCATCTCCGCCGGCGTTCGGCGTCGAGGGAGAGAGGGCCTCCGTCGTCGGCTTCACATCGCCGTTCGACGTCGAGGCGGCATTCTTCGCCCACTGAACATGGCCGCCGGTCCACATCGAGGCGTCGTTCGACGTCGAGAGAAGAGTCCCGGCGAGAAAGAAGGCTACGCCACGGATCGACGTCAAGACCACGCTCGACGTCGAGACAGGCCTCGGACAGAACGGTGGTCCTGGTAACAGAGTCGGCGTCGCGCCATTCCTCCTCTCGCTCAGGGGCATCTCCACGACCGGCAATTCCACGAGAGCCTGCCAGCCAACCCCGTAGGTCTTCCCCTCAGACTCAAGGGACCATTTCTCTGTCGCCCAGATGGCTGCTGCCAGCACATCATTGGCAGGACTCAGGGGCTACAAGGAGGCTGCGGGAATACGTCAGTCAAGTGCATGACTCTCCTATGCAACGGTTGGTGGCGGCTGTGGACAGAGCTAGTCCCCCCAGGCCAGCACGTCAGAAGTCGCCGGACAGCAGGCGATGCAGATCGCGCTCCCCCAGGCGGGAGGGGCGTTCATCCGGATCACGGGCTCGTGATCATCGCCGGGAGCGGAGGTCTCCATCATCGTCCTCTTCCTCGTCCACCAGGCCCTCCATCAGGGACTATTCACCCACGCTATCGGGCAGCCCAGTGTCCAGGGTCTCGCCCATAGACGACATCAACACCTACCAGGAGGTGCTGCAGCAGGGAGCGCAGAAGCTGGGGATTGAGATGTCAGTCCCCCAAGTCACCACGTCGGTGATTTTTGAAACACTTCACCAGAAGTCTGCCTCTCGGCCACTGCTGCCTTTGGTCCCAGGAATCATGGAACCAGTCGTGGACACCTTCCTCACCCCGGCGACCGTCAACGCGGTTCCGGCTCGTATCCTCAAAAAATACAAGCCAGCTACCTCTGACCCTGTCTTTGTGAAGATGGACCCGCCTGCGGACTCCGTAATAGTGGCGGCTGCAAGAAAGGGTCAGACGGCGTCGGCCTCCTCTTCCGTTCCTCCAGATAAGGAGAGCAGAACCCAGGACTCCTGGGGACGCAGGGCCTGCTCTTCCGCGGCGGCTTCCCTCAAAATCTCCAGCGCAGCGGCGCTGTTGGGCAGATACGATAGGGCTCTCTGGGACTCGATGGAGCGATTCAAGTCCAAGCTCCCCAAGGAGGACAAAAAGGACTTTGAAGAGATTGTCACTGAAGGGGCTCTGGTGGCTAATCAGTCGATTAGCACGGCGGCGGATGGTGCGCTACTTTCAGCCCATTCTTACACACACGGCGTGTGCGCCAGGAGGTCGTCCTGGTTGCGGCTGACAGGGCTCAAGCCAGACGCACAGCAACGGATTTTAAACCTCCCGTTCTCTGGCAACTCCCTCTTCGGCACTCACACGAATGAGGAGATGGGGCGCATGAAAACTGAACTAGACACCCTCAAAGCTGTGGGTTTGGAGAAGAAAAAGGAATTCAAGCGCCGTTTTCGACCCACCCAACGCAAGGGGCCTCAACAGAGGGTTCAAACCCCTCAGTGGTCTCAGAGTAAACCCCAAGGAAAATCGCAGTTTCGAGGCGGAAAATCCAGCAGGGGCAGAGGTGGACACCAGCAGCAGTCCTCCACTACCACAAGAGGAGGAAAGTCATGAGCTGTGGCTTCCTCTACGACCGTTGCCCACTCCAGTGGGAGGAAGTGCGTCACGACATCTAGCAGAGTGGGACAGCATCACAAAAGATCGCTGGGTGCTGAATATACTGCGAAATGGATATGCGCTACGTTTTCGAGCGTATCCGAAAGACATCCCGCCAAAAAGGTCCCGTCCTCACCACTTAAAACTGCTCCAAAAGGAGGTGAGGGCCCTTCTGCAAAAACAGGCCATAGAAAAAGTTCCTCCTTCGCAGGTCGTAAAAGGAGTGTACTCCCGGTACTTCCTTGTGCCCAAAAAAGATCAAGAGCACAAGTTTCGGCCGATTCTGGACCTTTGTCTCCTAAACAAAGTCATCGTCAAGGAGAAGTTCCGTATGTTGGCGCTTCACCAAATATGTCCACATCTGCAAGTCGGGGATTGGATGTGTTCGGTGGACCTCCAAGATGCGTACTTTCACATTGCAATCGCGAAACATCACCGCAGGTACCTGCGGTTTGTGGTTGGAAGCAAGCATTATCAGTACAAAGTCCTTCCATTCGGACTCAAGTCGGCTCCGCGAGTCTTCACCAAATGTATGGCAGTGGTGGCGTCCTGCCTACACAAGCAGGGTCTCTTCGTCTACCCTTACTTAGACGACTGGTTGCTGAAGGCTCCATCCCAGCAGCAGGTGAAGAAAGACTTCCAGACCTGTCTGAGACAGTTGCACGCTCTCGGCCTTCACGTCAACATGGCAAAGTCCGTGCAGCAGCCCACTCAGTCCATCCACTACCATGGCTCCGTTCTGGACACAAGCGTGGGAAAAGCGTATCCTTCGGGGGAGAGATTGTCTTCAATGAAGAGGAAATGCAGGCTTATGCAGCAGATGCAGAGGCCGTCAGCCCGGCAGGTAGCATCTCTGCTGGGATCCATGGCGTCCTGCATTTTTCTCATTCCCCACGCCAGACTGCGAATGAGACCTTTGCAGCAAGCTCTGGAGGACCAATGGGATCAGTCCACAGGCCGTTGGGGAGATCGAATCTCTCTCTCCCAGGTGGCGAAATCTTCCCTTGCATGGCGGACTCGTCAGGACAATCTGTTGGTGGGAGTCCCGTTTCACCACCCACTTCCGGTGCAATCGGTGGTGACAGATGCATCACTGCAAGGTTGGGGGGCCCACATGGGGTGCCTCCAAATACAGGGTCGGTGGTCTACAAAAGAACAGGGCTACCACATAAATATGCTAGAACTTCGGGCAGTCCACCTTGCTCTAAAGGCGTTCCTCCCAGCAATCAAGGCCGACTCAGTCCTGGTGCAGACCGACAACACCACGACCATGTTTTACCTGAACAAACAGGGCGGGACTCGGTCACGCCCCCTCTCCCTGGAGGCACAGGCGATCTGGCACTGGCTGCTCGCCCGGAACCTCTCGGTAGTGGCAGTGCACCTTCCGGGGGAGTTGAATATCAAGGCAGACGCACTCAGCAGGCACTTCGAAGATCAGCCCGACTGGGTGCTGCACGACGACGTGGTGGCAGACCTGTTCCGTTGTTGGGGTCGTCCAGAAATCGATCTGTTTGCAGACGACGAAAATTCAAAATGCCACGCCTTCGCGTCCAGATTCCACCGTCCAGGGACCAGGGGGAATGCTCTTTTGATGGACTGGTCAGGGACATTTGCCTACGCCTTTCCGCCCCTGCCTCTGATTCCGAAGGTGGTATCCAAGCTGCTCAGATCCGACATGAAGATGATCCTCATAGCTCCGGACTGGCCGCGCCAGTGGTGGTACCCGGACCTTCTCCATCTCTCAGTGCGACCTCACAGGCGACTGCCTTGCAGGCCGGACCTGCTGTCCAAGATGGGCGGGAGGATTCTACATCCCAACCTTCCCTCACTGAACTTAACAGCATCGCTCCTGAGGTCCTGCAATACGGACATTTAGGTCTACCACCTGACTGCATGCATATTCTCAAAGAAGCGAAGCGACCCTCCACGAGAGCGTCTTATGCGTTTAAGTGGAAGAGGTTCTTCATTTGGTGTAGGGAGAATCACCTTGATCCTACAAAGGGGCAGGAGGACGTCATCCTTCCGTACCTCCTTCACTTAGCTAGATCAGGCTTGAAGTATGCATCCATCAGGGTCCATTTGTCTGCCATTACGGCTTACAGGAGGTCTCCCAGTCAACCTTCCTTTTTCCAGATGCAGGTGGTCAAGGACTTCTTGCGGGGGTTGAAGAAATTTTACCCCCCTGTTCGAAACCCTTCTCCTCCGTGGGAGTTGAACTTAGTGTTGTCCAAGTTGATGGGCCCACCTTTTGAGCCGATCCACAGAGCTTCCTTACAGCATCTGTCGTGGAAGGCCGCTTTTCTGGTAGCCATTACATCGGCACGCAGAGTAAGCGAAATCCAGGCTCTCTGTACTAAAGAGCCGTACACAGTTTTTCACCAGCACAAAGTGGTCTTAAGGGCACATCCATCTTTTCTCCCTAAGGTAGTGTCTGATTTTCATATTAATCAGTCAATTTCTCTGCCATCCTTCTTCCCAAATCCAGCGACCCCGGCTGAGCGGTCGCTCCACTCCTTAGACCTCAAGAGGGTACTTAAATTCTACCTGGCAAGTACCAGAGGCATTAGGAGGACGGATCAATTGTTTGTCAACTATGGCGCCATGAGAACAGGCTTCCCAGCAGCTAAGCGATCCATTTCCAGATGGATTGTTTCCTGCATTACCCTAGCCTACCAGCTGGCGAAAAGGCCCTTACCTTTGGCCCCTAAGGCTCATTCTACTAGGGGGAAAGCGGCCACAGTGGCTTTCTTGCATGACGTTCCAATGGCGGAGATCTGCAAGGCGGCCACTTGGAAATCGGTTCACACCTTTACCAGGCACTACTGCCTCGAATCCGATTCCAGGGCGGATGCCCAAGTAGGCCAAGCCTCCTTGAGGAACCTGTTTGGGTAGCGGGGTCTATCTAAGCATACTGTTCCTTCTCTGTTTTTTTCTTTCCTTTGCCCGCAGGGGGATGAGGTGAGGCTCGCTATTCTATTCTAATGCTTATGACTATTGATGAGGATCCCCTGGAAGAGAAGGATTAGTTACTTACCTGTAATCCTAGTTCTCTTCCAGGGGTATCCTCATCAAAGTCATAAGCAACCCTCCCGCCTCCCCGGGCAAAGGTGTGATAGTTTTCAGAGGTTATTATTTCTTTGTGCCATGACTTTTCAGTCTCCGCAAAGAACAACTGACCTAACTGCCACCCCTGAGGCATGATGGGAAGGTGGGGGTCAGGTGTGCCTTAAAGGCACGGTGTCAGTTTTTTGCTATGCAGCTATTAGTTAGCTTTTCAGTCTTTTTAGACTGGGTATTTGCAATGCAGCCTGGGAGCTTCCTATGCTTTCAGTGTTTTCTAAGAATTTCTGCTGTTTTCTAAGCATTAAAACAGTTTCCAAACAAGTTATAATGTTGTTTCTCATGTTTATAATGCTATTTTCTTATGTATAGTGGAAATTCCTTACAGCATGGTTCAGCTCTAGGGTGTTATGGGCTGCAATTGCTTGTGTATACATATAGGTATATATGTATGGATATATATATGTGGGGCACATATAATATACTGTTTCCGGGATCCCGCACATGGGCGGGAATATTCTAATGCTTATGACTTTGATGAGGATACCCCTGGAAGAGAACTAGGATTACAGGTAAGTAACTAATCCTTCTAGCACTGGCAACAGAGATTACGCCAAAGCATACTTCACCCAGTAAAAGTACGCCTCTCTTGCGCGCTCATCTTCTGGAGGCGGGAGATTCCGAAGAAGAGGGAGAACCTTTTGGAGACATGTATAGCCCGTCTGAGTTGCACGTTAAGTTTTGACCTGATGATAAAGATGAACAACAGTACTATAGTCAGCCTTATTTTGCCCATCCTGAACCACGACACCAACAGTGTAAGGCGGAGATGGTTACGATGCCCTCTGCAGTACTATCCCATCTGCAATTCATGCTACAAGATTACCGACGGCGCTTCCCACCTTCAGAGCCGGCTAGTAGTCCTCCACCTTCCCAGGTGGCATTACCAGTACGAGTGAATACTCCTACTGTACTTTCTGTACTAAACACTCTGTAGTCTGTTCCTCTCCAGGATCCGATCTCTTCGGATGAAGAAAGAAAACTTCATGATCCGGCATCAGAATGGGACGATTACAGGATGTCTTTGCCTGTCTGACCAACACCTCCTCCGGTAGATTTCCCACCAGAGGACATTGGGGGATGTAACTATTTGTTGGAGCGTGCAGTGAAAAGATTTGCTCTACCAATGCCTTCCAAGCAGACTGACTGTTCCTTATATGATTTTAAAGCACCTTTTCGTAAGTCTGTCAGAGCTATTCCCTTAATTGATTACATCTGGGACGAAGGTATTAGGATCATGAAAAACCCAGCCTCTGTACCAGCGGTGCTTCCACATCTTGATAAAAAATATAATACCACAAATGATGCCCCAGCGTGCCTCACAGGGCACCCAAAACCAGACTCAGTGGCCATGCAGGCCGCTCAACGCTGCTCATAAAATCCTGCAGCACCTCTTTTTGCACCTCCTGATAAAGATGGCAGATGTCTCGATTCCATCAGTAAAAGATTCTCAGCAATGTCAGCATTGACAGTAAAGGCAGCGTACTCTCTGGCGATCTTAGGGCGCTATGATCGCCAGATGTGGTCAAACGTTGCTTCATATATTGACAAACTGCCGGAAGATGCCAAGGAAGAAGCAAAGAAGATCCTGCATGAAGGAGGGAGAGCATCCAATGAAATATTAGATTTGGCCATGGATGTTGGTATTACAGGATTCAGGCAGCTAGCAGGCACTGCAATTTTACAAAAGCAGGGATGGCTCAAAGCCACCTCATTTTGTCTGGAGGTTCAAAATAAGATATTGGACCTTCTGTATGATGGAGAAGATCTTTTTGGCAGCCTTATGGTGGAGACCCTCAAAAACATCAAGGTGGATACAGACACCGGCAAGTCCTTAGGGATGCTGCAGCTCAGGGAAACTCCTTTTCGAGGATCAAAGTGAAGAGGGCAGCCATCCTATAGAGGGGGTATTAGCAATACCGATACCCTTCATATTCTTCGACATCTCAGTCTTACCGACCTCAATTCCAGCAGAGACAACCATCTCAGACATCCTGTCTGAACAGATAGAGGAAAGACACCATGGGCTGGCAAAGATACAAACCACCGACAATGATATAGAGCAGGCTCCGGCTCCAACTCTTCCTTCCCCACATTCCACTTATTCGTTTCAACCTCATCACTTCTGCCTGGGAGGCAACATTTCCAACTACCTCCACCAATGGCAAACCACTACCGCAGACCAGTGGGTTCTGCGACTCGTACAGTTTGGCCGCACACTAGAATTTATTCAAAAGGTGCCTACAACCCCTCCTCAAACCTCCCCCCACAGACATCTCAAGGCTCTTCAACAAGAGGTCCAAAACATGCTTCACAACAGAGCAATAGAGAAGGTCCCATTCCCCAGCATGGGTACAGGTTTCTACTCCCATTTCGTTTTGATCAGAAAAATGTTAAGGCAGTGGCATCCAATTTTGGACCTCCAAAACCTCAACATGTAAAGCACTCATTTCAAATGATCACATTGCAGGAGGGACTGAAGCTCCTACGCCAGCGCGATTTCATGACAACTCTAGACCTTCAAGATGCCTATTTTCACATACCTATTCACCCAAAACACAAAAAATACCTGGGATTTGTGGTAGCCGGAAGCCACTACCATTTTAGTGTGCTCCCCTTTGGTCTCAAGTCGACGCCCAGGATTTTTACAAAATGCTTTGCTCCGGTCGCAGTGTTTCTCAGACAACAGCAACATCATGTTTTTCCATATCTGGACGACTGGCTGAACAAAGCACCTTCCAAGACGGAAGCGAGAAAGTCCGCAAAAGCCTGCACAACTCTCTTCAGGAGGTTGGGTCTTTCTATCAACTGACAAAAATCTAGGAGCCCAATTAGCCACAGTGTGCTTAAATGCATTTCCTGCGGAGAAACGTCAGCGGCAGCTTCCGACTCTAACAAATTCCATCAAAAGAAAAGTCTTTCGGTCTGACTTTGCAAATCCCTCTTGGGAATGATGTCGTTATGCATACCTCTGATCCCTTTCCTTCATCTCAAAGTGCGTCCAATTCAGGAGGAGCTGGACAAGCAGTGGGTACAATCGGCTGGCTCCTTCGACATCATTAAAGTAACTCCTCGCATGGTGAAAGCTCTGGAGTGGTGGATAGACAAGTCATCTCTCAGTAGGGTTGTCCCTACAGGAAGAGGCAACACCACTAGTAATTACTATGGCTGCGTCCCCAGAAGAATGGGGAGCTTACCTCCAAGAGCTCCAAGTAAGCGGCAAGTGGCCTCAGGCTCAAACTCAATCCCACATAAATTTGCTGGAACTGAAAGCAATGCATCTGGCCCTCCAGGCTTTTCTTCTCAGAATACAAGATTCATCAGTACTAGTCTGTATGGACAATACTACACCAGTGCACTACATAAACAAACAGGGCAGAACAAGATCTCGTCCACTTTTCCAAGGAGGCACAGAAGATCTGGGAGTGGGCAATAGCAAACAAAATCTGTCTCAGAGTAGAACACGTTCCGGGGACACAAAATATGATTGCAGACACACTCAACAGACTCACAGCGTTGTGTCACTAGTGGGAACTGCACCAGCAGACCCTATTCACGATCTTTTTTCTCTGGGGCACACCAGACTTGGATCTATATGCAACTCCCCAGAACCGCAAATGCCAGTACTATGCAAGTTGGCGTCCCCAACTGGGGTCATGCCTTGTCAATTGCATGGTCCGATGTCTTTGCTTATGCTTTTCCTCCCATTCCTCTCCTCCCAAGAGTCCTCAGGAAGATGAAGGTCGAACCCTGCAAGCTGAATCTTATTGCTCAATCAATCAATCGAGGAATTGTAAGCGTGCTACTCATTCGTGAGGGTCTCAAGGCGCTGAGGGGGGTGGGGAGGGTGCGCAGCTACGTTCAGCTGAAGAGCCAGGTTTTGAGAGTCTTCCTGAAGGTGTTCAGGGAGGGGGCGTGTCTGATGTCTGTCGGTAGCTCAGTGTACTACTATTTTAAAATCCTGGCTGCAATGTGGGAGAACGATATTCCGCCTGCTCTGGATCTGTGGATGCGTGGGGTTTCAGCTAGTGCGAGGTTGGCTGACCGGAGGTTTCTTTTGGGTACGTGGAAGTTTATTTTGTCGTTGAGGTATTTGGTTCCATTGTTGTATAGGCTAATTGCTCCAGCCTGGCCACTTCAACACTGGTACACAAAATTGCTTCTCCTATCCCAGGTCCCGCACATCCGACTTCCAGTCTTTTCCAATATTCTGACGATGAACCACGGGCAGATCCTACACCCGGATCACAGGTACCTCTGTTTATTCGCATGGCTCCTGAGTTCAATAAATTCCAACATCTGGACATTCCCAGAGAATGTAGAGAGATCTTGGCCAGGGCTGACAGTACCAACAAAACGTACCGCCTCAAGTGGAAGCATTTCTGTATCTGGTGCCATTAAGCAGGAATAAATCCTCTTTCCTCCTCTCCGGTCTTACCATACCTTTTACATCTGGCGCAATCAGGTTTAGCACATAGTTCAGTAAAAGTTCATTTCGCAGACATTTCTCATTACAGAAGATCACTATCCTCTCCACCACTAAGGTCTTCTAGAGTATTAAAGAGTTCCTCAAAGAACTGTTTCGTGTTTTTCCTCCTGTGAGGCCCCCGCCTCCGTCATGGCAGTTGAACACTGAAATCAAGATCCTGTCACGGAAGTTGGGTTTGCTGCTTGCCTTGACCTCAGTCTGAAGAGTTAGCGAGATTCAGTTTTTCGTTATACAGGAACCATTTTGCAATTCAAGGCTGATGGAGTTCTCCTCCATACAAATCCAAAGTTCATACCTAAGGTCCCGTCCGATTTCCACCTTAATGAGCAGGTGGTATTAAAAACTTTCTTCCCAGATCCTTCGACAGCAGCAGAGAGATCACTTCACTCGCTAGATGTCAAACATTGACTTAAGTTTTACCTGCAATAGACGCAAGCTCTTTGCAAGATTTCTCAGCTGTTTGTCGCATACAGCTCTACGAGGAAAGGTTTCTCGCTCTTCAAGCAAAGTATTTCTAGATGGATTTCCAGTGCAATACAATATTGCTATCTCATGGAAGGCAGACCATTGTCTGCAACAGTTCAAGCCCATTCTACGAGAGCCGTATCTACATCTACAGCTTTATTTGCTGGAGTGTCGCTTCCTGAGATATGCAGTGCAGCAACCTGGAAGAATAGACACACATTTACTCGTCACTACTGCTTGGATTCAGCAGTTCTAAATGACACAGCGGTGGGCCAAGCAGTGTTGAGACATCTTTTTTATCAAGGTGAGCCACCCCTGTCTACCCTCCTACGGCTTTTGTTGTATCACATTTCCATGATGCGAGATGTCTTTTTCTGTTAAACACTTAAGGAAATGTAGTTCCTTTTTTATTCTGCCTATGATTAATGTGTTTTACTGGATATGTATGGAATGCATGTTATATTTATTAAAGGGTATTTATGTATACTTCTAAGATGTCCAAGACATGGTAAATGTGCTACTATACTGCTAGCTATTCTGATTCAAGCATTTGAATCAATGAAAGTTCCAATACTGGAGTAAGAATGTAGTTACTTACCTGTAACTGTAGTTCTCCAGTATTGGAAGCTTTCATAGAGTCACATTGGACCCGGGGGAAGCTCACCTTTGTCTATCTCAGCATATCAACTTTAGCACTAGTACTTGAAAATATGAGGTACTAAGCTTCTCCCTGGAGCATTCTAGAGGGTGATTCATGCTGCTTGGTTAAGGCAAACTTTAGTCTCTTTTTTTAAATAATTACTATGATAGGTTAATAAACCTAGAGGCCTAGGCCTTTTCTGGTCTATACTTATCAGTGAACTACTATTTTAAAGTATCATGATGACGGGTAATGATTCAAGCATGTGAATCTATGAAAGCTTCTAATACTGGAGAAGTACAGTTACAGGTAAGTAACTAATTTCATATGTAGGCAGTCTACTGTTTGGCAAAAAATTGCCTAATTGCATTGAATTTTTTTTCTTTTTTTTATAAAGCCAATTGCTTAGAAATGTGTCACTAATAAAAAGTGATCACAGAAAATCATTCACAAACCTTTTTGAAAAGAAAGGGGACTATGAGACGTTGTTAGCCCATAGGCAACAATGCATAGCACAGTAGAGAAAACTGACCCTGTGCCTTTAAGAACATCACATTACCCCCTGTATCTCATCATGCCTCACAAGTGAAAGTTAGGTCAGTTCATTTTTCCAGCTCCTGGACACATGATCCTGGGGCACTGAGCTCTGCCTTTTTTTGCTAATAATATTGGAAATCTTTCCAAAACCTCTCCTTTTCAGTCATTCAATGTTTGTCATCACTAATAGTGCACTTACACCTGTTTCTGACAGAAAAATATTTTATTTTATTGTCAAGTATACCTTTTTGTGAAGTGTCCTTCTCGTGGGAAAAAGAATGCCCCGTCAGACACTCATTCTGTCTGCATTGTTTATTTTCCGGAAACCCACCGTCCTGAGACATGTAGCCATTGTCAGGGGTTTTCCAGGCAAACTCTGAAGGTCAGAGAGAAGATCAGGCTGCATGGTCTACAAGAATGCAAGTTACGGGGGAAGCTCAGCCTTCTTCCAAAGCGCTCTCCTCTCGCCTCAAGAACTCTCACAGAGGGAGATCCAGAGAGAGACAACACCAAAAGAAGAGGATGTGCTCCTGGTCGACATGGGAGAAGTATGACATTGAGGACAGAAAAGCTACCGATATGCTCGCCGTTGACAGGTATGCCATCTAAAACTAGGCACCACTTAACATAAAAGCATCCTCAAGAGTTGCCATCAAAGCATATGTCAGTGTCAAGGTCATCGTCAGCAGTCCACCGTCGATCGATGTTGGAGCATGTATCAACGTCGAAACTACAGTCAGTCACTTTCAACGTTGAGAGGACACCACTCAACGTCAATACAAAAGACAAATCTTTACCAGCAAATTCACCTGCCACTCATTCTATGTCTCTCTCTGCTTCAAGGGTCATGTCTCAGTCGACCTTGAATGTATCTCTACTTTGGCGTCCGAGTTTACATTGTAGACCTGTGCCACACATGTATCACTCTGAATATTCTTGAACTTAATCTCCATCGAGGGTCACACCTGAGATTCAAATTTCAAGTACTCCATCTCCAAGAAGATATGAATCGCCTCAAGTTTTGGCAGGCACACCACCTGTGCCCTCTACCACTCCTACAGGGCCTCTAACAAGGCCTCCTCTTCCGGCTTCTTCTTATAGGTCTCTGCAAAGATCTTAGTCTCCATAATATCATCAGTCCACAGATAGATTTAGGAGATCTTCAAGGACCAGATCTACATCTAGACACTCTAGGAGATCAAGCAGAAAATCCAGGTCTCAGCACAAAAGAAAATCTCCTCCTCGGTAACAACATATTCCTATCCAAACTAATGGAACCCCCATGTGAATCCATTCATAAAGCCACTTTACAACATCTTACATGGAAAGCAGCTTTCTTAGTGGCTATCACATCAGCACGTTGAGTGTGAGATATTCAGGCATTACGTTCTGTCAAACCATACACAGTTTTGCATGACAATAGAGTTGTAATGAGAACTCATCCCAGTTTTCTCCCCAGGGTGGTGTTTGATTTTCACTTCACCTTAATCAGTGAATTTCATTACTTCTTTTCCTAATCCATTGACTCCAGCTGAGAGGTCTCTACATTCTCTCGATGTTGAGAGTCCGAAAGCAAAGATGTGAGAAATCAGATTTTTTAAATTAATTATGGTCCCGTAAGAACAGAATTTCTATCATCAAAAGAAACCATTTCAAGATGGATAGTCTCCTGTATACTTCTATCATACCAACTTCCTAAGAAATCCCTACTGGTAGACCTAAAGCACATTCTACATGGGGAAAGTCTGCAATTGTAGATCTTATTTGAAATGTCCCTATTTCAGAAATGTGTAGAGCCACAATTTGGAGATCTGTTCATACTTTCACTAGACACTGTGGTCTAGATTCAGACTCTAAAGCGGATTCTCAAATGGGGTAGGCTACTTTGAGGAACCTTTTCTGGTGATGTGTGTTGTTTTATTTCATGTCTGCTTGTTATGGGATGGGCTTACTATTCTATTCAGAGCTTTTGACTATTGATGAGAAGGGAAAATTACTCACCTGTAATCCTAGTTCTCTTCAAGGGGAATCCTCATCAAAATCATAAACGACTCTTCCATCTCCTCGGACAGGAATGACTACAGCTCTCAACAATTCATTCACCCAGAATTCCTGATTTCCCTAAAAATGATGTGTGAGGCATGATTAGAAACATGGTTTATTGTGAGCTTTTTAATGGCACATTGCCAGTTTTCTCTACTACACTTTGCATTGAAGCCTATTGACTAACAATGTCTCATTTTCCTTTTCCTTATAAAAAGGTTTGTGAGAGATTTCCTATGGTCACTTTTTATTAGTGACACATTTTTCATGCAATTGGCTTCTTTTTAAAATGAAATTCAGTGGAATTTGGCCCTTTGTAGCCTTGCTGTAGGCTGCATAAACATAAGTAAGTTACTATGTAAAAATTATGTTATACATATATGTATATTTTTAAAAGTGCTCCAGGATCACTGCATGTGGCAGGACTATTCTTTAGCTCATTTCGCCAACCCAGTTAAGACACAGCTATATTCAAATCAGTCTTGTCCCTGTGCCTCATGGGAACAGTCCAGCCCGAACGGCCAAGCCATGTCTTCCCTGGACCAGAAACAAACATCCTGAGACTAGTTTCGGGCTAACAGCCCTCATCAGCCAGGCTAGCTTGAATCCAGTGGCAAAATGAGCAAGGGACCCACACTGGGCATACCCTGCCAACTTAGGGCGAACAAAGCAAACACAAGGAGATGATGGATGGAGCGCTGAAACTTTTCAGACACTCACCCCCAGTCACAGATCTGGGTTGAATCCATCATCGTTCTTTAGCTCACTTCGCCACCCCAGTTCAGGTACAGCTATATGCAAATCAGTCTTGACCCTGCACCTCATGGGAACAGTCCACCTTGAACTGCCAAGGCATGTCTTCCCTGGACAGGAAACAAGCAATTGTAGATCTTATTTGAAATGTCCCTATTTTAGAAATGTGTAGAGACACAATTTGTGTGGAGAAATATAGGCACACCATGCTTCAAACAGCATGCAGATGCTTTGTAAATGTGTGGATTACAATGGCCCCACATAGAGTTAAAGCATTTGGATGCTACAGGATGCAGCATAGCTTCCAAGGAAACCATGAATTGGTATGTTTACAACTGTTATCACTCAGCTGATATTACTGATGGATTCCAGCGAGAATAGATGGTGAATTCACATCAATACCGCCCAGAACCTCTAATGCCCAAGGTGCGGAAATATGCAACAAGTCAAAGGGGACCTCAAAAAGCACATCTTAGTTTTCCACAGCACTCACCACTACAATGTCTACAAGCTCATCTGTACTCAAAAGTTGCCTTTCATACTAACACAAGATTGTGAACCAGAGAACCTCAAGGCAGAGTCCTCTCTGCCACCCAGCGCTGATTGTGCTTTTCTATTCCTTTTTTTTTTACAATCAATTTTATTGATTTTAAGAACAAACACGTTAACAGCACAAGACATTAGGTCAAAGTTACAAGCCATTACCGCGGTTGTTAGTTTTGAATGCATACAGATTAATGGTTGGAAGCACCTTCATGACGCAAGAACATTACAAATGTGTACATAAGCGAGCTTTGTTTCAATTAGTCCAGTTGATTTAACCATATGCCCCAGACCTTGTACTTGGTTGGGCATCCCTGGGCCTCGAATTCTTCTATTTCTTTTAATTAATCTACATTGTTAGCCTTTTTTTAATTAATGTTTATTTTTCTTAACTTTCTTATTTAATTTGCTTTAAATTATAGTACTTTATATATTTTTCTGTGTTGTTTTTGGTGTATGTGTGTGTATATAGATGTATACAGGAATACTTTTTAAATGTTAATACCTACTTAAACTTACATGTTGTATGACTTGGTATGTAAATGTAGCACTTGAATGATCTCCCACTGTCTTCAAGGGCATGGAGCACTGTCCCATTAATACATTGTGCCAAAGTCTATTTATCCATAGATTGAATTGCACCCTGTAACAGTGTTTCTGATGGATACATCTGCCAGTGGATTCCTCACCTTGTGAATATCCCCTGCGCCAGCAACATTCGGAGACTTTTGTAGCAGTCCACGCCGATGAGATCGAAGACGACGTCACAGAGACACGGCTCCATAAGAAGACCTCATCGGCGTGATGGCGTCAGTTCCCTATTTTCCGCGCCGTCGACGCCAACGGATTTCGGGACTCTCTCTCTGTAGCTGTTCTTGTTACTTTGTTTTCAGCTGGTTTCTCTCTATCTACTTCTGCTGAAATGTTGACGAAGAAGTCTGGATTTAAACCTTGTCGAGAATGTGGGAAACACATGTCGATAACGGATCCGCATGAAGACTGCGTGTGGTGCCTGTCTTCGGACCATGATGTGGAAGGATATTTTTGCTGTCGCAAGATGAGCTCCAAGGCTCTTAAGGAGAGGGAAGCGAAATTATTCATCGCAAGGATGAAGAAGGAAAAAAGAAGCCGGAGAAGGTCGAGGTCGGCGTCGAAGTCGACTTCGGGGCATGCTTCTAAGTCTAAGGAGCACAAGAAAAAGAAGAGGCACTCATCTCGACATCACTTAGATAGGGATGCGGCTCTGAGATCGACATCGCCCTCCCGACGCCATAAGGACTTTGTATCTCCTTCGCCTGTTCCTGATTCTCCTATTGGCCTATCGTCACCTGTGGCTTCACCGGAGCATTCTCCAGCTCCGGCCTTGGCTCCATCTCCGACGCCGGCTCCATCTCTGGCTCCGGCTCCATCTCTGGCTCCTGCTTCTTCTCCGGTTCCGTGTGAGGAACCTCCTGCTCCGGGTGAGCCTTCGGCTCTGCTGATTCCACCGTTGACGCCGGTTGGCCCGAGTCCGGTGATGCCTGAACAATATCCTGCGTTTCCAGGATCAGGTCAGGACCCTACGCATTATCTTAATGCGATGTACGGTGTTTCCTCCAGAGCCATGTACCCCTCTGGTGCACCTTCGGGTCCTATGGCCTTCAGTTTGGGAGTTCCCCAAGCTTATCCTCAGGCTCCCTTCATGCCATTTTTTCCGGCGATGCCGTCTTGGCATCTACCGGTGCCGAGGACATGGACGCCGCTCCCTTCTTCACCAGCGCCGACTCGACCTCGTTCGACACCGGCTGTTCCATTGGATCCACGCTCGACTCTGGCGCCGTCGGATTCGGTCATGGTGCCGCCGACTCCGGTTGTGAGGATCAGGTCTAGGAGGGAGGCCCAAAGGGTGCTGGATGAACAGAGATACCTGATGGAGGAAGTGGAGGAAGGTGAGCTTTTGGAATCAAGACGATGTGTTTTTATGAGTTGAAGGAGGCTAGTGGCCTGGACTTATCACCTGAATGGGAGATTACTCCTCCTTCTGATGCGCCTTCAAAGGATGTGGCACCATACCATGCTGTTATAAAGAAGGCGGCTGAACTTTTAGATCGGCAGTTGCCTTCTGCAGAGTTCAAGCCTAACATCCTAACAGAAGTTCTGCACTCTCCTTCTACTGTTTCGGAGCCTTTACTCCCTTTTACTGATGCCATTATAGAGCCAGTAATGGAGGTGTGGCGTAAGCCCTATTCTGCTCCGGCAGTTTCTAAAGTTATTGCCAGGAGGTATAGGGCAGCTCCGGGGGACCCAGACTTTTTGACATCTCACCCATCTCCGGATAGTCTGGTGGTTCAGGCTGCCTGTTCCAGAAAGTCATCAGGTTCTTTTCCCCAAGTCCCGAGTGACAGGGAAGCGAAGAAATTGGATCAGTCGGCCAAGAAGGTCTTCTCTTCTGCCATCATGGCCCTTAAATCGACGAATGCCACCTGTCTTTTGGGCCGATATATCCATGCTCTTATGGACTGAACAAAGCAGCTAGCCCCAAAGCTATCAGAAGAGGATAGGATAAGTTTCAATGAGGTCCTTTCGGATACCCAAGCGGCGGCACGTCAGGTGATCCAAAGTGGCTTGGATACAGCTGACTCAGTTGCAAGAGTCCTGGTATCTTCTGTTTACACCAGGAGGAGTGCGTGGCCTAAATCTTCAGAATTCTCCCCTGATGTCCAGTCAACGCTCTTGGACTTGCTTTTTGATGGCTTCGGAATTTTTGGCAAGAAAGCGGATGCTGCGCTTGAAAGATTTGAAGAGAGTAAGGCCACGGCTAAATCTTTGGGCCTTCAATCTCAGCCAAGGGGTTCGTTCAAGGGGTACAGGGGCTTCGGAAGGTCAACCTATCGTTCTTACAGACAGCCCCAGCAGCAGCAGCAACAGCAGCAAAGCACTCTGTATAAGAGCTACAGAGGCAGAGTCAGAGGTCGCACTCGAGGTCGTCAGCTCTCCTCCTCCTCCTCTTCCTCAGCCCCTCCCACCACTGCAAAGCAGCCCTAGATCCACCATTCTGGATCATGCTGGTCCTGTGGGGGGCCGGCTTACCCATTTTCTACAAGATTGGGAATCGGTTACTACAGACCTTCGGGTTCTAAATCTTGTAGAAAATGGGTACGCCCTTCCCTTTCGGGAATTTCCTCCAAATTACCCTCCTTGTCAAGGGGCTTGCTCAGAGGACCGCCGTCTTCTCCTGCAGGAGGAAGTCCTGACGTTACTAAGAAAGGTGCAATAGAGTTGGTTCCAGAGCAGGAGAGGGATCAGGGATGCTACTCCCGGTATTTCTTGATTCTGAAAAAGGACGGCAGATTGCGTGCAATATTGGACCTCAGGATCTTGAATCTTTTTCTGAAACAAGAGAGGTTCAAGATGCTCATCCTTGCACAGGTTCTTCAAGCGCTGCATCAGGAGGACTGGATGGTGTCGATCGATTTGCAGGATGCGTATTTCCACATCCCCATCATAAAGTCGCACAGGAAGAATCTCCGGTTTACGGTAGGGTCGCAGCATTATCAGTTTGCGGTCCTTCCGTTTGTTCTTACTACTGCACCTCGAGTCTTCAAGAAGATGGCAGTGGTGGCAGCCGATCTCAGAAGGTTGTGGATTTCAGTTTTCCCTTATCTGGATGACTGGCTGATCAAAGCGGAGTCGCCAGAGAAGGTGCTTCATCATCTGCAGGTTACAACTCAGCTGTTGTACAAATTGGGTTTTTCGATAAACGTACCCAAATCTCACCTTGTGCCCTCTCAGCGCAATCTTTTCATAGGGGCGGTACTGGACACTACTATGTGTCGGGCATTCCCACCTCCACAAAGGATTCTCGACATACAGGAAATGATTCCCTTGTTTTACAATGGAGCGGTCGTTCCAGTCCTGAAGGTCTTTCGCCTTCTCGGTCTGTTTGCTTCCTGCATTCTGTTGGTCAACCATGCACGCTGGCACTTGAGGGCCCTCCAGTGGTGCCTCCGCAGGCAGTGGTATCAGCACAAAGGAGATCTCAGGGAGTCTGTGAGGATCTCCGAAGAAGCTGGAGCGGATCTGTTTTGGTGGAGCGTGGAGGGCAGTCTGTCTCAAGGAAAGCCCTTCCATCTACCTCCCTCGGTGGCAACAGTGATATCGGATGCCTCTACCCTAGGGTGGGGAGCACATCTGGGGGATCTGGAGATCAAGGGTCTTTGGTCTCCAGAGGAAAGGTTGCTTCACATCAACCTTCTGGAATTGCGGGCGATACGTTTGGCGCTCAAGGCCTTTCTCCCTTCCCTTCGCGGTCAGTCGGTTCAAGCCTTGACGGACAACACTACCGTGAGGTGGTATGTCAACAAGCAGGGAGGAGTGGGGTCTCTTTGTCTCTGCAGAGAGGCCCTGCGTCTCTGGTCCTGGGCTCAGGATCATCAAATTTGTCTGATGGCAAATCATCTGGCCAGGGTTCTGAACGTACGTGCAGACAGTCTCAGTCTGCAGTTCTCCGCCGACCACGAGTGGAGGCTTCATCCAGAGGTGGTTCATCACGTCTTTCAGATGTGGGGAACTCCTCGGGTGGACCTGTTTGCCACTCACGAGAACGCTCACTGCCCGTCATTCTGCAGGCTCCAGTATCCGATGCAGGGAGCGTTGGGGAACGCGTTTCAGTTGAGTTGGGGCTCACAACTCCTTTACGCGTTTCCTCCCATACCCTTGATTCATCGGGTTCTGAGGAAGATTCGCCAAGACCGGGCCCAAGTTATATTGATCGCCCCGGATTGGCCAAGAAGGGTGTGGTATACAGATCTTCTCCACCTCTCCTCGTGCCCTCCGCTCCGTCTCCCTCTGAGGGCAGACCTCCTCTCACGGTTGGAGGGGCAGGTTCTACACCCCCACCTCCAGAGCTTACACCTTCATGCCTGGAGATTGAATGGGGCAACCTGAGTTATTTTTCTCTCCCGCCAGATGTTGTAGATGTAATTTTGTCTGCCGGACGTAATTCCACCAAATCTATATCTTCCTATAGGTGGTCTAAATTTGTGCTCTGGTGTGGGGAGAAGTCTATTGATCCTTTGAGGGCTCGTTTATCTGACATTCTGCAGTTTGCCCTTTCTCTTGCTCAGCAAGGTTTTGCTGTAGCCACTGTAAAGGGATACTTATCGGCTTTGTCGGCATTCCTTTGCTTGCCGGATCAGCCGGCCTTGTTCAAATCGCCTATTGTTTTACGATTTCTGAAAGGCCTTACAAACAAGTTTCCTCCTACTCCTTTTATTGTGCCTCAATGGGACTTAAATTTTGTCTTAACTTATCTGATGGGTTCTCCCTTCGAGCCCTTACACAAGTGTCCCTTGAGACTGTTGTCTTTCAAGACGTTTTTCTCATTGCGATAACCTCGGCACGCAAGGAGGGTAAGTGAGCTTCAAGCTCTGAGTTCAAAACCCCCGTTCTTGACCATTCATGCTGAAAGAATGGTACTCAGGACCAGGGCTGCTTTTCTGCCTAAGGTGGTAACTCCTTTCCACCTGCTGCAATCCATTACCCTCCCTACCTTCTATCCTCCCCCTCACCCTTCCAAGGAGGAGGAGCGGCTTCACCGTCTGGAACCTAAGAGGGCGGTGAGCTTCTACCTTGACAGGACAAAAGACTTTCGAGTTGATGACCAGCTCTTCGTGGGCTTTGTTGGCTGCAGGAAAGGCAGAGCGGTGCACAAGCGCACCCTTTCCAGATGGATTGTCTTGTGCATCAAGATATGCTACTCATTGGCTGGTAAGGAACCTCCAGAGGGTTTAAGGGCTCATTCTACTAGAGCTAAGTCTTCTACGTCTGCCTTGTCTAGAGGTGTTTTTGTGGAGGACATTTGTAGGGCGGCAACTTGGGCCTCCCTCCACACTTTCGCGACGCATTACTGCTTAGATTCCGAGGTGAGGAAGGACGGACACTTTGCCCGTTCCGTCTTTCAGGACTTTCTGGTATAGAAGGGTGGACACCCTCCTCCGAGAGTGGGACTGCTGTGGGAATCTTTTCACAAGGTGAGGAATCCACTGGCAGATGTATCCATCAGAAGAACAAGTTACTTATCTTTGGTAACGCTTTTTCTGGTGGATACAGTATCTGCCTGTGGATTCCTCACTGACCCACCCGCCTCCCCGTTGTCCACCCTTGTATACCTGCAATTCTAATGATGGTGTTTCAAAAGTGTATTTGTTATTGTCAAAGGCATTGTGCTATTTCTTTTGCCTTCCTATTTATTCTCCACACTGTGTGTGTTGATTTGTATATTATGTACTGTGTAATTGCTGTCAGTCCGTCCGTGTGCCTCGAAGGCACGGAAAAAAGGGCGGAACTGACGTCATCACGTCGACGAGGTCTTCTTATGGAGCCGTTGACGTCAGCGGAGTTGCGAGCGGAGCCGTGTCTCTGTGACGTCGTCTTCGACCTCATCGGCGTGGACTGCTACAAAAGTCTCCGAATGTTGCTGGCGCAGGGGATATTCACAAGGTGAGGAATCCACAGGCAGATACTGTATCCACCAGAAAAAGGGTTACAGAAGTGGATTTGTTTCCGGATTGGCCAATCAGGTTCACCCTGGCAATATTTTAAAACTACATTGCAACATCTTAGGTGCAAAAACAGGTTGAAATGTGAAAAGAGAAAGAAAAAGTATAACCTGATAGATTTTGAGTGCAAACAGTGTGAAAACAATAATGTCCCTTTAAGTACTCCAAGAGATTCCTCTACTCATGATGCATTGTAATGGCAGTTTGCGCCACCTACTCGGTTCTTTTTTACGGCTCCTGTGAGAAGAAAATGAGAGCACATGTGAGGTTGTATACCTGAGTTTTTTAATGAAAAAATCCTGTCTTTTAGAGAATCTTTTACAATGTTACTCAACTTCCTCAACAACCTTTTGCAGAGTATGATAATTTATTACCACATTTAGATATTTTTTCTTCTCAAAATGCCTTCTCTTTTTAAAAATGGTAGAAAAAAGGCAGTCTCAGATCCTCACAGATGTCTGTGTAGTATGCCCACCTCCATCTCATTCATACTGTTTAAGACTGCAGTATCTGCCAAAAGATGTCGAAAAGAACTCTTAAGGACTGGGAGTCCATCAGATTTTGAGGGATACTTAAAAATATGAAGGCTGAAGTAAAGAAAACAGCTGAGGGTCACAACTTCTCAAGCATCTCTGACTAAGAAATCACAATCTGATAAGGACTCCCCTAGAGAGAGATCCTTAATGAAAAGGCGCACATGCTCCCTGTTGACTTTCTCACTCTAGATTTCATTCAAAATTGACGTCAAGACGATTGCCATTGACGTCAAGTGTCTCAGCCCCTATGTGTTCATGTTTTAAGGTGGGTTCTACACCTTCCCACCACAGGCATAGAGACGTGGCTCATCAATTTCCACGCCGTACCGCTTCATTGACTTCAAAGACAACGGCGTTGGAGATGAGAAGGTCAATGTCAAATCATCATTGCCGATCCCTTTCACCATTTGGCCATCAACGTTGTTAAGACATCGCCTCTCATTGTCAATTAAGCTTTCGACCCCCGCAAAGCGTTGATTCTTGACATTGAAATTGCAATCATTGATGTTGAGGAAACAACTTCAAGAGTATTCTCCAGATATCTCAATGGATTCTCCTCTGTCAACTGCATAGATACGACACACTCCATCACGGTCTCCATCTCTGATATGTTCTGCTCTATCACTTACCCATTCTTGATGACAAAATCAAGTACTGGGGTGGACTGCAACCAGGCCTCCTTTAACACCAGACCCTCGTCCATTGCCATTGAAACCGATGTGACCTGTTCCCTTCCAGGGAATCCTCATCAAAGTCATAAGCACTTGAATATTCCCGCCCATGTGCGGGGACCCTGGAAAATATATAAAAAATATATATGAAAACATATATATAGCTCGATATATGGACTGCCTGAGAAAGGAAAATCTTCCTCTAGAGGCAGGTCTCCGGTGAGGCAGAGGAAGTAAAGGGCCAGATCTTCCTCCAGAAGCAAGATTCCGATCTGCTCTTCATCGACGCCGGGCTCGCCGTAGAGAGAAAATCGGTCGTCATTTAAGAAGACCAAATATAGAGGTACGTCATTGTCTAATCCTCTGCCGTCGTCATCCCGGCGACGATCGGTGTCGAGAAGCTGATCTCCGTTGGTGCGGGATCGCCCAACGTTGAGACATCCTTCTCCATCGTCGCCGTCGGTAAGGCGTTCGACGTCGAGACCTCATTCTCCGTCGTCCACCGTCTGTATGGCTTTCGGCATGGAGACGATCTACTCCGTTGACGTCAACCAGGCGGCGGTCAACATCGAGGCCCAGATCTTCAACAACGTTGAGAAGAACTTCGACGTCGAGACTAACTCCTCCGTTGAAGCCCACGAGACGCTCAACGTCAAGAACGAGATTGGTGAGGTCGAATGTTTCGATGTCGAACGATTTCTCCGTCACCCTCTCCTCGTTCGACGCCGAGGCTTGGTACTCCGGAGGATAACACTCTTCGGCGTCGAAGCGTATATCTCCGTTGACGGAGCACCGGTCGATGTTGAGACAGAAGGAATCTACATGGTCAGCGTCAAAACCTAGATCTACTTCAAGGGACTCACAGGTCCTAGTGGCACATAGCCGCTCGACATCGAGGCATTTATCATCGAGGTCGCATCATTCCTCAAGACACCGTTCCATGTCTAAAGACTCCTTGGAACCTTCAGTTTTGGCTGCGGGCCTCTTCTCAGGTGATCTCGACGTTGAGAAGCTCATCTTCTCCGTCCTCAGAGCGGCAGGTACAGAAATCCCCGCAGATCACAGCTTCACCGGCGATAGGACACAGAACTCCATCTTTTCACCTCTCTCCCAGATGGCTTCTACCAATCCATCATTGGCAGAAGGAAACTTCAGCACAGGTGCAGCAACCTATTGACTATTCAAGTCCTCTACATAGATCTCCTCTGGCCCGGTTGGCGCAAGCTGTTGACCGGTCACCTACCACTCCACCCAGTGATGGCCGTACCAAGTCGCCTCCTCGTAGATCTTCTGATGGTCCTCATAAAAGATGAAGATCTCCTTCTTGGACATCCTCCTCGACCCACTCCTCCAAAAGGGGTTATTCTCCTACTCTTACAGACAGTCCTCCCTCCAGAGTGTCACCTGTTGATGACATCAACACTTTTTATGATGTCCTTTCAAGAGGAGCGCAGAAACTTAATATAGAGATGTCTGTGCCACAGGCATCCACATCCGTTATGTTTGAAACTCTACACCAAAGGTCTGCGGCTAGACCTTTACTACCTCTGGTGCCTGGTCTTTTGCAACCAGTCATGGACATTTTTCTTACCCCAGCATCTATAAAGGCAGCTCCTGCGAGGATTTAAAAAAAATACAAACCAGCAGAATAGGATCACTTATTCCTTAGGTCAGACCCTCCACCGGATTCAGTTAATATTGTAGCAGCGAAGAAGACACATGCAGTCTCCTCTTCATCGTCAGTTCCTCCGGACAAGGAGAGTAGAGCTCAAGATTCTTGGAGTAGAAATGTATGCGGTTCTGCAGCGGCATCTTTAAAAGTGTCTAGTGCTGCAGCCCTTTTAGGCCGTTATGATAGAGCGTTGTGGGATTCATTCGAACATTTTAAAGAAAAACTGCCAAAAGAGGACCATCAAGACTTTACGGAGATTCTCCAGGAAGGGGCCCTAGTGGCCAATCAAATGATCAGTACAGCAGCTGATGGGGCTTCTCTAGCTGCTCATTCATATTCGCATGAGATATGCGCAAGGAGATCCTCCTGCTTGCGTCTTACGGTGTTAAAACCGGAAGCCCAGCAATGCATCATGAATCTGCCTTTTTCTGGTAACTCCCTTTTCAGCTCCCACACTGACGAAGAGATGGCCAGAGTGAAGACTGAGCTAGACATTCTTACAGCTGTAGGCTTGGAGAAGAAAAAGGAGTTAAAGCGTCAGTACAGGCCTTACGATCGCAGAGCCTACCATCAGAGGGATCAAACCCCTCAATGGTCCCAGAGGCAGTACCACCAATCCAAATCCCACTTTCAAGGACGAAGACCCCCAAGAGGTAGAGGAGCACTCCGGCAATCCTCTACAACAGCCAAAAACACCGGCAAACAATGAGTTTCCTGTTATCAATCAAACGGAAATGCAATCTCCTCCTTCAAGTGCATCAACCATCAGTTCGAAATGTGGCATCACTTCTAGGATCAATGGCATCTAGCATTTTTCTCGTCCCCAACTCCAGGCTGAGAATGAGACCTCTACAGGAGGATTTGGAGGACAGATGGGACCAAACTTCAGCACGATGGGATGATCGAATTCTACTCTCCCAATCAGCGAGAACATCCATTCTCTGGTGGACTCATCGTAAAAATCTCCTAGTGGGAGTCCTTTTCCATCAACCTCCTCAAAAACAATCCTTGATCACGGATGCCTCACTTCAAGGATGAGGAGCACACATGGGTTGTATACAGACTCAGGGCAAGTGGTTGAGAAAAGAACAAACCTATCACATAAACATGCTGTAACTGCGAGCAGTTAATCTAGCTCTCAAAGCGTGGCATCAATCGATTCAGTCCAAGTCAATATTAATACAAACGGACATTACGACCACCTTGTATTACCTAAACAAACCAGGTGGAACTTGCTCTTGCCCACTGTCCCTGGAATCTCAGGCGATTTGGCATTGGCTTCTGGCCAGACATCTCTCAATCACAGCAGTCCATCTGCCAGGGGAACAGAACTTACAGGCGGACGCTCTAAGTCGGTACTTCGAAGAGCAGCAAGACTGGGTGCTAAACGACAAAGTGGTGGCAGACATTTTACATCAATGGGGTCGTCCATCCATCGACCTCTTTGCAGACGAACTGTACAAAAAATACCACGCCTTCGCGTCAAGATTTTACCGACCAGGATCGAGAGGGAATGCTCTTTTGATCGACTGGTCAGAAACATTTGCGTACGCTTTCCTGCCCCTTCCTCTCATCTCGAAGGTGGTGTGAGAAGTTGGCCTGGTATATGCTGCTCACTAATTCTAGTGATCACCTTGTACCATGCCAAACAACCCTTATGGTGGTGGTTGAAGTCAACCCTGATAGACCAGCTATCCTAGTGGTAGCGTGGGCAGTGCAGTCTGCAGGCTAAACTCTTGAGGGCATGTGAAGCCAGCTGTTTTACCATATGTAACCTCCTTGAATACCAAATGAAAGGACACCACACAGATATATATTCAAAATATATATGTATTTATTTACTTAAAAGTATCCCCTATACTCTTTATGAGCTCAGAAGAACATTCGTTTAAAACAAGGCAGTGTTTAAATATACAAAAGTTGCACAATTATGGATGGGCCAGGTGGCCAGCTAAACCATATACTAAAATAGTAGTATAATAACCACGAATAGAAAGGAAGGAAGGCCTAGGGCCTTGGGAATCACAGGGACGACAAGGAGCTAACTGTAGTTAGTGACCAGGAGGCCCACAGGATGCGTGTGAAGTGTTAAAAGTTACACGCGTGCACCTATTGATTTAAATGGGTGCGTAAAAGTCACAAAGTTAAAGAAAAAGGCGTCTTCCGGATGGACCAGAACCTAACAACTTGAAACCTAGACACTAGAGATGTTTCTCTACCCAGGAGCACTGGAGTGCCAGCGTTACCTCACCCACAGGAAGCGGGTGCATAGGGGTCAAAGTGCGTTGGGTTTCGTCGTGCAGGTCTATGGAGCCTGAGGATGAAGATGCTGCAGGCGGCCAGGCAGGAAGAGTTCGGGTGGATCCAAGGATGGATCTGAAGAGTAAACGACCTGTAAGCAGAGGGGACAATGTTCAAAGTCACTAGCCGGTGACCGGCGTGGAACCAGGAAGGAACCAGGCGATGTCGGGTGCCAACAGGTGAAGAAAGGAAGCTTGTCTCTGCAGCCACGTGAAAGTGAAGAGGTCGACGACGTCCAGGAGTCACTCACGAGCTGTCCCATGAAGGCTCTAGCTGATGGCGGTGTCAGCTTCTTGATCGGAGCAAACAGGCCTTGGCTAATGCAAGCCACGCAGGAATCGAGGAAAGCTTGGTGCTCTGGCCAGCAAGGTCAAAGGGGCTGCTCCTTTTCACAGGAGCAAGGGCCAGTCTGGAGCAACCAGACCAGCGGTGTTAGTTGTAGTTTTCGTCGCCAAGATGGCCACTAGCCAACGGGCCAGTAACCGGGATGACGCGTCGAGTGGCAAAAAAGCAAAAGGGCCCCACGCAGATCTCGTGGATGCTGGAGGGCTGGTCTTTGGTGCAAATGCTGCTCGGTGTTGGGGCTTCTCAGGGCCCAAAGCACAGCGTTGAGGATGCCTCAGGTGCTGCGCAGTCAGCTTGTCGTGGACGTTTCAAGATGGCCGGTCCCACGTCGCTCGGTGCCTCCACGGGTCTCTTCTTTGCAGGGACTGTGGATCTGGCTCAGAGATGTCTGGGAGTCTGGGTCTTGTCGGGCTCTGGGCTCGGTCTCCGGCGGCGGCAAAGCAGTCGTTTAGTTGCTGGATGGTGCCTGTATTCACAGGGTGGTCCCTCCTTGGCCACAAGGGAGATTCTCTTCAGTCTTCTGTACAGCAGAACGTCGAAGTCCAGTAGTTCTTCTTATTAAAGTCGAGTTTCAGGATGATCTGAAGTCTTGGGACACAGCTCCTACTCTTATTCCAAATCTAGGGGCCGGATTTCCTGCTAGGTCCCTCCTCTGGGTGGGACCAGGAAGGGGGGTGGTTACACCCCCTTTCCTTTGTCCAGTTTTGCGCCAGGACTGGGGCTGGAGAGCCCCAGCTCCGGTTTGAACTGGCATATGCACAGGGACACCTTGTGTGCCCCAGTCATGTCTCAATCTATTCAGCCCTCCCTAACCCACTACACAAAATCCTGTCTGGGGTGGTGCAAGCACCTCCCCTGACAGGAAACCCTTTGTCCACACCTCCCAAGCTGGAAGGACTCCCAGCAGCAGGTGGGCAGACTTGTGTCTGTGGTGGCAGCATCCCTTTTGTGATGCTGAGGCTCTGTCTAACTTTACCCGGGTTTCAGGTTAGGTACATGTCGTGTCCCTCTAGAAGGGTGGAATGCTACCCCCGTCGCCAAATCGTAGGACACCTTACTCGACATGTTTTGATAAAGCCAAACCAAAGTTAGTATTTGACCGCGAGGTACATAATGCACTTAAGAGTATATGGTATGGCAATATCATAAAACAGCTAAAGGACGTTGTTCCGAAAGCTGCAGACAGGCTCAGCTCATGCCAGAGCACCATCTCACATGAAACCAAGCACTCTGCCTCCAGGATTGTTAAGGCCTGCCATAGGAGTGACTGATAGGTTACCATGTGTCCATATAAGTAAGAGGTGATTACACCAACTTACCCCAGCTGAGTGATCAGCCAGTTGTGTCAAATAGTGAGTCCAGGCCATAGGTGGCATAATACATGCTGCAGCCCCTGGTAGGCCTTGGATACACCTATGCCCTGGGTACCTGGGGTACACTGTTACAGGGTCCAATAAGGTGAACCAGTTCCAATTGATAATGCACCTAGTGTGCATTGGCATTAATTTAGGGAGAGAGCAGCAGGGCTGGGGGTCTGATTAGCAGGCCCACAGCCACACTAAGTCATAAAACCAGTGAAGCAAAAGCAAAAATTTGGGGTGACCATAGGATAGCAGATCCTACTCTCCTACAGGTGGTAACCAAGCTCATTCGCTCCAGGATAAAAATGATCCTAATAGCACCGGAATGACCGCGTCAGTGGTGGTATCCGGACCTGCTGCAGCTTTCAATGTGGACACACAGGAAGCTTCTGTGTAGACCGGACCTTCTGACAAAAATGAACGGGAACCTTCCCTCGCTGAAATTGGCAGCATGGCTCCTGAGGTCCCACAATACTGCCACCTGAATCTCCCTCAGGACTGTATGAATTTTTGAGGGAGTCAAAAAGACCGTCCACGAGAAACTCTTAATCTTTTAAGTTGAAGAGATTTTACTTGTGGTGTATGCGTAATGGTTTTCAACCTACTAGTGGGCAAGAGGAGGTAATCTTGCCTTATCTTCTGTATTTGGCCAAATCAGGTTTAAAGTATACCTCCATAAAAGTTCAATTGGCGGCCTTAAAGCCTACAGAAAGTCACCTGACCAACCTTCTTTCTCTCAGCTCCAGGTGGTCAAGGTTTTCCTTTAGGGTTTGAAGAAAATGTTCCCCCCTGTCCGACCTCCTTCTCCTCCTTGGGAGTTGAATCTGGTTCTGTCAAAACTGAAGGGTCCTCCTTTTGAACCCATTCATAAGTCCACCCTGCAGCACCTTACATGGAAAGTCGCTTTTTTGGTGGCTATTACGTCAGCGCGTAGAGTAAGCGTGATCCAGGTACTCTGTTCCAAAGAGCCGTACACAGTTTTCCATCACAACAGAGTGGTATTGAGGACTCACTCCACTTTCTTTCTGAAGGTGGTGTCTGACTTCCATGTCAATCAAACAATCTCTCTACCCTCTTTCTTTCCCAATCCTGCTACGCCAGCAGAAAGGTCTCTTCATTCCCTAGACCTTAAAAGGGTTCTAAAATTCTATTTAGATAAAACAAAGACCATCAGAAAGTCTGATCAATTGTTTCTAAATTATGGTGCCATCAGGACAGGTTTCCCACCCTCTAATCGTTCCATTTCCAGATAAATAGTGTCTTGCATTAATCTGGCTTATCAATTGGCAAATAAACCCCTACTGGTTTTTTCCAAAGCTCACTCCACTAGGGGAAAAGCAGCTACTATAGCTTTTCTACATAATGTACCGGTGGCGAGATCTGCAAGGCAGGATCTTGGAAATCGGTACATACGTTCACAAGGCACTATTGTCTGGATTCTGATTCCAGAGCAGATTCCCAAGTAGGCCAAGCCTCCTTGAAAAATTTATTCCAAGGCTAAGTTTGTTGGGATTGGTATTCTTTGATGTTTTCTGCCTTTTTTTATGGTTCTCATTTGCCCGCAGGAAGAAGGGATGGGTTTGCTACTCGATTCAAGTGCTTGTGACTATTGATGAGGATCCCCTGGATGAGAAGGATAAGTTACTTACCTGTAATCCTAGTTCTTTTCCAGGGGTATCCTCATCAAAGTCATAAGCAACCCTTCCGCCTCCCCAGGCAAATGATCCCAAAAGTGTCATCTTTGTGCCCTGACCTCCGGGTCTCCGCAAAGAACAACTGACCTAACTGTCACCCCTGAGGCATGATGGGAATCTAGGGGTTATGGCTGACTTAAAGGCACGGTGACAGTTTATTTGTTTTTCTCTGGGTTAGCTTTTCAGCTTTCTATACTATTGAAGTTACAGTGCAGCCTATGAGCTGACCATGCCTGCTTTTCTCTTTGCAGGGTTATGGTTTTCTATATATATATGAGAGAGAGATATTTATATTTTCATATATATTTTTATATATATTTTTTTATATATTTTCCGGGGTTCCCGCAGATGTGCGGGAATTTTCAAGTTCTTATGACTTTGATGAGGATACCCCTGGAAGAGAACTAGGATTACAGGTAAGTAACTTATCCTACTTCCATTTGAGGATCATGAACATCTTTGTCCTCTGCAGGTATCACCTCCTTGGATGGTTACCCAGACAACATCAATGTCTCCTTCAGACCTTCACCATCCAGGTCTCCTTCATCTCATAGACGTACTCACAAAAAAAGAAGGGGTGCTGTATCTATCAAGATCAAGAATTTCCTTTTTTAGACATTGATGATGCACATTAATAATACACTTCAACTTTACCCGAAGCTTCCCCTTCTCATACATCCTTTGTGGATGAATGACATTCACACCTTTCATGTGATTTTAGCTAGGGGTGTATCAAAATTAAATATACCCGTGGAGACTTTGTAACCACTTCTCCCAGTACTCCTCAAAACAGTTCAGTCAAGCGCAGCTGAAAACCCCAGAACCTACCAAACCAAGAAGCGGTCTACAAATGTATTAAATGTCTGATCAATTGAAACCCCTGCTCACTTTGGTACTAGGACTTCTGACTAGAGCTCAGGAAAAATCTGTAACCTTGCTATGATAAAGTTGGCTATCCCTAGGCTATTGAACTATAGAGCCCCCTCGGAAGAGCCGGATCTTCTAAAAAATGACCCAAAGCCAGACTAAATTAATAGGTCTAGAAAAGGAACGTAAAAAATGGGACCTAGCAGAAAAAGAGAATGTGGTACAGGTGCAGTCCATCCTAAATATGTTAGAGCCACTGTCCTTTGGTCAATACCAAAGAGAAATAATGGACTGTATGAAGTATTTTCTAGATGAGTTGCCTAAACATCAGCAACAAGATTACTTGGAGCAACTGAACAAAAGTTCACTGATTTCCTCGCAAATAATTAGTGCACCAGTAGGCTCAACCGATCTGGCCACCACTTATTGCCATGGTGTGGCTGTCAGAAGATCATCCTGGCTTCATTTGACATTGTTGAAACCAGGCACTCAATTGAAGGTAGCTAATTTGCCCTTTACAGGTTTGACATTATTTGGTCAACACACTGATGACGAAGTCCTGAAAATGAAAAATTAGTCAGGAACCCTGTGTGCAGTTGGCTTACAAGAAACAATTTTACAGCCCAATGAAACAAGATCTTGCCAATGAAGGGTTCAGTCCCCTCGATGGCCCTACCAGTTATACCAACAATATCAACAAAAGCAGAAAGTTCAATATCAGAAGAGGCAGACAAGATGTAAGACAACCTCTCCAAAGACTTCAACTACTAGAAGTAGAATACCTTCATTGGGGAGACAGTGGTAACCTTTCATCACTTCTTCCTCCGCACCCCCCTTGTTGCACACTGTGAGGGGGGGGCATTGGTGCCTCTTCACCAGGAAGAGTGAGCTACCATCACAAAGGACAAGTGGCTGCTAAGTATTGTATCTCATGGATACTTTTTTCATTTCAAAACATCCATCTATACCATGTAAGCAACAAAATATGCACAAACTAAAAATGCTTAAAAAAGAAACTCCTGCATTGCTTAAAATTAGCCATATAAAAAGTTCCATGCAACCAGAAAGGTCAAGGCATGTATTCAAAATATTTGTTTAATACAAAATAAAGGTCCAAATGCAGGATTCAGACCTATTTTAGAAATGCATCTGGTAAACAAATACATCTAGACAACGATCTTCCTTTAAGTGGAAATGCTTGTGCATATGGTGCCAAAACAATAGACATAATCCAACTGCATGTCAAGAAGAGACTATACTTCCTTATTTCATTCAGTTGGTTCAGTCAAAATTGTAATTTCCTTCAATAAAGTAATACTTAGAAGCAGTTACAGCTTACAGAAAATCCCCCAATGAGACCCCTCTCTTCAAGGTCCAGTATTCAATTTTTTTTGCAAGGTCTGAAGAAAGTATTTCCTCCAATTGAAAGACATTCCGCTCCATGGGAATTTAACTTGGCATTATCAAATGTAGTTATCAAATTTCCTTTTGAGCTCATCAATAAAACACTGTTACAACATCTTTCTTGTAAAGCAGCTTTTTGAAATTGCTATCAATTCAGTCTGAAGAGTTAGCAAGATTCAAGCCCTGTCTTCTACAGAACCCTTGTGCTATTTATCTTTCTAATAGGGTAGTGATGAGTACTAATCCTTTATTTCTAACAACAAATAGTGTTGGGTTTCTATATTAAACAGACTATTACATTAACATCGTTCTTCTCAAAAACCTTCCACTCCGACTGAAATATTCCTTTACTCACTAGACATTAAAAGAGTTGCACTTTTATTTTCATAAAACTAAGGATATACATGAATCTTCTAAAGTTTTTGTCAACTATGTTCTACATCAAAACAATCTATTGCCAGATGATTCGTTTTTGTATCACTATTTGCTATCAGCTAGCAACTAAACCCTTTCTAGGAAGGCCAAATGTTGACACTGCTAAAGCTAAAGTGGCTTCGGAATGCTCCTATTTCTGACATTTGCAGAGCTGCAACTTGGAAATCTATATGCACTTTCACTCGACATTATTGCCTTGATATTGATACCCAAGCAGAAGCAAGACTAAGTCCCTAAACTCTGATACATCTTTTTAAATAGTGGTGCATAGTGCACACAGATTATGTTTGTGAACATATATGTATATACATAGATCGTTCATATTTATTTTCTTATATATGACTATTTATTTAAATTTGTTGTATTATTATTCAGAGGTTATTTTATTATTTTTATTCTGCCAAACAATGACTGGTTTATTACTAAAGCTTACAATTGTATTCAAGCTTTAATGACTGTGAGGATTGTGGTGTACTATATGGTATTGTTGTGTAATACACTAGCAAAACTGTCTTGCGGTCAGTCAGACTCGTTTGTAAAACCTTTAGCTCATTCCTGGGTAGCTGTGGCTTGGTGCAGCAAGACTTTAAACAAAGAAACTAGTGTAAAGCATTAAGAAGCACAAACCAATATAAGAAATTCACACAACACAAAATAAATCTGACACCAACTTCTAGAAATCGATTATATTTTTATGAATTTTGGACACCAAGGTGAGCTAAATCCACCGAAGGGTTCAGAAGATATAGACACGTAAATCTCAGCTTTTTAGTCTAAAGTGCAAGCAAACATTGGTAACCGTGAAGTTTAGAAACTTGAAAGAGTTGTGTTCAGCTACTCCTGCCCAAGTGGCGCAACCAAATCCTACAGGGAGAAGTTAAGAGGGGCCACTATGGAATTGTGGACAGTTACCGGGTCACCAAAGCAGTCTTATGTCCACTTCCACACTTTACATCAAGACCACCGTAGACTTCAATGGAGTGATCCTGATGCTGGGGATGCAGGATTCTGAAAGATGCTCTGGTTGCTGTGGGGTCAACCAAGATGTCCTTGCAGTTATTCCTCAGTCCACAGGTAAGGTGGGACGACTTTGGCCACACTGATCTGTATCCCTTGAAGGCCTCCTTGAGCCAGTAGAAAGCCAGCTGCAGCACTTCCGATCTATGTACATAGTGCGTCCAGTGGTATCCTTTGGTGAAGGCTAGTGTCCCTCTTTGGTTGACCAATCTGAACCCTGACAGTACTCCCGGGTTGGGCAGACTCATATGCAACTTTTAGCCTGCGAGAATTGGTCTCTTGAGGCATCCAATGGTGGTCAGCGGTGATTCGCCGAATGTGGCTACTGACTTGCCAGAATGGTCTTCTTCAGCTTTTATGGCCCTGGCGCTGGTTCCAGAGGATCAGCCAAGTGACCCTTGGAGTCACTTCTTTGGTCTGGGGCTTGGGAGCGACATTTCCACATTGCCTCTCTTGCGAGGTCCAGGGGTCAGTAGGGCAGTCCTTCTTTGGTCCTTTCTCCAGTTCTGGTGGTGTCTCAGGTTCAGGGGTGCCGTATTTATGCCCAGGAAGTGCCCAGAGGGGGTTTGCAGTCACTAGCTAATGGGCTACTAAGATTCCGCCTATCCTGCGACAACTTCTGGCGGTGTGAATAAATAAATTAATTCGATTTTATAAAGCGTGCTTATACCGAAGTGTCTTGGCGTGGAAGCAGGTCCTTAAAAACCGCAGGAAAGGAGAAAAAAACAAAATCCCTGATGGGGGAAACAACCACTTTTTAGTGACTTTCTGAAACAAGGAAGACTAGGTTGGGATCTTAAGGGTAAAGGGAGAGAATTCCATAGCTTACTGGCGAGATGGCTAAAACTTCTGCCGCTCTATCTGGATTTCTTTATTTTAGGGATCATTGCTAAATGGGCAGTAGATGACCTGAGGGGCAGTTGGATTAAATACCATTAGAAAGAATTCTGATAGTGACAGGGCCCCTTTCCATGTAGGGCCTTATGAGTAATTCAAAGTGCTTTAAATGTAACCCTCTCCTGTACAGGCAGCAGGGGAGGGCATAAAGTTTGCTTGATAAGGAGCAGAATGTAGGCAATTTTAACAGTAGCCTTACTGCAGCATTTTGAAGAGACTCTAGTTTAGTTAGGGAACTTCTATTTACATCTAGATACAACGCATTACCATATCCAATCCTAGAAAGGATGAGAGCAACAACAGTCCTTTGTACAGTTCAGTTACAGTTTGTCACTTTATTCAGAAGCTTTTCCCTTCCATAAAAGTACATGCTTATGTAACAATCAACATTTCATCCAGTTATGGGCATACGTAAGTATTATCAAGGAAAATTATAAGTAGCAGCAGGTTATTAAAAATAGAAAGGTGCCATGTGCCTTCACAAAAATCTTATTTATAAACCTGCTTAAGGACAGGTTTTATTGTCAAGTTATTATAAAAACATATCTGTACATAACACTATGTATTAAAAGTGAGGAATAAAAATACAAAATAGCAGCAAATTTTCATAATAATAAAGTGCCACGTGCCCTCACAGCTTGTATTAAAGATGAGCCTACGTATAAACATGTTTCAGTGTCAGACAGTTGGTAAACTGATGAAAACATGGCTCCACTCTTGTCTCGATATCTCCTTGTTAAAAGTGGAATCAAAAACAACCTTGTATAAAGTTCATAACATTTACAGAACAGTAAAAGGGAAGGGAAAACCTTCCGAATAAAGTGACAAACTGAAAAGTCCTTTGTATATAGGGAGGGGAAGAATTTTCGCAACAGGCTGCTATTATGAAAACAGGTGGGAAGTGATGGAGTGTATTTGCCGGGAGAAGGTCAACTGATGATCAAAGATTACCTTTAAACGTTGGAAGCAGTGAGACCATTAAAGGGTGACCCTTGGCTTCCCAATGAATTGTAATCATACCCTAGAGAGGGGGAACCCTAAATGATGCGTGAATGTTTATCCTATCCCCAGTGCGTGGGCGCAAAGCGCCCAAGGAAATTAGTGCCCGCACCACATTTGCCGGGGTCTGTATCCTATTTCCAGATATGTATGGGTCTGTCTGCTGACAAATCCCTGAATTTTATATATATTTTATATGACGATATGCAGTGAAGGCAATACTGAATAGGATTGTGTCACCAAGGGAACTGGCCCATTCTGGGCATAATTATCCGAGGTTAGGCTCACATAGAGCTGTGAGCCCATGGTGGGCTTCCCATTGAGTTGAATTGATGTATCTATGCAGCAGTGATTTGGGATAAAAGTGGTTCTAATTTGGTATTTAAACTGAATGAAATGTAATGTACTAATAATGAAAAATCACATTTATCTATGTTGGAAAACGATGTGAATAGAATCTAACCTTGGGAGCAATAATGGCCGTTTCCAAAAGATTCAGCAAACAAGAGCCCATTTAGGGCGTAATTGAATGTTAATGAATTATGCCAGAGTTTGTACTTATGTGGTACGCAATGGAGTCGATGTAATGTACATTCGTGGGAGAATATACCATATGTAAATAGTCACACTACACTCCAAGATGGCGACTACATTGATTGAATCTAAGTCCTTCATCTATGTCCTTTACCAAGTCCGAAGTGGTTTAAGTAATGGTTGTTTCTGGCGCGCCGGGTTACACTGACAAAGGCGACAGCCGAAATGCGTCTGTTTGGCAAGAGTTCGTAAATAAAATCTATTGAACTCACCCTGTGAGTGCTTTTTTCCTGCGTGAGCATTGGGCACGTATATTGAAGCAGTTATTTGAAAAAATATATATATATTATTTATTTTAGGGTCCTCCCCCACTGGCCTAATTGTGAATAATGCACCAAGAATATTCCTAGAAGATGCCACATTTCGAAAAGAATGGGCCAGATAGCGACTGGTTAATACTGATAATAAAAACAGCACAGAGAATATAAGAAAATATCTTAGTAGAAATCCAAATGACCGAAGGGGAAATGAGAGCCACAGTAACGGCATTTAAGAAAAGGCTGGATGAAATTAACAAAGAGACGAATGAATACAAAGAATATTTGACCCAGTCTAAAATGAAGAGACTCACACTATTTGCCTTTAGCAAAACATATCTGTACTCCAACCAAAATTCCAGCGAATTACAACTCGGATGCTTCGGACAATAATTCGTCAGATAGCGGATCCTCAGACTCTGAAGTGTGGGGCAGTGACACAGAACAAAACTGGAGTAGTAAAAATAGAAATAGGAGACCATGGGCATGAGCCTGGCAATGGTGTAATTATCCCCCACAGCCTTTCTACCAACCACCTTTCACCCAACAAGGACAATACATGCTTCCCTGGGGCCAACCATTTGACCCAATGGCACCTCAAACTTTTGAGAGAAACCAATGGCCTCCGTTTTTTAGGCAGTGGTCCAGACCGGAGGGGAGGAAGGAAGAAAGATCGCAGAGTCCAACGGGAAGGGGAGGAGGCTTGAGTGCAGAAGTATCTCATCAGGACAGCAGGGCCCAATCACTCAGTAGAAATACTGGCCTTAGAAAAAGCTGTATATTTGTAGGTTGAAAAATAGACCCAAACCCGTTCAATACATTCCAAAATCAAAGCAGAAAAGAACGAATTACCCTCACTGAACTACAAAATGTCACGGACATAATAATCAAGCCAGACGACTAAGGCGGTGGTATAGTGCTAGAAACCATGAAAGCATAAAGAATAGAGCGCCGATGACCTTCGAATAATGAGCAAAACTACATGATCTTAAACTAGGCCCCAACACCGACACTAAGAACAGAAATTACAACCATGGTGGAAGAGACAGAGTGTGGAGGTTAGATCAGTAAACAGGAGGGAGACTTTTTACATAACACCAACCCCAAAACTCCATATTTTTATATACAACCTAAAATCAATAAAAACTGAGACCCACCTCCTGGAAGACCTATAGTGTCTGGAATTGGTCCACTGTTGGAACCATTGCCACAATTTTGTGATTATGTATTAAAACCTATCATACAAAAGACACACAAATATGTAAAAGACCTCCTGGCACAAATCAAAGACAACACACTAAGTAATATGGCAAATTCTGGAAAGGGAAGAATGGCACTATACAACACTGAAATAATTCATTTTGGATTGTGCAGCACTTGCCCTGACAAGATAAGTCTTCGAATTTGAAGGAACCCTCTATTTACAGACCCCTGGGACTTCAATGGGATGCACTTTTTCTCCTAGGGTAGCGGGGTGATATATATTTAATCTTGAAATGGAATGCATCCTACACGAAAGAAACCCCTATCACGCTCACATTACGCTGAGGAAGCCATATATAGACCATGTCCTTTTAATATGGAAAGGGGACTCCGGCACAGCATTAGCCTTTATCAACAACCTAGATTGGAATCTGAAATTCACACACACTATGAACAAAAGGTAACTAACATTTCTAGACGTTACAATCTTTCATGAAGACGGAAAGCTACAGACAGACACATTCCAAAAACCAACAGCCAAGAACAACCTATTACGATTCGATAGTTTTCACCCACGACCTATGAGAGAGAATTTATCATATGGCCAGTTCCTTTCTCTCAGAAGGAATTGGAGCCAAATTCAAGATTTTAAAAATCAGGCAGAAATACTCAAAGATAAATTGAGAGCATGAATTATTATCCTGAACTGATCATTAAAAAATCAAAGAAAAGAGCAAGAAACCAAAATAGGGAGACACCTCTAGAAACCCCAACACGCCCAAAAACAGACCCACCAATTGTATGCGTCACCATGTACAATGTGGCATCGAATCATGTTAAAAAGATGATTGAGCGCAATTGGCGCACATTGAACGTTGGAAACAGACATTGGGAATGGAATGGAAAAACATTTATAAAGCGCATGGCTACCCGGAAGCCTCCCAGCGCTAGTACTGACAATAGAGGGAGGAAGCCAGAGCTACGGAAAGAAGTGAGTTTTTATTTGTTTCCGGAAGGACATGTGATATGGGGTGGTACGCAGATGAAGAGGCAAGCCATTCCAGAGTTTGGAAGTATTGTAGGGGAAAAGTCTACCGCCACTCCTGGCTTTCTTGATCCTGGGGACCTCAATCGGGTGCAAATCATCTGATCTGAGTCTACGATTGGCTTTGTAAGGGACCCTCCTTTGTTCTCACATAAAAGGGCCAAAAGCATACGGGATACCCAAGTGCACACAAGACCAAAACAGCAGCACAGACCGCACACAATACACACGGCACCAGGCATTCCACAGGTCACAGGACTACCCCTGTGGACAGTGCAGTGTCTGTCATCTTACCTCTGCAACAAAAGAGCTAGACCTAGGCCTGCACACCCTGTGGGAACTAAGATAGCATACACATTGTAATACTAAACAAGTCGTCTATCTGATCAGTTGTCCATGCAACCTAATATACATAGACGTGACTACCAGGAAAGTAAGCATAAGGATAGACGAGCACAGGAGCAACATAACAACACAAAAATGGCAGATCATTTTCTAACATTGAAGCATACAACTACTGACATGAGATGGGTCATTCTAGAACAAGTCATGGCAAACACTAGAAACCTTGAACGGCTACTCTTCGAAAAAGAACAAAGATGGATTTCCGAATTGTCCACCCAGACGGCTGAATGATGAAATTCCATGGGGGTAATATATCGTGAATACAAAATGGAGATGGATAAGATCTTTTGGAAGCAATGCCATTACTTATCCAGGCAACACAACAGACCCCTAATTAAATATGACAATGTGAAACATCTCACATAATGTTAACACACTTGAGACAATGTAATAATCGTAAAATTGACCCCTCTTCAATGAACCCCACAAATACTAAAAATAATGTACCCTTTCATGGAAGATATAATTGGGTAATGTTGAGATCCCATTTGAAGGCTAAATCCTTCACTGCATGATGACACGATGAATGAGGCCTTAGATCAAGCAGAGGACTCTGTTTCCCAGAACCCCCTACCCGGGTCACAAGGCGTGGACACCATCCCTAGAGAAAGGCAAGAGAGAGACGCCCACCATTCCGGTTCGGCCACTAACAACAGACCAAAAGTAGGGCGGAGGACTCCGTTTCCCAGCATCCTGCTCCTGAATCTCATGATAAGGACAACGCCGAGTTACGGTAACCAAAAGCAGGTACCATACAGCGATATAATAACATCCACAAAAAAAAAAAATAATAATAATTTGATATGCATTTTCTGATGTGCATTGAGGTATTTGGTTGATTTGGACAAACACACTCAAAACTAAAGTTCCCGGACTGGCCACGTGACGGACTATCATGTGACCGGACTGTGAATCGTTTATCTTCACGACAATGGCCGCAAGCCAGTAACATTCAGGGATGCAGGGAAGCACAACGGGTGCAAACTGACTTGTTCCCTTGACGAAGTAAGTTTTTCTCTTTCTTCCTTTCCTTTCCTTTCCTTGTGGCTCACAAGCTTCACAAGCCACGCTATTTACAAATATTCAACAACTTTAGGGACAGGCAATCCCTGCAGTAACCTATGGTGTTTGTTGTCTGAATAAGCCATGTAGGGAACACTTCTTGAAATTACATTTTTTAATCACGCTCAACACTGCATGTGAAGTTTGAGTGAATATATTTACCCACATTGTTCTAAATAAATGAGACCATAAAGTTATTTCCTTCTTTTCTATTTTTTTCCCCCACGTGTGTATCATGATTTTCCCATGCACTTTCAAGGTATGTTGGACTCCCAAAAAGACGTGGAATGAAAAGTACTGGAATAATATATATCTTTCTTTTTTCTGAAATAGACCATAGCAGGAAAAAGTCCTATATGTATGGTCGGTATTTTGCGTGCATGCTTAAATATTTACTTTGCACTAAATAGTGATTGTATAACCAATTAATGCTGGGTTATAGTAGGTCCCGAAGAAAGCCGATTGACCCTACACGGGCAGAGATATAGCTGAAACTTGTCGACCTTATAGATGTCCTGGAACACTACATCCAAATGGCATCTGTCTGTTTTCAATGTTGCCCTAGTCCCTATAGAATAAAACCCATCAATAGAGGATCTAGAGCTGTTTCTAACTCACTATCACTCCCTGCACGCATATTTATAAGAGCTCCGCTTACAAACGCGCTGAGCCCATTCATTCACATAAGGCGCATGAGTGAGGGTCCAATGATGAAGCAAGCCACAGGTGGGGACCCTATTTTATATATATATATATATATATATATATATATATATATATATAATTCTGTGTGTGTATATATATACACACACACACACACACACAGATTTATCCACAGACAGACCCATATATATCTGGAAATAGGATACAGACCCCAGCAAATGAGGTGCGGGCACTAATTTACCTGGGTGCTTACCGCCCACGCACTGGGGATAGGATAAACATTCATGCATCATTTAGGGTTCCCCCTCACTAGTGTATGAGATCAAAGATTACCCCAAGATTTCTTACCTTAAGGACAGAGGTTGGCAAAGTGCCAAAATCCCAAGGCCACCATGTAGAATTCCAGAAGATTTTACTGAAAAGAATCATCTTTGTCTTCTTAGTAGTGAGTAAAAAAAAAATCTGCATCCAATCAGAGATCTGGGTTAGACCATTATTACAATTTGAGGCTGTAGCACCATCTTCGTCAGGAATCGACACAATAATTTGCATGTGGTCAGCATATGAAATAGCCGATAGACCGAAAGATTGAATAAGATGAACCAATTGGGGGATGTAGATATTTACTAGCGTGGGGGATAGGGAAGAACCCTGTGGCACCGGCACTGAAGAGAGAATGCTTAAGACTTGTAACCATTAAGCTCAACTGTATAAGTTTGGTTTGTAGGAAAGGACTTTGAAAGAGACAATGCTGAGTCACAGATGCCCATCCTCTCCAGCCAGTCGATCAAAACTTGGTGGTTAACTGTATCGAATGCTGCTGAGAGGTCCAATAGGATCAGGGTGTTTCTACCCCTCATCCGCCACTCTCCTAATCTCCTCGGGGCCACAACAAGGGCAGGTTCGGTGGGATGATGAGATTTGAAGCATTTTGATACAGGTTTAAATAATTTTTGGTAAGCTCTTTATTGACCTCCTTTTCCAGGATTTTAGCTGGGAAAGGCAGCCACAAAATAAGGCAGTAATATTTAGGTTCACTCTGATCCATGGAAGAATTTTTCAAGATTGATGAGATAGACGCCTGCTTCCAGGCAGCAGAATAAAGTATAGATGTGTGGCATCTAGCAATCCTAGAGTGCCCTACTTTGCCCACTCCCAAGATGTCTGAACACCTCCTTGGACATTAGGAGTTTGGTAGCCCACCCTAGAGGTGTTTCTACCCGTGGGCTAAACACCCACAGGAAAACCGGTTTGGGCACTGGTCTCCACTCTCTGTTCCTGCCTCCAGCTTGTCTACCTGAACAAATAGGCAACCCTTTAGGAGTGCGATCACCATTTGCCCACCAAAGGCGTCTTCACCTTTTGAAGCTCACGTTTTGGGCCAACATCCTGCGTTGCTTCCTGCAAGGGGGGCGATAACACCTCTCCCTGTAAAAGGCTTCTATTGTTCCAGAGCCTGGGAATTGTTGGCACGACTCCCCAGGAGGGCAGACGGCTGTCAGGTGGCCTGCAACTGTGTGAGGCCACTGGGCAAATTGGGCAACAGGGTGGCAACTTTTCAGAAGTAAATATTCCTTTAAAGTAACATTAAATTCAACTTGGTCATCAAGTCTTGTTTAACGTCACGATTAATTTGGTACCTACCTGGAAGTACCCAATTTAGAAGTTCCATTCAGAAGTTAGCTGGGCTTAGTGGTCGGCCGGTAACTGTGCATTAAACAATGAGGCTACTGACCTTTCCACAGCAAAAACAACAATTTGGAAGTGTTGCTGTCAAGACATATTAAAAGCATATGTCCTATTTAACAATATACAGTACCCTGCCTTTCTTAGTGGACCCTTACATATATTGTTGAGAGAAGTGGGGGCTTTGCCACGGGTTTTAATGACAATGTCGAACTATCAGTTTAAATTGCCCTTCCAGGCTGCAGTGGCAGGCTGGGAGCCATTTTGTACTTTGTCACCTGCAGGATGGCACCAACCAGTGATGCAGCCCTGGGAGGACACTCTGTCTTACATGCCCTAGACACCAATGGTACCATATACCAGGAACTTATAAGTAAGTTGGCTAATGCCAATTGGAGGTCACCTATTCAACATACATTTTGTAAGGGGTCAGAACCCTGGCAGTGAAGTCTGGTTAGCAGCAACATCACTACAAACCTTTGGGGGTAATCATGCAAAAAGAGTAATTTCCTTACAATAACTATTAATGAAGATCCTACGACAAACTTGTACTCTTAGTTATGCATTGTAGGAATCTTCATTGATGTCATAAACAACCCACCCACCTCCCCGACTTTATGGAGTTGAGCGTTTAAAAAACAAATCTGGTTAAGTTTTCGATAAAAAAAGAACTGAGTGGGTGAGGCAACCTGCTCTTGCAATGCATCACGGGTAAAGGAATCTCTTTGCGTTCTTAAAGGGGCTCTTTGCAGTAGAAGTCTATCAGGGTAAATGTTTCCTTGCTCTTTTCACATTTTCAAATTGTCTTTGCACCTAAGATGTTGCAATGTAGTTTCAAATGTTGCCAGGGTGAACCTGCTTGGTTTCCCAGAAAAAATCCACTTCTCATAGACTGTTACAGGGTGCTCTTCGTCATTTGCACAAATGGACTTTGCCACTATTTGCTATATTTCTATGAACAACATATCTATACTACAGTGTTCTGGCTCCATGCAAACAGCAGCAGATCATTCAAGAGTTTATTACTTCAAAACATTCCTACCGTGCAGAACTAGGACCACAAGTAAGTAACCTTTTCTTTCCTGCAATGTAGTGACTCCCAATGTAGTGTCTGGTGTATCCCAAAGTAGAGTCCTCAATGAGTAGCAATCTACCAAGCTCCTTAGTGGTTGTTGTCTTTTTTCATTTAAGCATTGAGGTGTGATTTGCATTTTTAATTGCTGTTCCTTATGTAGTGTTCAGTATAAACACTTTTGTAATGCCTTGAAATGGGTCAAGTTACAAACATTTTTTTTTTAATTCAGGTAAAATACTTTATCAGAGGATGTGGGAAAAGATTTTTGTTTGTAAATGTCTTTGTTGTGCTACTTCTTTAAAAAAAGTTGATGTGAGTTCTGATTTTGAATTTAATCATATTTTCTTTCTTTTCGCTTTCTACATGATTTTATGGTATGTGGTTTATGTTATTTAAATGCTACGTTGTCTTATGTCGTGGAGAGTTGTAAGACGAGCTGCACTCTACTTGAGAAACCTCCATCCATACTTGTTATAAGGCATTTGTTTCCTTTGATATGCTCAAAAGGGCAAGGTTACTTAACTGTAACACTGGTGACCTATTAGGGATATTCTTTATGATTATGAAAAAAATTTTACTCGCTAAATTTCAGACAGAACATGGGGTTTAAATAGTAAAGGAGGTAGAACAGACAACTGTGAACGTACAAGGTTGAAAATATCAAAGGCAAATATGATAGTCATGATCTGACCGTAACAAATTGCTGACTGTGTTCAAGAATTATTTGATGAAAATCCTGTATGGCTCACGTAAATTTACACTTTATATCATGCATCAGCCTGCATTTTTCTACATTCATCTCAAAATCTTGAAGTTGCAGTATGAATCGAGGTTTTGTAACAAAAGGGATAAAATAAAGGAAGCATTTGTTTCTTTTGGTTTGAGTTTTTCAATCACCTCAGAGTCAACATTATTTGTTGCAGCTTATTTTATTGCATCAACACGTATTGCCAGTTTATTTATAAATGAGTTATCCAAGGTGATGTGGCTTGTATTGTATAATATCTTGTGGGGTCTAGTGTTTTGTCAGTTTCCTGAACCAATTATAATACAGCATTTCTTTTTTAAAGAAAGGGAAACTGAAAAACATGGAGACTTGCTTTCAAAAATAGACATAGTCACAGATGAATTCAGCAGCTATTTCTGCTTTGAGCTAAATATGCACAACCCCATTATAGTGGCCACTACAACTGTTGATGTTCCTACTGAGTTCCCTTTTGGTCAAGATAAATCATTCCACTTGAAAACTAAAATCCCTGGTCGCCTGTTCAAGTTAACCACAAACCGTTGCACAAAATATCTATTTACTATTTCAAACAGTGGTAGAACCTGATATTGTCTTATATTGGGCATTGTGATCTGGTGAAAATAGTTATCAGAACAACGTTTTTGCCCTTGTGAAATTGAAAGTCATTTCTATTCTCTTATCTTCTGAATTCTTTGATTAACTCCATTGAGCTATTGACATCTATACATGAGCTTAAAGGAAGGTCAGCAGAGTAGTGAAATTCATAGGAACACCTCATTTGCAAAGTGAATGGGACTTCCAAGACTACTGAACAGCCATTATGATTGTACTGTCTAAGCTAATACTGGAGAAGGCAGACAGCTCTGTAACTAGATGATTTTCTCCCAAACAATAACGGTAAGATTATTGTTTTACATTTCAGAATTCCTAAATTTCGGAATTCCAAGCTCTGCAAGCAAAGAAGTCACTTAAACCAATATTTCATGTATGTGGTTGGATTTCTTTAAATATATGAAGCTCCAAATAATATCATGGCATAGTTAACTACCTCTGTCTTACCCCTTTGTCGAACACACTACTGATGGATGTAGGAGAAAATCCCCCAAACCTGAGTCCATTGTTCTTATCTGTTTCAGTGTTAGCATTTCAAAAACATTCTCAATGACTTCAGTCTTCCCAAGTTAATATTTGTTTAAAAAAGAAATCAAATCCATAACTGCATTGAACAGAGAACAGAGACTAAATAACATGTTAAAAATACAACCCTCGATTAAAGAAAGTTGTTTTTTTGGTCTACCAGTTTGACTACATATTTGTCAGACTTTAAAATAAGTGGTATCCCCATATAGGAGATGCAAATTGGTCTTACAAGTACAGTATTATAACATATTTGATTTGTATCACAACTACGATAAATATCCATATATATCTCTCTATCTATATATCTATCTATATATATCTATATATATAATATATATCTTGCTATATATATATATATATATATATATATGTATTAACGAAACCTAGTGTAACCAGGAATGACTACGCCGTGTTCTGACAAAATATACGCTTTATTGTCGGCTGATTGGACGTGTTTCGCCTGCCCAGCAGGCTTGCTCACCAACAATTGTTTACAAAGTTGTTTTCTAAAAGTGTATTAGAAGATAGACTCGTAGTTTTAAACAGAGAGTATAGCTATTTCTCGCCACAAACTTTGTTAATCACATTAACATGGCATTTCAAATTCATTCATACCAGTTCATGGATTTTCTTATGCGCTTTTCAACAAATTGCATATTTAAAGACTGTATTAGGCTCACATTATAATATCATGTTCTTTTCGTTGATAGCAATGTATTGTCACTATGCCACATTATGGCGCTCATAAATTTAGCCCCTGTGGGCAAATGTGGAATCTATGATCTTAGTACGATTGTTCTAAGTATTAATATCATAGATGTTGAATATACATTGTATAGCATCTAGCCCTAGTGAGTAATTTCATACTGATAATGTCTGAACATTGTCGAAATAAGCACCTGTCAATTTTTTTATATATATATTTATATATATATATATATATCATGCCCTAGTGGGCCAATATACACTAATCCAGTATATTGTTGTTCTAAAGTGCAATAGGGCTTAAATGAACAAATTATAAAAATAATAATGAAAAAATTGTTAAAAACAGAGATTTAGGGAGGCTCATATTAAAATGTTTTGAATTTTAGTAATCTTACAAATGTGTCTGCAAATCTTCTTCCATATTCAAACCCGCCGGGACTCTTGTATCGAGTTCTAATATATTACATGATTCCAGTCTTCTCAATTTTTTCTCCCTGTCCCCACCCTTGACATTCGGTGGAATAGAATCAATTACAAAATATGTAAGCCCTTGCATCTTTTTACTGTGGGTCTTTTCAAAATGGCGAGCCACTGGACATGATTTATCGCCATTTTTTATGGCTCTGAGATGCTGCAATATCCTTTTATGCACAGGAAAAATTGTACTGCCAACATACCTCAAGCCACAAGGGCATTGAAGTACGTAGACTGCAAAGTCTGTTTTACAATTAAAATGGCCTTTAATTATCTTTTCTCTTTTGGAAAGGCCTAGTTTGTTCATTGTAGTATTTTTCCCATGTAAACAAGCTTTGCATTTTATAAAGCCTTCTTTTCTTTTTTGCCAGGAGGCATTTGTAGCTATTGACTTGGACTGTGGGACCATATTACTCACTAACATCTGTTTCAAAGATTTTGCACGTCTAAACGTGATTGATAGCTTCCTCTGGACTACTTTACCTAGTACCGGATCATTACGTATCTAGACGGAATGTTCCTTACTTTAATATGTTGTTTATTGTAAGAGGTGTGATTGTTCACGGTACTATCCCATTTTTTTTTTATTTTACTCTTGTTAAAAATAATTTCCTCCCTTGTTTTCTTCTTAGCTTTGTAGATGGCTATTTGTACGCAATCCTCGGAGTAACCTCTGGCTTTATAAGCAAATTTTTATTGATTTTAAAAACATGTAAACAATTCAGCCAATACACAGAAATCACAGGTATAAGTTCATTCACACAAGCACTGTACCCCCCAATCACGATCCCCATAAAATTACCTAGGCGAAACTTGAATCAGATTAATCAGGACCCTCCACATTCCCCAACCATTTCCCCCACACTTTACGATATTTCTTGACGCACCCCTTAGCTTTGTACATGGCTTTTTCTTGTGTCGCACACCAGTCCACCCCTCTTCGCCACCTCTCCAGGGTAGGTGAATCCGGGCTTTTCCAGGCCGCCGCAATGTCCCGCTTGGCCACCATCATAGCTGTGTTGAAAAACAGCTTATCATTCCTGGACCAATCCAGCCCATCAGTGATCCCCAGCAAGGAGTGACGTGGGTCGTGAGGAACCTCCCAGCCCAATACCTCCGTTAGCTCCACTTCAATGGATCCCCAGAACTGCCCCAAGCGGGGGCATAACCAAACCATATGGAGGAAGTCGGCCGGAGCGTGGTTACATCTTGCACATGACGCGTCTGGGCACAAACCCGCTCAATGCAGGGGAGTGAAGTACGCAGCGTGTAAATAGTATAGCTGAATCAGCTTGAGTTTGGCAGAGACGGTGACAATTGTGGGGGCCATAAGGGCATCACGCCAGTCTACTTCGTCAAGGGGGCCCACCCAGTCCACCCATTGAGCCCTCAACTTGTCTAGGGACGTGGGAGTGTTGTTAACTAGGATGCGGTAAATGCGGGAGACCCCCCCTTACCCAAGTCTCCCATCATCGTCTGAGCCTTAGTGGGGCTGTATTCGGGGAACCTCGTGTCGCCCACGATGTGTTTGTGGAGGGCATGTCTCAACTGCAGATATTTATAAAACTGGGATGTGTAGGGAGTAGCGAGTTTGGAGCTCCTGGAAGGACAACATATGGCCCCTTGCCCATACGTCCCCTAGCTGGGAGATACCAATGAGGTCCCAAGTTTTAAACCCCAACCTCTGGCTTTAATATGATTTTTTTACGCAGCTCAATTCATTATCAAGTACTCCTTGCTCACTACAATTTCTCATTGTCCGCAGACCCACCCCATAGGGAATGCTTCTGATGAGGATTTTTGGATGGAAACTTCTTGCATGACGCAACATGTTTCCTGCTGTTGATTTCCGATATAGCTTAGTCTGTAGTTTCATATCTCTGACATCGATGGTTACATCCAGGCAGTTTACAGAAGTAGCACTAATCGTACTTGTGAACTTCAGATTTAAGTTATTAACCTGGAGGTTTTTTAATGAACTCTTTTACTGACTTCTCTGAGCCCTTCCAAATGACAAATAAGTTGTCAATGAAACTGCTCCAATGTAGTATGATGTGTTGCCATTCCTCCTGGTGCCGCGTCCGGACCACCTGCTCCTCCCACCAGCCCATAGGCAAATTAGCATAGCTGGGGCGAAGCAGGTGCCCATGGCTGTACCGCAAGTTTGATGGAATAACTCACCATTAAAAAGGAAGTAATTGTTCTTAAAGCAAATGGAAGTCATAGTCATCAACATTTGTGCGTATGCCCACATTTTTATCGGTCTATCGCCTAGATAGTATTTTATGGCTTTAAGACCGTCTTCGTGTCTTATGCTAGTATACAATGTTGTTGCATCTATTGTTACTAGCAAAAGATCTTGCTCCCAAGGTAGATCATAGATTCTCTTCAGAAAATCCCGTGTCCTGTATGTAGGACGGAAGCCTTTTTACTAAGGGATTAAGAAATGAGCCTACAAATTTAGATGTATTCCCCAGTGCGCTACCTATAGCAGAAATAATAGGGCGTCCAAGGGGATTTTCAAGATCTTTGTGTACTCATGGTATTAGGTAAAGCACTGGCACTACAGGATTATTGATTTTTAAGAACATCAGTTCTTCATGCGTGAGCAGACACTGATTGTACCATTCGTGCAGTTGAGCATTGTAAAGGCGGTGGCTAGAGATCATGTTTTCAGTAACCCTTACATAGTTTGAACGATTATTAAGCTGTTTATAAGCTTCGTTTAGGTACTGTTGTTTATCCCAAAGGACTACATTCCTGCCCTTATCTGCATTACGAACGATATAATTTGCAATAGTTGTCAATTTCGTAACAAGGGCAGTGTACTCTTTTTGCTGCTGCGTCAAAGTTTTATTTTTAACACTTGTACATTTCTCAAGATTTTTCAGTTCTTTAATCACCAGATCGTAATAAATGTCCACCGAGTCTCGAGTTGTCATTGGTACGAATTTTGAATTAGGTCTAAACCTTGTTTGTATACTAGCTGTAATATCAATTCCTTGATCTGCTGCAAGTTCTGTCGCTTGATCAATGGTGGTTTCCGCATCAGCACTTGCTGTTGTAGTGCTAATCTCATTTTCATCCTCAAGTTGTCTTAAATGCTATAGAAGGTTCATGTCATTCACCATTAAATCTCCCGATTGGATTTCAGTTCTCATTTCGCTGCTGATTGGTACTATTGTCCTGTCTTTTTGATTTGTAGCAAAAAACTTTTTTAGTTTAAGTGCTCCTGTGAATTTGAAAATGTCTACTCGTGTTTTAACCTAGTCAAATTCCGCCTCTGGACAGTATGACAGTCCTAGTTTTAATTTTTTTTGTTCCTTTTCTGATAATGTGGTGTTAGTCAAATTCACAATTGAGGCTTCATTTTCTTTAGTTATTTCTTCATTTGCTTGTTCTTGGTTTTGCCTTCGGCACCTCCATTGCTTTGCGCCTTCGCGCCTCTGCCTCTTCCTCTTGGTGGTCCTACGTTGGTTACTGGTGCTCTTGGGCGGAGATTGAATCTCTGCTCTTGCTGTAAAAAAACGAATTCATCGATAACTGTAGGGAAAGCCTCTCTCTCCTGACCACTCGGATCATCATCTGCTTCCGTCTTGACATCTGAGCTTTGTACACTACTCCGTTCCGACTGCACATCTGGTACTGTTTTCTCACTTAAATTCATTTTTTGTCTTCTCAGATTTTCTAAGTTTTGGGGCAGAAGTGTAGATTTGGCCTCGCTCGTAATCATTTTTATCGCATAAAAACGTTTGCGCTTTTCTTATTTTTATTGTGTCCAAGTTTGCGAAGACGTTCTTTCATTTCTTTTTGAATTTCTCAATAGTATCTTGATCTGATTCCTTATCAAGCATTTCCATAATTTGATTAATTTCATCCAGTATCCTTTGTTGGTCGATGTCAGCATATTTTATAAGTATACTAAGCCTTCTCCTTGAGGACTCTTAATTATTCTCAGCCCACTCACGGAGCATGTTTGAATTAGGGTCATCATACGTCAGTGTCACCATGATTCTGAGGCCTCTTAGGATACGTTTTACTTCCAGGTAACGTTTGAGGGATTTTGATTACCACCACTTCGATAATTTGCTGCGTTAAACGTCTTTTTAAACGCGCTGTCACATCCGATACTCTGCCATGCTTGTTGCACCTACAGGTTTTTTCATGATTACTTTTGTATCGTCAAAAATACATGCATACAAATTTCGAAGTATAACGCAGCACTCTCCTTGAGGTTTAACTTTTCTTTATTAATCAAGCCATCTACTCCTTCACCTACGCGTTTCAACCACACAGGTCTTGGTCACGGTGCATAGCATTAGTCTATCTACGCTTTCACCTATTTATACCGACCTCCCACTGAACCAGGTGTTGTGGGATTGGTAGTTTTTAAATTAAAAAACATAATTGAAGCATCCTTTCACAATTATTCCAGTGGAGTTACCATTACAAAACGTATTAGCATTGCATATAGTGTAGTATGACCAATTTCAGGTATGTATTTAAATATTTATGTTGCTCACAAAGTACCGCAAATGTTTCAGTTTACAAAGCAGTGTGTCTTAGTGACACATATGGGATCATCCACACCATTGTCTCTGCATAACTTCTTTAAATCATATCGATCATGTGACTTAGTGTCTTTCTCACACGTGTTTGTTCAGTGGCTGAGTGTCCCAATTGTAGACACTGTTTTATATGGCACTATATTATTATTCATCCTGTAACTTAGAGTTCTATTCATAGTTTGTTTGACGGCTAAGTGCCCCTATTGTGATCATGGTTCTTTTTGGCACTATATTGTCGATACTCCGGGTCATTCTATGTGTTTTCTCTGATTTTCCATATGAGTCTCACATCTTAAGTAATTGTAACCAGTCCATTGATTGCTAAGTTGGTCCCTTGATTAGACAATGGCTCGAATATTATTTGCATAATATGTTTTTTGAGAGCGACTCCGCAGATTTTCTTCTGCACCCAATTACAGATGTATATACATCTCGTCATCCCCATTCAGTCCTATGGGGATCTTTGTTTTGAACCTGATAATGAGTCGTGACTCTAAGCGTCATAATTTTAACGTCCTGTTGCCTCCCCTCTCATGTATTGGCACTTTTACAAGTCCTGAATATGTCATATCCAACCACATTTTTCCTTGGTGTGTCATCATGTGCCTAGCCACTGCATACATTGTATCCTTGTTTTGAGTTGCCCTGATGTGTTCTAAAATCTGTTTTCTTAAGGGGCATATTGTGCTGCCTATGTATCGTTTTCCACATGTACACTAAATAAGGTATACTACATAGGTCGGTTTGCAGGTGATCGTTTCATTGATGTTGAATGCCTTCCCCTTGTGGATCAGTGATGGTCTTCCTATTCTTGCCAATTTTACAAGCTTTGCAGCTACTACACTTGCTGAATCCCCTTTGTAATTCTTGTAGCCAGGAGTCTTGCTTCCTCAATACGAAGTGCCTATTCACTAGTTTGTCTGATAAAGATGGTGCTTTTCTGAGTTTTATTTGTGGTAGTTTCCCCAGTTGTTTTCCAATATCCGGATCTTTAGTTAGAACATTCAAATACTTGTTTAATATTCTTCGAATTTTGAAACTTTCTTTGCAATAGGTTAAAATCATGCTGATTGTGTCATCTTTTTGTTTTTCCTCACTTTTCTCTTTTTTGTTAACCAGGGTTTCAGCACGTGTAAGGCATCTTGCTTTTTCCTCTTGATGGTGAATGTCATCGTATTGATACCCTCTTTGTAGGAATCTTTGTTTGGTTTCTATGAATTTGGATTCCATCTCTTTGGCCTCAGAACAGTTTCTTTTCATTCTGATGAATTCTCCGAGGGTTTGTTTTTCTGCAATGTATCCGGATGGAAGCTTGTGCCATGGAGCACACTATTGGTGGCTGTGCTCTTCCGGATAACTGTAGTCTCTGTTTTATTTGATTTTGTCCAGGAAAACTATTTCAGTTGCGCTGATGTTATGGGTGAACTTTAAACCAACTTTGTTGTTCAGAATCGCAAAGAATTCCAAAAACTCTGTTTCTGTCCCATTCCATAGAAGAAATGTCATCTATGAAATGCAGCCAGAGTACCACTTTGGCCAAGTATTGTTCATTTTCTTCTCTCCAAGCTATGGTCTTCTCCCACCAGTCCATCATAAGGTTGACATAGCTTGGAGAAAAGGAAACTCCCATGGCGGTCCCGTAACTCTGGGAGTTGAACAGAAAAACATTATTCCTGAGACATAGCTCAGTCATTTCTGTGTGCATCTGAGTATGTTGTAATTCCTCTATGGGCTTTTGTTTTAGAAAATATGTAACCACCTGTATCCCAATCTTGTGACTTATTGATGTATATAGGGATACTACATCTATGGTTACTAGTAAATATTCTCTTTGCCATTCAGTTTCCATTAAGATTCTTATGAAATCCACAGTATCTTTCTTATATGAGGTCAAGGTGGGTACTATTGGTGCCAATAATAGCCTCATAGAGAGGTTAAAAACGATACATTTATGTTTAAATACATTAATTACCACGGTTCAATCATTGTATAAATATACAAAACTTGTTTGGGGGAGGGGGGGTGGATTCACATTTGATTGATGCCGCTATACACCTTTGTAACCATGGGTACAGATTCATATTCACATTTTGTTGTCTAGTATAATACATGTGTTAAAACATGATTAGTCATTTGGGACGTCTATGGTATTTGTTGTATTGATGTAAATGTTTGTCATTTTTGTATAATTCAACCTTTTGAATAAGACATACCATTAGATTTATCATTTTTAAAAAGTCCATATTGTAAACATCTCGACTGATAAAGTGCTAGTGCAGTATAAGTAAAAGTGCATGTCCATTTACCCCAAAGTGAAAAGACTAAAGTGATTGATTAAAAACTGTTGATATTACTGGGAGGACAGCGGGTAATGACAGTTAATACTGTGGATAATGACGTTCGCAGATCTATTGCCTCCGTCATTTGCTAAAGTCCCTGAAGATTCATCCATAAGGGACTGAGTGTTGTCACATTTTTTATAGGTCGAGCGCATGCGCTGCTATAGGAGATGACCTTTAGAAATTGGTCTGCTCTTTTCCAAAAACTCGTGCATGTGGCGGCATCCACCTTGCAGGAGCGAGCAGCAGCACGCAGGGGCCATCTGTTTGTTATTAGGGACACGTGCGTGCTTGTTTACATTAGCCTGCTCACGGTCGCCTTGCCGGCTCGACATCCTGGGGCTTTCACTTTTGTTCGCTGCCGCGCAGCGACGCTTCTTACATGTGTGATAGTCTTTTACGTTTACCCCCGGAGTAAGACTATGTGTGAGAAAATACATCTACACATCACATGTCAGTTCACTTTTTATGAGCACAAAATGTGAAATTGCACTTGCACTCAAGTTCATGGTACTTGAACGTGTTGAATGCACACTTCTAAATGAACATCTGAATCGGCAAGTTCTTTGATGTTAATTTAATTTTTAAGAAATAAGAACTTCTCATTTTATCAGACCTAAAAGCAAAAGTGAAATAATATCTGCATTGTGGGGCCGACTGGCCTAAGGGGGGTAGTTACGCTTACAAAAACAGTGGGGTGTTCCCATACCATTGAAGAGTCAATCTTCGGCGCACGCCTCTCGAGGCCACGTCACAGTCCCATAGCTCCGCGGCAGAGCGCGCAGTCGCAGTAAGATTTCGGTCCGTTCGGCGTGGTTGGGTCCCTTTGAGCAACCTTTGGCTGAACTTCCTCCCTCCTGCACAGCTTTGTCTATTAACTGGGGCAAGGAGGAAATATCTGACAACTGCCCTTATTTTTCAATGATCCTGGGGAAGGGATTCTCAAGGGACGCTGTTCCGACGCTGTTCATACTTTACGTTCATTTTATTCATCCCCCTACAAGTTGCTTGTATATTTTTTTTAAATTTGTAGTTTTACTGATTCGTGCAATGTAAATTGAATACGGAATATCCACGTATCTCCGTCTTTATTGGTTGCACCTATTTCTTTCCAGTCTAGGTCTAGAAAGATCATTAGCCAGTAAGGAGGGAGAAGAATGAGACCATGTGTCTGAATTGTCACCCAGTCATGTTGTAAAGGCATCAATCTGACACTTGCCAGAATCTGTGCCTTCTCAGGAGTACAGGTAAATCCGCTCCTTTACAGGACGATAGCCCGACTCCACGTTACTGGCAGCAGGACGATAGCCCGACTCCACGTTACTGGCAGATTGCTACATTTTGACTTGACACTGGGTTTTAGACTGCAAACTGGTGCACTCTGGGGGATGTAGTTTTTGTGTGTATCAAAGGAATAATGTGCAAAAGGGTGAACCAGATGGAAGTGTTCATCAGCGTGATCTGGCAATCTCAGCCCTGACAGCCTTTCGCAGTCAGCAGCTTCACACGTGTCTGCCTTTCCCCTAGCCTCATATGCTTTCCATTGGCATTGCCCTGACAATCTGTTTCACTTAGTATGTACATAGGCACCGTCTTTTAGATTATAGGACTGTTTCATTAAGCATTTATTTCTGAGTACTGTTCGATAAAGGGAAAACATCATCTTATTCTTATATGTTTAGCCCAGCATATCTGTTATTATATTTTTTACAGGAATTTGTGGTTATAGCTGTTGCTTTTCTGATGAAGGCGCTCTGGTCACTGAAACGCGCTTTGACATGACACGGTCCTACCAAAGAACTAGCCGTGATCTAAGCCAACATTTTGTTGTGTATTTTTTGTTTGTTATTGTGAGAATACAATCTCTGTGAATTGTTGATACATATTCCTGTATCCCAACAAGATATGATGATGGGACAAAATGATCTAGCTTACTCATAGAATAGGACATATTTAATGGAGTCATTACCAATTTGCTCTGATTTCCAAATTTATATTTTTGATAATAAAATGTGAAGGTGGATTTTATTTGTATTGGGTGGCTCTCCTCATGTTATAATATTTTACATTAAAATATTAGGTTACCTAAGGTCTTTATATACAAAACAAACCCTGTACCCCCTTCGCAAGCCCTGCATAGACATGGCCATTACATGTTACTTTACTATGTCTGAGCCCTATCAGCTTTTCGTGAGGCACTAGCCAAACAAATGGCTGGCTCTAGTTTTGATTAAATATGACGCTTGCAGGAAACCCAGGACCCAGAGGGCTCTTGCTGGCCCAGCCCCTGAAGTTGTTCAGTCATGATGTCCTCAATGCACAGCAGCCATACATTTGAACAATGGTGTTGTTATAGTACTGAACAGGAAAGTCCATGAATCCAGGGGTCAGCCAAGGTCGCTGCTGTAGATCAATCATATTTGAGAAAGCACTCTGGGATTCTCTCACTGTACAAAAGTCAAAAAGAGGCCAAGAGCACACATTTTCTTTGAAAATTGTGCTTTTATTATTAGTGGTAAAAGGGGGTTTGGTGATTGTTGTCAGTCATGGATAGAACACTTATGCAGCTGCTCGAACAGCAAAGTCAAACACATCCCTTCTCCCTAGATTTTCTTGTGACATCTTTAGGAAAATACTTAATTGTTCCCCCCTTTTTTTAACCTGCTTCTTAGGCTCCCCCTGAAGCCCCTAGAAAGTGCAAGGGTTGCTGCTGTAATGGTATGAATCACAACGCTTTGCTGATAGGGTATTTATGTTGCACGGACCTTGCAGAGAAGCTAATTATATTGCTGGTTTACTCGTTGACTGGCTTTATGAATGCATAATACTTTTATTTCATTTAATGTTTTCACGTCTTGCTCATTCAACCCGGTGGCTACTTCAGACAACATAAAGAAAAGTTACATTTGAGGATAAAAAAAATTTGAAGAATAGAAGCATGCATGTGCACATAGCTTTAAACACATACACACTACATGCTTCATGAGTTTATTTGTATAGTATACACAGCATGTGCACTGAATGGCTTCGCCGCTCACACCTAGTCCTGCAAAGCTTCAAACAAGCAGCCAATATATTACAATAATGTGTAGCCCAGAGTGAATCGGGGTTATAAGTAAACAATGTGGCATTTTGGTGAAAGCTATGAGTGGATCTGAATTCAGGCGACAAGAGAAAGGTTGCACATTGGATTTGGAGGTAGGAATGGATAAACATGTTTGTGAGATTGTGAGGTGCAAAGAGCAGCATCCTTGGTGTGGGAAAAGGGTTTAGGGTTACACTAAGAAGTGTGATGGTTGCTCAGAAATGTACTGAGATGGAGGCATTACATACCTTCAAGGGTACATTGTTCCAGAGGTGTGATGCTATGCCTGAGAAGTCATTGTCTCTTCTTTGGGTTTGATATTGTTCAAGGGTGACATGGGGAAAGGGCTGGGGAGGGGACAGGGTGATATGATTTTCTCCCTGATATATGTTTAAATAATCAGCAGCAACATTCGTCGCCCTGTGCTGCTCAGGCAGGAAGCACACCAGTACCACCACTGTAACAGGAGGCAGACCACCCAACCCTCCCACACTTCCAACAAACGGCTCTACAGTAAACAGTCTGTGTATTGTTTCTTATCACTGCAATTTATCTCCCTTCACTGGCTCCTCACCCGCCCCCTTCGCTCTTCCCCTCTCTCCCTCCCACTGACAGAAATAGTTATAACACTTTGTTTATTATAACTTATACATTTTCAACATGTTGCACAACATTCACAATGCTCTACAACACATATTAAAAATGTTATCAAAGCCAATAGCTCTGTCTAAACACTTATAACGTCCCGAAGGCGAGACCTATTGGCTATGCCAATGCTTGTTTATTTGGTTTGTGGGCTTCACCATGCATGAGACTATTGGTTAGAGACAGGTATACAGATCTTCTGTGATGTATAATCCACCTGGTTGTTTGGAATCTAGGTCTAGGATATAGCGAGTTTCTAGTTGGCGTAAAATCCTTTCCCGATTCCCTCCTCTTTTGTTGTGTGGCACAGAATCAATAAAGAAATATTTAAGATCCCTTGGATTTGAATTGTGTCTATCTCTAAAGTGTTGCACCACAGGGTAGGACTGATCCTGGTTGTTTATGGCACGTATGTGCTGGAGTATTCTTTTGTGTCCCTGGTGTTTGGTATTTCCTACATATCGTAAGCCACAGGAACACTCTGGCACAAAAATTACATGGTCAGTCTTACAGGTTAGGGCCTTTGTTATCTTGCGTTCTTTGTTGCCAAAAGGTACCGAATAGGTTGTTTTGTTGGTGCCATATTGGCAGGCTTTACACGTTTTGCACTTGTAAAATCCTTTATGTTGTGTAAGCCAAGTGGTACCTATATGGCTCTCAGGGCTGCTTTTTGGCCAACAATTGCCCGATTACTGGGTCACTGAGGACAATGGGCCAATTTTTTTTTATAACATTTTTTATCGCCCGTTCCTATTTACTGAAATTTAAAATCATTCTAAAGTTATCATTGCCTAATCTTGGTTTTGTGTTGGCCGTCACTGCCACAGGCAGATAATGTTCATGTGCCTTCTTGATTTTGAGCAGGTCTGACCTGGCTAATGCATTGCTTTTGGAGATTGCGATATTGATACTTTTGTTAGAGTAGCCCCTTGCTAGGAATCTGATTTTACTAGCCTGTTGTGCTGCTTTTAGATTATCCTTGTTGCTGCAAATCCTTTTTAGGTCTCGCCTGAGCTAGCGCGCATGCGCTGCTCTGCGAGGCTTTAGTAAGGGCTTTAAAACTGTGCGCGTGCTTTTTTTTTTTAGTCTCCTCCTATTGGCCTTTGCATTCGTTTTTCTAAGAAAGACAGCATGCAATTGGCAGAAGGCGGGTGCATGTCCCGCCTTCTCTGGTCCTTGGCCTAGGGTCCTCGGGGTCGAGCATGAGCACCATCTGTTTCCAATTATCGCGCCCGTTAATTGGAAACAAATGGCGGTCTTCTCCTGCAGCGGCATGACTAGCACGTTCGTGCGCGCACCACTTCCGGGCTTGTTTTTTATTGCTCCCTCAAGCCCACTGCCGTGCTCTGTTCTGTTGGCTCCACCCTTGAAACCTTCCTGCCTCGGGCACTTGTCCCGGTCTACCCTCACACTCTGGTGTGCACCTGGCACAGCACTCCTTAACAAAACGGTTCCTCCGCTGCCCCGTTACTGACAACTGGAGTCAGTGTGCACACCTAAAGGTTTGATACTTTTAGTGCTTTCAGCAAAAACGTTGTGTTTTGAGGTAATGTGTATAACTGCAGGCGCGTAGTTTATTAGCTTGACGAGCTACCGGCGTGTGCTGTTGTTTAGTGTGTTCAGATGCGGGTCCGGTGCTGTGAGGTAATGTGTTCGGTTTACGGTTTGGTGCTAGGTGTATTGCTCAGCTATGAAGATTGTGCTGTAAACCTGACGAGCAATTTTAGGAAAGTCACCGTGTGATATGCCTATGACCCCTACGCTTGGAGGGCATCCGTGTATCTGCAAATCTACACCCAGCCAGTGATGGGCACTGGGCTCTAGCCCCGACGGACCTCGGGCTTTGCTCCTGGAACCGGCAGCAGCGGGCGCAGACAGGCGGCACAAAGACACCGCGGATGCCCATCCATCCTGCTGTCACAGCGGCCCGCTCTCAAAGGGACCCTGCCAAAAGCCCCGTGTGACCTCCCCGCCGGGGGACACGCCAACCTTTCTTCCAGAAGAAAGGATGGGACACCTGATGAATTGCGAGACCCGGCCGCTCTGAGAAATCTGCGTTATTAGCAACATGCAAATTCCTTCTCTCTACACACTGTTTACGCCTTCCCGGGCTAATACAGTGTGCCCAAATAGCCCTCCCCGCAGGTGGAAGAACATTTATTTTATTTAGCACAAATTCATTTTATATATTTTGTTTGCTTTCTCTTTCATAAAATGCCTCACCCTAAAATAAAAACATGAACATCGTGCTATTCTCTCCAGTTGTACATTATTTTGATGCTTCGTCCTTGGGGAACTATCCTTCCTTGCCTAGCTTGGTTCGTCATCTGTCCCTTGTTGAGGCATACCCTATGTGGCAGCCTCGAGCATCACATCTCTGGCCTCTCTGAGAGTCCACGCACAAGTAGTTCACCCTCTGACAGCAAAAGGCGCGAAGCCCGCCTCTGGCAGCTCGACGTTCTTGTGCCCTGGCTGCAAATCAATATGCTTAGCATATTGTGTTAACGATGCATTTATGTAATAGGTTTATAATATTCATTCATTCATATGTCTCATGCTCTCTACCCCTCCATCTCTTACCCACACCCTGCTTCTTGCTACCGCACTGTCTCTTGCTCCTTACACCCCCTCTCTTACCCTCTACCTCTTTATTGGCCTCCATTCTTTTGTCTTTTGCACCCTACCCACTGTCTCATGTTATATTACCCCTATCTTTTGCTCTCTACCCTGTCTCTTGCTGTCTACCCTCTCTCTTTCCTCTAGCACTCTCGTATACTCATACTCCTCGGCCTCCTTCTCCCTGCCCCACTGTCCCTTGCTCCATACACTACTGTCTCTTGATTCATGCCCCCCTCTCTCTCCTGCTTCCTACCCCTGTCTCCTGCTCTTCACCTTGCCCTTCTGCCTCTTGTCCCTTGGTCTCTTGCCCCTCCTCTTCTCTCTATTACCCCATACCTGCTCTCTTTTGCCCCATACCACTCTTTTGCCCCCTCTTTTGCATCTGCTTGTCTTTTGCTACCCCTCAGGCTCTTCCTTTCTTCCTCTCTGTATTTTGTTCCTTGTCACTCTCTCTGTGCCATTGTCTCTTACTACCCACCCCTCTGTCTCTTGTCCCCGTCTCCTGCTCCCTACCCCTGTCTCCAGCTCCCATCCCCTGCCTCTTATCCATCTGTCTCCTGCTCCCTACCCCTCTCTTCTGCTTTCTACCCTTCTGCTCTCCCACCACACATTAATACCTGTCCCTAGTACTTTCCCTAGTACTCTCCCCCTCCTTGGTCCTCTCTCCTTTGCTCCATACCCAACCCCTTTGTCTCGTCTAGCCCCTCTCGCTCTCTACCCCTTTGTGTCGTCCCCGTCTTTCCCTTGTTCCGCACCCACCTCCCGCTTGCTCCTTACTTTACCCACTTTATCTCTTGCCCCTCTGGCCTTGTGGTGTAACATTTGCCCCCACAGTCTCCGCGGTGCAGAGGGCCACAACCTGTGGGGGTCCCACTCCGGCCGGTGCAGTGAGCTCCTTACTAGGTGCAGAGCGTGGGGAGCCTAGGGTGACCAACTGGCATGGGTGCAAATTCAGGACAGTGAGTGTAAAAATTCAGGACAAAGGGTCAAAATTCAGGACAAAAATTCAGGACAGGTCAAAATTCAGGACAAAAGGTAAGTTTTACAGACACATCAGAGGGGGTTGCGCAATAGTATATAAGTAAGTAAATAGACAACCACTTAAGTACAAGTGAAAATAAGTTTGTATTAGGCTGAGACGATTGTGAACTTCATGGTTTTTCAGTATGCGTGCAGCTTGAAGCAAATGTAAACAGCTTGAAGCAAATGTAAAAATGTAAAAAATGTTTTGTGGAAACAAAACCGCCCCTACCCCACCTTTCCAGCTTGCAGGGAAACGCCCAATGCCCAGTCCGGCCATGCTACCAGTGGTGCCCCTCCTCTTCACATAGACCCTCCCTCATGTGTATTTAATTTCTTTTATAGTGCTACTCATTCGACGTATGTACGGCAGGGTGTCGGAGTGAGTTACATCACACACATATTATATAGAGACAGACTCATTTAAATGTGAAAGTCAATGTATAGAAACTGTTGCTTAAGATAATGGGGCTTACAATGTGTAATCATACTTCCATCCATCATTCAGTCTTTGACCATTCATACTGTCCTTCCATCTGTGTGCCCATCCATGTCCATATTCAACCATTTACAAACCTATCCATCACGTATCCTTCCATCCATCATTTCACTCATCCATCCCTCCATCCACCCTTTTACTCATCCATCCATCCTTTCACCCTATCCATCCGTACACTCATCCATCCACTCTTCTACCCATCCATCCATTCACTCATCCATCCAGCCATTTACCTATCCATCATCTATCCTTCCATCCATCCATTATTCCACTCATTAATTCCTCCATCCACCCTTTCACTCATCCATCCCTGCATTCATCCTTTCATCTTATCCATCCGTACCCTCATCATCCACTCTTCCACACATCCATCCATGCACTCATCCATCCAGCCATCTACCCTTTCACCCATTCAGCCATCCTTTCATTTACTCTTTCATTCACTCATCCTTCCACCCATTCAGTCATCCATCCACCCATCCTCCCTTTCTCTCTCCATCCCCCTTTCACTTAGGTCATCCATCATTCCATCCACCCACCCATCCATCTACTCATTCACTCATGAATCCATCCATTGAACTTATCACTCATCCATCCTTTCACTCATCCATCCTTTCTCTCATCCATTCACCCATCCTTTTGTCCATCTACCCGCCCTTTCACTTACTCATTCAGCCTTCCATCCACCCTTTAACTCATCCTTTCATTCTTTCACCCTTTATCTTATCAATTCATCCATCAATCCATCATTTCACTCACCCATCATCCACCCATTCACTCACCCATCATCCACCCTTTCACTCATCCATCCACCCTTTCACTCATCCATCCACCCATCCCTTTACTTACTTACTTATTCACTCACCTTTTCACATTAATTATGAGATGAGCCTTTGTCTACAGTGTTGCAGACAGAAGAGGCCCATCAAGAACTTCACCCTCGCTGTAGTTCCTAAAGCGTGGGGTGGGGTGGGGGAGGTTTCACTATGCCCCTGCACATAGGCAATCTGAAAAAGTAGAAGGCATGAGTCATGCATGATGCACAGTGCCTGGATGTGAGGCAACTGTGACATGGTGTTGTTTCCAGGGCTTTAAGTGGGATGAAAAAACTATGGGGGTCTCTCCAAAGGGGATGTTTGTTGTAATTAAGGGCGTGACTTAAAAAACCTAAGCTAAAATTCTGTGCTTAGTATAATGTGCCGCCCGACTGGTATTTGTTTTGCTTCTGTCATTGCACCAAGATGTATAATAAAACAAGTAAGGTTACACCTAGAACAAGTAAGGTTACACCTACAACAAGCCAGAACTATTGGCTTTGTAAATGGTTGTTAATTGCATAAAATAAAAAAGCAGAAACCTTGGCTTCCTTGAATATAATATTGAAAATGCGTCAGTTCTAAAAGGATGAGACTCTGAGAAAACTATAATCCTTTCCTTTGAACTTCTTTCACCACCTTCCTTTGGTTAACTGGATTCTCACCTAGCAGCAGCATGGGTGTAGGAGAGTAGGGTCTGCTTTCTATGTTCACCCCCACTTTTTGCTTTTGCTTTACTGGTTTTCGACTTAGATGTGGCTGTGGGCCTGCTAATCAGACCCACAGCCCTGCTGTTCTCTCTCTAAATTAATACTATGTACTTTAGGTGCATAACCAAATTGGATAGGATCACCTTATTGGCCCCTGTACAGTGTGCCTTAGGTACCCAGGGCATAGGTGTACCCTAGGCCTACCAGGGGCTGCAGCATGTATTGTGCCACCCCTGGCCTGGCCTTCCATTATGATACAACTGGCTGATCACTCAGCTGGGGCAAGGTCGTGTAATCACTCCTTGCTTAGGTGTAGTATTCCTATACCTATCAGCCACTCCTATGGCAGGCCTTAACAATCCTGGAGGCAGAGTGCTTGGTAACATGTGAGATGGTGCTCTAGCATGAGCTAAGCCTGTCTGCAGCTTTCGGAACCATGTCCTTATAGCTGTTCTATGATATAGCCTACCAAATACTCTTAAAGTGGCTTATAATCTTAAACGGTTATGGTAACTATGGTTTGGCTTTATCAAAACATGTTGTGTAAGGTGTCCAACACTTTGGAATAATACCCCCATCCCATTTCTGGGGATGAGGATATTATCCCTCCCTTCTAGAGGGAGAAGACATGTTGAAACCTACTTACCCGGTTAAAGTTAACCAGAGCCCCAGCATCACAAAATGGATGCTGCTGCCACGACACAAGTCTGACCTCCTGCTGCTGGGAGTGATCCCGGCACGGGAGGCTTGGACAATAGGTTTCCTGCCTTGGGAGGTGCGAGCACCACCCCAGACAGGCCTTAGTGTATTGGGGCAGGGAGGGATGAAAGAAACGAGACACTGCCTGGGGCACACAAGGTGTCCCATGCATAGTCCAGTTCAAACCGGTGCTGGGGCACTCCAGCCCCAGTCCTGGCGCGAAACTGGACAAAGGGAAGGGGGTGTAACCACCCCCCTCCCAGGTCCCACCCATAAGGCGTGACCTAGCAGGCAATCCAGACCCCCGGATTAGTATAAGTGTGGTAGCTGGGCCCCAGGAGATTAGATTATCCTGAACCTGCAACTTGAACAGAAACTCTGGACATTCGACGAAAGAAGAAGACTGAAGAATCTCCCTTGTGGCCAAGGAGTGGCTACCCTGTGCAAACAGGCACCATCAAGAGACTTACCCTTTGCTTTGCTGAAGTTCTACGAGGGACCGACTGCAGAGCCCGACCAGAGCCTTGACTTCCAGACTTCTCCGACCCTGATCCACATCCACAGCCGAACTGAGATCCGTGGAGGCGACGAGAGACGTGGGACCGGCTACCTGGGAAAAGTGGCGAGTATCTTCCAGCGCAGCTTCTGAGGCACCCTCGAAGTTGTGCACCGGGGATTGAGAAGCCCCAACCCCAAGCACCATCTGCACCGAAGATCAGCCCCCCACACTCCATGAGTCCTGCGTGGGGCCCTTCTGCATTTTCCTGCTTGCCGCGTCTGTCCGGTCACTGGCCCATTGGCTAGTAACCTTTGCAACGACACACCTTTAACTTTTCACTGCTGGTTTGGCTCCTCCAGACCGGCTCCTGCTCTTCTGAAAAAGAGAAGCACCCCAGACCTTCCTGGTCTGCACCAGAAGCAAGTCCTCCATTCTGCGTGGGTTCCGCTTGCCAAGGCTTGGTGAGTCCTAGTTCGACTTCGACGCCGCCGACAGCAAGAGCCTTCGTGGGACAGCTCGCCTCCTGGTCCTGGTCGTCCTCGACGTCTCCTGGTACCCGTGGCTGCTGCGACAAGCTTCACCTCTTCACCTGCAAACTCTCGACATCGCCTGGTTCCTTCCTGGTTCCCCGTGGTCACTGGCTAGTGACCCAGACTCTGTCCCTTCTGCTTGCAGGTATCCTTCCTTCTTGATCCCAGCCTTGGGATCCACCGGACACTCTTCACTGACTGCCTGTCAGCATCTTTCCTTCAGGCATCCATAGGAGTCGACGACGAAACCCGACGCAACTTCACACAGCCCGTGGGCTAGGTAACTTGTGTACTCCGGTGCTCATCAGGGTATTGACTATCCTAGTGTCTAGTTTTCCAGTCTCGACTTCCAGGCTACTCCAGAAGTGTCCTAAATCTTATTAATTCTAAACTGTACTATTTCTATCGATTATACGCATTACGCGTGAGTGTTTCCACTCTGCACCTGAATCCCGTGGGCCTCCCACTTTAACCTTTGGTAGAGTAGTGTAGCCCCAGCAATTCCCTAGGCCTATCCTATTTCTGTGACAGTGGTCCTTATACCACTTATTTAGTATATGGTTTGCGTGGCCCCTAGGGCCTAACTGTATTACTTACCTGTGTGACTTAATGTATGCTTGAATAAGACTGTGTTGTACTTACCTCGAATCTCATAAAGAGTGCTGAGGGTTTGACTAGAATAAATACACTTTATTTTATATATATATCTGTTGTGGTGTCCTTTCATTTGGTATTCAAGGGGTTACAAATGGTATAACAGCTGGCTTCACATACCATTCAGAGTTTAGCCTAAGACTGCTCTTGTCCATGCTACCACTAGGATAGCTGGTCTATAAGGTTGACTTTACAACCAATCACCATAAGGGTTGTTTGGACTGATATAAGGTGTACACTAGAACTAGTGACATCATACATCAGGCCAACTTCTCACAATGGGCGTTTTTGTATGTGGCAATCAGCCCCACACAGAATGACAATGGGCGGGGAGGGGCTGCTCTTGTGATCAGAAAAGTGCGAGGCAGCCCCATCAGGTCTGTTCCCTGAAAGGCCAAATATTACGGACAAAAGGCGTCCGTAAAAGGGATCCTCACGGGCAACGGACGTGAGGTTCCAATTACGGACGGCCCGTGAAATTTACGGTCGGTTGTTCACCTTAGGGGAGCCCCTCACCTTTCGTTACGCCACTGCTGTGTCCGCTGCTCTCCGCCCCTCTGTCTCGATCGAGCCTCACCCCAGCCTATACTCAGTGTGTCCTGTGCAGTCTTCCTCGTCTCACATTCAATGTTTCTCACACTCTACCAGTTTCCTTTCCCTGCTCCGATCGGACCCGTGCTTCCTTCACCCTTTCACCTCTGGAACTGCCGATCCCCCCTAAACACACGTTCACTTCGTTTTCCCTTCTGTTCCTCATGATGCGCGGAGTCCCACATGGGATTCGGGCAGTGGTCCTATCAGGGCAGTGTTTGCATAGCTTCAATTGCTTCCATCAGGATTTTCACTCTGTGTGAGTCTGGAAAAGTGTTGTGCGCATGGGAGTACTTAGTCTAAAAATCTGTGCGTTTGTGGAATGTGTCTGGGCGTCCAATTTAGAGCTGGGAGATTCCAGGTTCTTGGGAACACCCATGTCTCCCTGTGTTTCAAATTAATTTTCTTTAATGTATTTTGCCTTTTTTTTTATAGCGCAGCATAATTTACCCGAGGGTGTCATAGCGCTTTACAAAAGAACCAGTTGCATTACATAACGGCTTCACAGTACCTGGATTACGTAACACATATAAAACAAATACGTGCGTCTAAACACAAAAATAAAACGTTACAATGGTGTGTACAAGAGAAGTGCAATTTTAACTAACTGCGTAGATATAAACTGCCAATATTGTCAGGAAGTGAGCACTAAGAATATAGAAATAGCATAAAGATGTTATACAGCATATCATTATGATATCGATAATATTATAATTAGGGCTTCAAGGTTTCCATTTTTACCGATTTTACAGATAAATACAGACATAAATAATGTGTTTCCTGTCTGTATTTAATTTAAAAAATGGAAAAAATACAGAAAATTGGGCTTCTTTTGATTGCCTTTCCTGACTGTCGTTCATTAATTCAAGGTGAACAGCTGAGAAGATAGATGTCATGGGTAGTGAAAAAAATAGGAAGTAGTTTCCTTAAATAACATCTGTCAACATCCATTTGCATTATAATGACAATATTTTCCTCTGGGTTGTATTGTTATGCCATATTCGGCTCCTTAATTTACTAAAGCATTACAGGCATCAAAGTATGAGTGCATGTTTATTATTTGAACATATGTGGAGATATACCATATTACAACTTAATTTATTCACACAAAACAAAATAAAATGGATAAATACTGATAAGATGGCCAAAAAATAAATATGAATAAATACAGGCGGAAATTGTAAATAAATAAATACCATAAAACCGGGAGCCCTGATTATAATAAACCAGAGTACCGGTTACAATACTTTTATGCGTAGATAATGCACCAATTGACCAGTAATTAAGTGGGTTTAACATTTCTTCCTTTAATTTATGGGAATGACCGGATTATTAACAGGATAATGTGCAGCATGGCTAAATATAAATTCCCAAAGACGAGACCTATTGGCTATGCCAATGCTTGTTAGTATTAGCATCTCCCCCAAGGGGATATTATGCACTAGATGTCTTGGATGAGAACTGGTTGCATGCAACACTGAGTTGCCTGCAGTTTCCTTCCTGTGTACTTTAGTTTCAATCTTTCCATTATTTATATAAATTTGGACTTATGGTTGCTGTGAACTTTAGGTTAATGTCGTTGACATTGATCCCGTCAACAAACTCCTGTGCGCTTGACAAGGTCCCTTGCCAAACTACATAAAGGTTGTCTATATAGCGCAACCATAGTTTAACATTGCTCGTGAAATATAGGTCATATGTGTTTCTGAGAACCAACTCCTCCCACCAGCCCATGTGAAGGCAGGCATAACTGGGGGAGAAGCTGGCTCCCATTGCCACCCCACGCAGTTGTTGATGTAGTACGTTATGAAAAACAAAAACATTATTGTTTAAGCAAAACTCAACCATATTCACAAGCATTTTGTTATGGTGTATCATCTGTACAGGTCTGTTGTTCAGATAGTGGTGAAATGCCCTCAATCGGTATTGATGGTTTATGCTTGTATATAATGTTGTTACGTTGAGTCATTAATAAGAGGTCATTCTGCCATTCAAAATCCTTTATCTTGCCCAAGAAGTCCCCGGTGTCTCTGATATAGGAAGGTAACTGTTGAACATGTTACTGTGATGTTTTTTCCAGTAAGCTGTTACGTGCTGATATTATTGGCCTTCCTGGTGGCTTTGATGGATTTTTATGAGCTTGAGGTATGAAATAGATGATTGGTACTGTCGGATTTGCATTCTTCAAACATTTGTATTCCTGCATGGTGATGAGTCCGGCACTTTTATCCGGTATTGGGGTATCTTTCATAGATTCACATGCCTGAATCATTCCCCGTCGCCGAGGCGGGAGTCCCCGATAAATAAAAAGTAGTGCCAAAAGTGTTAGTAGTAGTAGTAGGCCCAAAGAAAAGGCCTAAAGCCTAGATCTTAGCAGCCTATCTACCTCATTATGCAAAAGAACCAAGAATTTGGTAACAACCAATCCGACACCAGCACCCTTCCAGAACCCTCTCAGCAGAGCCTGTTCTGCTCAGATTTTCACTGCACGTCGTGTGGAAGGGCGTCTCCCTGAGTGCCACTCAGTTTTCAACTTTCTTCAGCATGTCTGACAAGAAGGCCTTGTTCAAGTCCTGCAGAACCTGCGCCAGGAAGAGAGTCCATGTTGATGATCAACATTTGGATTGCATCTACTGCCTCTACCCCAAACATGAGGCAAAAGATTGCAAAATTTGCTGCACCTTCCCTACCAAGACTCTTAGGGATAGGGAGGCGAGAGTTCTGTTGTGGCTTAAATCCTCTTCGACTGAGGAGGATGACAGAGCCTCTACTTCTAGCATGAGAGCTAGATCGCATGACAGCTCTTCCAGTGAAGGGAAGAAACGCCATAAATCTTCCCATTCTACTTCTGATTCTGTTCAGAGGAGTTCCATCATTTCCTCTGAATCGGCGCACTCTCCTCAGGATTCTGCTGTCAAGGACTCTAAAACTGTGAGTAAAAGCCTTTCAAAGTCTCTGGCTTTCTCTCCGTCGACGATTTCTGTCACTTCTTCTACTCCTTCATTGACGGAAACCATCTCGACGACGTCCATTACCTCTCCTATTCTGTCGACGAGGATTACTATCCTGTCAAAAAAGCCCGTCGTCGAGGAATCGTCGACGAAGTCATCGTCGAAAACCATATCGACGATGATGCCGTCGACGAAGCTTTTGTCGTCTAAGAGAGAAGTGTCGACGAAGATCTCGTCGTCGAAGGTCCCGTCGACGACGATTCCACCAGCAAAGAGCCTGTCGATGTCGAGCCCGTCGAGAAAGATCCCATCGACGAAGACCCCATCGACGTCGAGCCCGTCGACGAAGGCTCCGTCGGCGAAGGCCCTTGTCGACGTCGAGCCCGTCGACGACGAACCTGTCGACGGCGAGTCCGTCGACGAAGACCCCGTCGACGACGATCCCATCGACGATAGCCCCGTCGACGTCGGCCACGTCGACGATGGCCTCATCGACGATGGACACTAAAACCCTGTTGACATCAAAAGTATCCACTGAGAGCCCATCGACGACGATGTCGGGAGATTTGCCTGTTCTGTCTACGACATCTACAATGGCGCCCTCTCATTCCACTCCTATTAGCACCAGGAGTTTTCAACTAAAGACTTTTCAAAGGCACGACTGTAGCGATATATCACTGCTTACTCCCTCACATCTCCTGGGAACATATGTGCAGGGTGAGGATGATGACTGAGGATGACGAGGACGAAGGGCCCTTTGGAATTGCTCGCCATCCTTCTGAACTGCACATCAAATGTCAAGATGACGATGATGATGAGGAAGAGGACAATTATCAAGAGCATTACTATCAGGAGGACATTATCGTCCCGCATCATAAACCTTATTATAAACAACGTTGTCAGAACGAGATGTCACATCTGCCTTCAACTCTGATTCAAGACCTGCAAGCCATGCTTGCAGATTATAGACAGCGTTTTCCACCGCAGCCAGTCATTCCGCAGGTTCCACTCACTGCGCCGCTTCCGGTCCCTTTGCCTGTGCCTGAGGATCCAGTCCCAACGCCTCAACTTCCTGATCCTTCACAGGATCCGCGTCAAGCTCAAGATTCAACCTCTGAGGAAGAAGTCGAAGAGGGTGAACTACAAGATCCAGCAGATCCTTGGGATTCATATATAATCCCTATGCCTTCGCCACCCACCCCTCTACCATCTGATTCGCCCCCAGAGGATATAGGGGGGTTTCAAAAACTTATGCAGCGGGCCGTGACCAGGTTCCACTTGCCGGTTACCATTGAACAGTCCGACTGTTTTCGCCATGATATTAAGGAGGAGTCAAGGAAGGTCACCAGAGCTATCCCAATCATCGACTACATTTGGAAGGAAGGAGTCAAAATTATGAAAAATCCTGCATCGGTGCCAGCGGTGCTTCCTCGGATAGACAATAAATACCGTGCTCCGGCCAATAGTCCTTCCTGTCTCATTGGCCATCCTCTGCCAGATTCGGTAATCTCACAGGCAGCCCAACAAAAATCTAAGAATCCGGCAGCACCTATTACTACACCGCCGGATAGGGAGGGGCGACGCCTGGATTTAATTGGCAAGAAATTTTCCATGATGGCAGCTGCATCCATCAGAGCAGCCAACTCGCTAGCGATAATAGGGCGTTATGACAGATGTGGTCAGAAATGGCAAGCTTTATTGAGCTCATTCCGGAGGACAACAGACAAGACGCTCGGAAGGTTTGGTTGGAGGGTGAGCGTGCAGCGTCCGAGACTATCGACTGCGCTTTGGATATTGTTAATACTAATTTAGCCGTACTCAGAGGCCAGGGTTGGCTTAGGGCCACCACCTTCAGACCAGAGGTCCAAACAAAGATATTGGATATGACCTATGATGGCGAATCATTGTTTGGAAAGCATATAGATGACGCACTCCAGGCAATAAAGACTGATACCGATACCGCAAGATCCTTGGGCTCCTTGCAGTACAAACGCGGTACCTTCAGAGGAGCAAGAGGCCGTGGGTTTTCATCCAGAGGAGGGTATCAAACCCAACAGAATATGTACCAGCCTCAGTATAGACAATCTTATCAGTCCTCGTACAGACAAACCAACACGTCTGGTTTCTCTCGTCAAGGCAGACGAAAAAGGTCGCAGAATCAAGGACGAGACACCACAAGGAAGCAATGATTTCTGCAGGGCACCTTCCAATCCTTTTCCCCTTCCTGTGGGTGCGAAAATTTCAACTTTTGTGAACAAGTGGCAGGAAATTATGTCGGACCAATGGGTTCTGGACCTGGTACACAACGGTCATACCTTAGAGTTTGTCACCAAGCCACCCACCACACCACCCAAGGGACCCCCTCCCCCTCGTCTTCACTTACTATTCAAAGAAGCTTTAACGATGCTCCTCAAGAATGCAATCGAGAAGGTTCCCGCACTTCAAAAAGGGACGGGTTTCTATTCCCACTTTTTTCTCATCAAGAAGAAATCAGGGGAGTGGCGTCCGATCTTAGACCTTCGCAACCTGAACAAATTCCTCAAGAAGCAGGGATTTCGCATGGTCACACTGGCAGAAATTCTAGGGTGTCTCCACGAGGGAGATTTTCTAGCTTCTTTGGATATGGAAGACGCTTACTTTCACATCCCAATACATCCGAACCATCGCAAGTATCTTCGCTTCACCGTGCTGGCGCCCATTATCAGTTCAAAGTGCTCCGGTTTGGGCTAAAATCTGCCCCAAGGATCTTTACGAAGTGCCTAGCTCCTGTGGCGGCAGCGTTACGATCCCAGGGAATCCAAGTCTTCCCGTATTTGGACGATTGGTTACTAAAAGGCCCTTCTGAAAGCTCAGTCAAGACTGCTGTGACAACATCTCTTCGTCTGTTCCACTCTCTGGGGCTTACTGTGAACAGGAGCAAATCTCAGTTACACCCAAGGCAGGTCCTGCCTTTTCCGGGAGCTCTGCTAGATACCGTCCACTGCAAGGCATTCTTATCTCACAAACTGCAGGTTCGTCTTCAAAAGTTGGCAATCCTGATTTCCAAAAGAAAGTCAGTTTCTGTCCGGATGTTCGCGTCGCTCCTAGAGATGTGCTCTTCTGCAATACACCTCGTCCCTTTGGCACGACTTCGGATGCGACCCCTGCAGGAGGAGTTACACCTTCAGTGGCAGCAGGCTGTGGGTTCCTTCGACGACATCTTCAGAGTCACTCCAGGCATAAAGAGCTCTCTACGTTGGTGGTCCTCCATACCCAACTTAGCAGAAGGACTCACTTTCATACAGAAGGTTCCAGACTTTGTCCTCACTACGGATGCTTCTATGGAAGGATGGGGAGGTCATCTCCAAGATTTACAGATACAGGGGAAATGGTCTCCAGAGTACAAGAACAAGCACATCAACAGCCTGGAATTCCGAGCAATTTTCCTGTCTCTGCAAGCTTTCCTGCCAAGGATAGCAGGTTCTTCGGTTCTGGTTCGGACCGACAATACCACCAGCATGTTTTACGTGAACAAGCAAGGAGGGACAAGCTCAGCAACTCTATCCACAGAGGCTTAGGAGTTGTGGGAATGGGTCACACTCCACAACATAACCCTCAGAGCAGAACATGTCAGAGGTCTCTGCAATACATTAGCGGACACGCTCAGCAGATCCCAATCGGATTGCCGCGAATGAGAGCTAGAGCAGGCTCAAGTGCTCTGAGTATTCAGAGCTTGGGGCACACCGACACTGGATTTTTTCGCAACAAAAGAAAACAAAAAATGCCGCTTTTATGCCAGCAGATACCCTCAACAGGGGTCAAGGGGGAATGCCCTGTCCATGCGATGGTCAGGGATTTGTGCTTACGCTTTCCCCCCCCGATACCTCTAATACCGAGAGTCATACGCCAGGTGAAGTTGGAGGGCTGTCGTCTCATCTTGATTGCACCCAGATGGCCACGCCAGTACTGGTTTCAGGAGCTTCTATTATTATCCCAGGACCAGCCGATCCGTCTTCTTCCGACGCCCACAATGCTGTCAAGGAACAGAAATCAGTTACTCCACCCGGACCCTCAGTCCCTACATTTACACGCATGGCTCCTGACGTCTTAGAATTCAAGGACCTGGATATCCCTCAAGACTATAGGGATATATTAGCGAAATCACAAGCTCACAGCACGATAAAAACTTACCGTCTAAAATGGAAACGTTTTTGCTGTTGGTGTTAAACAAACCAGGTTCACCCGGTGGAAGCTCCTGCAGAACAGATCCTCCCTTATTTGTTACATCTGGCAAGATCTGGGCTTTCTTTTCCTTCAGTCAAGGTCCATTTAGCCGCACTTTCCAGATTCAGAAAGAGGGCTCATGGCCCTTCTCTGTGTTCATCCTCTTTAATTAAGCAGTTTATGAAAGGACTTTTCTGGGAGTTTCCTCCGGTCAGGCTTCCTCCACCGGAGTGGGAACTCAACACAGTCTTAATGCAATTAATGAAACATCCATTCGAGCCTATCCACAAGGCTGATCTCAAATTCCTGACCTGGAAGGTTGCCTTACTTCTGGCCCTGACGTCAGCTAGACGAGTGAGTGAAATTCAGGCTTTCACTGTAAAGGAACCCTTTCTACGCTTCACTCAAGACTACGTGCACCTCCGAACTAATCCGACATTCATTCCTAAGGTGCCGTCACAGTTTCATCTTAATGAACCGGTGAAGTTAGACTTTCTTTCCTAACCCATCTACTCCAGTGGAGTGAGCCTTACATTCTCTCGATATCAAGAGATGTCTCAAATTCTATCTTCAAAAAACAAAAAACCTTAGACAGTCTGATCAATTGTTCGTGGCTTATGGCCAAGCTACCCTGGGGAATGCAGTGACAAAATCCACTATTGCCAGATGGATAGCATCAACAATCCTGTTCTGCCATGACAAAGCTCACAGGCCGTTGTTACGAAAACCCAGGGCCCATTCCACGAGAACAGTAGCAGCGTCTACAACTTTTTTTGCTAGGGTGACTCTGGAGAATATTTGCCGTGCTGCGACATGGAAGAATGTCCAGACTTCTACGAGACATTACTGCCTCCAATATACGCATCAAGACGATGCAGCGGTCGGACAAGCTTTCCTGCGACATCTTTTTCTTTGAGATAATTTCAGGTACCTTTTTTCCACTTTTCACATGTTATATGTTGATATCTTTTAGCATGACAATGGCTTGTTTACAATGATGATATATTCCACTTTAAATTTTATTGCATTACATGCTGCTTTCTCTTTGTTGCTTGCATGTTTTGAATTTTAAGATTGGGTTTCTTATACCTTTTGTAAACGAGTTGTGGATGCATCTGGGGAGTATCAGCACTAGTCTCCCACCATCCGCAAACAAGTGTATACTTGGTATACTGATTAAGATCACTCCTTAGCACACGTTATTGATTATAAGCGAATATGTATAAACAGTATATTGGCATAAATAAACAATATATAAATCAGGAATTGGTCGTTTCTTCTTGTCAGTTGTTCTTTAATAGTATATACTTCTCCTTAGTCTATCTGTCACCAGCCAACACGTGTCGTTGCTTATGGGAATAGTCGACCCGCAACTTTGTCAAGGCTCTATTCAGACTGAGTAAAAAAGTTAGTCGGCGGTGATAATTCCAAATACCCCATCCCCTTTCTGGGGATGAGGATATTATCCCTCCCTTCTAGAGGGAGAAGACATGTTGAAACCTACTTACCCGGTTAAAGTTAACCAGAGCCCCAGCATCACAAAATGGATGCTGCTGCCACGACACAAGTCTGACCTCCTGCTGCTGGGAGTGATCCCGGCACGGGAGGCTTGGACAATAGGTTTCCTGCCTTGGGAGGTGCTAGCACCACCCCAGACAGGCCTTAGTGTATTGGGGCAGGGAGGGATGAAAGAAACTAGACACTGCCAGGGGCACACAAGGTGTCCCATGCATAGTCCAGTTGAAACCGGTGCTGGGGCACTCCAGCCCCAGTTCTGGCGCGAAACTGGACAAAGGGAAGGGGGTGTAACCACCCCCCTCCCAGGTCCCACCCATAAGGTGTGACCTAGCAGGCAACCCAGCCCCCCTGATTAGTATAAGTGTGGTAGCTGGGCCCCAGGAGATTAGATTATCCTGAACCTGCAACTTGAACAGAAACTCTGGACCTTCGACATTCGACGAAAGAAGAAGACTAAAGAATCTCCCTTGTGGCCAAGGAGTGGTCACCCTGTGCAAACAGGCACCATCAAGAGACTTACCCTTTGCTTTGCTGAAGTTCTACGAGGGACCGACTGCAGAGCCTGACCAGAGCCTTGACTTCCAGACTTCTCCGACCCTGATCCACATCCACAGCCGAGCTGAGATCCGTGGAGGCGACGAGAGACGTGTGACCGGCTACCTGGGAAAAGTGGCGAGTATCTTCCAGCGCAGCTTCTGAGGCACCCTCGAGGTTGTGCACCGGGGATTGAGAAACCCCAACCACCATCTGCACCGAAGATCAGCCCCCCACACTCCACGAGTCCTGCGTGGGGCCCTTCTGCATTTTCCTGCTTGCCGCGTCTGTCTGGTTACTTGCCCGTTGGCTAGTAACCTCTGTGACGACACACCTTCAATTTTCCACTGCTGGTTTGGCTCCTCCAGACTGGCTCCCGCTCCTCTGCGAAAGAGAAGCACCCCAGACCTTCCTGGTCTGCACCAGAAGCAAGTCCTCCATTCTTCGTGGGTTCCGCTTGCCAAGGCTTGGTGAGTCCTAGTTTGACTTCGACACCGCCGACAGCAAGAGCCTTCGTGGGACAGCTCGCCTCCTGGTCCTGGTCGTCCTCGACGTCTCCTGGTACCCGTGGCTGCTGCGACAAGCTTCACCTCTTCGCCTGCAATCTCCCGACATCGCCTGGTTCCTTCCTGGTTCCACGTGGTCACTGGCTAGTGACCCAGACTCTGTCCCTTCTGCTTGCAGGTATCCTTCCTTCTTGATCCCAGCCTTGGGATCCACCGGACACTCTTCACTGACTGCCTGTCAGCATCTTTCCTTCAGGCATCCATAGGAGTCGACGACGAAACCCGACGCAACTTCACACCTATGCATCCGCAGCCCGTGGGCTAGGTAACTTGGGTACTCCGGTGCTCATCAGGGTATTGACTAGCCTAGTGTCTAGTTCTCAAGTCTCGACTTCCTAGTTACTCCAGAAGTGTCCTAAATCTAAACTGTACTATTTCTCATAAAGAGTGCTGAGGGTTTGACTAGAATAAATACACTTTATTGTATATATATATATATCTGTTGTGGTGTCCTTTCATTTGGTATTCAAGGGGTTACAAATGGTATAACAGCTGGCTTCACATGCCATTCAGAGTTTAGCCTAAGACTGCTCTTGTCCATGCTACCACTAGGATAGCTGGTCTATAAGGTTGACTTTACAACCAATCACCATAAGGGTTGTTTGGACTGATACAAGGTGTACACTAGAATTAGTGACATCATATATCAGGCCAACTTCTCACATAGGCTTTAGGCCTTTTCTTTGGGCCTACTACTAACACTTTTGGCGCTACTTTTTATTTACCGTGGACTCCCGCCTCGGCGACAGGTAATGATTCAGGCATGTGAATCTATGAAAGATACCAATACTGGATAACTGTAGTTACAGGTAAGTAACTTGTTTTCTTCCATGCCAAAAGTTTTGCATAATTTTCATTGTAGATGGCCTTAAGAGACAATGCATCGCTTATCTTCTATCGTAGAGTTGTATCATAGCTTCCTCCATATAATCATCTTTTCCCCAAATTACAAGGTTTCCTCCCTTGTCTGAGTTGCGAAATACAATTTGGTTGTTGTTGCGTAACTTAGACATTAGTTGATGGTATTGGTATCTTTGCTTACTATGTTTCTGTCTAGTTCCGTGTACTTTGTGGTTAAGTTGTTTGAGGTCCGACACTATTTGTTCATGAAATATGTCTATTGAATCCCTTGATGTAATGGGATTAAAAGTCGACTTGGGTTTGAAGGGCTTGTTGGTTCTGCCCTGATTGGTTGCACTGACTGTTACTTCATTTTCTTTGTCCCTGGACCTCACTGTATCATGATTAATATGTTGAGAATCTAACGTTGCATTTTCATTTGCTAGTTCTTGAAGGACCTTCAAAAATGGTAAATCTGACGTGGTCAAGTTAAACAGCGGCGAATGAGGTGATTCACTGTGCTCAGTGCTGTCCATGCTTGTTTTTATTGCGAAGTAGATGATATTTCCTCAATTTGAGTTTTCGCACACACCTGAATATATCCATTCTGGTGGTAGCATAGTTAAAAGTACTTTCTGGACAATAAGACAAACCTAGGGACAGAAGTTGTTCTTCAGCTTTGTTTAGATCTATGTTAGCCAAATTGATGATGCTGCGGTTGTTTGATGGACTTTTCAGCTATTTACGTTTCCACCTGCGTACTACTTGTTTCTTGGCATTGGATTGGTTTTTGGTGCGCCTTTCTCCTCTCCCGCCACCTGCTGGTTCTTCTTTTTCTGATCTGTTCCCCTGCATTCTTGGGCGGACGGTTTGCCGTCGGTTCAGTCATAACAAATCTAATTCCTCTGCCAGTGAGAGCTTTGATGGTCCTTGTGCTGCCCTCGAATTGTGTGGGTCCAGCTCCGATTCGCTCTCTATTGCTGAACCCAGTCTCTCAGCGCGTCAGCTGACATATTGGTCTGATTACCAAACTAATTATCTGCACACCCACAGAGTGATTCCGCTGAATACAGTCACCCCGTTTGTCCCGAAGCACACCTCTCAGACCCAGTCTATTCACACAACCCTCTTTGTCGGCGTTGCTCGCGTCTTCTGGCACAGTTCCACCTGCTGCGAGTTGGGAGTGGGTCAAATTTGTAGCTGCTGGGGGGCTCAATTGCGGTAAATCCTCCCAGATTTAAATTTTAAATCGTCCGTTGCCGGATTGTGGCTCCTTTCTCACCGATTTGCCCTGATGCGAGAGGGGGTCCATGTATAGCCAGGGGAAGCCGCCCAGGCCAAAATATCATGCGCACTCCAACCACAGCTTGTAATTCCTTTCACAAGAACTGGAGCATGGACCATCAAGTAAGTGCTTGCAAATTTCTTAATTAAATGTCAGCCATTACGCATTTCAGCCCCGGAGGGCCTTGATATATATATATATATATATATATATATATATATATATATATATATGTATGTATATATATATATATATATATATATATAAATTACCTACTGGCGGTCGCCAGTAGGTAGTTATAGTTAGGACCACGTTTCCATAGGAAATCCGCAACATTCTATTTTGAATAACTTTGGCGCCGGTCGACGAATCCTCGCGAATTTTTCAAAATAGGTGGGGCGCTACGCTCCGCTCCTACCCTGAAAGTCTCGGGGGGATTCGTCAAGCGGGGGCTGAGATAAAAGGGGGGTCCCAAAACGCGTTTTTCCCATGCATTTTTCCATAGGACCTTTAGAAACAGCTACAGCCCGAACGGCTGAACAGAATTACTTGAAATTTGGCAGAGAGGTAGTCCTCAGGTCAAGGAAGTGCCTTTTGTAGGTTTGGTGTAAATCTGTTCAGTAGATTCTGAGAAAATAGCCTTTAAATCAATATATATATCTGAGCCAGCTTACGGTGCGCTTACGGTGCGCTTACCGTACGGTGGCGTGCGCGAGCGCGATTTTGATTGGCTCTTAGATCTTAGTAAACATTCGAATCGGTCGAAACCAGGAAGCGACGGCCGCCATTTTCTCTCTCGCTCTCTGAGTTGGGCAGCAAAAACGAAGCCAAAAAATGGCTAAAGAGGCAGTTTCGTCACATCCTAACCACCCAGCATTGATATAGGGGTCCCCAAACAACCCACAAGCCCAAAAAAAAAAAGTATTTTTTTTTTCGGTAATTCGCCGATTACGCTTACCGTACGCGTACGGTAAAAATTAAAAAAAAAAATAATAATCCACATTTTCCCCACCCCGTGAGCAAATGGTGCCCGAAGGGCACCATTTGTGCATGGCTTATTACAGATATAAAATTAACAAAGAATACATTTCAAAAAGATGCGCATAATATGTCCCCCATGTGCGCACGGTGCGCGAAGCGCATCGTGCGTACATGGCCCATCCCGCATAATGTGGGCACGCGGTGCGCGCAGCGCACCGCGTGACCACCGTGCGTGCACGGCACTAACTGCGTAAAGTGGGCGCAAGGTGCGCGAAGCGCACCGCGCACGGAACGAACTGCGTTAACTGGGCGCGCAACGCCACGAATGGCGTAAAGTAACTTAGCATTTAAAAAAACGTACAAATTCACTGAAAAAAACATAGGTTTCACACACGTTATAGTTAGGAATTAGTATTTAAAAAACCTTGCAAATTCACTGAAAAAACCATAGGTTTCACACATGTTATAGTTAGCTGTACATTTCACTCGTAAAAAACCAATGAAATTGCCCCGTTATAGTTAGTGCAGGCAACTATAACTCACGCGACCGCAATCTTCTGCTGATGACATATGTGTCTTTATGAAAAAAAAATATTTGTAATATATGTATAGCTAAAATTTAATGGAAGAAGACATGGGCAAATAAGTGTCTAAATACAGTATTAGCATCAGCAGAGGATTGCGGTCGCGTGAGTTATAGTTGCCTGCACTAACTATAACGGGGCAATTTCATTGGTTTTTTACGAGTGAAATGTACAGCTAACTATAACATGTGTGAAACCTATGGTTTTTTCAGTGAATATATATATATATATATATTCACAGAAAAAAACATAGGTTTCAGGGATGTTATAGTTAGAAATTGGCATTTAAAAAACCTTAGAAATTCACTGAAAAAACTACAGGTTTCAGGGACTTTATAGTTAGTTGGACATTTCACAAAACCAGAGAAATTGAGCTAACTGTAACTCGCACCCCTGCAATGCACTACTGATGACGTCACATATTACATCATTCATGACATGGTCAGTGACATCACCGATGACATCTCAAATGACCCCACTGGTGACATAATCCATGTGATAATCTGATGCACCTCCTCACACCCTAATATAACCTTTGATACACCCACTCTAAAATACAGACTACTATCTTTAAAACCATAGACACACTAATACTAGTTACTACATATCCACTCACTGACTCCTAGGTCTTCACACACATCCACTCATTCACCCATACAGTCACTCATACATGCAGTCACTCATCAATACAACACTATCATACGCACTCATACACCTATACAGACACTCAGACACCACCACTCATCCATAGAGTTACTCACACGTATAGTCAGTCATGCAAAGAATCAATCACGCTCCCATTTACTCACCTATATAGTATACACATACCACCTCACTTATTCATACAGATAACACATACTTACTCTCTTGTACAATCACTGACACAAGCACACACTCCTCCATACAGCCACTCTCACAATCACTCACTCTCACATATAGTCATTTATATACTCCAACACTCATTTACTGCCTTTGACATATGAAGCTACTCACACATGTACCACTGAGACATCCATTCACTCACCAACATACCCATACACACACTCACCCACCCATACAGCCCTTCACAGACGCGCTCTTGAACCCATATACCCATTGAATCACCCACTCACACATCTATGCACAGTCACGCACCCCCCACCCACCCACACAGACACTCGGGCACCTATACAGATACTCAGACAACCAATCAGTAACACACATAGATACTCATATAGCTACCTACCCACCCATGCAGGTGCTTACACACCAACTGACAGACTGATACAGACATTCACACAGTTTAGTCACTAACCCATGCATTCAGTAAGACCCATTCAATCACTCATTTATACAGTCACGCACCTACTAAACCATCCATCCAGACACTTATACACCCACTCATTCTTCAATACACCTTGACATATATATATATGTTGACTATGGAAGAATAAAGAAGCACGAAATTCTCTACGGCGCACTTTGTGGTCTGTACATGTTAAATTTGTGAAGCTGTGCAAAGTGATACAGGACTATTGAACTTTTTATATATATATATATATATATATATATATAGATATATATATATATAGATATATATATTATAACATTACTTACCTGTATTAAATGATGCACTATGGGAAATGCAGGCTACAAGCAGTCAGGTGACCAGAAACGTTATAAAAATGTAGGCACAGATGCACTTTGTGAAACTTCCTGTCCGTGAGCAAGGCTGTAGTGCCGAAACTAGTTGGACTGCAGGAAGCGCTGTGCTGTATTCTCGGATTAAAGGCATCCTGTTTCCTGAAGTGGGCCTCTAGTGTTTTTTCATGGAGTGTGAAGTGGCGGGCTTCTCCGTGCCCGTTGAAAGAGGCCGCCCTGCAGGGTTGGGGGCTTCCTTCTCGGAGGCTTGTTTTGGACATTAAACTAGGAAGCATGACCCACACGCTGCCGGTAAACCTACTGAGGAGATGCCACTAATTGTGAAAACAACGGCAGCAGTGTAAGGGATTTGGCTGGGGATGATTTCCCTTCCAATCGTTCCGGTGACAGGAGCCAGCAAACTGAGGAGGTACAACACCCAGCATTACGCTGTTACAAGGCATTTGACTGTTTTTCCATTTGGATTTAATTTGATTCACTCTACATTATGTGCATCTGGTAGCTGAGCAGATTACGTTCCTTTTGCCAGCACAACGAGGAACTTTTCTCCAAAACATTACTTACCTGTATTAAATGATGCACTATGGGAAATGCAGGCTACAAGCAGTCAGGTGACCAGAAACGTTATAAAAATGTAGGCACAGATGCACTTTGTGAAACTTCCTGTCCGTGAGCCAGGCTGTAGTGCCGAAACTAGTTGGACTGCAGGAAGCGCTGTGCTGTGTTCTCGGATTAAAGGCATCCTGTTTCCTGAAGTGGGCCTCTAGTGTTTTTTCATGGAGTGTGAAGTGGCGGGCTTCTCCGTGCCCGTTGAAAGAGGCCACCCTGCAGGGTTGGGGGCTTCCTTCTCGGAGGCTTGTTTTGGACATTAAACTAGGAAGCATGACCCACACGCTGCCGGTAAACCTACTGAGGAGATGCCACTAATTGTGAAAACAACGGCAGCAGTGTAAGGGATTTGGCTGGGGATGATTTCCCTTCCAATCGTTCCGGTGACAGGAGCCAGCAAACTGAGGAGGTACAACACCCAGCATTACGCTGTTACAAGGCATTTGACTGTTTTTCCATTTGGATTTAATTTGATTCACTCTACATTATGTGCATCTGGTAGCTGAGCAGATTACGTTCCTTTTGCCAGCACAACGAGGAACTTTTCTCCAAAACATTACTTACCTGTATTAAATGATGCACTATGGGAAATGCAGGCCACAAGCAGTCAGGTGACCAGAAACGTTATAAAAATGTAGGCACAGATGCACTTTGTGAAACTTCCTGTCCGTGAGCAAGGCTGTAGTGCCGAAACTAGTTGGACTGCAGGAAGCGCTGTGCTGTATTCTCGGATTAAAGGCATCCTGTTTCCTGAAGTGGGCCTCTAGTGTTTTTTCGTGAAGTGGCGGGCTTCTCCGTGCCCGTTGAAAGAGGCCGCCCTGCAGGGTTGGGGGCTTCCTTCTCGGAGGCTTGTTTTGGAGATATATATATATATATATCTCCTGACAGTGTCCAACAAACAGGCACCGACTCCGTGAGTAATTCAGCAAAGAGAAAGGTTTATTCCAACGTTAGGCACAGACGCGTTTCGGCGGAGACAACCGCCTTGTTCACTTTATATATATATATAGATATATATATAAAACATATTCAAACTTTATAGAGACACACAGTCACTGGATGATGTCATAAGTGATGTCATCAGTGATGTCACTGACCATGTCATGAATGATGTAATATGTGATGTCATCAGCAGTGCATTGCATCAACTAACTCTAACAGCCGAATTTTTCTGGGTTTTTTAGGAGTGAAATATCCAACTAACTATAACGTCCCTGAAATCTCTGTTTTTTTTCAATGAATTCCTACGTTTTTTTAAATGCTAATTTCTAATTATAAAGTCTCTGAAACCTATGTTTTTTTTTCAGTGAATTTCTAAGGTTTTTTAAATGCTAATTTCTATCTATCAGGTTCCTGAAACCTATGTTTTTTTTCCAGTGAATTCCTAAGGTTTTTTAAATGCTAATTTATAACTATCAGGTCCCTGAAACCATGCCCCCTTTCTCCACCACTATGCAAACGCGTTCCATGTTGGGGGATTAAGTCCCCTTGAATACTGAGGGTTCCTGGGTGCCAATTAGCCCACCACTTACCTCCAGTAAGCCCCACACAGCTGGATTGCTGAGAGTGGTACGAGGCCACGCCCCCTTTTTACACCACTCTGCAAACGCGCCTCCTGGTGCACTGCTGCTTGGGGGATGAAGTCCACTTCAGTCCTGAGATCCTCAGGACACAAGGGCACTTCATCACCCCACCAGCAGTGCGCCAAGAGGCACGTTTCCAGAGTGGTTTAAAAAGGGGGTGTGGCCTCATACCACCTCTCAGAAATTCCACTGTGTGAGGCTTACTGGAGGTTCTTGGTGGCCTAGTTGCCCCCCAGGGACCCTCACTAGCAACAGGGAATTAATCCCCCAACGCAGAGCGCACTAGGAGGCACGTTTCCAGTCATGCAGGGAGGGGGCGGGGCCTCTGGCGAGTTGCCGGTTTCTTATTTTTTTATTTTTTATTTTATGGGAGTGGGGCCGCGTGACCCCCCTTCCCTGGGCCACTTCTGGGCCCGGGGACCCCATCCCCGGGGCCTGGCCAGCCTTGTCGTTTTATTTAAAACATTTTAAAAGGGGGCTGCGTTGCCCCCCTCCTTAGGTCAATTATGGCCCCGGGGACCCCATCCCCCGGGGCCGGCCTTCCATTTTTCAATTGAAATTAAAAGGGAGGGGGGCCGAGTGCCACCCCCTGGCCACTTCCGGCCCCGGGGACCCCATTACCCTGGGCCGGCCCTCACATTGTGGGCCACGGGGGGAGCCCCAATGCCCCCGCGGTCCCTGCCAGCTCCCTGCCTCCTGCGGGAGCCGGCATTGCTTGCTAACATGCAGCTCCCCTTGCCTAAAAGCAATTCTGCTTCGCTTCATGAAAGCGAGAGCATGATAGATATATATAATGTGTGTGTGTATATATATATATATTCACAGAAAAAACCATAGGTTTCAGGGGTGTTATAGTTAGCTGCCCATTTCACTCGTACAAAACCATAGAAATTCCTCCATTATAGTTAGTTCTGCTAACTATAACTCACGCGCCCGCAATGCACTGCTGATGATGTCACATATTGCATCATTCATGACATGGTCAGTGACATCACTGATGACATCTCAAATGACATCACTGATGACATCATCCACTTGACAATCCGATACACCACATCATACACTAGTATAACCTTTCATCACTCACTGTAAAATACAGAGTACCATATTTGAAACCATTGACACACCAATACCAGTTGCTACATACCCACTCACTGATTCCTAAGTCTACACACACACAACTACCCATTCAACAACAGAACCATCTATACATGCAGTCATTAATTAATAGAACACTATCAAATGCACTTATACACATATATAGACATTGACACATCAGCAGTCATCTTAGTCTGTTAACAGACCATACCACTATCTGCACCTACGGAGATCGCTCAGAGCATGCTGCGATTATTACTGCCATTTGAACGCCGCTTTCACGCGCAATTCGGGCTTTTAAAACAACCTGTTTAGCTATTTTATTTAATTTGAGTTGTTTACCCTTGTTTTTAATTGACGCCCCTCACCTGCACAATAATTGTACAAGCACCGCATTTGGCGGGCCCTTGTTCTGGTAGTCAAAACTCGGCGGCCATCTTGGGTGAGTAGGACGCCTGACGGCGCCACTTTGCTTGACGGTCTAGACGTCACAAGGACGCTAGACCTCTACTTAAAGGGGTCACGCTAACGCGCAGCGTATACGCGCAGTGGATCGCCGAACTTCCGCCGGAGTTACGCCAGAGTTCAGCCCGTCTGTGCCCGTCCGTGCCAGACCGGGCCCAGGGCCATGACTCTTACTACTAGCTCCTGTGGTAGTGTCTTCTATTCAGGTGAAGTTTTAGAATCCCTACGTCCCACTCCTCATACAAACTGTACTGTCTACTCTCTCCCGACTCATAATTTTGAATGTGCTGGCTGTAGTTTTCTTACTGGCAGAATGTCCAATTGTAAAGCAATACGTCGTTCTCACACTCGTGGTAGACGGAGGAGATTGCATACACATCTTAACAGCTTTACACTCCAATTTTGGAGTATTAATTGCCGATCCCTCCCGAAACACAAACATCACATCTACGACTTCATTGTCGAAGAGCAGCCCGACGCGTTGTTTCTTACTGAAACTTGGCTTCAGGATTGCTCCGGTCCTGACACCGCCGTTGCTGTCCCTAACAACTATGTAATGGTGAGACTGGACAGAAACTCCGGAAAAGGGGGGGGGGATTGCCATAATTTTTAAGTCTACCTACACATGTAAGCTTGAAGCTCTTCCCATGTCTGGAAGTGAGACCGCACTTTTTAAATTAGTCATCAATCCCCAATTCACTTTATCGGGCCTCCTGATCTACCGCCCTCCTGGCAATGCTCTTCCTTGGGTATCTTCACTAGCTGATACTATAGCTCCCCTACTCCTCAGGGCAGCCAATTTTACCATTCTTGGCGATCTCAACTTGCATCTTGAAGACCCACAGTGTACCACCAGCAAACGCTTTTTATCTGATCTGGAGGCTCTCAACCTTTCCCTGCTCAATGTTGGCCCCACTCACTCTGCTGGACACCAATTGGACCCCATTCTCTCTAATCTCTCCTTTGATTGCTCTGAGTGCTCGCCCTTTGGAATGGTCCGATCATTTCGCAGTCCACTTCTCCTTACTCTATACCTAGAACCAGGAAAATAGGGGCCTCGACAAGGGTGCACCAACTCATTGTTGGGGTAAACTTGATATTAATAAGTTGAACCAGCACCTCTTGAATACCCGTCCTGAGGAATGCGAGGCTTCAGTTGCGTAGTTGAACACCGCTGTTTCCCACTGGCTTACTAACGCTGTAACTACCCTTCTCCCGCTCTCTTCGAAACATTCCAGGTCACACCGCCTTCCGGCACCATGGTTTTCCACCGCCCTGAAGGCCTTGCGTACCAAATGCAAGGCACTAGAACGGAAATGGAGGCACTCTTACTCAGTCTCTCGGAAGACTGTTTATAAAGAGGCTCTAAAGGAATACCACTCAAAATGTAAAATCGCGAGAGCTGCCTATACTGTGGATACAGTAACACAAGCTCAGAAATGTCCTCTCACTCTTTTCTCCGTCGTCAAAAAATTGACAGGAGCGGACACTATCCCGACACCTCCAGTTTTAGAGGAGGCCCAGTGTAACTCTATTGCGAAATTTTTCATTTCCAAGGTTGAGCGCATATACGACGTTATGAGCACTCCCTTGAACGCAAAGGAACTTCATTCGGGACAGGTCGCAGGGACCGAACAGCCTCCTCCTACGGTGAAGGTAACGCACTGGCAATTGTTTGATGACACCTCGTTCTTCACCTGCTTAAGCAGTATAAGATCTGGCTCACTTCGTGATCCTGTACCTGCCAAAATCCTTAAATTGCTGGATCTTGAACCTCGACGGGTTCTTATGAGACTCCTAAATGCCTCATTACTTGAGTCCCATGTGCTACAGGATTGGAAGCATGCAATGGTTGTTCCTCTCCTAAAAAAAAGCTGGAGCCGATGTGTCCAATCTCGCCAATTTCAGACCGATATCCTTGCTGCCTGTACTTTCCAAAGTGCTGGAAAGGCACGTTAACACTCAACTATACCATCTAGTGGAATCTTCGGGATTTTTACATTCATCCCAGTCTGGCTTTCGTGCTCACTACTCCACAGAGACCGCCCTTCTCGGGGTGACGGAGAGTTTAAGACACGGTATCGACCGCGGGGAAACATCTGCCCTCATCCTTTTGGATTTGAGCGTGGCGTTCGATACCGTGTCCCATTCCATTCTTTTGAACTCTCTTCGATCCCTGGGAGTGGACGGTCCAGCTTTGGCCTGGATGGCCTCCTTTTTAAGTGAGCGCACTTTCCAAGTCTTTTCCGCGAAAGCCACATCTTCCACTTGTCCATCGGCATATGGCGTTCCTCAGGGGTCCATACTCAGCCCTTTGTTGTTTAACATCTATGTGAGACCCCTGGCCTCCATTGCGGAGAACGCGGGGGCTGACTATTTTTTCATACGCCGATGACACCCAAATTGTTTTCTCCCTTTCCAGCAGCGAGAGCAACGATATATCGGCTCTGAAAATTGGACTGTCACGTATAGCTGAGTGGATGCAAGGGCATCTCCTCAAACTAAACGGTGACAAAACCGAAATTCTTATCTTAGGGAAGCATAAAGATCTATGGGGCCCTCAACATTGGGCTAGTGAGATGGGACCCCTTCCTCAGCCATCTTCTGTGGTCCGCAACCTCGGTTCTCTTATAGACGACAAACTCTCCATGAGACAGCAGGCCACAAAGGCGGCCGCCATATGCTTTGCCATCCTGCGATGGCTCCAGAAAATTCTTTGGATGCTGCCTCTTGCCACCAGGAGAACCGTTGTCCAGGCGTTAGTAACATCTCGCCTGGACTACGGAAATGTCCTCTATCTCGGCGCCGATGTGGCCACCGTAAACAAACTCCAGGTTGTTCAGAACTCGGTCGCCCGACTTCTCTGCAATATTCCGAGGAGATCATCGGCCACACAGGCTCTGCGCGATCTACATTGGCTCAGGATCCCCAGTCGCATCAATTTCAAAGCCATATGCTATCTTTTTAAAATCAAGCAGGGCTCGGCCCCAAAATACTTGCAAAGTCTGGTCCAACCCTACAAGCCTAGTCGCACACTTAGATCCTCTGCCAATTGCGACTTTGTTGTCCCGCGATTCAAGCTTGTAAGGATGGGGGGACGGGCCTTTTCCCATCTAGGTCCTAAATATTGGAATGCATTACCCACCACTCTGAAAACGGAAACCAATTTCCTCATTTTTAGAAAAAAACTGAAAACTTTACTTTTCCAATGATCTTCTTGCCGCCTTAGTTGATTCACGGTGCTGTCTGAGAGGTTTGTTTTCTCCTTGAGTCTATCCCTTGCGCCGGGAAACCCACTGCGGGTAGCTGATGCGCGTTATAAGTTTAAATAATAATAATAATAATAATTATGCAGTCATCCTACTCACTCATGAAAAAAATGTATCGCACTTAAATGTACTCACTTACACAATTATCCAACGACACCTCATTTATTCAAACACATAGTAACTCATCGTTAATATGTTAAAAAAGCACCATTACAATTATACACTCATTCATATATTTACTCTCACAATCACTGACTCTTACACAAACTTATTTATATACACCAACTGTCACATACAATGCCTTTTATTTTTTTACTTTGTTGAAGATGTACAACTAAAACATATATTCGCTCACCAACACACAAATAAATACACTGTCACCGAAACAACTGTTTCCACATGCACTCTTAAACCCATACACCTAGTCAATCAACCATTCACACATCTATGCATAGAGTTACACACACCCGATCCAACCACACACAAACTCAGTGTCCCATACAAATACTCACCCAACTAATCAATAACTAATATACACACTCATGTAGTTAGTGACCAACTGAGGCAGCATGTTATACAACAACAGAGACAGTGCTGCACACATTCACATAGTTTAGTTACTAATCCATGTATTAAGTGAGACACTTTTAATTACTCACTTAAAAAGACAGTCAGACAGCTACTAAATCCTCCATCCAGACAGTTATGTATCCACTCAATCTTCAATACAGATTGATATATATATAATACATCTTTAAATTTCAAACTAAACCACATTCAGTGGATGATGTCATCAGTGATGTCATCAGTGATGTCATTTGAGATGTCATCAGTGATGTCATCAGTGATGTCACTGACCCTGTCATGAATGATGCAATATGTGACATCATCAGCAGTGCATTGCGGGCGCGTGAGTTATAGTTAGCAGAACTAACTATAACAGAGGAATTTCTATGGTTTTGTACGAGTGAAATGGGCAGCTAACTATAACCCCCCTGAAACCTATGTTTTTTTCTGTGAATTTCTAAGGTTTTTTAAATGCTAATTTCTAACTATAACTTCTCTGAAACCTATGTTTTTTTTCAGTGAATATATATATATATATATATATATATATATATATATATATATATATATATATTACTTGTAAGTACCACAAAAAAACACTTCATAAACACAACGGCTCTTTTTAGAGCCAACCTAATATCTAAACACTTAAATTTGTTTTTTACTTCTATTTTTTTTTTCTATTTTTTTTCTGCCGTACGCGTACGATAAGCTTACCGTACGCGCACCCCGCGATTTAAAAAAAAAAAAATTTAATGTATTTTTCATACTTTTGGGACCTTCTTGGACCCCCTAACAAACGCTAGGGGGTCTGCAACTCTCTTCGTTGCCCCCTTTTCACGTTCTCCACCTTTGTTTATCAGTGTAAGACACACAAAATGGCGGCCAACACTTCCTGATTTCGACCGATTCGAATGTTTACAGTCATGTAACCACCAATCAGAATTAAGCTCGCGCACGGCACCGTGCGCGTACGGTAAGCTTACCGTACGCGCTCGGAGCGCGCTTACAGATATATATATTGATTTAAATGCTATTTTCTCAGCAAATACTGAACACATTTACACCAGACCTACAAAAGGCACATCCCTGACCTGAGGACTACCTCTCTGCCAAATTTCAAGTAATTCTGTTCAGCCGTTCGGGCTGTAGCTTGGACTAAAGGTCCTATGGAAAAATGCATGGAGAAAACACGTTTTGGGACCCCCCTTTTTCTCAGCCCCCGCTTGACGAATCCCCCCAAGACTTTCAGGATAGGAGCGGAGCGCCCCACCTATTTTGAAAATTTCGCCAGAATTCGTCAATCAGCGCCAAAGTTATTCAAAATAGAATGTTGCGGATTTCCTATGGAAACACGGTCCTAACTATAACTACCTACTGGCGACCGTTTATATATAAACCGGCTTTCGTTTCAGAATATTCAACAAGGTCCTACGCGTTTCAAGGCTCCTGCCTCTTGATCACGGACCGGCTGGTTACTGGCAGAGATTACGTAATTAGGATTCCTTTCTGAAACACCCACTGGAGGGCAAATACTAATTACAAGCAAGGCCACATGGCGGTAAAGTTGGACAAAATACAAATCCCATGATACCCTTTGAACTGAGCACCAGAGCCAGCCCACCTGGGGGCAGGTAATTATTTAAATGTGGGGCTTGTAAAGAGGACGTAATCTCTGCGAGTAACCAGCCGGTCCGTGATCAAGAGGCAGGAGCCTTGAAACGCGTAGGACCTTGTTGAATATTCTGAAACGAAAGCCGGTTTTGCAACTAAATAAAGGACCTTTTTGAAATGGAAAGGGGTCCTGCTTTGTTCTTTGAGTGCAACTCCAAGCAAGTGGCAACACAATTTGGATATGTAATACGGCCAGCCTCGGTCGTGGAGCTGCACCGCCATAAAAATTAATGGACTGCAGCGAGATACTGGAATTTCGCTAAATGCAGAAAGACAAAGTTCTGCTTTAAATTCAAACCGGATTCCTTTCTGAAACACCCACTGGAGGGCAAATACTAATTACAAGCAAGGCTACATGGCGGTAAAGTTGGACAAAATACAAATCCCATGATACCCTTTGAACTGAGCACCAGAGCCAGCCCACCTGGGGGCAGGTAATTATTTAAATGTGGGGCTTGTAAAGAGGACGTAATCTCTGCCAGTAACCAGCCGGTCCGTGATCAAGAGGCAGGAGCCTTGAAACGCGTAGGACCTTGTTGAATATTCTGAAACGAAAGCCGGTTTTGCAACTAAATAAAGGACCTTTTTGAAATGGAAAGGGGTCCTGCTTTGTTCTTTGAGTGCAACTCCAAGCAAGTGGCAACACAATTTGGATATATATATATATATATATATATATTATCTACTGGCGGTCGCCAGTAGATAGTTATAGTTAGGACCCTGTTTCCATAGGAAATCCGCAACATTCTATTTGGAATAACTTTGGCGCCTGTCGACGAATCCTCGCAAAATTTTCAAAATAGGTGGGGCGCTCCGCTCCGCTCCTACCCTGAAAGTCTCGGGGGGATTCGTCAAGCGGGGGCTGAGAAAAAAGGGGGGTCCCAAAACGCGTTTTTCCCATGCATTTTTCCATAGGACCTTTAGACACAGCTACAGCCCGAACGGCTGAACAGAATTAATTGAAATTTGGCAGAGAGGTAGTCTACAGGTCAAGGAAGTGCCTTTTGTAGGTTTGGTGTAAATCTGTTCAGTAGAACCTGAGAAAATAGCATTTCAATCAATATATATATCTGTGGCAGCTTACCGTGCGCTTACCGTACGCTTACGGTAAGCTTACCGTACGCGTACAGTGCCGTGCGTGAGCGCGATTCTGATTGGCTGTTAGATCGTAGTAAACATTCGAATCGGTCGAAACCAGGAAGCGGCGACCGCCATTTTCTCTCTCGCACTCTGAGGGGGCGAGGAAAAACAAAGGTAAAAAACATGTAAAGGGGCTGTTTAGACATCTCCTAACCACTTAACATCGATGATGGTGTCCCCAAAGAACCCCCAAGGCCAAAAATTCAAGTTTTTTTTTTTTTGAAAAATCGCCGATTACGCTTACGGTAAAAAAAATATTAAAAAAAAAAATATCCACACTAACCCCACCCCGTGCGCAAATGGTGCCCGACGAGCACTATTTGTGCATGGCTTATTTTTAATGTATGAAAATGTAAAAGAGTACCTTTCACAACGAAGCGCATAATATGTCCTCCATGTGCGCACGGTGCGCGAAGCGCATCGTGCGTACATGGCCCATGCGGCGTAACGCGGGCACGCGGTGCGCGTAGCGCACCGCGTGCCCACCGTGCGTGCACGGCACTAACTGCGTAAAGTGGGCGCGTGGTGCGCGAAGCGCACCGCGTGCTCACTGTGCGCGCATTGTGCGCGAAGCGCACCGTGCGCGCACGGAACGAACTGCGTTAAGTGGGCACGCACGCCACGAATGGTGTAAAGTAACTTAGCATTTAAAAAACCGTACAAATTCACTGAAAAAACCATAGGTTTCACACACGTTATAGTTAGCTGGACATTTTACTGATAAAAAACCAATGAAATTCCCCCGTTATAGTTAGTGCAGGCAACTATAACTCACGCGACCGCAATCCTCTGCTGATGACATATGTGTCTTTATGAAAAAAAAATATTTGTAATATATGTATAGCTAAAATTTAATGGAAGAAGACATGGGCAAATAAGTGTCTAAATACAGTATTAGCATCAGCAGAGGATTGCGGTCGCGTGAGTTATAGTTGCCTGCACTAACTATAACGGGGGAATTTCATTGGTTTTTTATCAGTAAAATGTCCAGCTAACTATAACGTGTGTGAAACCTATGGTTTTTTCAGTGAATTTATATATATATATATATATATGTATATGTGTGTGTATGTATATATATATGTGTGTGTGTGTATGTGTATATATATTCACTGAAAAAAACATATTTTTCACACACGTTATAGTTACGAATTAGCATTTAAAAAACCTTGCAAATTCACTTAAAAAACCATAGGTTTCACACATGTTATAGTTAGCTTGACATTTCACTCGTAAAAAAACAATTAAATTCCCCCGTTATAGTTAGTGCAGGCAACTATAACTCACGCGACCGCAATCCTCTGCTGATGACGTCAGATATTACATCACTGTATTTAGACACTTATTTACCCATGTCTTCTTCTATTAATCTTTAGCTATACATATATTACAAATATTTATTTTTCATAAAGACACATATGTCATCAGTGATGTAATATCTGACGTCATCAGCAGAGGATTGCGGTCGCTTGAGTTATAGTTGCCTGCACTAACTATAACGGGGGAATTTCATTGGTTTTTTACGAGTGAAATGTCCAGCTAACTATAACATGTGTGAAACCTATGGTTTTTTAAGTGAATTTGCAAGGTTTTTTAAATGATAATTCGTAACTATAACGTGTGTGAAACCTATGGTTTTTTCAGTGAATTTGTACGTTTTTTTAATGCTAAGTTATGTATTTATTAATTTTTTTTTTCAGGTTTTTCACCGTGCGCGTGCTGTGGGCGCTCGGTGCGCTCCGCGCACTGAGCACCCACAGTTTGCAGTGCGTGCCGTGTGCGCGCGGTGCGCGCACCTCGCGATTCTTTTAGAATTTTTTTTTTTTTTATCCCTTGGGGTCCTTCTGTGACCCCCTGACCAAGGCTAGGGAGTCAGGAACTGTCCACTCTGCCCCCTTTTCACGTTCTCCACCTTTTTTTTCCACCCCCTCAGACTGCAAGAGACAAAATGGCGGCCGACACTTCCTGGTTTCGACCGATTCGAATGTTTACCGACATCTAACAACCAATCAGAATTGCGCTCGCGCACGGCAGGGTGCGCACATAGTGCGCGCACGGTGCACGCGTATAGATATTGATATGCTTTTAAATGCTATTTTCTCAGGAAATAATGAACAGATTTACACCAGACCTGCAAAAGGCACTTCCTTGACCTTATGGCTACCTCTCTGCCAAATTTCTCGTAATTCTGTTCAGCCGTTCGGGCTGTAGCTGCGACTAAAGGTCCTATGGAAAAATGCATGGGGAAAATGTGTTTTGGGACCCCCCTTTTTCTCGGCCCCCGCTTGACGAATCACCCCGAGACTTTCAGGGTAGGAGCTGAACGGAGCGCCCCATTTGTTTTGAAAATTTCGCGAGGATTCGTCAACCGGCGCCAAAGTTATTCAAAATAGAATTTTGAGATTTCCTATGGAAACTAGGTTGTAACTATAACTATCTACTGGCGACCGCCAGTAGATAATATATGTGTGTGTATGTGTGTGTATATATATGTGTGTGTATGTATATTATCTACTGGCAGTCGCCAGTAGATAGTTATAGTTAGGACCGTGTTTCCATAGGAAATCTGAAAATTCTATTTTGAATAACTTTGGCGCCGGTTGACGGATCCTTGCGAAATTTTCAAAACTAATGGGGCGCTCCGCTCAGCTCCTACCCTGGAAGTCTCGGGGTGATTCGTCAAGCGGGGGCTGAGAAAAAAGGGGGTCCCAAAACGCGTTTTCCCCATGCATTTTCCCATAGGACCTTTAGTCGAAGGTACAGCCCGAACGGCTGAACAGAATTACTTGAAATTTGGCAAAGAGGTAGTCCTCAGGTCAGGGATGTGCCTTTTGCATATATGGTGTCAATCTGTTCAGTAGTTCCTGAGTAAATTGCAGTTAAAAGTACATAAATATCGCGCACCATAACGTGCGCGAGCGTAATTGTGATTGGTGGTTACATGTCAGTCAACATTCGAATCGGTCGAAATCAGGAAGTGTCGGCCGCCATTTTG